>NC_142646.1:19239220-24239220 GCF_053813885.1 Theobroma cacao | reverse complement strand
AATAACCAGTGGGCCCCCGAATAACCAAAAATAAGAAAAGATTGTGAACCTACAGTTTGGAGGATGCAACTTCAATGGTAGCCCTCGATGAAACAGCTATCTACGACCTATTCTGAGCCTGAAATGGGTGGAAAGGAGGGTGGTGAGATTTTATAATCCCAGTGAGTAAACAAACACCATTCAAAATATCTAAAGTTGAGTACGAGGAGACGATTAAAATATTCTATCTCAATATGTATTTCATAACATAAATATTCATTTCATTTAAATAATCAACATGCCTTATGAGTATCTTAAAAGCTTGGCACTTGCCAAAATCATTCTCGGGAATACCTTGGCCAAGGCATTTGATCGAGTTCGCCAAGGGTGTTAAAAAGTTTTGTATACACATAAACATATTTTTAATTTGAAAAACACAATCGCTCCTTGGCGTTAGCAGAGTTCATCATCATGAGGTGGTTCGGCGTGACGTGAACTCTAACTATACCTTAGAAGATACCCTACGTGCCTTTCCAACCGAGGTACATATATAATCGAATTTCGTGCCCCTCTAATAGGCTAGTCCACAAAACCCGCCCACTGCAGCAAGCTAAACCCACCATACAATAAAATTTTGACAGCATGACATGACTAATATTATACTACCCAGCCTATAAATCGAAAATAGAACAATTCATACAGTTCACAAATCACAATTCCAACCAGTCATGCCAACACATTATCATAAGCCATCAATTAAAATCATAAATTACAACACATCAAGTGGTCTCCAGTTACTCTATTTTCAAAGCCATCATTCAATTTTAAGATAATTTATAAAATCTTTTCATTTAAACACATTTTGTTTATAAAACCTAAATATTAACCATTTAAACTCATTTTTCATAAAATTCACAAAATCGAATAAAAAGACCACTTTAGATAATTAAAACGATGATAAGGTTACTCACAGTTTTAGGAGTTCGATATACTCCTATTCTCGGTCTTCGGACACAATCTCTTTACCCTTGTTAGAGGGGTCACCACCTATACATCATACGTAACACGAATTTTAATAAATTGTATCAATTTATCATAAACTATTCCAGGCTTTATAAATCTATATGAATGCAAGAAATGTGATACAAAATGTTCGAATAATCGTTTAAATATGGTATTCGATCTAATTTGCACTATTCTCGGTGTAATTGGCTAAAACCTCTAATTTAACTCCAAATCGATTTCTTTCACTTTCTACACTCAATTATACTTAAAATACCTCAATGACTATGAATATGATTCAATTTATTAGTCCGAACCATAAATCGTACATGTCTATACATTAGGTAAAAATTCAGATTTTCATGCCAAAATTTCCCATTAAATTTCTAGCCTCATAAATCATTAAATACCACCAAAATATCATGAAATATCATCAATTTTAGCCTCAATATCCTCCCTAGAAAATTCGACCTCTTTGTGGGTTGGTGAAGAACAAAGTGATTCCTTACTAGATTTTCATACTTTCCATTACCAAACAACCAAAAACACTTAATTAGCTTGAAATCTAGCAAAATTAATGCTCAAAACCTCTCCTCTCAAATTCGGCCAGCATGGGTTCATCATGCAAACTTGAGTTCTAAGCATGAAAAATGAAAAAGAAAGCATGGGTAGTGTAAATCACAAGATAAAATCACAAAATTTTACCTTTATTAGCTTAATTCCTTGAAATCCCACACTTTTTCTTCAATTTTCCCACCTAGGGTTTGTGTTCTTTCCTTTCCTCTTCACTTATTGTTTTGGCCGGCCATATGAAGGAAATAACCTGATTTTATGCTAATTTCAAAGCTAAATAGTAAATGGATATAAACGTGACACATGTCACCATTCCATTGGTCCATGTGTCATACTTACCCATTAAGCAATCTCTCTCCACCACTTAAATTTTCTCAATTATCCATGATAATATTGGGTAAAATCCATGTGCTGTACAAGTGTTAGGTGGTGTAAAATTATAATTTTGCCCTTGGGTTGGCAAAATGACTATTTTACCCCTATGCTCGAAAAAATGTCGAAATTAAAATTTTTCACTTCTCAAACTCAAATTATGTTGTAAATAGTAAATCTTAGTAAAAAATTTCATCTAACTCTCACATCTTAATCTCGGGTGACGAAATGACCATTTTACCCCTAGAGCATGAAAATTCCAATTTGACTCCATATCGGTGCTCGAACTCCGAATCACCATTTTAAGTTATTTTGGAAATTTAAAATTCTCAATTTCATCTTAAAATCTCTATTCGATCTAGTTCGAGGCTTAAATCAACTGTGTTGTACCTCTAGGTACAATACCAACTTTTTGTAAATTTTTCAGGATTCTCCTAGCATGCAAACATGTTATCTATCACATGTATGTCATGACAAGTATTTTATAAGGTCAGGCTTTACAGTACTACCCCCCTTAAAATAAAATTTTGACCTCAAAATTTCACTTACCGGATTCCAAGGAAAGATGTGGATGTTGGTTTCTCATCTGGCCCTTGACTTCCCATGTCATCTCCTCCATTCGAGCATTCTTCCACAATACTTTACCATTGGAATGCTCTTGTTCCTCAACACTCGATCCTTTCGATCTAGAATACGTACAAGCTGCACCTCGAATTTCAAATCTTCATGCAGCTCTATCGGTGGTGTCTCTAGAATATGGGAGGGATCGGGAACATACTTTTTCAACATCGAGACGTGGAAGACATTATGAATCTGATCTAACTCTGGGGGTAAGCCACTGACCCAATCCTTTCAATGATACGAAAGGGTCCCATGTATCTCGGATTGAGCTTTCCCCGCTTCGCCAATCGAATCACACCTTTCCAAGGATAAACCTTAAGAAAAACTTTATTGTCCACTTCAAACTCCAAATCTTTCCTTCGTTTATCAGAATAACTCTTTTGCCTATTTTGAGCTATCTTTAATCGCTCTCGAATAATCTTAATCTTGTCATTTGTCAGATCAATCAATCCCACATTAACCAATTTCCTCTCACCCATTTCATTCCAACAGAGTGGAGTTTGGCACTTCCTTCCATACAGAGCCTCGTATGGCGCCATCCCAATACTAGAATGAAAACTGTTATTATACGCAAACTCCACCAATGGCAAGTGTCTATCCCAACTCCCAATAAAGTCAATGGCACAAGCCCATAACATATCCTCCAAAGTCTGAATAGTCCTTTCAGATTGACCATCTGTCTACGGGTGAAAAGAGTACTAAATCTCAATTTAGTTCCGAGAGCTTCCTGAAATTTTGACCAAAATCGAGAAGTAAATCGGGGGTCTCGATCTGACACAATAGAAACTGGAACTCCATGTAATCTCACAACCTCATCTATATAAAGTCTAGCCAATCTCTCAATAGAATACATGTTATGGATAGCTAAGAAATGGGCGGACTTAGTCAATCTATCCACAATCACCCAAATAGCATCCTTCCCACTCTGTGTCAGGGGTAAACCCAATACAAAGTCCATAGTCACGTGTTCCCACTTTCATTCTGGAATAGGTAAAGGCTGAAGAGTACCTGATGGTTTTTTATGCTCCGCCTTGATCTATTGGCATGTGAGACATTTCGCTACAAACTCTGCTATGTCTCGTTTCATACCCGACCACCAATAACTTTCCTTGATAGTTCGATACTACTTGGTGCTTCTGGGATGTAAAGCGTAGGCAAAAAAATGAGCTTCCTCTAAAATAGCTCGTCTCAACTGGTCATCTTTAGGAACATAAATCCGATCTCCAAGCATCAAAGTACCATCATCGCTGAGTCTAAACTCACTAGTTTCTCCATCTTGCAACTTTTGAACTTCCTGTTTCAACCAATCATCAGATTTCTGCAATTATCTGATTTGATTCAACAATGAAGGTCTCACAAAGAAACTAGCAAGTAGGGTTCCATCCTCACAATTATTCAACTGAATCCCTAGAGACTTCATCTCGAGTAACATCGAAAAATAAGAACTCCGAAGCGTTACTAACAACGATGAGGATTTACGACTTAAGGCATCCGCTACAACATTTGCCTTTCCTAGATGATAATCAATCACTAAGTCATAATCCTTAATCAATTCTAGCCGCCGTCTTTGTCTCAAATTAAGTTCTTTTTGGGTGAGCAAATATTTCAAACTCTTATGGTCGGTAAAAATCTGACAACGCTCACCATATAAGTAATGCCTCCAAATCTTCAATGCAAAAACTACTGCTGCTAACTCCAAATCGTGGGTAGGGTAATTCGTCTCGTGCTTCTTTAACTGTCGAGAAGCATAAGCTATTACTTTTTAATCCTGCATCAATACACAGCCTAATCCCAACTTAGAGTCATCACTGTATACCACAAATTCTTTCCCACAAACCAGAAGTGTTAGAACAGGAGCGGAGGTTAACCAGTTCTTTAGCTCCTGAAATCGACTCTCACAAACATCATCCCACTCAAACTTAACTCCTTTACGAGTCAAACGAGTCAAAGGAGCAGCTATCAATGAAAATCCTTGAATAAACCTCTGATAATAACCGGCTAAGCCAAGAAAACTACGAATCTCTATTACCGTTTTTGGTTGCTCCCATTGCAAGATTGCTTCAATCTTCTTGGGATCGACATAAATTCCAGCTTCGGACACCACATGTCCCAAGAAAACCACTTCCTTCAACCAGAACTCACATTTAGAGAACTTGGCATAGAGTTGTCTATCACGACCCGGTACTCCCCTCGAGCTTGTGACAACCGCCGCGGTGTCCCGGTAGACACTCATTGCCCGGAATGTCAACCCGAAACCCCGCAAGGATTTACTATCAATTTCTCTGTTCCCTTGTGAGAACCATTGTCAAATATTGTGTTCTAAAATATTTTAAGCTATTTCCAACTTTAAACAAATAAAATATTAATTTTTCATCTCACAGGGGTATTTTGGTCATTTTTCTGAAAAATTTCAAAACTGGCTAAAACGTAATATACAAGTACAAAACACATAATTCATACTCAAAATGAGTTTAAAAGTCTAAAATCTTCATTTAAAATGAAATTATGGTTATTTGAATATAATAAAAAAATAAAAGAAATATTAAGTAAAATATTCTATTTTCTTATAAAACAATATTTATAGAGTTATAAGTGAATAATTTTTATAGCGTAAAAGCTAAATAAATTTATACATACTTAAATACAGTAAGCCAAAATATTTAATTTAATTTACAATAACAAAAGGGCCCCCGAATAAACAAAAGTAAAGAGGACTGTGAACCTACGGTTTGGAAAAATACAGATCCAACGGTAGTCCTTGATGAGATCAGCTATCTACAGTCTATACTGAACCTAAAATGGATGGAAAGGAGGGTGGTGAGATTATAAAATCCCAATGAGTAAACAGACATCATCATACACATCTAGAGTTGAGTGTATGGAGACAATAAAGTAAATCATCATAAACTGGGTTATACAATTAGAACACATCTCGTTCAAAATACGTAAAAAGGCTTATGAATCTCATAAAAATCTAGGCTTGTGCCATAAATCCATTCTCGGGGACACCTTGGCCATGGCATCCTACCGAGACCCCCAAGGCTATTAAAATTCACATTTCACATAAACCATGTTTTTGTATTGAAAACATAGCCGTTCCTTGGCGTTGGCTGAATTCCCCCTCACGTGGTGGTTTAGTGTGAAGTGAACCCTAAACTTTACCCCAGGAGATACCCTACGTGCCTCTCTGTTTGAGGTAAGAATATAATGGGGTTTACCGTGCCTCTCTAAAAGGCTGGTCCACAAAAACCCCCTACTGCAGTGATTAATTAATATATAATCCACCATATAATAAAACTCAATAACATGATATGGCAATTTTGTAATTCGCAGTTTTTCAAGGCAACCAAACAATTCACATTTCAATACAATTGCTAACTAGCCAATCATGCTCGATTTATCATAAGTCAGTCAATTTAAACAATCAAATTGCCACATTAATAGTCTCCGTGTACTCTATTTTTCAAAATCATTATTAATTCCAAAACAATTTATAAATTAATTTCATTGAAACTCATTTATTCATAAAACATGAAAATTTACCTTTTTAAATTCCTTTTTTCATAGAATTCATGAAAGCATCTAAAAACCACCCTAGATAATTAAAATGACAGTAAGTTTACTCACAATGTCTAGAATGCAGACTTTCGAAGCACTCTGTCTATTGGTCCTCGGATGCAATTTCCTTGCCTTTATCGGAGGACTCACCACCTTAACATAGTACAAAATTGAGAATTTCACCAAGTTGGTACTAAATCAAAATTAAACTAATTTCGACTACCAATGCATGATATGGAATGCAAAAATGCACTGGTAACTATCTAAACTCAGTATTGGCCTAATTCGTCTTATTACCCGATTAAATTCTTAACGCGTCCGTTTAAACTCCAATTTAATTCTTTTCAGTTTCTATACCTCAATTGCACCCAAATTAACTTAATGTCCCTCAGTGTGGTGCAAATTATCAATCTCGATAGTAAATTACGAAAATACCCCTAGTGGGTAAAATTTCATATTTTTGCTCCGAAAATTCCCATTATTTTTCTAGGCTCATAATTCATCATTTCTTAACCAATTCTACTGGAATAAAAATCAAACTCATCCTCACTCAATACATGCTAAATTCAGCCATTAATGGTTGTGGGAAAAAATAAATTCTTTTCTTATTGTTTTGTTTCTAAATATGCTAAACTAACTAAAAACACTAACATAAATTAAAATCAAATAAATCCAACAACTTTCTCTCTCCTAACCCATTTTGATCAGCCAACAATTCATCATAAAAACATGCAATTTGAGCATGGGAAATGAAGAGAAATGCTTAAGGAAAATAGATTTCAAGCTGAAGTTGAAAAATCCTACCTTTTTCACTTGTTTTCCTTGATTTTCCACACTATTTCTCTTGAAATTCCTCACCTAGGTTTTGTTTTTCCTTTCTTTCCCTCTCTTCCTTGCTTGGCCGAATATTTGGGGAATAATGGGCTGATTTGTGCTGATTTTTAAATTAAATAATAAAATATCCTAAGCTTGACACATGGTATTTTCTAATTGGTCCATTTTTAAAATTTTAAAAATTTAAACATTTTATCTCCACCACATGTTTAGTCAAGGGTCAAAGATGAAGATAAAGGAAGACCATGTGCTGAAAAAAATATCCTAGTGGTGGAAAATTATAATTTTGCCCCTAGGGTGACAAAATTACCATTTTACCCCTATACTCCAAATTATACCGAAATTAAAATTTTTCACTTCTAAACCTCAAATCATACTCCAATAAGTCAAATGGGGCCAAAAAAATCTTTTCTAAAATTTCCATTTTGTCCCCAGGTGGCAAATGATCATTTTGCCCCTAGTTAGTGAAAATTCTGATTTGACTCCAAATTGATCCTCAAACTCCAAATTACCATTTTAAGTCATCCATGAGCTGTGAAACTCTTAATCTCACCTTAAAATTCCTATTTGATCTAGTTCGAGGATTAAATAAATTTTGTTGTACCTCTAGGTATAATACCGACTTTTGTAAATTTTTCGAGACTCTCTTAGCATGCAATCATGGTATCATCACATGTATGTCATGAATAGTATTTTATAAGGTCGGGCTTTACATTGTCTCTCACGTAAAGTTTGCCACACAATGTGCAAATGGGCAGCATGTTCATCATCATTCTTCGAATAAACCAGGATGTCATCTATGAATACTATCACAAACTTATCTAAGTATGGATAGAACACCCTGTTCATGAGATCCATAAAAGCTGCCGGGGCATTAATCAAACCAAACGACATCACCAGAAACTCATAATGCTCATAACGAGTCCTAAAAGCAATCTTGGGTACATCCTGTTCCTTAATCTTCAATTGATAATACCTAGATCTCAAATCAATCTTAGAAAACACTATAGCACCTCGTAATTGATCAAAAAGATCATCGATCTGTGGTAAAGGGTATTTATTCTTGATGGTCACTTGGTTCAACGGACGATAGTTAATACATAACCGAAGAGTGCCATCCTTCTTCTTTATAAATAAGACTGGTGCTCCCCAAGGAGAAGTGCTAGGGCGAATAAAATCCTTATCCACCAAATCTTGCAGTTGAACTTTTAGTTCCTTCAACTACGTTAGAGCCATTCGATATAGGGGATAGAAATAGGTGCGGTACCCGAAAGTAAATCAATAGGAAACTCAAGCTCTCGCTCAGGAGGTAGTCCCGGTAATTCATCAGGAAATACATCAGGAAACTCACTAACTATTAGGACATCCTCTAATTTAGGTTTCCCCTTTGAAGTATCAATCACGTGAGCCAAATAAGTCGGATACCCTTTCTGTACTAGTTTCAAAGCCTTAATGGTCGAGATTACACAGGACGGTAATACTCGACGTTTCCTTGCAAATATAATCTCTACTCCCTCCGAATTCTGAAGAACAACTTCTTTTCTAAAACAATCCACATTCGCTCGATGTGCAGTGTAAAGCCCGACCTTATAAAATACTATTCATGACATACATGTGATGATAGCATGATTGCATGCTAGGAAAGTCCCGAAAAATTTACAAAAGTCGGTATTGTACCTAGAGGTACAATAAAGTTTATTTAATCCTCGAACTAGATCAAATAGGAATTTTAAGGTGAGATTAAGAGTTTCACAGCTCATGGATGACTTAAAATGGTAATTTGGAGTTTGAGGATCAATTTGGAGTCAAATCGAAATTTTCACTAACTAAGGGCAAAATGGTCATTTGCCACCTGGGGACAAAATGAGAATTTTAGAAAAGATTTTTTTGACCCCATTTGACTTATTGGAGTATAATTTGACTTATTGGAGTATGATTTGAGGTTTAGAAGTGAAAAATTTTAATTTCGTTATACTTTGGAGTAAAAGGGTAAAATGGTAATTTTGCCACCTCAGGGGCAAAATTGTAATTTTCCACCATCAGGATATTTTTTCCAGCACACGGTCTTCCTTTATCTTCATCTTTGACCCTTGACTAATCATGTGGTGGAGATAAAATGTTTAAATTTTTAAAATTTTAAAAATGGACCAATAAGAAAATGCCATGTGTCAAGCTTAAGATATTTTATTATTTAACTAAAAAAATCAGCATAAATCAGCCATTTACTCCCCAAATATTCGGCCAAGCAAGGAAGAGAGAGAAAGAGAGGAAGAACAAACCCTAGGTGAGGAATTTTCGGAGCAAAAATATGAATTTTTACCCACTAGGGGTATTTTCATAATTTGTTGTTGGGACTGATAATTTGCACCACACTGAGTGACATTAAGTTAATTTGGGTGCAATTGAGGTATAGAAACTGAAAAGAATTAAATTGGAGTTTAAACGGACGCGTTAGGAATTTAATCGGGTGATAAGACGAATTAGGTCAATAACGGGTTTAGATAGTTACCAGTGCATTTTTGCATTCCATATCATGCATTGGTAGTTTAAATAAGTTTAATTTTGATTTAGTACCAACTTGGTGAAATTCTCGATTTTGTACTGTGTCAAGGTGGTGAGTCCTCCGATAAAGGCAAGGAAATTGCATCGGAGGACTAGTAGATAGAGTGCTTCGAAAGTTTGCATTCTAGACATTGTGAGTAAACTTACTGTTATTTTAATTATCTAGGGTGGTTTTTAGATGCTTTCATGAATTCTATGGAAAAAGGAATTTAAAAAGGTAAATTTTCATGTTTTATGAATAAATGAGTTTCAATGAAATTAATTTATAAATTGTTTTGGAATTAATAATGATTTTGAAAAATAGAGTACACGGAGTTTGTTAATTGTGACAATTTGATTGTTTAAATTGACTGACTTATGATAAATCGAGCATGATTGGCTAGTTGGCAATTGTATTGAAATGCGAATTGTTTGGTTGCCTTGAAAAACTTCGAATTACAAAATTGCCATATCATGTTATTGAGTTTTATTATATGGTGGATTATATATTAATTAATCACTACAGTAGGGGGTTTCTGTGGACCAGCCTTTTAGAAGGGCACGGTAAACCCCATTATATTCTTACCTTGAACGGAAAGGCGCGTAAGGTATCTCCTGGGGTAAAGCTTAGGGTTCACTTCACGCCAAACCACCACGTGAAGGGGAACTTAGCCAACGCCAAGGAACGGCTATGTTTTCAAAATAAAAATATGATTTATGTGAAATGTGAATTTTAATAGCCTTGGCGGTCTCGGTAGGATGCCTCGACCAAGGTGTCCTCGAGAATAGATTTATGGCACAAGCCTAGATTTTTATGAGATTCATAAGCCTTTTTACGTATTTTGAACGAGATGTGTTCTAATTGTATTACCCAGTTTATGATGATTTACTTTATTGTCTCCATGTACTCAACTCTAGATGTTTATGATGATGTCTGTTTACTCATTGAGATTTTATAATCTCACCACCCTCCTTTCCACCCATTTCAGGTTCAGTATAGACTATAGATAGATGATTTCATCGAGGACTATAGTGGGATCTGCATTTTCCAAACCGTAAGTTCACAGTCCTCTTTACTTTTGTTTATTCGGGGGCACTCTTGTTATTGTAAATTAAATTAAATATTTTGGCTTACTGTATTTAAGTATGTATAAATTTATTTAGCTTTTACGCTATAAAAATTATTCATGTATAACTCTATAAATATTGTTTTATAAGGAAATAGAATATTTTACTTAATATTTCTTTTATTTTCTTATTATATTCAAATAACCATAATTTTGTTTTAAATGAAGATTTTAGACTTTTAAACTCATTTTGAATATGAATTATGTGTTTTGTACTTGTATATTACGTTTTAGCCAGTTTCAAAATTTTTTAGAAAAATGACAAAAATACCCCTATGAGACAAAAAAATTAATATTTTATTTGTTTAAAGTTGGAAACAGCTTAAAATCTTTTAGAACACGATATTTGACAATGGTTGCTCACAAGGGAACAGAGAAACTAATAGTAAAGCCTTGCGGGGTTTCGGGTTGACATTCCGGGCAATGAGTGTCTACCAGGATATCGCGACGGTTGTCACGGGCTCGAAGGGAGTACCGGGTCATGACATGCAATTAACTAGTCCGTACCTAATATCAAATCAAAATCTTGGATCTCTAGAGGAATCAAGTCACCCCTAAATTCTTCCTCACCAACCATTACTCAACAATCTCTATAACAACTGTTTCTAACTAGCTTTTCTCCTAAAGGAGTATGAACTATAATTTCTTCCTCTAATGGTGACAAGTTTCTATCAGCAATTGATGCAAATGCCATACTCACATAAGACCTATCTGAGCCAGAATCTGTCAAAACATAAGCATGTTTATCAAATAAAGACATAGTACCTGTCACTGCTCCAAGTCTGACTCGTGCCTCATCTTCTGTCACAACGAAGACTCTTGTCGAAGTACGAGTCTGTGGTTTCGAAAATGGATATGCCGGGGTGTTACTCTCTACACTAGACTATATAGCCACTCCCTGCCTCGGTGGTAACCCAAAAGGATCTCTCCTCTGCATATCCGTATGAGCTGGTGGAGATGGAGTAATTGTAGTAACTCGTCCTAGCTGTGGGCACTCACTCTTAATGTGGCCCGACTAATCACAATGGTAACATCGTACTGGTCCCTTACACTACCCAACATGATTCCTCCCACACTTCTTGCATCTATCAAAACCTCTGAAACTCTTCCCAAAATAAGTTATCGCAGATCTGCTGAATCTTGGAGGCCTCTGCTGTGACTGTGAAATAAAGGTCAAAGAGACATCACTGAAACAGAGGTAGTACTCCCTAAAGCAGATGAGTCTTTATTTCTTTTTGGTGGTTGACTGGAAGATATACTCGAATTTCTCCTCTTTGCAAACTCGGTCCGAATCCTTCTATTTTCATTTGTAAGCTTCTCGGCCCTTAAAGCTATTTGTACCACCTCCTTATGTGGCTCCTTACCAGTCACTGTCATCCGCTTTCTAATCTCATTACGGAGCCCTTCCTCAAAATAATTGGCCTGATCCTGCTTAGATTTCACCAGATCCGGCACATATAATATCAGCTCGTTAAAACGAGCCTCACACTCCTCTACCGTTAAATTCCCCTATTTCAAACTCAGAAATTCTCTCTTCTTTTCTTTCTGATGGAAATAAGTGAAATATTGACCATCAAATTCTTTTAGGAAGTCTGACCAGGTCAAAGGAGTAGTGGAACGAGATTTTACTGAATTCCACCATCAACTTCAGGTCGTCATCCAACCTCATATCAGACAGTGTCTCCGAAACCTGATTAATCCAATCTTTGGCTATGGTTGCATCCAAATCGCCCGTAAAAGAAACGCAACCCAGTTGTCTAGCTTCCTTCCACTTCTTAGCAATAGATACATCCTGTACTGACGGTGAAATTGGAGGCGGGGGTGGTGGTACTGAAGGAGCAACTGGTGGTACTATAGGAGGAGCCTAACCAACCTGAGCTTGGCCAGCAATAACGGTAAAGAAGGCTGCCAATGCCTGGACTGCCTCAGGAGACATGGCAGGAGTACTAGTAGGTGGCGGAGGATGTGGAGGAGTCTCTGCCTGCTTAGCAGCAGGTGTTGCCCGAATGGTGGATGCAGTCGATTCTTCCTCTACTGCATCTAGCTAACGACGTTGGGAACAACCTCTTCCCCTCCCAGCCGATCTAGTGAGAGGTGGGCATCCGCGTCGATGAGGCATGATAATCTATAAGGGGAAACAAGTAAGTTTAGGCAACCTCAGGCTCTATATGCAAATGCATGCATCATATTCAACCTCATCCAACTTAACTTGGGGCCATACTAACACTGTAAATTTTTAAAACAACTTTAAAACTAAAAACTCTAATCTTTAAAACCAAAAGCTCTAATACCAATCGAATTGTCACGACCCGAAACTCCCATCGAGCCCGTGACAACCATTGTGACGTCCCGATAGACATTCATTACCCGAAATGTCAATCGAAACCTTGCAAGGCTTAGCATCAGTTTTTCTCGCTTCCTCCGTGAGTATTAGTTACTAAAATCATGTTTTGAGAGATTACAAACTATTTCCAATTCAAAATAATAGAAAAATAAACTTTTCCTCATTGGGGCATTTTGGTCATTTTTCCTCTAAGGTCTCGAAATCTGCTAAAAATGTAGTAAGCGAGTACAAAACACGTAATTCATAATCAAAAGTAAGTTTAAACATCTAAAACCTTCATTTAAAATGAAATTACGATTATTTGAATAAAATAAAAATATTTAATAAAATATTCTATTTTCTTATAAAACAATATTTATAAAATTACTGGTAAATATTTTTTGTAGCGTAAAAGTTGAATAAATTCATACATACTGTAATACAATAAGCCAGAGTATTTAACTTAATTTACAATAACTAGTGGGCCCCCGAATAACCAAAAAAAAGAAAAGACTGTGAACCTACAGTTTGGAGGATGCAACTCCAATGGTAGCCCTCAATGAAAAACAACTATCTACAGCCTATTTTGAGCCTAAAATGGGTGGAAAGGAGGGTGGTGAGATTTTATAATCCTAGTGAGTAAACAAACACCATTCAAAATATCTAAAATTGAGTAAAAGGAGACGATTAAAATATTCTATCTCAATATGTATTTCATAACATAAATATTCATTTCATTTAAATAATCAACATGGCTTATGAGTATCTTAAAAGCTTGGCACCTGCCAAAATCATTCTCGGGAATACCTTGGAAGAGGCATTTAACCAAGTTCGCCGAGGCTGTTAAAAAGTTTTGTATACACATAAACATATTTTTAGTTTGGAAAACACAACCGTTCCTTGGCGTTAGCGGAGTTCATTATCACGAGGTGGTTCAACATGACGTGAACTCTAACCATACCTCAGGAGATACCCTACGCGCCTCTTCAACCGAGGTACATATATAACCGAATTTCGTGCCCCTCTGATAGGCTAGTCCACAGAACCCGCCCACTGCAGCAAGCTAAACCCACCATACAATAAAATTTTGACAGCATGACATGACTAATATTATATTACCCAGCTTGTAAATGTAAAACAGAACAATTCATACAGCTCACAAATCACAATTCCAGCCAGTCATGCCAACACATTATCATAAGCCATCAATTAGAATCATAAATTACAACACATCAAGTGGTCTCTAGTTACTCTATTTTCAAAGCCATCATTCAATTTTAAGACAATTTATAAAATCTTTTCATTTAAACACATTTTGTTTATAAAACCTAAAAATTAACCATTTAAACCATTTTCCATAAAATTCACAAAATCGAATAAAAAGATCACTTTAGATAATTAAAACGATGATAAGGTTACTCATAGTTCTAGGAGTTTGATATACTCTTATTCTCGATCTTCGGGCACAATCTCTTTACCCTTGTTAGAGGGCTCACCACCTATACATCATACGTGACACGAATTTCGATAAATTGTATCAATTTATCATAAACTATTTCAGGCTCTATAAATCTATATGAATGCACGAAATGTGATACAAAATGTCTGAATAACCGTTTAAATATGGTATTCGACCTAATTCGCAATACTCTTAGTGTAATTGGCTAAAACCTCCAATTTAATTCCAAATTGATTTCTTTCACTTTCTACACTCCAATTATACTTAAAATACCTCAATGACTATGAATATGATTCAATTTATCTGTCCGAACCATAAATCGCACATGTCTATACATTAGGTAAAAATTCAGATTTTCATGCCAAAATTTTTCATTAAATTTCTAGCCTCACCAATCATTAAATACCACTAAAATATCATGAAATATCATCAATTTCATCCCATTATCATCCCTAGAAAATTCAGCCTCTTGTGTGTTTGTGAAGAACAAAGTGATTCCTTGCTAGATTTTCATACTTTCCATTACCAAACAACCAAAAACACTTAATTAGCTTGAAATCTAGCAAAATCAATGCTCAAAACCTCTCCTCTCAAATTCGGCCAGCATGGGTTCATCATGCAAACTTGAGTTCTAAGCATGAAAAATGAAAAAAAAAGCATGGGTAGTGTAAATCACAAGATAAAATGACAAAATTTTACCTTTATTAGCTTAATTCCTTGAAATCCCACACTTTTTTTTTTCAATTTTCCCACCTAGGGTTTGTGTTCTTTCCTTTCCTCTTCACTTCTTGTTTTGGCCGGCCATATGAAGGAAATAAGCTGATTTTATGCTAATTTTAAAGCTAAATAATAAATGGATATAAACTTGACACATGTCACCATTCCATTGGTTTATGTGTCATACTTACCCATTAAGCAATCTCTCTCCACCACTTAAATTTTCTCAATTATTCATAATAATATTGGGTAAAATCCATGTGCTGGACAAGTGTTGGTGGTGTAAAATTACAATTTTGCCCTTGAGGTGGCAAAATGACTATTTTACCCCTATGCTCGAAAAAATGTCGAAATTAAAAATTTTCACTTCTCAAACTCAAATTATGTTCTAAATAGTAAATCTTAGTCAAAATTTTCATCTAACTCTCACATCCTAACCTCAGGTGGTGAAATGACCATTTTGCACCCGGATCATGAAAAATTTAATTTGACTCCATATTAGTCCTCAAACTCTGAATCACCATTTTAAGTTATTCTGAGAATTTAAAATTCTCAATTTCATCTTAAAATCTCTATTCGATCTAGTTCTAGGCTTAAATCAACTTTGTTATATCTCTAGGTACAATACCGACTTTTTGTAAATTTTTCAAGATTTTCCTAGGATGCAAACATGATATCCATCACATGTATGTCATGACAAGTATTTTGTAAGGTTGGGCTTTACAGTGTGAGTCTCATAGACTCAGTGATAATCATCGACTCAGCGAGTAGGGCGTAGATGGGAAACAAGCAAACGATAGATCAGTTGAATATAAAAATGCAAGATTATAAAAGCAACTTGTTTCAAACGAGGGTTTGTGCCTTATATAGAAATCAAGAATTCCTTCTAAAGTATAAATAATCGAGGTAATAAAATTTTTTGCATCAAAATATATTAATAATCATTTTTGAATCAAATCAATAAAATTTACCAAGCTCTCGTGAAACCAAATAATATTTAAAATCATGCACAAATCATAACTCGACCCATATGTGAGGAATTACAGATTCATTTCACAGATAAACAAATAGGGGAGCTGCGAAAAATCGTTTAATTCCTTTTTCACCTTGAAGAGAAATATAATTCGTAATGTTAAAACTTATTTCAACTCATATAAAACTATTACATTTTTGTCAAAAATAAACAACATGGCTTATGACTTTCTTAAAAACATAGCTTGTGCCAAAATCATTTTCATACTCGGTTGTCAGGCATACCTTGGCCTTGGGCTATCCCAACTGAATCCGCCAAGGCTGTTAAAAAGTAATGTTCGCATAAATCATATATTTTTTTTAAAACATAACTGTTCCTTGGCATTGGCGAGTTCACCATCACGTGCTGGTTCGGCGTGAAGTGAACTCAAATATCACCTTAGGAGCTACCCTACGCTCTTGTACAATCGAGGTGAGCACATATAAATGGGGTTACCGTGCCCCTCTCATAGGCTGGTCCACGGAACCCGCCTACTACAGTAAGCTAATAATTATCCCACCAGTCAATAAAATTCAATAACATGATATGGCAATTATTGTAATTCACAGCCTTTCAAGGTAAACAAACAATTCGTATTTCAATACAATTGCCAACCAGCCAATCATGCTTATATTATCATAAGCCATTCGATTCAAAATACGATTTATAACACAACAAGTAGTAGTATCCAATTACTCTTGAATTTCTTGGTTAAAATGAAATCACCTTTTAAAAGAATTCAAATTTGATCTTCAAGGGGATATTTTAAATCTTTCTCAAAATATCGATCCCCACATCACGTTAAAACTCTCTTTTCGTAAAATGTTCATTGTAAATATTTGCATGATATTTTGTATCAAAATAGCATGGTGAATATGTTATAAATTTCATGAATGCACACCACACAAACAATAAGGCACAATTTCCTTTGATGTAAATCTTTTCAAAAAGCTTGTTTCCCGGTTTAAAACACTTTACGTATAATATATATATATATATATATATATATATTCTAAATGATTTCTAAAAATAACTTACACCCACAATTCCTTAAAATTCTATCAACGCATGCTTTCCATAAATTTTGCACTTCACATAAAATATACGTACATGTATATATATACGAAATTTTTTAAAATTGACACCCCCTACTCACCTGATAATAGTGGGATATTACTTCACTATTGATTTGTACGCGTATATAATTATTCCTATTTGTCGGTCACATACTTCGTTCGGCATGCCTCCACGACAAACTTTCCTAGCAACAATTTAAACTCAGTATACTTAATCACACACTTGTATGAGTAGCAACTTAATTATAAATTCCTTAAGCAACTTGCATATTTTTCATCCAAAATATGCACAATATTAAACTACCCATAAACCTTAAAATATAACATTAACTTACCATTGGCCCTTTTTCATTTCTTTATGACCTTTGGACCCTCTCCATGGGCTTCTCCATTTTTCCTATTTGGGCTAAGCCCATTTATTTTTATTTCCTATTGGGCCATGCCCACTTATTTTCTATTGGGTCATGCCCATTTATTTTTTATTGGGCCATGCCCATTTATTTTCTATTTCTTTTCTTTTTCTTTCTTTTTCTCTCTTCCACATTTCTTCTTCTTGGCTCGTTTTCTTCCTCCTCCGGTGGTAGCACTTTCAGCTCTCTTTTCCTAAAAAATTTAGCAGCACCAAGCTTTCTTTTCTCCCTCAAATTGGTAGTATAATGCTGTCCAATTTTTTTGCACAAATTGGCAGCAAACAACTCTAATTTTTCAGCATCCAAAATCAGCCATAAAAACCTCAAAAATTCCAGCAATTAACCTAAAAAAAAAAATTAGCTTTCTTACCTTAAAATTTTCAGCTTTTTCTTCCTCCAAAAATTGCAGTAAAAAGCTCTCTTTTCCTCCCTCAAAGTGCAGCAAAGCCGTTCTCTTTTCTCTTCCTCTCCCACGGTTCTTTCTCTATCTTTTTCTCTTCATTTCTTTATTCCTCTCCCACGGTTTTTCTTTCCTTTTCTTTTACTCTCACTTACAACTGACTTCTCTATTTTCTTTTTTATCTCTTCTTTCATCTCACATGGCCGGCCCCACCATCATTTCTACATTCTTCTCTTTTGTTTTCTTTGTTTTTTTCTTTTATCTTTCTTCCTTTGATTTTTGTATGGCCCGCCATTCACCTTGGAATTTTTTTGGTTTGACTTTTCAACATTCCTATCCCAACCACATCATTCCCATCCTTTTTATTTCCTCTTTATTTTATTATTTATTTATTTTATTCTCTTCAAATAATGCAATTTACATGTAATTCCTCAACTTCATTTTATTTGATACACCTCTCTCAAATTTTCATATTTTAAAATTAATTCTTCCGACACGTGTAAAAATTCTAATTTCCTTCTATCTTCCTTTTCTTACACGTGTATAATCAAAATATCGAGATTGCATTTCAACACGGTGTCACCATAATATTTAAATATTTACTTACCCGCGTTAGCTCGATTTAATAAAATCACGCTGACACAACTATCATCGTTTTCCTTCAAAATTCTTTTTTACTTCTTCTCCCCCACTTAAATTAGTCATATTCCACTTTTCATGACTAATTCCGACAACATATAAAATATTAATATTTTAATATTATTTTATTGAATAAAATATTATTTTATTTCAAAAATTTTCACTTGCCTTCTTTAGTCCTGAAACACATCATTACATCTCGGTTTATTTTCGAATCATCCTTTAGCTTACTAATTCCTCTCTAATGAAAATATTATTATTTAATTATTGTGTTTGCACGTGCGAAGCATTTTATTCTTGAATGTTCCTTTCATCCTTTGTCGCTCTTTAGCACGCTAGTTCTCATCAAACGATCATTCGTTTGATCAATATGGTCTTATTTGTGTCCAACGAGGGTGCGGGGTATTACATAAATTCTCATCATGCCTGTGCATAGTTCCACATCATTTACATACTTATACTTTCTTCTTATCATTTCCAATTATATGCTTAGGTTTCCTTATACTATATATCATTGCATCATAATGTCATCTCCATTGAATTATAATCTATTATGCGTGTATGCTTTATAATCCCATTGATACTTCAAAGATTTATCTTGACTTGATTATTGCATCTTATGCAATACCACAATTCCTAAGAGTCATCCTTTTTCCTCGATTATTCTTCATGCCTCTATATTACCTTGTATCCTTCTTGCATTCCGATATTGATTTGTCACTTAAAACTTAGACTCATTTGAATCATGTATGCCTCAAGCATCTTCGAATTCTAATTTCCATAATATATTTGGAAAGTTTCATTATCTGACTTCATTATCAAGGTCAACTTCAATCATCCTTTGTTCCACTCTTTCATATGAATATAACATCATTCTTCCTTAACCAATTTACAAATTGTACTTGAAATTGCAAGACTTGAAACTAGATTCTCCTCAAGTACTTTTCAATATTAATACTAATATCACTCTCAGCTTACAGCTTCCTTTTTATAACCACATAATTTAGTGCTTGCTTTCATGAGATCCATGGTAGAACTTCTCTTGAGTATTTCCTTGGGGATATCTATCTTAAACTTATGTCTCACAACATGTGATCACTTAACTTGTAACTTAGCCATTTATGTGGCATCCTCTTTGGGGCCTACTCTGAGGTATTGTTACGTCTGGGTCCCCATCACTTGACTTACTCACATACGCCGCACCTAAGGACGACACGACGGGCCCTGTAGGATCTTCTCGCCAAGTTTCGAACCCCAAACCTTTTTGCTTCCCCCCCCCCCCCCCCCCCCGAAGGGAACGCCTGTAACCATTTCAGCTTTAACTCATTCATATCGATACCTTCCAAAACCTTAAAACTCTAGTTAACAAAACTTAGAATCAAGTTCAATGACTTTAGGTCAACTCATAAGTTCAACTTCACATCTGTCTCATTTTATTCATGCGTCTTAGACATGAAGTGTTCTTAACACCGAGGCACGATGGCTGTTGGAGTTTACTTAATCAATGTTATTCATCTATATTTAAGGTTACTACACTAGTCATTCTCAACCGTTTGGTTTCCCTCTAAGCTTACGTCACAATTTTCCATAACCATTTATATCCTCTTGTGCTTATCACATATAATAGGTAAAGTCGATATTTTCAAATTCATCTCATCCTATAACACTTGTCAACAATCAATAAATCCCACTTTAGAATACTCTTTCCATATTGTATAGTAACTTCACCATATAGTATCATGGCATTATGTTCCTCCATTCTACTATCATGCATACTCCACAGAAATTAATTAAAAGATTTACGTACCTTAACTAATGCTAATTCCATTTAATCATATCTTAAATACTCCAAACTTGTAAATTACAACTCCAAGTGTATGTCCATAGATTGATAATCTTTATATATTTCATGATCATGAAAACTACAACTTACAAACTAGCTTTCGATCATATGCACACTATTAGAACATTAATTTCAACATGTTTAATTCTCCTTTGGTGGTATGTTAAGATCATTCCTGGATACATTTCCATATTAACATTGATATGCCTTTACCATAGCATTTAGTGCAAATTTGATGAAGCAATTGTCTCCAAATAACTCTTAAATACATAATTATCAAATTGCATACCACTAAATGTTAAGATCTTCACTTTATTCATCAATAACCAATCACATTTATTAAGTGAATAATTTACTTAATTATTACACCTTGCCTTTTCGATCATAAGATCAAAGTTGTCATAAACTTAGGATGCAGAAGTTCTCTCTCTTAGAGTATATCCAAACATCAACATTTTCTAAATTCCTTACTCTGGGGAGATCACCTTCACGACTGATCAGTCGTATCATAGGCCAGACTTTGAGTCGAAAAAACTTTTAAATTGATCTTTCAAGTAATTCGTATATCAGTCTTAATTATAGAACTTCATATGGCACTTAGACTAGATTCGACATTTCCAAATCATTTAACCTCAAGCTGCCAATTCCACATTTAGTCCTTTAATCCCTTGGCTCCCCTTTTTTCTATGCATAGCAAAGTTCAAGCTCATCCTTAGAGCAGATTTGTTTACTAATTTCTTACTTCATGACCACACATCAATTATAGTAATCATTGATACTCACTCTCGAGTTAATTCACGTGCTTATATTCATGAACTATAATAGGTCCAATTAATTCTTGAAATATCACAATTGCTTAATTGAAATCAACACCAGTTCCCTCTAAGCTGCTGTACCAATTCAACACATATTCACATATAAAATATTTCAAAATCCCAACACAACTTTTATATGGGCATAACAAGCTCAATTAACATAGTGTTCTTATCTTCATGCACATAAGTATGGGTTTACTCTTACCTCAATGCTTAATTTATACACTCCAAGTGAATTACAACCATCACTATTCATTCTAATCAAAGTACGCCCCTTATTACCATTATCACACGTGCTCCTTTATATTAACCCCAATACAATCCATAGTCCCCAAATATTTTTCCAATTGACAACCATGAGTTCAATTATAACTCTACCAAATGAATAAATTATCACAGCCTATTAGTCCAACTCCAAATTTCTCCATCCTTAATCGGAGGGATATATCATTTCATTAATCTTTCATTAGGAGCATTCGTTTTAAGATCTCTCTAACACTGGCTCGTGTCACGGGTGGCATCTTAAACCCGAACAACGGCCCTACTTATGACCTTTGCATGACATTAACAAAGAAGTGGATTACTGGGAACAGGAGGTCATATAGCTCCCTGTCTATGACTTATGCTGCCATAAGATCTATAAGAAGAAACAGAACAAGTCTAAACAACTCTAAATTCTATATGCAGATGCACGTATTCTATTCTATCAAACCTAACTTAACTCGGGGCCACACTGACACTGCAGTTTTTAAAATAACTTTAAAACAACTTTAAACCCAAAAGCTCTAATCGTTAAAACCAAAAGCTCTGATACCAACTTAATTGTCATGACCCAGAACTCCCTTCGAGCCCGTGACAACTGCCGCAACGTCCAGATAGACACTCATTACCCGGAATGTCAATCGAAACCTCGCAAGACTTAACATTAGTTTTTCTCGCTTCCCCTATGAGTATTAGTCACTAAAATTATGTTTTGAGAGATTATAAACATCTTTCCAAATCAAAACAATAGAAAAACATTTTTTTCTCACAAGGGCATTTTGGTCATTTTTCTTCAAAAATCTCGAAATTCGCTAAAAATGTAGTATGCGAGTACAAAACACATAATTCATAATCAAAAATAAATTTGGATGTCTAAAACATTCGTTTAAAATGAAATTATGACTATTAGAATAAAATAAAAATATTGAATAAAATATTCAATTTTCTCATAAAATAATATTTTTATAACACTGCATAAATAAATTTTTACAGCGTAAAAGCAAAATAAATTCATATATATCGTAATACAGTAAACTAGAGTATTTAATTTAATTTACAGTAACAAGTGGGCCCTCGAACAACTGAAAGTAAGAAAAATTGTGAACCTATAGTTTGGAGGATGCAAATCTAATGGTGGTCCTTGATGAAATCAATTATCTATAGACTATCCTGAGCTTGAAATGGGTGGAAAGAAGGGTGGTGAGATTATATAATCCCAATGAGTAAACAAATGCCATCTAAAATATCTAAAGCCAAGTAAATGGAAACAAATAAAACAGTTTACTATATTGTAATTCATCACCTTTCAACTCATTTCAATCAATTAAAATCAATTCATATAAATCGAGTAATCAACATGGCTTACGAATTTCTTAAAAGCTTTGGCTCGTGTGAAAAATCATTTTTATACCCAGTTATCAGGGATGCCTTGATCAAGGGCTATCCCAACTGAGTCCGCCAAGGCTGTTAAAAAGTTATGTACGCATAAATCATGTATTTATTTTAAAAACATAGTCGTTCCTTGGCGTTAGCAGAATTCATCATCACGAGGTGGTTTGGCGTGAAGAGAACTCTAAAGTTATACCTCGGGAGTTACCCTACACACCTGTCCAACCGAGGTAAAATATGACCAGGTTCCGTGCCCCTCTAATAAGCTAGTCCACAGAACCAGCCCACTGTATGAAGCTAAACTCACCATACAATAAAAATTCAATAGCATGACATGTCAATTTTATCATTATCCAGCCTATCAAGGCAAACAACAGTTTATACATTTCAACACAAATACCAATTCAAGCATTCATGCCAATATTGTCATAAGCCAATCAATAAGAATCATGAATTTACAACACGCAAAAACAGTCTCCAATTACTCTATTTTGAAACCATCATTCAATTTTAAAACAATTTTATAAAATCATATTTTGTTTATAAAATCGAAAAAGTAATCATTTAATTTATTTTCCATGAAATTCACAAAATTGGATAAAAACCACTTTAGATAATTAAGACAATAGTAAGGTTACTCACAATGTCTAGAGTGCGAATTTTTGAAGTACTCTGACTACTAGTCCTCGGATGCAATTTCCTTGCCTTTATCGAAGGACTCACCACCTTGACATAGTACAAAATCGAGAAACTTACTACATTGGTACTAAATCAAAATTAAACTAATTTAGACTACCAATGCATGATATGGAATGCAAAATGCACGAGTAACCATCTAAACTCGATATTGGCCTAATTCGTCTTATCACCCGATTAATTGGCCAATGCGTCCAATTTAGCTCCAAATTGCTCCAATTCTTTTCCAATACCTTAATTCACCAAACACAAAGTCAAATAACCTAAAATTTGGGAAAACCATCTTCACTTTTCTTCTTAGAATTTTTGGTCAATAATGGTGCATTAAAATTGTGATTTTTCCTACTACTTTTCCACATCCTAATTTATCATTTTCTAACCAATTCTCTTAAAATAAAAAATCAAATTCATCCTCACTCAATACAGGGTAGGTTCGGCCATTGATGGGTGATGGGGAAAATGAATTCTTTTCTTGTTGTTTTGCTTCTAGACATGGTAAACTAACTAAAAACACTAACATAACTTGAAATCAAATCAATCCAACATCATTCTCTCTCCATACCCATTCGGCTAGCCATGAATTCACCATGAAAACATGAAATTTAACCATGGAAAATAAGGAGAAATGCTTAAGGAAAATAGATTTCAAGTTTAAATTGACAAATCCTACCTTTTTCACTTGTTTTCCTTGATTTTCCACACTTTTTCTCTTGAAATTCTCCACCTAGGGTTCTTGTTCTTTCTTTTCTTCCTTTGTTCTTCTTTGACTGGCCATATGAATGAGAAATGGGCTGATTTTATGCTAATTTTTAAGGAAAATTGTCACGACCCGGAACCTCCCTCAGGCCCATGACAATCGCCGCGACGTTCCGATTGACACTCATTATCCGGAATGCCAACCGAAACCCCGCAAGGCTTACATATCAGTTTCTTTCCTTTCCTATGAGCAATCATTGTTAAATATCGAGTTTTTAGAGAATATATACTATTTTAGATCAAAAACAATCAAAATAAAATTTTCGCCATATATGGGTATTTTGGTCATTTTTTTCTCAAAAATTTCAAAACTGGCTAAAACGTAATATACAAGTACAAAATACATAATTCATATTCAAAATGAGTTTAAAAGTCTAAAATCTTCATTTAAAACGAAATTACGGTTATTTGAATATAATAAGAAAATAAAAGAAATATTAAGGGAAATATTCTATTTTCTTATAAAACAATATTTATAGAGTTATACGTGAATAATTTTTATAGCGTAAAAGCTAAATAAATTTATCCATACTGAAATACAGTAAGCCAAAATATTTAATTTAATTTACAAAAACAAGAGGGCTCCCGAATAAACAAAAGTAAAAAGGACTGTGAACCTACAGTTTGGAAAATGCAGATCCAATGGTAGTCCTCGATGAGATCAGCTATCTACAGTCTATACTGAACCTGAAATAGGTGGAAAGGAGGGTGGTGAGATTATAAAATCCCAATGAGTAAACAGACATTATCATAAATATCTAAAGGCGAGTAAAATGGAGGCAAGTTTAAACAACAAATTTCAACCCATTTCATAATGTTTCCAATTTATTTCTTAAACCATAAAACATTTGTAATTTACCAAAACAGTTGTTAAGGCTTATGTCTTTTATTAAAACAAGGCTCAAGCCAAAACTAATCCTCGGGGATACCTTGGCCGAGGCATCTAACCGAGTCCGCCAAGGGTATTAAAATATTCACACGTGAAACACATTTTTATTTTTAAAACTAGCCGTTCCTTGGCGTTGGCCGAGTTACACATTCACGTGGGGGTTCGACGTGAAGTGAGCTCTAATACTACCCTGGGAGTTACCCTCCTCGCCTCTACAACCGGAGTAACTATATAACTGGGTTTACCATGCCCCTCTAATAGGCAGTCCACGAAAACCCGTCACTACAGTGACTAACCCACCAATTTTAATAAAATTTCGACAGTATAACGTGGCTTTTATTTATTTATCCAGCCTGCATAGTAAAAACAACTTACATAAATTTCCCAATGCACTCACAGAATATAGCCACATATACTCATTTCTCATAAGCCATTCCTAAGAAAATATATATTTTTCAAGTCAATTTGCAGCCTCCAATTACTCAATTTCATAATCAATACATATATTTTTATTTGTCACATTTATTCCTAAAACATTAAAAATCCCATTTTAATCTCGTTCTCATTTCATAAAATACATAAAGGGCATTTAAAAATAAACTCTAGATAATTTACAATATAATAAGTTTACTCACCGTTTGTACAAACTAAAAGCTTTCTAAGCGCCCCGATCACTACTCGTCGGGTACGACTTCTTTGCCTTTTCCGGAAGGCTCTCCTCCTAGACACATTACAAAAATTTACACAATTCATCACATTGAAGCTAAATCACTATATAATTAACTTAAATCTTATACTAATGCATGGTATGAAATGAAATAGCCTAAAACGGCTTAAACGCGATATTAACCTATTTTTGGCACTTTGCTCGATAAATTGCTAACGCACTCCATTTTAGCTCTAAATCATCCCATTCTCTCTCCAACATTTCTAACCATTAAAAATCAGCCAATAACCTTATAAAAACAACACAATCAGCTCACTCCCTTCCTTGGAAAATTCGGCCAAAAATGGGACATTAAGTCGGTTAATTTTCTACTTTGTTTTTCTATCACGTTTAATCGTTTTTCATCATTTTCTCTTCATTTTTCTTAGAATAAAATCAATTCATCATCATTGTACAGCATTGAGCATCCAGCCAAGAGTGGGTATTGTGAAAATTCAATGATTTCTTGCCCAATTTAATTTCTAAACACATTTAACTAACTAAAACTATCAATTTAACTAAAAATCAAAACCTAAAAATTTCAATTTCTCTCCCCTAGAATTTCGTCCAGCCCTTGATATCACTTTTTGATCTCTCTCCTCAAGCATGCTAAATGGAAATAAAGGCATAGGAAAGGTAGAAATCAAGCTAAAATTGAAAAATCTTACCGTTAGACGCGTAAACGATCGAAAACCGCGAATTTCCCTTTGAATTTTCTTGTTTCTCTTTGGTTTTTCTTTTTTTCTTCCATTCCTCTCTATTTCCTCTCTTGTTCTTCCTTATGGCCGGCCAGCACTCAAAATTTGGGTTTAAATGGGCTGACTTTTCATTAAAATAATATTATTTCATTAAAAAAATGCCACATGTCACTTTCCCATTGGCCCATTTTTAAAATTTCATCCATTTGTTTTCAAATTTTCACCATACACTTGTCCCACATATCCATAGCTTAGATAAAATTCTCAGACTTATCCAAAGTCTCGGTGAAGTAATTTTTAAAATTTACACTTTTGCCCTTGTAAAAGTAAAAATTACATTTTTGCCCAAAAAAAACTGAAAAATTGCCCATAGACATATTTTTCATCCCTTATACTCATACCATTCTCCAATTTGTCAATTTTGATCTAAATTCTCTCAAAATCTCAAATTTTGTCCGTGGGTGGCAAAATTACGATTTTACCCCCACACTCCAGAAATCACCAGAATTAAACTTTTTCACTTCCTATCATTAAATTATACTCCAAATAGTTAATCTTGGTAAAAAAATTTCACTCCATGATCAAATTATTATCTTAGGTGGCAAAATGACGATTTTGCCATTGAATATCAAAATTTCTAATTTTACCCCAAATGAACCCTCGAACTCCGAACAATAATTTTTAGTCATTCTTGGACTATAAAATATTAAATTTCATCATACAATTCCTATTTGAACTAGTTCGAGGTTAAATCAACTCAAGTGTACCGTTAGGTACGATATCGCGTTTCGTCTTTTCTTAGGTGCTTTCCTAGCATAATAACATGCTACTCAGTGCATGTATGTCATGACATGTATTTATAGGGTCGGGTTTTACAAAAATAATGAATGGATGAGATTTTGACACATGTCACCATTCCATTGGTTCATGTGTCATACTTAGCCATTAAGCAATCTCTCTCCACCACTTAAATTTTCTCAATTATCCATAATAATATTTGGTAAAATCCATGTGCTGGACAAGTGTTGGGTGGTGTAAAATTACAATTTTGCCCTTAGGGTGGCAAAATGACTATTTTACCCCTATGCTTAAAAAAATGTCGAAATTAAAATTCTTCACTTCTCAAACGCATATTATACTCCCAATGATCAATCTTGATAAAAAAACTTCTTCCAACATTCCAATTTTTAACCTCGGATGGCAAAATGACCATTTTGTCCCTAGGTCATGAAAATTCCAATTTGACTCCAAATCGGTCCTCAAACTCCGAATCACAATTTTAAGTCATTCTAGGGTTTTAAAATTCTCTATTTCATCTTAAAATCTCTATTCAGACTAGTTTGAGGCTTAATTCAACTTAATTGTACCATTTGGTACAGTTTTGTCCTTTAACGATTTCCAAAGTACCCAAGTAAGCAAACATGCATTCTTATGTAACAATGGCATAATAAACATATTGTAGAGTCGAGCTTGACAATAATAGTGGGATATTACTTCACTATTGATTCGTATGCGTATATAATTATTCCTTTTTGTCAGTCACATACTTTGTTTGGCACACTTCCACGACAAACTTTCCTAGCAACAATTTAAACTCAGTATAATTAATCACACATTTGTATGGATAGCAACTTAATTAAAAATTCCTTAAGCAACTTGCATATGTTTCATCCAAAATATGCACAATATTAAACTACCCATAAACCTTAAAATATAACATTAACTTACCATTGGGCCCTCTCCATGGGCTTCTCCATTTTTCCTATTTGGGCTAAGCCCATTTATTTTTATTTCCTATTGGGCCATGCCCACTTATTTTCTATTTCTTTTCTTTTCTTTTACTTTCTTTTTCTCTCTTCCACGTTTCTTCTTTTTTTTTTCCAGCCCGTCACTCTCTTCACCACCGTGGCTTCCTCTCTTCCTTTCCTCTCAAACCGATCACCAAAAGCCTCGTTTTCTCACCCTTTTTGCTGCCATTTTCTGCTCTAAAATCAGCAGATTTCCAACTCAAATTTCCAGCAACAAAACTTTTCAATTTTGGCAGCACAAAGCTGTCCAATTTTCCTGTACAAACTACTAACAAACAGCTCAAATTTTTTTTCTGCACAAATTGGCAGCAAACAACTAAAATTTTCATCAGCCAAAGTTGTCCTTCAATGGTAGCAAAAATCTCCAAAAATTTCCAGCAACATAACCTCAAAATTCAGCAGTAAAAACCTTGAATTTTCAGCACCAAAATCCCTCCAAAAAGCACCAAATCTCCTCTCTCAAAGTGCAGCAAAAATCAGCTTCTTACCTCACAAATTTTCAGCTTTCTTCTTCCTCTAAAAATTGTGACAAAAGCTATCTTTTTCCTTCCTCTCCCACGATTCTTCTTTCCTTTCTTTTGCTCGACTTTTGGTTCTTTCCTTTATTTTCTTCTCCCATTCTTAACCGACTTCCTCTCCTTTTTCTCTTTTATCTCTTTTTCATTTCTGTCATCTCACATGGCCGACCCCACCATCATTTCTACATTCTTCTCTTTTGTTTTCTTTGCTTTTTTTTTTTTTTTGTCTTTCTTCCTTTCTTTCTTTTATTCTTGTGGCTGGCCCCCCCATTCCATCTTTATTCCTTTCTTTTGTTTTTGTCCTCATTCCATTCTTGACTCATGTGGGCACTCATGTACATATAAAAATATTGTTTGACTTTTCAACATCTTTTCTTCATTATTTTATTATCCATTTTATTTTCATTTTATTTTTATTTCTTCAAAACAATAAAATTTACATATTATGCCTTAACTTCATTTTATTTAACACACCTCCCTCAAATTTTCATAGTTTAAAATTAATTCTTCCAACAAGTGTAAAAATTTCAATTTCCTTCTATCTTCCTTTTCTTATACGTGTATAATCAAAATATCGAGATCGCATTTCAACGTGGTGTGATCATAATATTTAAATATTTACTTACCCGCGTTAGCTCGATTTAATAAAATCACGCTGACACAATTATTGTCGTTTTCCTTCAAAATTCTTCTTTACTTCTTCTCCCCCACTTAAATTAGTCATATTCCATTTTTCATGACTAATTCCGACAACATATAAAATATTAATATTTTAATAATATTTTATTAAATAAAATATTATTTTATTTTAAAATTTTTCACCTGCCTTCTTTCGTCCCGAAACACATCATTACATCTCGGTTTACTTCCGAATCATCCTTTAGCTTACTAATTCCTCTCCAACGAAAATATTATTATTTAATTATTGTTTCTGCACACGTGAAGCATTTTATTCTTGAACGTTCCTTTCATCCTTTGTCGCTCTTTAGCATGCCAATTCACATCAAACGATCATTCGTTTGACCAATAAGGTCTTATTTGTGTCCAACGAAGGTGCGGGGTATTACAATCTCCCCCACTTAAAAATAAATTCGCCCTCGAATTCTAACCAACATACGGTGAACAATCAAAATTCTAAAATTCTTCTACATCACTTTCGTTGGACATTCTCCATATAAGATCTCGATCTTATGAATTAAATCTATTTCCAATCTTTATAAAAAACTCGGCAATGTCATATTACTTTTATTTATAAGTACCACACTTCTCAAATTAAATTGATATTATTCTTCCTCTTATAAAGAGAAATTAAATATGTCATTAAACCTAGTCACACCTCCATCAAATCATTCTTAAATCATCAATTATGCATGTTTACATAGCCATCCACAATGTCCTCTACCTTGATCCTTTATTAAACCTTCCGACATTCGAACATTTATCCACCATTGACTACGGGTCTAACTTGTCAACCTATCTTTATTTCGGTTTACACACTTCCATACCATTACCATGCGAGCATTTCATAATACATAAAGATCAAGACATGTTTTATTTATTTAAGATATATTTAACATCAGAGATTATTCAAATCTAATAACCATTAGTAACTATATTCTCGAAAATAAAACTCCAGTACTTTCATGATCGAGTGCTCGCTAGATAATTTCAACTTATACCACAAGAGATTTCGATAATTAACGATATTCTTGTATATATCTTTATAATCTTAATCAATCTCTTTAATCAATAACTAATTTGTTCATCATCAACCGCATACAACATATCTAACTTGAAATTCCTCAAATTTACTCTAAATGCCAAATCTCATGGTCTCATTACCAAAGCCTTTGCTAGTATATGAATATTCAAAATCTCAAATCCTCTTCTCTTCCTAAATGGATCTTTATAATTCCCGTAACGTATTTTTATTCCTTCACTAAGGGTAATATCATTTAATCAAACCATATCACCCTTGTTCTTTAAATATTCGTAACACAATTTATCCTTTGCCTATCCTTTTTAGGCACTTTACCTTGATAATTAATTAAATAAATTGAAACTGATGAGGAAGGTATATTTCACAATTTATGTCTTGTATTTATAAGTATATCGAGACCACAACTTCATCAGATCTAGATATCGATGAGATAATCATTGCCTCAAACCACCATTACCAAACATCCTTATATGTTTGCAATTCATCTTCATACTTATGTGACATATTAGTCACGAATCCCAACTTGACCATATAGCCTTTTGCTCCTTGAGCTTTAATGTTTCTCATAATGAAAAATTTCTCGAACTATATCATCAAGGTGTTCACAGAGTGGATACAAGTTCATAACTAATAGTTCAATGCCAAAAGCAGTGAACACAATCTCATCATTAGAGTTCCACTCTTACCTACCAATCGTAACTCCCTTTGTTCATTTACTTACACATTGTTTGGTTACTCACCAGCCATTGATGATCATCCAAGTTCGAACTTTTATAAATAGTCAAACTAGTGCATTCTCACAACAATATCACAATTCCTAAAAGTCATTCTCATTTCTCATTTACCTTTTGTACGTTCATCGGATACATCTTTATTCATTTTGATATTAATTACTCACTTAAGATTTAGATTCATAGGAGTCATATGCACCTCTTGCATTTTTGAATTTCAATTTCTACATAAGGGGATTCTCATTAACCAATTTCATTATTGGGATTACCTTCAATCGTCTTTGTGTTATCACTTTACACCAATATACCATTACTTTCCCTTTAACATCTACACAATCAACTCTGATATTTATAAAACTTAATATACATGTTACTTAAATGTCCCTCGACATTATCGCCAATATCTAATTTCAACCTTGAGCTAATTCATGCACTAATAACTATAACCCAACATAGTTCCATCAAACCTTGGGATCTCATCGTTACTTAATTAGATTCAAAACCAGCTCCATTTAAGCTGCTATACACCACATATTCGCATTTAAAATATCTCGAAAGTTCAGCACCATTTATATATATAAGCAGCACAAACTTAATCATCACAGTGCACTAACTTCCATGCACGTGAGCATTAGTTTACACCTCCTTAATACTTAAATTTATAAACCTCGAGTGGATCTCAACGATCATTATTTATTCTAGTCAAAATATACCTCTTATTAACATTATCGTAGGTTCTCCTTTATATCGTCCTCAAACACCGTCCATAGTCATCAAATTTCTTTCCATTGACAATCATGGCTCAAGTTTTAACTCCACCAAGTGAATGAGTTATTACAGACTTATTAGTCCGACTTCACATTCCTCCACTCTTGGTCGAAGGAGTATATCATCATATCACCCTTCATTAGAAGCATTTACTTAAAATATTTCCAACAATAGTTCGTGTCTCGGGTGGCATCTCAAACCTGGACATCGGCAATCAATTTTTGTTATTTAATCATCATTTATGATTAGACAAGGTGGTTTTCTAAGATAAAGTGTCTACACAGCCTCTTGTCTATAATCGGTGCTGCAGTCACTGACTATAAACAAGACTCTACGTCGACTCCACTACTCACCTGTTTGACATAAGAATATCCTAGGACTCAACTAAACCTAGGGCTCTGATACCACTATTGCAACGACCTCTCCCCGTTCGCTGCCGGCGTCCAAGACTTTCGAAAAAGACCCGCCAAGTCTCGAACAAGCCTGTCTAGAATTTGCTCATTAATCCATTACATTCAATCACCATATAATATTGATACTTTCATATACTAAATTGAACCATAAATATAAAAATGAATACAAACTTTTTCCTTTTATTCGTAAGTATATGCATTAAAATCTATAATCTCCAAATTAATGCTTATATAAAAATTTAGAATTCGTTTACAACTTAATAAATAAAATGCTACAACTTGACCTCTAATAGCGAAGTGACTCGGAATAAAATGCTAGGAGATGCCTTTACCTATTCACGGTGGACTGAATGCGTTAATGACGACACGCTAGGCTGATCCCTATCTGCAAAAGGAGAAATAAAGGGGTGTGAGTCTCATAGACTCAGTGATAATCATCGACTCAGCGAGTAGAGCGTAGATGGGAAAACAAGCAAACGACAGATCAGTTAAATATAAAAATGCAAGATTATAAAAGCAATTCGTTTCAAACGAGGGTTTGTGCCTCATATAGAAATCGAGAATTTCTTATAAAGTATAAATAATTTAGGTAATAAAATTTTTCGCATCAAAATATATTAATAATCATTTTTGAATCAAATCAATAAAATTTAGCAAGTTCCCGCGAAACCAAAAAATATTTAAAATCATGCACAAATCATAACTCGGCCCATATGCAAGGAATTACAGATTCATTTCACAGATAAACAAATAAGGGAGCTATGAAAAATCGTTTAATTCCATTTTCACCATGCAGAGAAATATAATTCATAATATTAAAACTTATTTCAACTCATATAAAACCATTACATTTTTGTCAAACATAAACAACATGGCTTATGACTTTCTTAAAAACTTGGCTTGTGCCAAAATCATTCTCATACTCGGTTGTCAGGGATACCTTGGCCTGGAGCTATCCCAACTGAGTCCGCCAAGGCTGTTAAAAAGTCATGTACCAATAAATCATGTTTTTGTTTTGAAAACATAGTCGTTCCTTGGTGTTGGCTGAGTTCACCCTCAGGTGGTTTTTTGGCGTGAAGTGAACTCTAAAGTTGAACCTCAGGAGTTACCCTACACGCCTCTGGTACCGAGGTAAGAATATACCCGGATTTCGTGCCCCCCAAAAAGGTTGATCCACAGAACCCGCCACTGCAGTGACCAATTTATAACCCACCAAATCAATAAAAATTCAATAGCATGACATGGCAATTATTTTACAACCCAGCCTATCAAGGCAAACAATAGTTTATACATTTTCAACACATTTACTAATCCAACCAATCATGCCCACATTATCATAAGCCATTCGATTCAAAATACAATTTATAACACAACAAGTAGCAGTCTCCAATTACTCTTGAATTTCTTGGTTAAAATGAAATCACCTTTTAAAAGAATTAAAATTTGATCTTCAAGGGGATATTTTAAATCTTTATAAAAATATTGATCCCCACATCACGTTAAAACTCTCTTTTCGCAAAATGTTCATTGTAAATATTTGCATGATATTTTGTATCAAAATAGCATGGTGAATATGTAATAAATTTCATGAATGCACCCCACACACACAATAAGGCACAATTTCCTTTGATGTAAATCTTTTCGAAAAGCTTGTTTCTCGGTTTAAAACACTTTACGTATAATATATATATATATATTTCAAATGATTTCTAAAAGTAACTTACACCCACAATTCCTTAAAATTCTATCAACTCATGCTTTCCATAAATTTTGCACTTCACGTAAAATATACGTACATGTATATATATATGAAATTTTTAAAATTGACACCCCCTACTCACCTCATAATAGTGGGATATTATTTCACTATTGATTCATACGCGTATATAATTATTCTTATTTGTCAGTCACATACTTCGTTCGGCACGCCTCCACGACAAACTTTCCTAGCAACAATTTAAACTCAGTATACTTAATCACACATTTGTATAGGTAGCAACTTAATTAAAAATTCCTTAAGCAACTTGCATATTTTTCATCCAAAATATGCACAATATTAAACTACCCATAAACCTTAAAATATAACATTAACTTACCATTGGGCCCTCTCCATGGGCTTCTCCATTTTTCCTATTTGGGCTAAGCCCATTTATTTTTATTTCCTATTGGGCCATGCCCACTTATTTTGTCACGACCCGGTACTCCCCTCGAGCCCGTGACAACCGCCGCGGTGTCCCGGTAGACACTTATTGCCCGGAATGTCAACCCGAAACCCTGCAAGGCTTTACTATCAGTTTCTCTGTTCCCTTGTGAGCAACCATTGTCAAATATCGTGTTCTAAAAGATTTTAAGCTGTTTCCAGCTTTAAACAAATAAAATATTAATTTTTCGTCTCACAGGGGTATTTTTGTCATTTTTCTCAAAAATTTTAAAACTGGCTAAAACGTAATATACAAGTACAAAACACACAATTCATATTCAAAATGAGTTTAAAAGTCTAAAATCTTCATTTAAAACGAAATTATGGTTATTTGAATATAATAAGAAAATAAAAGAAATATTAAGTAAAATATTCTATTTTCTTATAAAACAATATTTATAGAGTTATACGTGAATAATTTTTATAGCGTAAAAGCTAAATAAATTTATACATACTTAAATACAGTAAGCCAAAATATTTAATTTAATTTACAATAACAAGAGTGCCCCCGAATAAACAAAAGTAAAGAGGACTGTGAACCTACGGTTTGGAAAATGCAAATCCCACTGTAGTCCTCGATGAGATCAGCTATCTACAGTCTATACTGAACCTGAAATGGGTGGAAATGAAGGTGGTGAGATTATAAAATCCCAATGAGTAAACAGACATCATCATAAACATCTAGAGTTGAGTACATGGAGACAATAAAGTAAATCACCATAAACTGGGTTATACAATTAGAACACATCTCGTTCAAAATACGTAAAAAGGCTTATGAATCTCATAAAAATCTAGGCTTGTGCCATAAATCCATTCTCAGGGACACCTTGGCCGAGGCATCCTACCGAGACCGCCAAGGCTATTAAAATTCACATTTCACATAAATCATGTTTTTGTTTTGAAAACATAGTCGTTCCTTGGCGTTGGCTGAGTTCCCCCTCACGTGGTGGTTTAGCGTGAAGTGAACCCTAAACTTTACCCCAGGAGATACCCTACGCGCCTCTCTATTCGAGGTAAGAATATAATGGGGTTTATCGTGCCCCTCTAAAAGGCTGGTCGACAAAAACCCCCTACTGCAGTGATTAATTAATATATAATCTACCATATAATAAACTCAATAACATGATATGGCAATTTTGTAATTCGTAGTTTTTCAAGGTAACCAAACAATTCGCATTTCAATACAATTGCCAACTAGCCAATCATGCTCGATTTATCATAAGCCAGTTAATTTAAACAATCAAATTGCCACAATTAACAGTCTCCGTGTACTCTATTTTTCAAAATCACTATTAATTTCAAAACAATTTATAATTTAATTTCATTGAAACTCATTTATTCATAAAACATGAAAATTTATCTTTTTAAATTCCTTTTTCCATAGAATTCATGAAAGCATCTAAAAACCACCCTAGATAATTAAAATGACAGTAAGTTTACTCACAATGTCTAGAATGCAGACTTTCGAAGCACTCTGTCTACTGGTCCTCGGATGCAATTTCCTTGCCTTTATCGGAGGACTCACCACCTTGACACAATACAAAATCGAGAGTTTCACCAAGTTGGTACTAAATCAAAATTAAACTAATTTAGATTACCAATGCATGATATGGAATGCAAAAATACACTGGTAACTATCTAAACCCGGTATTGGCCTAATTCGTCTTATCACCCGATTAAATTTCTAACGGGTCCGTTTAAACTCCAATTTAATTCTTTTCAGTTTCTATACCTCAATTGCACCCAAATTAACTTAATGTCCCTCAGTGTGGTGCAAATTATCAGTCCCAACAGCAAATTACGAAAATACCCCTAGTGGGTAAAAATTCATATTTTTGCTCCGAAAATTCCCATTATTTTTGTAGGCTCATAATTCATTATTCCTTAACCAATTCTCCTAGAATAAAATCAAACTCATCCTCACTCACTACATGGTAAATTCAGCCATTAATGGTTGGGGGAGAAAATAAATTCTTTTCTTGTTGTTTTGTTTCTAAATATGCTAAACTAACTAAAAACACTAACATAAATTAAAATCAAATAAATCCAACAACTTTCTCTCTCCTAACCCATTTTTCCAGAATTGAATTCATCATGAAAACATGCAATTTAATCATGGAAAATAAAGAGAAATGCTTGGGAATAAGAAAACTCAAGCTTAATAGAAAAAATCTCACATTTTTCACTTAATTTCCTTGAAAATTCACACTTTTTCTTTGATTTTCTCTCTCTAGGGTTTTGTTTTTGTTTTCTCTCTCTTCTTGCTGGTTTGGCCGGCCATGGGGTGGAAGATGGGCTGATTTTGTGCCTTTTAAAAAGGAAAAATAATAAATTAATAAAGGCATGACACATGCCATCATGTCATTGGCCCGTTTTTAAAATTTTAAAAATTTAAACATTTTATCTCCACCACATATTTAGTCAAGGGTCAAAGATGAAGACAAAGGAAGACCATGTGCTGGAAAAAATATCCTGGTGGTGGAAAATTACAATTTTGCCCCTGAGGTGGCAAAATTACCATTTTACCTCTATACTCCAAATTATACCGAAATTAAAATTTTTCACTTCTAAACCTCAAATCATACTTCAATAAGTCAAATTATACTCCAATAAGTCAAATGGGGCCAAAAAAATTCTTTTCTAGAATTCCCATTTTGTTTCCAAGTGGCAAATGACCATTTTGCCCCTAGTTAGTGAAAATTCCGATTTGACTCCAAATTGATCCTCAAACTCCAAATTACCATTTTAAGTCATCCATGAACTGTGAAACTCTTATCTCACCTTAAAATTCCTATTTGATCTAGTTCGAGGATAAAATAAACTTTGTTGTACCTCTAGGTACAATACCGACTTTTGTAAATTTTTCGGGACTCTCCTAGCATGCAATCATGCTATCATCACATGTAAGTCATGAATAGTATTTTATAAGGTCGGGCTTTACAGCATTACCCCCCTTAAAATAAAATTTTGACCTCAAAATTTCACTTACCTGATTCGAATAAAAGATGTGGATATTGGTTTCTCATCTGGCTCTCGACTTCCCACGTCATCTCCTCCATTCGAGCATTCTTCCACAATACTTTCACCATTGGAATGCTCTTGTTCCTTAGCACTCGATCCTTTCGATCTAGAATACGTACAGGCTTCACCTCGAACTTCAAATCCTCATGCAACTCAATGGGAGGTGTCTCTAAAATGTGAGAGGGATCGGGAACATACTTTTTCAACATTGAGACGTGGAAAACATTATGAATCCGATCTAACTCTGGGGGTAATTCAAGTCTGTAAGCCACTGCCCCAATCCTTTCAATGATACGAAAGGGTCCAATGTATCTTGGATTGAGCTTTCCCCTCTTCGCGAATCGAATCACACCTTTCATCATTCAATAAATACCACAAATTATCACAATAGTATAATCAAATAAGATTTAATACTTGAAATTTTCAATTTATTACCTTTCTAAGGAGAAACCTTAAGAAAAACTTTATCGTCGACTTCAAACTCCAAATCTTTCCTTCGTTTATCCGAATAATTCTTCTGCCTATCTTGAGCTGTCTTTAATCGCTCTCGGATAACTTTGACCTTATCGTTTGTCAAATCAATCAATTCCACATTCACCAATTTCCTCTCACCTACTTCATCCCAACAGAGCGGAGTTCGGCATTTCCTTCGATACAAAGCCTCGTATGGTGCCATCCCAATACTAGACTGAAAACTGTTATTATAAGCAAACTCCATCAATGGCAAGTGTCTGTCCCAACTCCCGATAAAGTCAATGACACAAGCCCGTAACATATCCTCTAATGTCTGAATAGTTCTCTCAGATTGACCATCTGTTTGTGGATGAAAGGCAGTACTAAATCTCAATTTAGTTCCAAGAGCTTCCTGAAATTTTGGCCAAAATCGAGAAGTAAATCGAGGGTCTCGATCTGACACAATAGAAATTGGAACTCCATGTAATCTCACAATCTCATTTATATAAAGTCTTGCCAGCCTCTCAATAGAATACGTGCTATGGATAGCCAAGAAATGGGTGGACTTAGTCAATCTATCCACAATCACCCAAATAGCATCCTTCCCACTTTGTGTCCGCGGTAAACCCAATACAAAGTCCATAGTCACATGTTCCCACTTCCATTCAGGAATCGGTAAAGGCTGAAGAGTACCTGACGGTTTTTGATGCTCCGCCTTGATCTGTTGGCATGTGAGACATTTCGCTACAAACTCTGCTATGTCTCGTTTCATACCAGGCCACCAATAACTTTCTTTAATAGTCCGATACATCTTGGTGCTTCCGGGATGTAAAGCGTAGGGGGAAGAATGAGCTTCCTCCAAAATAGCTCGTCTCAACTGATCATCCTTAGGGACACAAATTCGGTCTTTAAGCATCAAAGTACCATCATCGCTGAGTCTAAACTCACTAGCTTCTCCATCTTGCAGCTTTTGAACTTCCTGTTTCAACCAATCATCAGATTTCTGCAATTCTCTGATCTGATTCAACAATGAAGGTCTCACGACGAAACTAGCAAGTAGGGTTCCATCCTCACCATTATTCAACTGGATCCCTAGAGATTTCATCTCAAGTAACATCGAAAAATAAGAACTCCGAAGTGTTGCTAACGACGATGAGGATTTACGACTTAAAGCATCCGTTACAACATTTGCTTTTCCCGGATGATAATCAATCACTAAGTCATAATCCTTAATCAACTCCAACCATCGTCTCTGTCTCAAGTTAAGCTCTTTCTGGGTGAGCAAATACTTCAAACTTTTATGATCAGAAAAAATCCGACAATGCTCACCATATAAATAATGTATCCAAATCTTCAATGCGAATACTACTGCTGCTAACTCCAAGTCATGAGTAGGGTAATTCGTCTCGTGCTTCTTCAACTGTCGGGAAGCATAAGCTATTACCTTCTCGTCCTGCATCAACACACACCCTAATCCCAACTTAGATGCATCGCTATGTACCACAAACTCTTTTCCACTAACAGGAAGTGTTAAAACGGGAGCAGAGGTTAACCGGTTCTTTAGCTCCTAAAATCGATTCTCACAAACATCATCCCACTCAAACTTAACTCCTTTACGAGTCAGACGAGTCAGAGGAGCTGCTATCAAAGAAAATCCCTGAACAAATCTCCGATAATAACCGGCTAAGCCAAGGAAACTACGAATCTCTATAACCGTTCTTGGTTGCTCCCATTGCAAGATTGCCTCTATCTTCTTAGGATCGACATAAATTCCAGCTCCGGACACCACATGTCCCAAGAAAACCACTTCCTTCAACCAGAATTCACATTTAGAGAACTTGGCATAGAGTTGTCTCTCGCGCAAAGTTTGCAACACAATGCGCAAATGGGCAGCATGTTCATCATCATTCTTCGAATAAACAAGGATGTCATCGATGAATACTATCACAAACTTATCCAAGTATGGATGGAACACCCTGTTCATAAGATCCATAAAAACTACCGAGGCATTAGTCAAACCAAACGGCATCACCAGAAACTCATAATGCCCATAACGCATCCTGAAGGCAGTCTTAGGTACATCCTGCTCCTTAATCCTCAACTGATAGTACCCAGATCTCAAATCAATCTTAGAGAATACCATAGCACCTCGTAATTGATCAAAAAGATCATCTATCCGGGGTAAAGGGTATTTATTCTTGATGGTCACTCGGTTCAACTGACGGTAATCGATACACAATCGAAGAGTGCCATCCTTCTTCTTTACAAATAGGACTGGTGCTCCCCAAGGAGAAATGCTAGGGCGAATGAAACCTTTATCCACCAAATCTTGCAACTGGACTTTTAGTTCCTTCAACTCTGCTGGAGCCATTCTATATGGAGGAATAGAAACAGGTGCGGTACCCGAAAGTAAATCAATAGGGAACTCAAGCTCTCGATCAGGAGGTAGTCCCGGTAAATCATCAGGAAATACATCAGGAAACTCACTTACTATTGGGACATCCTCTAACTTAGGTTCCCCCTTTGAAGTATCGATCACGTATGCCAAATAAGTTGGATACCCTTTTTGCACTAATTTCGAAGCTTTGATGGCTGAGATTACACAAGATGGTAATACTCGACGTTCCCCTACAAACACAATCTTTGCTCCCTCCGAATTCCGAAGAACAACTTCTTTTCGGAAACAATCCACGTTCGCCCGATGTGCAGTTAACCAGTCCATACCCAATATTAAATCAAAATCCAAGATCTCTAGAGGAATTAAGTCACCCCTAAATTCTTCCTCACCTACCTTTACCCCACAGTCTCTATAACAAGTATTTCTAATCAACTGTTCTCCTAGAGGGGTATGCACTACAATTTATCCCTCTAATGGTGACAGGTTTCTATCAGTAATTGATGCAAATGTCGTACTCACATAAGATCTATCTGAGCCAGAATCTATCAAAACATAAGCATCTTTATCAAATAAAGACATAGTACCTGTCACTACTCCAGGTCAGACCCGTGCCTCATCTTCTGTCACAGCAAAAACTCTTGTCGCGGTACGAGTCTATGGTCTCGAAGGTGGATGTGACGGGGTATTACTCTCCACATCGGACCGTATGGCTACTCCTTGTCTCGGTGGTAACCCAGAAGAATCTCTCCTCTGCATATCAGTGCGAGCTGGTGGAAATGATGCAGCTATAGTGGCTCGTCCTAACTGTGGGCAATTACTCCTAATGTGACCTGTCTGTCCACATTGGAAACATCTTGTTGGCCTTCTACATAGCCCACTATGATAATTCTCACAATTTTTGCATCTGTCAGAACCTCCAAAACTCTTCCCAAAACCAGTCATAGCAGATCTGCTAAACCTCGAAAGTCTCTGCTGTGATGGTGGAAATGGAGGTCGAGGAGATGTCACGGAAACAGAAGTAGTGCTCCCTGAAGTCGTTGAGTCCTTGCCTCTTTTTACTGGCTGACTAGAAGACATACCGGGATTCCTCCTTTTTGCAAACTCAGTCCGAATCCTCCTATTCTCAATCACGAGCTTCTCAGCCCGTAAAGCCATCTGTACCACCTCCTTATGTGGCTCCCTACCAGTCACTGTCATTCGCTCTCTAATCTCATTACGGAGCCCTTCCTCGAAATAGCTGGCCTGATCCTGCTCAAATTTCACCAGATCCGGCACATATAACATCAACTCGTTAAAATGAGTCTCGTACTCCTCTACAGTTAGATTTCCCTGTTTCAAACTCAGAAATTCTCTCTTCTTTTCTTTCTGATGGAAATAAGTGAAATACTGACCATCGAATTCCCTGAGAAAATCAGACCATGTCTGAGGAGTAGCGGAACGGGACTTCACCGAATTCCACCAAGTACGAGCCCTCTTCTCTAATAATCTCGTAGCCACCATCAGCTTCATGTCGTCATCTAATCCCATATCAGAGAGAGTCTCTGAAACTTGATTAATCCAGTCCTTTGCCACAGTGGCATCTAACTCACCCGTGAAAGATACACAACCCAATTGCCTAGCCTCCTTCAGCTTCTTGGAAATGGATACATCCTGTACTGGTGGTGGAACTAAAGGAGTAGTTGGAGGCACTACAGGTGGAACTTGACCAGTCTGAGCTTGACCAGCCATTGCTGCAAAGAAAGCTGCCAATGCTTGTGCTGCCTCAGTAGGCATGGCGGGAATACCAGTAGGTGGCTGAGGAGATGGAGGATGTGGAGGACTATCGGCCTGCTCAGCAGCAGGTGCTGCCTGAATGGTAGATGCAGCTGATTCCTCATCTACTGTATTTGGCTGATGACGTTGGGAACGACCTCTTCCCCTCCCAACCGATCTAGTGAGAGGTGGGCATCCGCGTCGAGGAGGCATTGTAATCTATAAAAAAATACGAGCAAGTTTAGGTAACCTTAGGCTCTATATGCAGATGCATGCATTCTATTCAACCTAACCTAACTTAACTTAATCCGGGGCCACACTGATATTGTAAATTTTTAAAACAACTTTAAAACTAAAAACTTTGATCTTTAAAACCAAAAGCTCTGATACCAATCGAATTGTCATGACCCGGTACTCCCCTCGAGCCTGTGACAACCGCCGCGATGTCCCCGTAGACACTTATTGCCCGGAATGTCAACCCGAAACCCCGCAAGGCTTTACTATCAATTTCTCTGTTCCCTTGTGAGCAACCATTGTCAAATATCGTGTTCTAAAAGATTTTAAGCTGTTTCCAACTTTAAACAAATAAAATATTAATTTTTCATCTCAGAAGGGTATTTTGGTCATTTTTTTCAAAAATTTTAAAATTGGCTAAAACGTAATATACAAGTACAAAACACACAATTCATATTCAAAATGAGTTTAAAAGTCTAAAATCTTCATTTAAAACGAAATTATGGTTATTTGAATATAATAAGAAAATAAAAGAAATATTAAGTAAAATATTCTATTTTCTTATAAAACAACATTTATAGAGTTATACGTGAATAATTTTTATAGCGTAAAAGCTAAATAAATTTATACATACTTAAATACAGTAAGCCAAAATATTTAATTTAATTTACAATAACAAGAGTGCCCCCGAATAAACAAAAGTAAAGAGGACTGTGAACCTACGGTTTGGAAAATGCAGATCCCACTGTAGTCCTCGATGAGATCAGCTATCTACAGTCTATACTGAACCTGAAATGGGTGGAAATGAAGGTGGTGAGATTATAAAATCCCAATGAGTAAACAGACATCATCATAAACATCTAGAGTTGAGTACATGGAGACAATAAAGTAAATTATCATAAACTGGGTTATACAATTAGAACACATCTCGTTCAAGATACCTAAAAAGGCTTATGAATCTCATAAAAATCTAGGCTTGTGCCATAAATCCATTCTCGGGGACACCTTGGCCGAGGCATCCTACCGAGACCGCCAAGGCTATTAAAATTCACATTTCACATAAATCATGTTTTTGTTTTGAAAACATAGCCGTTCCTTGGCGTTGGCTGAGTTCCCCCTCACGTGGTGGTTTAGCGTGAAGTGAACCCTAAACTTTACCCCAGGAGATACCCTACGCGCCTCTCCGTTCGAGGTAAGAATATAATGGGGTTTACCGTGCCCCTCTAAAAGGCTGGTCCACAGAAACCCCCTACTGCAGTGATTAATTAATATATAATCCACCATATAATAAACTCAATAACATGATATGGCAATTTTTTAATTCGTAGTTTTTCAAGGTAACTAAACAATTCGCATTTCAATACAATTGCCAACTAGCCAATCATGCTCGATTTATCATAAGCCAGTTAATTTAAACAATCAAATTGCCACAATTAACAGTCTCCGTGTACTCTATTTTTCAAAATCACTATTAATTTCAAAACAATTTATAATTTAATTTCATTGAAACTCATTTATTCATAAAACATGAAAATTTATCTTTTTAAATTCCTTTTTCCATAGAATTCATGAAAGCATCTAAAAACCACCCTAGATAATTAAAATGATAGTAAGTTTACTCACAATGTCTAGAATGCAGACTTTCGAAGCACTCTGTCTACTGGTCCTCGGATGCAATTTTCTTGCCTTTATCGGAGGACTCACCACCTTGACACAATACAAAATCGAGAGTTTCACCAAGTTGGTACTAAATCAAAATTAAACTAATTTAGATTACCAATGCATGATATGGAATGCAAAAATGCACTGGTAACTATCTAAACCCGGTATTGGCCTAATTCGTCTTATCACCCGATTAAATTCCTAACGGGTCTGTTTAAACTCCAATTTAATTCTTTTCAGTTTCTATACCTCAATTGCACCCAAATTAACTTAATGTCCCTCAGTGTGGTGCAAATTATCAGTCCCAACAGCAAATTACGAAAATACCCCTAGTGGGTAAAAATTCGTATTTTTGCTCCGAAAATTCCCATTATTTTTCTAGGCTCATAATTCATCATTCCTTAACCAATTCTCCTAGAATAAAATCAAACTCATCCTCACTCACTACATGGTAAATTCAGCCATTAATGGTTGGGGGAGAAAATAAATTCTTTTCTTGTTGTTTTGTTTCTAAATATGCTAAACTAACTAAAAACACTAACATAAATTAAAATCAAATAAATCCAACAACTTTCTCTCTCCTAACCCATTTTTCCAGAATTGAATTCATCATGAAAACATGTAATTTAATCATGGAAAATAAAGAGAAATGCTTGGGAATAAGAAAACTCAAGCTTAATAGAAAAAATCTCACATTTTTCACTTAATTTCCTTGAAAATTCACACTTTTTCTTTGATTTTCTCTCTCTAGTATTTTGTTTTTGTTTTCTCTCTCTTCTTGCTGGTTTGGCCGGCCATGGGGTGGAAGATGGGCTGATTTTGTGCCTTTTAAAAAGGAAAAATAATAAATTAATAAAGGCATGACACATGGCATCATGTCATTGGCCCGTTTTTAAAATTTTAAAAATTTAAACATTTTATCTCCACCACATATTTAGTCAAGGGTCAAAGATGAAGACAAATTAAGACCATGTGCTGGAAAAAATATCCTGGTGGTAGAAAATTACAATTTTGCCCCTAAGGTTGCAAAATTACCATTTTACCTCTATACTCCAAATTATACCGAAATTAAAATTTTTCACTTCTAAACCTCAAATCATACTTCAATAAGTCAAATTATACTCCAATAAGTCAAATTGGGCCAAAAAAATTCTTTTTTAGAATTCCCATTTTGTCCCCAAGTGGCAAATGACCATTTTACCCCTAGTTAGTGAAAATTCCGATTTGACTCCAAATTGATCCTCAAACTCCAAATTACCATTTTAAGTCATCCATGAACTGTGAAACTCTTATCTCACCTTAAAATTCCTATTTGATCTAGTTTGAGGATTAAATAAACTTTGTTGTACCTCTAGGTACAATACCGACTTTTGTAAATTTTTCGGGACTCTCCTAGCATGCAATCATGCTATCATCACATGTAAGTCATGAATAGTATTTTATAAGGTCGGGCTTTACATATTTTCTATTTCTTTTTTTTTCTTTTTCTTTCTTTTTCTTTTTTCCACGTTTCTTCTTTTATTTTCCAACTCGTCACTCTCTTCACCACCGTGGCTTCCTCTCTTCCTTTCCTCTCAAAATAGATCAACAAAAGCCTCGTTTTCTCACCCTTTTTGCTGCCATTTTCTGCTTTAAAATCAGTAGATTTCCAGCTCAAATTTCTAGCAACAAAACTTCTTAATTTTCGCAGCACAAAGCTGTCCAATTTTCCTGTACAAACTACCAACAAACAACTCAAATTTTTTTCTGCACAAATTGGCAGCAAATAGCTCAAATTTTCACTAGCCAAAGTTGTCTTTCAATGGCAGCAAAAATCTCTAAAAATTTCCAACAACATAACCTCAAAATTCAGCAGTAAAAACCTTGAATTTTCAGCACCAAAATCCCTCCAAAAAGCACCAAATCTCCTCTCTCAAAGTGCAGCAAAAATCAGCTTCTTACCTCACAAATTTTTAGCTTTCTTCTTCCTCCAAAAATTGCAGCAAAAGCTCTCTTTTTCCTTCCTCTCCCACAGTTCTTCTTTCCTTTCTTTTGCTCGGCTTTTGGTTCTTTGTTTTATTTTTCTTCTCCCACTCTCAACCGACTTCCTCTCCTTTTTCTCTTTTATCTCTTTTTCATTTCTTTCATCTCACATGGTAAGCCCCACCATCATTTCTACATTCTTCTCTTTTGTTTTCTTTGCTTTTTTTTTTTTGTCTTTCTTCCTTTTTTTCTTTTATTCTTGTGGCCGGCCCCCCCATTCCATCTTTATTCCTTTCTTTTGTTTTTGTCCTCATTCCATTCTTGACTCATGTGGGCACTCATGTACATATAAAAATATTGTTTGACTTTTCAACAACTTTTCTTCATTATTTTATTATCCATTTTATTTTCATTTTATTTTTACTTCTTCAAAACAATAAAATTTACATATTATGCCTTAACTTCATTTTATTTAACACACCTCCCTAAAATTTTCATATTTTAAAATTAATTCTTCCGACACATGTAAAAATTCCAATTGCCTTCTATCTTCCTTTTTTTATACGTGTATAATCAAAATATCGAGATCGCATTTCAACGCGGTATCACCATAATATTTAAATATTTACTTACCGGCATTAGCTCGATTTAATAAAATCATGCTGACACAATTATCGTCGTTTTCCTTCAAAATTCTTCTTTACTTTTTCTCCCCCACTTAAATTAGTCATATTCCATTTTTCATGACTAATTCCGACAACATATAAAATATTAATATTTTAATAATATTTTATTAAATAAAATATTATTTTATTTCAAAATTTTTCACTTGCCTTCTTTGGTCCCGAAACACATCATTACATCTCGGTTTACTTTCGAATCATCCTTTAGCTTACTAATTCCTCTCTAACGAAAAATATTATTATTTAATTATTGTTTCTGCACGTGCGAAATATTTTATTCTTGAACGTTCCTTTCATCCTTTGTCGCTCTTTAGCACGCCAATTCACATCAAACGATCATTCGTTTGATCAATAAGGTCTTATATGTGTCCAATAAGGGTGCGAGGTATTACACATCTTCTTCTCCTCCCAAAGCAATTTTTGTTCCTTCACCATAAAAATGAAGATTTTTCATTTTCTTTTCCTTGTTTTCTTTTATTTTCTTTTCTTTTCTTACTTCCTCCTTCTCCAAACTTCTTGGGCACCAAACTTGTAGCTTCTAACCCCATTTTTCAGCACATCTAAACCATAGGAGAGAGAGAGAGAAAAATCTCTCTTTCTTTTCTTTATTTTCTATTTCTACTCCACTTTCAATAACTTTTGAATTTTTTGCTTCAAATCTTCATTTTTGAAGCTAATAGGTAAATATTTTTAACTCTTGAAATTTATGAATTTATGGGTTATATTTTCAGATTTTATTTCTTAATTTCTTCAAATTTTTTTTCTTGAAAATATTAGATTTTTTGTTGATCTTCATGCCTCCAAGCTCACCAAGGTAAAGAATCTTTAAATTTGGAATAGTTGATATGATGGGTTTGAGAATTAGACTAGAATTCTATGTTAAAAATTAGGCTAGGATGTAATTTATCAAGTGTATGCTTATTAGAATTATTAGGTTCAAATTTATGATATATTTGAAGTTCCTATTGTTTATTGACAATTATAGGTTTTAATGGTATTTCGAGAATACTTGGATTAAGACTTTGTGGGCACTAGTCTTGTAAGGTGGCATTATTAAGGTGAGTAAACTTGCATTAAAACGTTTTGGAATAAATAATTATATGCTTGATTGAATCACTTTAAATATTTTATTGGTTTTTCTTTAAAATTTGCATGGGAACAAGCCCTTGATGAAACGTTTTTATGTTATGAAATATGAATGTGATGAATTCATGTGTTTCTACATTATGTTGATGTGTATGTTATACATTGAATGGCACTATTGGGTGATAATTGTGACCGTGCGTGTGCAGTGTGGAAGTGCACATGACGGTGATAGTGGTGTGCTGTGTGAGTGCGTACACTAATGATATATGCCTTGTGCGGTGTGAGAGTGCACATGATGGTGATAGTGGTGTGCTGTGTGAGTGCACACACTGATGATATATTACCTTGTGCGGTGTGGGAGTGCACATGATGGTGATAGTGGTGTGCTATGTGAGTGCACACACTGATGATATATTGCCTTGTGCGGTGTGGGAGTGCACATGAGCTGGTGAGATGGGAGTTGTATACATGTATAAACATACCATAGAGAGGTTAGGAAAAATATTATGTGTTTGCGTTGAATATTGAATGTTAAAGTTTGACAAATGCTTTCCAATTGATTTTCACTATAGCAAAAAAAAAAAAAAAGATTTTCGTTGTGACAAGAATTCTTTTTAATTTCATTGCCTTGTTTCACGTTGCAGAGCTACAGCAAAATTCATTCTCGTTGCAGCGAGAAACTCTCGGGTGATGGGGGCTTAACTAGCTCAGATTTTCACTACAGCGAAAATGCATTCTTGCTGCAGCGAGAAACTCTCAAGTGGTTGGTTCAAAATTTTACCTTGAATTTCACTGCAGCGAGATTCGATATGCTATGCTTGTCGTGCTTGAACTCTACTATGGTTTTCACTCTTTAACTTCATTGTTGATCATGGATCTTTCAATACTAAGGCATTAAATAATCAAGGGTTGAATTGAGCTGTTTTTAACAAGAAATTAAACTAAATTGCACTGTTTTCAATATAAGTGCATCATGCTTTCTAAAAATTTCCTTATCGTTTGCTTGTTCCCTTCTTATGTTCACTCATTGGGTTTATACTCATCCTTTTCAACTTCATGTTTTAGTTTTCAAGTTCGAAGATAGTTGGATCTTAGGTAGAGGCGCTTCCTCTTGTTCATCTTACGGTAGGTTTACCAGAACACCCCATGATAGTATCCACACCAAAGTCACTATCAAGCCTAGCCCTATAATATATTTGCCATATCATTCCTGTATTTGACAACATGCTTACATACTTGAATACCTCGAAAAAATCATCAAAAGTCAGTAGTGTACCTAGTGGTACAACTAAACTGAATTAAGCCTCGAACAAGTCCAAATAGAGATTTTAAGATGAAATCGAGAATTTCAAAAACCCAGAATGACTTAATGTGGTGATTCGGAGTTTGAGGATTGATTTGGAGTCAAATTGGAATTTTCATGATGTAGGGGTAAAATGGTCATTTTGCCACCCAAGGGCAAAATTAGAATTTTACACCACTCAACACTTGTCATGCCTAAGGATTTCATCCATTAACATTTATATTATGGATAATTGAGATATTTTATGTGGTGGTGAAAGAAAGCTTAGTTGTTAAGTGTTAAACATGGACCAATGGAATGGTGACAAGTGGTAAGCTTTCATTTCTTTATAATTTACATTAAAAATCAGCACATGACTCTCCCATTTCACTCCCATATGTTTGGCCTCACCAAGAATAAAGAGAAAAAAGAAGAGAACAAACCTTAGTGAGCAAAAATTCAAGGGAAAATTTGTGGATTTCAAGGAATTAAGCAAGGTAAAATTTCTTGATTTTAGCTTGTGATCTACCTTTCTATGCATTCTTTTTTATTTTCCATGGTTGAGAATCAAGTTTGCATGAAGATACCTTTGTTGGCCGGACATGGGGGGAGGGGTTTTGATCTTGGATTTAGCTAGATTTCATGTTATTCTAGTGTTTTTAGTTGTTTGGTGATGTTTAACATGGAAAACAAGCAAGAAATTTGCCCTTCACCCACACTCGTTGGCTGAATTTTTCAAGAGAGAAATTGGAAAATGGACTTTGATGAATTTCATGCTATTTAGGTATTTTTAGTTGTTTTATGATGTAAAGTATAAAAATCAAGCATGAAAAACCACATATTATTCATGAACCCTCCATGATCGAATTTTTCCAAGAGAAAATGTTGAGGATGATTTTGCTATAATTCATGTTATCTAGCTTATATTTGATGATTTGGAGTATTAGAAGTGAAATGAATTTATTTGGAGTTGAATTGGATATTTTGGCCAATTAACCGGCGTATAGTGTGAATCAGGTCAATACCATTTCAGCCCCATACACAATTGAACCCACGTAGAACACCATATTTAGATAACAATCCGAACATTTCACATCCCATTTCATGCACTCATATAGAGCCTAAATTAGTTTTATAACAGTTTAGCACAAATATAGTAAATTGCTTGTTGTGCATTATGTCTAGGTGGTAAAACTTCTGATAAGGGTAAGGAGATTGTACCCAAAGATCGGGATTAGGAGTACCTTGATTCTCAATATTGTGAGTAACCTTATTATCGTCTTAATTATCTAAAGTAGTTTTTATTCGTTTTGTGATTTTATAGAAAAATGAGTTAAAATGGTAAATCTTTATGTTTTATAAATAAAATGTGATTAAATGAAATGAGTTTTATAAATCATTTTGAAATTGAATGATGATTTTAGAAATTGAGTAATTGGACACTGTTTGTTTGTGTTGTAAATTTATGGTTTGAATTGAATGGCTTATGGTGATATTGGCATGAATGGCTGAATTGGAAATTGTATGAACTGTTTGTTTTGCCCTAACAGGCTGGGTAGTATTATAATTGCCATGTCATGTTGTTGAAACTTTTATTGATTTGGTGGGATATTGATTAGCTTACTGCAGTGGGTGTGAAATACCCCGTACTTTGATATAGTGATAAATAAAGTTGATCGGATGCAAATTGAAGTCAATTGAAATATTTAAAAGTGATAAAAGACGAAAGGAATAGTTTAGGATAAAATGATCCGCACGCGAGGAAATATCAATAAAATAATAATAATTTTATCGAAGGAGAATTTGTGAGATAAAAGGCGATTCAGAAGTCAAGTGAGGCATAATAAGGTATTTTGGGTACCAAGGAGACAAGATAAAATTTTTAGAATAAAATAATATTTTTATTAATTAAATAATATTAAAATATTAATATTTAACCGGATGTCGGAATCAATCATGAAGAAGGATCATATGGTTGATCCAAGTGGGGGAGAAGAAATACAAGTGAATTTTTGTAGAAATAAGCGATAAAAGTGAAATACGTGTGTTTTGTTAAGTCGAACCAACGCAGATAAGTAAATATTTAAATATTATGGTAATACCGCGTTAAGGTGCAATTTGTATATTTCAGTGGTACACGCATCGAGAAAAGAAGTTAAATGAAAATTGGAATTTTTAGACGTATTTAAAGGATCAAATTTAACATATGAAAGTTAAAGGATATGCAATGGAAATTAATGAGAAAAATAAAATTAACATAGAGTAAAATAATAATAGTATGTGTATAAAAAAAAATATTATAGGACCAACATGGGCAGCCGCCCATGTGGTCAATAAAAGAGGCAAAGACTTTTTCCTTAGTGAATTGGAGGGGGGGGGGGGCGGCCAAGTGAAGGAAGAAAAGAAAAAAAAAAGATTGTGATGTGGCCGGTTGGAATAAAGTGGAATGTGGTGGAACATTCATGAAGAAATAAAATACTATATATATATATATATATATATACTGTAAAACTCGACCCTATAAACACATGTCATGACATACATGCACTGAGTAGCATGTTATTATGCTAGGAAAGCACCTAAGAATAGACGAAACCCGGTATCGTACCTAACGGTACACTTGAGTTGATTTAAGCTTGAACTAGTTCAAATAGGAATCGTAGGATGAAATTTAATATTTTATAGTCAAGGAATGACTAAAAATGATTGTTCGGAGTTCGAGGGTTCATTAGGGGTAAAATTGAAAATTTTGATGTTTAGGGGTGATATCGTCATTTTGCCACCTAAGATAATAATTTGATAATGGAGTGAAATTTTTGACCAAGATTAACTATTTAGAGTATAATTTAATAATAGGAAGTGAAAAAGTTTAATTTTGGTGATTTCTAGAGTGTAGGGGCAAAATCGTAATTTTACCACCCGCGGATAAAATTTCAGATTTTGAGAGAATTTAGATCAAATTTGACAAATTGGAGAATGGTATCAGTATAAGGGATGAAAAATGTCTATGGACAATTTTTCAGTTTTTTGGGTAAAAATGTAATTTTTCACTTTTACGGGGGCAAAAGTGTAAATTTCAAAAATTTCTCCACCGAGATTTTGGATAAGTCTGAGAATTTTATCTAAGCTATGGATATGTGGGACAAGTGTATGGTGAAAATTTGAAAACAAATGTATGAAATTTTAAAAATGGGCTAATGGGAAAGTGACACATGGCATTTTTTTAATGATATAACATTATTTTAATGAAAAGTCAGCCCATTTAAACCCCATTTTTAAGTGCTGGCTGGCCATAAGGGAGAACAAGAGAGAAAATAGAGAGGAAAGGAAGAAAAAAAGAAAAACCAAAGAGGAACAAGAAAATTCAAAGGAGAATTCGCGTTTTTCACCCGTTTACGCATCTAACGGTAAGATTTTTCGACTTTAGCTTAATTTTTACCTTTCCTATGCCTTTGTTTCCATTTAGCATGCTTGAGGAGAGAGATCTAAAAGTGACACCAAGGGCTGGACGAAATTCTAGGGGAGAGTGTCACGACCCGAAACCTCCCTCAGGCCCATGACAATCGCCGCGACGTCCCGATTGACACTCATTATCCACAATGCCAACCGGAACCCCGCAAGGCTTACATATCAGTTTCTTTCCTTTCTTGTGAGCAATCATTGTTAAATATCGAGTTTTTAGAGAATATACACTATTTTAGATCAAAAACAATGAAAATAAAATTTTCGCCACACAAGGGTATTTTGGTCATTTTTTCTCAAAAATTTCGAAACTGGCTAAAACGTAATATACAAGTACAAAACACATAATTCATATTCAAAATGAGTTTAAAAGTCTAAAATCTTCATTTCAAACGAAATTACGGTTATTTGAATATAATAAGAAAATAAAAGAAATATTAAGGAAAATATTCTATTTTCTTATAAAACAATATTTATAGAGCTATACGTGAATAATTTTTATAGCGTAAAAGCTAAATAAATTTATAAATATTGAAATACAGTAAGCCAAAATATTTAATTTAATTTACAATAACAAGATGGCCCCCGAATAAACAAAAGTAAAGAAGATTGTGAATGAACGGTCTGGAAAATGCAGATCCAATGGTAGTCCTCGATGAGATCAGCTATCTACAATCTATACTGAACCTGAAATGGGTGGAAATGAGGGTGGTGAGATTATAAAATCCCAATGAGTAAACAGACATTATCATAAATATCTAAAGGCGAGTAAAATGGAGGCAAGTTTAAATAACAAATTTCAACCCATTTCATAATGTTTTCAATTTATTTCTTAAACCATAAAATATTTGTAATTTACCAAAACAGTTGTTAAGGCTTATGTCTTTTATTAAAACAAGGCTCAAGCCAAAACTAATCCTCGAGGATACCTTGGCCGAGGCATCTAACCAAGTCCGCCAAGGGTGTCAAAATATTCACACGTGAAACACATTTTTATTTTTAAAACAAGTCGTTCCTTGGCGTTGGCCGAGTACACATTCACGTGGGGGTTCGACGTGAAGTGAGCTCCAATACTACCTCGGGAGTTACCCTCCTCGCCTCTACAACCGGAGTAACTATATAACTGGGTTTATCGTGCCCCTCTAATAGGCAGTCCATGAAAATCCGTCACTGCAGTGACTAACCCACCAATTTTAATAAAATTTCGACAGTATAACGTGGCTTTTATTTATTTATCCAGCCTGCATAGTAAAAACAACTTACATAAATTTCCCAATGCACTCACAAAATATAGCCACATATACTCATTTCTCATAAGCCATTCCTAGGAAAATATATATTTTTCAAGTCAATTTGCAGCCTCCAATTACTCAATTTCATAATCAATACAATATATTTTTATTTGTCACATTTATTCCTAAAACATCAAAAATCCAGTTTTAATCTCGTTTTCATTTCATAAAATACATAAAGGGCATTTAAAAATAAACTCTAGATAATTTACAATAATAATAAGTTTACTCACCGTTTGTACAAAGTAAAAGCTTTCTAATCGCCCCGATCACTACTCGTCGGGTACGACTTCTTTGCCTTTTTCGAAAGGCTCTCCTCCTAGACACATTACAAAAATTTACACAATTCATCACATTGATGCTAAATCACTATATAATTAACTTAAATCCTATACTAATGCATGGTATGAAATGCAATAGCCTAAAACGGCTTAAACGCGGTATTAACCTATTTTTGGCATTTTGCTCGATAAATTGCTAACGCGCTCCATTTTAACTCTAAATCATCCCATTCTCTCTTCAACATTTCTAACCATTAAATATCAGCCAATAACCTTCTAAAAACAACAAAATCAGCTCACTCCCTTCCTTGGAAAATTCGGCCAAAAATGAGACATTAACTCGGTAAATTTTCTACTTTGTTTTTCTATCACATTTAATCATTTTTCATCATTTTCTCTTCATTTCTCTTAGAATAAATTTCAGATCATCATCATTGTACCTCATTGCAGATTTAGCCAATGGTGGGTATTGTGAAAATTTAATAATTTCTTGCCCAATTTAATTTCTAAGCACATTTAACTAACTAAAACTATCAATTTAACTAAACATCAAAACCTAAAAATTTCAATTTCTCTCCCCTAGAATTTCATCCAGCCCTTGATATCACTTTTTGATCTCTCTCCTCAAGCATGCTAAATGGAAATAAAGGCATAGGAAAGGTAGAAATCAAGCTAAAATCGAAAAATCTTACCGTTAGACGCGTAAACTGGTGAAAAACGCGAATTCACCTTTGAATTTTCTTGTTTCTCTTTGGTTTTTCTTTTTTTCTTCCTTTCCTCTCTATTTCCCCTCTTGTTCTTCCTTATAGCCGGCCAGCACTTAAAATGGGGTTTAAATGTTCTGACTTTTCATTAAAATAATATTATTTCATTAAAAAAAATGCCACGTGTCACTTTCCCATTGGCTCATTTTTAAAATTTCATCCATTTGTTTCCAAATTTTCACCATACACTTGTCCCACATATCCATAGCTTAGATAAAATTCTCAGACTTATCCAAAGTCTCGGTGGAGTAATTTTTGAAATTTACACTTTTGCCCCCGTAAAAGTGAAAAATTACATTTTTGCCTAAAAAACTGAAAAATTGCCCATAGACATATTTTTCATCCCTTATACTCATACCATTCTCCAATTTGTCAAATTTGGTCTAAATTCTCTCAAAATCTCAAATTTTGTCCTCGGGTGGTAAAATTACGATTTTTGCCCCTACACTCCATAAATCACCAGAATTAAACTTTTTCACTTCCTATCATTAAATTATACTCCAAATAGTTAATCTTGGTCAAAAATTTCACTCCATGATCAAATTATTATCTTAGGTGGTAAAATGACGATTTTGCCCTTAAACATCAAAATTTCTAATTTTACCCCAAATGAACCCTCGAACTCCGAACAATCATTTTTTTTAGTAATTCCTGGACTATAAAATATTAAATTTCATCCTACAATCTCTATTTGAACTAGTTCGAGGTTAAATCAACTCAAGTGTACCATTAGGTACGATACCGGGTTTCGTCTTTTCTTAAGTGCTTTCCTAGCATAATAACATGCTACTCAGTGTATGTATGTCATGACATGTGTTTATAGGGTCAGGTTTTACAACTCTACCCCCTTAAAAATAAAATTTTGACCTCAAAATTTCACTTACCAAATTCGATAAATAGATGCGGGTGTTGGTTCCTCATCTGATGCTCTACTTCCCATGTCATTTCTTCCATTCGAGCATTCTTCCACAATACTTTCACCATTGGAATGCTCTTGTTCTTTAGCATTCGATCCTTTCGATCTAGAATATATATCGACTGCACCTTGAATTTCAAATCTTCATGCAGTTCAATCGGTGGTGTCTCTAGAACGTGGGAAGGATCGGGAACATACTTTTTCAACATCGAGACGTGGAAGACATTATGGATCCGATCTAACTCCGGGGGTAATTCAAGTTTGTAAGCCACTGGCCCAATCTTTTCAATGATACGAAAAGGTCCAATGTATCTCGGATTGAGCTTTCCTCGCTTTGCAAACCGGATCACACCTTTCATTATCCAACAAGATATCATAATTTACCACAATAATATAATCAAATAAAACTTAATACCACAAAGCATTCAGATTATTACCTTTCCAAGGAGAAACCTTAAGAAAAACTCTATCATCGATCTCAAACTCCAAGTCTTTTCTCCGTTTATCTGCATAGCTATTCTGCCTATCCTGGGCTACCTTTAGCCTCTTTCGTATAATCTTGATCTTGTCATTAATTAGCTCGATCAATTCTATACTAACTAACTTTCTTTCACCCACTTCATCCCAACAAAGTAGAGTACGACATTTCCTTCCATATAAAGCTTCGTATGGTGCCATACCAATGCTAGACTGGAAGCTGTTGTTGTAAGCAAATTCCACTAACGGCAAGTGTCTATCCGAACTCCCAGTAAAGTCAATGACGCAAGCCCGTAGCATATCCTCCAAAGTCTGTATAGTCCTTTCGGATTGACCATCCGTCTGTGGGTGAAAAGCAGTACTAAATCTCAACTTAGTTCCGAGAGCTTCTTGGAATTTTGGCCAAAATCGAGAAGTGAATCGAGGATCTTGGTCTGACATTATAGAAACGGGAACTCCATGTAGCCTCACAATCTCATCTATGCAGATTTGAGCCAGCTTCTCAATAGAGTATGTACTATGGACATCTAGAAAGTGAGCGGACTTAGTCAATCGATCTACGATCACCTAGTTTGCATCCTTTCCCTTTTGTGTCCGCGGTAGTCCCAAAACAAAATCCATAGTCACGTGTGCCCACTTTCATTCCAAAATCGGTAAAGGTTGAAGAGTACGTGACGATTTTTGATGCTCTGCCTTGATCTGTTGGCATGTGAGACATTTCGCTACAAACTCTGCTATGTCTCGTTTCATACCCGGCCACCAATAACTTTCTTTAATAGTCCGATACATCTTGGTGTTTCCGGGATGTAAAGCATAGGCGGAAGAATGAGCTTCCTCCAAAATAGCTCGTCTCAACTGATCATCCTTAGGGACACAAATTCGATCTCTAAGCATCAAAGTACCATCATCGCTGAGTCTAAACTCACTAGTTTCTCCATCTTGCAGCTTTTGAACTTCCTGTTTCAACCAATCATCAAATTTCTGCAATTCTCTGATCTGATTCAACAATGAAGGTCTCACAACGAAACTAGCAAGTAGGGTTCCATCCTCACCATTATTCAACTAGATCCCTAGAGATTTCATCTCAAGTAACATCGAAAAATAAGAACTTCGAAGTGTTGCTAACGACGATGAGGATTTACGACTTAAGGCATCCACTACAACATTTGCCTTTCCCCGATGACAATCAATCACCAAGTCGTAATCCTTAATCAACTCCAACCATCGTCTCTGTCTCAAATTAAGCTCTTTTTGGGTGAGCAAATATTTCAAGCTTTTATGATCAGTAAAAATCCAACAACGCTCACCATATAAATAATGTCTCCAAATCTTCAATGCGAAGACTACTGCTGCTAACTCCAAGTCATGAGTAGGGTAATTCATCTCGTGCTTCTTCAACTGTCGGGAAACATAAGCTATTACTTTTTCATCCTGCATCAATACGCACCCTAATCCCAACTTAGATGCATCACGTATACCACAAATTCTTTTCCATTAACAGGAAGTGTTAAGACGGGAGCGGAGGTTAACTGGTCCTTTAGCTCTTGAAATCGATTTTCACAAACATCATCCCACTCATACTTAAGTCCTTTACTAGTCAAACGAGTGAGAGGAGCTGCTATCAAAGAAAATCCCTGAACAAATCTCCTGTAATAACCAGCTAAGCCAAGGAAACTACGAATCTCAGTTACCGTTCTCGGTTGCTCCCATTGTAAGATTGCCTCAATCTTCTTGCGATCGACATAAATTCTAGCTCCAGACACCACATGTCCCAAGAAAATCACTTCCTTCAACCAGAATTCACATTTAGAGAACTTGGCATAGAGTTGTCTCTCGCGCAAAATTGGCAACGCAATGCGCAAATGGACAGCATGTTCATCATCATTCTTCGAATAAACCAGGATGTCATCTATGAATACTATCACAAACTTATCCAAGTGTGGATGGAACACCTTATTCATAAGATCCATAAAAACTGTGGGCGCATTAGTTAAACCAAACGGCATTACCAGAAACTCATAATGCCCATAACGCGTGCTGAAAGCAGTCTTGGGTACATCCTGCTCCTTAATCCTCAACTGATAGTACCCAGATCTTAAATCAATCTTAGAGAATACCATAGCACCTCGTAATTGATCAAACAGATCATCTATCCGAGGTAAAGGATATTTATTCTTGATGGTCACTCGGTTCAGCTGACGGTAATCAATACACAATCAAAAAGTGCCATCCTTCTTCTTGACAAATAGAACTGGTGCTCCCCAAGGAGAAATGCTAGGGCGAATGAAACCTTTATCCACTAAATCTTGCAACTGGACTTTTAGTTTCTTCAACTCTGCCGGAGCCATTCTATATGGAGGGATAGAAATAGGTGCTGTACCCAAAAGTAAATCAATAGGGAACTCAAGCTCTTGATCAGGAGGTAGTCCCGGTAAATCATCAAGAAATACATCAGGAAACTCATTTACTACTGGGACATCCTCTAACTTAGGTTCCCCCTTTGAAGTATCAATCACGTATGTCAAATAAGCCGGTTACCCTTTTTGCACTAATTTCGAAGCTTTGATGGCCGATATTACACAGAACGGTAATACTCAGCATTCCCCTACAAACACAATCTCTGCTCCCTCCGAATTTTGAAGAACAACTTTCTTTCGAAAACAATCCACGTTTGCTGGATGTGCAATTAACCAGTCCATACCCAATATTAGATGAAAATCCAAGATCTCTAGAGGAATTAAGTCACCCCTAAATTCTTCCTCGCCTACCCTTACCCCATAGTCTCTATAACAACTGTTTCTAACTAGCTTTTCTCCTAAAGAGGTGTGAATTACAATTTCTTCCTCTAATAGTGACAGGTTTCTATCAGCAATTGATGCAAATGTGGTGCTCACATAAGACTTATCTGAGCCAGAATATATCAAAACATAAGCATCTTTATCAAATAAAGACATAGTACCTGTCACTGCTCCAGGTCGGACCATTGCCTCATCTTCCGTCACAGCGAAAACTCTTGTCGAGGTACGAGTCTGTGGTCTCAAAGGTGGATGTGCCGGGGTATTACTCTCCACACCGGACCATATGGCCACTCCCTGTCTCGGTGGCAACCCAAAAGAATCTCTCCTCTGCATATCAGTGCGAGCTGGTGAAGATGATGCAACTACCGTGGCTGGTCCTAATCGTGGGCAATTACTCCTAATATGACCCGTCTGTCCACATTGGAACCATCTTGTTGGCCTTCTACATAGCCCACTATGATAATTCCCACAATTTTTGCATCGGTCAAAACCTCCGAAACTCTTCCCAGAACCAGTCATAGCAGATCTGCTAAACTTCGAAGGTCTCTGTTGTAATGGTGGAAATGGAGGTCGAGGAGATGTCACGAAAACAGAAGTAGTACTCCTTGAAATCGCTGAGTCCTTACCTCTTTTTACTGGCTGACTAGAAGACATACCAAGATTCCTCCTTTTTACAAACTCAGTCCAAATCCTCCTATTCTCAGTCACGAGCTTCTCAGCCCGTAAAGCCATCTGTACCACCTCCTTATGTGGCTCCTTACCAGTCACTGTCATCCGCTCTTTAATCTCATTATGGAGCCCTTCCTCGAAATAACTGGCCTGATCCTGCTCAGATTTCACCAGATCCGGCACATATAACATCAACTCGTTAAAACGAGTCTCGTACTCCTCTACAGTTAGATTCCCCTGTTTCAAACTCAGAAATTCTCTATTCTTTTCTTTCTGATGAAAATAAGTGAAATACTAACCATCGAATTCCCTGAGAAAATTGGACCACGTTTGAGGAGTAGTGGAATGGGACTTCACTGAATTCCACCAAGTACGAGCCCTCTTCTCTAATAATCTCGTAGCCACCATCAGCTTCATGTCGTAGTTTAATCTCATATCAGAGAGAGTCTCTGAAACTTGATTAATCCAGTCCTTTGCCACAGTGGTATCCAACTCACCCGTGAAAGACACACAACCGAGCTGTCTAGCCTTCTTTAGCTTCTTGAAAATTGATACATCCTGTACCGATGGTGGAACTAAAGGAGTAACTGGTGGTACTATAGGTGAAACTTGACCAGTCTGAGCTCCACCAGCCATTGCGGTAAAGAAAGCTGCCAATGCCTGTGCTGCCTCAGTAGGCATGGCGGGAATACCAGTAGGTGGTAGAGGCGGTGGAGGATGTGGAGGACTATAGGCCTGCTCAGCAGCAGGTGCTGCCCGAATGGTAGACGCAGCCGATTCTTCCCCTACTGCATCTAGTTGACGACGTTGGGAATGACCTCTTCCCCTCCCAATCGATCTAATGAGAGGTGGGCGTCCGTGTCGAGGAGGCATAATAATCTATAAGAGAAAACGAGCAAGCTTAGGGAACCTTAGGCTCTATATGAAAATGCATGCATTCTATTCAACCTAATCTAACTTAATCCGGGGCCACACTGATACTGTAAATTTTTAAAACCACTTTAAAACCAAAAACTCTTATCTTTAAAACCAAAAGCTCTGATACAAATAGAATTGTAACGACCCGGAACCTCCCTTAAGCCCATGACAATCGCAGCGACGTCCCGATTGACACTCATTATCCGGAATGCCAACCGAAACCCCGCAAGGCTTACATATCAGTATTTTTCCTTTCCTGTTAGCAATCGTTGTTAAATATCGAGTTTTTAGAGAATATACACTATTTTAGATCAAAAACAATGAAAATAAAATTTTCGCCACACAAGGGTATTTTGGTCATTTTTTCTCAAAAATTTTGAAACTGGCTAAAACATAATATACAAGTACAAAACACATAATTCATATTCAAAATGAGTTTAAAAGTCTAAAATCTTCATTTAAAACGAAATTACGGTTATTTGAATATAATAAGAAAATAAAAGAAATATTAAAGGAAATATTCTATTTTCTTATAAAACAATATTTATAGAGTTATACATGAATAATTTTTATAGCGTAAAAGCTAAATAAATTTATAAATACTGAAATACAGTAAGCCAAAATATTTAATTTAATTTACAATAACAATAGGGCCCCCGAATAAACAAAAGTAAAGAAGACTGTGAACCTACGATTTGGAAAATGCAGATCCAATGGTAGTCCTCGATGAGATCAGCTATCTACAGTTTATACTGAACCTGAAATGGGTGAAAAGGAGGGTGGTGAGATTATAAAATCTCAATGAGTAAACAGACATTATCATAAATATCTAAAGGCGAGTAAAATGGAGGCAAGTTTAAACAACAAATTTCAACAAATTTCATAATGTTTCCAATTTATTTCTTAAACCATAAAATATTTGTAATTTACCAAAACAGTTGTTAAGGCTTATGTCTTTTATTAAAACAAGGCTCAAGCCAAAACTAATCCTCGGGGATACCTTGGCCGAGGCATCTAACCGAGTCCACCAAGGGTGTCAAAATATTCACACATGAAACACATTTTTATTTTTAAAACAAGTCGTTCCTTGGCGTTGGCCAAGTTACACATTCATGTGGGGGTTCGACATGAAGTGAGCTCTAATACTACCTCGGGAGTTACCCTTCTCGCTTCTACAATCGGAGTAACTATATAACTGGGTTTACCGTGCCCCTCTAATAGGCAGTCCACGAAAACCCGTCACTGCAATAACTAACCCACCAATTTTAATAAAATTTCGACAGTATAACGTGGCTTTTATTTATTTATCCAGCCTGCATAGTAAAAACAACTTACATAAATTTCGCAATGCACTCACAAAATATAGCCACATATACTCATTTCTCATAAGCCATTCCTAGGAAAATATATATATTTCAAGTCAATTTGCAGCCTCCAATTACTCAATTTCATAATCAATACAATATATTTTTATTTATCACATTTATTTCTAAAACATCAAAAATCTCGTTTTAATCTTGTTTTCATTTCATAAAATACATAAAGGGCATTTAAAAATAAACTCTAGATAATTTACAATAATAATAAGTTTACTCATCGTTTGTACAAACTAAAAGCTTTCTAATCGCCCCGATCACTACTTGTCGGGTACGACTTCTTTGCCTTTTCCGGAAGGCTCTCCTCCTAGACACATTACAAAAATTTACACAATTCATCACATTGATGCTAAATCACTATATAATTAACTTAAATCCTATACTAATGCATGGTATGAAATGCAATAGCCTAAAACGGCTTAAACGCGGTATTAACCTATTTTTGGCACTTTGCCCGATAAATTGCTAACGTGCTCCATTTTAACTCTAAATCATCCCATTCTCTCTCCAACATTTTTAACCATTAAATATCAGCCAATAACCTTCTAAAAACAACAAAATCAGCTCACTCCCTTCCTTGTAAAATTCGGCCAAAAATTAGACATTAACTCGGTAAATTTTCTACTTTGTTTTTCTATCACATTTAATCATTTTTCATCATTTTCTCTTCATTTCTCTTAGAATAAATTTCAGATCATCATCATTGTACCTCATTGCAGATTCAGCCAAGGGTGGGTATTGTGAAAATTTAATGATTTCTTGCCCAATTTAATTTCTAAACATATTTAACTAACTAAAACTATCAATTCAACTAAAAATCAAAACCTAAAAATTTCAATTTCTCTCCCCTAGAATTTCGTCCAGCCCTTGATATCACTTTTTGATCTCTCTCCTCAAGCATGTTAAATGGAAATAAAGGCATAGGAAAGGTAGAAATCAAGCTAAAATAGAAAAATCTTACCGTTAGACGCGTAAACGGGCGAAAAACACGAATTCCCCTTTGAATTTTCTTGTTTCTCTTTGGTTTTCTTTTCTTCTTCCTTTCCTCTCTGTTTCCTCTCTTGTTCTTCCTTATGGCCAGCCAGCACTTAAAATGGGATTTAAATGGGCTGACTTTTCATTAAAATAATATTATTTCATTAAAAAAAATAAAACGTGTCACTTTCCCATTGGCCCATTTTTAAAATTTCATCCATTTGTTTCTCATTTTTCACCAAACACTTGTCCCACATATCCATAGCTTAGATAAAATTCTCAGACTTATCCAAAGTCTCGGTGGAGTAATTTTTGAAATTTACACTTTTGCCCCCGTAAAAGTGAAAAATTACATTTTTGCCCAAAAAACTAAAAAATTGCCCATAGACATATTTTTCATCCCTTATACTCATACCATTCTCCAATTTGTCAAATTTGGTCTAAATTCTCTCAAAATCTCAAATTTTATCCTCGGGTGGCAAAATTACGATTTTTGCCCCTACACTCCAGAAATCACCAGAATTAAGCTTTTTTCACTTCCTATCATTAAATTATACTCCAAATAGTTAATCTTGATTAAAAATTTCACTCCATGATCAAATTATTATCTTAGGTGGAAAAATGGCGATTTTGCCCTTGAACATCAAAATTTCTAATTTTACCGCAAATGAACCCTCGAACTCCAAACAATCATTTTTTTTAGTCATTCCTGGACTATAAAATATTAAATTTCATCCTACAATCTCTATTTGAACTAGTTCGAGGTTAAATCAACTCAAGTGTACCGTTAGGTACGATATCGGGTTTCGTCTTTTCTTAGGTGCTTTCCTAGCATAATAACATGCTACTCAGTGCATGTATGTCATGACATGTGTTTATAGGGTCAAGTTTTACAGAGAGATTTTGGAATTTTTAGGTTTTGATTTTTAGTTAAATTGGTAGTTTTAGTTAGTTAAATGTGTTTCGAAATTAAATTGGGCAAGAAGGCATTAAATTTTCACAATACCCACCCTTGGCTGAATATGCATTGATGTACAATGATGATGAACTGATTTTTATTCTAAGAGAAATGAAGAGAAAATGATGAAAAATGGTTAAATGTGATAGGAAAACAAAGTGGAGAATTAACCGAGTAAATGTCCCAATTTTGACCGAATTTTCCAAGAAGGAAAGTGAGCTGATTTTGGTGATTTTAGAAGGTTATTGGCTGATATTTAATGGTTAGAAATGTTGTGGAGAAAATGGGACAATTTAGAGCTAAAATGGAGCGCGTTAGCAATTTATCGGGTAAAGTGCCAAAAATAGGTTAATACCGCGTTTAAGCCATTTTTGGCTATTGCATTTCATACGATGCATTAGTATAGGATTTAAGTCAAATATATAGTGATTTAGCATTAATGTGATGAATTGAGTAAATTTTAGCAATGTGTCTAGGAACGGCTTGTTTTAAAAATAAAAATGTGTAACTCGGCCAACGCCAAGGAACGGCTTGTTTTAAAAATAAAAATGTGTTTCACATGTAAATGTTATAACAACCTTGGCGAACTCGGTTAGATGCCTCAGCCAAGGTATCCCCGAGGATTAGTTTTGGCTTGAGCCTTGTTTTCTTTTATAAAAGACATAAGCCTTAACAACTGTTTTGGTAAATTACAAATAGTTTATGGTTTAAGAAATAAATTGAAAACATTATGAAATGGTTTGTGATTTGTTGTTTAAACTTGCCTCCCTGTTACTCGCCTTTAAATATTTATGATAATGTCTGTTTACTCATTGGGATTGCAAAATCTCACCCACCTCCTTTCCAAACATTTCAGGTCTGTGGTAGCTTATAGATACCCTATTTTGTCGAGGATTCCAGTTGACATCTTTACCACAGACAGTAGGTTTCTAGCACCAACACTGGGTGTATTTTGGGCCTTGTCATTGTAACCATTATTGTACATTATAAGTTTGTAAATTTTTGTATGTGTGAATTTATTTTACTTACACGTTACAAAAGATTTCTTACACGTGTTTCTATAAATATTGTTTTATATAAAAAAATGCTATATTTTAATCAATATTTTGAATAGTGATATTTATCTATAAATCTTTTTAAAATATTTTTATCTTTTGATTTACTTGAGTAGGAAACTACTGGAAATTGTTTAAAAACAATTGCTCACAGAAAAGGGGAGAAACTGATATGTAAGCCTTGCGGGGTTCTGATTGGCATTTCGGGTAATGAGTGTCAATTGGGACATCGCGGCGGTTGTCATGGGCTTGAGGGAGGTTCCGGGTCGTGACATATACCTTTGAGTAAACTAAGTAAAGAAGACAAAGAAGAGAGAGGTCGGTTTAGGGAGTGTAAAAGAGAAACCAAAGAACAAAGAAGAAACGGAGAGAAAGAAAGAACAAAGAGAAAGCCGAGAGAGAAAGAAAAATAAAAGGAAAAGAGAGCTGAGTTGAAGGGTTGTTTTTGCTACCATTCAAGAAGGAAAAGAGAGCCATTTAAGGGCTGAGTTGAGGGGCTGTTTTTGCTACCATTCAAGAAGGAAAAGAGAGCCATTTAAGGGCTAGTTTTGGAGGCTGAAAAGAGCCATTTTTTTACTGGTTTTGGAGGTTGGAAAGTGCCATTTTTCTACTGGTTTTGGAGGCCAAAAAGTGCAAAATTTTGCAGTAAAAAATTAAAGGTTTTGAGGTGCTGTTTTGATGGTTAATTATGATTCTTTTGGCTGCAAATTTTTGGAGTTAAAGGTGCAGCTTAGCTGCTGAATATTTGAGGAAAAACATAGCAGCATAACTGCTGATTTTGGAGCCAAAATGAGCAGCTGTAGCTGCTGAAAAAAATTGAAAGATAAAACGCTAGGAAATGGTGACCGATGGTGAGAGGGAGAGAGAGGAAGAGAGTGGACGGTTTGTGCATGTGAAGAGAAGAAAAAGAAAGACAAACAAGGTTGCTGGATGGTGGGAAAGAAAGAAAGAAAGAAAGAAAGAAAGAAAGACAAGAAAAGAAAATAACAAGGAAAATGGGCATGGCACAACAAGCAAGAAAAATGGACATGGTCCAATAAAGGAAAAATAGACATGGTCCAATTAGAAAGAAATGGGAGAAGTCCATGAATAAAAGTCCAAAAACAACAAAGGAAGAAAAATCCAAAAGAAAAGGAAGGTGAAGATTTGGGCCAACCTAGTTTAATTGGGTAAAATTTCTTTACTCTTCACCATGATTTATTTTGAAATTGGATTATATGAAGGCTAAATTATTTTATTTAATTATGCATTGGTTAATTGGTGATATGAAGTAAATTTAAGTTGCTTAGAAGGTTGAAATAGGCACTAAATATCGTAAATAAGTTACCGGTGTTAATACTCGAAAGAATTACGTGAACGAAGGATGCAATTAATTATAGTAAAAATATATTAAGATGTGAATTAGGTGAATGGATTTATGATAGAATGAGAGAGAGAAAAGTAGAATTGATTCACTAAATGTATTGAATTTAAATGGTTGCTAGGAAAGCTTGTTGAACGAAATAGGTCACGGGCTTGAGAGGAGTTTCGAGTCGTGACAGGGCAGGTTTCTATGGACCTGCCTATTAGAGGGGCATGGTAAACCCCGTTATATTTACCTTAGTACAAGAGGCGCGGAGGGTATCTCCTAAGGTAAAGCTTTAGAGTTCATTACACACTAAACCACCAAGTGAGGGTGAACTCAGCCAACTCCAAGGAACGACTATGCTTTTAAATATGAAAATGTGTTTTATGCGTATATGAACTTTTCTTCAACAGCCTTGGCGGACTCGGTTGGATACCCCGGCCAAGGTATCCTCGAGAATAAGTTTTTGCACGAGCCAAATTTTTAAGAAATTCATAAGCCATGTTGAATATTTGAGTGAAATGAATTTATTTTGTTTAGTTGAAATGAGTTTGAAACGTTATGAATCATAATACGATGAACTATTTTAAGTTGTCTCCATTTACTCGGCTTTAAATATTTTAGATGATGTTTGTTTAGTCACTGAATTTATATAAACTCACCACCCTTCTTTCCACCCATTTCAGGCTCAGGATAATCTGTAGATAGCTGATTTCGTCGAAGGCTACAGTTGGATTTGTATCCTTAAAAATCGTAGGTTCGCAGCCTTCGTTACTTTTAGTCTTTCGGGGACCCACATGTCATTGTAAATTAAATTACACACTCTGACTCACTGTGTTATTGTATGTACGAATTTATATTTCTTTTACGCTACAAAAATTATTTACGAATATCTCTATAAATATTGTTTTATAAGAAAATAGAATATTTTATTTAATATTTTTTATTTTATTCTAATAGCTATCATTTCACTTTAAATGAATGTTTTAGACATCTAAACTTATTTTGGTTATGAAATATGTATCTTTCACTCATATACTATATTTTTAGATGGTTTCAAAATTTTTGGGGAAAATGACCAAAATACCCCTGTGAGACGAATTTTTTTTTTATTGTTTTAAATTGGAAATAGCTTATAATATTTTAAAATATGATATTAACAACTGTTGCTCGTAGGGGAGGTGAGAAAACTGATATTAAAGCTTTGCGAGGTTTTGGTTGGCATTTTGGGTAATGAATGTCTATCGGGACATCGCGGCAGTTGTCACGGGCTCGAGGAGAGTATCGGGTCGTGACAATTTGATTGGTATTAGAGCTTTTGGATTTAAAGTTGTTTTAAAAATTACAGTGTCAGTGTGGCCCTAAGTTAAGTTAGGTTAGGTTGAGTTGAATGCATGCATCTGCATATAAAACTTAAGGTTGTTTAAACTCGCTTTGTTTCTTTTTATAGGTCACCATGCCTCCTTGATGTGGATGCCCACCTCTCTCTAGATCAGTCAGGAGGGGAAGAGGTCGTTCTGAACATAGTCAGCCAGATCCTGTAGAGGGAGAATCGATTGTGTCTATTATTCAGGAGCACCTACTGTTGAGCAGACCGAGACTCTTCCACATCCTCCACCACCTACTGGTATTCCTGCCATGTCTCCCGAGGCAGCTCAGGCATTGGCAGCCATTTTCACTGCTATTGCTGGCTAGGCTCAGATTGGTCAAGCTCCCCCTACTGTTCCGCCAGCCGCACCTTTAGTATCACCACCCCCACCTCCTGTTCCACCACCAGTGCCGGATGTCTTTATTTCTAAGAAGCTTAAGGAGGCTAGGCAACTTGGTTGCGTTTCTTTTATGGGTAATTTGGATGCAACTGTAGCCAAAGATTGGATTATTCAGGTTTTGAAAACACTTTTTGATATGAGGTTGGATGATGACATGAAGTTGATGGTGGCCACAAGATTACTTAAGAAGAGGGCTCGCATATGGTGGAATTCAGTAAAATCTCGTTCTACTACTCCTCCGACCTGGTCAGATTTTCTAAGAGAATTTGATGGTCAATATTATACTTATTTCCATCAGAAGGAAAAGAAGAGAGAATTTTTGAGTTTAAAACAAGGGAACTTAACTGTAGAGGAGTATGAGGATCGTTTTAATGAGCTAATGTTATATGTGTCAGATCTAGTGAAAACTGAGCAGGATCAGGCTAGTTATTTCGAAGAAGGGCTCCGTAATGAGATTAGAGAGCGGATGACAGTGACAAGTAGGGAGCCGCATAAAGAGGTGGTACAGATGGCTATAAGGGTTGAGAAGCTCGCGAATGAAAATAAGAGAATGCGGGCTGAGTTTGCCAAAAGGAGGAATCCTAGTATATCTTCTAGTCAACCAACAAAAAGGGGCAAAGACTTATTTGCTTCAGGGAGTACTACTTCTACTTTCATAGCATCTTCCCGACCCCCATTTCCATAGTCACAACAAAGGCCTCCGAGATCTAGTAGGTTTGCGATAACTCTTCCTGGGAAGAGTTTCGAAGGTTCTGATAGATGCAAAAATTGTGGGAGAAATCATGTTGGGCTGTGTAGGGGGCTTGTACGATGTTTTCATTGTGGTCGGTTAGGTCATATGAGGAGTGATTGCCCACAGTTAGGACGAGCCACTGCAGCTGCATCATCTCCCAAGGCTTGCACGGATATGCAGAGGAGAGATTCTTCTGGGTTACCACCGAGACAGGGAGTAGCCATACGGTCCAGTGTGGAGAGTAACACCCCAACACATCCACCCTTTAGACCACAGACTCGTTCTTCAACAAGAATGTTTACTGTGACGTAGGATGAGGCATGGGTCCGACTTGGAGCAGTGACAGGTACTGTGTTTTTATTTGATAAAGATGCATATGTCTTAATAGATTCTGGCTCGAATAGGTCTTATGTGAGCGCGACATTTGCATCATTTTCTGATAGAAACCTGTCACCATTAGAGGAAAAAATTGTAGTTCACATCCCTTTAGGAGATAAGCTAGTTAAAAACACTTATTATAGAGACTGTGGGGTAATGTTTGGTGAGGAAGAATTTAAGGGTGACTTGATTCCTCTAGAGATCCGAGATTTTGATTTAATATTGGGTATGGACTGGTTAACTGCACATCGGGCGAACGTGGATTGTTTCCGAAAAGAAGTTGTACTTCAGAATTTTGAGGGAGCAGAGATTGTATTTGCAAGGGAACATCGAGTATTACCGTCCTGTGTAATCTCAACCATCAAAGCTTTGAAACTGATACAGAAAGGGTATCCAGCGTATTTAGCACACGTGATCGATACTTCAAAGGGGAAACCTAAGTTAGAGGATGTCCCAATAGTAAGTGAGTTTTCTAATGTATTTCTTATGAGTTACCGGGACTACCTCCTGATCGAGAGCTTGAGTTCCCTATTGATCTACTCTTGGGTATTGCATCTATTTCCATTCCTCCATATCGAATGGCTACGGTGGAGTTGAAGGAACTGAAAGTCCAGTTGCAAGATTTGATAGATAAGGGTTTTATTCACCCTAGTACTTTTTCTTAGGGAGCACCAGTCCTATTTGTAAAGAAGAAAGATGGCACTCTTCGGTTATGTATCGATTGTCGTCAGCTGAATCAAGTGACCATCAAGAATAAATACCCTCTACCATGGATCGATGATCTTTTTGATCAGTTATGAGGTGCTATGGTGTTTTCTAAGATTGATTTGAGGTCTGGGTATTATCAGTTGAAGACTAAGGAGTAGGATGTACCCAAGACTACTTTCAAGATGCGTTATGGGCATTATGAGTTTCTGGTTATGTTGTTTGGTCTGCCTAATGCCCCGACAACTTTTATTGATCTTATGAACAAGGTGTTCCATCCATACTTAGATAAGTTTGTGATGGTATTCATAGATGATATTCTAGTCTATTCGAAGAATGATGACGAACATGTTGCCCATTTATGCATTGTGCTGCAAACTTTACGCGAGAGACAACTCTATGCCAAGTTCTCTAAATGTGAGTTCTGGTTGAAAGAAGTGGTTTTCTTGGGACATGTTGTGTCTGGAGATGGAATTTATGTCGATCCCAAGAAGATTGAAGCAATCTTACAATGGGAGCAACCGAAAATGGTAACAGAGATTTGTAGTTTTCTTGGCTTAGTCGATTATCATAAAAGGTTTGTTCAGGGATTCTCATTGATAGTTGTTCCTCTGACTCGTCTGACTCGTGAAGGAGTTAAGTTAAAGTCGGATGATGTCCGTGGGAGTCGATTTCAGAAGCTGAAGAATCGGTTGACCTCCGCTCCAATTTTGACATTTCTTGTTAATGGGAAAGAATTTGTGGTGTACAGTGATACCTCTAAATTGGGATTAGGGTGTGTGTTAATGCAAGATGAGAAAGTGATAGCTTATGCTTCCCAACAATTGAAGAAGCATGAGACGAATTACCCTACCCATGATTTAGAGTTAGCAGCAGTAGTCTTTGCATTGAAAATTTGGAGGCATTACTTCTATGGTGAGCGTTGTCGGATTTTTACCGACCATAAGAGTTTGAAGTACTTGCTCACCCAAAAAGAGCTTAACATGAGACAGAGACGATGGTTAGAGTTGATTAAGGATTATGACTTAGTGATTGATTATCACCTTGGGAAGGCAAATGTTGTAGCAGATGCTTTAAGTCGTAAATCCTCATCTTCATTAGCAGCACTTCAGAGTTCTTATTTCCCGATATTACTTGAGATGAAATCTCTAATGATCCAGTTGAATAATGACGAGGATGGAACCCTACTTGCTAGTTTCGTTGTAAGACCTTTATTGTTGAATCAAATCAGAGAATTGCAAAAATTCGATGATAAGTTGAAACAGGAAGTTCAAAAGCTGCAAGATGGAGAAACTAGTGAGTTTAGACTCAGTGATGATGGTACTTTGATACTTAGAGACCAAATTTGTATCCCTAAGGATAACCAGTTGAGACAAGCGATTTTGGAAGAAGCTCATTCTTCCGCCTATGCTTTACATCTCGGAAACACCAAGATGTACAAGACTATCGAGGAAAGTTATTGGTGGCCGAGTATGAAACGAGACGTAGCAGAGTTTGTAGCGAAATGTCTCACATGCCAACAGATCAAGGCGGAACATTAGAAACCATCAGGTACTCTTCAGCCTTTACCTATTTTGGAATGGAAGTGGGAACACGTGACTATGGACTTTGTATTGGGTTTGCTGCGGACGTAGAGTGGGAAGGATGCTATTTGGGTGATTGTGGATAGATTGACTAAGTTCGTCTATTTCTTAGCGATCCATAGCACGTATTCCATTGAGAAGCTAGCTAAGCTTTATATAGATGAGGTTGTGAGATTACATGGAGCTTTAGTTTCTATTGTGTCAGATCGAGACCCCCGGTTTACTTCTCGATTCTGGTCAAAATTTTAGGAAGCTATCGAAACTAATTTGAGATTTAGCACTGCCTTTCATCCGCAGACAAATGGTCAATCTGAGAGAACTATTCAGACCTTGGAGGATATGTTACGGGCTTGTGTCATTGACTTTATTGGGAGCTGGGAAAGACACTTGCCATTGGTGGAGTTCAAGTATAATAATAGTTTTTAGTCTAGTATTAGGATGGCACCATACGAGGCTCTATATGGAAGAAAATGCAGAACTTCGCTTTGTTGGGATGAAGTGGGTGAAAGGAATTGATTAATGTATAATTGATTGACTTGACTAATGACAAGATCAAGATTGTCCAAGAGCAATTAAAGACAGCTCAAGATAGGCAGAAGAGTTATTTTGATAGATGGAGGAAAGATTTGGAATTTGAAGTTGATGATAGAGTTTTTCTTAAGGTTTCTCCTTGGAAAGGTAATAATATGAAAATTTTAAGTATTACATCTTATTTGATTACACTTTTATGATAATTTGTGGTATTTATTGGATAATGAAAGGTGTGATTCGATTCGTGAAGCGGGGAAAGCTCAATTTAAGATATATTGAACCCTTTCGTATCATTGAAAGGATTGGGCTAGTGGCTTATAGACTCAAATTACCCCCGGAGTTAGATCAGATTCATAATGTTTTCCATGTCTTGATGCTGAATAAGTATGTACCTGATCCCTCCCATATCCTCGAGGCACCTCCGATTGAGTTGCATGAAGATTTAAAGTTCGAGGTGCAACCTGTATGCATTTTAGATCGAAAGGATTGGGTGTTGAGAAACAAGAGCATTCCAATGGTTAAAGTGTTGTGGAAGAATGCTCGAATGGAGGAGATGACGTGGGAAGTCGAGCATCAGATGAGAAACCAATACCCACATCTTTTCTTCGAATCCGGTAAGTGAAATTTTGAGGTCAAAATTTTATTTTAAGGGGGGTAATGCTGTCAAGCACAGCCCTATAATATACTTGCCATATCATTCATGTATTTGACAACATGCTTGCATACTTGAATACCTCGAAAAATTGTCAAAAGTCAGTAGTGTACCAAGTGGTACAACTAAGCTGAATTAAGCCTCGAACTAGTCCAAATAGAGATTTTAAGATGAAATTGAGAATTTCAAAAACCTAGAATGACTTAATGTGGTGATTCGGAGTTCGAGGATTGATTTAGAGTTAAATTGGAATTTTCATGATGTAGGGGCAAAATGGTCATTTTGCCACCCAAGGGCAAAATTAGAATTTTACACCACTCAACACTTGTCATGCCTAAGGATTTCATCCATTAACATTTTATATTATGGATAATTGAGATATTTTATGTGGTGGTGAAAGAAAGCTTAGTTGTTAAGTGTTAAACATGGACCAATGGAATGGTGACAAGTGGCAAGCTTTCATTTCTTTATAATTTACATTAAAAATCAGCACATGACTCTCCCATTTCACTCCCATATGTTCGGCCTCACCAAGAACAAAGAGAAAAAAGAAGAGAACAAACCCTAGTGAGCAAAAATTCAAGGGAAAATTGGTGGATTTCAAGGAATTAAGCAAGGTAAAATTTCTTGATTTTAGATTGTGATCTACCTTTCCTATGCATTCTTTTTCATTTTCCATAGTTGAGAATCAAGTTTGCATGAAGATACCTTTGCTAGCCGGACATGGGGGGAGGGGTTTTGATCTTGGATTTAGCTAGATTTCATGTTATTCTAGTGTTTTTAGTTGTTTGGTGATGTTTAGCATGGAAAATAAGCAAGAAATTTCATGCCCTTCACCCACACCCATTGCCTGAATTTTTCAATAGAGAAATTGGAAAATGGACTTTGATGAATTTCATGCTATTTAGGTATTTTTAGTTGTTTTATGATGTAAAGTGTAAAAATCAAGCATGAAAAACCACATATTATTCATGAACCCTCCATGCCCGAATTTTTCCAAGAGAAAATGTTGAGGATGATTTTGCTATAATTCATGTTATCTAGCTTATATTTGATGATTTGGAGTATTGGAAGTGAAATGAATTTATTTGGAGTTGAATTGGATATTTTGGCCAATTAATCGACGTATAGTGTGAATCAGGTCAATACCATTTCAGCCCCATACATAATTGAACCCATGTAGAACACCGTATTTAGATAATAACCAGAACATTTCACATCCCATTTCATGCAGTCATATAGAGGCTATATTAGTTTTATAATGGTTTAGCACAAATATAGTAAATTGCTTGTTGTGCATTATGTCTAGGTGGTGAAACTTTCGATAAGGGTAAGGAGATTGTACTTGAAGATCGGGATTAGGAGTACCTCGATTCTCGATATTGTGAGTAACCTTATTATCATCTTAATTATCTAAAGTAGTTTTTATTCGTTTTTGTGATTTTATAGAAAAATGAGTTTGAATGGTAAATCCTTATATTTTATAAATAAAATGTGATTAAATGAAATGAGTTTTATAAATCATTTTGAAATTGAATGATGATTTTAGAAATTGAGTAATTGGAGACTGTTTGTTTGTGTTGTAAATTTATGGTTTGAATTGAATGGCTTATGGTGATATTGGCATGAATGGCTGAATTGGAAATTGTATGAACTGTTTGTTTTGCCTTGACAGGCTGAGTAGTAATATAATTGTCATGTCATGCTGTCGAAACTTTTATTGATTTGGTGGGATATTGATTAGTTTACTGCAGTGAGAGGGTTTTTGTGGATCAACCTATTAGAGGGGCACGGTAAATCCCGCTATATTTACCTTAGTTCGAGAGGCGCGGAAGGTATCTCATAAGGTAAAGTTTTAAAGTTCACTACACGCTAAACCACCACGTGAGGCTGAACTCAACCAACGCCAAGGAACGGCTATGCTTTTAAATATAAAAATATGTTTTATGTGTATATGAACTTTTCTTCAACAGCCTTGGCGGACTCGGTTGGATGCCCCGACCAAGGCATCCCCGAGAATAAGTTTTTACACGAGCCAAATTTTTAAGAAAGTAATAAGCCATGTTGATTATTTGAGTGAAATGAATTTATTTTGTTTAGTTGAAATGAGTTTGAAATGTTATGAATCATAGTACGATAAACTATTTTAAGTTGTCTCCATTTACTCGGCTTTAGATATTTAAGATGATGTTTGTTTACTCACTGAGTTTATATAAACTCACCACCCTCCTTTCCACCCATTTTAGGCTCAGGATAGTCTATAGATAGCTGATTTCGTCGAGGGCTACAGTTGGATTTGCATCCTTAAAAATCGTAGGTTCACAGCCTTCGTTACTTTTTGTGAGACCCCAACCTCTATAGGCTTGTAACTAAGCATAGATGTAATAAGACGAGCCAAGGGTAATTTCGTCGTTTTCTCTAATAAGCTCCCAAAAGAAAGTTTTATGATATTTTAAGGTCTAAATAGGCATAAGACTGCATTAATGACATGTAATAATGAAAACACGAAGAAAACTAGAAATGACAATAATTTTCACGATAGGGGCAAAATGGTCATTTTTTACCTCGGGTTAAAATTTTAAGTTTTCATGAACCCGAGCATGTCTAGACCATTATGGATCTTGTCCCGGTGTCAAAGGAGTAGAAAGATTGCACAAAGGGTTGTATGAGAACAAGCTAACTAGTCAAGGGCATTTTTGTAATTTTAAGGGAACGAATAAGTTTGGCCTATAAATACTTTCTTCCGGCAGCTTCTTCTCCCATTTTCCAGTAGCTTGACTTCTTCTTCTTCTTCTTGTCTCTCACGTTTCTTCAAAACCTTCATGGAAACTTGATATGTAGCTTGCAAAATTTTCTCTCTCTAGCTCTAATTTTCATACTTTTGAGCCCTTTTGACTAGAACCCTAGTATTCTTTCACTCTCTCACTTCAAAACCCTTGGTAAAGTTTATTTCCATACTTTCTCTCACTAGCTGGGCATTTTATAGAGAGAAAAAGAGAATTACCCCATTTATTTGGAAGCTATTGGAAGGGAATTCAACTACAAAGAAACCCAAGGGTGAGTGATGAACTAAGCTCGATTTTAAGCTGTAGAAAATGGCTAGTAATTGGGATTATGAGCTGTTTTATTATTGAGTATGTTCATTACTATTTTAGTGATTAAGATAGTGAACATAGATAGCCATTTAATGCGGCAATTGAAAACTAGCTAAGAGATAGCTTTTAAGGTTCATAGTGTGTAAATTGACCTATTGCTTATGCTAATGTAATCCTAGGTTCTAAGGAAGCCCCATAATCTCATTTGGACAATTAAGGGAATTGGAGTCATCTAAAGGCTCTACAATCAATCGGTGAGTGGACTGCCTATCAAAATCATTTTGGGAATGTGATTGTTTTGTACAAAGTGTTTGAATGATTTTATACAACTTTTCTTAAAAATGAATGTCTTGGGAACAAGCTCTTGAGAAATGGTTTATGTTATGACATGTGGTTATTATGGATTTCTATGCAGCTGCATTATGTTGATATACATATATGTTTGAATATAGTGTTGTGTAATTATATTGACTCGGCTATGTGCGAGTAGGGAGTGCGCATAAGCCGAGGATGACCCGGTTATATGCGAGTAGGGAGTGTGCATAACCCGGTGATGACCTAGCCATGTGCGAGTAGGGAGTGCGCATGAGCTAGTGATGATGATGATGTGATGGTGTGTATGATGATGATGTGATGATGTGCATGATAATGATGAGTATACGTATACATATATACATATGTAAATATGTGTGTTATAGGAAATTTATGAGTAATGGTATATGGTTGTAATGCATGTGAAACTTGACATGTTAAACTTTGGAAAATTGTCATGTGTTTCATGTTGGTTTGGACATTTCAACAGGGTGGTTTTTATTTGGGAGAAAAGGGAAATTTTTCATTGGTGCCCTGTATTTTGCTGCAGCAAGAAACTCTCGGGTTTGAGAACCTTCACCAGAACTGTTTTTCGCTGCAGCGAGATAGTAACTGTAACTTCTCGCTGTAGCGAAAAAGAATCTCGCTGTAGTGAGAAACTCTTTGTTTCATCAGCTGAATTTCGCTGCAACGAGAAACCTTCTATTTTTGGGTCACAATTTCGCTGCAGCGAGATTGAATCTCGCTGCAGCGAAAAACTTTCTATTTTGGTCTCCTATCTTGTCCAATTGCTGCCCTATCTTTCACTTCTTTGCTACCATATCGGAGCATGGACTTTCAACATTAAGGACTCAATGAGTTAAGTTTAAAATGAGGAGGTTTAGTGAGAAACCCTCGGCCAGTTGAGAAACCCTCATTCAGCTAATAACTAAATCCCAACGTCACTGCAGTGAAGATTCATTGTAGTATTTGACTTGCTTACGTATCATTGAAGCTTTCATTCTTCAAATGGTTCGTTGTGTATGGATTCATGATTTCCAAATGATCAATCATTTAAGGGCTTAATAAGGGGTTTTTAATATAAATGGAACTAAATTGCATTGTTTTGAAACAAGTGCATCATGATTTTTAAATTCTCCCTTGTAGTTGTTTGTTCCCTTCCTTGTTCACTCACTGGGTTTATACTCACCATTTTCAACTTCATGTTTTCAGATCACGACGCAGCCGGTAACTAGGACGAGGTGTCCTTGTAGACTTATATCCATCTTTTGGTAGGTGTCTCGGCATTCAATAGTTGTACATTCGTTCGAGTCCCTCCGCTGAAAGTCGAGTATTATTTTGTTGTGCATAGACAAACCTAATGTAAATTGTTAAGATACATGTTGTAGACAATGTATATACACTTGTTTGGTATGCTAGTATGAGTTGGCATTGTTTAATATTATTTTGATCCTAAGTTATGAAATGTGACTTAGCAGTTTATAATGGAATGATGAACATGTCAAATTGATAGGCTTGCTTGGGCTTAGTGGACTATGTCCATTGGGCCCATGATCTGGTCATGGCTTGAAATTTGGGTCGTGACACTTTTGGTCATTTGGGGGCCCATATGTCATTGTAAATTAAATTACATACTCTGGCTCACTGTGTTACTGTATGACGAATTTATATTGCTTTTACGCTACAAAAATTATTTACGGATATCTCTATAAATATTGTTTTATAAGAAAATAGAATATTTTATTTAATATTTTTATTTATTCTAATAGCTATCATTTCACTTTAAATGAATGTTTTAGACATCTAAACTTATTTTTGGTTATGAAATATGTATCTTTCACTCATATACTACATTTTTAGATGGTTTCGAAATTTTCAAGAAAAAATGACCAAAATACCCCTGTGAGATGAAAATTATTTTTTTATTGTTTTGGTTTGGAAATAGCTTATAATCTTTTAAAATATGATATTAGCAACTGTTGCTCGTAGGGGAGGTGAGAAAACTGATATTAAAGCCTTGCGGGGTTTCAGTTGGCATTCCGGATAATGAATGTCTATCAGGACATCGCGACAGTTGTCATGGGATCGAAGAGAATACCGAGTTGTGACAGTCACTCTGCTGATAGTCAAGGTTTTTTGTATGTGTATATGGCTATTTATATGTAATTCATTAAATTTGTTGTAAACACTACATGTTTGGCTTGAATAGTAATATTGCCATAGGTTGGCAAATGGTAATATTATTTTGTGAACGGTATATGTTCAGTTGCCATGATTTATTCTTAAAAATAAATTATTTTTGATAATTATGAATTAAGAACCTTAGAGTTAAATGAAGGACAGATGGTCTAATGAACAAGTTTTCATAGAAAGGCTTGCTTGGGCTTGATGGGATATGCTTATTAGGTCCATGCCCCAGTCATGGCCTCGAGATTGGTGTCAAACCTTGTTCTATAAAATAATTATGACGTCATTTACATGCTCAATAGAATGGTTGCATATTTAGGAAGTTTGAAAAATCGTTAAAAGACGATATTGCCCATAATGGTATCATTAAGTCGATTAAGCCTCGAACTAGTTCAAATAGGAATTTTAAGGTGAAATTGAGAGTTTCACGGTCCAAAGATGACTCAAAATGGTAATTCGGAGTTCGAGGATCAATTTATAGTCAAATCAAAATTTTCACTATCTAGGGGCAAAATGGTCATTTGCCACTTGGAGATAGAATGAAAATTTTTAGAAAAGAGTTTTTTGGCCCCATTTGACTTATTGGAGTATGATTTGAGGTTTAGAAGTGAAAAATTTTAATTCTGCTATAATTTGGAGCATAGGGGTGAAATGGTAATTTTGCCACCCTAGGGGAAAATCTGTAAATTTTCACCCCCAACACTTGTCAAGACCAAGAGATTTTATTCATCATGGAAATTGATAAACATGAGAAATGTGTGGTGGAGAATTAAAGAATTAAAAGTCAAATATTTAAAATTTGAACCAATAAAGAAATGCCATGTGTCATGCTTTTATTATTTTATTGTTTCTTTATAAAAAGACATAAAAACCAGCCCATTTCTCCCATAGTGGTCGGCCAAACCAGAAGAGAAGAGAAACCAAGAAAGAACAAATCCTAGGTGGAGAAAATCAAAGAGAAAGTGTTCGAATTCAAGGATTTGATCAAGCAAAGGTAAAATTTCTTTGATTTTGCTAGTGATTTACCTTACCCATGCATTTCTCCTTAATTTTCATGGTTGGATTGTATGTTTTCATGGGGAAATCATGGCTGCCCGAATGGGTTTGGTGAGGGAAATGATGTTGGAATTGTTTGATTTTGAGTTATGTTGGTGTTTGGAGTTAGTTAAGCATGTTTAGAAACAAAATAACAAGAAAAGAATCCATTTTCCCCATGAACCTTCAATGGTCGAACCCTATGTGAAGCGTAGAAGTAATGAATTGATTTTGTGATCAAGTGAATTGGTTGAAAAATTGATGAATTGATGATTTATGGTGAGAAAATGGAATGGGAAAATTTTTAGTGATAGTGCACCACAATGGCCGAAATTTTCAAGAAAAATTGTGAGGGTTGTTATGCTGAATTTTAGATTATTGGAGTTGTATTTAGTGAATTGAAATATTAAAAATGAAATGGAGCAATTTGGAGCTAAATCGGACACAATTGTCATTTAATCAGATAATAAGCCGAATTAGGTTAGCACTGCATTTAAGCGGTAGTCGAATAAGTTGCATATCATATCATGCATATACACCGAGCCTGAATTGATTTTATAATAGTCAAGCATTAATGTGGCGAATTATGTATTGTACATTGTGGATAGGTGGTGAGTAAATTACATCGGTAAAAATACAAAGATTGTGCTTGAAGACTGGGATTAAGAGTACATCGACTTCTAGAACTGTGAGTAAACTTATTATCGTCTTAATTATCTAGAGTAGTTTTATAAAATTGTGTGATTTTATAGAAAATGGGTTTAAATGGTAAATTGCTATGTTTTAGGAGAAATTGTGATTTTATAAATTTTTTGGAAAATTGAATACTGGTTTGAAAATAGAGTAATTGGAGACTGCCTGCTTGTGTTATAAATTGTGTTTTAAATTATATGGCTTATAGCAATATGTGAACATGAATGGCAAAGTCGGTATTTGTATAAAAAATATATATACTATGTATTCAGCCTTGAGAGGTTAGATTGCGATAAATTGCCATTTCATGTAGATAAGGATTTTATAAATCAAGTGGTAGATAAAATAATCCATAATCCCTACAGTGGAGTTTTTGTGGACCAGCCTAAGAGAGGGGGCATAGACTCAGATATACCTTACCTCGATCGAAGAGCCATGTGAAGGGTGTCTTTGGAGGTAAAAATTTGAGTGCACTTCACGTAGACCACCGCGTGAGAGTGAGAGTCAGCCAACGCCAAGGCATGGCTAGAATTTCAGATGTAAAGACATTTAACCGCCTTGGTGGTCTCGATCAAATGCCTAGGCCAAGGCATCCCCGAGAATGATTTTGGCAGGAGCCAAGTTTTGTGAGATATATAAGCCATGTTGATTAATTGAGTAAACTGAATATTCATGTTATGAAACATTTATTGGAAAAGAATATTTTAATTCGTCTCAATTTACTCGCCTTTAGATAGTTTAGATGGTGTCTGTTTACTCACTGGGATTTTATAATCTCACCACCCTCATTTCCTCACATTTCAAGCTCGGGGAATTCCATAGTTAGTTGACTTTGACAAGGACCTTCATTTGGACTTGAATCGGCAAAAGTTGTAGGTTTTCAGCTTCCGATGCATTTTGGTTAGTTGGGGGCCCACGTGTCACTATAAAAGTAATTTTATACTTCAGTTATCTGCTTTAAAGTACGTATGAATATATTTAGCTTTTACACTACAGAAATTAATTACGGATTTCTCTATAAATATTTTTTTAGAAAATAAAACATTTTATTGAATATTATTATTTTATTCAAATAATTATTTTAGACATCTAAATTTACTTTTAATTTTGAAACATGTGTTTTTCACCCACACACCATGTTTTTGGCAGGTTTTGAGATTTTTTACGAAAAATGACGAAAAGGCCCCTATGAGCCAGAAAACAATATGTTATGTTCTGATTTGAAAATGACTCGTAATCCTTCGAATTACAATATTTGATAACTATTGTTCACCGGAGAAGTGCGAAAGCTGATACGAGAGCCTTGCGAGGTTTCGATCGGCATTAAGGGTGAAGAATGTTTGTCGAGGCTTCGCGGTAGTTGTCACGAGCCCGATAAGGAGTTTCGGGTCATGATAATTAAAGTGGTATTAGAGCATGGTTTAAAGATCAGAGATTTTGGTTTTAAAGCTTTGGATTTTAAAGTTTTTGGTTTTAAAGTTGTTTTAAGAATACCACACTAACACTGCGTGGCCCCGAGTTAGGTTAAGTCAGGTTAGATTGAATAAGATGCATTTGCATATAGAACTTGAGGTTGCCTAAGATTGTGTTATTTATCTTTATAGATCACTACACCTCCAAGACGCGAACGCCCATCTGTTACTAGATCAGTAGGGAGAGGAAGGGTTCATCCCTAACCTCGTCAGTAAGAGGCAGTAGAGGAGGGATCAGTTGCATCCATGTATCGAGCAGCACCTGCTGTTGAGCAAGTAGAGAGTCCTCCACATCCACCTCCTCCGCCACCTATTAGTAATCCTGCCATGCCTCTTGAGATGGCACAAGCATTGGCAACCTTCTTTATCACAATGGCTGGTCAAGCTCCACCTATAATGCCTCCAACTACTCCTTCAGTTTCGCTAGTACAGGATGTATCTATTTCTAAGAAGCTGAAGAAGGCTAGGCAACTTGGTTGCATGTCTTTCATGGGTGAGTTGGATGCCACTGTGGCAAAGGACTGGATTAACCAGGTTTTAGAGACTCTCTTTGACATGAGATTGGACGACGATATGAAGCTAATGGTGGCTACGAGATTATTAGAGAATAGGCCTCATACCTGGCGAAATTCGGTGAAGTCCCGTTCCACTACTCCTCAAACATGGTCAGACTTCCTAAGAGAATTTGATGGTCAGTATTTCACTTATTTCCATCAGAAAGAACAGAAGAGAGAATTTCTAAGTTTGAAACAGGGGAATTTAATGGTAGAGGAGTACAAGGCTCATTTTAACGAGCTGATGTTATATGTGCTAGATCTGGTGAAATCTGAGTAGGATTCGGCCAATTATTTTGAGGAAGGGCTCCGTAATGAGATTAGAGAGCGGATGACAGTGACTGGTAAGGAGCTGCATAAGGAAGTAGTGCAAATGGCTTTAAGGGCTAAGAAGCTCACAAATGAAAATAGGAGAATGCGAGTTGAGTCTGCAAGGAGGAGGAATCTGAGTGTATCCTCCAACTAGCCACCAAAAAGGGGCAAGGATTCACTTGTATCAGGAAGTAATACCTCTGTTCTAGTAACATCTTCCCAACCTTCATTTTCACAAACACAGCAAAGGCCTCCAAGATTCGGTAGGTTTGAGATGATTATTTCTGGGAAAAGATACCAAAGTTTTGATAGATGCAGAACGTGTGGGAATTATCATGTAGGGTTGTGCAAGGGGCCGATACGATGTTTTCATTATGATCAGCCCGGTCACCTTAAGAGTAACTGTCCCCAATTAAGACAGGCTACTGTAGCTGCTCCATTCCCACTAGTTCGTACGGATATACAGGGGAGAGATTTGGTTGAATCACAACAGAGGCAAGGTGTGACCATACAATCCTGAGTGTAGAGCAACACTCTAGTGTATCCACCTTCAAGACCACAAACTCGTTCTTCAACAAGAGTTTTTGTTGTAACGGAAGATGAAGCACGAGTCCAACCGAGAAAAAGTGAGTGAAAAGTTAGATGAAATGTGAGATAGTCACAAGGGATGTTAATATCAAACGAGGAGAATGTAAATAAAGGTTTCAAGAATAATATAGTAAATGAGTTCATATGGAATATTGCTGTAAGAATTTCTTAGTATATTGTGGAAATTAAAAGTAAAAAATGCTTGAGGTATTCAAGGTTCAAATGAATTTAAATCTTAAGTAGCAAATTAATGTCGAAATACAAGAAGGATACAAAGCAATATAGAGGCATGAAAGATGATTGAGGACAAAGGGATGACTCTGAGGAATTGTGATACTGCATCATATTCGATGATTAAATCAAGATAGATCTTGGAAGTATAAATGGGATTATAAGGCATATACACATATGTGGGGTTGATATTGTGATCAACTAAAATGAAGAATGATTTTTAGTGAATTAAGATTCAAACTTAATATATGATGAGTGATGTAGGTAGTATAATGATAAGAAATTTTATCAAAAATTGAACTATGTGGACATAAGAGACTCTGGGAAATAGTCAAGGAGATATAAATTGTAAAGTATGTTTTCCCCCACAAGTTTTAATTTATTCGATAAATTATCATGGTAAAGATATGTGAATATTGGTAATGAAATATGCCCTAAGGGATGACGGTGGCATATCACATAGATAATATAGATATGTTGGGGTCAGTATCCCGATCATGCATCTGTGATAGAAAATTTACTTTGCTAATTGTGGTGTAGACTCAAAAAGGAGTCAAGCCGTTGAGAACAACTAAGGTAGTAACTCCAAAAGTAAAAGATTTGTTTTAATTAAGTAGATTTCAACGACTACATTGAAATAAATTACCTTGTGGAGTATTAAGATCAATAATATATTGATCAAAGTCAAATCTTAAGAAATAAAGAGGATGAGAGATTAATGAGAAGGGACATCAATGTTAAGTAACGAATTTGTGAATAAAGGATTACGATGGTGGCATAGAAAATGAGTACTATAAAGGATTACTATGAGGATTTATAATTCTTGTATTAACTCAGTTGAATGAAAAGTGATTAAATGAAGCAACTCTTGTGGTAAACAGCGGGATAGTGAAGTTGACGTAAAGTCTTATTTATAGTTAGTGACTGCAGCACCGATTATAAATAGGAGGCTGCGTAGACTCTTTATATTGGGAAACCACCTAGCGTAATCCTAAATGACATAAAGACTCATGATTGAGAGGATTATTACTGATCAAATTCTAAAGGGTAATAATAGATATAAGTGAAGTATTCAAGTTGAGTTGGAAATAAATACGATGAGCAAATCAAGATTCCCTATAAAGGAGATAACAAGAGAAGTTGAGCATCGAATAAAAAGATAATACCCCACATTTTCTTTGAGCTTGATAAGTGAAATTTTGAGGACAAAATTTTATTTTAAGGGGGGTAGTGTTGTCAAACCCTGTTCTATAAAATAATTACGACGTCATTTACATGCTCAATAGAATGGTTGCATATTTAGGAAGTTTGAGAAATCGTTAAAAGACGATATTACCCTTAATGGTATCATTAAGTCGATTAAGCCTCGAACTAGTTCAAATAGGAATTTTAAGGTGAAATTGAGAGTTTCACGGTCTAAGGATGACTAAAAATGGTAATTTGGAGTTCGAGGATCAATTTGGAGTCAAACCGAAATTTTCACTATCTAGGGGCAAAATGGTCATTTTCCACTTGGGGACAAAATGGGAACTTTTAGAAAAGATTTTTTTGGCCCCATTTAACTTATTGGAGTATGATTTGAGGTTTAGAAGTGAAAAATTTTAATTTCGGTATAATTTGGAGTATAGAGGTGAAATTATAATTTTGCCACCCCGGGGGCAAATCGATAAATTTTCACCTCCAACAGTTGTCAAGACCAAGGGATTTTATTGATCATGGAAATGGATAAACATGAGAAATGTGTGGTGGAGAATTAAAGAATTAAAAGTCAAATATTTAAAAAATTTGAACCAATAAGGAAATGCCATGTGTCATACTTTTATTATTTTATTGTTTCTTTATAAAAAGGCATAAAAACCAGCCCATTTCTCCCATAGTGGTCAGCCAAACCAGAAGAGAAGAGAAACCAAGGAAGAACAAATCCTAGGTGGGGAAAATCAAAGAGAAAGTGTTCGAATTCAAGGATTTGATCAAGCAAAGGTAAAATTTCTTTGATTTTGCTAGTGATTTACCTTACCCATGCATTTCTCCTTAATTTTCATGGTTGGATTGTATGTTTTCATGGGGAAATCATGGCTGGCCGAATGGGTTTGGTGAGGGAAATGATGTTGGAATTGTTTTGATTTTGAGTTATGTTGGTGTTTAGAGTTAGTTAAGCATGTTTAGAAACAAAACAACAAGAAAAGAATCCATTTTCCCCGTGAACCTACAATGGCCGAACCCTATGTGAAGTGTAGAAGTAATGAATTGATTTTGTGATCAAGTGAATTGGTTGAAAAATTAATGAAATGATGATTTATGGTGAGAAAATGGAATGGGAAAATTTTAAGTGATAGTGCACCACAATGACCGAAATTTTCAAGAAAAATTGTGAGGGTTGTTAGGTTGAATTTTAGATTATTGGAATTGTATTTCGCGAATTCAAATATAAGAAATGAAATGGAGCAATTTGGAGCCAAATCGGACATAATTGTCATTTAATCGGGTAATAGGCCGAATTAGGTTAGCACTGCATTCAAGCGGTAGTCGGATAAGTTGCATATCATATCATGCATATACACCGAGCCTGAATTGATTTTATAATGGTCAAGCATTAATGTGGCGAATTATGTATTGTACATTGTGGATAGGTGGTGAGTAAATTACATCGGTAAAAGTACAGAGATTGTGCTTGAAGACTGGGATTAAGAGTACATCGACTCCTAGAACTGTGAGTAAACTTATTATCGTCTTAATTATCTAGAGTAGTTTTATACAATTGTGTGATTTTATAGAAAATGGGTTTAAATGGTAAATTGCTATGTTTTAGGAGAAATTGTGATTTTATAAATTTTTTGGAAAATTGAATACTGATTTTGAAAATAGAGTAATTGGAGACTGCCTGCTTGTGTTATAAATTGTGTTTTAAATTATATGACTTATAGCAATATGTGAGCATGAATGGCAAAGTCGATATTTGTATCAAAATTATATATACTATGTATTCAGCCTTGAGAGGATGGATTGCGATAAATTGCCATGTCATGCAGATAAGGATTTTATAAATCAGGTGGTAGATAAAATAATCCATAATCCCTACAGTGGAGGTTCTGTTGACTAGCCTAAGAGAGGGGGCACAGAATCAGATATACCTTACCTCGATCGGAGAGCCGTGTGAAGGGTGTCTCTGGAGGTAAAGATTTAAGTGCATTTCAGGTGGACCACCGCGTGAGAGTGAGACTCAGCCAACACTAAGGCATGGCTAGAATTTTGGATGTAAACACATTTAACTGCCTTGGTGGTCTTGGTCAGATGCCTAGGCCAAGGCATCCTCGGGAATGATTTTGGCAGGAGCCAAGTTTTGTGAGATATATAAGCCATGTTGATTAATTGAGTAAACTGAATATTCATGTTATGAAACATATATTAGAAAAGAATATTTTAATTCGTCTCCATTTACTCGCCTTTAGATAGTTTAGATGATGTCTGTTTACTCATTGAGATTTTATAATCTCACAACCCTCATTTCCTCACATTTCAGGCTCAGGGAATTCCATAGTTAGTTGACTTTGACAAGGACCTTCATTTGGACTTGAATTGGCAAAAGTTGTAAGTTTTCAGCTTCCAATGCATTTTGGTTAGTTGGGGACCCACGTATCCCTGCAAAAGTAATTTTATACTTCAGTTATCTGCTTTAAAGTACGTATGAATATATTTAGCTTTTACATTACAAAAATTAATTACGGATTTCTCTATAAATATTTTTTTAGAAAATAAATATTTTATTGAATAATATTATTTTATTCAAACAATTATAATTTCATTTCAAATAATTATTTTAGACATCTAAATTTACTTTTAATTCTGAAACATGTGTTTTTCACCCCCACACCATGTTTTTGGCAGGTTTTGAGATTTTCGACGAAAAATGACGAAAAGGCCCCTATGAGCCAGAAAACAATATGTTATGTTCTGATTTGAAAATGACTCGGAATCTTTCGAATTATGATATTTGATAATTATTGCTCACTGGGGAAGTGCGAAAGCTGATACGAGAGCCTTGCGAGGTTTCGTTCGGCATTCGGGGTGAAAAATGTTTGTCAAGGCTTCGCGGCGATTGTCACTGGGCCCGATGGGGAGTTCTGGGTCATGACAATTGGGCCGTGACAGTGAATAAGGAAAAGTTTGAGAAATTATGTGCAATTTCAATATATGAAGTTAAATGGACATTTACTAACTAAGGGAAGTTAGATTATGTGGGATATGAAATGTACATGTGAATTCACTATTACATGCAAATTACAACATGCAAAAAGAAGAAGTTAGTGGGAAACATGTGGGACTCCCACCATGTGAAGTAAAAGGAAGGATAAGACTAGGTTTATTTGCATGTAATGAGATTGGTGCATTAAGTTGCCAAATAAGGAAGGATAAATATGGGATGCTTGTGACTTGAATGGTTTAACAAATGGCCAATTAAAATACAAGTAAAGCTTGTGCATGAAATATGATTGGAGGAATAAGGTGATGCATGGAATAAAGAAATGAAGAAAGAATGGAAAGTGAAGGTGGCGGGTGGAAAGGTTTCAAAAGCCTTTTTGCCTTGTGATTTTAACCACATAAAAGAAAAAATAAAATGTCAAAATAACCAAGCTTTGGGCAATCTACCCATGAAAGAAAAGGAAACGAAAAGAAAGCTTTCACAAGGCCATTTCAAGTTCTTCCTTGTGATATCCGCCCATGCCAAAGAAAAAGAAAACAAAATGGCCTTGCCTTGAGAAAACCGAACCTTTGAGAAAGAAAGAGAGGATCAGCTTTGAAGCAAAGAAAGAAAAGAAGAAAGAAGAAAGGAGAAAGGAAAAAAGGAGGAAGAAGAAAAAAGAAAGGAAGGTTCGGCCTAGTGAACCTGAGACAAGGAAGGTAAAAAGATTGTCATTTTTGTTGAAATGCATGCTTTGTAAATCAATTGTAATATGGGATTTTGCTTATGGTAGCAACAATATACAAAGATTCAAAGAACTCGAGGCATGCATGTTGGTAGATCTTGGAATGCATGGTGATTTTGGAGCTAAATAAGCAATGGGTAAGTGTTTTAGTCTTGAAATCACAAGCAGAAAGGAAAAATGAGATGTATATTGATTGTCTATGTTTGTGGCAGCCATGGTGACCAAAGATGTGAGGAAGTTGAGAATCATATATGGAATTCAAGCTAAAATCAAAAGGTAAGCATGCAATGTGACTACATTGTGTTGTGTTGCCTTTGGTTGGTTGATAGTATATGGATTGTATGTTAAATGATTGTGAGTAAGGTTGATAAAAACTATGAAATTAGGGTAAGGATTTATTGATTGATGTGCTGCCCATATTCGAGTATAATTAACTGTGTTGAGTTTGAATGGTTGCTAGGAAGTGTATAAGGAAAGTTTTCCATGGTGGTGCACCGAAGGAAGTAACAAGTGACCCGCAAGTAGAATTAACTAGATACGCACTTGAATCAATAACGATGTAGTGTTCTGCTATTACAAGGTGAGTAAGGGGTGTCTAGTTCAAAACAATTCCATAATATAAAATAATGTTCTATATACTACTATTTGTGATCAATTTATAAACTGTTATTGTGGAAAGCATGAGCTAGTAAAAATGCTAGGCAATTGTGTATGCCATAATGTTTGAAATTGTTTTGACTATATATATATAAGCGACATACATAAAGGATTTTAAAAAACCGAGAAACAAGCGTTTTACTACGATTTATGTCAAAATGTGCCTTATTGATTATGCGATGTGCATTCATGAATGAATTTCATATTCACCATGCTGATTTAACATCTAAACCTCATGCGAAGGTTTTGAATTGCAAAGTTTTACTAAAATGGGGTTTTTATCCTGTTACCATGTTGAATATTCTAGAAGTGGTTTCGAATGAGTTTTTGAGAACCCAACTTCATTTTTAAATGGTTTTGTCAAATCGAGAGATTCAAGAGTAGGCCGAATATCACATCGGGATAATGTGACCCTTGTGTACAAGTGAACTCTAGCTAAAGAATCTTAGGGTCACCGAGGGCTATTAGACATAGCTGGGGCCACGGTTTGTGATTTTATGTGGCTAGGCCACAAGTGATATACGCGGTTGTGACCGCTTGATTTCTCTGATATCGACCAACATCGTCGAGACTGCCATGGCTGTGGGATCCAATGGAACGGAGCTCCCAGATGTTGTTACATGGAAGTGGGTCCACGAGTTGTTATTTACGATTACCTACTCTATAGTGATATCTCTTTGGGTTTTCAATACATATTCTTTCGCATGGTGAGAACTATAAGATTTTTTGTAGCTCCCTTATTTATACTATGATGTTGGATTTAACTCCTCACGTATGAGGCGATTTGTGAATTTGTGTATAAGTTTTGATAATACTTGATTTCACAAGAGCATGCGTGTTTATGTTGGATTGGTTTGAGTAAAGTTGTTGAATGATTTCAAAGATAGGAAATCTTATACTTATACTGGTTTGGATGCATTTATTGTTAAATGATTACGTTGCACTAAAATTCTTGGTTTTACAAATAAGGCACAAATGCTTCATTTTATTATACTTGGTTTATGCATACTCTTATGTTTTAACATTCAAATCTTCTGCCCTTAACTTGTTTCCCATCTACGCCCTGCACACAGAGTTGGTGATCACTGAGTTTGTGAGACTCACCCCCTTATCTTCTTTTTGCAGATAACTAATTAGCTCAAGCGTATTGTTCTGTACATCGAGATTTACTGTAATGTAGCTAATGGCATCTCTTAGACTTCCACTCTGAGTCGCTTTGCTGCATAGGGGTCGTGTCGTGTAAAAGTGTTAGACTTATAAACATAATCAGTCTATCGAAAATGTATTTGCTAAAACTTTGAGGTTGTGCAATGAATATGTCACGACCCAAATTCCGGGCCATGACCGGCGCATGGGCCCAATGGACGTAGTCCACTAAGCCCAAGCAAGCCTATTTATATGACCTATTCACCATTCCATCAAAAGTTACTAAGTTACATTCCATAACTTTGAATCAAAATAATACTAAGCATTGCCAACTCATAGTGGTATACCAATCAAAATGTACATATATTGTATAAACGTGCAATTTAATAATTTACAGCACCTGTACATATTTACAACAAAATGACTCTGGGTTTCTAGCGGAGTGACCACAGTGAAGGTGTAGCTACTGAATGCCATTGATACCTACTAAAGATACGAATCTACAAGGACACCTCGACCTAGCTATCGGCTGCCTCTTGATCTGAAAACATGAAGTTGAAAACGGTGAGTATAAACCCAGTGAGTGAACAAGGAAGGGAACTGTCACGACTTAAATTTCGAGCCATGACCGGTGCATGGGCCGAATGGATGTAGTCCACTAAGCCCAAGCAAACCTATTAATCTGACATGTTTATCATTCCATCATAAACTACTAAGTCATATATCATAACTTAGAATCAAAATGATATTAAGCATTGCCACTTCATACTGGCATACCAAACAAGTGTATATACACTGTCTACACATGTATCTTAATAATTCACATTAGGTTCGTCTATATATAACAAAAGGAGACTCGATGTCTAGCGGAGAGACTTGGATGAATGTGCAGCTACTAAATGCTGAGACACCTACCAAAAGTCGAGTCTACAAAGGTACCTCGACCTAGTTACCGGCTGTCTCTTAATCTGAAAACATGAAGTTGAAAGCAGTGAGCATAAACTTAGTGAGTGAACGAGAAGGGAACAAGCATACCATAAGGAATGTTTATCGAAATCATGATGCACTCATTTTCTCAAAATAATGCAATTTGTTCTAGTTCTTAGTAGAACCCCTCATGAGTAAATCACTTAAAAGATCCATACTCAACTATGGTACCAAAGAATCAGAAAGTCTAGCAAAACCCACAAGTTAGCCAAAATGGATAGAAAGTTTCTCATTCCAGCGAACTTCATTCTCGCTACAGCGAGAACCAAGTCTGGTGAAGGCTTTCAAACCCTAGAGTTTCTCACTGCATCGAGAATGAATCTCAATGCAGCGAGGATCAGAACATCAAGGAAAAAGTCCTCTTCTCCCTTAAAACAAGCCATCCTGCTAAAATAACAATAGCAATATGTAACACATGTAAACTCCCAAATTTCAACAAATCAAAGGCTCACATATTTGCATTTACAACCATATACCCATCATCATCATGCACACCATCCCATCATCATCATCATGCACACCATCCCATCATCATCATTCCCAACTCATGCGCACTCCCTACTCGCACATGGCTAGGTCATCACCGGGTTATGCACACTCCCTACTCGCACATAACCGAGTCATCACCGGGTTATGCGTACTCCCTACTCACACATAACCGAGTCATCACCAGGTTATGCGCACTCCCTACTCGCACATAGCCGAGTCAATATCATTGCATAACAATGTATTCATATATATATATCAACATTATGTGGTAGTGCATGAATCAATAATAGTCACATGTCACAACATGAAGATAATCTATCAAAAGCTTGTTCCCAAGGCACTTGTTTTTATGAAAAGCTAGATAATCCATTCAAATGTTTGACAAATACATTATATCCCCAAAACAAGTTTTGAAATGCAAGTCCACTCACTTGTATTAGGACTATAAATACTCCTATTTTCAGTCTACGCGTACAATCCTTTACCCGTATCCAATGGCTCACCACCTAGCCGTAATGCATCATACATATTCCAATTAAATTATGTCTAATAGTCATAAGCTATTTCAGGCTCGATATATATATGATATGAAATTAAAAATACATAGGTAGCCATTTAGACCCGGTATTGGCCTAAGTCGATTTTTCATTCGATAAATTGGCCAATGCGTCCAATTTCACTCTAACTTGCTCCATTTCTTTTCCAATCCCTCAATTCACCAAGCACAAACTAATTAACACACAATTAGGAAAAATTTATCTTCATTTTTCTTCTTGGAACTTTGGCCAACAATGGTACACTAACTCCGTGATTTTTCTTACTTAATTTTCTCACCATTATTCATTAATTCCTACACCAAAAACTATTATTTCTTAATCAAATCACCTAGAATAACATCCCATTCTTCCTCATTATTCACTTAGAGAATTCAGCTATTGATCGGCACCAAACCTTTGGTGGTTTTCTTCACTTGTTTTCATGCTACACATCATTAATCATCTAAAAACACTAACATACCTAAAAATCAAACCAATCCAAGATCATTCTCTCTCCATACCCATTTTGCCTACCACTTATTCACTATGAAATCATGTTTCTCAACCATAGAAATAAGAAAATAAAGCAGGGGTATTGTAAATCTCAAGTAAAAATAAAGAATTTTCACTTTACCTTGCTTAATTCCTTGGAATCCCACACTTTTTCTTCAATTTTCCCACCTAGGGTTTGTGTTCTTTCCTTTCCTCTTCACTTCATGCTTTGGCCAGCCATATCAGTGAGACTAAGAGAGTTTTAAATAGATTTAACAAGGTAATTCTAGAATGATCCAAGCTTGACACATGGCATGTTTCCATTGGTCCATGTGTAATACTTATCCATTAAGCAATCTCTCTCCACCACATAAAATGTTTCAATTATCCAGAATGTAAAATGTTAATGGCTGAAATCCATGGGCATGACAAGTGTCAGGTAGTGTAAAATTCCAAAAATTTTCATTTTGTCCTCGAGTGACAAAATTACCATTTTGCCCCTAGAACAAAAAAATCATCAAAAATTTTATTTCCTTGTCATTTCACCCATATTTTCATCATTCATTTATGCTTTAGGCCTACTTAAGCCATAATATTGTTTAAAACTTACTTTTACGGGCTTATTGAGAAAATGATGAAATTACCCCTGATTAGGGATATCGCGTATATTTCTATCTCGAGTCTATAAAGGTCAAGGTCTCACATTCTCCCCCATCTAAAAAAATTAGGTCCTCGAATTTAAATTCAACTATAAGGTGACTTACGTCTATGCAACAAGAATGTGGGGATACTTTGTCTGCATATCCTTATCGACCTCCCATGTTACCTCTTCACTCCATCTGTGCCTTTGGTAAACATTTTTCCTTTTCTTGCTTGAGGATCCTCTAAGGCCTTAACTACAAACTCATCTTTACCTTGTGTTTCTTTAATCCTGTCCATTAAAATAGGACTCACTCTAAAATGTGCTAGCTCGACTGATCGGACACTAGAGCATCCCAAACCCTTGCATATTTTCTCCTTCTTATCTAAAAAGATCTGGGGCTTCTCTGACGCATCGGACCCTGAAATGATGAAGGCTTAAGCTTAAGAAAACCAGGAAGAGAAATCTCTAAGTGACCCCTTTCAACCTCATGATATTGGCGGTCGGCCTGTCCTTGGTAGCTAGGGGATTCTTGCATTGTAGGTCTCCCCTCTACTACCCTCTGTATATCCTCCATACGGGTCGCCATTATCTCTATAACCCGATTAACTCCTTGTAGGGCTGCCGCCAAATCCTCAAAGGTAGTACCCCCAACTGGGTGTCTATCTACATCACTTGAGGGTTGTCCCTTATCTCGCCTACTCACAAGCGTATCCACCCTCACTGGCCTAGTGGCCCTGTCATGTCTACCTCGGCCCCTTAGGGTGGATGCCCGTGGCCTATCTGCCATCTCAGTAGGAGCATCTTGCTCCCCCATCCATCTTGAGGCGGCTCGTGTCATAGGCGGCATTCTTACCAAGACAAGAGAAAACACCTATTACTAAACACATTTCATAATCATACTCAAGGAAAAAGGTGGTTTCTAAGATAGGGAATCTATACGGTCTCTTGGTCGTAAAATGTGCCGCGGTTCACACTTCACAACCGGAGTTCCCACATAAAAACTCGACATTCCGGTGGACCAACAAATGGAAGTCTTAGGACCTAGACAAACCTAGAGCTCTGATACCAACTTTAATCACGACCCAAATTTCAGGCCATGACTGACGCATGGGCCGAATGGATGTAGTCCACTAAGCCCAAGCAAGCCTATTAATCTGACATGTTCATCATTCCATCATAAACTACTAAGTCATATATCATAACTTAGAATCAAAATGATATTAAGCATTGCCAGTTCATACTGGCATACCAAACAAGTGTATATACACTGTCTACACATGTATCTTAATAATTCACATTAGGTTCGTCTATACACAACAAAAGGAGACTCGATGTCCAGTGGAAAGACTCGGACGAATGTACAGCTACTAAATGCTGAGACACCTACCAAAAGTCGAGTCTGCAAAGGTACCTCGACCTAGTTACCGACTGTCTCTTAATCTGAAAACATGAAGTTGAAAGCGGTGAGCATAAACTCAGTGAGTGAACAAGAAGGGAATAAGCATACCATAAGAAATGTTTATCGAAATCATGATGCACTCATTTTCTCAAAACAATGCAATTTGTTCTAGTTTTTAGTAGAACCCCTCATGTAAACCCCTCATGAGTAAATCACTTAAAAGATCCATACTAAACTATAGTACCAAAGAATCAGAAAATCTAGCAAAACCCACAAGTTAGCCAAAATGGACAAAAAGTTTCTCATTGCAGCGAACTTCATTCTCGCTGTAGCGAGAACCAAGTCTGGTGAAGGTCCTCAAACCCGAGAATTTCTCACTGCAGCGAGGATCAGAACATCAAGGAAAAAGTCTCCTTTTCCTTTAAAACAAGCCATCCTGCTAAAATGACAATAGCAACATGTAACACATGTAAACTCCCAAATTTGAACAAATCAAATGCTCACATATTTGCATTTACAATCATATACCCATCATCATCATACACACTATCCCATCGTCATCATCATCCACACCATCCCATCATCATCATTCCCAGCTCATGCGCACTCCCTACTCGCACATGGCTAGGTCATCACCGAGTTATGCGCACTCTCTACTTGCACATAACCGGGTCATCACCGGGTTATGCGCACTCCCTACTCGCACATAACCAGGTCATCATTGGCTTATGCGCACTCCCTACTCGCACATAGCCGAGTCAATATCATTACACAACAATGTATTCATATATATATATCAACACAATGTGGTAGTGCATGAATCAATAATAGTCACATGTCACAACATGAAGACAATCTATCAAAAGCTTGTTCCCAAGGCAATTATTTTTATGAAAAGCTAGATAATCCATTTAAATGTTTGACAAATACATTATATTCCCAAAACAAGTTTTGAAATGCAAGTCCACTCACCAGTATTAGGAGTAGAAATACTCCTATTTTCAGTCCGCGGGTATTCATTTACCTGTATCCAATGGCTTACCACCTAGCCATAATCCATGACACATATTCCAATTAAATTATGTCTAATAGTCATAAGCTATTTCAGGCTCGACATATATATGATATGAAATTAAAAATGCACAGGTAGCCATCTAGACTCGGTATTGGCCTAAGTCGATTTTTCATCCGATAAATTGGCCAATGTGTCCAATTTCACTCAAACTTGCTCCATTTCTTTTTCTATCCCTCAATTCACCAAGCACAAACTAATTAAGACACAATTAGGCAAAATTTATCTTCATTTTTCTTCTTGGAACTTTGGCCAACAATGGTACACTAACTCCATGATTTTTCCTACTTAATTTTCTCACCATTATTCATTAATTCCTACACCAAAAACTATTATTTCTTAATCAAATCACCTAGAATAACATCCCATTCTTCCTCATTATTCACTTAGAGAATTCGGCTATTGATGGGCACCAAACCTTTGGTGGTTTTCTTCACTTGTTTTCATGCTACACATCATTAATCACCTAAAAACACTAACATACTTAAAAATCAAACCAATCCAAGATCATTCTCTCTCCATACCCATTTTGCCTACCACTTAGTCACTATGAAATCATGTTTCTCAACCATAGAAATAAGAAAATAAAGCATGGATATTGTAAATCTCAAGTAAAAATAAAGAATTTTCACTTTACCTTGCATAATTCCTTGGAATCCCACACTTTTTCTTCAATTTTCCCACCTAGGGTTTGTGTTCTTTTCTTTCCTCTTCACTTCATGCTTTGGCCAGCCATATGGGTGAGACTAAGAGAGTTTTAAATAGATTTTACAAGGAAATTCTAGAATGATCCAAGCTTGACACATGGCATGTTTCCATTGGTCCATGTGTAATACTTATTCATTAAGCAATCTCTCTCCACCACATAAAATGTTTCAATTATCCACAATGTAAAATGTTAATGGCTGAAATCCATGGGCATGACAAGTGTCAGGTGGTGTAAAATTCCAAAAATTCTCATTTTGTCCTCGGGTGACAAAATTACCATTTTGCCCCTAGAACATAAAAATCATCAAAAATTTTATTTCCTTCTCATTTCACCCATATTTTCATCATTCATTAATTCTTTAGGGCTACTTAAGCCATAATATTATTTAAAACTTACTTTTATGGGCTTATTGAGGAAATGATGAAATTACCCCTAATTAGAGATATCGCGCATATTTCTATCTGCGAGTCTATAAAGGTCAAGGTCTCACAGGAACAAGCAACACTAAGGAAGAAATTCAAAATCATGATGCACTTATTTCGAAACAATGCAATTTAGTTTCATTTTTAGTAAAACCCCTCATTAAACCCCTAAAATAGTTATTCACTCGATAATGATGAATCCATACGTAACAAAGAATTTGAAGAATGAGAGCTTCAGCAATACACAAGCAAGTTCAATGAAACGATGGGTCCTTGCTGCAGCGGAAAGGCATTCTGCAACGAGAATAAATTTTTGCTGCGGCGACACTTGACTTAAATTATCAACTAGCCGAGGGTTTCTCACCAAACCTCCTCATTTTAAACTTAATTCATTTATTCCTTAATGTTGGAAGTCCATGCTTAACTATGGTACCAAAAAAATGGAAAATAGGGTAGCAATCGAACCAAATGAGGAGTAAAAATAGAAAGTTTCTGCTGCAGTGAGATTCATTCTCGTTGCAACGAAATTTTGGTCACAAAACAAAAAGTTTCTCGCTGCAGCGAGGAGCTTCAGTAACTTACTCGCTGCAGCGAGATTTCGGCCAGCACCACCCCTTCAAACTCGAGAGTTTCTCCCTGTAGCAAGAAATAAGGCACCAGCAAAAATTCCCCATTCCCTCAAGCAAAGGCTACCTTGTTCACATGACCAACACAACATGAAACTCATATAATTTCCCAAAGTTTAACATGTCAAATTTCACATGTATTTCAACCATATACATATTCATGAACTTTCTACAACACACATATCTATACATGTATATATATATTCATCATCAAGCACACTCTCCCATCGTCATCAGCTCATGTGCACTCCCCACTAGCACATGGCTAGGTCATCATCGGCTTATACACACTCCCACTCGCACATAGCCGGGTCCACATCAACAGACAAGGAAGCACCCAATGCATATCATACATATTATCATATTGTGATAACACATAAACCATTGTATAGCACATTTTCACAATATAAAATCACTTCACCAAAGGCTTGTTCCCAAGGTACATTTTTTTAAAGGAAAACTGGATAAAATTTTTCAAATGTTTGTACAATTGCATTCACATTCCTAAAACAAATTTTGAAATGCAAGTCCACTCACCAGTATGTTGTTGGACCTTTAATCGACTCTACTTCTCTAATTGTCCAAATGGGGCGATGGGGCTTCGTTAGAACCTATCATCACATTAGCATCACCATTATGTTAATTCATATATTATAAACACTAAAAGCTATCTCTTAGCTAGCTTTCAATTGCCATTTAGATGGCTATCTATTTTCACTACCCTAATCACTCTAAAATGAGTGGATAACCTCAACTACAAAACATTCACAAGTCTACTTACTAATCATTCTCAACACTAAAAATCCACTTTAGTTTACTACTCACCTTGATAGCTTTGTAACCTTGAAATTCTTTCCAACAATTCCCAAGCTATTATAAGGGCTTTCTTTATCTTTCTCTCTCTAAACACCTAGCTAGTGATAGAAAGTATGGAAGTGGGATTTTTTTCAAGGGTTTTAAAGTGAGAAAGTGAAAAAGCACAAGGGTTCTAGTCAAAAGGGCACAAAGGTGTGAAAATTAGAGATAGAGAGAGAAAGTTATGAAAGTTTCATATTAAGCTTCCATGGAGGATGGAAGCAACGTGAGATGGAAGAAGAAGAAAGAGAAGAAGCTGCTGGAGAATGAAGAAGCTACTGGAAGAAAAGATATTTATAGCTCAAGCTTATCCATTCCACTTGAAATTACGAAAATGCCCTCGACTAGTTAGCTTGTTCTCCTCCAATCCTTCATGCAATCTTTTTGCTCTTTTAACACTAGGACAAGGTCCATAATAATCTAGAAATACTCGGGTTCTTGAAAACTTAGAAATTTTGACTCGAGGTGAAAAATGACCATTTTACCCCTATTGTGAAAATTATCGAAACTTCTAGTTTTCTTCATGTTTTCATCATTACACATTATTTATTCGGTCTTATGCCTATTTAGACCTTAAAATATTATAAAACCTTCTTCTGAGAGCTTTTTAGAGGAAATGATGAAATTACCCTTGGCCCGTGTTATTGCGTCTATGCGTAGTTATGAGCCTATAGGGATTGAGGTCTCACAGAATATTAAGTGTGACGTTAAATTTGTTGAAAGTTTATTGGAATTGGATATTGTCATCTAGTAGCGATGTATTAATTACAAATGTTTATCTGGTTTAAGTAAACGATGGTATCATTATTACTAGTTGATTTATATACGTAAAAGAATATTTGATTTGCTTATCTGAAATATCAACTAAGGCTTGTTTGGGATTTGGCGAGTTTACTCGAAAGCCTCAGACGCTGATGATAATCGAGGAGAAGGTCATTACAGAAATATTGAGGATGATAGCCATGTGAGCATTGGCTTTATATATATATATATATAAAGCGCTTGTCATTGCATACACTTATGTTGGTTATGATGAATGCGATGTATGGTTATATAAATAAGAGTTGTGATAGTGGTATTGATGTGTAGTTACATGAATGATGTGTGGAGACATTGATGTAGAAGGGAGAGGCTAAAAGGGCTAAAACTCATCATGTGTGATGATATGATGGCATAAAGAGTGTAGATGGAGGGCCCAAGATAATCTTGTTATTGTTGTTAGAGATGGCATACAGGATGTAAAATGGAGAGCCCAAAACCATTGAGGCACTTGTGATTTGGATGACATAGCAACGAAGACGTAGAGCCCAAGTCTTACATCATTTATTATTTTATGTGGCAATAGAGTATAGACAGAGGGCTCAAGTTTATGGTATTAGTGTTAGTTAGAGGATACTAGCATTGATATGTGCTGAGGAACAACTATATAAATTGTGTTTGATGATATTAACATAATTGAATACTAATAAGTGATTGCTTGATAGCTCACAATTTGAATATGTGGTAGATACTAGAATAGGTTCTTATATGATTCGAGTAGAAATCCTTATTAGCCCAAAAGGCGAAATTACGGTTAGGGTATCAACTCTTGCAAGGGATCCAATGCCGCGGTAAAGTATGACATCCATGTTTTTTTTTTTTTGTACACGTTCAATCTTTTATTTCATAAATGGGTTATGAAATGTGATATTTTATATGAAGACATGCTGTTAGATTTACAACTACCTCATTTTCAAGATTTGAATGAGAAATCTATGATTATTCAAGGATGCATGTTTATAACAAATTGAAGATTTGTGCTAAAACTCTTTCCCCTTGGCTTGTCCCCTACTCGTATCCACTTACAAAGTCTTTGTGACTCATCCGCTATCTTCCTTACTTTCGTTTTACAAATCAATAACTCTCTTGGCTAGGCGTATTATGGAGGAGTAGTCCAACTCATGTTCGGTAGGTGTGGTAGAGCTTTCCTTCCCGCCTTCTAGTGTCACTACACTCTATAATGTCAAGTCAAGTCTTTTGTTGTTTATATTATGAATGACACTTGGTCATATAAATAAATGTTGATACTCTCATATTTGTTTATCATTGTGTATATTGTGTTGAACCTCGAAAATGGGTGTGGATGAATGTTGAAACCTATGGTGATTTGCTTGTGTATTCTATAGATGAGTGAATGAAATTTCACACATTATGTTGAGAAGTTCTATAATGATATGATGATGTCTACTTATCTATGAATTTTTATTATAACACATGGGCATTGTAAGAATGTGGTGGATGATAAGCCCACGCATGTGATGGATGATAAACCCACGCATGTTGATAAGGCTTGCTTGAGCCTAATGGGCCATACCTACATAGATCTATGCACTGGTCACGGTCATTCAAGAAACGGGATGTGACGTCCTCGTCTACCTCTCATCTCCTTCTCCCATAATACTCCCTACCCTTGTATTTTGCGATATTCATCCCAATGCTTTGTTGGAGTAGCGGGTTTCCATTAAGGTTTACAAATTCCCTTCTTGCCTCGACAATGTTACCATATCGAAGAAAGCCAATCTGCTTTACTTCTTTGATGAGCTATGAAGATTTCCTAAACACAGCCACATCTCTCGAAGAACCTCTAAAGCCAACTTCCGACCACCCTATCTAGAGTGTTATTCACAAACACCGTCCCTAAACTTCCTCCTCCCACAATGTTCCAACTCAAAGAAGTAGGTGATAGCTTACAGAATATGAAAAAGAAATACTACTAGTGGATTCATCCAAAGAAAAATTATACATTTTAGGGAGTTACCTCCTAATGCAGATTACCATGTGATATTCATAATGACTATCGATCATGAATAACCAAGGAATTTAATATATTAGAGATGATTAAAAAAAAAACTTAAATGTTCATGTGATTTTATCATGTATTGAACTTATGGCCTTGTTTGCTTATAATTAAACCATTTGGATTATCGTAAATGAAATTAATTGTAAATGAAATGTGATTTTCAATGTCCCTAGACAAAATCCAAACAATAATGAAACCATAATTAATAATTATAACTACAAAATATAAAAGTTGAGTAACATTTTCAGATGATTATTTTTTTTTTGCTTTTAGGTATCAAATCTCTTTTACAAATATTTTCAGCTGTATATAAAACAAATATAATTATTATACATAAATCCTTAATTTTAGGCATCAAACATCAATTAAGATGAAATGGGTGATATTCTTCAAAATCTAATCATAGCAATTCCCTGGAGAATTAACAGTTTAACGCTGAAATTTGTAAACAGATAAAGAAAAAGTAAATAAAATCAAAATCATAGGGTAAGTATTTCGTGTGCCTTAAACATAATGGTATAAAATGATATTTGCTCACAATCTACCTCATCTAGCTCAACTGTATAATTTCAGATTGGGACAGCACAGCGGTGGTTAGCTCCTTTGCTATTTCAAGCTACAGAAACTCTTCTGAACCACCTTATTAATGAGCTCCAACGAGCCCACGCGTAGCTGTTGACTTTACTACCGAAGCCTATCACCTATTCACCTTCATTTCAATGGCTGTCACATAACACAGCTGTTTACTTGTTTGGACAGTCCTAATAAAGTGACAGTACTCCCATCAACTTTTAGATGTGTCCCACGCCTTATGCCTTAATCTATTTTGAATAGATATGTCCCCCAGCTCTTGCCCTTACCCCTTTTTGCAGCTTCTCCTCAGTCCTAGATCATCCGCCATTCCGCCTCAAAGGTTGCCATGTCAACGCCATTATTGGACTAATCACATACTTTTGTTAATTCTAATAACTCTCATATGTCCTTTTTATGATCAAGATAAGCGAGAGTGTAAATTATAATGCTTGATGATTTCTTTCTAAAAAAATATATAACATGTCATCAGCATTATTCATTTGCTCCTTGCTAGTATATAATTAATCTGATGAAAAAAAATGAAAAGAAAAACTTTAGGTATGTATAATTATATCATTCGTTTACGTGCATTCAGGAGGCAAGACTTTAAATCTGGATGTATCTTTACAGTATGAGTAAAACATGAGCTTCCTTCTTGCCCAATCCATGGCGGTTATCTGTTGATTTGATAGCTTAACAAAGTAAGGTCCTCCGACGGGGTCCATGCTTGAGAGGCTGGCGTTGGAACAAGATGAACCGGGCGGCGTAGGATTTGTTATACAGCCAGCCATTTCCATGTCCGCAAACGAAGCTACAAATGGGGCATACTTGTAATTGACAGGGTATTTGCCTCCATGAGTTGCCCATTGCGACCCATCCCATATGGTTACATAAAGCGACATTGGCTTTGATGGATATGCGGTAGAGAATTTGCCGTTGTTTGGGAACTCTCTCACTGGTATATTATCCACAAGGAACCTGCATATATATATAATTATTTGTTCAAGGCTAGTTGTTCATTATCCCATTAAGTTAATCAAATATGTCAGGTTCTTTGGTTTTTATCAATGGCTTTCCATAATCTTACACTATATGGTGGCTGTTCCAGAGAATGCTGTAGTAATGGTGCTGCTGTGTTGGATCAAACCAGAAATAAAATTTCTCTTCTCTTCCGGTACTTACACCATTTGCATAGACATTTGTTTGGAGTACCCAGTCAATTCTCTTATCATGCCCAAGCAGTTCAATATCAATCTCATCATGGCTGTGAGGATACATGTCTGCATTAGACAACTGCATATATTCAACTTTCTGTCAGAGTCTGTCAATGCACATGACTAATCACAAGTCGATTCATGCAAGTTAAATGTCTTACATAGAAGGCTACCACGACTCCAGATGTGAGACCTGCAGGCAACTTTATTGCTGCACTGAAAAATCCATAGTAATATTTTCTCCTGGAAACCAATCCTGACCCTGTAAAACATCATTGAAAGACTCAAGAATAAACCCAGAAGCAAACTCGGATTCTAAGAAAGGTAAGCCAATAGGGACTTGATTTTCACCTGAGGTTTTGTCGAGAGCAAGAGTGGCCATGGACCCATTGTTGATCAGCTTTATATTGGGTCCACCAAAAAATTTAGAAAAACCCGTATCAACTGAGACATGGCTAAGCAAGTCTGTTAAACGTGGAACGCTGGGAGTGGTGTAGTGCCTGCTGTGTGAAGAAACCACACTTGTCATGCAAAACATCGAGAGAGACATAAACAAAATATGTTGCAATATTGCCATGGTCTCTCTAAATTGATGATCGACGCAGCGAAAAGAAATGGCAGCTTTGGTTATATATGGGAAAAGGAAGAGCGTAATTTAAGCTTAGTTGTTTCTAGCTGGCGACCCTTTTCTTGGTATCTTTCTGCTCAAAATCGGATCTTTGACAGTAATACCATGTTTTCATGTGGGTTTGATTTTGAGATGCTTGGCACCGCTCGTGGGGCTGCTCAAAAGTTTGGACCATGATTTCGACAATCGCTAAAGTTGATGGGCCCAACCTAAAGCTTTTTTCCTTTTTTTTTGTTTGCCAATTTCTTATTCATTTCCTTTCAAGAATTCGGAGTCATTTCGTTTGCCTTTCTCTAATCTTCAATTTAAAGAAATGGAAAGTAAAAATATGAAACAAATGTAAACAGTTCTTTAGGGTGTAAGTTGCAACAAATTCAGTACCTCTGGTGTGGTCCAAAGATTCTTATGGCCCTCGATGAAGAACAAATTTTTTGTCCGTAATGGGTTCGGTTCAATTCTTTGAGTTTTCCCTTTCCTTTTTGCATATTTCAGTTTTTCTCCCAACTTGGCTTTTGGGACCGCAGGTTATTAAGTGCTACTAGTCATTCTAGGCGGCTGTAGCGTATTGCTAGCATTTTCAAGCTGAGCAGACAAAAGAATAAGCATCAGCTGAAGCAGGCTTTTGATAATTGCGTTGGCTAGTTTCCTTGTTATTTGTTTATTCAGGTTGCTCCTTACTCCTTAATAGACTGCTTGTGTAAAATAACGTCTTATTCTCGAGCAATATTTGCCCAAATTGGTATATAAATAAGGAAACTGATCGTTAATTTGCAAACTTGGAGAACAAGTTCAGATAACTTCTTTTTTTTAAATTACCAAGTTCAGATAACTAACATACATTACTGGATTACAAATAAATATATCATTAAACTAATATAATTACTGAATCAACAATGTCAATTCTATCCATTTATTGGTGAAACCATAAAATTTTTTCCAACAATATATAAGATAATAACTTATTATATATATTTAAAATGTTTTAGACATATAAGACATTTTACTTTGATTTATTGATTGGTAAAATATTTTTTATTTAAATTTTTTTCTTTCAAAATAGAAAATATTGAATTTTGTTTTAAAAAAAATCTTTTCAACTTTATCAAATGAATATATTTATACAAAAGGCATCTTTATTTAAGATTTAGTTGAGATTTTCTAGAAATATATTAATATCTGTAAACATGGATAATCAAGGAAGAGCGGTCATGATTAGACATGTCTATTCTCTCTTTTTCAGTGTAAAAAATTGAACTAATCCGCCATAAGTGTTTTAGCTGGCTTTGAGAGATGGATGCATGATATGACAGTTGTTAGTTACACAAACGGACATCAAATGCATTAATTTCCAGTGGAAGTTGCCTAGACATGTAATAACAGACTTGAAAAGGCCGAGATTCTAAACTTGTGAAAACATTTACTTGTATTTTTCTTTTTCGATTTTGATTGATTCTTTTGTATGCTTAATTATCACGACAGTAATGATTTTACATTTAAGAAATTAAATTCTGTCGACAATAATTGTATAAAAGTTTTAGCAAAATTAAATAAGATGAATATTAGTAAATGTACATTTTTATTTATTGAAATTGGAATGTTTCATCATCAATCAATCACATTTGACTCATTTGCTATCATTGTCATCGTACATGCATAGAACATTAGACATCATAATCATAAACATCCATGCATAGGCGTAAACACAAAAATATGGACTTCTCAACATAAATTGTGTGTACGTTTTCATTCGTAATAATTGTACCCTATACAATCATGTAAATTCTATAAATGCACCCTATGTGCTCATATGGGCTCACAAGCCATCATTCATAATATTCACAAAAACTCGTATAAGAAACATACCATTCAATGGGTTAACATTCGAGTATCAACAAGTATATATAAACAGAAATAAAAGACTAACTCGTCAAGCAAAACGTGACACAACTCCCTAAGCTTCAAGAGATTGTTATGTCACCTACCAAAGGAGGAACGGACCATGTTTTTGTGACACCGGTGCTTAATAGCTATCACTGATCTGCAACAAAATAAGGAAAACAAATGTGAGTCACAAAGACTTCATGAGTGGATATGAGAAAGGGACAAGTCAAGGGGGACTTCTTAACATAAGCTGTGTGTACGCTTTCATTCGTAATCTTTGTACCCTATACGATACATGTAAATTTTGTAAATGCACCCCATGTGCTCATATGGGCTCACAGGCCATCATTCATAATACTCACAAAATCTCATATAAGAAACTTACCATTCAATAGCTTAACATTCTAGTATCTCCTACTATATATAAACAGAAAAAAAAGACCGACTTGTCAAGCAAAACATGACCTGACTCCCTAAGCTTCAAGAGGCTATTATGTTACCTACCAAAAGAGGAATGGACCATGGTTCTATGACACGGGTGCTCAACAACTATCACTGATTTGCAACAAAATAGGAAAAACTAACGTGTGAGTAGCAAAGACTCCATAAGTGGATACGGGAAGAGGACAAGTCAAGGAGTTAGAGCTTTAGCATAAATTGAACATTAAAATAATCATGCATGTATAAACATTCAGAAACGAATTTAATGAACTTGTAAAAGAACAATCATGCCTTTAAACAATTTCATAAATTCTTTTGAAATAATGCCAAACCTTTAAATCTTTGAGTGGCAACTCAGTAAACATTGTAAATACTTTTCATACACTTAAAGTCACCAAATCGTTTAGAAAACAAAATTTGAGAATAAAACTTTTTGAATCAATCCAAAAAGGGTTAGCATTAAGCATTCATCATCCCATATCATGGTTTCGAGACTTACCTTCATGGCTCGACTACCATGCAAATGAATTCAATGGCTTAAAACTATCCAACTCTAATTCTCAAATATCAACTTTACCTTTTTCTTTCTTTCACAATAGATTAAGGAGCCTCATTCTGACATTCAATGAATCATACAAATAGAAATGGTACACATCATGTTCATTAAATAAAATCAACTACAACATTAGCATTCTTTAAATAACATTGTTAACGGAATAACCTTCTTCAACCATAGGCTCTAATGGTATATCTCCAGTTTGACATGAGTACGTGTAAATAGGGAAATGGAATTACTGTCTCACTCCCCTTTTCTCCTTAAGAGATGGTAATGGAATATCCTTAATTAACTTATGGTAACATTGGAATGGAATCACTATCTCATTCTTTTCCTCGAAAGATGGTGATGGCATATCTTTCATTACCTTATAAGATTTGCTAACAGAATTACCCTCGTTAACCATGGGCAACAATCAACATTTCAAATTGACGCTAGGGCGTTGTAAAGACACCTGGGTGTTGTGAAAGACACCAATCATGGTGCGGTTGAAAACCCCACTAAGGCGAATCACCAATCTTGGTAAGGTCGAAAACTCCTCAAAGGTGAAAAATAGCAAAAATTCCATTTTGGTTGGCTAGGTCAAAGATACTAAAAACCTCTTACTCTTTAAAAAGAGCCTAGAGAAATAAGCACTCCTGCTTAAGAAAATATTATTTATTAACTCTTAACTTGAATGTGTATAATAACTAAGCCTAAAGGTCCTATTTATAGTATTATAGGCCCATATCTTAATAAAACTCTACTTTTAGCTGTCTAATACAATTAGAATAATTAACAAAAGATTTAAATAAAATAGGTGTTCTATTCCTAAATAGTACATAATGAGCATAAAGTCCTAATACAAGTAAAAGAAGAATTTTATTATACATATAATTCCTAAATAATAATAATCTAATAATATACTCCTAAATTAAATAAAATACAATCCTAAATGCTCCTGCTTCATTCTCCTCAGATTAGAAAACTCGGCTTCGACGATTTGGCCATGACATACTTCATATTTGGATCCACAAACTATCATAGTCTATATCAACCATTTGAACAATGCATCCATTGTTTTGAAGGCTGTTTTCCATTCATCTCCAAGTTGTATTCGAATTTGATAATATCCTTTCTTCAATTCTATCTTCAAAAACACCTTAGAACCAATGAGTTGATCAAACATGTTATCCAATCGAGGAATAGGAAAATCATACTTAACTGTAGTCTTGTTAACAGCATGGTTGTCCACAAAGCTTCTCAATAAGTCTTCCAAAATTTTGTAGACCAATTCTATTTGACCATCCTTGGGTAAGAGTGAAGACACTTCATTCTCCTCACAGACTAATAAGAGCTATAAAAGGCTTAACTCGCGATAAGCTTTATTTAAACCAGACACAGTGATGAGTTTTTTATCTTCTTCTTGTTTTTTTAAGTCAGTTTTCTAGCTTTAATGGAATCAACATAATTTTTACTCCATCCTTAATGAAGGAATAAATATTATTGTATCCATCATGGTGAGCTCGACAATCATATTGCCATGAACGTCCTAACAACAAGTGGCATGCGCCCATTAGGATAACATCACACCAGACTTCATCTTTATACTTTTTTTCAATAGAGAATTGAACACAACAGCGCTTTGTTACCTTAACTTCGTTTCCTTTTCTCAGCCATTGTAGCTTGTAAGGATGAGAATGTACTTCAGTTGGAAGTTTCAACTTTTCCACCATGTAGTTGGCAACAACATTCTCACAACTTCCATTATCAATAATGACATTACAAATCTTCCCTTGGGATGTGCACCTTGAATAGAATATGTTGTGACTAAGCCAACTTTCATATTCATTCATCATAGTAGTGTTGAGGTTACGGTGAACAACAAGAGCTTCTCCATGGTCAGCAGAAAATTCTTCTATCTCTTCATTGTTGAATATTTCTAGCTCTTCCTTTATTTCGTCATCATCCTCATCATAAACTAGTTATAATTTTTCCCAATCCACATAATCTTCTTCTTCTATTAAGAAAATAATTTTTTGATTTGGACAATTAGAAGCAATATGCCAAAATCCTTGGCATTTGAAGCACTTTTTGTTGACATTAGAAACACAAGTATAAGTAGTCTCTTTACCATTACTGCTTGCAATTTTGGAAGAGTTTACCTTTGGTGGTGGAATAGTTGCTAAACTCTCACTTCCATGGTTTGAGGTAGATTCTTGTTGTCTAGATGAACTCATTGAGCTTTTTCGTGATCGTTGTTTCTCAACCTTTAGTGCTAATCTGATGACATCATTTAAATTCTAATATGGTTGTAGTTGAACAATATCTGCAATTTCAACATTGAGACCTCCAAGATAACGAGCTACAATTTATTCTTCAGGTTCATGGACATCGTACTTCATGTGAAGTTGTTCGAACTCCATTGTATATTCTTCCACCGACATTGTTTTTTGCCTCAAGTTATGAAATTTGATAAAAATTTCTTATCGATAATGCTTAGGTAAGAACTTACGCTTGAGTTCTGGACGCATCTTATCTTATGTTCTGATCTTGTTGCAGCCTTCTCTTTCTCATTGTTGTTTGAGATTTTCCCACCAAATAGAGGCATGCTTCTTTAATTTAATTGCCACAAGCTTCACACATTTTTCATTGGGAATATTTTTGAGCTTGAAAACTCTTTCCATTGTGTAAAGCCAGTCAAGGAAGTCATTAGGGTGAGGTCTTCCTTCAAACTCAGGAATGTGGATATTGATTCCCAAATCTCTGGTAGCAGCAGTTCTCAAGCGACGAATAGGTATTTCTTCATCAGAGGATGAATTTTGATGAAATGGGTTGGTTTCATTCTCTTCATCACTAAAGTTGTTATTGTTGATTTGAGCATCACATCTTGCAAGTTGCTCTTCTAATTCTTGAATTTGCTGACGTAGTTCTGCAATCTCAATCTCATGATCATCTCTTTGATGATTTTGATGTCTTGGTAGCATTTTATTGTATGGTGATGGCGATGTGGTGATGTAGAAGAAAACAAGATGATGATATAATTATAAAACAATAAATAAAATTACTCGAACATGGAGTATCGAAACTCGATAGCGAACTTGAACTTATGCAACGAATAATGATCCTCCCGCTCTGATGCCAAACTGACGTTGGGGCATTGTAAAGACACTTGGGCGTTGTAGAAGACACCAATCGTGGCGAGATTGAAAACCTCACTAAGGTGAATCACCAATCTTGGCAAGGTTGAAAACCCCACTAAGGTGCAAAATAGCCAAAATCTCACTTTGGTTGGCTAGGCCAAAGATACTAGAAACCTCTTACTCTTTAAAAATAGCATAGAGAAATAAGCACTCCTTCTTAAGTAAATATTATTTATTAACTCTCAACTTTAATGTGTATAATAACTAAGCCTAAAGGTCCTATTTATAGTATCATAAGCTCATATCTTAATAAAACTCTACTTTTAACTGTCTTATATAATTAGAATAATTAACAAGAAATTTAAATAAAATAGGTGTTCTTTTCCTAAATAGAACATGACTAGCTTAAAGTCCTAATACAAGTAAAAGAAGAATTTTATTATACCCATAATTCTTAAATAATAATAATCTAACAATATACTCCTAAATTAAATAAAATACAATCTTAGAAGCTCCTGCGCCACAAATCTTATCATCAAATACTCATTTCATAATTCACCATCATTCATCAACCATATTGTCTACATTTGGCAGCATATCATTGATGGGTTTAGCTATAGACGGCATGCTCAAAATATGCAGCGAAAAGAAAATTAAAACTTTATAACTAAACAACCAAAACATGCCTCCTCCAATGGATCACCTTGGTGATATTTAACATGAAAAAGCACTAAATAAATTATTATTCAGAAAGTTATTGTCATGGCCCAAATCCCTGGTCATGACAGGCGCATGGGCCCAATGGGCATAGCTCACTAAGCCCAAGCAAGCCTATTTATGTGACTCCATTCATCAATTTCATCACTCGCTCTTACAACCGTATTTCATAATTCTTATCAACAAGTATTCCAATACTTTTCCATCGAAACCATAAGTTCATATTTATGATTCAAAATAATGTCATTCGTACCATCTCGTAGTGGCAACATTAATCAACATAAACGTCTATGGCTTAAGATATATATATATATATATATATATATATATATATATCTTAACAATTTACATCAAGGAACATATGTTCAACGAAAAGGACTTTAGACTTTCAGTGGAGTGACCATGTGAAGGTGTAGCTACTGAGATGCCATAGTACCTACCAAGAAGGTGAACATATGTGTGCTACTCAATCTAGGTCCCAACTGCCTCCAAAACTGAAAACATGAATTTTAAAAACGTGAGTATGAAACTCAGTGAGTGAACATAAGAAGGGAACAAGCAATCAATAGGAAGAATTTGGAAATCATGATGCACTTGTTTCAAAAACAATGCAATTTAATTTAGTGCTTATCAAAACCCCTCAAGAAAACCCCAATTAATTAAATCACTTAATGTAAAGGGTCCATGCTCAACAAAAGATTTGAAGAATGAAAACTTTAATAACATTCATGCAAATCAAGTCAAGTAGACGACGGGTCCTTGCTACAGTAGAAAGGCATTCTCGCTGCAGCGGCATTTGACTTAAATTATCAACAGACCGAGGGTTTCTTAGCTGGCAGAGGGTTTCTCACCAAGCCTCTCATTTTAAACTCAATTTGTTTATTCCTTAATGTTGGAAGTCCATGCTCAACTATGGTACTGAAGAAGTGGAAAATAGCGCAACAATAGATCAAGATACTAAGCGAAACAGAAAGTTTTTCGCTGCAGGGAGATTCATGCCATAAAACACAAACTTTCTCGATGCAGCGAGAACCATGTCTGCTGAAACCCTCGAAACCCGAGAGTTTCTTGCTGCAGTGAGAATGAATCTCGCTACAGTGAGAAACAGGGCACCAGTAAAAATTCCCCATTCCTTCAAGAAAAGGCCACCCTGTTCACATGACAAATGCAACATGAAACACATATAAATTCCCAAAGTTTAACATATCAAATTTCACATGCCTTTCAATCATGTATCATATTCATGAGCTTTCATTTCATAAACATAGTTATGGATAAATACATAGATAAACACCAATATCACCATCATCACACCTAGCTCATGTGCATCCCCCCACATCGTGCACAGTCAGTGCCATCGTGTACATCCACCCACATCGTGCACACGGGCACTATCATCATCCATCTCCCTCACCACGCCATCACCGACATGTGCATCCCCCCACATCGTGCACACACACGGTTATAATCATCATACACAATATCAATTATCATGTACACCACATATATATATATATACACCACCAAAATGTAATAGTGCATAAGTCCATAACCAGCCACATGTCACGACATAAAGGCAATTTCCAAAGGTTTGTTCCCAAGGCACTTATTTTTAAGAAAAGCTGGATAAATCATTCAAATGTTTGTGCAATTTCATTCACATTCCCAAAACAAGTTTTGAGATGCATTTCACTCACCGGTATTATTTGAGCCTTTAGTCGATCCTAACTTCCCTAATTGTCCAAATGGGATGATGGGGCTTCGTTGGAACCTATCATCACATTAGCATCACCAATTTGTCAATTCACATACTTATAAAGTGTAAAGCTTTCTCTTAGCTAGCTTCCAAATGCCATTTAAATGGCTATCTATTTTCACTACCCTAATCACTCAAAAATGAGTGGATAACCTCAACTACAACATTCACAAGTCTACTTACTTATCATTCCCAACACAAAAAAATAAATTCTAATTCACTACTCACCTTGGTAACTTGTAACTTTGAAATTCTTTCCAATAAATTTTCCAAGCTATTATGGGAGCTTTCTCTCTCTTTCTCTCTCTAAACAACTAACTAGTGGGAGAAAGTATAAAAGTGGGATTTTTCAAGGGTTTTGAAGTAAAAGAGTGAAAGAGCACAAGGATTCCATGAAAAGGTGCACAAAGGCATGAAAATTAGAGCTAGAGAGAGAAAGTTATGAAGTTTTCATACCATGCTTCCATGGAGGGGGAAACAAACGTGAGATGGAAGGAGGAAGAAGAAGAAGCTGTTGGAAATTGAAGAAGCTGCTGGAAAGAGAAGATATTTATAGCTCAAACTTATCCAATTTCCTTATAAATTATGAAAATGCCCTTTAGCAAGTTAACTTATTCTTCTCCAATCCTTTGTGCAATATTTTTATTCTTTTAACATTGGGACAAGGTCCATAATGATCTAAACTACTCGAGTTTATGAAAACTTAAAATTATGACTCGGGGTGCAAAATGACCATTTTGCCCCTATTATGAAAATTATTGTCACTTATAGTTTTCTTCGTGTTTTCATCATTACACATCATTTATTCATTCCTTAGGCCTATTTAGACCTTAATAGCATAACAAAAAACCCATTGGTAGGAGCTCACCAAAAGAAATTATGAAATTAACCTTGGTCCGCATTATCACGTCTATTTCTAGTTATGTGTCTATGGAGATCAAGATTTCACGAGTTCACTTCTGAATTACCCTTTTAACTCAGTAATCAACCTCAATTGGCATCCGTAAACTTTATTAGCTACCGTATCAAAATACGGGGTACTACAGTTACCTTGCTAGGTAATTTCATAATCACAATGGCACTTCCAGAAGCAATCTCGTGAACACCACAAGGAGTAAAAACCTTAGCCAATCAAGTGATTGGCCTCCAATGGTAGTACACACGATTACACCTAAACCTTCAACAAAAGAGGGAGTTTTTAACTATGCTTTCTACTAGCAAAGAGGACAACAATTGTCATTTTCTTTTTTTTCACAATTTTATCTTTCACACAAAGGGAGTGGTGGCAAAGAGAGAAAACGTTTTTCTTTTTCTGACAAAAACTAAGTTTTCTTCAATTGTGAAAAGCTCTCGTATGGAAAATAGTTAAAAGGTGACTTATATAGTTAGGTTAAAATAACTTCACTTTTCGAATTAAGCCCTCAATATTATAATACATTATAATATTGGGCCCATTACTTAATTAAACTCTATTAATTAAGTCATTGGAAATTAAAATCAAAATTAATTTTCTTTATATTTTGCAATCAAGGCCTTATAATTATAACTATTTATACTTATGTCTAAAACTTAATAAAACTCTTTTAATTAAGTTTAAAGAAGTTAATTACATAGCATGTGATTTAAGTTTAACTTAAATCATCATTCTCCCAATTTAATTCAAATGCAATCATTGTGTGTGACCCATTAGGTTCCTAACAGGTTGGTAATGGAATTGATTAATGACTTAATTGATTAATATAACTTTCAATCAATTAATTTATAATTAATTCCATATACCAAGATTGGCATCTAGCAATGCATCATGGCCACCCAATTGTTAAGAGAGTCAATGGGTTCTTTGACAACCTTTAAGTGTACAGTCTACCGGTATAATTCATTCTTTCAAAATATATTCCAAAGATGATAAAAGCTTGGTACAGTGTCTACTCTTATTGACCTTCATATTCGTTCTTGCAGTTATAGCATTAGCTTTATAGAGAGTTATAAAACCTTTTTCACAATCTTTATGTCGCCTTGGCCAAAGACTTCAATAAGCTAATGTTAACCAAGAACTAATAGGATATGTCTTTTAAAACACTTGAGGTGATGATTCCTATCTTGACCACTCATTTGCCTTCACATGCTTCATACTATACCCAAAAGCATCTTGTTTTGGCATTTTTGGTTAGGCACCCATCGGGATGAAACCAAAGCATAGCACTCCACACATAAGACAATCTGGTGTCTCAAGTCTAGGGTGTATTTACACAACTAACACATGAGAAATGTTGTATAAATACTAGAGTGTATTACCAAATGCACTTCTCATGGCGAGTCATGTTCAATGAACTTGCTTTCCTAGGCGGGTACCTATATTCTAGTTCCAAGTATCTCTATACTTCAATCTATGAGATCGATATCTTACTTCCAAAGTAAGGAATATAGAATATATTAGTCTCTAAGCATCATTGAAGTTCAGTCTCAATGATACACTGATCAGGAAAACTTTGAGATTATGCTTTAATGCATAGGGATCTCATAACTGTAACCTATTACAGTTCCCTTGCAAGGCATATTAATCTCATTGACTTCATTGAATTAGACTTATAACTTATTATAATATATGTCTTATTGATGAAGAAATACTTTTAATCATTCAACGTGAATGATATTGTTGCATGATTGGAATCAAGCCTTAACCAATCCCAATTGGATGCAGGGCTTATCCCAACAATCATGCCCTCAAACTCATATCATATGGTATGTGGAAAGTACGTCACATACATAGCATCATAGCATTAAACATGTACTCATTCTCATGTCACCGGGTATGTGGGATTTATATCATATACTTAATAACATAGCATTCAACATGTACACAATCTCATGTTACATGGTATGTGGAAATTATATCACATACTTAGTAACATGTTTTACATCTCATGCTCATTCTTAATTCATATGGTATGTGGCAATAACATCACATATATCTCAACATCCATACATCATGTGGTCATTCATAACACATCTAACATGTGGAATTGTCATCACATAATCATAGCAGCTTAACATGCATCAAGCATTTCATACACATCTCATTAAAATAATGGTTTTGCTAAAAAACACTTGAAAGGACTTGTTGCCCTTGTTGAAAACCAATACATAATAGTATATATATATTACTTGAAAAGTCTTTCCAAAACTTGGGTTCAATCACAACTCATTTGTACTTACAAATAGGTTTGAAGAAGCATATTTATCTTTAAATCATTCAAATCATGCTTTCAACTTTACATACTAAAATAGTTTGAAAGTGGTGTATCCACTCACTTTGCAAAAGCGTGTGTAACATACCATTTTTTAAGGAATCATGACCAGGGCATGGACTTATGTGCGTATCATCATAACCCAAATCCGAGGGCCATGACCAGCACACGAGTCTAGCAAGGGAAGCTCACGAGCTCCAAGAAAGCCTCATAATATCAAATCAACTAAATCATTAACGTAAGTCCAAAATGTTCTATAACCAACAAATAGTCATTTCAAAACATAGATTCGAACTTTGTAAACATTGCCCATTAGCATAATCAATCCAAAATGTATATACACTATGATCAAAAGCCATAGCTTGGCTAGCATAATGGGCCCCAAGGCCATAAAACAATTGAACAAAACCAAATGGCAATGCTATGCCTACATAATACAAAATATAGATTAGTTCGAAATGGCACCAAGTTTAAAACTAAAATCAGAGTGTGAAAGTTGGGAAACTCTGATTTTTCTTATGATCAAAATTGATAAAAATCTAAACTTTATGGATTATAAATTAGTGATGATTATCAATGAAAGTTTCTCATTATTTGATGTTCAATCTCTCCATATTATTGAGTTACATTCATGGAAAAATGATGGTTGCAAGAATGGATGGCAAAGAAAACCAAAGATATTGATTAGGCTTTAACATGATAGCTTGTGGATTATGTGAATGAATTATGATTCCATACAATGTCGGATGTTGGATGAGTTTACCCAACTATATTGGCCTGAAATTCTTTCTAAGATGATGTTATAGTTGATGTAATATGATTGGATATGAGTATGATACGAAATTATGGCCAAAAGAAAGGTAACTTTTACAAATCTAGGCTTGAAGGATTGATTCTAGGGTAAAATAGGTCAATTTCGTGGTGTATATGAACCTTAGATAGCTATTGGAAGTGTCAAGAATTGACCTTAAGCAAGGAAAGATCGATTCCTGCAAGTTAGAATAGCTTTTGGATTAAAAGAATTGATTCCTAGAAATTAAGAAGTTGATATTTGCAAGTCAAAAAATGTTTTTAGACTAGAATAGTCGATTCCAAGAAATCAAGATGTTGGTTCTTGCAAGTTTGGGGTTGTAAAGAATCATTTCTTGGGAATCAAGAAGTCTATTCTTGAGGTCCAGCATCCAAAAAAAATATATATAAAACCCAACTTAAGCTCTAAAATTCATTTTACACTTTTCTAGCCTCCAATTTGTTTCTAACACCATCCAAACCTTCTCCTAACCTTCCAAGACCCCATTGAATAAAGATTCAGCCTTCCAACTAAAATCTAAGATAAGATTTGGCATTTTTGAGTTTAAATCTCTTGTGTATGACCTAACACTAGGATTTTCTAATTTCACCTCACTTTAAACTGCTTTTGAGCTATAGATTTTCCAAGTTTTATTCTTCAAGGAGGTTGTGAAGTAAGGAAAGTTATGGTTGTTCATTTATAGATTGGGCTTAAAGTATGGAAATTTATTGGGACTTAAAAGAAGGATTTTTCTATAAATTTACTAGTTTCAAAAAATGGGCTTTTGTTGAAAAATAAGACCTTATGATAGGATTTGTGTTGTTAAGTGATTGTTAGAGCTTAAGACCATTGATGATGAAGATTTTAGTGACTCGAAGCTAAGGAAAAGAATATGCTTCTTGACAAGGTGAGTGGGTGCACCTTTTAAAGTTCTTTATTAGGTAAAATTGAGCATGATTTGTCAATGAAATTTCCTTACATGACATGGATGCAATGTTGGTTTCGATAAATCACATTGTCTGAAAGAAGTTTCAAGGATATTTTCAATCTACTTTGTAGTAAATATCTCTAATATGTATTAGTTTTCAACAAGGAGAGATAAGCCTTTTTAAATGATTTTATTCAAATATTCCTTGATTAGATGTATGTTGCACAATTGGTGCTTAGCTAAGTAAAAGCCTATGTGGATGAATACATACTTGCCCATTTATGTGTGAATGTGAAATATTAGACAAAGCTATTCGGCCTTTGTGCTAGTTTGGGTGGAATGAGACACCTCTACAAGAAGGTGGATGTGGATGACAAAATGCCTACAAACATAGTTATGTGAGTGGATGACTAAGTCTCCACCATTTAATTATTAAATGTGGATGGTTAAATGCCCACAAATATAAATTATGAAGGTGGATGAGTAAGTCTACACCACTTGATGGTTTTGGATGGATGTAATCCATTGATGAAATTGTGTTATGGATGGAAAGGATAGAATGTGAGTATCATAAATTTTAATTGTTGATTGTTATGCAATGATAATATCTTAAGAGCATATGAAATTGCCACGAAGTGCATAAGGGCCAACTATGGGGCGTCATACAACACGTGTATAGAGGCCAAATGTGGGGTGTTGTACCACATGTGTGACAAAGGCTAGATGTGGGGAGTTATTCCACACGAACACTCGGACCAAATGTCGGGCGTCATACCACACATGACAAGAGCCACATGTGGGCATTGTACCACACCCTCTATAATTGTGATGATGAGGCGAACATGCCAATTGTTGAGGTGGTGATATCCATGCCTAAGTTGAATTATTGGAAATGTTCATTTAATAATGTTGATGTGTTACGTTGACAAATATTTATTTATGTGTTAAAAGGTTGCTATGGAGCTATCGAGTGGGAAAACTTGTATAGTGTTTCTTAAATCCCCAATTGGGAGGTAATACCCAAGGTATGGTATTAGCTTTATTCTTGTTTTGACATGACAAATTTGTTTTAACTTAATGAGCTTTGAGAGAGAAAGATATTTTTTAGTATGAAGAAAATCCTCAAAGGATTGTTAAAGCTAAACTTAAAAGAAAAATATAATGAAATGCTTTGATTGTTTAAACATGTTTTCAATATGGATGATCTTGCTCTTGAACTTAAGAAAATATTTCATAATATTCTCAAAGGTCTCTTATTTTCAAAATCAAATGTGCCAGCCTAAGAATCAAGTTTTCAAAAGAAACTACTTGATTCTTAAATGAAAAGGAACTAAAATCTATTTCTTTAATTGTAGGAAGAATCGATTTTGGAAAAGAAGGAATTAGTTCTCAAGCAAAGATCAACAGTGCAGAATCAATTCTGAGAAAAGAAAAAGTCACTTCTTGAAAGACAGAAGCTTCAAGATTTGAAAAAAACTGACACCTCAGAGACAAAGAATCGATTCTGGAGAGTTAGAATGCAAAAGGAGAAATGACGAGAAGAAAAAATCTATTCTATATGGAGAAGAAGGTGGTTCTTGAATGCCAAAAGTACAACTCAGAAACTTTGTGACCAAGATGTTGGCTCCATTAGTTTTTGATGATAATAAAACATTCCCATTCATTTGTGTCTAATATTTTTACTTGAGTGTGCAGGACTATCATTGTATGCTAATGATAAATAAATTATTCCAAGGGACATATAAAAAATTATATGTATAAGAAGCCACAATTAATCAACAAAATAGAAGCTTTTTAGTTGAATAATAAAGGGTTAGTCAGCTAAAATTCAAATCAGAAGTTGGCGCGCTTAAGAGTATTGAGGAATAGAAAAGACTTAGTCAACCAAGAAATGAGTTAGTTGACTAAAAGTCTACTACCAGAAATCTAGACTTCTAGACAGAACCAATTTAATCGACTAAGAAGAAAGTTAGTTGACTAAATGCTCACTACCAAAAGCACAGAATAGAAGATAGAAACAACTTAGTCGACCAAGATATTTGTTAGTCGACTAAGAGCATTCTGCTAGAAAATTTGAATTATGCACTAAAAGATAAATTAACAACCAAAACTGCAACAAAAATATTTCCAAAGGTCAAAAACTGCCTAACACCTATCAGAGTTGATTTTCCAAGTATTTAAGATGCTTCCAACGGCTATAAATGGAATAAAGGCTTCCAAGAACAAAAAGAGCTCAAAAACAAGCAAAAACTCTCTGCATTCTTCTGCACTTCATGCCTATCCTTGTAGAAGATTCAAGCACTTCACTCCTATCCTTGTAAAAGATTCAAGCACTTCACTTTGTACCACTTAGATCAAGTCAGTGATCATAGGTACATCTTTATTTCTCTTTATCTTGTATACTTAGAGTGTGCGAGACACTCTAAGGGATTTATTCAAGTTTGGATTGCTTGATTGAGTGTATAGGTTCTAACTTAGCCTTAGAAAAGTTAGTTTTAGGTTTTGGTCGATCTCGTGAAAAAATATTGTTAAAGGTTGTGGTTGAGCCTTTGAAAAGCCATTTTGATTTTGGGTTTATCTCGTGAAAAATCATTATTAAAGGTTGTGGCTGAGCTTGTGAAAAGCCATTGAAAAAGCTTAGTGGAAGCTTGGGAATTCCACTGGTTTTAGTGATTTGGTTTAGAAAATCCTTGGTTGAACAATCAAGGTAATGGATGTAGGTCTTTGACCGAACCACTATAAATCATTGAGTATTGTCTCTTTTGTTTTATTTTTCATTTTCATTTGTTCTAAAATCATTCCTTCATCTTGAATCAAATTTCTCATCCTTGACCTTCAATTTGCCCCTAATTAGAAATTAAGTTTAGTAAGAGCTAAAAAGTGCTATTCACCCCCCCTCTTGTACATTTATTTGGGACCAACAAATGGTATCAGAGTAAGTTTCCTGTTCTTAAGGTCTAACACCCTTTGGGAAGATCCAAATGGCTTTTCAAAAATCAGTAGTTGCTGAGGGACAGTCAACAAACAAACCACCCCTGTTTAATGGCTCAAATTACCCATATTGGAGTATTAGAATGCCAATATACATTAGGACAACAGATTATGAGATATGGGATGTCATTACTGATGGTTCTTTCATTTCAATGATTACAAATTCATGGTGAGAAAACTCCCAAACATAGAAGTAAGTGGACAGAAGTTGAAATAAGGAATATACAAATCAACTCTAAGGCCATGCATACTCTCATTTGTGCACTTGATTATAGAGAATATGATAAAGTGTTTATGTGCAAAAGTGCTAAGGAAATTTGTTAAAAATTAGAAGAGTTATATGGAGAAACAAATATGGAAAAGGAATTGGAAGATAACTCTTGCGAGAATCAGTGCTCAACAAGCAACATGGAAAATAGAGACAAGGAATCAAGTGAAGATGAAAATAGAGACAAGGAATCAAGTGAAGATGAATTCTCAAATCAAATTAAATTATGCTTCATGGCTCTTGAAGAGATAAAAGTTACTTCTTCATGTTGTGAACTTAATTCATATGCTTTTGATGAATTACATGATGCTTTTGAGGATTTAGCATTAGAGTATGAGAAAATGAATATGAAGAACAAGAAAATCATTTCCACACTCCATGTTGAAAATGAATTTTTGATGATAACAAAAATTGACTTGGAAAAAAAAATTTGGAAAAGTATTTTAAAGCTTACAAAGAGCAAATTGATATTTTGAAAAAAGGAAATTTTGATGTGAAAATAAAATTTGAAGATTTATTAAATGAGAAAGTGGAAGAAAGAGCAAACTTGTGCTTGATGGCTAAAAATGATGAACTCAAGGTATCTTCTGATTCTTGTGATATTTCTATTGATAAACTTTAGGAAGAATATGAATGTCTTTATGATGAATTCAAAAAACTTGCTTCAAAATACAAAGTTTCGAAAAGAAAGACTGCATTTCTTGAGATAGATTTAAAAAAGATAAGGCATGACTTAAATTCTGTTTTTGAACAAAGAAACTTTCTTCAAACTGAATTAAAACATTGAAAAATAGATTTTGAAATGCTGAAATTGGAGCTGGATAACAAAACTGAAGCCTTGCAAAAGGTAATAGATGAAAATTTTGCTCTTAAGAATTTGAGAAAAGAAACATCAAGGAAGAACACATATTTAAGAAGAAATGCTAATTATTTTTCTTCTAGATGTTATGTGCGTGATAAACTTGGTCATTTATCTTATGACTGTTATAAAAGAAGAAACGCACAGAAAACAAGAATGATTTGGGTTCTAAAAGGATCCTATGTTGCAGCTAACCTTCAAGGACCCATCAAGGTATGGGTACTTGTTAAGAAAAACTGAAAATATATCTTGCAGGTTGACCCAAACCAAGAAGACATATGTTGAAGAGCTCAACTAAAGCAAAAGTAACCATGGCACATGATTGTGAGATATTTGCAAATAACCCTTGACATGCATAGACATGATTCATTATGCCCATTACACATTTCATAAATCATTTAGAGCATAATGAAACAAAATTGAGTGACATTGAGTGCATGACTTTTCACAAAGCAAGTCTAATCTTGAATGTTTCAAGTTAAAAGGTTTGCAAAGAAAGTTTAAATCTTTATCAATTGATTTTCTTGCGAAATCTTTTTGTTCTCTTTGATTGAAATTGATTCATTGTTTTTTATGATATAGCATGGTTGAGCAAAATTAATTTGATACATGAATTGCATAAATCCCATTTTGCTGGGTATTTCTCGCATGATTGGTGAAATTGATTGAAAGGGAATTCTTAAGCATTATTTTGAGAGTGATAATTTGGCATTGATGGCATTTTTCAAGCAAAGGAACAAATCTTCTTGTGATGCTTGAAGCTATAATGATTTCAATGATATAAAACTTGAACAAGTGTGCCTTATGTTGAAAATGCTATTATAACTTGATCTTATTGCAAATGATTGCTTGAATGACCTCAAGGGCATTTTTGTACATATGCTGGAAATTGTAGAAAATGCTAAATTTGATGTTGATTATGCTTAAACATTGCTTGTTGTACATCTTATAAGTCATAATCACGCATCATGATGTAAATTGAATATGTTTGAGCATATTAAAGGCATGATTCTTCAAATGAGCATGTCAACTTTTTAGCACTTGTGAACGATGAGCAATAAAATCCAAAATTTGAGTTCACGTCTTTCTTAAAGAATCTTTGATCATACATGCCCAAAATGATGTTTTAACATGGTTGAAATGAAATTATAAATTGTTCTCACACAAATCCATGTTTTGAGATCATTATACCTTGGAACATTGCATGTTTTGCACCTTTTTCTGGCTTTTTAATATGCAGGAATCCAACATAATTGACTCCTTAGCATAGCTAGTCAATTATTGGAGAACAAAATGCAAATGCTGCTAGAATGATAAAAAGTGGACCCAAAGGATATGTAGTCAACTCTTCAGTGCTTTAAAACCAAAATGGACTGGTTTTGTGTTCCAAAATATCTTTTTACTTTACTTCTTGTCCATTACAATATTTTCTTCCTTGAATTTCCTTTTCGAAGATGATTCTTGATTCTTAAAAACATGCATTATGAATACTTTCATGATCATTTGGTGCTAGTACATGTTCTTGAAATTGCAAAACCTGCTAAAAAAAGGGAAATCCTTTTTGATGACATAAATCTATCTATTCCCAAGCATGACACTCATATTGATTCCATAAATCCTCATGTCTTTACATTGAAAAATCATGTCTTGAGAAATGGAATGTTCATGTGCTCATGTTGAAAAATCTTTACAATGAATCATAAGATCAATCATTGAAATATGCTCTATGATTGTGCTTAAATGATTGTTTCAAGATTGATTCTTTGATTATACTTATAAAATTGATCATGATGAACTTGTTGAACTTCATGAAAATAAACTTTGGTTCATTTATTATATTGGTCAAGACACATGCTTAAATGATTTTTCATTTTGCATGACCTTAAGGTTTGAACTCAAAAACTTGACTTGAGCTATGCATTTGACTATGAATTTAACTGTCAAGTTTGATCATGGCATACATAGTGAGTTATCTAAGTTGAAAAAAGGTATATTAAAGGAAGTATTGACACAATACTATTTATTAAGAACTGTGTCATGACCCAAATTTCAGGCCATGACTGGCGCATGGAACCAATGAGCATAGCAACAAAGTCCAAGCAAGCCTATTTATATAACCTGTTCATCAATCTATTGAGTATTCCTAAAGTCACATTTCATGATCTCAACTGTAAGTAATTGAATGATATTCTCCCATGATCAAATATTCACATGTATATATATATATTACCCCAAAATGGTGCTAACCATCGCCAACTCATAATGGCGTTACCATTCAAAGTATATATATACATATATATTGTCTAAGACAAGTATCTTAAAATTTTACATTTTGTTTATCTATATATATATAGCATAAAGACACTCGACTTCCAGCGGAGCGACCTTGGCGAAGGCACAACTATTGAATGCCGAGACACCTACCAAAGGGACTAGTCCACGTTGACACCTTGACCTAGGTTCCAACTGCCTCCTGATCTGAAAACATAAAGTTGAAAACTGTGAATATGAACTCAATGAGTGAACATAGGAAGGGAACAAGCAATTGATAAGGAAAATTTAAAAATCATGATGCACTTATTTTGAAAACAATGCAATTTAGTTTAATTTCTTCCCCAAACCCCATGTTTCGAACATTGGTAAATAAAATCTTAGTGTTGCAAAAACCCATGCTCAATCATGAAGATAAAAAAGTGAATAAAAATTATATAAAAAACTGAGCAAAGTAGCAACGTGACAACATGTTTCTTGTTGCAACAAAAGGCATTCTCGGTTTGCATATATGTTTCGATTTTTCAAGCATATCTCCCACTACAGAAGTCCAATTGACATTCTTGTTGTGTCATTAGAAAGCTAAGAGGCAGGGATACGACTTTAATGTTTATCACTTTGCCTAGTTCTGATAGGAAAGTAGTCAAAATTGATGTCAAAGTGACAGCATTGCACCACCACCTGAGAGTTTCTGGCTGCACCGAGAATCCATTTTCGCTATAGCCAAATTCCTTGTTGCAATAAACATCAATTTGAAAATACTTAACAACTTTCACTGTTCAACATGCAAGATTCCATATACATTACAATCACGTACTATATTAATAAACTTTCTACTACGCATGTATATATATAAACACGAATACCACCACTTCCCTCAACCAACATGCACTCCCCACACGCACATCATTACAGGCATGTGCACTACCCACTCCACACATGCACAGTTGTAAGTGTCACAACATCGTCATTCGACTGGCATATGCATTGCCCACTCCGTATATGCACGGTTGTAGTTGTCACAACATCGTCATTCAACCGGCATATGCACTGCCCACTCCGCACATGCACGGTTACATCAATTACACAAAAATTACTTAGCAATACATATCATATATTTTTATATACACATCAGCATCACATAAAGGTACAGAGATTCATCACAATCATGTTCCACATCACCAAAAACATTTCACTAAAGGCTTGTTCCCATGCATTTTATAGAAAAACAATTAAAATGTCTCAATCAACCACATGTGTCTTAATCCCAAAACATTTTGTGCAAGTTCACCCACCAGTATTTGTTGAATCTTTACTTGACTCCAACCTTCACTAATTGTCCAAATGGAGTTGTGGGGCCTCGTTGGGACCTATGATCACAACAACATCACAACCAACTCGATTTGCATAATTATATTTGTAAAAGCTATCCACTAAATCATGTTCTGCTAGTTGTTTTTAACTAGCTTCCATCTACCATCAAGTGACTATATATTTTCACAATTCTAGTCACACTACAATGAATAACCCACCTCAACTACAAAACACTCACCGATCTAGCCACTAGCCATTCTCAACAACTTAAAAAAAATCAACTCAATTTCACTATTCACCTTGGTAGCTTTGTAATTGAATTTCTTTCCTAAAAGCTTTCAAACTATCATGAAAATCTCACTTTCTCTCTTTAGAACGTTTAGATAGTGAGAGAGTGTAATAAGGAAAGGTTTTTGAGGGTTTTTATGGTGAGAAAGTAGAAGAGCACAAAGAACTTTAGGAAAAGGTACACAAAAACATGAAAAATTAGGGCTAACTCAAGGAAATATATGGAAATTCAAGGCAAGCTTCCATGGGGGGGGGGGGGGGGGCTGAGAGAATGTGGGAGAGGAAGGAGAAGAAGAAGAAGTGCTGGAAATTTGAAGAACATCCTAGAAACTTAGATTTTTATGGCTTAAGTTTATCTATTTCTAGCAAAATTACCAAAATGCCCTTAACTATGTCATTTTGTTTTTTTCCATTGCTTTTATGCAATCTTTTTACTTCTTTAACACTGAGACAAGGTCCATAAGGGTTTAGAAATACTCGGGTTCATGAAAACTTAAAAATTTCAACTTGAGATGTAAAATGACTATTTTACCCCAACCATGAAAATTATCGGTATTTCTATCCTCTTCATTATCTTATCCTCATCCATTCATTTCTTAGGCTTACTTGGACCTTAATAACATTAGAAAACAAATTTCAGGAGTTGACCAAGAGAAATGACGAAATTACCCCTAGTTCGTGTTTTCGCGTCTATTGCTGGTTAAGGGTCAATAGGGGTTAAGGTCTCACATTCTCCCCCACTAAAAGAAATTCAGTCCCCGAATTTAGATCTAGTATAAGATAGCGTACCTCTAAGTATTAATGAGGTGCGGATACTTTGTCCGCATCTCCTCCTCGGTTTCCTACGTTACCTCCTCGCTGGTGTGGTTTCGCCATAACACCTTCACTAAGGCCACATCCTTTGAGTAGTGCTTTTTGACTTGCTTATCTAGGATAGAGACCGGTTGCTCTTCATAGGTCAAATCATCTTTCAACCAGATATTTTCATACTGTATTACATGCGATGGATCCGGATTATACTTCCTAAGCATCGACACATGAAATACGGGGTGAATATTCGATAGGTCTGGCGGTAATGCCAAACGATATGCTACTGCTCCATCTCTTTTTGAGATCTTGAAGGGTCTTATATATCGAGGACTTAATTTTCCTTTCTTGCCAAATCTCATTACCCCTTTTGTTGGTGAGACCTTCAAAAATACATGATCTCTCACTTAAAACTCCAAGTCCCTCCGTCTGTTATCAGCATAGGACTTTTGTCTACTTTGTGTTGTTAACATCCTTTGACGGATCATGCATATTTTCTTGGTGGTGTCCTGTACAAACTCAGGCCCCAAGAGTTTCCTCTCTCCTACCTCTAGGCATTTAATGGGTGACCTGCACCTCCGTCCATATAATGCTTCAAATGGTGCCATTTAGATGCTAGCTTGGAAACTGTTATTGTAGGCAAACTCCACTAAGGGTAGATATCGATCCCACCTGACCCCAAGGTCTAGTACACAGGCTCTCAACATATCTTCCAATGTCTGTATCATCTGTTCAGACTGGCCATCGGTTTGTAGGTGGAAAGTCATGCTAAAATCCAACTTAGTGCCCAATGCTTCCTGCAACTTTCCCCAGAACCTACTGGTGAATTGAGCTCCTCTGTCAGATACTATAGAAATGGGGATACCATGCAGCCGTATTATGTCATCCACATAAACTCGAGCATACTAGGCAGCACTGTAAGTAGTCTTAACCGAAAGAAAATAAGCTGATTTCGTTAATCGGTCTACTACAATCCAAATTGAGTCGTAGCCCCCACTAGTTCAAGGCAAACCCATTACAAAGTCCATGGAAATATGATCCCACTTCCACTCAGGCACTGGTAACAACTGTAGTAACCAGCAGGCCTTTGATGCTCGGCCTTAACCTACTGACAAACCAGGCACTTGGAGACGAACTCAACTACATCTTTCATAAGTTCTTCCCACCAATATATCTCTTTCAAATCTTGATACATCTTTGTAGCCCCTAACTGTATCACATAGGCTGCCATGTGTGCCTCCTCCAAAATTTCTCTCCTCAATCCATCACTAGCGGGCACATAAAGGCTAGTTCCATACCTCAATACTCCATCTGTGCCTTTAGAAATATCTTTTCTTTTTTTCTTTGAGGATCGTCTAAGGCCTTAGTTATGAACTCATATTTACTTTGTGCTTCTTTAATCTGGTCCATTAAGATAAGCCTCACTCTAAAATGGTCTAGCAATGCATTTGCCTCCAAAACTTCCAAATGCACACCCATGTCTCCCAAGCTATGCTTTTCCCTAATCAAGGATCTCCTATCTACGGAGATATGTGCCAAGCTTCCCATCGATTTTCTACTCAAGGCATCTACCACTACATTTGCCTTGCCGGGATGGTAGAGAATAGTACAATCATAATCCTTTAGCAACTCCATCCACCTACGTTGCCGCAAATTAAGATCCCTTTGCTGAAATATATACTTCAGGCTTTTGTGGTCCGCATATATCTCACAAGTCTCACCATACAAATAATGCCTCCAAATCTTTAAGGCAAACACGATTGCTACCATCTCCAAATCATCTGCGGGCTAATTCTGCTCATGCCTTTTAAGTTGCCTTGATGCATACGCAATCACCTTCCCATGCTGCATTAATACACACCCTAAACTAACTCGCGATGCATCACAAAATACTGTATAACCCCCTGTGTCTTGTGGTAGGCTTAATACTGGAGCTATGGTGAGACATGCCTTAAACTTCTCAAAGCTATTCTCACAAGCATCTGACCACTCAAATTTTGTATCTTTGCGTGTCAGCTTAGTCAAAGGGGCGACTATTTTGGAGAAGTCCTTGACAAAACAACGATAATAGCCAGCCAAACCCAAAAAGCTTCTAATCTCCGTAACTGATGTTGGCCTTGGCCACTTTTCCACTGTCTCGACTTTCTTTGGATCGACTTGTACCCCATTTTTGGATACCACATGTCCCAAGAATGCAACGCTTTCAAGCCATAACTCACACTTAGAGAACTTGGCATACAATCGATGTTCTCTCAAAGTTTGGAGCACTATCCTAAGATGCTGCTGGTGTTCCTCTCGGCTCTTCGAGTATATCAAGATGTCATCAATAAATACCACCACAAAGTTGTCCAAATAAGGCTTGAATTATCACGACCCGAAACTCCCATCGAGTCCATGACAACCGCCGCAAAGCCTTGACAGATATTTTTCACCCCGAATGCTAATCGAAACCTCGCAAGGCTCTCGTATCAGCTTCTGCATCTCCCTGGTAAGCGACAATTATTAAATCTCACGTTTCAAGAAATCAATAGTCGTTTCCAAATCAAAACAATAAAATATTATTTTTTGACTCATACGGGCATTTTTGTCATTTTTCTTCGAAAATACCGAAACCCACCAAAAACATGGTGTGTGGGCGAAAAACACATGTTTCATAATTAAAAGTAAATTTAGATGTCTAAAATAATTATTTGAAATGAAATTATAATTGTTTGAATAAAATAATAATATTCAATAAAATATTTTACTTTCTAAATAAAAATATAATAATATTTATAGAGAAATTCGTAATTTATTTCTGTAGTGCAAAAGCTAAATATATTCATACGTACTTTAAAGCAGATAACTGAAGTATAAAATTACTTTTACAGTGACACGTGGGCCCCCAACTAACCAATAAGGTGCGAGTCTGTGAACCTACAATTTTGTCGATGCAAGGCTAACTGAAGTCCTTGATGCAATCGGCTATCTACCTGCTATCCCGAGCCTGAAATATGGAAAATTGAGAGTGGTGAGATTATAAAATCCCAGTGAGTAAATAGATACCATCTAAACCATCTAAAGGCGAGTAAATGGAGACGAATTAAAATATTCTTTTCCAATATATGTTTCATAACATGAATATTCAGTTTACTCAATTAATCAACATGGCTTATATATCTCACAAAACTTGGCTCCTGCTAAAATCATTCCCGGGGATGCCTTGGCCTAGGCATTTGATCGAGTCCACCAAGGCTGTTAAATGTCTTTACATCCGAAATTCTAGCCATACCTTGGCGTTGGCTGAGTCTCACTCTCACGTGGTGGTCTACATGAAGTGCACTCAAAAAGCCCACCTCAAGAGATACCCTACGCGCCTCTACGATCAAGGTGAGAATATAAAAGAGTTTACCGTGCCCCTTTAATAGGCTGGTCCACGGAACCCCGCCACTGCAGTAGCTAATCTTTATTTTATCTACCACCTGATTTATAAAATCCTTATCTGCATGACATGACAATTTATCGCAATCTAGCCTCTCAAGGCTGAATACATAGTATATATAATTTTGATACAAATACCGACTTTGCCATTCATGCTCACATATTGTTATAAGCCATATAATTTAAAACACAATTTATAACACAAGTAGGCAGTCTCCAATCACTCTATTTTCAAAACCAGTATTCAATTTTCCAGAAAATCTATAAAATCAGTTTATAAAATCACAATATCTCCTAAAACACAGTAGTTTACTATTTAAACCCATTTTTCATAAAATCATACAATTGTATAAAACTACTCTAGATAATTAAGATGATAATAAGTTCACTCACAGTTCTAGGAGTCGATGTACTCCTAATCTCAGTCTCCATGCACAATCTCTGTACTTTTACCAATGTAATTTGCTCACCACCTATCCACAATGTACAATACATAATTCACCACATTAATGCTTGACCATTATAAATCAATTCAGGCTCGGTGTATATGCATAATATGACATGCAACTTATCCGACTACCGCTTAAATGCAGTGTTGACCTAATTCGGCCTATTACCTGATTAAATTACTAACACGTCCAATTTAATCCCAAATTACTCCATTTCTTTTCTAATACCTCAATTCACCAAACATTATTCAAATAACACCAATTTCAGCATCAAAACCTTCCCATTTCTTCATGGGAAAATTTGGCCATTATAGTGCACTAACACTATGATCTTTCTTACTTAATTTTCTCTCCAAAATTCATTAATTTCTACACCAAAAACTATTATTTCTTAATCAAATCACCTAGAATAACATCCCATTCTTCCTCATTATTCACCTAGAGATTTCGGCTAAGGCTAGGTAATGGGAAAAATGAATGTTTTTCTACATATTTTGTTTACTAACATGCTAAACTAACACTAAACACCAACATATATATAAAAATCAAATCAATCCAACAAATTTCTCTCTCTAAACCCATATGACCTGCCATGAAATCACCATGAAAACATGCAATTTAATCATGGAAAATAAGGAGAAATGCTTGGGAATAAGAAAACTCAAGCTTAATAGAAAAAATCTTACCTTTTTCACTTAATTTCCTTGAAAATTCACACTTTTTCTTTGATTTTCTCTCTCTATGGTTTGATTTTTGTTTTCTCTCTCTTGTTGCTGGTTTGGCCGACCATGGGGTGGAAGATGGGCTGGTTTTTGTGCCTTTTAAAAAGGAAAAATAATAAATTAATAAAGGCATGACACGTGGCATCATGTAATTGGCCCGTTTTTTTTTTTAATTTTGACTTTTCATTTTAACTTTCCACCACACCTTTATTCCATCTTTATCCATTCCCACCATAATTAAATTCCACAAATTTGACAAGTGTTGGTGGTGCAAAATTACCATTTTGCCCCCGATATGGTAAAATTATCGTTTTGCCCTTATACTCCATAAATACAGGGAATTGAAAATTTTTTCACTTTTTAACCTCAAATCATACTCCAATACTCAAATCATACTCCAATAAGTCAAATGGGGCCAAAATATATTTTTTAAAAATTCCCATTTTGTCCCTTAGTGGCAAATGACCATTTTACCCTAGATAGTGAAAATTTCGATTTGACTCCAAATTGATCCTCGAACTCCGAATTACCATTTTGAGTCATCCTTAGACTGTGAAACTCTTAAATTCCTCTTTAAATCCCTATTTTAGTTAGTTCGAGGTATAAATCGACTTACTTGTACATCTAAGCATAATATCGACTTTTAAATATTCTTCCGGGACTGTTCAAATATACAATCACTCTATCAGTCTGATGTGTAACATGGTAGATAATTTAGGACTGGGCTTGACACGAACACTCGATTCATCAAATCCATAAAGGTCGTGGGGCATTAGTAAGCCCAAATGCCATCACCAAAAACTCATAGTGCTCATATGTTGTTCGAAAAGCAGTCTTGGGTATGTCCTTATTTCGGATCCTCAATTGGTGGTACCCCGATCACAGATCTATCTTGGAGAAACATTGTGCCCCTTGTAGCTGATCAAATAGATCATCTATTCTTGGGAGGGGGTACTTATTCTTTACCGTTACCTTATTAAGTTATCGGTAGTCAATACATAATCTAAGTGACCCATCTTTCTTCTTTACAAATAACAACGGTGCTCCCCATGGTGAGACGCTGGGGCGAATGAAGCCTTTATCTAACAAATCCTCCAACTGATACTTAAGTTCCTTAAGCTCCGCCTGTGCCATTTTATATGGGGGTATGGATATAGGTTTAGTGTCGGGAATCAAATCTATGCAAAATTCAATCGCTCGTTCAGGAGGCAAACCTGGTAGTTCCTTAGGAAATACATCCATGAACTCATTCACCATCGACACTTGGCTTATATCTCCCACCTTTGCCTGAGTATCCCTTATTAGAGCCAAGTAACTTGAACAACCCTGTCTTAATAACCTTCTGGTAGATATGAGCGATATCAAATTGGTTGGAGCATTACTCTTATCCCCCTGAATACTAAATGATGGTTCACCAAGAAAATCAAATCTAACCAGTTTATGATAACAATCCACACTGGCATGGCAGGGTGATAACCAATCCATTCCTATGATCACGTCAAAGTCTAAGGTGTCTAACACCACTAGATTAACCAAAGTGTCTTTGTCCTTGACTCAAACTACACAGGACGCATATTCCCATTTTGCCACAAATACCTCTTTTAAAGGAGTAGACAACATTAATTGTTCCTCTCTTCGAACACGATCCTTACCCAGACAAAGTGCAAAACATGGAGAAATAAAGGAGTGGGTAACACCAGGATCAAACAATACTCGAGCATTCATATTACAAACGGAAAGAGTACTTGAGACCACTGCATTGGATGTCTAGGCCTCATGGGGTGTTAAAGCAAATACCCTCGCTTGGCCTCTATTGACGGAAGTCTGACATCCAAATCCAGAAGGCCTACCCTGAGAGGAAGTAGTAGCACCTCTACCTCTTGATCCGCTAGCCTTCCGATCAGATGAGGCAGCTACTGAAGGAGTGGACGAAGCTAGTTGGGTGGAGTCACAAACAGAACCTTGCGATTGATGAGCCATGGGGCAATTCCACCTAATATGTCCAGACTGACCACACCTATAACAAACTCTCGGAGTACGAAATCATCACCCGTTATGTCGTCCCCCACAATTAGTGCAACGTTTGATAACTTGACTTCCCTGTCTTGAATCTTGCTACCTTCCAGCACTGAAGGTCCTCTATCCCGCCCCAATACTAGCACCAAGTGAGTCACTACCCCTTTGGGGCAATCGTAAGTCCCGTTGTGGACCCTGATGGCTAGAAGCTGAAACACCACTACTGAAATCTCTACGGCCTTGATAACCCTTTGTCTTGGCCCTTTTTACTCTATCCCTCGCAGCCCTACTCTCACTGGTCCTCATCTCAATGCGTTGAGCACAATCCAATGCTGCGGAGTAGGTTTTGAAATCTCGGGATGTCACAGCCCTAAACAATGGCTCCATTAGCCCATTTACAAACCCCTGAATCTTCATCTCCTTAGTGGAAACTAGATAGAGTGCATACCAAGCCAGCTTCATGAATTTGATGTCGTATTCTAACACCGTCATGCTTGAGGTCTGTACCAAAGTCTCAAACTCCCTAGCTCTGGCATTATGTACATTGAGTGATAAAAATCGATCAAGAAAGTTGTACTAAACTCACTCCAAGTCAATAGTGCTGCGTCCATTGGTCTACCTCTACATAAAGAGCTATACCACTCTTACGCCACGTCCCCTAATCGGAAGGCGGCTAGCTCGACTGATCGGACCTTAAAACATCCTAAGGCTTTACGAATTTTCTGCATCTTATCTAAGAAAATTTGGGGTTTCTTTGAGGCATCAGATCCTAAAAATGATGGAGGCTTAAGCTTGAGAAAATCGGGAAGAGAAATCTCTAAATGACCCCTCTCAACCTCATGATGTTGGTGATCGGCCTGTCCTTGGGAGTTAGAGGATTCTTGTACTATAGGTCTCCCTTCCACTATCCTCTGTATATCATCCATATGGGTCGCCATCAACTCTACAACCCGGTTGACTCCTTGTAGGCCTGCCGTCAAATCCTCAATGGTAATACCCCCGGCTGGTTGTCTATCTGCATCACCTGAAGATTGTTCTTCCTCTAGCCTACTCATAGGCGTATCCGCCCTCATTAGCCTAGTGGCACTGCCAGGTCTAGCTCGGCCCCTAAAGGTGGATGCCCGTGGCCTATCTGTCATCTCATTAGGGGCATATTACTCCCCTATTCATCTTGAGGCAGCTCGTGTCTTAGGCAGCAGTTTTACCTAGACAAGAGCAACACTTATTATTAAACACATTTTCTATAATCATATATAAAGGAAAAGATGGTTTCTAAGATAGGGAATCTATGCTTTCCCTTGGTTATAAAATGTGTCGTGGTTCACACTTCACAACTGAAATTCCTACATAAAGACCTGACACTCCGCTGGACCAACAAAAGAAAGTCCTAGGACCTAGATAACCTAGGGCTCTGATACTAACATTGTCATGACCCAAATTTCGGATCGTGACAGGTGCATGGACCCAATGAGCATAGCCACTAAGTCCAAGCAAGCGTATTTATATAACCTATTTATCAATCTATTGAGTATTCCTAAAGTCACATTTCATGATCTCAACTGTAAGTACTTGAATGATATTCTACCATGATCAAATATTCGCATGTATATATATATATATATATATATATATATATATATTACCCCAAAATGGTATTAACCATCACCAACTCATAATGGCGTTACCATTCAAAGTATATATATACATATATATTGTCTAAGACAAGTATCTTAAAACTTTACATTTCGTTTATCTATATATATATAGCATAAAGACACTCGACTTTCAGCGGAGCGACCTTGGTGAAGGTACAACTATTGAATGCTGAGATACCTACCAAAGAGACCAGTCCACGTGGACACCTTGACCTACATTACAACTGCCTCTTGATCTAAAAACATGAAGATGAAAACTGTGAGTATGAACTCAATGAGTGAACATAGGAAGGGAACAAGCAATTGATAAGGAAAATTTAGAAATCATGATGCACTTGTTTTGAAAACAATGCAGTTTAGTTTAATTTCTTCCCTAAACCCCGTGTTTCGAACATTGGTAAATAAACTCTTAGTGTTGCAAAGACCCATGCTCAATCATGAAGATAAAATAGTGAAGAAAAATTATATAAAAAATCGAGCAAGGTAGCAACGTGACATCACGTTTCTTGCTACGGCAAAAGGCATTCTTGGTTTGCATATGTTTCATTTTTCAAGAATATCTCCCACTAAAAAAGTCCAATTGACATGCTTGTTAGGTCATTAGAAAGCTAAGAGGCAGGGATACGACTTTAATGTTTACCACTTTACCCAGTTTTGACCGGAAGGTGGTCAAAATTGCTATCAAAGTGACAGCACTGCACCACTACCCGAGAGTTTTTGGCTGCAGCGAGAATCCATTTTTGCTCTAGCCAAATTCCTTGCTGCAATAAATATCAATTTGAAAATACTTAACAACTTTCACTATTCAACATGCAACATTCCATATACATTACAATCATGTACGATATTCATAAACTTTCTACTACACATGAATTTATATATATATAAACACGAATACCACCACCTCCCTCAGCCAACATGAACTCCCCACACGCACATCATTACCAGCATGTGCACTGCCCACTCTGCACATGCACGGTTGTAAGTGTCACAACATCGTCATTCAACCGGCATATGCACTGCCCACTATGCATATGCACAGTTGTAGTTGTCAGAACATCATCATTCAACCGGCATATGCACTGCCCACTCCGCATATGCATGGTTGTAGTTGTCAGAACATCATCATTCAACCGACATATGCACTGCCCACTCCGCACATGCACGGTTACATCAATTACACAAAAATTACTTAGCAATACATATCATATATTTTTATATACACATCAGCATCATATAAAGGTACAAAGATTTATCGCAATCATGTTCCACATCACCAAAAACATTTCACTAATGGCTTGTTCCCATGCATTTTATATAAAAATAATTAAAATGTCTCAATCAACCACATGTGCCTTAATCCCAAAACATTTTTTGCAAGTTCACTCATCGGTATTTGTTGAATCTTTACTCAACTCCAACCTACACTAATGGTCCAAATATTACCGTGGGGCCTCGTTGGGACCTATCATCACAACAACATCACAACCAACCCGATTTGCATAATTATATTTCTAAAAGCTAACCACTAAATCATGTTCTACTAGTTGTTTTTAACTAGCTTCCATCTACCATCAAGTGACTATATATTTTCATTATTCTAGTCACACTACAATGAATAACCCACCTCAACTACAAAACACCCACCGATCTAGCCACTAGCCATTCTCAACAACTTAAAAAAAATCAATTCAATTTCATTACTCACCTTGGTAGCTTTGTAATTGAATTTATTTCCCAAAAGCTTTCAAACTATCATGAAAATCTCATGTTCTCTCTCTAGAATGTCTAGCTAGTGAGAGAGTGTAATGAGGAAAGGTTTTTGAGGGTTTTTATGGTGAAAAAGTAGAAGAGCACAAAGACCTTTGGGAAAGGGTAGACAAAAACATGAAAAATCGGGGTTAACTCATAGAAATATATGAAAATTCAAGGCAAGCTTCCATGGGGGGGTGAGAGAACGTGGGAGAGGAAGAAGAAGAAGAAGAAGTGCTAGAAATTTGAAGAACATCCTAGAAACTTAGATTTTTATGGGTTAAGTTTATCCATTTTTCGCAAAATTACCAAAATACCCTTAACTATGTCATTTTGTTTTTTTCCATTGCTTATATGAAATCGTTTTACTTCTTTAACGCTAAGACAAGGTCCATAAGGGTTTAAAAATACTCGTGTTCATGAAAACTTAAAAATTTCAACCCAAGATGTAAAATGACCATTTTACCCTTACCATGAAAATTATCAGTATTTCTATCTTCTTCATTATCTTATGCTCATCCATTCATTCCTTAGGCCTACTTGGACCTTAATAACATTAGAAAATCAATTTTAGAGGTTGATCAGGAGAAATGATGAAATTACCCCTAGTTCGTGTTATCACATCTACTGCTAGTTACGGGTCAATAGGGGTAAAGGTCTCATAAACTGCTTGAATGATTTAATTGTTATTCAAATCTATGTAGATGATATTATGTTTGGTGCTACTAATAAGGCTTTGTGCAAAGAATTTTGTTGAAAAAATGGAGGGTGAATTTGAGATGAGCATGATGGGAGAGTTGAAATTCTTTCTTGGGCTCCAAATTAAACAAAGTGAGGAAGGAATTTTCGTCAGCCAAGAATGATACATTCAAGACATGCTAAGAAAGTTTGACATGCTGAAGTTGAAGTCAATTAGCACACCAATGAGTCCATCCACCAAACTTGAGGTTGATGAAAAGGGAAATGATGTTAATCAAAAACTCTATAGAGGTATGATAGGATCACTACTTTATTTAATAGCTAGCAGGCTTGATATCCAATTCAGTGTATGTTTGTGTGCTCGTTTTCAATCTCAACCAAAGGAATCACCCTTGATTGCTATTAAGAGAATTTTTAGATACTTCTTAGATACACAAACTTAGGGATATGGAATCCTAGAGAATCATCCCTTAATTTACTTGGATATTCAGATGTAGATTTTGCTGGAAGCAAAACTGATAGAAAAAGCACTAATGGAACCTGTCAGTTTCTAGGTAGTATACTTATGTCATGGTCAAGTAAAAAACAGAATTCAGTTGCTCTCTCTACAGCTAAAGCTGAATATAGTTCTCTAAGAAGTTGCTGTGCTCAAATCTTATGGATTAAACAATAACTAAAAGACTTTGAGTAACAATGGATAACATACCAATATACTGTGATAATACAAGTGCAATTAATATATCAAAAAATCCTATACAGCATTCTAGGACTAAGCATATCGAGATTAGGCATCACTTTGTTAGAGATCATGTAGTGAAAGGTGATATTAAGATTGAGTTTGTCAATACTCTACAACAATTAGCTGACATATTCACAAAGCCTCTAAATGAGAAAAGATTTTGTGAGATTAGGAGAAATTTAGGAATGGTTAGTGTGTAGGAGCTTTAAGAAAAATTCAAAAATTTTCTCAAAGGACAGTAGGCCCTTAGTTGACTAAGAGAGTCATTTAATCAACTAAGAGCATTCTGTCTCTTTAAATAATAAGACTCAGTCAATTAAAGGAAGGAGGAATAAAATAATGAAAAGAAATTGTCTATTGGGTACTAAAATAGAAAAGAAAAACTGCCTAAGCAAAAACTAAGTTTAGAGGGAATTTTTCAAATTTTGAACAGGAGAAAAACTGGCAACATTTAAAGGGGAGACAGACGATTTTTGAGAAAATTAAACTGCCCTTAACTCATCTTCTTTACATTTTCTCTTCTCTAAAATCGACCCACCTAAGTTGAAACCATTCCCTATCAAACTCTTGAAACACTAAGTTAGAAATTTCTCAAACCAAATGGTGAAATCATCATAGTCCAAAGAGATTCTAGAGAAGAAAAAGGGTAAACGTCCATTGGAAGAGAGTCTGCAAGTAGAAGTACAGAAGAAGAAAAAGAATATAGTGTCCACTGCTAAGATTGGAAAAACTGGAAAATCACAATCAGAGAAGGAATACAATGCCAAGAAAAATAACGAGAAAGAAAAATCCTTCAAGAAAGGTAAGACTTCATCCTCAAAATTTAAAAATAAATTTCATGAGGATAGGTTCAAAAAAATCGAAAATGCCCTTATTACTTGTGGTAAATCTATTGATTGAGTAGTTTTGATGAGTCACCTGAATTTCAAGTAGTTCTGTCAGATTATTTTGAAGAAATGTAATTGAAGGATTTTAGCACTTTTAAGAATCGATCCTATAGTGCTAGTTTGGTGAAAGAATTTTATGCCAGCATAGCCATAAATAGGGATGAACTTGAGGATTCTGATGATTATATTGATGATGGTTTGAATGTTTATTTAAATGGAAAGGAATTTGTTGTGACTACTACTGATTTAGGAAATTTGCTTAAAATTAAAAGTGAAGATGGTGACTATGAAATGCCTAAAAATTATGATCCCACTTCTCTGAGAGATAATTACAAGGAGGAAAGAAAAATATTCATCAAAGAGTAATGCTAATCTGATTAAAAGTCCACAAATTAAAATTTTACATTACTTTATTGCTGCGACTATTCACGAAAGAGGTGCCAGTTTTAGCTACATTAGTCTTCAAGACTTATGGCTAATGGTGCATGCCTTCAATGGTGCTCCACTTAATCTAGGCAGATTCATGATTGAGAGAATGAGAAGAGTCCATCGACTAGAAATATCATTACATCATTGGTACAGAAAAAGGGAATTTGGAGCTCTAGATATGAATTGGACAAAGTGAAAAGCAGGGACCAAGCTATTTACCTTAGGAGTTTGCTTGAAATGGGGTATAAGCATGATGGAGAGAAATATGTTAAAACCCCTAAGGTCACTCCTGGAAAAGAGTCTTTTCTCCATACTTAACCAGAAACAGCTCCCTCACAATTCTCTAATGAAATACTTTTCAACCTGCTCGTGAGGATTGATGGAAAGTTGACTGACCAAGGAGTAAAGATGTAGAAATTGAAGACAAATTGAGCGTACTTAGGATTTGATGATGACAAAATAAGGGAGAATTATGGTAGAAAGTTTAGGGGAGAACTAGGGGCAGTTTAGGAACAAAACAATGACTATCTTATTTGCTTATGTTTTTAACTTTTTTTACCTTTTTTTTTTATGTTGTCAACTGAACATTTAAAATTAACTTTGTCGTTTATGTTATTGTGTTGAAAATGGGATGCTGTTAAACTGCTTATATTATTTGTCTGCTAATGGTTAAATTTGTTCATGAGTTTGTTTGCTGCTATCTTGAGAATGAACTGATATTGGCCTGTTATTTTGATAACCAATTTCTGTCAATGATATTGTGAATGGAATGTGGATGGATTGTGTTTATGAATGTATACGGATGCTAAATATACTATTTCTGCTGGATGATTAATGGCATACAAAAAATTTGGTAATAATATGCTGCTGACAAACACAGTTGAAATATTGATGATATTCTGTCAACCAGTCACCTATTGTTGATTACTCTATATATCTGCATAAATATATTCTGAATGTATAATGTCATTGTCTGTATGACATGAATAAAAATTTTGCTGAAATGAATAAGTAAAATAAGCACACACTAAGGGGGAGCACTAACTTAAAGGAGAAATCCTCTTTTTTTTTTTGCAAAATTAAAAATATTAAATGGACACTGTACTGTTAATCAAGGAATGTTTTGCCATCATCAAAAAGGGGGAGATTGTTGGCTCCATTAGTTTTTGATGATAATAATAAAACATTCCCATTCATTTTTGTCTAATATATCTACTTGAGTGTGCATGACTGTTATTGTATGCCAATGATAAATAAATTATTCCAAGGGACATATCAAAAATTATATGTATAAGAAGCCATAATTAATCAACAAAACAGAAGCTTCTTAGTTGAATAATAAAGGCTTAGTTAGCTAAAATTCAAATAAGAAGTTGGTCAGCTCAAGAGTATTGACGAACAGAAAAGACTTAGTTGACCAAAAAATGGGTTAGTTGACTATGACTCTATTGCCAGAAATCTAGACTTCAAGACAGAACCAACTTAATCGACTAAGAAGAAAGTTAGTCAACTAAGTGCCCACTGCTAGAAACACAGAATAGAAGATAGAAACAACTTAGTCAACTAAGATATCAGTTAGTCGACTAAGAGCATTTTGTCAGAAAATTTGAATTGTGCACTAGAAAACAGATTAACGGCCAGAACTGCAACAAAACTGTTTCCAACTCTCAAAAAATGCCTAACACCTATCAGAGCTGATTTTCCAAGTATATAAGAGGCTTCCAATGACTAGAAATAGAATGAAGGCTTCCAAGAACAAAAAGAGCTAAAAAATCAGCAAAAACTCTCTACATTCTTCTACATTTCACGCCTATCCTTGTAAAAGATTCAAGCATTTCACTTTGTACCACTTTAGATCAAGTCAGTGATCATAGGTACACCTTTATTTCTCTTTATCTTGTATACTTAGAGTGCGCGAGACACTCTAAGGGATTTATTCAAGCTTGGATTACTTGATTGAGTGTATAGGTTCTAACTTAGCCTTAGAAAAGTTAGTTTTGGGTTTTGGTTGATCCCGTAAAAAACCATTGTTAAAGGTTGTGGTTGAGCCTTTGAAAAGCCATTTTAGGTTTTGGTTGATCCTGTGAAAAACCATTATTAAAGGTTGTGGCTGAGCCTGTGAAAAGCCATTGTAAAGGCTTGGTGGAAGCTTGGGAATTTCATTGGTTTTAGTGATTTGGTTTGGAAAATCCTTGGTTGAACAATCAAGGTAGTGGATGTAGGTCTTTGACCGAACCACTATAAATCATTGAGTATTGTCTCCTTTATTTTATTTTTCATTTTCATTCATTCTAAAATCATTCTTTCATCTTGCATCAAATTTCTCATCCTTGACCTTCAATTTGCCCCTAATTAGAAATCAAGTTTAGTAAAAGCCAAAAAGTGCTATTCACCCCTCCTCTAGCACATTTATTTGGGACCAACACAAGAAAGGCATGGTACAATTAGACAAAAGTGGAGTGGCAAACTTCAACGTTGAATTCAAATTTTGGCACCAAACCATAGTGAATAACCAACACTTTGAGGCTATTGTTAGATTTTTCTCCATGCAAGAATACGTATTGCAACAAGTAATATGAAGGTAGTTAGAGTGCCAAATCCCACAAGGAATTTCACCAACTTAAGCTAAGTGCTAAAATTGTAGCAAACTAACTTTATCCATGTAATCAAAATTAAAAGATTAATTAAAATCAAAATTGAATTAACAACCTAAACTAATAGTTGACTAACAAAGTTTACTAGAAAAATAATTGGTTAAAAGCTTAGGATTATGATATCCCTCAACACTTCATTTGAATTCTCAATCCTTTTCTAAATTTACTTTAATGGATTGCATTGCTAGCCTAGAGTCCCAAGTTATTTGTAAGTCTATGTCAAGATGCTCCTAAAAATATCTCTCTCAATTAATTAATGTATGACTACATAATTCAAATGAAGAAAGATTCATTAAGTTTACGCTCTAATCTTGGCTACATGCAACACATAGGTAAATGTCTATCCTATATGCAAATCAAATCACCTAATCAACTTATTGAATTTGAACACATGCTATTCCAGTAATGGCTTAATCTAAACTCCCTTCGTCAAGTTGTATTTAGATATCTAAATTAATCTAATTGGTGATCAAGCAATTAGAAGCATTAAACATAGAATTGGAATAAACAACTCATATTCCATTGATAATGAGCTAAAGAGAGATAAAGTATTCAAACTACATGTTAGGTTCAATCATAATCCTAGAAAATGTAAATTAGTTCATAACTAAAGATAAAAACATAATCCAAAGAAATTTAACCATTGTAACAATTCAAGAAAAACAAAGAATAAAAAAAGAATAACAAAAACTAAAGATTTGTCAAATCTTCAATCTTTAATCTTGCAAAATCTTTTTTTGCTTTCTTGATTATTTTTTAGCCATTTTTTTTCAGAGAAAATCTTCTCAAAACCTCCAGTTTGATTGCCTCAAATTTTCCTTTTAAAAGCCTCCAAGTGACCTAATTCTACTAAAATTTGAAAAAAGAAAGCTTGAATATTAGAATAGGGTGTTGTGACCTCAGCTCCTCAAGCGTCACGACCTTGTGCTCTCAGCTACAGTATGATGCTTTTTCTTCATGGGTGCTACGGCCATGGCTCCTTGGATGCCGTGGCATCAGCTTCTTGCTACAATATAATGTTTTGTGTAAATTCTAGTATAGTCTCTCTTCTCCTGACATGATTTTCACCTTGTTTTGATCTAAACTGGGTAAAGTGGTAAACATAAAAGTTGTAGCCATATCTCTTAGCTTTCCAATGTCTTAAGAATGACATCAATTGGACCTTTATAGAAAGAGTTATGCTCAAAATATCATAGCATATAAGACCAAAGTTATCACTATACTTGCACAGATTATCACCAAATAAGGTTTTTTCATCGAATTTCCTACAAAAACAATAAAATAGATCAGCAATAACTAAACTTAAAAAAATTTAAAGTAATTTAACATAAAATTAAACTGAAATAACTTAAACTAAACTACTCATTATGCATTGAACTTAACTAAGAAAAACAACTAAAATACTTAATTCCAAACCTAAAATCTCAATGACTTAGCTACTTAAGCACCCAAAATGTGACAAAATAACTCTATATCAAAGAATTATCACACTTGCAAACTTAAGATTTTGCTAGTCCTCATGTAACATGCAAAATAAAATGCAATAACGTAAATGAAGAAAATAACTTAACTAGAAATAAATTGCACCAACTCAATAATCACCTTTGATATACTCATAAGTTATTCCATATTCTCAACTCTAAGTAACACATAAATATTATTCAAGATAATGTTTTAATTCAAAAGCAAGCTCATCATCGAATGGTTTTCATGTGTGTAACACTTCCAATTTTTTATGTAAATTAAGTTAAATGAGAATGATCTATTAAATATTTTGTGCCTTGAGGACATTAATGATTTGTGATATATGCTGAGTATTTGAGAGTGTACATGTTGACACTTAGGTAAATTTTTAAGAAAATAGTGATAAATTCATGATTTAGAGGTTTGATTCGTATTTGATATGATAATGGATGATATGTTATGTGTGGGTTGAATTTAAGAAGTGATTTGAGGTTGTGGAAGAAGTTTAGAACAAGTTTAGGCTTTGCAGAGAGCTATTTTTATAAATCTAGACCTCAAAAGTCAAGTATGTTGGTCTAAGATCGATTATAGGATCTTTATAGTCGATCCTAGGAAGGAAAAATGGGAGAAATGCAAGCATACTGGTGCAAGATCAGCTATAGGGCTTTCATAGTCGATCTTGTGAAGAAAAGTCGATAGAAACTGGACATTTTAGTCCAAGATAGACTATAAGTCCTTTATAGTCGATCTTGGGAAGGGAAATGGGGGAAATTTGCCAGTCAAGGTTGACTATAAACTTCCCACAATCAATTCTAGGCTATCAAATTAGCTTAAATCGGGCTTAAAAGCCCTAAAATCGAACCTTTGTCATTTTATCCCTTTTTCCTTTATTCCTTCACCATTTTCTCTCAAATTTTGCCCCTTTCAAACCCATTCAAATCCAACAATCAATCTTGGATTCTAAATGTTGGAGGTAAGTGTTTTCACTTCCAAAAGTTAGTTTATGTGATTTTCACTTTTGCTCTCTAAAACCTAAAACCTTAACTCCCAATAATAATTTTTAAAGTACTTGGAGTTATTTGGCATAAATGTGGAGCTTAGAAAACACTTCTAGAGGTAAGATTAAATGTTTGTACCAATTGATTTCTAATTTAACTGATGGATAACTTAGATCTTACTTTGGTTCAACTTCGAGTGAAATTGGCCCCCTTGAGTTGAGTGAGGATTTAGGGTAAATAATAGCACAACCTAGCTTTTAAGGTATGGGTTTAGCTCATGGTTGAAGGATTTGAGCTTATGTGTTGGATTACTAAAGATTTGATTATTTTTAGAAAAGTTGACATTTTTTGAAAGCTAGAATTAAAATTGTTTTGTGATGTTTTGATGTGCTTAAGGGAAGATTGAGCCATTTGGGAACATTGGTGAGTTGAAAAATGGTTGGAAGCTAAGGATCGAAGTGTGGATGTGGAGTACTTCTCATTTGTCAATGTGAATGGCGAAACTTTTATGGATAGGAGCATAATAGCTAGAGTGCATGTATGCTTCTATAATAAAAATGCATGATGTATGCTATGTATGAGCCATAAGTATGTCTAGTGGTAGAATTCATAGACTAGAAAATGTTTATGAATACGTGATGCGCCTAGAAGTAGTGAGCCTAGGCTAATGATGTTAATATGTTATGATGCTATAATGAATGTGCATATGATGAATATGTCTAGAAATGTTGAGTCTAGACTAGTGAATGTTATGAGAATTATATGATATGCCTAGAAGGATAGTACCTACACTAATGTGATGATGATCTATTATGATAAGTATAATTGATTGAGATCATGAATGACGAATGTGAATAGTCCATGGATGATTCTAGGCAATGTTATGATGTGGAATAACTGTATCTCAACCGTGGAGGATTACTGGATGATTAATATTATGAGGTTAAGTGTGTCCATACCCCTATACTATGTCTCGCTTGTGATTCTTTCCCATAGTGCTACACTGCCATCCATTGAGATCGTTCCTTTGATGTTTAATGACTCCGTTGTTTGTATGAGGTTAAGTTTGTATATACACGTTTAAAGGACATGTGTAGCAACTATCTCTGCACATTACAATTGATTTATACTCCTGATCGTTAAGTACTAGTGTGACTCACCCCCTTTGATTGTATTGTGTAGATAAATATACACTAAGGATCAGGTGACTTAGTGCTGTCGACATCAGGCACATAATTTTGGTAGGTGGTATGTTATCCACTAGGGTTGTATCTCTGCTAAGTCATAGACAAGTCCTACGCTTCTGCAGTGTATAAAATGGTTATGTTTTAGGGTGGATTACATGGGTACTGCATCACCTTGTATGAAGTCATGTAATGAGATGTTTAATAACTTGATGAGTTAGCCAATGCAAGACTATGCATATGTTATGTTTAAGACTTGAATGTTATTACAAGTCAAGAGGCTAATGTTGAATATTAAAGATTTAAGATTAGTCAAATGATGTTGGCCATGAGGCCTTACAATTCTGAGATATGTTAAATAGGACTTACTTATGAAGCCAAGGGGATAAAAATATGTAACAAGGTGGTTTGAAAGGCTCAGTTGGTCCAAAGATGGTCTAAATCATTTCCTTAACTACGTATAGCCTAGGATTTCGCCTTGAGACAGAATCAAACAATTCTAGAACTCAAGAAATTAGTCAAAATTTCACATTCACATAAACCTTTTCTGGATGTGCATAATACTTCAAAGCAAAAGATATGATGCTCAATTTATGGAAAATTTCTTCCTAACAATAAAGCTTAGCATAAGAATTTACATAATACTTAAATAATATTCACATTTACTAAGAGCAAAAGATAACAAAATAACTAGGTTTCATCATTGGATAGGTAAATCAAAGAAATTGGCAAAACTAACTTTAGTTCAAGTTCTTGAAACATGGAAAAAATTAAATGATAAACAAACTTATTAAACTTAAAATCTAAAAAACATAAATGCACAAGAGATTAAACCCAAGCCTAAAAACTTAAAAGTCCCCCTAAACTTTAAACTAGCATTGTCCTCAATGTTACTAAAATAGATAAAAAAAGGAAATAGAATATTCCCTTAGAAACGTGGAAAGACTCTACTCTTCCTCTTCATCTTTATCTTTGTCACCAATGTTTGTGGGAGGCTTTTTGTTTTTTACTGCAAAGAGAAAATAAATAGAGATTCATGTAGAAATATAAATAAATAATATGAAAATAACTTAAAAGAGAAAATATGAGTTTCAAAAGCTTGGGTAGCCTATCAAGAAACGTTTTTTTATAGTCAATAGCTTGACTATGGCTGGTCTTTATTATTGTCCAGTGGAATGATTTAGGATCTTTGGTGAACCAATTCACCTCCCAAACAATATTAGAGATGTTGCCCATCCATGCCGAATGGTCTAGTATCCTTACTACTAATAACTATTGCACCATAAGGATAAACCTTAACCACCTTGTAAGGACTTGACCACTTTGATTTTTGTTCCATGGAAAGAGCTTGACTAATGTGGTTAGTAACACTTGTTGTGCAACCTTAAAATCAAGATTAATTGAAGGTGGTGGAATCTACTCACTTTTCTCCACAAAAACTTTAAGGGGTTTCTTTCAAATTTCTTGTCAAAAACCTCTTTAGCAAACTCATCAATTGCATCCATTCTATGGCAAATTTTTGTAGAGGAAAGATACTTAATTGTATTGAATATATTAAAATCAATTACTGCCTTTCCAACTTTGAAAGTCATCTTACCATTCTCCATATCTATGATTGGTTTGGCTGTAGCCAAGAATGGTCGTCTCAAAATAAGAGGAATTTCATCATCTTCTTCTATCTCAAGCACAATAAAGTCCACTAGAATGTACAACTTCCCAACTTTAACCAAAACATCCTTTATAATCCTAACAGGGTACTTGATTGTTTTGTCTGCTAACTACAAAGAAACTATAGTTGGTTTAATCTCATTAAGTCCAAGTTTCCTAGCAATAGACAAAGGCATAATTAAAACACCAGCATCCAAATCACATAAAGCTTTAGAAAATTGAACACCATAATTAGTACAAGGGATAGAAAAACTCCTTAGATCCTTAAGCTTTGGTGGAAGCTTATTGTAATACCCCGTACTTTGATATGGTGACTAATAAAGCTTATTGGATGCTAATTGAGGTTAATTACAATGTTTAAAAGTGATGAAAGATGAAAGGAATAGTTTGGGATAAAATATTTCGCATGCGAGGAAATAATAAAATAATAATATTTTTATTGAGGAAGAATTTACTAGATAAACAGTGATTCAGAAGTGAAGTAAGGCATAATAAGGTATTTTGGGCACCAAGGAGACAAAAAGAATGTGAGACCTCGACCTCTATAGACCCGTAACTAGTAGTAGATGTGATAACATGGACTAGGGGCAATTTCATCATTTCTCATGATGAGCTCTTGGAAGTAGCTTTCAACTGTTATTAAGGTCTAAATAGACCTAAGGAATAAATGGATGATGGTAAAATGAATGAAGAAGATAGAAATATCGATAATTTTCACGATAGGGGCAAAACGATCATTTTGCATCTCGAGTCCAAATTTTTAAGTTTTCATGAACTTGAGTATTTCTAGACTCTTATGGACCTTGTCTTAGTGTCAAAGAAGTAAAAAGATTGTATAAAGGCAATGGAAAGACAAAATGATCTTGTTAAGGGCATTTTGGTAATTACATAAGAAAATGGATAAACATAAGGCATAAATATCTAAGTTTCTAGCAAGTTCTTCAAATTTCCAGCAACTTCTTCCTTTCTCACATTTTCTTACCTTCCATTGGAGCTTGCTTTGAAACCTCCATAGATTTTCTCAAGTTAACCCCAATTTTCATGCTTTTGTGTACCTTTTCGCAAAGTCCTTTGTGCTTTCTTACTCTTTCACCTTAAAACACTCAAAAGCCTTTCCGTAATACTTTCCCTCACTAGTTGGACATTTTAGAGAGAGAAAGAGAGATTTTTCACAAGAATTCGAAAGCTTTTGAAAAGGAATTCGATTACAAAGCTACCAAGGTGAGTAATGAAACTGAGTTGATTTTTTTTAGTTGTTGAGAATGGCTAGTGGCTAGAATTGTGAGTGTTTTATAGTTGAGGTGGTCTATTCATTTTTAGGGTGACTAGAGTAGTGAAATAAATAGCCACTTAATGGTAATTAGAAGCTAGTTAGGAATAACTAGCGAACTTGAGTTAGGAAATAGCTTTTGGAATTATATTAATGCCAATTTGGGTGATTGAGATACTATTGGGTGTGATAGGTTCCAACAAGATCCCACATCTCCATTCGAAGCATTGGTCGAAGTTGGAGTCGATTTAAGAATTAACAAAGACACTGTGAGTGAACTTGCACTAAAAATATTTTGGGAAATGTATTGGTATTTGGACGAAGCGTGTGAATGATTTTTGTTTGATTGTTCCATAAAGATTATGCATGGGAACAAGCCTTTATTAAAAAGTTTTACGTTGTGAGTGTGCAAAATGATGAATCCTTGTGCCTTATATGATGTTGATATAAATATATATGATGCGTATTGATAGTTAATATTGTGTAATAAATATAACCATGCATGTGTGTGATAAGGGGGATGCACATGCCAGTGATGATGAGGTGTGAAAGTGTGGATAGTGATGTTGATGTGTGCGAGTAGGGAGTGCACACGATGATGTTGATGTGTGCGAGTAAGGAGTTCACACGATGATGTTGATGTGTGCGAGTAGGGAGTGCACATGATGATATTGCCTTGTGCATGTAGGGAGTGCACATTGGCTTAGTGAGGTGGTGGTATTCGTGTTTATATTTGTATATATACATGTGTAAGAGAAAGTTGTGAATATAGTAGGTGGATGTAATGTATGTGAAATCTTGCACGTTGAACCTTGAAATCTTGCTAATTATCTTTAAATTGAATTGTATTGCAGCGAGAAACTCTCGGGTTCTTGCCGCACGAATCTTGCTGTAGCGAGAATCCACTCTCGCTGCAGCGAGAAACCTTTTGTCATGTTTACTACCTTGCTTTGTTTCTGTAATATTTTCTACTTCTTTAACCTCACGGTTGATCATGGATTTTCAACATCAAGGAATTAGTTAATCAAGTTTGAAATGAGGGGTTTTAATCAGAATTAAACTAAATTGCATTCTGTTTGAATCTAAGTGCATCATGATTTTTAAACTTTCCTTATCGTCGCTTGTTCCTTTCCTATATTCACTCACTGGGTTTATACTCACTGTTTTCAACTTCATGTTTTTAGATTAGAAGGCAGTTAGAAACTAAGTCGAGGTGTCCTCGTAGATTAGTCTCCTTAGTAGGTATCTCGGCAATCAATAGCTATACCTTCACCAAGGTCACTTCGCTGGAAGTCGAGTATCTCTTTTGTTGTTTATAGATAAACCCGATGTAAATTACTAAGGTATTTGTCTTAGACAATATATGTATACTTTGAATGGTAATGCCACTATGAGTTGACAATGGTTAACATTATTCTGAGTTTGAATTATGAAATGTGACTTTAGGAACATGTGATAGAATGAAGAACTGATTATGCAAATAGGCTTGCTTGGATTTAGTGGGCTATGCCCAATGGGTCCATGCGTCAGTTATGGCCCGAAAATTGGGCTGTGACAATGTTGGTATCAGAGCTCTAGGTTTAGTCTAGTCCTAAGAATTCTCATGTCAGTTAGCAGAGTTGTCAGAGTTAATGTAGAGTCTTGTTTATGGCTTGTGACAGCAGCACAAGTCATAGACAAGAGGCTATATAAACTCTTATTCTTAGTAACCTACCTTTTCGCTAAACTCATATAAAGGTCATAAGTGGTGCCGTCATTCGGGTTTGAGATGTCACCCTAGACACGAGCTGTTGTTGGAAGATTTTAAGTAAATGTTCCTAATAAAAGGTTAGTGTGATGGTATATCCCTCCGATGAAGGATGGAGAAAAGTGGAGTTAGATTAATAGGTCTGTAATAACTTGTTCATTTGGTGGAGTTAAAGGTTGAGCCCAAGATTTTCAATGAGAAGAAAATTTGATGACTATGACTTGTATTTGAGGTCAATATAAAAGAGCACGTGAGATAATGGTAATAAGGGGTGTACTTTGATTGGAATGACTAGTGATTGTTAGAAATGAAGTGTGGTCATCAAGAAAAAGGCTAGTAAACCAAACTGCTTTGAGGATGAGCTTGAATTTTACTATGCTTAGTATGAAGCCAAAGGATTAAAGGATTAGTTGTGGACTTGGTAGCTTGAAGTTAAATGACTTAAAAGTGTTGATTTTAGTTTAAATGTCATATGGAGTTCTATGTTTGAGCTTAGTATACAAGTTGCTTTAAAGATCCATTTAAAAGTTTATATGGTTCAATATACAACCTATGATGTAAATGATTAGTTTTGAATATGATTTCTCCAAAAGTAAGAGATTTAGAAAATGTTGACTATTGGATAAGCTCGAAGAAGGAGCATCTGCATCGTAAGTTTACGAATTTGGATCTCATGGTCGCAAAACCGAGATGCAATGATTAAGTGAATTGTCCACCTTACTAATGTTAACGGTTAAGGATTGATGAGTAAAGTTAAGCTCGTAATGCGAAGTGATGTACACTTTGATATTTATGTACCTAAGAGTTATTTAGAGATCATTGGTTAATCAAATTTGCACTAAATGTCATGCTAAAGGTATGTGAATGTTAGTAGTGCAATGTGTTCAAAGGGTGATTTTGACATACCACCAAATGTGGAATATATATGCTGAGATTAATGTTTTGATCGCGAATTTGTGATAGAAAGCTAGTTGTGCAAATTGTGGGTTTCCTGACCATGAAATATATGGAGGTTATCAATATGTAGACATATACTTAGAGTTGTACATCTTGTGATCCCCATGCGTCATATGGAAAGAGATATCCCATAGAAGAACTTAGCCTAATTGGTGGTTATATGGCTATAAGCTTGGTATGAGATTGAGAATGCCCTAACATGTATGGGGAGTGTGTTGTGAAAGGCCGAAAGTTATTAAGATGAATAATGGGAGAAATCAGTGAGACTATAGGTGACACTTTGAATGGTTAACGTGATTAAGTCAAGGATTGTAAAGTTAAGTATGGAGGGAATTATAAAAATGATGCCATAACATTATAACAATGATAATCTGACACAAATATAGTCCATTTGAGGTAAATTATGGAACTTGGAAAGATGAATTCTTGATTTGATAAAGATCGTGAATGTAGAATGTGGAGAACAATGAACTATTTTTATGATCATTTGTACTGAAAGTCAAAAACTATTTAAGTTACTAGACAATAAAGACAATTAATTATGGATGGTAAGAATTATGGGGTGCCATAAATAATGAATAATTATGCATGTAGTGATATTTATATTGTGAATTCATTACACCATATGGGAAAGATATCCTAAGGTAGGACTTAGTGATTAAGGATAAGAGTTACAAGATAATATGAGTTAAAAGTATTGACTTGGCCTACTACATATGATAAGCAAAGAGAAGATATACGTGCTTATGGAAATTGTGGTATAGGCTTAGAGGAAAACCTTGCAGTTTGAAATGATTAATGTAGTAGCCTTACAGGTAAGAGAGTCAATTTGATAAGGTAAATTTCAGCAGCTACAATGCCGCAATGCTGATTGCCCAACACTGTTGCGTTAAGGACTCCTCATGTCTAGAAGGCATGGGCAAATCCTGATTGGCATGTAGATGAAATTCACGAGTTGAATTATGGTTATTGGTTTAGATGCTAAGCTTTGTTAATTGAAGCTTTAAGTGCATTGGAAAAGTGTTTAGATGACTAAATTGAAAGGTTTCTTTATTGCCTTATATATATGGGCATGTAAGCAAAGGTAAGAGAAGTTAAAGAGTTCTTAAGATGGCTACGTTGAGATAAATTACCGTGTGAAGAATTAAGATGAATAATATGTTGACTAAAGTCAAATCCTAAGAAATAAAGTAGACAAGAAATTAAGCTTTGTTAAAGGCTAAGGAAAAAGTGAGTGAAAAGTTGGATGAATGTATGAGACATTGATAAGGGACGTCAAAACCAAATAATGAAAGTGTGAATGAAAAATTACAAGCGTGACATAAAAAATGAGTTAATGTAAAGTATCGTTATGAGGAATTATAAATCTTGTCCTGACTTAGTTGAATGAAAAGGATTGATGACAATACAAGGCCAATTATGTGGCATACTAGAAACATATGAGTATAAACTGAGGATTGAATAAATGAATATGCATTTATATATCTTAGAGAATAAGTGCTTGCCTTTGTAATGATATGCTCGAAATGTTAATGAGCAAATAAGTGATTAAGTGTTTTAAGAAAACATGAACATTTTTGAGAAGGAATTACCAAACATATGCGACAAGTATAATATATGGAATTTTGAAACTTGCTGAGGAGCCTGACAACTAAACCACGGGTTAAGTGATTATAAGTGGTGAGATGTGAAACCTCGACCTTCATAGACGTGTAACTCAAGGTGGAACTTATGTTTAAAGGTTTAGTTTGAGCTAATGATGCTAGTTTTACATTATTTATAATTATTTTATGTCGTTATAGGAGTAGGATTCAAAAATAATTTCAATTGGTGCAGAAAAGTGTATAATGGGTTATTGCTTTATTTGCATATATTTTGGTTTTTCAAGCATATCTCCCACTACAGAAGTCTAAATGACATGATTTTCAAACCATTAGAAAGTTACGAGGCAGGGCTATAACTTTGATGTTTACTATGTTTCCCAATTTTGAATAGAAAGTGGTCAAAATCTTTGTTGAAATGGAAGTACTGCACTAGAAGAACAGATTCAGACAGAACATTTAAGCATCGCAGAGCTAGAAATTGAGAGCCGCGGCCCTCACCGTAATTTCCACAAATAACAAGTTTAGAGGATTTTTGAAGCTAGGACTTTTGGGGGCTACTTAAGGAACCTCTTTCAGAGGATTTTGGACCTTTTCTAGTGTCAAAAGGGTAAAAGATTGCACAAGAAAAGGAGGAAGACAAGTGGCCTTGTTAAGGGCATTATTGTAATTGCATGAAGATTTAGATAAGCTTTAACTATAAAAATCTCATTCTTCCAGCAACTTCTTCTTCTCCTTCCTCCCATCTCATGTTTCTCTCCTCTTCGATGAAAGCTTCTTTCAAGCTTCCATCACTTTCCCAAACTAACCTCAATTTTTGTGCTCTACACACCCTGGTGCAGGGTTTTTTCACACTCTTTTACTCCTTCACCTTAAACAAACCCTTAAAAGTCTTTCTTTAATACTTTCTCTCACTAATTGAACTTTGTAGAGAGAGAAAAAGAGGTTTCATGATAGCTTGAGGACTCTTGGGAAGAAATTTCATTACAATCCACCAAAGTGAGTGATGAATTAGGACTGGTTTTAAGTTGTTCATAAAGGCTAATAATTAGAGTTATGAATTGTGTATTGCTGAAATTGTTTAGCTATTTCTAGTGTTACTAAAGTAGAGACTTGAATGGCCAATAAAATGGTAATGGAAGATAGATAGGAAGGGCTAGTGAAGCTTGATTTAGGAAAATAGCATTTGGAGTGATATTAATGTAAATTGAATTAGTTGCGATGTTTTTATGCATGATAGGTTCCAACGAGGCCCTCAGCCCCATTTGAACCATTAGTCGAAGTTAGAGCCCACTAAAACATCAATAAAGACTAGTGAGTGAACTTGCATTTCAAAATGTTTTGGGGAAATGTTTAGGTATTTCAATGAATCATTTGGGAGTTTTATCGGTTTTTGCTTTAAAATTGCCTGGGAACAAGCCCTGATAAAATGTTTGATGTTGTGAAATGTGAAATGTGTAAAAGGATGAATCCATATGTTTTTGTATGATGTTGATATATATATGTATACTATGTCATAAATGGTACCATTGTGTGACAAATGCCACCGTGCATGTTCACGGTGAGTGTGCACTTACCGATGATGACGGTGGTGAGGGAGATGGATGTTGATACTGTCTGGCCAAGTGCATGATGTGGTGGGATGCACATGAGCTGGGTGAGGTGGGATGTCTGGCTATGTGCATGATGTGGTGGGATGCACATGAGCTGGGTGAGATGGAATGATTGCTGGAATTTTCCTCTCTTTCAAATTTCAAGCTAACTATGGTTCCTTCATCATTAAATGATTTAATAACCAGGGGTTTAATTGAGGGATTTTAATAAGAACTTGAACTAAGTTGCATTGTTTTCAAATAAGTGCATCATGATTATCAACTTTCCTTATTGTTGCTTGTTCCGTTGTTCTGTTTACTCACTGTTTTCAACTTCATGTTTTCAGATTTGGAGGCAATTGGAACCTAGGTCGAGGTGTCCACGTAGTTTCTTCTCTTTGCTAGGTATGTTGGCATTCAGTAGCCATCCCTTCACCTTGGTCATTCTGCTGGAAGCCCAGAGTCATTTTTATTTGTAAATACCTACATGTGATGTAAAGTACTAAGATGCATGCCTTAGACCATATATGTATATTTTGATTGGTAAGCCACCATGAGTGGCAATGGTTAATATTATTATCAGTTAATATAAATGCAGTTTTGATTGCCATAGCTTATTAGTAAAGTACTTGAAGGGTGGCATTGTGAGATGTAGCTTTCAGAATAATTGATGGGATGACAAGCAGGATTACGTAAATAGGCTTTCTTGGGCTTAGTGGACTACGTCCATTGAGTCCATGCGTCGGTCATGGCTCGAAAATCTGGTCGTGACAAAGTTGGTATAAGAGCCCTAGGTTGTTTAGGTTCTAGGACTTCCTTTTGTTGGTCCAGCGGAGTGTCGGGTCTTTATGTGAAAACTTCAGTTGTAAAGTGTGAACCACGACACATTTTACAACCAAGTGTGTGCATAGATTCCCTATCTTAGAAACCACCATTTTCCCTTAAGTATGATTATAAACTGTGTTTAATAATAGGTGTTTGCTCTTGTTTAGGTAAGAATACCGCCTAATACACGAGCCACCTTAAAATGGATAGGGGAGCAAGATGCTCCTAATGAGATGACAAATAGGCCACGGGCATCCACTCTTAGGGGTAAGGTAGACGTGGCGGGGCCACTACGCTAGTGAGGGTAGATACGCTTGTTGGTAGGCAAGATGAGGGACAGTCTTTGGGTGATGTGGATAGACAACCAATTGGGGGCATTACCATCGAGGACTTGGCTGCAGGCCTGCAGGGAGTTAATCGGGTTGTAGAGATGATGGCAGCCCGTACGGACGATATATAGAGGATAGTGAAGGGGAGATCTACAGTACAAGAATCCTCTAGTTCCCAAGTGCAGGCTGAACGCCAATATTTTTAGGTCGAAAAGGGTCATTTAGAAAATTCTCTTCCTGATTTTCTCAAGCTTAAGCCTCCATCATTTTCAGAGTCTGATGCATCGGAGAAACCCCAGATTTTCTTAGATAAGATGGAGAAAATTTATAAAGCCTTGGGAAGTTCCAATGTCCGATCAGTTGAGCTAGGCACCTTCCGATTAAAGGACGTGGCACAAGAGTGGTATAACTCCTTATGTAGAGGCAGACCAACGGATGCAGCACCGTTGACTTAGAGTGAGTTCAATATAGCCTTCTTAGATTAATTTTTACCACTCAGTGTACATAATGCCAAAGCTAGAGAGTTTGAGGCTTTGGTATAGACCTCGAGTATGATGGTGTCATATTACGACATAAAATTCACACAATTGTCTAGGTACGCGCCCTATATACTCTCTACTGAGGAGATGAAGATACAAAGGTTTGTGGATGGGCTAGTGGAACCATTGTTTAAGGCTGTGGCATCTCGAGATTTCAATACGTACTTTACAGTAGTGGATTGTGCTCAGCAAATTGAGATGAGGACCAGTGAGAGTAGGGCTACGAGGGATAGAGCAAAAAGGGCCAAGACAGAGGGTTATCAAGGTCGTAGAGATTTCAACAGTAGTATTTCATCTTCTAGCCATTAAGGCCCACAAAGGGACTCACGATTACCCCAACAGGGGAGTGACTTGACTAATGCCAGTGTTGGATCAAGACAAAAAACTTTTAGTGGAGGAAGGCGGCAAGATTCTAGATAGGGTAGTCAAGTTATCCACTCTTGTGATACTTGTGGGAGACGACATAGTGGACGATGCTTACGTACTAGGAGAGTTTATTATGGGTATGGTCAATCTGGACATATTAGGAAGGATTGCCCGATGGCTCATCAATCACAAGGTTCTGCTCGCTGCTCGACCCAGCCAGCTTTGTCTACTCTTTCAATAGTCGCCTCATTTGATCAGAAGGCCAGTGGATCAAAAGGTAGAGGTGTTATTACTTCCTTTTAGGGCAGGATTTTTGGGTCTGGATGTCAGAGTTTCACCGATAGAGGCCAAGCGAGGGTATATGCTTTAACACCCCAAGAAGCCCAATCATCAAATGCAGTGGTTTCAAGTACTCTTTCTGTTTGTAATATGGATGCTCGAGTATTGTTTGATCCTGGTGCTACCCATTCCTTTATTTTTTCATGTTTTGCACTTTGTTTAGGTAAGGATCATGTTAGGAGAGAAGAACAATTGGTGGTGTCTACTCCTTTAAAAGAGGTATTTGTGGCTGAATGGGAATATGAATCTTGTGTAGTTTGAGTCAAGAACAAAAACACATTGGTAGATCAAGTGGTGTTAGACACCTTAGATTTTGATATGATTTTAGGAATGGATTTGCTATCACTTTGTCATGCTAGTGTGGACTGTTACCATAAATCGGTTAGATTTGATTATCCTGGTGAACCATCATTTAGTATTCAAGGGAATAGGAGCAATGCTCCCACCAATTTGATATCAGTCATGTCTATTGGAAGGCTATTAAGACAGGGTTGTCAAGGTTACTTGGCTGTTGTGAGGGATACTCGAGTGAAGGTTGGAGATATAAGCCAAGTGTCGGTAGTGAATGAGTTTATGGATTTATTTCTTGAAGAACTACCAGGTTTACCCCTCGAGTGAGAGATTGAATTTTGTATAGATTTGATTCTCGACACTAGACCCATATCCATACCCCCATACCGAATGGCACCAACGGAGCTTAAGAAACTTAAGGATCAGTTAGAGGATTTGTTAGATAAAGGCTTCATTCGCCCCAATGTCTCACCATGGGGAGCACCGATACTATTTGTAAAGAAGAAAGATGGGTCACTTTATGTATTGACTACCGACAACTTAATAAGGTAACGGTGAAGAATAAGTACCCCCTTCCAAGAATAGATGATTTATTTGATTAACTACAGGGAGCACAATGTTTCTCTAAGATAGATCTGCGATTTGGGTACTATCAGTTGAGGATCCGAAATGAAGATATACCAAAGACCGCATTTTGAATAAGATATGGGCACTATGAGTTCTTGGTGATGTCATTTGGGCTTACAAATGCCCCTACGGCCTTTATGGATTTGATGAACCGAGTGTTCAAGCCCTATTTTGACAAGTTCGTGGTGGTGTTTATTGATGACATCTTGATCTACTCAAAGAGCCGAGAGGAGCATGAGCAACATCTTAAGATAGTGCTCTAACTTTGAGAGAACATCGATTGTATGCCAAGTTCTCCAAGTGTGAGTTTTGGCTTGAAAGTGTTGCATTCTTAGGACATGTGGTTTCCAAGGATGGGGTACAAGTCAACCTAAAGAAAGTTGAGGTAGTGGAAAAGTGGCCAACGCCAACATCAGTTACGGAGATTAAAAGCTTTTTGGGTTTGGCTGGCTATTATCGTCATTTAGTAAAAGACTTCTCCAAAATAGCCACCCTTCTAACTAAGTTGACATGTAATGATACAAAATTTGAGTGGTCAGATGCTTGTGAGGATAGTTTTGAGAAGCTTAAGGCATGTCTCACCACAGCTCCAGTATTAAGCCTACCGTAAGGCACAGGGGGTTAAACGATATTTTGTGAATTATCGCAGGTTGGTTTAGGGTGTGTATTAATGCAGCATGGGAAGGTGATTTTATATGCATCAAGACAACTTAAAAAGCATGAGCAAAATTACCATCCACATGATTTGGAGATGGCAGCAATCGTGTTTGCCTTAAAGATTTGGAGACATTACTTGTATGGTGAGACTTGTGAGATATATACAGACCACAAAAGCCTAAAGAATATATTTCAATAGAGGGATCTTAACTTGCAACAACGTAGGTGGATGGGGTTGCTAAAGGATTATGATTGCACTATTCTTTACCATCCCGGTAAGGCAAATGTAGTGGAGGATGCCTTGAGTCGAAAATCAATGGGGAGCCTAGCACATATCTCTACAGATAGGAGATCTTTGATTAGGGAGATGCATAGCTTGGGAGACATGGGTGTACATTTGGAAGTTTTGAAGGCAAATGCATTGCTAGCACATTTTAGAGTGAAGCCTATCTTAATGGACCAAATTAAAGAAGCACAAAGTAAATATGAGTTCATAACTAACACTTTAGAGGAGCCTTAAGGAAGGAAAGGAAAGATGTTTACCAAAGGCACAGATGGAGTATTAAGGTATGGAACTAGACTTTATGTATCGGATAGTGATGGATTGAGGAGAGAAATATTGGAGGAGGCGCATAGGGTAGCCTACGTGGTACATCCAGGAGCTACCAGAATGTACCAAGATTTGAAAGAGGTATACTGGTGGGAAGGACTTAAGAAAGATGTAGCGAAGTTTGTCTGCAAGTGCCTAGTCTGTCAACAAGTTAAGGCAGATTACAAAATGCCCAAAGGACTACTACAGCCGTTACTAGTGCTTGAGTGGAAGTGAGAGCATATTGCAATGGATTTTGTAACAGGTTTCCCTCGAATTAATGGGGGCTACGACTCGATCTGGGTCATAGTAGACCGGTTACGAAATCAGCTCACTTCTTTCCAATTAAAACTACATACGGGACTGCCTAGTATGCCCAGCTTTATGTAGACGAGATAATACGGTTGCATGGCATTCCTGTTTCTGTAGTATCTGATAGGGGGGCACAATTCATTAGTAGGTTCTGGGGAAAGTAACAGCAAGCGTTAGGCACTAAGTTGAATTTTAGCAAGGCTTTCCACCCTTAGACTAATGGACAATCTGAACGGACAATACAAATATTGGAGGATATGTTGAGGGCCTGTGTAATAGACCTTGGGGTCAGGTGGGATCGATATCTACCCTTAGTGGAGTTTGCCTACAATAACAGTTTCCAAGCTAGCATCCAAATGGCACCATTTGAAGCATTATATGGACGGAGGTGCAGGTCACCTATTGGATGGCTAGAGGTAGGAGAAAGGAAACTCTTGGGGCTTGAGTGGTGCAGGACGCCATCGAGAAAATACACATGATTCGTCAAAGGATGTTGTCAACACAAAGTAAGCAAAAGTCATATGCTGATAACAAACGGAGGAACTTGGAGTTTCAAGTGGGGAATCATGTATTTTTGAAGGTCTCACCAACAAAAGGGGTAATGAGGTTTGGCAAAAAGGGAAAATTGAGCCCTCAGTATATAAGACCCTTCGAGATCTTAGAAAGGGTTAGAGCAGTGGCATATCGTTTGAAATTACTGCCAGACCTTTCAAATATTCACCTAGTGTTTCATGTGTCAATGCTTAGAAAGTATAACCCAGATCCATTTCATGTAATACGGTATGAAACCATTCAATTGAAATATGATTCGACCTATGAGGAGAAATCGGTAGCTATCCTTGATCGGCAAGTCAAAAGCTCCATTCAAAAGATGTAGCCTCAGTAAAATTGTTATGGCAAAATCAAACCAGTGAGGAGGTAACATGGGAAGCTGAGGAGGAGATGCGGACAAAGTATCCCCACCTCTTTGATGCTTAAAGGTACGTTACCTTAAAGTTCGATTTAAATTCGAGGATCTAATTTCTTTTAGTGGGGGAGAATATGAAACCTTAACCTTCATAAACCTGTAACTCAAGGTGGAACTTATGTTTAAATGTTTAATTTGAGCTAATGATGCTAGTTTTACATTACTTATAATTATTTTATGTCGTTAGAGGAGTAAGATTCAAAAATAATTTCAATTGGTGAAGAAAGGTGTATAATGGGCTACTGCTTTATTTGCATATGTTTCAGTTTTTCAGGTATATCTCCCACTACAGAAGTCTAAATGACATGATCTTTGGATTAGAAAGATAAGAGACAGGGCTACAACTTTGGTGTTTACCACTTTACCCCGTTTTGATGGGAAAGTGGTCAAAAACTTTGTTGAAATGGAAGTATTGCACCAAAAGAACAGATTCAGATAAAACATTTAAGCGTCGCGGTGCTGGAAATTGAGAGCCACCACCCTCACTATAATTTTCACAAATAACAAGTTTAGAGAATTTTTGAAGCTAGGACTTTTAGGGGCTACTTAAAGGACCTCTTTCAGAGAATTTTGGACCTTTTCCAGTGTCAAAAGAGTAAAAGATTGCACAAGAAAAGAAGGAAGACAAGTGGCCTTGTTAAAGGCATTATTGTAATTGCATGAAGATTTAGATAAGCTTTAACTATAAAAGTCTCATTCTTCCAGTAGTTTCTTTACTTCTCCAGCAACTTTTTCTTCTCCTTCCTCCCATCTCATGTTTCTTTCCTCCTCCATGAAAGCTTCTCTCAAGCTTCCATCACTTTGCTAAACTAACCTCAATTTTTGTGCTCTACACACCCTGTTGTAGGGTTTTTCATACTCTTTTACTCCCTCACCTTAAACAAACCCTTAAAAGTCTTTCTTTAATACTTTTTCTCACTAGCTAAACTTTGTAGATAGAGAAAGAGAGATTTCATGATAGCTTGAGAACTCTTGGGAAGAAATTTCATTACAATCCACCAAGGTGAGTGATGAATTAGGACTAGTTTTAAGTTGTTGATAAAGGCTAATAATTAGAGTTATGAATTGTGTATTGCTGCAGTTGTTTAGCTATTTCTAGTGTTACTAAAGTAGAGAACTGAATAGCCAATCAAATGGTAATGGAAGATAGATAGGGAAGGCTAGTGAAGCTTGAATTGGGAAAATAGCATTTGGAGTGATATTAATGTAAATTGGATTGGCTGTGATGTTTTTGTGCGTGATAGGTTCCAACGAGGCCCTTAGCCCCATTTGAACCATTAGTGAAAGTTAGAGCCCACCAAAACATCAATAAAGACTGGTGAGTGAACTTGCATTTCAAAATGTTTTGGGGAAATGTTTACGTGTTTCAATGAATCATTTAGGAATTTTATCGGTGTTCGCTTTAAAATTGCTTGGGAACAAGCCCTTGATAAAATGTTTGTTGTTGTGAAATGTGAAATGTGTAAAAGGATGAATCCATATGTTTTTGTATGATGTTGATATATATATGTATATTATGTCATAAATGGTACCATTGTGTGACAAATGCAATCGTGCATGTGCGAGGTGAGTGTGCACTTGCCGGTGATGATGGTGGTGAAGGAGATGGACACTGATACTATCCAGCTATGTGTACGATGTGGTGGGATGCACATGAGCTGGGTGAGATGGGATGTCCGGCTATGTGCATGATGTGGTGGGATGCACATGAACTGGGTGAGATGGAATGATTGCTGGAAATTTCCTCTCTTTCAAATTTCATGCTAAATATGGTTCCTTCATCATTAAATGATTTAATGAGCAGGGGTTTATTGGAGAGATTTTAATAAGAACTTGAACTAAGTTGCATTGTTTTCAACTAAGTGCATCATGATTATCAACTTTCCTTATTGTTGCTTGTTCCCTTCTTCTGTTCACTCATTGAGTTTGTACTCACTGTTTTCAACTTCATGTTTTCATATTAGAAGGCAGTTGAACCTAGGTCAAGGTGTCCACGTAGTTTCGACTCTTTGGTAGGTATGTCGGCATTTAGTAGCCGTCTTTTCACCTTGGTCATTCCGTTGGAAGCCCAAAGTCATTTTTGTTTATAAATACGTACATGTGATGTAATGTACTAAGATGCATGCCTTAGACCATATATGTATATTTTGATTGGTAAGCCACCATGAGTGGCAATGGTTAATATTATTATGGGTTAATATAAATGCAGTTTTGATTGCTATAGCTTTTTGGTAAAGTACTTGAAGGGTAGCATTGTGATACGCACCTTTCAAAATAATTGATGGGATGACGAGTAGGATTATGTAGATAGGCTTGCTTAGGCTTAGTGGACTACATCCATTGAGTCCATGAGCCGGTCATGGCTCGAAAATCGGGTCATGACATGAGACATAAGTTTAAGATAAGTATTTCCAAGGAAATACTCAAGAGGAGTTTTGCTATGAATTTTGTGCAAACAAGCATTAAGTTATGTGGTTACAAAAAGGAAGCTATAAGTTGAGAATGATACTCACATTAACATTAAGAGGTACTAGAGAAGAACCTTGTTTCAAGTCTTGCAATTTCAAGTGCAAATTGTGAATTGGTTAAGGGAAACTGATGTTATATTGGCATAAAAGAATAGTATAAAAGATGATTAAAGGTAACCTTGATAATGAAGTTGGACAATGAAAACCTCTTAATGTATTATGAAAATTGGAATTTGGAAATGAATAAGCTATGCATGATTCCAATAAGTCTAAGTCTTAAGTGACTAATTAATTACGAATTGCAAAAAAGGATATAATCTATATGTTAGAGGCATGAAAGATAATTGAGAAATAAAGATGACTTTTAGGGATTGTGGTATTGCATAAGATGCAATGATCAAGTAAAGATGAATCTTTGAAGGATTAATGAGGTTATAAAGTATATACGCATACTGGATTGCAAGATAATGAAAATGATATTTAGTAAGTGAGATGTGACTAATGACATTGTGGTGCAAAGATATATAATACAATGAAACTTAAGTATATAATTGGAAATGATAAAAAAGGAGTATAAGCATGTAAATGATGTGAAGTTATGTGTAGGCATAATGAGAATTCGTATGGATTACGTAAGAGATAACTTGTGGTAGACGTAAGTGGAATAGTGATTTAAACATATAAAAAGGGTAATCTAAAATTGGTTATACCTCAATGTTTATAGATTAAATATAAGAATTATTATAACGAATCTTGGTTATGGAGGAGAACAAATAAAGGGAAACTTAGTGTGAAGGCACTTGAACACAAAGATCACTACACATAATGAAGAATATTGACATTTAGAAGTGCGTGTACATACATATGTGTGGAATTGATGACATGGCCAACTAAAATGAAGAACTGTTTTTAGAGATTCGAGATTTGAACTCGATATATTTGATGAGTTGTATGAATAATACAATGATAAGAAATCCCATCAAAAGTGAAATTATATTGATACAAAAAATTTTGGAGAAATGTCAAAGGAAATGATATCAAGGAAATGTAATCTATGGCGTGGTTAAGCCATATAAGATGGATTAGTATGATTACGAAGATTTAAGTTGCATAAATATGAAATAAACATGAAGAGTGAGGGAATGTTAGAAATATGTGTAGGAATGAATAGGGTGTGTTTATGATGCCATATGTTATATAATGGTGTATGGGGATAAGGTGAATGAATGATGAGAGGTTTGGCAAGAATCGAGATAAAGGTATGTTTAAGGTTAGTAATTGAATTAAAGGCATACTTGGGATCTGAATGATAAGAAAGAATAATTGAGAAGGGTACCGTGGTTTGGACTCAAAGATGATAATAGATATAAGATACGTACCCTGATCTTGTAAAGTGTTCTAGTCAAATTGAAGGTAATGAAGTGCATAAATGAAAATTCCCTATGAAGAAGGAAATGGAATAAGATCATTGAGGGAGATTAACAACCCAATGTTGAGGAAAATTCGAGGATGAATTTTATTTGAGTGGGGGAGACTGTAATACCCCGTACTTTGATATGGTGACTAATAAAGCTTATCGGATGCCAACTGAGGTTAATTACAATGTTTAAAAGTGATGAAAGATGAAAGGAATAGTTTGGGATAAAGTATTCCGCATGCGAGGAAATAGTAAAATAATAATATTTTTATCAAGAAAGAATTTGTGAGGTAAAAAGTGATTTGGAAGTGAATTAAGGCATAATAAGGTATTTTGGGCACCAAGGAGACAAAAAGAATGTGAGACCTTGACCTCTATAAACCTGTAACTAGCAGTAGACGCGATAATAGGGACTAGGGGTAATTTCATCATTTCTCATGGTGAGCTTCTGGAAGTAGCTTTCAAATGTTATTAAGGTCTAAATAGACCTAAGGAATAAATGAATGATGGTAAAATGAATGAAGAAGATAGAAAAATCGATAATTTTCATGGTAGATGCAAAACGGTCATTTTGCATCTCGAGTCAAAATTTTTAAGTTTTCATGAACCTGAGTATTTTTAGACTTTTATGGACCTTTTCTCAGTGTCAAAGAAGTAAAAAGATTGTATAAAGGCAATGGAAAGACAAAATGACCTTGTTAAGGGTATTTTGGTAATTATGTGAGAAAATGGATAAACATAAGGCATAAATATCTAAGTTTCTAGCAAGTTCTTCAAATTTCTAGCAACTTCTTCTTTTTCTTCTTCCTTTCTCATGTTTTCTTACCTTCCATGGGAGCTTGCTTTGAAACCTCCATAGATTTTCTCATGTTAACCCCAATTTTCATGCCTTTGTGTACCTTTTCGCAAAGTCCTTTGTGCCCTCTTACTCTTTCACCTTAAAACCCTCAAAAAAGCCTTTCCTTAATACTTTCTCTCACTAGTTGGACGTTTTACAAAGAAAAAGAGAGATTTTTCACAAGAATTCGAAAGCTTTTGAAAAGGAATTTGATTGCAAAGCTACCAAGGTGAGTAATGAAACTGAGTTGATTTTTTTAGTTGGTGAGAAAGGCTAGTGGCTAGAATTGTGAGTGTTTTGTGGTTGAGGTGGTCTATTCATTTTTAGGGTGACTAGAGTAGTGAGATAAATAGCCACTGAACGGTAATTAGAAGCTAGTTAAGAATAACTAGCTGAAATTGAGTTAGGAAATAGCTTTTGGAATTATATTAATGCAAATTTGGGTGATTGAGATACTATTGGGTGTGATAGGTTCCAACAAGATCCCACATCTCCATTCGAAGCATTGGTCGAAGTTGGAGTCGATTTAAGAATCAACAAAGACACTGTGAGTGAACTTACACTGAAAACATTTTGGGAAATGTATTGGTGTTTGGACGAAGCATGTGAATGATTTTTATTTGATTGTTCCTTAAAGATTATGCATGGGAACAAGCCTTTGTTAAAAATTTTTACGTTGTGAGTGTGCAAAATGATGATTCCTTGTGCCTTATATGTGTTGATATAAATATATATGTTGCATATTGATAGTTAATATTATGTAATAAATTAACTGTGCATGTGCGTGATGTGGGGGATGCACATGCCGATGATGATGAGGTGCAAAAGTGTGGATAATGATGTTGATGTGTGCGAGTAGGGAGTGCACACAATGATGTTGATGTGTGCGAATAAGGAGTGCACACGATGATGTTGATGTGTGCGAGTAGGGAGTGCACACGACGATCTTTATTTGTGCGAGTAGGGAGTGCACATTGGCTGAATGAGGTGGTGGTATTCATGTTTATATGTATATATACATGTGTAAGAGAAAGTTATGAATATAGTAGGTGGATGTAATGTATGTGAAATCTTGCATGTTGAACCTTGCAATCTTGCTAATTATCTTCACATTGAATTGTATTACAACGAGAAACTCTCAGGTTCTAGTCGCCTGAATCTCGTTGCAGTGAGAATCCACTCTCATTGCAGCGAGAAACCTTTTGTCATGTTAACTACCTTGCTTTGTTTCTGCCATATTTTCTACTTCTTTAACCTCACGATTGATCATGGATTTTCGACATCAAGGGATTAGTTAATCAAGTTTGAAATGAGTGGTTTTAATAATAATTAAACTAAATTGCATTGTTTTTTAATCTAAGTGCATCATGTTTTTTAAACTTTCCTTATCGTCGTTTGTTCCTTTCCTATGTTCACTCACTAGGTTTATACTCACTGTTTTCAACTTCATGTTTTTAGATTAGGAGGCAGTTGGAAACTAGGTTGAGGTGTCCTCGTAGATTCGTCTCTTTGGTAGGTATCTCGGCATTCAATAGCTATACCTTTGCCAAGGTCACTCTGTTCGAAGTCGAGTATCTCTTTTGTTGTGTATAGATAAACCCTGATGTAAATTACTAAGATATTTGTCTTAGACAATATATGTATACTTTGAATGGTAACACCACTGTGAGTTGACAATGGTTAACATTATTCTGAGTTAGAATTATGAAATGTGCCTTTAGGAACATGTGATAGAATGAAGAACCGGTTATGCAAATAGGCTTGCTTGGACTTAGTGGGCTATGCCCATTGGGTCCATGCTCTGGTCATGGCCCGAAAATTGGGCTGTGACACTTATTTTTTATTATAGCACTGCATTCCTCAGTAAGTGCAATTGTCTCAAAATCTTCCAACTTCCTCTTCTTAGTTGAAGTGTCTCAAGAATTTATAGCTTCGCCTTATGCTCCAAAGCTTCTACAAAAGGGATATTAATGTGGATTTTTGTAAACACCTTAAGAAATCTCAAGAAGTGCTTGTCAAGTTTTCACTTATGAAAATGTTGAGGGAGGGTGGTGATGGTTGTTATGGATTTGATTGAGCTTTCTCATCTTAAGCTTGTCAGTTAAAATTCTACTACGCAAGAATATGTATTGAATAGATAGTATATAAGCAAGCAGAGTATCGATCCCACAGAGAATTAATCTAAAATTTTACTAAGTACTAAAATTAGAACAATTTAAGTTTATTCAAATAATTAAAATCTAAATTCTAATTAAACTAAAAACTACTCAACTAAAACTAATTTAATTAAAAATTAAAGCTAAAAAATAATTGTGTTAAAAGCAAATCAAATACGCCTAGGATTAAAATATTCCTCACACTTCATCTAAATATTACCTCTCTTCCTTAACTTATTCCAATGGGTTTAATTACTCACCTAGAGTCCTGAATCATTTATAAGGGTCTCTCGATGCATCTTACAAAAATATCTATTTTAACTAAAACACTATATCTGTAACGATTGCTCCTCGATCGTTACCGACGTCCGAGTCTTGTAGGAGAACCCGTCAAGTCCCGAACAAGCTCTATTGGAAACCTTTGTATGACAATGAGCCCATTCCACCGATTTATTTAATTATTTGAACCATACATCCTTTATGTAACATACTTAAGCAATAGCTATGATAAATCAACTCAACTTTTATTCAGCATAATTGTAGAAGTTCATCAAGGTCTTTAATATCCAACTATACATTTACGTTAACACTGTTTACAATCAAATTATGCTACGAAAGACTCGACCTTTAGCAGCGGAGTGACTCAGAATGAAATACTATGAGATGCCTTTACCTACTCGTTGTGGACCATAAGTGCAGATGATTGCACGCTAGGCTAATCACTATCTACAAAAGGGAAATAAAGGGGTGAGTCTCACGGACTCAGTGTTCATCAACTTCGTGAGTAAGGCGTAGATGGCAAACAAGCATAAAACAGGTAAATTTGAATGATAAAACTGAAAATGAATAATAATCTTTGAAAAATCAAATCACGAATAGAGAGTTTGGGCCTTGTAAAAATAATGCCGAAAAATCATAATACAATATTTCACTTGGCAAAACAGTGTCGAAAACAAGTGTAGCAAAACAGATTTCAATCATCGAAAACATTACTTGCCATCAAAATATGAATAACAATATAAAGGTATGCATGCTCCCAAAATGTGTGGCAAGTAAAGAAATCAACGTGTACAGCCACAACTCATGATTGCTAAGTAAGCACTGAAAGCTTTTATTTAAACAAGGGGAGCTGCAGAAAAGCCTTAACTCTCCACCATGCAAAAAAGTACGCATCGAAAAACTCATAAGGCTCTTGAATAGGTAATCATAGTAATCACATGTGGACCCACTTCCACATAATAACAATCCAGGAACCTCGCTCCACCTAATTCCCACAGCCATGGCAGTCCCAACGATGTTGGTCAACATCGGAGAATCAAGCGGTCGCAACCGCGTGTATCACTGGTGGCCTAGACATGTATATATATATTGTGATACCCAGTACCCTCGTACTATTAAACCTCGACCTCCATAGACCAGTAACTAGAAGTAGACGCGATAAGACAAACCAAGGGTAATTTCATCATTTCTCATGGTGAGCTCCTAGAAATAGTTTTCTAATGTTATTAAGGTTTAAGTAAGCCTAAGGAATACATGAATGGTGATAAAATAAATGGAGAAGATAGAAACACTGATAATTTCCATAGTAGGGGCAAAATGGTCATTTTGCATCTCGAGTCTAAATTTTTACATTTTCAAGAACTCGAGTTTTTTTAGACTACTATAGACTTTTTTCAGTGTCAAAAGAGTATAAATATTGCACAAAGGATGGGAGGAAGACAAAGCCACCATGTTAAGGGCATTTTGGTAAATTTAGTGACAATTTGGATTAACTTGAAGCATAAATATCTAGGCTCCAGTAGCTTCTCCTTCTTTATCCCAGCCCTTCTCTTCATTTCACGTTTTCTTCATTCTCCATGGGAGAAAAACCTTAAATCCTCCACAAATCTCTCATAGAAAGTCCAAGTTTCATGCCTTTGCTCACTCCTTCATAGGGTTTTTCATGCTCTTCCACTTTTAAACCTCAACAGCCTTCAAAAGTCTTTTTTTAGTACATTCACTCACTATCTGGATGAGTAGAGAGAGAGAGTGAGTGATTTCCCTTATTAGCTTGAAGAATTTGAAAGAGAATTCAATTACTACGACAATCAAGGTGAGTATGAGTTAGGGTTAATCTCTTTAGTTGTTGATAATGTCTAGTAATTAGATTTGTGAGTGTTTTATTGTTGTAGTTGTTTATTCAATTTTAGTGTAATAGGGGTAGTGCAAATAATAGCCATTTAATAGTAGTTGGAAGCTAGTTAGGGATGACTAGTAAAACTTGATTTAGAAAATAGCTTTTGAAATGGTATTAATCCCAAGTTGGATTGGCTGTGATGTTTTTGTGCATGATAGGTACCAACGAGGCCCCTCAGCTCCAATTGGACCATTAGAGAAGTTAGAGTCGACTAAAGGTTCAACCAATACCGGTGAGTGAACTTGCATTAAAAAGGTTTTGGGATATACAAATGTATGTTTGATTGAATCCCCTAAAGCGTTTTATTGGTTCTTTCTTCAAACTTGTAGGGGAACAAGCCCTTATGAAATGTTTTTATGTTATGAAATGGATAGTGTGATGAATCCATATGTTTCTATATAATGTTGATATATATATACTATGTTATAAATATACCATTATGTGACAAATCCAACGTGCATGTGCGGGGTGAGTGTGCACTTGCCGGTGATGACGGTGGTGAGGGAGATGGATTGTGATATTGCCCGTGTGCATGATGTGGGGGAATGCACATGATGGCATTAACTGTGCACGATGTGGTGGGACGCACAAGATGATTCTGGCTATGTGCACGATGTGGGGGGATGCACATGAGCTAGGCGAGATGGGGTGGTATAAAAATTGATATATGTTTAGGTATATGTATATGCAATAGAAAGATCATGATTATAATATATGATTGTATGGCATGATGAATCTTGAAAATTTCCTATTTTACTTGCAAATTGATTTTATTACAACACCAAATGGATGTTTAGTGCAAAAGAGGTCCCTCTTTACTTTGGTGCCCTACTTCTTGCTGCAGCGAGAAACATTCTATTATTGCTATCTGAAAATTCTCGTTGCAATGAGAAACATTCTATTTGGCCGCCTGAATCTCGCTGCAACAAGAATGAATTCTCGCTGCAGTGAGAAACTTTCTGTCTTGTATGCTACCTTGATGGTTTTTGCCATATTTTCCACTTTTTTTAACACCATAGTTGATCATGGACTTGGATCATCAAGGAATTAATTAAGTTAGAAATGAGGGGTTTTAGTGAGAAACCCTCGGCCAGCTGACATTGTGAGCCTGAATTTCATTGCACCGAGAATGCCTTTCCGCTGTAGCGAAGACCCATCATTTCACTTGACTTGCTTGAATGCTACTAAAGTTCTCACTCTTTAAATTCTTTGTTATGCATGGGACCTTCATCATCAAGTGATTAACCAACTAAGGGTTTAATGAGGGATTTTAATAAGAACTAAACTAAATTGCATTATTTTTGAAAATAAATGCATCATGAATTCTTTAAACTTTCCTTCTCGTTTGCTTGTTCCTTTCTTATGTTCACTTATTGAGTTTTGTACTCACTTTTTTTAAATTCATGTTTTCAGATTAGGAGGCAGTTGAAACGTGGATTGAGGTGTCCACGTACGTCCCTCTTTTGGCAGGTATCAATGGCACTCAGTAGCTGCACCTTCACTATGGCCACTCCGTTGGAAGTCTAGAGTCCTTTCCGTTAAACATACCTACCCTGATGTAAACTGTTAAGATACATATATATCTTAAGCAATAGATGTTTATGTTGGTTAATGTTACCACTACAAGGTGGCACAGATGACATTATTTTGGTTCATGTAAATGTGAATATATGGTTTCGATAGAAAAGTATTGAAATACTTGTTCATAAGAATTACGAAATACGGTTGTAAGAATGAATAATGAAATCGATGAATGGAGTCACATAGATAAGCTTGCTTGGACTTAATGGGCTATGTCCATTGAGTCCATGCACCAATCATGGCCCGAAATTTGACCTGTGACATATATATCACAGGCCGTGGCCCCTGCCACGCCTAACAGGCTGTTGGTGACCTAAAGGTTCTTTAGCTAGAGCTCACTTGTGAACAAGGGTCACACTATATCGATGTGACATTTCGCCTACTCTTGATATTCTTGGTTTGTTAAAACCATTTTCAAAATCAAATTGAGGTTTCCAAGTCTTTCATGTAAAACTATTTGAAAACAAGTCCGATAACCTTTCAAATTGCTTTTCACGTAAAAAGGCGTGGTGTATTCTCTTATACAAAGATCGGACTATAATCGGTGCTCAAAACTTGCATTTTAAAATCATCTAACAATCGCATTTAATGATGCATATCACACAAAAATAAGAGGCATGAATTTTGATGCAAACATCATAAAAAAGCTTGTTTCTCGGTTTCTAAAACACTTTACACATATAGCTTATCTATAGATATATCCAAAACAATTTTCAAAACAACTTGCATCCACAATTTCCTATGGTTTCTACTGGCTCATGCTTTCCACAATAGCAATATATTAATCATTTTAAATCAATTTTAAGATTGCCTATCAAGGCTAATAGCTCACATTATCCACAATTACGTTAAGAAAACCGATAATGTTTATTAACGTAAATCCATATATAGTGTGGGGATTTTGAAATAGGCACCCCCTACTCACCTCACAATAGTGGGATACAACATTGCTATTGACTCAGATGCGTATCTAGTTAATTATACTTGCTCGGTCACCCGTTGCCTCGTCTGGTATGCCACCACGGTACACTTTCTCTACTTATATGCCTCCTAGCAACCATTCAAACCCAATACACTTAATTGTGCTCATATACAGGCAGCACATAAATCAACAATTCCTTAATCAAATTTTATAGTTTTCATCAATATTATCCACAATCATTTAAAACACAATCCACACACTTTCAACCAATTATAGTTAACACAATATACTATACTCACATAGCATGCTCACCTTTCAATTTTAGCTTGAGTTCCATGCACCTAGCTCATAATTTCTTCACATCCATGGTCACCATCGCTGCCACAAACATAAACCATTAGCACACATCTCATTTCTCCTTTCTACTTGTGATTTCAACACTAAAATACTTACCCATAGCTTATCTAGCTCAAAATCACCATGGATTCCAAGATTGACCCACAAGCATGCATCTATTTCTTTCAATTCTTAGAGGACCTTTGCTGCCACAAACATTCTCACACAATTACCAACTCATTCTCAAGAAATCACAACTAAAATCAAAGTTTTACTTACTTTCTTTAGCTTGGAACAACTAAGCCAAACCTTTCTTGTCTTTTTCTTCTTTCTCTTTTCTTTCTTTCTTCCTTTCTTAATTTCTCTCTTTGCTTCCAAGCCGATTCTCTCTCTTTTTCTTTCCAAAGGTGTGGGTTTTCTCAAGGCAAGATATTTTGCCCACACATGGTTGGATTGCCCAAAGCCACATCTTTCTCTATTATTTTCTTTTCTTTTTCTTTCCTTTTCTTCTCTCATGGGCAGATTGCCCAAAGCTTAGTTATTTTGGCATTTCCTCATTCTTTTATGTGGTTAAAATTACAAGTCAAAAAGGCTTTTGGACCTTTTCACCCGCCACCTTCATTGACCATTCTTTTTCCATTATTTTCTTTTATTTTCTCTTTACATGTCATGCTAATCAACTCTCTTTCTTTGTTTTCTTCCTATTAAATATTATGTTTATGCCTTTTTCTTTTCAAATCACATTACCATTCTTACTTGTATACCATGGGCTATCCTTGCCAGACCATGGTTTTCTTCCACTTAAATATTCTTTATTCTTTTTCTCTTTGTCAACTATCACATGGTAGGGTCCCACATGTCTCCCACTAACTTCCTCCTTTTTGCATGCAATAATTTGCATGAAATAGTGAATTTCACATGTATATCTCATATTTCATATAATCTAACCTTCCTTGGTTAGTAAATTCCCATTTAACTCTAAATATTAAAATTTATGCATAAGTCCTCAAACTTTTCTTTATTTACCGTGTGACCCTCCAAACTTTCATCCTTTATAATTTGGTCCTTCTAACATTTCTTAACTCCAATTTCCTTCTATCTTCCTTCTTTTACACTTGTACAAATAGGATATAAAATTTGCACTTCACCAAGATGTCACCATAATATTTAAATATTTACTTACCCGCTATAGCTCTATTTAATAATAACACTCAGGCCCCACTATCATCGTTTTTCTTCTAAATTCTTTCTTATTTCTTCTCCCCCACTTAGATTAATCATATAATCTTCCTCCATGACTAATTTCGATAATAATTAAAATATTAATATTTTAATATTATTTTATTATAAAATTCTCCACTTGTCTCCTCGGGACCCAAAATGTCTCACTTTGCCCTAATTCACTTCTGAATCACCTTTTAACTCATTAATTCATCCTTAATAAAAATATTATTATTTAATTACTATTTCTCACGTGTGGAATATTTTACTCTAAACTATTCCTTTCATGCATCACTGCTCTTTGACACTTAAATTTTCGTCAATTGCCCCTTTGTCTTATCGATATGGTTATGTTGACTACTATACGAGGGTACAAGGTGTTACAATATCCCTATGTGAATTGAAATTAAAACAGACTCATTAAGTTCATGCTCTAATTTGGCTACATATGGCCTATAGGTATATCCCTATCCTATACGCAAATCAATTGATATGATCATATGCTATTCCAATTTTAATTTGTACTAAACTCTCTTTCCCAAGATTGTTTAGGTTCCTAAATCAATTTAATTGGTGATCAGGCAATTAAAAGCATTAACAACAATTGGAATAAACAATTCAAATCCCATTAAAGATAAGAAAGAAAGAGATTAAAAGTTTAGATTACATGTGAGTTCAATTGCAATCCTAGAAAAATAAATTTAGCTCATAATATCTAACAAAAACTTCATTCAAAGAAAATTAGCCATTAATCGAAGTCAAAGAAAATAAGAAAAACATAAAAATAAAGAGAGAAAACTAAAAGTTGGAGCTTTGTGATCTTGATTCTCCCTCAAATTCTTATATTTTCTTGCTTTGTTCTTGACTTCAAATCTCCAGAATAGTTCCTTGTTGTGTCCTCTTTAAAATCTCTGAAAAAGGTCCCTTAAATAGGCTCCAAATAACCTAATTTCCAACATCCCGTCAACTTTTTTTATTTTTGAAAAATCACCCAGCGCTGCGACGCTACTTCTCTAGTGTTGCAGCGCTGAGCTCTCTGGAAAATTGTATGTGTGCTTCCTTTCATCAGTGCTGCAGCCTTGTTCTCTGAGTGCTATGGTAATCTGTCAAATTCAAATGTGAGGTTTACCCTGATATCGTCTGAACTGGGCAAAGTGGTAAACATAAAAATTTTAGCCCTGTCTCTTAGCTTTTCAATGGGTCAAAAATCACATCAATTGTTCTTCTGGATTGAAAGATATACTCCAAATACTGCATCATATTCAGTCCATGCATACTACTATAGTGTTCCAACTTAGAAAAATATTTTGACCATGATTCGATCAGACCTAGGAAAATTGGTAAACATAAAACTTGTGTCCCTTCTTCTTATAATTATATTGGTCTAAAAATCACCTCATTTGGAGTTTTGTAGAGAGAGATATGGTCAAAATACCAAAATATATACGAATGAAGCCATCACCATACTGGCACTAATTTTCATCAAATGAGCCTTTTTCATCAAATTTCCTATAAAAGCAATAAGAGAAATTAACAATAACTACTCTTAAAGTAATTTAAAATAAAATAAAATAAAATTTAAGTAAAATAACTTAAATTAACTAGTTAACATGTAATCAAACTTAAACAAGAAAAACACCTAAAATGCTACGATCCGAACTTGAATCTCAAATATCTAAATACATAAGCCCCCAAAATATGTCAAAATAACTCTATATAATAGAGTTATCACACCCTCAAACTTAAGATTTTGCTAGTCCTCTAGCAAAAGAAAATAAAGAAAAGAAAACTAAACATAAAATATACTTGAACAAGAGATAGAATTACAACCCGAGCCATGAAATTTCCCAACACCCGAGAGTTTCTTGCTACAACGAGAATGAATTTCGTTGCAGCAAGAAACAGGGCAATTAAGTTAGAAGAATTTTTATCATAATAAAAATCTAGTTTTGCTACAATGCAATTCAATTTGGAAGCATTTAACAATTTCAACATTCAATATTCAATGCAAATACATATTAATTCCAACCTCTCTATATAGCAAATATATATACATATATAAACACATATACCACCACCGTCTCACCCAGATCGTGTGCACCCCCACATCGCGCACAGCTAATGCCATCGTGTGCTCTCCCACATCGTACAAAGCTAATGCCATTGTGTGCTCCCTTACATCGTGCACAGGTAATATCATCATTCACACTCCCGCACCCCGTCATCACTGGAATGTGCACTCCCATACCGCACATGCGTGGTTGTAATTATCACACAATATTAACTATTCATACACAACATATATATATCCACATAATATAGGAGCACAAGGATTCATCATATTACACATTCACAACATACAACGTTTTCATCAAGGGCTTGTTCCCATGCAATTTTAAAGAAAAACCAATAAAATATTTCGAGTGGTTCAATCAAGCACATAATCATTTATTCCAAAATATTTTTTACTGCAAGTTCACTCACATGTCTTTGTTAATGCTTGTGGGTCGACTCCAACTTTGACTAATGCTCCGTGTGGAGGTGTGAGGCCTCGTTGGAACCTATCACACACAGTAGCATCACAATCAACATAATTCACATAACTATAAACTCTAAAGGCTATCTCCTAAATCATGTTTTACTAGTTATTCCTAACTAGCTTCCAATTACCATTAGGTGGCTATTCATTCTCATTATTCTAGTCACACTAAAGATGAATAAACAACCTCAACTACAAAACACTCACAAATCTAGCCACTAGCTATTATCAACAACTCAAAAATCAACTCAATTTCATTACTCACCTTGGTAGAATTGTAATTGAATTCCTTTTCAAAATTTTTGAAGCTATCATAGAAAGTCTCTTTTTCTCTCTCTAAAAAACCTAGCTAGTGAGAGAAACTGTTAAGGTAAGACTTTTGAGGGTTTTAAGGTGGAAGAGTAAAAGAGCACAAAGGACTTTGTGAAAAAGTGCACAAAAGTATGAAAATTGGGGTTTAACTTGAGAAAGTCATGGAGGCTTTTAAGGAGGCTTCCATTGGAAGATAAAGAACGTGAAATGGAGAGAAAAGATGGGAAGAAGAAGAAGAAGAAACTGCTAGAATTTTTTTATATTTATCTTATAGTTGACTAAAGTTCCTTTTATTTACAAAAATGCCATTCAATAGTTAACTTTGCCTTCTTCTTCCACTTAGTTCAAACTTTTTACTCTTTTGACACTAAGAAAAGGTCCATAATAGATTAGAGGTACTCGAGTTCATGAAAACTTAAAATTTTAGACCTCGAGACCTAAAATGACCATTTTGCCCATATCATGAAAATTATCGTTATTTCTATTTTCTTCACTTATTTCATTATTGTATGCATCACTCATTTATTCCTTAGGCCTACTTAGGCCTTAATAATATTAGAAAACCCACTTCTAGGAGCTCACTAAAGGAAATGATGAAATTTCCCCTAGTCCGTGTTATCGCATTTACTTCTAGTTACGTATCTATGGAGGTCAAGGTTTCACATATCACCTCTTCCAATGATCTCCCTGATCAGGTGATAACGCCACAATATGTGTTTGGATCGTTGATGAGACCTCGGTTCCTGTGCTTACGCAATGGCTCCATTGTTGTCATAGTACAAAATTAGAAGATCAACAATACTAAGAACCACACCAACTTCAGTTATAAACTTCTTGATCCAAACTCCTTCCTTTGCTACCTTAGACGCAGAGATATATTCAGCCTCAGTTGTAGAATCTGCAGTCATTGCTTGCTTGGAACTTTTCTAGCTAATAGCACTGCCATTTAAGGTAAATATAAACCCACATTGTGATTTGCTATCATCTTTATCATATTGGAATACAACATCTCCATATCTTTTAACTTGGAGTTTAGCCCTCCATAGACCAAGAAAACATCCTTAGTTCTCCATAAGTACTTAAGGATATTTTTCACAGCAATCTAGTGACTCTTACTTGGATTTGATTGGTATTTTCTCATGACACTCAGAGTATACCCCACATTTGGTCTAGTACATAGCATGGCATACATGATGGATCCTACAGTCGATGCATACGGTATCCTATCCATCCTCATCCTCTCATCTTGCGTCTTTGGACACATATCTTTTGATAGATGAATGTATTGTGATATAGGCAAGTGTCACTTTTTGGACATAGTCATGCTAAACCTCTTGAGCACTTTGTCTATATAAGTGGATTTGGACAATTCTAGCAGCCTCTTTGATTTATCTTTATAAATCCTTATTCCCAGAATATAGGCTATTTCTCCTAAATCCTTTAGAGAGAATTGTTTGGATAGCCAGATTTTGATAATCTACAACATCGGTATATCATTTCCTATTAATAGCATGTCATCAACATAAAGTACTAAAAATATGACTATTTGTCCATTTACCTTCTTGTAAACACATGGATTACCAAGATTCTTGACGAAATCATATTCTTTAATAATTTCATCAAATCTAATGTTCTAGCACCTAGACGCTTGCTTTAGCCTGTAAATGGACTTTTGGAGTTTGCATACTTTATGTTGATTCTCCTTTGATGTAAAACCTTGAGGTTGTGTCATATACACGTCTTCTTGCAAATTCCTGTTAAGGAATGTTGTCTTTACATCCATCTGCCACATCTCATAATCATAATATATAGCAATAGCCAACAAAATCCTAATGGATTTAATCATGGCTACAAGTGAGAAGGTTTCCTCATAATTGATTCCTTCGACTTGGTTGTAACCTTTATCAACGAACCTAGCCTTGTACATTTCTACATTATCATCCATGTTAGTTTTTCTCTTAAAGTCCCATTTGCATCTTATGGGTATTACCTTTTAAGGTGCATTAACCAAAGTCCATACTTGGTTGACATGCATGGCATCCATTTCAGATTTCATGGCCTTCAGCCACTTATCAGAATCAATATCAGATATTGCTTCCTCATAAGTAGTAGGCTCTTTGTCAATTGCCAGAGCATCTCTTTCCATCATAAATCTATCTCTTTGGAAGTTGTCTCTGTCTAGTAGATTTACGGAGCACCTGTGTTTCTTGAGCACTGATTTGAGCATCCAATGCTTCAACCGTAGACTCAGGTTCCAAAGGGATGTTAGTTTGTGGTTCTTGAACCTCTTCAAGAATTCTTTTACTCTCACTAATCCCTTCAGGAAAAAACTTTTTCTCCAAGAATGTGGCATGTTTCAAGACCAACAACTTTTGCTTGGTGGGATTGTAAAAATAGTATCCTACAGTTTATTTAGAATACCCTACAAACTTGCATTTTTCTGATCTAGCTCCAAGCTTATTAGATGACGCACGCTTCACATAAGCCGTAAATCCTTAAATCCTTGTATAAGACAAGTTTGGCCTTTTCCCATACCACATTTCATATGGTGTCTTATCAACCAATTTTGTTGGAACCTTGTTAAGAAGGTAGACAGCAATCTTTAGGGCATATCCCCAAAACCATGTCTAACAAGGTTCGATTTCTCTTCTCAGACACTCTATTGTGTTGTGGAGTTCTAGGTGGAGTCCATTGTGATAGAATCCCATGTTCCATTAATAATCCAGAAACTCTTAACTAAGATATTCTTCTCCTTGGTTCGATCTAAGAGTGAGAATACTCTTCTCAGTTTGTTTCTCAACTTTAAGTCTAAACTCTTTGAACTTTTTAAAAGCTTCAGACTTTTGATTCATTAGGTACACATAACCAAATCTAGAATGGTCATTTGTAATCGTAATGAAATACAAATAACCTCCTATGGCTGGCGTGTTTAAGGGTCCACATACATCCAAATGTATTAGCCCTAGGAGCACACTTGCTCTTTCAGCCTTTCTAGTAAAAGAAGTCTTAGTCATCTGACCAAGGAGACAACATTCACAAGTTCCATATGATTCATAATCAAATGGATCTAGATAACCTTGTTTATATAACTTGGTTATCCTTATCTCATTGATATGACCAACTCTACAATGCCAGATATAGATTTGATTTGAATTATATTTTCTAGCTTTCTTGATATCTATATTGAGCATTAGGCTATCAAGATCCATAACATAAAGTCCTCCATGACATGTTACGGATCCATAAAATATATCATTTAGAATGACAATGCAACAATTGCCCTTCATACTGAATTTGAAATCATCATTCTTAGCTAGACATGAAACTGAAATGATGTTTCTAGTTAATGTTGGTACACAATAGCACTCTTTTAGCTCCAACATTAAGCTCGATGGTAAAATAAGATCACAAGTCCCAACGGCAACTACTGTAATATTTACACCATTGCCCACTCTTAGGACTACCTCATTTTTTACCAAGCCTTCTACTATCCTTTAAAGCTTTTATGTCAGTACATAAATGCGATCCACATCCTGAATCTATTATCCAAGATTTAGGATTGGTAGTAGAAAGATTAAGCTCAATCATATTTAAAGTTATCTCTTTACTTGTTAAGATTGCACCCTTCCATTTATTGAGAACTTTTCTCAAAGTGATATACCAGTCCAAACATTTTAGGCTGATAGCATCAAGTATGCCAAGCAAAGTAGCAATTATTATACTCATTCTAACAACCTATAAATATAGAAAAAGTATTTGTATTAGTCTATCATGTTATTAACTAATTTAAGATGAGGTATTAAATCTTAGATTGATTCTCCCACTAATTTGTTGTAATAATATACCTCACTATTATACAAAAATCTCTTCTAGGTATTTCTAGCGGGATGGAACCCCTTTCGAATTATTGCAACCTTGAGTGACTCAACAAATCATAATAAGCCTAATTGGTAGATAACATAACTTATGAATTGCATCCACATGCAACTCCCAAATTAGTTAAGTGGCAACTCATTGTCTAAATGCATCATATGCATTCACCTAACCCTGCCTCTAGGACCATGTGGTTAAGTGTGACACAATCGAACCACACAGTTTTAGTTGAGTAAGACCCACCAATAAATCAAACGTGCCCGCGTAAAAGTTTGACCTTGAGTGACTCAACAAGTCTCCAATTAAAAGGGTAGCCGGGTTGTCTTGTTATATGGTGGAAGGCAACTTAATTATGCAAAAGCATGTGACTCAATATTTTAATGAGGGATTTTTGCTGTTGCATTTATCTTGTTATTTAGGTCTCATTGAAATTGGCATGTATAGCATTTATAATATTGTATAAAATAAATCTATCACATGCATACTACTAAGATGGTTATGGACTTTTATCTAATCTAGCTTCCTTAAGCCATCAAAGGAAATTAGTTGGCCAAATCTTGAGGAATTACATACAAATATCACCATAGCTTGTAGTCTTGTAATTTTCATGTCTCCTTGGTTCCTTCGTCCTTCATTCTTGGAATTACAAAATTTTCTTCCTAATCTAATCCTATGAATTCTAATTACATATATGTAAAGAAACCTCAAGTTACATTTGAGGGAAGTAAGATAAGAAGAGAATTTTATAACTCCTGAATAAAATAGAGGAAAGGTAGGGCACACACTCCCTATTTATAAAATAAATACCAAATGCATTCAACCATAACCATCCATAACACATTATAGTGGTCTAAGTCCATAATCATCCTTGTACATTCATAATCATATAATGAACATATAAAACTTATGTTTAATTCAAATTGAAGATCTTATATGTCATTTGGCAATAATATTACTCAACCTTTAAAGATATTAATCCAAATAATTTGATGTCCTAATCCCATTAAATGTCTTGTGCCAATTTAGAAGTCCTAGTCCTACTAGGAATTAAATTAAGCATAGACTTTGTAATTTAAAACCTTTTAGAACTATGAATTTAAATTTGACCTTTATTCTTAATAGGAGTTCTAATCACATTAGAAATTTAATATTCAGAAGAAATTCTAATCCAATTAGGCTTTCTAATCTTATTAGAAAATTTAATCTTTGTTGTCCTTAATTTTTACAATTTTAGTCCAACTAGAATTAGATCTTTATGGCCAAAAGTCCTATTTCTTTGCCAATTTGATTTTAGAATCTTATTCAGGGCAATCCTAAACTCTTTAGGATATATTCCATTACAATTAGGAGTCTAAATTTAGGTCATAACCAAATTAGTACAACTCTTAATTATATAAAGAAGAAATCACACAAACTAGTGTAATTTTATTGGGTCTGCATCACCTATGCTGTCCCAAATTCATTGAAGCTCCATCTTCCATTGTTTACTACAATTTTGGCACCAATTCAGAGTCATCCTATGCCCCAAATATCATGCAAAAAAGCTCTTAAAACCTCAGCAAATTTGGAATACAAATAGCCATGATTTTGCAACAGTCCTTGTTACATAAGAATACAATTCTAGCAAACTATTTATGCAGAAACATCATCTGATCACCACCCAAACGAGGTAATTAAATACTATAAATTTTCAGAGGTTGAGATCATCCACTTGACCTTTTACCCTCCAAAAATCAAGCATAAACTTCTTGTCAAAGTCCCTCAAAAAAATTTTCAAAACAGATCACGATATGCAGCTAGATTTTTCATATTAGGATTCTTTTAAAACAAATCTATAAAATATTTAAATTACTCGCTTTAAATGGTTTTATAATCGTATAAATGATTTGAAGTTGAATTGCTTTTCATTTTTTGTTAAAATAGATCATAATTGGATGTTTTCCTCGAGAAACGTGAACCAAAAGCCATCCATTGGTATGAAAAGTCCATTTATAGTCGGTCATGCCTTCAAAAGCCTTGTGACTCCCTTTAAATGGTTTTATAATCTTATAAATGATTTTAAGTTCAATTTTTTTTCACTTTAGGTTAAAATAGATCATAATTAGATGTTCGCCTCAAGAAACCTTTAGCATAAGTCATCCACTGATAAGGAAAGTCCATTTATAGTCACTTATGCCTTTGAGAGCCTTGTTACCTGCTTTAAATGGCTTCACAATCTCATAAATGATTTTAAGTTAATTTTTTTTTCATTTTTGGTTAAAACAAATCATAATTGAACATTTTCCTCGAGAAACGTCAAGTGAAAGCCATCCATTGACAAGAAAAGTCTATTTACAGTTACTCGTGCCTTTGAAAGCCTAGTTACTCACTTTAAATGGGTTTATAATCTTATAAATGATTTTAAGTTGAATTGTTTGTTCGTTTTTGGTTAAAATAGATCATAATTGGATGTTTACCTTGGTAAACGTGAAGTGAAACCCACCCATTGGCAATCAAAGTCCATTTATAGCCACTCATGCCTTCGAAACCCTAATTACTCTAGATGTTTGTCTCGAAAAATGTGAAGCGAAAGCCATTCATTAACAATAAATGTCCATTTATAGTCACTCATGCCTTTGAAAGCCTAGTTACTCGATTTAAATGGTTTTAAAACCTTATAAGTGATTCTAAGTTGATTTTTTTTTCATTTTTGGCTAAAATAGATCACAATTAGATGTTTACCATGAAAAACATGAGGGAAAAGTCAACCATTGACAAGGAAAGTCCATTTATAGTCACCCATGCCTTCGAAAGCCTTGTTACTTGCTTTAAGTGGTTTTGTAACTTTCTAAATGATTTTAAATTAAATTTATTTTAATTTTTCATTAAAATAAATCATAATTTGGTGTTTACATTGGGAAACATGAAGCACAAGACATCCATTGACAAGAAAAATCTATTTATAGTTACCCATGCCTTCGAAAGCCAAGTTACTCACTTTAAATGGTTTTATAATCTCATAAATGATTTTAAGTTGAATTTGTTTTCATTTTTGGTTAAAATAGATCCAAAATGGATGTTTGCCTTGAGAAACATGAAGCGAAGCCTTCGATTGACAAGAAAAGTCTATTTTATAGTTACTCATGCCTTTGAAAGCCTTGTTACTCGCTTTAAATGGTTTTATAATCTAATAAATGATTTGAAGTTGAGTTTTTTTTTTTTTTTTGGTTAAACAGATCGTAATTTGATTTTTGTATTGGGAAACGTGAAGCGAAAACCATCCATTGGCATGAAAAGTCCATTTATTGTCACTCATGCCTTAGAAAGCCTTCGTACTTGCTTTAAGTGGTTTTATAACTTTATAAATGATTTTAAACTGACCTTTTGTTCATTTTCGGTTAAAAGAGATCATAATTTGATGTTGGCATCAAGAAACGTGAAGTAAAAGCCATCCATTGATAAAGAAAGTCAATTTATAGTCACTCATGCCTTCGAAAGTCTTATTACTCGTCTTAAGTGGTTTTATAACTTTTTAAATGATTTTAAATTGAATTTTTTTCATTTTTCATTAAAATAGATCGTAACTTGATGTTTGCATTGGGAAACGTGAAGCAAAAGCAATCCATTGACAAGAAATGTCCATTTATATTCACTCATGCCTTCAAACTCATGCCTTCAAAAGCTGGGTTATTCACTTAATTGGTTTTATAATCTCATAAATGATTAGAAGTTAAATTTGTTTTCATTTTGGTTAAACCAAATCATAATTAGATGTTTTCCTTGAGAAACGTGAAGCAAAAGCCATTCATTGACAAGAAAAGTATCACGACCCACATTCTAGGCCATGACTGGTGCATGGGCCCAATGGACGTAGCCCACTAAGCCCAACCAAGCCTATTTATATGATCTGTTCATTATTCCATTGAAAGTTGCTAAAGTCACCATTCATAATTCAATTCAAAATAACGTTAACCATTGCCATCTCATAGTGGCATTACCAATCAAAATATATATATTGTGTACAACATGTATCTTAATAATTTACATCAGGTTTGTCTGTACACAACAAAAGGGATACAAGACTTCTAGCGGTGAGACCCGTGCGAAGGTACAACTATCGAATGCCGAGATACTTGCCAAGGAGATGAATCTACAAGAACACCTCAACCTAGTTACCGACTGCCTCCTGATCTGAAAACATGAAGTTGAAAATGGTGAGTATAAACCCAGTGAGTGAACAAAGAAAGGGAACAAGCAAAGGAGAAGGAAAGTTTAAAGAAATCATGATGCATTTATTTCAAAAACAATGCAATTTAGTTTAATTCTTAACAAAACCCCTCCTTAAACCCTTAATTAGTTAATCACTTGATTATGAGGATCCATACATAACAAAGAATTTGAAAAGTGAAAACTTTAGTAGCATTCAAGCAAGTCAAGTGAAACGCTGTAGCAAGAATGAATTTTCGCTGCAGCAAAATTGGGCTCAAATCATTGGTTGGCCGAGGGTTTTTCACTAAACCCCTCATTTCAAACTTAATTAATTAATTCCTTGATGCTGGAAGTCCATAGTCAACTATGATATTAAAGGATTGGAAAATATGGCTAAAACCAAACAAGATAGCAAGCAAGACAGAAGGTTTCTCGCTGCAACTAGAAGCTCCGACAGATTTCTCGCTGCAGCAAGATCCAGGCAAGTGTAACCCTCCAAACTCGAGAGTTTCTTGTTGCAACAAGAATGAATCCCACTGCAGTGAGAAATAGAGCAATTTTGTTAAAAGTCATCTTGTTACATGAAAAGCAATTTTTCTTGTTGAAATGAAAAGCAATTTAGGGACAATTAACAATACCAACAAACAACATAATCACAAATATTTTCATGACCTTTCTATAACATTTATATATATATATATATATATATATATATATATATATATATACATACATCATGTCAAGCCCAGCTCTACAATATGTTTATTATACCATTCTTACATAAGAATGCATGTTTGCTTACTTGGGTACCTCGAAAATCGTTAAAGGATGGTATTGTACCAAATGGTACAATTAAGTTGAATTAAGCCTCGAACTAGTCCAAATAAAGATTTTAAGATGAAATTGAGAATTTAAAAACTACAGAATGACTTAAAATGGTGATTCGGAGTTCGAGGACCGATTTGGAGTCAAATTGAAATTTTCATGACCTTGGGGCAAAATGGTCATTTTGCCACCTGAGGTTAAGATGTGAGTGTTGGATGAAATGTTTGAATATGATTGATCATTTGGAGTATAATTTGAATTTGAGAAGTGAAAAATTTTAATTCTGATATTTTTTCGAGCATAAGGGTAAAATAGTCATTTTGCCACCCAATGGTAAAATTGTAATTTTACACCACCCAACACTTGTCTAGCACATGGATTTTACCCAATATTATCATGGATAATTGAGAAAATTTAAGTGGTGGAGAGAGATTACTTAATGGGTAAGTATGACACATGGACCAAGGAAATGGTGACATGTGTCAAATTTTCATCCATTTATTATTTGGCTTAAAAATAAGCACAAAATCAGCCCATTTCCTTCATATGGCCGGCCAAAGGAAGAACAAAGGAAGAAAAGAAGAACAAAAACCCTAGGTGAAAAAATTCAAGGGAAAAGTGTGAAAATTCAAGGAAACAAGTGAAAAAAGGTAAGATTTTTCAATTCTAGCTTGTGATCTACCTTTCCTATGCATTCTTTTTCATTTTCCATTGTTGAGAATCAAGTTTGCATGAGGATACCCTTGCTTGCCGGACATGGGGGGAGAAGTTTTGAACTTGGATTTGGTTAGATTTCAATGTATTTTAGTGTTTTTAGTTAGTTAGTGATGTGTAGCATGAAAATCAAGTAAGAAAAATTCACTTCCTCCCATAACCCATCATTGGCCGAATTCTCCATGTAGAATATTGATGATGATTTTGATTTTATTTCAAGTGATTTGGTTAGGAATTAGTGATTTATGGTGGGAGAATCAAGCTTGAAAAATTATAGTGTTGATGCACCCACCATGGCCGAATTTTCCAAGAGAAAATGTGAGGATGCTTTTGCCATATTTCAAGTTATTTAATTTGTGTTTGATGATTTGGAGCATTGGGAGAAAAATGAAATTATTTAGAGTTGAATTGGATGTATTGGCCAATTAATCGGGTGAAAGATCAAATTAGGCCAATACCGTTTTATTTAGGTACATAATTGAATTTATATTGAACACCCTATTTAGAAAGTTACCAGAGTATTTCACATCCCATTTCATGCATTACTATAGAGCCTGAATTGGTTTTATAACAATTTAGCACAAATGTAGTAAATGGCTTATTGTGCATTATGTCTAGGTGGTGAGCATTCTGGCAAAAGTAAAGAGATAGTACCAGAGGATCAAGAATCGGAGTACTCGAAATTCGACTCCCGAAATAGTGAGTAACCTTACTATCATCTTAATTATCAAAAGTGATTTTTATCCGATTTTGTGATTTTATGGAAAATGAGTTAAATGGTAAATCCTTGTGTTTTGTAATTAAAATGTGATTTAATGAAATAATTTTATAACATTGTCTTGAAATGAAATGATGGTTTGAAAATAGAGTAATTGGAGACTGTTCTCATGTGTTGTAAATTCATGGTTTGAATCGAATGGCTTATGACAATATTTGCATGAATGGCTGAATTGGTATTTGTGTTGAAATATATGAACTGTGTATTTAGCCTTGAGAGGCTGGATTGGGATATAATTGCCATGTCATTCTATTGCAAACTTTATCATATGGTGGGTTTAGCTTGCTGCAGTGGGCTGGTTTCGTGAATCAGCCTATTAAAGGGGCACGATAACCCCGTTATATTCTTACCTCGGTCGAAGAGGCGTGTAGGGTAACTCCCGAGGTACAACTTTAGAGTTCACTTCATACCAAACCATCACGTGAGGGTGTACTCAGCCAACGCCAAGGAACGCCTATGTTTTCAAAATAAAAACATGATTTATGCGTACATAACTTTTTAACAGCCTTGGTGGTCTTGGTTGGGATAGCCCTCGGCCAAGGTATCCTTGATAACTAAGTATGAGAATGATTTTGGCATGAGCCAAAGTTTTAAGAAATTCATAAGCCATGTTGATTACTCGATTTATATGAATTGATTTTATTTGGTTGAAATGAGTTGAAAGATGATGAATTACAGTATGTTAAACTATTTTATCTGTCTCCATTTACTCAGCTTTAGATATTTTAGATGGTATTTGTTTACTCACTGGGATTATATAATCTCACCACCCTCCTTTCCACCCCTTTAAGGCTCAGGATAGTCGGTAGATAGTTCACTTTGTTGAGGGCTACAGTTGGACTTGCATCCTCAAAAACTGTAGGTTTACCGCTTTTGATACTTTTGGTCGTTCGTGGGCCCACGTGTCACTGTAAATTAAATTTTATACTTTGGTTATCTTTACTACAGCATGTATGAATTTATTTAGCTTTTACGCTACAAAAGTTATTTACCGGTAACTCTATAAATATTGTTTTATAAGAAAATAAAATATTTTATTGAATATTTTTATTATATTCAAATAGTCATAATTTCATTTTAAATGAAGGTTTTAGACGTTTAAACTTATTTTTGATTATGAATTATGTGTTTTATACTCGCATACTACATTTTTAGCTGGTTTCGAAATTTTTAAGGAAAAATGACCAAAATGCCCCTGTGAGATAGAAATCATTTTTTTTTTATTGATTTAAGTTGAAAATAGCTTAAAATCTTTTAGAACATGATATTTGGCAACGGTTACTCACAGGGGAAATGAGAAACTGATATTAAAGCCTTAGGAGGTTTCGATTGGCATTCCGGGTAATGAATATCTATCGGGACATCGCGACGATTGTCACGGGCTCAATGGGAGTTTCGGGTTGTGACACATCATCATGCATACCATCCCTCCACACTCAGCTCATGTGCACTCCCTACTCGCACATGGCCAAGTTGTCACTAGCTCATGTGCACTCTCACACCGTACATAGTTGGGTCATCATCAGCTCATGTGCACTCCCACACGCACATAGTCGGGTCATCATTATCACAAAAAAAGGAACATCCAATGCATAATGTACATATTCATATAATGTGATAATGTATGAACCATTTATATGGCACATTTTCACAAGATAGAAACATTTCACCGAAGGCTTGTTCCCCATGTACATTTTTAAAGCAAAAACAAATGAACTTTCAAATGAATCATTTCGACATGTAGGCACTTCCCAAAACATTTGAAATGCAAGTTCCCTCACCGGTAGTTGTTAAATCTTAACCCAACTCCAACTTCCTTTAATGGTCCAAATGGGGCAATGGGGCTTCGTTGGAACCTATCATCACATTAGCATCACAATTAACTCAATTCACATAATTATAAATTCTAAAAGCTATCTCCTAACTAGCTTCCAATTGCCATTAAATGGCTATCTATTTTCACCATCCTAGCCACTCTAAAATGAATAAACAACCTCAACTACAAAACACTCACAAGTCTCATCACTAGCCATTCTCAATGCATAAAAATCTACTCTAATTCATTACTCACCTTGGTAGCTTTGTAATTGAACTTCTTTCCAAAAATTTCAAGCTATTATAAAAGCTCCCTTTTTCTCTCTCTAAAACACCTAGTTAGTGAGAGTAAGTATGGAAGTAAGACTTTTCAAGGGTTTTAAAGTGACAGAGTGAAAGAGCACAAAAGATTCTATGAAAAGGTGCATAAAAGCATGAAAATTGGAGTTAACTTCAGAGAAGTTATGAAGGTTTCAAACAAGCTTCCATAGAGGATAAAAGAAATGTGAGATGGGAGGAAGAAGAAGAAAAAGCTGCTAGAGAAATGAAAAAGTTGCTGAAAGAATGATATTTATAGCCAAAGCTTATCCAAACTCCACTAAAATTACGAAAATGCCCTTAACAAGTTAGCTTTGTCTCCCTCCAATCCTTTGTGCAATCTTTTTACTCCTTTGACAGTAAGACAAAGTCCATAATAGTCTAGAAATACTCGAGTTCACAAAAACTTAAAAATTTTAACTCGAGGTGAAAAATGACCATTTTGTCCCTACCTCAAAAATCATCATTATTTCTATTTCCTTTGTCATTTTATCCTTATTTTCATTATTCATTTATACCTTAGGCCTACTTAGGCCTTAATATTGTTTGAAACCTACTTCTAGAGCTAACTAAGGGAAATGACAAAAATACCCCCAGTCTGTTTTATCACGTCTACTTTCAATTATGTGTCTATAGAGGTCGAGGTCTCACATTCTCCCCCACTAAAAGAAATTTGATCCCCGAATTTAAATTCAACTATAAGGTAACGTACCTCTATGTATTAAAGAGGTGCGTATATTTTGCTCGCATCTCTTCCTCGGCTTCCCACGTTACTTCTTCACTGGTGTGGTTTTGCCATAACACTTTCACTGAGGCTACTTCTTTTGGACGGAGCTTTTTGACTTGCCTATCAAGAATGGCCACCGGTTGTTCTTCATAGGTCAAATCATCTTTCAACTAAATCGTTTCATATCGTATTACATGCGACGGATCCGGGTTATACTTCCTAAGCATCGACACATGAAATACGAGGTGAATATTCGAAAGGTCCGGTGGTAGTGCCAAACGATATGCTATTGCTCCAACCCTTTCTAAGATCTCGAAGGGTCCTATAGACTGAGGGCTCAATTTTCCTTTCTTACCAAACCACACTACCCCTTTTGTTGGTGAGACCTCAACAAATACATGATCCCCTACTTGAAACTCCAAGTTCCTTTGTCTGTTATCAGCATATGACTTCTATCTACTTTGTGCTGGTAACATCCTTTGACAAATTATGTGTATTTTCTTGGTGGCATCCTCCACCAACTCAGGCCAAAGAGTTTCCTTTCTCCCACCTCCGTCCATATAATGCTTCAAATGGTGCCATTTGGATGCTAGCTTGGAAATTGTTGTTGTAGGCAAACTCCACCAAGGGTAGATATCGATCCCACTTGACCCCAAGGTTTATTACATAGGCCCTCAACATATCTTCCAATGTTTGTATCATCCGTTCAGACTATCCATCATTCTAAGGGTGGAAAGCCGTGCTGAAATCCAACTTAGTGCCTAAAGCTTCTTGCAACTTTTCCCATAACCTACTAGTGAACTGTGCCCCCCTGTCGGATACTATAGAAATAGGAATGCCATGCAGTCATATTATCTTGTCTACATAAAGTTAGGCATAGTAGGCCACCCCGTATGTAGTTTTAACCGAAAGAAAGTGAGTTGATTTCGTTAACCAATCTACTATGGCTTAGATCAAGTCTTAGGCCCACTAGTCCGAGGCAAACCCGTTACAAAGTCCATTGTAATATGCTCCCACTTCCATTCGGGCACTGGTAATGGCTATAGTAGCCCTGCAGGCCTTCAATGCTCGACCTTAACCTACTGACAAACTAGGCACTTGGAGATGAACTCAGCTACATCTTTCTTAAGTCCTTCCCACCAACATACCTTTTTCAAATTTTGATATATCTTTGTAGCCCCTAGATGTACCACATAGGCTACCATGTGCGCTTCCTCCAATAGTTCTCTTCTCAATCCATCACTATCAAGCACATAAAATCTGGTTCCATACCTCAATACTCCATATGTGCCTTTAGTCAACATCTTTCCTTTCTTTCTTTGAGGATCCTCAAAGGCCTTAGCTATGAACTCATCTTTACTTTGTGCTTCTTTAATCCGGTCCATTAAGATAAGCCTCACTCTAAAATGTGCTAGCAATGCATTTGCCTCTGAAACTTCTAAATGCACACCTATGTCTCCCAAACTATACATCTCCCTAATCAAGGATCTTCTATCTGTGGAGATATATGCCACGCTTCCTATCGATTTTTGACTTAAGGCATTCGCCACTACATTTTCCTTACTGGGATGGTAGAGAATAGTACAATCATAATCCTTTAGTAACTCCATCCACCTACGTTGTCGCAAGTTAAGATCCCTCTGCTGAAATATATACTTTAAGCTTTTGTGGTCCGTATATATATCGCAAGTCTCACCATACAAGTAATGTCTCCAAATCTTTAAGGCAAACACGATTACTGCCATCTCCAAATTGTGTGCGGGGTAATTCTGCTCATGCCTTTTAAGTTGCCTTGATGCATACGCAATCACCTTCTCATGTTGCATTAAAACACACCCTAAACCAACCTTTGATGCATCACAGAATACCGTATAACCCCCTATGCCTTGCGGTAGGCTTAATACTAAAGCTATGGTGAGACATGCCTTAAGCTTCTCAAAGCTATCCTCACAAGCATCTGACCATTCAAATTTTGTATATTTACAAGTCAGCTTAGTTAAAGGGGTGACTATTTTAGAGAAGTCCTTCACAAAACGACGATAATAGCCAACCAAACCCAAAAAGCTTCTAATCTCCATAACTGATGTTGGCCTTGGCCACTTTTCTACGACCTCAACTTTATTTGGATCGACTTGTACCCCATCGTTGGATACCACATGTCCAAAGAATGGAACGCTTTCGAGCCAGAACTCACACTTGGAGAACTTGGCATACAATCGATGTTTTCTTAGAGTTTGGAGCACTATCTTAAGATGCTGCTCGTGCTCCTCCCTACTCCTCAAGTAGATCAAGATGTCATCAATAAACACCACCACGAACTTGTCCAAATAAGGCTTGAACACTCCATTCATTAAATTCATAAAGGCCACAAGGGCATTTGTCAGCTTAAATGACATCACTAAGAACTCATAGTGCCTATATCTTGATCGAAATGCGGTCTTTGGTATATCTTCATTTCAGATCCTCAACTGATGGTACCCAGATCGTAGATCTATCTTAAAGAAACATTGTGCTCCTTGTAGTTGATCAAATAAATCATTTATTCTTGAAAAGGGGTACTTATTCTTCACCGTTACCTTATTAAGTTATCGGTAGTCAATACACATTCTAAGCGACCCATCTTTCTTCTTTACAAATAGCATTGGTGCTCCCTATGGTGAGACATTAGGATGGATGAAGCCTTTATCCAACAAATCTTCTAACTGATCCTTAAGCTCTTTGAGCTCTGTAGGTGCCATTCTATATAGGGGTATGGATATAGGTCTAGTGTCGGGAATCAAATCTATGCAAAATTCAATCTCTAGCTTGGGAGGCAAACCTGGTAATTCCTCGAGAAATACATCCACGAACTCATTCACTATCGACACATGGCTTATGTCTTTGACCTTCGCTTGGGTATCCCTCACAACAGCCAAGTAACCTTGACAACCCTATCTTAATAGCCTCCTAGTAGACATGTCTGTTATCAAATTAGTTAGAGCATTGCTTCTATCCCCTTGCATACTAAATGATGGCTCATCCGGGAAATCAAATTTAACCAATTTATGATAACAATCCACATTGACATAGCAGGGTGATAGCCAATCCATTTTCAAGATCACATCAAAGTCTAAGGTGTTTAACACCACTAGATTCACCAAAGTGTTTTTGTCCTTGACTCGAACTACACAGGACTCATATTCCCATTTGGCCATAAATACCTCCTTTAAAGGAGTAGACACCACTAATTGTTCTTCTCTCTTAACACGATCTTTACCCAAACGAGATGCAAAGCATGGAGAAATAAAAGAGTCGGTAGCACCAGGATCAAACAATACCCAAGCATTCATATTACAAACTGAGAGAATACCTGATACCCCTCTGTTGGATGTCTGGGCCTCTTGTTGTATTAAAGCAAACACACTTGCTAAACCCCTACCGACGAAACTCTAAAGTCCAAACCCAGAAGGCATGCCTTGAGAGGAAGTAACAGCACCTCTACCTCTTGATCCATTAGCCTCTCGATTAGATGAAGAGACTACTGAAGGAGCAGACGAGGCTAGTTAGGAGAAATCGCGACTAGAACCTTAGGATTGATGAGCCATCGAGCAATTCCTCTTAATATGTCCAAGTTGACCACACAAGAAACAAACTCCCATAGCACGGAGGCATCTTCCTCTTTGCCATCCCTCACAAGTATAGCAACGACGGATAACTTGACTTCCCTGCTTTGAATCTTGACGCCTCCCAACACTGAAGGTTTTTTGTCCCGACCCAATACTAGCACTAGGCGAGTCACTCCCTTGTTGGGGTAATCGTGAGTCCCTCTGTGGGCCTTGAAGGCCAGAGGACGAAATACTACCACTAAAGTCTCTACGACCCTGATAGCCCTTTGTCTTGGCCCTCTTTGCACTATCCCTAGCAGCCTTAGTCCCATTGGTCCTCATCTCAATCCGCTAGGTGCAATCCACTACTGCGAAATAGGTATTGAAATCTCGGGATGCCATAGCCTTAAATAATGGCTCCACTAGCCCATCCACAAATCTCTGAATCTTCATCTCCTCAATAGAAACTAGACAGGGCGCATACCGAGCCAAATGTGTGAATTTTATGTTGTATTTTGACACCGTCATACTCGAGGTCTGTACTAAAGCCTCAAACTCCCTAGCTCTAGCATTACGTACACTGAGTGGTAAGAATCGATCTAAGAAGGCTGTACTACTCCTTCTAAGTCAACAGCATTGCATCTGCCGGCCTACCTTTACGCAAGGAGCCATACCACTCTTGTGCCACGTCCTCTAATCGAAAGGCGGTTAGCTCAACTGATCTAGTACTAGAATATCCAAGGCCTCACAAATTTTCTCCATCTTATCTAAGAAAATCTAGGGCTTCTCCGACGTATTAGACCTTGAAAATGACGGATGCTTAAGCTTCAAAAAATCTAGAATAGAAATCTCTAAATGACCCCTCTCAACCTCAAGATGTTGGCAATCGACTTGCCCTTGGGAGCTAGGGGATTCTTGTACTGCAAATCTCCCCTCCACTATCCTCTGTATATCATCCATATGAGTTGCCATCATCTCTACAACCTCGATTAACTCCCTGTAGGCCTACCGCCAAATCTTCGATGGTGTGCCCCCAGTTGGTTGTCTATTTGCATCGCGCAAAGACTATCCCTCCTATTGTCTACTCACAGGCGTATCCGCTCTCATCGGCCTAGTGGCCCCACCACTTCTACCTCGACCCTTAAGAGTGGATGCCCGTGGCCTATCTGTCATCTCATTAGGAACATCTTGCTCCCTTATCCGTCTTGAGGCAGCTCGTGTCTTAGGCGACATTCTTACTTAGACAAGAGCAAACACCTGTTATTAAACACATTTTGCGATTATAATCATATCTAAGGAAAAAGGTGGTTCATAAGATAAGGAATCTATGCAGTCCCTTGGTTGTAAAATGTACCACGGTTCACACTTCACAATCGAAGTTTCCACATAAAAACCTGACATTCCGCTGGATCAACAAAAAGGAAATCCTAGGACCTCAACAACCTAGTGCTCTAATACCAAGTTTGTCACGACCCAAATTATGGGCCATGACCAGCGCATGGGCCCAATGGACATAGCCCACTAAGCCCAAGCAAGCCCATTTATATGACATTCATAATTTACATTCAAAATAACACTAACCATTGCTATATGATAGTGGCATTACTAATAAAAATATATATATATATATTGTCTACAACATGTATCTTAATAATTTACATCAAGTTTGTCTATACACAACAAAAGGGATACTCGACTTCCAACAGAGAAACCCGTGCAAAGTTGTAGCTATTGATTGCCAAGATACCTACCAAGAAGATGAATCTACGAGAACACCTCTACCTAGTTACCAACTGGCTCCTGATCTGAAAACATGAAGTTGAAAACAGTGAGTATAAACTCAGTGAGTGAACAAAGGAAGGGAACAAGCAAACGATAAGGAAAGTTTAAAGAAATCATGATGCATTTATTTCAAAAGCAATGCAATTTAATTTAATTCTTAATAAAACCCCTCTTTAAACCCTGAATTGGTTAATCACTTGATGATGAGGATCCATACATAACAAAGAATTTAAAAAGTGAAAACTTTAGTAGCATTCAAGCAAGTCAAGTGAAACGCTGCAGCGAGAATGAACTTTTGCTGTAGCGAAATTGGGCTCAAATCATTGGTTGGCCGAGGGTTTTTTACTAAACCTCTCATTTCAAACTTAATTAATTAATTCCTTGATGTTGGAAGTCCATAGTGAACTATGATATTAAAGGATTGAAAAATATGGCTGAAACCAAACAAGATAGCAAGCAAGACAGAAGGTTTCTCGCTGCAGCATTCGTTGCAGCAAGAATCAGGCCAGTGTAACCCTCCAAACTTGAGAGTTTCTCGTTGTAGCGAGAAACAGAGCAATTTTGTTAAAAGTGATCTTGTTACATCAAAAGCCATTTTTCTTGCTGAAATGAAAAGTAATTTGGGGACAATTAACATTGCCAACAAACAACACAATCACAAATATTTTCATAAACTTTCTATAACATTTATATATATATATATATATATATACATACATCATCATGCATACCATCCCTCCACACTCAACTCATGTGAACTCCCTACTCGCACATGGCCGAGTCATCATCAGGTCATGTGCACTCCCACACGCACATAGTCGGGTCATCATTATCACACAAAAAGGAACATCCAATGCATAATATACATATCCATATAATGTGATAACGCATGAACCATTTATATGGCACATTTTCACAAGATAGAAACATTTCACCAAAGGCTTGTTTCCTAGGTACATTTTTAAAGCAAAAACAAATGAACTTTCAAATGATTCATGTCAACATGTAGGCACTTCCCAAAACATTTGAAATGCAAGTTCCCTCACCGGTAGTTGTTAAATCTTAACCCAACTCCAACTTCCTTTAATGGTCCAAATGGGGCGATGGGGCTTCATTGGAACCTATCATCACATTAGGATCACAATTAACTCAATTGACATAATTATAAATTCTAAACTATCTCCTAACTAGCTTCCAATTGCCATTAAATGGCTATCTATTTTCACCACCCTAACCACTCTAAAATGAATAAACAACCTCAACTACAAAACACTCACAAGTCTCATCACTAGCCATTCTCAATGCTTAAAAATCAACTCTAATTCACTACTCACATTGGTAGCTTTGTAATTGAGCTTCTTTCCAAAAATTTCAAGCTATTATAGAAGCTCCCTCTTCCTTTCTCTAAAACACCTAGTTAGTGAGAGAAAGTATGGAAGTAAGACTTTTCAAGGGTTTTAAAGTGAGAGAGTGAAAAAACACAAATGATTCTATGAAAAGGTGCACAAAAGCATGAAAATTAGAGCTAGCTTGAGAGAAGTTATGAAGGTTTCAAACAAGCTTCCATGGAGGATGAAAGAAACGTGAGATGGGAGGAAGAAGAAGAAAAAGCTGCTGGAAGAATGATATTTGTAGCCAAAGCTTATCCAAACTCCACTGAAATTACGAAAATGCTCTTAACAAGTTAGCTTTGTCTCCCTCCAATCCTTTGTGCAATCTTTTTACTCTTTCGATAGTAAGACAAAGTCCATAATAGTCACGAAAACTTAAAAATTTCAACGCGAGGTGAAAAATGACCATTTTACCCCTACCTCAAAAATCATCATTAATTCTATTTCCTTTGTCATTTTGTCCTTATTTACATCATTCATTTATACCGTAGGCCTATTTTGGCCTTAATATTGTTTGAAACCTACTTTTATGAGCTCACTAAGGAAAATGATGAAATTACCCCTAGTCCGCTTTATCGCGTTTACTTCTAATTATATGTCTATGGAGGTCGAGGTCTCACAAAAAGTCCATTTATAGTTACCCATACCTTCGAAAGTTTTTGTACTCGCTTTAAGTGGCTTTATAAATTAAAAATATTTTTAAATTGAATTTTTTTTTGTTTTTCATTAAAATAGATCGTAATTTGACGTTTGCACTAGCAATTGTGAAGTGAAAGCCATCTATTGAAAAGAAAAATCCATTTGTAGTCACTCTTTCCTTCGAAAGCCCAATTACTAGCTTTAAATAGTTTTTTAATCGTATAAATGATTTGAACTTGAATTTCTTTTCATTTTTGGTTAAAACAAATTATAATTGGATGTTTGCCCTCGAAAACATGAAGCAAAAGCCATCTATTGGCATGAAAAGTACATTTATAGTCACTCATGCCTTCGAAAGCCTTGTTACAAGCTTTAAATGGTTTTATAATCGTATAAATGATTTTAAATTGAATTTTTTTTCATTTTCGGTTAAAGTAGATTTTAATTAGATGTTCGCCTCAAGAAACATGAGGCATAAGTCATCCATTGATAAGGAAAGTCTATTTATAGACACTCATGCCTTTGAGAGCCTAGGTAGTCACTTTAAATGGTTTTATAATCTTATAAATGATTTTAAGTTAAATTGTTTGTTTGTTTTTAGCTAAAATCGATCGTAATTGGATGTTTGCCTCAAAAAACATGAAGTGAAAGCCACCCATTGACAATTAAAGTCCATTTATAGCTACTCATGCCTTCGAAAGCCTAGTTACTCGCTTTAAATGGGTTTATAATCTTATAAATTATTTTAAGTTAAATTTTTTTTTCATTCTTGGTTAAAACAGTTCATAATTGGATGTCTGTGTAGGAAAATGTGAAGTGAAAGCCATCCATTGACAAGAAAAGTCCATTTATAGTCACTCTTGCCTTGAAAAGCCTAGTTACTCACTTTAAATGGTTTTATAATCTTATAAATGATTTAAGTTGAATTTGTTTTCAATTTTAGTTAGACCATAGCATAATTGGATGTTTGTCTCAAAAAACGTGATGCAAAAGCCATCAATTGACAAGAAAAGTCCATTTACAGTCATTTATGCCTTCAAAAGCTTTGTTACAAGGTTTAAATGGTTTTATAATCTTATAAATGATTTTAAGTTGAATTTTTTTTAGTTTTAGTCAAAACAGATCATAATTGGATGTTTGCCTCTAGAAACGTGAGGCAAAAGTCATCCACTAACAAGAAAAGTCCCTTTTTATAGTCACTCATGCCTTCGAAAGCCTTATTACTCGCTTTAAATGGTTTATAATCTCATAAATGATTTTAAGTTGAATTTTTCTTATTTTTGGTTAAAACATATCATAATTGTATGTTTGTCACAAGAAAAGTCCATTTATAGTCACCCATGCCTTTGAAAGCCTTGTAGCTTGCTTTAAGTGGTTTTGTAACTTTCTAAATTATTTTAAATTGATTTTTTTTCTTTTTAGGTTAAAATATATCATAATTTGATGTTTTCATTGGGAAACATGAAGTGACTGCCATCCATTGATATAAAAAAATCCATTTACTATCACACATGCCTTCGAAACCTTTGTTACTTGCTTTAATAGGTTTTATAACTTTATAAATGATTTTAAATTGAATTATTTTTCATTTTTGGTGAAAATAGACCATAATTCAATGTTTGAATTGGAAATTGTGAAGGGAAAACCATCCATAGTCACTCATGCCTTCGAATACCTAGTTTCTTGCTTTAAATGGTTTTATAATTTTATGTATGATTTTAAACTGAATTTTTTTATTTTTGATTAAAATAGATTATAATTTAATGTTTGCATCGAGAAACGTGAAGCAAAGCAACCATGTTGTCTCCATTAGTTTTTTATGATAATAAAACATTTCCATTTATGTGTGTCTAATATCTTTACTTGAGTGTGCAGGAAAATTAATATATGAAATTAATTCATTAACTCTTCAAAAAGTATATCAAAAGAAAAAGAGGGATAAAAGTAACAAGATGCAACTGTCTAACAAGGAGGAAGCTTATTGGTGAAATAAGGAAGAATGTTGGTTGACCAAGTTTCAAATTGAAGGAATGGCGGGCTGAAGAGTTTGAGAAACAGAACCAACTTAGTCGACCAAGTCAGTCGAATAACTGCTCTCTGCTAGAATCTGCAACCTGAAACAGAACCAACTTGGTAAACCAAGTCAGTTGACTAAGAGCTCTCTGTCTGCAATTTGAACCAAAGCACTACAAGACAGATTAACGGCTAGAACTCATCCTCACTTTTTTCCAACGGACATAAAACTGCCAAACTGCCATCAGAGTTGCATCTCCAAGTATAAAAGGGTCTTCCAACAATTAGAAACAAGTTTTTTAGCAGCCTTGAATGAGATTTGAGCTATAGAAAGTTGAAAAATCAGAAAATCTTCACTGCACTTGTTTGCACTTAAACGCCTACTCTTTACATTTGTATTTTGCACTCAATCTTGTACCCATCAGATCAACCAGTGATCATAGGTACTTTTTTTTACTACTTTTCTTGTATTCTTAGAGTAAGGAAGTCACTCTAAGGGGTTGTTCAACCTTGGGATAGCTTGATTGTTGTAGGTTGTGATTGAGCCTTGGAAAACCACTTTGGGTTTTAGTTTAGCCCGTGAAAAACTAGTGTAAAAGGTTTTGGCTGAGCCTGCTAAAAGCCATCGCAAAGCTTCATGAAAGCTTGTGAATTTCACTGGTTCTTAGTGAATTTGTGGGAAAATCCTTGGTTAGACAATTAAGGTAGTGGATGTAGGTCTTAGATCGAACCACTCTAAATTGTTGTGCATCTTGTACTCTGTTTTTATTTTCTTAAGTTCTGGAAAGTAGTTTCCAATATTATTAAGAGCCAAATTGTGTTATTCACCCCCCCTCTAGCACTTATTATAGGGACCAACAATTGGTATCAGAGCTAGTTTCCTGTTATTAAGGCTTAACATCTTTTGGGAGGATCCAAATGGCTCAATAAAAATCCATAGCTACTGAGGGACAATCAACAAACAGACTACCTCTATTTGATGGCTCTAATTACCCTTATTCGAGCATAAGAATGTCAATCTATATTAAAGCTACAGACTATGAAATGCGAGACATCATAACTGATGGACCTTTTATGCCCTTAACCATGAATGTAGTGACAAATGAGTTGATGCCCAAGCCAAGGTCTGAATGGACTGAGGCTGAAACTAAGAAAGTTTAAATAAATTTTAAGGCCATCAACACATTACATTGTGCCTTGACCCCCACTAAATTTAACAAAGTCTCAAGCTGTACAACAGCTAAACAAGTGTGGGAGAAACTTAGAATAATCCATGAAAGGACTTCTCAAGTCAAAGAGTCTAAAATTGCCCTCCTAACACATAATTATGAAATGTTCAAAATGGAGCCTGGTGAAAACATCACCAGCATGTTTAATAGATTTACAAATATCACAAATAAATTGAGTCAGCCAGGCAAGCCTATTCCTAAACATGAATTAGTAAAAAGACTACTTAGGAGTCTACCAAAAAAACTTGAAGCCTAAAGTGACGGCCATTAGAGAGGCTAAAGATTTGAACATCATCACACTTGATGAGATTTGTGGTTCTCTTCTTACTCATGAGCTGGAGCTTAAGGAAGAAAAAGAAGAAGACCAAAGGGAAGCAAAGGAAAAGAAAAAGAGTAATGCACTTAAAGCCAACATCCTTGAAGAAGGGCTGGAAGAGCTTTCCTGTGATGATGATGAAGAATTAGCTCTGGTTGCAAGAAAATTCAGAAAGCTAATGAGTAGAAGAAATTGAAGGCTAGCTAGAAGAGGTTTCAGGAGAGTCCAAGGTGCCTCATGGAAAAACAAAAACAAAATTGACTCCAACAAAAAGGAATAGCTCATCTGCTACAAGTGCAAGAAACCTAGTCACTTCAAGTCTGAATGCCCATTGCTGAAAGATGATACTCCCAAGAAAAATAAGAAATCCAAGAAAGCAATGGTCGCTATTGCATGGTCGAAAAGTGACACTTCAAGCTCTGAAGTTGAAGATGAAAAATCTAAGGAAAGAGCCAATATTTGTTTGATGGCAAAAGATGATGAAACAGAGGTATCCTCATCCCCCTGCAATAATTCTTTTGATGACTTGCAAAATGAGTATGAATGCCTTTACGATGAATTTGAAAAGCTTTTTTCAAAATACAAATCATTAAAGAAAAAGACTGCATTACTTGAAAATGATTTGGATCAAATCAAACAAGAGTTTACTTCTGTTTTTGAGCAAAGAAATATTTTACAAATTGAGTTAGAAAACTCAAAAACAGACTTTGAGGTTTTAAAACAAAAGCTAGAAAACAACTCTGAAGCTTTGCAAATAACTCTTGATGAAAACACAGCTCTTAAAAGTTTAAAAAACGAATTTCCAAAAAGAGATGTGTACAAAAAGAAAGATTCTGCTAATGCATCACAAGATGCTACATTTGTAGTAAAATTGGTCATTTTTCACATTACTATTTTAAGAAAAGAAAAGTGCAGCAAATTAAGAAAATTTGAGTTCCTAAGGGATCCTTTGTTGCAATTAACACTTAAGGACCCGTCAAAGTATGGGTACCTATAAAGAAAAACTAAAATTCTGTTTTGTAGGTTGAGTTGGACTTAAAAGAGGTATGTTCAAGAGCTCAACTTAAGAAGAAACAGCCTTGGTACATGGATAGTGGCTGTTCACGGCACATGATAGGACATAAAATGCTATTTGCTCAGCTGGATAAGAGAAAGGGAGGAACCGTATCCTTTAGAGATGATTCAAAAGGAAGAATCCATGGTATAGGTACGGTTGGTAAGAATTACCAAACTCAAATTAGTCATGTGTTGTTGGTTAAAGGCTTAAAGCATAATTTACTAAGTATTAGTCAATTATGTGATAAAGGATTTAAAGTATGTTTTGATTCAACTAAGTGTGAAGTAATAGATATGAGTACAAATGAAATCTCATTTATAGGAAAAAGATTGAAAAATATGTATGTAGTTTTTCTTGAAGATCTTGAAGTAAATAGTGAAGTATGTCTTGTTGCAAATGCTAAAAATGATAGTTGTCTATGGCATAGGAGATTATGACATGTTAGCTTGCATACCATGTCAAAATTAATTAACAAAAATCTTGTTGCTGGACTACCGGAGTTAAAATTTGAAAATTATAGAATATGTGATGCTTGCCAACTAGGAAAACAAGTTAGAACATCTTTTAAGTCTAAGAAGATTGTGTCAACATCTAGACCTCTTGAATTGCTTCATATTGATCTATTTGGTCCAATAAGCACAACTAGTTTAGGAGAAAAATCTTATGGCTTTGTAATAGTCGATGACTATTCTAGATATACTTGGGTTTATTTTCTTGCTCATAAGAATGATGCTTTATCAGCCTTCTTAAGTCATTGTAAGAAAGTAGAAAATAAAAATGACTAGCCATAGTTAGCATAAGGACTGATCATGGAGGAGAATTTGAAAATGATGAGTTTGAAAAATTTTGCAATGAAAAGGGGTTGGATCACAATTTTTCTACACCTAGAACACCCCAACAAAATGGAGTTGTAGAGAGGAAAAATCGAACCTTAAAAGAAATGGCTACGACCATGCTATGTGATAACAACCTACCTAAATATCTTTGAGCTGAGGTAGTAAATACAACAACTTATTTGATTTCAAAGACTCCATATGAACTTTATAAAGGTAGGAAACCAAATATTTCTCACCTTAGGAGTTTTGGTTGCAAGTGCTTTGTATTGAACAATGGAAAACAGCCCCTAGGGAAGTTTGATGCAAAAAGTGATGAAGCAATATTTTTAGGATATGCATTAAACTCAAAGGCCTATAGTGTTTTTAACAAAAGGACTTTAACCGTTGAAGAATCAATCCATGTAGTTTTTGATGAGTCAAATGGTTTACAAAAAGAAGTTCATCATGATGATGATGATGATGTAGAAGTCCTAGAAAAACAAATTGAGGAAATGAGCTTAGAAAACAACAAAAATAATGAAGAGAGCTCACCTAGAAGAGAAAATGAAACTCCACCTCTAGAAAATTTACAAATAGCAGAAAATCAGCATGATGATCCACTAAGGAGTTGGAGATTTGTAAGAGATCACCCACAAGACCTAATAATAGGTGACATTTCACAAAGAGTCAAAACTAGGTAAGCAACTAGAGAAACTTGTGAGTTTTCAGCTTTTATATCTCAAATTGAATCTAAAAACTTTGAAGAAGCTGAAAAAGAGGAAAGTTGGATAATGGGCATGCAAGAAAAACTTGATCAATTCACAAGGAGTCGTGTATGGTCATTGGTACCTAGACCTGCAAATCACCCTATTGTTGGTACAAAATGGGTATTTAGAAATAAGGTAGATGAACAAGGAAATGTATTTAGAACTAAGGTAGATGAACAAGGAAATGTATTTAGAAATAAGGTAGGTGAACAAGGAAATGTATTTAGAAATAAGGTAGATGAACAAAGAAATGTATTTAGAAATAAAGCTAGGCTGGTTGCAAAAGGATACAACCAAGAGGAAGGAATAGATTATGATGAAACCTTTGCTCCCGTTGCTAGGATTGAAGCCATAAGGTTGTTGCTAGCTTTTGCATGTTTCATGAATTTTAAACTGTTCCAAATGGATGTAAAAAGTGCATTCTTAAATGGATTAATTCAAGAGGAAGTATATGTAGAACAACCACCTAGTTTTGAAGACTTTGAAAAGTCTGATCATGTTTTCAAACTTCATAAAGCCTTCTATGGATTGAAACAAGCTCCTAGAGCTTGGTATGAGAGGCTTTCAAAATTTCTAGTTGAAAAAGGGTATGATAGAGGCTGCATTGATACTACATTGTTCATTAAGAGATATCTAAATGATTTAATTGTTGTGCAAATATATGTGGATGACATTGTATTTGGTGCAACTAGTGAGGCTTTATGCAAGAACTTTGCTAAGGAAATGCAGGGTGAATTTAAGATGAGCATGATGGGAGAGTTGAGGTACTTCCTTGGTCTTCAAATTAAACAAAGTGAGGAAGGAATCTTCATCATCCAAGAAAGATACACTTAAGATATGCTCAAGAAATTCGATATGCTAAAGTTGAAATCAATTTCCACACCAATGAGCCATCCACCAAACTCGACTTAGATGAAAAAAGTAAGGATGTAGATCAAAAGCTCTATAGAGGTATGATCGACTTTCTTCTCTACTTAATAACAAGTAGACCAGATATTCAATTTAATGTGTGCTTGTGTGCTAGATTTCAGTCACAGCCTAAAGAAACACACCTAACAGTTGTTAAGAGAATTTTTAGATACCTCATAAACACTCAAGGACTAGGAATATGGTACTCTAGAGACTCAACTCTTAGCTTAGTTGGATATTCAGATGTTGACTTTGCTGACAGCAGAACTGATAGGAAAAGCACTAGTGGAACATGCCAATTTTTAGGAAGCATGCTTGTGTCTTGGTCCAACAAGAAGCAAAACTCAGTAGCTTTGTCAACAGCCAAAGCAGAGTATGTATCACTAGGTAGTTGTTGTCCACAAATTCTTTGGATCAAGCAACAATTAAAAGACTATGGAATAACTATGCATAACGTACCAATATACTGTGATAACACAAGTGCAATCAATATATCAAAAAACCCTATGCAGCACTCTAGGACAAAGCACATTGAAATAAGACACCATTTTATTAGAGACCATGTAGTGAAAAATGATATTAAGATAGAATTTGTGAACACTTTACATCAATTAGCAAATATTTTTACCAAACCTCTGAATGAAGATAGATTCTGTGAGATTAGAAGAAATTTAGGGATGATTAGTATGAAGGAATTATAGGAAAACCTTTGGCTCTCACATAGAAAACAGAGTGCATTCAGTCGATAAAGGAAATCTTAGTCAACTAAGAGTGGTCTGACAACATTAAATAATAAGACTCAGTCAGTTTAGAGAAAGATGAGTAAAATGAGGTAAAAATTTGGTTTACCAAGTGCAAAGAGAAAGAAAAAATACTGCCAAAGGTAAATAACTAAAATTTTAAAGGGAATTTTGAAATTATAAAGAATGAAAGTAGGGCAGCACTTAAGGGAAGGTGAGCAGTTTTTTTAAGAAATAACTATTGACAACCTCTCCTCTTATCTCCCCTGAAACCCGTTGCTCTAAAAACAAAAACCCGAAACTTCCTGTTTGCCTCTGAAACTAACTCAAACCCTAACCATTAAAAATTTTTATAATCAGAATGGCAAGAACATCCTAGAGTAAAGAGATATCAAAAGGAAGAAAGGGAAAAGGCCAATGGAAGAAGAAACAGGAACGAAAAGTCTGAAGCAGAAACTGAAAATCATGCCTGGTTCAATGAAAGAAATATCCGAGAAACTAGGAGAAAAGAAGCAGAAAACTAACAAAAAGAAAGATACAGAATCCTCACTCCACAAAGGTACTAGTTCTTCTTCTTCGAAGTTCAGGAATAAGTTGCATGAATATAGGTTCAAAAATATTAAGAATGCACCAATCTCTTGTGGCAAATTTATTGATTAGAAGAGTTTTGATGAAAATGTAGAAATCCATACTAGTTTATCTAAGTACTTTGATAAACTAAAACTAAAAGGTTATAGCACCTTTAAGAATAGGTCGTATAGTCCAAGTCTGGTTAAAGAGTTCTATTCTGGCATTGCTTTGAAAGGAAAGGAATTAGTTGATTCTGATGATTATGTCGTAGATGGTTTAAATATATATTTGAATGGAAAAGAATTTGTTGTGACTGTTGAAGATTTAGAAAACCTGCTGAAAATAGAATATGAAGAAGGTGAGTATGAGCTCCTTGAAAAATTGATCCATCCTTATTGTGGGAGATCATCACCGAGAGAAAGGAAAAATACTCCTCGAAAAGTAATTCGGGTCTGATTTTTACCCCTCATATTAGAATTTTACACTATTTTATAGTAGCAAATATACAGGGTAGAAGTGGAAGTCTTAACTACATCAGCCTCCAAGACCTTTGGCTGATGGAACATGCCTTCAATGGGGTATCTCTGAATCTGGGAAGATATATGATTAAAAAAATGAGAAGTGCCTGCAGACTTGACAAGGTTAATTTACCGTATGGGAATGTCATTACATCCCTTACACAGAAGAAAGGAATATGGGTAAAGCAGTATGATATGGACTTGGTAAAAACTAGAGATCAAGCTATTTATTATGGGAGTGTCACGACCCAATTTCTCGGGCCATGACCGATGCATGAGCTCAATGAGCATAGCTCACTAAGCCCAAGCAAGCCTATCCATTTACCTTTGCTTAACAATTTTATCATATCATGCATACACACACACTTTTTTTTTTCGGGTGTGAACATAGCCAAAACACAATGGCATTATCGATAATAATATATATGCACTATACCAGTCATGTATTTAGCAATTTACATTGCATACACATTTTCAGATTGTTAGATTGTATTCATAATACAAAAGGACCCATGACTTTTAGCGGAGACATTTACAATAAAAGGGATTACATCGAATGCCAAACACATACCCAAGAGATGCACTATGGGGACTCCTCGATCTAGGGTCCAACAGTCACCTGATTTGAAAACATGAATTTTTATAAAACGTGAGTACAATACTCAGTGAGTGAACAAGGAAGGGAACAAGCAACAATTAGGGAGAATTTAAAATCATGAAGCACTTGTTTCAAAACAATGCAATTTAGTTCATTCCTATTTAAAACCCCTCCAAACCCGAGAGTTTTTCGCTATAGTGAGCATGAATTTCGCTGCAGTGAAAACAGAGCAACAAGAGAAACATTTTTCCTCACTCAACAAAAAGCCATCCTGCTAAACTAATAAAGTCAACCTAAAATTCATGAAAATTCTCAAAGTACAATGTGTCAACTTTCATGTACATTACAACCATAAATCATTCTCCATCAAATTGTTATATCACACATATTTACATATGTATATATATATATATATACGTATATACCCATCATCATCATCTCACTAACCCATCATCATCATCACCAGCTCATGCGCACTCCCTACTCGCACATGGTTGGGTCATCACCGGGTTATGCACACTCCCTACTCGCACATAACCGGGTCATCCTCGGCTTATGCGCACTCCCTGCTCGCACATAGCCGAGTCAACATTATTACACAACATTATATTCAAGCATATATGTATATCAATATAATGCAGCCACATAGAAATCCATAATAACCACATTTCATAACATAAACCTTTTCTCAAAAGCTTATTCCCAAGGCATTCATTTTCATGAAAAATTGCATAAAATCATTCAAACACTTTGTTTAAAACAGTCATATTCCCAAATCAATTTTGATAGGCAGTCCACTCACAGGTGTCGAAAATCCAGATTCCGGGTGAACTCAGACTAATAGTCCTCAGGCGCAATTCCTTTGCCTTTTCCGGATGTCTCACCACCTTGACAAATAACAAAGTCGAGGAATTTACTATATTGTTCCTAAATTGATATAAATTAATTTAAATTACTAATGCTTGATATGTAAATGCAAAAATATGTCCGATTACCGCTTAATCACGGTATTGATTAAATTCGACCGATCACCCGATTAATCGACGATTGTGTCCAAATCACCTCCAAATTAATTCATTTCTCCTCTAATACCTTAATTTACCACATACATTTAAATAAAGCCAAATTCAGCATTAGAACCCTCACAGTTCTTTATAGAAAAATTTGGTCATTTGGTGCACTAGCATCGAATTTTTTTCTACATAACCGTTTCACCTTAATTCATCATTTTCCATGCCATTTTCCTTGAAATAAAAACAATCCCCCATTGATATTCAGCCCTCATGGTTCGGCAAACAAGGAACCCTAGAGAAATTGAATATTTCTTTTGTGCTTTTGTTCATAACCATGCTTAACTATCCCTAAACACTAACATAGTCTAAAATCAAAATTATTCCAACAACAATTCCTCTTCCATACCCATTTTTCAGAATTGAATTCATCATGATAACTCAATATTCAACCATGGAAATCAAGAACAAAAGCATGGGTAAGCTAGGTATCAAGGAGAATTAAAGAAATTTTAACTTACCTAGCTTGTTTCCTTGATTTTTTCACTTTTTCTTTGAATTTCCACCTAGGTTTTCTTGTTTTTCCTTTTGTTCTTCCTTTTTTCTTGTTGCTGGATGCCTGGGCCGAATATGGTGAGGGAATTGGGGATTTAATGGGCTGATTTCTGTAGAAAATAATAAAATAATCAAGCATGCCTTGTGTCACATGCTTATTGGCCCAATTTTTAACTTTTTGACTTTTTCTTCTTAATTTTCCACCACAAATATTCTGGTATTTATCCAATCCTACGACAATTAAAATCCCTTGGTCTTGACAAGTGTTGGGGCGAAAAGTTTACTGATTTGCCCCCGAGACAAAAAAAATACGATTTTGCCCCTATACTCCGAAATGCACCGAAATCTCATTATTTCTACTTTTCAACTTAAAATAACACTAATATTGATCAATATTAACCAAATGGGGTAAAAATTGTTTAAAAAAATTTTCGTTTAGTCCTCTAGTGGCAAAATTACCATTTTGCCTTTGTGCTCCATAAATACCGAGAATCATAATTTTTCACTGCTAAACATCATTTTATACTCCAATAATCATAATTATATTTCATATAATTATTCTTGGTCAAATGTGATCAAATCTTGGTTAAAAATCTCCATTTTATCATCAAATGGTAAAATGATCGTTTTGTCCCTAATTGGTCAATTTTCTGATGGACTCCAAACTGGACCTTGAACTCCAAATCACTATTCTAAGCCATTCTGTTGGTTTTAAAAATTTCAAATTCCTCTTAGAATTTCTATTTCAACTAGTTCAAGGCTCGATTTAACTTAGTTGTACTACTCGGTACAATACCGTCTTTTAATCGAGCTTGACAGGGTCTCACATTCTCCCCCACTAATAAAAATTCGGTCCCCGAATTTAAATTCAATGTAGAGTGGCTTACCTTTACATATCAAAGAGGTGTGGATGCTTTGTCCGCATCTCATCCTCAGCTTCCCACGTTACCTCCTCGCTAGTGTGATTCCGCCACAACACTTTCACTGAGGCTACAAACTTTGAACGGAGCTTTTTAACTTGCCTATCAAGGATAGCTACCGGTTATTCCTCATAGGTTAGATCATCTTGCAACTGAATGGTTTCATATCGTATTACATGTGATGGAACTGGGTTGTACTTCCTAAGCATGGACACATGAAACACGGGATGAATATTTGAAAGGTTTGGCGGTAAAGCCAAACGATAAGCTATCGCTCCAACCTTTTCTAAGATCTTGAATGGCCCTATATACCAAGGACTTAACTTCCCTTTCTTGCCAAACCTCATTACCCCTTTAGTTGGTGAAACTTTCAAAAATACATGATCTCCTACTTGGAACTCCAAGTCTCTCCATCGGTTATCAGCATATGATTTCTGTCTACTTTGTGCTGTTAACATCCTCTGACGGATCATGTGTATTTTCTCGGTTGCATCCTGTACCAATTCAGGCCCCAAAAGTTTCCTTTCTCCCACCTCTAGCCATCCAATGGGTGACCTACATCTTCGTCCATATAAGGCCTTAAATGGTGCCATTTGGATGCTAGTTTGGAAACTGTTGTTGTAGGCAAATTCCACTAAGGGTAGATATTGTTCCCTCCTGACACCAAGGTCTATCACACAAGCCCTCAACATATCCTCCAATGTCTGTATGGTCCGTTCAGACTGTCCATCAGTCTAAGGGTGGAAAGCTGTGCTGAAATCAAACTTAGTGCCCAATGCTTCTTGCAACTTTCCCCAAAATCTACTAGTAAACTGAGCTCCTCTGTCAGATACTATAGAAATGGGAATACCAGGTAGTCGCACTATCTCATCCACATAAACTCGAGCATATTAGGCAGCCCCATAAGTAGTCTTAATCGGAAGAAAATAAGCTGACTTTGTTAACCGGTCCACTACTATCCAAATTGAATCATATCCCCCACTGGTTCGAGGCAAACCCATTACAAAGTCCATAGCAATATGTTCCCACTTCCACTCAGGTACTAGTAATGGCTATAGTAGCCCTGCAGGCTTTTGATGCTCGGCCTTAACCTGCTGACAAACCAGGCACTTGAAGACAAAATCAGCTACATCTTTCTTAAGTCCTTCCCACCAATAAACCTCTTTCAAATCTTGATACATCTTTGTAGCCCTTGGATGTACCACATAAGCTGCCATGTGAGCTTTCTCCAATATTTCTCTCCTCAACCCGTCACCATCTGGCACATAAAGTCTGGTTCTATACCTCAACACTCCATCTGTGCCTTTATTAAACATTTTTCCTTTCCTACCCTGAGGATCCTCTAAGGCCTTAGTCACAAACTCATCTTTACTTTGTACTTCTTTAATCCTGTCCATTAAAATAGGCCTCACTCTAAAATGTGCTAGCAAAGCATTTGTCTTCACAACTTCCAAACGCACACCTATGTCTCCCAAGCTATGGATCTCTCTAACCAAAGATCTCCTACCAGTGGAAATATGTGCCAAGCTTCCCATTGATTTTCAACTTTAAGGCATCCGCCACTACATTGGCCTTACCGGGATGATAAAGAATAGTACAATCATAATTCTTTAGCAACTCCATCCATCTACGTTGTCGTAAGTTAAGATCCCTCTGCTGAAATATATACTTCAAACTTTTGTGGTCCGTGTATATCTCTCAAGTCTCACCATACAAGTAATGTCTCCAAATCTTTAAGGCAAACACGATTGCTGCCATTTCCAAATCGTGTATAGGGTAATTCTGCTCATGCCTTTTAAGTTGCCTAGATGCATACGCAATCACCTTCCCATGTTGCATTAACACACATCCTAAACCAACCCCCGATGCATCACAAAACACCGTGTAACCCCCTGTGCCTTGCACTAGGCTTAACACTAGTGCTGTGGTGAGACATGCCTTAAGCTTCTCAAAACTATTCTCACAAGCATCAGACCACTCAAATTTTGTATCTTTACGTGTCAGCTTAGTCAAAGGGGCAACTATTTTAGAGAAGTCCTTCACAAAGCGACGATAATAGCCAGCTAAACCCACAAAGCTTCTAATCTCCGTAACTGATGTTGGCCTTGGCCATTTTTCTACTGCTTCAATTTTCTTTGAATCAACTTGTATCCCCTCTTGAGATACCACATGCCCCAAGAATGCAACACTTTCGAGCCAAAACTCACACTTGGAGAACTTAGCATACAATCGATGTTCTCTCAAAATTTGGAGCACTATCTTAAGATGCTGCTCATGCTCCTCTCGACTCTTTGAATATATCAAAATGTCATCAATAAACACCACCACAAACTTATCCAAATAAGGTTTCAACACTCGGTTCATCAAATCCATAAAGGCTGCAGGAGCATTCGTGAGCCCAAATGACATCACTAAGAACTCATAGTGCCCATATCTTGTTCGAAATGCGGTCTTGGGTATATATTCATTCCGGATTCTCAACTGATGGTACCCAGATCGCAGATCTATCTTAGAAAAACATTGTGCTCCTTGTAGTTGATCAAATAAATCATCTATCCTTGGGAGAGGATACTTATTCTTCACCGTCACTTTATTAAGCTGTCGATAATCAATGCACAACCTAAGTGACCCATTTTTCTTCTTCACAAATAACACTGGTGCTCCCCATGGGGATACACTAGGTCATATGAAACCTTTATCCAACAAATCCTCCAACTGATCCTTAAGCTCTTTAAGCTCTGCAGGTGCCATTCTATATGGGGGTATGGATATAGGTCTAGTGTCGGGAATCAAATCTATGCAAAACTCAATCTTCCGTTCAGGAGGCAAACCTGGTAGCTCCTCAGGAAATACATCCAGGAACTCCTTCACCACTGACACTTGAGTTACATCTCCAATCTTCGCTTGAGTATCCTTTACAACAGCCAAGTAACCTATACAACCCTGTCGTAATAATCTTCTGGCAGATATGATCGATATCAAATTGGTTGGAGCATTACTCCTATCTCCTTGAATACTAAATGATGGTTCACCGGGGAAATCAAATCTAACCAATTTATGATAGCAGTCCACACTAGCATGGCAGGGTGATAACCAATCCATCCCCAAGATTACATCAAAGTCTAAGGTGTCTAGCACCACTAGATTCACCGAAGTGTCTTTGTCCTTGACTCGCACTACACAGGACTCATATTCCCACTCGGCCATAAATATCTCCTTTAAAGAAGTAGACACCACTAATTGTTCCTCTCTGCTAACACGACCTCTACCCAACCGAGACGCAAAACATGGAGAGATAAACGAATGGGTAGCATCAGGATCAAATAGTACCTGAGCATTCATATTACAAACGGAGAGAATACTTGAGACCACGGCATTGGATGTCTGAGCCTCCTACTGTGTTAAAGTAAACACCCTCGCCTGGCCTCTACCAACAGAACTTTGATGTCCAGACTCAGATGGTCTACCCTGAGAAGAAGTACCAACACCTCTACCTCTGGATCCACTAGCTTTCCTATCAGACGAGGCGGCGACTGAAGGAGCAAACGAAGCTGGCTGGGTGGAACCACGAGCAGAATCTTGGGATTGATGAGCCATTGTACAATCCCTCTTAATATGCCCAGGTTGACCACACCTGAAACACACTCCCGTAGCACGAAGGCATCTTCCTCTATGTCGTCCCCCACAAGTATAGCAAGGAAGGGTAAGTTGACTTCCTTGCCTCGTATCTTGCTATTTTCCAACACTGAAGGTTCTTCGTCCCGTCGTAATACTAGCACTAGGCAAGTCACTCCCCTGCTGGGGTAATCGCAACCCTACTTTCACTGGTTCTCATTTCAATTCGTTGAGCAAAATCCACGGCCGCAGAGTAAGTGTTGAAATCTCGAGAGGCCACAGCCTGAAACAATGGTTCCACTAATCCATCCACAAACCTTTGGATTTTCATCTCCTTTGTGGAAACAAAGTAAGGTGCATACCGAGATAGCTATATAAATTTTATATCATACTCCGACACCGTCATGCCCGGAGTCTGCACCAATGCCTCAAACTCTTTGGCTCGGGCATTTCGCACACTATGCGATAAAAATCGACCTAGGAAGGCTGTACTAAATTCACTCCAAGTCAGTGGTGTAGCATCTGTCGGCCTACCCCTTCGCAATGAGTCATACCATTCCTGTGTTACATCCTCCAATTGAAAAGCTACTAGCTCCACTGACCTAACGCTAGAACACCCCATAGCATTACAAATCTTCTCCATCTTGTCTAAGAAAACTTAGGGTTTCTCCGATACATCTGACCCCGTAAATGAGGGAGGCTTAAGCTTCAGAAAGTCAGTGAGTGAAACCTTCATCTGACTTTTGTCACCCTCGGGAGGTTGGCGGTCTGTCTGGCCTTGGGAACTAGAGGACTCTTGCTCCACATGTCTCCCCTCTACTATCTTCTGTATATCCTCCATACGGGCTGCCATCATTTCTACAACTCGATTGACTCCCTGCAAACCCGTCACCAAGTCCTCAACAGTAATGCCTCTCGTCGGTGGCCTAACAGTATCACCTAAGGGCTGTCCCTCATTTCTCCTATTCATAGGCGTACTCGCTCTCACCGACCTAGCTACCCTGCCACGTCTACCTCGCCCCCTACAGGTGGGTGCACGTGGTCGATTAGTCATCCCAATAGGGGCATCTTGCTCCCCCACTTGTCTTAAGGCGGCCCGTGCCTTAGGCAGCATTCTTACCTAGACAAGAGCAAACACCTGTCATTAACCACAATTAAAGAGATAAGGTGGTTTCTAAGATTGGGAATCTATGCGGTCCCTTGCTAGTAAAATGTGTCACGGTTCACACTTCACAATTGAAATTCCCACATAAAAACCCGACACTCCGTTGGACCAACAAATGAAAGCCCTAGGACCTAGACAAACCTAGAGCTCTGATACCACTTTTGTCACACCCAATTTCACGGGCCATGACCGGTGCATGAGCTCAATGAGCATAGCTCACTAAGCCCAAGCAAGCCTATCCATTTACCTTTGCATACACACACATTTTTTTTTTCGGGTGTGAACATAGCCAAAACATAATGGCATTATCGATAATAATATAAATGCACTATACCAGTCATGTACTTAGCAATTTACATTGCATACACATTTTCACATTGTTAGATTGTATTCATAATACAAAAGGACCCATGACTTCTAACGGAGACATTTACAATAAAAGGGATTACTATCGAATGCCAGACACATACCCAAGACATGCACTACGGGGACTCCTCGATCTAGGGTCCAATAGTCACCTGATTTGAAAACATGAATTTTTATAAAACGTGAGTACAATACTCAGTGAGTGAACAAGGAAGGGAACAAGCAACAATTAGGGAGAATTTAAAATCATGAAGCACTTGTTTCAAAACAATGCAATTTAGTTCATTTCTATTTAAAACCCCTCCAAACCCGAGATTTTTTTCGCTATAACGAGCATGAATTTCGCTGCAGTGAAAACAGAGCAACAAGAGAAACATTTTTCCTCACTCAACAAAAAGCCATCCTGCTAAACTAATAAAGTCAACCTAAAATTCATGAAAATTCTCAAAGTACAATGTGTCAACTTTCATGTACATTACAACCATAAATCATTGTCCATCAATTTGTTATATCACACATATTTACATATATATATATACGTATATACCCATCATCATCATCTCACCAACCCATCATCATCATCACCAGCTCATGCGCACTCCCTACTTGTACATGGCTAGGTCATCACCTGGTTATGCGCACTCCCTACTCCCACATAACCGGGTTATCCTCGACTTATGAGCACTCCCTACTCGTACATAACCGAGTCAACATAATTACACAACATTATATTCAAGCATATATGTATATCAACATAATGCAGCCACATAGAAATCCATAATAACCACATTTCATAACATAAACCTTTTCTCAAAAGCTTGTTCCCAAGGCATTCATTTTCATGAAAAATTGCATAAAATCATTCAAATACTTTGTTCAAAGCAGTCATATTCCCAAATCAATTGTGATAGGCAGTCCACTCACAAGTGTCGAAAATCCGAATTCCGAGTGAACTCAGACTAATAGTCCTCAGGTGCAATTCCTTTGCCTTTTCCGGACGTCTCACCACCTTGACAAATAACAAAGTCGAGGAATTTACAATATTGTCCCTAAATTGATATAAATTAATTTAAATTACTAATGCTTGATATGTAAATGCAAAAATATGTCCGATTACCGCTTAATCACGGTATCGATTAAATTCGACCGATCACTCGATTAATCGGCGATTGTGTCCAAATCACCTCCAAATTAATTCATTTCTCCTCTAATACCTTAATTTACCACATACATTTAAATAAAGCCAAATTCAGCATTAGAACCCTCACAGTTCTTTATAGAAAAATTTGGACATTAGGTGCACTAGCATCAAATTTTTTTCTACATAACCGTTTCACCTTAATTCATCATTTTCCATGCCATTTTCCTTGAAATAAAAACAATCCCCCATTGATATTCAGCCCTCATGCTTTGGCCAACAAGGAACCCTAGAGAAATTGAATATTTCTTTTGTGTTTTTTTTCATAACCATGCTTAACTATCCCTAAACACTAACATAGTCTAAAATCAAATTATTCCAACAACAAGTCCTCTTCCATACCCATTTTTCAGAATTGAATTCATCATGATAACTCAATATTCAACCATGGAAATCAAGAACAAAAGCATGGGTAAGCTAGGTATCAAGGAGAATTAAAGAAATTTTAACTTACCTAGCTTGTTTCCTTGATTTCTTCACTTTTTCTTTGAATTTCCACCTAGGTTTTCTTGTTTTTCCTTTTGTTCTTCCTTTTTTCTTGTTGCTGGATGCCTAGGCCGAATATGGTGAGGGAATTGGGGATTTAATGGGCTGATTTCTATAGAAAATAATAAAATAATCAAGCATGCCATGTGTCACATGCTTATTGGCCCAATTTTTAACTTTTTGACTTTTTCTTCTTAATTTTCGACCACAAATATTCTGGTATTTATCCAATCCTACCACAATTAAAATCCCTTGGTCTTGACAAGTGCTGGGGTGAAAATTTTACTGATTTGCCCCTAGGATGAAAAAATTACAATTTTGCCCTTATACTCCGAAATGTACCGGAATCTCATTATTTCTACTTTTCAACTTAAAATAACACTAATATTGATCAATATTAACCAAATGGGGCAAAAATTGTTTAAAAAAATTTTTGTTTAGTCGTCTAGTGGCAAAATTACCATTTTGCCATTGTGCTCCATAAATACCGAGAATCACAATTTTTCACTACTAAACATCATTTTATACTCCAATAATCATAATTATATTTCATATAATTATTCTTGGTCAAATGTGATCAAATCTTGGCTAAAAAGCTCCATTTTATCATCAAATGGTAAAATGATCGTTTTGTCCCTAATTGGTCAATTTTCTGATGGACTCCAAACTGGACCTTGAACTCCAAATCACTATTCTAAGCCATTCTGTTGGTTTTAAAATTTTCAAATTCCTCTTAGAATTTCTATTTGAACTAGTTCAAAGCTCGATTTAAATTAGTTGTACCACTTGGTACAATACCGTCTTTTAATCGAGCTTGACAGGGTCTCACAGGGAGCTTGGTTAAAATGGGGTATATACTCGATGGGGAAAGGTTCATTAAGAACCCCAAGACTGGTCCAAGAAAAGAACACAGCCTACCTGCTCCACTTGAATGAGCCTCTTCCAGATTCTCAAATGAAGTAATTTTCAACTTGCTCGTGAGGATTGATGGAAAGCTATAGAAAACTGAAGAGAGAATCATTGAGTTGGAAAACAAGCTGAAGGAGAAGGAAAATATTCCATCTTAACTTGTGGCTGCAGACAACTTTGCAACATCTAGCATTGCACCAGCACAGCAAGGTGCTGAAGGTTTAGCCAAGTCAACAGAAAAATCTGCTCCTCATGTTGGAAGTTATGGCATTCAAGCTGAAGGTTCCACTTACAAGTCTGCCAATCTTGTTCTGCAAACTGAAGACTCTCACCAAGGGGATGATCTTCCAGCCAAGACACTCTCTCCTGAACTTCAAAGAAAAAATGAATCAGAACAAGGGACTGAAGTGGTTGGTTCAGAAACAGAGAAACACTAGTCCTTTCCTCCAAATTTAGAGGAAGTTTCCATTATGGATGTCTTCCACCAAATGGTTAAGGAGGGACAAGCTAAAAAAGACACTGCTAGGATAGAAACTCAAAAAGATGGTAGAGATGCAGGAAAAGGAAAGAAACTTGCATCAGGTCCCAAATTAAAGACAAAATTCGGGAAAGAAAAAGCCACTGCAGCACTATCAACTGAGGTAAAACTACCAACTAAGGGAAAAAAGACTATGGCCACCAAGATAGCTTTTCTCAAGAGAAGAAAGTCTTCCAGTTTGGCAGAGAAATCCAGACCAGTTTCAGCCTCTTCTCCTCAAAGTTCAATCCCTGTCTTAGACTAGTCCTCACCAGAACCTTCCCCTAGATAGTCATCACCTCTCTGAGAGCCCTCTATTTTTCCTCTAAACCCTTTCTATGACACTGAATCCTCACCTTCTGACACATCAGATGAATAGAAGCCTTTTCCTTTAATGCTGACAAAAGGGGGAGTAGAATGGGTGCAAGAACTAGAGAATAAATATAAAAAAATGTTAGGGTGGAGGAACCAAGAACCTGGGAAAGAAAAGAAAGCTGAATTAGGAGCAAGAACTTAGAAAAATAGGAGATAGGAAGCAAAGTTGTCCAGAGGCAATTTCGAAATACTTTTTTATTAACTGTTACTTGTGCCATGGTGGCACTTGAACACTTAAGTTTAATTCTGATGTTTATATGGTTGTGTGTGAAAAGTGAATGCTGTAATGTCTATGTTGTTTAACTGCTACAAATTGAAGTCTGCTGATATTTTGTTATCTTGGTATTTTTACTGTCATGAACAAAATCTACTAATGCTATGCTGATATTGATTTACAAGCTGATAAATGATTTTCAATATGGCATTGAAAATAACTTCTGTTTATAAATAGATATAGATGTTGTATATAAAATGTCAATTGAATCATGAAGGGATTAGATAAAATCTGATGACTGTATGGTATTGACAGAACTATGCTAAATTCTTTATGAGAAATCTATCAACATTTATTGCTGTAAATCATTCCAAATTTCTGCACATGTATATACACATATATAATCTAAGTGTACAATGTCATTCTCTCTATATGACAAGAATAAATTTGCTGGAATAAAGTAAGCAAAATATGCACACACTAAGGGAGAGCATATACTTAGGGGGAGCAATCCTCATTTTCGCCAAAAAACAAAAAAGACTAAAAGAACACTATGCTATCAATAAAGGAATGTTTTGTTATCATCAAAAAGGGGGAGATTGTTGGCTCCATTAATTTTTGATGATAATAAAACATTCCCATTTATGTGTGTCTAATATCTTTACTTGAGTGTGCAGGAAAATTAATATATGAAATTAATTAATTAACTCTTCAAAGAGTATATCAAAAGAAAAAGAGGGATAAAAATAATAAGATGCAATTGTCTAACAAGGAAGAAGCTTATTGGTGAAACAAGGAAGAATGTTAGTTTACTAAGTTTCAAATTGAAGGAATGGCAGTGTGACGCCCCATTCATAAAAGAAGAGAAAAGAAAGAAGACCAAAGAATAAGAAACAAGTGGGGGCCGACCAAAAAGGAAAAGGAAGAAAAAAGAGAGAAAAAGAAAAGTACATGCACAAAAAAAAAGACAAAAGACAAAAGAGAAAAAAAAAGAAGGAAGAGAAAACGAAAGATAAGGAAAAAAGTGGGGGCTCGATGGAAAGAAAGGAGATAAGAAAAAGAGAAGAAAAAAAAAAGAAGAGAGGGGGAGCAGCATCTAGGGGGGAGCAAAAAAAGAAAGAGAAAGAGAAGAAGAAAAAGAAAGAGAAAAAAAAAAGAGAGAGGAAGCACGGTGACGAGGAGAAGAAGGAGAGGGAAGAAAGAAGAGAAAGAAAGAGAAGAAGAAAGAGAGAGGGAACAGCGACAGAGGAGAAGAAGGAGAAGAAAGAAAGAAAAGAAAGAAAGAGGAAAAGAAAAAGAGAGGGAGCAGCAACAAAGAAGAAGAAGGAGAAGGAAGAAAAAAGAAAAAAAATAGCCAAATATACGCAAGAACCAATAGCGAAGTAGCGTCCTGCTATTGTGAGGTGAGTGGGTGCTAGATTTTAAAATTATTTTCCTATGAAATATTATATATGTTATAATTGATAGATAACGAAATTGTGGACAACATGAGTTGGTAGAAAGCCTTAGGTTGTTTATGCTTGTGACAAGGATTTTATATCCGTTTTTCTTTAAAGTATATAATTATATGTATCTACATGTTTTTAAATATGGGAAAACAAACCTTTGACTAGTTTTCATTTCAAAATTATACCTTGCAAGTTTGTGTGATGTTTAGGCCAATGGCCTTGTTTGTTTCATAGAAGTTGAAGATAAATTATTTATATCATTTAGCATGTTGATTTGGTAAATATGCCATGCTTTGAAATAAATTATGCATAACCCTGATTTATGATTATATTGTTTACAAACTATTATGTTTTGCAAATGCTTGAAATTGCAATAATTTTTTATATTTGATTGTAAAGGGGGACCTGAAGCCTCGATTTATATTTGGTGACGTGGATAGTTTCCACGAGTAGGCAAAGGGGGACCTGAAGCCCCGATTTATATTTAGTGACGTGGATAGTTCCCACAAGTAGGTAAAGGGGGGCCTAAAGCCCCGATTCATATGGTGGCGTGGGCAGTTCCCATGAGTAGGTGATGATGTTTGAGAGAGTAAGCCTAAGGGTTATAATAAACTTACCCGAGGATGATGTTCCCTTGTATATTTTGTTTTACTATGCATGGCATTAATACTTGAAAATTTTTATTTATTTGATGGCAAGTGAAATTTATCTATTCATTGGTGATCAATTAATTCACTTCTTTTTTATATTTAAGAATTTTCATTTTCACTTGCCATTGAATTTAATGTTGACTGGATGTCGAGGTTAGAAGATTTTCTAGTATCTTAAATACAACTGTTTTCATACATGTTTACTTGGGAATTATTATTGTTAAGAATTGCAAGGTATAAAAACAAATCTCTTATTTTTATGGAATGTATTTTCTATGCTTACTCGGGTTTATAAACATTCCACCTTTATGTTTGTTTCCCCTCCCCCCTGCTCACGAGGTCGATGATGATCACTGAGTCTATGAGACTCACACCCCTTTTATTTTCTCTTTTTCCAGATAGAGATCCGTCTAACGTGTAATCATCAACGTGAATGGTCTACCGCAAATAAGTAAAGGCATCTCCTAGCATTTTATCTTGAGTCGCTCCACTATTAGAGGTCAAGTCGTAGCACTTTATTTATTACGTTGTAAACGGATATTGATTTTGTTATAAGTAAATAATTGAAGAATGTGATAATAGGCATTTTGAGTAAGGCTTGTTCTGGACTTGGCGAGTCTTTCTCGGAGGTCTCGGACGCTGGTAGCGATCGAGGAGGGGTCGTTACAAAAGGTGGTATCAGAGCCCTAGGTTTAGTCGAGTTCTAGAAATTCTCATGTCAGTCAGCAGAGTTGTAGGAGTTAATGTAGAGTCTTGTTTATGGTTTGTGACTGCAGCACAAGTCATAGACAATAGGCTATCTAAACTCTTATTCCTAGCAACCGACCCTTTTTCTAATGTCATATAAAATTCATAAGTGGTGTCGTTGTCCAAGTTTGAGATGCCACCCGAGACACAAGCTGCTGTTGGAAAGATTTTAAGAAAATGTTCCTAATGAAAGGTTGATGTAATGATATACCCCTTCGACTAAGGGTGGAGGAAAGTGGAGTTGGACTAATAGGTCTGTAATAACTCATTCATGTGCTGGAGTTAAAATTTGAGCCATGATTGTCAATGGGAAGAAATTTGATGACTATGGGTGGTATTTGAGGTTAACATAAAGGAGAACATACGATAATGGTAATAAGAAGCATATTTTGACTGGAGTAAATAGTGATTGTTGAGATTCATTTGAGGTTTATAAATCTAAGTATTAAGGGAGGTGTAAATTGATACTCACGTACACGGAGGTAAGTGTATTATGTTAATTGAGCTTGTTATGCCCATATATAAATAGCGTTGGGCTTTTGAAATATTTTATATGCGAATGTGTGTTGAATATGTGTATAGTAGCTTAGACGAAGCTGGTTTTGATTTCAATTAAGTGATTGTGAGATCACAAGAATTAATTTGACCAATTATGAGTTATACTTAGAAGCACATGAATTAGCTTAAGGGTAAAAATCAGTGATTATTATAATTGATGTGTGATCGTGAAGTAAAAGTTACTCGCTTTAAATGGTTTTATAATATTATAAATGATTTTAAGTTGAATTTTTTTTTTATTTTTGGTTAAAATAGATCATAATTTCATGTCTTCATTGAGAAACATGGAGCGAAAGCCATCCATTGACAAGAAAAGTTTATTTATAGTCACTCATGCCTTCAAAAGCTTAGTTACTCACTTTAAGTGGTTTTATAACATTATAAATGATTTTAAATCAAATTTTTTTCAATTTTTATTAAAAAAGATCTTAATTTGATGTTTGCATTGGGAAACATAAAGTTAAAGCCATCATTTTGCAAGAAATGTCCATTTATAGTCACTCATGCCTTCGAAAGCCTAGTTACTAACTTTAAATAGTTTTATAATCTTATAATTGTTTTTAAGTTGAATTGTTTTCTAGTTTTGGATAAAAAAGATCATAATTTGTTGTTTACCTTTGGAAGCGTGAAGCGAAAGCCACCCGTTGATAAGAAAAGTCCATTTACAGTCACTCATTCCTTTCGAAAGTCTTGTAACTCGCTTTAAGTGGTTTTATAAATTTAAAAATGATTTAAACTGAATTTCTTTTTCATTTTTCATTGAAATAGATTATAATTTGATGTTTGCATTGGGAAACATGAAGTTAAAGTTGCACATTCATAATGAAAGTCCATTTATAGTCACTCATGCCTGCGAAAGCCTTGTTACTCGCATTAAGTATTTTATAACTTTACAAATGATTTTAAATTGATTTTTTTTATTTTAGGTTAAAATAGGTCATAATTTGATGTATGTCTCAAGAAACATGAAGCGAAAGTGATCCATTGATAAGAAAAGTCCATTTATAGTCACTTATGCCTCTAAAAGCCTAGTTGCTCAATTTAAATGGTTTTATAATCTTACAAATGATTTTAAGTTGAACTTTTTTTTATTTTTGGCTAAAACATATCAAAATTGAATTTTTGCCTTAGGAAACATGAAGCGAAAGCCATCCATTAACAAAAAAAGTCCATTTATAGTCACTCATACCTTCGAAAGCCAAGTTACTCTCTTTAAATGGTTTTATAATCTCATAAATGATTATAAGTTGAATTTGTTTTCATTTTTGGTTAAAATAGACCAAATATAAATGTTTGCCTTGGGAAACACGAAACAAAAGCCATCCATTGAAAGATGTCAAGCCCGACTCTACAATATGTTTATTATGCCATTCTTACATAAGAATGCATGTTTACTTACTTGGGTACCTTGAAAATCGTTAAAGGATCGTATTGTACCAAATGGTACAATTAAGCTGAATTAAGCCTCAAACTAGTCTGAATAGAGATTTTAAGATGAAATTGAGAATTTTAAGACCCCAGAATGACTTAAAATAGTGATTTGGAGTTCGAGGACTGATTTAGAGTCAAATTGGAATTTTCTTGATCTAGGGGCAAAATGGTCATTTTGCCATCTGAGGTTAAAAATTGGAATGTTGGATGAAAGTTTTGACTAAGATTGATCATTTGGAGTATAATTTGAGTTTGAGAAGTGAAAAATTTTAATTTTGGTATTTTTTCGAGCATAGGGGTAAAATAGTCATTTTACCGCCTAAGGGCAAAAATTGTAATTTTACACCACCCAACACTTGTCCAGCACATGGATTTTACCCAATATTATCATGGATAATTGAAGAAATTTAAGTGGTGGAGAGAGATTGCTTAATGGCTAAGTAAAATTAGCATGGACCAATGGAATGGTGACATGTGTCAAAATCTCATCCATTCATTATTTTCCTTATAAATTAGCATAAAATCAGCCCATTTCTCATTCATGTGGCCGGCCAAAGAAGAACAAAGGAGCAAAGGAAAGAATACAAACCTTAGGTGGGAAAATTGAAGAAAAAGTGTGAGATTTCAAGGGATTAAGCTAATAAAGGTAAAATTTTGTGATTTTATCTAGTTATTTACACTACCCATGCTTTTTTTTTCATTTTCCATGCTTAGTACTCAAGTTTTCATGATGAACCCACGCTGGCCTAATTTGAGACGAGAGGTTTTGAGCATTGATTTTGTTAGAATTCAAGCTAATTAAGTGTTTTTGGTTGTTTGGTAATGGAAAGTATGAAAATCTAGCAAGGAATCACTTTGTTGTTCACAAACCCACAAAAGGCCAAATTTTCTAGGGAGGATATTGAGGCTGAAATTGATGATATTTCATGATATTTTGGTAGTATTTAATGATTGGTGAGGCTAGAAATTTAATGGGAAATTTTGGCATGAAAATTTGAATTTTTACCTAATGTATAGACATGTGTGATTTATGGTTTGGACTGATAAATTGAATCATATTCACAGTCATTGAGGTATTTTAAGTATAATTGGAGTGTGGAAAGTGAAAGAAATCGATTTGGAGTTAAATTGGAGGTTTTAGCCAATTACACTAAGAATAGTGCGAATTAGGTCGAATACCGAATTTAAATGGCTATTCTGACATTTTGCATCACATTTCGTGCATTCATATAGATTTATAGAGCCTGAAATAGTTTATGATAAATTGACACAATTTATTGAAATTCGTGTCACGTATGATGTATAGGTGGTGAGCCCTCTAACAAGGGTAAAGAGATTGTGCCCGAAGATTGGGAATAGGAGTATATCGAACTCCTAGTACTATGAGTAACCTTACTATTGTCTTAATTATCTAAAGTGGTTTTTATCTGATTTTGTGAATTTCATGAAAAATGAATTAAATGATTAATTTTTTGATTTTATAAACCAAATGTGATTTAATGAAATGATTTCATAAAATTGTTTAAAAATTGAATAATGGCTTTGAAAATAGAGTAATTGGAGACCATTTCGTGTGTTATAAATTCATGGTTTGAATCGAATGGCTTATGACAATATTTGCATTAATGGCTAAATTGGTATTTGTGTTGAAATATATGAACTGTGTATTTAGCCTTGAAAGGCTGTGAATTATAATAATTGCTATATCATCTTATTGAATTTTATTGATTAGTGGGATAATTATTAGCTTACTGCAGTGGGCGGGTTTTCGTGGACCAGCCTATTAGAGGGGCATAGTAAACTCCGTTTTATTTTACCTCAATATGAGAGGTGCGGGTGGATAACTCCTGAGGTTAACACTTTTAGAGTTCACATCACGTCAAACCACCACGTGAGGGGGAACTCAGCCAACGCCAAGGAACGGTTATGTTTTCAAAATAAAAACATGATTTATGCGTACATAACTTTTTAACAGCCTTGGCGGACTCGGTTAGGATAGCCCTTGATCAAGGCATCCCTGATAACTGGGTATGAGAATGATTTTGGCACGAGCCAAAGTTTTAAGAAATTCATAAGCCATATTGATTACTCGATTTATATGAATCGATTTTATTTGGTTGAAATGAGTTGAAAGGTAATGAATTACAGTATATTAAATTATTTTATATGTCTCCATTTACTCGGCTTTAGATATTTTAGATGGTATTTGTTTACTCATTGGGATTATATAATCTCACCACCCTATTTTCTACCCATTTCAGGCTCAGTATAGGCTGTAGATAGCTGATATTATCGAGGGCTACAATTGGACTTGCATCCTCAAAAAACTGTAGGTTTACTGCCTTTAATGCTTTTGGTTGTTCGTGGATCCACTTGTTACTATAAATTAAATTAAATACTTTGGCTTACTATATTACAATATATATGAATTTATTTTGCTTTTACGCTGTAAAATTTATTTATGCAGTGTTATAAAAATATTATTTTATGAGAAAATTAAATATTTTATTCAACCTTTTTATTTTATTCTAATAGTCATAATTTCATTTTAAACGAATGTTTTAGACATCCAAATTTATTTTTGATTATGAATTATGTGTTTTGTACTTGCATACTACATTTTTAGTGGATTTCGAGATTATTGAGAAAAAATAACAAAAATGCCCTTGTGAGAAATAAATATTTTTCTATTGTTTTGAGTTGGAAAAATGTTTATAATCTCTCAAAATATAATTTTAGTGAATAATATTCACAGGGAAAGCGAGAAAAACTGATGTTAGGCCTTGCGAGGTTTCGATTGACATTCTTGGTAATGAATGTCTATCGGGACGTCGCGACGGTTGTCACGGGCTGGAGGGGAGTTCCGAGTCGTGACACAAGAAAAGTCCATTTATAGTCACCCATGCCTTCAAAAGCCTTGATACTCACTTTAAGTGGTTTTATAAATTTAAAAATGATTTTAAATTGAATTTTTTTTATTTCATTAAAATAGATCGTAATTTGATGTTTACGTTGGCAATTGTGAATTGAAAGCCATCTATTGATAAGAAAAGTCCATTTGTAGTACTTTGCCTTGGAAAGCCTAATTACTCGCTTTAAACGGTTTTATAATCGTATAAATGATTTGAAGTTGAATTTCTTTTCATTTTTGGTTCAAACAGAACATAATTGGATGTTTGCCTTGAGAAACATGAAGCAAAAGCGATCCATTGGCATGAAATCACTCATGCCTTCGAAAGCCTTGTTAGTCGCTTTAAATGGTTTTATAATCTTATAAATGATTTTAAGTTAAATTTTTTTTCATTTTTGGTTAAAATAGATCATAGTTAGATGTTCGCTTCAAGAAATGCGAGGCAAAAGTCATTCACTGATAAGGAAAGTCCATTTATAGTCACTCATGCCTTTGAGAGCCTTATTACTTGCTTTAAATGGTTTCACAATCTCATAAATGACTTTAAGTTGAATTTTTTTTTCATTTTTGGTTAAAACAGATCATAATTGAATGTTTGCCTTGGGAAACGTGAAGTGAAAGCCATCCATTGACAAGAAAAGTCCATTTACAGTCACTCGTGCATTCGAAAGCCTAGTTCCTCACTTTAAATGGTTTTACAATTTGATTAATGATTTTAAGTTGAATTGTTTGTTCATTTTGGTTAAAATAGATCATAATTGGATGTTTGCCTTGGGAAACATAAAGTGAAAGCCACCCATTGACAGTTAAAGTCCATTTATGGTCACTCATGCCTTCAAATGAGTAGTTACTCACTTTAAATGGATTTAAAATCTAACAAATTATTGTAAGTTGAATCTTTTTCTCATTCTTAGTTAAAATAGATCATAATTCAATGTCTGTGTATGGGAAACGTGGCACAAAAGCCATCCATTGACAAGAAAAGTCCATTTATAGTCACTCATGCCTTGGGAAGCCTAGTTACTCGCTTTAAATGGTTTTATAATCTTATAAATGATATCAAGTTGAATTTGTTTTCATTTTTGGTTAAAACAAATCATAATTGGATGTTTGCCTTGAAAAACATTATGCAAAAGCCATCAATTGACAAGAAAAGTCCATTTATAGTCACTTATGCCTTCAAAAGCTTTGTTACTCGCTTTAAATGGTTTTATAATCTTATAAATGATTTTCAGTTAAAATTTTTTACATATTTAGTTAAAACAAATCATAATTGGATGTTGACCTTGGGAAACGTGAAGCGAAAGCCATCCATTGACAAGAAAAGTCTATTTATAGTCCCTCATGCCTTCGAAAGCCTTGTTACTCGCATTAAATGATTTTATAATCTTATAAATGATTTTAAGTTGAATTTTTTCATTTTTGGTTAAAATAGATCATAGTTCGATGTTTGCCTCAAGAAACATGAGGTAAAAGTCATCCATTGACAAGGAAAGTCCATTTATAGTCACACATTCCTTCAGAAGTCTTGTCACTCGCTTTAAGTGACTTTGTAACTTTCTAAATGATTTTAAATTAAATTTGCTTTAATATTTCTCTAAAATTGATCGTAATTTGGTGTTTGCATCAAGAAACATGAAGCGAAAGTCATCCATTGATAAGAAATGTCCATTTAAAGTCACTCATGCCTTCGGAAGCCAAGTTACTCACTTCAAATGGTTTTATAATCTCATAAACGATTTTACGTTGAATTTGTTTTCATTTTTGGTTAAGATAGACCAAAAATGGATGTTTTCCTTGGTAAACATTATTGGCTCCATTAGTTTTTGATGATAATAAAATATTCTCATTTATTTGTGTCTAATGTCTTTACTTGAGTGTGTAAGAAAATAAATATATGAAATTAATTATTTAACTCTTCAAAGAGTATATCAAAAGAAAAAGAGGGATAAAAATAACAAGATGTAACTGTCTAATAAGGAGGAAGCCTATTGGTGAAACAAGGAAGAATGTTGATTGACCAAGTTTCAAATTGGAGGAATGGCGGGCTGAAAAGTTTGAGAAACAGAACCAACTTAGTCAACCAAGTCAGTCGACTAAGTGCTCTCTACCAAAATCTGTAACCTGAAACAGAACCAACTTAGTCGACCAAGTCAGTCGACTAAGAGCTCTCTGTCTGCAAATTGAACCAGAGCACTACAAGACAGATTAACGGCTAGAACTTATCCTCAATTGTTTCCAACGGGCATAAAACTGCCAAACTGCCATCAGAGTTGTATCTCCAAGTATAAAAGGGTCTTCCAACAATTAGAAACAAGTTTTTAGAAGCCTTGAATGAGATTTGAGCTATAGAAAGTTAAAAAAAAAAAGACCAGAAAATCTTCACTGCACTTATCTGCACTTGAACGCATACTCTTTGCATTTGCATTTTGCTCTCAATCTTGTACTAATCAGATCAACCAGTGATCGTAGGTACTTTCTTTTACTACTCTTCTTGTATTCTTAGAGTGAGGAAGTCACTCTAAGGGGTTATTCAAGCTTGGGATAGCTTGATTGTTGTAGGTTGTGGTTGAGCCTTGGAAAAACCACTTTGGGTTTTAGTTTAGCCCATGAAAAACTAGTGTAAAAGGTTTTAGTTGAGCCTTGAAAAGCCATTGTAAAGCTTGGTGAAAGCTTGTGAATTTCACCAGTTATTAGTGGATTTGTTGGAAAAATCCTTGGTTGGATAATCAAGGTAGGGGATTTAGGTCTTGGACTGAACCACTCTAAATTGTTGTGCATCTTGTACTCTGTTTTTATTTTCTTAAGTTCTAGAAATTAGTCCAATATTGTTAAGAGTCAAATTGTGCTATTCACCCCCCCTCTAGCACATATAATTGGGACCAACAAACGTAATGCAAAAGCCCTCGATTGACAGGAAAAGTCTATTTTATAGTTACTCATGCCTTCCAAAGCCTTGTTACTCGCTTTAAATGGTTTTATAATCTTATAAATGATTTGAAGTTGAATTTATTTTCATTTTTTGTTAAAACAGATTGTAATTTGATGTTTGCATTGGGAAACATGAAGCAAAAGCCATCCATTGACAAGAAAAGTCTATTTATGGTCATTCATGGCTTCAGAAGCCTTGTTACTCACTTTAAGTGGTTTTATAACTTTATAAATGATTTTAAATTGACCTTTGTTCATTTTAGGTTAAAAGAGATCATAATTTGATGTTGGCATCAGGAAACGTGAAGCAAAAGCCATCCATTGATAAAGAAAGTCAATTTATAGTCACTCATACATTCGAAAGCCTTCTTACTCACTTTAAATGATTTTATAACTTTATAAATGATTTTAGATTGAAATTTTTTCATTTTGATTGAAATAGGTCGTAACTTGATGTTTGCATTGGGAAACGTGAAGCAAAAGCTATTCATTGACAAGAAACGTCCATTTATATTCACTTATGCCTTCAAAAGCCTAGTTACTCACTTAAATGGTTTTATAATCTCATAAATGATTATAAGTTGAATTTGTTTTCATTTTTGGTTAAACCAGATCATAATTGGATGTTTGCTTAGGAAACATGAAGCAAAAGTCATCCATTGACAAGAAAAGTCCATTTATAGTCACCCATGCCTTCCAAAGCCTTAGTACTCGCTTTAAGTGGTTTTATAAATTTCAAAATGTTTTTAGATTGAATTGTTTTTTGTTTTTCATTAAAAGGGATCGTAATTGGATGTTTGCACTGGCAATTGTGAAGCAAAAGCCATTTATTGACAAGAAACGTCCATTTGTTGTCACTCTTGCCTTTGAAACCTTAATTACTCGCTTTAAATGGTTTTATAATCGTATAAATGATTTGAAGTTGAATTTCTTTTCATTTTTGGATAAAACAGATTATAATTGGATGTTCGCTTGGGAAACATGAAGCAAAAGCCATCTATTGGCACAAAAAGTCTATTTATAATCACTCATGTCTTCGAAAGCCTTGTTACTCACTTTAAATGGTTTTATAATCTTATAAATGATTTTAAGTTGAATTTTTTTTCATTTTCAGTTCAAATAAATCTTAATTAGATGTTTGCCTCAAGAAACATGAGGCATAAGTCATTCACTGATGAGAAAAGTCCATTTATAGTCACTCATGCCTTTGAGAGCCTTATTACTTGCTTTAAATAGTTTCACAATCTCATAAATGATTTTAAGTTGATTTTTTTTTCATTTTTCGTTAAAACAGATCATAATTGTGCGTTTGCCTCAAGAAATATGAAGCAAAACCCATCCATTGACAAGAAAAGTCCATTTACGATCACTCATGCCTTCGAAAGCCTAGTTACTCACTTTAAATGGTTTTAGTTAAAGTTTTTGTTTATTTTTGGCTAAAATAGATCATAATTGGATGTTTGTCTTAAAAAACATGAAGTGAAAGCCACCCATTGACAATTAAAGTCCATTTATAGCCACTCATGCCTTCGAAAGCCTAGTTACTCACTTTAAATGGGTATATAATCTTATAAATTATTTTAAGTTGAATCTTTTTTTCATTCTTGGTTAAAACTTATCATAATTGGATGTCTGTTTAGGAAAATGTGAAGCGAAAGCCATCCATTGACAAGAAAAGTCCATTTATAATCACTCATGCTTGGGAAAGCCTAGTTACTTGCTTTAAATGGTTTTATAACCTTATAAATGATTTTAAGTTGAATTTGTTTTCAATTTTGGTTAAACCAGATCATAATTGGGTGTTTGTCTGAAAAAACGTGATGCAAAAGTTATCAATTGGTAAGAAAAGTCAATTATAGTAACTTATGCCTTTGAAAGTCTTGTTACAAGGTTTAAATGGTTTTATAATCTTCTAAATGATTTTAAGTTGAATTTTTTTTAGCTTTAATTTAAACATATCATACTTGGATGTTTGACTCTAGAAACTTGAGGCAAAAGTCATCCATTAACAAGGAAAGTCCATTTATTGTCACTCATGCCTTCAAGAGCCTTGTTACTCGCTTTAAATGGTTCATAATATCATAGATGATTTTAAGTTGAATTTTTCTTATTTTTGGTTAAAACATATCATAATTGTATGTTTGCCACAAGAAATGTGTAGTGAAAGCTATCCATTGACAAGAAAAGCCCATTTATTGTCACTCATGCCGATGAAAGTCTTATTACTCGCTTTAAATAGTTTTATAATCTTATTTATGATTTTAAGTCAATTTTTTTTCATTTTTCTTAAAACATGTCATAATTTGATGTTTGCATTGAGAAATGTCAAGCGAAAGCCATCCATTGATAAGAAAAGTCTATTTATAGTTACTCATGCCTTTAAAAGCCTTGTTACTTGCTTTAAGTGATTTTAACTTTATAAATGATTTTAAATTGAATTTCTTTTTGATTTTAGGTTAAAACATATCATAATTTGATGTTTGTCTCAGGAAACATAAAGTGAAACCCATGTATTGACAAGAAAAGTTCATTTATAGTCACCCATGCCCTTAAAAGCCTAGTAACTGACTTTAAATTGTTTTATAATCTTATAAATGATTTTAAGTTGAATTGTTTTTCATTTTTGATTGAAACATATTTTAATTGAGTGCTTTTCTTGGTAACGTGAAGCGAAGGCGATCCACTAACAAGAAAAGTCCCTTTATAGTCAATTATGCCTTCGAAAGCTTTATTACTCGCTTGAAGTTATTTTATAACTTTATAAATGATTTTAAATTGAATTGTTTTCATTTTTCTAAAAAACATATCGTAATTTGAGGTTCATAGTGAGAAACGTGAAGCAAAATCCATCCATTAACAAACAAAAGTTCATTTATAAATGGTTTAAATGGTTAGGTACTCGTTGTAAATAATTTATAATCTTATAAATGCTTTTAAGTTGAATTTTTTTCATTTTTGATTAAAACATATCATAGTTAGATGTTTACCTCGAGAAACGTGTAGCGAAAGCCATCCATTTACAAGAAAAGTCCATTTATAGTCGTTCATGCTTTCGAAAGCTTTGTTACACGCTTTAAGTAGTTTAATAACTTTATAAGTGGTTTTAAATTGAATTTGTTTCATTTCAAGTTAAAACAGATCATAACTTGATGTTCAGATCAAGAAACATGAAGCCAAAGCCATTCGTTTAAAAGCCTTATTACTCGCTTTAAGTGGTTTTATAACTTTATAAATAATTTTAAATTGATTTTGTTCTCATTTTTCGTTAAAACATATCATAATTTGATGTTTGCATTAGGAGACATGAAGCGAAAGTCATCAATTGACAAGAAAAGTCTATTTATAATCACTCATGCCTTCGAAAGCCTAATTACTCACTTAAAATGGTTCTATAATCTTTTAAATAATTTTAAGTTGAATTTTTTTACATTTTTGGTTTAAACGGATTATAATCGGATGTTTGTCTTGAGAAATGTTAAATGAAAGCCATCCACTGAAAAGAAAAGTTCATCTATACTCACTCGTGCCTTCGAAACCCTAGTTACTCGCTTTAAATGATTTTATAATCTTATAAATGATTTTAAGTTGAGTTTTTATCATTTTTCATTAAAACATATCGTAATTTGATGTTTGCATTAAAAAACGTGAAGCAAAAGCCATTTATTGACAAGAAAAGTCCATTTATAGTCAGTTACGCCTTTGAAAGCCTAGTTACTCTCTTTAAATAGTTTTATAAACTTATAGATGTTTTTAAGTTAAACTTTTTTTCATTTTTGTTTAAAATTATCATAATTTGATGTTTTGCCTTGGGAAATGGGATGCGAAGGTCACCCATTCACAAGAAAAGTCCGTTTATAGTCACTCATGCCTTTGAAAGCTTTGTTACCCGATTGAAGCAGTTTATAACTTTATAAATGATTTTAAATTGAATTTTTTTTTCAATAAAACATAATTTGATGTTTGCATTGGGAAATATGATGCAAAAGCCATCCATTGACAAGAAAAATCCATTTAGAGTCACTTATAGCTTCGAAGCCTAGTTACTCGCTTTAAATGGTTTTACAATCTTATAAATGATTTTAAGTTGAATTTTTTTTCATTTTTGGTTAAAACATAACATAATTTAATGTTTGCATTCAGAAACGTGAAGCGAAAGCTATCCATTGACAAGAAAATTTTATTTATAGTCACTCATGCCGTCAAAAGCTTAGTTACTCACTTTAAGTGGTTTTATAACATTATAAATGATTTTAAGTTAAATTTCTTTTCATTCTTCATTCAAATAGATCTTAATTTATTGTTTGCATTGGGAAACATGAAGTGAAAGCCATCCATTGACAAGAAAAGTCCATTTATAGCCATATATGCCTTCGAAAGCCTAGTTACTAACTTTAAATGGTTTTATAATAATTCTTTGTAAGTTGAATTGTTTTTCAGTTTTAGATAAAACAAATCATAATTTGTTGTTTACCGTGGGAAACGTGAAGCGAAAGCCATCCATTGACAAAAAAAGTCATTTACAGTCACTCATGCCTTTCGAAAGTCTTATAACTCGCTTTAAGTGGTTTTATAAATTTTTAAATAATTTAAATTGAATATTTTTCATTTTTCATTGAAATAGATCGTAATTTGATTTTTGCATTGGCAAACGTGTAGTGAAAGCCCTTTATTTACAATGAAAGTTCATTTACAATCACTCATGCCTTCAAAAGCCTTGTTACTCGCATTAAGTGATTTTATAACTTTACAAAAGATTTTAAATTGAATTTTTTTTTATTTAAGGTTAAAGCATATCATAATTTGATGTGTGTCTCAAGATACGTGAAGCAAAAGCCTTCCATTGATAAGAAAAGTGAATTTATAGTCACCCATGCCTCCAAAAACCTAGTTACTCAATTTAAATGGTTTTATAATCTTACAAATGATTTTAAGTTGAATTTCATTTCATTTTTGGTTAAAACATATCAAAATTGGTTTTTTTTTCCTTGGGAAACATGAAGCAAAAGCCATCCATTGACAAGAAAAGTCTATTTCTAATCACTCATACCTTTAAAAGTCTTGTTAATCGCTTTAAGTGGTTTTATAAGTTTATAAATCATTTTAAAATGATTTTTTTTTCTTTTTGGGTTAAAAAAAACATAATTTGATTGTTTGCTTTGTGAAACTTGCACGGAAAGCCATCCGTTGAAAAGAAAAGTCTATTTATAGTCACTTATTCCTTCGAGAGCCTTATTACTAGTTTTAAGTGGTTTTATAACTTTACAAATGATTTTAAACTGAATTTGTTTTCATTTTTCATTAAAACATATCATAATTTGATGTTTGCATTAGGAAACATGAAGCAAAAGCCATCCTTTGACAAGAAAAGCTAATTTATAGTCACTTATGCCTTCAAAAGCATAGTTACTAGCTTTAAGTGTTTTTATAACTTTATAAGTGTTTTTGAATTGAATTTTTTTGAAAGAATTCATTAAAACAGATCATAATTTAATGTTTGCATTGGGAACGTGAAGCAAAAGCCATTCATAGAGAAGCAAAAGCCATTTATAGTCACTCATGCCTACGAAAGTCTTATTACTCACTTTAAATGGTTTTATAATCTTACATATGTTTTTACGTCAAATTTTTTTTTCATTTTTGTTTAAAATAGATCATAATTTCATGTTTGCATTAGGAAACATGAAGCGAAAGCCATCCATTGACAAGGAAAGTCTATTTATAGTAACTCATACCTTTAAAAGCCTTATTACTCGCTTGAAGTGGTTTTAACTTTATAAATAATTTTAAATTGATTATTTTTTTATTTTAGGTTAAAACATATCATAATTTGATGTTTATCTCAGAAAACGTGAAGTGAAACCCATGCATTGACAAGAAAAGTTTTTTTATAGTCCACCATGCCTTCGAAAACGTAGTAACTCACTTTAAATGATTTTATAATCTTATAAATGATTTTAAGTTGAATTGTTTTTCATTTTTTATTAAAGCAGATAGTAATTGAATGTTTTTCTTGGCCACATGAATTGAAAGCCATCTATTAACATGAAAGGTCAATTTACAGTCACTCATGCCTTTAAATCCTAGTTACTCGCTTTAAATGATTTTATAATATTATAAATGATTTCAAGTTAATTTTTTTTTATTTTTGGTTAAAATAGATCATAATTTGATGTTTGCAATGAGAAACGTGGAGTGAAAGCATCTAGTGACAAGAAAAGTTTGTTTATAGTCACTCATGCCTTCAAACCTTAATTACTCGCTTTAAGTAGTTTTATAACATTATAAATGATTTTAAACTAATTTTTTATTTTTTATTAAAACATATCTTAATTTGATGTTTGCATTAGGAAACATGAAGCGAAAGCCATCCATTGATAAGAGAAGTCCATTTATAGTCACTCATGCCTTTAAAAGCCTAATTACTAGCTTTAAATGGATTTATAATCTGATAATTATTTTTAAGTTGAATTGCTTTTTAGTTTTGGATAAAACAAATCATAATTTGTTGTTTACCTTGAGAAACATAAAGCGAAAGCCATCCATGGATAAGAAAAGTCCATTTACAGTCACTCATGCCTTTCGAAAGTCTTGTAACTCGCTCTAAATAGTTTTATAAATTTATAAATAATTTAAACTAAATTTTTTTTTATTTTTCATTGAAATAGATTGTAATTTGATGTTTGCATTGGGAAACGTGAAGTGAAAGCCCTCCATTCACAATAAAAGTCCATTTATAGTCACTCATGCCTTTGAAAGCCTTATTACTCGTATTAAGTGATTTTATAACTTTACAAATGATTTTAGGTTGAATTTCTTTTTATTTTTGGTTAAAACAGATCATAATTTGATGTTTGCCTCAAGAAATGTGAAGCAAAAGCCGTCCATTAATAGGAAAAGTCCATTTATAGTCACTCATACCTCTGAAAGCCTGATTACTCAATTGAAATGGTTATATAATCTAACAAATGATTTTAAGTTAAATTTTTTTTCATTTTTGGTTAAATCATATCAAAATTGGATTTTTTCCTTGAGAAATGTGAAGCGAAAGCTATCCATTAACAACAAAAGTTCATTTATAATCACTCATACCTTTAAAAGCCTTGTTGCTCGCTTTAAGTGCTTTTATAACTTTATATCTGATTTTAAAATGATTTTTTTTTTCATTTTGGGTTAAAACAGATTATAATTTAATTGTTTGCTATGTAAAAAGTGTAGCAAAAGCTATCCGTTGACAAAAAAAATCTATTTATAGTCATTTACACCTTTGATAGCCTTATTACTAGTTTTAAGTGGTTTTATAACTTTGCAAATGATTTTAAATTGCATTTCTTTTCACTTTTCGTTAAAACATATCATAATTTGATATTTGCATTAGGAAACGTGAAGCAAAAGCCATTCATTCACAAGAAAAGTCCATTTATAGTCACTCATACCTTCGAAAGTATAGATTATTAGCTTTAAATGGTTTTATGATCTTATAAATGTTTCTAAGTTGAATTATTTTATCAATATTTTTTACAACAAATCATAATTTGATGTTTACGTTGGGAAACGTGAAGTAAAGGTCATCCACTGACAAGAAAAGTCCCTTTATAGTCAATCATGCCTTCGAAAGCTTTGTTACTCACTTTAAGTGGTTCTATAACTTTATAAATGATTTTGAATAGAATTTTTTATCATTTTCCTTAAAACAGATCATAATTTGATGTTTGGATTAGGAAACCTGAAGTGAAAGTCATCCATTGACAAGAAAAATCCATTTATAGTCACTCACAACTTCAAAAGCTTAAGTACTCGATTTAAATGGTTTTATAATCTTATAAATGCTTTTAAGTTGAATTTTTTCCTTTTTTGGTTAAAACAAATCATTGTTGGATGTTTGCCTTGAGAAATGTGAAGCAAAAGCCATCCATTGACAAGAAAAATCCATTTATAGTCACTCATGCCTTCAAAAGCCTTCTTACACGCTTTTAGTGGTTTAATAAGTTTATAAATACTTTTTAACTGAAATTCTTTTCATTTCAAGTTAAAACATATCATAATTTGATGTTTGGATTAGGAAACGTGAAGCGAAAGCCATTTATTGACAAGAGAAGTCCGTTTATAGTCACTCACAGCTTCGAAAGCTTAGGTACTTGATTTAAATAGTTTTATAATCTTATAAATGCTTTTAAGTTGAATTAATTTTTCTTTTTTAGTTAAAACAGATTATAATTGGATGTTTGCCTTGAGAAACATGAAGCGAAAGCCATCCATTGACAAGAAAAGTCAATTTATAGTCACTCATGCCTTCGAAAGCCTTCTTACAAGCTTTTAGTGGTTTAATAAGTTTATAAATGTTTTTTAATTAAAATTTTTTTCATTTCAAGTTAAAACAGATCATAATTTGCTATTTGTATTAGGAAACATGAAGCGAAAGCCATTCATTGATAAGAAAAGTCCATTTATAGTCACTCACAGCTTCGAAAGCTTAGGTACTTGATTTAAATAGTTTTATAATCTTATAAATGCTTTTAAGTTGAATTTGTTTTCTTTTTTGATTAAAATAGATCATAATTGGATGTTTTCCTTGAGAAACATGAAGCGAAAGCCATCCATTGACAGGAAAAGTCCATTTATAGTCACTCATGCCTTCGGAAGTCTTGTTACACGCTTTTAGTGGTTTAATAACTTTATAACTATTTTTTAATTGAAATTTTTTCATTTCAAGTTAAAACAAATCATAATTTGATGTTTGGATTAGAAAACGTGAAGCGAAAGCCATTCATTGACAAAAAAGTCCATTTATAGTCGCTCATACCTTCGAAAGCCTTATTACTCGATTCATGTGGTTTTATAACTTTATAAATAATTTTAAATTGAATTTGTTCTTATCTTTCATTCAAACATATCATAATTTGATGTTTGCATTCAGAAACATGAAGCGAAAGCCATCCACTGACAAGAAAAGTCCATTTATATTCATTCCTGCCTTCGAAAGCATAGTTACTCAGTTTAAATGGTTTTATAATCTTATAAATGATTTTAAATTGAATTTTTTTACATTTTTGGTTAAAATAGTTCATAATTAGAGGTTTGTCTCAAGAAACATTAAACGAGAGCCGTCCATTGACAAGAAAAGTTTGTTTGTAGTCACTCGTGCCTTTGAAAGTCTAGTTACTCACTTAAAATGGTTTCATAATCTTATAAATGATTTTAAGTTGAATTTTTATCATTTTTCATTAAAACAGATCATAGTTTAATGTTAGCATTGGGAAACATGAAGCGAAAGCCATTCATTGACAAGCAAAGTCTATTTATAGTCACTCATGCCTTCGAAAGTCGAATTACTCACTTTAAATGGTTCTATAATCTCATAAATGATTGTAGGTTGAATTTTTTTACATTTTTTGTTAAAAGGGATCATAATCGGATGTTTGTCTTGAGAAACATTAAACGAAAGCTATCCATTAACAAGAAAACTTCATCTATAGTCACTCGTACCTTCGATAGCTTAGTTACTCTCTTTAAATGGTTTTATAATCTTATCAATTATTTTAAGCTGAATATTTATCATATTTCATTAAAACATATCGTAATTGATGTTTGCATTGGGAAACGTGAAGCGCAAGCCATTCATTTACAAGAAAAGTCCATTTATCGTCAGTCATACCTTCAAAAGCCTAGTTACTCGCTTTAAATAGTTTTCTAATCTTATAAATGTTTTTAAGTTGAATTTTTTTTTCATTCTCATTTAAAACATATCATAATTTGATGTTTTGCCTTGGAAAACATGACACGAAGGTCACCCATTGGCAAGAAAAGTCCATTTATAATCACTCATGCCTTTCAAAGCTTTGTTACTTAGTTGAAGAGGTTTAATAACTTTATATGTCACGACTCGGTACTCCCCTCGAGCCCGTGACAACCACCGCGGTGTCCCGATCGACACTCATTACTTGGAATGTCAATCGAAACCCTGCAAGGCTTTAATATCAATTTCTCATTTCCCCTGTGAGTAACCATTGCCAAATATCATGTTCTAAAAGATTTTAAGCTATTTCCAACTTAAATCAATAAAAAAAAGGATTTCTGTCTCACAGGGGCATTCTGGTAATTTTTCCTCAAAAATCTCGAAACTAGCTAAAAAATAGTATGCCAGTGGAAAACACATATTTCATAATAAAAAATAAGTTTAGATATCTAAAACATTCATTTAAAGTGAAATTATAACTATTTGAATATAATCAAAATATTCAATAAAATATTCTATTTTCTTATAAAACAATATTTATAGAGTTACCGGTAAATAATTTTTGTAGCGTAAAAGCTAAATAAATTCATACATACTGTAATACAGATAACCAAAGCATAAGATTTAATTTACAGTGACACATGGGCCCATGAACGACCAAAAGTATCAAAAAAGTAAACCTACAGTTTTTAAGGATGCAAGTCCAATTGTAGCCCTCAACAAAGTGAGCTATCTACCGACTATCCTGAGCCTGAAAGAGGTGGAAATGAGGGTGGTGAGATTATATAATCCTAGTGAGTAAACAAATACCATCTAAAATATCTAAAACTAAGTAAATGGAGACAGATAAAATAGTTTAGCATACTGTAATTCATCACCTTTCAACTCATTTCAACCAAATAAAATCAATCCATATAAATCGAGTAATCAACATGGCTTATGAATTTCTTAAAACTTTGGCTCATGCAAAAATTATTCTCATACTCAGTTATCAAGGATACCTTGGCTAAGGGCTATCCCAACCGAGTCCACCAAGGCTGTTAAAAAGTTATGTATGCATAAATCATGTTTTTATTTTGAAAACATAGCCGTTCTTTGGCGTTGGCTGAGTTCACCCTCACGTGGTGGTTTGGCGTGAAGTGAACTCTAAAGTGTTAACCTCAAGAGTTATCCATCCGCGCCTTTCATACTGAGGTATGAATTTAATAGGGTTATCGTGCCCCTCTAATAGGCTGGTCCACGGAGCCCGTCCACTACAGCGACCAATATATAACCCACCAATTCAATAAAATTCAACAGCATGACATGGTAATTATTTTATTTTACAGCCTCTCAAGGCAAATCAACAGTTCATACTTTTTTAGCACATTTACCAAATCCAGCTATTCATGCCAATATTATCATAAGCCATTTAATTCAAACCATGATTTATAACACAGCAATTAGTCTCCAATTACTCTATTTTCAAAACCATATTTCAATTTCAAGACAATTTTATAAAATCATTTCATTTAATCACATTTTGCTTATAAAACATAAAGATTTGCCATTTAAACTCATTTTCCATAAAATCACAAAAACGAATTTAAAATTCACTTCAGATAATCAAGATGATGATAAGGTAACTCACTATTTCGAGAGTCGAATTTCGAGTACTCCGATTCTTGATCCTCGGGTACTATCTCTTTACTTTTGCCAGAATGCTCACCACCTAGACATCATGCACAATAAGCCCTTTACTACATTTGTGCTAAATTGTTATAAAACCAATTCAGGCTCTACACTAATGCATGAAATGAGATGTAAATTGTTTGGATTATCGTCCAAACACGGTGTTTTACATAAATTCAATTGTGTACCTAAATAAAACGGTATTAGCCTAATTCGATCTATCACTCGATTAATTGGCCAATATGTCCAATTCAACTCCAATAATTCCATTTTTCTCCTAATACTTCAAATCACCAAACACAAGTCAAATAACATAAAATTTAGCAAAATCATCCTCACATTTCTTCTTGAGAATTTCGGCCATGGTGAGTGCATCAACACTATGATTTTTCCTACTTGATTTTCTCACCATAATTCATCATTTCCTAACCAATTCACTTGAAATAAAATGAAATCCACCATCAATACTCTACAAGGAAGATTCTGCCAATGATGAACTCATGAGGAATATGTGAATTTCAAGCTTAATTCTTACACTTAACACCATAAACAACTAAAAACATCCATATATCTTAAAAATCTATCTAAATCATCATCAAATTCTCTCTCCTAGGGTTTGTTCAGCACACTATCCTTCATGATATCTTGTGATTCAACCATGGAAAATACAAAATAATGCATAGGAAAGATAGATCACAAGCTAGAGTTAAGAAATTTCACCTTTGATGGCTTGATTACTTGAAATCCACCAATTTTCTCTTGAATTTTCACTCTAGGGTTCTTGTTCTTTCTTTTCTTCCTTTGTTCTTGCTATGGCAGGCGATATGAAGAGAAATGGGCTAATTTTATGCTGATTTTTAAGCTAAATAATAAATGGATGAAAATTTGACACATGTCCATGTGTCATACTTACCCATTAAGTAATCTCTCTCCACCACTTAAATTTCCTCAATTATCCATGATAATATTGGGTAAAATCCATGTGTTGGACAAGTGTTGGGTGGTGTAAAATTACAATTTTGCCCTTGGATGGCAAAATGACTATTTTACCCCTTTTTGACGAGTTTTGGTATTTTTGAAGAAAAATGACGAAAATGCCCCTGTGAGCCAAAAAAATAATATTTTATTGTTTTGATTTGAAAACGACTTATGATTTTTTGAAATGTGAGATTTAATAACTATCGCTCATTTTAAGTCATCCATGAACTATGAAACTCTTAATCTCACCTTAAAATTCCTATTTGATTTAGTTCGAGGATTAAATAAACTTTGTTGTCTCCACCTTCCTTTTCTTTTGGATTGTTCTTCCTGTGGTGTTTTTGGACTCTTATTCATGGACTTCTCCCATTTCTTTTTTTAATTAGGTCATGCCCATTCTTCCTTTATTGGGCCATGTCCAATTTTCTATCTTGTTATTTTCTTTTCCTTTCTTTTCTTTCTTTTCTTTTCTTTTCTTTTCTTTTCTTTCTTTCTTTCTTTCTTTCCCACCGTCTAGCAGCCCTTCTCTTTTAATTTTCCACCTTCTCAAAATCATTTCAAGTAGCAACTCGTGAGCTTCAGCGTATTTATAGGAAGGAAGAACTAAACTTGTAAGACGAATGTTCCAAACAGGTCTGGAACATTCGTGCTCGAAAAAATACCGAAATTAAAATTCTTTACTTCTCAAACTCAAATTATACTCCAAATGATCAATCTTAGTCAAAAATTTCATCCAACACTCACATCTTAACCTCGGGTGGCAAAATGATCATTTTGCCCCGAGCTCATGAAAATTCCAATTTGACTCCAAATCGGTCCTCGAACTTCAAATCACCATTTTAAGTCATTTAAGAGTTTTAAAATTCTCAATTGCATCTTAAAATCTCTATTTGGACTAGTTCGAGGCTTAATTCAACTTAATTATACCATTTGGTATATTACCGTCTTTTAACGATTTTCGAGGTACCCAAGTAAGCAAACATGCATTCTTATGTAAGAATGGCATAATAAACATATTGTAAAGCCGAGCTTGACATTATAAATGATTTTAAATTGAATTTTTTTTTATTTTTAAATAAAAAAGATTCGAATTTGATGTTTGCATTAGGAAACATGAAGCAAAAGCCATCCATTGACAAGAAAAGTCTATTTATAGTCACTCACGGCTTCAAAGCTTAGTTACTCGCTTTAAATAGTTTTATAATCTTATAAATGATTTTAAGTTGAATTTTTTTACATTTTTGGTTAAAACGGACCATAATCAGATGTTTGTCTAAAGAAACGTAAAACGAAAGCTATCCATTGACAAGAAAAGTTCATTTATAGTCTTCATGCCTTTGAAAGCTTAGTTACTTGCTTTAAATGGTTTTATAATCTTATAAATGATTTTAAGTAAATTTTTATCATTTTTTAAAACATATCGTAATTTAATGTTTGCATTGGGAAACATGAACGAAAGCCACTCATTGACAAGAAAAGTCCATTTATAGTCACCCTTACTTTTGAAAGCCTAGTTGCTCACTCTAAATGGTTTTGTAAACTTATAAATGTTTTTAAGTTGAATTCTTTTTTCATTTTCATTTAAAACAGATCATAATTTGATGTTTGTCTTGGAAAACCCGACGCAAAGGCCATCCATTGACAAGAAAAGTCCATTTATAGTCACTCATGCCTTCGAAAGATTTGTTACTCTCTTTAAGTGGTTTAACAACTTTATAAATGATTTTGAATTGAATTTTGTTTTCATTTTTCAATAAAATAGATTGTAATTTGTTGTATGCATTGGGAAACGTGAAGCATAACCATCCATTGATAAGAAAAGTCCATTGATAGTCACTAATACCTATGAAAGTCTTGTTACTCTCTTTAAGTAGTTTTATAACTTTATAAATACTTTTAAATTGAATTCTTTTTACATTTTTTATTAAAATTGACCATAATTTGATGTTTACATTGGGAAATGTGAAGCGAAATCCATTCATTCAAAAGAAACTCTATTTATAATTGCTCATACCTTTGAAAGCCTTGTTACTCACTTGAAGTAGTTTTATAACTTTATAAATGATTTTAAATAGAATGTTTTTTCATTTTAGGTTAAAAGATATCATAATTTGATGTTTGCATCAAGAAACGTGAAGCGAAAGCCATCCATTGATAAAAGAAGTCTATTTATAGTCACCTATGCTTGAGGAAGCCTTGTTACTTGCTTGAAGTGATTTTGTAACTTTATAAATAATTTTAAATTGAATTTGTTTTCATTTTTCCTTAAAATAGGTTATAATTTGATGTTTGCATTGGAAAACGTGAAGCAAAAGCCATCAATTGATAAGAAAAATCCATTTATAATAACTCATGCCTATGAAAGCCTTGTTTCTTGCTTTAAGTGGTTTTATAACTTTATAAATGCTTTTAAATTAATATTTTTTTCATTTTTCATTAAAACAGATCATAATTTGATGTTTACATTGGGAAATATGAAGTGAAATCCATCCGTTGAGAAGAAAACTCCATTTACAGTCACTTATGCCTTTGAAAGCCTTATTACTCGCTCGAAGTGGTTTTATAACTGTATAAATGATTTTAAACAGAATTTCTTTTCATTTTACCTTAAAAGAGATCATAATTTGATGTTTGCATCAAGAAACGTGAAGCGAAAGCCACCCATTGACAAGAAAAGTCCATTTATAGTCACCCATGCTTTCGAAAGCCTTGTTACTTGCTTTAAGTGGTTTTGTAACTTTATAAATGATTTTAAATTGAATTTGTTTTCATTTTTCTGTAAAATAGATCATCATTTGATGTTTTCATTAGGAAACATGAAGCAAAAGCTATCCATTGACAAGAAAAGTCTATTTATAGTCACTCATTCCTACGAAAGCCTTATTGCTCACTTTAAGTGGTTTAATAACTTTATAAATGCTTTTGAATTGAATTTCTTTTCATTTTTCAATAAAATAGATCATAATTTGATGTTTGCATTGGGAAATGTCAAGTGAAATCCATCCATTGAGAGAAAAAACTCCATTTACAATCACTCACGCCTTTGAAAGCCTTGTTCCTCGCTTGAAGTGGTTTTATAATTTTGTAAATGATTTTAAACAGATATTTTTTCATTTTAGGTTAAAAGAGATCATAATTGGATGTTTACATCAAGAAACGTGAAGCGAAAGCCATCCATTGACAAGAAAAGTCCATTTATAGTCACTCATGCCTATGAAAGCCTTGTTACTTCCTTTAAGTGGCTTTGTAACTTTATAAATGATTTTAAATTGAATTTTTTTTCATTTCTCACTAAAATAGATCATAATTTGATGTTTGCATTGGGAAACATGAAGCGAAAGCCATCCATTGACATGAAAAGTCTATTTATAGTCACTTATACCTACGAAAGCCTTGTCACTCGCTATAAGTGGTTTTATAACTTTCTAAATGCGTTTAAATTGAATTGTTTTCATTTCTCATTAAAATAGATCATAATTTGATGTTTTCATACGAAAAAATGAAGCGAAATCCATCTGTTGAGAAAAAAACTCTATTTATAGTCACTTATGCCTTTGAAAGCCTTGTTACTCGCTTGAAGTGGTTTTATAACTTTATAAATGACTTTAAACAGGATTTTTTTTCATTTTAGGTTAAAAAAGATCATAATTTGATGTTTGCATCAAGAAACGTGAAGCAAAAGCCATCCATTGACAAAAAAAGTCCATTTATAGTCATCAATACCTTCGAAAGCCTTATTACTTCCTTTAAGTGGCTTTGTAACTTTATAACTAATTTTAAATTGAATTTTTTCTTCATTTGTCATTAAAACATATCATAATTTGATGTTTGCATTGGGAAATGTGAAGTAAAATCCATCCGTTGAGAAGAAAACTCCATTTACAGTCACTCATACCTTTGAAAGCCTTGTTACTCCATTGAAATGGTTTTATAACTTTATAAATGATTTTATATTGAATTTTTTTCATTTTAAGTTAAAAGATATCATTATTTTATATTTGCATTGGGAAATGTAAAGCGAAACGATTCATTGACAAGAAAAGTCTATTTATAGTCAATCATGCCTTCGAAAGCCTAGTTAGTCACTTTAAATGGTTTTATAATCGTGAAAATGTTTTTAAGTTGAATTTTTTTTTCATTTTTGTTTGAAACAGATCATAATTTGATTTTGCCTTGGGAAACATGGTGCGAAGGTCACCCATTGACAAGAAAAGTTCGTTTTATAGTCACTCATGCTGTAAAACCCGACCCTATAAACACATGTCATGACATACATGCACTAAGTAACATGTTATTATGCTAGGAAAGTCCCTAAGAATAGACGAAACTTTGTATTGTACCTAACGGTACACTTAAGTTGATTTTACCTCAAACTAGTTCAAATAGAAATCGTAGAATGAAATTTAATATTTTACAGTCCAGGAATGACTAAAAATGATTGTTTGGAGTTCGAGGGTTCATTTGGGGAAAATTGAAAATTTTGATGTTTAGGGGTAAAATCGTCATTTTGCGACCTAAGATAATAATTTGATCATGGAGTGAAATTTTTGACCAAGATTAACTATTTGGAGTATAATTTAATGATATGAAGTGAAAAAGTTTAATTCCGATGATTTCTGGAGTGTAGGGGCAAAATCGTAATTTTACCACCTGCGGACAAAATTTGAGATTGAGAGAATTTAGATCAAATTTAACAAATTGGAGAATGGTATGAGTATAAGGGATGAAAAATATGTCTATAGGCAATTTTTCAATTTTTGGGGTAAAAATATAATTTTTGACTTTTACGGGGGTAAAAGTGTAAATTTCAAAAATTACTCCACCAAGACTTTGGATAAGTCTGAGAATTTTATCTAAGCTATGGATATGTGGGAAAAGTGTATGGTGAAAATTTGAAAACAAATGGATGGCTAAAATTTAAGGAATTAATAAAACATTAAAAAATGAATAAAATAATATTATATTATTTTAGCCTTCAAAAAGGTCAAAATTTCCAGAATTTTCATCTTCTTCAAGCTGTCCAAACCAGGAGAAAAAAGGGGGAAAAGAAATAAGAACCCTAGCTGAAAAATTTGGGAAAAATCAAGAGAAATCAAGAAATCAAGCATTAAAAAGGTAAATTTCATTGATTTTCCTTGTGATTTTCACTACCCATGTATTTTTTCTCATTTCCATGCAAAATTAGAAAGTGGGTATGGACACCCATGCTGGCCAAACCTCCATGGATGAGTTTTGAGCTTGAGTTTTGGTTGATTTTAATTGATTTAAGTGATTTTAGTTAGGTTATATTGAAATATAGCAAAAATAAGCTAGAGAAATAATTTTCTCCCATTGAAACTGTAAAGCCCGACCTTATAAAATACTACTCATGACGTATATGTGATGATAGCATGATTGTATGCTAAGAGAGTCTCGAAAAATTTACAAAAATCGGTATTGTACCTAGAGGTACAACAAAGTTGATTTAATCCTCGAACTAGATCAAATAGGAATTTTAAGGTGAGATTAAGATCGTCACAATCCAAGGATGACTCAAAATGGTAATTCGGAGTTTGAGGATCAATTTGGAGTCGAATCGAAATTTTCACTATCTGGGGGCAAAATGGTCATTTGCCACTTGGAGATAAAATGGAAATTTTAGAAAAGATTTTTTTGATCCCATTTGACTTATTGGAGTATAATTTGACTTATTAAAGTATGATTTGAGGTTTAGAAGTGAAAAATTTTAATTTCGGTATAATTTGGAGTAAAAGGGTAAAATGGTAATTTTGCCACCTAAGGGGTAAAATTGTAATTTTCCACCATCAGGACATTTTTTGCAGCACATGGTCTTCCTTTATCTTCACCTTTGACCCTTGACTAATCATGTGCTGGAGATAAAATGTTTAAATTTTTAAAATTTTAAAAATGGACCAATAAGAAAATGCCATGTCTCAAGCTTAGGATATTTTATTATTTAACTAAAAAATCAGCATAAATCAGCCCATTACTCTCCAAACATTCGGCCAAGCAAGGAAGAGAGAGAAAGAGAGGAAGAGCAAACCCTAGGTGAGGAATTTCAAGAGAAAAAGTGTGAAAAATCAAGGAAAACAAGTGAAAAAGGTAGGATTTTTCAACTTAAGCTTGAAATCTATTTTCCTTAAGCATTTCTCCTTATTTTCCATACTTAAATTACATGTTTTTATGATGAATTGTTGGCTGATCAAAATGGGTTAGGAGAGAGAAAGTTGTTAGATTAATTTGATTTTAAGTTATGTTAGTGGTTTTAGTTAGTTTAGCATATTTAGAAACAAAACAATAAGAAAAGAATTTATTTTTTCCCACAACCATTAATGGCCGAATTTACCATGTATGAGTGAGGATGAGTTTGATTTTTATTCTAGGAGAATTGGTTAAGAAATGATGAATTATGAGCCTAGAAAAATAATGGAAATTTTCTAAGCAAAAATACGAATTTTTACCCATTAGGGGTATTTTTGTAATTTGCTGTCAAGACTGATAATTTGCACCACACTGAGGGACATTAAGTCAATTTGGGTGCAATTGAGGTATAGAAACTGAAAAAAATTAATTTTGGATTAAATTGGACGCGTTAGAAATTTAATCGGGTGATAAGATGAATTAAGCCAATACCGAGTTTAGATAGTTACCAGTGCATTTTTACATTCCATATTATGCATTAATAGTCTAAATTAGTTTAATTTCAATTTATTACCAATGTAGTGAGTTTCTCAATTTTGTACTGTGTCAAGGTGGCGAGTCCTCCGATAAAGGCAAGAAAATTGCATCCGAGGACCAGTAGACAGAGTGCATCGAAAGTCTGCATTCTAGACATTGTGAGTAAACTTACTGTCATTTTAATTATCTAGGGTGCTTTTTAGATGATTTCATGAATTCTATGGAAAAAGAAATTTAATAAGGTAAATTTTCATTTTTTATGAATAAATGTGTTTTAATGAAATTAAATTATAAATTGTTTTTAAATTAATAGTGATTTTGAAAAATAGAGTACACGGAGACTGTTAATTGTGGCAATTTGATTGTTTAAATTGATTGGCTTATGATAAATCGGGCATGATTGGCTAGTTGGAAATGGTATTGAAATGCGAATTGTTTGATTACCTTGAAAGACTGTGAATTACAAAATTACCATATCATGTTATTGAGTTTTATTGTATGGTGGATTATATATATTAATTAATCACTACAGTAGGGGGTTTCTGTGGACCAGCCTTTTAGAAGGGCATAATAAACCCCATTATATTCTTACCTTGAACGGAGAGGCGCGTAGGGTATCTCCTGGGGTAAAGCTTAGGTTTCACTTCATGCCAAACCACCACGTGAGGGGGAACTCAGCCAATGCCAAGGAATGGCTATGTTTTCAAAACAAAAACAAGATTTATGTGAAATGTGAATTTTAATAGCCTTGGTGATCTCAGTAGGATGCCTCGGCCAAGGTGTCCCCGAGAATGGATTTATGGCACAAGCCTAGTTTTTATGAGATTCATAAGCCTCTTTACATATTTTAAATGAAATGTATTCTTATGTTGTGACCCAGTTTACGATGATTTATTTTATTATCTCCATGTACTCAACTCTAGATATTTATGATGATATCTATTTACTCATTGGGATTTTATAATCTCACCACCCTCCTTTCCACCCATTTCAGGTTCAGTATAGGCTGTAGATAGCTGATCTCATCGAGGACTACCGTTGGATCTGCATTTTCCAAACCGTAGGTTCACAGTCTTCTTTACTTTTGTTTATTCGGGGGCCCTCTTGTTATTGTCAATTAAATTAAATATTTTGGCTTACTGTATTTCAGTATGTATAAATTTATTTAGCTTTTACACTTTAAAAATTATTCACGTATAACTCTATAAATATTGTTTTATAAGAAAATAGAATATTTTACTTAATATTTTTTTTATTTTCTTATTATATTCAAATAACCGTAATTTCATTTTAAATGAAGATTTTAGACTTTTAAACTCATTTTGAATATGAATTATGTGTTTTGTACTTGTATATTACGTTTTAGCCTGTTTTAAAAATTTTGAGAAAAAAATGACCAAAATACCCCTGTGAGACGAAAATTAATATTTTATTTGTTTTTAGTTGAAAACAGTTTAAAATCTTTTAGAACACGATATTTGATAATGGTTGCTCACAAGGGAAATGAGAAACTAAGAGTAAAGCCTTGCGCGGTCTTGGGTTGACATTCCGGGCAATGAGTGTCTACCGGGACACCGAGGCGGTTGTCACGGGCTCGAGGGGAGTATCGGGTCGTGACAGAAACCCATTATGTCAAATTTTGCTAGGGGAATATTGGCTGCTGATTTTGATGTTTATTTGAGGAATTATGATGAATAATGATGAATTATAAGCCTAGAAAAATAATAGGAATTTTCGAAGCAAAAATATGAATTTTTACCCACAAGGGGTATTTTCGTAATTTACTATCGAGACTGATAATTTGCACTACACTGAGGGACATTAAGTCAATTTGGGTGCAATTGAGGTATAGAAATTGAAAAAAAATTAATTTGGAGTTTAAATGGAACGCGTTAGCAATTTATCAGGTAAAGTGCCAAAAATAGGTTAATACCGCGTTTAAGCCGTTTTAAGCTATTGCATTTCATACCATGCATTAGCATAGGATTTAAGTCAGTTATATAGTGATTTAGCATCAATGTGGTGAATTGTGTAATTTTTGCAATGTGTCTAGGAGGAGAGCCTTCCGGTAAAGGCAAGGAAGTCGTACCCGATGAACAGTGATCGGGGCACCTAGAAAGCATTTAATTTGTACAAACAGTGAGTAAACCTATTATTATTGTAAATTATCTAGAGTTTATTTTTAAATGCTCTTCATGGATTTTATGAAACGAAAATGAGATTAAAATGGGATTTTTGATGTTTTAGAAATAAATGTGACAAATAAAAATATATTGTATTGATTATGAAATTGAGTAATTGGAGGCTGCCAATTATTTTGAAATATATATTTTCCTATGAATGGCTTATGATATATGAGTATATGTGGCTATATGTTATAATTGCATTGGGAATTTATGTAAGTTGTGTTTTACTATACAGGCTGGGTAAATAAATAAAAACCACGTTATATTGTCAAAATTTTATTAAAATTGGTGGGTTTAGTCACTACAGTGACGAGTTTCCGTGGACTGCCTATTAAAGGGGCATGGTAAATCCGGTTACATAGTTACTCCGGTTGCAGAGGCGAGGAGGGTAACTCCCGGGGTAGTATTAGAGCTCACTTCACGTCGAACCCCCCACGTGAATGTGTAACTCGACCAACGCCAAGGAACGACTTGTTTTAAAAATAAAAATGTATTTCACATGTAAATATCTTAACAACCTTGGCGGACTCGATTAGATGCCTCGGCCAAGGTATCCCCGAGGATTAGTTTTGGTTTGAGCCTTATTTTTAATAAAAGTCAGAAGCCTTAATAATTGTTTTGGTAAATTACAAATATTTTATGGTTTAAGAAATAAATGGAAAACCTTATGAAATGGTTGTGATTTGTTATTTAAACTTGCCTCCATTTTACTCGCCTTTAGATATTTATGATAATGTCTGTTTACTCATTGAGATTGCAAAATCTCACCCAACTCCTTTCCAAATATTTCAGGCCTGTGATAGCTTGTAGATACCGATTTTGTCGAGGATTCTAGTTTCTATCTCACAGATAGTAGGTTACTATCACCAACACTTGGTGTATTTAGGGGCCACTTGTCATTGTAATTATTATTGTACATTATAACTTTGTAAAATTTTATATGTATGAATTTATTTTACTTACACGTGTTTCTATAAATATTATTTTATATAAAAATGCTATATTTTTGTCTTTTGATTTACTTGAGCCGAAAACGACTGGTAATTGTTTAAAACGGAATGTTTAAACACGATTGCTCATAAAAAAGGTAAAAAACTGATATGTAAGCCTTGCGGGGTTCCGATTGGCATTCCGGGTAATAAGTGTCAATCGGGACGTCGCGGTGGCTGTCATGGGCCCGAGGGAGGTTTCGGGTCGTGACACATGCCTTTGAAAGTTTTGTTACTGGATTGAAGCGGTTTTATAACTTTATAAATGATTTTAAATTGAATTTGTTTTCATTTTTCCTTAAAATAGATCATAATTTTGATGTTTGCATTGGGAAACGTGAAGCGAAAGCCATCCATTAAGAAGAAAAGTCCATTTATAGTCACTCATGCCTATGAAAGCGTCGTTACTAGCTTTAAATGGTTTTATAATCTTTTAAATGTTTTTAAGTTGAATTCTTTTTCATTTTTGCTTAAAACAGGTCATAATTTGATGTTTTGCCTTGGAAAATGTGACGCGAAGGTCACCCATTGACAAGAAAATTCTGTTTATAGTCACTCATCCCTTCGAAAGTTTTATTACTGGGTTGAAGCAGTTTATAACTTCATAAATGATTTTAAATTGAATTTGTTTTCGTTTGTCCTTAAAATAGATCATAATTTAATGTTTGCATTGGGAGACATGAAGCAAAAGCCATCAGTTGACAAGAAAAGTTTATTATAGTCAGTCATGCCTTCGAAAACCTAGTTACTCGCTTTAAATGGTTTTATAATCTTATAAATGTTTTTAAGTTGAAATTTGTTTTCATTTTTATTTAAAACAGATCATAATTTGATGTTTTGCCTTGGGAATTGTGACGCAAAAGTCACCCATTGACAAGAAAAGTCCATTTATAGTCACTCATGCCTTCGAAAGTCTAGGTCCTTGCTTTAAATGGTTTTATAATCTTATAAATGATTTTCAGTTGAATTTGTTTTCATTTTTGGTTCAAACAAATCATAAGTTGATGTCTACATTGGGAAACATGAATCAAGAGCCATCTGTTGAGAAGAAAAGTCTATTTATAGTCACTGATGCCTTCAAAAGCCTTATTACTTCATTTAAGTTATTTTGTAACTATATAAATGATTTTAAATTAAATTTATTCACATTTTCCATTAGAATAGATCGTAATTTGATATTTGCATTGGGAAACATGAAGCAAAAGCCATCCATTGACAAGAAAAGTCTTTTTATAATCAATCATGCCTTTGAAAGCCTAGTTACTCACTTGAAATGCTTTTATAATCTCATAAGTGATTTTAAGTTGAATTTGTTTTCATTTTTGGTTAACACAGATCATAATTGGATATTTGTCTTGGGAAACATGAAGCAAAAGCCATCAATTGACAAGAAAAGTTCATGTATAGTCACTCATGCCTTTGAATGCCTTGTTACTCGCTTTAAATGGTTTTATGATCTTATAAATGATTTTCAGTTGAATTTGTTTTCATTTTTGGTTGAAACAGATCATAGGTTGATGTTTGCATTGGGAAATGTGAAGCGAAAGCCATCCATTGACAAGAAAAGTCCATTTATTGTTGCTCATGCCTTCGAAAGCTTTGTTACTCGCTTTAAGTGGTTTTATAACTTTATAAATGATTTTAAACTAATCTTTTTTTTCCTTTTAGGTTAAAAGAGATCATAATTTGATATTTGCATCGAGAAACATGACGCGAAAGCCAGCCATTGATAAAACAATCAATTTATAGTCACTGATGCCTTCGAAAGTCTTGTTATTCACTTTAAGTGATTTTATAACTTTATAAATGATTGTAAGTAGAATTTTTTTCATTTTTCATGAAAAGGGATCACAATTTGATATTTGCATTGAGAAACATGAGTCAAAAGCTATTTGTTGAGAAGAAAAGTCCAGTTATAGTCACTCATGCCTTTAAAAGCCTTATTACTCCATTTAAGTGGTTTTGTAGCATTATAAATGATTTTAAATTGAAGTTATTTACATTTTTCATTGAAATAGATCGTAATTTGATGTTTACATTGGGAAACATGAAGCGAAGGCCATCTATTGATAAGAAAAGTCCATTTATAATCAATCATGCCTTTAAAAGCCTAGTTACTCACTTGAAATGCTTTTATAATCTCATAAATGATTTTAAGCTGAATTTGTTTACATTTTTGGTTAAAACATATCATAATTGGGTGTTTGCCTTGGGAAACATGAAGTGAAAGCAATTGATTGACAAGAAAAGTCCATTTACAATCATTGATGCCTTCGAAAGCCTTGTTACTCGCTTTAAATTGTTTTATAAACTTATAAATGATTTTTTGTTGAATTTGTTTTGTTTTTTGGTTGAAACAGATCATAAGTTGATGTTTGCATTAGGAAACGTAAAGCGAGAGCCATCCATGGACAAGAAAAGTCCATTTATAGTCACTCATGCCTTCGAAAGCCTAGTTACTCACTTAAATGGTTTTATAATCTCATTAATGATTTTAAAACAAATTTATTTTCATTTTTAGTTAAAACAGATCATAATTGGATGTTTGCCTCGTAGAACGTGAAGTGAAAGCCATCGATTGACAAGAAAAGTCCATTAATTGACACTCATACCTTTAAAAGCCTTGTTACTTGTTTTAAGTGGTTTTATAACTTTATAAATGATTTTAAACTGATCTTTTTTTCATTTTAGGATAAAAGAGATCATAATCTGATGTTTGCATCAGGAAACATGAAGTGAAAGCCATCCATTGATAAAATAAATCCATTTATAGTCACCCATGCCTTTGAAAGCTTGTTACTCGCTTTAAGTGATTTTATAACTTTATAAATGATTTTAAATAGAATTTGTTTTTCATTTTTCATGAAAAGGGATCACAATTTGATGTTTGCATTGGAAAACATGAGTCAAAAGCCATCCGCTAAGAAGAAAAGTCCATTTACAGCTACTCATGCCTTTAAAAACCTTATTACTCCATTTAAGTGGTTTTGTAGTGTTATAAATGATTTTAAATTGAATTTATTTACATTTTTCATTGAAATAGATCGTAATTTGATGTTTTGCATTGGGAAACATGAAGCAAAAGCCATCCATTGACAAGAAAAGTCCATTTATAATCAATCATGTCGTCGAAAGCCTAGTTACTTACTTTAAATACTTTTATAATCTCATAAATGATTTTAAGTTGAATTTGTTTTCATTTTTAGCTAAAATAGATCATAATTGGATGTTTGCCTTGGGAAACATGAAGTGAAAGCCATCTATTCACAAGTAAAGTCCATTTGTAGTTACTCAGGCCTTTGGAAACCTTGTTACTCGCTTTAAATGGTTTTATAATCTTATAAATCGTTTTTAGATGAATTGTTTTCATTTTTGATTGAAATAGATCATAAGTTGATGTTTGCATTGGAAACATAAGCAAAAGCCATCCATTAACAAGAAAAGTCCATTTTATTGTCACTAATGCCTTCGAAAACCTTGTTACTCGCTTCTAGTGGTTTTACAACTTTATAAATGATTTTAAACTGGCTTTGTTTTTCATTTTAGGTTGAAAGAGATCAGAATTTGATGATCGCATTGGGAAATGTTAAGCGAAAGCAATCCATTGACAAGAAAAGTGAATTTATAGTCGTCCATGCCTTTAAAAGCCTTATTACTCGCTTGAAGTGGTTTTATGACTTTATAAATGATTTTAAATTGATTTTTTTTCATTTTTCATTAAAATAAATCGTAATTTGATGTTTGCATTGGAAAACATTAAGCAAAAGCTATCCATTGACAAGAAATGTCAATTTGTAGTAACTTATGCCTTCAACAGCCTAGTTACTCACTTTAAATGGCTTTATAATCTCATAAATAATTTTTAGTTGCATTTGTTTTCATTTTAGGTTAAACCATATCATAATTGGATTTTTGCCTTGGCAAACATGAAGCAAAAGCCATCCATTGATAAGAAAAGTCCATTTGTAGTCACTGATGCCTTCAAAAACCTTGTTACTCGCTTTAAGTGGTTTTATAAATTTATAAGTGATTTTAAATTGAATTTATTTTCATTTTTCATTAAAATAGATTGTAATTTGATGTTTGCATTGGCAATTGTGAAGTGAAAGCCATCCATTGACAATAAAAGTTCATTTGTAGTCACTTGTGCCTTTGAAAGCCTAATTACTTGCTTTAAATGGTTTTATAATCTTATAAATGATTTTAAGTTGATTTTTTTTTATTTTTGGTTAACACAGATCATAGTTTGATGTTTTGTCTTAGAAAACGTGATGCGAAAGCCATCTATTGACAAGAAAAGTCCATTTATAGTCACTCATGCCTTTAAAAGCGTTGTTACTTGCTTTAAATGGTTTTATAATCTTATAAATGATTTTAAGTTGATTTTTTTTTCATTTTTAGTTAAAACAGATCATAATTGGATGCTTGCCTCAAGAAACATGAGGCAAAATGAAATACCCCATACTTTGATATAGTGATAAATAAAGTTGATCGAATGCAAATTGAGGTCAATTAAAATGTTTAAAAGTGATAAAAGATGAAAGGAGTAGTTTAGGATAAAATATTTCACAAGTGAGAAAATAACGAGAAAATAATAATAATTTTATCATAGGCGAATTTGTGAGATAAAAGGCGATTCAGAAGTCAAGTGAGGGATAATAAGGTATTTCAAGTACCAAGGAGACAAGATAAAATTTTTAAAATATTAATATTTAGCCGGATGTCGAAATCAGTCAAGAAGAAAGATCATATGGTTGATTCAAGTGGGGGAGAAGATGACAACCCCGACTCTATAAAAATATTTATCATGACATACACGTGATGGATAACATGTTTGCATACTAGGAGAGTCCCAAAAAAAAAAATTAATTACAAAAGTCGATATTGTACCTAGACGTACAACAAAGTTGATTTAAGCCTCGAACTAGATCAAATATAGAATTCACGATGAAATTAAGAATTTTAAAATCCCAGAATGGTTTAATATGGTGATTCGGAGTTCGAGGATCAATTTGGAGTCCAATCGAAATTTTTGCTATCTAGGGGTAAAATGGTCATTTGCCACCTGAGGACAAAATGGTAATTTTTAGAAAATATTTTTGACCCCATTTGACTTATTGGAGTAAGATTTGAGGTTTAGAAGTGAAAAATTTTAATTTCGGTATAATTTGGAGTAAAAGGGTAAAATGGTAATTTTGCCACTCGAAATAAAAAATTTAATTTTTGAAAGGATTTTGATCAAATTTAATTATTTGGAGTGTGAAATGAGTATGAGGAGTGCAAATTATGCGTTATGGCAAATTTTCAATTTTTGGGGCAAAAATGTAATTTTTGAAAAGTTCGGGGGTAAAAGTGTAATTTTGAAGAATTTGCTCCACCAAAACTTTGGAAAAATCTGGAAATTTCACTTAAGACTTGGATAAGTCAAAGGGAATGCATGGTGGAAAAAGTAGGAAAAATGGATGGCTAGAAAAAAAAAATGAATTAATAAAATATTTAAAATATGAATAAAATAATATTATTTCATTAAACAATAAAAAAAAGGCATAAAAAAATCAGCTCACCCATTCTTTTTCTTCAACATTCGGCCAAGCAAGAAACAAGAGAGAGAAAGGAGAAAATAAAACCCTAGCTAAGAAATTTAAAGGGAAAATAGGTGGAAATTCAAAAATCAAGTGAAAAAAGGTAACATTTCTTAAATTTGTCTTGTGTTTTACCTTTCCCATGCATTTTCCATCATTTTTCATGGTTGAATCATGTGATTTGAGGATGATTTGAATTCTGGTCATATGGGTTTAGAGAGAGAAAGTTGTTAGATAAATTTGATTTTGAGCTATGTTAGTGTTTAGTGTTAGTTTAGCATGTTTATGAGTAAAACAACAAGAAAAATATTTATCTTCTCCATGAATTTCCCTAGGCCGAATCTAGCCAATGGTATGTGAGGATGACGTTGACTTTATTTTAAGAGAATTGGGTGGAAAAATGATGAATTATGAGGTTGGAAATTAAATGGGAATTTTCGATGCAATAAATTGAAATTTTTACCCACTAGGGGTAAAAGCGTAATTTATAGTCCGAACTGATAAATTGGACCAAATTCACAGTCATTGAGGTATTGTGGATATAATTGGATAATTGAAATTGAAATGGATGGAATTGGAGTCGAATTGGGGATTTTAGGAATTTACACCGTGTATAGGCGAGTTAGGTCGGACACCGCAATTAAGCGATTGTCTAGACATTTCAAATCCTATCTAGTGCATACGCATGGATAAGAGCCTGAAATAATTTATGATAAATTGACACAATTTACTGAATTTTGTGTCATGGATTATGGATAGGTGGTGAGTCAATTGTTTCGGGTAAGAGACTGCACCCGAGGGCGGAAGATAGGAGTATTTCTACTCCTAATACTGTGAGTAAACTTATTATCGTCTTAATTATCTAGAGTAGTTTTATACAATTGTGTGATTTTATAAAAAAAATGAGTTTAAATGGTAAATTGCTATGTTTTAAGAGAAATTGTGATTTTATAAAATGATTTTATAAATTTTCTGAAAAATCGAATATTGGTTTTGAAAATAGAGTAATTGGAGACTGCCTGCTTGTGTTGTAAATTTATGGTTTTAAATTGAATGGCTTACGACAATATATGAGCATGAATGGCTAAATTGATTTTGGTGTCAGAATTATTTGTATTGTGTATTCAGCCTTGAGAGGCTAGATTGTGATAAATTGCCATGCCATGCTAGAATGAATTTTATTGAATTGGTGGAGTATATATTAATTATTTACTGCAGAGGGGGTTCCGTGGACCAGCCTATTAGAGGGGCACGGTAAACTCCATTATATTATTACCTCGAACGGAGAGGCGCGTAGGGTATCTCCTGGGGTAAAGCTTAGGGTTCACTTCACGCTAAACCACCACGTGAAGGGGAACTCAACCAACGCCAAGGAACGGTTGTATTTTTCTCAAACTAAAAATATATTTTAAGTGTATATGAAATTTTAACAGCCTCGACGGACTCGATTGGATACCCTGCGCAAGGTATCACTGAGTATGAGTTTTGGCACGAGCCAAAGTTTTAAGAAATTCATAAGCCAAGTTGATTACTCGATTTATATGGATTGATTTTATTTGGTTGAAATGAGTTGAAAGGGAACGAAATTACAGTATGATGACTTATTTTAATTGTCTCCATTTACTCGGCTTTAGATACTTTAGATGGTATCTGTTTACTCACTGGGATTATCAAATCTCACCCCTTCTTCCTATACATTTTTCAGGCTCAGGACAGTTTGTAGATAGTCAAGTAGGACGAGAACTAAGCTCGGAACTGCATTATAGAAAGTAAGAGTTCACAGTCTTACATCCTCTTGGTCAATTGGAGCCCACGTGTCATTGCAGATCAAAACTTATATTTTGGTTATCTGTATTTCTATTCATACAATTTTTACTTTACTTTCATGTGCGAAAAATTATTTACGAATATTTCTATAAAAATTTATTTTATGAGAAAATAGAATATTTTATTGATTATTTTTGAATAGTACTAGTTGTTAACAATTTGCTTTCAAATGAACGTTTTAGATACTTATTTTGTTTTTAAATCATTAAATATATATTTTCTGCTTACCTATTACATTTTTAGCAAGTTTTGAGATTTTTGACGAAAAATTACGAAAATGCCCCTATGAGCCAGAAAATAATATTTTATTGTTCTTATTTGAAAATGACTTATGATTTTTTTAAATGCGAGATTTAATAATTGTTGCTCACCGGGGAGATGCGAAAGTTGATGCTAAGCCTTACGGGGTTTCGATAGGCATTCGGGGTGAAGAATGGCTATCGAGGCCTCGTGGCAGTTGTCACGGGCTCGATGGGGAGTTTGGGGTCGTGACAATTTTATTGGTATCAGAGCATGGTTTAAAAATAAGATATTTTGATTTTAAAGCTTTGGATTTAAAAGTTTTTGGTTTTAAAGTTGTTTTAAGGAATCTACACTGACACTGCGTGGCCCCAAGTCTAGTTAAGTTAAGATAAGTTAAGTTAGGTTAGATTGAATAGAATGTATGCATCTTCATATAAAAATCTACCTACTTTTGAGATGCATAAATAATTAAACAATTATTATTTGATTGCATATAGGTTTTGAGGTGCACTGGTGACATACACACCATGTCTAGAAGTGGTGGTAGTCTCGATACCTCTCATAGTGATAGCGAGGGATCTCTAGATTCTACGGCTATAAACAAATGACACCTTGACACAGGTGATTCGGAAGGTGGTCCATCCCGAATTCCTGATAATAGAATTCCTAAGAACTTATCAGAATGTGTTCATAATAAGGGGAGCTTCGAGAGTAGCGAGAATTTTGAAAGTGAGAGTAGCTCCAATACATCGAAAATTGAACAAGATTTCCTTTCGGAACAACCTGGAGAGCACCCTAGAGAATGCACAAGGGGAGAAGTTGCAAGGGGATATATTCGTTCTAGGAAGAGCGTGACAGTAGTCCGACACTTTCCACCAGGTTGTGGGAGAAATGTAAAGGGACAACCAGAAAAGGATAAGGAGAAAGTAACAGTGGCAAGTAAACCCCTTAGAAAAGTGTCAGGTGTACGACATTTTCCTCCCGGTTGTGGAAGAAATGCTGCAACGGTGAGTGATGAAGAATATAGGAAAATACAACAAGCCTGGATTGAGGAGCAAAGGAAAAAAAAATCTCAGGAGGAAAACTCGGAAGAGGATCTTTAGGAGGACTCAGAGTAGAATCTTTCGATAAGATCAGATTAAGATGATGATCCCAAGGACATGTAATATTTTCGTAGGATTTTACACTACCTTAACTCTAAGTAGATGTTGTGTAAAAAAGATAATAATTATCTGTACAAAGAAGTAAAATAGTTTGGCTTTTAAAGTATAGGACTAGAATGTATTATAAAATGGTTGTTTAAGAAACTGAAGGTATATGGGAATTTTTAGTATGATAGGGATAAATTGGTAATATAATTATTGAGGAAGGTTATAGAAGGAAGCAATAAGGTTATAAATGACATTCGGAATGGATAATGTGATTACGTTAATGATTGTAATTTAAGCATGAAGGGGATTATTCAGTGATGTTATGACAATATGAGATAATAGTTGGGCACAAATATAACCCAATGAAGTTAAATTATGGAATATGGGGAATATAAAATTTTGATTCAGTAAGGATTGTGAGAATAAAGTGAGGAGGAAGCCGGGCTATTTTCGTAGTTAATTATACCGAAAGTCAAGAAGATAATTGGATAGGGATGACAATAAATTTGAGGAAAGTTGTAGATAGTAAGCAACTTATGTGTGGAGTGGTATATTTATCATGAATTTATTACACTGTATGCAAAGGATGTTTTGAGGTGGAATTTTATGAATGTTGATAAAAGTCAAAAGATGACATGAGATGGAAGTATTAATCTGGCTTAATGTGTATGATAAGAAAATAGAAGGTACCTATACTTATGGACCTCATGATATATATTTAAAAGGGAAACCACTGGTTGAGAATGATTGATGTGGTGACTTTGAATGCAGACAAATAGCTTTGATGAGAAAATTTCTAATAGCTACAGTGCTTCAACATTGACTGTTCAACGCTGTAATGCTCCGAATACCTCACGCCTATGATGCATGAGTAAGATGGGAGTGACACGATAATGAGCTTACAAATTGAATTTTGGTTGTTGGTCATTGTGTTTTGTTATCTGGGAGTCTTAAATATTCTGGAGAATGTTTACCAAAATGAATTGAAAAACTTCTTTATTGCCTTGTATATAGGCATATAATTAAAAGAAAAAAAAATTGAAAGATTCTTGAGATGACTATATTGAGATGAGAAACCAAGTAATGAAAGTGTGAAGGAAGAATTACGAGACTGGTATAGAAAATCAGTTTATGTAGAATATCATTATGAGAATTTGTAATATCTGTTTTGATACAGTAAAATGACAAGAGTTAGTAACAACATGAGGCTAATTGTGTGGCACCCTGGAAACCTCTGAAGATGAGTTAAGGATTGAATGGATGAGTACGTATTTATATACCTTTAAGATTAAGTGTTTTAGGAATACATAAACATCTTTGAGAAGAGATTATAATCATACACAGCAAGTATGAAACGTAAAATTTTTAAAACTTGCTGAGAAGCCTAACGGCTAATCACAAGTTAAGGAATCACATGTTGTGAGACATAAGTTTAAGATAGATATTCCCAAGGAAATACTTAAGAGAAATTTTGCTCTGGATCTCGTTAAAGCAAGCACTAAGTTATGCGATTATAAAAAAAGAAGCTGTAAGCTAAGAGTGATATTAGTATTAATATTGAAAAATACTTAAGGAGAATCTAGTTTTAAGTTTTACAATTTCAAGTACAATTTATAAATTAGTTAAGGAAGAATGATGTTATGTTCATATGAAGGAGTGGAACAAAGGATGATAGAAGTTGACCTTGAAAATGAAGTCAGATAATGAAACTTTCCCAATATATTATGGAAATTGGAATTCGAAAATGCTTAAGGCATACATGATTCAAATGGGTTCGAGTCTTAAGTGACAAATCAATATCGTAATGCAAGAAAGATACAAGGTAATATAGAGGCATGAAAGATGATTAAGGACAAAAGGATGACTCTTAGGAATTGTGGTATTGCATGAGATGTAATGATCAAGTTAAGATAAATCTTTGAGGCATCAATAGGATTATAAAGCATACACGCATAATAGATTATAATTCAATGGAGATGACATTGTGATGAATGATATATAGGATAAGGAAACTCAAACATATGGTTGGAAATTATATGAATGATATGAAGTTATATACAAGTATAATAAGAATGTTGACATGCACTATAAGAATTATTATATTGAAACTAGGATTAGGATACGGATGAATAAAGGGGGTATGTAGTCCAAGGCATGTGAACACATGGATTCCTATATATAAAGAGAGATGTTGAGATTTGAAAATGCATGTATCTATGTATATATGAAATTAATAATTTTACTAACTAAAGTGAAGAATGGTTATCAGTAATTGGGAGATTTTGAAATAGTGTCCAGAGAGGTTTGTGAGCTAAAGTGTTAACGGACAGGCAATGAACGATTAAAGTTATGAGTGACTTTGAAGGTAAACCTTGGATTGTTTAAGTTCTTAATGGAACTCTATTAAAGGAAGTGTATAGACCAGTATAAGATGGATGAATCAAGGTTGAGAAATTTGGTACGGAGCGGATTAATAAAACGATGATTAGGTATACATAAGTAAGTATGATATGTGATCGAAATATGTATAATTGAGGTGAAGTTATGGTTCAAATTTAATAATGGTGATAAAGGCATGCTTAGTCTCTCGATATAAGAGATCGTGGTTGTGAAAAGTATTACTAATCCAGTTCCAAAGGATGATAAGTGCCATAAATAAAGCATTTAATTGAATTGAAGGTGAATGAGGTGAATAAACTGAATGTCCCTATAGAAGAAACAAGGAGTAGGATCATAGAAGGAGATTGATAACGCAACATCGACGGGAATTCGAGGACGAATTCTATTTAAGTGGGGGAGATTGAAATACCCCATACTTTGATATAGTGATAAATAAAGTTGATCGAATGCAAATTGAGGTCAATTAAAATGTTTAAAAGTGATAAAAGATGAAAGGAGTAGTTTAGGATAAAATATTTCGCAAGTGAGAAAATAACAATAAAATAATAATAATTTTATCATAGGAGAATTTGTGAGATAAAAGGCGATTCAGAAGTCAAGTGAGGCATAATAAGGTATTTCAAGTACCAAGGAGACAAGATAAAATTTTTAAAATATTAATATTTAGCCGGATGTCGAAATCAGTCAAGAAGAAAGATCATATGGTTGATTCAAGTGGGGGAGAAGATGACAACCCCGACTCTATAAAAATATTTATCATGACATACACGTGATGGATAGCATGTTTGCATACTAGGAGAGTCCTAAAAAAAAAAATTAATTACAAAAGTCGATATTGTACCTAGACGTACAACAAAGTTGATTTAAGCCTCGAACTAGATCAAATATAGAATTCACGATGAAATTAAGAATTTTAAAATCCCAGAATGGTTTAATATGGTGATTCGGAGTTCGAGGATCAATTTGGAGTCCAATCGAAATTTTCGCTATCTAGGGGTAAAATGGTCATTTGCCACCTGAGGACAAAATGGTAATTTTTAGAAAAGATTTTTGACCCCATTTGACTTATTGGAGTAAGATTTGAGGTTTAGAAGTGAAAAATTTTAATTTCGGTATAATTTGGAGTAAAAGGGTAAAATGGTAATTTTGCCACTCGAAATAAAAAATTTAATTTTTGAAAGGATTTTGATCAAATTTAATTATTTGGAGTGTGAAATGAGTATGAGGAGTGCAAATTATGCATTATGGCAAATTTTCAATTTTTGGGGCAAAAATGTAATTTTTGAAAAGTTCGGGGGCAAAAGTGTAATTTTGAAGAATTTGCTCCACCAAAACTTTGGAAAAATCTGGAAATTTCACTTAAGACTTGGATAAGTCAAAGGGAATGCATGGTGGAAAAAGTAGGACAAATGGATGGCTAGAAAAAAAAAATGAATTAATAAAATATTTAAAATATGAATAAAATAATATTATTTCATTAAACAATAAAAAAAAGGCATAAAAAAATCAGCCCACCCATTCTTTTTCTTCAACATTCGGCCAAGCAAGAAACAAGAGAGAGAAAGGAGAAAATAAAACCCTAGCTAAGAAATTTAAAGGGAAAATAGGTGGAAATTCAAAAATCAAGTGAAAAAAGGTAACATTTCTTAAATTTGTCTTGTGTTTTACCTTTCCCATGCATTTTCCATCATTTTTCATGGTTGAATCATGTGATTTGAGGATGATTTGAATTCTGGTCATATGGGTTTAGAGAGAGAAAGTTGTTAGATAAATTTGATTTTGAGCTATGTTAGTGTTTAGTGTTAGTTTAGCATGTTTATGAGTAAAACAACAAGAAAAATATTTATCTTCTCCATGAATTTCCCTAGGCCGAATCTAGCCAATGGTATGTGAGGATGAGGTTGACTTTATTTTAAGAGAATTGGGTGGAAAAATGATGAATTATGAGGTTGGAAATTAAATGGGAATTTTCGATGCAATAAATTGAAATTTTTACCCACTAGGGGTAAAAGCGTAATTTATAGTCCGAACTGATAAATTGGACCAAATTCACAGTCATTGAGGTATTGTGGATATAATTGGATAATTGAAATTGAAATGGATGGAATTGGAGTCGAATTGGGGATTTTAGGAATTTACACCGTGTATAGGCGAGTTAGGTCGGACGCCGCAATTAAGCGATTGTCTAGACATTTCAAATCCTATCTAGTGCATACGCATGGATAAGAGCCTGAAATAATTTATGATAAATTGACACAATTTACTGAATTTTGTGTCATGGATTATGGATAGGTGGTGAGTCAATTGTTTCGGGTAAGAGACTGCACCCGAGGGCGGAAGATAGGAGTATTTCTACTCCTAATACTGTGAGTAAACTTATTATCGTCTTAATTATCTAGAGTAGTTTTATACAATTGTGTGATTTTATAAAAAAATGAGTTTAAATGGTAAATTGCTATGTTTTAAGAGAAATTGTGATTTTATAAAATGATTTTATAAATTTTCTGAAAAATCGAATATTGGTTTTGAAAATAGAGTAATTGGAGACTGCCTGCTTGTGTTGTAAATTTATGGTTTTAAATTGAATGGCTTACGACAATATATGAGCATGAATGGCTAAATTGATTTTGGTGTCAGAATTATTTGTATTGTGTATTCAGCCTTGAGAGGTTAGATTGTGATAAATTGCCATGCCATGCTAGAATGAATTTTATTGAATTGGTGGAGTATATATTAATTATTTACTGCAGAGGGGGTTCCGTGGACCAGCCTATTAGAGGGGCACGGTAAACTCCATTATATTATTACCTCGAACGGAGAGGCGCGTAGGGTATCTCCTGGGGTAAAGCTTAGGGTTCACTTCACGCTAAACCACCACGTGAAGGGGAACTCAGCCAACGCCAAGGAACGGCTGTATTTTTCTCAAACTAAAAATATATTTTAAGTGTATATGAAATTTTAACAGCCTTGGCGGACTCGATTGGATGCCCTGCGCAAGGTATCACTGAGTATGAGTTTTGGCACGAGCCAAAGTTTTAAGAAATTCATAAGCCAAGTTGATTACTCGATTTATATGGATTGATTTTATTTGGTTGAAATGAGTTGAAAGGGAACGAAATTACAGTATGATGACTTATTTTAATTGTCTCCATTTACTCGGCTTTAGATACTTTAGATGGTATCTGTTTACTCACTGGGATTATCAAATCTCACCCCTTCTTCCTATACATTTTTCAGGCTCAGGACAGTTTGTAGATAGTCAAGTAGGACGAGAACTAAGCTCGGAACTGCATTATAGAAAGTAAGAGTTCACAGTCTTACATCCTCTTGGTCAATTGGAGCCCACGTGTCATTGCAGATCAAAACTTATATTTTGGTTATCTGTATTTCTATTCATACAATTTTTACTTTACTTTCATGTGCGAAAAATTATTTACGAATATTTCTATAAAAATTTATTTTATGAGAAAATAGAATATTTTATTGATTATTTTTGAATAGTACTAGTTGTTAACAATTTGCTTTCAAATGAACGTTTTAGATACTTATTTTGTTTTTAAATCATTAAATATATATTTTCTGCTTACCTATTACATTTTTAGCAAGTTTTGAGATTTTTGACGAAAAATTACGAAAATGCCCCTATGAGCCAGAAAATAATATTTTATTGTTCTTATTTGAAAATGACTTATGATTTTTTTAAATGCGAGATTTAATAATTGTTGCTCACCGGGGAGATGCGAAAGTTGATGCTAAGCCTTACGGGGTTTCGATAGGCATTCGGGGTGAAGAATGGCTATCGAGGCCTCGTGGCAGTTGTCACGGGCTCGATGGGGAGTTTGGGGTCGTGACAATTTTATTGGTATCAGAGCATGGTTTAAAAATAAGATATTTTGATTTTAAAGCTTTGGATTTAAAAGTTTTTGGTTTTAAAGTTGTTTTAAGGAATCTACACTGACACTGCGTGGCCCCAAGTCTAGTTAAGTTAAGATAAGTTAAGTTAGGTTAGATTGAATAGAATGTATGCATCTTCATATAAAAATCTACCTACTTTTGAGATGCATAAATAATTAAACAATTATTATTTGATTGCATATAGGTTTTGAGGTGCACTGGTGACATACACACCATGTCTAGAAGTGGTGGTAGTCTCGATACCTCTCATAGTGATAGCGAGGGATCTCTAGATTCTACGGCTATAAACAAATGACACCTTGACACAGGTGATTCGGAAGGTGGTCCATCCCGAATTCCTGATAATAGAATTCCTAAGAACTTATCAGAATGTGTTCATAATAAGGGGAGCTTCGAGAGTAGCGAGAATTTTGAAAGTGAGAGTAGCTCCAATACATCGAAAATTGAACAAGATTTCCTTTCGGAACAACCTGGAGAGCACCCTAGAGAATGCACAAGGGGAGAAGTTGCAAGGGGATATATTCGTTCTAGGAAGAGCGTGACAGTAGTCCGACACTTTCCACCAGGTTGTGGGAGAAATGTAAAGGGACAACCAGAAAAGGATAAGGAGAAAGTAACAGTGGCAAGTAAACCCCTTAGAAAAGTGTCAGGTGTACGACATTTTCCTCCCGGTTGTGGAAGAAATGCTGCAACGGTGAGTGATGAAGAATATAGGAAAATACAACAAGCCTGGATTGAGGAGCAAAGGAAAAAAAAATCTCAGGAGGAAAACTCGGAAGAGGATCTTTAGGAGGACTCAGAGTAGAATCTTTCGATAAGATCAGATTAAGATGATGATCCCAAGGACATGTAATATTTTCGTAGGATTTTACACTACCTTAACTCTAAGTAGATGTTGTGTAAAAAAGATAATAATTATCTGTACAAAGAAGTAAAATAGTTTGGCTTTTAAAGTATAGGACTAGAATGTATTATAAAATGGTTGTTTAAGAAACTGAAGGTATATGGGAATTTTTAGTATGATAGGGATAAATTGGTAATATAATTATTGAGGAAGGTTATAGAAGGAAGCAATAAGGTTATAAATGACATTCGGAATGGATAATGTGATTACGTTAATGATTGTAATTTAAGCATGAAGGGGATTATTCAGTGATGTTATGACAATATGAGATAATAGTTGGGCACAAATATAACCCAATGAAGTTAAATTATGGAATATGGGGAATATAAAATTTTGATTCAGTAAGGATTGTGAGAATAAAGTGAGGAGGAAGCCGGGCTATTTTCGTAGTTAATTATACCGAAAGTCAAGAAGATAATTGGATAGGGATGACAATAAATTTGAGGAAAGTTGTAGATAGTAAGCAACTTATGTGTGGAGTGGTATATTTATCATGAATTTATTACACTGTATGCAAAGGATGTTTTGAGGTGGAATTTTATGAATGTTGATAAAAGTCAAAAGATGACATGAGATGGAAGTATTAATCTGGCTTAATGTGTATGATAAGAAAATAGAAGGTACCTATACTTATGGACCTCATGATATATATTTAAAAGGGAAACCACTGGTTGAGAATGATTGATGTGGTGACTTTGAATGCAGACAAATAGCTTTGATGAGAAAATTTCTAATAGCTACAGTGCTTCAACATTGACTGTTCAACGCTGTAATGCTCCGAATACCTCACGCCTATGATGCATGAGTAAGATGGGAGTGACACGATAATGAGCTTACAAATTGAATTTTGGTTGTTGGTCATTGTGTTTTGTTATCTGGGAGTCTTAAATATTCTGGAGAATGTTTACCAAAATGAATTGAAAAACTTCTTTATTGCCTTGTATATAGGCATATAATTAAAAGAAAAAAAAATTGAAAGATTCTTGAGATGACTATATTGAGATGAGAAACCAAGTAATGAAAGTGTGAAGGAAGAATTACGAGACTGGTATAGAAAATCAGTTTATGTAGAATATCATTATGAGAATTTGTAATATCTGTTTTGATACAGTAAAATGACAAGAGTTAGTAACAACATGAGGCTAATTGTGTGGCACCCTGGAAACCTCTGAAGATGAGTTAAGGATTGAATGGATGAGTACGTATTTATATACCTTTAAGATTAAGTGTTTTAGGAATACATAAACATCTTTGAGAAGAGATTATAATCATACACAGCAAGTATGAAACGTAAAATTTTTAAAACTTGCTGAGAAGCCTAACGGCTAATCACAAGTTAAGGAATCACATGTTGTGAGACATAAGTTTAAGATAGATATTCCCAAGGAAATACTTAAGAGAAATTTTGCTCTGGATCTCGTTAAAGCAAGCACTAAGTTATGCGATTATAAAAAAAGAAGCTGTAAGCTAAGAGTGATATTAGTATTAATATTGAAAAATACTTAAGGAGAATCTAGTTTTAAGTTTTACAATTTCAAGTACAATTTATAAATTAGTTAAGGAAGAATGATGTTATGTTCATATGAAGGAGTGGAACAAAGGATGATAGAAGTTGACCTTGAAAATGAAGTCAGATAATGAAACTTTCCCAATATATTATGGAAATTGGAATTCGAAAATGCTTAAGGCATACATGATTCAAATGGGTTCGAGTCTTAAGTGACAAATCAATATCGTAATGCAAGAAAGATACAAGGTAATATAGAGGCATGAAAGATGATTAAGGACAAAAGGATGACTCTTAGGAATTGTGGTATTGCATGAGATGTAATGATCAAGTTAAGATAAATCTTTGAGGCATCAATAGGATTATAAAGCATACACGCATAATAGATTATAATTCAATGGAGATGACATTGTGATGAATGATATATAGGATAAGGAAACTCAAACATATGGTTGGAAATTATATGAATGATATGAAGTTATATACAAGTATAATAAGAATGTTGACATGCACTATAAGAATTATTATATTGAAACTAGGATTAGGATACGGATGAATAAAGGGGGTATGTAGTCCAAGGCATGTGAACACATGGATTCCTATATATAAAGAGAGATGTTGAGATTTGAAAATGCATGTATCTATGTATATATGAAATTAATAATTTTACTAACTAAAGTGAAGAATGGTTATCAGTAATTGGGAGATTTTGAAATAGTGTCCAGAGAGGTTTGTGAGCTAAAGTGTTAACGGACAGGCAATGAACGATTAAAGTTATGAGTGACTTTGAAGGTAAACCTTGGATTGTTTAAGTTCTTAATGGAACTCTATTAAAGGAAGTGTATAGACCAGTATAAGATGGATGAATCAAGGTTGAGAAATTTGGTACGGAGCGGATTAATAAAACGATGATTAGGTATACATAAGTAAGTATGATATGTGATCGAAATATGTATAATTGAGGTGAAGTTATGGTTCAAATTTAATAATGGTGATAAAGGCATGCTTAGTCTCTCGATATAAGAGATCGTGGTTGTGAAAAGTATTACTAATCCAGTTCCAAAGGATGATAAGTGCCATAAATAAAGCATTTAATTGAATTGAAGGTGAATGAGGTGAATAAACTGAATGTCCCTATAGAAGAAACAAGGAGTAGGATCATAGAAGGAGATTGATAACGCAACATCGACGGGAATTCGAGGACGAATTCTATTTAAGTGGGGGAGATTGAAATACCCCATACTTTGATATAGTGATAAATAAAGTTGATCGAATGCAAATTGAGGTCAATTAAAATGTTTAAAAGTGATAAAAGATGAAAGGAGTAGTTTAGGATAAAATATTTCGCAAGTGAGAAAATAACAATAAAATAATAATAATTTTATCATAGGAGAATTTGTGAGATAAAAGGCGATTCAGAAGTCAAGTGAGGCATAATAAGGTATTTCAAGTACCAAGGAGACAAGATAAAATTTTTAAAATATTAATATTTAGCCGGATGTCGAAATCAGTCAAGAAGAAAGATCATATGGTTGATTCAAGTGGGGGAGAAGATGACAACCCCGACTCTATAAAAATATTTATCATGACATACACGTGATGGATAGCATGTTTGCATACTAGGAGAGTCCTAAAAAAAAAAATTAATTACAAAAGTCGATATTGTACCTAGACGTACAACAAAGTTGATTTAAGCCTCGAACTAGATCAAATATAGAATTCACGATGAAATTAAGAATTTTAAAATCCCAGAATGGTTTAATATGGTGATTCGGAGTTCGAGGATCAATTTGGAGTCCAATCGAAATTTTCGCTATCTAGGGGTAAAATGGTCATTTGCCACCTGAGGACAAAGTGGTAATTTTTAGAAAAGATTTTTGACCCCATTTGACTTATTGGAGTAAGATTTGAGGTTTAGAAGTGAAAAATTTTAATTTCGGTATAATTTGGAGTAAAAGGGTAAAATGGTAATTTTGCCACTCGAAATAAAAAATTTAATTTTTGAAAGGATTTTGATCAAATTTAATTATTTGGAGTGTGAAATGAGTATGAGGAGTGCAAATTATGCATTATGGCAAATTTTCAATTTTTGGGGCAAAAATGTAATTTTTGAAAAGTTCGGGGGCAAAAGTGTAATTTTGAAGAATTTGCTCCACCAAAACTTTGGAAAAATCTGGAAATTTCACTTAAGACTTGGATAAGTCAAAGGGAATGCATGGTGGAAAAAGTAGGACAAATGGATGGCTAGAAAAAAAAATGAATTAATAAAATATTTAAAATATGAATAAAATAATATTATTTCATTAAACAATAAAAAAAAGGCATAAAAAAATCAGCCCACCCATTCTTTTTCTTCAACATTCGGCCAAGCAAGAAACAAGAGAGAGAAAGGAGAAAATAAAACCCTAGCTAAGAAATTTAAAGGGAAAATAGGTGGAAATTCAAAAATCAAGTGAAAAAAGGTAACATTTCTTAAATTTGTCTTGTGTTTTACCTTTCCCATGCATTTTCCATCATTTTTCATGGTTGAATCATGTGATTTGAGGATGATTTGAATTCTGGTCATATGGGTTTAGAGAGAGAAAGTTGTTAGATAAATTTGATTTTGAGCTATGTTAGTGTTTAGTGTTAGTTTAGCATGTTTATGAGTAAAACAACAAGAAAAATATTTATCTTCTCCATGAATTTCCCTAGGCCGAATCTAGCCAATGGTATGTGAGGATGAGGTTGACTTTATTTTAAGAGAATTGGGTGGAAAAATGATGAATTATGAGGTTGGAAATTAAATGGGAATTTTCGATGCAATAAATTGAAATTTTTACCCACTAGGGGTAAAAGCGTAATTTATAGTCCGAACTGATAAATTGGACCAAATTCACAGTCATTGAGGTATTGTGGATATAATTGGATAATTGAAATTGAAATGGATGGAATTGGAGTCGAATTGGGGATTTTAGGAATTTACACCGTGTATAGGCGAGTTAGGTCGGACGCCGCAATTAAGCGATTGTCTAGACATTTCAAATCCTATCTAGTGCATACGCATGGATAAGAGCCTGAAATAATTTATGATAAATTGACACAATTTACTGAATTTTGTGTCATGGATTATGGATAGGTGGTGAGTCAATTGTTTCGGGTAAGAGACTGCACCCGAGGGCGGAAGATAGGAGTATTTCTACTCCTAATACTGTGAGTAAACTTATTATCGTCTTAATTATCTAGAGTAGTTTTATACAATTGTGTGATTTTATAAAAAAATGAGTTTAAATGGTAAATTGCTATGTTTTAAGAGAAATTGTGATTTTATAAAATGATTTTATAAATTTTCTGAAAAATCGAATATTGGTTTTGAAAATAGAGTAATTGGAGACTGCCTGCTTGTGTTGTAAATTTATGGTTTTAAATTGAATGGCTTACGACAATATATGAGCATGAATGGCTAAATTGATTTTGGTGTCAGAATTATTTGTATTGTGTATTCAGCCTTGAGAGGCTAGATTGTGATAAATTGCCATGCCATGCTAGAATGAATTTTATTGAATTGGTGGAGTATATATTAATTATTTACTGCAGAGGGGGTTCCGTGGACCAGCCTATTAGAGGGGCACGGTAAACTCCATTATATTATTACCTCGAACGGAGAGGCGCGTAGGGTATCTCCTGGGGTAAAGCTTAGGGTTCACTTCACGCTAAACCACCACGTGAAGGGGAACTCAGCCAACGCCAAGGAACGGCTGTATTTTTCTCAAACTAAAAATATATTTTAAGTGTATATGAAATTTTAACAGCCTTGGCGGACTCGATTGGATGCCCTGCGCAAGGTATCACTGAGTATGAGTTTTGGCACGAGCCAAAGTTTTAAGAAATTCATAAGCCAAGTTGATTACTCGATTTATATGGATTGATTTTATTTGGTTGAAATGAGTTGAAAGGGAACGAAATTACAGTATGATGACTTATTTTAATTGTCTCCATTTACTCGGCTTTAGATACTTTAGATGGTATCTGTTTACTCACTGGGATTATCAAATCTCACCCCTTCTTCCTATACATTTTTCAGGCTCAGGACAGTTTGTAGATAGTCAAGTAGGACGAGAACTAAGCTCGGAACTGCATTATAGAAAGTAAGAGTTCACAGTCTTACATCCTCTTGGTCAATTGGAGCCCACGTGTCATTGCAGATCAAAACTTATATTTTGGTTATCTGTATTTCTATTCATACAATTTTTACTTTACTTTCATGTGCGAAAAATTATTTACGAATATTTCTATAAAAATTTATTTTATGAGAAAATAGAATATTTTATTGATTATTTTTGAATAGTACTAGTTGTTAACAATTTGCTTTCAAATGAACGTTTTAGATACTTATTTTGTTTTTAAATCATTAAATATATATTTTCTGCTTACCTATTACATTTTTAGCAAGTTTTGAGATTTTTGACGAAAAATTACGAAAATGCCCCTATGAGCCAGAAAATAATATTTTATTGTTCTTATTTGAAAATGACTTATGATTTTTTTAAATGCGAGATTTAATAATTGTTGCTCACCGGGGAGATGCGAAAGTTGATGCTAAGCCTTACGGGGTTTCGATAGACATTCGGGGTGAAGAATGTCTATCGAGGCCTCGTGGCAGTTGTCACGGGCTCGATGGGGAGTTTCGGGTCGTGACACAAAATCTATTCATTGACAAGGATAGTCTATTTATAGTCACTCATACCTTCGAGAGCCTTGTTACTCTCTTTAAATGGTTTTCTAATCTCATAAATGATTTTAAGGATTCGTTTAGTAACCCAAAAATGACTTGGTGGAGGAAATTGTTTTCTGTGTAAAATGTTTTACAGAAAAATTTAATGTTTTCTATTGTTTGGATCATTTTATGAAAAATATTTTTTATCATGGTGGAGTTATTTAAGTGTTAAAATAATAAATAAGAGTTGAGTACAAAATAATATTTATATTTGATTTATACTAATTTGGGATCAAAATTAAGAATGAAAATGAAAATGGATAAAATCAATAATGATATTTCCCAAAGCATTTAACCATAAATCTGTAATGAAAATAAACTCTAATTTTCAAAAAATTTTCCATCTTATCACTTTTTTATCATAACTATAAAAATATAAATATTCATCAATTGTGTAAGATATCCAAAACCTATCCTTACAAATATGTATTTGTTAAATAACAATTATAGAAATATGTTTTATTATAATTATTAGTAAGATTTATTCAATTTATAAATAAAAAATTTAATTGAATTGAATGGTTTCATTAAAGTAATATTTTTTTAATTTTAATAGTGTTGTCTAATTTAAATATTAATATTTTAAATTAATTATTTTAAAGTTAAATATAAATATTTTTTATTTTTTAATATTTTAAGTTAAATATTAATATTCATTGAACTTATACTCATAAACTTAGTATAAAAGTATTTTTGTTGTTTTTTGAAAATGTCTTACACCTTTCAAGGGTGTAAGACTTTTTTCGTGGTTAACCTTATTGACTTGTAAAATATTTTACATCTGAAATTAATTTTTCGTTTGCCAAACAAGCATAAGTCTTGAAAACGTTTTTTGGAAAATATTTTCTTGCAAAACAAACGAACCCTAAGTTTAATTTTTTTTTCATTTTTGGTTAAAACAAATCATAATTATATGTTTGCTTAAAAAAATGTGAGGCAAAAGTCGTCCATTGACAAGGAAAGTCCATTTATAGTCACTCATGCATTTGATAGCCTTATTACATGCTTTAAGTAGTTTCATAACTTTATAAATGATTTTAAATGGAAATTTTTTTCATTTTTCATTAAAACAGATAATAATTTTATGTTTGCATGGGGAAACATGAAGCGAAGGCACTCCATTGACAGGAAAAGTCCATTTACAGTTACTCACTTTCAATGCTTTTGTAATCTGATAAAGGATTTTAAATTGATTTTGTTTTTCATTTTTGGTTAAAATAGATCATAATTTGACGTTTGCATTAGGAAACGTTAAGTAAAAGCCATCGATTGATAAGAAAAGTCCATTTATAGTCACTCTTGTCTTTGAAAGCCTAGTTACTCGATTTAAATGGTTTATAATTTTATAAATATTTTTAAGTTGAATTTTTTTTCATTTTTGTTTAAAACAGATCATAATTTGATGTTTGTCTTGGAAAACATGAAGCGAAAGCCATCCACTGACAAGAAAAGTCCATTTATAGTCGCTCAGGCCTTTCGAAAGTGTTGTTACTCGCTTGAAATGGTTTTAGAAATTTATAAATGATTTAAATTGAATTTTTTTTCATTTTTCATTAAAATAGATCATAATTTGATGTTTGCATTAGGAAACATGAAGCGAAATCTATCCATTGACAATAAGAGTCCATTTATAGTCACTCATACCTTTAAAAGCCTAATTTATAAATGATTTTAAGTTAAATTTTTTTGTATTTTTGGTTAAAACAGATCATAATTGGATGTTTTTCCTTACGAAACGTGAAGAGAAAGCCATTCTTTGACAAGAAAAGTCCATTTATGTTCACTCATGCCTTTGAAAACCTTGTTACCGGCTTTAAATGGTTTTATAATCTTATAAATGATTTTAAGTTGATTTTTTTTTGGTTAAAACATATCATAATTAGATGTTTGGCTCGGGAAACATGAGGCAAAAGCCATCCATTAACAAGGAAAGTCCATTTATAGTCACTCAAGCCTTCAAGAGCCTTGTTACCCGCTTTAAATGGTTGCATGATCTCATAAATGATTTTAAGTTGAATTGTTTTTCATTTTCAGTTAAAAAAGATCATAATTTGATGTTTGCAATGGGAAACTTAAAGTGAAAGCGATCCATTGACAAGAAAAGTCCATTTATAATCACTCATGTCTTTGAAAGCCCTGTTACTTGCTTTAAGTGGTTTCATAGCATTATAAATGATTTTAAATCCAATCATAATTTAATTGTTTGCTTCAGGGAACATGTAGTGAAAGCCATCCATTGACATGAAAAGTCTATTTATAGTCATTCATGCCTGTGAGAGCCTTATTATTCACTTTAAGTGGTTTATAGCTTTACAAATAATTTTGAACTTAGTTTGTTTTTATTTTTTGTTAAAACATATCATAATTTTATGTCAGCATTGGGAAACATGAAGCAAAAGCCATCCATTGACAAGAAAAGTCCGTTTGTAGTCACTTAAGCCTTCAAAAGCCTTATTACTCGCTTTAAGTGATTTTATAACTTTATAAATGATATTAAATTGAATTTTTTTTATTTTTTGTTAAAATGGATCATAATTTGATGTTTGCATTGGGAAACATGAATCGAAAGCCATCCGTTGAGAAGAAAAGTCCATTTACAGTCACTCATGCCTTCGAAAGCCTTGTTGCTCGCTTTAAGTGGTTTTATAACTTTATAAATGATTTTCAATTAAATTTTTTTCATTTTAGTTTAAAAGAGATCATAATTTGATTTTGCCATAGAGAAACGTGAAGTGAAAGCCATCCGTTGAAAAAAAAGTCCATTTATAGTCATTCATGCCTTCGAAAGTCTTGTTACTCGCTTTAATTGGTTTTATAATTTTATAAATGATTATAAGTTGAATGTTTTTCATTTTTGATTAAAACATATCATAATTGAAATTTTGCTTCAAGAAATGTGAGGCAAAAGCCATCCATTGACAAGGAAAGTTCATTTATATTCACTCATTCTTTCAAGAGCCTTGTTGCTCGCTTTAAATGATTTTATAATCTCATAAATAATTTTAAGTTGAATTTTTTTTCATTTTTGGTTAAAACAGATCATAATTGTATGTTTGTCTCAAGAAACGTGAAGTGATAGCCATCCATTGATAAGAAAAGTTCATTTACAGTCACTAATGCCTTCGAAAGTCATGTTACTCACTTTAAGGGGTTTTATAACTTTATAAATGATTTTAAATTGAAATTTTTTTCATTTTAGGTTAAAACATATCACAATTTGATGTCGTATTAGGAAACGTGAAGTGAATGCTGTCATGACCCAAATTCGAGTCATGACCGGAGCATGGGCCCAATGGACGTAGTCCACTAAGCCCAAGCAAGCCTATCAATCTGACATGTTCATCATTCCATCATAAACTGCTAAGTCACATTTCATAACTTAGGATCAAAATAATATTAAACATTTGCCACCTCATACTGGCATACTAAACAAGTGTATATACATTATCTACAACATGTATCTTAATAATTTACATTAGGTTTGTCTATACACAACAAAAGAATACTCGACTGCCAGTGGAGGGACTCGAACGAATGTACAGCTACTGAATGCCGAGACACCTACCAAAAGATGGATACAAGTCTACAAGGACACCTCGTCCTAGTTATCGGCTGTCTTGTGATCTGAAAACATGAAGTTGAAACGGTGAGTATAAACCCAGTGAGTGAACAAGAAAGGGAACAAGTATACCATAAGGAATGTTTAACGAAATCATGATGCATTCTGTTTCAAAACAATGCAATTTGTTTTTGTTCTTATTAAAACCCCTAATGAAAACCCCACATGAGTAAATCACTTTATGAAAGGGTCCATATTCAACAAAGGATTTGGAGAGTGAAAACTTTAATAGCATTCATGCGAGAATGCCTTTCCGTTGCAGCGGCACTTGATTTAAATTATCAACTAACTGAGGGTTTCTTGACTGGCTGAGGATTTCTCACCAAACCTCATATTAAGCTTAATTCATTTATTCCTTAATGTTGGAAATCCATGCTCAAATATGGTAGCGAAGAAGTGGAAAATAGGGCCATAATTGATCAAAATGTGAGACAAAACATAAAGTTTTTCACTACAGCGAGAATGCTATAGTATTTTCTCGCTGTAGCGAGTTTTCGGCCAGCCACCCTCCAAAACCCCTAGAGTTTCTCACTGCAGCGAGAATCAGAACATCAAGAAAAAATGTCCTTTTCCCTTAAAACAAAGCCATCCTGCTAAATAACAAAAGCAACATGTAACACATGTAAACTCCCAAATTTCAACAAATTAAATACTCACACTTTTGCATTTCAACCATATACCATATATGTATGTATATATATATATATCAATCATCATGTACACCCTCCCATCATCATCATCTCATATGCAACGGCTTATGCGCACTCCCACTCGCACATAGCTAGGTTAGCAACGGCTTATGTGCACTCCCACTCGCACATAGTCGGGTCAGCAATGGCTTATGTGCACTCTTACTCGCACATAGCCGAGTCCACATCAACATATAAAGAAGCACCCAATGCATATCATGCATATTATCATATTTTGATAACACATAACCCATTGTATAGCACATTTTCACAATATAAAATCATTTCACCAAAAGCTTGTTCCCAAGGTACATTTTCAAAGAGAAGTTGGATAAAATCATTCACTTTTCGCAAAACAAGTTTGACATGCAAGTCCACTCACCGGTATATTGTTAAGCCTTTAGCTGACTCTAATTCCCCTAATGATCCAATTGGAAGGATGGGACTTCGTTAGAACCTAGAATCACATTAGCATAAGCAATATGTCAATTCACACACTATAAATCCTAAAAGCTATCTCTTAGCTAGCTTTCAATTGCCACATTAAATGGCTATTTATGTTCACTATCTTAATCACTAAAAAAAGGAATGAACATACTCAACAATAAAACAACTCATAATCCCAATTACTAGCCATTATTCATAGCTAAAAATTAAGCTTGGTTCATCACTCACCCTAGGGTTTCTTTATAGTAGAATTCTCTTCTAATAGCTTCTAAACAAATAGGGTAATTCTCTTTTTCTCTCTCTAGAACGCCCAACTAGTGAGAGATAGTATGAAAATAAGATTTATCAAGGGTTTTAAAGTGAGAGAGTGAAAGAATACAAGGCTTTTAGTCAAAAGGGCACAAAGATATGAAAATTAGAGCTAGAGAGAGAAAATTATGCAAGCTCCATATCAAGCTTCCATGGAGGTTGGAAGCAACGTGAGATAGAAGAAGAAGAAGAAGACAAACTGCTGGAAATTCAAGAAGCTGCTGGAAGGAGAAGATATTTATAGCCTAAGCTTATCCATTCCCTTGAAATTACCAAATTGCCCCTCCACAAATTAGCTTATTCTCCTCCAATCTTTTATGCAATTTTTTTACTCTTTTGACACTGGGACAAGGTCCATAATGGTTTAGAAATGCTCGAGTTCATGAAAACTTAAAAATTCTAACCCGAGGTGAAAAATGACCATTTTGCCCTTGTTGTGAAAATCATCAAAATTTTTGTTTCCTTGTCATTTTACCCATATTTTCATCATTCATTTATGCCTTAGGCCTACTTAGGCCATAAATTTGTTTAAAATCTTACTTTTATGGGCTCTTTAAGGAAATGACAAAATTACCCCTGATCAGGGATATCGTGTATACTTCCCTTTACGAGTCTATAAAGGTCAAGGTCTCACAAATGCCTTCCATTAACAAGAAAAGTCTTTTTACTATCACACATGCCTTCGAAAGCCTTGTTACTTGCTTTAAGAGGTTTTATAATTTTATAAATAACTTTAGATTGATTTTTTTCCATTTTTTGTGAAAACAGATCATAAATTAATGTTTGCATTGGGAATTGTGAAAGGAAAATCGTCACTTGACAAGAAAAGTCCATCCATTATCACTCATGCCTTCGAATGCCTAGTTACTTGCTATAAATAGTTTTATAATCTTATAAATGATTTTAAGTTGAATTTTTTTTTATTTCTGGTTAAAACAAATCATAATTTGATGTTTGTATTAAGAAACGTGAAACGAAAGCCATCCATTGAAAACAAAAGTCCATTTATAGTCACTTATGCCTTCGAAAGCCTAGTTACTCATTTTAAATGGTTTTATAATCATATAAATGTTTTTAAGTTGAATTTGTTTTTATTTTTGGTTAAAACAAATCATAATTCGAGGTTTGCATCAAGGAAACATGAAGCGAAAATCATCCATTGATAAGAAAAGTCCATTTATAGTTACTCATGCTTTCGAAAGCGTAGTTACTCGCTTTAAGTATTTTTATAACTTTATAAATGATTTTGGATTGAATTTTTTTTCATTTTAGGTTAAAATAGATCGTAATAGATGTTTGTCTCAAAAAACGTGAAGCAAAAGCCATCCGTTGACAAGAAAAGTCCATTTATAGTCATCCATGCCTTCGAAAGTCTAGTAGCTCACTTTGAGTGGTATTACAATCTTATAAATGATTTTAAGTTGAATTGTTTTACTTTTTTTGTTAAAACAGATCATAATTGAATGTTTTCTTAGTAACATGAATCAAAAGCTATCCATTGACATGAAAGGTCCATTTATAGTTACTTATGTCTTCGAAAGCCTAGTTACTCGCTTTAAATAATTTTATAATTTTATAAATGATACAAAATTGAATTTTTTTTTTCATTTTTGGTTAAAATAAAACATAATTTGATGTTTGTCTTAGGAAACGTGAATCAAATTCCATCCATTGACAAAAAAAGTCCATTTATGTTCACTCATGCCTTTAAAAGACTAGTTACTCGCTTGAAGTAGTTTTATAACTTTATAAGTGATTTCAAATTGAATTTTTTTTCATTTTTCATTAAAACAAATCTTAATTTAATGTTTTCACTGGGAAACATGAAGTGAAAGCCATCCATTGAGAAGAAAAGTCAATTTATAGTCACTCATACTTTCAAAAGCCTAGTTACTCGCTTTAAATAGTTTTATAATCTTATAAATGTTTTTAAATTGAACTTTTTGTCATTTTTGCTTCAAACATATCACAATTTGATGCTTGGCTTGGGAAACATGAAGTGAAAGCCATCCATGGACAAGAAAAGTCTATTATAGTCACTCATTCCTTTCGAAAGTGTTGGTACTCGCTTTAAGTCATTCTATAAATTTATAAATAATTTTAAGTTTAATTTTTTTTTTCATTTTCATTAAAACGGAACATAATTTGATATTCGCATTGGGAAACATGAAGCGAAAGCTATCCGTTGACAAGAAAAGTCCATTTATAGTCATTCATGCCTTCAAAAGCCTAGTTACTCACTTCAAGTGGTTTTATAAATTTATAAATGATTTTATAAATTTATGAATGATTTTAGAATGATTTTTTCATTTTTCATTAAAATAGGTTGTATTTTGATGTTTGCATTAGCAATTGTAAAGTGAAAGCCATCCATTGATAAGAAAAGTCCATTTGTAGTCACTCATGCCTTTGAAAGCCTAATTACTCGCTTTAAATGGTTTTATAATCTTATAAATGATTTTAACTTGAATTGGTTTTCATTTTTTGTTCAAACAGATCATAATTGGATGTTTGCCATGAGACATGTGAAGTGAAAGCCATCCAGTGATAAGAAAAGTCCATTTATAGTCACCCATGCCTTCGAAAGCCTTCTTACTTGTTTTAAGTGTTTTTATAACTTTATAGATGATTTTAAATTGAATTTGTTTTCATTTTTCATTAAAACATATTGTAATTTAATGTTTGCATAGGGAAACATGAAGCAAAAGACATCTATTGATAGGAAAAGTCCATTTATAGTCACTCATGCCTTCAAAAGTCTTGTTACTCGCTTTAAATGGTTTTATAATCTTATAAATGATTCTAAGTTGAATTTTTTTTATTTTTGATTAAAACAAATCATAATTGGAATTTTGCTTCCAGAAACGTGAGGCAAAAGTCATCCATTGACAAGGAAAGTCCAGTTATAGTCACTCATACCTTTAAGAGCCTTGTTGCTAGCTTTAAATGGTTTTTTAATCACATAAATGATTTAAAGTTGAAGTTTTTTTTTCATTTTCAGTTAAAACAGATCATAATTGAATGTTTGTCTTAAGAAATGTGAAGCGATAGCTATCCATTGATAAGAAAAGTTCATTTATAGTCACTAATACCTTCAAAAGTCATGTTACTCACTTTAAGGGGTTTTATAACATTATAAATGATTTTAAATTGATTTTTTTTTCATTGTATGTTAAAGATATAACAATTTGATGTTTGCATTAGGAAACGTGAAGTGAATGACTTCCACTGACAAGAAAAGTCCATTTACTGTCACACATGCCTTCGAAAGCCTTGTTACTCGCTTTAAGAGGTTTTATAATTTTATAAATAACTTTTGATTGAATATTTTTCCATTTTTGGTGAAAATAGATCATAATTTGATGTTTGCGTTGGGAATCATGAAGGGAAAACCATTATTTCACAAGAAAAGTCCATCCATTGTCACCATGCCTTTGGATGCCTAGTTACTTGCTATAAATGGTTTTATAATCTTATAAATGATATTAAGTTGAATTTTTTTTTATTTTTGGTTAAAACAAATCATAATTTGATGTTTGCATGAGGAAACATGAAACGAAAGCCATCCATTGAAAAAAAAGTCCATTTACAGTCACTATTAGCTTCAAAATTATTACAGTTTTGATTATGACAAAATGATTAAATTTGCTTGAACATTATTTGAGTAGTCCTTGACAATTTCTTAAAATGATTTAACTCCCATACATTTGTTCTTGCATAGACACAAGCTTGACTCTTAAAGTTATTGAACTATATTTATAAGCTTGTATGACTTAGATGTATGAGTGCTTATGATTCTCATTCATTAAAGGTTGATTTAAAGATTAAAGAAAAATCTTGATGCACTCATTAAGGGGGAGTTTTGAATATCTTGTTTGATGATGAAAAAGAAAAAGGAGAGAAGGAAGACTAAGTTAAATAGAGTTTAATGGACATCATGTTTAATTTATATGTGTGATGCTTAGTTTTGGTTTTGTTGAAAATTATGTAAAGAAAACTAGATGCATTGACTAAGGGGGAGCAACCCATTACGCATAAAGATTTGAAGCATTCATATTGAACATAGACATTGCATTCTTAATCTAGGAGTGCTTTGTGATCATAAAAAATAAGAGATAGAGAATGTTAACTCTATATGTTTTTGATGATAATAAAACATTCCCATTTATTTGTGTCGAATATCTTTACTTGAGTGTGCAGGAAAATTAATATATGAAATTAATTATTTAATTCTTCAAAGAGTATATCAAAAGAAAAAGAGGGATAAAAATAACAAGATGTAATTGTCTAACAAGGAAGAAGCCTATTAGTGAAATAAGGAAGAATGTTGGTTGACCAAGTTTCAAATTGGAAGAATGGCAGGCTGAAGAGTTTGAGAAACAAAACCAACTTAGTCGACCAAGTCAGTCGACTAAGTGCTCTCTGCTAGAATCTGCAACCGAAAATAAAATCAACTCAGTCGACCAAGTCAGTCGACTAAGAGCTCTCTATCTGTAATTTGAACCAGAGCACTACAAGACAGATTAACGGCTATAACTCATCCTCAACTATTTCTAATGGCCATAAACTGCCAAACTGCAATCAGAGTTGCATCTCCAAGTATAAAAGGGTCTTCCAACAATTAGAAACAAGTTTTTTGAGAAGCTTTGAAAGAGATTTGAGTTATAGAAAGTAGAAAAACCAAAAAAGCTTCACTGCACTTGTCTGCACTTAAACGCCTACTCTTTTCATTTGTATTTAGCACTCAATCTTGTACCACTCAGATCAACCAGTGATCATAGGTACTTTCTTTTACTACCTTTCTTGTATTCTTAGAGTGAGGAAGTCACTCTAAGGGGTTATTCAAGCTTGGGATAGCTTGATTGTTGTAGGTTGTGGTTGAGCCTTGGAAAATCACTTTGGGGTTTTAGTTGAGCCCGTGAAAAACTAGTGTAAAAGGTGTTGGCTGAGCCAAGTAAAAGTCATTGTAAAGCTTGGTGAAAGCTTGTGAATTTCACCAGTTCTAAGTGACGTTGTGGAAAAATCCTTGGTTGGCCAATCAAGGTAGTGGATGTAGGTCTTGGACCGAACTACTTTAAATTGCTGTGCATCTTATACTCTGTTTTTTTTTTTTTTAAGTTTTGGAAATTAGTTTCCAATATTGTTAAGAGCCAAATTGTGCTATTCACCCCCCTCTAGCACACATTATAGGGACCAACAGTCACTTACGCCTTCGAAACCCTAGTTACTCACTTTAAGAGGTTTTATATTTTTATAAATAACTTTAGATTGAATATTTTTCCATTTTTGGTGAAAACAGATCATAATTTGATGTTTGCATTGGGAATCATGAAGTGAAAACCATCATTTGACAAGAAAAGTCAATCCATTGTCACTCATGCCTTCAGATGCCTAATTACTTGCTATAAACGGTTTTATAATCTTATAAATGATATTAAGTTGAATTTGTTTTTTATTTTTGGTTAAAACAAATCATAATTTGGTGTTTGCGTAAGGAAACGTGAAATGCCATCCATTGAAAAAAAAGTCCATTTATAGTCACTGTTAGCTTCAAAATTATTATAATTTTGATTATGAGAAAACGATTAAATTTGCTTGAGCATTATTTGAGTAGTCCTTGACAATTTCTTGAAATGATTTAACACCCATACATTTGTTCTTGCATAGACACAAGCTTGACTCTTAAAGTTTTAGAACTATATTTATAAGCTTGTATGACTTATGTGTATGAGTGCTTATAATTCTCATTCATTAAAGGTTGATTTAAAGATTAAAGGAAAATCTTGATGCACTCATTAAGGGGGAGTTTTGAATATCTTATTTAATGATGAAAAAGAAAAAAGAGAGAAGGAAGACTAAGTTAAATAGAGTTTAATGGACTTCATGTTTAATTTATATGTGTGATGCTTAGTTTTGGTTTTGTTGAAAATTATGTAAAGAAAACTAGATGCATTGACTAAGGGGGAGCAACCCATTACGCATAAAGATTTGAAGCATTCATATTGAACATAGACATTGCATTCTTAATCTAGGAGTGCTTCGTGATCATAAAAAATAAGAGATAGAGAATGTTGACTCTATATGTTTTTAATGATAATAAAACATTCCCATTTATTTGTGTTGAATATCTTTACTTGAGTGTGCAAGAAAATTAATATATGAAATTAATTATCTAACTCTTCAAAGAGTATATCAAAAGAAAAAGAGGGATAAAAATAACAAGATGTAACTATCTAACAAGGAAGAAGCTTATTAGTGAAACAAGGAAGAATGTTGGTTGACCAATTTTCAAATTGGAGGAATGGCGGGTTGAAGAGTTTGAGAAACAGAACCAACTTAGTGGACCAAGTCAGTCTACTAAGTGCTCTCTGCTAGAATCTGCAACTTGAAACAGAATTAACTCAGTCCATCAAATTAGTCGACTAAGAGCTCTCTATCTGCAATTTGAACCAGAGCACTACAAGACAGATTAACGACTAGAACTCATCCTCAACTGTTTCCAAAAGCCATAAACTGCCAAACTGCCATCAGAGTTGCTTCTCCAAGTATAAAAGGGTCTTTCAACAATTAGAAATAAGTTTTTTGAGAAGCCTTGAAAGAGATTTAAGCTATAAAAAGTAGAAAAACTAGAAAAGCTTCACTTCACTTGTCTGCACTTAAACGCCTACTCTTTGCATTTGTATTTAGCACTCAATCTTGTACCACTCAGATCAACCAATGATCATAGGTACTTTCTTTTACTACCTTTCTTGTATTCTTAGAGTAAGGAAGTCACTATAAGGGGTTATTCAAGCTTGGGATAGCTTGATTGTTGTAGGTTGTGGTTGAGCCTTGAAAAATCACTTTGGGGTTTTAGTTGAGCCCGTGAAAAACTAGTGTAAAAGGTTTTAGCTGAGCCTAGTAAAAGCCATTGTAAAGCTTGGTGAAAGCTTTTGAATTTCAACTGTTCGTAGTGAAGTTGTGGGAAAATCCTTGGTTGGACAATCAAGGTAGTGGATGTAGGTCTTGGACCGAACCACTCTAAATTGTTGTGCATCTTATACTCTATTTTTATTTTCTTAAGTTCTAGACATTAGTTTCCAATATTGTTAAGAGCCAAATTGTGCTATTCACCCCCCCTCTAGCACATATTATAGGGACCAATAATTGGTATCAGAGCTAGTTCCTATTTTTAAGGTCTAACACCCTTTGGGAGGATCCAAATTGCTCTCCAAAAATTCATAGTTGCTGAGGGACAATCAACAAACATACCACTTTTGTTTGATGGCTCTAACTATCCTTATTGGAGCACTAGGATGTCAATTTACATTAAAGCTATGGATTATGAGATTTAGGATGTCATAACCGATGGTCCCTTCATTCCTTCAACACTAAATGTTGTAACCAATAAGCTAATTCCTAAACCAAGGTCCAAGTGGACAGAAGTTGAAATAAGGAGAGTACAAACCAACTCTAAGGCCATGCATACTCTCATTTGTGCACTTGATTATAGAGAATATGATAAAGTGTTCATGTGCAAAAGTGCCAAGGAAATTTGGCAAAAATTAGAAGAGTTATATGGAGAAACGAATATGGAAAGGAATTGGAAGAAAACTCTTGCGAGGATCAATGCTCAACAAGCAACATGGCAAATGGAGACAAGGAATCAAGTGAAGATGAATCTTTAAATCAAATTGAATTATGCTTCATAGCTCTTGAAGAGTTAAAGGTAACTTCTTCATCATGTGAACTTAATTCATGTGCTTTCAATAAATTACATGATGCTTTTGAGGAAGAGAAAATGAATATAAAGAATAAGAAAATCATTTCCACACTCGATGTTGAAAATGAATTTTTGATGAAAACAAAAATTGATTTGGAAAAAAAATGAAAATTTGGAAAAGGATTTTAAAGCTTACCAAGTGCAACTTTATTTTTTGGAAAAAGGAAATTTTGACGTGAAAATAAAATTTGAAGATTTATTAAATGAGAAAGTGGAAGAAAAATCAAACTTGTGCTTGATGGCCAGAGATGATTAATCCGAGGTGTCTTCTACTTTTTGTGATATTTCAATTGATGAGCTGCAAGATGAATATGAATGTCTCTATGATGAGTTTGAAAAGCTTGCATCAAAATATAAAACTTTGAAAAGAAAGGCTGCATCTCTTGAAAATGATTTGAAAAAGATAAGACATGATTTCAACTATGTTTTGGAGCAAAGAAATTTTTTGCAAATTGAATTAAAACATTCAAAAATACATTTTGAAAATCTACAATTAAAGTTGAAAAACAAAACAGATGCTTTACAAGCTGCAGTTGCTGAAAATATTGCTCTTAAGAATTTAAGAAAAGAATCATCAAGAAAGAGCACAAATTTCATAAGAAATGCTAATGATTTCTCCCCTAGATGCTTTGTATATGATAGAATTGGACATTTATCCTATGATTGCTTTAAAAAAAGAAATGTACAGAAAATTAGAAAAATTCGGGTTCCAAAAGGAACTTTATGCAACGAGACTAACTTTCAAGGATCCAAAGCAATTTGGATACCAAAGATCAAATGAAAAATGTTTCTTGTAGGTGTGCTAGAGCAAGGAGAAACAATTTTTGAAGAATGAGTGCTCTTGAGTCACACATAAAGGAAAATGGGTGATCTCTATGCTAAAACTCTTTTATTTGTTTAAATGAGATTTTTGATTGCTTATTTATTGAATGTTTCATTGATTTAGCTTGATTTCTAAAATTGTTTGCTTTTCTTAATTGAAAACTTTGGTTGCCTATTCTTGCTTGAATATTAAGTGCAAAATTCTTTGAGCTTTATTGATAAATCTTGGCTATGCAACTTGATTTGATATGTACATGCTATAAGTTGCAAGGAAGTATGAATCTAAAGATGGAGTATGTACTTATATTTGATCTTGAATATGTCATCATCCTTATTTTGAAAAAATTGTTTTATTAAGATTGATTGATTATTGAAAATTGTCTCTATAAAATTTCCTCATGATTTATGACATTGTTTCTATACTACTTCTTTGAGGAAAAATGATTTTTGCGCATACTTTTGAAACGTAAAAGGTTGAATAATGTGATAGAAATATGAGCATACTTGATGACTTACACTCAAATTTATTCAAGTAGCCTAAAACAAGGAAAATTGAGTTAAAAAAATTTATCCTTGATTTCCTTGTGCCTAACATAAGTCGACCATTTGAACAATCTTGATTTACATTCTAGAACTTGTTTGAATAGTTCAAGATGGGTGATAATGAGCTTGAAAGTTTTGACTACTTGAATTGTCACTTTTAAAGCAAAATGAGTTTATATGGGAAAAACGTTGCCATCCATTAAGTTTAGAATGATATATGAATTGAACAAGTTTGTTTCATAATGAAAAATACTTGTGACTTCTTCTTATTGGATGTGCATATTTGCTTGTAAGCTGGAATGGTCACAAGGGCATTTTTGGAACATAATTGTGAGATATTTGCAAATGACCCTTGACATGCATATACATGATTCATTATGCCCATTACATATTTCATAAATCATTTAAAGCATAATGAAACAAAATTGAGTGACATTGAGCTCATGATTTTTCACAAAGCAAGTCTAATCTTGAATGTTTCAAGTTAAAAAGTTTGCAAAGAAAGATTAAATATTTATCAATTGATTTTCTTGCGAAATCTTTTTATTCTCTTAGATTGAAATTAATTCTTTATTTTTAATGACATAGCATGATTGAGCAAACTTGATTTGATATATTTATATAAATTGCACAAATTCGATGTTGCTTGGTATTTCTCTTATGATTGGTGAAATTGATTGAAAGGGATTTCTTAAGCATTTTTTTTATGCTGAAAAATTCACGCAGGGCCCAACACCCTATTAAATTTTATTAATTACGAATAAAAAGTACAAAGGAGGAGGACATGAACCGTACCTCCAAATTACATGATCATGAGAGAGTTTCGGAGAAGCACCTAAAGTAAGGAAAACCATTTTACGTGCATAACTTTTGATGCTACCGTAAAACGGATTTTCCTCACTATTACATTGAGATAATAAGCTAGAATAAAGTTTAAAACAGGAAATGTAAATACGATAAACACCTAGAATGGAGTGTTTCATTTTATAACTATATTTTTTACTACCGTCATAAAATTGAAACGCATCCATATTACAAAAATCTATGTGAATTAATACAAAGGAACAATAAACTAGGAGTATTACAAGGGATTTCTTAAGCATGATTTTGAGTGTGATAATTTAACATTGATGGAATTTTTCAAGCAAAAGAACATATCTATTTGCAATGTTTGGCATCATTGAGATTATAATGATTTCAATGATATATAATTGGAACAAGCATACCTTGTGTTGATAATGCCATTATATCTTGTTCTTGTTACAAATGATTACTTGAATAACCTCAAGGGCATTTTTGTTAATATGCTGAAAAATTGTAAAAAATGCTAAATTTGATGCTTATTATGCTTAAACATTGTTTAAATACTTGTTATACATGTTATAAGTCATAGTCATACATCATGATGTAAATTGAATATGTTTGAGCATATTAAAGGCATGATTCTTCAAATAAGCATTTCAACTATTTAGCATTTGTGAACAATGAGCAATAAAAGCCAAAATTTGAGTTCACATGTTTTTCTTGAAGAATCTTTGATCATACATGTCTAAAATAATGTTTTAACATGGTTGAAATGAAATTGTAATTTGTTCTCACACAAATCCATGTTTTGAGATCATTATACCTTAGAATATTTCATGTTTTGCACCTTTCTTTGGATTTTCAATATGTAGGAATCAAGCATAATTGACTCTTTAGCATTGCTAGTCATGTCACAACCCGGTACCCCCCTCGAGCCCGTGACAAATGCCGTGACATCTCGGTTGACATTCGTTACCCAAAGTGCCAACCGGAACCTCGCAAGGCTTTAGTACCATTTTTTTTTCATCTCCCCTATGAGTAATCATCGCCAAACCTCGTTTTTAAAGAATTTTAAGCTTTTTCCCTTTCCAAACTGTGGAAAAATAATTTTCTCCTCACAGGGGCATTTTCATCATTTTTCCTCGAAATTTTTCGAACCTGACTAAAAATGTAGTAGATGAGTGGAAAACACATATTTCATGATTTAAAATAAAGTTGGGTGTTTAAAACATTTATTGAAAATGATATTGCAACTATTTGAATAAAATAAAAATATTCAATAAAATATTCTAATTTCTTGTAAAACAATATTTATAGAGTCATCGGTAAATAATTTTTGTAATGTAAAAGCTAAATAAATTCATACGTACTATAATACAGATAACCGAGATATGAAATTTACTTTACAATGACTCATGGGCCCACAAGGAACAAAAGTGCACAAAGGCAGTAAACCTATAGTTTTTGGAGTAGTAAAGCCGACTATAATCCTTGACGATATCTGCTATCCACAGGCTACCTCAGGCCTGAAATGGTTGAAAATGAGGGCGGTGAGATTATAAATCCCAGTGAGTAAATACATATCATCTAAACCATCTATAGCATGTTTGGTTGGGGGAATGGCTAAGCCATTCCCCCTTTATTCCCAAGGAAATTTTATTCCTTTGTTTGGTTGAAAAATGATCTAATAGGAATGGCTATTCTTCAAAATCCTTCAAAATCAAGGAATAGCTAATACCACCCTCCCCCATGGTATTAGCTATTCCATGGTTGAGGAATAAATTTAAAAATTAATAAAGACAAAAATACCCCTTACAAGTTTAAAAATTTACAACTTTATTAATATAAAATATTATTTTTCTCTCTCTCCTCTTTCTCTCACTTGATTCCAATTTTTAATAAAATATTAATATTAAATTATAAATAAAATATTAATATTTAAATTATCAATTATTAATAAAATAAATTATAAATTATTCCTATTTAAAAACAAAATAAATTAAAAATAAATAAACATAATATCATTTAAATTAGATAAACAATATTAATAATTAAATCATCAATTATTAATATTTAAATAAATTACCAATTATTAATATTTAAAAAATAAAATAAAAAATTAATCATAATAAAATTTAAATTAAATAAAATATTAATATTTAAATTATCTATTATTAATATTTTAAATAAATAATCAATTATTAATTTTCAAAAATAAAATAAAATAAAATAATTGATCATCATAATATTTAAATTTAATAAAATATTAATATTTTAAAAAATAAATAAATATTAATATTGAAATTATCAATTATTAATATTTTAAATAAATTATCAATTATTAATATTTTAAAAATAAAATAAAATAAAAATTAATCATAATAATATTTAAATTAAATAAATGTTAATATTTAAATGATTTATTATTAATATTTTAATTAAATTCTAGATTATTAATATTCAAAAAATCTAATAAAAATAAAATGTCACATAAATAATAAAGGGTATTTTTGTCTTTTTATTTTCTATTCCTTTCTTATTCCAAAATTATTGTTACCAACCAAACACTACAATAAGTCATAATAATTATTCCTGTTTTATTCCCTTTGTCATACCAAACTAAGTAATAACTATTCTATTCTATTCCCACCTCATTCTATTCCCACATAATAACTATTCTATTCTATTCCTGTCTATTCCGCCAACCAAACGTACCACTAAAGTTGAGTAAATGGAGATAGATAAAACAGTTTAACATACTGAAATTCATCACCTTTTAACTTGTTTCAACCAAATAAAATCAATTCATATAAATTGAGTAATTAACATGGCTTATGAATTTTTTAAAACTTTGGCTCGTGCCAAAATCAGTATCATACTCAATCATCAGGGATACCTTGGCCGAGGGCTATCCCAAACTGAGTCCGCCAAGGCTGTTAAAAAGTTATGTACGCATAAATCATGTTTTTATTTTGAAAACATAGCCGTTTCTTGGCGTTGGCCGAGTTCACCCTCACGTGGTGGTTGGCCGTGAAGTGAACTCTAAAGTTTGACCTCGGGAGTTACACTACGCGCCTCTCTAATTGAGGTACATATATATGACCAGGTTTCATGCCCCTCTAATAGGTTGGTCTACAGAACCAGCCCACTGCAACAAGCTAAACCCACCATACAATAAAAATTCAACAACATGATATGGCAATTTTATCATTATCCAGCTTATCAAGGAAAACAACAGTTTATACATTTCAACACAAATACCAATTCAGCCATTCATGCCAATATTGTCATAAGCCAATCAATTAAAACCATAAATTCACAATACATCAAATGGTCTCCAATTACTCTATTTTCAAAGCCTTCATTCAATTTCAAGACCATTTATGAAATCATTTTGTTTAAACACATTTTGTTTATAAAACCTAAAAATTTACCATTTAAACTCATTGTCCATTAAATCAAAAAAACAAATAAAAACCACTCTAGATAATTAAGACGATAGTAAGGTTACTCACAGTACTAGGAGTTCGATATACTCCTATTCTCGGTCTTCAGGCACAATCTCTTTACCCTTGTTAGAGGGCTCACCACCTATACATCATACGTGACACGAATTTCAATAAATTGTGTCAATTTATCATAAACTATTTCAGGCTCTATAAATCTATATGAATGCACGAAATCTGATGCAAAATGTCCGAATAACCACTTAAATACGGTATTCGACCTAATTCGCACTATTCTCGGTGTAATTGGCTAAAACCTCCAATTTAACTCCAAATAGATTTCTTTCACTTTCTACACTCCAATTATAGTTAAAATACCTCAATGACTGTGAATATGATTCAATTTATCAGTCCGAACCACAAATCGCACATGTCTATACATTAGGTAAAAATTCAGATTTTCATGCCAAAATTTCTCATTAAATTTCTAGCCTCACCAATCATTAAATACCACCAAAATATCATTAAATATCATCAATTTCAGCCTCAATATCCTCCCTAAAAAATTTGGCCTCTTGTGGGTTTGTGAAGAACAAAGTGATTCCTTGCCAGATTTTCATACTCTCCATTACCAAACAACCAAAAACACTTAATTAGCTTGAAATCTAGCAAAATCAATGCTCAAAACCTCTCCTCTCAAATTCGGCCAGCATGGGTTCATCATGCAAACTTGAGTTCTAAGCATGAAAAATGAAAAAGAAAGCATGGGTAGTATAAATCACAAGATAAAATCACAAAATTTTACCTTTATTAGCTTAATCCCTTGAAATCCCACACTTTTTCTTCAATTTTCCCACCTAGGGTTTGTGTTCTTTCCTTTCCTCTTCACTTCATGCTTTGGCCGGCCATATGGGTGAGACTAAGAGAGTTTTAAATAGATTTTACAAGGAAATTCTAGAATAATCCAAGCTTGACACATGGCATGTTACCATTGGTCCATGTGTAATACTTATCCATTAAGCAATCTCTCTCCACCACATAAAATTTTTCAATTATCCATAATGTAAAATGTTAATGGCTGAAATCCATGGGCATGATAAGTGTTAGGTGGTGTGAAATTCCAAAATTCCAACTTTGCCCCCGTAAACTCATAAAATTACCATTTTGCCCTTAGGACTCCAAAAATATCAGAATTTAATTTTTCATCTCTCAAACTCAAATCATAATCCAATGAGTCAAATGTGATCAAAATCTTATCTAAAAATTCCCATTTTGTCCTTGGGTGAGAAAATTACCATTTTACCCCTAGAACATGAAAATTCCAAATTGACTCCAATTCAGCCCTCGAACTCCAAATCATCATTTTAAGTCATTGTGGGGTTTTAAAATTCTCAATTTCATCTTAAGATCTCTATTTAGACTAGTTCGAGGCTTAATTCAACTTAATAGTACCATTTGGTACAATATCGACATTTGACGATTTTTCGGGACTTTCCAAGTATGCAAGCATATTGTCAATCACATGAAGGACATGGAAAGTACTTTATAAGGTCGGGCTTGACAAGTCTACTATTGTAGAACAAAATGCAAACAATGCTGCTGGACCCAAGGGATATGTAGTTGACTCTTGAGTGCTCTAAAGCCAAAATGGACAGGTTTTGAGTTCCAAAATGTCTCCTTACATTACTTTTTGTCCTTGCAATATTTTCTACCCTGAATATCCTTGTCAAAGATGATTCTTGACTCTTAAAAACTTGCATTGTGAATACTTTCATGATCATTTGGTGCAAGTACATGTTCCTAAAATTACAAACTTGCTGAAAAATGGGAAATCCTTTTTTATGACATAAATCTATCTATTCTCAAGCATGACACTCATATTGATTCCATAAATTCTCATGTATTTACAACAACAAAATAGAAATATGAGAAATTGTTCATCAATGCTTGAATTTGTTAATCCGATTGGATTTTCATGTGCATATATAGAAAATATCTTCTCATGAAAATTGAAATGTTCAAATGCTAATCTAGGAACAATTCTTGAAATATATTTTACGTTTGTGTTTAAATGATTGTTTCAAAATTGATTTCTTGATTATGCATACTTATTCAATTAAGATGAACTCATTGAACTTAATGAAAGTATTCTTGGTTCATCTATTATATTGGTCAAGACACATGCTTACATGATTTTTCATTTTCCTTGACCTTAAGGTTTGAAGTTTAAAACTTGACTTGAGCTATATATTTGAATATGAATTTAATTGTCAAGTTTGATCATGGCATATATAGTGAGTTGACATAGTTGAAATTTATTTTTAATATGCATTTAAATGTTAACTATGTCTTCATTGAGCCTTAACGTTTACATGATCTAAAGATTTTGTGTGAATCCAACTTTGGCTTATAGGTCACCATAAACAACTTCACATGTCAAATCAAATATGGTCTATAGCTTTAGTTAGCAATGAATGCCTAATGTGCTTTGTCACGACCCGGAACCTCCCTCAGGCCCATGACAATCGTCGCGACGTCCCGATTGACGCTCATTATCCGGAATGCCAACCGGAACCCCGCAAGGCTTACATATCAGTTTCTTTCCTTTCCTGTGAGCAATCATTGTTAAATATCGAGTTTTTAGAGAATATATACTATTTTAGATCAAAAACAATCAAAATAAAATTTTCGCCACAAAGGGGTATTTTGGTCATTTTTTTCTCAAAAATTTCAAAACTGGCTAAAACGTAATATACAAGTACAAAATACATAATTCATATTCAAAATGAGTTTAAAAGTCTAAAATCTTCATTTAAAACGAAATTACGGTTATTTGAATATAATAAGAAAATAAAAGAAATATTAAGGGAAATATTCTATTTTCTTATAAAACAATATTTATAGAGTTATACGTGAATAATTTTTATAGCGTAAAAGCTAAATAAATTTATACATACTTAAATACAGTAAGCCAAAATATTTAATTTAATTTACAATAACAAGAGTGCCCCCGAATAAACAAAAGTAAAGAGGACTGTGAACCTACGATTTAGAAAATGCAGATCCAATGGTAGTCCTCGATGAGATCAGCTATCTACAGTCTATACTGAACCTGAAATGGGTGGAAAGGAGTTGGGTGAGATTTTGCAATCCCAATGAGTAAACAGACATTATCATAAATATCTAAAGGCGAGTAAATTGGAGGCAAGTTTAAACAACAAATTTCAACCCATTTCATAATGTTTTCAATTTATTTCTTAAACCATAAAATATTTGTAATTTACCAAAACAATTGTTAAGGCTTATGTCTTTTATTAAAACAAGGCTCAAGCTAAAACTAATCCTCGGGGATACCTTGGCCTCATCTAACCGAGTCCGCCAAGGGTGTTAAAATATTCACACGTGAAACACATTTTTATTTTTAAAAACCAGCCGTTCCTTGGCGTTGGTCGAGTTACACATTCACGTGGGGGTTCGACGTGAAGTGAGCTCTAATACTACCCCAGGAGTTACCCTCCTCGCCTCTACAACCGGAGTAACTATATAACTGGGTTTACCGTGCCCCTCTAATAGGCAGTCCACGAAAACCCGTCACTGTAGTGACTAACCCACCAATTTTAATAAAATTTCGACAGTATAACATGGCTTTTATTTATTTATCCAGCCTGCATAGTAAAACAACTTACATAAATTTCCCAATGCATTCACAAAATATAGCCACATATACTCATTTCTCATAAGCCATTCCTAGGAAAATATATATTTTTCAAGTCAATTTGTAGCCTCCAATTACTCAATTTCATAATCAATACAATATATTTTTTATTTGTCACATTTATTCCTAAAACATCAAAAATCCCGTTTTAATCTCGTTCTCATTTCATAAAATACATAAAGGGCATTTAAAATAAACTCTAGATAATTTACAATAATAATAAGTTTACTCACCGTTTGTACAAACTAAAAGCTTTCTAAGCACCCCGATCACTACTCGTCGGGTACGACTTCTTTGCCTTTTCCGGAAGGCTCTCCTCCTAGACACATTACAAAAATTTACACAATTCATCACATTGATGCTAAATCACTATATAATTAACTTAAATCCTATACTAATGCATGGTATGAAATGCAATAGCCTAAAACGGCTTAAACGCGGTATTAACCTATTTTTGGCACTTTGCCCGATACATTGCTAACGCGTTCCATTTTAGCTCTAAATCATCCCATTCTCTCTCCAACATTTCTAACCATTAAATATCAGCCAATAACCTTCTAAAAACAACAAAATCAGCTCACTCCCTTCCTTGGAAAATTTGGCTAAAAATGGGACATTAACTCGGTTAATTTTCTACTTTGTTTTTCTATCACGTTTAATCGTTTTTCATCATTTTCTCTTCATTTTCCTTAGAATAAAATCAATTCATCGTCATTGTACAGCATTGAGCATCCAGCCAAGAGTGGGTGTTGTGAAAATTTAATGATTTCTTGCCCAATTTAATTTCTAAACACATTTAACTAACTAAAACTATCAATTTAACTAAAAATCAAAACCTAAAAATTTCAATTTCTCTCCCCTAGAATTTCATCCAGCCCTTGATATCACTTTTTGATCTCTCCCCTCAAGCATGCTAAATGGAAATAAAGGCATAGGAAAGGTAGAAATCAAGCTAAAATCGAAAAATCTTACCGTTAGACGCTTAAACGGTCGAAAACCGCGAATTTGCCTTTGAATTTTCTTGTTTCTCTTTGGTTTTTCTTTTTTTCTTCCTTTCCTCTCTATTTCCTCTCTTGTTCTTCCTTATGGCCGGCCAGCACTTAAAATTTGGGTTTAAATGGGCTGATTTTTCATTAAAATAATATTATATCATTAAAAAATGCCACATGTCACTTTCCCATTGGCCCATTTTTCAAATTTCATCCATTTGTTTCCAAATTTTCACCATACACTTGTCCCATATATTCATAGCTTAGATAAAATTCTCAGACTCATCCAAAGTCTCGGTGGAGTAATTTTTGAAATTTACACTTTTGCCCTCGTAAAAGTGAAAAATTATATTTTTGCCCAATAAACTGAAAAATTACCCATAGACATATTTTTCATCCCTTATACTCATACCATTCTCCAATTTGTCAAATTTGATCTAAATTCTCTCAAAATCTCAAATTTTGTCCGTGAGTGGCAAAATTACGATTTTACCCCTACACTCCAAAAATCACCAGAATTAAACTTTTTCACTTCCTATCATTAAATTATACTCCAAATAGTTAATCTTGGTCAAAAATTTGACTCCATGATCAAATTATTATCTTAGGTGGCAAAATGACGATTTTACCCTTGAATATCAAAATTTCTAATTTTACCTCAAATGAACCCTTGAACTCCGAACAATCATTTTTAGTCATTCTTGGACTATAAAATATTAAATTTCATCCTACAATTCCTATTTGAACTGGTTCGAGGTTAAATCAATTTAAGTGTACCGTTAGGTACAATATCGGGTTTCGTCTATTCTTAGGTGCTTTTCTAGCGTAACAACATGCTACTCAATGCATGTATGTCATGACATGTATTTATAGGGTTGGGTTTTACATGCTTTGATTAAATATCTCTTTCTTGAATCTTGATAATTGGTATTCATTGATGATTGAATGTTCACTTTGAATATATTCATGAGTTGAGTGCTTTACTCTCAATATTTTATAAAAATTGATATCACTCATGAATCATGAATTATTGAGAAATTGCATGTATCTTGAACTTCAATGGTTGCATATTTTTTCAATGTGTATATGTCTATATTGAACTCATGCTTGCATTTTGATGAACAAAATTGGAATCATTATTAAGAAAGATGGCCATGTTATTTCTTGTAATTATGTTTGTGCTTATTTGATCATAACTTTCATACATGATTGCAATAAATGCAAAATGATTTAGTCATGCTTCATTAATAATGATATGCCTTTTGTGAGAGTTCTCCTTGAATTTACAAGTTCATATATAATTTGGAGAATACATCTTGCAATGCTTGCTTTAAAATGACTTGGATGAATGAGTGCTTGAAAATAATTTGGAAGAATACTCACTAAAAATGCTTCATGACGATATTTTTTAATTTCTCCTTAAGTTGCTATTTTTTAGGGAATTTCTTGGAAATGCTTGATTAATACTACTTGGCTTATTGATATTGAGAATAAATAATGAATGTTTGATGATGATTGATAATAATTGATGATAATTGAGAATAATGCTTAAAGACTAATGATACCTTGACACGCTTAGGAATTACTTTGCAAACACTTCTTAAAAATGTGAGCATTTGATGCATATGTTGAACATCTATTCAAATGCTCATACTTTTTTAGTTTCATGAATACTTGAGTATTAGGAAAATAAATTGAATTTCCATTTGAATGCTCATTTATTCTAGGCTCGTGATTTCTCTCCTAATGTTTGATCTATTAAGGATCTCTAACAAATTTTCTTAAGCATATGATTTCTTAAGGGGGAGTCAGTCATTGTCTTTGATATCATAAGGAATTAAGATCTTCAACAACAAAGCTTGGTGAGAATTCAACATTTGGTGTTCTTCGTTATCGGTAACATCTTTCTAAACACCAAAATAGATATTGTGCCTTATATTGCTTCTCACTTAAACTTGAATGTTGAAATGCATAATTAGTATTAAGCCTTAAGTTTTCTCAATTAGTGTCTAGCTTTAAAATTAGCATCAAGCTTTATAATTGTCTTTTCCCACTTGAGCTTTAAATTGATCATATATTTCTTAAATATTTTAAGATTTGAAGTTGATATGCTTAGAATGCTCAATGATAGGGGAAGTCTTTACTAGTGCTTAACCAATTGATATAATGAGCTTTAAAATGATTCCATCTCTCATAATTGATATCGTGCTTTTACAAAGGAGGAGATTTTACTTATATCTATCAATTGGTATATTGAGCTTTAACACTTGGTATTGGAGTTGACATATGTCTTATGTCCTTATTGAACATCTTTATGCTTATCTTTCTTGAACTTCATAAATGTTATGTCCACATTTTGCTGACAGAGATATATACATGTGGCTTTCTTATTGATGATGCTCTTGATGAATTAATATTTGAATGTGCTTAATCGGTATATTTCTTAATGACTTTGTTCAGGATATTAAGTGCATATGTATGATGACTTAAAGACTATATGGTTACATATCCATGGTCTTAATGCTTATATTCTTAATGGATTCTGCTAACCATTATTTCTTTAGCTTAAATGTTCAATGCTGTTACGACCTGGTACTTTCCTGGAGCCCGTGACAATCGTCTCGATGTCCCGATAAACATTCATTACCTTGAATGCCAACCGAAACCTCGCAAGGCTTAATATCAGTTTTCGCACCTCCCCTATGAGCACTAATTACTAAATATCATATTTTAAAAGATTATAAGCTATTTCCAAATCAAAACAATAATAAAAAATATTTTCTGTCTCACAAGGGCATTTTGGTCATATTTCCCAAAAATTTTGAAACTTGCTGAAAATATAAGGGAAAATACACATTTCATAACTAAAAACAAGTTTTTATGTCTAAAACATTCATTTAGGGTGAAATTGTAGCTAATCGAATAAAATAAAAATATTAAATGAAATATTCCATTTTCTTATAAAACAATATTTATAGAAATCTGCGTAAATAATTTTGTAGCGTAAAAGCAAAATAAATTCATACATACAGTAACACAAATAACCAAAGTATGTAATTTAATTTGCAATGACGTGTGGGCCGCCGAATGACCAAAGGTAACAAAAGCTGTGGATCTACAATTTTTGAGGAGGCGAGTCCAAAAATAACCCTCGATGTAATCAGCTATTTATTGACTGTCCTGATCCTGGAATGAGTGGAAAAGAGGGTGGTGAGTTTATATAAACTCAGTGAGTAAACAAACATCATCTAAAATATCTAAAGCTGAGTAAATGGAGACAACTTAAAATAGTTCATCGTACTATGATTCATAACGTTTCAAACTCATTTCAACTAAATAAGATAATTTCATTTCACCAAATAATCAACATGGCTTATGAATTTCTTAAAAATTTGGCTCGAGCCAAAACTCATTCTCGGGGATACCTTGGTCGAGGCATCCAACTGAGTCCGCCAAGGCTGTTAAAGAAAAGTTCATCTACGCATAAAACACATTTTTATGTTTAAGAGTATAGCCGTTTCTTGGCATTGGCTGAGTTCACCCTCACGTGGCGGTTTAACGTGTAGTGAACTCTAAAGCTTTACCTCAGGAGATACCCTCTGCACCTCTTGTACCGAGGTAAAATATAACCGAGTTTACCGTGCCTTTCTCTAATAGGCTGGTCCATGGAAACCCGCCACTACAGTGACTAATCAATATCCCACCAAATCAATAAAAATTTCGACAACATTACATGGCAATTATATTACTACCTAGCCTATTAAGGCAAAACAAACAATTCATACAATTTCAATACAATTTCCAATTCAGCCATTCATGCCAATATCACCATAAGCCATTCAATTCAAACCATAAATTTACAACACAATTAAACAGTCTCCAATTACTCAATTTCTAAAATCATCATTCAATTTCAAAATGATTTATAAAAATCATTTCATTTAATCACAGTTTACTTATAAAACATAAGGATTTACCATTTAAACTCATTTTTCTATAAAATCACAAAAACGAATAAAAACTACTTTAGATAATTAAGATGATAATAAGGTTACTCACAATATTGGGAGTTGAAGTACTCCTAGTCCCCATCTTCGGGTACAATCTCCTTACCCTTATCTGAAGTTTCACCACCTAAACATAATGCACAACAAGCAATTTACTATATTTATACTAAACCGTTATAAAACTAATTTAGGCTCTATATCAATGCATGAAATGGGATGCGAAATGTTTAGATTATTATCTAAATATGGTGTTTTACGTAGCTTCAATTATGTATCGAAATAAAATGGTATTGGCCTAATTCGATCTATACACTAGTTAATTGGCCAATATGTCCAATTGAACTCCAATTAACTTGATTCCACTTCCAACACTCTAAGTCATCAATTACAAGTTAAATTGTCATGACCCGATACTCCCCTCGAGCCCGTGACAACCATCGCGATATCTCGGTAGACACTCATTGCCCGAAATGTTAACTCGAAACCCCGCAAGGCTTTACTATCAGTTCCTCATTTCCCTTGTGAGCAACCATTGTCAAATATCGTGTTCTAAAAGATTTTAAACTGTTTCCAACTAAAAATAAATAAAATATTAATTTTTGTCTCATAGGGGTATTTTGGTCATTTTTTCTCAAAATTTTTGAAACTGGTTAAAACGTAATATACAAGTACAAAACACATAATTCATATTCAAAATGAGTTTAAAAGTCTAAAATCTTCATTTAAAACGAAATTATTGTTATTTGAATATATAAGAAAATAAAAGAAATATTAAGTAAAATATTCTATTTTCTTATAAAACAATATTTATAGAGTTATACGTGAATAATTTTTATTGCGTAAAAGCTAAATAAATTTATACATACTGTAATACAGTAAGCCAAAATATTTAATTTAATTTACAATAACAAGAGGGCCCCCGAATAAATAAAAGTAAAGAGGACTGTGAACCTACGATTTGGAAAATGCAGATCCAACGGTAGTTCTCAATGAGATAAGCTATCTACAGTCTATACTGAACCTGAAATGGGTGGAAATGAGGGTGGTGAGATTATAAAATCCCAATGAGTAAACAGACATCATCATAAATATCTAGAGTTGAGTACATGGAGACAATAAAATAAATCATCATAAACTGAGTCTCAACATTAGAATACATTTCATTTAAAATATGTAAAGAGGCTTATGAATCTCATAAAAACTAGGCTTGTGCCATAAATCCATTCTCAGGGACACCTTGGCCGAGGCATCCTACCGAGACCGCCAAGGCTATTAAAATTCACATTTCACATAAATCATGTTTTTGTTTTGAAAACATAGCCATTCCTTGGCGTTGGCTGAGTTCACCTTCATGTGGTGGTTTGACGTGAAGTGAACCCTAAGCTTTACCCTAGGAGATACCCTACGCACCTCTCCGTTCGAGGTAAGAATATAATGGGGTTTACCGTGCCCCTCTAAAAGGCTGGTCCACAAAAACCCCCTACTGCAGTGATTAATTAATATATATAATCCACCATACAATAAAACTCAATAACATGATATGGCAATTTTGTAATTCACAGTCTTTAAAGGCAACCAAACAATTCGCATTTCAATACAATTGCCAACTAGCCAATCATGCCCGATTTATCATAAGCCAATCAATTTAAACAATCAAATTGCCACAATTAATAGTCTCTGTGTACTCTATTTTTCAAAATCACTATTAATTTCAAAATAATTTATAATTTAATTTCATTGAAACACATTTATTCATAAAACATGAAAATTTACCTTTTTAAATTCTTTTTTCCATAGAATTCATGAAATCATCTAAAAACCACCCTAGATAATTAAAATGACAGTAAGTTTACTCACAATGTCTAAAATGCAGACTTTTGAAGCACTCTGTCTACTGGTCCTCGGATGCAATTTCCTTGCCTTTATTGGAGGACTCACCACCTTAACACAGTACAAAATCGAGAAATTCACTACATTGGTACTAAATTGAAATTGAACTAATTTAGACTATTAATGCATAATATGGAATGCAAAAATGCACTGGTAACTATCTAAACTCGGTATTGGCCTAATTCGTCTTATCACCCGATTAAATTACTAACACGTCCAATTTAATCCCAAATTAATTATTTTCAGTTTCTATACCTCAACTGCACCCAAATTGACTTAATGTCCCTTAGTGTGGTGCAAATTATCAGTTTGGGTATTAAATTGTGAAAATACCCCTAATGGTAAAAATTCGTATTTTTGCTCCGAAAATTCCCATTATTTTTCTAGGCTCATAATTCATCATTTCTTAACCAATTCTCCTAGAATAAAAATCAAACTCATCCTCACTCATACATGGTAAATTCGGCCATTAATGGTTGTAGGAGAAAATAAATTCTTTTCTTGTTGTTTTGTTTCTAAATATGCTAAACTAACTAAAAACACTAACATAACTTAAAATCAAATTAATCTAACAACTTTCTCTCTCCTAACCCATTTTGATCAACCAACAATTCATCATAAAAACATGTAATTTAAGCATGGAAAATAAGGAGAAATGCTTAAGGAAAATAGATTTCAAGCTTAAGTTGAAAAATCCTACCTTTTCACTTGTTTTCCTTGATTTTCCACACTTTTTCTCTTGAAATTCCTCACCTAGGGTTTGTTCTTCCTCTCTTTCTCTCTCTTCCTTGCTTGGCCGAATATTTGGAGAGTAATGGGCTGATTTATGCTGATTTTTTAGTTAAATAATAAAATATCCTAAGCTTGACACATGGCATTTTCTTATTGGTCCATTTTTAAAATTTTTAAAATTTAAACATTTTATCTCCACCACATGATTAGTCAAGGGTCAAAGATGAAGATAAAGGAAGACCATGTGCTTAAAAAAATGTCCTGATGGTGGAAAATTTCAATTTTGCCCCTGGGGTGGCAAAATTACCATTTTACCCTTTTACTCCAAATTATACTGAAATTAAAAGTTTTCTCTTCTAAACCTCAAATCATACTCCAATAAGTCAAATTATACTCCAATAAGTCAAATGGGGTCAAAAAATCTTTTCTAAAATTCCCATTTTGTCCCCAGGTGGCAAATGACCATTTTGCCCCTAGATAGTGAAAATTCTGATTCGACTCCAAATTGATCCTCAAACTCTGAATTACCATTTTGAGTCATCCTTGGACTGTGACGATCTTAATCTCACCTTAAAATTCCTATTTGATCTAGTTCAAGGATTAAATCAACTTTGTTGTACCTATAGGTACAATATCGACTTTTGTAAATTTTTCGGGACTCTCCTAGCATACAATCATGCTATCATCACATGTACGTCATCAATAGTATTTTATAAGGTCCGGCTTTATATAAATAATATGTAATATCACAAAAATCCATCATCAATATCTTCCTTGTAAAATTCGGCCATTGACGGTTTAGTGTAGAACATGTAATTTTCATACTTGCTTTTTACACCTTACATCATAAAACAACTAAAAACACCTAAAAAGCATGAAATTCATCAAAGTCAATTATCCCATTTCTTTGTTGAAAATTTCAACCAAGGAGTGTGGGTGAAGGGCATGAAATTTCTTGCTTGTTTTTCATACTAAACATCACCAAACAACTAAAAACACTAAGATACCTTGAAATCTAACCAAATAAATCATCAAATCTTCTCTCCCTAAATTCAGTCAGCCATGAATCCTTCATGAGATCTTGAATTTTAACCATGGTAATTGAAAAATAATGCATAGGAAAGGTAGATCACAAGCTAGAATTAAGAATTTTTACCTTTACTTGCTTAATTCCTTGAAATCCAATGAATTTTCTCTTGATTTTCTTCTCTAGGGTTTGTTCTATACTTTTTCCCTTTTGTTCTTGCCTTGGCCGGCGAAGAGAAATGAGATGGGAGAGTTTTAGTTGTGTTTATAAAGGAAAATATAATAATATTAAGCTTGACACTTGTCACCACGTGATTAGTCCATACATAAAACTTAATAATTAAGCATTTCTTCTCCACCACATAAAATCCCTTAATTATCCAAAGTATAAAATGAATTTCATGGGTTTGACAAGTGTCAAGGTGGTGCAAAATTCCAAAAATTCTAATTACATCCTTGTGGACAAGTGAAATGACCTTTTGCCCTTATGTTTGAAAAATTGTCAAAATTAAAATTTTTCACTTCTCAAGCTCAAATTATGTTCCAAATAGTCAAACTTGATCAAAATTTCATCCACCATCCCAAATTTGCCCTCGGGTGGAAAAATGACCATTTTACCCCTACGTTATGAAAATTCCAATTTAACTCCAAATCAATCCCCAAACTCCGAATCACCATATTAAGTCATTGTAAGATTCAATAACTCTCAATTGCATCATAAAATCTTTATTTGAAATAGTTCGAAGCTTAAATCAACTTAGTTGTACCACTAGGTACACTACCGACTTTTGACGATTTTTTTGAGGTATTCAAGTATGCAAGCATGTTGTCAAATACATGAATGACATGGCAAGTATATTATAGGGTTGGGCTTGAGAGATTCAACAAAAGAATTTATGATTACATGTTAAAGGTGTTTAACATAGAGAGAATCCTAAATGTTAAAGGTGATATAAAGTCATGATTGAGTAGTTATATTGGATTGGTTCCAAAACAAGAGATAACTGCATAATTATAATAGGATACAAATCTTTTGTTTAGGCTACAAAAGAGGAGATATTTGGATCATTGGTTTAATGAATCAATAAATGATTTCGAGTTGTTAAAGTAATAACAAGAGCCATAATAATGGAATCAAGGTCTCGTTGTGATCTAAATTAGTATTTCGATTATGATAATGGAGATTGTCAAACATATAAATTATCATATTCTCAAATATTGCAATTTAAGTTGTCCTGGTAGAGACACAATTGCTAAGCAAAAGAGTTTGATATTGGATACGTTAGCAATTGACTCAAGTGCAAGTGAGAGATTGTTGGTATATGCCTTTGAGCCAATTGCATTGGTCAAGAAATATATATATATTGTCATTTAATGCATATTTAATCTCATAATTACATGTGATAGAGGTTTCCCTTCATGTTAGTGCAATAATAAGGAGTTATTAAGTACTAATTGGATGAAGCCCATGGAACATAAAGGCCTTGCAAGAGAATTGTAAAGTTGTTACAATTATGAGATCACTATGCATTAAAGCCATGTTCCTAAAATTGTTCCTAGTCATTGTATTGTCAAGACAAGGCAGTGACAATGCTCAAAGACTGGTACATGTTAAGCCTCCTTACTTGGGAAGTAAGCAATCGATCTCATAAATTGAAGTACATGGGATACTTGAGGATAACGTGTAGGTGCTTGTTAAAGAACAAGTTCACCGAACAGGACCCGCTATGAGAACTCCATTTGGTATTTCACTCAAGTGTCTATGGAAAATATTCTCATGTGATAGTCGTGCAACTAGTCCTTGGACTTAAGACACCAGGTCATCTTGTATGGGGAATGACATACTTTGATTTCACTCTTACGGGCTTGGAAGTAACCAGATGCTTAAATAGGGTGCTTTTGGGTATGCCATGAAGCATGCGAAGGTGAATGAGTGTTCAAGAGAGGATTCATCACCCCAAGTGATATGAGGGGATGTATCTCACTTGTTCTCAATTCTTGATTAACTTGTATAAAGTCTTTGGCCAAAGCATGATGAATTTGAGGAAAGTTAGTTTTCTAAATTCATAAGGTTAGTCATGAATTATGGGAATTAATATGGATGTTATAAGTAGACATTGAGCCATGCTTAATGACATATCCGGGATATTTGATGAAAGGACCATATTGCACTGAGAGGCTTATCACTGAAGGGCTTTGTCAAATTCTTTAATTGACTCTTTAACATTTGGGTGGTCATGATGTATGGCTAAATGCCGCTCATGATCTATAAATATAAATTAATTATCAAATTGATATTTGATTATGATTTATATTTATTGCCAACATGTTAGATGCCTAATGGCTCACACACATTAAGTGACATGATTGAGATTAAATGTCAAGTCCAGCTCTACAATATGTTTATTATGCCATTCTTATATAAGAATGCATGTTTGCTTACTTGGGTACCTCGAAAATCATTAAAGGACAGTTTGTACCAAATGGTACAATTAAGTTGAATTAAGCCTCGAACTAGTCCAAATAGAGATTTTAAGATAAAATTGATAAATTTAAAACCCTAGAATGACTTAAAATGGTGATTCGGAGTTCGAGGACCGATTTGGAGTCAAATTGGAATTTTCATGACCTTGGGGCAAAATGGTCATTTTGCCACTCGAGGTTAAACTTGGAATGTTGGAAGAAGTTTTTGATCAAGATTGACTATTTAGAATATAATTTAAATTTGAGAAATGCAAAATTTTAATTCCGGCATTTTTTTGAGCATGAGGGTAAAATAGTCATTTTGCCACCTTAAGGGCAAAATTGTAATTTACACCACCAAACACTTGTCCAGCACATGGATTTTACCTAATATTATCATGGATAATTGAGGAAATTTAAGCGGTGGAGAGAGATTGCTTAATGGCTAAGTATGACACATGGACCAATGGAATGGTGACGTGTCAAAATCTCATCCATTTATTATTTTGCTTATAAATTAGCACAAAATTAGCCCATTTCTCTTCATATGGTCGGTCATAGCAAGACCAAAGCAACAACAAAGGAAGAAAAAGGAAGAACAAACCCTAGGTGGAAAAATTCAAGGGAAAAGTGTGAAAATTCAAGGAAACAAGTGAAAAAAGGTAAGATTTTTTCAATTAAGCTTAAGATCTTTCTTAAGCATTTTTTCTTATTTTCCATGGTTGAATCACATGAAAGCATGATGAATCCCTTGCTGGCCGAACACTTAGAGTGAGATTTTGATGTTTGAGTTGGTTAGATTTCAATGTATTTTAGTGTTTTTAGTTAGTTAGTGATGTGCAGCATGAAAAGCCAACAAGAAAAATTCATTTTCTCCCATCACCCATCATTGGCCGAATTCTCCATGTGGAATATTGATGATGATTTTGATTTTATTTCGAGTGAATTGGTTAGAAAATGATGAATTATAGTGAGAAAATCGAGTAGGAAAAATCATAGTGTTGATGCACTCACCATGGCCGAAATTCCCAAGAGAAAATGTGAAGATGATTTTGCCATATTTCAAGTTATTTAATTTGTGTTTGATGATTTGGAGTATTGGGAGAAAAATTGAATTATTTGGAGTTAAATTGGACATATTGGCCAATTAATCGAGTGATAGATCGAATTAGGCCAATACCGTTTTATTTAGGTACACAATTGAATTTGTGTAGAACACTGTGTTTAGACGATAATCCAAACAAATTGCCTTCTATTTCATGCATTAGTTAAGAGCCTGAAATAGATTTATAATGGTATGACACAGTATATTGAATTATGTGTCGTGTATTGTATATAGGTGGTGAGCCCTCTAACAAGGGTAAAGACGTTGTGTTAGAGGACTGAGAATAGGAGTATTTCAAACTCCTGATACTGTGAGTAACCTTACTATTGTCTTAATTATCTAGAGTGGTTTTTATCCGATTTTGTGATTTTATGAAAAATGAGTTTAAATGGTAAATCTTTATGTTTTATAAACAAAATGTGATTAAATGAAAATGATTTTATAAAATTGTCTTGAAATTGAAAGATGTTTTTGAAAATGGAGTAATTGGAGACTAAATTTTTGTGTTATAAATCATGGTTTGAATTAAATGGCTTATGATAATATTGGCATGAATGGTTGATTTGGTAAATGTGCTGAAAATGTATGAACTGTTGATTTGCCTTGAGAGGCTGTAAAACAAAATAATTGCCATGTCATGCTATTGCAAATTTTATTGAATTGGTGGGTTATAAATTAGTCGCTGCAGTGGACGGGTTCTGTGGACTAGCCTATTAGAGGGGCACGGTAACCCTATTATATTCATACCTCAGTGAGAGGTGCAGATGAATAACTCCTGAGGTTAACACTTTAGAGTTCACTTCACGCCAAACCATCACGTGAGGGTGAACTCAGCCAACGCCAAGGAATGGCTATGCTTTCAAAATAAAAACATGATTTATGCGTACATAACTTTTTAATAGCCTTGGCGGTCTCGGTTGGGATAGCCCTCAGCCAAGGTATCCCTGATTGAGTATGAGAATGATTTTCGCACGAGCCAAAGTTTTAAGAAATTCATAAGCCATGTCGATTACTCGATTTATATGAATTGATTTTATTTGGTTGAAACAAGTTGAAAGGTGATGAATTACAGTATGTTAAACTATTTTATCTGTCTCCATTTACTCAGCTTTAGATATTTTAGATGGTATTTGTTTACTCATTGGGATTATATAATCTTACCACCCTCCTTTCCACCCATTTCAGGCTCTGGAGAGTCGGTAGATAGCTCATTTCGTTGAGGGCTACAGTTGGACTTGCATCCTAAAAAACTGTTGGTTTACCTCTTTTGATACTTTTGGTCGTTCATGGGCCCACGTGTCACTGTAAATTAAAGTTTATACTTTGGTTATCTGTATTACAGTATGTATGAATTTATTTAGCTTTTACGCTACAAAAATTATTTACCGGTAACTCTATAAATATTATGTTATAAGAAAATAGAATATTTTATTGAATATTTTTATTATATTCAAATAGTTATAATTTCACTTTAAATGAATGTTTTAGATATCTAAACTTATTTTTGATTATGAAATATGTGTTTTCCACTTGCATACTACATTTTTAGCTGGTTTCAAGATTTTTGAGAAAAAATGACCAAAATGCCCCTGTGAGAAAAAAATTATTTTTCTATTATTTTAATTTGGAAATAGTTTAAAATCTTTTAGAACATGATATTTGGCAACGGTTACTCATAGGGGAAATGAGAAACTAATATTAAAGCCTTGTGGGATTTCGGTTGACATTTCGGATAATGAGTGTCGATTGAGACACCGCGACGGTTGTCACGGGCTCGAGGGGAGTACCGAGTCGTGACATTAAATAAGGATAATTAATTAAGTTAGACTTTATTGAAAGAGACAAAAATAAAGTGGGAAATTAATTAATTTTTCAGAGACTTAATTAAATTAAAATACAACTGTTGTATTTAGGGTTACAAATTAGTTTGGCTATATAAATATATTATATTAGTAAACTAGAACTTAAAGCCTCAAAAAACCACTTCTCAGTTGTTTCATAAAATCAAAAAAGAAAAATAGTTTTCTTTGCCTGACAAAAAGAAGATTCAACAAGAATTTTTTGTGAGACCCCAACCTCTATAGGCTTGTAACTAAGCATAGATGTAATAATATGAGCCAGGGGTAGTTTTGTCATTTTCTCTAATAAGCTCCCAAAATAAAGTTTTATGATATTTTAAAGTCTAAATAGGCATAAGACTGCATAAATGACGTGTAATGGTGAAAACACGAAGAAAACTAGAAATGACAATAATTTTCACAATAGGGGGCAAAATGATCATTTTGCACCCGAGTCAAAACTTTTAAAAGTTTCGTAAACCTGAACATGTCTAGACCATTATGGACCTTCTCCTAGTGTCGAAAGAGCAAAAAGATTGCATAAAAGATTGGAGGAGAATAAGCTAATTGGTGGAGGGGCATTTTGGTAATTTAAATGGTATGGATAAGATTGGCTATAAATACTTTCTTCCAGTAGCTTCTACTCCTATTTTCCAGCAGCTTGTCTTCTTCTTCTTCTTCTCTTTCACGTTACTTCCAACCTCCATGGAAGCTTGATATGGAGCTTGCATGATTTTCTCTCTCTAGCTCTAGTTTTCATACCTTTGAGCCCTTTTGACTAGAACCCTTGTATTCTTCCACTCTCTCTCCTTAAAACCCTTGAAAAATCTTATTTCCATGCTTTCTCTCACTAGTTGGGCATTTTAAAGAGAGAAAGAGAGAATTAGCCCATTTGTGTGGAAGCTATTGAAAGAGAATTCAACTACAAAGGAACCCTAGGTTAGTAATTGGGATGAATTAAGCTTGGTTTTTAGCTGTGAATAATGGTTAGTAATTGAGAGTATGAGCTGTTTTATTATTGAGTATGTTCATTACCTTTTAGTGATTAAGATAATGAACATAGATAGCAATTTAATGTGGCAATTGCAAGCTAGCTAAGAAATAGCTTTTAGGGTTCATAGTGTGTGAATTGACCTATTGTTTATGCTAATGTGAACCTAGGTTGTAATGACGTCCCATCATCCTTCCAATTGGATCATTAAGAGAAATAGAGTCAGCTAAAGGCTCAGCAATAAATCGGTGAGTAGACTGCCTATCAAAACTGTTTTGGGAATTTAACTGTTTTGTACAAAGTGTTTGAATGATTTTATACAACTTTTCTTAAAAATGAGTACCTTAGGAACAAGCTCTTGAGAAATGGTTTATGTTGTGACATGTGACTATTATTGATTCATGCACTATCAAATTGTGTTGATATATATATATGAATATATTGTTGTGTAATGACATTGACTCGGTTATGTGAGAGTAAGGAGTGCGCATAAGTCGAGGATGACCCGGTTATGTGCGAGTAGGGAGTGCGCATGAGTAGGTGATGATGATGATGGGATGGTGTGCATGATAATGATGGGTATACATATACATATATACATATGTAAATATGTGTGATATAGAAAATTAATGAGTAATGGTATATGGTTGTAATGCATGTGAAACTTGACATGTTAAATTGTGGAAAATTATTATGCATTTCATGTTGGTTTGGACATTTCAGCAAGGTGATTTTTCTTTGGGAGAAAGGGAAATTTTACATTGGTGCCCTGTATCTCGCTGCAACGAGAAACTCTCGGGTTTGAGAGCCTTCACCAAAACTAGTTCTCGCTGCAGCGAGAATGAATCTCGTTGTAGCGAGATAATCACTGTAGCTTATCGCTGCAGCGAAAAGAAATCCCGCTATGGCGAGAAACTCTTTGTTTCATCAGCTGAATTTCGCTGCAGCGAGAAAGAATCTTACTGCAGTGAAAAACCTTCTGTTTCTGGGTTACAATTTTGCTGCAGGGAGATTCAATCTCGTTGCAGCGAAAAATCTTTTGTTTTTGTCTCCTATCTTGTCCAATTGCTTCCCTATTTTTCACTTCTTTGCTACCATATCTGAGCATGGACTTCCAACATTAAGGACTAAATGAGTTAAGTTTAAAAAGAAGAGGTTTAGTGAGAAACCCTCGGCCAGTTGAGAAACCCTCGTTCAGCTAATAACTAAATCCCAATGTCGCTGCAACGAAAATTCATTCTCGCTGCAACGAAAATGCCTTTTCGCTGTAGCGAAGATTCGTTGTCGTATTTGACTTGCTTGCATATCATTGAAGCTTTCATTCTTCAAATGGTTCGTTATGTATGGGTTCATGATTTTCAAATGATTAATCATTTAAGGGCTTGATGAGGGGTTTTTAATATGAATGGAACTAAATTGCATTGTTTTGAAACAAGTGCATTATGATTTTAAATTCTCCCTTGTTATTATTTGTTCCCTTCCTTGTTCACTCATTGGGTTTATACTCACCATTTTCAACTTCATGTTTTCATATCACGAGACAGCCGGTAACTAGGACGAGGTGTCCTTGTAGACTTGTATCCATCTTTTGGTAGGTGTCTCGACATTTAGTAGCTGTACATTCGTCTGAGTCCCTCCACTGGAAGTCGAGTATCATTTTGTTGTGTATAGACGAACCTAATGTAAATTGTTAAGATACATGTTGTAGACAATGTATATACACTTGTTTGGTATGCCAGTATGAGATGGTAATGTGTAGTATTATTTTGATTCTAAGTTATGAAATGTGACTTAGCAGTTTATGATGGAATGATAAAAATGTCAGATTAATAGGCTTGCTTGGGCTTAGTGGATTACATCCATTGGGCCCATGCGTCGGTCATGGCCCGAAATTTGGGTCGTGACATTTTTGGTCTTTTTTGTTTTAGAAACAATACTTGCTAGCACAAGTAAAAATCCTACCTTTGAGAAGGTCTTATTCAGTCATTGTGTGGATTATTGTTAGAGGCCAAACACTTGGGTGACTAAAGATTTGACAAATCATAAAGGTGAAAAAGCAAGGATTTGGATTTAATTGGCTCTTGATTACGATATCGAGAGCAAGGTATGTAACTCTTAAACTTATGAGTGTTTATTATTAATTTAAAAGTTATATGAAAAACACAGACATTGATCCTGTAGGATTCGACTAATTCTCTGATTAGATATTATTTTTTTTTCTGTGTTACTATTTTAATTATTGATTATTTTTCATGTTTGAGCATGAGGTCGAATCCCAGTAGTTACATGCCATAGTCAAAAATATTTTGTTACACTTTAATGCCTAAATTGTTGTTATTACTTACGAACCAAAACTTCGAATCTTCTCAACTCTCTGTATTTCTTTTTCTTTTTGTTATAATTTGGCACCAATTAAAGTGTTTCTAACATGTTTTCATAAATCAAAACACAAATTTCTTATCTAAAACACCTATTGCAACTAAAAATTGAAAAAGCCTTCTTTAAGAACCTAGGTTTATAAATTTCAAAATTTTGAGTTTATTGGTGCCTAGGTCCTAAATTGATCCAATTAAAAGCTATTTCAAACATTTGTGATAATTTCTATCATTTTAGTTTTATCCAAAATACCTAAAAATCAAATTCTCCAAATAGCCACCAACCCAAGCACATCAAAACCATCGCTTTGTGTCTTGAAATTGCAGGAAAGAGAAATTTATGTTGGTCCCAAATAAATGTGCTAAAGGGGGGTGAATAGCACTTTTTTGAATGTCACTAAACTTGATTTCTACTTGGGGGCAAATTGAAGGTCAATGATGAGAAATTTGATGCAAGATGAAGGAATGATTTAAAAAAGAATGAAAATGAAAAAAAAATAGAGCAGATAATACACAAAGATTTATAGTGGTTCGATCAAAGGATTTTCCAAACCGAATCAATATAAATGGTGGAATTCCCAAACTCCCACCAAGCTTTTACAATGGTTTTTCACAAGATCAACCACAACCTTTAACAATGATTTTTCCCGGGATCAACCAAAATCCAAGAACTAACTTTTCCTAAACTGAGTTAGAACTTATACACCCAATCAAGCCAACCCAAGCTTGATCAATCCATTAGAGTGATTTGCACACTCTAAGTAATCAAGAAGAATAGAAATAAAGGAGTACCTATGATCACTAACCTGATTTGAATGGTACAAGATAAAGTGCTTAACTCTATTACAAGGATAGGAGTGAAGTGCAGAAAGTATGCAGAAAGTTTTTGCTAATTTTGAGCTCTTATTAATCTTGGAAGCATCTAATCTAGTTCTTAGCTGTTGGGAGTGCCTTATGTACTTGAAAAACCAGCTTTGATGGGTGTTTGATAGTTTTTGACCGTTGGAAATAGTTTGGAGTCAGTTCTAGCCATTAATCTATCTTTTAGTATTCAAATTCAAATTTTCTAACAAGTGCTCTTAGTTGACTAACAATGCTTCTTAGTCAATTAAGTCTTCTCTATCTTGTGTTTGAAATTTCTAGCAGTGAGCTCTTAGTTGACTAACCATGCTTCTTAGTCGATTAAGTTGTCTTTGTCTTCTATTTGGATTTTCTGGCAGTGAGCACTTAGTCGACTAACAATGCTTTTTAGTCAATTAAGTTGTCTCTATCTTTTGATCCAAGTTTCTGGCAGTGAGCTCTTAGTCGACTAAGTCTTTTCTATTTCTAGACCGATCAACTTCAATTTTGAGTTTTAGTTAACTAACTCCCTTGGTTATCTGGCCAATAGGCTTTTGTTTTGTGGCTCAATTGCAACTCTTTATTCTTATGTGTTTTGATATTTGCTTTTGAGTGATTAATTTATTAATGACACACATTTTTGTCCTGCACACTCAAGTAGTATGGTTAGACAAAAATGAGTGGGAATGTTTTATTATCATCAAAAACTAATGGAGCCAACAATCTTTTTCTTTTTTAATGATGACAAAACATTCCTTGATTAATACCACAATGTCTATTAGTTTCTTTTTGTTCTGCACAAAATAAGGATTTCTCCCCTTGAGTGTGTGCTCCCTGTAATACCCCGTACTTTGATATGGTGACTAATAAAGCTTATTGGATGCCAATTGAGATTAATTATAATATTTAAAAATAATGAAATATGAAAGGAATAGTTTGGGATAAAATATTCCGCACACGAGGAAATAATGATATTTTTATCGGAGAATAATTTGCAAGATAAAAAGTGATTCGGAAGTCAATTGAGGCATAATAAGGTATTTTGGGTACCAAGGTGACAAGAGAAAATTTTTGGAATAAAATAATATTAAAATATTAATATTTTATTAAGTGTCAAAATTTTCCATGAAGGAGTATATGGTCAATCTAAGTGGGGGAGAAGAAGAATGAGAGGATTTTTGGAGAAAAATGACGTTAATGGGGCCGCGTGTCTTTATTAAGTAAAGATAGTGCGGGAAAATAAATATTTTAAATATTATGGGGACACCGCGTTGGAATACAAACTTCATACTTTGTTTGTGCATGTGTAGGAGAAGGTAATAGAAGGAAATTGGAGCTAAATGAGTGTTGGGAGGACTAAATTAAAATGGAAGGAAACAAAAAAGGGTAAAACGGTAATTTTATGTGAACTTTGGTCAAAGCTTCTAAAGGAAGCTTTGACTCTGATTTTTTTAGGCAAAGACCGACCTTATCCTTTCCCCCAATAGATTTTTCTTCTTCTTCATCCATGCTCCATGCCATTCTTGAAGTTTCCATGCCATTTTCTTTTTATCCACCATGAAATCAAGTTTTCTTCAGTTTCCTTTCCATGTTTTCTATTCCTTTCTTCTCCAAACTTCTTGAGCATTAAATTTACAGCCTTTAACCCCAATTTCCAGCACACCAAAACCCTAAGGGGAGAAGAAAGAAAAAGAGAGAAAGGAAGAAAAAGCTTGGCTTTGGTGATTCAAGCAAGGAACGGTAAGAATTCTTGTTTTTGGCTTGAGTAGTCTTTGAAAATGAGTTAGTGACTTAGAGAAATGTCTTGTGGCAGCAAAGATTGGCTTGATTGGAGAAAAATTGGTAACATGTAAGCCAATAAATCCATGGGTACATGAAGGACTCAAAGTGGAAAAGGAAAATAGTAAATTTAACACTATGTTTTCAAGCCTACGGTTAGTTGAATATTGTGAGGAATTATGGTTGTTGAAAGGATTTATTTGCCTAAGCTAGTTGAAAATTGTTAAGATTGTATGGCATATTGTTTGAAAGAAATAAAAAAAGGAATATTGTGGATGGAGGATTGAGAAACAAAGTATTAAAAGTTAGATAGATAATAATACATGTAAACTAGGCAATAATCGAGTGAAAGTGAGAATATTTGTTGTTGCCATATATGTAGATTATGTGTGGAAATATAATATGGATTTGGGTAAATATTATTTAGAACGGTTGAAGTAGGCACGTGACATCATAAATAAGTTGCCGGTGATATAATCTAAGGAATTTCGTAAGCAATGGATGTAAGTAATTTTGGTAAAAATGTATTAAGATGTGAGTTAATTGAAGATGGTTTCATGATAGGATGAAAATATAAATTTGAGTAAGGATTAATTGATTGAAGTGCTGCCCGTATACGTATGTAATTAAATATATTGAGTTCATATTATTGCTAGGAAGTGCAAAGATAAAGTTAGAGAACTGTTGTGGCATGCCGAAGTAAATAACGAGCGACCTGCCAGTGAAAATAGTTAGAGATACCTCCGAACAAATAGCAACTTAAAATCTCATTGTTGCCAGGTGAGTGAACTTGCATTAAAATGTCTTGGGATATACACGTTTATGTTTGATTGAATCCTTTAAAACGTTTTATTGGTTTTTCTTCAAAAACTTGCACGGGAACTAGCCCTTATGAAATGTTTTTATGTTATGAAATGGATAGTGTGATGAATTCATATGTTTCTGTATAATGATATATATATATATATATATATATATACTATGTCATAAATGGTACCATTGTGTGATAAATGCAACCATGCATGTGTGGAGTGGGCAGTGCACATGCCGGTAATGATGCTGTCGTGATAATTACAACCGTGTGCATGTGTGGAGTGGGCAGTGCACATGCCGGTAATGATGATGTCATGATTATTACAACCGTTCATGTGTGGAGTGGGCAGTGCACATGCCGGTAATGATGCTGTCGTGATAATTACAACTGTGCATGTGCGGAGTGGGAAGTGCACATGCTAGTGATGATGTGCATGAGCTGGATGAGGTGTGGTGGTATATTAATTGATATATGCTTAAGCATATGTATATGCAATAGAAAGATTATGATTATAATATGTGATTATATGGCGTGATAAATCTTGAAAATTTCCCATTTACATGTGAATTGATTTTATTGCAATAAGAATATTCTGTTTATACTGCCTTGCTTGGATGATTGCTGGAAATTTCCTCTCTTTTCGATTTCCTGCTAAATATGGTTCCTTCATTATGAAATGATTTAATAATCCGGGGTTGATGGAAGGATTTTAATAAGAACTTGAACTAGGTTGCACTGTTTTCAAACTTAAATGCATCATGTTTTCTAAAACTTCCCATATTAATGCTTGTTCCCTTCCTACGTTCACTTACTGAGTTTATACTCACGTTTTTAAAATTCATGTTTTTGGTTTCCTGAGTTAAAGGTGATTGAATCTTAGGATGAGGTGTTCCTCTCTATACATTTCTCAATAGGTTTAACATGACACTAAGTGTTATCAATCGTCCCCAGAGTCACTCCGCTGACGGTCAAGGTCTAATTATGTGTATATGAATATTTAATGTGAAACATTAAGAATCATTTGTTAATCTATTTATGAATATATTGGTGGATGATGCCATTATGAATGTATGATTGGGTTTTATGAATCATTTTCAAAGAAACAGTATTTGAACATTTCGAGCTTCGGATTCTAAAGGAATAGGGATTAATGTATAAGATCAATTACGTAGGCTTGCTTGGGCTTAGTGGACTGAGCCCATTGGGTCCTTGCACCAGTCATGGCCTAGAAAATGGGCTGTGACAATGTTGGTATCAAAGCTCTAGGTTTAGTTGAGTCCTAGGGATTCTTGTGTCTGTTAGCGGAGTTATTAGAGTTCGTGTAGAGTCTTGTCCTTGGATTGTGGGTGCGCAACTCAAGTCAAGGATATGAGGCTACATGGGCCCCTACATCATTAGAACCCTACCTGTTCTTATGAGTTATAAATGGCTAAGTAATTTATACTTGGTTGCTTATAGGTTTGTGTCACAGCCTAATTTCTCGGGTCATGACCGGTGCATGGGCCCAATAGGCATAGCCCACTAAGCCCAAGCAAGCCTATTTGTGCAATTCCAATTATCATTCCCATCCATCATCTTTAAAATGAAGTGCTGTAACTCTCAAAAGTAAATATTTCAGTAATATTTTATAACAACTAAATATTCATATTTATATTATATCAAAGTACTGTCATTATCAATCCAACATATACATACTTCATTTATAACATGACTCTTAGTAGTTTACATTACATATACATTTCACAAGTAATAGACTCGAGACCGTCAGCGGAGTGACTCTAGGTGAAGATACAGCTACTGAGATACCATATTACCTACCAAGAAGACGAGCATATGTGTGCCACTCAATCTAGGTCCCAACTGCCTCCAAATCTGAAAACATGAATTTTAAACACGTGAGTATAAAACTCAGTGAGTGAACATAAAAAGGGAACAAGCAATCAATAGGAAGAATTTGAAAATCATGATGCACTTGTTTCAAAAATAATGCGATTGGTTTAATTTCTTACTAAAAACCCCTCATTTCAAACCTTGATTAATAACCTCATAGTGTTGCAACAACCCATGATCAATCCACGAAGTTAAATGGGTGAAAAATATGTCAAAAACCAAATAGGGTAGCATGTAGGATAGAATGTTTCTCGCTGCAGTGAGAAACAGTATCAGTTTGCATGTGTTTTAGTTTTTCTAGAATATCATCCATTAAAAATGTTCAATTGACCTGATTTTTAACCATTAGAAAGCTAAGAGGCAGGGCTACAACTTTGATGTTTACCACTTTTCCCAGTTCAGACGGTATGGTGGTCAAAATCTTTATCAAAATGAAGGCACTGAATCAGAACCCAAGAGTTTCTCGCTGAAGCGAGATTTATTTTCGCTGCAGCGAGTTTCTAGCTACAATGAGAATTCTTTCTCGCTACAGCGAGAAGCAGGGCACCTAAGTGAAAAAGGACCTCTTTTGCACTAAAAATCCATTTGGTGTTGCAATGAACTCAATTTGCAAGAAAATGGGACATTCTCAAGATTCATCATGCCAATTTCAACATGAAATGCTTAAAATTTTCCAAAGTTCAACATGCCAAAATTTCACATGCATTACAATCATATACCATATCATGAGCTTTCTATAACACAAACATTTACATATGTATATATGTATATATCAATCTCCATGCACACCCTCCCATCATCATCAGCTCATATGCATTCCCTACTCGCACATAGCTAGGTCAACAGCGGCTTATGCGCACTCCCTACTCGCACATAGCTGGGTTAGCATCGGCTTATGCTCACTGCTACTCGCACATAGCCAGGTCGATATCATCATACAACATTATTTATCCATGTACAACATATATTCGTATATATATATATTTATATCAACATATCGTGGTAGTGCATGAATCCATAATTGCCACATATCAACACAAAGACAATTTATTTAAGGGCTTGTTCCCAAGGCACCCATTTTTAAGAAAAGTTGGGTAAAATCATTTAAAGTCTTGTGCAAACACATTCACATTCCCAAAAATATTTTGAAATGCAAGTTCACTCGCCGGTCTTGTTGATTCTTTTGCGTGACTCTAACCTCAACTAATGCTCCAAATGGACATGTGAGGCCTTGTTGGAACCTATACACACACAACATTACAACCAACCCAAATTGGCATTAATACCATTCCAAAACTATTTCCTAAATTGGGTTCTACTAGTCATTCCTAACTAGTTTCCAACCACCATTAAATGGCTATTGTTTGCAATTCTCTGGTCACACTAAAATGAAAAACAATCCCAACAAATAAACTCTCACAATTCTAATTACTAGACATTCTCAACACCTAAAACTTAACTATAATTCACTACTCACCTTGATAACTTTATAATTGAAATTCTTTCCAAAAATTGTCAAGCTACTATGGAAGCACCCTCTTTCTCTCTCTAAAACTTTCAACTAGTGAGAGAAAGTGCTGAACAAATACTTTTTTTGAGGGTTTTAAGGTGTAAAAGTGGAAGAGCATGAAAAACCATATGAAATAGTGGGCAAAGGCATGAAATTTGGAGCTAGAGAGAGAAAGTTATGGAAGTTGCAAAGCAAGCTTCCATGGAGGATGGAAGCAACGTGAGATGGAAGAAAAAGAAGGAGAAGAAGCTGCTGGAGAATGAAGAAGCTACTGGAAGAAAAATATATTTATAGCTCAAGCTTATCCATTCCACTTGAAATTACAAAAATGCCCTTACAACATTAACTTGTTCTCCTTCAATCCTTGGTGCAATCATTTTACTCTTTTTATACCAAGACAAGGTCCATAATAGTCTAAACATGCTCGGGTCTACGAAAACTTAAAAATTTTGACTCGGGGTGCAAAATGACCATTTTGCCCCTATTGTGAAAATTATTGTTACTTCTAGTTTTCTTCGTGTTTTCATCATTACACATCATTTATTCATTCTTTAAGCCTATTTAGACCTTAATAGCATCAAAAACCCCACTCGTAGGAACTCACCACGAGAAATTACAAAATTACCCCTAGTCTGCATTATCGCGTCTACTTCTAGTTACGTGTTTATAGAGGTTAAGATTTCACGGGTTCACTTCTAAATTACCCTTTTAACTCAGTAATCAACCTCAATTGGTATCCATAAACTTTATTAGCCACTGTATCAAAATACAGGGTACTACAGCTTGGAGGTGTGCCTATTATACTCCCCATGTCTAAGAAAGGCGGTAGTCACGATGCCCCTCATAGTGCTAGCGAGGGATCATTAGATTCCATTGCTAGGAGCCAATGGCGCCCTGATCTAGGTAATTCGAAAGGTGGCCCATCTCGAAATCTTATTAATTGGATTCCTCCGAACTTAGCAGAATGGTTTCGTAATAAGGAAAGCTTCGAGAGTAGTGAGAGTCTTGAAAGTGAGGATAGCTCCGATACTCTGAAAACTGTAAGAAATATCCTTTTGAAATAATTTGAGGAATGGCATAGAAAATGGACGAGGAAGGCAATTGCAAAGGGAGATATTCATCCTAGGAAGGTGTTAACTGTTCGACACTTTCCTCCTGGATGTGGAATAGGTGTTGCACTTGTGAGTAATGAGGAATGCAGGAGAATATAGCAAGCTTGGATTGAGAAACAAAGGAGAAAATCTCAGGAGGAAGAGGAAGACTAGGAAGAGGATCCGTCGATGTGCTTGGATCAAGGCGACGAGGATCCTAAAGATACTTAATACCTTCGTTGAAGTTCTTATCACCATAAGTCTAAGCAGGTGTCGTTTAAGGGAAAATGTAGTAGTTATCTGTACAAAGGAATTAGGAGTTGGCTTTTATTTTGTATGACTCGAACAAAATATAAAGTAGCTGTTTAAATGATTGGATGTGTATGGGAATCTTTTGGTATGACAGAGGTAAACTAGCAATATAATTATCGAGAAAGGTTATGGGAGGAATCAATAAGGTTATAAATGATGTTCGAAATGGATGATGTGATTAAGTTGATGATTGTAATTTAAGCATGAAGGGGATTACCAAGTGATGCCATGACATTATGAGGTAATAATTGGGCACAAATATAGCCCAATGGAGTTAAATTATGGAGTTTGGAAAATATGAAATTTTGATTTAATAAGGATTGTGAGAATAAAGTGAGGAGGAAGTTGAATTGTTTTCGTAGTTATTTATACTGAAAGTCAATAAACTATTGGAGTACAAGACAATAAAGATAATTAGATATGGATAATAATAAATTTGAGGAATGCTGTAAATAGTGAGTAATTATGTGTGGGGTGATATATGTATCGTGAATTCATTACACCATATGGAAAGGATGCTTTAAGGTGGGATTTCATGAATGATGATGAAAGTCAAAAGATGACATGAGTTGAAAGTATTAACTTGGCTTAGTGCGTATGATAAGCAAAGAGAAGAATGACAAATTGGGAATTGAATAGACGAGTATGTATTTATATATATCCTAAGAATAGGTGCATGTCTATAGAACGATATGCTTGGGACGTTAAGGAGCAAATAAGAGACTAAGTGTTTTAAGAATGCACAAACATCTTTGAGAAGAAATTTCTAATCATACACGACAAGTATAAAATGTGGAATTTTTGAAACTTGCTAAGGAGCCTAACGGCTAAGTCACGGGTTAAGTGATCACATGCGGTGAGACATGAGTTTAAGATAGGTATCCCCACGAAAATACTCAAGAGGAGTTCTGCTATGGATCTTGTGAAAGCAACATTAATTTATGTGATTATAAAAAGGAAGTCGTAAGCTGAAAGTGAGATTTGCATTGACTTTGAGAAGTACTTATGGAGAACCTTGTTTCAAGTCTTGCAGTTCCAAGTACAAACTACAGATTGGTCCAGGGGGAATGATGTCACGTTAGTATGGAAGAATAGAACAAAGGATGACTAAAAATAATTTAGATAATGAAATCGGATAATGAAAACCTCCTAATGTATTATGGGAATTAGAATTTGAAAACGCATAAGCTATGCATGATTTGAATAAGTCTAAGTCTTAAGTGACTGATTAGTCATGAATTGCAAAAAGAATATAATATACGTGTTAGAGGCATGAAAGATAATTGAGAAACAAGGATGACTTGGAGGGATTATGGTATTGCATAAGATGCAATGATCAAGTAAAAATGAATCTTTAAAGGATTAATGAGGTTATAAAGCATATACGCATACTGAATTGCAAGATAATGAAAATGATATTTAGTAAGTGAAATGTGACTAATGACATTATGGTGCAAGGATATATATAGTACAATGAATGTAATACCCCGCACCCTCGTTGGACACAAATAAGACCTTATTGATCAAACGAATGATCGTTTGATGTGAATTGACGTGCTAAAGAGCGCCGAAGGATGAAAGGAGCGTTCAAGAATAAAATGCTTCGCGTGTGCAGAAACAACAATTAAATAATAATATTTTTGTTAGAGAGGAATTAGTAAGTTAAAGGATGATTCGAAAGTAAACCGAGATGTAGTGATGTGTTTCGGGACCAAAGAAGGCAAGTGAAAATTTTTGAAATAAAATAATATTTTATTTAATAAAATAATATTAAAATATTAATATTTTATATGTTGTCAGAATTAGTCATGAAAAATGGAATATGACTAATTTATGTGGGGGAGAAGAAGTAAAGAAGAATTTTGAAGGAAAACGACAATAATTGTATCAGCGTGATTTTATTAAATCGAGCTAACACGGGTAAGTAAATATTTAAATATTATGGTGACATCGTGTTGAAATGCGATCTCGATATTTTGATTATACACGTGTAAGAAAAGGAAGATGGAAGAAAATTAAAATTTTTACACGTGTCGGAAGAATTAATTTTAAAATATGAAAATTTGAGGGAGGCGTGTTAAATAAAATGAAAATAAAATGGATGATAAAATAATGAAGAAAAGATGTTGAAAAGTCAAACAATATTTTTATATGTACATGTGAAATGCCCCATACTTTGAAACAGTGATTAATAAAGTTGGTCGGATGCGAATTGAGGCATAATAAGGAACTTTGGGAATCAAAGAGACAAGCTAAAATTTTTAAAATAAAATAATATTTTATTAATGAAATAATATTAAAATATTAATATTTAGCCAAATGTCGAAATCAGTCATGAAGAAAGATCATATGGTTGATCCAAGTAGGGGAGAAGATGTCAAGCCTGACTCTATAAAATACTTGTCATGACATACATGTGATGGATAACATGTTTGCATGCTAGGAGAGTTTCAAAAAATTTACAAAAGTCGGTATTGTACCTAGAGGTACAACAAAGTTAATTTAAGCCTCGAACTAGATCAAATAGAGAATTTAAGATGAAATTAAGAATATTAAAGTCCCATAATGGTTTAATATGGTGATTTGGAGTTCAAGGATCAATTTGGAGTCAAACTAGAATGTTCACTATCTAGGGGCAAAATGGTAATTTTGCCGCTTGAGGATAAAATTGGAATATTGGAAGAATTTTTTTATCAAGATTGATCACATTTGACTCATTGGAGTATAATTTGAGGTTGATAAGTGAAAAAAAAATTGTAATCCTTGTATTTTCGAAGAATAGGGGTAAAATGGTAATTTTGCCACCTTAGGGATAAAATTGTAATTTCACACCCGACACTTGTCCAGCACATGGATTTTATCCAATATTATCATGGATAATTGAAGGAATTTAAGTGGTGGAGAGAGAAAGCTTAATAGTTAAGAAATTAAAAATGGACCAATGGGATGGTGACATGTGTCAAGTTAATATCCATTTATTTTTTTAGCTTTAAAATCAGCAAAAAATCAGCTTATTTTCTCTTCATGTGGCAGGCCATAGCAAGAACAAAGAGAGGAAAAGAAAAACAAGAAACCTAGGTGGGAAAATTAAAGAAAAAGTGTGGGATTTCAAGGAATCAAGCAATCAAAGGTAAAATTTCATGATTTTGACTTGTGATCTACTTTTCTCATGCTTTTCTCCTTATTTTCCATGGTTAAATTTCATGTTTTCATGTTGAATTCATGGCTACCCAAATGGGTATGGAGAGAGAATGAATTTAGATTGATTTGATTTTAAGTTATGTTAGTGTTTTTAGTTAGTTTAGCATATTTAGAAACAAAACAACAAGAAAAGAATTCATTTTCCCCCATCACCATTATTGGCCGAATTTTCTAGGGAGGATATTGTGGCTGAAATTGATGATATTTCATGATATTTGGGTGATATTTGATGTTTGGTGAGGCTAGAAATTAAATGGGAAATTTTGGTGTGAAAATCTGAATTTTTACCTATTGTGTAGACATGTGTGATTATTGACCCGGGACTGATAAATTGAATTTCATTCACAGTCACTGAGGTAATTTAGGTATAATTGGAGTGTAGAAAGTGAGAAGAATTGATTTGGAGTTAAATTGGAGATTTTAGCCGATTAGGCTGATTATAGTGTGATTTAGGTCGAATATCACATTTAAGTGATTAATCAGACATTTTGCATCCCATCACATGCATTCATTTAGATTTAGAAAGCCTGAAATAGTTTATGATAAATTGACACAATTTATTGAAATTCGTGTCACGTATGATGTATAGGTGGTGAGCCCTCTAACAAGGGTAAAGAGATTGTGCCCGAAGACCGAGAATATGAGTATATCGAACTCCTAGTACTGTGAGTAACCTTACCATCATTTTTATTATCTAAAGTATGTTTTTAATCGATTTTGGTGAAATTTTATGAAAAGCAGTTTAAATGGTAAATCTTTGTGTTTTACAAAAAAAATGTATTTACATGAAAGGATTTTATAAATTGTCTTGAAATCAAATAATGATTTTGAAAAACACAGTAATTGGAGACCACTTGTTACATTGTAAATTTATGATTTGAAATCGAATGGCTTATGACAATATTTGCATGAATGGCTAAATTGATATTTGTGTTAAAATGTATGAAATATGTATTTAGCCTTGAAAGGCTATGAATTACAATAATTGTCATATCATGTTATTGAATTTTATTGTATGGTGGGTTTAGCTTGCTGCAATAGGCGGATTCTGTGAACCAACCTATTGGAGGGGTACAGAATCCGGATATATATATATGTACCTTGGTTGGAGAGGCGCGTAAGGTATCTCCCAAGGTATGGACAGAGTTCACTTCACGTTGAACCACTTCGTGATGATGAACTCAGCTAACGCCAAGGAATGGCTATGTTTTTCAAACTAAAAATATGTTTTACGTGTATACGAAATTTTTTAACAGCCTTGGCGGGCTCGAGTGTACACCTCTGATCAAGGTGACATCGAGTACTATTTGATGGCATGAGCCAAATGTTTATGGAAGTCATAAGCCCTAATGAGAAATTAAATGAAATACAACTGTTTGCATGGGTTGGGATGAATTTTCAAATTGTGAAATACTTAAAATGATGGGATATTTTAATTGTCTCCTTTTACTCGGCTTTAGCTGATTTAAATGGTGTTTGTTTACTCACTAGGATTTTATAATCTCACCACCCTCCTTTCCACCCATTTCAGGATCAGAGTAGGCTGTAGATAGCTGGTTCCATCGGGGATTTCCATTGGATTGCGTCTTCCAAACTGTAGGTTCACAGCTTCTTTAATTTTGGTTATTGTGGGCCCACTTGATATTGTAAATTTAAATTAATTTAAATACTCCAGTTTATTACGTTACAGTATGAATGAATTTATTTTGTTTTTACGTTACAAAAAGTATTTACGCATAACTCCAAAATTTATGTATATAAGAGAATAAAATATTTTATTGAATATTTCGTTTTATCTTCTTATTATATTCAAATAATTATAATTTCATTTTGAATAAAAGTTTTAGATGCCTAAACTTATTTTTAATTGTGAATTATGCGATTGGTACTTGTTTACTACATTTTTAACTGGTTTCAAAATTTTCAGTGGAAAATGACCAAAATACCCTTATGAGACAAAAATTTTTATTTTATCAGTTTTAAGTTGGAAATAGCTCAAAATCCTTTAGAACATAAAATTTGGCAACGGTTACTCACTGGGGGAAATGAGAAACTGATATTAAGCCTTGCAGGATTTCGGTTGGCATTTCGAGAGATAAGTGCCCATCGGGGCAACGCGACGATTGTCACGGGCTCGAGGGGAGTTCTGGGTCGTGATAACATGAGTGGCCACATGAGTCAAGAATGGAATGAGGACAAAAACAAAAGAAAAAAAAGTGTGTGGTGGATGGAAAAGGTGCACAAGTTTTTTTGACTTTCAATTCCAATCCCATGTGAGTAAAAACAAGCAAGACAAAAATAAAAGCAAAAGAAAGGAAGAAAGACACAAAAAAAAAAAAAACAAAACAAAAGAGAAGAATGTAGAAATGATGGTGGCGCCGGCCATCTGAGATGAAAGAAATGAAAAAGAGATAAAAGAGAAAAAGGAGAGGAAGTCGGTTGAGAGTGGGAGAAGAGAAATAAAGGAAAGAAAGAATCGTGAGAGAGGAAGAGAAAAGAGAACGGTTTTGCTGCACTTTGAGGAAGGAAAAAGAGAGCTTTTGTTGCAATTTTTGGAGGAAGAAGAAAGTTGAAAATTTATGAGGTAAGAAGCTGATTTTTGCTGCACCTTAAGAGAGAAAATTTGGTGTTTTTTAGAGGGATTTTGGTGCTGAAAATTCAAGGTTTTTGCTGCTGAATTTTGAGGTTATGTTGCTGGAAAATTTTGGAGCTTTTTACTGCCATTGAAGGAAACTTTGGCTGCTGAAAATTTTAGCTATTTGCTACCACTTTGAGTAGAAAAATTAGAGCTGTTTGCTGGTAGTTTGTGCAGGAAAATTTGACAGCTTTGTGCTGCCAAAATTGAGAAGTTTGGTTGTTGGAAATTTGGGCTGGAAATCTGCTGATTTTAGAACAAAAAATGGCAGCAAAAAGGGTGAGAAAATGAGGTTTTTGGTGACCGATTTTGAAAGGAAAGGAAAAGAGGAAGCCACTGTGGTGAAGGGAGTGAGGGGCTGGAAAGAAAAAAAAAAGAAGAAACGTGGAAGAGAGAAAAAGAAAAGAAAAGAAATAGAAAATAAATGGGCATGGCCCAATAGAAAATAAGTGGGCATGGCCCAATAGGAAATAAAAATAAATGGGCTTAGCCCAAATAGGAAAAATTAGAAAAGCCCATGAAAGGGGGGGGGGGGGGCAAAGGTCATAAAGAAATGAAAAAGGCCCAGTGGTAAGTTAATGTTATATTTTAAGGTTTATGGGTAGTTTAATATTGTGTATATTTTGGATGAAAAATATGCAAGTTGCTTAAGGAACTTTTAATTAAGTTGCTGCTTATACAAATGTGTGATTAAGTATACTGAGTTTAAATTGTTGCTAGGAAAGTTTGTTGTGGAGGCATGCCGAACAAAGTATGTGACCGACAAATAGGAATAATTATATACTCGTACGAATCAATAGTGAAGTAATATCCCATTATTATGAAGTGAGTAGGGGGTGTCAATTTTAAAAATTTTGTATATATATACATGTACGTATATTTTACGTGAAGTGTAAAATTTATGGAAAGCATGCGTTGATAGAATTTTAAGGAATTGTGGGTGTAAGTTATTTTTAGAAATCATTTGAAATATATATATATTAGACGTAAAGTGTTTTAAACTGGGAAACAAGCTTTTCAAAAAGATTTATATCAAAGGAAATTGTGCCTTATTGTTTGTGTGGTGTGCATTCATGAAATTTATTACATATTCACCATGCTATTTTGATACAAAATATCATGCAAATATTTACAATAAACATTTTATGAAAAGAGAGTTTTAACGTGATGTGGGGACCAATATTTCAAAGAAAGATTTAAAATATCCCCTTGAAGATCAAATTTGAATTCTTTTAAAATGTGATTTCAGTTTAACCAAGAAATTCAAGAGTAATTAGAGACTGCTACTTGTTGTGTTATAAATTGTATTTTGAATCGAATGGCTTATGATAATGTGGGTTTGATTGGCTGGATTGGTAAATGTGCTGAAAATGTATGAAATGTTGATTTGCCTTGAGAGGCTGTAAAATAAAATAATTACCATGTCATGCTATTGCAAATTTTATTATATGGTGGGTTTAGCTTGCTGCAGTGGGTGGGTTCCATGGACCAGCCTATTAGAGGGGCACGGTAATCCCGTTTTATTCTTACCTCAGCTGGAGAGGCATGTAGGGTAACTCTCGAGGTACAACTTTAAAGCTCATTTCACACCAAACCACCACGTGCGGGTGAACTCAGCCACCGCCAAGGAACGACTATGTTTTCAAAATAAAAATGACTTATGTGTATATGTTTATCTAGGAAATGAATCTGTAATTCCTCGCATATAGGGCGAGTTATGATTTGGGCATGATTTTAAATATTATTTGGTTTCGCGGGAGATTGCTAAATTTTATTGATTTGATTCGAAAATGATTATTAATATATTTTGATGCAAAAAATTTTATTACCTCGATTATTTATACTTTATAAGAAATTCTCAATTTTTATATAAGGCGCAAACCCTCGTTTGAAACGAGTTGCTTTTATAATCTTGCATTTTTATATTCAACTGATCTGCCATTTACTTGTTTCCCATCTACGCCCTACTCGCTAAGTCGATGATTATCACTAAGTCTATGAGACTCACACCCTTTTGTTTCCCTTTTTGCAGATAGGGATCAGCCTAGCGTGTAGTTAGTGACGTGTTCGATCCACCGTGAATAGGTAAAGGCATCTCCTAGTAATTTATTCCGAGTCGCTCCGCTATTAGAGGTCAAGTCGTAGCATTTTATTTATTAAGTTATAAATGAATTCTAAATTTTTATATAAGCATTAATTTGGAGATTATAGATTTTAATGCATATACTTACGATTAAAAGGAAAAAGTTTGTATTGATTTTTATATTTATGGTTCAATGTAGTATATGAAAGTATCAATATTATATGGTGATTGAATGTAGTGGATTAACGAGCAAATTCTAGACAGGCTTGTTCGAGACTTGACGGGTCTTTTTCGGAAGTCTTGGACGTCGATAGCGACCGGGGAGAGGTCGTTGCAATAGTGGTATCAGAGCCCTAGGTTTAGTTGAGTCCTAGGATATTCTTGTGTTAAACAGCGGAGTAGTGGAGTCGACGTAGAGTCTTGTTTATAGTCAATGACTGCAGGACCGATTATAGACAGGAGGCTGCGTAGACTCTTTATCTTAGAAAACCACCTTGTGTAATCATAAGTGATGATTAAATAACAAGAATTGATTGCCGATGTCCGGGTTTGAGATGCCACTTGAGACACGAACTATTATTGGAAATATTTTAAGTAAATGCTTCTAATGAAAGGGTGATATGATGATATACTCCTTCGACAAAGAGTGGAGGAAAGTGAAGTCGGACTAATAAGTCCGTAATAACTCATTCACTTGGTGGAGTTAAAAACTTGAGCCATGATTGTTAATGGAAAGAAAATTGATGACTATGGACGATATTTAAGGACGATATAAAGGAGAACCTACGATAATGATAATAAGAGGTATATTTTGACTAGAATAAATAATGATCGTTGAGATCCACTCGAGGTTTATAAATTTAAGTATTAAGGAGATGTAAACTGATGCTCACGTGCACGAAAGTTAGTGCACTGTGATGATTAAGTTTGTTCTACTTATATATATAAATGGTGCTAAACTTTCGAGATATTTTAAATGCGAATATGTAGAGTATAGCAACTTAAACGGAGATGGTTTTGAATCTAATTAAGTAACGATGAGATCCCAAGGTTTGATGGAAATATGCTAGGTTATTGTTATTAGTGCATGAATTAGCTCAAGGTTGAAATTAAATATTGGCGATAATGTCGAGGGACATTTAAGTAAAATCTATATTAAGTTTTATAAATATCAGAGTTGATTGTGTAGACGTTATGTAAAACCTGACCCTATAAATACATGTCATGACATACATGTCATGACATACATGTTATTATGCTAGGAAAGCACATAAGAAAAGACGAAACCCGATATCGTACCTAATGGTACACTTGAGTTGATTTAACCTCGAATTAGTTCAAATAGGAATTTTAGGATGAAATTTAATATTTTATAGTTTAGGAATGACTAAAAATGATTGTTCGGAGTTCGAGGGTTCATTTGGGGTAAAATTGGAAATTTTGATGTTCAAGGGCAAAATCGTCATTTTGCCACCTAAGATAATAATTTGATCATGGAGTGAAATTTCTGACCAAGATTAACTATTTGGAGTATAATTTAATGATAGGAAGTGAAAAAGTTTAATTCTGGTGATTTTTGGAGTGTAGGGGCAAAATCGTAATTTTACCACCCGCAGACAAAATTTGAGATTTTGAGAGAATTTAGATCAAATTTGATAAATTGGAGAATGGTATGAGTATAAGGGATGAAAAATATGTCTATGGGCAATTTTTCAGTTTTTTGGGCAAAAATGTAATTTTTCACTTTTACGGGGGTAAAAGTGTAAATTTCAAAAAATTACTCCACCGAGACTTTGGATAAGTCTGAGAATTTTATCTAAGCTATGGATATGTGAGACAAGTGTATGGTGAAAATTTGGAAACAAATGGATGAAATTTTAAAAATGGGCCAATGGGAAAGTGACACGTGGCATTTTTAAAATTAAATAATATTATTTGAATGAAAAGTCAGCCCATTTAAACCCCATTTTAAGTGCTGGCCGGCCATAAGGAAGAACAAGAGAGGAAATAGAGAGGAAAGGAAGAAAAAAAGAAAAACCAAAGAGAAACAAGAAAATTCAAAGGGGAATTCGCGGTTTTCGACCGTTTACGCGTCTAACGGTAAGAGTTTTCGATTTTAGCTTGATTTCTACCTTTCCTATGCCTTTATTTCCATTTAGCATGCTTGAGGAGAGAAATCAAAAAGTGATATCAAGGGCTGGACGAAATTCTAGGGGAGAGAAATTGAAATTTTTAGGTTTTGATTTTTAGTTAAATTGATAGTTTTAGTTAGTTAAATGTGTTTAGAAATTAAATTGGGCAAGAAATAATTAAATTTTCACAATACCCACTCTTGGCTGGATGCTCAATGCTCTACAATGATGATGAATTGATTTTATTCTAAGGGAAATGAAGAGAAAATGATGAAAAATGATTAAACGTGATAGAAAAACAAAGTAGAAAATTAACCGAGTTAATGTCCCATTTTTGGCCGAATTTTCCAAGGAAGGGAGTGAGCTGATTTTGTTGTTTTTAGAAGGTTATTGGCTGATATTTGATGGTTAGAAATGTTGGAGAGAGGATGGGATGATTTAGAGCTAAAATGGAGCGCGTTAGCAATTTATCGGGCAAAGTACCAAAAATAGGTTAATACCGCGTTTAAGCCGTTTTAGGCTATTGCATTTCATACCATGCATTAGTATAGGATTTAAGTTAATTATATAGTGATTTAGCATCAATGTGATGAATTGTGTAAATTTTTGTAATGTGTCTAGGAGGAGAGCCTTCCGGAAAAGGCAAAGAAGTCGTACCCAACGAGTAGTGATCGGGGCGCTTAGAAAGCTTTTAGTTTGTACAAACGGTGAGTAAACTTATTATTATTGTAAATTATCTAGAGTTTATTTTAAATGCCCTTTATGTATTTTATGAAATGAGAACGAGATTAAAACGAGATTTTTGATGTTTTAGGAATAAATGTGACAAATAAAAATATATTGTATTGATTATGAAATTGAGTAATTGGAGGCTGCAAATTGACTTGAAAAATATATATTTTCCTAGGAATGGCTTATGAGAAATGAGTATATGTGGCTATATTTTGTGAGTGCATTGGGAAATTTATGTAAGTTGTTTTTACTATGCAGGCTGGATAAATAAATAAAAGCCACGTTATACTGTCGAAATTTTATTAAAATTGGTGGGTTTGTCACTGCAGTGACGGGTTTTCGTGGACTACCTATTAGAGGGGCACGGTAAACCCAGTTGTATAGTTACTCCGGTTGTAGAGGCGAGGAGGGTAACTTCCGGGGTAGTATTAGAGCTCACTTCACGTCGAACCCCCACGTGAATGTGTAACTCGGCCAACGCCAAGGAACGACTGGTTTTAAAAATAAAAATGTGTTTCACATGTGAATATTTTAACACCCTTGGCGGACTCGGCTAGATGCCTCGTCCAAGGTATCCCCGAGGATTAGTTTTGGCTTGAGCCTTGTTTTAATAAAAAACATAAGCCTTAACAACTGTTTTGGTAAATTACAAATATTTTATGGTTTAAGAAATAAATTGGAAACATTATGAAATGGGTTGAAATTTGTTGTTTAAACTTGCCTCCATTTTACTCGCCTTTAGATATTTATGATAATGTCTGTTTACTCATTGGGATTTTATAATCTTACCACCGTCCTTTCCACCCATTTCAGGTTTAGTATAGACTGTAGATAGCTGATCTCATCGAGGACTACCATTGGATCTGCATTTTCCAAATCGTAGGTTCACAGTCCTCTTTACTTTTATTTATTCGGGGGCCCTCTTGTTATTGTAAATTAAATTAAATATTTTGGCTTACTGTATTTCAGTATGTATAAATTTATTTAGCTTTTAAGCTATAAAAATTATTCACGTATAACTCTATAAATATTGTTTTATAAGAAAATAGAATATTTTCCTTAATATTTCTTTTATTTTCTTATTATATTCAAATAACCGTAATTTCGTTTTAAATGAAGATTTTAGACTTTTAAACTCATTTTGAATATGAATTATGTATTTTGTACTTGTATATTACGTTTTAGCCAGTTTCGAAATTTTTTAGAAAAAAATGACCAAAATACCCCTGTGTGGCGAAAATTTTATTTTGATTGTTTTTTATCTAAAATAGTGTATATTCTCTAAAAACTTGATATTTAACAGTGATTGCTCATAGGAAAGGAAAAAAAAACTGATATGTAAGCCTTGTGGGGTTCCGGTTGGCATTTCGGATAATGAGTGTCAATCGGGACGTCGCGGCGATTGTCATGGGCCTGAGGGAGGTTCCGGGTCGTGACATATATAGTTACTCCGGTTGTAGAGGCAATGAGGGTAACTCCCGAGGTAGTATTAGAGCTTACTTCACGTCGAACCCCCACGTAAATGTGTAACTCGGCCAATGCCAAGGAACAGCTTGTTTTAAAAATAAAAATGTGTTTCACATGTAAATGTTACAACAACCTTGGCGGATTCGGTTAGATGCCTTGGCCAAGGTATCCCTAAGAATTAGTTTTGGCTTGAGCCTTGTTTTCTTTTACAAAAGACATAAGCCTTAACAACTGTTTTGGTAAATTACAAATATTTTATGGTTTAAGAAATAAATTGAAAACATTATGAAATGGTTTGTGATTTATTGTTTAAACTTGCCTCCCTGTTACTCGCCTTTAGATATTTATGATAATGTCTGTTTACTCATTGGGATTGCAAAATCTCACCCACCTCCTTTCCAAACATTTCAGGTCTGTGGTAGCTTGTAGATACCCTATTTTGTCGAGGATTCCAGTTGACATCTTTACCACACAGACAGTAGGTTTCTAGCACCAACACTAGGTGTATTTTGGGCCATTTGTCATTGTAACCATTATTGTACATTATAACTTAGTAAATTTTTGTCTGTATGAATTTATTTTACTTACACATTACAAAAGATTTCTTACACGTGTTTCTATAAATATTGTTTTATATAAAAATGCTATATTTTAATCAATATTTTGAATAGTGATATTTGTCTATAAATCCTTTTAAAAAAAATTTATTTGGATTTATTTGAGCTGGAAACGACCGGTAATTGTTTTAAATGGAATGTTTAAAAACGATTGCTCACAGGAAAGGAAAGAAACTGAAATGTAAGCCTTGCGGGGTTCCGATTGGTATTCCGGGTAATGAGTATCAATCAGGATGTCGCGGCGGTTGTCATGGGCCCGAGGGAGGTTCCGGGTCGTGACATAAATTGTGAAATATACCATCTTCATCAGTTTCAATTTATTTAATTAAAGGTAAAGTGCCTAAAAAGGATAGGCAAAGGATAAATTGTGTTACGAATATTTAATGAAAGAGGGTGATATGGTTTGATTAAATGATATTACACTTAGTGAAGGAATAGAAATACGTTACAGGAATTATAAAGATCCATTTAGGAAAAGAAGATGATTTGAGATTTTGAATATTCATATACTAGCAAAGGCTTTGGTAATGAGACCGTGAGATTTGGCATTTAGAGTAAATTTGAGGAATTTCAAGTTAGATATGTTGTATGCAATTGATGATGAACAAATTAGCTATTGATTAAAGAGATTGATTAAGATTATAAAGATATATACAAGAATATCGTTAATTATCGAAATGTCTTGTGGTATAAGTTGAAATTATCTAGCGAGCACTCGATCATGAAAGTACTGGAGTTTTATTTTCGAGAATATAGTTATTAATGGTTATTAGATTTGAATCATCTCTGATGTTAAATATATTTGAAATAAATAAAACATGTCTTGATCTTTAAGTATTATGAAATGATCGCATGGAAATTGTCAAACCCTGTTCTATAAAATAATTACGACGTCATTTACATGCTCCATAGAATGGTTGCATATTTAGGAAGTTCAAGAAATTGTTAAATGACGATATTGCCCTTAATGGTATCATTAAGTCGATTAAGCCTCGAACTAGTTCAAATAGGAATTTTAAGGTGAAATTGAGAGTTTCACGGTCCAGGGATTACTCAAAATGGTAATTTGGAGTTCGAGGATCAATTTGGAGTCAAACCAGAATTTTCACTATCTAGGGGTAAAATGATCATTTGCCACCTAAGGACAAAATGAAAATTTTTAGAAAAGATTTTTTGGCCCTATTTGACTTATTGGAGTATGATTTAAGGTTAAGAAGTGAAAAATTTTAATTTCGGTATAATTTGGAGTATAGGGACGAAATGGTAATTTTACCACTCGGGGGCAAAACGGTAAATTTTCACCCCCGACACTTGTCAAGACCAAGAGATTTTATTCATCATGGAAATGGATAAACATGAGAAATGTGTGGTGGAGAATTAAAGAATTAAAAGTCAAATATTTAAAATTTGAACCAATAAGGAAATGCCATGTGTCATGCTTTTATTATTTTATTGTTTATTTATAAAAAGGCATAAAAACCAGCTCATTTCTCCTATAGTGATCGGCCAAACCAGAAGAGAAGAGAAACCAAGGAAGAACAAATCCTAGGTGGGGAAAATCAAAGAGAAAGTGTTAGAATTCAAAGATTTGATCAAGCAAAGGTAAAATTTCTTTGATTTTGCTAGTGATTTACCTTACCCATGCATTTCTCCTTAATTTCCATGGTTGGATTGTATGTTTTTATGGGGAAATCATGGCTGACCGAATGGGTTTCGTGAGAGAAATGATGTTGGAATTGTTTGATTTTGAGTTATGTTGGTGTTTAGAGTTAGTTAAGCATGTTTAGAAACAAAACAATAAGAAATGTCACGACCCGGCACTCCCTTCGAGCCCGTGACAACCGTCGTGAAGTCTCGGTAAACATTCATTACCCGATATTTCAGACATTTTTACCTGAAAATTTCGAAACCTGATAAAAATACAACGTATGGTAGAAAGATATCCATTTTCGATTAAAAATAAATTTTTGTAATCTAAATCATCCATTTGGAGTGAAAAGTTGACTAATTAGACTAAATAAAAATATTTGATAATATATTCTATTTCTTATAAAACAATTTTATAGAACTATGCATAAATAATTTTTGTAGCGTAATAACAAAATAAATTCACACACATAGAGATACAGTAAACCAGGTATTCAAAATTATCCTACAGTGGCATATGGACCCCGAGATAACCAAAAGTGTGCAAGAATGTAGACCTACGATTTCCAAGGAAGTAAGTCCAAAAGAAGTCCTTGATGAAATCGACTGCCTACAGATTATCCTGAACCTGAAATGGTTAAAAAAGAAAGGGTGAGTTTTCATAAACTCAGTGAGTAAAAAAAGTCCGTCATTAACATCTAAAACCGAGTAAATGGAGACAGTTAACTTTTTATCATACCATAATCCACAACATTTTGTACTTGTTTCAAATCATATTGTCACGACCCGGAACTCCCAATCGGGCCTGTGATAACCGCCGCGAGACCTCGATAGACATTCTTCACCCCGAATGCCGATCGAAACCCCGCAAGGCTCTCGTATCAGCTTCTGCACTTCCCCGGTGAGCAATAGTTATCAAATAATCAAAATACGAAGGATTACAAATCATTTCCAAATCATAACATAACATATTGTTTTTTTTTTTTTTGCTCACAGGGGCATTTTCGTCATTTTTGTCGAAAACCTCGAAACTTGGTAAAAATGTAGTAAGTAAGCTGAAAATATATATTTAATGATTTAAAAACAAATTAAATATCTAAAACATTCATTTGAAGTGAAAATTTGACCATTTGAATATAATAAAAATATTCAATAAAATAAACTATTTTCTTATAAAATAATTTTCATAAAACTATCGGTACATAATTCTTATAGCGTAAAAGTTAATTATATTTATATATACTATAAAGCAAATAACCCAAGCATAAAATTTCTTTTACAGTGACACGTGGGCCCATATCTATCCAAAATGCATCGGAAGCTGGAAACCTACAGCTTTTACCGATTCAAGTCCAAATGAAGGTCCTTGTTCAAGTCAGCTAACTACGAAATTCCCTGAGCCTGAAATGTGAGGAAATGAGGGTGGTGAGATTATAAAATCCCAGTGAGTAAACAGATACCATCTAAACTATCTAAAGTCGAGTAAATGGAGACAATTAAAATAAATCATCATACTGTAATTTCATTACCATTCAACTCATTTCAACCAAATAAAATCAATCCATAAAAATCGAGTAATCAACTTGGCTTATGAATTTCTTAAAACTTTGGCTCGTGCCAAAACTCATACTCGGTGATCCCTTGCGCAAGGCATCTAACCGAGGCCGTCAAGGCTGTTAAAATTTTGTGTACACTTAAAATATATTTTTGTTTGAAAAAAATACAGTCGTTCCTTGGCGTTGGCTGAGTTCCCCTTCACGTGGTGGTTTGGCGTGAAGTGAACCCTAAGCTATACCCCAGGAGATACCCTACGCGCCTCTCCGTTCGAGGTAATAATATAATGGAGTTTACCGTGCCCCTCTAATAGGCTGGTCCACGGAACCCCCTCTGCAGTAAATAATTAATATATAATCCACCAATCAATAAAATTCATTCTAGCATGTCATGGCAATTTATCACAACCTAGCCTCTCAAGGCTGAATACACAGTATAAATAATTATAACACCAAAATTAGTTTAGCCATTCATGCTCATTTATTGTCATAAGCCATTCAATTCAGAACCATAAATTTGCAACACAAACTAGCAGTCTCCAATTACTCTATTTTCAAAACCAATATTCGATTTTTCAGAAAATTTATAAAATCATTTTATAAAATCACAATTTCCCTTAAAATATAACAATTTACCATTTAAACCCATTTTTCATAAAATCACATAGTTGTATAAAACTACTCTAGATAATTAAGACGATAATAAGTTTACTCACAATGTCTAGAATGCAGACTTTCGAAGCACTCTGTCTACTGGTCCTCGGATGCAATTTCCTTGCCTTTATTGGAGGACTCACCACCTTGACACAGTACAAAATCGAGAATTTCACTAAGTTGGTACTAAATCAAAATTAAACTAATTTGGACTACCAATGCATGATATGGAATGCAAAAATGCACTGGTAACTATCTAAATCCGGTATTAGCCTAATTCGTCTTATCACCCGATTAAATTCCTAACGGGTTCGTTTAAACTCCAATTTAATTCTTTTCAGTTTCTATACCTCAATTGCACCCAAATTAACTTAATGTCCCTTAGTGTGATGCAAATTATCAGTCCCAATAGCAAATTACGAAAATACCCCTAGTGGGTAAAAATTCGTATTTTTGCTCCGAAAATTCCCATTATTTTTCTAGGCTCATAATTCATTATTCCTTAACAAATTCTCCTAGAATAAAATCAAACTCATCCTCACTCACTACATGGTAAATTCAGCCATTAATGGTTGGGGGAGAAAATAAATTCTTTTCTTGTTGTTTTGTTTCTAAATATGCTAAACTAACTAAAAACACTAACATAAATTAAAAACAAATAAATCCAACAACTTTCTCTCTCCTAACCCATTTTTTCAGAATTGAATTCATTATGAAAACATGTAATTTAATCATGGAAAATAAAGAGAAATGCTTGGGAATAAGAAAACTCAAGCTTAATAGAAAAAATCTCACCTTTTTCACTTAATTTCCTTGAAAATTCACACTTTTTCTTTGATTTTCTCTCTCTAGGGTTTTGTTTTTGTTTTCTCTCTCTTCTTGCTGGTTTGGCCGGCCATGGGGTGGAAGATGGGCTGATTTTATGCCTTTTAAAAAGGAAAATAATAAATTAATAAAGGTATGACACATGGCATCATGTCATTGGCCCGTTTTTAAAATTTTAAAATTTTAATCCTTTTTATCTCCACCACACAATTAGTCAATGGTCAAAATGAGGATAAATGAAGACCATGTGCTGGAAAATGTCCTGGTGGTGGAAAATTACAATTTTGCCCCTGGGGTGGTAAAATTACCATTTTACCCTTTTACTCCAAATTATACCGTAATTAAAATTTCACTTTTAAACCTCAAATCTTACTCCAATGAGTCAAATTATACTCCAATAAGTCAAATGGGGCCAAAAAAATCTTTTCTAAAATTCCCATTTTGCCCCTAGATAGCGAAAATTACGGTTTGACTCCAAATTGATCCTCGAACTCCGAATCACCATATTAAACCATTCTGAGACTTTAAAATTCTTAATTTCATCGTAAATTCTCTATTTGATCTAGTCGAGGCTTAAATCAACTTTATTGTACCTCTAGGTACAATACCGACTTTTGTAAATTTTTCGGAACTCTCCTAGCATGCAAACATGTTATCCATCACATGTATGTCATGATAAATATTTTTATAGAGTCGAGCTTGTCATCTTCTCCCCCACTTGGATCAACCATATGATCTTTCTTCTTGATTGACTTCGACATCCGGCTAAATATTAATATTTTAATAATATTTTATTAATAAAATATTATTTTATTCTAAAAATTTTATCTTGTCTCCTTGGTACCCAAAATACCTTATTATGCCTGACTTGACTTCCAAATCGCCTTTTATCTCACAAATTCTCCTCTGATAAAATTATTATTATTTTCTCACTTGCGAAACATTTTATCCTAAACTACTCCTTTCGTCTTTTATCACTTCTAAACATTTTAATTGACCTCAATATGCATTCGATCAATTTTATTTATCACCATATCAAAGTATGGGGTATTTCATTAGCTGATTTAAATGGTGTTTGTTTACTCACTGAGATTTTATAATCTCACCACCCTCCTTTCCACCCATTTTAGGATCAGAGTAGTCTGTAGATAGCTGGTTCCATCGGGGATTTCCATTGGATTGCGTCTTTCAAACTGTAGGTTCACAGCTTCTTTAATTCTAGTTATTGTGGGCCCACTTGATATTGTAAATTTAATAGTTTATTGTGCTACAGTATGAATGACTTTATTTTGTTTTTACGTTACAAAAAGTATTTACGCATAACTCCAAAATTTCTGTTTATAAGATAAAAAAATATTTTATTGAATATTTCGTTTTATCTTCTTATTATATTCAAATAATTATAATTTCATTTTGAATAAAAGTTTTAGATGCCTAGACTTATTTTTTATTGTGAATTATGCGATTGGTACTTGTTTACTACATTTTTAACTGGTTTCAAAAATTTCAGTAGAAAATGACCAAAATACCCTTGTGAGACAAAATTTTTTATTTTATCAGTTTTAAGTTGGAAATAGCTCAAAATCCTTTAGAACATAAAATTTGGCAACGGTTACTCACCGGGGGAAATGAGAAACTGATATTAAGCCTTGCGGGGTTCCGGTTGGCATTCAGGGAAACGAATGCCCATCGGGGCACCGAGGCGGTTGTCACGGGCTCGAGGGGAGTTTCGGGTCGTGACAATATATATATTAGACATAAAGTGTTTTAAACCGAGAAACAAGCTTTTCGAAAAGATTTACATCAAAGGAAATTGTGCCTTATTTTTTGTGTGGTGTGCATTCATGAAATTTATTACATATTCACCATGCTATTTTGATACAAAATATCATGCAAATATTTACAATGAACATTTTATGAAAAGAGAGTTTTAACGTGATGTGGAGACCGATAATTTGAGAAAGATTTAAAATATCCCCTTGAAGATCAAATTTGAATTCTTTTAAAAGGTGATTTCAGTTAACCAAGAAATTCAAGAGTAATTGGAGACTGCTACTTGTTGTGTTATAAATTGTATTTTGAATCGAATGGCTTATGATAATGTGGGCATGATTGGCTGGATTGGTAAATGTGCTGAAAATGTATGAACTGTTGATTTGCCTTGAGAGGTTGTAAAATAAAATAATTGCCATGTCATGCTATTGCAATTTTTATTATATGGTGGGTTTAGCTTGCTGTAGTGGGTGGGTTCCGTGGACCAGCCTATTAGAGGGGCACGGTAACCCCGTTATATTCTTACCTCGGTTAGAGAGGCATGTAAGGTAACTCCCGAGGTATAACTTTAGAGCTCATTTCATGCCAAACCACCACGTGAGGGTGAACTCAGCCAACGCCAAGGAACGACTATGTTTTCAAAATAAAAATATGATTTATGCGTACATGACTTTTTAACAGCCTTGGTGGACTCGGTTGGGATAGGCCCAGGCCAAGGTATCCTTAACAACCGAGTATGAAAATGATTTTGGCATAAGCCGGGTTTCTAAGAAAGTTATAAGCCATGTTGTTTGTTTTTGACAAAAATGTAATGGCTTTATATGAGTTGAAATAAGTTTTAATATTATGAATTATGTTTCTCTGCATGGTGAAAATGGAATTAAACGGTTTTTCACAACTCCCCTATATGTTTATGTGATACATCATATTTTGAAACAGTGATTAATAAAGTTGATCGGATCCAAATTGAGGTCAATTATAATGTTTAAAAGTGATGAAAGATGAAAGGAATAGTTTAGGATAAAATATTCCGCACAAGAGAAAATAATAATATTTTTATTGAAAGAGAAATTGTGAGATAAAAGGTGATTCGGAAGTCAATTGAGGTATAATAAGTTATTTTAGGTACCAAGGAGACAAGAGGAAATTTTTAGAATAAAATAATATTTTATTAATAAAATAATATTAAAATATTAATATTTAACCGGATGTTGAAATCAAAATCAGTCATGAAGAAGGATCATATGGTTGATCCAAGTAGGGGAGAAGAAATAGAAATAAATTTTTGGAAATGAGCGATGAAAGTGAAATACGCGTGTTTTGCTAAGTCGAGCCAACGCGGATAAGTGAATACTTAAATATTATGGTAATACCGCGTTGAAGTGCAATTTTTATAATTTGGTAGTACACGTACGGAGAAAGGAAGATAGATAAAAATTAAAATTTTTATATGCATCAAAGAGATCGAATTTAAAGTATAAAAGTTGAAAGATTATGTAGAGAAATTAAATGGAAGAGATAAAATAAATGAATGGTAAAAATAATATTATAAGTATGTATAAAAAAAATAAATAAATAATATAGGAAGACCAACATGGGCAACCGCCCATGTGGTCAATAAAAAGAGTCAAAAGACTCTTTAATTTAATTGATGGAAGGGGGCCGACCATGTGGAACAAGATGAAGAAAGGAAGAAAAATGTGAGGGGCCGACCAAGTTGGAATAAAATGGAAAGAATAAAATATATATATATGGGTGAATAAGTAAAGTGAAGAAGACAAGATGAAAGAGAGAAGTCGGTTAGTGAAGAGAAGAAAAAGAAACAAGAAGAAGGCGTGAGCAAAGAGAACAAAAAGAAACAAGAGAAAGCCGAGCGTGAGAAAGAAAGTTAGAGGAGAGAGAGCTGAGTTGAGGGGGCAGTTTTGCTGCAAATTTTGGAGGAGGAAAGAACTGATTTTGAGGAAGGAAGGAGCAGCTTTGGCGGCTGATTTTTGAGGCTTTAACTTGTAAAACCTGAACCTATAAATACATATCATGATATACATGCATTGAGTAGCATGTTATTACGCTAGAAAAGCACCTAAGAATAGACGAAACCCGATATTGTACCTAATGGTACACTTAAATTGATTTAACCTCGAACTAGTTCAAATAGGAATTGTAGGATGAAATTTAATATTTTATAGTCCAGGAATGACTAAAAATGATTGTTCGGAGTTCGAGGGTTCATTTGGGGTAAAATTAAAAATTTTGATATTCAAGGGCAAAATCGTCATTTTGCCACCTAAGATAATAATTTGATCATGGAGTGAAATTTTTGACCAAGATTAACTATTTGGAGTATAATTTAATGATAGGAAGTGAAAAAGTTTAATTCTGGTGATTTTTGGAGTGTAGGGGCAAAATCGTAATGTTGCCACCCACAAACAAAATTTGAGATTTTGAGAGAATTTAGATCAAATTTGACAAATTGGAGAATGGTATGAGTATAAGGGATGAAAAGTATGTCTATGGGCATTTTTTCAATTTTTGGGGCAAAAATGTAATTTTTGACTTTTACGGGGGCAAAAGTGTAAATTTTAAAAATTACTCCACTGAGACTTTGGATGAGTCTGAGAATTTTATCTAAGCTATGAATATATGAGACAAGTGTATGGTGAAAATTTAGAAACAAATGGATGAAATTTTAAAAATGGGCCAATGGGAAAGTGACATGTGGCATTTTTAATGATATAATATTATTTTAATGAAAAGTCAGCCCATTTAAACCCAAATTTTAAGTGCTGGCCGGCCATAAGGAAGAACAAGAGAGGAAATAGAGAGGAAAGGAAGAAAAGAAGAAAAACCAAATAGAAACAAGAAAATTCAAAGGGAAATTCGCGATTTTCGACCGTTTACGCGTCTAACGGTAAGATTTTTCGATTTTAGCTTGATTTCTACCTTTCCTATGCCTTTATTTCCATTTAGCAGGCTTGAGGAGAGAGATCAAAAAGTGATATCAAGGGCTGGACGAAATTCTAGGGGAGAGAAATTGAAATTTTTAGGTTTTGATTTTTAGTTAAATTGATAGTTTTAGTTAGTTAAATGTGTTTAGAAATTAAATTGGGTAAGAAATCATTGAATTTTCACAATACCCACTCTTGGCTGGATGCTCAATGCTGTACAATGATGATGAATTGATTTTATTCTAAGGAAAATGAAGAGAAAATGATGAAAAACGATTAAACGTGATAGAAAAACAAAGTAGAAAATTAACCGACTTAATGTCCCATTTTTGGCCGAATTTTCCAAGGAAGGGAGTGAGCTGATTTTGTTGTTTTTAGAAGGTTATTGGCTGATTTTTAATTGTTAGAAATGTTGGAGAGAGAATGGGATGATTTAGAGCTAAAATGGAGCGCGTTAGCAATTTATCGAGCAAAGTGCCAAAAATAGGTTAATACCGTGTTTAAGCCGTTTTAGGCTATTGTATTTCATACCATGCATTATTATAGGATTTAAGTTAATTATATAGTGATTTAGCATCAATGTCATGAATTGTGTAAATTTTTGTAATGTGTCTAGGAGGAGAGCCTTCCGGAAAAGGCAAAGAAGTCGTACCCGACGAGTAGTGATCGGGGCGCTTAGAAAGCTTTTAGTTTGTACAAACGGTGAGTAAACTTATTATTATTGTAAATTATCTAGAGTTTATTTTAAATGCCCTTTATGTATTTTATGAAATGAGAACGAGATTAAAACGGGATTTTTGATGTTTTAGGAATAAATGTGACAAATAAAAATATATTGTATTGATTATGAAATTGAGTAATTGGAGGCTACAAATTGACTTGAAAAATATATATTTTCCTAGGAATGGCTTATGAGAAATGAGTATATGTGGCTATATTTTGTGAATGCATTGGGAAATTTATGTAAGTTGTTTTACTATGCAGGTTGGATAAATAAATAAAAGCCACGTTATACTGTCGAAATTTTATTAAAATTGGTGGGTTAGTCACTGCAGTGACGGGTTTCCGTGGACTCCCTATTAGAGGGGCATGGTAAACCCAGTTATATAGTTACTCCGATTGTAGAGGCGAGGAGGGTAACTCCTGGGGTAGTATTAGAGCTCACTTCATGTCGAACCCCCACGTGAATGTGTAACTCGGCCAACGCCAAGGAACGGCTGGTTTTAAAAATAAAAATGTGTTTCACGTGTGAATATTTTAACACCCTTGGCGGACTCGGTTAGATGCCTCGGCCAAGGTATCCCCGAAGATTAGTTTTGGCTTGAGCCTTGTTTTAATAAAAGACATAAGCCTTAACAACTGTTTTGGTAAATTACAAATATTTTATGGTTTAAGAAACAAATTGAAAACATTATGAAATGGGTTGAAATTTGTTGTTTAAACTTGCCTCCATTTTACTCGCCTTTAGATATTTATGATAATGTCGGTTTACTCATTGGGATTTTATAATCTCACCACCCCCCTTTCCACCCATTTCAGGTTCAGTATAGACTCTAGATAGTTGATCTCATCGAGGACTACCATTGGATCTGCATTTTCCAAACCGTAGGTTCACAGTCCTTTTTACTTTTGTTTATTCGGGGGCCCTCTTGTTATTGTAAATTAAATTCAATATTTTTGCTTACTGTATTTCAGTATGTATAAATTTATTTAGCTTTTACGCTATAAAAATTATTCACATATAACTCTATAAATATTGTTTTATAAGAAAATAAAATATTTTCCTTAATATTTCTTTTATTTTCTTATTATATTCAAATAACCGCAATTTCGTTTTAAATGAAGATTTTAGACTTTTAAACTCATTTTGAATATGAATTATGTGTTTTGTACTTGTATATTACGTTTTAGCCAGTTTCTAAATTTTTGAGAAAAAAATGACCAAAATACCCCTGTGTGGCGAAAATTTTATTTTGATTGTTTTTGATCTAAAATAGTATATATTCTCTAAAAACTCGATATTTAACAATGATTGCTCACAGGAAAGGAAAGAAACTGATATGTAAGCCTTGCAGGGTTTCGGTTGGCATTCCGGATAATGAGTGTCAATCGGGACGTCGCGGCGATTGTCATGGGCCTGAGGGAGGTTCCGGGTCGTGACAATTCTATTGGTATCCGAGCTTTTGGTTTTAAAGATAAGAGTTTTTAGTTTTAAAGTGGTTTTAAAAAACTTACAATATTAGTGTGGCCTCGGATTAAGTTAAGTTAGGTTGAATAGAATGCATGCATTTTCATATAGAGCCTAAAGTTCCCTAAGCTTGCTCGTTTTCTCTTATAGATTATTATGCCTCCTCGACGCGGATGCCCACCTCTCACTAGATCGGTTGGGAGGGGAAAAGGTCGTTCCCAACGTCGTCAGCTAGATGCAGTAGGGGAAGAATCGGCTGCGTCTACCATTCCGGCAGCACCTGCTGCTGAGCAGGCCGATAGTCCTCCACATCCTCCACCTCCTCCGCCACCTACGGGTATTCCCACCATGCCTATTGAGGCAGCACAGGCATTGGCAGCTTTCTTTACCGCAATGGCTGGTGGAGCTCCGACTGGTCAAGTTCCACCTATAGTACCACCAGTTACTCTTTTAGTTCCACCACCGGTACAAGATGTATCCATTTCCAATAAGCTAAAGGAGGCTAGACAGCTCGGTTGTGTGTCTTTCATGGGTGAGTTGGATGCCACTGTGGCAAAGGACTGGATTAATCAGGTTTCAGAGACTCTCTCTGATATGAGATTAGACGACGACATGAAACTGATGGTGGCTACGAGATTATTAGAGAAGAGGGCTCGTACTTGGTGGAATTCAGTGAAGTCCCGTTCCACTACTCCTCAGACGTGGTCAGATTTTTTCAGGGAATTCGATGGTCAGTATTTCACTTATTTTCATCAGAAAGAAAAGAAGAGAGAATTTCTGAGTTTGAAACAGGGGAATCTAACTGTAGAGGAGTACGAGACTCGTTTTAACGAGTTGATGTTATATGTGCCGGATCTGGTGAAATCTGAGCAGGATCAGGCTAGTTATTTCGAGGAAGGGCTCCGTAATGAGATTAGAGAGCGGATGACAGTGACTGGTAGGGAGCCGCATAAGGAGGTGGTACAAATGGCTTTACGGGCTGAGAAGCTTGCGACTGAGAATAGGAGGATTCGGACTGAGTTTGCAAAAATGAGGAATCCTGGTATGTCTTCTAGTCAGCCGGTAAAAAGAGGCAAGGACTCAACGACTTTAGGGAGCACTACTTCTATTTTCGTGACATCTCCTCGACCTCCATTTCCACCATCACAACAGAGACCTTCGAAGTTTAGCAGATCTGCTATGACTGGTTCTGGGAAGAGTTTCGGAGGTTTTGACAGATGCAGAAATTGTGGGAATTATCATAGTGGGCTATGTAGAGAGCCAACAAGATGTTTCCAATGTGGATAGACGGGTCATATTAGGAGTAATTGCCCACGGTTAGGACGAGCCACGGTAGTTGCATCATCTTCACCAGCTCCCACTTATATACAGAGGAGAGATTCTTCTGGGTTACCACCGAGACAGGGAGTGGCCATACGATCCGGTGTGGAGAGTAATACCTCGGCACATCCACCTTCGAGACCATAGACTCGTACCTCGACAAGAGTTTTCGCTGTGACGGAAGATAAGGCACAGGTCCGACCTGGAGCAGTGACAGGTACTATGTCTTTATTTGATAAAGATGCTTATGTTTTGATAGATTCTGGCTCAGATAGGTCTTATGTGAGCACCACATTTGCATCAATTGCTGATAGAAACCTGTCACCATTAGAGGAAGAAATTGTAATTCACACCCCTTTAGGAGAAAAACTAGTTAGAAACAGTTGTTATAGAGACTGTGGGGTAAGGGTAGGCGAGGAAGAATTTAGGGGTGACTTAATTCCTCTAGAGATCTTGGATTTTGATCTAATATTGGGTATGGACTGGTTAACTGCACATCGGGCGAACGTGGATTATTTTCGAAAGGAAGTTGTTCTTTGAAATTCGGAGGGAACAGAGATTGTGTTTGTAGGGAAACGCCGAGTATTACCGTCCTGTGTAATCTTGGCCACCAAAGCTTCAAAATTAGTGCAGAAAGGGTATCCGACTTATTTGGCATACGTGATTGATACTTCAAAGGGGGAACCTAAGTTAGAGGATGCCCCGATAGTAAGTGAGTTTCCTTATGTATTTCCTGATGATTTACTGGGACTGCCTCCTGATCGAGAGCTTGAGTTCCCTATTGATTTACTTCCAAGTACCGCACCTATTTCTATCCCTCCATATAGAATGGCTCCGGCAGAGTTGAAGGAGTTGAAAGTACAATTGCAAGAGTTGGTGGACAAGGGTTTTATACGCCCTAGTATATCTCCATGGGGAGCACCAATTTTATTTGTGAAAAAGAAAGACGGTACACTTCGGTTATGTATCGATTACCGACAACTTAACAGAATGACCATTAAGAACAAGTATCCGTTACTGAGGATTGATGATCTTTTCGATCAATTACAGGGAGCTACAGTGTTTTCCAAGGTTGATCTAAGGTTTGGGTATCATCAGTTGAGGATTAAAGAACAGAACGTACCCAAGACAGCGTTCAGGACTCGGTACGGTCATTATGAGTTCTTGGTCATACCTTTCGGGTTAACTAACGCACCGACAGCTTTTATGGATCTCATGAATAGGGTGTTCCACCCTTACTTGGACAAGTTTGTTATTGTGTTCATTGATGACATACTGGTTTACTCGAGAGATAATGATGAGCACGTTGCCCACTTACGTATAGTATTACAAACTTTGAGGGAAAGACAGTTGTATGCAAAGTTTTCGAAGTGTGAGTTTTGGTTACAGGAAGTGGTATTCTTGGGACACGTAGTATCGAGAATTGGAATATATGTTGATCCTAAGAAAGTAGAGGCAATTTTACAATGGGAGCAACCTAAGACAATGATGGAGATTCGTAGTTTCCTCGGATTAGCCGGTTATTATCGGAGGTTTGTTCAGGGGTTTTCCTTAATAGCAGCTCCTTTGACCCGTCTAACTCGTAAGGGAGTTAAGTTTGTGTGGGATGATGTTTGTGAGAATCGATTTCAAGAGCTAAAGAACCGGTTAACCTCCGCTCCCATTTTAACACTTCCTGTTAATGGTAAGGGATTTGTAGTATATAGTGATGCCTCAAAGTTGGGGTTGGGGTGCGTATTGATGCAGGATGAAAAAGTTGTGGCTTATGCTTCTAGACAGCTAAAGAGGCATGAAGCAAATTACCCTACCCATGATTTAGAGTTAGCAGCAGTGGTGTTTGCTTTAAAAATCTAGAGGCATTACTTGTATGGTGAGCATTGTCGGATATTTACGGATCACAAGAGTTTAAAATATTTGCTCACCCAAAAAGAGCTTAATTTGAGGCAAACGCGATGGTTGGAGTTGATAAAAGATTATGACTTGGTGATAGACTATCATCCGGGAAAGGCGAACGTTGTAGCTGATGCCTTAAGTGGTAAGTCTTCATCGTCTTTAGTAGCACTTCAGAGTTGTTATTTTTCAGCATTAATAGAGATGAAATCTCTTGGGGTCTAGTTGAGAAATGGTGAGGATGGATCCTTATTGGCAAACTTCATTGTGCGACCTTCGTTACATAATCAGATCAAGGACATTCAGAGGTTTGATGATGAGTTAAGAAAAGAAATTCAAAAATTGACCGATGGGGGAGTCAGTGAGTTCAGATTTGGAGAGGATAACGTCTTGATGTTTAGAGATCGAGTTTGTGTTCCTGAGGGAAACCAGTTGAGACAAGCGATCATGGAAGAAGCCCATTCATCTGCCTATGCATTACATCTCTGAAGCACCAAGATGTATAGGACTATCAGGGAGAATTATTGGTGGCCGGGTATGAAGCGAGACGTAGCAGAATTCGTAGCAAGGTGTCTCATATGTCAGCAAGTTAAGGCGAAGCATCAGAGGCCAGCAGGTACACTTCAGTCTTTACCTGTTCCCGAGTGGAAATGGGAGCATGTAACTATGGATTTTGTTTTGGGATTACCGCAGACACAAAGGGGAAATGATGCGATCTGGGTGATCGTAGATCGGTTGACTAAGTCCGCTCACTTTTTAGCTGTCCATAGTACATACTCTATTGAGAAGCTGGCTCAGCTCTATATAGATGAGATTGTGAGGCTACATGGAGTTCCCGTTTCTATAGTGTCAGATCGAGATCCTCGATTCACTTCTCGATTCTAGCCAAAATTTCAAGAAGCTCTCGGAACCAAATTGAAATTTAGCATTGCTTTTCACCCACAGACGGATGGTCAGTCAGAGAGGACTATCCAGACCTTGGAGGATATGTTTGTGTCATTGACTTTATTGGGAGTTGGGACAGACATTTGCCATTGATGGAATTTGCTTACAACAATAGCTTTCAGTCTAGCATTGGTATGGCACCATACGAAGCTTTATATGGAAGGAAATGTCATACTCCACTTTGTTGGGATGAAGTGGGTGAAAGAAAGTTAGTGAGTGTGGAATTGATCAAGCTAACTAATGACAAGATCAAGGTTATACGAGAGAGGCTAAAGGTAGCCCAAGATAGGCAGAAGAGCTATGCAGATAAACGGAGAAAAGACTTGGAGTTTGAGATCGATGATAAAGTTTTTCTTAAGGTTTCTCCTTGGAAAGGTAATAATTTGAATACTTTGAAGTATTAAATCCTATTGATTATACTATCATGATAAATTATGGTGTTTTATTGGATAATGAAAGGTGTGATTCGATTTGCGAAGAGGGGAAAGCTCAACCCGAGATATATTGGACCATTCCGAATCATTGAAAAGATTGGACCAGTGGCTTATCGGTTAGAATTACCTCCGGAGTTAGATCGGATCCACAACGTTTTCCATGTCTCCATGCTTAAGAAATATGTACCAGATCCCTCCCACGTCCTCGAAGCACCTCCAATCGAGTTGCATGACGATTTGAAGTTCGAGGTACAACCTGCGAGTATTTTGGATCGAAAGGATCGAGTACTGAGAAACAAGAGTATTTCAATGGTCAAAGTGTTGTGGAAAAGTGCTCGAATGGAGGAAATGACATGGGAAGTAGAGCATCAGATGAGGAACCAATACCCGCATCTATTTGTCGAATCTGGTAAGTGAAATTTTGAGCTCAAAATTTTATTTTAAGGGGGGTAGAATTGTAAAACCTGAACCTATAAATACATGTCATGACATACATGCATTGAGTAGCATGTTATTACGCTAGAAAAGCACCTAAGAATAGACGAAACCCGATATTGTACCTAACGGTACACTTAAATTGATTTAACCTCGAACTAGTTCAAATAGGAATTGTAGGATGAAATTTAATATTTTATAGTCCAGGAATGACTAAAAATGATTGTTCGGAGTTCGAGGGTTCATTTGGGGTAAAATTAAAAATTTTGGTATTCTAGGGCAAAATCGTCATTTTGCCACCTAAGATAATAATTTGATCATGGAGTGAAATTTTTTACCAAGATTAACTATTTGGAGTATAATTTCATGATAGGAAGTGAAAGAGTTTAATTCTGGTGATTTTTGGAGTGTAGGGGCAAAATCGTAATGTTGCCACCCACAAACAAAATTTGAGATTTTGAGAGAATTTAGATCAAATTTGACAAATTGGAGAATGGTATGAGTATAAGGGATGAAAAATATGTCTATGGGCAATTTTTCAATTTTTGGGGCAAAAATGTAATTTTTGACTTTTACGGGGGCAAAAGTGTAAATTTTAAAAATTACTCTACCGAGACTTTGGATGAGTCTGAGAATTTTATCTAAGCTATGAATATATGAGACAAGTGTATGGTGAAAATTTGGAAACAAATGGATGAAATTTTAAAAATGGGTCAATGGGAAAGTGACATGTGGCATTTTTAATGATATAATATTATTTTAATGAAAAGTCAGCCCATTTAAACCCAAATTTTAAGTGCTGGCCGGCCATAAGGAAGAACAAGAGAGGAAATAGAGAGGAAAGGAAGAAAAGAAGAAAAACCAAAGAGAAACAAGAAAATTCAAAGGGAAATTCGTGATTTTTGACCGTTTACGCGTCTAACGGTAAGATTTTTCGATTTTAGCTTGATTTCTACCTTTCCTATGCCTTTATTTCCATTTAGCATGCTTGAGGAGAGAGATCAAAAAGTGATATCAAGGGCTGGACGAAATTCTAGGGGAGAGAAATTGAAATTTTTAGGTTTTGATTTTTAGTTAAATTGATAGTTTTAGTTAGTTAAATGTGTTTAGAAATTAAATTGGGTAAGAAATCATTGAATTTTCACAATACCCACTCTTGGCTGGATGCTCAATGCTGTACAATGATGATGAATTGATTTTATTCTAAGGAAAATGAAGAGAAAATGATGAACAACGATTAAACGTGATAGAAAAACAAAGTAGAAAATTAACCGACTTAATGTCCCATTTTTGGCCGAATTTTCCAAGGAAGCGAGTGAGCTGATTTTGTTGTTTTTAGAAGGTTATTGGCTGATATTTAATGGTTAGAAATGTTGGAGAGAGAATGGGATGATTTAGAGCTAAAATGGAGCGCGTTAGCAATTTATCGAGCAAAGTGCCAAAAATAGGTTAATACCGCGTTTAAGCCGTTTTAGGCTATTGCATTTCATCCCATGCATTAGTATAGGATTTAAGTTAATTATATAGTGATTTAGCATCAATGTGATGAATTGTGTAAATTTTTGTAATGTGTCTAGGAGGAGAGCCTTCCGGAAAAGGCAAAGAAGTCGTACCCGACGAGTAGTGATCGGGGCACTTAGAAAGCTTTTAGTTTGTACAAACGGTGAGTAAACTTATTATTATTGTAAATTATCTAGAGTTTATTTTAAATGCCCTTTATGTATTTTATGAAATGAGAACGAGATTAAAACGAGATTTTTGATGTTTTAGGAATAAATGTGACAAATAAAAATATATTGTATTGATTATGAAATTGAGTAATTGGAGGCTACAAATTGACTTGAAAAATATATATTTTCCTAGAAATGGCTTATGAGAAATGAGTATATGTGGCTATATTTTATGAATGCATTGGGAAATTTACGTAAGTTGTTTTACTATGCAGGCTGGATAAATAAATAAAAGCCATGTTATACTGTCGAAATTTTATTAAAATTGGTGGGTTAGTCACTGCAGTGACGGGTTTCCGTGGACTGCCTATTAGAGGGGCATGGTAAACCCAGTTATATAGTTACTCCGGTTGTAGAGGCGAGGAGGGTAACTCCTGGGTTGTATTAGAGCTCACTTCACGTCGAACCCCCACGTGAATGTGTAACTCGGCCAACGCCAAGGAACGGCTGGTTTTAAAAATAAAAATGTGTTTCACGTGTGAATATTTTAACACCCTTGGTGGACTCGGTTAGATGCCTCGGCCAAGGTATCCCCGACGATTAGTTTTGGCTTGAGCCTTGTTTTAATAAAAGACATAAGCCTTAACAACTGTTTTGGTAAATTACAAATATTTTATGGTTTAAGAAACAAATTGAAAACATTATGAAATGGGTTGAAATTTGTTGTTTAAACTTACCTCCATTTTACTCGCCTTTAGATATTTATGATAATGTCGGTTTACTCATTGGGATTTTATAATTTCACCACCCTCCTTTCCACCCATTTCAGGTTCAGTATAGACTGTAGATAGTTGATCTCATCGAGGACTACCATTGGATCTGCATTTTCCAAACCGTAGGTTCACAGTCCTCTTTACTTTTGTTTATTCGGGGGCCCTCTTGTTATTATAAATTAAATTAAATATTTTGGCTTACTGTATTTCAGTATGTATAAATTTATTTAGCTTTTACGCTATAAAAATTATTCACTTATAACTCTATAAATATTATTTTATAAGAAAATAAAATATTTTCCTTAATATTTCTTTTATTTTCTTATTATATTCAAATAACCGCAATTTCGTTTTAAATGAAGATTTTATACTTTTAAACTCATTTTGAATATGAATTATGTGTTTTGTACTTGTATATTACGTTTTAGCCAGTTTCAAAATTTTTTAGAAAAAAATGACCAAAATACCCATGTGGCGAAAATTTTATTTTGATTGTTTTTGATCTAAAATAGTATATATTCTCTAAAAACTCGATATTTAACAATGATTGCTCACAGGAAAGGAAAAAAACTGATATGTAAGCCTTGCGGGGTTCCGGTTGGCATTCCGGATAATGAGTGTCAATCGGGACGTCGCGGCGATTGTCATGGGCCTGAGGGAGGTTCCGGGTCGTGACATAACTACTGATTTTGAAGGCTGAAAAGTGTAGTTTTGCTGCTAGTTTTGGAGGCTGAGAAGTGCAGATTTTTACAGCTGATTTTGAAGGTTGTAAGGTGCAGTTTTGGTTGTTAATCTTTGTTGTTTTGGCTATTGATTTTTGGAGGGAAAATAGAGCGGCTTAGCTGCTGATTTTGAAGCCAATATGAGCAGCTTTGACTGCTGAAAATTGAAGGTTGAAAAAGCAAGAAAGTGTGGCTGACGGTGAAAGAGAGAGAGAGAAAGAAATTTGGGACAACTTGTGCATGTGAGAAAAGAAAAAGAAGGACAAGCAAGGGCTGCTGGACGGTGGAAGAAAGAAAGAAAGAAAGAAAAGAAAAGAAAAGAACAAGAAAGAAAAATGGGCATGACCCAACAAGAAAGAAAAATGGGCATGGCCCAACAAGAAAGAAAAATGGGCATGGCCCAATAGATAGAAGTTGAGGAGAGATCATAAAAGAGTCCAAAAACAACAAAGAAAGAAAAGTCCAAAAGAAAAGGAAGGTGGAGACTTGGGCCAACCTAGCCGAATTGGGTAAAATTTCTTTACTTTACTCCATGGCTTATTGTGAAATTGGACTATATGGAGGCTAACCCATTTTATTTAATTATACATTGGTTATTTGGTGATATGAATTAAATTTAAATTACTTTAATACAACATTTAAATATTTTATTAGGAGGTGTCATAAGACTAAAGTAAAAAAGAAAATGTGAAATTTACGAATAGTGCTCGAATGAAGTTAAGAAATTTTAAATGATTCGTTGTGAAGAATTATTGATGTTAGAGGAATTTAGATGCATAATTTGGTTGAGAATGCTAAGTTAAATGGTAAATTATTGGAAGAAATGAGGAGAAATAATGTAGATTTATGATAGAATGAGAGAGAGAAGTGGAATTGATGCACTAAGTATATTGGATTTAAATTGTTGCTAGGAAAGTTTGTTGTGGGAGAGTGCCGAATGACGTAGGTGACTAACAACTAAGAATAATTTTACGAGTACGAATCAATAGCGACGTAAAAATCCCGCTATTGTGAAGTCAGCAACCTTATCATCATTTTAATTATCTAAAGTGGTCTTTTTATTTGATTTTTGTGAATTTTATAGAAAATGTGTTTAAATGAAAAGATTTTATAAATTGTCTTGAAATTGAATGATGACTTTGAAAATAGAGTAATTGGAGACCACTTGATATATTGTAAATTTATGGTTTTAGTTGATTGGCTTATGGCAATATTGGCATGAATGGTTGAATTGCTAAATGTGCTGAAAATGCATGAATTATTGATTTGCCTTGAGAGGCTGTAAAATAAAATAATTGCCATGTCATGTTATTGTAAATTTTATTGTATGGTGGGTTTAGCTTACTCAGTGGGCGGGTTCTGTGGACCAGCCTTTTTGAGGGGCACGAAATCCGGTTATATATGTACCTCGGTTGGAGAGGCTCGTAGTGTAAAACCCGACCCTATAAATACATGTCATGACATACATGCATTGAGTAGCATGTTATTACGCTAGAAAAGCACCTAAGAATAGACGAAACCCCGATATTGTACCTAACGGTACACTTAAATTGATTTAACCTCGAACTAGTTCAAATAGGAATTATAGGATTAAATTTAATATTTTATAGTCCAGGAATGACTAAAAATGATTGTTCGGAGTTCGAGGGTTCATTTGGGGTAAAATTAGAAATTTTGATATTCAAGGGCAAAATCGTCATTTTGCCACCTAAGATAATAATTTGATCATGTAGTGAAATTTTTGACCAAGATTAACTATTTGGAGTATAATTTATTGATAGGAAGTGAAAAAGTTTAATTCTGGTGATTTTTGGAGTGTAGGGGCAATATCGTAATGTTGCCACCCACAAACAAAATTTGAGATTTTGAGAGAATTTAGATCAAATTTGACAAATTGGAGAATGGTATGAGTATAAGGGATGAAAAATATGTCTATGTGCAATTTTTCAATTTTTGGGGCAAAAATGTAATTTTTGACTTTTACGGGGGCAAAAGTGTAAATTTCAAAAAGTACTCCACCGAGACTTTGGATGAGTCTGAGAATTTTATCTAAGCTATGAATATATGAAACAAGTGTATGGTGAAAATTTGGAAACAAATGGATGAAATTTTAAAAATGGGCCAATGGGAAAGTGACATGTGGCATTTTTTTTAGATATAATATTATTTTATTGAAAAGTCAGTCCATTTAAACCCAAATTTTAAGTGCTGGCCGGCCATAAGGAAGAACAAGAGAGGAAAGGAAGAAAAAAAGAAAAACCAAAGAGAAACAAGAAAATTCAAAGGGAAATTTGCGGTTTTCGACCGTTTACGCGTCTAACGGTAAGATTTTTCGATTTTAGCTTGATTTCTACCTTTCCTATGCCTTTATTTCCATTTAGCATGCTTGAGGAGAGAGATCAAAAAGTGATATCAAGGGCTGGACGAAATTCTAGGGGAGAGAAATTGAAATTTTTAGGTTTTGCTTTTTAGTTAAATTGATAGTTTTAGTTAGTTAAATGTGTTTAGAAATTAAATTGGGCAAGAAATCATTAAATTTTCACAATACCCACTCTTGGCTGGATGCTCAATGCTGTAAAATGATGATGAATTGATTTTATTCTAAGGAAAATGAAGAGAAAATGATGAAAAACGATTAAACGTGATAGAAAAACAAAGTAGAAAAATAACCGACTTAATGTCCCATTTTTGGCCGAATTTTTCAAGGAAGGGAGTGAGCTGATTTTGTTGTTTTTAGAAGGTTATTGGCTGATATTTAATGGTTAGAAATGTTGGAGAGAGAATGGGATAATTTAGAGCTAAAATGGAGCACGTTACCAATTTATCGAGCAAAGTGCCAAAAATAGGTTAATACCGCGTTTAAGCCGTTTTAGGCTATTACATTTCATACCATGCATTAGTATAGGATTTAAGTTAATTATATAGTGATTTAGCATCAATGTGATGAATTGTGTAAATTTTTGTAATGTGTCTAGGAGGAGAGCCTTCCGGAAAAGGCAAAGAAGTCGTACCCGACGAGTAGTGATCGGGGCACTTAGAAAGCTTTTAGTTTGTACAAACGGTGAGTAAACTTATTATTATTGTAAATTATCTAGAGTTTATTTTTAAATGCCCTTTATGTATTTTATGAAATGAAAACGAGATTAAAACGGGATTTTTGATGTTTTAGGAATAAATGTGATAAATAAAAATATATTGTATTGATTATGAAATTGAGTAATTGGAGGCTGCAAATTGACTTGAAAAATATATATTTTCCTAGGAATGGCTTATGAGAAATGAGTATATGTGGCTATATTTTGTGAATGCATTGGGAAATTTATGTAAGTTGATTTTACTATACAGGCTGGATAAATAAATAAAAGCCACGTTATACTGTCGAAATTTTATTAAAATTGGTGGGTTAGTCACTATAGTGACGGGTTTCCGTGGACTGCTTATTAGAGGGGCACGGTAAACCCAGTTATATAGTTACTCCGGTTGTAGAGGCGAGGAGGGTAACTCCTGGGGTAGTATTAGAGCTCACTTCACGTCGAACCCCCACGTGAATGTGTAACTCGGCCAATGCCAAGGAACGACTGGTTTTAAAAATAAAAATGTGTTTCACGTGTGAATATTTTAACACCCTTGGCGGACTCGGTTAGATGCCTCGGCCAAGGTATCCCCGAGGATTAGTTTTGGCTTGAGCCTTGTTTTAATAAAAGACATAAGCCTTAACAATTGTTTTGGCAAATTACAAATATTTTATGGTTTAAGAAATAAATTGAAAACATTATGAAATGGGTTGAAATTTGTTGTTTAAACTTGCCTCCATTTTACTCGCCTTTAGATATTTATGATAATGTCTGTTTACTCATTGGGATTTTATAATCTCACCACCCTCCTTTCCACCCATTTCAGGTTCAGTATAGACTGTAGATAGCTGATCTCATCGAGGACTACCATTGGATCTGCCTTTTCCAAACCGTAGGTTCACAGTCCTCTTTACTTTTGTTTATTCGGGGCCCCTCTTGTTATTGTAAATTAAATTAAATATTTTGGCTTACTGTATTTCAGTATGTATAAATTTATTTAGCTTTTACGCTATAAAAATTATTCACGTATAACTCTATAGATATTGTTTTATAAGAAAATAGAATATTTTGCTTAATATTTCTTTTATTTTCTTATTATATTCAAATAACCGTAATTTCATTTTAAATGAAGATTTTAGACTTTTAAACTCATTTTGAATATGAATTATGTATTTTGTACTTGTATATTACGTTTTAGCCAGTTTCAAAATTTTTGAGAAAAAAATGACCAAAATACCCCTGTGTGGCGAAAATTTTATTTTGATTGTTTTTGATCTAAAATAGTATATATTCTCTAAAAACTCGATATTTAACAATGATTGCTCACAGGAAAGGAAAGAAACTGATATGTAAGCCTTGCGGGGTTCCGGTTGGCATTTCGGATAATGAGTGTCAATCGGGACGTCGCAACGATTATCATGGGCCTGAGGGAGGTTCCGAGTCGTGACACGTAGGGTATCTCCTGATGTATGGTTAGAGTTCACATCACGCTGAACCACCTCGTGATGATGAACTCTGCTAACGCCAAGGAACGACTGTGTTTTCAAAACGAAATAAAAATTTGTTTTACATGTATATGAAATTTTTAACAACCTTGGCGAGCTCAAGTGTACGCCTCTGATCAAAGTGTCATCGAGTACTATTTGATGGCATGAGCCAAATGTTTATTAAAGTCATAAGCCTTAATGAGAAATTAAATGAAATACAACCGTTTACATGTGAAATATCCCATACTTTGATATGGTGATAAATAAAGTTGAGCGAATGCAAATTGAGGTCAATTAAAATGTTTAAAAGTGATAAGAGATGAAAGGAGTAGTTTAGGATAAAATATTTCACAAATGAGAAAATAATAATAATTTTATCGGAGGAGAATTTGTGAGATAAAAGGCGATTCGGAAGTCAAGTGAGGCATAATAAGGTATTTCAGGTACCAAGGAGACATGATAAAATTTTTAAAATATTAATATTTAGCCGGATGTCGAAATCAGTCATGAAAAAGGATCATATGGTTGATCCAAGTGGGGGAGAAGATGACAAGCCCGACTCTATAAAAATATTTGTCATGACATACATGTGATGGATAGCATGTTTGCATGCTAAGAGAGTCCCGAAAAAAAAAATTTACAAAAGTCGGTATTGTACCTAGAGGTACAACAAAGTTGAGTTAAACCTTGAACTAGATCAAATAGAGAATTTACAATCAAAATTAAGAATTTTAAAGTCCCAGAATGGTTTAATATGGTGATTCGGAGTTCGAGGATCAATTTGGAGTCAAATCGAAATTTTTGCTATCTAGGGGTAAAATGGTCATTTGCCACCTAGGGACAAAATGGGAATTTTTAGAAAAGATTTTTGGGCCCATTTGACTTATTGGAGTAAGATTGGAGGTTTAGAAGTGAAAAATTTTAATTTCGGTATAATTTGGAGTAAAAGGGTAAAATGGTAATTTTGCCATCCGAAATCAAAAATTTAATTTTTGAAAGGATTTTGATCAAATTTAATTATTTGGAGTGTGAAATGAGTATGAGGAGTGAAAATTATGCATTATGTAAAATTTTCAATTTTTGGGTTAAAAATGTAATTTTTGAAAAGTTCGAGGGTAAAAGTGTAATTTTGAAAAATTTGCTCCACCAAAACTTTGAAAAAATCTGAACATTTCACTTAAGACTTGGATAAGTCAAAGGGAATGCATGGTGGAAAAAGTAGGACAAGTGGATGGCTAAAAAAAAAATGAATTAATAAAATATTCAAAATATGAATAAAATAATATTATTCATTAAACAATAAAAAGGCATAAAAAAAATCAGCCCATAACCCATTCTTCTTCTTCAACATTCGGCCAAGCAAGAAACAAGAGAGAGAAAGGAGAAAATAAAACCCTAACCAAGAAATTTAAAGGGAAAATAGGTAGAAATTCAAAAATCAAGTGAAAAAAAAGGTAACATTTCTTAAATTTGTCTTGTGCTTTACCTTTCCCATGCATTTCCCATCATTTTCCATGGTTGAATCATGTAATTTGAGGATGATTTCAATTCTGGTCATATGGGTTTAGAGAGAGAAAGTTGTTAGATAAATTTGATTTTAAGCTATGTTAGTGTTTAGTGTTTGTTTAGCATGTTTATGAGTAAAACAACAAGAAAAATGTTTATATTCTCCATGAATTTCTCTAAGCCGAATCTAGCCAATGGTATGTGAGGATGAGGTTGACTTTATTTTATGAGAATTGGGTGGAAAAATGATAAATTATGAGGTTGGAAATTAAATGGGAATTTTCGGTGCAATAAATTGAAATTTTTACCCACTAGGGGTAAAAGCGTAATTTATAGTCCACACTGATAAGTTGGACCAAATTCACAGTCATTGAGGTATTGTGGATATAATTGAATAATTGAAATTGAAATGGATGGAATTGGAGTCGAATTGGAGATTTTAGGAATTTACATCGTGTATAGGCGAGTTAGGTCGGACACCGCAATTAAGCGATTGTCTAGACATTTCAAATCCTATATAGTGCATACGCATGGATAAGAGCCTGAAATAATTTATGATAAATTGACACAATTTATTGAATTTTGTGTCATGGATTATGGATAGGTGGTGAGTCAATTGTTTCAGGTAAGAGACTACACCCGAGGGCGAAAAATAGGAGTATTTCTACTCCTAATACTGTGAGTGAACTTATTATCGTCTTAATTATCTAAAGTAGTTTTATACAATTGTGTGATTTTATGGAAAATAGGTTTAAATGGTAAATTGCTATGTTTTAAAAGAAATTGTGATTTTATAAAATGATTTTATAAATTTTCTGAAAAATTGAATACTGGTTTTGAAATAGAGTAATTGGAGACTGCCTGCTTGTGTTGCAAATTTATGGTTTTGAATTGAATGGCTTATGATAATAAATGAGCATGAATGACTAAACTGATTTTGGTGTTAGAATTATTTCTACTGTGTATTCAGCCTTGAGAGGCTAGGTTGCGATAAATTGCCATGTCATGCTAGAATGAATTTTATTGATTGGTAAATTATATATTAATTATTTACTGCAAAGGGGGTTCCGTGGACCAGCCTATTAGAGGGGCACAGTAAACTCCATTATATTATTACCTCGAACAGAGAGGCGCGTAGGGCATCTCCTAGGGTAAAGCTTAGGGTTCACTTCACGTCAAACCACCACGTGAAGGGGAACTCAGCCAACGCCAAGGAACGGCTATATTTTTCTCAAACTAAAATATATTTTAAGTGTATACAAAATTTTAACAGCCTTGGTGGACTCGGTTAGATGCCCTGCGCAAGGTATCACCGAGTATGAGTTTTGGCACGAGCCAAAGTTTTAGGAAATTCAGAAGCCAAGTTGATTTCTTGATTTATATGGATTGATTTTATTTGGTTGAAATAAGTTGAAAGCTAATGAAATTACAGTATGATGACTTATTTTAATTGTCTTCATTTACTCGACTTTAGATAGTTTAAATGGTATCTGTTTACTCATTGGGATTTTATAATCTCACCACCCTCATTTCCTCACATTTCAGGTTCGGGGAAATTCTATAGTTAGCTGACTTTGACAAGGACCTTCATTTGGACTCGAATCGGTAAAAGCTGTAGATTTCCAGCTTCTGATGCATTTTAGATTGATGTGGGCCCATGTTTCACTGTAAAAAAAATTTTATGTTTTGGTTATTTGCTTTATAGTATATATGAATATAATTATCTTTTACGCTATAAGAATTATGTACCGATAGTTTTATGAAAATTATTTTATAAGAAAATAGTTTATTTTATTGAATATTTTTATTATATTCAAATGGTCAAATTTTCACTTCAAATGAACGTTTTAGATACTTAATTTTTTTAAATCATTAAATATATATTTTCGGCTTACCTACTACATTTTTAGCAAGTTTCGAGGTTTTTGACAAAAATGATAAAAATGCCCCTGTGAGTAAAACAAAAGTTATGTTATGATTTGGAAATGATTTGTAATCCTTCGTATTTTAATTATTTGATAACTATTGCTCACCAGGGAACTGCGAAAGCTGATACGAGAGCCTTGCGAGGTTTCGATCGACATTCGGGGTGAAGAATGTTTGTTGAGGCTTCGCGGCGGTTGTCACGGGCTCGATGGGGAGTTCCGGGTCGTGACAGCATGGGTTGGGATGAATTTTCAAATCATGAAATACGTAATGTGATGGGATATTTTGATTGTCTCATTTTACTCGGCTTTAGCTTATTTAAATGATGTTTGTTTACTCACTGGGATTTTATAATCTCACCACCCTCCTTTCCACCCATTTCAGGCTCAGAATAGACTGTAGATAGCTGGTATCGTGAAGGACTACAGTTAGACTTGCATCATCCAAAAACTGTAGGTTCATTTCTTATGAGACTTTTGGTCATTCGTGGGCCCACGTGTCACTGTAAATTAAATTTTATACTTTGGTTATTTGTATTACAATATGTATAAATTTATTTAGCTTTTACATTACAAAAATTATTTACCGGTAACTCTATAAATATTGTTTTATAAGAAAATAGAATATTTTTATTGAATATTTTTGTTATATTTCAATAGATATAGTTTCATTTAAAATGAATGTTTTAGACATCTAAATTTATTTTTGATTATGAAATATGTGTTTTCCACTCGTATACTATATTTTTAACTGGTTTCGAGATTAGTGTGGAAAAATGACCAAAATGCCCTTGTGAGAAAAAAATTATTTTTTTCTATTGTTTTGATTTGGAAATAGATTATAACCTCTAAAAACATGTTATTTTACAACTATTGATCACAGGGGAGGTGAGAAAACTGATATTAAAACCTTACGAGGTTCCGATTCGGCATTCCGGGTGATGAATGTCTATCGGGATATCGCGACGGTTATCACGGGCTTTAGGAGAATACCGGGTCGTGACAAAACCCATCCATTGACAAGAAAAGTTCATTTATAGTCACTAATGCCTTCAAAAGCCTTGTTATTCGCTTTAAGTGGTTTTGTAACTTTATAAATGATTTTAAACTGATTTGTTTTTTCATTCTAGGTTAAAAGAGTTTAGACTTTGATGTTTGCATTGAGAAATGTGAAGCGAAACCCATCCATTGACAACAAAAGTCCATTTATAGTCACCCATGCCTTCAAAGGCTTTGTTACTCGCTTTAAGTGATTTTATAACTTTATAAATAATTTAAAATTGAATTTTTGACATTTTTCATTAAAATAGATCATAATTTGATGCTTACATTGGGAAACGTGAAGCGAAACTCATCAATTGACGAGAAAAGTGTAACACTCGGTACCTTCCTATAGAAGTCAATAAGACCTTATCGACAAGACGAAGGGTCAACTTATGTAAATTTAAGTGCTAAAAGCGGTGACGGGTGGAAGGAATATTTTAGAATAAAGTATTTCGCACGCGAGAAAGTAATAAATAAATAATAATAATATTTGGTCAAGGATGAATTAGCGAGTTAAAACGACGATTTGGAAGTGAACTGGGGCAAAGTGAGACACTTTGAGACTCGAGGATACAAGTGGAGAATTTTGAAATAAAATAATATTAAAATAATCCGATGCCGGAATGAGTTGCATCTTGTGAGAAATAGGTTAAGTCTAAATGGGGGAGACCAATAATAGAATTTTTGGATAACATGAATAAAATAATATTTTATTCATTTATATTATATTATAATATTTAGCTAGAGAAATTATTGGTCAAGTGCAAAATTGGATGAAAAGAAAATAATTAGTCATGAAAAATGAGGTTATGTGGAATATTAACATATGCATGTGACAATACTATTACATGCAAAAGATGGCATATAAAAGTGTAATCTTAATAGAGAACATGTGGGACCCCACCATGTGACAAACAAAAAGGAAGGAGACAAATGTAAAAGGTGAAAAATGCATGCAATGTTATTGGCTAAATGGGAGGCCAAATGAGAAATAAGGAGGAATAATGCCTTCATAAGCCTTGTTACTTGCTTTAAATGGTTTTATAATCTTATAAATGATTTTAAACTGAATTTTTCTTCATTAAAATAGGTCGTACTTTGATGTTTGTGTTGGGAAACATGAAGCGAACGCCATCAATTGACAAGATGTCACGACCCGGTACTCCCCTCGAGCCCGTGACAACCGCCGCGGTGTCCCGGTAGACACTTATTGCCCGGAATGTCAACCCGAAACCCCGCAAGGCTTTACTATCAGTTTCTCTGTTCCCTTGTGAGCAACCATTGTCAAATATCGTGTTCTAAAATATTTTAAGCTGTTTCCAACTTTAAACAAATAAAATATTAATTTTTCGTCTCACAAGGGTATTTTGGTCATTTTTCTCAAAAATTTTAAAACTGGCTAAAACGTAATATACAAGTACAAAACACACAATTCATATTCAAAATGAGTTTAAAAGTCTAAAATCTTCATTTAAAACGAAATTATGGTTATTTAAATATAATAAGAAAATAAAAGAAATATTAAGTAAAATATTCTATTTTCTTATAAAACAATATTTATAGAGTTATACGTGAATAATTTTTATAACGTAAAAGCTAAATAAATTTATTCATACTTAAATACAGTAAGCCAAAATATTTAATTTAATTTACAATAACAAGAGTGCCCCTGAATAAACAAAAGTAAAGAGGACTTTGAACCTACGGTTTGGAAAATGCATATCCCACTGTAGTCCTCGATGAGATCAGCTATCTACAGTCTATACTGAACCTGAAATGGGTGGAAAGGAGGGTGGTGAGATTATAAAATCCCAATGAGTAAACAAACATCATCCTAAACATCTAGAGTTGAGTACATGGAGACAATAAAGTAAATCATCATAAACTGGGTTATAGCATTAGAACACATTTTGTTCAAAACACGTAAAGAGGCTTATGAATCTCAGAAAAATCTAGGCTTGTGCCATAAATCCATTCTCGGGGACACCTTGGCCGAGGCATCCTACCGAGACCGCCAAGGCTATTAAAATTCACATTTCACATAAATCATGTTTTTGTTTTGAAAACATAGCCGTTCCTTGGCGTTGGCTGAGTTCCCCCTCACGTGGTGGTTTAGCGTGAAGTGAACCCTAAACTTTACCCCAGGAGATACCCTACGCGCCTCTCCGTTCGAGGTAAGAATATAATGGGGTTTACCGTGCCCCTCTAAAAGGCTGGTCCACAGAAACCCCCTACTGCAGTGATTAATTAATATATAATCCACCATATAATAAAACTCAATAACATGATATGGCAATTTTGTAATTCGTAGTTTTTCAAGGTAACCAAACAATTCGCATTTCAATACAATTGCCAACTAGCCAATCATGCTCGATTTATCATAAGCCAGTTAATTTAAACAATCAAATTGCCACAATTAACAGTCTCCGTGTACTCTATTTTTCAAAATTACTATTAATTTCAAAACAATTTATAATTTAATTTCATTGAAACTCATTTATTCATAAAACATGAAAATTTATCTTTTTAAATTCTTTTTTCCATAGAATTCATGAAAGCATTTAAAAACCACCCTAGATAATTAAAATGATAGTAAGTTTACTCACTATGTCTAGAATGCAGACTTTCGAAGCACTCTGTCTACTGGTCCTCGGATGCAATTTCCTTGCCTTTATCGGAGGACTCACCACCTTGACACAATACAAAATCGAGAGTTTCACCAATTTGGTACTAAATCAAAATTAAATTAATTTAGATTACCAATGCATGATATGGAATGCAAAATGCATTGGTAACTATCTAAACCCGGTATTGGCCTAATTCGTCTTATCACCCGATTAAATTCCTAACGGGTCTGTTTAAACTCCAATTTAATTCTTTTCAGTTTCTATACCTCAATTGCACCCAAATTAACTTAATGTCCCTCAGTGTGGTGCAAATTATCAGTCCCAACAGCAAATTACGAAAATACCCCTAGTGGGTAAAAATTCGTATTTTTGCTCCGAAAATTCCCATTATTTTTCTAGGCTCATAATTCATCATTCCTTAACCAATTCTCCTAGAATAAAATCAAACTCATCCTCACTCACTACATGGTAAATTCAGCCATTAATGGTTGGGGGAGAAAATAAATTCTTTTCTTGTTGTTTTGTTTCTAAATATGCTAAACTAACTAAAAACACTAACATAAATTAAAATCAAATAAATCCAACAACTTTCTCTCTCCTAACCCATTTTTCCAGAATTTAATTCATCATGAAAACATGTAATTTAATCATGGAAAATAAAGAGAAATGCTTGGGAATAAGAAAACTCAAGCTTAATAGAAAAAACTCACCTTTTTCACTTAATTTTCTTGAAAATTCACACTTTTTCTTTGATTTTCTCTCTCTAGGGTTTTGTTTTTGTTTTCTCTCTCTTCTTGCTGGTTTGGCCGGCCATGGGGTGGAAGATGGGCTGATTTTGTGCCTTTTAACAAGGAAAATAATAAATTAATAAAGGCATGACACATGGCATCATGTCATTGGCCCGTTTTTTAAAATTTTAAAAATTTAAACATTTTAACTCCACCACATGTTTAGTCAAGGGTCAAAGATGAAGACAAGGAAGACCATGTGCTGGAAAAAATATCCTGGTGGTGGAAAATTACAATTTTGCCCCTGAGGTGGCAAAATTACCATTTTACCCCTATACTCCAAATTATACCGAAATTAAAATTTTTCACTTCTAAACCTCAAATCATACTTCAATAAGTCAAATTATACTCTAATAAGTCAAATGGGGTCAAAAAAATCTTTTTTAAAATTCCCATTTTGTCCCCAGGTGGCAAATGACCATTTTGTCCCTAGTTAGTGAAAATTCCGATTTGACTCCAAATTGACCCTTAAACTCCAAATTACCATTTTAAGTCATCCATGAACTGTGAAACTCTTAATCTCACCTTAAAATTCCTATTTGATCTAGTTCGAGGATTAAATAAACTTTGTTGTACCTCTAGGTACAATACCGACTTTTGTAAATTTTTCGGGACTCTCCTAGCATGCAATCATGCTATCATCACATGTATGTCATGAATAGTATTTTATAAGGTCGGGCTTTACAACACTACCCCCCTTAAAAATAAAATTTTGACCTCAAAATTTCACTTACCTGATTCGAATAAAAGATGTGGATATTGGTTTCTCATCTGGCTCTCGACTTCCCACGTCATCTCCTCCATTCGAGCATTCTTCCACAATACTTTCACCATTGGAATGCTCTTGTTCCTTAGCACTCGATCCTTTCGATCTAGAATACGTACAGGCTGCACCTCGAACTTCAAATCCTCATGCAACTCAATGGGAGGTGTCTCTAAAATGTGAGAGGGATCGGGAACATACTTTTTCAACATCGAGACATGGAAGACATTATGAATTCGATCTAACTCTGGGGGTAATTCAAGTCTGTAAGCCATTGGCCCAATCCTTTCAATGATACGAAAAGGTCCAATGTATCTTGGATTGAGCTTTCCCCTCTTCGCGAATCGAATCACACCTTTCATCATCCAATGAATACCACAAATTATCACAATAGTATAATCAAATAAGATTTAATACTTGGAAATTTCAAATTATTACCTTTCCAAGGAGAAACCTTAAGAAAAACTTTATCGTCGACTTCAAACTCCAAATCTTTCCTTCGTTTATCCGAATAATTCTTCTGCCTATCTTGAGCTGTCTTTAATCGCTCTCGGATAACTTTGACCTTATCGTTTGTCAAATCAATCAATTCCACATTCACCAATTTCCTCTCACCTACTTCATCCCAACAAAGCGGAGTTCGGCATTTTCTTCCATACAAAGCCTCGTATGGTGCCATCCCAATACTAGACTGAAAACTGTTATTATAAGCAAACTCCACCAATGGCAAGTGTCTGTCCCAACTCCCGATAAAGTCAATGACACAAGCCCGTAACATATCCTCCAAGGTCTGAATAGTTCTCTCAGATTGACCATCTGTCTGTGGATGAAAGGCAGTACTAAATCTCAATTTAGTTCCAAGAGCTTCCTGAAATTTCGGCCAAAATCGAGAAGTAAATCGAGGGTCTCGATCTGACACAATAGAAACTGGGACTCCGTGTAATCTCACAATCTCATCTATATAAAGTCTTGCCAGCCTCTCAATAGAATACGTGCTATGGATAGCCAAGAAATGGGCGGACTTAGTCAATCTATCCACAATCACCCAAATAGCATCCTTCCCACTTTGTGTCCGCGGCAAACCCAATACAAAGTCCATAGTCACATGTTCCCATTTCCATTCAGGAATCGGTAAAGGTTGAAGAGTACCTGACGGTTTTTGATGCTCCGCCTTGATCTGTTGGCATGTGAGACATTTCGCTACAAACTCTGCTATGTCTCGTTTCATACCCGGCCACCAATAACTTTCTTTAATAGTCCGATACATCTTGGTGCTTCCGGGATGTAAAGCGTAGGCGGAAGAATGAGCTTCCTCCAAAATAGCTCGTCTCAATTGATCATCATTAGGAACACAAATTCGGTCTCTAAGCATGAAAGTACCATCATCGCTAAGTGTAAACTCACTAGCTTCTCCATCTTGCAGCTTTTGAACTTCCTGTTTCAACCAATCATCAGATTTCTGCAATTCTCTTATCTGATTCAACAATGAAGGTCTCACGACGAAACTAGCAAGTAGGGTTCCATCCTCACCATTATTCAACTGGATCCCTAGAGATTTCATCTCAAGTAACATCGGAAAATAAGAACTTTGAAGTGTTGCTAACGACGATGAGGATTTACGACTTAAGGCATCCGCTACAACATTTGCTTTTCCCGGATGATAATCAATCACTAAGTCATAATCCTTAATCAACTCCAACCATCGTCTCTGTCTCAAGTTAAGCTCTTTCTGGGTGAGCAAATACTTCAAACTTTTATGATCAGAAAAAATCCGACAACGCTCACCATATAAATAATGTCTCCAAATCTTCAATGCGAATACTACTGCTGCTAACTCCAAGTCATGAGTAGGGTAATTCGTCTCGTGCTTCTTCAACTGTCGGGAAGCATAAGCTATTACTTTCTCGTCCTGCATCAACACACACCCTAATCCCAACTTAGATGCATCGCTATATACCACAAATTCTTTTCCACTAACAGGAAGTGTTAAAACGGGAGCGGAGGTTAACCGGTTCTTTAGCTCCTGAAATCGATTCTCACAAACATCATCCCACTCATACTTAACTCCTTTACGAGTCAAACGAGTCAGAGGAGCTGCTATCAAAGAAAATCCCTGAACAAATCTCCGGTAATAACCGACTAAGCCAAGGAAACTACGAATCTCAATTACCGTTCTCGGTTGCTCCCATTGCAAGATTGCCTCAATCTTCTTGGGATCGACATAAATTCCAGCTCCGGACACCACATGTCCCAAGAAAACCACTTCCTTCAACCAGAATTCACATTTAGAGAACTTGGCATAGAGTTGTCTCTCGCGCAAAGTTTGCAACACAATGCGCAAATGGGCAGCATGTTCATCATCATTCTTCGAATAAACCAGGATGTCATCGATGAATACTATCACAAACGTATCCAAGTATGGATGGAACACCCTGTTCATAAGATCCATAAAAACTGCCGGGGCATTAGTCAAACCAAACGGCATCACCAGAAACTCATAATGCCCATAACGCGTCCTGAAGGCAGTCTTAGGTACATCCTGCTCCTTAATCCTCAACTGATAGTACCCAGATCTCAAATCAATCTTAGAGAATACCATAGCACCTCGTAATTGATCAAAAAGATCATCTATCCGGGGTAAAGGGTATTTATTCTTGATGGTCACTCGGTTCAGCTGACGGTAATCAATACACAATCGAAGAGTGCCATCTTTCTTCTTTACAAATACGACTGGTGCTCCCCAAGGAGAAATGCTAGGGCGAATGAAACCTTTATCCACCAAATCTTGCAACTGAGCTTTCAGTTCCTTCAACTCTGCTGGAGCCATTCTATATGGAGGAATAGAAATAGGTGCGGTACCCGAAAGTAAATCAATAGGGAACTCAAGCTCTCGATTAGGAGGTATTCTCGGTAAATCATCAGGAAATACATCAGGAAACTCACTTACTATTGGGACATCCTCTAACTTAGGTTCCCGCTTTGAAGTATCGATCACGTATGCCAAATAAGTCGGATACCCTTTTTGCACTGATTTTGAAGCTTTGATGGCCGAGATTACACAAGATGGTAATACTCGACGTTCCCCTACAAACACAATCTCTGCTCCCTCCGAATTTCGAAGAACAACTTCTTTTCGAAAACAATCCACGTTCGCCCGATGTGCAGTTAACCAGTCCATACCTAATATTAAATCAAAATCCAAGATCTCTAGAGGAATTAAGTCACCCCTAAATTCTTCCTCACCTACCCTTACCCCACAGTCTCTATAACAAGTATTTCTAATCAACTGTTCTCCTAGAGGGGTATACACTACAATTTCTTCCTCTAATGGTGACAGGTTTCTATCAGTAATTGATGCAAATGTCGTACTCACATAAGATCTATCTGAGCCAGAATCTATCAAAACATAAGCATCTTTATCAAATAAAGACATAGTACCTGTCACTGCTCCAGGTCGGACTCGTGCCTCATCTTCTGTCACAGCAAAAACTCTTGTCGCGGTACGAGTCTGTGGTCTCGAAAGTGGATGTGACGGGGTATTACTCTCCACACCAGACCGTATGGCTACTCCCTGTCTCTGTGGTAACCCAGAAAAATCTCTCCTCTGTATATCTGTGCGAGCTGGTGGAGATGATGCAGCTACAGTGGCTCGTCCTAACTGTGGGCAATTACTCCTAATGTGACCCGTCTGTCCACATTGGAAACATCTTGTTGGCCCTCTACATAGCCCACTATGATAATTCCCACAATTTCTGCATCTGTCAAAACCTCCGAGACTCTTCCCAGAACCAGTCATAGCAGATCTGCTAAACCTCGAAGGTCTCTGCTGTGATGGTGGAAATGGAGGTCGAGGAGATGTCACGGAAATAGAAGTAGTGCTCCCTGAAGTCGCTGAGTCCTTGCCTCTTTTTACTGGCTGACTAGAAGACATACCAGGATTCCTCCTTTTTACAAACTCAGTCCGAATCCTTCTATTCTCAGTCGCGAGCTTCTCAGCCTGTAAAGCCATCTGTACCACCTCCTTATGTGGCTCCCTACCAATCACTGTCATTCGCTCTCTGATCTCATTACGGAGCCCTTCCTCGAAATAGCTGGCCTGATCCTGCTCAGATTTCACCAGATCCGGCACATATAACATCAACTCGTTAAAACGAGTCTCGTACTCCTCTACAGTTAGATTTCCCTGTTTCAAACTCAGAAATTCTCTCTTCTTTTCTTTTTGATGGAAATAAGTGAAATACTGACCATCGAATTCCCTGAGAAAATCGGACCATGTCTGAGGAGTAGCGGAACGGGACTTCACCGAATTCCACCAAGTACGAGCCCTCTTCTCTAATAATCTCGTAGCCACCATCAGCTTCATGTCATCATCTAATCCCATATCAGAGAGAGTCTCGGACACCTGATTAATCCAGTCCTTTGCCACAGTGGCATCCAACTCACCAGTGAAAGATACACAACCTAATTGCCTAGCCTCCTTCAGCTTCTTGGAAATGGATACATCCTGTATTGGTGGTGGAACTAAAGGAGTAGCTGGAGGCACTACAGGTGGAACTTGACCAGTCTGAGCTTGACCAGCCATTGCTGCAAAGAAAGCTGCCAATGCCTGTGCTGCCTCAGTAGGCATGGCAGGAATACCAGTAGGTGGCTGAGAAGATGGAGGATGTGGAGGACTATCGGCCTGCTCAGCAGCAGGTGCTGCCCGAATAGTAGATGCAGCTGATTCCTCCTCTACTGTATCTGGCTGATGACGTTGGGAACGACCTCTTCCCCTCCCAACCGATCTAGTGAGAGGTGGGCGTCCGCGTCGAGGAGGCATTATAATCTATAAAAAAAATACGAGCAAGTTTAGGTAACCTTAGGCTCTATATGCAAATGTATGCATTCTATTCAACCTAACCTAACTTAACTTAATCCGGGGCCACACTGATATTGTAAATTTTCTAAAACAACTTTAAAACTAAAAACTTTGATCTTTAAAATCAAAAGCTTTGATACCAATCGAATTGTCACGACCCGGTACTCCCCTCGAGCCCGTGACAACTGTCGCGGTGTCCCGGTAGACACTTATTGCCCGGAATGTCAACCCGAAACCCCGCAAGGCTTTACTATCAGTTTCTCTGTTCCCTTGTGAGCAACCATTGTCAAATATCGTGTTCTAAAATATTTTAAGCTGTTTCCAACTTTAAACAAATAAAATATTAATTTTTCGTCTCACAAGGGTATTTTGGTCATTTTTCTCAAAAATTTTAAAACTGGCTAAAACGTAATATACAAGTACAAAACACACAATTCATATTCAAAATGAGTTTAAAAGTCTAAAATCTTCATTTAAAATGAAATTATGGTTATTTGAATATAATAAGAAAATAAAAGAAATATTAAGTAAAATATTCTATTTTCTTATAAAACAATATTTATAGAGTTATACGTGAATAATTTTTATAACGTAAAAGCTAAATAAATTTATACATACTTAAATACAGTAAGCCAAAATATTTAATTTAATTTACAATAACAAGAGTGCCCCCGAATAAACAAAAGTAAAGAGGACTTTGAACCTACGGTTTGGAAAATGCAGATCTCACTGTAGTCCTCGATGAGATCAGCTATCTACAGTCTATACTGAACCTGAAATGGGTGGAAAGAAGGGTGGTGAGATTATAAAATCCCAATGAGTAAACAAACATCATCCTAAACATCTAGAGTTGAGTACATGGAGACAATAAAGTAAATCATCATAAACTGGGTTATAGCATTAGAACACATTTTGTTCAAAACACGTAAAGAGGCTTATGAATCTCATAAAAATCTAGGCTTGTGCCATAAATCCATTCTCGGGGACACCTTGGCCGAGGCATCCTACCGAGACCGCCAAGGCTATTAAAATTCACATTTCACATAAATCATGTTTTTGTTTTGAAAACATAGCCGTTCCTTGGCGTTGGCTGAGTTCCCCCTCACGTGGTGGTTTAGCGTGAAGTGAACCCTAAACTTTACCCCAGGAGATACCCTACGCGCCTCTCCGTTCGAGGTAAGAATATAATGGGGTTTACCGTGCCCCTCTAAAAGGCTGGTCCACAGAAACCCCCTACTGCAGTGATTAATTAATATATAATCCACCATATAATAAAACTCAATAACATGATATGGCAATTTTGTAATTCGTAGTTTTTCAAGGTAACCAAACAATTCGCATTTCAATACAATTGCCAACTAGCCAATCATGCTCGATTTATCATAAGCCAGTTAATTTAAACAATCAAATTGCCACAATTAACAGTCTCCGTGTACTCTATTTTTTCAAAATTACTATTAATTTCAAAACAATTTATAATTTAATTTCATTGAAACTCATTTATTCATAAAACATGAAAATTTATCTTTTTAAATTCTTTTTTCCATAGAATTCATGAAAGCATTTAAAAACCACCCTAGATAATTAAAATGACAGTAAGTTTACTCACTATGTCTAGAATGCAGACTTTCGAAGCACTCTGTCTACTGGTCCTCGGATGCAATTTCCTTGCCTTTATCGGAGGACTCACCACCTTGACACAATACAAAATCGAGAGTTTCACCAATTTGGTACTAAATCAAAATTAAATTAATTTAGATTACCAATGCATGATATGGAATGCAAAATGCACTGGTAACTATCTAAACCCGGTATTGGCCTAATTCGTCTTATCACCCGACTAAATTCCTAACGGATCCGTTTAAACTCCAATTTAATTCTTTTCAGTTTCTATACCTCAATTGCACCCAAATTAACTTAATGTCCCTCAGTGTGGTGCAAATTATCAGTCCCAACAGCAAATTACGAAAATACCCCTAGTGGGTAAAAATTCGTATTTTTGCTCCGAAAATTCCCATTATTTTTCTAGGCTCATAATTCATCATTCCTTAACCAATTCTCCTAGAATAAAATCAAACTCATCCTCACTCACTACATGGTAAATTCAGCCATTAATGGTTGGGGGAGAAAATAAATTCTTTTCTTGTTGTTTTGTTTCTAAATATGCTAAACTAACTAAAAACACTAACATAAATTAAAATCAAATAAATCCAACAACTTTCTCTCTCCTAACCCATTTTTCCAGAATTTAATTCATCATGAAAACATGTAATTTAATCATGAAAAATAAAGAGAAATGCTTGGGAATAAGAAAACTCAAGCTTAATAGAAAAAACTCACCCTTTTCACTTAATTTCCTTGAAAATTCACACTTTTTCTTTGATTTTCTCTCTCTAGGGTTTTGTTTTTGTTTTCTCTCTCTTCTTGCTGGTTTGGCCGGCCATGGGGTGGAAGATGGGCTGATTTTGTGCCTTTTAAAAAGGAAAATAATAAATTAATAAAGGCATGACACATGGCATCATGTCATTGGCCCGTTTTTTAAAATTTTAAAAATTTAAACATTTTATCTCCACCACATGTTTAGTCAAGGGTCAAAGATGAAGACAAGGAAGACCATGTGCTGGAAAAAATATCCTGGTGGTGGAAAATTACAATTTTGCCCCTGAGGTGGCAAAATTACCATTTTACCCCTATACTCCAAATTATACCGAAATTAAAATTTTTCACTTCTAAACCTCAAATCATACTTCAATAAGTCAAATTATACTCTAATAAGTCAAATGAGGTCAAAAAAATCTTTTCTAAAATTCCCATTTTGTCCCCAGGTGGCAAATGACCATTTTGCCCCTAGTTAGTGAAAATTCCGATTTGACTCCAAATTGACCCTCAAACTCCAAATTACCATTTTAAGTCATCCATGAACTGTGAAACTCTTAATCTCACCTTAAAATTCCCATTTGATCTAGTTCGAGGATTAAATAAACTTTGTTGTACCTATAGGTACAATACCGACTTTTGTAAATTTTTTGGGACTCTCCTAGCATGCAATCATGCTATCATCACATGTATGTCATGAATAGTATTTTATAAGGTCGGGCTTTACACAAGAAATGCCCATTTATAGTCACTCATACCTTCGATAGCCTTCTCACTCCTTTAAGTAGTTTTATAACATTATAAATGATTTAAAATTGAATTTTTTTCATTTACTATTAAAACAGATCATAATTTGATGTTTGCATTGGAAAACTTGAAATGAAAGCCATCCATTGACAAGAAAAGTCCATTTATAGTCACTTATGCCTTTGAAAGCCTTGTTACTCGGTTTAAGTGGTTTTATAACTTTATAATTAATTTTAAACTGATTTTTTTTTCAATTTAGGTTAAGTGAGTTCATAATTTAATGTTAGCATCAGGAAACATAAAGTGAAAGCCATCAATTGGCAAGAAAAGTCCATTTATAATCATCCATGCCTTCAAAAGCCTTGTCACTCACTTTAAGTGGTTTTATAACTTTATAAACAATTTTAAATTGATTTTTTTTAATTTTTCATTCCAATAGATCTTAATTTGATGTTTGCATTAGGAAACATGAAGTGAAAGCCATCCTTTGACAAGAAAAGTCCATTTATAGTCACTCATGCCTTCGACAGCCTAATCACTCACTTTAAATGGTTTAATAATCTCATAAATGATTCTAAGTTGAATTTGTTTCCATTTCTGGTTAAAACAAATCATAATTGGATATTTGCCTTGTGAAACATGAAGCGAAAGTTATCCATTAACAAAAAAAGTTCATTTATAGTCATCCATATCTTCAAAAGCCTTGTTACTCGCGTTAAGTTGCTTTATAACTTTATAAATAAGTTTAAATTAATTTTTTTTCATTTATCGTTAAAACAGATCATGATTTGATGTTTGCATCTAAAAATGTGAAGCGAAACCCATCCATTGACAAGAAAAGTCCATTTATAATCATCCATGCCTTCGAAAGCCTTGTCACTCACTTTAAGTGGTTATATAACTTTATAAACAATTTTAAAATGATTTTTTTTTATTTTTCATTCGTATAGATCTTAATTTGATATTTGCATTAAGAAACATGAAGCGAAAGCCATCCATTGGCAAGAAAAGTCTATTTATAGTTACTCATGCCTTCGACAGCCTAGTTACTCACTTTAAATGATTTTATAATCTCATAAATGATTTTAAGTTGAATTTGTTTCCATTTCTAGTTAAAAAAGATCATAATTCGATGTTTGTCTAGTGAAACATGAAGTGAAAGTCATTCATTAACAAGAAAAGTCCATTTGTAGTCATCCATATCTTCGAAAGCCTTGTTACTCGCGTTAAGTGATTTTGTAACCTCATAAATGAGTTTAAATTAAATTATTTTCATTTATTGTTAAAACATATCACAATTTGATGTTTGCAGTAGGAAACGTGAAGCGAAACCCATCCATTGACAAGTAAAGTTCATTTATAAGCACCCATGCCTTCAAAAGCCTTGTCACTCACTTTAAGTGGTTTTATAACTTTATAAATAATTTTAAATTGAATTTTTTTATTTTTTAATGTTTGCATTAGGAAACATGAAGCGAAAGCCATCCATTGGCAAGAAAAGTCCATTATAGTCATTCATGCCTTCGACAACCTAGTTACTCACTTTAAATGGTTTTATAATCTCATAAATGATTTTAAGTTGAATTGGTTTCCATTTCTAGTTAAAACATATCATAATTGGATGTTTGCTATGTGAAACGTGAAGCAAAAGTCATCCATTAACAAGAAAAGTCCATTTATAGTCATCTATATCTTCAAAAGCCTTGTTACACGCGTTAAGTGGTTTTACAACTTTTTAATGAGTTTAAATTAATTTTTTTTCCATTTATCGTTAAAACGAATCATGATTTGATGTTTGCATTGGGAAACATGAAGCAAAACCCATCCATTGATAAGAAAAGTCCATTTATAGTCACTCATGCCTTCGAAAGCCTTGGTACTCGCTTTAAATGATTTTATAATCTTACAAATGATTTTAAACTGAATTGTTTTCATTAAAATAGGTCATATTTTGATGTTTGCATTGGGAACCGTGAAGCGAACAACATCAATTGACAAGAAAAGTTAATTTATAGTCACTCATGCCTTTGAAAGCCTTCTTACTCGCTTTAAGTGGTTTTATAACATTATAAATGATTTTCAACTGAATTGTTTTCATTTTTTGTTAAAACGGATTATTATTTGATGTTTGCATTAGGAACCGTGCAATAAAAGACATCTATTGACAAGAAAAGCCCATTTATAGTCACTCATACCTTCGAAAACCTTGTTACTCGCTTGAAATGTTTTGTGTAAATGATTTTAAGTTGAATTTATTTTCATTTTTGGTTAAAATAGATTATAATTGGATGTTTACCTCGAGAAGCGTTAAGTGAAAGCCATCCGTTGACAAGAAAAGTCCATTTATAGGCACTCATGCCTTCGAAAGCCTTGTTACTTGCTTTAAGTGGATTTATAATTTTATAAATGATTTGAAATTGAATTTTTTCTTTTTAGGTAAAAATAGATTACAATTTGATGTTTGCATAGGGAAACGTTAAGCAAAAGCCATCCGTTGACATGAAAAGTCCACTTATAACCATTCATGCCTTTGAAAGCGTTGTTACTCGCTTTAAGTGATTTTATAACATTATAAATGATTTTAAACTTATTTTTTTCATTTATCGTTAAAACGGATCATAATTTTATGTTTGTGTTGGAAACATGAAGCGAAAGCCGTCCATTGACAAGAAAAGTTTATTTATAGTCACTAAAGCTTTCAAAAGCCTTGTTACTCGCTTTAAGTAGTTTTATAACTTTATAAATGATTTTAAACTGATTTTTTGTCATTCTAGGTTAAAAGAGTTCATACTTTGATGTTTGCTTCGAGAAATGTGAAGCGAAACCCATCCATTGACAATAAAAGTCCATTTATAGTCACCCATGCCTTCAAAGGTCTTGTTACTCGTTTTAAGTGGTTTTATAACTTCATAAATAATTTTAAATTGAATTTTTTTTACATTTTTTATTAAAATAGATCATAATTTGATGTTTGCATTGGGAAACATGAAGCAAAACTCATCGATTGATGAGAAAAATGTAACACCCCGTACCCTCCAATAGGAGTCAATAAGACCTTATCGACAAGACAAAGGGTCAATTGACGTAAATTTAAGTGCCAAAAGCGATGACGGGTGGAAGGAATATTTTGAAATAAAGTATTTTGCACGCGAGAAAATAATAATTAAATAATAATAATATTTTATCGAGGATGAATTAGTGAGTTAAAATGATGATTTGGAAGTGAACCGGGGCAAAGTGGGACACTTTGAGACTTGAGGAGACAAGTGGAGAATTTTGGAATAAAATAATATTAAAATAATCCGATGCCGAAACGAGTCACATCTTGCGAGAAATAGGTTAAGTCTAAGTGGGGGAGACCAATAATAGAATTTGTTGATAACATGAATAAAATAATATTTTATTTGTTTATATTATATTATAATATTTAGGTAGAGAAATTATTGGTCACATGCAAAATTGGATAAAAAAAAATAATTAGTCATGAAAAATGAGGTTTTGTGGAAGATTAGCATATGCATGTGACAATACTATTACACGTAAAAGATGGCACCCACCATATGACAAATAAAAAAGAAGGAGACAAATGTAAAAGGTGAAATATGCATGTAATGTTATTGGCTAAATGGGGGCCCAAATAAGAAATAAGGTAGGAGAATGCATGCAAGGAGTAAGGTGGATGAAATGGAAATGCATTAAGAATGCATAAAGATAGATTGAAGAATGGATGGATAATGGAAGTGGATATTCAACCAATTAAAAGAGATGGAAATTGGATGCATGAAATCTTATAGGTTGGCAAGGTGGCCAAATAGAATAAAAAGGCAAATGTGTGCATGCAATTTGATTGGTTTAGTGGGTGGCCATATAAATACAAAATTTCAAAGTGTAAAAGAAATGAGAATTGGCCTTGGTGAAGCTTGTGAGAACCGACCATTGAGAGAGGAAAAGAAAGTAGAAACTATTTTTGAGAGCTCCACTCGAGAGGAAGAAAAAGAAAAGAGAGGAAATGTAGGAAGGCTCGAGTTTGTGAGGATTCAAGAGAAATCGTTGGTTTCCTACTTCTTCCTTGTTGAGCCTTGATGCTTACTTACCATTCAAAGTGTAGATTGGAAGCTTGAAAGAGATGTGTGGCATGGTTTCAAAATCCAAGTGAGGAAAGGTAAGAATTGTGATTTTAGTTTGAATATGTTTTGAAAAGCAGTTGGTAACATAGGAAAGTGTTTATGGCGGCAAAGTTCTCCAAGTGTTGAAAGACATAGATGCATGCATGCCATTGATCCTTGGTTTGGTGATGGATTTAAGATAAAACGCAAGAAGGGGTAAGATGTTCTTAACCTTTAAATTCCTAAATGGTGGAAAAATGTGGGTGTTAATGGATAGATTTATGTGTGGCAACCTTGATGATAAAAGCTATGGAGATGTGTTGAGATGCATGCAAAGTCCAAGCTACTTTAAGAGGTAAGCATGCATTGTGGGTATATTATGGTACATTAGGTTCGGCTCGTTGAAAATTAATGGTTGCATGTTAGAGTATTTATAAGAATAAAGATGAACAATGTTGATATTGATTAAGGATTCTTGGTTAATATGCTGCCCATGTATAATTGTGCATGTGCATGAAATTGGAAATAATGTGTGAGGTCAGTTACAATGGAAAATAATTATTTGAAATGTGAAGAGTTCTTGAAAATGAAAGGAACTAAGAATGTGGTACATAGGGCAGGAAATGTGAGCTGAATTGGAATGATAAATACTAAGTATATTAAGCTTGATTTATCGCTAGGAAGTGTGCAAGTGAACAAGGATTACCATGGTGATTAATTAGAGAAGGAAATGGGTGACTGGCAAGCTAATTTAATTTGAAACGTAACCGGATAAGTGGCAAAGTAATATCTCGCCATTGTAAGGTAAGTAGGGGGTGTCTATTTCAAAAGATTCCATACTATATAATGTTATATGTATAGTAACTTGTCAATGATTATTCAATGCCTTTGTGGAATGCATGAGTTGCTAGAAAATGATAAGTGATTTGAATACATGGTTTGGAACAATTTATACACTGTTTTTGTGGAAAACATGAATTGGTAGAAGCCATAGGCAATTGTGGATGCAAATTGATTTGGAAGTTGTTTGTGTAGACTATATGTGTGTGTGTGTGAAGTGTTTTAGAAATCGGGAAACAAGCCCTTTTACAATGTTTTGCATCAAAACCGTGCCTTGAATCTTTGTGAAGTGTGCATAGATTATTGCACTTGATAAATGGCTTAAAATGAGTTCAAAATGCTGAGAATCATTTTTATGCTAATCTATTTTATCTGTCTCCATTTACTCAACTTTAGATATTTTAGATGATATTTGTTTACTCACTGGGATTATATAATCTCACCACCCTCCTTTCCACCCATTTCAGGCTCAGGATAGTCGGTAGATGGCTCACTTTGTTGTGGTCTACAATTAGACTTGCATCCTCAAAAACTGTAGGTTTACCGCTTTTGATACTTTTGGTCGTTCGTGGGCCCACGTGTCACTATAAATTAAATTTTATACTTTGGTTATCTGTATTACAGTATGTATGAATTTATTTAGCTTTTACGCTACAAAAATTATTTACCGGTAACTCTATAAATATTATTTTATAAGAAAATAGAATATTTTATTAAATATATTTATTATATTCCAATAGTCATAATTTCATTTTAAATGAAGGTTTTAGACGTTTAAACTTATTTTTGATTATGAAATATGTGTTTTCCACCCGCATACTACATTTTTAGCTGGTTTAAAGATTTTCGGGAAAAAATAACCAAAATGCCCCTGTGTGACAGAAATAATTTTTTTTATTGATTTAAGTTGGAAATAGCTTAAAATCGTTTAGAACATGATATTTGGCAACGGTTACTCACAGGGGAAATGAGAAACTAATATTAAAGCCTTACGGAATTTCATTTGACATTTCTGGTAACGAGTGTCGATCGGGACACCGCGGTGGTTGCCACTGGCTCGAGGGGAGTATCGAGTCATGACAGTTTTTTGGCAACTCCCCTATTTAATTGAAATCTTTCAGTGCTTCATTTGTTGATCATGAGTTGATATATGTGGATATACACAATTATTTTTACATGCCACACATTTTGGAAGCGTGCATGTTTTTATACGGCTATTTGTATATTTGAACGAAATAGATGATTTCGATGATTAAAATTTATTTTACTATGCTTTGATTTTGGCATTGTTGCCAAGGAAAGTATTGCACTATGATTTTTATGGCATTATTTTTACAAGACGCAAATACCTTTCTAGTTATTTGGTTCTATAAGGTTATCATTTTATACTCTGATTTTATCCTTTAAATTATTTGTTATAAGCTTGTTTCCCATCTACGCCCTACTCATGGAGCTGATGATCACTGAGTTTGTGAGACTCACCCCCTTATCTCTCTTTTTACAGTCAAGTGATCAGCCTAGCATACATTCATCGACACTTATTGTCTATCGCGGATAGTTAAAGGCATCTCATAGCATCCTATTCTGAGTCTCTTCGCTGCTAGAGGTTGAGTCGTTCATAGCATAATTTGTTTGTAAATAGTGTTAATGTAAATGTACAATTGGAGATTATAGACTTTAATGTATTTTTACAAATATGAGGAAAAAAGGTTAAATTGATTTATTACGACTTTTTGATCAAATCGTATTACAAAGAGTTATACGGTTCGAAGCAATTATATAAGTACGTGGAATAAATATAATGTATTAACAAGAGTTCAAATAAGTCTTCTTTGGGACTTGGTGGGTTCTCCCGCAAGACTCGAACGTCAATAGCGATCAAGGAACGGGTCGTTACAAAAAGTTCATTTATAGTCACTCATGCCTTCGAAAGCCTAGTTACTCACTTTAAATGGTTTTATAATCTCATAAATAATTTTAAGTTGAATTTGTTTTCATTTTTTGTTAAAACAGCTCATAATTGGATGTTTACCTTGGGAAAAGTGAAGTGAAGGCCATCCATTGACAAGAAAAGTCTATATATAGTCACCCATACCTTCGAAAGCCTTGTTACTCGCTTTAAGTGCTTTTATGACTTTATAAGTGATTTTAAATTGAATTTTCATTCATTTTTCATTAAAATAGGTCATAATTTGATGTTTGCATTGGGAAACATGAAGTGAACGCTATCCATTGACAAGAAAAGTCTATTTATAGTCACTCATGCCTACAAAAGCATAGTTACTCAGTTTGAATGGTTTTATAATCTCATGAATGATTTTGGGTTGGTTTCCATTTTTTGTTAAAAAAGATCATAATTGGCTGTTTGCCTTAGGAAACATGAAACAAAAGCCATCGATTGATAAGAAAACTCCATTTATAGACACTTATGCCTTCAAAAGCCATGTTTCTCTCTTTAAATGGTTTTATAATATTATAAATGATTTTAAGTTGAATGTTTTTTCATTTTCAATTAAAACATATCATAATTAGATGTTTGCCTTAGAAAACGTGAAACGAAAGCCATCCATTAAGAAGAAAAGTCCATTTATAGTCACTCGTGCCTGCAAAAGCCTAATTGCTCGCTTTAAATGGTTTTGTAATCTTATAGATGATTTTAAGTTGAATTTGTTCTCATTTTTTGTTTAAATAGATCATAATTGGATGTTTGCTTGTAGAAACATGAAGCGAAAGCCATCCGTTGACAAGAAATGTCCATTTATAGTCACTCATGCCCTTAAAAGCTTAGTTACTCGCTTCAAGTGGTTTTATAACTTTATAAATGACTATAAATTGAATTTTTTTCATCTTTCATTAAAACATATCATACTTTGATGATTGCATTGGGAAATGTGAAGTGAAAGCCGTCCTTTGACAAGAAAAGTCCATTTATAGTCACTCATGCCTTCGAAAGCCTTGTTACTCACTTTAAATGGTTTTATAATCTTATAAATGTGGTTAAGTTGTTTTTTTTTTAATTTTTGTTTTACAATCTTATAAATTATTTTTAGTTGAATTTTTTTTATTTCTGGTTAAAACATATCATAATTGGATGTTTGCCTTAAAAAACTTGAAGTGAAAGCCATCCATTGATAAAAAAAGTCCATTTTTAGTTACTCGTGTCTACGATAGCCTAATTACTTGCTGTCAATGGTTTTATAATCTTATAAATGATTTTAAGTTGATTTTTTTATTTTTGGTAAAAATAGATCATAATTGGATGTTTACCTTGAGAAGCGTGGATCCGTTGATAAGAAAATTTCATTTATAGTCACCCATGCATTCAAGAGCCTTATTACTGGCTTTAAGTGGTTTTATAACTTTACAAATGATATTAAATTGAATTTGTTTTCATTTTTAGTTAAAACGTATCATAATTTGATGTTTACATTGGGAACGTGAAGCAAAAGCCATCTGTTGACAAGAAAATTATATTTATAGTCACGCTTGCCTTGAAAGCCTTGTTACTCTCTTTAAGTGGTTTTATAACTTTATAAATAATTTTAAATTGAATTTTTTCTCATTTATTGTTAAAACGAAACATAATTTGATGTTTCCATTAGAAACATGAAGCGAAAGCCATCTATTGACAAGAAAAGTCCATTTATAGTCACTCATGCCTTCAAAAGCCTTGTTACTCGCTTTAAGTGGTTTTATAAATTTATAAATGATTTTAAACTAATTTTTTTTTAATTTTAAGTTAAAAGAGTTCATAATTTGATGTTTGCATTAGGAAACGTGAAGCGAAAGCCATCCATTGAGAAGAAAAGTCCATTTATAGTCACTCGTGCCTGCAAAAGCCTAATTGCTAACTTTAAATGGTTATGTAATCTTATAGATGATTTTAAGTTGAATTTGTTCTCATTTTTTGTTTAAACGTATCATAATTGGATGTTTGGCTCGAGAAATGTGAAGCGAAAGCCATTCGTTGACAAGAAAAGCCCATTTATAGTCACTCATACCTTTGAAAGCTTAGTTACTCCCTTCAAGTGGTTTTATAACTTTAGAAATGATTATAAATTGAATTTTTTTCATCTTTCATTAAAACATACTGTACTTTGATGATTGCATCAGGAAACGTGAAGTGAAAGCCATCCTTTGACAAGAAAAGTCCATTTGTAGTCACTCATGCTGTAAAACTCGACCCTATAAATACATGTCATAACATACATGCACTGAGTAGCATGTTATTATGCTAGGAAAGTCTCTAAGAATAGACGAAACTCGATATTGTACCTAACGGTACACTTGAATTGATTTAACCTCGAACTAGTTCAAATAGGAATCGTAGGATGAAATTTAACATTTTATAGTCAAGGAATGACTAAAAATGATTGCTCGGAGTTCGAGGGTTCATTTCGGGAAAAATTGAAAATTTTGATGTTTAGGGGTAAAATCGTAATTTTTCCACCCGTGGAAAAAATTTGAGATTTTGAGAGAATTTAGATCACATTTGACAAATTGGAGAATGGTATGAGTATAAGGGATGAAAAATATGTCTATGGGCAATTTTTCAATTTTTGGGGCAAAAATGTAATTTTTGACTTTTACGGGGGCAAAAGTGTAAATTTCAAAATTACTCCACCAAGACTTTGGATAAGTCTGAGAACTTTATCTAAACTATGGATATGTGGGACAAGTGTTTGGTGAAAATTTGGAAACAAATGGATGAAATTTTAAAAACGGACCAATGGGAAAGTGACATATGGTATTTTTTAATAGTTTAATATTATTTTAATGAAAAGTCAGCCCATTTTAACCCCATTTTAAGTGATGGCCAGCCATAAGGAAGAACAAGAGAGGAAATAGAGAGGAAAGGAAGAAAAGAAAGAAAACAAAGGGAAACTAGAAAAATTCAAAGGGGAATTCATGTTTTTCGCCCGTCTACGCGTCTAACGGTAAGATTTTTCGATTTTAGCTTGATTTCTACCTTTCCTATGCCTTTTTTTCCATTTAGCATGCTTGAGGAGAGAGATCTAAAAGTGACATCAAGGGCTGGATGAATTTCAAGGGGGGAGAAATTGAAATTTTTAGGTTTTGATTTTTAGTTAAATTGATAGTTTTAGTTAGTTAAATGTGTTTAGAAATTAAATTGGGCAAGAAAGCATTAAATTTTCACAATACCCACCCTTGGCCGAATCTGCAATGAGGTACAATGATGATAATCTGATTTTTATTCTAAGAGAAATGAAGAGAAAATGATGAAAAATGGTTAAATGTGATAGAAAAACAAAGTGGAAAATTAACCGAGTTAATGTCCCATTTTTGGCCGAATTTTTCAAGGAAGAGAGTGAGCTGATTTTGGTGATTTTAGAGGAATATTGGATGATAATTAATGGTTAGAAATGTTGGAGAGAGAATGGGGCAATTTAGAGCTAAAATGCAGCGCGTTAGCAATTTATCGGGTAAAGTGCCAAAAATAGGTTAATACCGCATTTAAGCTGTTTTTGGCTATTGCATTTCATACCATGCATTAGTATAGGATTTAAGTCAAATATATAGTGATTTAGCATTAATGTGATGAATTGAGTAAATTTTTGCAATGTGTCTAGGAGGAGAGCCTTCCGATAAAGGTAAAAAAATCGTACCCGACGAGTAGTTATCGGGGCACTTAGAAAGCTTTTAGTTTGTACAAACGGTGAGTAAACTTATTATTATTATAAATTATCTAGAGTTTATTTTTAAATGCTCTTTATGTATTTTATGAAATGAAAACGAGATTAAAACGAGATTTTTGATATTTTACAAATAAATGTGACAAATAAAGATATATTGGGTTGATTATGAAATTGAGTAATTGGAGGCTGTTAACTGTCTTGAAAATTATATATTTTCTTTTGAATGGCTTATGAGATATAAGTATATGTGGCTATATTTTGTAAGTGTATTGGAAAATTTATGTAAGCTGTTTTTACTATGCAGGTTGGATAAATAAATAAAAGCCACGTTATATTGTCGAAATTTTATTAAAATTGGTAGGTTGGTCACTGCAGTGACAGGTTTTTGTGGATTGCCTATTAGAGGGGCACGATAAACCCAGTTATATAGTTACTCCGGTTGTAGAGGCGAGGAGGGTAACTCTTGGGGTAGTATTAGAGCTCACTTCACGTCGAACCCCCACGTGAATGTGTAACTCGGCCAACGCCAAGGAACGGCTTGTTTTAAAAATAAAAATGTGTTTCACATGTAAATGTTATAACAACCTTGGCAGACTCTGTTAGATGCCTCGGCCAAGGTATCCCCGAGGATTAGTTTTGGCTTGAGCCTTGTTTTTAATAAAAGACATAAGCCTTAACAATTGTTTTGGTAAATTACAAATATTTTATGGTTTAAGAAATAAATTGAAATCATTATGAAATGGTTCGTAATTTGTTGTTTAAACTTGCCTCCATTTTACTCGCCTCTAGATATTTATGATAATGTCTGTTTACTAATTGGGATTGCAAAATCTCACCCACCTCATTTCCAAACATTTTAGGTCTGTGGTAGCTTGTAGATACCCTATTTTGTCGAGGATTCCAATTGACATCTTTACCACACAGACAGTAGGTTTCTAGCACCAACACTGAGTGTATTTTGGGCCACTTGTCATTGTAACCATTATTGTACATTATAACTTAGTAAATTTTTGTATGTATGAATTTATTTTACTTACACATTACAAAAGATTTCTTACACGTGTTTCTATAAATATTGTTTTATATAAAAATGTTATATTTTAATCAATATTTTGAATAGTGATATTTGTCTATAAATTCTTTAAAAAAATTTTGTTTGGATTTATTTGAGCCAGAAACGACCGGTAATTGTTTTTAATGGAATGTTTAACAACGATTGCTCATAGGAAAGGAAAGAAACTGATATGTAAGCCTTGCGGGGTTCCGATTGGCATTCCGAGTAATGAGTGTCAATCGGGACGTCGCGACGTGTCGCGACCCGAAACTCCCATCGAGCCCGTGACAATCGCCGCGACGTCTCGATAGGCACGCATTACCCCGAATGCTGATCGAAACCCCGCAAGGCTTAGCATCAGCTTCTGCATCTCTCTAGTGAGCGACAGTTATTAAATCTCACATTTCAAAAAAAATCATAAGTCATTTCCAAATCAAAACAATAAAATATTACTTTCTGGCTCACAGGGGCATTTTCGTCATTTTTCTTCGAAAATACCAAAACTCGCCAAAAACATGATGTAAAAGCTAAATATATTCATACATATTTTAAATTAAATAACTGAAGAATAAAATTACTTTTACAGTGACACGTGGGCCCTCAACTGACTAAGAAGATGTAGGGCTACGAACCCTTACTTTCTAATGCAACTCCGAGATTAATTCTCGTCTTAATCAACTATCAACAAATTGTCCTGAGCCTGAAAAATGTATAGGAATAAGGGGTGAGATTATGATTACATAATCCCAGTGAGTAAACAATTACCATCAAAAGCATCTAAAGCCGAGTAGATGGAGACAATATAGAAATGTTATATCTCAATAATGTTCATAACACAAATTTCGTTTCAATCTATACCAAACAATTTATTTTCATCAAAATTTCCCGACTTATGAATTTCTTAAACTTGGCCCCTGCCAAAATCATTCTCGCGGGTACATTAGTCAAGGTATCCCACTGAGACCGCCAAGGCTGTTCAATGACCGATACCCATAAACATGTTTTCACATCTGACACACAGCCGTTCCTTGGCGTTGGCTAAGTCTCACTCTCACGTGGTGGCCCGAACGTGAGGTGCACTCAAATCATACCTCAAGAGATACTTCACCCAACATCTCACCCCGGAGGTAAGTATATAATTGGGTTACCGTACCCCTCTCATAGGCAGTCCACGGAAACCCCCACCACTGCAGTGATCGTTTAATATACCACCAGACCCATAAAAATTTCAGTAGGATAATATAGCGAATAAAATGTAATCCAGTCTACCGAGACCAATCCAAAACTATTCATATATTTCATGCCAACCCCAAAAATTTAGCCGTCATGCTACCATAGTGTCATAAGCCACAATTTCAATAACATATAAAATCATAAATTTCAACACAGTCTCCATATACTCAATTTTCTCAAAACAATATTTGATTTCAAAACCAGTATAAATTTTATTTTTATTAAAAAACATTTTAATTGAAAAACATAATATTTTATAATTCAAACTCACCATTCAATAAAAACATCAAACACGTATAATTACTCTAGATATTTAAGACGATATATTATCCACTCACAGTTCTAGGAGTCGATGTACTCCTAATCCCAGTCTTCAAGCACAATTTTTGTACTTTTACCAGTGTAATTTGCTCACCACCTATCCACAATGTACAATACATAATTCACCACATCAATGCTTGACCATTATAAAATCAATTCAGGCTCGGTATATATGCATGATATGACATGCAACTTATTCGACTACCGCTTAAATGCGGTGCTGACCTAATTCGGCCTATTACCCTATTAAATTACTAACGCATCCAATTTAATCTCAAATTAATTTTTTTCAGTTTCTATACCTCAATTGCACCCAAATTGACTTAATGTTTCTCAATGTGGTGCAAATTATCAGTCCCGATAACAAATTACGAAAATATCCCTAATGGGTAAAACTTCATATTTTTGCTCCGAAAATTTCCATTATTTTTCTAGACTCATAATTCATCATAATTCATCATAATTCCTCAAATAAACATCAAGATCATCAGCCAATATTCCCCTAGAAAATTCAGCCAATAATGGTAATGGAGGAAAATAAATTCTTTTCTTGTTGTTTTGTTCCTAAATATGCTAAACTAACTTAAAACACTAACATAACTTAAAATCAAATTAATCTAACAAGTTTCTCTCTCCTAACCCATTTTTTTCAGAATTGAATTCATCCTCAAATCACATGATTCAACCATGAAAAAGGATGGGAAATGAATGGAAATGATAAATTTAAGCTAAGCTTGAAAAATCATACCTTTAAACACTTGATTCCTTGAAAAATCACACTTTTTCTCTGAATTTTCTCACTCTAGGGTTTGTTCTTATTTCTCTCTCTCTCCTGCTGGTTTTGGCTGACCATCCCAATGAAGAATTCTGAAATTTTCAAGCCTTTTAATAGGCTTAATAAAATATTACTATTTTACTTACCTTTTGAATATTTTATTATTTTATTTTTTTTTAGCCATCTTTTTGACTTTCTTTTTCTACCACTCAATCCTCTTCACTTATCCATGTCTTCCATGAAATTTCTAGACTTTTCCAAAGTTTTGGTGGAGTAAAATTTTAAAAATTACACTTTTGCCCCCGTAAAGTGAAAAATTACATTTTTACCCCTAAAACTGAAAAAATTGCCCATAGACATATTTTTCATCCCTTATACTCATACCATTCTCCAATTTGTCAAATGTGATCTAAATTCTCTCAAAATCTCAAATTTTGTCTACGATTGGAAAAATTACGATTTTACCCCTACACTCCAAAAATCATCAGAATTAAACTTTTTCACTTCTAAACCTCAAATCATACTCCAATACTCAAATCATACTCCAATAAGTCAAATGGGGCCAAAAAAAATCTTTTCTAAAAATTCTCATTTTGTCCCCAAGTGGCAAATGATCATTTTGCCCTTGAATAGTGAAAATTTCGGTTTGACTCCAAATTGATTCTCGAACTCCGAATTACCATTTTGAGTCATCCCTGAACTGTGAAACTCTTAATTTCACCTTAAAATTCTTATTTGAATTAGTTCGAGAATTAATCGACTTAATGATACCATTAAGAGCAATATCGTCTTTTAATGATTCCTCGAACTTCCTAAATATACAAACATTTTATCGAGCATGTGAATGACATTATAATTATTTTACAAAGCAGGGTTTGACACGACGGTTGTCATGGGCCCGAGGAAGGTTCGGGTCGTGACACATGCCTTCGAAAGCCCTGTTACTTGATTTAAATGGTTTTATAATCTTATAAATGTGGTTAAGTTGATTTTTTTTTTAATTTTGTTTAAAACATATCATAATTTGTTGTTCGCCTTAGGAAACATTTAGTGAAATTCGTCCATTGACAAGAAAAGTACATTTATAGCCACTCATACCTTTCGAAAGTCTTGTTACTCGCTTTAAGTGGTTTTATAAATTTATAAATGATTTAAATTGAATTTTTTTTATATTTTGTCAAAATAGATCATAATTTCATGTTTGCATTAGGAAATGTGAAGCGAAAGCCATCCATTGGTAAGGAAAGTCCATTTATAGTCACTCATGCCTTCGAAACCCTTGTTACTTGCTTTAAATGATTTTATAATCTTATAAATGATTTTTGATTGAATTTTTTTTTAGTTTTGGTTAAAACATATCATAATTGGATGTTTGCCTCAAAAACTTGAAGCGAAAGTGATCCATTGACAAGAAAAGTTCATTTTTAGTCACTTGTGCTTGTGACAACCTAATTAATCACTGTAAATAGTTTTATAATCTTATAAATGATTTTAAGTTGATTTTTTTATTTTTGGTTAAAATAGATCATAATTGGATGTATACCTTAGGAAGCGTGGAGCGAAAGCCATCCGTTGACAAGAAAATTTCATTTATAGTCACTCATGCGTTCGAGAGCTTTATTACTAGCTTTAAGTGGTTTTAAAACTTTACAAATGATATTAAATTGAATTTGTTTTCATTTTTAGTTAAAATGTATCATAATTTGATGTTTGCATTGGAAAATGTGAAGTGAAAACCATCTGTTGACAAGAAAATTACATTTATAGTCATACATACCTTTGAAAGCCTTGTTACTCTCTTTAAGTGGCTTTATGACTTTATAAATGATTTTAAATTGAATTTGTTTCTCATTTATTGTTAAAACATAACAGAATTTGATGTTTTCAGTGGCAACGTGAAGCAGAAGCCATCCATTGACATGAAAAGTCCATTTATAGTCACTCATGCCTTTAAAAGCCTTGTCACTCGCTTTAAGTGGTTTTTTAACTTTATAAATAATTTTAAATTGATTTTTTTTAATTTTTCATTGCAATAGATCATAGTTTGATGTTTTCATTGGGTAACATGAAGCGAAAGTCATCCATTGACAAAAAAAGTCTATTTATAGTCCCTCATACCTTTGAAAGATAAGTTACTCGCTTTAAGTAGTTTTATAACTTTATAAATGATTTTAAATTGAATTTGCTTTTCATTTTAGGTTAAAATAGATCATAATTTGATGTTTGCTTCAAGAAACATGCATCGAAAGTCATCCATTGACAAGGCCCATGCCTTCAAAAGCCTTATTACACGCTTTAAGTGGTTTCATAGCTTTATAAATAATTTGAAATTGATTTTTTTTCTTTTTTCATTACAATAGATCATAATTTTATGTTTGCATTGGGTAACATGAAGCAAAAGCTATCCATTGATAAGAAAAGTCTATTTATAGTCACTCATGCCTTCGAAAGCTTAGTTGCTCGCTTTAAGTGGTTTTATAACTTTATAAATGATTTTAAATTGAATTTTCTTTTCATTTTGGGTTAAAATAGATCATCATTTGATGTTTGCCTCAGGAAACATGCATCAAAAGCCATCCATTGACAAGAAAAGTCCATTTATAGTCACCCATGCCTTTAAAAGCCTTATTACGAGCTTTAAGTAGTTTTATAACTTTACAAATGATTTTAAATTGAATTTGTTTTCATTTTTCATTAAAACGTATCATTATATGATGTTTGCATTAGGAAACGTGAAGCGAAAGCTATTCGTTAATGAGAAAACTCCATTAATAGTCACTCATTCCTTCAAAAGCCTTATTACTCACATTAAGTTGTTTTATAACATTATAAATGATTTTAAATTGAATTTTTTTTATTTATCGTAAAAACGGATCACAATTTGATGTTTGCATTGGGAAACGTGAAAGCCATCCATTGACAAGAAAAGTCCATTTATAGTCATTCATGCCTTTAAAAGCCTAGTTACTTATTTTAAATGGTTTTATAATCTCATAAATGATTTTAAGTTGGATTTGTTTTCATTTTTCATTAAAACAGATCATAATTAGATGTTTGCTTGGAAAACATGAAGCAAAAGCCATCCATTGACAAGAAAAGTCCATTTATAGCCACTAATGCCTTTGAAAGCCTTGTTACTCACTGTAAGTGGTTTTATAGCTTTATAAATGATTTTAAATTGATTTTTTTTTTATTTTTGGGTAGAACAGATCATAATTTGATGTTTTTCTGGGGAAACTTGAAGCAAAAGCCATCCATTGACAAGAAAAGTCCATTTTTAGTCTCTCATGCTTGCAAAAGCCTAATTACTCGCTTTAAATGATTTTGTAATCTTTAAATGATTTTAAGTTGAACTTCTTTTAAAACAGAGTATAATTAGATGTTTGCCTCGGAAAATGTGAAGTGAAAGCCATCCATTGACAAGAAAATTCCATTTATAGTCACTCATGCCTTTAAAAGCCTTGTTACTCGCTTGAAGAGGTTTTAGAACTTTATAAATGATTTTAAACTTAACTTTTTTCATTTATCATTAAAACGGATCATAATTTGATGTTTGCGTTGAAAACAAGAAGCGAAAGCCATTTATTGTCAAGAAGAGTCAATTTATTGTCACTCATGCCTTTGAAAGCCTAGTTACTAACTTTAAATTGTTTTATAATCTCATAAATGATTTTAAGTTGAATTTGTTTTCATTTTTGGTTAAAACATATCATAATTGGATGTTTGGCTCAAGAAACATGATGCAAAAGCCATCCGCTGACAAAAAAGCCCATTTATACTCATTCATGCCTTCGGAAGCCTAGTTACTCACTTTAAAGCCATCCGTTGATATACGTGGTTACGATCACTTTATTTCTTCAATGTCAACCAACATCATAGAAACTGCCATGGCTATGGGAATCCAGTGGAGGAGGACCTCCTAGATTGTTATTATGTGGAAGTGGGTCCATAAGTGATTACTATGTTTACCTACTCGAGAGCCTTGAGAGTTTTAAACTCGTACTCTTTTGCACGGTGCAGAGTTAATGTTTGCTGCAGCTTCCCTATTTGCTTGCAAGCTTTCAGCGCTTTATAAGTTGATTTTGAGTTGATCTATGTGGATGTACACTATTATTTGTGACATGCCACTCATTTTGGGAGCGTGCGTACTTTTATACAATTATTTATATTTTTCATGGAAAAAGAAGATTTCGATGATTAAAATTTATTTTGCTATGCTTGATTTCGGCATTGTTTTGCCAAGGAAAGTATTACATTATGATTTATAACATCATTTTTACAAGGCACAAATACCCTACTTGTGATTTGGTTTCATTAGATTATCCTTTTATATTCTGGTTTTATTATTCACATTATCTGCTTTAAGCTTGTTTCCCATCTACACCCTACTCACAGTTGTCACAACCTAAATTTTGAGCTATGACCAGTGCATGGGCTCAGTTGGCATAGCCCACTAGGCCCGAGCAAGCCTCTTTATGAGATCCTGTTCCTCATTCCATCAATCATCTTTAAAACCATGTGTTGTAATTCTCAACGATGAATGTTTCAGTAATATTTTATAGCAACCAAATATTCAAATTTGTATTATCTCAAAGTACTATCATTCATTGCCATCTCATAAGGGCATCATCATCAATCCAACATATACATACTTCATTTATAACATGACTCTTAATAGTTTATATTACATATACGTGTACATAGACAAAAGACTCTCAACCATTAGCGGAGTGACTTTAAGGGCTGGTTTGTGCCCCCACCACCTGAGAGTTCTCGCTGCAGTGAGATTTAGGGCAGATGATAATTAAGGGATTTTCACATGCCACAAAATCCATTCCTACCATATTGCACATCAAAGTGAACACATTGACAATAATCAAGTTTCTCATTATTCATTTCAATCACATATTATAATCATAAACTTTCTATCATATATACATATATAAACATATATAAACACGTACACCACCCCACTTCATTCATCGTCATGTGCACTCCCTACTCGCACATTTCAACATCATCATGTTTGTGTGCTCCCCCATCGCGCACAACTAATGCCATCATGTGCTCCCCCACATCATGCACATAGGCAATATCATCATCATCATTGTGTGCTCCCCCACATCACGCACAACTAATGCCATCATGTGCTCCCCCACATCGTGCACATAGGCAATATCATCATCCACACTCCCGCACCTAATCATCACCAACATGTGCACACCCACATCGAGCACATGCACGGTTATAATTATCACACAATATTAATTATCAATGCACAACATATATATATATATATATATATATATATATATATATCAACATAATGTAGTAGTGCATGAATCCATAACAACCACATGCCACAACATAGAGACAATTTATTAAGGGCTTGTTCCCATGCATAATTTAATGAAAAGCCAAGTAAAATCATTTAAATGCTTCATCCCAACACATATGTATTTCCCAAAAACACTTTGATGCAAGTTCACTCATCGATATTTGTTGAATCTTTAATTGACTTTAACTTCGATTATTGCTTCAAACGGACATGTAAGGCCTCGTTAGAACCTATCACACACAATATAACCATAAAAATTATAACAGCCCACAATTCTAATTATTAACCATCTTTAACCACCTAAAATCAACCCTAACTCATCTCTCACCTTGGTGGACTTATAGTTGAACTCCTTTTCAAGAGTTTTCAAGCTACTATGGCAAGTCTCTCTTTCTCTCTCTAAAACTTTCAACTAGTGAGAGAAAGTGCTGAACAAAGACTTTTGATGATTTTAAGGTGAGAGAGTGAAAGAGCACAAAAGGTTATATGAAAAAGTGCTCAAAAGCATGAAAATTGAAGCTAGAGAGAGAAAGAGTTTGGAAGCTTTAAGGGAGGCTTTCATGGAAGATGAAGAAACGTGCGATGGGAGGAAGAAGAAAAAGAAGCTGCTGGAAAAATGAGGAAGCTGCTGGAGAAATGAGATATTTATAGCCTAAGCTGATCCAAACTTCACTTAAATTACGAAAATGCCTTTAATAAGTTGGCTTTGTCTTCCTCCAATCCTTTATGCAATCTTTTTACTCTTTGGACATTGAGATAAAGTCCATAATAGTCTAGAAATACTTGGGTTCCGAACACTTAAAAATTTCTACTTGAGATGAAAAATGACCATTTTGCCCCTACCTTGGAAATCATCATCATTTCTATTTCCTTCATCATTTTATCCTTATTTTCATCATTCATTTAAGTCTTAGGCCTACTTAGGCCTTAATAATGTTTGTAATCATACTTCTAGGGGCTCACTAAGGAAATGATGAAATTACCCTAAGTCCATGATATCGCGTCGACTTCTAGCTACAAGTCTATAAAGATCAAGGTCTCACAGAGCCGATGATCACTGAGTTTGTGAGACTCACCCCTTATCTCCCTTTTGCAGATAGTGATTGGCTTAGCGTGCATTCATCGACATTTATAGTCCACCGTGGATAGGTAAGGGCATCTCACAGCACTTTATTCCGAGTCGCTTCACTACTAGAGGTCAAGTCGTTTATAGCCAGATGTATTTGTAAATAATGTCACTATAAATGTGCAGTTGGATACTATAGACTTTAATGTATTCTTACTATTATAGTGAGTAAAGGAGAAGATGGCTTATTACAATTTATGTTCAATTCTAACTACAAAGAGTTGTATGGTTCAAAGTAATTTCATAGATTGATGACATGAATATGAAATAATAACTAAAGTTTCAATTAAGGCTTGTTCGAGACTTGGCGGGTTTTCCTGCAAGACGCGAACATTGGTAATGATCGAGGAGCAGTGGTTACAAAGTTGGTATCAGAGCCCTAGGTTAGTTAAGTCTTAGGATTTCCTATGTCTTTCAACGGAGTTGTTAGAGTTAGTGTAGAGTCCTGTCCTTGTACGTAAACTCTTATTCATCTAAAAGCCTACCTTTGTCTTAGTACCTAAGAGGTTAAAAATTAACACATGATTGTGTACTGGTTTTTGAGGTGCCTTTGTAACATAACACAACATGAGCAGCAGTGCGAAGAAAGGGAATGATTCTTGTAATACTGAAGAGGGATCAATGGAATCCACTGTTGGGAGCCGTTATGAGCAAGAGTGTGAAAGCCCAACAAGTAACCTGACTTGAATTCTTATTGGATGGATTCCCTTGGGAGGTGAAATAATATTTAAGAGCTGGCGAAGCCTTGAAAGGTTGGCACGTACTCCAATCGATCTTAAGGAAAAAGTAACCATCGAAAACTATCGTCCAAGGAAAGTATTTACCATTCAGGATTTTTCTCCTAGTTGTGGGAGAGGTGCTACACCCGTTAGTCAGGAAGATTATGTGAATGAACAGCAAGGTGAGAATGATGTGGATGAGGAGGATCCTCAAGAGGCCAAGGACGATCCGAAAGATGACTCGTCAATGAGTATGAGTTCAAACAATAGTAGTTTTTAGTAAAGTCAAATGGTTTATTTGGAATTACTATGATTATGAGACTACGTTGATGTAGTTGTATTGAATTATGGTTGTGATTTATGTGTTTGAAGGATTTGAACCATGGTCGATTTTCATGTGGTTTAAACAAGTTAAGTAGTAGATAATCTAATGATTGGTTGAGTGTTTGAAATTTGTCATGCATTGTTGAATGGGATTAGCATTGGTAGGAGTATGTAAATCTTCTAATTATTTCTTGTGGAGTATGATTGCTGGTAAGAATGGAGGCACATAGTGCCATGATATTATAAGATGATAATTGACACAACATATACTAATGGAAGTAATTATGGAAATAGGGAAAGATGAATTCCTGAATTAATAGTAATGTGAGCGTAAGGTGTAGACCAAGATAAACTATTTTCATGGCAATTTTAAGTTGAAAGTTAGTAAACTATTTGAGTTGCAAGACAAGAAAGATAATTAGTTGTGAATATTAAGGAATTGTGGGATACTATAAATAGTAAATAAGTATGTGAGTAGTGTTATGGACATTGTAAGTTCATTGCACAACATGGAAGGATGTCCTAAGGTGGGACTTACTTGATTGATGACAAAGTATTAAGAGATAACATGAGTTTAAAAGTATTGACTTGGCCTAGTGTGTATGATAAGCAAAAGAAAAGACACACATGCTTATGGAAATTGTGGTATAGGCTTAGAGAAAGCCATATGGTTGAGAATGATTAATGTAGTAGCCTTAAGGGTAGAAGAATTGCTTTGATAAAGTAAATTCCAGTAGCCATAGTGCCGCAGCATTGACCCTTCAACACTACAGTGTTGAAACTACCCAATTTCCAACAGCTGCAATGCTGTAATGTTGATTGCCTAGCGTCGCAACTCTAGGGACACCTCATGTCTAGAAGGCGTGAGCAAGTTGTGAATGGCATGATAAAGAATCGACAAGCTGAACTTTTATCATTGGCCTTAATATTGAGCTGAATTTTAAGAAATAAAGGAAACAAGAGAAAGCCTTGTTAAGGGCTAGGGAAAGAGTGAGTGAAAAGTTAGATGAAAGTATGAGACATTGATAAGGTAATATCAATATAAAGTGAAGAAATTGGGAATGAAGGATTACAAGGTTAGTATAGAAAATGAGCTAATATAAAGCAATGCTATAAGGATTTGTAAATTTTATTTTGAGATAGTTGAGGGATTAATGAACAAATAATTAATTAAATGTTCGAAAATGCATCAAAGTTTTAAAGAGGATGTACCAAACTACATGTGGCAAGAATGATAGTTAATATTACTTTGGAATATCTTATATGCATGATGATGCAATGTGGTATTTGGAACTTGCACAGGAGCCTAGTGGCTAAACAACGGGTTATGTGGTCATATGTTGTGAGACATAAGCTTAAGGTGGGTATTCACAAGGAAATACTCAAGAGGAATCTTGTCAAGCTCGACCTTATAAAATACTTGGCATGTCATTCATGTGATTGACAATATACTTGCATACTTGGAAAGCCCCAAATAATTATCAAAAGTCGGTAGTGTACCTAGTGGTGCAACTAAGTTAAGCCTCGAACTAGACCAAATAGAGATTTTAAGATGAAATTGATAATTTTAAGACCCAGAATGACTTAAAATGGTGATTCGGAGTTTGAGGACCGATTTGGAGTCAAATTGAAATTTTCATGATCTAGGGGTAAAATGGTCATTTTGCCACCCGAGGTTAAGATGTGAGTGTTGGATGAAATTTTTGACTAAGATTGATCATTTGGAGTATAATTTGAGTTTGAAAAGTGAAAAATTTTAATTTCGACATTTTTTTGAGCATAAGGGTAAAATAGTCATTTTACCACCCTAGGGCCAAAATGGTAATTTTACACCACCCAACACTTGTCTAGCACATAGATTTTACCCAATATTATCATGGATAATTGAGGAAATTTAAGTGGTGGAGAAAGATTGCTTAATGGGTAAGTATGACACATGGACCAATGGAATGGTGACATGTGTCAAATTTTCATCCATTAAATAATTGGCTTAAAAATCAGCACATAAACTCTCCCAACTCATTTCTCTTGGCCGGTCAAAGGAAGAAAAGGGAAGAAAAGAAGAGGAACAAAAACCTAGCTAAGAAATTTAAGAGAAATTCACAAAATTTCAAAGAATCAAGTGAAAAAAGGTAAAATTTCTTGATTTTGACTTGTGATCTACCTTTCCCATGCATTATTTTGCATTTTCCATGGTTGAATCACATGGTTCATGATGGGTCTCTTGTTGGCTGGACATGGGGGGATGCGTTTTGATGCTTTATTTGGTTAGATTTTAAGATATGTTAGTGTTTTTATTTAGTTAATGATGTGTAGCATGAAAAACCAACAAGAAAAATTCATTTTCTCCTATTACCCATCATTGGCCGAATTTTTCATGTGGAATATTGATGATGATTTTTATTTTTATTTCAAGTGAATTGATGAGGAAATGATGAATTGTGGTGAGAAAATTGAGTAGGAAAAATTATAGTATTGAGGCACCCATCATGGCCGAAATTCCCAAGGGAAAATGTGAAGGTGATGTTGCTAAATTTTATGCTAGTAGATTTGTGATTGATGGTTTGGAGAATTGGAAGAAAAATGGAGTTAATTGGAGTTGAATTGGCCAATTAATTAAGTGATAGATCGAATTAGGCGAACATCGTGTTGAGACGATAATCTGAACAATTTGCATTCCATTTCATGCATCCATATAGTTTTATAATGGTTTAGCACCAATGTGGTAAATTGCTTGATTTTGCATCATGTCTAGGTGGTGAATCCTCCGCTAAGGGCAAAGAAATTGTACTTGAGGATCGATAGTCAAAGTACTCTAGAAATTTGACTCCCGAAATAGTGAGTAACCTTACTATCATTTTAATTATCTAAAGTGATTTTTATCCAATTTTGTGAATTTTATGGAAAATGAGTTGAATGGTTAATTTTTAGGTTTTATAAACAAAATGTGTTTAAATGAAAGGATTTTATAAATTGTCTTGAAATTGAATGATGGCTTTGAAAATAGAGTAACTAGAGACCACTTGATGTGTTGTAAATTTATGGTTCTAATTGATGGCTTATGATAATATGTTGGCATGACTGGCTGGAATTGTGGTTTGTGAACTGTATGAATTATTCTGTTTTACATTTACAGGCTGGGTAGTATAATATTAGTCATGTCATGCTGTCAAAATTTTCTTGTATGGTGGGTTTAGCTTGTTGCAGTAGGCGGGTTCTGTGGACCAGCCTATTAGAGGGGCACGGAATCCGGTTATATATGTACCTTGGTCGGCGAGGCGCGTAGGGTATCTCCTGAGGTATGGTTAGAGTTCACGTCATGCCGAACCACCTCGTGATGATGAACTCCACTAAAGCTAAAGAACAGCTGTGTTTTTTTTCAAACTAAAAATATGTTTATTGTACATAACTTTTTAACAGCCTTGGCAGACTCGGTTAAATGCCTCGACCAAGGTATTCCCGAGAATGATTTTGGCAAGAGCCAAGCTTTTAAGATACTCATAAGCCATGTTGACTATTTAAATGAAATGAATGTTTGTGTTATGAAATACATATTTAGATGGAATATTTTAATCGTCTCATTTACTCGACTTTAGATATTTTGAATGATGTTTGTTTACTCACTAGGATTATATAATCTCACCACCCTCCTTTCCACCCATTTCAGGCACAGATTAGGCTGTAGATAGTTGTTTTTCATCGAGGGCTACCATTGGAGTTGCATCCTCCAAACTGTAGGTTCACAGTCTTCTTCACTTTTTGTTATTCGGGGGCCCACTTGTTATTGTAAATTAAATTAAATACTCTGGCTTACTGTATTATAGTATGTATGAATTTATTTTGTTTTTACGCTGTAAAAATTATTTACATATAACTCTAAAAATAATATTTATAAGAAAATAAAATATTTTATTGAATTTTTTTATTTTTTATTATATCCAAATAATCATAATTTCATTTTAAATGAAGGTTTTAGATGTTTAAACTTATATTTGATTATGAATTATGTGTTTTGTACTCGTATACTACATTTTTATCTGGTTTCAAAATTTTTGGAAAAAAATGACCAAAATACCCCTAAGAGACAAAAAAATTATTTTTTTATTGTTTTGGCTTGGAAATAGCTTATAATCTTTTAAAATATGATATTAGCAATTGTTACTCGCAAGAGAGGTGAGAAAACTATATTAAAACCTTGCGAGGTTTCGGTTGGCATTTGGGATAAGAAGTGTCTATCGGGACACCGCAACGGTTGTCACGGGCTCGAGGAGAATATCGGGTCGTGACAAATCCTATTATGAATTGTCACGACCCAAATTCTGGGCCATGACTGGTGCATGGGCCCAATGGACGTAATCCACTAAGCCTAAGCAAGCTTATTAATCTAGCATGTTTATCACTTCATCATAAATTGCTAAGTCACATTTCATAACTTACAATCAAAATAATACTACACATTGCCATCTCATACTGGCATACTAAACAAGTGTATATACATTGTCTACAATATGTATCTTAACAATTTACATTAGGTTAGTCTATACACAACAAAATAATACTTGACTTCCAACGGAGGGACTCGGACAAATGTACAGCTACTAAATGCCGAGACATCTACCAAAAGATGGATACAAGTCTACAAGGACACCTCGTCCTAGTTACCGATTGCCTCGTGATCTAAAAACATGAAGTTGAAAGTGGTGAGTATAAACCTAGTGAGTGAACAAGGAAGGGAACAAGCAACAACAAGGGAGAATTTAAAATCATGATGCACTTGTTTCAAAACAATGCAATTTAGTTCCATTCATATTAAAAACCCATCATCAAGCCCTTAAATGATCAATCATTTGAAAATCATGAACCCATACATAACGAAACATTTGAAGAATGAAAGCTTCAATGATACGCAAGCAAGTCAAATACGACAACAAATCTTCGCTGCAGTGGAAAGGCATTCTCGCTACAACGTAGCTGCAGCGAGAATGAATTTTCATTGCAGTGACGATGGGATTTAGTTATTAGCCAAACGAGGGTTTCTCAACTGGTCGAGGGTTTCTCACTAAACCTCCTCATTTTAAACTTAACTCATTTAGTCCTTAATGTTGGAAGTCCATGCTCAGATATGGTAGCAAAGAAGTGAAAAATAGGGCAGCAATTGGATAAGATAGGAGACAAAACAAAAAGTTTTTCGCTGCAGTGAGATTGAATCTCGCTGCAGCGAAATTGTAACCCAGAAACGAAAAGTTTCTCGTTGCAACGAGAATGAATTTCGCTGCAGCGAAATTGTAACCCAGAAACAGAAAGTTTCTAGCTGCAGCGAGAATGAATTTCGCTATAGCAAAAATGCATACTCATTGCAGTGAGTTTCCATCTAGTCTACCCTCCAAACCAGAGAGTTTCTTGTTGCAGCGAAAATGATTCTCTGTCACGACCCGGAACTCCCATCGGGCCCAGACAACCTCTACGACATCCCGATAGGCATTTATTACCCGAAATGTCGATTGGAACCCTGCAAGGCTTAGCATCAACTTCCGCATCTCCCTAGTGAGTGACAGTTATTAAATCTCACATTTCAAGAAATCATAAGTCGTTTCCAAATCAAAACAATATAATATTATTTTTTGGCTCACAGGGGCATTTTCATCATTTTTCTTCAAAAATACGAAAACCCGCTAAAAACATGGTGTGTGGGTGAAAAACACATGTTTCATAATTAAAAGTAAATTTAGATGTCTAAAATAATTATTTGAAATGAAATTATAATTGTTTGAATAAAATAATAATATTTTATTTTCTAAAAAAAAATATTTATAGAAAAATCCGTAATTAATTTATGTAGTGTAAAAGCTAAATATATTCATACGTACTTTAAAGTAGATAACTGAAGTATAAAATTACTTTTACAGTGACACGTGGGCCCCTAACTAACCAATAAGGTGCGAGTCTGTGAACCTATAATTTTGTCGATGCAAGGCTAACTGAAGTCCTTGATGCAATCGGCTATCTACTGGCTATCTCGAGCCTGAAATGTGGGGAATTGAGGGTGGTGAGATTATGAAATCCCAGAGAGTAAACAGACACTATCTAAACTATCTAAAGGCGAGTAAATGGAGACGAATTAAAATTTTTTTTTCCAATATATGTTTCATAGCATGAATATTCAGTTTACTCAATTAATCAACATGGCTTATATATCTCACAAAACTTGGCTCTTGCCAAAATCATTCCCGGGGATGCCTTGGCCTAGGCATCTGACTAAGACCACCAAGGCAGTTAAATGTCTTTACATCCGAAATTCTAGCCATGCCTTGGCGTTGACTGAGTCTCACTCTCACGCTGTGGTCCACGTGAAGTGCACTCAAATCTTTACCTCAGGAGATACTTCATCCAACATCTCCCCTCGGAGGTAAATATATAATTGGGTTACCGTGCCTCTCTCATAGGCAGTCCACGAAAACCCCTACCACTGCAATGACTATGGATTATTTTATCTACCACCTGATTTATAAAATCTTTTTCGGCATGACATGGCAATTTATCGCAACCTAGCCTCTCAAGGCTGAATACACAGTGCAAATAATTCTAACACCAAAATTAGTTTAGCCATTCATGCTCATTTATTGTCATAAGCCATTCAATTTAAAACCATAAATTTACAACACAAGCAGGCAGTCTCCAATTACTATATTTTCAAAACCAGTATTCAATTTTCCAAAAAATTTATAAAACATTTTATAAAATCACAATTTCTCCTAAAACATAGCAATTTACCATTTAAACCCATTTTTTATAAAATCACACAATTGTATAAAACTACTCTAGATAATTAAGACGATAATAAGGTCACTCACAGTTCTAGGAGTCGATGTACTCCTAATCCTAGTCTTCAAGCACAATCTCTGTACTTTGACCAGTGTAATTTGCTCACCACCTGTCCACAATGTACAATACATAATTCACCACATTAATGCTTGACCATTATAAATCAATTCAGGCTCGATGTATATGCATGATATGATATGCAACTTATCCGACTACCGCTTAAATGCGATATTGACCTAATTCGGCCTATTACTCGATTAAATGACAATTGTGTCCGATTTGGCTCCAAATTGCTCCATTTCATTTCTAATACCTTAATTCACCAAACATTATTCAAATAACACCAATTTCAGCATCAAAACCCTCCCATTCCTTCATGGAAAAATTCAGCCATTATTGTGCACTAACACCGTGATTTTTCCTACTTAATTTTTCTCACCATTATTCATCATTTTCTAAGCCATTTTTCTTGAAATAATAGCAATCCATCACCCACACACATCAAGGAAGATTCGGGCATGAAGATTCATGGGAAAAATAGATTCTTTTCTTGTTGTTTTGCTTCTAAATATGCTAAACTAACTAAAAACACTAACATATCTTAAAATCAATTCAATCCAACATCTTTCTCTCTTCATACCCATTTTGACCAACCATGAATTCATCATGAAAACATATTTAACCATGAAAAATAAGGAGAAATGCTTAAGGAAAATATATTTCAAGTTTAAGTTGAAAAATCCTACCATTTTCACTTGTTTTCCTTGATTTTCCACACTTTTTCTCTTGAAATTCTTCACCTAGGGTTTGTTCTTCCTTTCTTTCCCTTTCTTCCTTGCTTGGCCGAATATTTGGAGAGATAATGGGTTGATTTATGCTGATTTTTAAGTTAAATAATAAAATATCCTAAGCTTGACACTTGTCATTTTTTTATTGGTCTATTTGTAATTTCTTAACTATTAAGCTTTCTCTCTCCACCACACATTATTCAAGGGTCAAAAATGATGATGGGTGAAGACCTTGTGCTGGAAAAATGCTCTGGGGGTGCAAAATTATCGATTTGCCCCCGGGATGGCAAAATTACCATTTTACCCATGTACTCCAATTTATACCGAAATTAAAATTTTTCACTTCCAATACTCAAATCATATTCCAATAAGTCAAATGGGGCCAAAAAAATCTTTTCTAAAATTCTCATTTTATCCTCAAATGGCAAATGACCATTTTGCCCTTAGATAGTGAAAATTTTGGTTTGACTCTCAATTGATCCTCAAACTCCGAATTACCATTTTGAGTCATCCCTAGACTGTGAAACTCTTAATTTCACCTTAAAATTCCTATTTGAACTAATTTGAGGCTTAATCGACTTAATGATACCATTAGGGGCAATATCATATTTTAACGATTTTCTCAAACTTCCTAAATATGCAACCATTCTATTAAGCATGTAAATGACGTCGTAATTATTATTATTTTTTTAGAATAGGGTTTGACATTCTACTTGCAGCGAGAAATAAGGCACCAATGAAAAATTTGCCCTTCTTCCCAAAGAAACACCACCTTGCTTAAATGTCCAAACCAACATGGAAAGCATAACAATTTTCCACAATTTAACATGTCAAGTTTCACATGCATTACAACCATATACCATAACTCATTAATTTCCTATATCACACATATTTACATATGTATATATGTATACGTATACCTATCATCATCATGCACACCATCCCATCATCATCATCACCAGCTCATGCGTACTCCCTACTCACACATGGCTGGGTCATCATCGAGTTATGTGCACTCCCTACTCGCACATAACCGGGTCATCCTCGGCTTATGCGCACTCCCTACTCGCACATAGCCGAGTTAATGTCATTACACAACAATATATTCATATATATATATATATATATATCAACACAATGTGGTAGTGCATGTATCGATAATAGTCACATGTCACAACATAAACTATTTCTCAAGAGCTTGTTCCCAAGGCACTCATTTTTAAGAAAAGTTGTATAAAATCATTCAAACACTTTGTACAAAATAGTCACATTCCTAAAATAGTTTTGATAGGTAGTCCACTCACCGATTTATTGTTGAGCCTTTAGTTGACTCTATTTCCCCTAATGATCCAATTGGAAGGATGAGACTTCATTAGAACCTAGGATCACATTAGCATAAGCAATAGGTCAATTCACACACTATGAACCCTAAAAGCTATCAAGTAGCTAGCTTTCAATTGCCACATTAAATGGCCATCTATGTTCACTATCTTAATCACTAAAAAAGTAATGAACATACTCAATAATAAAATAGCTCTTAATCTAAATTACTAGCCATTTTTCATAGCTAAAAATCAAGCTTGGTTCATTACTCACCCTAGGGTTCCTTTGTAGTTGAATTCTCTTCCAATAGCTTCCACACAAATGGGGTAATTCTCTCTTTCTCTCTCTAGAATGCCCAACTAGTGAGAGAAAGTATGGAAATAAGATTTTTCAAGGGTTTTAAGGAGAGAGAATGGAAGAATACAAGGGTTCTAGTCAAAAGGGCTCAAAGGTATGAAAACTAGAGCTAGAGAGAGAAAATCATGCAAGCTCCATATCAAGCTTCCATGGAGGTTGGAAGCAACGTGAAAGAGAAGAAGAAGAAGAAGACAAGTTGCTGGAAAATGGGAGAAGAAGCTGCTGGAAGAAAGATGGTTATAGCCAATCTTATCCATTCCCTTGAAATTACCAAAATACCCCTCCACTAATTAACTTACTCTCCTCCAACCCTTTATCAAATCTTTTTGCTCTTTTGTCATCAGGACAAGATCCATAGTGGTCTAGACATACTCGGATTCATGAAAACTTAAAATTTTAACCCGAGGTAAAAAATGACCATTTTGCCCCTATCATGAAAATCATCAAAATTTTGGTTTTCTTTCCATTTTACCCCTAATTTCACCATCCATTTATGCCTTAGTCCTACTTAGGCCATAATATTGTTAAAAATCTTACTTTTATGGGCTTACTAAGGAAATGACGAAATTACCCCTGATTAGGGATATCGTGTATACTTCCCTTTACGAATCTATAAAGGTCAAGGTCTCACATGAATCTTGTGAAAACAAGCACTAAATTGTGTAGTTACAAAAAGGAAGCTATAAGGTGAAAGTGGATACTTGCAATGACATTGAGAAGTCTTGAGTAGAATCTTATTTCAAGTTTTGCAATTACAAGCATCGATTGTGTAGATGCTAAAAGGGAAATAATGACCAATTGGTATAAAGGAATAATATAAAAGATGATTGAAGATAACCATGATAATGAAGCTGGTTAATGAAAATTCCCTAATGTAGAAATTGAAATTTGAAAATGCATGAGGTGCACATGACTCAAATGAATCTAAGTCTTAAGTGACTAACTAATATCGAAATGCAATAAGGATATAATATATGTTGGAAGTATGAAAGATAATTGAGAAATAAAGGCAACTTTTAGGAATTGTGGTATTGCATAAGACATAATGATCAAGTAAAGATGAATCTTGAAGGATGAATAAGATTGTAAGCATACACGGATACTGAATTGTAATTTGTTGAAAATGATATTTGGCAATTAAGATGTGGTTAATGACATTGTGATGCAAGGATACATGGTATAATGAAACTTAGGCTTATGATTGGAAATGATAAGAAAAGAGTATAATCATGTAAATTATGTGAAGTTATGCATAGGCATAATGAGAATCCATATGGATTACGTAAGAGATAACTTATGGTAGGATGTAAATTGAATGGTAACTTAAACCTCCAAAGGATAATCTGGAATTGATTATACCCTAATGTTCATAGATTAAATATAATCTATGGGAATGAAATTGAAAGGTAAATTTAAAATGCCGAAATTGAGAAAAGCAAAAAGGGAATCATGTGTTAGAAGAATTATTATTAGTGATTTGAGACTTGAACTCAATATGTTTGATGAGTTGTATAGATGATACAATGATAAGAGATACGATAAAAAATTGAGTTATGTTGATGTAAGGAAATTTTGAAGTAATAGTCAAAGAAAGAATATCAAGAAATGGAATCTATAATGTGGTTAAGCCATACAAGATGGATTAATATGATTGGAGAGGTAAAAAGTAATGAAGTGCTATGTCATAGGTATATTAGACTCTCTACAAGGCAATAGTGCAATGGATGGAGAATAAATGGTGATAGTACTATAATGTGAGTGTTTGGAGGAATTGATCAAGAAAGATAAAATTTAATTTTGTTAATGGTGATCAAAAAGTTCTAAGTCATAATAATGATATCATATTTTGAGACATGAAGGATTAAAACTAATGAAAAGAATTTTATGGTGAATGAAAGAATTACAATTAAAGTTAAAGATTGGCAAGTGAGTTGCCCTTCCGTAAGATGTAAATCTCATTGGTTTAAGAATGATGTAGAAATTTGAACCTTGGAATGTGTAATTTACGGAGAAATTAAGAGGATTTGAATTGCCTAGAAGCAAGGTAAACATGAAGTATGTGGGAATAATTGAAGGCTTAACCTCCCCTAATGTTGAAAATCTGTACAGGAATGAATATGGCATGTTATAATGCAATAAGCTATATAATAGTGTATGGGGATAAGATGAATGAATGTCAAGAAACCTAACAAGAAACGAAGTAATGAGATGGTGATATGGTATACATAAGTAAGCATGATTTGTGATCCAAATCGGTATGATTGAGATGGAGTTATGTGTAAAGTTAATAATGGAGCTAAAGTCATACTTGGGATCTTAATGATAAGAGAGAACAGTTGTGAAGAGTACTGTTGTTTTGATGCAAAGATGATAATAGACATAAGTAAAGTGTTCTAGTCGAACTGAAAGTAAACGAGAGGGATAAATTAAAATCCCTATAAAGGAGGGAATGAAATAAGATCATGGAGTGAAATTAATAGCTTGACAATAACGTGAATTTGAGGATGAATTCTATTTAAGTGGGGGAGACTATAACACCTCGTACCTTCATATAGAAGCCAATAAAACCTTATCAATAAGACGAAGGGTCAATTGACATAAATTTAAGTGTCAAAGAGCAGTGATGGGTGAAAATAATATTTTGAAATAAAATATTTCACACTCGAAGAAGTAATAATTAAATAATAATATTTTTATTGAGAATGAATTAACGAGTTAAAAGGCGATTTGGAAGTGAACCGGAGCAAAGTGAGACACTTTAAGACCCAAGGACACAAGTGGAGAATTTTGAATAAAATAATAATAAAATATTAATATTTTAATCTGTTATCGAAATTAGTCATGAAGGAGGAATATATGGCTAATCTAAGTGGGGGAGAAGAAATAAGAAAGAATTTCGAAGAAAAATAACATAAGTGGGGCTCGTGTGCCTTTATTTAATAAAGCAAGAACGGGTAAGTCTATATTTATATATTATGGTGACGCCTTGATGAATTGCAAATTTGATATTTTATTTGTACAAGTGTAAAGGAAGAAAGATGGAAGGAAATTGGAATTTAAAAGAAATAATTACAGGACCAAGTTGTAAAGGATGAAAAGTATGGAGGGTCGAATGGTAAATAAGGAAAACGTTGAGGACTTATGTTCAATTACAATATTTGAAGCTAAATGGAAATTAACTAAGCAAGGAAAGTTAGATTATGTGGGATAATGAGATGTGCATGTAAATTCACTATTACATGCAAATGCTAGCATGTAAAAAGGAAAAGTTAGTAGGAAACATGTGGGACCCCCACCATGTGAAGTAAAAGGAAGAATAAGCCTAAATCTATTTGCATGTAAAGAGATTGGTGCATTAGGTGGCCAAATGGGGAAAGGAAAATATGGGATGTGTGTGACTTAAATAGATGAATGAATGACCAAATAAAATATATGGTCAAGGTGGTGCATGTAATAGGATTGGAGGAATAAGGTGGTGCATGAAATAAAAAATAAATGAAGAAAATATGGGAGAGTGAAGATGGCAGATGGAGAAGTTTAGAGAGGATAGATAATGGGCCAATGAACAAGGGAGGAAATTGGTGGATGAAGAACCATTGGTTGGCAAAATGGCCAAATGAAAATAAAGGAAAATTGGTACATGTGTTGTGTTTGATTCCAAAGGGTGGCCAAATGAATAAATCAATAGAAAAGTGAAAGAAAAGAAAAATGGCCTTGGTGAGACTTGAGCGAGCCGACCATTAAAAGAAGAAAAGAAAAAAGAGAGAGCTTTGAAAAACTCCACCCAAGAGGAAGAAAAGAGAGAAATCAAAGGAGGGCTTAGTTTTGGGAGAAGACCCAAAGAACCCGTGAGGTTTTCTTCCTCCATCTTGTAGAGTCTTGACATTTCACTACCCAAGGAGTCTTCAACGTGCAAGAGAGAACCGAGGAGTGTTGATGGAGGTGTAAAGCTTGGTTTCAAGATACAAGAGAAATAAGGTAATAATTGTGGTTTTAGCTTGAATAATCTTTGAAAATGGGTTGGTAACTATAAGAAATGTTTTGTGGCAACAAAGATTGGCTTGATTGGAGAAGATTTAGTGACATGCAAGCTATCAAAACCGTGGATGCATGGTGGATTCAAAGTGAAAGAGAAATTGTAAGCATAATGCTACGTTTTAAGTCCTATGGTTTGTGAAATCTTTGAAGAAATAATTTGTGAATTATGTTGGCAGCTTAATGAGTAAAGTTTTGGAAGAACATTGAAGTGCATGTGCGGATCAAGCAACCTTAAAGGTAAAAATGAATAATGCTTTAAGTACAGTTGAGAGATCTTGAGAAATGGCTATTGTTGTGTGGTTGGAATCTTGAAAGGTGCATTGTGAGGAATAATGGTTGTTGAAAGAATCTAAAGTGCATGTGCTCATTGGAAATGTTAAGTTTTCTTGGAATGTAATTTGAAAGAAATAAGGAGGAATAATGTGGATGGAGGATTGAGAAATAAAGCATTGAAAGTTAGGTAGATAATGTGCATGTAAACTTGGAAATAATTGAGTGAGAGTGGAATGATTGTTGCTGCCATATATGAGGTTAATATTATGAAAATATAAGATAGATTTGGATGACAATTACTTGGAAAGGTTGAATTGGGCACTTAATGTTATAAATAAGTTGCCGGTACATATAATATAAAGAATTACGCAAGCAAAAGATATGAATTCCTTTAATAAAAATATGTCAAGATGTGTATGAATATGCAAAGGTTAAGTGAGAAAGAAAGGTGAATCTAGCATGATGTAAGTAATTAAAACGATGATTAATGTTTGAATGAGAAAGAAAATGGGAAGAGATATAAAAGCATAAAACTAAGAATGTGGTACATAGGGCAACAAATATGAATGAATTTGTGGTGACATTCACTAAATATATTGAGTTAACTTGCTACTAGGAAGTGTAAAAGTGAGGAAGGTTTGCAGTGGTGGCGTACCGGAGGTGGTAACAGGCGACCGACAAGTAACATTAGCTAGAGACGCACCCGAACCGATAGCGACATAGTGTCCCGCTATTGTAAGGTGAGTTGGGGGTGTCTATTTCAAAAGATCTATACATTATATAATGTTATACGTTTAATAAACGTTGCTAGTTTTCTTTAAATGCAATTGTGGATAGCATGAGTTGTTAGCCTCGATAAGCGATTTTAAAATGGATTTATAATGATTTATGCACTGCTATTATGGAAAGCATGAGCTGGTAGAAAACATAGGAAATTGTGGATGCAAGTTGATTTGGAAATTGTTTGTGTAGACTATATATATACATATATGTAAAGTGTTTTAGAAACCGGGAAACAAGCCTTTTTGCACTGTTTTGCATCAAAAATCCGTGCCTTGTATCTTTATGTGACGTGCATAGTTAAATGACTTAAATGCAAACTTTTGAGAACCGATTTTAGTCTGATCTTTGTACAAGTGTTTACACCATGCCTTTTGTAAAACCCGACCCTATAAACACATGTCATGACATACATGCACTGAGTAGCATGTTATTACGCTAAGAAAGTCCTAAGAATAGACGAAACCTGGTATTGTACCTAACGGTACACTTGAGTTGATTTAACCTCGAACTAATTCAAATAGGAATCGTAGGATGAAATTTAATATTTTACAATCTAGGAATGACTAAAAATGATTATTCGGAGTTCGAGGAATCATTAGGGGTAAAATTGAAAATTTTGATGTTTAAGGGTAAAATCATCATTTTGCCACCTAAGATAATAATTTGATAATGGAGTGAAATTTTTTACCAAGATTAACTATTTGGAGTATAATTTAATGATAGGAAGTGAAAAAGTTTAATTTTGGTGATTTCTGGAGTGTAGGGGTAAAATCGTAATTTTGCCACCTGTGAACAAAATTTGAGATTTTGAGAGAATTTAGATCAAATTTGACAAATTGGAGAATGGTATGAGCATAAGGGATGAAAAATATGTCTATGGGCAATTTTTCAGTTTTTTGGGCAAAAATGTAATTTTTCACTTTTACGGGGGTAAAAGTGTAAATTTTAAAAATTACTCCACCGAGACTTTGGATAAGTCTGAGAAATTTATCTAAGCTATGGATATGTGGGACAAGTGTATGGTGAAAATTTGGAAACAAATGGATGAAATTTTAAAAATGGGCCAATGGGAAAGTGACACGTGGCATTTTTAATGATATAATATTATTTTAATGAACAGTCAGCCCATTTAAACCCCATTTTAAGTGCTGGCCGGCCATAAGGGAGAACGAGAGAGAAAATAGAGAGGAAAGGAAGAAAAAAAGAAAAACCAAAGAGAAATAAGAAAATTCAAAGGGGAATTCGCGTTTTTCACCCGTTTACGCGTCTAACGGTAAGATTTTTCGTCTTTAGCTTGATTTCTACCTTTCTTATGCCTTTGTTTCCATTTAGCATGCTTGAGTAGAGAGATCAAAAAGTGATATCAAGGGCTGGACAAAATTCTAGGGGAGAGAAATTGAAATTTTTAGGTTTTGATTTTTAGTTAAATTGATAGTTTTAGTTAGTTAAATGTGTTTAGAAATTAAATTGGGCAAGAAAGCATTAAATTTTCACAATACCCACCCTTGGCTGATTATGCATTGATGTACAATGATGATGATCTGATTTTTATTCTAAGAGAGATGAAGAGAAAATGATGAAAAAATGGTTACATGTGATAGAAAAACAAAGTAAAAAATTTACCGAGTTAATGTCCCATTTTTGGCCGAATTTTACAAGGAAGAGAGTGAGCTGATTTTGGTGATTTTAGAGGAATATTGGCTGATAATTAATGGTTAGAAAGGTTGGAGAGAGAATGGGACAATTTAGAGCTAAAATGGAGCGCGTTAGCAATTTATCGGGTAAAGTGCCAAAAATAGGTTAATACCGCGTTTAAACCATTTTTGGCTATTGCATTTCATACCATGCATTAGTATAGGATTTAAGTCAAATATATAGTGATTTAGCATTAATGTGATGAAATGAGTAAATTTTTGCAATGTGTCTAGGAGGAGAGCCTTCAGGTCAAGGTAAGAAAATCATACCCGATGAGTAGTTATCGGGGCACCTAAAAAGTAATTAGTTTGTACAAACGGTGAGTAAACCTATTATTATTGTGAATTATCTAGAGTTATTTTAAAAATGCTCTTTATGTATTTTATGAAATGAAAACGAGATTAAAACGAGATTTTTGATGTTTTAGAAATAAACGTAACAAAAAAAAACATTGTCTTGGTTATGAAATTGAGTAATCGGAGGCTGTTAACTGTCTTGAAAATTATATATTTTCTTATGAATGGCTTATGAGATATAAGTATATGTGGCTATATTTTGTAAGTGCATTGGGAAATTTATGTAAGCTGTTTTTACTATGCAGGTTGGATAAATAAATAAAAGCCACGTTATACTATCGAAATTTTATTAAAATTGGTGGGTTAGTCACTGCAGTGACGGGTTTTTATGGACTGCCTATTAGAGGGGCACGGTAAACCCGGTTATATAGTTACTCCGGTTGTAGAGGCGAGGAGGGTAACTCCCGGGGTAGTATTAGAGCTCACTTCACGTCGAACCCCCACGTGAATGTGTAACTCGACCAACGCCAAGGAACGGCTTGTTTTAAAAATAAAAATGTGTTTCACATGTAAATGTTATAACAACCTTGGCGGACTCGGTTAGATGCCTCGGCCAAGGTTTCCCCGAGGATTAGTTTTGGCTTGAGCCTTGTTTTCTTTTATAAAAGACATAAGCCTTAACAATTGTTTTGGTAAATTACAAATATTTTATGGTTTAAGAAATAAATTGAAACCATTATGAAATGGTTTGTGATTTGTTGTTTAAACTTGCCTCACTGTTACTCGCCTTTAGATATTTATGATAATGTCTGTTTACTCATTGGGATTGCAAAATCTCACCCACCTCCTTTCCAAACATTGCAAGTCTGTGGTAGCTTGTAGATACCCTATTTTGTCGAGAATTCTAGTTGACATCTCTACCACACAGATAGTAGGTTTCTAGCACCAACACTGGGTGTATTTTGGGCCACTTATCATTGTAACCATTATTGTACATTATAACTTAGTAAATTTTTCTATGTATGAATTTATTTTACTTACACATAACAAAAGATTTCTTACACGTATTTCTATAAATATTGTTTAATATAAAAATGCTATATTTTAATCAATATTTTGAATAGTGATATTTGCTATAAATCCTTTTAAAAAAAATTTTTTTCCTTGGATTTATTTGAGCCGAAAACGATCAGTAATTGTTTTTAATGAAATGTTTAACAGCGATTGCTCACAGGAAATGAAAGAAAACTGATATGTAAGCCTTATGGGGTTCCGGTTGGCATTTCGGGTAATGAGTGTCAATCGGGACGTGACACCTTTTAATGTGAAAAGCAATTTAAAAGGTTATCGAACCTTGTCTTGTTTCAAATGGTTTAAAGCAAAAGTCTCAAAAAACTTGATTTGGTTTTGAAAACGATTTTGATAAACCGAGAGCATTAAGAGTAAGTCGAATGTCACATCGGGATAGTGTGACCCTTGTGCACAAGTGAGCTCTAGCTAGAGAGCCTTAGGGTCACCAATAGGTAGTTAGACATGGTTGAGGCCACAGTCTTTGATATATACGTGGCAAGGCCATGGGTTGACATATGTTGCTAGGCCACAAGTTGATATACGTGATTGCGACCGCTTAATTTCTCCGATGTCAGCCAATATCGTCGAGATTGCCATGGCTATGGGAATACAATAGAGGAGGACCTCTCAAATTTTCATTACGTGAAAGTGGGTACACGAGTGATTACTATGTTTACCTACTTAAGAGCCTTGAGAGTTTTAGACTCGTACTCTTTTGCATGGTGGAGAGTTAATGTTTTCTACAACTTCCTTTTTTTCTTGCAAGCTTTCAGCGCTTTACAAGTTGATTTTGAGTTAATATACGTGGATGTACATAATTATTTTTGACATGCCACCCATTTTAGGAGTGTGTGTACTTTTATACGATTATTTCTATTTTTGATGGAAAGAGAAGATTTAGATGATTAAAATTTATTTTGCTACACTTGATTTCGGCATTGTTTTGCCAAGGAAAGTATTGCATTATGATTTCTAGCATCATTTTTACAAGGCACGAATACCTTACTTGTGATTTGATTTCATCAGATTATCCTTTTATATTCTAGTTTTATTATTCAAATTATCTGCTTTAAGCTTGTTTCCCATTTACGCCATACTCACAAAGTTGATAATCATTGAGTTTGTGAGACTCACCCCCTTATCTCCCTTTTGCATATAATGATCGACCTAGCGTGCATTCATTAGCATTTATGGTCCACCGCATTATTCATCAGCATTTTAGCGTGCATTCATCAACATTTATAGGCATCTCATAGCACTTTATTATGAGTCGCTTTGTTGCTAGAGGTCGAGTCATTCATAGCATGATGTATTTGTAAATAGTGTCAATGTAAATGTGCTGTTGGATACTATAAACTTTAATGTATTCTTACAATTTTGGTGAGTAAAGGATAAGATGGCTTATTACGATTTATGTTCAATTCTTACTACAAAGAGTTGTATGGTTCAAAGTAATTTCATAGATTGATGCCATGAATATGAAGTAATAACTAAAGTTTCAATTAAGGCTTGTTTGGGGACTTTGCGGGTTCTCTTGCAAGACTCGAACACCGGTAGTGATCGAGGAGCGATCGTTACAAAATGGTTTTATAATCTCGTGAATGATTTTAAGTAGAATTTGTTTTCATTTTTGGTTCAAACAGATCGTAATTGGATGTTTACCTTGAGAAACATGAAGAGAAAACCATCCATTGACAAGAAAAGTCTATTTATTAGTGCTTATGCCTTTGAAAGCCTTGTTACTCGCATTAAATGGTTTTATAATCTTATAAATGATTTTAAGTTTTATTTTTTTTCATTTGTGGTTAAAACGGATCATAATTGGATGTTTGCCTTAGAAAATGTGAAGCGAAAGCCATCCATTGACAAGAAAGGTCCATTTATAGTCACTCGTGCCTACGAAAGCCTAATTGCTTGCTTTAAATAATTTTATAATCTTAAAAATGATTTTAAGTTGAATTTGTTTTCATTTTTGGTTAAAACATATCGTAATTGGATGTTTGCCTTGAGAAACATGAAGCAAAGGCCATCTGTTGACAAGAAAAGTTTATTTATAGTCACTCATGCCTTCGAAAGCTTTGTTATACGCTTTAAGAGGTTTTATAACCTTATAAATTATTTTAAATAGAATTTTTTTCATTTTCTTTAAAAACGATTGTAATTTGATGTTTGCTTTAGAAAATCTAAAGTGAAAGCCATCCATTGATAATAAAAGTCCATTTATAGTCACTCATGCTTTCGAAAGCCTAGTTACTCACTTTAAATGGTTTTATAATCTTATAAATGTTTTTAAGTTGATTTTTTTTTATTTTTGTTTAAAACATTTCACAATTGGATGTTTGCCTTGGGAAATGTGAAGCAAAAGCTATCCATTGACAAGAAAAGTCCATTTATTGTCACTAATGCCTTTGAAAGCCTTGTTACTCACTTTAAGTGGGCTTACAACTTTATAAATGATTTGAAATTTAAAGTTTTTTTTTTATTTTGGGTTAAAATAGATCATAATTTGATGTTTGCTTTAGGAAACATGTACTGAAAGCCATCCATTTATAAGAAAAGTCTATTTATATTCACTCACGCCTTTTAGTGCCTTATTACTCACTTTAAGTGGTTTTATAACTTTATAAATGATTTTAAATTGAACTTTTTTTCATTTTTCATTAAAATAGGCAGTATTTTGATGTTTGAATTGGGAAACGTGAAACGAACGCCATCCATTGGCAAGAAAAGTCCATTTATAGTCACCCATACCTTTGAAAAACTAGTTGCTCACTTTAAATGGTTTTATAAACTTATTAATGATTTTAAGTTGAATTGTTTTTCATTTTTGGTTAAAACATATCATAATTTGATGTTTGTCTTAGAAAACATGAAGCGAAAGCCATCGATTGACAAGAAAAGTCCATTTATAGTCAATCATGCCTTTGAACTCCTTGTTACTCAATTTAAATGGTTTTATAATCTTATAAATGATTTTAAGTTGAATTTGTTTTCATTTTTAGTTAAAACAGATCATAATTGGATGTTTGTCTCAAAAAACATGAAGCGAAAGCCATCCATTGATAGAAAAAGTCCATTTTTAGTCACTGGTGCTTGCGGCAGCTTAATTACTCGCTTTAAATGGTTTTATAATCTTATAAATGATTTTAAGTAGAATTTTTTTATTTTTGGTTAAAACAAATCATAATTGGATATTTGCCTTCAGAAACGTAAAGTGAAAGCCATCTATTGACAAGAAAATTTTATTTATAGTCACTATGCGTTCGAGAGCCTTATTACTGACTTTAAGTGGTTTTATAACTTTACAAATGATTTCAAATTGAATTTGTTTTCATTTTTAGTTAGAACATATCATAATTTGATGTTTTCATTGCGTAAAGTGAAGCAAAAGCCATCTGCTGACAAGAAAATTACATTTATAGTCACACATGCCTTCGAAAGCCCTGTTATTCACTTTAAGTGCTTTTATAACTTTATAAATGATTTTAAATTGAATTTTTTTCTCATTTATCATTAAAACGGATCATAATTTCATGTTTGCATTAGAAACATGAAGCAAAAGCCATCTATTGATAAGGAAAGTCCATTTATAGTCACTTATGCCTTCGAAAGCGTTGTTACTCGCTTTAAGTACTTTTATAACTTTATAAATGATTTTAAATTGAATTTTTTTTCATTTTAGGTTAAACGAGTTCATAATTTGATGTTTGCATTGGAAACATGAAGCGAAAGCCATCCATTGACAACAAAAATCCATTTAAAGTCACCAATGCCTTCAAAAGTCTTGCCACTTGCTTTAAGTGGTTTTATAACCTTATAAATAATTTTAAATTGAATTTCTCTTTCATTTTTTTAAAATAGATCATAATTGGATGTTTGCATCGGGAAATGTGAAGAAAAAGCCATCCATCGAAAAGAAATGTCTATTTATAGTCACTCATGCGTTCGGAAGCCTAGCTACTCACTTTAAATGGTTTTATAATCTCATGAATAATTTTAAGTTGAATTTGTTTTCATTGTTGGTTAATACAAATCATAATTGGATGTTTGCCTTGAGAAACATGAAGTGAAAGCCATCGATTGACAAGAAAAGTCCATTTATAGTCACTCATGCCTTTGAAAGCCTAGTTACTCACTTTAAATAGTTTTGTAATCTTGTAATTGATTCTAAGTCAATTTTTTGTTATTTTTAAATTAAAATATATCATAATTGGATGTTTGCATGGGGAAACGTGATGCGAATGGCATCTGTGGACAAAAAAATTTCATTTATAGTCACCCATGCCTTCAAAAGCATTGTCACTCACTTTAAATGGTTTTATAATTTTATAAATAATTTTAAATTGAATTTCTCTTTCATTTTTCATTAAAATAGATCATAATTGGATATTTGCATCAAGAAATGTGAAATGAAAGCCATCCATCGATAAGAAAAGTCCATTTATAGTCACTCATGCCTTTAGAAACCTAGTTACTCACTTTAAAAGGTTTTATAATCTCATGAATAATTTTAACTTGAATTTGTTTTCATTTTTGATTAAAACATATGATAATTGGATGTTTGCCTCCAGAAACGTGAAGCGAAAGCCATCAATTGACAAGAAAAGTCCATTTATAGTCACTCATGTCTTCGAAAGCCTTGTTACTCGCTTTAAGTAGTTTTTTAACTTTATAAATGATTTTAAATTGATTTTTTTTCATTTTTAAATAAAATTGGTTGTAATTTGATGTTTACATTGGGAAATGTAAAGCGAATGCCATCGATTGACAAGAAAAGTCCATTTATAGTCACTCATGCCTTCGAAAGCCTAGTTACTTACTTTAAATAGTTTTATAATTTCATGAATGATTATAAGTTGAATTTGTTTCATTTTTGGCTAAAACATATCACAATTGGATGTTTGCCTTAGAAAACGTGGAGTGAAAGACAACGATTAAAAAGAACAATCCATTTATAGTCACTCATGCCTTTGAAAGCATTGTTACTCGCTTTAAATGGTTTTATAATCATACAAATGATTTTAAGTTTGATTTTTTTATTTTTGGTTAAAATAGATCATAATTGGATGTTTGCCTCAAAAGATGTTAAGCGAAAGCCATCCATTAACAAGAAAAGTCCATTTATAGACACTCGTGCTTGAGAAAGCTTAATTACTCGCTTTAAATGGCCTTCTAGTCCTATAAATGATTTTAAGTTGAATTTTTTATTATTTGTGGTTAAGACAGATCATAATTGGATGTTTGCGTCAAGAAACATGAAGCAAAAGCCATTCATTGACAAGAAAAGTCCATCAGTAGTCACTCATGCCTTTGAAAGCTTAGTTACTCAATTTAAGTGCTTTTATAACTTTATAAATGATTTTAAATTGAAGTTTTTTTCATTTTTCATTAAAACAAATCGTAATTTGATGTTTGCATTGGGAAATGTGAAGCAAAAGCCATCATTTGACAAGAAAAGTCCATTTATATTCACTCATGTCTTTAAAAGCCTAATTACTCGCTTTAAGTGGTTTTATAATCTTATAAATGTTGTTAAGTTGAATTTTTTTTATTTTTGTTTAAAATAGATCATAATTAGTTATTTGCCTCGGGAAACGTTTAGTGAAAACCATCCATTGACAAGAAAAGTCCATTTATAGTGACCTATACCTTCCGAAAGTCTTGTTACTCATTTTAAGTGGTTTTATAAATTTATAAATGATTTAAATTGAATTTTTTTCATTTCTCATCAAAATAGATCATAATTTGATGTTTGCATTGGCACATGTGAAGTGAAAGCCATCCATTGACAAGGAAAGTCCATTTATAGTAACCCATGCCTTCGCAAGCCTAGTTACTAACATTAAATGCTTTTATAATCTCATAAATGATTTGAAGTTGAATTTGTTTTCATTTTTAGTTAAAACAGATCATAATTGGATGTTTACCTTGGGAAACATCAAGCAAAAGCCATCAATTGTGAAGAAAAGTCCGTTTATAGTCAACCATGTCTTGAAAAGCCTTGTTAATTGCTTGAAGTGGTTTTATAGCTTTATAAATTATTTTAAATTGATTTTTTTTATTTTTGATTAAAACATAGCATAATTTGATATTTTTCTAGTGAAACTTGAAGCAAAAACCATCCATTGACAAGAAAAGTCTATTTACAGTTACTCATGCCTTCAAAAGCCTAATTACTCAGTTTAAATGGTTTTATAATCTCATGATTGATTTTAAGTTGAATTTGTTTTCATTTTTTCTTAAAACAAGTCATGATTGGATCTTTGTCTTGGGAAACGTGAAGAGAAAGCCATCGATTGACAAGTAAAGTCCATTTACAACCACCTATGCCTTCGAAAGCCTTGTTACTCGTTTTAAATGGTTTTATAATCCTATAAATGATTTTATGTTGAATTTGTTTTCATTTTTGGTTCAAACAAATCATAATTGGATGTTTCCTCAGAAAACGTGAAGCGACAACCATCCATTCACAAGAAAAGTCCATTTATAGTCACTTATGCCTTTGGAAGCCTTGTCACTCACTTTAAATGGTTGTATAATCTTATAAATGATTTTAAGTTGATTTTTTTTTCATATTTGGTAAAAGCAAATCATAATTGGATGTTTTTCTTGAGAAACATGAAGCAAAAGCCATCCATTGATAAGAAAAGTCCATTTACAATCACTCATGCTTTCGAGAGCCTTGTTACTCGCTTTAAGTGATTTTATAACTTTATAAATTGTTTTAAATTGAAATGTTTTTCTTTTTCATTAAAACATGTCATAATTTGACGTTTGCATTGGGAAAAATGAAGCAACAGCCATCCATTGAGAAAATAAGTCCACTTATAGTCAATCATACCTTCGAAAGCCTTTTTACATGCTTTAAGTGGTTTTATAGCTTTATAAATAATTTTAAATTGATTTTTTTTTATTTTTTGTCAAAACAGATCATAATTTGATGTTTGTCTGAGAAAACCTAAAGCGAAAACCATCCATGGACAAGAATAGTCTATTTATAGTCACTCATGCCTTCGAAAGCTTAGTTACTCAATTTAAATAGTTTTATAATCTCAGGAATGATTTTAAGTTGAATTTGTTTCTATTTTTTGTTAAAACAGATCATAATTGGATGTTTGCTTTGGAAAATGTGAAGTGAAAGCTGTTCATTGACAAGAAAAGTCCATTTATAGTCACCCATGCCTTCGAAAGCCTTATTACTCGTATTTTGATCTTTGCATTAAGAAACGTGAAGCAAACATTATCCATTGGCAAGAAAAGTCCACTTATCGTCAGTAATGTCTTTGAAAGTCTAGTTGCTCACTTTAAGTGGTTTTATAAAGTTATTTATATTTTAAGTTTAATTTTTTTTCATTTTTGGTTAAAACAAATCAAAATTGGATGTCTGCCCTGGGAAACATGAAGCGAAAGCCATTTGTTGATAAGAAAAGTTCATTTATAGTCACTCATACCTTCAAAAGCCTTGTTACTTACTTTAAGTGGTTTTATAAATTTTTAAATGATTCTAAATTGAATTTTTTTCTCATTTATCATTAAAACAAATCATAATTTGATATTTGCTTTGGAAACATGGAACAAAAGCCATCCATTGACAAGAAAGTCCATTTATAGTCACTAATGCATTTGAAAGCCTTATTACTCACTTCAAGTGATTTTATAACATTATAAATTATTTTAAATTGATTTTTTTTCATTCTAGGTTAAAACAATTCTTACTTTGATGTTTGCATCACAAAACGTGGATGAAAGCCATCTATTGAGAAGAAAAGTCCATTTATTGTCACTCATGCCTTCAAAGGCCTTGTTACTCGCTTTAAGTGGTTTTATAACTTTCTAAATGATTTTCAATTGAATTTTTTTAATTTATCATTAAAACGGATCATAATTTGATGTTTGCATTGGAAACATGAAGTGAATGTTGGGATGAGCCCTGCAGTTAATTGGGATTGGTTAAGGCTTGATTCTAATCATGCAACAACATCATTCATGTTGAATGATTAAAAGTTTTCCTTCATTAATAAGACATCAATTATAACAAGTTATAAGTCTAATTGGATGAAGTCCATGAGATTAATATGCCTTGCAAGGGAACTATAATGGGTTCTAGTTATGAGATCCTTATGCATCAAAACGTAATCTCAAAATGTTCCTAGTCAATGTATCATTTAGACTGGACATCAATGATACCTAGAGACTGGTACATTCTATGTTCCTTACTTGAGAAGTAAGCAACCGATCTCATAGGTTGAAGTATAGAGATACTTGAAACTAGAATGTAGGTGTTCGCTTAGGAGAGCAAGTTCACTGAACATGAGCCGCCATGAGAAGTGCATTTGGTATTTCACTCAAGTGTCTATGCAATACTTCTCATGTGTCAGTTGTGTAAATACTCCCTTGACTTGAGACACTAGGTTGATTTCATCCCTATGGGTGCCTAACCAAGGATGCCAAAACAGGATTTTTTTGGGTATAGCATGAAGCATGTGAAGGCAAATGAGTGGTCAAGATAGGAATCATCACCCCAAGTGATGTAGAGGACATATCCTAGTTGTTCTTAGTTGATATTAGCTTACTGAAGTCCTTGGCCAAGGTGACTTGAAGATTATGAAAGGAGTTTCATAAGTCTTTATAGAGCTGATGATCAAACTTTAAGAATGAATATGGAGATCAATAGGAGTAAACACTGCACCATGCTCTTATCATCTCCTAGATATATAATGAGGGAATGAATTACACTAAAAGGCTGATCACTGAAAGCTTGAGTCAAACCATCTTAACTCTTCTAACATTTGGGTGGCCATGATCGATTGCTAGATCCCAATCTTGGTCTATGAACCCTAGGTAGTTAACTTGATTAATGATAAATTTAAAGTAGTTTAAATTTATCTAATTCTAAGTTTAACTTAAGAATTATATGTTGAGTTCATTGCCAACATGTTAGAAGCTTAATGGGTCACACACCTAAAATGAATGTTGAAAATAAAATGGGAGAGGTGATTAAGTTGGACTTAATCAAATTAGAAGTTATGAGCTTCTCAAGCACTTGATTAAAATTGTTTAATTAAGTTGTGCCTAATTAATTAAATTATTTAATTAAGTTATTTGGCCTAATTAATTAAATTAAACAATTAAGTTATTGGGCCTAATTGATTAAATTGGTTTAATTAAGTCATTGGGCCTAATTGATTAAAATTGTTTAATTAAATTATTAGGCTTAATTAATTAAATTGTTTAATTAAGTTATTGGGCCTTATTGATTAAATTAAACAATTAAGTTAATTGAGCTTCTTAAGAACTTAATTAAATTGTTTATTCAAATTATTGGATTAATTAGCAATTACAAAATAGTTTGGTAATTAGGGTTTAAAATTAATCCAAGGAATAAATACCTTGCTATAGCCTCCAAACTAAAGTATGGAAAACGGCTAAAAAAAAAAAGGTGAACGACACATTAGAAATTCTTTTGTCTTGCCGTTCTTTGTGTGAAGAAAAATAGATTTTCATTCACTTCATTTTTGTGTGTTTAGCCCCACAATTTTGTGTGGATTATAAGTTTATGAAACTCATATTTGCTAGCACATTGTCAAGGCATAGCACTCCCAATCTTTAAAGAAGGATTTTCTCATTTCATTGGTGTGGATCACCATTAGAGGTGTTGGCTCCATTAGTTTTTTATGATAATAAAACATTCCCATTCATTTGTGTCTAATATTTCCACTTAAGTGTGCAGGACACGAATTGTATGCCAATGATAAATAAATTATTCCAAGGGACATATCAAAAATTATATGTATAAGAAGCCACAATTGATCAACAAAACAAAAGCTCCTTAGTTGAATAAGGAAGGGTTAGTCAGCTAAGATTCGAATCAGAAGTTGGCGGGCTTAAGAGTATTGAGAAACAGAAAAGACTTAGTTGACCAAGAAATGGGTTAGTCAACTAAGAGTCTATTGCCAAAATTTGGACTTCAAGACAGAAACAACTTAATCAACAAAGAAGGAAGTTAGTCGACTAAGTGCTCCCTGCCAGAAACTGGGATCAGAAAACAGAAACAACTTAGTCGACTAAGAGCGTAGTTAGTCAACTAAGAGCATTTTGCCAAAAATTTGAATTGTGCACTAGAAGATAGATTAATGGCCAGAACTACAACAAAGCTATTTTCAACGGTCAAAAACTGCCTAACACATATCAGAGCTGATTTTTCAAGTATTTAAGAGGCTTCCAACAGCTAGAAAAGCAATTAAGGCTTTCAAGAACAAAAAGAGCTCCAAAAATAGCAAAAACCAGTTGCTTACCTTCTGCACTTCATGCCTATCTTTGATATTGATACTTGCACTTCTCTTTGTACCACTTAAATCAACTTGGTGATCATAGGTACTTCTTTATATCTTTTCTTCTTGTAAACTTAGAGTGAGGGAGTCACTCTAAGGTGTTTATTCAAGCTTGGATTGCTTGATTGGGTGTATAGGTTCTAACTTAGCCTTGAAAAGTTAGTTTGGGTATTGGTTGATCCTGGGAAAAACCACTGTAAAGGTTATGGCTGAGCCTGCTAAAAGCCATTGTAAATCCTGGTGGGAGCTTGGGAATTGCACCGTTTTTAGTGAGTTAATTTCGAATATCCTTGGTTGGACAATCAAGGTAGTGGATGTAGGTCCTTGACTGAACCACTCTAAATTCTGGTGTATTGTCTACTCTGTTTTTGTTTTTATTTTCATTCCTTCTTAAATCATTCCTTCATCTTGCATAGAACCAGTCTTTATTGATCATTAAACTTGTCCTCAACTTAGAGCCAATTTTAGTAAAAGCCAAAAAGTGCTATTCACCCCCCCCCTCTAACACATTTACTTAGGACCAACAAGAGGCTGCACAAGGATTCCGTGGACAACTTTGGTTTGCAACAACAGGGCTGAGGTGGTTGAGCTTTTTGTAGGCTGATTTGGTGGTTTAACAAAGGATTCATCAACCTTTGTTATTTAGGTAAAGTGATATGATCATATACTTTTATTTTAATTTAATTCTATACTCAATTTGGCATGAAAGAGATCCTAGGAAGGTGAGGCGTAATTTAATTAGTTTAAATTTATTTATGTTGCAATTTTATTTGTATTTGAAACATGATCAGCCCTCACCTAGCAATGAAAGCCATCCATTGACAAGAAAAGTCCATTTATAGTCACCAATGCCTTCAAAAGCCTTGTTACTCAGTTTAAGTGGTTTTATAACTTTATAAATGATTTTAAACTAAATTTTTTTCATTCTAGCTTAAAAGAGTTCATACTTTGATGTGTGCATCGGGAAACATGAAGCGAAAGCTATCCATTGACAACAAAAGTCTATTTATAGTCACTCATGCCTTTAAAAGCCTTATTACTCACTTTAAGTGGTTTTATAACTTTACAAATAATTTTAAATTGAATTTTTTTTGCTTTTCTGATTAAAATAGATGGTAATTTGATGTTTGCAATGAGAAACATGAAGCGAAAGGTATCCATTGACAAGAAAAATCCATTTGTAGTCACCCATGCCTTCAAAAGCCTTGTTACTCTTTTTAAGTGATTTTAAATTGGATTTTCTTTCATTTTTCATTAAAATAGGTCATAATTTGATGTTTACATTGGGAAACGTGAAGCGAGCACTATCCATTGACAAGAAAAGTCCATTTATAGTCACTCGTGCTTGCAAAACCTAATTACTCGCTTTAAATGGTTTTGTAATCTTATAGATGATTTTAAGTTGAATTTGTTCTCATTTTTAGTTTAAATAGATCATAATTGGATGTATGCCTCAAGAAATGTGAAGTGAAAGCCATCTGTTGACAAGAAAAGTCCAGTTATAGTCATTCATGCCTTCGAAAGCTTAGTTACTCGCTTCAAGTGGTTTTATAACTTTATAAATGATTATAAATTGAATTTTTTCATCATATTTCATTAAAATAGGTCATAATTTGATGTTTGCATTTGGAAACATGAAGCGAACACTATCCATTGACAAGAAAAGTCCAATTAACATCACTCATGCCTTCAAAAGCCTAGTTACTCAATTTGATTGGTTTTATAATCTCATGAATGATTTTAAGTTGAATGTGTTCTCATTTTTGGTTAAAAAAGATCATAACTGGATGTTGACCTTGGGAAACATGAAGCGAAAGCCATCGATTGATAAGAAAAGTTTATTTATAAAGACTCAGGCCTTAGAAAAGCCTTATTACTCTTTTTCAGTGGTTTTATAATCTTATAAATGTTTTTAAGTTGATTTTTTCCCTTTTTAGTTAAATCATATCATAATTGGATGTTTGCCTTAGAAAACGTGAAACGAAAGCCATCCATTGACAAGAAAAGTCCATTTATAGTCACTCGTGCATTCAAAAGCCTAATTACTCGCTTTAAATGGTTTTGTAATCTTATAGATGATTTTGAGTTGAACTTGTTATCATTTTTAGTTTAAACAGATCATAATTGGATGTTTGCCTCAAGAAACATGAAGTGAAAGCCATTCTATCACGACCCGAAACTCCCCATCAAGCCCGTGACAACCGCCGCGAGGCCTCGACAAACATTCTTCACCCCGAATGTCGATCGAAACCTCGCAAGGCTCTCGTATCAGCTTTCGCACTTCCCCGGTGAGCAATAGTTATCAAATATCAAAATTCGAAGGATTACAAATCATTTTCAAATCAAAACATAACATATTGTTTTCTGGCTCATAGGGGCATTTTCGTCATTTTTGTCGAAAATCTCAAAACTTGCTAAAAATGTAGAAGATAAGCAGAAAATATATATTTAATGATTTAAAAACAAATTAAGTATCTAAAACGTTCATTTGAAGTGAAAATTTGACCATTTGAATATAATAAAAATATTCAATAAAATAAACTATTTTCTTGTAAAATAATTTTCATAAAACTATCGGTACATAATTCTTATAGCGTAAAAGTTAATTATATTCATATATACTATAAAGCAAATAACCAAAGCATAAAATTTCTTTTACAGTGACACGTGAGCCCACATCTAACCAAAATGCATTGGAAGCTGAAAACCTACAGCTTTTACCGATTCGAGTCCCAATGAAGGTCCTTGTCAAAGTCAGCTAACTATGAAATTCTCCGAGCCTGAAATGTGAGGAAATGAGGATGGTGAGATTATAAAATCCCAGTGAGTAAACAGATACCATCTAAACTATCTAAAGTCGAGTAAATGGAGACAATTGAAATAAGTCATCATACTGTAATTTAATTACCTTTCAACTTATTTCAACCAAATAAAATCAATCAATATAAATCGAGTAATCAACTTGGCTTATGAATTTCTTAAAACTTTGGCTCGTTCCAAAACTCATACTCGGTGATACCTTGCGTAGGGCATCCAACCAAGTCCGCCAAGGCTGTTAAAATTTTTGTATACACTTAAAATATATTTTTAGTTTGAGAAAAATACAGCCGTTCCTTGGCGTTGGCTGAGTTCCCCTTCACGTGGTGGTTTGGCGTGAAGTGAACCCTAAGCTTTAGCCCAGGAGATACCCTATGCGCCTCTCTATTCGAGGTAAGAATATAATGGAGTTTACCGTACCCCTCTAATAGGCTAGTCCACGAAACCCCCTTTGTAGTGAATAATTAATATATACTCCACCAATCAATAAAATTCATTCTAGCATGACATGGCAATTTATCGCAACCTAGCCTCTCAAGGCTGAATACTCAATACAAATAATTCTAACACCAAAATCAGTTTAGCCATTCATGCTTATATATTGTCATAAGCCATTCAATTTAAAACCATAAATTTACAACACAAGCAGGCAGTCTCCAATTACTCTATTTTCAAAACCAGTATTCGATTTTTCCAGAAAATTTATAAAATCATTTTATAAAATCGTAATTTTTCCTAAAACATAGCAATTTACCATTTAAACCCATTTTCCATAAAATCACACAATTGTATAAAACTACTCTAGATAATTAAGACGATAATAAGTTCACTCATAGTCCTAAGAGTCGATGTACTCCTAATCCCAGTCTCCAAGCACATTCTCTGTACTTTTACCAGTGTACTTTGCTCACCACTTATCCACAATGTACAATACATAATTCACCACATCAATGCTTGACCATTATAAAATCAATTTAGGCTCCGTATATATGCATGATATGATATACCACTTATCCGAATACCGATTAAATGCGGTGCTGACCTAATTCGGTCTATTATCTCATTTAACTCCAAATCAATTCTTCTCACTTTCTACACTCTAATTATACTTAAATTACCTTAGTGACTGTGAATGAGATTCAATTTATTAGTCTCGGTAGTAAATTACAAAAATACCCCTAGTGGGTAAAAATTCATATTTTTTGCTCCGAAAATTCCCATTATTTTTCTACGCTCATAATTCATCATTATTCATCATAATTCCTCAAATAAACATCAAGATCAGCAGCCAATATTCCCCTAGAAAATTCAGCCAATAATGGTAATGGAGGAAAATAAATTCTTTTCTTATTGTTTTGTTCCTAAATATGCTAAACTAACTAAAAACACTAACATAGTCTAAAATCAAATTATTCCAACAACAATTCCTCTTCCATACCCATTTTTCAGAATTGAATTCATCATGATAACTCAATATTCAACCATGAAAATCAAGAACAAAAGCATGGGTAAGCTAGGTATCAAGGAGAATTAAAGAAATTCTAACTTACCTAGCTTGTTTCCTTGATTTCTTCACTTTTTCTTTAAATTTCCACCTAGGTTTTCTTGTTTTTCCCTTTGTTCTTCCTTTGTTCTTGTTGCTGGTTGCCTAGGCCGAATATGGTGAGAGAATTGGGGATTTCATGGGCTGATTTCTATAGAAAATAATAAAATAACCAAGCATGCCACGTGTCACATACTTATTGGCCCAATTTTTTTAACTTTTTGACTTTTTCTTCTTAATTTTTCACCACAAATATTCTGGTATTTATCTAATCCTACCACAATTAAAATCCCTTGGTCTTGACAAGTGTTGGGGCAAAAAATTTACCGATTTACCCCCGAGGTGAAAAAATTATGATTTTGCCCCTATATCCGAATTATACCGAAATTAAAATTTTTCACTTCTAAACCTCAAATCATACTCCAATAAGTCAAATTATACTCCAATGAGTCAAATGGGGCCAAAAAAAATCTTTTCTAAAATTTTCATTTTGTCCCCAAGTGGCAAATGACCATTTTGCCCATGGATAGCGAAAATTTCGGTTTGACTCCAAATTGATCCTCGAACTCCAAATCACCATATTAAACTATTTTGGGACTTTAAAATTCTTAATTTCATTGTAAATTCTCTATTTGATCTAGTTCGAGGCTTAAATCAACTTTATTGTACCTCTAGGTACAATACCGACTTTTGTAAATTTTTCGGGACTCTCCTAGCATGCAAACATGTTATCCATCACATGTATGTCATGAAAATATTTTTATAGAGTCAGACTTGTCATCTTCTCCCCCACTTGGATCAACCATATGATTCTTCTTCATGACTGATTTTGACATTCGACGAAATATTAATATTTTAATATTATTTCATTAATAAAATATTATTTTATTCTAAAAATTTTATTTTGTCCCCTTGGCACCCAAAATACCTTATTATGCCTCACTTGACTTCCGAATCACCTTTTATCTCACAAATTCTCCTCCGATAAAATTATTATTATTTTATTGTTTTTTTCTCACTTGCAGAATATTTTATCCTAAACTACTCTTTTCGTCTTTTATCACTTTTAAACATTTTAATTGACCTCAATTTGCATTCGATCAACTTTATTTATCACCATATCAAAGTATAGGGTATTTCACATTCATTGACAAAAAAAGCCTAGTTACAGTTATTCATACCTTCGAAAGCTTAGTTACTCGCTTAAAGTGGTTTTATAACTTTATAAAAGATTATAAATTCAATTTTTTTTTCATTTTCATTAAAATAGGTCATAATTTGATGTTTGCATTGGGAAACATGAAGCGATCGTTATCCATTAACAAGAAAAGTCGAATTAACATCAATTATGCCTTCAAAAGCCTAGTTACTCATTTTGAATGGTTTTATACTCTCATGAATGATTTTAAGTTGAATTTGTTCTCATTTTTAGTTAAAAAAGGATCATAACTAGATGTTTTCCTTGGGAAACGTGAAGCAAAAGCTATCAATTGATAAGAAAAGTCTATTTATAGAGACTCATGCCTTCGAAAGCCTTGTTACTCTCTTTAAATAGTTTTCTAATCTTATAAATGATTTTAAGTTGAATCTTTTTTTCATTTTCAATTAAAACATATCATAATTGGGTGTTTGCCTTAGAAAACATGAAGCAAAAGCCATCCATTGACAAGAAAAGTTCATTTATAATCACTCATGTGTTTAAGAGCCTTATTACTAGCTTTAAGTGGTTGTATAAGTTTACAAATGATATTAAATTGAATTTGTTTTCATTTTTAGTTAAAACTTATCACAATTTGATGTTTGCATTGGGAAGCGTGAAGCGAAAGCCACCTGTTGACAAGAAAATTACATTTGTAGTCACGCATGCCTTTGAAAGCCTTGTTACTCGCTTTAAGTAGTTTTATAACTTTATAAATGATTTTAAGTTGAGTTTTTTTTCATTTTAGGCTAAAAGAGTTCATAATTTGATGTATACATCAGGAAATGTGAAGTGAAAGCCATCTATTGATAACAAAAGTCTATTTATAGTCATCCATGCCCTTAAAAGACTTGTCACTCACTTTAAGTGGTTTTATAACTTAATAAATAATGTTAAATTGATTTTTTTTTTACATTTTCATTAAAATAGATCGTAATTCTATGTTTGCATTGGGTAACGTGAAGCAAAAGTCATCCATTGACAAGAAATTTTCATTTATAGTCACTTATGCCTTCGAAAGCTTAGTTACTCGCTTTAAGTGGTTTTATAACTTTATAAATGATTTTGAATTGAATTTTTTTTTCATTTTGGGTTAAAATACATCATAATTTCATGTTTGCTTTAGGAAATGTGCATCAAAAGCTATCCATTGACAAGAAAGGTCCATTTATAGTCACTTATACCTTCAAGAGCCTTATTACTTGCTTTAAGTTGTTTTATAACATTATAAATGATTTTAAATTGAATTTTTTTTTTCATTTATCGTTAAAATGGCTCATAATTTTATGTTTGCATTAGGAAACATGAAGTAAAAGCCATCTATTGATAAAAAAAGTCCATTTATAGTCACTCATACCTTTGAAAGCCTAGTTACTCACTTTAATTGGCTTTATAATCTCATAAATGGTTTTAAGTTGAATTTGTTTTCATTTTTGGTTAAAATAGGTCATAATTGGGTGCTTGCCTTGGGAAACGTGAAGCGAAAGTCATCCATTGACAGAGAAAGTCTATTTATAGTCACCCATGTTGTAAAACCCGACCCTATAAACACATATCATGACATACATGCACTGAGTAGCATGTTACTATGCTAGGAAAGCACCTAAGAATAGACGAAACCCGATATCGTACCTAACGGTAAACTTGAGTTGATTTAACCTTAAACTAGTTCAAATAGGAATCGTAGGATGAAATTCAATATTTTATAGTCAAGGAATGACTAAAAATGATTGTTCGGAGTTCGAGGGTTCATTTGGGGAAAAATTGAAAATTTTGATGTTTAGGGGCAAAATCGTAATTTTTCACCCGCGGACAAATTTTGAGATTTTGAGAGAATTTAGATCACATTTGATAAATTGGAGAATGGTATAAGCATAAGGGATGAAAAATATGTCTATGGGCAATTTTTCAGTTTTTGGGGCAAAAATGTAATTTTTGACTTTTACGGGGGTAAAAGTGTAAATTTCAAAAATTACTCCACCAAGACTTTCGATAAGTCTGAGAATTTTATCTAAGCTATGGATATGTGGGACAAGTGTATGGTGAAAATTTGAAAACAAATGGATGAAATTTTAAAAATGGACCAATGGGAAAGTGACACATGGCATTTTTTTTAATGGTTTAATATTATTTTAATGAAAAGTCAGCCCATTTAAACCCCATTTTAAGTGATGGCCGGCCATAAGGAAGAACAAGAGAGGAAATAGAGAGGAAAGGAAGAAAAAAAAGAAAAACCAAAGAGAAACAAGAAAATTCAAAGGGGAATTCACGTTTTTCGCCCGTTTACGCGTCTAACAGTAAGATTTTTCGATTTTAGCTTGATTTCTACCTTTCTTATGCCTTTATTTCCATTAAGCATGCTTGAGGAGAGAGATCAAAAAGTGATATCAAGGGTTGGACGAAATTCTAGGGGAGAGATTTTAGAATTTTTAGGTTTTGATTTTTAGTTAAATTGGTAGTTTTAGTTAGTTAAATGTGTATAGAAATTAAATTGGGCAAGAAAGCATGAAATTTTCACAATACCAACCCTTGGCTGAATATGCATTGATGTACAATGATGATGAACTGATTTTTATTCTAAGAGAAATGAAAAGAAAATGGTGAAAAATGGTTAAATGTGATAGAAAAACAAAGTGGAAAATTAACCGAGTTAATGTCCCATTTTTGGCCGAATTTTCCAAGGAAGAGAGTGAGCTGATTTTGGTGATTTTAGAGGAATATTGGCTGATAATTAATGGTTAGAAATGTTGGAGAGAGAATGGGACAATTTACAGCTAAAATGGAGCGCGTTAGTAATTTATTGGGTAAAGTGCCAAAATTAGGTTAATACCGCGTTTAAGCCGTTTTTGGCTATTGCATTTCATATCATGCATTAGTATAGGATTTAAGTCAAATATATAGTGATTTAGCATTAATGTGATGAATTGAATAAATTTTTGCAATGTGTCTAGGAGGAGAGCCTTCCGGTAAAGGTAAGGAAATAGTACCTGACGAGTAGTTATCGGGGCACCTAGAAAGCTTTTAGTCTGTACAAACGGTGAGTAAACTTATTATTATTGTAAATTATCTAGAGTTTATTTTTAAATGCTCTTTATGTATTTTGTGAAGTGAAACCGAGATTAAAACGTGAGTTTTGATATTTTACAAATAAATGTGACAAATAAAGATATATTGGGTTGATTATGAAATTGAGTAATTGGAGGTTGTTAACTGTCTTGAAAATTATATATTTTCATATGAATGGCTTATGAGATATGAGTATATGTGGCTATATTTTGTAAGTGTATTAAGAAATTTATGTAAGCTGTTTTTACTATGCAGGCTGGATAAATAAATAAAAGCCACGTTATACTGTCAAAATTTTATTAAAATTGGTGGGTAGTCACTGCAGTGACGGGTTTCCGTGGACTGCCTATTAGAGGGGCACGGTAAACTCGGTTATATAGTTACCCCGGTTGTAAAGGCAATGAGGGTAACTCTTGAGGTAGTATTAGAGCTCACTTCACGTCAAACCCCCACGTGAATGTGTAACTCGGCCAACGCCAAGGAACGACTTGTTTTAAAAATAAAAATTTGTTTCACATGTAAATGTTATAACAACCTTGGCGGACTCGGTTAGATGCCTCGGCCAAGGTATCCCCAAGGATTAGTTTTGGCTTGAGCCTTATTTTTAATAAAAGACATAAGCCTTAACAACTGTTTTGGTAAATTACAAATATTTTATGGTTTAAGAAATAAATTGAAAACATTATGAAATGGTTCGTAATTTGTTGTTTAAACTTGCCTCCATTTTACTCGCCTTTAGATATTTATGATAATGTCTGTTTACTCATTGGGATTGCAAAATCTCACCCACCTCCTTTCCAAACACTTCAAGTCTGTGGTAGCTTGTAGATACCCTATTTTGTCGAGAATTCCAGTTGACATCTCTACCACACAAATAGTAGGTTTCTAGCACCAACACTAGGTGTATTTTGGGCCACTTGTCATTGTAACCATTATTGTATATTATAACTTAGTAAATTTTTGTATATATGAATTTATTTTACTTACACATTACAAAAGATTTCTTGCACGTGTTTCTATAAATATTGTTTTATATAAAAATGCTATATTTTAATCAATATTTTGAATAGTGATATTTGTCTATAAGTCCTTTTAAAAAAAATTTTCTTTGGATTTATTTGAGCCGAAAACGACTGGTAATTGTTTTTAATGGAATGTTTAACAACGATTACTCAAAAGAAAGGAAAAAAACTGATATGTAAGCCTTGCGAGGTTCCGGTTGGCATTTCTGGTAATGAGTGTCAATCGGGACGTCGCGGCAGTTGTCATGGGCCCGAGGGAGGTTCCGGGTCGTGGTACATGCCTTCGAAACCCTTGTTAGTCTCTTTAAGTAGTTTTATAGCTTTATAAATGATTTTAAATTGAATTTTTCTTATTCTTGGTTAGAACAAGTCGTAATTTGATGTATGTTTGGGGAACGTGAAACAAAGCCATCAATTGGTAAGAAAAGTTCATTTTTAGTCACTCGTTCTTGAGAAAGCCTAATTACTTGCTTTAAATGATTTTTTAATCTTATAAATGATTTTAAGTTGAATTTTTTTAAAACAGATCATAATTGGATGTTTGCCTCTGGAAATGTGAAGTGAAAGTCATTCGTTGACAAGAAAATTTCATTTATAGTCACGCATATCTTCTAAAGCCTTGTTACTCACTTGAAGAGGTTTTAGAACTTTATAAATGATTTTAAATTGAATGCTTTTTCATTTCTCATTAAAATAGATCGTAATTTTATGTTTACATTAGGAAAGGTGAAGCGAAAGCAATCCATTGACAAGAATAGTCCATTTATAGTCACTTATAAATTCGAAAGCCTTAATACTCACTTTAAGTGGTTTTATAACATTATAAATGATTTAAACTTCATTTTTTTCATTAATCGCTAAATGGATCATAATTTAATGTTTGTATTGGAAACAAGAAGCGAAAGCCATCCATTAACAAGAAAAGTCCATTTATAGTCACCCATACCTTCAAAAGCCTTGTTACTCACTTTAAATGGTTTTATAATCACATAAATGATTTTAAGTTAAATTTGTTTTCATTTTTGGTTAAAACAAATTGCAATTATATGTTTACCTTAGAAAATGTGAAGCAAAAGCCATCCATTGACAACAAAGATTGATTTATAGTTACTCATGCATGCGAAAGCCTAATTACTCTCTTTAAATGGTTTTATGATCTTATAAATGATTTTAAGTTGAATTTGTTTTTATTTTTAGTTAAAACATATCATAATTGGATGTTTACCTTGGGAAGCGTGAAGTAAAAGCCATCCGTTGACAAGAGAAGTCCATTTATAGTCACTAATGCCTTTGAAAGCTTCATTGCTCGCTTTAAGTGGTTTTATAACTTTATAAATAATTTGAAATTGAATTTTTTTCATTTTTCTTTAAAAAAGATAGTAATTTGATGTTTGCTTTAGGAAATGTGAAGCGAAAGCCGTCCACTAACAAGAAAAGTCCATTTATAGCCACTCATGCCTTTGAAATCCTAGTTACTCGCTTTAAATGGTTTTACAATCTTATAAATGTTTTTAAGTTGAATTACTTTTATTTTTATTTAAAATAGATCATAATTGGATGTTTGGCTTGAGAAATGTGATGCAAAAGCTATCCATTGACAAGAAAAGTCCATTTATAATAACTAATGCCTTTGAAAGCCTTGTTACTCGCTTTAAGTGGTTTTATAACTTTATAAATGATTTCAAATTGAATTTCTTTTTCATTTTGGGTTAAAATAAATCATAATTTGATATTAGCTTCAAGAAATGTGCACCGAAAGCTATCCATTTACAAGAAAAGTCTATTTATTACTCACTTTAAGTGGTTTTATAACTTTACAAATGATTTTAAATTGAATTTGTTTTCATTTTTTGCTAAAACGTATTATAATTTGATATTTGCATTGGGAAACATGAAGCAAAAGCCATCTATTGACAATAAAAGCCCATTTATAGTCACTCATGCCTTTGAAAGCCTTGTTACTTGCTTTAAGTGGTTTGATAACTTTATAAATGATTTCAGACTGAATTTTTTTCATTTAAGGTTAAAAGAGTTCATAATTTGATGTTTGCATCGGGAAACATGATGCAAAAGCTATCAATTGACAAGAAAAGTCCATTTATAGTCACCCATGCCTTCAAAAGCCTTGTCACTCACTTTAAGTGGTTTTATAACTTCATAAATAAGTTTAAATTGAATTTTTTCATTTGATTTTGCATTAGGAAACATGAAGCGAAAGCCATCCATTGGCAAGAAAAGTTCAATTATAGTCACTCATGCCTTTGAAAGCCTAATTACTCACTTTAAATGGTTTTATAATCTCATAAATGATTTTAAATTGAATTTGTTTTGATTTCTGGTTAAAACATATCATAATTGGATGTTTGTCTTGCGAAACGTGAAGCGAAAGCCATCCATTAACAAGAAAAGTCCATTTATAGTCACCCAAGCCTTCGAAAGTCTTGTGATTCACGTTAAGTGGTTTTATTACTTTATAAATAATTTTTAATTAAATTTTTTTCATTTTTCATTAAAATAGGTCGTATTTTGATGTTTGCAATGGGAAACGTGAACTGGATGCCATCCATTGAAAAGAAAAGTCCATTTATAGTCATCTATGCCTCTGAAAACCTACTTGCTCACTTTAAATGATTTTATAAACTTATTAATGATTTTAAGTTGAATTGTTTTTCATTTTTGGTTAAAACAAATCATAATTTGATGTTTCCCTTGAGAAACATGAAGCGAAATTCATCTGTTTATAAGAAAAGTTCATTTATAGTCACTCATGCTTTTGAAAGCCTTGTTACTCGCTTTAAGCGATTTTATAACCTTATAAATAATTTTAAATTGAATTTATTTTGATTTTTGGTTAAAATAGATCATAATTGGATGTTTACCTTTGGAAACATGAAGCGAAAGCCATCCATTGACAAGAAAAGTTTATTTATAGTCACTAATTCCTTCAAAAGCCTTGTTACTCTCTTTAAGTGATTTTATAACTTTATAAATGATTTTAAGCTGAATTTTTTTCATTTGAAGTTAAAAAAGTTCATACTTTGATGTTTGCATTAGACAATGTGAAGAAAAAGCCATCCACTGAGAAGAAAAGTCTATTTATTGTCACCCATGCCTTCAAAGGCCTTGTTACTGGCTTTAAGTGGTTTTATAACTTTATAAATAATTTTGAATAGAGTTTTTTTTCATTTTTCATGACAATAGATCAAAATTTGATGTTTGCATTGGGAAACATGAAGCGAAAGCCATTGATTGATGAAAAAGTCCATTTATAGTCACTCATGCCTTCGAAAGCCTAGTTACTCACTTTAAATGCTTTTACAATCTCATAAATGATTTTCAGTTGAATTGGTTTTCATTTTTGATTAAAACAAATCATAATTAGATGTTTGCCATGGAAAACGTGAAGTGAAAGCCATCCATTGATAAGAAAAGTCAATTTATAGTCACCCACGCTTTCAAAAGCCTTATTACTCACTTTAAGTGATTTTATAACTTTATAAATGATATGAAATTGAATTTATTTTTCATTTTTCATTAAAATAGGTCATAATTTGATGTTGGAATTAGAAAACGTGAAGGGAACGCTATCCATTGACAAGAAAAATCCATTTATAGTCACTCATACCTTCGAAAGTCTAGTTACTCACTTTAAATGATTTTATAATCTCATGAATGATTTTAAGTTGAATTTGTTTTCATTTTTGGTTCAAACAGATCATAATTGGATGTTTGCCTTAGAAAAGGTGAAGCAAAAGCCATCTATTGACAAGAAAATTTCATTTATCGTAACTCATGTGTTTGAGAGTCTTATTACTAGCTTTAAGTGGTTTTAAAACTTTATAAATTATTTTAAATTGAATTTGCTTTCAAATTTAGTTAAAATATATCATAATTTGATGTTTGCATTAGAAATGTGATGTGAAAGTCATCTGTTGACAAGAAAATTACATATATAGTTATGAATTCCTCTGAAAGCCTTACTACTCATTTTGAGTGGTTTTATAGCTTTATAAATAATTTAAAATTGATTTTTTTTAATTTTTGGTTAAAATAGATCGTAATTTGATGTTTGTGTAAGGAAACCTAAAGCAAAAACTATCCATTGACAAGAAAAGTCCATTTACAGTCACTCATGCCTTTGAAAGCTTAATTACTTAGTTTAAATAGTTTTATAATCTCATGAATCATTTGAAGTTCAATTTGTTTTCATTTTTTGTTAAAACAGATCATAATTAGATATTTGTCTTGGGAAACATGAAGAAAAAGCCATCGATTGACCAGTAAACTCTATTTATAGCCACCCATGCCTTTAAAAGCCTTGTTACTCTCTTTAAATGGTTGTATAATCCTGTAAATGATTTTTAGTTGAATTTTTTTCATTTTTGGTTAAAACAAATCATAATCAGATGTTTGCCTTGTGAAACGTGAAGCGAAAGACATTGATTGACAAGAAAAGTCCATTTTTATTCACTCGTGCTTGCGATTGCCTAATTACTCACTTTAAATAGTTTTATAATCTTATAAATGATTTTAAGTCGATTTTTTTATTTATGGTTAAAACAGATCATAATTGGATGTTTGTCTCGAGAAATGTGAAGCGAAAGCCATCTATTGACAAGAAAATTTCATTTATAGTAACTTATGCATTCAAGCGCCTTATTGCTGGCTTTAAATGGTTTTAAAACTTTACAAATGATTTTAAATTGAATTTTTTTTCATTTTTAGTTAAAATATATCATAATTTGATGCTTGCATTGAGAAACGTGAAGCAAAAGCCATCTGTTGACAAGAAAATTACATTTATAGTCATGCATGCCTTCGAAACCCTTGTTACTCGCTTTAAGTGGTTTTATAACTTTATAAATGATTTTAAATTGAATTTTTTCTCATTTATTGTTAAAACGGATCATAATTTGATGTCTGCATTGGAAACACGAAGCGAAAGCCATCCATTGACAACAAAAGTCCATTTATAGTCACCCATGCCTTCAAAAGCCTTCTCTTTTGCTTTAAGTGGTTTTATAACTTTATAAATAATTTTAAATTGAATTTTTTTTTCATTTCTCATTCAAATAGAATGTAATTTGATGTTTGCATTGAAAACATGAAGCGAAAGCCATTCATTGACAAGAAAAGTCCATTTATAGTCACTCATACCTTCGAAAGCCTAGTTACTTACTTTAAATAGTTTTATACTCTCATTAATGATTTTAAGTTGAATTTGTTTTCATTTTTGGTTAAAATAGATCATAATTGTATTGGCTCCATTAGTTTTTCATGATAATAAAACATTCCCATTTATTTGTGTCTAATTCCTTTATTTGAGTGTGCAGGAAATTAATTTCTTAAATCTTCAAAGAGTATTTTTGAAAGAAAAAAAGGGATAAAATCAACAAGATGTAACTGAATAACAAGGAGGAAGCTTATTGGTGAAACAAAGAAGAACATTGGTTGATCAAATTTCAAATTGGAGAAATGGCGGGCTAAAGAATTTGAGAAACATAACCAACTTAGTTAACCAAGTCAGTCGACTAAGTGCCCTCTGCCAGAATCTACAAACCAGAAACAGAATCAACTTAGTTAACCAAGTTAGTCAACTAAGAGCTCTCTATCTGTAATTTGAACCAGAGCACTACAAGATAGATTAACGGCTAGAACTCATCCTCAACTATTTCCAACGGATATAAACTGCCAAACTGCCATCAGAGTTGCATCTTCAAGTATAAAAGGGTCTTCCAACAATGAGAAACAAGTTTTTTGAAGCCTTGAATGAGATTTGAGCTATAGAAAGTTGAAAAACTAGAAAAGCTTCCCTGCACTTGTTTGTACTTTAACGCCTACTTTTTGCATCTGTGATTAGCACTTAATCTTGTACCAATCAGATGATCCAGTGATCATAGGTACTTTCTTTTACCACTTCTTCTTGTATACTTAGAGTGAGGGAGTCACTCTATGGGGTTGTTCAAGCTTGGAAAGCTTGAATGTTATAGGTTGTGGTTGAGCCTTGGAAAACCATTTTGGGTTTTAGTTTAGCTCGAGAAAAACTAGTGTAAAGGTTGTGGCTGAGCCTGCGAAAAGCAATTGTAAAAGCTTGGTGGAAGCTTGTGAATTCCACTGTTTTAGTGATTTAGTTTGGAAAGTCCTTGGTTGGATAATCAAGGTAGTGGATGTAGGTCTTGGATTGAACCACTATAAATTGCTATCCATTGTCTACTATGTTTTAATTTTCTTTGTTCTAGAAATTAGTTCCACACCTTGTCAAGAGCCAAATTGTGCTATTCACCCCCTCTCTAGCGCATATTAACGGGACCAACAATTGGTATCTAAGCTAGTTCCCTGTTTTTAAGGCTTAATATCCTTTGGGAAGATCCAAATGGCTCAACAAAAAACTATAGTTGCTGAGGGACAATCAACAAACAGACCACCTCTGTTTGATGGCTCTAAATACCCTTATTGGAGCACTAGAATGTCAATCTATATTAGAGCCATAGATTATGAAATGTGGGACGTCATAACTGATGGACCCTTTATGCCCTCAACCATGTATGTAGTAACAAATGAGTTGATGCCCAAGCTAAGGTTTGAATGGAATGAGGCTGAAACTAATAAAGTTCAAATAAACTTTAAGGCCATCAACACATTGCATTGTGCCTTGACCCCCATTGAATTTAACAAAGTCTCAAGCTATACAACAACTAAACAAGTGTGGAAAAAACTTAGAATAATCCATGAAGGGACTTATCAAGTAAAGGAGTCCAAAATTGCTCTCTTAACACATAGTTATGAAATGTTCAAAATGGAGCCTGGTGAAGACATCACCAGCATGTTTGATAGGTTTACAAACTTTATAAATAAATTAAGTCAGCTAGGCAAGCCTATCCCTGAACATGAATTAGTTAAGAGACTGCTTAGATGCCTACCAAAATCTTGGAAACCAAAAGTGACTGCCATTAGAGAGGCTAAAGATCTGAACATCATCACTCTTGATGAGATATGTGGTTCTCTTCTCACTCATGAGTTGGAGCTTGAGGAAGAAGAAGAAAAAGATCGAAGGGAAGCAAAGGAAAAGAAAAAGAGCATTGCACTTAAAGCCAACATTCTTGAAGAAGAGCTGGAAGAGCTTTCCTGTGATGATGATGAAGATTTAGCTCTAGTTGCAAGAAAATTCAGAAAACTAATGAGCAGAAGAAATCAAAGGCTAACTAGAAGAGGTTTCAAGAAAGACCAAGGTGCTTCATGGAAAATAAGGAACAAAAATGACTCTAACAAAAAAGAGGAGATGATCTGCTACGAATGCAAGAAACCTAGTCACTTCAAGTCCGAGTGTCCATTGCTGAAAGATGATACCCCCAAGAAAAATAAGAGATCCAAGAAAGCAATGGTGGTTGCTGCATGGTCGGACAATGACACATCAAGCTCTGAAACTGATGATGAAAAATCTAATGAAAGAGCAAACATCTGTTTAATGGCACAAAAAGATGAAATAGAGGTACCCTCATCCCCCTGCATTAATTCTTATGATGATTTACAGGATGAATATGAATGCCTTTATGATGAATTTGAAAAACTTTTTTTAAAATACAAATCATTGAAGAAAAAAGCCGCATTACTTGAAAATGATTTGGAACAAATCAAACAAGAGTTCACCTCTATTTTTGAGCAAAGAAATATTTTGCGAGTTGAGTTAGACCACTCAAAAATAGACTTTGAGTTTTTAAAATAAAAGCTGGAAAACAAGTCTGAAGCCTCGCAAATAACTCTTGATGAAAGCACAGCTCTTAAATGTTTGAAAAATGAATCTTCAAAAAGAGATGCATACCACAATAAATATTCAGCTAAAGCATTACCTAGATGTTATAATTGTGGTAAACATGGTCATTTGTCATATGACTGTTTTAAGAAAATAAAAGTGCAGAAAGTTAAGAAAATTTGGGTTCCTAAGGGATCCTTTATTGTAACTAACAATTAAAGACCCATCAAAGTATGAGTACCTATAAAGAAAAACTAAAATTCTATTTTGTAGGTTGAGCTGGACTTAAAAGAGACATGTTTAAGAGCTCAACTCAAGAAGAAATAGCCTTGGTACTTGGATATGGCTGTTCACGGCACATGATAGGACATGAAATGATGTTTGCTCAGTTGGATAAGAGAAAAGGAGGAACCGTATCCTTTGAAGATGATTCAAAAGGCAGATCCATGGTATAGGTATGGTTGGTAAGAGTTCCCAAACTCAAATTAGTCATGTGCTGCTAGTTAAAGGCTTAAAGCATAATCTACTAAGTATTAGTCAATTATGTGATAAAGGATTTAAAGTATGTTTTGATTCAACTAAGTGTGAAGTGATTGATATAAGTACAAATAAAATCTCATTTATAGGAAAAAGGTTGAAGAACATGTATGTAAATTTTCTTGAAGATCTTGATGTGAATAGTGAAGTATCTCTTGCTGCAAATGCTGAGAATGATAACTAGTTATGGCATAGGAGATTAGGACATGTAAGCATGCATACTATGTCTAAATTAATAAAAAAACTCTTGTTGCAGGACTACCGAAATTGAAATTTGAAAAAGATAGGGTATGTGATGCTTGCCAATTAAGAAAACAAGTTAGAACATCCTTTAAGACTAAGAAAATAGTGTCAACATCTAAACCTCTTGAATTGTTGCACATTGATCTATTTGGTCCAATAAGCACAACTAGCTTAGGAGGTAAATCTTATGGGCTTGTAATAGTTGATGACTATTCTAGATATACTTCGGTATACTTCCTTGCTCATAAGAATGATGCTCTACAAGCATTCTTAAGTTATTGTAAGAAAGTAGAAAATGAAAAAGGACTAGCCATAGTTAGCATAAGGAGTGATCATGGAGGAGAATTTGAGAATGATGAGTTTGAAAAATTTTGCAATGAAAAGGGGTTGGATCACAATTTTTCTGCACCTAGAACACCCAAGCAAAATAGAGTTGTAAAGAGGAAAAACAGAACATTAAAAGAAATGGCTAGGACCATGTTATGTGAGAACAATCTACCTAAATATCTTTGGGCTGAGGTAGTAAATACAGCAGCTTATATTCTTAATAGAGTCTTAATAAGACCCTTGATTTCAAAGACTCCATATGAACTTTACAAAGGTAAGAGACCAAATATTTCTCATCTTAGGAGTTTTGGCTGTAAATGCTTTATATTGAACAATGGAAAACAACCCCTAGAGAAGTTTGATGCAAAGAGTGATGAAGCAATACTTTTAGGATATGCATTAAACTCAAAGGCCTATAGAGTTTTTAACAAAAGGACCCTAACCGTTGAAGAATCAGTCCATGTAGTTTTTGATGAGTCAAATGCATTACAAAAAGAAGTTCATGATGATGATGATGATGATATAGAATCCTAGAAAAACAAATGGAGGAAATGAGCTTAAAGAACAATAAAAATAATGAAGAAAGCTCATCTAGAGGAGAAAATGAAACTCCATTTCTAGGAAATCTGTAAAGAGCAGAAAATCAACATGATGTTTTACCAAGAAGTTGGAGATTTGTAAGAGATCACCCACAAGACCAAATAATAGGTGACATTTCACAAGGAGTTAGAACTAGGAAAGCAACTAGAGAAACTTGTGAGTTTTCAGCTTTTATATCTCAAATTGAACCTAAAAACTTTGAAGAAACTGAAAAGGAGGAAAGTTGGATAATGGCCATGCAAGAAGAACTTGATCAATTCACTAGGAATCATGTATGGTCATTGGTACCTAGACTTTCAAATCATCTTGTTGTTGGTACTAAATGGGTATTTAGAAATAAAGTAGATGAGTAAGGAAATGTAGTTAGAAACAAAGCTAGGCTAGTAGCAAAAGGATATAACCAAGAAGAAATTATAGATTATGATGAAACCTTTGCTCCCGTAGCTAAGATTGAAGCCATAAGGTTGTTGCTAGCTTTTGCATGCTTTATGAATTTTAAGTTGTACCAAATGGATGTAAAAAGTGCATTCTTAAATAGATTAATTCAAGAGGAAGTTTTTGTAGAACAACCACCTGGTTTTGAAGATTTTGAAAAATCTGATCATGTTTTTAAGCTTCACAAAGCATTGTATGGATTGAAACAAGCTCCTAGAGCTTGGTATGAGAGGCTTTCAAAATTTCTAGTTGAAAAAGGATATGATAAAGGCAGCATCGATACTACATTGTTCATTAAGAGATATCTAAATGATTTAATTGTTCTGCAAATATATGTGGATGATATTATATTTGGTACAACTAATGAAGCTTTATGTAAGAACCTTGAAAAGGAAATGCAAGGTGAATTTGAGATGAGCATGATGGGAGAGTTGAAGTACTTCCTTGGTCTTCAAATCAAACAAAGTGAGGAAGGAATCTTCATCAACCAAGAAAGATATACTTATGATATGCTCAAGAAATTCGATATTCTAAAGCTGAAATCAATTTCCACACCAATGAGTCCATCCATCAAACTCGATTTAGATGAAAAAGGTAAAGATGTAGATCAAAAGCTTTATAGAGTTATGATTGGCTCTCTTCTTTACTTAACAGCAAGTAGACCAGATATTCAGTTTTGTGTTTGCTTGTGTGCTAGATTTCAATCATAGCCTAAAGAATCACAAACAACTGTTAAGAGAATTTTTAGATACCTCATAGACACTCAAGAACTAGGAATATGGTACTCTAGAAACTCAACTCTTAACTTAGTTGGATATTCAGATGCTAACTTTGCTGGCAGCAGAACTGATAGGAAAAGCACTAGTGGAACATGCCAATTTTTATGAAGGATGCTTGTGTCTTGGTCCAACAAGAAGCAAAACTCAGTAGCACTATCTACAGCAGAGGCTGAATATGTTTCATTAGGTAGTTGCTGTGCACAAATCCTTTGGATCAAGCAACAATTAAAAGACTATTGAATAATTATGCATAATATACCAATATACCGTGATAACACAAGTGCAATCAATATATCAAAAAATCTTGTGCAACATTCTAAGACAAAGCACATTGAAATTAGACATCATTTTATTAGAGACTATGTAGTGAAAAATGACATTAAAATAGATTTTGTGAATACTCTACATCAATTAGCTGACATTCTTACCAAACCACTGAGTGAAGATAGATTTTGTGAGATTATAAGAAATTTGGGGATGGTTAATGTGAAGGAATTATAAGAAAATCTTTGGCTCTCACAGTGAAAACAGAATGCATTCAGTCGACTAAGGAATTCTTAGTCAACTGAGAGTGGTCTGACATCCTTAAATAATAAGACTCAGTGAGTTTAAAGAAATATGAGTAAATTGTGGTAAAAATTTGATTTACTAGGTGTAAAGAGAAATAGAATAGAGCTGCCAAAGGTAAATAATCAAAATTTTAGTGGGATATTTGAAAATATGAAGAAATAAAAGTAGGGCAGTTCTTAAAGGAAGATAAGGATTTTTCTGAGCAATAACTACTGCCAACCTCTTCTTCCCTCTCCTCTATAACTCGTTGCTCTAAAAACAAAAACCTAAATCTTCCTAGTTGCCTCTAAAACCGACTCAGACCTACAAAAATTTCTAGAACCAAAATGGCTAGAACATCTCAGAGTAAAGAAGTATTAGAAAAGAAGAAAAGAAAAAGGCCAATGGAGGAAGAAACTGGAATAGAAAGTCAGAAGAAAAAACAAAAAATCGTGCCTGCTTTAGTGAAGGAAATAACCGAGAAACTAAGAGAAAAGAAGCAGAAAATAGACAAGAAGAAAGATACAGAACCTTCACTCCAGAAAGGTATCAGTTCCTCTTTTTCTTTGAAATTTAGAAATAAGCTGCATGAGTATAGATTCAAGAATGTAGAAAATGCACCAATCTCCTACGAAAAGTTTATTGATTGGAAGAGTTTTAAGGAAAATGTAGAAATCCATACCAGTCTATCTGAGTACTTTGATGAGCTTAAACTTAAAGGTTACAGCACTTTTAAGAATAGGTCATATAGTCAAAGTCTGGTTAAAGAATTTTACTCTGGCATTGCTTTCAAAGAAAAGGAATTAGTAGATTCTGATGACTATGTAAAAGATGGCTTGAATGTCTATTTGAATGGAAAAGAGTTTGTTGTGATTGCTGGAGATTTAGGAAACCTGCTGGAACTAGAGGGTGAAATAAGTGAATTTGAACTTCCAGAAAAATATGATCCGTCCTCACTGTGGGAGATCATCACTAGAAAGAAAGAAAAATACTCCTCTAAAAGTAATTCAGGTTTGATAATCAATCCACAGATTAGGATATTGCATTACTTTATAGTAGCAAATATTCAAGGGAGGAGTGGAAGTCTTAGCTACATCAGCCTCTAGGATCTTTGGCTGATGGAGCATGCTTTTAATGGAGTGTCTCTAAATCTGGGGAGATTTATGATTGAGAAAATGAGAAGTGCCTGCAGACTTGATAAGGTCAATATGCCATATGGGAATGTGATTACATCCCTTGTGTAAAAGAAAGGAATATGGGCTAAACGGTATGATATAGACCTGGTGAAAATCAAAGACCAAGCCATTTATTATGGTAGCTTAGTTAAGATGGGGTATGTGCTCGATGGAGTGAAGTTTATCAAAACCTCTAAAATTGGCCCAAGAAAATATCACAGTCTGCCTGCTCAACCTGAAGAAGCTGCTTCTAGATTTTCAAATGAGATGATTTTTAATTTGCTTATGAGGATTGATGGTAAGTTGACTGACCAAGGAGTGAAGCTACAGAAAATGGAAGATAAAATCACTGAGTTGGAAAACAAGCTGAAGGAGAAGGAAAACACGGCGTCTGAACCTGTGGCTGTAGACAGTTCTACCACATCTAGCACTGCACCTGCATAGCAAGGTGCTGAAGGTTTAGCAGAACCAGTAGAAAAGTCTGGAAGTTCTGGCACTCAAGCTAAAGGCTTTACCTATAAGTCTGCCGGTCCTATTCTGCAAACTGAGGACTTCCCACAAGGAGTTGAACAGCTAGCCAAATCACCATCCCCGAAACCTCAAAGCAAAAATCACTCAGAACAAGGGATTGAAGTAGCTGGTGCAGAAACTAAGAAACATCAGGCCTCTTCTCCAAATTCAGAGGAAGTTTCCATTATGGACATTTTCATTAAATGGTCAGAAAGGAACAAGCTGAAAAAGACACTATCAAGATAGCAACTCAGAAAGATGGTGCAAATGTAAGAAAAGGAAAGAAACCTGCTTCAACTCCCAAACTATAGGCAAAAACAGGGAAACCAGAAGCCACCACAGCACCACCAACTAAGGCAAAACAACCAACCAAAGGAAGGAAGACTATGGCAATCAAGACAGCCTTTCTCAAAAGAAGAAAGTCTTTCAAATTGGCAAAGAAGTCCAAACCAGTTTCAACCTCTTCTCATCACAGTCCAATTCATGTTTCAAACAAATCTTCTCCAGAATCCTCTCCTAGAAATTCATCTCCTCTCTGAGAACCCTCTTTGTTTCCTCTTAACCCTTTCTATGGAACTGAATCCTCACCCTCTGCTTCATTAGATGAGTAGAATCCCCCTCCTTTGATGCTGACAAAAAGGGGGAGTAGAGAATAATGTTTAAAAAATAAAATGTTAGTGTAGAGGAACCAAGAACCTAGGAAAGGAAAGAAAGCAAAACCAGGGGTGCATGAAATTAGAGAAATAGGAGATAGAAAGCAAAACTAGTCTAGGGGCATTTTCAGAATACTTTTTAATCAACTATTATTTGTGCCTTGGTGGCACTTAAACACTCAGCTTTAATTTTGTTATTTATGTGGATGTATGTGAAACATGAATGCTGATATGCTTATGATATTTAACTGTTGTAAACTAAAGTCTGCTGATGTTTTGATAGCTTGACTGTCATAAACAAAATCTGCTGCTAATATGCTGATATTAAGAAACTTTAGATAATTAAAATGATGGTAAGGTTACTCACAATGTCTAGAGTGAGGATTTTCGAAATACTCAGACTACTGGTCCTCGGATGCAATTCCCTTGCCTTTATCGGAGGACTCACCACCTTGACACAATACAAAATCGAGGAATTCACCACATTGGTACTAAATTGAAATTAAACTAATTTTGACTACTAATGCATGATATGGAATGCAAAAGGTCTAAATTTTGCCTAAACACCGTATTCACCTATTTGGTCTTTTACCCGATAAATTGAAATACACATCCAATTTAGCTCCAATTGATCCCATTTCTTTTTCTACTGCTTCAAATCACGAATGTCCAACCAAATAACCCAAAAATCAGCAAAGCCACATTCATATTCTTTCTTGGAAAACTTCGGCCAAAATGGTGCATCATTGTCACAATTTTTCCTACTTGATTTTCTTTCCATAATTCATTAATTTCCATATCAAAAACCATGATTTCATAATCAAATAACCTAAAATAACATCACATTCTTCCTCACCATTGACTTGAAAATTCAGCTAAGGCTAGGTAATGGGAAAAATGAATGTTTTTCTACATATTTTGTTTACTAACATGCTAAACTAACACTAAACACCAACATATATCAAAATCAAATCAATCCAACAATTTTCTCTCTCTAGACCCATATGACCAGCCATGAAAACATGCAATTTAATCATGAAAAATAAGGAAAAATGCTTGGGAATAAGAAAACTCAAGCTTAATAGAAAAAATCTTACCTTTTTCACTTAATTTCCTTGAAAATTCACACTTTTTCTTTGATTTTTTCTCTCTAGGGTTTGGTTTTTGTTTTCTCTCTCTTCTTGCTTGTTTGGCCGACCATGGGGTGGAAGATGGGCTGATTTTTGTGCCTTTTAAAAAGAAAAAATAATAAATTAATAAAGGCATGACACGTGACATCATGTCATTGGCCCATTTTTAATTTCTTAACTATTAAGCTTTCTCTCTCCGCCACTTAAATTCCTTCAATTATTCATGATAATATTGGATAAAATCCATGTGCTGGACAAGTGTCGGGTGCGTAAAATTACAATTTTGCACTTGAGGTGGAAAAATTACCATTTTACCCCTATGCTCCAAAAATATCGAGATTACAATTTTTTTCACTTATCAACCTCAAATTATACTCCAATGAGTCAAATGTGATCAATCTTGATCAAAAAATTCTTCCAATATTCCAATTTTATCCTCAAGTGGCAAAATTACCATTTTACCCCTAGATAGTGAAAATTTCGATTTAACTCCAAATTGATCCTTGAACTCCAAATCACCATATTAAACCATTCTGGGACTTTAATATTCTTAATTTCATCTTAAATTCTCTATTTGATCTAGTTCAAGGCTTAATCAACTTTGTTGTACCTCTAGGTACAATACCAACTTTTGTCAATTTTTCGAGACTCTCCTAACATGCAAACATGGTATCCACCACATGTATGTCATGACAAGTATTTTATAGAGTCAGGCTTGACATCTGCTTCTCCACTTGGATCAATCATATGATCCTTCTTCATAACTGATTTTGACATCCTGCTAAATATTAATATTTTAATATTATTTTATTACTAAAATATTATTCTATTCTAAAAATTTTATCTTCTCTCCTTGGTTGCCAAAGTTCCTTATTATACCTCAATTGACCTCCGAATCACCTTTTTATCTCTCAAATTCTCCTCTGATAAAATATTATTATTTTATTATTATTTACTCGCGTGCGAAATATTTTATCATAAATTCTTCCTTTCATCTTTTATCACTTTTAAATATTTTAATTGACCTCAATTTGCATCCGATCAACTTTATTAATCACTGTTACAAAGTATGGGGCATTTCATGTTTGCATGGGGAAACGTGAAGCAAAAGCAGTTCATTGATAGGAAAAATCCATTTATCATCACTCATGCCCTAGAAAGCCTTGTTGCTCACCTTAAGTAGTTTTATAACTTTATAAATAATTTTAAATTACATTTTTTTTATTTTAGGTAAAAACATATCATAATTTATTGTTTGCAATCGGAAACGTGAAGTCAAAGGCATCCATTGACAAGAAAAGTCTACTTATAGTCATTCATGCCTTCAAGAGACTCGCTCCCCACTTCAATTGGTTTTATAACCTTATAAGTAATTTTAAATTGAATTTATTTTCATTTCTCATTAAAACATACAATAATTTGTTGTTTGTACTGGGAAACATGAAGCTAAAGCCATCCATTGACACGAAAAGAGCATTTACTGTCACTCATGCCTTTAAACGTCTAGTTACTTACTTTAAATGGTTTTATAATCTTATAGACGATTTTAATTTATTTTTTTTTATTTTAGGTTAAAGCAGATCATAATTTGATGTTTACATTGGGAAACGTGAAACGAAAGTCATCCATTGACAAGAAAAGTCCATTTGTAGTAACTCATGCCTTTGAAAGCCTTAATACTAGCTTTAAGTGGTTTTATGACTCTAAAAATAATTTCAAATTGAATTTGTTATCATTTTTTGTTAAAACAGATCCTAATTTGATATTTGTGTTGGGATCTGTGAAGCAAAAGCCATCCATTGACAAGAAAAGTTCACTTATAGTCACTCGTGCATTCGAAAGTCGAGTTACTCACTTTACACAGTTTTATAATCTCATAAATGATTTTAGCTTGAAATTTTTTTCATTTTTGGTTAAAATAGATCATAATTGGATGTTTGCCTTAGGAAACGTGAAGCTAAAATCCATTCCTTAAAAAGAAGAGTCCATTTATAGCGACTCATCCCTTCGAAAGTATAATTACTCGCTTTAGGTGGTTTTATAACATTATAAATGATTTTAAATTGAATTTGTTTTCATTTCTGTTCAAACAGATCATAATTTGATGTTTGCAATGGAAAACGTGAAGCGAAAGCTATCCATTGACAAGAAAAGCCCATTTTTTGTCACTCACACATTCAAAAGCCTAGTTACTCACTTTAAATGGTTTTATAATCTTATCAATGGTTTTAAGTTGAACTTTTTCCCATTTTTGGTTGAAATTGATCATAATTGAATGTTTGCTTCAAGAATCGTGTAGCGAAAGCTAACCATTGACAAGTAAAGTCCATTTATATTCACTCATGCCTTCAAAAGCCTTGTTACTCGCTTTAAGTGGTTTTATAAATTTATGAATGGTTCTAAAGTAATTTTTTTTTCATTTAGGTTGAAACAGATCATAATTTGATATTTGCACCAAGAAGCCTAAAGCGAAACCAATCCATTGACAAGAAAAGTCCATTTATCATCACTCAAGCCTTTGAAAGCCTTGTTACTCGCTTTAAGTTGTTTTAGAAGTTTATAACTAATTTTAAATCGCATTGTATTTTCCTTTTTTGTTAAAACAGATCATAAGTTGATGTTTGCATGGGGAAACATGAAGCGAAAGCAATTCATTGATAGGAAAAGTCCATTTATCATCACTCATACCTTCGAAAGCCTTGTTACTCACCTTAAGTAGTTTTATAACTTTATAAATGATTTTAGATTGCATTTTTTTTTACTTTAGGAAAAACAGATCATAATTTGATGTTTGCAATCGAAAACGTGAAGTCAAAGGCATCCATTGACAAGAAAAGTCTACTTATAGTCATTCATGCCTTCAAGAGACTCGTTCCCCACTTTAATTGGTTTTATAACCTTATAAGTAATTTTAAATTGAATTTGTTTTCATTTCTCATTAAAACATATCATAATTTGATGCTTGTATTGGGAAACATGAAGCAAAAGCCATCCATTGACAGGAAAAGTCCATTTACTGTCACTCATGCCTTTGAACGCCTAGTTACTTACTTTAAATGGTTTTATAATCTTATAGACGATTTTAATTTATTTTGTTTTTCATTTTAGGTTAAAGCATATCATAATTTGATGTTTACATTGGGAAACGTGAAATGAAAGCCATCCATTGACAAGAAAAGTCTATTTATAGTCACTTATGCCTTTGAAAGCCTTGTTACTCGCTTTAAGTGGTTTTATAAGTTTATAACTAATTTTAAATCGCATTGTATTTTTATTTTTTGTTAAAACAGATCATAATTTGATGTTTGCATGGGGAAACGTGAAGCAAAAGCAGTTCATCGATAGGAAAAGTCCATTTATCATCACTTATACCTTAGAAAGCCATGTTACTCACCTTAAGTAGTTTTATAACTTTATAAATAATTTTAAATTACATTTTTTTTTATTTTAGGTAAAAACAGATCATAATTTGATGTTTGCAATCGGAAACGTGAAGTCAAAGGCATCCATTGACAAGAAAAGTCAACTTATAGTCATTCATGCCTTCAAGAGACTCGTTCCCCACTTTAATTGGTTTTATAACCTTATAAGTAATTTTAAATTGAATTTATTTTCATTTCTCATTAAAACATACCATAATTTGATGCTTGTATTGGGAAACATGAAGCTAAAGCCATCCATTGACAGGAAAAGTCCATTTACTATCACTCATGCCTTTGAACGCCTAGTTACTTACCTTAAATGGTTTTATAATCTTATAGATGATTTTAATTTATTTTTTTTATTTAGGTTAAAGCAGATCATAATTTGATGTTTACATTGGGAAACGTGAAACGAAAGCCATCCATTGACAAGAAAAGTCCATTTGTAGTAACTCATGCCTTTGAGAGCCTTAATACTAGCTTTAAATGGTTTTATGACTCTATAAATAATTTCAAATTGAATTTGTTATCATTTTTTGTTAAAATAGATCCTAATTTGATATTTGCATTGGGATCTATGAAGCAAAAGCCATCTATTGACAAGAAAAGTTCACTTATAGTCACTCGTGCATTCGAAAGTCGAGTTACTCACTTTACACGATTTTATAATCTCATAAATGATTTTAGCTTGAAATTTTTTTCATTTTTGGTTAAAACAGATCATAATTGGATGTTTGCCTTAGGAAACGTGAAGCTAAAATCCATCCCTTGAAAAGAAAGGTCCATTTATAGCAACTCATGCCTTCGAAAGTTTAGTTACTCGCTTTAAGTTGTTTTATTACTTTATAAATGATTTTAAATTGAATTTGTTTTCATTTTTGTTCAAACAAATCATAATTTGATGTTTGCATTGCAAAATGTGAAGCAAAAGCTATCCATTGACAAGAAAAGCCCATTTTTTGTCACTCGCACATTCAAGAGCCTGGTTACTCGCTTTAAATGGTTTTATAATCTTATCAATGATTTTAAGCTGAACTTTTTCCCATTTTTGGTTGAAATTGATCATAATTGAATGTTTGCCTCAAGAATCCTGTAGTGAAAGCCAACCATTGACAAGCAAAGTCCATTTATATTCACTCATGCCTTCAAAAGCCTTGTTACTCGCTTTAAGTGGTTTTATAAATTTATGAATGGTCCTAAATTAAATTTTGTCATTTAGGTTGAAACAGATCATAATTTGATATTTGCACCAAGAAGCCTGAAGCGAAACCAATCCATTGACAAGAAAAGTCCATATATAGTCACTCATGCCTTTAAAAGCCTTGTTACTCGCTTTAAGTGGTTTTATAAGTTCATAACTGATTTTAAATCACATTGTGTTTCCATTTTTTGTTAAAACATATCATAATTTGATGTTTGCATGGGGAAACGTGAAGCGAAAGCAATTCATTGATAGGAAAAGTCCATTTATCATCACTCATGCCTTTGAAAGCCTTGTTACTCACCTTAAGTAGTTTTATAACTTTATAAATAATTTTAGATTGCATTTTTTTTATTTTAGGCAAAAACATATCATAATTTGATGTTTGCAATCGGAAACATGAAGTCAAAGCCATCCATTGATAAGAAAAGTCTACTTATAGTCATTCATGCCTTCAAGAGACTCGTTCCCCACTTTAATTGGTTTTATAACCTTATAAGTAATTTTAAATAGAATTTGTTTTCATTTCTCATTAAAACATATCATAATTTGATGCTTGTATTGGGAAACATGAAGCAAAAGCCATCCATTGATAGGAAAAGTCCATTTACTGTCACTCATGCCTTTGAACGCCTAGTTACTTACTTTAAATGGTTTTATAATCTTATAGACGATTTTAATTTATTTTGTTTTTCATTTTAGGTTAAAGCAGATCATAATTTGATGTTTACATTGGGAAACATGAAACGAAAGCCATCCATTGACAAGAAAAGTCCATTTATAGTCACTCATGCCTTTGAAAGCCTTGTTACTCGCTTTAAGTGGTTTTATAAGTTTATAACTAATTTTAAATCGCATTGTATTTTCATTTTTTTGTTAAAACAGATCATAATTTGATGTTTTCATTGGGAAACATGAAGCGAAAGTAGTTCATCGATAGGAAAAGTTCATTTATCATCACTCATGCCTTAGAAAGCCTTGTTACTCACCTTAAGTAGTTTTATAACTTTATAAATAATTTTAAATTACATTTTTTTTATTTTAGGTAAAAACAGATCATAATTTGATGTTTGCAATCGGAAACGTGAAGTCAAAGGCATCCATTGACAAGAAAAGTCTACTTATAGTCATTCATGCCTTCAAGAGACTCGTTCCCCACTTTAATTTGTTTTATAACCTTATAAGTAATTTTAAATTGAATTTGTTTTCATTTCTCATTAAAACATACCATAATTTGATGCTTGTATTGGGAAACATGAAGCTAAAGCCATCCATTGACAGGAAAAGTCCATTTACTGTCACTCATGCCTTTGAACCCTAGTTACTTACTTTAAATGGTTTTATAATCTTATAGACGATTTTAATTTATTTTTTTTATTTTAGGTTAAAGCATATCATAATTTGATGTTTACATTGGGAAACGTGAAACGAAAGCCATCCATTGACAAGAAAAGTCCATTTGTAGTAACTCATGCTTTTGAGAGCCTTAATACTAGCTTTAAGTGGTTTTATGACTCTATAAATAATTTCAAATTGAATTTGTTATCATTTTTTGTTAAAACAGATCCTAATTTGATATTTACGTTGGGATCTGTGAAGGAAAAGCCATCCATTGACAAGAAAAGTTTACTTATAGTCACTCGTGCATTCGAAAGTCGAGTTACTCACTTTACACGGTTTTATAATCTCATAAATGATTTTAGCTTGAATTTTTTTTCATTTCTGGTTAAAACAGATCATAATTGGATGTTTGCGTTAGGAAACGTGAAGCTAAAATCCATCCCTTGAAAAGAAAAGTCCATTTATAGCGACTCATGCGTTCGAAAGTTTAGTTACTCGCTTTAAGTGGTTTTATTACTTTATAAATGATTTTAAATTGAATTTGTTTTCATTTTTGTTCAAACAGATCATAATTTGATGTTTGCATTGGAAAATGTGAAGCGAAAGCTATCCATTGACAAGAAAAGCCCATTTTTTGTTACTCGCACATTCAAAAGCCTGGTTTCTCGCTTTAAATGGTGTTATAATCTTATCAATGATTTTAAGCTGAACTTTTTCCGATTTTTGGTTGAAATTGATCATAATTGAATTTTTGCCTCAAGAATCCTGTAGCGAAAGCAAACCATTGACAAGCAAAGTCCATTTATATTCACTCATGCCTTCAAAAGCCTTGTTACTCGCTTTAAGTGGTTTTATAAATTTATGAATGGTTCTAAATTAAATTTTGTCATTTAGGTTGAAACAAATCATAATTTGATATTTGCACCAAGAAGCCTGAAGCGAAACCAATCCGTTGATAAGAAAAGTCCATTTATAGTCACTCATGCCTTTGAAAGCCTTGTTACTCGCTTTAAGTGGTTTTATAAGTTTATAACTGATTTTAAATCGCATTGTATTTTCATTTTTTGTTAAAACAGATCATAATTTGATGTTTGCATGGGGAAACGTGAAGCTAAAGCAATTCATTGATAGGAATAGTCCATTTATCGTCACTCATGCCTTCGAAAGCCTTGTTACTCACTTTAAGTAGTTTTATAACTTAATGAATAATTTTAGATTGCATTTTTTTTATTTTAGGCAAAAACAGATCATAATTTGATGTTTGCAATCGGAAACGTGAAGTCAAAGCCATCCATTGACAAGAAAAGTCTACTTATAGTCATTCATGCCTTCAAGAGACTCGTTCCCCGCTTTCATTAGTTTTATAACCTTATAAGTAACTTTAAATTTAATTTGTTTTCATTTCTCATTAAAATATATCATAATTTCATGCTTGTATTGGGAAACATGAAGCAAAAGCCATCCATTGACAAGAAAAGTCCATTTACTGTCACTCATGCCTTTGAACGCCTAGTTACTTACTTTAAGTGGTTTTATAATCTTATAGACGATTTTAATTTATTTTGTTTTTCATTTTAGGTTAAAGAAGATCATAATTCGATGTTTAAAATGGGAAACGTGAAACAAAAGCCATCCATTAACAAGAAAAGTCCATTTGTAGTAACTCATGCCTTTGAGAGCCTTGTTACTAGCTTTAAGTGGTTTTATGACTCTATAAATAATTTCAAATTGAATTTGTTATCATTTTTTGTTACATCAGATCCTAATTTGATGTTTGCATTGGGATCTGTGAAGCAAAAGCCATCCATTGACAAGAAAAGTCCACTTATAGTCACTCGTGCATTCGAAAGTCGAGTTACTCACTTTAAACGGTTTTATAATCTCATAAATGATTTTAGCTTGAAATTTTTTTCATTTTTGGTTAAAACAGGTCATAATTGGATGTTTGCCTTAGGAAACGTGAAGCTAAAATCCATCCCTTAAAAAAAAGAGTCCATTTATAGCGACTTATGCCTTCGAAAGTATAATTACTCGTTTTAAGTGGTTTTATTACATTATAAATGATTTTAAATTGAATTTGTTTTCATTTTTGTTCAAACAGATCATAATTTGATGTTTGCATTGGAAAACGTGAAGCGAAAGCTATCCATTGACAAGAAAAGGCCATTTTTTTTCACTCGCACATTCAAAAGCCTAGTTACTCGCTTTAAATGATTTTATAATCGTATCAATGGTTTTAAGTTGAACTTTTTCCCATTTTTGGTTGAAATTGGTCATAATTGAATGTTTGCTTCAAGAATCGTGTAGCGAAAGCCAACTATTGACAAGTAAAGTCCATTTATATTCACTCATGCCTTCAAAAGCCTTGTTACTCGCTTTAAGTGGTTTTATAAATTTATGAATGGTTCTAAAGTAATTTTTTTTTTATTTAGGTTGAAACAAATCAGAATTTGATATTTGCACCAAGAAGCCTAATGCGAAACCAATCCATTGACAAGAAAAGTCCATTTATCATCACTCATGCCTTTGAAAGCCTTGTTACTTGCTTTAAGTGGTTTTATAAGTTTATAACTAATTTTAAATCACATTGTATTTTCATTTTTTGTTAAAACAGATCATAATTTGATGTTTGCATGGGGAAACATGAAGCGAAAGCAATTCATTGATAGCAAAAGTCCTTTTATCATCACTCATACCTTCGAAAGCCTTGTTACTCACCTTAAGTAGTTTTATAACTTTATAAATGATTTTAGATTGCATTTTTTTACTTTAGGCAAAAACAGATCATAATTTGATGTTTCCAATCGGAAACGTGAAGTCAAAGCCATCCATTGACAAGAAAAGTCTATGACAAGAAAAGTCTACTTATAGTCATTCATGCCTTCAAGAGACTCGTTCCCCACTTTAATTGGTTTTATAACCTTATAAGTAATTTTAAATTGAATTTGCTTTCATTTCTCATTAAAACATATCATAATTTGATGCTTGTATTGGGAAACATGAAGCAAAAGCCATCCATTGACAGGAAAAGTCCATTTACTGTCACTCATGCCTTTGAACGCCTAGTTCCTTACTTTAAATGGTTTTATAATCTTACAGACGATTTTAATTTATTTTTTTTTTCATTTTAGGTTAAAGCAGATCATAATTTGATGTTTACATTGGGAAACGTGAAACGAAAGCCATCCATTGACAAGAAAAGTCTATTTATAGTCACTCATGCCTTTGAAAGCCTTGTTACTCGCTTTAAGTGGTTTTATAAGTTTATAATTAATTTTAAATCGCATTCTATTTTCATTTTTTGTTAAAACAGATCATAATTTGATGTTTGCATGGGGAAACGTGAAGCGAAAGTAGTTCATTGATAGGAAAAGTCCATTTATCATCACTCATGCCTTAGAAAACCTTGTTACTCACGTTAAGTAGTTTTATAATTTTATAAATAATTTTAAATTACATTTTTTTTTTATTTTAGGTAAAAACATATCATAATTTGATGTTTGCAATCGAAAACGTGAAGTCAAAGGCATCCATTGACGATAAAAGTCTACTTATAGTCATTCATGCCTTTAAGAGACTCGTTCCCAACTTTAATTGGTTTTCTAACCTTATAAGTAATTTTAAATTGAATTTGTTTTCATTTCTCATTAAATCATACCATAATTTGATGCTTGTATTGGGAAACATGAACCTAAAGCCATCCATTGACAGGAAAAGTCCATTTACTGTCACTCATGCCTTTGAACGCCTAGTTACTTACTTCAAATGGTTTTATAATCTTATAGACGATTTTAATTTATTTTTTTTATTTTAGGTTAAAGCAGATCATAATTTGATGTTTACATTGGGAAACGTTAAACGAAAGCCATCCATTGACAAGAAAAGTCCATTTGTAGTAACTCATGCCTTTGAGAGCCTTCATACTAGCTTTAAGTGGTTTTATGACTCTATAAATAATTTCAAATTGAATTTGTTATCATTTTTTGTTAAAACAGATCCTAATTTGATATTTGCGTTGGGATCTGTGAAGCAAAAGCCATCCATTGACAAGAAAAGTTCACTTATAGTCACTCGTGTATTCGAAAGTCGAGTTACTCACTTTACACGGTTTTATGATCTCATAAATGATTTTAACTTGAAATTGTTTTCATTTTTCATTAAAACAGATCATAATTGGATGTTTGCGTTAGGAAACGTGCAGCTAAAATCCATCCCTTGAAAAGAAAAGTCCATTTATAGCGACTCATGCCTTCGAAAGTTTAGTTACTCGCTTTAAGTGGTCTTATTACTTTATAAATGATTTTAAATTGAATTTGTTTTCATTTTTGTTCAAACAGAACATAATTTGATGTTTGCATTGGAAAATGTGAAGCGAAAGCTATCCATTGACAAGAAAAGCCTATTTTTTGTCACTCGCACATTCAAAAGCCTGGTTACTTGCTTTAAATGGTTTTATAATCTTATCAATGATTTTAAGTTGAACTTTTTCTGATTTTTGGTTGAAATTGATCATAATTGAATGTTTGCCTCAAGAATCCTGTAGCGAAAGCCAACCATTGGCAAGCAAAGTCCATTTATATCACTCATGCCTTCAAAAGCCTTGTTACTCGCTCTAAGTGGTTTTATAAATTTATGAATGGTTCTAAATTAAATTTTGTCATTTAGGTTGAAACAGATCATAATTTGATATTTGCACCAAGAAGCCTGAAGCGAAACCAATCCATTGACAAGAAAAGTCCATTTATAGTCACTCATGCCTTTGAAAGCCTTGTTACTCGCTTTAAGTGGTTTTACTACTTTATAAATGATTTTAAATTTAATTTGTTTTCATTTTTGTTCAAACATATCATAATTTTATGTTTGCATTGGGAAACGTGAAGCGAAAGCTATCCATTGACAAGAAAAGCCCATCTGCTGTCACTCGGACATTCAAAAGCCTGGTTACTCGCTTTAAATGGTTTTATAATCTTATAGACGATTTTAATTTATTTTTCTTTTCATTTTAGGTTAAAGCAGATCATAATTTGATGTTTATATTGGGAAATGTGAAACGAAAGCCATCCATTGACAAGAAAAGTCCATTTGTAGTAACTCATGCCTTTGAGAGCCTTGTTACTAGCTTTAAGTGGTTTTATGACTCTATAAATAATTTCAAATTGAATTTGCTATCATTTTTTGTTAAATCAAATTCTAATTTGATGTTTACATTGGGATCTATGAAGCAAAAGCCATCCATTAACCAGAAAAGTCCGCTTTTAGTCGCTCGTGCATTCGAAAGTCGAGTTACTCACTTTAAACGGTTTTATAATGTCATAAATGATTTTAACTTGAAATTTTTTTCATTTTTGGTTAAAAAGATCAAAATTGGATGTTTGCCTTAGGAAACTTGAAGCTAAAATCCATCCCTTGAAAAGAAGAGTCCATTTATAGCGATTGATGCCTTCGAAAGTTTAGTTACTCCCTTTAAGTGGTTTTATGACTTTATAAATGATTTTAAATTGAATTTGCTTTCATTTTTGTTCAAACAGATCATAATTTGATCTTTGCATTGGAAAACGTCAAGTGACAGCTATCCAGTGACAAGAAAAGCTAATTTTTGGTCACTCGCACATTCAAAAGCCTGGTTACTCGCTTTAAATGGTTTTATAATCTTATCAACGATTTTAAGTTGAACTTTTTCCCATTTTTGGTTGAAATTGATCATAATTGAATGTTTGCCTCAAGAATCGTGTAGCGAAAGCCAACCATTGACAAGCAAAGTCCATTTATATTCACTCATGCCCTCAAAAGCCTTGTTACTCACTTTAAGTGGTTTTATAAATTTATGAATGGTTTTAAATTAATTTTTTTTTCATTTAGGTTGAAACAGATCATAATTTGATATTTTCACCAAGAAGCCTAAAGCGAAACCAATCCATTGACAAGAAAAGTCTATTTATAGTCACTCATGCCTTTGAAAGCCTTGTTACTTGCTTTAAGTGGTTTTATAAGTTTATAACTGATTTTAAATCGCATTGTATTTTCATTTTTTTTAAAACAGATCATAATTTTATGTTTGCATGGGGAAACTTGAAGCGAAAGCAATTCATTGATAGGAAAAGTCCATTTATCGTCACTCATACCTATGGAAGTTTTGTTACTCACCTTAAGTAGTTTTATAACTTTATAAATGATTTTAGATTGCAATTTTTTATTTTAGGCAAAAACAGATCATAATTTGATGTTTGCAATCGAAAACGTGAAGTCAAAGCCATCCATTCACAAGAAAAGTCTACTTATAGTCATTCATGCTTTCAAGAGACTCGTTCCCCACTTTAATTGGTTTTATAACTGTATAAGTAATTTTAAATTGAATTTGTTTTCATTTCTCATTAAAACATATCATAATTTGATGCTTGTATTGGAAAACATGAAGCAAAAGCCATCCATTGACAGGAAAAGTCCATTTACTGTCACTCATGCCTTTGAACGCCTAGTTACTTACTTTAAATGGTTTTATAATCTTATAGACGATTTTAATTTATTCCTTTTCATTTTAGGTTAAAGCAGATCATTATTTGATGTTTACATTGGGAAACGTGAAACGAAAAGGCTTTATAGTCACTCATTTGCAAGAAAAGTCCATTTATAGTCACTCATGCCTTTAAAAGCTTTGTTACTCGCTTTAAGTGGTTTTATAACCTTATAAATGATTTTAAGTTAATTTTTTTTTTCATTTTAGGTTAAAACAGATCATAATTTGATGTTTGCATTAAGAAACATGAAGCAAAAGTCATCCATTGACAAGAAAAGTCCATTTATTGTCACTTGTGCATTTGAAAGTCTAGTTGCTCGCTTTAAATGGTTTTATAATCTCATAAATGATTTTAAGTTGAATTTATTTTCATTTTTGGTTAAAACAGATCTTAATTGGATGTTTAACTTGGGAAACGTAAAGCCAAAAGTCATCCATTAAAAAGAAAAGTCCATTTATAGTGACTCATGCCTTTGAAAGTCTAGTTGCTCTCTTTAAGTGGATTTATAACTTTATAAATGATTCTAAATTTAATTTTTTTTATTTGTCATTATAGCATATCATGATTTAACATTTACATTGGGAAACGTTAGGCGAAAGCTATCCATTGACAAAAAAGTGCATTTATAGTCACTCATTCCTTTAAAAGTATTGTTACTTGCTTTAAGTGGTTTTATAACTTTATAAATGATTTTAACTAGAATTTATTTTCATTTTAGGTTAAAACAAATCATAATTTGATGTTTGCATCAAGAAACGTGAAGCAAAAGCCATCCATCGACAAAAAACGTCCATTTATAGTCACTTATGCCTTTGAAAGCCTTATTACCTGCTTTAAGTGGTTTTATAACTTTATAAATGATTTTAAATTGATTTTTTTTTCTCATTTTAGGTTAAAACATATCATAATTTGATGTTTGCATTAGGAAACTTGAAGTGGACGCCTTACAACGACCCTATTCCAGATCGTTACCCGCGTTCAAGACTTGTGAGAAAACCCGCCAAATCTTGAACAAGCCTTCGCAATTATCCATTTATCAAACCATAACACGTCCAATGGAAATCTCATAACCATCACAATTTCATTAATGGCAAATATTCTCTCTATACATTATGTTTCATCATCATATAAATATATGTTTACATTTTATAATAACTGGCAAGTTCCTAAAATCTCTTGACAGCATAAGGACCTTTAACAGCGAAGCGACTTGGAATATGGTACTAGAAAATGCATTTACCTACATCAAAGTGGACCATAATATGCCAATGAAAAGCATGCTAGTTGATCACTTCTCTACAAAATGAGAATATTGGCATGAGTCTCACATACTCAATGATCATCGGCTAAGTGAGCAAGGCGAAGATGGGAAACAAGCTAGGGATAGAAAATTTGAATATTAAAAGCATATAAATATATAAACCATTTAAAATCAAATGGAACATTTGTGCCTTACATATATACCAAAGAATTGTGATGCAAAGTAACCATTTGAAGTAATATATTAAAAGCATTGTAATTAAAAGATTTCTACCGTCGAAATCATTTGATGTCCTTTACTCAAAATTGGACTAACATAAGCGTGCACGCTCCTGTAAAATCAAACAATATCGATGCTTATACACAAGCATATAAACAAACTCATACTTGAGGTATTAAACACAAAACCTTCGTATAAATAAGGGAGCTAGGGATAAACTGGTATTTCTCACCATGCGAAAGAATATGTATTTGAAAACCTAAAGAGATATCACTCTTGATTAGGTAATCATAAGTAATCAACCCGTGGAACCGCTTCCACATAATAACATCTAAGAGGCCCCCCTCTACTGGATTCCCATAGCCATGGCAGTCTCGACGATGTTGGCCAACATTAGAGAAATCATGTGGTCGCAACCACCTATAAACCTTTACTTTGCCAATTTAAACTCTTTGCATTCTTAATCGATCAATATCGCTTGCAGTTTAACTGTTATCCTTCTTGATTTACACTCATAGCAACTATCCTTGTCAATTCTTGGCAGCAATTAAATCCAAGATGTAAAACCCGACCTTATAAATACATGTCATAACATACATTCACTGAGTAGCATGTTATTATGCTAAGAAAGTCCCTAAGAATATACGAAACTCGGTATTGTACCTAACGGTACACTTGAATTGATTTAACCTCGAACTAGTTCAAATAGGAATTGTAGGATGAAATTTAACATTTTATAGTCAAGGAATGACTAAAAATGATTGCTCGGAGTTCGAGGGTTCATTTAGGAAAAAATTGAAAATTTTGATGTTTAGGGGTAAAATCGTAATTTTTCCACTCGTGGACAAAATTTGAGATTTTGAGAGAATTTAGATCACATTTGACAAATTGGAGAATGGTATGAGTATAAGGGATGAAAAATATGTCTATGGGCAATTTTTCAATTTTTGAGGTAAAAATGTAATTTTTAACTTTTACGGGAGTAAAAGTGTAAATTTCAAAAATTACTCCACCAAGAATTTGGATAAGTCTGAGAATTTTATCTAAGCTATGGATATGTGGGACAAGTGTATGGTGAAAATTTGGAAACAAATGGATGAAATTTTAAAAACGGACCAATGGAAAAGTGACACATGGCATTTTTTTAATGGTTTAATATTATTTTAATGAAAAGTCAGCCCATTTAAACCCCATTTTAAGTGATGGCCGGCCATAAAGAAGAACAAGAGAGGAAATAGAGAGGAAAGGAAGAAAACAAAGAAAACAAAGGGAAACTAGAAAAATTCAAAGGGGAATTCATGTTTTTCACCCGTTTATGCGTTTAACGGTAAGATTGTTTGACTTTAGCTTGATTTCTACCTTTTCTATGCCTTTGTTTCCATTTAGCATGCTTGAGGAGAGAGATCTAAAAGTGACATCAAGGGCTGGATGAAATTCTAGGGGAGAGATTTTGAAATTTTTAGGTTTTGATTTTTAAGTTAAATTGATAGTTTTAGTTAGTTAAATGTGTTTAGAAATTAAATTGGGCAAGAAAGCATTAAATTTTCACAATACCCACCCTTGGCCGAATCTGCAATGAGGTACAATGATGATGATCTAATTTTTATTCTAAGAGAAATGAAAAGAAAATGATGAAAATTGGTTAAATGTGATAGAAAAACAAAGTAGAAAATTTACCGAGTTACTGTCCCATTTTTGGCCGAATTTTCCAAGGAGGAAAGTGAACTGATTTTAGTGATTTTAGAAGGTTATTGGCTGATATTTAATGGTTAGAAATGTTGGAGAGAGAATGGGACAATTTTGAGCTAAAATAGAGCGCGTTAGCAATTTATCGAGTAAAGTGCCAAAAATAGGTTAATGCCGCGTTTAAGCCATTTTTTGCTATTGCATTTCATACCATGCATTAGTATAGGATTTAAGTCAAATATATAGTGATTTAGCATTAATATGATGAATTGAGTAAAATTTTGCAATGTGTCTAAGAGGAGAGACTTCCGGTAAAGGCAAGGAAATCGTACCCGACGAGTAGTTATCGAGGCACCTAGAAAGCTTTTAGTTTGTACAAACGGTGAGTAAACTTATTGTTATTGTAAATTATCTAGAGTTTATTTTTAAATACTCTTTATGTATTTTATGAAATGAAAACGAGATTAAAATGGGATTTTTGATGTTTTACAAATAAATGTGACAAATAAAGATATATTGGGTTGATTATGAAATTGAGTAATTGGAGGCTGTTAACTGTCTTGAAAATTATATATTTTCCTATGAATGGCTTATGAGATATGAGTATATGTGGCTATATTTTGTAAGTGTATTGGAAAATTTATGTAAGCTGTTTTTACTATGCAGGCTGGATAAATAAATAAAAACCACGTTATACTGTCGAAATTTTATTAAAATTGGTGGGTTAGTCATTGCAGTGACGGGTTTCCATGGACTGCCTATTAGAGGGGCACGGTAAACCCTGTTATATAGTTACTCCGATTGTAGAGGCGAGGAGGGTAACTCCCGGGGTAGTATTAGAGCTCACTTCACGTCGAACCCCCACGTAAATGTGTAACTCGGCCAACACCAAGGAACGACTTGTTTTAAAAATAAAAATGTGTTTCATATGTAAATGTTATAACAACCTTGGCAGACTCGGTTAGATGCCTCGGCCAAGGTATCCCCGAGGATTAGTTTTGGCTTGAGCCTTATTTTCTTTTATAAAAGACATAAGCCTTAACAACTGTTTTGGTAAATTACAAATATTTTATGGTTTAAGAAATAAATTGAAAACATTATGAAATGGTTTGTGATTTGTTGTTTAAACTTGCCTCCCTGTTACTCGCCTTTAGATATTTATGATAATGTCTGTTTACTCATTGGGATTGCAAAATCTCACCCACCTCCTTTCCAAACATTTCAGGTCTGTGGTAGCTTGTAGATACTCTATTTTGTCGAGGATTCCAGTTGACATCTCTACCACACAGACAGTAGGTTTCTAGCACCAACACTAGGTGTATTTTGGGCCACTTGTCATTGTAACCATTATTGTACATTATAACTTTGTAAATTTTTGTATGTGTGAATTTATTTTACTTACACGTTACAAAAGATTTCTTACACGTGTTTCTATAAATATTGTTTTATATAAAAAATGCTATATTTTAATCAATATTTTGAATAGTGATATTTATCTATAAATCCTTTTAAAATATTTTTGTCTTTTGATTTACTTGAGTAGAAAACTACTGAAAATTGTTTAAAATGGAAAGTTTAAAAACGATTGCTCACAGAAAAGGCAAGAAACTGATATGTAAGCCTTGCGGGGTTCTGATTGGCATTTCGGGTAATGAGTGTCAATTGGAACTCCGCGACGGTTGTCAGGGGCCCGAGGAAGGTTCTGGGTCGTGACACAAAATATTTAACAACTTTACAATTTATTCTATCCTACACTTGCTGCCCACACTTAGCTTTACACTTTTATAACCTATTCTTTATTCCCTTTCTCATTCAACTACTAACCATTAACTAAATAGTTCAATTCATGCTATAATTAGCATTCCTTCATAATTAATCTTTTGCACACACACACACACATATATATATAGGCAGCAACTTTAACAAAGAATTCTCAAGTCTTGACATGCATAATTTTCTATCCTTTACTTTCTTCAAAACATTACATTCACACAACATTAAATCTCATAACTAGTATAAGCATTCTTCCTAACCATACCCAAGATAGCACAATCAATTTACATTGCATGCTTACCTTTAGAATGGCTTGGATCTTTCATGCACTTCAATATTCCTCTAAAGCCCTTTTCTTTATACCTCAATTTTCACCATTCAACAATGGTTTGGTAACATGCATGCAACTATTCTCCTTCAAAGCTTGTAGATCTTTGCTGCCACAAACATTTTCCCACAATTACCAACTCATTTCCTTTAGAAATCTATAACCAAAATCAAAGTTCCACTTACCATAACTTGGTTGAACCCATGGATCATCCATATTCTTTTCCTCTTGATCCAAAGCTTTTTCTTTCGTATTTCTTGACCATGAGAACTAACTTATATCTCTTCAAACAAGATGGATTTCTAGGAGCAATGAAACTTGATGATAGGAAAATGGTAAGAAATAAGCTCACAAGTACTAACAAAAATGGAGTAGCCAAGCACTTTTCTCTAAACTCTTTCTCTCCTCTCGGGTGGAAGCCTCACAAAGCTATTTTCTCTTCATTTCTCTTCCAAATGGGGCGGATCTCTCAAGGTAAACACACTTTGTTTTCTTTCTTTTTGATATGGGCGGACATAACAAGAAATAGGCTTGAAATGGCCTTGAAAAAGTTCCCATTTCCTTTCCATTTCTTTCATGTGCAGATTGCCCATGGCTTGGTAGCTTTTTGGCATTTTTCTTTTTAATTCCTTATCCATTCCTTTGTCCTTTGGTTAGATTACCTTGCCCATGCATTGGTCCACATGGTATTCACTTTTGGTTTATTTCATTTGCATTTCATTTTAATGCCACTTTGTCACCCAATAATATTTCATGCACATTTCCTTTGCCATCCCATGAACCAATAAGACTTCATGCATTTTTCCACTCTTGAATCCTATTTAGCCTCCTTCAAACCAATAAGATTTCATGCAACAAAATTTATTCATTCTTTTTCTTATTAAATCAAATCAAGTGTAATGATTACACCTTTTTCTTTAAATACCATGGGCTATCTTTGCCGAACCATTGTTTCCCTTGCCATTTCATTTTACTTGCATTCTACTTGAATTTCATCTTGCTTTCCATAATACAAATATATATACATTAAATATTCACTTAATTTAAAATCGTGAAATTACACATAGGTCCTTTAAATTTTTCTTATTTACCATTTGACACTCCAAACTTCTCATATTTTACATTTTGGTCCCTCAAACTTTTCATAAATTGCAAATTGATCTTTCAACTTTTGATAATTACAACTTCACCCCTTAATTTTCCATTATTTACAATTCCACCCTTCAACATCTTATTCTTTTCAATTAGGTCCTCCCATCAATCCTTTAATTTCAATTCTCTTCTATTTTTATTCCTTTGCACTTGTTCAAATAAAATGTTAAATTCATACTCCACCAAGGTGTCAGCATAATATTTAAATATATACTTGCTATTTCTTACTTAATTTAATGAAGCCACGCGAGTCCCACTAAAGCTTCCTTTCTTCAAAATTTTTCTTACTTCCACTCCCCCACTTAGACAAATTGTACAAATCACACATTCTTCATGTAATATAACCAATTTGGCATCGGTATTATTTTAATATTATTTTATCCAATAATTATTATTTTATTTCAAAATTTTCCTCTAGCCTTTTAGGGCTCCAAAACATCTTACTTTGCCCTGGTTTAGCTTTATAGCACCCTTTAACGCCACAACTTCAACCTCAAAAAGATATTATTATTTTTTTATTATTTTGTCGCATACGAAATATTTTATTTTAAAATATTCCTTTCACCCTTCAACACTCTTAAACACTTTAATTAACCTTAATCGGTATCCAATAAACTCTATTAGCCACCATATCAAAGTATAGGATGTTACAGAAGCCATCCATTGATAAGAAAACCTCATTTATAACACTCATGCCTTCAAAAGCGTAATTACTTGCATTAAATGGCTTTCAAATCTTATAAATGATTTTAGGTTGAATTTTTTTCATTTTCGATTAAAACATATCATAATTGGATATTTATCTGAGAAACATGAAGAGAAAGCCATCCATTTATAAGAAAAGTCCATTTATAGTCACTCATGGCATCGAATGCCTAGTTACTAGCTTTAAATGGTTTTATAATGTTGTAAATGATTTTAACTTGAACTTTTGATTCATTTTTAGTTAAAACATATCATAATTGGATGTTTGCCGAGGGAAACGTGAAGCGAAAGCCATCCATTGATAGGCAATGTCCATTTGTAGTCACTCGTGCCTTCGAAAGCATAGCAAATTGTCATATCCCATTTTTGGGAGGGATTGTGACTGGCGCATGGACCCAAATGAGCATAACTCGTTAGGCCCAAGCAAGCCTCCTATCATAACATCATCAAACATTCATCATCTCATGTAGAAGCATCATATCACATCCATTAACATACATAATCATAATACATACATTTTTAAAACTTATTACACAATAAAGGAACTTCTCAACTTAATTGTGTAAGCTCAACTTAATACATCTATATGTGTATTAACAAGTGCCACTGTCATAGTGCACAACAATATAAACATTAAACATCATCTGCTTGGGTATCCATATAGGCTCTCGAGACATCATCGTGATCTCATACATAACATTATTCATATAATGTGCCTAAACATTGACAATATCAACATAAACATGTTCATAGTCTATAAACATAACATAAAGTAAAGACCAACTCGTCAGTGGAACGTGACCGACTGTCTAAGCATCAAGTGGCTATTAAACACCTACCAAGGAATGAATACTAAACATTGGTATTCGCAATACTAGCTGCTATCAGATGCAATCACTGATCTGTAACAAAATAAATGAAAAAATAACGTGTGAGTTACAAAGACTCTATGAATGCATACGGGAAGGGGAAAAGCCAGAGGATAAGAATATTCATAACCATGCATTTATAACTCATGCCGTTCCTAACTTCCAATTCATAAAATTCATTATAGATGTCATTTAAACTCATTTAAACACCTTTTGTTTGAAAATAAACTTATATAAACCTTTAGAAATTGTCACGACCTGGAACTCCCCATTGAGCCCGTGACAACGGCCTCGAGGCCTCGACAGACATTCTTCACCCCGAATGTTGATCGAAACCCCGCAAGGCTTAGCATCAACTTCCACATCTCCACGGTGAGCAACAATTATTAAATCTCGCATTTAAAAAAATCATGAGTCATTTTCAAATAAGAACAATAAAATATTATTTTCTGGCTCATAAGAGCATTTTCGTAATTTTTCGTCAAAAATCTCAAAACTTGCTAAAAATGTAGTAGGTAAGTAGAAAATATATATTTAATGATTTAAAAACAAAATAAGTATCTAAAACGTTCATTTGAAAGCAAATTGTTAACAACTAGTACTATTCAAAAATAATCAATAAAATATTCTATTTTCTCATAAAATAAATTTTTATAGAAATATTCGTAAATAATTTTTCGCACATGAAAGTAAAGTAAAAATTGTATGAATAGAAATACAGAAAACCAAAATATAAGTTTTGATTTGCAATGACACGTGGGCTCCAATTGACCAAGAGGATGTAAGATTGTGAACTCTTACTTTCTATAATGCAGTTTCGAGCTTAGTTCTCGTCCTACTCGACTATCTACAAACTGTCCTGAGCCTGAAAAATATATAGGAAGAAGGGGTGAGATTTTATAATCCCAGTGAGTAAATAGATACCATCTAAAGTATCTAAAGCTGAGCAAATGGAGACAATTAAAATAAGTCATCATATTGTAATTTCATTACCTTTCAGTTCATTTCAACTAAATAAAATCAATCCATATAAATCGAGTAATCAACTTGGCTTATGAATTTCTTAAAACTTTGGCTCGTGCCAAAACTCATACTCGGTGATACCTTGCGCAAGGCATCCAACCGAGTCCGCCAAGGCTGTTAAAATTTCATATACACTTAAAATATATTTTTAGTTTGAGAAAAATACAGCTGTTCCTTGGCTTTGGCTGAGTTCCCCTTCACGTGGTGGTTTAGCGTGAAGTGAACCCTAAGCTTTACCCCAGGAGATACCCTACGCGCCTCTTCGTTCGGGGTAAAAATATACTGGAGTTTACCGTGCCCCTCTAATAGGCTGGTCCACGGAACTCCCTCTGCAGTAAATAATTAATATATACTCCACCAATTCAATAAAATTCATTTTAGCATGGCATGGCAATTTATCGCAATCTAGTCTCTCAAGGCTAAATACACAATACAAATAATTCTGACACCAAAATCAGTTTAGCCATTCATGCTCATATATTGTCATAAGCCATTCAATTTAAAACCATAAATTTACAACACAAGCAGGCAGTCTTCAATTACTCTGTTTTCAAAACCAATATTCAATTTTCCAGAAAATTTATAAAATCATTTTATAAAATCACAATTTCTCTTAAAACATAGCAATTTACCATTTAAACTCATTTTTTTATAAAATCACACAATTGTATAAAACTACTCTAGATAATTAAGACGATAATAAGTTTACTCACAGTATTAGGAGTAGAAATACTTCTATATTCCGCCTTCAGGTGCAGTCTCTTACCCGAAACAATTGACTCACCACTTATCCATAATCTATGACACAAAATTCAATAAATTGTGTCAATTTATCATAAATTATTTCAGGCTCTTATCCATGCGTATGCACTAGATAGGATTTGAAATGTTTAAACAATCGCTTAATTACGGTGTCGAACCTAACTCGCCTATACACGGTGTAAAGTCTTAAAATCCCCAATTCGACTCCAATTCCATCCATTTCAATTTCAATTATCCAATTATATCCACAATACCCCAATGACTGTGAATTTGGTCCAATTTATCAGTCCGGACTATAAATTACGCTTTTACCCTTAGTGGGTAAAAATTTTAATTTATTACACTGAAAATTCCCATTTAATTTCCTACCTCATAATTCATCATTTTTCCACCCAATTCTCTTAAAATAAAGTCAACCTCATCCTCACATACCATTGGCTAGATTCGGCCTAGAGAAATTCATGGAGAAGATAAATATTTTTCTTGTTGTTTTACTCATAAACATGCTAAACTAACACTAAACACTAACATAGCTCAAAATCAAATTTATCTAACAACTTTCTCTCTCTAAACCCATATGACCAGAATTGAAATCATCCTCAAGTCACATGATTCAACCATGAAAAATGATGGGAAATGCATGGGAAAGGTAAAGCACAAGACAAATTTAAGAAATGTTACCTTTTTTCACTTGATTTTTGAATTTCCACCTATTTTCCCTTTAAATTTCTTAGCTAGGGTTTTATTTTCTCCTTTCTCTCTCTTGTTTCTTGCTTGGCCGAATGTTGAAGAAGAAGAATGGGTGGGCTGATTTTTTTATGCCTTTTTATTGTTTAATGAAATAATATTATTTTATTCCAATTTTAAATATTTTATTAATTAATTTTTTTTTTTAGCCATCCACTTGTCCTACTTTTTCCACCATGCATTCCCTTTGACTTATCCAAGTTTTAAGTAAAATTTTCAGATTTTTCCAAAGTTTTGGTGGAGCAAATTCTTCAAAATTACACTTTTGCCCCCGAACTTTTCAAAAATTACATTTTTGCCCCAAAAATTGAAAATTTGCCATAATGCATAATTTGCACTCCTCATACTCAATTCACACTCCAAATAATTAAATTTGATCAAAATCCTTTCAAAAATTAAATTTTCGATTCTCGGTGGTAAAATTACCATTTTACCCTTTTACTCCAAATTATACCGAAATTAAAATTTTTCACTTCTAAACCTGAAATCTTACTCCAATAAGTCAAATTATACTCCAATAAGTCAAATGGGGCCAAAAAAATCTTTTCTAAAATTCTCATTTTGTCCCACGTGGCAAATGACCATTTCGCCCCTAGATAGCGAAAATTCCGGTTTGACTCCAAATTGATCCTCAAACTCCGAATTACCATATTAAACCATTCTGTGAGTTTAAAATTCTTAATTTCATCATAAATTCTCTATTTGATCTAGTTCGAGGTTTAAATCAACTTTATTGTACCTCTAGGTACAATACCGACTTTTGTAAATTTTTTGAGACTCTCTTAGCATGCAAACATACTATCCATCACATGTATGTCATGACAAATATTTTTATAGAGTCGGGCTTGTCATATTCTCCCCCACTTGGATCAACCATATGATCCTTCTTCTTGACTGATTTCGACATCCAGCTAAATATTAATATTTTAAAAATTTTATCTTGTCTCCTTGGTACCTGAAATACCTTATTATGCCTCACTTGACTTCTGAATCGCCTTTTATCTCACAAATTCTCCTCCGATAAAATTATTATTATTTTATTATTATTTTCTCACTTGCGGAATATTTTATCCTAAACTACTCCTTTCGTCTTTTATCACTTTTAAACATTTTAATTGACCTCAATTTGCATTCGATCAACTTTATTTATCACCATATCAAAGTATGGGGTATTTCAGAAATCCTCATCAAATTCACTCAAACATCATTTTCTATACCATATCTATCGGTACATTATTGAATGAATCAATCCTTTCAAGCATCTATCAATACATTGGTAGAATGTATCGATACATTTCACATAGAAAGCCTCCTATGGTAATCTGTTTCAAATGTATCAGTACGTGCTCCATATGTATCGATACTTTGAACATAGAGACCAAGTTTTTAAACGATTTCAGCATTTTTGCCATTCCTTAAGTCCTTTTACATCTCAAGAACCATCTTTAGGGCTCAATTCTTCTTACTAAGCACATTCTCATGCCATCATAAGATATAAACCATAAACATTACTCAAATTAACTCAACATACATCATAACATAAACATAACAACCATAATCATTTCATTAACATTAAAACTCATACATTGTGATGGTTTGACCCCCATCAACCTTGGGCTGGCAATGTACATCCCCATTGCACCTTGGGCTGGCAATGTATATCCCTATTGCCCTTAGGCATTTTATGATACATCATAAGAGTGAAGTCATCACTTGCACCCCGTGAGAGTGGTATCAATCGCACTCTTTGAGTTCTCATACTCGTAGCATGTGATATGTTGAATGTCCTTCACATACATGCTTACACATCTCATAAGGTATATGGAACTTACATCATATACATAATCTCATGGCATTTATGCTTGCTCAATCATCTCATGTAGTATATAGAATATACATTTTATACATATTCTCATGGCATTAATCATGCATACTTAATCATCTCATGTAGTATATTAAATATACATCATATACATGTTCTCATGGCATTAATCATGCATACTTAATCACCTCATATGGTATATGGAATTTACATCATATACACCATCCTATAGTATACATCATGCCTACTTGATCATCTCATATGGTATATGGAATTTACATCATATACATAATCTTATGGCATTCATCATAGTACACATGCATATTATACCATCTATAAATAAGCATAAAATATCTCGTACCCACACTAGTCCAAAGACCAGAGTAATCGAGTGGACTTCAAACATAAGTTGCTTGTCCCCCCTTATTGAAAACTAATACATAGTAGAGTATTTACATACATAGTAGATTCATAAACATTTTAAAAAAAAAATCTATTGAGTAAATCACATCACAATCATTATCAATTTATTTTCTTAGAAAATCATTTTCATTCTAGAATCTCAAATCCTTTGATAACCAAATTTAGAGATACAATTTCAACATTCATAAATAATCTTTTCATCGAAATCATGCTAGCTTTACACATCAAAATAATTTGAAAGTGGTGTATCCACTCACCTAATTGGAGAGTCAATTTCTAGCTCCAATCACAACTCCTTTTCGGCGTTATCCGTGGAGTTTTCAAGTGTTCCTATCACACAACAATCATCACAATCATTTCCTATAATAAGAATTTTGTAATAATCATTCTAGGTACTTTCAAAAGTACTCGACTTTGGCTAAACTAATTTTCTAGCTAAAACCCATAAATCTTCCATCCTTACCTTAGGTGAGCTTAGATCCTTAAGCAAATCATGAAACTTTTAAACTTAAATAACCAGTACAAAGTTGGGCAATAACACAACTATTTAAGTTATGAAAATCTGAAGCCAAAAGATTTAAAAGCTAAAAATGTCATATTTTTCCATAAAAACCCAAATCTAAGCTTTGGAATCATAAAAATGGAATTTTGGGTTAAAAATGTGTTAAAAGAGCTTAAGAATAGGTGTTTTACCTTGCAAATGCGGCTAAGGGTTGCTAACCCTAAAAAAATGTGATATATTTATAAGCTAGGGTGTGAAAATACATTTTTACCCTTTTTATTTTTCTAAAATCGACAAAATGTATCAATACATTGGCCCATGTATCGATACATTTGGTTATGGGGAAAATGTATTGATACATGTTCATCAGATACCCTTTTTGGGCTAAATGTATCGATACATCGTGAACATGTATCCATACATTTGAGACAGAATGTAGTTTTATGAGATGGGTTGCTTATAAAACCTGTCCAACTTATTTACATTAAATACCATTTAAGTAAATGTCCTCTTTACTTTTACTTTCCACTTACTTAAGATATTTAATGTAAATAAGCAAACAACCCCTTTTTTGGATTCAATAAAAATATAAAAAAAAAATCTAAATCTAAATTTTGCTTTCAAGAACAAAATCAAAAAAGTTTGACTGAAATTAATTTGTGGTTTCCATTTACCCGAGCAAACGTGCTACAAAAATTAAGGAAAAATCATTTTTAATCATCTAAAAACCAAAGGAATCATTACTGCAATTTTTTATTTTCAAAAGATTGTTCTATAAAAATCACATATTTTGACCCCTTCCAAACTTAGAAAATTTTCTGCTTCAAAAGTGACAGATGACAAGAAGTGTCAATAATTCTTTTGAAGGTTCAATTTAAGTTTGAAGTTTGGAACTTGTAATCTATATGATCACCTAAAGATTTCCTAACTTATCATCTTACTCAAGGTGGGATTTCTGTAATACCTTGTACTTGATATGGTGACTAATAAAGCTTATTGGATGCCAATTGAGGTTAATTATAATGTTTAAAAGTGATGAAAGATGAAAGGAACACTTGAGATAAAATATTCCGCACGCGAAGAAATAATAATAAAATAATAATATTTTATCGAGAAAAAATTTACCAGATAGAAAGTGATTCTAAAGTGAATTGAGGCCTAATAAGGTATTTTGGGTACCAAGGAGACAAAAGGAGACAAGAGGAAATTTCTAGAATAAAATAATATTTTATTAATATAATAATATTAAAATATTAATATTTTATTTAGTGACAGAATTTTCTATGAAGGAGGAGTATATGGTCAATCTAAGTGGGGGAGAAGAAGAATGAGAAAATTTTGGAGAAAAAATGACTTTAATGGGGTCGCGTGTCTTTATTAAGTAAAGATAGCGCAAGTAAATAAATATTTTAAATATTACGGGGACACCGCGTTGGAGTACAAACTTCATACTTTGTTTGTACATGTGCAAAAGAAGATAACAGAAGGAAGTTAGAGTTAAATGAGTGTTGGGAGGACTAAATTAAAATGGAAAGAAACAAAAAGGGCAAAACGGTAATTTTACATGAAGTTTGGTCAAAGCTTCCAAATGAAGCTTTGACTCTGATTTTTTCAGCCCAAAACCATTCTAATCTCCTCTAGCAAGATTTTTTCCTCTTTTTCTCCATGCTCCACACCATTCTTGAAGCTTCCATGCCATTCTCTTTGTCCACCATGAAACCAAGTTTTCTTCATTTTCCTTTCCATGTTTTCTTTTCCTTTCTTCTCCAAACTTCTTGAGCACTAAATTTGCAGCCTTTAACCCCAATTTCCAGCACATCTAAACCCTAGGAGGAGAAGAAAGAAAAAGAGAGAAAGGAAGAAAAAGCTTGGTTTTGGTGATTCAAGTAAGGAACGGTAAGAATTCTTGTTTTTGGCTTGAGTAGTCTTTGCAAATGAGTTAGTGACTTAAAGAAATGTCTTGTGGCAGCAAAGATTGGCTTGATTGGAGAAAAATTGGTAACATTTAAGCCAATAAACCCATGGGTACATGAATGACTCAAAGTGGAAAAGGAAAACGGTAAGCTTAACATTATGTTTTAAAGCCTACGGTTAGTTGAATATTGTAAGGAATTACGGTTATTGAAAGGATCTATTTGCCTAAGCTAGTTGAAAATTATTAAGATTGTATGGCATGTTGTTTGAAAGAAATGAATAAGGAATATTGTGGATGGAGGATTGAGAAACAAAGTATTGAAAGTTAGATAGATAACGATGCATGTAAACTAGGAAATAATCGAGTGAAAGTGAGAATGATTGTTGCTACCATATATGTGGATTATGTACGAAAATATAAGATGGATTTGGGCAGAAATTATTTAGAAAGGTTGAAGTAGGCACGTGACATCATAAATAAGTTGCCGGTGATATAATCTAAGGAATTAAGTAAGCAATGGATATAAGTAATTTTAGTAAAAATGTATTAAGATGTGAGTTAATTGAAGATGGTTTCATGATATGATGAAAAATATAAATTTGAGTAAGGATTAATTGATTGAAGTGCTGCCCGTATATGTATGTAATTAAATATATTGAGTTCGTATTATTGCTAAGAAGTGCAAAGATAAGGTTAGAGTACTGTGGTGGTGTGTTAGAGTAAATAACGAGCGACCGGCCAGTGAAAATAGTTAAAGACACCTCTGAACAAATAACGACTTAATATCTCATTGTTGCTAGGTGAGTGAACTTGCATTAAAATGTTTTGGAATAAATGATTATATGCTTGATTGAGCCATTTGAAATATTTTAGTGGTTTTTCTTTAAAAATTGCATGGGAACAAGCCCTTAATGAAATGTTTTGATATTATGAGATGTGAACATGCTAAATACATTATGTTGATGTGTATATTATACATTAAATGATACTTTTGCATGATAATTATGACCCAGCCATGTGCGGTGTAAGAGTGCACATGAGCTATGCTGACTTAGCCATGTGTGAAGGAGTACACATGAGCTGATGATGACCCAGTTATGTGCGAGTAGGGAGTGCACATGAGCTGATGATGACCTAGCCATGTGTGGAGGAGTACACATGAGCTGATGATGACCTAGCTATGTACGAGTAAAGAGTGCACATGAGCTGATGATGACCCAGCCATGTGTGGAGGAGTACACATGAGCTGATGATGACCCAACTATGTGTGAGTAGGGAGTGCATATGAGCTGATGATGACCCAACTATGTGCAGTGTGGGAGTGCACATAAGCTAAGACAGAGTTGGGGTGAGGCCGGAGATCGTATGTATGTTTATATATGTTATATATATATAGAGGTTTTGGAAATTATATTGTGGTTGCATCGATTTTTGAATGTTAAAACTTGAGAAATGGTTTTCACTTGATTTTCACTGCAGCAAAAACGGATTTTCGTTGTGACAAGAAATTGAGCTAAATTGCATTGTTTTCAACATAAGTGCATCATGTTTTTTTTAAAAAACTTCCTGTATTCATGCTTGTTCCCTTCCTATATTCACTCATTGAGTTTGTACTCACGTTTTTAAAATTCATGTTTTAGGTTTCCTGAGTTAAAGGTGGTTGGATCCTAGGACGAGGTGCTCTTCCCTATACATTGCTCGGCAGGTTTAACGTGACAATAAGTGTTATCAATCGTGCCCAGAGTCACTCCGCTGACGGTCAAGCTCTAATTATGTGTATATGAATATTTAATGTGAAACATTAAGAATCATTTGTTAATCTATTTATGAATATATTGGTGGATGATGCCATTATAAATGCATGATTGGGTTTTATGAATCGTTTTCAAAGAAATAGTATTTGAACATTTCGAGCTTTGGATTCTAAAGGAATAGGGATTAATGTATAAGATCAATTAAATAAGCTTGCTTGGGCTTAGTGGGCTAAGCCCATTAGGCCCTTGCACCGGTCATGGCTCGAAAATTGTGTTGTGACAATTTCCCATTACTTGCCTTAAATGATTTTATAATCTTATAATTGATTTTAAGTTGAATTTGTTTTTCTTTTTTCATTAAAATAGATTATAATTGGATGTTTGCCTCAAGAAACATGAAGCGAAAGCCATCTACTGATAAGAAAAGTCCATTTATAGTCACTCATGCTTTCGAAAGCCTTGTTACTCACTTTTACTAGTTTTATAACTTTATAAGTGATTTTAAAATGATTTTTTCATGTTAGGTTAAAACATATCATAATTTTATGTTTACACCGAGAAACATGAAGCAGAAGCCATCCATTGACAATGAAAGTCCATTTATAGTTACTCATGCCTTTGAAAGCCTTGTCACTCGCTTTAATTGGTTTTATAATCTTATAAATAATTTTCAGTTGAATTTTATTTCATTTTTAGTTAAATCATATCATAATTGGATGTTTGCCTCGAAAAACATGAAGGGAAAGCCATCCATTGACAAGAAAAGTCCATTTATAGTCACTCATGCCTTCAAAAGCCTTATTACTCACTTTAAGTGGTTTTCTAAATTTATAAATGATTTCAAATTGAATTTTTGTTTATTTTAGGTTGAAACATATCATAATTTGATGTTTGCATCGAGAAACATGAAGCGAAACCCATCCATTGAAAAGAAAAGTCCATTTACAGTCATTTATGCCTTCAAAAGCCTTTGTGCTCTCTTTAAGTGGTTTTATAATCCTATGAATGATTTTAAGTTGAAGTTTTTTTCATTTTTGGTTAAAATAGATCACAGGTTTATGTTTGCCTCAAGAAACATGAAGCAGAAGCTATCCATTGAGAAGAAAAGTCCATTTATAGTCCCTCATGCATTCGAAAGGGTAGTTACTCGCTTTAAATGGTTTTATAATCTTATAAATGATTTTAAGTTGAATTTCTTTTCATTTTTTATTAAAACTGATCATAATTGGATGTTTGCCTTGGTAAAAAGTGAAGCGAAAGTAATCCATTGACAAGAAAAGTCTATTTATAGCCACTCATACCTTCGACATCCTTGTTGCTCACTTTTAGTGGTTTTATAACTTTATGAATGATTTTAAACTGAGTTCTTTTTATTTTAGGCTAAAACATATCATAATAAGATGTTTGCATCGAGAAACGTGAAGCAAAAGCCATCCATTGACAAGAAAAGTCCATTTACAGTCGCTCTTGCCTTTAATAGCCTTGTTACTTGCTTTTAGTGGTTTGATAACTTTATAAATGATTTTAAACTGATAGTTTTTTCATTTTAGGTTAAAACAGATTATAATTTGATGTTTGCATCGAGAAACATGAAGCAAAAGCCATCCATTGACAAGGAAAGCCCATTTATAGGCACTTATGCCTTCGAAAGCTTTGATCCTCGCTTGAAATGGTTTTATACTCTTATAAATGAGTTCAAGTTGAATTTTTTTTCATTCTTCGTTAAAACAAATCATAATCGGATGTTTGTCTCAAAAAACATGAAGCGAAAGCCATCCATAAACAAGAAAAGTCTATTTATAGTCACTCATACCTTCGAAAGCCTTGTTACTCATATTAAATGATTTTATAATCATATAAATCATTTTAAGTTGAATTGTTTTTTATTTTTAGTTCAAACATATCACAATTGGACCTATGCCTCGAGAAATAGGAATCGACAACCATCCATTGACAAGAAAAGTCCATTTATAGTCACTCATGCATTGAAAAGTCTAATTACTTGCTTTAAATTGTTTTATAATCTTAGAAATGATTTTAAGCTGAATTTTTTTCAAATTTTAGGTTAAAATTGCTTATAATGGGATGTTTGCCTCGATAAATGTGAAGCGAAAGTAATTCATTGACAAAAAAGTCCCTTTATAGTCACCCACGTCTTCAATAGCCTTGTTACTCACTTTAAATGGTTTTATAATCTTATAAATCGTTTTAAGTTGAATTGCTTTTCATTTTTGGTTAAAACATATCATAATTTGATGTTTGCCCTCAGAAACGTGAAGTGAAAGCCATCCATTGAGAAAAAAAGTCCATTTATAGTCACTCGTGTATTCGAAAGCTTAGTTACTCGCTTTAAATAGTTTTATAATCTTATAAATGATTTTAAGTTGAATTTTGTTCATTTTTGGTTAAAATTGATCATAATTGGATGTTTGCCTTGATAAACATGAAACAAAGTAATCCATTGAAAAGCAAAGTTCATTTATAGTCACTCATGCCTTCAACAACCTTGTTACTTGCTTTTAGTGGTTTTATAACTTTATAAATGATTTTGAACTGATTTTTTTTTATTTTAGGTTCAAACAGATCATAATTTGATGTTTGCATCGAGAAACGTAAAGCAAAAGCCATTCATTGATAAAAAAAGTCTATATATAGTCATTCATACCTTCGAGAGTTTTGTTCCTTGTTGTAATTGGCTTTATAACCTTATAAATAATTTTAAATTGAATTTGTTTTCATTTTTCATTAAAACATATCGTAATTTGATGTTTGCATTGGGAAACGTGAAGTGAAAGCCATCCATTGACAATGAAAGCTCATTTTTTATCACTCGTGCATTGAAAAGTCTAGTTACTCATTTTAAATAGTTTTATAATCTTATAAATGATTTTAAGTTGACTTTTTTTCTTTTTTGGTTAAAACTAATCATAATTGGATGTTGGCTTCTAGAAACACGTAGCGAAAGCCATCGATTGACAAGAAAAGACCATTTATAATCACTCGTGTATTCGAAAGCCTAGTTACTAGCTTTAAATGGTTTTATAATCTTATAAATGATTTTAAGTTGAATTTTGTTCATTTTTGGTTAAAACTGATCATAATTGGATGTTTGCCTCGATAAACATGAAACGAAGCAATCCATTGAAAAGAAAAGTCCATTTATAGTCATTCATGCCTTCGACAACCATGTTACTTGCTTTTAGTGGTTTTATAACTTTATAAATGATTTTAAGCTGATTTTTTTTTTTTAAGTTCAAATAGATCATAATTTGATGTTTCCATCAAGAAACATGAAGCAAAAGCTATCCATTGACAAGAAAAGTCTATTTATAGTCATTCATACCTTCGAGAGCTTTATTCCTTGCTGTAATTGGTTTTATAACCTTATAAATAATTTTAAATTGAATTTGTTTCCATTTTTCATTAAAACATATCGTAATTTGATGTTTGCAATTGGAAACGTGAAGTGAAAGCCATCCATTGACAAGAAAAGCCCATATTTTTTCACTGGTGCATTGAAAAGCCTAGTTACTCATTTTAAATGGTTTTATAATCTTATAAATGATTTTAAGTTGAATTTTTTCCTTTTTTGGTTAAAACTAATCATAATTGGATGTTGGCTTTTGGAAACATGCAGCGAAGGCCATCGATTGACAAGAAAAGATCATTTATAGTCACTAGTGTATTCGAAAGCCTAGGTACTCGTTTTAAATGGTTTTATAATCTTATAAATAATTTTAAGTTGAATTTTGTTCATTTTTGGTTAAAACTGATCATAATTGGATGTTTGCCTCAATAAACGTGAAACGAAGCAATCCATTGAAAAGAAAAGTCCATTTATAGTTACTCATGCTTTCGACAACCGTGTTACTTGCTTTTAGTGGTTTTATAACTTTATAGATGATTTTAAACTGATTTTTTTTTATTTTAGGTTCAAACAGATCATAATTTGATGTTTGCATCGAGAAACGTGAAGCAAAAGCTATCCATTGACAAGAAAAGTCTATTTATAGTCATTCATACCTTCGAGAGATTTATTCCTTGCTGTAATTGGTTTTATAACCTTATAAATAATTTTAAATTGAATTTGTTTTCATTTTTCATTAAAACATATCGTAATTTGATGTTTGCATTGGGAAACGTGAAGTGAAAGCCATCCATTGACAAGAAAAGCCCATTTTTTTATCACTCGTGCATTGAAAAGCCTAGTTACTCATTTTAAATGGTTTTATAATCTTATAAATAATTTTAAGTTGAATTTTTTTCTTTTTTGGTTAAAACTAATCATAATTGGATGTTGGCTTTTGGAAACATGTAACGAAAGCCATCGATTAACAAGAAATGACCATTTATAGTCACTCATGCTTTTGAAAGCCTTATTACTCGCTTTAAGTGGTTTTATAATCTTATAAATGATTTTAAGTTTATTTTTTTTTCATTTTAAGTTAAAACAGATCATAATTTAATATTTACATTGAGAAATCTAAAGCGGAAGCCATACATTGACAAGAAAGGTCCATTTATAGTCACTCATACTTTGAGAGCCTTGTTAATCGCTTTAAATGGTTTTATAACTTTATAAATAATTTTGAATCGAATTTGTTTTCATTTTTTGTTCAAGCATATCATAATTTGATGTTTGCATTGCGAAACATGAAGCGAAAGCTATCCATTGACAAAAAAAATCAATTTATAGTCACTCGTGCATTCAAAAGCCTAATTACTCGCTTTAAATGGTTTTATAATCTTATAAATGATTTTAAGTTGAATTTGGTTTTCATTTTGATTACAACGGATCATAATTTGATGTTTGCCTCATGAATCATGTAGCAAAAGCCATCCATTGACAAAAAAAAGTCCATTTACAATCACTCATGCCTTTGAAAGCCTTCTTACTAGCCTTAAGTGGTTTTATAAATTTATAAATAGTTTTAAATTAAATTTTTTTTCATTTTAGGTTGAAACAGATCATAATTTGATGTTTGTACTGTGAAACATGAAGTGAAACCCATCCATTGATAAGAAAAGTCCATTTATAGTCACTCATACTTTCGAAAGCCTTGTTACTCGCTTTACGTTGTTTTATAATCATATAAATGATTTTAAGCTATTTTTTTTCATTTTAGGTTAAAACAAATCATAATTTGATGTTTGCATTGGGAAACGTGAAGTGAAAGTCATCCTTTGACAAGACAAATACACTTATAGTCACTCATACCTTCGAGAGCCTTGTTATTTGCTTTAAGTGGTTTTATAACTTTATAAATAATTTTAAATTGAATATGTGTTCATTTTTTGTTCAAAGATATCATAATTTGATGTTTGCATTGGAAACATGAAGTGAAAGCCATCCATTTACAAGAAAAATCCATTTATAGTCACTTGTGCCTTTAAAAGACTAGTTACTCACTTTAAATGTTTTTTTAATCTTGTAAATCATTTTAAGTTGAGTTTTTTTGCATTTTCTTATAACAGATAATAATTGGATGATTGCCTCATGAAATATGAAGCGAAAGCCATTCGTTACAAGAAAAAGTCTATTTATTGTCACTCATGCCTGTCAAAGCCTAATTACTCGTTTTAAATGGTTTTATAATCTCATAATTGACTTAAAGTTGAATTATTTTTCCCTTTTGGTTAAGACAAATCATAATAGGATTTTTGCCTTTGGAAACATGAAGGGAAAGCCATCCATTGACAAGAAAAGTCCATTTATAGTCACTCATGCCTTTGAAATCCTTAAGTGGTAAGTCTGCATCGTCTTTAGCCACACTTCAGAGTTGTTATTTGCCAGCATTATTAGAGATGAAATCTCTTGGGGTCTAGTTGAGAAATGGTGAGGATGGATCCTTATTGGCAAGCTTCATTGTGCGACCTTCGTTACTTAATCAGATCAAAGACATTCAGAGGTCTGATGACGAGTTAAGAAAAGAAATTCAAAAACTGACCGATGAGGGAGTTAGTGAGTTTAGATTCGGAGAGGATAACGTTTTAATGTTTAGAGATCGAGTTTGAGTTCTTGAGGGAAACTAGTTGAGACAGGCGATCATGGAAGAAGCCCATTCATCTACCTATGCATTACATCCCGGAAGCACCAAGATGTATAGGACTATCAGGGAGAATTATTGGTGGTCGGGTATGAAACGAGACGTAGCAGAATTCGTAGCAAAGTGTCTCGTATGTCAGCAAGTTAATTCCAAGCATCAGAGGCCAACAGGTACACTTCAATCTTTACCTATTCCTGAGTGGAAATGGGAGCATGTAATTATGGATTTTGTTTTGGGACTGTCGTGGACACAGAGGGGAAAGGATGCGATTTAGGTGATCGTAGATCGGTTGACTAAGTCCGCTCACTTTTTAGTAGTCCATAGTACATACTCTATTGAGAAGCTAGCTCAGCTCTATATAGATGAGATTGTGAGGATACATGGAGTTCCCGTTTCTATAGTGTCAGATCGAGATCCTTGATTCACTTCTCGATTCTGGTCAAAATTTCAAGAAGCTCTCGAAACCAAATTGAAATTTAGCACTGCTTTTCACCCACAAACGGATGGTCAGTCAGAGAGGACTATCCAGACTATGGAGAATATGTTAAGGGCTTGTGTCATGGATTTTCTTGGGAGTTGGGATAGACACTTGCCATTAGTGGAATTTGCTTACAACAACAGCTTTCAGTCTATCATTGGTATGGCATCGTACGAAGCTTTATATGGAAGGAAATGTCGTACTCCACTTGGTTGGGATGAAGTGGGTGAAAGAAAGTTAGTTAGTGTGGAATTGATTGATCTAACTAATGACAAGATCAAGGTTATACGAGAGAGGCTAAAGGTAGCCCAAGATAGGCAGAAGAGCTATGCAGATAAACGGAGAAAAGATTTGGAGTTTGAGATCGATGATAGAGTTTTTCTTAAGGTTTCTTCGTGAAAAGGTGTGATTCGATTTACGAAGCGGGAAAAACTTAACCCGAGGTTTATTGGACCATTCTGAATCATTGAGAGAATCGGACCAGTGGCTTATCGGTTAGAACTACCTCTGGAGTTAGATCGGATCCACAATGTTTTCCATGTCTCCATGCTTAAGAAATATGTACCAGATCCCTCTCACATCCTCGAAGCACCTCCGATGGAGTTGCATGACGATTTGAAGTTCGAGGTGCAACCTGTGAGTATCTTGGATCGAAAGGATCGAGTATTAAGGAACAAGAGTATTTCAATGGTCAAAGTGTTGTGGAAAAGTGCTCGAATAGAGGAAATGACATGGGAAGTATAGCATCAGATGAGGAACCAATACCCGTATCTATTTGTCGAATCTGGCAAGTGAAATTTTGAGGTCAAAATTTTATTTTTAAGGGGGTAGAATTGTAAAACCCGACCCTATAAACACATGTCATCACATACATGGACTAAGTAGCATGTTATTACGCTAGGAAAGTCCTAAGAATAGACAAAACTCGATATTGTACCTAACGGTACACTTGAGTTGATTTAACCTCGAGCTAGTCCAAATAGGAATCGTAGGATGAAATTTAATATTTTATAGTCTAGGAATGACTAAAAATGATTGTTTGGAGTTCAAGGGTTCATTTGGAGAAAAATTAAAAATTTTGATGTTTAGGGGCAAAATCGTCATTTTGCCACCTAAGATAATAATTTGATCATGGAGTGAAATTTTTGACCAAGATTAACTATTTGGAGTATAATTTAATGATAGGAAGTGAAAAAGTTTAATTCTAGTGATTTTTGGAGTGTAGGGGCAAAATCGTAATTTTGCCACCCACGGACAAAATTTGAGATTTTGAGAGAATTTAGATCAATTTGATAAATTGGAGAATGGTATGAGTATAAGGGATGAAAAATATGTCTATGGACAATTTTTCAGTTTTTGGGGTAAAAATGTAATTTTTCACTTTTACGGAGGCAAAAGTGTAAATTTCAAAAATTACTCTACCAAGACTATGGATAAGTCTGAGAATTTTATCTAAGCTATGGATATGTGGGACAAGTGTATGGTGAAAATTTGGAAACAAATGCATGAAATTTTAAAAACGGGGCTAATGGGAAAGTGACAAATGGCACTTTTTAATGATTTAATATTATTTTAATGAAAAGTCAGCCCAATGGAAAAGTGACAAATGGCACTTTTTAATGATTTAATATTATTTTAATGAAAATTCAGACCATTTAAACCCCATATTAAGTGATGGCCGGCCATAAGGAGAGAACAAGAGAGAAAATAGAGAGGAAAGGAAGAAAAGAGAAAAACCAAAGAAAAGTAGAAAATTCAAAGGGGAAATCACGTTTTTCAACCGTTTACATGTCTAACGGTAAGATTTTTCGATTTTAGATTGATTTCTACCTTTCCTATGCCTTTATTTCTATTAAGCATGCTTGAGGAGAGATATCAAAAAGTGAAACCAAGGGCTGACCGAAATTCTAGGGGAGAGATTATGGAATTTTTAGGTTTTGATTTTTAGTTAAATTGGTAGTTTTAGTTAGTTAAATGTGTATAGAAATTAAATTGGGTAAGAAAGCATGAAATTTTCACAATACCCACCCTTGGCTGAATATGCATTGATGTACAATGATGATGAACTGATTTTTATTCTAAGAGAAATGAAAAGAAAATGATGAAAAATGGTTAAATGTGATAGAAAAACAAAGTGGAAAATTAACCGAGTAAATGTCTCATTTTTGACCGAATTTTCCAAGGAGGAAAGTGAGCTGATTTTGGTGATTTTAGAAGGTTATTGGCTGATATTTAATGGTTAGAAATGTTGTGGAGAAAATGGGACAATTTAGAGCTAAAATGGAGCGTGTTAGCAATTTAACGGGTAAAGTGTCAAAAATAGGTTAATATCGCGTTTAAGCCGTTTTAGGCTATTGCATTTCATACCATGCATTAGTATAGGATTTAAGTCAATTATATAGAGATTTAACATCAATGTGGTGAATTGGGTAAATTTTGTAATGTGTTGGAGGAGAGCCTTCTGGTAAAGGCAAGGAAGTTGTACCCGACGAACAGTGATCGGGGCACCTAAAAATCATTTAGTTTGTACAAACGGTGAGTAAACCTATTATTATTGTAAATTATCTAGAGTTTATTTTTAAATGCTCTTTATGTATTTTATGAAATGAAAACGAGATTAAAACGGGATTTTTGATGTTTTAGAAATAAATGTGACAAATAAAAATATATTGTGTTGATTATGAAATTGAGTAATTGGAGGCTGCCAATTATTTTGAAATATATATTTTCCTATGAATGGCTTATGAAATATGAGTATATGTGGCTATATTCGATAAATTGCAATGGGAATTTATGTAAGCTGTTTTTACTATGCAGGCTGGGTAAATAAATAAAAGTCACATTATATTGTCGAAATTTTATTAAAATTGGTGGGTTTAGTCACTACAGTGACGGGTTTCCGTGGTTTGTAATTTGTTGTTTAAACTTGTCTCTATGTTACTCACCTTTAGATATTTATGATAATGTCTGTTTACTCATTGGGATTGCAAAATCTCACCCACCTCCTTTCCAAATATTTCAAGCCTATGGTAGCTTGTAGATACCCGATTTTGTCGAGGATTCCAGTTGACCCCTCTATCTCACAGACAATAGGTTACTATCACCAACACTTGGTGTTTTTAGGGGCCACTTGTCAATGTAATTATTATTGTACATTATAATTTTGTAAATTATTGTATGTATGAATTTATTTTGCTTTTAAGTTATAAAAGATTACTTACACGTGTTTCTATAAATATTGTTTTATATAAAAATGCTATATTTTTGTCTTTGATTTACTTGAGCCGAAAACGATTGAAAATTGTTTAAAACTGATATGTAAGCCTTGCGGGGTTTCGATTGGTATTTCGGGTAATGAGTATCAATTGGGACATCGCGGCGATTGTCATAGGCCCGAGGGAGGTTCCGGGTCGTGACATACTCGCTTTAAGTGGTTTTATAAATTTGTAAATGATTTTAAATTGAATTCTCTTTCTTTTTTTGTTAAAATAGGTCATAATTTGATGTTTGCATTAGGAAACATCAAGCGAAAGCCATCCATTGACAAGAAAAGTCTATTTATAGTTACTCATGCCTACGAAAGCCTTGTTACTCGCTTTAAGTGATTTTATAATCTCATAAATTATTTTAAATTGATTTTTTTTTATATTTGGCTAAAACAGATCATAATTGATGTTTGCATTAGGAAACATGAAGGAAATGCCATCCATTGACAAGAAAAGTCCATTTATAGTCACTCATACCTTCAAAAGCCTTGTTACTCGCTTTAAGTAGTTTTATAAATTTAAAAATGATTTTAAATTGAATATATTTGTCTTTTTTTGTTAAAATAGATCACTATTTGATGTTTACATTGGGAAATATGAAGTGAAAGCCATCTATTGACAAGAAAAGTCTATTTATAGTCACTCATGCCTTCGAAAGTCCAATTATTCGCTTTAGATGGTTTTATAATCTTATAAATGATTTTAAGTTGAATTTTTTTTCATTTTTGGTTGAAACAGATCATAATTGGATGTTTGCATCTAGAAACGTGAAGCGAAAGCCATTCCTTGGCAAGAAAAGTCCATTTATAGGCACTCGTGCCTTTGAAACCCTAGTTACTTGCTTTAAATGGTTTTTTAATCTGATAAACGATTTTATGTTGAATTTGTTTTTCATTTTTTAGTTAAAACATATAATAATTGGATGTTTGCCTCATGAAACATAAAGCAAAAAGCCATCTATTGACAAGAAAACTCCATTTATAGTCACTCATGCCTTCGAAAGCCTAATTACTCTCTTTAAATGGTTTTATAATCTTGTAAATGATTTTAAATTGAATATGTTTTTCATTTTTTGTTAAAATAGATCATAATTGCATGTTTGCCTCAAGAAACAAGAAGTGAAAGCCATCCATTGACAAGAAAAGTCCACTTATAGTCATTTATCCCTTTTAAAGCCTAAGTACTCACTTTAATTGATTGTATAATCATATAAATAATTTTAAGTTAATTTTTTTTATTTTGTGTTAAAACAAATCATAATTGGATGTTTTTCCTTGAGAAACATGAACTAAAAGCCAACCATTAAAAAGAAAATTTAATTTATAGTCACTCATGCCCTCCAAAGTCTTGTTACTTGCTTTAAGTGGTTTTATAACTTTATAAATGATTTTAAATTGATTTTTTTTCATTTTTTGTTAAAACAGATCATAGTTTGGTATTTGGGATACATGAAGCGAAAGCCATCCATTGACAAGAAAAGTATATTTATAGTCACTAATGCTTTTGAAAGCCTAGTTACTCTTTTTAAATGGTTTTACTATCTTACTAATGATTTTAAGTTTATTTTTTTTCATTTTTGGTTAAAACATATCATAATTGAGTGTTTGCCTTAAAAAACGTGAAGCAAAATCCATCCATTGACAAGAAAAGTTCATTTATAGTCACTCATGCCTTCGCAGGACTTGTTACTCGCTTTAAGTGCTTTTATGGCTTTATAAATGATTTTAAATTGAATTTTTTTCATTTTTCATTAAAAACAAATCATAGTTTGATGTTTGCATTAGGAAACGTAAAGCGAAAACCAGGTTACTCACTTTAAATGGTTTTATAAACTCATAAATGATTTTAAGTTGAATTGATTTTCATTTTGGTGAAAACAGATCATAATTTGATGTTTGGCTCGAGAAATGTAAAGCCTGACCTTATAAAATACTTGTCATGACATACATGTGATGATAGCATGATTGCATGGTAAGAGAGTCCCGAAAAATTTACAAAAGTAGGTATTGTACCTAGAGGTACAACAAAGTTGATTTAAGCCTCGAATTAGATCAAATAGAAATTTTAAGGTGAAATTAAGAGCTTCACAGTCCATGCATGACTCAAAATGGTAATTCAGAGTTTGAGAATCAATTTGGAGTCAAACCAAAATTTTCACTATCTAGGGGCAAAATGGTCATTTGCCACCTAGGGACAAAATGAAAATTTTTAGAAAAGATTTTTTTCCCCCATTTGACTTATTGGAGTATGATTTGAGGTTGAGAAGTGAAAACAAATTGTGATCCCGGTATTTTTTAGAGCATAAGGGTAAAATGGTAATTTTACCATTCCAAGGGCAAAATTGTAATTTTACACACTGGACACTTGTTCAGCACATGGATTTTACCCAATTTTATCATGGATAACTGAAGGGATTTATATGGTGGAGAAAGAAAGCTTAATAGTTAAGAAATAAAAATGAGCCAATGAAATGGTGACACATGGTATGTTAATATCCATTTATTTTTTTTAGCTTTAAAACCAGCAAAAATCAGCCTATTTTCTTCATTATGGCCTACCAAAGCATGAAGTGAAGAAGAACAAAGAAAGAAGAAAACCTAGGTGGGAAAATTGAAAAAAAAAAGTGTGGGATTTCAAGGGATTAAGCTAATAAAGGTAAAATTTTTTGATTTTGACTTGTGATTTACACTACCCATGCTTTCTTTTTCATTTTCCATGGTTAGATTTCATGTTTTCATAGTGAATTCATGGCTGGTTGGAATGGGTATGGAGAGAGAATGAAGTTGGATTGATTTGATTCTAAGTTATGTTAGTGTGTTTAGTTAGTTTATCATGTCTAGAAACAAATCAACAAGAAAAATACATTTTTCTCCCATTACCCATCATTGGCCAAATTTTCTAGGGAGGATATTGAGGCTGAAATTGATGATATTTCATGATATTTTGGTGGTATTTAATGATTGGTGAGGCTAGAAATTTAATGGGAAATTTTGGCATGAAAATCTGAATTTTTACCTAATGTATAAACATGTGCAATTTGTGGTTCGGACTGATAAATTGAATCATATTCATAGTCATTGAGGTATTTTAAGTATAACTGGAGTGTAGAAAGTGAAAGAAATCGATTTGGAGTTAAATTGGAGGTTTTAGCCAATTACACCGAGAATAGTGCGAATTAGGTCAAATACCGTATTTAAACAGCTATTCGGACATTTTTGCATTCCATATCATGCATTAGTAATCTAAATTAGTTTAAATTTGATTTAGTACCAATGTAGTAAGTTTCTCGATTTTGTACTATGTCTAGGTGGTGAATCCTCCGATAAAGGCAAGGAAATTGTACTCGAAGATCGGTAGTCAGAGTACTCTAGAAATTCGAATCCCGAAATAGTGAGTAACCTTACTATCATTTTAATTATCTCAAGTATGTTTTTAATCGATTTTGGTGAAAATTTATGAAAATGAGTTTAAATGGTAAATTTTTGTGTTTTACAAACAGAATGTGTTTACATGAAAAGATTTTATAAATTGTCTTGCAATTGAATAACGATTTTAAAAATAGAGTAATTGGAGACCACCGGTATGTTGTAAATTTATGATTGGAAATTGATGGCTTATGTTATATTGTTATTGTTTTGGCATGACTGGCTGGGCTGTGTTTTATGAATTGTATGAATTGTTTTATTTTACTCTTGCAGGTTGGGTAGTAAAATATTAGCCTTGTCATGCTATCAAAATTTTATTGTATGGTGGGTTTAGCTTGCTGCAGTAGGCGAATTCTGTGAACCAGCCTATTAGAGGGGCACAGAATCCGGATATATATATATGTACCTCGGTCGGAGAGGCGCATAGGGTATCTCTTGAGGTATGGATAGAGTTCACGTCACGCCGAACCACCTCGTGATGATGAACTCCGCTAACGCCAAGAAATGGCTGTGTTTTTCAAACTAAAAATATGTTTACGTGTATACGAACTTTTTAATAGCCTTGGTGGACTCGGTTAGATGCCTCGACCAAGGTATCCCTGAGAATGATTTTGGTAGGAGCCAAGCTTTTAAGATACTCATAAGCCATGTTGATTATTTAAATGAAATGAATATTTATGTTATGAATTACATATTGAGATGGAATATTTTAATCATCTCCATTTACTCGACTTTAGATATTTTGAATGGTGTTTGTTTACTCACTGGGATTATAAAATCTCATCACTCTCCTTTCCACCCATTTCAGGTTCAAATTAGGCTATAGATAGCTGAGTTCATCGAGGACTACCCTTGGATTTGCATTCCTTCAAACTGTAGGTTCACAGTCCTCTTTACTTTTGATTATTCGAGGGCCCACTAGTCATTGTAAATTTAATTAAATACTCTGGTTTACTGTATTACAGTATGTATGAATTTACTTTGCTTTTACGCTACAAAAATTATCTACGTATAACTCTGAAAATATTGTTTAATAAGAAAATAGAATATTTTACTTAATATTTATTTTATTTTTTTATTATGTCCAAATAATCAGAATTTCGTTTTAAACGAATATTTTAGACATCTAAATTTATTTTTGATTTTGAAATATATGTTTTACACTTATTTACTACATTATTGGCTGGTTTCAAAATTTTTAGAAAAATGACCAAAATACCCTTGTGAGATGAAAATTAATATTTTATTTGTTATAAGTTGGAAACAGCTTAAAATCTTTTAAAACATGATATTTGACAATGGTTGCTCACAAGGGAAATAAGCAACTAATATTAAAGCCTTGCGGGGTTTCGAGTTGACATTCCGGGTAATGAGTGTCTACCGCGACAGTTGTCACGGGCTCGAGGGGAGTACCGGGTCGTGACAAAAAATGTGCAGCGAAAGTCATCCATTGACAAGAAAAGTCCATTTATGATCACCCATGCCTTTAAAAGCCTTGTTACTCATTTTATGAGGTTTTATAGCTTTATCTATGTTTTTGAATTGAATTTTTTTTCATTTTTCGTTATAAACATATCATAATTTGATGTTTGCATTGGGAAACGTGAAACGAAAGCCATCAATTGACAAGAATAGTCCATTTATAGTCACTCATACCTTCAAAAGACTAGTTACTTACTTTAAATGGTTTCATATTCCTATAAAGGATTTTACGTTGAATTCTTTTTCATTTTTGGTTAAAATAGAACATAATTGGATGTTGGCATCAGGAACCGTGAAGTGAAAGCCATCTATTGATAAGAGAACTCCATTTTTAGTCATTCATGCCTTCGATAGCTTAGTTATTCGCTTGAAATGGTTTTATAATCTTATAAAGGATTTTAAGTTGAATTTTTTTCTCATTTTTTCGTAAAACAAATTAGAAATTGGACGTTTGCATTAGGAAACATGAAACGTAAGCCATCCAAATATAAGAAAAGTCCATTTATAGTCATTAATACCTTCAAAAGCCTTGTTACTCACTTTCAGTGGTTTTAGAAATTTAGAAATGATTTTAAATTGATTTTTTTTCATTTTAGGTTAAAATAGATCATAATTTGATGTTTTCATTTGGAAACGTGAAGCGAAAACCATTCAGTGATAAAAAAAAGTCCTTTTCTACTCATGCATGCCTTCGAAACCCTAGTTACTCTCTTAAAATGATTTCATAATCTCATAAATGATTTTAAATTGAATTTTTTTTCATTTTTTGTTAAAATAGATCATAATTGGATGTTTGCCTTAGGAAACGTGAAGTGTAAGACACCCATTGACAAGAAAAGTCCATTTATAGTTATTGATGCCTTCGAAAGCCTAGTTACACACCTTAAGTAGTTTTATAACTTTATAAATATTTTTAAATTTATTTTGTTTATTTTACATCAAAACAGATCACAATTTGATGTTTTCATTTGGAAAGGTGAAGCAAAAGCCATCCATTGATAAGAAAAGTCCATTTTTAGTCACTTATGCCTTCGATAGCCTAGTTACTCGCTTTAAATGGTTTTATAATCTTATAAATGATTTTAGGTTGAATTTTTCTCATTTTTGCATAAAACAAATAAGAAATTGGATGTTTGCATCGACAAGCGTGAAACGTAAGCCATCTATTGATAATAAAAGTCCATTTATAGTCACTAATATCTTCGAAAGCCTTGTTAGTCACTTTCAATTGTTTTATAAATTTAGAAATGATTTTAAATTTATTTTTTTCATTTTAGGTTAAAACATATCATAATTTGATCTTTGTATCAGAAAACGTGAAGTGAAAGCCATCAATTGACAAGAAAAGTCCATTTATAGTCACTCATGCCTTCGAAAGCCTAGTGTCATAGCCCAATTCCCGAGCCATGACAGACGCAAGGACCCAATGGGCTCAGCCCATTAAGCCCAAGCAAGCCTACTAAATTTATCTTATACATTAATCCCTATTCCTTTAGAATCCGAAATTCATAATGTTCAAATACCATTCCTTTGAAAACAATTCATAAAACCCAATCATGCATTCATAATGGTATCATCAACCATTATATTCATATATAGATTAACAAATGATTATTAGTATTTCACACCAAGTATTTATATAAACATGATTAAACCTTGACCGTCAGCGGAGTGACTCTGAGCATGGTTGCTAACATTTAGTGCCACGTTAAACCTGCCGAGTAATGGATAGGGAGGAGCACCTCATCCTAGGATCCAATCACCTTTAACTCAGGAAACCTAAAACATGAATTTTAAAAACGTGAGTATAAACTCAGTGAGTGAACATAGGAAGGGAACAAGCAGCTTTAAGGAAGGTTTAGAAATCATGATGCACTTGTTTTGAAAACAATGCAATTTAATTTAATTTCTTTCTTAAACCCCTTGTTTCGAACATTGATTAGTAAACTCTTAGTGTTGCAAAGTCCCATGCTCAATCGTGAAGATAAAGGAGTGAAAAAAAATTATATCAGAACCCAAGCAAGGTAGCAACGTGACAACACGTTTCTCACTGCAATGACATCAATTTGAAAATACTTAGCAACTTTCAATGTTCAACATGCAAGATTCCACATACATTACAACCACGTACTTTATTCATAAACCTTCTATTACACATGTACATATATATATATAAACACGAATACCACCACCTCACTCAGCCAACGTGCACTCCCTACACCCACATCATAGTCGGCATGTGCACTGCCCACTCCGCACATGCACGATTGTAATTGTCACAACATTGTCATTAAACCGGCATGTGCACTGCCCACTCCGCACATGCACAGTCGTAATTGTCACAACATTGTCATTCAACCGGCATGTGCACTGCCCACTCCCCACATGCACGGTTGTAATAGTCACAACATTGTCATTCAACCGGCATGTGCACTGCCCACTCCACACATGCACAGTTACATCAATTACACAAAATTACTTAACAATACATATCATATATTACTATTTTTTTATATATACATATCAGTATCATATAGAGGTACATAGATTCATCACAATCATGTTCCACATCACAAAAACATTTCACTAAAGGCTTGTTCCCATGCATTTTTATAGAAAAACAATTAAAATGTCTCAATCAACCACAGGTGCCTTACTCCAAAAACATTTTATGTAAGTTCACTCACCTGGCAACAACGAGATATTAAATCGCTATTTGTTCAGAGGTGTCTGTAACTATTTTCACTGGCCGATCGCTTGTTATTTACTCCGGCATGCCACCACAATACTCTAACCTTATCTCTACACTTCCTAGCAATAATACGAACTCAATATATTTAATTACATACATATACGGGAAACACTTTAATCAATTAATCCTTACTCAAATTTATATTTTTCATTCTATTATGAAACCATCTTCAATTAACTCTTAATACATTTTTACTAAAATTACTTATATCCATTGCTTACGTAATTCTTTAGATTATATCACCGGTAACTTTTTTATGATGTCACGTGCCTACTTCAACCTTTCTAAATAATTTTCACCCAAATCCATCTTATATTTCCACACATAATCCACATATATGGCAGCAACAATCATTCTCACTTTCACTCGATTATTTCTTAGTTTACATGCATTGTTATCTATCTAACTTTCAATACTTTGTTTCTCAATCCTTCATCCACAATATTCCTTTTTCATTTCTTTCAAACAACATGCCATACAATCTTAATAATTTTCAACTAGCTTAGGCAAATAGATCCTTTCAACAACCATAATTTCTCACAATATTCAACTAATCGTAGGCTTTAAAACATAGTGTTAAGCTTACCGTTTTCCTTTTCCACTTTGAGTCCTTCATGTACCCATGTGTTTATTGGCTTACATGTTATCAATTTTTCTCCAATCAAGCCAATCTTTGCTGCCACAAGACATTTCTCTAAGTCATTAACTCATTTTCAAAGACTACTCAAGCCAAAAACAAGAATTCTTACCGTTCCTTGCTTGAATCACCAAAACCAAGCTTTTTCTTCCTTTCTCTCTTTTTCTTTCTTCTCCTCCTAGGGTTTAGATGTGCTGAAAATTGGAGTTAAAGCCTGTAAATTTAATGCTCAAGAAGTTTGGAGAAGAAAGGAAAAGAAAAAATGGAAAGGAAAGTGAAGAAAACTTGATTTCATGGTGGATAAAGAGAAAATGGCATGGAAGCTTCAAGAATGGCGTGGAGCATGGATGAAGAAGAAGAAAAATCAGGTGGGGGAAAAGATAAGATCGGTTTTGGCCTAAAAAAATTAGAGTCAAAGCTTCCATTTTAATTTAGTCATCCCAACACTCATTTAACTCAAATTTTCTTCTATTACCTTTTTCTACACATGTACAAACAAAGTATGAAGTTTGTACTCCAACGCGGTGTCCCCATAATATTTAAAATATTTATTTGCCCACGTTATCTTTACTTAATAAAGACACGCGGCCCCATTAACGTCATTTTTCTCCAAAATTCTCTCATTCTTCTTCTCCCCCACCTAGATTGACCATATACTCCTTCTTCATGAAAAATTTTTGACATTGAATAAAATATTAATATTTTAATATTATTTTATTAATAAAATATTATTTTATTTCAAAAATTTCCTCTCGTCTCCTTTTGTCTCCTTGGTACCCAAAATACTTTATTATGCCTCAATTTACTTCTGAATCACTTTTTATCTCGTAAATTTTTTCTTGATAAAATATTATTATTTCTTCGCTTGCGAAATATTTTATCCCTACTGTTCCTTTCATCTTTCATCACTTTTAAACATTATAATTAACCTCAATTGACATCAATAAGCTTTATTAGTCACCACATCAAGTACAGGGTATTACATCTAGTTACTCGCTTTAGATGGTTTTATAATCCCATAATTGATTTTAAGTTTTTTTTTTAATTTTTGGTTAAAACAACTCATAATTTGATGTTTGTATTGGGAAACATGACACGAAAGACGTCCATTGAAAAGAAAAGTCCACTTATAGTCACTCATGCCTTTTAAAGCCTAAGTACTTACTTTAAATGATAGTATAATCTCATAAATGATTTTAAGTTGGGTTTGTTTTTCATTTTTCATTAAAACATATCATAATTGAATGTTTGCCTTGGAAAACATGAACCAAAACCCATCCATTGAAAAGAAAAGTCAATTTATAGTCACTCAAGCCTTCGAAAGGCTTGTTACTTGATTTAAGTAGTTTTATAACTTTATAAATGATTTCAAATTAAATTTTTTTTCATTTTACATCAAAATTGATCATAATTTGATGTTTCCATTTCAAATCATGAAGCGAAAGCTATCTGTTGACAAGAAAAGTCCATTTATAGTCAATCATGCCTTAGATAGCATAGTTACTCGCTTGAAATAGTTTTATAATCTTATAAAGGATTTTAAGTTGAATTTTTTCTCATTTTTGCATAAAACAAATCATAATTGGATGTTTGTATCAAGAAACATGAAGCGAAACCCATCCATTGATAAGAAAAGTCTATTTATAGTCATTGATACCTTTGAAAGCCTTATTACTCGCTTTAAGTGATTTTATAAATTTAGAAATGATTTTGAATTGAAGTGTTTTTCATTTTAGGTTAAAACAGATCATAATTTGATGTTTGCATATAGAAACATTAAGCGAAAGCCATCCATTCATAAGAAAAGTCTATTTATAGTCACTTATACCTTCGAAAGCCTTGTTACTCGCTTTAAGAGGTTTTATAAATTTAGAAATGGTTTTAAATTGATTTTTTTTCATTTTAGGTTAAAATATATCATAATTTGATTTTTGCATCGGGAAACATGAAGCGAAAGCTATCATTGAAAAGAAAAATGTCATGACCCGATTTCCAAGCCGTGATTGGCACATGGACTCAATGGACATAGTCCATTAAGCCCAAGCAAGCCTATTTATATTATCCTGCTCATTATTCCATCAAAGTTACTAAAGTAACATTTCATAATTTCGAACCAAAATAATGCTAACCATTTCCGACTCTTAGTGGCATACCAATCCAAATATACATACATTGTCTAAAATATGTCTTAACAATTTACATCAGGTTTGTCTATACATATCAAAAAGAAGACTCGATTTCTAGCGGAGAGACTCAGACGAATGTATAGCTACTGAATGCCGAGACACCTACCCAGGGTCGAATATACGAAGACACCTTGACCTAGTTGCCAGCTGCCTCTTGATCTGAAAACATGAAGTTGAAAACGATGAGTATAAACCTAGTAAGTGAACATATGAAGGGAACAACCAATATAATAAGGAAAAGTTTGAAATCATAATGCACTTATTTGAAAACGATGCACTTTAGCTTAAGTCCTTATTAAAACCCTCAATTGAACCCTTGGTTGATAAATCATGTGACGATAGAGAATTCATATCCAACATGAAATTAGAGAAATGGAAAATATAGCAAAAACAAGCCAAATGATAAGCAGAACAGAAAGTTTCATTCTTGCTGCAGCGAGAAATAGAGCAACAAGAAAGACTTCCTTTCATCCCAAATAAACCATTTCACTGTAATGCAAATCAATTTGGATCACAGAAAAAATGTGAGACCTTGTCAAGCTCGATTAAAAGACAGTATTGTACCGAGTGGTACAACTAAGTTAAATCGAGCCTTGAACTAGTTCAAATAGAAATTCTAAGAGGAATTTGAAAATTCTAAAACCCACAAAATGGCTTAGAGTAGTGATTTGGAGATCAAGGTCCAGTTTGGAGTCCATCAGGAAAATTGACCGATTAGGGACAAAACCGTCATTTTACCATTTGATGATAAAATGGAGATTTTTAGCCAAGATTTGATCACATTTGACCAAGAATAATTATATGAAATATAATTATGATTATTGGAGTATAAAATGATGTTTAGCAGTGAAAAATTGTGATTCTCGATATTTTTAGAGCACAAGGGTAAAATGGTAATTTTACCACTAGAGGACTAAACGGAAATTTTTATAAAACAATTTTTGCCCCATTTGGTTAATATTGATCAATATTAGTGTTATTTGAGGTTGAAAAGTAGAAATAATGTGATTCCGGTACATTTCGGAGTATAGGGGCAAAATCGTAATTTTTTAATCCCGAGAGCAAATCGGTACATTTTTCACCCTAGCACTTGTCAAGACCAAGGGATTTTAATTGTGGTAGGATTGGATAAATACCAGAATATTTGTGGTGAAAAATTAAGAAGAAAAATTCAAAAAGTTAAAAAAATTGTGCCAATAAGCATGTGACACGTGGCATGCTTGATTATTTTATTATTTTTTATAGAAATCAGCCCATTAAATCCCCAATTCTCTCACCATATTCGGCCTAGGCAACCAGCAACAAGAACAAAGGAAGAACAAAGGGAAAAACAAGAAAACTTAGGTGGAAATTCAAAGAAAAAGTGAAGAAATCAAGGAAACAAGCTAGGTAAGTTAGAATTTCTTTAATTCTCCTTGATACCTAGCTTACCCATGCTTTTGTTCTTGATTTCCATGGTTGAGTATTGAGTTATCATGATGAATTCAATTCTGAAAAATGGATATGGAAGAGGAATAGTTGTTGGAATAATTTGATATTAGACTATGTTAGTGTTTAGGGATAGTTAAGCATGGTTATGAACAAAAACACAAAAGAAATATTCAATTTCTCTAGGGTTCCTTATTGGTCGAATCGTGAGGGCTGAATATCAATGGAGGATTGTTTTTATTTCAAGGAAATGGCTTGGAAAATGATGAATTAAGGTGAAACGGTTATGTGGAAAAAAATTTCGATGCTAGTGCACCAAATGACCAAATTTTTCTATAAGGAACTGTGAGTGTTCTAATGCTGAATTTGGCTTTATTTAAATGGTATGTGGTAAATTAAGGTATTAGAGGAGAAATGGATTAATTTGGAGGTGATTTGGACACAATCACCAATTAATCGAGTGATCGGTCGAGTTTAATCGATACCGCGATTAAGCGATAATCGGACGTATTTTTGCATTTACATATCAAGCATTAGTAATTTAAATTAGTTTATATCAATTTAGGGACAATATAGTAAATTCCTCGACTTTGTTATTTGTCAAGGTAGTGAGACGTCCGAAAAAGGCAAAGGAATTACGCTTGAGGACTATAGTCCAAGTGCACCCGAAATTCGGATTTTCGATACCTGTGAGTGGACTACCTTCAAAACTTGTTTTGGGAAATATAATGTAATTGCCACTCATTTGAATGAATTATCAAGTTTTTCATGAAAACAAGTTCCTTGGGAACAAGCTTTTGAAAAATGGTTTTATGTTGTAATATGTGATTGCTATGCATTCATGCACTATTGTATTATGATGATATATATATATATATATATGTGTGTGTGTGTGTGTGTGTGTGTGTGTGTTGTGCATGATGAATGATATTGTATATAATGACTGTAACCGTGTGTGTGCACGATGTGGAGAATGCACTTGTCGGTGATGATGGTGGCGTGAGAGATAGATGATGATAGTGCCCGTGTGCACGATGTGGGGGGATTTACACGATAGCACTGATTATGCACGATGTGGGGGGAAGCACGTGATGGTGCCGGCCATGTGCACGATGTGGGGGGATGTACATGAGCCAGGAGTGATTATGATGATATTGATGTTTGTCTATGTAATTATGCATATTTAGATTTATGAAATGAAAGCTCATGAATGTGATATATGGTTGACATATATGTGAAATTTGACACATTGTACTTTGAGAATTTTCATGAGTTTTATGTTGATTTTGTTAGTTTAGCAGGATGGCTTTTTGTTGAGTGAGGGAAAATGTTTCTCTTGTTGCTTTATTTTCGCTGCAACGAGAAACTCTCGGGTTTGAGGACCTTTCACCAGAACTAGTTCTCGCTGTAGCGAAAATGAATCTTGCTGCAGCGAGATAGTCACTGTAGCATCTCGCTGCAACGAAAACGAATCTCGCTGCAGTGAGAAACTCTCGGGTTTGGAGGGGTAGACTGGTCGGAAACTCCCTGCAACGAAATTCATTCTCGCTGCAACGAAAAACTTTCTGTGTCTGGGCAATAATTTCATTGCAGCGAAATTTATGCTCGCTGCAACGAAAAAACTTTCTGTTTTGTCTCCTATCTTTTCCAATTGCTGCCCTATTTTTCACTTCTTGCTACCATATCTGAGCATGGACTTCCAACATTTAGGACTAAATGAGTTAAGTTTAAAATGAGGGGTTTTTAAAATGAATGGAACTAAATTGCATTGTTTTGAAATAAGTGCATCATGATTTTAAATTCTCCCTTGTTATTGTTGCTTGTTCCCTTCCTTGTTCACTCACTGGGTTTATACTCACCATTTTCAAATTCATGTTTTCAGATCACGAGGCAGCCAATTACTAGGACGAGGTGTCCTTGTAGACCTGTGTCCATCTTTTGGTAGGTGTCTCGACATTCGGTAACTGAATATTCATCCGAGTCACTCCGCTGGAAGTCGAGTGTTATTTTGTTTTGTATAGACGAACTTAATGTAAATTATTAGAATACATGTTGTAGACATTGTATGCAAATTTTTAAGGAGTAATGCCAGTACGAGTTGGCAATGTATATCACTATTTTGATTCAAAATTATGAAATATGACTTAGTGATATTAGATGGAATTATAAGTAAGATAAATAATAGGCTTGCTTGGGTTTAGTGGATTACGTCCATTGGACCCTTTCGCCGGTCATGGCCCGGAATTTGGGTCATGACAAAAAAAATGCTCAACGTTCAGCAAGCAGGATTCCACATACATTATAGTCACACATGTTATTCATAAAATCTTTATTGCATTAATACATGTGAACATATGCAAACATATATGTATATATATACATCCACCGCCTCCACAGCTCATGTGCATCCCCCCACATCGTGCACATAGCTGGAGTCATCGTGTGCATCCCTTCACATCGTGCACATCTAATGCCGTCGTGTACATCCCCCCACATCGTGCACACGAGCAATATCATCATTCACCTACCTCACCACCGTCATTACCGGTATGTGCATCCCCCCACATTGTGCACACACACGATTATATCCATTACCAATGTACTATACATATATATATATCAACATTATATCGAAACACATGGATTCATCACGCTTTCCATTTCACAACATAAAGACATTTCATAAGGGCTTGTTCCCAGGCACTTTTTTATATTTATTTTTTTTAAAGAGAATTGGATAAATCATTCAAAATATTTCTCCCAATACATTCACATATCCCAAAACAGTTTGAAATGCAAGTTCACTCACCTATCTTTGTTGATTCTTAAAGCAGCTCCAACTTCCACTAATGCCTCGAATGGTGATGTGCGGTTTCGATGGAGCCTATCACATATTAGCATCACAATCAACTCAATCACATAACCATAATTCTAAAAGCTATCTCCTAAATCATGTTCCACTAGTTATTCCTAACTAGCTTCCAACTACCATCAAGTGGCTATTTATTTGCACTATTATAATCACACTAAAATGAATAAACTACCTCAACTACAAAACACTCATAAATCTAACTATTAATCATTCTCAACAACTAAAATATCAACTCAATTTCAATGTTCACCTTGCTAGATTTGTAATTGAATATCTCCTCAAGAATTCCCAACTATTATAGAAGGTCTTTCTTTCTCTTTCTAAAACCCTAGTTAGTGAGAGAAAGTATTGATCTAAGACATTTCAAGGGTCTTAAGGTGAAAGAGTCAAAGAGCATAAGAAGAAGGTGAAGGCTATCTTGACAGAGTTATGGAAGCTTGAAGAGTACTCCCATGGAAGGTGAAGAAATGTGGGATGGGAGGAAGAAGAAGAAGATGAAGTGCTGGAATTCTAAGGAATGTGCCAGAGAATGAGGATATTTACAATTAAAACTTATCCAATTGTTCATAAAATTACAATAATGCCCTTAGCAATGCCACTTGTCTTCCTCTTGTTCTTGTGAAATCTTTTACCCTTTTGACACTAGGGAAAAGTACAAAATCCTCTGAAAGAGGTCCTTTAAGTAGCCTCCAAAAGTCTTAGCTTCAAAAACCCCAAAATCTTGTTATTTGTAGAATTTATGATGAGGGTCGCAGCTCTCAATTCCCAGTGTCGTGGCGCTCAAACATTCTACCAATTTCGGTTCTTCTAGCTCAATCCTTTCACTTCAACAAAGATTTTGACCACCTTCTCGTCAAAACTGAGCAAAGTGGAAAACATAAAAGTTGTAGCCCTACCTCTTAGCTTTCTAATGGTTAAAAAATCATGTTATTTGAAATTCTATAGTGGGAGAATACTTGAAAAACCAAAACATATGCAAATAGGGCTACTGTTCATTATGCTCATTTCTTCACCAATTAAAATTATTTTTGATCTTACTCCTATAACGACATAAAATAATTATAAGTAACATAAAACTAGCATCATTAGCTCAAATTAAACCTTTAAACATAAGTTTCACCTCGAGTTACGTGTCTATGAAGGTCGAAGTTTCACATTCTCCCTCACTGAAAGAAATTCGATCCCCGAATTTAAATCGAACTATAAGGTAGCATACCTCTACATATAAAGAGGTGTGGATACTTTGTCCGCATCTCCTCCTCGGTTTTTCATGTTACCTCTTCGCTGGTGTGGTTTTGCCATAACACCTTCACTAAGGGTATCTCCTTTGAACGAAGCTTTTTGACTTGTCTATCAAGGATAGTTACCGATTGCTCTTCATATGTTAAATCATCTCTTAACTGGATGGTTTCATACTGTATTACATAAGATGGATATGGGTTATACTTTCTAAGCATTGACATATGAAACACGGGGTGATTATTTGAAAGGTCTGGCGGTAATGCCAAGCGATATGCCACTGCTCCAAACCTTTCCAAAATCTTGAAGGGTCCTATATACTGAGGGCTCAATTTTCCCTTCTTGCCAAACCTCATTACCCTTTTTGTTGGTGAGACCTTCAAAAATTCATGATCCCCCACTTGAAACTCCAAGTTCCTCAGTCTGTCATCAGCATATGACTTTTGCCTACTTTGTGCTAAGAACATCCTTTGATGAATCATACGTATTTTCTCGGTGGCGTCCTGTACCAACTCAGGCCCAAGAATTTCTTTTCTCCCACCTCTAGCCATCCAATGGGTGACCTGCACCTCTGTCCATATAATGCTTCAAATGGTGCCATTTGGATGCTAGCTTGGAAACTGTTGTTGTAGGCAAACTTCACTAAGGGCAGATATCGATCCCACCTGACCCCAAGGTCTATTACACAGGCCCTCAACATATCTTTCAATATCTATATTGTCCGTTCAGATTGTCCATCAGTCTGAGAGTGAAAAGTTATGCTGAAGTCCAACTTAGTGCCCAACGCTTCCTGTAACTTTCCCCAAAACCTACTGGTAAACTGAGCTCCTTTATCAGATACTATAGAAATGGGGATACCATGCAACCGTACTATAGAAATAGGGATACCATGCAGCCGCACTATCTCATCCACATAAATTCAAGCATACTAAACAGCACCATACGTAGTCTTAATCGAAAAAAAATGGGCTGATTTCGTTAATCGGTCCACTATGATCCAAATCGAGTCATATCCCCCACTAGTCCGAGGCAAACCCATTACGAAATCCATTGCAATATGCTCCCACTTCCATTCGGGCACTAGTAATGGCTGTAATAGCCCTGCAGGCCTTTGATGCTCAACCTTAACTTGCTGACAAACCAGGCACTTGGAGACGAACTCAACTACATCTTTCTTAAGTCCTTCCCACCAATATACCTCTTTCAAATCTTGATACATCTTTGCAGCCCTTAGATGTACCACATAGGTTGCCTTGTGAGCTTCCTCCAATATTTCTCTCCTCAACCTGTCACCATCAAGCACATAAAGTCTGGTTCCATACCTCAACACTCCATCTGTGCCTTTGATAAACATTTTTCCTTTCTTTCCCCGAGGATCCTCTAAGGCCTTAACTACGAACTCATCTTTGCTTTGTGCTTCTTTAATCCGGTCCATTAAAATAGGCCTCACTCTAAAATGTGCTAGCAAGGCATTTGCCTCTGAAACTTTCAAATGAACACCCATGTCTCCCAAACTATGCATCTCCCTAATCAAGAATCTCCTATCTGTGGAGATATGTGCCAAGCTTCCCATTGATTTTCGACTCAAGGCATCCGCTACTACATTTACCTTACTGGGATGGTAGAGAATGGTGTAATCATAATCCTTTAGCAACTCCATCCATCTACGTTGCCGCAAGTTAAGATCCTTCTACTAAAATATACATTTCAAGCTTTTGTGGTCCGTATATATCTCCCAAGTCTAACCATACAAATAATGTCTCCAAATCTTTAAGGCAAACATAATTGCTGCTATCTCCAAATCATGTGCGGGGTAATTTTGCTCATGCCTTTTAAGTTGCCTTGATGCATACGCAATCACCTTCCCATACTGCATTAATACACACCCTAAACCAATCCGCGATGCATCACAAAATACCGTATAACCCCCGATGCCTTGTGGTAGGCTTAATATTGGAGTTGTGGTGAGACATGCCTTAAGCTTCTCAAAGCTATTCTCACAAGCATCTGACCACTCAAACTTTATATCCTTATGTGTCATCTTAGTCAGAGGGGCGATTATTTTGGAGAAGTCCTTCACAAAATGACGATAATAGCCAGCCAAACCCAAAAGGCTTCTAATCTCTGTAACTGAGGTCGGCCTTGGCAACTTTTCCACTACCTCAACTTTTTTTGGATCGACTTGTACCCCATCCTTGGATACCACATGTCCTAAAAATTCAACACTTTTAAGCCAAAACTCACACTTGGAGAACTTGGCATACAAATGATGTTCTCTCAAAGTTTGGAGCACTATCTTAAGATGCTGCTCATGCTCCTCTCGGCTCTCTTCGAGTAGATTAAGATGTCATCAATAAACACCATCACAAACTTGTCCAAATAAGGCTTGAACACTCGGTTCATCAAATCCATAAAGGCCGCAGGAGCATTCATAAGCCCAAACGACATCACCAAGAACTCATAGTGCCCATATCTTGTTTGAAATGAGGTCTTTGGTATATCTTCATTTTGGATCCTTCACTGATGGTACCCAGATCGCAAATCTATCTTAGGGAAACATTGTGCTCCTTGTAGTTGATCAAATAAATCATCTATTCTTGGAAGAGGATACTTATTCTTCATTGTCACTTTATTAAGCTGTCGATAGTCAATGCACAATCTAAGTGACCCATCTTTCTTCTTTACAAATAACACCGGTGTTCCCCATGGTGAGACGCTAGGATGGATGAAGCCTTTATCCAACAAATCTTCTAACTGATCCTTAAGTTCCTTAAGTTTCGTAGGTGCCATTCTATATGGGGGTATGGATATAGGTCTAGTATCGGGAATCAAATCTATGCAAAATTCAATCTCCCGCTCGAGAGGCAAACTTGGTAGTTCCTCAAGAAACACATCCATGAACTCATTCACCACCGACACTTGGCCCATATCTCCAACCTTCGCCTGAGTACTCCTTACCACAGCCAAGTAACCTGAACAACCCCGTCTTAATAACCTTTTGGTAACCATAACCGATATCAAATTGGTTGGAGCATTACTCCTATCCCTCTGAATACTAAATGATGGTTCACCGGAAAAATCGAATCTAACCAATTTGTGATAGCAGTCCACACTGGCATGGCAGGGTCATAGCCAATCCATCCCCAAGATCACATCCAAGTCCAAGGTGTCTAACACCACTAGATTCACCAAAGTGTTTTTGTCCTTGACTTGAACTACACAGGACTTATATTCCCATTCGGCCATAAATACCTCCTTTAAAGGAGTAGACACCACTAATTATTCTTCTCTCCTAACATGGTCTTTACCCAAGCGAGATGTAAAGCATGGAGAAATAAAAGAGTGGGTAGCACCAGGATCAAACAATACCCAAGCATTCATATTACAAACTGAGAGAATACCTCATACCACTACGTTGGATATCTGAGCCTCTTGCTATGTTAAAGCAAACACCTTTGCTTGACCCCTACCGATGAAACTCTGACGTTCAGACCCAGAAGGCTTGCCCTGAAAGGAAGTACTAGCACCTCTACTTCTGGATCCGCTAGCCTCTTGACCCGATGAGGCAACAACTGAGGGAGCAAACGAAGCTGGCTAGGTGGAACCACAAGCAGAATCTTGTGATTGATGAGCCATCGAACATTTCCTCCTAATATGTCTGGGTTGACCACATCCATAACAAACTTTTGCAGCATGTAAGCATCGTCCACTATGTCGTCTCCCACAAGTATCACAAGGGTGGATAACTTGACTGCCTTGTTTAGAATCTTGTTGTCTTCCCCCACCAAAGGTTTTCTACCTTGATCCAACACAGGCACTAGCCACATCACTCCCCTTTTGGGGCAATGGTGAATCCCTTTGTGGACCCTGGCGGCTAGAAGATGACATCCCACTGCTGAAATCTCTGCGACCTTGATAACCTTCTGTCTTGGCCCTTTTTGCTTTATCCCTCACAACCTTACTCTCACTAATCCTTATCTCAATCTGCTGAGCACAATCCACTGCTGCAGAGTAAGTATTGAAATCTCGGGAGGCCACAACCTTAAACAATGGCTCCACTAGCCCATCCACAAACCTCTGAATTTTCATCTCCTCAGTGGACACTAGATAAGGTGTATATCGAGCCAGCTGCGTGAATTTGATGTCGTATTCTGACACCGTCATACTCAAAGTCTGTACTAAAGCCTCAAACTCCCTAGCTCTGACATTACGTACACTAAGTGGTAAAAATCGATCTAAGAAAGCTGTACTAAACTCACTCCAAGTCAACGGTGCTGCATCTATTGTCTACCTCTACATAAAGAGCTATAGCACTCCTGCACCATGTCCTCTAGTCAAAAGGTGGCTAGCTCGACTGATCGGACACTAGAACATCCCAAGGCTTTACAAATCTTCTCCACCTTATCCAAGAAAATCTAGGGCTTCTTTGATGCATCAGACCCTGAAAATGATGGAGGCTTAAGCTTGAGAAAATCAGGAAAAGAAATCTATAAATGACCCCTCTCGACTTCATGATGTTGGTGATCGGCCTGTCCTTGGGAGCTAGGGGATTCTCGTACTATGGGTCTCCCCTCAACTATCCTTTGAATATCATCCACACGGGTTGTCATCATCTCTACAACCTGATTGACTCCCTGTAGGCCTGCCGCCAAGTTCTCAATGGTAATGCCCCCAATTGGTTGTCTATCCACATCCCCCGAAGACTGCCCCTCCTCTTGTCTACTCACAAGCGTATATGCCCTCGTCGGCCTAGTGGCCCTACCACGTCTACCTCGGCTTCTAAAGGTGGATGCTCGTGTCCTATTTGTCATCTCATCAAGAGCATCTTGCCCCCCAATCAGTCTTGAGGAGGCTCGTGTCTTAGGCGGCATTCTTACCTAGACAAAAGCAAACTCCTATTATTAAACACATTTTACAATTATAATCATATCTAAGGAAGAAGGTGGTTTCTAAGATAGGGAATCTATGCGGTCCCTTGGTTGTAAAATGTGTCGCGGTTCACACTTCACAACTGAAGTTTTCACATAAAGACCCAACATTCCACTGGATCAACAAAAGGAAATCCTAGGACCTAAACAACCTAGGGCTCTGATACCAACTTTGTCATGGCTCGATTTTCAAGCCGTGATCGGCGCATGGACTCAATGGACATAGTCCATTAAGCCCAAGCAAGCTTATCTATATTATCCTGCTCATTATTCCATCAAAGTTACTAAAGTCACATTTCATAGTTTCGAACCAAAATAATGCTAACCATTTCCGACTCTTAGTGGCATACCAATCCAAATATACATACATTGTCTAAAATATATGTCTTAACAATTTACATCATGTTTGTCTGTACATATCAAAAAGAAGACTCAATTTTCAGCGGAGAAACTCAGATGAATGTACAGCTACTGAATGCCGAGACAAATACCAAGGGTCGAATATACAAAGACACCTCGACTTAGTTACCAGCTGCCTCTTAATCTGAAAATATGAAGTTGAAAACGATGAGTATAAACCCAGTGAGTGAACATATGAAGGGAACAAGCAATATAATAAGGAAAAGTTTGAAATCATAATGCACTTATTTGAAAACGATGCACTTTAGCTTAAGTCCTTATTAAAACCCTCAATTGAACCCTTGGTTGATAAATCATGTGATGATAGAGAATTCATATCCAACATGAAATTGGAGAAGTGGAAAATATGGCAAAAACCAGCCAAATGATAAGCGAAACAGAAAGTTTCATTGTCGCTGCAGCGAGAAACAAAGCAACAAGAAAGACTTCCTTTCATCCCAAATAAACCATTTCACTACAGTGCAAATCAATTTAGATCACAAAAAAAAAATGCTCAAGGTTTTTTTTTTTTTTATGCTGGAAATTCACCCAGGGCCCAGCTACCCTATTAAATTTTATTAATTATGAAACAAAAAGTACAAAGGAGGGGGACTTAAACCGAACCTCCAAGTTACATGATCATGAGAAAGTTTTAGATAAGCACCTAGAGTAAGGAGAACCATTTTACATGCATAACTTTTGATGCTACAGTAAAACAGATATTCCCAACAATTACATTGAGTCAATAAACTAAAATAAAATTTAAAACAGAAAATGTAAATAAGAAAAGCACGTAGAATGGAGTGTTTCATTTTATGACCATAATTTTTACTATCGTCATAAAATTGAAACACATCCATATTACAAAATTCTATGTCACTAGCAAAATAAAAAAATGCTCAAGGTTCAGTAAGCAGGATTCCACATACATTATAGTCACACATGTTATTCATAAAATCTCTATTGCATTAATACATGTGAACATATGCAAACATATATGTATATATATATACATCCACCGCCTCCCTAACTCATGTGCATCCCCCCACATTGTGCACATAGCTAGAGTCATTGTGTGCATCCCCCCACATCGTGCACATCAAATGCCGTCGTGTACATCCCCCCACATCGTGCACATGGGCAATATCATCATCCGCCTACCTCACCACCATCATTACCGGTATGTGCATCCCCCCACATCGTGCACACACACGGTTATATCCGTTACACAATATTATCTACCAAAGTACTATACATATATATATATATATATATATATATCAACATTATATCGAAACACATGGATTCATCACACTTTCCATTTCACAACATAAAGACATTTCATAAGGGCTTATTCCCAAGCACTTTTTTTTTGAAAGAGAATTGGATAAATCATTCAAAATATTTGTCCAAATACATTCACATATCCCAAAACAGTTTTGAAATGCAAGTTCACTCAACTATCTTTGTTGATTCTTAAAGCAGCTTTAACTTTCCACTAGTGCCTCGAATGGTGATGTGGGGTTTCGGTGGAGCCTATCACACATTAGCATCACAATCAACTCAATCACATAACCATAATTCTAAAAGCTATCTCTTAAATCATGTTCCACTAGTTATTCCTAACTAGCTTCCAACTACCATCAAGTGGCTATTTATTTGCACTATTATAATCACACCAAAATGAATAAACTACCTCAACTACAAAACACTCATAAATCTAACTATTAATCATTCTCAACAACTAAAATATCAACTCAATTTCGATGCTCACCTTGCTAGATTTGCAATTGAATATCTCCTTAAGAATTCCCAACTATTATAGAAGGTCTTTTTTTCTCTCTCTAAAACCCTAATTAGTGAGAGAAAGTATTGATCTAAGATATTTCAAGGGTTTTAAGGTGTAAGAGTCAAAGAGCATAAGAGGTTCTATAAAAAAAAATGAACACAAGCATGAAAATGAAGGCTAACTTGAGAGAGTTATTGAAGCTTGAAGAGTATTCCCATGGAAGGTGAAGAAATGTGGGATGGGAGGAAGAAGAAGAAGAAGAAGTGCTGGAAATATGAGGAAGGTGCTGGAGAATGAAGATATTTATAGTTAAAACTTATCCAATTGTTCATAAAATTACAATAATGCCCTTAGCAATGCCACTTGTCTTCCTCTTGTTCTTATGAAATCCTTTACTCTTTTGACACTAGGAAAAAGTCTAAAATCCTCTGAAACAGGTCCCTTAAGTAGCCCCTAAAAGTCCTAGCTTCAAAAACCCCAAAATATTGTTATTTGTAGAATTTACAATGAGGGCCGAAGCTCTCAATTTCCAGTGCCACGGCGCTCAAACATTCTGCCAATTTCGGTTCTTCTAGCATAGTCCTTTAAATTCGACAAAGATTTTGACCACCTTCCCATCAAAACTGGGCAAAGTGGTAAACATCAAAGTTGTAGCCCTGCCTCTTAGCTTTTTAATGGTTGAAAACTCATGTTATTTAAACTTCTATAGTGGGAGATATACTTGAAAAACTGAAACATATGCAAATAGGGCTACTGTTCATTTTGCACCTTTCTTCACCAATTAAAATTATTTTTGATCCTACTCCTATAACGACATAAAATAATTATAATTAACATAAAACTAGCATCATTAGCTCAAATTAAACCTTTAAACATAAGTTTCACCTTTAGTTACGTGTCTATGAGGGTCAAGGTTTCACAAAAAATCTCTTTATAACCACTCATACCTTCGAAACCCTAGTTACTCACTTTAAATAGTTTTATAATCTTATTAATGATTTTAAGTTGATTTTTTTTCATTTTTGGTTAAAACAGTATCATAATTGGATGTTTACCTCGGAAAACGTGGAGCGAAAATCATCATTGACAAGAAAAGTCCATTTAGAGTCACTCATGCCTTCGTTAGCCTAGTTACACACTTTGGAACAACCCTCTTCCCAATTGTTACCAGCATCCAAGACTTGTGAGAAAAGCCTCCAAATCCTAAACAAGCCTTAGTTGAGATTCTTGTTAACCAATCAAACATTTTACTGTGTAAATGAATGGACTTGGATTTTATTATAACGTTCCACTTGTGATGATTATTAAAAATTCTACTGACTTGTAATAATACTATCGTTTACTTAAACCAAATAAGAAGCTGTAATTAAGATGTAGCAACTAGATAACAATATCCAATTCTAGTAAACTTCAAGATAAATTTAAACATCACAATTAGAATCCATTACACAACCTCAAGGTTTTTAGCAATACATTCCGATAAACTAATAATTTTTTTAAGTCTAACTGTTTTACACAACACGACCCCTATGCAGTGGAGCGACTCAGAGTGGAAGTCTAAGAGATGCCATTACCTACATCGCAATGAGTTAAATATGCTAAGGCAATACACTTGAGCTGATCGCTTATCTACAAAAAAAGGAAGATAAGGGGGTTGAGTCTCACAGACTTAGTGATCATCGGCTCCGTGAGCAAGTTGTAGATGGGACACAAGCCAGGGACAGAAATTTTGAATATTAAAAACATAAGAATGTATATAAACAATTTACACTCAAATGGAACATTTGTGCCATACATATAACTTGAGAATTTTGATGCAAAATAATCATTTCAATTAATTATCAAAGCCAGTGCAAGTGAAAGATTTCTACCATCGAAATCATTTAACATACTTTACACAAATCAAACTAGCATAAGCACGCATGCTTCCGTAAAACCAAGCATTATCAAAGCTTATACACAAGCTCATAAATCATCTCATCCTCGAGGAATTAAATACAAAATCATCGTATAAATAAAGGAGCTGCGAAAAAACTTATAATTCTCACCATGCGAAAGAGTACATGTTTGAAAACCCAAAAAGATATCTCTCTCGAGTAGGTAATCGTAATAACCAACTCGTCGACCTGCTTCCACGTAATAACATCCGAGAAGCCCCTCTCCACCGGATTCCCACAGCCATGGCAGTCTCTACAATGTTGGCTGACATCGGAGAAATCATGTGGTCTCAACCACATATATCAACTCGTGGCCTAGCCACGTATATCATCCCATGGCCTTGCCACGTACATATATCACGGACCGTGGCCTAGCCACATCTAACAGCCTTTTGGCAACCCAAAGGTTCTCTAGCTAGAGCTCACTTGTGCACAAGGGTCACACTATCCCAATGTGACATTTGGCTTACTCTCGAATCTCCTGGTTTGACAAAACCATTTATAACTAAATTTGGGTTTTCAAAAGCTTATTTTAAAGCTATTTCCAAAATACCAATCACGGTGACTTTCAATCTTTTTGTAAGAATTCATGATATAAAACCTTTGCATGAGGTTGAAATGTTAAATTCAAGCATGGTGAACATAAAGCTTATTCATGAATGCATATCATAAAAGCAAGGCACTTTTTGACATAAATCATGGTAAAGAGCTTGTTTCCCGATGTCTAAAACCCTTTACATATATAGCTTATATATATATAACATTTTTGAAAACATGGCATTCACAAGTGCCTAGCATTCTACCAACTCATGCTTTCCACAATGCATTTAAAGAAAATCGGCAACGTTTATTATACATATATCATTATATAGTTTATGAAACTTTGAAATAGATACCCCCACTCACCTCATAATAGTGGGATGTTACTTTGCCATTGATTCGGGTGTGCCTCTCGCTAATTCTACTTTCTAGTCACCCGTTACCTCTTTCGGTACACCACCACGGCAACCCTCCTCACTTATGCACTTCCTAGTAGCAAATTAAACTCAATATACTTAATGAACGCCACCACAATTCAGCTCATATTTGTTGCTCTATATACCATATTCTTAGTTTTCTTTATTTCAAGAATCCCTCACAATAATCTACTTCTCCATTATGTCTACTTCTGTATTTATACTTAATTATGCACATATATGGGCAGCACCTTAATCAATGAATCTTTAATCTAATTTCAGATTTTTCATCCTTATTATTCACAATAATCTAACATGCAATTTTGAACTCTCAACCAACCAAGTCCAATATAACATAGGGTACCCACATTGCATGCTTACCTTTCGATTTTTATCTTGAATTTCACATATAGCTCACAATCTCCTCACATCCTCGGTCACCGTTGCTACCACAAGCACAAATAATCAATACACATCTTATATTTCCTTTCCATTTATGATCTCACGGTTAAAAACACTTACCCATCATTTGTCTTTCTCAAAATCACCATACTTCTAAGATCAACCCACATGCATGCACCCAGTTCTTTGAATCCTTGAAGATTCTTGATACCACAAGTATAATCTCACATTACAATCTATTCACAAGGCATGCATTTAAACAAAATGACATCTTTTACCTTCTTTACCTTGGAATCACTATGCTGAACCACCAATTTCTCCTTCAAGCTTCAACAATGGCATGTGAGAGATGACCTTTCGATTTTCTCTAATCTTTTCCAAAATCAAACCTCTTTCTAGTTTTTCTTCTTTTTTTCTCTCCCTTTTCTTTTTCTTTCTTTCTCCTTTCTTTATTCTTTTTGCTTTCAAAGGTGCGGTTTTGCCAATGTTCTCCAAGCCTTTCCCTACCTTTCTCTTCTTTATTTTATTCCTCTCTTCTCATTAGACCAATTTAGCACCCACTCAATTTTCTTACACCAATTTTCTCCCTTGTTCGTTGGCCTAATATCTATCCTTTTTTATCTTTTCCATTCACCACCTACACTCCCTCATTATTTCTTTCTTCATTCTTTATTTTATGCACCACCTTATTCCTCCAATCATATTTCATGCATAACCTTTACTTTATATTTTATTTGGTCATTCATTAAACCATTCAAGTCACATGCATCCCACATTTTCTTTCCTCATTTGGCCACCTAATGCACCAATCTCATTACATGCAATAGGATTTATTCTCATTCTTCTCTTTACTTCACATGGTGGGGTCCCACATGTTCCCCACTAACTTTCTCCTTTTTGCATGTAATAGTAGATCCACATGCACATTTCATTATCCCACATATCATCATTATCCCAATTAATTCATGTCTCCATTCCTTCCAAACTCACATGTACCATTATTAGTACTTACATCACTAAAATTTTACTCATTAAAATAATATTCTAGAATCAATATAATAATATTTTATTCATCAAATCATCAAAATTATGTTATAACTCCCCAAATTAAGTTCAACACATAGATTATGTGAGTTTGTCCACCACTCACAATAGGAATATTTTGATATTATTTTAATAATATTTTACCAATAAAATATTATTAAATTTCTAAAATTTTCATTTAGCTTTCAGGGTTCCAAAACATTTTAATTTATCTTGATTTAGCTCCATCGCTCCCTTTTACTCCATTATGATGACTTTAATAAATATTATTATTATTTTATTATGTATGGAATATTTTATTCTAAAATATTTCATTCCTCCTTCACCACTCTTAAACTTTTAAATTGACCTCTATTGGTCTTAATCTTGTTCTTAAAGTCATATTAACCACTGTTTTAGGTCATGGGGTGTTACACAATTTAAGTGGTTTTATAACTTTATAAATGATTTCAAATTGAATTTTTTTTTTTAAGTTTACATCAAAACAGATCATAATTTGATGTTTCCATTTGGAAATGTGAAGCGAAAGCCATCCATTGACAAGAAAAGTCCATTTTTAGTTACTCATATCTTCAACAGCCTAGTTACTCACTTTAAATGGTTTTATAATCTTATAAATGATTTTGAGTTGAATTTTTTCTCATTTTTGCATAAAACAAATAAGAAATTGGATGTTTGCATTGGGAAACTTGAAGTGTAAGCCATCTATTGACAAGAAAAGTCTATTTATAGTCACTAATACCTTCGAAAAAATTATTTGTCACGACTCGATACTCCCCTCGACCCCGTGACAATTGCCGCGGTGTCCCGATCAACACTCATTACCTGGAATATCAACCGGAACCCCGTAAGGCTTTAATATCAGTTTCTTATTTCCCCTGTGAGTAACCGTTGCCAAATATCATGTTCTAAAAGATTTTAAGCTATTTCCAACTTAAATCAATAAAAAAATGATTTTTGTCTCACAGGGGCATTTTGGTCATTTTTTCTCAAAAATTTCGAAACCAGCTAAAAATGTAGTATGAGAGTATAAAACACATAGTTCATAATCAAAAATAAGTTTAAACGTCTAAATCCTTCATTTAAAATGAAATTATGACTATTTGAATATAATAAAAATATTTAATAAAATATTTTATTTTCTTATAAAACAATATTTATAGAGTTACTGGTAAATAATTTTTGTAGCGTAAAAGCTAAATAAATTCATACATACTGTAATACAGATAACCAAAGTATAAAATTTAATTTACAGTGACAAGTGGGCCCACGAACAACCAAAAGTATCAAAAGTAGTAAACCTACAGTTTTTGAGGATGCAAGTCCAACTGTAGACCTCAACAAAGTGAGCTATCTACCGACTATCTTGAGCCTGAAATGGGTGGAAATGAGGGTGGTGAGATTATATAATCCCAGTGAGTAAACAAATACCATCTAAAATATCTAAAGTTGAGTAAATAGAGACAGATAAAATAGTTTAACATATTGTAATTCATCACCTTTCAACTCATTTCAACCAAATAAAATCAATTCATATAAATCGAGTAATCAACATGGCTTATGAATTTCTTAAAACTTTGGCTCATGCCAAAATCATTCTCATACTCAATTATCAAGGATACCTTGGCCGAGAGCTATCCCAACCGAGACCGCCAAGGCTGTTAAAAAAATCATGTACACATTAATCATGTTTTTATTTTGAAAACATAGTCGTTCCTTGGCATTGGCTGAGTTCACCCTCACGTGGTGGTTTAACATGAAGTGAACTCTAAAGTGTTAACCTCAGGAGTTATCCATCTACGCCACTCATACTGAGGTAAGAATATAATAGGGTTACCGTGCCCCTCTAATAGGTTGGTCCACGAAACCTGTCCACTGTAGCGATCAATTTATAACCCACCAATTATATAAAATTCAATAGCATGACATGGCAATTATTTTATTTTGCAGCCTCTCAAGGCAAATCAACAGTTCATACTTTTTCAGCACATTTACCAAATCATCCATTCATGCCAATATTATCATAAGCCATTCAATTCAAACCATGATTTATAACACAGCAATTAGTCTCTAATTACTCCATTTTCAAAACCATCTTTCAATTTCAAGACAATTTTTAAAATCATTTCATTTAATCACATTTTGTTTATAAAACTTAAAGATTTACCATTTAAACTCATTTTCCATAAAACTCACAAAAACGAATAAAAACTACTTTAGATAATTAAGACGATAGTAAGGTTACTCACTATTTTGGGAGTCGAATTTCGAGTACTCCGATTCTTGATCCTTGGGTACTATCTCTTTACTTTGGCCAAAAAGCTCACCACCTAGACAAATGCACAATAAGCCATTTACTACATTTGTGCTAAACCATTGTAAAACCAATTCAGGCTTTATACCAATGCATGAAATGGGATGTGAAATACTCAGGTAACTATCTAAATACGGTGTTCAATATAAATTCAATTATGTACCTAAATAAAATGGTATTGGCCTAATTCGATCTATCGCCCGATTAATTGGCCAATACGTCCAATTTAACTCCAATTAACTCCATTTTTCTTTCAATTCTCCAAACCATCAAACACATGTCAAATAGCATAAAATTTAGCAAAATCATCCTCACATTTCTTCTTGAGAATTTCGGGCATGGTGAGTGCATCAACACTATGATTTTTCCTACTTGATTTTCTCACCATAATTCATCATTTCCTAACCAATTCACTTGAAATAAAATCAAATCCACCATCAACACTCTACAAGGAAGATTCAGCCAATGATGAACTCATGAGGAATATGTGAATTTCAAGCTTAATTCTTACACTTAACACCATAAACAACTAAAAACATCCATATATCTTAAAAATCTATCTAAATCATCATCAAATTCTCTCTCCTAGGGTTGATCAGCACACTATCCTTCATGATATCTTGTGATTCAACCATGGAAAATGAAAAATAATGCATAGGAAAGATAGATCACAAGCTAGAGTTAAGAAATTTCACCTTTGATGGCTTGATTACTTGAAATCCACCAATTTTCTCTTGAATTTTCACTCTAGGGTTTTTGTTCTTCTTTTCTTCCTTTGTTCTTGCTGTGGCCGGCCATATGAAGAGAAATGGGCTGATTTTGTGCTGATTTTTAAGCTAAATAATAAATGGATGAAAATTTGACACATGTCACCATTCCATCGGTCCATGTGTCATACTTACCCATTAAGCAATCTCTCTCCACCATATAAATTTCGTCAATTATCCATGATAATATTGGGTAAAATCTATGTGCTGGACAAGTGTTGGGTGGTGTAAAATTACAATTTTGTCCTTGGGCGGCAAAATGACTATTTTACCCCTATGCTCGAAAAAATGTCGGAATTAAAATTTTTCACTTCTTAAATTCAAATTATGTTCTAAATAGTCAATCTTGATCAAATATTTGTTCCAACATTCCAATTTTAACCTCGGGTGGCAAAATGACTATTTTGCCCCTAGGTCAAGAATATTTCAATTTGCCTCCAAATCAGTCCTCGAACTCCGAATCACCATTTTAAGTTATTCTAGGATTTTAAAATTCTCAATTACATCTTAAAATCTTTATTAATTATAACCCGTTTTAATGAAAAATGTAAAAAAATTCAACTTAAAATCAATAATAAGATTTCAAAAACATTTAAAGCAAGTAATAAGGCTTTCAAAGGCATGAGTGACTATAAATAGACTTTTCTTGCCAATCGATCACTTTCGCTTTAAATTTCCCAAGGCAAACAATCAATTATAATCTGTTTTAATGAAAAAAGTAAAAAAAATTCAACTTAAAATTAATAATGAGATCATAAAACAATTTACAGTGGGCAATAAGGCTTTCGAAGGCATGAGTGACTGTAAATGGACTTTTCTTGTCAATGGATGGCTTTCGCTTCACGTTTCCTGAGGTAAACATTCAATTACAATCTGTTTTGATGAAAAATGTAAAAAAAATTAAGTTAAAATCAATAATGAGATTACAAAACCATTTAAAGCTAATAATAACGCTTTTGAAGCCATGAGTTACTATAAATGGACTTTTCTTATCAATGGTTGGCTTTTGCATCATGTTTCCCGAGACAATCGTTTAATTATAATCTGTTTTAATGAAAAATGAAAAAAAATTCACCTTTAAATCAATAATAAGATTATAAAACCGTTTAAACCAAGTAATAAGGCCTTCAAAGGCATGAGTGACTATAAATAGACTTTTCTTGTCAATCGATCGCTTTTGCTTCAAATTTCCCAAGGCAAACATTTAATTATAATCTGTTTTCACGAAAAATGTAAAAAAATTGAACTTAAAATTAATAGTGGGATCGTAAAACCATTTAAAGTGGGCAATAAGGCTTTCGAAGGCATGAGTGACTGTAAATGGACCTTTCTTGTCAATGAATGGCTTTCGTTTCACGTTTCTCAAGGTAAAAATTTAATTACAATCTGTTTTAATAAAAAATGTAAAAAAAATTCAAGTTAAAATCAATAATGAGATTACAAAACCATTTAAAGCGAGTAATAAGGCTTTCGAAGCCATGAGTTACTATAAATGGACTTTTCTTGTCAATGGATGGCTTTCGCTTTATGTTTCTAGAGATAATCGTTTAATTATAATCTGTTTTAAGAAAAAATGCAAAAAAATTCAACTTAAAATCAATAATAAGTTTATAAACCATTTAAAGCAAGCAATAAGGCTTTCAAATGCATAAGTGACTATAATTAGACCTTTCTTGCCAATCGATCACTTTTGCTTCACATTTCCCAAAGCAAACATTTAATTATAACCTATTTTATTGAAAAATGCCAAACAAATCAACTTAAAATTAATAATGAGATCCTAAAACCATTTAAAGTGGGCAATAAGGCTTTCAAAGGCATGAGTGACTGTAAATGGACTTTTCTTGTCAATGGATGGCTTTCGCTTCACGTTTCTCAAGGTAAATATTCAATTACAATCTACTTTAATGAAAAATATAAAAAAATTCAACTTAAAATTCATAATGAGATCCTAAAACAATTTAAAGTTGGCAATAAGGCTTTCGAAAGCATGAGTGATTGTAAATGGACTTTTCTTGTCAATGGATGGCTTTCGCTTTATGTTTCCCGAGATAATTATTTAATTATAATCTGTTTTAATGGAAAATGTAAAAAAATTCAACTTAAAATCAATAATAAGATTATAAAACCATTTAAAGCAAGTAATAAGGCTTTCAAAGGCATGAGTGACTATAAATAGACTTTTCTTACCAATTGATCGCTTTTGCTTTACATTTCCCAAGGCAAACATTTAATTATAATTGATTTTAATAAAAATGTAAAAAAACTCAACTTAAAATTAATAATGAGATCCTAAAACCATTTAAAGTGGGCAATAAGGCTTTCGAAGGCATGAGTGACTGTAAATGGACTTTTCTTCTCAATGGATGCCTTCGCTTCACGTTTCTCGAGGTAAATATTCAATTACAATCTGTTTTAACGAAAAATGTAAAAAAATTCAACTTAAAATTAATAATGAGATCCTAAAACCATTAAAAGTTGGCAATAAGGCTTTCGAAGGCATGAGTGACTGTAAATTGACTTTTCTTGTCAATGGATGGCTTTCGCTTCACGTTTCCCAAGGTAAAGATTCAATTACAATCTGTTTTAATGAAAAATGTAAAAAAATTCAAGTTAAAATTAATAATGAGATCCTAAAACCATTTAAAGCGAGCAATAAGGCTTTCAAAGGTATGAGTGACTGTAAATGGACCTTTCTTGTCAATGAATGGCTTTCGCTTCACATTTCTCGAGGTAAAAATTCAAGTACAATCTATTTTAATGAAAAATGTAAAAATATTCAACTTAAAATTAATAATGAGATCCTAAAACCATTTAAAGCGGGCAATAGGGCTTTCGAAGGCATGAGTGATTATAAATGGACCTTTCTTGTCAATGAATGGCTTTCGCTTCACGTTTCTCGAGGTAAATACTCAATTACAATCAGTTTTAACAAAAAATGTAAAAAAATTCAACTTAAAATCAATAATGATATTATAAAACCATTTAAAGCAACTAATTAGGCTTTTGAAGGCTTGAGTGACTATAAATGGACATTTTTTGTCTATGGATGGCTTTCGCTTCATGTTTCCCAAGGCAAAGATTTAATTATAATCTGTTTTAATGGAAACTGTAAAAGAATTAAATTTAAAATCAATAATAAGATTATAAAACCATTTAAAGCGAGTAAAATGGCTTTTGAAGGTATGAGCGACTATAAATGGACTTTTCTTGTCAATCGATCGCTTTCACATCACGTTTCCCAAGGCAAACATTCAATTTTAATCTATTTTAATAAAAAATATAAAAAAATTCAACTTAAAATTAATAAGGAGATCATAAAACCATTTAAGGTAGAGAATAAGGCTTTCGAAGGTATCAGTGAATGTAAATAGACTTTTCTTGTCAACGGACGGCTTGCGCTTCACGTGTCCCAAGGCAAACATTTAATTATAATCTGTTTTAATGAAAAATGTAAAAAAACTTCAACTTAAAATTAATAATGAGATCCTAAAACTATTTAAAGTGGGCAATAAGGCTTTCAAAGGCATGAGTGACTGTAAATGGACCTTTCTTGTCAATGAATGGCTTTCGCTTCACGTTTTTCAAGGTAAAAATTCAATTACAATCTGTTTTAATGAAAAATGTAAAAATATTCAACTTAAAATTAACAATGAGATCCTAAAACCATTTAAAGTGGGCAATAAGGCTTTCGAAGGCATGAGTGACTCAAAATGGACCTTTCTTGCCAATGGATGGTTTTCGCTTCACGTTACTCGAGGTAAAAATTCAATTACAATATGTTTTAAGGAAAAATGTAAAAATATTCAACTTAAAATTAATAATGAGATTCTAAAACCATTTAAAGTGTGCAATAAGGCTTTCGAAGGCATGAGTGACTCAAAATGGACCTTTCTTGCCAATGGATGGCATTCGCTTCACGTTTCCTGAGGTAAATACTCAATTACAATCAGTTTTAACAAAAAATGTAAAAAAATTCAACTTAAAATCAATAATGATACTATAAAACCATTTCAAGCAACTAATTAGGCTTTTGAAGGCTTGAGTGACTATAAATTGACATTTTTTGTCTATGGATGGCTTTCACTTCATGTTTCCCAAGGCAAAGATTTAATTATAATCTGTTTTAATGGAAACTGTAAAAGAATTAAATTGAAAATCAATAATAAGATTATAAAACCATTTAAAGCGAGTAAAATGGCTTTTGAAGGTATGAGTGACTATAAATGGACTTTTCTTGTCAATCGATCACTTTCACTTCACGTTTCCCAAGGCAAACATTCAATTTTAATCTGTTTTAATGAAAAATGTAAAAAAATTCAACTTAAAATTAATAATGAGATCATAAAACCATTTCAAGTAGGGAATAAGGCTTTCGAAGGTATCAATGACTGTAAATAGACTTTTCTTGTCAACGGATGACTTGCGCTTCACGTTTCCTAAGGTAAACATTCAATTATAATCTGTTTGAATGAAAAATGTAAAAAAATTCAACTTAAAATTAATAATGAGATCCTAAAACCATTTAAAGCCGGTAATAAGGCTTTCAAAGGTATGAGTGACTGTAAATGGACCTTTCTTGTCAATGAATGGCTTTTGCTTCACGTTTCTCAAGGTAAAAATTCAAGTACAATCTGTTTTAATGAAAAATGTAAAAAAATTCAACTTAAAATTAATAATGAGATCATAAAACTATTTAAAGCGGGCAATAAGGCTTTTGAAGGCATGAGTGATTGTAAATGGACCTTTCTTGCCAATGGATGGCTTTCGCTTCACGTTTCCTGAGGTAAATACTCAATTACAATCAATTTTAACAAAAAATGTAAACAAATTCAACATAAAATCAATAATGATATTATAAAACTATTTAAAGCAAGTAAGAAGGCTTTTGAAGGCTAGAGTGACTATAAATGGACATTTTTTGTCTATGGATGGCTTTTGCTTCATGTTTCCCAAGGCAAAGATTTAATTATAATCTGTTTTAATGGAAACTGTAAAAGAATTAAATTTAAAATCAATAATAAGATTATAAAACCATTTAAAGCGAGTAAAATGGCTTTTGAAGGTATGAGTAACTATAAATGGACTTTTCTTGTCAATCGATCGCTTTCACTTCATGTTTCCCAAGGCAAACATTCAATTTTAATATGTTTTAATGAAAAATGTAAAAAAATTCAACTTAAAATTAATAATGAGATCATAAAACCATTTAAAGCAGGGAATAAGGCTTTCGAAGGTATCAGTGACTGTAAATGGACTTTTCTTGTCAACAGATGGCTTGCGCTTCACATTTCCAAAGGTAAACATTCAATTATAATTTGTTTTAATGAAAAATGTAAAAAAATTTAACTTAAAATTAATAATGAGATCCTAAAACCATTTAAAGCGGGCAATAGGGCTTTCGAAGGCATGAGTGATTGTAAATGGACCTTTCTTGTCAATGAATGGCTTTCGCTTCACGTTTCTCGTGGTAAAAATTCAATTACAATCTGTTTTTAATGAAAAATGCAAAAAAAATTCAAGTTAAAATCAATACTCAGATCACAAAACCATTTGAAGCGAGTAATAAGGCTTTTGAAGCCATGAGTTATTATAAATGGACTTTTCTTTTCAATGGTTGGCTTTCGCTTCATGTTTCCCGAGATAATTGTTTAATTATAATCTATTTTAATGAAAAATGCAAAAAAATTCACCTTAAAATCAATAAAAAGATTACAAAACCATTTAAAGCAAGTAATAAGGCTTTGAAAGGCATGAGTGACAATAAATAGACTTTTCTTGCCAATCGATCGCTTTTACATTACATTTGCCAAGGCAAACATTTAATTATAATATGTTTTAATGAAAAATGTAAAAAAATTCAACTTAAAATTAATAATGAGATCCTAAAACCATTTAAAGTGGGTAATAAGGCTTTCGAAGGCATGAGGGATTGTAAATGAACTTTTCTTGTCAATGGATGGCTTTCGCTTCACGTTTCTCGAGGTAAATATTCGAATACAATCTGTTTTAATGAAAAATGTAAAAACATTCAGGTTAAAATTAATACTAAGATTCTAAAACCATTTCAAGTTGGCAATAAGGCTTTCGAAGGCATGAGTGACTGTAAATGGACTTTTCTTGTCAATGGATGGCTTTCCCTTCACGTTTCTCGAGGTAAACATTCAATTACAATCTGTTTTAATGAAAAATGTAAAAAAATTCAAGTTTAAATCAAAAATGAGATTACACAACCATTCAAAGTGAGTAATAAGGCTTTTGAAGCCATGAGTTACTATAAATGGACTTTTCTTGTCAATGGTTGGCTTTCGCTTCATGTTTCTGGAGATAATCGTTTAATTATAATCTGTTTTAATGAAAAATGCAAAACAATTCAACTAAAAATCAATAATAAGATTATAAAACCATTTAAAGCAAGCAATAAGGCTTTCAAAGGCATGAGTGACTATAAATAGACTTTTCCTGCTAATCGATCGGTTTTGCTTTACATTTCCCAAGGCAAACATTTAATTATAACCCGTTTGATTGAAAAAAGTAAAAAAATTCAACTTAAAACTAACAATGAGATCCTAAAACCATTTAAAGTGGGCAAAAAGGTTTTCGAAGGTATGAGTGACTATAAATAGACTTTTCTTACCAATTGATCGCTTTTGCTTTACATTTCCTAAGGCAGTCAATTAATTATAACCTGTTTTAATGAAAAATGTAAAACAATTCAACCTAAAATTAATAATGAGATCCTAAAACCATTTAAAGTGGGCAATAAAGCTTTCGAAAGTATGAGTGACTGTAAATGGACCTTTCTTGTCAATGGATGGCTTTCGCTTCACATTTCCCACGGTAAACGTTCAATTACAATCTGTTTTAATGAAAAATGTATAAAAATTCAAGTTAAAATCAATAGTGAGATTACAAAACCATTAAAAGCGAGTAATAAGGCTTTTGAAGCCATAAGTTACTATAAATGGACTTTTCTTGTCAGTGGATGGCTTCGCTTCATTTTTCCCGAGATAAAAGTTTATTGATAACCTATTTTAATGAAAAATATAAAAAAATTCAACTTAAAATCAATAATGAGATCATAAAACCATTTAAAGTAGGGAATAAGGCTCTCGAAGGTATGAAGGACTATAAATGGACTTTACTTGTTAATCGATCGCTTTCACTTCACGTTTCCCAAGGCAAACATTCAATTTTAATCTATTTTAATGAAAAATATAAAAAATTCAACTTAAAATTAACAATGAGATCATAAAACCATTTGAAGCAGGGAATAAGGCTTTCGAAGTCATGAGTGACTATAAATAGACTTTTCTTGTCAATGGATGGCTTTTGCTTCACGTTTCCCAAGGTAAATACTCAATTACAATCAATTTTAACAAAAAATGTAAAAACATTCAACTTAAAATCAATAATGATATTATAAAACCATTTAAAGCAGGTAATAAGGCTTTTGAAGGCATGAGTGACTATAAATGGACATTTTTTGTCTATGGATGGCTTTCGCTTCATGTTTCCCAAGGCAAAGATTTAATTATAATCTGTTTTAATGGAAACTATAAAAGAATTAAATTTAAAATCAATAATAAGATTATAAAACCATTTAAAGCGAGTAAAATGGCTTTTGAAGGTATGAGTGATTATAAATGGACTTTTCTTGTCAACCGATCACTTTCACTTCACATTTGCCAACGCAAACATTCAATTTTAATCTGTTTTAATGAAAAATGTAAAAAAAAATCAACTTAAAATTAATAATGAGATCATAAAAACTTTTAAAGCAGGGAATAAGGCTTTCGAAGGTATCAGTGACTGTAAATGGACTTTTCTTGTCAACGGATGGCTTGCGCTTCACGTTTCCCACGGCAAACATTCAATTATAATCTATTTTAATGAAAAATGTAAAAAAATTCAACTTAAAATTAATAATGAGATCCTAAAACCATTTAAAGCGGGCAATAAGGCTTTCAAAGGTATAGTGACTGTAAATGGACCTTTCTTGTCAATGAATGGTTTTCGCTTTACGTTTCTCGAGGAAAAAATTCAAGTACAATCTGTTTTAATGAAAAATGTAAAAAAATTCAACTTAAAATTAATAATGAGATCATAAAACCATTTAAAGCGGGCAATAGGGCTTTCGAAGGCATGAGTGATTGTAAATGGACCTTTCTTGTCAATGAATGGCTTTCGCTTTACGTTTCTCGAGGTAAAAATTCAATTACAATCTGTTTTAATGAAAAATGTAAAACAATTCAAGTTAAAATCAATATTGAGATTACAAAACCATTTGAAGCGAGTAGTAAGGCTTTTGAAGCCATGAGTTATTATAAGTGGACTTTTCTTTTCAATGGTTGGCTTTCGCCTCATGTTTCCCGAGATAATCGTTTAATCATAATCTGTTTTAATGAAAAATGCAAAAAAATTCAACTTAAAATCAATAATAAGATTACAAAACCATTTAAAGCAAGTAATAAGGCTTTGAAAGGCATGAGTGACAATAAATAGACTTTTCTTGCCAATCGATCGCTTTTACTTTACATTTGCCAAAGCAAACATTTAATTATAATATGTTTTAATGAAAAATGTAAAAAAATTCAACTTAAAATTAATAATGAGATCCTAAAATCATTTAAAATGGGTAATAAGGCTTTCGAAGGCATGAGTGACTATAAATGAACTTTTCTTGTCAATGGATAGCTTTCGCTTCACGTTTCTCGAGGTAAATATTCGAATACAATCTGTTTTAATGAAAAATGTAAAAAAATTCAAGTTAAAATTAATACTGATATTCTAAAACCATTTCAAGTTGGCAATAAGGCTTTCGAAGGCATGAGTGACTGTAAATAGACTTTTCTTGTCAATGGATGGCTTTTGCTTCACGTTTCTCGAGGTAAACATTCAATTACAATCTGTTTTAATGAAAAATGTAAAAAAATTCAAGTTAAATAAAAAATGAGATTACAAAACCATTCAAAGTGAGTAATAAGGCTTTTGAAGCCATGAGTTACTATAAATGGACTTTTCTTGTCAATGGTTGGCTTTCGCTTCATGTTTCTGGAGATAATCGTTTAATTATAATTTGTTTAAATGAAAAATGCAAAAAAATTCAACTTAAAATCAATAATAAGATTATAAAACCATTTAAAGCAAGTAATAAGGCTTTCAAAGGCATGAGTGACTATAAATAGACTTTTCTTGCTAATCGATCAGTTTTGCTTTACATTTTCCAAGGCAAACATTTAATTATAACCCGTTTTAATGAAAAAAGTAAAAAAATTCAACTTAAAACTAACAATGAGATCCTAAAACCATTTAAAGTGGCTAAAAAGGTTTTCAAAGGCATGAGTGACTATAAATAGACTTTTCTTGCCAATCGATTGTTTTTGCTTTACATTTCCCAAGGCAAACAATTAATTATAACCTGTTTGAATGAAAAATGTACAACAATTCAACTTAAAATTAATAATGAGATCCTAAAACCATTTAAAGTGGGCAATAACGCTTTCAAAGGCATGAGTGACTGTAAATGGACCTTTCTTGTCAATGGATGGCTTTCGCTTCACGTTTCCCAAGGTAAACATTCAATTACAATCTGTTTTAATGAAAAATGTATAAAAATTCAAGTTAAAATCAATGGTGAGATTAAAAAACCATTAAAAGCGAGTAATAAGGCTTTTGAAGCCATAAGTTACTATAAATGGACTTTTCTTGTAAGTGGATGGCTTCGCTTCTTTTTTCCCGAGATAAAAGTTTATTTATAACCTGTTTTAATGAAAAATATAAAAATATTCAACTTAAAATCAATAATGAGATCATAAAACCATTTAAAGTAGGGAATAAGGCTCTCGAAGGTATGAGTGACTATAAATGGACTTTTCTTGTTAATCGATCGCTTTCACTTCACGTTTCCCAAGGCAAACATTCAATTGTAATCTATTTTAATAAGAAATATAAAAAAATTCAACTTAAAATTAACAATGAGATCATAAAACCATTTGAAGCAAGGAATAAGGCTTTCGAAGTCATGAGTGACTATAAACGGACCTCTCTTGTCAATGGATGGCTTTCGCTTCACGTTTCCCAAGGTAAATACTCAATTACAATCAATTTTAACAAAAAATGTAAAAACATTCAACTTAAAATCAATAATGATATTATAAAACCATTTAAAGCTTTTGATATAAGGCTTTTGAAGGCATGAGTGACTATAAATTGACATTTTTGTCTATGGATAGCTTTCGCTTCATGATTCCTAAGGCAAAGATTTAATTATAATCTGTTTTAATGGAAACTGCAAAAGAATTAAATTTAAAATCAATAATAAGATTATAAAACCATTTAAAGCGAGTAAAATGGCTTTTGAAGGTATGAGTGACTATAAATGGACTTTTCTTGTCAATCGATCGCTTTCACTTCACGTTTCCCAAGGCAAACATTCAATTTTAATCTGTTTTAATGAAAAATGTCAAAAAATTCAACTTAAAATTAATAATGAGATCATAAAACCATTTAAAGCAGGGAATAAGGCTTTCGAAGGTATCAATGACTGTAAATGGACTTTTCTTATCAACGGATGACTTGCGCTTCAGGTTTCCTAAGGCAAACATTCAATTATAATCTGTTTGAATGAAAAATGTAAAAAAATTCAACTTAAAATTAATAATGAGATCCTAAAACCATTTAAAGCCGGTAATAAGGCTTTCAAAGGTATGAGTGACTGTAAATGGACCTTTCATGTCAATGAATGGCTTTCGCTTCATGTTTCTCCAGGTAAAAATTCAAGTACAATCTGTTTTAATGAAAAATGTACAAAAATTCAACTTAAATTTAATAATGAGATCATAAAACCATTTAAAGCGGGCAATAAGGCTTTTGAAGGCATGAGTGATTGTAAATGGACCTTTCTTGCCAATGGATGGCTTTCAATTCACGTTTCCTGAGGTAAATACTCAATTACAATCAATTTTAACAAAAATTGTAAACAAATTCAACTTAAAATCAATAATGATATTATAAAACTATTTAAAGGAAGTAAGAAGGCTTTTGAAGGCTAGAGTGACTATAAATGGATATTTTTTGTCTATGGATGGCTTTTGCTTCATGTTTCCCAAGGCAAAGATTTAATTATAATCTGTTTTAATGGAAACTGTAAAAGAATTAAATTTAAAATCAATAATAAGATTATAAAACCATTTAAAGCGAGTAAAATGGCTTTTGAAGGTATGAGTGACTATAAATGGACTTTTCTTGTCAATCGATCGCTTTCACTTCATGTTTCCCAAGGCAAACATTCAATTTTAATCTGTTTTAATGAAAAATGTCAAAAAATTCAACTTAAAATTAATAATGAGATCATAAAAACATTTAAAGCAGGGAATAAGGCTTTCGAAGGTATCAGTGACTGTAAATGGACTTTTTTTGTCAACAGATGGCTTGCGCTTCACGTTTCCAAAGGCAAACATTTAATTATAATATGTTTTAATGAAAAATGTAAAAAAATTCAACTTAAAATTAATAATGAGATCCTAAAACCATTTAAAGCGGGTAATAAGGCTTTCGAAGGCATGACGGATTATAAATGAACTTTTCTTGTCAATGGATGGCTTTCGCTTCACGTTTCTCGAGGTAAATATTCGAATACAATCTGTTTTAATGAAAAATGTAAAAAAATTCAGGTTAAAATTAATACTAAGATTCTAAAACCATTTCAAGTTGGCAATAAGGCTTTCGAAGGTATGAGTGACTGTAAATGGACTTTTCTTGTCAATGGATGGCTTTCGCTTCACGTTTCCCGAGGTAAACATTCAATTACAATCTGTTTTAATGAAAAATGTAAAAAAATTCAAGTTAAAATCAAAAATGAGATTACACAACCATTCAAAGTGAGTAATAAGGCTTTTGAAGCCATGAGTTACTATAAATGGACTTTTCTTGTCAATGGTTGGCTTTCGCTTCATGTTTTCGGAGATAATCGTTTAATTATAATCTGTTTTAATAAAAAATGCAAAACAATTCAACTTAAAATAAATAATAAGATTATAAAACCATTTAAAGCAAGCAATAAGGCTTTCAAAGGCATGGGTGACTATAAATAGACTTTTCCTGCTAATCGATCGGTTTTGCTTTACATTTCCCAAGGCAAACATTTAATTATAACCCGTTTTAATGAAAAAAGTAAAAAAATTCAACTTAAACCTAACAATGAGATCCTAAAACCATTTAAAGTGGGCAAAAAGGTTTTCGAAGGCATGAGTGACTATAAATAGACTTTACTTACAAATTGATCGCTTTTGCTTTACATTTCCTAAGGCAATCAATTAATTAAAACTTGTTTTAATGAAAAATGTAAAACAATTCAACTTAAAATTAATAATGAGATCCTAAAACCATTTAAAGTGGGCAATAAAGCTTTCGAAACTATGAGTGACTGTAAATGGACCTTTCTTGTCAATGGATGGCTTTCGCTTCACGTTTCCCAAGGTAAACATTCAATTACAATATGTTTTAATGAAAAATGTATAAAATTTCAAGTTAAAATAAAAAATGAGATTACACAACCATTCAAAGTGAGTAATAAGGCTTTTGAAGCCATGAGTTACTATAAATGGACTTTTCTTATCAATGGTTGGCTTTCGCTTCATGTTTCCGGAGATAATCGTTTAATTATAATCTGTTTTAATGAAAAATGCAGAAAAATTCAACTTAAAATCAATAATAAGATTATAAAACCATTTAAAGCAAGCAATAAGGCTTTCAAAGGCATGAGTGACTATAAATAGACTTTTCTTGCTAATCGATCGGTTTTGCTTTACATTTCCCAAGGCAAACATTTAATTATAACCCGTTTTAATGAAAAAAGTAAAACAATTCAACTTAAAACTAACAATGAGATCCTAAAACCATTTAAAGTGGGCAAAAAGGTTTTCGAAGGCATGAGTGACTATAAATAGACTTTTCTTACCAATTGATCGCTTTTGCTTTACATTTCCTAAGGCAATCAATTAATTATAACCTGTTTGAATGAAAAATGTAAAACAATTCAACTTAAAATTAATAATGAGATCCTAAAACCATTTAAAGTGGGCAATAAAGCTTTCGAAAGTATGAGTGACTGTAAATGGACCTTTCTTGTCAATGGATGGCTTTCGCTTCACGTTTCCCAAGGTAAACATTCAATTACAATCTGTTTTAATGAAAAATGTATAAAAATTCAAGTTAAAATCAATAGTGAGATTACAAAACCATTAAAAGCGAGTAATAAGGCTTTTGAAGCCATAAGTTACTATAAATGGACTTTTCTTGTAAGTGGATGACTTCGCTTCTTTTTTCCCGAGATAAAAGTTTATTTATAACCTGTTTTAATGAAAAATATAAAAAAATTCAACTTAAAATCAATAATGAGATCATAAAACCATTTAAAGTAGGGAATAAGGCTCTCGAAGGTATGAGTGACTATAAATGGACTTTTCTTGTTAATCGATCGCTTTCACTTCACGTTTCCCAAGGCAAACATTCAATTGTAATCTATTTTAATGAAAAATATAAAAAATTTCAACTTAAAATTAACAATGAGATCATAAAACCATTTGAAGCAGGGAATAAGGCTTTCGAAGTCATGAGTGACTATAAATGGACTTTTCTTTTCAATGGATAGCTTTTGCTTCACGTTTCCCAAGGTAAATACTCAATTACAATCAATTTTAACAAAAAATGCAAAAACATTCAACTTAAAATCAATAATGATATTATAAAACCATTTAAAGCAGGTAATAAGGCTTTTGAAGGCATGAGTGACTATAAATGGACATTTTTTGTCTATGGATGGCTTTCGCTTCATGTTTCCCAAGGCAAAGATTTCATTATAATATGTTTTAATGGAAACTATAAAAGAATTAAATTTAAAATCAATAATAAGATTATAAAACCATTTAAAGCGAGTAAAATGGCTTTTGAAGGTATGAGCGACTATAAATGGACTTTTCTTGTCAACCGATCGCTTTCACTTCACATTTGCCAACGCAAATATTCAATTTTAATCTGTTTTAATGAAAAATGTAAAAAAAAATCAACTTAAAATTAATAATGAGATCATAAAAACTTTTAAAGCAGGGAATATGGCTTTCGAAGGTATCAGTGACTGTAAGTGGACTTTTCTTATCAACGGATGGCTTGCGCTTCACGTTTCCCAAGGCAAACATTCAATTATAATCTGTTTTAATGAAAAATGTAAAAAAATTCAACTTAAAATTAATAATGAGATTCTAAAACCATTTAAAGCGGGCAATAAGGCTTTCAAAGGTATAGTGACTGTAAATGGACCTTTCTTGTCAATGAATGGTTTTCGCTTCACGTTTCTCGAGGTAAAAATTCAAGTAGAATCTGTTTTAATGAAAAACGTAAAAAAATTCAACTTAAAATTAATAATGAGATCATAAAACCATTTCAAGCGGGCAATAGGGCTTTCGAAGGCATGAGTGATTGTAAATGGACCTTTCTTGTCAATGAATGGCTTTCGCTTCACGTTTCTCGAGGTAAATACTCAATTACAATCAGTTTTAACAAAAAATGTAAAACAATTCAACTTAAAATCAATAATGATATTATAAAACCATTTAAAGCAAGTAATTAGGCTTTTGAAGGCTTGAGTGACTATAAATGGACATTTTTTGTCTATGGATGGCTTTCGCTTCATGTTTCCCAAGGCAAAGATTTAATTATAATCTGTTTTAATGGAAACTGTAAAAGAATTAAATTGAAAATCAATAATAAGATTATAAAACCATTTAAAGCGAGTAAAATGGCTTTTGAAGGTATGAGTGACTATAAATGGACTTTTCTTGTCAATCGATCGCTTTCACTTCACGTTTCCCAAGGTAAACATTCAATTTTAATCTGTTTTAAGGAAAAATGTAAAAAAATTCAACTTAAAATTAATAATGAGATCATAAAACCATTTAAAGCAGGGAATAAGGCTTTCGAAGGTATCAGTGACTGTAAATGGACTTTTCTTATCAACAGATGGCTTACGCTTCACGTTTCCCAAGGCAAACATTCAATTATAATCTGTTTTAATGAAAAATGTAAAAAAATTCAACTTAAAATAATAATGAGATCCTAAAACCATTTAAAGCGGGGAATAGGGCTTTCGAAGGCATGAGAGATTGTAAATGGACCTTTCTTGTCAATGAATGGCTTTCGCTTCACGTTTCTCGAGGTAAAAATTCAATTACAATCTGTTTTAATGAAAAATGTAAAAAAATTCAACTTAAAATTAATAATGAGATCCAAAAACAATTTAAAGCCGGTAATAAGGCTTTCAAAGGTATGAGTGACTGTAAATGGACCTTTCTTGTCAATGAATGGCTTTCGCTTCACGTTTCTCCAGGTAAAAATTCAAGTACAATCTGTTTTAATAAAAAATATACAAAAATTCAACTTAAATTTAATAATGAGATCATAAAACCATTTAAAGCGGGCAATAAGGCTTTTGAAGGCATGAGTGATTGTAAATTGACCTTTCTTGCCAATGGATGGCTTTCAATTCACGTTTCCTGAGGTAAATACTCAATTACAATCAATTTTAACAAAAATTGTAAACAAATTCAACTTAAAATCAATAATGATATTATAAAACTATTTAAAGGAAGTAAGAAGGCTTTTGAAGGCTAGAGTGACTATAAATGGATTTTTTTTGTCTATGGATGGCTTTTGCTTCATGTTTCCCAAGGCAAAGATTTAATTATAATCTGTTTTAATGGAAACTGTAAAAGAATTAAATTTAAAATCAATAATAAGATTATAAAACCATTTAAAGCGAGTAAAATGGCTTTTGAAGGTATGAGTGACTATAAATGGACTTTTCTTGTCAATCGATCGCTTTCACTTCATGTTTCCCAAGGCAAACATTCAATTTTAATCTGTTTTAATGAAAAATGTCAAAAAATTCAACTTAAAATTAATAATGAGATCATAAAAACATTTAAAGCAGGGAATAAGGCTTTCGAAGGTATCAGTGACTGTAAATGGACTTTTTTTGTCAACAGATGGCTTGCGCTTCACGTTTCCAAAGGCAAACATTTAATTATAATATGTTTTAATGAAAAATGTAAAAAAATTCAACTTAAAATTAATAATGAGATCCTAAAACCATTTAAAGCGGGTAATAAGGCTTTCGAAGGCATGACGGATTATAAATGAACTTTTCTTGTCAATGGATGGCTTTCGCTTCACGTTTCTCGAGGTAAATATTCGAATACAATCTGTTTTAATGAAAAATGTAAAAAAATTCAGGTTAAAATTAATACTAAGATTCTAAAACCATTTCAAGTTGGCAATAAGGCTTTCGAAGGTATGAGTGACTGTAAATGGACTTTTCTTGTCAATGGATGGCTTTCGCTTCACGTTTCCCGAGGTAAACATTCAATTACAATCTGTTTTAATGAAAAATGTAAAAAAATTCAAGTTAAAATCAAAAATGAGATTACACAACCATTCAAAGTGAGTAATAAGGCTTTTGAAGCCATGAGTTACTATAAATGGACTTTTCTTGTCAATGGTTGGCTTTCGCTTCATGTTTTCGGAGATAATCGTTTAATTATAATCTGTTTTAATAAAAAATGCAAAACAATTCAACTTAAAATAAATAATAAGATTATAAAACCATTTAAAGCAAGCAATAAGGCTTTCAAAGGCATGGGTGACTATAAATAGACTTTTCCTGCTAATCGATCGGTTTTGCTTTACATTTCCCAAGGCAAACATTTAATTATAACCCGTTTTAATGAAAAAAGTAAAAAAATTCAACTTAAACCTAACAATGAGATCCTAAAACCATTTAAAGTGGGCAAAAAGGTTTTCGAAGGCATGAGTGACTATAAATAGACTTTACTTACAAATTGATCGCTTTTGCTTTACATTTCCTAAGGCAATCAATTAATTATAACTTGTTTTAATGAAAAATGTAAAACAATTCAACTTAAAATTAATAATGAGATCCTAAAACCATTTAAAGTGGGCAATAAAGCTTTCGAAACTATGAGTGACTGTAAATGGACCTTTCTTGTCAATGGATGGCTTTCGCTTCACGTTTCCCAAGGTAAACATTCAATTACAATATGTTTTAATGAAAAATGTATAAAAATTCAAGTTAAAATAAAAAATGAGATTACACAACCATTCAAAGTGAGTAATAAGGCTTTTGAAGCCATGAGTTACTATAAATGGACTTTTCTTATCAATGGTTGGCTTTCGCTTCATGTTTCCGGAGATAATCGTTTAATTATAATCTGTTTTAATGAAAAATGCAGAAAAATTCAACTTAAAATCAATAATAAGTTTATAAAACCATTTAAAGCAAGCAATAAGGCTTTCAAAGGCATGAGTGACTATAAATAGACTTTTCTTGCTAATCGATCGGTTTTGCTTTACATTTCCCAAGGCAAACATTTAATTATAACCCGTTTTAATGAAAAAAGTAAAACAATTCAACTTAAAACTAACAATGAGATCCTAAAACCATTTAAAGTGGGCAAAAAGGTTTTCGAAGGCATGAGTGACTATAAATAGACTTTTCTTACCAATTGATCGCTTTTGCTTTACATTTCCTAAGGCAATCAATTAATTATAACCTGTTTGAATGAAAAATGTAAAACAATTCAACTTAAAATTAATAATGAGATCCTAAAACCATTTAAAGTGGGCAATAAAGCTTTCGAAAGTATGAGTGACTGTAAATGGACCTTTCTTGTCAATGGATGGCTTTCGCTTCACGTTTCCCAAGGTAAACATTCAATTACAATCTGTTTTAATGAAAAATGTATAAAAATTCAAGTTAAAATCAATAGTGAGATTACAAAACCATTAAAAGCGAGTAATAAGGCTTTTGAAGCCATAAGTTACTATAAATGGGCTTTTCTTGTAAGTGGATGACTTCGCTTCTTTTTTCCCGAGATAAAAGTTTATTTATAACCTGTTTTAATGAAAAATATAAAAAAAATCAACATAAAATCAATAATGAGATCATAAAACCATTTAAAGTAGGGAATAAGGCTCTCGAAGGTATGAGTGACTATAAATGGACTTTTCTTGTTAATCGATCGCTTTCACTTCACGTTTCCCAAGGAAAACATTCAATTGTAATCTATTTTAATGAAAAATATAAAAAATTTCAACTTAAAATTAACAATGAGATCATAAAACCATTTGAAGCAGGGAATAAGGCTTTCGAAGTCATGAGTGACTATAAATGGACTTTTCTTTTCAATGGATAGCTTTTGCTTCACGTTTCCCAAGGTAAATACTCAATTACAATCAATTTTAACAAAAAATGCAAAAACATTCAACTTAAAATCAATAATGATATTATAAAACCATTTAAAGCAGGTAATAAGGCTTTTGAAGGCATGAGTGACTATAAATGGACATTTTTTGTCTATGGATGGCTTTCGCTTCATGTTTCCCAAGGCAAAGATTTCATTATAATATGTTTTAATGGAAACTATAAAAGAATTAAATTTAAAATCAATAATAAGATTATAAAACCATTTAAAGCGAGTAAAATGGCTTTTGAAGGTATGAGCGACTATAAATGGACTTTTCTTGTCAACCGATCGCTTTCACTTCACATTTGCCAACGCAAATATTCAATTTTAATCTGTTTTAATGAAAAATGTAAAAAAAAATCAACTTAAAATTAATAATGAGATCATAAAAACTTTTAAAGTAGGGAATATGGCTTTCGAAGGTATCAGTGACTGTAAGTGGACTTTTCTTGTCAACGGATGGCTTGCGCTTCACGTTTCCCAAGGCAAACATTCAATTATAATCTGTTTTAATGAAAAATGTAAAAAAATTCAACTTAAAATTAATAATGAGATTCTAAAACCATTTAAAGCGTGCAATAAGGCTTTCAAAGGTATAGTGACTGTAAATGGACCTTTCTTGTCAATGAATGGTTTTCGCTTCACGTTTCTCGAGGTAAAAATTCAAGTAGAATCTGTTTTAATGAAAAACATAAAAAAATTCAACTTAAAATTAATAATGAGATCATAAAACCATTTCAAGCGGGCAATAGGGCTTTCGAAGGCATGAGTGATTGTAAATGGACCTTTCTTGTCAATGAATGGCTTTCGCTTCACGTTTCTCGAGGTAAATACTCAATTACAATCAGTTTTAACAAAAAATGTAAAACAATTCAACTTAAAATCAATAATGATATTATAAAACCATTTAAAGCAAGTAATTAGGCTTTTGAAGGCTTGAGTGACTATAAATGGACATTTTTTGTCTATGGGTGGCTTTCGCTTCATGTTTCCCAAGGCAAAGATTTAATTATAATCTGTTTTAATGGAAACTGTAAAAGAATTAAATTGAAAATCAATAATAAGATTATAAAACCATTTAAAGCGAGTAAAATGGCTTTTGAAGGTATGAGTGACTATAAATGGACTTTTCTTGTCAATCGATCGCTTTCACTTCACGTTTCCCAAGGTAAACATTCAATTTTAATCTGTTTTAAGGAAAAATGTAAAAAAATTCAACTTAAAATTAATAATGAGATCATAAAACCATTTAAAGCAGGGAATAAGGCTTTCGAAGGTATCAGTGACTGTAAATGGACTTTTCTTATCAACAGATGGCTTACGCTTCACGTTTCCCAAGGCAAACATTCAATTATAATCTGTTTTAATGAAAAATGTAAAAAAATTCAACTTAAAATAATAATGAGATCCTAAAACCATTTAAAGCGGGGAATAGGGCTTTCGAAGGCATGAGAGATTGTAAATGGACCTTTCTTGTCAATGAATGGCTTTCGCTTCACGTTTCTCGAGGTAAAAATTCAATTACAATCTGTTTTAATGAAAAATGTAAAAAAATTCAACTTAAAATTAATAATGAGATCCAAAAACAATTTAAAGCCGGTAATAAGGCTTTCAAAGGTATGAGTGACTGTAAATGGACCTTTCTTGTCAATGAATGGCTTTCGCTTCACGTTTCTCCAGGTAAAAATTCAAGTACAATCTGTTTTAATGAAAAATATACAAAAATTCAACTTAAATTTAATAATGAGATCATAAAACCATTTAAAGCGGGCAATAAGGCTTTTGAAGGCATGAGTGATTGTAAATTGACCTTTCTTGCCAATGGATGGCTTTCAATTCACGTTTCCTGAGGTAAATACTCAATTACAATCAATTTTAACAAAAATTATAAACAAATTCAACTTAAAATCAATAATGATATTATAAAACTATTTAAAGGAAGTAAGAAGGCTTTTGAAGGTTAGAGTGACTATAAATGGATATTTTTTGTCTATGGATGGCTTTTGCTTCATGTTTCCCAAGGCAAAGATTTAATTATAATCTGTTTTAATGGAAACTGTAAAAGAATTAAATTTAAAATCAATAATAAGATTATAAAACCATTTAAAGCGAGTAAAATGGCTTTTGAAGGTATGAGTGACTATAAATGGACTTTTCTTGTCAATCGATCGCTTTCACTTCATGTTTCCCAAGGCAAACATTCAATTTTAATCTGTTTTAATGAAAAATGTCAAAAAATTCAACTTAAAATTAATAATGAGATCATAAAAACATTTAAAGCAGGGAATAAGGCTTTCGAAGGTATCAGTGACTGTAAATGGACTTTTTTTGTCAACAGATGGCTTGCGCTTTACGTTTCCAAAGGCAAACATTTAATTATAATATGTTTTAATGAAAAATGTAAAAAAATTCAACTTAAAATTAATAATGAGATCCTAAAACCATTTAAAGCGGGTAATAAGGCTTTCGAAGGCATGACGGATTATAAATGAACTTTTCTTGTCAATGGATGGCTTTCGCTTCACGTTTCTCGAGGTAAATATTCGAATACAATCTGTTTTAATGAAAAATGTAAAAAAATTCAGGTTAAAATTAATACTAAGATTCTAAAACCATTTCAAGTTGGCAATAAGGCTTTCGAAGGTATGAGTGACTGTAAATGGACTTTTCTTGTCAATGGATGGCTTTCGCTTCACGTTTCCCGAGGTAAACAATCAATTACAATCTGTTTTAATGAAAAATGTAAAAAAATTCAAGTTAAAATCAAAAATGAGATTACACAACCATTCAAAGTGAGTAATAAGGCTTTTGAAGCCATGAGTTACTATAAATGGACTTTTCTTGTCAATGGTTGGCTTTCGCTTCATGTTTTCGGAGATAATCGTTTAATTATAATCTGTTTTAATAAAAAATGCAAAACAATTCAACTTAAAATAAATAATAAGATTATAAAACCATTTAAAGCAAGCAATAAGGCTTTCAAAGGCATGGGTGACTATAAATAGACTTTTCCTGCTAATCGATCGGTTTTCCTTTACATTTCCCAAGGCAAACATTTAATTATAACCCGTTTTAATGAAAAAAGTAAAAAAATTCAACTTAAACCTAACAATGAGATCCTAAAACCATTTAAAGTGGGCAAAAAGGTTTTCGAAGGCATGAGTGACTATAAATAGACTTTACTTACAAATTGATCGCTTTTGCTTTACATTTCCTAAGGCAATCAATTAATTATAACTTGTTTTAATGAAAAATGTAAAACAATTCAACTTAAAATTAATAATGAGATCCTACAACCATTTAAAGTGGGCAATAAAGCTTTCGAAACTATGAGTGACTGTAAATGGACCTTTCTTGTCAATGGATGGCTTTCGCTTCACGTTTCCCAAGGTAAACATTCAATTACAATATGTTTTAATGAAAAATGTATAAAAATTCAAGCTAAAATAAAAAATGAGATTACACAACCATTCAAAGTGAGTAATAAGGCTTTTGAAGCCATGAGTTACTATAAATGGACTTTTCTTATCAATGGTTGGCTTTCGCTTCATGTTTCCGGAGATAATCGTTTAATTATAATCTGTTTTAATGAAAAATGCAGAAAAATTCAACTTAAAATCAATAATAAGTTTATAAAACCATTTAAAGCAAGCAATAAGGCTTTCAAAGGCATGAGTGACTATAAATAGACTTTTCTTGCTAATCGATCGGTTTTGCTTTACATTTCCCAAGGCAAACATTTAATTATAACCCGTTTTAATGAAAAAAGTAAAACAATTCAACTTAAAACTAACAATGAGATCCTAAAACCATTTAAAGTGGGCAAAAAGGTTTTCGAAGGCATGAGTGACTATAAATAGACTTTTCTTACCAATTGATCGCTTTTGCTCTACATTTCCTAAGGCAATCAATTAATTATAACCTGTTTGAATGAAAAATGTAAAACAATTCAACTTAAAATTAATAATGAGATCCTAAAACCATTTAAAGTGGGCAATAAAGCTTTCGAAAGTATAAGTGACTGTAAATGGACCTTTCTTGTCAATGGATGGCTTTCGCTTCACGTTTCCCAAGGTAAACATTCAATTACAATCTGTTTTAATGAAAAATGTATAAAAATTCAAGTTAAAATCAATAGTGAGATTACAAAACCATTAAAAGCGAGTAATAAGGCTTTTGAAGCCATAAGTTACTATAAATGGACTTTTCTTGTAAGTGGATGACTTCGCTTCTTTTTTCCCGAGATAAAAGTTTATTTATAACCTGTTTTAATGAAAAATATAAAAAAATTCAACTTAAAATCAATAATGAGATCATAAAACCATTTAAAGTAGGGAATAAGGCTCTCGAAGGTATGAGTGACTATAAATGGACTTTTCTTCTTAATCGATCGCTTTCACTTCACGTTTCCCAAGGCAAACATTCAATTGTAATCTATTTTAATGAAAAATATAAAAAATTTCAACTTAAAATTAACAATGAGATCATAAAACCATTTGAAGCAGGGAATAAGGCTTTCGAAGTCATGAGTGACTATAAATGGACTTTTCTTGTCAATGGATAGCTTTTGCTTCACGTTTCCCAAGGTAAATACTCAATTACAATCAATTTTAACAAAAAATGCAAAAACATTCAACTTAAAATCAATAATGATATTATAAAACCATTTAAAGCAGGTAATAAGGCTTTTGAAGGCATGAGTGATTATAAATGGAGATTTTTTGTCTATGGATGGCTTTCGCTTCATGTTTCCCAAGGCAAAGATTTCATTATAATATGTTTTAATGGAAACTATAAAAGAATTAAATTTAAAATCAATAATAAGATTATAAAACCATTTAAAGCGAGTAAAATGGCTTTTGAAGGTATGAGCGACTATAAATGGACTTTTCATGTCAACCGATCGCTTTCACTTCACATTTGCCAACGCAAACATTCAATTTTAATCTGTTTTAATGAAAAATGTAAAAAAAAATCAACTTAAAATTAATATTGAGATCATAAAAACTTTTAAAGCAGGGAATAAGGCTTTCGAAGGTATCAGTGACTGTAAGTGGACTTTTCTTGTCAACGGATGGCTTGCGCTTCACGTTTCCTAAGGCAAACATTCAATTATAATCTGTTTTAAAGAAAAATGTAAAAAAATTCAACTTAAAATTAATAATGAGATTCTAAAACCATTTAAAGCGGGCAATAAGGCTTTCAAAGGTATAGTGACTGTAAATGGACCTTTCTTGTCAATGAATGGTTTTCGCTTCACGTTTCTCGAGGTAAAAATTCAAGTAGAATCTGTTTTAATGAAAAATGTAAAAAAATTCAACTTAAAATTAATAATGAGATCCTAAAACCATTTAAAGTGGGTAATAAGGCTTTCGAAGGCATGAGGGATTGTCAATGAACTTTTCTTGTCAATGGATGGCTTTCGCTTCACGTTTCTCGAGGTAAATATTCGAATACAATCTGTTTTAATGAAAAATGTAAAAAAATTCAGGTTAAAATTAATACTAAGATTCTAAAACCATTTCAAGTTGCCAATAAGGCTTTCGAAGGCATGAGTGACTATAAATGGACTTTTCTTGTCAATGGATGGCTTTCGCTTCACGTTTCTCGAGGTAAACATTCAATTACAATCTGTTTTAATGAAAAATGGAAAAAAATTCAAGTTAAAATCAAAAATGAGATTACACAACCATTCAAAGTGAGTAATAAGGCTTTTGAAGCCATGAGTTACTATAAATGGACTTTTCTTGTCAATGGTTGGCTTTCGCTTTATGTTTTCGGAGATAATCGTTTAATTATAATCTGTTTTAATAAAAAATGCAAAACAATTCAACTTAAAATCAATAATAAGATTATAAAACCATTTAAAGCAAGCAATAAGGCTTTCAAAGGCATGAGTGACTATAAATAGACTTTTCCTGCTAATCGATCGGTTTTGCTTTACATTTCCCAAGGCAAACATTTAATTATAACCCGTTTTAATGAAAAAAGTAAAAAAATTCAACTTAAACCTAACAATGAGATCCTAAAACCATTTAAAGTGGGCAAAAAGGTTTTCGAAGGCATGAGTGACTATAAATAGACTTTTCTTACCAATTGATCACTTTTGCTTTACATTTCCTAAGGCAATCAATTAATTATAACTTGTTTTAACGAAAAATGTAAAACAATTCAACTTAAAATTAATAATGAGATCCTAAAACCATTTAAAGTGGGCAATAAAGCTTTCGAAAGTATGAGTGACTGTAAATGGACCTTTCTTGTCAATGGATGGCTTTCCCTTCACGTTTCCCAAGGTAAACATTCAATTACAATCTGTTTTAATGAAAAATGTATAAAAATTCAAGTTAAAATAAAAAATGAGATTACACAACCATTCAAAGCGAGTAATAAGGCTTTTGAAGCCATAAGTTACTATAAATGGACTTTTCTTGTCAATGGTTGGCTTTCGCTTCATGTTTCCGGAGATAATCATTTAATTATAATCTGTTTTAATGAAAAATGCAAAAAAATTCAACTTAAAATCAATAATAAGATTATAAAATCATTTAAAGCAAGCAATAAGGCTTTCAAAGGCATGAGTGACTATAAATAGACTTTTCTTGCTAATCGATCAGTTTTGCTTTACATTTCCCAAGGTAAACATTTAATTATAACCCGTTTTAATGAAAAAAGTAAAACAATTCAACTTAAAACTAACAATGAGATCCTAAAACCATTTAAAGTGGGCAAAAAGGTTTTCGAAGGCATGAGTGACTATAAATAGACTTTTCTTACCAATTGATCGCTTTTGCTTTACATTTCCTAAGGCAATCAATTAATTATAACCTGTTTGAATGAAAAATGTAAAACAATTCAACTTAAAATTAATAATGAGATCCTAAAACCATTTAAAGTGGGCAATAAAGCTTTCGAAAGTATGAGTGACTGTAAATGGACCTTTCTTGTCAATGGATGGCTTTCGCTTCACGTTTCCCAAGGTAAACATTCAATTACAATCTGTTTTAATGAAAAATGTATAAAAATTCAAGTTAAAATTAATAGTGAGATTACAAAACCATTAAAAGCGAGTAATAAGGCTTTTGAAGCCATAAGTTACTATAAATGGACTTTTCTTGTAAGTGGATGGCTTCGCTTCTTTTTTCCCAAGATAAAAGTTTATTTATAACCTGTTTTAATGAAAAATATAAAAAAATTCAACTTAAAATCAATAATGAGATCATAAAACCATTTAAAGTAGGGAATAAGGCTCTCGAAGGTATGAGTGACTATAAATGGACTTTTCTTATTAATCGATCGCTTTCACTTCACGTTTCCCAAGGCAAACATTCAATTGTAATCTATTTTAATGAAAAATATAAAAAATTTCAACTTAAAATTAACAATGAGATCATAAAACCATTTGAAGCAGGGAATAAGGCTTCCGAAGTCATGAGTGACTATCAATGGACTTTTCTTGTCAATGGATAGCTTTTGCTTCACGTTTCCCAAGGTAAATACTCAATTACAATCAATTTTAACAAAAAATGCAAAAACATTCAACTTAAAATCAATAATGATATTATAAAACCATTTAAAGCAGGTAATAAGGCTTTTGAAGGCATGAGTGACTATAAATGGACATTTTTTGTCTATGGATGGCTTTCGCTTCATGTTTCCCAAGGAAAAGATTTAATTATAATCTGTTTTAATGGAAACTATAAAAGAATTAAATTTAAAATCAATAATAAGATTATAAAATCATTTAAAGCGAGTAAAATGGCTTTTGAAGGTATGAGTGACTATAAATGGACTTTTCTTGTCAACCGATCGCTTTCACTTCACATTTGCCAACGTAAACATTCAATTTTAATCTGTTTTAATGAAAAATGTAAAAAAAAATCAACTTAAAATTAATAATGAGATCATAAAAACTTTTAAAGCAGGGAATAAGGCTTTCGAAGGTATCAGTGACTGTAAATGGACTTTTCTTGTCAACGGATGGCTTGCGCTTCACGTTTCCCAAGGCAAACATTCAATTATAATCTGTTTTAATGAAAAATGTAAAAAAATTCAACTTAAAATTAATAATGAGATCCTAAAACCATTTAAAGCGGGCAATAAGGCTTTCAAAAGTATAGTGACTGTAAATGGACCTTTCTTGTCAATGAATGGTTTTCGCTTCACGTTTCTCGAGGTAAAAATTCAAGTAGAATCTGTTTTAATGAAAAATGTAAAAAAATTCAACTTAAAATTAATAATGAGATCATAAAACCATTTAAAGCGAGCAATAGGGCTTTCGAAGGCATGAGTGATTGTAAATGGACCTTTCTTGTCAATGAATGGCTTTCGCTTTACGTTTCTCGAGGTAAAAATTCAATTACAATCTGTTTTAATGAAAAATGTAAAAAAATTCAAGTTAAAATCAATATTGAGATTACAAAACCATTTGAAGTGAGTAGTAAGGCTTTTGAAGCCATGAGTTATTATAAGTGGACTTTTCTTGTCAATGGTTGGCTTTCGCTTCATGTTTCCCGAGATAATCGTTTAATCATAATCTGTTTTAATGAAAAATGCAAAATAATTCAACTTAAAATCAATAATAAGATTACAAAACCATTTAAAGCAAGTAATAAGGCTTTGAAAGGCATGAGTGACAATAAATAGACTTTTCTTGCCAATCGATCGCTTTTACTTTACATTTGCCAAAGCAAACATTTAATTATAATATGTTTTAATGAAAAATGTAAAAAAATTCAACTTAAAATTAATAATGAGATCCTAAAATCATTTAAAATGGGTAATAAGGCTTTCGAAGGCATGAGTGACTATAAAAGAACTTTTCTTGTCAATGAATAGCTTTCGCTTCACGTTTCTCGAGGTAAATATTCGAATACAATCTGTTTTAATGAAAAATGTAAAAAAATTCAAGTTAAAATTAATACTGAGATTCTAAAACCATTTCAAGTTGGCAATAAGGCTTTCGAAGGCATGAGTGACTGTAAATGGACTTTTCTTGTCAATGGATGGCTTTTGCTTCACGTTTCCCGAGGTAAACATTCAATTACAATCTGTTTTAATGAAAAATGTAAAAAAATTCAAGTTAAATAAAAAATGAGATTACAAAACCATTCAAAGTGAGTAATAAGGCTTTTGAAGCCATAAGTTACTATAAATGGACTTTTCTTGTCGATGGTTGGGTTTCGCTTCATGTTTCCAGAGATAATCGTTTAATTATAATCTGTTTTAATGAAAAATGCAAAAAAAATTTAACTTAAAATCAATAATAAGATTATAAAACCATTTAAAGCAACTAATAAGGCTTTCAAAGGTATGAGTGACTATAAATAGACTTTTCTTGCTAATCAATCGGTTTTGCTTTACATTTCCCGAGGCAAACATTTAATTATAACCCGTTTTAATTTAAAAAGTAAAAAAATTCAACTTAAAACTAACAATGAGATCCTAAAACCATTTAAAGTGGCTAAAAAGGTTTTCGAAGGCATGAGTGACTATAAATAGACTTTTCTTGCCAATCGATCGCTTTTGCTTTACATTTCCCAAGGCAAACAATTAATTATAACCTGTTTTAATGAAAAATGTAAGACAATTCAACTTAAAATTAATAATGAGATCATAAAACCATTTAAAGTGGGCAATAAGGCTTTCGAAGGCATGAGTGACTGTAAATGGACCTTTCTTGTCAATGGATGGCTTTCGCTTCACGTTTCCCAAGGTAAACATTCAATTACAATCCGTTTTAATGAAAAATGTATAAAATTTCAAGTTAAAATCAATAGTGAGATTACAAAACCACTAAAAGCGAGTAATAAGGCTTTTGAAGTCATAAGTTACTATAAATGGACTTTTCTTATCAATGGATGGCTTCGCTTCATGTTTCCCGAGATAAAAGTTTATTTATAACCTGTTATAGTGAAAAATATAAAAAAATTCAACTTAAAATCAATAATGAGATCATAAAACCATTTAAAGTAGGGAATAAGGCTCTCGAAGGTATGAGTGACTATAAATGAACTTTTCTTGTTAATCGATCGCTTTCACTTCATGTTTCCCAAGACAAACATTTAATTTTAATCTATTTTAATAAAAAAATATAAAAAAAATTCAACTTAAAATTAACAATGAGATCATAAAACCATTTGAAGCAAGGAATAAGGCTTTCGAAGTCATGAGTGACTATAAATGGACCTTTCTTGTCAATGGATGGCTTTCGCTTCACGTTTCCCAAGGTAAATACTCAATTACAATCAATTTTAACAAAAAATGTAAAAACATTCAACTTAAAATCAATAATGATATTATAAAACCATTTAAAGCAGGTAATAAGGCTTTTGAAGGCATGAGTGACTATAAATGGACATTTTTTCTCTATGGATGGCTTTCGCTTCATGTTTCCCAAGGCAAAGATTTAATTATAATCTGTTTTAATGGAAACTGTAAAAGAATTAAATTTAAAATCAATAATAAGATTATAAAACCATTTAAAGCGAGTAAAATGGCTTTTGAAGGTATGAGTGACTATAAATGGACTTTTCTTGTCAATCGATCGCTTTCACTTCACGTTTCCCAAGGCAAACATTCAATTTTAATCTGTTTTAAGGAAAAATGTAAAAAAATTCAACTTAAAATTAATAATGAGATCATAAAACCATTTAAAGTAGGGAATAAGGCTTTCGAAGGTATCAGTGACTGTAAATGGACTTTTCTTGTCAACAGATGGCTTACGCTTCACGTTTCCCAAGGCAAACATTCAATTATAATCTGTTTTAATGAAAAATGTAAAAAAATTCAACTTAAAATTAATAATGAGATCCTAAAACCATTTAAAGCAGGCAATAGGGCTTTCGAAGGCATGAGTGATTGTAAATGGACCTTTCTTGTCAATGAATGGCTTTCGTTTCACGTTTCTCGAGGTAAATACTCAATTACAATCAGTTTTAACAAAAAATGTAAAAAAATTCAACTTAAAATCAATAATGATATTATAAAACCATTTAAAGCAAGTAATTAGGCTTTTGAAGGCTTGAGTGACTATAAATGGACATTTTTTGTCTATGGATGGCTTTCGCTTCATGTTTCCCAAGGCAAAGATTTAATTATAATCTGTTTTAATGGAAACTGTAAAAGAATTAAATTTAAAATCAATAATAAGATTATAAAACCATTTAAAGCGAGTAAAATGGCTTTTGAAGGTATGAGTGACTATAAATGGACTTCTCTTATCAATCGATCACTTTCACTTCACGTTTCCGAAGGCAAACATTCAATTTTAATCTATTTTAATAAAAAATTTAAAAAAATTCAACTTAAAATTAATAAGGAGATCATAAAACCATTTAAGGCAGGGAATAAGGCTTTCGAAGGTATCAGTGAATGTAAATAGACTTTTCTTGTCAACGGACGGCTTGCGCTTCACATGTCCCAAGGCACACATTTAATTATAATCTGTTTTAATGAAAAATGTAAAAAACTTCAACTTAAAATTAATAATGAGATCCTAAAACTATTTAAAGTGGGCAATAAGGCTTTCAAAGGCATGAGTGACTGTAAATGGACCTTTCTTGTCAATGAATGGCTTTCGCTTCACGTTTCTCAAGGTAAAAATTCAATTACAATATGTTTTAATGAAAAATGTACAAAAATTCAACTTAAAATTAATAATGAGATCATAAAACCATTTAAAGCGGGCAATAAGGCTTTTGAAGGCATGAGTGATTGTAAATGGACCTTTCTTGCCAATGGATGGCTTTCGCTTCACGTTTCCTGAGGTAAATACTCAATTACAATCAATTTTAACAAAAAATGTAAACAAATTCAACTTAAAATCAATAATGATATTATAAAACTATTTAAAGGAAGTAAGAAGGCTTTTGAAGGCTAGAGTGACTATAAATGGACATGTTTTGTTTATGGATGGCTTTTGCTTCATGTTTCCCAAGGCAAAGATTTAATTATAATCTGTTTTAATGGAAACTGTAAAAGAATTAAATTTAAAATCAATAATAAGATTATAAAACCATTTAAAGCGAGTAAAATGGCTTTTGAAGGTATGAGTGACTATAAATGGACTTTTCTTGTCAATCGATCGCTTTCACTTCATGTTTCCCAAGGCAAACATTCAATTTTAATCTGTTTTAATGAAAAATGTAAAAAAATTCAACTTAAAATTAATAATGAGATCATAAAACCATTTAAAGTGGGCAATAAGGCTTTCGAAGGCATGAGTGAATCAAAATGGACCTTTCTCACCAATGGATGGCTTTTGCTTCACGTTTCCTGAGGTAAATACTCAATTACAATCAGTTTTAACAAAAAATGTAAAAAAATTCAACTCAAAATCAATAATGATATTATAAAACCATTTAAAGCAACTAATTAGGCTTTTGAAGGCTTGAGTGACTATAAATGGACATTTTTTGTCTATGGATGGCTTTCGCTTCATGTTTCCCAAGGCAAAGATTTAATTATAATCTGTTTAAATGGAAACTGTAAAAGAATTAAATTTAAAATCAATAATAAGATTATAAAACCATTTAAAGCGAGTAAAATGGCTTTTGAAGGTGTGAGTGACTATGAATGGACTTTTCTTGTCAATCGATCGCTTTCACTTCACGTTTCCCAAGGCAAACATTCAATTTTAATCTGTTTTAAGGAAAAATGTAAAAAATTTCAACTTAAAATTAATAATGAGATCATAAAACCATTTAAAGCAGGGAATAAGGCTTTCGAAGGTATCAGTGACTGTAAATAGACTTTTCTTGTCAACAGATGGCTTACGCTTCACGTTTCCCAAGGCAAACATTCAATTATAATCTGTTTTAATGAAAAATGTAAAAAAATTCAACTTAAAATTAATAATGAGATCCTAAAACCATTTCAAGCAGGCAAGAGGGCTTTCGAAGGCATGAATGATTGTAAATGGACCTTTCTTGTCAATGAATGGCTTTCGTTTCACGTTTCTCGAGGTAAATACTCAATTACAATCAGTTTTAACAAAAAATGTAAAAAAATTCAACTTAAAATCAATAATGATATTATAAAACCATTTAAAGCAAGTAATTAGGCTTTTGAAGGCTTGAGTGACTATAAATGGACATTTTTTGTCTATGGATAGGTTTCGCTTCATGTTTCCCAAGGCAAAGATTTAATTATAATCTGTTTTAATGGAAACTGTAAAAGAATTAAATTTAAAATCAATAATAAGATTATAAAACCATTTAAAGCGAGTAAAATGGCTTTTGAAGGTATGAGTGACTATAAATGGACTTTTCTTGTCAATCGATCGCTTTCACTTCACGTTTCCCAAGGCAAACATTCAATTTTAATCTATTTTAATAAGAAATATAAAAAAATTCAACTTAAAATTAATAAGGAGATCATAAAACCATTTAAGGCAGGGAATAAGGCTTTCGAAGGTATCAGTGAATGTAAATAGACTTTTCTTGTCAACGGACGGCTTGCGCTTCACGTGTCCCAAGGCAAACATTTAATTATAATCTGTTTTAATGAAAAATGTAAAAAACTTCAACTTAAAATTAATAATGAGATCCTAAAACTATTTAAAGTAGGCAATAAGGATTTCAAAGGCATGAGTGACTGTAAATGGACCTTTCTTGTCAATGAATGGCTTTCGCTTCACGTTTCTCAAGGTAAAAATTCAATTACAATATGTTTTAATGAAAAATGTAAAAATATTCAACTTAAAATTAACAATGAGATCCTAAAACCATTTAAAGTGGGCAATAAGGCTTTCGAAGGCATGAGTGACTCAAAATGGACCTTTCTTGCCAATGGATGGCTTTCGCTTCACGTTTCCTGCGGTAAATACTCAATTACAATCAGTTTTAACAAAAAATGTAAAAAAATTCAACGTAAAATCAATAATGATATTATAAAACCATTTAAAGCAACTAATTAGGCTTCTGAAGGCTTGAGTGACTATAAATGGACATTTTTTATCTATGGATGGCTTTCGCTTCATGTTTCCCAAGGCAAAGATTTAATTGTAATCTGTTTTAATGGAAACTGTAAAAGAATTAAATTTAAAATCAATAATAAGATTATAAAACCATTTAAAGCGAGTAAAATGGCTTTTGAAGGTATGAGTGACTATAAATGGACTTTTCCTGTCAATCGATCACTTTCACTTCACGTTTCTCAAGGCAAACATTCAATTTTAATATGTTTTAATGAAAAATGTAAAAACATTCAACTTAAAATTAATAATGAGATCATAAATCCATTTAAAGCAGGGAATAAGGCTTTCGAAGGTATCAGTGACTGTAAATGGACTTTTCTTATCAACGGATGACTTGCGCTTCACGTTTCCTAAGGCAAACATTCAATTATAATCTGTTTGAATGAAAAATGTAAAAAAATTCAACTTAAAATTAATAATGAGATCCTAAAACCATTTAAAGCCGGCAATAAGGCTTTCAAAGGTATGAGTGACTGTAAATGCACCTTTCTTTTCAATGAATGGCTTTCGCTTCACGTTTCTCGAGGTAAAAATTCAAGTACAATCTGTTTTAATGAAAAATGTACAAAAATTCAACTTAAAATTAATAATGAGATCATAAAACCATTTAAAGCGGGCAATAAGGCTTTTGAAGGCATGAGTGATTGTAAATGGACCTTTCTTGCCAATGGATGGCTTTCGCTTCACGTTTCCTGAGGTAAATACTCAATTACAATCAATTTTAACAAAAAATGTAAACAAATTCAACTTAAAATCAATAATGATATTATAAAACTATTTAAAGGAAGTAAGAAGGCTTTTGAAGGCTAGAGTGACTATAAATGGACATGTTTTGTTTATGGATGGCTTTTGCTTCATGTTTCCCAAGGCAAAGATTTAATTATAATCTGTTTAAATGGAAACTGTAAAAGAATTAAATTTAAAATCAATAATAAGATTATAAAACCATTTAAAGCGAGTAAAATGGCTTTTGAAGGTATGAGTGACTATAAATGGACTTTTCTTGTCAATCGATCGCTTTCACTTCATGTTTCCCAAGGCAAACATTCAATTTTAATCTGTTTTAATGAAAAATGTAAAAAAATTCAACTTAAAATTAATAATGAGATCATAAAACCATTTAAAGTGGGCAATAAGGCTTTCGAAGGTATGAGTGAATCAAAATGGACCTTTCTAACCAATGGATGGCTTTCGCTTCACGTTTCCTGAGGTAAATACTCAATTACAATCAGTTTTAACAAAAAATATAAAAAAATTCAACTAAAAATCAATAATGATATTATAAAACCATTTAAAGCAACTAATTAGGCTTTTGAAGGCTTGAGTGACTATAAATGGACATTTTTTGTCTATGGATGGCTTTCGCTTCATGTTTCCCAAGGCAAAGATTTAATTATAATCTGTTTAAATGGAAACTGTAAAAGAATTAAATTTAAAATCAATAATAAGATTATAAAACCATTTAAAGCGAGTAAAATGGCTTTTGAAGGTGTGAGTGACTATGAATGGACTTTTCTTGTCAATCGATCGCTTTCACTTCATGTTTCCCAAGGCAAACATTCAATTTTAATCTGTTTTAATGAAAAATGTAAAAAAATTCAACTTAAAATTAATAATGAGATCATAAAACCATTTAAAGCAGGGAATAAGGCTTCCGAAGGTATCAGTGACTGTAAATGGACTTTTCTTGTCAACAGATGGCTTGCACTTCACGCTTCCAAAGGCAAACATTCAATTATAATTTGTTTTAATGAAAAATGTAAAAAAATTTAACTTAAAATTAATAATGAGATCCTAAAACCATTTAAAGCGGGCATTAGGGCTTTCGAAGGCATGAGTGATTGTAAATGGACCTTTCTTGTCAATGAATGGCTTTCGCTTCACGTTTCTTGAGGTAAAAATTCAAGTACAATATGTTTTAATGAAAAATGTAAAAATATTCAACTTAAAATTAATAATGAGATCCTAAAACCATTTAAAGTGGGCAATAAGGCTTTCGAAGGCATGAGTGATTGTAAATGGACCTTTGTTGTCAATGAATGGCTTTCGCTTCACGTTTCTCGAGTTAAATACTCAATTACAATCAGTTTTAACAAAAAATGTAAAAAAATTCAACTTAAAATCAATAATGATATTATAAAACCATCTAAAGCAAGTAATTAGGCTTTTGAAGGCTTGAGTGACTATAAATGGACATTTTTTATCTATGGATGGCTTTTGCTTCATGTTTCCCAAGGCAAAGATTTAATTATAATCTGTTTTAATGGAAACTGTAAAAGAATTAAATTTAAAATCAATAATAAGATTATAAAACCATTTAAAGCGAGTAAAATGGCTTTTGAAGGTATGAGTGACTATAAATGGACTTTTCTTGTCAATCGATCGCTTTCACTTCACGTTTCCCAAGGCAAACATTCAATTTTAATCTATTTTAATCAAAAATATAAAAAAATTCAACTTAAAATTAATAAGGAGATCATAAAACCATTTAAGGCAGGGAATAAGGCTTTCGAAGGTATCAGTGAATATAAATAGACTTTTCTTGTCAACGGACGGCTTGCGCTTCACGTGTCCCAAGGCAAACATTTAATTATAATCTGTTTTAATGAAAAATGTAAAAAAACTTCAACTTAAAATTAATAATGAGATCCTAAAACTATTTAAAGTGGGCAATAAGGCTTTCAAAGGCATGAGTGACTGTAAATGGACCTTTCTTGTCAATGAATGGCTTTCGCTTCACGTTTCTCAAGGCAAAAATTAAATTACAATCTGTTTTAATGAAAGATGTAAAAATATTCAACTTAAAATTAACAATGAGATCCTAAAACCATTTAAAGTGGGCAATAAGGCTTTCGAAGGTATGAGTGACTCAAAATGGACCTTTCTTGCCAATGGATGGTTTTCGCTTCACGTTTCTCGAGGTAAAAATTCAAATACAATATGTTTTAATGAAAAATGTAAAAATATTCATCTTAAAATTAATAATGAGATCCTAAAACCATTTAAAGTGGGCAATAAGGCTTTCGAAGGCATGAGTGACTCAAAATGGACCTTTCTTACCAATGGATGGCTTTCGCTTCACGTTTCCTGAGGTAAATACTCAATTACAATCAGTTTTAACAAAAAATGTAAAACAATTCAACTTAAAATCAATAATGATATTATAAAACCATTTCAAATTAGGCTTTTGAAGGCTTGAGTGACTATAAATGGACATTTTTTGTCTATGGATGGCTTTCGCTTCATGTTTCCCAAGGCAAAGTTTTAATTATAATCTGTTTAAATGGAAACTGTAAAAGAATTAAATTTAAAATCAATAATAAGATTATAAAACCATTTAAAGCGAGTAAAATGGCTTTTGAAGGTATGAGTGACTATAAATGGACTTTTCTTGTCAATCGATCGCTTTCACTTCATGTTTCCCAAGGCAAACATTCAATTTTAATCTGTTTTAATGAAAAATGTAAAAAAATTCAACTTAAAATTAATAATGAGATCATAAACCCATTTAAAGCAGGGAATAAGGCTTTCAAAGGTATCAGTGACTGTAAATAGACTTTTCTTGTCAACAGATGGCTTGCGCTTCACGTTTCCATAGGCAAACATTCAATTATAATTTGTTTTAATGAAAAATGTAAAAAAATTTAACTTAAAATTAATAATGAGATCCTAAAACTATTTAAAGTGGGCAATAAGGCTTTCAAAGGCATGAGTGACTGTAAATGGACCTTTCTTGTCAATGAATGGCTTTCGCTTCACGTTTCTCAGGGCAAAAATTCAATTACAATCTGTTTTAATGAACAATGTAAAAATATTCAACTTAAAATTCACAATGAGATCCTAAAATCATTTAAAGTGGGAAATAAGGCTTTCGAAGGCATGAGTGACTCAAAATGGACCTTTCTTGCCAATGGATGGTTTTCGCTTCACGTTTCTCGAGGTAAAAATTCAATTACAATATGTTTTAATGAAAAATGTAAAAATATTCAACTTAAAATTAATAATGAGATCCTAAAACCATTTAAAGTGGGCAATAAGGCTTTTGAAGGCATGAGTGACTCAAAATGGACCTTTCTTACCAATGGATGGCTTTCGCTTCACGTTTCCTGAGGTAAATACTCAATTACAATCAGTTTTAACAAAATATGTAAAAAAATTCAACTTAAAATCAATAATGATATTATAAAACCATTTAAAGCAACTAATTAGGCTTTTGAAGGCTTGAGTGACTATAAATGGACATTTTTTGTCAATTGATCGCTTTCACTTCATGTTTCCCAAGGCAAGCATTCAATTTTAATCTGTTTTAATGAAAAATGTAAAAAAATTCAACTTAAAATTAATAATGAGATCATAAAACCATTTAAAGCGGGCAATAGGGCTTTCGAAGGCATGAGTGATTGTAAATGGACCCTTCTTGTCAATGAATGGCTTTCGCTTTACGTTTCTCGAGGTAAAAATTCAATTACAATCTGTTTTAATGAAAAATGTAAAAAAATTCAAGTTAAAATCAATATTGAGATTACAAAACCATTTGAAGCGAGTAGTAAGGCTTTTGAAGCCATGAGTTATTATAAGTGGACTTTTCTTGTCAATGGTTGGCTTTGGCTTCATGTTTCCCGAGATAATCGTTTAATCATAATCTGTTTTAATGAAAAATGCAAAAAAATTCAACTTAAAATCAATAATAAGATTACAAAACCATTTAAAGCAAGTAATAAGGCTTTGAAAGGCATGAGTGACAATAAATAGACTTTTCTTGCCAATCGATCGCTTTTACTTTACATTTGCCAAAGCAAACATTTAATTATAATATGTTTTAATGAAAAATGTAAAAAAATTCAACTTAAAATTAATAATGAGATCCTAAAATCATTTAAAATGGGTAATAAGGCTTTCGAAGGCATGATGACTATAAAAGAACTTTTCTTGTCAATGAATAGCTTTCGCTTCACGTTTCTAGAGGTAAATATTCGAATACAATCTGTTTTAATGAAAAATGTAAAAAAATTCAAGTTAAAATTAATACTGAGATTCTAAAACCATTTCAAGTTGGCAATAAGGCTTTTGAAGGCATGAGTGACTGTAAATGGACTTTTCTTGTCAATGGATGGCTTTCACTTCACGTTTCCCGAGGTAAACATTCAATTACAATCTGTTTTAATGAAAAATGTAAAAAAATTCAAGTTAAATAAAAAATGAGATTACAAAACCATTCAAAGTGAGTAATAAGGCTTTTGAAGCCATGAGTTACTATAAATGGACTTTTCTTGTCAATGGTTGGGTTTCGCTTCATGTTCCCAGAGATAATCGTTTAATTATAAGCTGTTTTAATGAAAAATGCAAAAAAATTCAACTTAAAATCAATAATAAGATTATAAAACCATTTAAAGCAACTAATAAGGCTTTCAAAGGTATGAGTGACTATAAATAGACTTTTCTTGCTAATCGATCGGTTTTGCTTTACATTTCCCGAGGCAAACATTTAATTATAACCCGTTTTAATTAAAAAAGTAAAAAAATTCAACTTAAAACTAACAATGAGATCCTAAAACCATTTAAAGTGACTAAAAAGGTTTTCGAAGGTATGAGTGACTATAAATAGACTTTTCTTGCCAATCGATCGCTTTTGCTTTACATTTCCCAAGGCAAACAATTAATTATAACCTGTTTTAATGAAAAATGTAAGACAATTCAACTTAAAATTAATAATGAGATCCTAAAACAATTTAAAGTGGGCAATAACGCTTTCGAAGGCATGAGTGACTGTAAATGGACCTTTCTTGTCAATGGATGGCTTTTGCTTCACGTTTCCCAAGGTAAACATTCAATTACAATCTGTTTTAATGAAAAATGTATAAAAATTCAAGTTAAAATCAATAGTGAGATTACAAAACCACTAAAAGCGAGTAATAAGGCTTTTGAAGTCATAAGTTACTATAAATGGACTTTTCTTATCAATGGATGGCTTCGCTTCATGTTTCCCAAGATAAAAGTTTATTTATAACCTGTTATAGTGAAAAATATAAAAAAATTCAACTTAAAATCAATAATGAGATCATAAAACCATTTAAAGTAGGGAATAAGGCTCTCGAAGGTATGAGTGACTATAAATGGACTTTTCTTGTTAATCGATCGCTTTCACTTCACGTTTCCCAAGGCAAACATTTAATTTTAATCTATTTTAATAAAAAATATAAAAAAAATTCAACTTAAAATTAACAATGAGATCATAAAACCATTTGAAGCAAGGAATAAGGCTTTCGAAGTCATGAGTGACTATAAATGGACCTTTCTTGTCAATGGATGGCTTTTGCTTCACGTTTCCCAAGGTAAATACTCAATTACAATCAATTTTAACAAAAAATGTAAAAACATTCAACTTAAAATCAAAATTGATATTATAAAACCATTTAAAGCAGGTAATAAGGCTTTTGAAGGCATGAGTGACTATAAATGGACATTTTTTGTCTATGGATGGCTTTCGCTTCATGTTTCCCAAGGTAAAGATTTAATTATAATCTGTTTTAATGGAAACTGTAAAAGAATTAAATTTAAAATCAATAACAAGATTATAAAACCATTTAAAGCGAGTAAAATGGCTTTTGAAGGTATGAGTGACTATAAATGGACTTTTCTTGTCAATCGATCACTTTCACTTCACGTTTCCCAAGGCAAACATTCAATTTTAATCTGTTTTAAGGAAAAATGTAAAAAAATTCAACTTAAAATTAATAATGAGATCATAAAACCATTTAAAGTAGGGAATAAGGCTTTCGAAGGTATCAGTGACTGTAAATAGACTTTTCTTGTCAACAGATGGCTCACGCTTCACGTTTCCCAAGGTAAACATTCAATTATAATCTGTTTTAATGAAAAATGTAAAAAAATTCAACTTAAAATTAATAATGAGATCCTAAAACCATTTCAAGCAAGCAATAGGGCTTTCGAAGGCATGAATGATTGTAAATGGACCTTTCTTGTCAATGAATGGCTTTCGTTTCACGTTTCTCGAGGTAAATACTCAATTACAATCAGTTTTAACAAAAAATGTAAAAAAATTCAACTTAAAATCAATAATGATATTATAAAACCATTTAAAGCAAGTAATTAGGCTTTTGAAGGCTTGAGTGACTATAAATGGACATTTTTTGTCTATGGATAGGTTTCGCTTCATGTTTCCCAAGGTAAAGATTTAATTATAATCTGTTTTAATGGAAACTGTAAAAGAATTAAATTTAAAATCAATAATAAGATTATAAAACCATTTAAAGCGAGTAAAATGGCTTTTGAAGGTATGAGTGACTATAAATGGACTTTTCTTGTCAATCGATCGCTTTCACTTCACGTTTCCCAAGGCAAACATTCAATTTTAATCTATTTTAATAAAAAATATAAAAAAATTCAACTTAAAATTAATAAGGAGATCATAAAACCATTTAAGGCAGGGAATAAGGCTTTCGAAGGTATCAGTGAATGTAAATAGACTTTTCTTGTCAACGGACGGCTTGCGCTTCACGTGTCCCAAGGCAAACATTTAATTATAATCTGTTTTAATGAAAAATGTAAAAAACTTCAACTTAAAATTAATAATGAGATCCTAAAACTATTTAAAGTGGGCAATAAGGCTTTCAAAGGCATGAGTGACTGTAAATGGACCTTTCTTGTCAATGAATGGCTTTCGCTTCACGTTTCTCAAGGTAAAAATTCAATTACAATATGTTTTAATGAAAAATGTAAAAATATTCAACTTAAAATTAACAATGAGATCCTAAAACCATTTAAAGTGGGCAATAAGGCTTTCGAAGGCATGAGTGACTCAAAATGGACCTTTCTTGCCAATGGATGGTTTTCGCTTCACGTTTCTCGAGGTAAAAATTCAATTACGATATGTTTTAATGAAAAATGTAAAAACATTCAACTTAAAATTCATAATGAGATCCTAAAACCATTTAAAGTGGGCAATAAGGCTTTCAAAGGTATGAGTGACTCAAAGTGGACCTTTCTTGCCAATGGATGGCTTTCGCTTCACGTTTCCTGAGGTAAATACTCAATTACAATCAGTTTTAACAAAAAATGTAAAAAAATTCAACGTAAAATCAATAATGATATTATAAAACAATTTAAAGCAACTAATTAGGCTTCTGAAGGCTTGAGTGACTATAAATGGACATTTTTTATCTATGGATGGCTTTCGCTTCATGTTTCCCAAGGCAAAGATTTAATTGTAATCTGTTTTAATGGAAACTGTAAAAGAATTAAATTTAAAATCAATAATAAGATTATAAAACCATTTAAAGCGAGTAAAATGGCTTTTGAAGGTATGAGTGACTATAAATGGACTTTTCCTGTCAATCGATCACTTTCACTTCACGTTTCTCAAGGCAAACATTCAATTTTAATCTGTTTTAATGAAAAATGTAAAAAAATTCAACTTAAAATTAATAATGAGATCATAAATCCATTTAAAGCAGGGAATAAGGCTTTCGAAGGTATCAGTGACTGTAAATGGACTTTTCTTATCAACGGATGACTTGCGCTTCACGTTTCCTAAGGCAAACATTCAATTATAATCTGTTTGAATGAAAAATGTAAAAATATTCAACTTAAAATTAATAATGAGATGCTAAAACCATTTAAAGCCGGTAATAAGGCTTTCAAAGGTATAAGTGACTGTAAATGGACCTTTCCTGTCAATGAATGGCTTTCGCTTCACGTTTCTCAAGGTAAAAATTCAAGTACAATCTGTTTTAATGAAAAATGTACAAAAGTTCAACTTAAAATTAATAATGAGATCATAAAACCATTTAAAACGGGTAATAAGGCTTTTGAAGGCATGAGTGATTGTAAATGGACCTTTCTTGCCAATGGATGGCTTTCGCTTCACGTTTCCTGAGGTAAATACTCAATTACAATCAATTTTAACAAAAAATGTAAACAAATTCAACTTAAAATAAATAATGATATTATAAAACTATTTAAAGGAAGTAAGAAGGCTTTTGAAGGCTAGAGTGACTATAAATGGACATTTTTTGTCTATGGATGGCTTTTGCTTCATGTTTCCCAAGGCAAAGATTTAATTATAATCTGTTTAAATGGAAACTGTAAAAGAATTAAATTTAAAATCAATAATAAGATTATAAAACCATTTAAAGCGAGTAAAATGGCTTTTGAAGGTATGAGTGACTATAAATGGACTTTTCTTGTCAATCGATCGCTTTCACTTCATGTTTCCCAAGGCAAACATTCAATTTTAAACTGTTTTAATGAAAAATGTAAAAAAATTCAACTTAAAATTAATAATGAGATCATAAAACCATTTAAAGTGGGTAATAAGGCTTTCGAAGGCATTAGTGAATCAAAATGGACCTTTCTCACCAATGGATGGCTTTCGCTTCACGTTTCCTGAGGTAAATACTCAATTACAATCAGTTTTAACAAAAAATGTAAAAAAATTCAACTCAAAATCAATAATGATATTATAAAACCATTTAAAGCAACTAATTAGGCTTTTAAAGGCTTGAGTGACTATAAATGGACATTTTTTGCCTATGGATGGCTTTCGCTTCATGTTTCCCAAGGCAAAGATTTAATTATAATCTGTTTAAATGGAAACTGTAAAAGAATTAAATTTAAAATCAATAATAAGATTATAAAACCATTTAAAGCGAGTAAAATGGCTTTTGAAGGTGTGAGTGACTATGAATGGACTTTTCTTGTCAATCGATCGCTTTCACTTCATGTTTCCCAAGGCAAACATTCAATTTTAATCTGTTTTAATGAAAAATGTAAAAAAATTCAACTTAAAATTAATAATGAGATCATAAAACCATTTAAAGCAGGGAATAAGGCTTTCGAAGGTATCAGTGACTGTAAATGGACTTTTCTTGTCAACAGATGGCTTGTGCTTCACGTTTCCAAAGGCAAACATTCAATTATAATTTGTTTTAATGAAAAATGTAAAAAAATTTAACTTAAAATTAATAATGAGATCCTAAAACCATTTAAAGCGGGCATTAGGGCTTTCGAAGGCATGAGTGATTGTAAATGGACCTTTCTTGTCAATGAATGGCTTTCGCTTCACGTTTCTTGAGGTAAAAATTCAAGTACAATATGTTTTAATGAAAAATGTAAAAATATTCAACTTAAAATTAATAATGAGATCCTAAAACCATTTAAAGTGGGCAATAAAGCTTTCGAAGGCATGAGTGATTGTAAATGGACCTTTGTTGTCAATGAATGGCTTTCGCTTCACGTTTCTCGAGTTAAATACTCAATTACAATCAGTTTTAACAAAAAATGTAAAAAAATTCAACTTAAAATCAATAATGATATTATAAAACCATTTAAAGCAAGTAATTAGGCTTTTGAAGGCTTGAGTGACTATAAATGGACATTTTTTATCTATGGATGGCTTTCGCTTCATGTTTCCCAAGGCAAAGATTTAATTATAATCTGTTTTAATGGAAACTGTAAAAGAATTAAATTTAAAATCAATAATAAGATTATAAAACCATTTAAAGCGAGTAAAATGGCTTTTGAAGGTATGAGTGACTATAAATGGACTTTTCTTGTCAATCGATCGCTTTCACTTCACGTTTCCCAAGGCAAACATTCAATTTTAATCTATTTTAATAAAAAATATAAAAAAATTCAACTTAAAATTAATAAGGAGATCATAAAACCATTTAAGGCAGGGAATAAAGCTTTCGAAGGTATCAGTGAATGTAAATAGACTTTTCTTGTCAACGGACGGCTTGCGCTTCACGTGTCCCAAGGCAAACATTTAATTATAATCTGTTTTAATGAAAAATGTAAAAAGACTTCAACTTAAAATTAATAATGAGATCCTCAAACTATTTAAAGTGGGCAATAAGGCTTTCAAAGGCATGAGTGACTGTAAATGGACCTTTCTTGTCAATGAATGGCTTTCGCTTCACGTTTCTCAAGGCAAAAATTCAATTACAATCTGTTTTAATGAAAGATGTAAAAATATTCAACTTAAAATTAACAATGAGATCCTAAAACCATTTAAAGTGGGTAATAAGGCTTTCGAAGGCATGAGTGACTCAAAATGGACCTTTCTTGCCAATGGATGGTTTTCGCTTCACGTTTCTCGAGGTAAAAATTCAATTACAATATGTTTTAATGAAAAATTTAAAAATATTCAACTTAAAATTAATAATGATATCCTAAAACCATTTAAAGTGGGCAATAAGGCTTTCGAAGGCATGAGTGACTCAAAATTGACCTTTCTCACCAATGGATGGCTTTCGCTTCACGTTTCTTGAGGTAAATACTCAATTACAATCAGTTTTAACAAAAAATGTAAAAAAATTCAACTCAAAATCAATAATGATATTATAAAACCATTTAAAGCAACTAATTAGGCTTTTGAAGGCTTGAGTGACTATAAATGGACATTTTTTGTCTATGGATGGCTTTTGCTTCATGTTTCCTAAGGCAAGGATTTAATTATAATCTGTTTTAATGGAAACTGTAAAAGAATTAAATTTAAAATCAATAATAAGATTATAAAACCATTTAAAGCGAGTAATATGACTTTTGAAGGTATGAGTGACTATAAATGGACTTTTCTTGTCAATCGATCGCTTTCACTTCATGTTTCCCAAGGCAAGCATTCAATTTTAATCTGTTTTAATGAAAAATGTAAAAAAATTCAACTTAAAATTAATAATGAGATCATAAAACCATTTAAAGCAGGGAATAAGGCTTTCGAAGGTATCAGTGACTGTAAATGGACTTTTCTTCTCAACAGAAGGCTTGCGCTTCACGTTTCCAAAGGCAAACATTCAATTATAATTTGTTTTAATGAAACATGTAAAAACATTTAACTTAAAATTAATAATGAGATCCTAAAACCATTTAAAGCGGGCATTAGGGCTTTCGAAGGCATGAGTGATTGTAAATGGACCTTTCTTGTCAATGAATAGTTTTCGCTTCACGTTTCTCGAGGTAAAAATTCAAGTACAATATGTTTTAATGAAAAATGTAAAAATATTCAACTTAAAATTAATAATGAGATCCTAAAACCATTTAAAGTGGGCAATAAGGCTTTCGAAGGCATGAGTGACTCAAAATGGACCTTTCTTACCAATGGATGGCTTTCGCTTCACGTTTCCTGAGGTAAATACTCAATTACAATCAGTTTTAACAAAAAATGTAAAAAAATTCAACTTAAAATCAATAATGATATTATAAAACCATTTAAAGCAACTAATTAGGCTTTTGAAGGCTTGAGTGACTATAAATGGACATTTTTTGTCTATGGATGGGTTTCGCTTCATGTTTCCCAAGGCAAAGATTTAATTATAATCTGTTTGAATGGAAACTGTAAAAGAATTAAATTGAAAATCAATAATAAGATTATAAAACCATTTAAAGCGAGTAAAATGGCTTTCGAAGGTATGAGTGACTATAAATGGACTTTTCTTGTCAATCGATCACTTTCACTTCACGTTTCCCAAGGTAAACATTCAATTTTAATCTGTTTTAATGAAAAATGTAAAAAAATTCAACTTAAAATTAATAATGAGATCCTAAAACCATTTAAAGCCGGTAATAAGGCTTTCAAAGGTATGAGTGACTGTAAATGGACCTTTCTTGTCAATGAATGGCTTTCGCTTCACATTTCTCGAGGTAAAAATTCAAGTACAATCTGTTTTAATGAAAAATGTAAAAAAATTCAACTTAAAATTAATAATGAGATCATAAAACCATTTAAAGCGGGCAATAAGGCTTTTAAAGGCATGAGTGATTGTAAATGGAACTTTCTTGCCAATGGATGGCTTTCGCTTCACGTTTCTTGAGGTAAATACTCAATTACAATCAGTTTTAACAAAAAATGTAAACATATTCAACTTAAAATCAATAATGATATTATAAAACTATTTAAAGCAAGTAAGAAGGCTTTTGAAGGCTAGAGTGACTATAAATGGACATTTTTTGTCTATGGATGGCTTTCGCTTCATGTTTCCCAAGGCAAAGATTTAATTATATTCTGTTTTAATGGAAACTGTAAAAGAATTAAATTTAAAATCAATAATAAGATTATAAAACCATTTAAAGCGAGTAAAATGGCTTTTGAAGGTATGAGTGACTATAAATGGACTTTTCTTGTCAATCGATCGTTTTCACTTAATGTTTCCCAAGGCAAACATTCAATTTTAATCTGTTTTATTGAAAAATGTAAAAAAATTCAACTTAAAATTAATAATGAGATCATAAAACCATTTAAAGTAGGGAATAAGGCTTTTGAAGGTATCAGTGACTGTAAATGGACTTTTCTTGTCAACAGATGGCTTGCGTTTCACGTTTCCAAAGGCAAACATTCAATTATAATTTGTTTTAATGAAAAATGTAAAAAAATTTAACTTAAAATTAATAATGAGATCCTAAAACCATTTAAAGCGGGCAATAGGGCTTTCGAAGGCATGAGTGATTGTAAATGGACCTTTCTTGTCAATGAATGGCTTTCGCTTCACGTTTCTCGTGGTAAAAATTCAATTACAATCTGTTTTTAATGAAAAATGTAAAAAAAATTCAAGTTAAAATCAATACTGAGATCACAAAACCATTTGAAGCGAGTAATAAGGCTTTTGAAGCCATGAGTTATTATAAATGGTCTTTTCTTTTCAATGGTTGGCTTTCGCTTCATGTTTTCCGAGATAATTGTTTAATTATAATCTGTTTTAATGAAAAATACAAAAAAATTTAACTTAAAATCAATAAAAAGATTACAAAACCATTTAAAGCAAGTAATAAGGCTTTCAAAGGCATGAGTGACAATAAATAGACTTTTCTTGCCAATCGATCGCTTTTACTTTACATTTGCCAAGGCAAATATTTAATTATAACATGTTTTAATGAAAAATGTAAAAAAATTCAACTTAAAAATAATAATGAGATCCTAAAACCATTTAAAGTGGGTAATAAGGCTTTCGAAGGCATGAGGGATTGTAAATGAACTTTTCTTGTCAATGGATGACTTTCGCTTCACGTTTCTCGAGGTAAATATTCAAAAACAATCTGTTTTAATGAAAAATGTAAAAAAATTCAGTTTAAAATTAATACTAAGATTCTAAAACCATTTCAAGTTGGCAATAAGGCTTTCGAAGGCATGAGTGACTGTAAATGGACTTTTCTTGTCAATGGATGGCTTTCGCTTCACGTTTCCCGAGGTAAGCATTCAATTACAATCTTTTTAATGAAAAATGTAAAAAAATTCAAGTTAAAATAAAAAATGAGATTACACAACCATTCAAAGTGAGTAATAAGGCTTTTGAAGCCATGAGTTACTATAAATGGACTTTTCTTGTCAATGGTTGGCTTTCGCTTCATGTTTCCGGAGATAATCGTTTAATTATAATATGTTTTAATGAAAAATGCAAAACAATTCAACTTAAAATCAATAATAAGATTATTAAACCATTTAAAGCAATAAGGCTTTCAAAGGCATGAGTGACTATAAATAGACTTTTCCTGCTAATCAATCGGTTTTGCTTTACATTTCCCAAGGCAAACATTTAATTATAACCCGTTTTAATGAAAAAAGTAAAAAAATTCAACTTAAAACTAACAATGAGATCCTAAAACCATTTAAAGTGGGCAAAAAGGTTTTCGAAGGCATGAGTGACTATAAATAGACTTTTCTTACCAATTGATCGCTTTTGCTTTACATTTTCTAAGGCAATCAATTAATTATAACCTGTTTTAATGAAAAATGTAAAACAATTCAACTTAAAATTAATAATGAGATCCTAAAACCATTTAAAGTGGGCAATAAAGCTTTCGAAAGCATGAGTGACTGTAAATGGACCTTTCTTGTCAATGGATGGCTTTCGCTTCACGTTTCCCAGGGTAAACATTCAATTACAATCTGTTTTAATGAAAAATGTATAAAAATTCAAGTTAAAATAAAAAATGAGATTACACAACCATTCAAAGCGAGTAATAAGGCTTTTGAAGCCATGAGTTACTATAAATGGACTTTTCTTGTCAATGGTTGGCTTTCGCTTCATGTTTCCGGAGATAATCGTTTAATTATAATCTGTTTTAATGAAAAATGCAAAAAAATTCAACTTAAAATCAATAATAAGATTATAAAACCATTTAAAGCAAGCAATAAGGCTTTCAAAGGCATGAGTGACTATAAATAGACTTTTCTTGCTAATCGATCCGTTTTGCTTTACATTTCCCAAGGCAAACATTTAATTATAACCCGTTTTAATGAAAAAAGTAAAACAATTCAACTTAAAACTAACAATGAGATCCTAAAACCATTTAAAGTGGGCAAAAAGGTTTTCGAAGGCATGAGTGACTATAAATAGACTTTTCTTACCAATTGATCGCTTTTGCTTTACATTTCCTAAGGCAATCAATTAATTATAACCTGTTTTAATGAAAAATGTAAAACAATTCAACTTAAAATTAATAATGAGATCCTAAAACCATTTAAAGTGTGTAATAAGGCTTTCGAAGGCATGAGTGACTGTAAATGGACCTTTCTTGTCAATGGATGGCTTTCGCTTCACGTTTCCCGAGGTAAACATTCAATTACAATCTGTTTTAATGGAAAATGTATAAAAAGTCACGTTAAAATCAATAGTGAGATTACAAAACTATTTAAAGCGAGAAATAATGCTTTTGAAGCCATAAGTTACTATAAATGGACTTTTCTTGTCAATGGATGGCTTCGCTTCATGTTTCCTGAGATAAAGGTTTATTTATAACTTGTTTTAATGAAAATATAAAAAAATTCAACTTAAAATCAATAATGAGATCATAAAACCATTTAAAGTAGGGAATAAGGCTCTCGAAGGTATGAGTGACTATAAATGGACTTTTCTTGTTAATCGATCGCTTTCACTTCATGTTTCCCAAGGTAAACATTCAATTTTAATCTATTGCAATGAAAAATATAAAAAATTCAACTTAAAATTAGCAATGAGATCATAAAACCATTTGAAGCAGGGAATAAGGCTTTCGAAGTCATGAGTGACTATAAATGGACCTTTCTTGTCGATGGATGGCTTTCGCTTCACGTGTCCCAAGGTAAATACTCAATTACAATCAATTTTAACAAAAAATGTAAAAACATTCAACTTAAAATCAATAATGATATTATAAAACCATTTAAAGCAAGTAATAAGGCTTTTGATGGCATGAGTGACTATCAATAGACATTTTTTATCTATGGATGGCTTTCGCTTCATGTTTCCCAAGGCAAATATTTAATTATAATCTATTTTAATGGAAACTGTAAAAGAATTCAATTTAAAATTAATAATGAGATCTTAAAACCATTTAAAGTAGGGAATAAGGCTTTCGAAGGTATCGGTGACTGTAAATGGACTTTTCTTGTCAACGGATGGCTTGCGCTTCATGTTTCCCAAGACAAACATTCAATTATAATCTGTTTTAATGAAAAATGTAAAAAAATTCAGCTTAAAATTAATAATGTCACGACCCGGAACTCCCATCGAGCCCGTGACAACCGTCGCGACGTCTCGATAGGCACCCATTACCCCGAATGCCGATCGAAACCCCGCAAGGCTTAGCATCAGCTTCTGCATCTCCCCAGTGAGCGACAGTTATTACATCTCACATTTCAAAAAAAATCATAAGTCATTTCCAAATCAAAAAAATAAAATATTACTTTCTGGCTCACAAGGGCATTTTCGTCATTTTTTTTCAAAAATATCGAAACTCGCCAAAAACATGGTGTAAAAGTTAAATATATTCATACATACTTTAAATCAAATAACTGAAGAATAAAATTACTTTTATAGTGACACGTGGGCCCCCAACTGACTAAGAAGATGTAGGGCTATGAACCCTTACTTTCTAGGATGCAACTTCGAGATTAATTCTCGTCTTAATCAACTATCAACAAATTGTCCTAAGCCTGAAAAATGGATAGGAAGAGGGGTGAGATTATGATTACATAATCTCAGTGAGTAGACAAACATCATCAAAATAATCTAAACCCGAGTAATAGGAGACAATTAAAATAATTCATCCCAACCCATATAAATAATTGGATTTCATTCAATTACTCAACATGGCTTATGCACTTTTCAAAAACTTGGCCCTTGCCAAAAATCCATTCTCGGGGATACCCCGCGGAGGCATCTTACCGAGACCGCCAAGGCTGTTTATTGTCACACACACAAACACATTTCACCTCTGACAACACAGCCGTTCCTTGGAGTTGGCTGAGTCTCACTCTCACGTGGTGGCCCGAACGTGAGGTGCACTCAAATCCTACCTCAAGAGTTATTCTACGCGCCTCTCCAATCGAGGTAAGCTCAATAATTGGGAACCGTGCCCCTCTAATTAGGCTGGCCCACGGAACCCCCGTCACTGCAGTGCCCACTTTCTAATCCACCAACCAATAAAATCACAATAGTATGACATGGCTCACTTAACACATTCAAGGCAAATCAAAACAGTTCACATATTCTTAAAATCATAAAAATAACCAGTCATACCCACATTTATCATAAGCCATTTAATGTAAAATTATGGATAAACAACACAATCATAGTATAGGTCTCCAATTACTCTATTTTTGAAATCATTATTAAATTTTTAAAAATTTTATAAAATTATTTTATAAAATCCCATTTTCCCATAAAACACAATAATTTTCCAATTAAACCATTTTTCCATAAAATCACATAATTAAATAAATCTACTCTAGATAATTAAGACGATAGTAAATTTACTCACAGTTCTAGGAGTCGATATACTCCTATTTTCAGTCTACGGGTACAGTCCTTTACCCTTATCTAATAGCTCACCACCTAGCCATAATCCATGGCACATATTTCAATTAAATTGTGTCTAACAGTCATAAGCTATTTCAGGCTCGATATATATGCATGATATGAAATGAAAAATGCACAGGTAGCCATCCAGACCCGGTATTGACCTAAGTCGATTTTTCATCCAATAAATTGGCCAATGCGTCCAATTTTACTCCAACTTTCTCCATTTCTTTTCAAATCCCTCAATTCACCAAGCACAACAAATTAACACACAATTAGGCAAATTTATCTTTACTTTTGTTCTTGTAACTTTCGGCCATTGAAGGTTCATGGGGAAAATGGATTCTTTTCTTGTTGTTTTGTTTCTAAACATGTTTAACTAACTCTAAACACCAACATAACTCAAAATCAAACAATTCCAACATCTTTCTCTCTCCATACCCATTTTGACCAGCCATAATTTCATCATGAAAACATGTAATTTAACCATGGAAATTAAGGAAAATGCATGGGTAAGGTAAATCACTAGCAAAATCAAAGAAATTTTACCTTTGCTTGATTAAATCCTTGAATTCCAACACTTTCTCTTTGATTTTTTCCACCTAGGGTTTGTTCTTCCTTGGTTTCTCTTCTCTTCTGGTTTGGCTGATCACTATGGGAGAAATGGGCTGATTTTTTGCCTTTTTATAAAGAAATAATAAAATAATAAAAACATGACACATGACATTTTTTTATTGGCTGAAATTTTAAATATTTGACTTTTAATTCTTTAATTCTCCACCACACATTTCTCATGTTTATCCATTTCCATGTTGAATAAAATCCCTTGGTCTTGACAAGTGTCGGGGGTGAAAATTTACCGATTTGCCCTCGGGGTGACAAAATTACCATTTCACCCTTATACTCTAAATTATACCGAAATTAAAATTTTTCACTTCTAAACTTCAAATCATACTCCAATAAGTCAAATGGACCAAAAACATCTTTTCTAAAAATTCCCATTTTGTCCTCAAGTGGTAAATGACCATTTTACCCCTAGATAGTGAAAATTTTGATTTGACTCCAAATTGATCCTCGAACTCCGAATTACCATTTTGAGTCATCCATGATCTGTGAAACTCTTAATTTCACCTTAAAATTCCTATTTGAACTAGTTCGAGGCTTAATCGACTCAATGGTACCATTAGGGGCAATATCGTCTTTTAACATTTCCTCGAACTTTCTAAATCTGCAAACATTCTATTGAGCATGTAAATGACATCGTAATTATGTTATAGAACAGGGTTTGACAACACTACCCCTCTTAAAATAAAATTTTGTCCTCAAAATTTCACTTATCAAACTCAAAGAAAATGTGGGGTATTTTCTTCCATTATTTCCACATACTTCCTGTTTATCTCACAGGTATAAAATATCAATCTTCTTAATCATATTAATCCATGTCGTACAGCTTAACCATGCTATAGATCATATTTCCTTGATATTATCTCCTTGACTATTTCCCAAAGTCTCTTATGTTCACATAGTTCAATTTCTGATAAAATTTCTTATCATTGTACTACCTACATCACTCATCATATATTAAGTTTGAATCTTAATTCACAAAAAATCATTCTTCATTTTAGTTGTTCACAATATGAACCCCACATATGTGTATATGCCTTATAATCCCATTTATGCTTCCAAGATCTACCTTGATTTGATCATTGAATACGATGCAGTATCACAATTCCTCAAATTCATCCCTTTGTCCTCAATCATCTTTCATGCCTCTATATTGCTTTGTATCCCATCCTCATACTTATGTGACATGTCAATCATGAGTCTAACTTGACTGTATAGCCATTTGCTCCTTAAGCTTTAATGTTTTCTCATTGCGAAAAGTCTTTCGAATTTATCACATCAGAGTATTCATAAGGTGGATACATATCCATATTTTATAGTTCAAGGTCTAACGCAGCGAACACTGCCTCATCATTAAAGTTCTACCGTTATCTATCGATCATAGCTCCCTTGCACACTTACCTATACATTCCTGGGTTACCTACAAGCCACTCATGGCCATCTAACTTTTGCCCTCTTATAGTAAGTCAAACTAATATATTCTCTTATGCTTTTCCATACGCTTTCTTAATAAAGTTCCACTATTTCATACGAATATAACATCATTCTTTCTTAACTAATTTACAAATTGTACTTGAAATTGCAAGACTTAAAACTAGATTCTCCTCAAGTACTTTTCAATGTTAATACTAATATCACTCTCAGCTTATTACTTCCTTTTTATAATCACATAACTTAGTGCTTGCTTTTACAAGATCCACGACAGAACTTCTCTTGAGTATTTCCTTAGGGATATTTATCTTAAACTTATGTCTCATAACATGTGATCATTTAACCCGTAACTTAGCCATTTATGTGGCATTCTCTTCAAGGACCACCCATGTGGCCTCCCCATTCAGGGCCCACTCCAAGGTGTTCTTATATCTGTATCGATCCTCTTGGCTTCCTGACCCTACAGGACCGTATACACCAAGTATCGAATCCCAGACCTTTTTCTTCCCTCGAAGGGAACCCCTTTAACCATTTCAACTTTAACTCATTCATATCGATACCTTCCAAAACCTTAAAACTCCAATTACCAAAACTTAGAATCAAGTTCAATGACCTTGGGTCAACTCGTGAATTCAACTTCACATCTGTCTCATTTTATTCATTCGTCCTAGATATGAAGTGTTCTTAGCACCGCGGCACGGTGGCTATTAGAGTTTACTTGATCAATGTTATTCATCTATATTTAAGGTTACACTAATCATTCTCAACCGTTTGGTTTCCCTTCAAGCTTACATCACAATTTCCATAACCATTTATATCATCTTGTGCTTATCACATATAATAAGTAAAATAGATATTTTCAAATTCATCTCATCCTATTCAATCTAACCTGACTTAACTTAACTCGGGGCCACGCAGTGTCAGTGTGGATTTCTTAAAACAACTTTAAAATCGAAAACTTTAAAATTCAAAGCTTTAAAATCAAAATTTTTTATCTTTAAATTATACTCTGATACCAACTTAATTGTCACGACCCGGAACTCTCATCGAGCCCGTGACAACCGCCTCGACGTCCCGATAGGCACTCATTACCCCGAATGCCGATCGAAACCCCGCAAGGCTTAGCATCAGCTTCTGCATCTCCCTAGTGAGCGACAGTTATTAAATCTCACATTTCAAAAAAAATCATAAGTCATTTCCAAATCAAAAAAATAAAATATTACTTTCTAGCTCACAAGGGCATTTTCATCATTTTTTTTCGAAAATATCGAAACTCGCCAAAAACATGGTGTAAAAGCTAAATATATTCATACATACTTTAAATCAAATAACTAAAGAATAAAATTATTTTTATAGTGACACGTGGGCCCCTAACTGACTAAGAAGATGTAGGGCTATGAACCCTTACTTTCTAGGATGCAACTTCGAGATTAATTCTCGTCTTAATCAACTATCAACAAATTGTCCTGAGCCTGAAAAATGGATAGGAAAAGGGGTGAGATTATGATTACATAATCCCAGTGAGTAGACAGACATCATCAAAATAATCTAAAGCCGAGTAATAGGAGACAATTAAAATAATTCATCCCAACCCATATAAATAATTGGATTTCATTCAATTACTCAACATGGCTTATGTACTTTTCAAAAACTTGGCCCTTGCCAAAAATCTATTCTCGGGGATACCCCGCGGAGGCATCTTATCGAGACCACCAAGGCTGTTTATTGTCACACACACAAACACATTTCACCTCTGACAACACAACCGTTCCTTGGCGTTGACTGAGTCTCACTCTCACGTGGTGGCCCGAACCTGAGGTGCACTTAAATCCTACCTCGGGAGTTATTCTACGCGCCTCTCCAATCGAGGTAAGCTCAATAATTGGGAACCGTGCCCCTCTAATTAGGCTGGCCCACGGAACCCCCGTCACTGCAGTGCCCACTTTCTAATCCACCAACCAATAAAATCACAATAGTATGACATGGCTCACTTAACACATTCAAGGCAAATCAAAACAGTTCACATATTCTTAAAATCATAAAAATAACCAGTCATACCCACATTTATCATAAGCCATTTAATGTAAAATTATGGATAAACAACACAATCATAGTATAGGTCTCCAATTACTCTATTTTTTAAATCATTATTAAATTTTCAAAAATTTTATAAAATTATTTTATAAAATCCCATTTTCCCATAAAACACAATAATTTTTCAATTAAACCATTTTTCCATAAAATCACACAATTAAATAAATCTACTCTAGATAATTAAGACGATAGTAAGTTTACTCACAGTTCTAGGAGTCAATATACTCCTATTTTTAGTCCACGGGTACAGTCCTTTACCCGTATCTAATAGCTCACCACCTAGCCATAATCCATGGCACATATTTCAATTAAATTGTGTCTAATAGTCATAAGCTATTTCAGGCTCGATATATATGCATGATATGAAATGAAAAATGCACAAGTAGCCATCTAGACCCGGTATTGACCTAAGTCGATTTTTCATCCAATAAATTAGCCAATGCGTCCAATTTCACTCCAACTTTCTCCATTTCTTTCAAATCCCTCAATTCACCAAGCACAACAAATTAACACACAATTAGGCAAATTTATCATTACTTTTGTTCTTGGAACTTTCGGCCATTGAAGGTTCATGGGGAAAATGGATTCTTTTCTTGTTGTTTTGTTTCTAAACATGTTTAACTAACTCTAAACACCAACATAACTCAAAATCAAACAATTCCAACATCTTTCTCTCTCCATACCCATTTTGACCAGCCATAATTTCATCATGAAAACATGTAATTTAAGCATGGAAATTAAGGAAAAATGCATGGGTAAGGTAAATCACTAGCAAAATCAAAGAAATTTTACCTTTGCTTGATTAAATCCTTGAATTCCAACACTTTCTTTTTGATTTTTCCCACCTAGGGTTTGTTCTTCCTTGGTTTCTCTTCTCTTCTGGTTTGGCTGATCACTATGGGAGAAATGGGCTGATTTTTTGCCTTTTTATAAAGAAATAATAAAATAATAAAAACATGACACATGACATTTCTTTATTGGCTCAAATTTTAAATATTTGACTTTTAATTCTTTAATTCTCCACCACACATTTCTCATGTTTATCCATTTCCATGATGAATAAAATTCCTTGGTCTTGACAAGTGTCGGGCGTTAAAATTTACCGATTTACCCCCGGGGTGGTAAAATTACCATTTCACCCTTATACTCCAAATTATACCGAAATTAAAATCTTTCACTTCTAAACTTCAAATCATACTCCAATACTTAAATCATACTCCAATAAGTTAAATGGACCAAAAACATCTTTTCTAAAACTTCCCATTTTTTCCTCAAGTGGTAAATGACCATTTTACCCCTAGATAGTGAAAATTTCGGTTTGACTCCAAATTGATCCTCGAACTCTGAATTACCATTTTGATTCATCCATGAACTGTGAAACTCTTAATTTCACCTTAAAATTCCTATTTGAACTAGTTCGAGGCTTAACCGACTCAATGGTACCATTAAGGGCAATATCGTCTTTTAACGATTCCTCGAACTTTCTAAATCTACAAACATTCTATTGAGCATGTAAATGACGTCGTAATTATTTTATAGAATAGGGTTTGACAAATAATGAGATCCTAAAACCATTTAAAGCAGGCAATAAGGCTTTCAAAGGTACGAGTGACTGTAAATGGACCTTTCTTGTCAATGAATGGCTTTCGTTTCACGTTTCATGAGGTAAACATACAATTACAATATGTTTTAATGAAAAATGTAAAAAAATTCAAGTTAAAATCAATATTGAGTTTACAAAACCATTTGAAGCGAGTAATAAGGCTTTTGAAGCCATGAGTTATTATAAATGGATTTTTCTTGTCAATGGTTGGCTTTCGCTTCATGTTTCCCGAGATAATCATTTAATTATAATCTGTTTTAATTAAAAATGCAAAAAAAATTCAACTTAAAATCAATAATAAAATTACAAAACCATTTAAAGTAAGTAATAAGGCTTTCAAAGGCATGAGTGACAATAAATAGACTTTTCTTGCCAATCGATCGCTTTTACTTTACATTTGCCAAGGCAAACATTTAATTATAATCTGTTTTAATGAAAAATGTAAAAAAATTCAACTTAAAATTAATAATGAGATCCTAAAACCATTTAAAGTGGGTAATAAGGCTTTTGAAGGCATGAGTGACTGTAAATGAACTTTTCTTGTCAATGGTTGGCTTTCGCTTCACGTTTCTTGAGGTAAATATTCGAATACAATCTATTTTAATGAAAAATGTAAAAAAATTGAAGTTAAAATTAATACTGAGATTCTAAAACCATTTAAAGTTGGAAATAAGGCTTCCGAAGGCATGAGTGATTGTAAATAGACTTTTCTTGTCAATGGATGGTTTTCGCTTCACGTTTCCTGAGGTAAACATTCAATTACAATCTGTTTTAATGAAAAATATAAAAAAATTCAAGTTGAAATCAAAAATGAGATTACAAAACCATTCAAAGCGAGTAATAAAGGCTTTTGAAGCCATGAGTTACTATAAATGGACTTCTCTTGTCAATGGTTGGCTTTCGCTTCATGTTTTCGGAGATAATCGTTTAATTATAATCTATTTTAATGAAAAATGCAAAAAAAATCAACTTAAAATCAATAATAAGATTATAAAACCATTTAAAGCAAGTAATAAGGCTTTCAAAAGCATGAGTGACTGTAAATAGACTTTTCTTGCTTACTGATCGGTTTTGCTTTACATTTCCCAGGGCAAACATTTACTTATAACCCGTTTTAATGAAAAAAGTAAAAAAATTCAACTTAAAACTAACAATGAGATCCTAAAACCGTTTAAAGTGGGTAAAAAGCTTTTTGAAGGCATGAGTGACTATAAATAGACTTTTCTTGCCAATCGATCGCTTTTGCTTTACATTTCCTAAGGTAAACAATTAATTATAACCTGTTTTAATGAAAAATGTAAAACAATTCAACTTAAAATTAATAATAAGATCCTAAAACCATTTAAAGTGGGCAATAAGGCTTTCGAAGGCATGAGTGACTGTAAATGGACCTTTCTTGTCAATGGATGGCTTTCGCTTCACGTTTCCCAAGGTAAACATTCAATTACAATTCGTTTTAATGAAAAATGTATAAAAATCCAAGTTAAAATCAATAGTGAGATTACAAAACCATTTAAAGCGAGTAATAAGGCTTTTAAGGCCATAAGTTACTATAAATGGACTTTTCTTGTCAATGGATGGCTTCGTTTCATGTTTCCCGAGATAAAAGTTTATTTATAACCTGTTTTAATGAAAAATATAAAAAAATTCAACTTAAAATCAATAATGAGATCATAAAACCATTTAAAGTAGGGAATAAGGCTCTCGAAGGTATGAGTGACTATAAATGGACTTTTCTTGTTAATCGATCGCTTTTACTTCACGTTTTTCAAGGCAAACATTCAATTTTAATCTATTTTAATGAAAAATATAAAAAAATTCAACTTAAAATTAACAATGAGATCATAAGACCATTTGAAGCAGGGAATAAGGCTTTCGAAGTCATGAGTGACTATAAATGGACCTTTCTTGTCAACGGATGGCTTTCGCTTCACGTTTCCCAAGGTAAACACTCAATTACAATCAATTTTAACAAAAAATGTAAAAACATTCAACTTAAAATCAATAATGATATTATAAAACCATTTAAAGCAAGTAATAAGGCTTTTGAAGGCATGAACGACTATAAATCGACATTTTTTGTCTATGGATGGCTTTCACTTCATGTTTCCCAAGGCAAAGATTTAATTATAATCTGTTTTAATGGAAACTGTAAAAGAATTAAATTTAAAATCAATAATAAGATTATAAAACCATTTAAAGCGAGTAAAATGGCTTTTGAATGTATGAGTGACTATAAATGGACTTTTCTTGTCAATCGATCGCTTTCACTTCACGTTTCCCCAGGCAAACATTCAATTTTAATCTGTTTTAATGAAAAATGTAAAAAAATTTAACTTAAAATTAAAAATGAGATCATAAAACCATTTAAAGTAGGGAATAAGGCTTTCGAAGGTATCAGTGATTGTAAATGGACTTTTCTTGTCAACGGATGACTTGTGCTTCACATTTCCCAAGGCAAGCATTTAATTATAATCTGTTTTAATAAAAAATGTAAAAAAATTCAGCTTAAAATTAATAATGAGATCCTAAAACCATTTAAAGCAGAAAATAAGTCTTTCGAAGGTTTGAGTGATTGTAAATGGACCTTTCTTGTCAATGAACGGCTTTCGCTTCACGTTTCTCGAGGTAAAAATTCAAGTACAATCTTTTTTAATTAAAAATGTAAAAAAATTCAACTTAAAATTAATAATGAGATCATAAAACCATTTAAAGCGGGCAATAAGGCTTTCGAAGGCATGAGTGACTGTAAATGGACCTTTCTTGCCAATGGATGGCTTTTGTTTCACGTTTCCCAAGGTAAATACTCAATTACAATCAGTTTTAACACAAAATGTAAAAAAGTTCAACTTAAAATCAATAATGATATTATAAAACCATTTAAAGCAAGTAATAAGGCTTTTGAAGGCTTGAGTGACTATAAATGTACATTTTTTGTCTATGGATGGCTTTCGCTTTATGTTTCCCAAGGCAAAGATTTAACTATAATCTGTTTTAATGGAAACTGTAAAAGAATTAAATTTAAAATCAATAATAAAATTATAAAACCATTTAAAGCGAGTAAAATGGCATTTGAAGGTATGAGTGACTATAAATGGACTTTTCTTGTTAATCGATCACTTTCACTTCACGTTTCCCAAGGAAAACATTCAATTTTAATCTATTTTAATGAAAAATGTAAAAAAATTCAACTTAAAATTAATAATGAGATCATAAAACCATTTAAAGCAAGGATAAGGCTTTCGAAGGTATCAGTGAATGTAAATAGACTTTTCTTGTCAACAGATGGCTTGCGCTTCACGTTTCCCAAGGCAAACATTCAATTATAATATGTTTTAATAAAAAATGTAAAAAAATTCAACTTAAAATTAATAATGAGATCTTAAAACCATTTAAAGCAGGGAATAAGGCTTTCGAAGGTATCAGTGAATGTAAATAGACTTTTCTTGTCAACGGATGGCTTGCGCTTCACGTTTCCCAAGGCAAACATTCAATTATAATCTGTTTTAATGAAAAATGTAAAAAAATTCAACTTAAAATTAATAATGAGATCCTAAAACCATTTAAAGCGGGCAATAAGGCTTTCGAAGGCATGAGTGACTGTAAATGGACCTTTCTTGTCAACGAATGGCTTTTGCTTCACGTTTCTCAAGGTAAAAATTTAATTACAATCTGTTTTAATGAAAAATGTAAAAATATTCAACTTAAAATTAATAATGAGATCATAAAACGATTTAAAGTAGGCAATAAGGCTTTCGAAGGCTTGAGTGACTGTAAAGGGTTCTTTCTTGCCAATGGATGGCTTTCGTTTCATGTTTCCCGAGGTAAAGACTCGATTACAATCAGTTTTGACAAAAAATGTAGAAAAATTCAACTTAAAATCAATAATTATATTATAAAACCATTTAAAGCAAGTAATAAGGCTTTTGAAGGCTTGAGTAGGCTTGAGTGACTATAAATGGACATTTTTTGTCCATGGATGGCTTTCACTTCATGTTTCCCAAGGCAAAGATTTAATTATAATTTGTTTTAATGGAAACTGTAAAATAATTAAATTTAAAATCAATAATAAGATTATAAAACCATTTAAAGCGAGTAAAATGGCTTTTGAAGGTATAAGTGACTATAAATAGACTTTTCCTGTCAATCGATCACTTTCACTTCACGTTTCTCAAGGCAAACATTCAATTTTAATCTGTTTTAATGAAAAATGTAAAAAAATTCAACTTAAAATTAATAATGAGATCATAAAACCATTTAAAGTAGGGAATAAGGCTTTCGAAGGTATCAGTGACTGTAAATGGACTTTTCTTGTCAACGGATGGCTTACGCTTCACGTTTCCCAAGGTAAACATTCAATTATAATCTGTTTTAATGAAAAATGTAAAAGAATTTAACTTAAAATTAATAATGAGATCCTAAAACTATTTAAAGCGGGCAATAGGGCTTTCGAAGGCATGAGTAATTGTAAATGGACCTTTCTTGTCAATGAATGGCTTTCGCTTCACGTTTCTCGAGGTAAAAATTCAATTACAATCCATTTTAATGAAAAATGTAAAAAAATTCAAGTTAAAATCAATATTGAGATTACAAAACCATTTGAAGCAAGTAATAAGGCTTTTGAAACCATGAGTTATTATAAATGGACTTTTCTTGTCAATGGTTGGCTTTCGCTTCATGTTTCCAGAGATAATCGTTTAATTATAATCTGTTTTAATGAAAAATGCAAAAAAATTCAACTTAAAATCAATAATAAGATCACAAAACCATTTAAAGCAAGTAATAAGACTTTCAAAGGCATGAGTGACAATAAATAGACTTTTCTTGCCAATCGATCGCTTTTACTTTACATTTGCCAAGGCAAACATTTAATTATAATTTGTTTTAATGAAAAATGTAAAACAATTCAACTTAAAATTAATAATGAGATCCTAAAACCATTTAAAGTGGGTAATAAGGCTTTCGAAGGCATGAGTGACTGTAAATGAACTTTTCTTGTCAATGGATGGCTTTTGCTTCACGTTTCTCGAGGTAAATATTCGAATACAATCTGTTTGAATAAAAAATGAAAAAAAATTCAAGTTAAAATCAATAATGAGATTACAAAACCATTCAAAGTGAGTAATAAGGCTTTTGAAGCCATGAGTACTATAAATAGACTTTTCTTGTCAATGATTGGCTTTCGCTTCAAGTTTCCGGAGATAATCATTTAATTGTAATCTGTTTTAATGAAAAATGCAAAATAATTCAACTTAAAATCAATAATAAGATTATAAAACCATTTAAAGCAAGTAATAAGGTTTTCAAAGGCATGAGTGACTACAAATAGACTTTTCTTGCTAATCGATTGGTTTTGCTTGACATTTCCCAAGGCCAACATTTAATTATAAACCGTTTTATTAAAAAAGTAAAAAAATTCAACTTAAAACTGACAATGAGATCCTAAAACCATTTAAAGTGGGCAAAAATGTTTTCAAAGGCATGAGTGACTATAAATAGACTTTCTTGCCAATCGATCGCTTTTGCTTTACATTTCCCAAGGCAAACAATTAATTATAACCTGTTTTAATGAAAAATGTAAAACAATTCAACTTAAAATTAATAATGAGATCCTAAAACCATTTAAAGTGTGCAATAAGGCTTTCGAAGGCATGAGTGACTGTAAATGGACCTTTCTTGTCAATGGATGGTTTTCGCTTCACGTTTCCTGAGGTAAACATTCAATTACAATCTGTTTTAATGAAAAATGTATAAAAATTCAAATTAAAATCAATAGTGAGATTACAAAACCATTTAAAGCGAGTAATAAGGCTTTTGAAGCCATGAGTTATTATAAATGGACTTTTCTTGTCAATGGTTGGCTTTCGCTTCATGTTTCCCGAGATAATCGTTTAATTATAATCTGTTTTAATAAAAAATGCAAAAAAATTCAACTTAAAATCAATAATAAGATTACAAAACCATTTAAAGCAAGTAATAAGGCTTTCAAAGGCATGGGTGACAATAAATAGACTTTTCTTGCCAATCGATCGCTTTTACTTTACATTTGCCAAGGTAAACATTTAATTATAATCTGTTTTAATGAAAAATATAAAAACATTCAACTTAAAATTAATAATGAGATCCTAAAACCATTTAAAGTGGGTAATAAGGCTTTTGAAGGCATGAGTGACTATAAATGAACTTTTCTTGTCAATGGATGGCTTTCGCTTCACGTTTCTCGAGGTAAATATTCGAATACAATCTGTTTTAAAGAAAAATGTAAAAAAATTGAAGTTAAGATTAATACTGAGATTCTAAAACAATTTAAAGTTGGCAATAAGGCTTTTGAAAGTATGAGTGACTGTAAATGGACTTTTCTTGTCAATGGATGGCTTTCGTTTCACGTTTCTCAGAGGTAAACATTCAATTACAATCTGTTTTAATGAAAAAAGTAAAAAAAATCAAGTTAAAATCAATAATGAGATTACAAAACCATTCAAAGCGAGTAATAAGGCTTTTGAAGCCATGAGTACTATAAATGGACTTTTCTTGTCAATGGTTGGCTTTCGCTTCAAGTTTCCAGAGATAATCATTTAATTGTAATCTGTTTTAATGAAAAATGCAAAATAATTCAACTTAAAATCAATAATAAGATTATAAAACCAGTTAAAGCAAGTAATAAGGCTTTCAAAGGCGTGAGTGACTATAAATAGACTTTTCTTGCTAATCGATTGGTTTTGCTTGATATTTTCCAAGGCCAACATTTAATTATAACTGTTTTATTAAAAAAGTAAAAAAATTTAACTTAAAACTGACAATGAGATCCTAAAAGCATTTAAAGTGGGCACAAACGTTTTCAAAGGCATGAGTGACTATAAATAGACTTTTCTTGCCAATCGATCGCTTTTGCGTTACATTTCCCAAGGCAAACAATTAATTATAACCTGTTTTAATGAAACATGTAAAACAATTCAACTTAAAATTAATAATGAGATCCTAAAACCATTTAAAGTGTGCAATAAGGCTTTCGAAGGCATGAGTAACTGTAAATGGACCTTTCTTGTCAATGGATGGCTTTTGCTTCATGTTTCCCGAGGTAAACATTCAATTACAATTTGTTTTAATGAAAAATGTATAAAAATTCAAGTTAAAATAAATAGTGAGATTACAAAACCATTTAAAGCGAGTAATAAGGCTTTTGAAGCCATAAGTTACTATAAATGGACTTTTCTTATCAATGGATGGCTTCGCTTCATGTTTCCCAAGATAAAGGTTTATTTATAACCTGTTTTAATGAAAATATAAAAAAATTCAACTTAAAATCAATAATGAGATCATAAAACCATTTAAAGTAGGGAATGAGGCTCTCGAATGTATGAGTGACTATAAATGGACTTTTCTTGTTAATCGATCGCTTTCACTTCACGTTTTCCAAGGCAAACATTCAATTTTAATCTATTGCAATGAAAAATATAAAAAAATTCCACTTAAAATTAACGATGAGATCATAAAACCATTTGAAGTAGGGAATAAGGCTTTCGAAGTCATGAGTGACTATAAATCGACCTTTCTTCTCAATGGATGGCTTTCGCTTCATGTTTCCCAAGGTAAATACTCAATTACAATCAATTTTAACAAAAAATAAAAAAACATTCAACTTAAAATCAATAATGATATTATAAAACCATTTAAAGCAGGTAATAAGGCTTTTGAAGGCATGAGTGACTATAAATGGACATTTTTTTGTCTCTGGATGGCTTTTGCTTCATGTTTCCCAAGGCAAAGATTTAATTATAATCTGTTCTAATGGAAACTGTAAAAGAATTAAATTTAAAATCAATAATAAGATTATAAAACCATTTAAAGCGAGTAAAATGGCTTTTGAAGGTATAAGTGACTATAAATGGACTTTTCTTGTCAATCGATCGTTTTCACTTCACGTTTCCCAAGGTAAACATTCAATTTTAATCTGTTTTAATAAAAAATGTAAAAAAATTCAACTTAAAATTAATAATGAGATCATAAAACCATTTAAAGTAGGGAATAAGGTTTTCGAAGGTATCAGTGACTGTAAATGGACCTTTCTTGTCAACGGATGGCTTGCGTTTCACGTTTCCCAAGGCAAACATTCAATTAGAATCTGTTTTAATGAAAAATGTAAAAAATTTAACTTAAAATTAATAATGAGATCCTAAAATCATTTAAAGCAGGTAATAAGGCTTTCGAAGGTATGAGTGACTGTAAATGGACCTTTCTTGTCAATGAATGGCTTTCGCTTCACGTTTCTTGAGGTAAAAATTCAATTACAATATGTTTTAATGAAAAATGTATAAAAATTCAAGTTAAAATCAATACTTAGATTACAAAACCATTTGAAGCGAGTAATAAGGCTTTTGAAGCCATGAGTTATTATAAATGGACTTTTCTTGTCAATGGTTGGCTTTCGCTTCATGTTTCCTGATATAATCGTTTAATTATAACCTGTTTTAATTAAAAAAGCAAAAAAATTCAACTTAAAATCAATAATAAGATTACAAAACCATTTAAAGCAAGTAATACGACTTTCAAAGGCATGAGTGACAATAAATAGACTTTTCTTGCCAATCGATCGCTTTTACTTTACATTTGCCAAGGCAAACATTTAATTATAATTTGTTTTAATGAAAAATGTAAAAAAATTCAACTTAAAATTAATAATGAGATCCTAAAACCATTTAAAGTGGGTAATAAGGCTTTCGAAGGCATGAGTGACTGTAAATGAACTTTTCTTGTCAATGGATGGCTTTTGCTTCACGTTTCTCGAGATAAATATTCGAATACAATCTGTTTGAATGAAAAATGTAAAAAAATTCAAGTTAAAATTAATACTGAGATTCTAAATCCATTTAAAGTTAGGAATAAGGCTTCTGAAGGCATGAGTGATTGTAAATGGACTTTTCTTATCAATGGACGGCTGTCGCTTCACGTTTCTCGAGGTAAACATTCAATTACAATCTGTTTTAATGAAAAATATAAAAAAAATCAAGTTAAAATAAAAAATGAGATTACAAAACCATTCAAAGCGAGTAATAAGGCTTTTGAAGCCATGAGTTAATATAAATGGACTTCTCTTGCCAATGGTTTCCTTTCGCTTCATGTTTTCGGAGATAATCATTTAATTATAATCTGTTTTAATGAAAAATGCAAAAAAATTTAACTTAAAATCAATAATAAGATTACAAAACCATTTAAAGCAAGTAATAAGGCTTTCAAAGGCATGAGTGACAATAAATAGACTTTTCTTGCCAATCGATCGCTTTTACTTTACATTTGCCAAGGCAAACATTTAATTATAATCTGTTTTAATGAAAAATGTAAAAAAATTCAACTTAAAATTAATAATGAGATCCTAAAACCATTAAAAGTAGGTAATAAGGCTTTCAAAGGCATGAATGACTGTAAATGAACTTTTCTTGTCAATGGATGGCTTTCCTTCACGTTTCTCGAGGTAAATATTCTAATACAATATGTTTCAATGAAAAATGTAAAAAAATTCAAGTTAAAATTAATACTGAGATTCTAAAACCATTTAAAGTTGGCAATAAGGCTTTCGAAAGCATGAGTGACTGTAAATGGACTTTTCTTGTCAATGGATGGCTTTCGCTTCACGTTTCCCGCGGTAAACATTCAATTACAATCTGTTTTAATGAAAAATGTAAAAAAATTCAAGTTAAAATCAATAATGAGATTACAAAACCATTCAAAGCGAGTAACAAGGCTTTTAAAGCCATGAGTACTATAAATGGACTTTTCTTCTCAATGGTTGGCTTTCGCTTCAAGTTTCCAGAGATAATCAGTTAATTGTAATCTGTTTTAATGAAAAATACAAAACAATTCAACTTAAAATCAATAATAAGATTATAAAACCATTTAAAGCAAGTAATAAGGCTTTCAAAGGCATGAGTGACTATAAATAGACTTTTCTTGCTAATCGATCGGTTTTGCTTTACATTTCCCAAGGCAAAGATTTAATTATAACCCGTTTTAATGAAAAAAGTAAAAAAATTCAACGTAAAACTAACAATGAGATCCTAAAACCATTTAAAGTGGACAAAAAGGTTTTCGAAGGCATGAGTGACTATAAATAGACTTTTCTTGCCAATCGATCGCTTTTGCTTTACATTTCCCAAGGCAAACAATTAATTATAACCTGTTTGAATGAAAAATGTAAAACAATTCAACTTAAAATTAATAATGAGATCCAAAAACCATTTAAAGTGGGCGATAAGGGTTTCGAAGGTATGAGTGACTGTAAATGGACCTTTCTTATCAATGGATGGCTTTCGCTTCGCATTTCCTGAGGTAAATATTCAATTACAATCTGTTATAATGAAAAATATATAAAAATTCAAGTTAAAATCAATAGTGAGATTACAAAACCATTTAAAGCGAGTAATAAGGCTTTTGAAGCCATAAGTTACTATAAATGGACTTTCCCTGTCAATGGATGGCTTCGCTTCATGTTTCCTGAGATAAAAGTTTATTTATAACCTATTTTAATGAAAAATATAAAAAAATTCAACTTAAAATTAATAATGAGATCATAAAACCATTTAAAGTAGGGAATAAGGCTCTCGAAGGTATGAGTGACTCTAAATGGACTTTTCTTGTTAATCGATCGCTTTCACTTCACGTTTCCCAAGGCAAACATTCAATTTTAATCTATTTTAATGAAAAATATAAAAAAATTCAACTTAAAATTAACAATGAGATCATAAAACCGTTTGAAGCAGGGAATAAGGCTTTCGAAGTCATGAGTGACTATAAATGGACCTTTCTTTTCAATGGATGGCTTTCGCTTCACGTTTCCAAGGTAAATACTCAATTACAATAAATTTTAACAAAAAATGTAAAAACATTCAACTTAAAATCAATAATGATATTATAAAATCATTTAAAGCAGGTAATAAGGCTTTTGAAGGCATGAGTGACTATAAATGGAGATTTTTTATCTATGGATGGCTTTCGCTTCATGTTTCCCAAAGCAAAGATTTAATTATAATCTGTTTTAATGGAAACTGTAAAAGAATTAAATTTAAAATCAATAATAAGATTATAAAACTATTTAAAGCGAGTAAAATGGCTTTTGAAGGTATGAGTGACTATACATGGACTTTTCTTGTCAATCGATCGCTTTCACTTCACGTTTCCGAAGGCAAACATTCAATTATAATCTGTTTTAATGAAAAATGTAAAAAAATTCAACTTAAAATTAATAATGAGATCCTAAAACCATTTAAAGCGGGCAATAAGGCTTTCGAAGGCATGAGTGACTGTAAATGGACCTTTCTTGTCAATGAATGGCTTTCGCTTCACGTTTCTTGAGGTAAATACTCAATTACAATCAGTTTTAACAAAAAAATGTAAAAAAATTCAACTTAAAATCAATAATGATATTATAAAATCATTTAAAGCAAGTAATAAGGCTTTTGAAGGCATAAGTGACGATAAATGGACAGTTTTTGGCTATGGATGGCTTTCGCTTCATGTTTCCAAAGGCAAAGATTTAATTATAATCTGTTTTAATGGAAACTGTAAAAGAATTGAATTTAAAATCAATAATAAGATTATAAAACCATTTAAAGCGAGTAAAATAGCTTTTGAAGGTATGAGTGACAATAAATGCACTTTTCTTGTTAATCAATTGCTTTCACTTCACGTTTCCCAAGGCAAACATTCAATTTTAATCTGTTTTAAAGAAAAATGTAAAAAAATTCAACTTAAAATTAATAATGAGATCATAAAACCATTTAAAGCAAGGAATAAGGCTTTCAAAGGTATCAGTGACTGTAAATGGACTTTTCTTGTCAATGGATGACTTACGTTTCACGTTTCCCAAGGCAAACATTCAATTATAATCTGTTTTAAAGAATAATGTAAAAAAATTCAACTTAAAATCTGTAATGAGATCATAAAACCATTTAAAGTAGGGAATAAGGCTCTCGAAGGTATGAATGACTATAAATGGATGTTTCTTGTTAATCGATTGCTTTCACTTCACGTTTCCCAAGGCAAACATTCAATCTTAATCTATTTTAATGAAAAATGTAAAAAACTTCAACTTAAAATTAATAATGAGATCATAAAACCATTTAAAGCGGGCAATAAGGCTTTCGAAGGCATGAGTGACTGCAAATGGACCTTTCTTGTTACTAGATGGCTTTGGCTTCACATTTCCTGAGGTAAATACTTAATTACAGTCAGTTTTAACAAAAAATGTAAAAAAATTCAACTTAAAATCAATAAAGATATTATAAAACCATTTAAAGCAGGTAATAAGGCTTTTGAAGTTATGAGTTACTATAAATGAACTTTTCTTGTCACTGGATGGCTTTCGCTTCATGTTTCCTGAGATAATTGTTTAATTATAATATGTTTTAATGAAAAATGCAAAAAAATTCAACTTGAAATCAATAATAAGATTACAAAACCATTTAAAGCAAGTAATAAGACTTTCAACGACATGAGTGACTATAAATAGACTTTTCTTGCCAATCGATCGCTTTTGCTTTACATTTCCCAAGGCAAACATTTAATTATAATCTGTTTTAATGAAAATGTAAAAAAATTCAACTTAAAATCAATAACGAGATCCTAAAACCATTTAAAGTGGGCAAAAAGGTTTTCGAAGGCATGAGTGACTATAAATAGACTTTTCTTGCCAATCGATCGCTTTTGCTTTACATTTCCCAAGGCCAACATTTAATTATAATCTGTTTTAATGAAAATATAAAAAAATTCAACTTAAAATTAATAATGAGATCCTAAAACCATTTAAAGTGGGCAATAAGGCTTTCGAAGGTATGAGTGACTGTAAATGGACTTTTCTTGTCAATGGATGGCTTTCACTTCACGTTTCTCGAGGTAAATATTCGAATACAATATGTTTTAATGAAAAATGTAAAAAAAATCAAGTTAAAATTAATAATGAGATCCTAAAACCATTTAAAGTTGGCAATAAGGCTTTCGAAGGCATAAGTGACTGTAAATGGACTTTTCTTGTCAATGGATGGCTTTCGCTTCACGTTTCCTAAGGTAAACATTCAATTACAATCTTTTTTAATGAAAAATGTAGAAAAATTCAAGTTGAAATCAATAATGAGATTACAAAACCATTTAAAGCGAGTAATAAGGCTTTCGAAGCCATGAGTTACTATAAATGGACTTTTCTTGTCAATGGATGGCTTCGCTTCATGTTTCCCGTGATAAAGTTTAATTGTAACCTGTTTTAATGAAAAATGTAAAAAATTCCACTTAAAATTAATAATAACATTACAAAACCATTTAAAGTAAGTAATAAGGCTTCCAAAGGCATGAGTGACTATAATAGACTTTTCTTCCCAATCGATCGCTTTTGCTTTACATTTCCCAAAACAAACATTTAATTATAACCTGTTTTAATGAAAAATTTAAAAAAATTCAACTTAAAATTAATAATGAGATCCTAAAACCTTTTAAAGTGGGCAATAGGGCTTTCGAAGGCTTGAGAGACTGTAAATGGACTTTTCTTGTCAATGGATGGCTTTTGCTTCACGTTTCCCAAGGTAAACATTCAATTACAATCTGTTTTAATGAAAAATGTAAAAAAATTCAAGATAAAATCAATAATGAGTTTACAAAACCATTTAAAGCGAGTAATAAGGCTTTTGAAGCCATAAGTTACTATAAATGGACTTTTCTTGTCAATGGATGGCTTCGCTTCATGTTTCCCGAGTTAAAAGTTTATTTATAACCCGTTTTCATGAAAAATATAAAAAAATTCAACTTAAAATAATGAGATTATAAAACCATTTAAAGTAGGGAATAAGGCTCTCGAAGGTATGGGGGACTATAAATGGACTTTTCTTGTCAATCGATTGCTTTCACTTCACGTTTCCCCAGGCAAACATTCAATTTTAATCTACTGTAATGGAAAATGTAAAAAAATTCAACTTAAAATTAATAATGAGATCATAAAACCATTTAAAGCAGACAATAAGGCTTTCAAAGGCATGAGTGACTGTAAATAGACCTTTCTTATAAATGGATGGCTTTCGCTTCACGTTTCTCAAGGTAAATACTCAATTACAATCAGTTTTAATAAAAAATATAAAAAAATTCAACTTAAAATCAATAATGATATTATAAAACCATTTAAAGCAAGTAATAAGGCTTTTGAAGGCATGAGTGACTATAAATGGACATTTTTTGTCTATGGATGGCTTTCGCTTCATGTTTCCCAAGGAAAAGATTTAATTATAATCTGTTTTAATGAAAACTGTAAAAGAATGAAATTTAAAATCAATAATAAGATTACAAAACCATTTAAAGCAAGTAAAATGGCTTCTGAAGGTATGAGTGATAATAAATGGACTTTTCTTGTCAATCGATCGCTTTCACTTCACATTACCCAAGGTAAACATTCAATTATAATCTGTTTTAATGAAAAATGTAAAAAAGTTCAACTTAAAATTAATAATGAGATCCTAAAACCGTTTAAAGCGGGCATTAAGGCTTTCGAAGCCATGAGTGACTGTAAATGGACCTTTCTTGTCAATGAATGGCTTTCTCTTCACGTTTCTCGAGGTAAAAATTCAATTACAATCTGTTTTAATGAAAAATGTAAAAAGATTCAACTTAAAATTAATAATGAGATCATAAAACCATTTAAAGCGGGCAATAAGGCTTTCGAAGGCATGAGTGACTGTAAATGGACTTTTCTTGTCAACGGATGGCTTGTGCTTTACGTTTCCCAAGGCAAACATTCAATTTTAATCTATTTTAATGAAAAATGTAAAAAAATTCAACTTAAAATTAATAATGAGATCATAAAACCATTTAGAGCAGGGAATAAGGCTTTCGAAGGTATCAGTGACTGTAAATGGACTTTTCTTGTCAACAAATGGCTTGCACTTCACTTTTCCCAAGGTAAACATTCAATTATAATCTGTTTTAATGAAAAAGGTAAAAAATTTTAACTTAAAATTAATAATGAGATCCTAAAACCATTTAAAGTGGGCAATAAGGCTTTCGAAGGTATGAGTGACTATAAATGGACTTCTCTTGTCAACAGATGGCTTGCGCTTCACGTTTCCCAAGGCAAACATTCGATTTTAATCTATTTTAATGAAAAATGTAAAACAATGCAGCTTAAAATTAATAATGAGATCATAAAACCATTTAAAGTGGGCAATAAGGCTTTTGAAATCATGAGTGACTGTAAATGGACCTTTCTTGTCAATGGATGGCTTTCCCTTCACGTTTCTCGAGGTAAATATTCAAATACAATATGTTTTAATGAAAAATGTAAAAAAAATCAAGTTAAAATTAATAATGAGATCCTTAAACCATTTAAAGTTGGCAATAAGGCTTTCGAAGGCATGAGTGACTGTAAATGGACCTTTCTTGTCAATGGATGGCTTTTGCTTCACGTTTCCAAAGGTAAATACTCAACTACAATCAGTTTTAACAAAAAATGTAAAAACATTCAACTGAAAATCATTTAAAGCAGGTAATAAGGCTTTTGAAGGCATAAGTGACGATAAATGGACAGTTTTTGTCTATGGATGGCTTTCGCTTCATGTTTCCCAAGGCAAAGATTTAATTATAATCTGTTTTAATGGAAACTATAAAAGAATTGAATTTAAAATCAATAATAAGATTATAAAACCATTTAAAGCGAGTAAAATAGCTTTTGAAGGTATGAGTGACTATAAATGGACTTTTCTTGTCAATTGATCGCTTTCACTTCACGTTTCCCAAGGCAAACATTCAATTTTAATCTGTTTTAATGAAAAATATAAAAAAATTTAACTTAAAATTAATAATGAGATCATAGAACCATTTAAAGCAAGGAATAAGTCTTTCAAAGGTATCAGTGACTGTAAATGGACTTTTCTTGTCAACGAATGGCTTGCGCTTCATGTTTCCCATGATAAAAGTTTAATTGTAACCTGTTTTAATGAAAAATGTAAAAAATTCCACTTAAAATCAATAATAACATTACAAAATCATTCAAAGCAAGAAATAAGGCTTTCAAAGGCATGAGTGACTATAATAGACTTTTCTTGCCAATCGATCGCTTTTGCTTTACATTTCCCAAGGCAAACAATTAATTACAACCTGTTTTAATGAAAAATGTAAAAACATTCAACTTAAAATTAATAATGAGATCCTAAAACCTTTTAAAGTGGGCAATAAGGCTTTCGAAGGCATGAGTGACTATAAATGGACTTTTCTTGTCAATGGATGGCTTTCGCTTCATGTTTCCCAAGGTAAAAGTTTATTTATAACTTGTTTTCATGAAAAATATAAAAAAACTCAACTTAAAATCAATAATGAGATCATAAAACCATTTAAAGTAGGGAATAAGACTCTCGAAGGTATGAGTAACTATAAATGGACTTTTCTTATCAATCAATCGCTTTCACTTCAAGCTTCCCAAGGCAAACATTCAATATTAATCTATTTTAATGAAAAATGTTAAAAAATTCAACTTAAAATTAATAATGAGATCATAAAACCATTTAAAGCGGGCAATAGGGCTTTCGAAGGCATGAGTGACTGTAAATGGACCTTTCTTGTTACTAGATGGCTTTCGCTTCACATTTCCTGAGGTAAATACTCAATTACAATCAGTTTTAACAAAAAAATGTAAAACAATTCAACTTAACATCAATAAAGATATTATAAAACCATTTAAAGCAGGTAATAAGGCCTTTGAAGTCATGAGATACTATAAATGAACTTTTCTTGTCACTGGATGGCTTTCGCTTCATGTTTCCCAAGATAATTGTTTAATTATAATCTGTTTTAATGAAAAATGTAAAAAAATTCAACTTAAAATCAATAATAAGATTACAAAACCATTTAAAGCAAGTAATAAAGCTTTCAAAGGCATGAGTGACTATAAATAGACTTTTCTTGCCAATCGATCGCTTTTGCTTTACATTTCCCAAGGCAAACATTTAATTATAATCTGTTTTAATGAAAAATGTAAAACAAATCAAGTTAAAATTAATAATGAGATCCTAAAACCATTTAAAGTTGGCAATAAGGCTTTCGAAGGCATGAGTGACTGTAAATGGACTTTTCTTGTCAATGGATGGCTTTCACTTCATGTTTCCTGGAGGTAAACATTCAATTACAATTTGTTTTAATGAAAAATGTAAAAAAATTCAAGCTGAAATCAATAATGAGATTACAAAACCATTTAAAGCGAGTAATAAGGCTTTCGAAGCCATGAGTTACTATAAATGGACTTTTCTTGTCAATGGATGGCTTCACTTCATGTTTCCCATGATAAAAGTTTAATTATAACCTGTTTTAGTGAAAAATGTAAAAAATTCCACTTAAAATCAATAATAACATTACAAAACCATTTAAAGCAAGTAATAAGGCTTTCAAAGGCATGACTGACTATAAATAGACTTTTCTTGTCAATCGATCACTTTTGCTTTACATTTCCTAAGGCAAACATTCAATTATAATCTGTTTTAATGAAAAAGTAAAAAAAATTCAACTTAAAATTAATAATGAGATCATAAAACAATTTACAGTAGGCAATAAAGCTTTCGAAGGCATAAGTGACTGTAAATGGACTTTTCTTGTCAATGGATGGCTTTCGCTTCACATTTCGGAGGTAAACATTCAATTACAATCTGTTTTAATGAAAAATTTAAAAAAATTCAAGTTAAAATCAATAATGAGATTACAAAAGAATTTAAAGCGAGTAATCAGGCTTTTGAAGCCATGAGTTACTATAAATGGACTTTTCTTGTCAATAGTTGGCTTTCGCTTCATGTTTTCCAAGATAATCATTTAATTATAATCTATTTTAATGAAAAATGCAAAAAAATTCAACTTAAAATCAATAATAAGATTATAAAATCATTTAAAGCAAGTAATAAGGCTTTCAAAGGCATGAGTGACTATAAATAGACTTTTTTTGCCAATCGATCGCTTTTGCTTTACATTTCCCAAGGCAAACATTTAATTATAATCTGTTTTAATGAAAAATATGAAAAAATTCAACTTAAAATTAATAGTGGGATCCTAAAACCATTTAAAGTGGGCAATAAGGCTTTCAAAGGCATGGGTGACTGTAAATGGACCTTTCTTGTCAATGGATGGCTTTCGCTTCATGTTTCCCGAGGTAAACATTCAATTACAATCTTTTTTAATGAAAATGTAAAACAATTCAAGTTAAAATCAATAATGAGATCACAAAACCATTTAAAGTGAGTAATAAGGCTTTTGAAGCCATGAGTTACTATAAATGGACTTTTCTTGTCAATGGTTGGTTTTCGCTTCATGTTTCCTGAGATAATCATTCAATTATACTCTGTTTTAATGAAAAATGCAAAAAGATTCAACTTAAAACCAATAATAAGATTATGAAACCATTTAAAGCAAGTAATAAGGCTTTCAAAGGCATGAGTGACTAGAACAGACTTTTCTTGCGAATCGATCGCTTTTGCTTTACATTTCCTAAGGCAAACATTTAATTATAACTTGTTTTAATAAAAAAAGTAAAAAAATTCAACTTAAAATTGATAATGAGATCCTAAAACCTTTTAAAGTGGGCAATAAGGCTTTCGAAGGTATGAGTGACTGTAAATGGACTTTTCTTGTCAATAGATGGCTTTCGGTTCACGTTTCCCAAGGTAAACATTCAATTACAATCTGTTTTAATGAAAAATGTAAAAAAATTCAAGTTAAAATCAATAATGAGATTATAAAACCATTTAAAGCGAGTAATAAGGCTTTTGACGCCATAAGTTACTATAAATGGACTTTTCTTTTCAATGGATGGTTTCGCTTCATGTTTCCCAAGGTAAAAGTTTATTTATAACCTGTTTTCATGAAAAATATAAAAAAATTCAACTTAAAATCAATAATGAGATCATAAAACCATTTAAAGTAGGGAATAAGGCTCTCGAAGGTCTGAGTGGCTATAAATGGACTTTTCTTGTCAATCGATCTCTTTCACTTCACGTTTCCCAAGGCAAACATTCAATTTTAATCTATATTAATGAAAAACATAAAAAAATTCAACTTAAAATTAATAATGAGATCATAAAACCATTTAAAGCAGGCAATAAGGCTTTCGAACCCATGAGTGACTGTAAATGCACTTTTCTTTTCAACAGATGGCTTGCGCTTCACGTTTCCCAAGGTAAACATTCAATTTTAATCTATTTTAATGAAAAATATAAAAAAATTCAGCTTAAAATTAATAATGAGATCATAAAATCATTTAAAGCGGGTAATAAGGCTTTTGAAGGTATGAGTGACTGTATATGGACCTTTCTTCTCAATGGATGGCTTTCGCTTCACGTTTCTCGAGGTAAATACTCAATTACAATCAGTTTTAACAAAAAATGTAAAAAAGTTCAACTTAAAATCAATAATGATATTATAAAACCATTTAAAGCAAGTAATAAGGCTTTTGAAAGCATTAGTGACTACAAATGGACAGTTTTTGTCTATGGATGGCTTTCGCTTCATGTTTCCTAAAGCAAAGATTTAATTATGATCTGTTTTAATGGAAACTGTAAAAGAATTAAATTTAAAATCAATAATAAGATTATAAAACCATTTAAATCTAGTAAAATGGCTTTCAAAGGTATGAGTGACTATAAAAGGTCTTTTCTTATCAATTGATTGCTTTCACTTCATGTTTCTCAATGCAAACATTCAATTCTAATCTGTTTTAATGAAAAATATAAAAAAATTCAACTTAAAATTAATAATGAGATCATAAAACCATTTAAAGCAGGGAATAAGGCTTTCGAAGGTATCAGTGACTGTAAATGGACTTTTCTTGTCAACAGATGGCTTGCGCTTCATGTTTCCCAAGGCAAACATTCAATTATAATCTGGTTTAATGAAAAATGTAAAAAAATTCAACTTAAAATTAATAATGAGATCCTAAAACCATTTAAAGCGGGCAATAAGGCTTTCGAAGGCATGAGTGACTGTAAATGGACCTTTCTTGTCAATGAATGGCTTTCGCTTCACGTTTCCGGAGGTAAACATTCAATTACAATATGTTTTAATGAAAAATGTAAAAAAATTCAAGTTAAAATCAATAATTAGATTACAAAAAAATTTAAAGCGAGTAATAGGGCTTTTGAAGCCATGAGTTACTATAAATGAACTTTTCTTGTCAATGGTTGGCTTTCGCTTCATGTTTCCCGAGATAATCATTTAATTATAATCTGTTTTAATGAAAAATGCAAAAAAATTCAACTTAAAATCAGTAATAAGATTATAAAACCATTTAAAGCATGTAATAAGGCTTTCAAAGGCATGAGTGACTATAAATAGTCTTTTCTTGCCAATCGATCGCTTTTGCTTTACATTTCCTAAGGCAAACATTTAATTATAATCTGTTTTAATGAAAAATGTAAAAAAATTTATCTTAAAATTAATAGTGGGATCCTAAAACCATTTAAAGTGGGCAATAACGCTTTCGAAGGCATGAGTGATTGTAAATGGACCTTTCTTGTCAATGGATGGCTTTCGCTTCACGTTTCCCGAGGTAAACATTCAATTACAATCTATTTTAATGAAAAATGTAAAACAATTCAAGTTAAAATCAATAATGAGATTACAAAACCATTTAAAGCGAGTAATAAGGCTTTTAAAGACATGAGTTACTATAAATAGACTTTTCTTGTCAATGGTTGGTTTTCGCTTCATGTTTCCTGAGATAATCGTTTAATTATAATCTGTTTTAATGAAAAATGCAAAAAAATTCAACTTAAAATCAATAATAAGATTATAAAACCATTTAAAACAAGTAAAAAGGCTTCAAAGGCATGAGTGACTATAAATAGACTTTTCTTGCCAATCGATCACTTTTGCTTTACATTTCCCAAGGCAAACATTTAATTGTAATCGTTTTTAATGAAAAATGCAAAAACATTCAACTTAAAATCAATAATAAGATTATAAAACCATTTAAACCAAATAATAAAACTTTCAAAGGCATGAGTGACTATAATTAGACTTCTCTTACCAATCGATCGCTTTTGCTTTATATTTCCCAAGGCAAAGATTTAATTATAACCTGTTTTAATCAAATATGTAAAAAAATTCAACTTAAAATTAATAATGAGATCTTAAAACCATTTAAAGTTGGCAATAAGGCTTTCGAAGGCATGAGTGACTGTAAATGGATTTTTCTTATCAATGGATGGCTTTCGTTTCACGTTTTTCGAGGTAAACATTGAATTGCAATCTGTTTTAATGAAAGATGTAAAAAAATTCAAGTCAAAATTAATAATGAGATTACAAAAAAATTTAAAGTGAGTAATAAGGCTTTTGAAGCCATGAGTTACTATAAATGGACTTTTCTTGTCAATGATTGGCTTTCGCTTCATGTTTCCCGAGGTAATCATTTAATTATAATCTGTTTTAATGAAAAATGCAAAAAATTCAACTTAAAATCAGTAATAAGATTATAAAACCATTTAAAGAATGTAATAAGGCTTTCAAAGGCATGAGTGACTATAAATAGTCTTTTTGTCACAACCCGAAACTCCTATCGGGCCCATGACAACCGCCGCAACGTCCCGATAAGCACTCATTACCCCGAATGCCGATCGAAACCCCGCAAGGCTTAGCATCAACTTCTGCATCTCCCCGGTGAGCGACAGTTATTAAATCTCGTAGTTTAAGAAATCATAAGTTATTTCCAAGTCAAAACAATAAAATATTATTTTCTAGCTCACAGGTGCATTTTCGTCATTTTTTTTTAAATTTCGAAATCCGTAAAAATGTAATATGTAAGTGGAAACACATATTTCATGATTTAAATTAAATTTTGAAGTCTAAAACATTCGTTTAAAGTAAAATTATAGCTATTTGAATATAATAAAAATATTAAATAAAATATTCTATTTTCTTAAAACATAATATTTTCGAAGTCTTCCTAAAATAACTTTTGTAGCGTAAGAGTAAAATAAATTTATTCATATAGTAGTAAAGATAATTAAAGTATGAAATTTCATTTACAGTGACACGTGGGCCCCCAACTAACCAAGAAGGTGTAGAGCTACGAACCTTTACTTCCTATGATGCAACTCTGAGATTAACTCTCGTCTTAATCAACTATCAACAAACTGTTCTGAGCTTGAAAAATGGATAGGAAGAGGAGTGAGATTAAATAATCTCAGTGAGTAAACAATTACCATCAAAAGCATCTAAAGCCGAGTAGATGGAGACAATATAAAAACGTTATATATCAATAATGTTCATAACGCAAAATTCATTTCAATCTATACCAAACAATTTCTTTTTGTCAAATTTTTTCGGCTTATGAATTTCTTAAACTTGGCCCTTGCCAGAATCATTCTCGCAGGTACCCTCGTCAAGGTATCCCACTAAGACCGCCAAGGCTGTTAAATGACCCATACTTATAAACATGTTTTCACATCTGACACATAGCCGTTCCTTGGCGTTGGCTGAGTCTCACTCTCACGTGGTGGCCCAAACGTGAGGTGCACTCAAATCATACCTCAGGAGATACTTCACCCAACATCTCCCCCCGGAGGTAAATATATAATTGAGTTACCGTGCTCCTCTCATAGGCAGTCCAAGAAACCCCCACCACTGCAGTGACCATTTAATATACCACCAGACCCATAAAATTTTTAGTAGCATAATATGGCGAATAAAATTTAATCCAGTCTAGCGAGACCAATCCAAAACTGTTCATATATTTCATGCCAACCCCAAAAATTTTTAGCCATCATGCTACCATAGTGTCATAAGCCACAATTTCAATAACATATAAAATCATAAATTTCAACACAGTCTCCATATACTCAATTTTTCCAAAACAATATTTGATTTCAAAACCAGTATAAATCTCACTTTTATTAAAAAACATTTTAATTAGAAAACATAATATTTTATAATTTAAGCTCACCATTCAATAAAAGCATCAAACAAGTATAATAACTCTAGATATTTAAGACGATAAGTTGTCCACTCACAATTCTAGGAGTCGATGTACTCCTAATCCCAATCTTCAAGCACGATTTTTGTACTTTTACCAGTGTAATTTGCTCACCACCTATCCACAATGTGCAATACATAATTCACCACATCAATGCTTGACCATTATAAAATGAATTCAGGCTCGGTATATATGCATGATATGATATACAACTTATCCGACTATCGCTTAAATGCGGTGCTGACCTAATTCGACCTATTACCCGATTAAATCGATATACGCGTCCGTTTAAACTCCAAATTAATTTTTTTCAGTTTCTATACCTCAATTGCACCCAAATTGACTTAATGTCCCTCAATGTGGTGCAAATTATTAGTCCCGATAGCAAATTATGAAAATACCCCTAATGGGTAAAAATTCGTATTTTTGCTCTGAAAATTCCCATTATTTTTCTAGACTCATAATTCATCATTATTCATCATAATTCCTCAAATAAACATCAAGATCATCAGCCAATATTTCCCTAGAAAATTCAACCAATAATGGTAGTGGAGGAAAATGAATTCTTTTCTTGTTGTTTTGTTTCTAAATATGCTAAACTAACTTAAAACACTAACATAGTTCAAAATCAAATTAATCTAACAACTTTCTCTCTCTAAACCCATATAATCAGATTTGAATCCATCATCAAAACACATAATTTAACCATGGAATATAAGGAGAAATGCATGGAAATGATAAATCTTAAGCTAAGCTTGAAAAATCATACCTTTTTCACTTAATTTCCTTGAAAATTCACACTTTTTCTTTGATTTTCTCTCTCTAGGGTTCTGTTTTTGTTTTCTCTCTCTTCTTGCTGGTTTGGCCGGCCATAGGGTGGAAGATGAGCTGATTTTTGTGCCTTTTAAAAAGAAAAATAATAAATTAATAAAGGCATGACACGTGGCATCATGTCATTGGTCCGTTTTTAAAACTTTAAAATTTTAATCCTTTTTATCTCCACCACACAATTAGTCAATGGTCAAAATGAGGATAAGAGATGACCATGTGCTGAAAAAATGTCCTGGTGGTGGAAAATTACTGTTTTGCCCCTGGGGTGGTAAAATTACCATTTTACCCCTATACTCTAAATTATACCGAAATTAAAATTTTTCACTTCTAAACCTCAAATCTTACTCCAATAAGTCAAATTATACTCCAATAAGTCAAATGGGGCCAAAAGAATCTTTTCTAAAATTCCCATTTTGTCCCAAGTGGTAAATGACCATTTTGCCCCTAGATAGCGAAAATTTTGGTTTGTCTCTAAATTGATCTTCGAACTCCGAATTACCATATTAAACCATTCTGGGACTTTAAAATTCTTAATTTCATCGTAAATTCTCTATTTGATCTAGTTCGAGGCTTAAATCAACTTTGTTGTACCTCTAGGTACAATACCGACTTTTGTAAATTCTTCGAGACTCTCCTAGCATGCAAACATACTATCCATCACATGTATGTCATGACAAATATTTTTATAGAGTTGGGCTTGTCATCTTCTCCCCCACTTGGATCAACCATATGATCCTTCTTGATGACTGATTTCGACATCCGGCTAAATATTAATATTTTAATATTATTTCATTAATAAAATATTATTTTATTCTAAAAATTTTATCTTGTCTCCTTGATACCCAAAATAACTTATTATGCCTCAATTGACTTCCGAATCGCCTTTTATCTCACAAATTCTCCTCCGATAAAATTATTATTATTTTATTATTATTTTCTCACTTTCGGAATATTTTATCCTAAACTACTCCTTTCATCTTTTATCACTTTTAAACATTTTAATTGACCTCAATTTGCATTCGATCAACTTTATTTATCACCATATCAAAGTATGGGGTATTTCACTTTTCTTACCAATCGATTGCTTTTTCTTTACATTTCCCAATGTAAACATTTAATTATAATCTGTTTTAATGAAAAATGTAAAAAAATTCATCTTAATATTAATAGTGGGATCCTAAAACCATTTAAAGTGGGCAATAAGGCTTTCGAAGGCATGAGTGATTGTAAATGGACATTTCTTGTCAATGGATAACTTTCGCTTCACGTTTCCTGAGATAAACATTCAATTACAATCTATTTTAATGAAAAATGTAAAACAATTCAAGTTAAAATCAATAATGAGATTACAAAACCATTTAAAGCGAGTAATAAGGCTTTTGAAGATATGAGTTACAATAAATGGACTTTTCTTGTCAATGGTTAGTTTTCGCTTCATGTTTCCCGAGTTAATCGTTTAATTATAATCTGTTTTAATGAAAAATGTAAAAAAATTCAACTTAAAATCAATAATAAGATTATAAAACCATTTTAAAGCAAGTAAAAAGGCTTTCAAAGGCTTGAGTGACTATAAATAGACTTTTCTTGCCAATCGATCGCTTTTGCTTTACATTTCCCAAGGCAAACATTTAATTATAATCTATTTTAATGAAAAATACAAAAAAATTCAACTTAAAATCAATAATAAGATTATAAAACCATTTAAACCAAGTAATAAGGCTTTCAAAGGCATGAGTGACTATAATTAGACTTCTCTTGCCAATCGATCGCTTTTGCTTTACATTTCCCAAGGAAAACATTTAATTATAACCTGTTTTAATGAAAAATGTAAAAAAATTCAACTTAAAATTAATAATGAGATCCTAAAACCATTTAAAGTGGGTAATAAGGCTTTCGAAGGTATGAGTGACTGTAAATGGACTTTTCTTGTCAATGGATGGCTTTCGCTTCACGTTTCCCGAGGTGAACATTCAATTACAATCTATCTTAATGAAAAATGTAAAATAATTCAAGTTAAAATCAATAATGAGATTACAAAACCATTTAAAGTGAGTAATAAGGCTTTTAAAGACATGAGTTACTATAAATGGACTTTTCTTGTCAATGGTTAGTTTTCGCTTCATGTTTCCCGAGATAATCGTTTAATTATAATCTGTTTTAATGAAAAATGTAAAAAAATTCAACTTAAAATCAATAATAAGATTATAAAACCATTTAAAGCATGTAATAAGGCTTTCAAAGGCATGAGTGACTATAAATAGTCTTTTCTTGCCAATCGATCGCTTTTGCTTTACATTTCCCAAGGTGAACATTTAATTATAATCTGTTTTAATGAAAAATATAAAAAAATTCATCTTAAAATTAATAGTGGGATCCTAAAACCATTTAAAGTGGGCAATAAGGCTTTCGAAGGCATGAGTGACTGTAAATGGACCTTTCTTGTCAATGGATGGCTTTCGCTTCACGTTTCCCAAGGTAAACATTCAATTACAATTTATTTTAATGAAAAATGTAAAACAATTCAAGTTAAAATCAATAATGAGATTACGAAACCATTTAAAGCGAGTAATAAGGCTTTTGAAGACATGAGTTACTATAAATGGACTTTTCTTGTCAATGGTTAGTTTGCGCTTCATGTTTCTCGAGTTAATCGTTTAAATATAATCTGTTTTAATGAAAAATGTAAAAAAATTCAACTTAAAATCAATAATAAGATTATAAAACCATTTAAAGCAAGTAAAAAGGCGTTCAGAGGCATGAGTGACTATAAACATACTTTTCTTGCGAATTGATCGCTTTTACTTTACATTTCCCAAGGCAAACATTTAATTGTAATATGTTTTAATGAAAAATGCAAAAAAATTCAACTTAAAATCAATAATAAGATTATAAAACCATTTAAACCAAGTAATAAGGTTTTCAAAGGCATGAGTGACTATAATTAGACTTCTCTTGCCAATCGATCGCTTCTGCTTTATATTTCCCAAGGTAAAATTTTAATTATAACCTGTTTTAATGAAAAATGTAAAAAAATTCAACTTAAAATTAATAATGAGATCCTAAAACTATTTAAAGTTGGCAATAAGGCTTTCGAAGGCATGAGTGACTGTAAATGAACTTTTCTTGTCAATGGATGGCTTTCGCTTCACGTTTTTCAAGGCAAACATGGAATTACAATCTGTTTTAATGAAAAATGTAAAAAAATCAAGTTAAAATCAATAATGAGATTACAAAACCTTTTAAAGCGAGTAATAAGGCTTTTGAAGCCATGAGTTACTATAAATGGACTTTTCTTGTCAATGGTTGACTTTCGCTTCATGTTTCCCGAGATAATCGTTTAATTATAATCTGTTTTAAAGAAAATGCAAAAAAAACCAGCTTAAAATCAATAATAAGATTATAAAACCATTTAAAGCATGTAATAAGGCTTTCAAAGGCATGAGTGACTATAAATAGTCTTTTCTTGCCAATCGATCGCTTTTGCTTTACATTTTGCAAGGCAAACATTTAATTATAATCTGTTTCAATGAAAAATATAAAACAATTCATCTTAAATTAATAGTGGGATCCTAAAACCATTTAAAGTGGGCAATAAGGCTTTCGAAGGCATGAGTGACTGTAAATGGACCTTTCTTGTCAATGGATGGCTTTCGCTTTACGTTTCTCGAGGTAAACATTCAATTACAATCTATTTTAATGAAAAATGTAAAACAATTCAAGTTAAAATCAATAATGAGATTACAAAACCATTTAAAGCGAGTAATAAGGCTTTTGAAGACATGAGTTACTGTAAATGGACTTTTCTTGTCAACGGTTGGTTATAGCTTTATATTTCCCAAGATAAAAGTTTAATTATAACCTGTTTTAATGAAAAATGTAAAAAAATTCAACTTAAAATAAATAATAAGATCATAAAACCATTTAAAGAAGAGAATAAGGTTCTCGAAGGTGCGAGTGACTATAAATGAACTTTTTTGTCAATCGATCGTTTTCACTTCACGTTTCCCATGGCAAACATTCAATTTTAATCTATTTTAATGAAAAATGTAAAATCAATTCGAGTTCAAATCAATAATGAGATTACAAAACCATTTAAAGCGAGTAATAAGGCTTTTGAAGCCATGAGTTACTGTAAATGGACTTTTCTTGTTAATGGTTGGCTTTCGCTTCATGTTTTCTGAGATAATCGTTTAATTATAATCTGTTTTAATGAAAACTGCAAAAATATTCAACTTAAAATCAATAATAAGATTATAAAACCATTTAAAGCAAGTAATAAGGCTTTCAAAGGCAAGAGTGACTATAAATAGACTTTTCTTGCCAATCGATTGCTTTTGCTTTACATTTCCCAAGGCAAACATTTAATTTTAACTTGTTTTAATGAAAAATGTAAAAAAGTTCAACTTAAAATTAATAATGAGATCCTAAAACCATTTAAAGTGGGTAATAAGGCTTTCGAAGGTATGAGTGACTGTAAATGGACTTTTCTTGTCAATGGATGGCTTTCGCTTCACGTTTCCCAAGGTGAACATTCAACTACAATCTGTTTTAATGAAAAATTTAAAAAAATTCAAGTTAAAATCAGTAATAAGATTACAAAACCATTTAAAGCGAGTAATAAGACTTTTGAAGCCATAAGTTACTATAAATGGACTTTTCTTGTCAATGGATGGCTTCGCTTCATGTTTCCTGAGATAAAAGTTTAATTATAACCTGTTTTAATGAAAAATGTAAAAAAATTCAACTTACAATCAATAATGAGACCATAAAACCATTTAAAGTAGGGAATAACGCTATCGAAGGTATGAGTGACTATAAATGGACTTTCTTGTCAATCGATCGCTTTCACTTCATGTTTCATAAGGCAAACATTCAATTTTAATCTATTTTAATTAAAAATGTAAAAAAATTCAACTTAAAGTTAATAATGAGATCATAAAACCATTTGAAGCGGGCAATAAGGCTTTCGAAGGCATGAATGACTGTAAATGGACCTTTCTTATCAATGGATGGCTTTTGCTTCATGTTTCTCGAGGTAAATACACAATTACATTCGGTTTAAACAAAAAATGTAAAAAAATTCAGCTTAAAATCAATAATGATATTATAAAACCATTTAAAGCGGGTAATAAGGCTTTTGAAGGCATGAGTAACTATAAATGGATATTTTTTGCTATGGATGGCTGTCGCTTCATGTTTTCCAAGGCAAAGATTTAATTATAATCTGTTTTAATGGAAACTATAAAAGAATTAAATTTAAAATCAATAATAAGATTATAAAACCATTTAAAACGAGTAAAATGGCTTTTGATGGTATGAGTGATTATAAATGGACTTTTCTTGTCAATTGTTCGCTTTCACTTCACAGTTCCTAAAGCAAACATTCAATTTTAATCTATTTTAATGAAAAATGTAAAAAAATTCAACTTAAAATTAATAATGAGATCATAAAACCATTTAAAGCAGGGAATAAGGCTTTCAAAGGTATCAGTGACTGTAAATGGAATTTTCTTGTCAACGGATGGCTTGCGCTTCACGTTTCCCAAGGTAAACATTCAATTATAATCTGTTTTAATGAAAAACGTAAAAAAATTCAACTTAAAATTAATAATGAGATTCAAAAACCATTTAAAGCAGGCAATAAGGCTTTCGAAGACATGAGTGATTGTAAATGGACCTTTCTTGTCAATGAATGGCTTTCGCTTCACGTTTCTTGAGCTAAATATTTAATTACAATCTGTTTTAATGAAAAATGTAAAAAAATTCAAGTTAAAATTAATAATGAGATTACAAAACCATTTAAATCGAGTAATAAGGCTTTTGAAGCCATGAGTTACTATAAATGGACTTTTTTTGTTAATGGATGGCTTTCGCTTCATGTTTCCTGAGATAATCATTTAATTATAATTTGTTTTAATGAAAACTGTAAAAAAATTCAACTTAAAATCAATAATAAGATTATAAAACCATTTAAGGCAAGTAATAAGGCTTTCAAAGGCATGAGTGACTATAAATAGACTTCTCTTACCAATCGATCACTTTTGCTTTACAGTTCCCAAGGCAAACATTTAATTATAACCTGTTTTAATGAAAAATAAAAAAAATTCAACTTAAAATTAATAATGAGATCCTAAAACCATTTAAAGTGGGTAATAAGGCTTTCGAAGGTATGAGTGACTGTAAATGGACTTTTCTTGTCAATGGGTGGCTTTCGCTTCACGTTTCCCGAGGTGAACATTCAATTACAATATGTTTTAATGAAAAATGTAAAAAAATTCAAGTTAAAATCAATAATGAGATTACAAAACCATTTAAAGCGAGTAATAAGACTTTTGAAGCCATAAGTTAGTATAAATGGACTTTTCTTGTCAATGCATGGCTTCGCTTCATGTTTCTTGGGATAAAAGTTTAATTATAACCTATTTTAATGAAAAATGTAAAACAATTCAACTTAAAAATAATAATGAGATCCTAAAACCATTTAAAGTGGGTAATAAGGCTTTCAAAGGTATGAGTGACTGTAAATGGACTTTTCTTGTCAATGGATGGCTTTCGCTTCACGTTTCTCGAGGTGAACATTCAATTACAATATGTTTTAATGAAAAATGTAAAAAAAATTCAAGTTAAAATCAATAATGGGATTACAAAACCATTTAAAGCGAGTAATAAGACTTTTGAAGCCATAAGTTAGTATAAATGGAATTTTCTTGTCGATGCATGGCTTCGCTTCATGTTTCCTAAGATAAAAGTTTAATTATAACCTGTTTTAATGAAAAATGTAAAAAAATTCAACTTAAAATCAATAATGAGATCATAAAACCATTTAAAGTAGGGAATAAGGCTCTCGAAGGTATGAGTGACTATAAATGGACTTTCTCGTCAATCGATCGCTTTCACTTCATGTTTCATAAGGCAAACATTCAATTTTAATCTATTTTAATTAAAAATGTAAAAAAATTTAACTTAAAATTAACAACGAGATCATAAAACCATTTGAAGCGGGCAATAAGGCTTTCAAAGGCATGAGTGACTGTAAATGGATCTTTCTTGTCAATGGAAGGCTTTTACTTCACGTTTCTCGAGGTAAATACTCAATTACAATCAGTTTTAACAAAAAATGTAAAAGAATTCAGCTTAAAATCAATAATAATATTATAAAACCATTTAAAGCACGTAATAAGGCTTTTGAAGGCATGACTGACTATAAATGGACATTTTTTGTCCATGGATAGCTTTCGCTTCATGTTTCTCAAGGCAAAGATTTTATTATAATCTGTTTTAATGGAAACTTTAAAAGAATTAAATTTAAAATCAATAATAAGATTATAAGACCATTTAAAACGAATAAAATGGCTTTTAAAGATATGAGTGACTATAAATGGACTTTTCTTGTCAATCGATCACTTTCACTTCACGTTTCCCAAGGCAAACATTCAATTTTAATCTGTTTTAATGAAAAATATAAAAAAATTCAACTTAAAATTAATAATGAGATCATAAAATCATTTAAAGCAAGGAATAAGGCTTTCGAAGGTATCAGTGACTGTAAATGGACTTTTCTTGTCAACGGATGGCTTTCGCTTCACATTTCCCAAGGCAAACATTCAATTATAATCTGTTTTAATGAAAAATGTAAAAAAATTCAACTTAAAATTAATAATGAGATTCTAAAACCATTTAAAGCGGGCAGTAAGGCTTTCGAAGGCATGAGTGATTGTAAATGGACCTTTCTTGTCAATGAATGGTTTTCGCTTCACGTTTCTTGAGGTAAAAATTCAATTACAATCTGTTTTAATGAAAAATGTAAAAAAATTCAAGTTAAAATTAATAATGAGATTACAAAACCATTTAAATTGAGTAATAAGGCTTTTGAAGCCATGAGTTACTATCAATGAACTTTTTTTGTCAATGGATGGCTTTCGCTTCATGTTTCCTGAGATAATCGTTTAATTATAATTTGTTTCAATGAAAACTGTAAAAAAATTCTACTTAAAATCAATAATAAGATTATAAAACCATTTAAAACAAGTAATAAGGCTTTCAAAGGCATGAGTGACTATAAATAGACTTTTCTTGCCAATCGATCGCTTTTGCTTTACATTTCCCAAGGCAAACACTTAATTATAACTTGTTTTAATGAAAAATGTAAAAAAATTCAACTTAAAATTAATAATGAGATCCTAAAACCATTTAAAGTGGGTAATAAGGCTTTCGAAGGTATGAGTGACTGTAAATGGACTTCTCTTGTCAATTGATGGCTTTCGCTTCACATTTCTCTAGGTGAACATTCAATTACAATATGTTTTAATGAAAAATGTAAGAAAATTCAAGTTAAAATCAATAATGAGATTACAAAACCATTTAAAGCGAGTAATAAGACTTTTGAAGCCATAAGTTAGTATAAATGGACTTTTCTTCTCAATGCATGGCTTCGCTTCATGTTTCTTGAGATAAAAGTTTAATTATAACCTGTTTTAATGAAAAATGTAAAAAAATTTAACTTAAAATCAATAATGAGATCATAAAACCATTTCAAGTAGGGAATAAGGCTCTCGAAGGTATGAGTGACTATAAATGGACTTTCTTGTCAATCGATCGCTTTCACTTCATGTTTCATTACGCAAACATTCAATTTTAATCTATTTTAATTAAAAATGTAAAAAAATTTAACTTAAAATTAATAACGAGATCATAAAACCATTTGAAGTGAGCAATAAGGCTTTCAAAGGCATGAGTGACTGTAAATGGATCTTTCTTGTCAATGGACGGCTTTTGCTTCACGTTTCTCGAGGTAAATACTCAATTACGATCAGGTTTAACAAAAAATGTAAAAAAATTCAGCTTAAAATCAATAATAATATTATAAAACCATTTAAAGCACGTAATAAGGCTTTTGAAGGCATGAGTGACTATAAATGGATATTTTTTGTCCATGGATGGCTTTCGCTTCATGTTTCCCAAGGCAAAGATTTAATTATAATCTGTTTTAATGGAAACTATAAAAAAATTAAATTTAAAATCAATAATAAGATTATAAAACCATTTAAAACGAGTAAAATGGCTTTTGAAGGTATGAGTGACTATAAATGGACTTTTCTTGTCAATCAATCGCTTTCACTTCACGTTTCCCAAGGAAAACATTCAATTTTAATCTGTTTTAATGAAAAATGTAAAAAAATTCAACTTAAAATCAATAATGAGATCATAAAACCATTTAAAGCAGGGAATAAGGCTTTCGAAGTTATCAGTGACTATAAATGGACTTTTCTTGTCAACGGATGGCTTGCGCTTCACGTTTCCCAAGGCAAACATTCAATTATAATCTGTTTTAATGAAAAATGTAAAAAAGTTCAACTTAAATTTCATAATGAGATCCTAAAACCATTTAAAGCGGGCAATAAGGCTTTCGAAAGGAATGAGTGATTGTAAATGGACTTTTCTTGTCAACGGATGGCTTTCGCTTCACGTTTCCCGAGGTGAACATTCAATTACAATATGTTTTAATGAAAAATGTAAAAAAATTCAAGTTAAAATCAATAATGAGATTACAAAACCATTTAAATCGAGTAATAAGGCTTTTGAAGGCATGAGTGACTATAAATGGACATTGTTTGTCCATGGCTGGCTTTCGCTTCATATTTCCCAAGGCAAAGATTTAATTATAATCTGTTTTAATGGAAACTGTAAAAAAATTAAATTTAAAATCAATAATAAGATTATAAAACCATTTAAAACGAGTAAAATGGCTTTTGAAGGTATGAGTGACTATAAATGAACTTTTCTTGTCAATCAATCGCTTTCACTTCACGTTTTCCAAGGAAAACATTCAATTTTAATCTGTTTTAATGAAAAATGTAAAAAAATTCAACTTAAAATCAATAATGAGATCATAAAACCATTTAAAGCAGGGAATAAGGCTTTCGAAGTTATCAGTGACTGTATGGACTTTTCTTGTCAACGGATGGCTTGCGCTTCACGTTTCCCATGGCAAACATTCAATTATAATCTGTTTTAATGAAAAATGTAAAAAAATCCAACTTAAAATTAATAATGAGATCCTAAAACTATTTAAAGCGGGCAATAAGGCTTTCGAAGGCATGAGTGATTGTAAATGGACTTTTCTTGTCAACGGATGGCTTGTGCTTCACGTTTCCCAAGGCAAACATTTAATTATACTCTGTTTTAATAAAAAATGTAAAAAAATTCAACTTAAAATTAATAATGAGATCCTAAAACCATTTAAAGTGGGTAATAAGGCTTTCGAAGGTATGAGTGACTGTAAATGGACTTTTCTTGTCAATGGATGGCTTTCGCTTCACGTTTCCCGAGGTGAACATTCAATTACAATCTGTTTTAATGAAAAATGTAAAACAATTCAAGTTAAAATCAATAATAAGATTACAAAACTATTTAAAACGAGTAATAAGACTTTTGAAGCCATAAGTTACAATAAATGGACTTTTCTTGACAATGGATGGCTTCGCTTCATATTTACTATGATAAAAGTTTAATTATAACCTGTTTTAATGAAAAATGTAAAAAAATTCAACTTAAAATCAATAATGAGATCATAAAACCATTTAAAGTAGGGAATAAGGCCCTCGAAGGTATGAGTGACTATAAATGGACTTTTCTTGTCAATCGATCGCTTTCACTTCGCGTTTCCCAAGGCAAACATTCAATTTTAAACTATTTTAACTAACAATGTAAAAAAATTCAACTTAAAATTAGTAATGAGATCATAAAACCATTTGAAGCTAGTAATAAGGCTTTCGAAGGCATGAGTGACTGTAAATGGATCTTTCTTGTCAATGGATGGCTTTCACTTCACGTTTCCCGAGGTAAATACTCAATTACAATCACTTTTAATAAAAAATGTAAAAAAATTCAACTTAAAATTTATAATAATATTATAAAATCATTTAAAGCACGTAATAAGGCTTTTGAAGGCATGAGTGACTATAAATGGATATTTTTTGTCTATGGATGGCTTTCGCTTCATGTTTCCCAAGGCAAAGATTTAATTATAATCTGTTTTAATGGAAACTATAAAAGAATTAAATTTAAAATCAATAATAAGATTATAAAACCATTTAAAATGAGTAAAATGGCTTTTGAAGGTTTGAGTGACTGTAAATGGACTTTTCCTGTCAATCCATCACTTTCACTTCATGTTTCTCAAGGCAAACATTCAATTTTAATCTGTTTTAATAAAAAATGTAAAAAAATTCAACTTAAAATTAATAATGAGGTCATAAAACCATTTAAAGCAGGGAATAAGGCTTTCGAAGGTATCAGTGACTGTAAATGGACTTTTCTTGTCAACGGATGGCTTGCGCTTCATGTTTCCCAAGGCCAACATTCAATTATAATCTGTTTTAATAAAAAATGTAAAAAAATTCAACTTAAAATTAATAATGAGATCCTAAAACCATTTAAAGCGGGCAATAAGGCTTTCGAAGGCATGAGTGACTGTAAATGGACCTTTCTTGCCAATGAATGGCTTTCGCTTCACGTTTCTCGAGGTAAAAATTCAATTACAATATGTTTTAATGAAAAATGTAAAACAATTCAAGTTAAAATCAATAATGAGATTACAAAACCATTTAAAGCGAGTAATAAGGCTTTTGAAGCCATGAGTTACTATAAATGGGCTTTTCTTATCAACGGATGGCTTTCGCTTCATGTTTCCCGAGATAATCATTTAATTATAATCTGTTTTATTGAAAACTATAAAGAAATTCAACTTAAAAACAATAATAAGATTATAAAACCATTTAAAGCAAGTAATAAGGCTTTCAAGGCAAGAGTGACTATAAATAGACTTTTCTTGCCAATCGATCGCTTTTGCTTTACATTTCCCAAGGCAAACATTTAATTATAACCTATTTTAATGAAAAATGTAAAAAAATTCAACTTAAAATTAATAATGAGATCCCAAAACTATTTAAACTGGGTAATAAGGCTTTCGAAGGTATGAGTGACTGTAAATGGACTTTTCTTGCCAATAGATGGCTTTCGCTTCACGTTTCTCGAGGTGAACATTCAATTACAATATGTTTTAATGAAAAATGTAAAAAAATTCAAGTTAAAATCAATAATGAGATTACAAAATCATTTAAAGCGAGTAATAAGACTTTTGAAGCCATAAGTTACTATAAATGGACTTTTCTTGTCAATGGATGGCTTCGCTTCATGTTTCCTAAGATAAAAGTTTAATTATAACCTGTTTTAATGAAAAATGTAAAACAAATTCAACTTAAAATCAATAATGAGATCACAAAACCATTTAAAGTAGGGAATAAGGCTCTCGAAGGTATGAGTGACTATAAATAGACTTTTCTTGCCAATTGATCACTTTCACTTCACGTTTCCCAAGGCAAACATTCAATTTTAATCTATTTTAATGAAAAATGCAAAAAAATTCAACTTAAAATTAATAATGAGATCATAAAACCATTTAAAGCGGGCAATAAGGCTTTCGAAGGCATGAGTGACTGTAAATAGATATTTCTTGTCAATGGATGGCTTTCACTTCACGTTTCCCGAGGTAAATACTCAATTACAATCAGTTTTAACAAAAAATGTAAAAAAATTCAACTTAAAATCTATAATAATATTATAAAACCATTTAAAGCACGTAATAAGACTTTTGAAGGCATGAGTGACTATAAATAGACATTTTTTGTCTATGGATGGCTTTCGCTTCATGTTTCCCCAGGCAAAGATTTAATTATAATATGTTTTAATAGAAACTATAAAAGAATTAAATTTAAAATCATTAATAAGATTATAAAACTATTTAAAATGAGTAAAATGGCTTTTAAAGGTATGAGTGACTATAAATGGACTTTTCTTGTCAATCGATCGCTTTCACTTCACGTTTCCCAAGGTAAACATTCAATTTTAATCTGTTTTAATAAAAAATGTAAAAAAATTCAACTTAAAATTAATAATGAGATCATAAAACCACTTAAAGCAGAGAATAAGGCTTTCAAAGGTATCAGTGACTGTAAATGGTCTTTTCTTGTCAACAGATGGCTTGCGCTTCACGTTTCCTAAGACAAACATTCAATTATAATATATTTTAATGAAAAATGTAAAAAAATTCAACTTAAAATTAATAATGAGATCCTAAAATCATTTAAAGCGGGCAATAAGGCTTTCGACGACATGAGTTACTGTAAATGGACCTTTCTTGTCTATGAATGGCTTTCGCTTCACGTTTCTCGAGCTAAAAATTCAATTACAATCTGTTTTAATGAAAAATGTAAAAGAATTCAAGTTAAAATCAATAATGAGATTACAAAACCATTTAAAGCGAGTAATAAGGCTTTTGAAGCCATGAGTTACTATAAATAGAATTTTCTTGTCAATGGATGGCTTTCGTTTCATGTTTCCCGAGATAATCGTTTAATTATAATCTGTTTTAATGAAAATTGTAAAAAAATTCAACTTTAAATCAATAATAAGATTATAAAACCATTAAAAGCAAGTAATAAGGCTTTCAAAGGTAAGAGTGACTATAAATAAACTTTTCTTGCCAATCGATCGCTTTTGTTTTACATTTCCCAAGGCAAACATTTAATTATAACCTATTTTAATGAAAAATATAAAAAAATTCAACTTAAAATTAATAATGAGATCCTAAAACCATTTAAAGTGGGTAATAAGACTTTCAAAGTTATGAGTGACAGTAAATGGACTTTTCTTGCCAATGGATGGCTTTCGCTTCACGTTTCTCGAGGTGAACATTCAATTACAATCTGTTTTAATGAAAAATGTAAAAAAATTCAAGTTAGAATCAATAATGCGATTACAAAACCATTTAAAGCGAGTAATAAGACTTTTGAAGCCATAAGTTACTATAAATGGACTTTTCTTGTCAATGGATGGCTTCGCTTCATGTTTCCTAAGATAAAAGTTTAATTATAACCTGTTTTAATGAAAAATGTAAAAAAATTCAACTTAAATTCAATAATGAGATCATTAAACCATTTAAAGTAGGGAATAAGGCTCTCGAAGGTATGAGTGACTATAAATGGACTTTTCTTGCCAATCGATCGCTTTCACTTCACGTTTCCCAAGGCAAACATTCAATTTTAATCTATTTTAATGAAAAATGTAAAAAAATTCAACTTAAAATTAATAATGAGATCATAAAACCCTTTAAAGCGGGCAATAAGGCTTTCGAAGGCATAAGTGACTGTAAATGGACTTTTCTTGTCAATGGATGGCTTTCGCTTGACGTTTCCCGAGGTAAATACACAATTACAATCAGTTTTAAAAAAAAATGTAAAACAAATCAACTTAAAATCGATAATGATATTATAAAACCATTTAAAGCGGGTAATAAGGCTTTTGAAGGCATGAGTGACTATAAATGGACATTTTTTGTCTATGGATGGCTTTCGCTTCATGTTTCCCAAGGGAAAGATTTAATTATAATCTGTTTTAATGAAAACTGTAAAAGAATTAAATTTAAAATCAATAATAAGATTATAAAACCATATAAAACGAGTAAAATGGCTTTTGAAGGTATGAGTGACTATAAATGAACTTTTCTTGTCAATCGATCACTTTCACTTCACGTTTCCCAAGGCAAACATTCAACTTTAATCTATTTTAATAAAAAATGTAAAAAAATCCAACTTAAAATTAATAATGAGGTCATAAAACCATTTAAAGCAGGAAATAAGGCTTTCGAAGGTATCAGTGATTGTAAATGGACCTTTCTTGTCAATGAATGGCTTTCGCTTCACGTTTCTCGAGGTAAAAATTCAATTACAATCTGTTTTAATGAAAAATGTAAAAAAATTCAAGTTAAAATCAATAATGAGATTACAAAACCATTTAAAGCGAGTAATAAGGCTTTTGAAGCCATAAGTTACTATAAATGGACTTTTCTTGTCAATGGATGGCTTCGCTTCATGTTTCCTGAGATAAAAGTTTAATTATAACCTGTTTTAATGAAAAATTGTAAAAAAATTCAACTTAAATTCAATAATGAGATCATAAAACCAATTAAAGTAGGGAATAAGGCTCTCGAAGGTATGAGTGACTATAAATGGACTTTTCTTGCCAATCGATCCCTTTCACTTCACGTTTCCCAAGGCAAACATTCAATTTTAATCTATTTTAATGAAAAATGTAAAAAATTCAACTTAAAATTAATAATGAGATCATAAAACCCTTTAAAGCGGGCAAGAAGGCTTTCGAAGGCATGAGTGACTGTAAATGGACCTTTCTTGTCAATGGATGGCTTTCGCTTCACGTTTCCCGAGGTAAATACACAATTACAATCAGTTTTGACAAAAAATGTAAAAAAATTCAACTTAAAATCAATAATGATATTATAAAACCATTTAAAGCGGGTAATAAGGCTTTTGAAGGCATGAGTGACTGTAAATGGATATTTTTTGTTTATGGATGGCTTTCGCTTCATGTTTCCCCAGGCAGTGATTTAATTATAATCTGTTTTAATGGAAACTGTAAAAGAATTAAATTTAAAATCAATAATAAGATTATAAAACCATTTAAAACGAGTAAAATGGCTTTCGAAAGTATGAGTGACTATAAATGGTCTTTTCTTATCAATCGATCGCTTTCACTTCACGTTTCCCAAGGCAAACGTTCAATTTTAATCTATTTTAATGAAAAATGAAAAAAAATTCAACTTAAAATTAATAATGAGATCATAAAACCATTTAAAGCAAGGAATAAGGCTTTCGAAGGTATCAGTGACTGTAAATGGACTTTTCTTATCAATGGATGGCTTGCGCTTCACGTTTCCCAAGGCAAACATTCAATTATAATCTGTTTTAATGAAAAATGTAAAAAAATTCAACTTAAATTAATAATGAGATCCTAAAACCATTTAAAGCGGGCAATAAGGCTTTCGAAGGCATGAGTGACTGTAAATGGACCTTTCTTGTCAATGAATGGCTTTCGCTTGACGTTTCTCCAAGTAAAAATTCAATTACAATCTGTTTTAATGAAAAATGTAAAAAAATTCAAGTTAAAATCAATAATGAGATTACAAAACCATTTAAAGCGAGTAATAAGGCTTTTGAAGCCATGAGTTACTATAAATGGACTTTTCTTGTCAATGGATGGCTTTCGCTTCATGTTTCCCGAGATAATCGTTTAATTATAATCTGTTTTAATGAAAACTATAAAAAAATTCAACTTAAAATCAATAATAAGATTATAAAACCATTTAAAGCAAGTAATAAGGCTTTCAAAGGCAAGAGTGACTATAAATAGACTTTTCTTGCCAATCGATCGCTTTTGTTTTACATTTCCCAAGGCAAACATTTAATTATAACCTGTTTTAATGAAAAATGTAAAAAAATTCAACTTAAAATTAATAATGAGATTCTAAAACCATTTAAAGTGGGTAATAAGGCTTCCGAAGGTATAAGTGACAGTAAATGGACTTTTCTTGTCAATGGATGACTTTCGCTTCACGTTTCCCAAGGTGAACATTCAATTACAATCTGTTTTAATAAAAACTGTAAAAAAATTCAAGTTAAAATCAACAATGAGATTACAAAACCATTTAAAGCGAGTAATAAGACTTTTGAAGCTATAAGTTGTTATAAATGGTCTTTTCTTGTCAATGGATGGCTTCACTTCATGTTTCTTGAGATAAAAGTTTAATTATAACCTGTTTTAATGAAAAATGTAAAACAATTCAACTTAAAATCAATAATGAGATTACAAAACCATTTAAAATGAGTAATAAGGCTTTTAAAGCCATGAGTTTGTATAAATGGACTTTTCTTGTTAATGGTTAGTTTTCGCTTCATGTGTCCCGAGATAATCGTTTAATTATAATCTGTTTTATTGAAAAATGTAAAACCCGACCCTATAAACACATGTCATGACATACATGCACTGAGTAACATGTTATTATGCTAAGAAAGTCCCTAAGAATAGACTAAACCCGATATTTTACCTAACGATACACTTGAGTTGATTTAACCTCGAACTAGTTCAAATAGGGATCGTAAAATGAAATTTAATATTTTACAGTCCATGAATGACTAAAAATTATTGTTTGGAGTTCGAGGGTTCATTTTGGGAAAAATTGAAAATTTTGATGTTTAGGGGCAAAATCATCATTTTTCCACCTAAGATAATAATTTGATCATGGAGTGAAATTTTTGACCAAGATTAACTATTTGGAGTATAATTTAATGATAGGAAGTGAAAATTTTCAATTCCAGCAATTTTCGAAACATAAGGGCAAAACGGTAATTTTGTCGCCCCAGGGTAAAAACCGTATTTTTCACCACCCAAAACTTGTCAAAATCATAGGATTTACTTATTTTTGGTATGAATAACTATGGTATGTTAAGTGGTGAAAAATTGAAGTTTAAAGGATGAAATTTTAAAAACGGGCCAATGGAAAAGTGACACATGGCACTTTTTAATCGTTTAAATTATTTAAAGGAAAATCAGCCCATTTAAACCCCACATCAGGTGATGGCCGGCCATAAGGAGAAATGAAGAGAGAAAATAGAGAGGAAAGGAAGAAAAGAAAAAAACCAAAGGAAAACTAGAAAATTCAAAAGGAAATTCACCTTTTTTGTCCGTTTACGCGTCTAACGGTAAGATTTTTCGACTTTCGCTTGATTTCTATCTTTCCTAAGCCTTTATTTCCATTTAGCATGCTTGATTAGAGAGATCAAAAAGTGATACCAAGGGCTGGCCAAATTTCAAGGGGGAGGATTTTGAATTTTTAGGTTTTGATTCTTAGTTAAATTGGTAGTTTTAGTTAGTTAAATGTGTATAAAAATCAAATTGGGCAAGAAAGTATGAAATTCTCACAATACCCACCCTTGGCCGAATATTCAATGATGTACAATGATGATGAGCTGATTTTTATTCTAAGAGAATGAATAGCTTTCGTTTCACGTTTCTCGAGGTAAATATTCAATTACAATCTGTTTTAATGAAAAATGTAAAAAAATTCAAGTTAAAATATATAATGAGATTATAAAACCATTTAAAGCGAGTAATAAGGCTTTTGAAGGCATGAGTTACTATAAATGGACTTTTCTTGTCAATGGATGGCTTCGCTTTATGTTTCCCGAGATAATCGTTTAATTATAATCTGTTTTAAGGAAAAATGCAAAAAAATTCAACTTAAAATCAATAATAAGATTATAAAACCATTTAAAGCAAGTAATAAGGCTTTCAAAGGCATGAGTGACTATAATTAGACTTTTCTTGCCAATCGATCATTTTTGCTTTATATTTCCCAAGGCGAAGATTTAATTATAATCTGTGTTAATGAAAAATGTATAAAAATTGAACTTAAAATTAATAATGAGATCCTAAAACCATTTAAAGTTGGCAATAAGGCTTTCGAAGGCATGAGTGACTGTAAATGGACTTTTCTTGTCAATGGATGGCTTTCGCTTCACGTTTCCTGAGGTAAAAATTCAATTACATTCTGTTTTAATGAAAAATGTAAAAAAATTCAAGTTAAAATCAATAATGAGATTACAAAACCATTTAAAGCGAGTAATAAGGCTTTAATCGTTTAATTATAATATGTTTTAATGAAAAATGCAAAAAAATTCAACTTACAATCAATAATAAGATTATAAAACCATTTTAAGCAAGTAATAAGGCTTTTAAAGGCATGTGTCACGACTCGAAACTCCTATCGAGCCCGTGACAACCGTCGAGACATCTCGATCGACATTCATCACCCGAAATGTCAACCGGAACCCCGCAAGGCTTTAATATCCGCTTCTCATTTCCCCTGTGGGTAATTGTTTCCAAATACCACATTCTAAAAGATTTTAAACTGTTTCCAACTTAAACAAATAAAATAATAATTTTCGTCTCACAGGGGTATTTTGGTCATTTATCTCAAAAATCTCAAAATCATCTAAAAATATAGTATGTAAGTGGAAAACACATATTTCATAATCAAAAATAATTTTAGATGTCTAAAACATTCGTTTAAAATGGAATTATGACTGTCATAATAAAATAAAAATATTAAATAAAATATTCAATTTTCACATAAAACGATATTTTAAGAACACTGCATAAATAATTTTTATAGCGTAAAAGCAAAATAAATTCTTACATACCGTAATACAAATAACCAAAGTATAGAATTTAATTTACAGTGACACGTGGGCCCATGAATGACCAAAAGTATCAAAAGAAATGAACCTACAGTCTTTGGATGTGGCAAGTTCAACTGTAATCCTCACCGATATCAGTTATCTATAATCTATTCTGAGCCTGAAATGGGTGAAAATGAGGGTGGTGAGATTATAAAATCCCAGTGAGTAAACAAACATCACTCAAAATATCTAAAGTCGAGTAAAATGAGACTATTAAAACATTTCATCAAACTGTAATTTATCATCTTTCAACTTATTTCAACCAAATGAAATCAATTTATTTAAAGCAAGTAATCAGTATGGCTTATGAATTTCTTAAAAAAAGCTTGGCTCATGCCAAAAATTATTATCATACTCAGTTATCTGGGATACCTTGGTCGAGGGCTATCCCAACTGAGTCCGCCAAGGCTATTAGAAAGTCATATTTTTATTTTGAAAACATAGCCATTCTTTGGTGTTGGCCGAGTTCCCCTTCACGTGGTGGTTTGGCGTGAAGTGAACTTTAAAGTTATACCTTGGGAGTTACCCTACTCGTCTCTCCAACCGAGGTAAAAATATAACAGGATTTTGTGCCCCTCTAATAGGTTAGTCCACAAAACCCAGCCCACTGCAGCAGGTCAAACCCACTATACAATAAAATTTTGATAGCATGATAGGGCTAATATATTACTACCCAACCTGTAAGGGTAAAATAAAGCAATTCATACAATTCATAAAAACCACAGCCCAGCCAGTCATGCCAATACAATAACATAAGCCATTAATTCAATTTTAAATTTACAACATATCAGTGGTCTCCAATTATTCTATTTTCAAAATCGTTATTTCGTTTCAAGATAATTTATAAAATATTTTCATTTAAACTCATTTTGTTTACAAAACATAAAAATTTACCATTTGAACTCATTTTCATAAAATTCACCAAAACCGAATAAAAACATACTTTAGATAATTAAAATGATGGTAAGGTTACTCACCGTGTCTAGAGTGGGGATTTTCGAAATACTCAAACTATAGGTCCTCGGGTGTAATTCCTTTGCCTTTATCAGAGGACTCACCACCTTGACACAGTACAAAATCAAGAAATTCACCCCATTGATGCTAAATTGAAATTAAACTAATTTAGACTACTAATGCTTGATATGGAATGCAAAAATGTCTAAATTTTTGCCTAAATGCGGTGTTAGCCTATTTCGATCTTTTACCCGATAAATCGATATACGCATTCGTTTTAACTCCAAATTAATTTTTTTCAGTTTCTATACCTCCATTGCACCCAAATTGACTAAATGTCCCTCAGTGTGGTGCAAATTATCAGTCCCGATAGCAAATTATGAAAATACCCTTAGTGGGTAAAAATTTATATTTTTACTCCGAAAATTCCCATTATTTTTCTAGGCTCATAATTCATCATTATTCATCATAATTCCTCAAATAAACATCAAGATCAGCAGCCAATATTCCCCTAGAAAATTTGGCATAATGGGTTTCAATGGGAGAAAATTATATTTCTAGCTTATTTTTGCTATATTTCAATATAACTTAACTAAAATCACTTAATTCAATTAAAATCAACCAAAAATCAAGCTCAAAACTCATCCATGGAGGTTTGGCCAGCATGGGTGTCCATACCCACTTTCTAATTTTGCATGGAAATGAGAAAAAAATGCATGGGTAGTGAAAATCACAAGGAAAATCAATGAAATTTACCTTTTCAATGCTTGATTTCTTGATTTCTCTTGATTTTCCCCAAATTTTCAGGTAGGGTTCTTATTTGTTTTTTTCCCCCTTTTCTCCCCTGGTTTGGACAGCTGAAGAAGATGAAAATTCTGGAATTTTTACCTTTTTAAAGGCTAAAATAATATAATATTATTTTATTCATTTTTTAATGTTTTATTAATTCCTTAAATTCTAGCCATCCATTTGTTTCCAAATTTTCACCATACACTTGTCCCACATATCCATAGTTTAGATAAAATTCTCAGACTTATCCAAAGTCTTGGTGGAGTAATTTTTGAAATTTACACTTTTGCCTCCGTAAAAGTCAAAAATTACATTTTTGCAGCAAAAATTGAAAAATTACCCATAGACATATTTTTCATCCCTTATACTCATACCATTCTGCAATTTGTCAAATTTGATCCAAATTCTCTCAAAATCTCAAATTTTGTCTGTGGGTGGTAAAATTACAATTTTGCCCCTACACTCTAGAAATCATCGGAATTAAACTTTTTCACTGCCAAACCCTCAAATTATACTCCAATAAGTCAAATGGGGCCAAAAAAAAAATTCTTTTCTAAAAATTCCCATTGTGTCCCTAGGTGGCAAATGACCATTTTGCCTCTAGATAGTAAAAATTTCGATTTGACTCTAAATTGATCATCGAACTCCAAATCATCATATTAAACCATTTTGGGACTTTAATATTCTTAATTTCATTTTAAATTCTTTATTTGATCTAGTTCGATGCTTAAATTAACTTAATTGTACCATTTGGTACATTGTCGTCTTTTAACGATTTTTCTTGCGGGGCTTTCCAAGTATGCAAGCATATTGTCAATCATATGAATGACATGGAAAGTATTTTAAAAGGTCGGGCTTGACAGCATGAGTGATTATAAATAGACTTTTCTTGTCAATCGATCGCTTTTGCTTTACTTTTCTCAAGGCAAACATTTAATTATAATCTGTTTTAATAAAAAATATAAAAAAATTCAACTTAAAATTAATAATGGGATCCTAAAACCATTTAAAGTGGGCAATAAGCCTTTCGAAGGCATGAGTGACTGTAAATTGACTTTTCTTGTCAATGGATGGGTTTCACTTCACGTTTCTCGAGGTAAAAATTCAATTACATTCTGTTTTAATAAAAAATATAAAAAAATTCAAGTTAAAATCAATAATGAGATTACAAAACCATTTAAAGCGAGTAATAAGGCTTTTGAAGCCATGAGTTACTATAAATGGACTTTTGTTGTCAATGGATGACTTTTGCTTTATGTTTCTCGAGATAATCGTTTTATTATAATCTATTTTAAGAAAAAATGCAAAAAAATTCAACTTAAAATCAATAATAGGATTATAAAACCATTTAAAGCAAGTAATAAGGCTTTCAAAGGCATGAGTGACTATAATTAGACTTTTCTTGTCAATCGATCACTTTTGATTTGCAATTTCCAAGGCAAACATTTAATTATAACCTGTTTTAATGAAAAATGTAAAAATATTCAACTTAAAATTAATAATGAGATCCTAAAACCATTTAAAGCGGGCAATAAGGCTTTCGAAGGCATGAGTGATTGTAAATGGACTTTTCTTGTCAACGGATGGCTTTCGTTTTATGTTCCTCGAGGTAAATATTCAATTACAATCTATTTTAATGAAAAATGTAAAACAATTCAAGTTAAAATTAATAATGAGATCCTAAAACCATTTAAAGTTGGCAATAGAGCTTTTGAAGGCATGAGTGACTGTAAATAGACTTTTCTTGTCAATGGATGGCTTTCGCTTCACGTTCCCCTAGGTAAACATTCAATTACAATCTGTTTTAATGAAAAATGTAAAAAAATTCAACTTAAAATCAATAATGAGATTACAAAACCATTTAAAGCGAGTAATAAGGCTTTTGAAGCCAATAGTTACTATAAATGGACTTTTCTTGTCAATGGATGGCTTCGCTTCATGTTTCCCGAGATAAAAGTTTAATTATAACTTGTTTCAATGAAAAATGTAAAAAAATTCAACTTAAAATCAATAATAAAATTACAAAACCATTTAACGCAAGTAATAAGGCTTTTAAAGGCATGAGTGACTATAAACAGACTTTTCTTGCCAATCGATCGCTTTCGCTTTACATTTTCCAAGGCAAACATTCAATTATAATCTGTTTTAATGAAAAAAGTAAAAAAAATTCAACTTAAAATTAAAATTGAGATCATCAAACGATTTACAGTGGGCAATAAGGCTTTCGAAGGCATGTGTGACTGTAAATGGACTTTTCTTGTCAAATGGATGGCTTTCGCTTCATGTTTCCCGAGGTAAACATTCAATTACAATCTGTTTTAATTAAAAATATAAAACAATTCAACTTAAAATCAATAATGAGATTACAAAAAAATTTAAAGTGAGTAATAAGGCTTTGGGAGCCGTGAGTTACTATAAATGGACTTTTCTTGTCAATGGTTGGCTTTCGCTTTATGTTTCCTGAGATAATCGTTTAATTATAATCTGTTTTAAGGAAAAATATAAAAAAATTCAACTGAAAATCAATAATAAGATTATAAAACCATTTAAAACAAGTAATAAGGCTTTCAAAGGCATGAATGAATATAATTAGACTTTTCTTGCCAATCGATCGCTTTTGTTTTACATTTCCCAAAGCAAACATTTAATTCTAACCTGTTTGAATGAAAAATGTAAAAAAATTCAACTTAAAATTAATAATGAGATCCTAAAACCATTTAAAGTGGGCAGTAAGCCTTTCGAAGGCATGAGTGACTGTAAATGGACTTTTCTTGTCACTGGATGGCTTTCGCTTCACGTTTCTCGAGGTAAATATTCAATTACAATCTGTTTTAATGAAAAATGTAAAAACATTCAAGTTAAAATTAATAATGATATCCTAAACCATTTCAAATTGGCAATAAGGCTTTCGAAGGCATGAGTGACTGTAAATGGACTTTTCTTGTCAATGGATGGCTTTTGCTTCACGTTTCCTAAGGTAAAAATTCAATTTCATTCTATTTTAATGAAAAATGTGCAAAAATCCAAGTCAAAATCAATAATGAGACTACAAAACCATTTAAAGCGAGTAATAAGGCTTTTGAAGCCATAAGTTACTATAAATGGACTTTTCTTGTCAATGGATGGCTTTCGCTTCATATTTCTCGAGATAATCGTTTAGTTATAATCTGTTTTAATGAAAAATGCAAAAAACATTTAACTCAAAATCAATAATTAGATTATAAAACCATTTAAAGCAAGTAATAAGGCTTTCAAAGGCATGAATGACTATAAATAGACTTTTCTTACCAATCGATCACTTTTGCTTTACATTTCCCAAAGCAAACATTTAATTATAACCTATTTTAATGAAAAATATAAAAGAATTTAACTTAAACTGAATAATGAGATCCTAAAACCATTTAAAGTGGGCAATAAGGCTTTCGAAGGCATGAGTGACTGTAAATGGACTTTTCTTGTCAATGGATGGCTTTCGCTTCACGTTTCTTAAGGTAAATATTTAATTACAATCTGTTTTAATGAAAAATGCAAAAACGTTTAACTTAAAATTAATAATGAGATCCTAAAACCATTTAAAGCTGGCAGTAAGGCTTTCAAAGGCACGAGTGACTGTAAATGGACTTTTCTTATCAATGGATGGCTTCCGCTTCACATTTCCTGAGGTAAACATTCAATTACAATCTGTTGTAACGAAAAATGTAAAAAAATTCAAGTTAAAATCAATAATGAGATTACAAAACCATTTAAAGCGAGTAATAAGGCTTTTGAAGGGATGAGTTACTATAAATGGACTTTTCTTGTCAATGGATGGCTTTCGCTTCATGTTTTCCGAGATAATCTTTGAACTATAATCTGTTTTAATGAAAAATGCAAAAAAATTCAACTTAAAATCAATTACAAGAGTACAAAACCCTTTAAAGCGAGTAATAAGGCTTTTGAAGCAATGAGTTACTATAAATGGACTTTTCTTATCAATGGATGGCTTTTCCTTCGTGTTTCCCGAGATAATCATTTAATTATAATCTATTTTAAGGAAAAATTCAAAAAATTTCAACTTAAAATCAATAATAAGATTATAAAACCATTTAAAGCAAGTAATAAAGCTTTCAAAGGCATGAGTGACTATAAATAGACTTTTCTTGCCAATCGATCGCTTTTGCTTTACTTTTCCCAAGACAAACATTTAATTATAATCTGTTTTAATGAAAAATATAAAAAAATCCAACTTAAAATTAATAATGGGATTCTAAAATCATTTAAAGCGGGAAATAAGGCTTTAAAAGGTATGAGTGACTGTAAATAGACTTTTCTTGTCAATTGATGGCTTTAGCTTCACGTTTCTCAAGGTAAAAATTCAATTACATTCTGTTTTAATGAAAAATCTAAAAATATTCAAGTGAAAATGAATAATGAGATTACAAAACCATTTAAAGCGAGTAATAAGGCTTTTGAAGCATGAGTTACTATAAATGGACTTTTCTTGTCAATGGATGGCTTTCGCTTGATGTTTCCCGAGATAATCGTTTAATTATAATCTGTTTTAAGGAAAATACAAAAAAAATTCAACTTAAAATCAATAATAAGATTATAAAACCATTTAAAGCAAGTAATAAGGTTTCAAAGGCATGAGTGACTACAAATAGACTTTTCTTGCGAATCGATCCCTTTTGCTTTACATTTCCCAAGGCAAACTTTTAATTATAACCTGTTTTAATGAAAAATGTAAAAAAATTCAACTTAAAATTAATAGTGAGATCCTAAAACCATTTAAAGTGGGTAATAAGGCTTTCGAAGGCATGAGTGACTATAAATAGACCTTTCTTGTTAATCAATGGCTTTTGTTCCATGTTTCTCAAGGTTAAAATTCAATTACAATCTGTTATAACAAAAAATGTAAAAAAATTTAAGTTAAAATCAATAATGAGATTATCAAACCATTTAAAGCGAGTAATAAGGCTTTTGAAGCCATGAGTTACTATAAATGGATTTTTCTTGTCAATGGATGGCTTTCGCTTTATGTTTCCCGAGATAATCGTTTAATTATAATCTGTTTGAAGGAAAAATGCAAAACAATTCAACTTAAAATCAATAATAAGACTATAAAACCATTTAAAGCAAGTAATAAGGCTTTCAAAGGCATGAGTTACTATAATTAGACTTTTCTTGCCAATCGATCACTTTTGCTTTGCATTTTCGAAGGCAAACATTTAATTATAACCTGTTTTAATGAAAAATGTAAAAAAAATCAACTTAAAATTAATACTGAGATCCTAAAACCATTGAAAGTGGGCAATAAGGCTTTCGAAGGCATGAGTGACTGTAAATGGACTTTTCTTGTCAATAGATGGCTTTCTCTTCACGTTTCTCGAGGTAAATATTCAATTACAATTTGATTTAACGAAAAATGTAATGAAATTCAAGTTAAAATTAATAATGAGATCCTAAAACCATTTAAAGTTGTCAATAAGGCTTTCGAAGGCATGAGTGACTGTAAATGAACTTTTCTTGTCAACGGATGGCTTTCGCTTCATGTTTCTTGAGGTAAAAATTCAATTACATTCTCTTTTAATGAAAAATGGAAAAAAATTGAAGTTAAAATCAATAATAAGATTACAAAACCATTTAAAGCGAGTAATAAGACTTTTGAAGTCATGAGTTACTATAAATGGACTTTTCTTGTCAATGGATGGCTTTCGTTTCATGTTTCCTGAGATAATTGTTTTATTATAATCAGTTTTCATGAAAAATGCAAAAAAATTCAACTTAAAATCAATAATAAGATTATAAAACCATTTAAAGCAAGTAATAAGGCTTTCAAAGGCATGAGTGACTATAAATAGACTTTTCTTGCCAACCGATCGCTTTTGCTTTAAATTTCCCAAGGCAAACATTCAATTATAATCTGTTTTAATGAAAAATGTAAAAAAATTCAACTTAAAATTAATAATGAGGTCATAAAATAATTTACAGCGAGCAATAAGGCTTTTGAAGGCATGAGTGACTGTAAATGGACTTTTCTTGTCAATGGATGGCTTTCGCTTCATGTTTCCCTAGGTAAAAATTCAATTACATTCTGTTTTAATGAAAAATCTAAAAAAAATTCAAGTTAAAATCATTAATGAGATTACAAAAGCATTTAAACTTAGTAATAAGGCTTTCGAAGCCATGAGTTACTATAAATGGACTTTTCTTGTCAATGGATGGCTTTCGATTCATGTTTCCCAAGATAATCGTTTAATTATACTCTGTTTTAATGAAAAATGCAAAAAAATTCAACTTATAATCAATAATAAGATTATAAAACCATTTAAAGCAAGTAATAAGGCTTTCAAAGGCATGAGTGAGTATAAATAGACTTTTCTTGCCAATCGATCGCTTTTGCTTTACATTTCCCAAGGCAAACATTTAATTATAACCTGTTTTAATAAAAAATGTAAAAAAATTCAACTTAAAATTAATAATGAGATCCTAAAACCATTGAAAGTGGGCAATAAGGCTTTCGAAGGCATGAGTGACTATAAATGGACCTTTGTTGTTAATCAATGGCTTTCATTTCACGTTTCTCAAGGTAAAAATTCAATTACAATCTGTTTTAATGAAAAATGTAAAAAAATTCATGTTAAAATGAATAATGAGATCCTGAAACCATTTAAAGTTGGCAATAAGGCTTTCGAAGGCATGAGTGACTGTAAATTAACTTGTCTTGTCAATGGGTGGCTTTCACTTCACGTTTCCTGAGGTAAAAATTCAATTTCATTCTGTTTTAATGAAAAATGTAAAAAAATTTAAGTCAAAATCAATAATGAGATTACAAAACCATTTAAAGCGAGTAATAAGGCTTTTAAAGCTATGAGTTACCATAAATGGACTTTTCCTGTCAATGGATGGCTTTCGCTTCATGTTTCCCGAGATAATCGTTTAATTATAATATGTTTTAATGAAAAATGTAAAAAAATTTAACTTAAAATCAATAATAAGATTATAAAACCATTTAAAGCAAGTAATAAGGCTTTCAAAGGCATGAGTGACTATAAATAGACTTTTCTTGCCAATCGATCGCTTTTGCTTTGCATTTTCCAAGGCAAACATTTAATTATAACCTGTTTCAATAAAAAATGTAAAAAAATTCAACTTAAAATTAATAATGAGATCCCAAAACCATTTAAAGTGGGCAATAAGGCTTTCGAAGACATGAGTGACTGTAAATGGACCTTTGTTGTTAATGAATGGCTTTCATTTCACGTTTGTCGAGGTAAAAATTCAATTACAATTTGTTTTAATGAAAAATATAAAAAAAATTCAAGTTAGAATCAATAATGAGATTGCAAAACCATTTAAAGCGAGTAATAAGGCCTTTGAAGCCATGAGTTATTATAAATGGACTTTTCTTGTCAATGGATGGCTTTTGCTCTATGTTTCTCGAGATAATCGTTTAATTATAATCTGTTTTAAAGAAAAATGCAAAACAATTTAACTTAAAATCAATAATAAGATTATAAAACCATTTAAAGCAAGTAATAAGGCTTTCAAAGGCATGAGTGACTATAATTAGACTTTTCTTGCAAATCGATCGCTTTAGTTTTACATTGCCCAAGGCAAACATTTAATTATAACCTGTTTGAATGAAAAATGTAAAAAAATTCAACTTAAAATTAATAATGAGATCTTAAAACCATTTAAAGTGGGCAATAAGGCTTTCGAAGGCATGAGCGACTGTAAATGGACTTTTCTTATTAATGGATGGCTTTCGCTTCACGTTTCTCGAGGTAAATATTCAATTACAATCTGTTTTAATGAAAAATGTAAAAAAATTCATGTTAAAATTAATAATGAGATCCTAAAACCATTTAAAGTTGGCAATAAGGCTTTCGAAGGCATGAGTGACTGTAAATTAACTTTTCTTGTCAATGGGTGGCTTTCGCTTCACGTTTCCTGAGGTAAAATTCACTTTCATTCTGTTTAATGAAAAATGTAAAACAATTCAAGTCAAAATCAATAATGAGATTACAAAACCATTTAAAGCGAGTAATAAGGCTTTTGAAGCCATGAGTTACCATAAATGGACTTTTCTTGTCAATGGATGGCTTTCACTTCATGTTTCCCGAGATAATCGTTTAATTATAATATGTTTTAATTAAAAATGCAAAAACATTTAACTTAAAATCAATAATAAGATTATAAAACCATTTAAGGCAAGTAATAAGGCTTTCAAAAGCATGAGTGACTATAATTAGACTTTTCTTGCCAATCGATCGCTTTTGCTTTGCATTTTCCAAGGCAAACATTTAATTATAACATGTTTTAATGAAAAATGTAAAAAAATATAACTTAAAATTAATAATGAGATCCTAAAACCATTTAAAGTTGGCAATAAGGCTTTCAAAGGCATGAATGACTGTAAATGGACTTTTCTTGTCAATGGATGGCTTTCGCTTCACGTTTCTCGAGGTAAATATTCAATTACAATATGTTTTAATGAAAAATGAAAAAAATTCAAGTTAAAATCAATAATGAGATCCTAAAACCATTTAAAGTGGGGCAATAAGGCTTTCGAAGGCATGAGTGACTGTAAATGGACTTTTCTTGTCAATGGATGGCTTGCACTTCACGTTTCTTGAGGTAAATATTCAATTACAGTCCGTTTTAATAAAAAATGCAAAAAAATTCAAGTTAAAGTTAATAATGAGATCCTAAAACTATTTAAAATTGGCAATAAGGCTTTCGAAGGCATGAGTGACTGTAAATGGATGGCTTTCACTTCACGGTTCTCGAGGTAAATATTCAATTACAATCCGTTTTAATGAGAAATGTAAAAAAATTCAAGTTAAAATTAATAATGAGATCCTAAAACCATTTAAAGTTGGCAATAAGGCTTTCGAAGGCATGAGTGATTGTAAATTGACTTTTCTTGTCAATGGGTGGCTTTCGCTTCACGTTTCCTGAGGTAAAAATTCAATTTCATTCTGTTTTAATGAAAAATGTAAAAAAAATTCAAGTCAAAATCAATAATGAGATTACAAAACCATTTAAAGCGAGTAATAAGGCTTTTGAAGCCATGAGTTACTATAAATGGACTTTTCTTGTTAATGGATGGCTTTCACTTCATGTTTCTCGAGATAATCGTTTAATTATAATCTGTTTGAAGGAAAAATGCAAAAAAAATTCAACTTAAAATCGATAATAAGATTATAAAACCATTTAAAGCAAGTAATAAGGCTTTCAAAGGCATGAGTGACTATAATTAGACTTTTATTGCCAATCGATCACTTTTGCTTTGCATTTTCCAAGGCAAACATTTAATTATAACCTGTTTTAATGAAAAATGTAAAAAAAATCAACTTAAAATTAATACTGAGAGCCTAAAACCATTTAAAGTGGGCAATAAGGCTTTCGAAGGTATAAGTGACTGTAAATGGACTTTTCTTGTCAATGGATGGCTTTCGCTTCACGTTTCTTGAGGTAAATATTCAATTACAATCCGTTTTAATGAAAAATGTAAAAAAATTCAAGTTAAAATCAATAATGGGATTGCGAAATCATTTAAAGCGAGTAATAAGGCTTTTGATGCCATGAGTTACTACAAATGGACTTTTCTTGTCAATTGATGGCTTTCGCTTTATGTTTCCCGAGATAATCGTTTAATTATAATCTGTTTGAAGGAAAAATGCAAAAAAAAATTCAACTTAAAATCAATAATAAGATTATAAAACCATTTAAAGCAAGTAATATAGCTTTCAAAGGTATGAGTGACTATAATTAGACTTTTCTTGCCAATCGATCACTTTTGCTTTGCATTTTCCAAGGCAAACATTTAATTATAACCTGTTTTAATGAAAAATGTAAAAAAATTCAACCTAAAAATAATACTGAGACCTTAAAACCATTTAAAGTGGGCAATAAGGCTTTCAAAGGCATGAGTGACTGTAAATGGACCTTTCTTGTCAAAGGATGGCTTTTGCTTCACGTTTCTCAAGGTAAAAATTCAATTACATTCTGTTTTAATGAAAAATCTAAAAATATTCAAGTTAAAATAAATAATGAGATTACAAAACCATTTAAAGCGAGTAATAAGGCTTTTGAAGCATGAGTTACTATAAATCGACTTTTCTTGTCAATGGATGGCTTTCGCTTGATGTTTCCCGAGATAATCATATAATTATAATCTGTTTTAAGGAAAAATTCAAAACAAATTCAACTTAAAATCAATAATAAGATTATAAAATCATTTAAAGCAAGTAATAAGGCTTTCAAAGGCATGAGTGACTATAATTAGACTTTTCTTGCCAATCGATCACTTTTGCTTTGCATTTTCCAAGGTAAACATTTAATTATAACCTGTTTTAATGAAAAATGTAAAAAAATTCAACCTAAAATTAATACTGAGATCCTAAAACCATTTAAAGTGGGCAATAAGGCTTTCAAAGGCATGAGTGACTGTAAATGGACTTTTCTTGTTAATGGATGGTTGTCGTTTCACGTTTCTCGAGGTAAATATTCAATTACAATCCGTTTTATTGAAAAATGTAAAAAAAAATTAAGTTAAAATTAATAATGAGATCCTAAAACCATTTAAAGTGGGTTATAGGGCTTTCGAAGGCATGAGTGACTGTAAATGGACTTTTCTTGTCAATGGATGGCTTTCGCTTCACGTTTCTTAAGGTAAAAATTCAATTACATTCTGTTTTAATGAAAAATGTAAAACAATTCAAGTTAAAGTCAATAATAAGATTGCAAAACCATTTAAAGCGAGTAAGAAGACTTGTGAAGCCATGAGTTACTATAAATGAACTTTTCTTATCAATGGATGGCTTTCGCTTCATGTTTCCCGAGATAATCTTTGAATTATAATCTATATTAATGAAAAATGAAAAAAAATTTAACTTAAAATCAATAACAAGATTACAAAACCATTTAAAGTGATCAATAAGGCTTTTGAAGCCATGTGTTACTATAAATGAACTTTTCTTGTCAATGGATGGCTTTCGCTTTATGTTTCCCGAGATAATCGTTTTATTATAACTGTTTTAAGGAAAAATGTAAAAAAATTCAACTTAAAATCAATAATAAGATTATAAAACCATTTAAAGCAAGTAATAAGGCTTTCAAAGTCATGAGTGACTATAATCAGACTTTTCTTGGCAATCGATCGCTTTTGCTTTGCATTTTCCACGGCAAACATTTAAATATAACCTGTTTTAATGAAAAATGTAAAAAAACTCAACTTAAAATTAATACTGAGATCCTAAAACCATTTAAAGTGGGCAATAAGGCTTTTAAAGGCATGAGTGACTGTAAATGGACTTTTCTTGTTAATGGACTTTTCTTGTCAATGGATTGGTTTCGCTTCACATTTCTCGAGGTAAATATTCAATTACAATTCGTTTTAATAAAAATGTAAATAAATTCAAGTTAAAATTAATAATGAGATCCTAAAACCATTTAAAGTGGGCAACAAGGCTTTCGAAGGTATGAGTGACTGTAAATGAACTTTTCTTGTCAATGGATGGCTAGCACTTCACGTTTCTCGAGGTAAATATTCAATTACAATCCTTTTTAATGACAAATGTAAAAAAATTCAAGTTAAAATTAATAATGAGATCCTAAAACCATTTAAAATTGGCAATAAGGCTTTCGAAGGCATGAGTGACTGTAAATAGACTTTTCTTGTCAATGGATGGCTTTCGCTTCACGTTTCTTGAGGCAAAAATTCAATTAGATTCTATTTTAATGAAAAATGTAAAAAAATTGAAGTTAAAATCAATAATAAGATTACAAAACCATTTAAAGCGAGCAATAAGACTTTTGAAGCCATAAGTTACTATAAATGGACTTTTCTTATCAATGGATAGCTTTCGCTTCATGTTTCCTGAGATAATCGTTGAATTATAATCTGTTTTAATGAAAAATGCAAAAACAATCAACTTAAAATCAATAACAAGATTACAAAACCATTTAAAGTGAGTAATAAGGCTTTTGAAGCCATGAGTTACTATAAATGGACATTTCTTGTCAATGGATGGCTTCCGCTTCATGTTTCCCGAGAGAATCGTTTTATTATATTCTGTTTTCATGAAAAATGCAAAAAACTTCAACTTAAAATCAATAATAAGATTATAAAGCCATTTAAAGCAAGTAATCAGGCTTTCAAAGGCATGATGGACTATAAATAGACTTTTCTTGCCAATCGATCACTTTTGCTTTACTTTACTCGAGACAAACATTTAATTATAATCAGTTTTAATGAAAAATATACAAAAAATTCAACTTAAAATTAATAATGGGATTCTAAAACTATTTAAAGTGGGCAATTAGGCTTTCGAAGCCATGAGTGACTGTAAATGGACTTTTCTTGTCGATGGATGGCTTTCGCTTCACGTTTCTCAAGGTAAAAATTCAATTACATTATGGTTTAATGAAAAATCTAAAAATATTCAAGTTAAAATAAATAATGAGATTACAAAACCATTTAAAGCGAGTAATAGGGCTTTTGAATCATGAGTTACTATAAATCGACTTTTCTTGTCAATGGATGGCTTTCGCTTGATATTTCCTGAGATAATCGTTTAATTATAATCTATTTTAAGGAAAAATGCAAAACAAATTCAACTTAAAATCAATAATAAGATTATAAAACCATTTAAAGCAAGTAAAAAGGCTTTCAAAGGCATGAGTGACTATAAATAGACTTTTCTTGCCAGTCGATCCCTTTAGCTTTACCTTTCGCAAGGCAAACATTTAATTATAACCTGTTTTAATGAAAAATGTAAAAAAATTTAACTTAAAATTAGTAATGAGATCCTAAAACAATTTAAAGTGGGCAATAAGGCTTTCGAAGGCATGAGTGATTGTAAATGGACCTTTCTTGTTAATGAATGGCTTTCATTTCATGTTTCTCAAGGTAAAAATTCAATTACAATTTGTTATAATGAAAAATGTAAAAAAATTCAACTTAAAATCAATAATGAGATTACAAAACCATTTAAAGCGAGTAATAAGGCTTTTGAAGCCTAGAGTTACTATAAATGGACTTTTCTTGTCAATGGATGGCTTTCGCTTTATGTTTCCCGAGTTAATCGTTTAATTATAATCTATTTTAAGGAAAAATACAAAAAAATTCAACTTAAAATAAATGGTGAGATCCTAAAACCATTTAAAGTGGGCAATAAGGCTTTCGAAGGCATGAGTGACTGCAAATGGACCTTTCTTGTTAATCAATGGCTTTTGTTCCATGTTTCTCAAGGTAAAAATTCAATTACAATCTATTATAACGAAAAATGTAAAAAAATTCAAGTTAAAATAAATAATGAGATTATGAAACCATTTAAAGCGAGTAATAAGGCTTTTGAAGCCATGAGTTACTATAAATGGATTTTTCTTGTCAATGGATGGCTTTCGCTTTATGTTTCCCGAGATAATCGTTTAATTATAATCTGTTTGAAGGAAAAATGCTAAAAAAATTCAACTTAAAATCAATAATAAGATTATAAAACCATTTAAAGCAAGTAATAAGGCTTTCAAAGGCATGAGTGACTATAATTAGACTTTTCTAGCCAATCGATCACTTTTGCTTTGCATTTTCCAAGGCAAACATTTAATTATAACCTGTTTTAACGAAAAATGTAAAAAAATTCAACCTAAAATTAATACTGAGATCCTAAAACCATTTAAAGTGGGTAATAAGGCTTTCAAAGGCATGAGTGACTGTAAATGGACTTTTCTTGTCAATGGATGGCTTTCGATTCACGTTTCTCAAGGTAAAAATCCAATTTCATTCTGTTTTAATGAAAAATCTAAAAATATTCAAGTTAAAATAAATAATGAGATTACAAAATCATTTATAGCGAGTGATAAGGCTTTTGAAGCATGAGTTACTATAAATCGACTTTTCTTGTCAATGGATGGCTTTCGCTTGATGTTTCCCGAGATAATCATTTAATTATAATCTGTTTTAAGGAAAAATACAAAACAAATTCAACTTAAAATCAATAATAAGATTATAAAACCATTTAAAGCAAGTAATAAGGCTTTCAAAGGCATGAGTGACTATAATTAGACTTTTCTTGCCAATCGATCACTTTTGCTTTGCATTTTCCAAGGCAAACATTTAAATATAACCTGTTTTAATGAAAAATGTAAAAACATTCAACCTAAAATTAATACTGAGATCCTAAAACCATTTAAAGTGGGCAATAAGGCTTTCCAAGGCATGAGTGACTGTAAATGGACTTTTCTTGTTAATGGATGGCTGTCGCTTCACGTTTCTCGAGGTAAATATTCAATTACAATCCGTTTTAATGAAAAATGTAAAAAAAAATTAAGTTAAAATTAATAATGAGATCCTAAAACCATTTAAAGTGGGTAATAGGGCTTTCGAAGGCATGAGTGACTGTAAATGGACTTTTCTTGTCAATGGATGGCTTTCGCTTCCTGTTTTTTGAGGAAAAAATTCAATTACATTCTGTTTTAATGAAAAATGTAAAAACATTCAAGTTAAAGTCAATAATAAGATTGCAAAACCATTTAAAGCGAGTAAGAAGACTTTTGAAGCCATGAGTTACTATAAATGAACTTTTCTTATCAATGGATGGCTTTCGCTTCATGTTTCCAGAGATAATCTTTGAATTATAATCTATTTTAATGAAAAATGAAAAAAAAATTTAACTTAAAATCAATAACAAGATTACAAAACCATTTAAAGCGAGTAATAAGGCTTTTGAAGCCATGAGTTACTATAAATGGACTTTTCTTGTCAATGGATGGCTTTCGCTTTATGTTTCCGGAGATAATCGTTTTATTATAATCTGTTTTAAGGAAAAATATAAAAAAATTCAACTTAAAATCAATAATAAGATTATAAAACCATTTAAAGCAAGTAATAAGGCTTTCAAAGGCATGAGTGACTGTAAATAGACATTTCTTGCCAGTCGATCTTTTTAGCTTTACATTTCCCAAGGCAAACATTTAATTATAACCTGTTTTAGTGAAAATGTAAAAAAATTCAACTTAAAATTAGTAATGAGATCCTAAAACCATTTAAAGTGGACAATAAGGCTTTCGAAGGCATGAGTGACTGTAAATGGACCTTTCTTGTTAATGAATGGCTTTCGTTTCACGTTTCTCAAGGTAAAAATTCAATTACAATTTGTTATAAGGAAAAATGTAAAAAAATTCAACTTAAAATCAATAATGAGATTACGAAACCATTTAAAGTGAGTAAGAAGGCTTTTGAAGCAATTAGTTACTATAAATGGACTTTTCTTGTCAATGGATGGCTTTCGCTTTATGTTTCCCAAGATAATCGTTTAATTATAATATGTTTTAAGGAGAAATTAAAAAAAAATTCAACTTAAAATCAATAATAAGATTATATAACCATTTAAAGCAAGTAATAAGGCTTTCAAAGGCATGAGTGACTATAATTAGACTTTTCTTGCCAATCGATCGCTTTTGCTTTGCATTTTCAAAGGCAAACATTTAATTATAACTTGTTTTAATGAAAAATGTAAAAAAATTCAACTTAAAATTAATACTGAGATCCTAAAACCATTTAAAGTGGGCAATAAGGCTTTCAAAGGCATGAGTGACTGTAAATGGACTTTTCTTGTTAATGGATTGGTTTCAATTCTTGTTTCTCGAGGTAAATATTTAATTACAATTTGTTTTAATGAAAAATGTAAAAAAATTCAAGTTAAAATTAATAATGAGATCCTAAAACCATTTAAAGTGGGCAATAAGGCTTTCGAAGGTATGAGTGACTGTAAATGGACTTTTCTTGTCAATGGATGGCTTGCACTTCATGTTTCTCGAGGTAAATATTCAATTACAATCCTTTTTAATGAGAAATGGAAAAAAATTCAAGTTAAAATTAATAATGAGATCCTAAAACCATTGAAAATTGGCAATAAGGCTTTTGAAGGTATAAGTGACTGTAAATGGACTTTTCTTGTCAATGGATGGCTTTCGCTTCACGTTTCTTGAGGTAAAAATTCAATTACATTCTATTTTAATGACAAATGTAAAAAAATTCAAGTTAAAATCAATAATAAGATTACAAAACCATTTAAAGCGAGTAATAAGACTTTTGAAGCCATGAGTTACTATAAATGGACTTTTCTTGTCAATGGATGGCTTTCGCTTCATGTTTCCCAAGATAATCGTTGAATGATAATCTGTTTTAATGAAAAATGCAAAAAAATTCAACTTAAAATCAATAACAAGATTACAAAACCATTTAAAGCGAGTAATAAGGCTTTTGAAGCCATGAGTTACTATAAATGGACATTTCTTGTCAATGGATGGCTTCCGCTTCATGTTTCCCAAAAGAATCGTTTTATTATAATCTGTTTTCACGAAAAATGCAAAAAACTTCAACTTAAAATCAATAATAAGATTATAAAGCCATTTAAAGCAAGTAATCAGGCTTTCAAAGGTATGATGGACTATAAATAAACTTTTCTTGCCAATCGATCACTTTTGCTTTACTTTACTCGAGACAACCATTTAATTATAATCAGTTTTAATGAAAAATATATAAAAAATTCAACTTAAAATTAATAATGGGATTCTAAAACCATTTAAAGTGGGCAATAAGGCTTTCGAAGGCATGAGTCACTCTAAATGGACTTTTCTTGTCAATGGATGGCTTTCGCTTCACGTTTCTCAAGGTAAAAATTCAATTACATTCTGGTTTATTGAAAAATCTAAAAATATTCAAATTAAAATAAATAATGAGATTATAAAACCATTTAAAGCGAGTAATAAGGCTTTTGAAGCATGAGTTACTATAAATCGACTTTTCTTGTCAATGGATGGCTTTCCCTTGATGTTTCCTGAGATAATCGTTTAATTATAATCTTTTTTCAGGAAAAATGCAAAACAAATTCAACTTAAAATCAATAATAAGATTATAAAACCATTTAAAGCAAGTAAAAAGGCTTTCAAAGGCATGAGTGACTATAAATAGACTTTTCTTGCCAGTCGATCCCTTTAGCTTAACCTTTCCCAAGGCAAACATTTAATTATAACCTGTTTTAATGAAAAATGTAAAAAAATTCAACTTAAAATTAGTAATGAGATGCTAAAACCATTTAAAGTGGGCAATAAGGCTTCCGAAGGCATGAGTGATTGTAAATGGACCTTTCTTGTTAACGAATGGCTTTCGTTTCACGTTTCCCAAGGTAAAAATTCAATTACAACTTGTTATAATGAAAAATGTAAAAAAATTCAACTTAAAATCAATAATGAGATTACAAAACCATTTAAAGCGAGTAATAAGGCTTTTGAAGCCATGAGTTACTGTAAATGGACTTTTCTTGTCAATGGATGGCTTTCGCTTTATGTTTCTTGAGATAATCGTTTAATTATAATCTGTTTTAAGGAAAAATGCAAAAAAAATCAAGTTAAAATCATTAATGAGATTATAAAACCATTTAAAGCAAGTAATAAGGCTTTCAAAGGTATGAGTGACAATAAATAGACTTTTCTTGCCAATCGATCCCTTTAGCTTTACATTTCCTAAGGCAAACATTTAATTATAACCTGTTTTAATGAAAAATGTTAAAAAAATTCAACTTAAAATTAGTAGTGAGATCCTAAAACCATTTAAAGTGGGCAATAAGGCTTTCGAAGGTATGAGTGACTGTAAATAGACCTTTCTTGTTAATGAATGGCTTTCGTTTCACGTTTCTCAAGGTAAAAATTCAATTACAATCTGTTATAATGAAAAATGTAAAAAAATTCAAGTTAAAATTAATAATGGGATTACGAAACCATTTAAAGCGAGTAATAAGGCTTTTGATGCCATGAGTTACTATAAATGGACTTTTCTTGTCAATGGATGGCTTTTGCTTTATGTTTCCCGAGATAATCGTTGAATTATAATCCGTTTTAATGAAAAATGAAAAAAATTTCAACTTAAAATCAATAACAAGATTACAAAACCATTTGAAGCGAGTAATAAGGCTTTTGAAGCCTCGAGTTACTATAAATGGACTTTTCTTGTCAGTGGATGGCTTTCGCTCCATGTTTACCGAGATAATCGTTGAATTATAATATGTTTTAATGAAAAATGAAAAAACATTCAACTTAAAATCAATAACAAGATTACAAAACCATTTAAAGCGAGTAATAAGGCTTTTGAAGCCATGAGTTACTATAAATGGACTTTTCTTGTCAATGGATGGCTTTTTCTTTATGTTTCCCGAGATAATCGTTTAATTATAATCTGTTTTAAGGAAAAATGCAACAACATTCAACTTAAAATCAATAATAAGATTATAAAACCATTTAAAGCAAGTAATAAGGTTTTCAAAGGCATGAGTGACTATAAATAGACTTTTCTTGCCAATCGATCGCTTTTGTTTTACATTTCCCAAGGCAAACATTTAATTATAACCTGTTTGAACGAAAATGTAAAAAAATTCAACTTAAAACTAATAATGAGATCCTAAAACCATTTAAAGTGGGCAATAAGGCTTTCAAAGGCATGAGTGACTGTAAATAGACTTTTCTTGTCAATGGATGGCTTTCGCTTCACATTTCTCGAGGTAAATATTCAATTACAATATGTTTTAATGAAAAATGTAAAAAAATTTCACGTAAAATTAATAATGAGATCCGAAAACCATTTAAAGTTGGAAGTAAGGCTTTTGAAGGGATGAATGACTATAAATACACTTTTCTTGTCAATGGATGGCTTTCGCTTCACATTTCCTGAGGTAAACATTCAATTACAATCTGTTTTATTGAAAAATGTAAAAAAATTCAAGTTAAAATCGGTGGATGGCTATAAATGGACTTTTCTTGTCAATGGATGGCTTTTGCTTCATGTTTCCCGAGATAATGGTTTAATTATAATCTTTTTTAATGAAAAATTCAAAAAATTTCAACTTAAAATCAATAATAAGATTGTAAAACCATTTAAAGCAAGAAATAAGGCTTTTAAAGGCATGAATGACTATAAATAGACTTTTCTTGCCAATCAATCGCTTTTGTTTTACATTTCCCAAGGCAAACAATTAATTATAATCTGTTTGAATGAGAAATGTAGAAAAATTCAACTTAAAATTAATAATGAGATCCTAAAACCATTTAAAGTGGGCAATAAGGCTTTCGAAGGCATGAGTGACTGTAAATGGACTTTTCTTGTCAATGGATGGCTTTCGCTACACGTTTCTCGAGGTAAATATTCAATTACAATCTGTTTTAATGAAAAATGTAAAACAATTTCACTTAAAATTAATAATGAGATCCTAAAACCATTTAAAGTTGGCAGTAAGGCTTTCGAAGGGATGAATCACTGTAAATGGACTTTTCTTGTCAATGGATGGCTTTGGCTTCACATTTCCTGAGGTAAACATTCAATTACAATCTGTTTTATTGAAAAATGTAAAAAAATTCAAGTTAAAATCGGTGGATGGCTATAAATGGACTTTTTTTGTCAATGGTTGGCTTTTGCTTCATGTTTCCCGAGATAATGGTTTAATTATAATCTTTTTTAATGAAAAATACAAAAAATTTCAACTTAAAATCAATAATAAGATTGTAAAACCATTTAAAGCAAGAAATAAGGCTTTTAAAGGCATGAATGACTATAAATAAACTTTTCTTGCCAATCAATCGCTTTTGTTTTACATTTCCCAAGGCAAACATTTAATTATAATCTGTTTGAATGAGAAATGTAGAAAAATTCAACTTAAAATTAATAATGAGATCCTAAAACCATTTAAAGTGGGCAATAAGGCTTTCGAAGGCATGAGTGACTGTAAATGGACTTTTCTTGTCAATGGATGGCTTTCGCTACACGTTTCTCGAGGTAAATATTCAATTACAATCTGTTTTAATGAAAAATGTAAAACAATTTCACTTAAAATTAATAATGAGATCCTAAAACCATTTAAAGTTGGCAGTAAGGCTTTCGAATGGATGAATGACTGTAAATGGACTTTTCTTGTCAATGGATGGCTTTCGCTTCACATTTCCTTAGGTAAACATTCAATTACAATCTAATTTATTGAAAAATGTAAAAAAATTCAAGATAAAATCGGTGGATGGCTATAAATGGACTTTTCTTGTCAATGGATGGCTTTTGCTTCATGTTTTTCGAGATAATGGTTTAATTATAATCTTTTTTAATGAAAAATACAAAAAATTTCAACTTAAAATCAATAATAAGATTGTAAAACCATTTAAAGCAAGAAATAAGGCTTTTAAAGGCATGAATGACTATAAATAGACTTTTCTTGCCAATCAATCGCTTTTGTTTTACATTTCCCAAGGCAAACATTTAATTATAATCTGTTTGAATGAGAAATGTAGAAAAATTCAACTTAAAATTAATAATGAGATCCTAAAACCATTTAAAGTGGGCAATAAGGCTTTCGAAGGCATGGGTGACTGTAAATGGACTTTTCTTGTCAATGGATGGCTTTCGCTACACGTTTCTCGAGGTAAATATTCAATTACAATCTGTTTTAATGAAAAATGTAAAACAATTTCACTTAAAATTAATAATGAGATCCTAAAACCATTTAAAGTTGGCAGTAAGGCTTTCGAATGGATGAATGATGGTAAATGGACTTTTCTTGTCAATGGATGGCTTTCGCTTCACATTTCCTGAGGTAAACATTCAATTACAATCTGTTTTATTAAAAAATGTAAAAAAATTCAAGATAAAATCGGTGGATGGCTATAAATGGACTTTTCTTGTCAATGGATGGCTTTTGCTTCATGTTTTTCGAGATAATGGTTTAATTATAATCTTTTTTAATGAAAAATACAAAAAATTTCAACTTAAAATCAATAATAAGATTGTAAAACCATTTAAAGCAAGAAATAAGGCTTTTAAAGGCATGAATGACTATAAATAGACTTTTCTTGCCAATCAATCGCTTTTGTTTTACATTTCCCAAGGCAAACATTTAATTATAATCTGTTTGAATGAGAAATGTAGAAAAATTCAACTTAAAATTAATAATGAGATCCTAAAACCATTTAAAGTGGGCAATAAGGCTTTCGAAGGCATGAGTGACTGTAAATGGACTTTTCTTGTCAATGGATGGCTTTCGCTACACGTTTCTCGAGGTAAATATTCAATTACAATCTGTTTTAATGAAAAATGTAAAACAATTTCACTTAAAATTAATAATGAGATCCTAAAACCATTTAAAGTTGGCAGTAAGGCTTTCGAAGGGATGAATGACTGTAAATGGACTTTTCTTGTCAATGGATGGCTTTGGCTTCACATTTCCTGAGGTAAACATTCAATTACAATCTGTTTTATTAAAAAATGTAAAAAATTTCAAGTTAAAATCGGTGGATGGCTATAAATGGACTTTTCTTGTCAATGGATGGCTTTTGCTTCATGTTTCCCGAGATAATGGTTTAACTATAATCTTTTTTAATGAAAAATACAAAAAATTTCAACTTAAAATCAATAATAAGATTGTAAAACCATTTAAAGCAAGAAATAAGGCTTTTAAAGGCATGAATGACTATAAATAGACTTTTCTTGCCAATCAATCGCTTTTGTTTTACATTTCCCAAGGCAAACATTTAATTATAATCTCTTTGAATGAGAAATGTAGAAAAATTCAACTTAAAATTAAAAATGAGCTCCTAAAACCATTTAAAGTGGGCAATAAGGCTTTCGAAGGCATGAGTGACTGTAAATGGACTTTTCTTGTCAATGGATGGCTTTCGCTACACGTTTCTCGAGGTAAATATTCAATTACAATCTGTTTTAATGAAAAATGTAAAACAATTTCACTTAAAATTAATAATGAGATCTTAAATCCATTTAAAGTTGGCAGTAAGGCTTTCGAATGGATGAATGACTGTAAATGGACTTTTCTTGTCAATGGATGGCTTTGGCTTCACATTTCCTGAGGTAAACATTCAATTACAATCTGTTTTATTGAAAAATGTAAAAAAATTCAAGTTAAAATCGGTGGATGGCTATAAATGGACTTTTCTTGTCAATGGATGGCTTTTGCTTCATGTTTTCCGAGATAATGGTTTAATTATAATCTTTTTTAATGAAAAATACAAAAAATTTCAACTTAAAATCAATAATAAGATTGTAAAACCATTTAAAGCAAGAAATAAGGCTTTTAAAGGCATGAATGACTATAAATAGACTTTTCTTGCCAATCAATCGCTTTTGTTTTACATTTCCCAAGGCAAACATTTAATTATAATCTGTTTGAATGAGAAATGTAGAAAAATTCAACTTAAAATTAATAATGAGATCCTAAAACCATTTAAAGTGGGAAATAAGGCTTTCGAATGCATTAGTGACTGTAAATGGACTTTTCTTGTCAATGGATGGCTTTCCCTTCACGTTTCTCGAGGTAAATATTCAATTACAATCTGTTTTAATGAAAAATGTAAAAAAATTTAACTTAAAATTAATAATGAGATCCTAAAACCATTTAAAGTTGGCAATAAGGCTTTCGAAGGGATGAATGACTGTAATGGAGTTTTCTTGTCAATGGATGGCTTTCGCTTCACGTTTCCTAAGGCAAACATTCAATTACAATCTATTTTATTCAAAAATGTAAAAAAATTCAAGTTAAAATCAATGGATGGCTATAAATGGACTTTTCTCGCCAATATATGGCTTTTGCTTCATGTTTCCCGAGATAATGGTTTAATTATAATCTTTTTTAATGAAAAATACAAAAAAATTCAACTTAAAATCACTAATAAGATTGTAAAACCATTTAAAGCAAGTAATAAGGCTTTCAAAGGCATGAGTGACTGTAAATAGACTTTTCTTGCCAATCGATTGCTTTTGCTTTACATTTCCCAAGGCAAACATTTAATTATAACTTGTTTGAATGAAAAATATGCAAAAATTCATCTTAAAATTCGTAACGAGATCCTAAAACCATTTAAAGTGGGCAATAAGGCTTTCAAAGGCATGAGTGACTGTAAATGGACTTTTCTCGTCAATGGATGGCTTTCGCTACACGTTTCTCGAGGTAAATATTCAATTACAATCTGTTTTAATGAAAAATGTAAAACAATTTCACTTAAAATTAATAATGAGATCCTAAAACCATTTAAAGTTGGCAGTAAGGCTTTCGAAGGGATGAATGACTGTAAATGGACTTTTCTTGTCAATGGATGGCTTTCGCTTCACATTTCCTGAGGTAAACATTCAATTACAATCTGTTTTATTGAAAAATGTAAAAAAATTCAAGTTAAAATCGGTGGATGGCTATAAATGGACTTTTCTTGTCAATGGATGGCTTTTGCTTCATGTTTCCCGAGATAATGGTTTAATTATAATCTTTTTTAATGAAAAATACAAAAAATTTCAACTTAAAATCAATAATAAGATTGTAAAACCATTTAAAGCAAGAAATAAGGCTTTTAAAGGCATGAATGACTATAAATAGACTTTTCTTGCCAATCAATCGCTTTTGTTTTACATTTCCCAAGGCAAACATTTAATTATAATCTGTTTGAATGAGAAATGTAGAAAAATTCAACTTAAAATTAATAATGAGCTCCTAAAACCATTTAAAGTGGGCAATAAGGCTTTCGAAGGCATGAGTGACTGTAAATGGAGTTTTCTTGTCAATGGATGGCTTTCGCTACACGTTTCTCGAGGTAAATATTCAATTACAATCTGTTTTAATGAAAAATGTAAAACAATTTCACTTAAAATTAATAATGAGATCCTAAAACCATTTAAAGTTGGCAGTAAGGCTTTCGAATGGATGAAGGACTGTAAATGGACTTTTCTTGTCAATGGATGGCTTTGGCTTCACATTTCCTGAGGTAAACATTCAATTATAATCTGTTTTATTGAAAAATGTAAAAAAATTCAAGTTAAAATCGGTGGATGGCTATAAATGGACTTTTCTTGTCAATGGATGGCTTTTGCTTCATGTTTTCCGAGATAATGGTTTAATTATAATCTTTTTTAATGAAAAATACAAAAAATTTCAACTTAAAATCATTAATAAGATTGTAAAACCATTTAAAGCAAGAAATAAGGCTTTTAAAGGCATGAATGACTATAAATAGACTTTTCTTGCCAATCAATCGCTTTTGTTTTACATTTCCCAAGGCAAACATTTAATTATAATCTGTTTGAATGAGAAATGTAGAAAAATTCAACTTAAAATTAATAATGAGATCCTAAAACCATTTAAAGTGGGCAATAAGGCTTTCGAAGGCATGAGTGACTGTAAATGGACTTTTCTTGTCAATGGATGGCTTTCGCTACACGTTTCTCGAGGTAAATATTCAAATACAATCTGTTTTAATGAAAAATGTAAAACAATTTCACTTACAATTAATAATGAGATCCTAAAACCATTTAAAGTTGGCAGTAAGGCTTTCGAATGTATGAATGACTGTAAATGGACTTTTCTTGTCAATGGATGGCTTTGCCTTCACATTTCCTGAGGTAAACATTCAATTACAATCTGTTTTATTGAAAAATGTAAAAAAATTCAAGTTAAAATCGGTGGATGGCTATAAATGGACTTTTCTTGTCAATGGATGGCTTTTGCTTCATGTTTCCCGAGATAATGGTTTAATTATAATCTTTTTTAATGAAAAATACAAAAAATTTCAACTTAAAATCAATAATAAGATTGTAAAACCATTTAAAGCAAGAAATAAGGCTTTTAAAGGCATGAATGACTATAAATAGACTTTTCTTGCCAATCAATCGCTTTTGTTTTACATTTCCCAAGGCAAACATTTAATTATAATCTGTTTGAATGAGAAATGTAGAAAAATTCAACTTAAAATTAATAATGAGATCCTAAAACCATTTAAAGTGGGCAATAAGGCTTTCGAAGGCATGAGTGACTGTAAATGGAGTTTTCTTGTCAATGGATGGCTTTCGCTACACGTTTCTCGAGGTAAATATTCAATTACAATCTGTTTTAATGAAAAATGTAAAACAATTTCACTTAAAATTAATAATGAGATCCTAAAACCATTTAAAGTTGGCAGTAAGGCTTTCGAATGGATGAAGGACTGTAAATGGACTTTTCTTGTCAATGGATGGCTTTGGCTTCACATTTCCTGAGGTAAACATTCAATTATAATCTGTTTTATTGAAAAATGTAAAAAAATTCAAGTTAAAATCGGTGGATGGCTATAAATGGACTTTTCTTGTCAATGGATGGCTTTTGCTTCATGTTTTCCGAGATAATGGTTTAATTATAATCTTTTTTAATGAAAAATACAAAAAATTTCAACTTAAAATCATTAATAAGATTGTAAAACCATTTAAAGCAAGAAATAAGGCTTTTAAAGGCATGAATGACTATAAATAGACTTTTCTTGCCAATCAATCGCTTTTGTTTTACATTTCCCAAGGCAAACATTTAATTATAATCTGTTTGAATGAGAAATGTAGAAAAATTCAACTTAAAATTAATAATGAGATCCTAAAACCATTTAAAGTGGGCAATAAGGCTTTCGAAGGCATGAGTGACTGTAAATGGACTTTTCTTGTCAATGGATGGCTTTCGCTACACGTTTCTCGAGGTAAATATTCAAATACAATCTGTTTTAATGAAAAATGTAAAACAATTTCACTTACAATTAATAATGAGATCCTAAAACCATTTAAAGTTGGCAGTAAGGCTTTCGAATGTATGAATGACTGTAAATGGACTTTTCTTGTCAATGGATGGCTTTGCCTTCACATTTCCTGAGGTAAACATTCAATTACAATCTGTTTTATTGAAAAATGTAAAAAAATTCAAGTTAAAATCGGTGGATGGCTATAAATGGACTTTTCTTGTCAATGGATGGCTTTTGCTTCATGTTTTCCGAGATAATGGTTTAATTATAATCTTTTTTAATGAAAAATACAAAAAATTTAAACTTAAAATCAATAATAAGATTGTAAAACCATTTAAAGCAAGAAATAAGGCTTTTAAAGGCATGAATGACTATAAATAGACTTTTCTTGCCAATCAATCGCTTTTGTTTTACATTTCCCAAGGCAAACATTTAATTATAATCTGTTTGAATGAGAAATGTAGAAAAATTCAACTTAAAATTAATAATGAGATCCTAAAACCATTTAAAGTGGGAAATAAGGCTTTCGAATGCATTAGTGACTGTAAATGGACTTTTCTTGTCAATGGATGGCTTTCCCTTCACGTTTCTCGAGGTAAATATTCAATTACAATCTGTTTTAATGAAAAATGTAAAAAAATTTAACTTAAAATTAATAATGAGATCCTAAAACCATTTAAAGTTGGCAATAAGGCTTTCGAAGGGATGAATGACTGTAATGGAGTTTTCTTGTCAATGGATGGCTTTCGCTTCACGTTTCCTAAGGCAAACATTCAATTACAATCTATTTTATTCAAAAATGTAAAAAAATTCAAGTTAAAATCAATGGATGGCTATAAATGGACTTTTCTCGCCAATATATGGCTTTTGCTTCATGTTTCCCGAGATAATGGTTTAATTATAATCTTTTTTAATGAAAAATACAAAAAAATTCAACTTAAAATCACTAATAAGATTGTAAAACCATTTAAAGCAAGTAATAAGGCTTTCAAAGGCATGAGTGACTGTAAATAGACTTTTCTTGCCAATCGATTGCTTTTGCTTTACATTTCCCAAGGCAAACATTTAATTATAACTTGTTTGAATGAAAAATATGCAAAAATTCATCTTAAAATTCATAACGAGATCCTAAAACCATTTAAAGTGGGCAATAAGGCTTTCAAAGGCATGAGTGACTGTAAATGGACTTTTCTCGTCAATGGAGGGCTTTCGCTACACGTTTCTCGAGGTAAATATTCAATTACAATCTGTTTTAATGAAAAATGTAAAACAATTTCACTTAAAATTAATAATGAGATCCTAAAACCATTTAAAGTTGGCAGTAAGGCTTTCGAAGGGATGAATGACTGTAAATGGACTTTTCTTGTCAATGGATGGCTTTCGCTTCACATTTCCTGATGTAAACATTCAATTACAATCTGTTTTATTGAAAAATGTAAAAAAATTCAAGTTAAAATCGGTGGATGGCTATAAATGGACTTTTCTTGTCAATGGATGGCTTTTGCTTCATGTTTCCCGAGATAATGGTTTAATTATAATCTTTTTTAATGAAAAATACAAAAAATTTCAACTTAAAATCAATAATAAGATTGTAAAACCATTTAAAGCAAGAAATAAGGCTTTTAAAGGCATGAATGACTATAAATAGACTTTTCTTGCCAATCAATCGCTTTTGTTTTACATTTCCCAAGGCAAACATTTAATTATAATCTGTTTGAATGAGAAATGTAGAAAAATTCAACTTAAAATTAATAATGAGCTCCTAAAACCATTTAAAGTGGGCAATAAGGCTTTCGAAGGCATGAGTGACTGTAAATGGAGTTTTCTTGTCAATGGATGGCTTTCGCTACACGTTTCTCGAGGTAAATATTCAATTACAATCTGTTTTAATGAAAAATGTAAAACAATTTCACTTAAAATTAATAATGAGATCCTAAAACCATTTAAAGTTGGCAGTAAGGCTTTCGAATGGATGAAGGACTGTAAATGGACTTTTCTTGTCAATGGATGGCTTTGGCTTCACATTTCCTGAGGTAAACATTCAATTATAATCTGTTTTACGGAAAAATGTAAAAAAATTCAAGTTAAAATCGGTGGATGGCTATAAATGGACTTTTCTTGTCAATGGATGGCTTTTGCTTCATGTTTTCCGAGATAATGGTTTAATTATAATCTTTTTTAATGAAAAATACAAAAAATTTCAACTTAAAATCATTAATAAGATTGTAAAACCATTTAAAGCAAGAAATAAGGCTTTTAAAGGCATGAATGACTATAAATAGACTTTTCTTGCCAATCAATCGCTTTTGTTTTACATTTCCCAAGGCAAACATTTAATTATAATCTGTTTGAATGAGAAATGTAGAAAAATTCAACTTAAAATTAATAATGAGATCCTAAAACCATTTAAAGTGGGCAATAAGGCTTTCGAAGGCATGAGTGACTGTAAATGGACTTTTCTTGTCAATGGATGGCTTTCGCTACACGTTTCTCGAGGTAAATATTCAATTACAATCTGTTTTAATGAAAAATGTAAAACAATTTCACTTACAATTAATAATGAGATCCTAAAACCATTTAAAGTTGGCAGTAAGGCTTTCGAATGGATGAATGACTGTAAATGGACTTTTCTTGTCAATGGATGGCTTTGCCTTCACATTTCCTGAGGTAAACATTCAATTACAATCTGTTTTATTGAAAAATGTAAAAAAATTCAAGTTAAAATCGGTGGATGGCTATAAATGGACTTTTCTTGTCAATGGATGGCTTTTGCTTCATGTTTCCCGAGATAATGGTTTAATTATAATCTTTTTTAATGAAAAATACAAAAAATTTCAACTTAAAATCAATAATAAGATTGTAAAACCATTTAAAGCAAGAAATAAGGCTTTTAAAGGCATGAATGACTATAAATAGACTTTTCTTGCCAATCAATCGCTTTTGTTTTACATTTCCCAAGGCAAACATTTAATTATAATCTCTTTGAATGAGAAATGTAGAAAAATTCAACTTAAAATTAATAATGAGCTCCTAAAACCATTTAAAGTGGGCAATAAGGCTTTCGAAGGCATGAGTGACTGTAAATGGACTTTTCTTGTCAATGGATGGCTTCCGCTACACGTTTCTCGAGGTAAATATTCAATTACAATCTGTTTTAATGAAAAATGTAAAACAATTTCACTTAAAATTAATAATGAGATCCTAAAACCATTTAAAGTTGGCAGTAAGGCTTTCGAAGGCTTGAATGACTGTAAATGGACTTTTCTTGTCAATGGATGGCTTTCGCTTCACATTTCCTGAGGTAAACATTCAATTACAATCTGTTTTATTGAAAAATGTAAAAAAATTCAAGTTAAAATCGGTGGATGGCTATAAATGGACTTTTCTTGTCAATGGATGGCTTTTGCTTCATGTTTCCCGAGATAATGGTTTAATTATAATCTTTTTTAATGAAAAATACAAAAAATTTCAACTTAAAATCAATAATAAGATTGTAAAACCATTTAAAGCAAGAAATAAGGCTTTTAAAGGCATGAATGACTATAAATAGACTTTTCTTGCGAATCAATCGCTTTTGTTTTACATTTCCCAAGGCAAACATTTAATTATAATCTGTTTGAATGAGAAATGTAGAAAAATTCAACTTAAAATTAATAATGATATCCTAAAACCATTTAAAGTGGGCAATAAGGCTTTCGAAGGCATGAGTGACTGTAAATGGACTTTTCTTGTCAATGGATGGCTTTCCCTTCACGTTTCTCGAGGTAAATATTCAATTACAATCTGTTTTAATGAAAAATGTAAAACAATTTCACTTAAAATTAATAATGAGATCCTAAAACCATTTAAAGTTGGCAGTAAGGCTTTCGAATGGATGAATGACTGTAAATGGACTTTTCTTGTCAATGGATGGCTTTGACTTCACATTTCCTGAGGTAAACATTCAATTACAATCTGTTTTATTGAAAAATGTAAAAAAATTCAAGATAAAATCGGTGGATGGCTATAAATGGACTTTTCTTGTCAATGGATGGCTTTTGCTTCATGTTTTTCGAGATAATGGTTTAATTATAATCTTTTTTAATGAAAAATACAAAAAATTTCAACTTAAAATCAATAATAAGATTGTAAAACCATTTAAAGCAAGAAATAAGGCTTTTAAAGGCATGAATGACTATAAATAGACTTTTCTTGCCAATCAATCGCTTTTGTTTTACATTTCCCAAGGCAAACATTTAATTATAATCTCTTTGAATGAGAAATGTAGAAAAATTCAACTTAAAATTAATAATGAGATCCTAAAACCATTTAAAGTGGGCAATAAGGCTTTCGAAGGCATGAGTGACTGTAAATGGACTTTTCTTGTCAATGGATGGCTTTCGCTACACGTTTCTCGAGGTAAATATTCAATTACAATCTGTTTTAATGAAAAATGTAAAACAATTTCACTTAAAATTAATAATGAGATCCTAAAACCATTTAAAGTTGGCAGTAAGGCTTTCGAAGGCTTGAATGACTGTAAATGGACTTTTCTTGTCAATGGATGGCTTTCGCTTCACATTTCCTGAGGTAAACATTCAATTACAATCTGTTTTATTAAAAAATGTAAAAAAATTCAAGTTAAAATCGGTGGATGGCTATAAATGGACTTTTCTTGTCAATGGATGGCTTTTGCTTCATGTTTCCCGAGATAATGGTTTAATTATAATCTTTTTTAATGAAAAATAAAAAAAATTTCAACTTAAAATCAATAATAAGATTGTAAAACCATTTAAAGCAAGAAATAAGGCTTTTAAAGGCATGAATGACTATAAATAGACTTTTCTTGCCAATCAATCGCTTTTGTTTTACATTTCCCAAGGCAAACATTTAATTATAATCTGTTTGAATGAGAAATGTAGAAAAATTCAACTTAAAATTAATAATGATATCCTAAAACCATTTAAAGTGGGCAATAAGGCTTTCGAAGGCATGAGTGACTGTAAATGGACTTTTCTTGTCAATGGATGGCTTTCCCTTCACGTTTCTCGAGGTAAATATTCAATTACAATCTGTTTTAATGAAAAATGTAAAACAATTTCACTTAAAATTAATAATGAGATCCTAAAACCATTTAAAGTTGGCAGTAAGGCTTTCGAATGGATGAATGACTGTAAATGGACTTTTCTTGTCAATGGATGGCTTTGGCTTCACATTTCCTGAGGTAAACATTCAATTACAATCTGTTTTATTGAAAAATGTAAAAAAATTCAAGATAAAATCGGTGGATGGCTATAAATGGACTTTTCTTGTCAATGGATGGCTTTTGCTTCATGTTTTTCGAGATAATGGTTTAATTATAATCTTTTTTAATGAAAAATACAAAAAATTTCAACTTAAAATCTATAATAAGATTGTAAAACCATTTAAAGCAAGAAATAAGGCTTTTAAAGGTATGAATGACTATAAATAGACTTTTCTTGCCAATCAATCGCTTTTGTTTTACATTTCCCAAGGCAAACATTTAATTATAATCTCTTTGAATGAGAAATGTAGAAAAATTCAACTTAAAATTAATAATGAGATCCTAAAACCATTTAAAGTGGGCAATAAGGCTTTCGAAGGCATGAGTGACTGTAAATGGACTTTTCTTGTCAATGGATGGCTTTCGCTACACGTTTCTTGAGGTAAATATTCAATTACAATCTGTTTTAAGGAAAAATGTAAAACAATTTCACTTAAAATTAATAATGAGATCCTAAAACCATTTAAAGTTGGCAGTAAGGCTTTCGAAGGCTTGAATGACTGTAAATGGACTTTTCTTGTCAATGGATGGCTTTCGCTTCACATTTCCTGAGGTAAACATTCAATTACAATCTGTTTTATTAAAAAATGTAAAAAAATTCAAGTTAAAATCGGTGGATGGCTATAAATGGACTTTTCTTGTCAATGGATGGCTTTTGCTTCATGTTTCCCGAGATAATGGTTTAATTATAATCTTTTTTAATGAAAAATACAAAAAAATTCAACTTAAAATCACTAATAAGATTGTAAAACCATTTAAAGCAAGAAATAAGGCTTTTAAAGGCATGAATGACTATAAATAGACTTTTCTTGCCAATCAATCGCTTTTGTTTTACATTTCCCAAGGCAAACATTTAATTATAATCTGTTTGAATGAGAAATGTAGAAAAATTCAACTTAAAATTAATAATGATATCCTAAAACCATTTAAAGTGGGCAATAAGGCTTTCGAAGGCATGAGTGACTGTAAATGGACTTTTCTTGTCAATGGATGGCTTTCCCTTCACGTTTCTCGAGGTAAATATTCAATTACAATCTGTTTTAATGAAAAATGTAAAACAATTTCACTTAAAATTAATAATGAGATCCTAAAACCATTTAAAGTTGGCAGTAAGGCTTTCGAATGGATGAATGACTGTAAATGGACTTTTCTTGTCAATGGATGGCTTTGGCTTCACATTTCCTGAGGTAAACATTCAATTACAATCTGTTTTATTGAAAAATGTAAAAAAATTCAAGATAAAATCGGTGGATGGCTATAAATGGACTTTTCTTGTCAATGGATGGCTTTTGCTTCATGTTTTTCGAGATAATGGTTTAATTATAATCTTTTTTAATGAAAAATACAAAAAATTTCAACTTAAAATCAATAATAAGATTGTAAAACCATTTAAAGCAAGAAATAAGGCTTTTAAAGGCATGAATGACTATAAATAGACTTTTCTTGCCAATCAATCGCTTTTGTTTTACATTTCCCAAGGCAAACATTTAATTATAATCTCTTTGAATGAGAAATGTAGAAAAATTCAACTTAAAATTAATAATGAGATCCTAAAACCATTTAAAGTGGGCAATAAGGCTTTCGAAGGCATGAGTGACTGTAAATGGACTTTTCTTGTCAATGGATGGCTTTCGCTACACGTTTCTCGAGGTAAATATTCAATTACAATCTGTTTTAATGAAAAATGTAAAACAATTTCACTTAAAATTAATAATGAGATCCTAAAACCATTTAAAGTTGGCAGTAAGGCTTTCGAAGGCTTGAATGACTGTAAATGGACTTTTCTTGTCAATGGATGGCTTTCGCTTCACATTTCCTGAGGTAAACATTCAATTACAATCTGTTTTATTAAAAAATGTAAAAAAATTCAAGTTAAAATCGGTGGATGGCTATAAATGGACTTTTCTTGTCAATGGATGGCTTTTGCTTCATGTTTCCCGAGATAATGGTTTAATTATAATCTTTTTTAATGAAAAATAAAAAAAATTTCAACTTAAAATCAATAATAAGATTGTAAAACCATTTAAAGCAAGAAATAAGGCTTTTAAAGGCATGAATGACTATAAATAGACTTTTCTTGCCAATCAATCGCTTTTGTTTTACATTTCCCAAGGCAAACATTTAATTATAATCTGTTTGAATGAGAAATGTAGAAAAATTCAACTTAAAATTAATAATGATATCCTAAAACCATTTAAAGTGGGCAATAAGGCTTTCGAAGGCATGAGTGACTGTAAATGGACTTTTCTTGTCAATGGATGGCTTTCCCTTCACGTTTCTCGAGGTAAATATTCAATTACAATCTGTTTTAATGAAAAATGTAAAACAATTTCACTTAAAATTAATAATGAGATCCTAAAACCATTTAAAGTTGGCAGTAAGGCTTTCGAATGGATGAATGACTGTAAATGGACTTTTCTTGTCAATGGATGGCTTTGGCTTCACATTTCCTGAGGTAAACATTCAATTACAATCTGTTTTATTGAAAAATGTAAAAAAATTAAAGATAAAATCGGTGGATGGCTATAAATGGACTTTTCTTGTCAATGGATGGCTTTTGCTTCATGTTTTTCGAGATAATGGTTTAATTATAATCTTTTTTAATGAAAAATACAAAAAATTTCAACTTAAAATCTATAATAAGATTGTAAAACCATTTAAAGCAAGAAATAAGGCTTTTAAAGGCATGAATGACTATAAATAGACTTTTCTTGCCAATCAATCGCTTTTGTTTTACATTTCCCAAGGCAAACATTTAATTATAATCTCTTTGAATGAGAAATGTAGAAAAATTCAACTTAAAATTAATAATGATATCCTAAAACCATTTAAAGTGGGCAATAAGGCTTTCGAAGGCATGAGTGACTGTAAATGGACTTTTCTTGTCAATGGATGGCTTTCGCTACACGTTTCTCGAGGTAAATATTCAATTACAATCTGTTTTAATGAAAAATGTAAAACAATTTCACTTAAAATTAATAATGAGATCCTAAAACCATTTAAAGTTGGCAGTAAGGCTTTCGAAGGCTTGAATGACTGTAAATGGACTTTTCTTGTCAATGGATGGCTTTCGCTTCACATTTCCTGAGGTAAACATTCAATTACAATCTGTTTTATTAAAAAATGTAAAAAAATTCAAGTTAAAATCGGTGGATGGCTATAAATGGACTTTTCTTGTCAATGGATGGCTTTTGCTTCATGTTTCCCGAGATAATGGTTTAATTATAATCTTTTTTAATGAAAAATACAAAAAAATTCAACTTAAAATCACTAATAAGATTGTAAAACCATTTAAAGCAAGAAATAAGGCTTTTAAAGGCATGAATGACTATAAATAGACTTTTCTTGCCAATCAATCGCTTTTGTTTTACATTTCCCAAGGCAAACATTTAATTATAATCTCTTTGAATGAGAAATGTAGAAAAATTCAACTTAAAATTAATAATGAGATCCTAAAACCATTTAAAGTGGGCAATAAGGCTTTCGAAGGCATGAGTGACTGTAAATGGACTTTTCTTGTCAATGGATGGCTTTCGCTACACGTTTCTCGAGGTAAATATTCAATTACAATCTGTTTTAATGAAAAATGTAAAACAATTTCACTTAAAATTAATAATGAGATCCTAAAACCATTTAAAGTTGGCAGTAAGGCTTTCGAAGGCTTGAATGACTGTAAATGGACTTTTCTTGTCAATGGATGGCTTTCGCTTCACATTTCCTGAGGTAAACATTCAATTACAATCTGTTTTATTAAAAAATGTAAAAAAATTCAAGTTAAAATCGGTGGATGGCTATAAATGGACTTTTCTTGTCAATGGATGGCTTTTGCTTCATGTTTCCCGAGATAATGGTTTAATTATAATCTTTTTTAATGAAAAATACAAAAAAATTCAACTTAAAATCAATAATAAGATTGTAAAACCATTTAAAGCAAGAAATAAGGCTTTTAAAGGCATGAATGACTATAAATAGACTTTTCTTGCCAATCAATCGCTTTTGTTTTACATTTCCCAAGGCAAACATTTAATTATAATCTGTTTGAATGAGAAATGTAGAAAAATTCAACTTAAAATTAATAATGATATCCTAAAACCATTTAAAGTGGGCAATAAGGCTTTCGAAGGCATGAGTGACTGTAAATGGAGTTTTCTTGTCAATGGATGGCTTTCCCTTCACGTTTCTCGAGGTAAATATTCAATTACAATCTGTTTTAATGAAAAATGTAAAACAATTTCACTTAAAATTAATAATGAGATCCTAAAACCATTTAAAGTTGGCAGTAAGGCTTTCGAATGGATGAAGGACTGTAAATGGACTTTTCTTGTCAATGGATGGCTTTGGCTTCACATTTCCTGAGGTAAACATTCAATTACAATCTGTTTTATTGAAAAATGTAAAAAAATTCAAGATAAAATCGGTGGATGGCTATAAATGGACTTTTCTTGTCAATGGATGGCTTTTGCTTCATGTTTTTCGAGATAATGGTTTAATTATAATCTTTTTTAATGAAAAATACAAAAAATTTCAACTTAAAATCAATAATAAGATTGTAAAACCATTTAAAGCAAGAAATAAGGCTTTTAAAGGCATGAATGACTATAAATAGACTTTTCTTGCCAATCAATCGCTTTTGTTTTACATTTCCCAAGGCAAACATTTAATTATAATCTGTTTGAATGAGAAATGTAGAAAAATTCAACTTAAAATTAATAATGAGCTCCTAAAACCATTTAAAGTGGGCAATAAGGCTTTCGAAGGCATGAGTGACTGTAAATGGAGTTTTCTTGTCAATGGATGGCTTTCGCTACACGTTTCTCGAGGTAAATATTCAATTACAATCTGTTTTAATGAAAAATGTAAAACAATTTCACTTAAAATTAATAATGAGATCCTAAAACCATTTAAAGTTGGCAGTAAGGCTTTCGAAGGGATGAATGACTGTAAATGGACTTTTCTTGTCAATGGATGGCTTTCGCTTCACATTTCCTGAGGTAAACATTCAATTATAATCTGTTTTACGGAAAAATGTAAAAAAATTCAAGTTAAAATCGGTGGATGGCTATAAATGGACTTTTCTTGTCAATGGATGGCTTTTGCTTCATGTTTTCCGAGATAATGGTTTAATTATAATCTTTTTTAATGAAAAATACAAAAAATTTCAACTTAAAATCATTAATAAGATTGTAAAACCATTTAAAGCAAGAAATAAGGCTTTTAAAGGCATGAATGACTATAAATAGACTTTTCTTGCCAATCAATCGCTTTTGTTTTACATTTCCCAAGGCAAACATTTAATTATAATCTGTTTGAATGAGAAATGTAGAAAAATTCAACTTAAAATTAATAATGATATCCTAAAACCATTTAAAGTGGGCAATAAGGCTTTCGAAGGCATGAGTGACTGTAAATGGACTTTTCTTGTCAATGGATGGCTTTCCCTTCACGTTTCTCGAGGTAAATATTCAATTACAATCTGTTTTAATGAAAAATGTAAAACAATTTCACTTAAAATTAATAATGAGATCCTAAAACCATTTAAAGTTGGCAATAAGGCTTTCGAATGGATGAATGACTGTAAATGGACTTTTCTTGTCAATGGATGGCTTTGGCTTCACATTTCCTGAGGTAAACATTCAATTACAATCTGTTTTATTGAAAAATGTAAAAAAATTCAAGATAAAATCGGTGGATGGCTATAAATGGACTTTTCTTGTCAATGGATGGCTTTTGCTTCATGTTTTTCGAGATAATGGTTTAATTATAATCTTTTTTAATGAAAAATACAAAAAATTTCAACTTAAAATCAATAATAAGATTGTAAAACCATTTAAAGCAAGAAATAAGGCTTTTAAAGGCATGAATGACTATAAATAGACTTTTCTTGCCAATCAATCGCTTTTGTTTTACATTTCCCAAGGCAAACATTTAATTATAATCTCTTTGAATGAAAAATGTAGAAAAATTCAACTTAAAATTAATAATGAGATCCTAAAACCATTTAAAGTGGGCAATAAGGCTTTCGAAGGCATGAGTGACTGTAAATGGACTTTTCTTGTCAATGCATGGCTTTCGCTACACGTTTCTCGAGGTAAATATTCAATTACAATCTGTTTTAATGAAAAATGTAAAACAATTTCACTTAAAATTAATAATGAGATCCTAAAACCATTTAAAGTTGGCAGTAAGGCTTTCGAAGGCTTGAATGACTGTAAATGGACTTTTCTTGTCAATGGATGGCTTTCGCTTCACATTTCCTGAGGTAAACATTCAATTACAATCTGTTTTATTAAAAAATGTAAAAAAATTCAAGTTAAAATCGGTGGATGGCTATAAATGGACTTTTCTTGTCAATGGATGGCTTTTGCTTCATGTTTCCCGAGATAATGGTTTAATTATAATCTTTTTTAATGAAAAATACAAAAAATTTCAACTTAAAATCAATAATAAGATTGTAAAACCATTTAAAGCAAGAAATAAGGCTTTTAAAGGCATGAATGACTATAAATAGACTTTTCTTGCCAATCAATCGCTTTTGTTTTACATTTCCCAAGGCAAACATTTAATTATAATCTGTTTGAATGAGAAATGTAGAAAAATTCAACTTAAAATTAATAATGATATCCTAAAACCATTTAAAGTGGGCAATAAGGCTTTCGAAGGCATGAGTGACTGTAAATGGACTTTTCTTGTCAATGGATGGCTTTCCTTTCACGTTTCTCGAGGTAAATATTCAATTACAATCTGTTTTAATGAAAAATGTAAAACAATTTCACTTAAAATTAATAATGAGATCCTAAAACCATTTAAAGTTGGCAGTAAGGCTTTCGAATGGATGAATGACTGTAAATGGACTTTTCTTGTCAATGGATGGCTTTGGCTTCACATTTCCTGAGGTAAACATTCAATTACAATCTGTTTTATTGAAAAATGTAAAAAAATTCAAGATAAAATCGGTGGATGGCTATAAATGGACTTTTCTTGTCAATGGATTGCTTTTGCTTCATGTTTTTCGAGATAATGGTTTAATTATAATCTTTTTTAATGAAAAATACAAAAAATTTCAACTTAAAATCTATAATAAGATTGTAAAACCATTTAAAGCAAGAAATAAGGCTTTTAAAGGCATGAATGACTATAAATAGACTTTTCTTGCCAATCAATCGCTTTTGTTTTACATTTCCCAAGGAAAACATTTAATTATAATCTCTTTGAATGAGAAATGTAGAAAAATTCAACTTAAAATTAATAATGAGATCCTAAAACCATTTAAAGTGGGCAATAAGGCTTTCGAAGGCATGAGTGACTATAAATGGACTTTTCTTGTCAATGGATGGCTTTCGCTACATGTTTCTTGAGGTAAATATTCAATTACAATCTGTTTTAATGAAAAATGTAAAACAATTTCACTTAAAATTAATAATGAGATCCTAAAACAATTTAAAGTTGGCAGTAAGGCTTTCGAAGGCTTGAATGACTGTAAATGGACTTTTCTTGTCAATGGATGGCTTTCGCTTCACATTTCCTGAGGTAAACATTCAATTACAATCTGTTTTATTAAAAAATGTAAAAAAATTCAAGTTAAAATCGGTGGATGGCTATAAATGGACTTTTCTTGTCAATGGATGGCTTTTGCTTGATGTTTCCCGAGATAATGGTTTAATTATAATCTTTTTTAATGAAAAATACAAAAAAATTCAACTTAAAATCAATAATAAGATTGTAAAACCATTTAAAGCAAGAAATAAGGCTTTTAAAGGCATGAATGACTATAAATAGACTTTTCTTGCCAATCAATCGCTTTTGTTTTACATTTCCCAAGGCAAACATTTAATTATAATCTGTTTGAATGAGAAATGTAGAAAAATTCAACTTAAAATTAATAATGATATCCTAAAACCATTTAAAGTGGGCAATAAGGCTTTCGAAGGCATGAGTGACTGTAAATGGACTTTTCTTGTCAATGGATGGCTTTCCTTTCACGTTTCTCGAGGTAAATATTCAATTACAATCTGTTTTAATGAAAAATGTAAAACAATTTCACTTAAAATTAATAATGAGATCCTAAAACCATTTAAAGTTGGCAGTAAGGCTTTCGAAGGCTTGAATGACTGTAAATGGACTTTTCTTGTCAATGGATGGCTTTGGCTTCACATTTCCTGAGGTAAACATTCAATTACAATCTGTTTTATTGAAAAATGTAAAAAAATTCAAGATAAAATCGGTGGATGGCTATAAATGGACTTTTCTTGTCAATGGATGGCTTTTGCTTCATGTTTTTCGAGATAATGGTTTAATTATAATCTTTTTTAATGAAAAATACAAAAAATTTCAACTTAAAATCTATAATAAGATTGTAAAACCATTTAAAGCAAGAAATAAGGCTTTTAAAGGCATGAATGACTATAAATAGACTTTTCTTGCCAATCAATCGCTTTTGTTTTACATTTCCCAAGGCAAACATTTAATTATAATCTCTTTGAATGAGAAATGTAGAAAAATTCAACTTAAAATTAATAATGAGATCCTAAAACCATTTAAAGTGGGCAATAAGGCTTTCGAAGGCATGAGTGACTGTAAATGGACTTTTCTTGTCAATGGATGGCTTTCGCTACACGTTTCTCGAGGTAAATATTCAATTACAATCTGTTTTAATGAAAAATGTAAAACAATTTCACTTAAAATTAATAATGAGATCCTAAAACCATTTAAAGTTGGCAGTAAGGCTTTCGAAGGCTTGAATGACTGTAAATGGACTTTTCTTGTCAATGGATGGCTTTCGCTTCACATTTCCTGAGGTAAACATTCAATTACAATCTGTTTTATTAAAAAATGTAAAAAAATTCAAGTTAAAATCGGTGGATGGCTATAAATGGACTTTTCTTGTCAATGGATGGCTTTTGCTTCATGTTTCCCGAGATAATGGTTTAATTATAATCTTTTTTAATGAAAAATACAAAAAAATTCAACTTAAAATCACTAATAAGATTGTAAAACCATTTAAAGCAAGTAATAAGGCTTTCAAAGGCATGAGTGACTGTAAATAGATTTTTCTTGCCAATCGATTGCTTTTGCTTTACATTTCCCAAGGCAAACATTTAATTATAACTTGTTTGAATGAAAAATATGAAAAAATTCATCTTAAAATTCATAACGAGATCCTAAAACCATTTAAAGTGGGCAATAAGGCTTTCGAAGGCATGAGTGACTGTAAATGGACTTTTCTCGTCAATGGATGGCTTTCGTTACACGTTTCTCGAGGTAAATATTCAATTACAATCTGTTTTAATGAAAAATGTAAAACAATTTCACTTAAAATTAATAATGAGATCCTAAAACCATTTAAAGTTGGCAGTAAGGCTTTCGAAGGCTTGAATGACTGTAAATGGACTTTTCTTGTCAATGGATGGCTTTCGCTTCACATTTCCTGAGGTAAACATTCAATTACAATCTGTTTTATTGAAAAATGTAAAAAAATTCAAGTTAAAATCGGTGGATGGCTATAAATGGACTTTTCTTGTCAATGGATGGCTTTTGCTTCATGTTTCCCGAGACAATGGTTTAATTATAATTTTTTTTAATGAAAAATACAAAAAATTTCAACTTAAAATCAATAATAAGATTGTAAAACCATTTAAAGCAAGAAATATGGCTTTTAAAGGCATGAATGACTATAAATAGACTTTTCTTGCCAATCAATCGCTTTTGTTTTACATTTCCCAAGGCAAACATTTAATTATAATCTGTTTGAATGAGAAATGTAGAAAAATTCAACTTAAAATTAATAATGAGATCCTAAAACCATTTAAAGTGAGAAATAAGGCTTTCGAAGGCATTAGTGACTGTAAATGTACTTTTCTTGTCAATGGATGGCTTTCCCTTCACGTTTCTCGAGGTAAATATTCAATTAAAATCTGTTTTAATGAAAAATGTAAAAAAATTTAACTTAAAATTAATAATGAGATCCTAAAACCATTTAAAGTTGGCAAGAAGGCTTTCGATGGGATGAATGACTGTAATGGAGTTTTCTTGTCAATGGATGGCTTTCGCTTCACGTTTCCTAAGGCAAACATTCAATTACAATCTGTTTTATTCAAAAATGTAAAAAAATTCAAGTTAAAATCAGTGGATGGCTATAAATGGACTTTTCTCGCCAATATATGGCTTTTGCTTCATGTTTCCCGAGATAATGGTTTAATTATAATCTTTTTTAATGAAAAATACAAAAATATTCAACTTAAAATCACTAATAAGATTGTAAAACCATTTAAAGCAAGTAATAAGACTTTCGAAGGCATGAGTGACTATAAATAGACTTTTCTTGCCAATCGATTGCTTTTGCTTTACATTTCCCAAGACAAACATTTAATTATAACTTGTTTGAATGAAAAATATGAAAAAATTCATCTTAAAATTCATAATGAGATCTTAAAACTTATTTAAAGTGGGCAATAAGGCTTTCGAAGGCATGAGTGACTGTAAATGGACTTTTGTGGTCAATGGATGGCTTTCGCTACACGTTTCTCGAGGTAAATATTCAATTACAATATGTTTTAATGAAAAATGTAAAACAATTTCACTTAAAATTAATAATGAGATCCTAAAACCATTTAAAGTTGGCAGTAAGGCTTTCGAAGGGATGAATCACTGTAAATGGACTTTTATTGTCAATGGATGGCTTTCGCTTCACATTTCTTGAAATAAACATTCAATTACAATCTGTTTTATTGAAAAATGTAAAAAAATTCAAGTTAAAATCGGTGGATGGCTATAAATGGACTTTTCTTGTCAGTGGATGCCTTTTGCTTCATGTTTCCCGAGATAATGGTTTAATTACAATCTTTTTTAATGAAAAATACAAAAAATTTCAACTTAAAATCAATAATAAGATTGTAAAACCATTTAAAGCAAGAAATAAGGCTTTTAAAGGCATGAATGACTATAAATAGACTTTTCTTGCCAATCAATCGCTTTTGTTTTACATTTCCCAAGGCAAACATTTAATTATAATCTCTTTGAATGAGAAATGTAGAAAAATTCAACTTAAAATTAATAATGAGATCCTAAAACCATTTAAAGTGGGCAATAAGGCTTTCGAAGGCATGAGTGACTGTAAATGGACTTTTCTTGTCAATTGATGGCTTTCTCTTCACGTTTCTCGAGGTAAATATTCAATTACAATCTGTTTTAATGAAAAATGTAAAAAAATTTAACTTAAAATTAATAATGAGATCCTAAAACCATTTAAAGTTGGCAATAAGGCTTTCGAAGGGATGAATGACTGTAATGGAGTTTTCTTGTCAATGGATGGCTTTCGCTTCACGTTTCCTAAGGCAAACATTCAATTACAATCTGTTTTATTCAAAAATGTAAAAAAATTCAAGTTAAAATCAATGGATGGCTATAAATGGACTTTTCTCGCCAATATATGGCTTTTGCTTCATGTTTCCCGAGATAATGGTTTAATTATAATCTTTTTTAATGAAAAATACAAAAAAATTCAACTTAAAATCACTAATAAGATTGTAAAACCATTTAAAGCAAGTAATAAGACTTTCAAAGGCATGAGTGACTATAAATAGACTTTTCTTGCCAATCGATTGCTTTTGCTTTACATTTCCCAAGGCAAACATTTAATTATAACTTGTTTGAATGAAAAATATGAAAAAATTCATCTTAAAATTCATAACGAGATCCTAAAACCATTTAAAGTGGGCAATAAGGCTTTCGAAGGCATGAGTGACTGTAAATGGACTTTTGTGGTCAATGGATGGCTTTCGCTACACGTTTCTCGAGGTAAATATTCAATTACAATCTGTTTTAATGAAAAATGTAAAACAATTTCACTTAAAATTAATAATGAGATCCTAAAACCATTTAAAGTTGGCAGTAAGGCTTTCGAAGGGATGAATGACTGTAAATGGACTTTTCTTGTCAATGGATGGCTTTCGCTTCACATTTCCTGAGGTAAACATTCAATTACAATCTGTTTTATTGAAAAATGTAAAAAAATTCAAGTTAAAATCGGTGGATGGCTATAAATGGACTTTTCTTGTCAATGGATGGCTTTTGCTTCATGTTTCCCGAGATAATGGTTTAATTACAATCTTTTTTAATGAAAAATACAAAAAATTTCAACTTAAAATCAATAATAAGATTGTAAAACCATTTAAAGCAAGAAATAAGGCTTTTAAAGGCATGAATGACTATAAATAGACTTTTCTTGCCAATCAATCGCTTTTGTTTTACATTTCCCAAGGCAAACATTTAATTATAATCTGTTTGAATGAGAAATGTAGAAAAATTCAACTTAAAATTAATAATGAGATCCTAAAACCATTTAAAGTGGGCAATAAGGCTTTCGAAGGCATGAGTGACTGTAAATGGACTTTTCTTGTCAATTGATGGCTTTCCCTTCACGTTTCTCGAGGTAAATATTCAATTACAATCTGTTTTAATGAAAAATGTAAAAAAATTTAACTTAAAATTAATAATGAGATCCTAAAACCATTTAAAGTTGGCAATAAGGCTTTCGAAGGGATGAATGAATGTAATGGAGTTTTCTTGTCAATGGATGGCTTTCGCTTCACGTTTCCTAAGGCAAACATTCAATTACAATCTGTTTTATTCAAAAATGTAAAAAAATTCAAGTTAAAATCAATGGATGGCTATAAATGGACTTTTCTCGCCAATATATGGCTTTTGCTTCATGTTTCCCGAGATAATGGTTTAATTATAATCTTTTTTAATGAAAAATACAAAAAAATTCAACTTAAAATCACTAATAAGATTGTAAAACCATTTAAAGCAAGTAATAAGACTTTCAAAGGCATGAGTGACTATAAATAGACTTTTCTTGCCAATCGATTGCTTTTGCTTTACATTTCCCAAGGCAAACATTTAATTATAACTTGTTTGAATGAAAAATATGAAAAAATTCATCTTAAAATTCATAACGAGATCCTAAAACCATTTAAAGTGGGCAATAAGGCTTTCGAAGGCATGAGTGACTATAAATGGACTTTTCTCGTCAATGGATGGCTTTCGCTACACGTTTCTCGAGGTAAATATTCAATTACAATCTGTTTTAATGAAAAATGTAAAACAATTTCACTTAAAATTAATAATGAGATCCTAAAACCATTTAAAGTTGGCAGTAAGGCTTTCGAAGGGATGAATGACTGTAAATGGACTTTTCTTGTCAATGGATGGCTTTCGCTTCACATTTCCTGAGGTAAACATTCAATTACAATCTGTTTTATTGAAAAATGTAAAAAAATTCAAGTTAAAATCGGTGGATGGCTATAAATGGACTTTTCTTGTCAATGGATGGCTTTTGCTTCATGTTTCCCGAGATAATGGTTTAATTACAATCTTTTTTAATGAAAAATACAAAAAATTTCAACTTAAAATCAATAATAAGATTGTAAAACCATTTAAAGGAAGAAATAAGGCTTTTAAAGGCATGAATGACTATAAATAGACTTTTCTTGCCAATCAATCGCTTTTGTTTTACATTTCCCAAGGCAAACATTTAATTATAATCTGTTTGAATGAGAAATGTAGAAAAATTCAACTTAAAATTAATAATGAGATCCTAAAACCATTTAAAGTGGGCAATAAGGCTTTCGAAGGCATGAGTGACTGTAAATGGACTTTTCTTGTCAATTGATGGCTTTCCCTTCACGTTTCTCGAGGTAAATATTCAATTACAATCTGTTTTAATGAAAAATGTAAAAAAATTTAACTTAAAATTAATAATGAGATCCTAAAACCATTTAAAGTTGGCAATAAGGCTTTCGAAGGGATGAATGATTGTAATGGAGTTTTCTTGTCAATGGATGGCTTTCGCTTCACGTTTCCTAAGGCAAACATTCAATTACAATCTGTTTTATTCAAAAATGTAAAAAAATTCAAGTTAAAATCAATGGATAGCTATGAATGGACTTTTCTCGCCAATATATGGCTTTTGCATCATGTTTCCCGAGATAATGGTTTAATTATAATCTTTTTTAATGAAAAATACAAAAAAATTCAACTTAAAATCACTAATAAGATTGTAAAACCATTTAAAGCAAGTAATAAGACTTTCAAAGGCATGAGTGACTATAAATAGACTTTTCTTGCCAATCGATTGCTTTTGCTTTACATTTCCCAAGGCAAACATTTAATTATAACTTGTTTGAATGAAAAATATGAAAAAATTCATCTTAAAATTCATAACGAGATCCTAAAACCATTTAAAGTGGGCAATAAGGCTTTCGAAGGCATGAGTTACTGTAAATGGACTTTTGTGGTCAATGGATGGCTTTCGCTACACGTTTCTCGAGGTAAATATTCAATTACAATCTGTTTTAATGAAAAATGTAAAACAATTTCACTTAAAATTAATAATGAGATCCTAAAACCATTTAAAGTTGGCAGTAAGGCTTTCGAAGGGATGAATCACTGTAAATGGACTTTTATTGTCAATGGATGGCTTTCGCTTCACATTTCTTGAAATAAACATTCAATTACAATCTGTTTTATTGAAAAATGTAAAAAAATTCAAGTTAAAATCGGTGGATGGCTATAAATGGACTTTTCTTGTCAGTGGATGGCTTTTGCTTCATGTTTCCCGAGATAATGGTTTAATTACAATCTTTTTTAATGAAAAATACAAAAAATTTCTACTTAAAATCAATAATAAGATTGTAAAACCATTTAAAGCAAGAAATAAGGCTTTTAAAGGCATGAATGACTATAAATAGACTTTTCTTGCCAATCAATTGCTTTTGTTTTACATTTCCCAAGGCAAACATTTAATTATAATCTGTTTGAATGATCAATGTAGAAAAATTCAACTTAAAATTAATAATGAGATCTTAAAACCATTTAAAGTGGGCAATAAGGCTTTCGAAGGCATGAGTGACTGTAAATGGACTTTTCTTGTCAATGGATGGCTTTCGCTTCATGTTTCTCGAGGTAAATATTCAATTACAATCTGTTTTAATGAAAAATGTAAAAAAATTTAACTTAAAATTAATAATGAAATCCTAAAACCATTTAAAGTTGGCAATAAGGCTTTCGAAGGGATGAATGACTGTAATGGAGTTTTCTTGTCAATGGATGGCTTTCGCTTCACGTTTCCTAAGGCAAACATTCAATTACAATCTGTTTTATTCAAAAATGTAAAAAAATTCAAGTTAAAATCAATGGATGGCTATAAATCGACTTTTCTCGTCAATATATGGCTTTTGCTTCATGTTTCCCGATATAATGGTTTAATTATAATCTTTTTTAATGAAAAATACAAAAAAATTCAACTTAAAATCACTAATAAGATTGTAAAACCTTTTAAAGCAAGTAATAAGACTTTCAAAGGCATGAGTGACTATAAATAGACTTTTCTTGCCAATCGATTGCTTTTGCTTTACATTTCCCACGGCAAACATTTAATTATAACTTGTTTGAATGAAAAATATGAAAAAATTCATCTTAAAATTCATAACGAGATCCTAAAACCATTTAAAGTGGGCAATAAGGCTTTCGAAGGCATGAGTGACTGTAAATGGACATTTGTGGTCAATGGATGGCTTTCGCTACACGTTTCTCGAGGTAAATATTCAATTACAATCTGTTTTAATGAAAAATGTAAAACAATTTCACTTAAAATTAATAATGAGATCCTAAAACCATTTAAAGTTGGCAGTAAGGCTTTCGAAGGGATGAATGACTGTAAATGGACTTTTCTTGTCAATGGATGGCTTTCGCTTCACATTTCCTGAGGTAAACATTCAATTACAATCTGTTTTATTGAAAAATGTAAAAAAATTCAAGTTAAAATCGGTGGATGGCTATAAATGGACTTTTCTTGTCAATGGATAGCTTTTGCTTCATGTTTCCCGAGATAATGGTTTAATAACAATCTTTTTTAATGAAAAATACAAAAAATTTCAACTTAAAATCAATAATAAGATTGTAAAACCATTTAAAGCAAGAAATAAGGCTTTTAAAGGCATGAATGACTATAAATAGACTTTTCTTGCCAATCCATCGCTTTTGTTTTACATTTCCCAAGGCAAACATTTAATTATAATCTGTTTGAATGAGAAATGTAGAAAAATTCAACTTAAAATTAATAATGAGGTCCTAAAACCATTTAAAGTGGGCAATAAGGCTTTTGAAGGCATGAGTGACTGTAAATGGAGTTTTCTTGTCAATGGATGGCTTTCGCTACACGTTTCTCGAGGTAAATATTCAATTACAATCTGTATTAATGAAAAATGTAAAAAAATTTCACTTAAAATTAATAATGAGATCCTAAAACCATTTAAAGTTGGCAGTAAGGCTTTCGAAGGGATGAATGACTGTAAATGGACTTTTCTTATCAATGATTGGCTTTCGCTTCACATTTCCTAAGGTAAACATTCAATTACAATCTGTTTGAATGAGAAATGTAGAAAAATTCAACTTAAAATTAATAATGAGATCCTAAAACCATTTAAAGTGGGCAATAAGGCTTTCGAAGGCATGAGTGACTGTAAATGGACTTTTCTTGTCAATGGATGGCTTTCGCTTCACGTTTCTCGAGATAAATATTCAATTACAATATGTTTTAATGAAAAATGTAAAAAAATTTCACTTAAAATTAATAATGAGATCCTAAAACCATTTAAAGTTGGCAATGAGGCTTTCGAAGGGATGAATGACTGTAATGGACTTTTCTTGTCAATGGATGGCTTTCGTTTCACGTTTCCTAAGGTAAACATTCAATTACAATCTGTTTTATTCAAAAATGTAAAAAAATTCAAGTTAAAATCAACGGATGGCTATAAATGGACTTTTCTCGCCAATAGATGGCTTTTGCTTCATGTTTCCCGAGATAATCGTTTAATTATAATCTTTTTTAATGAAAAATACAAAAAAAATTCAACTTAAAATCACTAATAAGATTGTAAAACCATTTAAAGCAAGTAATAAGGCTTTCAAAGGCATGAGTGACTACAAATAGACTTTTCTTGCCAATCGATCGCTTTTGCTTTACATTTCCCAAGGCAAACATTTAATTATAACTTGTTTGAATGAAAAATATGAAAAAATTCATCTTAAAATTCATAATGAGATCTTAAAACCATTTAAAGTGGGCAATAAGGCTTTCGAAGGCATGAGTGACTGTAAATGAACTTTTCTTGTCAATGGATGGCTTTCGCTTCACGTTTCTCGAGGTAAATATTCAATTATAATCTGTTTTAATGAAAAATGTAAAAAAATTTCACTTAAAATTAATAATGAGATCCTAAAACCATTTAAAGTTGGCAGTAAGGCTTTCGAATGGATGAATGACTGTAAATGGACTTTTCTTATCAATGATTGGCTTTCGCTTCACATTTCCTAAGGTAAACATTCAATTACAATCTGTTTTATTGAAAAATGTAAAAAAATTCAACTTAAAATCAATGGATGGCTATAAATGGACTTTTCTTGTCAATGGATAGCTTTTGCTTCATGTTTCCGGAGATAATCGTTTAATTATAATCTTTTTTAATAAAAAATGCAAAAAAATTCAACTTAAAATCAATAATAAGATTGTAAAACCATTTAAAGCAAGAAATAAGGCTTTCAAAGGCATGAGTGACTATAAATAGACCTTTCTTGCGATCGATCACTTTTGCTTTACATTTCCCAAGGCAAACAGTTAATTATAATCTGATTTAATAAAAAATGTAAAAAAATTCAACTTAAAATTTATTGTGGGATCCTAAAAGCATTTAAAGTGGGCAATAAGGCTTTCGAAGGCATGAGTCACTGTAAATGGACCTTTCTTGTTAATGAATGGCTTTCGTTTCACGTTTCTCGAGGTAAAAATTCAATTACAATCTGTTTTAATGAAAAATTTAAAAAAACTGAAGTTAAAATCAATAATGAGATTACAAAACCATTTTAAGCGAGTAATAAAGCTTTTGAAGCCATGAGTTACTACAAATTGGCTTTTCTTGTCAATGGATGGCTTTTGCTTTATCTTTCCCGAGATAATCGTTTAATTATAATCTGTTTTAAGGAAAAATGCAAAAAAATTCAACTTAAAATCAATAATAAGATTATAAAAGCATTTAAAGCAAGTAATAAGGCTTTTAAAGGCATCAGTGACTATAAATAACCTTTTCTTGCCCATCGATCGCTTTTGCTTTACATTTCCCAAGGCAAACATTTAATTATAATCTGTTTTAATGAAAAATGTAAAAAAATTCAACCTAAAATTAATAGTGGGATCCTAAAACCATTTAAAGTGGGCAATAAGACTTTCGAAGGCATGAGTCACTGCAAATGGACCTTTCTTGTTAATGAATGGCTTTCGTTTCACGTTTCTCGAGGTAAAAATTCAATTACAATCTGTTTTACTGAAAAATGTAAAAAAATTCAAGTTAAAATCAATAATGAGATTACAAAACCATTTAAAGCGAGTAATAAGGCTTTTGAAGCCTTGAGTTACTATAAATAGACTTTTCTTGTCCATGGATGGCTTTTGCTTTATGTTTCCCGAGATAATCGTTTAATTATAATCTGTTTTAAGAAAAAATGAAAAAACATTCAACTTAAAATCAATAATAAGATTATAAAATCATTTAAAGCAAGTAATAAGGCTTTCAAAGGCATGAGTGACTATAAATAGACTTTTCTTGCCAATCGATCGCTTTTGTTTTACATTTCCTAAGGCAAACATTTAATTATAATCTGTTTGAATGAAAAATGTAAAAAAATTCAACTTAAAATTAATAATGAGATCCTAAAACCATTTAAAATGGGCAATAAGGCTTTCGAAGGCATGAGTGACTGTAAATGGACTTTTCTTGTCAATGGACGGCTTTCGCTACACGTTTCTCGAGGTAAATATTCAATTACAATCTGTTTTAATGAAAAATGTAAAACAATTTCACTTAAAATTAATAATGAGATCCTAAAACCATTTAAAGTTGGCAGTAAGCCTTTCGAAGGGATGAATGACTGTAAATGGACTTTTCTTGTCAATGGATGGCTTTCGCTTCACATTTCCTGAGGTAAACATTCAATTACAATCTGTTTTATTGAAAAATGTAAAAAAATTCAAGTTAAAATCGGTGGATGGCTATAAATGGACTTTTCTTGTCAATGGATGGCTTTTGCTTCATGTTTCCCGAGATAATGGTTTAATTACAATCTTTTTTAATGAAAAATACAAAAAATTTCAACTTAAAATCAATAATAAGATTGTAAAACCATTTAAAGCAAGAAATAAGGCTTTTAAAGGCATCAATGACTATAAATAGACTTTTCTTGCCAATCAATCGCTTTTGTTTTACATTTCCCAAGGGAAACATTTAATTATAATCTGTTTGAATGAGAAATGTAGAAAAATTCAACTTAAAATTAATAATGAGATCCTAAAACCATTTAAAGTGGGCAATAAGGCTTTCGAAGGCATGAGTGACTGTAAATGGAGTTTTCTTGTCAATGGATGGCTTTCGCTACACGTTTCTCGAGGTAAATATTCAATTACAATCTGTTTTAATGAAAAATGTCAAACAATTTCACTTAAAATTAATAATGAGATCCTAAAACCATTTAAAGTTGGCAGTAAGGCTTTCGAATGGATGAATGACTGTAAATGGACTTTTCTTGTCAATGGATGTCTTTCGCTTCACGTTTCCTAAGGCAAACATTCAATTACAATCTCTTTTATTCAAAAATGTAAAAAAATTCAAGTTAAAATTAATGGATGGCTATAAATGGACTTTTCTCGCCAATATATGGCTTTTGCTTCATGTTTCCCGAGATAATGGTTTAATTATAATCTTTTTTAATGAAAAATACAAAAATATTCAACTTAAAATCACTAATAAGATTGTAAAACCATTTAAAGCAAGTAATAAGACTTTCAAAGGCATGAGTGACTATAAATAGACTTTTCTTGCCAATCGATTGCTTTTGCTTTACATTTCCCAAGGCAAACATTTAGTTATAACTTGTTTGAATGAAAAATATGAAAAAATTCATCTTAAAATTCATAATGAGATCCTAAAACCATTTAAAGTGGGCAATAAGGCTTTCGAAGGCATGAGTGACTGTAAATGGACTTTTCTTGTCAATGGATGGCTTTCGCTTCACGTTTCTCGTGGTAAATATTCAATTACAATCTGTTTTAATAAAAAATCTAAAAAAATTTAACTTAAAATTAATAATGAGATCCTAAAACTATTTGAAGTTGGCAATAAGGCTTTCGAAGGGATGAATGACTGTAATGGACTTTTCTTGTCAATGGATGGCTTTCACTTCATGTTTCCTAAGGTAAACATTCAATTACAATCTGTTTTATTCAAAAAAGTAAAAAAATTCAAGTTAAAATCAATGGATGGCTATAAATGGACTTTTCTCGCCAATAGATGGCTTTTGCTTCATGTTTCCCGAGATAATCATTTAATTATAATCTTTTTTAATGAAAAATACAAAAAAATTCAACTTAAAATCACTAATAAGATTGTAAAACAATTTAAAGCAAGTAATAAGGCTTTCAAAGGCATGAGTGACTATAAATAGACTTTTCTTGCCAATCGATCGCTTTTGCTTTACATTTCCCAAGGCAAACATTTAATTATAACTTGTTTGAATGAAAAATATGAAAAAATTCATCTTAAAATTCATAATGAGATCCTAAAACCATTTAAAGTGGGCAATAAGGCTTTCGAAGGCATGAGTGACTGTAAATGGACTTTTCTTGTCAATGGATGGCTTTCACTTCACGTTTCTTGAGGTAAATATTCAATTACAATCTGTTTTAATGAAAAATGTAAAAAAATTTCACTTAAAATTAATAATGAGATCCTAAAACCATTTAAAGTTGGCAGTAAGGCTTTCGAAGGGATGAATGACTGTAAATGGACTTTTCTTATCAATAATTGGCTTTCGCTGCACATTTCCTAAGGTAAACATTCAATTACAATCTGTTTTATTGAAAAATGTAAAAAAATTCAAGTTAAAATCAATGGATGGCTATAAATGAACTTTTCTTGTCAATGGATGGCTTTTGCTTCATGTTTCCGGAGATAATCGTTTAATTATAATCTTTTTTAATGAAAAATGCAAAACAATTCAACTTAAAATCAATAATAAGATTGTAAAACCATTTAAAGCAAGTAATAAGGCTTTTAAAGGCATCAGTGACTATAAATAACCTTTTCTTGCCCATCGATCGCTTTTGCTTTACATTTCCCAAGGCAAACATTTAATTATAATCTGTTTTAATGAAAAATGTAAAAAAATTCAACCTAAAACTAATAGTGGGATCCTAAAACCATTTAAATTGGGCAATAAGACTTTCAAAGGCATGAGTCACTGCAAATGGACCTTTCTTGTTAATGAATGGCTTTCGTTTCACGTTTCTCGAGGTAAAAATTCAATTACAATCTGTTTTAATGAAAAATGTAAAAAAATTCAAGTTAAAATCAATAATGAGATTATAAAACCATTTAAAGCGAGTAATAAGGCTTTTGAAGCCATGAGTTACTATAAATAGACTTTTCTTGTCAATGGATGGCTTTTGCTTTATGTTTCCCGAGATAATTGTTTAATTATAATCTGTTTTAAGGAAAAGTGAAAAAACATTCAACTTAAAATCAATAATAAGATTATAAAATCATTTAAAGCAAGTAATAAGGCTTTCAAAGGCATAAGTGACTATAAATAGACTTTTCTTGCCAATCGATCGCTTTTGTTTTACATTTCCTAAGGCAAACATTTAATTATAACATTTTTGAATGAAAAATGTAAAAAAATTCAACTTAAAATTAATAATGAGATCCTAAAACCATTTAAAGTGGGCAATAAAGCTTTCGAAGGCATGAGTGACTGTAAATGGACTTTTCTTGTCAATGGATGGCTTTTGCTTCACGTTTCTCGAGGTAAATATTCAATTACAATCTGTTTTAATGGAAAATGTAAAAAAATTCAAGTTAAAATTAATAATGAGATCCTAAACCCATTTAAAGTTTCTTATAAGGCTTTCGAAGGTATGAGTGACTGTAAATTGTCTTTTCTTGTCATGGAATGGCTTTCGCTTCACGTTTCCTGAGGTAAACATTCAATTACAATCTGTTGTAATGAACAATATAAAAAAAATCAAGTCAAAATCAATAATGAGATTACAAAACCGTTTAAAGCGAGTAATAAGGCTTTTGAAGCCATGAGTTACTATGAATGGACTTTTCTTGTCAATGGTTGGCTTTCGCTTCATGTTTCACGAGATAATCGTTTAATTATAATCTGTTTTAATGAAAAACGCAAAAGAATTCAACTTAAAATCAATAATAAGATTATAAAACCATTTAAAGCAAGTAATAAGGCTTTTAAAGGCATGAGTGACTATAATTTGACTTTTCTTGCCGATTGATCACTTTAGCTTTGCATTTCCCAAGCCAAACATTTAATTATAACCTGTTTTAATGAAAAATGTAAAAATATTCAACTTAAAATTAATAATGAGATCCTAAAACCATTTCAAATGGGCAATAAGGCTTTTGAAGGCATGAGTGACTGTAAATGGACTTTTCTTGTCAATGGATGGCTTTCGCTTCACATTTCCCGATGTAAAAATTCAATTACATTATGTTTTAATGAAAAATGTAAAAAAATTCAAGTTAAACTCAATAATGAGATTACAAAACCATTTAAAGCGAGTAATAAAGCTTTTGAAGCCGTGAGTTACTATAAATGGACTTTTTCTTGTCAATGGATGACTTTCGCTTCATGTTTCCCGAGATAACCATTTAATTATAATCTGTTTTAATGAAAAATGCAAAAAAATTCAACTTAAAATCAATAATAAGATTATAAAACCATTTAAAGCAAGTAATAAGGGTTTCAAAGGCATGAACGACTATGAATAGACTTTTCTTGCCAATCGATTGCTTTTGCTTTACATTTCCCATGGTAAACAATTAATTATAATATGTTTTAATGAAAAATATAAAAAAATTCAACTTAAAATTAACAATGAGATCCTAAAACCATTTAAAGTAGGCAATAAGGCTTTCGAAGGTATGAGTGACTGTAAATGGACTTTTCTTTTCAATGGATTGCTTTCGCTTCACATTTCCTGAGGTAAAAATTCAATTACATTCTATTTTAATGAAAAATGTAAAAAAATTCAACTTAAAATTAATAGTGAGATCCTAAAACCATTTAAAGTTGGCAATAAGGCTTTCGAAGGGATGAGTGACTGTAAACGGACTTTTTTTGTCAATGGATGGCTTTCACTTCATGTTTCCCAAAGCAAACAATAATTATAATCTGTTTTAATGCAAAATGTAGAAGAATTCAAATTAAAATCTATAATAAGATTATAAAACCATTTAAAGCGAGTAATAAGGCTTTTGGAGGCATGAGTGACTATAAATGGTCTTTTCTTGTCAATCGATTACTTTCTCTTCAAGTTTCCCAAGGCAAACATTCAGTTTTAATCTGTTTTAATGAAAAATGTAAAAAAATTCAACTTAAAATTAACAATGAGATCCTAAAACCATTTAAAGTGGGCAATAAGGCTTTCGAAGGCATGAGTGACTGTAAATAGACTTTTCTTATCAATGGATGGCTTTTGCTTCATCTTTCCCAAGGTAAACATTCAATTATAATATGTTTTAATGAAAACTGTAAAAAAATTCAAGTTAAAATCAATAATGAGATTACAAAACCATTTAAAGCAAGTAATAAGGCTTCTGAAGCCATGAGTTACTATAAATGGACTTTGCTTGTCAATAGATGGCTTTTGCTTTACGTTTCCCTAGGTAAGCATTCAATTACAATTTGTTTTAACAAAAAATGTAAAAAAATTCAACTTAAAATCATTTAAAGCAGGAAATAAGGCTTTTGAAAGCATGAGTGAATATAAATGGATTTTTTTTGTCTTTGGATGCCTTCGTTTCATGTTTCCCAGGGCAAACATTTAATTATAATATGTTTTAATGAAAACTGTAAAAGAATTCAATTTAAATTCAATAATAAGATTATAAAACCATTTAAAGCGAGTAATATGGCTTTCGAAGGTATGAGTGATTGTAAATGGACCTTTCTTGTCAATGGATGGTTTGCGATTCACGTTTCTCGAGGTAAATACTCAATTACAATCTATTTTAACAAAAAATGTAAAATAATTCAACTTAAAATTAATAATGATATTATAAAACCATTTAAAGCATGTAATAAGGCTTTTGAAGGCATGAGTGACTATAAATGGACATTTTTTTTCTATGGATGGCTTTCACTTCACGTTTTCCAAGGCAAAGATTTAATTATAATCTGTTTTAATCGAAACTGTAAAAGAATTAAATTTAAAATCAATAATAAGAGTATAAAACCATTTAAAGCGAGTAAAATGGCTTTTGAAGGTATGAGTGACTATAAATGGACTTTTCTTGTCAATCAATCGCTTTCACTTCACGTTTTCCAAGGCAAACATTCAATTTCAATCTTTTCTAATGAAAAATGTAAAAAAATTCAACTTAAAATTAATAATGAGATCATAAAACCATTTAAAGCAGGGAATAAGGCTTTCGAAAGTATTAGTGACTGTAAATGAACTTTTCTTGTCAACGGATGGCTTGCGATTCATGTTTCCCAAGGCAAACATTCAATCATAATAAGTTTTAATGAAAAATGTAAAAAAATTCAACTTAAAATTAATAATGAGATCCTAAAACTAATTAAAGCGGGCAATAAGGCTTTAGAAGGCATGAGTGATTGTAAATGGACCTTTCTTGTCAATGAATGGCTTTTGCTTCACGTTTCTCGAGGTAAAAATTCAATTACAATCTGTTTTAATGAAAAATGTAAAAAAATTCAAGTTAAAATCAATAATGAGATTACAAAACCATTTCAAGCGACTAATAAGGCTTTTGAAGCCATGAGTTACTATAAATGGACTTTTTTTGTCAATGGATGACTTTCGGTTCATGTTTCCTGAGATAAACGTTTAATTATATCCTGATTTAATGAAAAATGTAAAAAATTCAACTTAAAATCAATAATAAGATTATAAAACCATTTAAAGCAAGTAATAAGGCTTTCAAAGGCATGAGTAATTATAAATAGACTTTTCTTGCCAATCGATCACTTTCGTTTTACATTTTTGAAGGGCAACATTCAATTATAATCTGTTTTAATGAAAAAAGTAAAAAAAAAATTCAACTTAAAATTAATAATGAGATCATAAAACCATTTAAAGTGGGCAATAAGGCTTTCAAAGGGATGAGTGACTGTAAATGCATTTTTCTTGTCAATGGATGGCTTCGTTTCACGTTTCTCAAGGTAAAATTTTAATTACATTCTGTTTTAATGAAAAATGTAAAAAAATTCAAGTTAAACTCAATAATGAGATTACAAAACCCTTTAAAGTGGGCAACAAGGCTTTCGAAGGTATGAGTGACTGTAAATGTACTTTTCTTGTCAATGGATAGCTTTCGCTTCACATTTCTCGAGGTATATATTGAATTACAATCTGTTTTAATGAAAAATGTAAAAAAATTCAAGTTAAAATTAATAATGAGATCCTAAAACCATTTAAAGTTTGCAATAAGGCTTTCGAAGGTATGAGTGACTGTAAATGGACTTTCCTTATCAATGGATGGCTTTCGCTTCATGTTTCCTGAGGTAAACATTCAATTACAATCTGTTTTAATGAACAATGTAAAACAATTCAAGTCAAAATCAATAATGAGATTATAAAACCATTTAAAGCGAGTAATAGGGCTTTTGAAGGCATGAGTTACTATAAATGGACTTTTCTTATCAATGGATGGCTTTTGCTTCATGTTTCTCGAGATAATCATTTAATTATAATCTGTCTTAAGGAAAAATGCAAAAAATTTCAACTTAAAATCAACAATAAGATTATAAAGCCATTTAAAGCAAGTAATAAGGATTTCAAAGGCATGAATGACTATAATTTGACTTTTCTTGCCAATCGATCGCTTTTGCTTTACATTTTCCAAGGCAAACATTTAATTATAACTTGTTTTAATGAAAAATGTAAAAAAATTCAACTTAAAATTAATAATGAGATCCTAAAACCATTTAAAGTGGGCAATAAGGCTTTCGAAGGTATGAGTGACTGTAAAAGGACTTTTCTTGTCAATGGATGGCTTCGCTTCACGTTTCTCGAGGTAAAAATTTAATTACAATCTGTTTTAATGAAAAATGTAAAAAAATTCAACTTAAACTCAATAATGAGATTACAAAACCATTTAAAGCGAGTAATAAAGCTTTTGAAGCCGTGAGTTACTATAAATGGACTTTTCTTGTTAATGGATGGCTTTCGCTTCATGTTTCCCGAGATAATCGTTTAATTATAATCTGTTTTAATGAAAAATGCAAAAAAAGTCAACTTAAAATCAATAATAAGATTATAAAACCTTTTAAAGCAAGTAATAAGGCTTTCAAAGGCATGAGTGACTATAAATAGACTTTTCTTGCCAATCAATCGCTTTTCCTTTACATTTCCCAAGGTAAACATTTAATTATAACCTGTTTTAATGAAAAACGTAAAACAATTCAACTTAAAATTAATACTGAGATCCTAAAACCATTTAAAGTGGGCAATAAGGCTTTTGAAGGTATGAGTGACTGAAAATGGACTTTTCTTGTCAATGGATGGGTTTTGTTTCATGTTTCTCAAGGTAAATATTCAATTACAATCCATTTTAATGAAAAATGTAAAAACATTGACGTTAAAATTAATAATGAGATTCTAAAACCATTTAAAGTTGGCAATAAGGCTTTCGAAGGCATGAGTGACTTGAAATGGACTTTTCTTGTCAATGGATTGCTTTTGCTTCACATTTCCTGAGGTAAAAATTCAATTACATTCTGTTTTAATGAAAATGTAAAAAAATTCATGTTAAAATCAATAATGAGATTACAAAACCATTTAAAGCGAGTAATAAGGCTTTTGAAGCCATGAGTTACTATAAATTGAACTTTTCTTATCAATGGATGGCTTTCGCTTTATGTTTCCCGAGATAATCGTTAAATTATAATCTGTTTTAAGGAAAAATGCAAAAATACTCAACTTAAAGTCAATAATAAGATTATAAAACCATTTAAAACAAGTAATAAGGCTTTCAAAGGCATGAGTGACTATAATTAGACGTTTCTTGTCAATCGACCGCTTTTGCTTTGCATTTCCCAAGGCAAACAATTAATTATAGCCTGTTTGAATGAAAAATGTAAAAAAATTCAACTTAAAATTAATACTGAGATCCTAAAACCATTTAAAGTGGGCAATAAGGCTTTCGAAGGCGTAAGTGACTTTTAATGGACTTTTCTTGTCAATGGATGGCTTTTGCTTCACGTTTCTCGAGGTAAATATTCAATTACAATCCGTTTTAATGAAAAATTTAAAAAAAAATTGAAGTTAAAATTAATAATGAGATCCTAAAACCATTTCAAGTTGGCAATAAGGCTTTCAAAGGCATGAGTGACTGAAAATGGACTTTTCTTGTCAATGAATTGCTTTTGCTTCACGTTTCCTGAGGTAAAAATTCAATTACATTCTGTTTGAATGAAAAATGTAAAAAAATTCAAGTTAAAATCAATAATGAGACTACAAAACCATTTAAAGCGAGTAATAAGGCTTTTGAAGCCATGAGTTACTATAAATGGACTTTTTCTTGTCAATGGATGGCTTTCGCTTCATGTTTCCCAAGATAATCGTTTAATTATAATCTGTTTTAAGGAAAAATGAAAAAACATTCAACTTAAAATCAATAATAAGATTATAAAATCATTTAAAGCAAGTAATATGGCTTTCAAAGGCATGAGTGAATATAAATAGACTTTTCTTGCCAATCGATCGCTTTTGTTTTACATTTCCTAAGGCAAACATTTAATTATAACCTGTTTGAATGAAAAATGTAAAAACATTCAACTTAAAATTAATAATGAGATCCTAAAACCATTTAAAGTGGGCAATAAGGCTTTCGACGGCATGAGTGACTGTAAATGGACTTTTCTTGTCAATGGATGGCTTTCGCTTCACGTTTCTCAAGGTAAATATTCAATTACAATAATGTTTAATGAAAAATGTAAAAAAATTTAACTTAAAATTAATAATGAGATCCTAAAACCATTTAAAGTTGGCAATAAGGCTTTCGAAGGGATGAATGACTGTAAATGGACTTTTCTTGTCAATGGATGGCTTTCACTTCACATTTCCTGAGGTAAACATTCAATTACAATATGTTTTATTGAGAAATGTAAAAAAATTCAAGTTAAAATCGGTGGATGGCTATAAATGGACTTTTCTTGTCAATGGATGGCTTTTGCTTCATGTTTCCCGAGATAATGGTTTAATTATAATCTTTTTTAATGAAAAATACAAAAAATTTCAACTTAAAATCAATAATAAGATTGTAAAACGATTTAAAGCAAGAAATAAGGCTTTTAAAGGCATGAATGACTATAAATAGACTTTTCTTGCCAATCAATCGCTTTTGTTTTACATTTCCCAAGGCAAACATTTAATTATAATCTGTTTGAATGAGAAATGTAGAAAAATTCAACTTAAAATTAATAATGAGATCCTAAAACCATTTAAAGTGGGCAATAAGGCTTTCGAAGGCATGAGTGACTGTAAATGGACTTTTCTTGTCAATGGATGGCTTTCGCTTCACGTTTCTCGAGGTAAATATTCAATTACAATCTGTTTTAATGAAAAATGTAAAAAAATTTAACTTAAAATTAATAATGAGATTCTAAAACCATTTAATGTTGGCAATAAGGCTTTCGAAGGGATGAATGACTGTAATGGACTTTTCTTGTCAATGGATGGCTTTCGCTTCACGTTTCCTAAGGTAAACATTCAATTACAATCTGTTTTATTCAAAAATGTAAAAAAATTCAAGTTAAAATCAATGGATGGCTATAAATGGACTTTTCTCGCCAATAGATGGCTTTTGCTTCATGTTTCCCGAGATAATGGTTTAATTATAATCTTTTTTAATGAAAAATACAAAAAAATTCAACTTAAAATCACTAATAAGATTGTAAAACCATTTAAAGCAAGTAATAAGGCTTTCAAAGGCATGAGTGACTATAAATAGAATTTTCTTGCCAATCGATCGCTTTTGCTTTACATTTCCCAAGGCAAACATTTAATTATAACTTGTTTGAATGAAAAATATGAAAAAATTCATCTTAAAATTCATAATGAGATCTTAAAACCATTTAAAGTGGGCAATAAGGCTTTCGAAGGTATGAGTGACTGTAAATGGACTTTTCTTATCAATGGATGGCTTTCGCTTCACGTTTCTCGAGGTAAATATTCAATTACAATCTGTTTTAATGAAAAATGTAAAAAAATTTAACTTAAAATTAATAATGTGATCCTAAAACCATTTAAAGTTGGCAATAAGGCTTTCGAAGGGATGAATGACTGTAATGGACTTTTCTTGTCAATGGATGGCTTTCGCTTCACGTTTCCTAAGGTAAACATTCAATTACAATCTGTTTTATTCAAAATTGTAAAAAAATTCAAGTTAAAATCAATGGATGGCTATAAATGGACTTTTCTCGCCAATAGATGGCTTTTGCTTCATGTTTCCGGAGATAATCATTTAATTATAATCTTTTTTAATGAAAAATGCAAAAAAATTCAACTTAAAATCAATAATAACATTGTAAAGCCATTTAAAGCAAGAAATAAGGCTTTAAAAGGCATGAGTGACTATAAATAGACTTTTCTTGCAATCGATCGCTTTTGCTTTACATTTCCCAAGGCAAACATTTAGTTATAATCTGTTTTAATAAAAAATGTAAAAAAATTCAACTTAAAATTTATAGTGGGATCCTAAAACCATTTAAAGTGGGCAATAAGGCTTTCGAAGGCATGAGTCACTGTAAATGTACCTTTCTTGTTAATGAATGGCTTTCGTTTCACGTTTCTTGAGGTAAAAATTCAATTACAATCTGTTTTAATGAAAAATGTAAAAAAACTCAAGTTAAAATCAATAATGAGATTACAAAACCATTTTAAGCGAGTAATAAAGCTTTTGAAGCCATGAGTTACTACAAATTGACTTTTCTTGTCAATGGATGACTTTTGCTTTATCTTTCTCGAGATAATCATTTAATTATAATCTGTTTTAAGGAAAAATGTAAAAAAATTCAACTTAAAATCAATAATAAGATTATAAAACCATTTAAAGCAAGTAATAAGGCTTTTAAAGGCATCAGTGACTATAAATAACCTTTTCTTGCCCATCGATCGCTTTTGCTTTACATTTCCCAAGGCAAACATTTAATTATAATCTGTTTTAATGAAAAACGTAAAAAAATTCAACCTAAAATTAATAGTGGGATCCTAAAACCATTTAAAGTGGGCAATAAGGCTTTCGAAGGCATGAGTGACTATAAATGAACCTTTCTTGTTAATGAATAGTTTTTGTTTCACGTTACTCAATGTAAAAAATCAATTACAATATGTTATAATGAAAAATATAAAAAAATTCAAGTTAAAATCAATAATGAGATTACAAAACCATTTAAAGCGAGTAATAAGGCTTTTGAAGTCATGAGTTACTATAAACGGACTTTTTCTTGTCAATGGATGGCTTTCGCTTCATGTTTCCCAAGATAATCGTTTTATTATAATCTGTTTTAATGAAAAATGCAAAAAAATTGAAGTTAAAATCAATAGTAAGATTATAAAACCATTTAAAGTAAGTAACAAGGCTTTCAAAGGCATGAGTGACTATAAAAAGACTTTTCTTTCCAATCATCACTTTTGCTTTAAATTTCCAATGGCAAACATTCAATTATAATCTATTTTAATGAAAAATATAAAAAAAAATCAACTTAAAATTAATAATGAGATCATAAAACAATTTATAGTGGGCAATAAGGCTTTAGAAGGCAGGAGTGATTGTAAATGGACTTTTCTTGTTAATGGATGGCTTTTGCTTCACGTTTCTCGAGATAAATATTCCATTACAATCTGTTTTAATGAACAGTGTAAAAAAATTCAAGTTAAAATTAATAATGATATCCTAAAACCACTTAATGTTGGCAATAAGGCTTTCGAAGGCATGAGTGACTATAAATGGACTTTTCTTGTCAATGGATGGCTTTCGCTTCATGTTTCTTGAGGTAAAAATTCAATTACATTTTGTTTTAATGAAAAATGTAAAAAAATTTAACTTAAAATTAATAATGAGATCCTAAAACCATTTCACGTTGGCAATAAGGCTTTCGAAGGCATGAGTGACTGTAAATGAACTTTTCTTGTCAATGGTTGGCTTTCGCTTCACTTTTCTTGAGGTAAACATTCAATTACAATATGTTTTAATGAAAAATGTAAAAAAATTCAAGTTAAAATCAATAATGAGATTACAAAACCATTTAAAGCGAGTAATAAGGCTTTTGAAGCCATGAGTTACTATAAATTGACTTTTCTTGTCAATGGATGGCTTTCGCTTCATGTTTCTCAAGATAATCGTTTAATTATAATCTGTTTTAATGAAAAATACAAAAAAATTCAACTTAAAATCAATAATAAGATTACAAAACCATTTAAAGCGAGTAATAAAGCTTTTGAAGCCATGAGTTACTATAAATGGACTTTTCTTGTCAATGGATTGCTTTTGCTTCATGTTTCCTGAGGTAAAAATTCAATTACATTTTGTTTAATGGAAAATGTAAAAAAATTCAAGTAAAAATCAATAATGAGATTACAAAACCATTTAAAGCGAGTAATAAGGCTTTTGAAGCCATGAGTTACTATAAATGGACTTTTTCTTGTCAATGGATGGCTTTCGCTTCATGTTTCCCAAGATAATCGTTTTATTATAATCTGTTTTCATGAAAAATACAAAACAATTGAACTTAAAATCAATAATAAAATTATAAAACCATTTAAAGCAAGTAATAAGGCTTTCAAAGGCATGAGTGACTATAAATAGACTTTTCTTTCCAATCGATCACTTTTGCTTTAAATTTTCAAAGGCAAACATTCAATTATAATCTGTTTTAATGAAAAATATAAAAAAAAAATTCAACTTAAAATTAATAATCAGATCATAAAACAATTTATAGTGGGCAATAAGGCTTTGGAAGGCATGAGTGACTGTAAATGGACTTTTCTTGTCAATGGATGACTTTCGCTTCACGTTTCTCGAGGTAAATATTCCATTACAATCCGTTTTAATGAAAAATGCAAAAGAATTCAAGTTAAAATTAATAATGATATCCTAAAACCATTTAAAGTTTGCAATAATGCTTTCGAAGGCATGAGTGACTGTAAATGGACTTTTCTTGTCAATGCATGGCTTTCGCTTGACGTTTCCTGAGGTAAAAATTCAATTGCATTCTGTTTTAATGAAAAATGCAAAAAAATTAAAGTTAAAATCAATAATGAGATTACAAAATCATTTAAAGCGAGTAATAAGGATTTTGAAGCCATGAGTTACTATAAATGAGCTTTTTCTTGTCAATGGATGGCTTTCGCTTCATGTTTCCCGATATAATCATTTTATTATAATCTGTTTTGATGAAAATGGCAAAAAAATTGAACTTAAAATCAATAATAAGATTATAAAACCATTTAAAGCAAGTAATAAGGCTTTCAAAGGCATGAGTGACTATAAATTGACTTTTCTTGCCAATGAATCGCTTTTGCTTTAAATTTCCTAAGGCAAACATTCAATTATAATCTGTTTTAATGAAAAATGAAAAAAAAATTCAACTTAAAATTAATAGTGAGATCATAAAACAATTTATCGTGGGCAATAAGCGTTTGGAAGGCATGAGTGACTGTAAATGGACTTTTCTTGTCAATGGATGGCTTTCGTTTCACGTTTCTCAACGTAAAAATTCAATTACATTTTGTTTTAATGAAAAATGTAAAAAAGTTCAAGTTAAACACAATAATGAGATTACAAAACCCTTTAAAGTGGGCAACAAGGCTTTCGAAGGCATGAGTGACTGTAAATGTACTTTTCTTGTTAATGGATAGCTTTCACTTCACGTTTCCCGAGGTATATATTGAACTACAATATGTTTTAATGAAAAATGCAAAAAAAATCAAGTTAAAATTGATAATGAGATCCTAAAACCATTTAAAGTTTGCAATAAGGCTTTCGAAGGTATGAGTGACTGTAAATGGACTTTCCTTGTTAATGGATGGCTTTCGCTTCACATTTTCTGAGGTAAACATTCAATTACATTCTGGTTTAATGAACAATGTAAAAAAATTCAAGTCAAAATCAATAATGAGATTATAAAACCATTTAAAGTGAGTAGTAAGGCTTTTGAAGCCATGAGTTACTATAAATGGACTTTTCTTGCCAATGGATGGCTTTTACTTCATGTTTCCAGATATAATCGTTTAATTATAATCTGTTTTAAGAAAAAATGCAAAAAAAATCAACTTAAAATCAACAATAAGATTATAAAACCATTTAAAGCAAGTAACAAGGCTTTCAAAGGCATGAGTGACTGTAAATAGACTTTTGTTGCCAATCGATCGCTTTTGCTTTACATTTCCCACGGTAAACAATTAATTATAATCTGTCTTAATGAAAAATGCAAAAAATTCAACTTAAAATTAACAATGAGATCCTAAAACCATTTAAAGCGGGAAATAAGGCTTTCGAAGGTATGAGTGACTGTAAATGGACTTTTCTTGTCAATGGATGGCTTTCGCTTCATGTTTCCTAAGGTAAAAATTCAATTACATTCTGTTTTAATGAAAAATATAAAAAAATTGAAGTTAAAATCAATAATGAGATTACAAAACCATTTAAAGCGAGTAATAAGGCTTTTGAAGCCATGAGTTACTATAAATGGACTTTTTCTTGTCAATGGATGGCTTTCGCTTCACGTTTCCCAAGATAATCGTTTTACTATAATCTGTTTTCATGAAAAATGCAAAAAAATTGAACTTAAAATGAATAATAAGATTATAAAACCATTTAAAGCAAGTAAGAAGGCTTTCAAAGGCATGAGTGATTATAGAAAGACTTTTCTTTCCAATCGATCACTTTTACTTTACATTTCCTAAGGCAAACATTTGATTATAACCTGTTTTAATGAAAAACGTAAAAACATTCAACTTAAAATTAATAGTGAGATCCTAAAACCATTTAAAGTAGACAATAAGGCTTTCGAAGGCATGAGTGACTGTAAATGAACCTTTCTTGTTAATGAATTGTTTTTGTTTCACGTTTCTCAATGTAAAAAATCAATTACAATATGTTATAATGAAAAATATAAAACAATTCAAGTTAAAATCAATAATGAGATTACAAAACCATTTAAAGCGACTAATAAGGCTTTTGAAGCCATGAGCTACTATAAATAGACTTTTTCTTGTTAATGGATGGCTTTCGCTTCACGTTTCCCAAGATAATCATTTTATTATAATCTGTTTTCATGAAAAATGCAAAAAAATTGAACTTAAAATCAATAATAAGATTATAAAACCATTTAAAGAAAGTAATAAGGCTTTCAAAGGCACGAGTGATTATAAAAAGATTTTTCTTTCCAATCGATCACTTATGCTTTAAATTTCCAAAGGCAAACATTCAATTATAATCTATTTTAATGAAAAATATAAAAAAAATTCAACTTTAAATTAGTAATGAGATCATAAAACAATTTATAGTGGGCAATAAGGCTTTGGAAGGCAAGAGTGACTGTAAATGGACTTTTCTTGTAAATGGATGGCTTTCGCTTCACGTTTCTCGAGGTAAATATTCCATTACAATCCATTTTAATGAAAAGTGTAAAAAAATTCAAGTTAAAATTAATAATGATATCCTAAAATCATTTAAAGTTGGCAATAAGGCTTTCGAAAGTATGAGTGACTGTAAATGGACTTTTCTTGTCAATGGATGGCTTTCGCTTCATGTTTCTTGAGGTAAAAATTCAATTACATTCTGTTTTAATGAAAAATGTAAAAACATTTAACTTAAAATTAATAATGAGATCCTAAAACCATTTAAAGTTGGCAGTACGGCTTTCGAAGGCATGAGTGACTGTAAATGGACTTTTCTTGTCAATGGATGGCTTTCGCTTCATGTTTCCCAAGATAATCGTTTAATTATAATCTGTTTTAAGGAAAAATGTAAAAACATTCAACTTAAAATCAGTAATAAGATTATAAAACCATTTAAAGCAAATAATAAGGCTTTCAAAGGCATGAGTGACTATAAAAAGACTTTTCTTTCCAATCGATCACTTTTGCGTTAAATTTCCAAAGGCTAACATTCAATTATAATCTATTTTAATGAAAAATATAAAAAAAATTCAACTTAAAATTAATAATGAGATCATAAAACAATTTATAGTGGGCAATTAGGCTTTGGAAGGCAGGAGTGACTGTAAATGGACTTTTCTTGTCAATGGATGGCTTTATCTTCACGTTTCTCAAGGTAAATATTCCATTACAATCCGTTTTAATGAAAAGTGTAAAAAAATTCAAGTTAAAATTAATAATGATATCCTAAAATCATTTAAAGTTGGCAATAAGGCTTTCGAAGGTATGAGTGACTGTAAATGGACTTTTCTTGTCAATGGATGGCTTTCGCTTCAAGTTTGTTGAGGTAAAAATTCAATTACATTTTGTTTTAATGAAAAATGTAAAATCATTTAACTTAAAATTAATAATGAGATCCTAAAACCATTTAAAGTTGGCAGTAAGGCTTTCGAAGGCATGAGTGACTGTAAATGGACTTTTCTTGTCAATGGATGGCTTTCGCTTCACGTTTCCTGAGGTAAACATTCAATTACAATATGTTTTAATGAAAAATGTAAAAAAATTCAACTTAAAATTAATAATGAGATCCTAAAACCATTTAAAGCGGGCAATAACGCTTTCGAAGGCATGAGTGACTGTAAATGGACCTTTCTTGTCAATGAATGGCTTTCGCTTCACGTTTCTCGAGGTAAAAATTTATTTACAGTCTGTGTTAATGAAAAATGTAAAAAAATTCAAGTTAAAATCAATAATGAGATTACAAAACCATTTAAAGCGAGTAATAAGGCTTTTGAAGGCATGAGTGACTATAAAAAGATTTTTCTTTCCAATCGATCACTTTTGCTTTAAATTTCCAAAGGCTAACATTCGATTATAATCTATTTTAATGAAAAATATAAAAAAAATTCAACTTAAAATTAATAATGAGATCATAAAACAATTTATAGTGGGCGATTAGGCTTTAGAAGGCAGGAGTGACTGTAAATGGACTTTTCTTGTCAATAGATGGCTTTCGCTTCATGTTTCTTGAGGTAAATATTCCATTACAATCCGTTTTAATGAAAAGTGTAAAAAAATTCAAGTTAAAATTAATAATGATATCCTAAAATCATTTAAAGTTAGCAATAAGGCTTTCGAAAGTATGAGTGACTGTAAATGGACTTTTCTTGTCAATGGATGGCTTTCGCTTCATGTTTCTTGAGTTAAAAATTCAATTACATTCTGTTTTAATGAAAAATGTAAAAACATTTAACTTAAAGTTAATAATGAGATCCTAAAACCATTTAAAGTTGGCAGTACGGCTTTCGAAGGCATGAGTGACTGTAAATGGACTATTCTTGTCAATGGATGGCTTTCGCTTCATGTTTCCTGAGGTAAACATACAATTACAATATGTTTTAATGAAAAATGTAAAAAAATTCAACTTAAAATTAATAATGAGATCCTCAAACCATTTAAAGCGGGCAATAACGCTTTCGAAGGCATGAGTGACTGTAAATGGACCTTTCTTGTCAATGAATGGCTTTCGCTTCACGTTTCTCAAGGTAAAAATTCATTTACATTCTGTGTTAATGAAAAATGTAAAAAAATTCAAGTTAAAATCAATAATGAGATTACAAAACCATTTAAAGCGAGTAATAAGGCTTTTGAAGCCATGAGTTACTATAAATGGACTTTTCTTATCAATGGATGGTTTTCGCTTTATGTTTCCCGAGATAATCGTTTAATTATAATTTGTTTTAAGGAAAAATGCAAAAATATTCAACTTAAAGTCAATAATAAGATTATAAAACCATTTAAAGCAAGTAATAAGGCTTTCAAAGGCATGAGTGACTATAAAAATAATTTTCTTTCCAATCGATCACTTTTGCTCTATATTTCCTAAGGCAAACATTTAATTATTACTTATTTTAATGAAAAATGTAAAAAAAATCAACTTAAAATTAATAGTGAGATCCTAAAACCATTTAAAGTGGGCAATAAGGCGTTCAAAGGCATTAGTGACTGTAAATGAACCTTTCTTGTTAATGAATAGTTTTCGTTTCACGTTTCTCAATGTAAAAAATCAATTACAATCTGTTATAATGAAAAATTAAAAAAAATTTAAGTTAAAATCAATAATGAGATTACAAAACCATTTAAAGCGAGTAATAAGGCTTTTGAAGCCATGAGTTACTATAAATGGACTTTTTCTTGTCAATGGATGGCTTTCGCTTGATGTTTTCCAAGATAATCGTTTTATTATAATCTATTTTCGTGAAAAATGCAAAAAAAATGAACTTAAAATGAATAATAAGATTATAAAACCATTTAAAGCAAGTAATAAGGCTTTCAAAGGTATGAGTGACTATAAAAAGATTTTTCTTTCCTATCAATCACTTTTGCTTTAAATTTCCAAAGGCAAACATTCAATTATAATCTATTTTATTGAAAAATATAAAAAAAGTTCAACTTAAAATTAATAATGAGATCATAAAACAATTTATAGTGGGCGATTAGGCTTTGGAAGGCAGGAGTGACTGTAAATGGACTTTTCTTATCAATGGATGGCTTTTGCTTCACGTTTCTCAAGGTAAATATTCCATTACAATCCGTTTTAATGAAAAGTGTAAAAAAATTCAAGTTAAAATTAATAATGATATCCTAAAATCATTTAAAGTTGGCAATAAGGCTTTCGAAGGTATGAGTGACTGTAAATGGACTTTTCTTGTCAATGGATGGCTTTCGCTTCATGTTTCTTGAGGTAAAAATTCAATTACATTCTGTTTTAATGAAAAATGTAAAAACATTTAACTTAAAATTAATAATGAGATCCTAAAACCATTTAAAGTTGGCAGTAAGGCTTTCGAAGGCATGAGTGACTGTAAATGGACTTTTCTTGTCAATGGATGGCTTTCGCTTCACGTTTCCTGAGGTCAACATTCAATTACAATATGTTTTAATGAAAAATGTAAAAAAATTCAACTTAAAATTAATAATGAGATCCTAAAACCATTTAAAACGGGCAATAACGCTTTCGAAGGCATGAGTGACTGTAAATGGACCTTTCTTGTCAATGAATGGCTTTCGCTTCACGTTTCTCGAGGTAAAAATTTATTTACAGTCTGTGTTAATGAAAAATGTAAAAAAATTCAAGTTAAAATCAATAATGAGATTACAAAACCATTTAAAGCGAGTAATAAGGCTTTTGAAGCCATGAGTTACTATAAATGGACTGTTTCTTGTCAATGGATGGCTTTCGCTTAATGTTTCACGAGATAATCGTTTAATTATAATCTGTTTTAAGGAAAAATGCAAAGCAATTCAACTTAAAATCAATAATAAGATTATAAAACCATTTAAAGCAAGTAATAAGGCTTTCAAAGGCATGAGTGACTATAAAAAGATTTTTCTTTCCAATCGATCACTTTTGCTTTAAATTTCCAAAGGCTAAAATTCAATTATAATCTATTTTACCGAAAAATATATAAAAAATTCAACTTAAAATTAATAATGAGATCATAAAACAATTTATAGTGGGCGATTAGGCTTTGGAAGGCAGGAGTGACTGTAAATGGACTTTTCTTGTCAATGGATGGCTTTCGCTTCACGTTTCTTGAGGTAAATATTCCATTACAATCCGTTTTAATGAAAAGTGTAAAACAATTCAAGTTAAAATTAATAATGATATCCTAAAATCATTTAAAGTTGGCAATAAGGCTTTCGAAAGTATGAGTGACTGTAAATGGACTTTTCTTATCAATGGATGGCTTTCGCTTCATGTTTCTTGAGGTAAAAATTCAATTACATTCTGTTTCAATGAAAAATGTAAAAACATTTAACTTAAAGTTAATAATGAGATCCTAAAACCATTTAAAGTTGGCAGTCAGGCTTTCGAAGGCATGAGTGACTGTAAATGAACTTTTCTTGTCAATGGATGGCTTTCGCTTCACGTTTCTTGAGGTAAACATTCAATTACAATATGTTTTAATGAAAAATGTAAAAAAATTCAACTTAAAATTAATAATGAGATCCTAAACCCATTTAAAGCGGGCAATAACGCTTTCGAAGGCATGAGTGACTGTAAATGGATCTTTCTTGTCAATGAATGGCTTTCGCTTCACGTTTCTCGAGGTAAAAATTCATTTACATTCTGTGTTAATGAAAAATGTAAAAAAATTCAAGTTAAAATCAATAATGAGATTACAAAACCCTTTAAAGCGAGTAATAAGGCTTTTGAAGCCATGAGTTACTATAAATGGACTTTTCTTGTCAATGGATGGCTTTCACTTTATGTTTCCCGAGATAATCGTTTAATTATAATTTGTTTTAAGGAAAAATATAAAAATATTCAACTTAAAGTCAATAATAAGATTATAAAACCATTTAAAGCAAGTAATAAGGCTTTCAAAGGCATGAGTGACTATAAAAATAATTTTCTTTCCAATCGATCACTTTTGCTCTATATTTCCTTAGGCAAACATTTAATTATTACCTGTTTTAATGAAAAATGTAAAAAAATTCAACTTAAAATTAATAGTGAGATCCTAAAACCATTTAAAGTGGGCAATAAGGCGTTCAAAGGCATTAGTGACTGTAAATGAACCTTTCTTGTTAATGAATAGTTTTCGTTTCACGTTTCTCAATGTTAAAAATCAATTACAATCTGTTATAATGAAAAATGTAAAAAAATTCAAGTTAAAATCAATAATGAGATTACAAAACCATTTAAAGCGAGTAATAAGGCTTTTGAAGCCATGAGTTACTATAAATGGACTTTTTCTTGTCAATGGATGGCTTTCGCTTGATGTTTCCCAAGATAATCGTTTTATTATAATCTATTTTCGTGAAAAATGCAAAAAAATTGAACTTAAAATGAATAATAAGATTATAAAACCATTTAAAGCAAGTAATAAGGCTTTCGAAGGCATGAGTGACTATAAAAAGATTTTTCTTTCCAATCAATCACTTTTGCTTTAAATTTCCAAAGGCAAACATTCAATTATAATCTGTTTTATTGAAAAATATAAAAAAAATTCAACTTAAAATTAATAATGAGATCATAAAACAATTTATAGTGGGCAATTAGGCTTTGGAAGGCAGGAGTGACTGTAAATGGACTTTTTCTGGTCAATGGATGGCTTTCGCTTCGTGTTTCCCAAGATATTCGTTTTATTATAATCTGTTTTCATGAAAAATGCAAAACAATTGAACTTAAAATCAATAATAAGATTATAAAACCATTTAAACCAAGTAATAAGGCTTTCAAAGGTATGAGTGACTATAAATAGACTTTTCTTTGCAATCGACCACTTTGCTTTACATTTCCCACGGTAAATAATTAATTATAATCTGTCTTAATGAAAAATGTAAAAAAATTCAACTTAAAATTAATAATGAGACCCTAAAACCATTTCAAGTTGGCAATAAGGCTTTCGAAGGCATGAGTGACTGTAAATGGACTTTTCTTGTCAATGGATGGCTTCGCTTCACGTTTCCCGAGGTAAAAATTCAATTACATTCTGTTTTAATGAAAAATGTAAAAAAATTCAAGTTAAACTCAATAATGAGATTACAAAACCATTTAAAGTGAGTAATAAAGCTTTTGAAGTTGTGAGTTACTATAAATGGACTTTTCTTGTTATTGGATGGCTTTCGCTACATGTTTCCCGAGATAATCGTTTAATTATAATCTGTTTTAATGAAAAATGCAAAAACAATCAACTTAAAATCAATAATAAGATTATAAAACCATTTAAAGCAAGTAATAAGGATTTCAAAGGCATGAGTGACTATAAATAGACTTTTCTTTCCAATCGATCGCTTTTGCTTTACATTTCCCACGGTAAACAATTAATTATATTCTGTCTGAATGAAAAATGTAAAAAATTTCAACTTAAAATTAACAATGAGATCCTAAAACCATTTAAAGTGGGAAATAAGGCTTTCGAAGGCATGAGTGACTGTAAATGGACTTTTCTTGTCAATGGATGGCTTTTGTTTCAAGTTTCTCGAGGTAAATATTCAATTACAATCCGTTTTAATGAAAAATGTAAAAAAATTGAAGTTAAAATTAATAATGAGATCCTAAAACCATTTAAAGTTGGCAATAAGGCTTTTGAAGGCATGAGTGACTGGAAATGAACTTTTCTTGTCAATGGATTGCTTTTGCTTCACGTTTCCTGAGGAAAAAATTCAATTACATTTTCTTTCAATGAAAAATGTAAAAAAATTCAAGTTAAAATCACTAATGAGATTACAAAACCATTTAAAGCGAGTAATAAGGCTTTTGAAGCCATGAGTTACTATAAATGGACTTTTTCTTGTCAATGGATGGCTTTCGCTTCATGTTTCCCAAGATAATCGTTTTATGATAATCTGTTTTCATGAAAAATTCAAAACAATTGAACTTAAAATCAATAATAAGATTATAAAATCATTTAAAGCAAGTAATAAGGCTTTCAAAGGCATGAATGACTATAAAAAGATTTTTCTTTCCAATCAATCACTTTTGCTTTAAATTTCCAAAGGCAAACATTCAATTATAATCTATTTTATTGAAAAATATAAAAAAAATTCAACTTAAAATTAATAATGAGATCATAAAACAATTTCAAGTTGGCAATAAGGCTTTCGAAGGCATGAGTGACTGTAAATAGACTTTTCTTTCCAATCGATCACTTTGCTTTACATTTCCCACGGTAAACAATTGATTATAATCTGTCTTAATGAAAAATGTAAAAAAATTCAACTTAAAATTAATAATGAGACCCTAAAACCTTTTCAAGTTGGCAATAAGGCTTTCGAAGGCATGAGTGACTGTAAATGGGCTTTTCTTGTCAATGGATGGCTTCACTTCACGTTTCTCGAGCTAAAAATTCAATTACATTCTGTTTTAATGAAAAATGTAAAAAAATTCAAGTTAAACTCAATAATGAGATTACAAAACCATTTAAAGCGAGTAATAAAGCTTTTGAAGTTGTGAGTTACTATAAATGGACTTTTCTTGTTAATGGATGGCTTTCGCTACATGTTTCCTGAGATAATCGTTTAATTATAATCTGTTTTAATGAAAAATGCAAAAACAATCAACTTAAAATCAATAATAAGATTATAAAACCATTTAAAGCAAGTAATAAGGATTTCAAAGGCATGAGTGACTATAAATAGACTTTTCTTGCCAATCGATCGCTTTTACTTTACATTTCCCACGGTAAACAATTAATTATAATTTGTCTTAATGAAAAATGTAAAAAATTTCAACTTAAAATTAACAATGAGATCCTAAAACCATTTAATGTGAGAAATAAGGCTTTCGAAGGCATGAGTGACTGTAAATGGACTTTTCTTGTCAATGGATGGCTTTCGCTTCATGTTTCCTGAGGTAAAAATTCAATTACATTCTGTTTTAACGAAAAATGTAAAACAATTCAAGTTAAAATCAATAATGAGATTACAAAACCATTTAAAGCGAGTAATAAGGCTTTTGAAGCCATGAGTTACTATAAATGGAGTTTTTCTTGTCAATGGATGGCTTTCGCTTCATGTTTCCAAGATAATCGTTTAATTATAATCTTATTTAAGGAAAACTGCAAAAAAATTCAACTTAATATCAGTAATAAGATTATAAAACCATTTAAAGCAAATAATAAGGCTTTCAAAGGCATGAGTGACTATAATTAGACTTTTCTTGCCAATCGATCGCTTTTCCTTTACATTTCCCAAGGTAAACATTTAATTATAACCTGTTTTAATGAAAAATGTAAAAAAATTCAACTTAAAATTAATACTGAGATCCTAAAACCATCTAAAGTGGGCAATAAGGCTTTCAAAGGCATGAGTGACTGTAAATGGACTTTTCTTGTCAATGGATGGCTTTCGTTTCATGTTTCTCGTGGTAAATATTCAATTACAACCTGTTTTAATGAAAAATGTAAAAAAATTGAAGTTAAAATTAATAATGAGATCCTAAAACCATTTAAAGTTGGCAATAAGGCTTTCGAAGGCATGAGTGACTGGAAATGAACTTTTCTTGTCAATGGATTGCTTTTGCTTCACGTTTCCTGAGGAAAAATTCAATTATATTTTCTTTTAATGAAAAATGTAAAAAAATTCAAGTTAAAATTAATAATGAGATTACAAAACCATTTAAAGCGAGTAATAAGGCTTTTGAAGCCATGAGTTACTATAAATGGACTTTTTCTTGTCAATGGATGGCTTTCGCTTCATGTTTCCCAAGATAATCGTTTTATGATAATCTGTTTTCATGAAAAATGTAAAAGAATTTGACTTAAAATCAATAATAAAATTATAAAACCATTTAAAGCAAGTAAGAAGGCTTTCAAAGGCATGAGTGACTATAAAAAGACTTTTCTTTCCAATTTATCACTTTTGCTTTACATTTCCTAAGTCAAACATTTAATTATAACCTGTCTTAAAGAAAAATGTAAGAAAATTCAACTTAAAATTAATAGTGAGATCCTAAAACCATTTAAAGTGGGCAATAAGGCTTTTGAAGGCATGAGTGACTGTAAATGAACCTTTCTTGCTAATGAATAGTTTTCGTTTCACGTTTCTCAATGTAAAAAATCAATTACAATCTTTTATAATGAAAAATATAAAAAAATTCAAGTAAAAATCAATAATGAGATTACAAAACCATTTAAAGCGAGTAATAAGGCTTTTGAAGCCATGAGTTATTATAAATGGACTTTTTCTTGTCAATGGATGGCTTTCGCTTAATATTTTACGAGATAATCGTTTAATTATAATCTATTTTAATGAAAAATGCAAAGCAATTCAACTTAAAATCAATAATAAGATTATAAAACCATTTAAAGCAAGTAATAAGGCTTTCAAAGGCATGAGTGACTATAAAAAGATTTTTCTTTCCAATCGATCACTTTTGCTTTAAATTTCCAAAGGCTAACATTCAATTATAATCTATTTTAATGAAAAATATAAAAAAAATTCAACTTAAAATTAATAATGAGATCATAAAACAATTTATAGTGGGCGATTAGGCTTTGGAAGGTAGGAGTGACTGTAAATGGACTTTTCTTATCAATGGATCGCTTTCGCTTCACGTTTCTCAAGGTAAATATTCCATTACAATCCGTTTTAATGAAAAGTGTAAAAAAATTCAAGTTAAAATTAATAATGATATCCTAAAATCATTTAAAGTTGGCAATAAGGCTTCCGAAGGTATGAGTGACTGTAAATGGACTTTTCTTGTCAATGGATGGCTTTCGCTTCATGTTTCTTGAGGTAAAAATTCAATTACATTCTGTTTTAATGAAAAATGTAAAAACATTTAACTTAAAATTAATAATGAGATCCTAAAACCATTTAAAGTTGGCATTAAGGCTTTCGAAGGCATGAGTGACTGTAAATGGACTTTTCTTGTCAATGGATGGCTTTCGCTTCACGTTTCCTGAGATAAACATTTAATTACAATATGTTTTAATGAAAAATGTAAAAAAATTCAACTTAAAATTAATAATGAGATCCTAAAACCATTTAAAGCGGGCAATAACGCTTTCGAAGGCATGAGTGACTGTAAATGGACCTTTCTTGTCAATGAATGGCTTTCACTTCACGTTTCTCAAGGTAAAAATGCATTTACATTCTGTGTTAATGAAAAATGTAAACAAATTCAAGTTAAAATCAATAATGAGATTACAAAATCATTTAAAGCGAGTAATAAGGCTTTTAAAGCCATGAGTTACTATAAATGGACTTTTTCTTGTCAATGGATGGCTTTCGCTTGATGGTTTCCAAGATAATCATTTTATTATTGTAAAGCCCGACCTTATAAAATACTATTCATGACATACATGTGATGATAGCATGATTGCATGCTAGGAGAGTCCCTAAAAATTTACAAAAGTCGGTATTGAACCTAGAGGTACAACAAAGTTTATTTAATCCTCGAACTAGATCAAATAGGAATTTTAAGGTGAGATTAAGAGTTTCACAGTTCATGGATGACTTAAAATGGTAATTTGGAGTTTGAGGATCAATTTGGAGTCAAATCGGAATTTTCACTAACTAGGGGCAAAATGGTCATTTGCCACATGGGGACAAAATGGGAATTTTAGAAACGATTTTTTTTGACCCCATTTGACTTATTAGAGTATAATTTGACTTATTGAAGTATTATTTGAGGTTTAGAAGTGAAAAATTTTAATTTCGGTATAATTTGGAGTATAGGGGTAAAATGGTAATTTTGCTACCTCAGGGGCAAAATTGTAATTTTCCACCACCAGGATATTTTTTCCAGCACATGGTCTTCCTTTGTCTTCATCTTTGACCCTTGACTAAACATGTGGTGGAGATAAAATGTTTAAATTTTTAAAATTTTAAAAACGGGCCAATGACATGATGCCATGTGTCATGCCTTTATTAATTTATTATTTTCCTTTTTAAAAGGCACAAAATCAGCCCATCTTCCACCCCATGGCCGGCCAAACCAGCAAGAAGAGAGAGAAAACAAAAACAAAACCCTAGAGAGAGAAAATCAAAGAAAAAGTGTGAATTTTCAAGGAAATTAAGTGAAAAAGGTGAGTTTTTTTCTATTAAGCTTGAGTTTTCTTATTCCCAAGCATTTCTCTTTATTTTCCATGATTAAATTACATGTTTTCATGATGAATTCAATTCTGAAAAAATGGGTTAGGAGAGAGAAAGTTGTTGGATTTATTTGATTTTAATTTATGTTAGTGTTTTTAGTTAGTTTAGCATATTTAGAAACAAAACAACAAGAAAAGAATTTATTTTCTCCCCCAACCATTAATGGCTGAATTTACCATGTAGTGAGTGAGGATGAGTTTGATTTTATTCTAGGAGAATTGGTTAAGGAATGATGAATTATGAGCCTAGAAAAATAATGGGAATTTTCGGAGCAAAAATACGAATTTTTACCCACTAGGGGTATTTTCGTAATTTGCTGTTGGGACTGATAATTTGCACCACACTGAGGGACATTAAGTTAATTTGGGTGCAATTGAGGTATAGAAACTGAAAAGAATTAAATTGGAGTTTAAACAGACCCGTTAGGAATTTAATCGGGTGATAAGACGAATTAGGCCAATACCGGGTTTAGATAGTTACCAGTGCATTTTTGCATTCCATATCATGCATTGGTAATCTAAATTAGTTTAATTTTGATTTAGTACCAACTTGGTGAAACTCTCGATTTTGTATTGTGTCAAGGTGGTGAGTCCTCCGATAAAGGCAAGGAAATTGCATCCGAGGACCAGTAGACAGAGTGCTTCGAAAGTCTGCATTCTAGACATTGTGAGTAAACTTACTGTCATTTTAATTATCTAGGGTGGTTTTTAAATGCTTTCATGAATTCTATGGAAAAAGGAATTTAAAAAGATAAATTTTCATGTTTTATGAATAAATGAGTTTCAATGAAATTAAATTATAAATTGTTTTGAAATTAATAGTGATTTTGAAAAATAGAGTACACGGAGACTGTTAATTGTGGCAATTTGATTGTTTAAATTAACTGGCTTATGATAAATCGAGCATGATTGGCTAGTTGGCAATTGTATTGAAATGCGAATTGTTTGGTTACCTTGAAAAACTACGAATTACAAAATTGCCATATCATGTTATTGAGTTTTATTATATGGTGGATTATATATTAATTAATCACTGCAGTAGGGGGTTTCTGTGGACCAGCCTTTTAGAGGGGCACGGTAAACCCCATTATATTCTTACCTCGAACGGAGACGCGCGTAGGGTATCTCCTGGGGTAAAGTTTAGGGTTCACTTCACGCTAAACCACCACGTGAGGGGGAACTCAGCCAACGCCAAGGAACGGCTATGTTTTCAAAACAAAAACATGATTTATGTGAAATGTGAATTTTAATAGCCTTGGCGGTCTCGGTAGGATGCCTTGGCCAAGGTGTCCCCGAGAATGGATTTATGACACAAGCCTAGATTTTTATGAGATTCGTAAGCCTCTTTACGTGTTTTGAACAACATGTGTTCTAATGCTATAACCCAGTTTATGATGATTTACTTTATTGTCTCAATGTACTCAACTCTAGATGTTTATGATGATGTTTGTTTACTCATTGGGATTTTATAATCTCACCACCCTCCTTTCCACCCATTTCAGGTTCAGTATAGACTGTAGATAGCTGATCTCATCGAGGACTACAGTGGGATCTGCATTTTCCAAACCGTAGGTTCACAGTCCTCTTTACTTTTGTTTATTCGAGGGCACTCTTGTTATTGTAAATTAAATTAAATATTTTGGCTTACTGTATTTAAGTATGTATAAATTTATTTAACTTTTACGTTATAAAAATTATTCACGTATAACTCTATAAATATTGTTTTATAAGAAAATAGAATATTTTACTTAATATTTCTTTTATTTTCTTATTATATTCAAATAACCATAATTTCGTTTTAAATGAAGATTTTAGACTTTTAAACTCATTTTGAATATGAATTGTGTGTTTTGTACTTGTATATTACATTTTAGCCAGTTTTAAAATTTTTGAGAAAAAATGACCAAAATACCCTTGTGAGAAGAAAAATTAATATTTTATTTGTTTAAAGTTAGAAACAGCTTAAAATATTTTAGAACACGATATTTGACAATGGTTGCTCACAACGGAACAGAGAAACTGATAGTAAAGCCTTGCGGGGTTTCGGGTTGACATTTCGGGTAATAAGTGTCTACAGGGACACCGCGGCAGTTGTCACTGGCTCGAAAGGAGTACCGGGTCGTGACAATTATAATCTATTTTCGTGAAAAATGCAAAAAAATTGAACTTAAAATCAATAATAAGATTAAAAAACCATTTAAAGCAAGTAATAAGGCTTTCAAAGGCATGAGTGACTATAAAAAGATTTTTCTTTCCAATCGATCACTTTTGCTTTAAATTTCCAAAGGCAAACATTCAATTATAATCTATTTTATTGAAAAATATAAAAAAATTTCAACTTAAATTTAATAATGAGATCATAAAACAATTTATAGTGGGCAATAAGGCTTTTGAAGGCATGAGTGACTGTAAATGAACCTTTCTTGTTAATGAATAGTTTTCGTTTCACATTTCTCAATGTAAAAAATCAATTACAATCTGTTATAATGAAAAATGTAAAAAAATTCAAGTAAAAATCAATAATGAGATTACAAAACCATTTAAAGCGAGTAATAAGGCTTTTGAAGCCATGAGTTATTATAAATGGACTTTTTCTTGTCAATGGATGGCTTTCGCTTAATATTTCAGGAGATAATCGTTTAATTATAATCTATTTTAATGAAAAATGCAAAGCAATTCAACTTAAAATCAATAATAAGATTATAAAACCATTTAAAGCAAGTAATAAGGCTTTCAAAGGCATGAGTGACTATAAAAAGATTTTTCTTTCCAATCGATCACTTTTGCTTTAAATTTCCAAAGGCTAACATTCAATTATAATCTATCTTAATGAAAAATATAAAAAAAATTCAACTTAAAATTAATAATGAGATCATAAAACAATTTATAGTGGGCGATTAGGCTTTGGAAGGTAGGAGTGACTGTAAATGGACTTTTCTTGTGAATGGATCGCTTTCGCTTCACGTTTCTCAAGGTAAATATTCCATTACAATCTGTTTTAATGAAAAGTGTAAAAAAATTCAAGTTAAAATTAATAATGATATCCTAAAATCATTTAAAGTTGGCAATAAGGCTTCCGAAGGTATGAGTGACTGTAAATGGACTTTTCTTGTCAATGGATGGCTTTGGCTTCATGTTTCTTGAGGTAAAAATTCAATTACATTCTGTTTTAATGAAAAATGTAAAAACATTTAACTTAAAATTAATAATTAGATCCTAAAACCATTTAAAGTTGGCATTAAGGCTTTCGAAGGCATGAGTGACTGTAAATAGACTTTTCTTGTCAATGGATGGCTTTCGCTTCACGTTTCCTGAGGGAAACATTTAATTACAATATGTTTTAATGAAAAATGTAAAAAAATTTAACTTAAAATTAATAATGAGATCCTAAAACCATTTAAAGCGGGCAATAACGCTTTCGAAGGCATGAGTGACTGTAAATGGATCTCTCTTGCCAATGAATGGCTTTCGCTTCACGTTTCTTGAGGTAAAAATGCATTTACATTCTGTGTTAATGAAAAATGTAAAAAAATTCAAGTAAAAATCAATAATGAGATTACAAAACCATTTAAAGCGAGTAATAAGGCTTTTGAAGCCATGAGTTATTATAAATGGACTTTTTCTTGTCAATGGATGGCTTTCGCTTAATATTTCAAGAGATAATCGTTTAATTATAATCTATTTTAATGAAAAATGCAAAGCAATTCAACTTAAAATCAATAATAAGATTATAAAACCATTTAAAGCAAGTAATAAGACTTTCAAAGGCATGAGTGACTATAAAAAGATTTTTCTTTCCAATCGATCACTTTTGCTTTACATTTCCAAAGGCTAACATTCAATTATAATCTATTTTAATGAAAAATATAAAAAAAATTCAACTTAAAATTAATAATGAGATCATAAAACAATTTATAGTGAGTGATTAGGCTTTGGAAGGTAGGAGTGACTGTAAATGGACTTTTCGTGTCAATGGATGGCTTTCGCTTCACGTTTCTTGAGGTAAATATTCCATTACAATCCGTTTTAATGAAAAGTGTAAAAAAATTCAAGTTAAAATTAATAATGATATCCTAAAATCATTTAAAGTTGGCAATAAGGCTTTCGAAAGTATAAGTAACTGTAAATGAACTTTTCTTGTCAATGGATGGCTTTCGCTTCATGTTTCTTGAGGTAAAATTTCAATTACATTCTGTTTTAATGAAAAATGTAAAAACATTTAACTTAAAGTTAATAATGAGATCCTAAAACCATTTAAAGTTGGCAGTAAGGCTTTCGAAGGGATGAGTGACTGTAAATGGACTTTTCTTGTCAATGGATAGCTTTCGCTTCATGTTTCCTGAGGTAAACATTCAATTACAATATGTTTTAATGAAAAATGTAAAAAAATTCAACTTAAAATTAATAATGAGATCCTAAAACCATTTAAATCGGGCAATAACGCTTTCGAAGGCATGAGTGACTGTAAATGGACCTTTCTTGTCAATGAATGGCTTTCGCTTCACGTTTCTCGAGGTAAAAATTCATTTACATTCTGTGTTAATGAAAAATGTAAAAAAATTCAAGTTAAAATCAATAATGAGATTACAATACCATTTAAAGCGAGTAATAAGGCTTTTGAAGCCATGAGTTACTATAAATGGAGTTTTCTTGTCAATGGATGGCTTTCGCTTTATGTTTCCCGAGATAATCGTTTAATTATAATTTGTTTTAAGGACAAATGCAAAAATATTCAACTTAAAGTCAAAAATAAGATTATAAAACCATTTAAAGCAAGTAATAAGGCTTTCAAAGGCATGAGTGACTATAAAAATACTTTTCTTTCCAATCGATCACTTTTGCTCTATATTTCCTAAGGCAAACATTTAATTATTACCTGTTTTAATGAAAATTGTAAAAAAATTCAATTTAAAATTAATAGTGAGATCCTAAAACCATTTAAAGTGGGCAATATGGCCTTCGAAGGCATTAGTGACTGTAAATGAAGCTTTCTTGTTGATGAATAGTTTTCGTTTCACGTTTCTCAATGTAAAAAATCAATTACAATCTGTTATAATGAAAAATGTAAAAAAATTCAAGTTAAAATCAATAATGAGATTACAAAACCATTTAAAGCGAGTAATAAGGCTTTTGAAGCCATGAGTTACTATAAATGGACTTTTTCTTGTCAATGGATGGCTTTCGCTTGATGTTTCCCAAGATAATCGTTTTATTATAAACTATTTTCGTGAAAAATTCAAAAAAATTGAGCTTAAAATCAATAATAAGATTATAAAACCATTTAAAGCAAGTAATAAGGCTTTCAAAGGCATGAGTGACTTAAAAAGATTTTTCTTTCCAATCGATCACTTTTGCTTTAAATTTCCAATGGCAAACATTCAATTATAATCTGTTTTATTGAAAAATATAAAAAAAATTCAACTTAAAATTAATAATGAGATCATAAAATAATTTATAGTGGGCAATTAGGCTTTGAAAGGCAGGAGTGACTGTAAATGGACTTTTTCTTGTCAATGGATGGCTTTCGCTTCGTGTTTCCCAACATAATCGTTTTATTATAATCTGTTTTCATGAAAAATTCAAAACAATTGAACTTAAAATCAATAATAAGATTATAAAACCATTTAAAGCAAGTAATAAGGCTTTCAAAGGCATGAATGACTATAAAAAGATTTTTCTTTCCAATCAATCACTTTTGCTTTAAATTTCCAAAGGCAAACATTCAATTATAATCTATTTTATTGAAAAATATAAAAAAAATTCAACTTAAAATTAATAATGAGATCATGAAACAATTTCAAGTTGGCAATAAGGCTTTCGAAGGCATGAGTGACTGTAAATAGACTTTTCTTTCCAATCGATCACTTTGCTTTACATTTCCCACGGTAAACAATTGATTATAATCTGACTTAATGAAAAATGTAAAAAAATTCAACTTAAAATTAATAATGAGACCCTAAAACCATTTCAAGTTGGCAATAAGGCTTTCGAAGGCATGAGTGACTGTAAATGGGCTTTTCTTGTCAATCGATGGCTTCGTTTCACGTTTCTCGTGGTAAAAATTCAATTACATTCTGTTTTAATGAAAAATGTAAAAAAATTCAAGTTAAACTCAATAATGAGATTACAAAACCATTTAAAGCGAGTAATAAAGCTTTTGAAGTCGTGAGTTACTATAAATGGACTTTTCTTGTTAATGGATGGCTTTCGCTACATGTTTCCCGAGAAAATCATTTAATTATAATCTGTTTTAATGAAAAATGCAAAAACAATCAACTTAAAATCAATAATAAGATTATAAAACCATTTAAAGCAAGTAATAAGGATTTCAAAGGCATGAGTGACTATAAATAGACTTTTCTTGCCAATCGATCGCTGTTGCTTTACATTTCCCACGATAAACAATTAATTATAATTTGTGTTAATGAAAAATGTAAAAAATTTCAACTTAAAATTAACAATGAGATCCTAAAACCATTTAAAGTGGGAAATAAGGCTTTCGAAGGCATGAGTGACTGTAAATGGACTTTTCTTGTCAATGGATGGCTTTCGCTTCATGTTTCCTGAGGTAAAAATTCAATTACATTCTGTTTTAACGAAAAATGTAAAACAATTCAAGTTAAAATCAATAATGAGATTACAAAACCATTTAAAGCGAGTAATAAGGCTTTTGAAGCCATGAGTTACTATAAATGGACTTTTTCTTGTCAATGGATGGCTTTCGCTTCATGTTTCCAGGATAATCGTTTAATTATAATCTGTTTTAAGGAAAAATGCAAAAAAATTCAACTTAAAATCAGTAATAAGATTATAAAACCATTTAAAGCAAATAATAAGGCTTTCAAAGGCATGAGTGACTATAATTAGACTTTTCTTGCCAATCGATCGCTTTTCCTTTACATTTCCCAAGGTAAACATTTAATTATAACCTGTTTTAATGAAAAATGTAAAAAAATTCAACTTAAAATTAATACTGAGATCCTAAAACCATTTAAAGTGGGCAATAAGGCTTTCAAAGGCATGAGTGACTGTAAATGGACTTTTCTTGTCAATGGATGGCTTTCGTTTCATGTTTCTCGAGGTAAATATTCAATTACAATCTGTTTTAATGAAAAATGTAAAAAAATTGAAGTTAAATATAATAATGAGATCCTAAAACCATTTAAAGTTGGCAATAAGGCTTTCGAAGGCATGAGTGACTGGAAATGAACTTTTCTTGTCAATGGATTGCTTTTGCTTCACGTTTCCTGAGGAAAAATTCAATTATAATTTCTTTTAATGAAAAATGTAAAAAAATTCAAGTTAAAATTAATAATGAGATTACAAAACCATTTAAAGCGAGTAATAAGGCTTTTGAAGCCATGAGTTACTATAAATGGACTTTTTCTTGTCAATGGATGGCTTTCGCTTCATGTTTCCCCAGATAATCGTTTTATGATAATCTGTTTTCATGAAAAATGTAAAAGAATTGAACTTAAAATCAATAATAAGATTATAAAACTATTTAAAGCAAGTAAGAAGGCTTCCAAAGGCATGAATGACTATAAAAAGACTTTTCTTTCCAATTGATCACTTTTGCTTTACATTTCCTAAGGCAAACATTTAATTATAACCTGTCTTAAAGAAAAATGTAAGAAAATTCAACTTAAAATTAATAGTGAGATCCTAAAATCATTTAAAGTGGGCAATAAGGCTTTCGAAGGCATGAGTGACTGTAAATGAACCTTTCTTGTTAATGAATAGTTTTCGTTTCACATTTCTCAATGTAAAAAATCAATTACAATATTTTATAATGAAAAATGTAAAAAAATTCAAGTAAAAATCAATAATGAGATTACAAAACCATTTAAAGCGAGTAATAAGGCTTTTGAAGCCATGAGTTATTATAAATGGACTTTTTCTTGTCAATGGATGGCTTTCGCTTAATATTTCACGAGATAATCGTTTAATTATAATCTATTTTAATGAAAAATGCAAAGCAATTCAACTTAAAATCAATAATAAGATTATAAAACCATTTAAAGTAAGTAATAAGGCTTTCAAAGGCATGAGTGACTATAAAAAGATTTTTCTTTCCAATCGATCACTTTTGCTCTATATATCCTAAGACAAACATTTAATTATTACCTGTTTTAATGAAAATTGTAAAAAAATTCAATTTAAAATTAATAGTGAGATCCTAAAACCATTTAAAGTGGGCAATATGGCCTTCGAAGGCATTAGTGACTGTAAATGAAGCTTTCTTGTTAATGAATAGTTTTCGTTTCACGTTTCTCAAAGTAAAAAATCAATTACAATCTGTTATAATGAAAAATGTAAAAAAATTCATGTAAAAATCAATAATGAGATTACAAAACCATTTAAAGCGAATAATAAGGCTTTTGAAGCCATGAGTTATTATAAATGGACTTTTTCTTGTCAATGGATGGCTTTCGCTTAATATTTCATGAGATAATCGTTTAATTATAATCTATTTTAATGAAAAATGCAAAGCAATTCAACTTAAAATCAATAATAAGATTATAGAACCATTTAAAGCAAGTAATAAGGCTTTCAATGGCATGAGTGACTATAAAAAGATTTTTCTTTCCAATCGATCACTTTTGCTTTAAATTTCCAAAGGCTAACATTCAATTATAATCTATTTTAATGAAAAATATAAAAAAAATTCAACTTAAAATTAATAATGAGATCATAAAACAATTTATAGTGGGCGATTAGGCTTTGGAAGGTAGGAGTGATTGTAAATGGACTTTTTTTGTGAATGGATCGCTTTCGCTTCACGTTTCTCAAGGTAAATATTCCATTACAATCTGTTTTAATGAAAAGTGTAAAAAAATTCAAGTTAAAATTAATAATGATATCCTAAAATCATTTAAAGTTGGCAATAAGGCTTCCGAAGGTATGAGTGACTGTAAATGGACTTTTCTTGTCAATGGATGGCTTTGGCTTCATGTTTCTTGAGGTAAAAATTCAATTACATTCTGTTTTAATGAAAAATGTAAAAACATTTAACTTAAAATTAATAATGAGATCCTAAAACCATTTAAAATTGGCATTAAGGCTTTCAAAGACATGAGTGACTGTAAATGGACTTTTCTTGTCAATGGATGGCTTTCGCTTCATGTTTCCTGAGGTAAACATTTAATTACAATATGTTTTAATGAAAAATGTAAAAAAATTCAACTTAAAATTAATAATGAGATCCTAAAACCATTTAAAGCGGACAATAACGCTTTCGAAGGCACGAGTGACTGTAAATGGATCTTTCTTGTCAATGAATGGCTTTCGCTTCACGTTTCTCGAGGTAAAAATGCATTTACATTTTGTGTTAATGAAAAATGTAAAAAAATTCAAGTTAAAATCAATAATGAGATTACAAAACCATTTAAAGCGAGTAATAAGGCTTTTGAAGCCATGAGTTAATATAAATGGACTTTTCTTGTCAATGGATGGCTTTCGCTTTATGTTTCCCGAGATAATCGTTTAATTATAATTTGTTTTAAGAAAAAATGCAAAAATATTCAACTTAAAGTCAATAATAAGATTATAAAACCATTTAAAGCAAGTAATAAGGCTTTCAAAGGCATGAGTGACTATAAAAATACTTTTCTTTCCAATCGATCACTTTTGCTTTATATTTCCTAAGGGAAACATTTAATTATTACCTGTTTTAATGAAAAATGTAAAAAATTCAACTTAAAATTAATAGTGAGATCCTAAAACCATTTAAAGTGGGCAATAAGGCCTTCGAAGGCATTAGTGACTGTAAATGAACCTTTCTTGTTAATGAATAGTTTTCGTTTCATGTTTCTCAATGTAAAAAATCAATTACAATCTGTTATGATGAAAAATGTAAAAAAATTCAAGTTAAAATCAATAATAAGATTTCAAAACCATTTAAAGCGATTAATAAGGCTTTTGAAGCCATGAGTTACTATAAATGGACTTTTTTTTGTCAATGGATGGCTTTCGCTTGCTGTTTCCCAAGATAACCGTTTTATTATAATCTATTTTCATGAAAAATGCAAAAATATTGAACTTAAAATCAATAATAAGATTATAAAACCATTTAAAGCAAGTAATAAGGCTTTCAAAGGCATGAGTGACTATAAAAAGATTTTTCTTTCCAATCGATCACTTTTGCTTTATATTTCCAAAGGCAAACATTCGATTATAATCTATTTTATTGAAAAATATAAAAAAAATTCAACTTAAAATTAATAATGAGATCATAAAACAATTTATAGTGGGCAATTAGGCTTTGGAAGGCAGGAGTGACTGTAAATGGACTTTTTCTTGCCAATGGATGGCTTTCGCTTCGTGTTTCCCAAGATAATCGTTTTATTATAATCTGCTTTCATGAAAAATGGAAAACAATTGAACTTAAAATCAATAATAAGATTATAAAACCATTTAAAGCAGGTAATACGGCTTTCAAAGGCATGAGTGACTATAAATAGACTTTTCTTTCCAATCGATCACTTTGCTTTACATTTTCCACGGTAAACAATTAATTATAATCTGTCTTAATGAAAAATATAAAAATATTCAAATTAAAATTAATAATGAGACCCTGAAACCATTTCAAGTTGGCAATAAGGCTTTCGAAGGCATGAGTGACTGTAAATGGACTTTTCTTGTCAATGGATGGCTTCGCTTCACGTTTCCCAAGGTAAAAATTCAATTACAATCTGTTTTAATGAAAAATGTAAAAAAATTCAAGTTAAACTCAATAATGAGATTACAAAACCATTTAAAGCGAGCAATAAAGCTTTTCAAGTCGTGAGTTACTATAAATGGACTTTTCTTGTTAATGGATGGCTTTCGCTACATGTTTCTCGAGATAATCGTTTAATTATAATCTGTTTTAATGAAAAATGCAAAAAAAATCAACTTAAAATCAAAAATAAGATTATAAAACCATTTAAAGCAAGTAATAAGGATTTCAAAGGCATGAGTAACTACAAATAGACTTTTCTTGCCAATCGATCGCTTTTGCTTTACATTTCCCACGGTAAACAATTAATTATAATCTGTCTTAATGAAAAATGTAAAAATTTTAACTTAAAATTAACAATGAGATCCTAAAACCATTTAAAGTGAGAAATAAGGCTTTCGAAGGCATGAGTGACTGTAAATGGACTTTTCTTGTCAATGGATGGCTTTCGCTTCATGTTTCCTGAGGTAAAAATTCAATTACATACTGTTTTAATGAAAAATGTAAAAAAATTCAAGTTAAAATCAATAATGAGATTACAAAACCATTTAAAGCGAGTAATAAGGCTTTTGAAGCCATGAGTTACTATAAATGGACTTTTTCTTGTCAATGGATGGCTTTCGCTTCATGTTTCCCAAGATAATCGTTTAATTATAATCTGTTTTAAGGAAAAATGCAAAAAAATTCAACTTAAAATCAGTAATAAGATTATAAAACCATTTAAAGCAAATAATAAGGCTTTCGAAGGCATCAGTGACTATAATTAGACTTTTCTTGCCAATCGATCGCTTTTCCTTTACATTTCCCAAGGTAAACATTTAATTATAACCTGTTTTGATGAAAAATATAAAAAAATTCAACTTAAAATTAATACTGAGATCCTAAAACCATTTAAAGTGAGAAATAAGGCTTTCGAAGGCATGAGTGACTGTAAATGGACTTTTCTTGTCAATGGATGGCTTTCGCTTCATGTTTCCTGAGGTAAAAATTCAATTTCATACTGTTTTAATGAAAAATGTAAAACAATTCAAGTTAAAATCAATAATGAGATTACAAAACCATTTAAAGCGAGTAATAAGGCTTTTGAAGCCATGAGTTACTATAAATGGACTTTTTCTTGTCAATTGATGGCTTTCGCTTCATGTTTCCCAAGATAATCGTTTAATTATAATCTGTTTTAAGGAAAAATGCAAAAAAATTCAACTTAAAATCAGTAATAAGATTATAAAACCATTTAAAGCAAATAATAAGGCTTTCGAAGGCATGAGTGACTATAATTAGACTTTTCTTGCCAATCGATCGCTTTTCCTTTACATTTCCCAAGGTAAACATTTAATTATAACCTGTTTTGATGAAAAATGTAAAAAAATTCAACTTAAAATTAATACTGAGATCCTAAAACCATTTAAAGTGGGCAATAAGGCTTTCGAAGGCATGAGTGACTGTAAATGGACTTTTCTTGTCAATGGATGGCTTTCGTTTCATATTTCTCGAGGTAAATATTCAATTACAATCAGTTTGAATGAAAAATGTAAAAAAATTGAAGTTAAAATTAATAATGAGATCCTAAAACCATTTAAACTTGGCAATAAGGCTTTCGAAGGTATGAGTGACTGGAAATGGACTTTTCTTGTCAATGGATTGCTTTTGCTTCACGTTTCCTGAGGTAAAAATTCAATTATATTTTTTTTAATGAAAAATGTAAAAAAATTCAAGTTAAAATCAATAATGAGATTACAAAACCATTTAAAGCGAGTAATAAGGCTTTTAAAGCCATGAGTTACTATAAATGGACTTTTTCTTGTCAATGGATGGCTTTCGCTTCATGTTTCCCAAGATAATCGTTTTATGATAATCTGTTTTCATGAAAAATGCAAAAGAATTGAACTTAAAATCAATAATAAGATTATAAAACCATTTAAAGCAAGTAAGAAAACTTTTAAAGGCATGGGCGACTATAAAAAGACTTTTCATTCCGATCGATCACTTTTGCTTTACAGTTCCTAAGGCAAACGTTTAATTATAATCTGTCTTAATGAAAAATGTAAGAAAATTCAACTTAAAATTAATAGTGAGATCCTAAAACCATTTAAAGTAGGCAATAAGGCTTTCGAAGGCATGAGTGACTGTAAATGAACCTTTCTTGTTAATGAAGAGTTTTCGTTTCACGTTTCTCAATGTAAAAAATCAATTACAATCTGTTATAATTAAAAATATAAAAAAATTCAACTAAAAATCAATAATGAGATTACAAAACCATTTAAAGCAAGCAATAAGGCTTTTTGAAATATCCCATACTTTGATATGGTGATAAATAAAGTTGATCAAATGCAAATTGAGGTCAATTAAAATGTTTAGAAGTGATAAAAGACGAAAGGAGTAGTTTAGGATAAAATGTTTTGCAAGTGAGAAAATAATAATAAAATAATAATAATTTTATTGGAGGAGAATTTGTGAGATAAAAGGCGATTTGGAAGTCAAGTGAGGCATAATAAGGTATTTTTGGTACCAAGGAGACAAGATAAAATTTTTAGAATAAAATAATATTTTATTAATAAAATAATATTAAAATATTAATATTTAGCCGGATGTCGAAGTCAATCAAGAAGGAGGATCGTATGGTTGATCCAAGTGGAGGAGAAGATGACAAGCCCGACTCTACAGAAATATTTGTGATGACATACATGTGGTGGATAGCATGTTTACATGCTAAGAGAGTCTTGAAAAATTTACAAAAGTCGGTATTGTACCTAGAGGTACAATAAAGTTGATTTAAGCCTCGAACTAGATCAAATAGAGAATTTACAATGAAATTAAGAATTTTAAAGTCCCAGAATGGGTTAATATGGTGATTCGGAGTTCGAGGATCAATTTGGAGTCAAACTGGAATTTTCGCTATCTAGGGGCAAAATGGTCATTTGCCACTTGGGGACAAAATGGAAATTTTTAGAAAAGATTTTTGGCCCCATTTGACTTATTGGAGTAAGATTTGAGGTTTAGAAGTAAAAAATTTTAATTTTGGTATAATTTGGAGTAAAAGGGTAAAATGGTAATTTTACCATTCGAAATCGAAAATTTAATTTTTTGAAAGGATTTTGATCAAATTTAATTATTTGGAGTGTGAAATGAGTATGAGGAGTGAAAATTATGCATCATGGAAAATTTTCAATTTTTGGGGTAAAAATGTAATTTTTGAAAAGTTCGGGGGCAAAAGTGTAATTTTGAAAAATTTGCTCCACCAAAACTTTGGAAAAATCTGGAAATTTCACTTAAGACTTGGATAAGTCAAAGGGAATGCATGGTGAAAAAAATAGGACAAGTGGATGGCTAGAAAAAAAAATGAATTAATAAAATATTTAAAATATGAATAAAATAATATTATTTCATTAAACAATAAAAAGGCATAAAAAAAATCAGCCCACCCATTCTTCTTCTTCAACATTCGGCCAAGAAAGAAACAAGAGAGAGAAAGGAGAAAACAAAACCCTAGAGAGAGAAAATCAAAGAAAAAGTGTGAATTTTCAAGGAAATTAAGTGAAAAAGGTGAGATTTTTTCTATTAAGCTTGAGTTTTCTTATTCCCAAGCATTTCTCTTTATTTTCCATGATTAAATTACATGTTTTCATGATGAATTCAATTCTGAAAAAATGGGTTAGGAGAGAGAAAGTTGTTGGATTTATTTGATTTTAATTTATGTTAGTGTTTTTAGTTAGTTTAGCATATTTAGAAACAAAACAACAAGAAAAGAATTTATTTTCTCCCCCAACCATTAATGGCTGAATTTACCATGTAGTGAGTGAGGATGAGTTTGATTTTATTCTAGGAGAATTGGTTAAGGAATAATGAATTATGAGCCTAGAAAAATAATGGGAATTTTCGGAGTAAAAATACGAATTTTTACCCACTAGGGGTCTTTTTGTAATTTGCTGTTGGGACTGATAATTTGCATCACACTGAGGGACATTAAGTTAATTTGGGTGTAATTGAGGTATAGAAACTGAAAAGAATTAAATTGGAGTTTAAACGAACCCGTTAGGAATTTAATCGGGTGATAAGACGAATTAGGCTAATACCGGATTTAGATAGTTACCAGTGCATTTTTGCATTCCATATCATGCATTGGTAGTCCAAATTAGTTTAATTTTGATTTAGTACCAACTTAGTGAAATTCTCGATTTTGTACTGTGTCAAGGTGGTGAGTCCTCCAATAAAGGCAAGGAAATTGCATCCGAGGACCAGTAGACAGAGTGCTTCGAAAGTCTGCATTCTAGACATTGTGAGTAAACTTATTATCGTCTTAATTATCTAGAGTAGTTTTATACAACTATGTGATTTTATGAAAAATGGGTTTAAATGGTAAATTGTTATGTTTTAAGGGAAATTGTGATTTTATAAAATGATTTTATAAATTTTCTGAAAAATCGAATATTGGTTTTGAAAATAGAGTAATTGGAGACTGCTAGTTTGTGTTGCAAATTTATGGTTCTGAATTGAATGGCTTATGACAATAAATGAGCATGAATGGCTAAACTGATTTTGGTGTTATAATTATTTATACTGTGTATTCAGCCTTGAGAGGCTAGGTTGTGATAAATTGCCATGACATGCTAGAATGAATTTTATTGATTGGTGGATTATATATTAATTATTTACTGCAGAGGGGGTTCCGTGGACCAGCCTATTAGAGGGGCACGGTAAACTCCATTATATTATTACCTCGAACGGAGAGGCGCGTAGGGTATCTCCTGGGGTATAGCTTAGGGTTCACTTCACGCCAAACCACCACGTGAAGGGGAACTCAGCCAACGTTAAGGAACGGCTGTATTTTTTTCAAAAAAAAATATATTTTAAGTGTACACAAAATTTTAACAGCCTTGGCGGACTCGGTTAGATGCCCTGGGCAAGGTATCACCGAGTATGAGTTTTGGCACAAGCCAAAGTTTTAAGAAATTCATAAGCCAAGTTGATTTCTTGATTTTTATGGATTGATTTTATTTGGTTGAAATGAGTTGAAAGGTAATGAAATTACAGTATAATGATTTATTTTAATTGTCTCCATTTACTCGACTTTAGATAGTTTAGATGGTATCTGTTTACTCATTGAGATTTTATAATCTCACCACCCTCATTTCCTCACATTTCAGGCTCAGGGAATTCCATAGTTAGCTGATTTTGACAAGGACTTTCATTTGGACTCGAATCGGTAAAAGCTGTAGGTTTCCAGCTTTCGATGCATTTTGGATAGATGTGGGCCCACGTGTCACTGTAAAAAAAATTTTATGCTTTGGTTATTTGTTTTATAGTATATATGTATATAATTATCTTTTACGCTATAAGAATTATGTATCGATAGTTTTATGAAAATTATTTTACAAGAAAATAGTTTATTTTATTGAATATTTTTATTATATTCAAATGGTCAAATTTTCACTTCAAATGAACGTTTTAGATTCTTAATTTTTTTTTATCATTAAATATATATTTTCGGCTTACCTACTACATTTTTAGCAAGTTTGAAGGTTTTCGACAAAAATGACGAAAATGTCCCTGTGAGCCAAAAAAAAAAAAACATGTTGTGTTATGATTTGGAAACGATTTGTAATCCTTCGTATTTTGATTATTTGATAACTATTGCTCACCAGGGAAGTGCGAAAGCTGATACGAGAGCCTTGCGAGGTTTCAATCGACATTCGGGGTGAAGAATGTTTGTCGAGGCTTCGCGACGGTTGTCACGGGCTCGATGGGGAGTTCCGGGTCGTGACAATTTAGATTGGTATCAGAGCATGGTTTAAAGATCAAATATTTTGATTTTAAAGCTTTGGATTTTAAAGTTTTTGATTTTAAGGTTGTTTTAAGAAATCTACACTAACACTGCGTGGCCCCAAGTCCAGTTAAGTTAAGTTAAGTTAGGTTAGATTGAATAAAATGTATGCATCTACATATAGAAATCTACCTATTTTTGAGATGCATAAATAATTAAACAATTACTATTTGATTGCATATAGGTTTTGAGGTGCGCTGGTGACACATACACCATGTCTAAGAGAGACGGTAGTCCCAACACCTCTCATAGTATTAGCGAGGGATCACTAGATTCTACTGCTAAGAGCCAATGGCAACCCGAACCGAGTAGTCCAAAAAGTGCAAATAGTAATAATATTAATGTAAGCATAAGAGGTTCCCTTTTGAGAAAATCTAAGGAACATGTTAAAGAAATGAGGAAATTAAGGATAGCCGAAGGAGGTATTCGTTCTAGGAAGAGCGTGACAGTAGTCCGACACTTTCCACCAGGCTGTGGGAGAAATGTAAGGGGACAACCAGAAAAGGATAAGGAGAAAGTAACAGTGGCGAGTAAACCCCCTAAAAAAGTGTCAGGTGTACGACATTTTTCTCCCGGTTGTGGAAGAAATGCTGCACCGGTGAGTGATGAAGAATATAAGAGAATACAACAAGCCTGGATTGAAGAACAAAGGAAAAAATCTCAGGATGAGGAAAACCCGGAAGAGGATCTTTAGGAGGACTCGGAGTAGAATCTTTCGATAAGATCAGATTAAAATGATGATCCCAAGGACATGTAATATTTTCGTAGAATTTTACACTGCCTTAACTCTAAGTAGATGTTATGTAAAAGAGATAATAATTATCTGTACAAAAAAGTAAAAATAGTTTGGCTTTTAAAGTATAGGACTAGAATGTATTATAAAATGGCTGTTTAAGTAACTGAAAGTATATGGGAATCTTTAGTATGATAGGGATAAATGTGTAATATAATTATTGAGGAAGGTTATAGAAGGAAGCAATAAGGTTATAAATGACATTCGAAATGGGTAACGTGATTAAGTTGATGATTGTAATTTAAGCATGAAGGGGATTATTCAGTGATGTTATGACACTATGAGGTAATAGTTGGGCACAAATATAACCCAATGAAGTTAAATTATGGAATATGAGGAATAAAATTTTGATTCAGTAAGGATTGCAAGAATAAAGTAAGGAGGAAGCTGAGCTGTTTTCGTAGTTAATTATACCGAAAGTCAATAAAATTACTGGAGTATAAGACAAAGAAGATAATTGGATAGGGATGACAACAAATTTGAGGAAAGTTGTAGATAGTAACCAACTTATGTGTGGAGTGGTATATGTATCATGAATTTATTACACTGTATGGAAAGGATGTTTTGAGGTGAAATTTTATGAATGTTGATAAAAGTTAAAAGATGACATGAGATGAAAGTATTAATCTGGCTTAGTGTGTAGGACAAGAAAATAGAAGGTACCTATACTTATGGAACTCATGATATATATCTAGAAGGGAAACCACTGGTTGAGAATGATTGATGTGGTGACTTTGAATGCAGACAAATAGCTTTGATGGAAAAATTTCTAATAGCTACAGTACTTCAGCATTGACTGTTCAATGCTATAATGCTCCGAATACCTCACGCCTATGATGCATAAGTAAGATGGGAGTGACACGATAATGAGCTTGTAAATTGAATTTTGGTTGTTGGTCATTGTGTTTTGTTATCTGGGAGTCTTAAATATTCTGGAGAATGTTTACCCAAATGAATTGAAAAACTTCTTTATTGCCTTGTATATAGGCATATAATTAAAAGAAAAAAATTTGAAAGATTCTTGATGTAAAGCCCGACCTTATAAAATACTATTCATGACATACATGTGATGATAGCATGATTGCATGCTAGGAGAGTCCCGAAAAAATTTACAAAAGTCGGTATTGTACCTAGAGGTACAACAAAGTTTATTTAATCCTCGAACTAGATCAAATAGGAATTTTAAGGTGAGATTAAGAGTTTCACAGTTCATGGATGACTTAAAATGGTAATTTGGAGTTTGAGGATCAATTTGGAGTCAAATCGGAATTTTCACTAACTAGGGGCAAAATGGTCATTTGCCACCTGGGGACAAAATGGGAATTTTAGAAAAGATTTTTTGACCCCATTTGACTTATTAGAGTATAATTTGACTTATTGAAGTATGATTTGAGGTTTAGAAGTGAAAAATTTTAATTTTGGTATAATTTGGAGTATAGGGGTAAAATGGTAATTTTGCCACTTCAGGGGCAAAATTGTAATTTTCCACCACCAGGATATTTTTTCTAGCACATGGTCTTCCTTGTCTTCATCTTTGACCCTTGACTAAACATGTGGTGGAGATAAAATGTTTAAATTTTTAAAATTTTAAAAACGGGCCAATGACATGATGCCATGTGTCATGCCTTTATTAATTTATTATTTTCCTTTTTAAAAGGCACAAAATCAGCCCATCTTCCACCCCATGGCCGGCCAAACCAGCAAGAAGAGAGAGAAAACAAAAACAAAACCCTAGAGAGAGAAAATCAAAGAAAAAGTGTGAATTTTCAAGGAAATTAAGTGAAAAAGGTGAGTTTTTTCTATTAAGCTTGAATTTTCTTATTCCCAAGCATTTCTCTTTATTTTCCATGATTAAATTACATGTTTTCATGATGAATTAAATTCTGGAAAAATGGGTTAGGAGAGAGAAAGTTGTTGGATTTATTTGATTTTAATTTATGTTAGTGTTTTTAGTTAGTTTAGCATATTTAGAAACAAAACAACAAGAAAAGAATTTATTTTCTCCCCCAACCATTAATGGCTGAATTTACCATGTAGTGAGTGAGGATGAGTTTGATTTTATTCTAGGGGAATTGGTTAAGGAATGATGAATTATGAGCCTAGAAAAATAATGGGAATTTTCAGAGCAAAAATATGAATTTTTACCCACTAGGGGTATTTTCGTAATTTACTGTTGGGACTGATAATTTGCACCACACTGAGGGACATTAAGTTAATTTGGGTGCAATTGAGGTATAGAAACTGAAAAGAATTAAATTGGAGTTTAAACGGACCCGTTAGGAATTTAATCGGGTGATAAGACGAATTAGGCCAATACCGGGTTTAGATAGTTACCAGTGCATTTTTGCATTCCATATCATGCATTGGTAGTCTAAATTAGTTTAATTTTGATTTAGTACCAACTTGGTGAAACTCTCGATTTTGTACTGTGTCAAGGTGGTGAGTCCTCCGATAAAGGCAAGAAAATTGCATCCGAGGACCAGTAGACAGAGTGCTTCGAAAGTCTGCATTCTAGACATTGTGAGTAAACTTACTGTCATTTTAATTATCTAGGGTGGTTTTTAGATGCTTTCATGAATTCTATGGAAAAAGGAATTTAAAAAGATAAATTTTCATGTTTTATGAATAAATGAGTTTCAATGAAATTAAATTATAAATTGTTTTGAAATTAATAGTGATTTTGAAAAATAGAGTACACGGAGACTGTTAATTGTGGCAATTTGATTGTTTAAATTAACTGGCTTATGATAAATCGAGCATGATTGGCTAGTTGGCAATTGTATTGAAATGCGAATTGTTTGGTTACCTTGAAAAACTACGAATTACAAAATTGTCATATCATGTTATTGAGTTTTATTATATGGTGGATTATATATTAATTAATCACTGCAGTAGGGGGTTTCTGTGGACCAGCCTTTTAGAGGGGCACGGTAAACCCCATTATATTCTTACCTCGAACGGAGAGGCGCGTAGGGTATCTCCTGGGGTAAAGTTTAGGGTTCACTTCACGCTAAACCACCACGTGAGGGGGAACTCAGCCAACGCCAAGGAACGGCTATGTTTTCAAAACAAAAACATGATTTATGTGAAATGTGAATTTTAATAGCCTTGGCGGTCTCGGTAGGATGCCTCGGCCAAGGTGTCCCCGAGAATGGATTTATGGCACAAGCCTAGATTTTTATGAGATTCATAAGCCTCTTTACGTGTTTTGAACAAAATGTGTTCTAATGCTATAACCCAGTTTATGATGATTTACTTTATTGTCTCCATGTACTCAACTCTAGATGTTTAGGATGATGTTTGTTTACTCATTGAGATTTTATAATCTCACCACCCTCCTTTCCACCCATTTCAGGTTCAGTATAGACTGTAGATAGCTGATCTCATCGAGGACTACAGTGGGATCTGCATTTTCCAAACCGTAGGTTCAAAGTCCTCTTTACTTTTGTTTATTCGGGGGCACTCTTGTTATTGTAAATTAAATTAAATATTTTGGCTTACTGTATTTAAGTATGTATAAATATATTTAACTTTTACGTTATAAAAATTATTCACGTATAACTCTATAAATATTGTTTTATAAGAAAATAGAATATTTTACTTAATATTTCTTTTATTTTCTTATTATATTCAAATAACCATAATTTCGTTTTAAATGAAGATTTTAGACTTTTAAACTCATTTTGAATATGAATTGTGTGTTTTGTACTTGTACATTACGTTTTAGCCAGTTTTAAGATTTTTGAGAAAAATGACCAAAATACCCTTGTGAGACGAAAAATTAATATTTTATTTGTTTAAAGTTGGAAACAGCTTAAAATATTTTAGAACACGATATTTGACAATGGTTGCTCACAAGGGAACAGAGAAACTGATAGTAAAGCCTTGCGGGGTTTCGGGTTGACATTCCGGGCAATAAGTGTCTACCGGGACACCGCGGCGGTTGTCACGGGCTCGAGGGGAGTACCGGGTCGTGACAATTCGATTGGTATCAGAGCTTTTGGTTTTCAAGATCAAAGTTTTTAGTTTTAAAGTTGTTTTAAATATTTACAATATCAGTGTGGCCCCGGATTAAGTTAAGTTAGGTTAGGTTGAATAGAATGCATGCATTTGCATATAGAGCCTAAGGTTACCTAAACTTGCTCGTATTTTTTTTATATAGATTATAATGCCTCCTCGACGCGGACGCCCACCTCTCACTAGATCGGTTGGGAGGGGAAGAGGTCGTTCCCAACGTCATCAGCCAGATACAGTAGAGGAGGAATCAGCTGCATCTACCATTCGGGCAGCACCTGCTGCTGAGCAGGCCGATAGTCCTCCACATCCTCCATCTCCTCAGCCACCTACTGGTATTCCCGCCATGCCTACTGAGGCAGCACAGGCATTGGCAGCTTTCTTTGCAGCAATGGTTGGTCAAGCTCAGACTGGTCAAGTTCCACCTGTAGTGCCTCCAGCTACTCCTTTAGTTCCACCACCAATACAAGATGTATCCATTTCCAAGAAGCTGAAGGAGGCTAGGCAATTGGGTTGTGTATCTTTCACTGGTGAGTTGGATGCCACTGTGGCAAAGGACTGGATTAATCAGGTGTCCGAGACTCTCTCTAATATGGGATTAGATGATGACATGAAGCTGATGGTGGCTACGAGATTATTAGAGAAGAGGGCTCGTACTTGGTGGAATTCGGTGAAGTCCCGTTCCGCTACTCCTCAGACATGGTCCGATTTTCTCAGGGAATTCGATGGTCAGTATTTCACTTATTTCCATCAAAAAGAAAAGAAGAGAGAATTTCTGAGTTTGAAACAAGGAAATCTAACTGTAGAGGAGTACGAGACTCGTTTTAACGAGTTGATGTTATATGTGCCGGATCTGGTGAAATCTGAGCAGGATCAGGCCAGCTATTTCGAGGAAGGGCTCCGTAATGAGATCAGAGAGCGAATGACAGTGATTGGTAGGGAGCCACATAAGGAGGTGGTACAGATGGCTTTACGGGCTGAGAAGCTCGCGACTGAGAATAGAAGGATTCGGACTGAGTTTGCAAAAAGGAGGAATCCTGGTATGTCTTCTAGTCAGCCAGTAAAAAGAGGCAAGGACTCAGCGACTTCAGGGAGCACTACTTCTGTTTCCGTGACATCTCATCGACCTCCATTTCCACCATCACAGCAGAGACCTTCGAGGTTTAGCAGATCTGCTATGACTGGTTCTGGGAAGAGTCTCGGAGGTTTTGACAGATGCAGAAATTGTGGGAATTATCATAGTGGGCTATGTAGAGGGCCAACAAGATGTTTCCAATGTGGACAGACGGGTCACATTAGGAGTAATTGCCCACAGTTAGGACGAGCCACTGTAGCTGCATCATCTCCACCAGCTCGCACAGATATACAGAGGAGAGATTCTTCTGGGTTACCACAGAGACAGGGAGTAGCCATACGGTCTGGTGTGGAGAGTAATACCCCGTCACATCCACCTTCGAGACCACAGACTCGTACCGCGACAAGAGTTTTTGCTGTGACAGAAGATGAGGCACGAGTCCGACCTGGAGCAGTGACAGGTACTATGTCTTTATTTGATAAAGATGCTTATGTTTTGATAGATTCTGGCTCAGATAGATCTTATGTGAGTATGACATTTGCATCAATTACTGATAGAAACCTGTCACCATTAGAGGAAGAAATTGTAGTGCATACCCCTCTAGGAGAACAGTTGATTAGAAATACTTGTTATAGAGACTGTGGGGTAAGGGTAGGTGAGGAAGAATTTAGGGGTGACTTAATTCCTCTAGAGATCTTGGATTTTGATTTAATATTAGGTATGGACTGGTTAACTGCACATCGGGCGAATGTGGATTGTTTCCGAAAAGAAGTTGTTCTTCGGAATTCGGAGGGAGCAGAGATTGTGTTTGTAGGGGAAAGTCGAGTATTACCATCTTGTGTAATCTCGGCCATCAAAGCTTCAAAATTAGTGCAAAAAGGGTATCCGACTTATTTGGCATACGTGATTGATACTTCAAAGGGGGAACCTAAGTTAGAGGATGTCCCAATAGTAAGTGAGTTTCTTGATGTATTTCCTGATGATTTACCGGGAATACCTCCTAATCGAGAGCTTGAGTTCCCTATTGATTTACTTCCGGGTACCGCACCTATTTCTATTCCTCCATATAGAATGGCTCCAGCAGAGTTGAAGGAACTGAAAGCCCAGTTGCAAGATTTGGTGGATAAAGGTTTCATTCGCCCTAGCATTTCTCCTTGGGGAGCACCAGTCCTATTTGTAAAGAAGAAAGATGGCACTCTTCGATTGTGTATTGATTACCGTCAGTTGAACCGAGTGACCATCAAGAATAAATACCCTTTACCCCGGATAGACGATCTTTTTGATCAATTACGAGGTGCTATGGTATTCTCTAAGATTGATTTGAGATCTGGGTACTATCAGTTGAGGATTAAGGAGCAGGATGTACCTAAGACTGCCTTCAGGACGCGTTATGGGCATTATGAGTTTCTGGTGATGCCGTTTGGTTTGACTAATGCCCCGGCAGTTTTTATGGATCTTATGAACAGGGTGTTCCATCCATACTTGGATAAGTTTGTGATAGTATTCATCGATGACATCCTGGTTTATTCGAAGAATGATGATGAACATGCTGCCCATTTGCGCATTGTGTTGCAAACTTTGCGCGAGAGACAACTCTATGCCAAGTTCTCTAAATGTGAATTCTGGTTGAAGGAAGTGGTTTTCTTGGGACATGTGGTGTCCGGAGCTGGAATTTATGTCGATCCCAAGAAGATTGAGGCAATCTTGCAATGGGAGCAACCGAGAACGGTAACTGAGATTCGTAGTTTCCTTGGCTTAGCCGGTTATTACCGGAGATTTGTTCAGGGATTTTCTTTGATAGCAGCTCCTCTGACTCGTTTAACTCGTAAAGGAGTTAAGTATGAGTGGGATGATGTTTGTGAGAATCGATTTCAGGAGCTAAAGAACCGGTTAACCTCCGCTCCCGTTTTAACACTTCCTGTTAGTGGAAAAGAATTTGTGGTATATAGCGATGCATCTAAGTTGGGATTAGGGTGTGTGTTGATGCAGGACGAGAAAGTAATAGCTTATGCTTCCCGACAGTTGAAGAAGCACGAGACGAATTACCCTACTCATGACTTGGAGTTAGCAGCAGTAGTATTCGCATTGAAGATTTGGAGACATTATTTATATGGTGAGCGTTGTCGGATTTTTTCTGATCATAAAAGTTTGAAGTATTTGCTCACCCAGAAAGAGCTTAACTTGAGACAGAGACGATGGTTGGAGTTGATTAAGGATTATGACTTAGTGATTGATTATCATCCGGGAAAAACAAATGTTGTAGCGGATGCCTTAAGTCGTAAATCCTCATCGTCGTTAGCAACACTTCAAAGTTCTTATTTTCCGATGTTACTTGAGATGAAATCTCTAGGGATCCAGTTGAATAATGGTGAGGATGGAACCCTACTTGCTAGTTTCGTCGTGAGACCTTCATTGTTGAATCAGATAAGAGAATTGCAGAAATCTGATGATTGGTTGAAACAGGAAGTTCAAAAGCTGCAAGATGGAGAAGCTAGTGAGTTTAGACTTAGCGATGATGGTACTTTCATGCTTAGAGACCGAATTTGTGTTCCTAAGGATGATCAATTGAGACGAGCTATTTTGGAGGAAGCTCATTCTTCCGCCTACGCTTTACATCCCGGAAGCACCAAGATGTATCGGACTATTAAAGAAAGTTATTGGTGGCCGGGTATGAAACGAGACATAGCAGAATTTGTAGCGAAATGTCTCACATGCCAACAGATTAAGGCGGAGCATCAAAAACCGTCAGGTACTCTTCAACCTTTACCAATTCCTGAATGGAAGTGGGAGCATGTGACTATGGACTTTGTATTGGGTTTGCCGCGGACACAAAGTGGGAAGGATGCTATTTGGGTGATTGTGGATAGATTGACTAAGTCCGCCCATTTCTTGGCTATCCATAGCACGTATTCTATTGAGAGGCTGGCAAGACTTTATATAGATGAGATTGTGAGATTACACGGAGTCCCAGTTTCTATTGTGTCAGATCGAGACCCTCGATTTACTTCTCGATTTTGGCCGAAATTTCAGGAAGCTCTTGGAACTAAATTGAGATTTAGTACTGCCTTTCATCCACAGACAGATGGTCAATCTGAGAGAACCATTCAGACCTTGGAGGATATGTTACGGGCTTGTGTCATTGACTTTATCGGGAGTTGGGACAGACACTTGCCATTGGTGGAGTTTGCTTATAATAACAGTTTTCAGTCTAGTATTGGGATGGCACCATACGAGGCTTTGTATGGAAGGAAATGCCGAACTCCGCTCTGTTGGGATGAAGTAGGTGAGAGGAAATTGGTGAATGTGGAATTGATTGATTTGACAAACGATAAGGTCAAAGTTATCCGAGAGCGATTAAAGACAGCTCAAGATAGGCAGAAGAATTATTTGGATAAACGAAGGAAAGATTTGGAGTTTGAAGTCGACGATAAAGTTTTTCTTAAGGTTTCTCCTTGGAAAGGTAATAATTTGACATTTCCAAGTATTAAATCTTATTTGATTATACTATTGTGATAATTTGTGGTATTTATTGGATGATGAAAGGTGTGATTCGATTCGCGAAGAGGGGAAAGCTCAATCCAAGATACATTGGACCTTTTCGTATCATTGAAAGGATTGGGCCAGTGGCTTACAGACTTGAATTACCCCAAGAGTTAGATCGAATTCATAATGTCTTCCATGTCTCGATGTTGAAAAAGTATATTCCCGATCCCTCTCACATTTTAGAGACACCTCCCATTGAGTTGCATGAGGATTTGAAGTTCGAAGTGCAGCCTGTACGTATTCTAGATAGAAAGGATCGAGTGCTAAGGAACAAGAGCATTCCAATGGTGAAAGTATTGTGGAAGAATGCTCGAATGGAGGAGATGACGTGGGAAGTCGAGAGCCAGATGAGAAACCAATATCCACATCTTTTATTCGAATCAGGTAAGTGAAATTTTGAGGTCAAAATTTTATTTTAAGGGGGGTAGTGCTGTAAAGCCCGACCTTATAAAATACTATTCATGACATACATGTGATGATAGCATGATTGCATGCTAGGAGAGTCCCGAAAAAATTTACAAAAGTCGGTATTGTACCTAGAGGTACAACAAAGTTTATTTAATCCTCGAACTAGATCAAATAGGAATTTTAAGGTGAGATTAAGAGTTTCACAGTTCATGGATGACTTAAAATGGTAATTTGGAGTTTGAGGATCAATTTGGAGTCAAATCGGAATTTTCACTAACTAGGGGCAAAATGGTCATTTGCCACCTGGGGACAAAATGGGAATTTTAGAAAAGATTTTTTGACCCCATTTGACTTATTAGAGTATAATTTGACTTATTGAAGTATGATTTGAGATTTAGAAGTGAAAAATTTTAATTTTGGTATAATTTGGAGTATAGGGGTAAAATGGTAATTTTGCCACTTCAGGGGCAAAATTGTAATTTTCCACCACCAGGATATTTTTTCCAGCACATGGTCTTCCTTGTCTTCATCTTTGACCCTTGACTAAACATGTGGTGGAGATAAAATGTTTAAATTTTTAAAATTTTAAAAACGGGCCAATGACATGATGCCATGTGTCATGCCTTTATTAATTTATTATTTTCCTTTTTAAAAGGCACAAAATCAGCCCATCTTCCACCCCATGGCCGGCCAAACCAGCAAGAAGAGAGAGAAAACAAAAACAAAACCCTAGAGAGAGAAAATCAAAGAAAAAGTGTGAATTTTCAAGGAAATTAAGTGAAAAAGGTGAGTTTTTTCTATTAAGCTTGAATTTTCTTATTCCCAAGCATTTCTCTTTATTTTCCATGATTAAATTACATGTTTTCATGATGAATTAAATTCTGGAAAAATGGGTTAGGAGAGAGAAAGTTGTTGGATTTATTTGATTTTAATTTATGTTAGTGTTTTTAGTTAGTTTAGCATATTTAGAAACAAAACAACAAGAAAAGAATTTATTTTCTCCCCCAACCATTAATGGCTGAATTTACCATGTAGTGAGTGAGGATGAGTTTGATTTTATTCTAGGGGAATTGGTTAAGGAATGATGAATTATGAGCCTAGAAAAATAATGGGAATTTTCATAGCAAAAATATGAATTTTTACCCACTAGGGGTATTTTCGTAATTTACTGTTGGGACTGATAATTTGCACCACACTGAGGGACATTAAGTTAATTTGGGTGCAATTGAGGTATAGAAACTGAAAAGAATTAAATTGGAGTTTAAACGGACCCGTTAGGAATTTAATCGGGTGATAAGACGAATTAGGCCAATACCGGGTTTAGATAGTTACCAGTGCATTTTTGCATTCCATATCATGCATTGGTAGTCTAAATTAGTTTAATTTTGATTTAGTACCAACTTGGTGAAACTCTCGATTTTGTACTGTGTCAAGGTGGTGAGTCCTCCGATAAAGGCAAGAAAATTGCATCCGAGGACCAGTAGACAGAGTGCTTCGAAAGTCTGCATTCTAGACATTGTGAGTAAACTTACTGTCATTTTAATTATCTAGGGTGGTTTTTAGATGCTTTCATGAATTCTATGGAAAAAGGAATTTAAAAAGATAAATTTTCATGTTTTATGAATAAATGAGTTTCAATGAAATTAAATTATAAATTGTTTTGAAATTAATAGTGATTTTGAAAAATAGAGTACACGGAGACTGTTAATTGTGGCAATTTGATTGTTTAAATTAACTGGCTTATGATAAATCGAGCATGATTGGCTAGTTGGCAATTGTATTGAAATGCGAATTGTTTGGTTACCTTGAAAAACTACGAATTACAAAATTGTCATATCATGTTATTGAGTTTTATTATATGGTGGATTATATATTAATTAATCACTGCAGTAGGGGGTTTCTGTGGACCAGCCTTTTAGAGGGGCACGGTAAACCCCATTATATTCTTACCTCGAACGGAGAGGCGCGTAGGGTATCTCCTGGGGTAAAGTTTAGGGTTCACTTCACGCTAAACCACCACGTGAGGGGGAACTCAGCCAACGCCAAGGAACGGCTATGTTTTCAAAACAAAAACATGATTTATGTGAAATGTGAATTTTAATAGCCTTGGCGGTCTCGGTAGGATGCCTCGGCCAAGGTGTCCCCGAGAATGGATTTATGGCACAAGCCTAGATTTTTATGAGATTCATAAGCCTCTTTACGTGTTTTGAACAAAATGTGTTCTAATGCTATAACCCAGTTTATGATGATTTACTTTATTGTCTCCATGTACTCAACTCTAGATGTTTAGGATGATGTTTGTTTACTCATTGAGATTTTATAATCTCACCACCCTCCTTTCCACCCATTTCAGGTTCAGTATAGACTGTAGATAGCTGATCTCATTGAGGACTACAGTGGGATCTGCATTTTCCAAACCGTAGGTTCAAAGTCCTCTTTACTTTTGTTTATTCGGGGGCACTCTTGTTATTGTAAATTAAATTAAATATTTTGGCTTACTGTATTTAAGTATGTATAAATATATTTAACTTTTACGTTATAAAAATTATTCACGTATAACTCTATAAATATTGTTTTATAAGAAAATAGAATATTTTACTTAATATTTCTTTTATTTTCTTATTATATTCAAATAACCATAATTTCGTTTTAAATGAAGATTTTAGACTTTTAAACTCATTTTGAATATGAATTGTGTGTTTTGTACTTGTACATTACGTTTTAGCCAGTTTTAAGATTTTTGAGAAAAATGACCAAAATACCCTTGTGAGACGAAAAATTAATATTTTATTTGTTTAAAGTTGGAAACAGCTTAAAATATTTTAGAACACGATATTTGACAATGGTTGCTCACAAGGGAACAGAGAAACTGATAGTAAAGCCTTGCGGGGTTTCGGGTTGACATTCCGGGCAATAAGTGTCTACCGAGACACCGCGGCGGTTGTCACGGGCTCGAGGGGAGTATCGGGTCGTGACACTTGAAGTGACTATATTGAGATGAGATACCAAGTAATGAAAGTGTGAAGGAAGAATTATGAGACTGGTATAGAAAATCAGTTTATATAGAATATCATTACGAGAATTTGTAATATCTATTTTGATACAGTAAAATGACAAGGGTTAGTAACAACATGAGGCTAATTGTGTGGCACCCTGGAAACCTATGAAGACGAGTTAAGGATTGAATGGATGAGTACGTATTTATATATCTTTAAGATTAAGTGTTTTAGGAATACATAAACATCTTTGAGAAGAGATTATAATCATACACAGCAAGTATGAAACGTAAAATTTTTAAAACTTGCTGAGAAGCCTAACGGCTAAATCACAAGTTAAGGGATCACATGCTGTGAGACATAAGTTTAAGATAGATATTCCCAAGGAAATACTCAAGAGAAGTTTTGCTCTGGATCTCGTTAAAGTAAGCACTAAGTTATGTGATTATAAAAAGGAAGTTGTAAGCTGAGAGTGATATTAGTATTAATATTGAAAAATACTTGAGGGGAATCTAGTTTTAAGTTTTACAATTTCAAGTACAATTTATAAATTAGTTAAGGAAGAATGATGTTATGTTCATAGGAAGGAGTGGAACAAAGGATGATAGAAGTTGACCTTGAAAATGAAGTCAGATAATGAAACTTTCCTAATATATTATGGAAATTGGAATTCGAAAATGCTTAAGGCATACATGATTCAAATGGGTTCGAGTCTTAAGTGACAAATCAATATCGTAATGCAAGAAAGATACAAGGTAATATAGAGGCATGAAAGATGATTAAGGACAAAAGGATGACTCTTAGGAATTGTGGTATTGCATGAGATGCAATGATCAAGTTAAGATAAATCTTTGAGGCATCAATAGGATTATAAAGCATACACGCATAATAGATTATAATTCAATGGAGATGACATTGTGATGAATGATATATAGTATAAGGAAACTCAAACATATGGTTGGAAATGATATGAATGATATGAAGTTATACACAAGTATAATAAGAAGGTTGACATGCACTATAAGAATTATTATATTGAAACTAGGATTGGGATACGGATGAATAATGGGGGAATGTAGTCCAAGGCATGTGAACACATGGATTCCTATATATAAAGAGAGATGTTGACATTTGAAAATGCATGTATCTATGTATATATGAAATTGATAATTTTACTAACTAAAGTGAAGAATGGTTCTCAGTACTTGGGAGATTTTGAAATAGTGTCCAGAGAGGTTAGTGAGCTAAAGTGTTAACAGACATGTAATGAACGATTAAAGTTATGAATGACTTTGAAAGTAAACCTTGAATTGTTTAAGTTTTTAATGGAACTCCATTAAAGGAAGGGTTTAGACCAGTATAAGATGGATGAATCAAGGTTGAGAAAATTGGTATGGAGCAAATTAATAAAACGATGAATAGGTATACATAAGTAAGTATGATATGTGATCGAAATCGGTATAATTGAGATGAAGTTATGGTTCAAATGTAATAATGGTGATAAAGGCATGCTTAATGTCTAGATATAAGAGATCATGGTTGTGAAAAGTATTACTGATCCGATTCCAAAGGATGATAATTGCTTTAAATAAAGCATTTAATTGAACTGAAGGTGAACGAGGGAAATAAATTGAATGTCCCTATAGAAGGAACAAGGAGTAGGATCATAGAAGGAGATTGATAACGCAACATCGACGGGAATTCGAGGACGAATTCTATTTAAGTGGGGGAGATTGAAATACCCCATACTTTGATATGGTGATAAAAAAAGTTGATCAAATGCAAATTGAGGTCAATTAAAATGTTTAGAAGTGATAAAAGACGAAAGGAGTAGTTTAGGATAAAATGTTTCGCAAGTGAGAAAATAATAATAAAATAATAATAATTTTATCGGAGGAGAATTTGTGAGATAAAAGGTGATTTGGAAGTCAAGTGAGGCATAATAAGGTATTTTTGGTACCAAGGAGACAAGATAAAATTTTTAGAATAAAATAATATTTTATTAATAAAATAATATTAAAATATTAATATTTAGCCGGATGTCGAAGTTAATCAAGAAGGAGGATCATATGGTTGATCCAAGTGGGGGAGAAGATGACAAGCCCGACTCTACAGAAATATTTGTGATGACATACATGTGGTGGATAGCATGTTTACATGCTAAGAGAGTCTTGAAAAATTTACAAAAGTCGGTATTGTACCTAGAGGTACAATAAAGTTGATTTAACCCTCGAACTAGATCAAATAGAGAATTTACAATGAAAATAAGAATTTTAAAGTCCCAGAATGGGTTAATATGGTGATTCGGAGTTCGAGAATCAATTTGGAGTCAAACTGGAATTTTCGCTATCTAGGGGCAAAATGGTCATTTGCCACCTGGGGACAAAATGGAAATTTTTAGAAAAGATTTTTGGCCCCATTTGACTTATTGGAGTAAGATTTGAGGTTTAGAAGTGAAAAATTTTAATTTCGGTATAATTTGGAGTAAAAGGGTAAAATGGTAATTTTACCATTCGGAATCGAAAATTTAATTTTTTGAAAGGATTTTGATCAAATTTAATTATTTGGAGTGTGAAATGAGTATGAGGAGTGAAAATTATGCATTATGGAAAATTTTCAATTTTTGGGGTAAAAATGTAATTTTTGAAAAGTTCGGGGGTAAAAGTGTAATTTTGAAAAATTTACTCCACCAAAACTTTGGAAAAATCTGGAAATTTCACTTAAGACTTGGATAAGTCAAAGGGAATGCATGGTGAGAAAAATAGGACAAGTGGATGGCTAGAAAAAAAAATGAATTAATAAAATATTTAAAATATGAATAAAATAATATTATTTCATTAAACAATAAAAAGGCATAAAAAAAATCAGCCCACCCATTCTTCTTCTTCAACATTCGGCCAAGCAAGAAACAAGAGAGAGAAAGGAGAAAACAAAACCCTAGAGAGAGAAAATCAAAGAAAAAGTGTGAATTTTCAAGGAAATTAAGTGAAAAAGGTGAGATTTTTTCTATTAAGCTTGAGTTTTCTTATTCCCAAGCAGTTCTCTTTATTTTCCATGATTAAATTACATGTTTTCATGATGAATTCAATTCTGAAAAAATGGGTTAGGAGAGAGAAAGTTGTTGGATTTATTTGATTTTAATTTATGTTAGTGTTTTTAGTTAGTTTAGCATATTTAGAAACAAAACAACAAGAAAAGAATTTATTTTCTCCCCCAACCATTAATGGCTGAATTTACCATGTAGTGAGTGAGGATGAGTTTGATTTTATTCTAGGAGAATTGGTTAAGGAATAATGAATTATGAGCCTAGAAAAATAATGGGAATTTTCAGAGCAAAAATACGAATTTTTACCCACTAGGGGTCTTTTTGTAATTTGCTATTGGGACTGATAATTTGCATCACACTGAGGGACATTAAGTTAATTTGGGTGTAATTGAGGTATAGAAACTGAAAAGAATTAAATTGGAGTTTAAACGAACCCGTTAGGAATTTAATCGGGTGATAAGACGAATTAGGCTAATACCGGATTTAGATAGTTACCAGTGCATTTTTGCATTCCATATCATGCATTGGTAGTCCAAATTAGTTTAATTTTGATTTAGTACCAACTTAGTGAAATTCTCGATTTTGTACTGTGTCAAGGTGGTGAGTCCTCCAATAAAGGCAAGGAAATTGCATCCGAGGACCAGTAGACAGAGTGCTTCGAAAGTCTGCATTCTAGACATTGTGAGTAAACTTATTATCGTCTTAATTATCTAGAGTAGTTTTATACAACTATGTGATTTTATGAAAAATGGGTTTAAATGGTAAATTGTTATGTTTTAAGGGAAATTGTGATTTTATAAAATGATTTTATAAATTTTCTGAAAAATCGAATATTGGTTTTGAAAATAGAGTAATTGGAGACTGCTAGTTTGTGTTGCAAATTTATGGTTCTGAATTGAATGGCTTATGACAATAAATGAGCATGAATGGCTAAACTGATTTTGGTGTTATAATTATTTATACTGTGTATTCAGCCTTGAGAGGCTAGGTTGTGATAAATTGCCATGACATGCTAGAATGAATTTTATTGATTGGTGGATTATATATTAATTATTTACTGCAGAGGGGGTTCCGTGGACCAACCTATTAGAGGGGCACGGTAAACTCCATTATATTATTACCTCGAACGGAGAGGCGCGTAGGGTATCTCCTGGGGTATAGCTTAGGGTTCACTTCACGCCAAACCACCACGTGAAGGGGAACTCAGCCAACATCAAGGAACGGCTGTATTTTTTTCAAACAAAAATATATTTTAAGTGTACACAAAATTTTAACAGCCTTGGCGGACTCGGTTAGATGCCCTGGGCAAGGTATCACCGAGTATGAGTTTTGGCACGAGCCAAAGTTTTAAGAAATTCATAAGCCAAGTTGATTTCTCGATTTTTATGGATTGATTTTATTTGGTTGAAATGAGTTGAAAGGTAATGAAATTATAGTATAATGATTTATTTTAATTGTCTCCATTTACTTGACTTTAGATAGTTTAGATGGTATCTGTTTACTCATTGGGATTTTATAATCTCACCACCCTCATTTCCTCACATTTCAGGCTCAGGGAATTCCATAGTTAGCTGATTTTGACAAGGACTTTCATTTGGACTCGAATCGGTAAAAGCTGTAGGTTTCCAGCTTCCGATGCATTTTGGATAGATGTGGGCCCACGTGTCTCTGTAAAAGAAATTTTATGCTTTGGTTATTTGTTTTATAGTATATATGTATATAATTATCTTTTACGCTATAAGAATTATGTATCGATAGTTTTATGAAAATTATTTTACAAGAAAATAGTTTATTTTATTGAATATTTTTATTATATTCAAATGGTCAAATTTTCACTTCAAATGAACGTTTTAGATACTTAATTTTTTTTTATCATTAAATATATATTTTCGGCTTACCTACTACATTTTTAGCAAGTTTGGAAGTTTTCGACAAAAATGACGAAAATGTCCCTGTGAGCCAAAAAAAAAAAACATGTTATGTTATGATTTGGAAACGATTTGTAATCCTTCGTATTTTGATTATTTGATAACTATTGCTCACCGGGGAAGTGCGAAAGCTGATACGAGAGCCTTGCGAGGTTTCGATCGACATTCGGGGTGAAGAATGTTTGTCGAGGCTTCGCGGCGGTTGTCACGGGCTCGATGGGGAGTTCCGGGTCGTGACACTTTTGAAGCTATGAGTTACTATAAATGGACTTTTTCTTGTCAATGGATGGCTTTCGCTTAATGTTTCACAAGATAATCATTTAATTATAATCTGTTTTAATGAAAAATGCAAAGCAATTCAACTTAAAATCAATAATAAGATTATAAAACCATTTAAAGCAAGTAATAAGGCTTTCAAAGGTATGAGTGACTATAAAAAGATTTTTCTTTCCAATCGATCACTTTTGCTTTAAATTTCCAAAGGCTAACATTCAATTATAATCTATTTTAATGAAAAATATAAAAACAATTCAACTTAAAATTAATAATGAGATCATAAAACAATTTATAGTGGGCGATTAGGCTTTGGAAGGCAAGAGTGACTGTAAATGGACTTTTCTTGTCAATGGATGGCTTTCACTTCACGTTTCTCGAGGGAAATATTTCATTACAATCCGTTTTAATGAAAAGTGTAAAAAAATTCAAGTTAAAATTAATAATGATATTCTAAAATCATTTAAAGTTGGCAATAAGGCTTTCGAAGGTATGAGTGACTGTAAATGGACTTTTCTTGTCAATGGATGGCTTTCGCTTCATGTTTCTTGAGGTAAAAATTCAATTACATTCTGTTTTAATGAAAAATGTAAAAACATTTAACTTAAAATTAATAATGAGATCCTAAAACCATTTAAAGTTGGCAGTAAGGTTTTCGAAGGCATAAGTGACTGTAAATGGACTTTTCTTGTCAATGGATGGCTTTCGCTTCACGTTTCCTGAGGTAAACAATCAATTACAATATGTTTTAATGAAAAATGTAAAAAAATTCAACTTAAAATTAATAATGAGATCCTAAAACCATTTAAAGCGGGCAATAACGCTTTCGAAGGCATGAGTGACTGTAAATGGACCTTTCTTGTCAATGAATGGCTTTCGCTTCATGTTTCTCGAGGTAAAAATTCAATTACATTTTGTGTTAATGAAAAATGTAAAAAAATTCAAGTTAAAATCAATAATGAGATTACAAAACCATTTAAAGCGAGTAATAAGGCTTTTGAAGCCATGTGTTACTATAAATGGACTTTTCTTGCCAATGGATGGCTTTCGCTTTATGTTTCCCAAGATAATCATTTTATTATAATCTATTTTCGTGAAAACTGGGAAAAAATTGAACTTAAAATCAATAATAATATTATAAAACCATTTAAAGCAAATAATAAGGCTTTTAAAGGCATGAGTGACTATAATTAGACTTTTCTTGCCAATCGATCGCTTTTCCTTTACATTTCCCAAGGTAAACATTTAATTATAACCTGTTTTAATGAAAAATGTAAAAAAATTCAACTTAAAATTAATACTGAGATCCTAAAACCATTTAAAGTGGGAAATAAGGCTTTCGAAGGCATGAGTGACTGTAAATGGACTTTTCTTGTCAATGGATGGCTTTCACTTCATGTTTCCTGAGGTAAAAATTCAATTACATTCTGTTTGAATGAAAAATGTAAACAAATTCAAGTTAAAATCAATATTGAGATTACAAAACCATTTAAAACGAGTAATAAGGCTTTTGAAGCCATGAGTTACTATAAATGGACTTTTTCTTGTCAATGGATGGCTTTCGCTTCATGTTTCCCAAGATAATCGTTTAATTATAATCTGTTTTAAGGAAAAATGTAAAAAAATTCAACTTAAAATCAGTAATAAGATTATAAAACCATTTAAAGCAAATAATAAGGCTTTCAAAGGCATGAGTGACTATAATTAGACTTTTCTTGCCAATCAATCGCTTTTTCTTTACATTTCCCAAGGTAAACATTTAATTATAACCTGTGTTAATGAAAAATGTAAGAAAATTCAACTTAAAATTAATACTGAGATCCTAAAACCATTTAAAGTGGGCAATAAGGCTTTCGAAGGCATGAGTGACTGTAAATGGACTTTTCTTGTCAATGGATGGCTTTCGTTTCATGTTTCTCGAGGTAAATATTCAATTACAATCCGTTTTAATGAAAAATGTAAAAAAATTGAAGTTAAAATTAATAATGAGATCATAAAACCATTTAAAGTTGGCAATAAGGCTTTCGAAGGCATGAGTGACTGGAAATGGACCTTTCTTGTCAATGAATGGCTTTCGCTTCACGTTTCTCGAGGTAAAAATTCAATTACATTCTGTGTTAATGAAAAATGTAAAAAAATTCAAGTTAAAATCAATAATGAGATTACAAAACCATTTAAAGCGAGTAATAAGGCTTTTGAAGCCATGAGTTACTATAAATGGACTTTTCTTGTCAATGGATGGCTTTCGCTTCATGTTTCTCGAGATAATCATTTAATTATAATTTTTTTTAAGGAAAAATGCAAAAATATTCAACGTAAAGTCAATAATAAGATTATAAAACCATTTAAAGCAAGTAATAAGGCTTTCAAAGGCATGAGTTACTATAAAAATACTTTTCTTTTCAATCGATCACTTTTGCTTTATATTTCCTAAGGCAAACATTTAATTACTACATGTTTTAATGAAAAATGTAAAACAATTCAGCTTAAAATTAATAGTGAGATCCTAAAACCATTTAAAGTGGGCAATAAGGCCTTCGAAGGCATTAGTGACTGTAAATGAACCTTTCTTGTTAATGAATAGTTTTCGTTTCACGTTTCTCAATGTAAAAAATCAATTACAATCTGTTATAATGAAAAATGTAAAACAATTCAAGTTAAAATCAATAATGAGATTACAAAACCATTTAAAGCGAGTAATAAGGCTTTTGAAGCCATGGGTTACTATAAATGGACTTTTTCTTGTCAATGGATGGCTTTCGCTTGATGTTTCCCAAGATAATCGTTTTATTATAATCTATTTTCGTGAAAAATGCAAAAAAATTGAACTTAAAATCAATAATAAGATTATAAAACCATTTAAAGCAAGTAATAAGGCTTTCAAAGGTATGAGTGACTATAAAAAGATTTTTCTTTCCAATCGATCACTTTTGCTTTAAATTTCCAAAGGCAAACATTCAATTATAATCTATTTTATTGAAAAATATAAAAAAAATTCAACTTAAAATTAATAATGAGATCATAAAACAATTTATAGTGGGCAATTAGGCTTTGGAAGGCAAGAGTGACTGTAAATGGACTTTTCTTGTCTATGGATGGCTTTCGCTTCACGTTTCTCGAGGTAAATATTTCATTACAATCCGTTTTAATGAAAAGTGTAAAAAAATTCAAGTTAAAGTTAATAATGATATCCTAAAATCATTTAAAGTTGGCAATAAGGCTTTCGAAGGAATGAGTGACTGTAAATGGACTTTTCTTGTCAATGGATGGCTTTCGCTTCATGTTTCTTGAGGTAAAAATTCAATTACATTCTATTTTAATGAAAAATGTAAAAACATTTAACTTAAAATTAATAATGAGATCCTAAAATCATTTAAAGTTGGCAGTAAGGCTGTCGAAGGCATGAGTGATTGTAAATGGACTTTTCTTGTCAATGGATGGCTTTCGCTTCACGTTTCCTGAGGTAAACATTCAATTACAATATGTTTTCATGAAAAATGTAAAAAAATTCAAGTTAAAATCAATAATGAGATTACAAAACCATTTAAAGCGAGTAATAAGGCTTTTGAAGCCATGAGTTACTATAAATGGACTTTTCTTGTCAATGGATGGCTTTCGCTTCATGTTTCCCGAGATAATCGTTTAATTATAATCTGTTTTAATGAAAAATACAAAAAAATTCAACTTAAAATCAATAATAAGATTACAAAACCATTTAAAGCGAGTAATAAAGCTTTTGAAGCCATGAGTTACTATAAATGGACTTTTCTTATCTATAGATAGCTTTCACTTCATGTTTCTCAAGGCAAAGATTTAATTATAATCTGTTTTAATCGAAATTGTAAAAGAATTAAATTTAAAATCAATAATAAGATTATAAAACCATTTAAAGCGAGTAAAATGGCTTTGGAAGGTATGAGTGACTATAAATGGACTTTTCTTGTCAATCGATCTCTTTCACTTCACGTTTCCCAAGGCAAACATTCAAGTTTAATCTTTTGTAATGAAAAATGTAAAAAAATTCAACTTAAAATTAATAATGAGATCATAAAACCATTTAAAGCAGGGAATAAGACTTTCGAAGGTATTAGTGACTGTAAATGAACTTTTCTTGTCAACGGATGGCTTGCGCTTCACGTTTCGCAAAGCAAACATTCAATTATAATATCTTTTAATGAAAAATGTAAAAAAATTCAACTTAAAATTAATAATGAGATCCTAAAACCATTTAAAGTGGGCAATAACGCTTTCGAAGGCATGAGTGAGTGTAAATGGACCTTTCATGTCAATGAATGGCTTTCGCTTTACGTTTCTTGAGGTAAAAATTCGATTACATTCTGTGTTAATGAAAAATGTAAAAAAAATCAAGTTAAAATCAATAATGAGATTACAAAACCATTTAAAGCGAGTAATAAGGCTTTTGAAGCCATGAGTTATTATAAATGGACTTTTCTTGTCAGTTGATGACTTTCGCTTTATGTTTCCCGAGATAACCGTTTAATTATAATCTGTTTTAAGGAGAAATGCAAAAATATTCAACTTAAAGTCAATAATAAGATTATAAAACCATTTAAAGCAAGTAATAAGGCTTTCAAAGGCATGAGTGGCTCTAATTAGACTTTTCTTGTCACTCGATCGCTTTTGCTTTGCATTTCCCAAGGCAAACATTTAATTATAACCTGTTTTAATGAAAAATGTAAAAAAATTCAACTTAAAATTAATACTGAGATCCTAAAACCATTTAAAGTGGGCAATAAGGCTTTCGAAGGCATAAGTGACTTTAAATGGACTTTTCTTGTCAATGGATGGGTTTCGCTTCACGTTTCTTGAGGTAAATATTCAAATACAATCTGTTTTAATGAAAAATGTAAAAAAATTGAAGTTAAAATTAATAATGAGATGCTAAAACCATTGAAAGTTGGCAATAAGGCTTTCGAAGGCATGAGTGACTGGAAATAGACTTTTCTTGTCAATGGATTACTTTTGCTTCACGTTTCCTGAGGTAAAAATTCAATTACATTCTGTTTTAATGAAAAATGTAAAAAAAGTCAAGTTAAAATCAATAATGAGATTACAAAACCATTTAATGCGACTAATAAGGCTTTTGAAGTCATGAGTTACTATAAATGGACTTTTTCTTGTCAATGGATGACTTTCGCTTCATGTTTCCCAAGATAATCATTTTATTATAATCTGTTTTCATGAAAAATGCAAAAAAATTAAACTTAAAATCAATAATAAGATTATAAAACCATTTAAAGCAAGTAAGAAGGCTTTCAAAGGCATGAGTGACTATAAAAAGACTTTTCTTTCCAATAGATCACTTTTGGTTAACATTTCCTAAGGCAAACATTTAATTATAACCTGTTTTAATGAAAAATGTAAAAATATTCAACTTAAAATTAATAGTGAGATCCTAAAACCATTTAAAGTGGGCAATAAGGCTTTCGAAGGCATAAGTGACTGTAAATGAACCTTTCTTGTTAATGAATAGTTTTCGTTTCACGTTTCTCAATGTAAAAAATCAATTATAATCTATTATAATGAAAAATGTAAAAAAATTCAAGTTAAAATCAATAATGAGATTACAAAACCATTTAAAGCGAGTAATAAGGCTTTTGAAGCCATGAGTTACTATAAATGGACTTTTTCTTGTCAATGGATAGCTTTCGCTTCATGTTTTCCAAGATAATCGTTTTATTATAATCTGTCTTCATGAGAAATGTAAAAAAATTGAACGCAAAATCAATAATAAGATTATAAAACCATTTAGAGCAAGTAATAAGGCTTTCAAAGGCATGAGTGACTATAAAAATACTTTTCTTTCCAATCGATCTGTTTTGCTTTAAATTTCCAACGACAAACATTCAATTATAATCTATTTTAATGAAAAATATAAAAAACCTTCAACTTAAAATTAATAATGAGATTATAAAACAATTTATTGTGGGCAATAAGGCTTTGGAAGGCAAGAGTGACTGTAAATGGACTTTTCTTGTTAATGGATGGCTTTCTCTTCACGTTTCTCGAGGTAAATATTTCATTACAATCCGTTTTAATGAAAAGTGTAAAAAAATTCAAGTTAAAATTAATAATGATATCCTAAAACCATTTAAAGTTGGCAATAAGGCTTTCGAAGGCATGCGTGACTGTAAATGGACTTTTCTTGTCAATGGATGGCTTTCGCTTCATGCTTCTTGAGGTAAAAATTCAATTACATTATGTTTTAATGAAAAATGTAAAAACATTTAACTTAAAATTAATAATGAGATCCTAAAACCATTTAAAGTTGGTAGTAAGGCTTGCAAAGGCATGAGTGACTGTAAATGGACTTTTCTTGTAATTGAATGGCTTTCGCTTCACGTTTCCTGAGGTAAACATTCAATTACATTATGTTTTAATGAAAAATGTAAAACAATTCAAGTTAAAATCAATAATGAGATTACAAAACCATTTAAAGCGAGTAATAAGGCTTTTAAAGCCATAAGTTACTGTAAATGGACTTTTCTTGTCAATTTATGGCTTTCGCTTCATGTTTCCCGAGATAATCGTTTAATTATAATCTGTTTTAAGGAAAAATGCAAAAATATTCAACTTAAAGTCAATAATAAGATTATAAAACCATTTAAAGCAAGTAATAAGGCTTTCAAAGGCATGAGTGACTATAATTAGACTTTTCTTGTCAATCGATCGCTTTTGCTTTGCATTTCCCAAGGCAAACATTTAATTATAACCTGTTTTAATGAAAAATATAAAAAAATTCAACTTAAAATTAATACTGAGATCCTGAAACCATTTAAAGTGGGCAACAAGGCTTTCGAAGGCATAAGTGACTTTAAATGGACTTTGCTTGTCAATGGATGGCTTTCGCTTCACGTTTCCTGAGGTAAACATTCAATTACAATATGTTTTAATGAAAAATGTAAAAAAATTCAAGTTAAAATCAATAATGAGATTACAAAACCATTTAAAGCGAGTAATAAGGCTTTTGAAGCCATGAGTTACTATAAATGGACTTTTCTTGTCAATGGATGGCTTTCGCTTCATGTTTCCCGAGATAATCGTTTAATTATAATCTGTTTTAAGGAAAAATGTAAAAATATTCAACTTAAAGTCAATAATAAGATTATAAAACCATTTAAAGCAAGTAATAAAGCTTTCAAAGGCATGAGTGACTATAATTAGACTTTTCTTGTCAATCGATCGCTCTTGCTTTGCATTTCCCAAGGCAAACATTTAATTATAACCTGTTTTAATGAAAAATGTAAAAAAATTCAACTTAAAATTAATACTGAGATCCTAAAACCATTTAAAGTGGGCAACAAGGCTTTCGAAGGCAGAAGTGACTTTAAATGGACTTTGCTTGTCAATGGATGGCTTTCCCTTCACGTTTCCTGAGGTAAACATTCAATTACAATATGTTTTAATGAAAAATGTAAAAAAATTCAAGTTAAAATCAATAATGAGATTACAAAACCATTTAAAGCGAGTAATAAGGCTTTTGAAGCCATGAGTTACTATAAATGGACTTTTCTTGTCAATGGATGGCTTTCGCTTCATGTTTCCCAAGATAATCGTTTAATTATAATCTGTTTTAATGAAAAATATAAAAAAATTCAACTTAAAATCGATAATAAGATTACAAAACTATTTAAAGCGAGTAATAAAGCCTTTGAAGCCATGAGTTACTATAAATCGACTTTTCTTATCTATGGATGGCTTTGGCTTCATGTTTCCCAAGGCAAAGATTTAATTATAATCTGTTTTAATCGAAACTGTAAAAGAATTAAATTTAAAATCAATAATAAGATTATAAAACCATTTAGAGCGAGTAAAATGGCTTTGGAACGTATGAGTGACTATAAATAGACTTTTCTTGTCAATCGATCGCTTTCACTTCACTTTTCCCAAGGCAAATATTCATTTTTAATCTTTTTTAATGAAAAATGTAAAAAAATTCAACTTAAAATTAATAATGAGATCATAAAACCATTTAAAGCAGGGAATAAGACTTTCAAAGGTATTAGTGATTGTAAATGAACTTTTCTTGTCAACGGATGGCTTGCGCTTCACGTTTCCCAAGGCAAACATTCCATTATAATATTTTTTAATGAAAAATGTAAAAAATTCAACTTAAAATTAATAATGAGATCCTAAAACCATTTAAAGCGGGCAATAATACTTTCGAAGGCATGAGTGACTGTAAATGGACATTTCTTGTCAATGAATGGCTTTCGCTTTATGTTTCCCGAGATAATCGTTTAATTATAATCTGTTTTAAGGAAAAATGCAAAAATATTCAACTTAAAGTCAATAATAAGATTATAAAACCATTTAAAGCAAGTAATAAGGCTTTCAAAGGCATGAGTGACCGTAATTAGACTTTTCTTATCAATCGATCGCTTTTGCTTTGCATTTCCCAAGGCAAACATTTAATTATAACCTGTTTTAATGAAAACTTTAAAAAAATTCAACTTAAAATTAATACTGAGATCCTAAAACCATTTAAAGTGGGCAATAAGGCTTTCGAAGGCATAAGTGACTTTAAATGGACTTTTCTTGTCCATGGATGGCTGTCGCTTCACGTTTCTCAAGGTAAATATTCAATTACAATCCGTTTTAATGAAAAATGTAAAAAAATTGAAGTTAAAATAAATAATGAGATCCTAAAACCATTTAAAGTTGGCAATAAGACTTTCGAAGGCATGAGTGACTGTAAATGAACCTTTCTTGTTATTGAATAGTTTTTGTTTCACGTTTCTCAATGTAAAAAATCAATTACAATCTGTTATAATGAAAAATGTAAAAAAATTCAAGTTAAAATCAATAATGAGATTACAAAACCATTTAAAGCGAGTAATAAGGCTTTTGAAGCCATGAGTTACTATAAATGGACTTTTTCTTGTCAATGGATGGCTTTCGCTTCATGTTTCCCAAGATAATCGTTTTATTATAATTTGTTTTCATGAAAAATGCAAAAAATTTGAACTTAAAATCAATAATAAGATTATAAAACCATTTAAAGCAAGTAAGAAGGCTTTCAAAGGCATGAGTGACTATAAAAAGACTTTTCTTTCTAATCGATCACTTTTGCTTTACATTTCCTAAGGTAAACATTTAATTATAACCTGTTTTAATGAAAAATGTAAAAAAATTTAATTTAAAATTAATAGTGAGATCCTAAAACCATTTAAAGTGGGCAATAAGGCTTTCCAAGGCATGAGTGATTGTAAATGAACCTTTCGTATTAATGAATAGTTTTTGTTTCACGTTTCTCAATGTAAAAAATCAATTACAATCTGTTATAATGAAAAATATAAAAAAATTCAAGTTAAAATCAATAATGAGATTACAAAACCATTTAAAGCGAGTAATAAGGCTTTTGAAGCCATGAGTTACTATAAATGGACCTTTTCTTTCAATGAATGACTTTTGCTTCATGTTTCCCACGATAATCGTTTTATTATAATCTGTTTTCATGAAAAATGCAAAAAAATTGAACTTAAAATCAATAAGAAGATTATAAAACCATTTAAAGCAAGTAATAAGGCTTTCAAAGGCATGAGCGACTATAAAAAGACTTTTCTTTCTAATCGATCACTTTTGCTTTAAATTTCCAAAGGTAAACATTCAATTATAATCTATTTTAATGAAAAATATAAAAACAATTCAAGTTAAAATTAATAATGAGATCATAAAACAATTTATAGTGGGCAATAAGGCTTTGGAAGGCAGGAGTGACTGTAAATGGACTTTTCTTGTCAATGGATGGCTTTCGCTTCACGTTTCTCGAGGTAAATATTCCATTACAATTCATTTTAATGAAAAGTGTAAAAAAATTCAAGTTAAAATTTATAATGATATCCTGAAACTATTTAAAGTTGGCAATAAGGCTTTCAAAGGCATGAGTGACTGTAAATGGACTTTTCTTGTCAATGGATGGCTTTCGCTTCATGTTTCTTGAGGTAAAAATTCAATTACATTATGTTTTAATGAAAAATATAAAAACATTTAACTTAAAATTAATAATGAGATCCGAAAACCATTTAAAGTTGGCGGTAAGGCTTCCGAACGCATGAGTGACTGTAAATGGACTTTTCTTGTCAATGGATGCCTTTCGCTTCACATTTCCTGAGGTAAACATTCAAGTACAATATGTTTTAATGAAAAATGTAAAAAAATTCAAGTTAAAATCAATAATGAGATTACAAAACCATTTAAAGCGAGTAAGAAGGCTTTTGAAGCCATGAGTTACTATAAATGGACTTTTCTTGTCAATGGATGGCTTTCACTTCATGTTTCCCGAGATAATCGTTTAATTATAATCTGTTTTAATGAAAAATACAAAAAAATTCAACTTCAAATCAATAATAAGATTACAAAACCATTTAAAGCGAGTAATAAAGCTTTTGAAGCCATGAGTTACTATAAATGGACTTTTCTTGTCTATGGATGGCTTTCGCTTCATGTTTCCCAAGGCAAAGATTTAATTATAATCTGTTTTAATCGAAACTGTAAAAGAATTAAATTTAAAATCAATAATAAGAATATAAAACCATTTAAAGCGAGTAAAATAGCTTTGGAAGGTATGAGTGACTATAAATGGACTTTTCTGATCAATCGATCGCTTTCACTTCACGTTTCGCAAGGCAAACATTCAATTCTAATCTTTTGTAATGAAAATGTAAAAAAATTCAACTAAAAATTAATAATGAAATCATAAAACCATTTAAAGTAGGGAATAAGACTTTCGAAGGTATTAGTGACTGTAAATGAACTTTTCTTGTCAACGGATGGCTTGCGCTTCACGTTTCCCAAAGCAAACATTCAATTATAATCTATTTTAATGAAAAATATAAAAACAATTCAAGTTAAAATTAATAATGAGATCATAAAACAATTTATAGTGGGCAATAAGGCTTTGGAAGGCAAGAGTGACTGTAAATCGACTTTTCTTGTCAATTGATGGCTTTCGCTTCACGTTTCTCAAGGTAAATATTCCATTCCAATCCGTTTTAATGAAAAGTGTAAAAAAATTCAAGTTAAAATTTATAATGATATCCTAAAACTATTTAAAGTTGGCAATAAGGCTTTCGAAGGCATGAAGGACTGTAAATGGACTTTTCTTGTCAATGGATGGCTTTCGCTTCATGTTTCTTGAGGTAAAAATTCAATTACATTCTGTTTTGATGAAAAATGTAAAAACATTTAACTTAAAATTAATAATGAGATCCTAAAACCGTTTAAAGCGGGCAATAACGCTTTCGAAGGCATGAGTGACTGTAAATGGACCTTTCTTGTCAATGAATGGCTTTTGCTTCACGTTTCTCGAGGTAAAAATTCAATTACATTCTGTGTTAATGAACAATGTAAAAAAATTCAAGTTAAAATCAATAATGAGATTATAAAACCATTTAAAGCGAGTAATAAGGCTTTCGAAGCCATGAGTTACTGTAAATAGACTTTTCTTGTCAATGGTTGGCTTTTGCTTCATGTTTCTCGAGATAATCGTTTAATTATAATCTATTTTAATGAGAAATGCAAAAACATTCAACTTAAAATCAATAATAAGATTATAAACCATTTAAAGCAAGTAATAAGGCTTTCAAAGGCATGAGTGACTATAATTTGACTTTTCTTGCCAATTGATCGCTTTTGCTTTACATTTCCCAATGCAAACATTTAATTATAACCTGTTTTAAAGAAAAATATAAAAAAATTCAACTTAAAATTAATAATAAGATCCTAAAACCGTTTAATATGGGCAATAAGGCTTTCGAAGGCATGAGTGTCTGTAAATGGACTTTTCTTATTAATCAATGGGTTTGCTTCACGTTTCTCGAGGTAAAAATTCAATTACATTCTGTTTTAATGAAAAATGTAAAAAAATTCAAGTTAAACTCAATAATGAGATTACAAAACCATTTAAAGCGAGTAATAAAGCTTTTGAAGCCGTGAGTTACTATAAATGGACTTTTCTTATCAATGGATTGCTTTCGCTTCATGTTTCCCGAGATAATCGTGTAATTATATTCTGTTTTAACAAAAAATGTAAAAAAATTCAACTTAAAATCAATAATGATATTATAAAACCATTTAAAGCAGGTAATAAGGCTTTTGAAGGCATGAGTGACTATAAATGGATATTTTTTATCTTTGGATGCCTTTCGCTTCATGTTTCCCAGGGCAAACGTTTAATTATAATTTGTTTTAGTGGAAACTGTAAAAGAATTCAATTTAAAATCAATAATAAAATTATAAAACCATTTAGAGCGAGTAATATGGCTTTCGAAGGTATGAGTGACTGTAAATGGACTTTTCTTGTCAATCGATCGCTTTTACTTCACGTTTCCCAAGGTAAAAATTCAATTACATTCTGTGTTAATGAACAATGTAAAAAAATTCAAGTTAAAATCAATAATGAGATTAGAAAACCATTTAAAGCGAGTAATAAGGCTTTCGAAGCCATGAGTTACTGTAAATAGACTTTTCTTGTCAATGGTTGGCTTTTGCTTCATGTTTCTCGAGATAATCGTTTAATTATAATCTATTTTAATGAGAAATGCAAAAACATTCAACTTAAAATCAATAATAAGATTATAAACCATTTAAAGTAAGTAATAAGGCTTTCAAAGGCATGAGTGACTATAATTTGACTTTTCTTGCCAATTGATCGCTGTTGCTTTACATTTCCCAATGCAAAAATTCAATTACATTCTGTTTTAATGAAAAATGTAAAAACATTTAACTTAAAATTAATAATGAGATCCTAAAACCATTTAAAGTTGGTAGTAAGGCTTGCAAAGGCATAAGTTACTGTAAATGGACTTTTCTTGTCAATTGATGGCTTTCGCTTCATGTTTCCCGAGATAATCGTTTAATTATAATCTGTTTTAACAAAAAATGTAAAAAAATTCAACTTAAAATCAATAATGATATTATAAAACCATTTAAAGCAGGTAATAAGGCTTTTGAAGGCATGAGTGACTATAAATGGATATTTTTTATCTTTGGATGCCTTTCGCTTCATGTTTCCCAGGGCAAACGTTTAATTATAATTTGTTTTAATGGAAACTGTAAAAGAATTCAATTTAAAATCAATAATAAAATTATAAAACCATTTAGAGCGAGTAATATGGCTTTCGAAGGTATGAGTGACTGTAAATGGACTTTTCTTATCAATCGATCACTTTCACTTCACGTTTCCCAAGGTAAACATTCAATTTTAATCTATTTTAATGAAAAATGTAAAAAAATTCAACTTAAAATTAATAATGAGATCATAAAACCATTTAAAGCGGGCAATAAGGCTTTCGAAGGCATGAGTGACTGTAAATGGAGCTTTCTTGTCAATGGATGGCTTTCAGTTCACGTTTCCCGAGGTAAATACTCAATTATAATCTATTTTAACAAAAAATGTAAAAAAATTCAACTTAAAATCAATAATGATATTATAAAACCATTTAAAGCATGTAATAAGGCTTTTGAAGGCATGAGTGACTATAAATGGACATTTTTTGTCTATGGATGGCTTTTGCTTCATGTTTCCCAAGGCAAAGATTTAATTATAATCTGTTTTAATTGAAACTATAAAAGAATTAAATTTAAAATCAACAATAAGAGTATAAAACCATTTAAAGTGAGTAAAATGGCTTTTGATGGTATGAGTGACTATAAATGGACTTTTCTCGTCAATCGATCTCTTTCACTTCACGTTTCTCAAGGTAAACATTCAATTTTAACCTTTTTTAATGAAAAATGCAAAACAATTCAACTTTAAATTAATAATGAGATCATAAAACCATTTAAAGCAGGGAATAAGGCTTTCGAAGGTATTAGTGACAGTAAATGAACTTTTCTTATCAACGGATGGCTTGCGCTTCACGTTTCCCAAGGCAAACATTCAATTATAATATGTTTTAATGAAAAATATAAAAAAATTTAACTTAAAATTAATAATGAGATCCTAAAGCCATTTAAAGCGGGCGATAAGGCTTTCGAAGGCATGAGTGACTGTAAATGGACCTTTCTTGTCAATGAATGGCTTTCGCTTCACGTTTCTCGAGAAAAAATTTAATTACATACTGTTTTAATGAAAAATGTAAAAAAATTCAAGTTAAAATCAATAATGAGATTACAAAACCATTTAAAGCGAGTAATAAGGTTTTTGAAGCCATGAGTTACTATAAACGGACTTTTCTTATCAATGGATGGCTTTCACATTATGTTTCTCAAGATAATCATTTAATTATAATATGTTTTAAGGAAAAAGGCAAAAACATTCAACTTAAAATCAATAATAAGATTATAAAACTATTTAAAACAAGTAATAAGGCTTTCAAAGGCATGAGTGACTATAATTTAACTTTTCTTGCCAATCGATCGCTTTTGCTTTACATTTCTCAAGGCAAACATTTAATTATAACCTGTTTCAATGAAAAATGTAAAAAAAATTCAACTTAAAATTAATAATGAGATCATAAAATCATTTAAAACAGGCAATAAGGCTTTCGAAGGCATGAGTGACTGTAAATGGAGCTTTCTTGTCAATGGATGGCTTTCGCTTCACGTTTCCCGAGCTAAATACTCAATTACAATCTATTTTAACAAAAAATGTAAAAAAATTCAACTTAAAATCAATAATTATATTATAAAACTATTTAAAGCATGTAATAAGGCTTTTGAAGACATGAGTGACTATATATGGATATTTTTTGTCTATGGATGGCTTTCGCTTCATGTTTCCCAAGGCAAAGATTTAATTATAATCTGTTTTAATCGAAACTATAAAAGAATTAAATTTAAAATCAATAATAAGAGTATAAAACCATTTAAAGCGAGTAAAATGGCTTTTGAAGGTATGAGTGACTATAAATGGACTTTTCTTGTCAATCGATTGCTTTCACTTCACATTTCCCAAGTCAAACATTCAATTTCAATCTTTTTTAATGAAAAATGTAAAAAAATTCAACTTAAAATTAATAATGAGATCATAAAACCATTTAAAGCAGGGAATAAGGCTTTCGAAGGTATTAGTGACTGTAAATAAACTTTTCTTGTCAGCAGATGGCTTGCGCTTCACGTTTACCAAGGCAAACATTCAATTATAATATATTTTAATGAAAAATGTAAAAAAATTCAACTTAAAATTAACAATGAGATCCTAAAACCATTTAAAGCAGGCAATAAGGCTTTCGAAGGTATGAGTGACTGTAAATGGACTTTTCTTGTCAATGAATGGCTTTCGCTTCACGTTTCTCGAGGTAAAATTTCAATTACAATCTGTTTTAATGAAAAATGTAAAAAACTCAAGTTAAAATCAATAATGAGATTACAAAACCATTTAAAGCGAGTAATATGGCTTTTAAAGCCATGAGTTACTATAAATGGACTATTTTTGTCAATAGATGGCTTTCGGTTCACGTTTCCTGAGATAAACGTTTAATTATAACCTGATTTAATGAAAAATGTAAAAAAATTCAACTTAAAATTAATAATAAGATTATAAAACCATTTAAAGCCAGTAATAAGGCTTTCAAAGGCATGAGTGACTATAAAGAGACTTTTCTTGCCAATCGATCGCTTTCGTTTTACATTTTCGAAGGCAAACATTCAATTATAAACTGTTTTAATGAAAAAAGTAAAAAAAAAATTCAACTTAAAATTAATAATGAGATCATAAAACAATTTAAAGTGGGCAATAAGGCTTTCGAAGGCATGAGTGACTGTAAATGGATTTTTCTTGTCAATGGATGGCTTCGCTTCACGTTTCCCGAGGTAAAAATTTAATTACATTATGTTTTAATGAAAAATGTAAAAAAATTCAAGTTAAAGTCAATAATGAGATTACAAAACCCTTTAAAGTGGGCAACAAGGCTTTCGAAGACATGAGTGACTGTAAATGTACTTTTCTTGTCAATGGATAGCTTTCGCTTCATGTTTCTCGAGGTATATATTGAATTACAATCTGTTTTAAAGAAAAATACAAAAAAATTCAAGTTAAAATTAATAATGAGATCCAAAAACTATTTAAAGTTTGCAATAAGGCTTTCGAAGGTATGAGTGACTGTAAATGGACTTTCCTTGCCAATGGATGGCTTTCGCTTCACGTTTCCTGCTGTAAACTTTCAATTACAATCTGTTTTAATGAACAATGTAAAACAATTCAAGTCCAAATTAATAATGAAATTATAAAACCATTTAAAGCGAGTAATAAGGCTTTTCTTGCCAATCGATCGCTTTTGCTTTACATTTCCCAAGGCAAACATTTAATTATAACTTGTTTTAATGAAAAATGTAAAAAAATTCAACTTAAAATTAATAATGAGATCCTAAAACCATTTAAAGTGAGTAATAAGGCTTTCGAAGGCATGAGTGACTGTAAATGGACTTTTCTTGTCAATGGATGGCTTCGCTTCACGTTTCTTGAGGTAAAAATTCAATTACATTCTGTTTTAATGAAAAATGTAAAAAAATTCAAGTTAAACTCAATAATGAGATTACAAAACCATTTAAAGCGAGTAATAAAGCTTTTGAAGCCGTGAGTTACTATAAATGGACTTTTCTTGTTAATGGATGGCTTTCGCTTTATGTTTCCTGACTTAATCGTTTAATTATAATCTGTTTTAAAGAAAAATGTAAACAAAATCAACTTAAAATCAATAATAAGATTATAAAACCATTTAAAGCAAGTAATAAGGCTTTCAAAGGCATGAGTGACTATAAATAAACTTTTCTTTCCAATCGATCGCTTTTGCTTTACATTTTCCACGGTAAACACTTAATTATAATCTGTCTTAATGAAAATGTAAAAAAATTCAACTTAAAATTAACAATGAGATTCCAAAACCATTTAAAGTGGGCAATAAGGCTTTCGAAGGCATGAGTGACTGTAAATAGACTTTTCTTGTCAATGGATGGGTTTCGCTTCATGTTTCCTGAGGTAAAAATTCAATTACATTCTGTGTTAATGAAAAATGTAAAAAACTCAAGTTAAAATCAATAATGAGATTACAAAACCATTTAAAGCGAGTAATATGGCTTTTAAAGCCATGAGTTACTATAAATGGACTATTTTTGTCAATAGATGGCTTTCGGTTCACGTTTCCTGAGATAAACGTTTAATTATAACCTGATTTAATGAAAAATGTAAAAAAATTCAACTTAAAATTAATAATAAGATTATAAAACCATTTAAAGCCAGTAATAAGGCTTTCAAAGGCATGAGTGACTATAAAGAGACTTTTCTTGCCAATCGATCGCTTTCGTTTTACATTTTCGAAGGCAAACATTCAATTATAAACTGTTTTAATGAAAAAAGTAAAAAAAAAATTCAACTTAAAATTAATAATGAGATCATAAAACAATTTAAAGTGGGCAATAAGGCTTTCGAAGGCATGAGTGACTGTAAATGGATTTTTCTTGTCAATGGATGGCTTCGATTCACGTTTCCCGAGGTAAATATTCAATTACATTATGTTTTAATGAAAAATGTAAAAAACTTCAAGTTAAAGTCAATAATGAGATTACAAAACCCTTTAAAGTGGGCAACAAGGCTTTCGAAGACACGAGTGACTGTAAATGTACTTTTCTTGTCAATGGATAGCTTTCGCTTCATGTTTCTCGAGGTATATATTGAATTACAATCTGTTTTAATGAAAAATACAAAAAAATTCAAGTTAAAATTAATAATGAGATCCAAAAACTATTTAAAGTTTGCAATAAGGCTTTCGAAGGTATGAGTGACTGTAAATGGACTTTCCTTGCCAATGGATGGCTTTCGCTTCACGTTTCCTGCTGTAAACTTTCAATTACAATCTGTTTTAATGAACAATGTAAAACAATTCAAGTCAAAATCAATAATGAAATTATAAAACCATTTAAAGCGAGTAATAAGGCTTTTCTTGCCAATCGATCGCTTTTGCTTTACATTTCCCAAGGCAAACATTTAATTATAACTTGTTTTAATGAAAAATGTAAAAAAATTCAACTTAAAATTAATAATGAGATCCTAAAACCATTTAAAGTGGGTAATAAGGCTTTCGAAGGCATGAGTGACTGTAAATGGACTTTTCTTGTCAATGGATGGCTTCGCTTCACGTTTCCTGAGGTAAAAATTCAATTACATTCTGTTTTAATGAAAAATGTAAAAAAATTCAAGTTAAACTCAATAATGAGATTACAAAACCATTTAAAGCGAGTAATAAAGCTTTTGAAGCCGTGAGTTACTATAAATGGACTTTTCTTGTTAATGGATGGCTTTCGCTTTATGTTTCCTGACATAATCGTTTAATTATAATCTATTTTAAAGAAAAATGTAAACAAAATCAACTTAAAATCAATAATAAGATTATAAAACCATTTAAAGCAAGTAATAAGGCTTTGAAAGGCATGAGTGACTATAAATAAACTTTTCTTTCCAATCGATCGCTTTTGCTTTACATTTTCCACGGTAAACACTTAATTATAATCTGTCTTAATGAAAAATGTAAAAAAATTCAACTTAAAATTAACAATGAGATTCCAAAACCATTTAAAGTGGGCAATAAGGCTTTCGAAGGCATGAGTGACTGTAAATAGACTTTTCTTGTCAATGGATGGGTTTCGCTTCATGTTTCCTGAGGTAAAAATTCAATTACATTCTGTTTTAATAAAAAATGTAAAAAAATTCAAGTTAAAATCAATAATGAGATTACAAAATCGTTTAAAGCGAGTAATAAGGCTTTTGAAGCCATGAGTTACTATAAATGGACTTTTTCTTGTCAATGGATGGCTTTCGCTTCATGTTTCCCAAGATAATCGTTTAATTATAATCTGTTTTGAGGAAAACTGCAAAAAAATTCAACTTAAAATCAGTAATAAGAGTATAAAACCATTTAAAGCAAGTAATAAGGCTTTCAAAGGCATGAGTGACTATAATTAGACTTTTCTTGCCAATCGATCGCTTTTCCTTTACATTTCCCAAGGTAAACATTTAATTATAACCTGTTTTAATGAAAAATGTAAAAAAAATTCAACTTAAAATTAATACTGAGATCCTAAAACCATTTAAAGTGGGCAATAAGGCTTTCGAAAGCATGAGTGACTGTAAATGGACTTTTGTTGTCAATGGATGGCTTTCGTTTCATGTTTCTCGAGGTAAATATTCAATTACAATCCGTTTTAATGAAAAATGTAAAAAAATTGAAGTTAAAATTAATAATGAGATCCTAAAACCATTTAAAGTTGGCAATAAAGCTTTCGAAGGCATGAGTGACTGGAAAAGGACTTTTCTTGTCAATGGATTGCTTTTGCTTCACGTTTCTTGTGGTAAAAATTCAATTACATTCTGTTTTAATGAAAAATGTAAAAAAATTCAAGTTAAAATCAATAAGAAGATTACAAAACCATTTAAAGCGAGTAATAAGGTTTTTGAAGCCATGAGTTACTATAAATTGAACTTTTCTTGTCAATGGATGGCTTTCACTTTATGTTTCCTGAGATAATCGTTTAATTATAATCTGTTTTAAGGAAAAATGCAAAAATATTCAACTTAAAGTCAATAATAAGATTATAAAACCATTTAAAGCAAGTAATAAGGCTTTCAAAGGCATGAGTGACTATAATTACACTTTTCTTATCAATCGATCGCTTTTGCTTTGCATTCCCCAAGGCAAACATTTAATTATAACCTGTTTTAATGAAAAATATAAAAAAATTCAACTTAAAATTAATGCTGAGATCCTAAAACCATTTAAAGTGGGCAATAAGCCTTTCGAAGGCATAAGTGACTTTAAATGGACTTTTCTTGTCAATGGATGGCTTTCGCTTCACGTTTCTCGAGGTAAATATTCAATTACAATCCGTTTTAATGAAAAATGTAAAAAAATTGAAGTTAAAATTAATAATGAGATCCTAAAACCACTTAAAGTTGGCAATAAGACTTTCGAAGGCATGAGTGACTGGAAATGGACTTTTCTTGTCAATGGATTGCTTTTGCTTCACGTTTCCTAAGGTAAAAATTCAATTACATTCTGTTTTAATGAAAAATGTAAAAAAATTTAAGTTAAAATCAATAATGAGATTACAAAACCATTTAAAGCGAGTAATAAGGCTTTTGAAGCCATGACTTACTATAAATGGACTTTTTCTTGTCAATGGATGGCTTTCGCTTCATGTTTTCCAAGATAATCGTTTTATTATAATCTGTTTTCATGAAAAATGCAAAAAAATTGAACTTAAAATCAATAAGAAGATTATAAAACCATTTAAAGCAAGTAATAAGGCTTTCAAAGGCATGAGTGATTATAAATAGACTTTTCTTGCCAATCGATCGCTTTTGCTTTAAATTTCCCAAGGCAAACATTCAATTATAATCTGTTTTAATGAAAAATGTAAAAAACGTTCAACTTAAAATTAATAGGGAGATCATAAAACAATTTATAGTGGGCAATAAGGGTTTGGAAAGCATGAGTGACTGTAAATGGACTTTTCTTGTCAATGGATGGCTTTCGCTTCACATTTCTCGAGGTAAATATTCCATTACAATCCGTTTTAATGAAAAATGTAAAAGAATTCAAGTTAAAATTAATAATGATATCCTAAAACCATTTAAAGTTGGCAATAATTCTTTCGAAGGCATGAGTGACTGTAAATGGACTTTTGTTGTCAATGGATGGCTTTCGCTTCACGTTTCCAGAGATAAAAATTCAATTACATTCTGTTTTAATGAAAAATGTAAAAAAATTCAAGTTAAAATCAATAATGAGATTACAAAATCGTTTAAAGCGAGTAATAAGGCTTTTGAAGCCATGAGTTACTATAAATGGACTTTTTCTTGTCAATGGATGGCTTTCGCTTCATGTTTCCCTAGATAATCGTTTTATTATAATCTGTTTTCATGAAAAATGCAAAAAAATTGAACTTAAAATCAATAATAAGATTATAAAACCATTTAAAGCAAGGAATAAGGCTTTCAAAGGTATGAGTGACTATAAATAGACTTTTCTTACTAATCGATCACTTTTGCTTTAAATTTCCCAAGGCAAACATTCAATTATAATCTGTTTTAATGAAAAATGTAAGAAAAATTCAACTTAAAATTAATAGTAAGATCATAAAACAATTTATCGTGGGCAATAAGCCTTTGGAAGGCATGAGTGACTGTAAATGGACTTTTCTTGTCAATGGATGGCTTTCGCTTCACGTTTCTCGACGTAAAAATTCAATTACATTATGTTTTAATGAAAAATGTAAATAAATTATAGTTAAAATCATTAATGAGATTACAAAACCATTTAAAGCGAGTAATAAGGCTTTTGAAGCCATGAGTTACTATAAATGGACTTTTCTTGTCAATGGATGGCTTTCACTTCATGTTTCCCGAGATAATCATTCAATGATAATCTGTTTTAATGAAAAATACAAAAAAATTCAACTTAAAATCAATAATAAGATTATAAAATCATTTAAAGCAAGTAATAAGGCTTTCAAAGGCATGAGTGAGTATAAATAGACTTTTCTTCCAATCGATCGCTTTTGCTTTACATTTCCCAAGGCAAACATGTAATTATAACCTGTTTTAATGAAAAATGTAAAAAAATTCAACTTAAAATTCATAATGAGATCCTAAAACCATTTAAAGTGGGCAATAAGGCTTTCGAAGGCACGAGTGACTGTAAATGGATTTTTCTTGTCAATGGATGGCTTCACTTCACGTTTCCCGAGGTCAAAATTTAATTACATTCTGTTTTAATGAAAATGTAAAAAAATTCAAGTTAAACTCAATAATGAGATTACAAAACCCTTTAAAGTGGGCAACAAGGCTTTCGAGGCCATGAGTGACAGTAAATGTACTTTTTTTGTCAATGGATAGCTTTTGCTTCACGTTTCTCGAGGTATATATTGGATTACAATCTATTTTAATGAAAAATGTAGAAAAATTCAAGTTAAAATTAATAATGAGATCCTAAAACCATTTAAAGTTTGCAATAAGGCTTTCGAAGGTATGAGTGACTGTAAATGGACTTTCCTTGTCAATGGATGGCTTTCGCTTCACGTTTCCTGAGGTAAACATTCAATTACATTCTGTTTTAATGAACAATGTAAAAAAATTCAAGTCAAAATCAATAATGAGATTATAAAACCATTTAAAGCGAGTAATAAGGCTTTTGAAGCCATGAGTTACTATAAATTGACTTTTCTTACCAATTGATGGCTTTTACTTCATGTTTCTCAAGATAATCGTTTAATTATAATCTGTTTTAAGAAAAAATGCAAAAAATTTCAACTTAAAATCAACAATAAGATTATAAAACCATTTAAAATAAGTAATAAGGTTTTCAAAGGCATGGGTGACTATAATTTGACTTTTCTTGCCAATCGATCGCTTTTGCCTTACATTTCCCAAGGCAAACATTTAATTATAACTTGTTTTAATGAAAAATATAAAAAAATTCAACTTAAAATTAATAATGAGATCCTAAAACCATTTAAAGTGGGCAATAAGGCTTTCGAATGCATGAGTGACTGTAAATGGACTTTTCTTGTCAATGGATGGCTTCGCTTTACGTTTCCCGAGGTAAAAATTCAATTACATTCCGTTTTAATGAAAAATGTAAAAAAATTCAAGTTAAACTCAATAATGAAATTACAAAACCATTTCAAGCGAGTAATAAAGCTTTTGAAGCCGTGAGTTACTATAAATGGACTTTTCTTGTTAATGGATGGCTTTCGCTTCATGTTTCCCGAGATAATTGTTTAATTATAATCTGTTTTAATGAAAAATGCAAAAAAAATCAACTTAAAATCAATAATAAGATTATAAAACCGTTTAAAGCAAGTAATAAGGCTTTCAAAGGCATGAGTGACTATAAATAGACTTTTCTTCCCAATCGATCGCTTTTGCTTTACATTTCCCACCGTAAAAAATTAATTATAATTTGTCTTAATGAAAAATGTAAAAAAATTCAACTTAAATTTAACAATGAGATCCTAAAACCATTTAAAGTGGGAAATAAGGCTTTCGAAGGCATGAGTGACTGTAAATGTACTTTTCTTGTCAATGGATGGCTTTCGCTTCATGTTTCCTGGGGTAAAAATTCAATTGCATTTTGTTTTAATGAAAAATGTAAAAACATTCAACTTAAAATCAATAATGAGATTACAAAATCATTTAAAGCGAGTAATAAGGCTTTTGAAGCCATGAGTTACTATAAATGGACTTTTTCTTATCAATGGATGGCTTTCGCTTCATGTTTCCCAAGATAATCATTTTATTATAATCTGTTTTCATGAAAAATGCAAAAAAATTGAACTTCAAATCAATAATAAGATTATAAAACCATTTAAAGCAAGTAAGAAGGCTTTCGAAGGCATGAGTGACTATAGAAAGACTTTTCTTTCCAATCGATCACTTTTGCTTTACATTTCCTAAGGCAAACATTTAATTATGACCTGTTTTAATGAAAAATGTAAAAAAAATCAACTTATAATTAATAGTGAGATCCTAAAACCATTTAAAGTGGGCAATAAGGCTTTCAAAGGCATGAGTTACTGTAAATGAACCATTCTTGTTAATGAATAGTTTTTGTTTCACGTTTCTCAATGTAAAAAATCAATTACAATATGTTATAATGAAAAATGTAAAAAAATTCAAGTTAAAATCAATAATGAGATTACAAAACCATTTAAAGCGAGCAATAAGGCTTTTAAAGCCATGAGTTACTATAAATGGACTTTTTCTTGTCAATGGATGGCTTTTGCTTCATGTTTCCCAAGATAATCGTTTTATTATAATCTGTTTTCATGAAAAATGCAAAAACAGTTGAACTTAAAATCAATAATAAGATTATAAAACCATTTCAAGCAAGTAATAAGGCTTTCAAAGGCATGAGTGACTATAAAAAGACTTTTCTTTCCAATCGATCATTTTTGCTTTAAATTTCCAAAGGCAAACATTCAATTATAATCTATTTTAATGAAAAATATAAAAAAAATTCAACTTAAAATTAATAATGAGATCATAAAACAATTTATAGTGGGCAATAAGGCTTTGGAAGGCAGGAGTGACTGTAAATGGACTTTTCTTGTCAATGGATGGCTTTCGCTTCACGTTTCTCGAGATAAATATTCCATTACAATCCGTTTTAATGAAAAGTGTAAAAAAATTTAAGTTAAAATTAATAATGATATCCTAAAACCATTTCAAGTTGGCAATAAGGCTTTCGAAGGCATGAGTGACTGTAAATGGACTTTTTATGTCAATGGATGGATTTTGCTTCATGTTTCTTGAGGTAAAAATTCAATTACATTCTGTTTTAATGAAAAATGTAAAAACATTTAACTTAAAATTAATAATGAGATCCTAAAACCATTTAAAGTTGGCAGTAAGGCTTTCGAAGGCATGAGTGACTGTAAATGGACTTTTCTTGTCAATGGATGGTTTTCGCTTCATGTTTCTTGAGGTTAACATTCAATTACAATATGTTTTAATGAAAACTGTAAAAAAATTCAAGTTAAAATCGATAATGAGATTGCAAAACCATTTAAAGCGAGTAATAAGGCTTTTGAAGCCATGAGTTACTATGAACTTTTCTTGTTAATGGATGGCTTTCGCTTCATGTTTCTCGAGATAATCGTTTAATTATAATCTGTTTTAATGAAAAATACAAAAAAATTCAACTTAAAATCAATAATAAGATTACAAAACCTTTTAAAGCAAGTAATAAAGCTTTTGAAGCCATGAGTTACTATAAATGGACTTTTCTTGTCAATGGATTGCTTTTGCTTCATGTTTCCTGAGGTAAAAATTCAATTACATTTTGTTTTTATGGAAAATGTAAAAAAACTCAAGTTAAAATCAATAATGAGATTACAAAACCATTTAAAGCGAGTAATAAGGCTTTTGAAGCCATGAGTTACTGTAAATGGACTTTTTCTTGTCAATGGATGGCTTTCGCTTCGTGTTTCCCAAGATAATCGTTTTATTATAATCTGTTTTCATGACAAATGCAAAACAATTGAACTTAAAATCAATAATAAGATTATAAAACCATTTAAAGCAAGTAATAAGGCTTTCAAAGGCATGAGTGACTGTAAATAGACTTTTCTTTCCAATCGATCACTTTTGCTTTAAATTTTCAAAGGCAAACATTCAATTATAATCTGTTTTAATGAAAAATATAAAAAAAATTCAACTTAAAATTAATAATGAGATCATAAAACAATTTATAGTGGGAAATAAGGCTTTCGAGGGCATGAGTGACTGTAAATGGACTTTTCTTGTCAATGGATGGCTTTCGCTTTATGTTTCCTCAGGTAAAAATTCAGTTACATTCTGTTTTAATGAAAAATGTAAAAAAATTAAACTTAAAATCAATAATGAGATTACAAAACCATTTAAAGCGAGTAATAAGGCTTTTGAAGCCATGAATTACTATAAATGGACTTTTTCTTGTCAATGGATGGCTTTCGCTTCATGTTTCCCAAGATAATCGTTTAATTATAATCTGTTTTAAGGAAAAATGCAAAAAAATTCAACTTAAAATCGGTAATAAGATTATAAAATCATTTAAAGCAAGTAATAAGGCTTTCAAAGGCATGAGTGACTATAATTAGACTTTTCTTGCCAATCGATCGCTTTTCCTTTATAATTCCCAAGGCAAATATTTAATTATAACCTGTTTTAATGAAAATGTAAAAAAATTCAACTTAAAATTAATACTGAGATCCTAAAACCATTTAAAGTGGGCAATAAAGCTTTCAAAGGCATGAGTGACTATAAATGGACTTTTCTTGTCAATGGATGGCTTTTGTTTCATGTTTCTCGAGGTAAATATTCAATTACAATCCGTTTGAATGAAAAATGTAAAAAAATTGAAGCTCAAATTAATAATGAGATCCAAAAACCATTTAAAGTTGGCAATAAGGCTTTCGAAGGCATGGGTGACTGGAAATGGACTTTTCTTGTCAATGGATTGCTTTTGCTTCACGTTTCCTGAGGTAAAAATTCAATTACATTCTGTTTTAATGAAAAATGTAAAATAATTCAAGTTAAAATCAATAATGAGATTACAAAACCATTTAAAGCGAGTAATAAGGCTTTTGAAGCTATGAGTTACTATAAATGGACTTTTTTCTTGTCAATGGATGGCTTTCGCTTCATGTTTCCCAAGATAATCGTTTTATTATAATCTGTTTTCATGAAAAATGCAAAAAAATTGAACTTAAAATCAATAATAAGATTATAAAAGAATTTAAAGCAAGTAAGAAGGCTTTCAAAGGTATGAGTGACTATAAAAAGACTTTTCTTTCCAATCGATCACTTTTACTTTACATTTCCTAAGGCAAACATTTAATTATAACCTGTTTTAATGAAAAATGTAAAAAAATTCAACTTAAAATTAATAGTGAGATCCTAAAACCATTTAAAGTGGGCAATAAAGCTTTCGAAGGCATGAGTGACTATAAATGAACCTTTCTTGTTAATGAATAGTTTTCGTTTCATGTTTCTCAATGTAAAAAATCAATTACAATCTGTTATAATGAAAAATGTAAAAAAATTCAAGTTAAAATCAATAATGAGATTACAAAACCATTTAAAGCGAGTAATAAGGCTTTTGAAGCCATGAGTTGCTATAAATGGACTTTTTCTTGTCAATGGATGGCTTTCGCTTCATGTTTCCCACGATAATCGCTTTATTAGCATCTGGTTTAAGGAAAAAATGCAAAAAAATTCAACTTAAAATCAGTAATAAGATTATAAAACCATTTAAAGCAAGTAATAAGGCTTTCAAAGGCATGAGTGACTATAATTAGACTTTTCTTGCCAATCGATCGCTTTTCCTTTACATTTCCCAAGGTAAACATTTAATTATAACCTGTTTTAATGAAAAATATAAAACAATTCAACTTAAAATTAATACTGAGATCCTAAAACCATTTAAAGTGGGCAATAAGGCTTTCGAAAGCATGAGTGACTGTAAATGGACTTTTCTTGTCAATGGATGGCTTTCGTTTCATGTTTCTCGAGGTAAATATTCAATTACAATCCGTTTTAATGAAAAATGTAAAAACATTGCAGTTAAAATTAATAATGAGATCCTAAAACCATTTAAAGTTGGCAACAAGGCTTTCGAAGGCATGAGTGACTGGAAATGGACTTTGCTTGTCAATGGATTGCTTTTGCTTCACGTTTCCTGAGGTAAAAATTCAATTACATTCTGTTTTAATGAAAAATGTAAAAAATTCAAGTTAAAATCAATAATGAGATTACAAAACCATTTAAAGCGAGTAATAAGGCTTTTGAAGCCATGAGTTACTATAAATGGACTTTTTCTTGTCAATGGATGGCTTTCGCTTCATGTTTCCCAAGATAATCGTTTTATTATAATTTGTTTTCATGAAAATGCAAAAAAATTGAACTTAAAATCAATAATAAGATTATAAAACCATTTAAAGCAAGTAAGAAGGCTTTCAAAGGCATGAGTGACTATAAAAAGACTTTTCTTTCCAATCGATCACTTTTGCTTTACATTTCCTAAGGCAAACATTTAATTATAACCTGTTTTAATGAAAAATGTAAGAAAATTCAACTTAAAATTAATAGTTAGATCCTAAAACCATTTAAAGTGGGCAATAAGGCTTTCGAAGGCATGAGTGACTGTAAATGAACCTTTCTTGTTAATGAATAGTTTTTGTTTCACGTTTCTCAATGTAAAAAATTTAATTACATTCTGTTTTAATGGAAAACGTAAAAAAATTCAAGTTAAAATCAATAATAAGATTACAAAACCATTTAAAGCGAGTAATAAGGCTTTTGAAGCCATGAGTTACTATAAATGGACTTTTTCTTGTCAATGGATGGCTTTCGCTTCATGTTTCCCAAGATAATCATTTTATTATAATCTGTTTTCGTAAAAAATGTAAAAAAATTGAACTTAAAATCAATAATAAGATTATAAAACCATTTTAAGTAAGTAATAAGGCTTTCAAAGGCATGAGTGACTATAAAAAGATTTTTCTTTCCAATCGATCACTTTTGCTTTAAATTTCCAAAGGCAAACATTCAATTATAATCTATTTTAATAAAAAATATAAAAAAATCAACTTAAAATTAATAATGAGATCATAAAACAATTTATAGTGGGCAATTAGGCTTTGGAAGGCAGGAGTGACTGTAAATGAACTTTTCTTGTCGATGGATGCCTTTCGCTTCACGTTTCTCGAGGTAAATATTCCATTACAATCCGTTTTAATGAAAAATTTTAAAAAATTCAAATTAAAATTAATAATGATATCCTAAAATCATTTAAAGTTGGCAATAAGGCTTTCGAAGGCATGAGTGACTGTAAATGGACTTTTTATGTCAATGGATGGCTTTCGCTTCATGTTTCTTGACGTAAAAATTCAATTACATTCTGTTTTAATGAAAAATGTAAAAACATTTAACTTAAAATTAATAATGAGATCCTAAAACCATTTAAAGTTGGTAGTAAGGCTTTCGAAGGCATGAGTAACTGTAAATAGACTTTTCTTGTCAATGGATGGCTTTCGCTTCATGTTTCTTGAGGTAAACATTCAATTACAATATGTTTTAATGAAAAGTGTAAAAAAATTCAAGTTATATTCCATAATGAGATTACAAAACCATTTAAAGTGATTAATAAGGCTTTTGAAGCTATGAGTTACTATAAATGGACTTTTGTTGTCAATGGATGGCTTTCGCTCCATGTTTCCCGAGATAATCGTTTAATTATAATCTATTTTAATGAAAAATACAAAAAAATTCAACTTAAAATCAATAATAAGATTACAAAACCATTTAAAGCGAGTAATAAAGCTTTTGAAGCCATGAGTTACTATAAATGGACTTTTCTTGTCTATGGATGGCTTTCACTTCATGTTTCCCAAGGCAAAGATTTAATTATAATATGTTTTAATCGAAACTGTAAAAGAATTAAATTTAAAATCAATAATAAAATTATAAAACTATTTAAAGCGAGTAAAATGGCTTTGGAAGGTATGAGTGACTATAAATGGACTTTTCTTGTGAATCGATCGCTTTCACTTCACGTTTCCTAAGGCAGACATTCAATTTTAATCTTTTGTAATGAAAAATGTAAAAAAATTCAACTTAAAATTAATAATGAAATCATAAAACCATTTAAAGCATGGAATAAGACTTTCGAAGGTATTAGTGATTGTAAATGAACTTTTCTTGTCAACGGATGGCTTGCGCTTCACGTTTCCGAAAGCAAACATTCAATTCTAATATTTTTTAATGAAAAATGTAAAAAAATTCAACTTAAAATTAATAATGAGATCCTAAAACCATTTAAAGCGGGCAATAACGCTTTCGAAGGCATGAGTGACTATAAATGGACCTTACTTGTCAATGAATGGCTTTCACTTCACGTTTCTCGAGGTAAAAATTCAATTACATTCTGTGTTCATGAAAAATGTAAAAAAATTCAAGTTAAAATCAATAATGAGATTACAAAATCATTTAAAGTGAGTAATAAGGGTTTTGAAGCCATGAGTTACTATAAATGGACTTTTCTTGTCAATGGATGGCTTTTGCTTTATGTTTATCGAGATAATCGCTTAATTATAATCTGTTTTAAGGAAAAATGCAAAAAAATTCAACTTAAAATCAGTAATAAGATTATAAAACCATTTAAAGCAAGTAATAAGGCTTTCAAAGACATGAGTGACTATAATTAGACTTTTCTTGCCAATCGATCGCTTTTCCTTTACATTTCCCAAGGTAAACATTTAATTATAACCTGTTTTAATGAAAAATATAAAAAAATTCAACTTCAAATTAATACTGAGATCCTAAAACCATTTAAAGTGGGCAATAAGGCTTTCGAAGGCATAAGTGACTTTAAATGGACTTTTCTTGTCAATGGATGGCTTTCGCTTCACGTTTCTCGAGGTAAATATTCAATTACAATCCGTTTTAATGAAAAAAGTAAAAAAATTGAAGTTAAAATTAATAATGAGATCCTAAAACCATTTAAAGTTGGCAATAAGGCTTTCGAAGGCATGAGTAACTGGAAATGGACTTTTCTTGTCAATGGATTGCTTTTGCTTCACGTTTCCTGAGGTAAAAATTCAATTACATTCTGTTTTAATGAAAAATGTAAAAAAATTCAAGTTAAAATCAATAATGAGATTACAAAACCATTTAAAGCGAGTAATAAGACTTTTGAAGCCATGAGTTACTATAAATGGACTTTTTCTTGTCAATGGATGGCTTTCGCTTCATGTTTCCCAAGATAATCGTTTTATTATAATCTATTTTCATGAAAAATGCAAAAAAATTGAACTTAAAATCAATAATAAGATTATAGAACCGTTTAAAGTAAGTAAGAAGGCTTTCAAAGGTATGAGTGACTATAAAAAGACTTTTCTTTCCAATCGTTCACTTTTGCTTTACATTTCCTAAGGAAAACATTTAATTATAACCTGTTTTAATGAAAAATGTAAAAAAATTCAACTTAAAATTAATAGTGAGATCCTAAAACCATTTAAAGTGGGCAATAAGGCTTTCGAAGGCATGAGTGACTGTAAATGAACCTTTCTTGTTAATGAATAGTTTTCGTTTCACGTTTCTTAATGTGAAAAATCAATTACAATATGTTATAATGAAAAATGTAAAAAAATTTAAGTTAAAATCAATAATGAGATTACAAAACCATTTAAAGCGAGTAATAAGGCTTTCGAAGCCATGAGTTACTATAAATGGACTTTTTCTTATCAATGAATGGCTTTCGCTTCATGTTTCCCAAGATAATCGTTTTATTGTAATCTGTTTTCATGAAAAATGCAAAAAAATTGAACTTAAAATCAATAGTAAGATTATAAAACCATTTAAAGCAAGTAATAAGGCTTTCAAAGGCATGAGCGGCTATAAAAAGACTTTTCTTTCCAATCGATCACTTTTGCTTTAAATTTCCAAATGTAAACATTCAATTATAATCTATTTTAATGAAAAATATAAAAACAATTCAAGTTAAAATTAATAATGAGATTATAAAACAATTTATAGTGGGCAATAAGGCTTTGAAAGGTAGGAGTGACTGTAAATGGACTTTTCTTATCAATGGATGGCTTTCGCTTTACGTTTCTCGAGGTAAATATTCCATTACAATCCGTTTTAATGAAAAGTATAAAAAAATTCAAGTTAAAATTAATAATGATATCCTAAAACCATTTAAAGTTGGCAATAAGGCTTTCGAAGGCATGAGTGACTATAAATGGACATTTCTTGTCAATGGATGGCTTTCGCTTCACGTTTCCCAAGGTAAACATTCAATTACAATATGTTTTAATGAAAAATGTAAAAAAATTCAAGTTAAAATCAATAATGAGATTACAAAACCATTTAAAGCGAGTAAGAAGGCTTTTGAAGCCATGAGTTACTATAAATAGACTTTTTCTTATCAATGGATGGCTTTTGCTTCATGTTTCCCAAGATAATCATTTTATTATAATCTGTTTTCATGAAAAATGCAAAAAAATTGAACTTAAAATCAATAATCAGATTGTAAAACCATTTAAAGCAAGTAAGAAGGCTTTCAAAGGCATGGGTGACTATAAAAAGACTTTCTTTCCAATCGATCACTTTTGCTTTACATTTCCTAAGGCAAACATTTAATTATAACCTGTTTTAATGAAAAATGTAAAAAAATTCAACTTAAATTTAATAGTGAGATCTTAAAACCATTTAAAGTGGGCAATAAGGCTTTCAAAGGCATAAGTGACTGTAAATGAACCTTTCTTGTTAATGAATAGTTTTCGTTTCACGTTTCTCAATGTAAAAAATCAATTACAATCTGTTATAATGAAAAATGTAAAAAAATTCAAGTTAAAATCAATAATGAGATTACAAAACCATTTAAAGCGAGTAATAAGGCTTTTGAAGCCATGAGTTAGTATAAATGGACTTTTTCTTGTCAATGAATGGCTTTCGCTTCATGTTTCCCAAGATAATCGTTTTATTATAATCTGTTTTCTTAAAAAATGTAAAAAAATTGAACTTAAAATTAATAATAAGATTATAAAACCATTTAAAGCAAGTAATAAGGCTTTCAAAGGCATGAGCGGCTATAAAAGGACTTTTCTTTCCAATCGATCACTTTTGCTTTAAATTTCCAAAGGTAAACATTCAATTATAATCTATTTTAATGAAAAATATATAAACAATTCAAGTTAAAATTAATAATGAGATCATAAAACAATTTATAGTGGGCAATAAGGCTTTGGAAGGTAGGAATGACTGTAAATGGACTTTTCTTGTCAATGGATGGCTTTCGCTTCACGTTTCTCGAGGTAAATATTCCATTACAATCCGTTTTAATGAAAAGTGTAAAAAAATTCAAGTTAAAATTAATAATGATATCCTAAAACTATTTAAAGTTGGCAATAAGGCTTTCGAATGCATGAGTGACTGTAAATGGACTTTTCTTGAAATACCCCATACTTTGATATGGTGATAAATAAAGTTGATCGAATGTAAATTAAGGTCAATTAAAATGTTTAGAAGTGATAAAAGATGAAAGGAGTAGTTTAGGATAAAATATTTCGCAAGTGAGAAAATAATAATAAAATAATAATAATTTTATCGGAGGAGAATTTGTGAGATAAAAGGCGATTTGGAAGTCAAGTGAGGCATAATAAGTTATTTTGGGTACCAAGGAGACAAGATAAAATTTTTAGAATAAAATAATATTAAAATATTAATATTTAGCTTGATGTCGAAGTCAATCAAGAAGAATGATCATATGGTTGATCCAAGTGGGGGAGAAGATGACAAGCCCGACTCTATAAAAATATTTATCATGACATACATGTGATGGATAGCATGTTTGCATGCTAGGAAAGTCCTGAAAAATTTACAAAAGTCGGTATTGTACCTAGAGGTATAATAAAGTTGATTTAAGCCTCGAATTAGATCAAATAGAAAATTTACGATGAAAATAAGAATTTTAAAGTCCCAGAATGGTTTAATATGGTAATTCGGAGTTCGAAGATCAATTTGGAGTCAAATCGAAATTTTCGCTATCTAAGGGTAAAATGGTCATTTGCCACTTGGGGACAAAATGAGAATTTTAGAAAAGATTTTTTTGGCCCCATTTGACTTATTGGAGTATAATTTGACTTATTTGAGTAAGATTTGAGGTTTAGAAGTGAAAAATTTTAATTTCGGTATAATTTGGAGTAAAAGGTTAAAATGGTAATTTTGCCACCTCAGGGGCAAAATTGTAATTTTCCACCACCAGGACATTTTTTCAGCACATGGTCTTCCTTTATCCTCATTTTTGACCATTGACTAATTGTGTGGTGGAGATAAAAAGGATTAAAAATTTAAAATTTTAAAAATGGACCAATAAGAAAATGACATGTGTCATACCTTTATTATTTTATTTTTTCTTATTAAAAAGGCATAAAATCAGCCCATTTTCTTCATATGGCCGGCCAAGCAAGGAAGAGAGAGAAAGAGAGGAAGAACAAAGGGAAAAACTAGAAAACCTAGGTGGAAAATTCAAAGAAAAAGTGAAGAAATCAAGGAAACAAGCTAGGTAAGTTAGAATTTCTTTAGTTCTCATTGATACCTAGCTTATCCATGCTTTTGTTCTTGATTTTCATGGTTGAATATTGAGTTATTATGATGAATTCAATTCTGAAACAATGGGTTAGGAGAGAGAAACTTGTTAGATTAATTTGATTTTAAGTTTTGTTAGTGTTTTAAGTTAGTTGATCATATTTAGAAACAAAACAACAAGAAAAGAACTTATTTTCTCCCACAATCATTAATGGCCGAATTTATCATGTGTTGAGTGAGGATAAATTTGATTTTCAGTTTAGGAGAATTGGTTACGAAATGATGAATTATGAGCCTAGAAAAATAATGGAAATTTTCGGAGCAAAAATACGATTTTTACCCACTAGGGGTATTTTTGTAATTTACTACCGAGACTGATAAATTGAATCTCATTCACAGTCATGGAGGTAATTTAGTTATAATTGGAGTGTAGAAAGTAAGAAGAATTGATTTGGAGTTAAATTGGAGATAATAGGCCGAATTAGGTCAACACCGCATTTAAGCGGTAGTCGGATAAGTTGTATATCATATCATGCGTATATACCGAGCCTGAGTTGATTTTATAATGGTCAAGTATTGATGTGGTGAATTATGTATTGTACATTGTGGATAGGTGGTGAGCAAAGTACACTGGTAAAAGTACAGAAATTGTGCTTGGAGACTGGGATTAGGAGTACATGGACTCCTAGAACAGTGAGTGAACTTATTATCGTCTTAATTATCTAGAGTAGTTTTATACAACTGTGTGATTTTATGGAAAATGGGTTTAAATGGTAAATTGCTATGTTTTAAGAGAAATTGTAATTTTATAAAATGATTTTATAAATTTTCTGGAAAATCGAATATTGGTTTTGAAAATAGAGTAATTAGAGACTGCCTGCTTGTGTTGCAAATTTATGGTTTTGAATTGAATGGCCTATGACAATAAATGAGCATGAATGGCTAAACTGATTTTGGTGTTAGAATTATTTATACTGTGTATTCAGCCTTGAGAGGGTAGGTTGCGATAAATTGCCATGTCATGCTAGAATGAATTTTGTTGATTGGTGGATTATCTATTAATTATTTACTGTAGAGGGGGTTCCGTGGACCAGCCTATTAGAGGGGTACGGTAAACTCCATTATATTATTACCTTGAACTGAGAGGCGCGTAGGGTATCTCCTGGGGTAAAGCTTAGGGTTCACTTCACGCCAAACCACCACGTGAAGGGGAACTCAGCCAACGCCAAGGAACGACTGTATTTTTCTGAAACTAAAATATATTTTAAGTGTATACAAAATTTTAACAGCCTTGGCAGACTCGGTTAGATGTCCTGCGCAAGGTATCACCGAGTATGAGTTTTGGCACGAGCCAAAGTTTTAAGAAATTCATAAGCCAAGTTGATTATTCGATTATTATGGATTGATTTTATTTGGTTGAAATGAGTTGAAAGGTAATGAAATTACAGTATGATGAATTATTTTAATTGTCTCCATTTACTCGACTTTAGATAGTTTAGATGGTATCTGTTTACTCACTGGGATTTTATAATCTCACCACCCTCATTTCCTCACATTTCAGGCTCGGGGAATTCATAGTTAGCTGACTTTGACAAGGACCTTCATTTGGACTTAAATCGGTAAAAGCTGTAGGTTTCCAGCTTTCGATGCATTTTGGATAGATGTGGGCCCACGTGTCACTGTAAAAGAAGTTTTATGCTTTGGTTATTTGCTTTATAGTATATATGAATATAATTATCTTTTACGCTATAAGAATTATGTACCGATAGTTTTATGAAAATTATTTTACAAGAAAATAGTTTATTTTATTGAATATTTTTATTATATTCAAATGGTCAAATTTTCACTTCAAATGAACGTTTTAGATACTTAATTTTTTTTCAAATCATTAAAAATATATTTCCGGCTTACCCACTACGTTTTTAACAAGTTTCAAGGTTTTCGACAAAAATGACGAAAATGCCGCTGTGAGCCAAAAAAAAAATATGTTATGTTATGATTTGGAAATGATTTGTAATCCTTCGTATTTTGATTATTTGATAACTATTGCTGACCGGAGAAGTGCGAAAGCTGATACGAGAGCCTTACGAGGTTTCGATCGACATTCGGGGCGAAGAATGTTTGTTGAGGCTTCGCGGCGGTTATTACGGGCTCGATGGGGAGTTTCGGGTCGTGACCATTTTGATTGGTATCAGAGCATGGTTTAAAGATCATATATTTTGATTTTAAAGCTTTGAATTTTAAAGTTTTTGATTTTAAGGTTGTTTTAAGAAATCTACACTAACACTGTGTGGCCTCAAGTCCAGTTAAGATAAGTTAAGTTAAGTTAAGTTAAGTTAAGTTAAGTTAAGTTAGGTTAGATTGAATAGAATATATGCATCTACATATAGAAATCTACCTACTTTTGAGATGCATAAATAATTAAACAATTACTATTTGATTGCATATAGGTTTTGAGGTGCACTGGTGACATACACACCATGTCTAGAAGAGGTGGTAGTCCCGATGCCTCTCATAGTATTAGTGAGGGATCGCTAGATTCTACTGCTAGGAGCCGATGGCAATCAGAATCGAGTAGTCCAAAAAGTGCAGATAGTGATAATATTAATGTAAGCATGAGAGGTTCCCTTTTGAGAGAATCTAATGAACATGCTAAAGAAAGGGGGAAATTAAGGATAGCCGAAGGAGGTATTCGTTCTGGGAAGAGCGTGACAGTAGTCCGACATTTTCCACCAGGCTGTGGGAGAAATGTAAGGGGACAACTAGAAAAGGATAAGGAGAAAGTAACAGTGGCGAGTAAACCCCTTAGAAAAGTGTCAAGTGTATGACATTTTCCTCCCGGTTGTGGAATAAATGCTGCACTAGTGAGTGATGAAGAATATAGGAGAATACAACAAGCCTGGATTGAAGAGCAAAAAAAAAAAATCTCAAGAGGAGGAAAACCCGAAAGAGGATCTTCAGAAGGACTCGGAGTAGAATCTTTCGATAAGATCAGATTAAGATGATGATCCCAAGGACATGTAATATTTTCGTAGGATTTTACACTACCTTAACTCTAAGTAGATGTTGTGTAAAAGAGATAATAATTATCTGTACAAAGAATTAAAAATAGTTTGGCTTTTAAAGTATAGGACTAGAATGTATTATAAAATGGCTGTTTAAGTAACTGAAGGTATATGGGAATCTTTAGTATGATAGGGATAAATTGGTAATATAATTATTGAGGAAGGTTATAGAAGGAAGCAATAAGGTTATAAATGACATTCGAAATGGATAATGTGATTACATTAATGATTGTAATTTAAGCATGAAGGGGATTATTCAGTGATGTTATGACACTATGAGGCAATAGTTGGGCCAAATATAACCCAATGAAGTTAAATTATGGAATAGGAGGAATATAAAATTTTGATTCAGTAAGGATTGCGAGAATAAAGTGAAGAGAAAGCTGGGCTATTTTCGTAGTTAATTATACCGAAAGTCAATAAGATTATTGGAGTATAAGACAAGGAAGATAATTGGATAGGGATGACAATAAATTTGAGGAAAGTTGTAGATAGTAAGCAACTTATGTATGGAGTGGTATATGTATCATGAATTTATTATACTATATGGAAAGGATGTTTTGAGGTGGAATTTTATGAATGTTGATAAACGTCAAAAGATGACATGAGATGGAAGTATTAATCTGGCTTAATGTGTATTACAAGAAAATAAAAGGTACCTATACTTATGGAACTCATGATATATATCTAAAAGGGAAACCACTGATTGAGAATGATTGATGTGGTGACTTTGAATGCAGACAAATAGCTTTGATGAGAAAATTTCTAATAGCTACAATACTTCAGCATTGATTGTTCAACGCTATACTACTCCAAATACCTCACGCTTATGATGCATGAGTAAGATGGGAATGACACGATAATCAGCTTACAAATTGAATTTTGGTTGTTGGTCATTGTGTTTTGTCTTCTGGGAGTCTTAAATATTCTGGAGAATGTTTACCCAAATGAATTGAAAAACTTCTTTATTGCCTTGTATATAGGCATATAATTAAAAGAAAAAAAATTGAAAGATTCTTGAGATGACTATATTGGGATGAGATACCAAATAACGAAAGTGTGAAGGAAGAATTACGAGACTAGTATAGAAAATCAGTTTATATAGAATATCATTACGAGAATTTGTAATATTTGTTTTGATACGGTAAAATGACAAGAGTTAGGAACAACATGAGGCTAATTGTGTTACACCCTAGAAACCTATGAAGATGAGTTAGGGATTGAATGGATGAGTATGTATTTATATATCTTTAAGAGTAAGTGTTTTAGGAATACATAAACATATTTGAGAAGAGATTCTAATCATACACAGCAAGTATGAAACGTAAAATTTTTAAAACTTGCTGAGAAGCCTAACGGCTAAATCACAAGTTAAGGGATCACATGCTGTGAGACATAAGTTTAAGATAGATATTCCCAAGGAAATACTCAAGAGAAGTTTTGCTCTGGATCTCGTTAAAGCAAGCACTAAGTTATGTGATTATAAAAAGGAAGCTATAAGTTGAGAGTGATATTAGTATTTGTATTGAAAAATACTTGAGGATGATCTAGTTTTAATTTTTACAATTTCAAGTACAATTTATAAATTAGTTAAGGAAGAATGATGTTATGTTCATATGAAGGAGTGGAACAAAGGATGATAGAAGTTAACCTTGAAAATGAAGTCAGATAATGAAACTTTCCTAATATATTATGGAAATTGGAATTCGAAAATGCTTAAGGCATACATGATTCAAATGGGTTTGAGTCTTAAGTGACAAATCAATATCGTAATGCAAGAAAGATACAAGGTAATATAGAGGTATGAAAGATGATTATGGACAAAAGGATGACTCTTAGGAATTGTGGTATTACATGAGATGTAATGATCAAGTTGAGATAAATCTTTGAGGCATCAATAGGATTATAAAGCATACACGCATAATAGATTATAATTCAATGGAGATGACATTATGATGAATGATATATAGTATAAGGAAACTCAAACATATGGTTGGAAATGATATGAATGATATGAAGTTATACACAAGTATAATAAGAAGGTTGACATGCACTATAAGAATTATTATATTGAAACTAGGATTGGGATACGGATGAATAAAGGGGGAATGTAGTCCAAGGCATGTGAACACATGGATTCCTATATATAAAGAGAGATGATGACATTTGAAAATGCATGTATATATGTATATATGAAATTGATAATTTTACTAACTAAAGTGAGGAATGGTTCTCGGTAATTGGGAGATTTTGAAATAGTGTCTAGAGAGGTTAGTGAGCTAAAGTGTTAACGGACATGTAATGAACGATTAAAGTTATGAATGACTTTGAAGGTAAACCTTGAATTGTTTAAGTTCTTAATGGAACTCTATTAAAGGAAGGGTATGGACCAGTATAAGATGGATGAATCAAGGTTGAGAAATTTGGTACGAAGCGAACTAATAAAATGATGATTAGGTATACATAAGTAAGTATGATATGTGATCGAAATCAGTATAATTGAGGTGAAGTTATGGTTCAAATTTAATAATGGTGATAAAAGCATGCTTAGTGTCTAGATATAAGAGATCATGGTTGTAAAAAGTATTACTGATCCGGTTTCAAAGGATGATAATTGCCATAAATAAAGCATTTAATTGAACTAAAGGTGAATGAGGTAAATAAATTGAATGTCCCTATAGAAAGAACAAGGAGTAGGATCATAGAAGGAGATTGATAACGCAACATGAACGAGAATTCGAAGATGAATTCTATTTAAGTAGGGGAGATTGAAATACCCCATACTTTGATATGGTGATAAATAAAGTTGATCGAATGTAAATTGAGGTCAATTAAAATGTTTAGAAGTGATAAAAGACGAAAGGAGTAGTTTAGTATAAAATATTTCGCAAGTGATAAAATAATAATAAAATAATAATAATTTTATCGGAGGAGAATTTGTGAGATAAAAGGCGATTTGGAAGTCAAGTGAGGCATAATAAGGTATTTTGGGTACCAAGGAGACAAGATAAAATTTTTAGAATAAAATAATATTTTATTAATAAAATAATATTAAAATATTAATATTTAGCCTGATGTCGAAGTCAATCAAGAAGAAGGATCATATGGTTGATCCAAGTGGGGGAGAAGATGACAAGCCCGACTCTATAAAAATATTTATCATGACATACATGTGATGGATAGCATGTTTGCATGCTAGGAAAGTCCTGAAAAATTTACAAAAGTCGGTATTGTACCTAGAGGTATAATAAAGTTGATTTAAGCCTCGAATTAGATCAAATAGAAAATTTATGATGAAATTAAGAATTTTAAAGTCCCAGAATGGTTTAATATGGTGATTCGGAGTTCGAAGATCAATTTGGAGTCAAATCAAAATTTTCGCAATCCAAGGGTAAAATGGTCATTTGCCACTTGGGGACAAAATGAGAATTTTAGAAAAGATTTTTTTGGCCCCATTTGACTTATTGGAGTATAATTTGACTTATTTGAGTAAGATTTGAGGTTTAGAAGTGAAAAATTTTAATTTCGGTATAATTTGGAGTAAAAGGTTAAAATGGTAATTTTGCCACCCCAGGGGCAAAATTGTAATTTTCCACCACCAGGACATTTTTTCAGCACATGGTCTTCCTTTATCCTCATTTTTGACCATTGACTAATTGTGTGGTGGAGATAAAAAGGATTAAAAATTTAAAATTTTAAAAATGGACCAATAAGAAAATGACATGTGTCATACCTTTATTATTTTATTTTTTCTTATTAAAAAGGCATAAAATCAGCCCATTTTCTTCATATGGCCGGCCAAGCAAGGAAGAGAGAGAAAGAGAGGAAGAACAAAGGGAAAAACTAGAAAACCTAGGTGGAAAATTCAAAGAAAAAGTGAAGAAATCAAGGAAACAAGCTAGGTAAGTTAGAATTTCTGTAGTTCTCATTGATACCTAGCTTATCCATGCTTTTGTTCTTGATTTTCATGGTTGAATATTGAGTTATTATGATGAATTCAATTCTGAAACAATGGGTTAGGAGAGAGAAACTTGTTAGATTAATTTGATTTTAAGTTTTGTTAGTGTTTTAAGTTAGTTGAGCATATTGAGAAACAAAACAACAAGAAAAGAACTTATTTTCTCCCACAATCATTAATGGCCGAATTTATCATGTGTTGAGTGAGGATAAATTTGATTTTCAGTTTAGGAGAATTGGTTACGAAATGATGAATTATGAGCCGAGAAAAATAATGGAAATTTTCGGAGCAAAAATACGATTTTTACCCACTAGGGGTATTTTTGTAATTTACTACCGAGACTGATAAATTGAATCTCATTCACAGTCATGGAGGTAATTTAGTTATAATTGGAGTGTAGAAAGTAAGAAGAATTGATTTGGAGTTAAATTGGAGATAATAGGCCGAATTAGGTCAACACCGCATTTAAGCGGTAGTCGGATAAGTTGTATATCATATCATGCGTATATACCGAGCCTGAGTTGATTTTATAATGGTCAAGTATTGATGTGGTGAATTATGTATTGTACATTGTGGATAGGTGGTGAGCAAAGTACACTGGTAAAAGTACAGAAATTGTGCTTGGAGACTGGGATTAGGAGTACATGGACTCCTAGAACAGTGAGTGAACTTATTATCGTCTTAATTATCTAGAGTAGTTTTATACAACTGTGTGATTTTATGGAAAATGGGTTTAAATGGTAAATTGCTATGTTTTAAGAGAAATTGTAATTTTATAAAATGATTTTATAAATTTTCTGGAAAATCGAATATTGGTTTTGAAAATAGAGTAATTAGAGACTGCCTGCTTGTGTTGCAAATTTATGGTTTTGAATTGAATGGCCTATGACAATAAATGAGCATGAATGGCTAAACTGATTTTGGTGTTAGAATTATTTATACTGTGTATTCAGCCTTGAGAGGGTAGGTTGCGATAAATTGCCATGTCATGCTAGAATGAATTTTGTTGATTGGTGGATTATCTATTAATTATTTACTGCAGAGGGGGTTCCGTGGACCAGCCTATTAGAGGGGTACGGTAAACTCCATTATATTATTACCTTGAACTGAGAGGCGCGTAGGGTATCTCCTGGGGTAAAGCTTAGGGTTCACTTCACGCCAAACCACCACGTGAAGGGGAACTCAGCCAACGCCAAGGAACGACTGTATTTTTCTCAAACTAAAATATATTTTAAGTGTATACAAAATTTTAACAGCCTTGGCAGACTCGGTTAGATGTCCTGCGCAAGGTATCACCGAGTATGAGTTTTGGCACGAGTCAAAGTTTTAAGAAATTCATAAGCCAAGTTGATTATTCGATTATTATGGATTGATTTTATTTGGTTGAAATGAGTTGAAAGGTAATGAAATTACAATATGATGAATTATTTTAATTGTCTCCATTTACTCGACTTTAAATAGTTTAGATGGTATCTGTTTACTCACTGGGATTTTATAATCTCACCACCCTCATTTCCTCACATTTCAGGCTCGGGGAATTCATAGTTAGCTGACTTTGACAAGGACCTTCATTTGAACTTAAATCGGTAAAAGCTGTAGGTTTCCAGCTTTCGATGCATTTTGGATAGATGTGGGCCCACGTGTCACTGTAAAAGAAGTTTTATGCTTTGGTTATTTGCTTTATAGTATATATGAATATAATTATCTTTTACGCTATAAGAATTATGTACCGATAGTTTTATGAAAATTATTTTACAAGAAAATAGTTTATTTTATTGAATATTTTTATTATATTCAAATGGTCAAATTTTCACTTCAAATGAACGTTTTAGATACTTAATTTTTTTTCAAATCATTAAAAATATATTTTCGGCTTACCCACTACGTTTTTAACAAGTTTCAAGGTTTTCGACAAAAATGACGAAAATGCCGTTGTGAGCCAAAAAAAAATGTTATGTTATGATTTGGAAATGATTTGTAATCCTTCGTATTTTGATTATTTGATAACTATTGCTGACCGGAGAAGTGCGAAAGCTGATACGAGAGCCTTACGAGGTTTCGATCGACATTCGGGGCGAAGAATGTTTGTCGAGGCTTCGCGGCGGTTGTCACGGGCTCGATGGGGAGTTTCGGGTCGTGACCATTTAGATTGGTATCAGAGCATCGTTTAAAGATCAGATATTTTGATTTTAAAGCTTTGAATTTTAAAGTTTTTGATTTTAAGGTTGTTTTAAGAAATCTACACTGACACTGCATGGCCCCAAGTCCAGTTAAGATAAGTTAAGTTAAGTTAAGTTAAGTTAAGTTAGGTTAGATTGAATAGAATATATGCATCTACATATAGAAATCTACCTACTTTTGAGATGCATAAATAATTAAACAATTACTATTTGATTGCATATAGGTTTTGAGGTGCACTGGTGACATACACACCATGTCTAGAAGAGGTGGTAGTCCCGACGCCTCTCATAGTATTAGTGAGGGATCGCTAGATTCTACTGCTAGGAGCCGATGGCAATCAGAATCGAGTAGTCCAAAAAGTGCAGATAGTGATAATATTAATGTAAGCATGAGAGGTTCCCTTTTGAGAGAATCTAATGAACATGCTAAAGAAAGGGGGAAATTAAGGATAGCCGAAGGAGGTATTCGTTCTGGGAAGAGCGTGACAGTAGTCCGACACTTTCCACCAGGCTGTGGGAGAAATGTAAGGGGACAACTAGAAAAGGATAAGGAGAAAGTAACAGTGGCGAGTAAACCCCTTAGAAAAGTGTCAAGTGTATGACATTTTCCTCCCGGTTGTGGAATAAATGCTGCACTAGTGAGTGATGAAGAATATAGGAGAATACAACAAGCCTGGATTGAAGAGCAAAAAAAAAAATCTCAAGAGGAGGAAAACCCGAAAGAGGATCTTCAGAAGGACTCGGAGTAGAATCTTTCGATAAGATCAGATTAAGATGATGATCCCAAGGACATGTAATATTTTCGTAGGATTTTACACTACCTTAACTCTAAGTAGATGTTGTGTAAAAGAGATAATAATTATTTGTACAAAGAATTAAAAATAGTTTGGCTTTTAAAGTATAGGACTAGAATATATTATAAAATGGCTGTTTAAGTAACTGAAGGTATATGGGAATCTTTAGTATGATAGGGATAAATTGGTAATATAATTATTGAGGAAGGTTATAGAAGGAAGCAATAAGGTTATAAATGACATTCGAAATGGATAATGTGATTACATTAATGATTGTAATTTAAGCATGAAGGGGATTATTCAGTGATGTTATGACACTATGAGGCAATAGTTGGGCCAAATAAAACCCAATGAAGTTAAATTATGGAATATGAGGAATATAAAATTTTGATTCAGTAAGGATTGCGAGAATAAAGTGAAGAGAAAGCTGGGCTATTTTCGTAGTTAATTATACCGAAAGTCAATAAGATTATTGGAGTATAAGACAAAGAAGATAATTGGATAGGGATGACAATAAATTTGAGGAAAGTTGTAGATAGTAAGCAACTTATGTATGGAGTGGTATATGTATCATGAATTTATTATACTGTATGGAAAGGATATTTTGAGGTGGAATTTTATGAATGTTGATAAACGTCAAAAGATGACATGAGATGGAAGTATTAATCTGGGTTAATGTGTATGACAAGAAAATAGAAGGTACCTATACTTATGGAACTCATGATATATATCTAAAAGGGAAACCACTGATTGAGAATGATTGATGTGGTGACTTTGAATGCAGACAAATAGCTTTGATGAGAAAATTTCTAATAGCTACAATACTTCAGCATTGATTGTTCAATGCTATACTACTCCAAATACCTCACGTTTATGATGCATGAGTAAGATGAGAGTGACACGATAATCAGCTTACAAATTGAATTTTGGTTGTTGGTCATTGTGTTTTGTTTTCTGGGAGTCTTACATATTCTGGAGAATATTTACCCAAATGAATTGAAAAACTTCTTTATTGCCTTGTATATAGGCATATAATTAAAAGAAAAAAAAATTAAAAGATTCCTGAGATGACTATATTGGGATGAGATACCAAATAACGAAAGTGTGAAGGAAGAATTACGAGACTAGTATAGAAAATCAGTTTATATAGAATATCATTACGAGAATTTGTAATATCTGTTTTGATACGGTAAAATGACAAGAGTTAGGAACAACATGAGGCTAATTGTGTTACACCCTAGAAACCTATGAAGATGAGTTAGGGATTGAATGGATGAGTATGTATTTATATATCTTTAAGATTAAGTGTTTTAGGAATACATAAACATCTTTGAGAAGAGATTCTAATCATACACAGCAAGTATGAAACGTAAAATTTTTAAAACTTGCTGAGAAGCCTAACGGCTAAATCACAAGTTAAGGGATCACATGCTGTGAGACATAAGTTTAAGATAGATATTCCCAAGGAAATACTCAAGAGAAGTTTTGCTCTGGATCTCGTTAAAGCAAGCACTAAGTTATGTGATTATAAAAAGGAAGCTATAAGCTGAGAGTGATATTAGTATTAGTATTGAAAAATACTTGAGGATGATCTAGTTTTAATTTTTACAATTTCAAGTACAATTTATAAATTAGTTAAGGAAGAATGATGTTATGTTCATATGAAGGAGTGGAACAAAGGATGATAGAAGTTAACCTTGAAAATGAAGTCAGATAATGAAACTTTCCTAATATATTATGGAAATTGGAATTCGAAAATGCTTAAGGCATACATGATTCAAATGGGTTTGAGTCTTAAGTGACAAATCAATATCGTAATGCAAGAAAGATACAAGGTAATATAGAGGTATGAAAGATGATTATGGACAAAAGGATGACTCTTAGGAATTGTGGTATTACATGAGATGTAATGATCAAGTTGAGATAAATCTTTGAGGCATCAATAGGATTATAAAGCATACACGCATAATAGATTATAATTCAATGGAGATGACATTATGATGAATGATATATAGTATAAGGAAACTCAAACATATGGTTGGAAATGATATGAATGATATGAAGTTATACACAAGTATAATAAGAAGGTTGACATGCACTATAAGAATTATTATATTGAAACTAGGATTGGGATACGGATGAATAAAGGGGGAATGTAGTCCAAGGCATGTGAACACATGGATTCCTATATATAAAGAGAGATGATGACATTTGAAAATGCATGTATATATGTATATATGAAATTGATAATTTTACTAACTAAAGTGAGGAATGGTTCTCGGTAATTGGGAGATTTTGAAATAGTGTCTAGAGAGGTTAGTGAGCTAAAGTGTTAACGGACATGTAATGAACGATTAAAGTTATGAATGACTTTGAAGGTAAACCTTGAATTGTTTAAGTTCTTAATGGAACTCTATTAAAGGAAGGGTATGGACCAGTATAAGATGGATGAATCAAGGTTGAGAAATTTGGTACGAAGCGAACTAATAAAATGATGATTAGGTATACATAAGTAAGTATGATATGTGATCGAAATCAGTATAATTGAGGTGAAGTTATGGTTCAAATTTAATAATGGTGATAAAAGCATGCTTAGTGTCTAGATATAAGAGATCATGGTTGTAAAAAGTATTACTGATCCGGTTTCAAAGGATGATAATTGCCATAAATAAAGCATTTAATTGAACTAAAGGTGAATGAGGTAAATAAATTGAATGTCCCTATAGAAAGAACAAGGAGTAGGATCATAGAAGGAGATTGATAACGCAACATGAATGAGAATTCGAAGACGAATTCTATTTAAGTAGGGGAGATTGAAATACCCCATACTTTGATATGGTGATAAATAAAGTTGATCGAATGTAAATTGAGGTCAATTAAAATGTTTAGAAGTGATAAAAGACAAAAGGAGTAGTTTAGTATAAAATATTTCGCAAGTGAGAAAATAATAATAAAATAATAATAATTTTATCGGAGGAGAATTTGTGAGATAAAAGGCGATTTGGAAGTCAAGTGAGGCATAATAAGGTATTTTGGGTACCAAGGAGACAAGATAAAATTTTTAGAATAAAATAATATTTTATTAATCAAATAATATTAAAATATTAATATTTAGCCTGATGTCGAAGTCAATCAAGAAGAAGGATCATATGGTTGATCCAAGTGGGGGAGAAGATGACAAGCTCGACTTTATAAAAATATTTATCATGACATACATGTGATGGATAGTATGTTTGCATGCTAGGAGAGTCCTGAAAAATTTACAAAAGTCGGTACTGTACCTAGAGGTACAATAAAGTTGATTTAAGCCTCGAATTAGATCAAATAGAAAATTTACGATGAAATTAAGAATTTTAAAGTCTCAGAATCGTTTAACATGGTGATTCGGAGTTCGAGGATCAATTTGGAGTCAAACCGAAATTTTCGCTATCCAAGGGCAAAATGGTCATTTACCACCTGGGGACAAAATGGGAATTTTAAAAAAGATTTTTTTGACCCCATTTGACTTATTGGAGTATAATTTGACTTATTTGAGTAAGATTTGAGGTTTAAAAGTGAAAAATTTTAATTTCGGTATAATTTGGAGTAAAAGGTTAAAATGGTAATTTTGCCACCCCAGGGGCAAAATTATAATTTTCCACCACCAGGACATTTTTTCAGCACATGGTCTTCCTTTTTCCTCATTTTTGACCATTGACTAATTGTGTGGTGGAGATAAAAAGGATTAAAAATTTAAAATTTTAAAAATAGACCAATAAGAAAATGACATGTGTCATACCTTTATTATTTTATTTTTTCTTATTAAAAAGGCATAAATCAGCCCATTTTCTTCATATGGCCAGCCAAGCAAGGAAGAGAGAGAAAGAGAGGAAGAACAAAGGGAAAAACTAGAAAACCTAGGTGGAAAATTCAAAGAAAAAGTGAAGAAATCAAGGAAAGAAGCTAGGTAAGTTAGAATTTCTTTAGTTCTCCTTGATACCTAGCTTACCCATGCTTTTGTTCTTGATTTTCATGGTTGAATATTGAGTTATTATGATGAATTCAATTCTGAAAAAATGGGTTAGGAGAGAGAAACTGGTTAGATTAATTTGATTTTAAGTTTTGTTATTGTTTTAAGTTAGTTTAGCATATTTAGAAACAAAACAACAAGAAAAGAACTTATTTTCTCCCACAATCATTAATGGCCGCATTTATCATGTGTTGAGTGAGGATAAATTTGATTTTCATTTTAGGAGAATTGGTTAAGAAATGATGAATTATGAGCCTAGAAAAATAATGGAAATTTTCAGAGCAAAAATACGATTTTTACCCACTAGGGGTATTTTTGTAATTTACTACCGAGACTGATAAATTGAATCTCATTCACAGCCATGGAGGTAATTTAGTTATAATTGGAGTATAGAAAGTGAGAAGAATTGATTTGGAGTTAAATTGGAGATAATAGGCCGAATTAGGTCAACACTGCATTTAAACGGTAGTCGGATTAGTTGTATATCATATCATGCCTATATACCGAGTCTGAATTGATTTTATAATGGTCAAGTATTGATGTGGTGAATTATGTATTGTACACTGTGGATAGGTGGTGAGCAAAGTACACTGGTAAAAGTACAGAAATTGTGCTTGGAGACTGGGATTAGGAGTACATCGACTCCTAGAACAGTGAGTGAACTTATTATCGTCTTAATTATCTAGAGTAGTTTTATACAACTATGTGATTTTATGGAAAATGGGTTTAAATGGTAAATTGCTATGTTTTAAGAGAAATTGTAATTTTATAAAATGATTTTATAAATTTTTTGGAAAATCGAATATTGATTTTGAAAATAGAGTAATTGGAGACTGCCTGCTTGTGTTGCAAATTTATGGTTTTGAATTGAATGGCTTATGACAATAAATGAGCATGAATGGCTAAACTGATTTTGGTGTTAGAATTATTTATACTGTGTATTCAGCCTTGAGAGGCTAGGTTGCGATAAATTGCCATGTCATGCTAGAATGAATTTTGTTGATTGGTGGATTATATATTAATTATTTACTGTAGAGGGTGTTCCGTGGACCAGCCTATTAGAGGGGTACGGTAAACTCCATTATATTATTACCTTGAACGGAGAGGCGCGTAGGGTATCTCCTGGGGTAAAGCTTAGGGTTCACTTCACGCCAAACCACCACGTGAAGGGAAACTCAGCCAACGCCAAGGAACGACTGTATTTTTCTCAAACTAAAATATATTTTAAGTGTATACAAAATTTTAACAGCCTTGGCGGACTCGGTTAGATGCCCTGCTCAAGGTATCACCGAGTATGAGTTTTGGCACGAGCCAAAGTTTTAAGAAATTCATAAGCCAAGTTGATTATTCAATTTTTATGGATTGATTTTATTTGGTTGAAATGAGTTGAAAGGTAATGAAATTACAGTATGATGAATTATTTTAATTGTCTCCATTTACTCGACTTTAGATAGTTTAGATGGTATCTGTTTACTCACTGGGATTTTATAATCTCACCACCCTCATTTCCTCACATTTCAGGCTCGGGGAATTCATAGTTAGCTGACTTTGACAAGGACCTTCATTTGGACTTGAATCGGTAAAAGTTGTAGGTTTCCAGCTTTCGATGCATTTTGGATAGATGTGGGCCCACGTGTCACTGTAAAAGAAATTTTATGCTTTGGTTATTTGCTTTATAGTATATATGAATATAATTATCTTTTACGCTATAAGAATTATGTATCGATAGTTTTATGAAAATTATTTTACAAGAAAATAGTTTATTTTATTGAATATTTTTATTATATTCAAATGGTCAAATTTTCACTTCAAATGAACGTTCTAGATACTTAATTTTTTTAACAAATCATTAAATATATATTTTCGGCTTACCTACTACATTTTTAGCAAGTTTCGAGGTTTTTGACAAAAATGACGAAAATGCCCCTATAAGCCAAAAAAATTGTTTTGTTATCATTTGGAAATGATTTGTAATCCTTCGTATTTTGATTATTTGATAACTATTGCTCACCGGAGAAGTGCGAAAGCTGATACGAGAGCCTTGCGAGGTTTCGATCGACATTCGGGGCGAAGAATGTTTGTCCAGGCTTCGCAGCGGTTGTCACGGGCTCGATGGGGAGTTCCGGGTCGTGACATTTCTTGTTAATGGATGGCTTTCGCTTCATGTTTCTTGAGGTAAAAATTCAATTACATTCTATTTTAATGAAAAATGTAAAAACATTTAACTTAAAATTAATAATGAGATCCTAAAACCATTTAAAGTTGGCAGTAAGGCTTTTGAAGGCATGAGTGACTGTAAATGGACTTTTCTTGTCAATGGATGGCTTTGGCTTCACGTTTCCTAAGGTAAACATTCAATTACAATATGTTTTAATGAAAAATGTAAAAAAATTCAAGTTAAAATCAATAATGAGTTTACAAAATCATTTAAAGCGAGTAATAAGGCTTTTGAAGCCATGAGTTACTATAAATGGACTTTTCTTGTCAATGGATGGCTTTCGCTTCATGTTTCCCGAGATAATCGCTTAATTATAATCTGTTTTAATGAAAAATACAAAAAAATTCAACTTAAATACAATAATAAGATTACAAAACCATTTAAAGCGAGTAATAAAGCTTTTGAACCCATGAGTTACTATAAATGGACTTTTCTTGTCTATGGATGGCTTTCGCTTCATGTTTCCCAAGGCAAAGATTAAATTATAATCTGTTTTAATCAAAACTGTAAAAGAATTAAATTTAAAATCAATAATAAGATTATAAAACCATTTAAAGCGAGTAAAATGGCTTTGGAAGATATGAGTGACTATAAATGGACTTTTCTTGTCAATCGATCGCTTTCACTTCACGTTTCCTAAGGCAAACATTCAATTTTAATCTTTTTTAATGAAAAATGTAAAAAAATTCAACTTAAAATTAATAATGAGATCATAAAACCATTTAAAGCAGGGAATAAGAATTTCGAAGGTATTAGTAACTGTAAATGAACTGTTCTTATCAACGGATGCCTTACGCTTCACGTTTCCCAAGGAAAACATTCAATTATAATATTTTTTAATGAAAAATGTAAAACAATTCAACTTAAAATTAATAATGAGATCCTAAAACCGTTTAAAGCGGGCAATAACGCTTTTGAAGGCATGAGTGACTGTAAATGGACCTTTCTTGTCAATGAATGGCTTTCGCTTCACGTTTCTCAAGGAAAAAATTCAATTACATTCTGTATTAATGAAAAATGTAAAAAAATTCAAGTTAAAATCAATAATGAGATTACAAAACTATTTAAAGCGAGTAATAAGGCTTTCGAAGCCATGAGTTACTGTAAATGGACTTTTCTTGTCAATGGATGGCTTTCGTTTCATGTTTCTCGAGAAAATTATTTAATTATAATCTATTTTAATGAAAAATGTAAAAACATTCAACTTAAAATCAATAATAAGATTATAAAACCATTTAAAGCAAGTAATAAGGCTTTTAAAGACATGAGTGACTATAATTTGACTTTTCTTGCCAATCGATCGCTTTTACTTTACATTTCCCAATGCAAACATTTAATTATAACCTGTTTTAATGAAAAATTTAAAAAAATTTAATTTAAAATTAATAATGAGATCCTAAAACCGTTTAAAGTGGGCAATAAGGCTTTCGAAGGCATGAGTGTCTGTAAATGGACTTTTCTTGTTAATGGATGGCTTTGCTTCACGTTTCTCGAGGTAAAAATTTAATTAAATTTTGTTTTAATGAAAAATGTAAAAAAATTCAAGTTAAACTCAATAATGAGATTACAAAACCAATTAAAGCGAGTAATAAAGCTTTTGAAGCCGTGAGTTACTATAAATGGACTTTTCTTGTCAATGGATGGCTTTCGCTTCATGTTTCTTGAGATAATCGTGTAATTATAATCTGTTTTAATAAAAAATACAAAAAAATTCAACTTCAAATCAATAATAAGATTATAAAACCATTTAAAGCAAGTAATAAGGCTTTCAAAGGCATGAGTGACTATAAATAGACTTTTCTTGCCAATCGATCAGTTTTGCTTTACATTTCCCACGGTAAACAATTAATTATAATCTGTTTTAATGAAAAATATAAAACAATTCAATTTAAAATTAACAATGAGATCCTAAAACCATTTAAAGTGGGCAATAAGGCTTTCGAAGGCATGAGTGATTGTAAATCGACTTTTCTTGTCAATGGATTGCTTTCGCTTCACGTTTTTCGAGGTAAAAATTCAATTACATTTTGTTTTAATGAAAAATGTAAAAAAATTCAACTTAAAATTAATAGTGAGATCCTAAAACCATTTAAAGTTGGCAATAAGGCTTTCGAAGGCATGAGTGACTGTAAATGGACTTTTTTTGTCAATGGATGGCTTTCACTTCATGTTTCCCAAAGCAAACAATAATTATAATATGTTTTAATGCAAAAAGTAAAAGAATTCAACTTAAAATCTATAATAAGATTATAAAACCATTTAAAGCGAGTAATAAGACTTTTGAAGGCATGAGTGACTATAAATGGACTTTTCTTGTCAATCAATTGCTTTTTCTTCAAGTTTTTCAAGGCAAACATTCAGTTTTAATCTGTTTTATTGAAAAATGTACAAAAATTCAACTTAAAATTAACAATGAGATCTTAAAACCATTTAAAGTGGGCAATAAGGCTTTCGAAGGCATGAGTGACTGTAAATGGACTTTTCTTATCAATGGATGGCTTTCGCTTCACGTTTCTCGAGGTAAACATTCAATTATAATCTGTTTTAATGAAAACTGTAAAAAAATTCAAGTTAAAATCAATAATGAGATTACAAAACCATTTAAAGCAAGTAATAAAGCTTCCAAAGCCATGAGTTACTATAAATGGACTTTTCTTGTCAATGGATGGCTTTTGCTTCACGTTTCCCAAGGTAAGCATTTGATTACAATCTGTTTTAACAAAAAATATAAAAAAATTCAACTTAAAATCAATAATGATATTATAAAACCATTAAAAGCAAGTAGCAAGGCTTTTGAAGGCATGAGTGACTATAAATGGATATTTTTTGTCTATAGATGGCTTTCGCTTCATGTTTCCCAAGACAAAGATTTAATTATAATCTGTTTTAATCGAAATTGTAAAAGAATTAAATTTAAAATCAATAATAAGATTATAAAACCATTTAAAGCGAGTAATAAGGCTTTTGAAGGCATGAGTGACTATAAATGAATATTTTTTGTCAATGGATGGCTTTCACTTCATGTTTCCCAAAGCAAACAATAATTATAATCTGTTTTAATGAAAAATTAAAACAATTTAACTTAAAATTAATAATGAAATCCTAAAACCATTTAAAGTGGGCAATAAGGCTTTCGAAGGCATGAGTGACTGTAAATGGACTTTTCTTGTCAACGGCTGACTTTCGCTTCATGTTTCTCGACATAAATATTCAATTACAATATTTTTTAATGAAAAATGTAAAAATATTGAACTTAAAATTAATAATGAGATCCTAAAACCATTTAAAGTTGGCACTAAGGCTTTCGAAGGCATGAGTGACTGTAAATGGACTTTTGTTGTCAATGGATGGCTTTCGCTTCACGTTTCCTGAGGTAAACATTCAATTACAATCTGTTTTAATGAAAAATGCAAAAAAATTGAAGTTAAAATAAATAATGAGATTACAAAACCATTTAAAGCGAGTAATAAGGCTTTTGAAACCATGAGTTACTATAAATAGACTTTTCTTGTCAATGGATGGCTTTCGCTTCATGTTTCCCGAGATAATCGTTTAATTATAATCTGTTTTAATGAAAAATGCAAAAAAATTCAACTTAAAATCAATAATAAGATTACAAAACTATTTGAAGCGAGTAAGAAGGCTTTTGAAGCCATGAGTTACTATAAATGGACTTTTCTTGCCTATAGATGGCTTTCGCTTCATGTTTCCCAAGGCAAAGATTTAATTATAATCTGTTTTAATCGAAACTGTAAGAGAATTAAATTTAAAATCAATAATAAGATTATAAAACCATTTAAAGCGAGTAAAATGGCTTTCAAAGGTATTACTGATTGTAAATGAACTTTTCTTGTCAACAGATGGCTTGCACTTCACGTTTCCCAAGGCAAACATTCAATTTTAATATGTTTTAATGAAAAAAGTAAAAAAATTCAACTTAAAATTAATAATGAGATCATAAAACCATTTAAAGCGGGCAATAAAGCTTTCGAAGGCATGAGTGACTGTAAATGGACCTTTCTTGTCAATGAATGGCTTTCGCTTCACGTTTCTCGAGGTAAAAATTCACTTACATTCTGTGCTAATGAAAAATGTAAAAAAATTCAAGTTAAAATCAATAATAAGATTACAAAACCATTTAAAGCGAGTAATAAGGTTTTTGAAGCCATGAGTTACTATAAATGGACTTTTCTTGTCAATGGTTGGCTTTCGCTTTATGTTTCCCCAGATAATCGTTTAATTATAATCTGTTTTAATGAAAAATGCAAAAAAATTGAACTTAAAATCAATAATAAGATTATAAAACCATTTAAAGCAAGTAATAAGGGTTTCAAAGGCATGAGTGACTATAATTTGAGTTTTCTTGCCAATCGATCGCTTTTGCTTTACATTTCCCAAGGCAAACATTTAATTATAACCTGTTTTAATGAAAAAAGTAAAAAAATTCAACTTGAAATTAATAATGAGATCCTAAAACAAATTAAAGTGGGCAATAAGGCTTTCGAAGGCATGACTGACTGTAAATGGACTTTTCTGGTTAATGGATGGCTTCGCTTCACGTTTCCCAAGGTAAAAATTCAATTACATTCTGTTTTAATGAAAAATGTAAAAAAATTCAAGTTAAAATCAATAATGAGATTACAAAACCATTTAAAGCGAGTAATAAGGCTTCCGAAGCCATGAGTTACTATAAATGGACTTTTCCTGTCAATGGATGGCTTTTGCTTCATGTTTCCCTAGGTAAGCATTCAATTACAATCTGTTTTAACAAAAAATGTAAAAAAATTCAACTTAAAATCAATAATGATATTATAAAACCATTTAAAGTAGGTAATAAGGCTTTTGAAGGCATGAGTGACTATAAATGGATATTTTTTGTCTTTGGATGCCTTTCGCTTCATGTTTCCCAGGGCAAACATTTAATTATAATATGTTTTAACGGAAACTGTAAAAGAATTCAATTTAAAATCAATAATAAGATTATAAAACCATTTAAAGCGAGTAATATGACTTTCGAAGGTATGAGTGACTATAAATGGACTTTTCTTGTCAATCGATCGCTTTCACCTCAAGTTTCCCAAGGTAAACATTCAATTTTAATCTATTTTAATGAAAAATGTAAAAAAATTCAACTTAAAATTAATAATGAGATTATAAAACCATTTAAAGCGGGTAATAAGGCTTTCGAAGGCATGAGTGACTGTAAATAGAGCTTTCTTGTCAATGTATGGCTTTCGCTTCACGTTTCCCGAGGTAAATACTCAATTACAATCTATTTTAACAAAAAATGTAAAAACATTCAACTTAAAGTCAATAATGATATTATAGAACCATTTAAAGCATGTAATAAGGCTTTTGAAGGCATGAGTGACTATAAATGGACATTTTTTTGTCTATGGATGGCTTTCGCTTCATATTTTCCAAGGCAAAGATTTAATTATAATATGTTTTAATTGAAACTATAAAAGAATTAAATTTAATGGATGGCTTTCGCCTCATGTTTCCCGAGATGATCGTTTAATTATAATCTGTTTTAATGCAAAATGTAAAAGAATTCAACTTAAAATCTATATTAAGATTATAAACCATTTAAAGCGAGTAATAAGGCTTTTGAAGGCATGAGTGACTATAAATGGACTTTTCTTGTCAATCGATTGCTTTCTCTTCAAGTTTCCCAAGGCAAACATTCAGTTTTAATCTGTTTTAATGAAAAATGTAAAAAAATTCAACTTAAAATTAACTATGAGATCCTAAAACCATTTAAAGTGGGCAATACGGCTTTCGAAGGCATGAGTGACTGTAAATCGACTTTTCTTGTCAATGGATTGCTTTCGCTTCACGTTTCCCAAGGTAAACATTCAATTATAATATGTTTTAATGAAAACTGTGAAAAAATTCAAGTTAAAATCAATAATGAGATTACAAAACCATTTAAAGCAAGTAATAAGGCTTCCGAAGCCATGAGTTACTATAAATGGACTTTTCCTATCAATGGATGGCTTTTGCTTCATGTTTACCTAGGTAAGCATTCAATTACAATATGTTTTAACAAAAAATGTAAAAAAATTCAACTTAAAATCAATAATGATATTATAAAACCATTTAAAGCAGGTAATAAGGCTTTTGAAGGCATGAGTGACTATAAATGGATATTTTTTGTCTTTGGATGCCTTTCGCTTCATGTTTCCCAGGGCAAACATTTAATTATAATCTGTTTTAACGGAAACTGTAAAAGAATTCAATTTAAAATCAATAATAAGATTATAAAACCATTTAAAGCGATTAATATGGCTTTCGAAGGTATGAGTGACTATAAATGGACTTTTCTTATCAATCGATCGCTTTCACCTCAAGTTTCCCAAGGTAAACATTCAATTTTAATCTATTTTAATGAAAAATGTAAAAAAAATCAACTTAAAATTAATAATGAGATTATAAAACCATTTAAATTGGGTAGTAAGGCTTTCGAAGGCATGAGTGACTGTAAATAGAGCTTTCTTGTCAATGGATGGCTTTCGCTTCACGTTTCCCGAGGTAAATACTCAATTACAATCTATTTTAACAAAAAATGTAAAAACATTCAACTTAAAATCAATAATGATATTATAAAACCAGTTAAAGCATGTAATAAGGCTTTTGAAGGCATGAGTGACTATAAATGGACATTTTTTGTCTATGGATGGCTTTCGCTTCATATTTCCCAAGGCAAAGATTTAATTATAATATGTTCTAATTGAAACTATAAAAGAATTAAATTTAATGGATGGCTTTCGCTTCATGTTTCCCGAGATGATCGTTTAATTATAATCTGTTTTAATGAAAAATGTAAAAAAATTCAACTTAAAATTAATAATAAGATTATAACACCATTTAAAGCAAGTAATAAGGCTTTTAAAGGTATAAGTGACTATAAATAGACTTTTCTTGCCAATCGATCGCTTTTGCTTTACATTTCCCATGGTGAACAATTAATTATAATCTATTTTAATGAAAAATGTAAAAAAATTCAACTTAAAATTAACAATGAGATCCTAAAACCATTTAAAGTGGGCAATACGGCTTTCGAAGGCATGAGTGACTGTAAATCGACTTTTCTTGTCAATGGATTGCTTTCGCTTCACGTTTCCCAAGGTAAATATTCAATTATAATATGTTTTAATGAAAACAGTGAAAAAATTCAAGTTAAAATCAATAGTGAGATCCTAAAACCATTTAAAGTTGGCAATAAGGTTTTCAAAGGTATGAGTGACTGTAAATGGACTTTTTTTGTCAATGGATGGCTTTCACTTCATGTTTCCCAAAGCAAACAATAATTATAATCTGTTTTAATGCAAAATGTAAAAGAATTCAACTTAAAATCTATATTAAGATTATAAAACCATTTAAAGCGAGTAATAAGGCTTTCGAAGGCATGAGTGACTATAAATGGACCTTTCTTGTCAATCGATTGCTTTCTCTTCAAGTTTCCCAAGGCAAACATTCAGTTTTAATCTGTTTTAATGAAAAATGTAAAAAAATTCAACTTAAAATTAACAATGAGATCCTAAAACCATTTAAAGTGGGCAATAAGGCTTTCGAATGCATGAGTGACTGTAAATGGACTTTTCTTATCAATGGATGGCTTTCGCTTCACGTTTCTCAAGGTAAACATTCAATTATAATCTGTTTTAATATAAACTGTGAAAAAATTCAAGTTAAAATCAATAGTGAGATCCTAAAACCATTTAAAGTTGGCAATAAGGCTTTCGAAGGTATGAGTGACTGTAAATGGACTTTTTTTGTCAATGGATGGCTTTCACTTCATGTTTCCCAAAGCAAACAATAATTATAATCTGTTTTAATGCAAAATGTAAAAGAATTCAACTTAAAATCTATATTAAGATTATAAAACCATTTAAAGCGAGTAATAAGGCTTTTGAAGGCTTGAGTGACTATAAATGGACTTTTCTTGTCAATCGATTGCTTTCTCTTCAAGTTTCTCAAGGCAAACATTCAGTTTTAATCTGTTTTATTGAAAAATGTAAAAAAATTCAACTTAAAATTAACAATGAGATCCTAAAACCATTTAAAGTGGGCAATAAGGCTTTTGAAGGCATGAGTGACTGTAAATGGACTTTTCTTATCAATGGATGGCTTTCGCTTCACGTTTCCCAAGGTAAACATTCAATTATAATCTGTTTTAATGAAAACTGTGAAAAAATTCAAGTTAAAATCAATAATGAGATTACAAAACCATTTAAAGCAACTTATAAGGCTTCCGAAGCCATGAGTTACTATAAATGGACTTTTCCTGTCAATGGATGGCTTTTGCTTCATGTTTCCCTAGGTAAGCATTCAATTACAATCTGTTTTAACAAAAAATGTAAAAAAATTCAACTTAAAATCAATAATGATATTATAAAACCATTTAAAGCAGGTAATAAGGCTTTTGAAGGCATGAGTGACTATAAATGGATATTTTTTGTCTTTGGATGCCTTTCGCTTCATGTTTCCCAGGGCAAACATTTAATTATAATATGTTTTAATGGAAACTGTAAAAGAATTCAATCTAAAATCAATAATAAGATTATAAAACCATTTAAAGCGAGTAATATGGCTTTCGAAGGTATGAGTGACTATAAATGGACTTTTCTTGTCAATCGATCGCTTTCACCTCAAGTTTCCCAAGGTAAACATTCAATTTTAATCTATTTTAATGAAAAATGTAAAAAAATTCAACTTAAAATTAATAATGAGATTATAAAACCATTTAAAGCGGACAATAAGGCTTTCGAAGGCATGAGTGACTGTAAATGGAGCTTTCTTGTCAATGGATGGCTTTCACTTCACGTTTCCTGAGGTAAATACTCAATTACAATCTATTTTAACAAAAAATGTGAAAACATTCAACTTAAAATCAATAATGATATTATAAAACCATTTCAAGTGTGTCATAAGGCTTTTGAAGGCATGAGTGACTATAAATGGACATTTTTTGTCTATGGATGGCTTTCGCTTCATATTTCCCAAGGCAAAGATTTAATTATAATATGTTTTAATTGAAACTATAAAAGAATTAAATTTAAAATCAATAATAAGAGTATAAAACCATTTAAAGCGAGTAAAATGGCTTTTGAAGGTATGAGTGACTATAAATGGACTTTTCTTGTCAATCGATCCCTTTCACTTCACATTTCCCAAGGCAAACATTCAATTTTAATCTTTTTTAATGAAAAATGTAAAACAATTCAACTTTAAATTAATAATGAGATCATAAAACCATTTAAAGTAGGGAATAAGGCTTTCGAAGCTATTAGTGACAGTAAATGAACTTTTCTTGCCAACGGATGGCTTGCGCTTCACGTTTCCTAAGGTAAACATTCAATTATAATATGTTTTAAAGAAAAATGTAAAAAAATTCAACTTAAAATTAATAATGAGATCCTAAAACCATTTAAAGCGGGCGATAAGGCTTTCAAAGGCATGAGTGACTGTAAATGGACCTTTCTTATCAATGAATGGCTTTCGCTTCATGTTTCTCGAGGAAAAATTCAATTACATACTGTTTTAATGAAAAATGTAAAAAAATTCAAGTTAAAATCAATAATGAGATTACAAAACCATTTAAAGCGAGTAATAAAGCTTTTGAAGCCATGAGTTACTATAAATGGACTTTTCTTGTCAATGGATGGCTTTCGCGTTATGTTTCTCGAGATAATCATTTAATTATAATATGTTTTAAGGGAAAATGCAAAAACATTCAACTTAAAATCAATAATAAGATTATAAAACCATTTAAAACAAGTAATAAGGCTTTCAAAGGCATGAGTGACTATAATTTCACTTTTCTTGCCAATCGATCGCTTTTGCTTTACATTTCTCAAGGTAAACATTTAATTATAACCTGTTTCAATGAAAAATGCAAAAAAAATTCAACTTAAAATTAATAATGAGATCATAAAACCATTTAAAGCGGGCAATAAGGCTTTCGAAGGCATGAGTGACTGTAAATGGAGCTTTCTTGTCAATGGATGGCTTTGGCTTCACGTTTCCTAAGGTAAATACTCAATTACAATCTATTTTAACAAAAAATGTAAAAAAATTCAACTTAAAATCAATAATGATATTATAAAACCATTTAACGCTTGTAATAAGGCTTTTGAAGACATGAGTGACTATAAATGGACTTTTTTGTCAATGGATGGCTTTCGCTTCATGTTTCCCAAGGCAAAGATTTAATTATAATCTGTTTTACTCGAAACTTTAAAAGAATTAAATTTAAAATCAATAATAAGAGTATAAAACCATTTAAAGCGAGTAAAATGGCTTTTGAAGGTATGAGTGACTATAAATGGACTTTTCTTGTCAATCGATCTCTTTCACTTCACGTCTCCCAAGGCGAACATTCAATTTTAATCTTTTTTAATGAAAATGTAAAACAATTCAACTTAAAATTAATAATGAGATCCTAAAACCATTTAAAGCGGGCAATAAGGCTTTCGACGGCATAAGTGACTGTAAATGGACCTTTCTTGTCAATGAATGGCTTTCGCTTCACGTTTCTCGAGGTAAAAATTCAATAACATTCTGTTTTAATGAAAAATGTAAAACAATTCAAGTTAAAATCAACAATGAGATTACAAAATCATTTAAAGCGAGTAATAAGGCTTTTGAAGCCATGAGTTACTATAAATGGACTTTTCTTGTCAATGGATTACTTTCGCTTCATGTTTCCCGAGATAATCATTTAATTATAACCTGTTTTAATGAAAAATGCAAAAAAATTCAACTTAAAATCAATAATAAGATTACAAAACCATTTAAAGCGAGTAATAAGGCTTTTGAAGCCATGAGTTACTATAAATGGAGTTTTCTTGTCTATGGATGGCTTTCGCTTCATGTTTCCCAAGGCAAAGATTTAATTACAATCTGTTTTAATCAAAACTGTAAAAGAATTAAATTTAAAGTCAATAATAAGATTATAAAACCATTTAAAGCGAGTAAAATGGCTTTTGAAGGTTTGAGCGACTATAAATGGACTTTTATTGCCAATCGATCGCTTTCACTTCACATTTCCCAAGGTAAACATTCAATTTTAATCTTTTTTAATGAAAAATGTAAAAACATTCAACTTAAAATTAATAATGAGGTCATAAAACCATTTAAAGTAGGGAATAAGGCTTTCGAAGGTATTAGTGACTGTAAATGAACTTTTCTTGTCAACGGATGGCTTGCGCTTCACGTTTCCCAAGCAAAACATTCAATTATAATATGTTTTAATGAAAAATGTAAAAAAATTCAACTTAAAATTAATAATGAGATCCTAAAACCATTTTAAGCTAGCAATAAGGCTTCCGAAGGCATGAGTGACTGTAAATGGACTTTTCTTGTCAATGAATGGCTTTCGCTTCACATTTCTCGAGGTAACAATTTAATTACATTCTGTGTTAATGAAAAATATAAAAAAATTCAAGTTAAATCAATAATGAGATTACAAAATCATTTAAAGCGAGTAATAAGGCTTTTGAAGCCATGAGTTACTATAAATGGACTTTTCTTGTTAATGGATGGCTTTCACGTTATGTTTCTCGAGATAATCGTTTAATTATAATCTGTTTTAAGGAAAATGCAAAAAAATTCAACTCAAAATCAATAATAAGATTATAAAACCATTTAAAGCAAGTAATAAGGCTTTCAAAGGCATGAGTGACTATAATTTCACTTTTCTTGCCAATCGATCGCTTTTGCTTTACATTCCCCAAGGCAAACATTTAATTCTAACTTGTTTTAATGAAAAATGTAAATAAAATTTAACTTAAAATAAATAATGAGATCCTAAAACGATTTTAAGCGGGCAATAAGGCTTTTGAAGGCATGAGTGACTGTAAATGGACCTTTGTTGTCAATGAATGGCTTTCGCTTCACGTTTCTCGCGGTAAAATTTTAATTACATTCTGTGTTATTGAAAAATGTAAAACAATTAAAGTTAAAATCAATAATAAGATTACAAAACCATTTAAAGTGAGTAATAAGGCTTTTAAAGCCATGAGTTACTATAAATGGACTTTTCCTATCAATGGATGGCTTTCGCTTCATGTTTCCCGAGATAATCGTTTAATTATAATCTGTTTTAATCAAAAATACAAAAAAATTTAACTTAAAATCAATAATAAGATTACAAAACCATTTAAAGCGAGTAATAAGGCTTTTGAAGTCATGAGTTACTATAAATGGACTTTTCTTGTCTATGGATGGCTTTCGCTTCATGTTTCCCATGCAAAGATTTATTTATAATTTGTTTTAATCGAAACTGTAAAAGAATTAAATTTAAAATCAATAATAAGATTATGAAACCATTTAAAGCGAGTAAAATGGCTTTTGAAGGTATGAGTGACTATAAATGGACTTTTCTTGTCAATCGATCGCTTTCACTTCATGTTTTCCAAGGTAAACATTCAATTTTAATCTTTTTTAATGAAAAATGCAAAAAAAGTCAACTGAAAATTAATAATGAGATCATAAAACCATTTAAGGCGAGGAATAAGGCTTTCGAAGGTATTAGTGACTGTAAATGAACTTTTCTTGTCCACGGATGGCTTACGCTTCACATTTCCCAAAGCAAACATTCAATTATAATATGTTTTAATGAAAAATATAAAAACATTCAACTTAAAATTAATAATGAGACCCTAAAACCATTTAAAGCGGGCAATAAGGCTTTCGACTGCATGAGTGACTGTAAATGGACCTTTCTTGTCAAAGAATGGCTTTCGCTTCATGTTTCTCGAGATAAAAATTCAATTACATTCTGTTTTAATGAAAAATGTAAAACAATTCAAGTTAAAATAAATAATGAGATTACAAAACCATTTAAAGCGAGTAATAAGGCTTTTAAAGCCATGAGTTACTATAAATGGACTTTTCTTCTCAATGGATTACTTTCGCTTCATGTTTCTCGAGATAATCGTTTAATTATAATATGTTTTAATGAAAAATGCAAAAAAATTCAACTTAAAATCAATAATAAGATTACTAAACCATTTAAAGCGAGTAATAAGGATTTTGAAGCCATGAGTTACTATAAATGGACTTTTCTTGTCTATGGCTGGCTTTCGCTTCATGGTTCCCAAGGCAAAGATTTCATTATAATCTGTTTTAATCGAAACTGTAAAAGAATTAAATTTAAAGTCAATAATAAGATTATAAAACCATTTAAAGCGAGTAAAATGGCTTTTGAAGGCATGAGTGGCTATATATGGACTTTTCTTGTCAATCGATCCCTTTCACTTCACATTTCCCAAGGTAAACATTCAATTTTAATCTTTTTTAATGCAAAATGTAAAAACATTTAACTTAAAATTAATAATGAGATCATAAAACCATTTAAAGCAGGGAATAAGGCTTTCGAAGGTATTAGTGACCATAAATGAACTTTTCTTGTCAACGGATGGCTTGCGCTTCACGTTTCCCAAGGAAAACATTCAATTATAATATGTTTTAATGAAAAATGTAAAAAAATTCAACTTAAAATTAATAATGAGATCCTAAAACCATTTTAAGCTGGCAATAAGGCTTTCGAAGGCATGAGTGACTGTAAATGGACTTTTCTTGTCAATGAATGGCTTTCGCTTCACGTTTCTCGAGGTAAAAATTTAATTACATTCTGTGTTAATGAAAAATATAAAAAAATTCAAGTTAAAATCAATAATGAGATTACAAAACCATTTAAAGCGAGTAATAAGGCTTTTGAAGCCATGAGTTACTATAAATGGACTTTTCTTGTTAATGGATGGCTTTCGCGTTATGTTTCTCGAGATAATCGTTTAATTATAATCTGTTTTAAGGAAAATGCAAAAGTATTCAACTTAAAATCAATAATAAGATTATAAAACCATTTAAAGCAAGTAATAAGGCTTTCAAAGGCGTGAGTGACTATAATTTGACTTTTCTTGCCAATCGATCGCTTTTGCTTTATATTTCCCAAGGCAAACATTTAATTATAACCTGTTTTAATGAAAAATTTAAATAAAATTTAACTTAAAATTAATAATGAGATCTTAAAACCATTTAAAGTGGGCAATAAGGCTTTCAAAGGCATGAGTTACTGTAAATGGACTTTTCTTGTCAATTGATGGCTTTCGCTTCACGTTTCTCAACGTAAATATTCAATTACAATATGTTTTAATGAAAAATGTAAAAAAATTTAAGTTAAATTAATAATGAGATCTTAAAACCATTTAAAGTTTACAAGAAGGCTTTTGAAGGCGTGAATGTCTGTAAATGGACTTTTCTTGTCAATGGATGACTTTCGCTTCACGTTTCATGAGGTAAAAATTCAATTACATTCTTTTATAATGAAAAACTTAAAAAAATTCAAGTCAAAATCAATAATGAGATTACAAAACCATTTAAAGCGAGTAATAAGGCTTTTGAAGCTATGAGTTACTATAAATGGACTTTTCTTATCAATGGATGGCTTTCGCGTCATGTTTCCCGAGATAATTGTTTTATTATAATTTGTTTTAATGAAAAATGTAAAAAAATTTAACTTAAAATCAATAATAAGATTACCAAACTATTTAAAGCAAGTAATAAGGCTTTCAAAGGCATCAGTGACTATAAATAGACTTTTCTTGCCAATCATCGCTTTTGCTTTACATTTTCCAAGGCAAACGTTTAATTATAACCTATTGTAATGAAAAATATAAAAAAATTTAACTTAAAATTAATAATGAGATCCTAAAACCATTTAAAGTGGGCAATAAGGCTTTCGAAGTCATGAGTGACTGTGAATAGACTTTTCTTGTCAATGGATGGCTTTCGCTTCACGTTTCTCAAGATAAATATTCAATTACAATATGTTTTAATAAAAAATGTAAAAAAATTTAACTTAAAATTAATAATGAGATCCTAAAACCATTTAAAGTTGGCAGTAAGGCTTTCGAAGGCATGAGTGACTGTAAATGGACCTTTCTTGTAAATGGATGGCCTTCGCTTCACGTTTCCTGAGGTCAACGTTCAATTACAATATGTTTTAATGAAAAATGTAAAAAAATTCAAGTTAAAATCAATAGTGAGATTACAAAACCATTTAAAGCGAGTAATAAGGCTTTTGAAGCCATGAGTTACTATAAATGGACTTTTCTTGTCTATGGATGGCTTTCGCGTTATGTTTCTCGAGATAATCGTTTAATTATAATCTGTTTTAAGGAAAATGCAAAAGTAATTAACTTAAAATCAATAATACGATTATAAAACCATTTAAAGCAAGTAATAAGGCCTTCAAAGGCATGAGTGACTATAATTTGACTTTTCTTGCCAATCGATCGCTTTTGCTTTATATTTCCCAAGGCAAACATTTAATTATAACCTGTTTTAATGAAAAATGTAAATAAAATTTAACTTAAAATTAATAATGAGATCCTAAAACCATTTAAAGTGGGCAATAAGGCTTTCAAAGGCATGAGTTACTGTAAATGGACTTTTCTTGTCAATGGATGGCTTTCGCTTCACGTTTCTCGACGTAAATATTCAATTACAATATGTTTTAATGAAAAATGTAAAAAAAATTAAGTTAAATTAATAATGAGATCTTAAAACCATTTAAAGTTTGCAAGAAGGCTTTTGAAGGCGTGAATGTCTGTAAATGGACTTTTCTTGTCAATGGACGACTTTCGCTTCACGTTTCATGAGGTAAAAATTCAATTACATTCTTTTATAATGAAAAATTTAAAAAAATTCAAGTCAAAATCAATAATGAGATTACAAAACCATTTAAAGCGAGTAATAAGGCTTTTGAAGCTATGAGTTACTATAAATGGACTTTTCTTATCAATGGATGGCTTTCGCGTCATGTTTCCCGAGATAATTGTTTTATTATAATTTGTTTTAATGAAAAATGTAAAAAAATTTAACATAAAATCAATAATAAGATTACCAAACGAATTAAAGCAAGTAATAAGGCTTTCAAAGGCATCAGTGACTATAAATAGACTTTTCTTGCCAATCATCGCTTTTGCTTTACATTTTCCAAGGCAAACGTTTAATTATAACCTATTGTAATGAAAAATATAAAATAATTTAACTTAAAATTAATAATGAGATCCTAAAACCATTTAAAGTGGGCAATAAGGCTTTCGAAGTCATGAGTGACTGTGTATAGACTTTTCTTGTCAATGGATGGCTTTCGCTTCACGTTTCTCGAGATAAATATTCAATTACAATATGTTTTAATAAAAAATGTAAAAAAATTTAACTTAAAATTAATAATGAGATCCTAAAACCATTTAAAGTTGGCAGTAAGGCTTTCGAACGCATGAGTGACTGTAAATGGACTTTTCTTGTAAATGGATGGCTTTCGCTTCACATTTCCTGAGGTCAACGTTCAATTACAATATGTTTTAATGAAAAATGTAAAAAAATTCAAGTTAAAATCAATAGTGAGATTACAAAACCATTTAAAGCGAGTAATAAGGCTTTTGAAGCCATGAGTTACTATAAATGGACTTTTCTTGTCTATGGATGGCTTTCGTGTTATGTTTCTCGAGATAATCGTTTAATTATAATCTGTTTTAAGGAAAATGCAAAAGTATTCAACTTAAAATCAATAATAAGATTATAAAACCATTTAAAGCAAGTAATAGGGCTTTCAAAGGCGTGAGTGACTATAATTTGACTTTTCTTGCCAATCGATCGCTTTTGCTTTATATTTCCCAAGGCAAACATTTAATTATAACCTGTTTGAATGAAAAATGTAAATAAAATTTAACTTAAAATTAATAATGAGATCCTAAAACCATTTAAAGTGGGCAATAAGGCTTTCAAAGGCATGAGTGACTGTAAATGGACTTTGCTTGTCAATGGATGGCTTTCGCTTCACGTTTCTCGAGGTAAATATTCAATTACAATATGTTTTAATGAAAAATGTAAAAAAATTTAAGTTAAAATTAATAATGAGATCCTAAAACCATTTAAAGTTTACAAGAAGGCTTTTGAAGGCATGAATGTCTGTAAATGGACTTTTCTTGTCAATGGATGGCTTTCGCTTCACGTTTCATGAGGTAAAAATTCAATTACATTCTTTTTTAATGAAAAATTTAAAAAAATTCAAGTCAAAATCAATAATGAGATTACAAAACCATTTAAAGCGAGTAATAAGGCTTTTGAAGCTATGAGTTACTATAAATGGACTTTTCTTATCAATGGATGGCTTTCGCGTCATGTTTCCCGAGATAATTGTTTTATTATAATTTGTTTTAATGAAAAATGTAAAAAAATTTAACTTAAAATCAATAATAAGATTACCAAACGATTTAAAGCAAGTAATAAGGCTTTCAAAGGCATCAGTGACTATAAATAGACTTTTCTTGCCAATCATCGCTTTTGCTTTACATTTTCCAAGGCAAACGTTTAATTATAACCTATTGTAATGAAAAATATAAAAAAATTTAACTTAAAATTAATAATGAGATCCTAAAACCATTTAAAGTGGGCAATAAGGCTTTCGAAGTCATGAGTGACTGTGAATAGACTTTTCTTGTCAATGGATGGCTTTCGCTTCACGTTTCTCGAGATAAATATTCAATTATAATATGTTTTAATAAAAAATGTAAAAAAATTTAACTTAAATTTAATAATGAGATCCTAAAACCATTTAAAGTTGGCAGTAAGGCTTTCGAAGGCATGAGTGACTGTAAATGGACTTTTCTTGTAAATGGATGGCTTTCGCTTCACGTTTCCTAAGGTCAACGTTCAATTACAATATGTTTTAATGAAAAATGTAAAAAAATTCAAGTTAAAATGAATAGTGAGATTACAAAACCATTTAAAGCGAGTAATAAGGCTTTTGAAGCCATGAGTTACTATAAATGAACTTTTCTTGTCTATGGATGGCTTTCGCGTTATGTTTCTCGAGATAATCGTTTAATTATAATCTGTTTTAAGGAAAATGCAAAAGTATTCAATTTAAAATCAATAATAAGATTATAAAACCATTTAAAGCAAGTAATAAGGCTTTCAAAGGCATGAGTGACTATAATTTGACTTTTCTTGCCAATCGATCGCTTTTGCTTTATATTTCCCAAGGCAAACATTTAATTATAAACTGTTTTAATGAAAAATGTAAATAAAATTTAACTTAAAATTAATAATGAGATCCTAAAACCATTTAAAGTGGGCAATAAGGCTTTTAAAGGCATGAGTTACCGTAAATGGACTTTTCTTGTCAATGGATGGCTTTCGCTTCACGTTTCTCGAGGTAAATATTCAATTACAATATGTTTTAATGAAAAATGTAAAAAAATTTAAGTTAAATTAATAATGAGATCTTAAAACCATTTAAAGTTTACAAGAAGGCTTTTGAAGGCGTGAATGTCTGTAAATGGACTTTTCTTGTCAATGGATGACTTTCGCTTCACGTTTCATGAGGTAAAAATTCAATTACATTCTTTTATAATGAAAAATTTAAAAAAATTCAAGTCAAAATCAATAACGAGATTACAAAACCATTTAAAGCGAGTAATAAGGCTTTTGAAGCTATGAGTTACTATAAATGGACTTTTCTTATCAATGGATGGCTTTTGCGTCATGTTTCCCGAGATAACTGTTTAATTATAATCTGTTTTAAGGAAAAATGTAAAAAAATTTAACTTAAAATCAATAATAAGATTACCAAACGATTTAAAGCAAGTAATAAGGCTTTCAAAGGCATCAGTGACAATACATAGACTTTTCTTGCCAAACGATCACTTTTGCTTTACATTTTCCAAGGCAAACGTTTAATTATAACCTATTGTAATGAAAAATATAAAAAAATTTAACTTAAAATTAATAATGAGATCCTAAAACCATTTAAAGTGGGCAATAAGGCTTTCGAAGTCATGAGTGACTGTGAATAGACTTTTCTTGTCAATGGATGGCTTTCGCTTCACGTTTCTCAAGATAAATATTCAATTACAATATGTTTTAATAAAAAATGTAAAAAAATTTAACTTAAAATTAATAATGAGATCCTAAAACCATTTAAAGTTGGCAGTAAGGCTTTCGAAGGCATGAGTGACTGTAAATGGACCTTTCTTGTAAATGGATGGCCTTCGCTTCACGTTTCCTGAGGTCAACGTTCAATTACAATATGTTTTAATGAAAAATGTAAAAAAATTCAAGTTAAAATCAATAGTGAGATTACAAAACCATTTAAAGCGAGTAATAAGGCTTTTGAAGCCATGAGTTACTATAAATGGACTTTTCTTGTCTATGGATGGCTTTCGCGTTATGTTTCTCGAGATAATCGTTTAATTATAATCTGTTTTAAGGAAAATGCAAAAGTAATTAACTTAAAATCAATAATACGATTATAAAACCATTTAAAGCAAGTAATAAGGCTTTCAAAGGCATGAGTGACTATAATTTGACTTTTCTTGCCAATCGATCGCTTTTGCTTTATATTTCCCAAGGCAAACATTTAATTATAACCTGTTTTAATGAAAAATGTAAATAAAATTTAACTTAAAATTAATAATGAGATCCTAAAACCATTTAAAGTGGGCAATAAGGCTTTCAAAGGCATGAGTTACTGTAAATGGACTTTTCTTGTCAATGGATGGCTTTCGCTTCACGTTTCTCGACGTAAATATTCAATTACAATATGTTTTAATGAAAAATGTAAAAAAAATTAAGTTAAATTAATAATGAGATCTTAAAACCATTTAAAGTTTGCAAGAAGGCTTTTGAAGGCGTGAATGTCTGTAAATGGACTTTTCTTGTCAATGGACGACTTTCGCTTCACGTTTCATGAGGTAAAAATTCAATTACATTCTTTTATAATGAAAAATTTAAAAAAATTCAAGTCAAAATCAATAATGAGATTACAAAACCATTTAAAGCGAGTAATAAGGCTTTTGAAGCTATGAGTTACTATAAATGGACTTTTCTTATCAATGGATGGCTTTCGCGTCATGTTTCCCGAGATAATTGTTTTATTATAATTTGTTTTAATGAAAAATGTAAAAAAATTTAACATAAAATCAATAATAAGATTACCAAACGAATTAAAGTAAGTAATAAGGCTTTCAAAGGCATCAGTGACTATAAATAGACTTTTCTTGCCAATCATCGCTTTTGCTTTACATTTTCCAAGGCAAACGTTTAATTATAACCTATTGTAATGAAAAATATAAAATAATTTAACTTAAAATTAATAATGAGATCCTAAAACCATTTAAAGTGGGCAATAAGGCTTTCGAAGTCATGAGTGACTGTGTATAGACTTTTCTTGTCAATGGATGGCTTTCGCTTCACGTTTCTCGAGATAAATATTCAATTGCAATATGTTTTAATAAAAAATGTAAAAAAATTTAACTTAAAATTAATAATGAGATCCTAAAACCATTTAAAGTTGGCAGTAAGGCTTTCGAACGCATGAGTGACTGTAAATGGACTTTTCTTGTAAATGGATGGCTTTCGCTTCACATTTCCTGAGGTCAACGTTCAATTACAATATGTTTTAATGAAAAATGTAAAAAAATTCAAGTTAAAATCAATAGTGAGATTACAAAACCATTTAAAGCGAGTAATAAGGCTTTTGAAGCCATGAGTTACTATAAATGGACTTTTCTTGTCTATGGATGGCTTTCGCGTTATGTTTCTCGAGATAATCGTTTAATTATAATCTGTTTTAAGGAAAATGCAAAAGTATTCAACTTAAAATCAATAATAAGATTATAAAACCATTTAAAGCAAGTAATAGGGCTTTCAAAGGCGTGAGTGACTATAATTTGACTTTTCTTGCCAATCGATCGCTTTTGCTTTATATTTCCCAAGGCAAACATTTAATTATAACCTGTTTTAATGAAAAATGTAAATAAAATTTAACTTAAAATTAATAATGAGATCCTAAAACCATTTAAAGTGGGCAATAAGGCTTTCAAAGGCATGAGTGACTGTAAATGGACTTTGCTTGTCAATGGATGGCTTTCGCTTCACGTTTCTCGAGGTAAATATTCAATTACAATATGTTTTAATGAAAAATGTAAAAAAATTTAAGTTAAAATTAATAATGAGATCCTAAAACCATTTAAAGTTTACAAGAAGGCTTTTGAAGGCATGAATGTCTGTAAATGGACTTTTCTTGTCAATGGATGGCTTTCGCTTCACGTTTCATGAGGTAAAAATTCAATTACATTCTTTTTTAATGAAAAATTTAAAAAAATTCAAGTCAAAATCAATAATGAGATTACAAAACCATTTAAAGCGAGTAATAAGGCTTTTGAAGCTATGAGTTACTATAAATGGACTTTTCTTATCAATGGATGGCTTTCGCGTCATGTTTCCCGAGATAATTGTTTTATTATAATTTGTTTTAATGAAAAATGTAAAAAAATTTAACTTAAAATCAATAATAAGATTACCAAACGATTTAAAGCAAGTAATAAGGCTTTCAAAGGCATCAGTGACTATAAATAGACTTTTCTTGCCAATCATCGCTTTTGCTTTACATTTTCCAAGGCAAACGTTTAATTATAACCTATTGTAATGAAAAATATAAAAAAATTTAACTTAAAATTAATAATGAGATCCTAAAACCATTTAAAGTGGGCAATAAGGCTTTCGAAGTCATGAGTGACTGTGAATAGACTTTTCTTGTCAATGGATGGCTTTCGCTTCACGTTTCTCGAGATAAATATTCAATTATAATATGTTTTAATAAAAAATGTAAAAAAATTTAACTTAAATTTAATAATGAGATCCTAAAACCATTTAAAGTTGGCAGTAAGGCTTTCGAAGGCATGAGTGACTGTAAATGGACTTTTCTTGTAAATGGATGGCTTTCGCTTCACGTTTCCTGAGGTCAACGTTCAATTACAATATGTTTTAATGAAAAATGTAAAAAAATTCAAGTTAAAATCAATAGTGAGATTACAAAACCATTTAAAGCGAGTAATAAGGCTTTTGAAGCCATGAGTTACTATAAATGGACTTTTCTTGTCTATGGATGGCTTTCGCGTTATGTTTCTCGAGATAATCGTTTAATTATAATCTGTTTTAAGGAAAATGCAAAAGTATTCAACTTAAAATCAATAATAAGATTATAAAACCATTTAAATCAAGTAATAAGGCTTTCAAAGGCATGAGTGACTATAATTTGACTTTTCTTGCCAATCGATCGCTTTTGCTTTATATTTCCCAAGGCAAACATTTAATTATAAACTGTTTTAATGAAAAATGTAAATAAAATTTAACTTAAAATTAATAATGAGATCCTAAAACCATTTAAAGTGGGCAATAAGGCTTTTAAAGGCATGAGTTACCGTAAATGGACTTTTCTTGTCAATGGATGGCTTTCGCTTCACGTTTCTCGACGTAAATATTCAATTACAATATGTTTTAATGAAAAATGTAAAAAAAATTAAGTTAAATTAATAATGAGATCTTAAAACTATTTAAAGTTTACAAGAAGGCTTTTGAAGGCGTGAATGTCTATAAATGGACTTTTCTTGTCAATGGATGACTTTCGCTTCACGTTTCATGAGGTAAAAATTCAATTACATTCTTTTATAATGAAAAATTTAAAAAAATTCAAGTCAAAATCAATAACGAGATTACAAAACCATTTAAAGCGAGTAATAAGGCTTTTGAAGCTATGAGTTACTATAAATGGACTTTTCTTATCAATGGATGGCTTTTGCGTCATGTTTCCCGAGATAACTGTTTAATTATAATCTGTTTTAATGAAAAATGTAAAAAAATTTAACTTAAAATCAATAATAAGATTACCAAACGATTTAAAGCAAGTAATAAGGCTTTCAAAGGCATCAGTGACAATACATAGACTTTTCTTGCCAAACGATCACTTTTGCTTTACATTTTCCAAGGCAAACGTTTAATTATAACCTATTGTAATGAAAAATATAAAAAAATTTAACTTAAAATTAATAATGAGATCCTAAAACCATTTAAAGTGGGCAATAAGGCTTTCGAAGTCATGAGTGACAGTGAATAGACTTTTCTTATCAATGGATGGCTTTCGCTTCACGTTTCTCGAGATAAATATTCAACTACAATATGTTTTAATAAAAAATGTAAAAAAATTTAACTTAAAATTAATAATGAGATCCTAAAACCATTTAAAGTTGGCAGTAAGGCTTTCGAAGGCATGAGTGACTGTAAATGGACTTTTCTTGTAAATGGATGGCTTTCGCTTCACGTTTCCTGAGGTCAACGTTCAATTACAATATGTTTTAATGAAAAATGTAAAAAAATTCAAGTTAAAATCAATAGTGAGATTACAAAACCATTTAAAGCGAGTAATAAGGCTTTTGAAGCCATGAGTTACTATAAATGGACTTTTCTTGTCTATGGATGGCTTTCGCGTTATGTTTCTCGAGATAATCGTTTAATTATAATCTGTTTTAAGGAAAATGCAAAAGTATTCAACTTAAAATCAATAATACGATTATAAAACCATTTAAAGCAAGTAATAAGGCTTTCAAAGGCGTGAGTGACTATAATTTGACTTTTCTTGCCAATCGATCGCTTTTGCTTTATATTTCCCAAGGCAAACATTCAATTATAACCTGTTTTAATGAAAAATGTAAACAAAATTTAACTTAAAATTAATAATGAGATCCTAAAACCATTTAAAGTGGGCAATAAGGCTTTCAAAGGCATGAGTTACTGTAAATGGACTTTTCTTGTCAATGGATGGCTTTCGCTTCACGTTTCTCGACGTAAATATTCAATTACAATATGTTTTAATGAAAAATGTAAAAAAAATTAAGTTAAATTAATAATGAGATCTTAAAACCATTTAAAGTTTGCAAGAAGGCTTTTGAAGGCGTGAATGTCTGTAAATGGACTTTTCTTGTCAATGGATGACTTTCGCTTCACGTTTCATGAGGTAAAAATTCAATTACATTCTTTTATAATGAAAAATTTAAAAAAATTCAAGTCAAAATCAATAATGAGATTACAAAACCATTTAAAGCGAGTAATAAGGCTTTTGAAGCTATGAGTTACTATAAATGGACTTTTCTTATCAATGGATGGCTTTCGCGTCATGTTTCCCGAGATAATTGTTTTATTATAATTTGTTTTAATGAAAAATGTAAAAAAATTTAACTTAAAATCAATAATAAGATTACCAAACGAATTAAAGCAAGTAATAAGGCTTTCAAAGGCATCAGTGACTATAAATAGACTTTTCTTGCCAATCATCGCTTTTGCTTTACATTTTCCAAGGCAAACGTTTAATTATAACCTATTGTAATGAAAAATATAAAAAAATTTAACTTAAAATTAATAATGAGATCCTAAAACCATTTAAAGTGGGCAATAAGGTTTTCGAAGTCATGAGTGACTGTGTATAGACTTTTCTTGTCAATGGATGGCTTTCGCTTCACGTTTCTCGAAATAAATATTCAATTACAATATGTTTTAATAAAAAATGTAAAAAAATTTAACTTAAAATTAATAATGAGATCCTAAAACCATTTAAAGTTGGCAGTAAGGCTTTCGAACGCATGAGTGACTCTAAATGGACTTTTCTTGTAAATGGATGGCTTTCGCTTCACATTTCCTGAGGTCAACGTTCAATTACAATATGTTTTAATGAAAAATGTAAAAAAATTCAAGTTAAAATCAATAGTGAGATTACAAAACCATTTAAAGCGAGTAATAAGGCTTTTGAAGCCATGAGTTACTATAAATGGACTTTTCTTGTCTATGGATGGCTTTCGCGTTATGTTTCTCGAGATAATCGTTTAATTATAATCTGTTTTAAGGAAAATGCAAAAGTATTCAACTTAAAATCAATAATAAGATTATAAAACCATTTAAAGCAAGTAATAAGGCTTTCAAAGGCGTGAGTGACTATAATTTGACTTTTCTTGCCAATCGATTGCTTTTGCTTTATATTTCCCAAGGCAAACATTTAATTATAACCTGTTTTAATGAAAAATGTAAATAAAATTTAACTTAAAATTAATAGTGAGATCCTAAAACCATTTAAAGTGGGCAATAAGGCTTTCAAAGGCATGAGTGACTGTAAATGAACTTTTCTTGTCAAAGGATGGCTTTCGCTTCACGTTTCTCGAGGTAAATATTCAATTACAATATGTTTTAATGAAAAATGTAAAAAAATTTAAGTTAAAATTAATAATGAGATCCTAAAACCATTTAAGGTTTACAAGAAGGCTTTTGAAGGCATGATTGTCTGTAAATGGACTTTTCTTGTCAATGGATGGCTTTCGCTTCACGTTTCATGAGGTAAAAATTCAATTACATTCTTTTTTAATGAAAAATTTAAAAAAATTCAAGTCAAAATCAATAATGAGATTACAAAACCATTTAAAGCGAGTAATAAGGCTTTTTAAGCTATGAGTTACTATAAATGGATTTTTCTTATCAATGGATGGCTTTTGCGTCATGTTTCCCGAGATAACTGTTTAATTATAATCTGTTTTAATGAAAAATGTAAAAAAATTTAACTTAAAATCAATAATAAGATTACCAAACGATTTAAAGCAAGTAATAAGGCTTTCACAGGCATCAGTGACAATACATAGACTTTTCTTGCCAAACGATCACTTTTGCTTTACATTTTCCAAGGCAAACGTTTAATTATAACCTATTGTAATGAAAAATATAAAAAAATTTAACTTAAAATTAATAATGAGATCCTAAAACCATTTAAAGTGGGCAATAAGGCTTTCGAAGTCATTAGTGATTGTGAATAGACTTTTCTTGTCAATGGATGGCTTTCGCTTCACGTTTCTCGAGATAAATATTCAACTACAATATGTTTTAATAAAAAATGTAAAAAAATTTAACTTAAAATTAATAATGAGATCCTAAAACCATTTAAAGTTGGCAGTAAGGCTTTCGAAGGCATGAGTGACTGTAAATGGACTTTTCTTGTAAATGGATGGCTTTCGCTTCACGTTTCCTGAGGTCAACGTTCAATTACAATATGTTTTAATGAAAAATGTAAAAAAATTCAAGTTAAAATCAATAGTGAGATTACAAAACCATTTAAAGCGGGTAATAAGGCTTTTGAAGCCATGAGTTACTATAAATGGACTTTTCTTGTCTATGGATGGCTTTCGCGTTATGTTTCTCGAGATAATCGTTTAATTATAATCTGTTTTAAGGAAAATGCAAAAGTATTCAACTTAAAATCAATAATACGATTATAAAACCATTTAAAGCAAGTAATAAGGCTTTCAAAGGCGTGAGTGACTATAATTTGACTTTTCTTGCCAATCGATCGCTTTTGCTTTATATTTCCCGAGGCAAACATTTAATTATAACCTGTTTTAATGAAAAATGTAAATAAAATTTAACTTAAAATTAATAATGAGAGCCTAAAACCATTTAAATTGGGCAATAAGGCTTTCAAAGGCATGAGTGACTGTAAATGGACTTTGCTTGTCAATGGATGGCTTTCGCTTCACGTTTCTCGAGGTAAATATTCAATTACAATATGTTTTAATCAAAAATGTAAAAAAATTTAAGTTAAAATTAATAATGAGATCCTAAAACCATTTAAAGTTTACAAGAAGGCTTTTGAAGGCATGAATGTCTGTAAATGGACTTTTCTTGTCAATGGATGGCTTTCGCTTCACGTTTCATGAGGTAAAAATTCAATTACATTCTTTTTTAATGAAAAATTTAAAAAAATTCAAGTCAAAATCAATAATGAGATTACAAAACCATTTAAAGCGAGTAATAAGGCTTTTGAAGCTATGAGTTACTATAAATGGACTTTTCTTATCAATGGATGGCTTTCGCGTCATGTTTCCCGAGGTAATTGTTTTATTATAATTTGTTTTAATGAAAAATATAAAAAAATTTAACTTAAAATCAATAATAAGATTACCAAACGATTTAAAGCAAGTAATAAGGCTTTCAAAGGCATCAGTGACTATAAATAGACTTTTCTTGCCAATCATCGCTTTTGCTTTACATTTTCCAAGGCAAACGTTTAATTATAACCTATTGTAATGAAAAATATAAAAAAATTTAACTTAAAATTAATAATGAGATCCTAAAACCATTTAATGTGGGCAATAAGGCTTTCGAAGTCATGAGTGACTGTGAATAGACTTTTCTTGTCAATGGATGGCTTTCGCTTCACGTTTCTCGAGATAAATATTCAATTACAATATGTTTTAATAAAAAATGTAAAAAAATTTAACTTAAAATTAATAATGAGATCCTAAAACCATTTAAAGTTGGCTGTAAGGCTTTCGAAGGCATGAGTGACTGTAAATGGACTTTTCTTGTAAATGGATGGCTTTCGCTTCACATTTCCTGAGGTCAACGTTCAATTACAATATGTTTTAATGAAAAATGTAAAAAAATTCAAGTTAAAATCAATAGTGAGATTATAAAACCATTTAAAGCGAGTAATAAGGCTTTTGAAGCCATGAGTTACTATAAATGGACTTTTCTTGTCCATGGATGGCTTTCGCGTTATGTTTCTCGAGATAATTGTTTAATTATAATCTGTTTTAAGGAAAATGCAAAAGTATTCAACTTAAAATCAATAATAAGATTATAAAACCATTTAAAGCAAGTAATAAGGCTTTCAAAGGTGTGAGTGACTATAATTTGACTTTTCTTGCCAATCGATCGCTTTTGCTTTATATTTCCCAAGGCAAACATTTAATTATAACCTGTTTTAATGAAAAATGTAAATAAAATTTAACTTAAAATTAATAATGAGATCCTAAAACCATTTAAAGTGGGCAATAAGGCTTTCAAAGGCATGAGTGACTGTAAATGGACTTTTCTTGTCAATGGATGACTTTCGCTTCACGTTTCTCGAGGTAAATATTCAATTACAATATGTTTTAATGAAAAATGTAAAAAAATTTAAGTTAAAATTAATAATGAGATCCTAAAACCATTTCAAGTTTACAAGAAGGCTTTTGAAGGCATGAATGTCTGTAAATGGACTTTTCTTGTCAATGGATGGCTTTCGCTTCACGTTTCATGAGGTAAAAATTCAATTACATTCTTTTTTAATGAAAAATTTAAAAAAATTCAAGTCAAAATCAATAATGAGATTACAAAACCATTTAAAGCGAGTAATAAGGCTTTTGAAGCTATGAGTTACTATAAATGGACTTTTCTTATCAATGGATGGCTTTCGCGTCATGTTTCCCGAGATAATTGTTTTATTATAATTTGTTTTAATGAAAAATGTAAAAAAATTTAACTTAAAATCAATAATAAGATTACCAAACGATTTAAAGCAAGTAATAAGGCTTTCAAAGGCATCAGTGACTATAAATAGACTTTTCTTGCCAATCATCGCTTTTGCTTTACATTTTCCAAGGCAAACGTTTAATTATAACCTATTGTAATTAAAAATATAAAAAAATTTAACTTAAAATTAATAATGAGATCCTAAAACCATTTAAAGTGGGCAATAAGGCTTTCGAAGTCATGAGTGACTGTGAATAGACTTTTCTTGTCAATGGATGGCTTTCGCTTCACGTTTCTCGAGATAAATATTCAATTATAATATGTTTTAATAAAAAATGTAAAAAAATTTAACTTAAAATTAATAATGAGATCCTAAAACCATTTAAAGTTGGCAGTAAGGCTTTCGAAGGCATGAGTGACTGTAAATGGACTTTTCTTGTAAATGGATGGCTTTCGCTTCACGTTTCCTAAGGTCAACGTTCAATTACAATATGTTTTAATGAAAAATGTAAAAAAATTCAAGTTAAAATGAATAGTGAGATTACAAAACCATTTAAAGCGAGTAATAAGGCTTTTGAAGCCATGAGTTACTATAAATGGACTTTTCTTGTCTATGGATGGCTTTCGCGTTATGTTTCTCGAGATAATCGTTTAATTATAATCTGTTTTAAGGAAAATGCAAAAGTATTCAACTTAAAATCAATAATAAGATTATAAAACCATTTAAAGCAAGTAATAAGGCTTTCAAAGGCATGAGTGACTATAATTTGACTTTTCTTGCCAATCGATCGCTTTTGCTTTATATTTCCCAAGGCAAACATTTAATTATAAACTGTTTTAATGAAAAATGTAAATAAAATTTAACTTAAAATTAATAATGAGATCCTAAAACCATTTAAAGTGGGCAATAAGGCTTTTAAAGGCATGAGTTACCGTAAATGGACTTTTCTTGTCAATGGATGGCTTTCGCTTCACGTTTCTCGAGGTAAATATTCAATTACAATATGTTTTAATGAAAAATGTAAAAAAATTTAAGTTAAATTAATAATGAGATCTTAAAACCATTTAAAGTTTACAAGAAGGCTTTTGAAGGCGTGAATGTCTGTAAATGGACTTTTCTTGTCAATGGATGACTTTCGCTTCACGTTTCATGAGGTAAAAATTCAATTACATTCTTTTATAATGAAAAATTTAAAAAAATTCAAGTCAAAATCAATAACGAGATTACAAAACCATTTAAAGCGAGTAATAAGGCTTTTGAAGCTATGAGTTACTATAAATGGACTTTTCTTATCAATGGATGGCTTTTGCGTCATGTTTCCCGAGATAACTGTTTAATTATAATCTGTTTTAAGGAAAAATGTAAAAAAATTTAACTTAAAATCAATAATAAGATTACCAAACGATTTAAAGCAAGTAATAAGGCTTTCAAAGGCATCAGTGACAATACATAGACTTTTCTTGCCAAACGATCACTTTTGCTTTACATTTTCCAAGGCAAACGTTTAATTATAACCTATTGTAATGAAAAATATAAAAAAATTTAACTTAAAATTAATAATGAGATCCTAAAACCATTTAAAGTGGGCAATAAGGCTTTCGAAGTCATGAGTGACTGTGAATAGACTTTTCTTGTCAATGGATGGCTTTCGCTTCACGTTTCTCCAGATAAATATTCAATTACAATATGTTTTAATAAAAAATGTAAAAAAATTTAACTTAAAATTAATAATGAGATCCTAAAACCATTTAAAGTTGGCAGTAAGGCTTTCGAAGGCATGAGTGACTGTAAATGGACTTTTCTTGTAAATGGATGGCTTTCGCTTCACGTTTCCTGAGGTGAACGTTCAATTACAATATGTTTTAATGAAAAATGTAAAAAAATTCAAGTTAAAATCAATAGTGAGATTACAAAACCATTTAAAGCGAGTAATAAGGCTTTTGAAGCCATGAGTTACTATAAATGGACTTTTCTTGTCTATGGATGGCTTTCGCTTCATGTTTCCCAAGGCAAAGATTTAATTATAATCTGTTTTAATCGAAACTGTAAAAGAATTAAATTTAAAGTCAATAATAAGATTATAAAACCATTTAAAGCGAGTAAAATGGATTTTGAAGGTATGAGTGACTATAAATGGACTTTTCTTGTCAATCGATCGCTTTCACTTCACATTTCCCAAGGTAAACATTTAATTTTAATCTTTTTTAATGCAAAATGTAAAAACATTCAACTTAAAATTAATAATGAGATCATAAAACCATTTAAAGCAGGGAATAAGGCTTTCGAAGGTATTAGTGACCATAAATGAACTTTTCTTGTCAACGGATGGCTTGCGCTTCACGTTTCCCAAGGAAAACATTCAATTATAATATGTTTTAATGAAAAATGTAAAAAAATTCAACTTAAAATTAATAATGAGATCCTAAAACCATTTTAAGCGAGCAATAAGGCTTTCGAAGGCATGAGTGACTGTAAATGGACTTTTCTTATCTATGAATGGATTTCGCTTCACGTTTCTCGAGGTAAAAATTTAATTACATTCTGTGTTAATGAAAAATATAAAAAAATTCAAGTTAAAATCAATAATGAGATTACAAAACCATTTAAAGCGAGTAATAAGGCTTTTGAAGCCATGAGTTACTATAAATGAACTTTTCTTGTTCATGGATGGCTTTCGCGTTATGTTTCTCGAGATAATCGTTTAATTATAATCTGTTTTAAGGAAAATGCAAAAGTATTCAACTTAAAATCAATAATAAGATTATAAAACCATTTAAAGCAAGTAATAAGGCTTTCAAAGGCGTGAGTGACTATAATTTGACTTTTCTTGCCAATCGATCGCTTTTGCTTTATATTTCCCAAGGCAAACATTTAATTATAACCTGTTTTAATGAAAAATGTAAATAAAATTTAACTTAAAATTAATAATGAGATCTTAAAACCATTTAAAGTGGGCAATAAGGCTTTCAAAGGCATGAGTTACTGTAAATGGACTTTTCTTGTCAATGGATGGCTTTCGCTTCACGTTTCTCGAGGTAAATATTCAATTACAATATGTTTTAATGAAAAATGTAAAAAAATTTAAGTTAAATTAATAATGAGATCTTAAAACCATTTAAAGTTTACAAGAAGGCTTTTGAAGGCGTGAATGTCTGTAAATGGACTTTTCTTGTCAATGGATGACTTTCGCTTCACGTTTCATGAGGTAAAAATTCAATTACATTCTTTTATAATGAAAAATTTAAAAAAATTCAAGTCAAAATCAATAATGAGATTACAAAACCATTTAAAGCGAGTAAAGGCTTTCGAAGCTATGAGTTACTATAAATGGACTTTTCTTATCAATGGATGGCTTTCGCGTCATGTTTCCCGAGATAATTGTTTTATTATAATTTGTTTTAATGAAAAATGTAAAAAAATTTAACTTAAAATCAATAATAAGATTACCAAACGATTTAAAGCAAGTAATAAGGCTTTCAAAGGCATCAGTGACTATAAATAGACTTTTCTTGCCAATCATCACTTTTGCTTTACATTTTTCAAGGCAAACGTTTAATTATAACCTATTGTAATGAAAAATATAAAAAAATTTAACTTAAAATTAATAATGAGATCCTAAAACCATTTAAAGTGGGCAATAAGGCTTTCGAAGTCATGAGTGACTGTGAATAGACTTTTCTTGTCAATGGATGGCTTTCGCTTCACGTTTCTCGAGATAAATATTCAATTACAATATGTTTTAATAAAAAATGTAAAAAAATTTAACTTAAAATTAATAATGAGATCCTAAAACCATTTAAAGTTGGCAGTAAGGCTTTCGAAGGCATGAGTGACTGTAAATGGACTTTTCTTGTAAATGGATGGCTTTCGCTTCACCTTTCCTGAGGTCAACGTTCAATTACAAAATGTTTTAATGAAAAATGTAAAAAAATTCAAGTTAAAATCAATAGTGAGATTACAAAACCATTTAAAGCGAGTAATAAGGCTTTTGAAGCCATGAGTTACTATAAATGGACTTTTCTTGTCTATGGATAGCTTTCGCGTTATGTTTCTCGAGATAATCGTTTAATTATAATCTGTTTTAAGGAAAATGCAAAAGTATTCAACTTAAAATCAATAATAAGATTATAAAATTTAAAGCAAGTAATAAGGCTTTCAAAGGCATGAGTGACTATAATTTGACTTTTCTTGCCAATCGATCGCTTTTGCTTTATATTTCCCAAGGCAAACATTTAATTATAACCTGTTTTAATGAAAAATGTAAATAAAATTTAACTTAAAATTAACAATGAGATCCTAAAACCATTTAAAGTGGGCAATAAGGCTTTCAAAGGCATGAGTTACTGTAAATGGAATTTTCTTGTCAATGGATGGCTTTCGCTTCACGTTTCTCGAGGTAAATATTCAATTACAATATGTTTTAATGAAAAATGTAAAAAAATTTAAGTTAAAATTAATAATTAGATCCTAAAACCATTTAAAGTTTACAAGAAGGCTTTTGAAGGCATGAATGTCTGTAAATGGACTTTTCTTGTCAATGGATGGCTTTCGCTTCACGTTTCATGAGGTAAAAATTCAATTACATTCTTTTTTAATGAAAAATTTAAAAAAATTCAAGTGAAAATCAATAATGAGATTACAAAACCATTTAAAGCGAGTAATAAGGCTTTTGAAGCTATGAGTTACTATAAATGGACTTTTCTTATCAATGGATGGCTTTCGCGTCATGTTTCCCGAGATAATTGTTTTACTATAATTTGTTTTAATGAAAAAGGTAAAAAAATTTAACTTAAAATCAATAATAAGATTACCAAACGATTTAAAGCAAGTAATAAGGCTTTCAAAGGCATCAGTGACTATAAATAGACTTTTCTTGCCAATCATCGCTTTTGCTTTACATTTTCCAAGGCAAACGTTTAATTATAACCTATTGTAATGAAAAATATAAAAAAATTTAACTTAAAATTAATAATGAGATCCTAAAACCATTTAATGTGGGCAATAAGGCTTTCGAAGTCATGAGTGACTGTGAATAGACTTTTCTTGTCAATGGATGGCTTTCGCTTCACGTTTCTCGAGATAAATATTCAATTACAATATGTTTTAATAAAAAATGTAAAAAAATTTAACTTAAAATTAATAATGAGATCCTAAAACCATTTAAAGTTGGCAGTAAGGCTTTCGAAGGCATGAGTGACTGTAAATGGACTTTTCTTGTAAATGGATGGCTTTCGCTTCACATTTCCTGAGGTCAACGTTCAATTACAATATGTTTTAATGAAAAATGTAAAAAAATTCAAGTTAAAATCAATAGTGAGATTATAAAACCATTTAAAGCGAGTAATAAGGCTTTTGAAGCCATGAGTTACTATAAATGGACTTTTCTTGTCTATGGATGGCTTTCGCGTTATGTTTCTCGAGATAATTGTTTAATTATAATCTGTTTTAAGGAAAATGCAAAAGTATTCAACTTAAAATCAATAATAAGATTATAAAACCATTTAAAGCAAGTAATAAGGCTTTCAAAGGTGTGAGTGACTATAATTTGACTTTTCTTGCCAATCGATCGCTTTTGCTTTATATTTCCCAAGGCAAACATTTAATTATAACCTGTTTTAATGAAAAATGTAAATAAAATTTAACTTAAAATTAATAATGAGATCCTAAAACCATTTAAAGTGGGCAATAAGGCTTTCAAAGGCATGAGTGACTGTAAATGGACTTTTCTTGTCAATGGATGACTTTCGCTTCACGTTTCTCGAGGTAAATATTCAATTACAATATGTTTTAATGAAAAATGTAAAAAAATTTAAGTTAAAATTAATAATGAGATCCTAAAACCATTTATAGTTTACAAGAAGGCTTTTGAAGGCATGAATGTCTGTAAATGGACTTTTCTTGTCAATGGATGGCTTTCGCTTCACGTTTCATGAGGTAAAAATTCAATTACATTCTTTTTTAATGAAAAATTTAAAAAAATTCAAGTCAAAATCAATAATGAGATTACAAAACCATTTAAAGCGAGTAATAAGGCTTTTGAAGCTATGAGTTTCTATAAATGGACTTTTCTTATCAATGGATGGCTTTCGCGTCATGTTTCCCGAGATAATTGTTTTATTATAATTTGTTTTAATGAAAAACGTAAAAAAATTTAACTTAAAATCAATAATAAGATTACCAAACGATTTAAAGCAAGTAATAAGGCTTTCAAAGGCATCAGTGACTATAAATAGACTTTTCTTGCCAATCATCGCTTTTGCTTTACATTTTCCAAGGCAAACGTTTAATTATAACCTATTGTAATGAAAAATATAAAAAAATTTAACTTAAAACTAATAATGAGATCCTAAAACCATTTAAACTGGGCAATAAGGCTTTCGAAGTCATGAGTGACTGTGAATAGACTTTTCTTGTCAATGGATGGCTTTCGCTTCACGTTTCTCGAGATAAATATTCAATTACAATATGTTTTAATAAAAAATGTAAAAAAATTTAACTTAAAATTAATAATGAGATCCTAAAACCATTTAAAGTTGGCAGTAAGGCTTTCGAAGGCATGAGTGACTGTAAATGGACTTTTCTTGTAAATGGATGGCTTTCGCTTCACGTTTCCTGAGGTGAACGTTCAATTACAATATGTTTTAATGAAAAATGTAAAAAAATTCAAGTTAAAATCAATAGTGAGATTACAAAACCATTTAAAGCGAGTAATAAGGCTTTTGAAGCCATGAGTTACTATAAATGGACTTTTCTTGTCTATGGATGGCTTTCGCTTCATGTTTCCCAAGGCAAAGATTTAATTATAATCTGTTTTAATCGAAACTGTAAAAGAATTAAATTTAAAGTCAATAATAAGATTATAAAACCATTTAAAGCGAGTAAAATGGATTTTGAAGGTATGAGTGACTATAAATGGACTTTTCTTGTCAATCGATCGCTTTCACTTCACATTTCCCAAGGTAAACATTCAATTTTAATCTTTTTTAATGCAAAATGTAAAAACATTCAACTTAAAATTAATAATGAGATCATAAAACCATTTAAAGCAGGGAATAAGGCTTTCGAAGGTATTAGTGACCATAAATGAACTTTTCTTGTCAACGGATGGCTTGCGCTTCACGTTTCCCAAGGAAAACATTCAATTATAATATGTTTTAATGAAAAATGTAAAAAAATTCAACTTAAAATTAATAATGAGATCCTAAAACCATTTTAAGCGAGCAATAAGGCTTTCGAAGGCATGAGTGACTGTAAATGGACTTTTCTTATCTATGAATGGATTTCGCTTCACGTTTCTCGAGGTAAAAATTTAATTACATTCTGTGTTAATGAAAAATATAAAAAAATTCAAGTTAAAATCAATAATGAGATTACAAAACCATTTAAAGCGAGTAATAAGGCTTTTGAAGCCATGAGTTACTATAAATGAACTTTTCTTGTTCATGGATGGCTTTCGCGTTATGTTTCTCGAGATAATCGTTTAATTATAATCTGTTTTAAGGAAAATGCAAAAGTATTCAACTTAAAATCAATAATAAGATTATAAAACCATTTAAAGCAAGTAATAAGGCTTTCAAAGGCGTGAGTGACTATAATTTGACTTTTCTTGCCAATCGATCGCTTTTGCTTTATATTTCCCAAGGCAAACATTTAATTATAACCTGTTTTAATGAAAAATGTAAATAAAATTTAACTTAAAATTAATAATGAGATCTTAAAACCATTTAAAGTGGGCAATAAGGCTTTCAAAGGCATGAGTTACTGTAAATGGACTTTTCTTGTCAATGGATGGCTTTCGCTTCACGTTTCTCGAGGTAAATATTCAATTACAATATGTTTTAATGAAAAATGTAAAAAAATTTAAGTTAAATTAATAATGAGATCTTAAAACCATTTAAAGTTTACAAGAAGGCTTTTGAAGGCGTGAATGTCTGTAAATGAACTTTTCTTGTCAATGGATGACTTTCGCTTCACGTTTCATGAGGTAAAAATTCAATTACATTCTTTTATAATGAAAAATTTAAAAAAATTCAAGTCAAAATCAATAATGAGATTACAAAACCATTTAAAGCGAGTAAAGGCTTTTGAAGCTATGAGTTACTATAAATGGACTTTTCTTATCAATGGATGGCTTTCGCGTCATGTTTCCCGAGATAATTGTTTTATTATAATTTGTTTTAATGAAAAATGTAAAAAAATTTAACTTAAAATCAATAATAAGATTACCAAACGATTTAAAGCAAGTAATAAGGCTTTCAAAGGCATCAGTGACTATAAATAGACTTTTCTTGCCAATCATCGCTTTTGCTTTACATTTTTCAAGGCAAACGTTTAATTATAACCTATTGTAATGAAAAATATAAAAAAATTTAACTTAAAATTAATAATGAGATCCTAAAACCATTTAAAGTGGGCAATAAGGCTTTCGAAGTCATGAGTGACTGTGAATAGACTTTTCTTGTCAATGGATGGCTTTCGCTTCACGTTTCTCGAGATAAATATTCAATTACAATATGTTTTAATAAAAAATGTAAAAAAATTTAACTTAAAATTAATAATGAGATCCTAAAACCATTTAAAGTTGGCAGTAAGGCTTTCGAAGGCATGAGTGACTGTAAATGGACTTTTCTTGTAAATGGATGGCTTTCGCTTCACCTTTCCTGAGGTCAACGTTCAATTACAAAATGTTTTAATGAAAAATGTAAAAAAATTCAAGTTAAAATCAATAGTGAGATTACAAAACCATTTAAAGCGAGTAATAAGGCTTTTGAAGCCATGAGTTACTATAAATGGACTTTTCTTGTCTATGGATGGCTTTCGTGTTATGTTTCTCGAGATAATCGTTTAATTATAATCTGTTTTAAGGAAAATGCAAAAGTATTCAACTTAAAATCAATAATAAGATTATAAAATTTAAAGCAAGTAATAAGGCTTTCAAAGGCATGAGTGACTATAATTTGACTTTTCTTGCCAATCGATCGCTTTTGCTTTATATTTCCCAAGGCAAACATTTAATTATAACCTGTTTTAATGAAAAATGTAAATAAAATTTAACTTAAAATTAATAATGAGATCCTAAAACCATTTAAAGTGGGCAATAAGGCTTTCAAAGGCATGAGTTACTGTAAATGGAATTTTCTTGTCAATGGATGGCTTTCGCTTCACGTTTCTCGAGGTAAATATTCAATTACAATATGTTTTAATGAAAAATGTAAAAAAATTTAAGTTAAAATTAATAATTAGATCCTAAAACCATTTAAAGTTTACAAGAAGGCTTTTGAAGGCATGAATGTCTGTAAATGGACTTTTCTTGTCAATGGATGGCTTTCGCTTCACGTTTCATGAGGTAAAAATTCAATTACATTCTTTTTTAATGAAAAATTTAAAAAAATTCAAGTGAAAATCAATAATGAGATTACAAAACCATTTAAAGCGAGTAATAAGGCTTTTGAAGCTATGAGTTACTATAAATGGACTTTTCTTATCAATGGATGGCTTTCGCGTCATGTTTCCCGAGATAATTGTTTTATTATAATTTGTTTTAATGAAAAATGTAAAAAAATTTAACTTAAAATCAATAATAAGATTACCAAACGATTTAAAGCAAGTAATAAGGCTTTCAAAGGCATCAGTGACTATAAATAGACTTTTCTTGCCAATCATCGCTTTTGCTTTACATTTTCCAAGGCAAACGTTTAATTACAACCTATTGTAATGAAAAATATAAAAAAATTTAACTTAAAATTAATAATGAGATCCTAAAACCATTTAATGTGGGCAATAAGGCTTTCGAAGTCATGAGTGACTGTGAATAGACTTTTCTTGTCAATGGATGGCTTTCGCTTCACGTTTCTCGAGATAAATATTCAATTACAATATGTTTTAATAAAAAATGTAAAAAAATTTAACTTAAAATTAATAATGAGATCCTAAAACCATTTAAAGTTGGCTGTAAGGCTTTCGAAGGCATGAGTGACTGTAAATGGACTTTTCTTGTAAATGGATGGCTTTCGCTTCACATTTCCTGAGGTCAACGTTCAATTACAATATGTTTTAATGAAAAATGTAAAAAAATTCAAGTTAAAATCAATAGTGAGATTATAAAACCATTTAAAGCGAGTAATAAGGCTTTTGAAGCCATGAGTTACTATAAATGGACTTTTCTTGTCTATGGATGGCTTTCGCGTTATGTTTCTCGAGATAATTGTTTAATTATAATCTGTTTTAAGGAAAATACAAAAGTATTCAACTTAAAATCAATAATAAGATTATAAAACCATTTAAAGCAAGTAATAAGGCTTTCAAAGGTGTGAGTGACTATAATTTGACTTTTCTTGCCAATCGATCGCTTTTGCTTTATATTTCCCAAGGCAAACATTTAATTATAACCTGTTTTAATGAAAAATGTAAATAAAATTTAACTTAAAATTAATAATGAGATCCTAAAACCATTTAAAGTGGGCAATAAGGCTTTCAAAGGCATGAGTGACTGTAAATGGACTTTTCTTGTCAATGGATGACTTTCGCTTCACGTTTCTCGAGGTAAATATTCAATTACAATATGTTTTAATGAAAAATGTAAAAAAATTTAAGTTAAAATTAATAATGAGATCCTAAAACCATTTAAAGTTTACAAGAAGGCTTTTGAAGGCATGAATGTCTGTAAATGGACTTTTCTTGTCAATGGATGGCTTTCGCTTCACGTTTCATGAGGTAAAAATTCAATTACATTCTTTTTTAATGAAAAATTTAAAAAAATTCAAGTCAAAATCAATAATGAGATTACAAAACCATTTAAAGCGAGTAATAAGGCTTTTGAAGCTATGAGTTACTATAAATGGACTTTTCTTATCAATGGATGGCTTTCGCGTCATGTTTCCCGAGATAATTGTTTTATTATAATTTGTTTTAATGAAAAACGTAAAAAAATTTAACTTAAAATCAATAATAAGATTACCAAACGATTTAAAGCAAGTAATAAGGCTTTCAAAGGCATCAGTGACTATAAATAGACTTTTCTTGCCAATCATCGCTTTTGCTTTACATTTTCCAAGGCAAACGTTTAATTATAACCTATTGTAATGAAAAATATAAAAAAATTTAACTTAAAACTAATAATGAGATCCTAAAACCATTTAAACTGGGCAATAAGGCTTTCGAAGTCATGAGTGACTGTGAATAGACTTTTCTTGTCAATGGATGGCTTTCGCTTCACGTTTCTCGAGATAAATATTCAATTACAATATGTTTTAATAAAAAATGTAAAAAAATTTAACTTAAAATTAATAATGAGATCCTAAAACCATTTAAAGTTGGCAGTAAGGCTTTCGAAGGCATGAGTGACTGTAAATGGACTTTTCTTGTAAATGGATGGCTTTCGCTTCACGTTTCCTGAGGTCAACGTTCAATTACAATATGTTTTAATGAAAAATGTAAAAAAATTCAAGTTAAAATCAATAGTGAGATTACAAAACCATTTAAAGCGAGTAATAAGGCTTTTGAAGCCATGAGTTACTATAAATGGACTTTTCTTGTCTATGGATGGCTTTCGCGTTATGTTTCTCGAGATAATCGTTTAATTATAATCTGTTTTAAGGAAAATGCAAAAGTATTCAACTTAAAATCAATAATAAGATTATAAAACCATTTAAAGCAAGTAATAAGGCTTTCAAAGGTGTGAGTGACTATAATTTGACTTTTCTTGCCAATCGATCGCTTTTGCTTTATATTTCCCAAGGCAAACATTTAATTATAACCTGTTTTAATGAAAAATGTAAATAAAATTTAACTTAAAATTAATAATGAGATCCTAAAACCATTTAAAGTGGGCAATAAGGCTTTCAAAGGCATGAGTGACTGTAAATGGACTTTTCTTGTCAATGGATGACTTTCGCTTCACGTTTCTCGAGGTAAATATTCAATTACAATATGTTTTAATGAAAAATGTAAAAAAATTTAAGTTAAAATTAATAATGAGATCCTAAAACCATTTAAAGTTTACAAGAAGGCTTTTGAAGGCATGAATGTCTGTAAATGGACTTTTCTTGTCAATGGATGGCTTTCGCTTCACGTTTCATGAGGTAAAAATTCAATTACATTCTTTTTTAATGAAAACTTTAAAAAAATTCAAGTCAAAATCAATAATGAGATTACAAAACCATTTAAAGCGAGTAATAAGGCTTTTGAAGCTATGAGTTACTATAAATGGACTTTTCTTATCAATGGATGGCTTTCGCGTCATGTTTCCCGAGATAATTGTTTTATTATAATTTGTTTTAATGAAAAACGTAAAAAAATTTAACTTAAAATCAATAATAAGATTACCAAACGATTTAAAGCAAGTAATAAGGCTTTCAAAGGCATCAGTGACTATAAATAGACTTTTCTTGCCAATCATCGCTTTTGCTTTACATTTTCCAAGGCAAACGTTTAATTATAACCTATTGTAATGAAAAATATAAAAAAATTTAACTTAAAACTAATAATGAGATCCTAAAACCATTTAAACTGGGCAATAAGGCTTTCGAAGTCATGAGTGACTGTGAATAGACTTTTCTTGTCAATGGATGGCTTTCGCTTCACGTTTCTCGAGATAAATATTCAATTACAATATGTTTTAATAAAAAATGTAAAAAAATTTAACTTAAAATTAATAATGAGATCCTAAAACCATTTAAAGTTGGCAGTAAGGCTTTCGAAGGCATGAGTGACTGTAAATGGACTTTTCTTGTAAATGGATGGCTTTCGCTTCACGTTTCCTGAGGTGAACGTTCAATTACAATATGTTTTAATGAAAAATGTAAAAAAATTCAAGTTAAAATCAATAGTGAGATTACAAAACCATTTAAAGCGAGTAATAAGGCTTTTGAAGCCATGAGTTACTATAAATGGACTTTTCTTGTCTATGGATGGCTTTCGCTTCATGTTACCCAAGGCAAAGATTTAATTATAATCTGTTTTAATCGAAACTGTAAAAGAATTAAATTTAAAGTCAATAATAAGATTATAAAACCATTTAAAGCGAGTAAAATGGATTTTGAAGGTATGAGTGACTATAAATGAACTTTTCTTGTCAATTGATCGCTTTCACTTCACATTTCCCAAGGTAAACATTCAATTTTAATCTTTTTTAATGCAAAATGTAAAAACATTCAACTTAAAATTAATAATGAGATCATAAAACCATTTAAAGCAGGGAATAAGGCTTTCGAAGGTATTAGTGACCATAAATGAACTTTTCTTGTCAACGGATGGCTTGCGCTTCACGTTTCCCAAGGAAAACATTCAATTATAATATGTTTTAATGAAAAATGTAAAAAAATTCAACTTAAAATTAATAATGAGATCCTAAAACCATTTTAAGCGAGCAATAAGGCTTTCGAAGGCATGAGTGACTGTAAATGGACTTTTCTTATCTATGAATGGATTTCGCTTCACGTTTCTCGAGGTAAAAATTTAATTACATTCTGTGTTAATGAAAAATATAAAAAAATTCAAGTTAAAATCAATAATGAGATTACAAAACCATTTAAAGCGAGTAATAAGGCTTTTGAAGCCATGAGTTACTATAAATGAACTTTTCTTGTTCATGGATGGCTTTCGCGTTATGTTTCTCGAGATAATCGTTTAATTATAATCTGTTTTAAGGAAAATGCAAAAGTATTCAACTTAAAATCAATAATAAGATTATAAAACCATTTAAAGCAAGTAATAAGGCTTTCAAAGGCGTGAGTGACTATAATTTGACTTTTCTTGCCAATCGATCGCTTTTGCTTTATATTTCCCAAGGCAAACATTTAATTATAACCTGTTTTAATGAAAAATGTAAATAAAATTTAACTTAAAATTAATAATGAGATCTTAAAACCATTTAAAGTGGGCAATAAGGCTTTCAAAGGCATGAGTTACTGTAAATGGACTTTTCTTGTCAATGGATGGCTTTCGCTTCACGTTTCTCGAGGTAAATATTCAATTACAATATGTTTTAATGAAAAATGTAAAAAAATTTAAGTTAAATTAATAATGAGATCTTAAAACCATTTAAAGTTTACAAGAAGGCTTTTGAAGGCGTGAATGTCTGTAAATGAACTTTTCTTGTCAATGGATGACTTTCGCTTCACGTTTCATGAGGTAAAAATTCAATTACATTCTTTTATAATGAAAAATTTAAAAAAATTCAAGTCAAAATCAATAATGAGATTACAAAACCATTTAAAGCGAGTAAAGGCTTTTGAAGCTATGAGTTACTATAAATGGACTTTTCTTATCAATGGATGGCTTTCGCGTCATGTTTCCCGAGATAATTGTTTTATTATAATTTGTTTTAATGAAAAATGTAAAAAAATTTAACTTAAAATCAATAATAAGATTACCAAACGATTTAAAGCAAGTAATAAGGCTTTCAAAGGCATCAGTGACTATAAATAGACTTTTCTTGCCAATCATCGCTTTTGCTTTACATTTTTCAAGGCAAACGTTTAATTATAACCTATTGTAATGAAAAATATAAAAAAATTTAACTTAAAATTAATAATGAGATCCTAAAACCATTTAAAGTGGGCAATAAGGCTTTCGAAGTCATGAGTGACTGTGAATAGACTTTTCTTGTCAATGGATGGCTTTCGCTTCACGTTTCTCGAGATAAATATTCAATTACAATATGTTTTAATAAAAAATGTAAAAAAATTTAACTTAAAATTAATAATGAGATCCTAAAACCATTTAAAGTTGGCAGTAAGGCTTTCGAAGGCATGAGTGACTGTAAATGGACTTTTCTTGTAAATGGATGGCTTTCGCTTCACCTTTCCTGAGGTCAACGTTCAATTACAAAATGTTTTAATGAAAAATGTAAAAAAATTCAAGTTAAAATCAATAGTGAGATTACAAAACCATTTAAAGCGAGTAATAAGGCTTTTGAAGCCATGAGTTACTATAAATGGACTTTTCTTGTCTATGGATGGCTTTCGTGTTATGTTTCTCGAGATAATCGTTTAATTATAATCTGTTTTAAGGAAAATGCAAAAGTATTCAACTTAAAATCAATAATAAGATTATAAAATTTAAAGCAAGTAATAAGGCTTTCAAAGGCATGAGTGACTATAATTTGACTTTTCTTGCCAATCGATCGCTTTTGCTTTATATTTCCCAAGGCAAACATTTAATTATAACCTGTTTTAATGAAAAATGTAAATAAAATTTAACTTAAAATTAATAATGAGATCCTAAAACCATTTAAAGTGGGCAATAAGGCTTTCAAAGGCATGAGTTACTGTAAATGGAATTTTCTTGTCAATGGATGGCTTTCGCTTCACGTTTCTCGAGGTAAATATTCAATTACAATATGTTTTAATGAAAAATGTAAAAAAATTTAAGTTAAAATTAATAATTAGATCCTAAAACCATTTAAAGTTTACAAGAAGGCTTTTGAAGGCATGAATGTCTGTAAATGGACTTTTCTTGTCAATGGATGGCTTTCGCTTCACGTTTCATGAGGTAAAAATTCAATTACATTCTTTTTTAATGAAAAATTTAAAAAAATTCAAGTGAAAATCAATAATGAGATTACAAAACCATTTAAAGCGAGTAATAAGGCTTTTGAAGCTATGAGTTACTATAAATGGACTTTTCTTATCAATGGATGGCTTTCGCGTCATGTTTCCCGAGATAATTGTTTTATTATAATTTGTTTTAATGAAAAATGTAAAAAAATTTAACTTAAAATCAATAATAAGATTACCAAACGATTTAAAGCAAGTAATAAGGCTTTCAAAGGCATCAGTGACTATAAATAGACTTTTCTTGCCAATCATCGCTTTTGCTTTACATTTTCCAAGGCAAACGTTTAATTACAACCTATTGTAATGAAAAATATAAAAAAATTTAACTTAAAATTAATAATGAGATCCTAAAACCATTTAATGTGGGCAATAAGGCTTTCGAAGTCATGAGTGACTGTGAATAGACTTTTCTTGTCAATGGATGGCTTTCGCTTCACGTTTCTCGAGATAAATATTCAATTACAATATGTTTTAATAAAAAATGTAAAAAAATTTAACTTAAAATTAATAATGAGATCCTAAAACCATTTAAAGTTGGCTGTAAGGCTTTCGAAGGCATGAGTGACTGTAAATGGACTTTTCTTGTAAATGGATGGCTTTCGCTTCACATTTCCTGAGGTCAACGTTCAATTACAATATGTTTTAATGAAAAATGTAAAAAAATTCAAGTTAAAATCAATAGTGAGATTATAAAACCATTTAAAGCGAGTAATAAGGCTTTTGAAGCCATGAGTTACTATAAATGGACTTTTCTTGTCTATGGATGGCTTTCGCGTTATGTTTCTCGAGATAATTGTTTAATTATAATCTGTTTTAAGGAAAATACAAAAGTATTCAACTTAAAATCAATAATAAGATTATAAAACCATTTAAAGCAAGTAATAAGGCTTTCAAAGGTGTGAGTGACTATAATTTGACTTTTCTTGCCAATCGATCGCTTTTGCTTTATATTTCCCAAGGCAAACATTTAATTATAACCTGTTTTAATGAAAAATGTAAATAAAATTTAACTTAAAATTAATAATGAGATCCTAAAACCATTTAAAGTGGGCAATAAGGCTTTCAAAGGCATGAGTGACTGTAAATGGACTTTTCTTGTCAATGGATGACTTTCGCTTCACGTTTCTCGAGGTAAATATTCAATTACAATATGTTTTAATGAAAAATGTAAAAAAATTTAAGTTAAAATTAATAATGAGATCCTAAAACCATTTAAAGTTTACAAGAAGGCTTTTGAAGGCATGAATGTCTGTAAATGGACTTTTCTTGTCAATGGATGGCTTTCGCTTCACGTTTCATGAGGTAAAAATTCAATTACATTCTTTTTTAATGAAAAATTTAAAAAAATTCAAGTCAAAATCAATAATGAGATTACAAAACCATTTAAAGCGAGTAATAAGGCTTTTGAAGCTATGAGTTACTATAAATGGACTTTTCTTATCAATGGATGGCTTTCGCGTCATGTTTCCCGAGATAATTGTTTTATTATAATTTGTTTTAATGAAAAACGTAAAAAAATTTAACTTAAAATCAATAATAAGATTACCAAACGATTTAAAGCAAGTAATAAGGCTTTCAAAGGCATCAGTGACTATAAATAGACTTTTCTTGCCAATCATCGCTTTTGCTTTACATTTTCCAAGGCAAACGTTTAATTATAACCTATTGTAATGAAAAATATAAAAAAATTTAACTTAAAACTAATAATGAGATCCTAAAACCATTTAAACTGGGCAATAAGGCTTTCGAAGTCATGAGTGACTGTGAATAGACTTTTCTTGTCAATGGATGGCTTTCGCTTCACGTTTCTCGAGATAAATATTCAATTACAATATGTTTTAATAAAAAATGTAAAAAAATTTAACTTAAAATTAATAATGAGATCCTAAAACCATTTAAAGTTGACAGTAAGGCTTTCGAAGGCATGAGTGACTGTAAATGGACTTTTCTTGTAAATGGATGGCTTTCGCTTCACGTTTCCTGAGGTCAACGTTCAATTACAATATGTTTTAATGAAAAATGTAAAAAAATTCAAGTTAAAATCAATAGTGAGATTACAAAACCATTTAAAGCGAGTAATAAGGCTTTTGAAGCCATGAGTTACTATAAATGGACTTTTCTTGTCTATGGATGGCTTTCGCGTTATGTTTCTCGAGATAATCGTTTAATTATAATCTGTTTTAAGGAAAATGCAAAAGTATTCAACTTAAAATCAATAATAAGATTATAAAACCATTTAAAGCAAGTAATAAGGCTTTCAAAGGTGTGAGTGACTATAATTTGACTTTTCTTGCCAATCGATCGCTTTTGCTTTATATTTCCCAAGGCAAACATTTAATTATAACCTGTTTTAATGAAAAATGTAAATAAAATTTAACTTAAAATTAATAATGAGATCCTAAAACCATTTAAAGTGGGCAATAAGGCTTTCAAAGGCATGAGTGACTGTAAATGGACTTTTCTTGTCAATGGATGACTTTCGCTTCACGTTTCTCGAGGTAAATATTCAATTACAATATGTTTTAATGAAAAATGTAAAAAAATTTAAGTTAAAATTAATAATGAGATCCTAAAACCATTTAAAGTTTACAAGAAGGCTTTTGAAGGCATGAATGTCTGTAAATGGACTTTTCTTGTCAATGGATGGCTTTCGCTTCACGTTTCATGAGGTAAAAATTCAATTACATTCTTTTTTAATGAAAACTTTAAAAAAATTCAAGTCAAAATCAATAATGAGATTACAAAACCATTTAAAGCGAGTAATAAGGCTTTTGAAGCTATGAGTTACTATAAATGGACTTTTCTTATCAATGGATGGCTTTCGCGTCATGTTTCCCGAGATAATTGTTTTATTATAATTTGTTTTAATGAAAAACGTAAAAAAATTTAACTTAAAATCAATAATAAGATTACCAAACGATTTAAAGCAAGTAATAAGGCTTTCAAAGGCATCAGTGACTATAAATAGACTTTTCTTGCCAATCATCGCTTTTGCTTTACATTTTCCAAGGCAAACGTTTAATTATAACCTATTGTAATGAAAAATATAAAAAAATTTAACTTAAAACTAATAATGAGATCCTAAAACCATTTAAACTGGGCAATAAGGCTTTCGAAGTCATGAGTGACTGTGAATAGACTTTTCTTGTCAATGGATGGCTTTCGCTTCACGTTTCTCGAGATAAATATTCAATTACAATATGTTTTAATAAAAAATGTAAAAAAATTTAACTTAAAATTAATAATGAGATCCTAAAACCATTTAAAGTTGGCAGTAAGGCTTTCGAAGGCATGAGTGACTGTAAATGGACTTTTCTTGTAAATGGATGGCTTTCGCTTCACGTTTCCTGAGGTGAACGTTCAATTACAATATGTTTTAATGAAAAATGTAAAAAAATTCAAGTTAAAATCAATAGTGAGATTACAAAACCATTTAAAGCGAGTAATAAGGCTTTTGAAGCCATGAGTTACTATAAATGGACTTTTCTTGTCTATGGATGGCTTTCGCTTCATGTTACCCAAGGCAAAGATTTAATTATAATCTGTTTTAATCGAAACTGTAAAAGAATTAAATTTAAAGTCAATAATAAGATTATAAAACCATTTAAAGCGAGTAAAATGGATTTTGAAGGTATGAGTGACTATAAATGAACTTTTCTTGTCAATTGATCGCTTTCACTTCACATTTCCCAAGGTAAACATTCAATTTTAATCTTTTTTAATGCAAAATGTAAAAACATTCAACTTAAAATTAATAATGAGATCATAAAACCATTTAAAGCAGGGAATAAGGCTTTCGAAGGTATTAGTGACCATAAATGAACTTTTCTTGTCAACGGATGGCTTGCGCTTCACGTTTCCCAAGGAAAACATTCAATTATAATATGTTTTAATGAAAAATGTAAAAAAATTCAACTTAAAATTAATAATGAGATCCTAAAACCATTTTAAGCGAGCAATAAGGCTTTCGAAGGCATGAGTGACTGTAAATGGACTTTTCTTATCTATGAATGGATTTCGCTTCACGTTTCTCGAGGTAAAAATTTAATTACATTCTGTGTTAATGAAAAATATAAAAAAATTCAAGTTAAAATCAATAATGAGATTACAAAACCATTTAAAGCGAGTAATAAGGCTTTTGAAGCCATGAGTTACTATAAATGAACTTTTCTTGTTCATGGATGGCTTTCGCGTTATGTTTCTCGAGATAATCGTTTAATTATAATCTGTTTTAAGGAAAATGCAAAAGTATTCAACTTAAAATCAATAATAAGATTATAAAACCATTTAAAGCAAGTAATAAGGCTTTCAAAGGCGTGAGTGACTATAATTTGACTTTTCTTGCCAATCGATCGCTTTTGCTTTATATTTCCCAAGGCAAACATTTAATTATAACCTGTTTTAATGAAAAATGTAAATAAAATTTAACTTAAAATTAATAATGAGATCTTAAAACCATTTAAAGTGGGCAATAAGGCTTTCAAAGGCATGAGTTACTGTAAATGGACTTTTCTTGTCAATGGATGGCTTTCGCTTCACGTTTCTCGAGGTAAATATTCAATTACAATATGTTTTAATGAAAAATGTAAAAAAATTTAAGTTAAATTAATAATGAGATCTTAAAACCATTTAAAGTTTACAAGAAGGCTTTTGAAGGCGTGAATGTCTGTAAATGGACTTTTCTTGTCAATGGATGACTTTCGCTTCACGTTTCATGAGGTAAAAATTCAATTACATTCTTTTTTAATGAAAAATTTAAAAAAATTCAAGTCAAAATCAATAATGAGATTACAAAACCATTTAAAGCGAGTAATAAGGCTTTCGAAGCTATGAGTTACTATAAATGGACTTTTCTTATCAATGGATGACTTTCGCGTCATGTTTCCCGAGATAATTGTTTTATTATAATTTGTTTTAATGAAAAATGTAAAAAAATTTAACTTAAAATCAATAATAAGATTACCAAACGATTTAAAGCAAGTAATAAGGCTTTCAAAGGCATCAGTGACTATAAATAGACTTTTCTTGCCAATCATCGCTTTTGCTTTACATTTTCCAAGGCAAACGTTTAATTATAACCTATTGTAATGAAAAATATAAAAAAATTTAACTTAAAATTAATAATGAGATCCTAAAACCATTTAAAGTGGGCAATAAGGCTTTCGAAGTCATGAGTGACTGTGAATAGACTTTTCTTGTCAATGGATGGCTTTCGCTTCACGTTTCTCGAGATAAATATTCAATTACAATATGTTTTAATAAAAAATGTAAAAAAAATTAACTTAAAATTAATAATGAGATCCTAAAACCATTTAAAGTTGGCAGTAAGGCTTTCGAACGCATGAGTGACTGTAAATGGACTTTTCTTGTAAATGGATGGCTTTCGCTTCACCTTTCCTGAGGTCAACGTTCAATTACAAAATGTTTTAATGAAAAATGTAAAAAAATTCAAGTTAAAATCAATAGTGAGATTACAAAACCATTTAAAGCGAGTAATAAGGCTTTTGAAGCCATGAGTTACTATAAATGGACTTTTCTTGTGTATTGATGGCTTTCGCGTTATGTTTCTCGAGATAATCGTTTAATTATAATCTGTTTTAAGGAAAATGCAAAAGTATTCAACTTAAAATCAATAATAAGATTATAAAATTTAAAGCAAGTAATAAGGCTTTCAAAGGCGTGAGTGACTATAATTTGACTTTTCTTGCCAATCGATCGCTTTTGCTTTATATTTCCCAAGGCAAACATTTAATTATAACCTGTTTTAATGAAAAATGTAAATAAAATTTAACTTAAAATTAATAATGAGATCCTAAAACCATTTAAAGTGGGCAATAAGGCTTTCAAAGGCATGAGTTACTGTAAATGGAATTTTCTTGTCAATGGATGGCTTTCGCTTCACGTTTCTCGAGGTAAATATTCAATTACAATATGTTTTAATGAAAAATGTAAAAAAATTTAAGTGAAAATTAATAATTAGATCCTAAAACCATTTAAAGTTTACAAGAAGGCTTTTGAAGGCATGAATGTCTGTAAATGGACTTTTCTTGTCAATGGATGGCTTTCGCTTCACGTTTCATGAGGTAAAAATTCAATTACATTCTTTTTTAATGAAAAATTTAAAAAAATTCAAGTGAAAATGAATAATGAGATTACAAAACCATTTAAAGCGAGTAATAAGGCTTTTGAAGCTATGAGTTACTATAAATGGACTTTTCTTATCAATGGATGGCTTTCGCGTCATGTTTCCCGAGATAATTGTTTTATTATAATTTGTTTTAATGAAAAATGTAAAAAAATTTAACTTAAAATCAATAATAAGATTACCAAACGATTTAAAGCAAGTAATAAGGCTTTCAAAGGCATCAGTGACTATAAATAGACTTTTCTTGCCAATCATCGCTTTTTCTTTACATTTTCCAAGGCAAACGTTTAATTATAACCTATTGTAATGAAAAATATAAAAAAATTTAACTTAAAATTAATAATGAGATCCTAAAACCATTTAATGTGGGCAATAAGGCTTTCGAAGTCATGAGTGACTGTGAATAGACTTTTCTTGTCAATGGATGGCTTTCGCTTCACGTTTCTCTAGATAAATATTCAATTACAATATGTTTTAATAAAAAATGTAAAAAAATTTAAGTTAAAATTAATAATGAGATCCTAAAACCATTTAAAGTTGGCTGTAAGGCTTTCGAAGGCATGAGTGACTGTAAATGGACTTTTCTTGTAAATGGATGGCTTTCGCTTCACCTTTCCTGAGGTCAACGTTCAATTACAATATGTTTTAATGAAAAATGTAAAAAAATTCAAGTTAAAATCAATAGTGAGATTATAAAACCATTTAAAGCGAGTAATAAGGCTTTTGAAGCCATGAGTTACTATAAATGGACTTTTCTTGTCTATGGATGGCTTTCGCGTTATGTTTCTCGAGATAATTGTTTAATTATAATCTGTTTTAAGGAAAATGCAAAAGTATTCAACTTAAAATCAATAATAAGATTATAAAACCATTTAAAGCAAGTAATAAGGCTTTCAAAGGTGTGAGTGACTATAATTTGACTTTTCTTGCCAATCGATCGCTTTTGTGCTTTATATTTCCCAAGGCAAACATTTAATTATAACCTGTTTTAATGAAAAATGTAAATAAAATTTAACTTAAAATTAATAATGAGATCCTAAAACCATTTAAAGTGGGCAATAAGGCTTTCAAAGGCATGAGTGACTGTAAATGGACTTTTCTTGTCAATGGATGACTTTCGCTTCACGTTTCTCGAGGTAAATATTCAATTACAATATGTTTTAATGAAAAATGTAAAAAAATTTAAGTTAAAATTAATAATGAGATCCTAAAACCATTTAAAGTTTACAAGAAGGCTTTTGAAGGCATGAATGTCTGTAAATGGACTTTTCTTGTCAATGGATGGCTTTCGCTTCACGTTTCATGAGGTAAAAATTCAATTACATTCTTTTTTAATGAAAAATTTAAAAAAATTCAAGTCAAAATCAATAATGAGATTACAAAACCATTTAAAGCGAGTAATAAGGCTTTTGAAGCTATGAGTTACTATAAATGGACTTTTCTTATCAATGGATGGCTTTCGCGTCATGTTTCCCGAGATAATTGTTTTATTATAATTTGTTTTAATGAAAAACGTAAAAAAATTTAACTTAAAATCAATAATAAGATTACCAAACGATTTAAAGCAAGTAATAAGGCTTTCAAAGGTATCAGTGACTATAAATAGACTTTTCTTGCCAATCATCGCTTTTGCTTTACATTTTCCAAGGCAAACGTTTAATTATAACCTATTGTAATGAAAAATATAAAAAAATTTAACTTAAAACTAATAATGAGATCCTAAAACCATTTAAACTGGGCAATAAGGCTTTCGAAGTCATGAGTGACTGTGAATAGACTTTTCTTGTCAATGGATGGCTTTCGCTTCACGTTTCTCGAGATAAATATTCAATTACAATATGTTTTAATAAAAAATGTAAAAAAATTTAACTTAAAATTAATAATGAGATCCTAAAACCATTTAAAGTTGGCAGTAAGGCTTTCGAAGGCATGAGTGACTGTAAATGGACTTTTCTTGTAAATGGATGGCTTTCGCTTCACGTTTCCTGAGGTGAACGTTCAATTACAATATGTTTTAATGAAAAATGTAAAAAAATTCAAGTTAAAATCAATAGTGCGATTACAAAACCATTTAAAGCGAGTAATAAGGCTTTTGAAGCCATGAGTTACTATAAATGGACTTTTCTTGTCTATGGATGGCTTTCGCTTCATGTTTCCCAAGGCAAAGATTTAATTATAATCTGTTTTAATCGAAACTGTAAAAGAATTAAATTTAAAGTCAATAATAAGATTATAAAACCATTTAAAGCGAGTAAAATGGATTTTGAAGGTATGAGTGACTATAAATGGACTTTTCTTGTCAATCGATCGCTTTCACTTCACATTTCCCAATGTAAACATTCAATTTTAATCTTTTTTAATGCAAAATGTAAAAACATTCAACTTAAAATTAATAATGAGATCATAAAACCATTTAAAGCAGGGAATAAGGCTTTCGAAGGTATTAGTGACCATAAATGAACTTTTCTTGTCAACGGATGGCTTGCGCTTCACGTTTCCCAAGGAAAACATTCAATTATAATATGTTTTAATGAAAAATGTAAAAAAATTCAACTTAAAATTAATAATGAGATCCTAAAACCATTTTAAGCGAGCAATAAGGCTTTCGAAGGCATGAGTGACTGTAAATGGACTTTTCTTATCTATGAATGGATTTCGCTTCACGTTTCTCGAGGTAAAAATTTAATTACATTCTGTGTTAATGAAAAATATAAAAAAATTCAAGTTAAAATCAATAATGAGATTACAAAACCATTTAAAGCGAGTAATAAGGCTTTTGAAGCCATGAGTTACTATAAATGAACTTTTCTTGTTCATGGATGGCTTTCGCGTTATGTTTCTCGAGATAATCGTTTAATTATAATCTGTTTTAAGGAAAATGCAAAAGTATTCAACTTAAAATCAATAATAAGATTATAAAACCATTTAAAGCAAGTAATAAGGCTTTCAAAGGCGTGAGTGACAATAATTTGACTTTTCTTGCCAATCGATCGCTTTTGCTTTATATTTCCCAAGGCAAACATTTAATTATAACCTGTTTTAATGAAAAATGTAAATAAAATTTAACTTAAAATTAATAATGAGATCTTAAAACCATTTAAAGTGGGCAATAAGGCTTTCAAAGGCATGAGTTACTGTAAATGGACTTTTCTTGTCAATGGATGGCTTTCGCTTCACGTTTCTCGAGGTAAATATTCAATTACAATATGTTTTAATGAAAAATGTAAAAAAATTTAAGTTAAATTAATAATGAGATCTTAAAACCATTTAAAGTTTACAAGAAGGCTTTTGAAGGCGTGAATGTCTGTAAATGGACTTTTCTTGTCAATGGATGACTTTCGCTTCACGTTTCATGAGGTAAAAATTCAATTACATTCTTTTATAATGAAAAATTTAAAAAAATTCAAGTCAAAATCAATAATGAGATTACAAAACCATTTAAAGCGAGTAATAAGGCTTTTGAAGCTATGAGTTACTATAAATGGACTTTTCTTATCAATGGATGGCTTTCGCGTCATGTTTCCCGAGATAATTGTTTTATTATAATTTGTTTTAATGAAAAATGTAAAAAAATTTAACTTAAAATCAATAATAAGATTACCAAACGATTTAAAGCAAGTAATAAGGCTTTCAAAGGCATCAGTGACTATAAATAGACTTTTCTTGCCAATCATCGCTTTTGCTTTACATTTTCCAAGGCAAACGTTTAATTATAACCTATTGTAATGAAAAATATAAAAAAATTTAACTTAAAATTAATAATGAGATCCTAAAACCATTTAAAGTGGGCAATAAGGCTTTCGAAGTCATGAGTGACTGTGAATAGACTTTTCTTGTCAATGGATGGCTTTCGCTTCACGTTTCTCGAGATAAATATTCAATTACAATATGTTTTAATAAAAAATGTAAAAAAATTTAACTTAAAATTAATAATGAGATCCTAAAACCATTTAAAGTTGGCAGTAAGGCTTTCGAAGGCATGAGTGACTGTAAATGGACTTTTCTTGTAAATGGATGGCTTTCGCTTCACCTTTCCTGAGGTCAACGTTCAATTACAAAATGTTTTAATGAAAAATGTAAAAAAATTCAAGTTAAAATCAATAGTGAGATTACAAAACCATTTAAAGCGAGTAATAAGGCTTTTGAAGCCATGAGTTACTATAAATGGACTTTTCTTGTCTATGGATGGCTTTCGCGTTATATTTCTCGAGATAATCGTTTAATTATAATCTGTTTTAAGGAAAATGCAAAAGTATTCAACTTAAAATCAATAATAAGATTATAAAATTTAAAGCAAGTAATAAGGCTTTCAAAGGCGTGAGTGACTATAATTTGACTTTTCTTGCCAATCGATCGCTTTTGCTTTATATTTCCCAAGGCAAACATTTAATTATAACCTGTTTTAATGAAAAATGTAAATAAAATTTAACTTAAAATTAATAATGAGATCCTAAAACCATTTAAAGTGGGCAATAAGGCTTTCAAAGGCATGAGTGACTGTAAATGGACTTTTCTTGTCAATGGATGACTTTCGCTTCACGTTTCTCGAGGTAAATATTCAATTACAATATGTTTTAATGAAAAATGTAAAAAAATTTAAGTTAAAATTAATAATGAGATCCTAAAACCATTTAAAGTTTACAAGAACGCTTTTGAAGGCATGAATGTCTGTAAATGGACTTTTCTTGTCAATGGATGGCTTTCGCTTCACGTTTCATGAGGTAAAAATTCAATTACATTCTTTTTTAATGAAAAATTTAAAAAAATTCAAGTCAAAATCAATAATGAGATTACAAAACCATTTAAAGCGAGTAATAAGGCTTTTGAAGCTATGAGTTACTATAAATGGACTTTTCTTATCAATGGATGGCTTTCGCGTCATGTTTCCCGAGATAATTGTTTTATTATAATTTGTTTTAATGAAAAATGTAAAAAAATTTAACTTAAAATCAATAATAAGATTACCAAACGATTTAAAGCAAGTAATAAGGCTTTCAAAGGCATCAGTGACTATAAATAGACTTTTCTTGCCAATCATCGCTTTTGCTTTACATTTTCCAAGGCAAACGTTTAATTATAACCTATTGTAATGAAAAATATAAAAAAATTTAACTTAAAATTAATAATGAGATCCTAAAACCATTTAATGTGGGCAATAAGACTTTCGAAGTCATGAGTGACTGTGAATAGACTTTTCTTGTCAATGGATGGCTTTCGCTTCACGTTTCTCGAGATAAATATTCAATTACAATATGTTTTAATAAAAAATGTAAAAAAATTTAACTTAAAATTAATAATGAGATCCTAAAACCATTTAAAGTTGGCTGTAAGGCTTTCGAAGGCATGAGTGACTGTAAATGGACTTTTCTTGTAAATGGATGGCTTTCGCTTCACATTTCCTGAGGTCAACGTTCAATTACAATATGTTTTAATGAAAAATGTAAAAAAATTCAAGTTAAAATCAATAGTGAGATTACAAAACCATTTAAAGCGAGTAATAAGGGTTTTGAAGCCATGAGTTACTATAAATGGACTTTCTTGTCTATGGATGGCTTTTGCTTCATGTTTCCCAAGGCAAAGATTTAATTACAATCTGTTTTAAACGAAACTGTAAAAGAATTAAATTTAAAGTCAATAATAAGATTATAAAACCATTTAAAGCGAGTAAAATGGCTTTTGAAGGTATGAGTGACTATAAATGGACTTTTCTTCTCAATCGATCACTTTCACTTCACATTTCCCAAGGTAAACATTCAATTTTAATCTTTTTTAATGCAAAATGTAAAAACATTCAACTTAAAATTAATAATGAGATCATAAAACCATTTAAAGCAGGGAATAAGGCTTTCGAAGGTATTAGTGACCATAAATGAACTTTTCTTGTCAACGGATGGCTTGCGCTTCACGTTTCCCAAGGAAAATATTCAATTATAATATGTTTTAATGAAAAATATAAAAAAATTCAACTTAAAATTAATAATGAGATCCTAAAACCATTTTAAGCGAGCAATAAGGCTTTCGAAGGCATGAGTGACTGTAAATGGACTTTTCTTATCAATGAATGGATTTCGCTTCACGTTTCTCGAGGTAAAAATTTAATTACATTCTGTGTTAATGAAAAATATAAAAAAATTCAAGTTAAAATCAATAATGAGATTACAAAACCATTTAAAGCGAGTAATAAGGCTTTTCAAGCCATGAGTTACTATGAATGGACTTTTCTTGTTCATGGATGGCTTTCGCGTTATGTTTCTCGAGATAATCGTTTAATTATAATCTGTTTTAAGGAAAATGCAAAAGTATTCAACTTAAAATCAATAATAAGATTATAAAACCATTTAAAGCAAGTAATAAGGCTTTCAAAGGCGTGAGTGACTATAATTTGACTTTTCTTGCCAATCGATCGCTTTTGCTTTATATTTCCCAAGGCAAACATTTAATTATAACCTGTCTTAATGAAAAATGTAAATAAAATTTAACTTAAAATTAATAATGAGATCTTAAAACCATTTAAAGTGGGCAATAAGGCTTTCAAAGGCATGAGTTACTGTAAATGGAATTTTCTTGTCAATGGATGGCTTTTCGCTTCACGTTTCTCGAGGTAAATATTCAATTACAATCTGTTTTAATGAAAAATGTAAAAAAATTTAAGTTAAATTAATAATGAGATCTTAAAACCATTTAAAGTTTACAAGAAGGCTTTTGAAGGCGTGAATGTCTGTAAATGGACTTTTCTTGTCAATGGATGACTTTCGCTTCGCGTTTCATGAGGTAAAAATTCAATTACATTCTTTTATAATGAAAAATTTTAAAAAATTCAAGTCAAAATCAATAGTGAGATTACAAAACCATTTAAAGCGAGTAATAAGGCTTTTGAAGCCATGAGTTACTATAAATGGACTTTTCTTGTCTATGGATGGCTTTCGCGTTATGTTTCTCGAGATAATCGTTTAATTATAATCTGTTTTAAGGAAAATGCAAAAGTATTCAACTTAAAATCAATAATAAGATTATAAAACCATTTAAAGCAAGTAATAAGGCTTTCAAAGGCGTGAGTGACTATAATTTGACTTTTCTTGCCAATCGATCGCTTTTGCTTTATATTTCCCAAGGCAAACATTTAATTATAACCTGTTTTAATAAAAAATGTAAATAAAATTTAACTTAAAATTAATAATGAGATCCTAAAACTATTTAAAGTGGGCAATAAGGCTTTCAAAGGCATGAGTTACTGTAAATGGACTTTTCTTGTCAATGGATGGCTTTCGCTTCACGTTTCTCGAGGTAAATATTCAATTACAATATGTTTTAATGAAAAATGTAAAAAAATTTAAGTTAAATTAATAATGAGATCTTAAAACCATTTAAAGTTTACAAGAAGGCTTTTGAAGGCGTGAATGTCTGTAAATGGACTTTTCTTGTCAATGGATGACTTTCGCTTCGCGTTTCATGAGGTAAAAATTCAATTACATTCTTTTATAATGAAAAATTTTAAAAAATTCAAGTCAAAATCAATAGTGAGATTACAAAACCATTTAAAGCGAGTAATAAGGCTTTTGAAGCCATGAGTTACTATAAATGGACTTTTCTTGTCTATGGATGGCTTTCGCGTTATGTTTCTCGAGATAATCGTTTAATTATAATCTGTTTTAAGGAAAATGCAAAAGTATTCAACTTAAAATCAATAATAAGATTATAAAACCATTTAAAGCAAGTAATAAGGCTTTCAAAGGCGTGAGTGACTATAATTTGACTTTTCTTGCCAATCGATCGCTTTTGCTTTATATTTCCCAAGGCAAACATTTAATTATAACCTGTTTTAATAAAAAATGTAAATAAAATTTAACTTAAAATTAATAATGAGATCTTAAAACCATTTAAAGTGGGCAATAAGGCTTTCAAAGGCATGAGTTACTGTAAATGGACTTTTCTTGTCAATGGATGGCTTTCGCTTCACGTTTCTCGAGGTAAATATTCAATTACAATATGTTTTAATGAAAAATGTAAAAAAATTTAAGTTAAATTAATAATGAGATCTTAAAACCATTTAAAGTTTACAAGAAGGCTTTTGAAGGCGTGAATGTCTGTAAATGGACTTTTCTTGTCAATGGATGACTTTCGCTTCGCGTTTCATGAGGTAAAAATTCAATCACATTCTTTTATAATGAAAAATTTTTAAAAATTCAAGTTAAAATCAATAGTGAGATTACAAAACCATTTAAAGCGAGTAATAAGGCTTTTGAAGCCATGAGTTACTATAAATGGACTTTTCTTGTCTATGGATGGCTTTCGCGTTATGTTTCTCGAGATAATCGTTTAATTATAATCTGTTTTAAGGAAAATGCAAAAGTATTCAACTTAAAATCAATAATAAGATTATAAAACCATTTAAAGCAAGTAATAAGGCTTTCAAAGGCGTGAGTGACTATAATTTGACTTTTCTTGCCAATCGATCGCTTTTGCTTTATATTTCCCAAGGCAAACATTTAATTATAACCTGTTTTAATAAAAAATGTAAATAAAATTTAACTTAAAATTAATAATGAGATCCTAAAACTATTTAAAGTGGGCAATAAGGCTTTCAAAGGCATGAGTTACTGTAAATGGACTTTTCTTGTCAATGGATGGCTTTCGCTTCACGTTTCTCGAGGTAAATATTCAATTACAATATGTTTTAATGAAAAATGTAAAAAAATTTAAGTTAAATTAATAATGAGATCTTAAAACCATTTAAAGTTTACAAGAAGGCTTTTGAAGGCGTGAATGTCTGTAAATGGACTTTTCTTGTCAATGGATGACTTTCGCTTCGCGTTTCATGAGGTAAAAATTCAATCACATTCTTTTATAATGAAAAATTTTAAAAAATTCAAGTTAAAATCAATAGTGAGATTACAAAACCATTTAAAGCGAGTAATAAGGCTTTTGAAGCCATGAGTTACTATAAATGGACTTTTCTTGTCTATGGATGGCTTTCGCGTTATGTTTCTCGAGATAATCGTTTAATTATAATCTGTTTTAAGGAAAATGCAAAAGTATTCAACTTAAAATCAATAATAAGATTATAAAACCATTTAAAGCAAGTAATAAGGCTTTCAAAGGCGTGAGTGACTATAATTTGACTTTTCTTGCCAATCGATCGCTTTTGCTTTATATTTCCCAAGGCAAACATTTAATTATAACCTGTTTTAATAAAAAATGTAAATAAAATTTAACTTAAAATTAATAATGAGATCCTAAAACTATTTAAAGTGGGCAATAAGGCTTTCAAAGGCATGAGTTACTGTAAATGGACTTTTCTTGTCAATGGATGGCTTTCGCTTCTCGTTTCTCGAGGTAAATATTCAATTACAATATGTTTTAATGAAAAATGTAAAAAAATTTAAGTTAAATTAATAATGAGATCTTAAAACCATTTAAAGTTTACAAGAAGGCTTTTGAAGGCGTGAATGTCTGTAAATGGACTTTTCTTGTCAATGGATGACTTTCGCTTCGCGTTTCATGAGGTAAAAATTCAATTACATTCTTTTATAATGAAAAATTTTAAAAAATTCAAGTCAAAATCAATAGTGAGATTACAAAACCATTGAAAGCGAGTAATAAGGCTTTTGAAGCCATGAGTTACTATAAATGGACTTTTCTTGTCTATGGATGGCTTTCGCGTTATGTTTCTCGAGATAATCGTTTAATTATAATCTGTTTTAAGGAAAATGCAAAAGTATTCAACTTAAAATCAATAATAAGATTATAAAACCATTTAAAGCAAGTAATAAGGCTTTCAAAGGCGTGAGTGACTATAATTTGACTTTTCTTGCCAATCGATCGCTTTTGCTTTATATTTCCCAAGGCAAACATTTAATTATAACCTGTTTTAATAAAAAATGTAAATAAAATTTAACTTAAAATTAATAATGAGATCTTAAAACCATTTAAAGTGGGCAATAAGGCTTTCAAAGGCATGAGTTACTGTAAATGGACTTTTCTTGTCAATGGATGGCTTTCGCTTCACGTTTCTCGAGGTAAATATTCAATTACAATATGTTTTAATGAAAAATGTAAAAAAATTTAAGTTAAATTAATAATGAGATCTTAAAACCATTTAAAGTTTACAAGAAGGCTTTTGAAGGCGTGAATGTCTGTAAATGGACTTTTCTTGTCAATGGATGACTTTCGCTTCACGTTTCATGAGGTAAAAATTCAATTACATTCTTTTATAATGAAAAATTTAAAAAAATTCAAGTCAAAATCAATAATGAGATTACAAAACCATTTAAAGCGAGTAATAAGGCTTTTGAAGCTATAAGTTACTATAAATGGACTTTTCTTATCAATGGATGGCTTTCGCGTCATGTTTCCCGAGATAATTGTTTTATTATAATTTGTTTTAATGAAAAATGTAAAAAAATTTAACTTAAAATCAATAATAAGATTACCAAACGATTTAAAGCAAGTAATAAGGCTTTCAAAGGCATCAGTGACTATAAATAGACTTTTCTTGCCAATCATCGCTTTTGCTTTACATTTTCCAAGGCAAACGTTTAATTATAACCTATTGTAATGAAAAATATAAAAAAATTTAACTTAAAATTAATAATGAGATCCTAAAACCATTTAAAGTGGGCAATAAGGCTTTCGAAGTCATGAGTGACTGTGAATAGACTTTTCTTGTCAATGGATGGCTTTCGCTTCACGTTTCTCGAGATAAATATTCAATTACAATATGTTTTAATAAAAAATGAGATAAAATTTAACTTAAAATTAATAATGAGATCCTAAAACCATTTAAAGTTGGCAGTAAGGCTTTCGAAGGCATGAGTGACTGTAAATGGACTTTTCTTGTAAATGGATGGCTTTCGCTTCACGTTTCCTGAGGTCAACGTTCAATTACAATATGTTTTAATGAAAAATGTAAAAAAATTCAAGTTAAAATCAATAGTGAGATTACAAAACCATTTAAAGCGAGTAATAAGGCTTTTGAAGCCATGAGTTACTATAAATGGACTTTCTTGTCTATGGATGGCTTTTGCTTCATGTTTCCCAAGGCAAAGATTTAATTACAATCTGTTTTAAACGAAACTGTAAAAGAATTAAATTTAAAGTCAATAATAAGATTATAAAACCATTTAAAGCGAGTAAAATGGCTTTTGAAGGTATGAGTGACTATAAATGGACTTTTCTTCTCAATCGATCACTTTCACTTCACATTTCCCAAGGTAAACATTCAATTTTAATCTTTTTTAATGCAAAATGTAAAAACATTCAACTTAAAATTAATAATGAGATCATAAAACCATTTAAAGCAGGGAATAAGGCTTTCGAAGGTATTAGTGACCATAAATGAACTTTTCTTGTCAACGGATGGCTTGCGCTTCACGTTTCCCAAGGAAAATATTCAATTATAATATGTTTTAATGAAAAATATAAAAAAATTCAACTTAAAATTAATAATGAGATCCTAAAACCATTTTAAGCGAGCAATAAGGCTTTCGAAGGCATGAGTGACTGTAAATGGACTTTTCTTATCAATGAATGGATTTCGCTTCACGTTTCTCGAGGTAAAAATTTAATTACATTCTGTGTTAATGAAAAATATAAAAAAATTCAAGTTAAAATCAATAATGAGATTACAAAACCATTTAAAGCGAGTAATAAGGCTTCTGAAGCCATGAGTTACTATAAATGGACTTTTCTTGTTCATGGATGGCTTTCGCGTTATGTTTCTCGAGATAATCGTTTAATTATAATCTGTTTTAAGGAAAATGCAAAAGTATTCAACTTAAAATCAATAATAAGATTATAAAACCATTTAAAGCAAGTAATAAGGCTTTCAAAGGCGTGAGTGACTATAATTTGACTTTTCTTGCCAATCGATCGCTTTTGCTTTATATTTCCCAAGGCAAACATTTAATTATAACCTGTTTTAATAAAAAATGTAAATAAAATTTAACTTAAAATTAATAATGAGATCTTAAAACCATTTAAAGTGGGCAATAAGGCTTTCAAAGGCATGAGTTACTGTAAATGGACTTTTCTTGTCAATGGATGGCTTTCGCTTCACGTTTCTCGAGGTAAATATTCAATTACAATATGTTTTAATGAAAAATGTAAAAAAATTTAAGTTAAATTAATAATGAGATCTTAAAACCATTTAAAGTTTACAAGAAGGCTTTTGAAGGCGTGAATGTCTGTAAATGGACTTTTCTTGTCAATGGATGACTTTCGCTTCACGTTTCATGAGGTAAAAATTCAATTACATTCTTTTATAATGAAAAATTTAAAAAAATTCAAGTCAAAATCAATAATGAGATTACAAAACCATTTAAAGCGAGTAATAAGGCTTTTGAAGCTATAAGTTACTATAAATGGACTTTTCTTATCAATGGATGGCTTTCGCGTCATGTTTCCCGAGATAATTGTTTTATTATAATTTGTTTTAATGAAAAATGTAAAAAAATTTAACTTAAAATCAATAATAAGATTACCAAACGATTTAAAGCAAGTAATAAGGCTTTCAAAGGCATCAGTGACTATAAATAGACTTTTCTTGCCAATCATCGCTTTTGCTTTACATTTTCCAAGGCAAACGTTTAATTATAACCTATTGTAATGAAAAATATAAAAAAATTTAACTTAAAATTAATAATGAGATCCTAAAACCATTTAAAGTGGGCAATAAGGCTTTCGAAGTCATGAGTGACTGTGAATAGACTTTTCTTGTCAATGGATGGCTTTCGCTTCACGTTTCTCGAGATAAATATTCAATTACAATATGTTTTAATAAAAAATGAGATAAAATTTAACTTAAAATTAATAATGAGATCCTAAAACCATTTAAAGTTGGCAGTAAGGCTTTCGAAGGCATGAGTGACTGTAAATGGACTTTTCTTGTAAATGGATGGCTTTCGCTTCACGTTTCCTGAGGTCAACGTTCAATTACAATATGTTTTAATGAAAAATGTAAAAAAATTCAAGTTAAAATCAATAGTGAGATTACAAAACCATTTAAAGCGAGTAATAAGGCTTTTGAAGCCATGAGTTACTATAAATGGACTTTCTTGTCTATGGATGGCTTTTGCTTCATGTTTCCCAAGGCAAAGATTTAATTACAATCTGTTTTAAACGAAACTGTAAAAGAATTAAATTTAAAGTCAATAATAAGATTATAAAACCATTTAAAGCGAGTAAAATGGCTTTTGAAGGTATGAGTGACTATAAATGGACTTTTCTTCTCAATCGATCACTTTCACTTCACATTTCCCAAGGTAAACATTCAATTTTAATCTTTTTTAATGCAAAATGTAAAAACATTCAACTTAAAATTAATAATGAGATCATAAAACCATTTAAAGCAGGGAATAAGGCTTTCGAAGGTATTAGTGACCATAAATGAACTTTTCTTGTCAACGGATGGCTTGCGCTTCACGTTTCCCAAGGAAAATATTCAATTATAATATGTTTTAATGAAAAATATAAAAAAATTCAACTTAAAATTAATAATGAGATCCTAAAACCATTTTAAGCGAGCAATAAGGCTTTCGAAGGCATGAGTGACTGTAAATGGACTTTTCTTATCAATGAATGGATTTCGCTTCACGTTTCTCGAGGTAAAAATTTAATTACATTCTGTGTTAATGAAAAATATAAAAAAATTCAAGTTAAAATCAATAATGAGATTACAAAACCATTTAAAGCGAGTAATAAGGCTTCTGAAGCCATGAGTTACTATAAATGGACTTTTCTTGTTCATGGATGGCTTTCGCGTTATGTTTCTCGAGATAATCGTTTAATTATAATCTGTTTTAAGGAAAATGCAAAAGTATTCAACTTAAAATCAATAATAAGATTATAAAACCATTTAAAGCAAGTAATAAGGCTTTCAAAGGCGTGAGTGACTATAATTTGACTTTTCTTGCCAATCGATCGCTTTTGCTTTATATTTCCCAAGGCAAACATTTAATTATAACCTGTCTTAATGAAAAATGTAAATAAAATTTAACTTAAAATTAATAATGAGATCTTAAAACCATTTAAAGTGGGCAATAAGGCTTTCAAAGGCATGAGTTACTGTAAATGGACTTTTCTTGTCAATGGATGGCTTTCGCTTCACGTTTCTCGAGGTAAATATTCAATTACAATATGTTTTAATGAAAAATGTAAAAAAATTTAAGTTAAATTAATAATGAGATCTTAAAACCATTTAAAGTTTACAAGAAGGCTTTTGAAGGCGTGAATGTCTGTAAATGGACTTTTCTTGTCAATGGATGACTTTCGCTTCGCGTTTCATGAGGTAAAAATTCAATTACATTCTTTTATAATGAAAAATTTTAAAAAATTCAAGTCAAAATCAATAGTGAGATTACAAAACCGTTTAAAGCGAGTAATAAGGCTTTTGAAGCCATGAGTTACTATAAATGGACTTTTCTTGTCTATGGATGGCTTTCGCGTTATGTTTCTCGAGATAATCGTTTAATTATAATCTGTTTTAAGGAAAATGCAAAAGTATTCAACTTAAAATCAATAATAAGATTATAAAACCATTTAAAGCAAGTAATAAGGCTTTCAAAGGCGTGAGTGACTATAATTTGACTTTTCTTGCCAATCGATCGCTTTTGCTTTATATTTCCCAAGGCAAACATTTAATTATAACCTGTTTTAATAAAAAATGTAAATAAAATTTAACTTAAAATTAATAATGAGATCCTAAAACTATTTAAAGTGGGCAATAAGGCTTTCAAAGGCATGAGTTACTGTAAATGGACTTTTCTTGTCAATGGATGGCTTTCGCTTCACGTTTCTCGAGGTAAATATTCAATTACAATATGTTTTAATGAAAAATGTAAAAAAATTTAAGTTAAATTAATAATGAGATCTTAAAACCATTTAAAGTTTACAAGAAGGCTTTTGAAGGCGTGAATGTCTGTAAATGGACTTTTCTTGTCAATGGATGACTTTCGCTTCGCGTTTCATGAGGTAAAAATTCAATTACATTCTTTTATAATGAAAAATTTTAAAAAATTCAAGTCAAAATCAATAGTGAGATTACAAAACCATTTAAAGCGAGTAATAAGGCTTTTGAAGCCATGAGTTACTATAAATGGACTTTTCTTGTCTATGGATGGCTTTCGCGTTATGTTTCTCGAGATAATCGTTTAATTATAATCTGTTTTAAGGAAAATGCAAAAGTATTCAACTTAAAATCAATAATAAGATTATAAAACCATTTAAAGCAAGTAATAAGGCTTTCAAAGGCGTGAGTGACTATAATTTGACTTTTCTTGCCAATCGATCGCTTTTGCTTTATATTTCCCAAGGCAAACATTTAATTATAACCTGTTTTAATAAACAATGTAAATAAAATTTAACTTAAAATTAATAATGAGATCTTAAAACCATTTAAAGTGGGCAATAAGGCTTTCAAAGGCATGAGTTACTGTAAATGGACTTTTCTTGTCAATGGATGGCTTTCGCTTCACGTTTCTCGAGGTAAATATTCAATTACAATATGTTTTAATGAAAAATGTAAAAAAATTTAAGTTAAATTAATAATGAGATCTTAAAACCATTTAAAGTTTACAAGAAGGCTTTTGAAGGCGTGAATGTCTGTAAATGGACTTTTCTTGTCAATGGATGACTTTCGCTTCACGTTTCATGAGGTAAAAATTCAATTACATTCTTTTATAATGAAAAATTTAAAAAAATTCAAGTCAAAATCAATAATGAGATTACAAAACCATTTAAAGCGAGTAATAAGGCTTTTGAAGCTATAAGTTACTATAAATGGACTTTTCTTATCAATGGATGGCTTTCGCGTCATGTTTCCTGAGATAATTGTTTTATTATAATTTGTTTTAATGAAAAATATAAAAAAATTTAACTTAAAATCAATAATAAGATTACCAAACGATTTAAAGCAAGTAATAAGGCTTTCAAAGGCATCAGTGACTATAAATAGACTTTTCTTGCCAATCATCGCTTTTGCTTTACATTTTCCAAGGCAAACGTTTAATTATAACCTATTGTAATGAAAAATATAAAAAAATTTAACTTAAAATTAATAATGAGATCTTAAAACCATTTAAAGTGGGCAATAAGGCTTTCGAAGTCATGAGTGACTGTGAATAGACTTTTCTTGTCAATGGATGGCTTTCGCTTCACGTTTCTCGAGATAAATATTCAATTACAATATGTTTTAATAAAAAATGAGATAAAATTTAACTTAAAATTAATAATGAGATCCTAAAACCATTTAAAGTTGGCAGTAAGGCTTTCGAAGGCATGAGTGACTGGAAATGGACTTTTCTTGTAAATGGATGGCTTTCGCTTCACGTTTCCTGAGGTCAACGTTCAATTACAATATGTTTTAATGAAAAATGTAAAAAAATTCAAGTTAAAATCAATAGTGAGATTACAAAACCATTTAAAGCGAGTAATAAAGCTTTTGAAGCCATGAGTTACTATAAATGGACTTTCTTGTCTATGGATGGCTTTTGCTTCATGTTTCCCAAGGCAAAGATTTAATTACAATCTGTTTTAAACGAAACTGTAAAAGAATTAAATTTAAAGTCAATAATAAGATTATAAAACCATTTAAAGCGAGTAAAATGACTTTTGAAGGTTTGAGTGACTATAAATGAAGTTTTCTTGTCAATCGATCGCTTTCACTTCACATTTCCCAAGGTAAACATTCAATTTTAATCTTTTTTAATGAAACATGTAAAAACATTCAACTTAAAATTAATAATGAGATCATAAAACCATTTAAAGCAGGGAATAACGCTTTCGAAGGTATTAGTGACTGTAAATTAACTTTTCTTGTCAACGGATGGCTTGCGCTTCACGTTTCCCAAGGAAAACATTCAATTATAATATGTTTTAATGAAAATTATAAAAAAATTCAACTTAAAATTAATAATGAGATCCTAAAACCATTTTAAGCGGGCAATAAGGCTTTCGAAGGCATGAGTGACTGTAAATGGACCTTTCTTGTCAATGAATGGCTTTCGCTTCATGTTTCTGGAGGTAAAAATTTAGTTACATTCTGTGTTAATGAAAAATGTAAAGAAATTCAAGTTAAAATCAATAATGAGATTACAAAACCATTTAAAGCGAGTAACAAGGCTTTTGAAGCCATGAGTTACTATAAATGGACTTTTCTTGTTAATGGATGGCTTTCGTGTTATGTTTCTCGAGATAATCGTTTAATTATAATCTGTTTTAAGGATAATTGTAAAAAAATTCAACTTAAAATCAACAATAAGATTATAAAACCATTTAAAGCAATTAATAAGACTTCCAAAGGCATTAGTGGTTATAATTAGACTTTTCTTGGCAATCGATCGCTTTTGCTTTACATTTCCCAAGGGACACATTTAATTATAACCTGTTTTAATGAAAAATATAAAAACATTCAACTTAAAATTAATAATGAGATCCTAAAACCATTTAAAGCTGGCAATAAGGCTTTCGACGGCATGAGTGACTGTAAATGGACTTTTCTTGTCAATGAATGGCTTTCGCTTCACGTTTCTCGAGATAAAAATTCAATTACATTCTGTTTTAACAAAAAATGTAAAACAATTCAAGTTAAAATCAATAATGAGATTACAAAACCATTTAAAGCATGTAATAAGGCTTTTAAAGCCATGAGTTACTATAAATGGACTTTTCTTGTCAATGGATTGCTTTTGCTTCATGTTTCCCGAGATAATCGTTTAATTATAATATGTTTTAATGAAAAATGCAAAAAAATTCAACTTAAAATCAATAATAAGATTACGAAACCATTTAAAGCGAGTAATAAGGCTTTTGAAGCCATGAGTTACTATAAATGGACTTTTCTTGTCTATGGATGGCTTTCGCTTCATGTTTCCCAAGGCAAAGATTTAATTATAATCTGTTTTAATCGAAACTGTAAAAGAATTAAATTTAAAGTCAATAATAAGATTATAAAACCATTTAAAGCGAGTAAAATGGCTTTTGAAGGTATGAGTGACTATAAATGGACTTTTCTTGTCAATCGATCGCTTTCACTTCACATTTCCCAAGGTAAACATTCAATTTTAATCTTTTTTAATGCAAAATGTAAAAACATTCAACTTAAAATTAATAATGAGATCATAAAACCATTTAAAACAGGGAATAAGGCTTTCGAAGGTATTAGTGACCATAAATGAACTTTTCTTGTCAACGGATGGCTTGCGCTTCACGTTTCCCAAGGAAAACATTCAATTATAAAATGTTTTAATGAAAAATGTAAAAAAATTCAACTTAAAATTAATAATGAGATCCTAAAACCATTTTAAGCGGGCAATAAGGCTTTCGAAGGCATGAGTGGCTGTAAATGGACTTTTTTTGTCAATGAATGGCTTTCGCTTCACGTTTCTCGAGGTAAAAATTTAATTACATTCTGTGTTAATGAAAAATATAAAAAAATTCAAGTTAAAATCAATATTGAGATTACAAAACCATTTAAAGCGAGTAATAAGGCTTTTGAAGCCATGAGTTACTATAAATGGACTTTTCTTGTCTATGGATGGCTTTCGCGTTATGTTTCTCGAGATAATCGTTTAATTATAATCTGTTTTAAGGAAAATGCAAAAGTATTCAACTTAAAATCAATAATAAGATTATAGAACCATTTAAAGCAAGTAATAAGGCTTTCAAAGGCGTGAGTGACTATAATTTGACTTTTCTTGCCAATCGATCGCTTTTGCTTTATATTTCCCAAGGCAAACATTTAATTATAACCCGTTTTAATGAAAAATGTAAATAAAATTTAACTTAAAATTAATAATGAGATCCTAAAACTATTTAAAGTGGGCAATAAGGCTTTCAAAGGCTTGAGTGACTGTAAATGGACTTTTCTTGTCAATGGATGGCCTTCGCTTCACGTTTCTCGAGGTAAATATTCAATTACAATATGTTTTAATGAAAAATGTAAAAAAATTTAAGTTAAAATTAATAATGAGATATTAAAACCATTTAAAGTTTACAAGAGGGCTTTTGAAGGTATGAATGTCTATAAATGGACTTTTCTTGTCAATGGATGGCTTTCGCTTCACGTTTCATGAGGTAAAAATTCAATTACATTCTTTTATAATGAAAAATTTAAAAAAATTCAAGTCAAAATCAATAATGAGATTACAAAACCATTTAAAGCGAGTAATAAGGCTTTTGAAGCTATGAGTTACTATAAATGGACTTTTCTTATCAATGGATGGCTTTTGCGTCATGTTTCCCGAGATAATTGTTTTATTATAATCTGTTTTAATGAAAAATGTAAAAAAATTTAACTTAAAATCAATAATAAGATTACCAAACGATTTAAAGCAAGTAGTAAGGCTTTCAAAGGCATCAGTGACTATAAATAGACTTTTCTTGCCAATCATCGCTTTTGCTTTACATTTTCCAAGGCAAACGTTTAATTATAACCTATTGTAATGAAAAATATAAAAAAATTTAACTTAAAATTAATAATGAGATCCTAAAACCATTTAAAGTGGGCAATAAGGCTTTCGAAGTCATGAGTGACTGTGAATAGACTTTTCTTGTCAATGGATGGCTTTCTCTTCACGTTTCTCGAGATAAATATTCAATTACAATATGTTTTAATAAAAAATGTAAAAAAATTTAATTTAAAATTAATAATGAGATCCTAAAACCATTTAAAGTTGGCAGTAAGGCTTTCGAAGGCATGAGTGACTGTAAATGAACTTTTCTTGTAAATGGATGGCTTTCGCTTCACGTTTCCTGAGGTCAACGTTCAATTACAATATGTTTTAATGAAAAATGTAAAAAAATTCAAGTTAAAATCAATAGTGAGATTACAAAACTATTTAAAGCGAGTAATAAGGCTTTTGAAGCCATGAGTTACTATAAATGGACTTTTCTTGTCTATGGATGGCTTTCGCTTCATGTTTCCCAAGGCAAAGATTTAATTACAATCTGTTTTAATCGAAACTGTAAAAGAATTAAATTTAAAGTCAATAATAAGATTATAAAACCATTTAAAGCGAGTAAAATAGCTTTTGAAGGTTTGAGTGACTATAAATGAAGTTTTCTTGTCAATCGATCGTTTTCACTTCACATTTCCCAAGGTAAACATTCAATTTTAATCTTTTTTAATGAAAAATGTAAAAACATTCAACTTAAAATTAATAAGGAGATCATAAAGCCATTTAAAGCAGGGAATAAGGCTTTCGAAGGTATTAGTGACTGTAAATGAACTTTTCTTGTCAACGGATGGCTTGCGCTTCACGTTTCCCAAGGAAAACATTCAATTATAATATGTTTTAATGAAAAATGTAAAAAAATTCAACTTAAAATTAATAATGAGATCCTAAAACCATTTTAAGCGGGCAATAAGGCTTTCGAAGGCATGAGTGACTGTAAATGGACCTTTCTTGTCAATGAATGGCTTTCACTTCATGTTTCTGGAGGTAAAAATTTAGTTACACTCTGTGTTAATGAAAAATGTAAAAAAATTCAAGTTAAAATCAATAATGACATTACAAAACCATTTAAAGCGAGTAACAAGGCTTTTGAAGCCATGGGTTACTATAAATGGACTTTTCTTGTTAATGGATGGCTTTCGTGTTATCTTTCTCGAGATAATCGTTTAATTATAATCTATTTTAAGGATAATTGTAAAAAACTTCAACTTAAAATCAACAATAAGATTATAAAACCTTTTAAAGCAATTAATAAGACTTCCAAAGGCATTAGTGGTTATAATTAGACTTTTCTTGGCAATCGATCGCTTTTGCTTTACATTTCCCAAGGGAAACATTTAATTATAACCTGTTTTAATGAAAAATATAAAAACATTCAGCTTAAAATTAATAATGAGATCCTAAAACCATTTAAAGCGGGCAATAAGGCTTTCGACGGCATGAGTGACTGTAAATGGACCTTTCTGGTCAATGAATGGCTTTCGCTTCACGTTTCTCGAGATAAAAATTCAATTACATTCTGTTTTGATCAAAAATGTAAAACAATTCAAGTTAAAATCAATAATCAGATTACAAAACTATTTAAAGCGAGTAATAAGGCTTTTAAAGCCATGAGTTACTATAAATGGACTTTTCTTGTCAACGGATTGCTTTCGCTTCATGTTTCCCGAGATAATCGTTTAATTATAATATGTTTTAATGAAAAATGCAAAAAAATTCAATTTAAAATCAATAATAAGATTACGAAACCATTTAAAGCGAGTAATAAGGCTTTTGAAGCCATGAGTTACTATAAATGGACTTTTCTTGTCTATGGATGGCTTTCGCTTCATGTTTCCCAAGGCAAAGATTTAATTATAATCTGTTTTAATCGAAACTGTAAAAGAATTAAATTTAAAGTCAATAATAAGATTATAAAACCATTTAAAGCGAGTAAAATGGCTTTTGAAGGCATGAGTGACTATAAATGGACTTTTCTTGTCAATCGATCGCTTTCACTTCACATTTCCCAAGGTAAACATTCAATTTTAATCTTTTTTAAAGCAAAATGTAAAAATATTCAACTTAAAATTAAGAATGAGATCATAAAACCATTTAAAGTAGGGAATAAGGCTTTCGAAGGTATTAGTGACCATAAATGAACTTTTCTTGTCAACGGATGGCTTGCGCTTCACGTTTCCCAAGGAAAACATTCAATTATAATATGTTTTAATGAAAAATGTAAAAAAATTCAACTTAAAATTAATAATGAGATCCTAAAACTATTTTAAGCGGGCAATAAGGCTTTCGAAGGCATGAGTGACTGTAAATGGACCTTTCTTGTCAATGAATGGCTTTCGCTTCATGTTTCTGGAGGTAAAAATTTAGTTACATTCTGTGTTAATGAAAAATGTAAAAAAATTCAAGTTAAAATCAATAATGAGATTACAAAACCATTTAAAGCGAGTAACAAGGCTTTTGAAGCCATGAGTTACTATAAATGGACTTTTCTTGTTAATGGATGGCTTTCGTGTTATGTTTCTCGAGATAATCGTTTAATTATAATCTATTTTAAGGATAATTGTAAAAAAATTCAACTTAAAATCAACAATAAGATTATAAAACCATTAAAAGCAATTAATAAGACTTCCAGAGGCATTAGTGGTTATAATTAGACTTTTCTTGGCAATCGATCGTTTTTGCTTTACATTTCCCAAGGGAAACATTTAATTATAACCTGTTTTAATGAAAAATATAAAAACATTCAACTTAAAATTAATAATGAGATCCTAAAACCATTTAAAGCAGGCAATAAGGCTTTCGACGGCATGAGTGACTGTAAATAGACCTTTCTTGTCAATGAATGGCTTTCTCTTCACGTTTCTCGAGATAAAAATTCAATTACATTCTGTTTTAATGAAAAATGTAAAACAATTCAAGTTAAAATCAATAATGAGATTAAAAAACCATTTAAAGCGAGTAATAAGGCTTTTAAAGTCATGAGTTACTATAAATGGACTTTTCTTGTCAATGGATTGCTTTCGCTTCATGTTTCCCGAGATAATCATTTAATTATAATATGTTTTAATGAAAAATGCAAAAAAATACAACTTAAAATCAATAATAAGATTACGAAACCATTTAAAGCGAGTAATAAGGCTTTTGAAGCCATGAGTTACTATAAATGGACTTTTCTTGTCTATGGATAGCTTTCGCTTCATGTTTCCCAAGGCAAAGATTTAATTATAATCTGTTTTAATCGAAACTGTAAAAGAATTAAATTTAAAGTCAATAATAAGATTATAAAACCATTTAAAGCGAGTAAAATGGCTTTTGAAGGCATGAGTGACTATAAATGGACTTTTCTTGTCAATCGATCGCTTACACTTCACATTTCCCAAAATAAACATTCAATTTTAATCTTTTTTATAGCAAAATGTAAAAACATTCGACTTAAAATTAAGAATGAGATCATAAAACCATTTAAAGCAGGGAATAATGCTTTCGAAGGTATTAGTGACCATAAATGAACTTTTCTTGTCAACGGATGGCTTGCGCTTCACGTTTCCCAAGGAAAACATTCAATTATAATATGTTTTAATGAAAAATGTAAAAAAATTCAACTTAAAATTAATAATGAGATCCTAAAACTATTTTAAGCGGGCAATAAGGCTTTCGAAGGCATGAGTGACTGTAAATGGACCTTTCTTGTCAATGAATGGCTTTCGCTTCATGTTTCTGGAGGTAAAAATTTAGTTACATTCTGTGTTAATGAAAAATGTAAAAAAATTCAAGTTAAAATCAATAATGAGATTACAAAACCATTTAAAGCGAGTAACAAGGCTTTTGAAGCCATGAGTTACTATAAATGGACTTTTCTTGTTAATGGATGGCTTTCGTGTTATGTTTCTCGAGATAATTGTTTAATTATAATCTATTTTAAGGATAATTGTAAAAAAATTCAACTTAAAATCAACAATAAGATTATAAAACCATTAAAAGCAATTAATAAGACTTCCAAAGGCATTAGTGGTTATAATTAGACTTTTCTTGGCAATCGATCGTTTTTGCTTTACATTTCCCAAGGGAAACATTTAATTATAACCTGTTTTAATGAAAAATATAAAAACATTCAACTTAAAATTAATAATGAGATCCTAAAACCATTTAAAGCGGGCAATAAGGCTTTCGACGGCATGAGTGACTGTAAATAGACCTTTCTTGTCAATGAATGGCTTTCTCTTCACGTTTCTCGAGATAAAAATTCAATTACATTCTGTTTTAATGAAAAATGTAAAACAATTCAAGTTAAAATCAATAATGAGATTAAAAAACCATTTAAAGCGAGTAATAAGGCTTTTAAAGTCATGAGTTACTATAAATGGACTTTTCTTGTCAATGGATTGCTTTCGCTTCATGTTTCCCGAGATAATCGTTTAATTATAATATGTTTTAATGAAAAATGCAAAAAAATTCAACTTAAAATCAATAATAAGATTACGAAACCATTTAAAGCGAGTAATAAGGCTTTTGAAGCCATGAGTTACTATAAATGGACTTTTCTTGTCTATGGATAGCTTTCGCTTCATGTTTCCCAAGGCAAAGATTTAATTATAATCTGTTTTAATCGAAACTGTAAAAGAATTAAATTTAAAGTCAATAATAAGATTATAAAACCATTTAAAGCGAGTAAAATGGCTTTTGAAGGCATGAGTGACTATAAATGGACTTTTCTTGTCAATCGATCGCTTTCACTTCACATTTCCCAAAATAAACATTCAATTTTAATCTTTTTTATAGCAAAATGTAAAAACATTCGACTTAAAATTAAGAATGAGATCATAAAACCATTTAAAGCAGGGAATAAGGCTTTCGAGGGTATTAGTGACCATAAATGAACTTTTCTTGTCAACGGATGGCTTGCGCTTCACGTTTCCCAAGGAAAACATTCAATTATAATATGTTTTAATGAAAAATGTAAAAAAATTCAACTTAAAATTAATAATGAGATCCTAAAACTATTTTAAGCGGGCAATAAGGCTTTCGAAGGCATGAGTGACTGTAAATGGACCTTTCTTGTCAATGAATGGCTTTCGCTTCATGTTTCTGAAGGTAAAAATTTAGTTACATTCTGTGTTAATGAAAAATGTAAAAAAATTCAAGTTAAAATCAATAATGAGATTACAAAACCATTTAAAGCGAGTAACAAGGCTTTTGAAGCCATGAGTTACTATAAATGGACTTTTCTTGTTAATGGATGGCTTTCGTGTTATGTTTCTCGAGATAATCGTTTAATTATAATCTGTTTTAAGGATAATTGTAAAAAAATTCAACTTAAAATCAATAATAAGATTATAAAACCATTTAAAGCAATTAATAAGACTTCCAAAGGCATTAGTGGTTATAATTAGACTTTTCTTGGCAATCGATCGCTTTTGCTTTACATTTCCCAAGGGACACATTTAATTATAACCTGTTTTAATGAAAAATATAAAAACATTCAACTTAAAATTAATAATGAGATCCTAAAACCATTTAAAGCGGGCAATAAGGCTTTCGACGGCATGAGTGACTGTAAATAGACCTTTCTTGTCAATGAATGGCTTTCGCTTCATGTTTCTCGAGATAAAAATTCAATTACATTCTTTTTTAATGAAAAATGTAAAACAATTCAAGTTAAAATCAATAATGAGATTACAAAACCATTTAAAGCGAGTAATAAGGCTTTTAAAGCCATGAGTTACTATAAATGGACTTTTCTTGTCAATGGATTGCTTTCGCTTCATGTTTCTCGAGATAATCGTTTAATTATAATATGTTTTGATGAAAAATGTAAAAAAATTCAACTTAAAATCAATAATAAGATTACGAAACCATTTAAAGCGAGTAATAAGGCTTTTGAAGCAATGAGTTACTATAAATGGACTTTTCTTGTCTATGGATGGCTTTCGCTTCATGTTTCCCAAGGCAAAGATTTAATTACAATCTGTTTTAATCGAAACTGTAAAAGAATTAAATTTAAAGTCAATAATAAGATTATAAAACCATTTAAAGCGAGTAAAATGGCTTTTGAAGGTTTGAGTGACTATAAATGAAGTTTTCTTGTCAATCGATCGCTTTCACTTCACATTTCCCAAGGTAAACATTCAATTTTAATCTTTTTTAATGAAAAATGTAAAAACATTCAACTTAAAATTAATAATGAGATCATAAAACCATTTAAAGGAGGGAATAAGGCTTTCGAAGGTATTAGTGACCATAAATGAACTTTTCTTGTCAACGGATGGCTTGCGCTTCACGTTTCCCAAGGAAAACATTCAATTATAATATGTTTTAATGAAAAATGTAAAAAAATTCAACTTAAAATTAATAATGAGATCCTAAAACCATTTTAAGCGGGCAATAAGGCTTTCGAAGGCATGAGTGACTTTAAATGGACCTTTCTTATCAATGAATGGCTTTTGCTTCATGTTTATGGAGGTAAAAATTTAGTTACATTCTGTGTTAATGAAAAATGTAAAAAAGTTCAAGTTAAAATCAATAATGAGATTACAAAACCATTTAAAGCGAGTAACAAGGCTTTTGAAGCCATGAGTTACTATAAATGGACTTTTCTTGTTAATGGATGGCTTTCGTGTTATGTTTCTCGAGATAATCGTTTAATTATAATCTGTTTTAAGGATAATTGTAAAAAACTTCAACTTAAAATTAACAATAAGATTATAAAACCATTTAAAGCAATTAATAAGACTTCCAAAGGCATTAGTGGTTATAATTAGACTTTTCTTGGCAATCGATCGCTTTTGCTTTACATTTCCCAAGGGAAACATTTAATTATAACCTGTTTTAATGAAAAATATAAAAACATTCAACTTAAAATTAATAATGAGATCCTAAAACCATTTAAAGCGGGCAATAAGACTTTCGACGACATGAGTGACTGTAAATGGACCTTTCTTGTCAATGAATGGCTTTCGCTTCACGTTTCTCGAGATAAAAAATCAATTACATTCTGTTTTAATGAAAAATGTAAAACAATTCAAGTTAAAATCAATAATGAGACTACAAAACCATTTAAAGCGAGTAATAAGGCTTTTAAAGCCATGAGTTACTATAAATGGACTTTTCTTGTCAATGGATTGCTTTCGCTTCATCTTTCCCGAGATAATCGTTTAATTATAATATGTTTTAATGAAAAATGCAAAAAAATTCAACTTAAAATCAATAATAAGATTACGAAACCATTTAAAGCGAGTAATAAGGCTTTTGAAGCCATGAGTTACTATAAATGGACTTTTCTTGTCTATGGATGGCTTTCGCTTCATGTTTCCAAAGGCAAAGATTTAATTACAATCTGTTTTAATCGAAACTGTAAAAGAATTAAATTTAAAGTCAATAATAAGATTATAAAACCATTTAAAGCGAGTAAAATGGCTTTTGAAGGTTTGAGTGACTATAAATGAAGTTTTCTTGTCAATCGATCGCTTTCACTTCACATTTCCCAAGGTAAACATTCAATTTTAATCTTTTTTAATGAAAAATGTAAAAACATTCAACTTAAAATTAATAATGAGATCATAAAACCATTTAAAGGAGGGAATAAGGCTTTCGAAGGTATTAGTGACCATAAATGAACTTTTCTTGTCAACGGATGGCTTGCGCTTCACGTTTCCCAAGGAAAACATTCAATTATAATATGTTTTAATGAAAAATGTAAAAAAATTCAACTTAAAATTAATAATGAGATCCTAAAACCATTTTAAGCGGGCAATAAGGCTTTCGAAGGCATGAGTGACTTTAAATGGACCTTTCTTATCAATGAATGGCTTTTGCTTCATGTTTATGGAGGTAAAAATTTAGTTACATTCTGTGTTAATGAAAAATGTAAAAAAGTTCAAGTTAAAATCAATAATGAGATTACAAAACCATTTAAAGCGAGTAACAAGGCTTTTGAAGCCATGAGTTACTATAAATGGACTTTTCTTGTCAATGGATTGCTTTCGCTTCATGTTTCCTGAGATAATCGTTTAATTATAATCCGTTTTAATGAAAATGTAAAAAAATTCAACTTAAAATCAATAATAAGATTACAAAACCATTTAAAGCGAGTAATAAGGCTTTTGAAGCCATGAGTTACTATAAATGGACTTTTCTTGTCTATGGTTGGCTTTCGCTTCATGTTTCCCAAGGCAAAGATTTAATTATAATCTGTTTTAATCGAAACTATAAAAGAATTAAATTAAAGTCAATAATAAGATTATAAAACCATTTAAAGCGAGTAAAATGGTTTTTGAAGGTATGAGTGACTATAAATGGACTTTTCTTGTCAATCGATCGCTTTCACTTCACATTTCCCAAGGTAAACATTCAATTTTAATCTTTTTTAATGAAAAATGTAAAAAAATTCAACTTCAAATTAATAATGAGATCATAAAATCATTTAAAGTAGGGAATAAGGCTTTCGAAGGTATTAGTGACTGTAAATGAACTTTTCTTGTCAACGGATGGCTTGCGCTTCACGTTTCCCAAGGAAAACATTCATTATAATATATTTTAATGAAAAATGTAAAAAAATTCTACTTAAAATTAATAATGAGATCCTAAAACCATTTTAAGCGGGCAATAAGGCTTTCGAAGGCGTGAGTGACTGTAAATGGACCTTTCTTGTCAATGAATGGCTTTCGCTTCACGTTTCTCGAGATAAAAATTTGATTACATTCTGTGTTAATGAAAAATGTAAAAAAATTAAAGCTAAAATCAATAATGAGATTACAAAACCATTTAAAGCGAGTAATAAGGCTTTCGAAGCCATGAGTTACTATAAATGGACTTTTCTTGTTAATGGATGGCTTTCATGTTATGTTTCTCACGATAATCGTTTAATTATAATCTGTTTTAAGGAAAATTGTAAAAAAATTCAACTTAAAATCAACAATAAGATTACAAAACCATTTGAAGCAAGTAATAAGGCTTCCAAAGGCATGAGTGGTTATAATTAGACTTTTCTTGGTAATCGATAGCTTTTGCTTTACATTTCCCAAGCGAAACATTTAATTATAACTTGTTTTAATGAAAAATATAAAAAAATTAAACTTAAAATTAATAATGAGATCCTAAAACCATTTAAAGTGGGCAATAAGGCTTTCGAAGGCATCAGTGATTGTAAATGGACTTTTCTTATCAATGGATGGCTTACGCTTCACGTTTCTCGGGGTAAATATTCAATTACAATATGTTCTAATGAAAAATGTAAAAAAATTTAAGTTAAAATTAATAATGAGATCCTAAAACCATTTAAAGTTTACAATAAGGCTTTTGAAGCCATGAGTGTTTGTAAATGGACTTTTCTTGTCAATGGATGGCTTTCGCTTCATGTTTCTTGAGGTAAAAATTCAATTACATTCTTTTTTAATGAAAAATTTAAAAAAATTCAAGTCAAAATCAATAATGAGATTACAAAACCATTTAAAGCGAGTAATAAGGCTTTTGAAGCCATGAGTTACTATAAATGGACTTTTCTTGTCAATGGATGGCTTTCGCTTCATGTTGCCCGAGATAATAGTTTAATTATAATCCGTTTTAATGAAAAATGTAAAAAAATTCAACTTAAAATCAATAATAAGATTACAAAACCATTTAAAGTGAGTAATAAGGCTTTTGAAGCCATGAGTTACAATAAATTGACTTTTCTTGCCTATGGATGGCTTTCGCTTCATGTTTCCCAAGGCAAAGATTTAATTATAATTTGTTTTAATCGAAACTGTACAAGAATCAAATTTAAAATCAATAATAAGATTATGAAACCATTTAAAGCGAGTAAAATGGCCTTTAAAGGTATGAGTGACTATAAATGGACTTTTCTTATCAATCGATCGCTTTCACTTCACGTTTCCCAAGGCAAACATTCAATTTTAATCTTTTTTAATGAAAAATGTAAAAAAATTCAACTTAAAATTAATAATCAGATCATAAAATCATTTAAAGCGGGGAATAAGGCTTTCGAAGGTATTAGTGACTATAAATGAACTTTTCTTGTCAATGGATGGCTTCACGTCATGTTTCCAGAGGTAAACATTCAATTACAATCTGTTTTAATGAAAAATGTAAAAAAATTCAACTTAAAATCAATAATGAGATTACAAATCCATTTAAAGCGAGTAATAAGGCTTTTGAAGGCATGAGTTGCTATAAATGGACTTCTCTTGTCAATGGTTGGCTTTCGCTTCATGTTTCCCGAGATAATCGTTTGATTATATTCTGTTTTATTGAAAAATGTAAAAAAATTCAACTTAAAATCAATAATAAGATTATAAAACTATTTAAAGCTAGTAATAAGGCTTTTAAAGGTATGAGTGACTATAAATAGACTTTTCTTGGCAATCGATCGCTTTTGCTTTACTTTTCCCAAGGTAAACATTTAATTATAATCTGTTTTAATGAAAAATGTAAAAAAAATCAACTTAAAATTAATAATGGGATCCTAAAACATTTTAAAGTGGGCAATAAGGCTTTCGAAGGCATGAGTGACTGTAAATGGACTTTTCTTATCAATGGATGGCTTTCGTTTTACGTTTCCTGAGGTAAAAATTCAATTACATTATGCTTTAATGAAAAATGTAAAAAAATTCAAGTTAAAATCAATAATGAGATTTCAAAACCATTTAAAGCGAGTAATAAGGCTTTTGAAGCCATGAGTTACTATAAATGGACTTTTCTTGTCAATGGATGACTTTCGTGTTATGTTTCTCAAGATAATCGTTTAATTATAATTTGTTTTAAGGAAAAATGCAAAAAAATTTAACTTAAAATCAATAATAAGATCATAAAACCATTTAAAGCAAGTAATAAGGCTTTCAAAGGCATGAGTGACTATAATTTGACTTTTCTTGCCAATCGATCGCCTTTGCTTTACATTTCCCAAGGCAAACATTTAATTATAACCTGTTTTAATGAAAAATGTAAAAAAATTTAACTTAAAATTAATAATGAGATCCGTAAACCATTTAAAGTGGACAATAAGGCTTTCGAAGGTATGAGTTACTGTAAATGAACTTTTCTTGTCAATGAATGGCTTTCGCTTCATGTTTCTCGAGGTAAACATTCAATTACAATCTGTTTTAATGAAAAATGAAAAAAAATTCAACTTAAAATCAATAATGAGATTACAAAACCATTTAAAGCGAGTAATAAGGTTTTTGAAGGCATGAGTTACTATAAATGGACTTTTCTTGTCAATGGTTGGCTTTCGCTTTATGTTTCGCAAGATAATCGTTTGATTATAATTTGTTTTATTGAAAAATGCAAAAAAATTCAATTTAAAATCAGTAATAAGATTATAAAACCATTTAAAGCAAGTAATAAGGCTTTCAAAGGCATGAGTGACTATAAATAGACTTTTCTTGCCAATCGATCGCTTTTGCTTTACTTTTCCTAAGGCAAACATTTTATTATAATCTGTTTTAGTGAAAAATGTAAAAAAATTCAACTTAAAATTAAAAATGGGATCCTAAAACATTTTAAAGTGGGCAATAAGGCTTTCGAAGGCATGACTGACTATAAATGAACTTTTGTTATCAATGGATGGCTTTCGTTTTACGTTTCCTGAGGTAAAAATTCAATTACATTATGCTTTAATGAGAAATGTAAAAAAATTCAAGTTAAAATCAATAATGAGATTACAAAACCATTTAAAGCGAGTAATAAGGCTTTTGAAGCCATGAGTTACTATAAATGGACTTTTCTTATCAATGGATGGCTTTCGCGTTATGTTTCTCGAGATAATCGTTTGATTATAATCTGTTTTAAGGAAAAATGCAAAAAAATTTAACTTAAAATCAATAATAAGATCATAAAACCATTTAAAGCAAGTAATAAGGCTTTCAAAGGCATGAGTGACTATAATTTGACTTTTCTTGCTAATCGATCGCCTTTGCTTTACATTTCCCAAGGTAAACATTTAATTATAACCTGTTGAATGAAAAATGTAAAAAAATTTAACTTAAAATTAATAATGAGATCCTAAAACCATTTAAAGTGGGCAATAAGGCTTTCGAAGGCATGAGTGACTGTAAATGGACTTTTCTTGTCAATGGATGGCTTTTGCTTCTTGTTTGTCGAGGTAAATATTCAATTACAATCTGTTTTAATGAAAAATGTAAAAAAATTTAAGTTAAAATTAATAATGAGATCCTAAAACCATTTAAAGTTTACAATAAGGCTTTTGAAGGCATGAGGTTTGTAAATGGACTTTTCTTGTCAATGGATGGCTTTCGCTTCACGTTTCCTGAGGTAAAAATTCAATTACATTCTGTTTTAATGAAAAATGTAAAAAAATTCAAGTTGAAATCAATAATGAGATTACAAAACCATTTAAAGCGAGTAATAAGGCTTTTGAAGCCATGAGTTACTATAAATGGACTTTTCTTATCAATGGATGGCTTTCGCTTCATGTTTGCCGAGATAATTGTTTAATTATAATCTGTTTTAACGAAAAATGCAAAAAAAATTAACTTAAAATCGTTAATAAGATTATAAATCTCAAGGCTGAATACACAGTATAAATAATTCTAACACCAAAATCAGTTTAGCCATTCATGCTCATATATTGTCATAAGCCATTCAATTTAAAACCATAAATTTACAACACAAGCAGGCAGTATCCAATTACTCTATTTTTAAAACCAGTATTCAATTTTTTCAGAAAATTTATAAAATCATTTCATAAAATCACAATTTCTCCTAAAATATAGCAATTTACCATTTAAACCCATTTTTCATAAAATCATACAATTGTATAAAATTACTCTAGATAATTAAGACGATAATACGTTCACTCACTGTTCTAGGAGTCGATGTACTCCTAATCCCAGTCTCCAAGCACAATCTCTGTACTTTTACCAATGTACTTTGCTCACCACCTACCTACAATGTACAATACATAATTCACCACATCAATGCATGACCATTATAAAATCGATATAGGCTCTGTATATATGCATGATATGATATACAACTTATCCGACTACTGCTTAAATGCGGTGCTGACCTAATTCTGCCTATTATCTCCAATTTAACTCTAAATCAATTCTTCTCACTTTCTACACTCTAATTATACTTAAATTACCTTAGTGACTGTGAATGAGATTCAATTTATCAGTCTCAATAGTAAATTATAAAAATACCCCTAGTGGGTAAAAATTCGTATTTTTGCTCTGAAAATTCTCATTATTTTTCGAGGCTCATAATTCGTCATTTCTTAACCAATTCTCCTAGAATGAAAATCAAATTCATCCTCACTCAACACATGGTAAATTCGGCCATTAAGGGTTGTGGGAGAAAATAAACTCTTTTCTTGTTTGTTTTGTTTCTAAATATGCTAAACTAACTTAAAACACTAACATAACTTAAAATCAAATTAATCTAACAACTTTCTCTCTCCTAACCCATTTTTCAGAATTGAATTCATCATAATAACTCAATATTCAACCATGAAAATCAAGAACAAAAGCATGGATAAGCTAGGTATCAAGGAGAACTAAAGAAATTCTAACTTACCTAGCTTGTTTCATTGATTTCTTCACTTTTTCTTTGAATTTTCACCTAGGTTTTCTTGTTTTTCCCTTTGTTCTTCCTCTCTTTCTCTCTCTTCCTTGCTTGGTGGGCCATATGAAGAAAATGGGCTGATTTAATATCTTTTTATAAAGAAACAATAAAATAATAAAGGTATGACACATGGCATTTTCTTATTGGTCCATTTTTAAAATTTTAAAATTTTAATCCTTTTTATCTCCACCACACAATTAGTCAATGGTCAAAATGAGGATAAAGGAAGACCATGTGCTGGAAAAATATCCTAGTGGTGGAAAATTACAAATTTGCCCCTAGGGTGGCAAAATTACCATTTTACCCTTTTACTCAAAATTATACCGAAATTAAAATTTTTCATTTCTAAACCTCAAATTGTACTCCAATAAGTCAAATGGGGCCAAAAAAATCTTTTCTAAAATTCTCATTTTGTCCCCAGGTTGTAAATGACCATTTTAACCCTGGTAGCGAAAATTTTGATTTGACTCCAAATTGATCCTCGAACTCCGAATCACCATATTAAACCATTATGAGAATTTAAAATTCTTAATTTCATCATGAATTCTCTATTTGATCTAGTTCGAGGCTTAAATCAACTTTATTGTACGTCTAGGTACAACACCGACTTTTGTAAATTTTTCAAGGCTCTCTTAGCATGCAAACATGTTATCCATCACATGTATGTCATGACAAATATTTTATAGAGTCGGGCTTGTCATCTTCTTCCCCACTTGGATCAACCATATAATCCTTCTTCATGACTAATTTCGACATCAAGCTTAATATTAATATTTGAATATTATTTCATTAATAAAATATTATTTTATTCTAAAAATTTTATCTTGTCTCCTTGGTACCCAAAATACCTTATTATGCCTCACTTGACTTCCAAATAACCTTTTATCTCACAAATTCTCCTCCGATAAAATTATTATTATTTTATTGTTATTTTTTCACTTGCAAAATATTTTATCATAAACTACTCCTTTCGTTTTTTATCACTTCTAAACATTTTAGTTGACCTCAATTTGCATTCGATCAACTTTATTTATCACCATATCAAAGTATGGGGTATTTCAATCTCCCCCACTTAAATAGAATTCGTCCTCGAATTCCCGTCGATGTTGCGTTATCATTCTCCTTCTATGATCCTACTCCTTGTTCCTTCTATGGGGACATTCAATTTATTTACCTCGTTCACCTTCAATTCAATTAAATGCTTTATTTATGGCAATTATGATCCTTTGGAACCGGATCAGTAATACTTTTTACAACCATGATCTCTTATATCGAGACACTAAGCATGCCTTTATCACCATTATTAAATTTGAACCATAACTTCATCTCAATTATACCGATTTCGATCACATATCATACTTACTTATGTATACCTATTCATCATTTTATTAATTTGCTCCATACGAAATTTCTCAACCTTGATTCATCCATCTTATACTAGTCTATACCCTTCCTTTAATAGAGTTTCATTAAGAACTTAAACAATTCAAGGTTTACCTTCAAAGTCACTCATAACTTTAATCATTCATTGCATGTCCGTTAACACTTTAGCTCACTGACCTCCTCTAGTATTATTTCAAAATCTCCCAATTACTGAGAACAATTCTTCACCTTAGTTAGTCAAATTATCAATTTCATATATACATGTGTACATGTATTTTCAAATGTTAACATCTTTCTTTATATATAGGAATCCATGTGTTCACATGCCTTGGACTACATTCCCCTTTTATTCATCCGTATCTCAATCCTAGTTTCAATATAATAATTCTTATAGTGCATGTCAACCTTCTTATTATACTTGTGTATAACTTCATATCATTCATATCATTTCCAACCATATGTTTGAGTTTCCTTATACTATATATCATTCATCACAATGTCATCTCCATTGAATTATAATCTATTATGCGTGTATGCTTTATAATCCTATTGATGCCTCAAAGATTTATCTCAACTTGATCATTGCATCTCATGCAATACCACAATTCCTAAGAGTCATCCTTTTGTCCTTAATCATCTTTCATGCCTCTATATTACCTTGTATCTTTCTTGCATTACGATATTGATTTGTCACTTAAGACTCGAACCCATTTGAATCATGTATGCCTTAAGCATTTTCGAATTCCAATTTCCATAATATATTAGGAAAGTTTCATTATCTGACTTCATTTTCAGGGCCAACTTCTATCATCCTTTGTTCCACTCCTTCATATGAACATAACATCATTCTTCCTTAACCAATTTATAAATTATACTTGAAATTGTAAACCTTAAAACTAGATTCTCCTTAAGTATTTTTCAATATTAATACTAATATCACTCTCAACTTACAGCTTCCTTTTTATAATCACATAACTTAGTGCTTGCTTTAACGAGATCCAGAGTAAAACTTTTCTTGAGTATTTCGTTGGGAATATCTATCTTAAACTTATGTCTCATAGCATGTGATCCCTTAACTTGTGATTTAGTCGTTAGGCTTCTCAGCAAGTTTTAAAAATTTTACGTTTCATACTTGCTGTGTATGATTAGAATCTCTTCTCAAAGATGTTTATGCATTCCTAAAACACTTAATCTTAAAGGTATATAAATACGTACTCATCCATTCAATCCTTAACTCATCTTCATAGGTTTCTAGGGTGTCACACAATTAGCCTTATGTTGTTCCTAACTCTTGTCATTTTACTGTATCAAAACAGATATTACAAATTCTCATAATGATATTCTATATAAACTGATTTCTTATACCAGTCTCGTAATTCTTCCTTCACACTTTCATTATTTGGTATCTCATCTCAATATAGTCATTTCAAGAATCTTTCAATTTTTTTTCTTTTAATTATATGCCTATATACAAGGCAATAAAGAAGTTTTTCAATTCATTTGGGTAAACATTCTCCAGAATATTCAAAACTCCCAGATAACAAAACATAATGACCAATAACCAAAATTCAATTTGTAAGCTCATTATCATGTCACTCCCATCTTACTCATGCATCATAGGCGTGAGGTATTCGAAGCATTACAACGTTGAACAGTCAATGCTAAAGTACTGTAGCTATTGGAAATTTTCTCATCAAAGCTATTTGTCTGCATTCGAAGTCACCACATCAATCATTCTCAACCAGTGGTTTCCCTTCTAGATATATATCATGAGTTCCATAAGTATAGGTACCTTCTATTTTCTTGTCATACACACTAAGCCAGATTAATACTTTTGTCACAACCCGGAACCTCCCTCAGGCCCATGACAATCGCCGCGACGTCCCAATTGACACTCATTATCCGGAATGCCAACCGGAACCCCGCAAGGCTTACATATCAGTTTCTTTCCTTTCCTGTGAGCAATCATTGTTAAATATCGAGTTTTTAGAGAATATTTACTATTTTAGATCAAAAACAATCAAAATAAAATTTTCACCACACAAGAGTATTTTGGTCATTTTTTTCTCAAAAATTTCAAAACTGGCTAAAACGTAATATACAAGTACAAAATACATAATTCATATTCAAAATGAGTTTAAGAGTCAAAAATCTTCATTTAAAACGAAATTACGGTTATTTGAATATAATAAGAAAATAAAAGAAATATTAAGGGAAATATTCTATTTTCTTATAAAACAATATTTATAGAGTTATACGTGAATAATTTTTATAGCGTAAAAGCTAAATAAATTTATACATACTGAAATACAGTAAGCCAAAATATTTAATTTAATTTACAATAACAAGAGGGCCCCCGAATAAACAAAAGTAAAGAGGACTGTGAACCTACGATTTGGAAAATACAGATCCAATGGTAGTCCTCGATGAGATCAGCTATCTACAGTCTATACTGAACCTGAAATGGGTGGAAAGGAGTTGGGTGAGATTTTGCAATCCCAATGAGTAAACAGACATTATCATAAATATCTAAAGGCGAGTAAAATGGAGGCAAGTTTAAACAACAAATTTCAACTCATTTCATAATGTTTTCAATTTATTTCTTAAACCACAAAGTATTTGTAATTTACCAAAACAATTGTTAAGGCTTATGGCTTTTATTAAAACAAGGCTCAAGCCAAAACTAATCCTCGGGGATACCTTGGCCGAGGTATCTAACCGAGTCCGCCAAGGGTGTTAAAATATTCACACGTGAAACACATTTTTATTTTTAAAAACAAGCCGTCCCTTGGCGTTGGCCGAGTTACACATTCACGTGGGGGTTCGACGTGAAGTGAGCTCTAATACTACCCCAGGAGTTACCCTCCTCGCCTCTACAACCGGAGTAACTATATAACTGGGTTTACCGTGCCCCTCTAATAGGCAGTCCACGAAAACCCGTCACTGCAGTGACTAACCCACCAATTCTAATAAAATTTCGACAGTATAACGTGGCTTTTATTTATTTATCCAGCCTGCATAGTAAAACAACTTACATAAATTTCCCAATGCATTCACAAAATATAGCCACATATACTCATTTCTCATAAGCCATTCCTAGGAAAATATATATTTTTCAAGTCAATTTGTAGCCTCCAATTACTCAATTTCATAATCAATACAATATATTTTTATTTGTCACATTTATTCCTAAAACATCAAAAATCCCGTTTTAATCTCGTTCTCATTTCATAAAATACATAAAGGGCATTTAAAATAAACTCTAGATAATTTACAATAATAATAAGTTTACTCACCGTTTGTACAAACTAAAAGCTTTCTAAGCGCCCCGATCACTACTCGTCGGGTACGACTTCTTTGCCTTTTCCGGAAGGCTCTCCTCCTAGACACATTACAAAAATTTACACAATTCATCACATTGATGGTAAATCACTATATAATTAACTTAAATCCTATACTAATGCATGGTATGAAATGCAATAGCCTAAAACGGCTTAAATGCGGTATTAACCTATTTTTGGCACTTTGCTCGATAAATTGCTAACGCGCTCCATTTTAGCTCTAAATCATCCCATTCTCTCTCCAACATTTCTAACCATCAAATATCAGTCAATAACCTTCTAAAAACAACAAAAATCAGCTCACTCCCTTCCTTGGAAAATTCGGCCAAAAATGGGACATTAACTCGGTAAATTTTCTACTTTGTTTTTCTATCACGTTTAATCGTTTTTCATCATTTTCTCTTCATTTCCCTTAGAATAAAATCAATTCATCATCATTGTACAGCATTGAGCATCCAGCCAAGAGTGGGTATTGTGAAAATTTAATGATTTCTTGCCCAATTTAATTTCTAAACACATTTAACTAACTAAAACTATCAATTTAACTAAAAATCAAAACCTAAAAATTTCAATTTCTCTCTCCTAGAATTTCGTCCAGCCCTTGATATCACTTTTTGATCTCTCTCCTCAAGCATGCTAAATGGAAATAAAGGCATAAGAAAGGTAGGAATCAAGCTAAAATCGAAAAATCTTACCGTTAGACGCGTAAACGGTCGAAAACCGCGAATTTCTCTTTGAATTTTCTTGTTTCTCTTTGGTTTTTCTTTTCTTCTTCCTTTCCTCTCTATTTCCTCTGTTTTTCTTCCTTATGGCCGGCCAGCACTCAAAATTTGGGTTTAAATGGCTGACTTTTCATTAAAATAATATTATTTCATTAAAAAATGCCATGTGTCACTTTCCCATTGGCCCATTTTAAAAATTTCATCCATTTGTTTCCAAATTTTCACCATACACTTGTCTCATATATTCATAGCTTAGATAAAATTCTCAGACTCATCCAAAGTCTCGGTGGAGTAATTTTTGCAATTTACACTTTTGCCCCCGTAAAAGTCAAAAATTACATTTTTGCCCCAAAAATTGAAAAATTGCCCATGGACATATTTTTCATCCCTTATACTCATACCATTCTCCAATTTGTCAAATTTGATCTAAATTCTCTCAAAATCTCAAATTTTGTCCATGGGTGGCAAAATTACGATTTTGCCCCTACACTCCAAAAATCACCAGAATTAAACTTTTTCACTTCCTATCATTAAATTATACTCCAAATAGTTAATCTTGGTCAAAAATTTCACTCCATGATCAAATTATTATCTTAGGTGGCAAAATGACGATTTTGCCCTTGAATATCAAAATTTCCAATTTTACCCCAAATGAACCCTCGAACTCCGAACAATCATTTTTTTTTTCATTCCTGGACTATAAAATATTAAATTTCATCCTACAATTCCTATTTGAACTAGTTCGAGGTTAAATCAACTCAAGTGTACCGTTAGGTACGATATCGGGTTTCGTCTTTTCTTATGTGCTTTCCTAGCATAATAACATGCTACTCAGTGCATGTATGTCATGAGATGTATTTATAGGGTTGGGTTTTACAACTTTCATCTCATGTCATCTTTTGACTTTTATCAACATTCATAAAATTTCACCTTAAAACATCATTTCCATACAGTGTAATAAATTCATGATACATATACCACACCACACATAAGTTGCTTACTATCTACAACTTTCCTCAAATTTATTGTCATCCCTATCCAATTATCTTCTTTGTCTTATACTCCAATAATTTTATTGACTTTCGGTATAATTAACTACGAAAACAGCCCAGCTTCCTCCTCACTTTATTCTTGCAATCCTTACTGAATCAAAATTTTATATTCCCCCTATTCCATAATTTAACTTCATTGGGTTATATTTGTGCCCAACTATTACCTCATAGTGTCATAACATCACTGAATAATCCCCTTCATGCTTAAATTACAATCATTAACGTAATCACATTATCCATTCCGAATGTCATTTATAACCTTATTGCTTCCTTCTATAACCTTCCTCAATAATTATATTACCAATTTATCCCTATCATACTAAAGATTCCCATATACCTTCAGTTACCTAAACAGCCATTTTATAATATATTCTAGTCATATACTTTTAAAAGCCAAACTATTTTTACTTCTTTGTACAGATCATTATTATCTCTTTTACACAACATCTACTTAGAGTTGAGATAGTGTAAAATCCTACGAAAATATTACATGTCCTTGGGATCATCATCTTAATCTGATCTTATCGAAAGATTCTACTCTGAGTCCTCCTAAAGATCCTCTTCCGGGTTTTCCTCCTCCTGAGATTTTTTTCTTTGCTTTTTAATCCAGGCTTGTTGTCTTCTCCTAATTTCCTCGGCACTCATCGGTGCAGCATTTCTTCCACATCCAGGAGGAAAATGGCATACAACGTTCACCCCCTTCCTAAGACGAATATCTCCCCTTGCAATTGCCTTCCTCGTATGTTCTCTATGGTACTCTTCGGATTGTTTCAAAAGGAAATCTATTTCAGTTTTCAGAATATTGGAGCTACTCTCACTTTCAAAATTCTGGCTACTCTCAAAGCTTTCCTTATTATGAACCCATTCTGCTAAGTTTAGAGGAATTCTATTATTAGGAATTCGGGATGGACCACCTTCTGAATCACTTGTATCAGGGTGCCATTTGCTTCTAGCCGTAGAATCTAGAGATCCCCTCGCTATCACTATGAGAGGTATCGAGACTACCACCTCTTCTAGACATGGTGTGTATGTCACCAGTGCACCTCAAAACCTATATGCAATCAAATAGTAATTGTTTAATTATTTATGCATCTCAAAAGTAGGTAGATTTCTATATGTAGATGCATACATTCTATTCAATCTAACCTAACTTAACTTAACTTAACTTATCTTAACTTAACCAGACTTGGGGCCACGTAGTGTCAGTGTAGATTCCTTAAAACAACTTTAAAATCAAAGACTTTAAAATCCAATGCTTTAAAATCAAAATATCTGATCTTTAAACCATGCTCTAATACCAATCTAAATTGTCACGATCCGGAACTCCCCATCGAGCCCGTGACAACCGTCGTGAGGCCTCGACAAACATTCTTCACCTCGAATGTCGATCGAAACCTCGCAAGGCTCTCGTATTAGCTTCCGCACTTCCCCGGTGAGCAATAGTTATCAAATATCAAAATTAAAAGGATTGCAAATCATTTCCAAATCAGAACATAACATATTATTTTCTGGCTCACAAGGGTATTTTCGTTATTTTTTTTTCAAAAATTTCAAAACTTGCTAAAAATGTAGTAGGTAAGTAGAAAATATATATTTAATGATTTAAAAACAAATTAAGTATCTAAAACGTTCATTTGAAGTGAAAATTTGACCATTTGAATATAATAAAAATATTCAACAAAATAAACTATTTTCTTGTAAAATAATTTTCATAAAACTATCGGTACATAATTCTTATAGCGTAAAAGTTAATTATATTCATATATACTATAAAGAAAATAACCAAAGCATAAAATTTCTTTTACAGTGACACATGGGCCCACATCTATCCAAAATGCATCGGAAGCTGAAAACTACAGCTTTTACCGATTTGAGTCCAAATGAAGATCCTTGTCAAAGTCAGCTAACTATAGAATTCCCTGAGCCTGAAATGTGAGGAAATGAGGGTGGTGAGATTATAAAATCTCAGTGAGTAAATAGATACCATCTAAAGTCAAGTAAATGGAGACAATTGAAATAAGTCATCATACTGTAATTTCATTACCTTTCAACTCATTTCAACCAAATAAAATCAATCCATATAAATTGAGTAATCAACTTGGCTTATGAATTTCTTAAAACTTTGGCTCGTGCCAAACTCATACTCGGTGATACCTTGCACAGGGCATCCAACCGAGCCCGCCAAGGCTGTTAAAATTTTTATATACACTTAAAATATACTTTTAGTTTGAGAAAAATACAGTCGTTCCTTGGCGTTGGCTGAGTTCCCCTTCACGTGGTGGTTTGGCGTGAACTGAACCCTAAGCTTTACCCAAGGAGATACCCTACACGCCTCTCCGTTCGAGGTAAGAATATAATGGAGTTTACCGTGCCCCTCTAATAGGCTGGTCCACGGAACCCCCTCTGCAGTGAATAATTAATATATACCCCACCAATCAATAAAATTCATTCTAGCATGACATGGTAATTTATCGCAACCTAGCCTCTCAAGGCTGAATACACAGTATAAATAATTATAACACCAAAATCAGTTTAGCCATTCATGCTCATATATTGTCATAAGCCATTCAATTTAAAACCATAAATTTACAACACAAGTAAGCAGTCTCCAATTACTCTATTTTCAAAACCAGTATTCGATTTTTTCAGAAAATTTATAAAATCATTTTATAAAATCACAATTTCTCCTAAAATATAGCAATTTACCATTTAAACCCATTTTTCATAAAATCACACAATTGTATAAAACTACTCTAGATAATTAAGACAATAATAAGTTCACTCACAGTTCTAGGAGTCGATATACTCCTAATTCCAGTTTCCAAGCACAATCTCTGTACTTTTACCAATGTACTTTGCTCACCACCTATCCACAATGTACAATACATAATTCACCACATCAATGCATGACCATTATAAAATCGATTTAGGCTCGGTATATATGCATGATATGATATACAACTTATCCGACTACCGCTTAAATGCAGTGCTGACCTAATTTGGCATATTATCTCCAATTTAACTTCAAATCAATTCTTCTCACTTTCTACACTCCAATTATACTTAAATTACCTTAGTGACTGTGAATGAGATTCAATTTATCAGTCTCGATAGTAAATTATAAAAATACCCCTAGTGGGTAAAAATTCGTATTTTTGCTCTGAAAATTCTCATGATTTTTCTAGGCTCATAATTCATCATTTCTTAACCAATTCTCCTAGAATGAAAATAAAATTCATCCTCACTCAACACATGGTAAATTCGGCCATTAAGGGTTGTGGGAGAAAATAAATTCTTTTCTTGTTTGTTTTGTTTCTAAATATGCTAAACTAACTTAAAACACTAACATAACTTAAAATCAAATTAATCTAACAACTTTCTCTCTCCTAACCCATTTTTCAGAATTGAATTTATCATAATAACTCAATATTCAACCATGAAAATCAAGAACAAAAGCATGGATAAGCTAGGTATCAAGGAGAACTAAAGAAATTCTAACTTATCTAGCTTGTTTCATTGATTTCTTCACTTTTTCTTTGAATTTTCACCTAGGTTTTCTTGTTTTTCCCTTTGTTCTTCCTCTCTTTCTCTCTCTTCCTTGCCTGGTCGGCCATATGAAGAAAATGGGCTGATTTTATGCCTTTTTATAAAGAAACAATAAAATAATAAAGGTATGACACATGGTATTTTCTTATTGGTCCATTTTTAAAATTTTAAAATTTTAATCCTTTTTATCTCCACCACACAATTAGTCAATGGTCAAAATGAGGATAAAGGAAGACCATGTGCTGGAAAAATGTCTTGGTGGTGGAAAATTACAATTTTGCCCCTGGGGTGGCAAAATTACCATTTTACCCTTTTACTCCAAATTATACCGAAATTAAAATTTTTCACTTCTAAACCTCAAATCTTACTCCAATAAGTCAAATGGGGCCAAAAAAATCTTTTCTAAAATTCTCATTTTATCCTCAATTGGCAAATGACCATTTTACTCTTGGTAGCGAAAATTCTGATTTGACTCCAAATTGATCCTCGAACTCCGAATTACCATATTAAACCATTCTGGGACTTTAAAATTCTTAATTTTATCATTAATTCTCTATTTGATCTAGTTCGAGACTTAAATCAACTTTATTGTACGTCTAGGTTGTCACGACCCGGAACCTCTCTCAGGCCCATGACAATCGCCGCGACGTCCCGATTGACACTCATTATCCGGAATGCCAACCGGAACCCCGCAAGGCTTACATATCAGTTTATTTCCTTTCTTGTGAGCAATCATTGTTAGATATCGAGTCTTTAGAGAATATATACTATTTTAGATCAAAAACAATCAAAATAAAATTTTCGCCACATAGGGGTATTTTGGTCATTTTTTTCTCAAAAATTTCAAAACTGGCTAAAACGTAATATATAAGTACAAAATACATAATTCATATTCAAAATGAGTTTAAAAGTCTAAAATCTTCATTTAAAACGAAATTACAATTATTTGAATAAAATAAGAAAATAAAAGAAATATTAAGGGAAATATTCTATTTTCTTATAAAACAATATTTATAAAGTTATACGTGAATAATTTTTATAGCGTAAAAGCTAAATAAATTTATACATACTGAAATACAGTAAGCCAAAATATTTAATTTAATTTACAATAACCAGAGGGCCCCCGAATAAACAAAAGTAAAGAGGACTGTGAACCTACGATTTGGAAAATGCAGATCCAATGGTAGTCCTCGATGAGATCAGCTATCTACAGTCTATACTGAACCTGAAATGGGTGGAAAGGAGTTGGGTGAGATTTTGCAATCCCAATGAGTAAACAGACATTATCATAAATATCTAAAGGCGAGTAAAATGGAGGCAAGTTTAAACAACAAATTTCAACTCATTTCATAATGTTTTCAATTTATTTCTTAAACCACAAAGTATTTGTAATTTACCAAAACAATTGTTAAGGCTTATGGCTTTTATTAAAACAAGGCTCAAGCCAAAACTAATCCTCGGGGATACCTTGGCCGAGGTATCTAACCGAGTCCGCCAAGGGTGTTAAAATATTCACACGTGAAACACATTTTTATTTTTAAAACAAGCCGTCCCTTGGCGTTGGCCGAGTTACACATTCACGTGGGGGTTCGACGTGAAGTGAGCTCTAATACTACCCCAGGAGTTACCCTCCTCGCCTCTACAACCGGAGTAACTATATAACTGGGTTTACCGTGCCCCTCTAATAGGCAGTCCACGGAAACCCGTCACTGCAGTGACTAACCCACCAATTTTAATAAAATTTCGACAGTATAACGTGGCTTTTATTTATTTATCCAGCCTGCATAGTAAAACAACTTACATAAATTTCCCAATGCATTCACAAAATATAGCCACATATACTCATTTCTCATAAGCCATTCCTAGGAAAATATATATTTTTCAAGTCAATTTGTAGCCTCCAATTACTCAATTTCATAATCAATACAATATATTTTTATTTGTCACATTTATTCCTAAAACATCAAAAATCCCGTTTTAATCTCGTTCTCATTTCATAAAATACATAAAGGGCATTTAAAATAAACTCTAGATAATTTACAATAATAATAAGTTTACTCACCGTTTGTACAAAATAAAAGCTTTCTAAGCGCCCCGATCACTACTCGTCGGGTACGACTTCTTTGCCTTTTCCGGAAGGCTCTCCTCCTAGACACATTACAAAAATTTACACAATTCATCACATTGATGGTAAATCACTATATAATTAACTTAAATCCTATACTAATGCATGGTATGAAATGCAATAGCCTAAAACGACTTAAATGCGGTATTAACCTATTTTTGGCACTTTGCCTGATAAATTGCTAACGCGCTCCATTTTAGCTCTAAATCATTCCATTCTCTCTCCAACATTTCTAACCATTAAATATCAGCCAATAACCTTCTAAAAACAACAAAATCAGCTCACTCCCTTCCTTGGAAAATTCGGCCAAAAATGGGACATTAACTCGGTAAATTTTCTACTTTGTTTTTCTATCACGTTTAATCGTTTTTCATCATTTCTCTTCATTTTCCATAGAATAAAATCAATTCATCATCATTGTACAGCATTGAGCATCCAGCCAAGAGTGGGTATTGTGAAAATTTACTGATTTCTTGCCCAATTTAATTTCTAAACACATTTAACTAACTAAAACTATCAATTTAACTAAAAATCAAAACCTAAAAATTTCAATTTCTCTCTCCTAGAATTTCGTCCAGCCCTTGATATCACTTTTTGATCTCTCTCCTCAAGCATGCTAAATGGAAATAAAGGCATAGGAAAGGTAGAAATCAAGCTAAAATCGAAAAATCTTACCGTTAGACGCGTAAACGGTCGAAAATCGCGAATTTCTCTTTGAATTTTCTTGTTTCTCTTTGGTTTTTCTTTTCTTCTTCCTTTCCTCTCTATTTCCACTGTTTTTCTTCCTTATGGCCGGCCAGCACTCAAAATTTGGGTTTAAATGGCTGACTTTTCATTAAAATAATATTATTTCATTAAAAAATGCCATGTGTCACTTTCCCATTGGCCCATTTTTAAAATTTCATCCATTTGTTTCCAAATTTTCACCATACACTTGTCTCATATATTCATAGCTTAGATAAAATTCTCAGACTCATCCAAAGTCTCGGTGGAGTAATTTTTGCAATTTACACTTTTGCCCCCGTAAAAGTCAAAAATTACATTTTTGCCCCAAAAATTGAAAAATTGTCCATAGACATATTTTTCACCCCTTATACTCATACCATTCTCCAATTTGTCAAATTTGATCAAAATTCTCTCAAAATCTCAAATTTTGTCCATGGGTGGCAAAATTACGATTTTGCCCCTACACTCCAAAAATCACCAGAATTAAACTTTTTCACTTCCTATCATTAAATTATACTCCAAATAGTTAATCTTGGTCAAAAATTTCACTCCATGATCAAATTATTATCTTAGGTGGCAAAATGACGATTTTGCCCTTGAATATCAAAATTTCTAATTTTACCCCAAATGAACCCTCGAACTCCGAACAATCATTTTTAGTCATTCCTGAACTATAAAATATTAAATTTCATCCTACAATTCCTATTTGAACTAGTTCGAGGTTAAATCAACTCAAGTGTACCGTTAGGTACGATATCGGGTTTCGTCTTTTCTTATGTGCTTTCCTAGCATAATAACATGTTACTCAGTGCATGTATGTCATGACATGTATTTATAGGGTTGGGTTTTACATAGGTACAATACCATCTTTTGCAAATTTTTCGAGACTCTCTTAGCATGCAAACATGCTATCCATCACATGTATGTCATGACAAATATTTTATAGAGTCGGGCTTGTCATTTTCTGCCCCACTTGGATCAACCATATGATCCTTCTTCATGACTAATTTCGACATTAGGCTAAATATTAATATTTGAATATTATTTCATTAATAAAATATTATTTTATTCTAAAAATTTAATCTTATCTCCTTGGTACTCAAAATACCTTATTATGCCTCACTTGACTTCCAAATCGCCTTTTATCTCACAAATTCTCCTTTGATAAAATTATTATTATTTTATTGTTATTTTCTCACTTGTAAAATATTTTATCCTAAACTACTCCTTTCTTTTTTTATCACTTCTAAACATTTTTATTGACCTCAATTTGCATTCGATGAACTTTATTTATCACCATATCAAAGTATGGGGTATTTCAATAAAACTATTTAAAGCAAGTAATAAGGCTTTCAAAGGCATGAGTGACTATAAATAGACTTTTCTTGCCAATCGATCGCTTTTGCTTTACATTTCCCAACGCAAATATTTAATTATAACATGTTTTAATGAAAAATGTAAAAAAATTTAACTTAAAATTAATAATGAGATCCTAAAACCATTTAAAGTGGGCAATAAGGCTTTCGAAGGCATGAGTGACTGTAAATGGACCTTTCTTGACAATGGATGGCTTTCGCTTCACGTTTCTCGAGGTAAATACTCAATTACAATCTATTTTAACAAAAAATGTAAAAATATTCAACTTAAAATCAACAATGACATTATAAAACCATTTAAAGCATGTAATAAGGCTTTTGAAGGCATGAGTGACTATAAATGGACATTTTTTGTCTATGGATGGCTTTCTCTTCATGTTTTCCAAGGTAAAGATTTAATTATAATCTGTTTTAATCGACACTGTAAAAGAATTAAATTTAAATCAATAATAAGATTATAAAATCATTTAAAGCTAGTAAAATGGCTTTTGAAGGTATGAGTGACTATAAATAGACTTTTCTTATCAATCGATCACTTTCACTTAACGTTTCCCAAGGCAAACATTCAATTTTAATCTTTTTTAATGAAAAATGTAAAAAAATTCAACTTAAAATTAATAATGAGATCATAAAACCATTTAAAGCAGGGAATAAGGCTTTCGAAGGTATTAGTGACTGTAAATGAACTTTTCATGTCAACGAATGGCTTGCGCTTCACGTTTCCCAAGGTAAACATTAATTACAATATGTTTTAATGAAAAATGTAAAAAAATTCAACTTAAAATTAATAATGAGATCCTAAAACCATTTAAAGCGGGCAATAAGGCTTTCGAAGGCATGAGTGACTGTAAATGGACCTTTCTTGTCAATGAATGGCTTTCGCTTCACGTTTCTCGAGGTAAAAATTCAATTACATTCTGTTTTAATGAAAAATGTAAAAAAATTCAAGTTAAAATCAATAATGAGATTACAAAACCATTTAAAGCGAGTAATAAGGCTTTTGAAGCCATGAGTTACTATAAATGCACTTTTGTTGTCAATGGATAGCTTTCGCGTTATGTGTCTCGAGATAATCGTTTAATTATAATCTGTTTTAAGGAAAAATGCAAAAAAATACAACTTAAAATTAATAATAAGATTATAAAACCATTTAAACCAAGTAATAAAGCTTTCAAAGGCATGAATGACTATAATTTGACTTTTCTTGCCAATCGATCGCTTTTGCTTTACATTTCCCAAGGTAAACATTTAATTATAACCTGTTTTAATGACAAATGTAAATAAACTTTAACTTAAAATTAATAATGAGATCCTAAAACCATTTAAAGTGGGAAATAAGGCTTTCGAAGGCATGAGTGACTGTAAATGGACTTTTCTTGTCAATGGATGGCTTTCGCTTTACATTTCTCGAGGTAAATATTCAATTACAATCTGTTTTAACGAAAAATGTAAAAAAAATTAAGTTAAAATTAATAATGAGATCGTAAAACTATTTAAAGTTTACAATAAGGCTTTTGAAGGCATAAGTGTCTGTAAATGGACTTTTCTTGTCAATGGATGGCTTTCACTTCACGTTTCTTGAGGTAAAAATTCAATTACATTCTGTTTTAATGAAAAATGTAAAAAAATTCAAGTCAAAATCAATAATGAGATTACAAAACCATTTAAAGCGAGTAATAAGGCTTTTGAAGCCATGAGTTACTATAAATGGACTTTTCTTATCAATGGATGGCTTTCGCTTCATGTTTCTTGAGACAATCGTTTAATTATAATATGTTTTAATGAAAAATGCAAAAAAAGTTAACTTAAAATCAATAATAAGATTATAAAACTATTTAAAGCAAGTAATAAGGCTTTCAAAGGCATGAGTAACTATAAATAGACTTTTCTTGCCAATCGATCGCTTTTGCTTTACATTTCCCAACGCAAACATTTAATTATAACCTGTTTTAATGAAAAATGTAAAAAAATTTAACTTAAAATTAATAATGAGATCCTAAAACCATTTAAAGTGGGCAATAAGGCTTTCGAAGGCATGAGTGACTGTAAATGGACCTTTCTTGTCAATGGATGGCTTTCACTTCACGTTTCTCGAGGTAAATACTCAATTGCAATCTCTTTTAACAAAAAATGTAAAAAAATTCAACCTAAAATCAACAATGATATTATAAAACTATTTAAAGCATGTAATAAGGCTTTTGAAGGCATGAGTGACTATAAATGGACATTTTTTGTCTATGGATGACTTTCGCTTCATGTTTCCCAAGGCAAAGATTTAATTATAATCTGTTTTAATCGAAATTGTACAAGAATTAAATTTAAAATCAATAATAAGATTATAAAACCATTTCAAGCGAGTAAAATGGCTTTTGAAGGTATAAGTGACTATAAATGGACTTTTCTTGTCAATCGATCGCTTTCACTTCACGTTTCCCAAGGCAAACATTCAATTTTAATCTTTTTAAATGAAAAATGTAAAAAAATTCAACTTAAAATTAATAATGAGATCATAAAACCATTTAAAGTAGGGAATAAGGCTTTCGAAGGTATTAGTGACTGTAAATGAACTTTTCTTGTCAACGGATGGCTTGCACTTCATGTTTCCCAAGGCAAACATTCAATTATAATATGTTTTAATGAAAAATATAAAAAAATTCAACTTAAAATTAATAATGAGATCCTAAAACCATTTAAAGCGGGCAATAAGGCTTTCGAAGGCGTGAGTGACTGTAAATGGACCTTTCTTGTCAATGAATGGCTTTTGCTTCATGTTTCTCAAAGTAAAAATTCAATTACATTCTGTTTTAATGAAAAATGTAAAAAAATTCAAGTTAAAATCAATAATGAGATTACAAAACCATTTAAAGAGAGTAATAAGGCTTTTGAAGCCATGAGTTACTATAAATGCACTTTTCTTGTTAATGGATGGCTTTGGCGTTATGTTTCTCGAGATAATCGTTTAATTATAATCTGTTTTAAGAAAAAATGCAAAAAAATTCAACTTAAAATTAATAATAAGATTATAAAACCATTTAAAGCAAGTAATATGGCTTTCAAAGGCATGAGTGACTATAAATAGACTTTTCTTAGCAATCGATCGGTTTTGCTTTACATTTCCCAAGGTAAACATTTAATTATAACTCGTTTTAATGAAAAATGTAAATAAAATTTAAGTTAAAATTAATAATGAGAGCCTAAAACCATTTAAAGTGGGCAATAAGGCTTTCGAAGGCATGAGTGACTGTAAATGGACTTTTCTTGTCAATGGATGGCTTTCGCTTCATGTTTCTTGAGGTAAATATTCAAATACAATTTGTTTTAATAAAAAATGTAAAAACAATTAAGTTAAAATTAATAATGAGATCCTAAAACCATTTAAAGTTTACAATAAGGCTTTTGAAGGCATGAGTGTATGTAAATAGACTTTTCTTGTCAATGGATGGCTTTCGCTTCACGTTTCTCGAGGTAAAAATTCAATTACATTCTGTTTTAATGAAAAATGTAAAAAAATTCAAGTCAAAATCAATAATGAGATTACAAAATCATTTAAAGCGAGTAATAAGGCTTTTGAAGCCATGAGTTACAAGAAATGGACTTTTTTTATCAATGGATGCCTTTCGCTTCATGTTTCTCGAGATAATCATTTAATTATAATATGTTTTAATGAAAAATGCAAAAAAATTTAACTTAAAATCAACAATAAGATTATAAAACTATTTAAAGCAAGAAATAAGGCTTTCAAAGGCATGAGTGACTATAAATAGACTTTTCTTGCCAATCGATCGCTTTTCTTTACATTTCCCAATGCAAACATTTAATTATAACCTGTTGTAATGAACAATGTAAAACAATTTAACTTAAAATTAATAATGAGATCGTAAAACCATTTAAAGTGGGCAATAAGGCTTTTGAAGGTATGAGTGACTGTAAATAGACTTTTCTTGTCAATGGATGGCTTTTGCTTCACGTTTCTTGAGATAAATATTCAATTACAATATGTTTTAATAAAAAATGTAAAAAAATTTAACTTAAATTTATAATGAGATCCTAAAACCATTTAAAGTTGGCAGTAAGGCTTTCGAAGGTATGAGTGACTATAAATGGACTTTTCTTATCAATGGATGGCTTTTGCTTCACGTTTCCTAAGGTAAACAGTCAATTACAATCTGTTTTAATTAAAAATGTAAAAAAAATCAACTTAAAATCAATAATGAGATTACAAAACCATTTAAAGCGAGTAATAAGGCTTTTGAAGCCATGAGTTAATATAAATGGACTTTTCTTGTCAATGGATGGCTTTCGCTTCATGTTTCCTGAGATAATCGTTTAATTATAATCTCTTTTAAGGAAAAATGCAAAAAATTTCAACTTAAAATATATAATAAGATTATAAAACCATTTAAAGCAAGTAATAAGGCTTTCAAAGGCATGAGTGATTTTAAATTTTCCAAGGCAAACGTTTAATTATAACTTGTTTTAATGAAAAATGTAAAAAAACTTAACTTAAAATTAATAATGAGATCATAAAACCATTTAAAGTGGGCAATAAGACTTTCGAAGGTATGAGTGACTGTAAATGGACTTTTCTTATCAATGGATGGCTTTCGCTTCACGTTTCTCGAGGTAAATATTCAATTACAATATGTTTTAATGTAAAATGTAAGAAAATTTAACTTAAAATTAATAATGAGATCCTAAAACCATTTAAAGTTGGAAGTAAGGCTTTCGAAGGCATGAGTGACTGTAAATGGACTTTTCTTGTCAATGGATGGCTTTCGCTTCATGTTTCCTGAGGTAAACATTCAATTATAATCTGTTTGAATGAAAAATGTAAAAAAATTCAAGTTAAAACCAATAATGAGATCCTCAAACCATTTAAAGCAGGCAATAAGGCTTTCGAAGGCGTGAGTGACTGTAAATGGACTTTTCTTGTCAATGAATGGCTTTCGCTTCATGTTTCTCGAGGTAAAAATTCAATTACAATCTGTTTTAATGGAAAATCTAAAAAAATTCAAGTTATCATCAATAATGAAATTACAAAACCATTTAAAGCGAGTAATAAGGCTTTTGAAGCCATGAGTTACTATAAATGGACTTTTCTTGTCAATGGATGGCTTTCGCTTCATGTTTCCCGAGATAATCATTGAATTATAATCTGTTTTAAGGAAAAATGCAAAAAATTTCAACTTAAAATGAATAATAAGATTATAAAACTATTTAAAGTAAGTAATAAAGCTTTGAAAGGCATGAGTGACTATAAATAGACTTTTCTTGCCAATCAATCGCTTTGGTTTTACATTTCCAAAGGCAAACATTCAATTATAATCTGTTTTAATGAAAAAAGTAAAAAAAATTCAACTTAAAATTAATAATGAGATCATAAAACAATTTAAAGTGGGCAATAAGGCTTTCGAAGGCATGAGTGACTGTAAATGGACTTTTCTTGTCAATGGATGGCTTCGCTTCATGTTTCCCGAGGTAAACATTCAATTACAATCTGTTTTAATGAAAAATGTAAAAAAATTCAACTTAAAATCAATAATGAGATTACAAAACCATTTAAAACGAGTAATAAGGCTTTTGAAGCCAGAGTTACTATAAATGGACTTTTCTTGTCAATGGTTGGCTTTCCCTTCATGTTTCCCGAGATAATCGTTTGATTATAATCTATTTTATTGAAAAATGAAAAAAAACTCAACTTAAAATCAACAATAAGATCATAAAACCATTTAAATCAAGTAATAAGGCTTTCAAAGGCATGAGTGACTATAATTTGACTTTTCTTGCCAATCGATCGCTTTAGCTTTACATTTCCCAAGGCAAACATTTAATTATAACCTGTTTTAATAAAAAATGTAAAAAAATTTAACTTAAAATTATTAATTAGATCCTAAAACCATTTAAAGCGGGCAACAAGGCTTTCGAAGGTATGAGTGACTGTAAATGGACTTTTCTTGTCAAAGGATGCCTTTCTCTTCACGTTTCTCGAGGTAAATATTCAATTACAATATGTTTTAATGAAAAATGTAAAAAAAAATTCAAGTTAAAATCAATAATGAGATTACAAAACCATTTAAAGCGAGTAATAAGGCTTTTGAAGCCATGAGTTATTATAAATGGACTTTTCTTGTTAATGGATGGCTTTCGCTTCATGTTTCTCGAAGTAAAAATTCAATTACATTCTGTTGTAATGAAAAATCTAAAAAAATTCAAGTTAAAATAAATGATGAGATTGCAAAACCATTTAAAGTGAGTAATAAGGCTTTTGAAGCCATGAGTTACTATAAATGGACTTTTCTTGTTAATAGATGGCTTTCGCTTCATGTTTCCCAAGATAATCGTTTAATTATAATCTGTTTGAAAGAGAAATGCAAAAAAAATTTAACTTAAAATCAATAATAAGATTACAAAACCATTTAAAGCGAGTAATAAGGCTTTTGAAGCCATGAGTTACTATAAATGGACTTTTCTTGTCAATGGATGGCTTTCGCTTCATATTTCCCGAGATAATCATTGAATTATAATCTGTTTTAAGGAAAAATGTAAAAAATTTCAACTCAAAATGAATAATAAGATTATAAAACTATTTAAAGTAAGTAATAAAGCTTTCAAAGGCATGAGCGACTATAAATAGACTTTTCTTGCCAATCAATCGCTTTAGTTTTACATTTCCAAAAGCAAACATTCAATTATAATCTGTTTTAATGAAAAAAGTAAAAAAAATTCAACTTAAAATTAATAATGAGATCATAAAACAATTTAAAGTGGGCAACAAGGCTTTCGAAGGCATGAGTGACTGTAAATGGACTTTTCTTGTCAATGGATGGCTTCGCTTCACATTTCCTGAGGTAAACATTCAATTACAATCTATTTTAATGAAAAATGTAAACAAATTCAACTTAAAAACAATAATGAGATTACAAAACCATTTAAAGCGAGTAATAAGGCTTTTGAAGCCAGAGTTACTATAAATGAACTTTTCTTGTCAATGGTTGGCTTTCCCTTCATGTTTCCCGAGATAATCGTTTGATTATAATCTGTTTTATTGAAAAATGCAAAAAAATTCAACTTAAAATCAATAATAAGATCATAAAACCATTTAAAGCAAGTAATAAGGGTTTCAAAGGTATGAGTGACTATAAATAGACTTTTCTTGCCAATCGATCGCTTTTGCTTTACTTTTCCCAAGGAAAACATTTAATTATAATCTGTTTTAATGAAAAATGTAAAAAACTTCAACTTAAAATTAATAAGAGGATCCTAAAACCATTTAAAGTGGGCAATAAGGCTTTCGAAGGCATGAGTGACTGTAAATGGACTTTTCTTGTCAATGGATGGCTTTCGTTTCACGTTTCCTGAGGTAAAAATTCAATTACATTCTGCTTTAATGAAAAATGTAAAAACATTCAAGTTAAAATCAATAATGAGGTTACAAAATCATTTAAAGCGAGTAGTAAAGCTTTTGAAGCCATGAGTTACTATAAATGGACTTTTCTTCTCAATGGATGGCTTTCGTGTTATGTTTCTCAAGATAATTGTTTAATTATAATCTGTTTTAAGGAAAAATGTTAAAAAATTCAACTTAAAATCAATAATAAGATTATAAAACCATTTAAAGCAAGTAATAGGTCTTTCAAAGGCATGAGTGACTATAATTTGACTTTTCTTACGAATCGATTGCTTTTGCTTTACATTTCCCAAGGCAAACATTTAATTATAACCTGTTTTAATGAAAAATGAAAAAAAATTCAACTTCAAATTAATACTAAGATCCTAAAACCATTTAAACTGGGCAATAAGGCTTTCGAAGGCATGAGTGATTGTAAATGGACTTTTCTTGTCAATGGATGGCTTTCGCTTCACGTTTCCTCAGGTAAAAATTCAATTACATTCTACTTTAATGAAAAATGTAAAAAAATTAAAGTTAAAATCAATAATGAGATTACAAAACCATTTAAAGCGAGTAATAAGACTTTTGAAGCCATGAGTTACTATAAATGGACTTTTCTTGTCAATCGATGGCTTTCGCGTTATGTTTCTCGAGATAATCGTTTAATTATAATCTGTTTTAATAAAAAATGTAAAAAAATTCAACTTAAAATCAATAATAAGATTACAAAACCATTTAAAGCGAGTAATAAGGCTTTTGAAGCCATGAGTTACTATAAATGGACTTTTCTTGTCAATGGATGGCTTTCGCTTCATGTTTCCCGAGATAATCATTGAATTATATTCTGTTTTAAGGAAAAATGAAAAAAATTTCAACTTAAAATGAATAATAAGATTATAAAACTATTTAAAGCAAGTAATAAAGCTTTCAAAGGCATGAGTGACTATAAATAGACTTTTCTTGCCAATCAATCGCTTTGGTTTTACATTTCCAAAGGCAAACATTCAATTATAATCTGTTTTAATGAAAAAAGTAAAAAAAATTCAACTTAAAATTAATAATGAGATCATAAAACAATTTAAAGTGGGCAATAAGGCTTTCGAAGGCATGAGTGACTGTAAATGGACTTTTCTTGTCAATGGATGGCTTCGCTTCATGTTTCCTGTGTTAAACATTCAATTACAATCTGTTTTAATGAACAAAGTAAAAAAATTCAACTTAAAATCAATAATGAGATTACAAAACCATTTAAAGCGAGTAATAAGGCTTTTGAAGTCAAAGTTACTATAAATGGACTTTTCTTGTCAATGGTTGACTTTCCCTTCATGTTTCCCAAGATAATTGTTTGATTATAATCTATTTTATTGAAAAATGCAAAAATATTCAACTTAAAATCAACAATAAGATCATAAAACCATTTAAAGCAAGTAATAAGGCTTTCAAAGGCATGAGTGACTATAATTTGACTTTTCTTGCCAATCGATCGCTTTAGCTTTACATTTCCCAAGGCAAACATTTAATTATAACTTGTTTTAATAAAAAATGTAAAAAAATTTAACTTAAAATTAATAATTAGATCCTAAAACCATTTAAAGTGGGCAACAAGGCTTTCGAAGGTATAAGTGACTGTAAATAGACTTTTCTTGTCAAATGATGGCTTTGGCTTCACGTTTCTCGAGGTAAATATTCAATTACAATATGTTTTAATGAAAAATGTAAAAAAAAATTCAAGTTAAAATCAATAGTGAGATTACAAAACCATTTAAAGCGAGTAATAAGGCTTTTGAAGCCATGAGTTACTATAAATGGACTTTTCTTGTTAATGGATGGCTTTCGCTTCATGTTTCTCGAAGTAAAAATTCAATTACAATCTGTTGTAATGAAAAATCTAACAAAATTCAAGTTAAAATAAATGATGAGATTGCAAAACCATTTAAAGCGAGTAATAAGGCTTTTGAAGCCATGAGTTACTATAAATGGACTTTTCTTGTTAATAGATGGCTTTCGCTTCATGTTTCCCAAGATAATCGTTTAATTATAATCTGTTTGAAAGAGAAATGCAAAAAAAAATTCAACTTAAAATCAATAATAAGATTACAAAACCATTTAAAGCGAGTAATAAGGCTTTTGAAGCCATGAGTTACTATAAATGGACTTTTCTTGTCAGTGGATGGCTTTCGCTTCATATTTCCTGAGATAATCATTGAATTATAATCTGTTTTAAGGAAAAATGCAAAAAATTTCAACTCAAAATGAATAATAAGATTATAAAATTATTTAAAGTAAGTAATAAAGCTTTCAAAGGCATGAGTGACTATAAATAGACTTTTCTTGCCAATCAATCGCTTTGGTTTTACATTTCCAAAAGCAAACATTCAATTATAATCTGTTTTAATGAAAAAAGTAAAAAAAATTCAACTTAAAATTAATAATGAGATCATAAAACAATTTAAAGTGGGCAATAAGGCTTTCGAAGGTATGAGTGACTGTAAATGGACTTTTCTTGTCAATGGATGGCTTCGCTTCACATTTCCTGAGGTAAACATTCGATTACAATCTGTTTTAATGAAAAATGTAAACAAATTCAACTTAAAAACAATAATGAGATTACAAAACCATTTAAAGCGAGTAATAAGGCTTTTGAAGCCAGAGTTACTATAAATGAACTTTTCTTGTCAATGGTTGGCTTTCCCTTCATGTTTCCCGAGATAATCGTTTGATTATAATCTGTTTTATTGAAAAATGCAAAAAAATTCAACTTAAAATCAATAATAAGATCATAAAACCATTTAAAGCAAGTAATAAGGGTTTCAAAGGTATGAGTGACTATAAATAGACTTTTCTTGCCAATCAATCACTTTTGCTTTACTTTTCCCAAGGAAAACATTTAATTATAATCTGTTTTAATGAAAAATGTAAAAAACTTCAACTTAAAATTAATAAGAGGATCCTAAAACCATTTAAAGTGGGCAATAAGGCTTTCGAAGGCATGAGTGACTGTAAATGGACTTTTCTTGTCAATGGATGGCTTTCGTTTCACGTTTCCTGAGGTAAAAATTCAATTACATTCTGCTTTAATGAAAAATGTAAAAACATTCAAGTTAAAATCAATAATGAGGTTACAAAACCATTTAAAGCGAGTAGTAAGGCTTTTGAAGCCATGAGTTACTATAAATGGACTTTTCTTGTCAATGAATGGCTTTCGCGTTATGTTTCTCAAGATAATTGTTTAATTATAATTTTTTTTAAGGAAAAATGTTAAAAAATTCAACCTAAAATCAATAATAAGATTATAAAACCATTTAAAGCAAGTAATAGGTCTTTCAAAGGCATGAGTGACTATAATTTGACTTTTCTTGCGAATCTATTGCTTTTGCTTTACATTTCCCAAGGCAAACATTTAATTATAACCCGTTTTAATGAAAAATGAAAAAAAATTCTACTTAAAATTAATTCTAAGATCCTAAAACCATTTAAACTAGGCAATAAGGCTTTCGAAGGCATGAGTGATTGTAAATGGACGTTTCTTGTCAATGGATGGCTTTCGCTTCACGTTCCCTCAGGTAAAAATTCAATTACATTCTACTTTAATGAAAAATGTAAAAAAATTAAAGTTAAAATCAATAATGAGATTACAAAACCATTTAAAGTGAGTAATAAGACTTTTGAAGCCATGAGTTACTATAAATGGACTTTTCTTGTCAATGGATGGCTTTCGCATTATGTTTCTCGAGATAATCGTTTAATTATAATCTGTTTTAATAAAAAATGTAAAAAAATTCAACTTAAAATCAATAATAAGATTACAAAACCATTTAAAGCGAGTAATAAGGCTTTTGAAGCCATGAGTTACTATAAATGGACTTTTCTTGTCAATGGATGGCTTTCGCTTCATGTTTCCCGAGATAATCATTGAATTATAATCTGTTTTAAGGAAAAATGCAAAAAATTTCAACTTAAAATGAATAATAAGATTATAAAACTATTTAAAGCAAGTAATAAAGCTTTCAAAGGCATGAGTGACTATAAATAGACTTTTCTTGCCAATCAATCGCTTTGGTTTTACATTTCCTAAGGCAAACATTCAATTATAATCTGTTTTAATGAAAAAAGTAAAAAAAATTCAACTTAAAATTAATAATGAGATCATAAAACAATTTAAAGTGGGCAATAAGGCTTTCGAAGGCATGAGTGACTGTAAATGGACTTTTCTTGTCAATGGATGGCTTCGCTTCATGTTTTCTGAGGTAAACATTCAATTACAATCTGTTTTAATGAAAAAAGTAAAAAAATTCAACTTAAAATCCATAATGAGATTACAAAACCATTTAAAGCGAGTAATAAGGCTTTTGAAGTCAAAGTTACTATAAATGGACTTTTCTTGTCAATGGTTGGCTTTCCCTTCATGTTTCCTGAGATAATTGTTTGATTATAATCTATTTTATTGAAAAATGCAAAAAAATTCAACTTAAAATCAATAATAAGATCATAAAACCATTTAAAGCAAGTAATAAGGCTTTCAAAGGCATGAGTGACTATAATTTGACTTTTCTTGCCAATCGATCGCTTTAGCTTTACATTTCCCAAGGCAAACATTTAATTATAACTTGTTTTAATAAAAAATGTACAAAAATTTAACTTAAAATTAATAATTAGATCCTAAAACCATTTAAAGTGGGTAACAAGGCTTTCGAAGGTAGAAGTGACTGTAAATGGACTTTTCTTGTCAAAGGATGGCTTTCGCTTCACGTTTCTCTAGGTAAATATTCAATTACAATATGTTTTAATGAAAAATGTAAAAAAAAATTCAAGTTAAAATCAATAATGAGATTACAAAACCATTTAAAGCGAGTAATAAGGCTTTTGAAGCCATGAGTTACTATAAATGGACTTTTCTTGTTAATGGATGGCTTTCGCTTCATGTTTCTCGAAGTAAAAATTCAATTACATTCTGTTGTAATGAAAAAGCTAAAAAAATTCAAGTTAAAATAAATGATGAGATTGCAAAACCATTTAAAGCGAGTAATAAGGCTTTTGAAGCCATGAGTTACTATAAATGGACTTTTCTTGTTAATGGATGGCTTTCGCTTCATGCTTCCCAAGATAATCGTTTAATTATAATCTGTTTGAAAGAGAAATGCAAAAAAAATTCAACTTAAAATCAATAATAAGATTACAAAACCATTTAAAGCGAGTAATAAGGCTTTTGAAGCTATGAGTTACTATAAATGGACTTTTCTTGTCAATGGATGGCTTTCGCTTCATGTTTCCCGAGATAATCATTGAATTATAATCTGTTTTAAGGAAAAATGCAAAAAATTTCAACTTAAAATGAATAATAAGATTATAAAACTATTTAAAGGAAGTAATAAAGCTTTCAAAGGCATGAGTGACTATAAATAGACTTTTCTTGCCAATCAATCGCTTTGGTTTTACATTTCCAAAGGTAAACATTCAATTATAATCTGTTTTAATGAAAAAAGTAAAAAAAATTCAACTTAAAATTAATAATGGGATCATAAAACAATTTAAAGTGGGCAATAAGGCTTTCGAAAGCATGAGTGACTGTAAATGGACTTTTCTTGTCAATGGATGGCTTCGCTTCTTGTTTCCCGAGGTAAACATTCAATTACAATCTGTTTTAATGAAAAATGTAAAAAAATTCAACTTAAAATCAATAATGAGATTACAAAACCATTTAAAGCGAGTAATAAGGCTTTTGAAGCCAAAGTTACTATAAATGGACTTTTCTTGTCAATGGTTGGCTTTCCCTTCATGTTTCCTGAGATAATCATTTGATTATAATCTGTTTTATTGAAAAATACAAAAAAATTCAACTTAAAATCAATAATAAGATTATAAAACCACTTAAAGCAAGTAATAAGGCTTTCAAAGGTATGAATGACTATAAATAGGCTTTTCTTGCCAATCGATTGCTTTTGCTTTACTTTTCCCAAGGAAAGCATTTAATTATAATCTGTTTTAATGAAAAAAGTAAAAAACTTCAACTTAAAACTAATAAGGGGATCCTAAAACAATTTAAAGTGGGCAATAAGGCTTTTGAAGGCATGAGTGACTGTAAATCGACTTTTCTTGTCAATGGATGGCTTTCATTTCATGTTTCTTGAGGTAAAGATTCAATTACATTCTGCTTTAATGAAAAATGTAAAAATATTCAAGTTAAAATCAATAATGAGATTACAAAACCATTTAAAGCGAGTAATAAGGCTTTTGAAGCCATGAGTTACTATAAATGGACTTTTCTTGTCAATGGATGGCTTTCACGTTATGTTGCTCGAGATAATCGTTTAATTATAATCTTTTTTAAAAAAAATGTAAAAAAATTCAACTTAAAATCAAATATAAGATCATAAAACCATTTAAAGCAAGTAATAAGGCTTTCAAAGGCATGAGTGAATATAATTTGACTTTTCTTGCCAATCGATCGCTTTTGCTTTACATTTCCTAAGGCAAACAGTTAATTATTAGCTGTTTTAATGAAAAATGTAAATAAAATTTAACTTAAAATTAATAATCAGATCCTAAAACCATTTAAAGTGGACAATAAGGCTTTCGAAGGCATGAGTTACTGTAAATGGACTTTTCTTGTCAATGGATGGCTTTTTCTTCACGTTTCTCTTGGTAAAAATTCAATTACAATTTGTTTTAATGAAAAATGTAAAAAAATTTAAGTTAAAATTAATAATGAGATCCTAAAACCATTTAAAGTTTACAATAAGGCTTTTGAAGGCATGAGTGTTTGTAAATGGACTTTTCTTGTCAATGGATGGCTTTCACTTCACGTTTCTCGAGGTAAAAATTCAATTACATTCTATTTTAATGAAAAATGTAAAAAAATTCAAGTCAAAATCAATAATGAGATTACAAAACCATTTAAAGCGAGTAATAAGGCTTTTGAAGCCATGAGTTACTAGAAATGAACTTTTTTTTATTAATGGATGGCTTTCGCTTCATGTTTCCCGAGATAATCATTTAATTATAATCTGTTTTAATGAAAAATAAAAAAAAATTTAACTTAAAATCAACAATAGGATTATAAAACTATTTAAAGCAAGTAATAAGGCTTTCAAAGACATGAGTGACTATAAATAGACTTTTCTTGCCAATCGATCGCTTTTGCTTTACTTTTCCCAAGGCAAACATTTAATTATAACCTGTTTTAATAAAAAATGTAAAAAAATTTAACTTAAAATTAATAATTAGATCCTAAAACCATTTAAAGTGGGCAACAAAGCTTTCGAAGGTATGAGTGACTGTAAATGGACTTTTCTTGTCAAAGGATGGCTTTTGCTTCACGTTTCTCGAGGTAAATATTCAATTACAATATGTTTTAAGGAAAAATGTAAAAAAAAATTCAAGTTAAAATCAATAATGAGATTACAAAACCATTTAAAGCGAGTAATAAGGCTTTTGAAGCCATGAGTTACTATAAAATGGACTTTTCTTATCAATGGACGGCTTTCGCTTCATGTTTCCCGAGATAATCGTTTAATTATAATCTGTTGTAGTAAAAGATGCAAAAAAATTCAACTTAAAATCAACAATAAGATTACAAAACCATTTAAAGCGAGTAATAAGGCTTTTGAAGCCATGAGTTACTATAAATGGACTTTTCTTGTCAATGGATGGCTTTCGCTTTATGTTTCCCGAGATAATCATTTAATTATAATCTGTTTTACGAAAAAATGCAAAAACTTTCAACTTAAAATGAATAATAAGATTATAAAACCATTTAAAGCAAGTAATAAGGCTTTCAAAGGCATGAGTGACTATAAATAGACTTTCCTTGCCAATCAATCGCTTTTGCTTTACATTTGCCAAGGAAAACATTTAATTATAACCTGTTTTAATGAAAAATGTAAAAAACTTTAACTTAAAATTAATAATGAGATCCTAAAACCATTTAAAGTGGGCAATAAGGCTTTCGAAGGCATGAGTGACTGTAAATGGACTTTTGTTGTCAATGGATGGCTTTTGCTTCACGTTTCTCGAGGTAAATAGTCAATTACAGTATGTTTTAACAAAAAATGTAAAAAAATTTAACTTAAAATTAATAATGAGATCCTGAAACCATTTAAAGTTGGCAGTAAGGCTTTCGAAGGCATGAGTGACTGTAAATGGACTTTTCTTGTCAATGGATGGCTTTCACTTCACGTTTCCTAAGGTAAACATTCAATTACAATCTGTTTTAATGGAAAATGTAAAACAATTCTAGTTAAAATCAATAATGAGATTACAAAACCATTTAAAGTGAGTAATAAGGCTTTTGAAGCCATGAGTTACTATAAAAGGACTTTTCTTGTCAATGGATGGCTTTCGCTTGATATTTCCCGAGATAATCATTTAATTATAATCTGTTTGAATGAGATATGCAAAAAAATTCAACTTAAAATCAATAATAAGATTACAAAACCATTTAAAGTGAGTAATAAGGCTTTTGAAGCCATGAGTTACTATAAATGGACTTTTCTTGTATATGGATGACTATCGCTTCATATTTCCCGAGATAATCGTTTAATTATAATCTGTTTGAATGAAAAATGTAAAACATTTCAACTTAAAATGAAAAATAAGATTATAAAACCATTTAAAACAAGTAATAAGGCTTTCAAAAGCATGAGTGACTATAATTAGACTTTTCTAACCAATCGATCACTTTTGCTTTAAATTTCCTAAGGCGAACCTTCAATTATAATCTGTTCTAATGAAAAATGTAAAATAAATCAACTTAAAATTATTAATGAGATCATAAAACAATTTATAGTGGGCAATAAGGCTTTTGAAGGCATGAGTGACTGTAAATGGACTTTTCTTGTCAATGGATGGCTTTCGCTTCACGTTTCTCGAGATAAAAATTCAATTACATTCTGTTTTAATGAAAAATGTAAAAAAATTAAAGTTAAAATCAATAATGAGATTACAAAACCATTTAAAGCGAGTAATAAGGCTTTTGAAGCCATGAGTTACTATAAATAGACTTTTCTTGTCAATGGATGGCTTTCACTTCATGTTTCCCAAGATAATTGTTTTATTATAATCTGTATTCAGGAAAAATATAAAAAAATTCAACTTAAAATCAACAATAAGGTTATAAAACCATTTAAAGCAAGTAATAAGGCTTTCAAAGGCATGAGTGACTATAAATAGACTTTTCTTGCCAATCGATCACTTTTACTTTAAATTTCCTAAGGCAAACATTCAATTATAATTTGTTTTAATGAAAGATGTAAAAAAAAATTCAACTTAAAATTATTAATGAGATCATAAAACAATTTATAGTGGGCAATAAGGCTTTTGAAGGCATGAGTGACTGTAAATGGACTTTTCTTATCAATGGATGGCTTTCGCTTCACGTTTCTCGAGGTAAAAATTCAATTACATTCTGTTTTAATGAAAAATGTAAAAAAATTCAAGTTAAAATCGTTAATGAGATTACAAAACCATTTAAAGTGAGTAAAAAGGCTTTTGAAGCCATGAGTTACTATAAATGGACTTTTCTTGTCAATGGATGGCTTTCGCTTCATGTTTCCTGAGATAATCATTTAAATCTAATCTGTTTTAATGAAAAATACAAAAATATTTAACTTAAAATCAATAATAAGATTATAAAACCATTTAAAGCAAGTAATGAGGATTTCAAAGGCATGAGTGAGTATAAATAGACTTTTCGTGCCAATCAATTGCTTTTGCTTTACATTTCCCAAGGCAAACATTTAATTATAACCTGTTTTAATAAAAAATGTAAAAAAAAATTAACTTAAAATTAATAATGAGATCCTAAAACCATTTAAAGAGGGCAATAAGGCTTTCGAAGGTATGAGTGACTGTAAATGTACTTTTCTTGTCAATGGATGGCTTTTGCTTCATGTTTCCCGAGGTAAATATTCAATTACAGTATGTTTTAACGAAAAATATAAAAAAATTTAATTTAAAATTAATAATGAGATCCTAAAACCATTTAAAGTTGGCAGTAAGGCTTTCGAAGGTATGAGTTACTGTAAATGGACTTTTCTTGTCAATGGATGGCTTTTGCTTCACGTTTCCTGAGGTAAACATTCAATTACAATTTGGTTTAATGAAAAATGTAAAAAAATTCTAGTTAAAATCAATAATGAGATTACAAAACCATTTAAAGCGAGTAATAAGGCTTTTGAAGCCATGAGTTACTATAAAAGGACTTTTCTTGTCAATGGATGGCTTTCGCTTGATATTTTCCGAGATAATCGTTTAATTATAATCTGTTTGAATGCGAAATGCAAAAAAATTCAACTTAAAATCAATAATAAGATTACAAAACCATTTAAAGTGAGTAATAAGGCTTTTGAAGCCATGAGTTACTATAAATGGACTTTTCTTGTCAATGGATGGCTATCGCTTCATATTTCCCGAGATAATCGTTTAATTATAATCTGTTTTAATGAAAAATGTAAAAAAATTAAACTTAAAATCAATAATAAGATTATAAAACCATTTAAAGCATGTAATAAGGCTTTCAAAGGCATGAGTGAGTATAATTAGACTTTTCTTGCCAATCGATCACTTTTACTTTAAATTTCCTAAGACAAACATTCAATTATAATCTGTTCTAATGAAAAATGTAAAATAAATTCAACTTAAAATTATTAATGAGATCATAAAACAATTTATAGTGGGCAATAAGGCTTTTGAAGGCATGAGTGACTGTAAATGGACTTTTCTTGTCAATGGATGGCTTTCGCTTCATGTTTCTCAAGGTAAAAATTCAATTACATTCTGTTTAATGAAAAATGTAAAAAAATTAAAGCTAAAATCAATAATGAGATTACAAAACCATTTAAAGCGAGTAATAAGGCTTTTGAAGCCATGAGTTACTATAAATGGACATTTTTTGTCAATGGATGGCTTTCACTTCATGTTTCCCAAGATAATTGTTTTATTATAATCTGTATTCAGGAAAAATATAAAAAAATTCAACTTAAAATCAATAATAAGGTTATAAAACCATTTAAAGCAAGTAATAAGGCTTTTAAAGGCATGAGTGACTATAAATAGACTTTTCTTGCCAATCGATCACCTTTACTTTAAATTTCCTAAGGCATACATTCAATTATAATTTGTTTTAATGAAAAATGTTAAAAAAATTCAACTTAAAATTATTAATGAGATGATAAAACAATTTATAGTGGGCAATAAGGCTTTTGAAGGCATGAGTGACTGTAAATGGACTTTTCTTGTCAATGGATGGCTTTCGTTTCACGTTTTTCGAGGTAAAAATTTAATTACATTCTGTTTTAATGAAAAATGCAAAAAAATTCAACTTAAAATTAATAGTGAGATCCTAAAACTATTTAAAGTTGGCAATAAGGCTTTCGAAGGTATGAGTGACTGTAAATGGACTTTTCTTGTCAATGGATGGCTTTCCCTTCATGTTTCCCGAGATAATCGTTTAATTCTAATCTGTTTTAACGAAAAATACAAAAAAATTCAACTTAAAATCAATAATAAGATTATAAAACATTTAAAGCAAGTAATGAGGCTTTCAAAGGCATGAGTGAGTATAAATAGACTTTTCTTGCCAATCAATCGCTTTTGCTTTACATTTCCCAAGGCAAACATTTAATTATAACCTATTTTAATGAAAAATATAAAAAAATTCAACTTAAAATTAATAATAAGATCATAAAACAATTTACAGTGGGCAATAAGGCTTTTGAAGGCATGAGTGGCTGTAAATGGACTTTTCTTGTCAATGGATAGCTTTCGTTCCATGTTTCTCGAGGTACAAATTCAATTACATTCTGTTTTAATGAAAAATGTAAAACAATTCAGGTTAAAATCATTAATGAGATTACAAAACCATTTAAAGCGGGTAATAAGGCTTTTGAAGCCATGAGTTACTATAAATAGACTTTTCTTGTCAATAGATGGCTTTTGCTTCATGTTTCCTGAGATAATCATTTAATTATAATATGTTTTAATGAAAAATGGAAAAAAATTAAACTTAAAATCAATAATAAGATTATAAAACCATTTAAAGCAAGTAATAAGGCTTTCAAAGGCATGAGTGAGTATCATTAGACTTTTCTTGCCAATCGATCGCTTTTGCTTTACATTTCCTAAGGCAAACATTCAATCATAATCTGTTTTAATGAAAAATGTAAAAAAATTTAACTTAAAATTAATAATGAGATCCTAAAACCATTTAAAGTGGGCAATAAGGCTTTCGAAGGCATGAGTGACTGTAAATGGACTTTTCTTGTCAATGGATGGCTTTCGCTTCACGTTTCACGAGGTAAACATTCAATTACAATCTGTTTTAATTAAAAATATAAAAAAAATTAACTTCAAATTAATAGTGAGATCCTAAAACCATTTAAAGTTGGTAGTAAGGCTTTCGAAGGTATGAGTGACTGTAAATGGACTTTTCTTGTCAATGGATGGCTTTCGCTTCACGTTTCCTGAGGTAAACATTCAATTACAATCTGTTTTAATGAAAACTGTAAAAAAATTCAAGTTAAAAATCAAAAATGAGATTACAAAACCATTTAAAGCGCGTAATAAGGCTTTTGAAGTCATAAGTTGCTATAAATGGAATTTTCTTGTCAATGGATGGCTTTCGGTTCATGTTCCCTGAGATAATCGTTTAATTATAATCTGTTTTAAGGAAAAATACAAAAAATTTCAACTTAAAATCAATAATAAGATTATAAAACCATTTAAAGCAAGTAATAAGGCTTTCAAAGGCATGAGTGACTATAAATAGACTTTTGTTGTCAATCAATCATTTTTGCTTTACTTTTCCCAAGGCAAACATTTAATTATAATCTGTTTTAATGAAAAATATAAAAAAATTCAACTTAAAATTAATAATGGGATCCTAAAACCATTTAAAGTGGGCAATAAGGCTTTCGAAGGCATGAGTGACTATAAAGGGACTTTTCTTATCAATGGATGGCTTTCGCTTCACGATTCTCCAGATAAAAATTCAATTACATTCTGTTTTAATGAAAAATCTAAAAAAATTCAAGTTAAAATAAATAATGAGATTACAAAACCATTTAAAGCGAGTAATAAGGCTTTTGAAGCATGAGTTACTATGAATGGACTTTTCTTGTCAATGGATGGCTTTCGCTTGATGTTTTCCGAGATAATCGTTTAATTATAATCTGTTTGAAGGAAAAATGAAAAAAAAATTCAAGTTAAAATTAATAATGAGATCCTAAAACCATTTAAAGCTTGCAATAAGGCTTTCGAAGGTATGAGTTACTTTAAATGGACTTTTATTGTCAATGGATAGCTTTTGCTTCACGTTTCCTGAGGTAAACATTCAATTACAATCTGTTTTAATGAAAAATAAAAAAAAATTCAAGTCAAAATCAACAATGAGATTACAAAACCATTTAAAGCGAGTAATAAGGCTTTTGAAGCCATGAGTTACTATATATGGACTTTTCTTGTCAATCTATCACTTTTACTTTAAATTTCCTAAGGCAAACATTCAATTATAATTTGTTTTAATGAAAAATGTAAAAAAAATTCAACTTAAAATTATTAATGAGATCATAAAACAATTTATAGTGGGCAATAAGGCTTTTGATGGCATGAGTGATTGTAAATGGACTTTTCTTGCCAATTGATGGCTTTCGCTTCACGTTTCTCGAGGTAAAATTTCAATTACATTCTGTTTTAATGAAAAATGTAAAAAAATTCAGGTTAAAATCGTTAATGAGATTACAAAACCATTTAAAGCAAGTAAAAAGGCTTTTGAAGCCATGAGTTACTATAAATGGACTTTTCTTGTCAATGGATGGCTTTCGCTTCATATTTCCCGAGATAATCGTTTAATTATAATCTGTTTTAATGAAAAATGTAAAAAAAATTATCTTAAAATCAAAAATAAGATTATAAAACCATTTAAAGCAAGTAATAAGGCTTTTAAAGGCATGAGTGACTATAATTTGACTTTTCTTGCCAATCGATCGCTTTTACCTTACATTTCCCAAGGCAAACATTTAATTATAACTTGTTTTAATGAAAAATGTAAAAGAAATTCAACTTAAAATTAATAATGAGATCATAAAACAATTTGCAGTGGGCAATAAGGTTTTTGAAGGTATGAGTGACTGTAAATGGACTTTTCTTGTCAATGGATAGCTTTCGTTTCGCGTTTCTCGAGGTAAAAATTTAATTACATTCTGTTTTAATGAAAAATGTAAAACAATTCAGGTTAAAATCATTAATGAGATTACAAAACCATTTAAAGCGGGTAATAAGGCTTTTGAAGCCATGAGTTACTATAAATGGACTTTTCTTATCAATGGATGGCTTTTGCTTCATGTTTCCTGAGAGAATCGTTTAATTATAATCTGTTTTAATGAAAAATGTAAAAAAATTAAACTTAAAATCAGTAATAAGATTATAAAACCATTTAAAGCAAGTAATAAGGCTTTCAAAGGTATGAGTGAGTATAAAGAGACTTTTCTTGCCAATCGATCGCTTTTGCTTTACATTTCCTAAGGCAAACATTCAATCATAATCTGTTTTAATGAAAAATGTAAAAAAATTTAACTTAAAATTAATAATGAGATCCTAAAACCATTTAAAGTGGGCAATAAGGCTTTCGAAGGCATGAGTGACTGTAAATGGACTTTTCTTGTCAATGGATGGCTTTCGCTTCACGTTTCACGAGATAAACATTCAATTACAATCTGTTTTAATTAAAAATGTAAAAAAATTTAACTTAAAATTAATAGTGAGATCCTAAAACCATTTAAAGTGTGCAATAAGGCAGTCGAAGGCATCAGGGACTGTAAATGGACTTTTCTTGTAAATGGATAGCTTTCGCTTCACGTTTCCTAAGGTAAACATTCAAGTACAATCTGTTTTAATAAAAAATGTAAAAAAATTCAACTTAAAATCAATAATGAGATTACAAAACCCTTTAAAGCGAGTAATAAGGCTTTTGAAGCCAGAGTTACTATAAATGAACTTTTCTTGTCAATGGTTGGCTTTCCCTTCATGTTTCCCGAGATAATCATTTGATTATAATCTGTTTTACTGAAAAATGTAAAAAAATTCAACTTAAAATCAATAATAAGATTATAAAACCATTTAAAGCAAGTAATAAGGCTTTCAAAGGCATGAGTGACTATAAATAGACTTTTCTTGCAAATCAATCCCTTTTACTTTAAATTTCCTAAGGCAAACATTCAATTATAATCTGTTTTAATGAAAAATATAAAAAAAAAATCAACTTAAAATTAATAATGAGATCATAAAACAATTTATAGTGGGCAATAAGGCTTTTGAAGGCATGAGTGACTGTAAATAGACTTTTCTTGTCAATGGATGGCTTTCGCTTCACGTTTCTCGAGGTAAAAATTCAATTACATTCTGTTTTAATGAAAAATGTAAAAAAATTCAGGTTAAAATCATTAATGAGATTACAAAACCATATAAAGTGAGTAAAAAGGCTTTTGAAGCCATGAGTTACTATAAATGGACTTTTCTTGTCAAAGGATGGCTTTCGCTTCATGTTCCCGAGATAATCGTTTAATTCTAATATGTTTTAATGAAAAATACAAAAAAATTTAACCTAAAATCAATAATAAGATTATAAAACAATTTAAAGCAAGTAATGAGGCTTTCAAAGGCATGAGTGAGTATAAATAGGCTTTTCTTGCCAATCAATCACTTTTGCTTTACATTTCCCAAGGCAAACATTTAATTATAACCTATTGTAATGAAAAATATAAAAAAATTCAACTTAAAATTAATAATGAGATCCTAAAACCATTTAAAGTGGGCAATAAGACTTTCGAAGGCATGAGTGACTGTAAATGTACTTTTCTTGTCAATGGATGGCTTTCGCTTCATGTTTCTCGAGGTAAATATTCAATTACAATCTGTTTTAATGAAACATGTAAAAAAATTCAAGTTAAAATTAATAATGAGATCCTAAAACCATTTAAAGCTTGCAATAAGGCTTTCGAAGGTATGAGTGACTGTATATGGACTTTTCTTGTCAATGGATGGCTTTTGCTTCACGTTTCCTGAGGTAAACATTCAATTACAATCTGTTTTAATGAAAAATAAAAAAAAAATTCAAGTCAAAATCAAAAATGAGAATACAAAACCATTTAAAGCGAGTAATAAGGCTTTTGAAGCCATGAGTTACTATAAATGGACTTTTCTTGTCAATGGTTGGCTTTCGTTTCATGTTTCCCGAGATAATCATTTAATTATAATCTGTTTTAATGAAAAATGCAGAAAAAGTTATCTTAAAATCAATAATAAGATTATAAAACCATTTAAAGCAAGTAATAAGGCTTTTAAAGGCATGAGTGACTATAATTTGACTTTTCTTGCCAATCGATCTCTTTGACCTTACATTTCCCAAGGCAAACATTTAATTATAACTTGTTTTAATGAAAACTGTAAAAGAAATTCAACTTAAAATTAATAATAAGATCATAAAACAATTTACAGTGGGCAATAAGGCTTTTGAAGGCATGAGTGACTGTAAATGGACTTTTCTTGTCAATGGATAGCTTTCGTTTCATGTTTCTCTAGGTACAAATTCAATTACATTCTGTTTTAATGAAAAATGTAAAACAATTCAGGTTAAAATCATTAACGAGATTACAAAACCATTTAAAGCGAGTAATAAGGCTTTTGAAGCCATGAGTTACTATAAATAGACTTTTCTTGTCAATAGATGGCTTTTGCCTCATGTTTCCTGAGATAATCATTTAATTATAATCTGTTTTAATGAAAAATTTAAAAAAATTAAACTTAAAATCAATAATAAGATTATAAAACCATTTAAAGCAAGTAATAAGGCTTTCAAAGGCACGAGTGACTATAAATTGACTTTTCTTGCCAATCAATCGTTTTTGCTTTACTTTTCCCAAGGCAAACATTTAATTATAATCTGTTTTAATGAAAAATATAAAAACATTCAACTTAAAATTAAAAATGGGATCCTAAAACCATTTAAAGTGGGCAATAAGGCTTTCGAAGGCATGAGTGACTATAAATGGACTTTTCTTATCGATGGATGGCTTTCGCTTCACGATTCTCGAGATAAAAATTCAATTACATTCTGTTTTAATGAAAAATCTAAAAAAATTCAAGCTAAAATAAATAATGAGATTACAAAACCATTTAAAGCGAGTAATAAGGCTTTTGAAGCATGAGTTACTATGAATGGACTTTTCTTGTCAATGGATGGCTTTCGCTTGATGTTTTCCGAGATAATCATTTAATTATAATCTGTTTGAAGGAAAAATGAAAAAAAATTTCAACTCAAAATCAATAATAACATTATAAAATCATTTAAAGCAAGTAATAAGGCTTTCAAATGCATGAGTGACTATAAATAGACTTTTCTTGCCAATCGATCACTTTTGCTTTACATTTCTCAAGGCAAACATTTAATTATAACCTGTTTTAATGAAAAATATAAAAAAATTCAACTTAAAATTAATAGTGAGATTCTAAAACCAGTTAAAGCGGGCCATAAGGCTTTCGAAGGTATGAGTGACTGTAAATGGACCTTTCTTGTTAATGAATGGCTTTCGTTTCACGTTGCTCAAGGCAAAAATTCAATTAAAATCTATTACAATGAAAAATTGAAGTTAAAATCAATAATGAGATTGCAAAACCATTTAAAGCGAGTAATAAGGCTTTTGAAGCCATGAGTTACTATAAATGGACTTTTCTTGTCAATGGATGGCTTTCGCTTCATGTTTCACGAGATAATCGTTTAATTATAATCTGTTTTAAGGAAAAATGCAAAAAAAATCAACTTAAAATCAATAACAAGATTATAAAACCATTTAAAGCAAGTAATAACGCTTCCAACGGAATGAATGGCTATAATTAGACTTTTCTTGCCAATCGATCGCTTTTGCTTTACATTTCCCAAGGCAAACATTTAATTATAACCTGTTTTAATGATAATTATAAAAAAATTCAACTTAAAATTAATACTGAGATCTGAAAACCATTCAAAGTGGGCAATAAGGCTTTCAAATGCATAAGGGACTGTAAATGGACTTTTCTTGTCAATGGATGGCTTTCGCTTCACGTTTCTTGAGGTCAATATTCAATTACAATTCATTTTAATGAAAAATGTAAAAAAATTCAAGTTAAAATTAATAATGAGATTATAAAACCATTTAAACTTGGCAATAAGGCTTTCGAAGGCATGAGTGACTGTAAATGGACTTTTCTTGTCAATGAATGGCTTTTGCTTCACGTTTCCTGAGGTAAAAATTCAATTACATTCTGTTTTAATGAAAAATGTAAAACAATTGAAGTTAAAATTAATAATAAGATTACAAAACCATTTAGAGCGAGCAATAAGGCTTTTCAAGCTATGAGTTACTATAAATAGACTTTTCTTGTCAATGGATGGCTTTCGCTTTATGTTTCCTTAGATAATCGTTTTATTGTAATCTATTTTCATGAAAAATGCAAAAAAAATTCAACTTAAAATCAATAATAAGATTATAAAACCATTTAAAGCAAGTAATAAGACTTTCAAAGGCATGAGTGACTATAAATAGACTTTTCTTGCCAATCGATCGCTTTTGCTTTAAATTTCTTAAGGCAAACATTTAATTATAATCTTTTTTAATGAAAAATGTAAAAAAAATTCAACTTAAAATTAATAATGAGATCATAAAACAATTTACAATGGGCAATAAGACTTTTGAAGGCATGAGTTACTGTAAATAGACTTTTCTTGTCAATGGATGGCTTTCGCTTCACGTTTCTCGAAGTAAAAAATCAATTACATTCTGTTGTAATGAAAAATCAAAAAAAATTCAAGTTAAAATAAATAATGAGATTACAAAAGCATTTAAAGCGAGTAATAAGGCTTTTGAAGCATGAGTTACTATAAATGGACTTTTCTTGTCAATGGATGGCTTTCGCTTGATGTTTCCTAAGATAATCGTTTAATTATAATCTGTTTGAAGAAAAAATGCAAAAAAAATTCAACTTAAAATCAATAATAAGATCATAAAACCATTTAAAACAAGTAATAAGGCTTTCAAAGGCATGAGTGACTATAAATAGACTTTTCTTGCCAATCGATCACATTTGCTTTACATTTCCCAAGGCAAACATTTAATTATAACCTGTTTTAATGAAAAATGTAAAAAAATTCAACTTAAAATTAATTGTGAGAACCTAAAACAATTTAAAGTTGGCAATAACGCTTTCGAAGGCATGAGTGACTGTAAATGGACCTTTCTTGTTAATGAATGGCTTTCGTTTCACGTTTCTCAAGGTAAAAATTCAATTACAATCTGTTACAGTGAGAAATGTAAAAAAATTCAAGTTAAAATCAATAATGAGATTACAAAACCATTTAAAGCGAGTAATAAGGCTTTTGAAGCCACGAGTTACTATAAATGGACTTTTCTTGTCAATGGTTGGCTTTTGCTTCATGTTTCCTGAGATAATCGTTTTATTATAATCTGTTTTCATGAAAAATGCAAAACAATTCAACTTAAAATCAATAATAAGATTATAAAACCATTGAAAGCAAATAATAAGGCTTTCAAAGGCATGAGTGACTATAAATAGACTTTTCTTACCAATCGATCGCTTTGGCTTTAAATTTCCCAAGGTAAACATTCAATTATAATCTGTTTTAATGAAAAATATAAAAAAATTCAACTTAAAATTAATAATGAGATCATAAAAGAATTTACAGTGGGCAAAAAGGCTTTTAAAGGCATGAGTGACTGTAAATAGACTTTTCTTGTCAATGGATAGTTTTCGCTTCACGTTTCCCGAGGTAAAACTCAATTGCATTCAGTTTTAATGAAAAATGTAAAAAAATTCAGGTTAAAATCATTAATGACATTACAAAATCATTTAAAGTGAGTAATAAGGCTTTTAAAGCCATGAGTTACTATAAATGAACTTTTCTTGTCAATGGCTGGCTTTCGATTCATGTTTCCTGAGATGATCACTCAATTATAATCTGTTTTAATGATAAATGCAAAAAACTTCAACTTAAAATCAATAATAAGATTATAAAATCATTTAAAGCAAGTAATAAGGCTTCCAAAGGCATGAGTGACTATAAATAGACTTTTCTTGCCCATCGATCGCTTTTGCTTTACATTTCCCAACGCAAACATTTAATTATAACCTGTTTTAATGAAAAATGTAAAAACATTTAACTTAAAATTAATAATGGGATCCTAAAACCATTTAAAGTGGGTAATAAGGTTGTCGAAGGCATGAGGGACTGTAAATAGACTTTTCTTGTCAATGGATAGTTTTCGCTTCACGTTTCCTGAGGTAAATATTCAATTACAATCTGTTTTAATGAAAAATGTAAAACAATTCAAGTTAAAATCAATAATGAGATTACAAAACCATTTAAAGCGAGTAATAAGGCTTTTGAAGCCATGAGTTACTATAAATGAGCTTTTCTTGTTAATGGATGACTTTTGCTTCTTGTTTCCTGAGATAATCATTTAATTATAATATGTTTTAATAAAAAATATAAAAAAATTCAACTTAAAATCAATAATAAGATTACAAAACCATTTAAAGCGAGTAATAAGGCTTTTGAAGCCAGGAGTTACTATAAATGGACTTTTCTTGTCAATGGATGGCTTTCGCTTCATGTTTCCTGAGATAATCGTTTAATTATAATCAGTTTTAAGGAAAAATGAAAAAAATTTCAACTTAAAATCAATAATAAGATTATAAAATCATTTAAAGCAAGTAATAAGGCTTTTAAAGGCATGAGTGACTATAAATAAACTTTTCTTCCCAATCGATCGCTTTTGCTTTACATTTACCAAGGCAAACATTTAATTATTATCTGTTTTAATGAAAAATATAAAAAAATTCAACTTAAAATTAATAATGGGATCCTAAAACCATTTAAAGTGGGCAATAAGGCTTTCGAAGACATGAGTGACTGTAAATAGACTTTTCTTGTCAATGTATGGCTTTCGCTTCACGTTTCTCGAAGTAAAAATTCAATTACTTTCTGTTGTAATGAAAAATCTAAAAAAATTCAAGTTAAAATAAATGATGAGATTACAAAACCATTTAAAGCGAGTAATAAGGCTTTTGAAGCATGAGTTACTATAAATGGACTTTTCTTGTCAATGGATGGCTTTCACTTGATGTTTCTTGAGATAATCATTTAATTATAATCTGTTTGAAGGAGAAATGCAAAAAACTTCAACTTAAAATCAATAATAAGATTATAAAACCATTTAAAGCAAGTAATAAGGCTTTTAAAGGCATGAGTGACTATAAATAGACTTTTCTTGCCGCTCAATCGCTTTTACTTTACATTTCCCAAAGCAAACATTTAATTATAATATGTTTTAATGAAAAATCTAAAAACATTTAACTTACAATTAATAATAAGATCCTAAAACCATTTAAAGTGTGCAATAAGGTAGTCGAAGGCATGAGGGACTGTAAATGGACTTTTCTTGTCAATGGATAGCTTTCGCTTCACGTTTCCTAAGGTAAACATTCAAGTACAATATGTTTTAATAAAAAATGTAAAAACATTCAAGTTAAAATCAATAATGAGATTACAAAACCATTTAAAGCGAGTAATAAGGTTTTTGAAGCCATGAGTTACTATAAGTTGACTTTTCTTGTCAATGGATGGCTTTCGCTTCATGTTTCCCGAAATAATCATTTTATTATAATTTGTTTTCATGAAAAATGCAAAAATATTCAACTTAAAATCAATAATAAGATTATAAAACCATTTAAAGCAAGCAATAATGCTTTCAAAGGTATGAGTGACTATAAATAGACTTTTCTTGCCGATCGATCGTTTTTGCTTTAAATTTCCCAAGGCAAACTTTCAATTATAATATGTTTTAATGAAAAATGTAAAAAAAATTCAACTTAAAATTAATAATGAGATCATAAAACAATTTGCAGTGGGCAATAAGGCTTTTCAAGGCATGAGTGACCGTAAATAGACTTTTCTTGTCAATGGATGGCTTTCGCTTCAATTTTCCCGAGGTAAAATTTAATTACATTCTGTTTTAATGAAAAATATAAAGAAATTCAGGTTAAAATCATTAATGAGATTACAAAATCATTTAAAGCAAGTAATAAGGCTTTTGAGGCCATAAGTTACTATAAATGGACTTTTCTTGTTAATGGATGGTTTTTGCTTCATATTTTCTGAGATAATCGTTTAATTATAATCTGTTTTAAGGAAAAATGTAAAAAATTTCTACTTAAAATCAATAATAAGATTATAAAACCATTTAAAGCAAGTAATAAGGCTTTTAAAGGTATGAGTGACTATAAATAGACTTTTCTTGCATATTGATCGCTTTTGCTTTACATTTCCCAAGGTAAACATTTAATTATAATCTGTTTTAATGAAAAATATAAAAAAATCAACTTAAAATTCATAATGGGATCCTAAAACAATTTAAAGTGGGCAATAAGGCTTTCGAAGGCATGAGTGACTGTAAATAGACTTTTCTTGTCAATGGATGGCTTTCGCTTCATGTTTCTTGAAGTAAAAATTCAATTACATTCTGTTGTAATGAAAAATCTAAAAAAATTCAAGTTAAAATAAATGATGAGATTACAAAACCATTTGAAGCGAGTAGTAAGGCTTTTGAAGCATGAGTTACTATAAATGGACTTTTCTTGTCAATGGATGGCTTTCACTTGATGTTTTCCAAGATAATCCTTTAATTATAATCTGTTTGAAAGAGAAATGCAAAAACAATTCATCTTAAAATCAATAATAAGATTATAAAACCATTTAAAGTAAGTAATAAGGCTTTCAAAGGCATGAGTGACTATAGATAGACTTTTCTTGCCAATCGATCGCTTTTGCTTTACATTTTCAAAGCCAAACATTTAATTATAACCTGTTTTAATGAAAAATACAAAAAAAATCAACTTAAAATTAATTGTGAGATCCTAAAACCATTTCAAGTGGGCAAGAACACTTTCGAAGGCATTAGTGACTGTAAATGGACCTTTCTTGTTAATGAATGGCTTTTGTTTCACGTTTCTCAAGGTAAAAATTCAATTACAATTTGTTACAATGAAAAATGTAAAAAAATTCAAGTTAAAATCAATAATGAGATTACAAAATCATTTAAGACGAGTAATAAGGCTTTTGAGGCCATGAGTTACAATAAATGGACTTTTCTTGTCAATGGATGGCTTTCGCTTCATGTTTCCCAAGATAATAGTTTAATTATAATCTGTTTTACTGAAAACTGGAAAAAAATTCAACTCAAAATCAATAATAAGATTACAAAACTATTTAAAGCGAGTAATAAGGCTTTTGAAGCCATGAGTTACTATAAATCGACTTTTCTTGTCAATGGATGGCTTTCGCTTCATGTTTCCTGAGATGATCGTTCAATTTTAATCTGTTTTAACGATAAATGCAAAAAACTTCAACTTAAAATCAATAATAAGATTCTAAAACCATTTAAAGCAAGTAATAAGGCTTTCAAAGGCATGAGTGACTATAAATAGACTTTTCTTGCCAATCGATCGCTTTTGCTTTACATTTCCCAAGGCAAACATTTAATTATAACCTGTTTTAATGAAAAATGTAAAAAAATTTAACTTAAAATTAATAATGAGATCCTAAAACCATTTAAAAATGGCAGTAAGGCTTTCGAAGGCATGAGTGACTGTAAATGGACTTTTCTTGTCAATGGATGGCTTTCGCTTCGTGTTTCCTGAGGTAAACATTCAATTACAATCTGTTTTAATGAAAAATGTAAAAAAATTACCTTAAAATTAATAATGAGATCCTAAAACCATTTAAAAATGGCAGTAAGGCTTTTGAAGGCATGAGTGACTGTAAATGGACTTTTCTTGTCAATGGATGGCTTTCCCTTCACGTTTTCTGAGGTAAACATTCAAGTACAATCTGTTTTAATGAAAAATGTAAAAAAATTCAAGTTAAATCCAATAATGAGATTACAAAACCATTTAAAGCGAGTAATAAGGCTTTTGAGGCCATGAGTTACTATAAATGGACTTTTCTTATCAATGGATGGCTTTTGCTTCATGTTTCCCAAGATAATAGTTTAATTATAATCTGTTTTACTGAAAAATGTAAAAAAATTCAACTTAAAATCAATAATAAGATTACAAAACCATTTAAAGCGAGTAATATGGCTTTTGAAGCCATGAGTTACTATAAAAAGACTTTTATTGTCAATGGATGGCTTTCGCTTCAAGTTTCCCAAGATAATCGTTTAATTATAATCGGTTTTAAGGAAAAATGCAAAAACTTTCAACTTAAAATCAATAATAAGATTATAAAACCATTCAAAGCAAGTAATAAGGCTTTCAAAGGCACGAGTGACTATAAATAGACTTTTCTTGCCAATCGATTGCTTTTGCTTTACATTTCCCAAGGCAAACATTTAATTATAATCTGTTTTAATGAAAAATATAAAAAAATTCAACTTAAAATTAATAATGGGATCCTAAAATCATTTAAAGTGGGCAACAAGGCTTTCGAAGGCATGAGTGACTGTAAATAGACTTTTCTTGTCAATTTATGGCTTTCGCTTCACGTTTCTCAAAGTAAAAATTCAATTACATTCTATTGTAATGAAAAATCTAAAAAAATTCAAGTTAAAATAAATAATGAGATTACAAAACCATTTAAAGTGAGTAATAAGGCTTTTGAAGCATGAGTTACTATAAACGGACTTTTCTTTTCAATGGATGGCTTTCGCTTGATGATTCCCAAGATAATCGTTTAATTATAATCTGTTTTAAGGAAAAATACAAAAAAAATTCAACTTAAAATCAATAATAAGATTATAAAACCATTCAAAGCAAGTAATAAGGCTTTCAAAGGTACGAGTGACTATAAATAGACTTTTCTTTCCAATCGATCGCTTTTGCTTTACATTTCCCAAGGCAAACATTTAATTAAACCTGTTTTAATGAAAAATGTAAAAAAAATTAACTTAAAATTAATAATGAGATCCTAAAACCATTTAAAAATGGCAGTAAGGCTTTCGAAGGCATGAGTGACTGTAAATGGACTTTTCTTGTCAATGGATGGCTTTCGCTTCGTGTTTCCTGAGGTAAACATTCAATTAAAATCTGTTTTAATGAAAAATGTAAAAAAATTAACTTAAAATTAATAATGTGATCCTAAAACCATTTAAAAATGGCAGTAAGGCTTTCGAAGGCATGAGTGACTGTAAATAGACTTTTCTTGTCAATGGATGGCTTTCACTTCGCGTTTCCTGAGGTAAACATTCAATTACAATCTGTTTTAATGAAAAATGTAAAAAAATTCAAGTTAAAATCAATAATGAGATTACAAAACCATTTAAAGCGAGTAATAGGGCTTTTGAGGCCTTGAATTACTATAAATGGACTTTTCTTATCAATGGATGGCTTTCGCTTCATGTTTCCCAAGATAATAGTTTAATTATAATCTATTTTACTGAAAAATGTAAAAAAATTCAACTTAAAATCAATAATAAGATTACAAAACCATTTAAAGCGATTAATAAGGCTTTTGAAGCCATGAGTTACTATAAAAAGACTTTTCTTGTCAATGGATGGCTTTCGCTTCATGTTTCCCAAGATAATCGTTTAATTATAATCGGTTTTAAGGAAAAATGCAAAAACTTTCAACTTAAAATTAATAATAAGATTATAAAACCATTCAAAGCAAGTAATAAGGCTTTCAAAGGCACGAGTGACTATAAATAGACCTTTCTAGCCAATCGATTGCTTTTGCTTTACATTTCCCAAGGCAAACATTTAATTATAATATGTTTTAATGAAAAATATAAACAAAATTCACTTAAAATTAATAATGGGATCCAAAAATCATTTAAAGTGGGCAATAAGGCTTTCGAAGGCATGAGTGACTGTAAATAGACTTTTCTTGTCAATTGATGGCTTTCACTTCACTTTTCTTGAAGTAAAAATTCAATTACATTCTGTTGTAATGAAAAATCTAAAAAAATTCAAGTTAAATTAAATAATAAGATTACAAAACCATTTAAAACGAGTAATAAGGCTTTTGAAGCATGAGTTACTATAAACGGACTTTTCTTTTCAATGGATGGCTTTCGCTTGATGATTCCCGAGATAATCGTTTAATTATAATCTATTTTAAGGAAAAATACAAAACAAATTCAACTTAAAATCAACCATAAGATTATAAAACCATTTAAAGCAAGTAATAAGGCTTTCAAAGGCTTGAGTGGCTATAAATAAACTTTTCTTGTCAATCGATCGCTTTTGCTTTACATTTCCCAAGGCAAACATTTAATTATAACATGTTTTAATGAAAAATGTAAGAAAATTTAACTTAAAATTAATAATGAGATACTAAAACCATTTAAAGTGGGCAATAAGGCTTTCGAAGGCATGAGAGACCGTAAATGGACTTTTCTTGTGAATGGATGGCTTTTGCTTCATGTTTCCTGAGGTAAACATTCAATTACAATATGTTCTAATGAAAAATGTAAAAAAATTCAAGTTAAAATCAATAATGAGATTGCAAAACCATTTAAAGCGAGTAATAAGGCTTTTGGAGCCATAAGTTACTATAAATGGACTTTTCTTTTCAATGGATGGCTTTGGCTTTATGTTTCCCGAGATAATCATTCAATTATAATCTGTTTTAACGAAAAATGCTAAAAATTTCAACTTAAAATCAATAATAAGATTATAAAATCATTTAAAGCAAGTAATAAGGCTTCAAAGGCATGAGTGATTATAAATAGACTTTTCTTGCCAATCGATCGCTTTTGCTTTACTTTTCCCAAGGCAAACATTGAACTATAATTTGTTTTAATGAAAAATGTAAGAAAATTCAACTTAAAATTAATAATGGGATCCTAAAACCATTTAAAGTGGGCAATAAGGTTTTCGAAGGCATAAGTGACTGTAAATGGACTTTTCTTATCAATCGATGGCGTTCGCTTCACGTTTCTCAAGGTAAAAATTCAATTACATTCTGTTTTAATGAAAAATCTAAAAAAATTCAAGGTAAAATAAATAATGAGATTACAAAACCATTTAAAGCGAGTAATAAGGCTTTTAAAGCCATGAGTTACTATAAATGGACTTTTTTTGTCAATGGATGGCTTTCGCTTCACGTATCCCGAGATAATCATTTAATTATAAATTGTATTAAAGAAAAATGTAAAAAAATTCAACTTAAAATCAATAATAAGATTATAAAACCATTTAAAGGAAGTAATAAGGCTTCTAAAGGCATGAGTGGCTATAATTAGACTTTTCTTGCCAATCGATCACTTTTGCTTTACATTTTCCAAGGCAAACATTTAATTATAACCTGTTGTAATGAGAAATGTAAAAAAATTTAACTTAAAATTAATACTGAGATCCTAAAACCATTTAAAGTGGACAATAAGGCTTTCAAAGGCATGAGTGACTATGAATGGACTTTTCTTGTCAATGGATGGCTTTCGCTTCACGTTTCTCAAGGTAAAAATTCAATTACAATCTGTTTTAATAAAAAATGTAAAAAAATTCAAGTTAAAATTAATACTGAGATCCTAAAACCATTTAAAGTTGGCAGTAAGGCTTTCGAAGGCATGACTGATTGTAAATGGCCTTTTTTTGTAAATGGATGGCTTTTGCTTCGCGTTTCCTAATGTAAACATTCAATTACAATCTGTTTAAATGAAAAATGTAAAAAAATTCAAGTTAAAATCAATAATGAGATTACAAAATCATTTAAAGTGAGTAATAAGGCTTTTGAAGCCATGAATTACTATAAATGGACTTTTCTTGTCAATGGATGGCTTTCGCTACTTGTTTCCTGAGATAATCGTTTAAATATAATTTGTTTAAAGGAAAAATGCAAAACATTTCAACTTAAAATCAATAATAAGATTATAAAACCATTTAAAGCATGTAATAAGGCTTTGAAAGGCACGAGTGACTATAAATGGACTTCTCTTGCTAATGGATGGCTTTCGCTTCACGTTTCTCGAGGTAAAAATTCAATTACATTCTGTTTTAATGAAAAATCTAAAAACATTTAACTTAAAATTAATAATGAGATCCTAAAACCATTTAAAGTGGGCAATAAGGCTTTCGAAGGCATGAGTGATTGTAAATGGACTTTTGTTTCAATGGATGACTTTCGCTTCACGTTTCTCGAGGTAAATATTCAATTACAATATGTTTTAATTAAAAATATAAAAAAAATTAACTTAAAATTAATAATGAGATCCTAAAACCATTTAAAGTTTGCAATAAGGCTTTCAAAGGCATGAGTTACTGTAAATGAACTTTTCTTGTCAATGGAAGGCTTTCGCTTCACGTTTCCTGAGGTAAACATTCAATTACAATCTGTTTTAATGAAAACTGTAAAACAATTCAAGTTAAAATCAATAATGATCTTACAAAACCATTTAAAGCGAGTAATAAGGCTTTTGAAGCCATGAGTTACTATAAATGGACTTTTCTTGTCAATGGATGGCTTTGGCTTCAAGTTTCTCGAGGTAGTCGTTTAATTATAATCTGTTTTAAGGTAAAATGCAAAAAATTTCAACTCAAAATCAATAATAAGATTATAAAACCATTTAAAGCAAGTAATAAGGCTTTCGAAGGCATGAGTGACTATAAATCAACTTTTCTTGCCAATCGATCGCTTTTGGTATACTTTTCCTAAGGCAAACATTTAATTATAATCTGTTTCAATGAAAAATATAAGAAAAGTCAACTTAAAATTAATAATGGGATCCTAAAACCATTTAAAGTGGGCAATAAGGCTTTCGAAGGCATGAGTGACTGTAAATGAACTTTTCTTGCCAATTGATGGCTTTCGGTTCACGTTTCTCAAGGTAAAAATTCAATTACATTCTGTTTTAATGAAAAATCTAAAAAAATTCAAGTTAAAATAAATAATGAGATTACAAAACCATTTAAAGCGAGTAATAAGGCTTTTAAAGCCATGAGTTACTATAAATGGACTTTTCTTGTCAATGGATGGCTTTCGCTTGATGTTTCCCAAGATAATCGTTTAATTATAATCTGTTTGAAGGAAAAATGCAAAACAAATTCAATTTAAAATCAATAATAAGATTATAAAACCATTTAAAGCAAGTAATAAGGCTTTTAAAGGCATGAGTGACTATAAATAGACTTTTCTTGCCAATCGATCGCTTTTGCTTTACATTTCCCAAGGCAAACATTTAACTATAACCTGTTTTAATGAAAAATGTAAAAAAATTCAACTTAAAATTAATTGTGAGATCCTAAAACCATTTAAAGTGGGCAATAAGGCTTTCGAAGGCATGAGTGACTGTAAATGGACCTTTCTTGTTAATGAATGGCTTTTGTTTCAGGTTTCCCAAGGTAAAAATTCACCTACAATCTGTTTCAATGAAAAATGTAAAAAAATTCAAGCTAAAATCAATAATGAGATTACAAAACCATTTAAAGTGAGTAATAAGGCTTTTGAAGCATGAGTTACTATAAATGGACTTTTCTTGTAAATGGATGGCTTTTGCTTGATGTTTCCTAAGATAATCGTTTAATTATAATTTGTTTAAAAAAAATACAAAAAAAATTCAACTTAAAATCAATAATAAGATTATAAAACCATTTAAAGTAAGTAATAAGGCTTTTAAAGGCTTGAGTGGCTATAAATAGACTTTTCTTGTCAATCGATTGCTTTTGCTTTACATTTTCCAAGGAAAACATTGAATTATAACCTGTTTTAACGAAAAATGTAAGAAAATTTAACTTAAAATTAATAATGAGATCCTAAAACCATTTAAAGTGGGCAATAAGGCTTTCGAAGGCATGAGTGACCGTAAATGGACTTTTCTTGTCAATGGATGGCTTTCGCTTCACGTTTCTTGAGGTAAACATTCAATTACAATCTGTTTTAATGAAAAATGTAAAAAAATTCAAGTTAAAATCAATAATGAGATTACAAAACCATTTAAAGCGAGTAATAAGGCTTTTGAAGTCATAAGTTACTATAAATGGACTTTTCTAGTCGATGGATGGCTTTGGCTTTGTGTTTCCCGAGATAATCGCTTAATTATAATCTGTTTTAAGGAAAAATGCAAAAAATTTCAACTTAAAATCAATAATAAGATTATAAAACCATTTAAAGCAAGTAATAAGGCTTTCAAAGGCATGAGTGACTATAAATAGACTTTTCTTGCCAATCGATCGCTTTTGCTTTACTTTTCCCAAGGCAAACATTTAATTATAATCTGTTTTAATGAAAAAAATAAGAAAATTCAACTTAAAATTAATAATGGGATCCTAAAACCATTTAAAGTGGGCAATAAGGCTTTCGAATGCATGACGACTGTAAATGGACTTTTCTTATCAATGGATGGCTTTCGCTTCACGTTTCTCAAGGTAAAAATTCAATTACATTCTGTTTTAATGAAAAATCTAAAAAAATTCAAGTTAAAATAAATAATGAGATTACAAAACCATTTAAAGCGAGTAATAAGGCTTTTAAAGCCATGAATTACTATAAATGGATTTTTCTTGTCAATGGATGGCTTTCGCTCCACGTTTCTCGAAATAATCGTTTAATTATAATCTGTATTAAGGAAAAATGCAAAAAACTTCATCTTAAAATCAATAATAAGATTATAAAACCATTTAAAGGAAGTAACAAGGCTTCTAAAGGCATGAGTGACTATAATTAGACTTTTCTTGCCAATCAATCGTTTTTGCTTTACATTTCCTAAGGCAAACATTTAATTATAACCTGTTTTAATGAAAAGTTTTAAAAAATTCAACTTAAAATTAATACTGAAATCCTAAAAGCATTTAAAGTGGGCAATAAGGCTTTCGAAGGCATGAGTGACTGTGAATAGACTTTTCTTGTCAATGGATGGCTTTCGCTTCACGTTTCTCAAGGTAAAAATTCAATTACAATCTGTTTTATTGAAAAATGTAAAAAAATTCAAGTAAAAATTAATAATGAGATCCTAAAACCATTTAAAGTTGGCAGTAAGGCTTTCGAAGGCATGAGTTACTGTAAATGGACTTTTCTTATTAATGGATGGCTTTTGCTTCATGTTTCCTGAGGTAAACATTCAATTATAATCTGTTTTAATGAAAAATGTAAAAAAATTCAAGTTAAAATCAATAATGAGATTACAAAATCATTTAAAGCAAGTAATAAGGCTTTTGAAGCCATGAGTTACTATAAATGGACTTTTCTTGTCAATGGATGACTTTCGCTTCATGTTTCCTGAGATAATCGTTTAATTATAATCTGTTTTAAGGAAAAATACAAAAATTTTATACTTAAAATCAATAATAAGATTATAAAACCATTTAAAGCAAGTAATAAGGCTTTCTAAGGTATGAGTGACTATAAATCAACTTTTCTTGCCAATCGATTGCTTTTGCTATACTTTTCCCAAGGCAAACATTTAATTATAATCTGTTTTAATGAAAAATATAAGAAAATTCAACTTAAAATTATTAATGGGATCCTAAATCCATTGAAAGTGGGAAATAAGGCTTTTGAAGGCATGAGTGACTGTAAATGAACTTTTCTTGCCAATGGATGGCTTTCGGTTCACGTTTCTCAAGGTAAAAATTCAATTACATTCTGTTTGAATGAAAAATCTAAAAAAATTCAAGTTAAAATAAATAATGAGATTACAAAACCATTTAAAGCGAGTAATAAGGCTTTTGAAGTCATAAGTTACTATAAATGGACTTTTCTTGTCAATGGATGGCTTTCGATTGATGTTTACCGAGATAATCGTTTAATTATAATTTGTTTGAAGGAAAAATGCAAAACAAATTCAACTTAAAATCAATAATAAGATTATAAACCCATTTAAAGCAAGTAATAAGGCTTTCAAAGGCATGAGTGACTATAAATAGACTTTTCTTGCCAATCGATCGCTTTTGCTTTACATTTCCCAAGGCAAACATTTAACTATAACCTGTTTTAATGAAAAATGTAAAAAAATTCAACTTAAAATTAATTGTGAGATCCTAAAACCATTTGAAGATTGCAATAAGGCTTTCGAAGGCATGAGTGATTATAAATGGACCTTTCTTGTTAATGAATGGCTTTTGTTTCAGGTTTCCCAAGGTAAAAATTCAACTACAATCTGTTACGATGAAAAATGTAAAAAAATTCAAGTTAAAATCAATAATAAGATTAAAAAACCATTTAAAGCGAGTAATAAGGCTTTTGAAGCATGAGTTACTATAAGTGGACTTTTCTTGTAAATGGATGCATTTCGCTTCACGTTTCTCGAGATAATCATTTAATTATAATCTGTATTAAGGAAAAATGCAAAAAAAGTTCAACTTAAAATCAATAATAAGATTATAAAACTATTTAAAGCAAGTAATAAGGCTTTCAAAGGCTTGAGTGGCTATAAATAGACTTTTCTTGTCAATCGATCACTTTTGCTTTACATTTTCCAAGGCAAACATTTAATTATAACATGTTTTAATGAAAAATGCAAGAAAATTTAACTTAAAATTAATAATGAGATCCTAAAACCATTTAAAGTGGGCAATAAGGCTTTCGACGACATGAGTGGCCGTAAATGGACTTTTCTTGTCAATGGATGGCTTTTGCTTCACGTTTTCTGAGGTAAACATTCAATTACAATCTGTTTTAATGAAAAATGTAAAAAAATTCAAGTTAAAATCAATAATGAGAATACAAAACCATTTAAAGCGAGTAATAAGGCTTTTGAAGCCATAAGTTACTATAAATGGACTTTTCTTATCAATGGATGGCTTTGGCTTTCTGTTTCCTGAGATAATCGTTTAATTATAATCTGTTTTAAGGAAAAATGCAAAAAATTTCAACTTAAAATCAATAATAAGATTATAAAACCATTTAAAGCAAGTAATAAAGCTTTCAAAGGCATGAGTGACTATAAATAGACTTTTCTTGCCAATCGATCGCTTTTGCTTTACTTTTCCCAAGGCAAATATTTAATTATAATATGTTTTAATGAAAAATATAAGAAAATTCAACTTAAAATTAATAATGGGATCCTAAAACCATTTAAAGTGGGCAATAAGGCTTTTGAAGGCATGACGACTGTAAATGGACTTTTCTTGTCAATGGATGGCTTTCGCTTCACGTTTCTCAAGGTAAAAATTCAATTACATTCTGTTTTAATGAAAAATCTAAAGAAATTCAAGTTAAAATAAATAATGAGATTAAAAACCCATTTATAGCGAGTAATAAGGCTTTTAAAGCCATGAGTTACTATAAATGGACTTTTCTTGTCAATGGATAGCTTTCACTTCACGTTTCTCGAGATAATCATTTAATTATAATCTCTATTAAGGAAAAATACCAAAAAATTCATCTTAAAATCAATAATAAGATTATAAAACCATTTAAAGCAAGTAATAAGGCTTCTAAAGGTGTGAGTGGCTATAATTAGACTTTTCTCGCCAATCGATCGCTTTTGCTTTACATTTCCCAAGGCAAACATTTAATTATAACCTGTTTTAAGGAAAAATTTTAAAAAATTCAACTTAAAATTAATACTGAAATCCTAAAACCATTTAAAGTGGGCAATAAGGCTTTAGAAGGCATGAGTGTCTGTGAATGGACTTTTCTTTTCAATGGATGGCTTTCGCTTCACGTTTCTCAAGGTAAAAATTCAATTACAATCTATTTTAATGAAAAATGTAAAAAAATTCAAGTTAAAATTAATAATCAGATCCTAAAACCATTTAAAGTTGGCAATAAGGCTTTCGAAGGCATGAGTGACTGTAAATGGACTTTTCTTGTAAATGGATGGCTTTTGCTTCACGTTTCCTGAGATAAACATTCAATTACAATCTGTTTTATTGAAAAATGTAAAAAAATTCAAGTGAAAATGAATAATGAGATTATAAAATCATTTAAAGCGAGTAATAAGGCCTTTGAAGCCATGAGTTACTATAAATGGACTTTTCTTGTCAATGGATGGCTTTCACTTCATGTTTCCTGAGATAATCATTTAATTATAATCTGTTTTAAGGAAAATTGCAAAAAATTTCAACTTAAAATCAATAATAAGATTATAAAACCATTTAAAGTAAGTAATAAGGCTTTGAAAGGCACGAGTGACTATAAATAGACTTTTCTTGCCAATCGATCGCTTTTGCTTTACAGTTCCCAAGGCAAACATTTAATTATAATCTGTTTTAATGAAAAATATAAGAAAATTCAGCTTAAAATTAATAATGGGATCCTAAAACCATTTAAAGTTGGCAATAAGGCTTTCGAAGGCATGAGTGACTGTAAATGGACTTTTCTTGTCAATGGATGGCTTTCGCTTCACGTTTCTCAAGGTAAAAATTTAATTAATTATGTTTTAATGAAAAATCTAAAAAAATTCAAGTTAAAATAAATAATGAGATTAAAAATCTATTTAAAGCGAGTAATAAGGCTTTTAAAGCCATGAGTTACTATAAATGGACTTTTCTTGTCAATGGATGGCTTTCACTTGACGTTTCTCGAGATAATCATTTAATCATAGTCTGTATTAAGGAAAAATGCAAAACAATTCATCTTAAAATCAATAATAAGATTATAAAACCATTAAAAGCAAGTAACAAGGCTTCTAAAGGCATGAGTGGCTATAATTAGACTTTTCTTGCTAATCGATTGCTTTTGCTTTACATTTCCTAAGGCAAACATTTAATTATAACCTATTTTAATGAAAAATTTTAAAAAATTCAACTTAAAATTAATACTGAAATCCTAAAACCATTTAAAGTGGGTAATAAGGCTTTCGAAGGCATGAGTGACTGTGAATGGACTTTTCTTGTCAATGGATGGCTTTCGCTTCACGTTTCTCAAGGTAAAAATTCAAGTTAAAATTAATAATGAGATCCTAAAACAATTTAAAGTAGGCAATAAGGCTTTCGAAGGCATGAGTGACCGTAAATAGACTTTTCTTATCAACGGATGGCTTTCGCTTCACGTTTCCTGAGGTAAACATTCAATTATAATCTGTTTTATTGAAAAATGTAAAAAAATTCAAGCTAAAATCAATAATGAGATTACAAAACCATTTAAAGCGAGTAATAAGGCTTTTAAAGCCATGAGTTACTATAAATGAACTTTTCTTGTCAATGAATGGCTTTCGCTTCACGTTTCTTGAGATAATCATCTAATTATAATCTGTATTAAGGAAAAATGGAAAAAAATTCATCTTAAAATCAATAATAAGATTATAAAACCATTTAAAGCAAGTAATAAGGCTTCTAAAGGCATGAGTGGCTATAATTAGACTTTTCTTGCCAATCGATCGCTTTTGCTTTACATTTCCCAAGGCAAATATTTAATTATAACCTGTTTTAATGAAAAATGTGGGAAAATTTAACTTAAAATTAATAATGAGATCCTAAAACCATTTAAAGTGGGCAATAAGGCTTTCGAAGGCATGAGTGACCGTAAATGGAAATTTCTTATCAACGGATGGTTTTCGCTTCATGTTTCCGGAGGTAAAGATTCAATTACAATCTGTTTTAATGAAAAATGTAAAAAAATTCAAGTTAAAATCAATAATCAGATTACAAAACCATTTGAAGCGAGTAATAAGGCTTTTGAAGCCATAAGTTACTATAAATGGACTTCTCTTGTCAATGGATGGCTTTGACTTTATGTGTCCCGAGATAATCGTTTAATTATAATCTGTTTTAAGGAAAAATGCAAAAAATTTCAACTTAAAATCAATAATATGATTATAAAACCATTTAAAGCAAGTAATAAGGCTTTCAAAGGCATGAGTGACTATAAATAGACTTTTCTTTCCAATTTCGATCGCTTTTGCTTTACTTTTCCCAAGGCAAACATTTAATTATAATCTGTTTTAATGAAAAATATAAGAAAATTCAACTTAAAATTAATAATGGGATCCTAAAACCATTTAAAGTGGGCAATAAGGCTTTCGAAGGCATAAGTGACTGTAAATGGACTTTTCTTGTCAATGGATGGCTTTCGCTTCACGTTTCTCAAGGTAAAAATTCAATTACATTCTGTTTTAATGAAAAATCTAAAAAAATTCAAGTTAAAATAAATAATACGATTAAAAATCCATTTAATGCGAGTAATAAGGCTTCTAAAGCCATGAGTTACTATAAATGGACTTTTCTTATCAATGGATGGCTTTCACTTCACGTTTCTCGAGATAATCATTTAATCGTAATCTGTATTAAGGAAAAATGCAAAAAAATTCAACTTAAAATCAATGATAAGATTATAAAACCATTTAAAGCAAGTAATAAAGCTTCTAAAGGCATGAGTGGCTATAATTAGACTTTTATTGCCAATCGATCGCTTTTGCTTTACATTTCCCAAGGCAAACATTTAATTATAACCTGTTTCAATGAAAAATCTAAAAAAATTCAACTTAAAATTAATACTGAGATCCTAAAACCATTTAAAGTGGGTAATAAGGCTTTCGAAGGCATGAGTGACTGTGAATGGATTTTTCTTTTCAATGGATGGCTTTCGCTTTACGTTTCTCAAGGTAAAAATTCAATTACAATCTGTTTTAATGAAAAATGTAAAAAAATTCAAGTTAAAATTAATAATGAGATCCTAAAACCATTTAAAGTGGGCAGTAAGGCTTTCGAAGGCATGAGTGACTGTAAATGAACTTTTCTTGTAAATGGATGGCTTTTGCTTCACGTTTCCTGCGGTAAACATTCAATTACAATTTGTTTTAATGAAAAATGTAAAAAAATTCAAGTTAAAATCAATAATGAGATTACAGAATCATTTAAAGCGAGTAATAAGGCTTTTGAAGCCATGAGTTACTATAAATGGACATTTCTTGTCAATGGATGGCTTTCGCTTCATGTTTCCTGAGATAATCGTTTAATTATAATCTGTTTTAAGGAAAAATGCAAAAAATTTCAACTTAAAATCAATAATAAGATTATAAAACCATTTAAAGCAAGTAATAATGCTTCCAAAGGCATGAGTGGCTATAATTGGACTTTTCTTGACAATCGATCGCTGTTGCTTTACATTTCCCAAGGCAAACATTAAATCATAATCTATTTTAATGAAAAATGTAAAACAATTCAACTTAAAGTTAATACTGAGATCCTAAAACCATTTAAAGTAGGTAATAAGGCTTTCGAAGGCATGAGTGACTGTATATGGACTTTTCTTATCAATGGATGGCTTTCGCTTCACGTTTCTTAAGGTAAATATTCAATTACAATCCGTTTTAATGAAAAATGTAAAAAAATTCAAGTTAAAATTAATAATGAGATCCTAAAACGCTTTAAAGTTGGCAATAAGGCTTTCGAAGGTATGAGTGACTGTAAATGAACTTTTCTTGTCAATGGATGGCTTTCGCTTCTGTTTCTTGAGGTAAAAATTCAATTACATTCTGTTTTAATGAAAAAAGTATAAAAATTCAAGTTAAAATCAATAATGAGATTACAAAACCATTTAAAGCGAGTAATAAGGCTTTTGAAGCCATGAGTTACTATAAATGGACTTTTCTTGTCAATGGATGGCTTTCGCTTCATGTTTCCCGAGATAATCATTTTATTATAATCTGTTTGCATGAAAAATGTAAAAAATATCAACTGAAAATTAATAATAAGATTATAAAACCATTTAAAGCAAGTAATAAGGCTTTCAAAGGCATGAGTGACTATAAATAAACTTTTCTTGCTAGTCGATTGCTTTTACTTTAAATTTCCCAAGGCAAACATTCAATTATAATCTGTTTTAATGAAAAATCTAAAAAAAAACTCAAGTTAAAATTAATAATGAGATCCTAAAACCATTTAAAGTTGGTAATAAGGCTTTTGAAGGTATGAGTGACTGTAAACGGACTTTTCTTGTCAATGGATGGCTTTCGCTTCACGTTTCTCGAGGTAAAAATTCAATTACATTCTGTTTTAATGAAAAATGTAAAAAATTCAGGTTAAAATCATTAATGAGATTACAAAACCATTTAAAGCGAGTAATAAGGCTTTTGAAGCCAAAAGTTACTATAAATGGACTTTTCTTGTCAATGGATGGCTTTCGCTTCATGTTTTCCAGGATAATCGTTTAATTGTAATATGTTTTAATGAAATATGCAAAAAAACTCAATCTAAAATCAATAATATGATTATAAAACCATTTAAAGCAAGTAATAAGGCTTTCAAAGGCATGAGTGAGTAAAAATAGACTTTTCATGCCAATCAATCGCTTTTGTTTTACATTTCCCAAGGCAAACATTTAATTATAACCTGTTTTAATGAAAAATGTAAAAAAATGCAACTTAAAATTAATAATGAGATCCTAAAACCATTTAAAGTTGGCACTAAGACTTTCGAAGGTATGAGTGACTGTTAATGGACTTTTCTTGTCAATGGATGGTTTTCGCTTCACGTTTCTTGAGGTAAACATTCAATTACAAAATGTTTTAATGAAAAATGTAAAAAAATTCAAGTTAAAATCAATAATGAGATTACAAAACCATTTAAAGCGAGTAATAAGGCTTTTGAAGCATGAGTTATTATAAATGGACTTTTCTTGTCAATGGATGGCTTTCGCTTGATGTTTCCCAAGATAATCATTTAATTATAATCTGTTTGAAGGAAAAATGCAAAACAAATTCAACTTAAAATCAATAATAAGATTATAAAACCATTTAAAGCAAGTAATAAGGCTTTCAAAGGCCTGAGTGACTATAAATAGACTTTTCTTGCCAATCGATCGCTTTTGCATTACATTTCCCAAGGCAAACATTTAATTGTAACCTGTTTTAATGAAAAATGTAAAAATATTCAACTTAAAATTAATTGTGACATTCTAAAACCATTTAAAGTGGGCAATAAGGATTTCGAAGGCATGAGTGACTATAAATTGACCTTTCTTATTAATGAATGGCTTTCATTCCATGTTTCTGAAGGTAAAAATTTAATTACAATATGTTACAATGAAAAATGTAAAAAAATTCAAGTTAAAATCAATAATGAGATTACAAAACCATTTAAAGCGAGTAATAAGGCTTTTGAAGCCATGAGTTACTATAAATGGACATTTCTTGTCAATGGATGGCTTTCGCTTTATGTTTCCTGAGATAATCATTTAATTATAATATGTTTTAAGGAAAAATGCAAAAAAATCAACTTAAAATCGATAATAAGATTATAAAACCATTTAAAGCAAGTAATAAGGCTTCCAAAGGCATGAGTGACTATAATTAGACTTTTCTTGCCAATCGATCGCTTTTGCTTTACATTTCCAAAGGCAAACATTTAATTATAACCTGTTTAATGAAAAATATAAAAAAATTCAACTTAAAATTAATACTGAGATCCTAAAACCATTTAAAGTGGGCAATAAGGTTTTCGAAGGCATGAGTGACTGTAAATGGAGTTTTCTTGTCACTGGATGGCTTTCGCTCCATGTTTCTCGAGGTAAAAATTTAATTACATTCTGGTTTAATGAAAAATCTAAAAAAATTTAACTTCAAATTAATAATGAGATCCTAAAAGCATTTAAAGTGGGCAATAAGGCTTTCGAAGGCATGAGTGATTGTAAATCGACTTTTCTTGTCAATGGACAGCTTTCGCTTCACGTTTCTCAAGGTAAAAATTCAATTACAATCTGTTTTAATGAAAAATGTAAAAAAATTAAGGTTAAAATTAATAATGAGATCCTAAAACCATTTCAAGTTGGCAGTAATGTTTTCGAAGGCATAAGTGACTGTAAATGGACTTTTCCTGTAAATGGATGATTTTGCTTCACGTTTCCTGAGGATAAACATTCAATCACAATCTGTTTTAATGAAAAATGTAAAAAAATTCAAGTTAAAATCAATAATGAGATTACAAAATCATTTAAAGCGAGTAATAAGGCTTTTAAAGCCATGAGTTACTATAAATGGACATTTCTTGTCAATGGATGGCTTTGGCTTTATGTTTCCCGAGTAATCGTTTAATTATAATCTGTTTTAAGGAAAAATGCAAAAAAATCAACTTAAAATCAATAATAAGATTATAAAACCATTTAAATCAAGCAATAAGGCTTCCAAAGGTATGGGTGACTATAATTAGACTTTTCTTGCCAATCAATCGCTTTTGCTTTACATTTCCAAAGGCAAACATTTAATTATAACCTGTTTAATAAAAAATGTAAAAAAATTCAACTTAAAATTAATACTGAGATCCTAAAACCATTTAAAGTGGGCAATAAGATTTTCGAAGGCATGGGTGACTGTAAATGGACTTTTCTAGTCAATGGATGGCTTTCGCTTCATGTTTCTAGAGGTAAAAATTCAATTACATTCTGTTTTAATGAAAAATCTAAAAAAATTTCACTTAAAATTAATAATGAGATCCTAAAAGCATTTAAAGTGGGCAATAAGGCTTTCGAAGGCATGAGTGATTGTAAATCGACTTTTCTTCTCAATGGACGGCTTTCGCTTCACGTTTCTCAAGGTAAAAATTCAATTACAATCTGTTTTAATGAAAAATGTAAAAAAATTCAGGTTAAAATTAATAATGAGATCCTAAAACCATTTCAAGTTGGCAGTAATGTTTTCGAAGGCATAAGTGACTGTAAATGGACTTTTCCTGTAAATGGATGATTTTGCTTCATGTTTCCTGAGGTAAACATTCAATCACAATCTGTTTTAATGAAAAATGTAAAAAAATTGAAGTTAAAATCAATAATGAGATTACAAAATCATTTAAAGTGAGTAATAAGGCTTTTGAAGCCATGAGTTACTATAAATGGACATTTCTTGTCAATGGATGGCTTTGGCTTTATGTTTTCCGAGGTAATCGTTTAATTATAATCTGTTTTAAGGAAAAATACAAAAAATTCAACTTAAAATCAATAATAAGATTATAAAACCATTTAAATCAAGCAATAAGGCTTCCAAAGGTATGGGTGACTACAATTAGACTTTTCTTGCCAATCAATCGCTTTTGCTTTACATTTCCAAAGGCAAACATTTAATTATAACCTGTTTAATAAAAAATGTAAAAAAATTCAATTTAAAATTAATACTGAGATCCTAAAACCATTTAAAGTGGGCAATAAGATTTTCGAAGGCATGGGTGACTGTAAATGGACTTTTCTAGTCAATGGATGGCTTTCGCTTCATGTTTCTAGAGGTAAAAATTCAATTACATTTTGTTTTAATGAAAAATCTAAAAAAATTTCACTTAAAATTAATAATGAGATCCTAAAAGCATTTAAAGTGGGCAATAAGGCTTTCGAAGGCATGAGTGATTGTAAATGGACCTTTCTTGTCAATGGATGGCTTTCGCTTCACGTTTCTCGAGGTAAATATTCAATTACAATATGTTTTAATTAAAAATATAAAAAAAATTAACTTAAAATTAATAATGAGATCCTAAAGCCATTTAAAGTTGGCAATAAGGCTTTCGAAGGCACGAGTTACTATAAACAGACTTTTCTTGTCAATGGATGGCTTTCGCTTCCCGTTTCCTGAGGTAAACATTCAATTACAATCTGTTTTAATGAAAAATGTTAAAAAATTCAAGTTAAAATCAATAATGAGATTACAAAACCATTTAAAGCGAGTAATAAGGCTTTTGAAGCATGAGTTATTATAAATGGACTTTTCTTGTCAATGGATGGGTTAGGCTTCATGTTTCTCGAGATAGGCGTTTAATTATAATCTGTTTTAAGGAAAAATGCAAAAAATTTCAACTTAAAATAAAAAATAAGATTATAAAACCATTTAAAGCAAGTAATAAGGCTTTCGAAGGCATGAGTGACTATAAATCGACTTTTCTTGCCAATCGATCACTTTTGCTATACTTTTCCCAAGGCAAACATTTAATTATAATCTGTTTTAATGAAAAATATAAGAAAATTCAACTTAAAATTAATAATGGGATCTTAAAACCATTTAAAGTGGGCAATAAGGGTTTTGAAGGCATGAGTGACTGTAAATGTACTTTTCTTGGCAATTGATGTCCTTCGATTCACGTTTCTCGAGGTAAAAATTCAATTACATTCTATTTTAATGAAAAATCTAAAAAAATTCAAGTTAAAATAAATAATGAGATTACAAAACCATTTAAAGCAAGTAATAAGGCTTTTGAAGCCATGAGTTACTATATTATTGATTTTAACTTGTATTTTTTTTACATTTTTCATTAAGACAGATTGTAATTGAATGTTTACCTTGGGAAACGTGAAGCGAAAGCCATCCATTGACAAGAAAAGTCCATTTGCAGTACTCATGCCTTCGAAAGCCATATTCCCCTCTTTAAATGGTTTTATGATCTCGTTTTTAATTTTAAATTGAATTTTTTTACATTTTTCATTAAAACATATTAAAATTGACTGTTTACCTTCAGAAAAGTGAGGTGAAAGCGATCGATTGACAAGAAAAGGCCATTTATAGCCACTCATGGCTTCAAAAGCCGTATTACTCGCCTTAAAGGGTTTTATAATCTTATTATTGATTTTAAGTTGTATTTTTTTACATTTTTCATTAAGACAGATTGTAATTGAATGTTTACCTCAGGAAACGTGAAGCGAAAGCCATCCATTGACAGAAAAAGTCCATTTGCAGTCACTCATGCCTTCGAAAGCCTTATTTCCCTCTTTAAATGGTTTTATGATGTCGTTATTAATTTTAAATGGAATTTTTTTACATTTTTCATTAAAACAGATTAAAATTGAATGTTTACCCTGAGAAACGTGAAGCGAAAGCCATCCATTGACAAGAAAAGTCCATTTGTAGTCACTCATGCCTTCGAAAGCCTTATTAGTCGCTTTAAAGGGTTTTATAATCTTATTATTGATTTTAACTTGAATTGTTTTACATTTTTCATTAAGACAGATTGTAATTGAATGTTTACCTTGGGAAACGTGAAGAGAAAGCCATCCATTGACAACAAAAGTCCAGTTACAGTTACTCCTACCTTCGAAAGCCTTTTTCCCCTCTTTAAATGGTTTTATGATCTCGTTATTAATTTTTAATTAAATTTTTTTACATTTTTCATTAAAACAAATTAATATTTAATGTTAACCTTGAGAAATGTGAGGTGAAAGCGATCGATTGACAAGAAAAGGCCATTTATAGTCACTCATGGCTTCAAAAGCCTTATTACTCGCCTTAAAGGGTTTTATAATCTTATTATTGATTTTAACTTGTATTTTTTTACATTTTTCATTAAGACAGATTGTAGTTGAATGTTTACCTCAGGAAACGTGAAGCGAAAGCCATCCATTGACAAGAAAAGTCCATTTGTAGTACTCATACCTTCGAAAGCCATATTCCCCTCTTTAAATTGTTTTATGATCTCGTTATTAATTTTAAATTGAATATTTTTACATTTTTTATTAAAAGAGATTAAAATTGACTGTTTACCTTGAGAAACGTGAGGTGAAAGCGATCGATTGACAAGAAAAGGCCATTTATAGCCACTCATGGCTTCAAAGGCCTTATTACTCGCCTTAAAGGGTTTTATAATCTCATTATTGATTTTAACTTGTATTTTTGTACATTTTTCATTAAGACAGATTGTAATTGAATGTTTACCTCGGGAAACGTGAAGCGAAAGCCATCCATTGACAAGAAAAGTCCATTTGCAGTACTCATGCCTTCGAAAGCCATATTCCCATCTTTAAATGGTTTTATGATCTCGTTTTTAATTTTAAATTAAATTTTTTTACATTTTTCATTAAAACATATTAAAATTGACTGTTTACCTTCAGAAACGTGAGGTGAAAGCGATCGATTGACAAGAAAAGGCCATTTATAGCCACTCATGGCTTCAAAAGTCGTATTACTCGCCTTAAAGGGTTTTATAATCTTATTATTGATTTTAAGTTGTATTTTTTTACATTTTTCATTAAGACAGATTGTAATTGAATGTTTACCTCAGGAAACGTGAAGCGAAAGCCATCCATTGACAGGAAAAGTCCATTTGCAGTCACTCATGCCTTCGAAAGCCTTATTCCCCTCTTTAAATGGTTTTATGATGTCGTTATTAATTTTAAATCGAATTTTTTTACATTTTTCATTAAAACAGATTAAAATTGAATGTTTACCCTGAGAAACGTGAAGCGAAAGCCATCCATTGACAAGAAAAGTCCATTTGTAGTCACTCATGCCTTCGAAAGCCTTATTAGTCGCTTTAAAGGGTTTTATAATCTTATTATTGATTTTAACTTGAATTGTTTTACATTTTTCATTAAGACAGATTGTAATTGAATGTTTACCTTGGGAAACGTGAAGAGAAAGCCATCTATTGACAACAAAAGTCCAGTTACAGTTACTCATACCTTCGAAAGCCTTTTTCCCCTCTTTAAATGGTTTTATGATCTCGTTATTAATTTTCAATTAAATTTTTTTACATTTTTCATTAAAACAAATTAATATTTAATGTTAACCTTGAGAAATGTGAGGTGAAAGCGATCGATTAACAAGAAAAGGCCATTTATAGTTACTCATGGCTTCAAAAGCCTTATTACTCGCCTTAAAGGGTTTTATAATCTTATTATTGATTTTAACTTGTATTTTTTTACATTTTTCATTAAAACAGATTGTAGTTGAATGTTTACCTCAGGAAACGTGAAGCGAAAGCCATCCATTCACAAGAAAAGTTCTTTTGCATCACTCATGCCTTCGAAAGCCTTATTCCTTTCTTTAAATGGTTTTATGATCTCGTTATTAATTTTAAAAGGAATTTTTTTACATTTTTCATTAAAACAGATTAAGATTGAATATTTACCTTGAGAAACGTGAGGTGAAAGCGATCGATTGACAAGAAAAGGCCATTTATAGCCACTCATGGCTTGAAAAGCCTTATTACTCGCCTTAAGGGGTTTTATAATCTTATTATTCATTTTAAGTTGTATTTGTTTACATTTTTCATTAAGACAGATTGTAATTGAATGTTTACCTTGGGAAACGTCAAGCGAAAGCCATCCATTGACAAGAAAAGTCAATTTGCAGTTGCTCGTGCCTTCGAAAGCCTTATTCCCCTCTTTAAATGGTTTTATGATCTCGTTATTAATTTTAAATTGAATTTTTTCACATTTTTCATTAAAACAGATTAAAATTTAATGTTTACCTTGGGAAACGTGAAGTGAAAGTTATCGATTGACAAAAAAAGTCCATTTATAGTCACTCATGGCTTCTAAAGCCTTATTACTCGCTTGAAAAGGTTTTATAATCTTATTATTGATTCTAAGTTGTATTTTTTTACATTTTTCCTTAAAACAGATTGTAATTAAATGTTTACCTCGGAAAACGTGAAGCGAAAGCCACCCATTGACAAGAAAAGTCCATTTGCAGTCACTCATGCCTTCGAAATCCTTATTCCCCTCTTTAAATGGTTTTATAATCTCGTTATTAATTTAAAGTTTAATTTTTTTACATTTTTCATTAAAACATATTGTAATTAAATGTTTGCCTTGGGAAGCATGAAGTGAAAGCCATTCATTGACATAATAAGTTCATTTATAGTCACTCATGGCTTCAAAAGCCTTATTACTCACCTTAAAGGCTTTTATAATCTTATTATTGATTTTAACTTGTATTTTTTTACATTTTTCGTTAAGACAGATTGTAATTGAATGTTTACCTCGGGAAACGTGAAGCGAAAGCCATCCATTGACAAGAAAAGTCCATTTGCAGTACTCATGCCTTCGAAAGCCATATTCCCCTCTTTAAATGGTTTTATGATCTCGTTTTTAATTTTAAATTGAATTTTTTTACATTTTTCATTAAAACATATTAAAATTGACTGTTTACCTTCAGAAACGTGAGGTGAAAGCGATCGATTGACAAGAAAAGGCCATTTATAGCCACTCATGGCTTCAAAAGCCGTATTACTCGCCTTAAAGGGTTTTATAATCTTATTATTGATTTTAAGTTGTATTTTTTTACATTTTTCATTAAAACAGATTGTAATTGAATGTTTACCTCAGGAAACGTGAAGCGAAAGCCATCCATTGACAGGAAAAGTCCATTTGCAGTCACTCATGCCTTCGAAAGCCTTATTCCCCTCTTTAAATGGTTTTATGATGTCGTTATTAATTTTAAATGGAATTTTTTTACATTTGTCATTAAAACAGATTAAAATTCAATGTTTACCCTGAGAAACGTGAAGCGAAAGCCATCCATTGACAAGAAAAGTCCATTTGTAGTCACTCATGCCTTCGAAAGCCTTATTAGTCGCTTTAAAGGGTTTTATAATCTTATTATTGATTTTAACTTGAATTGTTTTACATTTTTCATTAAGACAGATTGTAATTGAATGTTTACCTTGGGAAACGTGAAGAGAAAGCCATCCATTGACAACAAAAGTCCAGTTATAGTTACTCATACCTTCGAAAGCCTTTTTCCCCTCTTTAAATGGTTTTATGATCTCGTTATTAATTTTCAATTAAATTTTTTTACATTTTTCATTAAAACAAATTAATATTTAATGTTAACCTTGAGAAATGTGAGATGACAGTGATCGATTGACAAGAAAAGGCCATTTATAGTCACTCATGGCTTCAAAAGCCTTATTACTCGCCTTAAAGGGTTTTATAATCTTATTATTGATTTTAACTTGTATTTTTTTACATTTTTCATTAAAACAGATTGTAGTTGAATGTTTACCTCAGGAAACGTGAAGCGAAAGCCATCCATTGACAAGAAAAGTCCATTTGCATCACTCATGCCTTCGAAAGCCTTATTCCCTTCTTTAAATGGTTTTATGATCTCGTTATTAATTTTAAAAGGAATGTTTTTACATTTTTCATTAAAACAGATTAAGATTGAATATTTACCTTGAGAAACGTGAGGTGAAAGCGATCGATGGACAAGACAAGGCCATTTATAGCCACTCATGGCTTCAAAAGCCTTATTACTGGCCTTAAAGGGTTTTATAATCTTATTATTCATTTTAAGTTGTATTTTTTTACATTTTTCATTAAGACAGATTGTAATTGAATGTTTACCTTGGGAAATGTCAAGCGAAAGCCATCCATTGACAAGAAAAGTCCATTTGCAGTCGCTCGTGCCTTCGAAACCCTTATTCCCCTCTTTAAATGGTTTTATGATCTCGTTATTAATTTTAAATTGAATTTTTTCACATTTTTCATTAAAACAGATTAAAATTTAATGTTTACCTTGGGAAACGTGAAGTGAAAGTTATCGATTGACAAAAAAAGTCCATTTATAGTCACTCATGGCTTCTAAAGCCTTATTACTCGCTTTAAAGGGTTTTATAATCTTATTATTGATTCTAAGTTGTATTTTTTTACATTTTTCATTAAAACATATTGTAATTGAATGTTTACCTCGGGAAACGTGAAGCGAAAGCCACCCATTGACAAGAGAAGTCCATTTGCAGTCACTCATGCCTTCGAAATCCTTATTCCCCTCTTTAAATGGTTTTATAATCTCGTTATTAATTTAAAGTTGAATTTTTTTACATTTTTCATTAAAACATATTGTAATTAAATGTTTTCCTTGGGAAGCATGAAGCGAAAGCCATTCATTGACATAATAAGTTCATTTATAGTCACTCATGGCTTCAAAAGCCTTATTACTCACCTTAAAGGCTTTTCTAATCTTATTATTGAATTTAACTTGTATTTTTTTACATTTTTCATTAAGACAGATTGTAATTGAATGTTTACCTCGAGAAACGTGAAGCGAAAGCCATCCATTGACAACAAAAGTCCAGTTACAGTTACTCATACCTTCGAAAGCCTTTTTCCCCTCTTTAAATGGTTTTATGATCTCGTTTTTAATTTTCAATTAAATTTTTTTACATTTTTCATTAAAACAAATTAATATTTAATGTTAACCTTGAGAAATGTGAGGTGAAAGCGATCGATTGACAAGAAAAGGCCATTTATAGTCACTCATGGCTTCAAAAGCCTTATTACTCGCCTTAAAGGGTTTTATAATCTTATTATTGATTTTAACTTGTATTTTTTTACATTTTTCATTAAAACAGATTGTAGTTGAATGTTTACCTCAGGAAACGTGAAGCGAAAGCCATCCATTGACAAGAAAAGTCCATTTGCATCACTCATGCCTTCAAAAGCCTTATTCCCTTCTTTAAATGGTTTTATGATCTCGTTATTAATTTTAAAAGGAATTTTTTTACATTTTTCATTAAAACAGATTAAGATTGAATATTTACCTTGAGAAACGTGAGGTGAGAGCGATCGATTGACAAGAAAAGGCCATTTATAGCCACTCATGGCTTCAAAAGCCTTATTACTGGCCTTAAAGGGTTTTATAATCTTATTATTCATTTTAAGTTGTATTTTTTTACATTTTTCATTAAGACAGATTGTAATGGAATGTTTACCTTGGGAAAGGTCAAGCGAAAGCCATCCATTGACAAGAAAAGTCCATTTGCAGTCGCTCGTGCCTTCGAAACCCTTATTCCCCTCTTCAAATGGTTTTATGATCTCGTTATTAATTTTAAATTGAATTTTTTCACATTTTTCATTAAAACAGATTAAAATTTAATGTTTACCTTGGGAAACGTGAAGTGAAAGTTATCGATTGACGAAAAAAGTCCATTTATAGTCACTCATAGCTTCTAAAGCCTTATTACTCGCTTTAAAGGGTTTTATAATCTTATTATTGATTCTAAGTTGTATTTTTTTACATTTTTCATTAAAACAGATTGTAATTGAATGTTTACCTCAGGAAACGTGAAGCGAAAGCCACCCATTGACAAGAAAAGTCCATTTGCAGTCACTCATGCCTTCGAAATCCTTATTCCCCTCTTTAAATGGTTTTATAATCTCGTTATTAATTTAAAGTTGAATTTTTTTACATTTTTCATTAAAACATATTGTAATTAAATGTTTGCCTTGGGAAGCATGAAGCGAAAGCCATTCATTGACATAATAAGTTCATTTATAGTCACTCATGGCTTCAAAAGCCTTATTACTCACCTTAAAGGCTTTTATAATCTTATTATTGATTTTAACTTGTATTTTTTTTACATTTTTCATTAAGACAGATTGTAATTGAATGTTTACCTCGGCAAACGTGAAGCGAAAGCCATCCATTGACAAGAAAAGTCCATTTGCAGTACTCATGCCTTCGAAAGCCATATTCCCCTCTTTAAATGGTTTTATGATCTCGTTTTTAATTTTAAATTGAATTTTTTTACATTTTTCATTAAAACAGATTAAAATTGACTGTTTACCTTCAGAAACCTGAGGTGAAAGCGATCGATTGACAAGAAAAGGCCATTTATAGCCACTCATGGCTTCAAAAGCCGTATTACTCGCCTTAAAGGGTTTTATAATCTTATTATTGATTTTAAGTTGTATTTTTTTACATTTTTCATTAAGACAGATTGTAATTGAATGTTTACCTCAGGAAACGTGAAGCGAAAGCCATCCATTGACAGGAAAAGTCCATTTGCAGTCACTCATGCCTTCGAAAGCCTTATTCCCCTCTTTAAATGGTTTTATGATGTCGTTATTAATTTTAAATGGAATGTTTTTACATTTTTCATTAAAACAGATTAAAATTGAATGTTTACCCTGAGAAACGTGAAGCGAAAGCCATCCATTGACAAGAAAAGTCCATTTGTAGTCACTCATGCCTTCGAAAGCCTTATTAGTCGCTTTAAAGGGTTTTATAATCTTATTATTGATTTTAACTTGAATTGTTTTACATTTTTCATTAAGACAGATTGTAATTGAATGTTTACCTTGGGAAACGTGAAGAGAAAGCCATCCATTGACAACAAAAGTCCAGTTACAGTTACTCATACCTTCGAAAGCCTTTTTCCCCTCTTTAAATGGTTTTATGATCTCGTTATTAATTTTCAATTAAATTTTTTTACATTTTTCATTAAAACAAATTAATATTTAATGTTAACCTTGAGAAATGTGAGGTGAAAGCGATCGATTGACAAGAAAAGGCCATTTATAGTCACTCATGGCTCAAAAGCCTTATTACTCGCCTTAAAGGGTTTTATAATCTTATTATTGATTTTAACTTGTATTTTTTTATATTTTTCATTAAAACAGATTGTAGTTGAATGTTTACCTCAGGAAACGTGAAGCGAAAGCCATCCATTGACAAGAAAAGTCCATTTGCATCACTCATGCCTTCGAAAGCCTTATTCCCTTCTTTAAATGGTTTTATGATCTCGTTATTAATTTTAAAAGGAATTTTTTTACATTTTTCATTAAAACAGATTTAGATTGAATATTTACCTTGAGAAACGTGAGGTGAGAGCGATCGATTGACAAGAAAAGGCCATTTATAGCCACTCATGGCTTCAAAAGCCTTATTACTGGCCTTAAAGGGTTTTATAATCTTATTATTCATTTTAAGTTGTATTTTTTTACATTTTTCATTAAGACAGATTGTAATGGAATGTTTACCTTGGGAAAGGTCAAGCGAAAGCCATCCATTGACAAGAAAAGTCCATTTGCAGTCGCTCGTGCCTTCGAAACCCTTATTCCCCTCTTTAAATGGTTTTATGATCTCGTTATTAATTTTAAATTGAATTTTTTCACATTTTTCATTAAAACAGATTAAAATTTAATGTTTACCTTGGGAAACGTGAAGTGAAAGTTATCGATTGACAAAAAAAGTCCATTTATAGTCACTCATGGTTTCTAAAGCCTTATTACTCGCTTTAAAGGGTTTTATAATCTTATTATTGATTCTATGTTGTATTTTTTTACATTTTTCATTAAAACAGATTGTAATTGAATGTTTACCTCGGGAAACGTGAAGCGAAAGCCACTCATTGACAAGAAAAGTCCATTTGCAGTCACTCATGCCTTCGAAATCCTTATTCCCCTCTTTAAATGGTTTTATAATCTCGTTATTAATTTAAAGTTGAATTTTTTTACATTTTTCATTAAAACATATTGTAATTAAATGTTTGCCTTGGGAAGCATGAAGCGAAAGCCATTCATTGACATAATAAGTTCATTTATAGTCACTCATGGCTTCAAAAGTCTTATTACTCACCTTAAAGGCTTTTATAATCTTATTATTGATTTTAACTTGTATTTTTTTTACATTTTTCATTAAGACAGATTGTAATTGAATGTTTACCTCGGGAAACGTGAAGCGAAAGCCATCCATTGACAAGAAAAGTCCATTTGCAGTACTCATGCCTTCGAAAGCCATATTCCCTTCTTTAAATGGTTTTATGATCTCGTTTTCAATTTTAAATTGATTTTTTTTACATTTTTCATTAAAACAGATTAAAATTGACTGTTTACCTTCAGAAACCTGAGGTGAAAGCGATCGATTGACAAGAAAAGGCCATTTATAGCCACTCATGGCTTCAAAAGCCGTATTACTCGCCTTAAAGGGTTTTATAATCTTATTATTGATTTAAGTTGTATTTTTTTACATTTTTCATTAAGACAGATTGTAATTGAATGTTTACCTCAGGAAACGTGAAGCGAAAGCCATCCATTGACAGAAAAAGTCCATTTGCAGTCACTCATGCCTTCGAAAGCCTTATTCCCCTCTTTAAATGGTTTTATGATGTCGTTATTAATTTTAAATGGAATGTTTTTACATTTTTCATTAAAACAGATTAAAATTGAATGTTTACCCTGAGAAACGTGAAGCGAAAGCCATCCATTGACAAGAAAAGTCCATTTGTAGTCACTCATGCCTTCGAAAGCCTTATTAGTCGCTTTAAAGGGTTTTATAATCTTATTATTGATTTTAACTTGAATTGTTTTACATTTTTCATTAAGACAGATTGTAATTGAATGTTTACCTTGGGAAACGTGAAGAGAAAGCCATCCATTGACAACAAAAGTCCAGTTACAGTTACTCATACCTTCGAAAGCCTTTTTCCCCTCTTTAAATGGTTTTATGATCTCGTTATTAATTTTCAATTAAATTTTTTTACATTTTTCATTAAAACAAATTAATATTTAATGTTAACCTTGAGAAATGTGAGGTGAAAGCGATCGATTGACAAGAAAAGGCCATTTATAGTCACTCATGGCTTCAAAAGCCTTATTACTCGCCTTAAAGGGTTTTATAATCTTATTATTGATTTTAACTTGTATTTTTTTACATTTTTCATTAAAACAGATTGTAGTTGAATGTTTACCTCAGGAAACGTGAAGCGAAAGCCATCCATTGACAAGAAAAGTCCATTTGCATCACTCATGCCTTCGAAAGCCTTATTCCCTTCTTTAAATGGTTTTATGATCTCGTTATTAATTTTAAAAGGAATTTTTTTACATTTTTCATTAAAACAGATTCAGATTGAATATTTACCTTGAGAAACGTGAGGTGAGAGCGATCGATTGACAAGAAAAGGCCATTTATAGCCACTCATGGCTTCAAAAGCCTTATCACTGGCCTTAAAGGGTTTTATAATCTTATTATTCATTTTAAGTTGTATTTTTTTACATTTTTCATTAAGAAAGATTGTAATGGAATGTTTACCTTGGGAAAGGTCAAGCGAAAGCCATCCATTGACAAGAAAAGTCCATTTGCAGTCGCTCGTGCCTTCGAAACCCTTATTCCCCTCTTTAAATGGTTTTATGATCTCGTTATTAATTTTAAATTGAATTTTTTCACATTTTTCATTAAAACAGATTAAAATTTAATGTTTAACTTGGGAAACGTGAAGTGAAAGTTATCGATTGACAAAAAAAGTCCATTTATAGTCACTCATGGCTTCTAAAGCCTTATTACTCGCTTTAAAGGGTTTTATAATCTTATTATTGATTCTATGTTGTATTTTTTTACATTTTTCATTAAAACAGATTGTAATTGAATGTTTACCTCGGGAAACGTGAAGCGAAAGCCACCCATTGACAAGAAAAGTCCATTTGCAGTCACTCATGCCTTCGAAATCCTTATTCCCCTCTTTAAATGGTTTTATAATCTCGTTATTAATTTAAAGTTAAATTTTTTTACATTTTTCATTGAAACATATTGTAATTAAATGTTTGCCTTGGGAAGCATGAAGCGAAAGCCATTCATTGACATAATAAGTTCATTTATAGTCACTCATGGCTTCAAAAGCCTTATTACTCACCTTAAAGGCTTTTATAATCTTATTATTGAATTTAACTTGTATTTTTTTACATTTTCCATTAAGACAGATTGTAATTGAATGTTTACCTCGAGAAACGTGAAGCGAAAGCCATCCATTGACAAGAAAAGTCCATTTGCAGTACTCATGCCTTCGAAAGCCATATTCCCCTCTTTAAATGGTTTTATGATCTCGTTTTTAATTTTAAATTGAATTTTTTTACATTTTTCATTAAAACAGATTAAAATTGACTGTTTACCTTCAGAAACGTGAGGTGAAAGCGATCGATTGACAAGAAAAGGCCATTTATAGCCACTCATGGCTTCAAAAGCCTTATTACTCGCCTTAAAGGGTTTTATAATCTTATTATTGATTTTAAGTTGTATTTTTTTACATTTTTCATTAAGATAGATTGTAATTGAATGTTTACCTCATGAAACGTGAAGCGAAAGCCATCCATTGACAGGAAAAGTCCATTTGCAGTCACTCATGCCTTCGAAAGCCTTATTCCCCTCTTTAAATGGTTTTATGATGTCGTTATTAATTTTAAATGGAATTTTTTTACATTTTTCATTAAAACAGATTAAAATTGAATGTTTACCCTGAGAAACGTGAAGCGAAAGCCATCCATTGACAAGAAAAGTCCATTTGTAGTCACTCATGCCTTCGAAAGCCTTATTAGTCGCTTTAAAGGGTTTTATAATCTTATTATTGATTTTAACTTGAATTGTTTTACATTTTTCATTAAGACAGATTGTAATTGAATGTTTACCTTGGGAAACGTGAAGAGAAAGCCATCCATTGACAACAAAAGTCCAGTTACAGTTACTCATACCTTCGAAAGCCTTTTTCCCCTCTTTAAATGGTTTTATGATCTCGTTATTAATTTTCAATTAAATTTTTTTACATTTTTCATTAAAACAAATTAATATTTAATGTTAACCTTGAGAAATGTGAGGTGAAAGCGATCGATTGACAAGAAAAGGCCATTTATAGTCACTCATGGCTTCAAAAGCCTTATTACTCGCCTTAAAGGGTTTTATAATCTTATTATTGATTTTAACTTGTATTTTTTTACATTTTTCATTAAAACAGATTTTAGTTGAATGTTTACCTCAGGAAACGTGAAGCGAAAGCCATCCATTGACAAGAAAAGTCCATTTGCATCACTCATGCCTTCGAAAGCCTTATTCCCTTCTTTAAATGGTTTTATGATCTCGTTATTAATTTTAAAAGGAATTTTTTTACATTTTTCATTAAAACAGATTCAGATTGAATATTTACCTTGAGAAACATGAGGTGAGAGCGATCGATTGACAAGAAAAGGCCATTTATAGCCACTCATGGCTTCAAAAGCCTTATTACTGGCCTTAAAGGGTTTTATAATCTTATTATTCATTTTAAGTTGTATTTTTTTACATTTTTCATTAAGACAGATTGTAATGGAATGTTTACCTTGGGAAAGGTCAAGCGAAAGCCATCCATTGACAAGAAAAGTCCATTTGCAGTCGCTCGTGCCTTCGAAACCCTTATTCCCCTCTTTAAATGGTTTTATGATCTCGTTATTAATTTTAAATTGAATTTTTTCACATTTTTCATTAAAACAGATTAAAATTTAATGTTTACCTTGGGAAACGTGAAGTGAAAGTTATCGATTGACAAAAAAAGTCCATTTATAGTCACTCATGGCTTCTAAAGCCTTATTACTCGCTTTAAAGGGTTTTATAATCTTATTATTGATTGTAAGTTGTATTTTTTTACATTTTTCATTAAAACAGATTGTAATTGAATGTTTACCTCGGGAAACGTGAAGCGAAAGTCACCCATTGACAAGAAAAGTCCATTTGCAGTCACTCATGCCTTCGAAATCCTTATTCCCCTCTTTAAATGGTTTTATAATCTCGTTATTAATTTAAAGTTAAATTTTTTTACATTTTTCATTAAAACATATTGTAATTAAATGTTTGCCTTGGGAAGCATGAAGCGAAAGCCATTCATTGACATAATAAGTTCATTTATAGTCACTCATGGCTTCAAAAGCCTTATTACTCACCTTAAAGGCTTTTATAATCTTATTATTGAATTTAACTTGTATTTTTTTACATTTTTCATTAAGACAGATTGTAATTGAATGTTTACCTCGAGAAACGTGAAGCGAAAGCCATCCATTGACAAGAAAAGTCCATTTGCAGTACTCATGCCTTCGAAAGCCATATTCCCCTCTTTAAATGGTTTTATGATCTCGTTTTTAATTTTAAATTGAATTTTTTTACATTTTTCATTAAAACAGATTAAAATTGACTGTTTACCTTCAGAAACGTGAGGTGAAAACGATCGATTGACAAGAAAAGGCCATTTATAGCCACTCATGGCTTCAAAAGCCTTATTACTCGCCTTAAAGGGTTTTATAATCTTATTATTGATTTTAAGTTGTATTTTTTTACTTTTTTCATTAAGACAGATTGTAATTGAATGTTTACCTCATGAAACGTGAAGCGAAAGCCATCCATTGACAGGAAAAGTCCATTTGCAGTCACTCATGCCTTCGAAAGCCTTATTCCCCTCTTTAAATGGTTTTATGATGTCGTTATTAATTTTAAATGGAATTTTTTTACATTTTTCATTAAAACAGATTAAAATTGAATGTTTACCCTGAGAAACGTGAAGCGAAAGCCATCCATTGACAAGAAAAGTCCATTTGTAGTCACTCATGCCTTCGAAAGCCTTATTAGTCGCTTTAAAGGGTTTTATAATCTTATTATTGATTTTAACTTGAATTGTTTTACATTTTTCATTAAGACAGATTGTAATTGAATGTTTACCTTGGGAAACATGAAGAGAAAGCCATCCATTGACAACAAAAGTCCAGTTACAGTTACTCATACCTTCGAAAGCCTTTTTCCCCTTTTTAAATGGTCTTATCATCTAGTTATTAATTTTCAATTAAATTTTTTTACATTTTTCATTAAAATAAATTAATATTTAATGTTAACCTTGAGAAATGTGAGGTGAAAGCGATCGATTGACAAGAAAAGGCCATTTATAGTCACTCATGGCTTCAAAAGCCTTATTACTCGCCTTAAAGGGTTTTATAATCTTATTATTGATTTTTAACTTTTATTTTTTTTACATTTTTCATTAAGACAGATTGTAGTTGAATGTTTACCTCAGGAGACGTGAAGCGAAAGCCATCCATTGACAAGAAAAGTCCATTTGTAGTACTCATGCCTTCGAAAGCCATATTCCCCTCTTTAAATTGTTTTATAATCTCGTTATTAATTTTAAATTGAATATTTTTACATTTTTTATTAAAACAGATTAAAATTGACTGTTTACCTTGGGAAATGTGAGGTGAAAGCGATCGATTGACAAGAAAAGACCATTTATAGCCACTCATGGCTTCAAAGGCCTTATTACTCGCCTTAAAGGGTTTTATAATCTCATTATTGATTTTAACTTGTATTTTTTTACATTTTTCATTAAGACAGATTGTAATTGAATGTTTACCTCGAGAAACGTGAAACAAAAGCCATCCATTGACAAGAAAAGTCCATTTGCAGTACTCATGCCTTCGAAAGCCATATTCCCCTCTTTAAATGGTTTTATGATCTCGTTTTTAATTTTAAATTGAATTTTTTTACATTTTTCATTAAAACATATTAAAATTGACTGTTTACCTTCAGAAACGTGAGGTGAAAGCGATCGATTGACAAGAAAAGGCCATTTATAGCCACTCATGGCTTCAAAAGCCGTATTACTCGCCTTAAAGGGTTTTATAATCTTATTATTGATTTTAAGTTGTATTTTTTTACATTTTTCATTAAGACAGATTGTAATTGAATGTTTACCTCAGGAAACGTGAAGCGAAAGCCATCCATTGACAGGAAAAGTCCATTTGCAGTCACTCATGCCTTCGAAAGCCTTATTCCCCTCTTTAAATGGTTTTATGATGTCGTTATTAATTTTAAATGGAATTTTTTTACATTTTTCATTAAAACAGATTAAAATTGAATGTTTACCCTGAGAAACGTGAAGCGAAAGCCATCCATTGACAAGAAAAGTCCATTTGTAGTCACTCATGCCTTCGAAAGCCTTATTAGTCACTTTAAAGGGTTTTATAATCTTATTATTGATTTTAACTTAAATTGTTTTGCATTTTTCATTAAGACAGATTGTAATTGAATGTTTACCTTGGGAAACGTGAAGAGAAAGCCATCCATTGACAACAAAAGTCCAGTTACAGTTACTCATACCTTCGAAAGCCTTTTTCCCCTCTTTAAATGGTTTTATGATCTCGTTATTAATTTTCAATTAAATTGTTTTACATTTTTCATTAAAACAAATTAATATTTAACGTTAACCTTGAGAAATGTGAGGTGAAAGCGATCGATTGACAAGAAAATGCCATTTATAGTCACTCATGGCTTCAAAAGCCTTATTACTCGCCTTAAAGGGTTTTATAATCTTATTATTGATTTTAACTTGTATTTTTTTACATTTTTCATTAAGACAGATTGTAGTTGAATGTTTGCCTCAGGAAACGTGAAGTGAAAGCCATCCATTGACAAGAAAAGTCCATTTGTAGTACTCATGCCTTCGAAAGCCATATTCCCCTCTTTAAATTGTTTTATGATCTCGTTATTAATTTTAAATTAAATATTTTTACATTTTTTATTAAAACAGATTAAAATTGACTGTTTACCTTGAGAAACGTGAGGTGAAAGCGATCGATTGACAAGAAAATGCCATTTATAGCCACTCATGGCTTCAAAGGCCTTATTACTCGCCTTAAAGGGTTTTATAATCTCATTATTGATTTTAATTTTTATTTTTTTCCATTTTTCATTAAGACAGATTGTAATTGAATGTTTACCTCGGGACACGTGAAGCGAAAGCCATCCATTGACAAGAAAAGTCCATTTGCAGTCGCTCATGCCTTCGGAAGCCTTATTCCCCTCTTTAACTGTTTTATAATCTCGTTATTAATTTAAAATTGAATTTTTTTACATTTTTCATTAAAACATAGTATAATTGAATGTTTACCTTGAGAAACGTGAAGTGAAAGCGATCGATTGACCAGAAAAGGCCATTTATAGTCACTCATGGCTTTAAAAGCCTTATTACTCACCTTAAAGGGTTTTATAATCTCATTATTGAATTTAAGTTGTATTTTTTTACATTTTTCATTAAGACAGATTGTAATTGAATGTTTACCCTGAGAAACGTGAAGCGAAAGCCATCCATTGACAAGAAAAGTCCATTTGCATCACTCATGCCTTCGAAAGCCTTATTCCCTTCTTTAAATGGTTTTATGATCTCGTTATTAATTTTAAAAGGAATTTTTTTACATTTTTCATTAAAACAGATTAAGATTGAATATTTACCTTGAGAAACGTGAGGTGAAAGCGATCGATTGGCAAGAAAAGGCCATTTATAGTCACTCATGGCTTCAAAAGCCTTATTACTCGCGTGAAAGGGTTTTATAATCTTAGTATTGATTTTAACTTGCATTTTTTTGCATTTTTCATTAAGATAGATTGTTTACCTCGGGTAACGTTAAGCGAAAGCCATCGATTGACAAGAAAAGTTCATTTACAGTCACTCATGCCTTCGAAAGCCTTATTCCCCTCTTTAAATGGTTTTATAATCTCGTTATTAATTTAAAGTTGAATTTTTTTACATTTTTCATTAAAACATATTATAATTGAATGTTTACCTTGAGAAACGTGAAGTGAAAGCGATTGATTGACAAGAAAAGGCCATTTACAGTCACTCATGGCTTCAAAAGCCTTGTTACTCGCCTTAAAGGCTTTTATGAACTCATTATTGATTTTAACTTGTATTTTTTTACATTTTTCATTAAAACAAATTAATATTTAATGTTTACCTTGAGAAACGTGAGGTGAACGCGATCGATTGACAAGAAAAGGCCATTTATAGTCACTCATGGCTTCAAAAGCCTTATTACTCGGGTGAAAGGGTTTTATAATCTTATTATTGATTTTAACTTGAATTTTTTTGCATTTTTCATTAAGATAGATTGTAATTGAATGTTTACCTTGGGAAACGTGAGGCGAAAGCCTTCCATTGACAAGAAAAGTCCATTTACAGTACTCATGCCTTCGAAAGTCATATTCCCCTCTTTAAATGGTTTTATGATCTCGTTATTAATTTTAAATTGAATTTTTTTAAATTTTTTATTAAAACAGATTAAAATTAACTGTTTACCTTGAGAAACGTGAGGTGAGAGCGATCGATTGACAAGAAAAGGCCATTTATAGCCACTCATGGCTTCAAAAGCCTTATTACTCGCCTTAAAGGGTTTTATAATCTTATTATTCATTTTAAGTTGTATTTTTTTACATTTTTCATTAAGACAGATTGTAATTGAATGTTTACCTCAGGACACGTGAAGCGAAAGCCATCCATTGACAAGAAAAGTCTATTCGCAGTCGCTCGTGCCTTCGAAAGCCTTATTCCCCTCTTTAAATGTTTTATGATCTCGTTATCAATTTTAAATTGAATTTTTTCACATTTTTCATTAAAACAGATTAGAATTGAATGTTTACCTAGGGAAACGTGAAGTGAAAGTGATCGATTCACAATAAAAGTCCATTTATAGTCACTCATGGCATCTAAAGGCTTATTACTCGCTTTAAAGGGTTTTATAATCTTATTATTGATTTTAACATGTATTTTTTTACATTTTTCATTAAGACAGATTGTAATTGAATGTTTGCCTCAGGAAACGTGAAGCGAAAGCCATCCATTGAAAAGAAAAGTCCATTTGCAGTCACTCATGCCTTCGAAAGCCTTATTCCCCCCTTTAAATGGTTTTATAATCTCGTTATTAATTCAAAGTTGAATTTTTCTCCATTTTTCATTAAAATATATTGTAATTAAATGTTTGCCTTAGGAAACATGAAGCGAAAGCCATCTATTGACAAAATAAGTTCATTTATGGTCACTCATGGCTTTAAAAGCTTTATTACCCGCCTTAAAGGGTTTTATAATCTTATTATTGAATTTAACTTGTATTTTTTTACATTTTTCATTAAGATAGATTGTAGTTGAATTTTTACCTCAGGAAACGTGAAGCGAAAGCCATCCATTGACAAGAAAAGTCCATTTGCAGTCACTCATGCCTTCGAAAGCCTTATTCCCCTCTTTAAATGGTTTTATGATCTCGTTATTAATTTTAAATTGAATTTTGTTACATTTTTCATTAAAACAGATTAAAATTGACTGTTTACCTTGAGAAACGTGAGGTGAAAGCGATCGATTGACAAGAAAAGGCCATTTATAGCCGCTCATGGCTTCAAAAGCCTTATTACTCGCCTTAAAGGGTTTTATAATCTTATTATTGATTTTAAGTTGTATTTTTTTACATTTTTTATTAAGACAGATTGTAATTGAATGTTTACCTCGGGAAATGTGAAGCGAAAGCCATCCATTGACAAGAAAAGTCCATTTGCAGTCGCTCGTGCCTTCGAAAGCCTTATTTCCCTCTTTAAATGATTTTATGATCTCGTTATTAATTTTAAATTGAATTTTTTTACATTTTTCATTAAAACATAATATAATTGAATGTTTACCTTGAGAAACGTGAAGTGAAAGCGATCGATTGACCAGAAAAGGCCATTTATAGTCACTCATGGCTTCAAAAGCCTTATTACTCGCCTTAAGGGGTTTTATAATCTCATTATTGAATTTAAGTTGTATTTTTTTACATTTTTCATTAAGACAGATTGTAATTGAACGTTTACCTCAGGAAACGTGAAGCGAAAGCCATCCATTGACAGGAAAAGTCCAATTGCAGTCACTCATGCCTTCGAAAGCCTTATTCCCCTCTTTAAATGGTTTTATGATTTCGTTATTAATTTTAAATGGAATTTTTTTATATTTTTCATTAAAACAGATTAAAATTGAATGTTTACCTTGAGAAATGTGAGGTCAAAGAGATTGATTGACAAGAAAAGGCCATTTATAGTCACTCATGGCTTCAAAAGCCTTATTACTCGCGTGAAAGGGTTTTATAATCTTATTATTGATTTTAACTTGAATTTTTTTGCATTTTTCATTAAGATAGATTGTAATTGAATGTTTACCTCGGGAAACGTGAGGCGAAAGCCATCCATTGACAAGAAAAGTCCATTTGCAGTACTCATGCCTTCGAAAGCCGTATTCCCCTCTTTAAATGGTTTTATGATCTCGTTATTAATTTTAAATTGAATTCTTTTACATTTTTTATTAAAACAGATTAAAATTGACTGTTTACCTTGAGAAACGTGATGTGAAAGCGATCGATTGACAAGAAAAGGCCATTTATAGCCACTCATGGCTTCAAAAGCCTTATTACTCGCCTTAAAGGGTTTTATAGTCTTATTATTGATTTTAAGTTGTATTTTTTTACATTTTTCATTAAGACAGATTGTAATTGAATGTTTATATCGGGAAACGTGAAGCGAAAGCCATCCATTGACAAGAAAAGTCCATTTGCAGTCGCTCGTGCCTTCGAAAGCCTTATTCCCCTCTTTAAATTGTTTTATAATCTCGTTATTAATTTTAAATTGAATATTTTTACATTTTTTATTCAAACAGATTAAAATTGACTGTTTACCTTGAGAAAGGTGAGGTGAAAGCGATCGATTGACAAGAAAAGGCCATTTATAGCCACTCATGGCTTCAAAGGCCTTATTACTCGACTTAAAGGGTTTTATAATTTCATTATTGATTTTAAGTTGTATTTTTTTACATTTTTCATTAAGGCAGATTGTAATTGAATGTTTACCTCGGGAAACGTGAAGCGAAAGCCATCCATTGACAAGAAAAGTCCATTTGCAGTCGCTCGTGCCTTCGAAAGCCTTATTCCCCTCTTTAAATTGTTTTATAATCTCGTTATTAATTTTAAATTGAATATTTTTACATTTTTTATTAAAACAGATTAAAATTTACTGTTTACCTTGAGAAAGGTGAGGTGAAAGCGATCGATTGACAAGAAAAGGCCATTTATAGCCACTCATGGCTTCAAAGGCCTTATTACTCGCCTTAAAGGGTTTTATAATCTCATTATTGATTTTAACTTGTATTTTTTTACATTTTTCATTAAGACAGATTGTAATTGAATGTTTACCTCGGGACACGTGAAGCGAAAGCCATCCATTGACAAGAAAAGTCCATTTGCAGTCGCTCGTGCCTTCGAAAGCCTTATTCCCCTCTTTAAATTGTTTTATGATCTCGTTATTAATTTTAAATTGAATATTTTTACATTTTTTATTAAAACAGATTAAAATTGACTGTTTACCTTGAGAAAGGTGAGGTGAAAGCGATCGATTGACAAGAAAAGGCCATTTATAGCCACTCATGGCTTCAAAGGCCTTATTACTCGCCTTAAAGGGTTTTATAATCTCATTATTGATTTTAACTTGTATTTTTTTTACATTTTTCATTAAGACAGATTGTAATTGAATGTTTACCTCGGGACACGTAAAGCGAAAGTCATCCATTGACAAGAAAAGTCCATTTGCAGTCGCTCCTGCCTTCGGAAGCCTTATTCCTTTCTTTAAATGTTTTATAATCTCGTTATTAATTTAAAATTGATTTTTTTTACATTTTTCATTAAAAGATAGTATAATTGAATGTTTACCTTGAGAAACGTGAAGTGAAAGCGATCGATTGACCAGAAAAGGCCATTTATAGTCACTCATGGCTTTAAAAGCCTTATTACTCGCCTTAAATGGTTTTATAATCTCATTATTGAATTTAAGTTGTATTTTTTTACATTTTTCATTAAGACAGATTGTAATTGAATGTTTACCCTGAGAAACGTGAAGCGAAAGCCATCCATTGACAAGAAAAGTCCATTTGCATCACTCATGCCTTCGAAAGCCTTATTCCCTTCTTTAAATGGTTTTATGATCTCGTTATTAATTTTAAAAGGAATTTTTTTACATTTTTCATTAAAACAGATTAAGATTGAATATTTACCTTGAGAAACGTGAGGTGAAAGCGATCGATTGGCAAGAAAAGGCCATTTATAGTCACTCATGGCTTCAAAAGCCTTATTACTCGCGTGAAAGGGTTTTATAATCTTATTATTGATTTTAACTTGAATTTTTTTACATTTTTCATTAAGGTAGATTGTAATTGAATGTTTACCTTGGGTAACGTGAAGCGAAAGCCATCGATTGACAAGAAAAGTTCATTTACAGTCACTCATGCCTTCGAAAGCCTTATTCCCCTCTTTAAATGGTTTTATAATCTCGTTATTAATTCAAAGTTGAATTTTTCTCCATTTTTCATTAAAATATATTGTAATTAAATGTTTGCCTTAGGAAACATGAAGCGAAAGCCATCTATTGACAAAATAAGTTCATTTATGGTCACTCATGGCTTTAAAAGCTTTATTACCCGCCTTAAAGGGTTTTATAATCTTATTATTGAATTTAACTTGTATTTTTTTACATTTTTCATTAAGATAGATTATAGTTGAATTTTTACCTCAGGAAACGTGAAGCGAAAGCCATCCATTGACAAGAAAAGTCCATTTGCAGTCACTCATGCCTTCGAAAGCCTTATTCCCCTCTTTAAATGGTTTTATGATCTCGTTATTAATTTTAAATTGAATTTTGTTACATTTTTCATTAAAACAGATTAAAATTGACTGTTTACCTTGAGAAACGTGAAGTGAAAGAGATTGATTGGCAAGAAAAGGCCATTTACAGTCACTCATGACTTCAAAAGCCTTGTTACTCGCCTTAAAGGCTTTTATAAACTCATTATTGATTTTAACTTGTATTTTTTTACATTTTTCATTAAGACAGATTGTTATTGAATGTTTACCTTGAGAAACGTGAGGTGAAAGCGATCGATTGACAAGAAAAGGCCATTTATAGTCACTCATGGCTTCAAAAGCCTTATTACTCGCGTGAAAGGGTTTTATAATCTTATTATTGATTTTAACTTGCATTTTTTTGCATTTTTCATTAAGATAGATTGTAATTGAATGTTTACCTCGGGTAACGTGAAGAGGAAGCCATCCATTGACAAGAAAAGTCCTGTTACAGTTACTCATACCTTCGAAAGCCTTTTTTCCCTCTTTAAATGGTTTTATGATCTCGTTATTAATTTTCAATTAAATTTTTTTACATTTTTCATTAAAACAAATTAATATTTAATGTTTACCTTGAGAAATGTGAGGTGAAAGCGATCGATTGACAAGAAAAGGTCATTTATAGTCACTCATGGCTTCAAAAGCCTTATTACTCGCCTTAAAGGGTTTTATAATCTTATTATTGATTTTAACTTGTATTTTTTTATATTTTTCATTAAGAGACATTGTAATTGAATGTTTACCTTGGGAAACATGAAGAGAAAGCCATCCATTGACAACAAAAGTCCAGTTACAGTTACTCATATCTTCGGAAGCCTTTTTCCCCTCTTTAAATGGTTTTATGATATCGTTATGAATTTTCAATTAAATTTTTTCACATTTTTCATTAAAAAAATTAATATTTAATGTTTACCTTGAGAAATGTGAGGTGAAAGCGATCGATTGACAAGAAAAGGCCATTTATAGTCACTCAAGGCTTCAAAAGCCTTATTACTCGCCCTAAAGGGTTTTATAATCTCATTATTGATTTTAACTTGTATTTTTTTACATTTCTCATTAAGACAGATTGTAATTGAATGTTTACCTCGGGACACGTGAATCGAAAGCCATCCATTGACAAGTAAAGTCAATTTGCATCACTCATGCCTTCGAAAGCCTTATTCCCCTCTTTAAATGGTTTTATGATCTCGTTATTAATTTTACATAGAATTTTTTTACATTTTTCATTAAAACAGATTAAAATTGAATGTTTACCTTGAGAAACGTGAGGTGAAAGCGATCGATTGACAAGAAAAGGCCATTTATAGTCACTCATGGCTTCAAAAGCCTTATTACTCGCGTGAAAGGGTTTTATAATCTTATTATTGATTTTAACTTGAATTTTTTTGCATTTTTCATTAAGATAGATTGTAATTGAATGTTTACCTCAGGTAACGTGAAGCGAAAGCCATCGATTGACAAGAAAAGTTCATTTACAAACACTCATGCCTTCGAAAGCCTTATTCCCCTCTTTAAATGGTTTTATAATCTCGTGATTAATTTAAAGTTGAATTTTTTACATTTTTCATTAAAACATATTATAATTGAATGTTTACCTTGAGAAACGTGAAGTGAAAGCGATCGATTGACAAGAAAAGGCCATTTACAGTCACTCATGGCTTCAAAAGCCTTATTACTCGCCTTAAAGGCTTTTATAATCCCATTATCGATTTTAACTTGTATTTTTTTACATTTTTCATTAAGACAGATTGTTATTGAATGTTTACCTTGAGAAACGTGAGGTCAAAGCGATCGATTGACAAGAAAATGCCATTTATAGTCACTCAAGGCTTCAAAAGCCTTATTACTCGCCTTAAAGGGTTTTATAATCTTATTATTGATTTTAACTTGAATTTTTTTACATTTTTCATTCAGACAGATTGTAATTGAATGTTTACCTTGAGAAATGTGAAGCGAAAGCCATCCACTGATAAGAAAAGTCCATTTGCAGTCACTCATGCCTTCGAAAGCCTTATTCCCCTCTTTAAATGGTTTTATAATGTCGTTATTAATTTAAAGTTGAATTTTTTTACATTTTTCATTAAAACATATTATAATTGAATGTTTTCCTTGAGAAACGTAAGGTGAAAGCGATCGATTGACAAGAAAAGGCCATTTCTAGTCACTCATGGCTTCAAAAGCCTTAGTACTCGCCTTAAAGGGTTTTATAATCTCATTATTGAATATAACTTGTATTTTTTAATATTTTTTATTAAGACAGATTGTAATTGAATGTTTACCTTGAGAAACGTGAAGCGAAAGCCATCCACTGACAAGAAAAGTCCATTTGCAGTCGCTCATGCCTTCGAAAGCCTTATTCCCCTCTTTAAATGGTTTTATAATCTCGTTAGTAATTTAAAGTTGAATTTTTTTACATTTTTCATTAAAACATATTATAATTGAATGTTTACCTTGAGAAACGTGAAGTGAAAGCGATCGATTGACAAGAAAAGACCATTTATAGTCACTCATAGCTTCAAAAGCCTTATTACTCGCCTTAAAGGGTTTTATAATCTTATTATTGAATTTAAGTTGTATTTTTTTACATTTTTCATTAAGACAGATTGTAATTGAATGTTTACCCTGAGAAATGTGAAGTGAAAGCCATCCATTGATAAGAAAAGTCCATTTGTAGTTACTCATGCCTTCGAAAGCCTTATTAGTCGCTTTAACGGGTTTTATAATCTTATTATTGATTTTAACTTAAATTGTTTTACATTTTTCATTAAGACAGATTGTAATTGAATGTTTACCTTGGGAAACATGAAGAGGAAGCCATCCATTGACAAGAAAAGTCCAGTGACAGTTACTCATACCTTCGAAAGCCTTTTTCCCCTCTTTAAATGGTTTTAAGATCTCGTTATTAATTTTCAATTAAATGTTTTTAAATTTTTCATTAAAACAAATTAATATTTAATGTTTACCTTGAGAAATGTGAGGTGAAAGCGATCGATTGACAAGAAATGGTCATTTATAGTCACTCATGACTTCAAAAGCCTTATTACTTGCCTTAAAGGGTTTTATAATCTTATTATTGATTTTAACTTGTATTTTTTTACATTTTTCATTAAGACAGATTGTAGTTGAATGTTTACCTCAGGAAAGGTGAAGCGAAAGCCATCCATTGACAAGAAAAGTCCATTTGCGGTCACTCATGCCTTCGAAAACCTTATTCCCCTCTTTAAATGGTTTTATGATCTCGTTATTAATTTAAAGTGGAATTTTTTTACATTTTTCATTAAAACAGATTAGAATTGAATGTTTGCCTTGGGAAACGTGAAGTGAAAGTGATCGATTGACAAGAAAAGTCCATTTATAGTCACTCATGGCTTTTAAAGCCTTATTACTCGCTTTAAAGGGTATTATAATCTTATTATTGAATTTAGGTTGTATTTTTTTACATTTTTCATTAAGACAGATTGTAATTGAATGTTTATCTCGGGAAACGTGAAGCGAAAGCCATCAATTGACAAGAAAAGTCCATTTACAGTCACTTACGCCTTCGAAAGCCTTATTCCCCTCTTTAAATGGTTTTATAATCTCGTTATTAATTTCAAGTTGAACTTTTTTACATTTTTCATTAAAACATATTGTAATTGAATGTTTACCTTGAGAAACATAAAGTGAAAGCGATCGATTGACAAGAAAAGTCCATTTAAGTCACTCATGGCTTCAAAAGCCTTATTACTCGCCTTAAAAGGTTTTATAATCTTATTATTGATTTTGACTTGAATTTTTTTCCATTTTTCATTAAGACAGATTGTAATTGAATGTCTACCTCGGGAAACGTGAAGCAAAAGCCATTAATTGACAAGAAAAGTCCATTTGCAGTCACTCATGCCTTTGGCAGCCTTATTCCCCTCTTTAAATGGTTTTATAATCTCGTTATTAATTTAAAGTTGAATTTTTTTACATTTTTCATTAAAACATATTATAATTGAATGTTTACCTTGAGAAATATGAAGTGAAAGCGATCGATTGACAAGAAAAGGCCATTTATAGTCACTCATGGCTTCAAAAGCCTTATTACTCGCCTTAAAGGGTTTTATAATCTTATTATTGATTTTAACTTTTATTTTTTTACATTTTTCATTAACACAGATTGTAATTGAATGTTTACCTTGGGAAACGTGAAGCGAAAGCCATCCATTGACAGGAAAAGTCCATTTGCAGACACTCATGCCTTCGAAAGCCTTATTCCCCTCTTTAAATGGTTTTATGATGTCGTTATTAATTTTAAATGGAATGTTTTTACATTTTTCTTTAAAACAGATTATAATTGAATGTTTATCCTGAGAAACGTGAAGCGAAAGCCATCCATTGACAAGAAAAGTCCATTTGTAGTCACTCATGCCTTCGAAAGCCTTATTAGTCGCTTTAAATGGTTTTATAATCTCGTTATTAATTTAAAGTTTAATTTTTTTACATTTTTCATTAAAACATATTGTAATTGAATGTTTACCTTGAGAAACGTGAAGTGAAAACGATCGATTGACAAGAAAAGACCATTTCTAGTCACTCAAGGCTTCAAAAGCCTTATTACTCGCCTTAAAGGGTTTTATAATCTCATTATTGAATTTAAGTTGTATTTTTTTACATTTTTCATTAAGACAGATTGTAATTGAATGTTTACCCTGAGAAATGTGAAGTGAAAGCCATCCATTGACAAAAAAAGTCCATTTGTAGTCACTCATGCCTTCGAAAGCCTTATTAGTCGCTTTAAAGGGTTTTATAATCTTATTATTGATTTTAACTTGAATTGTTTTACATTTTTCATTAAGACAGATTGTAATTGAATGTTTACCTTGGGAAACATGAAGAGGAAGCCATCCATTGACAAGAAAAGTCCAGTTACAGTTACTCATACCTTCGAAAGCCTTTTTCCCCTCTTTAAATGGTTTTATGATCTCGTTATTAATTTTCAATTAAATGTTTTTACATTTTTCATTCAAACAAATTAATATTTAATGTTTACCTTGAGAAATGTGAGGTGAAAGCGATCGATTGATAAGAAAAGGTCATTTATAGTCACTCATGGCTTCAAAAGCCTTATTACTCGCCTTAAAGGGTTTTATAATCTTATTATTGATTTTAACTTGTATTTTTTTACATTTTTCATTAAGACAGATTGTTGTTGAATGTTTACCTCAGGAAAGGTGAAGCGAAAGCCATCCATTGACAAGAAAAGTCCATTTGCGGTCACTCATGCCTTCGAAAGCCTTATTCCCCTCTTTAAATGGTTTTATGATCTCGTTATTAATTTAAAGTGGAATTTTTTTACATTTTTCATTAAAACATATTAGAATTGAATGTTTGCCTTGGGAAACGTGAAGTGAAAGTGATCGATTGACAAGAAAAGTCCATTTATAGTCACTCATGGCTTCTAAAGCCTTATTACTCGCTTTAAAGGGTTTTAAAATCTTATTATTGAATTTAGGTTTTATTTTTTTACATTTTTCATTAAGACAGATTGTAATTGAATGTTTACCTCGGGAAACGTGAAGCGAAAGCCATCAATTGACAAGAAAAGTCCATTTACAGTCACTTACGCCTTCGAAAGCCTTATTCCCCTCTTTAAATGGTTTTATAATCTCGTTATTAATTTCAAGTTGAACTTTTTTACATTTTTCATTAAAACATATTGTAATTGAATGTTTACCTTGAGAAACATAAAGTGAAAGCGATCGATTGACAAGAAAAGTCCATTTAAGTCACTCATGGCTTCAAAAGCCTTATTACTCGCCTTAAAAGGTTTTATAATCTTATTATTGATTTTGACTTGAATTTTTTTCCATTTTTCATTAAGGCAGATTGTAATTGAATGTCTACCTCGGGAAACGTGAAGCAAAAGCCATCCATTGACAAGAAAAGTCCATTTGCAGTCACTCATGCCTTTGGCAGCCTTATTCCCCTCTTTAAATGGTTTTATAATCTCGTTATTAATTTAAAGTTGAATTTTTTTACATTTTTCATTGAAACATATTATAATTGAATGTTTACCTTGAGAAACATGAAGTGAAAGCGATCGATTGACAAGAAAAGGCCATTTATAGTCACTCATGGCTTCAAAAGCCTTATTACTCGCCTTAAAGGGTTTTTTAATCTTATTATTGATTTTAACTTTTATTTTTTTACATTTTTCATTAACACAGATTGTAATTGAATGTTTACCTCGGGAAAAGTGAAGCGAAAGCCATCCATTGACAGGAAAAGTCCATTTGCAGTCACTCATGCCTTCGAAAGCCTTATTCCCCTCTTTAAATGGTTTTATGATGTCGTTATTAATTTTAAATGGAATGTTTTTACATTTTTCTTTAAAACAGATTAAAATTGAATGTTTATCCTGAGAAACGTGAAGCGAAAGCCATCCATTGACAAGAAAAGTCATTTGTAGTCACTCATGCCTTCGAAAGCCTTATTAGTCGCTTTAAATGGTTTTATAATCTCGTTATTAATTTAAAGTTTAATTTTTTTACATTTTTCATTAAAACATATTGTAATTGAATGTTTACCTTGAGAAACGTGAAGTGAAAACGATCGATTGGCAAGAAAAGACCATTTCTAGTCACTCAAGGCTTCAAAAGCCTTATTACTCGCCTTAAACGGTTTTATAATCTCATTATTGATTTTAACTTTTATTTTTTTACATTTTTCATTAAGACAGATTGTAATTGAATGTTTACCTTGAGAAACGTGAAGCGAAAGCCATCCATTGACAAGAAAAGTCCATTTGCAGTCGCTCGTGCCTTCGAAAGCCTTATTCCCCTCTTTAAATGGTTTTATAATCTCGTTAGTAATTTAAAGTTGAATTTTTTTACATTTTTCATTAAAACATATTATAATTGAATTTTTACCTTGAGAAACGTGAAGTGAAAGCGATCGATTGACTAGAAAAGGCCATATAGTCACTCATGGCTTCAAAAGCCTTATTACTCGCCTTAAAGGGTTTTATAATCTCATTATTGAATTTAAGTTGTATTTTTTTACATTTTTCATTAAGACAGATTGTAATTGAATGTTTACCCTGAGAAATGTGAAGTGAAAGCCATCCATTGACAAGAAAAGTCCATTTGTAGTCACTCATGCCTTCGAAAGCCTTATTAGTCGCTTTAAAGGGTTTTATAATCTTATTATTGATTTTAACTTGAATTGTTTTACATTTTTCATTAAGACAGATTGTAATTGAATGTTTACCTTGGGAAACATGAAGAGGAAGCCATCCATTGACAAGAAAAGTCCAGTTACAGTTACTCATACCTTCGAAAGCCTTTTTCCCCTCTTTAAATGGTTTTATGATCTCGTTATTAATTTTCAATTAAATGTTTTTACATTTTTCATTCAAACAAATTAATATTTAATGTTTACCTTGAGAAATGTGAGGTGAAAGCGATCGATTGATAAGAAAAGGTCATTTATAGTCACTCATGGCTTCAAAAGCCTTATTACTCGCCTTAAAGGGTTTTATAATCTTATTATTGATTTTAACTTGTATTTTTTTACATTTTTCATTAACACAGATTGTTGTTGAATGTTTACCTCAGGAAAGGTGAAGCGAAAGCCATCCATTGACAAGAAAAGTCCATTTGCGGTCACTCATGCCTTCGAAAGCCTTATTCCCCTCTTTAAATGGTTTTATGATCTCGTTATTAATTTAAAGTGGAATTTTTTTACATTTTTCATCAAAACAGATTAGAATTGAATGTTTGCCTTGGGAAACGTGAAGTGAAAGTGATCGATTGACAAGAAAAGTCCATTTATAGTCACTCATGGCTTCTAAAGCCTTATTACTCGCTTTAAAGGGTTTTAAAATCTTATTATTGAATTTAGGTTTTATTTTTTTACATTTTTCATTAAGACAGATTGTAATTGAATGTTTATCTCGGGAAACGTGAAGCGAAAGCCATCAATTGACAAGAAAAGTCCATTTACAGTCACTTACGCCTTCGAAAGCCTTATTCCCCTCTTTAAATGGTTTTATAATCTCGTTATTAATTTCAAGTTGAACTTTTTTACATTTTTCATTAAAACATATTGTAATTGAATGTTTACCTTGAGAAACATAAAGTGAAAGCGATCGATTGACAAGAAAAGTCCATTTAAGTCACTCATGGCTTCAAAAGCCTTATTACTCGCCTTAAAAGGTTTTATAATCTTATTATTGATTTTGACTTGAATTTTTTTCCATTTTTCATTAAGACAGATTGTAATTGAATGTCTACCTCGGGAAACGTGAAGCAAAAGCCATCCATTGACAAGAAAAGTCCATTTACAGTCACTCATGCCTTTGGCAGCCTTATTCCCCTCTTTAAATGGTTTTATAATCTCGTTATTAATTTAAAGTTGAATTTTTTTACATTTTTCATTGAAACATATTATAATTGAATGTTTACCTTGAGAAACATGAAGTGAAAGCGATCGATTGACAAGAAAAGGCCATTTATAGTCACTCATGGCTTCAAAAGCCTTATTACTCGCCTTAAAGGGTTTTTTAATCTTATTATTGATTTTAACTTTTATTTTTTTACATTTTTCATTAACACAGATTGTAATTGAATGTTTACCTCGGGAAAAGTGAAGCGAAAGCCATCCATTGACAGGAAAAGTCCATTTGCAGTCACTCATGCCTTCGAAAGCCTTATTCCCCTCTTTAAATGGTTTTATGATGTCGTTATTAATTTTAAATGGAATGTTTTTACATTTTTCTTTAAAACAGATTAAAATTGAATGTTTATCCTGAGAAACGTGAAGCGAAAGCCATCCATTGACAAGAAAAGTCATTTGTAGTCACTCATGCCTTCGAAAGCCTTATTAGTCGCTTTAAATGGTTTTATAATCTCGTTATTAATTTAAAGTTTAATTTTTTTACATTTTTCATTAAAACATATTGTAATTGAATGTTTACCTTGAGAAACGTGAAGTGAAAACGATCGATTGACAAGAAAAGACCATTTCTAGTCACTCAAGGCTTCAAAAGCCTTATTACTCGCCTTAAACGGTTTTATAATCTCATTATTGATTTTAACTTTTATTTTTTTACATTTTTCATTAAGACAGATTGTAATTGAATGTTTACCTTGAGAAACGTGAAGCGAAAGCCATCCATTGACAAGAAAAGTCCATTTGCAGTCGCTCGTGCCTTCGAAAGCCTTATTCCCCTCTTTAAATGGTTTTATAATCTCGTTAGTAATTTAAAGTTGAATTTTTTTACATTTTTCATTAAAACATATTATAATTGAATGTTTACCTTGAGAAACGTGAAGTGAAAGCGATCGATTGACTAGAAAAGGCCATATAGTCACTCATGGCTTCAAAAGCCTTATTACTCGCCTTAAAGGGTTTTATAATCTCATTATTGAATTTAAGTTGTATTTTTTTACATTTTTCATTAAGACAGATTGTAATTGAATGTTTACCCTGAGAAATGTGAAGTGAAAGCCATCCATTGACAAGAAAAGTCCATTTGTAGTCACTCATGCCTTCGAAAGCCTTATTAGTCGCTTTAAAGGGTTTTATAATCTTATTATTGATTTTAACTTGAATTGTTTTACATTTTTCATTAAGACAGATTGTAATTGAATGTTTACCTTGGGAAACATGAAGAGGAAGCCATCCATTGACAAGAAAAGTCCAGTTACAGTTACTCATACCTTCGAAAGCCTTTTTCCCCTCTTTAAATGGTTTTATGATCTCGTTATTAATTTTCAATTAAATGTTTTTACATTTTTCATTCAAACAAATTAATATTTAATGTTTACCTTGAGAAATGTGAGGTGAAAGCGATCGATTGATAAGAAAAGGTCATTTATAGTCACTCATGGCTTCAAAAGCCTTATTACTCGCCTTAAAGGGTTTTATAATCTTATTATTGATTTTAACTTGTATTTTTTTACATTTTTCATTAAGACAGATTGTTGTTGAATGTTTACCTCGGGAAAGGTGAAGCGAAAGCCATCCATTGACAAGAAAAGTCCATTTGCGGTCACTCATGCCTTCGAAAGCCTTATTCCCCTCTTTAAATGGTTTTATGATCTCGTTATTAATTTAAAGTGGAATTTTTTTACATTTTTCATCAAAACAGATTAGAATTGAATGTTTGCCTTGGGAAACGTGAAGTGAAAGTGATCGATTGACAAGAAAAGTCCATTTATAGTCACTCATGGCTTCTAAAGCCTTATTACTCGCTTTAAAGGGTTTTAAAATCTTATTATTGAATTTAGGTTTTATTTTTTTACATTTTTCATTAAGACAGATTGTAATTGAATGTTTACCTCGGGAAACGTGAAGCGAAAGCCATCAATTGACAAGAAAAGTCCATTTACAGTCACTTACGCCTTCGAAAGCCTTATTCCCCTCTTTAAATGGTTTTATAATCTCGTTATTAATTTCAAGTTGAACTTTTTTACATTTTTCATTAAAACATATTGTAATTGAATGTTTACCTTGAGAAACATAAAGTGAAAGCGATCGATTGACAAGAAAAGTCCATTTAAGTCACTCATGGCTTCAAAAGCCTTATTACTCGCCTTAAAAGGTTTTATAATCTTATTATTGATTTTGACTTGAATTTTTTTCCATTTTTCATTAAGACAGATTGTAATTGAATGTCTACCTCGGGAAACGTGAAGCAAAAGCCATCCATTGACAAGAAAAGTCCATTTGCAGTCACTCATGCCTTTGGCAGCCTTATTCCCCTCTTTAAATGGTTTTATAATCTCGTTATTAATTTAAAGTTGAATTTTTTTACATTTTTCATTAAAACATATTATAATTGAATGTTTACCTTGAGAAACATGAAGTGAAAGCGATCGATTGACAAGAAAAGGCCATTTATAGTCACTCATGGCTTCAAAAGCCTTATTACTCGCCTTAAAGGGTTTTTTAATCTTATTATTGATTTTAACTTTTATTTTTTTACATTTTTCATTAAGACAGATTGTAGTTGAATGTTTACCTCGAGAAACGTGAAGCAAAAGCCATCCATTGACAAGAAAAGTCCATTTGCAGTCACTCATGCCTTTGGCAGCCTTATTCCCCTCTTTAAATGGTTTTATAATCTCGTTATTAATTTAAAGTTGAATTTTTTTACATTTTTCATTAAAACATATTATAATTGAATGTTTACCTTGAGAAACATGAAGTGAAAGCGATCGATTGACAAGAAAAGGCCATTTATAGTCACTCATGGCTTCAAAAGCCTTATTACTCGCCTTAAAGGGTTTTTTAATCTTATTATTGATTTTAACTTTTATTTTTTTACATTTTTCATTAACACAGATTGTAATTGAATGTTTACCTCGGGAAAAGTGAAGCGAAAGCCATCCATTGACAGGAAAAGTCCATTTGCAGTCACTCATGCCTTCGAAAGCCTTATTCCCCTCTTTAAATGGTTTTATGATGTCGGTATTAATTTTAAATGGAATGTTTTTACATTTTTCTTTAAAACAGATTAAAATTGAATGTTTATCCTGAGAAACGTGAAGCGAAAGCCATCCATTGACAAGAAAAGTCCATTTGTAGTCACTCATGCCTTCGAAAGCCTTATTAGTCGCTTTAAATGGTTTTATAATCTCGTTATTAATTTAAAGTTTAATTTTTTTACATTTTTCATTAAAACATATTGTAATTGAATGTTTACCTTGAGAAACGTGAAGTGAAAATGATCGATTGACAAGAAAAGACCATTTCTAGTCACTCAAGGCTTCAAAAGCCTTATTACTCGCCTTAAACGGTTTTATAATCTCATTATTGATTTTAACTTTTATTTTTTTACATTTTTCATTAAGACAGATTGTAATTGAATGTTTACCTTGAGAAACGTGAAGCGAAAGCCATCCATTGACAAGAAAAGTCCATTTGCAGTCGCTCGTGCCTTCGAAAGCCTTATTCCCCTCTTTAAATGGTTTCATAATCTCGTTAGTAATTTAAAGTTGAATTTTTTTACATTTTTCATTAAAACATATTATAATTGAATGTTTACCTTGAGAAACGTGAAGTGAAAGCGATCGATTGACTAGAAAAGGCCATATAGTCACTTATGGCTTCAAAAGCCTTATTACTCGCCTTAAAGGGTTTTATAATCTCATTATTGAATTTAAGTTGTATTTTTTTACATTTTTCATTAAGACAGATTGTAATTGAATGTTTACCCTGAGAAATGTGAAGTGAAAGCCATCCATTGACAAGAAAAGTCCATTTGTAGTCACTCATGCCTTCGAAAGCCTTATTAGTCGCTTTAAAGGGTTTTATAATCTTATTATTGATTTTAACTTGAATTGTTTTACATTTTTCATTAAGACAGATTGTAATTGAATGTTTACCTTGGGAAACATGAAGAGGAAGCCATCCATTGACAAGAAAAGTCCAGTTACAGTTACTCATACCTTCGAAAGCCTTTTTCCCCTCTTTAAATGGTTTTATGATCTCGTTATTAACTTTCAATTAAATTTTTTTACATTTTTCATTAAAACAAATTAATATTTAATGTTTACCTTGAGAAATGTGAGGTGAAAGCGATCGATTGATAAGAAAAGGTCATTTATAGTCACTCATGGCTTCAAAAGCCTTATTACTCGCCTTAAAGGGTTTTATAATCTTATTATTGATTTTAACTTGTATTTTTTTACATTTTTCATTAAGACAGATTGTAGTTGAATGTTTACTTCAGGAAAGGTGAAGCGAAAGCCATCCATTGACAAGAAAAGTCCATTTGCGGTCACTCATGCCTTCGAAAGCCTTATTCCCCTCTTTAAATGGTTTTATGATCTCGTTATTAATTTAAAGTGGAATTTTTTTACATTTTTCATCAAAACAGATTAGAATTGAATGTTTGCCTTGGGAAACGTGAAGTGAAAGTGATCGATTGACAAGAAAAGTCCATTTATAGTCACTCATGGCTTCTAAAGCCTTATTACTCGCTTTAAAGGGTTTTAAAATCTTATTATTGAATTTAGGTTTTATTTTTTTACATTTTTCATTAAGACAGATTGTAATTGAATGTTTACCTCGGGAAACGTGAAGCGAAAGCCATCAATTGACAAGAAAAGTCCATTTACAGTCACTTACGCCTTCGAAAGCCTTATTCCCCTCTTTAAATGGTTTTATAATCTCGTTATTAATTTCAAGTTGAACTTTTTTACATTTTTCATTAAAACATATTGTAATTGAATGTTTACCTTGAGAAACATAAAGTGAAAGCGATCGATTGACAAGAAAAGTCCATTTAAGTCACTCATGGCTTCAAAAGCCTTATTACTCGCCTTAAAAGGTTTTATAATCTTATTATTGATTTTGACTTGAATTTTTTTCCATTTTTCATTAAGACAGATTGTAATTGAATGTCTACCTCGGGAAACGTGAAGCAAAAGCCATCCATTGACAAGAAAAGTCCATTTGCAGTCACTCATGCCTTTGGCAGCCTTATTCCCCTCTTTAAATGGTTTTATAATCTCGTTATTAATTTAAAGTTGAATTTTTTTACATTTTTCATTAAAACATATTATAATTGAATGTTTACCTTGAGAAACATGAAGTGAAAGCGATCGATTGACAAGAAAAGGCCATTTATAGTCACTCATGGCTTCAAAAGCCTTATTACTCGCCTTAAAGGGTTTTTTAATCTTATTATTGATTTTAACTTTTATTTTTTTACATTTTTCATTAAGACAGATTGTAGTTGAATGTTTACCTCGAGAAACGTGAAGCAAAAGCCATCCATTGACAAGAAAAGTCCATTTGCAGTCACTCATGCCTTTGGCAGCCTTATTCCCCTCTTTAAATGGTTTTATAATCTCGTTATTAATTTAAAGTTGAATTTTTTTACATTTTTCATTAAAACATATTATAATTGAATGTTTACCTTGAGAAACATGAAGTGAAAGCGATCGATTGACAAGAAAAGGCCATTTATAGTCACTCATGGCTTCAAAAGCCTTATTACTCGCCTTAAAGGGTTTTTTAATCTTATTATTGATTTTAACTTTTATTTTTTTACATTTTTCATTAACACAGATTGTAATTGAATGTTTACCTCGGGAAAAGTGAAGCGAAAGCCATCCATTGACAGGAAAAGTCCATTTGCAGTCACTCATGCCTTCGAAAGCCTTATTCCCCTCTTTAAATGGTTTTATGATGTCGGTATTAATTTTAAATGGAATGTTTTTACATTTTTCTTTAAAACAGATTAAAATTGAATGTTTATCCTGAGAAACGTGAAGCGAAAGCCATCCATTGACAAGAAAAGTCCATTTGTAGTCACTCATGCCTTCGAAAGCCTTATTAGTCGCTTTAAATGGTTTTATAATCTCGTTATTAATTTAAAGTTTAATTTTTTTACATTTTTCATTAAAACATATTGTAATTGAATGTTTACCTTGAGAAACGTGAAGTGAAAATGATCGATTGACAAGAAAAGACCATTTCTAGTCACTCAAGGCTTCAAAAGCCTTATTACTCGCCTTAAACGGTTTTATAATCTCATTATTGATTTTAACTTTTATTTTTTTACATTTTTCATTAAGACAGATTGTAATTGAATGTTTACCTTGAGAAACGTGAAGCGAAAGCCATCCATTGACAAGAAAAGTCCATTTGCAGTCGCTCGTGCCTTCGAAAGCCTTATTCCCCTCTTTAAATGGTTTCATAATCTCGTTAGTAATTTAAAGTTGAATTTTTTTACATTTTTCATTAAAACATATTATAATTGAATGTTTACCTTGAGAAACGTGAAGTGAAAGCGATCGATTGACTAGAAAAGGCCATATAGTCACTTATGGCTTCAAAAGCCTTATTACTCGCCTTAAAGGGTTTTATAATCTCATTATTGAATTTAAGTTGTATTTTTTTACATTTTTCATTAAGACAGATTGTAATTGAATGTTTACCCTGAGAAATGTGAAGTGAAAGCCATCCATTGACAAGAAAAGTCCATTTGTAGTCACTCATGCCTTCGAAAGCCTTATTAGTCGCTTTAAAGGGTTTTATAATCTTATTATTGATTTTAACTTGAATTGTTTTACATTTTTCATTAAGACAGATTGTAATTGAATGTTTACCTTGGGAAACATGAAGAGGAAGCCATCCATTGACAAGAAAAGTCCAGTTACAGTTACTCATACCTTCGAAAGCCTTTTTCCCCTCTTTAAATGGTTTTATGATCTCGTTATTAACTTTCAATTAAATTTTTTTACATTTTTCATTAAAACAAATTAATATTTAATGTTTACCTTGAGAAATGTGAGGTGAAAGCGATCGATTGATAAGAAAAGGTCATTTATAGTCACTCATGGCTTCAAAAGCCTTATTACTCGCCTTAAAGGGTTTTATAATCTTATTATTGATTTTAACTTGTATTTTTTTACATTTTTCATTAAGACAGATTGTAGTTGAATGTTTACTTCAGGAAAGGTGAAGCGAAAGCCATCCATTGACAAGAAAAGTCCATTTGCGGTCACTCATGCCTTCGAAAGCCTTATTCCCCTCTTTAAATGGTTTTATGATCTCGTTATTAATTTAAAGTGGAATGTTTTTACATTTTTCATTAAAACAGATTAGAATTGAATGTTTGCCTTGGGAAACGTGAAGTGAAAGTGATCGATTGACAAGAAAAGTCCATTTATAGTCACTCATGGCTTCTAAAGCCTTATTACTCGCTTTAAAGGGTTTTAAAATCTTATTATTGAATTTAGGTTTTATTTTTTTACATTTTTCATTAAGACAGATTGTAATTGAATGTTTACCTCGGGAAACGTGAAGCGAAAGCCATCAATTGACAAGAAAAGTCTATTTACAGTCACTTACGCCTTCGAAAGCCTTATTCCCCTCTTTAAATGGTTTTATAATCTCGTTATTAATTTCAAGTTGAACTTTTTTACATTTTTCATTAAAACATATTATAATTGAATGTTTACCTTGAGAAACATAAAGTGAAAGCGATCGATTGACAAGAAAAGTCCATTTAAGTCACTCATGGCTTCAAAAGCCTTATTACTCGCCTTAAAAGGTTTTATAATCTTATTATTGATTTTAACTTGAATTTTTTTCCATTTTTCATTAAGACAGATTGTAATTGAATGTCTACCTCGGGAAACGTGAAGCAAAAGCCATCCATTGACAAGAAAAGTCCATTTGCAGTCACTCATGCCTTTGGCAGCCTTATTCCCCTCTTTAAATGGTTTTATAATCTCGTTATTAATTTAAAGTTGAAGTTTTTTACATTTTTCATTAAAACATATTATAATTGAATGTTTACCTTGAGAAACATGAAGTGAAAGCAATCGATTGACAAGAAAAGGCCATTTATAGTCACTCATGGCTTCAAAAGCCTTATTACTCGCCTTAAAGGGTTTTTTAATCTTATTATTGATTTTAACTTTTATTTTTTTACATTTTTCATTAACACAGATTGTAATTGAATGTTTACCTCTGGAAACGTGAAGCGAAAGCCATCCATTGACAGGAAAAGTCCATTTGCAGTCACTCATGCCTTTGAAAGCCTTATTCCCCTCTTTAAATGGTTTTATGATGTCGTTATTAATTTTAAATGGAATGTTTTTACATTTTTCTTTAAAACAGATTAAAATTGAATGTTTATCCTGAGAAACGTGAAGCGAAAGCCATCCATTGACAAGAAAAGTCCATTTGTAGTCACTCATGCCTTCGAAAGCCTTATTAGTCGCTTTAAATGGTTTTATAATCTCGGTATTAATTTAAAGTTTAATTTTTTTACATTTTTCATTAAAACATATTGTAATTGAATGTTTACCTTGAGAAACGTGAAGTGAAAACGATCGATTGACAAGAAAAGACCATTTCTAGTCACTCAAGGCTTCAAAAGCCTTATTACTCGCCTTAAAGGGTTTTATAATCTCATTATTGATTTTAACTTGTATTTTTTTACATTTTTCATTAAGACAGATTGTAATTGAATGTTTACCTTGAGAAACGTGAAGCGAAAGCCATCCATTGACAAGAAAAGTCCATTTGCAGTCGCTCGTGCCTTCGAAAGCCTTATTCCCCTCTTTAAATGGTTTTATAATCTCGTTAGTAATTTAAAGTTGAATTTTTTTACATTTTTCATTAAAACATATTATAATTGAATGTTTACCTTGAGAAACGTGAAGTGAAAGCGATCGATTGACTAGAAAAGGCCATATAGTCACTCATGGCTTCAAAAGCCTTATTACTCGCCTTAAAGGGTTTTATAATCTCATTATTGAATTTAAGTTGTATTTTTTTACATTTTTCATTAAGACAGATTGTAATTGAATGTTTACCCTGAGAAATGTGAAGTGAAAGCCATCCATTGACAAGAAAAGTCCATTTGTAGTCACTTATGCATTCGAAAGCCTTATTAGTCGCTTTAAAGGGTTTTATAATCTTATTATTGATTTTAACTTGAATTGTTTTACATTTTTCATTAAGACAGATTGTAATTGAATGTTTACCTTGGGAAACATGAAGAGGAAGCCATCCATTGACAAGAAAAGTCCAGTTACAGTTACTCATACCTTCGAAAGCCTTTTTCCCCTCTTTAAATGGTTTTATGATCTCGTTATTAATTTTCAATTAAATTTTTTTACATTTTTCATTAAAACAAATTAATATTTAATGTTTACCTTGAGAAATGTGAGGTGAAAGCGATCGATTGATAAGAAAAGGTCATTTATAGTCACTCATGGCTTCAAAAGCCTTATTACTCGCCTTAAAGGGTTTTATAATCTTATTATTGATTTTAACTTGTATTTTTTTACATTTTTCATTAAGACAGATTGTAGTTGAATGTTTACCTCAGGAAAGGTGAAGCGAAAGCCATCCATTGACAAGAAAAGTCCATTTGCGGTCACTCATGCCTTCGAAAGCCTTATTCCCCTCTTTAAATGGTTTTATGATCTCGTTCTTAATTTAAAGTGGAATTTTTTTACATTTTTCATTAAAACAGATTAGAATTGAATGTTTGCCTTGGGAAACGTGAAGTGAAAGTGATCGATTGACAAGAAAAGTCCATTTATAGTCACTCATGGCTTCTAAAGCCTTATTACTCGCTTTAAAGGGTTTTAAAATCTTATTATTGAATTTAGGTTTTATTTTTTTACATTTTTCATTAAGACAGATTGTAATTGAATGTTTACCTCGGGAAACGTGAAGCAAAAGCCATCAATTGACAAGAAAAGTCCATTTACAGTCACTTACGCCTTCGAAAGCCTTATTCCCCTCTTTAAATGGTTTTATAATCTCGTTATTAATTTCAAGTTGAACTTTTTTACATTTTTCATTAAAACATATTATAATTGAATGTTTACCTTGAGAAACATAAAGTGAAAGCGATCGATTGACAAGAAAAGTCCATTTAAGTCACTCATGGCTTCAAAAGCCTTATTACTCGCCTTAAAAGGTTTTATAATCTTATTATTGATTTTAACTTGAATTTTTTTCCATTTTTCATTAAGACAGATTGTAATTGAATGTCTACCTCGGGAAACGTGAAGCAAAAGCCATCCATTGACAAGAAAAGTCCATTTGCAGTCACTCATGCCTTTGGCAGCCTTATTCCCCTCTTTAAATGGTTTTATAATCTCGTTATTAATTTAAAGTTGAAGTTTTTTACATTTTTCATTAAAACATATTATAATTGAATGTTTACCTTGAGAAACATGAAGTGAAAGCAATCGATTGACAAGAAAAGGCCATTTATAGTCACTCATGGCTTCAAAAGCCTTATTACTCGCCTTAAAGGGTTTTTTAATCTTATTATTGATTTTAACTTTTATTTTTTTACATTTTTCATTAACACAGATTGTAATTGAATGTTTACCTCTGGAAACGTGAAGCGAAAGCCATCCATTGACAGGAAAAGTCCATTTGCAGTCACTCATGCCTTTGAAAGCCTTATTCCCCTCTTTAAATGGTTTTATGATGTCGTTATTAATTTTAAATGGAATGTTTTTACATTTTTCTTTAAAACAGATTAAAATTGAATGTTTATCCTGAGAAACGTGAAGCGAAAGCCATCCATTGACAAGAAAAGTCCATTTGTAGTCACTCATGCCTTCGAAAGCCTTATTAGTCGCTTTAAATGGTTTTATAATCTCGGTATTAATTTAAAGTTTAATTTTTTTACATTTTTCATTAAAACATATTGTAATTGAATGTTTACCTTGAGAAACGTGAAGTGAAAACGATCGATTGACAAGAAAAGACCATTTCTAGTCACTCAAGGCTTCAAAAGCCTTATTACTCGCCTTAAAGGGTTTTATAATCTCATTATTGATTTTAACTTGTATTTTTTTACATTTTTCATTAAGACAGATTGTAATTGAATGTTTACCTTGAGAAACGTGAAGCGAAAGCCATCCATTGACAAGAAAAGTCCATTTGCAGTCGCTCGTGCCTTCGAAAGCCTTATTCCCCTCTTTAAATGGTTTTATAATCTCGTTAGTAATTTAAAGTTGAATTTTTTTACATTTTTCATTAAAACATATTATAATTGAATGTTTACCTTGAGAAACGTGAAGTGAAAGCGATCGATTGACTAGAAAAGGCCATATAGTCACTCATGGCTTCAAAAGCCTTATTACTCGCCTTAAAGGGTTTTATAATCTCATTATTGAATTTAAGTTGTATTTTTTTACATTTTTCATTAAGACAGATTGTAATTGAATGTTTACCCTGAGAAATGTGAAGTGAAAGCCATCCATTGACAAGAAAAGTCCATTTGTAGTCACTTATGCATTCGAAAGCCTTATTAGTCGCTTTAAAGGGTTTTATAATCTTATTATTGATTTTAACTTGAATTGTTTTACATTTTTCATTAAGACAGATTGTAATTGAATGTTTACCTTGGGAAACATGAAGAGGAAGCCATCCATTGACAAGAAAAGTCCAGTTACAGTTACTCATACCTTCGAAAGCCTTTTTCCCCTCTTTAAATGGTTTTATGATCTCGTTATTAATTTTCAATTAAATTTTTTTACATTTTTCATTAAAACAAATTAATATTTAATGTTTACCTTGAGAAATGTGAGGTGAAAGCGATCGATTGATAAGAAAAGGTCATTTATAGTCACTCATGGCTTCAAAAGCCTTATTACTCGCCTTAAAGGGTTTTATAATCTTATTATTGATTTTAACTTGTATTTTTTTACATTTTTCATTAAGACAGATTGTAGTTGAATGTTTACCTCAGGAAAGGTGAAGCGAAAGCCATCCATTGACAAGAAAAGTCCATTTGCGGTCACTCATGCCTTCGAAAGCCTTATTCCCCTCTTTAAATGGTTTTATGATCTCGTTCTTAATTTAAAGTGGAATTTTTTTACATTTTTCATTAAAACAGATTAGAATTGAATGTTTGCCTTGGGAAACGTGAAGTGAAAGTGATCGATTGACAAGAAAAGTCCATTTATAGTCACTCATGGCTTCTAAAGCCTTATTACTCGCTTTAAAGGGTTTTAAAATCTTATTATTGAATTTAGGTTTTATTTTTTTACATTTTTCATTAAGACAGATTGTAATTGAATGTTTACCTCGGGAAACGTGAAGCAAAAGCCATCAATTGACAAGAAAAGTCCATTTACAGTCACTTACGCCTTCGAAAGCCTTATTCCCCTCTTTAAATGGTTTTATAATCTCGTTATTAATTTCAAGTTGAACTTTTTTACATTTTTCATTAAAACATATTATAATTGAATGTTTACCTTGAGAAACATAAAGTGAAAGCGATCGATTGACAAGAAAAGTCCATTTAAGTCACTCATGGCTTCAAAAGCCTTATTACTCGCCTTAAAAGGTTTTATAATCTTATTATTGATTTTAACTTGAATTTTTTTCCATTTTTCATTAAGACAGATTGTAATTGAATGTCTACCTCGGGAAACGTGAAGCAAAAGCCATCCATTGACAAGAAAAGTCCATTTGCAGTCACTCATGCCTTTGGCAGCCTTATTCCCCTCTTTAAATGGTTTTATAATCTCGTTATTAATTTAAAGTTGAATTTTTTTACATTTTTCATTAAAACATATTATAATTGAATGTTTACCTTGAGAAACATGAAGTGAAAGCGATCGATTGACAAGAAAAGGCCATTTATAGTCACTCATGGCTTCAAAAGCCTTATTACTCGCCTTAAAGGGTTTTTTAATCTTATTATTGATTTTAACTTTTATTTTTTTACATTTTTCATTAACACAGATTGTAATTGAATGTTTACCTCGGGAAAAGTGAAGCGAAAGCCATCGATTGACAGGAAAAGTCCATTTGCAGTCACTCATGCCTTCGAAAGCCTTATTCCCCTCTTTAAATGATTTTATGATGTCGTTATTAATTTTAAATGGAATGTTTTTACATTTTTCTTTAAAACAGATTAAAATTGAATGTTTATCCTGAGAAACGTGAAGCGAAAGCCATCCATTGACAAGAAAAGTCCATTTGTAGTCACTCATGCCTTCGAAAGCCTTATTAGTCGCTTTAAATGGTTTTATAATCTCGTTATTAATTTAAATTTTAATTTTTTTACATTTTTCATTAAAACATATTGTAATTGAATGTTTACCTTGAGAAACGTGAAGTGAAAACGATCGATTGACAAGAAAAGACCATTTCTAGTCACTCAAGGCTTCAAAAGCCTTATTACTCGCCTTAAAGGGTTTTATAATCTCATTATTGATTTTAACTTGTATTTTTTTACATTTTTCATTAAGACAGATTGTAATTGAATGTTTACCTTGAGAAACGTGAAGCGAAAGCCATCCATTGACAAGAAAAGTCCATTTGCAGTCGCTCGTGCCTTCGAAAGCCTTATTCCCCTCTTTAAATGGTTTTATAATCTCGTTAGTAATTTAAAGTTGAATTTTTTTACATTTTTCATTAAAACATATTATAATTGAATGTTTACCTTGAGAAACGTGAAGTGAAAGCGATCGATTGACTAGAAAAGGCCATATAGTCACTCATGGCTTCAAAAGCCTTATTACTCGCCTTAAAGGGTTTTATAATCTCATTATTGAATTTAAGTTGTATTTTTTTACATTTTTCATTAAGACAGATTGTAATTGAATGTTTACCCTGAGAAATGTGAAGTGAAAGCCATCCATTGACAAGAAAAGTCCATTTGTAGTCACTCATGCATTCGAAAGCCTTATTAGTCGCTTTAAAGGGTTTTATAATCTTATTATTGATTTTAACTTGAATTGTTTTACATTTTTCATTAAGACAGATTGTAATTGAATGTTTACCTTGGGAAACATGAAGAGGAAGCCATCCATTGACAAGAAAAGTCCAGTTACAGTTACTCATACCTTCGAAAGCCTTTTTCCCCTCTTTAAATGGTTTTATGATCTCGTTATTAATTTTCAATTAAATTTTTTTACATTTTTCATTAAAACAAATTAATATTTAATGTTTACCTTGAGAAATGTGAGGTGAAAGCGATCGATTGATAAGAAAAGGTCATTTATAGTCACTCATGGCTTCAAAAGCCTTATTACTCGCCTTAAAGGGTTTTATAATCTTATTATTGATTTTAACTTGTATTTTTTTACATTTTTCATTAAGACAGATTGTAGTTGAATGTTTACCTCAGGAAAGGTGAAGCGAAAGCCATCCATTGACAAGAAAAGTCCATTTGCGGTCACTCATGCCTTCGAAAGCCTTATTCCCCTCTTTAAATGGTTTTATGATCTCGTTATTAATTTAAAGTGGAATTTTTTTACATTTTTCATTAAAACAGATTAGAATTGAATGTTTGCCTTGGGAAACGTGAAGTGAAAGTGATCGATTGACAAGAAAAGTCCATTTATAGTCACTCATGGCTTCTAAAGCCTTATTACTCGCTTTAAAGGGTTTTAAAATCTTATTATTGAATTTAGGTTTTATTTTTTTACATTTTTCATTAAGACAGATTGTAATTGAATGTTTACCTCGGGAAACGTGAAGCGAAAGCCATCAATTGACAAGAAAAGTCCATTTACAGTCACTTACGCCTTCGAAAGCCTTATTCCCCTCTTTAAATGGTTTTATAATCTCGTTATTAATTTAAAGTTGAAGTTTTTTACATTTTTCATTAAAACATATTATAATTGAATGTTTACCTTGAGAAACATGAAGTGAAAGCAATCGATTGACAAGAAAAGGCCATTTATAGTCACTCATGGCTTCAAAAGCCTTATTACTCGCCTTAAAGGGTTTTTTAATCTTATTATTGATTTTAACTTTTATTTTTTTACATTTTTCATTAACACAGATTGTAATTGAATGTTTACCTCGGGAAACGTGAAGCGAAAGCCATCCATTGACAGGAAAAGTCCATTTGCAGTCACTCATGCCTTCGAAAGCCTTATTCCCCTCTTTAAATGGTTTTATGATGTCGTTATTAATTTTAAATGGAATGTTTTTACATTTTTCTTTAAAACAGATTAAAATTGAATGTTTATCCTGAGAAACGTGAAGCGAAAGCCATCCATTGACAAGAAAAGTCCATTTGTAGTCACTCATGCCTTCGAAAGCCTTATTAGTCGCTTTAAATGGTTTTATAATCTCGGTATTAATTTAAAGTTTAATTTTTTTACATTTTTCATTAAAACATATTGTAATTGAATGTTTACCTTGAGAAACGTGAAGTGAAAACGATCGATTGACAAGAAAAGACCATTTCTAGTCACTCAAGGCTTCAAAAGCCTTATTACTCGCCTTAAAGGGTTTTATAATCTCATTATTGATTTTAACTTGTATTTTTTTACATTTTTCATTAAGACAGATTGTAATTGAATGTTTACCTTGAGAAACGTGAAGCGAAAGCCATCCATTGACAAGAAAAGTCCATTTGCAGTCGCTCGTGCCTTCGAAAGCCTTATTCCCCTCTTTAAATGGTTTTATAATCTCGTTAGTAATTTAAAGTTGAATTTTTTTACATTTTTCATTAAAACATATTATAATTGAATGTTTACCTTGAGAAACATGAAGTGAAAGCGATCGATTGACTAGAAAAGGCCATATAGTCACTCATGGCTTCAAAAGCCTTATTACTCGCCTTAAAGGGTTTTATAATCTCATTATTGAATTTAAGTTGTATTTTTTTACATTTTTCATTAAGACAGATTGTAATTGAATGTTTACCCTGAGAAATGTGAAGTGAAAGCCATCCATTGACAAGAAAAGTCCATTTGTAGTCACTTATGCATTCGAAAGCCTTATTAGTCGCTTTAAAGGGTTTTATAATCTTATTATTGATTTTAACTTGAATTGTTTTACATTTTTCATTAAGACAGATTGTAATTGAATGTTTACCTTGGGAAACATGAAGAGGAAGCCATCCATTGACAAGAAAAGTCCAGTTACAGTTACTCATACCTTCGAAAGCCTTTTTCCCCTCTTTAAATGGTTTTATGATCTCGTTATTAATTTTCAATTAAATTTTTTTACATTTTTCATTAAAACAAATTAATATTTAATGTTTACCTTGAGAAATGTGAGGTGAAAGCGATCGATTGATAAGAAAAGGTCATTTATAGTCACTCATGGCTTCAAAAGCCTTATTACTCGCCTTAAAGGGTTTTATAATCTTATTATTGATTTTAACTTGTATTTTTTTACATTTTTCATTAAGACAGATTGTAGTTGAATGTTTACCTCAGGAAAGGTGAAGCGAAAGCCATCCATTGACAAGAAAAGTCCATTTGCGGTCACTCATGCCTTCGAAAGCCTTATTCCCCTCTTTAAATGGTTTTATGATCTCGTTCTTAATTTAAAGTGGAATTTTTTTACATTTTTCATTAAAACAGATTAGAACTGAATGTTTGCCTTGGGAAACGTGAAGTGAAAGTGATCGATTGACAAGAAAAGTCCATTTATAGTCACTCATGGCTTCTAAAGCCTTATTACTCGCTTTAAAGGGTTTTAAAATCTTATTATTGAATTTAGGTTTTATTTTTTTACATTTTTCATTAAGACAGATTGTAATTGAATGTTTACCTCGAGAAACGTGAAGCGAAAGCCATCAATTGACAAGAAAAGTCCATTTACAGTCACTTACGCCTTCGAAAGCCTTATTCCCCTCTTTAAATGGTTTTATAATCTCGTTATTAATTTCAAGTTGAACTTTTTTACATTTTTCATTAAAACATATTATAATTGAATGTTTACCTTGAGAAACATAAAGTGAAAGCGATCGATTGACAAGAAAAGTCCATTTAAGTCACTCATGGCTTCAAAAGCCTTATTACTCGCCTTAAAAGGTTTGATAATCTTATTATTGATTTTAACTTGAATTTTTTTCCATTTTTCATTAAGACAGATTGTAATTGAATGTCTACCTCGGGAAACGTGAAGCAAAAGCCATCCATTGACAAGAAAAGTCCATTTGCAGTCACTCATGCCTTTGGCAGCCTTATTCCCCTCTTTAAATGGTTTTATAATCTCGTTATTAATTTAAAGTTGAATTTTTTTACATTTTTCATTAAAACATATTATAATTGAATGTTTACCTTGAGAAACATGAAGTGAAAGCGATCGATTGACAAGAAAAGGCCATTTATAGTCACTCATGGCTTCAAAAGCCTTATTACTCGCCTTAAAGGGTTTTTTAATCTTATTATTGATTTTAACTTTTATTTTTTTACATTTTTCATTAACACAGATTGTAATTGAATGTTTACCTCGGGAAAAGTGAAGCGAAAGCCATCGATTGACAGGAAAAGTCCATTTGCAGTCACTCATGCCTTCGAAAGCCTTATTCCCCTCTTTAAATGATTTTATGATGTCGTTATTAATTTTAAATGGAATGTTTTTACATTTTTCTTTAAAACAGATTAAAATTGAATGTTTATCCTGAGAAACGTGAAGCGAAAGCCATCCATTGACAAGAAAAGTCCATTTGTAGTCACTCATGCCTTCGAAAGCCTTATTAGTCGCTTTAAATGGTTTTATAATCTCGGTATTAATTTAAAGTTTAATTTTTTTACATTTTTCATTAAAACATATTGTAATTGAATGTTTACCTTGAGAAACGTGAAGTGAAAACGATCGATTGACAAGAAAAGACCATTTCTAGTCACTCAAGGCTTCAAAAGCCTTATTACTCGCCTTAAAGGGTTTTATAATCTCATTATTGATTTTAACTTGTATTTTTTTACATTTTTCATTAAGACAGATTATAATTGAATGTTTACCTTGAGAAACGTGAAGCGAAAGCCATCCATTGACAAGAAAAGTCCATTTGCAGTCGCTCGTGCCTTCGAAAGCCTTATTCCCCTCTTTAAATGGTTTTATAATCTCGTTAGTAATTTAAAGTTGAATTTTTTTACATTTTTCATTAAAACATATTATAATTGAATGTTTACCTTGAGAAACGTGAAGTGAAAGCGATCGATTGACTAGAAAAGGCCATATAGTCACTCATGGCTTCAAAAGCCTTATTACTCGCCTTAAAGGGTTTTATAATCTCATTATTGAATTTAAGTTGTATTTTTTTACATTTTTCATTAAGACAGATTGTAATTGAATGTTTACCCTGAGAAATGTGAAGTGAAAGCCATCCATTGACAAGAAAAGTCCATTTGTAGTCACTCATGCATTCGAAAGCCTTATTAGTCGCTTTAAAGGGTTTTATAATCTTATTATTGATTTTAACTTGAATTGTTTTACATTTTTCATTAAGACAGATTGTAATTGAATGTTTACCTTGGGAAACATGAAGAGGAAGCCATCCATTGACAAGAAAAGTCCAGTTACAGTTACTCATACCTTCGAAAGCCTTTTTCCCCTCTTTAAATGGTTTTATGATCTCGTTATTAATTTTCAATTAAATTTTTTTACATTTTTCATTAAAACAAATTAATATTTAATGTTTACCTTGAGAAATGTGAGGTGAAAGCGATCGATTGATAAGAAAAGGTCATTTATAGTCACTCATGGCTTCAAAAGCCTTATTACTCGCCTTAAAGGGTTTTATAATCTTATTATTGATTTTAACTTGTATTTTTTTACATTTTTCATTAAGACAGATTGTAGTTGAATGTTTACCTCAGGAAAGGTGAAGCGAAAGCCATCCATTGACAAGAAAAGTCCATTTGCGGTCACTCATGCCTTCGAAAGCCTTATTCCCCTCTTTAAATGGTTTTATGATCTCGTTCTTAATTTAAAGTGGAATTTTTTTACATTTTTCATTAAAACAGATTAGAACTGAATGTTTGCCTTGGGAAACGTGAAGTGAAAGTGATCGATTGACAAGAAAAGTCCATTTATAGTCACTCATGGCTTCTAAAGCCTTATTACTCTCTTTAAAGGGTTTTAAAATCTTATTATTGAATTTAGGTTTTATTTTTTTACATTTTTCATTAAGACAGATTGTAATTGAATGTTTACCTCGAGAAACGTGAAGCGAAAGCCATCAATTGACAAGAAAAGTCCATTTACAGTCACTTACGCCTTCGAAAGCCTTATTCCCCTCTTTAAATGGTTTTATAATCTCGTTATTAATTTCAAGTTGAACTTTTTTACATTTTTCATTAAAACATATTATAATTGAATGTTTACCTTGAGAAACATAAAGTGAAAGCGATCGATTGACAAGAAAAGTCCATTTAAGTCACTCATGGCTTCAAAAGCCTTATTACTCGCCTTAAAAGGTTTTATAATCTTATTATTGATTTTAACTTGAATTTTTTTCCATTTTTCATTAAGACAGATTGTAATTGAATGTCTACCTCGGGAAACGTGAAGCAAAAGCCATCCATTGACAAGAAAAGTCCATTTGCAGTCACTCATGCCTTTGGCAGCCTTATTCCCCTCTTTAAATGGTTTTATAATCTCGTTATTAATTTAAAGTTGAATTTTTTTACATTTTTCATTAAAACATATTATAATTGAATGTTTACCTTGAGAAACATGAAGTGAAAGCGATCGATTGACAAGAAAAGGCCATTTATAGTCACTCATGGCTTCAAAAGCCTTATTACTCGCCTTAAAGGGTTTTTTAATCTTATTATTGATTTTAACTTTTATTTTTTTACATTTTTCATTAACACTGATTGTAATTGAATGTTTACCTCGGGAAAAGTGAAGCGAAAGCCATCGATTGACAGGAAAAGTCCATTTGCAGTCACTCATGCCTTCGAAAGCCTTATTCCCCTCTTTAAATGATTTTATGATGTCGTTATTAATTTTAAATGGAATGTTTTTACATTTTTCTTTAAAACAGATTAAAATTGAATGTTTATCCTGAGAAACGTGAAGCGAAAGCCATCCATTGACAAGAAAAGTCCATTTGTAGTCACTCATGCCTTCGAAAGCCTTATTAGTCGCTTTAAATGGTTTTATAATCTCGGTATTAATTTAAAGTTTAATTTTTTTACATTTTTCATTAAAACATATTGTAATTGAATGTTTACCTTGAGAAACGTGAAGTGAAAACGATCGATTGACAAGAAAAGACCATTTCTAGTCACTCAAGGCTTCAAAAGCCTTATTACTCGCCTTAAAGGGTTTTATAATCTCATTATTGATTTTAACTTGTATTTTTTTACATTTTTCATTAAGACAGATTGTAATTGAATGTTTACCTTGAGAAACGTGAAGCGAAAGCCATCCATTGACAAGAAAAGTCCATTTGCAGTCGCTCGTGCCTTCGAAAGCCTTATTCCCCTCTTTAAATGGTTTTATAATCTCGTTAGTAATTTAAAGTTGAATTTTTTTACATTTTTCATTAAAACATATTATAATTGAATGTTTACCTTGAGAAACGTGAAGTGAAAGCGATCGATTGACTAGAAAAGGCCATATAGTCACTCATGGCTTCAAAAGCCTTATTACTCGCCTTAAAGGGTTTTATAATCTCATTATTGAATTTAAGTTGTATTTTTTTACATTTTTCATTAAGACAGATTGTAATTGAATGTTTACCCTGAGAAATGTGAAGTGAAAGCCATCCATTGACAAGAAAAGTCCATTTGTAGTCACTCATGCATTCGAAAGCCTTATTAGTCGCTTTAAAGGGTTTTATAATCTTATTATTGATTTTAACTTGAATTGTTTTACATTTTTCATTAAGACAGATTGTAATTGAATGTTTACCTTGGGAAACATGAAGAGGAAGCCATCCATTGACAAGAAAAGTCCAGTTACAGTTACTCATACCTTCGAAAGCCTTTTTCCCCTCTTTAAATGGTTTTATGATCTCGTTATTAATTTTCAATTAAATTTTTTTACATTTTTCATTAAAACAAATTAATATTTAATGTTTACCTTGAGAAATGTGAGGTGAAAGCGATCGATTGATAAGAAAAGGTCATTTATAGTCACTCATGGCTTCAAAAGCCTTATTACTCGCCTTAAAGGGTTTTATAATCTTATTATTGATTTTAACTTGTATTTTTTTACATTTTTCATTAAGACAGATTGTAGTTGAATGTTTACCTCAGGAAAGGTGAAGCGAAAGCCATCCATTGACAAGAAAAGTCCATTTGCGGTCACTCATGCCTTCGAAAGCCTTATTCCCCTCTTTAAATGGTTTTATGATCTCGTTATTAATTTAAAGTGGAATTTTTTTACATTTTTCATTAAAACAGATTAGAATTGAATGTTTGCCTTGGGAAACGTGAAGTGAAAGTGATCGATTGACAAGAAAAGTCCATTTATAGTCACTCATGGCTTCTAAAGCCTTATTACTCGCTTTAAAGGGTTTTAAAATCTTATTATTGAATTTAGGTTTTATTTTTTTACATTTTTCATTAAGACAGATTGTAATTGAATGTTTACCTCGGGAAACGTGAAGCGAAAGCCATCAATTGACAAGAAAAGTCCATTTACAGTCACTTACGCCTTCGAAAGCCTTATTCCCCTCTTTAAATGGTTTTATAATCTCGTTATTAATTTAAAGTTGAAGTTTTTTACATTTTTCATTAAAACATATTATAATTGAATGTTTACCTTGAGAAACATGAAGTGAAAGCAATCGATTGACAAGAAAAGGCCATTTATAGTCACTCATGGCTTCAAAAGCCTTATTACTCGCCTTAAAGGGTTTTTTAATCTTATTATTGATTTTAACTTTTATTTTTTTACATTTTTCATTAACACAGATTGTAATTGAATGTTTACCTCGGGAAACGTGAAGCGAAAGCCATCCATTGACAGGAAAAGTCCATTTGCAGTCACTCATGCCTTCGAAAGCCTTATTCCCCTCTTTAAATGGTTTTATGATGTCGTTATTAATTTTAAATGGAATGTTTTTACATTTTTCTTTAAAACAGATTAAAATTGAATGTTTATCCTGAGAAACGTGAAGCGAAAGCCATCCATTGACAAGAAAAGTCCATTTGTAGTCACTCATGCCTTCGAAAGCCTTATTAGTCGCTTTAAATGGTTTTATAATCTCGGTATTAATTTAAAGTTTAATTTTTTTACATTTTTCATTAAAACATATTGTAATTGAATGTTTACCTTGAGAAACGTGAAGTGAAAACGATCGATTGACAAGAAAAGACCATTTCTAGTCACTCAAGGCTTCAAAAGCCTTATTACTCGCCTTAAAGGGTTTTATAATCTCATTATTGATTTTAACTTGTATTTTTTTACATTTTTCATTAAGACAGATTGTAATTGAATGTTTACCTTGAGAAACGTGAAGCGAAAGCCATCCATTGACAAGAAAAGTCCATTTGCAGTCGCTCGTGCCTTCGAAAGCCTTATTCCCCTCTTTAAATGGTTTTATAATCTCGTTAGTAATTTAAAGTTGAATTTTTTTACATTTTTCATTAAAACATATTATAATTGAATGTTTACCTTGAGAAACATGAAGTGAAAGCGATCGATTGACTAGAAAAGGCCATATAGTCACTCATGGCTTCAAAAGCCTTATTACTCGCCTTAAAGGGTTTTATAATCTCATTATTGAATTTAAGTTGTATTTTTTTACATTTTTCATTAAGACAGATTGTAATTGAATGTTTACCCTGAGAAATGTGAAGTGAAAGCCATCCATTGACAAGAAAAGTCCATTTGTAGTCACTTATGCATTCGAAAGCCTTATTAGTCGCTTTAAAGGGTTTTATAATCTTATTATTGATTTTAACTTGAATTGTTTTACATTTTTCATTAAGACAGATTGTAATTGAATGTTTACCTTGGGAAACATGAAGAGGAAGCCATCCATTGACAAGAAAAGTCCAGTTACAGTTACTCATACCTTCGAAAGCCTTTTTCCCCTCTTTAAATGGTTTTATGATCTCGTTATTAATTTTCAATTAAATTTTTTTACATTTTTCATTAAAACAAATTAATATTTAATGTTTACCTTGAGAAATGTGAGGTGAAAGCGATCGATTGATAAGAAAAGGTCATTTATAGTCACTCATGGCTTCAAAAGCCTTATTACTCGCCTTAAAGGGTTTTATAATCTTATTATTGATTTTAACTTGTATTTTTTTACATTTTTCATTAAGACAGATTGTAGTTGAATGTTTACCTCAGGAAAGGTGAAGCGAAAGCCATCCATTGACAAGAAAAGTCCATTTGCGGTCACTCATGCCTTCGAAAGCCTTATTCCCCTCTTTAAATGGTTTTATGATCTCGTTCTTAATTTAAAGTGGAATTTTTTTACATTTTTCATTAAAACAGATTAGAACTGAATGTTTGCCTTGGGAAACGTGAAGTGAAAGTGATCGATTGACAAGAAAAGTCCATTTATAGTCACTCATGGCTTCTAAAGCCTTATTACTCGCTTTAAAGGGTTTTAAAATCTTATTATTGAATTTAGGTTTTATTTTTTTACATTTTTCATTAAGACAGATTGTAATTGAATGTTTACCTCGAGAAACGTGAAGCGAAAGCCATCAATTGACAAGAAAAGTCCATTTACAGTCACTTACGCCTTCGAAAGCCTTATTCCCCTCTTTAAATGGTTTTATAATCTCGTTATTAATTTCAAGTTGAACTTTTTTACATTTTTCATTAAAACATATTATAATTGAATGTTTACCTTGAGAAACATAAAGTGAAAGCGATCGATTGACAAGAAAAGTCCATTTAAGTCACTCATGGCTTCAAAAGCCTTATTACTCGCCTTAAAAGGTTTTATAATCTTATTATTGATTTTAACTTGAATTTTTTTCCATTTTTCATTAAGACAGATTGTAATTGAATGTCTACCTCGGGAAACGTGAAGCAAAAGCCATCCATTGACAAGAAAAGTCCATTTGCAGTCACTCATGCCTTTGGCAGCCTTATTCCCCTCTTTAAATGGTTTTATAATCTCGTTATTAATTTAAAGTTGAATTTTTTTACATTTTTCATTAAAACATATTATAATTGAATGTTTACCTTGAGAAACATGAAGTGAAAGCGATCGATTGACAAGAAAAGGCCATTTATAGTCACTCATGGCTTCAAAAGCCTTATTACTCGCCTTAAAGGGTTTTTTAATCTTATTATTGATTTTAACTTTTATTTTTTTACATTTTTCATTAACACAGATTGTAATTGAATGTTTACCTCGGGAAAAGTGAAGCGAAAGCCATCGATTGACAGGAAAAGTCCATTTGCAGTCACTCATGCCTTCGAAAGCCTTATTCCCCTCTTTAAATGATTTTATGATGTCGTTATTAATTTTAAATGGAATGTTTTTACATTTTTCTTTAAAACAGATTAAAATTGAATGTTTATCCTGAGAAACGTGAAGCGAAAGCCATCCATTGACAAGAAAAGTCCATTTGTAGTCACTCATGCCTTCGAAAGCCTTATTAGTCGCTTTAAATGGTTTTATAATCTCGGTATTAATTTAAAGTTTAATTTTTTTACATTTTTCATTAAAACATATTGTAATTGAATGTTTACCTTGAGAAACGTGAAGTGAAAACGATCGATTGACAAGAAAAGACCATTTCTAGTCACTCAAGGCTTCAAAAGCCTTATTACTCGCCTTAAAGGGTTTTATAATCTCATTATTGATTTTAACTTGTATTTTTTTACATTTTTCATTAAGACAGATTGTAATTGAATGTTTACCTTGAGAAACGTGAAGCGAAAGCCATCCATTGACAAGAAAAGTCCATTTGCAGTCGCTCGTGCCTTCGAAAGCCTTATTCCCCTCTTTAAATGGTTTTATAATCTCGTTAGTAATTTAAAGTTGAATTTTTTTACATTTTTCATTAAAACATATTATAATTGAATGTTTACCTTGAGAAACGTGAAGTGAAAGCGATCGATTGACTAGAAAAGGCCATATAGTCACTCATGGCTTCAAAAGCCTTATTACTCGCCTTAAAGGGTTTTATAATCTCATTATTGAATTTAAGTTGTATTTTTTTACATTTTTCATTAAGACAGATTGTAATTGAATGTTTACCCTGAGAAATGTGAAGTGAAAGCCATCCATTGACAAGAAAAGTCCATTTGTAGTCACTCATGCATTCGAAAGCCTTATTAGTCGCTTTAAAGGGTTTTATAATCTTATTATTGATTTTAACTTGAATTGTTTTACATTTTTCATTAAGACAGATTGTAATTGAATGTTTACCTTGGGAAACATGAAGAGGAAGCCATCCATTGACAAGAAAAGTCCAGTTACAGTTACTCATACCTTCGAAAGCCTTTTTCCCCTCTTTAAATGGTTTTATGATCTCGTTATTAATTTTCAATTAAATTTTTTTACATTTTTCATTAAAACAAATTAATATTTAATGTTTACCTTGAGAAATGTGAGGTGAAAGCGATCGATTGATAAGAAAAGGTCATTTATAGTCACTCATGGCTTCAAAAGCCTTATTACTCGCCTTAAAGGGTTTTATAATCTTATTATTGATTTTAACTTGTATTTTTTTACATTTTTCATTAAGACAGATTGTAGTTGAATGTTTACCTCAGGAAAGGTGAAGCGAAAGCCATCCATTGACAAGAAAAGTCCATTTGCGGTCACTCATGCCTTCGAAAGCCTTATTCCCCTCTTTAAATGGTTTTATGATCTCGTTCTTAATTTAAAGTGGAATTTTTTTACATTTTTCATTAAAACAGATTAGAATTGAATGTTTGCCTTGGGAAACGTGAAGTGAAAGTGATCGATTGACAAGAAAAGTCCATTTATAGTCACTCATGGCTTCTAAAGCCTTATTACTCGCTTTAAAGGGTTTTAAAATCTTATTATTGAATTTAGGTTTTATTTTTTTACATTTTTCATTAAGACAGATTGTAATTGAATGTTTACCTCGGGAAACGTGAAGCGAAAGCCATCAATTGACAAGAAAAGTCCATTTACAGTCACTTACGCCTTCGAAAGCCTTATTCCCCTCTTTAAATGGTTTTATAATCTCGTTATTAATTTCAAGTTGAAATTTTTTACATTTTTCATTAAAACATATTATAATTGAATGTTTACCTTGAGAAACATAAAGTGAAAGCGATCGATTGACAAGAAAAGTCCATTTAAGTCACTCATGGCTTCAAAAGCCTTATTACTCGCCTTAAAAGGTTTTATAATCTTATTATTGATTTTGACTTGAATTTTTTTCCATTTTTCATTAAGACAGATTGTAATTGAATGTTTAGCTCGGGAAACGTGAAGCAAAAGCCATCCATTGACAAGAAAAGTCCATTTGCAGTCACTCATGCCTTTGGCAGCCTTATTCCCCTCTTTAAATGGTTTTATAATCTCGTTATTAATTTAAAGTTGAATTTGTTTACATTTTTCATTAAAACATATTATAATTGAATGTTTACCTTGAGAAACATGAAGTGAAAGCGATCGATTGACAAGAAAAGGCCATTTATAGTCACTCATGGCTTCAAAAGCCTTATTACTCGCCTTAAAGGGTTTTTTAATCTTATTATTGATTTTAACTTTTATTTTTTTACATTTTTCATTAACACAGATTGTAATTGAATGTTTACCTCGGGAAAAGTGAAGCGAAAGCCATCCATTGACAGGAAAAGTCCATTTGCAGTCACTCATGCCTTCGAAAGCCTTATTCCCCTCTTTAAATGGTTTTATGATGTCGTTATTAATTTTAAATGGAATGTTTTTACATTTTTCTTTAAAACAGATTAAAATTGAATGTTTATCCTGAGAAACGTGAAGCGAAAGCCATCCATTGACAAGAAAAGTCCATTTGTAGTCACTCATGCCTTCGAAAGCCTTATTAGTCGCTTTAAATGGTTTTATAATCTCGTTATTAATTTAAAGTTTAATTGTTTTACATTTTTCATTAAAACATATTGTAATTGAATGTTTACCTTGAGAAACGTGAAGTGAAAACGATCGATTGACAAGAAAAGACCATTTCTAGTCACTCAAGGCTTCAAAAGCCTTATTACTCGCCTTAAAGGGTTTTATAATCTCATTATTGATTTTAACTTGTATTTTTTTACATTTTTCATTAAGACAGATTGTAATTGAATGTTTACCTTGAGAAACGTGAAGCGAAAGCCATCCATTGACAAGAAAAGTCCATTTGCAGTCGCTCGTGCCTTCGAAAGCCTTATTCCCCTCTTTAAATGGTTTTATAATCTCGTTAGTAATTTAAAGTTGAATTTTTTTACATTTTTCATTAAAACATATTATAATTGAATGTTTACCTTGAGAAACGTGAAGTGAAAGCGATCGATTGACAAGAAAAGGCCATTTATAGTCACTCATGGCTTCAAAAGCCTTATTACTCGCCTTAAAGGGTTTTTTAATCTTATTATTGATTTTAACTTTTATTTTTTTACATTTTTCATTAACACAGATTGTAATTGAATGTTTACCTTGGGAAAAGTGAAGCGAAAGCCATCCATTGACAGGAAAAGTCCATTTGCAGTCACTCATGCCTTCGAAAGCCTTATTCCCCTCTTTAAATGGTTTTATGATGTCGTTATTAATTTTAAATGGAATGTTTTTACATTTTTCTTTAAAACAGATTAAAATTGAATGTTTATCCTGAGAAACGTGAAGCGAAAGCCATCCATTGACAAGAAAAGTCCATTTGTAGTCACTCATGCCTTCGAAAGCCTTATTAGTCGCTTTAAATGGTTTTATAATCTCGTTATTAATTTAAAGTTTAATTGTTTTACATTTTTCATTAAAACATATTGTAATTGAATGTTTACCTTGAGAAACGTGAAGTGAAAACGATTGATTGACAAGAAAAGACCATTTCTAGTCACTCAAGGCTTCAAAAGCCTTATTACTCGCCTTAAAGGGTTTTATAATCTCATTATTGATTTTAACTTGTATTTTTTTACATTTTTCATTAAGACAGATTGTAATTGAATGTTTACCTTGAGAAACGTGAAGCGAAAGCCATCCATTGACAAGAAAAGTCCATTTGCAGTCGCTCGTGCCTTCGAAAGCCTTATTCCCCTCTTTAAATGGTTTTATAATCTCGTTAGTAATTTAAAGTTGAATATTTTTACATTTTTCATTAAAACATATTATAATTGAATGTTTACCTTGAGAAACGTGAAGTGAAAGCGATCGATTGACTAGAAAAGGCCATATAATCACTCATGGCTTCAAAAGCCTTATTACTCGCCTTAAAGGGTTTTATAATCTCATTATTGAATTTAAGTTGTATTTTTTTACATTTTTCATTAAGACAGATTGTAATTGAATGTTTACCCTGAGAAATGTGAAGTGAAAGCCATCCATTGACAAGAAAAGTCCATTTGTAGTCACTCATGCATTCGAAAGCCTTATTAGTCGCTTTAAAGGGTTTTATAATCTTATTATTGATTTTAACTTGAATTGTTTTACATTTTTCATTAAGACAGATTGTAATTGAATGTTTACCTTGGGAAACATGAAGAGGAAGCCATCCATTGACAAGAAAAGTCCAGTTACAGTTACTCATACCTTCGAAAGCCTTTTTCCCCTCTTTAAATGGTTTTATGATCTCGTTATTAACTTTCAATTAAATTTTTTTACATTTTTCATTAAAACAAATTAATATTTAATGTTTACCTTGAGAAATGTGAGGTGAAAGCGATCGATTGATAAGAAAAGGTCATTTATAGTCACTCATGGCTTCAAAAGCCTTATTACTCGCCTTAAAGGGTTTTATAATCTTATTATTGATTTTAACTTGTATTTTTTTACATTTTTCATTAAGACAGATTGTAGTTGAATGTTTACCTCAGGAAAGGTGAAGCGAAAGCCATCCATTGACAAGAAAAGTCCATTTGCGGTCACTCATGCCTTCGAAAGCCTTATTCCCCTCTTTAAATGGTTTTATGATCTCGTTATTAATTTAAAGTGGAATTTTTTTACATTTTTCATTAAAACAGATTAGAATTGAATGTTTGCCTTGGGAAACGTGAAGTGAAAGTGATCGATTGACAAGAAAAGTCCATTTATAGTCACTCATGGCTTCTAAAGCCTTATTACTCGCTTTAAAGGGTTTTAAAATCTTATTATTGAATTTAGGTTTTATTTTTTTACATTTTTCATTAAGACAGATTGTAATTGAATGTTTAGCTCGGGAAACGTGAAGCGAAAGCCATCAATTGACAAGAAAAGTCCATTTACAGTCACTTACGCCTTCGAAAGCCTTATTCCCCTCTTTAAATGGTTTTATAATCTCGTTATTAATTTCAAGTTGAACTTTTTTACATTTTTCATTAAAACATATTATAATTGAATGTTTACCTTGAGAAACATAAAGTGAAAGCGATCGATTGACAAGAAAAGTCCATTTAAGTCACTCATGGCTTCAAAAGCCTTATTACTCGCCTTAAAAGGTTTTATAATCTTATTATTGATTTTAACTTGAATTTTTTTCCATTTTTCATTAAGACAGATTGTAATTGAATGTCTACCTCGGGAAACGTGAAGCAAAAGCCATCCATTGACAAGAAAAGTCCATTTGCAGTCACTCATGCCTTTGGCAGCCTTATTCCCCTCTTTAAATGGTTTTATAATCTCGTTATTAATTTAAAGTTGAATTTTTTTACATTTTTCATTAAAACATATTATAATTGAATGTTTACCTTGAGAAACATGAAGTGAAAGCGATCGATTGACAAGAAAAGGCCATTTATAGTCACTCATGGCTTCAAAAGCCTTATTACTCGCCTTAAAGGGTTTTTTAATCTTATTATTGATTTTAACTTTTATTTTTTTACATTTTTCATTAACACAGATTGTAATTGAATGTTTACCTCGGGAAAAGTGAAGCGAAAGCCATCGATTGACAGGAAAAGTCCATTTGCAGTCACTCATGCCTTCGAAAGCCTTATTCCCCTCTTTAAATGGTTTTATGATGTCGTTATTAATTTTAAATGGAATGTTTTTACATTTTTCTTTAAAACAGATTAAAATTGAATGTTTATCCTGAGAAACGTGAAGCGAAAGCCATCCATTGACAAGAAAAGTCCATTTGTAGTCACTCATGCCTTCGAAAGCCTTATTAGTCGCTTTAAATGGTTTTATAATCTCGTTATTAATTTAAAGTTTAATTTTTTTACATTTTTCATTAAAACATATTGTAATTGAATGTTTACCTTGAGAAACGTGAAGTGAAAACGATCGATTGACAAGAAAAGACCATTTCTAGTCACTCAAGGCTTCAAAAGCCTTATTACTCGCCTTAAAGGGTTTTATAATCTCATTATTGATTTTAACTTGTATTTTTTTACATTTTTCATTAAGACAGATTGTAATTGAATGTTTACCTTGAGAAACGTGAAGCGAAAGCCATCCATTGACAAGAAAAGTCCATTTGCAGTCGCTCGTGCCTTCGAAAGCCTTATTCCCCTCTTTAAATGGTTTTATAATCTCGTTAGTAATTTAAAGTTGAATTTTTTTACATTTTTCATTAAAACATATTATAATTGAATGTTTACCTTGAGAAACGTGAAGTGAAAGCGATCGATTGACAAGAAAAGGCCATTTATAGTCACTCATGGCTTCAAAAGCCTTATTAGTCGCCTTAAAGGGTTTTTTAATCTTATTATTGATTTTAACTTTTATTTTTTTACATTTTTCATTAACACAGATTGTAATTGAATGTTTACCTCGGGAAAAGTGAAGCGAAAGCCATCCATTGACAGGAAAAGTCCATTTGCAGTCACTCATGCCTTCGAAAGCCTTATTCCCCTCTTTAAATGGTTTTATGATGTCGTTATTAATTTTAAATGGAATGTTTTTACATTTTTCTTTAAAACAGATTAAAATTGAATGTTTATCCTGAGAAACGTGAAGCGAAAGCCATCCATTGACAAGAAAAGTCCATTTGTAGTCACTCATGCCTTCGAAAGCCTTATTAGTCGCTTTAAATGGTTTTATAATCTCGTTATTAATTTAAAGTTTAATTGTTTTACATTTTTCATTAAAACATATTGTAATTGAATGTTTACCTTGAGAAACGTGAAGTGAAAACGATCGATTGACAAGAAAAGACCATTTCTAGTCACTCAAGGCTTCAAAAGCCTTATTACTCGCCTTAAAGGGTTTTATAATCTCATTATTGATTTTAACTTGTATTTTTTTACATTTTTCATTAAGACAGATTGTAATTGAATGTTTACCTTGAGAAACGTGAAGCGAAAGCCATCCATTGACAAGAAAAGTCCATTTGCAGTCGCTCGTGCCTTCGAAAGCCTTATTCCCCTCTTTAAATGGTTTTATAATCTCGTTAGTAATTTAAAGTTGAATTTTTTTACATTTTTCATTAAAACATATTATAATTGAATGTTTACCTTGAGAAACGTGAAGTGAAAGCGATCGATTGACTAGAAAAGGCCATATAGTCACTCATGGCTTCAAAAGCCTTATTACTCGCCTTAAAGGGTTTTATAATCTCATTATTGAATTTAAGTTGTATTTTTTTACATTTTTCATTAAGACAGATTGTAATTGAATGTTTACCCTGAGAAATGTGAAGTGAAAGCCATCCATTGACAAGAAAAGTCCATTTGTAGTCACTCATGCCTTCGAAAGCCTTATTAGTCGCTTTAAAGGGTTTTATAATCTTATTATTGATTTTAACTTGAATTGTTTTACATTTTTCATTAAGACAGATTGTAATTGAATGTTTACCTTGGGAAACATGAAGAGGAAGCCATCCATTGACAAGAAAAGTCCAGTTACAGTTACTCATACCTTCGAAAGCCTTTTTCCCCTCTTTAAATGGTTTTATGATCTCGTTATTAACTTTCAATTAAATTTTTTTACATTTTTCATTAAAACAAATTAATATTTAATGTTTACCTTGAGAAATGTGAGGTGAAAGCGATCGATTGATAAGAAAAGGTCATTTATAGTCACTCATGGCTTCAAAAGCCTTATTACTCGCCTTAAAGGGTTTTATAATCTTATTATTGATTTTAACTTGTATTTTTTTACATTTTTCATTAAGACAGATTGTAGTTGAATGTTTACCTCAGGAAAGGTGAAGCGAAAGCCATCCATTGACAAGAAAAGTCCATTTGCGGTCACTCATGCCTTCGAAAGCCTTATTCCCCTCTTTAAATGGTTTTATGATCTCGTTATTAATTTAAAGTGGAATTTTTTTACATTTTTCATTAAAACAGATTAGAATTGAATGTTTGCCTTGGGAAACGTGAAGTGAAAGTGATCGATTGACAAGAAAAGTCCATTTATAGTCACTCATGGCTTCTAAAGCCTTATTACTCGCTTTAAAGGGTTTTAAAATCTTATTATTGAATTTAGGTTTTATTTTTTTACATTTTTCATTAAGACAGATTGTAATTGAATGTTTAGCTCGGGAAACGTGAAGCGAAAGCCATCAATTGACAAGAAAAGTCCATTTACAGTCACTTACGCCTTCGAAAGCCTTATTCCCCTCTTTAAATGGTTTTATAATCTCGTTATTAATTTCAAGTTGAACTTTTTTACATTTTTCATTAAAACATATTATAATTGAATGTTTACCTTGAGAAACATAAAGTGAAAGCGATCGATTGACAAGAAAAGTCCATTTAAGTCACTCATGGCTTCAAAAGCCTTATTACTCGCCTTAAAAGGTTTTATAATCTTATTATTGATTTTAACTTGAATTTTTTTCCATTTTTCATTAAGACAGATTGTAATTGAATGTCTACCTCGGGAAACGTGAAGCAAAAGCCATCCATTGACAAGAAAAGTCCATTTGCAGTCACTCATGCCTTTGGCAGCCTTATTCCCCTCTTTAAATGGTTTTATAATCTCGTTATTAATTTAAAGTTGAATTTTTTTACATTTTTCATTAAAACATATTATAATTGAATGTTTACCTTGAGAAACGTGAAGTGAAAGCGATCGATTGACAAGAAAAGGCCATTTATAGTCACTCATGGCTTCAAAAGCCTTATTAGTCGCCTTAAAGGGTTTTTTAATCTTATTCTTGATTTTAACTTTTATTTTTTTACATTTTTCATTAACACAGATTGTAATTGAATGTTTACCTCGGGAAAAGTGAAGCGAAAGCCATCCATTGACAGGAAAAGTCCATTTGCAGTCACTCATGCCTTCGAAAGCCTTATTCCCCTCTTTAAATGGTTTTATGATGTCGTTATTAATTTTAAATGGAATGTTTTTACATTTTTCTTTAAAACAGATTAAAATTGAATGTTTATCCTGAGAAACGTGAAGCGAAAGCCATCCATTGACAAGAAAAGTCCATTTGTAGTCACTCATGCCTTCGAAAGCCTTATTAGTCGCTTTAAATGGTTTTATAATCTCGTTATTAATTTAAAGTTTAATTGTTTTACATTTTTCATTAAAACATATTGTAATTGAATGTTTACCTTGAGAAACGTGAAGTGAAAACGATCGATTGACAAGAAAAGACCATTTCTAGTCACTCAAGGCTTCAAAAGCCTTATTACTCGCCTTAAAGGGTTTTATAATCTCATTATTGATTTTAACTTGTATTTTTTTACATTTTTCATTAAGACAGATTGTAATTGAATGTTTACCTTGAGAAACGTGAAGCGAAAGCCATCCATTGACAAGAAAAGTCCATTTGCAGTCGCTCGTGCCTTCGAAAGCCTTATTCCCCTCTTTAAATGGTTTTATAATCTCGTTAGTAATTTAAAGTTGAATTTTTTTACATTTTTCATTAAAACATATTATAATTGAATGTTTACCTTGAGAAACGTGAAGTGAAAGCGATCGATTGACAAGAAAAGGCCATTTATAGTCACTCATGGCTTCAAAAGCCTTATTAGTCGCCTTAAAGGGTTTTTTAATCTTATTATTGATTTTAACTTTTATTTTTTTACATTTTTCATTAACACAGATTGTAATTGAATGTTTACCTCGGGAAAAGTGAAGCGAAAGCCATCCATTGACAGGAAAAGTCCATTTGCAGTCACTCATGCCTTCGAAAGCCTTATTCCCCTCTTTAAATGGTTTTATGATGTCGTTATTAATTTTAAATGGAATGTTTTTACATTTTTCTTTAAAACAGATTAAAATTGAATGTTTATCCTGAGAAACGTGAAGCGAAAGCCATCCATTGACAAGAAAAGTCCATTTGTAGTCACTCATGCCTTCGAAAGCCTTATTAGTCGCTTTAAATGGTTTTATAATCTCGTTATTAATTTAAAGTTTAATTGTTTTACATTTTTCATTAAAACATATTGTAATTGAATGTTTACCTTGAGAAACGTGAAGTGAAAACGATCGATTGACAAGAAAAGACCATTTCTAGTCACTCAAGGCTTCAAAAGCCTTATTACTCGCCTTAAAGTGTTTTATAATCTCATTATTGATTTTAACTTGTATTTTTTTACATTTTTCATTAAGACAGATTGTAATTGAATGTTTACCTTGAGAAACGTGAAGCGAAAGCCATCCATTGACAAGAAAAGTCCATTTGCAGTCGCTCGTGCCTTCGAAAGCCTTATTCCCCTCTTTAAATGGTTTTATAATCTCGTTAGTAATTTAAAGTTGAATTTTTTTACATTTTTCATTAAAACATATTATAATTGAATGTTTACCTTGAGAAACGTGAAGTGAAAGCGATCGATTGACTAGAAAAGGCCATATAGTCACTCATGGCTTCAAAAGCCTTATTACTCGCCTTAAAGGGTTTTATAATCTCATTATTGAATTTAAGTTGTATTTTTTTACATTTTTCATTAAGACAGATTGTAATTGAATGTTTACCCTGAGAAATGTGAAGTGAAAGCCATCCATTGACAAGAAAAGTCCATTTGTAGTCACTCATGCCTTCGAAAGCCTTATTAGTCGCTTTCAAGGGTTTTATAATCTTATTATTGATTTTAACTTGTATTTTTTTACATTTTTCATTAAGACAGATTGTAGTTGAATGTTTACCTCAGGAAAGGTGAAGCGAAAGCCATCCACTGACAAGAAAAGTCCATTTGCAGTCACTCATGCCTTCGAAAGCCGTATTCCTCTCTTTAAATGGTTTTATAATCTCGTTATTAATTCAAAGTTTAATTTTTTTACATTTTTCATTAAGACATACTATAATTGAATGTTTAGCTTGAGAAACGTGAAGTGACAGCGATCGATTGACAAGAAAAAGCCATTTATAGTCACTCAATGCTTCAAAAGCCTTATTACTCGCCTTAAAGGGTTTTATAATCTCATTATTGATTTTCACTTGTATTTTTTTACATTTTTCATTAAGACAGATTGTAATTGAATGTTTACCTCGGGACACGTGAAGCGAAAGCCATCCATTGACAAGAAAAGTCCATTTGCAGTCACTCATGCATTCGAAAGCCTTATTAGTCGCTTTAAAGGGTTTTATAATCTTATTATTGATTTTAACTTGAATTGTTTTACATTTTTCATTAAGACAGATTGTAATTGAATGTTTACCTTGGGAAACATGAAGAGGAAGCCATCCATTGACAAGAAAAGTCCAGTTACAGTTACTCATACCTTCGAAAGCCTTTTTCCCCTCTTTAAATGGTTTTATGATCTCGTTATTAACTTTCAATTAAATTTTTTTACATTTTTCATTAAAACAAATTAATATTTAATGTTTACCTTGAGAAATGTGAGGTGAAAGCGATCGATTGATAAGAAAAGGTCATTTATAGTCACTCATGGCTTCAAAAGCCTTATTACTCGCCTTAAAGGGTTTTATAATCTTATTATTGATTTTAACTTGTATTTTTTTACATTTTTCATTAAGACAGATTGTAGTTGAATGTTTACCTCAGGAAAGGTGAAGCGAAAGCCATCCATTGACAAGAAAAGTCCATTTGCGGTCACTCATGCCTTCGAAAGCCTTATTCCCCTCTTTAAATGGTTTTATGATCTCGTTATTAATTTAAAGTGGAATTTTTTTACATTTTTCATTAAAACAGATTAGAATTGAATGTTTGCCTTGGGAAACGTGAAGTGAAAGTGATCGATTGACAAGAAAAGTCCATTTATAGTCACTCATGGCTTCTAAAGCCTTATTACTCGCTTTAAAGGGTTTTAAAATCTTATTATTGAATTTAGGTTTTATTTTTTTACATTTTTCATTAAGACAGATTGTAATTGAATGTTTAGCTCGGGAAACGTGAAGCGAAAGCCATCAATTGACAAGAAAAGTCCATTTACAGTCACTTACGCCTTCGAAAGCCTTATTCCCCTCTTTAAATGGTTTTATAATCTCGTTATTAATTTCAAGTTGAACTTTTTTACATTTTTCATTAAAACATATTATAATTGAATGTTTACCTTGAGAAACATAAAGTGAAAGCGATCGATTGACAAGAAAAGTCCATTTAAGTCACTCATGGCTTCAAAAGCCTTATTACTCGCCTTAAAAGGTTTTATAATCTTATTATTGATTTTAACTTGAATTTTTTTCCATTTTTCATTAAGACAGATTGTAATTGAATGTCTACCTCGGGAAACGTGAAGCAAAAGCCATCCATTGACAAGAAAAGTCCATTTGCAGTCACTCATGCCTTTGGCAGCCTTATTCCCCTCTTTAAATGGTTTTATAATCTCGTTATTAATTTAAAGTTGAATTTTTTTACATTTTTCATTAAAACATATTATAATTGAATGTTTACCTTGAGAAACGTGAAGTGAAAGCGATCGATTGACAAGAAAAGGCCATTTATAGTCACTCATGGCTTCAAAAGCCTTATTAGTCGCCTTAAAGGGTTTTTTAATCTTATTATTGATTTTAACTTTTATTTTTTTACATTTTTCATTAACACAGATTGTAATTGAATGTTTACCTCGGGAAAAGTGAAGCGAAAGCCATCCATTGACAGGAAAAGTCCATTTGCAGTCACTCATGCCTTCGAAAGCCTTATTCCCCTCTTTAAATGGTTTTATGATGTCGTTATTAATTTTAAATGGAATGTTTTTACATTTTTCTTTAAAACAGATTAAAATTGAATGTTTATCCTGAGAAACGTGAAGCGAAAGCCATCCATTGACAAGAAAAGTCCATTTGTAGTCACTCATGCCTTCGAAAGCCTTATTAGTCGCTTTAAATGGTTTTATAATCTCGTTATTAATTTAAAGTTTAATTGTTTTACATTTTTCATTAAAACATATTGTAATTGAATGTTTACCTTGAGAAACGTGAAGTGAAAACGATCGATTGACAAGAAAAGACCATTTCTAGTCACTCAAGGCTTCAAAAGCCTTATTACTCGCCTTAAAGGGTTTTATAATCTCATTATTGATTTTAACTTGTATTTTTTTACATTTTTCATTAAGACAGATTGTAATTGAATGTTTACCTTGAGAAACGTGAAGCGAAAGCCATCCATTGACAAGAAAAGTCCATTTGCAGTCGCTCGTGCCTTCGAAAGCCTTATTCCCCTCTTTAAATGGTTTTATAATCTCGTTAGTAATTTAAAGTTGAATTTTTTTACATTTTTCATTAAAACATATTATAATTGAATGTTTACCTTGAGAAACGTGAAGTGAAAGCGATCGATTGACAAGAAAAGGCCATTTATAGTCACTCATGGCTTCAAAAGCCTTATTAGTCGCCTTAAAGGGTTTTTTAATCTTATTATTGATTTTAACTTTTATTTTTTTACATTTTTCATTAACACAGATTGTAATTGAATGTTTACCTCGGGAAAAGTGAAGCGAAAGCCATCCATTGACAGGAAAAGTCCATTTGCAGTCACTCATGCCTTCGAAAGCCTTATTCCCCTCTTTAAATGGTTTTATGATGTCGTTATTAATTTTAAATGGAATGTTTTTACATTTTTCTTTAAAACAGATTAAAATTGAATGTTTATCCTGAGAAACGTGAAGCGAAAGCCATCCATTGACAAGAAAAGTCCATTTGTAGTCACTCATGCCTTCGAAAGCCTTATTAGTCGCTTTAAATGGTTTTATAATCTCGTTATTAATTTAAAGTTTAATTTTTTTACATTTTTCATTAAAACATATTGTAATTGAATGTTTACCTTGAGAAACGTGAAGTGAAAACGATCGATTGACAAGAAAAGACCATTTCTAGTCACTCAAGGCTTCAAAAGCCTTATTACTCGCCTTAAAGGGTTTTATAATCTCATTATTGATTTTAACTTGTATTTTTTTACATTTTTCATTAAGACAGATTGTACTTGAATGTTTACCTTGAGAAACGTGAAGCGAAAGCCATCCATTGACAAGAAAAGTCCATTTGCAGTCGCTCGTGCCTTCGAAAGCCTTATTCCCCTCTTTAAATGGTTTTATAATCTCGTTAGTAATTTAAAGTTGAATTTTTTTACATTTTTCATTAAAACATATTATAATTGAATGTTTACCTTGAGAAACGTGAAGTGAAAGCGATCGATTGACTAGAAAAGGCCATATAGTCACTCATGGCTTCAAAAGCCTTATTACTCGCCTTAAAGGGTTTTATAATCTCATTATTGAATTTAAGTTGTATTTTTTTACATTTTTCATTAAGACAGATTGTAATTGAATGTTTACCCTGAGAAATGTGAAGTGAAAGCCATCCATTGACAAGAAAAGTCCATTTGTAGTCACTCATGCATTCGAAAGCCTTATTAGTCGCTTTAAAGGGTTTTATAATCTTATTATTGATTTTAACTTGAATTGTTTTACATTTTTCATTAAGACAGATTGTAATTGAATGTTTACCTTGGGAAACATGAAGAGGAAGCCATCCATTGACAAGAAAAGTCCAGTTACAGTTACTCATACCTTCGAAAGCCTTTTTCCCCTCTTTAAATGGTTTTATGATCTCGTTATTAATTTTCAATTAAATTTTATTACATTTTTCATTAAAACAAATTAATATTTAATGTTTACCTTGAGAAATGTGAGGTGAAAGCGATCGATTGATAAGAAAAGGTCATTTATAGTCACTCATGGCTTCAAAAGCCTTATTACTCGCCTTAAAGGGTTTTATAATCTTATTATTGATTTTAACTTGTATTTTTTTACATTTTTCATTAAGACAGATTGTAGTTGAATGTTTACCTCAGGAAAGGTGAAGCGAAAGCCATCCATTGACAAGAAAAGTCCATTTGCGGTCACTCATGCCTTCGAAAGCCTTATTCCCCTCTTTAAATGGTTTTATGATCTCGTTATTAATTTAAAGTGGAATTTTTTTATATTTTTCATTAAAACAGATTAGAATTGAATGTTTGCCTTGGGAAACGTGAAGTGAAAGTGATCGATTGACAAGAAAAGTCCATTTATAGTCACTCATGGCTTCTAAAGCTTTATTACTCGCTTTAAAGGGTTTTAAAATCTTATTATTGAATTTAGGTTTTATTTTTTTACATTTTTCATTAAGACAGATTGTAATTGAATGTTTAGCTCGGGAAACGTGAAGCGAAAGCCATCAATTGACAAGAAAAGTCCATTTACAGTCGCTTACGCCTTCGAAAGCCTTATTCCCCTCTTTAAATGGTTTTATAATCTCGTTATTAATTTCAAGTTGAACTTTTTTACATTTTTCATTAAAACATATTATAATTGAATGTTTACCTTGAGAAACATAAAGTGAAAGCGATCGATTGACAAGAAAAGTCCATTTAAGTCACTCATGGCTTCAAAAGCCTTATTACTCGCCTTAAAAGGTTTTATAATCTTATTATTGATTTTAACTTGAATTTTTTTCCATTTTTCATTAAGACAGATTGCAATTGAATGTCTACCTCGGGAAACGTGAAGCAAAAGCCATCCATTGACAAGAAAAGTCCATTTGCAGTCACTCATGCCTTTGGCAGCCTTATTCCCCTCTTTAAATGGTTTTATAATCTCGTTAGTAATTTAAAGTTGAATTTTTTTACATTTTTCATTAAAACATATTATAATTGAATGTTTACCTTGAGAAACATGAAGTGAAAGCGATCGATTGACAAGAAAAGGCCATTTATAGTCACTCATGGCTTCAAAAGCCTTATTACTCGCCTTAAAGGGTTTTTTAATCTTATTATTGATTTTAACTTTTATTTTTTTACATTTTTCATTAACACAGATTGTAATTGAATGTTTACCTCGGGAAAAGTGAAGCGAAAGCCATCCATTGACAGGAAAAGTCCATTTGCAGTCACTCATGCCTTCGAAAGCCTTATTCCCCTCTTTAAATGGTTTTATGATGTCGTTATTAATTTTAAATGGAATGTTTTTACATTTTTCTTTAAAACAGATTAAAATTGAATGTTTATCCTGAGAAACGTGAAGCGAAAGCCATCCATTGACAAGAAAAGTCCATTTGTAGTCACTCATGCCTTCGAAAGCCTTATTAGTCGCTTTAAATGGTTTTATAATCTCGTTATTAATTTAAAGTTTAATTTTTTTACATTTTTCATTAAAACATATTGTAATTGAATGTTTACCTTGAGAAACGTGAAGTGAAAACGATCGATTGACAAGAAAAGACCATTTCTAGTCACTCAAGGCTTCAAAAGCCTTATTACTCGCCTTAAAGGGTTTTATAATCTCATTATTGATTTTAACTTGTATTTTTTTACATTTTTCATTAAGACAGATTGTAATTGAATGTTTACCTTGAGAAACGTGAAGCGAAAGCCATCCATTGACAAGAAAAGTCCATTTGCAGTCGCTCGTGCCTTCGAAAGCCTTATTCCCCTCTTTAAATGGTTTTATAATCTCGTTAGTAATTTAAAGTTGAATTTTTTTACATTTTTCATTAAAACAAATTATAATTGAATGTTTACCTTGAGAAACGTGAAGTGAAAGCGATCGATTGACAAGAAAAGGCCATTTATAGTCACTCATGGCTTCAAAAGCCTTATTAGTCGCCTTAAAGGGTTTTTTAATCTTATTATTGATTTTAACTTTTATTTTTTTACATTTTTCATTAACACAGATTGTAATTGAATGTTTACCTCGGGAAAAGTGAAGCGAAAGCCATCCATTGACAGGAAAAGTCCATTTGCAGTCACTCATGCCTTCGAAAGCCTTATTCCCCTCTTTAAATGGTTTTATGATGTCGTTATTAATTTTAAATGGAATGTTTTTACATTTTTCTTTAAAACAGATTAAAATTGAATGTTTATCCTGAGAAACGTGAAGCGAAAGCCATCCATTGACAAGAAAAGTCCATTTGTAGTCACTCATGCCTTCGAAAGCCTTATTAGTCGCTTTAAATGGTTTTATAATCTCGTTATTAATTTAAAGTTTAATTTTTTTACATTTTTCATTAAAACATATTGTAATTGAATGTTTACCTTGAGAAACGTGAAGTGAAAACGATCGATTGACAAGAAAAGACCATTTCTAGTCACTCAAGGCTTCAAAAGCCTTATTACTCGCCTTAAAGGGTTTTATAATCTCATTATTGATTTTAACTTGTATTTTTTTACATTTTTCATTAAGACAGATTGTAATTGAATGTTTACCTTGAGAAACGTGAAGCGAAAGCCATCCATTGACAAGAAAAGTCCATTTGCAGTCGCTCGTGCCTTCGAAAGCCTTATTCCCCTCTTTAAATGGTTTTATAATCTCGTTAGTAATTTAAAGTTGAATTTTTTTACATTTTTCATTAAAACATATTATAATTGAATGTTTACCTTGAGAAACGTGAAGTGAAAGCGATCGATTGACAAGAAAAGGCCATTTATAGTCACTCATGGCTTCAAAAGCCTTATTAGTCGCCTTAAAGGGTTTTTTAATCTTATTATTGATTTTAACTTTTATTTTTTTACATTTTTCATTAACACAGATTGTAATTGAATGTTTACCTCGGGAAAAGTGAAGCGAAAGCCATCCATTGACAGGAAAAGTCCATTTGCAGTCACTCATGCCTTCGAAAGCCTTATTCCCCTCTTTAAATGGTTTTATGATGTCGTTATTAATTTCAAGTTGAACTTTTTTACATTTTTCATTAAAACATATTATAATTGAATGTTTACCTTGAGAAACAGAAAGTGAAAGCGATCGATTGACAAGAAAAGTCCATTTAAGTCACTCATGGCTTCAAAAGCCTTATTACTCGCCTTAAAAGGTTTTATAATCTTATTATTGATTTTAACTTGAATTTTTTTCCATTTTTCATTAAGACAGATTGTAATTGAATGTCTACCTCGGGAAACGTGAAGCAAAAGCCATCAATTGACAAGAAAAGTCCATTTACAGTCACTTACGCCTTCGAAAGCCTTATTCCCCTCTTTAAATGGTTTTATAATCTCGTTATTAATTTCAAGTTGAACTTTTTTACATTTTTCATTAAAACATATTATAATTGAATGTTTACCTTGAGAAAGATAAAGTGAAAGCGATCGATTGACAAGAAAAGTCCATTTAAGTCACTCATGGCTTCAAAAGCCTTATTACTCGCCTTAAAAGGTTTTATAATCTTATTATTGATTTTAACTTGAATTTTTTTCCATTTTTCATTAAGACAGATTGTAATTGAATGTCTACCTCGGGAAACGTGAAGCAAAAGCCATCCATTGACAAGAAAAGTCCATTTGCAGTCACTCATGCCTTTGGCATCCTTATTCCCCTCTTTAAATGGTTTTATAATCTCGTTATTAATTTAAAGTTGAATTTTTTTACATTTTTCATTAAAACATATTATAATTGAATGTTTACCTTGAGAAACATGAAGTGAAAGCGATCGATTGACAAGAAAAGGCCATTTATAGTCACTCATGGCTTCAAAAGCCTTATTACTCGCCTTAAAGGGTTTTTTAATCTTATTATTGATTTTAACTTTTATTTTTTTACATTTTTCATTAACACAGATTGTAATTGAATGTTTACCTCGGGAAAAGTGAAGCGAAAGCCATCCATTGACAGGAAAAGTCCATTTGCAGTCACTCATGCCTTCGAAAGCCTTATTCCCCTCTTTAAATGGTTTTATGATGTCGTTATTAATTTTAAATGGAATGTTTTTACATTTTTCTTTAAAACAGATTAAAATTGAATGTTTATCTTGAGAAACGTGAAGCGAAAGCCATCCATTGACAAGAAAAGTCTATTTGTAGTCACTCATGCCTTCGAAAGCCTTATTAGTCGCTTTAAATGGTTTTATAATCTCGTTATTAATTTAAAGTTTAATTTTTTTACATTTTTCATTAAAACATATTGTAATTGAATGTTTACCTTGAGAAACGTGAAGTGAAAACGATCGATTGACAAGAAAAGACCATTTCTAGTCACTCAAGGCTTCAAAAGCCTTATTACTCGCCTTAAAGGGTTTTATAATCTCATTATTGATTTTAACTTGTATTTTTTTACATTTTTCATTAAGACAGATTGTAATTGAATGTTTACCTTGAGAAACGTGAAGCGAAAGCCATCCATTGACAAGAAAAGTCCATTTGCAGTCGCTCGTGCCTTCGAAAGCCTTATTCCCCTCTTTAAATGGTTTTATAATCTCGTTAGTAATTTAAAGTTGAATTTTTTTACATTTTTCATTAAAACATATTATAATTGAATGTTTACCTTGAGAAACATGAAGTGAAAGTGATCGATTGACAAGAAAAGGCCATTTATAGTCACTCATGGCTTCAAAAGCCTTATTAGTCGCCTTAAAGGGTTTTTTAATCTTATCATTGATTTTAACTTTTATTTTTTTACATTTTTCATTAACACAGATTGTAATTGAATGTTTACCTCGGGAAAAGTGAAGCGAAAGCCATCCATTGACAGGAAAAGTCCATTTGCAGTCACTCATGCCTTTGGCAGCCTTATTCCCCTCTTTTAATGGTTTTATAATCTCGTTATTAATTTAAAGTGGAATTTTTTTATATTTTTCATTAAAACAGATTAGAATTGAATGTTTGCCTTGGGAAACGTGAAGTGAAAGTGATCGATTGACAAGAAAAGTCCATTTATAGTCACTCATGGCTTCTAAAGCCTTATTACTCGCTTTAAAGGGTTTTAAAATCTTATTATTGAATTTAGGTTTTATTTTTTTACATTTTTCATTAAGACAGATTGTAATTGAATGTTTAGCTCGGGAAACGTGAAGCGAAAGCCATCAATTGACAAGAAAAGTCCATTTACAGTCACTTACGCCTTCGAAAGCCTTATTCCCCTCTTTAAATGGTTTTATAATCTCGTTATTAATTTCAAGTTGAACTTTTTTACATTTTTCATTAAAACATATTATAATTGAATGTTTACCTTGAGAAACATAAAGTGAAAGCGATCGATTGACAAGAAAAGTCCATTTAAGTCACTCATGGCTTCAAAAGCCTTATTACTCGCCTTAAAAGGTTTTATAATCTTATTATTGATTTTAACTTGAATTTTTTTCCATTTTTCATTAAGACAGATTGTAATTGAATGTCTACCTCGGGAAACGTGAAGCAAAAGCCATCCATTGACAAGAAAAGTCCATTTGCAGTCACTCATGCCTTTGGCAGCCTTATTCCCCTCTTTAAATGGTTTTATAATCTCGTTATTAATTTAAAGTTGAATTTTTTTACATTTTTCATTAAAACATATTATAATTGAATGTTTACCTTGAGAAACATGAAGTGAAAGCGATCGATTGACAAGAAAAGGCCATTTATAGTCACTCATGGCTTCAAAAGCCTTATTACTCGCCTTAAAGGGTTTTTTAATCTTATTATTGATTTTAACTTTTATTTTTTTACATTTTTCATTAACACAGATTGTAATTGAATGTTTACCTCGGGAAACGTGAAGCGAAAGCCATCCATTGACAGGAAAGGTCCATTTGCAGTCACTCATGCCTTCGAAAGCCTTATTCCCCTCTTTAAATGGTTTTATGATGTCGTTATTAATTTTAAATGGAATGTTTTTACATTTTTCATTAAAACAGATTAAAATTGAATGTTTATCCTGAGAAACGTGAAGCGAAAGCCATCCATTGACAAGAAAAGTACATTTGTAGTCACTCATGCCTTCGAAAGCCTTATTAGTCGCTTTAAATGGTTTTATAATCTCGTTATTAATTTAAAGTTTAATTTTTTCACATTTTTCATTAAAACATATTGTAATTGAATGTTTACCTTGAGAAACGTGAAGTGAAAACGATCGATTGCCAAGAAAAGACCATTTCTAGTCACTCAAGGCTTCAAAAGCCTTATTACTCGCCTTAAAGGGTTTTATAATCTCATTATTGATTTTAACTTGTATTTTTTTACATTTTTCATTAAGACAGATTGTAATTGAATGTTTACCTTGAGAAACGTGAAGCGAAAGCCATCCATTGACAAGAAAAGTCCATTTGCAGTCGCTCGTGCCTTCGAAAGCCTTATTCCCCTCTTTAAATGGTTTTATAATCTCGTTAGTAATTTAAAGTTGAATTTTTTTACATTTTTCATTAAAACAAATTATAATTGAATGTTTACCTTGAGAAACGTGAAGTGAAAGCGATCGATTGACAAGAAAAGGCCATTTATAGTCACTCATGGCTTCAAAAGCCTTATTAGTCGCCTTAAAGGGTTTTTTAATCTTATTATTGATTTTAACTTTTATTTTTTTACATTTTTCATTAACACAGATTGTAATTGAATGTTTACCTCGGGAAAAGTGAAGCGAAAGCCATCCATTGACAGGAAAAGTCCATTTGCAGTCACTCATGCCTTCGAAAGCCTTATTCCCCTCTTTAAATGGTTTTATGATGTCGTTATTAATTTTAAATGGAATGTTTTTACATTTTTCTTTAAAACAGATTAAAATTGAATGTTTATCCTGAGAAACGTGAAGCGAAAGCCATCCATTGACAAGAAAAGTCCATTTGTAGTCACTCATGCCTTCGAAAGCCTTATTAGTCGCTTTAAATGGTTTTATAATCTCGTTATTAATTTAAAGTTTAATTTTTTTACATTTTTCATTAAAACATATTGTAATTGAATGTTTACCTTGAGAAACGTGAAGTGAAAACGATCGATTGACAAGAAAAGACCATTTCTAGTCACTCAAGGCTTCAAAAGCCTTATTACTCGCCTTAAAGGGTTTTATAATCTCATTATTGATTTTAACTTGTATTTTTTTACATTTTTCATTAAGACAGATTGTAATTGAATGTTTACCTTGAGAAACGTGAAGCGAAAGCCATCCATTGACAAGAAAAGTCCATTTGCAGTCGCTCGTGCCTTCGAAAGCCTTATTCCCCTCTTTAAATGGTTTTATAATCTCGTTAGTAATTTAAAGTTGAATTTTTTTACATTTTTCATTAAAACATATTATAATTGAAAGTTTACCTTGAGAAACGTGAAGTGAAAGCGATCGATTGACAAGAAAAGGCCATTTATAGTCACTCATGGCTTCAAAAGCCTTATTAGTCGCCTTAAAGGGTTTTTTAATCTTATTATTGATTTTAACTTTTATTTTTTTACATTTTTCATTAACACAGATTGTAATTGAATGTTTACCTCGGGAAAAGTGAAGCGAAAGCCATCCATTGACAGGAAAAGTCCATTTGCAGTCACTCATGCCTTCGAAAGCCTTATTCCCCTCTTTAAATGGTTTTATGATGTCGTTATTAATTTCAAGTTGAACTTTTTTACATTTTTCATTAAAACATATTATAATTGAATGTTTACCTTGAGAAACAGAAAGTGAAAGCGATCGATTGACAAGAAAAGTCCATTTAAGTCACTCATGGCTTCAAAAGCCTTATTACTCGCCTTAAAAGGTTTTATAATCTTATTATTGATTTTAACTTGAATTTTTTTCCATTTTTCATTAAGACAGATTGTAATTGAATGTCTACCTCGGGAAACGTGAAGCAAAAGCCATCAATTGACAAGAAAAGTCCATTTACAGTCACTTACGCCTTCGAAAGCCTTATTCCCCTCTTTAAATGGTTTTATAATCTCGTTATTAATTTCAAGTTGAACTTTTTTACATTTTTCATTAAAACATATTATAATTGAATGTTTACCTTGAGAAAGATAAAGTGAAAGCGATCGATTGACAAGAAAAGTCCATTTAAGTCACTCATGGCTTCAAAAGCCTTATTACTCGCCTTAAAAGGTTTTATAATCTTATTATTGATTTTAACTTGAATTTTTTTCCATTTTTCATTAAGACAGATTGTAATTGAATGTCTACCTCGGGAAACGTGAAGCAAAAGCCATCCATTGACAAGAAAAGTCCATTTGCAGTCACTCATGCCTTTGGCATCCTTATTCCCCTCTTTAAATAGTTTTATAATCTCGTTATTAATTTAAAGTTGAATTTTTTTACATTTTTCATTAAAACATATTATAATTGAATGTTTACCTTGAGAAACATGAAGTGAAAGCGATCGATTGACAAGAAAAGGCCATTTATAGTCACTCATGGCTTCAAAAGCCTTATTACTCGCCTTAAAGGGTTTTTTAATCTTATTATTGATTTTAACTTTTATTTTTTTACATTTTTCATTAACACAGATTGTAATTGAATGTTTACCTCGGGAAAAGTGAAGCGAAAGCCATCCATTGACAGGAAAAGTCCATTTGCAGTCACTCATGCCTTCGAAAGCCTTATTCCCCTCTTTAAATGGTTTTATGATGTCGTTATTAATTTTAAATGGAATGTTTTTACATTTTTCTTTAAAACAGATTAAAATTGAATGTTTATCTTGAGAAACGTGAAGCGAAAGCCATCCATTGACAAGAAAAGTCTATTTGTAGTCACTCATGCCTTCGAAAGCCTTATTAGTCGCTTTAAATGGTTTTATAATCTCGTTATTAATTTAAAGTTTAATTTTTTTACATTTTTCATTAAAACATATTGTAATTGAATGTTTACCTTGAGAAACGTGAAGTGAAAACGATCGATTGACAAGAAAAGACCATTTCTAGTCACTCAAGGCTTCAAAAGCCTTATTACTCGCCTTAAAGGGTTTTATAATCTCATTATTGATTTTAACTTGTATTTTTTTACATTTTTCATTAAGACAGATTGTAATTGAATGTTTACCTTGAGAAACGTGAAGCGAAAGCCATCCATTGACAAGAAAAGTCCATTTGCAGTCGCTCGTGCCTTCAAAAGCCTTATTCCCCTCTTTAAATGGTTTTATAATCTCGTTAGTAATTTAAAGTTGAATTTTTTTACATTTTTCATTAAAACATATTATAATTGAATGTTTACCTTGAGAAACATGAAGTGAAAGTGATCGATTGACAAGAAAAGGCCATTTATAGTCACTCATGGCTTCAAAAGCCTTATTAGTCGCCTTAAAGGGTTTTTTAATCTTATCATTGATTTTAACTTTTATTTTTTTACATTTTTCATTAACACAGATTGTAATTGAATGTTTACCTCGGGAAAAGTGAAGCGAAAGCCATCCATTGACAGGAAAAGTCCATTTGCAGTCACTCATGCCTTTGGCAGCCTTATTCCCCTCTTTAAATGGTTTTATAATCTCGTTATTAATTTAAAGTGGAATTTTTTTATATTTTTCATTAAAACAGATTAGAATTGAATGTTTGCCTTGGGAAACGTGAAGTGAAAGTGATCGATTGACAAGAAAAGTCCATTTATAGTCACTCATGGCTTCTAAAGCCTTATTACTCGCTTTAAAGGGTTTTAAAATCTTATTATTGAATTTAGGTTTTATTTTTTTACATTTTTCATTAAGACAGATTGTAATTGAATGTTTAGCTCGGGAAACGTGAAGCGAAAGCCATCAATTGACAAGAAAAGTCCATTTACAGTCACTTACGCCTTCGAAAGCCTTATTCCCCTCTTTAAATGGTTTTATAATCTCGTTATTAATTTCAAGTTGAACTTTTTTACATTTTTCATTAAAACATATTATAATTGAATGTTTACCTTGAGAAACATAAAGTGAAAGCGATCGATTGACAAGAAAAGTCCATTTAAGTCACTCATGGCTTCAAAAGCCTTATTACTCGCCTTAAAAGGTTTTATAATCTTATTATTGATTTTAACTTGAATTTTTTTCCATTTTTCATTAAGACAGATTGTAATTGAATGTCTACCTCGGGAAACGTGAAGCAAAAGCCATCCATTGACAAGAAAAGTCCATTTGCAGTCACTCATGCCTTTGGCAGCCTTATTCCCCTCTTTAAATGGTTTTATAATCTCGTTATTAATTTAAAGTTGAATTTTTTTACATTTTTCATTAAAACATATTATAATTGAATGTTTACCTTGAGAAACATGAAGTGAAAGCGATCGATTGACAAGAAAAGGCCATTTATAGTCACTCATGGCTTCAAAAGCCTTATTACTCGCCTTAAAGGGTTTTTTAATCTTATTATTGATTTTAACTTTTATTTTTTTACATTTTTCATTAACACAGATTGTAATTGAATGTTTACCTCGGGAAACGTGAAGCGAAAGCCATCCATTGACAGGAAAGGTCCATTTGCAGTCACTCATGCCTTCGAAAGCCTTATTCCCCTCTTTAAATGGTTTTATGATGTCGTTATTAATTTTAAATGGAATGTTTTTACATTTTTCATTAAAACAGATTAAAATTGAATGTTTATCCTGAGAAACGTGAAGCGAAAGCCATCCATTGACAAGAAAAGTACATTTGTAGTCACTCATGCCTTCGAAAGCCTTATTAGTCGCTTTAAATGGTTTTATAATCTCGTTATTAATTTAAAGTTTAATTTTTTCACATTTTTCATTAAAACATATTGTAATTGAATGTTTACCTTGAGAAACGTGAAGTGAAAACGATCGATTGCCAAGAAAAGACCATTTCTAGTCACTCAAGGCTTCAAAAGCCTTATTACTCGCCTTAAAGGGTTTTATAATCTCATTATTGATTTTAACTTGTATTTTTTTACATTTTTCATTAAGACAGATTGTAATTGAATGTTTACCTTGAGAAACGTGAAGCGAAAGCCATCCATTGACAAGAAAAGTCCATTTGCAGTCGCTCGTGCCTTCGAAAGCCTTATTCCCCTCTTTAAATGGTTTTATAATCTCGTTAGTAATTTAAAGTTGAATTTTTTTACATTTTTCATTAAAACATATTATAATTGAATGTTTACCTTGAGAAACGTGAAGTGAAAGTGATCGATTGACTAGAAAAGGCCATATAGTCACTCATGGCTTCAAAAGCCTTATTACTCGCCTTAAAGGGTTTTATAATCTCATTATTGAATTTAAGTTGTATTTTTTTACATTTTTCATTAAGACAGATTGTAATTGAATGTTTACCCTGAGAAACGTGAAGTGAAAGCCATCCATTGACAAGAAAAGTCCATTTGTAGTCACTCATGCCTTCGAAAGCCTTATTAGTCGCTTTAAAGGGTTTTATAATCTTATTATTGATTTTAACTTGAATTCTTTTACATTTTTCATTAAGACAGATTGTAATTGAATGTTTACCTTGGGAAACATGAAGAGGAAGCCATCCATTGACAAGAAAAGTCCAGTTACAGTTACTCATACCTTCGAAAGCCTTTTTCCCCTCTTTAAATGGTTTTATGATCTCGTTATTAATTTTCAATTAAATGTTTTTACATTTTTCATTCAAACAAATTAATATTTAATGTTTAGCTTGAGAAATGTGAGGTGAAAGCGATCGATTGATAAGAAAAGGTCATTTATAGTCACTCATGGCTTCAAAAGCCTTATTACTCGCCTTAAAGGGTTTTATAATCTTATTATTGATTTTAACTTGTATTTTTTTACATTTTTCATTAAGACAGATTGTTGTTGAATGTTTACCTCAGGAAAGGTGAAGCGAAAGCCATCCATTGACAAGAAAAGTCCATTTGCGGTCACTCATGCTTTCGAAAGCCTTATTCCCCTCTTTAAATGGTTTTATGATCTCGTTATTAATTTAAAGTGGAATTTTTTTACATTTTTCATTAAAACAGATTAGAATTGAATGTTTGCCTTGGGAAACGTGAAGTGAAAGTGATCGATTGACAAGAAAAGTCCATTTATAGTCACTCATGGCTTCTAAAGCCTTATTACTCGCTTTAAAGGGTTTTAAAATCTTATTATTGAATTTAGGTTTTATTTTTTTACATTTTTCATTAAGATATATTGTAATTGAATGTTTAGCTCGGGAAACGTGAAGCGAAAGCCATCAATTGACAAGAAAAGTCCATTTACAGTCACTTACGCCTTCGAAAGCCTTATTCCCCTCTTTAAATGGTTTTATAATCTCGTTATTAATTTCAAGTTGAACTTTTTTACATTTTTCATTAAAACATATTATAATTGAATGTTTACCTTGAGAAACATAAAGTGAAAGCGATCGATTGACAAGAAAAGTCCATTTAAGTCACTCATGGCTTCAAAAGCCTTATTACTCGCCTTAAAAGGTTTTATAATCTTATTATTGATTTTAACTTGAATTTTTTTCCATTTTTCATTAAGACAGATTGTAATTGAATGTCTACCTCGGGAAACGTGAAGCAAAAGCCATCCATTGACAAGAAAAGTCCATTTGCAGTCACTCATGCCTTTGGCAGCCTTATTCCCCTCTTTAAATGGTTTTATAATCTCGTTATTAATTTAAAGTTGAATTTTTTTACATTTTTCATTAAAACATATTATAATTGAATGTTTACCTTGAGAAACATGAAGTGAAAGCGATCGATTGACAAGAAAAGGCCATTTATAGTCACTCATGGCTTCAAAAGCCTTATTACTCGCCTTAAAGGGTTTTTTAATCTTATTATTGATTTTAACTTTTATTTTTTTACATTTTTCATTAACACAGATTGTAATTGAATGTTTACCTCGGGAAAAGTGAAGCGAAAGCCATCCATTGACAGGAAAAGTCCATTTGCAGTCACTCATGCCTTCGAAAGCCTTATTCCCCTCTTTAAATGGTTTTATGATGTCGTTATTAATTTTAAATGGAATGTTTTTACATTTTTCATTAAAACAGATTAAAATTGAATGTTTATCTTGAGAAACGTGAAGCGAAAGCCATCCATTGACAAGAAAAGTCTATTTGTAGTCACTCATGCCTTCGAAAGCCTTATTAGTCGCTTTAAATGGTTTTATAATCTCGTTATTAATTTAAAGTTTAATTTTTTTACATTTTTCATTAAAACATATTGTAATTGAATGTTTACCTTGAGAAACGTGAAGTGAAAACGATCGATTGACAAGAAAAGACCATTTCTAGTCACTCAAGGCTTCAAAAGCCTTATTACTCGCCTTAAAGGGTTTTATAATCTCATTATTGATTTTAACTTGTATTTTTTTACATTTTTCATTAAGACAGATTGTAATTGAATGTTTACCTTGAGAAACGTGAAGCGAAAGCCATCCATTGACAAGAAAAGTCCATTTGCAGTCGCTCGTGCCTTCGAAAGCCTTATTCCCCTCTTTAAATGGTTTTATAATCTCGTTAGTAATTTAAAGTTGAATTTTTTTACATTTTTCATTAAAACATATTATAATTGAATGTTTACCTTGAGAAACATGAAGTGAAAGTGATCGATTGACATGAAAAGGCCATTTATAGTCACTCATGGCTTCAAAAGCCTTATTAGTCGCCTTAAAGGGTTTTTTAATCTTATTATTGATTTTAACTTTTATTTTTTTACATTTTTCATTAACACAGATTGTAATTGAATGTTTACCTCGGGAAAAGTGAAGCGAAAGCCATCCATTGACAGGAAAAGTCCATTTGCAGTCACTCATGCCTTCGAAAGCCTTATTCCCCTCTTTAAATGGTTTTATGATGTCGTTATTAATTTAAAGTTTAATTTTTTTACATTTTTCATTAAAACATATTGTAATTGAATGTTTACCTTGAGAAACGTGAAGCGAAAGCCATCAATTGACAAGAAAAGTCCATTTACAGTCACTTACGCCTTCGAAAGCCTTATTCCCCTCTTTAAATGGTTTTATAATCTCGTTATTAATTTCAAGTTGAACTTTTTTACATTTTTCATTAAAACATATTATAATTGAATGTTTACCTTGAGAAACATAAAGTGAAAGCGATCGATTGATAAGAAAAGTCCATTTAAGTCACTCATGGCTTCAAAAGCCTTATTACTCGCCTTAAAAGGTTTTATAATCTTATTATTGATTTTAACTTGAATTTTTTTCCATTTTTCATTAAGACAGATTGTAATTGAATATCTACCTCAGGAAATGTGAAGCAAAAGCCATCCATTGACAAGAAAAGTCCATTTGCAGTCACTCATGCCTTTGGCAGCCTTATTCCCCTCTTTAAATGGTTTTATAATCTCGTTATTAATTTAAAGTTGAATTTTTTTACATTTTTCATTGAAACATATTGTAATTGAATGTTTACCTTGAGAAACATGAAGTGAAAGCGATCGATTGACAAGAAAAGGCCATTTATAGTCACTCATGGCTTCAAAAGCCTTATTACTCGCCTTAAAGGGTTTTTTAATCTTATTATTGATTTTAACTTTTATTTTTTTACATTTTTCATTAACACAGATTGTAATTGAATGTTTACCTCGGGAAACATGAAGCGAAAGCCATCCATTGACAGGAAAAGTCCATTTGCAGTCACTCATGCCTTCGAAAGCCTTATTCCCCTCTTTAAATGGTTTTATGATGTCGTTATTAATTTTAAATGGAATGTTTTTACATTTTTCTTTAAAACAGATTAAAATTGAATTTTTATCCTGAGAAACGTGAAGCGAAAGCCATCCATTGACAAGAAAAGTCCATTTGTAAATACTCATGCCTTCGAAAGCCTTATTAGTCGCTTTAAATGGTTTTATAATCTCGTTATTAATTTAAAGTTTAATTTTTTTACATTTTTCATTAAAACATATTGTAATTGAATGTTTACCTTGAGAAACGTGAAGTGAAAACGATCGATTGACAAGAAAAGACCATTTCTAGTCACTCAAGGCTTCAAAAGCCTTATTACTCGCCTTAAAGGGTTTTATAATCTCATTATTGATTTTAACTTGTATTTTTTTACATTTTTCATTAAGACAGATTGTAATTGAATGTTTACCTTGAGAAACGTGAAGCGAAAGCCATCCATTGACAAGAAAAGTCCATTTGCAGTCGTTCGTGCCTTCGAAAGCCTTATTCCCCTCTTTAAATGGTTTTATAATCTCGTTAGTAATTTAAAGTTGAATTTTTTTACATTTTTCATTAAAACATATTATAATTGAATGTTTACCTTGAGAAACGTGAAGTGAAAGCGATCGATTGACAAGAAAAGGCCATATAGTCACTCATGGCTTCAAAAACCTTATTACTCGCCTTAAAGGGTTTTATAATCTCATTATTGAATTTAAGTTGTATTTTTTTACATTTTTCATTAAGACAGATTATAATTGAATGTTTACCCTGAGAAACGTGAAGCGAAAGCCATCCATTGACAAGAAAAGTCCATTTGTAGTCACTCATGCCTTTGAAAGCCTTATTAGTCGCTTTAAATGGTTTTATAATCTCGTTATTAATTTAAAGTTTAATTTTTTTACATTTTTCATTAAAACATATTGTAATTGAATGTTTACCTTGAGAAACGTGAAGTGAAAACGATCGATTGACAAGAAAAGACCATTTCTAGTCACTCAAGGCTTCAAAAGCCTTATTACTCGCCTTAAAGGGTTTTATAATCTCATTATTGATTTTAACTTGTATTTTTTTACATTTTTCATTAAGACAGATTGTAATTGAATGTTTACCTTGAGAAACGTGAAGCGAAAGCCATCCATTGACAAGAAAAGTCCATTTGCAGTCGCTCGTGCCTTCGAAAGCCTTATTCCCCTCTTTAAATGGTTTTATAATCTCGTTAGTAATTTAAAGTTGAATTTTTTTACATTTTTCATTAAAACATATTATAATTGAATGTTTACCTTGAGAAACGTGAAGTGAAAGTGATCGATTGACTAGAAAAGGCCATATAGTCACTCATGGCTTCAAAAGCCTTATTACTCGCCTTAAAGGGTTTTATAATCTCATTATTGAATTTAAGTTGTATTTTTTTACATTTTTCATTAAGACAGATTGTAATTGAATGTTTACCCTGAGAAACGTGAAGTGAAAGCCATCCATTGACAAGAAAAGTCCATTTGTAGTCACTCATGCCTTCGAAAGCCTTTTTAGTCGCTTTAAAGGGTTTTATAATCTTATTATTGATTTTAACTTGAATTGTTTTACATTTTTCATTAAGACAGATTGTAATTGAATGTTTACCTTGGGAAACATGAAGAGGAAGCCATCCATTGACAAGAAAAGTCCAGTTACAGTTACTCATACCTTCGAAAGCCTTTTTCCCCTCTTTAAATGGTTTTATGATCTCGTTATTAATTTTTAATTAAATTTTTTTACATTTTTCATTAAAACAAATTAATATTTAATGTTTACCTTGAGAAATGTGAGGTGAAAGCGATCGATTGATAAGAAAAGGTCATTTATAGTCACTCATGGCTTCAAAAGCCTTATTACTCGTCTTAAAGGGTTTTATAATCTTATTATTGATTTTAACTTGTATTTTTTTACATTTTTCATTAAGACAGATTGTAGTTGAATGTTTACCTCAAGAAAGGTGAAGCGAAAGCCATCCATTGACAAGAAAAGTCCATTTGCGGTCACTCATGCCTTCGAAAGCCTTATTCCCCTCTTTAAATGGTTTTATGATCTCGTTATTAATTTAAAGTGGAATTTTTTTACATTTTTCATTAAAACAGATTAGAATTGAATGTTTGCCTTGGGAAACGTGAAGTGAAAGTGATCGATTGACAAGAAAAGTCCATTTATAGTCACTCATGGCTTTTAAAGCCTTATTACTCGCTTTAAAGGGTTTTAAAATCTTATTATTGAATTTAGGTTGTATTTTTTTACATTTTTCATTAAGATAGATTGTAATTGAATGTTTACCTCGGGAAACGTGAAGCGAAAGCCATCAATTGACAAGAAAAGTCCATTTACAGTCACTTACGCCTTCGAAAGCCTTATTCCCCTCTTTAAATGGTTTTATAATCTCGTTATTAATTTCAAGTTGAACTTTTTTACATTTTTCATTAAAACATATTATAATTGAATGTTTACCTTGAGAAACATAATGTGAAAGCGATCGATTGACAAGAAAAGTACATTTAAGTCACTCATGGCTTCAAAAGCCTTATTACTCGCCTTAAAAGGTTTTATAATCTTATTATTGATTTTAACTTGAATTTTTTTCCATTTTTCATTAAGACAGATTGTAATTGAATGTCTACCTCGAGAAACGTGAAGCAAAAGCCATCCATTGACAAAAAAAGTTCATTTGCAGTCACTCATGCCTTTGGCAGCCTTATTCCCCTCTTTAAATGGTTTTATAATCTCGTTATTAATTTAAAGTTGAATTTTTTTACATTTTTCATTAAAACATATTATAATTGAATGTTTCCCTTGAGAAACATGAAGTGAAAGCGATCGATTGATAAGAAAAGGCCATTTATAGTCACTCATGGCTTCAAAAGCCTTATTACTCGCCTTAAAGGGTTTTATAATCTTATTATTGATTTTAAGTTGTATTTTTTTACATTTTTCATTAAGACAGATTGTAATTGAATTTTTAGCTCGGGACTCGTGAACTGCAAGCCATCCATTGACAAGAAAAGTCCATTTGTAGTCACTCATGCCTTCGAAAGCCTTATTAGTCGCTTTCAAGGGTTTTATAATCTTATTATTGATTTTAACTTGTATTTTTTTACATTTTTCATTAAGACAGATTGTAGTTGAATGTTTACCTCAGGAAAGGTGAAGCGAAAGCCATCCACTGACAAGAAAAGTCCATTTGCAGTCACTCATGCCTTCGAAAGCCGTATTCCTCTCTTTAAATGGTTTTATAATCTCGTTATTAATTCAAAGTTTAATTTTTTTACATTTTTCATTAAGACATACTATAATTGAATGTTTAGCTTGAGAAACGTGAAGTGACAGCGATCGATTGACAAGAAAAAGCCATTTATAGTCACTCAATGCTTCAAAAGCCTTATTACTCGCCTTAAAGGGTTTTATAATCTCATTATTGATTTTCACTTGTATTTTTTTACATTTTTCATTAAGACAGATTGTAATTGAATGTTTACCTCGGGACACGTGAAGCGAAAGCCATCCATTGACAAGAAAAGTCCATTTGCAGTCGCTCATGCCTTCGGAAGCCTTATTCCCCTCTTTAAATGGTTTTATAATCTCGTTATTAATTTAAAGTTGAATTTTTTTACATTTTTCATTAAAACATAGTATAATTGAATGTTTACCTTGAGAAAAGCGATCGATTGACAAGAAAAGGCCATTTATAGTCACTCATGGTTTTAAAAGCCTTATTACTAGCCTTAAAGGGTTTTATAATCTCATTATTGAATTTGAGTTGTATTTTTTTACATTTTACATTAAGACAGATTGTAATTGAATGTTTACCCTGAGAAACGTGAAGCGAAAGCCATCCATTGACAAGAAAAGTCCATTTGCATCACTCATGCCTTCGAAAGCCTTATTCCCTTCTTTAAATGGTTTTATGATATCGTTATTAATTTTAGATGGAATTTTTTTACGTTTTTCATTAAAACAGATTGAGATTGAATGTTTACCTTGAGAAACGTGAGGTGAAAGCGATCGATTGATAAGAAAAGGCCATTTATAGTCACTCATGGCTTCAAAAGCCTTATTACTCGCGTGAAAGGGTTTTATAATCTTATTATTGATTTTAACTTGCATTTTTCATTAAGATAGATTGTAATTGAATGTTTACCTCGGGTAACGTGTAGCGAAAGCCATCGATTAACAAGAAAAGTTCATTTACAGTCACTCATGCCTTCGAAAGCCTTATTCCCCTCTTTAAATGGTTTTGTAATCTCGTTATTAATTTAAAGTTGAATTTTTTTACATTTTTGATTAAAACATATTATAATTGAATGTTTACCTTGAGAAACGTGAAGTGAAAGTGATTGACTGACAAGAAAAGGCCATTTACAGTCACTCATGGCTTCAAAAGCCTTATTACTCGCCTTAAAGGCTTTTATAAACTCATTATTGATTTTAACTTGTATTTTTTTACATTTTTCATTAAGACAGATTGTTATTGAATGTTTACCTTGAGAAACGTGAGGTGAAAGCGATCGATTGACAAGAAAAGGTCATTTATAGTCACTCAAGGCTTCAAAAGCCTTATTACTCGCCTTAAAGGGTTTTCTAATCTTATTATTGATTTTAACTTGTATTTTTTTACATTTTTCATTAAGACAGATTGTAATTGAATGTTTACCTTTGGAAACGTGAACAAAAAGCCATCCATTGACAACAAAAGTCCAGTTACAGTTACTCATACCTTCGAAAGCCTTTTTCCCCTCTTTAAATGGTTTTATGATCTAGTTATTAATTTTCAATTACATTTTTTTACATTTGTCATTAAAACAAATTAATATTTAATGTTTACCTTGAGAAATGTGAGGTGAAAGGGATCGATTGACAAGAAAAGGCCATTTATAGTCACTCATGGCTTCAAAAGTCTTATTACTTGCCTTAAAAGGTTTTATAATCTTATTATTGATTTTAACTTATAGTTTTTTACATTTTTCATTAAGACAGATTGTAGTTGAATGTTTATCTCAGGAAAGGTGAAGCGAAAGCCATCCACTGACAAGAAAAGTCCATTTGCAGTCACTCATGCCTTCGAAAGTCGTATTCCTCTCTTTAAATGGTTTTATAATCTCGTTATTAATTCAAAGTTTAATTTTTTTACATTTTTCATTAAGACATACTATAATTGAATGTTTAGCTTGAGAAACGTGAAGTGAAAGCGATCGATTGACAAGAAAAGGCCATTTATAGTCACTCATGGCTTCAAAAGCCTTATTACTCGCCTTAAAGGGTTTTATAATCTTATTATTGAATTTAAGTTGTATTTTTTTACATTTTTCATTAAGACAGATTGTAGTTGAATGTTTACCTCAGGAAAGGTGAAGCGAAAGCCATCCATTGACAAGAAAAGTCCATTTGCGGTCACTCATGCCTTCGAAAGCCTTATTCCCCTCTTTAAATGGTTTTATGATCTCGTTATTAATTTAAAGTGGAATTTTTTTACATTTTTTATTAAAACAGATTAGAATTGAATGTTTGCCTTGGGAAATGTGAAGTGAAAGTGATCGATTGACAAGAAAAGTCCATTTATAGTCACTCATGGCTTCTAAAGCCTTATTACTCGCTTTAAAGGGTTTTATAATCTTATTATTGAATTTACGTTGTATTTGTTTACATTTTTCATTAAGACAGATTGTAATTGAATGTTTACCTCGGGAAACGTGAAGCGAAAGCCATCAATTGACAAGAAAAGTCCATTTACAGTCACTTACGCCTTCGAAAGCCTTATTCCCCTCTTTAAATGGTTTTATAATCTCGTTATTAATTTCAAGTTGAACTTTTTTACATTTTTCATTAAAACATATTATAATTGAATGTTTACCTTGAGAAACATAAAGTGAAAGCGATCGATTGACAAGGAAAGTCCGTTTATAGTCACTCATGGCTTCAAAAGCCTTATTACCCGTCTTAAAAGGTTTTATAATCTTATTATTGATTTTAACTTGAATTTTTTTGTATTTTTCATTAAGACAGATTGTAATTGAATGTCTACCTCGAGAAACGTGAAGCAAAAGCCATCCGTTGACAAGAAAAGTCCATTTGCAGTCACTTATGCCTTTGGCAGCCTTATTCCCCTCTTTAAATGGTTTTATAATCTCGTTATTAATTTAAAGTTGAATTTTTTTACTTTTTTCATTAAAACATATTATAATTGAATGTTTACCTTGAGAAACGTGAAGTGAAAGTGATCGATTAACAAGAAAAGGCCATTTATAGTCACTCATGACTTCAAAAGCCTTATTACTCGCCTTAAAGGGTTTTATAATCTCATTATTGAATTTAAGTTGTATTTTTTTACATTTTTCATTAAGACAGATTGTAATTGAGTGTTTACCCTGAGAAACGTGAAGTGAAAGCCATCCATTGACAAGAAAAGTCCATTTGTAGTCACTCATGCCTTCGAAAGCCTTATTAGTCGCTTTAAAGGGTTTTATAATCTTATTATTGATTTTAACTTGAATTGTTTTACATTTTTCATTAAGACAGATTATAATTGAATGTTTACCTTGGGAAACGTGAAGAGAAAGCCATCCATTGACAAGAAAAGTCCAGTTACAGTTACTCATACCTTCGAAAGCCTTTTTCCCCTCTTTAAATGGTTTTATAATCTCGTTATTAATTTAAAGTGGAATTTTTTTACATTTTTCATTAAAATAGATTAGAATTGAATGTTTACCTTGGGAAATGTGAGGTGAAAGCGATCGATTGACAAGAAAAGGTCATTTATAGTCACTCATGGCTTCAAAAGCCTTATTACTCGCCTTAAAGGGTTTTATAATCTTATTATTGATTTTAACTTGTATTTTTTTACATTTTTCATTAAGACAGATTGTAGTTGAATGTTTACCTCAAGAAAGGTGAAGCGAAAGCCATCCATTGACAAGAAAAGTCTATTTGCGGTCACTCATGCCTTCGAAAGCCTTATTCCTCTCTTTAAATGGTTTTATGATCTCGTTATTAATTTAAAGTGGAATTTTTTTACATTTTTCATTAAAACAGGTTAGAATTGAATGTTTGCCTTGGGAAACGTGAAGTGAAAGTGATCGATTGACAAGAAAAGTCTATTTATAGTCACTTATGGCTTTTAAAGCCTTATTACTCGCTTTAAAGGGTTTTATAATCTTATTATTGAATTTAGGTTGTATTTTTTTACATTTTTCATTAAAACAGATTAAAATTGACTGTTTACCTTGAGAAACGTGAGGTGAAATCGATCGGTTGACAAGAAAAGGCCATTTATAGCCACTCATGGCTTCAAAAGCCTTATTACTCGCGTTAAAGGGTTTTATAATCTCATTATTGATTTTAACTTGTATTTTTTTACATTTTTCATTAAGACAGATTGTAGTTGAATGTTTACCTCGGGAAACGTGAAGCGAAAGCCATCCATTGACAAGAAAAGTCCATTTGCAGTCGCTCGTGCCTTCGAAAGCCTTATTCCCCTCTTTAAATGGTTTTATAATCTCGTTATTAATTTAAAGTTGAATTTTTTTACATTTTTCATTAAAACATATTATAATTGAATGTTTACCTTGAGAAACGTGAAGTGAAAGTGATCGATTAACAAGAAAAGGCCATTTATAGTCACTCATGACTTCAAAAGCCTTATTACTCGCCTTAAAGGGTTTTATAATCTCATTATTGAATTTAAGTTCTATTTTTTTACATTTTTCATTAAGACAGATTGTAATTGAATGTTTACCCTGAGAAACGTGAAGCGAAAGCCATCCATTGACAAGAAAAGTCCATTTGTAGTCACTCATGCCTTCGAAAGCCTTATTAGTCGCTTTAAAGGGTTTTATAATCTTATTATTGATTTTAACTTGAATTGTTTTACATTTTTCATTAAGACAGATTATAATTGAATGTTTACCTTGGGAAACGTGAAGAGAAAGCCATCCATTGACAAGAAAAGTCCAGTTACAGTTACTCATACCTTCGAAAGCCTTTTTCCCCTCTTTAAATGGTTTTATGATCTCGTTATTAATTTAAAGTGGAATTTTTTTACATTTTTCATTAAAATAGATTAGAATTGAATGTTTGCCTTGGGAAATGTGAGGTGAAAGCGATCGATTGATAAGAAAAGGTCATTTATAGTCACTCATGGCTTCAAAAGCCTTATTACTCGCCTTAAAGGGTTTTATAATCTTATTATTGATTTTAACTTGTATTTTTTTACATTTTTCATTAAGACAGATTGTAGTTGAATGTTTACCTCAGGAAAGGTGAAGCGAAAGCCATCCATTGACAAGAAAAGTCTATTTGCGGTCACTCATGCCTTCGAAAGCCTTATTCCCCTCTTTAAATGGTTTTATGATCTCGTTATTAATTTAAAGTGGAATTTTTTTACATTTTTCATTAAAACAGGTTAGAATTGAATGTTTGCCTTGGGAAACGTGAAGTGAAAGTGATCGATTGACAAGAAAAGGCCATTTCTAGTCACTCAAGGCTTCAAAAGCCTTATTACTCGCCTTAAAGGGTTTTATAATCTCATTATTGATTTTAACTTGTATTTTTTTACATTTTTCATTAAGATAGATTGTAATTGAATGTTTACCTTGGGACACGTGAAGCGAAAGCCATCCATTGAAAAGAAAAGTCAATTTGCATCACTCATGCCTTCGAAAGCCTTATTCCCCTCTTTAAATGGTTTTATGATCTCGTTATTAATTTTAAATGGAATTTTTTTACATTTTTCATTAAAACAGATTAAAATTGAATGTTTACCTTGAGAAACATGAGGTGAAAGTGATCGATTGACAAGAAAAGGCCATTTCTAGTCACTCAAGGCTTCAAAAGCCTTATTACCCGCCTTAAAGGGTTTTATAATCTCATTATTGATTTTAACTTGTATTTTTTTACATTTTTCATTAAGACAGATTGTAATTGAATGTTTACCTTGGGACACGTGAAGCGAAAGCCATCCATTGACAAGAAAAGTCCATTTGCAGTCGCTCGTGCCTTTGAAAGCCTTATTCCCCTCTTTAAATGGTTTTATAATCTCGTTAGTGTTTTAAAGTTAAATTTTTTTACATTTTTCATTAAAACATATTATAATTGAATGTTTACCTTGAGAAACGTGAAGTGAAAGCGATCGATTGAAAAGAAAAGGCCATTTATAGTCACTCATGGCTTCAAAAGCTTTATTACTCGCCTTAAAGAGTTTTATAATCTCATTATTGAATTTAAGTTGTATTTTTTTACATTTTTCATTAAGACAGATTGTAATTGAGTGTTTACCCTGAGAAACGTGAAGTGAAAGCCATCCATTGACAAGAAAAGTCCATTTGTAGTCACTCATGCCTTCGAAAGCCTTATTAGTCGCTTTAAAGGGTTTTATAATCTTATTATTGATTTTAACTTGAATTGTTTTACATTTTTCATTAAGACAGATTATAATTGAATGTTTACCTTGGGAAACGTGAAGAGAAAGCCATCCATTGACAAGAAAAGTCCAGTTACAGTTACTCATACCTTCGAAAGCCTTTTTCCCCTCTTTAAATGGTTTTATAATCTCGTTATTAATTTAAAGTGGAATTTTTTTACATTTTTCATTAAAATAGATTAGAATTGAATGTTTACCTTGGGAAATGTGAGGTGAAAGCGATCGATTGACAAGAAAAGGTCATTTATAGTCACTCATGGCTTCAAAAGCCTTATTACTCGCCTTAAAGGGTTTTATAATCTTATTATTGATTTTAACTTGTATTTTTTTACATTTTTCATTAAGACAGATTGTAGTTGAATGTTTACCTCAAGAAAGGTGAAGCGAAAGCCATCCATTGACAAGAAAAGTCTATTTGCGGTCACTCATGCCTTCGAAAGCCTTATTCCTCTCTTTAAATGGTTTTATGATCTCGTTATTAATTTAAAGTGGAATTTTTTTACATTTTTCATTAAAACAGGTTAGAATTGAATGTTTGCCTTGGGAAACGTGAAGTGAAAGTGATCGATTGACAAGAAAAGTCTATTTATAGTCACTCATGGCTTTTAAAGCCTTATTACTCGCTTTAAAGGGTTTTATAATCTTATTATTGAATTTAGGTTGTATTTTTTTACATTTCTCATTAAGACAGATTGTAATTGAATGTTTACCTCGGGAAACGTGAACGAAAGCCATCAATTGACAAGAAAAGTCCATTTACAGTCACTTACGCCTTCGAAAGCTTTATTCCCCTCTTTAAATGGTTTTATAATCTCGTTATTAATTTCAAGTTGAACTTTTTTACATTTTTCATTAAAACATATTATAATTGAATGTTTACCTTGAGAAACATAAAGTGAAAGCGATCGATTGACAAGAAAAGTCCATTTATAGTTACTCATGGCTTCAAAAGCCTTATTACTCGCCTTAAAAGGTTTTATAATCTTATTATTGATTTTAACTTGAATTTTTTTGCATTTTTCATTAAGACAGATTGTAATTGAATGTCTACCTCAGGAAACGTGAAGCAAAAGCCATCCATTGACAAGAAAAGTCCATTTGCAGTCACTCATGCCTTTGACAGCCTTATTCCCTTCTTCAAATGGTTTTATAATCTCATTATTAATTTAAAGTTGAATTTTTTTACATTTTTCATTAAAACATATTATAATTGAATGTTTACCTTGAGAAACATGAAGTGAAAGCGATCGATTGACAAGAAAAAGCCATTTATAGTCACTCATGGCTTCAAAAGCCTTATTACTCGCCTTAAAGGGTTTTATAATCTTATTATTGATTGTAACTTTTACTTTTTTACATTTTTCATTAAGACAGATTGTAATTGAATGTTTACCTCGAGAAACGTGAAGCGAAAGCCATCCATTGACAGGAAAAGTCCATTTGCAGTCACTCATGCCTTCGAAAGCCTTATTCCCCTCTTTAAATGGTTTTATGATGTCGTTATTAATTTTAAATGGAATGTTTTTACATTTTTCATTAAAACAGATTAAAATTGAATGTTTACCCTGAGAAACGTGAAGCGAAAGCCATCCATTGACAAGAAAAGTCCATTTGTAGTCACTCATGCCTTCGAAAGCCTTATTAGTCGCTTTAAATGGTTTTATAATCTCGTTATTAATTTAAAGTTTAATTTTTTTACATTTTTCATTAAAACATATTGTAATTGAATGTTTACCTTGAGAAACGTGAAGTGAAAGCGATCGATTGACAAGAAAAAGCCATTTCTAGTCACTCAAGGCTTCAAAAGCCTTATTACTCGCCTTAAAGGGTTTTATAATTTCATTATTGATTTTAACTTGTATTTTTTCACATTTTTCATTAAGACAGATTGTAATTGAATGTTTACCTCAGGACACGTGAAGCAAAAGCCATCCATTGACAAGAAAAGTCAATTTGCATCACTCATGCCTCCGAAAGCCTTATTCTCTTATTTAAATGGTTTTATGATCTCGTTATTAATTTTAAATGGAATTTTTTTACATTTTTCATTAAAACAGATTAAAATTGAATGTTTACCTTGAGAAACGTGAGGTGAAAGCGATCGATTGACAAGAAAAGCCCATTTATAGTCACTCATGGCTTCAAAAGCCTTATTACTCGCGTGAAAGGGTTTTATAATCTTATTATTGATTTTAACTTGCATTTTTTAGCATTTTTCATTAAGGTAGAATGTAATTGAATGTTTATCTCGGGAAACGTGAGGCAAAACCCATCCATTGACAAGAAAAGTCCATTTGCAGTACTCATGCCTTCGAAAGCTATATTCCCCTCTTTAAATGGTTTTATGATCTCGTTATTAATTTTAAATTGAATTTTTTTACATTTTTTATTAAAACAGATTAAAATTGACTGTTTACCTTGAGAAACGTGAGGTGAAAGCGATCGGTTGACAAGAAAAGGCCATTTATAGTCACTCATGGCTTCAAAAGTCTTATTACTCGCGTTAAAGGGTTTTATAATCTCATTATTGAATTTAAGTTGTATTTTTTTACATTTTTCATTAAGACAGATTGTAATTGAATGTTTACCTCAGGAAACGTGAAGCGAAAGCCAACCATTGACAGGAAAAGTCCATTTGCAGTCACTCATGCCTTCGAAAGCCTTATTCCCCTCTTTAAATGGTTTTATGATGTCGTTATTAATTTTAAATGGAATTTTTTTACATTTTTCATTAAAACAGATTAAAATTGAATGTTTACCCTGAGAAACGTGAAGCGAAAGCCATCCATTGACAAGAAAAGTCCATTTGTAGTCACTCATGCCTTCGAAAGCCTTATTAGTCTCTTTACAGGGTTTTATAATCTTATTATTGATTTTAACTTCAATTGTTTTACATTTTTCATTAAGACAGATTGTAATTGAATGTTTACCTTGGGAAACGTGAAGAGAAAGCCATCCATTGACAACAAAAGTCTAGTTACAGTTACTCATACCTTCGGAAGCCTTTTTCCCCTCTTTAAATGGTTTTATCATCTCGTTATTAATTTTCAATTAAATATTTTTACATTTTTCATTAAAACAAATTAATATTTAATGTTAACCTTGAGAAATGTGAGGTGAAAGCGATCGATTGACAAGAAAACACCATTTATAGTCACTCATGGCTTCAAAAGCTTTATTACTCGCCTTAAAGGGTTTTATAATCTTATTATTGATTTTAACTTGTATTTTTTTACATTTTTCATTCAGACAGATTGTAGTTGAATGTTTACCTCGGGAAACGTGAAGCGAAAGCCATCCATTGACAAGAAAAGTCCATTTGCAGTACTCATGCCTTCGAAAGCCAGTTCCCCTCTTTAAATGGTTTTATGATCTCGTTATTAATTTTAAATTGAATATTTTAACATTTTTTATTAAAACAGATGAAAATTGACTGTTTACCCTGAGAAACGTGAGGTGAAAGCGATCGATTGACAAGAAAAGGCCATTTATAGCCACTCATGGCTTCAAAAGCCTTATTACTCGCCTTAAAGGGTTTTATAATCTTATTATTGATTTTAACTTGTATTTTTTTACATTTTTCATTAAGACAAATTGTAGTTGAATGTTTACCTCAGGAAAGGTGAAGCGAAAGCCATCCATTGACAAGAAAAGTCCATTTGCGGTCACTCATGCCTTCGAAAACCTTATTCCCCTCTTTAAATGGTTTTATGATCTCGTTATTAATTTAAAGTGGAATTTTTTTACATTTTTCATTAAAACAGATTCGAATTGAATGTTTGCCTTGGGAAATGTGAAGTGAAAGTGATCGATTGACAAGAAAAGTCCATTTATAGTCACTCATGGCTTCTAAAGCCTTATTACTCGCTTTAAAGGGTTTTATAATCTTATTATTGAATTTAGGTTGTATTTTTTTACATTTTTCATTAAAACAGAATGTAATTGAATGTTTACCTAGGGAAACGTAAAGCGAAAGCCATCAATTGACAAGAAAAGTTCATTTAGAGTCAGTTACGCCTTCGAAAGCCTTATTCCCCTCTTTAAATGGTTTTAGAATCTCGTTATTAATTTCAAGTTGAACTTTTTTATATTTTTCGTTAAAACATATTATAATTGAATGTTTACCTTGAGAAACATAAAGTGAAAGCGATCGATTGACAAGAAAAGTCCATTTATAGTCACTCATGGCTTCAAAAGCCTTATTACTCGCCTTAAAGGTTTTATAATCTTATTATTGATTTTAACTTGAATTTTTTTGCATTTGTCATTAAGACAGATTGTAATTGAATGTCTACCTCAGGAAACGTGAAGCAAAAGCCATCCATTGACAACAAAAGTCCATTTGCAGTCACTCATGCCTTTGGCAGCCTTATTCCCCTCTTTAAATGGTTTTATAATCTCGTTATTAATTTAAAGTTGAAATTTTTTACATTTTTCATTAAAACATATTATAATTGAATGTTTACCTTGAGAAACATGAAGTGAAAGCGATCGATTGACAAGAAAAGGCCATTTATAGTCACTCATGGCTTCAAAAGCCTTATTACTCTCCTTAAAGGGTTTTATAATCTTATTATTGATTTTAACTTTTATTTTTTTACATTTTTCATTAAGACAGATTGTAATTGAATGTTTACCTCGGGAAACATGAAGCGAAAGCCATCCATTGACAGGAAAAGTCCATTTGCAGTCACTCATGCCTTCGAAAGCCTTATTCCCCTCTTTAAATGGTTTTATGATGTCGTTATTAATTTTAAACGGAATGTTTTTACATTTTTCATTAAAACAGATTAAAATTGAATGTTTACCCTGAGAAACGTGAAGCGCAAGCCATCCATTGACAAGAAAAGTCCATTTGTAGTCACTCATGCCTTCGAAAGCCTTATTAGTCGCTTTAAATGGTTTTATAATCTCGTTATTAATTTAAAGTTTAATTTTTTTACATTTTTCATTAAAAGATATTGTAATTGAATGTTTACCTTGAGAAACGTGAAGTGAAAGCGATCGATTGACAAGAAAAGGCCATTTCTAGTCACTCAAGGCTTCAAAAGCCTTATTACTCGCCTTAAAGGGTTTTATAATCTCATTATTGATTTTAACTTGTATTTTTTTACATTTTTCATTAAGACAGATTGTAATTGAATGTTTACCTCGGGACACGTGAAGCGAAAGCCATCCATTGACAAGAAAAGTCAATTTGCATCACTGATGCCTTCGAAAGCCTTATTCCCCTCTTTAAATGGTTTTATGATCTCGTTATTAATTTTAAATCGAAGTTTTTTACATTTTTCATTAAAACAGATTAAAATTGAATGTTTACCTTGAGAAACGTGAGGTGAAAGCGATCGATTGATAAGAAAAGGCCATTTATAGTCAGTCATGGCTTCAAAAGCCTTATTACTCGCGTGAAAGGGTTTTATAATCTTATTATTGATTTTAACTTGAATTTTTTTGCATTTTTCATTAAGCTAGAATGTAATTGAATGTTTACCTCGGGAAACGTGAGACAAAACCCATCCATTGACAAGAAAAGTTGATTTGCAGTACTCATGCCTTCGAAAGCCATATTCCCCTATTTAAATGGTTTTATGATCTCGCTATTAATTTTAAATTGAATTTTTTTACATTTTTTATTAAAACAGATTAAAATTGACTGTTTACCTTGAGGAACATGAGGTCAAAGCGATCGATTGAAAAGAAAAGGCCATTTATAGTCACTCATGGCTTCAAAGGCCTTATTACTCGCGTTAAAAGGTTTTATAATCTCATTATTGAATTTAAGTTGTATTTTTTTACATTTTTCATTTAGACAGATTATAATTGAATGTTTACCTCAGGAAACGTGAAGCGAAAGCCAACCATTGACAGGAAAAGTCCATTTGCAGTCACTCATGCCTTCGAAAGCCTTATTCCCCTCTTTAAATGGTTTTATGATGTCGTTATTAATTTTAAATGGAATTTTTTACATTTTTCATTAAAACAGATTAAAATTGAATGTTTACCCTGAGAAACGTGAAGCGAAAGCCATCCATTGACAAGAAAAGTCCATTTGTAGTCACTCATGCCTTCGAAAGCCTTATTGGTCGCTTTAAAGGGTTTTATAATCTTATTATTGATTTCAACTTGAATTGTTTTGCATTTTTCATTAAGACAGATTGTAATTGAATGTTTACCTTGGGAAACGTGAAGAGAAAGCCATCCATTGACAACAAAAGTCCAGTTACAGTTATTCATACCTTCGGAAGCCTTTTTCCCCTCTTTAAATGGTTTTATGATCTCGTTATTAATTTTCAATTAAATATTTTCACATTTTTCATTAAAATAAATTAATATTTAATGTTAACCTTGAGAAATGTGAGGTGAAAGCGATCGATTGACAAGAAAAAGCCATTTATAGTCACTCATGGCTTCAAAAGCCTTATTACTCGCCTTAAAGGGTTTTATAATCTTATTATTGATTTTAACTTGTATTTTTTTACATTTTTCATTAAGACAGATTGTAGTTGAATGTTTACCTCAGGAAACGTGAAGCGAAATCCATCCATTGACGAGAAAAGTCCATTTACAGTACTCATGCCTTCGAAAGCCATGTTCCCCTCTTTAAATGATTTAATGATCTCGTTATTAATTTTAAATTGAATATTTTAACATTTTTTATTAAAACAGATTAAAATTGACTGTTTACCTTGAGAAACGTGAGGTGAAAGCGATCGATTGACAAGAAAAGGCCATTTATAGCCACTCATGGCTTCAAAAGCCTTATTACTCGCCTTCAAGGGTTTTATAATCTTATTATTGATTTTAACTTGTATTTTTTTACATTTTTTATTAAGACAGATTGTAGTTGAATGTTTACCTCGGGAAACGTGAAGCGAAAGCCATCCATTGACAAGAAAAGTCCATTTGCAGTCGCTCGTGCCTTCGAAAGCCTTATTCCCCTCTTTAAATGGTTTTATAATCTCGTTATTAATTTAAAGTTGAATTTTTTTACATTTTTCATTAAAACATATTATAATTGAATGTTTACCTTGAGAAACGTGAAGTGAAAGTGATCGATTAACAAGAAAAGGCCATTTATAGTCACTCATGACTTCAAAAGCCTTATTACTCGCCTTAAAGGGTTTTATAATCTCATTATTGAATTTAAGTTCTATTTTTTTACATTTTTCATTAAGACAGATTGTAATTGAATGTTTACCCTGAGAAACGTGAAGCGAAAGCCATCCATTGACAAGAAAAGTCCATTTGTAGTCACTCATGCCTTCGAAAGCCTTATTAGTCGCTTTAAAGGGTTTTATAATCTTATTATTGATTTTAACTTGAATTGTTTTATATTTTTCATTCAGACAGATTGTAATTGAATGTTTACCTTGGGAAACATGAAGAGAAAGCCATCCATTGACAAGAAAAGTCCAGTTACAGTTACTCATACCTTCGAAAGCCTTTTTCCCCTCTTTAAATGGTTTTATGATCTTGTTATTAATTTTTAATTAAATTTTTTTACATTTTTTATTAAAACAAATTAATATTTAATGTTTACCTTGAGAAATGTGAGGTGAAAGCGATCGATTGGCAAGAAAAGGCCATTTGCAGTCACTCATGCCTTTAGCAACCTTATTCCCCTCTTTAAATGGTTTTATAATCTCGTTATTAATTTAAAGTTGAATTTTTTTACATTTTTCATTAAAACATATTATAATTGAATGTTTACCTTGAGAAACATGAAGTGAAAGCGATCGATTGACAAGAAAAGGCCATTTATAGTCACTCATGGCTTCAAAAGCCTTATTACTCTCCTTAAAGGGTTTTATAATCTTATTATTGATTTTAACTTTTATTTTTTTACATTTTTCATTAAGACAGATTGTAATTGAATGTTTACCTCGGGAAACATGAAGCGAAAGCCATCCATTGACAGGAAAAGTCCATTTGCAGTCACTCATGCCTTCGAAAGCCTTATTCCCCTCTTTAAATGGTTTTATGATCTCGTTATTAATTTTAAATGGAATTTTTTTACATTTTTCATTAAAACAGATTAAAATTGAATGTTTACCTTGAGAAACGTGAGGTGAAAGCGATCGATTGACAAGAAAAGGCCATTTATAGTCACTCATGGCTTCAAAAGCCTTATTACTCGCGTGAAAGGGTTTTATAATCTTATTATTGATTTTAACTTGAATTTTTTTGTATTTTTCATTAAGCTAGAATGTAATTGAATGTTTATCTCGAGAAACGTGAGGCAAAACCCATCCATTGACAAGAAAAGTCCATTTGCAGTACTCATGCCTTCGAAAGCCATATTCCCCTCTTTAAATGGTTTTATGATCTCGTTATTAATTTTAAATTGAATTTTTTACATTTTTTATTAAAACAGATTAAAATTGACTGTTTACCTTGAGAAACGTGAGGTGAAAGTGATCGATTGACAAGAAAAGGCCATTTATAGTCACTCATGGCTTCAAAAGCCTTATTTCTCGCGTTAAAGGGTTTTATAATCTCATTATTGAATTTAAGTTGTATTTTTTTACATTTTTCATTAAGACAGATTGTAATTGAATGTTTACCTCAGGAAACGTGAAGTGAAAGCCAACCATTGACAGGAAAAGTCCATTTGTAGTCACTCATGCCTTCGAAAGCCTTATTCCCCTCTTTAAATGGTTTTATGATGTCGTTATTAATTTTAAACGGAATTTTTTTACATTTTTCATTAAAACAGATTAAAATTGAATGTTTATCATGAGAAACGTGAAGCGAAAGCCGTCCATTGACAAGAAAAGTCCATTTGTAGTCACTCATGCCTTCGAAAGCCTTATTAGTCGCTTTAAAGGGTTTTATAATCTTATTATTGATTTCAACTTAAATTGTTTTGCATTTTTCATTAAGACAGATTGTAATTGAATGTTTACCTTGGGAAACTGAAGAGAAAGCCATCCATTGACAACAAAAGTCCAGTTACAGTTACTCATACCTTCGGAAGCCTTGTTCCCCTCTTTAAATGGTTTTATGATCTCATTATTAATTTTCAATTAAATAGTTTTACATTTTTCATTAAAACAAATTAATATTTAATGTTAACCTTGAGAAATGTGAGGTGAAAGCGATCGATTGACAAGAAAAGGCCATTTATAGTCACTCATGGCTTCAAAAGCAGTATTACTCGCCTTAAAGGGTTTTATAATCTTATTATTGATTTTAACTTGTATTTTTTTACATTTTTCATTAAGACAGATTGTAGTTGAATGTTTACCTCAGGAAACGTGAAGCGAAAGCCATCCATTGACAAGAAAAGTCCATTTGCAGTACTCATGCCTTCGAAAGCCATGTTCCTCTCTTTAAATGGTTTTATGATCTCGTTATTAATTTTAAATTGAATATTTTAACATTTTTTATTAAAACAGATTAAAATTGACTGTTTACCTTGAGAAACGTGAGGTGAAAGCGATCGATTGACAAGAAAAGACCATTTATAGCCACTCAAGGCTTCAAAAGCCTTATTACTCGCCTTAAAGGGTTTTATAATCTTATTATTGATTTTAAGTTGTATTTTTTTACATTTTTCATTAAGACAGATTGTAATTGAATGTTTACCTCAGGAAACGTGAAGCGAAAGCCATCCATTGACAGGAAAAGTCCATTTGCAGTCACTCATGCCTTCGAAAGCCTTATTCCCCTCTTTAAATGGTTTTATGATGTCGTTATTAATTTTAAATGGAATTTTTTTACATTTTTCATTAAAACAGATTAAAATTGAATGTTTACCCTGAGAAACGTGAAGCGAAAGCCATCCATTGACAAGAAAAGTCTATTTGTAGTCACTCATGCCTTCGAAAGCCCTATTAGTCGCTTTAAAGGGTTTTATAATCTTATTATTGATTTTAACTTGAATTGTTTTACATTTTTCATTCAGATAGATTGTAATTGAATGTTTACCTTGGGAAACGTGAAGAGAAAGCTATCCATTGACAAGAAAAGTCCAGTTACAGTTAGTCATACCTTCGAAAGCCTTTTTCCCCTCTTTAAATGGTTTTATGATCTCGTTATTAATTTTCAATTAAATTTTTTTACATTTTTCATTAAAACAAATTAATATTTAATGTTTACCTTGAGAAATGTGAGGTGAAAGCGATCGATTGACAAGAAAAGGCCATTTGCAGTCACTCATGCCTTTGGCAACCTTATTCCCCTCTTTAAATGGTTTTATAATCTCGTTATTAATTTAAAGTTGAATTTTTTTACATTTTTCATTAAAACATATTATAATTGAATGTTTACCTTGAGAAACATGAAGTGAAAGCGATCGATTGACAAGAAAAGGCCATTTATAATCACTCATGGATTCAAAAGCCTTATTACTCTCCTTAAAGGGTTTTATAATCTTATTATTGATTTTAACTTTTATTTTTTTACATTTTTCATTAAGACAGATTGTAATTGAATGTTTACCTCGGGAAACATGAAGCGAAAGCCATCCATTGACAGGAAAAGTCCATTTGCAGTCACTCATGCCTTCGAAAGCCTTATTCCCCTCTTTAAATGGTTTTATGATGTCGTTATTAATTTTAAATGGAATGTTTTTACATTTTTCATTAAAACAGATTAAAATTGAATGTTTACCCTGAGAAACGTGAAGCGCAAGCCATCCATTGACAAGAAAAGTCCATTTGTAGTCACTCATGCCTTCGAAAGCCTTATTAGTCGCTTTAAATGGTTTTATAATCTCGTTATTAATTTAAAGTTTAATTTTTTTACATTTTTCATTAAAAGATATTGTAATTGAATGTTTACCTTGAGAAACGTGAAGTGAAAGCGATCGATTGACAAGAAAAGGCCATTTCTAGTCACTCAAGGCTTCAAAAGCCTTATTACTCGCCTTAAAGGGTTTTATAATCTCATTATTGATTTTAACTTGTATTTTTTTACATTTTTCATTAAGACAGATTGTAATTGAATGTTTACCTCGGGACACGTGAAGCGAAAGCCATCCATTGACAAGAAAAGTCAATTTGCATCACTGATGCCTTCGAAAGCCTTATTCCCCTCTTTAAATGGTTTTATGATCTCGTTATTAATTTTAAATCGAAGTTTTTTACATTTTTCATTAAAACAGATTAAAATTGAATGTTTACCTTGAGAAACGTGAGGTGAAAGCGATCGATTGATAAGAAAAGGCCATTGATAGTCAGTCATGGCTTCAAAAGCCTTATTACTCGCGTGAAAGGGTTTTATAATCTTATTATTGATTTTAACTTGAATTTTTTTGCATTTTTCATTAAGCTAGAATGTAATTGAATGTTTACCTCGGGAAACGTGAGACAAAACCCATCCATTGACAAGAAAAGTTGATTTGCAGTACTCATGCCTTCGAAAGCCATATTCCCCTATTTAAATGGTTTTATGATCTCGCTATTAATTTTAAATTGAATTTTTTTACATTTTTTATTAAAACAGATTAAAATTGACTGTTTACCTTGAGGAACATGAGGTCAAAGCGATCGATTGAAAAGAAAAGGCCATTTATAGTCACTCATGGCTTCAAAGGCCTTATTACTCGCGTTAAAAGGTTTTATAATCTCATTATTGAATTTAAGTTGTATTTTTTTACATTTTTCATTTAGACAGATTATAATTGAATGTTTACCTCAGGAAACGTGAAGCGAAAGCCAACCATTGACAGGAAAAGTCCATTTGCAGTCACTCATGCCTTCGAAAGCCTTATTCCCCTCTTTAAATGGTTTTATGATGTCGTTATTAATTTTAAATGGAATTTTTTACATTTTTCATTAAAACAGATTAAAATTGAATGTTTACCCTGAGAAACGTGAAGCGAAAGCCATCCATTGACAAGAAAAGTCCATTTGTAGTCACTCATGCCTTCGAAAGCCTTATTGGTCGCTTTAAAGGGTTTTATAATCTTATTATTGATTTCAACTTGAATTGTTTTGCATTTTTCATTAAGACAGACTGTAATTGAATGTTTACCTTGGGAAACGTGAAGAGAAAGCCATCCATTGACAACAAAAGTCCAGTTACAGTTATTCATACCTTCGGAAGCCTTTTTCCCCTCTTTAAATGGTTTTATGATCTCGTTATTAATTTTCAATTAAATATTTTCACATTTTTCATTAAAATAAATTAATATTTAATGTTAACCTTGAGAAATGTGAGGTGAAAGCGATCGATTGACAAGAAAAAGCCATTTATAGTCACTCATGGCTTCAAAAGCCTTATTACTCGCCTTAAAGGGTTTTATAATCTTATTATTGATTTTAACTTGTATTTTTTTACATTTTTCATTAAGACAGATTGTAGTTGAATGTTTACCTCAGGAAACGTGAAGCGAAATCCATCCATTGACGAGAAAAGTCCATTTACAGTACTCATGCCTTCGAAAGCCATGTTCCCCTCTTTAAATGATTTAATGATCTCGTTATTAATTTTAAATTGAATATTTTAACATTTTTTATTAAAACAGATTAAAATTGACTGTTTACCTTGAGAAACGTGAGGTGAAAGCGATCGATTGACAAGAAAAGGCCATTTATAGCCACTCATGGCTTCAAAAGCCTTATTACTCGCCTTCAAGGGTTTTATAATCTTATTATTGATTTTAACTTGTATTTTTTTACATTTTTCATTAAGACAGATTGTAGTTGAATGTTTACCTCGGGAAACGTGAAGCGAAAGCCATCCATTGACAAGAAAAGTCCATTTGCAGTCGCTCGTGCCTTCGAAAGCCTTATTCCCCTCTTTAAATGGTTTTATAATCTCGTTATTAATTTAAAGTTGAATTTTTTTACATTTTTCATTAAAACATATTATAATTGAATGTTTACCTTGAGAAACGTGAAGTGAAAGTGATCGATTAACAAGAAAAGGCCATTTATAGTCACTCATGACTTCAAAAGCCTTATTACTCGCCTTAAAGGGTTTTATAATCTCATTATTGAATTTAAGTTCTATTTTTTTACATTTTTCATTAAGACAGATTGTAATTGAATGTTTACCCTGAGAAACGTGAAGCGAAAGCCATCCATTGACAAGAAAAGTCCATTTGTAGTCACTCATGCCTTCGAAAGCCTTATTAGTCGCTTTAAAGGGTTTTATAATCTTATTATTGATTTTAACTTGAATTGTTTTATATTTTTCATTCAGACAGATTGTAATTGAATGTTTACCTTGGGAAACATGAAGAGAAAGCCATCCATTGACAAGAAAAGTCCAGTTACAGTTACTCATACCTTCGAAAGCCTTTTTCCCCTCTTTAAATGGTTTTATGATCTTGTTATTAATTTTTAATTAAATTTTTTTACATTTTTTATTAAAACAAATTAATATTTAATGTTTACCTTGAGAAATGTGAGGTGAAAGCGATCGATTGGCAAGAAAAGGCCATTTGCAGTCACTCATGCCTTTAGCAACCTTATTCCCCTCTTTAAATGGTTTTATAATCTCGTTATTAATTTAAAGTTGAATTTTTTTACATTTTTCATTAAAACATATTATAATTGAATGTTTACCTTGAGAAACATGAAGTGAAAGCGATCGATTGACAAGAAAAGGCCATTTATAGTCACTCATGGCTTCAAAAGCCTTATTACTCGCCTTAAAGGGTTTTATAATCTCATTATTGATTTTAACTTGTATTTTTTTACATTTTTCATTAAGACAGATTGTAATTGAATGTTTACCTCGGGACACGTGAAGCAAAAGCCATCCATTGACAAGAAAAGTCAATTTGCATCACTCATGCCTTCGAAAGCCTTATTCCCCTCTTTAAATGGTTTTATGATCTCGTTATTAATTTTAAATGGAATTTTTTTACATTTTTCATTAAAACAGATTAAAATTGAATGTTTACCTTGAGAAACGTGAGGTGAAAGCGATCGATTGACAAGAAAAGGCCATTTATAGTCACTCATGGCTTCAAAAGCCTTATTACTCGCGTGAAAGGGTTTTATAATCTTATTATTGATTTTAACTTGAATTTTTTTGTATTTTTCATTAAGCTAGAATGTAATTGAATGTTTATCTCGAGAAACGTGAGGCAAAACCCATCCATTGACAAGAAAAGTCCATTTGCAGTACTCATGCCTTCGAAAGCCATATTCCCCTCTTTAAATGGTTTTATGATCTCGTTATTAATTTTAAATTGAATTTTTTACATTTTTTATTAAAACAGATTAAAATTGACTGTTTACCTTGAGAAACGTGAGGTGAAAGTGATCGATTGACAAGAAAAGGCCATTTATAGTCACTCATGGCTTCAAAAGCCTTATTTCTCGCGTTAAAGGGTTTTATAATCTCATTATTGAATTTAAGTTGTATTTTTTTACATTTTTCATTAAGACAGATTGTAATTGAATGTTTACCTCAGGAAACGTGAAGTGAAAGCCAACCATTGACAGGAAAAGTCCATTTGTAGTCACTCATGCCTTCGAAAGCCTTATTCCCCTCTTTAAATGGTTTTATGATGTCGTTATTAATTTTAAACGGAATTTTTTTACATTTTTCATTAAAACAGATTAAAATTGAATGTTTATCATGAGAAACGTGAAGCGAAAGCCGTCCATTGACAAGAAAAGTCCATTTGTAGTCACTCATGCCTTCGAAAGCCTTATTAGTCGCTTTAAAGGGTTTTATAATCTTATTATTGATTTCAACTTGAATTGTTTTGCATTTTTCATTAAGACAGATTGTAATTGAATGTTTACCTTGGGAAACTGAAGAGAAAGCCATCCATTGACAACAAAAGTCCAGTTACAGTTACTCATACCTTCGGAAGCCTTGTTCCCCTCTTTAAATGGTTTTATGATCTCATTATTAATTTTTAATTAAATAGTTTTACATTTTTCATTAAAACAAATTAATATTTAATGTTAACCTTGAGAAATGTGAGGTGAAAGCGATCGATTGACAAGAAAAGGCCATTTATAGTCACTCATGGCTTCAAAAGCCTTATTACTCGCCTTAAAGGGTTTTATAATCTTATTATTGATTTTAACTTGTATTTTTTTACATTTTTCATTAAGACAGATTGTAGTTGAATGTTTACCTCAGGAAACGTGAAGCGAAAGCCATCCATTGACAAGAAAAGTCCATTTGCAGTACTCATGCCTTCGAAAGCCATGTTCCCCTCTTTAAATGGTTTTATGATCTCGTTATTAATTTTAAATTGAATATTTTAACATTTTTTATTAAAACAGATTAAAATTGACTGTTTACCTTGAGAAACGTGAGGTGAAAGCGATCGATTGACAAGAAAAGACCATTTATAGCCACTCAAGGCTTCAAAAGCCTTATTACTCGCCTTAAAGGGTTTTATAATCTTATTATTGATTTTAAGTTGTATTTTTTTACATTTTTCATTAAGACAGATTGTAATTGAATGTTTACCTCAGGAAACGTGAAGCGAAAGCCATCCATTGACAGGAAAAGTCCATTTGCAGTCACTCATGCCTTCGAAAGCCTTATTCCCCTCTTTAAATGGTTTTATGATGTCGTTATGAATTTTAAATGGAATTTTTTTACATTTTTCATTAAAACAGATTAAAATTGAATGTTTACCCTGAGAAACGTGAAGCGAAAGCCATCCATTGACAAGAAAAGTCTATTTGTAGTCACTCATGCCTTCGAAAGCCCTATTAGTCGCTTTAAAGGGTTTTATAATCTTATTATTGATTTTAACTTGAATTGTTTTACATTTTTCATTCAGATAGATTGTAATTGAATGTTTACCTTGGGAAACGTGAAGAGAAAGCTATCCATTGACAAGAAAAGTCCAGTTACAGTTAGTCATACCTTCGAAAGCCTTTTTCCCCTCTTTAAATGGTTTTATGATCTCGTTATTAATTTTCAATTAAATTTTTTTACATTTTTCATTAAAACAAATTAATATTTAATGTTTACCTTGAGAAATGTGAGGTGAAAGCGATCGATTGACAAGAAAAGGCCATTTGCAGTCACTCATGCCTTTGGCAACCTTATTCCCCTCTTTAAATGGTTTTATAATCTCGTTATTAATTTAAAGTTGAATTTTTTTACATTTTTCATTAAAACATATTATAATTGAATGTTTACCTTGAGAAACATGAAGTGAAAGCGATCGATTGACAAGAAAAGGCCATTTATAGTCACTCATGGCTTCAAAAGCCTTATTACTCGCCTTAAAGGGTTTTATAATCTTATTATTGATTTTAACTTTTATTTTTTTACATTTTTCATTAAGGCAGATTGTAATTGAATGTTTACTTCGGGAAACGTGAAGCGAAAGCCATCCATTGACAGGAAAAGTCCATTTGCAGTCACTCATGCCTTCGAAAGCCTTATTCACCTCTTTAAATGGTTTTATGATGTCGTTATTAATTTTAAATGGAAGGTTTTTACATTTTTCATTAAAACAGATTAAAATTGAATGTTTACCCTGAGAAACGTGAAGCGAAAGCCATCCATTGACAAAAAAAGTCCATTTGTAGTCACTCATGCCTTCGAAAGCCTTATTAGTCGCTTTAAATGGTTTTATAATCTCGTTATTGATTTAAAGTTTAATTTTTTTACATTTTTCATTAAAACATATTGTAATTGAATGTTTGCCTTGAGAAACGTGAAGTGAAAGCGATCGATTGACAAGAAAAGGTCATTTCTAGTCACTCAAGGCATCAAAAGCCTTATTACCCGCCTTAAAGGGTTTTATAATCTCATTATTGATTTTAACTTGTATTTTTTTACATTTTTCACTAAGACAGATTGTAATTGAATGTTTACCTCGGGAAACATGAAGCGAAAGCCATCCATTGACAAGAAAAGTCCATTTGCAGTCGCTCGTGCCTTCGAAAGCCTTATTCCCCTCTTTAAATGGTTTTATAATCTCGTTAGTAATTTAAAGTTGAATTTTTTTACATTTTTCATTAAAACATATTATAATTGAATGTTTACCTTGAGAAACGTGAAGTGAAAGCGATCGATTGACAAGAAAAGGCCATTTATAATCACTCATGGCTTCAAAAGCCTTATTACTCGCCTTAAAGGGTTTCATAATCTCATTATTGAATTGAAGTTGTATTTTTTTACATTTTTCATTAAGACAGATTGTAATTGAATGTTTACCCTGAGAAACGTGAAGTGAAGGCCATCCATTGACAAGAAAAGTCCATTTGTAGTCACTCATGCCTTCGAAAGCCTTATTAGTCGCTTTAAAGGGTTTTATAATCTTATTATTGATTTTAACTTGAATTGTTTTATATTTTTCATTAAGACAGATTGTAATTGAATGTTTACCTTGGGAAACGTGAAGAGGAAGCCATCCATTGACAAGAAAAGTCCAGGTACAGTTACTCATACCTTCGAAAGCCTTTTTCCCCTCTTTAAATGGTTTTATGATCTCGTTATTAATTTTTAATTAAATTTTTTTACATTTTTCATTAAATCAAATTAATATTTAATGTTTTCCTTGAGAAATGTGAGGTGAAAGCGATCGATTGACAAGAAAAGGTCATTTTTAGTCACTCATGGCTTCAAAAGCCTTATTACTCGCCTTAAAGGGTTTTATAATCTTATTATTGATTTTAACTTGTATTTTTTTTCATTTTCCATTAAGACAGATTGTGGTTGAATGTTTACCTCAGGAAAGGTGAAGCGAAAGCCATCCATTGACAAGAAAAGTCCATTTGCGGTCACTCATGCCTTCGAAAGCCTTATTCCCCTCTTTAAATGGTTTTATGATCTCGTTATTAATTTAAAGTAGAATTTTTTTACATTTTTCATTAAAACAGATTAGAATTGAATGTTTGCCTTGGGAAACGTGAAGTGAAAGTGATCGATTGACAAGAAAAGTCCATTTATAGTCACTCATGGCTTCTAAAGCCTTATTACTCGCTTTAAAAGGTTTTATAATCTTATTATTGAATTTGGGTTGTATTTTTTTACATTTTTAATTAAGGCAGATTGTAATTGAATGTTTACCTCGGGAAACGTGAAGCGAAAGCCATCAATTGACAAGAAAAGTCCATTTACAGTCACTTACGCCTTCGAAAGCCTTATTCCCCTCTTTAAATGGTTTTATAATCTCGTTATTAATTTCAAGTTGAACTTTTTTACATTTTTCATTAAAACATATTATAATTGAATGTTTACCTTGAGAAACATAAAGTGAAAGCGATCGATTGACAAGAAAAGTCCATTTATAGTCACTCATGGCTTCAAAAGCCTTATTACTCGCCTTAAAAGGTTTTATAATCTTATTATTGATTTTAACTTGAATTTTTTTGTATTTTTCATTAAGACAGATTGTAATTGAATGTCTACCTCGGGAAACGTGAAGCAAAAGCCATCCATTGACAAGAAAAGTCCATTTGCAGTCACTCATGCCTTTCGCAGCCTTATTCCCCTCTTTAAATGGTTTTATAATCTCGTTATTAATTTAAAGTTGAATTTTTTTACATTTTTCATTAAAACATATTATAATTGAATTTTTACCTTGAGAAACATGAAGTGAAAGTGATCGATTGACAAGAAAAGGCCATTTATAGTCACTCATGGCTTCAAAAGCCTTATTACTCGCCTTAAAGAGTTTTATAATCTTATTATTGATTTTAACTTTTATTTTTTTACATTTTTCATTAAGACAGATTGTAATTGAATGTTTACTTCGGGAAACGTGAAGCGAAAGCCATCCATTGACAGGAAAAGTCCATTTGCAGTCACTCATGCCTTCGAAAGCCTTATTCCCCTCTTTAAATGGTTTTATGATGTCGTTATTAATTTTAAATGGAATGTTTTTACATTTTTCATTAAAATAGATTAAAATTGAATGTTTACCCTGAGAAACGTGAAGCGAAAGCCATCTATTGACAAGAAAAGTCCATTTGTAGTCACTCATGCCTTCGAAAGCCTTATTAGTCGCTTTAAATGGTTTTATAATCTCGTTATTAATTTAAAGTTTAATTTTTTTACATTTTTCATTAAAACATATTGTAATTGAATGTTTACCTTGAGAAACGTGAAGTGCAAGCGATTGATTGACAAGAAAAGGCCATTTCTAGTCACTGAAGGCTTCAAAAGCCTTATTACTCGCCTTAAAGCGTTTTATAATCTCATTATTGATTTTAACTTGTATTTTTTTACATTTTTCATTAAGACAGATTGTAATTGAATGTTTACCTCGGGACACGTGAAGCGAAAGCCATCCATTGACAAGAAAAGTCAATTTGCATCACTCATGCCTTCGAAAGCCTTATTCCCCTCTTTAAATGGTTTTATGATCTCGTTATTAATTTTAAATGGAATTTTTTTACATTTTTCATTAAAACAGATTAAAATTGAATGTTTACCTTGAGAAACGTGAGGTGAAAGCGATCGATTGACAAGAAAAGGCCATTTATAGTCACTCATGGCTTCAAAAGCCTTATTACTCGCGTGAAAAGGTTTTATAATCTTATTATTGATTTTAACTTGAATTTTTTTGCATTTTTCATTAAGGTAGAATGTAATTGAATGTTTACCTCGGGAAACGTGAGGCGAAAGCCATCCATTGGCAAGAAAATTCCATTTGCAGTACTTATGCCTTCGAAAGCCATATTCCCCTCTTTAAATGGTTTTATGGTCTCGTTATTAATTTAAAGTGGAATTTTTTTACATTTTTTATTAAAACAGATTAGAATTGAATGTTTGCCTTGGGAAATGTGAAGTGAAAGTGATCGATTGACAAGAAAAGTCCATTTATAGTCACTCATGGCTTCTAAAGCCTTATTACTCGCTTTAAAGGGTTTTATAATCTTATTATTGAATTTACGTTGTATTTGTTTACATTTTTCATTAAGACAGATTGTAATTGAATGTTTACCTCGGGAAACGTGAAGCGAAAGCCATCAATTGACAAGAAAAGTCCATTTACAGTCACTTACGCCTTCGAAAGCCTTATTCCCCTCTTTAAATGGTTTTATAATCTCGTTATTAATTTCAAGTTGAACTTTTTTACATTTTTCATTAAAACATATTATAATTGAATGTTTACCTTGAGAAACATAAAGTGAAAGCGATCGATTGACAAGAAAAGTCCGTTTATAGTCACTCATGGCTTCAAAAGCCTTATTACCCGTCTTAAAAGGTTTTATAATCTTATTATTGATTTTAACTTGAATTTTTTTGTATTTTTCATTAAGACAGATTGTAATTGAATGTCTACCTCGAGAAACGTGAAGCAAAAGCCATCCGTTGACAAGAAAAGTCCATTTGCAGTCACTTATGCCTTTGGCAGCCTTATTCCCCTCTTTAAATGGTTTTATAATCTCGTTATTAATTTAAAGTTGAATTTTTTTACTTTTTTCATTAAAACATATTATAATTGAATGTTTACCTTGAGAAACGTGAAGTGAAAGCGATCAATTGACAAGAAAAGGCCATTTATAGTCACTCATGGCTTCAAAAGCTTTATTACTCGCCTTAAGGAGTTTTATAATCTCATTATTGAATTTAAGTTGTATTTTTTTACATTTTTCATTAAGACAGATTGTAATTGAATGTTTACCCTGAGAAACGTGAAGTGAAAGCCATCCATTGACAAGAAAAGTCCATTTGTAGTCACTCATGCCTTCGAAAGCCTTATTAGTCGCTTTAAAGGGTTTTATAATCTTATTATTGATTTTAACTTGAATTGTTTTACATTTTTCATTAAGACAGATTATAATTGAATGTTTACCTTGGGAAACGTGAAGAGAAAGTCATCCATTGACAAGAAAAGTCCAGTTACAGTTACTCATACCTTCGAAAGCCTTTTTCCCCTCTTTAAATGGTTTTATGATCTCGTTATTAATTTAAAGTGGAATTTTTTTACATTTTTCATTAAAATAGATTAGAATTGAATGTTTGCCTTGGGAAATGTGAGGTGAAAGCGATCGATTGATAAGAAAAGGTCATTTATAGTCACTCATGGCTTCAAAAGCCTTATTACTCGCCTTAAAGGGTTTTATAATCTTATTATTGATTTTAACTTGTATTTTTTTACATTTTTCATTAAGACAGATTGTAGTTGAATGTTTACCTCAGGAAAGGTGAAGCGAAAGCCATCCATTGACAAGAAAAGTCTATTTGCGGTCGCTCGTGCCTTTGAAAGCCTTATTCCCCTCTTTAAATGGTTTTATGATCTCGTTATTAATTTTAAATGGAATTTTTTTACATTTTTCATTAAAACAGATTAAAATTGAATGTTTACCTTGAGAAACGTGAGGTGAAAGTGATCGATTGACAAGAAAAGGCCATTTCTAGTCACTCAAGGCTTCAAAAGCCTTATTACCCGCCTTAAAGGGTTTTATAATCTCATTATTGATTTTAACTTGTATTTTTTTACATTTTTCATTAAGACAGATTGTAATTGAATGTTTACCTTGGGACACGTGAAGCGAAAGCCATCCATTGACAAGAAAAGTCCATTTGCAGTCGCTCGTGCCTTTGAAAGCCTTATTCCCCTCTTTAAATGGTTTTATAATCTCGTTAGTATTTTAAAGTTAAATTTTTTTACATTTTTCATTAAAACATATTATAATTGAATGTTTACCTTGAGAAACGTGAAGTGAAAGCGATCGATTGAAAAGAAAAGGCCATTTATAGTCACTCATGGCTTCAAAAGCTTTATTACTCGCCTTAAAGAGTTTTATAATCTCATTATTGAATTTAAGTTGTATTTTTTTACATTTTTCATTAAGACAGATTGTAATTGATTGTTTACCCTGAGAAACGTGAAGTGAAAGCCATCCATTGACAAGAAAAGTCCATTTGTAGTCACTCATGCCTTCGAAAGCCTTATTAGTCGCTTTAAAGGGTTTTATAATCTTATTATTGATTTTAACTTGAATTGTTTTACATTTTTCATTAAGACAGATTATAATTGAATGTTTACCTTGGGAAACGTGAAGAGAAAGCCATCCATTGACAAGAAAAGTCCAGTTACAGATACTCATACCTTCGAAAGCCTTTTTCCCCTCTTTAAATGGTTTTATAATCTCGTTATTAATTTAAAGTGGAATTTTTTTACATTTTTCATTAAAATAGATTAGAATTGAATGTTTACCTTGGGAAATGTGAGGTGAAAGCGATCGATTGACAAGAAAAGGTCATTTATAGTCACTCATGGCTTCAAAAGCCTTATTACTCGCCTTAAAGGGTTTTATAATCTTATTATTGATTTTAACTTGTATTTTTTTACATTTTTCATTAAGACAGATTGTAGTTGAATGTTTACCTCAAGAAAGGTGAAGCGAAAGCCATCCATTGACAAGAAAAGTCTATTTGCGGTCACTCATGCCTTCGAAAGCCTTATTCCTCTCTTTAAATGGTTTTATGATCTCGTTATTAATTTAAAGTGGAATTTTTTTACATTTTTCATTAAAACAGGTTAGAATTGAATGTTTGCCTTGGGAAACGTGAAGTGAAAGTGATCGATTGACAAGAAAAGTCTATTTATAGTCACTCATGGCTTTTAAAGCCTTATTACTCGCTTTAAAGGGTTTTATAATCTTATTATTGAATTTAGGTTGTATTTTTTTACATTTCTCATTAAGACAGATTGTAATTGAATGTTTACCTCGGGAAACGTGAACGAAAGCCATCAATTGACAAGAAAAGTCCATTTACAGTCACTTACGCCTTCGAAAGCTTTATTCCCCTCTTTAAATGGTTTTATAATCTCGTTATTAATTTCAAGTTGAACTTTTTTACATTTTTCATTAAAACATATTATAATTGAATGTTTACCTTGAGAAACATAAAGTGAAAGCGATCGATTGACAAGAAAAGTCCATTTATAGTTACTCATGGCTTCAAAAGCCTTATTACTCGCCTTAAAAGGTTTTATAATCTTATTATTGATTTTAACTTGAATTTTTTTGCATTTTTCAGTAAGACAGATTGTAATTGAATGTCTACCTCAGGAAACGTGAAGCAAAAGCCATCCATTGACAAGAAAAGTCCATTTGCAGTCACTCATGCCTTTGACAGCCTTATTCCCTTCTTTAAATGGTTTTATAATCTCATTATTAATTTAAAGTTGAATTTTTTTACATTTTTCATTAAAACATATTATAATTGAATGTTTACCTTGAGAAACATGAAGTGAAAGCGATCGATTGACAAGAAAAAGCCATTTATAGTCACTCATGGCTTCAAAAGCCTTATTACTCGCCTTAAAGGGTTTTATAATCTTATTATTGATTGTAACTTTTACTTTTTTACATTTTTCATTAAGACAGATTGTAATTGAATGTTTACCTCGAGAAACGTGAAGCGAAAGCCATCCATTGACAGGAAAAGTCCATTTGCAGTCACTCATGCCTTCGAAAGCCTTATTCCCCTCTTTAAATGGTTTTATGATGTCGTTATTAATTTTCAATGGAATGTTTTTACATTTTTCATTAAAACAGATTAAAATTGAATGTTTACCCTGAGAAACGTGAAGCGAAAGCCATCCATTGACAAGAAAAGTCCATTTGTAGTCACTCATGCCTTCGAAAGCCTTATTAGTCGCTTTAAATGGTTTTATAATCTCGTTATTAATTTAAAGTTTAATTTTTTTACATTTTTCATTAAAACATATTGTAATTGAATGTTTACCTTGAGAAACGTGAAGTGAAAGTGATCGATTGACAAGAAAAAGCCATTTCTAGTCACTCAAGGCTTCAAAAGCCTTATTACTCGCCTTAAAGGGTTTTATAATTTCATTATTGATTTTAACTTGTATTTTTTCACATTTTTCATTAAGACAGATTGTAATTGAATGTTTACCGCGGGACACGTGAAGCAAAAGCCATCCATTGACAAGAAAAGTCAATTTGCATCACTCATGCCTCCGAAAGCCTTATTCTCTTATTTAAATGGTTTTATGATCTCGTTATTAATTTTAAATGGAATTTTTTTACATTTTTCATTAAAACAGATTAAAATTGAATGTTTACCTTGAGAAACGTGAGGTGAAAGCGATCGATTGACAAGAAAAGGCCATTTATAGTCACTCATGGCTTCAAAAGCCTTATTACTCGCGTGAAAGGGTTTTATAATCTTATTATTGATTTTAACTTGCATTTTTTAGCATTTTTCATTAAGGTAGAATGTAATTGAATGTTTATCTCAGGAAACGTGAGGCAAAACCCATCCATTGACAAGAAAAGTCCATTTGCAGTACTCATGCCTTCGAAAGCTATATTCCCCTCTTTAAATGGTTTTATGATCTCGTTATTAATTTTAAATTGAATTTTTTTACATTTTTTATTAAAACAGATTAAAATTGACTGTTTACCTTGAGAAACGTGAGGTGAAAGCGATCGGTTGACAAGAAAAGGCCATTTATAGTCACTCATGGCTTCAAAAGTCTTATTACTCGCGTTAAAGGGTTTTATAATCTCATTATTGAATTTAAGTTGTATTTTTTTACATTTTTCATTAAGACAGATTGTAATTGAATGTTTACCTCAGGAAACGTGAAGCGAAAGCCAACCATTGACAGGAAAAGTCCATTTGCAGTCACTCATGCCTTCGAAAGCCTTATTCCCCTCTTTAAATGGTTTTATGATGTCGTTATTAATTTTAAATGGAATTTTTTTACATTTTTCATTAAAACAGATTAAAATTGAATGTTTACCCTGAGAAACGTGAAGCGAAAGCCATCCATTGACAAGAAAAGTCCATTTGTAGTCACTCATACCTTCGAAAGCCTTATTAGTCTCTTTAAAGGGTTTTATAATCTTATTATTGATTTTAACTTGAATTGTTTTACATTTTTCATTAAGACAGATTGTAATTGAATGTTTACCTTGGGAAACGTGAAGAGAAAGCCATTCATTGACAACAAAAGTCTAGTTACAGTTACTCATACCTTCGGAAGCCTTTTTCCCCTCTTTAAATGGTTTTATCATCTCGTTATTAATTTTCAATTAAATATTTTTACATTTTTCATTAAAACAAATTAATATTTAATGTTAACCTTGAGAAATGTGAGGTGAAAGCGATCGATTGACAAGAAAACACCATTTATAGTCACTCATGGCTTCAAAAGCTTTATTACTCGCCTTAAAGGGTTTTATAATCTTATTATTGATTTTAACTTGTATTTTTTTACATTTTTCATTCAGACAGATTGTAGTTGAATGTTTACCTCGGGAAACGTGAAGCGAAAGCCATCCATTGACAAGAAAAGTCCATTTGCAGTACTCATGCCTTCGAAAGCCAGTTCCCCTCTTTAAATGGTTTTATGATCTCGTTATTAATTTTAAATTGAATATTTTAACATTTTTTTTTAAAACAGATGAAAATTGACTGTTTACCCTGAGAAACGTGAGGTGAAAGCGATCGATCGACAAGAAAAGGCCATTTATAGCCACTCATGGCTTCAAAAGCCTTATTACTCGCCTTAAAGGGTTTTATAATCTTATTATTGATTTTAACTTGTATTTTTTTACATTTTTCATTAAGACAGATTGTAGTTGAATGTTTACCTCAAGAAAGGTGAAGCGAAAGCCATCCATTGACAAGAAAAGTCCATTTGCGGTCACTCATGCCTTCGAAAACCTTATTCCCCTCTTTAAATGGTTTTATGATCTCGTTATTAATTTAAAGTGGAATTTTTTTACATTTTTCATTAAAACAGATTCGAATTGAATGTTTGCCTTGGGAAACGTGAAGTGAAAGTGATCGATTGACAAGAAAAGTCCATTTATAGTCACTCATGGCTTCTAAAGCCTTATTACTCGCTTTAAAGGGTTTTATAATCTTATTGTTGAATTTAGGTTGTATTTTTTTACATTTTTCATTAAGACAGAATGTAATTGAATGTTTACCTAGGGAAACGTAAAGCGAAAGCCATCAATTGACAAGAAAAGTTCATTTAGAGTCAGTTACGCCTTCGAAAGCCTTATTACTCTCCTTAAAGGGTTTTATAATCTTATTATTGATTTTAACTTGAATTTTTTTGCATTTGTCATTAAGACAGATTGTAATTGAATGTCTACCTCAGGAAACGTGAAGCAAAAGCCATCCATTGACAACAAAAGTCCATTTGCAGTCACTCATGCCTTTGGCAGCCTTATTCCCCTCTTTAAATGGTTTTATAATCTCGTTATTAATTTAAAGTTGAAATTTTTTACATTTTTCATTAAAACATATTATAATTGAATGTTTACCTTGAGAAACATGAAGTGAAAGCGATCGATTGACAAGAAAAGGCCATTTATAGTCACTCATGGCTTCAAAAGCCTTATTACTCTCCTTAAAGGGTTTTATAATCTTATTATTGATTTTAACTTTTATTTTTTTACATTTTTCATTAAGACAGATTGTAATTGAATGTTTACCTCGGGAAACATGAAGCGAAAGCCATCCATTGACAGGAAAAGTCCATTTGCAGTCACTCATGCCTTCGAAAGCCTTATTCCCCTCTTTAAATGGTTTTATGATGTCGTTATTAATTTTAAATGGAATGTTTTTACATTTTTCATTAAAACAGATTAAAATTGAATGTTTACCCTGAGAAACGTGAAGCGCAAGCCATCCATTGACAAGAAAAGTCCATTTGTAGTCACTCATGCCTTCGAAAGCCTTATTAGTCGCTTTAAATGGTTTTATAATCTCGTTATTAATTTAAAGTTTAATTTTTTTACATTTTTCATTAAAAGATATTGTAATTGAATGTTTACCTTGAGAAACGTGAAGTGAAAGCGATCGATTGACAAGAAAAGGCCATTTCTAGTCACTCAAGGCTTCAAAAGCCTTATTACTCGCCTTAAAGGGTTTTATAATCTCATTATTGATTTTAACTTGTATTTTTTTACATTTTTCATTAAGACAGATTGTAATTGAATGTTTACCTCGGGACACGTGAAGCGAAAGCCATCCATTGACAAGAAAAGTCAATTTGCATCACTGATGCCTTCGAAAGCCTTATTCCCCTCTTTAAATGGTTTTATGATCTCGTTATTAATTTTAAATCGAAGTTTTTTACATTTTTCATTAAAACAGATTAAAATTGAATGTTTACCTTGAGAAACGTGAGGTGAAAGCGATCGATTGATAAGAAAAGGCCATTTATAGTCAGTCATGGCTTCAAAAGCCTTATTACTCGCGTGAAAGGGTTTTATAATCTTATTATTGATTTTAACTTGAATTTTTTTGCATTTTTCATTAAGCTAGAATGTAATTGAATGTTTACCTCGGGAAACGTGAGGCAAAACCCATCCATTGACAAGAAAAGTTGATTTGCAGTACTCATGCCTTCGAAAGCCATATTCCCCTATTTAAATGGTTTTATGATCTCGCTATTAATTTTAAATTGAATTTTTTTACATTTTTTATTAAAACAGATTAAAATTGACTGTTTACCTTGTGGAACATGAGGTCAAAGCGATCGATTGAAAAGAAAAGGCCATTTATAGTCACTCATGGCTTCAAAGGCCTTATTACTCGCGTTAAAAGGTTTTATAATCTCATTATTGAATTTAAGTTGTATTTTTTTACATTTTTCATTTAGACAGATTATAATTGAATGTTTACCTCAGGAAACGTGAAGCGAAAGCCAACCATTGACAGGAAAAGTCCATTTGCAGTCACTCATGCCTTCGAAAGCCTTATTCCCCTCTTTAAATGGTTTTATGATGTCGTTATTAATTTTAAATGGAATTTTTTACATTTTTCATTAAAACAGATTAAAATTGAATGTTTACCTTGAGAAACGTGAAGCGAAAGCTATCCATTGACAAGAAAAGTCCATTTGTAGTCACTCATGCCTTCGAAAGCCTTATTGGTCGCTTTAAAGGGTTTTATAATCTTATTATTGATTTCAACTTGAATTGTTTTACATTTTTCATTAAGACAGATTGTAATTGAATGTTTACCTTGGGAAACGTGAAGAGAAAGCCATCCATTGACAACAAAAGTCCAGTTACAGTTATTCATACCTTCGGAAGCCTTTTTCCCCTCTTTAAATGGTTTTATGATCTCGTTATTAATTTTCAATTAAATATTTTCACATTTTTCATTAAAATAAATTAATATTTAATGTTAACCTTGAGAAATGTGAGGTGAAAGCGATCGATTGACAAGAAAAAGCCATTTATAGTCACTCATGGCTTCAAAAGCCTTATTACTCGCCTTAAAGGGTTTTATAATCTTATTATTGATTTTAACTTGTATTTTTTTACATTTTTCATTAAGACAGATTGTAGTTGAATGTTTACCTCAGGAAACGTGAAGCGAAATCCATCCATTGACGAGAAAAGTCCATTTACAGTACTCATGCCTTCGAAAGCCATGTTCCCCTCTTTAAATGATTTAATGATCTCGTTATTAATTTTAAATTGAATATTTTAACATTTTTTATTAAAACAGATTAAAATTGACTGTTTACCTTGAGAAACGTGAGGTGAAAGTGATCGATTGACAAGAAAAGGCCATTTATAGCCACTCATGGCTTCAAAAGCCTTATTACTCGCCTTCAAGGGTTTTATAATCTTATTATTGATTTTAACTTGTATTTTTTTACATTTTTCATTAAGACAGATTGTAGTTGAATGTTTACCTCGGGAAACGTGAAGCGAAAGCCATCCATTGACAAGAAAAGTCCATTTGCAGTCGCTCGTGCCTTCGAAAGCCTTATTCCCCTCTTTAAATGGTTTTATAATCTCGTTATTAATTTAAAGTTGAATTTTTTTACATTTTTCATTAAAACATATTATAATTGAATGTTTACCTTGAGAAACGTGAAGTGAAAGTGATCGATTAACAAGAAAAGGCCATTTATAGTCACTCATGACTTCAAAAGCCTTATTACTCGCCTTAAAGGGTTTTATAATCTCATTATTGAATTTAAGTTCTATTTTTTTACATTTTTCATTAAGACAGATTGTAATTGAATGTTTACCCTGAGAAACGTGAAGCAAAAGCCATCCATTGACAAGAAAAGTCCATTTGTAGTCACTCATGCCTTCGAAAGCCTTATTAGTCGCTTTAAAGGGTTTTATAATCTTATTATTGATTTTAACTTGAATTGTTTTATATTTTTCATTCAGACAGATTGTAATTGAATGTTTACCTTGGGAAACATGAAGAGAAAGCCATCCATTGACAAGAAAAGTCCAGTTACAGTTACTCATACCTTCGAAAGCCTTTTTCCCCTCTTTAAATGGTTTTATGATCTTGTTATTAATTTTTAATTAAATTTTTTTACATTTTTTATTAAAACAAATTAATATTTAATGTTTACCTTGAGAAATGTGAGGTGAAAGCGATCGATTGGCAAGAAAAGGCCATTTGCAGTCACTCATGCCTTTAGCAACCTTATTCCCCTCTTTAAATGGTTTTATAATCTCGTTATTAATTTAAAGTTGAATTTTTTTACATTTTTCATTAAAACATATTATAATTGAATGTTTACCTTGAGAAACATGAAGTGAAAGCGATCGATTGACAAGAAAAGGCCATTTATAGTCACTCATGGCTTCAAAAGCCTTATTACTCGCCTTAAAGGGTTTTATAATCTCATTATTGATTTTAACTTGTATTTTTTTACATTTTTCATTAAGACAGATTGTAATTGAATGTTTACCTCGGGACACGTGAAGCAAAAGCCATCCATTGACAAGAAAAGTCAATTTGCATCACTCATGCCTTCGAAAGCCTTATTCCCCTCTTTAAATGGTTTTATGATCTCGTTATTAATTTGAAATGGAATTTTTTTACATTTTTCATTAAAACAGATTAAAATTGAATGTTTACCTTGAGAAACGTGAGGTGAAAGCGATCGATTGACAAGAAAAGGCCATTTATAGTCACTCATGGCTTCAAAAGCCTTATTACTCGCGTGAAAGGGTTTTATAATCTTATTATTGATTTTAACTTGAATTTTTTTGTATTTTTCATTAAGCTAGAATGTAATTGAATGTTTATCTCGAGAAACGTGAGGCAAAACCCATCCATTGACAAGAAAAGTCCATTTGCAGTACTCATGCCTTCGAAAGCCATATTCCCCTCTTTAAATGGTTTTATGATCTCGTTATTAATTTTAAATTGAATTTTTTACATTTTTTATTAAAACAGATTAAAATTGACTGTTTACCTTGAGAAACGTGAGGTGAAAGTGATCGATTGACAAGAAAAGGCCATTTATAGTCACTCATGGCTTCAAAAGCCTTATTTCTCGCGTTAAAGGGTTTTATAATCTCATTATTGAATTTAAGTTGTATTTTTTTACATTTTTCATTAAGACAGATTGTAATTGAATGTTTACCTCAGGAAACGTGAAGTGAAAGCCAACCATTGACAGGAAAAGTCCATTTGTAGTCACTCATGCCTTCGAAAGCCTTATTCCCCTCTTTAAATGGTTTTATGATGTCGTTATTAATTTTAAACGGAATTTTTTTACATTTTTCATTAAAACAGATTAAAATTGAATGTTTATCATGAGAAACGTGAAGCGAAAGCCGTCCATTGACAAGAAAAGTCCATTTGTAGTCACTCATGCCTTCGAAAGCCTTATTAGTCGCTTTAAAGGGTTTTATAATCTTATTATTGATTTCAACTTGAATTGTTTTGCATTTTTCATTAAGACAGATTGTAATTGAATGTTTACCTTGGGAAACTGAAGAGAAAGCCATCCATTGACAACAAAAGTCCAGTTACAGTTACTCATACCTTCGGAAGCCTTGTTCCCCTCTTTAAATGGTTTTATGATCTCATTATTAATTTTCAATTAAATAGTTTTACATTTTTCATTAAAACAAATTAATATTTAATGTTAACCTTGAGAAATGTGAGGTGAAAGCGATCGATTGACAAGAAAAGGCCATTTATAGTCACTCATGGCTTCAAAAGCCTTATTACTCGCCTTAAAGGGTTTTATAATCTTATTATTGATTTTAACTTGTATTTTTTTACATTTTTCATTAAGACAGATTGTAGTTGAATGTTTACCTCAGGAAACGTGAAGCGAAAGCCATCCATTGACAAGAAAAGTCCATTTGCAGTACTCATGCCTTCGAAAGCCATGTTCCCCTCTTTAAATGGTTTTATGATCTCGTTATTAATTTTAAATTGAATATTTTAACATTTTTTATTAAAACAGATTAAAATTGACTGTTTACCTTGAGAAACGTGAGGTGAAAGCGATCGATTGACAAGAAAAGACCATTTATAGCCACTCAAGGCTTCAAAAGCCTTATTACTCGCCTTAAAGGGTTTTATAATCTTATTATTGATTTTAAGTTGTATTTTTTTACATTTTTCATTAAGACAGATTGTAATTGAATGTTTACCTCAGGAAACGTGAAGCGAAAGCCATCCATTGACAGGAAAAGTCCATTTGCAGTCACTCATGCCTTCGAAAGCCTTATTCCCCTCTTTAAATGGTTTTATGATGTCGTTATTAATTTTAAATGGAATTTTTTTACATTTTTCATTAAAACAGATTAAAATTGAATGTTTACCCTGAGAAACGTGAAGCGAAAGCCATCCATTGACAAGAAAAGTCTATTTGTAGTCACTCATGCCTTCGAAAGCCCTATTAGTCGCTTTAAAGGGTTTTATAATCTTATTATTGATTTTAACTTGAATTGTTTTACATTTTTCATTCAGATAGATTGTAATTGAATGTTTACCTTGGGAAACATGAAGAGAAAGCTATCCATTGACAAGAAAAGTCCAGTTACAGTTAGTCATACCTTCGAAAGCCTTTTTCCCCTCTTTAAATGGTTTTATGATCTCGTTATTAATTTTCAATTAAATTTTTTTACATTTTTCATTAAAACAAATTAATATTTAATGTTTACCTTGAGAAATGTGAGGTGAAAGCGATCGATTGACAAGAAAAGGCCATTTGCAGTCACTCATGCCTTTGGCAACCTTATTCCCCTCTTTCAATGGTTTTATAATCTCGTTATTAATTTAAAGTTGAATTTTTTTACATTTTTCATTAAAACATATTATAATTGAATGTTTACCTTGAGAAACATGAAGTGAAAGCGATCGATTGACAAGAAAAGGCCATTTATAGTCACTCATGGCTTCAAAAGCCTTATTACTCGCCTTAAAGGGTTTTATAATCTTATTATTGATTTTAAGTTTTATTTTTTTACATTTTTCATTAAGGCAGATTGTAATTGAATGTTTACTTCGGGAAACGTGAAGCGAAAGCCATCCATTGACAGGAAAAGTCCATTTGCAGTCACTCATGCCTTCGAAAGCCTTATTCACCTCTTTAAATGGTTTTATGATGTCGTTATTAATTTTAAATGGAAGGTTTTTACATTTTTCATTAAAACAGATTAAAATTGAATGTTTACCCTGAGAAACGTGAAGCGAAAGCCATCCATTGACAAAAAAAGTCCATTTGTAGTCACTCATGCCTTCGAAAGCCTTATTAGTCGCTTTAAATGGTTTTATAATCTCGTTATTGATTTAAAGTTTAATTTTTTTACATTTTTCATTAAAACATATTGTAATTGAATGTTTGCCTTGAGAAACGTGAAGTGAAAGCGATCGATTGACAAGAAAAGGTCATTTCTAGTCACTCAAGGCATCAAAAGCCTTATTACCCGCCTTAAAGGGTTTTATAATCTCATTATTGATTTTAACTTGTATTTTTTTACATTTTTCACTAAGACAGATTGTAATTGAATGTTTACCTCGGGAAACATGAAGCGAAAGCCATCCATTGACAAGAAAAGTCCATTTGCAGTCGCTCGTGCCTTCGAAAGCCTTATTCCCCTCTTTAAATGGTTTTATAATCTCGTTAGTAATTTAAAGTTGAATTTTTTTACATTTTTCATTAAAACATATTATAATTGAATGTTTACCTTGAGAAACGTGAAGTGAAAGCGATCGATTGACAAGAAAAGGCCATTTATAATCACTCATGGCTTCAAAAGCCTTATTACTCGCCTTAAAGGGTTTCATAATCTCATTATTGAATTGAAGTTGTATTTTTTTACATTTTTCATTAAGACAGATTGTAATTGAATGTTTACCCTGAGAAACGTGAAGTGAAGGCCATCCATTGACAAGAAAAGTCCATTTGTAGTCACTCATGCCTTCGAAAGCCTTATTAGTCGCTTTAAAGGGTTTTATAATCTTATTATTGATTTTAACTTGAATTGTTTTATATTTTTCATTAAGACAGATTGTAATTGAATGTTTACCTTGGGAAACGTGAAGAGGAAGCCATCCATTGACAAGAAAAGTCCAGGTACAGTTACTCATACCTTCGAAAGCCTTTTTCCCCTCTTTAAATGGTTTTATGATCTCGTTATTAATTTTTAATTAAATTTTTTTACATTTTTCATTAAATCAAATTAATATTTAATGTTTTCCTTGAGAAATGTGAGGTGAAAGCGATCGATTGACAAGAAAAGGTCATTTTTAGTCACTCATGGCTTCAAAAGCCTTATTACTCGCCTTAAAGGGTTTTATAATCTTATTATTGATTTTAACTTGTATTTTTTTTCATTTTCCATTAAGACAGATTGTGGTTGAATGTTTACCTCAGGAAAGGTGAAGCGAAAGCCATCCATTGACAAGAAAAGTCCATTTGCGGTCACTCATGCCTTCGAAAGCCTTATTCCCCTCTTTAAATGGTTTTATGATCTCGTTATTAATTTAAAGTAGAATTTTTTTACATTTTTCATTAAAACAGATTAGAATTGAATGTTTGCCTTGGGAAACGTGAAGTGAAAGTGATCGATTGACAAGAAAAGTCCATTTATAGTCACTCATGGCTTCTAAAGCCTTATTACTCGCTTTAAAAGGTTTTATAATCTTATTATTGAATTTGGGTTGTATTTTTTTACATTTTTAATTAAGGCAGATTGTAATTGAATGTTTACCTCGGGAAACGTGAAGCGAAAGCCATCAATTGACAAGAAAAGTCCATTTACAGTCACTTACGCCTTCGAAAGCCTTATTCCCCTCTTTAAATGGTTTTATAATCTCGTTATTAATTTCAAGTTGAACTTTTTTACATTTTTCATTAAAACATATTATAATTGAATGTTTACCTTGAGAAACATAAAGTGAAAGCGATCGATTGACAAGAAAAGTCCGTTTATAGTCACTCATGGCTTCAAAAGCCTTATTACTCGCCTTAAAAGGTTTTATAATCTTATTATTGATTTTAACTTGAATTTTTTTGTATTTTTCATTAAGACAGATTGTAATTGAATGTCTACCTCGGGAAACGTGAAGCAAAAGCCATCCATTGACAAGAAAAGTCCATTTGCAGTCACTCATGCCTTTCGCAGCCTTATTCCCCTCTTTAAATGGTTTTATAATCTCGTTATTAATTTAAAGTTGAATTTTTTTACATTTTTCATTAAAACATATTATAATTGAATTTTTACCTTGAGAAACATGAAGTGAAAGTGATCGATTGACAAGAAAAGGCCATTTATAGTCACTCATGGCTTCAAAAGCCTTATTACTCGCCTTAAAGAGTTTTATAATCTTATTATTGATTTTAACTTTTATTTTTTTACATTTTTCATTAAGACAGATTGTAATTGAATGTTTACTTCGGGAAACGTGAAGCGAAAGCCATCCATTGAGAGGAAAAGTCCATTTGCAGTCACTCATGCCTTCGAAAGCCTTATTCCCCTCTTTAAATGGTTTTATGATGTCGTTATTAATTTTAAATGGAATGTTTTTACATTTTTCATTAAAACAGATTAAAATTGAATGTTTGCCCTGAGAAACGTGAAGCGAAAGCCATCTATTGACAAGAAAAGTCCATTTGTAGTCACTCATGCCTTCGAAAGCCTTATTAGTCGCTTTAAATGGTTTTATAATCTCGTTATTAATTTAAAGTTTAATTTTTTTACATTTTTCATTAAAACATATTGTAATTGAATGTTTACCTTGAGAAACGTGAAGTGCAAGCGATTGATTGACAAGAAAAGGCCATTTCTAGTCACTGAAGGCTTCAAAAGCCTTATTACTCGCCTTAAAGCGTTTTATAATCTCATTATTGATTTTAACTTGTATTATTTTACATTTTTCATTAAGACAGATTGTAATTGAATGTTTACCTCGGGACATGTGAAGCGAAAGCCATCCATTGACAAGAAAAGTCAATTTGCATCACTCATGCCTTCGAAAGCCTTATTCCCCTCTTTAAATGGTTTTATGATCTCGTTATTAATTTTAAATGGAATTTTTTTACATTTTTCATTAAAACAGATTAAAATTGAATGTTTACCTTGAGAAACGTGAGGTGAAAGCGATCGATTGACAAGAAAAGGCCATTTATAGTCACTCATGGCTTCAAAAGCCTTATTACTCGCGTGAAAAGGTTTTATAATCTTATTATTGATTTTAACTTGAATTTTTTTGCATTTTTCATTAAGGTAGAATGTAATTGAATGTTTACCTCGGGAAACGTGAGGCGAAAGCCATCCATTGGCAAGAAAATTCCATTTGCAGTACTTATGCCTTCGAAAGCCATATTCCCCTCTTTAAATGGTTTTATGGTCTCGTTATTAATTTTAAATTGAATTTTTTTACATTTTTTATTAAAACAGATTAAAATTGACTGTTTACCTTGAGAAACGTGAGGTGAAAGCGATCGATTGATAAGACAAGACCATTTATAGTCACTCATGGCTTCAAAAGCCTTATTACTCGCGTGAAAGGGTTTTATAATCTTATTATTGATTTTAACTTGCATTTTTTTGCATTTTTCATTAAGATAGATTGTAATTGAATGTTTACCTCGGGTAACGTGTAGCGAAAGCCATCGATTAACAAGAAAAGTTCATTTACAGTCACTCATGCCTTCGAAAGCCTTATTCCCCTCTTTAAATGGTTTTGTAATCTCGTTATTAATTTAAAGTTGAATTTTTTTACATTTTTGATTAAAACATATTATAATTGAATGTTTACCTTGAGAAACGTGAAGTGAAAGTGATTGACTGACAAGAAAAGGCCATTTACAGTCACTCATGGCTTCAAAAGCCTTATTACTCGCCTTAAAGGCTTTTATAAACTCATTATTGATTTTAACTTGTATTTTTTTACATTTTTCATTAAGACAGATTGTTATTGAATGTTTACCTTGAGAAACGTGAGGTGAAAGCGATCGATTGACAAGAAAAGGTCATTTATAGTCACTCAAGGCTTCAAAAGCCTTATTACTCGCCTTAAAGGGTTTTCTAATCTTATTATTGATTTTAACTTGTATTTTTTTACATTTTTCATTAAGACAGATTGTAATTGAATGTTTACCTTTGGAAACGTGAACAAAAAGCCATCCATTGACAACAAAAGTCCAGTTACAGTTACTCATACCTTCGAAAGCCTTTTTCCCCTCTTTAAATGGTTTTATGATCTAGTTATTAATTTTCAATTACATTTTTTTACATTTGTCATTAAAACAAATTAATATTTAATGTTTACCTTGAGAAATGTGAGGTGAAAGGGATCGATTGACAAGAAAAGGCCATTTATAGTCACTCATGGCTTCAAAAGTCTTATTACTTGCCTTAAAAGGTTTTATAATCTTATTATTGATTTTAACTTATAGTTTTTTACATTTTTCATTAAGACAGATTGTGGTTGAATGTTTATCTCAGGAAAGGTGAAGCGAAAGCCATCCACTGACAAGAAAAGTCCATTTGCAGTCACTCATGCCTTCGAAAGTCGTATTCCTCTCTTTAAATGGTTTTATAATCTCGTTATTAATTCAAAGTTTAATTTTTTTACATTTTTCATTAAGACATACTATAATTGAATGTTTAGCTTGAGAAACGTGAAGTGAAAGCGATCGATTGACAAGAAAAGGCCATTTATAGTCACTCATGGCTTCAAAAGCCTTATTACTCGCCTTAAAGGGTTTTATAATCTTATTATTGAATTTAAGTTGTATTTTTTTACATTTTTCATTAAGACAGATTGTAGTTGAATGTTTACCTCAGGAAAGGTGAAGCGAAAGCCATCCATTGACAAGAAAAGTCCATTTGCGGTCACTCATGCCTTCGAAAGCCTTATTCCCCTCTTTAAATGGTTTTATGATCTCGATATTAATTTAAAGTGGAATTTTTTTACATTTTTTATTAAAACAGATTAGAATTGAATGTTTGCCTTGGGAAATGTGAAGTGAAAGTGATCGATTGACAAGAAAAGTCCATTTATAGTCACTCATGGCTTCTAAAGCCTTATTACTCGCTTTAAAGGGTTTTATAATCTTATTATTGAATTTACGTTGTATTTGTTTACATTTTTCATTAAGACAGATTGTAATTGAATGTTTACCTCGGGAAACGTGAAGCGAAAGCCATCAATTGACAAGAAAAGTCCATTTACAGTCACTTACGCCTTCGAAAGCCTTATTCCCCTCTTTAAATGGTTTTATAATCTCGTTATTAATTTCAAGTTGAACTTTTTTACATTTTTCATTAAAACATATTATAATTGAATGTTTACCTTGAGAAACATAAAGTGAAAGCGATCGATTGACAAGAAAAGTCCGTTTATAGTCACTCATGGCTTCAAAAGCCTTATTACCCGTCTTAAAAGGTTTTATAATCTTATTATTGATTTTAACTTGAATTTTTTTGTATTTTTCATTAAGACAGATTGTAATTGAATGTCTACCTCGAGAAACGTGAAGCAAAAGCCATCCGTTGACAAGAAAAGTCCATTTGCAGTCACTTCTGCCTTTGGCAGCCTTATTCCCCTCTTTAAATGGTTTTATAATCTCGTTATTAATTTAAAGTTGAATTTTTTTACTTTTTTCATTAAAACATATTATAATTGAATGTTTACCTTGAGAAACGTGAAGTGAAAGCGATCAATTGACAAGAAAAGGCCATTTATAGTCACTCATGGCTTCAAAAGCTTTATTACTCGCCTTAAGGAGTTTTATAATCTCATTATTGAATTTAAGTTGTATTTTTTTACATTTTTCATTAAGACAGATTGTAATTGAATGTTTACCCTGAGAAACGTGAAGTGAAAGCCATCCATTGACAAGAAAAGTCCATTTGTAGTCACTCATGCCTTCGAAAGCCTTATTAGTCGCTTTAAAGGGTTTTATAATCTTATTATTGATTTTAACTTGAATTGTTTTACATTTTTCATTAAGACAGATTATAATTGAATGTTTACCTTGGGAAACGTGAAGAGAAAGTCATCCATTGACAAGAAAAGTCCAGTTACAGTTACTCATACCTTCGAAAGCCTTTTTCCCCTCTTTAAATGGTTTTATGATCTCGTTATTAATTTAAAGTGGAATTTTTTTACATTTTTCATTAAAATAGATTAGAATTGAATGTTTGCCTTGGGAAATGTGAGGTGAAAGCGATCGATTGATAAGAAAAGGTCATTTATAGTCACTCATGGCTTCAAAAGCCTTATTACTCGCCTTAAAGGGTTTTATAATCTTATTATTGATTTTAACTTGTATTTTTTTACATTTTTCATTAAGACAGATTGTAGTTGAATGTTTACCTCAGGAAAGGTGAAGCGAAAGCCATCCATTGACAAGAAAAGTCTATTTGCGGTCACTCATGCCTTCGAAAGCCTTATTCCCCTCTTTAAATGGTTTTATGATCTCGTTATTAATTTAAAGTGGAATTTTTTTACATTTTTCATTAAAACAGGTTAGAATTGAATGTTTTCCTTGGGAAACGTGAAGTGAAAGTGATCGATTGACAAGAAAAGGCCATTTCTAGTCACTCAAGGCTTCAAAAGCCTTATTACTCGCCTTAAAGGGTTTTATAATCTCATTATTGATTTTAACTTGTATTTTTTTACATTTTTCATTAAGATAGATTGTAATTGAATGTTTACCTTGGGACACGTGAAGCGAAAGCCATCCATTGAAAAGAAAAGTCAATTTGCATCACTCATGCCTTCGAAAGCCTTATTCCCCTCTTTAAATGGTTTTATGATCTTGTTATTAATTTTAAATGGAATTTTTTTACATTTTTCATTAAAACAGATTAAAATTGAATGTTTACCTTGAGAAACGTGAGGTGAAAGTGATCGATTGACAAGAAAAGGCCATTTCTAGTCACTCAAGGCTTCAAAAGCCTTATTACCCGCCTTAAAGGGTTTTATAATCTCATTATTGATTTTAACTTGTATTTTTTTACATTTTTCATTAAGACAGATTGTAATTGAATGTTTACCTTGGGACACGTGAAGCGAAAGCCATCCATTGACAAGAAAAGTCCATTTGCAGTCGCTCGTGCCTTTGAAAGCCTTATTCCCCTCTTTAAATGGTTTTATAATCTCGTTAGTATTTTAAAGTTAAATTTTTTTACATTTTTCATTAAAACATATTATAATTGAATGTTTACCTTGAGAAACGTGAAGTGAAAGCGATCGATTGAAAAGAAAAGGCCATTTATAGTCACTCATGGCTTCAAAAGCTTTATTACTCGCCTTAAAGAGTTTTATAATCTCATTATTGAATTTAAGTTGTATTTTTTTACATTTTTCATTAAGACAGATTGTAATTGATTGTTTACCCTGAGAAACGTGAAGTGAAAGCCATCCATTGACAAGAAAAGTCCATTTGTAGTCACTCATGCCTTCGAAAGCCTTATTAGTCGCTTTAAAGGGTTTTATAATCTTATTATTGATTTTAACTTGAATTGTTTTACATTTTTCATTAAGACAGATTATAATTGAATGTTTACCTTGGGAAACGTGAAGAGAAAGCCATCCATTGACAAGAAAAGTCCAGTTACAGTTACTCATACCTTCGAAAGCCTTTTTCCCCTCTTTAAATGGTTTTATAATCTCGTTATTAATTTAAAGTGGAATTTTTTTACATTTTTCATTAAAATAGATTAGAATTGAATGTTTACCTTGGGAAATGTGAGGTGAAAGCGATCGATTGACAAGAAAAGGTCATTTATAGTCACTCATGGCTTCAAAAGCCTTATTACTCGCCTTAAAGGGTTTTATAATCTTATTATTGATTTTAACTTGTATTTTTTTACATTTTTCATTAAGACAGATTGTAGTTGAATGTTTACCTCAAGAAAGGTGAAGCGAAAGCCATCCATTGACAAGAAAAGTCTATTTGCGGTCACTCATGCCTTCGAAAGCCTTATTCCTCTCTTTAAATGGTTTTATGATCTCGTTATTAATTTAAAGTGGAATTTTTTTACATTTTTCATTAAAACAGGTTAGAATTGAATGTTTGCCTTGGGAAACGTGAAGTGAAAGTGATCGATTGACAAGAAAAGTCTATTTATAGTCACTCATGGCTTTTAAAGCCTTATTACTCGCTTTAAAGGGTTTTATAATCTTATTATTGAATTTAGGTTGTATTTTTTTACATTTCTCATTAAGACAGATTGTAATTGAATGTTTACCTCGGGAAACGTGAACGAAAGCCATCAATTGACAAGAAAAGTCCATTTACAGTCACTTACGCCTTCGAAAGCTTTATTCCCCTCTTTAAATGGTTTTATAATCTCGTTATTAATTTCAAGTTGAACTTTTTTACATTTTTCATTAAAACATATTATAATTGAATGTTTACCTTGAGAAACATAAAGTGAAAGCGATCGATTGACAAGAAAAGTCCATTTATAGTTACTCATGGCTTCAAAAGCCTTATTACTCGCCTTAAAAGGTTTTATAATCTTATTATTGATTTTAACTTGAATTTTTTTGCATTTTTCATTAAGACAGATTGTAATTGAATGTCTACCTCAGGAAACGTGAAGCAAAAGCCATCCATTGACAAGAAAAGTCCATTTGCAGTCACTCATGCCTTTGACAGCCTTATTCCCTTCTTTAAATGGTTTTATAATCTCATTATTAATTTAAAGTTGAATTTTTTTACATTTTTCATTAAAACATATTATAATTGAATGTTTACCTTGAGAAACATGAAGTGAAAGCGATCGATTGACAAGAAAAAGCCATTTATAGTCACTCATGGCTTCAAAAGCCTTATTACTCGCCTTAAAGGGTTTTATAATCTTATTATTGATTGTAACTTTTACTTTTTTACATTTTTCATTAAGACAGATTGTAATTGAATGTTTACCTCGAGAAACGTGAAGCGAAAGCCATCCATTGACAGGAAAAGTCCATTTGCAGTCACTCATGCCTTCGAAAGCCTTATTCCCCTCTTTAAATGGTTTTATGATGTCGTTATTAATTTTCAATGGAATGTTTTTACATTTTTCATTAAAACAGATTAAAATTGAATGTTTACCCTGAGAAACGTGAAGCGAAAGCCATCCATTGACAAGAAAAGTCCATTTGTAGTCACTCATGCCTTCGAAAGCCTTATTAGTCGCTTTAAATGGTTTTATAATCTCGTTATTAATTTAAAGTTTAATTTTTTTACATTTTTCATTAAAACATATTGTAATTGAATGTTTACCTTGAGAAACGTGAAGTGAAAGTGATCGATTGACAAGAAAAAGCCATTTCTAGTCACTCAAGGCTTCAAAAGCCTTATTACTCGCCTTCAAGGGTTTTATAATTTCATTATTGATTTTAACTTGTATTTTTTCACATTTTTCATTAAGACAGATTGTAATTGAATGTTTACCGCGGGACACGTGAAGCAAAAGCCATCCATTGACAAGAAAAGTCAATTTGCATCACTCATGCCTCCGAAAGCCTTATTCTCTTATTTAAATGGTTTTATGATCTCGTTATTAATTTTAAATGGAATTTTTTTACATTTTTCATTAAAACAGATTAAAATTGAATGTTTACCTTGAGAAACGTGAGGTGAAAGCGATCGATTGACAAGAAAAGGCCATTTATAGTCACTCATGGCTTCAAAAGCCTTATTACTCGCGTGAAAGGGTTTTATAATCTTATTATTGATTTTAACTTGCATTTTTTAGCATTTTTCATTAAGGTAGAATGTAATTGAATGTTTATCTCGGGAAACGTGAGGCAAAACCCATCCATTGACAAGAAAAGTCCATTTGCAGTACTCATGCCTTCGAAAGCTATATTCCCCTCTTTAAATGGTTTTATGATCTCGTTATTAATTTTAAATTGAATTTTTTTACATTTTTTATTAAAACAGATTAAAATTGACTGTTTACCTTGAGAAACGTGAGGTGAAAGCGATCGGTTGACAAGAAAAGGCCATTTATAGTCACTCATGGCTTCAAAAGTCTTCTTACTCGCGTTAAAGGGTTTTATAATCTCATTATTGAATTTAAGTTGTATTTTTTTACATTTTTCATTAAGACAGATTGTAATTGAATGTTTACCTCAGGAAACGTGAAGCGAAAGCCAAGCATTGACAGGAAAAGTCCATTTGCAGTCACTCATGCCTTCGAAAGCCTTATTCCCCTCTTTAAATGGTTTTATGATGTCGTTATTAATTTTAAATGGAATTTTTTTACATTTTTCATTAAAACAGATTAAAATTGAATGTTTACCCTGAGAAACGTGAAGCGAAAGCCATCCATTGACAAGAAAAGTCCATTTGTAGTCACTCATACCTTCGAAAGCCTTATTAGTCTCTTTAAAGGGTTTTATAATCTTATTATTGATTTTAACTTGAATTGTTTTACATTTTTCATTAAGACAGATTGTAATTGAATGTTTACCTTGGGAAACATGAAGAGAAAGCCATCCATTGACAACAAAAGTCTAGTTACAGTTACTCATACCTTCGGAAGCCTTTTTCCCCTCTTTAAATGGTTTTATCATCTCGTTATTAATTTTCAATTAAATATTTTTACATTTTTCATTAAAACAAATTAATATTTAATGTTAACCTTGAGAAATGTGAGGTGAAAGCGATCGATTGACAAGAAAACACCATTTATAGTCACTCATGGCTTCAAAAGCTTTATTACTCGCCTTAAAGGGTTTTATAATCTTATTATTGATTTTAACTTGTATTTTTTTACATTTTTCATTCAGACAGATTGTAGTTGAATGTTTACCTCGGGAAACGTGAAGCGAAAGCCATCCATTGACAAGAAAAGTCCATTTGCAGTACTCATGCCTTCGAAAGCCAGTTCCCCTCTTTAAATGGTTTTATGATCTCGTTATTAATTTTAAATTGAATATTTTAACATTTTTTTTTAAAACAGATGAAAATTGACTGTTTACCCTGAGAAACGTGAGGTGAAAGCGATCGATCGACAAGAAAAGGCCATTTATAGCCACTCATGGCTTCAAAAGCCTTATTACTCGCCTTAAAGGGTTTTATAATCTTATTATTGATTTTAACTTGTATTTTTTTACATTTTTCATTAAGACAGATTGTAGTTGAATGTTTACCTCAGGAAAGGTGAAGCGAAAGCCATCCATTGACAAGAAAAGTCCATTTGCGGTCACTCATGCCTTCGAAAACCTTATTCCCCTCTTTAAATGGTTTTATGATCTCGTTATTAATTTAAAGTGGAATTTTTTTACATTTTTCATTAAAACAGATTCGAATTGAATGTTTGCCTTGGGAAACGTGAAGTGAAAGTGATCGATTGACAAGAAAAGTCCATTTATAGTCACTCATGGCTTCTAAAGCCTTATTACTCGCTTTAAAGGGTTTTATAATCTTATTATTGAATTTCGGTTGTATTTTTTTACATTTTTCATTAAGACAGAATGTAATTGAATGTTTACCTAGGGAAACGTAAAGCGAAAGCCATCAATTGACAAGAAAAGTTCATTTAGAGTCAGTTACGCCTTCGAAAGCCTTATTCCCCTCTTTAAATGGTTTTATAATCTCGTTATTAATTTCAAGTTGAACTTTTTTATATTTTTCGTTAAAACATATTATAATTGAATGTTTACCTTGAGAAACATAAAGTGAAAGCGATCGATTGACAAGAAAAGTCCATTTATAGTCACTCATGGCTTCAAAAGCCTTATTACTCGCCTTAAAGGTTTTATAATCTTATTATTGATTTTAACTTGAATTTTTTTGCATTTGTCATTAAGACAGATTGTAATTGAATGTCTACCTCAGGAAACGTGAAGCAAAAGCCATCCATTGACAACAAAAGTCCATTTGCAGTCACTCATGCCTTTGGCAGCCTTATTCCCCTCTTTAAATGGTTTTATAATCTCGTTATTAATTTAAAGTTGAAATTTTTTACATTTTTCATTAAAACATATTATAATTGAATGTTTACCTTGAGAAACATGAAGTGAAAGCGATCGATTGACAAGAAAAGGCCATTTATAGTCACTCATGGCTTCAAAAGCCTTATTACTCTCCTTAAAGGGTTTTATAATCTTATTATTGATTTTAACTTTTATTTTTTTACATTTTTCATTAAGACAGATTGTAATTGAATGTTTACCTCGGGAAACATGAAGCGAAAGCCATCCATTGACAGGAAAAGTCCATTTGCAGTCACTCATGCCTTCGAAAGCCTTATTCCCCTCTTTAAATGGTTTTATGATGTCGTTATTAATTTTAAATGGAATGTTTTTACATTTTTCATTAAAACAGATTAAAATTGAATGTTTACCCTGAGAAACGTGAAGCGCAAGCCATCCATTGACAAGAAAAGTCCATTTGTAGTCACTCATGCCTTCGAAAGCCTTATTAGTCGCTTTAAATGGTTTTATAATCTCGTTATTAATTTAAAGTTTAATTTTTTTATATTTTTCATTAAAAGATATTGTAATTGAATGTTTACCTTGAGAAACGTGAAGTGAAAGCGATCGATTGACAAGAAAAGGCCATTTCTAGTCACTCAAGGCTTCAAAAGCCTTATTACTCGCCTTAAAGGGTTTTATAATCTCATTATTGATTTTAACTTGTATTTTTTTACATTTTTCATTAAGACAGATTGTAATTGAATGTTTACCTCGGGACACGTGAAGCGAAAGCCATCCATTGACAAGAAAAGTCAATTTGCATCACTGATGCCTTCGAAAGCCTTATTCCCCTCTTTAAATGGTTTTATGATCTCGTTATTAATTTTAAATCGAAGTTTTTTACATTTTTCATTAAAACAGATTAAAATTGAATGTTTACCTTGAGAAACGTGAGGTGAAAGCGATCGATTGATAAGAAAAGGCCATTTATAGTCAGTCATGGCTTCAAAAGCCTTATTACTCGCGTGAAAGGGTTTTATAATCTTATTATTGATTTTAACTTGAATTTTTTTGCATTTTTCATTAAGCTAGAATGTAATTGAATGTTTACCTCGGGAAACGTGAGGCAAAACCCATCCATTGACAAGAAAAGTTGATTTGCAGTACTCATGCCTTCGAAAGCCATATTCCCCTATTTAAATGGTTTTATGATCTCGCTATTAATTTTAAATTGAATTTTTTTACATTTTTTATTAAAACAGATTAAAATTGACTGTTTACCTTGAGGAACGTGAGGTCAAAGCGATCGATTGAAAAGAAAAGGCCATTTATAGTCACTCATGGCTTCAAAGGCCTTATTACTCGCGTTAAAAGGTTTTATAATCTCATTATTGAATTTAAGTTGTATTTTTTTACATTTTTCATTTAGACAGATTATAATTGAATGTTTACCTCAGGAAACGTGAAGCGAAAGCCAACCATTGACAGGAAAAGTCCATTTGCAGTCACTCATGCCTTCGAAAGCCTTATTCCCCTCTTTAAATGGTTTTATGATGTCGTTATTAATTTTAAATGGAATTTTTTACATTTTTCATTAAAACAGATTAAAATTGAATGTTTACCCTGAGAAACGTGAAGCGAAAGCCATCCATTGACAAGAAAAGTCCATTTGTAGTCACTCATGCCTTCGAAAGCCTTATTGGTCGCTTTAAAGGGTTGTATAATTTCATTATTGATTTCAACTTGAATTGTTTTGCATTTTTCATTAAGACAGATTGTAATTGAATGTTTACCTTGGGAAACGTGAAGAGAAAGCCATCCATTGACAACAAAAGTCCAGTTACAGTTATTCATACCTTCGGAAGCCTTTTTCCCCTCTTTAAATGGTTTTATGATCTCGTTATTAATTTTCAATTAAATATTTTCACATTTTTCATTAAAATAAATTAATATTTAATGTTAACCTTGAGAAATGTGAGGTGAAAGCGATCGATTGACAAGAAAAAGCCATTTATAGTCACTCATGGCTTCAAAAGCCTTATTACTCGCCTTAAAGGGTTTTATAATCTTATTATTGATTTTAACTTGTATTTTTTTACATTTTTCATTAAGACAGATTGTAGTTGAATGTTTACCTCAGGAAACGTGAAGCGAAATCCATCCATTGACGAGAAAAGTCCATTTACAGTACTCATGCCTTCGAAAGCCATGTTCCCCTCTTTAAATGATTTAATGATCTCGTTATTAATTTTAAATTGAATATTTTAACATTTTTTATTAAAACAGATTAAAATTGACTGTTTACCTTGAGAAACGTGAGGTGAAAGCGATCGATTGACAAGAAAAGGCCATTTATAGCCACTCATGGCTTCAAAAGCCTTATTACTCGCCTTCAAGGGTTTTATAATCTTATTATTGATTTTAACTTGTATTTTTTTACATTTTTCATTAAGACAGATTGTAGTTGAATGTTTACCTCGGGAAACGTGAAGCGAAAGCCATCCATTGACAAGAAAAGTCCATTTGCAGTCGCTCGTGCCTTCGAAAGCCTTATTCCCCTCTTTAAATGGTTTTATAATCTCGTTATTAATTTAAAGTTGAATTTTTTTACATTTTTCATTAAAACATATTATAATTGAATGTTTACCTTGAGAAACGTGAAGTGAAAGCGATCGATTAACAAGAAAAGGCCATTTATAGTCACTCATGACTTCAAAAGCCTTATTACTCGCCTTAAAGGGTTTTATAATCTCATTATTGAATTTAAGTTCTATTTTTTTACATTTTTCATTAAGACAGATTGTAATTGAATGTTTACCCTGAGAAACATGAAGCGAAAGCCATCCATTGACAAGAAAAGTCCATTTGTAGTCACTCATGCCTTCGAAAGCCTTATTAGTCGCTTTAAAGGGTTTTATAATCTTATTGTTGATTTTAACTTGAATTGTTTTATATTTTTCATTCAGACAGATTGTAATTGAATGTTTACCTTGGGAAACATGAAGAGAAAGCCATCCATTGACAAGAAAAGTCCAGTTACAGTTACTCATACCTTCGAAAGCCTTTTTCCCCTCTTTAAATGGTTTTATGATCTTGTTATTAATTTTTAATTAAATTTTTTTACATTTTTTATTAAAACAAATTAATATTTAATGTTTACCTTGAGAAATGTGAGGTGAAAGCGATCGATTGGCAAGAAAAGGCCATTTGCAGTCACTCATGCCTTTAGCAACCTTATTCCCCTCTTTAAATGGTTTTATAATCTCGTTATTAATTTAAAGTTGAATTTTTTTACATTTTTCATTAAAACATATTATAATTGAATGTTTACCTTGAGAAACATGAAGTGAAAGCGATCGATTGACAAGAAAAGGCCATTTATAGTCACTCATGGCTTCAAAAGCCTTATTACTCGCCTTAAAGGGTTTTATAATCTCATTATTGATTTTAACTTGTATTTTTTTACATTTTTCATTAAGACAGATTGTAATTGAATGTTTACCTCGAGACACGTGAAGCAAAAGCCATCCATTGACAAGAAAAGTCAATTTGCATCACTCATGCCTTCGAAAGCCTTATTCCCCTCTTTAAATGGTTTTATGATCTCGTTATTAATTTTAAATGGAATTTTTTTACATTTTTCATTAAAACAGATTAAAATTGAATGTTTACCTTGAGAAACGTGAGGTGAAAGCGATCGATTGACAAGAAAAGGCCATTTATAGTCACTCATGGCTTCAAAATCCTTATTACTCGCGTGAAAGGGTTTTATAATCTTATTATTGATTTTAACTTGAATTTTTTTGTATTTTTCATTAAGCTAGAATGTAATTGAATGTTTATCTCGAGAAACGTGAGGCAAAACCCATCCATTGACAAGAAAAGTCCATTTGCAGTACTCATGCCTTCGAAAGCCATATTCCCCTCTTTAAATGGTTTTATGATCTCGTTATTAATTTTAAATTGAATTTTTTACATTTTTTATTAAAACAGATTAAAATTGACTGTTTACCTTGAGAAACGTGAGGTGAAAGTGATCGATTGACAAGAAAAGGCCATTTATAGTCACTCATGGCTTCAAAAGCCTTATTTCTCGCGTTAAAGGGTTTTATAATCTCATTATTGAATTTAAGTTGTATTTTTTTACATTTTTCATTAAGACAAATTGTAATTGAATGTTTACCTCAGGAAACGTGAAGTGAAAGCCAACCATTGACAGGAAAAGTCCATTTGTAGTCACTCATGCCTTCGAAAGCCTTATTCCCCTCTTTAAATGGTTTTATGATGTCGTTATTAATTTTAAACGGAATATTTTTACATTTTTCATTAAAACAGATTAAAATTGAATGTTTATCATGAGAAACGTGAAGCGAAAGCCGTCCATTGACAAGAAAAGTCCATTTGTAGTCACTCATGCCTTCGAAAGCCTTATTAGTCGCTTTAAAGGGTTTTATAATCTTATTATTGATTTCAACTTGAATTGTTTTGCATTTTTCATTAAGACAGATTGTAATTGAATGTTTACCTTGGGAAACTGAAGAGAAAGCCATCCATTGACAACAAAAGTCCAGTTACAGTTACTCATACCTTCGGAAGCCTTGTTCCCCTCTTTAAATGGTTTTATGATCTCATTATTAATTTTCAATTAAATAGTTTTACATTTTTCATTAAAACAAATTAATATTTAATGTTAACCTTGAGAAATGTGAGGTGAAAGCGATCGATTGACAAGAAAAGGCCATTTATAGTCACTCATGGCTTCAAAAGCCTTATTACTCGCCTTAAAGGGTTTTATAATCTTATTATTGATTTTAACTTGTATTTTTTTACATTTTTCATTAAGACAGATTGTAGTTGAATGTTTACCTCAGGAAACGTGAAGCGAAAGCCATCCATTGACAAGAAAAGTCCATTTGCAGTACTCATGCCTTCGAAAGCCATGTTCCCCTCTTTAAATGGTTTTATGATCTCGTTATTAATTTTAAATTGAATATTTTAACATTTTTTATTAAAACAGATTAAAATTGACTGTTTACCTTGAGAAACGTGAGGTGAAAGCGATCGATTGACAAGAAAAGACCATTTATAGCCACTCAAGGCTTCAAAAGCCTTATTACTCGCCTTAAAGGGTTTTATAATCTTATTATTGATTTTAAGTTGTATTTTTTTACATTTTTCATTAAGACAGATTGTAATTGAATGTTTACCTCAGGAAACGTGAAGCGAAAGCCATCCATTGACAGGAAAAGTCCATTTGCAGTCACTCATGCCTTCGAAAGCCTTATTCCCCTCTTTAAATGGTTTTATGATGTCGTTATTAATTTTAAATGGAATTTTTTTACATTTTTCATTAAAACAGATTAAAATTGAATGTTTACCCTGAGAAACGTGAAGCGAAAGCCATCCATTGACAAGAAAAGTCTATTTGTAGTCACTCATGCCTTCGAAAGCCCTATTAGTCGCTTTAAAGGGTTTTATAATCTTATTATTGATTTTAACTTGAATTGTTTTACATTTTTCATTCAGATAGATTGTAATTGAATGTTTACCTTGGGAAACGTGAAGAGAAAGCTATCCATTGACAAGAAAAGTCCAGTTACAGTTAGTCATACCTTTGAAAGCCTTTTTCCCCTCATTAAATGGTTTTATGATCTCGTTATTAATTTTCAATTAAATTTTTTTACATTTTTCATTAAAACAAATTAATATTTAATGTTTACCTTGAGAAATGTGAGGTGAAAGCGATCGATTGACAAGAAAAGGCCATTTGCAGTCACTCATGCCTTTGGCAACCTTATTCCCCTCTTTAAATGGTTTTATAATCTCGTTATTAATTTAAAGTTGAATTTTTTTACATTTTTCATTAAAACATATTATAATTGAATGTTTACCTTGAGAAACATGAAGTGAAAGCGATCGATTGACAAGAAAAGGCCATTTATAGTCACTCATGGCTTCAAAAGCCTTATTACTCGCCTTAAAGGGTTTTATAATCTTATTATTGATTTTAACTTTTATTTTTTTACATTTTTCATTAAGGCAGATTGTAATTGAATGTTTACTTCGGGAAACGTGAAGCGAAAGCCATCCATTGACAGGAAAAGTCCATTTGCAGTCACTCATGCCTTCGAAAGCCTTATTCACCTCTTTAAATGGTTTTATGATGTCGTTATTAATTTTAAATGGAAGGTTTTTACATTTTTCATTAAAACAGATTAAAATTGAATGTTTACCCTGAGAAACGTGAAGCGAAAGCCATCCATTGACAAAAAAAGTCCATTTGTAGTCACTCATGCCTTCGAAAGCCTTATTAGTCGCTTTAAATGGTTTTATAATCTCGTTATTGATTTAAAGTTTAATTTTTTTACATTTTTCATTAAAACATATTGTAATTGAATGTTTGCCTTGAGAAACGTGAAGTGAAAGCGATCTATTGACAAGAAAAGGTCATTTCTAGTCACTCAAGGCATCAAAAGCCTTATTACCCGCCTTAAAGGGTTTTATAATCTCATTATTGATTTTAACTTGTATTTTTTTACATTTTTCACTAAGACAGATTGTAATTGAATGTTTACCTCGGGAAACATGAAGCGAAAGCCATCCATTGACAAGAAAAGTCCATTTGCTGTCGCTCGTGCCTTCGAAAGCCTTATTCCCCTCTTTAAATGGTTTTATAATCTCGTTAGTAATTTAAAGTTGAATTTTTTTACATTTTTCATTAAAACATATTATAATTGAATGTTTACCTTGAGAAACGTGAAGTGAAAGCGATCGATTGACAAGAAAAGGCCATTTATAATCACTCATGGCTTCAAAAGCCTTATTACTCGCCTTAAAGGGTTTCATAATCTCATTATTGAATTGAAGTTGTATTTTTTTACATTTTTCATTAAGACAGATTGTAATTGAATGTTTACCCTGAGAAACGTGAAGTGAAGGCCATCCATTGACAAGAAAAGTCCATTTGTAGTCACTCATGCCTTCGAAAGCCTTATTAGTCGCTTTAAAGGGTTTTATAATCTTATTATTGATTTTAACTTGAATTGTTTTATATTTTTCATTAAGACAGATTGTAATTGAATGTTTACCTTGGGAAACGTGAAGAGGAAGCCATCCATTGACAAGAAAAGTCCAGGTACAGTTACTCATACCTTCGAAAGCCTTTTTCCCCTCTTTAAATGGTTTTATGATCTCGTTATTAATTTTTAATTAAATTTTTTTACATTTTTCATTAAATCAAATTAATATTTAATGTTTTCCTTGAGAAATGTGAGGTGAAAGCGATCGATTGACAAGAAAAGGTCATTTTTAGTCACTCATGGCTTCAAAAGCCTTATTACTCGCCTTAAAGGGTTTTATAATCTTATTATTGATTTTAACTTGTATTTTTTTTCATTTTCCATTAAGGCAGATTGTGGTTGAATGTTTACCTCAGGAAAGGTGAAGCGAAAGCCATCCATTGACAAGAAAAGTCCATTTGCGGTCACTCATGCCTTCGAAAGCCTTATTCCCCTCTTTAAATGGTTTTATGATCTCGTTATTAATTTAAAGTAGAATTTTTTTACATTTTTCATTAAAACAGATTAGAATTGAATGTTTGCCTTGGGAAACGTGAAGTGAAAGTGATCGATTGACAAGAAAAGTCCATTTATAGTCACTCATGGCTTCTAAAGCCTTATTACTCGCTTTAAAAGGTTTTATAATCTTATTATTGAATTTGGGTTGTATTTTTTTACATTTTTAATTAAGGCAGATTGTAATTGAATGTTTACCTCGGGAAACGTGAAGCGAAAGCCATCAATTGACAAGAAAAGTCCATTTACAGTCACTTACGCCTTCGAAAGCCTTATTCCCCTCTTTAAATGGTTTTATAATCTCGTTATTAATTTCAAGTTGAACTTTTTTACATTTTTCATTAAAACATATTATAATTGAATGTTTACCTTGAGAAACATAAAGTGAAAGCGATCGATTGACAAGAAAAGTCCATTTATAGTCACTCATGGCTTCAAAAGCCTTATTACTCGCCTTAAAAGGTTTTATAATCTTATTATTGATTTTAACTTGAATTTTTTTGTATTTTTCATTAAGACAGATTGTAATTGAATGTTTACCTCGGGAAACGTGAAGCAAAAGCCATCCATTGACAAGAAAAGTCCATTTGCAGTCGCTCATGCCTTTCGCAGCCTTATTCCCCTCTTTAAATGGTTTTATAATCTCGTTATTAATTTAAAGTTGAATTTTTTTACATTTTTCATTAAAACATATTATAATTGAATTTTTACCTTGAGAAACATGAAGTGAAAGTGATCGATTGACAAGAAAAGGTCATTTATAGTCACTCATGGCTTCAAAAGCCTTATTACTCGCCTTAAAGAGTTTTATAATCTTATTATTGATTTTAACTTTTATTTTTTTACATTTTTCATTAAGACAGATTGTAATTGAATGTTTACTTCGGGAAACGTGAAGCGAAAGCCATCCATTGACAGGAAAAGTCCATTTGCAGTCACTCATGCCTTCGAAAGCCTTATTCCCCTCTTTAAATGGTTTTATGATGTCGTTATTAATTTTAAATGGAATGTTTTTACATTTTTCATTAAAACAGATTAAAATTGAATGTTTACCTTGAGAAACGTGAAGCGAAAGCCATCTATTGACAAGAAAAGTCCATTTGTAGTCACTCATGCCTTCGAAAGCCTTATTAGTCGCTTTAAATGGTTTTATAATCTCGTTATTAATTTAAAGTTTAATTTTTTTACATTTTTCATTAAAACATATTGTAATTGAATGTTTACCTTGAGAAACGTGAAGTGCAAGCGATTGATTGACAAGAAAAGGCCATTTCTAGTCACTGAAGGCTTCAAAAGCCTTATTACTCGCCTTAAAGCGTTTTATAATCTCATTATTGATTTTAACTTGTATTTTTTTACATTTTTCATTAAGACAGATTGTAATTGAATGTTTACCTCGGGACACGTGAAGCGAAAGCCATCCATTGACAAGAAAAGTCAATTTGCATCACTCATGCCTTCGAAAGCCTTATTCCCCTCTTTAAATGGTTTTATGATCTCGTTATTAATTTTAAATGGAATATTTTTACATTTTTCATTAAAACAGATTAAAATTGAATGTTTACCTTGAGAAACGTGAGGTGAAAGCGATCGATTGACAAGAAAAGGCCATTTATAGTCACTCATGGCTTCAAAAGCCTTATTACTCGCGTGAAAAGGTTTTATAATCTTATTATTGATTTTAACTTGAATTTTTTTGCATTTTTCATTAAGGTAGAATGTAATTGAATGTTTACCTCGGGAAATGTGAGGCGAAAGCCATCCATTGGCAAGAAAATTCCATTTGCAGTACTTATGCCTTCGAAAGCCATATTCCCCTCTTTAAATGGTTTTATGGTCTCGTTATTAATTTTAAATTGAATTTTTTTACATTTTTTATTAAAACAGATTAAAATTGACTGTTTACCTTGAGAAACGTGAGGTGAAAGCGATCGATTGATAAGACAAGACCATTTATAGTCACTCATGGCTTCAAAAGCCTTATTACTCGCGTTAAAGGGTTTTATAATCTCATTATTGAATTTAAGTTATATTTTTTTACATATTTCATTAAGACAGATTGTAATTGAATGTTTACCTCAGGAAACGTGAAGCGAAAGCCAACCATTGACAGGAAAGTCCATTTGCAGTCACTCATGCCTTCGAAAGCCTTATTCCCCTCTTTAAATGGTTTTATGGTGTCGTTATTAATTTTAAATGGAATTTTTTTACATTTTTCATTAAAACAGATTAAAATTGAATGTTTACTCTGAAAAACGTGAAGCGAAAGGCATCCATTGACAAGAAAAGTCCATTTGTAGTCACTCATGCCTTCGAAAGCCCTATTAGTCGCTTTAAAGGGTTTTATAATCTTATTATTGATTTTAACTTGAATTGTTTTACATTTTTCATTAAGACAGATTGTTATTGAATGTTTACCTTGGGAAACGTGAAGAGAAAGCCATCTATTGACAACAAAAGTCCAGTTACAGTTACTCATACCTTCGGAAGCCTTTTTCCCCTCTTTAAATGGTTTTATGATCTCGTTATTAATTTTCAATTAAATTTTTTTACATTTTTCATTAAAACAAATTAATATTTAATGTTAACCTTGAGAAATGTGAGGTGAAAGCGATCGATTGACAAGAAACGGCCATTTATAGTCACTCATCGCTTCAAAAGCCTTATTACTCGCCTTAAAGGGTTTTATAATCTTATTATTGATTTTAACTTGTATGTTTTTACATTTTTCATTAAGACAGATTGTAGTTGAATGTTTACCTCGAGAAACGTGAAGCGAAAGCCATCCATTGACAAGAAAAGTCCATTTGCAGTACTCATGCATTCGAAAGCCATGTTCCCCTCTTTAAATGGTTTTATGATCTCGTCATTAATTTTAAATTGAATATTTTAACATTTTTTATTAAAACAGATTAAAATTGACTGTTTACCTTGAGAAACGTGAGGTGAAAGCGATCAATTGACAAGAAAAGGCCATTTATAGTCACTCATGGCTTCAAAAGCCTTATTACTCGCCTTAAAGGGTTTTATAATCTTATTATTGATTTTAACTTGTATTTTTTTACATTTTTCATTAAGACAGATTGTAATTGAATGTTTACCCTGAGAAACGTGAAGCGAAAGCCATCCATTGACAAGAAAAGTCCATTTGTAGTCACTCATGCCATCGAAAGCCTTATTAGTCGCTATAAAGGGTTTTATAATCTTATTATTGATTTTAACTTGAATTGTTTTACATTTTTCATTCAGATAGATTGTAATTGAATGTTTACCTTGGGAAACGTGAAAAGAAAGCCATCCATTGACAACAAAAGTCCAGTTACAATTACTCATACCTTCGAAAGCCTTTTTCCCCTCTTTAAATGGTTTTATGATCTCGTTATTAATTTTTAATTAAATTTTTTTACATTTTTCATTAAAACAAATTAATATTTAATGTTAACCTTGAGAAATATGAGGTGAAAGCGATCGATTGACAAGAAACGGCCATTTATAGTCACTCATGGCTTCAAAAGCCTTATTACTCGCCTTAAAGGGTTTTATAATCTTATTATTGATTTTAACTTGTATGTTTTTACATTTTTCATTAAGACAGATTGTAGTAGAATGTTTACCTCGAGAAACGTGAAGCGAAAGCCATCCATTGACAAGAAAAGTCCATTTGCAGTACTCATGCATTCGAAAGCCATGTTCCCCTCTTTAAATGGTTTTATGATCTCGTTATTAATTTTAAATTGAATATTTTAACATTTTTTATTAAAACAGATTAAAATTGACTGTTTACCTTGAGAAACGTGAGGTGAAAGCGATCGATTGACAAGAAAAGACCATTTATAGCCACTCAGGGCTTCAAAAGCCTTATTACTCGCCTTAAAGGGTTTTATAATCTTATTATTGATTTTAACTTGTATTTTTTTACATTTTTCATTAAGACAGATTGTAATTGAATGTTTACCCTGAGAAACGTGAAGCGAAAGCCATCCATTGACAAGAAAAGTCCATTTGTAGTCACTCATGCCATCGAAAGCCTTATTAGTCGCTTTAAAGGGTTTTATAATCTTATTATTGATTTTAACTTGAATTGTTTTACATTTTTCATTCAGATAGATTGTAATTGAATGTTTACCTTGGGAAACGTGAAGAGAAAGCCATCCATTGACAAGAAAAGTCCAGTTACAGTTACTCATACCTTCGAAAGCCTTTTTCCCCTCTTTAAATGGTTTTATGATCTCGTTATTAATTTTCAATTAAATTTTTTTACATTTTTCATTAAAACAAATTAATATTTAATGTTTACCTTGAGAAATGTGAGGTGAAAGCGATCGATTGACAAGAAAAGGCCATTTGCAGTCACTCATGCCTTTGGCAACCTGATTCCCCTTTTTAAATGGTTTTATAATCTCGTTAGTAATTTAAAGTTGAATTTTTTTACATTTTTCATTAAAACATGTTATAATTGAATGTTTACCTTGAGAAACATGAAGTGAAAGCGATCGATTGACAAGAAAAGGCCATTTATAGTCACTCATGGCTTCAAAAGCCTTATTACTCGCCTTAAAGGGTTTTATAATCTTATTATTGATTTTAACTTTTATTTTTTTATATTTTTCATTAAGAAAGATTGTAATTGAATGTTTACTTCGGGAAACGTGAAGCGAAAGCCATCCATTGACAGGAAAAGTCCATTTGCAGTCACTCATGCCTTCGAAAGCCTTATTCACCTCTTTAAATGGTTTTATGATGTCGTTATTAATTTTAAATGGAAGGTTTTTACATTTTTCATTAAAACAGATTAAAATTGAATGTTTACCCTGAGAAACGTGAAGCGAAAGCCATCCATTGACAAAAAAAGTCCATTTGTAGTCACTCATGCCTTCGAAAGCCTTATTAGTCGATTTAAATGGTTTTATAATCTCGTTATTAATTTAAAGTTTAATTTTTTTACATTTTTCATTAAAACGTATTGTAATTGAATGTTTACCTTGAGAAACGTGAAGTGAAAGCGATCGATTGACAAGAAAAGGCCATTTCTAGTCACTCAAGGCATCAAAAGCCTTATTACCCGCCTTAAAGGGTTTTATAATCTCATTATTGATTTTAACTTGTATTTTTTTACATTTTTCACTAAGACAGATTGTAATTGAATGTTTACCTCGGGAAATATGAAGCGAAAGCCATCCATTGACAAGAAAAGTCCATTTGCAGTCGCTCGTGCCTTCGAAAGCCTTATTCCCCTCTTTAAATGGTTTTATAATCTCGTTAGTAATTTAAAGTTGAATTTTTTTACATTTTTCATTAAAACATATTATAGGTGAATGTTTTACCTTGAGAAACGTGAAGTGAAAGCGATCGATTGACAAGAAAAGGCCATTTATAGTCACTCATGGCTTCAAAAGCCTTATTACTCGCCTTAAAGGGTTTCATAATCTCATTATTGAATTTAAGTTGTATTTTTTTACATTTTTCATTAAGACAGATTGTAATTGAATGTTTACCCTGAGAAACGTGAAGCGAAAGCCATCCATTGACAAGAAAAGTCCATTTGTAGTCACTCATGCCTTCGAAAGCCTTATTAGTCGCTTTAAAGGGTTTTATAATCTTATTATTGATTTTAACTTGAATTATTTTATATTTTTCATTAAGACAGATTGTAATTGAATGTTTACCTCGGGAAATGTGAAGAGAAAGCCATCCATTGACAAGAAAAGTCCAGTTACAGTTACTCATACCTTCGAAAGCCTTTTTCCCCTCTTTAAATGGTTTTATGATCTCGTTATTAATTTTTAATTAAATTTTTTTACATTTTTCATTAAATCAAATTAATATTTAATGTTTTCCTTGAGAAATGTGAGGTGAAAGCGATCGATTGACAAGAAAAGGTCATTTTTAGTCACTCATGGCTTCAAAAGCCTTATTACTCGCCTTAAAGGGTTTTATAATCTTATTATTGATTTTAACTTGTATTTTTTTTCATTTTCCATTAAGACAGATTGTGGTTGAATGTTTACCTCAGGAAAGGTGAAGCGAAAGCCATCCATTGACAAGAAAAGTCCATTTGCGGTCATTCATGCCTTCGAAAACCTTATTCCCCTCTTTAAATGGTTTTATGATCTCGTTATTAATTTAAAGTGGAATTTTTTTACATTTTTCATTAAAACAGATTAGAATTGAATGTTTGCCTTGGGAAACGTGAAGTGAAAGTGATCGATTGACAAGAAAAGTCCATTTATAGTCACTCATGGCTTCTAAAGCCTTATTACTCGCTTTAAAAGGTTTTATAATCTTATTATTGAATTTGGGTTGTATTTTTTTACATTTTTAATTAAGGCAGATTGTAATTGAATGTTTACCTCGGGAAACGTGAAGCGAAAGCCATCAATTGAGAAGAAAAGTCCATTTATAGTCACTTACGTCTTCGAAAGCCTTATTCCCCTCTTTAAATGGTTTTATAATCTCGTTATTAATTTCAAGTTGAACTTTTTTACATTTTTCATTAAAACATATTATAATTGAATGTTTACCTTGAGAAACATAAAGTGAAAGCGATCGATTGACAAGAAAAGTCCATTTATAGTCACTCATGGCTTCAAAAGCCTTATTACTCGCCTTAAAAGGTTTTATAATCTTATTATTGATTTTAACTTGAATTTTTTTGTATTTTTCATTAAGACAGATTGTAATTGAATGTCTACCTCGGGAAACGTGAAGCAAAAGCCATCCATTGACAAGAAAAGTCCATTTGCAGTCACTCATGCCATTCGCAGCCTTATTCCCCTCTTTAAATGGTTTTATAATCTCGTTATTAATTTAAAGTTGAATTTTTTTACATTTTTCATTAAAACATATTATAATTGAATTTTTACCTTGAGAAACATGAAGTGAAAGTGATCGATTGCCAAGAAAAGGCCATTTATAGTCACTCATGGCTTCAAAAGCCTTATTACTCGCCTTAAAGAGTTTTATAATCTTATTATTGATTTTAACTTTTATTTTTTTACATTTTTCATTAAGACAGATTGTAATTGAAAGTTTACTTCAGGAAACGTGAAGCGAAAGCCATCCATTGACAGGAAAAGTCCATTTGCAGTCACTCATGCCTTCGAAAGCCTTATTCCCCTCTTTAAATGGTTTTATGATGTCGTTATTAATTTTAAATGGAATGTTTTTACATTTTTCATTAAAACAGATTAAAATTGAATGTTTACCCTGAGAAACGTGAAGCGAAAGCCATCCATTGACAAGAAAAGTCCATTTGTAGTCACTCATGCCTTCGAAAGCCTTATTAGTCGCTTTAAATGGTTTTATAATCTCGTTATTAATTTAAAGTTTAATTTTTTTACATTTTTCATTAAAACATATTGTAATTGAATGTTTACCTTGAGAAACGTGAAGTGCAAGCGATTGATTGACAAGAAAAGGCCATTTCTAGTCACTCAAGGCTTCAAAAGCCTTATTACTCGCCTTAAAGGGTTTTATAATCTCATTATTGATTTTAACTTGTATTTTTTTACATTTTTCATTAAGACAGATTGTAATTGAATGTTTACCTCGGGACACGTGAAGCGAAAGCCATCCATGGACAAGAAAAGTCAATTTGCATCACTCATGGCTTCGAAAGCCTTATTCCCCTCTTTAAATGGTTTTATGATCTCGTTATTAATTTTAAATGGAATATTTTTACATTTTTCATTAAAACAGATTAAAATTGAATGTTTACCTTGAGAAACGTGAGGTGAAAGTGATCGATTGACAAGAAAAGGCCATTTATAGTCACTCATGGCTTCAAAAGCCTTATTACTCGCGTGAAAAGGTTTTATAATCTTATTATTGATTTTAACTTGAATTTTTTTGCATTTTTCATTAAGGTAGAATGTAATTGAATGTTTACCTCGGGAAACGTGAGGCGAAAGCCATCCATTGGCAAGAAAATTCCATTTGCAGTACTTATGCCTTCGAAAGCCATATTCCCCTCTTTAAATGGTTTTATGGTCTCGTTATTAATTTTAAATTGAATTTTTTTACATTTTTTATTAAAACAGATTAAAATTGACTGTTTACCTTGAGAAACGTGAGGTGAAAGCGATCGATTGATAAGGCAAGGCCATTTATAGTCACTCATGGCTTCAAAAGCCTTATTACTCGCGTTAAAGGGTTTTATAATCTCATTATTGAATTTAAGTTATATTTTTTTACATATTTCATTAAGACAGATTGTAATTGAATGTTTACCTCAGGAAACGTGAAGCGAAAGCCAACCATTGACAGGAAAGTCCATTTGCAGTCACTCATGCCTTCGAAAGCCTTATTCCCCGCTTTAAATGGTTTTATGGTGTCGTTATTAATTTTAAATGGAATTTTTTTACATTTTTCATTAAAACAGATTAAAATTGAATGTTTACTCTGAAAAACGTGAAGCGAAAGCCATCCATTGACAAGAAAAGTCCATTTGTAGTCACTCATGCCTTCGAAAGCCCTATTAGTCGCTTTAAAGGGTTTTATAATCTTATTATTGATTTTAACTTGAATTGTTTTACATTTTTCATTAAGACAGATTGTTATTGAATGTTTACCTAGGGAAACATGAAGAGAAAGCCATCCATTGACAACAAAAGTCCAGTTACAGTTACTCATACCTTCGGAAGCCTTTTTCCCCTCTTTAAATGGTTTTATGATCTCGTTATTAATTTTCAATTAAATATTTTTACATTTTTCATTAAAACAAATTAATATTTAATGTTAACCTTGAGAAATGTGAGGTGAAAGCGATCGATTGACAAGAAACGGCCATTTATAGTCACTCATGGCTTCAAAAGCCTTATTACTCGCCTTAAAGGGTTTTATAATCTTATTATTGATTTTAACTTGTATGTTTTTACATTTTTCATTAAGACAGATTGTAGTTGAATGTTTACCTCTAGAAACGTGAAGCGAAAGCCATCCATTGACAAGAAAAGTCCATTTGCAGTACTCATGCATTCGAAAGCCATGTTCCCCTCTTTAAATGGTTTTATGATCTCGTTATTAATTTTAAATTGAATATTTTAACATTTTTTATTAAAACAGATTAAAATTGACTGTTTACCTTGAGAAACGTGAGGTGAAAGCGATCAATTGACAAGAAAAGGCCATTTATAGTCACTCATGGCTTCAAAAGCCTTATTACTCGCCTTAAAGGGTTTTATAATCTCATTATTGAATTTAAGTTGTATTTTTTTACATTTTTCATTAAGACAGATTGTAATTGAATGTTTACCCAGAGAAACGTGAAGCGAAAGCCATCCATTGACAAGAAAAGTCCATTTGTAGTCACTCATGCCTTCGAAAGCCTTATTAGTCGCTTTAAAGGGTTTTATAATGTTATTATTGATTTTAACTTGAATTGTTTTACATTTTTCATTCAGACGGATTGTAATTGAATGTTTACCTCGGGAAATGTGAAGAGAAAGCCATCCATTGACAAGAAAAGTCCAGTTACAATTACTCATACCTTCGAAAGCTTTTTCCCCTCTTTAAATGGTTTTATGATCTCATTATTAATTTTCAATTAATTTTTTTTACATTTTTTATTAAAACAAATTAATATTTAATGTTTACCTTGAGAAATGTGAGGTGAAAGCGATCGATTGACAAGAAAAGGCCATTTATAGTCACTCATGGCTTCAAAAGCCTTATTACTTTCCTTAAAGGATTTTATAATCTTATTATTGATTTTAACTTGTATTTTTTTACATTTTTTATTAAGACAGATTGTAGTTGAATGTTTACCTCGGGAAATGTGAAGCGAAAGCCATCCATTGACAAGAAAAGTCCATTTGCAGTACTCGTGCCTTCGAAAGCCATATTTCCTTCTTTAAATGGTTTTATGATCTCGTTATTAATTTAAAGTTGAATTTTTTTACATTTTTCACTAAAACAAATTAAAATTGAATGTTTACCTTGAGAAACGTGAGGTGAAAGCGATCGATTGACAAGAAAAGGCCATTTATAGTCACTCATGGCTTCAAAAGGCTTATTACTCGCGTGAAAGGGTTTTATAATCTTATTATTGATTTTAACTTGCATTTTTTTCCATTTTTCATTAAGATATATTGTAATTGAATGTTTACCTCGGGTAACGTGAAGCGAAAGCCATCGATTGATAAGAAAAGTTTATTTACAGTCACTCATACCTTCGAAAGCCTTATTTCCATCTTTAAATGGTTTTATAATCTCGTTATTAATTTAAAGTTGAATTTTTTTACATTTTTCATTAAAACATATTATAATTGAATGTTTACCTCGAGAAACATGAAGTGAAAGCGATTGATTGACAAGAAAAGGTCATTTACAGTCACTCATGGCTTCGAGAGCCTTATTACTCGCCTTAAAGGCTTTTATAGACTCATTATTGATTTTAACTTGTATTTTTTTACATTTTTCATTAAGACAGATTGTTATTGAATGTTTACCTTGAGAAACGTGAGGTGAAAGCGATCGATTCAAAAGAAAAGCCCATTTATAGTCACTCAAGGCTACAAAAGCCTTATTACTCGCCTTAAAGGGTTCTATAATCTTATTATTGATTTTAACTTGTATTTTTTTTTTATTTTTCATTAAGACAGATTGTAATTGAATGTTTATCTCGAGAAACGTGAAGCAAAAGCCATCCATTGACAAGAAAAGTCCATTTGCAGTCACTCATGCCTTCGAAAGCCTTATTCCCCTCCTGAAATGGTTTTATAATCTCGTTATTAATTTAAAGTTGAATTTTTTTACATTTTTCATTAAAACATATTATAATTGAATGCTTACCTTGAGAAACGTGAGGTGAAAGCGATCGATTGACAAGAAAAGGCCATTTCTAGTCACTCATGGCTTCAAAAGCCTTATTACTCGCCTTAAAGGGTTTTATAATCTCATTATTGATTTTAACTTGTATTTTTTTACATTTTTCATTAAGACAGATTGTAATTGAATGTTTACCTTGAGAAACGTGAAGCGAAAGCCATCCATTGACAAGAAAAGTCCATTTGCAGTCACTGATGCCTTCGAAAGCCTTATTCCCCTCTTTAAATGGTTTTATAATCTCGTTATTAATTTAAGGATGAACTTTTTTACATTTTTCATTAAAACATATTATAACTGAATGTTTACCTTGAGAAACCTGAAGCGAGAGCCATCCATTGACAAGAAAAGTCCATTTGCAGTCACTGAAGCCTTCGAAAGCCTTATTCCCCTCTTTAAATGGTTTTATAATCTCGTTATTAATTTAAGGATGAATTTTTTTACATTTTTCATTAAAACATATTATAATTGAATGTTTACCTCGAGAAACGTGAACCGAAAGCGATCTATTGACAAGAAAAGTCCATTTATAGTCACTCATGGCTTCAAAAGCCTTATTACTCGCCTTAAAGGGTTTTATAATCTTATTATTGATTTTAACTTGTATTTTTTTACATTTTTGATTAAGACAGATTGTAATTGAATGTTTACCTCGGGAAACGTGAAGCAAAAGCCATCCATTGACAAGAAAAGTCCTTTTGCGATCACTCATGCCTTCGAAAGCCTTATTCCCCTCTTTAAATGGTTTTATGATCTCGTTATTAATCTAAAGTGGAATTGTTTTATATTTTTCATTAAAACATATTAGAATTGAATGTTTGCCTTGGGAAACGTGAAGTGAAAGTGATCGATTGACAAGAAAACTCCATTTATAGTCACTCATGGCTTCTAAAGCCTTATTACTTGCTTTAATGGGTTTTATAATCTTATTAATGAATTTAGGTTGTATTTTTTTACATTTTTCATTAAGACAGATTGTAATTGAATGTTTACCTCGGGAAACATGAAGCGAAAGCCATCCATTGACAAGAAAAGTCCATTTGCAGTCACTCATGCCTTCGAAAATCTTATTCCCCTCTTTAAATGGTTTTATGATCTCGTTATTAATTTTCAATTGAATTTTTTTACATTTTTCATTAAAAAAATTAATATTTAACGTTTACCTTGAGAAATGTGAGGTGAAAGCGATCGATTGACAAGAAAAGGCCATTTCTAGTCACTCATGGCTTCAAAAGCCTTATTACACGCCTTAAAGGGTTTTATAATCTCATTATTGATTTTAACTTGTATTTTTTTATATTTTTCATTAAGACAGATTATAATTGAATGTTTACCTCGGGACACGTGAAGTGAAAGCCACCCATTGACAAGAAAAGTCCATTTGCAGTCGCGCATGCCTTCGGAAGCCTTATTCCCCTCTTTAAATGGTTTTATAATCTCGTTATTAATTTAAAGTTGAATTTTTTTACATTTTTCATTAAAACATAGTATAATTGAATTTTTACCTTGAGAAACGTAAAGTGAAAGCGATCGATTGACAAGAAAAGGCCATTTATAGTCACTCATGGCTTTAAAAGCCTTATTACTCGCCTTAAAGGGTTTTATAATCTCATTATTGAATTTAAGTTGTAGTTTTTTACATTTTTCATTAAGACAGATTGTAATTGAATGTCTACCCTGAGAAACGTGAAGCGAAAGCCATCCATTGACAAGAAAAGTCCATTTCCATCACTTATGCCTTCGAAAGCCTTATTCCCCTCTTTAAATGGTTTTATGATCTCGTTATTAATTTTAAATGGAATTTTTTTACATTTTTCATTAAAACAGATTAAAATTGAATGTTTACCTTGAGAAACGTGAGGTGAAAGCGATCGATTGACAAGAAAAGGCCATTTATAGTCACTCATGGCTTGAAAAGCCTTATTACTCGCGTGAAAGGGTTTTATAATCTTATTATTGATTTTAACTTGCATTTTTTTGCATTTTTCATTAAGATAGATTGTAATTGAATGTTTACCTCTGGTAACGTGAAGCGAAAGCCATCGATTGACAAGAAAAGTTCATTTACAGTCACTCATGCCTTCGAAAGCCGTATTTCCCTCTTTAAATGGTTTTATAATCTCGTTATTAATTTAAAGTTGAATTTTTTTACATTTTTCATTAAAACATATTATAATTGAATGTTTACCTTGAGAAACGTGAGGTGAAAGCGATCGATTGACAAGAAAATGCCATTTCTAGTCACTCATGGCTTCAAAAGCCTTATTACTCGCCTTAAAGGGTTTTATAATTTCATTATTGTTTTTAACTTGTATTTTTTTACATTTTTCATTAAAGCAGATTGTAATTGAATGTTTACCTTGAGAAACCTGAAGCGAAAGCCATCCATTGACAAGAAAAGTCCATTTTCAGTCACTGAAGCCTTCGAAAGCCTTATTCCCCTCTTTAAATGGTTTTATAATCTCGTTATTAATTTAAGGATGAATTTTTTTACATTTTTCATTAAAACATATTATAATTGAATGTTTACCTCGAGAAACGTGAACCGAAAGCGATCTATTGACAAGAAAAGGCCATTTATAGTCACTCATGGCTTCAAAAGCCTTATTACTCGCCTTAAAGGGTTTTATAATCTTATTGTTGATTTTAACTTGTATTTGTTTATATTTTTCATTTAGACAGATTGTAATTGAATGTTTACCTCGAGAAACGTGAAGCGAAAGCCATCCATTGACAAGAAAAGTCCATTTACGGTCACTCATGCCTTCGAAAGCCTTATTCCCCTCTTTAAATGGTTTTATGATGTCGTTATTAATCTAAAGTGGAATTTTTTTACATTTTTCATTAAAACAGATTAGAATTCAATGTTTGCCTTGGGAAACGTGAAGTGAAAGTGATCGATTGACAAGAAAAGTCCATTTATAGTCACTCATGGCTTCTAAAGCCTTATTACTCGCTTTAAAGGGTTTTATAATCTTATTATTGAATTTAGGTTGTATTTTTTTACATTTTTTATTAAGACAGATTGTAATTAAATGTTTACCTCGGGACACGTGAAGTGAAAGCCATCCATTGACAAGAAAAGTCCATTTGCAGTCGCTCATGCCTTTGGAAGCCTTATTCCCCTCTTTAAATGGTTTTATAATCTCGTTATTAATTTAAAGTTGAATTTTTTTACATTTTTCATTAAAACATAGTATAATTGAATGTTTACCTTGAGAAACATGAAGTGAAAGCGATCGATTGACAAGAAAAGGCCATTTATAGTCACTCATGGCTTTAAAAGCCTTATTACTCGCCTTAAAGGGTTTTATAATCTCATTATTGAATTTAAGTTGTATTTTTTTACATTTTTCATTAAGACAGATTGTAATTGAATGTTTACCCTGAGAAACGTGAAGCGAAAGCCATCCATTGACAAGAAAAGTCCATGTGCATCACTCATGCCTTCGAAAGCCTTATTCCCCTCTTTAAATGGTTTTATGATCTCGTTATTAATTTTAAATGGAATTTTTTTACATTTTGCATTAAAACAGATTAACATTGAATGTTTACCTTGAGAAACGTGAGGTGAAAGCGATCGATTGACAAGAAAAGGCCATTTATAGTCACTCATGGCTTCAAAAGCCTTATTACTCGCGTGAAAGGGTTTTATAATCTTATTATTGATTTTAACTTGCATTTTTTTGCATTTTTCATTAAGATAGATTGTAATTGAATGTTTACCTCGGGTAACGTGAAGCGAAAGCCATCGATTGACAAGAAAAGTTCATTTACAGTCACTCATGCCTTCGAAAGCCTTATTTCCCTCTTTAAATGGTTTTATAATCTCGTTATTAATTTAAAGTTGAATTTTTTTACATTTTTCATTAAAACATATTATAATTGAATGTTTACCTTGAGAAACGTGAAGTGAAAGCGATCGATTGACAAGAAAAGGCCATTTACAGTCACTCATGGCTTCAAAAGCCTTATTACTCGCCTTAAAGGCTTTTATAAACTCATTATTGATTTTAACTTGTATTTTTTTACATTTTTCATTAAGATAGATTGTTATTGAATGTTTACCTTGAGAAACGTGAGGTGAAAGCGATCGATTCAAAAGAAAAGCCCATTTATAGTCACTCAAGGCTTCAAAAGCCTTACTACTTGCCTTAAAGGGTTCTATAATCTTATTATTGATTTTAACTTGTATTTTTTTTTATTTTTCATTAAGACAGATTGTAATTGAATGTTTATCTTGGGAAACGTGAAGCGAAAGCCATCCATTGACAAGAAAAGTCCATTTGCAGTCACTCATGCCTTCGAAAGCCTTATTCCCCTCTTTAAATGGTTTTATAATCTCGTTATTAATTTAAAGTTGAATTTTTTTACATTTTTCATTAAAACATATTATAATTGAATGTTTACCTTGAGAAACGTGAGGTGAAAGCGATCGATTGAGAAGAAAAGGCCATTTCTAGTCACTCATGGCTTCAAAAGCCTTATTACTCGCCTTAAAAGGTTTTATAATCTCATTATTGATTTTAACTTGTATTTTTTTACATTTTTCATTAAGACAGATTGTAATTGAATGTGTACCTTGAGAAACGTGAAGCGAAAGCCATCCATTGACAAGAAACGTTCATTTCCAGTCACTGATGCCTTCGAAAGCCTTATTCCCCTCTTTAAATGGTTTTATAATCTCGTTATTAATTTAAGGATGAATTTTTTTACATTTTTCATTAAAACATATTATAATTGAATGTTTACCTCGAGAAACGTGAAGCGAAAGCGATCTATTGACAAGAAAAGTCCATTTATAGTCACTCATGGCTTCAAAAGCCTTATTACTCGCCTTAAAGGGTTTTATAATCTTATTGTTGATTTTAACTTGTATTTTTTTATATTTTTCATTAAGACAGATTGTAATTGAATGTTTACCTCGGGAAACGTGAAGCGAAAGCCATCCATTGACAAGAAAAGTCCATTTGCGGTCACTCATTCCTTCGAAAGCCTTATTCCCATCTTTAAATGGTTTTATGATCTCGTTATTAATCTAAAGTGGAATTTTTTTACATTTTTCATTAAAACAGATTAGAATTGAATGTTTGCCTTGGGAAACGTGAAGTGAAAGTGATCGATTGACAAGAAAAGTCCATTTAGAGTCACTCATGGCTTCTAAAGCCTTATTACTAGCTTTAAAGGGTTTTATAATCTTATTATTGAATTTAGGTTGTATTTTTTTACATTTTTTATTAAGACAGATTGTAATTGAATGTTTACCTCGGGAAACATGAAGCGAAAGCCATCCATTGACAAGAAAAGTCCATTTACAGTCACTCATGCCTTCGGAAGCCTTATTCCCCTCTTTAAATGGTTTTATGATCTCGTTATTAATTTTCAATTGAATGTTTTTACATTTTTCATTAAAACAAATTAATATTTAATGTTTACCTTCAGAAATGTGAGGTGAAAGCGATCGATTGACAAGAAAAGGCCATTTATAGTCACTCATGGCTTTGAAAGCCTTATTACTCGCCTTAAAGGGTTTTATAATCTCATTATTGATTTTAACTTGTATTTTTTTACATTTTTCATTAAGACAGATTGTAATTGAATGTTTACCTCGGGACACGTGAAGTGAAAGCCTTCCATTGACAAGAAAAGTCCATTTGCAGTCGCTCATCCCTTCGGAAGCCTTATTCCCCTCTTTAAATGGTTTTATAATCTCGTTATTAATTTAAAGTTGAATTTTTTTACATTTTTCATTAAAACATAGTATAATTGAATGTTTACCTTGAGAAACGTGAAGTGAAAGCGATCGATTGACAAGAAAAGGCCATTTATAGCCACTCATGGCTTTAAAAGCCTTATTACTCGCCTTAAAGGGTTTTATAATCTCATTATTGATTTTAAGTTGTATTTTTTTACATTTTTCATTAAGACAGATTGTTATTGAATGTTTACCCTGAGAAACGTGAAGCGAAAGCCATCCATTGACAAGAAAAGTCCATTTGCATCACTCATGCCTTCGAAAGCCTTATTCCCCTCTTTAAATGGTTTTATGATCTCGTTATTAATTTTAAATGGAATTTTTTTACATTTTTCATTAAAACAGATTAAAATTGAGTGTTTACCTTGAGAAACGTGAGGTGAAAGCGATCGATTGACAAGAAAAGGCCATTTATAGTCACTCATGGCTTCAAAAGCCTTATTACTCGCGTGAAAGGGTTTTATAATCTTATTATTGATTTTAACTTGCATTTTTTTGCATTTTTCATTAAGATAGATTGTAATTGAATGTTTACCTCGGGTAACGTGAAGCGAAAGCCATCGATTGACAAGAAAAGTTCATTTACAGTCACTCATGCCTTCGAAAGCCTTATTTCCCTCTTTAAATGGTTTTATAATCTCGTTATTAATTTAAAGTTAAATTTTTTTACATTTTTCATTAAAACATATTATAATTGAATGTTTACCTTGAGAAACGTGAAGTGAAAGCGATTGATTGACAAGAAAAAACCATTTACAGTCACTCATGGCTTCAAAAGCCTTATTACTCGCCTTAAAGGCTTTTACAAACTCATTATTGATTTTAACTTGTATTTTTTTACATTTTTCATTAAGACAGATTGTTATTGAATGTTTACCTTTAGAAACGTGAAGCGAAAGCCATCCATTGACAAGAAAAGTCCATTTGCAGTCACTCATGCCTTCGAAAGCCTTATTCCCCTATTTAAATGGTTTTATAATCTCGTTATTAATTTAAAGTTGAATTTTTTTGCATTTTTCATTAAAACATATTATAATTGAATGTTTACCTTGAGAAACGTGAGGTGAAAGCGATCGATTGACAACAAAAGGCCATTTCTAGTCACTCATGGCTTCAAAAGCCTTATTACTCGCCTTAAAAAGTTTTATAATCTCATTATTGATTTTAACTTGTATTTTTTTACATTTTTCATTAAGACAGATTGTAATTGAATGTTTACCTTGAGAAACGTGAAGCGAAAGCCATCCATTAAAAAGAAAAGTCCATTTGCAGTCACTGATGCCTTCGAAAGCCTTATTCCCCTCTTTAAATGGTTTTATAATCTCGTTATTAATTTAAGGATGACTTTTTTTACATTTTTCATTAAAACATATTATAATTGAATGTTTACCTTGAGAAACGTGAAGCGAAAGCGATCTATTGACGAGAAAAGTTCATTTATAGTCAGTCATGGCTTCAAAAGCCTTATTACTCTCCTTAAAGGGTTTCATAATCTTATTATTGATTTTAACTTGTATTTTTTTACATTTTTCATTAAGACAGATTGTAATTGAATGTTTACCTCGGGAAACGTGAAGCGAAAGCCATCCATTGACAAGAAAAGTTCATTTGCAGTCACTAATGCCTTTGAAAGCCTTATTCCCCTCTTTAAATGGTTTTATAATCTCGTTATTAATTGAAGGAAGAATTTTTTTACATTTTTCATTAAAACATATTATAATTGAATGTTTACCTCGAGAAACGTGAAGCGAAAGCGATCTATTGACAAGCAAAGTCCATTTATAGTCACTCATGGCTTCAAAAGCCTTATTACTTGCCTTAAAGGGTTTTATAATCTTATTATTGATTTTAACTTGTATTTTTTTACATTTTTCATTAAGACAGATTGTAATTGAATGTGTACCTTGAGAAACGTGAAGCGAAAGCCATCCATTGACAAGAAACGTTCATTTCCAGTCACTGATGCCTTCGAAAGCCTTATTCCCCTCTTTAAATGGTTTTATAATCTCGTTATTAATTTAAGGATGAATTTTTTTACATTTTTCATTAAAACATATTATAATTGAATGTTTACCTCGAGAAACGTGAAGCGAAAGCGATCTATTGACAAGAAAAGTCCATTTATAGTCACTCATGGCTTCAAAAGCCTTATTACTCGCCTTAAAGGGTTTTATAATCTTATTGTTGATTTTAACTTGTATTTTTTTATATTTTTCATTAAGACAGATTGTAATTGAATGTTTACCTCGGGAAACGTGAAGCGAAAGCCATTCATTGACAAGAAAAGTCCATTTGCGGTCACTCATGCCTTCGAAAGCCTTATTCCCCTCTTTAAATGGTTTTATGATCTCGTTATTAATCTAAAGTGGAATTTTTTTACATTTTTCATTAAAACAGATTAGAATTGAATGTTTGCCTTGGGAAACATGAAGTGAAAGTGATCGATTGACAAGAAAACTCCATTTATAGTCACTCATGGCTTCTAAAGCCTTATTACTCGCTTTAAAGGGTTTTATAATCTTATTATTGAATTTAGGTTGTATTTTTTTACATTTTTCATTAAGACAGATTGTAATTGAATGTTTACCTCGGGAAACATGAAGCGAAAGCCATCCATTGACAAGAAAAGTCCATTTGTAGTCACTCATGCCTTCGGAAGCCTTATTCCCCTCTCTAAATGGTTTTATGATCTCGTTATTAATTTGTAATTGAAATTTTTTACATTTTTCATTAAAACAAATTAATATTTAATGTTTACCTTGAGAAATGTGAGGTGAAAGCGATCGATTGACAAGAAAAGGCCATTTATAGTCACTCATGGCTTCGAAAGCCTTATTACTCGCCTTAAAGGGTTTTATAATCTCATTATTGATTTTAACTTGTATTTTTTTACATTTTTCATTAAGACAGATTGTAATTGAATGTTTACCTCGGGACACGTGAAGGGAAAGCCATCCATTGACAAGAAAAGTCCATTTGCAGTCGCTCATGCCCTCGGAAGCCTTATTCCCCTCTTTAAATGGTTTTATAATCTCGTTATTAATTTAAAGTTGAATTTTTTTACATTTTTCATTAAACCATAGTATAATTGAATGTTTACCTTGAGAAACGTGAAGTGAAAGCGATCGATTGACAAGAAAAGGCCATTTATAGTCACTCATGGCTTTAAAAGCCTTATTACTCGCCTTAAAGGGTTTTATAATCTCATTATTGAATTTAAGTTGTATTTTTTTACATTTTTCATTAAGACAGATTGTAATTGAATGTTTACCCTGAGAAACGTGAAGCGAAAGCCATCCATTGACAAGAAAAGTCCATTTGCATCACTCATGCCTTCGAAAGCCTTATTCCCCTCTTTAAATGGTTTTATGATCTCGTTATTAATTTTAAATGGAATTTTTTTACATTTTTCATTAAAACAGATTAAAATTGAATATTTACCTTGAGAAACGTGAGGTGAAAGCGATCGATTGACAAGAAAAGGCCATTTATAGTCACTCATGGCTTCAAAAGCCTTATTACTCGCGTGAAAGGGTTTTATAATCTTATTATTGATTTTAACTTGCATTTTTTTGCATTTTTCATTAAGACAGATTGTAATTGAATGTTTACCTCGGGAAACTTAAAGTGAAAGCCATCCATTGACAAGAAAAGTCCATTTGCAGTCGCTTATGCCTTCGGAAGCCTTATTCCCCTCTTTAAATGGTTTTATAATCTCGTTATTAATTTAAAGTTGAATTTTTTTACATTTTTCATTAAAACATAGTATAATTGAATGTTTACCTCGAGAAACGTGAAGTGAAAGCGATCGATTGACAAGAAAAGGCCATTTACAGTTACTCATACCTTCGAAAGCCTTTTTCCCCTCTTTAAATGGTTTTATGATCTCGTTATTAATTTTCAATTAAATTGTTTTACATTTTTCATTAAAACAAATTAATATTTAATGTTTACCTTGAGAAATGTGAGGTCAAAGCGATCGATTGACAAGAAAAGGCTATTTATAATCACTCATGGCTTCAAAAGCCTTATTACTCGCCTTAAAGGGTTTTATAATCTCATTATTGATTTTAACTTGTATTGTTTTACATTTTTCATTAAGACAGATTGTAATTGAATGTTTACCTCGGGACACGTGAAGTGAAAGCCATCTATTGACAAGAAAAGTCCATTTGCAGTCGCTCATGCCTTCGGAAGCCTTATTCCCCTCTTTAAATGGTTTTATAATCTCGTTATTAATTTAAGGGTTGAATTTTTTTATATTTTTCATTAAAACATATTATAATAGAATGTTTACCTTGAGAAACGTGAAGCGAAAGCGATCTATTGACAAGAAAAGTCCATTTATAGTCACTCATGGCTTCAAAAGCCTTATTACTCGCCTTAAAGGGTTTTATAATCTCATTATTGATTTTAACTTGTATTTTTTTACATTTTTCATTAAGACAGATTGTAATTGAATGTTTACCTCGGGACACGTAAAGTGAAAGCCATCCATTGACAAGAAAAGTCCATTTGCAGTCGCTCATGCCTTCGGAAGCCTTATTCCCCTCTTTAAATGGTTTTATAGTCTCGTTATTAATTTCAAGTTGAATTTTTTTACATTTTTCATTAAAACATATTTTAATTGAATGTTTACCTTGAGAAACGTGAGGTGAAAGCGATCGATTGACAAGAAAATGCCATTTCTAGTCACTCATAGCTTCAAAAGCCTTATTACTCGCCTTAAAGGGTTTTATAATCTCATTATTGATTTTAACTTGTATGTTTTTACATTTTTCATTAAGACAGATTGTAATTGAATGTTTACCTTGAGAAACTTGAAGCGAAAGCCATCCATTGACAAGAAAAGTTCATTTGCAGTCACTGATGCCTTCGAAAGCCTTATTCCCCTCTTTAAATGGTTTTATAATCTCGTTATTAATTTAAGGATGAATTTTTTTACATTTTTCATTAAAACATATTATAATTGAATGTTTGCCTTGGGAAACATGAAGTGAAAGTGATCGATTGACAAGAAAAGTCCATTTATAGTCACTCATGGCTTCTAAAGCCTTATTACTAGCTTTAAAGGGTTTTATAATCTTATTATTGAATTTAGGTTGTATTTTTTTACATTTTTTATTAAGACAGATTGTAATTGAATGTTTACCTCAGGAAACATGAAGCGAAAGCCATCCATTGACAAGAAAAGTCCATTTACAGTCACTCATGCCTTCGGAAGCCTTATTCCCCTCTTTAAATGGTTTTATGATCTCGTTATTAATTTTCAATTGAATGTTTTTACATTTTTCATTAAAACAAATTAATATTTAATGTTTACCTTCAGAAATGTGAGGTGAAAGCGATCGATTGACAAGAAAAGGCCATTTATAGTCACTCATGGCTTTGAAAGCCTTATTACTCGCCTTAAAGGGTTTTATAATCTCATTATTGATTTTAACTTGTATTTTTTTACATTTTTCATTAATACAGATTGTAATTGAATGTTTACCTCGGGACACGTGAAGTGAAAGCCTTCCATTGACAAGAAAAGTCCATTTGCAGTCGCTCATCCCTTCGGAAGCCTTATTCCCCTCTTTAAATGGTTTTATAATCTCGTTATTAATTTAAAGTTGAATTTTTTTACATTTTTCATTAAAACATAGTATAATTGAATGTTTACCTTGAGAAACGTGAAGTGAAAGCGATCGATTGACAAGAAAAGGCCATTTATAGCCACTCATGGCTTTAAAAGCCTTATTACTCGCCTTAAAGGGTTTTATAATCTCATTATTGATTTTAAGTTGTATTTTTTTACATTTTTCATTAAGACAGATTGTTATTGAATGTTTACCCTGAGAAACGTGAAGCGAAAGCCATCCATTGACAAGAAAAGTCTATTTGCATCACTCATGCCTTCGAAAGCCTTATTCCCCTCTTTAAATGGTTTTATGATCTCGTTATTAATTTTAAATGGAATTTTTTTACATTTTTCATTAAAACAGATTAAAATTGAGTGTTTACCTTGAGAAACGTGAGGTGAAAGCGATCGATTGACAAGAAAAGGCCATTTATAGTCACTCATGGCTTCAAAAGCCTTATTACTCGCGTGAAAGGGTTTTATAATCTTATTATTGATTTTAACTTGCATTTTTTTGCATTTTTCATTAAGATAGATTGTAATTGAATGTTTACCTCGGGTAACGTGAAGCGAAAGCCATCGATTGACAAGAAAAGTTCATTTACAGTCACTCATGCCTTCGAAAGCCTTATTTCCCTCTTTAAATGGTTTTATAATCTCGTTATTAATTTAAAGTTAAATTTTTTTACATTTTTCATTAAAACATATTATAATTGAATGTTTACCTTGAGAAACGTGAAGTGAAAGCGATTGATTGACAAGAAAAAACCATTTACAGTCACTCATGGCTTCAAAAGCCTTATTACTCGCCTTAAAGGCTTTTACAAACTCATTATTGATTTTAACTTGTATTTTTTTACATTTTTCATTAAGACAGATTGTTATTGAATGTTTACCTTTAGAAACGTGAAGCGAAAGCCATCCATTGACAAGAAAAGTCCATTTGCAGTCACTCATGCCTTCGAAAGCCTTATTCCCCTATTTAAATGGTTTTATAATCTCGTTATTAATTTAAAGTTGAATTTTTTTGCATTTTTCATTAAAACATATTATAATTGAATGTTTACCTTGAGAAACGTGAGGTGAAAGCGATCGATTGACAACAAAAGGCCATTTCTAGTCACTCATGGCTTCAAAAGCCTTATTACTCGCCTTAAAAAGTTTTATAATCTCATTATTGATTTTAACTTGTATTTTTTTACATTTTTCATTAAGACAGATTGTAATTGAATGTTTACCTTGAGAAACGTGAAGCGAAAGCCATCCATTAAAAAGAAAAGTCCATTTGCAGTCACTGATGCCTTCGAAAGCCTTATTCCCCTCTTTAAATGGTTTTATAATCTCGTTATTAATTTAAGGATGACTTTTTTTACATTTTTCATTAAAACATATTATAATTGAATGTTTACCTTGAGAAACGTGAAGCGAAAGCGATCTATTGACGAGAAAAGTTCATTTATAGTCAGTCATGGCTTCAAAAGCCTTATTACTCTCCTTAAAGGGTTTCATAATCTTATTATTGATTTTAACTTGTATTTTTTTACATTTTTCATTAAGACAGATTGTAATTGAATGTTTACCTCGGGAAACGTGAAGCGAAAGCTATCCATTGACAAGAAAAGTTCATTTGCAGTCACTAATGCCTTTGAAAGCCTTATTCCCCTCTTTAAATGGTTTTATAATCTCGTTATTAATTGAAGGAAGAATTTTTTTACATTTTTCATTAAAACATATTATAATTGAATGTTTACCTCGAGAAACGTGAAGCGAAAGCGATCTATTGACAAGCAAAGTCCATTTATAGTCACTCATGGCTTCAAAAGCCTTATTACTCGCCTTAAAGGGTTTTATAATCTTATTATTGATTTTAACTTGTATTTTTTTACATTTTTCATTAAGACAGATTGTAATTGAATGTGTACCTTGAGAAACGTGAAGCGAAAGCCATCCATTGACAAGAAACGTTCATTTCCAGTCACTGATGCCTTCGAAAGCCTTATTCCCCTCTTTAAATGGTTTTATAATCTCGTTATTAATTTAAGGATGATTTTTTTTACATTTTTCATTAAAACATATTATAATTGAATGTTTACCTCGAGAAACGTGAAGCGAAAGCGATCTATTGACAAGAAAAGTCCATTTATAGTCACTCATGGCTTCAAAAGCCTTATTACTCGCCTTAAAGGGTTTTATAATCTTATTGTTAATTTTAACTTGTATTTTTTTATATTTTTCATTAAGACAGATTGTAATTGAATGTTTACCTCGGGAAACGTGAAGCGAAAGCCATCCATTGACAAGAAAAGTCCATTTGCGGTCACTCATGCCTTCGAAAGCCTTATTCCCCTCTTTAAATGGTTTTATGATCTCGTTATTAATCTAAAGTGGAATTTTTTTACATTTTTCATTAAAACAGATTAGAATTGAATGTTTGCCTTGGGAAACATGAAGTGAAAGTGATCGATTGACAAGAAAACTCCATTTATAGTCACTCATGGCTTCTAAAGCCTTATTACTCGCTTTAAAGGGTTTTATAATCTTATTATTGAATTTAGGTTGTATTTTTTTACATTTTTCATTAAGACAGATTGTAATTGAATGTTTACCTCGGGAAACATGAAGCGAAAGCCATCCATTGACAAGAAAAGTCCATTTGTAGTCACTCATGCCTTCGGAAGCCTTATTCCCCTCTCTAAATGGTTTTATGATCTCGTTATTAATTTGTAATTGAAATTTTTTACATTTTTCATTAAAACAAATTAATATTTAATGTTTACCTTGAGAAATGTGAGGTGAAAGCGATCGATTGACAAGAAAAGGCCATTTATAGTCACTCATGGCTTCGAAAGCCTTATTACTTGCCTTAAAGGGTTTTATAATCTCATTATTGATTTTAACTTGTATTTTTTTACATTTTTCATTAAGACAGATTGTAATTGAATGTTTACCTCGGGACACGTGAAGGGAAAGCCATCCATTGACAAGAAAAGTCCATTTGCAGTCGCTCATGCCCTCGGAAGCCTTATTCCCCTCTTTAAATGGTTTTATAATCTCGTTATTAATTTAAAGTTGAATTTTTTTACATTTTTCATTAAACAATAGTATAATTGAATGTTTACCTTGAGAAACGTGAAGTGAAAGCGATCGATTGACAAGAAAAGGCCATTTATAGTCACTCATGGCTTTAAAAGCCTTATTACTCGCCTTAAAGGGTTTTATAATCTCATTATTGAATTTAAGTTGTATTTTTTTACATTTTTCATTAAGACAGATTGTAATTGAATGTTTACCCTGAGAAACGTGAAGCGAAAGCCATCCATTGACAAGAAAAGTCCATTTGCATCACTCATGCCTTCGAAAGCCTTATTCCCCTCTTTAAATGGTTTTATGATCTCGTTATTAATTTTAAATGGAATTTTTTTACATTTTTCATTAAAACAGATTAAAATTGAATATTTACCTTGAGAAACGTGAGGTGAAAGCGATCGATTGACAAGAAAAGGCCATTTATAGTCACTCATGGCTTCAAAAGCCTTATTACTCGCGTGAAAGGGTTTTATAATCTTATTATTGATTTTAACTTGCATTTTTTTGCATTTTTCATTAAGACAGATTGTAATTGAATGTTTACCTCGGGACACTTAAAGTGAAAGCCATCCATTGACAAGAAAAGTCCATTTGCAGTCGCTTATGCCTTCGGAAGCCTTATTCCCCTCTTTAAATGGTTTTATAATCTCGTTATTAATTTAAAGTTGAATTTTTTAACATTTTTCATTAAAACATAGTATAATTGAATGTTTACCTCGAGAAACGTGAAGTGAAAGCGATCGATTGACAAGAAAAGGCCATTTACAGTTACTCATACCTTCGAAAGCCTTTTTCCCCTCTTTAAATGGTTTTATGATCTCGTTATTAATTTTCAATTAAATTGTTTTACATTTTTCATTAAAACAAATTAATATTTAATGTTTACCTTGAGAAATGTGAGGTCAAAGCGATCGATTGACAAGAAAAGGCTATTTATAATCACTCATGGCTTCAAAAGCCTTATTACTCGCCTTAAAGGGTTTTATAATCTCATTATTGATTTTAACTTGTATTGTTTTACATTTTTCATTAAGACAGATTGTAATTGAATGTTTACCTCGGGACACGTGAAGTGAAAGCCATCTATTGACAAGAAAAGTCCATTTGCAGTCGCTCATGCCTTCGGAAGCCTTATTCCCCTCTTTAAATGGTTTTATAATCTCGTTATTAATTTAAGGGTTGAATTTTTTTATATTTTTCATTAAAACATATTATAATAGAATGTTTACCTTGAGAAACGTGAAGCGAAAGTGATCTATTGACAAGAAAAGTCCATTTATAGTCACTCATGGCTTCAAAAGCCTTATTACTCGCCTTAAAGGGTTTTATAATCTCATTATTGATTTTAACTTGTATTTTTTTACATTTTTCATTAAGACAGATTGTAATTGAATGTTTACCTCGGGACACGTAAAGTGAAAGCCATCCATTGACAAGAAAAGTCCATTTGCAGTCGCTCATGCCTTCGGAAGCCTTATTCCCCTCTTTAAATGGTTTTATAGTCTCGTTATTAATTTCAAGTTGAATTTTTTTACATTTTTCATTAAAACATATTTTAATTGAATGTTTACCTTGAGAAACGTGAGGTGAAAGCGATCGATTGACAAGAAAATGCCATTTCTAGTCACTCATAGCTTCAAAAGCCTTATTACTCGCCTTAAAGGGTTTTATAATCTCATTATTGATTTTAACTTGTATGTTTTTACATTTTTCATTAAGACAGATTGTAATTGAATGTTTACCTTGAGAAACTTGAAGCGAAAGCCATCCATTGACAAGAAAAGTTCATTTGCAGTCACTGATGCCTTCGAAAGCCTTATTCCCCTCTTTAAATAGTTTTATAATCTCGTTATTAATTTAAGGATGAATTTTTTTACATTTTTCATTAAAACATATTATAATTGAATGTTTACCTCGAGAAACGTGAAGTGAAAGCGATCGATTAACAAGAAAAGGCCATTTCTAGTCACTCATGGCTTCAAAAGCCTTATTACTCGCCTTAAAGGGTTTTATAATCTCATTATTGATTTTAACTTCTATTTTTTTACATTTTTCATTAAGACAGATTGTAATTGAATGTTTACCTCGGGACACGTGAAGTGAAAGCCATCTATTGACAAGAAAAGTCCATTTGCAGTCGCTCATGCCTTCAGAAGCCTTATTACCCTCTTTAAATGGTTTTACAATCTCGTTATTAATTTAAAGTTGAATTTTTTTACATTTTTCATTAAAACATAGTATAATTGAATGTTTACCTTGAGAAACGTGAGGTGAAAGCGATCGATTGACAAGAAAAGGCCATTTATAGTCACTCATGGCTTTAAAAGCCTTATTACTCGCCTTAAAGGCTTTTATAAACTCATTATTGATTTTAACTTGTAGTTTTTTTACATTTTTCATTAAGACAGATTGTTATTGAATGTTTACCTTGAGAAACGTGAGGTGAATGCCATCGATTCAAAAGAAAAGGCCATTTATAGTCACTCAAGGCTTCAAAAGCCTTATTACTCGCCTTAAAGGGTTTTATAATCTTATTATTGATTTTAACTTGTATTTTTTTTTATTTTCCATTAAGACAGATTGTAATTGAATGTTTACCTCGGGAAACGTGAAGCGAAAGCCATCCGTTGACAAGAAAAGTCCATTTGCAGTCACTCATGCCTTCAAAAGCCTTATTCCCTTTTTTAAATGGTTTTATAATCTCGTTATTAATTTAAAGTTGAATTTTTTTACATTTTTCATTAAAACATATTATAATTGAATGTTTACCTTGAGAAACGTGAGGTGAAAGTGATCGATTGACAGGAAAATGCCATTTCTAGTTACTCATGGCTTCAAAAGCCTTATTACTCGCCTTAAAAGGTTTTATAATCTCATTATTGATTTTAACTTGTATTTTTTTACATTTTTCATTAAGACAGATTGTAATTGAATGTTTACCTTGAGAAACTTGAAGCGAAAGCCATCCATTGACAAGAAAAGTTCATTTGCAGTCACTGATGCCTTCGAAAGCCTTATTCCCCTCTTTAAATGGTTTTACAATCTCGTTATTAATTTAAGGATGAATTTTTTTACATTTTTTATTAAAACATATTATAATTGAATGTTTACCTCGAGAAACGTGAAGTGAAAGCGATCGATTGACAAGAAAAGGCCATTTCTAGTCACTCATGGCTTCAAAAGCCTTATTACTCGCCTTAAAGGGTTTTATAATCTCATTATTGATTTTAACTTCTATTTTTTTACATTTTTCATTAAGACAGATTGTAATTGAATGTTTACCTCGGGACACTTAAAGTGAAAGCCATCCATTGACAAGAAAAGTCCATTTGCAGTCGCTTATGCCTTCGGAAGCCTTATTCCCCTCTTTAAATGGTTTTATAATCTCGTTATTAATTTAAAGTTGAATTTTTTTACATTTTTAATTTAAACATAGTATAATTGAATTTTTACCTTGAGAAACGTGAAGTGAAAGCGATCGATTGACAAGAAAAGGCCATTTACAGTTACTCATACCTTCGAAAGCCTTTTTCCCCTCTTTAAATGGTTTTATGATCTCGTTATTAATTTTCAATTAAATTGTTTTACATTTTTCATTAAAACAAATTAATATTTAATGTTTACCTTGAGAAATGTGAGGTCAAAGCGATCGATTGACAAGAAAAGGCTATTTATAATCACTCATGGCCTCAAAAGCCTTATTACTCGCCTTAAAGGGTTTTATAATCTCATTATTGATTTTAACTTGTATTGTTTTACATTTTTCATTCAGACAGATTGTAATTGAATGTTTACCTCGGGACACGTGAAGTGAAAGCCATCTATTGACAAGAAAAGTCCATTTGCAGTCGCTCATGCCTTCAGAAGCCTTATTACCCTCTTTAAATGGTTTTACAATCTCGTTATTAATTTAAAGTTGAATTTTTTTACATTTTTCATTAAAACATAGTATAATTGAATGTTTACCTTGAGAAACGTGAAGTGAAAGCGATCGATTGACAAGAAAAGGCCATTTATAGTCACTCATGGCTTTAAAAGCCTTATTACTCGCCTTAAAGGCTTTTATAAACTCATTATTGATTTTAACTTGTAGTTTTTTTACATTTTTCATTAAGACAGATTGTTATTGAATGTTTACCTTGAGAAACGTGGGGTGAATGCGATCGATTCAAAAGAAAAGGCCATTTATAGTCACTCAAGGCTTCAAAAGCCTTATTACTCGCCTTAAAGGGTTTTATAATCTTATTATTGATTTTAACTTGTATTTTTTTTTATTTTTCATTAAGACAGATTGTAATTGAATGTTTACCTCGGGAAACGTGAAGCGAAAGCCATCCATTGACAAGAAAAGTCCATTTGCAGTCACTCATGCCTTCAAAAGCCTTATTCCCCTTTTTAAATGGTTTTATAATCTCGTTATTAATTTAAAGTTGAATTTTTTTACATTTTTCATTAAAACATATTATAATTGAATGTTTACCTTGAGAAACGTGAGGTGAAAGTGATCGATTGACAGGAAAAGGCCATTTCTAGTTACTCATGGCTTCAAAAGCCTTATTACTCGCCTTAAAAGGTTTTATAATCTCATTATTGATTTTAACTTGTATTTTTCTACATTTTTCATTAAGACAGATTGTAATTGAATGTTTACCTTGAGAAACGTGAAGCGAAAGCCATCCATTGACAAGAAAAGTCCATTTGCAGTCACTGATGCTCTCGAAAGCCTTATTCCCCTCTTTAAATGGTTTTATAATCTCGTTATTAATTTAAGGATGAATGTTTTTACATTTTTCATTAAAACATATTATAATTGAATGTTTACCTTGAGAAACGTGAAGCGAAAGCGATCATTGACAAGAAAAGTCCATTTATAGTCACTCATGGCTTCAAAAGCCATATTACTCGCCTTAAAGGGTTTTATAATCTCATTATTGATTTTAACTTGTATTTTTTTACATTTTTCATTAAGACAGACTGTAATTGAATGTTTACCTCGGGACACGTAAAGTGAAAGCCATCCATTGACAAGAAAAGTCCATTTGCAGTCGCTCATGCCTTCGGAAGCCTTATTCCCCTCTTTAAATGGTTTTATAATCTCGTTATTAATTTAAAGTTGAATTTTTTTACATTTTTAATTAAAACATATTTTAATTGAATGTTTACCTTGAGAAACGTCAGGTGAAGGCGATCGATTGACAAGAAAATGCCATTTCTAGTCACTCATAGCTTCAAAAGCCTTATTACTCTCCTTAAAGGGTTTTATAATCTCATTATTGATTTTAACTTGTATGTTTTTACATTTTTCATTAAGACAGATTGTAATTGAATGTTTAACTTGAGAAACTTGAAGCGAAAGCCATCCATTGACAAGAAAAGTTCATTTGCAGTCACTGATGCCTTCGAAAGCCTTATTCCCCTCTTTAAATGGTTTTATAATCTCGTTATTAATTTAAGGATGAATTTTTTTACATTTTTCATTAAAACATATTATAATTGAATGTTTATCTCGAGAAACGTGAAGTGAAAGCGATCGATTGACAAGAAAAGGCCATTTCTAGTCACTCATGGCTTCAAAAGCCTTATTACTCGCCTTAAAGGGTTTTATAATCTCATTATTGATTTTAACTTCTATTTTTTTACATTTTTCATTAAGACAGATTGTAATTGAATGTTTACCTCGGGGCACTTAAAGTGAAAGCCATCCATTGACAAGAAAAGTCCATTTGCAGTCGCTTATGCCTTCGGAAGCCTTATTCCCCTCTTTAAATGGTTTTATAATCTCGTTATTAATTTAAAGTTGAATTTTTTTACATTTTTCATTAAAACATAGTATAATTGAATGTTTACCTCGAGAAACGTGAAGTGAAAGCGATCGATTGACAAGAAAAGGCCATTTACAGTTACTCATACCTTCGAAAGCCTTTTTCCCCTCTTTAAATGGTTTTATGATCTCGTTATTAATTTTCAATTAAATTGTTTTACATTTTTCATTAAAACAAATTAATATTTAATGTTTACCTTGAGAAATGTGAGGTCAAAGCGATCGATTGACAAGAAAAGGCTATTTATAATCACTCATGGCTTCAAAAGCCTTATTACTCGCCTTAAAGGGTTTTATAATCTTATTATTGATTTTAACATGTATTTTTTTTTATTTTTCATTAAGACAGATTGTAATTGAATGTTTACCTCGGGAAACGTGAAGCGAAAGCCATCCATTGACAAGAAAAGTCCATTTGCAGTCACTCATGCCTTCAAAAGCCTTATTCCCCTTTTTAAATGGTTTTATAATCTCGTTATTAATTTAAAGTTGAATTTTTTTACATTTTTCATTAAAACATATTATAATTGAATGTTTACCTTGAGAAACGTGAGGTGAAAGTGATCGATTGACAGGAAAATGCCATTTCTAGTTACTCATGGCTTCAAAAGCCTTATTACTCGCCTTAAAAGGTTTTATAATCTCATTATTGATTTTAACTTGTATTTTTTTACATTTTTCATTAAGACAGATTGTAATTGAAAGTTTACCTTCAGAAACGTGAAGCGAAAGCCATCCATTGACAAGAAAAGTCCATTTGCAGTCACTGATGCTCTCGAAAGCCTTATTCCCCTCTTTAAATGGTTTTATAATCTCGTTATTAATTTAAGGATGAATTTTTTTATATTTTTCATTAAAATATATTATAATTGAATGTTTACCTTGAGAAACGTGAAGCGAAAGCGATCTATTGACAAGAAAAGTCCATTTATAGTCACTCATGGCTTCAAAAGCCTTATTACTCGCCTTAAAGGGTTTTATAATCTCATTATTGATTTTAACTTGTATTTTTTTACATTTTTCATTAAGACAGATTGTAATTGAATGTTTACCTCGGGACACGTAAAGTGAAAGCCATCCATTGACAAGAAAAGTCCATTTGCAGTCGCTCATGCCTTCGGAAGCCTTATTCCCCTCTTTAAATGGTTTTATAATCTCGTTATTAATTTAAAGTTGAATTTTTTTACATTTTTCATTAAAACATATTTTAATTGAATGTTTACCTTGAGAAACGTGAAGTGAAAGCGATCGATTGACAAGAAAATGCCATTTCTAGTCACTCATAGCTTCAAAAGCCTTATTACTCGCCTTAAAGGGTTTTATAATCTCATTATTGATTTTAACTTGTATGTTTTTACATTTTTCATTAAGACAGATTGTAATTGAATGTTTACCTTGAGAAACTTGAAGCGAAAGCCATCCATTGACAAGAAAAGTTCATTTGCAGTCACTGATGCCTTCGAAAGCCTTATTCCCCTCTTTAAATGGTTTTATAATCTCGTTATTAATTTAAGGATGAATATTTTTACATTTTTCATTAAAACATATTATAATTGAATGTTTACCTCGAGAAACGTGAAGTGAAAGCGATCGATTGACAAGAAAAGGCCATTTCTAGTCACTCATGGCTTCAAAAGCCTTATTACTCGCCTTAAAGGGTTTTATAATCTCATTATTGATTTTAACTTCTATTTTTTTACATTTTTTATTAAGACAGATTGTAATTGAATGTTTACCTCGGGACACTTAAAGTGAAAGCCATCCATTGACAAGAAAAGTCCATTTGCAGTCGCTTATGCCTTCGGAAGCCTTATTCCCCTCTTTAAATGGTTTTATAATCTCGTTATTCAATTAAAGTTGAATTTTTTTACATTTTTCATTAAAACATAGTATAATTGAATGTTTACCTCGAGAAACGTGAAGTGAAAGCGATCGATTGACAAGAAAAGGCCATTTACAGTTACTCATACCTTTGAAAGCCTTTTTCCCCTCTTTAAATGGTTTTATGATCTCGTTATTAATTTTCAATTAAATTTTTTTACATTTTTCATTAAAAGAAATTAATATTTAATGTTTACCTTGAGAAATGGGAGGTCAAAGCGATCGATTGACAAGAAAAGGCTATTTATAATCACTCATGGCTTCAAAAGCCTTATTACTCGCCTTAAAGGGTTTTATAATCTCATTATTGATTTTAACTTGTATTGTTTTATATTTTTCATTAAGACAGATTGTAATTGAATGTTTACCTCGGGACACGTGAAGTGAAAGCCATCTATTGACAAGAAAAGTCCATTTGCAGTCGCTCATGCCTTCAGAAGCCTTATTACCCTCTTTAAATGGTTTTACAATCTCGTTATTAATTTAAAGTTGAATTTTTTTACATTTTTCATTAAAACATAGTATAATTGAATGTTTACCTTGAGAAACGTGAAGTGAAAGCGATCGATTGACAAGAAAAGGCCATTTATAGTCACTCATGGCTTTAAAAGCCTTATTACTCGCCTTAAAGGCTTTTATAAACTCATTATTGATTTTAACTTGTAGTTTTTTTACATTTTTCATTAAGACAGATTGTTATTGAATGTTTACCTTGAGAAACGTGAGGTGAATGCGATCGATTCAAAAGAAAAGGCCATTTATAGTCACTCAAGGCTTCAAAAGCCTTATTACTCGCCTTAAAGGGTTTTATAATCTTATTATTGATTTTAACTTGTATTTTTTTTTATTTTTCATTAAGATAGATTGTAATTGAATGTTTACCTCGGGAAACGTGAAGCGAAAGCCATCCATTGACAAGAAAAGTCCATTTGCAGTCACTCATGCCTTCAAAAGCCTTATTCCCTTTTTTAAATGGTTTTATAATCTCGTTATTAATTTAAAGTTGAATTTTTTTACATTTTTCATTAAAACATATTTTAATTGAATGTTTACCTTGAGAAACGTCAGGTGAAAGCGATCGATTGACAAGAAAATGCCATTTCTAGTCACTCATAGCTTCAAAAGCCTTATTACTCTCCTTAAAGGGTTTTATAATCTCATTATTGATTTTAACTTGTATGTTTTTACATTTTTCATTAAGACAGATTGTAATTGAATGTTTACCTTGAGAAACTTGAAGCGAAAGCCATCCATTGACAAGAAAAGTTCATTTGCAGTCACTGATGCCTTCGAAAGCCTTATTCCCCTCTTTAAATGGTTTTATAATCTCGTTATTAATTTAAGGATGAATTTTTTTACATTTTTCATTAAAACATATTATAATTGAATGTTTATCTCGAGAAACGTGAAGTGAAAGCGATCGATTGACAAGAAAAGGCCATTTCTAGTCACTCATGGCTTCAAAAGCCTTATTACTCGCCTTAAAGGGTTTTATAATCTCATTATTGATTTTAACTTCTATTTTTTTACATTTTTCATTAAGACAGATTGTAATTGAATGTTTACCTCGGGACACTTAAAGTGAAAGCCATCCTTTTACAAGAAAAGTCCATTTGCAGTCGCTTATGCCTTCAGAAGCCTTATTCCCCTCTTTAAATTGTTTTATAATCTCGTTATTAATTTAAAGTTGAATTTTTTTACATTTTTCATTAAAACATAGTATAATTGAATGTTTACCTCGAGAAACGTGAAGTGAAAGCGATCGATTGATAAGAAAAGGCCATTTACAGTTACTCATACCTTCGAAAGCCTTTTTCCCCTCTTGAAATGGTTTTATGATCTCGTTATTAATTTTCAATTAAATTGTTTTACATTTTTCATTAAAACAAATTAATATTTAATGTTTACCTTGAGAAATGTGAGGTCAAAGCGATCGATTGACAAGAAAAGGCTATTTATAATCACTCATGGCTTCAAAAGCCTTATTACTCGCCTTAAAGGGTTTTATAATCTCATTATTTATTTTAACTTATATTGTTTTACATTTTTCATTAAGACAGATTGTAATTGAATGTTTACCTCGGGACACGTGAAGTGAAAGCCATCTATTGACAAGAAAAGTCCATTTACAGTCGCTCATGACTTCAGAAGCCTTATTACCCTCTTTAAATGGTTTTACAATCTCGTTATTAATTTAAAGTTGAATTTTTTTACATTTTTCATTAAAACATAGTATAATTGAATGTTTACCTTGAGAAACGTGAAGTGAAAGCGATCGATTGACAAGAAAAGGCCATTTATAGTCACTCATGGCTTTAAAAGCCTTATTACTCGCCTTAAAGGCTTTTATAAACTCATTATTGATTTTAACTTGTAGTTTTTTTACATTTTTCATTAAGACAGATTGTTATTGAATGTTTACCTTGAGAAACGTGAGGTGAATGCGATCGATTCAAAAGAAAAGGCCATTTATAGTCACTCAAGGCTTCAAAAGCCTTATTACTCGCCTTAAAGGGTTTTATAATCTTATTATTGATTTTAACTTGTATTTTTTTTTATTTTTCATTAAGACAGATTGTAATTGAATGTTTACCTCGGGAAACGTGAAGCGAAAGCCATCCATTGACAAGAAAAGTCCATTTGCAGTCACTCATGCCTTCAAAAGCCTTATTCCCTTTTTTAAATGGTTTTATAATCTCGTTATTAATTCAAAGTTGAATTTTTTTACATTTTTCATTAAAACATATTATAATTGAATGTTTACCTTGAGAAACGTCAGGTGAAAGTGATCGATTGACAGGAAAAGGCCATTTCTAGTTACTCATGGCTTCAAAAGCCTTATTACTCGCCTTAAAAGGTTTTATAATCTCATTATTGATTTTAACTTGTATTTTTTTACATTTTTCATTAAGACAGATTGTAATTGAATGTTTACCTTGAGAAACGTGAAGCGAAAGCCATCCATTGACAAGAAAAGTCCATTTGCAGTCACTGATGCTCTCGAAAGCCTTATTCCCCTCTTTAAATGGTTTTATAATCTCGTTATTAATTTAAGGATGAATTTTTTTATATTTGTCATTAAAACATATTATAATTGAATGTTTACCTTGAGAAACGTGAAGCGAAAGCGATCTATTGACAAGAAAAGTCCATTTATAGTCACTCATGGCTTCAAAAGCCTTATTACTCGCCTTAAAGGGTTTTATAATCTCATTATTGATTTTAACTTGTATTTTTTTACATTTTTCATTAAGACAGATTGTAATTGAATGTTTACCTCGGGACACGTAAAGTGAAAGCCATCTATTGACAAGAAAAGTCCATTTGCAGTCGCTCATGCCTTCGGAAGCCTTATTCCCCTCTTTAAATGGTTTTATAATCTCGTTATTAATTTAAAGTTGAATTTTTTTACATTTTTCATTAAAACATATTTTAATTGAATGTTTACCTTGAGAAACGTGAAGTGAAAGCGATCGATTGACAAGAAAATGCCATTTCTAGTCACTCATAGCTTCAAAAGCCTTATTACTCGCCTTAAAGGGTTTTATAATCTCATTATTGATTTTAACTTGTATGTTTTTACATTTTTCATTAAGACAGATTGTAATTGAATGTTTACCTTGAGAAACTTGAAGCGAAAGCCATCCATTGACAAGAAAAGTTCATTTGCAGTCACTGATGCCTTCGAAAGCCTTATTCCCCTCTTTAAATGGTTTTATAATCTCGTTATTAATTTAAGGATGAATTTTTTTACATTTTTCATTAAAACATATTATAATTGAATGTTTATCTCGAGAAACGTGAAGTGAAAGCGATCGATTGACAAGAAAAGGCCATTTCTAGTCACTCATGGCTTCAAAAGCCTTATTACTCGCCTTAAAGGGTTTTATAATCTCATTATTGATTTTAACTTCTATTTTTTTACATTTTTCATTACGACAGATTGTAATTGAATGTTTACCTCGGGACACTTAAAGTGAAAGCCATCCATTGACAAGAAAAGTCCATTTGCAGTCGCTTATGCCTTCGGAAGCCTTATTCCCCTCTTTAAATGGTTTTATAATCTCGTTATTAATTTAAAGTTGAATTTTTTTACATTTTTCATTAAAACATAGTATAATTGAATGTTTACCTCGAGAAACGTGAAGTGAAAGCGATCGATTGACAAGAAAAGGCCATTTACAGTTACTCATACCTTCGAAAGCCTTTTTCCCCTCTTTAAATGGTTTTATGATCTCGTTATTAATTTTCAATTAAATTGTTTTACATTTTTCATTAAAACAAATTAATATTTAATGTTTACCTTGAGAAATGTGAGGTCAAAGCGATCGATTGACAAGAAAAGGCTATTTATAATCACTCATGGCTTCAAAAGCCTTATTACTCGCCTTAAAGGGTTTTATAATCTCATTATTTATTTTAACTTGTATTGTTTTACATTTTTCATTAAGACAGATTGTAATTGAATGTTTACCTCGGGACACGTGAAGTGAAAGCCATCTATTGACAAGAAAAGTCCATTTACAGTCGCTCATGACTTCAGAAGCCTTATTACCCTCTTTAAATGGTTTTACAATCTCGTTATTAATTTAAAGTTGAATTTTTTTACATTTTTCATTAAAACATAGTATAATTGAATGTTTACCTTGAGAAACGTGAAGTGAAAGCGATCGATTGACAAGAAAAGGCCATTTATAGTCACTCATGGCTTTAAAAGCCTTATTACTCGCCTTAAAGGCTTTTATAAACTCATTATTGATTTTAACTTGTAGTTTTTTTACATTTTTCATTAAGACAGATTGTTATTGAATGTTTACCTTGAGAAACGTTAGGTGAATGCGATCGATTCAAAAGAAAAGGCCATTTATAGTCACTCAAGGCTTCAAAAGCCTTATTACTCGCCTTAAAGGGTTTTATAATCTTATTATTGATTTTAACTTGTATTTTTTTTTATTTTTCATTAAGACAGATTGTAATTGAATGTTTACCTCGGGAAACGTGAAGCGAAAGCCATCCATTGACAAGAAAAGTCCATTTGCAGTCACTCATGCCTTCAAAAGCCTTATTCCCTTTTTTAAATGGTTTTATAATCTCGTTATTAATTTAAAGTTGAATTTTTTTACATTTTTCATTAAAACATATTATAATTGAATGTTTACCTTGAGAAACGTGAGGTGAAAGTGATCGATTGACAGGAAAAGGCCATTTCTAGTTACTCATGGCTTCAAAAGCCTTATTACTCGCCTTAAAAGGTTTTATAGTCTCATTATTGATTTTAACTTGTATTTTTTTACATTTTTCATTAAGACAGATTGTAATTGAATGTTTACCTTGAGAAACGTGAAGCGAAAGCCATCCATTGACAAGAAAAGTCCATTTGCAGTCACTGATGCTCTCGAAAGCCTTATTCCCCTCTTTAAATGGTTTTATAATCTCGTTATTAATTTAAGGATGAATTTTTTTATATTTTTCATTAAAACATATTATAATTGAATGTTTACCTTGAGAAACGTGAAGCGAAAGCGATCTATTGACAAGAAAAGTCCATTTATAGTCACTCATGGCTTCAAAAGCCTTATTACTCGCCTTAAAGGGTTTTATAATCTCATTATTGATTTTAACTTGTATTTTTTTACATTTTTCATTAAGACAGATTGTAATTGAATGTTTACCTCGGGACACGTAAAGTGAAAGCCATCCATTGACAAGAAAAGTCCATTTGCAGTCGCTCATGCCTTCGGAAGCCTTATTCCCCTCTTTAAATGGTTTTATAATCTCGTTATTAATTTAAAGTTGAATTTTTTTACATTTTTCATTAAAACATATTTTAATTGAATGTTTACCTTGAGAAACGTGAAGTGAAAGCGATCGATTGACAAGAAAATGCCATTTCTAGTCACTCATAGCTTCAAAAGCCTTATTACTCGCCTTAAAGGGTTTTATAATCTCATTATTGATTTTAACTTGTATGTTTTTACATTTTTCATTAAGACAGATTGTAATTGAATGTTTACCTTGAGAAACTTGAAGCGAAAGCCATCCATTGACAAGAAAAGTTCATTTGCAGTCACTGATGCCTTCGAAAGCCTTATTCCCCTCTTTAAATGGTTTTATAATCTCGTTATTAATTTAAGGATGAATATTTTTACATTTTTCATTAAAACATATTATAATTGAATGTTTACCTCGAGAAACGTGAAGTGAAAGCGATCGATTGACAAGAAAAGGCCATTTCTAGTCACTCATGGCTTCAAAAGCCTTATTACTCGCCTTAAAGGGTTTTATAATCTCATTATTGATTTTAACTTCTATTTTTTTACATTTTTTGTTAAGACAGATTGTAATTGAATGTTTACCTCGGGACACTTAAAGTGAAAGCCATCCATTGACAAGAAAAGTCCATTTGCAGTCGCTTATGCCTTCGGAAGCCTTATTCCCCTCTTTAAATGGTTTTATAATCTCGTTATTAAATTAAAGTTGAATTTTTTTACATTTTTCATTAAAACATAGTATAATTGAATGTTTACCTCGAGAAACGTGAAGTGAAAGCGATCGATTGACAAGAAAAGGCCATTTACAGTTACTCATACCTTCGAAAGCCTTTTTCCCCTCTTTAAATGGTTTTATGATCTCGTTATTAATTTTCAATTAAATTTTTTTACATTTTTCATTAAAAGAAATTAATATTTAATGTTTACCTTGAGAAATGGGAGGTCAAAGCGATCGATTGACAAGAAAAGGCTATTTATAATCACTCATGGCTTCAAAAGCCTTATTACTCGCCTTAAAGGGTTTTATAATCTCATTATTGATTTTAACTTGTATTGTTTTACATTTTTCATTAAGACAGATTGTAATTGAATGTTTACCTCGGGACACGTGAAGTGAAAGCCATCTATTGACAAGAAAAGTCCATTTGCAGTCGCTCATGCCTTCAGAAGCCTTATTACCCTCTTTAAATGGTTTTACAATCTCGTTATTAATTTAAAGTTGAATTTTTTTACATTTTTCATTAAAACATAGTATAATTGAATGTTTACCTTGAGAAACGTGAAGTGAAAGCGATCGATTGACAAGAAAAGGCCATTTATAGTCACTCATGGCTTTAAAAGCCTTATTACTCGCCTTAAAGGCTTTTATAAACTCATTATTGATTTTAACTTGTAGTTTTTTTACATTTTTCATTAAGACAGATTGTTATTGAATGTTTACCTTGAGAAACGTGAGGTGAATGCGATCGATTCAAAAGAAAAGGCCATTTATAGTCACTCAAGGCTTCAAAAGCCTTATTACTCGCCTTAAAGGGTTTTATAATCTCATTATTGATTTTAACTTGTATTTTTTTACATTTTTCATTAAGACAGATTGTAATTGAATGTTTACCTCGGGACACGTAAAGCGAAAGCCATCCATTGACAAGAAAAGTCCATTTGCAGTCGCTCATGCCTTCGGAAGCCTTATTCCCCTCTTTAAATGGTTTTATAATCTCGTTATTAATTTAAAGTTGAATTTTTTTACATTTTTCATTAAAACATATTTTAATTGAATGTTTACCTTGAGAAACGTGAAGTGAAAGCGATCGATTGACAAGAAAATGCCATTTCTAGTCACTCATAGCTTCAAAAGCCTTATTACTCGCCTTAAAGGGTTTTATAATCTCATTATTGATTTTAACTTGTATGTTTTTACATTTTTCATTAAGACAGATTGTAATTGAATGTTTACCTTGAGAAACTTGAAGCGAAAGCCATCCATTGACAAGAAAAGTTCATTTGCAGTCACTGATGCCTTCGAAAGCCTTATTCCCCTCTTTAAATGGTTTTATAATCTCGTTATTAATTTAAGGATGAATATTTTTACATTTTTCATTAAAACATATTATAATTGAATGTTTACCTCGAGAAACGTGAAGTGAAAGCGATCGATTGACAAGAAAAGGCCATTTCTAGTCACTCATGGCTTCAAAAGCCTTATTACTCGCCTTAAAGGGTTTTATAATCTCATTATTGATTTTAACTTCTATTTTTTTACATTTTTTGTTAAGACAGATTGTAATTGAATGTTTACCTCGGGACACTTAAAGTGAAAGCCATCCATTGACAAGAAAAGTCCATTTGCAGTCGCTTATGCCTTCGGAAGCCTTATTCCCCTCTTTAAATGGTTTTATAATCTCGTTATTAAATTAAAGTTGAATTTTTTTACATTTTTCATTAAAACATAGTATAATTGAATGTTTACCTCGAGAAACGTGAAGTGAAAGCGATCGATTGACAAGAAAAGGCCATTTACAGTTACTCATACCTTCGAAAGCCTTTTTCCCCTCTTTAAATGGTTTTATGATCTCGTTATTAATTTTCAATTAAATTTTTTTACATTTTTCATTAAAAGAAATTAATATTTAATGTTTACCTTGAGAAATGGGAGGTCAAAGCGATCGATTGACAAGAAAAGGCTATTTATAATCACTCATGGCTTCAAAAGCCTTATTACTCGCCTTAAAGGGTTTTATAATCTCATTATTGATTTTAACTTGTATTGTTTTACATTTTTCATTAAGACAGATTGTAATTGAATGTTTACCTCGGGACACGTGAAGTGAAAGCCATCTATTGACAAGAAAAGTCCATTTGCAGTCGCTCATGCCTTCAGAAGCCTTATTACCCTCTTTAAATGGTTTTACAATCTCGTTATTAATTTAAAGTTGAATTTTTTTACATTTTTCATTAAAACATAGTATAATTGAATGTTTACCTTGAGAAACGTGAAGTGAAAGCGATCGATTGACAAGAAAAGGCCATTTATAGTCACTCATGGCTTTAAAAGCCTTATTACTCGCCTTAAAGGCTTTTATAAACTCATTATTGATTTTAACTTGTAGGTTTTTTACATTTTTCATTAAGACAGATTGTTATTGAATGTTTACCTTGAGAAACGTGAGGTGAATGCGATCGATTCAAAAGAAAAGGCCATTTATAGTCACTCAAGGCTTCAAAAGCCTTATTACTCGCCTTAAAGGGTTTTATAATCTCATTATTGATTTTAACTTGTATTTTTTTACATTTTTCATTAAGACAGATTGTAATTGAATGTTTACCTCGGGACACGTAAAGCGAAAGCCATCCATTGACAAGAAAAGTCCATTTGCAGTCGCTCATGCCTTCGGAAGCCTTATTCCCCTCTTTAAATGGTTTTATAATCTCGTTATTAATTTAAAGTTGAATTTTTTTACATTTTTCATTAAAACATATTTTAATTGAATGTTTACCTTGAGAAACGTGAGGTGAAAGCGATCGATTGACAAGAAAATGCCATTTCTAGTCACTCATAGCTTCAAAAGCCTTATTACTCGCCTTAAAGGGTTTTATAATCTCATTATTGATTTTAACTTGTATGTTTTTACATTTTTCATTAAGACAGATTGTAATTGATCGTTTACCTTGAGAAACTTGAAGCGAAAGCCATCCATTGACAAGAAAAGTTCATTTGCAGTCACTGATGCCTTCGAAAGCCTTATTCCCCTCTTTAAATGGTTTTATAATCTCGTTATTAATTTAAGGATGAATTTTTTTACATTTTTCATTAAAACATATTATAATTGAATGTTTACCTCGAGAAACGTGAAGTGAAAGTGATCGATTGACAAGAAAAGGCCATTTCTAGTCACTCATGGCTTCAAAAGCCTTATTACTCGCCTTAAAGGGTTTTATAATCTCATTATTGATTTTAACTTGTATTTTTTTACATTTTTCATTAAGACAGATTGTAATTGAATGTTTACCTCGGGACACTTAAAGTGAAAGCCATCCATTGACAAGAAAAGTCCATTTGCAGTCGCTTATGCCTTCGGAAGCCTTATTCCCCTCTTTAAATGGTTTTATAATCTCGTTATTAATTTAAAGTTGAATTTTTTTACATTTTTCATTAAAACATAGTATAATTGAATGTTTACCTCGAGAAACGTGAAGTGAAAGCGATCGATTGACAAGAAAAGGCCATTTACAGTTACTCATACCTTCGAAAGCCTTTTTCCCCTCTTTAAATGGTTTTATGATCTCGTTATTAATTTTCAATTAAATTGTTTTACATTTTTCATTAAAACAAATTAATATTTAATGTTTACCTTGAGAAATGTGAGGTCAAAGCGATCGATTGACAAGAAAAGGCTATTTATAATCACTCATGGCTTCAAAAGCCTTATTACTCGCCTTAAAGGGTTTTATAATCTCATTATTGATTTTAACTTGTATTGTTTTACATTTTTCATTAAGACAGATTGTAATTGAATGTTTACCTCGGGACACGTGAAGTGAAAGCCATCTATTGACAAGAAAAGTCCATTTGCAGTCGCTCATGCCTTCAGAAGCCTTATTACCCTCTTTAAATGGTTTTACAATCTCGTTATTAATTTAATGTTGAATTTTTTTACATTTTTCATTAAAACATAGTATAATTGAATGTTTACCTTGAGAAACGTGAAGTGAAAGCGATCGATTGACAAGAAAAGGCCATTTATAGTCACTCATGGCTTTAAAAGCCTTATTACTCGCCTTAAAGGCTTTTATAAACTCATTATTGATTTTAACTTGTAGTTTTTTTACATTTTTCATTAAGACAGATTGTTATTGAATGTTTACCTTGAGAAACGTGAGGTGAATGCGATCGATTCAAAAGAAAAGGCCATTTATAGTCACTCAAGGCTTCAAAAGCCTTATTACTCGCCTTAAAGGGTTTTATAATCTTATTATTGATTTTAACTTGTATTTTTTTTTATTTTTCATTAAGACAGATTGTAATTGAATGTTTACCTCGGGAAACGTGAAGCGAAAGCCATCCATTGACAAGAAAAGTCTATTTGCAGTCACTCATGCCTTCAAAAGCCTTATTCCCTTTTTTAAATGGTTTTATAATCTCGTTATTAATTTAAAGTTGAATTTTTTTACATTTCTCATTAAAACATATTATAATTGAATGTTTACCTTGAGAAACGTGAGGTGAAAGCGATCGATTGACAAGAAAATGCCATTTCTAGTCACTCATAGCTTCAAAAGCCTTATTACTCGCCTTAAAGGGTTTTATAATCTCATTATTGATTTTAACTTGTATGTTTTTACATTTTTCATTAAGACAGATTGTAATTGAATGTTTACCTTGAGAAACTTGAAGCGAAAGCCATCCATTGACAAGAAAAGTTCATTTGCAGTCACTGATGCCTTCGAAAGCCTTATTCCCCTCTTTAAATGGTTTTATAATCTCGTTATTAATTTAAGGATGAATTTTTTTACATTTTTCATTAAAACATATTATAATTGAATGTTTACCTCGAGAAACGTGAAGTGAAAGCGATCGATTGACAAGAAAAGGCCATTTCTAGTCACTCATGGCTTCAAAAGCCTTATTACTCGCCTTAAAGGGTTTTATAATCTCATTATTGATTTTAACTTGTATTTTTTTACATTTTTCATTAAGACAGATTGTAATTGAATGTTTACCTCGGGACACTTAAAGTGAAAGCCATCCATTGACAAGACAAGTCCATTTGCAGTCGCTTATGCCTTCGGAAGCCTTATTCCCCTCTTTAAATGGTTTTATAATCTCGTTATTAATTTAAAGTTGAATTTTTTTACATTTTTCATTAAAACATAGTATAATTGAATGTTTACCTCGAGAAACGTGAAGTGAAAGCGATCGATTGACAAGAAAAGGCCATTTACAGTTACTCATACCTTCGAAAGCCTTTTTCCCCTCTTTAAATGGTTTTATGATCTCGTTATTAATTTTCAATTAAATTGTTTTACATTTTTCATTAAAACAAATTAATATTTAATGTTTACCTTGAGAAATGTGAGGTCAAAGCGATCGATTGACAAGAAAAGGCTATTTATAATCACTCATGGCTTCAAAAGCCTTATTACTCGCCTTAAAGGGTTTTATAATCTCATTATTGATTTTAACTTGTATTGTTTTACATTTTTCATTAAGACAGATTGTAATTGAATGTTTACCTCGGGACACGTGAAGTGAAAGCCATCTATTGACAAGAAAAGTCCATTTGCAGTCGCTCATGCCTTCAGAAGCCTTATTACCCTCTTTAAATGGTTTTACAATCTCGTTATTAATTTAAAGTTGAATTTTTTTACATTTTTCATTAAAACATAGTATAATTGAATGTTTACCTTGAGAAACGTGAAGTGAAAGCGATCGATTGACAAGAAAAGGCCATTTATAGTCACTCATGGCTTTAAAAGCCTTATTACTCGCCTTAAAGGCTTTTATAAACTCATTATTGATTTTAACTTGTAGGTTTTTTACATTTTTCATTAAGACAGATTGTTATTGAATGTTTACCTTGAGAAACGTGAGGTGAATGCGATCGATTCAAAAGAAAAGGCCATTTATAGTCACTCAAGGCTTCAAAAGCCTTATTACTCGCCTTAAAGGGTTTTATAATCTTATTATTGATTTTAACTTGTATTTTTTTTATTTTTCATTAAGACAGATTGTAATTGAATGTTTACCTCGGGAAACGTGAAGCGAAAGCCATCCATTGACAAGAAAAGTCTATTTGCAGTCACTCATGCCTTCAAAAGCCTTATTCCCTTTTTTAAATGGTTTTATAATCTCGTTATTAATTTAAAGTTGAATTTTTTTACATTTTTCATTAAAACATATTATAATTGAATGTTTACCTTGAGAAACGTGAGGTGAAAGCGATCGATTGACAAGAAAATGCCATTTCTAGTCACTCATAGCTTCAAAAGCCTTATTACTCGCCTTAAAGGGTTTTATAATCTCATTATTGATTTTAACTTGTATGTTTTTACATTTTTCATTAAGACAGATTGTAATTGAATGTTTACCTTGAGAAACTTGAAGCGAAAGCCATCCATTGACAAGAAAAGTTCATTTGCAGTCACTGATGCCTTCGAAAGCCTTATTCCCCTCTTTAAATGGTTTTATAATCTCGTTATTAATTTAAGGATGAATTTTTTTACATTTTTCATTAAAACATATTATAATTGAATGTTTACCTCGAGAAACGTGAAGTGAAAGCGATCGATTGACAAGAAAAGGCCATTTCTAGTCACTCATGGCTTCAAAAGCCTTATTACTCGCCTTAAAGGGTTTTATAATCTCATTATTGATTTTAACTTGTATTTTTTTACATTTTTCATTAAGACAGATTGTAATTGAATGTTTACCTCGGGACACTTAAAGTGAAAGCCATCCATTGACAAGACAAGTCCATTTGCAGTCGCTTATGCCTTCGGAAGCCTTATTCCCCTCTTTAAATGGTTTTATAATCTCGTTATTAATTTAAAGTTGAATTTTTTTACATTTTTCATTAAAACATAGTATAATTGAATGTTTACCTCGAGAAACGTGAAGTGAAAGCGATCGATTGACAAGAAAAGGCCATTTACAGTTACTCATACCTTCGAAAGCCTTTTTCCCCTCTTTAAATGGTTTTATGATCTCGTTATTAATTTTCAATTAAATTGTTTTACATTTTTCATTAAAACAAATTAATATTTAATGTTTACCTTGAGAAATGTGAGGTCAAAGCGATCGATTGACAAGAAAAGGCTATTTATAATCACTCATGGCTTCAAAAGCCTTATTACTCGCCTTAAAGGGTTTTATAATCTCATTATTGATTTTAACTTGTATTGTTTTACATTTTTCATTAAGACAGATTGTAATTGAATGTTTACCTCGGGACACGTGAAGTGAAAGCCATCTATTGACAAGAAAAGTCCATTTGCAGTCGCTCATGCCTTCAGAAGCCTTATTACCCTCTTTAAATGGTTTTACAATCTCGTTATTAATTTAATGTTGAATTTTTTTACATTTTTCATTAAAACATAGTATAATTGAATGTTTACCTTGAGAAACGTGAAGTGAAAGCGATCGATTGACAAGAAAAGGCCATTTATAGTCACTCATGGCTTTAAAAGCCTTATTACTCGCCTTAAAGGCTTTTATAAACTCATTATTGATTTTAACTTGTAGTTTTTTTACATTTTTCATTAAGACAGATTGTTATTGAATGTTTACCTTGAGAAACGTGAGGTGAATGCGATCGATTCAAAAGAAAAGGCCATTTATAGTCACTCAAGGCTTCAAAAGCCTTATTACTCGCCTTAAAGGGTTTTATAATCTTATTATTGATTTTAACTTGTATTTTTTTTTATTTTTCATTAAGACAGATTGTAATTGAATGTTTACCTCGGGAAACGTGAAGCGAAAGCCATCCATTGACAAGAAAAGTCTATTTGCAGTCACTCATGCCTTCAAAAGCCTTATTCCCTTTTTTAAATGGTTTTATAATCTCGTTATTAATTTAAAGTTGAATTTTTTTACATTTCTCATTAAAACATATTATAATTGAATGTTTACCTTGAGAAACGTGAGGTGAAAGCGATCGATTGACAAGAAAATGCCATTTCTAGTCACTCATAGCTTCAAAAGCCTTATTACTCGCCTTAAAGGGTTTTATAATCTCATTATTGATTTTAACTTGTATGTTTTTACATTTTTCATTAAGACAGATTGTAATTGAATGTTTACCTTGAGAAACTTGAAGCGAAAGCCATCCATTGACAAGAAAAGTTCATTTGCAGTCACTGATGCCTTCGAAAGCCTTATTCCCCTCTTTAAATGGTTTTATAATCTCGTTATTAATTTAAGGATGAATTTTTTTACATTTTTCATTAAAACATATTATAATTGAATGTTTACCTCGAGAAACGTGAAGTGAAAGCGATCGATTGACAAGAAAAGGCCATTTCTAGTCACTCATGGCTTCAAAAGCCTTATTACTCGCCTTAAAGGGTTTTATAATCTCATTATTGATTTTAACTTGTATTTTTTTACATTTTTCATTAAGACAGATTGTAATTGAATGTTTACCTCGGGACACTTAAAGTGAAAGCCATCCATTGACAAGACAAGTCCATTTGCAGTCGCTTATGCCTTCGGAAGCCTTATTCCCCTCTTTAAATGGTTTTATAATCTCGTTATTAATTTAAAGTTGAATTTTTTTACATTTTTCATTAAAACATAGTATAATTGAATGTTTACCTCGAGAAACGTGAAGTGAAAGCGATCGATTGACAAGAAAAGGCCATTTACAGTTACTCATACCTTCGAAAGCCTTTTTCCCCTCTTTAAATGGTTTTATGATCTCGTTATTAATTTTCAATTAAATTGTTTTACATTTTTCATTAAAACAAATTAATATTTAATGTTTACCTTGAGAAATGTGAGGTCAAAGCGATCGATTGACAAGAAAAGGCTATTTATAATCACTCATGGCTTCAAAAGCCTTATTACTCGCCTTAAAGGGTTTTATAATCTCATTATTGATTTTAACTTGTATTGTTTTACATTTTTCATTAAGACAGATTGTAATTGAATGTTTACCTCGGGACACGTGAAGTGAAAGCCATCTATTGACAAGAAAAGTCCATTTGCAGTCGCTCATGCCTTCAGAAGCCTTATTACCCTCTTTAAATGGTTTTACAATCTAGTTATTAATTTAAAGTTGAATTTTTTTACATTTTTCATTAAAACATAGTATAATTGAATGTTTACCTTGAGAAACGTGAAGTGAAAGCGATCGATTGACAAGAAAAGGCCATTTATAGTCACTCATGGCTTTAGAAGCCTTATTACTCGCCTTAAAGGCTTTTATAAACTCATTATTGTTTTTAACTTGTAGTTTTTTTACATTTTTCATTAAGACAGATTGTTATTGAATGTTTACCTTGAGAAACGTGAGGTGAATGCGATCGATTCAAAAGAAAAGGCCATTTATAGTCACTCAAGGCTTCAAAAGCCTTATTACTCGCCTTAAAGGGTTTTATAATCTTATTATTGATTTTAACTTGTATTTTTTTTTATTTTTCATTAAGACAGATTGTAATTGAATGTTTACCTCAGGAAACGTGAAGCGAAAGCCATCCATTGACAAGAAAAGTCTATTTGCAGTCACTCATGCCTTCAAAAGCCTTATTCCCTTTTTTAAATGGTTTTATAATCTCGTTATTAATTTAAAGTTGAATTTTTTTACATTTTTCATTAAAACATATTATAATTGAATGTTTACCTTGAGAAACGTGAGGTGAAAGTGATCGATTGACAAGAAAAGTCCATTTATAGTCACTCATGGCTTCAAAAGCCTTATTACTCGCCTTAAAGGGTTTTATAATCTCATTATTGATTTTAACTTGTATTTTTTTACATTTTTCATTAAGACAGATTGTAATTGAATGTTTACCTCGGGACACGTAAAGTGAAAGCCATCCATTGACAAGAAAAGTCCATTTGCAGTCGCTCATGCCTTCGGAAGCCTTATTCCCCTCTTTAAATGGTTTTATAATCTCGTTATTAATTTAAAGTTGAATTTTTTTACATTTTTTATTAAAACATATTTTAATTGAATGTTTACCTTGAGAAACGTGAGGTGAAAGCGATCGATTGACAAGAAAATGCCATTTCTAGTCACTCATAGCTTCAAAAGCCTTATTACTCTCCTTAAAGGGTTTTATAATCTCATTATTGATTTTAACTTGTATGTTTTTACATTTTTCATTAAGACAGATTGTATTTGAATGTTTACCTTGAGAAACTTGAAGCGAAAGCCATCCATTGACAAGAAAAGTTCATTTGCAGTCACTGATGCCTTCGAAAGCCTTATTCCCCTCTTTAAATGGTTTTATAATCTCGTTATTAATTTAAGGATGAATGTTTTTACATTTTTCATTAAAACATATTATAATTGAATATTTACCTTGAGAAACGTGAAGCGAAAGCGATCTATTGACAAGAAAAGTCCATTTATAGTCACTCATGGCTTCAAAAGACTTATTACTCGCCTTAAAGGGTTTTATAATCTCATTATTGATTTTAACTTGTATTTTTTTACATTTTTCATTAAGACAATTTGTAATTGAATGTTTACCTCGGGACACGTAAAGTGAAAGCCATCCATTGACAAGAAAAGTCCATTTGCAGTCGCTCATGCCTTCGGAAGCCTTATTCCCCTCTTTAAATGGTTTTATAATCTCGTTATTAATTTAAAGTTGAATTTTTTTACATTTTTTATTAAAACATATTTTAATTGAATGTTTACCTTGAGAAACGTGAGGTGAAAGCGATCGATTGACAAGAAAATGCCATTTCTAGTCACTCATAGCTTCAAAAGCCTTATTACTCTCCTTAAAGGGTTTTATAATCTCATTATTGATTTTAACTTGTACGTTTTTACATTTTTCATTAAGACAAATTGTATTTGAATGTTTACCTTGAGAAACTTGAAGCGAAAGCCATCCATTGACAAGAAAAGTTCATTTGCAGTACTGATGCCTTCGAAAGCCTTATTCCCCTCTTTAAATGGTTTTATAATCTCGTTATTAATTTAAGGATGAATTTTTTTACATTTTTCATTAAAACATATTATAATTGAATGTTTACCTCGAGAAACGTGAAGGGAAAGCGATCGATTGACAAGAAAAGGCCATTTCTAGTCACTCATGGCTTCAAAAGCCTTATTACTCGCCTTAAAGGGTTTTATAATCTCATTATTGATTTTAACTTCTACTTTTTTACATTTTTCATTAAGACAGATTGTAATTGAATGTTTACCTTGGGACACTTAAAGTGAAAGCCATCCATTGACAAGAAAAGTCCATTTGCAGTCGCTTATGCCTTCGGAAGCCTTATTCCCCTCTTTAAATGGTTTTATAATCTCGTTATTAATTTAAAGTTGAATTTTTTTACATTTTTCATTAAAACATAGTATAATTGAATGTTTACCTCGAGAAACGTGAAGTGAAAGCAATCGATTGACAAGAAAAGGCCATTTACAGTTACTCATACCTTCGAAAGCCTTTTTCCCCTCTTTAAATGGTTTTATGATCTCGTTATTAATTTTCAATTAAATTGTTTTACGTTTTTCATTAAAACAAATTAATATTTAATGTTTACCTTGAGAAATGTGAGGTCAAAGCGATCGATTGACAAGAAAAGGCTATTTATAATCACTCATGGCTTCAAAAGCCTTATTACTCGCCTTAAAGGGTTTTATAATCTCATTATTGATTTTAACTTGTATTGTTTTACATTTTTCATTAAGACAGATTGTAATTGAATGTTTACCTCGGGACACGTGAAGTGAAAGCCATCTATTGACAAGAAAAGTCCATTTGCAGTCGCTCATGCCTTCAGAAGCCTTATTACCCTCTTTAAATGGTTTTACAATCTCGTTATTAATTTAAAGTTGAATTTTTTTTACATTTTTCATTAAAACATAGTATAATTGAATGTTTACCTTGAGAAACGTGAAGTGAAAGCGATCGATTGACAAGAAAAGGCCATTTATAGTCACTCATGACTTTAAAAGCCTTATTACTCGCCTTAAAGGCTTTTATAAACTCATTATTGATTTTAACTTGTAGTTTTTTTACATTTTTCATTAAGACAGATTGTTATTGAATGTTTACCTTGAGAAACGTGAGGTGAATGCGATCGATTCAAAAGAAAAGGCCATTTATAGTCACTCAAGGCTTCAAAAGCCTTATTACTCGCCTTAAAGGGTTTTATAATCTTATTATTGATTTTAACTTGTATTTTTTTTTATTTTTCATTAAGACAGATTGTAATTGAATGTTTACCTCGGGAAACGTGAAGCGAAAGCCATCCATTGACAAGAAAAGTCCATTTGCAGTCACTCATGCCTTCAAAAGCCTTATTCCCCTTTTTAAATGGTTTTATAATCTCGTTATTAATTTAAAGTTGAATTTTTTTACATTTTTCATTAAAACATATTATAATTGAATGTTTACCTTGAGAAACGTGAGGTGAAAGCGATCGATTGACAGGAAAAGGCCATTTCTTGTTACTCATGGCTTCAAAAGCCTTATTACTCGCCTTAAAAGGTTTTATAATCTCATTATTGATTTTAACTTGTATTTTTTTACATTTTTCATTAAGACAGATTGTAATTGAATGTTTACCTTGAGAAACGTGAAGCGAAAGCCATCCATTGACAAGAAAAGTCCATTTGCAGTCACTGATGCTCTCGAAAGCCTTATTCCCCTTTTTAAATGGTTTTATAATCTCGTTATTAATTTAAGGATGAATTTTTTTACATTTTTCATTAAAACATATTATAATTGAATGTTTACCTTGAGAAACGTGAAGCGAAAGCGATCTATTGACAAGAAAAGTCCATTTATAGTCACTCATGGCTTCAAAAGCCTTATTACTCGCCTTAAAGGGTTTTATAATCTCATTATTGATTTTAACTTGTATTTTTTTACATTTTTCATTAAGACAGATTGTAATTGAATGTTTACCTCGGGACACGTAAAGTGAAAGCCATCCATTGACAAGAAAAGTCCATTTGCAGTCGCTCATGCCTTCGGAAGCCTTATTCCCCTCTTTAAATGGTTTTATAATCTCGTTATTAATTTAAAGTTGAATTTTTTTACATTTTTCATTAAAACATATTTTAATTGAATGTTTACCTTGAAAAACGTGAGGTGAAAGCGATCGATTGACAAGAAAATGCCATTTCTAGTCACTCATAGCTTCAAAAGCCTTATTACTCGCCTTAAAGGGTTTTATAATCTCATTATTGATTTTAACTTGTATGTTTTTACATTTTTCATTAAGACAGATTGTAATTGAATGTTTACCTTGAGAAACTTGAAGCGAAAGCCATCCATTGACAAGAAAAGTTCATTTGCAGTCACTGATGCCTTCGAAAGCCTTATTCCCCTCTTTAAATGGTTTTATAATCTCGTTATTAATTTCAGGATGAATTTTTTTACATTTTTCATTAAAACATATTATAATTGAATGTTTACCTCGAGAAACGTGAAGTGAAAGCGATCGATTGACAAGAAAAGGCCATTTCTAGTCACTCATGTCTTCAAAAGCCTTATTACTCGCCTTAAAGGGTTTTATAATCTCATTATTGATTTTAACTTCTATTTTTTTACATTTTTCATTAAGACAGATTGTAATTGAATGTTTACCCCGGGACACTTAAAGTGACAGCCATCCATTGACAAGAAAAGTCCATTTGCAGTCGCTTATGCCTTCGGAAGCCTTATTCCCTTCTTTAAATGGTTTTATAATCTCGTTATTAATTTAAAGTTGAATTTTTTTACATTTTTCATTAAAACATAGTATAATTGAATGTTTACCTCGAGAAACGTGAAGTGAAAGCGATCGATTGACAAGAAAAGGCCATTTACAGTTACTCATACCTTCGAAAGCCTTTTTCCCCTCTTTAAATGGTTTTATGATCTCGTTATTAATTTTCAATTAAATTTTTTTACATTTTTCATTAAAACAAATTAATATTTAATGTTTACCTTGAGAAATGTGAGGTCAAAGCGATCGATTGACAAGAAAAGGCTATTTATAATCACTCATGGCTTGAAAAGCCTTATTACTCGCCTTAAAGGGTTTTATAATCTCATTATTGATTTTAACTTGTATTGTTTTACATTTTTCATTAAGACAGATTGTAATTGAATGTTTACCTCGGGACACGTGAAGTGAAAGCCATCTATTGACAAGAAAAGTCCATTTGCAGTCGCTCATGCCTTCAGAAGCCTTATTACCCTCTTTAAATGGTTTTACAATCTCGTTATTAATTTAAAGTTGAATTTTTTTACATTTTTCATTAAAACATAGTATAATTGAATGTTTACCTTGAGAAACGTGAAGTGAAAGCGATCGATTGACAAGAAAAGGCCATTTATAGTCACTCATGGCTTTAAAAGCCTTATTACTCGCCTTAAAGGCTTTTATAAACTCATTATTGATTTTAACTTGTAGTTTTTTTACATTTTTCATTAAGACAGATTGTTATTGAATGTTTACCTTGAGAAACGTGAGGTGAATGCGATCGATTCAAAAGAAAAGGCCATTTATAGTCACTCAAGGCTTCAAAAGCCTTATTACTCGCCTTAAAGGGTTTAATAATCTTATTATTGATTTTAACTTGTATTTTTTTTTATTTTTCATTAAGACAGATTGTAATTGAATGTTTACCTCGGGAAACGTGAAGCGAAAGCCATCCATTGACAAGAAAAGTCCATTTGCAGTCACTCATGCCTTCAGAAGCCTTATTCCCCTTTTTAAATGGTTTTATAATCTCGTTATTAATTTAAAGTTGAATTTTTTTACATTTTTCATTAAAACATATTATAATTGAATGTTTACCTTGAGAAACGTGAGGTGAAAGTGATCGATTGACAGGGAAAGGCCATTTCTAGTTACTCATGGCTTCAAAAGCCTTATTACTCGCCTTAAAAGGTTTTATAATCTCATTATTGATTTTAACTTATATTTTTTTACATTTTTCATTAAGACAGATTGTAATTGAATGTTTACCTTGAGAAACGTGAAGCGAAAGCCATCCATTGACAAGAAAAGTCCATTTGCAGTCACTGATGCTCTCGAAAGCCTTATTTCCCTCTTTAAATGGTTTTATAATCTCGTTATTAATTTAAGGATGAATTTTTTTACATTTTTCATTAAAACATATTATAATTGAATGTTTACCTTGAGAAACGTGAAGCGAAAGCGATCTATTGACAAGAAAAGTCCATTTATAGTCACTCATGGCTTCAAAAGCCTTATTACTCGCCTTAAAGGGTTTTATAATCTCATTATTGATTTTAACTTGTATTTTTTTACATTTTTCATTAAGACAGATTGTAATTGAATGTTTACCTCGGGACACGTAAAGTGAAAGCCATCCATTGACAAGAAAAGTCCATTTGCAGTCGCTCATGCCTTCGGAAGCCTTATTCCCCTCTTTAAATGGTTTTATAATCTCGTTATTAATTTAAGGATGAATTTTTTTACATTTTTCATTAAAACATACTATAATTGAATGTTTACCTTGAGAAACGTGAAGCGAAAGCGATCTATTGACAAGAAAAGTCCATTTATAGTCACTCATGGCTTCAAAAGCCTTATTACTCGCCTTAAAGGGTTTTATAATCTCATTATTGATTTTAACTTGTATTGTTTTACATTTTTCATTAAGACAGATTGTAATTGAATGTTTACCTCGGGACACGTGAAGTGAAAGCCATCTATTGACAAGAAAAGTCCATTTGCAGTCGCTCATGCCTTCAGAAGCCTTGTTACCCTCTTTAAATGGTTTTACAATCTCGTTATTAATTTAAAGTTGAATTTTTTTACATTTTTCATTAAAACATAGTATAATTGAATGTTTACCTTGAGAAACGTGAAGTGAAAGTGATCGATTGACAAGAAAAGGCCATTTATAGTCACTCATGGCTTTAAAAGCCTTATTACTCGCCTTAAAGGCTTTTATAAACTCATTATTGATTTTAACTTGTAGTTTTTTTACATTTTTCATTAAGACAGATTGTTATTGAATGTTCGCCTTGAGAAACGTGAGGTGAATGCGATCGATTCAAAAGAAAAGGCCATTTATAGTCACTCAAGGCTTCAAAAGCCTTATTACTCGCCTTAAAGGGTTTTATAATCTTATTATTGATTTTAACTTGTATTTTTTTTTATTTTTCATTAAGACAGATTGTAATTGAATCTTTACCTCGGGAAACGTGAAGCGAAAGCCATCCATTGACAAGAAAAGTCCATTTGCAGTCACTCATGCCTTCAAAAGCCTTATTCTCCTTTTTAAATGGTTTTATAATCTCGTTATTAATTTAAAGTTGAATTTTTTTACATTTTTCATTAAAACATATTATAATTGAATGTTTACCTTGAGAAACGTGAGATGAAAGTGATCGATTGACAGGAAAAGGCCATTTCTAGTTACTCATGGCTTCAAAAGCCTTATTACTCGCCTTAAAAGGTTTTATAATCTAATTATTGATTTTAACTTGTATTTTTTTACATTTTTCTTTAAGACAGATTGTAATTGAATGTTTACCTTGAGAAACGTGAAGCGAAAGCCATCCATTGACAAGAAAAATCCATTTGCAGTCACTGATGCTCTCGAAAGCCTTATTCCCCTCTTTAAATGGTTTTATAATCTCGTTATTAATTTAAGGATGAATTTTTTTACATTTTTCATTAAAACATATTATAATTGAATATTTACCTTGAGAAACGTGAAGCGAAAGCGATCTATTGACAAGAAAAGTCCATTTATAATCACTCATGGCTTCAAAAGCCTTATTACTCGCCTTAAAGGGTTTTATAATCTCATTATTGATTTTAACTTGTATTTTTTTACATTTTTCATTAAGACAGATTGTAATTGAATGTTTACCTCGGGACACGTAAAGTGAAAGCCATCCATTGACAAGAAAAGTCCATTTGCAGTCGCTCATGCCTTCGGAAGCCTTATTCCCCTCTTTAAATGGTTTTATAATCTCGTTATTAATTTAAAGTTGAATTTTTTTACATTTTTCATTAAAACATATTTTAATTGAATGTTTACCTTGAGAAACGTGAGGTGAAAGCGATCGATTGACAAGAAAATGCCATTTCTAGTCACTCATAGCTTCAAAAGCCTTATTACTCGCCTTAAAGGGTTTTATAATCTCATTATTGATTTTAACTTGTATGTTTTTACATTTTTCATTAAGACAGATTGTAATTGAATGTTTACCTTGAGAAACTTGAAGCGAAAGCCATCCATTGACAAGAAAAGTTCATTTGCAGTCACTGATGCCTTCGAAAGCCTTATTCCCCTCTTTAAATGGTTTTATAATCTCGTTATTAATTTAAGGATGAATTTTTTTACATTTTTCATTAAAACATATTATAATTGAATGTTTACCTCGAGAAACGTGAAGTGAAAGCGATCGATTGACAAGAAAAGGCCATTTCTAGTCACTCATGGCTTCAAAAGCCTTATTACTCGCCTTAAAGGGTTTTATAATCTCATTATTGATTTTAACTTCTATTTTTTTACATTTTTCATTAAGACAGATTGTAATTGAATGTTTACCTCGGGACACTTAAAGTGACAGCCATCCATTGACAAGAAAAGTCCATTTGCAGTCACTCATGCCTTCAAAAGCCTTATTCCCCTTTTTAAATGGTTTTATAATCTCGTTATTAATTTAAAGTTCAATTTTTTTACATTTTTCATTAAAACATATTATAATTGAATGTTTACCTTGAGAAACGTGAGGTGAAAGTGATCGATTGACAGGAAAAGGCCATTTCTAGTTACTCATGGCTTCAAAAGCCTTATTACTCGCCTTAAAAGGTTTTATAATCTCATTATTGATTTTAACTTGTATTTTTTTACATTTTTCATTAAGACAGATTGTAATTGAATGTTTACCTTGAGAAACGTGAAGCGAAAGCCATCCATTGACAAGAAAAGTCCATTTGCAGTCACTGATGCTCTCGAAAGCCTTATTCCCCTCTTTAAATGGTTTTATAATCTCGTTATTAATTTAAGGATGAATTTTTTTACATTTTTCATTAAAACATATTATAATTGAATGTTTACCTTAAGAAACGTGAAGCGAAAGCGATCTATTGACAAGAAAAGTCCATTTATAGTCACTCATGGCTTCAAAAGCCTTATTACTCGCCTTAAAGGGTTTTATAATCTCATTATTGATTTTAACTTGTATTTTTTTACATTTTTCATTAAGACAGATTGTAATTGAATGTTTACCTCGGGACACGTAAAGTGAAAGCCATCCATTGACAAGAAAAGTCCATTTGCAGTCGCTCATGCCTTCGGAAGCCTTATTCCCCTCTTTAAATGGTTTTATAATCTCGTTATTAATGTAAAGTTGAATTTTTTTACATTTTTCATTAAAACATAGTATAATTGAATGTTTACCTCGAGAAACGTGAAGTGAAAGCGATCGATTCATAAGAAAAGGCCATTTACAGTTACTCATACCTTCGAAAGCCTTTTTCCCCTCTTTAAATGGTTTTATGATCTCGTTATTAATTTTTAATTAAATTTTTTTACATTTTTCATTAAAACAAATTAATATTTAATGTTTACCTCGGGAAACGTGAAGCGAAAGCCATCCATTGACAAGAAAAGTCCATTTGCAGTCACTCATGTCTTCGAAAGCTTTATTCCCCTCTTTAAATGGTTTTATAATCTCATTATTAATTTAAAGTTGAATTTTTTTACATTTTTCATTACAACATATTATAATTGAATGTCTACCTTGAGAAACGTGAGGTGAAAGCGATCGATCGACAAGAAAAGGCCATTTCTAGTCACTCATGGCTTCAAAAGCCTTATTACTCGCCTTAAAAGGTTTTATAATCTCATTATTGATTTTAACTTGTATTTTTTTACATTTTTCATTAAGACAGATTGTAATTGAATGTTTACCTTGATAAACGTGAAGCGAAAGCCATCCATTGACAAGAAAAGTCCATTTGCAGTCACTGATGCCTTCGAATGCCTTATTCCCCTCTTTTAAATGGTTTTATAACCTCGTTATTAATTTAAGGATGAATTTTTTTACATTTTTCATTAAAATATTTTATAATTGAATGTTTACCTTGAGAAACGTGAAGCGAAAGCGATCTATTGACAAGAAAAGTCCATTTATAGTCACTCATGGCTTCAAAAGCCTTATTACTCGCCTTAAAGGGTTTTATAATCTTATTTTTGATTTTAACTTGTATTTTTTTACATTTTTCATTAAGACAAATTGTAATTGAATGTTTACCTCGGGAAACGTGAAGCGAAAGCCATCCATTGACAAGAAAAGTCCATTTGCGGTCACTCATGCCGTCGAAAGCTTTATTCCTCTCTTTAAATGGTTTTATGATCTAGTTATTAATCTAAAGTGGAATTTTTTTACATTTTTCATTAAAACAGATTAGAATTGAAAGTTTGCCTTGGGAAACGTGAAGTGAAAGTGATCGATTGACAAGAAAAGTCCATTTATAGTCACTCATGGGTTCTAAAGCCTTATTACTCACTTTAAAGGGTTTTATAATCTTATTATTGAATTTAGGTTGTATTTTTTTACATTTTTCAATAAGACAAATTGTAATTGAATGTTTACCTCGGGAAACATGAAGTGAAAGCCATCCATTGACAAGAAAAGTCCATTTGCAGTCACTCATGCCTTCGGAAGCCTTATTCCCCTCTTTAAATGGTTTTATGATCTCGTTATTAATTTTCAATTGAATTTTTTTTTCATTTTTCATTAAAACAGATTAAAATTGAATGTTTACCTTGAGAAACGTGAGGTTAAAGCGATCGATTAACAAGAAAAGTCCATTTATAATCACTCATGGCTTCAAAAGCCTTATTACTTGCCGTAAAGGGTTTTATAATCTTATTATTTATTTTAACTTTTATTTTTTTACGTTTTTCATTAAGACAGATTGTAATTGAATGTTTACCTCGAGAAACGTGAAGCGAAAGCCATCTATTGACAAGAAAAGTTCATTTGCGGTCACTCATGCCTTTGAAAGCCTTATTCCCCTCTTTAAATGGTTTTATGATCTCGTTATTAATTTTAAATTGAATTTTTTTATATTTTTCATTAAAACAGATTAAAATTGACTGTTTACCTTCAGAAACGTGAGGTGAAAGCGATCGATTGACAAAAAAAGGCCATTTATAGTCACTCATGGCTTCAAAAGCCTTATTACTCACGTGAAAGGGTTTTATAATCTTATTATTGATTTTAACTTGAATATTTTTGCATTTTTCATTAAGGTAGATTGTAATTGAATGTTTACCTTGGGAAACGTGAGGCGAAAGCCATCCATTGACAAGAAAAGTCCATTTGCAGTACTCATGCCTTCGAAAGCCATATTCCCCTCTTTAAATGGTTTTATGATCTCGTTATTAATTTTAAATTGAATTTTTTTATATTTTTTATTAAAACAGATTAAAATTGACTGTTTACCTTCAGAAACGTGAGGTGAAAGCGATTGATTGACAAGAAAAGACCATTTATAGTCACTCAAGGCTTCAAAAGCCTTATTACTCGCCTTAAAGGGTTTTATAATCTTATTATTGATTTTAACTTGTATTTTTTTACCTTTTTCATTAAGACAGATTATAATTGAATTTTTACCTCGGGAAATGTGAAGCGAAAGCCATCTATTGACAAGAAAAGTACATTTGTAGTCACTCATGCCTTCGAAAGCCTTACTAGTCGTTTTAAAGGGTTTTATAATCTTATTATTCATTTTAACTTGAATTGTTTTACATTCTTCATTAAGACAGATTGTAATTGAATGTTTACCTTGGGAAACGTGAAGCGAAAGCCATCCATTGACAAGAAAAGTCCAGTTACAGTCCCTCATACCTTCGAAAGTCTTTTTCCCCTCTTTAAATGATTTTATGATCTCGTTATTAATTTTCAATTAAATTTTTTTACATTTTTCATTAAAACAGATTAAAATTGAATGTTTACCTTGAAAAATGTGAGGTGAAAGCAATCGATTGACAATAAAAGGCCATTTATAGTCACTCATGGCTTCAAAAGCCTTATTACTCGCCTAAAAGGGTTTTATAATCTTATTATTGATTTTAACTTGTATTTTTTTACATTTTTCATTAAGACAGATTGTAATTGAATGTTTACCTCGGGAAACATGAAGCGAAAACCATCCATTGACAAGAAAAGTCCATTTGCAGTCACTCATGCCTTCGAAAGCCTTATTCCCCTCTTTAAATGGTTTTATGATCTCGTTATTAATTTTCAATTGAATTTTTTTTCATTTTTCATTAAAACAAATTAAAATTGAATGTTTACCTTGAGAAACGTGAGGTGAAAGCGATCGATTGACAAGAAAAGTCCATTTATAGTCACTCATGGCTTCAAAAGCCTTATTACTCGCCTTAAAAGGTTTTATAATCTTATTATTGATTTTAACTTGAATTTTTTTGCATTTTTCAATAAGACAGATTGTAATTGAATGTTTACCTCAGGAAACGTGAAGTAAAAGCGATCCATTGACGTGAAAAGTCCATTTGCAGTCACTCATGCCTTTGGAAGCCTTATTCCCCTCTTTAAATGGTTTTATAATCTCGTTATTAATTTAAAGTTTAATTTTTTTATATTTTTCATTAAAACATATTATAATTGAATGTTTACCTTGAGAAACATGAAGTGAAAGCGATCGATTGACAAAAAAAGTCCATTTATAGTCACTCATGGCTTCAAAAGCCTTATTACACGCCTTAAAGGGTTTTATAATCTTATTATTGATTTTAACTTGTATTTTTTTTAAATTTTTCATTAAGATAGATTGTAATTGAATGTTTACCTCGAGAAACGTGAAGCGAAAGCCATCCATTGACAAGAAAAGTACTTTTGTAGTCACTCATGCCTTCGAAAGCCTTACTAGTCGCTTTAAAGGGTTTTATAATCTTATTATTGATTTTAACTTGAATTGTTTTACATTCTTCATTAAGACAGATTGTAATTGAATGTTTACCTTGGGAAACGTGAAGGGAAAGCCATCCATTGACAAGAAAAGTACTTTTATAGTCACTCATGGCTTTTAAAGCCTTATTACTCGCTTTAAAGGGTTTTATAATCTTATTATTGAATTTAAGTTGTATTTTTTTACATTTTTCATTAAGACAGATTGTAATTGAATGTTTACCTCGGGAAACATGTAGCGAAAACCATCCATTGACAAGAAAAGTCCATTTGCAGTCACTCATGCCTTCGAAAGCATTATTGCCCTCTTTAAATGGTTTTATGATCTCGTTATTAGTTTTCAATTGAATTTTTTTTCATTTTTCATTAAAACAGATTAAAATTGAATGTTTACCTTGAGAAACGTGAGGTGAAAGTGATCGATTGACAAGAAAAGTCCATTTATAGTCACTCATGGCTTCAAAAGCCTTATTACTCGCCGTCAAGGGTTTTATAATCTTATTATTGATTTTAACTTTTATTTTTTTACGTTTTTCATTAAGACAGATTGTAATTGAATGTTTACCTAGGGAAACGTGAAGCGAAAGCCATCCATTGACAAGAAAAGTCCATTTGCAGTCACTCATGCCTTCGAAAGCCTTATTCCCCTCTTTAAATGGTTTTATGATCTCGTTATTAATTTAAAGTGGAATTTTTTTACATTTTTCATTAAAACATAGTAGAATTGAATGTTTACCTTGAGAAACATGAGGTGAAAGCGATCGATTGACAAGAAAAGTCTACTTATAGTCACTCATGACTTCGAAAGCCTTATTACTCGCTTTAAAGGGTTTTGTAATCTTATTATTGAAATTAAGTTGTATTTTTTTACATTTTTCAATAAGACAGATTGTAATTGAATGTTTACCTCAGGAAACATGAAGCAAAAACCATCCGTTGACAAGAAAAGTCCATTTACAGTCACTCATCCCTTCGAAAGCCTTATTCCCCTCTTTAAATGGTTTTATGATCTCGTTATTAATTTTAAATTGAATTTTTTTACATTTTTCATTAAAACAGATTAAAATTGACTGTTTACATTCAGAAACGTGAGGTGAAAGTGATCGATTGACAAGAAAAGGTCATTTATAGTCACTCATGGCTTCAAAAGCCTTATTACTCGCGTGAAAGGGTTTTATAATCTTACTATTGATTTTAACTTGAATATTTTTTCATTTTTCATTAAGGTAGATTGTAATTGAATGTTTACCTCGTGAAACGTGAGGCGAAAGCCATCCATTGAGAAGAAAAGTCCATTTGCAGTACTCATGCCTTCGAAAGCCATATTCCCCTCTTGAAATGGTTTTATGATCTCGTTATTAATTTTAAATTGAATTTTTTTACATTTTTTATTAAAACAGATTAAAATCGACTGTTTACCTTGAGAAACGTGAGGTGAAAGCGATCGATTGACAAGAAAAGGCCATTTATAGCCACTCATGGCTTCAAAAGCCTTATTACTAGCCTTAAAGGGTTTTATAATCTTATTATTGATTTTAAGTTGTATTTTTTTACATTTTTCATTAAGACAGGTTGTAATTGAATGTTTACCTCGGAAAACATGAAGCGAAAGCCATCCATTGACAAGAAAGTCCATTTGCAGTCTCTCGTGCCTTCGAAAGCCTTATTCCCCTCTTTAGATGGTTTTATAATCTCGTTATTATTTTAAAGTTGAATTTTTTACATTTTTCATTAAAACATATTATAAATGAATGTTTACCTTGAGAAACGTGAAGTGAAAGCGATCGATTGACAAGAAAAGGCCATTTATAGCCACTGATGGCTTCAAAAGCCTTATTACTCGCCTTAAAGTGTTTTATAATCTCATTATTGAATTTAAGTTGTATTTTTTTACATTTTTCAATAAGACATATTGTAATTGAATGTTTACCCTGAGAAACGTGAAGCAAAAGCCATCCATTGACAAGAAAAGTCCATTTGTAGTCACTCATGCCTTAGAAAGCCTTATTAGTCGCTTTAAAGGGTTTTATAATCTTATTATTAATTTTAACTTGAATTGTTTTACATTTTTCATTAAGACAGATTGTAATTGAATGTTTACCTTGGGAAACGTGAAGAGAAAGCCATCCATTGACAACAAAAGTCCAGTTACAGGTACTCATACCTTCGAAAGCCTTTTTCCCCTCTTTAAATGGTTTTATGATCTCGTTATTAATTTTCAATTAATTTTTTTTACATTTTTTATTAAAACAAATTAATATTTAATGTTTACCTTGAGAAATGTGAGGTGAAAGCGATCGATTGACAAGAAAAGGTCATTTATAGTCACTCATGGCTTCAAAAGCCTTATTACTCGCCTAAAGGGTTTTATAAACTTATTATTGATTTTAACTTGTATTTTTTTACATTTTTCATTAAGACAGATTATAGTTGAATGTTTACCTCAGAAAAGGTGAAGCGAAAGCCATCCATTGACAAGAAAAGTCCATTTGCAGTCATTCATGCCTTCGAAAGCCGTATTCCACTCTTTAAATGGTTTTATGATCTCGTTATTAATCTACAGTGGAATTTTTTTACATTTTTCATTAAAACAGATTAGAATTGAAAGTTTGCCTTGAGAAACGTGAAGTGAAAGTGATCGATTGACAAGAAAAGTCCATTTATAGTCACTCATGGCTTCTAAAGCCTTATTACTCGCTTTAAAGGGTTTTACAATCTTATTATTGAATTTAGGTTGTATTTTTTTACATTTTTCAATAAGACAGATTGTAATTGAATGTTTACCTCGGGAAACATGAAGTGAAAGCCATCCATTGACAAGAAAAGTCCATTTGCAGTCACTCATGCCTTCGGAAGCCTTATTCCCCTCTTCAAATGGTTTTATGATCTCGTTATTAATTTTTAATTGAATTTTTTTTTCATTTTTCATGAAAACAAATTAAAATTGATTGTTTACCTTGAGAAACGTGAGGTGAAAGCGATCGATTGACAAGAAAAGGCCATTTCTAGTCACTCATGGCTTCAAAAGCCTTATTACTTGCCGTAAAGGGTTTTATAATCTTATTATTTATTTTAACTTTTATTTTTTTACGTTTTTCATTAAGACAGATTGTAATTGAATGTTTACCTCGAGAAACGTGAAGCGAAAGCCATCCATTGACAAGAAAAGTCCATTTGCGGTCACTCATGCCTTCGAAAGCCTTATTCCCCTCTTTAAATGGTTTTATGATCTCGTTATTAATTTTAAATTGAATTTTTTTACATTTTTCATTAAAACAGATTAAAATTGACTGTTTACCTTCAGAAACGTGAGGTGAAAGCGATCGATTGACAAGAAAAGGCCATTTATAGTTACTCATGGCTTCAAAAGCCTTATTACTCGCGTGAAAGGGTTTTATAATCTTATTATTGATTTTAACTTGAATCTTTTTGCATTTTTCATTAAGGTAGATTGTAATTGAATGTTTACCTCAGGAAACGTGAGGCGAAAGCCATCCATTGACAAGAAAAGTCCATTTGCAGTACTCATGCCTTCGAAAGCCATATTCCCCTCTTTAAATGGTTTTATGATCTCGTTATTAATTTTAAATTGAATTTTTTTACATTTTTTATTAAAACAGATTAAAATTGACTGTTTACCTTCAGAAACGTGAGGTGAAAGCGATTGATTGACAAGAAAAGGCCATTTATAGTCACTCAAGGCTTCAAAAGCCTTATTACTCGCCTTAAAGGGTTTTATAATCTTATTATTGATTTTAACTTGTATTTTTTTACCTTTTTCATTAAGACAGATTGTAATTGAATGTTTACCTCGGGAAACGTAAAGTGAAAGCCATCCATTGACAAGAAAATTGCATTTGTAGTCACTCATGCCTTCGAAAGCCGTACTAGTCGCTTTAAAGGGTTTTATAATCTTATTATTCATTTTAACGTGAATTGTTTTACATTCTTCATTAAGACAGATTGTAATTGAATGTTTACCTTGGGAAACGTGCAGCGAAAGCCATCCATTGACAAGAAAAGTCCAGTTACAGTTACTCATACCTTCGAAAGTCTTTTTCCCCTCTTTAAATGATTTTATGATCTCGTTATTAATTTTTAATTAATTTTTTTTATATTTTTCATTAAAACAGATTGAAATTGAATGTTTACCTTGAGAAATGTGAGGTGAAAGTAATCGATTGACAATAAAAGGCCATTTATAGTCACTCATGGCTTCAAAAGCCTTATTACTCGCCTTAAAGGGTTTTATAATCTTATTATTGATTTTAACTTGTATTTTTTTACATTTTTCATTAAGACAGATTGTAATTGAATGTTTACCTCGGGAAACATGAAGCGAAAGCCATCCATTGACAAGAAAAGTCCATTTGCGGTCACTCTTGCCTTCGAAAGCCTTATTCCCCTCTTTAAATGGTTTTATGATCTCGTTATTAATTTAAAGTGGAATTTTTTTACATTTTTCATTAAAACAGATTAGAATTGAATGTTTGCCTTGGGAAACGTGAAGTGTAAGTGATCGATTGACAAGAAAAGTCCATTTATAGTCACTCATGGCTTCTAAAGCCTTATTACTCGCTTTAAAGGGTTTTATAATCTTATTATTGAATTTAAGTTGTATTTTTTTACATTTTTCATTAAGACAGATTGTAATTGAATGTTTACCTCGGGAAACATGAAGCGAAAATCATCCATTGACAAGAAAAGTCCATTTGCAGTCACTCATGCCTTCGAAAGCCTTATTCCCCTCTTTAAATGGTTTTATGATCTCGTTATTAATTTTCAATTGAATTTTTTTTCATTTTTCATTAAAACAGATTAAAATTGAATGTTTACCTTGAGAAACGTGAGGTGAAAGCGATCGATTGACAAGAAAAGTCCATTTATAGTCACTCATGGCTTCAAAAGCCTTATTACTGACCTTAAAAGGTTTTATAATCTTATTATTGATTTTAACTTTAATTTTTTTGCATTTTTCAATAAGACAGATTTTAATTGAATGTTTACCTCGGGAAACGTGAAGTAAAAGTGATCCATTGACGTGAAAAGTCCATTTGCAGTCACTCATGCCTTTGGAACCCTTATTCCCCTCTTTAAATGGTTTTATAATCTCGTTATTAATTTAAAGTTTAATGTTTTTTGCATTTTTCATTAAAACATATTATAATTGAATGGTTACCTTGAGAAACATGAAGTGAAAGCGATCGATTGACAAAAAAAGTCCATTTATAGTCACTCATGGCTTCAAAAGCCTTATTACTCGCCTTAAAGGGTTTTATAATCTTATTATTGATTTTAACTTGTATTTTTTTTAAATGTTTCGTTAAGATAGATTGTAATTGAATGTTTACCTCGAGAAACGTGAAGCGAAAGTCATCCATTGACAAGAAAAGTACTTTTGTAGTCACTCATGCCTTCGAAAGCCTTACTAGTCGCTTTAAAGGGTTTTATAATCTTATTATTATTTTAACTTGAATTGTTTTACATTCTTGATTAAGACAGATTGTAATTGAATGTTTACCTTGGGAAACGTGAAGCAAAAGCCATCCATTGACAAGAAAAGTACTTTTATAGTCACTCATGGCTTCTAAAGCCTTATTACTCGCTTTAAAGGGTTTTATAATCTTATTATTGAATTTAAGTTGTATTTTTTTACATTTTTCATTAAGACAGATTGTAATTGAATGTTTACCTCGGGAAACATGAAGCGAAAACCATCCATTGACAAGAAAAGTCCATTTGCAGTCACTCATGCCTTCGGAAGCCTTATTCCCCTCTTTAAATGGTTTTATGATCTCGTTATTAGTTTTCAATTGAATTTTTTTTCTTTTTTCATTCAAACAGATTAAAATTGAATGTTTATCTTGAGAAACGTGAGGTGAAAGCGATCGATTGATAAGAAAAGTCCATTTATAGTCACTCATGGCTTCAAAAGCCTTATTACTCGCCGTCAAGGGTTTTATAATCTTATTATTGATTTTAACTTTTATTTTTTTACGTTTTTCATTAAGACAGATTGTAATTGAATGTTTACCTCGAGAAACGTGAAGTGAAAGCCATCCATTGACAAGAAAAGTCCATTTGCAGTCATTCATGCCTTCGAAAGCCTTATTCCCCTCTTTAAATGGTTTTATGATCTCGTTATTAATTTAAAGTGGAATTTTTTTACATTTTTCATTAAAACAGATTAGAATTGAATGTTTACCTTGAGAAACGTGAGGTGAAAGCGATCGATTGACAAGAAAAGTCCATTTATAGTCACTCATGACTTCGAAAGCCTTATTACTCGCTTTAAAGGGTTTTATAATCTTATTATTGAAATTAAGTTGTATTTTTTTACATTTTTCATTAAGACAGATTGTAATTGAATGTTTACCTTGCTAAACGTGATGAGAAAGCTATCCATTGACAACAAAAGTCCAGTTACAGTTACTCATACCTTCGAAAGCCTTTTTCCCCTCTTTAAATGGTTTTATGATCTCGTTATTAATTTTCAATTAAATTTTTTTACATTTTTCATTAAAACAAATTAATATTTAATGTTTACCTTGAGAAATGTGTGGTGAAAGTGATCGATTGACAAGAAAAGGACATTTATAGTCACTCATGGCTTCAAAAGCCTTATTACCCGCCTAAAGGGTTTTATAATCTTATTATTGATTTTAACTTGTACTTTTTTACATTTTTCATTAAGACAGATTGTAGTTGAATGTTTACCTCAGGAAAGGTGAAGCGAAAGCCATCCATTGACAAGAAAAGTCCATTTGCAGTCACTTATGCCTTCGAGAGTCGTATTCCTCTCTTTAAATGGTTTTATAATCTCGTTATTAATTTAAAGTTGAATTTTTTTACATTTTTCATTCAAACATAGTATAATTGAATGTTTACCTTGAGAAACGTGAAGTGAAAGCGATCGATTGACAAGAAAGGCAATTTATAGTCACTCATGGCTTTAAAAGCCTTATTACTCGCCTTAAAGGGTTTTATAATCTCATTATTGAATTTAAGTGTTATTTTTTTATATTTTTCAATAAGACAGATTGTAATTGAATGTTTACGTCGGGACACCTGAAGTGAAAGCCATCCATTGACAAGAAAAGTCCATTTGCAATCGTTCATGCCTTCGGAAGACTTATTCCCCTCTTTAAAAGGTTTTATAATCTCGTTATTAATTTAAAGTTGAATTTTTTTACATTTTTCATTAAAACATAGTATAATTGAATGTTTACCTTGAGAAACGTGAAGTGAAAGCGATCAATTGACAAGAAAAGGCCATTTACAGTTACTCATACCTTCGAAAGCTTTTTTTCGCTCTTTAAATGGTTTTATGATCTCGTTATTAATTTTTAATTAAATTTTTTTACATTTTTCATTAAAACAAATTAATATTTAATGTTTACCTTGAGAAATGTGAGGTCAAAGCGATTGATTGACAAGAAAAGGCTTTTTATAGTCACTGATGGCTTCAAAAGCCTTATTACTCGCCTTAAAGGGTTTTTTAATCTCATTATTGATTTTAACTTGTATTTTTTTACATTTTTCATTAAGACAGATTGTAATTGAATCTTTACCTCGGGACACGTGAAGTGAAAGCTATCCATTGACAAGAAAAGTCCATTTGCAGTCGCCCATGCCTTCGGAAGCCTTATTCCCCTATTTAAATGGTTTTATAACCTCGTTATTAATTTAAGGATGAATTTTTTTACATTTTTCATTAAAACATATTATAATTGACTGTTTACCTTGAGAAACGTGAAGCGAAAATGATCTATTGACAAGAAAATTCCATTTATAGTCACTCATGGCTTCAAAAGCCTTATTACTCGCCTTAAAGGGTTTTATAATCTTATTATTGATTTTAACTTGTATTTTTTTACCTTTTTCATTAAGACAGATTGTAATTCAATGTTTACCTTGGGACACGTGAAGTGAAAGCCATCCATTGACAAGAAAAGTCCATTTGCAGTCGCTCATGCCTTCGGAAGCCTTATTCCCCTCTTTAAATGGTTTTATAATCTAGTTATTAATTTAAAGTTGAATATTTTTACATTTTTCATTAAAACATAGTATAATTGAATGTTTACCTTGAGAAACGTGAAGGGAAAGCAATCGATTGACAAGAAAAGGCCATTTATAGTCACTCATAGTTTTAAAAGCCTTATTACTGGCCTTAAAGGGTTTTATAATCTCATTATTGAATTTAAGTTGTATTTTTTTACATTTTTCATTAAGACAGATTGTAATTGAATTTTTACCCTGAGAAACGTGAAGCGACAGCCATCCATTGACAAGAAAAGTCCATTTGCATCACTCATGCCTTCGAAAGCCTTATTCCCCACTCTAAATGGTTTTATGATCTCGTTATTAATTTTAAATTGAATTTTTTTACATTTTTCATTAAAACAGATTAAAATTGAATGTTTACCTTGAGAAACGTGAGGTGAAAGCGATCGATTGACAAGAAAAGGCCATTTACAGTCACTCATGGCTTCAAAAGCCTTATTACTCGCCTTAAAGGCTTTTATAAACTCTTTATTGATTTTAACTTGTATTTTTTTACATTTTTCATTAAGACAGATTGTTATTGAATGTTTACCTTGAGAAACGTGAGGTGAAAGCGATCGATTGACAAGAAAAGGCCGTTTATAGTCACTCAAGGCTTCAAAAGCCTTATTACTCGCCTTAAAGGGTTCTATAATCTTATTATTGATTTTAACTTGTATTTTTTTATATTTTTCATTAAGACAGTTTGTAATTGAATGTTTACCTCGGAAAACGTGAAGCGAAAGCCATCCATTGACAAGAAAAGTCTATTTGTAGTCACTCATGCCTTCGAAAGCCTTATTCCCTTCTTTAAATGGTTTTATAATCTCGTTATTAATTTAGAGTTGAATTTTTTTACATTTTTCATTAAAACATATTATAATTGAATGTTTACCTTGAGAAACGTGAGGTGAAAGTGATCGATTGACAAGAAAAGGCCATTTCTAGTCACTCATGGCTTCAAAAGCCTTACTCATTATTGATTTTAACTTGTATTTTTTTACATTTTTCATTAAGACAGATTGTAATTGAATGTTTACCTTGAGAAACGTGAAGCGAAAGCAATCCATTGACAAGAAAAGTCCATTTGCAGTCACTGATGCCTTCGAAAGCCTTATTCCCCTCTTTAAATGGTTTTATAACCTCGTTATTAATTTAAGGATGAATTTTTTTACATTTTTCATTAAAACATATTCTAATTGAATGTTTACCTTGAGAAACGTGAAGCGAAAATGATCTATAGACAAGAAAATTCCATTTATAGTCACTCATGGCTTCAAAAGCCTTATTACTCGCCTTAAAGGGTTTTATAATCTTATTATTGATTTTAACTTGTATTTTTTTTACATTTTTCATTAAGACAGATTGTAATTGAATGTTTACCTCGGGACACGTGAAGTGAAAGCCATCCATTGACAAGAAAAGTCCATTTGCAGTCGCTCATGCCTTCGGAAGCCTTATTCCCCTCTTTAAATGGTTTTACAATCTCGTTATTAATTTAAAGTTGAATTTTTTTACATTTTTCATTAAAACATAGTATAATTGAATGTTTACCTTGAGAAACGTGAAGGGAAAGCGATCGATTGACAAGAAAAGGCCATTTATAGTCACTCATGGCTTTAAAAGCCTTATTACTCGCCTTAAAGGGTTTTATAATCTCATTATTGAATTTAAGTTGTATTTTTTTACATTTTTCATTAAGACAGATTGTAATTGAATGTTTACCCTGAGAAACGTGAAGCGACAGCCATCCATTGACAAGAAAAGTCCATTTGCATCACTCATGCCTTCGAAAGCCTTATTCCCCTCTCTAAATGGTTTTATGATCTCGTTATTAATTTTAAATGGAATTTTTTTACATTTTTCATTAAAACAGATTAAAATTGAATGTTTACCTTGAGAAACGTGAGGTGAAAGCGATCGATTGACAAGAAAAGGCCATTTACAGTCACTCAAGGCTTCAAAAGCCTTATTACTCGCCTTAAAGGCTTTTATAAACTCTTTATTGATTTTAACTTGTATTTTTTTATATTTTTCATTAAGACAGATTGTTATTGAATGTTTACCTTGAGAAACGTGAGGTGAAAGCGATCGATTGACAAGAAAAGGCCGTTTATAGTCACTCAAGGCTTCAAAAGCCTTATTACTCGCCTTAAAGGGTTCTATAATCTTATTATTGATTTTAACTTGTATTTTTTTATATTTTTCATTAAGACAGTTTGTAATTGAATGTTTACCTCGGGAAACGTGAAGCGAAAGCCATCCATTGACAAGAAAAGTCTATTTGCAGTCACTCATGCCTTCGAAAGCCTTATTCCCCTCTTTAAATGGTTTTATAATCTCGTTATTAATTTAGAGTTGAATTTTTTTACATTTTTCATTAAAACATATTATAATTGAATGTTTACCTTGAGAAACGTGAGGTGAAAGTGATCGATTGACAAGAAAAGGCCATTTCTAGTCACTCATGGCTTCAAAAGCCTTACTCATTATTGATTTTAACTTGTATTTTTTTACATTTTTCATTAAGACAGATTGTAATTGAATGTTTACCTTGAGAAACGTGAAGTGAAAGCTATCCATTGACAAGAAAAGTCCATTTGTAGTCACTGATGTCTTCGAAAGCCTTATTCCCCTCTTTAAATTGTTTTATAACCTCGTTATTAATTTAAGGAGGAATTTTTTTACATTTTTTATTAAAACATATTATAATTGAATGTTTACCTTGAGAAACGTGAAGCGAAAGCGATCTATTGACAAGAAAATTCCATTTATAGTCACTCATGGCTTCAAAAGCCTTATTACTCGCCTTAAAGGGTTTTATAATCTTATTATTGATTTTAACTTGTATTTTTTTACATTTTTCATTAAGACAGATTGTAATTGAATGTTTACCTCGGGAAACATGAAGCGAAAGCCATCCATTGACAACAAAAGTCCATTTGCGGTCACTCATGCCTTCGAAAGCCTTATTCCTCTCTTTAAATGGTTTTATGATCTCGTTATTAATCTAAAGTGGAATTTTTTTACATTTTTCATTAAAACATATTAGAATTGAAAGTTTGCCTTGGGAAACGTGAAGTGAAAGTGATCGATTGACAAGAAAAGTCCATTTATAGTCACTCATGGCTTCAAAAGCCTTCATACTCGCCTTAAAGGGTTTTATAATCTTATTATTGATTTTAACTTGTATTTTTTTACATTTTTCATTAAGACAGATTGTAATTGAATGTTTACCTCGGGAAACATGAAGTGAAAGCCATCCATTGACAAGAAAAGTCCATTTGCAGTCACTCATGCCTTCGGAAGCCTTATTCCCCTCTTTAAATGGTTTTATGATCTCGTTATTAATTTTCAATTGAATATTTTTTTTATTTTTCATTAAAACAGATTAAAATTGAATGTTTACCTTGAGAAACGTGAGGTGAAAGCGATCGATTGACAAGAAAAGTCCATTTATAGTCACTCATGGCTTCAAAAGCCTTATTACTTGCCGTAAAGGGTTATATAATCTTATTATTTATTTTAACTTCTATTTTTTTACGTTTTTCATTAAGACAGATTGTAATTGAATGTTTATCTCGAGAAACGTGAAGCGAAAGCCATCCATTGACAAGAAAAGTCCATTTGCAGTCACTCATCCCTGCGAAAGCCTTATTCCCCTCTTTAAATGGTTTTATGATCTCGTTATTAATTTTATATTGAATTTTTTTACATTTTTCATTCAAACAGATTAAAATTGACTGTTTACCTTCAGAAACGTGAGGTGAAAGCGATCGATTGACAAGAAAAGGTCATTTATAGTCACTCATTGCTTCAAAAGCCTTATTACTCGCGTGAAAGGGTTTTATAATCTTATTATTGATTTTAACTTGAATATTTTTGCATTTTTCATTAAGGTAGATTGTAATTGAATGTTTACCTCGGGAAACGTGAGGCGAAAGCCATCCATTGACAAGAAAAGTCCATTTGCAGTACTCATGCCTTCGAAAGCCATATTCCCCTCTTTAAATGGTTTTATGATCTCGTTATTAATTTTAAATTGAATTTTTTTACATTTTTTATTAAAACAGATTAAAATTGACTGTTTACCTTGAGAAACGTGAGGTGAAAGCGATCGATTGACAAGAAAAGGCCATTTATAGCCACTCATGGCTTCAAAAGCCTTATTACTCGCCTTAAAGGGTTTTATAATCTTATTATTGATTTTAAGTTGTATTTTTTTACATTTTTCATTAAGACAGGTTGTAATTGAATGTTTACCTCGGGAAACATGAAGCGAAAGCCATCCATTGACAGGAAAGTCCATTTGCAGTAGCTCATGCCTTCGAAAGCCTTATTCCCCTCTTTAAATGGTTTTATAATCTCGTTATTATTTTAAAGTTGAATTTTTTACATTTTTCATTAAAACATATTATAATCGAATGTTTACCTTGAGAAACGTGAAGTGAAAGCGATCGATTGACAAGAAAGGGCTATTTATAGTCACTCATGGCTTCAAAAGCCTTATTACTCGCCTTAAAGTGTTTTATAATCTCATTATTGAATTTAAGTTGTATTTTTTTACATTTTTCAGTAAGACATATTGTAATTGAATGTTTACCCTGAGAAACGTGAAGCAAAAGCCATCCATTGACAAGAAAAGTCCATTTGTAGTCACTCATACCTTCGAAAGCCTTATTAGTCGCTTTAAAGGGATTTATAATCTTATTATTAATTTTAACTTGAATTGTTTTACATTTTTCATTAACACAGATTGTAATTGAATGTTTACCTTGGAAAACGTGAAGAGAAAGCCATCCATTGACAACAAAAGTCCAGTTACAGTTACTCATACCTTCGAAAGCCTTTTTCCCCTCTTTAAATGGTTTTATGATCTCCTTATTAATTTTCAATTAAATGTTTTTACATTTTTCATTAAAACAAATTAATATTTAATGTTTACCTTGAGAAATGTGAGGTGAAAACGATCGATTGACAAGAAAAGGCCATTTACAGTCACTCATGGCTTCAAAAGCCTTATTACTCGCTTAAAGGGTTTTATAATCTTATTATTGATTTTAACTTGTATTTTTTTACATTTTTCATTAAGACAGATTGTAGTTGAATGTTTACCTCAGGAAAGGTGAAGCGAAAGCCATCCATTGACAAGAAAAGTCCATTTGCAGTCACTCATGCCTTCGAAAGCCGTATTCCTCTCTTTAAATGGTTTTATAATCTCGTTATTAATTTAAAGTTGAATTTTTTTACATTTTTCATTAAAACATAGTATAATTGAATGTTTACCTTGAGAAACATGAAGTGAAAGCGATCGATTGACAAGAAAGGCCATTTATAGTCACTCATGACTTTAAAAGCCTTATTACTCGCCTTAAAGGGTTTTATAATCTCATTATTGAATTTAAGTGTTATTTTTTTACATTTTTCATTAAGACAGATTGTAATTGAATGTTTACGTCGGGACACGTGAAGTGAAAGCCATCCATTGACAAGAAAAGTCCATTTGCAATCGTTCATGCCTTCGGAAGACTTATTCCCCTCTTTAAAAGGTTTTATAATCTCGTTATTAATTTAAAGTTGAATTTTTTTACATTTTTCATTAAAACATAGTATAATTGAATGTTTACCTTGAGAAACGTGAAGTTAAAGCGATCGATTGACAAGAAAAGGCCATTTACAGTTACGCATCCCTTCGAAAGCCTTTTTTCGCTCTTTAAATGGTTTTATGATCTCGTTATTAATTTTTAATTAAATTGTTTTACATTTTTCATGAAAACAAATTAGTATTTAATGTTTACCTTGAGAAATGTGAGGTCACAGCGATTGATTGACAAGAAAAGGCTATTTATAGTCACTCATGGCTTCAAAAGCCTTATTACTTGCCTTAAAGGGTTTTATAATCTCATTATCAATTTTAACTTCTATTTTTTTACATTTTTCATTAGGACAGATTGTAATTGAATGTTTACCTCGGCACACGTGAAGTGAAAGCCATCCATTGACAAGAAAAGTCCATTTGCAGTCGCTCATGCCTTCGGAAGCCTTATTCCCCTCTTTAAATGGTTTTATAATCTCGTTATTAATTTAAAGTTGAATTTTTTTACATTTTTCATTAAAACATAGTATAATTGAATGTTTACCTTGAGAAACGTGAAGGGAAAGCGATCGATTGACAAGAAAAGGCCATTTATAGTCACTCATGGCTTTAAAAGCCTTATTACTCGCCTTAAAGGGTTTTATAATCTCATTATTGAATTTAAGTTGTATTTTTTTACATTTTCATTAAGACAGATTGTAATTGAATGTTTACCCTGAGAAACGTGAAGCGAAAGCCATCCATTGACAAGAAAAGTCCATTTGCATCACTCATGCCTTCGAAAGCCTTATTCCCCTCTCTAAATTGTTTTATGATCTCGTTATTAATTTTAAATGGAATTTTTTTACATTTTTCATTAAAACATATTAAAATTGAATGTTTACCTTGAGAAACGTGAGGTGAAAGCGATCGATTGACAAGAAAAGGCCATTTACAGTCACTCATGGCTTCGAAAGCCTTATTACTCGCCTTAAAGGCTTTTATAAACTCTTTATTGATTTTAACTTGTATTTTTTTACATTTTTCATTAAGACAGATTGTTATTGAATGTTTACCTTGAGAAACGTGAGGTGAAAGTGATCGATTGACAAGAAAAGGCCGTTTATAGTCACTCAAGGCTTCAAAAGCCTTATTACTCGCCTTAAAGGGTTCTATAATCTTATTATTGATTTTAACTTGTATTTTTTTATATTTTTCATTAAGACAGTTTGTAATTAAATGTTTACCTCGAGAAACGTGAAGCGAAAGCCATCCATTGACAAGAAAAGTCCATTTGCAGTCACTCATGCCTTCGAAAGCCTTATTCCCCTCTTTAAATGGTTTTATAATCTCGTTATTAATTTAGAGTTGAATTTTTTTATATTTTTCATTAAAACATATTATAATTGAATGTTTACCTTGAGAAACGTGAGGTGAAAGTGATCGATTGACAAGAAAAGGCCATTTCTAGTCACTCATGGCTTCAAAAGCCTTACTCATTATTGATTTTAACTTGTATTTTTTTACATTTTTCATTAAGACAGATTGTAATTGAATGTTTACCTTGAGAAACGTGAAGCGAAAGCTATCCATTGACAAGAAAAGTCCATTTGCAGTCACTGATGCCTTCGAAAGCCTTATTCCCCTCTTTAAATGGTTTTATAACCTTGTTATTAATTTAAGGATGAATTTTTTTACATTTTTCATTAAAACATATTATAATTGAATGTTTACCTTGAGAAACGTGAGGTGAAAGCGATCGATTGACAAGAAAAGTCCGTTTATAGTCACTCATGGCTTCAAAAGCCTTATTACTCGCCGTCAAGGGTTTTATAATCTTATTATTGATTTTAACTTTTATTTTTTTACGTTTTTCATTAAGACAGATTGTAATTGAATGTTTACCTCGGGAAACATGAAGCGAAAGCCATCCATTGACAAGAAAAGTCCATTTGCAGTCACTCAGGCCTTCGAAAGCCTTATTCCCCTCTTTAAATGGTTTTATGATCTCGTTATTAATTTAAAGTGGAATTTTTTTACATTTATCATTAAAACAGAATAGAATTGAATGTTTACCTTGAGAAACGTGAGGTGAAAGCGATCGATTGACAAGAAAAGTCCATTTATAGTCACTCATGACTTCGAAAGCCTTATTACTCGCTTTAAAGGGTTTTATAATCTTATTATTGAAATTAAGTTGTATTTTTTTACATTTTTCATTAAGATAGATTATAATTGAATGTTTACCTCGGGAAACATGAAGCGAAAACCATCCGTTGACAAGAAAAGTCCATTTGCAGTCACTCATCCCTGCGAAAGCCTTATTCCCCTCTTTAAATGGTTTTATGATCTCGTTATTAATTTTGAAAATTGAATTTTTTTACATTTTTCATTCAAACAGATTAAAATTGACTGTTTACCTTCAGAAACGTGAGGTGAAAGCGATCGATTGACAAGAAAAGGTCATTTATAGTCACTCATTGCTTCAAAAGCCTTATTACTCGCGTGAAAGGGTTTTATAATCTTTTTATTGATTTTAACTTGAATATTTTTGCATTTTTCATTAAGGTAGATTGTAATTGAATGTTTACCTCGGGAAACGTGAGGCGAAAGCCATCCATTGACAAGAAAAGTCCATTTGCAGTACTCATGCCTTCGAAAGCCATATTCCCCTCTTTAAATGGTTTTATGATCTCGTTATTAATTTTAAATTGAATTTTTTTACATTTTTTATTAAAACAGATTAAAATTGACTGTTTACCTTGAGAAACGTGAGGTGAAAGCGATCGATTGACAAGAAAAGGCCATTTATAGCCGTTCATGGCTTCAAAAGCCTTATTACTCGCCTTAAAGGGTTTTATAATCTTATTATTGATTTTAAGTTGTATTTTTTTACATTTTTCATTAAGACAGGTTGTAATTGAATGTTTACCTCGGGAAACATGAAGCGAAAGCCATCCATTGACAGGAAAGTCCATTTGCAGTCGCTCGTGCCTTCGAAAGCCTAATTCCCCTCTTTAAATGGTTTTATAATCTCGTTATTATTTTAAAGTTGAATTTTTTACATTTTTCATTAAAACATATTATAATCGAATGTTTACCTTGAGAAACGTGAAGTGAAAGCGATCAATTGACAAGAAAAGGCCATTTATAGTCACTCATGGCTTCAAAAGCCTTACTACTCGCCTTAAAGTGTTTTATAATCTCATTATTGAATTTAAGTTGTATTTTTTTACATTTTTCAGTAAGACATATTGTAATTGAATGTTTACCCTGAGAAACGTGAAGCAAAAGCCATCCATTGACAAGAAAAGTCCATTTGTAGTCACTCATGCTTTCGAAAGCCTTATCAGTCGCTTTAAAGGGTTTTATAATCTTATTATTAATTTTAACTTGAATTGTTTTACATTTTTCATTAAGACAGATTGTAATTGAATGTTTACCTTGGGAAACGTGAAGAGAAAGCCATCCATTGACAACAAAAGTCCAGTTACAGTTACTCATACCTTCGAAAGCCTTTTTCCCCTCTTTAAATGGTTTTATGATCTCGTTATTAATTTTCAATTAAATTTTTTTACATTTTTCATTAAAACAAATTAATATTTAATGTTTACCTTGAGAAATGTGAGGTGAAAGCGATCGATTGACAAGAAAAGGCCATTTATAGTCACTCATGGCTTTAAAAGCCTTATTACTCGCCTAAAGGGTTTTATAATCTTATTATTGATTTTAACTTGTATTTTTTTACATTTTTCATTAGGACAGATTGTAGTTGAATGTTTACCTCAGGAAAGGTGAAGCGAAAGCCATCCATTGACAAGAAAAGTCCATTTGCAGTCACTCATGCCTTCGAAAGCCGTATTCCTCTCTTTAAATGGTTTTATAATCTCGTTATTAATTTAAAATTGAATTTTTTTACATTTTTCATTAAAACATAGTATAATTGAATGTTTACCTTGAGAAACGTGAAGTGAAAGCGATCGATTGACAAGAAAGGCCATTTATAGTCACTCATGGCTTTAAAAGCCTTATTACTCGCCTTAAAGGGTTTTATAATCTCATTATTGAATTTAAGTGTTATGTTTTTACATTTTTCATTAAGACAGATTGTAATTGAATGTTTACGTCGGGACACGTGAAGTGAAAGCCATCCATTGACAAGAAAAGTCCATTTACAATCGTTCATGCCTTCGGAAGACTTATTCCCCTCTTTAAAAGGTTTTATAATCTCGTTATTAATTTAAAGTTGAATTTTTTTACATTTTTCATTAAAACATAGTATAATTGAATGTTTACCTTGAGAAACGTGAAGTGAAAGCGATCGATTGGCAAGAAAAGGCCATTTACAGTTACTCATACCTTCGTGAGCCTTTTTTCGCTCTTTAAATGGTTTTATGATCTCGTTATTAATTTTTAATTAAATTTTTTTACATTTTTCATTAAAACAAATTAGTGTTTAATGTTTACCTTGAGAAATGTGAGGTCAAAGCGATTGATTGACAAGAAAAGGCTATTTATAGTCACTCATGGCTTCAAAAGCCTTATTACTCGCCTTAAAGGGTTTTATAATCTCATTATTGATTTTAACTTGTATTTTTTTACATTTTTCATTAAGACAGATTGTAATTGAATGTTTACCTCGGCACACGTGAAGTGAAAGCCATCCATTGACAAGAAAAGTCCATTTGCAGTCGCTCATGCCTTCGGAAGCCTTATTCCCCTCTTTAAATGGTTTTATAATCTCGTTATTAATTTAAAGTTGAATTTTTTTACATTTTTCATTAAAACATAGTATAATTGAATGTTTACCTTGAGAAACGTGAAGGGAAAGCGATCGATTGACAAGAAAAGGGCATTTATAGTCACTCATGGCTTTAAAAGCCTTATTACTCGCCTTAAAGGGTTTTATAATCTCATTATTGAATTTAAGTTGTATTTTTTTACATTTTTCATTAAGACAGATTGTAATTGAATGTTTACCTTGAGAAACGTGAAGCGAAAGCCATCCATTGACAAGAAAAGTCCATTTGCATCACTCATGCCTTCGAAAGCCTTATTCCCCTATCTAAATGGTTTTATGATCTCGTTATTAATTTTAAATGGAATTTTTTTACATTTTTCATTAAAACAGATTAAAATTGAATGTTTACCTTGAGAAACGTGAGGTGAAAGTGATCGATTGACAAGAAAAGGCCATTTACAGTCACTCAAGGCTTCAAAAGCCTTATTACTCGCCTTAAAGGGTTCTATAATCTTATTATTGATTTTAACTTGTATTTTTTTATATTTTTCATTAAGACAGATTGTAATTGAATGTTTACCCTGAGAAACGTGAAGCGAAAGCCATCCATTGACAAGAAAAGTCTATTTGCAGTCACTCATGCTTTCGAAAGCCTTTTTTCCCGATTTAAATGGTTTTATAATCTCGTTATTAAATTAGAGTTGAATTTTTTTACATTTTTCATTAAAACATATTATAATTGAATGTTTACCTTGAGAAACGTGAGGTGAAAGTGATCGATTGACAAGAAAAGGCCATTTCTAGTCACTCATGGCTTCAAAAGCCTTATTACTCGCCTTAAAGGGTTTTATAATGTCGTTATTGATTTTAACTTGTATTTTTTTACATTTTTCATTAAGACAGATTGTAATTGAATGTTTACCTTGGGAAACGTGAAGCGAAAGCTATCCATTGACAAGAAAAGTCCATTCGCAGTCACTGATGCCTTCGAAAGCCTTATTCCCCTCTTTAAATGGTTTTATAACCTCGTTATTAATTTAAGGATGAATTTTTTTACATTTTTCATTAAAACATATTATAATTGAATGTTTACCTTGAGAAACGTGAAGCGAAAGCGATCTATTGACAAGAAAAGTCCATTTATAGTCACTCATGGCTTCAAAAGCCTTATTACTCGCCTTAGAGGGTTTATAATCTTATTATTGATTTTAAGTTGTATTTTTTTACATTTTTCATTAAGACAGATTGTAATTGAATGTTTACCTCGGGAAACATGAAGCGAAAGCCATCCATTGACAAGAAAAGTCCATTTGCGGTCACTCATGCCTTCGAAAGCCTTATTCCCCTCTTTAAATGGTCTTATAATCTCGTTATTAATTTAAAGTTGAATTTTTTTACATTTTTCATTAAAACATAGTATAATTGAATGTTTACCTTGAGAAACGTGAAGGGAAAGCAATCGATTGACAAGAAAAGGCCATTTATAGCCACTCATGGCTTTAAAAGCCTTATTACTCGCCTTAAAGGGTTTTATAATCTCATTATTGAATTTAAGTTGTATTTTTTTACATTTTTCATTAAGACAGATTGTAATTGAATATTTACTCTGAGAAACGTGAAGCGAAAGCCATCCATTGACAAGAAAAGTCCATTTGCATCACTCATGCCTTCGAAAGCCTTATTCCCCTCTCTAAATGGTTTTATGATCTCGTTATTAATTTTAAATGGAATTTTTTTACATTTTTCATTAAAACAGATTAAAATTGAATGTTTACCTTGAGAAACGTGAGGTGAAAGTGATCGATTGACAGGAAAAGACCATTTACAGTCACTCATGGCTTCAAAAGCCTTATTACTCGCCTTAAAGGCTTTTATAAACTGTTTATTGATTTTAACTTGTATTTTTTTACATTTTTCATTAAGACAGATTTTTATTGAATGTTTACCTTGAGAAACGTGAGGTGAAAGCGATCGATTGACAAGAAAAGGCCATTTATAGTCACTCAAGGCTTCAAAAGCCTTATTACTCGTCTTAAAGGGCTCTATAATCTTATTATTGATTTTAACTTGTACTTTTTTATATTTTTCATTAAGACAGATTGTAATTGAATGTTTACCTCGAAAAACATGAAGCGAAAGCCATCCATTGACAAGAAAAGTCCATTTTCAATCACTCATGCCTTCGAAAGCCTTATTTCCCTCTTTAAATGGTTTTATAATCTCGTTATTAATTTAGAGTTGAATTTTTTTATATTTTTCATTAAAACATATTATAATTGAATGTTTACCTTGAGAAACGTGAGGTGAAAGTGATCGATTGACAAGAAAAGGCCATTTCTAGTCACTCATGGCTTCAAAAGCCATATTACTCGCCTTAAAGGGTTTTATAATCTCATTATTGATTTTAACTTGTATTTTTTTACATTTTTCATTAAGACAGATTGTAATTGAATGTTTTCCTTGGGAAACATGAAGCGAAAGCCATCCATTAACAAGAAAAGTCCATTTGCGGTCACTCATGCCTTTGAAAGCCTTATTCCTCTCTTTAAATGGTTTTATGATCTCGTTATTAATCTAAAGTGGAATTTTTTTACATTTTTCATTAAAAGAGATTAGTATTGAAAGTTTGCCTTGGGAAACGTGAAGTGAAAGTGATCGATTGACAAGAAAAGTTCATTTATAGTCACTCATGGCTTCTAAAGCCTTATTACTCGCTTTAAAGGGTTTTATAATCTTATTATTGAATTTAGGTTGTATTTGTTTACATTTTTCAGTAAGACAGATTGTAATTGAATGTTTACCTCGGGAAACATGAAGTGAAAGCCATCCATTGACAAGAAAAGTCCATTTGCAGTCACTCATGCCTTCGGAAGCCTTATTCCCCTCTTTCAATGGTTTTATGATCTCGTTATTAATTTTCAATTGAATTTTTTTTTCATTTTTCATTAAAACAGATTAAAATTGAATGTTTACCTTGAGAAACGTGAGGTGAAAGCGATCGATTGACAAGAAAAGTCCATTTATAGTCACTCATGGCTTTAAAAGCCTTATTACTTGCTGTAAAGGGTTTTATAATCTTATTATTTATTTTAACTTTTATTTTTTTACGTTTTTCATTAAGACAGATTGTAATTGAATGTTTACCTCGAGAAACGTGAAGCAAAAGCCATCCATTGACAAGAAAAGTCCATTTGCGGTCACTCATGCCTTCGAAAGCCTTATTCTCCTTTTTAAATGGTTTTATGATCTCGTTATTAATTTTAAATTGAATTTTTTTAAATTTTTCATTAAAACAGATTAAAATTGACTGTTTACCTTCAGAAACGTGAGGTGAAAGCGATCGATTGACAAGAAAAGGCCATTTATAGTCACTCATGGCTTCAAAAGCCTTATTACTCGCGTGAAAGGGTTTTATAATCTTATTATTGATTTTAACTTGAATCTTTTTGCATTTTTCATTAAGGTAGATTGTAATTGAATGTTTACCTCGGGAAACGTGAGGCGAAAGCCATCCATTGACAAGAAAAGTCCATTTGCAGTACTCATGCCTTCGAAAGCCATATTCCCCTCTTTAAATGGTTTTATGATCTCGTTATTAATTTTGAATTGAATTTTTTTACATTTTGTATTAAAACAGATTAAAATTGACTGTTTACCTTGAGAAACGTGAGGTGAAAGCGATCGATTGACAAGAAAAGGCCATTTATAGCCACTCATGGCTTCAAAAGCCTTATTACTCGCCTTAAAGGGTTTTATAATCTTATTATTGATTTTAAGTTGTATTTTTTTACATTTTTCATTAAGACAGATTGTAATTGAATGTTTACCTCGGGAAACATGAAGCGAAAGCCATCCATTGACAAGAAAAGTCCATTTGCGGTCACTCATGCCTTCGAAAGCCTTATTCCTCTCTTTAAATGGTTTTATGATCTCGTTATTAATCTAAAGTGGAATTTTTTTACATTTTTCATTAAAAGAGATTAGAATTGAAAGTTTTCCTTGGGAAACGTGAAGTGAAAGTGATCGATTGACAAGAAAAGTCCATTTATAGTCACTCATGGCTTCTAAAGCCTTATTACTCGCGTTAAAGGGTTTTATAATCTTATTATTGAATTTAGGTTGTATTTTTTTACATTTTTCAGTAAGACAGATTGTAATTGAATGTTTACCTTGGGAAACATGAAGTGAAAGCCATCCATTGACAAGAAAAGTCCATTTGCAGTCACTCAGGACTTCGGAAACCTTATTCCCCTCTTTAAATGGTTTTATGATCTCGTTATTAATTTTCAATTGAATTTTTTTTTCATTTTTCATTAAAACAGATTAAAATTAAATGTTTACCTTGAGAAACGTGAGGTGAAAGTGATCGATTGACAAGAAAAGTTCATTTATAGTCACTCATGGCTTCTAAAGCCTTATTACTCGCTTTAAAGGGTTTTATAATCTTATTATTGAATTTAGGTTGTATTTTTTTACATTTATCAGTAAGACAGATTGTAATTGAATGTTTACCTCGGGAAACATGAAGCGAAAGCCATCCATTGACAAGAAAAGTCCATTTGCGGTCACTCATGACTTCGAAAGCCTTATTCCCCTCTTTAAATGGTCTTATAATCTCGTTATTAATTTAAAGTTGAATTTTTTTACATTTTTCATTAAAACATAGTATAATTGAATGTTTACCTTGAGAAACGTGAAGGGAAAGCAATCGATTGACAAGAAAAGGCCATTTATAGCCACTCATGGCTTTAAAAGCCTTATTACTCGCCTTAAAGGGTTTTATAATCTCATTATTGAATTTAAGTTGTATTTTTTTACATTTTTCATTAAGACAGATTGTAATTGAATATTTACTCTGAGAAACGTGAAGCGAAAGCCATCCATTGACAAGAAAAGTCCATTTGCATCACTCATGCCTTCGAAAGCCTTATTCCCCTCTCTAAATGGTTTTATGATCTCGTTATTAATTTTAAATGGAATTTTTTTACATTTTTCATTAAAACAGATCAAAATTGAATGTTTACCTTGAGAAACGTGAGGTGAAAGTGATCGATTGACAGGAAAAGACCATTTACAGTCACTCATGGCTTCAAAAGCCTTATTACTCGCCTTAAAGGCTTTTATAAACTGTTTATTGATTTTAACTTGTATTTTTTTACATTTTTCATTAAGACAGATTTTTATTGAATGTTTACCTTGAGAAACGTGAGGTGAAAGCGATCGATTGACAAGAAAAGGCCATTTATAGTCACTCAAGGCTTCAAAAGCCTTATTACTCGCCTTAAAGGGTTTTATAATCTCATTATTGATTTTAACTTGTATTTTTTTACATTTTTCATTAAGACAGATTGTAATTGAATGTTTACCTCGGGACACGTGAAGTGAAAGCCATCCATTGACAAGAAAAGTCCATTTGCAGTCGCTCATGCCTTCGGAAGCCTTATTCCCCTCTTTAAATGGTCTTATAATCTCGTTATTAATTTAAAGTTGAATTTTTTTACATTTTTCATTAAAACATAGTATAATTGAATGTTTACCTTGAGAAACGTGAAGGGAAAGCGATCGATTGACAAGAAAAGGCCATTTATAGTCACTCATGGCTTTAAAAGCCTTATTACTCGCCTTAAAGGGTTTTATAATCTCATTATTGAATTTAAGTTGTATTTTTTTACATTTTTCATTAAGACAGATTGTAATTGAATGTTTACTCTGAGAAACGTGAAGCAAAAGCCATCCATTGACAAGAAAATTCCATTTGCATCACTCATGCCTTCGAAAGCCTTATTCCCCTCTCTAAATGGTTTTATGATCTCGTTATTAATTTTAAATGGAATTTTTTTACATTTTTCATTAAAACATAGTATAATTGAATGTTTACCTTGAGAAACGTGAAGGGAAAGCGATCGATTGACAAGAAAAGGCCATTTATAGTCACTCATGGCTTTAAAAGCCTTATTACTCGCCTTAAAGGGTTTTATAATCTCATTATTGAATTTAAGTTGTATTTTTTTACATTTTTCATTAAGACAGATTGTAATTGAATGTTTACTCTGAGAAACGTGAAGCAAAAGCCATCCATTCACAAGAAAATTCCATTTGCATCACTCATGCCTTCGAAAGCCTTATTCCCCTCTCTAAATGGTTTTATGATCTCGTTATTAATTTTAAATGAAATTTTTTTACATTTTTCATTAAAACAGATTAGAATTGAATGTTTGCCTTGGGAAACGTGAAGTGAAAGTGATCGATTGACAAGAAAAGTCCATTTATAGTCACTCATGGCTTCTAAAGCCTTTTTACTCGCTTTAAAGGGTTTTATAATCTCATTATTGAATTTAAGTTGTATTTTTTTACATTTTTCATTAAGACAGATTGTAATTGAATGTTTACTCTGAGAAACGTGAAGCAAAAGCCATCCATTGACAAGAAAATTCCATTTGCATCACTCATGCCTTCGAAAGCCTTATTCCCCTCTCTAAATGGTTTTATGATCTCGTTATTAATTTTAAATGGAATTTTTTTACATTTTTCATTAAAACATAGTATAATTGAATGTTTACCTTGAGAAACGTGAAGGGAAAGCGATCGATTGACAAGAAAAGGCCATTTATAGTCACTCATGGCTTTAAAAGCCTTATTACTCGCCTTAAAGGGTTTTATAATCTCATTATTGAATTTAAGTTGTATTTTTTTACATTTTTCATTAAGACAGATTGTAATTGAATGTTTACTCTGAGAAACGTGAAGCAAAAGCCATCCATTCACAAGAAAATTCCATTTGCATCACTCATGCCTTCGAAAGCCTTATTCCCCTCTCTAAATGGTTTTATGATCTCGTTATTAATTTTAAATGGAATTTTTTTACATTTTTCATTAAAACATAGTATAATTGAATGTTTACCTTGAGAAACGTGAAGGGAAAGCGATCGATTGACAAGAAAAGGCCATTTATAGTCACTCATGGCTTTAAAAGCCTTATTACTCGCCTTAAAGGGTTTTATAATCTCATTATTGAATTTAAGTTGTATTTTTTTACATTTTTCATTAAGACAGATTGTAATTGAATGTTTACTCTGAGAAACGTGAAGCAAAAGCCATCCATTCACAAGAAAATTCCATTTGCATCACTCATGCCTTCGAAAGCCTTATTCCCCTCTCTAAATGGTTTTATGATCTCGTTATTAATTTTAAATGAAATTTTTTTACATTTTTCATTAAAACAGATTAAAATTGAATGTTTACCTTGAGAAACGTGAGGTGAAAGTGATCGATTGACAAGAAAAGGCCATTTACAGTCACTCATGGCTTCAAAAGCCTTGTTGCTCGCCTTAAAGGCTTTTATAAACTCTTTATTGATTTTAACTTGTATTTTTTTACATTTTTCATTAAGACAGATTTTTATTGAATGTTTACCTTGAGAAACGTGAGGTGAAAGCGATCGATTGACAAGAAAAGGCCATTTATAGTCACTCATGGCTTTAAAAGCCTTATTACTCGCCTTAAAGGGTTTTATAATCTCATTATTGAATTTAAGTTGTATTTTTTTACATTTTTCATTAAGACAGATTGTAATTGAATGTTTACTCTGAGAAACGTGAAGCAAAAGCCATCCATTGACAAGAAAATTCCATTTGCATCACTCATGACTTCGAAAGCCTTATTCCCCTCTTTAAATGGTTTTATGATCTCGTTATTAATTTTAAATTGAATTTTTTTACATTTTTCATTAAAACAGATTAAAATTGACTGTTTACCTTCAGAAACGTGAGGTGAAAGCGATCGATTGACAAGAAAAGGCCATTTATAGTCACTCATGGCTTCAAAAGCCTTATTACTCGCGTGAAAGGGTTTTATAATCTTATTATTGATTTTAACTTGAATCTTTTTGCATTTTTCATTAAGGTAGATTGTAATTGAATGTTTACCTCGGGAAACGTGAGGCGAAAGCCATCCATTGACAAGAAAAGTCCATTTGCAGTATTCATGCCTTCGAAAGCCATATTCCCCTCTTTAAATGGTTTTATGATCTCGTTATTAATTTTGAATTGAATTTTTTTACATTTTTTATTAAAACAGATTAAAATTGATTGTTTACCTTCAGAAACATGAGGTGAAAGCGATTGATTGACAAGAAAAGGCCATTTATAGTCACTGAAGGCTTCAAAAGCCTTATTACTCGCCTTAAAGGGTTTTATAATCTTATTATTCATTTTAACTTGTATTTTTTTACCTTTTTCATTAAGACAGATTGTAATTGAATGTTTACCTCGGGAAACGTAAAGCGAAAGCCATCCATTGACAAGAAAAGTGCATTTGTAGTCACTCATGCCTTCGAAAGCCTTACTAGTCGCTTTAAAGGGTTTTATAATCTTATTATTCATTTTAACTTGAATTGTTTTACATTCTTCATTAAGACAGATTGTAATTGAATGTTTACCTTGGGAAACGTGAAGCGAAAGCCATCGATTGATAAGAAAAGTCCAGTTACAGTCACTCATACCTTCGAAAGTCTTTTTCCCCTCTTTAAATGATTTTATGATCTCGTTATTAATTTTCAATTAAATTTTTTTACATTTTTCATTAAAACAGATTAAAATTGAATGTTTACCTCGAGAAATGTGAGGTGAAAGCAATCGATTGACAATAAAAGGCCATTTATAGTCACTCATGGCTTCAAAAGCCTTATTACTCGCCTTAAAGGGTTTTATAATCTTATTATTGAATTTAAGTTGTATTTTTTTACATTTTTCATTAAGACAGATTGTAATTGAATGTTTACCTCGGGAAACATGAAGCGAAAGCCATCCATTGACCAGAATAGTCCATTTGCGGTCACTCTTGCCTTCGAAAGCCTTATTCCCCTCTTTAAATGGTTTTATGATCTCGTTATTAATTTAAAGTGGAATTTTTTTACATTTTTCATTAAAACAGATTAGAATTGAATGTTTGCCTTGGGAAACGTGAAGTGAAAGTGATCGATTGACAAGAAAAGTCCATTTATAGTCACTCATGGCTTCTAAAGCCTTTTTACTCGCTTTAAAGGGTTTTATAATCTTATTATTGAATTTAAGTTGTATTTTTTTACATTTTTCATTAAGACAGATTGTAATTGAATGTTTACCTTGGGAAACATGAAGCGAAAACCATCCATTGATAAGAAAAGTCCATTTGCAGTCACTCATGCCTTCGAAAGCCTTATTCTCCTCTCTAAATGGTTTTATGATCTTGTTATTAATTTTCAATTGAATTTTTTTTCATTTTTCATTAAAACAGATTAAAATTGAATGTTTACCTTGAGAAACGTGAGGTGAAAGCGATCGATTGACAAGAAAAGTCCATTTGCAGTCACTCATGGCTTCAAAAGCCTTATTACTCGCCTTAAAAGGTTTTATAATCTTATTATTGATTTTAACTTGAATTTTTTTACATTTTTCAATAAACAGATTGTAATTGAATGTTTACCTCGGGAAACATGAAGTAAAAGCGATCCACTGATGTGAAAAGTCCATTTGCAGTCACTCATGCCTTTGGAAGCCTTATTCCCCTCTTTAAATGGTTTTATAATCTCGTTATTAATTTAAACTTTAATTTTTTTACATTTTTCATTAAAACATATTATAATTGAATGTTTACCTTGAGAAACATGAAGTGAAAGTGATCGATTGACAAAAAAAGTCCATTTATAGTCACTCATGGCTTCAAAAGCCTTATTACTCGCCTTAAAGGGTTTTATAATCTTATTATTGATTTTAACTTGTATTTTTTTTAAATTTTTCATTAAGATAGATTGTAATTGAATGTTTACCTTGAGAAACGTGAAGCGAAAGCCATCCATTGACAAGAAAAGTACTTTTGTAGTCACTCATGCCTTCGAAAGCCTTACTAGTCGCTTTAAAGAGTTTTATAATCTTATTATTGATTTTAAGTTGAATTGTTTTACATTCTTCATTAAGATAGATTGTAATTGAATGTTTACCTTGAGAAACGTGAAGCGAAAGCCATCCATTGACAAGAAAAGTACTTTTGTAGTCACTCATGCCTTCGAAAGCCTTACTAGTCGCTTTAAAGAGTTTTATAATCTTATTATTGATTTTAACTTGAATTGTTTTACATTCTTCATTAAGACAGATTGTAATTGAATGTTTACCTTGAGAAACGTGAAGCGAAAGCCATCCATTGACAAGAAAAGTACTTTTATAGTCACTCATGGCTTCTAAAGCCTTATTACACTTTAAAGGGTTTTATAATCTTATTATTGAATTTAAGTTGTATTTTTTTACATTTTTCATTAAGACAGATTGTAATTGATTGTTTACCTCGGGAAACATGAAGCGAAAACCATCCATTGACAAGAAAAGTCCATTTGCAGTCACTCATGCCTTCGGAAGCCTTATTCCCCTCTTTAAATGGTTTTATGATCTCGTTAATAGTTTTCAATTGAATTTTTTTTCATTTTTCATTAAAACAGATTAAAATTGAATGTTTACCTTGAGAAACGTGAGGTGAAAATGATCGATTGACAAGAAAAGTCCATTTATAGTCACTCATGGCTTCAAAAGCCTTATTACTCGCCGTCAAGGGTTTTATAATCTTATTATTGATTTTAACTTTTATTTTTTTACGTTTTTCATTAAGACAGATTGTAATTGAATGTTTACCTCGGGAAACGTGAAGCGAAAGCCATCCATTGACAAGAAAAGTCCATTTGCAGTCACTCATGCCTTCGAAAGCCTTATTCCCCTCTTTAAATGGTTTTATGATCTCGTTATTAATTTAAAGTGGAATTTTTTTACATTTTTCATTAAAACAGATTAGAATTGAATGTTTACCTTGAGAAACGTGAGGTGAAAGCGATCGATTGACAAGAAAAGTCCATTTATAGTCACTCATGACTTCGAAAGCCTTATTACTCGCTTTAAAGGGTTTTATAATCTTATTATTGAAATTAAGTTGTATTTTTTTACATTTTTCATTAAGACAGATTGTAATTGAATGTTTACCTCAAGAAACATGAAGCGAAAACCATCCGTTGACAAGAAAAGTCCATTTGCAGTCACTCATCCCTTCGAAAGCCTTATTCCCCTCTTTAAATGGTTTTATGATCTCGTTATTAATTTTAAACTGAATTTTTTTATATTTTTCATTAAAACAGATTAAAATTGACTGTTTACCTTTAGAAACGTGAGGTGAAAGCGATCGATTGACAAGAAAAGGTCATTTATAGTCACTCATGGCTTCAAAAGCCTTATTACTCGCGTGAAAGGGTTTTATAATCTTATTATTGATTTTAACTTGAATATTTTTGCATTTTTCATTAAGGTAGATTGTAATTGAATGTTTACCTCGAGAAACGTGAGGCGAAAGCCATCCATTGACAAGAAAAGTCCATTTGCAGTACTCATGCCTTCGAAAGCCATATTCCCCTCTTTAAATGGTTTTATGATCTCGTTATTAATTTTAAATTGAATTTTTTTACATTTTTTATTAAAACAGATTAAAATTGACTGTTTACCTTGAGAAACGTGAGGTGAAAGCGATCAATTGACAAGAAAAAGCCATTTATAGCCACTCATGGCTTCAAAAGCCTTATTACTCGCCTTAAAGGGTTTTATTATCTTATTATTGATTTTAAGTTGTATTTTTTTACATTTTTCATTAAGACAGGTTGTAATTGAATGTTTACCTCGGGAAACATGAAGCGAAAGCCATCCATTGACAAGAAAGTCCATTTGCAATCGCTCGTGTCTTCGAAAGCCTTATTCCCCTCTTTAAATGGTTTTATAATATCGTTATTATTTTAAAGTTGATTTTTTTACATTTTTCATTAAAACATATTATAATTGAATGTTTACCTTGAGAAACTTGAAGTAAAAGCGATCGATTGACAAGAAAAGGCCATTTATAGTCATTCATGGCTTCAAAAGCCTTATTTCTCGCCTTAAAGTGTTTTATAATCTCATTATTGAATTTAAGTTGTATTTTTTTACATTTTTCATTAAGACATATTGTAATTGAATGTTTACCCTGAGAAACGTGAAGCAAAAGCCATCCATTGACAAAAAAAGTCCATTTGTAGTCACTCATGCCTTCGAAAGCCTTATTAGTCGCTTTAAAGGGTTGTATAATCTTATTATTATTTTTAACTTGAATTGTTTTACATTTTTCATTAAGACAGATTGTAATTGAATGTTTACCTTGGGAAACGTGAAGAGAAAGCCATCCATTGACAACAAAAGTCCAGTTACAGTTACTCATACCTTCGAAAGCCTTTTTCCCCTCTTTAAATGGTTTTATGATCTCGTTATTAATTTTTAATTAATTTTTTTTACATTTTTCATTAAAAAAAATTAATATTTAATGTTTACCTTGAGAAATGTGAGGTGAAAGTGATCGATTGACAAGAAAAGGCCATTTATAGTCACTCATGGCTTCAAAAGCCTTATTACTCGCCTAAAGGGTTTTATAATCTTATTATTGATTTTAACTTGTATTTTTTTACATTTTTCATTAAGACAGATTGTAGTTGAATGTTTACCTCAGGAAAGGTGAAGCGAAAGCCATCCATTGACAAGAAAAGTCCATTTGCAGTCTCTCATGCCTTCGAAAGCCGTATTCCTCTCTTTAAATGGTTTTATAATCTCGTTATTAATTTAAAATTGAATTTTTTTACATTTTTCATTAAAACATAGTATAATTGAATGTTTACCTTGAGAAACGTGAAGTGAAAGCGATCGATTGACAAGAAAGGCCATTTATAGTCACTCATGGCTTTAAAAGCCTTATTACTCGCCTTAAAGGGTTTTATAATCTCATTATTGAATTTAAGTGTTATTTTTTTACATTTTTCATTAAGACAGATTGTAATTGAATGTTTACCTCGGGACACATGAAGTGAAAGCCATCCATTGACAAGAAAAGTCCATTTGCAGTCGCTCATGCCTTCAAAAGCCTTATTCCCCTCTTTAAATGGTTTTATAATCTCGTTATTAATTTAAAGTTGAATTTTTTTACATTTTTCATTAAAACATAGTATAATTGAATGTTTACCTTGAGAAACGTGAAGGGAAAGCGATCGATTGACAAGAAAAGGCCATTTATAGTCACTCATGGCTTTAAAAGCCTTATTACTCGCCTTAAAGGGTTTTATAATCTCATTATTGAATTTAAGTTGTATTTTTTTACATTTTTCATTAAGACAGATTGTAATTGAATGTTTACCCTGAGAAACGTGAAGCGAAAGCCATCCATTGACAAGAAAAGTCCATTTGCATCACTCATGCCTTCGAAAGCCTTATTCCCCTATCTAAATGGTTTTATGATCTCGTTATTAATTTTAAATGGAATTTTTTTACATTTTTCATTAAAACAGATTAAAATTGAATGTTTACCTTGAGAAACGTGAGGTGAAAGCGATCGATTGACAAGAAAATGCCATTTACAGTCACTCAAGGCTTCAAAAGCCTTATTACTCGCCTTAAACGCTTTTATAAACTCTTTATTGATTTTAACTTGTATTTTTTTACATTTTTCATTAAGACAGATTGCTATTGAATGTTTACCTTGAGAAACGTGAGGTGAAAGAGATCGATTGACAAGAAAAGGCCATTTATAGTCACTCAAGGCTTCAAAAGCCTTATTACTCGCCTTAAAGGGTTCTATAATCTTATTATTGATTTTAACTTGTATTTTTTTATATTTTTCATTAAGACAGATTGTAATTGAATGTTTACCTCAGGAAACGTGAAGCGAAAGCCATCCATTGACAAGAAAAGTCCATTTACAGTACTCATGCCTTCGAAAGCCATATTCCCCTCTTTAAATGGTTTTATGATCTCGTTATTAATTTTAAATTGAATTTTTTTATATTTTTTATTAAAACAGATTAAAATTGACTGTTTACCTTGAGAAACGTGAGGTGAAAGCGATCGATTGACAAGAAAAGGTCATTTATAGCCACTCATGGCTTCAAAAGCCTTATTACTCGCCTTAAAGGGTTTTATAATCTCATTATTGAATTTAAGTTGTATTTTTTTACATTTTTCATTAAGACATATTGTAATTGAATGTTTACCCTGAGAAACGTGAAGCAAAAGCCATCCATTGACAAGAAAAGTCCATTTGTAGTCACTCATACCTTCGAAAGCCTTATTAGTCGCTTTAAAGGGTTTTATAATCTTATTATTAATTTTAACTTGAATTGTTTTACATTTTTCATTCAGACAGATTGTAATTGAATGTTTACCTTGGGAAACGTGAAGTGAAAGCCATCCATTGACAACAAAAGTCCAGTTACAGTTACTCATACCTTCGAAAGGCTTTTTTCCCTCTTTAAATGATTTTATGATCTCGTTATTAATTTTGAATTAAATTTTTTTACATTTTTCATTAAAACAAATTAATATTTAATGTTTACCTTGAGAAATGTGAGGTGAAAGCGATCGATTGACAAAAAAAGGCCATTTATAGTCACTCATGGCTTCAAAAGCCTTATTACTCGCCTAAAGGGTTTTATAATCTTATTATTGATTTTAACTTGTATTTTTTTACATTTTTCATTAAGACAGGTTGTAATTGAATGTTTACCTCGGGAAACATGAAGCGAAAGCCATCAATTGACAAGAAAGTCCATTTGCAGTCGCTCGTGCCTTCGAAAGCCTTATTCCCCTCTTTAAATGGTTTTATAATCTCGTTATTATTTTAAAGTTGAATTTTTTAAATTTTTCATTAAAACATATTATAATTGAATGTTTACCTTGAGAAACGTGAAGTAAAAGCGATCGATTGACAAGAAAAGGCCATTTATAGTCACTCATGGCTTCAAAAGCCTTATTACTCGCCTTAAAGTGTTTTATAATCTCATTATTGAATTTAAGTTGTATTTTCTTACATTTTTCATTAAGACATATTGTAATTGAATGTTTACCCTGAGAAACGTGAAGCAAAAGCCATCCATTGACAAGAAAAGTCCATTTGTAGTCACTCATGCCTTCGAAAGCCTTATTAGTCGCTTTAAAGGGTTTTATAATCTTATTATTAATTTTAACTTGAATTGTTTTACATTTTTCATTAAGACAGATTGTAATTGAATGTTTACCTTGGGAAACGTGAAGAGAAAGCCATCCATTGACAACAAAAGTCCAGTTACAGTTACTCATACCTTCGAAAGCCTTTTTCCCCTCTTTAAATGGTTTTATGATCTCGTTATTAATTTTTAATTAATTTTTTTTACATTTTTCATTAAAAAAAATTAATATTTAATGTTTACCTTGAGAAATGTGAGGTGAAAGTGATCGATTGACAAGAAAAGGCCATTTATAGTCACTCATGGCTTCAAAAGCCTTATTACTCGCCTAAAGGGTTTTATAATCTTATTATTGATTTTAACTTGTATTTTTTTACATTTTTCATTAAGACAGATTGTAGTTGAATGTTTACCTCAGGAAAGGTGAAGCGAAAGCCATCCATTGACAAGAAAAGTCCATTTGCAGTCTCTCATGCCTTCGAAAGCCGTATTCCTCTCTTTAAATGGTTTTATAATCTCGTTATTAATTTAAAATTGAATTTTTTTACATTTTTCATTAAAACATAGTATAATTGAATGTTTACCTTGAGAAACGTGAAGTGAAAGCGATCGATTGACAAGAAAGGCCATTTATAGTCACTCATGGCTTTAAAAGCCTTATTACTCGCCTTAAAGGGTTTTATAATCTCATTATTGAATTTAAGTGTTATTTTTTTACATTTTTCATTAAGACAGATTGTAATTGAATGTTTACCTCGGGACACATGAAGTGAAAGCCATCCATTGACAAGAAAAGTCCATTTGCAGTCGCTCATGCCTTCAAAAGCCTTATTCCCCTCTTTAAATGGTTTTATAATCTCGTTATTAATTTAAAGTTGAATTTTTTTACATTTTTCATTAAAACATAGTATAATTGAATGTTTACCTTGAGAAACGTGAAGGGAAAGCGATCGATTGACAAGAAAAGGCCATTTATAGTCACTCATGGCTTTAAAAGCCTTATTACTCGCCTTAAAGGGTTTTATAATCTCATTATTGAATTTAAGTTGTATTTTTTTACATTTTTCATTAAGACAGATTGTAATTGAATGTTTACCCTGAGAAACGTGAAGCGAAAGCCATCCATTGACAAGAAAAGTCCATTTGCATCACTCATGCCTTCGAAAGCCTTATTCCCCTATCTAAATGGTTTTATGATCTCGTTATTAATTTTAAATGGAATTTTTTTACATTTTTCATTAAAACAGATTAAAATTGAATGTTTACCTTGAGAAACGTGAGGTGAAAGCGATCGATTGACAAGAAAATGCCATTTACAGTCACTCAAGGCTTCAAAAGCCTTATTACTCGCCTTAAACGCTTTTATAAACTCTTTATTGATTTTAACTTGTATTTTTTTACATTTTTCATTAAGACAGATTGCTATTGAATGTTTACCTTGAGAAACGTGAGGTGAAAGAGATCGATTGACAAGAAAAGGCCATTTATAGTCACTCAAGGCTTCAAAAGCCTTATTACTCGCCTTAAAGGGTTCTATAATCTTATTATTGATTTTAACTTGTATTTTTTTATATTTTTCATTAAGACAGATTGTAATTGAATGTTTACCTCAGGAAACGTGAAGCGAAAGCCATCCATTGACAAGAAAAGTCCATTTACAGTACTCATGCCTTCGAAAGCCATATTCCCCTCTTTAAATGGTTTTATGATCTCGTTATTAATTTTAAATTGAATTTTTTTATATTTTTTATTAAAACAGATTAAAATTGACTGTTTACCTTGAGAAACGTGAGGTGAAAGCGATCGATTGACAAGAAAAGGTCATTTATAGCCACTCATGGCTTCAAAAGCCTTATTACTCGCCTTAAAGGGTTTTATAATCTCATTATTGAATTTAAGTTGTATTTTTTTACATTTTTCATTAAGACATATTGTAATTGAATGTTTACCCTGAGAAACGTGAAGCAAAAGCCATCCATTGACAAGAAAAGTCCATTTGTAGTCACTCATACCTTCGAAAGCCTTATTAGTCGCTTTAAAGGGTTTTATAATCTTATTATTAATTTTAACTTGAATTGTTTTACATTTTTCATTCAGACAGATTGTAATTGAATGTTTACCTTGGGAAACGTGAAGTGAAAGCCATCCATTGACAACAAAAGTCCAGTTACAGTTACTCATACCTTCGAAAGGCTTTTTTCCCTCTTTAAATGATTTTATGATCTCGTTATTAATTTTGAATTAAATTTTTTTACATTTTTCATTAAAACAAATTAATATTTAATGTTTACCTTGAGAAATGTGAGGTGAAAGCGATCGATTGACAAAAAAAGGCCATTTATAGTCACTCATGGCTTCAAAAGCCTTATTACTCGCCTAAAGGGTTTTATAATCTTATTATTGATTTTAACTTGTATTTTTTTACATTTTTCATTAAGACAGGTTGTAATTGAATGTTTACCTCGGGAAACATGAAGCGAAAGCCATCAATTGACAAGAAAGTCCATTTGCAGTCGCTCGTGCCTTCGAAAGCCTTATTCCCCTCTTTAAATGGTTTTATAATCTCGTTATTATTTTAAAGTTGAATTTTTTAAATTTTTCATTAAAACATATTATAATTGAATGTTTACCTTGAGAAACGTGAAGTAAAAGCGATCGATTGACAAGAAAAGGCCATTTATAGTCACTCATGGCTTCAAAAGCCTTATTACTCGCCTTAAAGTGTTTTATAATCTCATTATTGAATTTAAGTTGTATTTTCTTACATTTTTCATTAAGACATATTGTAATTGAATGTTTACCCTGAGAAACGTGAAGCAAAAGCCATCCATTGACAAGAAAAGTCCATTTGTAGTCACTCATGCCTTCGAAAGCCTTATTAGTCGCTTTAAAGGGTTTTATAATCTTATTATTAATTTTAACTTGAATTGTTTTACATTTTTCATTAAGACAGATTGTAATTGAATGTTTACCTTGGGAAACGTGAAGAGAAAGCCATCCATTGACAACAAAAGTCCAGTTACAGTTACTCATACCTTTGAAAGCATTTTTCCCCTCTTTAAATGGTTTTATGATCTCGTTATTAATTTTCAATTCAATTTTTTTACATTTTTCATTAAAACAAATTAATATGTAATGTTTACCTTGAGAAATGTGAGGTGAAAGCGATCGATTGACAAGAAAATGCCATTTATAGTCACTCATGGCTTCAAAAGCCTTATTACTCGCCTAAAGGGTTTTCTAATCTTATTATTGATTTTAACTTGTATTTTTTTACATTTTTCATTAAGACAGATTGTAGTTGAATGTTTACCTCAGGAAAGGTGAAGCGAAAGCCATCCATTGACAAGAAAAGTCCATTTGCAGTCACTCATGCCTTCGAAAGCCGTATTCCTCTCTTTAAATGATTTTATAATCTCGTTATTAATTTAAAATTGAATTTTTTTACATTTTTCATTAAAACATAGTATAATTGAATGTTTACCTTGAGAAACGTGAAGTGAAAGCGATCGATTGACAAGAAAGGCCATTTATAGTCACTCATGGCTTTAAAAGCCTTATTACTCGCCTTAAAGGGTTTTATAATCTCATTATTGAATTTAAGTGTTATTTTTTTACATTTTTCATTAAGACAGATTGTAATTGAATGTTTACGTCGGGACACGTGAAGTGAAAGCCATCCATTGACAAGAAAAGTCCATTTGCAATCGTTCATGCATTCGGAAGACTTATTCCCCTCTTTAAAAGGTTTTATAATCTCGTTATTAATTTAAAGTTGAATTTTTTTACATTTTTCATTAAAACATAGTATAATTGAATGTTTACCTTGAGAAACGTGAAGTGAAAGCGATCGATTGAAAAGAAAAGGCCATTTACAGTTACTCATACCTTCGAAAGCCTTTTTTCGCTCTTTAAATGGTTTTATGATCTCGTTATTAATTTTTAATTAAATTTTTTTACATTTTTCATTAAAAAAAATTAATATTTAATGTTTACCTTGAGAAATGTGAGGTCAAAGTGATTAATTGAGAAGAAAAGGCTATTTATAGTTACTCATGGCTTCAAAAGCCTTATTACTCGCCTTAAAGGGTTTTATAATCTCATTATTGATTTTAACTTGTATTTTTTTACATTTTTCATTAAGACAGATTGTAATTGAATGTTTACCTCGGGACACGTGAAGTGAAAGCCATCCATTGACAAGAAAAGTCCATTTGCACTCGCTTATGCCTTCGGAAGCCTTATTCCCATCTTTAAATGGTTTTATAATCTCGTTATTAATTTAAAGTTGAATTTTTTTACATTTTTCATTAAAACATAGTATAATTGAATGTTTACCTTGAGAAACGTGAAGTGAAAGCGATCGATTGACAAGAAAAGGCCATTTACAGTTACTCATACCTTCGAAAGTCTTTTTCCCCTCTTTAAATGGTTTTATGATCTCGTTATTAATTTTCAATTAAATGTTTTTACATTTTTCATTAAAACAAATTAATATTTAATGTTTACCTTGAGAAATGTGAGGGCAAAGCGATCGATTGACAAGAAAAGGCTATTTATAGTCACTCATGGCTTCAAAAGCCTTATTGCTCGCCTTAAAGGGTTTTATAATCTCATTATTGATTTTAACTTGTATTTCTTTACATTTTTCATTAAGACAGATTGTAATTGAATGTTTACCTCGGGACACGTGAAGTGAAAGCCTTCCATTGACAAGAAAAGTCCATTTGCAGTCGCTCATGCCTTCGGTAGCCTTATTCCTCTCTTTAAATGGTTTTATAATCTCGTTATTAATTTAAAGTTGAATTTTTTTACATTTTTCATTAAAACATAGTATAATTGAATGTTTACCTTGAGAAACGTGAAGTGAAAGCGATCGATTGACAAGAAAAGGCCATTTATAGTCACTCATGGCTTTAAAAGCCTTATTACTCGCCTTAAAAGGTTTTATAATCTCATTATTGAATTTAAGTTGTATTTTTTTACATTTTTCATTAAGACAGATTGTAATTGATTGTTTACCCTGAGAAACGTGAAGCGAAAGCCATCCATTGACAAGAAAAGCCCATTTGCATCACTCATGCCTTCGAAAGCCTTATTCCCCTCTCTAAATGGTTTTATGATCTCATTATTAATTTTAAGTGGAATTTTTTTACATTTTTCATTAAAATAGATTAAAATTGAATGTTTACCTTGAGAAACGTGAGGTGAAAGCGATCGATTGACAAGAAAAGGCCATTTATAGTCACTCATGGCTTCAAAAGGCTTATTACTCGCGTGAAAGGGTTTTATAATCTTATTATTGATTTTAACTTGCATTTTTTTGCATTTTTCAGTAAGATAGATTGTAATTGAATGTTTACCTTGGGTAACGTGAAGCGAAAGCCATCGATTGACAAGAAAAGTCCATTTACAGTCACTCATGCCTTCGAAAGCCTTATTTCCCTCTTTAAATGGTTTTATAATCTCGTTATTAATTTAAAGTTGAATTTTCTTACATTTTTCATTAAAACATATTATAATTGAATGTTTACCTTGAGAAACGTGAAGTGAAAGCGATTGATTGACAAGAAAAGGCCATTTACAGTCACTCATGGCTTCAAAAGCCTTATTACTCGCCTTAAAGGCTTTTATAAACTCATTATTGATTTTAACTTGTATTTTTTTACATTTTTCATTAAGACAGATTGTTATTGAATGTTTACCTTAAGAAACGTGAGGTGAAAGTGATCGATTGATAAGAAAAGCCCATTTATAGTCACTCAAGGCTTCAAAAGCCTTATTACTCGCCTTAAAGGGTTCTATAATCTTATTATTGATTTTAACTTGTATTTTTTTATATTTTTCATTAAGACAGATTGTAATTGAATTTTTACCTCGGGAAACGTGAAGCGAAAGCCATCCATTGACAAGAAAAGTCCATTTGCAGTCCCACATGCCTTCGAAAGCCTTATTCCCCTCTTTAAATGGTTTTATAATCTCGTTATTAATTTAGAGTTGAATTTTTTTACATTTTTCATTAAAACATATTATAATTGAATGTTTACCTTGAGAAACGTGAGGTGAAAGTGATCGATTGACAAGAAAAGGCCATTTCTAGTCACTCATGGCTTCTAAAGCCTTATTACTCGCTTTAAAGGGTTTTATAATCTTATTATTGAATTTAGGTTGTATTTTTTTACATTTTTCATTAAGACAGACTGTAATTGAATGTTTACCTTGGGAAACATGAAGCGAAAGCCATCCATTGATAAGAAAAGTCCATTTGCAGTTACTCATGCCTTTGGAAGCCTTATTCCCATCTTTAAATGGTTTTACGATCTCGTTATTAATTTTCAATTGAATTTTTTTACATTTTTTATTAAAACAAATTAATATTTAATGTTTACCTTGAGAAATGTGAGGTGAAAGCGATCGATTGACAAGAAAAGGCCATTTATAGTCACTCATGGCTTCAAAAGCCTTATTACTTGCCTTAAAGGGTTTTATAATCTCATTATTGATTTTAACTTGTATTTTTTTACATTTTTCATTAAGACAGATTGTAATTGAATGTTTACCTCGGGACACGTGAAGTGAAAGCCATCCATTGACAAGAAAAGTCCATTTGCAGTCGCTCATGCCTTCGGAAGCCTTATTCCCCTCTTTAAATGGTTTTATAATCTCGTTATTAATTTAAAGTTGATTTTTTTTACATTTTTCATTAAAACATAGTATAATTGAATGTTTACCTTGAGAAACGTGAAGTGAAAGCGATCGATTGACAAGAAAAGGACATTTATAGCCACTCATGACTTTAAAAGCCTTATTACTCGCCTTAAAGGGTTTTATAATCTCATTATTGAATTTAAGTTGTATTTTTTAAAATTTTTCATTACGACAGATTGTAATTGAATGTTTACCCTGAGAAATGTGAAGCGAAAGCCATCCATTGACAAGAAAAGTCCATTTGCATCACTCATGCCTTCGAAAGCCTTATTCTCTTCTCTAAATGGTTTTATGATCTCGTTATTAATTTTAAATGGAATTTTTTTACATTTTTCATTAAAACAGATTAAAATTGAATGTTTACCTTGACAAACGTGAGGTAAAAGCGATCGATTGACAAGAAAAGGCCATTTATAGTCACTCATGGCTTCAAAAGCTGTATTACTTGCCTTAAAGGGTTTTATAATCTCATTATTGATTTTAACTTGTACTTTTTTACATTTTTCATTAAGACAGATTGTAATTGAATGTTTACCTTGGGACACGTGAAGTGAAAGCCATCCATTGACAAGAAAAGTCCATTTGCAGTCGCTCATGCCTTCGGAAGCCTTATTCCCATCTTTAAATGGTTTTATAATCTCGTTATTAATTTAAAGTTGAATTTTTTTACATTTTTCATTAAAACATAGTATAATTGAATGTTTACCTTGAGAAACGTGAAGCGAAAGCCATCCATTGACAAGAAAAGTCCATTTGCAGTCCCTCATGCCTTCGAAAGCCGTACTCCCCTCTTTAAATGGTTTTATAATCTCGTTATTAATTTAGAGTTGAATTTTTTTACATTTTTCATTAAAACATATTATAATTGAATGTTTACCTTGAGAAACGTGAGGTGAAAGTGATCGATTGACAAGAAAAGGTCATTTCTAGTCACTCATGGCTTCTAAAGCCTTATTACTAGCTTTAAAAGGTTTTATAATCTTATTATTGAATTTAGGTTGTATTTTTTTTACATTTTTCATTAAGACAGATTGTAATTGAATGTTTACCTCGGGAAACATGAAGCGAAAGCCATCCATTGACAAGAAAAGTCCATTTGCAGTTACTCATGCCTTCGGAAGCCTTATTCCCCTCTTTAAATGGTTTTACGATCTCGTTATTAATTTTCAATTGAATTTTTTTACATTTTTCATTAAAACAAATTAATATTTAATGTTTACCTTGAGAAATGTGAGGTGAAAGCGATCGATTGACAAGAAAAGGCCATTTATAGTCACTCATGGCTTCAAAAGCCCTATTACTCGCCTTAAAGGGTTTTATAATCTCATTATTGATTTTAACATGTATTTTTCTACATTTTTCCTTAAGACAGATTGTAATTGAATGTTTACCTTGGGACACGTGAAGTGAAAGCTATCCATTGACAAGAAAAGTCCATTTGCAGTCGCTCATGCCTTCGGAAGCCTTATTCCCATCTTTAAATGGTTTTATAATCTCGTTATTAATTTAAAGGTGAATTTTTTTACATTTTTCATTAAAACATAGTATAATTGAATGTTTACCTTGAGAAACGTGAAGCGAAAGCCATCCATTGACAAGAAAAGTCCATTTGTAGTCCCTCATGCCTTCGAAAGCCTTATTCCCCTCTTTAAATGGTTTTATAATCTCGTTATTAATTTAGAGTTGAATTTTTTTACATTTTTCATTAAAACATATTATAATTGAATGTTTACCTTGAGAAACGTGAAGTGAAAGCGATCGATTGACAAGAAAGGCCATTTATAGTCACTCATGACTTTAAAAGCCTTATTACTCGCCTTAAAGGGTTTTATAATCTCATTATTGAATTTAAGTGTTATTTTTTTACATTTTTCATTAAGACAGATTGTAATTGAATGTTTACGTCGGGACACGTGAAGTGAAAGCCATCCATTGACAAGAAAAGTCCATTTGCAATCGTTCATGCATTCGGAAGACTTATTCCCCTCTTTAGAAGGTTTTATAATCTCGTTATTAATTTAAAGTTGAATTTTTTTACATTTTTCATTAAAACATAGTATAATTGAATGTTTACCTTGAGAAACGTGAAGTGAAAGCGATCGATTGAAAAGAAAAGGCCATTTACAGTTACTCATACCTTCGAAAGCCTTTTTTCGCTCTTTAAATGGTTTTATGATCTCGTTATTAATTTTTAATTAAATTTTTTTACATTTTTCATTAAAAAAAATTAATATTTAATGTTTACCTTGAGAAATGTGAGGTCAAAGTGATTAATTGAGAAGAAAAGGCTATTTATAGTTACTCATGGCTTCAAAAGCCTTATTACTCGCCTTAAAGGGTTTTATAATCTCATTATTGATTTTAACTTGTATTTTTTTACATTTTTCTTTAAGACAGATTGTAATTGAATGTTTACCTCGGGACACGTGAAGTGAAAGCCATCCATTGACAAGAAAAGTCCATTTGCAGTCGCTCATGCCTTCGAAAGCCTTATTCTCCTCTTTGAATGGTTTTATAATCTCGTTATTAATTTAAAGTTGAATTTTTTTACATTTTTCATTAAAACATAGTATAATTGAATGTTTACCTTGAGAAACGTGAAGGGAAAGCGATCGATTGACAAGAAAAGGCCATTTATAGTCACTCATGGCTTTAAAAGCCTTATTACTCGCCTTAAAGGGTTTTATAATCTCATTATTGAATTTAAGTTGTATTTTTTTACATTTTTCATTAAGACAGATTGTAGTTGAATGTTTACCCTGAGAAACGTGAAGCGAAAGCCATCCATTGACAAGAAAAGTCCATTTGCATCACTCATGCCTTCGAAAGCCTTATTGCCCTCTCTAAATGGTTTTATGATCTCGTTATTAATTTTAAATTGAATTGTTTTACATTTTTCATTAAAACAGATTAAAATTGAATGTTTACCTTGAGAAACGTGAGGTGAAAGCGATCGATTGACAAGAAAAGGCCATTTATAGTCACTCAAGGCTTCAAAAGCCTTATTACTCGCCTTAAAGGGTTCTATAATCTTATTATTGATTTTAACTTGTATTTTTTTATATTTTTCATTAAGACAGATTGTAATTGAATGTTTACCTCAGGAAACGTGAAGCGAAAGCCATCCATTGACAAGAGAAGTCCATTTGCAGTCCCTCATGCCTTCGAAAGCCTTATTCCCCTCTTTAAATGGTTTTATAATCTCGTTATTAATTTAGAGTTGAATTTTTTTACATTTTTCATTAAAACATATTATAATTGAATGTTTACCTTGAGAAACGTGAGGTTAAAGTGATCGATTGACAAGAAAAGGCCATTTCTAGTCACTCATGGCTTCTAAAGCCTTATTACTCGCTTTAAAGGGTTTTATAATCTTATTATTGAATTTAGGTTGTATTTTTTTACATTTTTCATTAAGACAGACTGTAATTGAATGTTTACCTCGGGAAACATGAAGCGAAAGTCATCCATTGACAAGAAAAGTCCATTTGCAGTTACTCATGCCTTCGGAAGCCTTATTCCCATCTTTAAATGGTTTTACGATCTCGTTATTAATTTTCCATTGAATTTTTTTACATTTTTCATTAAAACAAATTAATATTTAATGTTTACCTTGAGAAATGTGAGGTGAAAGCGATCGATTGACAAGAAAAGGCCATTTATAGTCACTCATGGCTTCAAAAGCCTTATTACTTGCCTTAAAGGGTTTTATAATCTCATTATTGATTTTAACTTGTATTTTTTTACATTTTTCATTAAGACAGATTGTAATTGAATGTTTACCTCGGGACACGTGAAGTGAAAGCCATCCATTGACAAGAAAAGTCCCTTTGCACTCGCTTATGCCTTCGGAAGCCTTATTCCCATCTTTAAATGGTTTTATAATCTCGTTATTAATTTAAAGTTGAATTTTTTTACATTTTTCATTAAAACATAGTATAATTGAATGTTTACCTTGAGAAACGTGAAGTGAAAGCGATCGATTGACAAGAAAAGGCCATTTACAGTTACTCATACCTTCGAAAGTCTTTTTCCCCTCTTTAAATGGTTTTATGATCTCGTTATTAATTTTCAATTAAATGTTTTTACATTTTTCATTAAAACAAATTAATATTTAATGTTTACCTTGAGAAATGTGAGGGCAAAGCGATCGATTGACAAGAAAAGGCTATTTATAGTCACTCATGGCTTCAAAAGCCTTATTGCTCGCCTTAAAGGGTTTTATAATCTCATTATTGATTTTAACTTGTATTTCTTTACATTTTTCATTAAGACAGATTGTAATTGAATGTTTACCTCGGGACACGTGAAGTGAAAGCCATCCATTGACAAGAAAAGTCCATTTGCAGTCGCTCATGCCTTCGGTAGCCTTATTCCTCTCTTTAAATGGTTTTATAATCTCGTTATTAATTTAAAGTTGAATTTTTTTACATTTTTCATTAAAACATAGTATAATTGAATGTTTACCTTGAGAAACGTGAAGTGAAAGCGATCGATTGACAAGAAAAGGCAATTTATAGTCACTCATGGCTTTAAAAGCCTTATTACTTGCCTTAAAAGGTTTTATAATCTCATTATTGAATTTAAGTTGTATTTTTTTACATTTTTCATTAAGACAGATTGTAATTGATTGTTTACCCTGAGAAACGTGAAGCGAAAGCCATCCATTGACAAGAAAAGTCCATTTGCATCACTCATGCCTTCGAAAGCCTTATTCCCCTCTCTAAATGGTTTTATGATCTCATTATTAATTTTAAGTGGAATTTTTTTACATTTTTCATTAAAATAGATTAAAATTGAATGTTTACCTTGAGAAACGTGAGGTGAAAGTGATCGATTGACAAGAAAATGCCATTTATAGTCACTCATGGCTTCAAAAGGCTTATTACTCGTGTGAAAGGGTTTTATAATCTTATTATTGATTTTAACTTGCATTTTTTTGCATTTTTCAGTAAGATAGATTGTAATTGAATGTTTATCTTGGGTAACGTGAAGCGAAAGCCATCGATTGACAAGAAAAGTCCATTTACAGTCACTCATGCCTTCGAAAGCCTTATTTCCCTCTTTAAATGGTTTTATAATCTCGTTATTAATTTAAAGTTGAATTTTCTTACATTTTTCATTAAAACATATTATAATTGAATGTTTACCTTGAGAAACGTGAAGTGAAAGCGATTGATTGACAAGAAAAGGCCATTTACAGTCACTCATGGCTTCAAAAGCCTTATTACTCGCCTTAAAGGCTTTTATAAACTCATTATTGATTTTAACTTGTATTTTTTTACATTTTTCATTAAGACAGATTGTTATTGAATGTTTACCTTAAGAAACGTGAGGTGAAAGTGATCGATTGATAAGAAAAGCCCATTTATAGTCACTCAAGGCTTCAAAAGCCTTATTACTCGCCTTAAAGGGTTCTATAATCTTATTATTGATTTTAACTTGTATTTTTTTATATTTTTCATTAAGACAGATTGTAATTGAATTTTTACCTCGGAAAACGTGAAGCGAAAGCCATCCATTGACAAGAAAAGTCCATTTGCAGTCCCACATGCCTTCGAAAGCCTTATTCCCCTCTTTAAATAGTTTTATAATCTCGTTATTAATTTAGAGTTGAATTTTTTTACATTTTTCATTAAAACATATTATAATTGAATGTTTACCTTGAGAAACGTGAGGTGAAAGTGATCGATTGACAAGAAAAGGCCATTTCTAGTCACTCATGGCTTCTAAAGCCTTATTACTCGCTTTAAAGGGTTTTATAATCTTATTATTGAATTTAGGTTGTATTTTTTTACATTTTTCATTAAGACAGACTGTAATTGAATGTTTACCTCGGGAAACATGAAGCGAAAGCCATCCATTGATAAGAAAAGTCCATTTGCAGTTACTCATACCTTTGGAAGCCTTATTCCCATCTTTAAATGGTTTTACGATCTAGTTATTAATATTCAATTGAATTTTTTTACATTTTTTATTAAAACAAATTAATATTTAATGTTTACCTTGAGAAATGTGAGGTGAAAGCGATCGATTGACAAGAAAAGGCCATTTATAGTCACTCATGGCTTCAAAAGCCTTATTACTTGCCTTAAAGTGTTTTATAATCTCATTATTGATTTTAACTTGTATTTTTTTACATTTTTCATTAAGACAGATTGTAATTGAATGTTTACCTCGGGACACGTGAAGTGAAAGCCATCCATTGACAAGAAAAGTCCATTTGCAGTCGCTCATACCTTCGGAAGCCTTATTCCCCTCTTTAAATGGTTTTATAATCTCGTTGTTAATTTAAAGTTGATTTTTTTTACATTTTTCATTAAAACATAGCATAATTGAATGTTTACCTTGAGAAACGTGAGGTGAAAGTGATCGATTGACAAGAAAAGGCCATTTCTAGTCACTCATGGCTTCTAAAGCCTTATTACTCGCTTTAAAGGGTTTTATAATCTTATTATTGAATTTAGTTTGTATTTTTTTACATTTTTCATTAAGACAGACTGTAATTGAATGTTTATCTCGGGAAACATGAAGCGAAAGCCATCCATTGATAAGAAAAGTCCATTTGCAGTTACTCATGCCTTTGGAAGCCTTATTCCCATCTTTAAATGGTTTTACGATCTCGTTATTAATTTTCAATTGAATTTTTTTACATTTTTTATTAAAACAAATTAATATTTAATGTTTACCTTGAGAAATGTGAGGTGAAAGCGATCGATTGACAAGAAAAGGCCATTTATAGTCACTCATGGCTTCAAAAGCCTTATTACTTGCCTTAAAGGGTTTTATAATCTCATTATTGATTTTAACTTGTATTTTTTTACATTTTTCATTAAGACAGATTGTAATTGAATGTTTACCTCGGGACACGTGAAGTGAAAGCCATCCATTGACAAGAAAAGTCCATTTGCAGTCGCTCATGCCTTCGGAAGCCTTATTCCCCTCTTTAAATGGTTATATAATCTCGTTATTAATTTAAAGTTGATTTTTTTTACATTTTTCATTAAAACATAGTATAATTGAATGTTTACCTTGAGAAACGTGAAGTGAAAGCGATCGATTGACAAGAAAAGGACATTTATAGCCACTCATGACTTTAAAAGCCTTATTACTCGCCTTAAAGGGTTTTATAATCTCATTATTGAATTTAAGTTGTATTTTTTAAAATTTTTCATTACGACAGATTGTAATTGAATGTTTACCCTGAGAAATGTGAAGCGAAAGCCATCCATTGACAAGAAAAGTCCATTTGCATCACTCATGCCTTCGAAAGCCTTATTCTCTTCTCTAAATGGTTTTATGATCTCGTTATTAATTTTAAATGGAATTTTTTTACATTTTTCATTAAAACAGATTAAAATTGAATGTTTACCTTGACAAACGTGAGGTAAAAGCGATCGATTGACAAGAAAAGGCCATTTATAGTCACTCATGGCTTCAAAAGCTGTATTACTTGCCTTAAAGGGTTTTATAATCTCATTATTGATTTTAACTTGTACTTTTTTACATTTTTCATTAAGACAGATTGTAATTGAATGTTTACCTTGGGACACGTGAAGTGAAAGCCATCCATTGACAAGAAAAGTCCATTTGCAGTCGCTCATGCCTTCGGAAGCCTTATTCCCATCTTTAAATGGTTTTATAATCTCGTTATTAATTTAAAGTTGAATTTTTTTACATTTTTCATTAAAACATAGTATAATTGAATGTTTACCTTGAGAAACGTGAAGCGAAAGCCATCCATTGACAAGAAAAGTCCATTTGCAGTCCCTCATGCCTTCGAAAGCCTTACTCCCCTCTTTAAATGGTTTTATAATCTCGTTATTAATTTAGAGTTGAATTTTTTTACATTTTTCATTAAAACATATTATAATTGAATGTTTACCTTGAGAAACGTGAGGTGAAAGTGATCGATTGACAAGAAAAGGTCATTTCTAGTCACTCATGGCTTCTAAAGCCTTATTACTAGCTTTAAAAGGTTTTATAATCTTATTATTGAATTTAGGTTGTATTTTTTTTATATTTTTCATTAAGACAGATTGTAATTGAATGTTTACCTCGGGAAACATGAAGCGAAAGCCATCCATTGACAAGAAAAGTCCATTTGCAGTTACTCATGCCTTCGGAAGCCTTATTCCCCTCTTTAAATGGTTTTACGATCTCGTTATTAATTTTCAATTGAATTTTTTTACATTTTTCATTAAAACAAATTAATATTTAATGTTTACCTTGAGAAATGTGAGGTGAAAGCGATCGATTGACAAGAAAAGGCCATTTATAGTCACTCATGGCTTCAAAAGCCCTATTACTCGCCTTAAAGGGTTTTATAATCTCATTATTGATTTTAACTTGTATTTTTCTACATTTTTCCTTAAGACAGATTGTAATTGAATGTTTACCTTGGGACACGTGAAGTGAAAGCTATCCATTGACAAGAAAAGTCCATTTGCAGTCGCTCATGCCTTCGGAAGCCTTATTCCCATCTTTAAATGGTTTTATAATCTCGTTATTAATTTAAAGGTGAATTTTTTTACATTTTTCATTAAAACATAGTATAATTGAATGTTTACCTTGAGAAACGTGAAGTGAAAGCCATCCATTGACAAGAAAAGTCCATTTGCAGTCCCTCATGCCTTCGAAAGCCTTATTCCCCTCTTTAAATGGTTTTATAATCTCGTTATTAATTTAGAGTTGAATTTTTTTACATTTTTCATTAAAACATATTATAATTGAATGTTTACCTTGAGAAACGTGAGGTGAAAGTGATCGATTGACAAGAAAAGGCCATTTCTAGTCACTCATGGCTTCTAAAGCCTTATTACTCGCTTTAAAGGGTTTTATAATCTTATTATTGAATTTAGGTTGTATTTTTTTTACATTTTTCATTAAGACAGATTGTAATTGAATGTTTACCTCGGGAAATATGAAGCGAAAGCCATCCATTGACAAGAAAAGTCCATTTGCAGTTACTCATGCCTTCGGAAGCCTTATTCCCCTCTTTAAATGGTTTTACGATCTCGTTATTAATTTTCAATTGAATTTTTTTACATTTTTCATTAAAACAAATTAATATTTAATGTTTACCTTAAGAAATGTGAGGTGAAAGCGATCGATTGACAAGAAAAGGCCATTTATAGTCACTCATGGCTTCAAAAGCCTTATTACTCGCCTTAAAGGGTTTTATAATCTCATTATTGATTTTAACTGGTATTTTTTTACATTTTTCCTTAAGACAGATTGTAATTGAATGTTTACCTCGGGACACGTGAAGTGAAAGCCATCCATTGACAAGAAAAGTCCATTTGCAGTCGCTCATGCCTTCGGAAGCCTTATTCCCGTCTTTAAATGGTTTTATAATCTCGTTATTAATTTAAAGTTGAATTTTTTTACATTTTTCATTAAAACATAGTATAATTGAATGTTTACCTTGAGAAACGTGAAGTGAAAGCGATCGATTGACAAGAAAGGCCATTTATAGTCACTCATGGCTTTAAAAGCCTTATTACTCGCCTTAAAGGGTTTTATAATCTCATTATTGAATTTAAGTTGTATTTTTTTACATTTATCATTAAGACAGATTGTAATTGAATGTTTACCTCGGGACACGTGAAGTGAAAGCCATCTATTGACAAGAAAAGTCCATTTGCAGTCGCTCATGCCTTCGGAAGCCTTATTCCCCTCTTTAAATGGTTTTATAATCTCGTTATTAATTTAAAGTTGAATTTCTTTACATTTTTCATTAAAACATAGTATAATTGAATGTTTACCTTGAGAAACGTGAAGTGAAAGCGATCGATTGACAAGAAAAGGCCATTTACAGTTACTCATACCCTCGAAAGCCTTTTTCCCCTCTTTAAATGGTTTTATGATCTCGTTATTAATTTTCAAGTAAATTTTTTTACATTTTTCATTAAAACAAATTAATATTTAATGTTTACCTTGAGAAATGTGAGGTCAAAGCGATCGATTGACAAGAAAAGGCTATTTATAGTCACTCATGGTTTCAAAAGCCTTATTACTCGCCTTAAAGGGTTTTATAATCTCATTATTGATTTTAACTTGTATTTTTTCACATTTTTCTGTAAGACAGATTGTAATTGAATGTTTACCTCGGGACACGTGAAGTGAAAGCCATCCATTGGCAAGAAAAGTCCATTTGCAGTCGCTCATGCCTTCGGAAGCCTTATTCCCCTCTTTAAATGGTTTTATAATCTCGTTATTAATTTAAAGTTGATTTTTTTTACATTTTTCATTAAAACATAGTATAATTGAATGTTTACCTTGAGAAACGTGAAGGGAAAGCGATCGATTGAGAAGAAAAGGACATTTATAGTCACTCATGGCTTTAAAAGCCTTATTACTCGCCTTAAAGGGTTTTATAATCTCATTATTGAATTTAAGTTGTATTTTTTTACATTTTTCATTAAGACAGATTGTAATTGAATGTTTACTCTGAGAAACGTGAAGCGAAAGCCATCCATTGACAAGAAAAGTCCATTTGCATCACTCATGCCTTCGAAAGCCTTATTCCCCTCTCTAAATGGTTTTATGATCTCGTTATTAATTTTAAATAGAATTTTTTTACATTTTTCATTAAAACAGATTAAAATTAAATTTTTACCTTGACAAACGTGAGGTGAAAGCGATCGATTGAGAAGAAAAGGCCATTTATAGTCACTCATGGCTGCAAAAGCCTTATTACTTGCCTTAAAGGGTTTTATAATCTCATTATTGATTTTAACTTGTATTTTTTTACATTTTTCATTAAGACAGATTGTAATTGAATGTTTACCTCGGGACACGTGAAGTGAAAGCCATCCATTGACAAGAAAAGTCCATTTGCACTCGCTCATGCCTTCGGAAGCCTTATTCCCATCTTTAAATGGTTTTATAATCTCGTTATTAATTTAAAGTTGAATTTTTTTACATTTTTCATTAAAACATAGTATAATTGAATGTTTACCTTGAGAAACGTGAAGTGAAAGTGATCGATTGACAAGAAAAGGCCATTTACAGTTACTCATACCTTTGAAAGTCTTTTTCCCCTCTTTAAATGGTTTTATGATCTCGTTATTAATTTTTAATTAAATTTTTTTACATTTTTCATTAAAACAAATTAATATTTAATGTTTACCTTGAGAAATATGAGGGCAAAGCGATCGATTGACAAGAAAAGGCTATTTATAGTCACTCATGGCTTCAAAAGCCTTTTTACTCGCCTTAAAGGGTTTTATAATCTCATTATTGATTTTAACTTGTATTTTTTTACATTTTTCATTAAGACAGATTGTAATTGAATGTTTACCTTGAGAAACGTGAGGTGAAAGCCATCGATTGACAAGAAAAGGCCATTTATAGTCACTCAAGGCTTCAAAAGCCTTATTACTCGCCTTAAAGGGTTCTATAATCTTATTATTGATTTTAACTTGTATTTTTTTATATTTTTCATTAAGACAGATTGTAATTGAATGTTTACCTCAGAAAACGTGAAGCGAAAGCCATCCATTGACAAGAAAAGTCCATTTGCAGTCACTCATGCCTTCGAAAGCCTTATTCCCCTCTTTAAATGTTTTTATAATCTCGTTATTAATTTAGAGTTGAATTTTTTGACATTTTTCATTAAAACATATTATAATTGAATGTTTACCTTGAGAAACGTGAGGTGAAAGCGATCTATTGACAAGAAAATGCCATTTCTAGTCACTCATGGCTTCTAAAGCCGTATTACTCGCTTTAAAGGGTTTTATAATCTTATTATTGAATTTAGGTTGTATTTTTTTACATTTTTCATTAAGACAGATTGTAATTGAATGTTTACCTCGGGAAACATGAATCAAAAGCCATCCATTGACAAGAGAAGTCCATTTGCAGTCGCTCATGCCTTCGGAAGCCTTATTCCCATCTTTAAATGGTTTTATAATCTCGTTATTAATTTAAAGTTAAATTTTTTTACATTTTTCATTCAAACATAGTATAATTGAATGTTTACCTTAAGAAACGTGAAGTGAAAGCGATCGATTGACAAGAAAGGCCATTTATAGTCACTCATGGCTTTAAAAGCCTTATTACTCGCCTTAAAGGGTTTTATAATCTCATTATTGAATTTAAGTTGTATTTTTTTACGTTTTTCATTAAGACAGATTGTAATTGAATGTTTACCTCGGGACACGTGAAGTGAAAGCCATCCATTGATAAGAAAATTTCACTGGCAGTCGCTCATGCCTTCGGAAGCCTTATTCCCCTCTTTAAATGGTTTTATAATCTTGTTATTAATTTAAAGTTGAATTTTTTTTCTATTTTTCATTAAAACATAGTATAATTGAATGTTTACCTTGAGAAACGTGAAGTGAAAGCGATCGATTTACAAGAAATGGCCATTTACAGTTACTCATACCTTCGAAAGCCTTTTTCCCCTCTTTAAATGGTTTTATGATCTCGTTATTAATTTTCAATTAAATTTTTTTACATTTTTCATGAAAACAAATTAATATTTAATGTTTACATTGAGAAATGTGAGGTCAAAGCGATCGATTGACAAGAAAATGCTATTTATAGTCACTCATGGCTTCAAAACCCTTATTACTTGCCTTAAAGGGTTTTATAATCTCATTATTGATTTTAACTTGTATTTTTTTACATTTTTCATTAAGACAGATTGTAATTGAATGTTTACCTCGGGTCACGTGAAGTGAAAGCCATCCATTGACAAGAAAAGTCCATTTGCAGTCGCTCATGCCTTCGGAAGCCTTATTCCCCTCTTTAAATGGTTTTATAATCTCGTTATTAATTTAAAGTTGAATTTTTTTACATTTTTTCATTAAAACATAGTATAATTGAATGTTTACCTCGAGAAACGTGAAGTGAAAGTGATCGATTGACAAGAAAAGGCCATTTATAGTCACTCATGGCTTTAAAAGCCTTATTACTCGCCTTAAAGGGTTTTATAATCTCATTATTGAATTTAAGTTGTATTTTTTTACATTTTTCATTAAGACAGATTGTAATTGAATGTTTACTCTGAGAAATGTGAAGCGAAAGCCATCCATTGACAAGAAAAGTCCATTTGCATCACTCATGCCTTCGAAAGCCTTATTCCCCTCTCTAAATGGTTTTATGATCTCGTTATTAATTTTAAATAGAATTTTTTTACATTTTTCATTAAAACAGATTAAAATTGAATTTTTACCTTGACAAACGTGAGGTGAAAGCGATCGATTGACAAGAAAATGCCATTTATAGTCACTCGTGGCTGCAAAAGCCTTATTACTTGCCTTAAAGGGTTTTATAATCTCATTATTGATTTTAACTTGTATTTTTTTACATTTTTCATTAAGACAGATTGTAATTGAATGTTTACCTCGGGACACGTGAAGTGAAAGCCATCCATTGACAAGAAAAGTCCATTTGCACTCGCTTATGCCTTCGGAAGCCTTATTCCCATCTTTAAATGGTTTTATAATCTCGTTATTAATTTAAAGTTGAATTTTTTTACATTTTTCATTAAAACATAGTATAATTGAATGTTTACCTTGAGAAACGTGAAGTGAAAGCGATCGATTGACAAGAAAAGGCCATTTACAGTTACTCATACCTTCGAAAGTCTTTTTCCCCTCTTTAAATGGTTTTATGATCTCGTTATTAATTTTTAATTAAATTTTTTTACATTTTTCATTAAAACAAATTAATATTTAATGTTTACCTTGAGAAATGTGAGGGCAAAGCGATCGATTGACAAGAAAAGGCTATTTATAGTCACTCATGGCTCCAAAAGCCTTATTACTCGCCTTAAAGGGTTTTATAATCTCATTATTGATTTTAACTTGTATTTTTTTACATTTTTCATTAAGACAGATTGTAATTGAATGTTTACCTTGAGAAACGTGAGGTGAAAGTGATCGATTGACAAGAAAAGGCCATTTATAGTCACTCAAGGCTTCAAAAGCCTTATTACTCGCCTTAAAGGGTTTTATAATCTTATTATTGATTTTAACTTGTATTTTTTTACATTTTTCATTAAGACAGATTGTAATTAAATGTTTACCTCGGGAAACGTGAAGCGAATGCCATCCATTGACAAGAAAAGTCCATTTGCACTCGCTCATGCCTTCGGAAGCCTTATTCCCATCTTTAAATGGTTTTATAATCTCGTTATTAATTTAAAGTTGAATTTTTTTACATTTTTCATTAAAACATAGTATAATTGAATGTTTACCTTGAGAAACGTGAAGTGAAAGCGATCGATTGACAAGAAAGGCCATTTATAGTCACTCATGGCTTTAAAAGCCTTATTACTCGCCTTAAAGGGTTTTATAATCTCATTATTGAATTTAAGTTGTATTTTTTTACATTTATCATTAAGACAGATTGTAATTGAATGTTTACCTCGGGACACGTGAAGTGAAAGCCATCTATTGACAAGAAAAGTCCATTTGCAGTCGCTCATGCCTTCGGAAGCCTTATTCCCCTCTTTAAATGGTTTTATAATCTCGTTATTAATTTAAAGTTGAATTTCTTTACATTTTTCATTAAAACATAGTATAATTGAATGTTTACCTTGAGAAACGTGAAGTGAAAGTGATCGATTGACAAGAAAAGGCCATTTACAGTTACTCATACCCTCGAAAGCCTTTTTCCCCTCTTTAAATGGTTTTATGATCTCGTTATTAATTTTCAAGTAAATTTTTTTACATTTTTCATTAAAACAAATTAATATTTAATGTTTACCTTGAGAAATGTGAGGTCAAAGCGATCGATTGACAAGAAAAGGCTATTTATAGTCACTCATGGTTTCAAAAGCCTTATTACTCGCCTTAAAGGGTTTTATAATCTCATTATTGATTTTAACTTGTATTTTTTCACATTTTTCTGTAAGACAGATTGTAATTGAATGTTTACCTCGGGACACGTGAAGTGAAAGCCATCCATTGGCAAGAAAAGTCCATTTGCAGTCGCTCATGCCTTCGGAAGCCTTATTCCCCTCTTTAAATGGTTTTATAATCTCGTTATTAATTTAAAGTTGATTTTTTTTACATTTTTCATTAAAACATAGTATAATTGAATGTTTACCTTGAGAAACGTGAAGGGAAAGCGATCGATTGAGAAGAAAAGGACATTTATAGTCACTCATGGCTTTAAAAGCCTTATTACTCGCCTTAAAGGGTTTTATAATCTCATTATTGAATTTAAGTTGTATTTTTTTACATTTTTCATTAAGACAGATTGTAATTGAATGTTTACTCTGAGAAACGTGAAGCGAAAGCCATCCATTGACAAGAAAAGTCCATTTGCATCACTCATGCCTTCGAAAGCCTTATTCCCCTCTCTAAATGGTTTTATGATCTCGTTATTAATTTTAAATAGAATTTTTTTACATTTTTCATTAAAACAGATTAAAATTAAATTTTTACCTTGACAAACGTGAGGTGAAAGCGATCGATTGAGAAGAAAAGGCCATTTATAGTCACTCATGGCTGCAAAAGCCTTATTACTTGCCTTAAAGGGTTTTATAATCTCATTATTGATTTTAACTTGTATTTTTTTACATTTTTCATTAAGACAGATTGTAATTGAATGTTTACCTCGGGACACGTGAAGTGAAAGCCATCCATTGACAAGAAAAGTCCATTTGCACTCGCTCATGCCTTCGGAAGCCTTATTCCCATCTTTAAATGGTTTTATAATCTCGTTATTAATTTAAAGTTGAATTTTTTTACATTTTTCATTAAAACATAGTATAATTGAATGTTTACCTTGAGAAACGTGAAGTGAAAGTGATCGATTGACAAGAAAAGGCCATTTACAGTTACTCATACCTTTGAAAGTCTTTTTCCCCTCTTTAAATGGTTTTATGATCTCGTTATTAATTTTTAATTAAATTTTTTTACATTTTTCATTAAAACAAATTAATATTTAATGTTTACCTTGAGAAATATGAGGGCAAAGCGATCGATTGACAAGAAAAGGCTATTTATAGTCACTCATGGCTTCAAAAGCCTTTTTACTCGCCTTAAAGGGTTTTATAATCTCATTATTGATTTTAACTTGTATTTTTTTACATTTTTCATTAAGACAGATTGTAATTGAATGTTTACCTTGAGAAACGTGAGGTGAAAGCCATCGATTGACAAGAAAAGGCCATTTATAGTCACTCAAGGCTTCAAAAGCCTTATTACTCGCCTTAAAGGGTTCTATAATCTTATTATTGATTTTAACTTGTATTTTTTTATATTTTTCATTAAGACAGATTGTAATTGAATGTTTACCTCAGAAAACGTGAAGCGAAAGCCATCCATTGACAAGAAAAGTCCATTTGCAGTCACTCATGCCTTCGAAAGCCTTATTCCCCTCTTTAAATGTTTTTATAATCTCGTTATTAATTTAGAGTTGAATTTTTTGACATTTTTCATTAAAACATATTATAATTGAATGTTTACCTTGAGAAACGTGAGGTGAAAGCGATCTATTGACAAGAAAATGCCATTTCTAGTCACTCATGGCTTCTAAAGCCGTATTACTCGCTTTAAAGGGTTTTATAATCTTATTATTGAATTTAGGTTGTATTTTTTTACATTTTTCATTAAGACAGATTGTAATTGAATGTTTACCTCGGGAAACATGAATCAAAAGCCATCCATTGACAAGAGAAGTCCATTTGCAGTCGCTCATGCCTTCGGAAGCCTTATTCCCATCTTTAAATGGTTTTATAATCTCGTTATTAATTTAAAGTTAAATTTTTTTACATTTTTCATTCAAACATAGTATAATTGAATGTTTACCTTAAGAAACGTGAAGTGAAAGCGATCGATTGACAAGAAAGGCCATTTATAGTCACTCATGGCTTTAAAAGCCTTATTACTCGCCTTAAAGGGTTTTATAATCTCATTATTGAATTTAAGTTGTATTTTTTTACGTTTTTCATTAAGACAGATTGTAATTGAATGTTTACCTCGGGACACGTGAAGTGAAAGCCATCCATTGATAAGAAAATTTCACTGGCAGTCGCTCATGCCTTCGGAAGCCTTATTCCCCTCTTTAAATGGTTTTATAATCTTGTTATTAATTTAAAGTTGAATTTTTTTTCTATTTTTCATTAAAACATAGTATAATTGAATGTTTACCTTGAGAAACGTGAAGTGAAAGCGATCGATTTACAAGAAATGGCCATTTACAGTTACTCATACCTTCGAAAGCCTTTTTCCCCTCTTTAAATGGTTTTATGATCTCGTTATTAATTTTCAATTAAATTTTTTTACATTTTTCATGAAAACAAATTAATATTTAATGTTTACATTGAGAAATGTGAGGTCAAAGCGATCGATTGACAAGAAAATGCTATTTATAGTCACTCATGGCTTCAAAACCCTTATTACTTGCCTTAAAGGGTTTTATAATCTCATTATTGATTTTAACTTGTATTTTTTTACATTTTTCATTAAGACAGATTGTAATTGAATGTTTACCTCGGGTCACGTGAAGTGAAAGCCATCCATTGACAAGAAAAGTCCATTTGCAGTCGCTCATGCCTTCGGAAGCCTTATTCCCCTCTTTAAATGGTTTTATAATCTCGTTATTAATTTAAAGTTGAATTTTTTTACATTTTTTCATTAAAACATAGTATAATTGAATGTTTACCTCGAGAAACGTGAAGTGAAAGTGATCGATTGACAAGAAAAGGCCATTTATAGTCACTCATGGCTTTAAAAGCCTTATTACTCGCCTTAAAGGGTTTTATAATCTCATTATTGAATTTAAGTTGTATTTTTTTACATTTTTCATTAAGACAGATTGTAATTGAATGTTTACTCTGAGAAATGTGAAGCGAAAGCCATCCATTGACAAGAAAAGTCCATTTGCATCACTCATGCCTTCGAAAGCCTTATTCCCCTCTCTAAATGGTTTTATGATCTCGTTATTAATTTTAAATAGAATTTTTTTACATTTTTCATTAAAACAGATTAAAATTGAATTTTTACCTTGACAAACGTGAGGTGAAAGCGATCGATTGACAAGAAAATGCCATTTATAGTCACTCGTGGCTGCAAAAGCCTTATTACTTGCCTTAAAGGGTTTTATAATCTCATTATTGATTTTAACTTGTATTTTTTTACATTTTTCATTAAGACAGATTGTAATTGAATGTTTACCTCGGGACACGTGAAGTGAAAGCCATCCATTGACAAGAAAAGTCCATTTGCACTCGCTTATGCCTTCGGAAGCCTTATTCCCATCTTTAAATGGTTTTATAATCTCGTTATTAATTTAAAGTTGAATTTTTTTACATTTTTCATTAAAACATAGTATAATTGAATGTTTACCTTGAGAAACGTGAAGTGAAAGCGATCGATTGACAAGAAAAGGCCATTTACAGTTACTCATACCTTCGAAAGTCTTTTTCCCCTCTTTAAATGGTTTTATGATCTCGTTATTAATTTTTAATTAAATTTTTTTACATTTTTCATTAAAACAAATTAATATTTAATGTTTACCTTGAGAAATGTGAGGGCAAAGCGATCGATTGACAAGAAAAGGCTATTTATAGTCACTCATGGCTCCAAAAGCCTTATTACTCGCCTTAAAGGGTTTTATAATCTCATTATTGATTTTAACTTGTATTTTTTTACATTTTTCATTAAGACAGATTGTAATTGAATGTTTACCTTGAGAAACGTGAGGTGAAAGCGATCGATTGACAAGAAAAGGCCATTTATAGTCACTCAAGGCTTCAAAAGCCTTATTACTCGCCTTAAAGGGTTCTATAATCTTATTATTGATTTTAACTTGTATTTTTTTATATTTTTCATTAAGACAGATTGTAATTGAATGTTTACCTCAGAAAACGTGAAGCGAAAGCCATCCATTGACAAGAAAAGTCCATTTGCAGTCACTCATGCCTTCGAAAGCCTTATTCCCCTCTTTAAATGTTTTTATAATCTCGTTATTAATTTAGAGTTGAATTTTTTGACATTTTTCATTAAAACATATTATAATTGAATGTTTACCTTGAGAAACTTGAGGTGAAAGCGATCTATTGACAAGAAAATGCCATTTCTAGTCACTCATGGCTTCTAAAGCCTTATTACTCGCTTTAAAGGGTTTTATAATCTTATTATTGAATTTAGGTTGTATTTTTTTACATTTTTCATTAAGACAGATTGTAATTGAATGTTTACCTCGGGAAACATGAAGCGAAAGCCATCCATTGACAAGAGAAGTCCATTTGCAGTCGCTCATGCCTTCGGAAGCCTTATTCTCATCTTTAAATGGTTTTATAATCTCGTTATTAATTTAAAGTTAAATTTTTTTACATTTTTCATTCAAACATAGTATAATTGAATGTTTACCTTAAGAAACGTGAAGTGAAAGCGATCGATTGACAAGAAAGGCCATTTATAGTCACTCATGGCTTTAAAAGCCTTATTACTCGCCTTAAAGGGTTTTATAATCTCATTATTGAATTTAAGTTGTATTTTTTTACGTTTTTCATTAAGACAGATTGTAATTGAATGTTTACCTCGGGACACGTGAAGTGAAAGCCATCCATTGAAAAACAAAGTTCATTTGCAGTCGCTCATGCCTTCGGAAGCCTTATTCCCCTCTTTAAATGGTTTTATAATCTCGTTATTAATTTAAAGTTGAATTTTTTTACATTTTTCATTAAAACATAGTATAATTGAATGTTTACCTTGAGAAACGTGAAGTGAAAGCGATCGATTGACAAGAAAAGGCCATTTATAGTTACTCATACCTTCGAAAGCCTTTTTCCCCTCTTTAAATGGTTTTATGATCTCGTTATTAATTTTCAATTAAATTTTTTTACATTTTTCATGAAAACAAATTAATATTTAATGTTTACATTGAGAAATGTGAGGTCAAAGCGATCGATTGACAAGAAAAGGCTATTTATAGTCACTCATGGCTTCAAAACCCTTATTACTCGCCTTAAAGGGTTTTATAATCTCATTATTGATTTTAACTTGTATTTTTTTACATTTTTCATTAAGACAGATTGTAATTGAATGTTTACCTCGGGACACGTGAAGTGAAAGCCATCCATTGACAAGAAAAGTCCATTTGCACTCGCTCATGCCTTCGGAAGCCTTATTCCCATCTTTAAATGGTTTTATAATCTCGTTATTAATTTAAAGTTGAATTTTTTTACATTTTTCATTAAAACATAGTATAATTGAATGTTTACTTTGAGAAACATGAAGTGAAAGCGATCGATTGACAAGAAAAGGCCATTTACAGTTAGTCATACCTTCGAAAGTCTTTTTCCCCTCTTTAAATGGTTTTATGATCTCGTTATTAATTTTTAATTAAATTTTTTTACTTTTTTCATTAAAACAAATTAATATTTAATGTTTACCTTGAGAAATGTGAGGGCAAAGCGATCGATTGACAAGAAAAGGCTATTTATAGTCACTCATGGCTTCAAAAGCCTTATTACTCGCCTTAAAGGGTTTTATAATCTCATTATTGATTTTAACTTGTATTTTTTTACATTTTTCATGAAGACAGATTGTAATTGAATGTTTACCTTGAGAAACATGAGGTGAAAGCGATCGATTGACAAGAAAAGGCCATTTATAGTCACTCAAGGCTTCAAAAGCCTTATTACTCGCCTTAAAGGGTTCTATAATCTTATTATTGATTTTAACTTGTATTTTTTTATATTTTTCATTAAGACAGATTGTAATTGAATGTTTACCTCAGAAAACGTGAAGCGAAAGCCATCCATTGACAAGAAAAGTCCATTTGCAGTCACTCATGCCTTCGAAAGCCTTATTCCCCTCTTTAAATGTTTTTATAATCTCGTTATTAATTTAGAGTTGAATTTTTTGACATTTTTCATTAAAACATATTATAATTGAATGTTTACCTTGAGAAACGTGAGGTGAAAGCAATCTATTGACAAGAAAATGCCATTTCTAGTCACTCATGGCTTCTAAAGCCTTATTACTCGCTTTAAAGGGTTTTATAATCTTATTATTGAATTTAACTTGTATTTTTTTACATTTTTCATTAAGACAGATTGTAATTGAATGTTTACCTCGGGACACGTGAAGTGAATGCCATCCATTGACAAGAAAAGTCCATTTGCAGTCGCTCATGCCTTCGGAAGCCTTATTCCCCTCTTTAAATGGTTTTATAATCTCGTTATTAATTTAAAGTTGAATTTTTTTACATTTTTCATTAAAACATAGTATAATTGAATGTTTACCTTAAGAAACGTGAAGTGAAAGCGATCGATTGACAAGAAAGGCCATTTATAGTCACTCATGGCTTTAAAAGCCTTATTACTCGCCTTAAAGGGTTTTATAATCTCATTATTGAATTTAAGTTGTATTTTTTTACATTTTTCATTAAGACAGATTGTAATTGAATGTTTACCTCGGGACACGTGAAGTGAAAGCCATCCATTGAAAAACAAAGTTCATTTGCAGTCGCTCATGCCTTCGGAAGCCTTATTCCCCTCTTTAAATGGTTTTATAATCTCGTTATTAATTTAAAGTTGAATTTTTTTACATTTTTCATTAAAACATAGTATAATTGAATGTTTACCTTGAGAAACGTGAAGTGAAAGCGATCGATTGACAAGAGAAGGCCATTTATAGTTACTCATACCTTCGAAATCCTTTTTCCCCTCTTTAAATGGTTTTATGATCTCGTTATTAATTTTCAATTAAATTTTTTTACATTTTTCATGAAAACAAATTAATATTTAACGTTTACATTGAGAAATGTGAGGTCAAAGCGATCGATTGACAAGAAAAGGCTATTTATAGTCACTCATGGCTTCAAAACCCTTATTACTCGCCTTAAAGGGTTTTATAATCTCATTATTAATTTTAACTTGTATTTTTTTACATTTTTCATTAAGACAGATTGTAATTGAATGTTTACCTCGGGACACGTGAAGTGAAAGCCATCCATTGACAAGAAAAGTCCATTTGCAGTCGCTCATGCCTTCGGAAGCCTTATTCCCCTCTTTAAATGGTTTTATAATCTCGTTATTAATTTAAAGTTGAATTTTTTTACATTTTTCATTAAAACATAGTATAATTGAATGTTTACCTCGAGAAACGTGAAGTGAAAGTGATCGATTGACAAGAAAAGGCCATTTATAGTCACTCATGGCTTTAAAAGCCTTATTACTCGCCTTAAAGGGTTTTATAATCTCATTATTGAATTTAAGTTGTATTTTTTTACATTTTTCATTAAGACAGATTGTAATTGAATGTTTACTCTGAGAAACGTGAAGCGAAAGCCATCCATTGACAAGAAAAGTCCATTTGCATCACTCATGCCTTCGAAAGCCTTATTCCCCTCTCTAAATGGTTTTATGATCTCGTTATTAATTTTAAATAGAATTTTTTTACATTTTTCATTAAAACAGATTAAAATTGAATTTTTACCTTGACAAACGTGAGGTGAAAGCGATCGATTGACAAGAAAAGGTCATTTATAGTCACTCATGGCTGCAAAAGCCTTATTACTTGCCTTAAAGGGTTTTATAATCTCATTATTGATTTTAACTTGTATTTTTTTACATTTTTCATTAAGACAGATTGTAATTGAATGTTTACCTCGGGACACATGAAGTGAAAGCCATCCATGGACAAGAAAAGTCCATTTGCACTCGCTCATGCCTTCGGAAGCCTTATTCCCATCTTTAAATGGTTTTATAATCTCGTTATTAATTTAAAGTTGAATTTTTTTACATTTTTCATTAAAACATAGTATAATTGAATGTTTACCTTGAGAAACATGAAGTGAAAGCGATCGATTGGCAAGAAAAGGCCATTTACAGTTAGTCATACCTTCGAAAGTCTTTTTCCCCTCTTTAAATGGTTTTATGATCTCGTTATTAATTTTTAATTAAATTTTTTTACTTTTTTCATTAAAACAAATTAATATTTAATGTTTACCTTGAGAAATGTGAGGGCAAAGCGATCGATTGACAAGAAAAGGCTATTTATAGTCACTCATGGCTTCAAAAGCCTTATTACTCGCCTTAAAGGGTTTTATAATCTCATTATTGATTTTAACTTGTATTTTTTTACATTTTTCATTAAGACAGATTGTAATTGAATGTTTACCTTGAGAAACATGAGGTGAAAGCGATCGATTGACAAGAAAAGGCCATTTATAGTCACTCAAGGCTTCAAAAGCCTTATTACTCGCCTTAAAGAGTTCTATAATCTTATTATTGATTTTAACTTGTATTTTTTTATATTTTTCATTAAGACAGATTGTAATTGAATGTTTACCTCAGAAAACGTGAAGCGAAAGCCATCCATTGACAAGAAAAGTCCATTTGCAGTCACTCATGCCTTCGAAAGCCTTATTCCCCTCTTTAAATGTTTTTATAATCTCGTTATTAATTTAGAGTTGAATTTTTTGACATTTTTCATTAAAACATATTATAATTGAATGTTTACCTTGAGAAACGTGAGGTGAAAGCAATCTATTGACAAGAAAATGCCATTTCTAGTCACTCATGGCTTCTAAAGCCTTATTACTCGCTTTAAAGGGTTTTATAATCTTATTATTGAATTTAGGTTGTATTTTTTTACATTTTTCATTAAGACAGATTGTAATTGAATGTTTACCTCGGGAAACATGAAGCGAAAGCCATCCATTGACAAGAGAAGTCCATTTGCAGTCGCTCATGCCTTCGGAAGCCTTATTCCCATCTTTAAATGGTTTTATAATCTCGTTATTAATTTAAAGTTAAATTTTTTTACATTTTTCATTCAAACATAGTATAATTGAATGTTTACCTTAAGAAACGTGAAGTGAAAGCGATCGATTGACAAGAAAGGCCATTTATAGTCACTCATGGCTTTAAAAGCCTTATTACTCGCCTTAAAGGGTTTTATAATCTCATTATTGAATTTAAGTTGTATTTTTTTACGTTTTTCATTAAGACAGATTGTAATTGAATGTTTACCTCGGGACACGTGAAGTGAAAGCCATCCATTGACAAGAAAAGTCCATTTGCAGTCGCTCATGCCTTCGGAAGCCTTATTACCCTCTTTAAATGGTTTTATAATCTCGTTATTAATTTAAAATTGAATTTTTTTACATTTTTCATTAAAACATAGTATAATTGAATGTTTACCTTGAGAAACGTGAAGTGAAAGCGATCGATTGACAAGAAAAGGACATTTATAGTCACTCATGGCTTTAAAAGCCTTATTACTCACCTTAAAGGGTTTTATAATCTCATTATTGAATTTAACTTGTATTTTTTTACGTTTTTCATTAAGACAGATTGTAATTGAATGTTTACCTCGGGACATGTGAAGTGAAAGCCATCCATTGACAAGAAAAGTTCACTTGCAGTCGCTCATGCCTTCGGAAGCCTTATTCCCCTCTTTAAATGGTTTTATAATCTTGTTATTAATTTAAAGTTGAATTTTTTTTCTATTTTTCTTTAAAACATAGTATAATTGAATGTTTACCTTGAGAAACGTGAAGTGAAAGCGATCGATTGACAAGAAATGGCCATTTATAGTCACTCATGGCTTTAAAAGCCTTATTACTCGCCTTAAAGGGTTTTATAATCTCATTATTGAATTTAAGTTGTATTTTTTTACATTTTTCATTAAGACAGATTGTAATTGAATGTTTACCTCGGGACACGTGAAGTGAAAGCCATCCATTGAAAAACAAAGATCATTTGCAGTCGCTCATGCCTTCGGAAGCCTTATTCCCATCTTTAAATGGTTTTATAATCTCGTTATTAATTTAAAGTTAAATTTTTTTACATTTTTCATTCAAACATAGAATAATTGAATGTTTACCTTAAGAAACGTGAAGTGAAAGCGATCGATTGACAAGAAAGGCCATTTATAGTCACTCATGGCTTTAAAAGCCTTATTACTCGCCTTAAACGATTTTATAATCTCATTATTGAATTTAAGTTGTATTTTTTTATGTTTTTCATTAAGACAGATTGTAATTGAATGTTTACCTCGGGACATGTGAAGTGAAAGCCATCCATTGACAAGAAAAGTTCACTTGCAGTCGCTCATGCCTTCGGAAGCCTTATTCCCCTCTTTAAATGGTTTTATAATCTTGTTATTAATTTAAAGTTGAATTTTTTTTCTATTTTTCATTAAAACATAGTATAATTGAATGTTTACCTTGAGAAACGTGAAGTGAAAGCGATCGATTGACAAGAAATAGCCATTTACAGTTACTCATACCTTCGAAAGCCTTTTTCCCCTCTTTAAATGGTTTTATGATCTCGTTATTAATTTTCAATTAAATTTTTTTACATTTTTCCTTAAAACAAATTAATATTTAATGTTTACCTTGAGAAATGTGAGGTCAAAGAGATCGATTGACAAGAAAAGGCTATTTATAGTCACTCATGGCTTCAAAAGCCTTATTACTCGCCTTAAAGGGTTTTATAATCTCATTATTGATTTTAACTTGTATTTTTTTACATTTTTCATTAAGACAGATTGTAATTGAATGTTTACCTCGGGACACGTGAAGTGAAAGCCATCCATTGACAAGAAAAGTCCATTTGCAGTCGCTCATGCCTTCGGAAGCCTTATTCCCCTCTTTAAATGGTTTTATAATCTCGTTATTAATTTAAAGTTGATTTTTTTTACATTTTTCATTAAAACATAGTATAATTGAATGTTTACCTTGAGAAACGTGAAGTGAAAGCGATCGATTGACAAGAAAAGGCCATTTATAGTTACTCATACCTTCGAAAGCCTTTTTCCCCTCTTTAAATGGTTTTATGATCTCGTTATTAATTTTCAATTAAATTTTTTTACATTTTTCATGAAAACAAATTAATATTTAATGTTTACATTGAGAAATGTGAGGTCAAAGCGATCGATTGACAAGAAAAGGCTATTTATAGTCACTCATGGCTTCAAAACCCTTATTACTCGCCTTAAAGGGTTTTATAATCTCATTATTGATTTTAACTTGTATTTTTTTACATTTTTCATTAAGACAGATTGTAATTGAATGTTTACCTCGGGACACGTGAAGTGAAAGCCATCCATTGACAAGAAAAGTCCATTTGCACTCGCTCATGCCTTCGGAAGCCTTATTCCCATCTTTAAATGGTTTTATAATCTCGTTATTAATTTAAAGTTGAATTTTTTTACATTTTTCATTAAAACATAGTATAATTGAATGTTTACCTTGAGAAACATGAAGTGAAAGCGATCGATTGGCAAGAAAAGGCCATTTACAGTTAGTCATACCTTCGAAAGTCTTTTTCCCCTCTTTAAATGGTTTTATGATCTCGTTATTAATTTTTAATTAAATTTTTTTACTTTTTTCATTAAAACAAATTAATATTTAATGTTTACCTTGAGAAATGTGAGGGCAAAGCGATCGATTGACAAGAAAAGGCTATTTATAGTCACTCATGGCTTCAAAAGCCTTATTACTCGCCTTAAAGGGTTTTATAATCTCATTATTGATTTTAACTTGTATTTTTTTACATTTTTCATTAAGACAGATTGTAATTGAATGTTTACCTTGAGAAACATGAGGTGAAAGCGATCGATTGACAAGAAAAGGCCATTTATAGTCACTCAAGGCTTCAAAAGCCTTATTACTCGCCTTAAAGAGTTCTATAATCTTATTATTGATTTTAACTTGTATTTTTTTATATTTTTCATTAAGACAGATTGTAATTGAATGTTTACCTCAGAAAACGTGAAGCGAAAGCCATCCATTGACAAGAAAAGTCCATTTGCAGTCACTCATGCCTTCGAAAGCCTTATTCCCCTCTTTAAATGTTTTTATAATCTCGTTATTAATTTAGAGTTGAATTTTTTGACATTTTTCATTAAAACATATTATAATTGAATGTTTACCTTGAGAAACGTGAGGTGAAAGCAATCTATTGACAAGAAAATGCCATTTCTAGTCACTCATGGCTTCTAAAGCCTTATTACTCGCTTTAAAGGGTTTTATAATCTTATTATTGAATTTAGGTTGTATTTTTTTACATTTTTCATTAAGACAGATTGTAATTGAATGTTTACCTCGGGAAACATGAAGCGAAAGCCATCCATTGACAAGAGAAGTCCATTTGCAGTCGCTCATGCCTTCGGAAGCCTTATTCCCATCTTTAAATGGTTTTATAATCTCGTTATTAATTTAAAGTTAAATTTTTTTACATTTTTCATTCAAACATAGTATAATTGAATGTTTACCTTAAGAAACGTGAAGTGAAAGCGATCGATTGACAAGAAAGGCCATTTATAGTCACTCATGGCTTTAAAAGCCTTATTACTCGCCTTAAAGGGTTTTATAATCTCATTATTGAATTTAAGTTGTATTTTTTTACGTTTTTCATTAAGACAGATTGTAATTGAATGTTTACCTCGGGACACGTGAAGTGAAAGCCATCCATTGACAAGAAAAGTCCATTTGCAGTCGCTCATGCCTTCGGAAGCCTTATTACCCTCTTTAAATGGTTTTATAATCTCGTTATTAATTTAAAATTGAATTTTTTTACATTTTTCATTAAAACATAGTATAATTGAATGTTTACCTTGAGAAACGTGAAGTGAAAGCGATCGATTGACAAGAAAAGGACATTTATAGTCACTCATGGCTTTAAAAGCCTTATTACTCACCTTAAAGGGTTTTATAATCTCATTATTGAATTTAACTTGTATTTTTTTACGTTTTTCATTAAGACAGATTGTAATTGAATGTTTCCTCGGGACATGTGAAGTGAAAGCCATCCATTGACAAGAAAAGTTCACTTGCAGTCGCTCATGCCTTCGGAAGCCTTATTCCCCTCTTTAAATGGTTTTATAATCTTGTTATTAATTTAAAGTTGAATTTTTTTTCTATTTTTCTTTAAAACATAGTATAATTGAATGTTTACCTTGAGAAACGTGAAGTGAAAGCGATCGATTGACAAGAAATGGCCATTTATAGTCACTCATGGCTTTAAAAGCCTTATTACTCGCCTTAAAGGGTTTTATAATCTCATTATTGAATTTAAGTTGTATTTTTTTACATTTTTCATTAAGACAGATTGTAATTGAATGTTTACCTCGGGACACGTGAAGTGAAAGCCATCCATTGAAAAACAAAGTTCATTTGCAGTCGCTCATGCCTTCGGAAGCCTTATTCCCATCTTTAAATGGTTTTATAATCTCGTTATTAATTTAAAGTTAAATTTTTTTACATTTTTCATTCAAACATAGAATAATTGAATGTTTACCTTAAGAAACGTGAAGTGAAAGCGATCGATTGACAAGAAAGGCCATTTATAGTCACTCATGGCTTTAAAAGCCTTATTACTCGCCTTAAACGATTTTATAATCTCATTATTGAATTTAAGTTGTATTTTTTTACGTTTTTCATTAAGACAGATTGTAATTGAATGTTTACCTCGGGACATGTGAAGTGAAAGCCATCCATTGACAAGAAAAGTTCACTTGCAGTCGCTCATGCCTTCGGAAGCCTTATTCCCCTCTTTAAATGGTTTTATAATCTTGTTATTAATTTAAAGTTGAATTTTTTTTCTATTTTTCATTAAAACATAGTATAATTGAATGTTTACCTTGAGAAACGTGAAGTGAAAGCGATCGATTGACAAGAAATAGCCATTTACAGTTACTCATACCTTCGAAAGCCTTTTTCCCCTCTTTAAATGGTTTTATGATCTCGTTATTAATTTTCAATTAAATTTTTTTACATTTTTCCTTAAAACAAATTAATATTTAATGTTTACCTTGAGAAATGTGAGGTCAAAGAGATCGATTGACAAGAAAAGGCTATTTATAGTCACTCATGGCTTCAAAAGCCTTATTACTCGCCTTAAAGGGTTTTATAATCTCATTATTGATTTTAACTTGTATTTTTTTACATTTTTCATTAAGACAGATTGTAATTGAATGTTTACCTCGGGACACGTGAAGTGAAAGCCATCCATTGACAAGAAAAGTCCATTTGCAGTCGCTCATGCCTTCGGAAGCCTTATTACCCTCTTTAAATGGTTTTATAATCTCGTTATTAATTTAAAATTGAATTTTTTTACATTTTTCATTAAAACATAGTATAATTGAATGTTTACCTTGAGAAACGTGAAGTGAAAGCGATCGATTGACAAGAAAAGGACATTTATAGTCACTCATGGCTTTAAAAGCCTTATTACTCACCTTAAAGGGTTTTATAATCTCATTATTGAATTTAAGTTGTATTTTTTTACATTTTTCATTAAGACAGATTGTAATTGAATGTTTACCCTGAGAAACGTGAAGCGAAAGCCATCCATTGACAAGAAAAGTCCATTTGCATCACTCATGCCTTCGAAAGCCTTATTCCCCTCTCTAAATGGTTTTATGATCTCGTTATTTATTTTAAATGGAATTTTTTTACATTTTTCATTAAAACAGATTAAAATTGAATGTTTACCTTGAGAAACATGAGGTGAAAGCGATTGATTGACAAGAAAAGGCCATTTACAATCACTCATGGCTTCAAAAGCCTTATTACTCGCCTTAAAGGCTTTTATAAACTCATTATTGATTTTACATTGTATTTTTTTACATTTTTCCTTAAAACAAATTAATATTTAATGTTTACCTTGAGAAATGTGAGGTCAAAGAGATCGATTGACAAGAAAAGGCTATTTATAGTCACTCATGGCTTCAAAACCCTTATTACTCGCCTTAAAGGGTTTTATAATCACATTATTGATTTTAACTTGTATTTTTTTATATTTTTCATTAAGACAGATTGTAATTGAATGTTTACCTCGGGACACGTGAAGTGAAAGCCATCCATTGACAAGAAAAGTCCATTTGCAGTCGCTCATGCCTTCGGAAGCCTTATTACCCTCTTTAAATGGTTTTATAATCTCGTTATTAATTTAAAGTTGAATTTTTTTTCATTTTTCATTAAAACATAGTATAATTGAATGTTTACCTTGAGAAACGTGAAGTGAAAGCGATCGATTGACAAGAAAAGGCCATTTATAGTCACTCATGGCTTTAAAAGCCTTATTACTCGCCTTAAAGGGTTTTATAATCTCATTATTGAATTTAAGTTGTATTTTTTGACATTTTTCATTAAGACAGATTGTAATTGAATGTTTACCCTAAGAAACGTAAAGCGAAAGCCATCCAGTGACAAGAAAAGTCCATTTGCATCACTCATGCCGTCGAAAGCCTTATTCCCCTCTCTAAATGGTTTTATGATCTCGTTATTAATTTTAAATGGACTTTTATTACATTTTTCATTAAACCAGATTAAAATTGAATGTTTACCTTGAGAAACGTGAGGTGAAAGCGATCGATTGACAAGAAAAGGACGTTTATAGTCACTCATGGCTTCAAAAGCCTTATTACTCGCGTGAAAGGGTTTTATAATCTTATTATTGATTTTAACTTGAATTTTTTTAAATTTTTCATTAAGATAGATTGTAATTGAATGTTGACCTCGGGTAACCTGAAGCGAAAGCCATCGATTGACAAGAAAAGTTCATTTATAGTCACTCATGCCTTCGAAAGCCTTATTTCCCTCTTTAAATGGTTTTATAATCTCGTTATTAATTTAAAGTTGAATTTTTTTACATTTTACATTAAAACATATTATAATTGAATGTTTACCTTGAGAAACGTGAAGTGAAAGCGATTGATTGACAAGAAAGGGCCATTTACAGTCACTCATGGCTTCAAAAGCCTTATTACTCTCCTTAAAGGCTTTTATAAACTCATTATTGATTTTAACTTGTATTTTTTTAGATTTCTCATTAAGACAGATTGTTATTGAATGTGTACCTTGAGAAACGTGAGGTGAAAGCGATCGATTGACAAGAAAACGCCATTTATAGTTACTCAAGGCTTCAAAAGCCTTATTACTCGCCTTAAAGGGTTCTATAATCTTATTATTAATTTTAACTTGTATTTTTTTATATTTTTCATTAAGACAGATTGTAATTGAATGTTTACCTCGGGAAACGTGAAGCGAAAGCCATCCATTGACAAAAAAAGTCCATTTGCAGTCACTCATGCCTTCGAAAGCCTTATTCCCCTCTTTAAATGGTTTTATAATCTCGTTATTAATTTAGAGTTGAATTTTCTTACTTTTTTCATTAAAACATATTATAATTGAATGTTTACCTTGAGAAACGTGAGGTGAAAGCGATCGATTGACAAGAAAAGGCAATTTCTAGTCACTCATGGCTTCTAAAGCCTTATTACTCGCTTTAAAGGGTTTTATAATCTTATTATTGAATTTAGGTTGTGTTTTTTTACATTTTTCATTAAGACAGTTTGTAATTGAATGTTTACCTCGGGAAACATGAAGCGAAAGCCATCCATTGACAAGAAAATTCCATTTGCAGTCACTAATTCCTTCGGAAGCCTTATTCCCCTCTTTAAATGGTTTTACCATCTCGTTATTAATTTTCAATTGAATTTTTTTACATTTTTCATTAAAACAAATTAATATTTAATGTTTACCTTGAGAAATGTGAGGTGAAAGCGATCGATTGACAAGAAAAGGCCATTTATAGTCACTCATGGCTTCAAAAGCCTTATTACTCGCCTTAAAGGGTTTTATAATCTCATTATTGATTTTAACTTGTATTTTTTTACATTTTTCATTAAGACAGATTGTAATTGAATGTTTACCTCGGGACACGTGAAGTGAAAGCCATCCATTGACAAGAAAAGTCCATTTGCAGTCGCTCATGCCTTCGGAAGCCTTATTACCCTCTTTAAATGGTTTTATAATCTCGTTATTAATTTAAAGTTGAATTTTTTTTCATTTTTCATTAAAACATAGTATAATTGAATGTTTACCTTGAGAAACGTGAAGTGAAAGCGATCGATTGACAAGAAAAGGCCATTTATAGTCACTCATGGCTTTAAAAGCCTTATTACTTGCCTTAAAGGGTTTTATAATCTCATTATTGAATTTAAGTTGTATTTTTTGACATTTTTCATTAAGACAGATTGTAATTGAATGTTTACCCTAAGAAACGTAAAGCGAAAGCCATCCAGTGACAAGAAAAGTCCATTTGCATCACTCATGCCGTCGAAAGCCTTATTCCCCTCTCTAAATGGTTTTATGATCTCGTTATTAATTTTAAATGGACTTTTATTACATTTTTCATTAAACCAGATTAAAATTGAATGTTTACCTTGAGAAACGTGAGGTGAAAGCGATCGATTGACAAGAAAAGGACGTTTATAGTCACTCATGGCTTCAAAAGCCTTATTACTCGCGTGAAAGGGTTTTATAATCTTATTATTGATTTTAACTTGAATTTTTTTAAATTTTTCATTAAGATAGATTGTAATTGAATGTTGACCTCGGGTAACCTGAAGCGAAAGCCATCGATTGACAAGAAAAGTTCATTTATAGTCACTCATGCCTTCGAAAGCCTTATTTCCCTCTTTAAATGGTTTTATAATCTCGTTATTAATTTAAAGTTGAATTTTTTTACATTTTACATTAAAACATATTATAATTGAATGTTTACCTTGAGAAACGTGAAGTGAAAGCGATTGATTGACAAGAAAGGGCCATTTACAGTCACTCATGGCTTCAAAAGCCTTATTACTCTCCTTAAAGGCTTTTATAAACTCATTATTGATTTTAACTTGTATTTTTTTAGATTTCTCATTAAGACAGATTGTTATTGAATGTGTACCTTGAGAAACGTGAGGTGAAAGCGATCGATTGACAAGAAAACGCCATTTATAGTTACTCAAGGCTTCAAAAGCCTTATTACTCGCCTTAAAGGGTTCTATAATCTTATTATTAATTTTAACTTGTATTTTTTTATATTTTTCATTAAGACAGATTGTAATTGAATGTTTACCTCGGGAAACGTGAAGCGAAAGCCATCCATTGACAAAAAAAGTCCATTTGCAGTCACTCATGCCTTCGAAAGCCTTATTCCCCTCTTTAAATGGTTTTATAATCTCGTTATTAATTTAGAGTTGAATTTTCTTACTTTTTTCATTAAAACATATTATAATTGAATGTTTACCTTGAGAAACGTGAGGTGAAAGCGATCGATTGACAAGAAAAGGCAATTTCTAGTCACTCATGGCTTCTAAAGCCTTATTACTCGCTTTAAAGGGTTTTATAATCTTATTATTGAATTTAGGTTGTGTTTTTTTACATTTTTCATTAAGACAGTTTGTAATTGAATGTTTACCTCGGGAAACATGAAGCGAAAGCCATCCATTGACAAGAAAATTCCATTTGCAGTCACTAATTCCTTCGGAAGCCTTATTCCCCTCTTTAAATGGTTTTACCATCTCGTTATTAATTTTCAATTGAATTTTTTTACATTTTTCATTAAAACAAATTAATATTTAATGTTTACCTTGAGAAATGTGAGGTGAAAGCGATCGATTGACAAGAAAAGGCCATTTATAGTCACTCATGGCTTCAAAAGCCTTATTACTCGCCTTAAAGGGTTTTATAATCTCATTATTGATTTTAACTTGTATTTTTTTACATTTTTCATTAAGACAGATTGTAATTGAATGTTTACCTCGGGACACGTGAAGTGAATGCCATCCATTGACAAGAAAAGTCCATTTGTAGTCGCTCATGCCTTCGGAAGCCTTATTCCCCTCTTTAAATGGTTTTATAATCTCGTTATTAATTTAAAGTTGAATTTTTTTACATTTTTCATTAAAACATAGTATAATTGAACGTTTACCTTAAGAAACGTGAAGTGAAAGCGATCGATTGACAAGAAAGGCCAATTATAGTCACTCATGGCTTTAAAAGCCTTATTACTCGCCTTAAAGGGTTTTATAATCTCATTATTGAATTTAAGTTGTATTTTTTTACATTTTTCATTAAGACAGATTGTAATTGAATGTTTACCTCGGGACATGTGAAGTGAAAGCCATCCATTGAAAAAAAAAGTTCATTTGCAGTCGCTCATGCATTCGGAAGCCTTATTCCCGTCTTTAAATGGTTTTATAATCTCGTTATTAATTTAAAGTTGAATTTTTTTACATTTTTCATTAAAACAGATTATAATTGAATGTTTACCTCGGGAAACATGAAGCGAAAACCATCCATTGACAAGAAAAGTCCATTTGCAGTCACTCATGCGTTCGAAAGCCTTTTTCCCCTCTTTAAATGATTTTATGATCTCGTTATTAGTTTTCAATTGAATTTTTTTTCATTTTTCATTAAAACAGATTAAAATTGAATGTTTACCTTGAGAAACGTGAGGTGAAAGCGATCGATTGGCAAGAAAAGTCCATTTATAGTCACTCATGGCTTCAAAAGCCTTATTACTCGCCTTAAAGGGTTTTATAATCTTATTATTGATTTTAACTTGTATTTTTTTACATTTTTCATTAAGACAGATTGTAATTGAATGTTTACCTCGGGAAACATGAAGCGAAAGCCATCCATTGACAAGAAAAGTCCATTTGCGGTTACTCATGCCTTCGAAAGCCTTATTCCCCTCTTTAAATGGTTTTATGATCTCGTTATTAATTTAAAGTGGAATTTTTTTACATTTTTCATTAAAACAGATTAGAATTGAATGTTTGCCTTGGGAAACGTGAAGTGAAAGTGATCGATTGATAAGAAAAGTCCATTTATAGTCACTCATGGCTTCTAAAGCCTTATTACTCGCTTTAAAGGGTTTTATAATCTTATTATTGAATTTAAGTTGTATTTTTTTACATTTTTCATTAAGACAAATTGTAATTTAATGTTTACCTCGGGAAACATGAAGCGAAAACCATCCATTGACAAGAAAAGTCCATTTGCAGTCACTCATGCCTTCGAAAGCCTTATTCCCCTCTTTAAATGGTTTTATGATCTCGTTATTAGATTTCAATTGAATTTTTTTTCATTTTTCATTAAAACAGATTAAAATTGAATGTTTACCTTGAGAAACGTGAGGTGAAAGCGATCGATTGACAAGAAAAGTCCATTTATAGTCACTCATGGCTTCAAAAGCCTTATTACTCGCCGTAAAGGGTTTTATAATCTTATTATTGATTTCAACTTTTATTTTTTTACGTTTTTCATTAAGACAGATTGTAATTGAATGTTTACCTCGGGAAACGTGAAGTGAAAGCCATCCATTGACAAGAAAAGTCCATTTGCAGTCACTCATGCCTTCGAAAGCCTTATTCCCCTCTTTAAATGGTTTTATGATCTCGTTATTAATTTAAAGTGGAATTTTTTTACATTTCTCATTAAAACAGAATAGAATTGAATGTTTTCCTTGGGAAACATGAAGTGAAAGTGATCGATTGACAAGAAAAGTCCATTTATAGTCACTCATGGCTTCGAAAGCCTTATTACTCGCTTTAAAGGGTTTTATAGTCTTATTATTGAATTTAAGTTGTATTTTTTTAAAATTTTCATTAATACAGATTGTAATTGAATGTTTACCTCGAGAAACATAAAGCGAAAGCCATCCATTGACAAGAAAAGTCCATTTGCAGTCACTCATGCCTTCGAAAGCCTTATTCCCCTCTTTTAAAGACTTTATGATCTCGTTATTAATTTTCAATTGAATTTTTATCGTTTTTCATTAAAATAGATTAAAATTGAATGTTTACCTGAAGAAACGTGAGGTGAAAGCGATCGATTGACAAGAAAAGGCCATTTATAGTCACTCATGGCTTCAAAAGCCTTATTACTCGCGTGAAAGGGTTTTATAATCTTATTATTGATTTTAACTTGAATATTTTTGCATTTTTCATTAAGGTAGACTGTGATTGAATGTTTACCTCGGGAAACGTGAGGCGAAAGCCATCCATTGACAAGAAAAGTCCATTTGCAGTCATTGATGCCTTCGAAAGCCTTATTCCCCTCTTTAAATGGTTTTATAATCTCGTTATTAATTTAAAGTTGAATTTTTTTACATTTTTCATTAAAATATAGTATAATTGAATGTTTACCTTGAGAAACGTGAAGTGAAAGCAATCGATTGACAAGAAAAGGTCATTTCTAGTCACTCATGGCTTCTAAAGCCTTATTACTCGCTTTAAAGGGTTTTATAATCTTATTATTGAATTTAAGTTGTATTTTTTTACATTTTCCATTAATACAGATTGTAATTGAATGTTTACCTCGGGAAACATGAAGCGAAAACCATCCATTGACAAGAAAAGTCCATTTGCAGTCACTCATGCGTTCGAAAGCCTTTTTCCCCTCTTTAAATGATTTTATGATCTCGTTATTAGATTTCAATTGAATTTTTTTTTATTTTTCATTAAAATAGATTAAAATTGAATGTTTACCTTGAGAAACGTGAGGTGAAAGCGATCGATTGACAAGAAAAGTCCATTTATAGTCACTCATGGCTTCAAAAGCCTTATTACTCGCCGTAAAGGGTTTTATAATCTTATTATTGATTTCAACTTTTATTTTTTTACGTTTTTCATTAAGACAGATTGTAATTGAATGTTTACCTCGGGAAACGTGAAGTGAAAGCCATCCATTGACAAGAAAAGTCCATTTGCAGTCACTCATGCCTTCGAAAGCCTTATTCCCCTCTTTAAATGGTTTTATGATCTCGTTATTAATTTAAAGTGGAATTTTTTTACATTTCTCATTAAAACAGATTAGAATTGAATGTTTTCCTTGGGAAACATGAAGTGAAAGTGATCGATTGACAAGAAAAGTCCATTTATAGTCACTCATGGCTTCGAAAGCTTTATTACTCGCTTTAAAGGGTTTTATAGTCTTATTATTGAATTTAGGTTGTATTTTTTTAAAATTTTCATTAATACAGATTGTAATTGAATGTTTACCTCGAGAAACATAAAGCGAAAGCCATCCATTGACAAGAAAAGTCCATTTGCAGTCACTCATGCCTTCGAAAGCCTTATTCCCCTCTTTTAATGACTTTATGATCTCGTTATTAATTTTCAATTGAATTTTTTATCGTTTTTCATTAAAACAGATTAAAATTGAATGTTTACCTGAAGAAACGTGAGGTGAAAGCGATCGATTGACAAGAAAAGTCCATTTATAGTCACTCATGGCTTTGAAAGCCTTATTACTCGCCTTAAAGGGTTTTATAATCTCATTATTAATTTTAACTTGTATTTTTTTACATTTTTCATTAAGACAGATTGTAATTGAATGTTAACCTCGGGAAAGATGAAGCGAAAACCAACCATTGACAAGAAAAGTCCATTTGCAGTCACTCATGCCTTCGAAAGCCTTATTCCCCTCTTTAAATGATTTTATGATCTCGTTATAATTTTCAATTGAATTTTTTATCATTTTTCATTAAAACAGATTAAAATTGAATGTTTACCTTGAGAAACGTGAGGTGAAAGCGATCGATTGACAAGAAAAGTCCATTTATAGTCACTCATGGCTTCAAAAGCCTTATTACTCGCCGTAAAGGGTTTTATAAACTTATTATTGATTTTAACTTGTATTTTTTTACATTTTTCATTAAGACAGATTGTAATTGAATGTTTACCTCGGGAAAGATGAAGCGAAAACCATCCATTGACAAGAAAAGTCCATTTGCAGTCACTCATGCCTTCGAAAGCCTTATCCCCTCTTTAAATGGTTTTGTAATCTCGTTATTAATTTAGGGATGAATTTTTTTATGTTTTTCATTAAAACATATTATAATTGAATGTTTACCTTGAGAAACGTGAAGCGAAAGCGATCTATTGACAAGAAAAGTCCATTTATAGTCACTCATGGCTTCAAAAGCCTTATTACTCGCCTTAAAGGGTTTTATAATCTTATTATTCATTTTAACTTGTATTGTTTTACATTTTTCATTAAGACAGATTGTAATTGAATGTTTACCTCGGGAAACGTGAAGCGAAAGCTATCCATTGACAAGAAAAGTCCATTTGCGGTCATTCATGCCTTCGAAAGCCTTATTCCCCTCTTTAAATGGTTTTATGATCTCGTTATTAATTTAAAGTGGAATTTTTTAACATTTTTCATTAAAACAGATTAGAATTGAATGTTTGCCTTGGGAAACGTGAAGTGAAAGTGATCGATTGACAAGAAAAGTTCATTTATAGTCACTCATGGCTTCTAAAACCTTATTACTCGTCTTAAAGGGTTTTATAATCTTATTATTGATTTTAACTTGTATTTTTTTAAAATTTTTCATTAAGATAGATTGTAATTGAATGTTTACCTCAAAAAACGTGAAGCGAAAGCCATCCGTTGACAAGAAAAGTGCTTTTGTAGTCACTCATGCCTTCGAAAGCCTTACTAGTCGCTTTAAAGGGTTTTATAATCTTATTATTGATTTTAACTTGAATTGTTTTACATTCTTCATTAAGACAGATTGTAATTGAATGTTTACCTTGGAAAACGTGAAGCGAAAGCCATCCATTGACAAGAAAAGTCCAGTTACAGTCACTCATACCTTCGAAAGCCTTTTTTCCTTCTTTAAATGATTTGATGATCTCGTTATTAATTTTCAATTAAATTTTTTTACACTTTTCATTAAAACAGATTAAAAGTGAATGTTTACCTTGAGAAATGTTAGGTGAAAGCAATCGATTGACAATAAAAGGCCATTTATAGTCACTCATAGCTTCAAAAGCCTTATTACTCGCCTTAAAGGGTTTTATAATCTTATTATTGATTTTAACTTGTATTTTTTTACATTTTTCATTAAGACAGATTGTAATTGAATGTTTACCTTAGGAAACGTGAAGCGAAAGCCATCCATTGACAAGAAAAGTCCATTTGCGGTTACTCATGCCTTCGAAAGCCTTATTCCCCTCTTTAAATGGTTTTATGATCTCGTTATTAATTTAAAATGGAATTTTTTTACATTTTTCATTAAAACATATTAGAATTGAATGTTTGCCTTGGGAAATGGGAAGTGAAAGTGATCGATTGACAAGAAAAGTCCATTTATAGTCACTCATGGATTCTAAAGCCTTATTACTCGCTTTAAAGGGTTTTATAATCTTATTATTGAATTTAAGTTGTATTTTTTTACATTTTTCATTAAGACAGATTGTAATTGAATGTTTACCTCGGGAAACATGAAGCGAAAACCATCCATTGACAAGAAAAGTCCATTTGCAGTCACTCATGCCTTCAAAAGCCTTATTCCCCTCTCTAAATGGTTTTATGATCTCGTTATTAGTTTTCAATTGAATTTGTTTTCATTTTTCATTAAAACAGATTAAAATTGAATGTTTACTTTGAGAAACGTGAGGTGAAAGCGATCGATTGACAAGAAAAGTCCATTTATAGTCACTCATGGCTTCAAAAGCCTTATTACTCGCTTTAAAGGGTTTTATAATCTTATTATTGAATTTAAGTTTTATTTTTTTACATTTTTCATTAAGACAGATTGTAATTGAATGTTTACCTCGAGAAACATAAAGCGAAAGCCATCCATTGACAAGAAAAGTCTATTTGCAGTCACTCATGCCTTCGAAAGCCTTATTCCCCTCTCTAAATGGTTATATGATCTCGTTATTAGTTTTCAATTGAATTTGTTTTCATTTTTCATTAAAACAGATTAAAATTAAATGTTTACTTTGAGAAACGTGAGGTGAAAGCGATCGATTGACAAGAAAAGTCCATTTATAGTCACTCATGGCTTCAAAAGCCTTATTACTCGCCGTAAAGGGTTTCATAATCTTATTATTGATTTCAACTTTTATTTTTTTACGTTTTTCATTAAGACAGATCGTAATTGAATGTTTACCTCGGGAAACGTGAAGCAAAAGTCATCCATTGACAAGAAAATTCCATTTGCAGTCACTCATGCCTTCGAAAGCCTTATTCCCCTCTTTAAATGGTTTTATGATCTCGTTATTAATTTAAAGTGGAATTTTTTTACATTTTTCATTAAAACATATTAGAATTGAATGTTTGCCTTGGGAAACATGATGTGAAAGTGATCGATTGACAAGAAAAGTCCATTTATAGTCACTCATGGCTTCGAAAGCCTTATTACTCACTTTAAAGGGTTTTATAATCTTATTATTGAATTTAAGTTGTATTTTTTTACATTTTTCATTAAGATAGATTGTAATTGAATGTTTACCTCGAGAAACATAAAGCGAAAGCCATCCATTGACAAGAAAAGTCCATTTGCAGTCACTCATGCCTTCGAAAGCCTTATTCCCCTCTTTAAATGGTTTTATGATCTCGTTATTAATTTTCAATTGAATTTTTTTTCATTTTTCCTTAAAACAGATTAAAATTGAATGTTTACCTTGAGAAATGTGAAGTGAAAGCGATCGATTGACAAGAAAAGTCCATTTATAGTCACTCATGGCTTCAAAAGCCTTATTACTCGCCTTAAAAGGTTTTATAATCTTATTATTGATTTTAACTTGAATTTTTTTGCATTTTTCAATAAGACAGATTGTAATTGAATGTTTACCTCGGGAAACGTGAAGCGAAAACCATCCATTGACAAGAAAAGTCCATTTGCAGTCACTCATACCTTCGAAAGCCTTATTCCCCTCTTTAAATGGTTGTATGATCTCGTTATTAATTTTCAATTGAATGTTTTTTCATTTTTCAGTAAAATAGATTAAAATTGAATGTTTACCTTGAGAAACGTGAGGTGAAAGCTTCGATTGACAAGAAAAGTCCATTTATAGCTACTCATGGCTTCAAAAGCCTTATTACTCGCCGTAAAGGATTTTATAATCTTATTATTGATTTTAACTTTTATTTGTTTATGTTTTTCATTAAGACAGATTGTAATTGAATGTTTACCTCGAGAAACGTGAGGCGAAAGCTATCCATTGACAAGAAAAGTCCATTTGCAGTCATTGATGCCTTCGAAAGCCTTATTCCCCTCTTTAAATGGTTTTATAATCTCGTTATTAATTTAAGGATGAATTTTTTTACATTGTTCATTAAAACATATTATAATTGAATGTTTACCTTGAGAAACGTGAAGTGAAAGCGATCTATTGACAAGAAAAGTCCATTTATAGTCACTCATGGCTTCAAAAGCCTTATTACTCGCCTTAAAAGGTTTTATAATCTTATTATTGATTTTAACTTGTATTGTTTTACATTTTTCATTAAGACAGATTGTAATTGAATGTTTACCTCGAGAAACGTGAAGCGAAAGCCATCCATTGACAAGAAAAGTCCATTTGCGGTCACTCGTGCCTTCGAAAGCCTTATTCCCCTCTTTAAATGGTTTTATGATCTCGGTATTAATATAAAGTGGAATTTTTTTACATTTTTCATTAAAACAGATTAGAATTGAATGTTTGCCTTGGGAAACGTGAAGTAAAAGTGATCGATTGACAAGAAAAGTCCATTTATAGTCACTCATGGCTTCTAAAGCCTTATTACTCGCTTTAAAGGGTTTTATAATCTTATTATTGAATTTAGGTTGTATTTTTTTACTTTTTTCATTAAGACAGATTGTAATTGAATGCTTACCTCGGGAAACATGAAGCGAAAGCCATCCATTGACAAGAAAAGTCCATTTGCAGTCACTCATGCCTTCGGAAGCCTTATTCCCCTCTTTAAATGGTTTTATGATCTCGTTATTAATTTTCAATTGAATTTTTTTTTCATTTTTCATTAAAACAGATTAAAATTGAATGTTTACCTTGAGAAACGTGAGGTGAAAGCGATCGATTGACAAGAAAAGTCCATTTATAGTCACTCATGGCTTCAAAAGCATTATTACTTGCCGTAAAGGGTTTTATAATCTTATTATTGATTTTAACTTTTATTTTTTTACTTCTTTCATTAAGACAGATTGTAATTAAATGCTTACCTCGGGAAACGTGAAGAGAAAGCCATCCATTGACAAGAAAAGTCCATTTGCAGTCACTCATGCCTTCGAAAGCCTTATTCCCCTCTTTAAATGGTTTTATGATCTTGTTATTAATTTTCAATAGGAATTTTTTTTCATTTTTCATTAAAACAGATTAAAATTGAATGTTTACCTTGAGAAACGTGAGGTGAAAGAGATCGATTGACAAGAAAAGTCCATTTATAGTCACTCATGGCTTCAAAAGCCTTATTACTCGCCTTAAAAGGTTTTATAATCTTATTATTGATTTTAACTTTAAATTTTTTTCATTTTTCAATAAGACACATTGTAATTGAATGTTTACCTCGGGAAACGTGAAGTGAAAACCATCCATTGACAAGAAAAGTCCATTTGCAGTCACTCATGCCTTCGAAAGCCTTATTCCCCTCTTTAAATGGTTTTATGATCTCGTTATTAATTTTCAATTGCATTTTTTTTCATTTTTAATTAAAACAGATTAAAATTGAATGTTTACCTTGAGAAACGTGAGGTGAAAGTGATCGATTGACAAGAAAAGTCCATTTATAGTCACTCATGGCTTCAAAAGCCTTATTACTCGCTTTAAAGGGTTTTATAATCTTATTATTGAATTTAAGTTTTATTTTTTTACATTTTTCATTAAGACAGATTGTAATTGAATGTTTACCTCGAGAAACATAAAGCGAAAGCCATCCATTGACAAGAAAAGTCTATTTGCAGTCACTCATGCCTTCGAAAGCCTTATTCCCCTCTTTAAATGATTTTATGATCTCGTTATTAATTTTCAATTGAATTTTTTTATCATTTTTCATTAAAACAGATTAAAATTGAATGTTTCCCTTGAGAAACGTGAGGTGAAAGCGATCGATTGACAAGAAAAGTCTATTTATAGTCACTCATGGCTTCAAAAGTCTTATTACTCGCCTTAAAAGGTTTTATAATCTTATTATTGATTTTAACTTGAAATGTTTTGCATTTTTCAATAAGACAGATTGTAATTGAATGTTTACCTCGGGAAACCTGAAGCGAAAACCATCCATTGACAAGAAAAGTCCATTTGCAGTCACTCATGCCTTCGAAAGCCTTATTCCCCTCTTTAAATGGTTTTATGATCTCGTTATTAATTTTCAATTAAAATTTTTTGCATTTTTCAATAAGACAGATTGTAATTGATTGTTTACCTCAGAAAACGTGAAGAGAAAACCATCCATTGACAAGAAAAGTCCATTTGCAGTCACTCATGCCTTCGAAAGCCTTATTCCCCTCTTTAAATGGTTTTATGATCTCGTTATTAATTTTCAATTGAATTTTTTTTCATTTTTAATTAAAACAGATTAAAATTGAATGTTTACCTTGAGAAACGTGAGGTGAAAGCGATCGATTGACAAGAAAAGTCCATTTATAGTCACTCATGGCTTCAAAAGCCTTATTACTCGCTTTAAAGGGCTTTATAATCTTCTTATTGAATTTAAGTTGTATTTTTTTACATTTTTCATTAAGACAGACTGTAATTGAATGTTTACCTTGAGAAACATAAAGCGAAAGCCATCCATTGACAAGAAAAGTCCATTTGCAGTCACTCATGCCTTCGAAAGCCTTATTCCCCTCTTTAAATGATTTTATGATCTCGTTATTAATTTTCAATTGAATTTTTTATCATTTTTCATTAAAACAGATTAAAATTGAATGTTTACCTTGAGAAACGTGAGGTGAAAGCGAACGATTGACAAGAAAAGTCTATTTATAGTCTCTCATGGCTTTAAAAGCCTTATTACTCGCCTTAAAAGGTTTTATAATCTTATTATTGATTTTAACTTGAATTTTTTTGCATTTTTCAATAAGACAGATTGTAATTGAATGTTTACCTCGGGAAACATGAAGCGAAAACCATCCATTGACAAGAAAAGTCCATTTGCAGTCACTTATGCCTTCGAAAGCCTTATTCCCCTCTTTAAATGGTTTTATGATCTCGTTATTAATTTTCAATTGAAATGTTTTGCATTTTTCAATAAGACAGATTGTAATTGAATGTTTACCTCGGAAAACGTGAAGCGAAAACCATCCATTGACAAGAAAAGTCCATTTGCAGTCACTCATGCCTTCGAAAGCCTTATTCCCCTCTTTAAATGATTTTATGATCTCGTTATTAATTTTTAATTGAATTTTTTATCATTTTTCATTAAAACAGATTCAAATTGAATATTTACCTTGAGAAACGTGAGGTGAAAGCGATCGATTGACAAGAAAAGTCCATTTATAGTCACTCATGGCTTCAAAAGCTTTATTACTCGCCTTAAAAGGTTTATAATCTTATTATTGATTTTAACTTGAATTTTTTTACATTTTTCAATAAGACAGATTCTAATTGAATGTTTACCTCGGGAAACGTGAAGCGAAAACCATCCATTGACAAGAAAAGTCCATTTGCGGTCACTCATGTCTTCGAAAGCCTTATTCCCCTCTTTAAATGGTTTTATGATCTCGTTATTAATTTTCAATTGAATTTTTTTTCATTTTTCATTAAAACAGATTAAAATTGAATGTTTACCTTGAGAAACGTGAGGTGAAAGCGATCGATTGACAAGAAAAGTCCATTTATAGTCACTCATGGCTTCAAAAGCCTTATTACTCGCCGTAAAGGGTTTTATAATCTTATTATTGATTTCAACTTTTATTTTTTTACGTTTTTCACTAAGACAGATTGTAATTGAATGTTTACCTCGGGAAACGTGATGCAAAAGCCATCCATTGACAAGAAAAGTCCATTTGCAGTCACTCATGCCTTCGAAAGCCTTATTCCCCGCTTTAAATGGTTTTATTATATCGTTATTAATTTAAAGTGGAAGTTTTTTACATTTTTCATTAAACCAGATTAGAATTGAATGTTTGCCTTGGGAAACATGAAGTGAAAGTGATCGATTGACAAGAAAAGTCCATTTATAGTCACTCATGGCTTCAAAAGCCTTATTACTCGCTTTAAAGGGTTTTATAATCTTATTATTGACTTTAAGTTGCATTTTTTTACATTTTTCATTAAGACAGATTGTAATTGAATGTTTACCTCGAGAAACATAAAGCGAAAGCCATCCATTGACAAGAAAAGTCCATTTGCAGTCACTCATGCCTTCGAAAGCCTTATTCCCCTCTTTAAATAATTTTATGATGTCGTTATTAATTTTCAATTGAATTTTTTATCATTTTTCATTAAAACAGATTAAGATTGAATGTTTACCTTGAGAAACGTGAGGTGAAAGTGATCGATTGACAAGAAAAGTCCATTTATAGTCACTCATGGCTTCAAAAGCCTTATTACTCGCCTTAAAAGGTTTTATAATCTTATTATTGATTTTAACTTGAAATTTTTTACGTTTCTCAATAAGACAGATTGTAATTGAATGTTTACCTCGGGAAACGTGAAGCGAAAACCATCCATTGAAAAGAAAAGTCCATTTGCAGTCACTCATGCCTTCGAAAGCCTTATTCCCCTCTTTAAATGGTTTTATGATCTCGTTATTAATTTTCAATTGAAATTTTTTGCATTTTTCAATAAGACAGATTGTAATTGAATGTTTACCTCGAGAAACGTGAAGCAAAAACCATCCATTGACAAGAAAATTCCATTTGCAGTCACTCATGCCTTCGAAAGCCTTATTCCCCTCTTTAAATGGTTTTATGATCTCGTTATTAATTTTCAATTGAATTTTTTTACATTTTTCATTAAAACATACTATAATTTAATGTTTTCCTTGAGAAACGTGAGGTGAAAGTGATCGATTGACAAGAAAAGTCCATTTGTAGTCACTCATGGCTTCAAAAGCCTTATTACTCGCTTTAAAGGGTTTTATAATCTTATTATTGAATTTAAGTTGTATTTTTTTACATTTTTCATTAAGACAGATTGTAATTGAATGTTTACCTCGAGAAACATAAAGCGAAAGCCATCCATTGACAAGAAAAGTCCATTTGCAGTCACTCATGCCTTCGAAAGCCTTATTCCCCTCTTTAAATGATTTTATGATCTCGTTATTAATTTTCATTTGAATTTTTTACCATTTTTCATTAAAACAGATTAAAATTGAATGTTTACCTTGAGAAACGTGAGGTGAAAGCGATCGATTGACAAGAAAAGTCTATTTATAGTCACTCATGGCTTCAAAAGCCTTATTACTCGCCTTAAAAGGTTTTATAATCTTATTATTGATTTTAACTTGAAATTTTTTGCATTTTTCAATAAGACAGATTGTAATTGAATGTTTACCTCGGGAAACATGAAACGAAAACCATCCATTGACAAGAAAAGTCCATTTGCAGTCACTCATGCCTTCGAAAGCCTTATTCCCCTCTTTAAATGGTTTTATGATCTCGTTATTAATTTTCAATTGAAATTTTTTGCATTTTTCAATAAGACAGATTGTAATTGAATGTTTACCTTAGAAAACGTGAAGCGAAAACCATCCATTGATAAGAAAAGTCCATTTGCAGTCACTCATGCCTTCGAAAGCCTTATTCCCCTCTTTAAATGATTCTATGATCTCGTTATTAATTTTCAATTGAATTTTTTATCATTTTTCATTAAAACAGATTAAAATTGAATGTTTACCTTGAGAAACGTGAGGTGAAAGCGATCGATTGACAAGAAAAGTCCATTTATAGTCACTCATGGCTTCGAAAGCCTTATTACTTGCCGTAAAGGGTTTTCTAATTTTATTATTGATTTTAACTTTTATTTTTTTACGTTTTTCATTAAGACAGATTGTAATTGAATGTTTACCTTGGGAAACGTGAAGAGAAAGCCATCCATTGACAAGAAAAGTCCATTTGCAGTCACTCATGCCTTCGAAAGCCTTATTCCCCTCTTTAAATGGTTTTATGATCTCGTTATTAATTTTCAATTGGAATTTTTTTTCATGTTTCATTAAAACAGATTAAAATTGAAAGTTTACCATGAGAAATGTGAGGTGAAAGCGATCGATTGACAAGAAAAGTCTATTTATAGTCACTCATGGCTTCAAAAGCCTTATTACTCGCTTTAAAGGGTTTTATAATCTTATTATTGAATTTAAGTTGTATTTTTTTACATTTTTCATTAAGACAGATTGTAATTGAATGTTTACCTCAGGAAACGTGAAGCGAAAGCCATCCATTGACAAGAAAAGTCCATTTGCAGTCACTCATGCCTTCGAAAGCCTTATTCCCCTCTTTAAATGATTTTATGATCTCGTTATTAATTTTCAATTGAATTTTTTATCATTTTTCATTAAAACAGATTAAAATTGAATGTTTACCTTGAGAAACGTGAGGTGAAAGCGATCGATTGACAAGAAAAGTCTATTTATAGTCACTCATGGCTTCAAAAGCCATATTACTCGCCTTAAAAGGTTTTATAATCTTATTATTGATTTTAACTTGAAATTTTTTGCATTTTTCAATAAGACAGATTGTAATTGAATGTTTACCTCGGGAAACATGAAGCAAAAACCATCCATTGACAAGAAAAGTCCATTTGCAGTCACTCATGCCTTCTAAAGCCTTATTCCCCTCTTTAAATGGTTTTATGATCTCGTTATTAATTTTCAATTGAAATTTTTTGTATTTTTCAATAAGACAGATTGTAATTGAATGTTTACCTCGGAAAACGTGAAGCGAAAACCATCCATTGACAAGAAAAGTCCATTTGCAGTCACTCATGCCTTCGAAAGCCTTATTCCCCTCTTTAAATGATTTTATGATCTCGTTATTAATTTTCAATTGAATTTTTTATCATTTTTCATTAAAACAGATTCAAATTGAATGTTTACCTTGAGAAACGTGAGGTCAAAGCGATCAATTGACAAGAAAAGTCCATTTATAGTCACTCATGGCTTCAAAAGCTTTATTACTCGCCTTAAAAGTTTTTATAATCTTATTATTGATTTTAACTTGAATTTTTTTACATTTTTCAATAAGACAGATTGTAATTGAATGTTTACCTTGGGAAACGTGAAGCAAAAACCATCCATTGACAAGAAAAGTCCATTTGCGGTCACTCATGCCTTTGAAAGCCTTATTCCCCTCTTTAAATGGTTTTATGATCTCGTTATTAATTTTCAATTGAATTTTTTTTCATTTTTCATTAAAACAGATTAAAATTGAATGTTTACCTTGAGAAACGTGAGGTGAACGATTGACAAGAAAAGTCCATTTATAGTCACTCATGGCTTCAAAAGCCTTATTACTCGCCGTAAAGGGTGTTATAATCTTATTATTGATTTCAACTTTTATTTTTTTACGTTTTTCACTAAGACAGATTGTAATTGAATATTTACCTCGGGAAACGTGAAGCAAAAGCCATCCATTGACAAGAAAAGTCCATTTGCAGTCACTCATGCCTTCGAAAGCCTTATTCCCCTCTTTAAATGGTTTTATTATATCGTTATTAATTTAAAGTGGAATTTTTTTACATTTTTCATTAAAACAGATTAGAATTGAATGTTTGCCTTGGGAAACATGAAGTGAAAGTGATCGATTGACAAGAAAAGTACATTTATAGTCACTCATGGCTTCAAAAGCCTTATTACTCGCTTTAAAGGGTTTTATAATCTTATTATTGACTTTAAGTTGTATTGTTTTACATTTTTCATTAAGACAGATTGTAATTGAATGTTTACCTCGAGAAACATAAAGCGAAAGCCATCCATTGACAAGAAAAGTCCATTTGCAGTCACTCATGCCTTCGAAAGCCTTATTCCCCTCTCTAAATGATTTTATGATCTCGTTATTAATTTTCAATTGAATTTTTTATCATTTTTTATTAAAACATATTAAGATTGAATGTTTACCTTGAGAAACGTGAGGTGAAAGCGATCGATTGACAAGAAAAGTCCATTTATAGTCACTCATGGCTTCAAAAGCCTTATTACTCGCCTTAAAAGGTTTTATAATCTTATTATTGATTTTAACTTGAAATATTTTGCATTTTTCAATAAGACAGATTGTAATTGAATGTTTACCTCGGGAAACGTGAAGCGAAAACCATCCATTGATAAGAAAAGTCCATTTGCAGTCACTCATGTCTTCAAAAGCCTTATTCCGCTCTTTAAATGGTTTTATGATCTCGTTATTAATTTTCAATTGAAATTTTTGGCATTTTTCAATAAGACAGATTGTAATTGAATGTTTACCTTGGGAAACGTGAAGCGAAAACCATCCATTGACAAGAAAAGTCCATTTGCAGTCACTCATGCCTTCGAAAGCCTTATTCCCCTCTTTAAACGATTTTATGATCTCGTTATTAATTTTCAATTGAATTTTTTATCATTTTTCATTAAAACAGATTAAAATTGAATGTTTACCTTGAGAAACATGAGGTGAAAGCGATCAATTGACAAGAAAAGTCCATTTATAGTCACTCATGGCTTCAAAAGCCTTATTACTCGCCTTAAAAGGTTTTATAATCTTATTATTGATTTTACCTTGAATTTTTTTACATTTTTCAATAAGACAGATTGTAATTGAATGTTTACCTCGGGAAACGTGAAGCGAAAACCATCCATTGACAAGAAAAGTCCATTTGCAGTCACTCATGCCTTCGAAAGCCTTATTCCCCTCTTTAAATGGTTTTATGATCTCGTTATTAATTTTTAATTCAATTTTTTTTCATTTTTCATTAAAACAGATTAAAATTGAATGTTTACCTTGAGAAACGTGAGGTGAAAGCGATCGATTGACAAGAAAAGTCCATTTATAGTCACTCATGGCTTCAAAAGCCTTATTACTCGTCGTAAAGGGTTTTATAATCTTATTATTGATTTCAACTTTTATTTTTTTACGTTTTTCACTAAGACAGATTGTAATTGAATGTTTACCTCGGGAAACGTGAAGCAAAAGCCATCCATTGACAAGAAAAGTCCATTTGCAGTCACTCATGCCTTCGAAAGCCTTATTCCCCTCTTTAAATGGTTTTATTATATCGTTATTAATTTAAAGTGGAATTTTTTTACATTTTTCATTAAAACAGATTAGAATTGAATGTTTGCCTTGGGAAACATGAAGTGAAAGTGATCGATTGACAAGAAAAGTCCATTTATAGTCACTCATGGCTTCAAAAGCCTTATTACTCGCTTTAAAGGGTTTTATAATCTTATTATTGACTTTAAGTTGTATTTTTTTACATTTTTCATTAAGATAGATTGTAATTGAATGTTTACCTCGAGAAACATAAAGCGAAAGCCATCCATTGACAAGAAAAGTCCATTTGCAGTCACTCATGCCTTCGAAAGCCTTATTCCCCTCTTTAAATGATTTTATGATCTCGTTATTAATTTTCAATTGAATTTTTTATCATTTTTCATTAAAACAGATTAAGATTGAATGTTTACCTTGAGAAACGTGAGGTGAAAGCGATCGATTGGCAAGAAAAGTCCATTTATAGTCACTCATGGCTTCAAAAGCCTTATTACTCGCCTTAAAAGGTTTTATAATCTTATTATTGATTTTAACTTGAAATTTTTTGCATTTTTCAATAAGACAGATTGTAATTGAATGTTTACCTCGAGAAACATGAAGCGAAAACCATCCATTGACAAGAAAAGTTCATTTGCAGTCACTCATGCCTTCGAAAGCCTTATTCCCCTCTTTAAATGATTTTATGATCTCGTTATTAATTTTCAATTGAATTTTTTATCATTTTTCATTAAAACAGATTAAAATTGAATGTTTACCTTGAGAAACGTGAGGTGAAAGCGATCGATTGACAAGAAAAGTCCATTTATAGTCACTCATGACTTCAAAAGCCTTAGTACTCGCCTTAAAAGGTTTTATAATCTTATTATTGATTTTAACTTGAATTTTTTTACATTTTTCAATAAGACAGATTGTAATTGAATGTTTACCTCGGGAAACGTGAAGCGAAAACCATCCATTGACAAGAAAAGTCCATTTGCAGTCACTCATGCCTTCGAAAGCCTTATTCCCCTCTTTAAATGGTTTTATGATCTCGTTATTAATTTTTAATTGGAATTTTTTTTCATTTTTCATTAAAATAGATTAAAATTGAATGTTTATCTTGATAAACGTAAGGTGCAAGCGATCGATTGACAAGAAAAGTCCATTTATAGTCACTCATGGCTTCAAAAGCCTTATTACTCGCCTTAAAAGGTTTTATAATCTTATTATTGATTTTAACTTGAAATTTTTTGCATTTTTCAATAAGACAGATTGTAATTGAATGTTTACCTCGGTAAACGTGAAGCGAAAACCATCCATTGACAAGAAAAGTCCATTTGCAGTCACTCATGTCTTCGAAAGCCTTATTCCGCTCTTTAAATGGTTTTATGATCTCGTTATTAATTTTCAATTGAAATTTTTTGCATTTTTCAATAAGACAGATTGTAATTGAATGTTTACCTCGGGAAACGTGAAGCGAAAACCATCCATTAATAACAAAAGTCCATTTGCAGTCACTCATGCCTTCGAAAGCCTTATTCCCCTCTTTAAATGATTTTATGATCTCGTTATTAATTTTCAATTGAATTTTTTATCATTTTTCATTAAAACAGATTAAAATTGAATGTTTACCTTGAGAAACGTGAGGTGAAAGTGATCGATTGACAAGAAAAGTCCATTTATAGTCACTCATGGCTTCAAATGCCTTAGTACTCGCCTTAAATGGTTTTATAATCTTATTATTGATTTTAACTTGAATTTTTTTACATTTTTCAATAAGACAGATTGGAATTGAATGTTTACCTCGGGAAACGTGAAGCGAAAACCATCCATTGACAAGAAAAGTCCATTTGCAGTCACTCATGCCTTCGAAAGCCTTATTCCCCTCTTTAAATGGTTTTATGATCTCGTTATTAATTTTTAATTGGAATTTTTTTTCATTTTTCATTAAAATAGATTAAAATTGAATGTTTATCTTGATAAACGTAAGGTGCAAGCGATCGATTGACAAGAAAAGTCCATTTATAGTCACTCATGGCTTCAAAAGCCTTATTACTCGCCTTAAAAGGTTTTATAATCTTATTATTGATTTTAACTTGAATTTTTTTACATTTTTCAATAAGACAGATTGTAATTGAATGTTTACCTCGGGAAACGTGAAGCGAAAACCATCCATTAATAAGAAAAGTCCATTTGCAGTCACTCATGCCTTCGAAAGCCTTATTCCCCTCTTTAAATGATTTTATGATCTCGTTATTAATTTTCAATTGAATTTTTTATCATTTTTCATTAAAACAGATTAAAATTGAATGTTTACCTTGAGAAACGTGAGGTGAAAGCGATCGATTGACAAGAAAAGTCCATTTATAGTCACTCATGGCTTCAAAAGCCTTAGTACTCGCCTTAAATGGTTTTATAATCTTATTATTGATTTTAACTTGAATTTTTTTACATTTTTCAATAAGACAGATTGTAATTGAATGTTTACCTCGGGAAACGTGAAGCGAAAACCATCCATTGACAAGAAAAGTCCATTTGCAGTCACTCATGCCTTCGAAAGCCTTATTCCCCTCTTTAAATGATTTTATGATCTCGTTATTAATTTTTAATTGGAATTTTTTTTCATTTTTCATTAAAATAGATTAAAATTGAATGTTTATCTTGATAAACGTAAGGTGCAAGCGATCGATTGACAAGAAAATTCCATTTATAGTCACTCATGGCTTCAAAAGCCTTATTACTCGCCGTAAAGGGTTTTATAATCTTATTATTGATTTCAACTTTTATTTTTTTACGTTTTTCACTAAGACAGATTGTAATTGAATGTTTACCTCGGGAAACGTGAAGCAAAAGCCATCCATTGACAAGAAAAGTCCATTTGCAGTCACTCATGCCTTCGAAAGCCTTATTCCCCTCTTTAAATGGTTTTATTATATCGTTATTAATTTAAAGTGGAATTTTTTTACATTTTTCATTAAAACAGATTAGAATTGAATGTTTGCCTTGGGAAACATGAAGTGAAAGTGATCGATTGACAAGAAAAGTCCATTGATAGTCACTCATGGCTTCAAAAGCCTTATTACTCGCTTTAAAGGGTTTTATAATCTTATTATTGACTTTAAGTTATATTTTTTTACATTTTTCATTAAGATAGATTGTAATTGAATGTTTACCTCGAGAAACATAAAGCGAAAGCTATCCATTGACAAGAAAAGTCCATTTGCAGTCACTCATGCCTTCGACAGCCTTATTCCCCTCTTTAAATGATTTTATGATCTCGTTATTAATTTTCAATTGAATTTTTTATCATTTTTCATTAAAACAGATTAAGATTGAATGTTTACCTTGAGAAACGTGAGGTGAAAGCGATCGATTGACAAGAAAAGTCCATTTATAGTCACTCATGGCTTCAAAAGCCTTATTACTCGCCTTAAAAGGTTTTATAATCTTATTATTGATTTTAACTTGAAATTTTTTGCATTTTTCAATAAGACAGATTGTAATTGAATGTTTACCTCGGTAAACGTGAAGCGAAAACCATCCATTGACAAGAAAAGTCCATTTGCAGTCACTCATGTCTTCGAAAGCCTTATTCCGCTCTTTAAATGGTTTTATGATCTCGTTATTAATTTTCAATTGAAATTTTTTGCATTTTTCAATAAGACAGATTGTAATTGAATGTTTACCTCGGGAAACGTGAAGCGAAAACCATCCATTAATAACAAAAGTCCATTTGCAGTCACTCATGCCTTCGAAAGCCTTATTCCCCTCTTTAAATGATTTTATGATCTCGTTATTAATTTTCAATTGAATTTTTTATCATTTTTCATTAAAACAGATTAAAATTGAATGTTTACCTTGAGAAACGTGAGGTGAAAGCGATCGATTGACAAGAAAAGTCCATTTATAGTCACTCATGGCTTCAAATGCCTTAGTACTCGCCTTAAATGGTTTTATAATCTTATTATTGATTTTAACTTGAATTTTTTTACATTTTTCAATAAGACAGATTGGAATTGAATGTTTACCTCGGGAAACGTGAAGCGAAAACCATCCATTGACAAGAAAAGTCCATTTGCAGTCACTCATGCCTTCGAAAGCCTTATTCCCCTCTTTAAATGGTTTTATGATCTCGTTATTAATTTTTAATTGGAATTTTTTTTCATTTTTCATTAAAATAGATTAAAATTGAATGTTTATCTTGATAAACGTAAGGTGCAAGCGATCGATTGACAAGAAAAGTCCATTTATAGTCACTCATGGCTTCAAAAGCCTTATTACTCGCCTTAAAAGGTTTTATAATCTTATTATTGATTTTAACTTGAAATTTTTTGCATTTTTCAATAAGACAGATTGTAATTGAATGTTTACCTCGGTAAACGTGAAGCGAAAACCATCCATTGACAAGAAAAGTCCATTTGCAGTCACTCATGTCTTCGAAAGCCTTATTCCGCTCTTTAAATGGTTTTATGATCTCGTTATTAATTTTCAATTGAAATTTTTTGCATTTTTCAATAAGACAGATTGTAATTGAATGTTTACCTCGGGAAACGTGAAGCGAAAACCATCCATTAATAAGAAAAGTCCATTTGCAGTCACTCATGCCTTCGAAAGCCTTATTCCCCTCTTTAAATGATTTTATGATCTCGTTATTAATTTTCAATTGAATTTTTTATCATTTTTCATTAAAACAGATTAAAATTGAATGTTTACCTTGAGAAACGTGAGGTGAAAGCGATCGATTGACAAGAAAAGTCCATTTATAGTCACTCATGGCTTCAAAAGCCTTAGTACTCGCCTTAAATGGTTTTATAATCTTATTATTGATTTTAACTTGAATTTTTTTACATTTTTCAATAAGACAGATTGTAATTGAATGTTTACCTCGGGAAACGTGAAGCGAAAACCATCCATTGACAAGAAAAGTCCATTTGCAGTCACTCATGCCTTCGAAAGCCTTATTCCCCTCTTTAAATGATTTTATGATCTCGTTATTAATTTTTAATTGGAATTTTTTTTCATTTTTCATTAAAATAGATTAAAATTGAATGTTTATCTTGATAAACGTAAGGTGCAAGCGATCGATTGACAAGAAAATTCCATTTATAGTCACTCATGGCTTCAAAAGCCTTATTACTCGCCGTAAAGGGTTTTATAATCTTATTATTGATTTCAACTTTTATTTTTTTACGTTTTTCACTAAGACAGATTGTAATTGAATGTTTACCTCGGGAAACGTGAAGCAAAAGCCATCCATTGACAAGAAAAGTCCATTTGCAGTCACTCATGCCTTCGAAAGCCTTATTCCCCTCTTTAAATGGTTTTATTATATCGTTATTAATTTAAAGTGGAATTTTTTTACATTTTTCATTAAAACAGATTAGAATTGAATGTTTGCCTTGGGAAACATGAAGTGAAAGTGATCGATTGACAAGAAAAGTCCATTGATAGTCACTCATGGCTTCAAAAGCCTTATTACTCGCTTTAAAGGGTTTTATAATCTTATTATTGACTTTAAGTTATATTTTTTTACATTTTTCATTAAGATAGATTGTAATTGAATGTTTACCTCGAGAAACATAAAGCGAAAGCTATCCATTGACAAGAAAAGTCCATTTGCAGTCACTCATGCCTTCGACAGCCTTATTCCCCTCTTTAAATGATTTTATGATCTCGTTATTAATTTTCAATTGAATTTTTTATCATTTTTCATTAAAACAGATTAAGATTGAATGTTTACCTTGAGAAACGTGAGGTGAAAGCGATCGATTGACAAGAAAAGTCCATTTATAGTCACTCATGGCTTCAAAAGCCTTATTACTCGCCTTAAAAGGTTTTATAATCTTATTATTGATTTTAACTTGAAATTTTTTGCATTTTTCAATAAGACAGATTGTAATTGAATGTTTACCTCGGTAAACGTGAAGCGAAAACCATCCATTGACAAGAAAAGTCCATTTGCAGTCACTCATGTCTTCGAAAGCCTTATTCCGCTCTTTAAATGGTTTTATGATCTCGTTATTAATTTTCAATTGAAATTTTTTGCATTTTTCAATAAGACAGATTGTAATTGAATGTTTACCTCGGGAAACGTGAAGCGAAAACCATCCATTAATAACAAAAGTCCATTTGCAGTCACTCATGCCTTCGAAAGCCTTATTCCCCTCTTTAAATGATTTTATGATCTCGTTATTAATTTTCAATTGAATTTTTTATCATTTTTCATTAAAACAGATTAAAATTGAATGTTTACCTTGAGAAACGTGAGGTGAAAGCGATCGATTGACAAGAAAAGTCCATTTATAGTCACTCATGGCTTCAAATGCCTTAGTACTCGCCTTAAATGGTTTTATAATCTTATTATTGATTTTAACTTGAATTTTTTTACATTTTTCAATAAGACAGATTGGAATTGAATGTTTACCTCGGGAAACGTGAAGCGAAAACCATCCATTGACAAGAAAAGTCCATTTGCAGTCACTCATGCCTTCGAAAGCCTTATTCCCCTCTTTAAATGGTTTTATGATCTCGTTATTAATTTTTAATTGGAATTTTTTTTCATTTTTCATTAAAATAGATTAAAATTGAATGTTTATCTTGATAAACGTAAGGTGCAAGCGATCGATTGACAAGAAAAGTCCATTTATAGTCACTCATGGCTTCAAAAGCCTTATTACTCGCCTTAAAAGGTTTTATAATCTTATTATTGATTTTAACTTGAAATTTTTTGCATTTTTCAATAAGACAGATTGTAATTGAATGTTTACCTCGGTAAACGTGAAGCGAAAACCATCCATTGACAAGAAAAGTCCATTTGCAGTCACTCATGTCTTCGAAAGCCTTATTCCGCTCTTTAAATGGTTTTATGATCTCGTTATTAATTTTCAATTGAAATTTTTTGCATTTTTCAATAAGACAGATTGTAATTGAATGTTTACCTCGGGAAACGTGAAGCGAAAACCATCCATTAATAAGAAAAGTCCATTTGCAGTCACTCATGCCTTCGAAAGCCTTATTCCCCTCTTTAAATGATTTTATGATCTCGTTATTAATTTTCAATTGAATTTTTTATCATTTTTCATTAAAACAGATTAAAATTGAATGTTTACCTTGAGAAACGTGAGGTGAAAGCGATCGATTGACAAGAAAAGTCCATTTATAGTCACTCATGGCTTCAAAAGCCTTAGTACTCGCCTTAAATGGTTTTATAATCTTATTATTGATTTTAACTTGAATTTTTTTACATTTTTCAATAAGACAGATTGTAATTGAATGTTTACCTCGGGAAACGTGAAGCGAAAACCATCCATTGACAAGAAAAGTCCATTTGCAGTCACTCATGCCTTCGAAAGCCTTATTCCCCTCTTTAAATGATTTTATGATCTCGTTATTAATTTTTAATTGGAATTTTTTTTCATTTTTCATTAAAATAGATTAAAATTGAATGTTTATCTTGATAAACGTAAGGTGCAAGCGATCGATTGACAAGAAAATTCCATTTATAGTCACTCATGGCTTCAAAAGCCTTATTACTCGCCGTAAAGGGTTTTATAATCTTATTATTGATTTCAACTTTTATTTTTTTACGTTTTTCACTAAGACAGATTGTAATTGAATGTTTACCTCGGGAAACGTGAAGCAAAAGCCATCCATTGACAAGAAAAGTCCATTTGCAGTCACTCATGCCTTCGAAAGCCTTATTCCCCTCTTTAAATGGTTTTATTATATCGTTATTAATTTAAAGTGGAATTTTTTTACATTTTTCATTAAAACAGATTAGAATTGAATGTTTGCCTTGGGAAACATGAAGTGAAAGTGATCGATTGACAAGAAAAGTCCATTGATAGTCACTCATGGCTTCAAAAGCCTTATTACTCGCTTTAAAGGGTTTTATAATCTTATTATTGACTTTAAGTTATATTTTTTTACATTTTTCATTAAGATAGATTGTAATTGAATGTTTACCTCGAGAAACATAAAGCGAAAGCTATCCATTGACAAGAAAAGTCCATTTGCAGTCACTCATGCCTTCGACAGCCTTATTCCCCTCTTTAAATGATTTTATGATCTCGTTATTAATTTTCAATTGAATTTTTTATCATTTTTCATTAAAACAGATTAAGATTGAATGTTTACCTTGAGAAACGTGAGGTGAAAGCGATCGATTGACAAGAAAAGTCCATTTATAGTCACTCATGGCTTCAAAAGCCTTATTACTCGCCTTAAAAGGTTTTATAATCTTATTATTGATTTTAACTTGAAATTTTTTGCATTTTTCAATAAGACAGATTGTAATTGAATGTTTACCTCGGTAAACGTGAAGCGAAAACCATCCATTGACAAGAAAAGTCCATTTGCAGTCACTCATGTCTTCGAAAGCCTTATTCCGCTCTTTAAATGGTTTTATGATCTCGTTATTAATTTTCAATTGAAATTTTTTGCATTTTTCAATAAGACAGATTGTAATTGAATGTTTACCTCGGGAAACGTGAAGCGAAAACCATCCATTAATAACAAAAGTCCATTTGCAGTCACTCATGCCTTCGAAAGCCTTATTCCCCTCTTTAAATGATTTTATGATCTCGTTATTAATTTTCAATTGAATTTTTTATCATTTTTCATTAAAACAGATTAAAATTGAATGTTTACCTTGAGAAACGTGAGGTGAAAGCGATCGATTGACAAGAAAAGTCCATTTATAGTCACTCATGGCTTCAAATGCCTTAGTACTCGCCTTAAATGGTTTTATAATCTTATTATTGATTTTAACTTGAATTTTTTTACATTTTTCAATAAGACAGATTGGAATTGAATGTTTACCTCGGGAAACGTGAAGCGAAAACCATCCATTGACAAGAAAAGTCCATTTGCAGTCACTCATGCCTTCGAAAGCCTTATTCCCCTCTTTAAATGGTTTTATGATCTCGTTATTAATTTTTAATTGGAATTTTTTTTCATTTTTCATTAAAATAGATTAAAATTGAATGTTTATCTTGATAAACGTAAGGTGCAAGCGATCGATTGACAAGAAAAGTCCATTTATAGTCACTCATGGCTTCAAAAGCCTTATTACTCGCCTTAAAAGGTTTTATAATCTTATTATTGATTTTAACTTGAAATTTTTTGCATTTTTCAATAAGACAGATTGTAATTGAATGTTTACCTCGGTAAACGTGAAGCGAAAACCATCCATTGACAAGAAAAGTCCATTTGCAGTCACTCATGTCTTCGAAAGCCTTATTCCGCTCTTTAAATGGTTTTATGATCTCGTTATTAATTTTCAATTGAAATTTTTTGCATTTTTCAATAAGACAGATTGTAATTGAATGTTTACCTCGGGAAACGTGAAGCGAAAACCATCCATTAATAAGAAAAGTCCATTTGCAGTCACTCATGCCTTCGAAAGCCTTATTCCCCTCTTTAAATGATTTTATGATCTCGTTATTAATTTTCAATTGAATTTTTTATCATTTTTCATTAAAACAGATTAAAATTGAATGTTTACCTTGAGAAACGTGAGGTGAAAGCGATCGATTGACAAGAAAAGTCCATTTATAGTCACTCATGGCTTCAAAAGCCTTAGTACTCGCCTTAAATGGTTTTATAATCTTATTATTGATTTTAACTTGAATTTTTTTACATTTTTCAATAAGACAGATTGTAATTGAATGTTTACCTCGGGAAACGTGAAGCGAAAACCATCCATTGACAAGAAAAGTCCATTTGCAGTCACTCATGCCTTCGAAAGCCTTATTCCCCTCTTTAAATGATTTTATGATCTCGTTATTAATTTTTAATTGGAATTTTTTTTCATTTTTCATTAAAATAGATTAAAATTGAATGTTTATCTTGATAAACGTAAGGTGCAAGCGATCGATTGACAAGAAAATTCCATTTATAGTCACTCATGGCTTCAAAAGCCTTATTACTCGCCGTAAAGGGTTTTATAATCTTATTATTGATTTCAACTTTTATTTTTTTACGTTTTTCACTAAGACAGATTGTAATTGAATGTTTACCTCGGGAAACGTGAAGCAAAAGCCATCCATTGACAAGAAAAGTCCATTTGCAGTCACTCATGCCTTCGAAAGCCTTATTCCCCTCTTTAAATGGTTTTATTATATCGTTATTAATTTAAAGTGGAATTTTTTTACATTTTTCATTAAAACAGATTAGAATTGAATGTTTGCCTTGGGAAACATGAAGTGAAAGTGATCGATTGACAAGAAAAGTCCATTTATAGTCACTCATGGCTTCAAAAGCCTTATTACTCGCCGTAAAGGGTTTTATAATCTTATTATTGATTTCAACTTTTATTTTTTTACGTTTTTCACTAAGACAGATTGTAATTGAATGTTTACCTCGAGAAACGTGAAGCAAAAGCCATCCATTGACAAGAAAAGTCCATTTGCAGTCACTCATGCCTTCGAAAGCCTTATTCCCCTCTTTAAATGGTTTTATGATCTCGTTATTAATTTTCAATTGAATTTTTTATCATTTTTCATTAAAACAGATTAAAATTGAATGTTTCCCTTGAGAAACGTGAGGTGAAAGCGATCGATTGACAAGAAAAGTCTATTTATAGCCACTCATGGCTTCAAAAGCCTTATTACTCGCCTTAAAAGGTTTTATAATCTTATTATTGATTTTAACTTGAAATTTTTTTTATTTTTCAATAAGACAGATTGTAATTGAATGTTTACCTCGGGAAACATAAAGCGAAAACCATCCATTGACAAGAAAAGTTCATTTGCAGTCACTCATGCCTTCGAAAGCCTTATTCCCCTCTTTAAATGGTTTTATGATCTCGTTATTAATTTTCAATTGAAATTTTTTGCATTTTTCAATAAGACAGATTGTAATTGATTGTTTACCTCGGAAAACGTGAAGCAAAAACCATCCATTGACAAGAAAAGTCCATTTGCAGTCACTCATGCCTTCGAAAGCCTTATTCCCCTCTTTAAATGGTTTTATGATCTCGTTATTAATTTTCAATTGAATTTTTTTTCATTTTTAATTAAAACAGATTAAAATTGAATGTTTACCTTGAGAAACGTGAGGTGAAAGCGATCGATTGACAAGAAAAGTCCATTTATAGTGACTCATGGCTTCAAAAGCCTTATTACTCGCTTTAAAGGGCTTTATAATCTTATTATTGAATTTAAGTTGTATTTTTTTACATTTTTCATTAAGACAGATTGTAATTGAATGTTTACCTCGAGAAACATAAAGCGAAAGCCATCCATTGACAAGAAAAGTCCATTTGCAGTCACTCATACCTTCGAAAGCCTTATTCCCCTCTTTAAATGATTTTATGATCTCGTTATTAATTTTCAATTGAATTTTTTATCATTTTTCATTAAAACAGATTAAAATTGAATGTTTCCCTTGAGAAACGTGAGGTGAAAGCGATCGATTGACAAGAAAAGTCTATTTATAGTCACTCATGGCTTCAAAAGCCTTATTACTCGCCTTAAAAGGTTTTATAATCTTATTATTGATTTTAACTTGAAATTTTTTGCATTTTTCAATAAGACAGATTGTAATTGAATGTTTACCTCGGGAAACATGAAGCGAAAACCATCCATTGACAAGAAAAGTTCATTTGCAGTCACTCATGCCTTCGAAAGCCTTATTCCCCTCTTTAAATGGTTTTATGATCTCGTTATTAATTTTCAATTGAAATTTTTTGCATTTTTCAATAATACAGATTGTAATTGATTGTTTACCTCGAAAAACGTGAAGCGAAAACCATCCATTGACAAGAAAAGTCCATTTGCAGTCACTCATGCCTTCGAAAGCCTTATTCCCTTCTTTAAATGGTTTTATGATCTCGTTATTAATTTTCAATTGAATTTTTTATCATTTTTCATTAAAACAGATTAAAATTGAATGTTTCCCTTGAGAAACGTGAGGTGAAAGCGATCGATTGACAAGAAAAGTCTATTTATAGTCACTCATAGCTTCAAAAGCCTTATTACTCGCCTTAAAAGATTTTATAATCTTATTATTGATTTTAACTTGAAATTTTTTGCATTTTTCAATAAGACAGATTGTAATTGAATGTTTACCTCGGGAAACATGAAGCGAAAACCATCCATTGACAAGAAAAGTTCATTTGCAGTCACTCATGCCTTCGAAAGCCTTATTCCCCTCTTTAAATGGTTTTATGATCTCGTTATTAATTTTCAATTGAAATTTTTTGCATTTTTCAATAAGACAGATTGTAATTGATTGTTTACCTCGGAAAACGTGAAGCGAAAACCATCCATTGACAAGAAAAGTCCATTTGCAGTCACTCATGCCTTCGAAAGCCTTATTCCCCTCTTTAAATGATTTTATGATCTCGTTATTAATTTTCAATTGAATTTTTTATCATTTTTCATTAAAACAGATTAAGATTGAATGTTTACCTTGAGAAACGTGAGGAGAAAGCGATCGGTTGACAAGAAAAGTCCATTTGCAGTCACTCATGCCTTCGAAAGCCTTATTCCCCTCTTTAAATGGTTTTATTATATCGTTATTAATTTAAAGTGGAATTTTTTTACATTTTTCATTAAACCAGATTAGAATTGAATGTTTGCCTTGGGAAACATGAAGTGAAAGTGATCGATTGACAAGAAAAGTCCATTTATAGTCACTCATGGCTTCAAAAGCCTTATTACTCGCTTTAAAGGGTTTTATAATCTTATTATTGACTTTAAGTTGCATTTTTTTACATTTTTCATTCAGACAGATTGTAATTGAATGTTTACCTCGAGAAACATAAAGCGAAAGCCATCCATTGACAAGAAAAGTCCATTTGCAGTCACTCATGCCTTCGAAAGCCTTATTCCCCTCTTTAAATGATTTTATGATGTCGTTATTAATTTTCAATTGAATTTTTTATCATTTTTCATTAAAACAGATTAAGATTGAATGTTTACCTTGAGAAACGTGAGGTGAAAGCGATCGATTGACAAGAAAAGTCCATTTATAGTCACTCATGGCTTCAAAAGCCTTATTACTCGCCTTAAAAGGTTTTATAATCTTACTATTGATTTTAACTTGAAATTTTTTACGTTTTTCAATAAGACAGATTGTAATTGAATGTTTACCTAGGGAAACGTGAAGCGAAAACCATCCATTGAAAAGAAAAGTCCATTTGCAGTCACTCATGCCTTCGAAAGCCTTATTCCCCTCTTTAAATGGTTTTATGATCTCGTTATTAATTTTCAATTGAAATTTTTTGCATTTTTCAATAAGACAGATTGTAATTGAATGTTTACCTCGGGAAACGTGAAGCAAAAACCATCCATTGACAAGAAAATTCCATTTGCAGTCACTCATGCCTTCGAAAGCCTTATTCCCCTCTTTAAATGGTTTTATGATCTCGTTATTAATTTTCAATTGAATTTTTTTACATTTTTCATTAAAACATACTATAATTGAATGTTTTCCTTGAGAAACGTGAGGTGAAAGTGATCGATTGACAAGAAAAGTCCATTTGTAGTCACTCATGGCTTCAAAAGCCTTATTACTCGCCTTAAAAGGTTTTATAATCTTATTATTGATTTTAACTTTAAATTTTTTTCATTTTTCAATAAGACACATTGTAATTGAATGTTTACCTCGGGAAACGTGAAGTGAAAACCATCCATTGACAAGAAAAGTCCATTTGGAGTCACTCATGCCTTCGAAAGCCTTATTCCCCTCTTTAAATGGTTTTATGATCTCGTTATTAATTTTCAATTGAATTGTTTTTCATTTTTAATTAAAACAGATTAAAATTGAATGTTTACCTTGAGAAACGTGAGGTGAAATCGATCGATTGACAAGAAAAGTCCATTTATAGTCACTCATGGCTTCAAAAGCCTTATTACTCGCTTTAAAGGGTTTTATAATCTTATTATTGAATTTAAGTTGTATTTTTTTACATTTTTCATTAAGACAGATTGTAATTGAATGTTTACCTCGAGAAACATAAAGCGAAAGCCATCCATTGACAAGAAAAGTCCATTTGCAGTCACTCATGCCTTCGAAAGCCTTATTCCCCTCTTTAAATGATTTTATGATCTCGTTATTAATTTTCATTTGAATTTTTTATCATTTTTCATTAAAAAAGATTAAAATTGAATGTTTACCTTGAGAAACGTGAGGTGAAAGCGATCGATTGACAAGAAAAGTCTATTTATAGTCACTCATGGCTTCAAAAGCCTTATTACTCGCCTTAAAAGGTTTTATAATCTTATTATTGATTTTAACTTGAAATTTTTTGCATTTTTCAATAAGACAGATTGTAATTGAATGTTTACCTCGGGAAACATGAAGCGAAAACCATCCATTGACAAGAAAAGTCCATTTGCAGTCACTCATGCCTTCGAAAGCCTTATTCCCCTCTTTAAATTGTTTTATGATCTCGTTATTAATTTTCAATTGAAATTTTTTGCATTTTTCAATAAGACAGATTGTAATTGATTGTTTACCTCGGAAAACGTGAAGCGAAAACCATCCATTGACAAGAAAAGTCCATTTGCAGTCACTCATGCCTTCGAAAGCCTTATTCCCCTCTTTAAATGATTTTATGATCTCGTTATTAATTTTCAATTGAATTTTTTATCATTTTTCATTAAAACAGATTAAGATTGAATGTTTACCTTGAGAAACGTGAGGAGAAAGCGATCGATTGACAAGAAAAGTCCATTTGCAGTCACTCATGCCTTCGAAAGCCTTATTCCCCTCTTTAAATGGTTTTATTATATCGTTATTAATTTAAAGTGGAATTTTTTTACATTTTTCATTAAACCAGATTAGAATTGAATGTTTGCCTTGGGAAACATGAAGTGAAAGTGATCGATTGACAAGAAAAGTCCATTTATAGTCACTCATGGCTTCAAAAGCCTTATTACTCGCTTTAAAGGGTTTTATAATCTTATTATTGACTTTAAGTTGCATTTTTTTACATTTTTCATTCAGACAGATTGTAATTGAATGTTTACCTCGAGAAACATAAAGCGAAAGCCATCCATTGACAAGAAAAGTCCATTTGCAGTCACTCATGCCTTCGAAAGCCTTATTCCCCTCTTTAAATGATTTTATGATGTCGTTATTAATTTTCAATTGAATTTTTTATCATTTTTCATTAAAACAGATTAAGATTGAATGTTTACCTTGAGAAACGTGAGGTGAAAGCGATCGATTGACAAGAAAAGTCCATTTATAGTCACTCATGGCTTCAAAAGCCTTATTACTCGCCTTAAAAGGTTTTATAATCTTACTATTGATTTTAACTTGAAATTTTTTACGTTTTTCAATAAGACAGATTGTAATTGAATGTTTACCTAGGGAAACGTGAAGCGAAAACCATCCATTGAAAAGAAAAGTCCATTTGCAGTCACTCATGCCTTCGAAAGCCTTATTCCCCTCTTTAAATGGTTTTATGATCTCGTTATTAATTTTCAATTGAAATTTTTTGCATTTCTCAATAGGACAGATTGTAATTGAATGTTTACCTCGGGAAACGTGAAGCAAAAACCATCCATTGACAAGAAAATTCCATTTGCAGTCACTCATGCCTTCGAAAGCCTTATTCCCCTCTTTAAATGGTTTTATGATCTCGTTATTAATTTTCAATTGAATTTTTTTACATTTTTCATTAAAACATACTATAATTTAATGTTTTCCTTGAGAAACGTGAGGTGAAAGTGATCGATTGACAAGAAAAGTCCATTTGTAGTCACTCATGGCTTCAAAAGCCTTATTACTCGCTTTAAAGGGTTTTATAATCTTATTATTGAATTTAAGTTGTATTTTTTTACATTTTTCATTAAGACAGATTGTAATTGAATGTTTACCTCGAGAAACATAAAGCGAAAGCCATCCATTGACAAGAAAAGTCCATTTGCAGTCACTCATGCCTTCGAAAGCCTTATTCCCCTCTTTAAATGATTTTATGATCTCGTTATTAATTTTCATTTGAATTTTTTACCATTTTTCATTAAAACAGATTAAAATTGAATGTTTACCTTGAGAAACGTGAGGTGAAAGCGATCGATTGACAAGAAAAGTCTATTTATAGTCACTCATGGCTTCAAAAGCCTTATTACTCGCCTTAAAAGGTTTTATAATCTTATTATTGATTTTAACTTGAAATTTTTTGCATTTTTCAATAAGACAGATTGTAATTGAATGTTTACCTCGGGAAACATGAAACGAAAACCATCCATTGACAAGAAAAGTCCATTTGCAGTCACTCATGCCTTCGAAAGCCTTATTCCCCTCTTTAAATGGTTTTATGATCTCGTTATTAATTTTCAATTGAAATTTTTTGCATTTTTCAATAAGACAGATTGTAATTGAATGTTTACCTTAGAAAACGTGAAGCGAAAACCATCCATTGACAAGAAAAGTCCATTTGCAGTCACTCATGCCTTCGAAAGCCTTATTCCCCTCTTTAAATGATTCTATGATCTCGTTATTAATTTTCAATTGAATTTTTTATCATTTTTCATTAAAACAGATTAAAATTGAATGTTTACCTTGAGAAACGTGAGGTGAAAGCGATCGATTGACAAGAAAAGTCCATTTATAGTCACTCATGGCTTCGAAAGCCTTATTACTTGCCGTAAAGGGTTTTCTAATTTTATTATTGATTTTAACTTTTATTTTTTTACGTTTTTCATTAAGACAGATTGTAATTGAATGTTTACCTTGGGAAACGTGAAGAGAAAGCCATCCATTGACAAGAAAAGTCCATTTGCAGTCACTCATGCCTTCGAAAGCCTTATTCCCCTCTTTAAATGGTTTTATGATCTCGTTATTAATTTTCAATTGGAATTTTTTTTCATGTTTCATTAAAACAGATTAAAATTGAAAGTTTACCATGAGAAATGTGAGGTGAAAGCGATCGATTGACAAGAAAAGTCTATTTATAGTCACTCATGGCTTCAAAAGCCTTATTACTCGCTTTAAAGGGTTTTATAATCTTATTATTGAATTTAAGTTGTATTTTTTTACATTTTTCATTAAGACAGATTGTAATTGAATGTTTACCTCAGGAAACGTGAAGCGAAAGCCATCCATTGACAAGAAAAGTCCATTTGCAGTCACTCATGCCTTCGAAAGCCTTATTCCCCTCTTTAAATGATTTTATGATCTCGTTATTAATTTTCAATTGAATTTTTTATCATTTTTCATTAAAACAGATTAAAATTGAATGTTTACCTTGAGAAACGTGAGGTGAAAGCGATCGATTGACAAGAAAAGTCTATTTATAGTCACTCATGGCTTCAAAAGCCATATTACTCGCCTTAAAAGGTTTTATAATCTTATTATTGATTTTAACTTGAAATTTTTTGCATTTTTCAATAAGACAGATTGTAATTGAATGTTTACCTCGGGAAACATGAAGCAAAAACCATCCATTGACAAGAAAAGTCCATTTGCAGTCACTCATGCCTTCTAAAGCCTTATTCCCCTCTTTAAATGGTTTTATGATCTCGTTATTAATTTTCAATTGAAATTTTTTGTATTTTTCAATAAGACAGATTGTAATTGAATGTTTACCTCGGAAAACGTGAAGCGAAAACCATCCATTGACAAGAAAAGTCCATTTGCAGTCACTCATGCCTTCGAAAGCCTTATTCCCCTCTTTAAATGATTTTATGATCTCGTTATTAATTTTCAATTGAATTTTTTATCATTTTTCATTAAAACAGATTCAAATTGAATGTTTACCTTGAGAAACGTGAGGTCAAAGCGATCAATTGACAAGAAAAGTCCATTTATAGTCACTCATGGCTTCAAAAGCTTTATTACTCGCCTTAAAAGTTTTTATAATCTTATTATTGATTTTAACTTGAATTTTTTTACATTTTTCAATAAGACAGATTGTAATTGAATGTTTACCTTGGGAAACGTGAAGCAAAAACCATCCATTGACAAGAAAAGTCCATTTGCGGTCACTCATGCCTTTGAAAGCCTTATTCCCCTCTTTAAATGGTTTTATGATCTCGTTATTAATTTTCAATTGAATTTTTTTTCATTTTTCATTAAAACAGATTAAAATTGAATGTTTACCTTGAGAAACGTGAGGTGAACGATTGACAAGAAAAGTCCATTTATAGTCACTCATGGCTTCAAAAGCCTTATTACTCGCCGTAAAGGGTGTTATAATCTTATTATTGATTTCAACTTTTATTTTTTTACGTTTTTCACTAAGACAGATTGTAATTGAATATTTACCTCGGGAAACGTGAAGCAAAAGCCATCCATTGACAAGAAAAGTCCATTTGCAGTCACTCATGCCTTCGAAAGCCTTATTCCCCTCTTTAAATGGTTTTATTATATCGTTATTAATTTAAAGTGGAATTTTTTTACATTTTTCATTAAAACAGATTAGAATTGAATGTTTGCCTTGGGAAACATGAAGTGAAAGTGATCGATTGACAAGAAAAGTACATTTATAGTCACTCATGGCTTCAAAAGCCTTATTACTCGCTTTAAAGGGTTTTATAATCTTATTATTGACTTTAAGTTGTATTGTTTTACATTTTTCATTAAGACAGATTGTAATTGAATGTTTACCTCGAGAAACATAAAGCGAAAGCCATCCATTGACAAGAAAAGTCCATTTGCAGTCACTCATGCCTTCGAAAGCCTTATTCCCCTCTCTAAATGATTTTATGATCTCGTTATTAATTTTCAATTGAATTTTTTATCATTTTTTATTAAAACATATTAAGATTGAATGTTTACCTTGAGAAACGTGAGGTGAAAGCGATCGATTGACAAGAAAAGTCCATTTATAGTCACTCATGGCTTCAAAAGCCTTATTACTCGCCTTAAAAGGTTTTATAATCTTATTATTGATTTTAACTTGAAATATTTTGCATTTTTCAATAAGACAGATTGTAATTGAATGTTTACCTCGGGAAACGTGAAGCGAAAACCATCCATTGATAAGAAAAGTCCATTTGCAGTCACTCATGTCTTCAAAAGCCTTATTCCGCTCTTTAAATGGTTTTATGATCTCGTTATTAATTTTCAATTGAAATTTTTGGCATTTTTCAATAAGACAGATTGTAATTGAATGTTTACCTTGGGAAACGTGAAGCGAAAACCATCCATTGACAAGAAAAGTCCATTTGCAGTCACTCATGCCTTCGAAAGCCTTATTCCCCTCTTTAAACGATTTTATGATCTCGTTATTAATTTTCAATTGAATTTTTTATCATTTTTCATTAAAACAGATTAAAATTGAATGTTTACCTTGAGAAACATGAGGTGAAAGCGATCAATTGACAAGAAAAGTCCATTTATAGTCACTCATGGCTTCAAAAGCCTTATTACTCGCCTTAAAAGGTTTTATAATCTTATTATTGATTTTACCTTGAATTTTTTTACATTTTTCAATAAGACAGATTGTAATTGAATGTTTACCTCGGGAAACGTGAAGCGAAAACCATCCATTGACAAGAAAAGTCCATTTGCAGTCACTCATGCCTTCGAAAGCCTTATTCCCCTCTTTAAATGGTTTTATGATCTCGTTATTAATTTTTAATTCAATTTTTTTTCATTTTTCATTAAAACAGATTAAAATTGAATGTTTACCTTGAGAAACGTGAGGTGAAAGCGATCGATTGACAAGAAAAGTCCATTTATAGTCACTCATGGCTTCAAAAGCCTTATTACTCGTCGTAAAGGGTTTTATAATCTTATTATTGATTTCAACTTTTATTTTTTTACGTTTTTCACTAAGACAGATTGTAATTGAATGTTTACCTCGGGAAACGTGAAGCAAAAGCCATCCATTGACAAGAAAAGTCCATTTGCAGTCACTCATGCCTTCGAAAGCCTTATTCCCCTCTTTAAATGGTTTTATTATATCGTTATTAATTTAAAGTGGAATTTTTTTACATTTTTCATTAAAACAGATTAGAATTGAATGTTTGCCTTGGGAAACATGAAGTGAAAGTGATCGATTGACAAGAAAAGTCCATTTATAGTCACTCATGGCTTCAAAAGCCTTATTACTCGCTTTAAAGGGTTTTATAATCTTATTATTGACTTTAAGTTGTATTTTTTTACATTTTTCATTAAGATAGATTGTAATTGAATGTTTACCTCGAGAAACATAAAGCGAAAGCCATCCATTGACAAGAAAAGTCCATTTGCAGTCACTCATGCCTTCGAAAGCCTTATTCCCCTCTTTAAATGATTTTATGATCTCGTTATTAATTTTCAATTGAATTTTTTATCATTTTTCATTAAAACAGATTAAGATTGAATGTTTACCTTGAGAAACGTGAGGTGAAAGCGATCGATTGGCAAGAAAAGTCCATTTATAGTCACTCATGGCTTCAAAAGCCTTATTACTCGCCTTAAAAGGTTTTATAATCTTATTATTGATTTTAACTTGAAATTTTTTGCATTTTTCAATAAGACAGATTGTAATTGAATGTTTACCTCGAGAAACATGAAGCGAAAACCATCCATTGACAAGAAAAGTTCATTTGCAGTCACTCATGCCTTCGAAAGCCTTATTCCCCTCTTTAAATGATTTTATGATCTCGTTATTAATTTTCAATTGAATTTTTTATCATTTTTCATTAAAACAGATTAAAATTGAATGTTTACCTTGAGAAACGTGAGGTGAAAGCGATCGATTGACAAGAAAAGTCCATTTATAGTCACTCATGACTTCAAAAGCCTTAGTACTCGCCTTAAAAGGTTTTATAATCTTATTATTGATTTTAACTTGAATTTTTTTACATTTTTCAATAAGACAGATTGTAATTGAATGTTTACCTCGGGAAACGTGAAGCGAAAACCATCCATTGACAAGAAAAGTCCATTTGCAGTCACTCATGCCTTCGAAAGCCTTATTCCCCTCTTTAAATGGTTTTATGATCTCGTTATTAATTTTTAATTGGAATTTTTTTTCATTTTTCATTAAAATAGATTAAAATTGAATGTTTATCTTGATAAACGTAAGGTGCAAGCGATCGATTGACAAGAAAAGTCCATTTATAGTCACTCATGGCTTCAAAAGCCTTATTACTCGCCTTAAAAGGTTTTATAATCTTATTATTGATTTTAACTTGAAATTTTTTGCATTTTTCAATAAGACAGATTGTAATTGAATGTTTACCTCGGTAAACGTGAAGCGAAAACCATCCATTGACAAGAAAAGTCCATTTGCAGTCACTCATGTCTTCGAAAGCCTTATTCCGCTCTTTAAATGGTTTTATGATCTCGTTATTAATTTTCAATTGAAATTTTTTGCATTTTTCAATAAGACAGATTGTAATTGAATGTTTACCTCGGGAAACGTGAAGCGAAAACCATCCATTAATAACAAAAGTCCATTTGCAGTCACTCATGCCTTCGAAAGCCTTATTCCCCTCTTTAAATGATTTTATGATCTCGTTATTAATTTTCAATTGAATTTTTTATCATTTTTCATTAAAACAGATTAAAATTGAATGTTTACCTTGAGAAACGTGAGGTGAAAGTGATCGATTGACAAGAAAAGTCCATTTATAGTCACTCATGGCTTCAAATGCCTTAGTACTCGCCTTAAATGGTTTTATAATCTTATTATTGATTTTAACTTGAATTTTTTTACATTTTTCAATAAGACAGATTGGAATTGAATGTTTACCTCGGGAAACGTGAAGCGAAAACCATCCATTGACAAGAAAAGTCCATTTGCAGTCACTCATGCCTTCGAAAGCCTTATTCCCCTCTTTAAATGGTTTTATGATCTCGTTATTAATTTTTAATTGGAATTTTTTTTCATTTTTCATTAAAATAGATTAAAATTGAATGTTTATCTTGATAAACGTAAGGTGCAAGCGATCGATTGACAAGAAAAGTCCATTTATAGTCACTCATGGCTTCAAAAGCCTTATTACTCGCCTTAAAAGGTTTTATAATCTTATTATTGATTTTAACTTGAATTTTTTTACATTTTTCAATAAGACAGATTGTAATTGAATGTTTACCTCGGGAAACGTGAAGCGAAAACCATCCATTAATAAGAAAAGTCCATTTGCAGTCACTCATGCCTTCGAAAGCCTTATTCCCCTCTTTAAATGATTTTATGATCTCGTTATTAATTTTCAATTGAATTTTTTATCATTTTTCATTAAAACAGATTAAAATTGAATGTTTACCTTGAGAAACGTGAGGTGAAAGCGATCGATTGACAAGAAAAGTCCATTTATAGTCACTCATGGCTTCAAAAGCCTTAGTACTCGCCTTAAATGGTTTTATAATCTTATTATTGATTTTAACTTGAATTTTTTTACATTTTTCAATAAGACAGATTGTAATTGAATGTTTACCTCGGGAAACGTGAAGCGAAAACCATCCATTGACAAGAAAAGTCCATTTGCAGTCACTCATGCCTTCGAAAGCCTTATTCCCCTCTTTAAATGATTTTATGATCTCGTTATTAATTTTTAATTGGAATTTTTTTTCATTTTTCATTAAAATAGATTAAAATTGAATGTTTATCTTGATAAACGTAAGGTGCAAGCGATCGATTGACAAGAAAATTCCATTTATAGTCACTCATGGCTTCAAAAGCCTTATTACTCGCCGTAAAGGGTTTTATAATCTTATTATTGATTTCAACTTTTATTTTTTTACGTTTTTCACTAAGACAGATTGTAATTGAATGTTTACCTCGGGAAACGTGAAGCAAAAGCCATCCATTGACAAGAAAAGTCCATTTGCAGTCACTCATGCCTTCGAAAGCCTTATTCCCCTCTTTAAATGGTTTTATTATATCGTTATTAATTTAAAGTGGAATTTTTTTACATTTTTCATTAAAACAGATTAGAATTGAATGTTTGCCTTGGGAAACATGAAGTGAAAGTGATCGATTGACAAGAAAAGTCCATTGATAGTCACTCATGGCTTCAAAAGCCTTATTACTCGCTTTAAAGGGTTTTATAATCTTATTATTGACTTTAAGTTATATTTTTTTACATTTTTCATTAAGATAGATTGTAATTGAATGTTTACCTCGAGAAACATAAAGCGAAAGCTATCCATTGACAAGAAAAGTCCATTTGCAGTCACTCATGCCTTCGACAGCCTTATTCCCCTCTTTAAATGATTTTATGATCTCGTTATTAATTTTCAATTGAATTTTTTATCATTTTTCATTAAAACAGATTAAGATTGAATGTTTACCTTGAGAAACGTGAGGTGAAAGCGATCGATTGACAAGAAAAGTCCATTTATAGTCACTCATGGCTTCAAAAGCCTTATTACTCGCCTTAAAAGGTTTTATAATCTTATTATTGATTTTAACTTGAAATTTTTTGCATTTTTCAATAAGACAGATTGTAATTGAATGTTTACCTCGGTAAACGTGAAGCGAAAACCATCCATTGACAAGAAAAGTCCATTTGCAGTCACTCATGTCTTCGAAAGCCTTATTCCGCTCTTTAAATGGTTTTATGATCTCGTTATTAATTTTCAATTGAAATTTTTTGCATTTTTCAATAAGACAGATTGTAATTGAATGTTTACCTCGGGAAACGTGAAGCGAAAACCATCCATTAATAACAAAAGTCCATTTGCAGTCACTCATGCCTTCGAAAGCCTTATTCCCCTCTTTAAATGATTTTATGATCTCGTTATTAATTTTCAATTGAATTTTTTATCATTTTTCATTAAAACAGATTAAAATTGAATGTTTACCTTGAGAAACGTGAGGTGAAAGCGATCGATTGACAAGAAAAGTCCATTTATAGTCACTCATGGCTTCAAATGCCTTAGTACTCGCCTTAAATGGTTTTATAATCTTATTATTGATTTTAACTTGAATTTTTTTACATTTTTCAATAAGACAGATTGGAATTGAATGTTTACCTCAGGAAACGTGAAGCGAAAACCATCCATTGACAAGAAAAGTCCATTTGCAGTCACTCATGCCTTCGAAAGCCTTATTCCCCTCTTTAAATGGTTTTATGATCTCGTTATTAATTTTTAATTGGAATTTTTTTTCATTTTTCATTAAAATAGATTAAAATTGAATGTTTATCTTGATAAACGTAAGGTGCAAGCGATCGATTGACAAGAAAAGTCCATTTATAGTCACTCATGGCTTCAAAAGCCTTATTACTCGCCTTAAAAGGTTTTATAATCTTATTATTGATTTTAACTTGAAATTTTTTGCATTTTTCAATAAGACAGATTGTAATTGAATGTTTACCTCGGTAAACGTGAAGCGAAAACCATCCATTGACAAGAAAAGTCCATTTGCAGTCACTCATGTCTTCGAAAGCCTTATTCCGCTCTTTAAATGGTTTTATGATCTCGTTATTAATTTTCAATTGAAATTTTTTGCATTTTTCAATAAGACAGATTGTAATTGAATGTTTACCTCGGGAAACGTGAAGCGAAAACCATCCATTAATAAGAAAAGTCCATTTGCAGTCACTCATGCCTTCGAAAGCCTTATTCCCCTCTTTAAATGATTTTATGATCTCGTTATTAATTTTCAATTGAATTTTTTATCATTTTTCATTAAAACAGATTAAAATTGAATGTTTACCTTGAGAAACGTGAGGTGAAAGCGATCGATTGACAAGAAAAGTCCATTTATAGTCACTCATGGCTTCAAAAGCCTTAGTACTCGCCTTAAATGGTTTTATAATCTTATTATTGATTTTAACTTGAATTTTTTTACATTTTTCAATAAGACAGATTGTAATTGAATGTTTACCTCGGGAAACGTGAAGCGAAAACCATCCATTGACAAGAAAAGTCCATTTGCAGTCACTCATGCCTTCGAAAGCCTTATTCCCCTCTTTAAATGATTTTATGATCTCGTTATTAATTTTTAATTGGAATTTTTTTTCATTTTTCATTAAAATAGATTAAAATTGAATGTTTATCTTGATAAACGTAAGGTGCAAGCGATCGATTGACAAGAAAATTCCATTTATAGTCACTCATGGCTTCAAAAGCCTTATTACTCGCCGTAAAGGGTTTTATAATCTTATTATTGATTTCAACTTTTATTTTTTTACGTTTTTCACTAAGACAGATTGTAATTGAATGTTTACCTCGGGAAACGTGAAGCAAAAGCCATCCATTGACAAGAAAAGTCCATTTGCAGTCACTCATGCCTTCGAAAGCCTTATTCCCCTCTTTAAATGGTTTTATTATATCGTTATTAATTTAAAGTGGAATTTTTTTACATTTTTCATTAAAACAGATTAGAATTGAATGTTTGCCTTGGGAAACATGAAGTGAAAGTGATCGATTGACAAGAAAAGTCCATTGATAGTCACTCATGGCTTCAAAAGCCTTATTACTCGCTTTAAAGGGTTTTATAATCTTATTATTGACTTTAAGTTATATTTTTTTACATTTTTCATTAAGATAGATTGTAATTGAATGTTTACCTCGAGAAACATAAAGCGAAAGCTATCCATTGACAAGAAAAGTCCATTTGCAGTCACTCATGCCTTCGACAGCCTTATTCCCCTCTTTAAATGATTTTATGATCTCGTTATTAATTTTCAATTGAATTTTTTATCATTTTTCATTAAAACAGATTAAGATTGAATGTTTACCTTGAGAAACGTGAGGTGAAAGCGATCGATTGACAAGAAAAGTCCATTTATAGTCACTCATGGCTTCAAAAGCCTTATTACTCGCCTTAAAAGGTTTTATAATCTTATTATTGATTTTAACTTGAAATTTTTTGCATTTTTCAATAAGACAGATTGTAATTGAATGTTTACCTCGGTAAACGTGAAGCGAAAACCATCCATTGACAAGAAAAGTCCATTTGCAGTCACTCATGTCTTCGAAAGCCTTATTCCGCTCTTTAAATGGTTTTATGATCTCGTTATTAATTTTCAATTGAAATTTTTTGCATTTTTCAATAAGACAGATTGTAATTGAATGTTTACCTCGGGAAACGTGAAGCGAAAACCATCCATTAATAACAAAAGTCCATTTGCAGTCACTCATGCCTTCGAAAGCCTTATTCCCCTCTTTAAATGATTTTATGATCTCGTTATTAATTTTCAATTGAATTTTTTATCATTTTTCATTAAAACAGATTAAAATTGAATGTTTACCTTGAGAAACGTGAGGTGAAAGCGATCGATTGACAAGAAAAGTCCATTTATAGTCACTCATGGCTTCAAATGCCTTAGTACTCGCCTTAAATGGTTTTATAATCTTATTATTGATTTTAACTTGAATTTTTTTACATTTTTCAATAAGACAGATTGGAATTGAATGTTTACCTCGGGAAACGTGAAGCGAAAACCATCCATTGACAAGAAAAGTCCATTTGCAGTCACTCATGCCTTCGAAAGCCTTATTCCCCTCTTTAAATGGTTTTATGATCTCGTTATTAATTTTTAATTGGAATTTTTTTTCATTTTTCATTAAAATAGATTAAAATTGAATGTTTATCTTGATAAACGTAAGGTGCAAGCGATCGATTGACAAGAAAAGTCCATTTATAGTCACTCATGGCTTCAAAAGCCTTATTACTCGCCTTAAAAGGTTTTATAATCTTATTATTGATTTTAACTTGAAATTTTTTGCATTTTTCAATAAGACAGATTGTAATTGAATGTTTACCTCGGTAAACGTGAAGCGAAAACCATCCATTGACAAGAAAAGTCCATTTGCAGTCACTCATGTCTTCGAAAGCCTTATTCCGCTCTTTAAATGGTTTTATGATCTCGTTATTAATTTTCAATTGAAATTTTTTGCATTTTTCAATAAGACAGATTGTAATTGAATGTTTACCTCGGGAAACGTGAAGCGAAAACCATCCATTAATAAGAAAAGTCCATTTGCAGTCACTCATGCCTTCGAAAGCCTTATTCCCCTCTTTAAATGATTTTATGATCTCGTTATTAATTTTCAATTGAATTTTTTATCATTTTTCATTAAAACAGATTAAAATTGAATGTTTACCTTGAGAAACGTGAGGTGAAAGCGATCGATTGACAAGAAAAGTCCATTTATAGTCACTCATGGCTTCAAAAGCCTTAGTACTCGCCTTAAATGGTTTTATAATCTTATTATTGATTTTAACTTGAATTTTTTTACATTTTTCAATAAGACAGATTGTAATTGAATGTTTACCTCGGGAAACGTGAAGCGAAAACCATCCATTGACAAGAAAAGTCCATTTGCAGTCACTCATGCCTTCGAAAGCCTTATTCCCCTCTTTAAATGATTTTATGATCTCGTTATTAATTTTTAATTGGAATTTTTTTTCATTTTTCATTAAAATAGATTAAAATTGAATGTTTATCTTGATAAACGTAAGGTGCAAGCGATCGATTGACAAGAAAATTCCATTTATAGTCACTCATGGCTTCAAAAGCCTTATTACTCGCCGTAAAGGGTTTTATAATCTTATTATTGATTTCAACTTTTATTTTTTTACGTTTTTCACTAAGACAGATTGTAATTGAATGTTTACCTCGGGAAACGTGAAGCAAAAGCCATCCATTGACAAGAAAAGTCCATTTGCAGTCACTCATGCCTTCGAAAGCCTTATTCCCCTCTTTAAATGGTTTTATTATATCGTTATTAATTTAAAGTGGAATTTTTTTACATTTTTCATTAAAACAGATTAGAATTGAATGTTTGCCTTGGGAAACATGAAGTGAAAGTGATCGATTGACAAGAAAAGTCCATTGATAGTCACTCATGGCTTCAAAAGCCTTATTACTCGCTTTAAAGGGTTTTATAATCTTATTATTGACTTTAAGTTATATTTTTTTACATTTTTCATTAAGATAGATTGTAATTGAATGTTTACCTCGAGAAACATAAAGCGAAAGCTATCCATTGACAAGAAAAGTCCATTTGCAGTCACTCATGCCTTCGACAGCCTTATTCCCCTCTTTAAATGATTTTATGATCTCGTTATTAATTTTCAATTGAATTTTTTATCATTTTTCATTAAAACAGATTAAGATTGAATGTTTACCTTGAGAAACGTGAGGTGAAAGCGATCGATTGACAAGAAAAGTCCATTTATAGTCACTCATGGCTTCAAAAGCCTTATTACTCGCCTTAAAAGGTTTTATAATCTTATTATTGATTTTAACTTGAAATTTTTTGCATTTTTCAATAAGACAGATTGTAATTGAATGTTTACCTCGGTAAACGTGAAGCGAAAACCATCCATTGACAAGAAAAGTCCATTTGCAGTCACTCATGTCTTCGAAAGCCTTATTCCGCTCTTTAAATGGTTTTATGATCTCGTTATTAATTTTCAATTGAAATTTTTTGCATTTTTCAATAAGACAGATTGTAATTGAATGTTTACCTCGGGAAACGTGAAGCGAAAACCATCCATTAATAACAAAAGTCCATTTGCAGTCACTCATGCCTTCGAAAGCCTTATTCCCCTCTTTAAATGATTTTATGATCTCGTTATTAATTTTCAATTGAATTTTTTATCATTTTTCATTAAAACAGATTAAAATTGAATGTTTACCTTGAGAAACGTGAGGTGAAAGCGATCGATTGACAAGAAAAGTCCATTTATAGTCACTCATGGCTTCAAATGCCTTAGTACTCGCCTTAAATGGTTTTATAATCTTATTATTGATTTTAACTTGAATTTTTTTACATTTTTCAATAAGACAGATTGGAATTGAATGTTTACCTCGGGAAACGTGAAGCGAAAACCATCCATTGACAAGAAAAGTCCATTTGCAGTCACTCATGCCTTCGAAAGCCTTATTCCCCTCTTTAAATGGTTTTATGATCTCGTTATTAATTTTTAATTGGAATTTTTTTTCATTTTTCATTAAAATAGATTAAAATTGAATGTTTATCTTGATAAACGTAAGGTGCAAGCGATCGATTGACAAGAAAAGTCCATTTATAGTCACTCATGGCTTCAAAAGCCTTATTACTCGCCTTAAAAGGTTTTATAATCTTATTATTGATTTTAACTTGAAATTTTTTGCATTTTTCAATAAGACAGATTGTAATTGAATGTTTACCTCGGTAAACGTGAAGCGAAAACCATCCATTGACAAGAAAAGTCCATTTGCAGTCACTCATGTCTTCGAAAGCCTTATTCCGCTCTTTAAATGGTTTTATGATCTCGTTATTAATTTTCAATTGAAATTTTTTGCATTTTTCAATAAGACAGATTGTAATTGAATGTTTACCTCGGGAAACGTGAAGCGAAAACCATCCATTAATAAGAAAAGTCCATTTGCAGTCACTCATGCCTTCGAAAGCCTTATTCCCCTCTTTAAATGATTTTATGATCTCGTTATTAATTTTCAATTGAATTTTTTATCATTTTTCATTAAAACAGATTAAAATTGAATGTTTACCTTGAGAAACGTGAGGTGAAAGCGATCGATTGACAAGAAAAGTCCATTTATAGTCACTCATGGCTTCAAAAGCCTTAGTACTCGCCTTAAATGGTTTTATAATCTTATTATTGATTTTAACTTGAATTTTTTTACATTTTTCAATAAGACAGATTGTAATTGAATGTTTACCTCGGGAAACGTGAAGCGAAAACCATCCATTGACAAGAAAAGTCCATTTGCAGTCACTCATGCCTTCGAAAGCCTTATTCCCCTCTTTAAATGATTTTATGATCTCGTTATTAATTTTTAATTGGAATTTTTTTTCATTTTTCATTAAAATAGATTAAAATTGAATGTTTATCTTGATAAACGTAAGGTGCAAGCGATCGATTGACAAGAAAATTCCATTTATAGTCACTCATGGCTTCAAAAGCCTTATTACTCGCCGTAAAGGGTTTTATAATCTTATTATTGATTTCAACTTTTATTTTTTTACGTTTTTCACTAAGACAGATTGTAATTGAATGTTTACCTCGGGAAACGTGAAGCAAAAGCCATCCATTGACAAGAAAAGTCCATTTGCAGTCACTCATGCCTTCGAAAGCCTTATTCCCCTCTTTAAATGGTTTTATTATATCGTTATTAATTTAAAGTGGAATTTTTTTACATTTTTCATTAAAACAGATTAGAATTGAATGTTTGCCTTGGGAAACATGAAGTGAAAGTGATCGATTGACAAGAAAAGTCCATTTATAGTCACTCATGGCTTCAAAAGCCTTATTACTCGCCGTAAAGGGTTTTATAATCTTATTATTGATTTCAACTTTTATTTTTTTACGTTTTTCACTAAGACAGATTGTAATTGAATGTTTACCTCGAGAAACGTGAAGCAAAAGCCATCCATTGACAAGAAAAGTCCATTTGCAGTCACTCATGCCTTCGAAAGCCTTATTCCCCTCTTTAAATGGTTTTATGATCTCGTTATTAATTTTCAATTGAATTTTTTATCATTTTTCATTAAAACAGATTAAAATTGAATGTTTCCCTTGAGAAACGTGAGGTGAAAGCGATCGATTGACAAGAAAAGTCTATTTATAGCCACTCATGGCTTCAAAAGCCTTATTACTCGCCTTAAAAGGTTTTATAATCTTATTATTGATTTTAACTTGAAATTTTTTTTATTTTTCAATAAGACAGATTGTAATTGAATGTTTACCTCGGGAAACATAAAGCGAAAACCATCCATTGACAAGAAAAGTTCATTTGCAGTCACTCATGCCTTCGAAAGCCTTATTCCCCTCTTTAAATGGTTTTATGATCTCGTTATTAATTTTCAATTGAAATTTTTTGCATTTTTCAATAAGACAGATTGTAATTGATTGTTTACCTCGGAAAACGTGAAGCAAAAACCATCCATTGACAAGAAAAGTCCATTTGCAGTCACTCATGCCTTCGAAAGCCTTATTCCCCTCTTTAAATGGTTTTATGATCTCGTTATTAATTTTCAATTGAATTTTTTTTCATTTTTAATTAAAACAGATTAAAATTGAATGTTTACCTTGAGAAACGTGAGGTGAAAGCGATCGATTGACAAGAAAAGTCCATTTATAGTGACTCATGGCTTCAAAAGCCTTATTACTCGCTTTAAAGGGCTTTATAATCTTATTATTGAATTTAAGTTGTATTTTTTTACATTTTTCATTAAGACAGATTGTAATTGAATGTTTACCTCGAGAAACATAAAGCGAAAGCCATCCATTGACAAGAAAAGTCCATTTGCAGTCACTCATACCTTCGAAAGCCTTATTCCCCTCTTTAAATGATTTTATGATCTCGTTATTAATTTTCAATTGAATTTTTTATCATTTTTCATTAAAACAGATTAAAATTGAATGTTTCCCTTGAGAAACGTGAGGTGAAAGCGATCGATTGACAAGAAAAGTCTATTTATAGTCACTCATGGCTTCAAAAGCCTTATTACTCGCCTTAAAAGGTTTTATAATCTTATTATTGATTTTAACTTGAAATTTTTTGCATTTTTCAATAAGACAGATTGTAATTGAATGTTTACCTCGGGAAACATGAAGCGAAAACCATCCATTGACAAGAAAAGTTCATTTGCAGTCACTCATGCCTTCGAAAGCCTTATTCCCCTCTTTAAATGGTTTTATGATCTCGTTATTAATTTTCAATTGAAATTTTTTGCATTTTTCAATAATACAGATTGTAATTGATTGTTTACCTCGAAAAACGTGAAGCGAAAACCATCCATTGACAAGAAAAGTCCATTTGCAGTCACTCATGCCTTCGAAAGCCTTATTCCCTTCTTTAAATGGTTTTATGATCTCGTTATTAATTTTCAATTGAATTTTTTATCATTTTTCATTAAAACAGATTAAAATTGAATGTTTCCCTTGAGAAACGTGAGGTGAAAGCGATCGATTGACAAGAAAAGTCTATTTATAGTCACTCATAGCTTCAAAAGCCTTATTACTCGCCTTAAAAGATTTTATAATCTTATTATTGATTTTAACTTGAAATTTTTTGCATTTTTCAATAAGACAGATTGTAATTGAATGTTTACCTCGGGAAACATGAAGCGAAAACCATCCATTGACAAGAAAAGTTCATTTGCAGTCACTCATGCCTTCGAAAGCCTTATTCCCCTCTTTAAATGGTTTTATGATCTCGTTATTAATTTTCAATTGAAATTTTTTGCATTTTTCAATAAGACAGATTGTAATTGATTGTTTACCTCGGAAAACGTGAAGCGAAAACCATCCATTGACAAGAAAAGTCCATTTGCAGTCACTCATGCCTTCGAAAGCCTTATTCCCCTCTTTAAATGATTTTATGATCTCGTTATTAATTTTCAATTGAATTTTTTATCATTTTTCATTAAAACAGATTAAGATTGAATGTTTACCTTGAGAAACGTGAGGAGAAAGCGATCGGTTGACAAGAAAAGTCCATTTGCAGTCACTCATGCCTTCGAAAGCCTTATTCCCCTCTTTAAATGGTTTTATTATATCGTTATTAATTTAAAGTGGAATTTTTTTACATTTTTCATTAAACCAGATTAGAATTGAATGTTTGCCTTGGGAAACATGAAGTGAAAGTGATCGATTGACAAGAAAAGTCCATTTATAGTCACTCATGGCTTCAAAAGCCTTATTACTCGCTTTAAAGGGTTTTATAATCTTATTATTGACTTTAAGTTGCATTTTTTTACATTTTTCATTCAGACAGATTGTAATTGAATGTTTACCTCGAGAAACATAAAGCGAAAGCCATCCATTGACAAGAAAAGTCCATTTGCAGTCACTCATGCCTTCGAAAGCCTTATTCCCCTCTTTAAATGATTTTATGATGTCGTTATTAATTTTCAATTGAATTTTTTATCATTTTTCATTAAAACAGATTAAGATTGAATGTTTACCTTGAGAAACGTGAGGTGAAAGCGATCGATTGACAAGAAAAGTCCATTTATAGTCACTCATGGCTTCAAAAGCCTTATTACTCGCCTTAAAAGGTTTTATAATCTTACTATTGATTTTAACTTGAAATTTTTTACGTTTTTCAATAAGACAGATTGTAATTGAATGTTTACCTAGGGAAACGTGAAGCGAAAACCATCCATTGAAAAGAAAAGTCCATTTGCAGTCACTCATGCCTTCGAAAGCCTTATTCCCCTCTTTAAATGGTTTTATGATCTCGTTATTAATTTTCAATTGAAATTTTTTGCATTTTTCAATAAGACAGATTGTAATTGAATGTTTACCTCGGGAAACGTGAAGCAAAAACCATCCATTGACAAGAAAATTCCATTTGCAGTCACTCATGCCTTCGAAAGCCTTATTCCCCTCTTTAAATGGTTTTATGATCTCGTTATTAATTTTCAATTGAATTTTTTTACATTTTTCATTAAAACATACTATAATTGAATGTTTTCCTTGAGAAACGTGAGGTGAAAGTGATCGATTGACAAGAAAAGTCCATTTGTAGTCACTCATGGCTTCAAAAGCCTTATTACTCGCCTTAAAAGGTTTTATAATCTTATTATTGATTTTAACTTTAAATTTTTTTCATTTTTCAATAAGACACATTGTAATTGAATGTTTACCTCGGGAAACGTGAAGTGAAAACCATCCATTGACAAGAAAAGTCCATTTGGAGTCACTCATGCCTTCGAAAGCCTTATTCCCCTCTTTAAATGGTTTTATGATCTCGTTATTAATTTTCAATTGAATTGTTTTTCATTTTTAATTAAAACAGATTAAAATTGAATGTTTACCTTGAGAAACGTGAGGTGAAATCGATCGATTGACAAGAAAAGTCCATTTATAGTCACTCATGGCTTCAAAAGCCTTATTACTCGCTTTAAAGGGTTTTATAATCTTATTATTGAATTTAAGTTGTATTTTTTTACATTTTTCATTAAGACAGATTGTAATTGAATGTTTACCTCGAGAAACATAAAGCGAAAGCCATCCATTGACAAGAAAAGTCCATTTGCAGTCACTCATGCCTTCGAAAGCCTTATTCCCCTCTTTAAATGATTTTATGATCTCGTTATTAATTTTCATTTGAATTTTTTATCATTTTTCATTAAAAAAGATTAAAATTGAATGTTTACCTTGAGAAACGTGAGGTGAAAGCGATCGATTGACAAGAAAAGTCTATTTATAGTCACTCATGGCTTCAAAAGCCTTATTACTCGCCTTAAAAGGTTTTATAATCTTATTATTGATTTTAACTTGAAATTTTTTGCATTTTTCAATAAGACAGATTGTAATTGAATGTTTACCTCGGGAAACATGAAGCGAAAACCATCCATTGACAAGAAAAGTCCATTTGCAGTCACTCATGCCTTCGAAAGCCTTATTCCCCTCTTTAAATTGTTTTATGATCTCGTTATTAATTTTCAATTGAAATTTTTTGCATTTTTCAATAAGACAGATTGTAATTGATTGTTTACCTCGGAAAACGTGAAGCGAAAACCATCCATTGACAAGAAAAGTCCATTTGCAGTCACTCATGCCTTCGAAAGCCTTATTCCCCTCTTTAAATGATTTTATGATCTCGTTATTAATTTTCAATTGAATTTTTTATCATTTTTCATTAAAACAGATTAAGATTGAATGTTTACCTTGAGAAACGTGAGGAGAAAGCGATCGATTGACAAGAAAAGTCCATTTGCAGTCACTCATGCCTTCGAAAGCCTTATTCCCCTCTTTAAATGGTTTTATTATATCGTTATTAATTTAAAGTGGAATTTTTTTACATTTTTCATTAAACCAGATTAGAATTGAATGTTTGCCTTGGGAAACATGAAGTGAAAGTGATCGATTGACAAGAAAAGTCCATTTATAGTCACTCATGGCTTCAAAAGCCTTATTACTCGCTTTAAAGGGTTTTATAATCTTATTATTGACTTTAAGTTGCATTTTTTTACATTTTTCATTCAGACAGATTGTAATTGAATGTTTACCTCGAGAAACATAAAGCGAAAGCCATCCATTGACAAGAAAAGTCCATTTGCAGTCACTCATGCCTTCGAAAGCCTTATTCCCCTCTTTAAATGATTTTATGATGTCGTTATTAATTTTCAATTGAATTTTTTATCATTTTTCATTAAAACAGATTAAGATTGAATGTTTACCTTGAGAAACGTGAGGTGAAAGCGATCGATTGACAAGAAAAGTCCATTTATAGTCACTCATGGCTTCAAAAGCCTTATTACTCGCCTTAAAAGGTTTTATAATCTTACTATTGATTTTAACTTGAAATTTTTTACGTTTTTCAATAAGACAGATTGTAATTGAATGTTTACCTAGGGAAACGTGAAGCGAAAACCATCCATTGAAAAGAAAAGTCCATTTGCAGTCACTCATGCCTTCGAAAGCCTTATTCCCCTCTTTAAATGGTTTTATGATCTCGTTATTAATTTTCAATTGAAATTTTTTGCATTTCTCAATAGGACAGATTGTAATTGAATGTTTACCTCGGGAAACGTGAAGCAAAAACCATCCATTGACAAGAAAATTCCATTTGCAGTCACTCATGCCTTCGAAAGCCTTATTCCCCTCTTTAAATGGTTTTATGATCTCGTTATTAATTTTCAATTGAATTTTTTTACATTTTTCATTAAAACATACTATAATTGAATGTTTTCCTTGAGAAACGTGAGGTGAAAGTGATCGATTGACAAGAAAAGTCCATTTGTAGTCACTCATGGCTTCAAAAGCCTTATTACTCGCCTTAAAAGGTTTTATAATCTTATTATTGATTTTAACTTTAAATTTTTTTCATTTTTCAATAAGACACATTGTAATTGAATGTTTACCTCGGGAAACGTGAAGTGAAAACCATCCATTGACAAGAAAAGTCCATTTGCAGTCACTCATGCCTTCGAAAGCCTTATTACTCGCTTTAAAGGGTTTTATAATCTTATTATTGAATTTAAGTTGTATTTTTTTACATTTTTCAATAAGACAGATTGTAATTGAATGTTTACCTTGGGAAACGTGAAGAGAAAGCCATCCATTGACAAGAAAAGTCCATTTGCAGTCACTCATGCCTTCGAAAGCCTTATTCCCCTCTTTAAATGGTTTTATGATCTCGTTATTAATTTTCAATTGGAATTTTTTTTAATTTTTCATTAAAACATATTAAAATTGAAAGTTTACCTTGAGAAACGTGAGGTGAAAGCGATCGATTGACAAGAAAAGTTTATTTATATTCACTCATCGCTTCAAAAGCCTTATTACTCGCTTTAAAGGGTTTTATAATCTTATTATTGAATTTAAGTTGTATTTTTTTACATTTTTCATTAAGACAGATTGTAATTGAATGTTTACCTCAGGAAACGTGAAGCGAAAGCCATCCATTGACAAGAAAAGTCCATTTACAGTCACTCATGCCTTCGAAAGCCTTATTCCCCTCTTTAAATGATTTTATGATCTCGTTATTAATTTTCAATTGAATTTTTTATCATTTTTCATTAAAACAGATTAAAATTGAATGTTTACCTTGAGAAACGTGAGGTGAAAGTGATCGATTGACAAGAAAAGTCTATTTATAGTCACTCATGGCTTCAAAAGCCTTATTACTCGCCTTAAAAGGTTTTATAATCTTATTATTGATTTTAGCTTGAAATTTTTTGCATTTTTCAATAAGACAGATTGTAATTGAATGTTCACCTCGGGAAACATGAAGCGAAAACCATCCATTGACAAGAAAAGTCCATTTGCAGTCACTCATGCCTTCGAAAGGCTTATTCCCCTCTTTAAATGGTTTTATGATCTCGTTATTAATTTTCAATTGAAATTTTTTGCATTTTTCAATAAGACAGATTGTAATTGAATGTTTACCTCGAAAAACATGAAGCGAAAACCATCCATTGACAAGAAAAGTCCATTTGCAGTCACTCATGCCTTCGAAAGCCTTATTCCCCTCTTTAAATGGTTTTATGATCTCGTTATTAATTTTCAATTGAATTTTTTTACATTTTTCAATAAGACAGATTGTAATTGAATGTTTACCTCGGGAAACGTGAAGTGAAAACCATCCATTGACAAGAAAAGTCCATTTGCAGTCACTCATGCCTTCGAAAGCCTTATTCCCCTCTTTAAATGATTTTATGATCTCGTTATTAATTTTTAATTGGAATTTGTTTTCATTTTTCATTAAAACAGATTAAAATTGAATGTTTATCTTGAGAAACGTGAGGTGAAAGCGATCGATTGACAAGAAAAGTCCATTTATAGTCACTCATGGCTTCAAAAGCCTTATTACTCGCCTTAAAAGGTTTTATAATCTTATTATTGATTTGCACTTTAAATTGTTTTCATTTTTCAATAAGACACATTGTAATTGAATGTTTACCTCGGGAAACATGAAGTGAAAACCATCCATTGACAAGAAAAGTCCATTTGCAATCACTCATGCCTTCGAAAGCCTTATTCCCCTCTTTAAATGGTTTTATGATCTCGTTATTAATTTTCAATTGAATTTTTTCTCATTTTTAATTAAAACAGTTTAAAATTGAATGTTTACCTTGAGAAACGTGAGGTGAAAGCGATCGATTGACAAGAAAAGTCCATTTATAGTCACTCATGGCTTCAAAAGCCTTATTACTCTCTTTAAAGGGTTTTATAATCTTATTATTGAATTTAAGTTGTATTTTTTTACATTTTTCATTAAGACAGATTGTAATTGAATGTTTACCTCAGGAAACGTGAAGCGAAAGCCATCCATTGACAAGAAAAGTCCATTTGCAGTCACTCATGCCTTCGAAAGCCTTATTCCCCTCTTTAAATGATTTTATGATCTCGTTATTAATTTTCAATTGAATTTTTTATCATTTTTCATTAAAACAAATTAAATTTGAATGTTTACCTTGAGAAACGTGAGGTGAAAGCGATCGATTGACAAGAAAATTCTATTCATAGTCACTTATGGCTTCAAAAGCCTTATTACTCGCCTTAAAAGGTTTTATAATCTTATTATTGATTTTAACTTGAAATTTTTTGCATTTTTCAATAAGACAGATTGTAATTGAATGTTTACCTCGGGAAACATGAAGCGAAAACCATCCATTGACAAGAAAAGTCCATTAGCAGTCACTCATGCCTTCGAAAGCCTTATTCCGCTCTTTAAATGGTTTTATGATCTCGTTATTAATTTTCAATTGAAATTTTTTGCATTTTTCAATAAGACAGATTGTAATTGAATGTTTACCTTGGGAAACTTGAAGCGAAAACCATCCATTGACAAGAAAAGTCCATTTGCAGTCACTCATGCCTTCGAAAGCCTTATTCCCCTCTTTAAACAATTTTATGATCTCGTTATTAATTTTCAATTGAATTTTTTATCATTTTTCATTAAAACAGATTAAAATTGAATGTTTACCTTGAGAAACATGAGGTGAAAGCGATCGATTGACAAGAAAAGTCCATTTATAGTCACTCATGGCTTCAAAAGCCTTATTACTCGCCTTAAAAGGTTTTATAATCTTATTATTGATTTCAACTTTTATTTTTTTACGTTTTTCACTAAGACAGATTGTAATTGAATGTTTACCTTGAGAAACGTGAAGCAAAAGCCATCCATTGACAAGAAAAGTCCATTTACAGTCACTCATGCCTTCGAAAGCCTTATTCCCCTCTTTAAATGGTTTTATTATATCGTTATTAATTTAAAGTGGAATTTTTTTACATTTTTCATTAAAACAGATTAGAATTGAATGTTTGCCTTGGGAAACATGAAGTGAAAGTGATCGATTGACAAGAAAAGTCCATTTATAGTCACTCATGGCCTCAAAAGCCTTATTACTCGCTTTAAAGGGTTTTATAATCTTATTATTGACTTTAAGTTGTATTTTTTTACATTTTTCATTAAGATAGATTGTAATTGAATGTTTACCTCGAGAAACATAAAGCGAAAGCCATCCATTGACAAGAAAAGTCCATTTGCAGTCACTCATGCCTTCGAAAGCCTTATTCCCCTCTTTAAATGATTTTATGATCTCGTTATTAATTTTCAATTGAATTTTTTATCATTTTTCATTAAAACAGATTAAAATTGAATGTTTCCCTTGAGAAACGTGAGGTGAAAGCGATCGATTGACAAGAAAAGTCTATTTATAGTCACTCATGGCTTCAAAAGCCTTATTACTCGCCTTAAAAGGTTTTATAATCTTATTATTGATTTTAACTTGAAATTTTTTTTATTTTTCAATAAGACAGATTGTAATTGAATGTTTACCTCGGGAAACATGAAGCGAAAACCATCCATTGACAAGAAAAGTTCATTTGCAGTCACTCATGCCTTCGAAAGCCTTATTCCCCTCTTTAAATGGTTTTATGATCTCGTTATTAATTTTCAATTGAAATTTTTTGCATTTTTCAATAAGACAGATTGTAATTGATTGTTTACCTCGGAAAACGTGAAGCGAAAACCATCCATTGACAAGAAAAGTCCATTTGCAGTCACTCATGCCTTCGAAAGCCTTATTCCCCTCTTTAAATGGTTTTATGATCTCGTTATTAATTTTCAATTGAATTTTTTTTCATTTTTAATTAAAACAGATTAAAATTGAATGTTTACCTTGAGAAACGTGAGGAGAAAGCGATCGATTGACAAGAAAAGTCCATTTATAGTCACTCATGGCTTCAAAAGCCTTATTACTCGCCTTAAAAGGTTTTATAATCTTATTATTGATTTTAACTTGAAATTTTTTGCATTTTTCAATAAGACAGATTGTAATTGAATGTTTACCTCGGTAAACGTGAAGCAAAAACCATCCATTGACAAGAAAAGTCCATTTGCAGTCACTCATGTCTTCGAAAGCCTTATTCCGCTCTTTAAATGGTTTTATGATCTCGTTATTAATTTTCAATTGAAATTTTTTGCATTTTTCAATAAGACAGATTGTAATTGAATGTTTACCTCGGGAAACGTGAAGCGAAAACTATCCATTAATAAGAAAAGTCCATTTGCAGTCACTCATGCCTTCGAAAGCCTTATTCCCCTCTTTAAATGATTTTATGATCTCGTTATTAATTTTCAATTGAATTTTTTATCATTTTTCATTAAAACAGTTTAAAATTGAATGTTTACCTTGAGAAACGTGAGGTGAAAGCGATCGATTGACAAGAAAAGTCCATTTATAGTCACTCATGGCTTCAAAAGCCTTAGTACTCGCCTTAAAAGGTTTTATAATCTTATTATTGATTTTAACTTGAATTTTTTTACATTTTTCAATAAGACAGATTGTAATTGAATGTTTACCTCGGGAAACGTGAAGCGAAAACCATCCATTGACAAGAAAAGTCCATTTGCAGTCACTCATGCCTTCGAAAGCCTTATTCCCCTCTTTAAATGGTTTTATGATCTCGTTATTAATTTTTAATTGGAATTTTTTTTCATTTTTCATTAAAATAAATTAAAATTGAATGTTTATCTTGAGAAACGTGAGGTGCAAGCGATCGATTGACAAGAAAAGTCCATTTATAGTCACTCATGGCCTCAAAAGCCTTATTACTCGCTTTAAAGGGTTTTATAATCTTATTATTGACTTTAAGTTGTATTTTTTTACATTTTTCATTAAGATAGATTGTAATTGAATGTTTACCTCGAGAAACATAAAGCGAAAGCCATCCATTGACAAGAAAAGTCCATTTGCAGTCACTCATGCCTTCGAAAGCCTTATTCCCCTCTTTAAATGATTTTATGATCTCGTTATTAATTTTCAATTGAATTTTTTATCATTTTTCATTAAAACAGATTAAGATTGAATGTTTACCTTGAGAAACGTGAGGTGAAAGCGATCGATTGACAAGAAAAGTCCATTTATAGTCACTCATGGCTTCAAAAGCCTTATTACTCGCCTTAAAAGGTTTTATAATCTTATTATTGATTTTAACTTGAAATTTTTTGCATTTTTCAATAAGACAGATTGTAATTGAATGTTTACCTCGGTAAACGTGAAGCGAAAACCATCCATTGACAAGAAAAGTCCATTTGCAGTCACTCATGTCTTCGAAAGCCTTATTTCGCTCTTTAAATGGTTTTATGATCTCGTTATTAATTTTCAATTGAAATTTTTTGCATTTTTCAATAAGATAGATTGTAATTGAATGTTTACCTCGGGAAACGTGAGGCGAAAACCATCCATTAATAAGAAAAGTCCATTTGCAGTCACTCATGCCTTCGAAAGCCTTATTCCCGTCTTTAAATGATTTTATGATCTCGTTATTAATTTTCAATTGAATTTTTTATCATTTCTCATTAAAACAGATTAAAATTGAATGTTTACCTTGAGAAACGTGAGGTGAAAGCGATCGATTGACAAGAAAAGTCCATTTATAGTCACTCATAGCTTCAAAAGCCTTAGTACTCGCCTTAAAAGGTTTTATAATCTTATTATTGATTTTAACTTGAATTTTTTTACATTTTTCAATAAGACAGATTGTAATTGAATGTTTACCTCGGGAAACGTGAAGCGAAAACCATCCATTGACAAGAAAAGTCCATTTGCAGTCACTCATGCCTTCGAAAGCCTTATTCCCCTCTTTAAATGGTTTTATGATCTCGTTATTAATTTTTAATTGGAATTTTTTTTCATTTTTCATTAAAATAGATTAAAATTGAATGTTTATCTTGAGAAACGTGAGGTGCAAGTGATCGATTGACAAGAAAAGTCCATTTATAGTCACTCATGGCCTCAAAAGCCTTATTACTCGCTTTAAAGGGTTTTATAATCTTATTATTGACTTTAAGTTGTATTTTTTTACATTTTTCATTAAGATAGATTGTAATTGAATGTTTACCTCGAGAAACATAAAGCGAAAGCCATCCATTGACAAGAAATGTCCATTTGCAGTCACTCATGCCTTCGAAAGCCTTATTCCCCTCTTTAAATGATTTTATGATCTCGTTATTAATTTTCAATTGAATTTTTTATCATTTTTCATTAAAACAGATTAAGATTGAATGTTTACCTTGAGAAACGTGAGGTGAAAGCGATCGATTGACAAGAAAAGTCCATTTATAGTCACTCATGGCTTCAAAAGCCTTATTACTCGCCTTAAAAGGTTTTATAATCTTATTATTGATTTTAACTTGAAATTTTTTGCATTTTTCAATAAGACAGATTGTAATTGAATGTTTACCTCGGTAAACGTGAAGCAAAAACCATCCATTGACAAGAAAAGTCCATTTGCAGTCACTCATGTCTTCGAAAGCCTTATTCCGCTCTTTAAATGGTTTTATGATCTCGTTATTAATTTTCAATTGAAATTTTTTGCATTTTTCAATAAGACAGATTGTAATTGAATGTTTACCTCGGGAAACGTGAAGCGAAAACCATCCATTAATAAGAAAAGTCCATTTGCAGTCACTCATGCCTTCGAAAGCCTTATTCCCCTCTTTAAATGATTTTATGATCTCGTTATTAATTTTCAATTGAATTTTTTATCATTTTTCATTAAAACAGATTAAAATTGAATGTTTACCTTGAGAAACGTGAGGTGAAAGCGATCGATTGACAAGAAAAGTCCATTTATAGTCACTCATGGCTTCAAAAGCCTTAGTACTCGCCTTAAAAGGTTTTATAATCTTATTATTGATTTTAACTTGAATTTTTTTACATTTTTCAATAAGACAGATTGTAATTGAATGTTTACCTCGGGAAACGTGAAGCGAAAACCATCCATTGACAAGAAAAGTCCATTTGCAGTCACTCATGCCTTCGAAAGCCTTATTCCCCTCTTTTAATGGTTTTATGATCTCGTTATTAATTTTTAATTGGAATTTTTTTTCATTTTTCATTAAAACAGATTAAAATTGAATGTTTATCTTGAGAAACGTGAGGTGCAAGCGATCGATTGACAAGAAAAGTCCATTTATAGTCACTCATGGCTTCAAAAGCCTTATTACTCGCCGTAAAGGGTTTTATAATCTTATTATTGATTTCAACTTTTATTTTTTTACGTTTTTCACTAAGACAGATTGTAATTGAATGTTTACCTCGGGAAACGTGAAGCAAAAGCCATCCATTGACAAGAAAAGTCCATTTGCAGTCACTCATGCCTTCGAAAGCCTTATTCCCCTCTTTAAATGGTTTTATTATATCGTTATTAATTTAAAGTGGAATTTTTTTACATTTTTCATTAAAACAGATTAGAATTGAATGTTTGCCTTGGGAAACATGAAGTGAAAGTGATCGATTGACAAGAAAAGTCCATTTATAGTCACTCATGGCCTCAAAAGCCTTATTACTCGCTTTAAAGGGTTTTATAATCTTATTATTGACTTTAAGTTGTATTTTTTTACATTTTTCATTAAGATAGATTGTAATTGAATGTTTACCTCGAGAAACATAAAGCGAAAGCCATCCATTGACAAGAAAAGTCCATTTGCAGTCACTTATGCCTTCGAAAGCCTTATTCCCCTCTTTAAATGATTTTATGATCTCGTTATTAATTTTCAATTGAATTTTTTATCATTTTTCATTAAAACAGATTAAAATTGAATGTTTCCCTTGAGAAACGTGAGGTGAAAGCGATCGATTGACAAGAAAAGTCTATTTATAGTCACTCATGGCTTCAAAAGCCTTATTACTCGCCTTAAAAGGTTTTATAATCTTATTATTGATTTTAACTTGAAATTTTTTTTATTTTTCAATAAGACAGATTGTAATTGAATGTTTACCTCGGGAAACATGAAGCGAAAACCATCCATTGACAAGAAAAGTTCATTTGCAGTCACTCATGCCTTCGAAAGCCTTATTCCCCTCTTTAAATGGTTTTATGATCTCGTTATTAATTTTCAATTGAAATTTTTTGCATTTTTCAATAAGACAGATTGTAATTGATTGTTTACCTCGGAAAACGTGAAGCGAAAACCATCCATTGACGAGAAAAGTCCATTTGCAGTCACTCATGCCATCGAAAGCCTTATTCCCCTCTTTAAATGGTTTTATGATCTCGTTATTAATTTTCAATTGAATTTTTTTTCATTTTTAATTAAAACAGATTAAAATTGAATGTTTACCTTGAGAAACGTGAGGTGAAAGCGATCGATTGACAAGAAAAGTCCATTTATAGTCACTCATGGCTTTAAAAGCCTTATTACTCGCTTTAAAGGGCTTTATAATCTTATTATTGAATTTAAGTTGTATTTTTTTACATTTTTCATTAAGACAGATTGTAATTGAATGTTTACCTCGAGAAACATAAAGCGAAAGCCATCCATTGACAAGAAAAGTCCATTTGCAGTCACTCATGCCTTCGAAAGCCTTATTCCCCTCTTTAAATGATTTTATGATCTCGTTATTAATTTTCAATTGAATTTTTTATCATTTTTCATTAAAACAGATTAAGATTGAATGTTTACCTTGAGAAACGTGAGGTGAAAGCGATCGATTGACAAGAAAAGTCCATTTATAGTCACTCATGGCTTCAAAAGCCTTATTACTCGCCTTAAAAGGTTTTATAATCTTATTATTGATTTGAACTTGAAATTTTTTGCATTTTTCAATAAGACAGATTGTAATTGAATGTTTACCTCGGTAAACGTGAAGCAAAAACCATCCATTGACAAGAAAAGTCCATTTGCAGTCACTCATGTCTTCGAAAGCCTTATTCCGCTCTTTAAATGGTTTTATGATCTCGTTATTAATTTTCAATTGAAATTTTTTGCATTTTTCAATAAGACAGATTGTAATTGAATGTTTACCTCGGGAAACGTGAAGCGAAAACCATCCATTAATAAGAAAAGTCCATTTGCAGTCACTCATGCCTTCGAAAGCCTTATTCCCCTCTTTAAATGATTTTATGATCTCGTTATTAATTTTCAATTGAATTTTTTATCATTTTTCATTAAAAAAGATTAAAATTGAATGTTTACCTTGAGAAACGTGAGGTGAAAGCGATCGATTGACAAGAAAAGTCCATTTATAGTCACTCATGGCTTCAAAAGCCTTAGTACTCGCCTTAAAAGGTTTTATAATCTTATTATTGATTTTAACTTGAATTTTTTTACATTTTTCAATAAGACAGATTGTAATTGAATGTTTACCTCGGGAAACGTGAAGCGAAAACCATCCATTGACAAGAAAAGTCCATTTGCAGTCACTCATGCCTTCGAAAGCCTTATTCCCCTCTTTAAATGGTTTTATGATCTCGTTATTAATTTTTAATTGGAATTTTTTTTCATTTTTCATTAAAATAGATTAAAATTGAATGTTTATCTTGAGAAACGTGAGGTGCAAGCGATCGATTGACAAGAAAAGTCCATTTATAGTCACTCATGGCCTCAAAAGCCTTATTACTCGCTTTAAAGGGTTTTATAATCTTATTATTGACTTTAAGTTGTATTTTTTTACATTTTTCATTAAGATAGATTGTAATTGAATGTTTACCTCGAGAAACATAAAGCGAAAGCCATCCATTGACAAGAAAAGTCCATTTGCAGTCACTCATGCCTTCGAAAGCCTTATTCCCCTCTTTAAATGATTTTATGATCTCGTTATTAATTTTCAATTGAATTGTTTATCATTTTTCATTAAAACAGATTAAGATTGAATGTTTACCTTGAGAAACGTGAGGTGAAAGCGATCGATTGACAAGAAAAGTCCATTTACAGTCACTCATGGCTTCAAAAGCCTTATTACTCGCCTTAAAAGGTTTTATAATCTTATTATTGATTTTAACTTGAAATTTTTTGCATTTTTCAATAAGACAGATTGTAATTGAATGTTTACCTCGGTAAACGTGAAGCGAAAACCATCCATTGACAAGAAAAGTCCATTTGCAGTCACTCATGTCTTCGAAAGCCTTATTTCGCTCTTTAAATGGTTTTATGATCTCGTTATTAATTTTCAATTGAAATTTTTTGCACTTTTCAATAAGACAGATTGTAATTGAATGTTTACCTCGGAAAACATGAAGCGAAAACCATCCATTAATAAGAAAAGTCCATTTGCAGTCACTCATGCCTTCGAAAGCCTTATTCCCCTCTTTAAATGATTTTATGATCTCGTTATTAATTTTCAATTGAATTTTTTATCATTTTTCATTAAAACAGATTAAAATTGAATGTTTACCTTGAGAAACGTGAGGTGAAAGCGATCGATTGACAAGAAAAGTCCATTTATAGTCACTCATGGCTTCAAAAGCCTTAGTACTCGCCTTAAAAGGTTTTATAATCTTATTATTGATTTTAACTTGAATTTTTTTACATTTTTCAATAAGACAGATTGTAATTGAATGTTTACCTCGGGAAACGTGAAGCGAAAACCATCCATTGACAAGAAAAGTCCATTTGCAGTCACTCATGCCTTCGAAAGCCTTATTCCCCTCTTTAAATGGTTTTATGATCTCGTTATTAATTTTTAATTGGAATTTTTTTTCATTTTTCATTAAAATAGATTAAAATTGAATGTTTATCTTGAGAAACGTGAGGTGCAAGCGATCGATTGACAAGAAAAGTCCATTTATAGTCACTCATGGCCTCAAAAGCCTTATTACTCGCTTTAAAGGGTTTTATAATCTTATTATTGACTTTAAGTTGTATTTTTTTACATTTTTCATTAAGATAGATTGTAATTGAATGTTTACCTCGAGAAACATAAAGCGAAAGCCATCCATTGACAAGAAAAGTCCATTTGCAGTCACTCATGCCTTCGAAAGCCTTATTCCCCTCTTTAAATGATTTTATGATGTCGTTATTAATTTTCAATTGAATTTTTTATCATTTTTCATTAAAACAGATTAAGATTGAATGTTTACCTTGAGAAACGTGAGGTGAAAGCGATCGATTGACAAGAAAAGTCCATTTATAGTCACTCATGGCTTCAAAAGCCTTATTACTCGCCTTAAAAGGTTTTATAATCTTATTATTGATTTTAACTTGAAATTTTTTGCATTTTTCAATAAGACAGATTGTAATTGAATGTTTACCTCGGTAAACGTGAAGCAAAAACCATCCATTGACAAGAAAAGTCCATTTGCAGTCACTCATGTCTTCGAAAGCCTTATTCCGCTCTTTAAATGGTTTTATGATCTCGTTATTAATTTTCAATTGAAATTTTTTGCATTTTTCAATAAGACAGATTGTAATTGAATGTTTACCTCGGGAAACGTGAAGCAAAAACCATCCATTAATAAGAAAAGTCCATTTGCAGTCACTCATGCCTTCGAAAGCCTTATTCCCATCTTTAAATGATTTTATGATCTCGTTATTAATTTTCAATTGAATTTTTTATCATTTTTCATTAAAACAGATTAAAATTGAATGTTTACCTTGAGAAACGTGAGGTGAAAGCGATCGATTGACAAGAAAAGTCCATTTATAGTCACTCATGGCTTCAAAAGCCTTAGTACTCGCCTTAAAAGGTTTTATAATCTTATTATTGATTTTAACTTGAATTTTTTTACATTTTTCAATAAGACAGATTGTAATTGAATGTTTACCTCGGGAAACGTGAAGCGAAAACCATCCATTGACAAGAAAAGTCCATTTGCAGTCACTCATGCCTTCGAAAGCCTTATTCCCCTCTTTAAATGGTTTTATGATCTCGTTATTAATTTTTAATTGGAATTTTTTTTCATTTTTCATTAAAATAGATTAAAATTGAATGTTTATCTTGAGAAACGTGAGGTGCAAGCGATCGATTGACAAGAAAAGTCCATTTATAGTCACTCATGGCTTCAAAAGCCTTATTACTCGCCGTAAAGGGTTTTATAATCTTATTATTGATTTCAACTTTTATTATTTTACGTTTTTCACTAAGACAGATTGTAATTGAATGTTTACCTCGGGAAACGTGAAGCAAAAGCCATCCATTGACAAGAAAAGTCCATTTGCAGTCACTCATGCCTTCGAAAGCCTTATTCCCCTCTTTAAATGGTTTTATTATATCGTTATTAATTTAAAGTGGAATTTTTTTACATTTTTCATTAAAACAGATTAAAATTGAATGTTTGCCTCGGGAAACATGAAGTGAAAGTGATCGATTGACAAGAAAAGTCCATTTATAGTCACTCATGGCCTCAAAAGCCTTATTACTCGCTTTAAAGGGTTTTATAATCTTATTATTGACTTTAAGTTGTATTTTTTTACATTTTTCATTAAGATAGATTGTAATTGAATGTTTACCTCGAGAAACATAAAGCGAAAGCCATCCATTGACAAGAAAAGTCCATTTGCAGTCACTCATGCCTTCGAAAGCCTTATTCCCCTCTTTAAATGATTTTATGATCTCGTTATTAATTTTCAATTGAATTTTTTATCATTTTTCATTAAAACAGATTAAAATTGAATGTTTCCCTTGAGAAACGTGAGGTGAAAGCGATCGATTGACAAGAAAAGTCTATTTATAGTCACTCATGGCTTCAAAAGCCTTATTACTCGCCTTAAAAGGTTTTATAATCTTATTATTGATTTTAACTTGAAATTTTTTTTATTTTTCAATAAGACAGATTGTAATTGAATGTTTACCTCGGGAAACATGAAGCGAAAACCATCCATTGACAAGAAAAGTTCATTTGCAGTCACTCATGCCTTCGAAAGCCTTATTCCCCTCTTTAAATGGTTTTATGATCTCGTTATTAATTTTCAATTGAAATTTTTTGCATTTTTCAATAAGACAGATTGTAATTGATTGTTTACCTCGGAAAACGTGAAGCGAAAACCATCCATTGACAAGAAAAGTCCATTTGCAGTCACTCATGCCTTCGAAAGCCTTATTCCCCTCTTTAAATGGTTTTATGATCTCGTTATTAATTTTCAATTGAATTTTTTTTCATTTTTAATTAAAACAGATTAAAATTGAATGTTTACCTTGAGAAACGTGAGGTGAAAGCGATCGATTGACAAGAAAAGTCCATTTATAGTCACTCATGGCTTCAAAAGCCTTATTACTCGCTTTAAAGGGCTTTATAACCTTATTATTGAATTTAAGTTGTATTTTTTTACATTTTTCATTAAGACAGATTGTAATTGAATGTTTACCTCGAGAAACATAAAGCGAAAGCCATCCATTGACAAGAAAAGTCCATTTGCAGTCACTCATGCCTTCGAAAGCCTTATTCCCCTCTTTAAATGATTTTATGATCTCGTTATTAATTTTCAATTGAATTTTTTATCATTTTTCATTAAAACAGATTAAAATTGAATGTTTCCCTTGAGAAACGTGAGGTGAAAGCGATCGATTGACAAGAAAAGTCTATTTATAGTCACTCATGGCTTCAAAAGCCTTATTACTCGCCTTAAAAGGTTTTATAATCTTATTATTGATTTTAACTTAAAATTTTTTGCATTTTTCAATAAGACAGATTGTAATTGAATGTTTACCTCGGGAAACATGAAGCGAAAACCATCCATTGACAAGAAAAGTTCATTTGCAGTCACTCATGCCTTCGAAAGCCTTATTCCCCTCTTTAAATGGTTTTCTGATCTCGTTATTAATTTTCAATTGAAATTTTTTGTATTTTTCAATAAGACAGATTGTAATTGATTGTTTACCTCGGAAAACGTGAAGCGAAAACCATCCATTGACAAGAAAAGTCCATTTGCAGTCACTCATGCCTTCCAAAGCCTTATTCCCCTCTTTAAATGGTTTTATGATCTCGTTATTAATTTTCAATTGAATTTTTTTTCATTTTTAATTAAAACAGATTAAAATTGAATGTTTGCCTTGAGAAACGTGAGGTGAAAGCGATCGATTGACAAGAAAAGTCCATTTATAGTCACTCATGGCTTTAAAAGCCTTATTACTCGCTTTAAAGGGCTTTATAATCTTATTATTGAATTTAAGTTGTATTTTTTTACATTTTTCATTAAGACAGATTGTAATTGAATGTTTACCTCGAGAAACATAAAGCGAAAGCCATCCATTGACAAGAAAAGTCCATTTGCAGTCACTCATGCCTTCGAAAGCCTTATTCCCCTCTTTAAATGATTTTATAATCTCGTTATTAATTTTCAATTGAATTTTTTATCATTTTTCATTAAAACAGATTAAAATTGAATGTTTCCCTTGAGAAACGTGAGGTGAAAGCGATCGATTGACAAGAAAAGTCTATTTATAGTCACTCATGGCTTCAAAAGCCTTATTACTCGCCTTAAAAGGTTTTATAATCTTATTATTGATTTTAACTTGAAATTTTTTGCATTTTTCAATAAGACAGATTGTAATTGAATGTTTACCTCGGGAAACATGAAGCGAAAACCATCCATTGACAAGAAAAGTTCATATGCAGTCACTCATGCCTTCGAAAGCCTTATTCCCCTCTTTAAATGGTTTTATGATCTCGTTATTAATTTTCAATTGAAATTTTTTGCATTTTTCAATAAGACAGATTGTAATTGATTGTTTACCTCGGAAAACGTGAAGCGAAAACCATCCATTGACAAGAAAAGTCCATTTGCAGTCACTCATGCCTTCGAAAGCCTTATTCCCCTCTTTAAATGGTTTTATGATCTCGTTATTAATTTTCAATTGAATTTTTTATCATTTTTCATTAAAACAGATTAAAATTGAATGTTTCCCGTGAGAAACGTGAGGTGAAAGCGATCGATTGACAAGAAAAGTCTATTTATAGTCACTCATGGCTTCAAAAGCCTTATTACTCGCCTTAAAAGGTTTTATAATCTTATTATTGATTTTAACTTGAAATTTTTTGCATTTTTCAATAAGACAGATTGTAATTGAATGTTTACCTCGGGAAACATGAAGCGAAAACCATCCATTGACAAGAAAAGTTCATTTGCAGTCACTCATGCCTTCGAAAGCCTTATTCCCCTCTTTAAATGGTTTTATGATCTCGTTATTAATTTTCAATTGAAATTTTTTGCATTTTTCAATAAGACAGATTGTAGTTGATTGTTTACCTCGGAAAACGTGAAGCGAAAACCATCCATTGACAAGAAAAGTCCATTTGCAGTCACTCATGCCTTCGAAAGCCTTATTCCCCTCTTTAAATGATTTTATGATCTCGTTATTAATTTTTAATTTAATTTTTTATCATTTTTCATTAAAACACATTAAAATTGAATGTTTACCTTGAGAAACGTGAGGTGAAAGCGATCGATTGACAAGAAAACTCTATTTATAGTCTCTCATGGCTTCAAAAGCCTTATTACTCGCCTTAAAAGGTTTTATAATCTTATTATTGATTTTAACTTGAACTTTTTTGCATTTTTCAATAAGACAGATTGTAATTGAATGTTTACCTTGGGAAACATGAAGCGAAAACCATCCATTGACAAGAAAAGTCCATTTGCAGTCACTTATGCCTTCGAAAGCCTTATTCCCCTCTTTAAATGGTTTTATGATCTCGTTATTAATTTTCAATTGAATTTTTTTGCATTTTTCAATAAGACAGATTGTAATTGAATGTTTACCTCAGAAAACGTGAAGCGAAAACCATCCATTGACAAGAAAAGTCCATTTGCAGTCACTCATGCCTTCGAAAGCCTTATTCCGCTCTTTAAATGATTTTATGATCTCGTTATTAATTTTTAATTGAATTTTTTATCATTTTTCATTAAAACAGATTCAAATTGAATATTTACCTTGAGAAACGTGAGGTGAAAGCGATCGATTGACAAGAAAAGTCCATTTATAGTCACTCATGGCTTCAAAAGCCTTATTACTCGCCTTAAAAGGTTTATAATCTTATTATTGATTTTAACTTGAATTTTTTTACATTTTTCAATAAGACAGATTCTAATTGAATGTTTACCTCGGGAAACGTGAAGCGAAAACCATCCATTGACAAGAAAAGTCCATTTGCGGTCACTCATGTCTTCGAAAGCCTTATTCCCCTCTTTAAATGGTTTTATGATCTCGTTATTAATTTTCAATTGGAATTTTTTTTCATTTTTCATTAAAACAGATTAAAATTGAATGTTTACCTTTAGAAACGTGAGGTGAAAGCGATCGATTGACAAGAAAAGTCCATTTATAGTCACTCATGGCTTCAAAAGCCTTATTACTCGCCGTAAATGGTTTTATAATCTTATTATTGATTTCAACTTTTATTTTTTTACGTTTTTCACTAAGACAGATTGTAATTGAATGTTTACCTCGGGAAACATGAAGCAAAAGCCATCCATTGACAAGAAAAGTCCATTTGCAGTCACTCATGCCTTCGAAAGCCTTATTCCCCTCTTTAAATGGTTTTATTATATCGTTATTAATTTAAAGTAGAATTTTTTTACATTTTTCATTAAACCAGATTAGAATTGAATGTTTGCCTTGGGAAACATGAAGTGAAAGTGATCGATTGACAAGAAAAGTCCATTTATAGTCACTCATGGCTTCAAAAGCCTTATTACTCGCTTTAAAGGGTTTTATAATCTTATTATTGACTTTAAGTTGCATTTTTTTACATTTTTCATTAAGACAGATTGTAATTGAATGTTTACCTCGAGAAACATAAAGCGAAAGCCATCCATTGACAAGAAAAGTCCATTTGCAGTCACTCATGCCTTCGAAAGCCTTATTCCCCTCTTTAAATGATTTTATGATGTCGTTATTAATTTTCAATTGAATTTTTTATCATTTTTCATTAAAACAGATTAAGATTGAATGTTTACCTTGAGAAACGTGAGGTGAAAGCGATCGATTGACAAGAAAAGTCCATTTATAGTCACTCATGGCTTCAAAAGCCTTATTACTCGCCTTAAAAGGTTTTATAATCTTACTATTGATTTTAACTTGAAATTTTTTACGTTTTTCAATAAGACAGATTGTAATTGAATGTTTACCTCGGGAAACGTGAAGCGAAAACCATCCATTAAAAAAGAAAAGTCCATTTGCAGTCACTCATACCTTCGAAAGCCTTATTCCCCTCTTTAAATGGTTTTATGATCTCGTTATTAATTTTCAATTGAAATTTTTTGCATTTTTCAATAAGACAGATTGTAATTGAATGTTTACCTCGGGAAACGTGAAGTGAAAACCATCCATTGACAAGAAAAGTCCATTTGCAGTCACTCATGCCTTCGAAAGCCTTATTCCCCTCTTTAAATGGTTTTATGATCTCGTTATTAATTTTCAATTGAATTTTTTTTCATTTTTAATTAAAACAGATTAAAATTGAATGTTTACCTTGAGAAACGTGAGGTGAAATCGATCGATTGACAAGAAAAGTCCATTTATAGTCACTCATGGCTTCAAAAGCCTTATTACTCGCTTTAAAGGGTTTTATAATCTTATTATTGAATTTAAGTTGTATTTTTTTACATTTTTCATTAAGACAGATTGTAATTGAATGTTTACCTCGAGAAACATAAAGCGAAAGCCATCCATTGACAAGAAAAGTCCATTTGCAGTCACTCATGCCTTCGAAAGCCTTATTCCCCTCTTTAAATGATTTTATGATCTCGTTATTAATTTTCATTTGAATTTTTTATCATTTTTCATTAAAACAGATTAAAATTGAATGTTTACCTTGAGAAACGTGAGGTGAAAGCGATCGATTGACAAGAAAAGTCTATTTATAGTCACTCATGGCTTCAAAAGCCTTATTACTCGCCTTAAAAGGTTTTATAATCTTATTATTGATTTTAACTTGAAATTTTTTGCATTTTTCAATAAGACAGATTGTAATTGAATGTTTACCTCGGGAAACATGAAGCGAAAACCATCCATTGACAAGAAAAGTCCATTTGCAGTCACTCATGCCTTCGAAAGCCTTATTCCCCACTTTAAATGGTTTTATGATCTCGTTATTAATTTTCAATTGAAATTTTTTACATTTTTCAATAAGAAAGATTGTAATTGAATGTTTACCTCAGAAAACGTGATGCGAAAACCATCCATTGACAAGAAAAGTCCATTTGCAGTCACTCATGCCTTCGAAAGCCTTATTCCCCTCTTTAAATGATTCTATGAACTCGTTATTAATTTTCAATTGAATTTTTTATCATTTTTCATTAAAACAGATTAAAATTCAATGTTTACCTTGAGAAACGTGAGGTGAAAGTGATCGATTGACAAGAAAAGTCCATTTATAGTCACTCATGGCTTCGAAAGCCTTATTACTTGCCGTAAAGGGTTTTATAATTTTATTATTGATTTTAACTTTTATTTTTTTACGTTTTTCATTAAGACAGATTGTAATTGAATGTTTACCTTGGGAAACGTGAAGAGAAAGCCATCCATTGACAAGAAAAGTCCATTTGCAGTCACTCATGCCTTCGAAAGCCTTATTCCCCTCTTTAAATGGTTTTATAATCTCGTTATTAATTTTCAATTGGAATTTTTTTTAATTTTTCATTAAAACATATTAAAATTGAAAGTTTACCTTGAGAAACGTGAGGTGAAAGTGATTGATTGACAAGAAAAGTCCATTTATATTCACTCATCGCTTCAAAAGCCTTATTACTCGCTTTAAAGGGTTTTATAATTTTATTATTGAATTTAAGTTGTATTTTTTTACATTTTTCATTAAGACAGATTGTAATTGAATGTTTACCTCAGGAAACGTGAAGCGAAAGCCATCCATTGACAAGAAAAGTCCATTTGCAGTCACTCATGCCTTCGAAAGCCTTATTCCCCTCTTTAAATGTTTTTATGATCTCGTTATTAATTTTCAATTGAATTTTTTATCATTTTTCATTAAAACAGATTAAAATTGAATGTTTACCTTGAGAAACGTGAGGTGAAAGCGATCGATTGACAAGAAAAGTCTATTGATAGTCACTCATGGCTTCAAAAGCCTTATTACTCGCCTTAAAAGGTTTTATAATCTTATTATTGATTTTAACTTGAAATTTTTTACATTTTTCAATAAGACAGATTGTAATTGAATGTTCACCTCGGGAAACATGAAGCGAAAACCATCCATTGACAAGAAAAGTCCATTTGCAGTCACTCATGCCTTCGAAAGGCTTATTCCCCTCTTTAAATGGTTTTATGATCTCCTTATTAATTTTCAATTGAAATTTTTTGCATTTTTCAATAAGACAGATTGTAATTGAATGTTTACCTCGAAAAACACGAAGCGAAAACCATCCATTGACAAGAAAAGTCCATTTGCAGTCACTCATGCCTTCGAAAGCCTTATTCCCCTCTTTAAATGGTTTTATGATCTCGTTATTAATTTTCAATTGAATTTTTTTACATTTTTCAATAAGACAGATTGTAATTGAATGTTTACCTCGGGAAACGTGAAGTGAAAACCATCCATTGACAAGAAAAGTCCATTTGCAGTCACTCATGCCTTCGAAAGCCTTATTCCCCTCTTTAAATGGTTTTATGATCTCGTTATTAATTTTTAATTGGAATTTGTTTTCATTTTTTATTAAAACAGATTAAAATTGAATGTTTATCTTGAGAAACGTGAGGTGAAAGCGATCGATTGACAAGAAAAGTCCATTTATAGTCACTCATGGCTTCAAAAGCCTTATTACTCGCCTTAAAAGGTTTTATAATCTTATTATTGATTTGCACTTTAAATTGTTTTCATTTTTCAATAAGACACATTGTAATTGAATGTTTACCTCGGGAAACATGAAGTGAAAACCATCCATTGACAAGAAAAGTACATTTGCAATCACTCATGCCTTCGAAAGCCTTATTCCCCTCTTTAAATGGTTTTATGATCTCGTTATTAATTTTCAATTGAATTTTTTTTCATTTTTAATTAAAACAGATTAAAATTGAATGTTTACCTTGAGAAACGTGAGGTGAAAGCGATCGATTGACAAGAAAAGTCCATTTATAGTCACTCATGGCTTCAAAAGCCTTATTACTCGCTTTAAAGGGTTTTATAATCTTATTATTGAATTTAAGTTGTATTTTTTTACATTTTTCATTAAGACAGATTGTAATTGAATGTTTACCTCCAGAAACGTGAAGCGAAAGCCATCCATTGACAAGAAAAGTCCATTTGCAGTCACTCATGCCTTCGAAAGCCTTATTCCCCTCTTTAAATGATTTTATGATCTCGTTATTAATTTTCAATTGAATTTTTTATCATTTTTCATTAAAACAAATTAAAATTGAATGTTTACCTTGAGAAACGTGAGGTGAAAGCGATCGATTGACAAGAAAAGTCTATTCATAGTCACTCATGGCTTCAAAAGCCTTATTACTCGCCTTAAAAGGTTTTATAATCTTATTATTGATTTTAACTTCAAATTTTTTGCATTTTTCAATAAGACAGATTGTAATTGAATGTTTACCTCGGGAAACATGAAGCGAAAACCATCCATTGACAAGAAAAGTCCATTTGCAGTCACTCATGCCTTCGAAAGCCTTATTCCCCTCTTTAAATGGTTTTATGATCTCGTTATTAATTTTCAATTGAAATTTTTTACATTTTTCAATAAGAAAGATTGTAATTGAATGTTTACCTCAGAAAACGTGAAGCGAAAACCATCCATTGACAAGAAAAGTCCATTTGTAGTCACTCATGCCTTCGAAAGCCTTATTCCCCTCTTTAAATGATTCTATGATCTCGTTATTAATTTTCAATTGAATTTTTTATCATTTTTCATTAAAACAGATTAAAATTCAATGTTTACCTTGAGAAACGTGAGGTGAAAGTGATCGATTGACAAGAAAAGTCCATTTATAGTCACTCATGGCTTCGAAAGCCTTATTACTTGCCGTAAAAGGGTTTTATAATTTTATTATTGATTTTAACTTTTATTTTTTTACGTTTTTCATTAAGACAGATTGTAATTGAATGTTTACCTTGGGAAACGTGAAGAGAAAGCCATCCATTGACAAGAAAAGTCCATTTGCAGTCACTCATGCCTTCGAAAGCCTTATTCCCCTCTTTAAATGGTTTTATGATCTCGTTATTAATTTTCAATTGGAATTTTTTTTAATTTTTCATTAAAACATATTAAAATTGAAAGTTTACCTTGAGAAACGTGAGGTGAAAGTGATCGATTGACAAGAAAAGTCCATTTATATTCACTCATCGCTTCAAAAGCCTTATTACTCGCTTTAAAGGGTTTTATAATCTTATTATTGAATTTAAGTTGTATTTTTTTACATTTTTCATTAAGACAGATTGTAATTGAATGTTTACCTCAGGAAACGTGAAGCGAAAGCCATCCATTGACAAGAAAAGTCCATTTGCAGTCACTCATGCCTTCGAAAGCCTTATTCCCCTCTTTAAATGATTTTATGATCTCGTTATTAATTTTCAATTGAATTTTTTATCATTTTTCATTAAAACAGATTAAAATTGAATGTTTACCTTGAGAAACGTGAGGTGAAAGCGATCGATTGACAAGAAAAGTCTATTGATAGTCACTCATGGCTTCAAAAGCCTTATTACTCGCCTTAAAAGGTTTTATAATCTTATTATTGATTTTAACTTGAAATTTTTTGCATTTTTCAATAAGACAGATTGTAATTGAATGTTCACCTCGGGAAACATGAAGCGAAAACCATCCATTGACAAGAAAAGTCCATTTGCAGTCACTCATGCCTTCGAAAGGCTTATTCCCATCTTTAAATGGTTTTATGATCTCCTTATTAATTTTCAATTGAAATTTTTTGCATTTTTCAATAAGACAGATTGTAATTGAATGTTTACCTCGAAAAACACGAAGCGAAAACCATCCATTGACAAGAAAAGTCCATTTGCAGTCACTCATACCTTCGAAAGCCTTATTCCCCTCTTCAAATGGTTTTATGATCTCGTTATTAATTTTCAATTGAATTTTTTTACATTTTTCAATAAGACAGATTGTAATTGAATGTTTACCTCGGGAAACGTGAAGTGAAAACCATCCATTGACAAGAAAAGTCCATTTGCAGTCACTCATGCCTTCGAAAGCCTTATTCCCCTCTTTAAATGGTTTTATGATCTCGTTATTAATTTTTAATTGGAATTTGTTTTCATTTTTTATTAAAACAGATTAAAATTGAATGTTTATCTTGAGAAACGTGAGGTGAAAGCGATCGATTGACAAGAAAAGTCCATTTATAGTCACTCATGGCTTCAAAAGCCTTATTACTCGCCTTAAAAGGTTTTATAATCTTATTTTTGATTTGCACTTTAAATTGTTTTCATTTTTCAATAAGACACATTGTAATTGAATGTTTACCTCGGGAAACATGAAGTGAAAACCATCCATTGACAAGAAAAGTCCATTTGCAATCACTCATGCCTTCGAAAGCCTTATTCCCCTCTTTAAATGGTTTTATGATCTCGTTATTAATTTTCAATTGAATTTTTTTTCATTTTTAATTAAAACAGATTAAAATTCAATGTTTACCTTGAGAAACGTGAGGTGAAAGCGATCGATTGACAAGAAAAGTCCATTTATAGTCACTCATGGCTTCAAAAGCCTTATTACTCGCTTTAAAGGGTTTTATAATCTTATTATTGAATTTAAGTTGTATTTTTTTACATTTTTCATTAAGACAGATTGTAATTGAATGTTTACCTCCGGAAACGTGAAGCGAAAGCCATCCATTGACAAGAAAAGTCCATTTGCAGTCACTCATGCCTTCGAAAGCCTTATTCCCCTCTTTAAATGATTTTATGATCTCGTTATTAATTTTCAATTGAATTTTTTATCATTTTTCATTAAAACAAATTAAAATTGAATGTTTACCTTGAGAAACGTGAGGTGAAAGCGATCGATTGACAAGAAAAGTCTATTCATAGTCACTCATGGCTTCAAAAGCCTTATTACTCGCCTTAAAAGGTTTTATAATCCTATTATTGATTTTAACTTGAAATTTTTTGCATTTTTCAATAAGACAGATTGTAATTGAATGTTTACCTCGGGAAACATGAAGCGAAAACCATCCATTGACAAGAAAAGTCCATTTGCAGTCACTCATGCCTTCGAAAGCCTTATTCCCCTCTTTAAATGGTTTTATGATCTCGTTATTAATTTTCAATTGAAATTTTTTGCATTTTTCAATAAGACAGATTGTAATTGAATGTTTACCTCAGAAAACGTGAAGCGAAAACCATCCATTGACAAGAAAAGTCCATTTGCAGTCACTCATGCCTTCGAAAGCCTTATTCCCCTCTTTAAATGATTCTATGATCTCGTTATTAATTTTCAATTGAATTTTTTATCATTTTTCATTAAAACAGATTAAAATTGAATGTTTACCTTGAGAAACGTGAGGTGAAAGCGATCGATTGACAAGAAAAGTCCATTTATAGTCACTCATGGCTTCAAAAGCCTTATTACTTGCCGTAAAGGGTTTTATAATTTTATTATTGATTTTAACTTTTATTTTTTTACGTTTTTCATTAAGACAGATTGTAATTGAATGTTTACCTTGGGAAACGTGAAGAGAAAGCCATCCATTGACAAGAAAAGTCCATTTGCAGTCACTCATGCCTTCGAAAGCCTTATTCCCCTCTTTAAATGGTTTTATGATCTCGTTATTAATTTTCAATTGGAATTGTTTTTCATTTTTCATTAAAACAGATTAAAATTGAAAGTTTACCTTGAGAAACGTGAGGTGAAAGCGATCGATTGACAAGAAAAGTCCATTTATAGTCACTCATGGCTTTAAAAGCCTTATTACTCGCTTTAAAGGGTTTTATAATCTTATTATTGAATTTAAGTTGTATTTTTTTACATTTTTCATTAAGATAGATTGTAATTGAATGTTTACCTCAGGAAACATGAAGCGAAAGCCATCCATTCACAAGAAAAGTCCATTTGCAGTCACTCATGCCTTCGAAAGCCTTATTCCCCTCTTTAAATGATTTTATGATCTCGTTATTAATTTTCAATTGAATTTTTTATCATTTTTCATTAAAACAAATTAAAATTGAATGTTTACCTTGAGAAACGTGAGGTGAAAGCGATCGATTGACAAGAAAAGTCTATTCATAGTCACTCATGGCTTCAAAAGCCTTATTACTCGCCTTAAAAGGTTTTATAATCTTATTATTGATTTTAACTTCAAATTTTTTGCATTTTTCAATAAGACAGATTGTAATTGAATGTTTACCTCGGGAAACATGAAGCGAAAACCATCCATTGACAAGAAAAGTCCATTTGCAGTCACTCATGCCTTCGAAAGCCTTATTCCCCTCTTTAAATGGTTTTATGATCTCGTTATTAATTTTCAATTGAAATTTTTTGCATTTTTCAATAAGACAGATTGTAATTGAATGTTTACCTCAGAAAACGTGAAGCAAAAACCATCCATTGACAAGAAAAGTCCATTTGCAGTCACTCATGCCTTCGAAAGCCTTATTCCCCTCTTTAAATGATTCTATGATCTCGTTATTAATTTTCAATTGAATTTTTTATCATTTTTCATTAAAACAGATTAAAATTGAATGTTTACCTTGAGAAACGTGAGGTGAAAGCGATCGATTGACAAGAAAAGTCCATTTATAGTCACTCATGGCTTCAAAAGCCTTATTACTTGCCGTAAAGGGTTTTATAATTTTATTATTGATTTTAACTTTTATTTTTTTACGTTTTTCATTAAGACAGATTGTAATTGAATGTTTACCTTGGGAAACGTGAAGAGAAAGCCATCCATTGACAAGAAAAGTCCATTTGCAGTCACTCATGCCTTCGAAAGCCTTATTCCCCTCTTTAAATGGTTTTATGATCTCGTTATTAATTTTCAATTGGAATTGTTTTTGATTTTTCATTAAAACAGATTAAAATTTAAAGTTTACCTTGAGAAACGTGAGGTGAAAGCGATCGATTGACAAGAAAAGTCCATTTATAGTCACTCATGGCTTCAAAAGCCTTATTACTCGCTTTAAAGGGTTTTATAATCTTATTATTGAATTTAAGTTGTATTTTTTTACATTTTTCATTAAGACAGATTGTAATTGAATGTTTACCTCAGGAAACGTGAAGCGAAAGCCATCCATTGACAAGAAAAGTCCATTTGCAGTCACTCATGCCTTCGAAAGCCTTATTCCCCTCTTTAAATGATTTTATGATCTCGTTATTAATTTTCAATTGAATTTTTTATCATTTTTCATTAAAACAGATTAAAATTGAATGTTTACCTTGAGAAACATGAGGTGAAAGCGATCGATTGACAAGAAAAGTCTATTTATAGTCACTCATGGCTTCAAAAGCCTTATTACTCGCCTTAAAAGGTTTTATAATCTTATTATTGATTTTAACTTAAAATTTTTTGCATTTTTCAATAAGACAGATTGTAATTGAATGTTTACCTCGGGAAACATGAAGCAAAAACCATCCATTGACAAGAAAACTCCATTTGCAGTCACTCATGCCTTCGAAAGCCTTATTCCCCTCTTTAAATGGTTTTATGATCTCGTTATTAATTTTCAATTGAAATTTTTTGCATTTTTCAATAAGACAGATTGTGATTGAATGTTTACCTCGGAAACGTGAAGCGAAAACCATCCATTGACAAGAAAAGTCCATTTGCAGTCACTCATGCCTTCGAAAGCCTTATTCCCCTCTTTAAATGATTTTATGATCTCGTTATTAATTTTCAATTGAATTTTTTATCATTTTTCATTAAAACAGATTCAAATTGAATGTTTACCTTGAGAAACGTGAGGTCAAAGCGATCAATTGACAAGAAAAGTCCATTTATAGTCACTCATGGCTTCAAAAGCTTTATTACTCGCCTTAAAAGTTTTTATAATCTTATTATTGATTTTAACTTGAATTTTTTTGCATTTTTCAATTAGACAGATTGTAATTGAATGTTTACCTTGGGAAACGTGAAGCAAAAACCATCCATTGACAAGAAAAGTCCATTTGCGGTCACTCATGCCTTTGAAAGCCTTATTCCCCTCTTTAAATGGTTTTATGATCTCGTTATTAATTTTCAATTGATTTTTTTTTCATTTTTCATTAAAACAGATTAAAATTGAATGTTTACCTTGAGAAACTTGAGGTGAACGATTGACAAGAAAAGTCCATTTATAGTCACTCATGGCTTCAAAAGCCTTATTACTCGCCGTAAAGGGTGTTATAATCTTATTATTGATTTCAACTTTTATTTTTTTACGTTTTTCACTAAGACAGATTGTAATTGAATATTTACCTCGGGAAACGTGAAGCAAAAGCCATCCATTGACAAGAAAAGTCCATTTGCAGTCACTCATGCCTTCGAAAGCCTTATTCCCCTCTTTAAATGGTTTTATTATATCGTTATTAATTTAAAGTGGAATTTTTTTACATTTTTCATAAAAACAGATTAGAATTGAATGTTTGCCTTGGGAAACATGAAGTGAAAGTGATCGATTGACAAGAAAAGTCCATTTATAGTCACTCATGGCTTCAAAAGCCTTATTACTCGCTTTAAAGGGTTTTATAATCTTATTATTGACTTTAAGTTGTATTTTTTTACATTTTTCATTAAGACAGATTGTAATTGAATGTTTACCTCGAGAAACATAAAGCGAAAGCCATCCATTGACAAGAAAAGTCCATTTGCAGTCACTCATGCCTTCGAAAGCCTTATTCCCCTCTTTAAATGATTTTATGATCTCGTTATTAATTTTCAATTGAATTTTTTATCATTTTTCATTAAAACATATTAAGATTGAATGTTTACCTTGAGAAACGTGAGGTGAAAGCGATCGATTGACAAGAAAAGTCCATTTATAGTCACTCATGGCTTCAAAAGCCTTATTACTCGCCTTAAAAGGTTTTATAATCTTATTATTGATTTTAACTTGAAATATTTTGCATTTTTCAATAAGACAGATTGTAATTGAATGTTTACCTCAGGAAACGTGAAGCGAAAACCATCCATTGACAAGAAAAGTCCATTTGCAGTCACTCATGTCTTCAAAAGCCTTATTCCGCTCTTTAAATGGTTTTATGATCTCGTTATTAATTTTCAATTGAAATTTTTTGCATTTCTGAATAAGACAGATTGTAATTGAATGTTTGCCTTGGGAAACGTGAAGCGAAAACCATCCATTGACAAGAAAAGTCCATTTGCAGTCACTCATGCCTTCGAAAGCCTTATTCCCCTCTTTAAATGGTTTTATGATCTCGTTATTAATTTTCAATTGGAATTTTTTTTCATTTTTCATTGAAACAGATTAAAATTGAAAGTTTACCTTGAGAAACGTGAGGTGAAAGCGATCGATTGACAAGAAAAGTCCATTTATAGTCACTCATGGCTTCAAAAGCCTTATTACTCGCTTTAAAGGGTTTTATAATCTTATTATTGAATTTAAGTTGTATTGTTTTACATTTTTCATTAAGATAGATTGTAATTGAATGTTTACCTCAGGAAACGTGAAGCGAAAGCCATCCATTGACAAGAAAAGTCCATTTGCAGTCACTCATGCCTTCGAAAGCCTTATTCCCCTCTTTAAATGATTTTATGATCTCGTTATTAATTTTCAATTGAATTTTTTATCATTTTTCATTAAAACAGATTAAAATTGAATGTTTACCTTGAGAAACATGAGGTGAAAGCGATCGATTGACAAGAAAAGTCTATTTATAGTCACTCATGGCTTCAAAAGCCTTATTACTCGCCTTAAAAGGTTTTATAATCTTATTATTGATTTTAACTTAAAATTTTTTGCATTTTTCAATAAGACAGATTGTAATTGAATGTTTACCTCGGGAAACATGAAGCGAAAACCATCCATTGACAAGAAAAGTTCATTTGCAGTCACTCATGCCTTCGAAAGCCTTATTCCCCTCTTTAAATGGTTTTCTGATCTCGTTATTAATTTTCAATTGAAATTTTTTGTATTTTTCAATAAGACAGATTGTAATTGATTGTTTACCTCGGAAAACGTGAAGCGAAAACCATCCATTGACAAGAAAAGTCCATTTGCAGTCACTCATGCCTTCCAAAGCCTTATTCCCCTCTTTAAATGGTTTTATGATCTCGTTATTAATTTTCAATTGAATTTTTTTTCATTTTTAATTAAAACAGATTAAAATTGAATGTTTGCCTTGAGAAACGTGAGGTGAAAGCGATCGATTGACAAGAAAAGTCCATTTATAGTCACTCATGGCTTTAAAAGCCTTATTACTCGCTTTAAAGGGCTTTATAATCTTATTATTGAATTTAAGTTGTATTTTTTTACATTTTTCATTAAGACAGATTGTAATTGAATGTTTACCTCGAGAAACATAAAGCGAAAGCCATCCATTGACAAGAAAAGTCCATTTGCAGTCACTCATGCCTTCGAAAGCCTTATTCCCCTCTTTAAATGATTTTATAATCTCGTTATTAATTTTCAATTGAATTTTTTATCATTTTTCATTAAAACAGATTAAAATTGAATGTTTCCCTTGAGAAACGTGAGGTGAAAGCGATCGATTGACAAGAAAAGTCTATTTATAGTCACTCATGGCTTCAAAAGCCTTATTACTCGCCTTAAAAGGTTTTATAATCTTATTATTGATTTTAACTTGAAATTTTTTGCATTTTTCAATAAGACAGATTGTAATTGAATGTTTACCTCGGGAAACATGAAGCGAAAACCATCCATTGACAAGAAAAGTTCATATGCAGTCACTCATGCCTTCGAAAGCCTTATTCCCCTCTTTAAATGGTTTTATGATCTCGTTATTAATTTTCAATTGAAATTTTTTGCATTTTTCAATAAGACAGATTGTAATTGATTGTTTACCTCGGAAAACGTGAAGCGAAAACCATCCATTGACAAGAAAAGTCCATTTGCAGTCACTCATGCCTTCGAAAGCCTTATTCCCCTCTTTAAATGGTTTTATGATCTCGTTATTAATTTTCAATTGAATTTTTTATCATTTTTCATTAAAACAGATTAAAATTGAATGTTTCCCGTGAGAAACGTGAGGTGAAAGCGATCGATTGACAAGAAAAGTCTATTTATAGTCACTCATGGCTTCAAAAGCCTTATTACTCGCCTTAAAAGGTTTTATAATCTTATTATTGATTTTAACTTGAAATTTTTTGCATTTTTCAATAAGACAGATTGTAATTGAATGTTTACCTCGGGAAACATGAAGCGAAAACCATCCATTGACAAGAAAAGTTCATTTGCAGTCACTCATGCCTTCGAAAGCCTTATTCCCCTCTTTAAATGGTTTTATGATCTCGTTATTAATTTTCAATTGAAATTTTTTGCATTTTTCAATAAGACAGATTGTAGTTGATTGTTTACCTCGGAAAACGTGAAGCGAAAACCATCCATTGACAAGAAAAGTCCATTTGCAGTCACTCATGCCTTCGAAAGCCTTATTCCCCTCTTTAAATGATTTTATGATCTCGTTATTAATTTTTAATTTAATTTTTTATCATTTTTCATTAAAACACATTAAAATTGAATGTTTACCTTGAGAAACGTGAGGTGAAAGCGATCGATTGACAAGAAAACTCTATTTATAGTCTCTCATGGCTTCAAAAGCCTTATTACTCGCCTTAAAAGGTTTTATAATCTTATTATTGATTTTAACTTGAACTTTTTTGCATTTTTCAATAAGACAGATTGTAATTGAATGTTTACCTTGGGAAACATGAAGCGAAAACCATCCATTGACAAGAAAAGTCCATTTGCAGTCACTTATGCCTTCGAAAGCCTTATTCCCCTCTTTAAATGGTTTTATGATCTCGTTATTAATTTTCAATTGAATTTTTTTGCATTTTTCAATAAGACAGATTGTAATTGAATGTTTACCTCAGAAAACGTGAAGCGAAAACCATCCATTGACAAGAAAAGTCCATTTGCAGTCACTCATGCCTTCGAAAGCCTTATTCCGCTCTTTAAATGATTTTATGATCTCGTTATTAATTTTTAATTGAATTTTTTATCATTTTTCATTAAAACAGATTCAAATTGAATATTTACCTTGAGAAACGTGAGGTGAAAGCGATCGATTGACAAGAAAAGTCCATTTATAGTCACTCATGGCTTCAAAAGCCTTATTACTCGCCTTAAAAGGTTTATAATCTTATTATTGATTTTAACTTGAATTTTTTTACATTTTTCAATAAGACAGATTCTAATTGAATGTTTACCTCGGGAAACGTGAAGCGAAAACCATCCATTGACAAGAAAAGTCCATTTGCGGTCACTCATGTCTTCGAAAGCCTTATTCCCCTCTTTAAATGGTTTTATGATCTCGTTATTAATTTTCAATTGGAATTTTTTTTCATTTTTCATTAAAACAGATTAAAATTGAATGTTTACCTTTAGAAACGTGAGGTGAAAGCGATCGATTGACAAGAAAAGTCCATTTATAGTCACTCATGGCTTCAAAAGCCTTATTACTCGCCGTAAATGGTTTTATAATCTTATTATTGATTTCAACTTTTATTTTTTTACGTTTTTCACTAAGACAGATTGTAATTGAATGTTTACCTCGGGAAACATGAAGCAAAAGCCATCCATTGACAAGAAAAGTCCATTTGCAGTCACTCATGCCTTCGAAAGCCTTATTCCCCTCTTTAAATGGTTTTATTATATCGTTATTAATTTAAAGTAGAATTTTTTTACATTTTTCATTAAACCAGATTAGAATTGAATGTTTGCCTTGGGAAACATGAAGTGAAAGTGATCGATTGACAAGAAAAGTCCATTTATAGTCACTCATGGCTTCAAAAGCCTTATTACTCGCTTTAAAGGGTTTTATAATCTTATTATTGACTTTAAGTTGCATTTTTTTACATTTTTCATTAAGACAGATTGTAATTGAATGTTTACCTCGAGAAACATAAAGCGAAAGCCATCCATTGACAAGAAAAGTCCATTTGCAGTCACTCATGCCTTCGAAAGCCTTATTCCCCTCTTTAAATGATTTTATGATGTCGTTATTAATTTTCAATTGAATTTTTTATCATTTTTCATTAAAACAGATTAAGATTGAATGTTTACCTTGAGAAACGTGAGGTGAAAGCGATCGATTGACAAGAAAAGTCCATTTATAGTCACTCATGGCTTCAAAAGCCTTATTACTCGCCTTAAAAGGTTTTATAATCTTACTATTGATTTTAACTTGAAATTTTTTACGTTTTTCAATAAGACAGATTGTAATTGAATGTTTACCTCGGGAAACGTGAAGCGAAAACCATCCATTAAAAAAGAAAAGTCCATTTGCAGTCACTCATACCTTCGAAAGCCTTATTCCCCTCTTTAAATGGTTTTATGATCTCGTTATTAATTTTCAATTGAAATTTTTTGCATTTTTCAATAAGACAGATTGTAATTGAATGTTTACCTCGGGAAACGTGAAGTGAAAACCATCCATTGACAAGAAAAGTCCATTTGCAGTCACTCATGCCTTCGAAAGCCTTATTCCCCTCTTTAAATGGTTTTATGATCTCGTTATTAATTTTCAATTGAATTTTTTTTCATTTTTAATTAAAACAGATTAAAATTGAATGTTTACCTTGAGAAACGTGAGGTGAAATCGATCGATTGACAAGAAAAGTCCATTTATAGTCACTCATGGCTTCAAAAGCCTTATTACTCGCTTTAAAGGGTTTTATAATCTTATTATTGAATTTAAGTTGTATTTTTTTACATTTTTCATTAAGACAGATTGTAATTGAATGTTTACCTCGAGAAACATAAAGCGAAAGCCATCCATTGACAAGAAAAGTCCATTTGCAGTCACTCATGCCTTCGAAAGCCTTATTCCCCTCTTTAAATGATTTTATGATCTCGTTATTAATTTTCATTTGAATTTTTTATCATTTTTCATTAAAACAGATTAAAATTGAATGTTTACCTTGAGAAACGTGAGGTGAAAGCGATCGATTGACAAGAAAAGTCTATTTATAGTCACTCATGGCTTCAAAAGCCTTATTACTCGCCTTAAAAGGTTTTATAATCTTATTATTGATTTTAACTTGAAATTTTTTGCATTTTTCAATAAGACAGATTGTAATTGAATGTTTACCTCGGGAAACATGAAGCGAAAACCATCCATTGACAAGAAAAGTCCATTTGCAGTCACTCATGCCTTCGAAAGCCTTATTCCCCACTTTAAATGGTTTTATGATCTCGTTATTAATTTTCAATTGAAATTTTTTACATTTTTCAATAAGAAAGATTGTAATTGAATGTTTACCTCAGAAAACGTGATGCGAAAACCATCCATTGACAAGAAAAGTCCATTTGCAGTCACTCATGCCTTCGAAAGCCTTATTCCCCTCTTTAAATGATTCTATGAACTCGTTATTAATTTTCAATTGAATTTTTTATCATTTTTCATTAAAACAGATTAAAATTCAATGTTTACCTTGAGAAACGTGAGGTGAAAGTGATCGATTGACAAGAAAAGTCCATTTATAGTCACTCATGGCTTCGAAAGCCTTATTACTTGCCGTAAAGGGTTTTATAATTTTATTATTGATTTTAACTTTTATTTTTTTACGTTTTTCATTAAGACAGATTGTAATTGAATGTTTACCTTGGGAAACGTGAAGAGAAAGCCATCCATTGACAAGAAAAGTCCATTTGCAGTCACTCATGCCTTCGAAAGCCTTATTCCCCTCTTTAAATGGTTTTATAATCTCGTTATTAATTTTCAATTGGAATTTTTTTTAATTTTTCATTAAAACATATTAAAATTGAAAGTTTACCTTGAGAAACGTGAGGTGAAAGTGATTGATTGACAAGAAAAGTCCATTTATATTCACTCATCGCTTCAAAAGCCTTATTACTCGCTTTAAAGGGTTTTATAATTTTATTATTGAATTTAAGTTGTATTTTTTTACATTTTTCATTAAGACAGATTGTAATTGAATGTTTACCTCAGGAAACGTGAAGCGAAAGCCATCCATTGACAAGAAAAGTCCATTTGCAGTCACTCATGCCTTCGAAAGCCTTATTCCCCTCTTTAAATGTTTTTATGATCTCGTTATTAATTTTCAATTGAATTTTTTATCATTTTTCATTAAAACAGATTAAAATTGAATGTTTACCTTGAGAAACGTGAGGTGAAAGCGATCGATTGACAAGAAAAGTCTATTGATAGTCACTCATGGCTTCAAAAGCCTTATTACTCGCCTTAAAAGGTTTTATAATCTTATTATTGATTTTAACTTGAAATTTTTTACATTTTTCAATAAGACAGATTGTAATTGAATGTTCACCTCGGGAAACATGAAGCGAAAACCATCCATTGACAAGAAAAGTCCATTTGCAGTCACTCATGCCTTCGAAAGGCTTATTCCCCTCTTTAAATGGTTTTATGATCTCCTTATTAATTTTCAATTGAAATTTTTTGCATTTTTCAATAAGACAGATTGTAATTGAATGTTTACCTCGAAAAACACGAAGCGAAAACCATCCATTGACAAGAAAAGTCCATTTGCAGTCACTCATGCCTTCGAAAGCCTTATTCCCCTCTTTAAATGGTTTTATGATCTCGTTATTAATTTTCAATTGAATTTTTTTACATTTTTCAATAAGACAGATTGTAATTGAATGTTTACCTCGGGAAACGTGAAGTGAAAACCATCCATTGACAAGAAAAGTCCATTTGCAGTCACTCATGCCTTCGAAAGCCTTATTCCCCTCTTTAAATGGTTTTATGATCTCGTTATTAATTTTTAATTGGAATTTGTTTTCATTTTTTATTAAAACAGATTAAAATTGAATGTTTATCTTGAGAAACGTGAGGTGAAAGCGATCGATTGACAAGAAAAGTCCATTTATAGTCACTCATGGCTTCAAAAGCCTTATTACTCGCCTTAAAAGGTTTTATAATCTTATTATTGATTTGCACTTTAAATTGTTTTCATTTTTCAATAAGACACATTGTAATTGAATGTTTACCTCGGGAAACATGAAGTGAAAACCATCCATTGACAAGAAAAGTACATTTGCAATCACTCATGCCTTCGAAAGCCTTATTCCCCTCTTTAAATGGTTTTATGATCTCGTTATTAATTTTCAATTGAATTTTTTTTCATTTTTAATTAAAACAGATTAAAATTGAATGTTTACCTTGAGAAACGTGAGGTGAAAGCGATCGATTGACAAGAAAAGTCCATTTATAGTCACTCATGGCTTCAAAAGCCTTATTACTCGCTTTAAAGGGTTTTATAATCTTATTATTGAATTTAAGTTGTATTTTTTTACATTTTTCATTAAGACAGATTGTAATTGAATGTTTACCTCCAGAAACGTGAAGCGAAAGCCATCCATTGACAAGAAAAGTCCATTTGCAGTCACTCATGCCTTCGAAAGCCTTATTCCCCTCTTTAAATGATTTTATGATCTCGTTATTAATTTTCAATTGAATTTTTTATCATTTTTCATTAAAACAAATTAAAATTGAATGTTTACCTTGAGAAACGTGAGGTGAAAGCGATCGATTGACAAGAAAAGTCTATTCATAGTCACTCATGGCTTCAAAAGCCTTATTACTCGCCTTAAAAGGTTTTATAATCTTATTATTGATTTTAACTTCAAATTTTTTGCATTTTTCAATAAGACAGATTGTAATTGAATGTTTACCTCGGGAAACATGAAGCGAAAACCATCCATTGACAAGAAAAGTCCATTTGCAGTCACTCATGCCTTCGAAAGCCTTATTCCCCTCTTTAAATGGTTTTATGATCTCGTTATTAATTTTCAATTGAAATTTTTTACATTTTTCAATAAGAAAGATTGTAATTGAATGTTTACCTCAGAAAACGTGAAGCGAAAACCATCCATTGACAAGAAAAGTCCATTTGTAGTCACTCATGCCTTCGAAAGCCTTATTCCCCTCTTTAAATGATTCTATGATCTCGTTATTAATTTTCAATTGAATTTTTTATCATTTTTCATTAAAACAGATTAAAATTCAATGTTTACCTTGAGAAACGTGAGGTGAAAGTGATCGATTGACAAGAAAAGTCCATTTATAGTCACTCATGGCTTCGAAAGCCTTATTACTTGCCGTAAAAGGGTTTTATAATTTTATTATTGATTTTAACTTTTATTTTTTTACGTTTTTCATTAAGACAGATTGTAATTGAATGTTTACCTTGGGAAACGTGAAGAGAAAGCCATCCATTGACAAGAAAAGTCCATTTGCAGTCACTCATGCCTTCGAAAGCCTTATTCCCCTCTTTAAATGGTTTTATGATCTCGTTATTAATTTTCAATTGGAATTTTTTTTAATTTTTCATTAAAACATATTAAAATTGAAAGTTTACCTTGAGAAACGTGAGGTGAAAGTGATCGATTGACAAGAAAAGTCCATTTATATTCACTCATCGCTTCAAAAGCCTTATTACTCGCTTTAAAGGGTTTTATAATCTTATTATTGAATTTAAGTTGTATTTTTTTACATTTTTCATTAAGACAGATTGTAATTGAATGTTTACCTCAGGAAACGTGAAGCGAAAGCCATCCATTGACAAGAAAAGTCCATTTGCAGTCACTCATGCCTTCGAAAGCCTTATTCCCCTCTTTAAATGATTTTATGATCTCGTTATTAATTTTCAATTGAATTTTTTATCATTTTTCATTAAAACAGATTAAAATTGAATGTTTACCTTGAGAAACGTGAGGTGAAAGCGATCGATTGACAAGAAAAGTCTATTGATAGTCACTCATGGCTTCAAAAGCCTTATTACTCGCCTTAAAAGGTTTTATAATCTTATTATTGATTTTAACTTGAAATTTTTTGCATTTTTCAATAAGACAGATTGTAATTGAATGTTCACCTCGGGAAACATGAAGCGAAAACCATCCATTGACAAGAAAAGTCCATTTGCAGTCACTCATGCCTTCGAAAGGCTTATTCCCATCTTTAAATGGTTTTATGATCTCCTTATTAATTTTCAATTGAAATTTTTTGCATTTTTCAATAAGACAGATTGTAATTGAATGTTTACCTCGAAAAACACGAAGCGAAAACCATCCATTGACAAGAAAAGTCCATTTGCAGTCACTCATACCTTCGAAAGCCTTATTCCCCTCTTCAAATGGTTTTATGATCTCGTTATTAATTTTCAATTGAATTTTTTTACATTTTTCAATAAGACAGATTGTAATTGAATGTTTACCTCGGGAAACGTGAAGTGAAAACCATCCATTGACAAGAAAAGTCCATTTGCAGTCACTCATGCCTTCGAAAGCCTTATTCCCCTCTTTAAATGGTTTTATGATCTCGTTATTAATTTTTAATTGGAATTTGTTTTCATTTTTTATTAAAACAGATTAAAATTGAATGTTTATCTTGAGAAACGTGAGGTGAAAGCGATCGATTGACAAGAAAAGTCCATTTATAGTCACTCATGGCTTCAAAAGCCTTATTACTCGCCTTAAAAGGTTTTATAATCTTATTTTTGATTTGCACTTTAAATTGTTTTCATTTTTCAATAAGACACATTGTAATTGAATGTTTACCTCGGGAAACATGAAGTGAAAACCATCCATTGACAAGAAAAGTCCATTTGCAATCACTCATGCCTTCGAAAGCCTTATTCCCCTCTTTAAATGGTTTTATGATCTCGTTATTAATTTTCAATTGAATTTTTTTTCATTTTTAATTAAAACAGATTAAAATTCAATGTTTACCTTGAGAAACGTGAGGTGAAAGCGATCGATTGACAAGAAAAGTCCATTTATAGTCACTCATGGCTTCAAAAGCCTTATTACTCGCTTTAAAGGGTTTTATAATCTTATTATTGAATTTAAGTTGTATTTTTTTACATTTTTCATTAAGACAGATTGTAATTGAATGTTTACCTCCGGAAACGTGAAGCGAAAGCCATCCATTGACAAGAAAAGTCCATTTGCAGTCACTCATGCCTTCGAAAGCCTTATTCCCCTCTTTAAATGATTTTATGATCTCGTTATTAATTTTCAATTGAATTTTTTATCATTTTTCATTAAAACAAATTAAAATTGAATGTTTACCTTGAGAAACGTGAGGTGAAAGCGATCGATTGACAAGAAAAGTCTATTCATAGTCACTCATGGCTTCAAAAGCCTTATTACTCGCCTTAAAAGGTTTTATAATCCTATTATTGATTTTAACTTGAAATTTTTTGCATTTTTCAATAAGACAGATTGTAATTGAATGTTTACCTCGGGAAACATGAAGCGAAAACCATCCATTGACAAGAAAAGTCCATTTGCAGTCACTCATGCCTTCGAAAGCCTTATTCCCCTCTTTAAATGGTTTTATGATCTCGTTATTAATTTTCAATTGAAATTTTTTGCATTTTTCAATAAGACAGATTGTAATTGAATGTTTACCTCAGAAAACGTGAAGCGAAAACCATCCATTGACAAGAAAAGTCCATTTGCAGTCACTCATGCCTTCGAAAGCCTTATTCCCCTCTTTAAATGATTCTATGATCTCGTTATTAATTTTCAATTGAATTTTTTATCATTTTTCATTAAAACAGATTAAAATTGAATGTTTACCTTGAGAAACGTGAGGTGAAAGCGATCGATTGACAAGAAAAGTCCATTTATAGTCACTCATGGCTTCAAAAGCCTTATTACTTGCCGTAAAGGGTTTTATAATTTTATTATTGATTTTAACTTTTATTTTTTTACGTTTTTCATTAAGACAGATTGTAATTGAATGTTTACCTTGGGAAACGTGAAGAGAAAGCCATCCATTGACAAGAAAAGTCCATTTGCAGTCACTCATGCCTTCGAAAGCCTTATTCCCCTCTTTAAATGGTTTTATGATCTCGTTATTAATTTTCAATTGGAATTGTTTTTCATTTTTCATTAAAACAGATTAAAATTGAAAGTTTACCTTGAGAAACGTGAGGTGAAAGCGATCGATTGACAAGAAAAGTCCATTTATAGTCACTCATGGCTTTAAAAGCCTTATTACTCGCTTTAAAGGGTTTTATAATCTTATTATTGAATTTAAGTTGTATTTTTTTACATTTTTCATTAAGATAGATTGTAATTGAATGTTTACCTCAGGAAACATGAAGCGAAAGCCATCCATTCACAAGAAAAGTCCATTTGCAGTCACTCATGCCTTCGAAAGCCTTATTCCCCTCTTTAAATGATTTTATGATCTCGTTATTAATTTTCAATTGAATTTTTTATCATTTTTCATTAAAACAAATTAAAATTGAATGTTTACCTTGAGAAACGTGAGGTGAAAGCGATCGATTGACAAGAAAAGTCTATTCATAGTCACTCATGGCTTCAAAAGCCTTATTACTCGCCTTAAAAGGTTTTATAATCTTATTATTGATTTTAACTTCAAATTTTTTGCATTTTTCAATAAGACAGATTGTAATTGAATGTTTACCTCGGGAAACATGAAGCGAAAACCATCCATTGACAAGAAAAGTCCATTTGCAGTCACTCATGCCTTCGAAAGCCTTATTCCCCTCTTTAAATGGTTTTATGATCTCGTTATTAATTTTCAATTGAAATTTTTTGCATTTTTCAATAAGACAGATTGTAATTGAATGTTTACCTCAGAAAACGTGAAGCAAAAACCATCCATTGACAAGAAAAGTCCATTTGCAGTCACTCATGCCTTCGAAAGCCTTATTCCCCTCTTTAAATGATTCTATGATCTCGTTATTAATTTTCAATTGAATTTTTTATCATTTTTCATTAAAACAGATTAAAATTGAATGTTTACCTTGAGAAACGTGAGGTGAAAGCGATCGATTGACAAGAAAAGTCCATTTATAGTCACTCATGGCTTCAAAAGCCTTATTACTTGCCGTAAAGGGTTTTATAATTTTATTATTGATTTTAACTTTTATTTTTTTACGTTTTTCATTAAGACAGATTGTAATTGAATGTTTACCTTGGGAAACGTGAAGAGAAAGCCATCCATTGACAAGAAAAGTCCATTTGCAGTCACTCATGCCTTCGAAAGCCTTATTCCCCTCTTTAAATGGTTTTATGATCTCGTTATTAATTTTCAATTGGAATTGTTTTTGATTTTTCATTAAAACAGATTAAAATTTAAAGTTTACCTTGAGAAACGTGAGGTGAAAGCGATCGATTGACAAGAAAAGTCCATTTATAGTCACTCATGGCTTCAAAAGCCTTATTACTCGCTTTAAAGGGTTTTATAATCTTATTATTGAATTTAAGTTGTATTTTTTTACATTTTTCATTAAGACAGATTGTAATTGAATGTTTACCTCAGGAAACGTGAAGCGAAAGCCATCCATTGACAAGAAAAGTCCATTTGCAGTCACTCATGCCTTCGAAAGCCTTATTCCCCTCTTTAAATGATTTTATGATCTCGTTATTAATTTTCAATTGAATTTTTTATCATTTTTCATTAAAACAGATTAAAATTGAATGTTTACCTTGAGAAACATGAGGTGAAAGCGATCGATTGACAAGAAAAGTCTATTTATAGTCACTCATGGCTTCAAAAGCCTTATTACTCGCCTTAAAAGGTTTTATAATCTTATTATTGATTTTAACTTAAAATTTTTTGCATTTTTCAATAAGACAGATTGTAATTGAATGTTTACCTCGGGAAACATGAAGCAAAAACCATCCATTGACAAGAAAACTCCATTTGCAGTCACTCATGCCTTCGAAAGCCTTATTCCCCTCTTTAAATGGTTTTATGATCTCGTTATTAATTTTCAATTGAAATTTTTTGCATTTTTCAATAAGACAGATTGTGATTGAATGTTTACCTCGGAAACGTGAAGCGAAAACCATCCATTGACAAGAAAAGTCCATTTGCAGTCACTCATGCCTTCGAAAGCCTTATTCCCCTCTTTAAATGATTTTATGATCTCGTTATTAATTTTCAATTGAATTTTTTATCATTTTTCATTAAAACAGATTCAAATTGAATGTTTACCTTGAGAAACGTGAGGTCAAAGCGATCAATTGACAAGAAAAGTCCATTTATAGTCACTCATGGCTTCAAAAGCTTTATTACTCGCCTTAAAAGTTTTTATAATCTTATTATTGATTTTAACTTGAATTTTTTTGCATTTTTCAATTAGACAGATTGTAATTGAATGTTTACCTTGGGAAACGTGAAGCAAAAACCATCCATTGACAAGAAAAGTCCATTTGCGGTCACTCATGCCTTTGAAAGCCTTATTCCCCTCTTTAAATGGTTTTATGATCTCGTTATTAATTTTCAATTGATTTTTTTTTCATTTTTCATTAAAACAGATTAAAATTGAATGTTTACCTTGAGAAACTTGAGGTGAACGATTGACAAGAAAAGTCCATTTATAGTCACTCATGGCTTCAAAAGCCTTATTACTCGCCGTAAAGGGTGTTATAATCTTATTATTGATTTCAACTTTTATTTTTTTACGTTTTTCACTAAGACAGATTGTAATTGAATATTTACCTCGGGAAACGTGAAGCAAAAGCCATCCATTGACAAGAAAAGTCCATTTGCAGTCACTCATGCCTTCGAAAGCCTTATTCCCCTCTTTAAATGGTTTTATTATATCGTTATTAATTTAAAGTGGAATTTTTTTACATTTTTCATAAAAACAGATTAGAATTGAATGTTTGCCTTGGGAAACATGAAGTGAAAGTGATCGATTGACAAGAAAAGTCCATTTATAGTCACTCATGGCTTCAAAAGCCTTATTACTCGCTTTAAAGGGTTTTATAATCTTATTATTGACTTTAAGTTGTATTTTTTTACATTTTTCATTAAGACAGATTGTAATTGAATGTTTACCTCGAGAAACATAAAGCGAAAGCCATCCATTGACAAGAAAAGTCCATTTGCAGTCACTCATGCCTTCGAAAGCCTTATTCCCCTCTTTAAATGATTTTATGATCTCGTTATTAATTTTCAATTGAATTTTTTATCATTTTTCATTAAAACATATTAAGATTGAATGTTTACCTTGAGAAACGTGAGGTGAAAGCGATCGATTGACAAGAAAAGTCCATTTATAGTCACTCATGGCTTCAAAAGCCTTATTACTCGCCTTAAAAGGTTTTATAATCTTATTATTGATTTTAACTTGAAATATTTTGCATTTTTCAATAAGACAGATTGTAATTGAATGTTTACCTCAGGAAACGTGAAGCGAAAACCATCCATTGACAAGAAAAGTCCATTTGCAGTCACTCATGTCTTCAAAAGCCTTATTCCGCTCTTTAAATGGTTTTATGATCTCGTTATTAATTTTCAATTGAAATTTTTTGCATTTCTGAATAAGACAGATTGTAATTGAATGTTTGCCTTGGGAAACGTGAAGCGAAAACCATCCATTGACAAGAAAAGTCCATTTGCAGTCACTCATGCCTTCGAAAGCCTTATTCCCCTCTTTAAATGGTTTTATGATCTCGTTATTAATTTTCAATTGGAATTTTTTTTCATTTTTCATTGAAACAGATTAAAATTGAAAGTTTACCTTGAGAAACGTGAGGTGAAAGCGATCGATTGACAAGAAAAGTCCATTTATAGTCACTCATGGCTTCAAAAGCCTTATTACTCGCTTTAAAGGGTTTTATAATCTTATTATTGAATTTAAGTTGTATTGTTTTACATTTTTCATTAAGATAGATTGTAATTGAATGTTTACCTCAGGAAACGTGAAGCGAAAGCCATCCATTGACAAGAAAAGTCCATTTGCAGTCACTCATGCCTTCGAAAGCCTTATTCCCCTCTTTAAATGATTTTATGATCTCGTTATTAATTTTCAATTGAATTTTTTATCATTTTTCATTAAAACAGATTAAAATTGAATGTTTACCTTGAGAAACATGAGGTGAAAGCGATCGATTGACAAGAAAAGTCTATTTATAGTCACTCATGGCTTCAAAAGCCTTATTACTCGCCTTAAAAGGTTTTATAATCTTATTATTGATTTTAACTTGAAATTTTTTGCATTTTTCAATAAGACAGATTGTAATTGAATGTTTACCTCGGGAAACATGAAGCAAAAACCATCCATTGACAAGAAAAGTCCATTTGCAGTCACTCATGCCTTCGAAAGCCTTATTCCTCTCTTTAAATGGTTTTATGATCTCGTTATTAATTTTCAATTGAAATTTTTTGCATTTTTCAATAAGACAGATTGTGATTGAATGTTTACCTCAGAAAACGTGAAGCGAAAACCATCCATTGACAAGAAAAGTCCATTTGCAGTCACTCATGCCTTCGAAAGCCTTATTCCCCTCTTTAAATGATTTTATGATCTCGTTATTAATTTTCAATTGAATTTTTTATCATTTTTCATTAAAACAGATTCAAATTGAATGTTTACCTTGAGAAACGTGAGGTCAAAGCGATCAATTGACAAGAAAAGTCCATTTATAGTCACTCATGGCTTCAAAAGCTTTATTACTCGCCTAAAAAGTTTTTATAATCTTATTATTGATTTTAACTTGAATTTTTTTACATTTTTCAATTAGACAGATTGTAATTGAATGTTTACCTTGGGAAACGTTAAGCAAAAACCATCCATTGACAAGAAAAGTCCATTTGCGGTCACTCATGCCTTTGAAAGCCTTATTCCCCTTTTTAAATGGTTTTATGATCTCGTTATTAATTTTCAATTGAATTTTTTTTCATTTTTCATTAAAACAGATTAAAATTGAATGTTTACCTTGAGAAACTTGAGGTGAACGATTGACAAGAAAAGTCCATTTATAGTCACTCATGGCTTCAAAAGCCTTATTACTCGCCGTAAAGGGTGTTATAATCTTATTATTGATTTCAACTTTTATTTTTTTACGTTTTTCACTAAGACAGATTGTAATTGAATATTTACCTCGGGAAACGTGAAGCAAAAGCCATCCATTGACAAGAAAAGTCCATTTGCAGTCACTCATGCCTTCGAAAGCCTTATTTCCCTCTTTAAATGGTTTTATTATATCGTTATTAATTTAAAGTGGAATTTTTTTACATTTTTCATTAAAACAGATTAGAATTGAATGTTTGCCTTGGGAAACATGAAGTGAAAGTGATCGATTGACAAGAAAAGTCCATTTATAGTCACTCATGGCTTCAAAAGCCTTATTACTCGCTTTAAAGGGTTTTATAATCTTATTATTGACTTTAAGTTGTATTTTTTTACATTTTTCATTAAGACAGATTGTAATTGAATGTTTACCTCGAGAAACATAAAGCGAAAGCCATCCATTGACAAGAAAAGTCCATTTGCAGTCACTCATGCCTTCGAAAGCCTTATTCCCCTCTTTAAATGATTTTATGATCTCGTTATTAATTTTCAATTGAATTTTTTATCATTTTTCATTAAAACATATTAAGATTGAATGTTTACCTTGAGAAACGTGAGGTGAAAGCGATCGATTGACAAGAAAAGTCCATTTATAGTCACTCATGGCTTCAAAAGCCTTATTACTCGCCTTAAAAGGTTTTATAATCTTATTATTGATTTTAACTTGAAATATTTTGCATTTTTCAATAAGACAGATTGTAATTGAATGTTTACCTCAGGAAACGTGAAGCGAAAACCATCCATTGACAAGAAAAGTCCATTTGCAGTCACTCATGTCTTCAAAAGCCTTATTCCGCTCTTTAAATGGTTTTATGATCTCGTTATTAATTTTCAATTGAAATTTTTTGCATTTTTCAATAAGACAGATTGTAATTGAATGTTTACCTTGGGAAACGTGAAGCGAAAACCATCCATTGACAAGAAAAGTCCATTTGCAGTCACTCATGCCTTCGAAAGCCTTATTCCCCTCTTTAAACGATTTTATGATCTCGTTATTAATTTTCAATTGAATTTTTTATCATTTTTCATTAAAACAGATTCAAATTGAATGTTTACCTTGAGAAACGTGAGGTCAAAGCGATCAATTGACAAGAAAAGTCCATTTATAGTCACTCATGGCTTCAAAAGCTTTATTACTCGCCTTAAAAGTTTTTATAATCTTATTATTGATTTTAACTTGAATTTTTTTACATTTTTCAATAAGACAGATTGTAATTGAATGTTTACCTTGGGAAACGTGAAGCAAAAACCATCCATTGACAAGAAAAGTCCATTTGCAGTCACTCATGCCTTCGAAAGCCTTATTCCCCTCTTTAAATGGTTTTATGATCTCGTTATTAATTTTTAATTCAATTTTTTATCATTTTTCATTAAAACAGATTAAAATTGAATGTTTACCTTGAGAAACGTGAGGTGAAAGCGATCGATTGACAAGAAAAGTCCATTTATAGTCACTCATGGCTTCAAAAGCCTTATTACTCGTCGTAAAGGGTTTTATAATCTTATTATTGATTTCAACTTTTATTTTTTTACGTTTTTCACTAAGACAGATTGTAATTGAATGTTTACCTCGAGAAACGTGAAGCAAAAGCCATCCATTGACAAGAAAAGTCCATTTGCAGTCACTCATGCCTTCGAAAGCCTTATTCCCCTCTTTAAATGGTTTTATTATATCGTTATTAATTTAAAGTGGAATTTTTTTACATTTTTCATTAAAACAGATTAGAATTGAATGTTTGCCTTGGGAAACATGAAGTGAAAGTGATCGATTGACAAGAAAAGTCCATTTATAGTCACTCACGGCCTCAAAAGCCTTATTACTCGCTTTAAAGGGTTTTATAATCTTATTATTGACTTTAAGTTGTATTTTTTTACATTTTTCATTAAGATAGATTGTAATTGAATGTTTACCTCGAGAAACATAAAGCGAAAGCCATCCATTGACAAGAAAAGTCCATTTGCAGTCACTCATGCCTTCGAAAGCCTTATTCCCCTCTTTAAATGATTTTATGATCTCGTTATTAATTTTCAATTGAATTTTTTATCATTTTTCATTAAAACAGATTAAGATTGAATGTTTACCTTGAGAAACGTGAGGTGAAAGCGATCGATTGACAAGAAAAGTCCATTTATAGTCACTCATGGCTTCAAAAGCCTTATTACTCGCCTTAAAAGGTTTTATAATCTTATTATTGATTTTAACTTGAAATTTTTTGCATTTTTCAATAAGACAGATTGTAATTGAATGTTTACCTCGGTAAACGTGAAGCGAAAACCATCCATTGACAAGAAAAGTTCATTTGCAGTCACTCATGTCTTCGAAAGCCTTATTTCGCTCTTTAAATGGTTTTATGATCTCGTTATTAATTTTCAATTGAAATTTTTTGCATTTTTCAATAAGACAGATTGTAATTGAATGTTTACCTCGGGAAACGTGAGGCGAAAACCATCTATTAATCAGAAAAGTCCATTTGCAGTCACTCATGCCTTCGAAAGCCTTATTCCCCTCTTTAAATGATTTTATGATCTCGTTATTAATTTTCAATTGAATTTTTTATCATTTTTCATTAAAACAGATTAGAATTGAATGTTTACCTTGAGAAACGTGAGGTGAAAGCGATCGATTGACAAGAAAAGTCCATTTATAGTCACTCATGGCTTCAAAAGCCTTATTACTCGCCTTAAAAGGTTTTATAATCTTATTATTGATTTTAACTTGAAATTTTTTTCATTTTTCAATCAGACAGATTGTAATTGAATGTTTACCTCGGGAAACGTGAAGCGAAAACCATCCATTGACAAGAAAAGTCCATTTGCAGTCACTCATGTCTTCGAAAGCCTTATTCCGCTCTTTAAATGGTTTTATGATCTCGTTATTAATTTTCAATTGAAATTTTTTGCATTTTTCAATAAGACAGATTGTAATTGAATGTTTACCTCGGGAAACGTGAAGCGAAAACCATCCATTAATAAGAAAAGTCCATTTGCAGTCGCTCATGCCTTCGAAAGCCTTATTCCCCTCTTTAAATGATTTTATGATCTCGTTATTAATTTTTAATTGAATTTTTTATCATTTTTCATTAAAACAGATTAAAATTGAATGTTTACCTTGAGAAACGTGAGGTGAAAGCGATCGATTCACAAGAAAAGTCCATTTATAGTCACTCATGGCTTCAAAAGCCTTAGTACTCGCCTTAAAAGGTTTTATAATCTTATTATTGATTTTAACTTGAATTTTTTTACATTTTTCAATAAGACAGATTGTAATTGAATGTTTACCTCGAGAAACGTGAAGCGAAAACCATCCATTAATAAGAAAAGTCCATTTGCAGTCGCTCATGCCTTCGAAAGCCTTATTCCCCTCTTTAAATGATTTTATGATCTCGTTATTAATTTTCAATTGAATTTTTTATCATTTTTCATTAAAACAGATTAAAATTGAATGTTTACCTTGAGAAACGTGAGGTGAAAGTGATCGATTGACAAGAAAAGTCCATTTATAGTCACTCATGGCTTCAAAAGCCTTATTACTCGCCTTAAAAGGTTTTATAATCTTATTATTGATTTTAACTTGAAATTTTTTTCATTTTTCAATCAGACAGATTGTAATTGAATGTTTACCTCGGGAAACGTGAAGCGAAAACCATCCATTGACAAGAAAAGTCCATTGGCAGTCACTCATGTCTTCGAAAGCCTTATTCCGCTCTTTAAATGGTTTTATGATCTCGTTATTAATTTTCAATTGAAATTTGTTGCATTTTTCAATAAGACAGATTGTAATTGAATGTTTACCTCGGGAAACGTGAAGCGAAAACCATCCATTAATAAGAAAAGTCCATTTGCAGTCGCTCATGCCTTCGAAAGCCTTATTCCCCTCTTTAAATGATTTTATGATCTCGTTATTAATTTTTAATTGAATTTTTTATCATTTTTCATTAAAACAGATTAAAATTGAATGTTTACCTTGAGAAACGTGAGGTGAAAGCGATCGATTCACAAGAAAAGTCCATTTATAGTCACTCATGGCTTCAAAAGCCTTAGTACTCGCCTTAAAAGGTTTTATAATCTTATTATTGATTTTAACTTGAATTTTTTTACATTTTTCAATAAGACAGATTGTAATTGAATGTTTACCTCGAGAAACGTGAAGCGAAAACCATCCATTAATAAGAAAAGTCCATTTGCAGTCGCTCATGCCTTCGAAAGCCTTATTCCCCTCTTTAAATGATTTTATGATCTCGTTATTAATTTTCAATTGAATTTTTTATCATTTTTCATTAAAACAGATTAAAATTGAATGTTTACCTTGAGAAACGTGAGGTGAAAGTGATCGATTGACAAGAAAAGTCCATTTATAGTCACTCATGGCTTCAAAAGCCTTATTACTCGCCTTAAAAGGTTTTATAATCTTATTATTGATTTTCACTTTAAATTTTTTTCATTTTTCAATAAGACACATTGTAATTGAATGTTTACCTCGGGAAACGTGAAGTGAAAACCATCCATTGACAAGAAAAGTCCATTTGCAATCACTCATGCCTTCGATAGCCTTATTCCCCTTTTGAAATGGTTTTATGATCTCGTTATTAATTTTCAATTGAATTTTTTTTCATTTTTAATTAAAACAGATTAAAATTGAATGTTTACCTTGAGAAACGTGAGGTGAAAGCGATCGATTGACAAGAAAAGTCCATTTATAGTCACTCATAGCTTCAAAAGCCTTATTACTCGCTTTAAAGGGTTTTATAATCTTATTATTGAATTTAAGTTGTATTTTTTTACATTTTTCATTAAGACAGATTGTAATTGAATGTTTACCTCGAGAAACATAAAGCGAAAGCCATCCATTGACAAGAAAAGTCCATTTGCAGTCACTCATACCTTCGAAAGCCTTATTCCCCTCTTTAAATGATTTTATGATCTCGTTATTAATTTTCAATTGAATTTTTTATCATTTTTCACTAAAACAGATTAAAATTGAATGTTTACCTTGAGAAACGTGAGGTGAAAGCGATCGATTGACAAGAAAAGTCTATTTATAGTCACTCATGGCTTCAAAAGCCTTATTACTCGCCTTAAAAGGTTTTATAATCTTATTATTGATTTTAACTTGAAATTTTTTGCATTTTTCAATAAGACAGATTGTAATTGAATGTTTACCTCGGGAAACATGAAGCGAAAATTATCCATTGACAAGAAAAGTCCATTTGCAGTCACTCATGCCTTCGAAAGCCTTATTCCCCTCTTTAAATGGTTTGATGATCTCGTTATTAATTTTCAATTGAAATTTTTTGCATTTTTCAATAAGACAGATTGTAATTGAATGTTTACCTCAGAAAACGTGAAGCGAAAACCATCCATTGACAAGAAAAGTCCATTTGCAGTCACTCATGCCTTCGAAAGCCTTATTCCCCTCTTTAAATGATTTTATGATCTCGTTATTAATTTTCAATTGAATTTTTTATCATTTTTCATTAAAACAGATTAAAATTGAATGTTTACCTTGAGAAACGTGAGGTGAAAGCGATCGATTGACAAGAAAAGTCCATTTATAGTCACTCATGGCTTCAAAAGCCTTAGTACTCGCCTTAAAAGGTTTTATAATCTTATTATTGATTTTAACTTGAATTTTTTTACATTTTTCAATAAGACAGATTGTAATTGAATGTTTACATCGGGAAACGTGAAGCGAAAACCATCCATTGATAAGAAAAGTCCATTTGCAGTCACTCATGCCTTCGAAAGCCTTATTCCCCTCTTTAAATGGTTTTATGATCTCGTTATTAATTTTTAATTGGAATTTTTTTTCATTTTTCATTAAAACAGATTAAAATTGAATGTTTATCTTGAAAAACGTGAGGTGAAAGCTATCGATTGACAAGAAAAGTCCATTTATAGTCACTCATGGCTTCAAAAGCCTTATTACTCGCCTTAAAAGGTTTTATAATCTTATTATTGATTTTCACTTTAAATTTTTTTCATTTTTCAGTAAGACACATTGTAATTGAATGTTTACCTCAGAAAACGTGAAGCGAAAACCATCCATTGACAAGAAAAGTCCATTTGCAGTCACTCATGCCTTCGAAAGCCTTATTCCCCTCTTTAAATGGTTTCATGATCTCGTTATTAATTTTTAATTGACTTTTTTTTCATTTTTAATTAAAACAGATTAAAATTGAATGTTTACCTTGAGAAACGTGAGGTGAAAGCGATCGATTGACAAGAAAAGTCCATTTATAGTCACTCATGGCTTCAAAAGCCTTATTACTCGCTTTAAAGGGTTTTATAATCTTATTATTGAATTTAAGTTGTATTTTTTTACATTTTTCATTAAGACAGATTGTACTTGAATGTTTACCTCGGGAAACGTGAAGCGAAAGCCATCCATTGACAAGAAAAGTCCATTTGCGGTAACTCATGCCTTCGAAAGCCTTATTCCCCTCTTTAAATGGTTTTATGATCTCGTTATTAATTTAAAGTGGAATTTTTTTACATTTTTCATTAAAACAGATTAGAATTGAATGTTTGCCTTGGGAAACGTGAAGTGAAAGTGATCGATTGACAAGAAAAGTCCATTTATAGTCACTCATGGCTTCGAAAGCCTTATTACTCGCTTTAAAGGGTTTTATAATCTTATTATTGAATTTAAGTTGTATTTTTTTACATTTTTTATTAAGACAAATTGTAATTAATTGTTTACCTCGAGAAACATAAAGCCAAAGCCATCCATTGACAAGAAAAGTCCATTTGCAGTCACTCATGCCTTCGAAAGCCTTATTCCCCTCTTTAAATGATTTTATGATCTCGTTATTAATTTTCAATTGAATTTTTTATCATTTTTCAGTAAAACGGATTAAAATTGAATGTTTACCTTGAGAAACGTGAGGTGAAAGCGATCGATTGATAAGAAAAGTCCATCTATAGTCACTCATGGCTGCAAAAGCGTTATTGCTAGCCGTAAAGGGTTTTATAAACTTATTATTGATTTTAACTTGTATTTTTTTACATTTTTCATTAAGACAGATTGTAATTGAATGTTTACCTCGGGAAAGATGAAGCAAAAACCATCCATTGACAAGAAAAGTCCATTTGCAGTCACTCATGCCTTCGAAAGCCTTATTCCCCTCTTTAAATGGTTTTATGATCTCGTTATTAATTTTCAATTGAATTTTTTTTTATTTTTCATTAAAGTAGATTAAAATTGAATGTTTACCTTGAGAAACGTGAGGTGAAAGCGATCGATTGACAAGAAAAGTCCATTTATAGTCACTCATGGCTTCAAAAGCCTTATTACTCGCCGTAAAGGGTTTTATAATCTTATTATTGATTTTAACTTTTATTTTTTTACGTTTTTCATTAAGACAGATTGTAATTGAATGTTTACTTCGGGAAACGTGAAGCGAAAGCCATCCATTGACAAGAAAAGTCCATTTGCAGTCACTGATGCCTTCGAAAGCCTTATTCCCCTCTTTAAATGGTTTTATAATCTCGTTATTAATTTAAGGATGAATTTTTTTACATTTTTCATTAAAACATATTATAATTGAATGTTTACCTTGAGAAACGTGAAGTGAAAGCGATCTATTGACAAGAAAAGTCCATTTATAGTCACTCATGGCTTCAAAAGCCTTATTACTCGCCTTAAAGGGTTTTATAATCTTATTATTGATTTTAACTTGTATTGTTTTACATTTTTCATTAAGACAGATTGTAATTGAATGTTTACCCCGAGAAACGTGAAGCGAAAGCTATCCATTGACAAGAAAAGTCCATTTGCGGTCACTCATGCCTTCAAAAGCCTTATTCCCCTCTTTAAATGGTTTTATGATCTCGTTATTAATCTAAAGTGGAATTTTTTTACATTTTTCATTAAAACAGATTAGAATTGAATGTTTGCCTTGGGAAACGTGAAGTAAAAGTGATCGATTGACAAGAAAAGTCCATTTATAGTCACTCATGGCTTCTAAAGCCTTATTACTCGCTTTAAAGGGTTTTATAATCTTATTATTGAATTTAGGTTGTATTTTTTTACATTTTTCATTAAGACAAATTGTAATTAAATGCTTACCTCGGGAAACATGAAGCGAAAGTCATCCTTTGACAAGAAAAGTCCATTTGCAGTCACTCGTGCCTTCGGAAGCCTTATTCTCCTCTTTAAATGGTTTTATGATCTCCTTATTAATTTTCAATTGAATTTTTTTTTCATTTTTCATTAAAACAGATTAAAATTGAATGTTTACCTTGAGAAACGTGAGGTGAAAGCGATCGATGACAAGAAAAGTCCATTTATAGTCACTCATGGCGTCAAAAGCCTTATTACTTGCCGTAAAGGGTTTTATAATCTTATTATTGATTTTAACTTTTAGTTTTTTACGTTTTTCATTAAGACAGATTGTAATTGAATGTTTATCTCGGGAAACGTGAAGCGAAAGCCATCCATTGACAAGAAAAGTCCATTTGCGGTCACTCATGCCTTCGAAAGCCTTATTCCCCTCTTTAAATGGTTTTATGATCTCGTTATTAATTTAAAGTGGAATTTTTTTACATTTTTCATTAAAACAGATTAGAATTGAATGTTTGCCTTGGGAAACGTGAAGTGAAAGTGATCGATTGACAAGAAAAGTCCATTTATAGTCACTCATGGCTTCGAAAGCCTTATTACTCGCTTTAAAGGGTTTTATAATCTTATTATTGAATTTAAGTTGTATTTTTTTACATTTTTTATTAAGACAAATTGTAATTAATTGTTTACCTCGAGAAACATAAAGCCAAAGCCATCCATTGACAAGAAAAGTCCATTTGCAGTCACTCATGCCTTCGAAAGCCTTATTCCCCTCTTTAAATGATTTTATGATCTCGTTATTAATTTTCAATTGAATTTTTTATCATTTTTCAGTTAAACGGATTAAAATTGAATGTTTACCTTGAGAAACGTGAGGTGAAAGCGATCGATTGATAAGAAAAGTCCATCTATAGTCACTCATGGCTGCAAAAGCGTTATTGCTAGCCGTAAAGGGTTTTATAAACTTATTATTGATTTTAACTTGTATTTTTTTACATTTTTCATTAAGACAGATTGTAATTGAATGTTTACCTCGGGAAAGATGAAGCAAAAACCATCCATTGACAAGAAAAGTCCATTTGCAGTCACTCATGCCTTCGAAAGCCTTATTCCCCTCTTTAAATGGTTTTATGATCTCGTTATTAATTTTCAATTGAATTTTTTTTTATTTTTCATTAAAGTAGATTAAAATTGAATGTTTACCTTGAGAAACGTGAGGTGAAAGCGATCGATTGACAAGAAAAGTCCATTTATAGTCACTCATGGCTTCGAAAGCCTTATTACTCGCCGTAAAGGGTTTTATAATCTTATTATTGATTTTAACTTTTATTTTTTTACGTTTTTCATTAAGACAGATTGTAATTGAATGTTTACTTCGGGAAACGTGAAGCGAAAGCCATCCATTGACAAGAAAAGTCCATTTGCAGTCACTGATGCCTTCGAAAGCCTTATTCCCCTCTTTAAATGGTTTTATAATCTCGTTATTAATTTAAGGATGAATTTTTTTACATTTTTCATTAAAACATATTATAATTGAATGTTTACCTTGAGAAACGTGAAGTGAAAGCGATCTATTGACAAGAAAAGTCCATTTATAGTCACTCATGGCTTCAAAAGCCTTATTACTCGCCTTAAAGGGTTTTATAATCTTATTATTGATTTTAACTTGTATTGTTTTACATTTTTCATTAAGACAGATTGTAATTGAATGTTTACCCCGGGAAACGTGAAGCGAAAGCTATCCATTGACAAGAAAAGTCCATTTGCGGTCACTCATGCCTTCAAAAGCCTTATTCCCCTCTTTAAATGGTTTTATGATCTCGTTATTAATCTAAAGTGGAATTTTTTTACATTTTTCATTAAAACAGATTAGAATTGAATGTTTGCCTTGGGAAACGTGAAGTAAAAGTGATCGATTGACAAGAAAAGTCCATTTATAGTCACTCATGGCTTCTAAAGCCTTATTACTCGCTTTAAAGGGTTTTATAATCTTATTATTGAATTTAGGTTGTATTTTTTTACATTTTTCATTAAGACAAATTGTAATTAAATGCTTACCTCGGGAAACATGAAGCGAAAGTCATCCTTTGACAAGAAAAGTCCATTTACAGTCACTTGTGCCTTCGGAAGCCTTATTCTCCTCTTTAAATGGTTTTATGATCTCCTTATTAATTTTCAATTGAATTTTTTTTCATTTTTCATTAAAACAGATTAAAATTGAATGTTTACCTTGAGAAACGTGAGGTGAAAGCGATCGATGACAAGAAAAGTCCATTTATAGTCACTCATGGCGTCAAAAGCCTTATTACTTGCCGTAAAGGGTTTTATAATCTTATTATTGATTTTAACTTTTAGTTTTTTACGTTTTTCATTAAGACAGATTGTAATTGAATGTTTATCTCGGGAAACGTGAAGCGAAAGCCATCCATTGACAAGAAAAGTCCATTTGCGGTCACTCATGCCTTCGAAAGCCTTATTCCCCTCTTTAAATGGTTTTATGATCTCGTTATTAATTTAAAGTGGAATTTTTTTACATTTTTCATTAAAACAGATTAGAATTGAATGTTTGCCTTGGGAAACGTGAAGTGAAAGTGATCGATTGGCAAGAAAAGTCCATTTATAGTCACTCATGGCTTCGAAAGCCTTATTACTCGCTTTAAAGGGTTTTATAATCTTATTATTGAATTTAAGTTGTATTTTTTTACATTTTTTATTAAGACAAATTGTAATTAATTGTTTACCTCGAGAAACATAAAGCCAAAGCCATCCATTGACAAGAAAAGTCCATTTGCAGTCACTCATGCCTTCGAAAGCCTTATTCCCCTCTTTAAATGATTTTATGATCTCGTTATTAATTTTCAATTGAATTTTTTATCATTTTTCAGTAAAACGGATTAAAATTGAATGTTTACCTTGAGAAACGTGAGGTGAAAGCGATCGATTGATAAGAAAAGTCCATCTATAGTCACTCATGGCTGCAAAAGCGTTATTGCTAGCCGTAAAGGGTTTTATAAACTTATTATTGATTTTAACTTGTATTTTTTTACATTTTTCATTAAGACAGATTGTAATTGAATGTTTACCTCGGGAAAGATGAAGCAAAAACCATCCATTGACAAGAAAAGTCCATTTGCAGTCACTCATGCCTTCGAAAGCCTTATTCCCCTCTTTAAATGGTTTTATGATCTCGTTATTAATTTTCAATTGAATTTTTTTTTATTTTTCATTAAAGTAGATTAAAATTGAATGTTTACCTTGAGAAACGTGAGGTGAAAGCGATCGATTGACAAGAAAAGTCCATTTATAGTCACTCATGGCTTCAAAAGCCTTATTACTCGCTTTAAAGGGTTTTATAATCTTATTATTGAATTTAAGTTGTATTTTTTTACATTTTTCATTAAGACAGATTGTAATTGAATGTTTACCTCGAGAAACATAAAGCGAAAGCCATCCATTGACAAGAAAAGTCCATTTGCAGTCACTCATACCTTCGAAAGCCTTATTCCCCTCTTTAAATGATTTTATGATCTCGTTATTAATTTTCAATTGAATTTTTTATCATTTTTCACTAAAACAGATTAAAATTGAATGTTTACCTTGAGAAACGTGAGGTGAAAGCGATCGATTGACAAGAAAAGTCTATTTATAGTCACTCATGGCTTCAAAAGCCTTATTACTCGCCTTAAAAGGTTTTATAATCTTATTATTGATTTTAACTTGAAATTTTTTGCATTTTTCAATAAGACAGATTGTAATTGAATGTTTACCTCGGGAAACATGAAGCGAAAACTATCCATTGACAAGAAAAGTCCATTTGCAGTCACTCATGCCTTCGAAAGCCTTATTCCCCTCTTTAAATGGTTTTATGATCTCGTTATTAATTTTCAATTGAAATTTTTTGCATTTTTCAATAAGACAGATTGTAATTGAATGTTTACCTCAGAAAACGTGAAGCGAAAACCATCCATTGACAAGAAAAGTCCATTTGCAGTCACTCATGCCTTCGAAAGCCTTATTCCCCTCTTTAAATGATTTTATGATCTCGTTATTAATTTTCAATTGAATTTTTTATCATTTTTCATTAAAACAGATTAAAATTGAATGTTTACCTTGAGAAACGTGAGGTGAAAGCGATCGATTGACAAGAAAAGTCCATTTATAGTCACTCATGGCTTCAAAAGCCTTAGTACTCGCCTTAAAAGGTTTTATAATCTTATTATTGATTTTAACTTGAATTTTTTTACATTTTTCAATAAGACAGATTGTAATTGAATGTTTACATCGGGAAACGTGAAGCGAAAACCATCCATTGATAAGAAAAGTCCATTTGCAGTCACTCATGCCTTCGAAAGCCTTATTCCCCTCTTTAAATGGTTTTATGATCTCGTTATTAATTTTTAATTGGAATTTTTTTTCATTTTTCATTAAAACAGATTAAAATTGAATGTTTATCTTGAAAAACGTGAGGTGAAAGCTATCGATTGACAAGAAAAGTCCATTTATAGTCACTCATGGCTTCAAAAGCCTTATTACTCGCCTTAAAAGGTTTTATAATCTTATTATTGATTTTCACTTTAAATTTTTTTCATTTTTCAGTAAGACACATTGTAATTGAATGTTTACCTCGGGAAACGTGAAGTGAAAACCATCCATTGACAAGAAAAGTCCATTTGCAGTCACTCATGCCTTCGAAAGCCTTATTCCCCTCTTTAAATGGTTTCATGATCTCGTTATTAATTTTTAATTGACTTTTTTTTCATTTTTAATTAAAACAGATTAAAATTGAATGTTTACCTTGAGAAACGTGAGGTGAAAGCGATCGATTGACAAGAAAAGTCCATTTATAGTCACTCATGGCTTCAAAAGCCTTATTACTCGCTTTAAAGGGTTTTATAATCTTATTATTGAATTTAAGTTGTATTTTTTTACATTTTTCATTAAGACAGATTGTACTTGAATGTTTACCTCGGGAAACGTGAAGCGAAAGCCATCCATTGACAAGAAAAGTCCATTTGCGGTCACTCATGCCTTCGAAAGCCTTATTCCCCTCTTTAAATGGTTTTATGATCTCGTTATTAATTTAAAGTGGAATTTTTTTACATTTTTCATTAAAACAGATTAGATTTGAATGTTTGCCTTGGGAAACGTGAAGTGAAAGTGATCGATTGACAAGAAAAGTCCATTTATAGTCACTCATGGCTTCGAAAGCCTTATTACTCGCTTTAAAGGGTTTTATAATCTTATTATTGAATTTAAGTTGTATTTTTTTACATTTTTTATTAAGACAAATTGTAATTAATTGTTTACCTCGAGAAACATAAAGCCAAAGCCATCCATTGACAAGAAAAGTCCATTTGCAGTCACTCATGCCTTCGAAAGCCTTATTCCCCTCTTTAAATGATTTTATGATCTCGTTATTAATTTTCAATTGAATTTTTTATCATTTTTCAGTAAAACGGATTAAAATTGAATGTTTACCTTGAGAAACGTGAGGTGAAAGCGATCGATTGATAAGAAAAGTCCATCTATAGTCACTCATGGCTGCAAAAGCGTTATTGCTAGCCGTAAAGGGTTTTATAAACTTATTATTGATTTTAACTTGTATTTTTTTACATTTTTCATTAAGACAGATTGTAATTGAATGTTTACCTCGGGAAAGATGAAGCAAAAACCATCCATTGACAAGAAAAGTCCATTTGCAGTCACTCATGCCTTCGAAAGCCTTATTCCCCTCTTTAAATGGTTTTATGATCTCGTTATTAATTTTCAATTGAATTTTTTTTTATTTTTCATTAAAGTAGATTAAAATTGAATGTTTACCTTGAGAAACGTGAGGTGAAAGCGATCGATTGACAAGAAAAGTCCATTTATAGTCACTCATGGCTTCAAAAGCCTTATTACTCGCCGTAAAGGGTTTTATAATCTTATTATTGATTTTAACTTTTATTTTTTTACGTTTTTCATTAAGACAGATTGTAATTGAATGTTTACTTCGGGAAACGTGAAGCGAAAGCCATCCATTGACAAGAAAAGTCCATTTGCAGTCACTGATGCCTTCGAAAGCCTTATTCCCCTCTTTAAATGGTTTTATAATCTCGTTATTAATTTAAGGATGAATTTTTTTACATTTTTCATTAAAACATATTATAATTGAATGTTTACCTTGAGAAACGTGAAGTGAAAGCGATCTATTGACAAGAAAAGTCCATTTATAGTCACTCATGGCTTCAAAAGCCTTATTACTCGCCTTAAAGGGTTTTATAATCTTATTATTGATTTTAACTTGTATTGTTTTACATTTTTCATTAAGACAGATTGTAATTGAATGTTTACCCCGAGAAACGTGAAGCGAAAGCTATCCATTGACAAGAAAAGTCCATTTGCGGTCACTCATGCCTTCAAAAGCCTTATTCCCCTCTTTAAATGGTTTTATGATCTCGTTATTAATCTAAAGTGGAATTTTTTTACATTTTTCATTAAAACAGATTAGAATTGAATGTTTGCCTTGGGAAACGTGAAGTAAAAGTGATCGATTGACAAGAAAAGTCCATTTATAGTCACTCATGGCTTCTAAAGCCTTATTACTCGCTTTAAAGGGTTTTATAATCTTATTATTGAATTTAGGTTGTATTTTTTTACATTTTTCATTAAGACAAATTGTAATTAAATGCTTACCTCGGGAAACATGAAGCGAAAGTCATCCTTTGACAAGAAAAGTCCATTTGCAGTCACTCGTGCCTTCGGAAGCCTTATTCTCCTCTTTAAATGGTTTTATGATCTCCTTATTAATTTTCAATTGAATTTTTTTTTCATTTTTCATTAAAACAGATTAAAATTGAATGTTTACCTTGAGAAACGTGAGGTGAAAGCGATCGATGACAAGAAAAGTCCATTTATAGTCACTCATGGCGTCAAAAGCCTTATTACTTGCCGTAAAGGGTTTTATAATCTTATTATTGATTTTAACTTTTAGTTTTTTACGTTTTTCATTAAGACAGATTGTAATTGAATGTTTATCTCGGGAAACGTGAAGCGAAAGCCATCCATTGACAAGAAAAGTCCATTTGCGGTCACTCATGCCTTCGAAAGCCTTATTCCCCTCTTTAAATGGTTTTATGATCTCGTTATTAATTTAAAGTGGAATTTTTTTACATTTTTCATTAAAACAGATTAGAATTGAATGTTTGCCTTGGGAAACGTGAAGTGAAAGTGATCGATTGACAAGAAAAGTCCATTTATAGTCACTCATGGCTTCGAAAGCCTTATTACTCGCTTTAAAGGGTTTTATAATCTTATTATTGAATTTAAGTTGTATTTTTTTACATTTTTTATTAAGACAAATTGTAATTAATTGTTTACCTCGAGAAACATAAAGCCAAAGCCATCCATTGACAAGAAAAGTCCATTTGCAGTCACTCATGCCTTCGAAAGCCTTATTCCCCTCTTTAAATGATTTTATGATCTCGTTATTAATTTTCAATTGAATTTTTTATCATTTTTCAGTTAAACGGATTAAAATTGAATGTTTACCTTGAGAAACGTGAGGTGAAAGCGATCGATTGATAAGAAAAGTCCATCTATAGTCACTCATGGCTGCAAAAGCGTTATTGCTAGCCGTAAAGGGTTTTATAAACTTATTATTGATTTTAACTTGTATTTTTTTACATTTTTCATTAAGACAGATTGTAATTGAATGTTTACCTCGGGAAAGATGAAGCAAAAACCATCCATTGACAAGAAAAGTCCATTTGCAGTCACTCATGCCTTCGAAAGCCTTATTCCCCTCTTTAAATGGTTTTATGATCTCGTTATTAATTTTCAATTGAATTTTTTTTTATTTTTCATTAAAGTAGATTAAAATTGAATGTTTACCTTGAGAAACGTGAGGTGAAAGCGATCGATTGACAAGAAAAGTCCATTTATAGTCACTCATGGCTTCAAAAGCCTTATTACTCGCTTTAAAGGGTTTTATAATCTTATTATTGAATTTAAGTTGTATTTTTTTACATTTTTCATTAAGACAGATTGTAATTGAATGTTTACCTCGAGAAACATAAAGCGAAAGCCATCCATTGACAAGAAAAGTCCATTTGCAGTCACTCATACCTTCGAAAGCCTTATTCCCCTCTTTAAATGATTTTATGATCTCGTTATTAATTTTCAATTGAATTTTTTATCATTTTTCACTAAAACAGATTAAAATTGAATGTTTACCTTGAGAAACGTGAGGTGAAAGCGATCGATTGACAAGAAAAGTCTATTTATAGTCACTCATGGCTTCAAAAGCCTTATTACTCGCCTTAAAAGGTTTTATAATCTTATTATTGATTTTAACTTGAAATTTTTTGCATTTTTCAATAAGACAGATTGTAATTGAATGTTTACCTCGGGAAACATGAAGCGAAAACTATCCATTGACAAGAAAAGTCCATTTGCAGTCACTCATGCCTTCGAAAGCCTTATTCCCCTCTTTAAATGGTTTTATGATCTCGTTATTAATTTTCAATTGAAATTTTTTGCATTTTTCAATAAGACAGATTGTAATTGAATGTTTACCTCAGAAAACGTGAAGCGAAAACCATCCATTGACAAGAAAAGTCCATTTGCAGTCACTCATGCCTTCGAAAGCCTTATTCCCCTCTTTAAATGATTTTATGATCTCGTTATTAATTTTCAATTGAATTTTTTATCATTTTTCATTAAAACAGATTAAAATTGAATGTTTACCTTGAGAAACGTGAGGTGAAAGCGATCGATTGACAAGAAAAGTCCATTTATAGTCACTCATGGCTTCAAAAGCCTTAGTACTCGCCTTAAAAGGTTTTATAATCTTATTATTGATTTTAACTTGAATTTTTTTACATTTTTCAATAAGACAGATTGTAATTGAATGTTTACATCGGGAAACGTGAAGCGAAAACCATCCATTGATAAGAAAAGTCCATTTGCAGTCACTCATGCCTTCGAAAGCCTTATTCCCCTCTTTAAATGGTTTTATGATCTCGTTATTAATTTTTAATTGGAATTTTTTTTCATTTTTCATTAAAACAGATTAAAATTGAATGTTTATCTTGAAAAACGTGAGGTGAAAGCTATCGATTGACAAGAAAAGTCCATTTATAGTCACTCATGGCTTCAAAAGCCTTATTACTCGCCTTAAAAGGTTTTATAATCTTATTATTGATTTTCACTTTAAATTTTTTTCATTTTTCAGTAAGACACATTGTAATTGAATGTTTACCTCGGGAAACGTGAAGTGAAAACCATCCATTGACAAGAAAAGTCCATTTGCAGTCACTCATGCCTTCGAAAGCCTTATTCCCCTCTTTAAATGGTTTCATGATCTCGTTATTAATTTTTAATTGACTTTTTTTTCATTTTTAATTAAAACAGATTAAAATTGAATGTTTACCTTGAGAAACGTGAGGTGAAAGCGATCGATTGACAAGAAAAGTCCATTTATAGTCACTCATGGCTTCAAAAGCCTTATTACTCGCTTTAAAGGGTTTTATAATCTTATTATTGAATTTAAGTTGTATTTTTTTACATTTTTCATTAAGACAGATTGTACTTGAATGTTTACCTCGGGAAACGTGAAGCGAAAGCCATCCATTGACAAGAAAAGTCCATTTGCGGTCACTCATGCCTTCGAAAGCCTTATTCCCCTCTTTAAATGGTTTTATGATCTCGTTATTAATTTAAAGTGGAATTTTTTTACATTTTTCATTAAAACAGATTAGATTTGAATGTTTGCCTTGGGAAACGTGAAGTGAAAGTGATCGATTGACAAGAAAAGTCCATTTATAGTCACTCATGGCTTCGAAAGCCTTATTACTCGCTTTAAAGGGTTTTATAATCTTATTATTGAATTTAAGTTGTATTTTTTTACATTTTTTATTAAGACAAATTGTAATTAATTGTTTACCTCGAGAAACATAAAGCCAAAGCCATCCATTGACAAGAAAAGTCCATTTGCAGTCACTCATGCCTTCGAAAGCCTTATTCCCCTCTTTAAATGATTTTATGATCTCGTTATTAATTTTCAATTGAATTTTTTATCATTTTTCAGTAAAACGGATTAAAATTGAATGTTTACCTTGAGAAACGTGAGGTGAAAGCGATCGATTGATAAGAAAAGTCCATCTATAGTCACTCATGGCTGCAAAAGCGTTATTGCTAGCCGTAAAGGGTTTTATAAACTTATTATTGATTTTAACTTGTATTTTTTTACATTTTTCATTAAGACAGATTGTAATTGAATGTTTACCTCGGGAAAGATGAAGCAAAAACCATCCATTGACAAGAAAAGTCCATTTGCAGTCACTCATGCCTTCGAAAGCCTTATTCCCCTCTTTAAATGGTTTTATGATCTCGTTATTAATTTTCAATTGAATTTTTTTTTATTTTTCATTAAAGTAGATTAAAATTGAATGTTTACCTTGAGAAACGTGAGGTGAAAGCGATCGATTGACAAGAAAAGTCTATTTATAGTCACTCATGGCTTCAAAAGCCTTATTACTCGCCGTAAAGGGTTTTATAATCTTATTATTGATTTTAACTTTTATTTTTTTACGTTTTTCATTAAGACAGATTGTAATTGAATGTTTACTTCGGGAAACGTGAAGCGAAAGCCATCCATTGACAAGAAAAGTCCATTTGCAGTCACTGATGCCTTCGAAAGCCTTATTCCCCTCTTTAAATGGTTTTATAATCTCGTTATTAATTTAAGGATGAATTTTTTTACATTTTTCATTAAAACATATTATAATTGAATGTTTACCTTGAGAAACGTGAAGTGAAAGCGATCTATTGACAAGAAAAGTCCATTTATAGTCACTCATGGCTTCAAAAGCCTTATTACTCGCCTTAAAGGGTTTTATAATCTTATTATTGATTTTAACTTGTATTGTTTTACATTTTTCATTAAGACAGATTGTAATTGAATGTTTACCCCGAGAAACGTGAAGCGAAAGCTATCCATTGACAAGAAAAGTCCATTTGCGGTCACTCATGCCTTCAAAAGCCTTATTCCCCTCTTTAAATGGTTTTATGATCTCGTTATTAATCTAAAGTGGAATTTTTTTACATTTTTCATTAAAACAGATTAGAATTGAATGTTTGCCTTGGGAAACGTGAAGTAAAAGTGATCGATTGACAAGAAAAGTCCATTTATAGTCACTCATGGCTTCTAAAGCCTTATTACTCGCTTTAAAGGGTTTTATAATCTTATTATTGAATTTAGGTTGTATTTTTTTACATTTTTCATTAAGACAAATTGTAATTAAATGCTTACCTCGGGAAACATGAAGCGAAAGTCATCCTTTGACAAGAAAAGTCCATTTGCAGTCACTCGTGCCTTCGGAAGCCTTATTCTCCTCTTTAAATGGTTTTATGATCTCCTTATTAATTTTCAATTGAATTTTTTTTTCATTTTTCATTAAAACAGATTAAAATTGAATGTTTACCTTGAGAAACGTGAGGTGAAAGCGATCGATGACAAGAAAAGTCCATTTATAGTCACTCATGGCGTCAAAAGCCTTATTACTTGCCGTAAAGGGTTTTATAATCTTATTATTGATTTTAACTTTTAGTTTTTTACGTTTTTCATTAAGACAGATTGTAATTGAATGTTTATCTCGGGAAACGTGAAGCGAAAGCCATCCATTGACAAGAAAAGTCCATTTGCGGTCACTCATGCCTTCGAAAGCCTTATTCCCCTCTTTAAATGGTTTTATGATCTCGTTATTAATTTAAAGTGGAATTTTTTTACATTTTTCATTAAAACAGATTAGAATTGAATGTTTGCCTTGGGAAACGTGAAGTGAAAGTGATCGATTGACAAGAAAAGTCCATTTATAGTCACTCATGGCTTCGAAAGCCTTATTACTCGCTTTAAAGGGTTTTATAATCTTATTATTGAATTTAAGTTGTATTTTTTTACATTTTTTGTTAAGACAAATTGTAATTAATTGTTTACCTCGAGAAACATAAAGCCAAAGCCATCCATTGACAAGAAAAGTCCATTTGCAGTCACTCATGCCTTCGAAAGCCTTATTCCCCTCTTTAAATGATTTTATGATCTCGTTATTAATTTTCAATTGAATTTTTTATCATTTTTCAGTTAAACGGATTAAAATTGAATGTTTACCTTGAGAAACGTGAGGTGAAAGCGATCGATTGATAAGAAAAGTCCATCTATAGTCACTCATGGCTGCAAAAGCGTTATTGCTAGCCGTAAAGGGTTTTATAAACTTATTATTGATTTTAACTTGTATTTTTTTACATTTTTCATTAAGACAGATTGTAATTGAATGTTTACCTCGGGAAAGATGAAGCAAAAACCATCCATTGACAAGAAAAGTCCATTTGCAGTCACTCATGCCTTCGAAAGCCTTATTCCCCTCTTTAAATGGTTTTATGATCTCGTTATTAATTTTCAATTGAATTTTTTTTTATTTTTCATTAAAGTAGATTAAAATTGAATGTTTACCTTGAGAAACGTGAGGTGAAAGCGATCGATTGACAAGAAAAGTCCATTTATAGTCACTCATGGCTTCAAAAGCCTTATTACTCGCCGTAAAGGGTTTTATAATCTTATTATTGATTTTAACTTTTATTTTTTTACGTTTTTCATTAAGACAGATTGTAATTGAATGTTTACTTCGGGAAACGTGAAGCGAAAGCCATCCATTGACAAGAAAAGTCCATTTGCAGTCACTGATGCCTTCGAAAGCCTTATTCCCCTCTTTAAATGGTTTTATAATCTCGTTATTAATTTAAGGATGAATTTTTTTACATTTTTCATTAAAACATATTATAATTGAATGTTTACCTTGAGAAACGTGAAGTGAAAGCGATCTATTGACAAGAAAAGTCCATTTATAGTCGCTCATGGCTTCAAAAGCCTTATTACTCGCCTTAAAGGGTTTTATAATCTTATTATTGATTTTAACTTGTATTGTTTTACATTTTTCATTAAGACAGATTGTAATTGAATGTTTACCCCGGGAAACGTGAAGCGAAAGCTATCCATTGACAAGAAAAGTCCATTTGCGGTCACTCATGCCTTCAAAAGCCTTATTCCCCTCTTTAAATGGTTTTATGATCTCGTTATTAATCTAAAGTGGAATTTTTTTACATTTTTCATTAAAACAGATTAGAATTGAATGTTTGCCTTGGGAAACGTGAAGTAAAAGTGATCGATTGACAAGAAAAGTCCATTTATAGTCACTCATGGCTTCTAAAGCCTTATTACTCGCTTTAAAGGGTTTTATAATCTTATTATTGAATTTAGGTTGTATTTTTTTACATTTTTCATTAAGACAAATTGTAATTAAATGCTTACCTCGGGAAACATGAAGCGAAAGTCATCCTTTGACAAGAAAAGTCCATTTGCAGTCACTCGTGCCTTCGGAAGCCTTATTCTCCTCTTTAAATGGTTTTATGATCTCCTTATTAATTTTCAATTGAATTTTTTTTTCATTTTTCATTAAAACAGATTAAAATTGAATGTTTACCTTGAGAAACGTGAGGTGAAAGCGATCGATGACAAGAAAAGTCCATTTATAGTCACTCATGGCGTCAAAAGCCTTATTACTTGCCGTAAAGGGTTTTATAATCTTATTATTGATTTTAACTTTTAGTTTTTTACGTTTTTCATTAAGACAGATTGTAATTGAATGTTTATCTCGGGAAACGTGAAGCGAAAGCCATCCATTGACAAGAAAAGTCCGTTTGCAGTCACTCATGCCTTCGAAAGGCTTATTCCCCTCTTTAAATGGTTTTATGATCTCGTTATTAATTTTAAATTGAATTTTTTACATTTTTCATTAAAACAGATTAAAATTGACTGTTTACCTTCAGAAACGTGAGGTGAAAGCGATCGATTGACAAGAAAAGGCCATTTATAGTCACTCATGGCTTCAAAAGCCTTATTACTCGCGTGAAAGGGTTTTATAATCTTATTATTGATTTTAACTTGAATATTTTTGCATTTTTCATTAAGGTAGATTGTAATTGAATGTTGACCTTGGGAAACGTGAGGCGAAAGTCATCTATTGACAAGAAAAGTCCATTTGCAGTACTCATGCCTTCGAAAGCCATATTTCCCTTTTTAAATGGTTTTATGATCTCGTTATTAATTTTAAATTGAATTTTTTTACATTTTTTATTAAAACAGATTAAAATTGACTGTTTACCTTCAGAAACGTGAGGTGAAAGCGATCGATTGACAAGAAAAGGCCATTTATAGTCACTCAAGGCTTCAAAAGCCTTATTACTTGCCTTAAAGGGTTTTATAATCTTATTATTGATTTTAACTTTTAGTTTTTTACATTTTTCATTAAGACAGATTGTAATTGAATGTTTACCTTGGGAAACGTGAAGGAAAAGCCATCCATTGACAAGAAAAGTACATTTGTAGTCACTCATGCCTTCGAAAGCGTTACTAGTCGCTTTAAAGGGTTTTATAATCTTATTATTGATTTTAACTTGAATTGTTTTGCATTCTTCATTAAGACAGATTGTAATTGAATGTTTACCTTGGGAAACGTGAAGCGAAAGCTTTCCATTGACAAGAAAAGTCCAGTTACAGTCACTCATTCCTTCGAAAGCCTTTTTCCCCTCTTTAAATGAGTTTATGATCTCGTTATTAATTTTCAATTAAATTTTTTTACATTTTTCATTAAAACAGATTAAAATTGAATGTTTACCTTGAGAAATGTGAGGTGAAAGCAATCGATTGACAGTAAAAGGCCATTTATAGTCACTCATAGCTTCAAAAGCCTTATTACTCGCCTTAAAGGGTTTTATAATCTTATTATTGATTATAACTTGTATTTTTTTACATTTTTCATTAAGACAGATTGTAATTAAATGTTTACCTCGGGAAACGTGAAGCGAAAGCCATCCATTGACAAGAAAAGTCCATTTGCGGTCACTCATGCCTTCGAAAGCCTTATTCCCCTCTTTAAATGGTTTTATGATCTCGTTATTAATTTAAAGTGGAATTTTTTTACATTTTTCAGTAAAACAGATTAGAATTGAATGTTTGCCTTGGGAAACGTGAATTGAAAGTGATCGATTGACAAGAAAAGTCCATTTATAGTCACTCATGGCTTCTAAAGCCTTATTACTCGCCTTAAAGGGTTTTATAATCTTATTATTGATTTTAACTTGTATTTTTTTTAAATTTTTCATTAAGACAGATTGTAATTGAATGTTTACCTTGGGAAACGTGAAGGGAAAGCCATCCATTGACAAGAAAAGTACATTTGTAGTCACTCATGCCTTCGAAAGCCTTACTAGTCGCTTTAAAGGGTTTTATAATCTTATTATTGATTTTAACTTGAATTGTTTTACATTCTTCATTAAGACAGATTGTAATTTAATGTTTACCTTGGGAAACGTGAAGCGAAAGCCATCCACTGACAAGAAAAATCCAGTTACAGTCACTCATACCTTCGAAAGCCTTTTTCCCCTCTTTAAATGATTTTATGATCTCGTTATTAATTTTCAATTAAATTTTTTTACATTTTTCATTAAAACACGTTAAAATTGAATGTTTACCTTGGGAAATGTGAGGTGAAAGCAATCGATTGACAATAAAAGGCCATTTATAGTCACTCATAGCTTCAAAAGCCTTATTACTCGCCTTAAAGGGTTTTATAATCTTATTATTGATTATAACTTGTATTTTTTTACATTTTTCATTAAGACAGATTGTACTTGAATGTTTACCTCGGGAAACGTGAAGCGAAAGCCATCCATTGACAAGAAAAGTCCATTTGCGGTCACTCATGCCTTCGAAAGCCTTATTCCCCTCTTTAAATGGTTTTATGATATCGTTATTAATTTAAAGTGGAATTTTTTTACATTTTTCATTAAAACAGATTAGAATTGAATGTTTTCCTTGGGAAACGTGAAGTGAAAGTGATCGATTGCCAAGAAAAGTCCATTTATAGTCACTCATGGCTTCTAAAGCCTTATTACTCGCTTTAAAGGGTTTAATAATCTTATTATTGAATTTAAGTTGTATTTTTTTACATTTTTCATTAAGACAGATTGTAGTTGAATGTTTACCTCGGGAAGCATGAAGCGAAAACCATCCATTGACAAGAAAAGTCCATTTGCAATCACTCATGCCTTCGGAAGCCTTATTCCCCTCTTTAAATGGTTTTATGATCTCGTTATTAGTTTTCAATTGAATTTTTTTTCATTTTTCATTAAAACAGATTAAAATTGAATGTTTACCTTGAGAAACGTGAGGTGAAAGAGATCGATTGACAAGAAAAGTCCATTTATAGTCACTCATGGCTTCAAAATCCTTATTACTCGCCGTAAAGGGTTTCATAAACTTATTATTGATTTTAACTTGTATTTTTTTACATTTTTCATTAAGACAGATTGTAATTGAATGTTTACCTCGGGAAACATGAAGCGAAAACCATCCATTGACAAGAAGAGTCCATTTGCAGTCACTCATGCCTTCGAAAGCCTTATTCCCCTCTTTAAATGGTTTTATGATCTCGTTATTAATTTTCAATTGAATTTTTTTTCATTTTCCATTAAAACAGATTAAAATTGAATGTTTACCTTGAGAAACGTGAGGTGAAAGCGATCGATTGACAATAAAAGTCCATTTATAGTCACTCATGGCTTTAAAAGCCTTATTACTCGCCGTTAAGGGTTTTATAATCTTATTATTGATTTTAACTTTTATTTTTTTACGTTTTTCATTAAGACAGATTGTAATTGAATGTTTACCTCGAGAAACGTGAAGCAAAAGCCATCCATTGACAAGAAAAGTACATTTGTAGTCACTAATGCCTTCGAAAGCCTTACTAGTCGCTTTAAAGGGTATTATAATCTTATTATTGATTTTAAGTTATATTTTTTTACATTTTTCATTAAGACAGATTGTAATTGAATGTTTACCTCGAGAAACATGAAGCGAAAGCCATCCATTGACAAGAAAAGTCCATTTGCGGTCACTCATGCCTTCGAAAGCCTTCTTCCCCTCTTTAAATGGTTTTATGATCTCGTTATTAATTTAAAGTGGAATTTTTTTACATTTTTCATTAAAACAGATTAAAATTGAATGTTTGCCTTGGGAAACGTGAAGGGAAAGTGATCGATTGACAAGAAAAGTCCATTTATAGTCACTCATGGCTTCTAAAGCCTTATTACTCGCTTTAAAGGGTTTTATAATCTTATTATTGAATTTAAGTTGTATTTTTTTACATTTTTCATTAAGACAGATTGTAATTGAATGTTTACCTCGGGAAACGTGAAGCGAAAACCATCCATTGACAAGAAAAGTCCATTTGCAGTCACTCATGCCTTCGAAATCCTTATTCCCCTCTTTAAATGGTTTTATGATCTCGTTATTAATTTTCAATTGAATTTTTTCTCATTTTTCATTAAAACAGATTAAAATTGAATGTTTACCTTGAGAAACGTGAGGTGAAAGCGATCGATTGACAAGAAAAGTCCATTTATAGTCACTCATGGCTTCAAAAGCCTTATTACTCGCCTTAGAAGGTTTTATAATCTTATTATTGATTTTAACTTGAATATTTTTGCATTTTTCAATAAGACAGATTGTAATTGAATGTTTACCTCAGGAAACGTGAAGCGAAAACCATCCATTGACAAGAAAAGTCCATTTGCAGTCACTCATGCCTTCGAAAGCCTTATTCCCCTCTTTAAATGGTTTTATGATCTCGTTATTAATTTTCAATTGAATTTTTTTTCATTTTTCATTAAAACAGATTAAAATTGAATGTTTACCTTGAGAAACGTGAGGTGAAAGCGATCGATTGACAAGAAAAGGCCATTTATAGTCACTCATGGCTTCAAAAGCCTTATTACTCGCCGCAAAGGGTTTTATAATCTTATTATTGATTATAACTTGTATTTTTTTACATTTTTCATTAAGACAGATTGTAATTGAATATTTACCTTGAGAAACGTGAAGCGAAAGCCATCCATTGACAAGAAAAGTCCATTTGCAGTCACTGATGCCTTCGAAAGCCTTATTCCCCTTTTACAATGGTTTTATACTCTCGTTGTTAATTTAAGGATGATTTTTTTACAATTTTCATTAAAACATATTATAATGGAATGTTTACCTTGAGAAACGTGAAGCGAAAGCGATCTATTGACAAGAAAAGTCCATTTATAGTCACTCATGGCTTCAAAAGCCTTATTACTCGCCTTAAAGGGTTTTATAATCTTATTATTGATTTTAACTTGTATTTTTTTTAAATTTTTTATTAAGATAGATTGTAATTGAATATTTACCTTGAGAAACGTGAAGCGAAAGCCATCCATTGACAAGAAAAGTACTTTTGTAGTCACTCATGCCTTCGAAAGCCTTACTAGTCGCTTTAAGGGGTTTTATAATCTTATTATTGATTTTAACTTGAATTGTTTTGCATTCTTCATTAAGACAGATTGTAATTGAATGTTTACCTTGGAAAACGTGAAGCGAAAGCCATCCATTGACAAGAAAAGTCCAGTTACAGTCACTCATACCATCGAAAGCCTTTTTCCCCTCTTTAAATGATTTTATGATCTCGTTATTAATTTTCAATTAAATTTTTTTACATTTTTCATTAAAACACATTAAAATTGAATGTTTACCTTGAGAAACAAGAGGTGAAAGAGATCGATTGACAAGAAAAGTCCATTTATAGTCACTCATGGCTTCAAAAGCCTTATTACTCGCCGTAAAAGGTTTCATAAACTTATTACTGATTTTAACTTGTATTTTTTTACATTTTTCAATAAGACAGATTGTAATTGAATGTTTACCTCGGGAAACATGAAGCGAAAACCATCCATTGATAAGAAAAGTCCATTTGCAGTCACTCATGCCTTCGAAAGCCTTATTCCCCTTTTTAAATGGTTTTATGATCTCGTTATTAATTTTTAATTGAATTTTTTTTCATTTTCCATTAAAACAGATTAAAATTGAATGTTTACCTTCAGAAACGTGAGGTGAAAGCGATCGATTGACAATAAAAGTCCATTTATAGTCACTCATGGCTTTAAAAGCCTTATTACTCGCCGTTAAGGGTTTTATAATCTTATTATTGATTTTAACTTTTATTTTTTTACGTTTTTCGTTAAGACAGATTGTAATTGAATGTTTACCTCGGGAAACATGAAGCGAAAGCCATCCATTGACAAGAAAAGTCCATTTGCAGTCACTGATGCCTTCGAAAGCCTTATTCCCCTCTTTAAATGGTTTTATAATCTCATTATTATATTAATGATGAATATTTTTACATTTTTCATTAAAACATATTATAATTGAATGTTTACCTTGAGAAACGTGAAGCGAAAGCAATCTATTGACAAGAAAAGTCCATTTATAGTAACTCATGGCTTCAAAAGCCTTATTACTCGCCTTAAAGGGTTTTATAATCTTATTATTGATTTTAACTTGTATTTTTTTACATTTTTCATTAAGACAGATTGTAATTGAATGTTTACCTTGAGAAACGTGAAGCGAAAGCCATCCATTGACAAGAAAAGTTCATTTGCAGTCACTGATGCCTTCGAAAGCCTTATTCCCCTTTTTCAATGGTTTTATACTCTCGTTGTTAATTTAAGGATGAATTTTTTTACATTTTTCATTAAAACATATTATAATTGAATGTTTACCTTGAGAAACGTGAAGCGAAAGCGATCTATTGACAAGAAAAGTCCATTTATAGTCGCTCATGGCTTCAAAAGCCTTATTACTCGCCTTAAAGGGTTTTATAATCTTATTATTGATTTTACCTTGTATTTTTTTACATTTTTCATTAAGACAGGTTGTAATTGAATGTTTACCTCGGAAAACGTGAAGCAAAAGCCATCAATTGACAAGAAAAGTCCATTTGCAGTACTCATGCCTTCGAAAGCCATATTCCCCTCTTTAAATGATTTTATGATCTCGTTATTAATTTTAAATTGAATTTTTTTACTTTTTTAATTAAAACAGATTAAAATTGACTGTTTACCTTCAGAAACATGAGGTGAAAGCGATCGATTGACAAGAAAAGGCCATTTATAGTCACTCAAGGCTTCAAAAGCCTTATTACTTGCCTTAAAGGGTTTTATAATCTTATTATTGATTTTAACTTGTATTTTTTTACATTTTTCATTAAGACAGATTGTAATTGAATGTTTACCTCGAGAAACATGAAGCGAAAGCCATCCATTGACAAGAAAAGTACATTTGTAGTCGCTCATGCCTTCGAAAGCCTTACTAGTCGCTTTAAAAGGTTTTATAATCTTATTATTGATTTTAACTTATATTTTTTTACATTTTTCATTAAGACAGATTGTAATTGAATGTTTACCTCGGGAAACATGAAGCGAAAGCCATCCATTGACAAGAAAAGTCCATTTGCGGTCACTCATGCCTTCGAAAGCCTTATTCCCCTCTTTAAATGGTTTTATGATCTCGTTATTAATTTAAAGTGGAATTTTTTCACATTTTTCACTAAAACAGATTAGAATTGAATGTTTGCCTTGGGAAACGTCAAGGAAAAGTGATCGATTGACAAGAAAAGTCCATTTATAGTCACTCATGGCTTCTAAAGCCTTATTACTCGCTTTAAAGGGTTTTATAATCTTATTATTGAATTTAAGTTGTATTTTTTAACATTTTTCATTAAGACAGATTGTAATTGGATGTTTACCTCGGGAAACATGAAGCGAAAACCATCCATTGACAAGAAAAGTCCATTTGCAATCACTCATGCCTTCGAAAGCCTTATTCCCCTCTTTAAATGGTTTTATGATCTCGTTATTAATTTTCAATTGAATTTTTTTTCATTTTTCATTAAAACTGATTAAAATTGAATGTTTACCTTGAGAAACGTGAGGTGAAAGCGATCGATTGACAAGAAAAGACCATTTATAGTCACTCATGGCTTCAAAAGCCTTATTACTCGTCGTAAAGGGTTTTATAATCTTATTATTGATTTTAACTTGTATTTTTTTACATTTTTTATTAAGACAGATTGTTATTGAATGTTTACCTTGAGAAACGTGAGGTGAAAGCGATCGATTGACAAGAAAAGGCCATTTATAGTCACTCAAGGCTTCAAAAGCATTATTACTCTCCTTAAAGGGTTTTATAATCTCATTATTGATTTTAACTTGTATTTTTTTACATTTTTCATTAAGACAGATTGTAATTGAATGTTTACCTTGAGAAACGTGAAGCGAAAGCCATCCATTGACAAGAAAAGTCCATTTGCAGTCACTGATGCCTTCGAAAGCCTTATTCCCCTTTTTCAATGGTTTTATACTCTCGTTGTTAATTTAAGGATGAATTTTTTTACATTTTTCATTAAAACATATTATAATTGAATGTTTACCTTGAGAAACGTGAAGCGAAAGCGATCTATTGACAAGAAAAGTCCATTTATAGTCGCTCATGGCTTCAAAAGCCTTATTACTTGCCTTAAAGGGTTTTATAATCTTATTATTGATTTTACCTTGTATTTTTTTACATTTTTCATTAAGACAGGTTGTAATTGAATGTTTACCTCGAAAAACGTGAAGCAAAAGCCATCAATTGACAAGAAAAGTCCATTTGCAGTACTCATGCCTTCGAAAGCCATATTCCCCTCTTTAAATGATTTTATGATCTCGTTATTAATTTTAAATTAAATTTTTTTACATTTTTTATTAAAACAGATTAAAATTGACTGTTTACCTTCAGAAACATGAGGTGAAAGCGATCGATTGACAAGAAAAGGCCATTTATAGTCACTCAAGGCTTCAAAAGCCTTATTACTTGCCTTAAAGGGTTTTATAATCTTATTATTGATTTTAACTTGTATTTTTTTACATTTTTCATTAAGACAGATTGTAATTGAATGTTTACCTCGAGAAACGTGAAGCGAAAGCCATCCATTGACAAGAAAAGTACATTTGTAGTCGCTCATGCCTTCGAAAGCCTTACTAGTCGCTTTAAAGGGTTTTATAATCTTATTATTGATTTTAACTTATATTTTTTTACATTTTTCATTAAGACAGATTGTAATTGAATGTTTACCTCGGGAAACATGAAGCGAAAGCCATCCATTGACAAGAAAAGTCCATTTGCGGTCACTCATGCCTTCGAAAGCCTTATTCCCCTCTTTAAATGGTTTTATGATCTCGTTATTAATTTAAAGTGGAATTTTTTCACATTTTTCACTAAAACAGATTAGAATTGAATGTTTGCCTTGGGAAACGTCAAGGAAAAGTGATCGATTGACAAGAAAAGTCCATTTATAGTCACTCATGGCTTCTAAAGCCTTATTACTCGCTTTAAAGGGTTTTATAATCTTATTATTGAATTTAAGTTGTATTTTTTAACATTTTTCATTAAGACAGATTGTAATTGGATGTTTACCTCGGGAAACATGAAGCGAAAACCATCCATTGACAAGAAAAGTCCATTTGCAATCACTCATGCCTTCGAAAGCCTTATTCCCCTCTTTAAATGGTTTTATGATCTCGTTATTAATTTTCAATTGAATTTTTTTTCATTTTTCATTAAAACTGATTAAAATTGAATGTTTACCTTGAGAAACGTGAGGTGAAAGCGATCGATTGACAAGAAAAGACCATTTATAGTCACTCATGGCTTCAAAAGCCTTATTACTCGTCGTAAAGGGTTTTATAATCTTATTATTGATTTTAACTTGTATTTTTTTACATTTTTTATTAAGACAGATTGTTATTGAATGTTTACCTTGAGAAACGTGAGGTGAAAGCGATCGATTGACAAGAAAAGGCCATTTATAGTCACTCAAGGCTTCAAAAGCATTATTACTCTCCTTAAAGGGTTTTATAATCTCATTATTGATTTTAACTTGTATTTTTTTACATTTTTCATTAAGACAGATTGTAATTGAATTTTTACCTCTGGAAACGTGAAGCGAAAGCCATCCATTGACAAGAAAAGGCCATTTAGAGTCACTTAAGGCTTCAAAAGCCTTATTACTCGCCTTAAAGGGTTTTATAATCTTATTATTGATTTTAACTTGTATTTTTTTACATTTTTCATTAAGACAGATTGTTATTGAATGTTTACCTCCAGAAACGTGAGGCGAAAGCGATCGATTGACAAGAAAAAGCCATTTATAGTCACTCACGGCTTCAAAAGCCTTATTACTCGCCTTAAAGGGTTTTATAATCTTATTATTGATTTTAACTTGTATTTTTTTACATTTTTCATTAAGACAGATTGTTATTGTATGTTTACCTTGAGAAACGTGAGGTGAAAGCGATCGATTGACAAGAAAAGGCCATTTATAGTCACTCAAGGCTTCAAAAGCCTTATTACTCGCCTTAAAAGGGTTTTATAATCTTATTATTGCTTTTAACTTGAATTGTTTTACATTCTTCATTCAGACAGATTGTAATTGAATGTTTACCTCAGGAAACGTGAAGCGAAAGCCATCCATTGACAAGAAAAGTCCATTTGCGGTCACTCAAGCCTTCGAAAGCCTTATACCCCTCTTTAAATGGTTTTATGATCTCGTTATTAATTTAAAGTGGAATTTTTTTACATTTTTCATTAAAACAGATTAGAATTGAATGTTTGCCCTGGGAAACGTGAAGTAAAAGTGATGGATTGACAAGAAAAGTCCATTTATAGTCACTCATGGCTTCTAAAGCCTTATTACTCGCTTTAAAGTGTTTTATAATCTTATTATTGAATTTAAGTTGTATTTTTTTTACATTTTTCATTAAGACAGATTGTAATTGAATGTTTACCTCAGGAAACGTGAAGCGAAAGCCATCCATTGACAGGAAAAGTCCATTTGCAGTCACTCATGCCTTCGGAAGCCTTATTCCCCTCTTTAAATGGTTTTATGATGTTGTTATTAATTTTCAACTGAATTTTTTTACATTTTTCATTAAAACAAATTAAAATTGAATGTTTACCTTGAGAAACGTGAGGTGAAAGCGATCGATTGACAAGAAAAGTCCATTTATAGTCACTCATGTCTTCAAAAGCCTTATTACTTGCCTTCAAAGATTTTATAATCTTATTATTGATTTTAACTTGATTTTTTTTGCATCTTTCATTAAGACAGATTGTAATTGAATGTTTACCTTGGGAAACGTGAAGCAAAAGCCATCCATTGACGGGAAAAGTCCATTTGCAGTCACTCATGCTTTTGGAAGCCTTATTCCCCTCTTTAAATGGTTTTATAATCTCGTTATCTATTTAAAGTGGAATTTTTTTACATTTTTCATTAAAACATATTATAATTGAATGTTTACCTTGAGAAACATGAAGTGAAAGCGATCGATTGACAAGAAAATTCCATTTATAGTTACTCATGGCTTCAAAAGCCTTATTACTCGCCTCAAAGGGTTTTATAATCTTATTATTAATTTTAAGTTGTATTTTTTTACATTTTTCATCAAAACAGATAATAATTGAATGTTTACCTCGAGAAACGTGAAGCAAAAGCCATCGATTGACAAGAAAAGTACATTTGTAGTCACTCATGCCTTCGAAAGCCTTACTAGTCGCTTTATAGGGTTTTATAATCTTATTATTGATTTTAACTGGAATTGTTTTACATTCTTCATTAAGCCAGATTGTAATTGAATGTTTACCTCGGGAAACGTGAAGCGAAAGCCATCCATTGACGAGAAAAGTCCATTTACAGTCACTCATGCCTTTGGAGGCCTTATTCCCCTCTTTAAATGGTTTTATAATCTCGTTATTAATTTAAAGTTGAATTTTTTTACATTTTTCATTAAAACATATTATAATTGAATATTTACCTTGAGAAACATGAAGTGAAAGCGATCGATTGACAAGAAAATTCCATTTATAGTCACTCATGGCTTCGAAAGCCTTATTACTCGCCTCAAAGGGTTTTGTAATCTTATTATTGATTTTAACTTCTATTTTTTTATAGGTTTCATTAAGACAGATTGTTATTGAATGTTTACCTTGAGAAACGTGAGGTGAAAGCGATCAATTGACAAGAAAAGGCCATTTATATCCACTCAAGGCTTCAAAAGCCTTATTACTCGCCTTAAAGGGTTTTATAATCGTATTATTGATTTTAACTTGTATTTTTTTACATTTTTCATTAAGAAAGATTGTAATTGAATGTTTACCTCAGGAAACGTGAAGCGAAAGCCATCCATTGACAAGAAAAGTCCATTTGCGGTCACTCAAGCCTTCGAAAGCCTTATTCCCCTCTTTAAATGGTTTTATGATCTCGTTATTAATTTAAAGTGGAATTTTTTTACATTTTTATTAAAACAGATTAGAATTGAATGTTTACCTTTTGAAACATGAAGTGAAAGTGATCCATTGACAAGAAAAGTCCATTTATAGTCACTCATGGCTTCGAAAGCCTTATTACTCGTTTTAAAGGGTTTTATAATCTTATTATTGAATTTAAGTTGTATTTTTTTACATTTTTCATTAAGACAGATTGTAATTGAATGTTTACTTGGGAAACATGAAGCGAAAGCCATCCATTGACAGGAAAAGTACAATTGTAGTCACTCATGCCTTCAAAAGCCTTACTAGTCGCTTTAAAGGGTTTTATAATCTTATTATTGATTTTAACTTGAATTTTTTTACATTCTTCATTAAGACAGATTGTAATTGAATGTTTACCTTGGGAAACGTGAAGCGAAAGCCATCCATTGACAAGAAAAGTCTAGTTACAGTCACTCATACCTTCGAAAGCCTTTTTCCCCTCTTTAAATGATTTTATGATCTCGTTGTTAATTTTCAATTAAATTTTTTTACATTTTTCATTAAAACATATTAAAATTGAATGTTTACCTTGAGAAATGTGAGGTGAAAGCAATCGATTGACAATAAAAGGCCATTTATAGTCACTCATGGCTTCAAAATCCTTATTACTCGCCTTAAAGGGTTTTATAATCTTATTATTGATTCTAACTTGTATTTTTTTACATTTTTCATTAAGACAGATTGTAATTGATTGTTTACCTCGAGAAACATGAGGCGAAAGCCATCCATTGACAAGAAAAGTCCATTTGCGGTCACTCATGCCTTCGAAAGCCTTATTCCTCTCTTTAAATGGTTTTATGATCTCGTTATTAATTTAAAGCGGAATTGTTTTACATTTTTCATTAAAAATGATTAGAAATTAATGTTTGCCTTGGGAAACATGAAGTGAAAGTGATCCATTGACAAGAAAAGTCCATTTATAGTCACTCATGGCTTCGAAAGCCTTATTACTCGTTTTAAAGGGTTTTATAATCTTATTATTGAATTTAAGTTGTATTTTTTTACATTTTTCATTAAGACAGATTGTAATTGAATGTTTACCTCAGGAAACGTGAAGCGAAAGCCATCCATTGACAGAAAAAGTTCATTTGCAGTCATTCATGCCTTTAAAAGCATTATTCCCCTCTTTAAATGGTTTTATGATGTCGTTATTAATTTTTAACTGAATTTTTTTACATTTTTCATTAAAACAAATTAAAATTGAATGTTTACCTTGAGAAACGTGAGGTGAAAGCGATCGATTGACAAGAAAAGTCCATTTATAGTCACTCATGGCTTAAAAAGCCTTATTACTCGCCTTAAAAGGTTTTATAATCTTATTATTGATTTTAACTTGAATTTTTTTGCATTTTTCATTAAGACAGATTGTAATTGAATGTTTACCTCGGGAAACGTGAAGCAAAAGCCATCCATTGACGAGAAAAGTCCATTTGCAGTCACTCATCCCTTTGGAAGCCTTATTCCCCTCTTTAAATGGTTTTATAATCTCGTTATTAATTTAAAGTGGAATTTTTTTACATTTTTCATTAAAACAGATTAGCATTGAATGTTTGCCTTGGGAAACGTGAAGTGAAAGTGATTGATTGACAAGAAAAGTCCATTGATAGTCACTCATGGCTTCTAAAGCCTTATTACTCGCTTTAAAGGGTTTTATAATCTTATTATTGAATTTAAGTTGTATTTTTTTACATTTTTCATTAAGACAGATTGTAATTGAATGTTTACCTTAGGAAACGTGAAGCGAAAGCCATCCATTGACAGAAAAAGTCCATTTGCAGTCACTCATGCCTTTAAAAGCATTATTCCCCTCTTTAAATGGTTTTATGATGTCGTTATTAATTTTTAATTGAATTTTTTTACATTTTTCATTAAAACAAATTAAAATTGAATGTTTACCTTGAGAAACGTGAGGTGAAAGCGATCAATTGACAAGAAAAGTCCATTTATAGTCACTCATGGCTTAAAAAGCCTTATTACTCGCCTTAAAAGGTTTTATAATTTTATTATTGATTTTAACTTGAATTGTTTTGCATTTTTCATTATGACAGATTGTAATTGAATGTTTACCTCGGGAAACGTGAAGCAAAAGCCATCCATTGACGAGAAAAGTCCATTTGCAGTCACTCATGCCTTTGGAAGCCTTATTCCCCTCTTTAAATGGTTTTATAATCTCGTTATTAATTTAAAGTGGAATTTTTTTACATTTTTCATTAAAACATATTATAATTGAATGTTTACCTTGAGAAACATGAAGTGAAAGCGATCGATTGACAAGAAAATTTCATTTATAGTCACTCATGGCTTCAAAACCCTTATTACTCGCCTCAAAGGGTTTTATAATCTTATTATTAATTTTAAGTTGTATTTTTTTACATTTTTCATCAAAACAGATTGTAATTGAATGTTTACCTCGACAAACGGGAAGCGAAAGCCATCAATTGAGAAAAAAAGTACATTTGTAGTCACTCATGCCTTCGAAAGCCTTACTAGTCGCTTTAAAGGGTTTTATAATCTTATTATTGATTTTAACTTGAATTGTTTTGCATTCTTCATTAAGACAGATTGTAATTGAATGTTTACCTCGGGAATTGTGAAGCGAAAGCCATCCATTGACGAGAAAAGTCCATTTGCAGCCACTCATGCCTTTGGAAGCCTTATTCCCCTCTTTAAATGGTTTTATAATCTCGTTATTAATTTAAAGTTGAATTTTTTACATTTTTCATTAAAACATATTATAATTGAATGTTTACCTTGAGAAACATGAAGTGAAAGCGATCGATTGACAAGAAAATTCTATTTATAGTCACTCATGGCTTCAAAAACCTTATTACTCGCTTTAAAGGGTTTTATAATCTTATCATTGAATTTAAGTTGTATTTTTTTACATTTTTCATTCAGACAGATAGTTATTGAATGTTTACCTTAAGAAACGTGAGGTGAAAGCAATCGATTAACAAGAAAAGGCCATTTATAGTCACTCAAGGCTTCAAAAGCCTTATTACTCGCCTTAAAGGGTTTTATAATCTTATTATTGATTTTAACTTGTATTTTTTTACATTTTTCATTAAGACAGATTGTTATTGAATGTTTACCTTGAGAAACATGAGGTGAAAGCGATCGATTGACAAGAAAAGTCCATTTATAGTCACTCATGGCTTCAAAAGCCTTATTACTCGCCTTAAAAGGTTTTATAATCTTATTATCGATTTTAACTTGAATTTTTTTGTATTTTTCATTAAGACAGATTGTAATTGAATGTTTACCTCGAGAAACGTGAAGCAAAAGCCATCCATTGACAAGAAAAGTCCATTAGCGGTCACTCAAGCCTTCGAAAGCCTTATTCCCCTCTTTAAATGGTTTTATGATGTCGTTATTAATTTAAAGTGGAATTTTTTTACATTTTTCATTAAAACAGATTAGAATTGAATTTTTACCTTGGGAAAAGTGAAGTAAAAGCGATCGATTGAAAAGAAAAGTCCATTTATAGTCACTCATGGCTTCTAAAGCCTTATTACTCGCTTTAAAGGGTTTTATAATCTTATTATTGAATTTAAGTTGTATTTTTTTACATTTTTCATTAAGACAGATTGTAATTGAATGTTTACCCAGGAAACGTGTAGCGAAAGCCATCCGTTGACAGGAAAAGTCCATTTGCAGTCACTCATGCCTTCGAAAGCCTTATTCCCCTCTTTAAATGGTGTTATGATGTTGTTATTAATTTTCATTTGAATTTTTTTAAATTTTTCATTAAAACAGATTAAGATTGAATGTTTACCTTGAGAAACGTGAGGTGAAAGCGATCGATTGACAATAAAAGTCCAGTTATAGTCACTCATGGCTTCAAAAGCCTTATTACTCGCCTTAAAAGGTTTTATAATCTAATTATTGATATTAACTTGAATTGTTTTGCATTTTTCATTAAGACAGATTGTAATTGAATGTTTACCTTAGGAAACGTGAAGCAAAAGCCATCCATTGACGAGAAAAGTCCATTTGCAGTCACTCATGCCTTTGGAAGCCTTATTCCCCTCTTTAAATGGTTTTATAATCTCGTTATTAACTTAAAGTTGAATTTTTTTACATTTTTCATTAAAACTGATTAGAATTGAATGTTTAGCTTGAGAAACGTGAGGTGAAAGCGATCGATTGACAAGAAAAGTCCATTTATAGTCACTCATGGCTTCAAAAGCCTTATTACTCGCCTTAAAAGGTTTTATAATCTTATTATTGATTTTAACTTGAATTTTTTTGCATTTTTCATTAAGACAGATTGTAATTGAATGTTTACCTCGTGAAACGTGAAGCGAAAGCCATCCATTGACAAGAAAAGTCCATTTGCAGCCACTCATGCCTTTGTAAGCCTTATTCCCCTCTTTAAATGGTTTTATAATCTCGTTATTAATTTAAAGTTGAATTTTTTTACATTTTTCATTAAAACATATTATAATTGAATGTTTACCTTGAGAAACATGAAGTGAAAGCGATCGATTGACAAGAAAATTCTATTTATAGTCACTCATGGCTTCAAAAGCCTTATTACTCGCCTCAAAGGGTTTTATAATCTTATTATTGATTTTAACATGTATTTTTTTACATTTTTCATTAAGACAGATTGTTATTGAATGTTTACCTTGAGAAACGTGAGGTGAAAGCGATCGATTGACAAGAAAAGGCCATTTATAGTCACTCAAGGCTTCAAAAGCCTTATTTCTTGCCTTAAAGGGTTTTATAATCTTATTATTGATTTTAACTTGAATTGTTTTGCTTTTTTCATTAAGACAGATTGTAATTGAATGTTTACCTAGGGAAACGTGAAGCGAAAGCCATCCATTGACAAGAAAAGTCCATTTACGGTCACTCAAGCTTTCGAAAGCCTTATTCCCCTCTTTAAATGGTTTTATGATCTCGTTATTAATTTAAAGTGGAATTGTTTTACATTTTTCATTAAAAAAGATTAGCATTGAACGTTTGCCTTGGGAAACGTAAAGTGAAAGTGATCGATTGACAAGAAAAGTCCATTTATAGTCACTCATGGCTTCTAAAGCCTTATTACTCGCTTTAAAGGGTTTTATAATCTTATTATTGAATTTAAGTTGTATTTTTTTACATTTTTCATTACGACAGATTGTAATTGAATGTTTACCTCAGGAAACGTGAAGCGAAAGCCATCCATTGACAGGAAATGTCCATTTGCAGTCACTCATGCCTTTGAAAGCATTATTCCCCTCTTTAAATGGTTTTATGATGTCGTTATTAGTTTTCAATTGAATTTTTTTAAATTTTTCATTAAAACAAATTATAATTGAATGTTTACCTTGAGAAACATGAGGTGAAAGCGATCGATTGACAAGAAAAGTCCATTTATAGTCACTAATGGCTTCAAAAGCCTTATTACTCGCCTTAAAAGGTTTTATAATCTTATTATTGATTTTAACTTGAATTTTTTTGCATTTTTCATTAAGACAGATTGTAATTGAATGTTTACCTCGGGAAACGTGAAGCAAAAGCCATCCATTGACGAGAAAAGTCCATTTGCAGTCACTCATGCCTTTGGAAGCCTTATTTCCCTCTTTAAATGGTTTTATAATCTCGTTATTAACTTAAAGTTGAATTTTTTTACATTTTTCATTAAAACTGATTAAAATTGAATGTTTACCTTGAGAAACATGAGGTGAAAGCGATCGATTGACAAGAAAAGTCCATTTATAGTCACTCATGGCTTCAAAAGCCTTATTACTCGCCTTAAAAGGTTTTATAATCTTATTATTGATTTTAACTTGAATTTTTTTGCATTTTGCATTAAGACAGATTGTAATTGAATGTTTACCTCAGGAAACGTGATGCGAAAGCCATCCATTAACAAGAAAAGTCCATTTGCGGTCACTCAAGCCTTCGAAAGCCTTATTCCCCTCTTTAAATGGTTTTATGATCTCGTTATTAATTTAAAGTGGAATTTTTTTACATTTTACATTAAAACATATTATAATTGAATGTTTACCTTGAGGAACATGAAGTGAAAGCGATCGATTGACAAGAAAATTCCATTTATAGTCACTCATGCCTTCAACGGCCTTATTACTCGCCTCAAAGGGTTTTATAATGTTACTATTAATTTTAAGTTGTATTTTTTTACATTTTTCATCAAAACAGATTGTAATTGAATGTTTACCTCGAGAAACGTGAAGCGAAAGCCATCCATTGACAAGAAAAGTACATTTGTAGTCACTCATGCCTTCGAAAGCCTTACTAGTCGCTTTAAAGGGTTTTATAATCTTATTATTGATTTTAACTTGAGTTGTTTTACATTCGTCATTAAGACAGATTGTAATTGAATGTTTACCTTGGGAAACCTGAAGCGAAAGTCATCTATTGACGAGAAAAGTCCATTTGCAGTCACTCATGCCTTTGGAAGCCTTATTCCCTTCTTTAAATGGTTTTATAATCTCGTTATTAATTTAAAGTTGAATTTTTTTACATTTTTCATTAAAATATATTATAATTGAATGTTTACCTTGAGAAACATGAAGTGAAAGTGATCGATTGACAAGAAAATTTCATTTATTGTCACTCATGGCTTCAAAAGCCTTATTACTCGCCTCAAAGGGTTTTATAATCTTACTATTAATTTTAAGTTGTATTTTTTTACATTTTTCATCAAAACAGATTGTAATTGAATGTTTACCTCGAGAAACGTGAAACGAAAGCCATCCATTGACAAGAAAAGTACATTTGTAGTCACTCATGCCTTCGAAAGCCTTACTAGTCGCTTTAAAGGGTTTTATAATCTTATTATTGATTTTAACTTGAGTTGTTTTACATTCGTCATTAAGACAGATTGTAATTGAATGTTTACCTCGGGAAACCTGAAGCGAAAGCCATCCATTGACGAGAAAAGTCCATTTGCAGTCACTCATGCCTTTGGAAGCCTTATTCCCTTCTTTATATGGTTTTATAATCTCGTTATTAATTTAAAGTTGAATTTTTTTACATTTTTTATTAAAATATATTATAATTGAATGTTTACCTTGAGAAACATGAAGTGAAAGCGATCGATTGACAAGAAAATTCCATTTATAGTCACTCATGGCTTCAAAAGCCTTATTACTCGCCTCAAAGGGTTTTATAATCTTATTACTGATTTTAACATGTATTTTTTTACATTTTTCATTAAGACAGATTGTTATTGAATGTTTACCTTGAGAAACGTGAGGTGAAAGCGATCGATTGACAAGAAAAGGCCATTTATAGTCACTCAAAGCTTCAAAAGCCTTATTACTCGCCTTAAAGGGTTTTATAATCTTATTATTGATTTTAACTTATATTGTTTTACATTTTTCATTAAGACAGATTGTAATTGAATGTTTACCTCAAGAAACGTAAAGCGAAAGCCATCCAGTGACAAGAAAAGTCCATTTGCGGTCACTCAAGCCTTCGGAAGACTTATTCCTCTCTTTAAATGGTTTTCTGATCTCGTTATTAATTTAAAGTGGAATTTTTTTACATTTTTCATTAAAACAGATTAGAATTGAATGTTTGCCTTGGGAAACGTGAAGTGAAAGTGATCGATTGACAAGAAAAGACCATTTATAGTCACTCATGGCTTCTAAAGGGTTTTATAATCTTATTATTGAATTTAAGTTGTATTTTTTTACATTTTTCATTAAGACAGATTGTAATTGAATGTTTACCTCAGGAAACGTGAAGGGAAAGCCATCCATTGATAGGAAAAGTCTATTTGCAGTCACTCATGCCTTCGAAAGCCTTATTCCCCTCTTTAAATGGTGTTATGATGTTGTTATTAATTTTTAATTGAATTTTTTTATATTTTTCATTAAAACAGATTAAAATTGAATGTTTACCTTGAGAAACGTGAGGTGAAAACGATCGATTGACAAGAAAAGTCCATTTATAGTCACTCATGGCTTCAAAAGCCTTATTACTCGCCTTAAAAGGTTTTATAATCTAATTATTGATATTAACTTGAATTGTTTTGCATTTTTCATTAAGACAGATTGTAATTGAATGTTTACCTTAGGAAACGTGAAGCAAAAGCCATCCATTGACGAGAAAAGTCCATTTGCAGTCACTCATCCCTTTGGAAGCCTTATTCCCCTCTTTAAATGGTTTTATAATCTCGTTATTAACTTAAAGTTGAATTTTTTTACATTTCTCATTAAAACTGATTAAAATTGAATGTTTACCTTGAGAAACGTGAGGTGAAAGCGATCGATTGACAAGAAAAGTCCATTTATAGTCACTCATGGCTTCAAAAGCCTTATTAGTCGCCTGAAAGGGTTTTATAATCTTATTATTAATTTTAAGTTGTATTTTTTTACATTTTTCATCAAAACAGATCGTAATTGAATGTTTACCTCGAGAAACGTGAAGCGAAAGCCATCCATTGACAAGAAAAGTACATTTGTAGTCACTCATGCCTTCGAAAGCCTTACTAGTCGCTTTAGAGGATTTTATAATCTTATTATTGATTTTAACTTGAATTGTTTTACATTCTTCAATAAGACAGATTGTAATTGAATGTTTACCTCGAAAAAAGTGAAGCGAAAGCCATCCATTGACAAGAAAAGTCCATTTGCAGCCACTCATGCCTTTGGAAGCCTTATTCCCCTCTTTAAATGGTTTTATAATCTCGTTATTAATTTAAAGTTGAATTTTTTTACATTTGTCATTAAAACATATTATAGTTGAATGTTTACCTTGAGAAACATGAAGTGAAAGCGATCGATTGACAAGAAAATTCCATTTATAGTCACTCATGGCTTCAAAAGCCTTATTACTCGCCTCAAAGGGTTTTATAATCTTATTATTGATTTTAACATGTATTTTTTTACATTTTTCATTAAGACAGACTGTTATTGAATGTTTACCTTGAGAAACGTGAGGTGAAAGGGATCGATTGACAAGAAAAGGCCATTTATAGTCACTCAAGGCTTCAAAAGCCTTATTACTCCCCTTAAAGGGTTTTATAATCTTATTATTGATTTTAACTTGTATTTTTTTACATTTTTCATTAAGACAGATTGTAATTGAATGTTTACTCGGGAAACGTAAAGCGAAAGCCATCCATTGACAAGAAAAGTCCATTTTCGGTCACTCAAGCCTTCGAAAGCCTTATTCCCCTCTTTAAATGGTGTTATGATGTTGTTATTAATTTTCAATTGAATTTTTTTACATTTTTCGTTAAAAGAGATTAAAATTGAATGTTTACCGTGAGAAACGTGAGGTGAAAGCGATCAATTGACAAGAAAAGTCCATTTATAGTCACTCATGACTTCAAAAGCCTTATTACTCGCCTTAAAAGGTTTTATAATCTAATTATTGATATTAACTTGAATTGTTTTGCATTTTTCATTAAGACAGATTGTAATTGAATGTTTACCTCAGGAAACATGAAGCGAAAGCCATCCATTGACAGGAAAAGTCCATTTGCAGTCACTCATGCCTTCGAAAGACTTATTCCCATCGTTAAATGGTGTTATGATGTTGTTATTAATTTTCAATTGAATTTTTTTACATTTTTCATTAAAACAGATTAAAATTGAATGTTTGCCTTGGGAAACGTGAAGTGAAAGTGATCGATTGACAAGAAAAGTCCATTTATAGTCACTCATGGCTTCAAAAGCCTTATTACTCGCCTCAAAGGGTTTTATAATCTTACTATTAATTTTAAGTTGTATTTTTTTACATTTTTCATCAAAACAGATTGTAATTGAATGTTTACCTCGAGAAACGTGAAACAAAAGCCATCCATTGACAAGAAAAGTACATTTGTAGTCACTCATGCCTTCGAAAGCCTTACTAGTCGCTTTAAAGGGTTTTATAATCTTATTATTGATTTTAACTTGAGTTGTTTTACATTCGTCATTAAGACAGATTGTAATTGAATGTTTACCTCGGGAAACCTGAAGCGAAAGCCATCCATTGACGAGAAAAGTCCATTTGCAGTCACTCATGCCTTTGGAAGCCTTATTCCCTTCTTTATATGGTTTTATAATCTCGTTATTAATTTAAAGTTGAATTTTTTTACATTTTTTATTAAAATATATTATAATTGAATGTTTACCTTGAGAAACATGAAGTGAAAGCGATCGATTGACAAGAAAATTCCATTTATAGTCACTCATGGCTTCAAAAGCCTTATTACTCGCCTCAAAGAGTTTTATAATCTTATTACTGATTTTAACATGTATTTTTTTACATTTTTCATTAAGACAGATTGTTATTGAATGTTTACCTTGAGAAACGTGAGGTGAAAGCGATCGATTGACAAGAAAAGGCCATTTATAGTCACTCAAAGCTTCAAAAGCCTTATTACTCGCCTTAAAGGGTTTTATAATCTTATTATTGATTTTAACTTATATTGTTTTACATTTTTCATTAAGACAGATTGTAATTGAATGTTTACCTCAAGAAACGTAAAGCGAAAGCCATCCAGTGACAAGAAAAGTCCATTTGCGGTCACTCAAGCCTTCGGAAGCCTTATTCCTCTCTTTAAATGGTTTTCTGATCTCGTTATTAATTTAAAGTGGAATTTTTTTACATTTTTCATTAAAACAGATTAGAATTGAATGTTTGCCTTGGGAAACGTGAAGTGAAAGTGATCGATTGACAAGAAAAGACCATTTATAGTCACTCATGGCTTCTAAAGGGTTTTATAATCTTATTATTGAATTTAAGTTGTATTTTTTTACATTTTTCATTAAGACAGATTGTAATTGAATGTTTACCTCAGGAAACGTGAAGGGAAAGCCATCCATTGATAGGAAAAGTCTATTTGCAGTCACTCATGCCTTCGAAAGCCTTATTCCCCTCTTTAAATGGTGTTATGATGTTGTTATTAATTTTTAATTGAATTTTTTTATATTTTTCATTAAAACAGATTAAAATTGAATGTTTACCTTGAGAAACGTGAGGTGAAAACGATCGATTGACAAGAAAAGTCCATTTATAGTCACTCATGGCTTCAAAAGCCTTATTACTCGCCTTAAAAGGTTTTATAATCTAATTATTAATATTAACTTGAATTGTTTTGCATTTTTCATTAAGACAGATTGTAATTGAATGTTTACCTTAGGAAACGTGAAGCAAAAGCCATCCATTGACGAGAAAAGTCCATTTGCAGTCACTCATCCCTTTGGAAGCCTTATTCCCCTCTTTAAATGGTTTTATAATCTCGTTATTAACTTAAAGTTGAATTTTTTTACATTTCTCATTAAAACTGATTAAAATTGAATGTTTACCTTGAGAAACGTGAGGTGAAAGCGATCGATTGACAAGAAAAGTCCATTTATAGTCACTCATGGCTTCAAAAGCCTTATTAGTCGCCTGAAAGGGTTTTATAATCTTATTATTAATTTTAAGTTGTATTTTTTTACATTTTTCATCAAAACAGATCGTAATTGAATGTTTACCTCGAGAAACGTGAAGCGAAAGCCATCCATTGACAAGAAAAGTACATTTGTAGTCACTCATGCCTTCGAAAGCCTTACTAGTCGCTTTAGAGGATTTTATAATCTTATTATTGATTTTAACTTGAATTGTTTTACATTCTTCAATAAGACAGATTGTAATTGAATGTTTACCTCGAAAAAAGTGAAGCGAAAGCCATCCATTGACAAGAAAAGTCCATTTGCAGCCACTCATGCCTTTGGAAGCCTTATTCCCCTCTTTAAATGGTTTTATAATCTCGTTATTAATTTAAAGTTGAATTTTTTTACATTTGTCATTAAAACATATTATAGTTGAATGTTTACCTTGAGAAACATGAAGTGAAAGCGATCGATTGACAAGAAAATTCCATTTATAGTCACTCATGGCTTCAAAAGCCTTATTACTCGCCTCAAAGGGTTTTATAATCTTATTATTGATTTTAACATGTATTTTTTTACATTTTTCATTAAGACAGACTGTTATTGAATGTTTACCTTGAGAAACGTGAGGTGAAAGGGATCGATTGACAAGAAAAGGCCATTTATAGTCACTCAAGGCTTCAAAAGCCTTATTACTCCCCTTAAAGGGTTTTATAATCTTATTATTGATTTTAACTTGTATTTTTTTACATTTTTCATTAAGACAGATTGTAATTGAATGTTTACTCGGGAAACGTAAAGCGAAAGCCATCCATTGACAAGAAAAGTCCATTTGCGGTCACTCAAGCCTTCGAAAGCCTTATTCCCCTCTTTAAATGGTGTTATGATGTTGTTATTAATTTTCAATTGAATTTTTTTACATTTTTCGTTAAAAGAGATTAAAATTGAATGTTTACCGTGAGAAACGTGAGGTGAAAGCGATCGATTGACAAGAAAAGTCCATTTATAGTCACTCATGACTTCAAAAGCCTTATTACTCGCCTTAAAAGGTTTTATAATCTAATTATTGATATTAACTTGAATTGTTTTGCATTTTTCATTAAGACAGATTGTAATTGAATGTTTACCTCAGGAAACATGAAGCGAAAGCCATCCATTGACAGGAAAAGTCCATTTGCAGTCACTCATGCCTTCGAAAGACTTATTCCCATCGTTAAATGGTGTTATGATGTTGTTATTAATTTTCAATTGAATTTTTTTACATTTTTCATTAAAACAGATTAAAATTGAATGTTTTCCTTGGGAAACGTGAAGTGAAAGTGATCGATTGACAAGAAAAGTCCATTTATAGTCACTCATGGCTTCTAAAGCCTTATTACTCGCTTTAAAGGGTTTTATAATCTTATCATTGAATTTAAGTTGTATTTTTTTACATTTTTCATTCAGACAGATTGTAATTGAATGTTTACCTCAAGAAACGTGAAGCGAAAGCCATCCATTGACAGGAAAAGTCCATTTGCAGTCACTCATGCCTTCGAAAGCCTTATTCCCCTCTTTAAAAGGTGTTATGATGTTGTTATTAATTTTCAATTGAGTTTTTTTACATTTTTCATTAAAACAGATTAAAATTGAATGTTTACCTTGAGAAACGTGAGGTGAAAGCGATCGATTGACAAGAAAAGTCCATTTATAGTCACTCATGGCTTCAAAAGCCTTATTACTCGCCTTAAAAGATTTTATAATCTAATTATTGATATTAACTTGAATTGTTTTGCATTTTTCGTTAAGACAGATTGTAATTGAATGTTTACCTTAGGAAACGTGAAGCAAAAGCCATCCATTGACGAGAAAAGTCCATTTGCAGTCACTCATGCCTTTGGAAGCCTTATTCCCCTCTTTAAATGGTTTTATAATCTCGTTATTAACTTAAAGTTGAATTTTTTTACATTTTTCATTAAAACTGATTAAAATTGAATGTTTACCTTGAGAAACATGAGGTGAAAGCGATCGATTGACAAGAAAAGTCCATTTATAGTCACTTATGGCTTCAAAAGCCTTATTATTCGCCTTAAAAGGTTTTATAATCTTATTATTGATTTTAACTTGAATTTTTTTGCATTTTTCATTAAGACAGATTGTTATTGAATGTTTACCTCAGGAAACGTGATGCGAAAGCCATCCATTAACAAGAAAAGTCCATTTGCGGTCAATCAAGCCTTCGAAAGCCTTATTCCCGTCTTTAAATGGTTTTATGATCTCGTTATTAATTTAAAGTGGAATTTTTTTACATTTTACAATAAAACATATTATAATTGAATGTTTACCTTGAGGAACATGAAGTGAAAGCGATCGATTGACAAGAAAATTCCATTTATAGTCACTCATGGCTTCAAAAGCCTTATTACTCGCCTCAAAGGGTTTTATAATCTTACTATTAATTTTAAGTTGTATTTTTTTACATTTTTAATCAAAACAGATTGTAATTGAATGTTTACCTCGAGAAACGTGAAGCGAAAGCCATCCATTGACATGAAAAGTACATTTGTAGTCACTCATGCCTTCGAAAGCCTTACTAGTCACTTTAGAGGAGTTTATAATCTTATTATTGATTTTAACTTCAATTGTTTTACATTCTTCATTAAGACAGATTGTAATTGAATGTTTACCTCGAGAAACGTGAAGCGAAGGCCATCCATTGACAAGAAAAGTCCATTTGCAGCCACTCATGCCTTTGGAAGCCTTATTCCCTTCTTTAAATGGTTTTATAATCTCGTTATTAATTTAAAGTTGAATTTTTTTACATTTTTCATTAAAATATATTATAATTGAATGTTTACCTTGAGAAACATGAAGTGAAAGCGATCGATTGACAAGAAAATTCATTTATAGTCACTCATGGCTTTAAAAGCCTTATTACTCGCCTCAAAGGGTTTTATAATCTTATTATTGATTTTAACATGTATTTTTTTACATTTTTCATTAAGACAGATTGTTATTGAATGTTTACCTTGAGAAACGTGAGGTGAAAGCGATCGATTGACAAGAAAAGTTCATTTATAGTCACTCATGGCTTCAAAAGCCTTATTACTCGCCTTAAAAGGTTTTATAATCTTATTATTGATTTTAACTTAAATTGTTTTGCATTTTTCATTAAGACAGATTGTAATTGAATGTTTACCTCGGGAAACGTGAAGCAAAAGCCATCCATTGACGAGAAAAGTCCATTTGCAGTCACTCAAGCCTTTGGAAGCCTTATTCCCCTCTTTAAATGGTTTTATAATCTCGTTATTAACTTAAATTTGAATTTTTTTACATTTTTTATTAAAACTGATTAAAATTGAATGTTTACCTGGAGAAACATCAGGTGAAAGCGATCGATTGACAAGAAAAGTCCATTTATAGTCACTCATGGCTTCAAAAGCCTTATTACTCACCTTAAAAGGTTTTATAATCTTATTATTGATTTTAACTTGAATTTTTTTGCATTTTTCATTAAGACATATTGTAATTGAATGTTTACCTCAGGAAACGTGATGCGAAAGCCATCCATTAACAAGAAAAGTCCATTTGCGGTCACTCAAGCCTTCGAAAGCCTTATTCCCCTCTTTAAATGGTTTTATGATCTCGTTATTAATTTAAAGTGGAATTTTTTTACATTTTGCATTAAAACATATTATAATTGAATGTTTACCTTGAGGAACATGAAGTGAAAGCGATCGATTGACAAGAAAATTCCATTTATAGTCACTCATGGCTTTAAAAGCCTTATTACTCGCCTCAAAGGGTTTTATGATGTTACTATTAATTTTAAGTTGTATTTTTTTACATTTTTCATCAAAACAGATTGTAATTGAATGTTTACCTCGAGAAACGTGAAGCGAAAGCCATCCATTGACAAGAAAAGTACATTTGTAGTCACTCATGCCTTCGAAAGCCTTACTAGTCGCTTTAAAGGGTTTTATAATCTTATTATTGATTTTAACTTGAATTATTTTACATTCGTCATTAAGACAGATTGTAATTGAATGTTTACCTCGGGAAACCTGAAGCGAAAGCCATCCATTGACGAGAAAAGTCCATTTGCAGTCACTCATACCTTTGGAAGCCTTATTCCCTTCTTTAAATGGTTTTATAATCTCGTTATTAATTTAAAGTTGAATTTTTTTACATTTTTCATTAAAATATATTATAATTGAATGTTTACCTTGAGAAACAAGAAGTGAAAGCGATCGATTGACAAGAAAATTCCATTTATAGTCACTCATGGCTTCAAAAGCCTTATTACTCGCCTCAAAGGGTTTTATAATGTTACTATTAATTTTAAGTTGTATTTTTTTACATTTTTTATCAAAACAGATTGTAATTGAATGTTTACCTCGAGAAACGTGAAGCGAAAGCCATCCATTGACAAGAAAAGTACATTTGTAGTCACTCATGCCTTCGAAAGCCTTACTAGTCGCTTTAAAGGGTTTTATAATCTTATTATTGATTTTAACTTGAATTGTTTTACATTCGTCATTAAGACAGATTGTAATTGAATGTTTACCTCGGGAAACCTGAAGCGAAAGCCATCCATTGATGAGAAAAGTCCATTTGCAGTCACTCATGCCTTTGGAAGCCTTATTCCCCTCTTTAAATGGTTTTATAATCTCGTTATTAACTTAAATTTGAATTTTTTTACATTTTTCATTAAAACTGATTAAAATTGAATGTTTACCTGGAGAAACATCAGGTGAAAGCGATCGATTGACAAGAAAAGTCCATTTATAGTCACTCATGGCTTCAAAAGCCTTATTACTCACCTTAAAAGGTTTTATAATCTTATTATTGATTTTAACTTGAATTTTTTTGCATTTTTCATTAAGACAGATTGTAATTGAATGTTTACCTCAGGAAACGTGATGCGAAAGCCATCCATTAACAAGAAAAGTCCATTTGCGGTCACTCAAGCCTTCGAAAGCCTTATTCCCCTCTTTAAATGGTTTTATGATCTCGTTATTAATTTAAAGTGGAATTTTTTTACATTTTGCATTAAAACATATTATAATTGAATGTTTACCTTGAGGAACATGAAGTGAAAGCGATCGATTGACAAGAAAATTCCATTTATAGTCACTCATGGCTTCAAAAGCCTTATTACTCGCCTCAAAGGGTTTTATAATGTTACTATTAATTTTAAGTTGTATTTTTTTACATTTTTCATCAAAACAGATTGTAATTGAATGTTTACCTCGAGAAACGTGAAGCGAAAGCCATCCATTGACAAGAAAAGTACATTTGTAGTCACTCATGCCTTCGAAAGCCTTACTAGTCGCTTTAAAGGGTTTTATAATCTTATTATTGATTTTAACTTGAATTGTTTTACATTCGTCATTAAGACAGATTGTAATTGAATGTTTACCCCGAAAAACCTGAAGCGAAAGCCATCCATTGACGAGAAAAGTCCATTTGCAGTCACTCATGCCTTTGGAAGCCTTATTCCCTTCTTTAAATGGTTTTATAATCTCGTTATTAATTTAAAGTTGAATTTTTTTACATTTTTCATTAAAATATATTATAATTGAATGTTTACCTTGAGAAACATGAAGTGAAAGCGATCGATTGACAAGAAAATTCCATTTATAGTCACTCATGGCTTCAAAAGCCTTATTACTCGCCTCAAAGGGTTTTATAATGTTACTATTAATTTTAAGTTGTATTTTTTTACATTTTTTATCAAAACAGATTGTAATTGAATGTTTACCTCGAGAAACGTGAAGCGAAAGCCATCCATTGACAAGAAAAGTACATTTGTAGTCACTCATGCCTTCGAAAGCCTTACTAGTCGCTTTAAAGGGTTTTATAATCTTATTATTGATTTTAACTTGAATTGTTTTACATTCGTCATTAAGACAGATTGTAATTGAATGTTTACCTCGGGAAACCTGAAGCGAAAGCCATCCATTGACGAGAAAAGTCCATTTGCAGTCACTCATGCCTTTGGAAGCCTTATTCCCTTCTTTAAATGGTTTTATAATCTCGTTATTAATTTAAAGTTGAATTTTTTTACATTTTTCATTAAAATATATTATAATTGAATGTTTACCTTGAGAAACATGAAGTGAAAGCGATCGATTGACAAGAAAATTCCATTTATAGTCACTCATGGCTTCAAAAGCCTTATTACTCGCCTCAAAGGGTTTTATAATCTTATTATTGATTTTAACATGTATTTTTTTACATTTTTCATTAAGACAGATTGTTATTGAATGTTTACCTTGAGAAACGTGAGGTGAAAGCGATCGATTGACAAGAAAAGGCCATTTATAGTCACTCAAGGCTTCAAAAGCCTTATTACTCGCCTTAAAGGGTTTTATAATCTTATTATTGATTTTAACTTGTATTTTTTTACATTTTTCATTAAGACAGATTGTTATTGAATGTTTACCTTGAGAAACGTGAGGTGAAAGCGATCGATTGACAAGAAAAGGCCATTTATAGTCACTCAAGGCTTCAAAAGCCTTATTACTCGCCTTAAAGGGTTTTATAATCTTATTATTGATTTTAACTTGTATTTTTTTACATTTTTCATTAAGACAGATTGTAATTGAATGTTTACCTCGGGAAACGTGAAGCAAAAGCCATCCATTGACAAGAAAATTCCATTTGCGGTCACTCAAGCCTTCGAAAGACTTATTCCCCTCTTTAAATGGTTTTATGATCTCATTATTAATTTAAAGTGGAATTTTTTTACATTTTTCATTAAAACAGATTAGCATTGAATGTTTGCCTTGGGAAACGTAAAGTGAAAGTGATCGATTGACAAGAAAAGTCCTTTTATAGTCACTCATGGCTTTTAAAGCCTTATTACTCGCTTTAAAGGGTTTTATAATCTTATTATTGAATTTAAGTTGTATTTTTTTACATTTTTCATTACGACAGATTGTAATTGAATGTTTACCTCAGGAAACGTGAAGCGAAAGCCATCCATTGACAGGAAAAGTCCATTTGCAGTCACTCATGCCTTTGAAAGCATTATTCCCCTCTTTAAATGGTTTTATGATGTCGTTATTAATTTTCAATTGAATTTTTTTACATTTTTCATTAAAACAAATTAAAATTGAATGTTTACCTTGAGAAACGTGAGGTGAAAGCGATCGATTGACAAGAAAAGGCCATTTATAGTCACTCAAGGCTTCAAAAGCCTTATTACTCGCCTTAAAGGGTTTGATAATCTTATTATTGATTTTAACTTGTATTTTTTTACATTTTTCATTAAGACAGATTGTAATTGAATGTTTACCTCGGGAAACGTGAAGCGAAAGCCATCCATTGACAAGAAAATTCCATTTGCGGTCACTCAAGCCTTCGAAAGCGTTATTCCCCTCTTTAAATGGTTTTATGATCTCGTTATTAATTTAAAGTGGAATTTTTTTACATTTTTCATTAAAACAGATTAGCATTGAATGTTTGCCTTGGGAAACGTAATGTGAAAGTGATCGATTGACAAGAAAAGTCCATTTATAGTCACTCATGGCTTCTAAAGCCTTATTACTCGCTTTAAAGGGTTTTATAATCTTATTATTGAATTTAAGTTGCATTTTTTACATTTTTCATTACGACAGATTGTAATTGAATGTTTACCTCAGGAAATGTGAAGCGAAAGCCATCCATTGACAGGAAAAGTCCATTTGCAGTCACTCATGCCTTTGAAAGCATTATTCCCCTCTTTAAATGGTTTTATGATGTCGTTATTAATTTTCAATTGAATTTTTTTACATTTTTCATTAAAACAAATTAAAATTGAATGTTTACCTTGAGAAACGTGAGGTGAAAGCGATCGATTGACAAGAAAAGTCTATTTATAGTCACTCATGGCTTCAAAAGCCTTATTACTCGCCTCAAAGGGTTTTATAATCTTATTATTGATTTTAACATGTATTTTTTTACATTTTTCATTAAGACAGATTGTTATTGAATGTTTACCTTGAGAAACGTGAGGTGAAAGCGATCGATTGACAAGAAAAGGCCATTTATAGTCGCTCAAGGCTTCAAAAGCCTTATTACTCGCCTTAAAGGGTTTTATAATCTTATTATTGATTTTAACTAGTATTTTTTTACATTTTTCATTAAGACAGATTGTTATTGAATGTTTACCTTGAGAAACGTGAGGTGAAAGCGATCGATTGACAAGAAAAGGCCATTTATAGTCACTCAAGGCTTCAAAAGCCTTATTACTCGCCTTAAAGGGTTTTATAATCTTATTATTGATTTTAACTTGTATTTTTTTACATTTTTCATTAAGACAGATTGTAATTGAATGTTTACCTCAGGAAACGTGAAGCAAAAGCCATCCATTGACAAGAAAATTCCATTTGCGGTCACTCAAGCCTTCGAAAGACTTATTCCCCTCTTTAAATGGTTTTATGATCTCATTATTAATTTAAAGTGGAATTTTTTTACATTTTTCATTAAAACAGATTAGCATTGAATGTTTGCCTTGGGAAACGTAAAGTGAAAGTGATCGATTGACAAGAAAAGTCCTTTTATAGTCACTCATGGCTTCTAAAGCCTTATTACTCGCATTAAAGGGTTTTATAATCTTATTATTGAATTTAAGTTGTATTTTTTTACATTTTTCATTACGACAGATTGTAATTGAATGTTTACCTTAGGAAACGTGAAGCGAAAGCCATCCATTGACCGGAAAAGTCCATTTGCAGTCACTCATGCCTTTGAAAGCATTATTCCCCTCTTTAAATGGTTTTATGATGTCGTTATTAATTTTCAATTGAATTTTTTTACATTTTTCATTAAAACAAATTAAAATTGAATGTTTACCTTGAGAAACGTGAGGTGAAAGCGATCGATTGACAAGAAAAGTCCATTTATAGTCACTCATGGCTTCAAAAGCCTTATTACTCGCCTTAAAAGGTTTTATAATCTTATTATTGATTTTAACTTGAATTTTTTTGTATTTTTCATTAAGACAGATTGTAATTGAATGTTTACCTCGAGAAAAGTGAAGCAAAAGCCATCCATTGACGAGAAAAGTCCATTTACAGTCACTCATGCCTTTGGAAGCCTTATTCCCCTCTTTAAATCGTTTTATAATCTCGTTATTAACTTAAAGTTGAATTTTTTTACATTTTTCATTAAAACTGATTAAAATTGAATGTTTACCTTGAGAAACATGAGGTGAAAGCGATCGATTGACAAGAGAACTCCATTTATAGTCACTCATGGCTTCAAAAGCCTTATTACTCGCCTTAAAAGGTTTTATAATCTTATTATTGATTTTAACTTGAATTTTTTTGTATTTTTCATTAAGACAGATTGTAATTGAATGTTTACCTCAGGAAACGTGATGCGAAAGCCATCCATTAACAAGAAAAGTCCTTTTGCGGTCACTCAAGCCTTCGAAAGCCTTATTCCCCTCTTTAAATGGTTTTATGATCTCGTTATTAATTTAAAGTGGAATTTTTTTACATTTTACATTAAAACATATTATAATTGAATGTTTACCTTGGGGAACATGAAGTGAAAGCGATTGATTGACAAGAAAATTCCATTTATAGTCACTCATGGCTTCAAAAGCCTTATTACTCGCCTCAAAGGGTTTTATAATCTTACTATTAATTTTAAGTTGTATTGTTTTACATTTTTCATCAAAACAGATTGTAATTGAATGTTTACCTCCAGAAACGTGAAGCGAAAGCCATCCATTGACAAGAAAAGTACATTTGTAGTCACTCATGCCTTCGAAAGCCTTACTAGTCGCTTTAAAGGGTTTTATAATCTTGTTATTGATTTTAACTTGAATTGTTTTACATTCATCATTAAGACAGATTGTAATTGAATGTTTTCCTAGGGAAACCTGAAGCGAAAGCCATCCATTGACGAGAAAAGTCCATTTGCAGTCACTCATGCCTTTGGAAGCCTTATTCCCCTCTTTAAATGGTTTTATAATCTCGTTATTAACTTAAATTTGAATTTTTTTACATTTTTCATTAAAACTGATTAAAATTGAATGTTTACCTTGAGAAACATGAGGTGAAAGCGATCGATTGACAAGAAAAGTCCATTTATAGTCACTCATGGCTTCAAAAGCCTTATTACTCGCCTTAAAAGGTTTTATAATCTTATTATTGATTTTAACTTGAATTTTTTTACATTTTTCATTAAGACAGATTGTAATTGAATGTTTACCTCAGGAAACGTGATGCGAAAGCCATCCATTAACAAGAAAAGTCCATTTGCGGTCACTCAAGCCTTCGAAAGCCTTATTCCCCTCTTTAAATGGTTTTATGATCTCGTTATTAATTTAAAGTGGAATTTTTTTACATTTTGCATTAAAACATATTATAATTGAATGTTTGCCTTGAGGAACATGAAGTGAAAGCGATCGATTGACGAGAAAATTCCATTTATAGTCACTCATGGCTTCAAAAGCCTTATTACTCGCCTCAAAGGGTTTTATAATGTTACTATTAATTTTAAGTTGTATTTTTTTACATTTTTCATCAAAACAGATTGTAATTGAATGTTTACCTCGAGAAACGTGAAGCGAAAGCCATCCATTGACAAGAAAAGTACATTTGTAGTCACTCATGCCTTCGAAAGCCTTACTAGTCGCTTTAAAGGGTTTTATAATCTTATTATTGATTTTAACTTGAATTGTTTTACATTCGTCATTAAGACAGATTGTAATTGAATGTTTACCTCGGGAAACCTGAAGCGAAAGCCATCCATTGACGAGAAAAGTCCATTTGCAGTCACTCATGCCTTTGGAAGCCTTATTCCCTTCTTTAAATGGTTTTATAATCTCGTTATTAATTTAAAGTTGAATTTTTTTACATTTTTCATTAAAATATATTATAATTGAATGTTTACCTTGAGAAACATGAAGTGAAAGCGATCGATTGACAAGAAAATTCCATTTATAGTCACTCATGGCTTCAAAAGCCTTATTACTCGCCTCAAAGGGTTTTATAATCTTATTATTGATTTTAACATGTATTTTTTTACATTTTTCATTAAGACAGATTGTTATTGAATGTTTACCTTGAGAAACGTGAGGTGAAAGCGATCGATTGACAAGAAAAGGCCATTTATAGTCACTCAAGGCTTCAAAAGCCTTATTACTCGCCTTAAAGGGTTGGATAATCTTATTATTGATTTTAACTTGTATTTTTTTACATTTTTCATTAAGACAGATTGTAATTGAATGTTTACCTCGAGAAACGTGAAGCGAAAGCCATCCATTGACAAGAAAATTCCATTTGCGGTCACTCAAGCCTTCGAAAGACTTATTCCCCTCTTTAAATGGTTTTATGATCTCATTATTAATTTAAAGTGGAATTTTTTTACATTTTTCATTAAAACAGATTAGCATTGAATGTTTGCCTTGGGAAACGTAAAGTGAAAGTGATCGATTGACAAGAAAAGTCCTTTTATAGTCACTCATGGCTTCTAAAGCCTTATTACTCGCTTTAAAGGGTTTTATAATCTTATTATTGAATTTAAGTTGTATTTTTTTACATTTTTCATTACGACAGATTGTAATTGAATGTTTACCTCAGGAAACGTGAAGCGAAAGCCATCCATTGACAGGAAAAGTCCATTTGCAGTCACTCATGCCTTTGAAAGAATTATTCCCCTCTTTAAATGGTTTTATGATGTCGTTATTAATTTTCAATTGAATTTTTTTACATTTTTCATTAAAACAAATTAAAATTGAATGTTTACCTTGAGAAACGTGAGGTGAAAGCGATCGATTGACAAGAAAAGTCCATTTATAGTCACTCATGGCTTCAAAAGCCTTATTACTCGCCTTAAAAGGTTTTATAATCTTATTATTGATTTTAACTTGAATTTTTTTGCATTTTTCATTAAGACAGATTGTAATTGAATGTTTACCTCGGGAAACGTGAAGCAAAAGCCATCCATTGACGAGAAAAGTCCATTTGCAGTCACTCATGCCTTTGGAAGCCTTATTCCCCTCTTTAAATGGTTTTATAACATCGTTATTAACTTAAATTTGAATTTTTTTACATTTTTCATTAAAACTAATTAAAATTGAATGTTTACCTTGAGAAACATGAGGTGAAAGCGATCGATTGACAAGAAAAGTCCATTTATAGTCACTCATGGCTTCAAAAGCCTTATTACTCGCCTTAAAAGGTTTTATAATCTTATTATTGATTTTAACTTGAATTTTTTTGCATTTTTCATTAAGACAGATTGTAATTGAATGTTTACCTCAGGAAACGTGATGCGAAAGCCATCCATTAACAAGAAAAGTCCATTTGCGGTCACTCAAGCCTTCGAAAGCCTTATTCCCCTCTTTAAATGGTTTTATGATCTCGTTATTAATTTAAAGTGGAATTTTTTTACATTTTGCATTAAAACATATTATAATTGAATGTTTACCTTGAGGAACATGAAGTGAAAGCGATCGATTGACAAGAAAATTCCATTTATAGTCACTCATGACTTCAAAAGCCTTATTACTCGCCTCAAAGGGTTTATAATGTTACTATTAATTTTAAGTTGTATTTTTTTACATTTTTCATCAAAACAGATTGTAATTGAATGTTTACCTCGAGAAACGTGAAGCGAAAGCCATCCATTGACAAGAAAAGTACATTTGTAGTCACTCATGCCTTCGAAAGCCTTACTAGTCGCTTTAAAGGGTTTTATAATCTTATTATTGATTTTAACTTGAATTGTTTTACATTCGTCATTAAGACAGATTGTAATTGAATGTTTACCCCGAAAAACCTGAAGCGAAACCCATCCATTGACGAGAAAAGTCCATTTGCAGTCACTCATGCCTTTGGAAGCCTTATTCCCTTCTTTAAATGGTTTTATAATCTCGTTATTAATTTAAAGTTGAATTTTTTTACATTTTTCATTAAAATATATTATAATTGAATGTTTACCTTGAGAAACATGAAGTGAAAGCGATCGATTGACAAGAAAATTCCATTTATAGTCACTCATGGCTTCAAAAGCCTTATTACTCGCCTCAAAGGGTTTTATAATCTTATTATTGAATTTAACATGTATTTTTTTACATTTTTCATTAAGACAGATTGTTATTGAATGTTTACCTTGAGAAACGTGAGGTGAAAGCGATCGATTGACAAGAAAAGGCCATTTATAGTCACTCAAGGCTTCAAAAGCCTTATTACTCGCCTTAAAGGGTTTTATAATCTTATTATTGATTTTAACTTGTATTTTTTTACATTTTTCATTAAGACAGATTGTTATTGAATGTTTACCTTGAGAAACGTGAGGTGAAAGCGATCGATTTATAAGAAAAGGCCATTTATAGTCACTCAAGGCTTCAAAAGCCTTATTACTCGCCTTAAAGGGTTTGATAATCTTATTATTGATTTTAACTTGTATTTTTTTACATTTTTCATTAAGACAGATTGTTATTGAATGTTTACCTTGAGAAACGTGAGGTGAAAGCGATCGATTGACAAGAAAAGGCCATTTATAGTCACTCAAGGCTTCAAAAGCCTTATTACTCGCCTTAAAGAGTTTTATAATCTTATTATTGATTTTAACTTGTATTTTTTTACATTTTTCATTAAGACAGATTGTAATTGACTGTTTACCTCGGGAAACGTGAAGCGAAAGCCATCCATTGACAAGAAAATTCCATTTGCGGTCACTCAAGCCTTCGAAAGCCTTATTCCCCTCTTTAAATGGTTTTATGATCTCGTTATTAATTTAAAGTGGAATTTTTTTACATTTTTCATTAAAACAGATTAGCATTGAATGTTTGCCTTGGGAAACGTAAAGTGAAAGTGATCGATTGACAAGAAAAGTCCATTTATAGTCACTCATGGCTTCTAAAGCCTTATTACTCGCTTTAAAGGGTTTTATAATCTTATTATTGAATTTAAGTTGCATTTTTTTACATTTTTCATTACGACAGATTGTAATTGAATGTTTACCTCAGGAAATGTGAAGCGAAAGCCATCCATTGACAGGAAAAGTCCATTTGCAGTCACTCATGCCTTTGAAAGCATTATTCCCCTCTTTAAATGGTTTTATGATGTCGTTATTAATTTTCAATTGAATTTTTTTACATTTTTCATTAAAACAAATTAAAATTGAATGTTTACCTTGAGAAACGTGAGGTGAAAGCGATCGATTGACAAGAAAAGTCCATTTATAGTCACTCATGGCTTCAAAAGCCTTATTACTCGCCTCAAAGGGTTTTATAATCTTATTATTGATTTTAACATGTATTTTTTTACATTTTTCATTAAGACAGATTGTTATTGAATGTTTACCTTGAGAAACGTGAGGTGAAAGCGATCGATTGACAAGAAAAGGCCATTTATAGTCGCTCAAGGCTTCAAAAGCCTTATTACTCGCCTTAAAGGGTTTTATAATCTTATTATTGATTTTAACTAGTATTTTTTTACATTTTTCATTAAGACAGATTGTTATTGAATGTTTACCTTGAGAAACGTGAGGTGAAAGCGATCGATTGACAAGAAAAGGCCATTTATAGTCACTCAAGGCTTCAAAAGCCTTATTACTCGCCTTAAAGGGTTTTATAATCTTATTATTGATTTTAACTTGTATTTTTTTACATTTTTCATTAAGACAGATTGTAATTGAATGTTTACCTCGGGAAACGTGAAGCAAAAGCCATCCATTGACAAGAAAATTCCATTTGCGGTCACTCAAGCCTTCGAAAGACTTATTCCCCTCTTTAAATGGTTTTATGATCTCATTATTAATTTAAAGTGGAATTTTTTTACATTTTTCATTAAAACAGATTAGCATTGAATGTTTGCCTTGGGAAACGTAAAGTGAAAGTGATCGATTGACAAGAAAAGTCCTTTTATAGTCACTCATGGCTTCTAAAGCCTTATTACTCGCTTTAAAGGGTTTTATAATCTTATTATTGAATTTAAGTTGTATTTTTTTACATTTTTCATTACGACAGATTGTAATTGAATGTTTACCTCAGGAAACGTGAAGCGAAAGCCATCCATTGACCGGAAAAGTCCATTTGCAGTCACTCATGCCTTTGAAAGCATTATTCCCCTCTTTAAATGGTTTTATGATGTCGTTATTAATTTTCAATTGAATTTTTATACATTTTTCATTAAAACAAATTAAAATTGAATGTTTACCTTGAGAAACGTGAGGTGAAAGCGATCGATTGAGAAGAAAAGTCCATTTATAGTCACTCATGGCTTCAAAAGCCTTATTACTCGCCTTAAAAGGTTTTATAATCTTATTATTGATTTTAATTTGAATTTTTTTGTATTTTTCATTAAGACAGATTGTAATTGAATGTTTACCTCGAGAAACGTGAAGCAAAAGCCATCCATTGACGAGAAAAGTCCATTTACAGTCACTCATGCCTTTGGAAGCCTTATTCCCCTCTTTAAATGGTTTTATAATCTCGTTATTAACTTAAAGTTGAATTTTTTTACATTTTTCATTAAAACTGATTAAAATTGAATGTTTACCTTGAGAAACATGAGGTGAAAGCGATCGATTGACAAGAGAACTCCATTTATAGTCACTCATGACTTCAAAAGCCTTATTACTCGCCTTAAAAGGTTTTATAATCTTATTATTGATTTTAACTTGAATTTTTTTGTATTTTTCATTAAGACAGATTGTAATTGAATGTTTACCTCAGGAAACGTGATGCGAAGGCCATCCATTAACAAGAAAAGTCCTTTTGCGGTCACTCAAGCCTTCGAAAGCCTTATTCCCCTCTTTAAATGGTTTTATGATCTCGTTATTAATTTAAAGTGGAATTTTTTTACATTTTACATTAAAACATATTATAATTGAATGTTTACCTTGGGGAACATGAAGTGAAAGCGATTGATTGACAAGAAAATTCCATTTATAGTCACTCATGGCTTCAAAAGCCTTATTACTCGCCTCAAAGGGTTTTATAATCTTACTATTAATTTTAAGTTGTATTGTTTTACATTTTTCATCAAAACAAATTGTAATTGAATGCTTACCTCGAGAAACGTGAAGCGAAAGCCATCCATTGACAAGAAAAGTACATTTGTAGTCACTCATGCCTTCGAAAGCCTTACTACTCGCTTTAAAGGGTTTTATAATCTTGTTATTGATTTTAACTTGAATTGTTTTGCATTCATCATTAAGACAGATTGTAATTGAATGTTTTCCTAGGGAAACCTGAAGCGAAAGCCATCCATTGACGAGAAAAGTCCATTTGCAGTCACTCATGCCTTTGGAAGCCTTATTCCCCTCTTTAAATGGTTTTATAATCTCGTTATTAACTTAAATTTGAATTTTTTCACATTTTTCATTAAAACTGATTAAAATTGAATGTTTACCTTGAGAAACATGAGGTGAAAGCGATCGATTGACAAGAAAAGTCCATTTATAGTCACTCATGGCTTCAAAAGCCTTATTACTCGCCTTAAAAGGTTTTATAATCTTATTATTGATTTTAACTTGAATTTTTTTGCATTTTTCATTAAGACAGATTGTAATTGAATGTTTACCTCAGGAAACGTGATGCGAAAGCCATCCATTAACAAGAAAAGTCCATTTGCGGTCACTCAAGCCTTCGAAAGCCTTATTCCCCTCTTTAAATGGTTTTATGATCTCGTTATTAATTTAAAGTGGAATTTTTTTACATTTTGCATTAAAGCATATTATAATTGAATGTTTGCCTTGAGGAACATGAAGTGAAAGCGATCGATGGACGAGAAAATTCCATTTATAGTCACTCATGGCTTCAAAAGCCTTATTACTCGCCTCAAAGGGTTTTATAATGTTACTATTAATTTTAAGTTGTATTTTTTTACATTTTTTATCAAAACAGATTGTAATTGAATGTTTACCTCGAGAAACGTGAAGCGAAAGCCATCCATTGACAAGAAAAGTACATTTGTAGTCACTCATGCCTTCGAAAGCCTTACTAGTCGCTTTAAAGGGTTTTATAATCTTATTATTGATTTTAACTTGAATTGTTTTACATTCGTCATTAAGACAGATTGTAATTGAATGTTTACCTCGGGAAACCTGAAGGGAAAGCCATCCATTGACGAGAAAAGTCCATTTGCAGTCACTCATGCCTTTGGAAGCCTTATTCCATTCTTTAAATGGTTTTATAATCTCGTTATTAATTTAAAGTTGAATTTTTTTACATTTTTCATTAAAATATATTATAATTGAATGTTTACCTTGAGAAACATGAAGTGAAAGCGATCGATTGACAAGAAAATTCCATTTATAGTCACTCATGGCTTCAAAAGCCTTATTACTCGCCTCAAAGGGTTTTATAATCTTATTATTGATTTTAACATGTATTTTTTTACATTTTTTATCAAAACAGATTGTAATTGAATGTTTACCTCGAGAAACGTGAAGCAAAAGCCATCCATTGACAAGAAAAGTACATTTGTAGTCACTCATGCCTTCGAAAGCCTTACTAGTCGCTTTAAAGGGTTTTATAATCTTATTATTGATTTTAACTTGTATTTTTTTACATTTTTCATTAAGACAGATTGTAATTGAATGTTTACCTCGGGAAACGTGAAGCAAAAGCCATCCATTGACAAGAAAATTCCATTTGCGGTCACTCAAGCCTTCGAAAGACTTATTCCCCTCTTTAAATGGTTTTATGATCTCATTATTAATTTAAAGTGGAATTTTTTTACATTTTTCATTAAAACAGATTAGCATTGAATGTTTGCCTTGGGAAACGTAAAGTGAAAGTGATCGATTGACAAGAAAAGTCCTTTTATAGTCACTCATGGCTTCTAAAGCCTTATTACTCGCTTTAAAGGGTTTTATAATCTTATTATTGAATTTAAGTTGTATTTTTTTACATTTTTCATTACGACAGATTGTAATTGAATGTTTACCTCAGGAAACGTGAAGCGAAAGCCATCCATTGACAGGAAAAGTCCATTTGCAGTCACTCATGCCTTTGAAAGCATTATTCCCCTCTTTAAATGGTTTTATGATGTCGTTATTAATTTTCAATTGAATTTTTTTACATTTTTCATTAAAACAAATTAAAATTGAATGTTTACCTTGAGAAACGTGAGGTGAAAGCGATCGATTGACAAGAAAAGTCCATTTATAGTCACTCATGGCTTCAAAAGCCTTATTACTCGCCTTAAAAGGTTTTATAATCTTATTATTGATTTTAACTTGAATTTTTTTGCATTTTTCATTAAGACAGATTGTAATTGAATGTTTACCTCGGGAAACGTAAAGCAAAAGCCATCCATTGACGAGAAAAGTCCATTTGCAGTCACTCATGCCTTTGGAAGCCTTATTCCCCTCTTTAAATGGTTTTATAACATCGTTATTAACTTAAATTTGAATTTTTTTACATTTTTCATTAAAACTAATTAAAATTGAATGTTTACCTTGAGAAACATGAGGTGAAAGCGATCGATTGACAAGAAAAGTCCATTTATAGTCACTCATGGCTTCAAAAGCCTTATTACTCGCCTTAAAAGGTTTTATAATCTTATTATTGATTTTAACTTGAATTTTTTTGCATTTTTCATTAAGACAGATTGTAATTGAATGTTTACCTCAGGAAACGTGATGCGAAAGCCATCCATTAACAAGAAAAGTCCATTTGCGGTCACTCAAGCCTTCGAAAGCCTTATTCCCCTCTTTAAATGGTTTTATGATCTCGTTATTAATTTAAAGTGGAATTTTTTTACATTTTGCATTAAAACATATTATAATTGAATGTTTACCTTGAGGAACATGAAGTGAAAGCGATCGATTGACAAGAAAATTCCATTTATAGTCACTCATGACTTCAAAAGCCTTATTACTCGCCTCAAAGGGTTTATAATGTTACTATTAATTTTAAGTTGTATTTTTTTACATTTTTCATCAAAACAGATTGTAATTGAATGTTTACCTCGAGAAACGTGAAGCGAAAGCCATCCATTGACAAGAAAAGTACATTTGTAGTCACTCATGCCTTCGAAAGCCTTACTAGTCGCTTTAAAGGGTTTTATAATCTTATTATTGATTTTAACTTGAATTGTTTTACATTCGTCATTAAGACAGATTGTAATTGAATGTTTACCCCGAAAAACCTGAAGCGAAACCCATCCATTGACGAGAAAAGTCCATTTGCAGTCACTCATGCCTTTGGAAGCCTTATTCCCTTCTTTAAATGGTTTTATAATCTCGTTATTAATTTAAAGTTGAATTTTTTTACATTTTTCATTAAAATATATTATAATTGAATGTTTACCTTGAGAAACATGAAGTGAAAGCGATCGATTGACAAGAAAATTCCATTTATAGTCACTCATGGCTTCAAAAGCCTTATTACTCGCCTCAAAGGGTTTTATAATCTTATTATTGAATTTAACATGTATTTTTTTACATTTTTCATTAAGACAGATTGTTATTGAATGTTTACCTTGAGAAACGTGAGGTGAAAGCGATCGATTGACAAGAAAAGGCCATTTATAGTCACTCAAGGCTTCAAAAGCCTTATTACTCGCCTTAAAGGGTTTTATAATCTTATTATTGATTTTAACTTGTATTTTTTTACATTTTTCATTAAGACAGATTGTTATTGAATGTTTACCTTGAGAAACGTGAGGTGAAAGCGATTGATTGACAAGAAAAGGCCATTTATAGTCATTCAAGGCTTCAAAAGCCTTATTACTCGCCTTAAAGGGTTTTATAATCTTATTATTGATTTTAACTTGTATTTTTTTACATTTTTCATTAAGACAGATTGTAATTGAATGTTTACCTCGGGAAACGTGAAGCGAAAGCCATCCATTGACAAGAAAATTCCATTTGCGGTCACTCAAGCCTTTGAAAGCCTTATTCCCCTCTTTAAATGGTTTTATGATCTCGTTATTAATTTAAAGTGGAATTTTTTTACATTTTTCATTAAAACAGATTAGCATTGAATGTTTGCCTTGGGAAACGTAAAGTGAAAGTGATCGATTGACAAGAAAAGTCCATTTATAGTCACTCATGGCTTCTAAAGCCTTATTACTCGCTTTAAAGGGTTTTATAATCTTATTATTGAATTTAAGTTGTATTTTTTTACATTTTTCATTACGACAGATTGTCATTGAATGTTTACCTCAGGAAATGTGAAGCGAAAGCCATCCATTGACAGGAAAAGTCCATTTGCAGTCACTCATGCCTTTGAAAGCATTATTCCCCTCTTTAAATGGTTTTATGATGTCGTTATTAATTTTCAATTGAATTTTTGTACATTTTTCATTAAAACAAATTAAAATTGAATGTTTACCTTGAGAAACGTGAGGTGAAAGCGATCGATTGACAAGAAAAGTCCATTTATAGTCACTCATGGCTTCAAAAGCCTTATTACTCGCCTTAAAAGGTTTTATAATCTTATTATTGATTTTAACTTGAATTTTTTTGTATTTTTCATTAAGACAGATTGTAATTGAATGTTTACCTCGAGAAACGTGAAGCAAAAGCCATCCATTGACGAGAAAAGTCCATTTGCAGTCACTCATGCCTTTGGAAGCCTTATTCCCCTCTTTAAATGGTTTTATAATCTCGTTATTAACTGAAAGTTGAATTTTTTTACATTTTTCATTAAAACTGATTAAAATTGAATGTTTACCTTGAGAAACATGAGGTGAAAGCGATCGATTGACAAGAAAAGTCCATTTATAGTCACTCATGTCTTCAAAAGCCTTATTACTCGCCTTAAAAGGTTTTATAATCTTATTATTGATTTTAACTTGAATTGTTTTGCATTTTTCATTAAGACAGATTGTAATTGAATGTTTACCTCAGTAAACGTGATGCGAAAGCCATCCATTAACAAGAAAAGTCCATTTGCGGTCACTCAAGCCTTCGAAAGCCTTATTCCCCTCTTTAAATGGTTTTATGATCTCGTTATTAATTTAAAGTGGAATTTTTTTACATTTTACATTAAAACATATTATAATTGAATGTTTACCTTGGGGAACATGAAGTGAAAGCGATTGATTGACAAGAAAATTCCATTTATAGTCACTCATGGCTTCAAAAGCCTTATTACTCGCCTCAAAGGGTTTTATAATCTTACTATTAATTGTAAGTTGTATTGTTTTACATTTTTCATCAAAACAGATTGTAATTGAATGTTTACCTCGAGAAACGTGAAGCGAAAGCCATCCATTGACAAGAAAAGTACATTTGTAGTCACTCATGCCTTCGAAAGCCTTACTAGTCGCTTTAAAGGGTTTTATAATCTTATTATTGATTTTAACTTGAATTGTTTTACATTCATCATTAAGACAGATTGTAATTGAATGTTTTCCTCGGGAAACCTGAAGCGAAAGCCATCCATTGACGAGAAAAGTCCATTTGCAGTCACTCATGCCTTTGGAAGCCTTATTCTCTTCTTTAAATGGTTTTATAATCTCGTTATTAATTTAAAGTTGAATTTTTTTCCATTTTTCATTAAAATATATTATAATTGAATGTTTACCTTGAGAAACATGAAGTGAAAGCGATCGATTGACAAGAAAATTTCATTTATAGTCACTCATGGCTTCAAAAGCCTTATTACTCGCCTTAAAGGCTTTTATAATCTTATTATTGATTTTAACTTGTATTTTTTTACATTTTTCATTAAGACAGATTGTTATTGAATGTTTAGCTTGAGAAACGTGAGGTGAAAGCGATCGATTGACAAGAAAAGGCCATTTATAGTCACTCAAGGCTTCAAAAGCCTTATTACTCGCCTTAAAGGGTTTTATAATCTTATTATTGATTTTAACTTGTATTTTTTTACATTTTTCATTAAGACAGATTGTAATTAAATGTTTACCTCGGGAAACGTGAAGCGAAAGCCATCCATTGACAAGAAAATTCCATTTGCGGCCACTCAAGCCTTCGAAAGCCTTATTCCCCTCTTTAAATGGTTTTATGATCTCGTTATTAATTTAAAATGGAATTTTTTTACATTTTTCATTAAAACAGATTAGCATTGAATGTTTGCCTTGGGAAACGTGAAGTGAAAGTGATCGATTGACAAGAAAAGTCCATTTATAGTCACTCATGGCTTCTAAAGCCTTATTACTCGCTTGAAAGGGTTTTATAATCTTATTATTGAATTTAAGTTGTATTTTTTTACATTTTTCATTAAGACAGATTGTAATTGAATGTTTACCTCAGGAAACGTGAAGCGAAAGCCATCCATTGACAGGAAAAGTCCATTAGCAGTCACTCATGCCTTCGAAAGCATTATTCCCCTCTTTAAATGGTTTTATAATGTCGTTATTAATTTTCAATTGAATTTTTTTTCATTTTTCATTAAAACAAATTAAAATTGAATGTTTACCTTGAGAAACGTGAGGTGAAAGCGATCGATTGACAAGAAAAGTCCATTTATAGTCACTCATGGCTTCAAAAGCCTTATTACTCGCCTTAAAAGGTTTTATAATCTTATTATTGATTTTAACTTGAATTGTTTTGCATTTTTCATTAAGACAGATTGTAATTGAATGTTTACCTCGGGAAACGTGAAGCAAAAGCCATCCATTGACGAGAAAAGTCCATTTGCAGTCACTCATGCCTTTGGAAGCCTTATTCCCCTCTTTAAATGGTTTTATAATCTCGTTATTAACTTAAATTTGAATTTTTTTACATTTTTCATTAAAACTGATTAAAATTGAATGTTTACCTTGAGAAAAATGAGGTGAAAGCGATCGAGTGACAAGAAAAGTCCATTTATAGTCACTCATGGCTTCAAAAGCCTTATTACTCGCCTTAAAAGGTTTTATAATCTTATTATTGATTTTAACTTGAATTTTTTTGCATTTTTCATTAAGACAGATTGTAATTGAATGTTTACCTCAGGAAACGTGATGCGAAAGCCATTCATTAACAAGAAAAGTCCATTTGCGGTCACTCAAGCCTTCGAAAGCCTTATTCCCCTCTTTAAATGGTTTTATGATCTCGTTATTAATTTAAAGTGGAATTTTTTTACATTTTGCATTAAAACATATTATAATTGAATGTTTACCTTGAGGAACATGAAGTGAAAGCGATCGATTGACAAGAAAATTCCATTTATAGTCACTCATGGCTTCAAAAGCCTTATTACTCGCCTCAAAGGGTTTTATAATGTTACTATTAATTTTAAGTTGTATTTTTTTACATTTTTCATCAAAACAGATTGTAATTGAATGTTTACCTCAAGAAACGTGAAGCGAAAGCCATCCATTGACAAGAAAAGTACATTTGCGGTCACTCATGACTTTGGAAGCCTTATTCCCTTCTTTAAATGGTTTTATAATCTCGTTATTAATTTAAAGTTGAATTTTTTTACATTTTTCATTAAAATATATTATAATTGAATGTTTACCTTGAGAAACATGAAGTGAAAGCGATCGATTGACAAGAAAATTCCATTTATAGTCACTCATGGCTTCAAAAGCCTTATTACTCGCCTTAAAGGGTTTTATAATCTTATTATTGATTTTAACTTGTATTTTTTTACATTTTTCATTAAGACAGATTGTTATTGAATGTTTACCTTGAGAAACGTGAGGTGAAAGCGATCAATTGACAAGAAAAGGCCATTTATAGTCACTCAAGGCTTCAAAAGCCTTATTACTCGCCTTAAAGGGTTTTATAATCTTATTATTGATTTTAACTTGTATTTTTTTACATTTTTCATTAAGACAGATTGTAATTGAATGTTTACCTCGGGAAACGTGAAGCAAAAGCCATCCATTGACAAGAAAATTCCATTTGCGGTCACTCAAGCCTTCGAAAGCCTTATTCCCCTCTTTAAATGGTTTTATGATCTCGTTATTAATTTAAAGTGTAATTTTTTTACATTTTTCGTTAAAACAGATTAGCATTGAATATTTGCCTTGGGAAACGTCAAGTGAAAGTGATCGATTGACAAGACAAGTCCATTTATAGTCACTCATGGCTTCTAAAGCCTTATTACTCGCTTTAAAGGGTTTTATAATCTTATTATTGAATTTAAGTTGTATTTTTTTACATTTTTCATTACGACAGATTGCAATTGAATGTTTACCTCAGGAAACGTGAAGCGAAAGCCATCCATTGACAGGAAAAGTCCATTTGCAGTCACTCATGCCTTTGAAAGCATTATTCCCCTCTTTAAATGGTTTTATGATGTCGTTATTAATTTTCAATTGAATTTTTTTACATTTTTCATTAAAACAAATTAAAATTGAATGTTTACCTTGAGAAACATGAGGTGAAAGCGATCGATTGACAAGAAAAGTCCATTTATAGTCACTCATGGCTTCAAAAGCCTTATTACTCGCCTTAAAAGGTTTTATAATCTTATTATTGATTTTAACTTGAATTTGTTTGCATTTTACATTAAGACAGATTGTAATTGAATGTTTACCTCGGGAAACGTGAAGCAAAAGCCATCCATTGACGAGAAAAGTCCATTTGCAGTCACTCATGCCTTTGGAAGCCTTATTCCCCTCTTTAAATGGTTTTACAACATCGTTATTAACTTAAATTTGAATTTTTTTACATGTTTCATTAAAACTGATTAAAATTGAATGTTTACCTTGAGAAACATGAGGTGAAAGCGATCGATTGACAAGAAAAGTTCATTTATAGTCACTCATGGCTTCAAAAGCCTTATTACTCGCCTTAAAAGGTTTTATAATCTTATTATTGATTTTAACTTGAATTTTTTTGCATTTTTCATTAAGACAGATTGTAATTGAATGTTTATCTCAGGAAACGTGATGCGAAAGCCATCCATTAACAAGAAAAGTCCATTTGCGGTCACTCATGCCTTTGGAAGCCTTATTCCCCTCTTTAAATGGTTTTATAATCTCGTTATTAACTTAAATTTGAATTTTTTTACATTTTTCATTAAAACTGATTAAAATTGAATGTTTACCTTGAGAAACATGAGGTGAAAGCGATCGATTGACAAGAAAAGTCCATTTATAGTCACTCATGGCTTCAAAAGCCTTATTACTCGCCTTAAAAGGTTTTATAATCTTATTATTGATTTTAACTTGAATTTTTTTGCATTTTTCATTAAGACAGATTGTAATTGAATGTTTACCTCAGGAAACGTGATGCGAAAGCCATTCATTAACAAGAAAAGTCCATTTACGGTCACTCAAGCCTTCGAAAGCCTTATTCCCCTCTTTAAATGGTTTTATGATCTCGTTATTAATTTAAAGTGAAATTTTTTTACATTTTGCATTAAAACATATTATAATTGAATGTTTACCTTGAGGAACATGAAGTGAAAGCGATCGATTGACAAGAAAATTCCATTTATAGTCACTCATGGCTTCAAAAGCCTTATTACTCGCCTCAAAGGGTTTTATAATGTTACTATTAATTTTAAGTTGTATTTTTTTACATTTTTCATCAAAACAGATTGTAATTGAATGTTTACCTCGAGAAACGTGAAGCGAAAGCCATCCATTGACAAGAAAAGTACATTTGCGGTCACTCATGACTTTGGAAGCCTTATTCCCTTCTTTAAATGGTTTTATAATCTCGTTATTAATTTAAAGTTGAATTTTTTTACATTTTTCATTAAAATATATTATAATTAAATGTTTACCTTGAGAAACATGAAGTGAAAGCGATCGATTGACAAGAAAATTCCATTTATAGTCACTCATGGCTTCAAAAGCCTTATTACTCGCCTCAAAGGGTTTTATAATCTTATTATTGATTTTAACATGTATTTTTTTACATTTTTCATTAAGACAGATTGTTATTGAATGTTTACCTTGAGAAACGTGAGGTGAAAGCGATCGATTGATAAGAAAAGGCCATTTATAGTCACTCAAGGCTTCAAAAGCCTTATTACTCGCCTTAAAGGGTTTTATAATCTTATTATTGATTTTAACTTGTATTTTTTTACATTTTTCATTAAGACAGATTGTTATTGGATGTTTACCTTGAGAAACGTGAGGTGAAAGCGATCAATTGACAAGAAAACGCCATTTATAGTCACTCAAGGCTTCAAAAGCCTTATTACTCGCCTTAAAGGGTTTTATAATCTTATTATTGATTTTAACTTGTATTTTTTTACATTTTTCATTAAGACAGATTGTAATTGAATGTTTACCTCGGGAAACGTGAAGCGAAAGCCATCCATTGACAGGAAAAGTCCATTTGCAGTCACTCATGCCTTTGAAAGCATTATTCCCCTCTTTAAATGGTTTTATGATCTCGTTATTAATTTAAAGTGTAATTTTTTTACATTTTTCATTAAAACAGATTAGCATTGAATGTTTGCCTTGGGAAACGTAAAGTGAAAGTGATCGATTGACAAGACAAGTCCATTTATAGTCACTCATGGCTTCTAAAGCCTTATTACTCGCTTTAAAGGGTTTTATAATCTTATTATTGAATTTAAGTTGTATTTTTTTACATTTTTCATTACGACAGATTGCAATTGAATGTTTACCTCAGGAAACGTGAAGCGAAAGCCATCCATTGACAGGAAAAGTCCATTTGCAGTCACTCATGCCTTTGAAAGCATTATTCCCCTCTTTAAATGGTTTTATGATGTCGTTATTAATTTTCAATTGAATTTTTTTACATTTTTCATGAAAACAAATTAAAATTTAATGTTTACCTTGAGAAACGTGAGGTGAAAGCGATCGATTGAAAAGAAAAGTCCATTTATAGTCACTCATGGCTTCAAAAGCCTTATTACTCGCCTTAAAAGGTTTTATAATCTTATTATTGATTTTAACTTGAATTTGTTTGCATTTTACATTAAGACAGATTGTAATTGAATGTTTACCTCGGGAAACGTGAAGCAAAAGCCATCCATTGACGAGAAAAGTCCATTTGCAGTCACTCATACCTTTGGAAGCCTTATTCCCCTCTTTAAATGGTTTTACAACATCGTTATTAACTTAAATTTGAATTTTTTTACATGTTTCATTAAAACTGATTAAAATTGAATGTTTACCTTGAGAAACATGAGGTGAAAGCGATCGATTGACAAGAAAAGTTCATTTATAGTCACTCATGGCTTCAAAAGCCTTATTACTCGCCTTAAAAGGTTTTATAATCTTATTATTGATTTTAACTTGAATTTTTTTGCATTTTTCATTAAGACAGATTGTAATTGAATGTTTATCTCAGGAAACGTGATGCGAAAGCCATCCATTAACAAGAAAAGTCCATTTGCGGTCACTCAAGCCTTCGAAAGCCTTATTCCCCTCTTTAAATGGTTTTATGATCTCGTTATTAATTTAAAGTGGAATTTTTTTACATTTTGCATTAAAACATATTATAATTGAATGTTTACCTTGAGGAACATGAAGTGAAAGCGATTGATTGACAAGAAAAGTCCATTTATAGTCACTCATGGCTTCAAAAGCCTTATTACTCGCCTCAAAGGGTTTTATAATGTTACTATTAATTTTAAGTTGTATTTTTTTACATTTTTCATCAAAACAGATTGTAATTGAATGTTTACCTCGAGAAACGTGAAGCGAAAGCCATCCATTGACAAGAAAAGTACATTTGTAGTCACTCATGCCTTCGAAAGCCTTACTAGTCGCTTTAAAGGGTTTTATAATCTTATTATTGATTTTAACTTGAATTGTTTTACATTCGTCATTAAGACAGATTGTAATTGAATGTTTACCTCGAAAAACCTGAAGCGAAAGCCATCCATTGACGAGAAAAGTCCATTTGCAGTCACTCATGCCTTTGGAAGCCTTATTCCCTTCTTTAAATGGTTTTATAATCTCGTTATTAATTTAAAGTTGAATTTTTGTACATTTTTCATTAAAATATATTATAATTGAATGTTTACCTTGAGAAACATGAAGTGAAAGCGATCGATTGACAAGAAAATTCCATTTATAGTCACTCATGGCTTCAAAAGCCTTATTACTCGCCTCAAAGGGTTTTATAATCTTATTATTGATTTTAACATGTATTTTTTTACATTTTTCATTAAGACAGATTGTTATTGAATGTCTATCTTGAGAAACGTGAGGTGAAAGCGATCGATTGACAAGAAAAGGCCATTTATAGTCACTCAAGGCTTCAAAAGCCTTATTACTCGCCTTAAAGGGTTTTATAATCTTATTATTGATTTTAACTTGTATTTTTTTACATTTTTCATTAAGACAGATTGTTATTGAATGTTTACCTTGAGAAACGTGAGGTGAAAGCGATCGATTGACAAGAAAAGGCCATTTATAGTCACTCAAGGCTTCAAAAGCCTTATTACTCGCCTTAAAGGGTTTTATAATCTTATTATTGATTTTAACTTGTATTTTTTTACATTTTTCATTAAGACAGATTGTAATTGAATGTTTACCTCGGGAAACGTGAAGCGAAAGCCATCCATTGACAAGAAAATTCCATTTGCGGTCACTCAAGCCTTCGAAAGGCTTATTCCCCTCTTTAAATGGTTTTATGATCTCGTTATTAATTTAAAGTGTAATTTTTTTACATTTTTCATTAAAACAGATTAGCATTGAATGTTTGCCTTGGGAAACGTAAAGTGAAAGTGATCGATTGACAAGACAAGTCCATTTATTGTCACTTATGGCTTCTAAACCCTTATTACTCGCTTTAAAGGGTTTTATAATCTTATTATTGAATTTAAGTTGTATTTTTTTACATTTTTCATTACGACAGATTGTAATTGAATGTTTACCTTAGGAAACGTGAAGCGAAAGCCATCCATTGACAGGAAAAGTCCATTTGCAGTCACTCATGCCTTTGGAAGCATTATTCCCCTCTTTAAATGGTTTTATGATGTCGTTATTAATTTTCAATTGAATTTTTTTACATTTTTCATTAAAACAAATTAAAATTGAATGTTTACCTTGAGAAACGTGAGGTGAAAGCGATCGATTGACATGAAAAGTCCATTTATAGTCACTCATGGCTTCAAAAGCCTTATTACTCGCCTTAAAAGGTTTTATAATCTTATTATTGATTTTAACTTGAAATTTTTTGCATTTTTCATTAAGACAGATTGTAATTGAATGTTTACCTTGAGAAACGTGAAGCAAAAGCCATCCATTGATGAGAAAAGTCCATTTGCAGTCACTCATGCCTTTGGAAGCCTTATTCCCCTCTTTAAATGGTTTTATAATCTCGTTATTAACTTAAAGTTGAATTTTTTTACATTTTTCATTAAAACTGATTAAAATTGAATGTTTACCTTGAGAAACATGAGGTGAAAGCGATCGATTGACAAGAAAAGTCCATTTATAGTCACCATGGCTTCAAAAGCCTTATTACTCGCCTTAAAAGGTTTTATAATCTTATTATTGATTTTAACTTGAATTTTTTTGCATTTTTCATTAAGACAGATTGTAATTGAATGTTTATCTCAGGAAACGTGATGCGAAAGCCATCCATTAACAAGAAAAGTCCATTTGCGGTCACTCAAGCCTTCGAAAGCCTTATTCCCCTCTTTAAATGGTTTTATGATCTCGTTATTAATTTAAAGTGGAATTTTTTTACATTTTGCATTAAAACATATTATAATTGAATGTTTACCTTGAGGAACATGAAGTGAAAGCGATCGATTAACAAGAAAATTCCATTTATAGTCACTCATGGCTTCAAAAGCCTTATTACTCGCCTCAAAAAGTTTTATAATGTTACTATTAATTTTAAGTTGTATTTTTTTACTTTTTTCATCAAAACAGATTGTAATTGAATGTTTACCTCGAGAAACGTGAAGCGAAAGCCATCCATTGACAAGAAAAGTACATTTGTAGTCACTCATGCCTTCGAAAGCCTTACTAGTCGCTTTAAAAGGTTTTATAATCTTATTATTGATTTTAACTTGAATTGTTTTACATTCGTCATTAAGACAGATTGTAATTGAATGTTTACCTCGAAAAACCTGAAGCGAAAGCCATCCATTGACGAGAAAAGTCCATTTGCAGTCACTCATGCCTTTGGAAGCCTTATTCCCTTCTTTAAATGGTTTTATAATCTCGTTATTAATTTAAAGTTGAATTTTTTTACATTTTTCATTAAAATATATTATAATTGAATGTTTACCTTGAGAAACATGAAGTGAAAGCGATCGATTGACAAGAAAATTCCATTTATAGTCACTCATGGCTTCAAAAGCCTTATTACTCGCCTCAAAGGGTTTTATAATGTTACTATTAATTTTAAGTTGTATTGTTTTACATTTTTCATCAAAACAGATTGTAATTGAATGTTTACCTCGAGAAACGTGAAGCGAAAGCCATCCATTGACAAGAAAAGTACATTTGTAGTCACTCATGCCTTCGAAAGCCTTACTAGTCGCTTTAAAGGGTTTTATAATCTTATTATTGATTTTAACTTGAATTGTTTTACATTCGTCATTAAGATAGATTGTAATTGAATGTTTACCTCGGGAAACCTGAAGCGAAAGCCATCCATTGACAGGAAAAGTCCATTTGCAGTCACTCATGCCTTTGGAAGCATTATTCCCCTCTTTAAATGGTTTTATGATGTCGTTATTAATTTTCAATTGAATTTTTTTACATTTTTCATTAAAACAAATTAAAATTGAATGTTTACCTTGAGAAACGTGAGGTGAAAGCGATCGATTGACATAAAAAGTCCATTTATAGTCACTCATGGCTTCAAAAGCCTTATTACTCGCCTTAAAAGGTTTTATAATCTTATTATTGATTTTAACTTGAATTTTTTTGCATTTTTCAGTAAGACAGATTGTAATTGAATGTTTACCTTGAGAAACGTGAAGCAAAAGCCATCCATTGATGAGAAAAGTCCATTTGCAGTCACTCATGCCTTTGAAAGCCTTATTCCCCTCTTTAAATGGTTTTATAATCTCGTTATTAACTTAAAGTTGAATTTTTTTACATTTTTCATTAAAACTGATTAAAATTGAATGTTTACCTTGAGAAACATGAGGTGAAAGCGATCGATTGACAAGAAAAGTCCATTTATAGTCACTCATGGCTTCAAAAGCCTTATTACTCGCCTTAAAAGGTTTTATAATCTTATTATTGATTTTAACTTGAATTTGTTTGCATTTTACATTAAGACAGATTGTAATTGAATGTTTACCTCGGGAAACGTGAAGCAAAAGCCATCCATTGACGAGAAAAGTCCATTTGCAGTCACTCATGCCTTTGGAAGCCTTATTCCCCTCTTTAAATGGTTTTACAACATCGTTATTAACTTAAATTTGAATTTTTTTACATGTTTCATTAAAACTGATTAAAATTGAATGTTTACCATGAGAAACATGAGGTGAAAGCGATCGATTGACAAGAAAAGTTCATTTATAGTCACTCATGGCTTCAAAAGCCTTATTACTCGCCTTAAAAGGTTTTATAATCTTATTATTGATTTTAACTTGAATTTTTTTGCATTTTTCATTAAGACAGATTGTAATTGAATGTTTATCTCAGGAAACGTGATGCGAAAGCCATCCATTAACAAGAAAAGTCCATTTGCGGTCACTCATGCCTTTGGAAGCCTTATTCCCCTCTTTAAATGGTTTTATAATCTCGTTATTAACTTAAATTTGAATTTTTTTACATTTTTCATTAAAACTGATTAAAATTGAATGTTTACCTTGAGAAACATGAGGTGAAAGCGATCGATTGACAAGAAAAGTCCATTTATAGTCACTCATGGCTTCAAAAGCCTTATTACTCGCCTTAAAAGGTTTTATAATCTTATTATTGATTTTAACTTGAATTTTTTTGCATTTTTCATTAAGACAGATTGTAATTGAATGTTTACCTCAGGAAACGTGATGCGAAAGCCATTCATTAACAAGAAAAGTCCATTTACGGTCACTCAAGCCTTCGAAAGCCTTATTCCCCTCTTTAAATGGTTTTATGATCTCGTTATTAATTTAAAGTGAAATTTTTTTACATTTTGCATTAAAACATATTATAATTGAATGTTTACCTTGAGGAACATGAAGTGAAAGCGATCGATTGACAAGAAAATTCCATTTATAGTCACTCATGGCTTCAAAAGCCTTATTACTCGCCTCAAAGGGTTTTATAATGTTACTATTAATTTTAAGTTGTATTTTTTTACATTTTTCATCAAAACAGATTGTAATTGAATGTTTACCTCGAGAAACGTGAAGCGAAAGCCATCCATTGACAAGAAAAGTACATTTGCGGTCACTCATGACTTTGGAAGCCTTATTCCCTTCTTTAAATGGTTTTATAATCTCGTTATTAATTTAAAGTTGAATTTTTTTACATTTTTCATTAAAATATATTATAATTGAATGTTTACCTTGAGAAACATGAAGTGAAAGCGATCGATTGACAAGAAAATTCCATTTATAGTCACTCATGGCTTCAAAAGCCTTATTACTCGCCTCAAAGGGTTTTATAATCTTATTATTGATTTTAACATGTATTTTTTTACATTTTTCATTAAGACAGATTGTTATTGAATGTTTACCTTGAGAAACGTGAGGTGAAAGCGATCGATTGACAAGAAAAGGCCATTTATAGTCACTCAAGGCTTCAAAAGCCTTATTACTCGCCTTAAAGGGTTTTATAATCTTATTATTGATTTTAACTTGTATTTTTTTACATTTTTCATTAAGACAGATTGTTATTGAATGTTTACCTTGAGAAACGTGAGGTGAAAGCGATCAATTGACAAGAAAAGGCCATTTATAGTCACTCAAGGCTTCAAAAGCCTTATTACTCGCCTTAAAGGGTTTTATAATCTTATTATTGATTTTAACTTGTATTTTTTTACATTTTTCATTAAGACAGATTGTAATTGAATGTTTACCTCGGGAAACGTGAAGCGAAAGCCATCCATTGACAGGAAAAGTCCATTTGCAGTCACTCATGCCTTTGAAAGCATTATTCCCCTCTTTAAATGGTTTTATGATCTCGTTATTAATTTAAAGTGTAATTTTTTTACATTTTTCATTAAAACAGATTAGCATTGAATGTTTGCCTTGGGAAACGTAAAGTGAAAGTGATCGATTGACAAGACAAGTCCATTTATAGTCACTCATGGCTTCTAAAGCCTTATTACTCGCTTTAAAGGGTTTTATAATCTTATTATTGAATTTAAGTTGTATTTTTTTACATTTTTCATTACGACAGATTGCAATTGAATGTTTACCTCAGGAAACGTGAAGCGAAAGCCATCCATTGACAGGAAAAGTCCATTTGCAGTCACTCATGCCTTTGAAAGCATTATTCCCCTCTTTAAATGATTTTATGATGTCGTTATTAATTTTCAATTGAATTTTTTTACATTTTTCATTAAAACAAATTAAAATTTAATGTTTACCTTGAGAAACGTGAGGTGAAAGCGATCGATTGACAAGAAAAGTCCATTTATAGTCACTCATGGCTTCAAAAGCCTTATTACTCGCCTTAAAAGGTTTTATAATCTTATTATTGATTTTAACTTGAATTTGTTTGCATTTTACATTAAGACAGATTGTAATTGAATGTTTACCTCGGGAAACGTGAAGCAAAAGCCATCCATTGACGAGAAAAGTCCATTTGCAGTCACTCATACCTTTGGAAGCCTTATTCCCCTCTTTAAATGGTTTTACAACATCGTTATTAACTTAAATTTGAATTTTTTTACATGTTTCATTAAAACTGATTAAAATTGAATGTTTACCTTGAGAAACATGAGGTGAAAGCGATCGATTGACAAGAAAAGTTCATTTATAGTCACTCATGGCTTCAAAAGCCTTATTACTCGCCTTAAAAGGTTTTATAATCTTATTATTGATTTTAACTTGAATTTTTTTGCATTTTTCATTAAGACAGATTGTAATTGAATGTTTATCTCAGGAAACGTGATGCGAAAGCCATCCATTAACAAGAAAAGTCCATTTGCGGTCACTCAAGCCTTCGAAAGCCTTATTCCCCTCTTTAAATGGTTTTATGATCTCGTTATTAATTTAAAGTGGAATTTTTTTACATTTTGCATTAAAACATATTATAATTGAATGTTTACCTTGAGGAACATGAAGTGAAAGCGATTGATTGACAAGAAAAGTCCATTTATAGTCACTCATGGCTTCAAAAGCCTTATTACTCGCCTCAAAGGGTTTTATAATGTTACTATTAATTTTAAGTTGTATTTTTTTACATTTTTCATCAAAACAGATTGTAATTGAATGTTTACCTCGAGAAACGTGAAGCGAAAGCCATCCATTGACAAGAAAAGTACATTTGTAGTCACTCATGCCTTCGAAAGCCTTACTAGTCGCTTTAAAGGGTTTTATAATCTTATTATTGATTTTAACTTGAATTGTTTTACATTCGTCATTAAGACAGATTGTAATTGAATGTTTACCTCGAAAAACCTGAAGCGAAAGCCATCCATTGACGAGAAAAGTCCATTTGCAGTCACTCATGCCTTTGGAAGCCTTATTCCCTTCTTTAAATGGTTTTATAATCTCGTTATTAATTTAAAGTTGAATTTTTGTACATTTTTCATTAAAATATATTATAATTGAATGTTTACCTTGAGAAACATGAAGTGAAAGCGATCGATTGACAAGAAAATTCCATTTATAGTCACTCATGGCTTCAAAAGCCTTATTACTCGCCTCAAAGGGTTTTATAATCTTATTATTGATTTTAACATGTATTTTTTTACATTTTTCATTAAGACAGATTGTTATTGAATGTCTATCTTGAGAAACGTGAGGTGAAAGCGATCGATTGACAAGAAAAGGCCATTTATAGTCACTCAAGGCTTCAAAAGCCTTATTACTCGCCTTAAAGGGTTTTATAATCTTATTATTGATTTTAACTTGTATTTTTTTACATTTTTCATTAAGACAGATTGTTATTGAATGTTTACCTTGAGAAACGTGAGGTGAAAGCGATCGATTGACAAGAAAAGGCCATTTATAGTCACTCAAGGCTTCAAAAGCCTTATTACTCGCCTTAAAGGGTTTTATAATCTTATTATTGATTTTAACTTGTATTTTTTTACATTTTTCATTAAGACAGATTGTAATTGAATGTTTACCTCGGGAAACGTGAAGCGAAAGCCATCCATTGACAAGAAAATTCCATTTGCGGTCACTCAAGCCTTCGAAAGGCTTATTCCCCTCTTTAAATGGTTTTATGATCTCGTTATTAATTTAAAGTGTAATTTTTTTACATTTTTCATTAAAACAGATTAGCATTGAATGTTTGCCTTGGGAAACGTAAAGTGAAAGTGATCGATTGACAAGACAAGTCCATTTATTGTCACTTATGGCTTCTAAACCCTTATTACTCGCTTTAAAGGGTTTTATAATCTTATTATTGAATTTAAGTTGTATTTTTTTACATTTTTCATTACGACAGATTGTAATTGAATGTTTACCTTAGGAAACGTGAAGCGAAAGCCATCCATTGACAGGAAAAGTCCATTTGCAGTCACTCATGCCTTTGGAAGCATTATTCCCCTCTTTAAATGGTTTTATGATGTCGTTATTAATTTTCAATTGAATTTTTTTACATTTTTCATTAAAACAAATTAAAATTGAATGTTTACCTTGAGAAACGTGAGGTGAAAGCGATCGATTGACATGAAAAGTCCATTTATAGTCACTCATGGCTTCAAAAGCCTTATTACTCGCCTTAAAAGGTTTTATAATCTTATTATTGATTTTAACTTGAATTTTTTTGCATTTTTCATTAAGACAGATTGTAATTGAATGTTTACCTTGAGAAACGTGAAGCAAAAGCCATCCATTGATGAGAAAAGTCCATTTGCAGTCACTCATGCCTTTGGAAGCCTTATTCCCCTCTTTAAATGGTTTTATAATCTCGTTATTAACTTAAAGTTGAATTTTTTTACATTTTTCATTAAAACTGATTAAAATTGAATGTTTACCTTGAGAAACATGAGGTGAAAGCGATCGATTGACAAGAAAAGTCCATTTATAGTCACCATGGCTTCAAAAGCCTTATTACTCGCCTTAAAAGGTTTTATAATCTTATTATTGATTTTAACTTGAATTTTTTTGCATTTTTCATTAAGACAGATTGTAATTGAATGTTTATCTCAGGAAACGTGATGCGAAAGCCATCCATTAACAAGAAAAGTCCATTTGCGGTCACTCAAGCCTTCGAAAGCCTTATTCCCCTCTTTAAATGGTTTTATGATCTCGTTATTAATTTAAAGTGGAATTTTTTTACATTTTGCATTAAAACATATTATAATTGAATGTTTACCTTGAGGAACATGAAGTGAAAGCGATCGATTAACAAGAAAATTCCATTTATAGTCACTCATGGCTTCAAAAGCCTTATTACTCGCCTCAAAAAGTTTTATAATGTTACTATTAATTTTAAGTTGTATTTTTTTACTTTTTTCATCAAAACAGATTGTAATTGAATGTTTACCTCGAGAAACGTGAAGCGAAAGCCATCCATTGACAAGAAAAGTACATTTGTAGTCACTCATGCCTTCGAAAGCCTTACTAGTCGCTTTAAAAGGTTTTATAATCTTATTATTGATTTTAACTTGAATTGTTTTACATTCGTCATTAAGACAGATTGTAATTGAATGTTTACCTCGAAAAACCTGAAGCGAAAGCCATCCATTGACGAGAAAAGTCCATTTGCAGTCACTCATGCCTTTGGAAGCCTTATTCCCTTCTTTAAATGGTTTTATAATCTCGTTATTAATTTAAAGTTGAATTTTTTTACATTTTTCATTAAAATATATTATAATTGAATGTTTACCTTGAGAAACATGAAGTGAAAGCGATCGATTGACAAGAAAATTCCATTTATAGTCACTCATGGCTTCAAAAGCCTTATTACTCGCCTCAAAGGGTTTTATAATGTTACTATTAATTTTAAGTTGTATTGTTTTACATTTTTCATCAAAATAGATTGTAATTGAATGTTTACCTCGAGAAACGTGAAGCGAAAGCCATCCATTGACAAGAAAAGTACATTTGTAGTCACTCATGCCTTCGAAAGCCTTACTAGTCGCTTTAAAGGGTTTTATAATCTTATTATTGATTTTAACTTGAATTGTTTTACATTCGTCATTAAGATAGATTGTAATTGAATGTTTACCTCGGGAAACCTGAAGCGAAAGCCATCCATTGACGAGAAAAGTCCATTTGCAGTCACTCATGCCTTTGGAAGCCTTATTCCCTTCTTTAAATGGTTTTATAATCTCGTTATTAATTTAAAGTTGAATTTTTTTTACATTTTTCGTTAAAATATATTATAATTGAATGTTTACCTTGAGAAACATGAAGTGAAAGCGATCGATTGACAAGAAAATTCCATTTATAGTCACTCATGGCTTCAAAAGCCTTATTACTCGCCTCAAAGGGTTTTATAATCTTATTATTGATTTTAACATGTATTTTTTTACATTTTTCATTAAGACAGATTGTTATTGAATGTTTACCTTGAGAAACGTGAGGTGAAAGCGATCGATTGACAAGAAAAGGCCATTTATAGTCACTCAAGGCTTCAAAAGCCTTATTACTCGCCTTAAAGGGTTTTATAATCTTATTATTGATTTTAACTTGTATTTTTTTACATTTTTCATTAAGACAGATTGTTATTGAATGTTTACCTTGAGAAACGTGAGGTGAAAGCGATCGATTGACAAGAAAAGGCCATTTATAGTCACTCAAGGCTTCAAAAGCCTTATTACTCGCCTGAAAGGGTTTTATAATCTTATTATTGATTTTAACTTGTATTTTTTTACATTTTTCATTAAGACAGATTGTAATTGAATGTTTACCTCGGGAAACGTGAAGCGAAAGCCATCCATTGACAAGTAAATTCCATTTGCGGTCACTCAAGCCTTCGAAAGCCTTATGCCCCTCTTTAAATGGTTTTATGATCTCGTTATTAATTTAAAGTGGAATTTTTTTACATTTTTCATTAAAACAGATTAGCATTGAATATTTGCCTTGGGAAACGTCAAGTGAAAGTGATCGATTGACAAGAAAAGTCCATTTATAGTCACTCATGGCTTCTAAAGCCTTATTACTCGCTTTAAAGGGTTTTATAATCTTATTATTGAATTTAAGTTGTATTTTTTTACATTTTTCATTACGACAAATTGTAATTGAATGTTTACCTCAGGAAATGTGAAGCGAAAGCCATCCATTGATAGGAAAAGTCCATTTGCAGTCACTCATGCCTTTGAAAGCATTATTCCCCTCTTTAAATGGTTTTATGATGTCGTTATTAATTTTCAATTGAATTTTTGTACATTTTTCATTAAAACAAATTAAAATTGAATGTTTACCTTGAGAAACGTGAGGTGAAAGCGATCGATTGACAAGAAAAGTCCATTTATAGTCACTCATGGCTTCAAAAGCCTTATTACTCGCCTTAAAAGGTTTTATAATCTTATTATTGATTTTAACTTGAATTTTTTTGCATTTTTCATTAAGACAGATTGTAATTGAATGTTTACCTTGAGAAACGTGAAGCAAAAGCCATCCATTGACGAGAAAAGTCCATTTGCAGTCACTCATGCCTTTGGAACCCTTATTCCCCTCTTTAAATGGTTTTATAATCTCGTTATTAACTTAAAGTTGAATTTTTTTACATTTTTCATTAAAACTGATTAAAATTAAATGTTTACCTTGAGAAACATGCGGTGAAAGCGATCGATTGACAAGAAAAGTCCATTTATAGTCACTCATGGCTTCAAAAGCCTTATTACTCGCCTTAAAAGGTTTTATAATCTTATTATTGATTTTAACTTGAAATTTTTTGCTTTTTTCATTAAGACAGATTGTAATTGAATGTTTACCTCAGGAAACGTGATGCGAAAGCCATCCATTAACAAGAAAAGTCCATTTGCGGTCACTCAAGCCTTCGAAAGCCTTATTCCCCTCTTTAAATTGTTTTATGATCTCGTTATTAATTTAAAGTGGAATTTTTTTACATTTTACATTAAAACATATTATAATTGAATGTTTACCTTGGGGAACATGAAGTGAAAGCGATCGATTGACAAGAAAATTCCATTTATAGTCACTCATGGCTTCAAAAGCCTTATTACTCGCCTCAAAGGGTTTTATAATCTTACTATTAATTTTAAGTTGAATTTTTTTCCATTTTTCATTAAAATATATTATAATTGAATGTTTACCTTGAGAAACATGAAGTGAAAGCGATCGATTGACAAGAAAATTTCATTTATAGTCACTCATGGCTTCAAAAGCCTTATTACTCGCCTTAAAGGGTTTTATAATCTTATTATTGATTTTAACTTGTATTTTTTTACATTTTTCATTAAGACAGAATGTTATTGAATGTTTACCTTGAGAAACGTGAGGTGAAAGTGATCGATTGACAAGAAAAGGCCATTTATAGTCACTCAAGGCTTCAAAAGCCTTATTACTCGCCTTAAAGGGTTTTATAATCTTATTATTGATTTTAACTTGTATTTTTTTACATTTTTCATTAAGACAGATTGTAATTAAATGTTTACCTCGGGAAACGTGAAGCGAATGCCATCCATTGACAAGAAAATTCCATTTGCGGCCACTCAAGCCTTCGAAAGCCTTATTCCCCTCTTTAAATGGTTTTATGATCTCGTTATTATTTTAAAATGGAATTTTTTTACATTTTTCATTAAAACAGATTAGCATTGAATGTTTGCCTTGGGAAACGTGAAGTGAAAGTGATCGATTGACAAGAAAAGTCCATTTATAGTCACTCATGGCTTCTAAAGCCTTATTACTCGCTTTAAAGGGTTTTATAATCTTATTATTGAATTTAAGTTGTATTTTTTTACATTTTTCATTAAGACAGATTGTAATTGAATGTTTACCTCAGGAAACGTGAAGCGAAAGCTATCCATTGACAGGAAATGTCCATTTGCAGTCACTCATGCCTTCGAAAGCATTATTCCCCTCTTTAAATGGTTTTATAATGTCGTTATTAATTTTCAATTGAATTTTTTTTCATTTTTCATTAAAACAAATTAAAATTGAATGTTTACCTTGAGAAACGTGAGGTGAAAGCGATCGATTGACAAGAAAAGTCCATTTATAGTCACTCATGGCTTCAAAAGCCTTATAACTCGCCTTAAAAGGTTTTATAATCTTATTATTGATTTTAACTTGAATTTTTTTGCATTTTTCATTAAGACAGATTGTAATTGAATGTTTACCTCGGGAAACATGAAGCAAAAGCCATCCATTGACGAGAAAAGTCCATTTGCAGTCACTCATGCCTTTGGAAACCTTATTCCCCTCTTTAAATGGTTTTATAATCTCGTTATTAACTTAAAGTGAAAATTTTTTTACATTTTTCGTTAAAACATATTATAATTGAATGTTTACCTTGAGAAACATGAAGTGAAAGCGATCGATTGACAAGAAAATTCCATTTATAGTCACTCATGGCTTCAAAAGCCTTATTACTCGCCTGAAAGGGTTTTATAATCTTATTATTAATTTTAAGTTGTATTTTTTTACATTTTTCATCAAAACAGATTGTAATTGAATGTTTACCTCGAGAAACGTGAAGTGAAAGCCATCCATTGACAAGAAAAGTACATTTGTAGTCACTCATGCCTTCGAAAGCCTTACTAGTCGCTTTAGAGGATTTTATAATCTTATTATTGATTTTAACTTGACTTGTTTTACATTCTTCATTAAGACAGATTGTAATTGAATGTTTTCCTTGGGAAACATGAAGCGAAAGCCATCCGTTGACAAGAAAAGTCCATTTGCAGCCACTCATGCCTTTGGAAGCCTTATTCCCCTCTTTAAATGGTTTTATAATCTCGTTATTAATTTAAAGTTGAATTTTTTTACATTTGTCATTAAAACATATTATAATTGAATGTTTACCTTGAGAAACATGAAGTGAAAGCGATCGATTGACAAGAAAATTCCATTTATACTCACTCATGGCTTCAAAAGCCTTATTACTCGCCTCAAAGGGTTTTATAATCTTATTATTGATTTTAACTTGTATTTTTTTACATTTTTCATTAAGACAGATTGTTATTGAATGTTTACCTTGAGAAACGTGAGGTGAAAGCGATCGATTGATAAGAAAAGGCCATTTATAGTCACTCAAGGCTTCAAAAGCCTTATTACTCGCCTTAAAGGGTTTTATAATCTTATTATTGATTTTAACTTGTATTTTTTTACATTTTTTATTTAGACAGATTGTAATTGAATGTTTACTCGGGAAACGTAAAGCGAAAGCCATCCATTGACAAGAAAAGTCCATTTGCGGTTACTCAAGCCTTCGAAAGCCTTATTCCCCTCTTTAAATGGTGTTATGATGTTGTTATTAATTTCCAATTGAATTTTTTTACATTTTTCATTACAACAGATTAAAATTGAATGTTTGCCTTGGGAAACGTGAAGTGAAAGTGATCGATTGACAAGAAAAGTCCATTTATAGTCACTCATGGCTTCTAAAGCCTTATTACTCGCTTTAAAGGGTTTTATAATCTTATTATTGTATTTAAGTTGTATTTTTTTACATTTTTCATTCAGACAAATTGAATGTTTACCTCAGGAAACGTGAAGCGAAAGCCATCCATTGACAGGGAAAGTCCATTTGCAGTCACTCATGCCTTCGAAAGCCTTATTCCCCTCTTTAAATGGTGTTATGATGTTGTTATTAATTTTCAATTGAATTTTTTTACATTTTTCATTAAAACAGATTAAAATTGAATGTTTACCTTGAGAAACGTGAGGTGAAAGCGATCGATTTACAAGAAAAGTCCATTTATAGTCACTCATAGCTTCGAAAGCCTTATTACTCGCCTTAAAAGGTTTTATAATCTAATTATTGATATTAACTTGAATTGTTTTGTATTTTTCATTAAGACAGATTGTAATTGAATGTTTACCTTAGGAAACGTGAAGCAAAAGCCATCCATTGACGAGAAAAGTCCATTTGCAGTCACTCATGCCTTTGGAAGCCTTATTCCCCTCTTTAAATGCTTTTATAATCTCGTTATTAACTTAAAGTTGAATTTTTTTACATTTTTCATAAAAACTGATTAAAATTGAATGTTTACCTTAAGAAACCTGAGGTGAAAGCGATCGATTGACAAGAAAAGTCCATTTATAGTCACTCATGGCTTTAAAAGCCTTATTACTCGCCTTAAAAGGTTTTATAATCTTATTATTGATTTTAACTTGATTTTTTTTGCATTTTTCATTAAGACAGATTGTAATTGAATGTTTACCTCAGGAAACGTGAAGCGAAAGCCATCCATTAATAAGAAAAGTCCATTTGCGGTCACTCAAGCCTTCGAAAGCCTGATTCCCCTCTTTAAATGGTTTTATGATCTCGTTATTAATTTAAAGTGGAATTTTTTTACATTTTACATTAAAACATATTATAATTGAATGTTTACCTTGAGGAACATGAAGTGAAAGCGATTGATTGACAAGAAAATTCCATTTATAGTCACTCATGGCTTCAAAAGCCTTATCACTCGCCTCAAAGGGTTTTATAATCTTACTATTAATTTTAAGTTGAATTTTTTTACATTTTTCATCAAAACAGATTGTAATTGAATGTTAACCTCGAGAAACTTGAAGCGAAAGCCATCCATTGACAAGAAAAGTACATTTGTAGTCACTCATACCTTCGAAAGCCTTACTAGTCGCTTTACAGGGTTTTATAATCTTATTATTGATTTTAACTTGAATTGTTTTACATTCGTCATTAAGACAGATTGTAATTGAATGTTGACCTCGGGATACCTGAAGCGAAAGCCATCCATTGACGAGAAAAGTCCATTTGCAGTCACTCATGCGTTGAGAAGCCTTATTCTTTTCTTTAAATGGTTTTATAATCTCGTTATTAATTTAAAGTTTAATTTTTTCACAGTTTTCATTAAAATATATTATAATTGAATGTTGACCTTGAGAAACATGAAGTGAAAGCGATCGATTGACAAGAAAATTCCATTTATAGTCACTCATGGCTTCAAAAGCCTTATTACTCGCCTCAAAGGGTTTTATAATCTTATTATTGATTTTAACATGTATTTTTTTACATTTTTCATTAAGACAGATTGTTATTGAATGTTTACCTTGAGAAACGTGAGGTGAAAGCAATCGATTGACAAGAAAAGGCCATTTATAGTCACTCAAGGCTTCAAAAGCCTTATTACTCGCCTTAAAGGATTTTATAATCTTGTTATTGATTTTAACTTGTATTTTTTTACATTTTTCATTAAGACAGATTGTTATTGAATGTTTACCTTGAGAAACGTGAGGTGAAAGCTATCGATTGACAAGAAAAGGCCATTTATAGTCACTTAAGGCTTCAAAAGCCTTATTACTCGCCTTAAAGGGTTTTATAATCGTATTATTGATTTTAACTTGAGTTGTTTTACATTCGTCATTAAGACAGATTGTAATTGACTGTTTACCTCGGGATACCTGAAGCGAAAGCCATCCATTGACGAGAAAAGTCCATTTGCAGTCACTCATGCCTTTGGAAGCCTGATTCTTTTCTTTAAATAGTTTTATAATCTCGTTATTAATTTAAAGTTGAATTTTTTTACATTTTTCATTAAAATAGATTAAAATTGAATGTTTACCTTGAGAAACGTGAGGTGAAAGCGATCGATTGACAAGAAAAGTCCATTTATAGTCACTCATGGCTTCAAAAGCCTTATTACTCGCCTCAAAGGGTTTTATAATGTTACTATTGGTTTTAACTTGTATTTTTTTACATTTTTCATTAAGACAGATTGTTATTGAATGTTTACCTTGAGAAACGTGAGGTGTAAGCGATCGATTGACAAGAAAAGACCATTTATAGTCATTCAAGGCTTCAAAAGCCTTATTACTCGCCTTAATGGGTTTTATAATCTTATTATTGATTTTAACTTGTATTTTTTTACATTTTTCATTAAGACAGATTGTAATTAAATATTTACCTCGGGAATCGTAAAGCGAAAGCCATCCAGTGACAAGAAAAGTCCATTTGCGGTCACTCAAGCCTTCGGAAGCCTTATTCCCCTATTTAAATGGTTTTCTGATCTCGTTATTAATTTAAAGTGCAATTTTTTTACATTTTTCATTAAAACAGGTTAGAATTGAATGTTTGCCTTGGGAAACGTGAAGTGAAAGTGATCGATTGACAAGAAAAGACCATTTATAGTCACTCATGGCTTCTAAAGCCTTATTACTCGCCTCAAAGGGTTTTATAATCTTACTAATGATTTTAACTTGTATTTTTTTACATTTTTCTTTAAGATAGATTGTTATTGAATGTTTACCTTGAGAAACGTGAAGTGTAAGCGATCGATTGACAAGAAAAGGCCATTTATAGTCATTCAAGGCTTCAAAAGCCTTATTACTCGCCTTAATGGGTTTTGTAATCTTACTATTGATTTTAACTTGTATTTTTTTACATTTTTCATTAAGACAGATTGTAATTGAATGTTTACCTCGGGAAACTTGAAGCGAAAGCCATCCATTAACAAGAAAAGTCCATTTGCGATCACTCAAGCCTTCGAAAGCCTTATTCCCCTCTTTAAATGGTTTTATGATCTCCTTATTAATTTAAAGTGGAATTTTTTTACATTTTTCATTAAAACATATTATAATTGAATGTTTACCTTGAGGAACATGAAGTGAAAGCGATCGATTGACAAGAAAATGCCATTTATAGTCACTCATGGCTTCAAAAGCCTTATTACTCGCCTTAAAGGGTTTTATAATCTTACTATTAATTTTAAGTTGTATTTTTTTACATTTTTCATCAAAACAGATTGTAATTGAATGTTTACCTCAGGAAACGTGAAGCGAAAGCCATCCATTGACGAGAAAAGTCCATTTGCAGCCACTCATGCCTTTGGAAGCCTTATTCCCCTCTTTAAATGGTTTGATAATCTCGTTATTAATTTAAAGTTGAATTTTTTTACATTTTTCATTAAAACATATTATAATTGAATGTTTACCTTGAGAAACATGAAGTGAAAGTGATCGATTGACAAGAAAATTTCATTTATAGTCACTCATGGCTTCAAAAGCCTTATTACTCGCCTCAAAGGGTTTTACAATCTTATTATTGATTTTAACATGTATTTTTTTACATTTTTCATTAAGACAGATAGTTATTGAATGTTTACCTTGAGAAACGTGAGGTGAAAGCGATCGATTGACAAGAAAAGGCCATTTATAGTCACTCAAGGCTTCAAAAGCCTTATTACTCGCCTTAAAGGGTTTTATAATCTTATTATTGATTTTAACTTGTATTTTTTTACATTTGTCATTAAGGCAGGTTGTTATTGACTGTTTACCTTGAGAAACTTGAGGTGAAAGCAATCGATTGACAAGAAAAGGCCATTTATAGTCACTCAAAGCTTCAAAAGCCTTATTACTTGCCTTAAAGGGTTTTATAATCTTATTATTGATTTTAACTTGTATTTTTTTACATTTTTCATTAAGACAGATTGTAATTGAATGTTTACCTCGGGAAACGTAAAGCGAAAGCCTTCCAGTGACAAGAAAAGTCCATTTGCGGTCACTCAAGCCTTCGGAAGCCTTATTCCCCTATTTAAATGGTTTTCTAATCTCGTTATTAATTTAAAGTGGAATTTTTTTACATTTTTCATTAAAACAGATTAGAATTGAATGTTTGCCTTGGGAAACGTGAAGTGAAAGTGATCGATTGACAAGAAAAGACCATTTATAGTCACTCATGGCTTCTAAAGCATTGTTACTCGCTTTAAAGGGTTTTCTAATCTTATTATTGAATTTAAGTTGTATTTTTTTACATTTCTCATTAAGACAGATTGTAATTGAATGTTTACCTCAGGAAACGTGAAGCGAAAGCCATCCATTGATAGGAAAAGTCCATTTGCAGTCACTCATGCCTTCGAAAGCCTTATTCCCCTCTTTAAATGGTGTTATGATGTTGTTATTAATTTTCAATTGAATTTGTTTACATTTTCCATTAAAACAGATTAAAATTGAATGTTTACCTTGAGAAACGTGAGGTGAAAGCGATCGATTGATAAGAAAAGGCAATTTATAGTCACTCAAGGCTTCAAAAGCCTTAGTACTCGCCTTAAAAGGTTTTATAATCTAATTATTGATTTTAACTTGTACTTTTTTGCATTTTACATTAAGACAGATTGTAATTGAATGTTTACCTCGGGAAACGTGAAGCGAAAGCCATCCATTGACAAGAAAAGTCCATTTACGGTCACTCAAGCCTTCGAAAGCCTTATTCCCCTCTTTAAATGGTTTTATGATCTCGTTATTAATTTAAAGTGGAATTTTTTTACATTTTTCGTTAAAACATATTACAATTGAATGTTTGCCTTGGGAAACGTGAAGTGAAAGTGATCGATTGACAAGAAAAGTCCATTTATAGTCACTCATGGCTTCTAAAGCCTTATTACTCGCTTTAAAAGGTTTTATAATCTTATTATTGAATTTAAGTTGTATTTTTTTACATTTTTCATTAAGACAGATTGTAATTGAATGTTTACCTCAGGAAACGTGAAGCGAGAGCCATCCATTGACAGAAAAACTCCATTTGCAGTCACTCATGCCTTCGAAAGCCTTATTCCCCTCTTTAAATGGTTTTATCATGTCGTTATTAATTTTCAATTGAATTTTTTTACATTTTTCATTCAAACAGATTAAAATTGAATGTTTACCTTGAGAAACGTGAGGTGAAAGCGATCGATTGACAAGAAAAGTCCATTTATAGTCACTCATGGCTTTAAAAGCCTTATTACTCGCCTTAAAAGGTTTTATAATCTTATTATTGATTTTAACTTGAATTTTTTTGCATTTTTCATTAAGACAGATTGTAATTGAATGTTTACCTCGGGAAACGTGAAGCAAAAGCCATCCATTGACGAGAAAAGTCCATTTGCATCACTCATGCCTTTGGAAGCCTTATTCCCCTCTTTAAATGGTTTTATAATCTCGTTATTAATTTAAAGTGGAATTGTTTTACATTTTTCATTAAAACATATTATAATTGAATGTTTACCTTGAGAAACATGAAGTGAAAGCGATCAATTGAGAAGAAAATTTCATTTATAGCCACTCATGGCTTCAAAAGTCTTATTACTCGCCTCAAAGGGTTTTATAATCTTATTATTAATTTTAAGTTGTATTTGTTTACATTTTTCATCAAAACAGATTGTAATTGAATGTTTACCTCGAGAAACTTCAAGCGAAAGCCATCCATTGACAAGAAAAGCACATTTGTAGTCACTCATGCCTTCGAAAGCCTTACTAGTCGCTTTACAGGGTTTTATAATCTTATTATTGATTTTAACTTGAATTGTTTTACATTCGTCATTAAGACAGATTGTAATTGAATGTTTACCTCGGGATACCTGAAGCGAAAGCCATCCATTGACGAGAAAAGTCCATTTGCAGTCACTCATGCCTTTGGAAGCCTTATTCCCCTCTTTAAATGGTTTTATAATCTCGTTATTAGTTTAAAGTGGAATTGTTTTATATTTTTCATTAAAACATACTATAATTGAATGTTTACCTTGAGAAACATGAAGTGAAAGCGATCGATTGACAAGAAAATTCCATTTATAGCCACTCATGGCTTCAAAAGTCTTATTACTCGCCTCAAAGGGTTTTATAATCTTATTATTAATTTTAAGTTGTATTTGTTTACATTTTTCATCAAAACAGATTGTAATTGAATGTTTATCTCGAGAAACGTGAAGTGAAAGCCATCCATTGACAAGAAAAGCACATTTGTAGTCACTCATGCCTTCGAAAGCCTTACTAGTCGCTTTATAGGCTTTTATAATCTTATTATTGATTTTAACTTGAATTGTTTTACATTCTTCATTAAGACAGATTGTAATTGAATGTTTACCTCGGGAAACCTGAAGCGAAAGCAATCCATTGACGAGAACAGTCCATTTGCAGTCACTCATACCATTGGAAGCCTTATTCCCCTCTTTAAATGATTTTATAATCTTGTTATTAATTTAAAGTGGAATTGTTTTACATTTTTCATTAAAACATATTATAATTGAAGGTTTACCTTGAGAAACATGAAGTGAAAGCGATCGATTGACAAGAAAATTCCATTTATAGCCACTCATGGCTTCAAAAGTCTTATTACTCGCCACAAAGTGTTTTATAATCTTATTATTAATTTTAAGTTGTATTTGTTTACATTTTTCATCAAAACAGATTGTAATTGAATGTTTACCTCGAGAAACTTCAAGCGAAAGCCATCCATTGACAAGAAAAGCACATTTGTAGTCACTCATGCCTTCGAAAGCCTTACTAGTCGCTTTACAGGGTTTTATAATCTTATTATTGATTTTAACTTGAATTATTTTACATTCGTCATTAAGACAGATTGTAATTGAATGTTTACCTCGGGAAACCTGAAGCGAAAGTCATCTATTGACGAGAAAAGTCCATTTGCAGTCACTCATGCCTTTGGAAGCCTTATTCCCCTCTTTAAATGGCTTTATAATCTCGTTATTAATTTAAAGTTGAATTTTCTTACATTTTTCATTAAAACATATTATAATTGAATGTTTACCTTGAGAAACATGAAGTGAAAGCGATCGATTGACAAGAAAATTTCATTTATAGTCACTCATGGCTTCAAAAGCCTTATTACTCGCCTCAAAGGGTTTTATAATCTTATTATTGATTTTAACTTGTACTTTTTTACATTTTTCATTAAGACAGATTGTTTTTGAATGTTTACCTTGAGAAACGTGAGGTGAAAGCGATCGATTGACAAGAAAAGGCAATTTATAGTCACTCAAGCCTTCAAAAGCCTTATTACTCGCCTTAAAGGGTTTTATAATCTTATTATTGATTTTAACTTGTATTTTTTTACATTTTTCATTAAGACAGATTGTAATTGAATGTTTACCTCTAGAAACGTGAAGCGAAAGCCATCCATTGACAAGAAAAGTCCATTTACGGTCACTCAAGCCTTCGAAAGCCTTATTCCCCTCTTTAAATGGTTTTATGATCTCGTTATTAATTTAAAGTGGAATTTTTTTACATTTTTCGTTAACACAGATTACAATTGAACGTTTGCCTTGGGAAACGTGAAGTGAAAGTGATCGATTGACAATAAAAGTTCATTTATAGTCACTCATGGCTTCTAAAGCCTTTTTACTCGCTTTAAAGGGTTTCATAATCTTATTATTGAATTTAAGTTGTATTTTTTTACATTTTTCATTAAGACAGATTGTAATTGAATGTTTACCTCAGGAAACGTGAAGCAAAAGCCATCCATTGACAGGAAAAGTCCATTTGCAGTCACTCATGCCTTCGAAAGCCTTATTCCCCTCTTTAAATGATTTTATGATGTCGTTATTAATTTTCAATTGAATTTTTTTACATTTTTCATTAAAACATATTAAAATTGAATGTTTACCTTGAGAAACGTGAGGTGAAAGCGATCGATTGACAAGAAAAGTCCATGTATAGTCACTCATGGCTTCAAAAGCCTTATTACTCACCTTAAAAGGTTTTATAATCTCATTATTGATTTTAACTTGAATTTTTTTGCATTTTTCATTAAGACAGATTGTAATTGAATGTTTACCTCGTGAAACGTGAAGCAAAAGCCATCCATTGGCGAGAAAAGTCCAATTGCAGTCACTCATGCCTTTGGAAGCCTTATTCCCCTCTTTAAATGGTTTTATAATCTCGTTATTAATTTAAAGTGGAATTGTTTTACATTTTTCATTAAAACATATTATAATTGAATGTTTACCTTGAGAAACATGAAGTGAAAGCGATCGATTGACAAGAAAATTCCATTTATAGCCACTCATGGCTTCAAAAGTCTTATTACTCGCCTCAAAGGGTTTTATAATCTTATTATTAATTTTAAGTTGTATTTGTTTACATTTTTCATCAAAACAGATTGTAATTGAATGTTTATGTCGAGAAACGTGAAGTGAAAGCTATCCATTGACAAGAAAAGCACATTTGTAGTCACTCATGCCTTCGAAAGCCTTACTAGTCGCTTTATAGGCTTTTATAATCTTATTATTGATTTTAACTTGAATTGTTTTACATTCGTCATTAAGACAGATTGTAATTGAATGTTTACCTCGAGAAACCTGAAGTGAAAGCCATCCATTGACGAGAAAAGTCCATTTGCAGTCACTCATGCCTTTGGAAGCCTTATTCCCATCTTTAAATGGTTTTATAATCTCGTTATTAATTTAAAGTTGAATTTTTTTACATTTTTCATTAAAACATATTATAATTGAATGTTTACCTTGAGAAACATGAAGTGAAAGCGATCGATTGACAAGAAAATTTCATTTATAGTCACTGATGGCTTCAAAAGCCTTATTACTCGCCTCAAAGGGTTTTATAATCTTATTATTGATTTTAACTTGTATTTTTTTACATTTTTCATTAAGGCAGATTGTTATTCAATGTTTACCTTGAGAAACGTGAGGTGAAAGCCATCGATTGACAAGAAAAGGCAATTTATAGTCACTCAAGGCTTCAAAAGCCTTACTACTCGCCTTAAAGGGTTTTATAATCTTATTATTTATTTTAACTTGTATTTTTTTACATTTTTCACTAAGACAGATTGTAATTGAATGTTTACCTCGGGAAACGTGAAGCGAAAGCCATCCATTGACAAGAAAAGTCCATTTACGGTCACTCAAGCCTTCGGAAGCCTTATTCCCCTCTTTAAATGGTTTTATGATCTCGTTATTAATTTAAAGTGGAATTTTTTTACATTTTTCGTTAAAAGAGATTACAATTGAATGTTTTCCTTGGGAAACGTGAAGTGAAAGTGATCGATTGACAAGAAAAGTCCATTTATAGTCACTCATGGCTTCTAAAGCCTTATTACTCGCTTTAAAGGGTTTTATAATCTTATTATTGAATTTAAATTTTATTTTTTTACATTTTTCATTAAGACAGATTGTAATTGAATGTTTACCTCAGGAAACGTGAAGCGAAAGCCATCCATTGACAGGAAAAGTCCATTTGCAGTCACTCATGCCTTCGAAAGCCTTATTCCCCTCTTTAAATGGTTTTATGATGTCGTTATTAATTTTCAATTGAATTTGTTTACATTTTTCATTAACACAGATTAAAATTGAATGTTTACCTTGAGAAACGTGAGGTGAAAGCGATCGATTAACAAGAAAAGTCCATTTATAGTCACTCATGGCTTCAAAAGCCTTATTACTCGCCTTAAAAGGTTTTATAATCTTATTATTGATTTTAACTTGAATTTTTTTGTATTTTTCATTAAGACAGATTGTAATTGAATGTTTACCTCGGGAAACGTGAAGCAAAAGCCATCCATTGACGAGAAAATTCCATTTGCAGTCACTCATGCCTTTGCAAGCCTTATTCCCCTCTTTAAATGGATTTATAATCTCGTTATTAATTTAAAGTGGAATTGTTTTACATTTTTCATTAAAACATATTATAATTGAATGTTTACCTTGAGAAACATGAAGTGAAAGCGATCGATTGACAAGAAAATTCCATTTATAGCCACTCATGGCTTCAAAAGTCTTATTACTCGCCTCAAAGGGTTTTATAATCTTATTATTAATTTTAAGTTGTATTTGTTTACATTTTTCATCAAAACAGATTGTAATTGAATGTTTATCTCGAGAAACGTGAAGCGAAAGCCATCCATTGACAAGAAAAGCACATTTGTAGTCACTCATGCCTTCGAAAGCCTTACTAGTCGCTTTATAGGCTTTTATAATCTTATTATTGATTTTAACTTGAATTGTTTTACATTCTTCATTAAGACAGATTGTAATTGAATGTTTACCTCGGGAAACCTGAAGCGAAAGCCATCCATTGACGAGAAAGGTCCATTTGCAGTCACTCATGCCTTTGGAAGCCTTATTCTCCTCTTTAAATGGTTTTATAATCTCGTTATTAATTTAAAGTGGAATTTTTTTACATTTTTCATTAAAACATATTATAATTAAATGTTTACCTTGAGAAACATGAAGTGAAAGTGATCGATTAACAAGAAAATTTCATTTATAGTCACTCATGGCTGCAAAACCCTTATTACTCGCCTCAAAGGGTTTTATAATCTTATTATTGATTTTAACTTGTGTTTTTTTACATTTTTCATTAAGACAGATTGTTATTGAATGTTTACCTCGAGTAACGTGAGGTGAAAGCGATCGATTGACAAGAAAAGGCAATTTATAGTCACTCAAGGGTTTAAAAGCCTTATTACTCGCCTTAAAGGGTTTTATAAACTTATTATTGATTTTAACTTGTATTTTTTTACATTTTTCATTAAGACATATTGTAATTGAATGTTTACCTCGGGAAACCTGAAACGAAAGCCATCCATTGACGAGAAAAGTCCATTTACAGTCACTCATGCCTTTGGAAGCCTTATTTCCCTCTTTAAATGATTTTATAATCTCGTTATTAATTTAAAGTTGAATTTTTTTACATTTTTCATTAAAACATATTATAATTGAATGTTTACCTTGAGAAACATGAAGTGAAAGCGATCGATTGAAAAAAAAATTTCATTTATAGTCACTCATGGCTTCAAAAGCCTTATTACTCGCCTCAAAGGGTTTTATAATCTTATTATTGATTTTAACTTGTATTTTTTTACATTTTTCATTAAGACAGATTGTAATTGAATGTTTACCTCGAGAAATGTGAAGCGAAAGCCATCCATTGACAAGAAAAGTCCATTTACGGTCACTCAAGCCTTCGAAAGCCTTATTCCCCTCTTTAAATGGTTTTATGATCTCGTTATTAATTTAAAGTGGAATTTTTTTACATTTTTCGTTAAAACAGATTACAAGTGAATGTTTCCCTTGGGAAACGTGAAGTGAAAGTGATCGATTGACAAGAAAAGTCCATTTATAGTCACTCATGGCTTCTAAAGCCTTATTACTCGCTTTAAAGGGTTTTATAATCTTATTATTGAATTTAAGTTGTATTTTTTTACATTTTTCATTAAGACAGATTGTAATTGAATGTTTACCTCAGGAAACGTGAAGCGAAAGCCATCCATTGATAGGAAAAGTCCATTTGCAGTCACTCATGCCTTCGAAAGCCTTATTCCCGTCTTTAAATGGTTTTATGATGTCGTTATTAATTTCAATTGAATTTTTTTACATTTTTCATTAAAACAGATTAAAATTGAATGTTTACCTTGAAAAACGTGAGGTGAAAGCAATCGATTGGCAAGAAAAGTCCATCTATAGACACTCATGGCTTCAAAAGCCTTATTACTCGCCTTAAAAGGTTTTATAATCTTATTATTGATTTTAACTTGAATTTTTTTGCATTTTTCTTTAAGACAGATTGTAATTGAATGTTTACATCGGGAAACGTGAAGCAAAAGGCATCCATTGACGAGAAAATTCCATTTGCAGTCACTCATGCCTTTGCAAGCCTTATTCCCCTCTTTAAATGGATTTATAATCTCGTTATTAATTTAAAGTGGAATTGTTTTACATTTTTCATTAAAATATATTATAATTGAATGTTTACCTTGAGAAACATGAAGTGAAAGCGATCGATTGACAAGAAAATTCCATTTATAGCCACTCATGGCTTCAAAAGTCTTATTACTTGTCTCAAAGGGTTTTATAATCTTATTATTAATTTTAAGTTGTATTTTTTTACATTTTTCATCAAAACTGATTGTAATTGAATGTTTACCTCGAGAAACGTGAAGCGAAAGCCATCCATTTACAAGAAAAGCACATTTGTAGTCACTCATGCCTTCGGAAGCCTTACTAGTCGCTTTATAGGCTTTTATAATCTTATTATTGCTTTTAACTTGAATTGTTTTACATTCTTCATTAAGACAGATTGTAATTGAATGTTTACCTCGGGAAACCTGAAGCGAAAGCCATCCATTGACGAGAAAAGTCCATTTACAGTCACTCATGCCTTTGGAAGCCTTATTCCCCTCTTTAAATGGTTTTATAATCTCGTTATTAATTTAAAGTTGAATTTTTTTACATTTTTTGTTAAAACATATTATAATTGAATGTTTACCTTGAGAAACATGAAGTGAAAGCGATCGATTGAAAAGAAAATTTCATTTATAGTCACTCATGGCTTCAAAAGCCTTTTTACTCGCCTCGAAGGGTTTTATAATCTTATTATTGATTTTAACTTGTATTTTTTTACATTTTTCATTCAGACAGATTGTTATTGAATGTTTACCTCGAGAAACGTGAGGTGAAAGCGATCGATGCACAAGAAAAGGCAATTTATAGTCACTCAAGGCTTCAAAAGCCTTATTACTCGCCTTAAAGGGTTTTATAATCTTATTATTGATTTTAACTTGTATTTTTTTACATTTTTCATTAAGACAGATTGTAATTAAATGTTTACCTTGAAAAATGTGAAGCGAAAGCCATCCATTGACAAGAAAAGTCCATTTACGGTCACTCAAGCCTTCGAAAGCCTTATTCCCCTCTTTAAATGGTTTTATGATCTCGTTATTAATTTAAAGTGGAATTTTTTTACATTTTTCGTTAAAATAGATTACAATTGAATGTTTGCCTTGGGAAACATGAAGTGAAAGTGATCGATTGACAAGAAAAGTCCATTTATAGTCACTCATGGCTTCTAAAGCCTTATAACTCGCTTTAAAGGGTTTTATAATCTTATTATTGATTTTAACTTGTATTTTTTTACATTTTTCATTAAGACAGATTGTAATTGAATGTTTACCTCGAGAAATGTGAAGCGAAAGCCATCCATTGACAAGAAAAGTCCATTTACGGTCACTCAAGCCTTCGATAGCCTTATTCCCCTCTTTAAATGGTTTTATCATCTCGTTATTAATTTGAAGTGGAATTTTTTTACATTTTTCGTTAAAACAGATTACAATTGAATGTTTGCCTTGGGAAACATGAAGTGAAAGTGATCGATTGACAACAAAAGTCCATTTATAGTCACTCATGGCTTCTAAAGCCTTATTACTCGCTTTAAAGAGTTTTATAATCTTATTATTGAATTTAAGTTGTATTTTTTTACATTTTTCATTAAGACAGATTGTAATTGAATGTTTACCTCAGGAAACGTGAAGCGAAAGCCATCCATTGATAGGAAAAGTCCATTTGTAGTCACTCATGCCTTCGAAAGCCTTATTCCCGTCTTTAAATGGTTTTATGATGTTGTTATTAATTTTCAATTGAATTTTTTTATATTTTTCGTTAAAACAGATTAAAATTGAATGTTTACCTTCAGAAACGTGAGGTGAAAGCGATCGATTGACAAGAAAAGTCCATTTATAGTCATTCATGGCTTCAAAAGCCTTATTACTCGCCTTAAAAGGTTTTATAATCTTATTATGGATTTTAACTTGAATTTTTTTGCATTTTTCATTAAGACAGATTGTAATTGAATGTTTACCTCGGGAAACGTGAAGCAAAAGCCATCCATTGACGAGAAAAGTCCATTTGCAGTCACTCATGCCTTTGGAAGCCTTATTCCCCTCTTTAAATGGTTTTATAATCTCGTTATTAATTTAAAGTTGAATTTTTTTACATTTTTCATTAAAACATATTATAATTAAATGTTTACCTTGAGAAACATGAAGTGAAAGTGATCGATTGACAAGAAAATTTCATTTATAGTCACTCATGGCTTCAAAACCCTTATTACTCGCCTCAAAGGGTTTTATAATCTTATTATTGATTTTAACTTGTATTTTTTTACATTTTTCATTAAGACAGTTGGTTATTGAATGTTTACCTCGAGAAACGTGAGGTGAAAGCGATCGATTGACAAGAAAAGGCAATTTATAGTCACTCAAGGCTTCAAAAGCCTTATTAGTCGCCTTAAAGGGTTTTATAATCTTATTATTGATTTTAACTTGTATTTTTTTACATTTGTCATTAAGACAGATTGTAATTGAATGTTTATGTCGAGAAACGTGAAGTGACAGCCATCCATTGACAAGAAAAGCACATTTGTAGTCACTCATGCCTTCGAAAGCCTTACTAGTCGCTTTATAGGCTTTTATAATCTTATTATTGATTTTAACTTGAATTGTTTTACATTCTTCATTAAGACAGATTGTAATTGAATGTTTAGCTCGGGAAACCTGAAGCGAAAGCCATCCATTGACGAGAAAAGTCCATTTGCAGTCACTCATGCCTTTGGAAGCCTTATTCCCCTCTTTAAATGGTTTTATAATCTCGTTTTTAATTTAAAGTTGAATTTTTTTACATTTTTCATTAAAACATATTATAATTAAATGTTTACCTTGAGAAACATGAAGTGAAAGTGATCGATTGACAAGAAAATTTCATTTATAGTCACTCATGGCTTCAAAACCCTTATTACTCGCCTCAAAGGGTTTTATAATCTTATTATTGATTTTAACTTGTATTTTTTTACATTTTTCATTAAGACAGTTGGTTATTGAATGTTTACCTCGAGAAACGTGAGGTGAAAGCGATCGATTGACAAGAAAAGGCAATTTATAGTCACTCAAGGCTTCAAAAGCCTTATTAGTCGCCTTAAAGGGTTTTATAATCTTATTATTGATTTTAACTTGTATTTTTTTACATTTGTCATTAAGACAGATTGTAATTGAATGTTTATGTCGAGAAACGTGAAGTGACAGCCATCCATTGACAAGAAAAGCACATTTGTAGTCACTCATGCCTTCGAAAGCCTTACTAGTCGCTTTATAGGCTTTTATAATCTTATTATTGATTTTAACTTGAATTGTTTTACATTCTTCATTAAGACAGATTGTAATTGAATGTTTAGCTCGGGAAACCTGAAGCGAAAGCCATCCATTGACGAGAAAAGTCCATTTGCAGTCACTCATGCCTTTGGAAGCCTTATTCCCCTCTTTAAATGGTTTTATAATCTCGTTTTTAATTTAAAGTTGAATTTTTTTACATTTTTCATTAAAACATATTATAATTAAATGTTTACCTTGAGAAACATGAAGTGAAAGTGATCGATTGACAAGAAAATTTCATTTATAGTCACTCATGGCTTCAAAACCCTTATTACTCGCCTCAAAGGGTTTTATAATCTTATTATTGATTTTAACTTGTATTTTTTTACATTTTTCATTAAGACAGATTGTTATTGAATGTTTACCTCGAGAAACGTGAGGTGAAAGCGATCGATTGACAAGAAAAGGTAATTTATAGTCACTCAAGGCTTCAAAAGCCTTATTACTCGCCTTAAAGGGTTTTATAATCTTATGATTGATTTTAACTTGTATTTTTTTACATTTTTCATTAAGACAGATTGTAATTGAATGTTTACCTCGGGAAACGTGAAGCGAAAGCCATCCATTGACAAGAAAAGTCCATTTACGGTCACTCAAGCCTTCGAAAGCCTTATTCCCCTCTTTAAATGGTTTTATGATCTCGTTATTAATTTAAAGTGGAATTTTTTTATATTTTTCGTTAAAACAGATTACAATTGAATGTTTCCCTTGGGAAACGTGAAGTGAAAGTGATCGATTGACAAGAAAAGTCCATTTATAGTCACTCATGGCTTCTAAAGCCTTATTACTCGCTTTAAAGGGTTTTATAATCTTATTATTGAATTTAAGTTGTATTTTTTTACATTTTTCATTAAGACAGATTGTAATTGAATGTTTACCTCAGGAAACGTGAAGCGAAAGCCATCCATTGATAGGAAAAGTCCATTTCCAGTCACTCATGCCTTCGAAAGCCTTATTCCCCTCTTTAAATGGTTTTATGATGTCATTATTAATTTTCAATTGAATTTTTTTACATTTTTCATTAAAACAGATTAAAATTGAATGTTTACCTTGAGAAACGTGAGGTGAAAGCGATCGATTGATAAGAAAAGTCCATTTATAGTCACTCATGGCTTCAAAAGCCTTATTACTCGCCTTAAAAGGTTTTATAATCTTATTATTGATTTTAACTTCAATTTTTTTACATATTTCATTAAGACAGATTGAATTGAATTTTTACCTCGGGAAACGTGAAGCAAAAGCCATCCATTGACGAGAAAAGTCCATTTGCAGTCACTCATGCCTTTGGAAGCCTTATTCCCCTCTTTAAATGATTTGATAATCTCGTTATTAATTTAAAGTGGAATTGTTTTACATTTTTCATTAAAACATACTATAATTGAATGTTTACCTTGAGAAACATGAAGTGAAAGCGATCGATTGACAAGAAAATTCCATTTATAGCCACTCATGGCTTCAAAAGTCTTATTACTCGCCTCAAAGGGTTTTATAATCTTATTATTAATTTTAAGTGGTATTTGTTTACATTTTTCATCAAAACAGATTGTAATTGAATGTTTATCTCGAGAAACGTGAAGCGAAAGCCATCCATTGACAAGAAAAACACATTTGTAGTCGCTCATGCCTTCGAAAGCCTTACTAGTCGCTTTATAGGCTTTTATAATCTTATTATTGATTTTAACTTGAATTGTTTTACATTCTTCATTAAGACAGATTGTAATTGAATGTTTACCTCGGGAAACCTGAAGCGAAAGCCATCCATTGACGAGAAAAGTCCATTTGCAGTCACTCATGCCTTCGGAAGCCTTATTCCCCTCTTTAAATGGTTTTATAATCTCGTTATTAATTTAAAGTTGAATTTTTTTATATTTTTCATTAAAACATATTATAATTAAATGTTTACCTTGAGAAACATGAAGTGAAAGCGATCGATTGACAAGAAAATTTCATTTATAGTCACTCATGGCTTCAAAACCCTTATTACTCGCCTCAAAGGGTTTTATAATCTTATTATTGGTTTTAGCTTGTATTTTTTTACATTTTTCGTTAAGACAGATTGTTATTGCATGTTTACCTCGAGAAACGTGAGGTGAAAGCGATCGATTGCCAAGAAAAGGCAATTTATAGTCACTCAAGGCTTCAAAAGCCTTATTACTCGCCTTAAAGGGTTTTATAAACTTATTATTGATTTTAACTTGTATTTTTTTACATTTTTTATTAAGACAGATTGTAATTGATTGTTTACCTCAGAAAACGTGAAGCGAAAGCCATCCATTGACAAGAAAAGTCCATTTACGGTCACTCAAGCCTTCGAAAGCCTTATTCCCCTCTTTAAATGGTTTTATGATCTCGTTATTAATTTAAAGTTGAATTTTTTTACATTTTTCATTAAAACAGATTACAATTGAATGTTTCCCTTGGGAAACGTGAAGTGAAAGTGATCGATTGACAAGAAAAGTCCATTTATAGTCATTCATGGCTTCTAAAGCCTTATTACTCGCTTTAAAGGGTTTTATAATCTTATAATTGAATTTAAGTTGTATTTTTTTACATTTTTCATTAAGACAGATTGTAATTGAATGTTTACCTCAGGAAACGTGAAGCGAAAGCCATCCATTGATAGGAAAAGTCCATTTGCAGTCACTCATGCCTTCGAAAGCCTTATTCCCCTCTTTAAATGGTTTTATGATGTCGTTATTAATTTTCAACTGAATTTTTTTACATTTTTCATTAAAACAGATTAAAATTGAATGTTTACCTTGAGAAACGTGAGGTGAAAGCGATCGATTGACAAGAAAAGTCCATTCATAGTCACTCGTGGCTTCAAAAGCCTTATTACTCGCCTTAAAAGGTTTTATAATCTTATTATTGATCTTAACTTGAATTTTTTTGTATTTTTCATTAAGACAGATTGTAATTGAATGTTTACCTCGAAAAACGTGAAGCAAAAGCCATCCATTGACGAGAAAAGTCCATTTGCAGTCACTCATGCCTTTGCAGCCTTATTCCCCTCTTTAAATGGTTTTATAATCTCGTTATTAATTTAAAGTGGAATTGTTTTACATTTTTCATTAAAAACATATTATAATTGAATGTTTACCTTGAGAAACATGAAGTGAAAGTGATCGATTGACAAGAAAATTCCATTTATAGCCACTCATGGCTTCAAAAGTCTTATTACTCGCCTCAAAGGGTTTTATAATCTTATTATTAATTTTAAGTTGTATTTTTTTACATTTTTCATCAAAACAGATTGTAATTGAATGTTTACCTTGAGAAACGTGAAGCGAAAGCCATCCATTGACAAGAAAAGCACATTTGTAGTCACTCAAGCCTTCGAAAGCCTTACTAGTCGCTTTATAGGCTTTTATAATCTTATTATTGATTTTAACTTGAATTGTTTTACATTCTTCATTAAGACAGATTGTAATTGAATGTTTACCTCGGGAAACCTGAAGCGAAAGCCATCCATTGACGAGAACAGTTCATTTGCAGTCACTCATACCTTTGGAAGCCTTATTCCCCTCTTTAAATGATTTTATAATCTTGTTATTAATTTAAAGTGGAATTGTTTTACATTTTTCATTAAAACATATTATAATTGAATGTTTACCTTGAGAAACATGAAGTGAAAGCGATCGATTGACAAGAAAATTCCATTTATAGCCACTCATGGCTTCAAAAGTCTTATTACTCGCCTCAAAGGGTTTTATAATCTTATTATTAATTTTAAGTTGTATTTTTTTACATTTTTCATCAAAACAGATTGTAATTGAATGTTTACCTGGAGAAACGTGAAGCGAAAGCCATCCATTGACAAGAAAAGCACATTTATAGTCACTCAAGCCTTCGAAAGCCTTACTAGTCGCTTTATAGGCTTTTATAATCTTATTATTGATTTTAACTTGAATTGTTTTACATTCTTCATTAAGACAGATTGTAATTGAATGTTTACCCCGGGAAACCTGAAGCGAAAGCCATCCATTGACGAGAAAAGTCCATTTGCAGTCACTCATGCCTTTGGAAGCCTTATTCCCCTCTTTAAATGGTTTTATAATCTCGTTATTAATTTAAAGTGGAATTGTTTTACATTTTTCATTAAAACATATTATAATTGAATGTTTACCTTGAGAAACATGAAGTGAAAGCGATCGATTGACAAGAAAATTCCATTTATAGCCACTCATGGCTTCAAAAGTCTTATTACTCGCCTCAAAAGGTTTTATAATCTTATTATTAATTTTAAGTTGTATTTTTTTACATTTTTCATCAAAACAGATTGTAATTGAATGTTTACCTCGAGAAACGTGAAGCGAAAGCCATCCATTGACAAGAAAAGCACATTTGTAGTCACTCATGCCTTCGAAAGCCTTACTAGTCGCTTTATAGCCTTTTATAATCTTATTATTGATTTTAACTTCAATTGTTTTACATTCTTCATTAAGACAGATTGTAATTGAATGTTTACCTCGGGAAACCTGAAGCGAAAGCCATCCATTGACGAGAAAAGTCCATTTGCAGTCACTCATGCCTTTCGAAGCCTTATTCCCCTCTTTAAATGGTTTTATAATCTCGTTATTAATTGAAAGTGGAATTGTTTTACATTTTTCATTAAAACATATTATAATTGAATGTTTACCTTGAGAAACATGAAGTGAAAGCGATCGATTGACAAGAAAATTCCATTTATAGCCACTCATGGCTTCAAAAGTCTTATTACTCGCCTCAAAAGGTTTTATAATCTTATTATTAATTTTAAGTTGTATTTTTTTACATTTTTCATCAAAACAGATTGTAATTGAATGTTTACCTCGAGAAACGTGAAGCGAAAGCCATCCATTGACAAGAAAAGCACATTTGTAGTCACTCATGCCTTCGAAAGCCTTACTAGTCGCTTTATAGGCTTTTATAATCTTATTATTGATTTTAACTTGAATTGTTTTACATTCTTCATTAAGACAGATTGTAATTGAATGTTTACCTCGGGAAACCTGAAGCGAAAGCCATCCATTGACGAGAAAAGTCCATTTGCAGTCACTCATGCCTTTGGAAGCCTTATTCCCCTCTTTAAAAGGTTTTATAATCTCGTTATTAATTTAAAGTTGAATTTTTTTATATTTTTCTTTAAAACATATTATAATTGAATGTTTACCTTGAGAAACATGAAGTGAAAGCGATCGATTGACAAGAAAATTTCATTTATAGTCACTCATGGCTTCAAAAGCCTTATTACTCGCCTCAAAGGGTTTTATAATCTTATTATTGATTTTAACTTGTATTTTTTTACATTTTTCATTAAGTCAGATTGTTATTGAATGTTTACCTCGAGAAACGTGAGGTGAAAGCGATCGATTGACAAGAAAAGGCAATTTATAGTCACTCAAGGCTTCAAAAGCCTTATTACTCGCCTTAAAGGGTTTTATAATCTTATTATTGATGTTAACTTGTATTTTTTTACATTTTTCATTAAGACAGATTGTAATTGAATGTTTATTTCGGGAAACGTGAAGCGAAAGCCATCCATTAACAAGAAAAGTCCATTTACGGTCACTCAAGCCTTCGAAAGCCTTATTCCCCTCTTTAAATGGTTTTATGATCTCGTTATTAATTTAAAGTGGAATTTTTTTACATTTTTCGTTAAAACATATTACAATTGAATGTTTGCCTTGGGAAACGTGAAGTGAAAGTGATCGATTGACAAGAAAAGTCCATTTATAGTCACTCATGGCTTCTAAAGCCTTATTACTCGCTTTAAAGGGTTTTATAATCTTATTATTGAATTTAAGTTGTATTTTTTTACATTTTTCATTAAGACAGATTGTAATTGAATGTTTACCTCAGGAAACGTGAAGCGAAAGCCATCCATTGATAGGAAAAGTCCATTTGCAGTTACTCATGCCTTCGAAAGTCTTTTTCCCCTCTTTAAATGGTTTTATGATGTCGTTATTAATTTTCAATTGAATTTTTTTACATTTTTCATTAAAACAGATTAAAATTGAATGTTTACCTTGAGAAACGTGAGGTGAAAGCGATCGATTGACAAGAAAAGTCCATTTATAGTCACTCATGGCTTCAAAAGCCTTATTACTCGCCTTAAAAGGTTTTATAATCTTATTATTGATTTTAACTTGAATTTTTTTGCATTTTTCATTAAGACAGATTGTAATTGAATGTTTACCTCGGGAAACGTGAAGCAAAAGCCATCCATTGACGAGAAAAGTCCATTTGCAGTCACTCATGCCTTTGGAAGCCTTATTCCCCTCTTTAAATGGTTTTATAATCTCGTTATTAATTTAAAGTGGAATTGTTTTACATTTTTTATTAAAACATATTATAATTGAATGTTTACCTTGAGAAACATGAAGTGAAAGCGATCGATTGACAAGAAAATTCAATTTATAGCCACTCATGGCTTCAAAAGTCTTATTACTCGCCTCAAAGGGTTTTATAATCTTATTATTAATTTTAAGTTGTATTTTTTTACATTTTTCCTCAAAACAGATTGTAATTGAATGTTAACCTCGAGAAACGTGAAGCGAAAGCCATCCATTGACAAGAAAAGCACATTTGTAGTCACTCATGCCTTCGAAAGCCTTACTAGTCGCTTTATACGCTTTTATAATCTTATTATTGATTTTAACTTAAATTGTTTTACATTCTTCATTAAGACAGATTGTAATTGAATGTTTACCTCCGGAAACCTGAAGCGAAAGCCATCCATTGACGAGAAAAGTCCATTTGCAGTCACTCATGCCTTTGGAAGCCTTATTCCCCTTTTTAAATGGTTTTATAATCTCGTTATTAATTTAAAGTGGAATTGTTTTACATTTTTCATTAAAACATATTATAATTGAATGTTTACCTTGAGAAACATGAAGTGAAAGCGATCGATTGACAAGAAAATTCCATTTATAGCCACTCATGGCTTCAAAAGTCTTATTACTCGCCTCAAAGGGTTTTATAATCTTATTATTAATTTTAAGTTGTATTTTTTTACATTTTTCCTCAAAACAGATTGTAATTGAATGTTAACCTCGAGAAACGTGAAGCGAAAGCCATCCATTGACAAGAAAAGCACATTTGTAGTCACTCATGCCTTCGAAAGCCTTACTAGTCGCTTTATACGCTTTTATAATCTTATTATTGATTTTAACTTAAATTGTTTTACATTCTTCATTAAGACTGATTGTAATTGAATGTTTACCTCGGGAAACCTGAAGCGAAAGCCATCCATTGACGAGAAAAGTCCATTTGCAGTCACTCATGCCTTTGGAAGCCTTATTCCCCTCTTTAAATGGTTTTATAATCTCGTTATTAATTTAAAGTTGAATTTTTTTATATTTTTCATTAAAACATATTATAATTGAATGTTTACCTTGAGAAACATGAAGTGAAAGCGATCGATTGATAAGAAAATTTCATTTATAGTCACTCATGGCTTCAAAAACCTTATTACTCGCCTCAAAGGGTTTTATAATCTTATTATTGATTTTAACTTGTATTTTTTTACATTTTTGAATAAGACAGATTGTTATTGAATGTTTACCTTGACAAACGTGAGGTGAAAGCGATCGATTGACAAGAAAAGGCCATTTATAGTCACTCAAGGCTTCAAAAGCCTTATTACTCGCCTTAAAGGGTTTTATAATCTTATTATTGATTTTAACTTGTATTTTTTTACGTTTTTCATTAAGAAAGATTGTAATTGAATGTTTACCTCAGGAAACGTGAAGCGAAAGCCATCCATTGACAAGAAAAGTCCATTTGCGGTCACTCAAGCCTTCGAAAGCCTTATTCCCCTCTTTAAATGGTTTTATGATCTCGTTATTAATTTAAAGTGGAATTGTTTTACATTTTTCATTAAAACAGATTAGAATTGAATGTTTTCCTTGGGAAACGTGAAGTGAAAGTGATCGATTGACAAGAAAAGTCCATTTATAGTCACTCATGGCTTCTAGAGCCTTATTACTCGCTTTATAGGATTTTATAATCTTATTATTGAATTTAAGTTGTATATTTTTACATTTTTCATTAAGACAGATTGTAATTGAATGTTTACCTCAGGAAACGTGAAGCGAAAGCTATCCATTGAGAGGAAAAGTCTATTTGCAGTCACTCATGCCTTCGAAAGCCTTATTCCCCTCTTTAAATGGTTTTATGATGTCGTTATTAATTTTCAATTGAATTTTTTTACATTTTTCATTAAAACAGATTATAATTGAATGTTTACCTTGAGAAACGTGAGGTTAAAGCAATCGATTGACAAGAAACGGCCATTTTTAGTCACTCATGGCTTCAAAAGCCTTATTACTCGCCGTAAAAGTGTTTTATAATCTTATTACTGATTTTAACTTGTATTTTTTTACATTTTTCATTAAGACAGATTGTAATTGAATGTTTACCTTGGGAAACGTGAAGCGAAAGCCATCCATTGACAAGAAAAGTCCATTTGCGGTCACTCAAGCCTTCGAAAGCCTTATTCCCCTCTTTAAATGGTTTTATGATCTCGTTATTAATTTAAAGTGGAATTGTTTTACATTTTTCATTAAAACAGATTAGAATTGAATGTTTTCCTTGGGAAACGTGAAGTGAAAGTGATCGATTGACAAGAAAAGTCCATTTATAGTCACTGATGGCTTCGAAAGCCTTATTACTCGCCTTAAAAGGTTTTATAATCTTATTATTGATTTTAACTTGAATTTTTTTGCATTTTTCATTAACACAGATTATAATTGAATGTTTACCTCAGGAAACATGAAGCAAAAGCCATCCATTGACGAGAAAAGTCCATTTGCAGTCACTCATGCCTTCGGAAGCCTTATTCCCCTCTTTAAATGGTTTTATAATCTCGTTATTAATTTAAAGTGGAATTGTTTTACATTTTTCGTTAAAACATATTATAATTGAATGTTTACCCTGAGAAACATGAAGTGAAAGCGATCGATTGACAAGAAAATTCCATTTATAGTCACTCATGGCTTCAAAAGCCTTATTACTCGCCTCAAAGGGTGTTATAATCTTATTATTAATTTTAAGTTGTATTTTTTTACTTTTTTCATCAAAACAGATTGTAATTGAATGTTTACCTCGAGAAACGTGAAGTGAAAGCCATCCAGTGACAAGAAAAGTACATTTGTAGTCACTCATGCCTTCGAAAGCCTTACTAGTCGCTTTAAAGGGTTTTATAATCTTATTATTGATTTTAACTTGAATTGTTTTACATTCCTCATTAAGACAGATTGTAATTGAATGTTTACCTCGGAAAACCTGAAGCGAAAGGCATCCATTGACGAGAAAAGTCCATTTGCAGTCACTCATGCCTTTGGAAGCCTTATTCCCCTCTTTAAATGGTTTTATAATCTCGTTATTAATTTAAAGTGGAATTGTTTTACATTTTTCATTAAAACATATTATAATGGAATGTTTACCTTGAGAAACATGAAGTGAAAGCGATTGATTGACAAGAAAATTCCATTTATAGTCACTCATGGCTTCAAAAGCTTTATTACTCGCCTCAAAGGGTTTTATAATCTTATTATTGATTTTAACTTGTATTTTTTTACATTTTTGAATAAGACAGATTGTTATTGAATGTTTACCTTGACAAACGTGAGGTGAAAGCGATCGATTGACAAGAAAAGGCCATTTATAGTCACTCAAGGCTTCAAAAGCCTTATTACTCGCCTTAAAGGGTTTTATAATCTTATTATTGATTTTAACTTGTATTTTTTTACATTTTTCATTAAGAAAGATTGTAATTGAATGTTTACCTCAGGAAACGTGAAGTGAAAGCCATCCATTGACAAGAAAAGTCCATTTGCGGTCGCTCAAGGCTTTGAAAGCCTTATTCCCCTCTTTAAATGGTTTTATGATCTCGTTATTAATTTAAAGTGGAATTTTTTTACATTTTTCATTAAAACAGATTAGAATTCAATGTTTGCCTTAGGAAACATGAAGTGAAAGTGATCGATTGACAAGAAAAGTCCATTTATAGTCACTCATGGCTTCTAAAGCCTTATTACTCGCTTTAAAGGATTTTATAATCTTATTATTGAATTTAAGTTGTATATTTTTACATTTTTCATTAAGACAGATTGTAATTGAATGCTCAGGAAACGTGAAGCGAAAGCTATCCATTGAGAGGAAAAGTCTATTTGCAGTCACTCATGCCTTCGAAAGCCTTATTCCCCTCTTTAAATGGTTTTATGATGTCGTTATTAATTTTCAATTGAATTTTTTTACATTTTTCATTAAAACAGATTAAAATTGAATGTTTACCTTGAGAAACGTGAGGTTAAAGCAATCGATTGACAAGAAACGGCCATTTTTAGTCACTCATGGCTTCAAAAGCCTTATTACTCGCTGTAAAAGGGTTTTATAATCTTATTACTGATTTTAACTTGTATTTTTTTACATTTTTCATTAAGACAGATTGTAATTGAATGTTTACCTTGGGAAACGTGAAGCGAAAGCCATCCATTGACAAGAAAAGTCCATTTGCAGTCACTCATGCCTTCGAAAGCCTTATTCCCCTCTTTAAATGGTTTTATGATCTCGTTATTAATTTAAAGTGGAATTTTTTACATTTTTCGTTAAAACAGATTACAATTGAATGTTTGCCTTGGAAACGTGAAGTGAAATTGATCGATTGACAAGAAAAGTCCATTTATAGTCACTCATGGCTTCTAAAGCCTTATTACTCGCTTTAAAGGGTTTCATAATCTTATTATTGAAATTAAGTTGTATTTTTTTACATTTTTCATGAAGACAGATTGTAATTGAATGTTTACCTCAGGAAACGTGAAGCGAAAGCCATCCATTGATAGGAAAAGTCTATTTGCAGTCACTCATGCCTTCGAAAGCCTTATTCCCCTCTTTAAATGGTTTTATGATGTCGTTATTAATTTTCAATTGAATTTTTTTACATTTTTCATTAAAACAGATTAAAATTGAATGTTTACCTTGAGAAACGTGAGGTGAAAGCGATCGATTGACAAGAAAAGTCCATTTATAGTCACTGATGGCTTCGAAAGCCTTATTACTCGCCTTAAAAGGTTTTATAATCTTATTATTGATTTTAACTTGAATTTTTTTGCATTTTTCATTAACACAGATTATAATTGAATGTTTACCTCAGGAAACATGAAGCAAAAGCCATCCATTGACGAGAAAAGTCCATTTGCAGTCACTCATGCCTTCGGAAGCCTTATTCCCCTCTTTAAATGGTTTTATAATCTCGTTATTAATTTAAAGTGGAATTGTTTTACATTTTTCGTTAAAACATATTATAATTGAATGTTTACCCTGAGAAACATGAAGTGAAAGCGATCGATTGACAAGAAAATTCCATTTATAGTCACTCATGGCTTCAAAAGCCTTATTACTCGCCTCAAAGGGTGTTATAATCTTATTATTAATTTTAAGTTGTATTTTTTTACTTTTTTCATCAAAACAGATTGTAATTGAATGTTTACCTCGAGAAACGTGAAGTGAAAGCCATCCAGTGACAAGAAAAGTACATTTGTAGTCACTCATGCCTTCGAAAGCCTTACTAGTCGCTTTAAAGGGTTTTATAATCTTATTATTGATTTTAACTTGAATTGTTTTACATTCCTCATTAAGACAGATTGTAATTGAATGTTTACCTCGGAAAACCTGAAGTGAAAGGCATCCATTGACGAGAAAAGTCCATTTGCAGTCACTCATGCCTTTGGAAGCCTTATTCCCCTCTTTAAATGGTTTTATAATCTCGTTATTAATTTAAAGTGGAATTGTTTTACATTTTTCATTAAAACATATTATAATGGAATGTTTACCTTGAGAAACATGAAGTGAAAGCGATTGATTGACAAGAAAATTCCATTTATAGTCACTCATGGCTTCAAAAGCTTTATTACTCGCCTCAAAGGGTTTTATAATCTTATTATTGATTTTAACTTGTATTTTTTTACATTTTTCATTAAGACAGATTGTTATTGAATGTTTAACTTGAGAAACGTGAGGTGAAAGCGATCGATTGACAAGAAAAGGCCATTTATAGTCACTCAAGGCTTCAAAAGCCTTATTACTCGCCTTAAAGGGTTTTATAATCTTATTATTGATTTTAACTTGTATTTTTTTACGTTTTTCATTAAGAAAGATTGTAATTGAATGTTTACCTCAGGAAACGTGAAGCGAAAGCCATCCATTGACAAGAAAAGTCCATTTGCGGTCACTCAAGCCTTCGAAAGCCTTATTCCCCTCTTTAAATGGTTTTATGATCTCGTTATTAATTTAAAGTGGAATTGTTTTACATTTTTCATTAAAACAGATTAGAATTGAATGTTTTCCTTGGGAAACGTGATGTGAAAGTGATCGATTGACAAGAAAAGTCCATTTATAGTCACTGATGGCTTCGAAAGCCTTATTACTCGCCTTAAAAGGTTTTATAATCTTATTATTGATTTTAACTTGAATTTTTTTGCATTTTTCATTAACACAGATTATAATTGAATGTTTACCTCAGGAAACATGAAGCAAAAGCCATCCATTGACGAGAAAAGTCCATTTGCAGTCACTCATGCCTTCGGAAGCCTTATTCCCCTCTTTAAATGGTTTTATAATCTCGTTATTAATTTAAAGTGGAATTGTTTTACATTTTTCGTTAAAACATATTATAATTGAATGTTTACCCTGAGAAACATGAAGTGAAAGCGATCGATTGACAAGAAAATTCCATTTATAGTCACTCATGGCTTCAAAAGCCTTATTACTCGCCTCAAAGGGTGTTATAATCTTATTATTAATTTTAAGTTGTATTTTTTTACTTTTTTCATCAAAACAGATTGTAATTGAATGTTTACCTCGAGAAACGTGAAGTGAAAGCCATCCAGTGACAAGAAAAGTACATTTGTAGTCACTCATGCCTTCGAAAGCCTTACTAGTCGCTTTAAAGGGTTTTATAATCTTATTATTGATTTTAACTTGAATTGTTTTACATTCCTCATTAAGACAGATTGTAATTGAATGTTTACCTCGGAAAACCTGAAGCGAAAGGCATCCATTGACGAGAAAAGTCCATTTGCAGTCACTCATGCCTTTGGAAGCCTTATTCCCCTCTTTAAATGGTTTTATAATCTCGTTATTAATTTAAAGTGGAATTGTTTTACATTTTTCATTAAAACATATTATAATGGAATGTTTACCTTGAGAAACATGAAGTGAAAGCGATTGATTGACAAGAAAATTCCATTTATAGTCACTCATGGCTTCAAAAGCTTTATTACTCGCCTCAAAGGGTTTTATAATCTTATTATTGATTTTAACTTGTATTTTTTTACATTTTTGAATAAGACAGATTGTTATTGAATGTTTACCTTGACAAACGTGAGGTGAAAGCGATCGATTGACAAGAAAAGGCCATTTATAGTCACTCAAGGCTTCAAAAGCCTTATTACTCGCCTTAAAGGGTTTTATAATCTTATTATTGATTTTAACTTGTATTTTTTTACATTTTTCATTAAGAAAGATTGTAATTGAATGTTTACCTCAGGAAACGTGAAGTGAAAGCCATTCATTGACAAGAAAAGTCCATTTGCGGTCGCTCAAGGCTTTGAAAGCCTTATTCCCCTCTTTAAATGGTTTTATGATCTCGTTATTAATTTAAAGTGGAATTTTTTTACATTTTTCATTAAAACAGATTAGAATTCAATGTTTGCCTTAGGAAACATGAAGTGAAAGTGATCGATTGACAAGAAAAGTCCATTTATAGTCACTCATGGCTTCTAAAGCCTTATTACTCGCTTTAAAGGATTTTATAATCTTATTATTGAATTTAAGTTGTATATTTTTACATTTTTCATTAAGACAGATTGTAATTGAATGTTTACCTCAGGAAACGTGAAGCGAAAGCTATCCATTGAGAGGAAAAGTCTATTTGCAGTCACTCATGCCTTCGAAAGCCTTATTCCCCTCTTTAAATGGTTTTATGATGTCGTTATTAATTTTCAATTGAATTTTTTTACATTTTTCATTAAAACAGATTAAAATTGAATGTTTACCTTGAGAAACGTGAGGTTAAAGCAATCGATTGACAAGAAACGGCCATTTTTAGTCACTCATGGCTTCAAAAGCCTTATTACTCGCCGTAAAAGGGTTTTATAATCTTATTACTGATTTTAACTTGTATTTTTTTACATTTTTCATTAAGACAGATTGTAATTGAATGTTTACCTTGGGAAACGTGAAGCGAAAGCCATCCATTGACAAGAAAAGTCCATTTGCAGTCACTCATGCCTTCGAAAGCCTTATTCCCCTCTTTAAATGGTTTTATGATCTCGTTATTAATTTAAAGTGGAATTTTTTACATTTTTCGTTAAAACAGATTACAATTGAATGTTTGCCTTGGAAACGTGAAGTGAAATTGATCGATTGACAAGAAAAGTCCATTTATAGTCACTCATGGCTTCTAAAGCCTTATTACTCGCTTTAAAGGGTTTCATAATCTTATTATTGAAATTAAGTTGTATTTTTTTACATTTTTCATGAAGACAGATTGTAATTGAATGTTTACCTCAGGAAACGTGAAGCGAAAGCCATCCATTGATAGGAAAAGTCTATTTGCAGTCACTCATGCCTTCGAAAGCCTTATTCCCCTCTTTAAATGGTTTTATGATGTCGTTATTAATTTTCAATTGAATTTTTTTACATTTTTCATTAAAACAGATTAAAATTGAATGTTTACCTTGAGAAACGTGAGGTGAAAGCGATCGATTGACAAGAAAAGTCCATTTATAGTCACTGATGGCTTCGAAAGCCTTATTACTCGCCTTAAAAGGTTTTATAATCTTATTATTGATTTTAACTTGAATTTTTTTGCATTTTTCATTAACACAGATTATAATTGAATGTTTACCTCAGGAAACATGAAGCAAAATGTCACGACCCAAATTCCGGGTCATGACCGGCGCATGGGTCCAATGGACGTAATCCACTAAACCCAAGCAAGCCTATTATTTATTTTACTTATGATTCTATTTATTATCACTAAGTCGTATTTCATGACTTTGAGTCAAAATAGTGATACACATTGCCAACTCGTACTGGCATTACTCTTTTAAAATTTACATTTAAGTTCATCTATACATAACAAAATAATACTCGACCTCCAGCGGAGTGACTCGGATGGATATACAGCTACCGAATGCCGAGACACCTACCAGAAGATGTACACAGATCTACAAGGACACCTCGTCCTAATTATCGGCTACCTCGTGATCTGAAAACATGAATTTGAAAATGGTGAGTATAAACCCAGTGAGTGAACAAGGAAGGGAACAAGCAACAATTAGGAAAAATTTAAAATCATGATGCACTTGTTTCAAACAATGCAATTTATTTCATTCCTATTTAAAACCCCTCCAAACCCCAGAGTTTTTTCGCTACAGCGAGCATGAATTTCGATGCAGTGAAAACAAAGCAACAAGAGAAACATTTTTCCTCACTCAACAAAAGCCATCCTGCTAAACTAATAAATCAACCTAACATTCATGAAAATTCTCAAAGTATAATGTGTCAAATTTTACGTACATTACAACCATAAATCATTGTCCATCAATTTGCTATATCACACACATTTACATATGTATATATATATACGTATATACCCATCATCATCATCTCACCAACCCATCATCATCATTATCACCAGCTCATGCGCACTCCCTACTCGCACATGGCTGGGTCATCACCGGATTATGCGCACTCCCTACTCGCACATAACCGGGTCATCCTCGGCTTATGCACACTCCCTACTCGCACATAGCCGAGTCAACATAATTACACAACATTATATTCAAGCACATATGTATATCAACATAATGCAGCCACATAGAAATCCATAATAACCACATTTCATAACATAAACCTTTTCTCAAAAGCTTGTTCCCAAGGCATTCATTTTCATGAAAAATTGCATAAAATCATTCAAACACTTTGTTCAAAACAGTCATATTCCCAAAACAATTTTGATAGGCAGTCCACTCACAGGTATCGAAAAATCCGGATTTCGGATGAACTCTGACTAATAGTCCTCAGGCGCAATTCCTTTGCCTTTTTCGGATGTCTCACCACCTTGACAAATAACAAAGTTGAGGAATTTACTATATTGTCCCTAAATTGATATAAATTAATTTAAACTACTAATGCTTGATATGTAAATGCACAAATATACCCGATTACCGCTTAATCACGGTATCGATTAAATTCGACCGATCACCCGATTAATCGACGATTGTGTCCAAATCACCTCCAAATTAATTCATTTCTCCTCTAATACCTTAATTTACCACATACATTTAAATAAAGCCAAATTCAGCATTAGAACCCTCACAATTCCTTATAGAATAAAATTTGGTCATTTGGTGTACTAGCATCGAATTTTTTTCTACATAACCGTTTCACCTTACTTCATCATTTTCCATGCCATTTTCCTTGAAATAAAAACAATCCCCCATTGATATTCAGCCCTCATGGTTCAGCCAACAAGGAACCCTAGAGAAATTGAATATTTCTTTTGTGTTTTTGTTCATAACCATGCTTAACTATCCCTAAACATTAACATAGTCTAAAATCAAATTATTCCAACAACAATTCCTCTTCCATACCCATTTTTCAGAATTGAATTCATCATGATAACTCAATATTCAACCATGGAAATCAAGAACAAAGGCATGGGTAAGCTAGGTATCAAGGAGAATTAAAGAAATTTTAACTTACCTAGCTTGTTTCCTTGATTTCTTCACTTTTTCTTTGAATTTCCACCTAGGTTTTCTTGTTTTTCCTTTTGTTCTTCCTTTTTTCTTGTTGCTGGATGTCTAGGCCGAATATGGTGAGGGAATTGGGGATTTAATGGGCTGATTTCTATAGAAAATAATAAAATAATCAAGCATGCCATGTGTCACATGCTTATTGGCCTAATTTTTAACTTTTTGACTTTTTCTTCTTAATTTTTCACCACAAATATTCTGGTATTTATCCAATCCTACCACAATTAAAATCCCTTGGTCTTGACAAGTGCTGGGCCGAAAATTTTACTGATTTGCCCCCGAGACAAAAAAATTACGATTTTGCCCTTATACTCCGAAATGTACCGGAATCTCATTATTTCTACTTTTCAACCTAAAATAACACTACTATTGATCAATATTAACCAAATGGGGCAAAAATTGTTTAAAAAAATTTTCGTTTAGTCCACTAGTGGCAAAATTACCATTTTGCCCTTCTACTCTATAAATACCGGGAATCACAATTTTTCACTACTAAACATCATTTTATACTCCAATAATCATAATTATATTTCATATAATTATTCTTGGTCAAATTTGATCAAATCTTGGCTAAAAATCTCCATTTAATCATCAAATGGTAAAATGACCGTTTTGTCCCTAATTGGTCAATTTTCTGATGGACTCCAAACTGGACCTTGAACTCCAAATCACTATTCTAAACCATTCTGTTGGTTTTAAAATTTTCAAATTCCTCTTAGAATTTCTATTTGAACTAGTTCAAGGCTCGATTTAACTTAGTTGTACCACTCGATACAATACCGTCTTTTAATCGAGCTTGACAGGGTCTCACATTCTCCCCCACTAATAAAAATTCGGTCCCCGAATTTAAATTCAATGTAGAGTGGCTTACCTTTACATATCGAAGAGGTGTGGATGCTTTGTCCGCATCTCATCCTCAACTTCCCACGTTACCTCCTCGCTAGTGTGATTCCGCCACAACACTTTCACTGAGGCTACATCCTTTGAACGGAGCTTGCCTATCAAGGATAGCTACCGGTTGTTCCTCATAGGTTAGATCATCTTGCAACTGAATTGTTTCATACCGTATTACATGTGATGGATCTGGGTTGTACTTCCTAAGCATGGACACATGAAACACGGGATGAATATTAGAGAGGTCTGGTGGTAATGCCAAACGATAAGCCACCGCTCCAACCTTTTCTAAGATCTCGAATGGCCCTATATACCGAGGACTTAACTTCCCTTTCTTGCCAAACCTCATTACCCCTTTAGTTGGCGAAACTTTCAAAAATACATGATCTCCTACTTGGAACTCCAAGTCTCTCCGTCGGTTATCAGCATATGATTTCTGTCTACTTTGTGCTGTTAACATCTTCTGACAGATCATGTGTATTTTCTCGGTTGCATCCTGCACCAATTCAGGCCCCAAAAGTTTCCTTTCTCCCACCTCTAGCCATCCAATGGGTGACCTACATCTTCGTCCATATAAGGCCTCAAATGGTGCCATTTGGATGCTAGTTTGGAAACTGTTGTTGTAGGCAAATTCCACTAAGGGTAGATATTGTTCCCACCTGACACCAAGGTCTATCACACAAGCCCTCAACATATCCTCCAATGTCTGTATGGTCCGTTCAGATTGTCCATCAGTCTGAGGGTGGAAAGCTGTGCTGAAATCCAACTTAGTGCCCAATGCTTCTTGCAACTTTCCCCAAAACCTACTAGTAAACTGAGCTCCTCTGTCAGATACTATAGAAATAGGAATACCATGTAGTCGCACTATCTCATCCACATAAACTCGAGCATATTGGGCAGCCCCATAAGTAGTCTTAACCGGAAGAAAATGAGCTGACTTTGTTAACCGGTCCACTACTATCCAAATTGAATCATATCCCCCACTGGTTCGAGGCAAACCCGTTACAAAGTCCATAGCAATATGTTCCCACTTCCACTCGGGTACTGGTAATGGCTGTAGTAGCCCTGCAGGCTTTTGATGCTCGGCCTTAACCTGCTGACAAACCAGGCACTTGGAGACAAACTCAGCTACATCTCTCTTAAGTCCTTCCCACCAATACACCTCTTTCAAATCTTGATACATTTTTGTAGCCCCTGGATGTACCACATAAGCTGCCATGTGAGCTTCCTCTAATATTTCTCTCCTCAACCCGTCACCATCAGGCACATAAAGTCTGGTTCCATACCTCAACACTCCATCTGTGCCTTTAGTAAACATTTTTCCTTTCCTACCCTGAGGATCCTCTAAGGCCTTAATCACAAACTCATCTTTACTTTGTGCTTCTTTAATCCTGTCCATTAAAATAGGCCTCACTCTAAAGTGTGCTAGCAAAGCATTTGTCTCCGCAACTTCCAAACGCACACCTATGTCTCCCAAGCTATGGATCTCTCTAACCAAAGATCTCCTACCAATGGAAATATGTGCCAAGCTTCCCATTAATTTTCGACTCAAGGCATCCGCCACTACATTGGCCTTACCGGGATGATAAAGAATAGTACAATCATAATCCTTTAGCAACTCCATCCATCTACGTTGCCGTAAGTTAAGATCTCTCTGCTGAAATATATACTTCAGACTTTTGTGGTCCGTGTATATCTCGCAAGTCTCACCATACAAGTAATGTCTCCAAATCTTTAAGGCAAACACGATTGCTGCCATTTCCAAATCGTGTATGGGGTAATTCTGCTCATGCCTTTTAAGTTGCCTAGATGCATACGCAATCACCTTCCCATGTTGCATCAATACACATCCTAAACCAACCCCCGATGCATCACAAAACACCGTGTAACCCCCTGTGCCTTGCGGCAGGCTTAACACTGGAGCTGTGGTGAGACATGCCTTAAGCTTCTCAAAACTATTCTCACAAGCATCAGACCACTCAAATTTTGTATCTTTACGTGTCAGCTTAGTCAAAGGGGCAACTATTTTGGAGAAGTCTTTCACAAAGCGACGATAATAGCCAGCTAAACCCACAAAGCTTCTAATCTCCGTAACTGATGTTGGCCTTGGCCATTTTTCCACTGCTTCAATTTTCTTTGTATCAACTCGTATCCCCTCCTTAGATACCACATGCCCCAAGAATGCAACACTTTCGAGCCAAAACTCACACTTGGAGAACTTAGCATACAATCGATGTTCTCTCAAAATTTGGAGCACTATCTTAAGATGCTGCTCATGCTCCTCTCGACTCTTTGAATATATCAAAATATCATCAATAAACACCACTACAAACTTATCCAAATAAGGTTTGAACACTCGGTTCATCAAATCCATAAAGGCTGCAGGAGCATTCGTGAGCCCAAATGACATCACTAAGAACTCATAGTGCCCATATCTTGTTCGAAATGCGGTCTTGGGTATATCTTCGTTCCGGATTCTCAACTGATGGTACCCAGATCGCAGATCTATCTTAGAAAAACATTGTGCTCCTTGTAGTTGATCAAATAAATCATCTATCCTTGGGAGAGGATATTTATTCTTCACCGTCACTTTATTAAGCTGTCGATAATCAATGCACAGCCTAAGTGACCCATCTTTCTTCTTCACAAATAACACTGGTGCTCCCCATGGGGATACACTAGGTCGTATGAAACCTTTATCCAACAAATCCTCCAACTGATCCTTAAGCTCTTTAAGCTCTGCAGGTGCCATTCTATATGGGGGTATGGATATAGGTCTAGTGTCGGGAATCAAATCTATGCAAAACTCAACCTCCCGTTCAGGAGGCAAACCTGGTAGCTCTTCAGGAAATACATCCACGAACTCCTTCACCACCGACACTTGAGTTACATCTCCAATCTTTGCCTGACTATCCTTTACAACAGCCAAGTAACCTATACAACCCTGTCGTAATAATCTTCTGGCAGATATGACCGATATCAAATTGGTTGGAGCATTACTCCTATCCCCCTGAATACTAAATGATGGTTCACCGGGGAAATCAAATCTAACCAATTTATGATAGCAGTCCACACTAGCATGACAGGGTGATAACCAATTCATCCCCAAGATTACATCAAAGTCTAAGGTGTCTAGCACCACTAGATTCACCGAAGTGTCTTTGTCCTTGACTCGCACTACACATGACTCATATTCCCACTCGGCCACAAATATCTCCTTTAAAGGAGTAGACACCACTAATTGTTCCTCTCTCCTAACACGACCTCTACCCAACCGAGATGCAAAACATGGAGAGATAAAAGAATGGGTAGCACCAGGATCAAATAGTACTCGAGCATTCATATTACAAATGGAGAGAATACCTGAGACCACGGCATTGGATGTTTGAGCCTCCTGCTGTGTTAAAGCAAACACCCTCGCTTGGCCTCTACCAATAGAACTTTGATGTCCGGACCCAGATGGTTTGCCTTGAGAGGAAGTACCCGCACCTCTACCTCTCGATCCACTAACCTCCCGGCCAGATGAGACAGCAACTGACGGAGCAGATGAAGCTGGCTGAGTGGAACCACGAGCAGAATCTGGTGATTGATGTGCCATCGGACAATCCCTCCTAATATGCCCAGGTTGACCGCACCCGTAACAAGTTTTTGTAGTAAGGAAGCACCGTCCACTATGTCGTCTCCCACAAGTATCACAAGAGCGAATGACTTGACTACTCTGTCTAGAATCTTGCTGCCTCCTAGAACTAAAGGTTCTCTGTCCCACCCTAATATTAGCACCAGGTGCGTCACTCCCCTGCTGCGGTAACCGTGAGTCCCTCTGTGGACCCTGACGGCTAGAAGATGAACCACCACTGCTGAAATCTCTACGGCCCTGATAACCCTCTGTCTTGCCCCTTTTTGCTCTATCTCTCGCAGCCCTACTCTCATTGGTCCTCATCTCGATGCGTTGAGCACGATCCACTGCTGCAGAATAGGTAGTGAAATCTCGGGATGCCACAGCCCTAAATAATGGCTCCACTAACCCATCCACAAACCTCTGAATCTTCATCTCCTCAGTAGAAACGAGATAGGGCGCATAACGAGCTAGCTGCGTGAACTTGATGTCATACGCAGACACCGTCATGCTTGAAGTCTGTACCAAAGTCTCAAACTCTCTAGCTCTGGCATTACGCACACTGAGTGGTAAGAATCGATCTAAGAAGGCTACACTGAACTCACTCCAGGCCAACGGTGTTGCATTAGTCGGTCTGCCTCTACATAAAGAGCTATACCATTCCTGCGCCACATCCTCTAATTGGAAGGCGGCTAGCTCAACTGACCGAACACTAGAACATCCCAAGGCTTTACAAATTTTTTCCATCTTATCCAAGAAAACCTGGGGTTTCTCCGATGCATCAGACCCTGTAAATGTTGGAGGCTTAAGCTTGAGAAAGTCAGGAAGAGAAATATCTAGATGTCCCCTCTCCTCCTCATGATGTTGGTGATCGACCTGTCCTTGGGAGCTAGGGGATTCTTGTACTGTAGGTCTCCCCTCTACTACCCTTTGTATATCTTCCATGCGGGTCGCCATCATCTCTACAACCCGGTTAACTCCCTGTAGGCCTGCCGCCAAATCCTCAATAGTAATACCCCTAGCTGGGTGTCTATCTACATCACCTGAGGACTGTCCCTCTTCTTGCCTACTCACAGGCGTATCCAACCCCACCGGCCTAGTGACCCTGCCACGTCTACCTCGGCCTCTCTGGGTGGATGCCCGTGGTCTATCTGCCATCTCAATGGGAACATCTTGCTCCCTTGCCCGTCTTGAGGCGGCTCGTGTCTTAGGCGGCATTCTTACCTAGACAAAAGCAAACGCCTGTTATTAAACACATATTATAATCATACTTAAAGCAACAGGTGGTTTCTAAGATAGGGAATCTATGCGGTCATTTGGTTGTAAAATGTGCCGCGGTTCACACTTTACAACTGAAGTTCCCACATAAAGACCCGACTCTCCGCTGGACTAACAAAAAGGAAGTTCTAGGACCTAGACAAACCTAGGGCTCTGATACCAATACTGTCACGACCCAAATTCCGGGTCATGACCGGCGCATGGGTCCAATGGACGTAATCCACTAAACCCAAGCAAGCCTATTATTTATTTTACTTATGATTCTATTTATTATCACTAAGTCGTATTTCATGACTTTGAGTCAAAATAGTGATACACATTGCCAACTCGTACTGGCATTACTCTTTTAAAATTTACATTTAAGTTCATCTATACATAACAAAATAATACTCGACCTCCAGCGGAGTGACTCGGATGGATATACAGCTACCGAATGCCGAGACACCTACCAGAAGATGTACACAGATCTACAAGGACACCTCGTCCTAATTATCGGCTACCTCGTGATCTGAAAACATGAATTTGAAAATGGTGAGTATAAACCCAGTGAGTGAACAAGGAAGGGAACAAGCAACAATTAGGAAAAATTTAAAATCATGATGCACTTGTTTCAAACAATGCAATTTATTTCATTCCTATTTAAAACCCCTCCAAACCCCAGAGTTTTTTCGCTACAGCGAGCATGAATTTCGATGCAGTGAAAACAAAGCAACAAGAGAAACATTTTTCCTCACTCAACAAAAGCCATCCTGCTAAACTAATAAATCAACCTAACATTCATGAAAATTCTCAAAGTATAATGTGTCAAATTTTACGTACATTACAACCATAAATCATTGTCCATCAATTTGCTATATCACACACATTTACATATGTATATATATATACGTATATACCCATCATCATCATCTCACCAACCCATCATCATCATTATCACCAGCTCATGCGCACTCCCTACTCGCACATGGCTGGGTCATCACCGGATTATGCGCACTCCCTACTCGCACATAACCGGGTCATCCTCGGCTTATGCACACTCCCTACTCGCACATAGCCGAGTCAACATAATTACACAACATTATATTCAAGCACATATGTATATCAACATAATGCAGCCACATAGAAATCCATAATAACCACATTTCATAACATAAACCTTTTCTCAAAAGCTTGTTCCCAAGGCATTCATTTTCATGAAAAATTGCATAAAATCATTCAAACACTTTGTTCAAAACAGTCATATTCCCAAAACAATTTTGATAGGCAGTCCACTCACAGGTATCGAAAAATCCGGATTTCGGATGAACTCTGACTAATAGTCCTCAGGCGCAATTCCTTTGCCTTTTTCGGATGTCTCACCACCTTGACAAATAACAAAGTTGAGGAATTTACTATATTGTCCCTAAATTGATATAAATTAATTTAAACTACTAATGCTTGATATGTAAATGCACAAATATACCCGATTACCGCTTAATCACGGTATCGATTAAATTCGACCGATCACCCGATTAATCGACGATTGTGTCCAAATCACCTCCAAATTAATTCATTTCTCCTCTAATACCTTAATTTACCACATACATTTAAATAAAGCCAAATTCAGCATTAGAACCCTCACAATTCCTTATAGAATAAAATTTGGTCATTTGGTGTACTAGCATCGAATTTTTTTCTACATAACCGTTTCACCTTACTTCATCATTTTCCATGCCATTTTCCTTGAAATAAAAACAATCCCCCATTGATATTCAGCCCTCATGGTTCAGCCAACAAGGAACCCTAGAGAAATTGAATATTTCTTTTGTGTTTTTGTTCATAACCATGCTTAACTATCCCTAAACATTAACATAGTCTAAAATCAAATTATTCCAACAACAATTCCTCTTCCATACCCATTTTTCAGAATTGAATTCATCATGATAACTCAATATTCAACCATGGAAATCAAGAACAAAGGCATGGGTAAGCTAGGTATCAAGGAGAATTAAAGAAATTTTAACTTACCTAGCTTGTTTCCTTGATTTCTTCACTTTTTCTTTGAATTTCCACCTAGGTTTTCTTGTTTTTCCTTTTGTTCTTCCTTTTTTCTTGTTGCTGGATGTCTAGGCCGAATATGGTGAGGGAATTGGGGATTTAATGGGCTGATTTCTATAGAAAATAATAAAATAATCAAGCATGCCATGTGTCACATGCTTATTGGCCTAATTTTTAACTTTTTGACTTTTTCTTCTTAATTTTTCACCACAAATATTCTGGTATTTATCCAATCCTACCACAATTAAAATCCCTTGGTCTTGACAAGTGCTGGGCCGAAAATTTTACTGATTTGCCCCCGAGACAAAAAAATTACGATTTTGCCCTTATACTCCGAAATGTACCGGAATCTCATTATTTCTACTTTTCAACCTAAAATAACACTACTATTGATCAATATTAACCAAATGGGGCAAAAATTGTTTAAAAAAAATTTTCGTTTAGTCCACTAGTGGCAAAATTACCATTTTGCCCTTCTACTCTATAAATACCGGGAATCACAATTTTTCACTACTAAACATCATTTTATACTCCAATAATCATAATTATATTTCATATAATTATTCTTGGTCAAATTTGATCAAATCTTGGCTAAAAATCTCCATTTAATCATCAAATGGTAAAATGACCGTTTTGTCCCTAATTGGTCAATTTTCTGATGGACTCCAAACTGGACCTTGAACTCCAAATCACTATTCTAAACCATTCTGTTGGTTTTAAAATTTTCAAATTCCTCTTAGAATTTCTATTTGAACTAGTTCAAGGCTCGATTTAACTTAGTTGTACCACTCGATACAATACCGTCTTTTAATCGAGCTTGACAGGGTCTCACACAAAAGCCATCCATTGACGAGAAAAGTCCATTTGCAGTCACTCATGCCTTCGGAAGCCTTATTCCCCTCTTTAAATGGTTTTATAATTTCGTTATTAATTTAAAGTGGAATTGTTTTACATTTTTCGTTAAAACATATTATAATTGAATGTTTACCCTGAGAAACATGAAGTGAAAGCGATCGATTGACAAGAAAATTCCATTTATAGTCACTCATGACTTCAAAAGCCTTATTACTCGCCTCAAAGGGTGTTATAATCTTATTATTAATTTTAAGTTGTATTTTTTTACTTTTTTCATCAAAACAGATTGTAATTGAATGTTTACCTCGAGAAACGTGAAGTGAAAGCCATCCAGTGACAAGAAAAGTACATTTGTAGTCACTCATGCCTTCGAAAGCCTTACTAGTCGCTTTAAAGGGTTTTATAATCTTATTATTGATTTTAACTTGAATTGTTTTACATTCCTCATTAAGACAGATTGTAATTGAATGTTTACCTCGGAAAACCTGAAGTGAAAGGCATCCATTGACGAGAAAAGTCCATTTGCAGTCACTCATGCCTTTGGAAGCCTTATTCCCCTCTTTAAATGGTTTTATAATCTCGTTATTAATTTAAAGTGGAATTGTTTTACATTTTTCATTAAAACATATTATAATGGAATGTTTACCTTGAGAAACATGAAGTGAAAGCGATTGATTGACAAGAAAATTCCATTTATAGTCACTCATGGCTTCAAAAGCTTTATTACTCGCCTCAAAGGGTTTTATAATCTTATTATTGATTTTAACTTGTATTTTTTTACATTTTTCATTAAGACAGATTGTTATTGAATGTTTAACTTGAGAAACGTGAGGTGAAAGCGATCGATTGACAAGAAAAGGCCATTTATAGTCACTCAAGGCTTCAAAAGCCTTATTACTCGCCTTAAAGGGTTTTATAATCTTATTATTGATTTTAACTTGTATTTTTTTACGTTTTTCATTAAGAAAGATTGTAATTGAATGTTTACCTCAGGAAACGTGAAGCGAAAGCCATCCATTGACAAGAAAAGTCCATTTGCGGTCACTCAAGCCTTCGAAAGCCTTATTCCCCTCTTTAAATGGTTTTATGATCTCGTTATTAATTTAAAGTGGAATTGTTTTACATTTTTCATTAAAACAGATTAGAATTGAATGTTTTCCTTGGGAAACGTGAAGTGAAAGTGATCGATTGACAAGAAAAGTCCATTTATAGTCACTCATGGCTTCTAGAGCCTTATTACTCGCTTTAAAGGATTTTATAATCTTATTATTGAATTTAAGTTGTATATTTTTACATTTTTCATTAAGACAGATTGTAATTGAATGTTTACCTCAGGAAACGTGAAGCGAAAGCTATCCATTGAGAGGAAAAGTCTATTTGCAGTCACTCATGCCTTCGAAAGCCTTATTCCCCTCTTTAAATGGCTTTATGATGTCGTTATTAATTTTCAATTGAATTTTTTTACATTTTTCATTAAAACAGATTAAAATTGAATGTTTACCTTGAGAAACGTGAGGTTAAAGCAATCGATTGACAAGAAACGGCCATTTTTAGTCACTCATGGCTTCAAAAGCCTTATTACTCGCCGTAAAAGGGTTTTATAATCTTATTACTGATTTTAACTTGTATTTTCTTACATTTTTCATTAAGACAGATTGTAATTGAATGTTTACCTTGGGAAACGTGAAGCGAAAGCCATCCATTGACAAGAAAAGTCCATTTGCAGTCACTCATGCCTTCGAAAGCCTTATTCCCCTCTTTAAATGGTTTTATGATCTCGTTATTAATTTAAAGTGGAATTTTTTACATTTTTCGTTAAAACAGATTACAATTGAATGTTTGCCTTGGAAACGTGAAGTGAAATTGATCGATTGACAAGAAAAGTCCATTTATAGTCACTCATGGCTTCTAAAGCCTTATTACTCGCTTTAAAGGGTTTCATAATCTTATTATTGAAATTAAGTTGTATTTTTTTACATTTTTCATGAAGACAGATTGTAATTGAATGTTTACCTCAGGAAACGTGAAGCGAAAGCCATCCATTGATAGGAAAAGTCTATTTGCAGTCACTCATGCCTTCGAAAGCCTTATTCCCCTCTTTAAATGGTTTTATGATGTCGTTATTAATTTTCAATTGAATTTTTTTACATTTTTCATTAAAACAGATTAAAATTGAATGTTTACCTTGAGAAACGTGAGGTGAAAGCGATCGATTGACAAGAAAAGTCCATTTATAGTCACTGATGGCTTCGAAAGCCTTATTACTCGCCTTAAAAGGTTTTATAATCTTATTATTGATTTTAACTTGAATTTTTTTGCATTTTTCATTAACACAGATTATAATTGAATGTTTACCTCAGGAAACATGAAGCAAAAGCCATCCATTGACAGGAAAAGTCTATTTGCAGTCACTCATGCCTTCGAAAGCCTTATTCCCCTCCTTAAATGGTTTTATGATGTCCTTATTAATTTTCAATTGAATTTTTTTACATTTTTAATTAAAACAGATTAAAATTGAATATTTACCATGAGAAACGTGAGGTGAAAGCGATCGATTGACAAGAAAAGTCCATTTATAGTCACTCATGGCTTCTAAAGCCTTATTACTCACTTTAAAGGATTTTAAAAGCTTATTATTGAATTTAAGTTGTATATTTTTACATTTTTCATAAAGACAGATTGTAATTGAATGTTTACCTCAGGAAACGTGAAGCGAAAGCAATCGATTGACAGAAAAAGTCTATTTGCAGTCACTCATGCCTTCAAAAGCCTTATTCCCCTTTTTAAATGGTTTTATGATCTCGTTATTAATTTTCAATTGAATTTTTTTTCATTTTTCATTAAAACAGATTAAAACTGAATGTTTACCTTGGGAAACATGAGGTGAAAGCGATCAATTGACAAGAAAAGTCCATTTATAGTCACTCATGGCTTCAAAAGTCTTATTACTCGCCTCAAAGGGTTTTATAATCTTATTATTAATTTTAAGTTATATTTTTTTACATTTTTCATCAAAACAGATTGTAATTGAATGTTTACCTCGAGAATTGTGAAGCAAAAGCCATCCATTGACAAGAAAAGTACATTTGTAGTCACTCATGCCTTCGAAAGCCTTACTAGTCGCTTTAAAGGGTTTTATAATCTTATTGTTGATTTTAACTTGAATTGTTTTACATTCTTCATTAAGACAGATTGTAATTGAATGTTTACCTCGGGAAACGTGAAGCGAAAGCCATCCATTGACGAGAAAAGTCCATTTGCAGTCACTCATGCCTTTGGAAGCCTTATTCCCCTCTTTAAATGGCTTTATCATCTCGTTATTAATTTAAAGTTGAATTTTTTTACATTTTTCATTACAACATATTATAATTGAATGTTTACCTTGAGAAACATGAAGTGAAAGCGATCGATTGACAAGAAAAGTCCATTTATAGTCACTCATGGCTTCTAAAGCCTTATTACTCGCTTTAAAGGATTTTATAATCTTATTATTGAATTTAAGTTGTATATTTTTACATTTTTCATTAAGACAGATTGTAATTGAATGTTTACCTCAGGAAACGTGAAGCGAAAGCTATCCATTGAGAGGAAAAGTCTATTTGCAGTCACTCATGCCTTCGAAAGCCTTATTCCCCTCTTTAAATGGTTTTATGATGTCGTTATTAATTTTCAATTGAATTTTTTTACATTTTTCATTAAAACAGATTAAAATTGAATGTTTACCTTGAGAAACGTGAGGTTAAAGCAATCGATTGACAAGAAACGGCCATTTTTAGTCACTCATGGCTTCAAAAGCCTTATTACTCGCCGTAAAAGGGTTTTATAATCTTATTACTGATTTTAACTTGTATTTTTTTACATTTTTCATTAAGACAGATTGTAATTGAATGTTTACCTTGGGAAACGTGAAGCGAAAGCCATCCATTGACAAGAAAAGTCCATTTGCAGTCACTCATGCCTTCGAAAGCCTTATTGCCCTCTTTAAATGGTTTTATGGTCTCGTTATTAATTTAAAGTGGAATTTTTTACATTTTTCGTTAAAACAGATTACAATTGAATGTTTGCCTTGGGAAACGTGAAGTGAAATTGATCGATTGACAAGAAAAGTCCATTTATAGTCACTCATGGCTTCTAAAGCCTTATTACTCGCTTTAAAGGGTTTCATAATCTTATTATTGAAATTAAGTTGTATTTTTCTACATTTTTCATGAACACAGATTGTAATTGAATGTTTACCTCAGGAAACGTGAAGCGAAAGCCATCCATTGATAGGAAAAGTCCATTTGCAGTCACTCATGCCATCGAAAGCCTTATTCCCCTCTTTAAATGGTTTTATGATGTCGTTATTAATTTTCAATTGAATTTTTTTACATTTTTCATTAAAACAGATTAAAATTGAATGTTTACCTTGAGAAACGTGGGGTGAAAGCGATCGATTGACAAGAAAAGTCCATTTATAGTCACTCATGGCTTCGAAAGCCTTATTACTCGCGTTAAAAGGTTTTATAATCTTATTATTGATTTTAACTTGAATTTTTTTGCATTTTTCATTAACACAGATTATAATTGAATGTTTACCTCAGGAAACGTGAAGCAAAAGCCATCCATTGACGAGAAAAGTCCATTTGCAGTCACTCATGCCTTTGGAAGCCTTATTCCCCTCTTTAAATGGTTTTATAATCTCGTTATTAATTTAAAGTGGAATTGTTTTACATTTTTTGTTAAAACATATTATAATTGAATGTTTACCCTGAGAAACATGAAGTGAAAGCGATCGATTGACAAGAAAATTCCATTTATAGTCACTCATGGCTTCAAAAGCCTTATTACTCGCCTCAAAGGGTTTTATAATCTTATTATTGATTTTAACTTGAATTGTTTTACATTCTTCATTAAGACAGATTGTAATTGAATGTTTACCTCGGAAAACCTGAAGCGAAAGCCTTCCATTGACGAGAAAAATCCATTTGCAGTCACTCATGCCTTTGGAAGCCTTATTCCCCTCTTTAAATGGCTTTATCATCTCGTTATTAATTTAAAGTTGAATTTTTTTACATTTTTCATTACAACATATTATAATTGAATGTTTACCTTGAGAAACATGAAGTGAAAGCGATCGATTGACAAGAAAATTCCATTTATAGTCACTCATGGCTTCAAAAGCCTTATTACTCGCCTCAAAGGGTTTTATAATCTTATTATTGATTTTAACTTGTATTTTTTTACATTTTTCATTAAGACAGATTGTTATTGAATGTTTACCTTGAGAAACGTGAGGTGAAAGCGATTGATTGACAAGAAAATGCCATTTATAGTCACTCAAGGTTTCAAAAGCCCTATTACTCACCTTAAAGGGTTTTATAATCTTATTATTGATTTTAACTTGTATTTTTTTACATTTTTCATTAAGACAGATTGTTATTGAATGTTTACATTGAGATACGTTAGGTGAAAGCGATCGATTGACAAGAAAAGGCCATTTATAGTCACTCAAGGCTTCAAAAGCCTTATTACTCGCCTTAAAGGGTTTTATAATCTTATTATTGATTTTAACTTGTATTTTTTTACATTTTTCATTAAGAAAGATTGTAATTGAATGTTTACCTCAGGAAACGTGAAGCGAAAGCCATCCATTGACAAGAAAAGTCCATTTGCGGTCACTCAAGCCTTCGAAAGCCTTATTCCCCTCTTTAAATGGTTTTATGATCTCGTTATTAATTTAAAGTGGAATTTTTTTACATTTTTCATTAAAACAGATTAGAATTGAATGTTTTCCTTGGGAAACGTGAAGTGAAAGTGATCGATTGACAAGAAAAGTCCATTTATAGTCACTCATGGCTTCTAAAGCCTTATTACTCGCTTTAAAGGATTTTATAATCTTATTATTGAATTTAAGTTGTATATTTTTACATTTTTCATTAAGACAGATTGTAATTGAATGTTTACCTCAAGAAACGTGAAGCAAAAGCCATCCATTGACAGGAAAAGTCTATTTGCAGTCACTCATGCCTTCGAAAGCCTTATTCCCCTCCTTAAATGGTTTTATGATGTCGTTATTAATTTTCAATTGAATTTTTTTACATTTTTCATTAAAACAGATTAAAATTGAATATTTACCTTGAGAAACGTGAGGTGAAAGCGATCGATTGACAAGAAAAGTCCATTTATAGTCACTCATGGCTTCTAAAGCCTTATTACTCACTTTAAAGGATTTTATAATCTTATTATTGAATTTAAGTTGTATATTTTTACATTTTTCATAAAGACAGATTGTAATTGAATGTTTACCTCAGGAAATGTGAAGCGAAAGCCATCCATTGACAGGAAAACTCTATTTGCAATCACTCATGCCTTCAAAAGCCTTATTCCCCTTTTTAAATGGTTTTATGATCTCGTTATTAATTTTCAATTGAATTTTTTTTCATTTTTCATTAAAACAGATAAAAACTGAATGTTTACCTTGAGAAACATGAGGTGAAAGTGATCAATTGACAAGAAAAGTCCATTTATAGTCACTCATGGCTTCAAAAGTCTTATTACTCGCCTTAAAAGATTTTATAATCTTATTATTGATTTTAACTTGAAGTTTTTTGCATATTTCATTAAGACAGATTGTAATTGAATGTTTACCTCGGGAAACGTAAAGCAAAAGCCATCCATTGACGAGAAAAGTCCATTTGCAGTCACTCATTCCTTTGGAATCCTTATTCCCCTCTTTAAATGGTTTTATAATTTTGTTATTAATTTAAAGTGGAATTTTCCTACATTTTTCATTAAAACATATTATAATTGAATGTTTACCTTGAGAAACATGAAGTGAAAGCGATCGTTTGACAAGAAAATTCCATTTATAGTCACTCATGGCTTGAAAAGCCTTATTACTCGCCTCAAAGGGTTTTATAATCTTATTATTAATTTTAAGTTATATTTTTTTACATTTTTCATCAAAACAGATTGTAATTGAATGTTTACCTCGAGAAACGTGAAGCGAAAGCCATCCATTGACAAGAAAAGTACATTTGTAGTCACTCATGCCTTCGAAAGCCTTACTAGTCGCTTTAAAGGGTTTTATAATCTTATTATTGATTTTAACTTGAATTGTTTTACATTCTTCATTAGGACAGATTGTAATTGAATGTTTACATCAGGAAACGTGAAGCGAAAGCCATCCATTGACGAGAAAAGTCCATTTGCAGTCACTCATGCCTTTGGAAGCCTTATTCCCCTCTTTAAATGGCTTTATCATCTCGTTATTAATTTAAAGTTGAATTTTTTTACATTTTTCATTACAACATATTATAATTGAATGTTTACCTTGAGAAACATGAAGTGAAAGTGATCGATTGACAAGAAAATTCCATTTATAGTCACTCATGGCTTCAAAAGCCTTATTACTCGCCTCAAAGGGTTTTATAATCTTATTAATGATTTTAACTTGTATTTTTTTACATTTTTCATTAAGACAGATTGTTATTGAATGTTTACCTTGAGAAACATGAGGTGAAAGCGATTGATTGACAAGAAAAGACCATTTATAGTCACTTAAGGTTTTAAAAGCCCTATTACTCACCTTAAAGGGTTTTATAATCTTATTATTGATTTTAACTTGTATTTTTTTACATTTTTCGTTAAGACAGATTGTTATTGAATGTTTACCTTGAGAAACGTGAGGTGAAAGCGATCGATTGACAAGAAAAGGCCATTTATAGTCACTCAAGGCTTCAAAAGCCTTATTACTCGCCTTAAAGGGTTTTATAATCTTATTATTGATTTTAACTTGTATTTTTGTACATTTTTTATTAAGATAGATTGTTATTGAATGTTTACCTTGAGAAACGTGAGGTGAAAGTGATCGATTGACAAGAAAAGGCCATTTATAGTCACTCAAGGCTTCAAAAGCCTTATTACTCGCCTTAAAGGGTTTTATAATCTTATTATTGATTTTAACTTGTATTTTTGTACATTTTTTATTAAGATAGATTGTTATTGAATGTTTACCTTGAGAAACGTGAGGTGAAAGTGATCGATTGACAAGAAAAGGCCATTTATAGTCACTCAAGGCTTCAAAAGCCTTATTACTCGCCTTAAAGGGTTTTATAATCTTATTATTGATTTTAACTTGTATTTTTGTACATTTTTTATTAAGATAGATTGTTATTGAATGTTTACCTTGAGAAACGTGAGGTGAAAGCGATCGATTGACAAGAAAAGGCCATTTATAGTCACTCAAGGCTTCAAAAGCCTTATTACTCGCCTTAAAGGGTTTTATAATCTTATTATTGATTTTAACTTGTATTTTTGTACATTTTTTATTAAGATAGATTGTTATTGAATGTTTACCTTGAGAAACGTGAGGTGAAAGTGATCGATTGACAAGAAAAGGCCATTTATAGTCACTCAAGGCTTCAAAAGCCTTATTACTCGCCTTAAAGGGTTTTATAATCTTATTATTGATTTTAACTTGTATTTTTTTGTATTTTTTATTAAGACAGATTGTAATTGAATGTTTACCTCGGGAAACGTGAAGCGAAAGCCATCCATTGACAAGAAAGTCCCTTTGCGGTCACTCATGCCTTCGAAAGCCTTATTCCCCTCTTTAAATGGTTTTATGATCTCGTTCTTAATTTAAAGTGGAATTTTTTTACATTTTTCCATTGAAACAGATTAGAATTGAATGTTTTCCTTGGGAAACATGAAGTGAAAGTGATCGATTGATAAGAAAAGTCCATTTATAGTCACTCATGTCTTCTAAAGCCTTATTACTCGCTTTAAAGGGTTTTATAATCTTGTTATTGAATTTAAGTTGTATTTTTTTACATTTTTCATTAAGACAGATTGTAATTGAATGTTTACCTTAGGAAACGTGAAGCAAAAGCCATCCATTGGCAGGAAAAGTCCATTTGCGGTCACTCATGCCTTCGAAAGCCTTATTCCCCTCTTTAAATGGTTTTATGATGTCGTTATTAATTTTCAATTGAATTTTTTTACATTTTTCATTAAAACAGATTAAAATTGAATGTTTACCTTGAGAAACGTGAAGTGAAAGCGATCGATTGACAAGAAAAGTCCATTTATAGTCACTCATGGCTTCAAAAGCCTTATTACTCGCCGTAAAGGGTTTTATAATCTTATCATTGATTTTAACTTTTATTTTTTTATATTTTTCATTAAGACAGATTGTAATTGAATGTTTACCTCGGGAAACGTGAAGCGAAAGCCATCCATTGACAAGAAAAGTCCATTTGCGGTCACTCATGCCTTCGAAAGCCTTATTCCCCTCTTTAAATGATTTTATGATCTCGTTATTAATTTTCAATTAAATTGTTTTACATTTTTCATTAAAACAGATTAAAATTGAATGTTTACCTTGAGAAATGTGAGGTGAAAGCAATCGATTGACAATAAAAGGCCATTTATAGTCACTCATGGCTTCAAAAGCCTTATTACTCGCCTTAAAGGGTTTTATAATCTTATTATTGATTTTAGCTTGAATTTTTTTACGTTTTTCATTAAGACAGATTGTAATTGAATGTTTACCTCGGGAAACGTGAAGCGAAAGCCATCCATTGATAAGAAAAGTCCATTTGCAGTCACTCATGCCTTTGGAAGCCTTATTCCCCTCTTTAAATGGTTTTATAATCTCGCTAGTAATTGAAAGTTGAATTTTTTTACATTTTTCATTAAAACATATTATAATTGAATGTTTACCTTGAGAAACGTGAAGTGAAAGTGATCGATTGACAAGAAAAGTCCATTTATAGTCACTCATGGCTTCAAAAGCCTTATTACTCACCTTAAAGGGTTTTATAGTCTTATTATTGATTTTAACTTGTATTTTTTTATATTTTTCATTAAGACAGATTGTAATTGAATGTTTACCTCGGGAAATGTGAAGCGAAAGCCATCCATTGACAGGAAATGTCCATTTGAAGTCACTCATGCTTTTGGAAGCCTTATTCCCCTCTTTAAATAGTTTTATAATCTCGTTATTAATTTAAAATTGAATTTTTTTACATTTTTCATTAAAACATATTATAATTGAATGTTTGCCTTGAGAAACATGAAGTGAAAGCGATCGATTGACAAGAAAAGTCCATTTATAGTCACTCATGGCTTCAAAAGCCTTATTACTCGCCTCAAAGGGTTTTATAATCTTATTATTAATTTAAGTTGTATTTTTTTACATTTTTCATCAAAACATATTGTAATTGAATGTTTACCTTGAGAAACGTGAAGCGAAAGCCATCCATTGACAAGAAAATTACATTTGTAGTCACTCATGCCTTCGAAAGCCTTACTAGTCGTTTTAAAGGATTTTATAATCTTATTATTGATTTTAACTTGAATTGTTTTACATTCTTCATTAAGACAGATTGTAATTGAATGTTTACCTTGGGAAATGTGAAGCGAAAGCCATCCATTGACAAGAAAAGTCAACTGACAGTCACTCATACCTTCGAAAGCCTTTTTCCCCTCTTTAAATGATTTTATGATCTCGTTATTAATTTTCAATTAAATTTTTTAAATTTTTCATTAAAACAGATTAAAATTGAATGTTTACCTTGAGAAATGTAAGGTGAAAGCAATCGATTGACAATAAAAGGCCATTTATAGTCACTCATGGCTTCAAAAGCCTTATTACTCCCCTTAAAGTGTTTTATAATCTTATTATTAATTTTAACTTGTATTTTTTTGCATTTTTCATTAAGACAGATTGTAATTGAATGTTTACCTAGGAAAACGTGAAGCGAAACCCATCCATTAACAAGAAAAGTCTATTTGTAGTCACTCATGCCTTCGAAAGCCTTATTCCCCTCTTTAAATGGTTTTATAATCTTGTTATTAATTTAAAGTTGAACTTTTTTACATTTTTCATTAAAACATATTAGAATTGAATGTTTACCTTGAGAAACGTGAAGTGAAAGTGATCGATTGACAAGAAAAGTCCATTTATAGTCACTCATGGCCTCAAAAGCCTTATTACTCGCCTTAAAGGGTTTTATAATCTTATTATTGATTTTAACTTGTATTTTTTTGTATATTTCATTAAGACAGATTGTAATTGAATGTTTACCTCGGGAAACGTGAAGCGAAAGCCATCTATTGCCAAGAAAAGTCCATTTGCAGTCACTCATGCCTTTGGAAGCCTTATTCCCCTCTTTAAATGGTTTTATAATCTCGTTATTAATTTAAAGTTGATTTTTTTTACATTTTGCATTAAAACATATTATAATTGAATTTTTACCTTGACAACCATGAAGTGAAAGCGATTGATTGAGAAGAAAATTTCATTTATAGTCACTCATGGCTTCAAAAGCCTTATTACTCGCCTCAGAGGGTTTTATAATCTTATTATTAATTTAAGTTGTATTTTTTTACATTTTTCATCAAAACAGATTGTAATTGAATGTTTACCTGCAGAAACGTGAAGCGAAAGCCATCCATTGACAAGAAAATTACATTGTAGTCACTCATGCCTTCGAAAGCCTTACTAGTCGTTTTAAAGGATTTTATAATCTTATTATTGATTTTAACTTGAATTGTTTTACATTCTTCATTAAGACAGATTGTAATTGAATGTTTACCTTGGGAAACGTGAAGCGAAAGCCATCCATTGACAAGAAAAGTCCAGTTACAGTCACTCATACGTTCAAAAGCCTTTTTCCCCTCTTTAAATGATTTTATGATCTCGTTATTAATTTTCATTAAATTTTTTTACATTTTTCATTAAAACAGATTAAAATTGAATGTTTACCTTCAGAAATGTGAGGTGAAAGCAATCGATTGATAATAAAAGGCCATTTATAGTCACTCATGGCTTCAAAAGCCTTATTACTCGCCTTAAAGGGTTTTATAATCTTATTACTGATTTTAACTTGTATTTTATTGCATTTTTCATTAAGACAGATTGTAATTGAATGTTTACCTTGGGTAACGTGAAGCGAAAGCCATCCATTAACAAGAAAAGTCCATTTGCAGTCACTCATGCCTTCGAAAGCCTTATTCCCCTCTTTAAATGGTTTTATAATCTTGTTATTAATTTAAAGTTGAACTTTTTTACATTTTGCATTAAAACATATTAGAATTGAATGTTTACCTTGAGAAACGTGAAGTGAAAGTGATCGATTGACAAGAAAAGTTCATTTATAGTCACTCATGGCTTCAAAAGCCTTATTACTCGCCTTAAAGGGTTTATAATCTTATTATTGATTTTAACTTGTATTTTTTTATATTTTTCATTAAGACAGATTGCAATTGAATGTTTACCTCGGGAAACGTGAAGCGAAAGCCATCCATTGACAAGAAAAGTCCATTTGCAGTGACTCATGCCTTCGAAAGCCTTATTCCCCTCTTTAAATGGTTTTATGATCTCGTTATTAATTTTAAATTAAATTTTTTTACATTTTTCATTAAAACAGATTCAAATAGACTCTTTACCTTCAGAAACGTGAGGTGAAAGCGATCGATTGACAAGAAAAGGCCATTTATAGTCACTCATGGCTTCAAAAGCCTTCTTACTCGCCTTAAAGGGTTTTATAATCTTATTATTGATTTTAACTTTTATTTTTTTACATTTTTCATTAAGACAGATTGTAATTGAATGTTTACCTCGGGAAACGTAAAGCGAAAGCCATCAATTGACAAGAAAAGTCCATTTACAGTCACTTATGTCTTCGAAAGCCTTATTCTCCTCTTTAAATGGTTTTATAATCTCGTTACTAATTTCAAGCTGAACTTTTTTACAATTTTCATTAAAACATATTATAATTGAATGTTTACCTTGAGAAACGTAAAGTGAAAGCGATCGATTGACAAGAAAAGTCCATTTATAGTCACTCATGGCTTCAAAAGCCTTATTACTCGCCTTAAAAGGTTTTATAATCCTATTATTGATTTTAACTTGAAATTTTTTGCATTTTTCATTAAGACAGATTGTAATTGAATGTTTACCTCGAGAAACGTGAAGCGAAAGCCATCCATTGACAAGAAAAGTACATTTGTAGTCACCCATGCCTTCGAAAGGCTTACTAGTCGCTTTAAAGGGTTTTATAATCTTATTATTGATTTTAACTTGAATTGTTTTACATTCTTCATTAAGACAGATTGTAATTGAATGTTTACCTTGGGAAACGTGAAGCGAAAGCCATCCATTGACAAGAAAAGTCCAGTTACAGTCACTCATACCTTCGAAAGCCTTTTTTCCCTCTTTAAATGATTTTATGATCTCGTTATTAATTTTCAATTAAATTTTTTTAAATTTTTCATTAGAACAGATTAAAATTGAATGTTTACCTTGAGAAATGTGAGGTGAAAGCAATCGATTGACAATAAAAGGCCATTTATAATCACTCATGGCTTCAAAAGCCTTACTACTCGCCTTAAAGGGTTTTATAATCTTATTACTAATTTTAACTTGTATTTTTTTGCATTTTTCATTAAGACAGATTGCAATTGAATGTTTACCTCGAGAAACGTGAAGCGAAAGCCATCCATTGACAAGAAAAGTCCATTTGCGGTCAGTCATGCCTTCGAAAGCCTTATTCCCCTCTTTAAATGGTTTTATGATCTTGTTATTAATTTAAAGTTGAACTTTTTTACATTTTTCATTAAAAAATATTATAATTGAATGTTTACCTTGAGAAACGTGAAGTGAAAGTGATCGATTGACAAGAAAAGTCCATCTATAGTCACTCATGGCTTCAAAAGCCTTATTACTCGCCTTAAAGGGTTTTCTAATCTTATTATTGATTTTAACTTGTATTTTTTTGCATTTTTCAGTAAGACAGATTGTAATTGAATATTTACCTCGGGAAACGTGAAGCGAAAGCCATCCATTGACAAGAAAAGTCCATTTGCAGTGACTCATGCCTTCGAAAGCCTTATTCCCCTCTTTAAATGGTTTTATGATCTCGTTATAAATTTTCAATTGAATTTTTTTACATTTTTCATTAAAACAGATTAAAATTGAATGTTTACCTTGAGAAACATGAGGTGAAAGCGATCGATTGACAAGAAAAGTCCATTTATAGTCACTCACGGCTTCAAAAGCCTTATTACTCGCCGTAAAGGGTTTTATAATCTTATTATTGATTTTAACTTTTATTTTTTTACGTTTTTCGTTAAGACAGATTGTAATTGAATGTTGACCCCGGGAAACGTGAAGCGAAAGCCATCAATTGACAAGAAAAGTCCATTTGCAGTGACTCATGCCTTCGAAAGCCTTATTCCCCTCTTTAAATGGTTTTATGATCTTGTTATTAATTTTAAATTGAATTTTTTTACATTTTTCATTAAAACAGATTCAAATTGACTGTTTACCTTCAGAAACGTGAGGTGCAAGCGATCGATTGGCAAGAAAAGGCCATTTATAGTCATTCATGGCTTCAAAAGCCTTATTACTCGTCTTAAAGGGTTTTATAATATTATTATTGATTTTAACTTTTATTTTTTTACATTTTTCATTAAGACAGATTGTAATTGAATGTTTACCTAGGGAAACGTGAAGCGAAAGCCATCAATTGACAAGAAAAGTCCATTTGCAGTCACTTATGCCTTCGAAAGCCTTATTGCCCTCTTTAAATGGTTTTATAATCTTATTATTAATTTCAAGTTGAACTTTTTTACATTTTTCATTAAAACATATAATAATTGAATGTTTACCTTGAGAAATGTAAAGTGAAAGCGATCGATTGACAAGAAAAGTTCATTTATAGTCACTCATGGCTTCAAAAGCCTTATTACTCGCCTTAAAAGGTTTTATAATCTTATTATTGATTTTAACTTGAATTTTTTTGCATTTTTCTTTAAGACAGATTGTAATTGAATGTTTACCTCGGGAAACATGAAGCGAAAGCCATCCATTGGCAAGAAAAGTCCTTTTGCAGTCACTCATGCCTTCGAAAGCCTTATTTCCCTCTTTAAATGGTTTTATGATCTCGTTATTAATTTTCAATTGAATATTTTCCCATTTTTCATTAAAACAGATTAAAATTGAATGTTTACCTTGTGAAAAATAAAGTGAAAGTGATCGATTGACAAGAAAAGTCCATTTATAGTCACTCATGGCTTCAAAAGCCTTATTACTCGCCGTAAAGGGTTTTATAATCTTATTATCGATTTTAACTTGTATTTTTTTAAATTTTTCAGTAAGAAAGATTGTAATCGAATGTTTACCTCGAGAAACGTGAAGCGAAAGCCATCCCTTGACAAGAAAAGTACATTTGTAGTCACTCATGCCTTCGAAAGCCTTACTAGTCGCTTTAAAGGGTTTTATAACCTTATTATTGGTTTTAACTTGAATTGTTTTATATTCTTCATTAAGACAGATTGTAATTGAATGTTTACCTTGGGAAACGTGAAGCGAAAGCCATCCATTGACAAGAAAAGTCCTGTTACAGTCACTCATACCTTCGAAAGCCTTATTCCCCTCTTTAAATGGTTTTATGATCTTGTTATTAATTTAAAGTTGAACTTTTTTACATTTTTTATTAAAAAATATTATAATTGAATGTTGACCTTAAGAAACGTGAAGTCAAAGTGATTGATTGAAAAGAAAAGTCATTTATAGTCACTCATGGCTTCAAAAGCCTTATTACTCGCCTTAAAGGGTTTTATAGTCTTATTATTGATTTTAACTTGTATTTTTTTATATTTTTCATTAAGACAGATTATAATTGAATGTTTACCTCGAGAAACGTGAAGGAAAAGCCATCCATTGACAAGAAAGGTCCATTTGAAGTCACTCATGCTTTTGGAAGCCTTATTCCCCTCTTTAAATGGTTTTATAATCTCGTTATTAATTTAAAGTTGAATTTTTTTACATTTTTCATTAAAACATATTGTAATTGAATGTTTGCCTTGACAAACATGAAGTGAAAGCGATCGATTGACAAGAAAATTCCATTTATAGTCACTCACGGCTTGAAAAGCCTTATTACTCGCCTCAAAGGGTTTTATAATCTTATTATTAATTTAAGTTGTATTTTTTTACATTTTTCATTAAAACAGATTGTAATTGAATGTTTACCTCGAGAAACATGAAGCGAAAGCCATCCATTGACAAGAAAAGTACATTTGTAGTCACTCATGCCTTCGAAAGCCTTACTAGTCGCTTTAAAGGGTTCTATAATCTTATTATTGATTTTAACTTGAATTGTTTTACATTCTTCATTAAGACAGATTGTAATTGAATGTTTACCTTGGGAAACGTGAAGCGAAAGCCATCCATTGACAAGAAAAGTCCAGTTACAGTCACTCATACGTTCGAAAGCCTTGTTCCCCTCTTTAAATGATTTTATGATCTCGTTATTAATTTTCAATTAAATATTTTTACATTTTTCATTAAAACAGATTAAAATTGAATATTTACCTTGAGAAATGTGAGGTGAAAGCAATCGATTGACAATAAAAGGCCATTTATAGTCATTCATGGCTTCAAAAGCCTTATTACTCGCCTTAAAGGGTTTTATAATCTTATTATTGATTTTAGCATGTATTTTTTTACGTTTTTCATTTAGACAGATTGTAATTGAATGTTTACCTCGAGAAACGTGAAGTGAAAGCCATCTACTGACAAGAAAAGTCCATTTGCGGTCACTCATGCCTTCAAAAGCCTTATTCCCATCTTTAAATGGTTTTATGATCTTGTTATTAATTTAAAGTTGAACTTTTTTACATTTTTCATTAAAAAAATTATAATTGAATGTTGACCTTGAGAAACGTGAAGTGAAAGTGATCGATTGACAAGAAAAGTCCATTTATAGTCACTCATGGCTTCAAAAGCCTTATTACTCGCCTTAAAGGGTTTTATACTCTTATTATTGATTTTAACTTGTATTTTTTTATATTTTTCATTAAGACAGATTGTAATTGAATGTTTACCTCGGGAAACATGAAGCGAAAGCCATCCATTGACAAGAAAAGTCCATTTGCGGTCACTCATGCCTTCAAAAGCCTTATTCCCATCTTTAAATGGTTTTATGATCTTGTTATTAATTTAAAGTTGAACTTTTTTACATTTTTCATTAAAAAAATTATAATTGAATGTTGACCTTGAGAAACGTGAAGTGAAAGTGATCGATTGACAAGAAAAGTCCATTTATAGTCACTCATGGCTTCAAAAGCCTTATTACTCGCCTTAAAGGGTTTTATACTCTTATTATTGATTTTAACTTGTATTTTTTTATATTTTTCATTAAGACAGATTGTAATTGAATGTTTACCTCGGGAAACATGAAGCGAAAGCCATCCATTGACAAGAAAAGTCCATTTGAAGTCACTCATGCTTTTGGAAGCCTTATTCCCCTCTTTAAATGGTTTTATAATCTCGTTATTAATTTAAAATTAAATTTTTTTATATTTTTTATTAAAACATATTATAATGGAATGTTTGCCTTGAGAAACATGAAGTGAAAGCGATCGATTGACAAGAAAAGTCCATTTATAGTCACTCATGGCTTCAAAAGCCTTATTACTCGCCTCAAAGGGTTTTATAATCTTATTATTAATTTAAGTTGTATTTCTTTACATTTTTCATCAAAACAGATTGTAATTGAATGTTTACCTTGAGAAACGTGAAGCGAAAGCCATCCATTGACAAGAAAATTACATTGTAGTCACTCATGCCTTCGAAAGCCTTACTAGTCGTTTTAAAGGATTTTATAATCTTATTATTGATTTTAACTTGAATTGTTTTACATTCTTCATTAAGACAGATTGTAATTGAATGTTTACCTCGGGAAACGTGAAGCGAAAGCCATCCATTGACAAGAAAAGTCCAGTTACAGTCACTCATACCTTCGAAAGCCTTTTTTCCCTCTTTAAATGATTTTATGATCTCGTTATTAATTTTCAATTAAATTTTTTAAAATTTTTCATTAAAATAGATTAAAATTGAATGTTTACCTTGAGAAATGTGAGGTGAAAGCAATCGATTGACAATAAAAGGCCATTTATAGTCACTCATGGCTTCAAAAGCCTTATTACTCGCCTTAAAGGGTTTTATAATCTTATTACTAATTTTAACTTGTATTTTTTTGCATTTTTCATTAAGACAGATTGCAATTGAATGTTTACCTCGGGTAACGTGAAGCGAAAGCTATCCATTAACAAGAAAAGTCCATTTGCAGTCACTCATGCCTTCGAAAGCCTTATTCCCCTCTTTAAATGGTTTTATAATCTTGTTATTAATTTAAAGTTGAATTTTTTTACATTTTTCATTAAAACAAATTAATATTTAATGTTTACCTTGAGAAATGTGAGGTGAAAGCGATCGATTGACAAGAAAAGGCTATTTATAGTCACTCATGGCTTCAAAAGCGTTATTACTCGCCTTAAAGGGTTTTATAATCTCATTATTGATTTTAACTTGTATTTTTTTATATTTTTCATTAAGACAGATTGCAATTGAATGTTTACCTTGGGAAACGTGAAGCGAACGCCATCCATTGACAAGAAAATTCCATTTGCAGTGACTCATGCCTTCGAAAGCCTTATTCCCCTCTTTAAATGGTTTTATGAGCTTGTTATTAATTTTAAATTGAATTTTTTTACATTTTTCATTAAAACAGATTCAAATTGACTGTTTACCTTCAGAAACGTGAGGTGAAAGCGATCGATTAACAAGAAAAGGCCATTTATAGTCACTCATGGCTTCAAAAGCCTTCTTACTCGCCTTAAAGGGTTTTATAATCTTATTATTGATTTTAACTTTTATTTTTTTACATTTTTCATTAAGACAGATTGCAATTGAATGTTTACCTCGGGAAACGTGAAGCGAAAGCCATCAATTGACAAGAAAAGTCCATTTACAGTCACTTATGCCTTCGAAAGCCTTATTCTCCTCTTTAAATGGTTTTATAATCTCGTTATGAATTCCAAGTTGAACTTTTTTACAATTTTCATTAAAACATATTATAATTGAATATTTACCTTGAGAAACATAAAGTGAAAGCGATCGATTGACAAGAAAAGTCCATTTATAGTCACTCATGGCTTCAAAAGCCTTATTACTCGCCTTAAAAGGTTTTATAATCTTATTATTGATTTTAACTTGAAATTTTTTGCATTTTTCATTAAGACAGATTGTAATTGAATGTTTACCTCGAGAAACGTGAAGCGAAAGCCATCCATTGACAAGAAAAGTACATTTGTAGTCACTCATGCCTTCGAAAGCCTTACTAGTCGCTTTAAAGGGTTTTATAATCTTATTATTGATTTTAACTTGAATTGTTTTACATTCTTCATTAAGACAGATTGTAATTGAATGTTTACCTTGGGAAACGTGAAGCGAAAGCCATCCATTGACAAGAAAAGTCCAGTTACATCACTCATACCTTCGAAAGCCTTTTTTCCCTCTTCAAATGATTTTATGATCTCGTTATTAATTTTCAATTAAATTCTTTTAAATTCTTCATTAAAACAGATTAAAATTGATTGTTTACCTTGAGAAATGTGAGGTGAAAGCAATCGATTGACAATAAAAGGCCATTTATAGTCACTCATGGCTTCAAAAGCCTTATTACTCGCCTTAAAGGGTTTTATAATCTTATTACTGATTTTAACTTCTATTTTTTTGCATTTTTCATTAAGACAGATTGCAATCGAATGTTTACCTTGGGTAACGTGAAGCGAAAGCCATCCATTAACAAGAAAAGTCCATTTGCAGTCACTCATGCGTTCGAAAGCCTTATTCCCCTCTTTAAATGGTTTTATAATCTTGTTATTAATTTAAAGTTGAACTTTTTTACATTTTTCATTAAAACATATTAGAATTGAATGTTTACCTTGAGAAACGTGAAGTGAAAGTGATCGATTGACAAGAAAAGTCTATTTATAGTCACTCATGGCTTCAAAAGCCTTATTATCCGCCTTAAAGGGTTTTATAATCTTATTATTGATTTTAACTTGTATTTTTTTATATTTTTCATTAAGACAGATTGTAATTGAATGTTTACCTCGGGAAACGTGAAGCGAAAGCCATCCATTGACAAGAAAAGTCCATTTGCAGTGACTCATGCCTTTGGAAGCCTTATTCCCCTCTTTAAATGGTTTTATAATCTCGTTCTTAATTTAAAGTTGAATTTTTTTACATTTTTCATTAAAAATATTATAATTGAATGTTTACCTTGAGAAACATGAAGTGAAAGCAATTGATTGACAAGAAAATTCCATTTATATTCACTCATGGCTTCAAAAGCCTTATTACTCGCCTCAAAGGGTTTTATAATCTTATTATTGATTTTAACTTGTATTTTTTTAAATTTTTCATTCAGACAGATTGTAATTGAATGTTTACCTCGAGAAATGTGATGTGAAAGCCATCCATTGGTAAGAAAAGTCCATTTGTAGTCACTCATGACTTCAAAAGCCTTATTAGTCGCTTTAAAGGGTTTTATAATCTTATTATTGATTTTAACTTGAATTGTTTTACATTCTTCATTAAGACAGATTGTAATTGAATGTTTAGTTTGGGAAACGTGAAGCGAAAGCCATCCATTGACAAGAAAAGTCCAATTACAGTCACTCATACCTTCGAAAGCCTTTTTCCCCTCTTTAAATGGTTTTATGATCTCGTTACTAATTTTCAATTGAATTTTTTACATTTTTCATTAAAACAGATTAGAATTGAATGTTTACCTTGAGAAATGTGAGGTGAAAGCGATCGATTGACAAGAAAAGGCCATTTATAGTCACTCATGGCTTCAAAAGCCTTATTACTTGCCTTAAAAAGTTTTATAATCTTATTATTGATTTTAACTTGTATTTTTTTTCATTTTTCATTAAGACAGATTGTAATTGAAAATTTACCTCGGGTAACGTGAAGCGAAAGCTGTCCATTGACAAGAAAAGTCCATTTGTGGTCACTCATGCCTTCGAAAGCCTTATTCCCCTCTTTAAATGGTTTTATAATTTCGTTATTAATTTAAAGTTGAATTTTTTTACATTTTTCATTAAAACATATTATAATTGAATGTTGACCTTGAGAAACGTGAAGCGAAAGCCATCCATTGACAAGAAAATTACATTGTAGTCACTCATGCCTTCGAAAGCCTTACTAGTCGTTTTAAAGGATTTTATAATCTTATTATTGATTTTAACTTGAATTGTTTTACATTCTTCATTAAGACAGATTGTAATTGAATGTTTAGTTTGGGAAACGTGAAGCGAAAGCCATCCATTGACAAGAAAAGTCCAATTACAGTCACTCATACCTTCGAAAGCCTTTTTCCCCTCTTTAAATGGTTTTATGATCTCGTTACTAATTTTCAATTGAATTTTTTACATTTTTCATTAAAACAGATTAGAATTGAATGTTTACCTTGAGAACTGTGAGGTGAAAGCGATCGATTGACAAGAAAAGGCCATTTATAGTCACTCATGGCTTCAAAAGCCTTATTACTTGCCTTAAAAAGTTTTATAATCTTATTATTGATTTTAACTTGTATTTTTTTTCATTTTTCATTAAGACAGATTGTAATTGAATATTTACCTCGGGTAACGTGAAGCGAAAGCTGTCCATTGACAAGAAAAGTCCATTTGTGGTCACTCATGCCTTCGAAAGCCTTATTCCCCTCTTTAAATGGTTTTATAATTTCGTTATTAATTTAAAGTTGAATTTTTTTACATTTTTCATTAAAACATATTATAATTGAATGTTGACCTTGAGAAACGTGAAGCGAAAGCGATCTATATACAAGAAAAGTCCATTTATAGTCACTCATGGCTTCAAAAGCCTTATTACTCGCCTTAAAGGGTTTTATAATCTTATTATTGATTTTAACTTGTATTTTTTTACATTTTTCATTAAGAGAGATTGGAATTGAATGTTTACCTCGGGAAACGTGGAGCGAAAGCCATCCATTGACAAGAAAAGTCCATTTGCAGTCACTCATACCTTCGAAAGCCTTATTCCACTCTTTAAATAGTTTTATGATCTCGTTATTAATTTAAAGTTGAATTTTTTTACATTTTTCATTAAAACAGATTAAAATTGAATGTTTGCCTTGAGAAACGTGAAGTTAAAGCGATCGATTGACAAGAAAAGTTCATTTATAGTCACTCATGGCTTCTAAAGCCTTATTACACGCTTTAAGTGGTTTTATAATCTTATTATTGATTTTAAGTTTAATTCTTTTACATTTTCCATTAAAACAAATTATAATTTAATGTATACCACGAGAAACGTGAAGCGAAAGCCATCCATTGACAAGAAAAGTCCTTTTACAGTCACTCATGCCTTCGAAAGCCTTATTCCCCTCTTTAAATGGTTTTACGATCTCGTAATTAATTTTAAGTTGAATTTTTTTACATTTTTTATTAAAACAGATTAAAATTAAATGTTTGCCATGAGAAACGTGAAGTGAAAGCGATCGATTGACAAGAAAAGTCCATTTATAGTGACTCATGGCTTCTAAAGCCTTATTACTCGCTTTAAATGGTTTTATAATCTTATTTTTGATTTTAAGTTGAATTCTTTTACATTTTCCATTAAAACAAATTATAATTAAATGTTTGCCTTGGGAAACATGAAGCAAAAGCCATCCATTGACAAAATAAGTTCATTTATAGTCACTCATGGCTTCAAAAGCCTTATTACTCGCGTTAAAGGGCTTTATAATCTTATTATTGATTTTAATTTGTATTTTTTTGCATTTTTCATTAAAACAGATTGTAATTGAATGTTTACCTCGGAAAACGTGAAGCGAAAGCCATCCATTGACAAGAAAAGTCCATTTGCAGTCACTCATGCTTTCGAAAGCCTTATTCCCCTCTTTAAAAGGTTTTATGATCTCGTTATTTATTTGAAGTTGAATTTTTTTACATTTTTCATTAAAACAGATTAGAATTGAATGTTTACCTTGGAAACGTGAAGTGAAAGTGATCGATTGATAAGAAAAGGCCAATTATAGTCACTCATGGCATATAAAGCCTTATTACTTGCTTTAAAGGGTTTTATAATCTTATTATTGATTTTAAGTTGTATTTTTTTTCATTTTTTATTAAGACAGATTGTAATTGAATGTTTACCTCGAGAAACGTGAAGCGAAAGCCATCCATTGAACATAAAAGTCCATTCGCAGTCACTCATGCCTTCGAAAGCCTTATTACCCTCTTTAAATGGTTTTATAATCTCATTATTAATTTAAAATTGAATTTCTTTACATTTTTCGTTAAAACATATTGTAATTAAATGTTTGCCTTGGGAAACATGAAGCGAAAGCCATCCATTGACAAAATAAGTTCATTTATAGTCACTCATGCCTTCAAAAGCCTTATTACTCGCCTTAAAGGGTTTTATAATCTTATTATTGATTTTAAGTTGTATTTTTTTACATTTTTCATTAAGACAGATTGTAATTGAATGTTTACCTCGAGAAATGTGAAGCGAAAGCCATCCATTAACAAGAAAAGTCCATTTGCAGTCACTCAAGCCTTCGAAAGCGTTATTCCCCTCTTTAAATGGTTTTATGATCTCGTTATTAATTTAAAGTGGAATTTTTTTACATTTTTCGTTAAAAAATATTAAAATTAAATGTTTACCTTGAGAAACGTGAAGTGAAAGCGATCGATTGACAAGAAAAGTCCATTTATAGTGACTCATGGCTTCTAAAGCCTTATTACTCGCTTTAAATGGTTTAATAATCTTATTTTTGATTTTACGTTGAATTTTTTACATTTTCCATTAAAACAAATAATAATTAAATGTTTGCCTCGGGAAACATGAAGCGAAAGCAATCCATTGACAAAATAAGTTCATTTATAGTCACTCATGGCTTCAAAAGCCTTATTACTCGCGTTAAAGGGTTTTATAATCTTATTATTGATTTTAACTTGTATTTTTTTATATTTTTTATTAAGACAGATTTTAATTGAATGTTTACCTCGAGAAACGTGAAGCGAAAGCCATCCATTGACAAGAAAAGTCCATTTGCAGTCACTCATGCCTTCGAAAGCCTAATTCCCTTCTTTAAATGGTTTTACGATCTCGTTATTAATTTAAAGTTGAATTCTTTTACATTTTTCATTAAAACAGATTAAAATTAAATGTTTACCTTGAGAAACGTGAAGTGAAACCGATCGATTGACAAGAAAACTCCATTTATAGTCACTCATGGCTTCTAAAGCCTTATTACTCGCTTTAAGTGGTTTTATAATCTTATTAGTGATTTTAAATTGAATTCTTTTACATTTTCCATTAAAACAAATTATAATTTAATGTATTCCTTGAGAAACGTGAAGCGAAAGCCATCCATTGACAAGAAAAGTCCATTTACAGTCACTCATGCCTTTGAAAGCCTTATTCCCATCTTTAAATGGTTTTACGATCTCGTAATTAATTTTAAATTGAATTTTTTTATATTTTTTATTAAAACAGGTTAAAATTAAATGTTTGCCTCGAGAAACGTGAAGTGAAAGCGATCGATTGACAAGAAAAGTCCATTTATAGTGACTCATGGCTTCTAAAGCCTTATTACTCGCTTGAAATGGTTTTATAATCTTATTTTTGATTTTAAGTTGAATTCTTTTGCATTTTCCATTAAAACAAATAATAATTAAATGTTTGCCTTGGGAAACATGAAGCGAAAGCCATCCATTGACTAAATAAGTTCATTTATAGTCACTCATGGCTTCAAAAGCCTTATTACTCGCGTTAAAGGGTTTTATAATCTTATTATTGATTTTAACTTGTATTGTTTTGCATTTTTCATTTAAACAGATTGTAATTGCATGTTTACCTCAAAAAACGTGAAGCGAAAGCCATCCATTGACAAGAAAAGTCCATTTGCAGTCACTCATGCCTTCGAAAGCCTTATTCCCCTCTTTAAATGGTTTTATGATCTCGTTATTAATTTAAAGTTGATTGTTTTTATATTTTTCATTAAAACAGATTAAAATTGAATGTTTGCCTTGGGAAACGTGAAGTGAAAGTGATCGATTGACAAGAAAAGTCCATTTATAGTCACTCGTAGCATCTAAAGCCTTATTACTTGCTTTAAAGGGTTTTATAATCTTATTATTGATTTTAAGTTGTATTTTTTTACATTTTTTATTAAGACAGATTGTAATTGAATGTTTACCTCGGGAAACGTGAAGCGAAAGCCATCCATTACAAAGAAAAGTCCATTTGCAGTCACTCATGCCTTCGAAAGCCTTATTACCCACTTTAAATGGTTTTATAATCTCGTTATTAATTTAAAATTGAATTTCTTTACATTTTTCGTTAAAACATATTGTAATTGAATGTTTGCCTTGGGAAATATGAAGCGAAAGCCATCCATTGATAAAATAAGTTCATTTCTAGTTACTCATGCCTTCAAAAGCTTTATTACTCGCCTTAAAGGGTTTTATAATCTTATTATTGATTTTAAGTTATATTTTTTTACATTTTTCATTAAGACAGATTGTAATTGAATGTTTACCTCGAGAAACGTGAAGCGAAAGCCATCCATTAACAAGAAAAGTCCATTTACAGTCACTCATGCCTTCGAAAGCCTTATTCCCCTCTTTAAATTGTTTTATGATCTCGTTATTAATTTAAAGTTTAATTTTTTTACATTTTTCATTAAAACAGATTAAAATTGAATGTTTACCTTGAGAAACGTGAAGTGAAAGCGATCGATTGACAACAAAAGTCCATTTATAGTCACTCATGGCTTCAAAAGCCTTATTACTCGCCTTAAAGGGTTTTATAATCTTATTATTGATTTTAAGTTATATTTTTTTACATTTTTCATTAAGACAGATTGTAATTGAATGTTTACCTTGAGAAACGTCAAGCGAAAGCCATCGATTGACAAGAAAAGTCCATTTGCAGTCACTCATGCCTTCGAAAGCCTTATTCCCCTCTTTAAATGGTTTTATGATCTCGTTATTAATTTAAAGTTGAATTTTTTTACATTTTTAATTAAAACAGATTAAAATTGAATGTTTGCCTTGGGAAATGTGAAGTGAAAGTGATCGATTGACAAGAAAAGTCCATTTATAGTCACTCATGGCATCTAAAGCCTTATTACTTGCTTTAAAGGGTTTTATAACTTATTATTGATTTTAAGTTGTATTTTTTTATATTTTTCATTAAGACAGATTGTAATTGAATGTTTACCTCGAGAAACGTGAAGCGAAAGCCATCCATTGACAAGAAAAGTCCATTTGAAGTCACTCATCCCTTCGAAAGCCTTATTCCCCTCTTTAAATGGTTTTATGATCTCGTTATTATTTTAAAGTTTAATTTTTTTACATTTTTCATTAAAATAGATTAAAATTAAATGTTTACCTTGAGAAACGTGAAGTGAAAGCGATCGATTGACAAGAAAAGTCCATTTATAGTCACTCATGGCTTCTAAAGCCTTATTACTCGCTTTAAGTGATTTTATAATCTTATTATTGATTTTAAGTTGAATTCTTTTACATTTTCCATTAAAACAAATTAGAATTTAATGTATACCTCGAGAAACGTGAAGAGAAAGCCATCCATTGACAAGAAAAGTCCATTTACAGTCACTCATGCCTTCGAAAGCCTTATTCCCCTCTTTAAATGGTTTTACGATCTCGTAATTAATTTTAAATTAAATTTTTTTATATTTTTTTATTAAAACAGGTTGAAATTAAATGTTTGCCTCGAGAAACGTAAAGTGAAAGCGATCGATTGACAAGAAAAGTCCATTTATAGTGACTCATGGCTTCTAAAGCCTTATTACTCGCTTTAAATGGTTTTATAATCTTATTTTTGATTTTAAGTTGAATTCTTTCACATTTTCCATTAAAACAAATAATAATTAAATGTTTGCCTTGGGAAACATGAAGCGAAAGTCATCCATTGACAAAATAAGTTCATTTATAGTCACTCATGGCTTCAAAAGCCTTATTACTCGCGTTAAGGGGTTTTATAATCTTATTATTAATCTTATTATTAATTTTCATTAATTTCAACTTGTAATTGAATGTTTGCCTCAAAAAACGTGCAGCGAAAGCCATCCATTGACAAGATAAGTCCATTTGCAGTCACTCATGCCTTCGAAAGCCTTATTCCCCTCTTTAAATGGTTTTACGATCTCATTATTAATTTAAAGTTGAATTTTTTAACATTTTTCATTAAAACAGATTAAAATTGAATGTTTACCTTAGGAAACGTGAAGTGAAAGTGATCGATTGACAAGAAAAGTCCATTTATAGTCACTCATGGCATCTAAAGCCTTATTACTTGCTTTAAAGGGTTTTATAATCTTATTATTGATTTTAAGTTGTATTTTTTTTACATTTTTCATTAAGACAGATTGTAATTGAAAGTTTACGTCGGGAAACGTGAAGCGAAAGCCATCCATTGAAAAGAAAAATCCATTTGTAGTCACTCATGCCTTCGAAAGCCTTATTTCCCTCTTTAAATGGTTTTATGATCTCGTTATTAATTTAAAGTTTAATTTTTTTACATTTTTCATTAAAACAGATTAAAATTAAATGTTTACCTTGGGAAACATGAAGCGAAAGCCATCCATTGAGAAAATAAGTTCATTTATAGTCACTCATGCCTTCAAAAGCCTTATTACTAGCCTTTAAGGGTTTTATAATCTTATTATTGATTTTAAGTTGTATTTTTTTACATTTTTCATTAAGACAAATTGTAATTGAATGTTTACCTCGAGAAACGTGAAGCGATAGCCATCCATTAACAAGAAAAGTCCATTTGAAGTCACTCATGCCTTCGAAAGCCTTATTCCCCTCTTTAAATGGTTTTATGATCTCGTTATTAATTTTAAATTGAATTTTCTTACATTTATCATTAAAACAGATTAAAATTGCATATTTACCTTGAGAAACGTGAGGTGAAAGCAATCGATTGACAAGAAAAGGCCATTTATAGTCACTCATGGCTTCAAAAGCCTTATTACTCGCCTTAAAGGGTTTTATAATCTTATTATTGATTTTAACTTGTATTTTTTTATATTTTTCATTAAGACAGATTGTAATTGAATGTTTACCTCGAGAAACGCGAAGCGAAAGCCATCCATTGACAAGAAAAGTCCATTTGCAGTCACTCATGCCTTCGAAAGCCTTATTCCCCTCTTTAGATGGTTTTATGATCTCGTTATTAATTTAAAGTTGAATTCTTTTACATTTTTCATTAAAACAGATTAAAATTAAATGTTTACCTTAAGAAACGTGAAGTGATAGCGATCGATTGACAAGAAAAGTCTATTTATAGTCACTCATGGCTTCTAAAGCCTTATTACTCGCTTTAAGTGGTTTTATAATCTTATTAGTGATTTTAAGTTTAATTCTTTTACATTTTCCATTAAAACAAATTATAATTTAATGTATTCCTCGAGAAACGTGAAGCGAAAGCCATCCATTGACAAGAAAAGTTCATTTACAGTCACTCATGCCTTCGAAAGCCTTATTCCCCTCTTTAAATGGTTTTACAATCTCGTAATTAATTTTAAATTGAATTTTTTTATATTTTTTATTAAAACAGGTTAAAATTAAATGTTTGCTTTGAGAAACGTGAAGTGAAAGCGATCGATTGACAAGAAAAGTCCATTTATAGTGACTCATGGCTTCTAAAGCCTTATTACTCGCTTTAAATTGTTTTATAATCTTATTTTTGATTTTAAGTTGAATTCTTTTACATTTTCCATTAAAACAAATAATAATTAATTGTTTGCCTTGGGAAACATGAAGCGAAAGTCATCCATTGACAAAATAAGTTCATTTATAGTCACTCATGGCTTCAAAAGCCTTATTACTCGCGTTAAAGGGTTTTATAATCTTATTATTGATTTTAACTTGTATTGTTTTGCATTTTTCATTAAAACAGATTGTAATTGAATGTTTGCCTCAAAAAACGTGAAGCGAAAGCCATCCATTGATAAGAAAAGTTCATTTGCAGTCACTCATGCCTTCGAAAGCCTTATTCCCCTCTTTAAATGGTTTTATGATCTCGTTATTAATTTAAAGTTGAATTTTTTTATATTTTTCATTAAAACAGATTAAAATTGAATGTTTGCCTTGGGAAACGTGAAGTGAAAGTGATCGATTGACAAGAAAAGTCCATTTATAGTCACTCATAGCATCTAAAGCCTTATTACTTGCTTTAAAGGGTTTTATAATCTTATTATTGATTTTAAGTTGTATTTTTTTGCATTTTTCATTAAGACAGATTGTAATTGAATGTTTACCACGAGAAACGTGAAGCGAAAGCCATCCATTAACAAGAAAAGTCCATTTGCAGTCACTCATGCCTTCGAAAGCCTTATTCCCCTCTTTAACCGGTTTTATGATCTCGTTATTAATTTAAAGTTTAATTTTTTTACATTTTTCATTAAAACAGATTAAAATTGAATGTTTACCTTGAGAAACGTGAAGTGAAAGCGATCGATTGACAAGAAAAGTCTATTTATAGTCACTCATGGCTTCAAAAGCCTTATTACTCGCGTTAAAGGGTTTTATAATCTTATTATTGATTTTAAGTTGTATTTTTTTTCATTTTTCATTAAGACAGATTGTAATTGAATGTTTACCTCGAGAAACGTCAAGCGAAAGTCATCCATTGACAAGAAAAGTCCATTTGCAGTCACTCATGCCTTCGAAAGCCTTATTCCCCTCATTAAATGGTTTTATGATCTCGTTTTTAATTTAAAGTTGAATTTTTTTACATTTTCCATTAAAACAGATTAAAATTGAATGTTTTCCTTGGGAAACGTGAAGTGAAAGTGATCGATTGACAAGAAAAGTCCATTTATAGTCACTCATGGCATATAAAGCCTTATTACTTGCTTTGAAGGGTTTTATAATCTTATTATTGATTTTAAGTTGTATTTTTTTATATTTTTCATTGAGACAGATTGTAATTGAATGTTTACCTCGAGAAACATGAAGTGAAAGACATCCATTGACAAGAAAAGTCCATTTGCAGTCACTCATGCCTTCGAAAGCCTTATTCCCCTCTTTAAATGGTTTTATGATCCTGTTATTAATTTAAAGTTTAATTTTTTTACATTTTTCATTAAAACAGATTAAAATTAAATGTTTACCTTGAGAAACATGAAGTGAAAGCGATCGATTGACAAGAAAAGTTCATTTATAGTCACTCATGGCTTCTAAAGCCTTATTACTCGCTTTAACTGGTTTTATAATCTTATTAGTGATTTTAAGTTGAATTCTTTTACATTTTTCATTAAAACAAATTATAATTTAATGTATACCTCGAGAAACGTGAAGAGAAAGCCATCCATTGACAAGAAAAGTCCATTTACAGTCACTCATGCGTTCGAAAGTCTTATTCCCCTCTTTAAATGGTTTTACGATCTCGTAATTAATTTTAAATTGAATTTTTTTATATTTTTTATTAAAACAGGTTAAAATTAAATGTTTTCCTCAAGAAACGTGAAGTGAAAGCGATCGATTGACAAGAAAAGTCCATTTATAGTGACTCATGGCTTCTAAAGCCTTATTACTCGCTGTAAATGGTTTTATAATCTTATTTTTGATTTTAAGTTGAATTCTTTCACATTTTCCATTAAAACAAATAATAATTAAATGTTTGCCTTGGGAAACATGAAGCGAAAGCCATCCATTGACAAAATAAGTTCATTTATAATCACTCATGGCTTCAAAAGCCTTATTACTCGCATTAAAGGGTTTTATAATCTTATTATTGATTTCAACTTGTATTTTTTGCATTTTTCGTTAAAACAGATTGTAATTGAATGTTTGCCTCGGAAAACGTGAAGCGAAAGCCATCCATTGACAAGAAAAGTCCATTTGCAGTCACTCATGCCTTCGAAAGCTTTATTCCCTTCTTTAAATGGTTTTATGATCTCGTTATTAATTTAAAGTTGAATTTTTTTACATTTTTCATTAAAACAGATTAAAATTGAATGTTTACGTTGAGAAACGTGAAGTGAAAGCGATCGATTGGCAAGAAAAGTCCATTTATAGTCACTCATGGCTTCAAAAGCCTTATTACTCGCCTTAAAGGGTTTTATTATCTTATTATTGATTTTAATATGTATTTTTTTACATTTTTCATTAAGACAGATTGTAATTAAATTTTTACCTCGAGAAACGTGAAGCGAAAGCCATCCATTGAAAAGAAAAGTCCATTTATAGTCACTCATGGCCTCAAAAGCCTTATTACTCGCCTTAAAGGGTTTTATAATCTTATTATTGATTTTAACTTGTATTTTTTTACAATTTTCATTAAGATAGATTGTAATTGATTGTCTACCTCGAGAAATGTGAAGCGAAAGCCATCCATTAACAAGAAAAGTCCATTTGCAGTCACTGATCCCTTCAAATACCCTATTCCCCTCTTTAAAAAATAGTTTTATGATCTCGTTATTAATATAAAGTTGAATTTTTCTACATTTTTCATTAACACATATTATAATTGAATGTTTACCTCAGGAAACGTGAAGTGAAAGGCATCAATTGACAAGAAAAGTCCATTTGCAGTCACTCATGCCTTCGAAAGCCTTATTCCCCTCTTTAAATGGTTTTATGATCTCGTTATTAATTTAAAGTTGAATTTTTTTTACATTTTTTATTACAACAGATTAAAATTGAACGTTTACCTTCAGAAATGTGAAGTGAAAGCGATCGATTGAAAAGAAAAGTCCATTTATAGTCACTCATGGCTTCAAAAGCCTTATTACTCGCCTTAAAGGGTTTTATAATCATATTGTTCATTTTAACTTGTATTTTTTTCCCTTTTTCATTAAAACAGATAGTAATTTAATGTTTACCTCAGGAAACGTGAAGCGAAAGCCATCCATTGACAAGAAAAGTCCCTTTACAGTCAATCATGCCTTCGAAAGCCGTATTCCCCTCTTTAAATTGTTTTATAATCTCGTTATTAATTTAAAGTTAAATTTTTTTTACATTTTTCATTAAAACAGATTAAAATTGAATGTTTACCTTCAGAAATGTGAAGTGAAAGCGATCGATTGAAAAGAAAAGTCCATTTATAGTCATTCATGGCTTCAAAAGCCTTATTACTCGCCTTAAAGGGTTTTATAATCATATTATTGATTTTAACTTGTATTGTTTTGCCTTTTTCATTAAGACAGATTGTAATTTAATGTTTACCTCATGAAACGTGAAGCGAAAGCCATCGATGACAAGAAAAGTCCCTTTACAGTCAGTCATGCCTTCGAAAGCCTTATTCCCCTCTTTAAATGGTTTTATAATCTCGTTGTTAATTTAAAGTTTAGTTTTTTTATATTTTTCATTAAAACTTATTATAATTGAATGTTTACCTTGAGAAACGTGGAGTGAAAGCCTTATTACTCAAAATAAAGGGTTTTATAATCTCATTATTGATTTTAACTTGTACTTTTTTTACACTTTTCATTAAGACAGATTGTAATTGAATGTTTACCTTGAGAAAAGTGAGGTGAAAGCGATCGATTGATAAGAAAATGCCATTTATAGTCACTCATGGCTTCAAAAGCCTTATTACTCGCCTTAAAGGGTTTTATAATCTTATTATTGATTTTAACTTGTATTTTTTTACATTTCTCATTAAGATAGGTTGTAATTTAATATTTACCTTAGGAAACGTGAAGCGAAAGTGATCAATCGACAAGAAAAGTCCATTTATAGTCACTCATGGCTTCTAAAGCCTTATTACTCGCTTTAACGGGTTTTATAATTTTATTATTGATTTTAACTTGTATTTTTTTACATTTTTCATTAAGACAGATTGTAATTAAATTTTTACCTCGAGAAACGTGAAGCAAAAGCCATCCATTAGAAAGAAAAATCCATTTATAGTCACTCATGGCTTCAAAAGACTTGTTACTTGCCTTAAAGGGTTTTACAATCTTATTACTGATTTTAACTTGTATTCTTTTACAATTTTCATTAAGACAGATTGTAATTGATTGTCTACCTCGAGAAACGTGAAGCAAAAGCCATCCATTAACAAGAAAAGTTCATTTGCAGTCACTGATCCCTTCAAAAACCCTATTCCCCTCTTTAAAAAATAGTTTTATGATCTCGTTATTAATTTAAAGTTGAATTTTTTTACATTTTTCATTAAAACATATTATAATTGAATGTTTAGCTCAAGAAACGTGAAGTGAAAGCCATCCATTGACAAGAAAAGTCCATTTGTAGTCACTCATGCCTTCGAAAACCTTATTCCCCTCTTTAAATGGTTTTATGATCTCGTTATTAATTTAAAGTTGAATTTTTTTTACATTTTTCATTAAAACAGATTAAAATTGAATGTTTACCTTCAGAAATGTGAAGTGAAAGCGATCGATTGAAAAGAAAAGTCCATTTATAGTCACTCATGGCTTCAAAAGCCTTATTACTCGCCTTAAAGGGTTTTATAATCATATTATTGATTTTAACTTGTATTTTTTTACCCTTTTCATTAAGACAGATTGTAATTTAATGTTTACCTCATGAAACGTGAAGCGAAAGCCATCCATGACAAGAAAAGTCCCTTTACAGTCAGTCATGCCTTCGAAAGCCTTATTCCCCTCTTTAAATGGTTTTATAATCTCGTTGTTAATTTAAAGTTTAGTTTTTTTATATTTTTCATTAAAACTTATTATAATTGAATGTTTACCTTGAGAAACGTGGAGTGAAAGCGATTGATTGACAAGAAAAGGCCATTTATAGTCATTCATGGCTTCAAAAGCCTTATTACTCAAAATAAAGGGTTTTATAATCTCATTATTGATTTTAACTTGTATTTTTTTTACATTTTTGATTAAGACAGATTGTAATTGAATGTTTACCTTGAGAAACGTGAGGTGAAAGCGATCGATTGATAAGAAAAGGCCATTTATAGTCACTCATGGCTTCAAAAGCCTTATTACTCGCCTTAAAGGGTTTTATAATCTTATTATTGATTTTAACTTGTATTCTTTTAAAATTTTCATTAAGACAGATTGTAATTGATTGTCTACCTCGAGAAACGTGAACCGAAAGCCATCCATTAACAAGAAAAGTCCATTTGCAGTCACTGATCCCTTCAAAAACCCTATTTCCCTCTTTAAAAAATAGTTTTATGATCTCGTTATTAATTTAAAGTTGAATTTTTTTATATTTTTGATTAAAACATATTATAATTGAATGTTTACCTCAGGAAACGTGAAGTGAAAGCCATCCATTGACAAGAAAAGTCCATTTGCAGTCACTCCTGCCTTCGAAAGCCTTATTCCCCTCTTTAAATGGTTTTATGATCTCGTTATTAATTTAAAGTTGAATTGTTTTTACATTTTTCATTAAAACAGATTAAAATTGAATGTTTACCTTCAGAAACGTGAAGTGAAAGCGATCGATTCAAAAGAAAAGTCCATTTATAGTCACTCATGGCTTCCAAAGCCTTATTACTCGCCTTAAAGGGTTTTATAATCATATTATTGATTTTAACTTGTATTTTTTTGCCTTTTCCATTAAGACAGATTGTAATTTAATGTTTACCTCAGGAAACGTGAAGTGAAAGCCATCCATTGACAAGAAAAGTCCCTTTACAGTCAGTCATGCCTTCGAAAGCCTTATTCCCCTCTTTAAATGGTTTTAAAATCTCGTTATTAATTTAAAGTTGAATTTCTTTACATTTTTCATTAAAACCTATTATAATTGAATGTTTACCTTGAGAAACATGGAGTGAAAGCGATCGATTGACAAGAAAAGGCCATTTATAGTCATTCATGGCTTCAAAAGCCTTATTACTCGCCCTAAAGGGTTTTATAATCTCATTATTGATTTTAACTTGTATTTTTTTACAATTTTCATTAAGACAGATTGTAATTGAATGTTTACCTTGAGAAACATGAGGTGAAAGCGATCGATTGACAAGAAAAGGCCATTTATAGTCACTCATGGCTTCAAAAGCCTTATTACTCGCCTTAAAGGGTTTTATAATCTTATTATTGATTTTAACTTGTATTTTTTTACATTCCTCATTAAGATAGGTTGTAATTGAATGTTTACCTCAGGAAACGTGAAGCGAAAGTGATCAATTGACAATAAAAGTCCATTTACAGTCACTCATGGCTTCTAAAGCCTTATTACACGCCTTAACGGGTTTTATAATCTTATTATTGATTTTAACTTGTATTTTTTTACATTTTTCATTCAGACAGATTGTAATTAAATTTTTACCTCGAGAAACGTGAAGCGAAAGCCATCTATTGTAAAGAAAAGTCCATTTATAGTCACTCATGGCTTCAAAAGCCTTATTACTCGCCTTAAAGGGTTTTATAATCTTATTATTGATTTTAACCTGTATTTTTTTACAATTTTCATTAAGACAGATTGTAATTGATTGTCTACCTCGAGAAACGTGATCCAAAAGCCATCCATTAACAAGAAAAGTCCATTTGCAGTCACTGATCCCTTCAAAAACCCTATTCCCCTCTTTAAAAAATAGTTTTATGATCTCGTTATTAATTTAAAGTTGAATTTTTTAACATTTTTCATTAAAACATATTATAATTGAATGTTTACCTCAGGAAACGTGAAGTGAAAGCCATCCATTGACAAGAAAAGTCCATTTGCAGTCACTCATGCCTTCGAAAGCCTTATTCCCCTCTTTAAATGGTTTTATGATCTCGTTATTAATTTAATGTTGAATTTTTTTTACATTTTTCATTAAAACAGATTAACATTGAATGTTTACCTTAAAAAACGTGAAGTGAAAGCGATCGATTGAAAAGAAAAGTCCATTTATAGTCACTCATGGCTTCAAAAGCCTTATTACTCGCCTTAAAGGGTTTTATAATCATATTGTTGATTTTAACTTGCATTTTTTTGCCTTTTTCATTAAGACAGATTGTAATTTAATGTTTACCTCAAGAAACGTGAAGCGAAAGTCATCCATTGACAAGAAAAGTCCCTTTCTAGTCAGTCATGCCTTCGAAAGCCTTATTCCCGTCTTTAAATGGTTTTATAATCTCGTTATTAATTTAAAGTTGAATTTTTTTACATTTTTCATTAAAACCTATTATAATTGAATGTTTACCTTGAGAAACATGGAGTGAAAAGCGATCGATTGACAAGAAAAGGCCATTTATAGTCATTCATGGCTTCAAAAGCCTTATTACACGCCCTAAAGGGTTTTATAATCTCATTATTGATTTTAACTTGTATTTTTTTACATTTTTCATTAAGACAGATTGTAATTGAATGTTTACCTTGAGAAACATGAGGTGAAAGCGATCGATTGACAGGAAAAGGCCATTTATAGTCACTCATAGCTTCAAAAGCCTTATTACTCGCCTTAAAGGGTTTTATAATCTTATTATTGATTTTAACTTGTATTTTTTTACATTTCTCATTAAGATAGGCTGTAATTGAATATTTACCTCAGGAGACGTGAAGCGAAAGTGATCAATTGACAAGAAAAGTTCATTTATAGTCACTCATGGCTTCCAAAGCCTTATTACTCGCTTTACAGGGTTTTATAATCTTATTATTGATTTTAACTTGTATTTTTTTACATTTTTCATTAATACAGATTGTAATTAAATTTTTACCTCGAGAAACGTGAAGCGAAAGCCATCCATTGAAAAGAAAAGTCCATTTATAGTCACTCAAGGCTTCAAAAGCCTTATTACTCGCCTTAATGGGTTTTATAATCTTATTATTGATTTTAACTTGTATTTTTCTACAATTTTCATTAAGACAGATTGTAATTGATTGTCTACCTCGAGAAACATGAAGCGAAAGCCATCCATTAACAAGAAAAGTCCATTTGCAGTCACTGATCCCTTCAAAAACCTTATTCCTCCCTTTAAAAAATAGTTTTATGATCTCGTTATTAATTTAAAGTTGAATTTTTTTACATTTTTCTATAAAACATATTATAATTGAATGTTTACCTCAGGAAACGTGAAGTGAAAGCCATCCATTGACAAGAAAAGTCCATTTGCAGTCACTCATGCCTTAGAAAGCCTTATTCCCCTCTTTAAATGGTTTTATGATCTCGTTATTAATTTAAAGTTGAATTTTTTTTACATTTTTCATTAAAACAGATTAAAATTGAATGTTTACCTTCAGAGACGTGAAGTGAAAGCGATCGATTCAAAAGAAAAGTCCATTTATAGTCACTCATGGCTTCAAAAGCCTTATTACTCGCCTTAAAGGGTTTTATAATCATATTATTGATTTTAACTTGTATTTTTTTACCTTTTTCATTAAGACAGATTGTAATTTAATGTTTACCTCAGGAAACGTGAAGCGAAAGCCATCCATTGACAAGAAAAGTCCCTTTACAGTCAGTCATGCCTTCGAAAGCCTTATTCCCCTCTTTAAATGGTTTTATAATCTCGTTATTAATTTAAAGTTGAATTTTTTTACATTTTTCATTAAAACTTATTAGAATTGAATGTTTACCTTGAGAAACGTGGAGTGAAAGCGATCGATTGACAAGAAAAGGCCATTTATAGTCATTCATGGCTTCAAAAGCCTTATTACTCGCCCTAAAGGGTTTTATAATCTCATTATTGATTTTAACTTGTATTTTTTTACATTTTTCATTAATACAGATTGTAATTGAATGTTTAACTTGAGAAACGTGAGGTGAAAATGATCGATTGACAAGAAAAGGCCATTTATAGTCACTCATGGCTTCAAAAGCCTTATTATTCGCCTTAAAGGGTTTTATAATCTTATTATTGATTTTAACTTGTATTTTTTTATATTTCTCATTAAGATAGGTTGTAATTGAATGTTTACCTCAGGAAACGTGAAGCGAAAGTGATCAATTGACAAGAAAAGTCCATTTATAGTCACTCATGGCTTCTAAAGCCTTATTACACGCCTTAACGGGTTTTATAATCTTATTATTGATTTTAACTTGTATTTTTTTACATTTTTCATTCAGACAGATTGTAATTAAATTTTTACCTCGAGAAACGTGAAGCGAAAGCCATCTATTGTAAAGAAAAGTCCATTTATAGTCACTCATGGCTTCAAAAGCCTTATTACTCGCCTTAAAGGGTTTTATAATCTTATTATTGATTTTAACCTGTATTTTTTTACAATTTTCATTAAGACAGATTGTAATTGATTGTCTACCTCGAGAAACGTGAACTGAAAGACATCCATTAACAAGAAAAGTCCATTTGCAGTCACTGATCCCTTCAAAAACCGTATTCCCCTCTTTAAAAAATAGTTTTATGATCTCGTTATTAATTTAAAGTTGAATTTTTTAACATTTTTCATTAAAACATATTATAATTGAATGTTTACCTCAGGAAACGTGAAGTGAAAGCCATCCATTGACAAGAAAAGTCCATTTGCAGTCACTCATGCCTTCGAAAGCCTTATTCGCCTCTTTAAATGGTTTTATGATCTCGTTATTAATTTAATGTTGAATTTTTTTTACATTTTTCATTAAAACAGATTAACATTGAATGTTTACCTTAAAAAACGTGAAGTGAAAGCGATCGATTGAAAAGAAAAGTCCATTTATAGTCACTCATGGCTTCAAAAGCCTTATTACTCGCCTTAAAGGGTTTTATAATCATATTGTTGATTTTAACTTGCATTTTTTTGCCTTTTTCATTAAGACAGATTGTAATTTAATGTTTACCTCAAGAAACGTGAAGCGAAAGTCATCCATTGACAAGAAAAGTCCCTTTCTAGTCAGTCATGCCTTCGAAAGCCTTATTCCCGTCTTTAAATGGTTTTATAATCTCGTTATTAATTTAAAGTTGAATTTTTTTACATTTTTCATTAAAACCTATTATAATTGAATGTTTACCTTGAGAAACATGGAGTGAAAAGCGATCGATTGACAAGAAAAGGCCATTTATAGTCATTCATGGCTTCAAAAGCCTTATTACACGCCCTAAAGGGTTTTATAATCTCATTATTGATTTTAACTTGTATTTTTTTACATTTTTCATTAAGACAGATTGTAATTGAATGTTTACCTTGAGAAACATGAGGTGAAAGCGATCGATTGACAGGAAAAGGCCATTTATAGTCACTCATAGCTTCAAAAGCCTTATTACTCGCCTTAAAGGGTTTTATAATCTTATTATTGATTTTAACTTGTATTTTTTTACATTTCTCATTAAGATAGGCTGTAATTGAATATTTACCTCAGGAGACGTGAAGCGAAAGTGATCAATTGACAAGAAAAGTTCATTTATAGTCACTCATGGCTTCCAAAGCCTTATTACTCGCTTTACAGGGTTTTATAATCTTATTATTGATTTTAACTTGTATTTTTTTACATTTTTCATTAATACAGATTGTAATTAAATTTTTACCTCGAGAAACGTGAAGCGAAAGCCATCCATTGAAAAGAAAAGTCCATTTATAGTCACTCATGGCTTCAAAAGCCTTATTACTCGCCTTAATGGGTTTTATAATCTTATTATTGATTTTAACTTGTATTTTTCTACAATTTTCATTAAGACAGATTGTAATTGATTGTCTACCTCGAGAAACATGAAGCGAAAGCCATCCATTAACAAGAAAAGTCCATTTGCAGTCACTGATCCCTTCAAAAACCCTATTCCTCCCTTTAAAAAATAGTTTTATGATCTCGTTATTAATTTAAAGTTGAATTTTTTTACATTTTTCTATAAAACATATTATAATTGAATGTTTACCTCAGGAAACGTGAAGTGAAAGCCATCCATTGACAAGAAAAGTCCATTTGCAGTCACTCATGCCTTAGAAAGCCTTATTCCCCTCTTTAAATGGTTTTATGATCTCGTTATTAATTTAAAGTTGAATTTTTTTTACATTTTTCATTAAAACAGATTAAAATTGAATGTTTACCTTCAGAGACGTGAAGTGAAAGCGATCGATTCAAAAGAAAAGTCCATTTATAGTCACTCATGGCTTCAAAAGCCTTATTACTCGCCTTAAAGGGTTTTATAATCATATTATTGATTTTAACTTGTATTTTTTTGCCTTTTTCATTAAGACAGATTGTAATTTAATGTTTACCTCAGGAAACGTGAAGCGAAAGCCATCCATTGACAAGAAAAGTCCCTTTACAGTCAGTCATGCCTTCGAAAGCCTTATTCCCCTCTTTAAATGGTTTTATAATCTCGTTATTAATTTAAAGTTGAATTTTTTTGCATTTTTCGTTAAAACTTATTAGAATTGAATATTTACCTTGAGAAACGTGGAGTGAAAGCGATCGATTGACAAGAAAAGGCCATTTATAGTCATTCATGGCTTCAAAAGCCTTATTACTCGCCCTAAAGGGTTTTATAATCTCATTATTGATTTTAACTTGTATTTTTTTACATTTTTCATTAAGACAGATTGTAATTGAATGTTTAACTTGAGAAACGTGAGGTGAAAATGATCGATTGACAAGAAAAGGCCATTTATAGTCACTCATGGCTTCAAAAGCCTTATTATTCGCCTTAAAGGGTTTTATAATCTTATTATTGATTTTAACTTGTATTTTTTTATATTTCTCATTAAGATAGGTTGTAATTGAATGTTTACCTCAGGAAACGTGAAGCGAAAGTGATCAATTGACAAGAAAAGTCCATTTATAGTCACTCATGGCTTCTAAAGCCTTATTAAACGCCTTAACGGGTTTTATAATCTTATTATTGATTTTAACTTGTATTTTTTTACATTTTTCATTCAGACAGATTGTAATTAAATTTTTACCTCGAGAAACGTGAAGCGAAAGCCATCTATTGTAAAGAAAAGTCCATTTATAGTCACTCATGGCTTCAAAAGCCTTATTACTCGCCTTAAAGGGTTTTATAATCTTATTATTGATTTTAACCTGTATTTTTTTACAATTTTCATTAAGACAGATTGTAATTGATTGTCTACCTCGAGAAACGTGAACCAAAAGCCATTCATTAACAAGAAAAGTCCATTTGCAGTCACTGATCCCTTCAAAAACCCTATTCCCCTCTTTAAAAAATAGTTTTATGATCTCGTTATTAATTTAAAGTTGAATTTATTAACATTTTTCATTAAAACATATTATAATTGAATGTTTACCTCAGGAAACGTGAAGTGAAAGCCATCCATTGACAAGAAAAGTCCATTTGCAGTCACTCATGCCTTCGAAAGCCTTATTCCCCTCGTTAAATGGTTTTATGATCTCGTTATTAATTTAATGTTGAATTTTTTTTATATTTTTCATTAAAACAGATTAACATTGAATGTTTACCTTAAAAAACGTGAAGTGAAAGCGATCGATTGAAAAGAAAAGTCCATTTATAGTCACTCATGGCTTCAAAAGCCTTATTACTCGCCTTAAAGGGTTTTATAATCATATTGTTGATTTTAACTTGCATTTTTTTGCCTTTTTCATTAAGACAGATTGTAATTTAATGTTTACCTCAAGAAACGTGAAGCGAAAGTCATCCATTGACAAGAAAAGTCCCTTTCTAGTCAGTCATGCCTTCGAAAGCCTTATTCCCGTCTTTAAATGGTTTTATAATCTCGTTATTAATTTAAAGTTGAATTTTTTTACATTTTTCATTAAAACCTATTATAATTGAATGTTTACCTTGAGAAACATGGAGTGAAAAGCGATCGATTGACAAGAAAAGGCCATTTATAGTCATTCATGGCTTCAAAAGCCTTATTACACGCCCTAAAGGGTTTTATAATCTCATTATTGATTTTAACTTGTATTTTTTTATATTTTTCATTAAGACAGATTGTAATTGAATGTTTACCTTGAGAAACATGAGGTGAAAGCGATCGATTGACAGGAAAAGGCCATTTATAGTCACTCATAGCTTCAAAAGCCTTATTACTCGCCTTAAAGGGTTTTATAATCTTATTATTGATTTTAACTTGTATTTTTTAACATTTCTCATTAAGATAGGCTGTAATTGAATATTTACCTCAGGAGACGTGAAGCGAAAGTGATCAATTGACAAGAAAAGTTCATTTATAGTCACTCATGGCTTCCAAAGCCTTATTACTCGCTTTACAGGGTTTTATAATCTTCTTATTGATTTTAACTTGTATTTTTTTACATTTTTCATTAATACAGATTGTAATTAAATTTTTACCTCGAGAAACGTGAAGCGAAAGCCATCCATTGAAAAGAAAAGTCCATTTATAGTCACTCATGGCTTCAAAAGCCTTATTACTCGCCTTAATGGGTTTTATAATCTTATTATTGATTTTAACTTGTATTTTTCTACAATTTTCATTAAGACAGATTGTAATTGATTGTCTACCTCGAGAAACATGAAGCGAAAGCCATCCATTAACAAGAAAAGTCCATTTGCAGTCACTGATCCCTTCAAAAACCCTATTCCTCCCTTTAAAAAATAGTTTTATGATCTCGTTATTAATTTAAAGTTGAATTTTTTTACATTTTTCTATAAAACATATTATAATTGAATGTTTACCTCAGGAAACGTGAAGTGAAAGCCATCCATTGACAAGAAAAGTCCATTTGCAGTCACTCATGCCTTAGAAAGCCTTATTCCCCTCTTTAAATGGTTTTATGATCTCGTTATTAATTTAAAGTTGAATTGTTTTTACATTTTTCATTCAAACAGATTAAAATTGAATGTTTACCTTCAGAGACGTGAAGTGAAAGCGATCGATTCAAAAGAAAAGTCCATTTATAGTCACTCATGGCTTCAGAAGCCTTATTACTCGCCTTAAAGGGTTTTATAATCATATTATTGATTTTAACTTGTATTTTTTTGCCTTTTTCATTAAGACAGATTGTAATTTAATGTTTACCTCAGGAAACGTGAAGCGAAAGCCATCCATTGACAAGAAAAGTCCCTTTACAGTCAGTCATGCCTTCGAAAGCCTTATTCCCCTCTTTAAATGGTTTTATAATCTCGTTATTAATTTAAAGTTGAATTTTTTTACATTTTTCATTAAAACTTATTAGAATTGAATGTTTACCTTGAGAAACGTGGAGTGAAAGCGATCGATTGACAAGAAAAGGCCATTTATAGTCATTCATGGCTTCAAAAGCCTTATTACTCGCCCTAAAGGGTTTTATAATCTCATTATTGATTTTAACTTGTATTTTTTTACATTTTTCATTAAGACAGATTGTAATTGAATGTTTACCTTGAGAAACGTGAGGTGAAAATGATCGATTGACAAGAAAAGGCCATTTATAGTCACTCATGGCTTCAAAAGCCTTATTATTCGCCTTAAAGGGTTTTATAATCTTATTATTGATTTTAACTTGTATTTTTTTATATTTCTCATTAAGATAGGTTGTAATTGAATGTTTACCTCAGGAAACGTGAAGCGAAAGTGATCAATTGACAAGAAAAGTCCATTTATAGTCACTCATGGCTTCTAAAGCCTTATTACACGCCTTAACGGGTTTTATAATCTTATTATTGATTTTAACTTGTATTTTTTTACATTTTTCATTCAGACAGATTGTAATTAAATTTTTACCTCGAGAAACGTGAAGCGAAAGCCATCTATTGTAAAGAAAAGTCCATTTATAGTCACTCATGGCTTCAAAAGCCGTATTACTCGCCTTAAAGGGTTTTATAATCTTATTATTGATTTTAACCTGTATTTTTTTACAATTTTCATTAAGACAGATTGTAATTGATTGTCTACCTCGAGAACCGTGAACCGAAAGCCATCCATTAACAAGAAAAGTCCATTTGCAGTCACTGATCCCTTCAAAAACCCTATTCCCCTCTTTAAAAAATAGTTTTATGATCTCGTTATTAATTTAAAGTTGAATTTTTTAACATTTTTCATTAAAACATATTATAATTGAATGTTTACCTCAGGAAACGTGAAGTGAAAGCCATCCATTGACAAGAAAAGTCCATTTGCAGTCACTCATGCCTTCGAAAGCCTTATTCCCCTCTTTAAATGGTTTTATGATCTCGTTATTAATTTAATGTTGAATTTTTTTTACATTTTTCATTAAAACAGATTAACATTGAATGTTTACCTTAAAAAACGTGAAGTGAAAGCGATCGATTGAAAAGAAAAGTCCATTTATAGTCACTCATGGCTTCAAAAGCCTTATTACTCGCCTTAAAGGGTTTTATAATCATATTGTTGATTTTAACTTGCATTTTTTTGCCTTTTTCATTAAGACAGATTGTAATTTAATGTTTACCTCAAGAAACGTGAAGCGAAAGTCATCCATTGACAAGAAAAGTCCCTTTCTAGTCAGTCATGCCTTCGAAAGCCTTATTCCCGTCTTTAAATGGTTTTATAATCTCGTTATTAATTTAAAGTTGAATTTTTTTACATTTTTCATTAAAACCTATTATAATTGAATGTTTACCTTAAGAAACATGGAGTGAAAAGCGATCGATTGACAAGAAAAGGCCATTTATAGTCATTCATGGCTTCAAAAGCCTTATTACATGCCCTAAAGGGTTTTATAATCTCATTATTGATTTTAACTTGTATTTTTTTACATTTTTCATTAAGACAGATTGTAATTGAATGTTTACCTTGAGAAACATGAGGTGAAAGCGATCGATTGACAGGAAAAGGCCATTTATAGTCACTCATAGCTTCAAAAGCCTTATTACTCGCCTTAAAGGGTTTTATAATCTTATTATTGATTTTAAATTGTATTTTTTTACATTTCTCATTAAGATAGGCTGTAATTGAATATCTACCTCAGGAGACGTGAAGCGAAAGTGATCAATTGACAAGAAAAGTTCATTTATAGTCACTCATGGCTTCCAAAGCCTTATTACTCGCTTTACAGGGTTTTATAATCTTATTATTGATTTTAACTTGTATTTTTTTACATTTTTCATTAATACAGATTGTAATTAAATTTTTACCTCGAGAAACGTGAAGCGAAAGCCATCCATTGAAAAGAAAAGTCCATTTATAGTCACTCATGGCTTCAAAAGCCTTATTACTCGCCTTAATGGGTTTTATAATCTTATTATTGATTTTAACTTGTATTTTTCTACAATTTTCATTAAGAAAGATTGTAATTGATTGTCTACCTCGAGAAACATGAAGCGAAAGCCATCCATTAACAAGAAAAGTCCATTTGCAGTCACTGATCCCTTCAAAAACCCTATTCCTCCCTTTAAAAAATAGTTTTATGATCTCGTTATTAATTTAAAGTTGAATTTTTTTACATTTTTCTATAAAACATATTATAATTGAATGTTTACCTCAGGAAACGTGAAGTGAAAGCCATCCATTGACAAGAAAAGTCCATTTGCAGTCACTCATGCCTTAGAAAGCCTTATTCCCCTCTTTAAATGGTTTTATGATCTCGTTATTAATTTAAAGTTGAATTTTTTTTACATTTTTCATTAAAACAGATTAAAATTGAATGTTTACCTTCAGAGACGTGAAGTGAAAGCGATCGATTCAAAAGAAAAGTCCATTTATAGTCACTCATGGCTTCAAAAGCCTTATTACTCGCCTTAAAGGGTTTTATAATCATATTATTGATTTTAACTTGTATTTTTTTGCCTTTTTCATTAAGACAGATTGTAATTTAATGTTTACCTCAGGAAACGTGAAGCGAAAGCCATCCATTGACAAGAAAAGTCCCTTTACAGTCAGTCATGCCTTCGAAAGCCTTATTCCCCTCTTTAAATGGTTTTATAATCTCGTTATTAATTTAAAATTGAATTTTTTTACATTTTTCATTAAAACTTATTAGAATTGAATGTTTACCTTGAGAAACGTGGAGTGAAAGCGATCGATTGACAAGAAAAGGCCATTTATAGTCATTCATGGCTTCAAAAGCCTTATTACTCGCCCTAAAGGGTTTTATAATCTCATTATTGATTTTAACTTGTATTTTTTTACATTTTTCATTAAGACAGATTGTAATTGAATGTTTACCTTGAAAAACGTGAGGTGAAAATGATCGATTGACAAGAAAAGGCCATTTATAGTCACTCATGGCTTCAAAAGCCTTATTATTCGCCTTAAAGGGTTTTATAATCTTATTTTGATTTTAACTTGTATTTTTTTATATTTCTCATTAAGATAGGTTGTAATTGAATGTTTACCTCAGGAAACGTGAAGCGAAAGTGATCAATTGACAAGAAGAGTCCATTTATAGTCACTCATGGCTTCTAAAGCCTTATTACACGCCTTAACGGGTTTTATAATCTTATTATTGATTTTAACTTGTATTTTTTTACATTTTTCATTCAGACAGATTGTAATTAAATTTTTACCTCGAGAAACGTGAAGCGAAAGCCATCTATTGTAAAGAAAAGTCCATTTATAGTCACTCATGGCTTCAAAAGCCTTATTACTCGCCTTAAAGGGTTTTATAATCTTATTATTGATTTTAACCTATATTTTTTTACAATTTTCATTAAGACAGATTGTAATTGATTGTCTACCTCGAGAAACGTGAACCGAAAGCCATTCATTAACAAGAAAAGTCCATTTGCAGTCACTGATCCCTTCAAAAACCCTATTCCCCTCTTTAAAAAATAGTTTTATGATCTCGTTATTAATTTAAAGTTAAATTTTTTAACATTTTTCATTAAAACATATTATAATTGAATGTTTACCTCAGGAAACGTGAAGTGAAAGCCATCCATTGACATGAAAAGTCCATTTGCAGTCACTCATGCCTTCGAAAGCCTTATTCCCCTCTTTAAATGGTTTTATGATCTCGTTATTAATTTAATGTTGATTTTTTTTTACATTTTTCATTAAAACAGATTAACATTGAATGTTTACCTTAAAAAACGTGAAGTGAAAGCGATCGATTGAAAAGAAAAGTCCATTTATAGTCACTCATGGCTTCAAAAGCCTTATTACTCGTCCTAAAGGGTTTTATAATCATATTGTTGATTTTAACTTGCATTTTTTTGCCTTTTTCATTAAGACAGATTGTAATTTAATGTTTACCTCAAGAAACGTGAAGCGAAAGTCATCCATTGACAAGAAAAGTCCCTTTCTAGTCAGTCATGCCTTCGAAAGCCTTATTCCCGTCTTTAAATGGTTTTATAATCTCGTTATTAATTTAAAGTTGAATTTTTTTACATTTTTCATTAAAACCTATTATAATTGAATGTTTACCTTGAGAAACATGGAGTGAAAAGCGATCGATTGACAAGAAAAGGCCATTTATAGTCATTCATGGCTTCAAAAGCCTTATTACACGCCCTAAAGGGTTTTATAATCTCATTATTGATTTTAACTTGTATTTTTTTACATTTTTCATTAAGACAGATTGTAATTGAATGTTTACCTTGAGAAACATGAGGTGAAAGCGATCGATTGACAGGAAAAGGCCATTTATAGTCACTCATAGCTTCAAAAGCCTTATTACTCGCCTTAAAGGGTTTTATAATCTTATTATTGATTTTAACTTGTATTTTTTTACATTTCTCATTAAGATAGGCTGTAATTGAATATTTACCTCAGGAGACGTGAAGCGAAAGTGATCAATTGACAAGAAAAGTTCATTTATAGTCACTCATGGCTTCCAAAGCCTTATTACTCGCTTTACAGGGTTTTATAATCTTATTATTGATTTTAACTTGTATTTTTTTACATTTTTCATTAATACAGATTGTAATTAAATTTTTACCTCGAGAAACGTGAAGCGAAAGCCATCCATTGAAAAGAAAAGTCCATTTATAGTCACTCATGGCTTCAAAAGCCTTATTACTCGCCTTAATGGGTTTTATAATCTTATTATTGATTTTAACTTGTATTTTTCTACAATTTTCATTAAGACAGATTGTAATTGATTGTCTACCTCGAGAAACATGAAGCGAAAGCCATCCATTAACAAGAAAAGTCCATTTGCAGTCACTGATCCCTTCAAAAACCCTATTCCTCCCTTTAAAAAATAGTTTTATAATCTCGTTATTAATTTAAAGTTGAATTTTTTTACATTTTTCTATAAAACATATTATAATTGAATGTTTACCTCAGGAAACGTGAAGTGAAAGCCATCCATTGACAAGAAAAGTCCATTTGCAGTCACTCATGCCTTCGAAAGCCATATTCCCCTCTTTAAATGGTTTTATCATCTCGTTATTAATTTAAAGTTGAATTTTTTTTACATTTTTCATTAAAACAGATTAAAATTGAATGTTTACCTTCAGAAACGTGAAGTGAAAGCGATCGATTGAAAGGAAAAGTCCATTTATATTCACTCATGGCTTCAAAAGCCTTATTACTCGCCTTAAAGGGTTTTATAATCTTATTATTGATTTTAACTTGTATTGTTTTACATTTCTCATTAAGATAGATTGTAATTGATTGTCTACCTTGAGAAACGTGAAGCGAAAGCCATCCATTAACAAGAAAAGTCCATTTGCAGTCACTGATCCCTTCAAAAACCCTATTCCCCTCTTTAAAAAATAGTTTAATGATCTCGTTATTAATTTAAAGTTGAATTTTTTTACATTTTTGATTAAAACATATTATAATTGAATGTTTACCTCAGGAAACGTGAAGTGAAAGCCATCCATTGACAAGAAAAGTCCATTTGCAGTCACTCATGCCTTCGAAAGCCATATTCCCCTCTTTAAATGGTTTTATCATCTCGTTATTAATTTAAAGTTGAATTTTTTTTACATTTTTCATTAAAACAGATTAAAATTGAATGTTTACCTTCAGAAACGTGAAGTGAAAGCGATCGATTGAAAGGAAAAGTCCATTTATATTCACTCATGGCTTCAAAAGCCTTATTACAAGCCTTAAAGGGTTTTATAATCATATTGTTGATTTTAACTTGTATTTTTTTGCCTTTTTCATTAAGCCAGATTGTAATTTAATGTTTACCTCAGGAAACGTGAAGCGAAAGCCATCCATTGACAAGAAAAGTCCCTTTACAGTCAGTCATGCCTTCGAAAGCCTTATTCTCCACTTTAAATGGTTTTATAATCTCGTTATTAATTTAAAGTTGAATTTTTTTTTCATTTTTCATTAAAACATATTATAATTGAATGTTTACCGTGAGAAACGTTGAGTGAAAGCGATCGATTGACAAGAAAAGGCCATTTATAGTCATTCATGGCTTCAAAAGCCTTATTACTCGCCCTAAAGGGTTTTATAATCTCATTATTGATTTTAACTTGTATTTTTTTACATTTTTCATTAAGACAGACTGTAATTGAATGTTTACCTTGAGAAACGTGAGTTGAAAGCGATCGATTGACAAGAAAAGGCCATTTATAGTCACTAATGGCTTCAAAAGCGTTATTACTCGCCTTAAAGGGTTTGATAATCTTATTACTGATTTGAACTTGTATTGTTTACATTTTTAATTAAGACAGATTGTAATTGAATGTTAACCTCGAGAAACGTGAAGCGAAAGCCATCCATTGACAAGAAAAGTCCATTTGCGGTCACTCATGGCTTCGAAAGCCTTATTCCCCTCTTTAAATGGTTTTATGATCTCGTTATTAATTTAAAGTTGAATTTTTTTTACATTTTTCATTAAAACAGATTAAAATTGAATGTTTACCATCAGAAATGTGAAGTGAAAGCGATCGATTGAAAAGAAAAGTCCATTTATAGTCACTCATGGCTTCAAAAGCCTTATTACTCGCCTTAAAGGGTTTTATAATCATATTATTGATTTTAACTAGTATTGCTTTACATTTCTCATTAAGATAGATTGTAATTGAATGTTTACCTCAGGAAACGTGAAGCGAAAGTGATCGATTGACAAGAAAAGTCCATTTATAGTCACTCATGACTTCTAAAGCCTTATTACTCGCTTTAAAGGGTTTTATAATCTTATTATTAATTTTAAGTTGTATCTTTTTACATTTTTCATCAAAACAGATTGTAATTGAATGTTTACCTCGAGAAATGTGAAGCGAAAGTCATCCATTGAGAAGAAAAGTCCATTTGCAGTCACTCATGCCTTCGAAAGCCTTATTCGCCTCTTTAAATGGTTTTATAATCTCGTTATTAATTTATGGTTGAATTTTTTTATATTTTTCATTAAAACATATTATAATTGAATGTTTACCTTGAGAAACGTGAAGTGAAAGCGATCGATTGACAAGAAAAGTCCATTTGTAGTCACTCATGGCTTCTAAAGCCTTATTACTCTCTTTAAAGGGTTTTATAATCTTATTATTAATTTTAAGTTGTATCTTTTTACATTTTTCATCAAAACAGATTGTAATTGAATGTTTACCTCGAGAAACGTGAAGCGAAAGCCATCCATTGAGAAGAAAAGTCGATTTGCAGTCACTCATGCCTTCGAAAGCCTTATTCGCCTCTTTAAATGGTTTTATAATCTCGTTATTAATTTAAGGTTGAATTTTTTTACATTTGTCATTAAAACATATTATAATTGATTGTTTACCTTGAGAAACATGGAGTGAAAGCGATCGATTGACAAGAAAAGTCCATATATAGTCACTCATGGCTTCTAAAGCCTTATTACTCGCTTTAAAGGGTTTTATAATCTTATTAGTAATTTTAAGTTGTATATTTTTACATTTTTCATCAAAACAGATTGTAATTGAATGTTTACCTCGAGAAACGTGAAGCGAAAGCCATCCATTGAGAAGAAAAGTCCATTTGCAGTCACTCATGCCTTCGAAAGCCTTATTCGCCTCTTTAAATGGTTTTATAATCTCGTTATTAATTTATGGTTGAATTTTTTTATATTTTTCATTAAAACATATTATAATTGAATGTTTACCTTGAGAAACGTGAAGTGAAAGCGATCGATTGACAAGAAAAGTCCATTTGTAGTCACTCATGGCTTCTAAAGCCTTATTACTCGTCTTAAAGGGTTTTATAATCTTATTATTGATTTTAACTTGTATTTTTTTACATTTCTCATTAAGATAGGTTGTAATTGAATGTTTACCTCGGGAAACGTGAAGCGAAAGTGATCAATTGACAATAAAAGTCCATATATAGTCACTCATGGCTTCTAAAGCCTTATTACTCGCTTTAAAGGGTTTTATAATTTTATTATTAATTTTAAGTTGTATCTTTTTACATTTTTCATCAAAACAGATTGTAATTGAATGTTTACCTTGAGAAACGTGAAGCGAAAGCCATCTATTGAGAAGAAAAGTCCATTTGCAATCACTCATGCCTTCGAAAGCCTTATTCGCCTCTTTAAATGGTTTTATAATCTCGTTATTAATTTAAGGTTGAATTTTTTTACATTTGTCATTAAAACATATTATAATTGAATGTTTACCTTGAGAAACGTGAAGTGAAAGCGATCAATTTACAGGAAAAGGCTATTTATAGTCATTCATGGCTTCAAGAGCCTTATTACTCGCCCTAAAGGGTTTTATAATCTCATTACTGTTTTTAACTTGTATTTTTTTATATTTTTCATTAAGACAGATTGTAATTGAATGTTTACCTTGAGAAACGTGAGGTGAAAGCGATCGATTGACAAGAAAAGGCCATTTATTTTCACTCATGGCTTCCAAAACCTTATTACTCGCCTTAAAAGGTTTTATAATCTTATTATTGATTTTAACTTGTATTTTTTACATTTTTCACTAAAACAGATTGTAAGTGAATGTTTACCTCGGGAAATGTGAAGCGAAAGCCATCCATTGACAGGAAAAGTCCATTTGCGGTCACTCATGGCTTCGAAAGCCTTAGTCCCCTCTTTAAATGTTTTTATAATCTCGTTATTAATTTAAAGTTGAATAATTTTACATTTTTCATTAAAACATATTATAATTGAATGTTTACCTTGAGAAACGTGAAGTGAAAGCGATCGATTGATAAGAAAAGGCCATTTCTAGTCACTCATGGCTTCGAAAGCCTTATTACTCGCCTTAAAGGGTTTTATAATCTTATTATTGATTTTAACTTGTATTTTTTTATATTTTTCATTAAGACAGATTGTAATTGAATTTTTACCTCGAGAAACGTGAAGCAAAAGCCATCCATTGACAAGAAAAGTCCATTTGCAGTCACTCATGCCTTCGAAAGCCTTATTCGCCTCTTTAAATGGTTTTATAATCTCGTTATTAATTTAAGGTTGAATTTTTTTACATTTTTCATTAAAACATATTATGATTGAATGTTTACTTTGAGAAACGTGAAGTGAAAGCGATCGATTGACAAGAAAAGTCCATTTATAGTCACTCATGGCTTCAAAAGCCTTATTACTCTCCTTAAAGGGTTTTATAATCTTATTATTGATTTTAACTTGTATTTTTTTACATTTTTCATTAAGACAGATTGTAATTAAATTTTTACCTCGAGAAACATGAAGCGAAAGCCATCCATTGACAAGAAAAGTGTCACGACCCAAATTCCGGGTCATGACCGGCGCATGGGTCCAATGGACGTAATCCACTAAACCCAAGCAAGCCTATTATTTATTTTACTTATGATTCTATTTATTATCACTAAGTCGTATTTCATGACTTTGAGTCAAAATAGTGATACACATTGCCAACTCGTACTGGCATTACTCTTTTAAAATTTACATTTAAGTTCATCTATACATAACAAAATAATACTCGACCTCCAGCGGAGTGACTCGGATGGATATACAGCTACCGAATGCCGAGACACCTACCAGAAGATGTACACAGATCTACAAGGACACCTCGTCCTAATTATCGGCTACCTCGTGATCTGAAAACATGAATTTGAAAATGGTGAGTATAAACCCAGTGAGTGAACAAGGAAGGGAACAAGCAACAATTAGGAAAAATTTAAAATCATGATGCACTTGTTTCAAACAATGCAATTTAGTTCATTCCTATTTAAAACCCCTCCAAACCCCAGAGTTTTTTTTTCGCTACAGCGAGCATGAATTTCGATGCAGTGAAAACAAGGCAACAAGATAAACATTTTTCCTCACTCAACAAAAGCCATCCTACTAAACTAATAAAATCAACCTAACATTCATGAAAATTCTCAAAGTATAATGTGTCAAATTTTACGTACATTACAACCATAAATCATTGTCCATCAATTTGCTATATCACACACATTTACATATGTATATATATATACGTATATACCCATCATCATCATCTCACCAACCCATCATCATCATCACCAGCTCATGCGCACTCCCTACTCGCACATGGCTGGGTCATCACCGGATTATGCGCACTCCCTACTCGCACATAACCGGGTCATCCTCGGCTTATGCACACTCCCTACTCGCACATAGCCGAGTCAACATAATTACACAACATTATATTCAAGCACATATGTATATCAACATAATGCAGCCACATAGAAATCCATAATAACCACATTTCATAACATAAACATTTTCTCAAAAGCTTGTTCCCAAGGCATTCATTTTCATGAAAAATTGCATAAAATCATTCAAACACTTTGTTCAAAACAGTCATATTCCCAAAACAATTTTGATAGGCAGTCCACTCACAGGTGTCGAAAATTCGGATTCCGGGTGAACTCTGACTAATAGTCCTCAGGCGTAATTCCTTTGCCTTTTCCGGACGTCTCACCACCTTGACAAATAACCAAGTCGAGGAATTTACTATATTGTCCCTAAATTGATATAAATTAATTTAAACTACTAATGCTTGATATGTAAATGCACAAATATACCCGATTACCGCTTAATCACGGTATCGATTAAATTCGACCGATCACCCGATTAATCGACGATTGTGTCCAAATCACCTCTAAATTAATTCATTTCTCCTCTAATACCTTAATTTACCACATACATTTAAATAAAGCCAAATTCAGCATTAGAACCCTCACAATTCCTTATAGAAAAAAAATTTGGTCATTTGGTGTACTAGCATCGAATTTTTTCTACATAACTGTTTCACCTTACTTCATCATTTTCCATGCCATTTTCCTTGAAATAAAAACAATCCCCCATTGATATTCAGCCCTCATGGTTCAGCCAACAAGGAACCCTAGAGAAATTGAATATTTCTTTTGTGTTTTTGTTCATAACCATGCTTAACTATCCCTAAACACTAACATAGTCTAAAATCAAATTATTCCAACAACAATTCCTCTTCCATACCCATTTTTCAGAATTGAATTCATCATGATAACTCAATATTCAACCATGGAAATCAAGAACAAAAGCATGGGTAAGCTAGGTATCAAGGAGAATTAAAGAAATTTTAACTTACCTAGCTTGTTTCCTTGATTTCTTCACTTTTTCTTTGAATTTCCACCTAGGTTTTCTTGTTTTTCCTTTTGTTCTTCCTTTTTTCTGGTTGCTGGATGTCTAGGCCGAATATGGTGAGGGAATTGGGGATTTAATGGGCTGATTTCTATAGAAAATAATAAAATAATCAAGCATGCCATGTGTCACATGCTTATTGGCCAAATTTTTAACTTTTTGACTTTTTCTTCTTAATTTTCCACCACAAATATTCTGGTATTTATCCAATCCTACCACAATTAAAATCCCTTGGTCTTGACAAGTGCTGGGCCGAAAATTTTACTGATTTACCCCCGAGACAAAAAAATTACGATTTTGCCCTTATACTCTGAAATGTACCGGAATCTCATTATTTCTACTTTTCAACCTAAAATAAAACTAATATTGATCAATATTAACTAAATGGGGCAAAAATTGTTTAAAAAAAATTTTCGTTTAGTCCACTAGTGGCAAAATTACCATTTTGCCCTTGTGCTCTATAAATACCGAGAATCAAAATTTTTCACTACTAAACATCATTTTATACTCCAATAATCATAATTATATTTCATATAATTATTCTTGGTCAAATGTGATCAAATCTTGGCTAAAAATCTCCATTTTATCATCAAATGGTAAAATGACCGTTTTGTCCCTAATCGGTCAATTTTCTGATGGACTCCAAACTGGACCTTGAACTCCAAATCACTATTCTAAACCATTCTGTTGGTTTTAAAATTTTCAAATTCCTCTTAGAATTTCTATTTGAACTAGTTCAAGGCTCGATTTAACTTAGTTGTACCACTCGATACAATACCGTCTTTTAATCGAGCTTGACAGGGTCTCACAAAAAGTCCCTTTACAGTCAATCATGCCTTCGAAAGCCTTATTCGCCTCTTTAAATGGTTTTATAATCTCGTTATTAATTTAAAGTTGAATTTTTTTACATTTTTCATTAAAACTTATTATAATTGAATGTTTACCTTGAGAAACGTGGAGTGAAAGCAATCGATTGACAAGAAAAGGCCATTTATAGTCATTCATGGCTTCAAAAGCCTTATTACTCGCCCTAAAGGGTTTTATAATCTCATTATTGATTTTAACTTGTATTTTTTTACATTTTTCATTAAGACAGATTGTAATTGAATGTTTACCTTGAGAAGCTTGAGGTGAAAGCGATCGATTGACAAGAAAAGTCCATTTGCGGTCACTCATGGCTTCGAAAGCCTTATTACTCACTTTAACGGGTTTTATAATCTTATTATTGATTTTAACTTGTATTTTTTTACATTTTTCATTAAGACAGATTGTAATTATATTTTTACCTCGAGAAACGTGAAGCGAAAGCCATCCATTGAAAAGAAAAGTCCATTTATAGTTACTCATGGCTTCAAAAGCCTTATTACTCGCCTTAAAGGGTTTTATAATCTTATTATTGATTTTAACTTGTATTTTTTTACAATTTTCATTAAGACAGATTGTAATTGATTGTCTACCTCGAGAAACGTGAAGCGAAAGCCATCCATTAACAAGAAAAGTCCATTTGCAGTCACTGATCCCTTCAAAAACCCTATTCCCCTCTTTAAAAATTAGTTTAATGATCTCGTTATTAATTTAAAGTTGAATTTTTTTATATTTTTGATTAAAACATATTATAATTGAATATTTACCTCAGGAAACGTGAAGTGAAAGCCATCCATTGACAAGAAAAGTCCATTTGCAGTCACTCATGCCTTCGAAAGCCTTATTCCCCTCTTTAAATGGTTTTATGATCTCGTTATTAATTTAAAGTTGATTTTTTTTTACATTTTTCATTAAAACAGATTGAAATTGAATGTTTACCTTCAGAAACGTGAAGTGAAAGCGATCGATTGAAAAAAAAAGTCCATTTATATTCACTCATGGCTTCAAAAGCCTTATTACTCGCCTTAAAGGGTTTTATAATCATATTGTTGATTTTAACTTGTATTTTTTTGCCTTTTTCATTAAGCCAGATTGTAATTTAATGTTTACCTCAGGAAACGTGAAGCGAAAGCCATCCATTGACAAGAAAAGTCCCTTTACAGTCAGTTATGCCTTCGAAAGCCTTATTCCGCTCTTTAAATGGTTTTATAACCTTGTTATTAATTTAAAGTTGAATTTTTTTACATTTTTCATTAAAACATATTATAATTGAATGTTTACCTTGAGAAACGTGGAGTGAAAGCGATCGATTGACAAGAAAAGGCCATTTATAGTCATTCATGGCTTCAAAAGCCTTATTACTCGCCCTAAAGGGTTTTAGAATCTCATTATTGATTTTAACTTGTATTTTTTTACATTTTTCATTAAGACAGATTGTAATTGAATGTTGACCTTGAGAAACGTTAGTTGAAAGCGATCGATTGACAAGAAAAGGCCATTTATAGTCACTAATGGCTTCAAAAGCGTTATTACTCGCCTTAAAGGGTTTGATAATCTTATTACTGATTTGAACTTGTATTTTTTACATTTTTAATTAAGACAGATTGTAATTGAATGTTAACCTCGAGAAACGTGAAGCGAAAGCCATCCATTGACACGAAAAGTCCATTTGCGGTCACTCATGGCTTCGAAAGCCTTATTCCCCTCTTTAAATGGTTTTATGATCTCGTTATTAATTTAAAGTTGAATTTTTTTTACATTTTTTATTAAAACAGATTAAAATTGAATGTTTACCTTCAGAAATGTGAAGTGAAAGCGATCGATTGAAAAGAAAAGTCCATTTATAGTCACTCATGGCTTCAAATGCCTTATTACTCGCTTTAAAGGGTTTTATAATCATATTATTGATTTTAACTAGTATTGTTTTACATTTCTCATTAAGATAGATTGTAATTGAATGTTTACCTCGGGAAACGTGAAGCGAAAGTGATCGATTGACAAGAAAAGTCCATTTATAGTCACTCATGACTTCTAAAGCCTTATTACTCGCTTTAAAGGGTTTTATAATCTTATTATTAATTTTAAGTTGTATCTTTTTACATTTTTCATCAAAACAGAGTGTAATTGAATGTTTACCTCGAGAAATGTGAAGCGAAAGCCATCCATTGAGAAGAAAAGTCCATTTGCAGTCACTCATGCCTTCGAAAGCCTTATTCGCCTCTTTAAATGGTTTTATAATCTCGTTATTAATTTAAGGTTGAATTTTTTTACATTTTTCATTAAAACATATTATAATTGAATGTTTACCTTGAGAAACGTGAAGTGAAAGCGATCGATTGACAAGAAAAGTCCATATATAGTCACTCATGGCTTCTAAAGCCTTATTACTCGCTTTAAAGGATTTTATAATCTTATTAGTAATTTTAAGTTGTATATTTTTACATTTTTCATCAAAACAGATTGTAATTGAATGTTTACCTTGAGAAACGTGAAGGGAAAGCCATCCATTGAGAAGAAAAGTCTATTTGCAGTCACTCATGCCTTTGAAAGCCTTATTCGCCTCTTTAAATGGTTTTATAATCTCGTTATTAATTTACGGTTGAATTTTTTTACATTTTTCATTAAAACATATTATAATTGAATGTTTACCTTGAGAAACGTGAAGGGAAAGCGATCGATTGACAAAAAAAGTCCATTTGTAGTCACTCATGGCTTCTAAAGCCTTATTACTCGCTTTAAAGAGTTTTATAATCTTATTATTAATTTTAAGTTGTATCTTTTTACATTTTTCATCAAAACAGATTGTAATTGAATGTTTACCTCGAGAAACGTGAAGCGAAAGCCATCCATTGATAAGAAAAGTCGATTTGCAGTCACTCATGCCTTCGAAAGCCTTATTCGCCTCTTTAAATGGTTTTATAATCTCGTTATTAATTTAAGGTTGAATTTTTTTACATTTTTCATTAAAACATATTATAATTGAATGTTTACCTTGAGAAACGTGAAGTGAAAGCGATCGATTGACAAGAAAAGTCCATTTGTAGTCACTCATGGCTTCAAAAGCCTTATTTCTCGTCTTAAAGGGTTTTATAATCTTATTATTGATTTTAACTTGTATTTTTTTACATTTCTCATTAAGATAGATTATAATTGAATGTTTACCTCGGGAAACATGAAGCGAAAGTGATCAATTGACAATAAAAGTCCATATATAGTCACTCATGGCTTCTAAAGCCTTATTACTCGCTTTAAAGGGTTTTATAATTTTATTATTAATTTGAAGTTGTATCTTTTTACATTTTTCATCAAAACAGATTGTAATTGAATGTTTACCTTGAGAAACGTGAAGCGAAAGCTATCCGTTGAGAAGAAAAGTCCATTTGCAGTCACTCATGCCTTCGAAATCCTTATTCGCCTCTTTAAATGGTTTTATAATCTCGTTATTAATTTAAGGTTGAATATTTTTACATTTGTCATTAAAACATATTGTAATTGAATGTTTACCTTGAGAAACGTGAAGTGAAAGCGATCGATTGACAGGAAAATGCCATTTATAGTCATTCATGGCTTCAAGAGGCTTATTACTCGCCCTAAAGGGTTTTATAATCTCATTACTGTTTTTAACTTGTATTTTTTTATATTTTTCATTAAGACAGATTGTAATTGAATGTTTACCTTCAGAAACGTGAGGTGAAAGCGATCGATTGACAAGAAAATGCCATTTATTTTCACTCATGGCTTCCAAAACCTTATTACTCGCCTTAAAGGGTTTTATAATCTTATTATTGATTTTAACTTGTATTTTTTACATTTTTCACTAAAACAGATTGTAAGTGAATGTTTATGTGAGACCCTGTCAAGCTCGATTAAAAGACGGTATTGTATCGAGTGGTACAATTAAGTTAAATCGAGCCTTGAACTAGTTCAAATAGAAATTCTAAGAGGAATTTGAAAATTTTAAAACCAACAGAATGGTTTAGAATAGTGATTTGGAGTTCAAGGTCCAGTTTGGAGTCCATCAGAAAATTGACCGATTAGGGACAAAACGGTCATTTTACCATTTGATGATAAAATGGAGATTTTTAGCCAAGATTTGATCACATTTGACCAAGAATAATTATATGAAATATAATTATGATTATTGGAGTATAAAATGATGTTTAGTAGTGAAAAATTTTGATTCTCGGTATTTATAGAGCACAAGGGCAAAATGGTAATTTTGCCACTAGTGGACTAAACGAAAATTTTTTTTAAACAATTTTTGCCCCATTTAGTTAATATTGATCAATATTAGTGTTATTTTAGGTTGAAAAGTAGAAATAATGAGATTCCGGTACATTTCAGAGTATAAGGGCAAAATCGTAATTTTTTTGTCTCGGGGGCAAATCAGTAAAATTTTCGGCCCAGCACTTGTCAAGACCAAGGGATTTTAATTGTGGTAGGATTGGATAAATACCAGAATATTTGTGGTGGAAAATTAAGAAGAAAAAGTCAAAAAGTTAAAAATTTGGCCAATAAGCATGTGACACATGGCAGGCTTGATTATTTTATTATTTTCTATAGAAATCAGCCCATTAAATCCCCAATTCCCTCACCATATTCGGCCTAGACATCCAGCAACCAGAAAAAAGGAAGAACAAAAGGAAAAACAAGAAAACCTAGGTGGAAATTCAAAGAAAAAGTGAAGAAATCAAGGAAACAAGCTAGGTAAGTTAAAATTTCTTTAATTCTCCTTGATACCTAGCTTACCCATGCTTTTGTTCTTGATTTCCATGGTTGAATATTGAGTTATCATGATGAATTCAATTCTGAAAAATGGGTATGGAAGAGGAATTGTTGTTGGAATAATTTGATTTTAGACTATGTTAGTGTTTAGGGATAGTTAAGCATGGTTATGAACAAAAACACAAAAGAAATATTCAATTTCTCTAGGGTTCCTTGTTGGCTGAACCATGAGGGCTGAATATCAATGGGGTATTGTTTTTATTTCAAGGAAAATGGCATGGAAAATGATGAAGTAAGGTGAAACGGTTATGTAGAAAAAGATTCGATGCTAGTACACCAAATGACCAAATTTTTTTTCTATAAGGAATTGTGAGGGTTCTAATGCTGAATTTGGCTTTATTTAAATGTATGTGGTAAATTAAGGTATTAGAGGAGAAATGAATTAATTTGGAGGTGATTTGGACACAATCGCCGATTAATCGGGTGATCGGTCAAATTTAATCGATACCGTGATTAAGCGGTAATCAGACATATTTTTGCATTACATATCAAGCATTAGTAGTTTAAATTAATTTATATCAATTTAGGGACAATATAGTAAATTCCTCGACTTTGTTATTTGTCAAGGTGGTGAGACGTCCGGAAAAGGCAAAGGAATTACGCCTGAGGACTATTAGTCAGAGTTCACCCAGAATCCGAATTTTCAACACCTGTGAGTGGACTGCCTATCAAAATTGTTTTGGGAATATGACTATTTTGAACAAAGTGTTTGAATGATTTTATGAAATTTTTCATGAAAATGAATGCCTTGGGAACAAGCTTTTAAGAAAAGGTTTATGTTATGAAATGTGGTTATTATGGATTTCTATGTGGCTGCATTATGTTGATATACATATATGCTTGAATATAATGTTGTGTAATTATGTTGACTCGGCTATGTGCGAGTAGGGAGTGTGCATAAGCCGAGGATGACCCGGTTATGTGCGAGTAGGGAGTGCGCATAATCCGGTGATGACCCAGCCATGTGCGAGTAGGGAGTGCGCATGAGCTGGTGATGATGATGATGATGAGCTGGTGATGATGATGATGGGTTGATGAGATGATGATGATGGGTATATACGTATATATATATATATATACATATGTAAATGTGTGTGATATAGCAAATTGATGGACAATGATTTATGGTTGTAATGTACGTAAAATTTGACACATTATACTTTGAGAATTTTCATGAATGTTAGGTTGATTTTATTAGTTTAGCAGGATGGCTATTGTTGAGTGAGGAAAAATGTTTCTCTTGTTGCTTTGTTTTCACTGCATCGAAATTCATGCTCGCTGTAGCGAAAAACTCTGGGGTTTGGAGGGGTTTTAAATAGGAATGAACTAAATTGCATTGTTTGAAACAAGTGCATCATGATTTTAAATTTTTCCTAATTGTTGCTTGTTCCCTTCCTTGTTCACTCACTGGGTTTATACTCACCATTTTCAAATTCATGTTTTCAGATCACGAGGTAGCCGATAATTAGGACGAGGTGTCCTTGTAGATCTGTGTACATCTTCTGGTAGGTGTCTCGGCATTCGGTAGCTGTATATCCATCCGAGTCACTCCGCTGGAGGTCGAGTATTATTTTGTTATGTATAGATGAACTTAAATGTAAATTTTAAAAGAGTAATGCCAGTACGAGTTGGCAATGTGTATCACTATTTTGACTCAAAGTCATGAAATACGACTTAGTGATAATAAATAGAATCATAAGTAAAATAAATAATAGGCTTGCTTGGATTTAGTGGATTATGTCCATTGGACCCATGCGCCGGTCATGACCCGGAATTTGGGTCGTGACAGTATTGGTATCAGAGCAAAGGGTTTTACCCGATCCTTGGGAACTCTCACGCGTGAACAGGGGCGAAGCGTGGCTCTCCGTCCAAGGGCTTATGGGGGTTGAGTGGTACGTCCCTCCCTATGAGTGCTCTGATAGGTACCTATTGTCGCCTCCGTAGCGATGGGGTTGAGTGGTACGTCCCTCCCTAGTGACAGTATTGGTATCAGAGCCCTAGGTTTGTCTAGGTCCTAGAACTTCCTTTTTGTTAGTCCAGCGGAGAGTCGGGTCTTTATGTGGGAACTTCAGTTGTAAAGTGTGAACCGCGGCACATTTTACAACCAAATGACCGCATAGATTCCCTATCTTAGAAACCACCTGTTGCTTTAAGTATGATTATAATATGTGTTTAATAACAGGCGTTTGCTTTTGTCTAGGTAAGAATGCCGCCTAAGACACGAGCCGCCTCAAGACGGGCAGGGGAGCAAGATGTTCCCATTGAGATGGCAGATAGACCACGGGCATCCACCCAGAGAGGCCGAGGTAGACGTGGCAGGGTCACTAGGCCGGTGGGGTTGGATACGCCTGTGAGTAGGCAAGAAGAGGGACAGTCCTCAGGTGATGTAGATAGACACCCAGCTAGGGGTATTACTATTGAGGATTTGGCGGCAGGCCTACAGGGAGTTAACCGGGTTGTAGAGATGATGGCGACCCGCATGGAAGATATACAAAGGGTAGTAGAGGGGAGACCTACAGTACAAGAATCCCCTAGCTCCCAAGGACAGGCCGATCACCAACATCATGAGGAGGAGAGGGGACATCTAGATATTTCTCTTCCTGACTTTCTCAAGCTTAAGCCTCCAACATTTTCAGGGTCTGATGCATCGGAGAAACCCCAGGTTTTCTTGGATAAGATGGAGAAAATTTGTAAAGCCTTGGGATGTTCTAGTGTTCGGTCAGTTGAGCTAGCCGCCTTCCAATTAGAGGATGTGGCGCAGGAATGGTATAGCTCTTTATGTAGAGGCAGACCGACTAATGCAACACCGTTGGCTTGGAGTGAGTTCAGTGTAGCCTTCTTAGATCGATTCTTACCACTCAGTGTGCGTAATGCTAGAGCTAGAGAGTTTGAGACTTTGGTACAGACTTCAAGCATGACGGTGTCTGAGTATGACATCAAGTTCACGCAGCTAGCTCGTTATGCGCCCTATCTCGTTTCTACTGAGGAGATGAAGATTCAGAGATTTGTGGATGGGTTAGTGGAGCCATTATTTAGGGCTGTGGCATCCCGAGATTTCACTACCTATTCTGCAGCAGTGGATCGTGCTCAACGCATCGAGATGAGGACCAATGAGAGTAGGGCTGCGAGAGATAGAGCAAAAAGGGGCAAGACAGAGGGTTATCAGGGCCGTAGAGATTTCAGCAGTGGTGGTTCATCTTCTAGCCGTCAGGGTCCACAGAGGGACTCACGGTTACCGCAGCAGGGGAGTGACGCACCTGGTGCTAATATTAGGGTGGGACAGAGAACCTTCAATTCTAGGAGGCAGCAAGATTCTAGACAGAGTAGTCAAGTCATTCGCTCTTGTGATACTTGTGGGAGACGACATAGTGGACGGTGCTTCCTTACTACAAAAACTTGTTACGGGTGCGGTCAACCTGGGCATATTAGGAGGGACTGTCCGATGGCACATCAATCACCAGATTCTGCTCGTGGTTCCACTCAGCCAGCTTCATCTGCTCCGTCAGTTGCTGTCTCATCTGGCCGGGAGGTTAGTGGATCGAGAGGTAGAGGTGCGGGTACTTCCTCTCAAGGCAGACCATCTGGGTCCGGACATCAAAGTTCTATTGGTAGAGGCCAAGCGAGGGTGTTTGCTTTAACACAGCAGGAGGCTCAAACATCCAATGCCGTGGTCTCAGGTATTCTCTCCGTTTGTAATATGAATGCTCGAGTACTATTTGATCCTGGTGCTACCCATTCTTTTATCTCTCCATGTTTTGCATCTCGGTTGGGTAGAGGTCGTGTTAGGAGAGAGGAACAATTAGTGGTGTCTACTCCTTTAAAGGAGATATTTGTGGCCGAGTGGGAATATGAGTCATGTGTAGTGCGAGTCAAGGACAAAGACACTTCGGTGAATCTAGTGGTGCTAGACACCTTAGACTTTGATGTAATCTTGGGGATGAATTGGTTATCACCCTGTCATGCTAGTGTGGACTGCTATCATAAATTGGTTAGATTTGATTTCCCCGGTGAACCATCATTTAGTATTCAAGGGGATAGGAGTAATGCTCCAACCAATTTGATATCGGTCATATCTGCCAGAAGATTATTACGACAGGGTTGTATAGGTTACTTGGCTGTTGTAAAGGATAGTCAGGCAAAGATTGGAGATGTAACTCAAGTGTCGGTGGTGAAGGAGTTCGTGGATGTATTTCCTGAAGAGCTACCAGGTTTGCCTCCTGAACGGGAGGTTGAGTTTTGCATAGATTTGATTCCCGACACTAGACCTATATCCATACCCCCATATAGAATGGCACCTGCAGAGCTTAAAGAGCTTAAGGATCAGTTGGAGGATTTGTTGGATAAAGGTTTCATACGACCTAGTGTATCCCCATGGGGAGCACCAGTGTTATTTGTGAAGAAGAAAGATGGGTCACTTAGGCTGTGCATTGATTATCGACAGCTTAATAAAGTGACGGTGAAGAATAAATATCCTCTCCCAAGGATAGATGATTTATTTGATCAACTACAAGGAGCACAATGTTTTTCTAAGATAGATCTGCGATCTGGGTACCATCAGTTGAGAATCCGGAACGAAGATATACCCAAGACCGCATTTCGAACAAGATATGGGCACTATGAGTTCTTAGTGATGTCATTTGGGCTCACGAATGCTCCTGCAGCCTTTATGGATTTGATGAACCGAGTGTTCAAACCTTATTTGGATAAGTTTGTAGTGGTGTTTATTGATGATATTTTGATATATTCAAAGAGTCGAGAGGAGCATGAGCAGCATCTTAAGATAGTGCTCCAAATTTTGAGAGAACATCGATTGTATGCTAAGTTCTCCAAGTGTGAGTTTTGGCTCGAAAGTGTTGCATTCTTGGGGCATGTGGTATCTAAGGAGGGGATACGAGTTGATACAAAGAAAATTGAAGCAGTGGAAAAATGGCCAAGGCCAACATCAGTTACGGAGATTAGAAGCTTTGTGGGTTTAGCTGGCTATTATCGTCGCTTTGTGAAAGACTTCTCCAAAATAGTTGCCCCTTTGACTAAGCTGACACGTAAAGATACAAAATTTGAGTGGTCTGATGCTTGTGAGAATAGTTTTGAGAAGCTTAAGGCATGTCTCACCACAGCTCCAGTGTTAAGCCTGCCGCAAGGCACAGGGGGTTACACGGTGTTTTGTGATGCATCGGGGGTTGGTTTAGGATGTGTATTGATGCAACATGGGAAGGTGATTGCGTATGCATCTAGGCAACTTAAAAGGCATGAGCAGAATTACCCCATACACGATTTGGAAATGGCAGCAATCGTGTTTGCCTTAAAGATTTGGAGACATTACTTGTATGGTGAGACTTGCGAGATATACACGGACCACAAAAGTCTGAAGTATATATTTCAGCAGAGGGATCTTAACTTACGGCAACGTAGATGGATGGAGTTGCTAAAGGATTATGATTGTACTATTCTTTATCATCCCGGTAAGGCCAATGTAGTGGCGGATGCCTTGAGTCGAAAATCAATGGGAAGCTTGGCACATATTTCCATTGGTAGGAGATCTTTGGTTAGAGAGATCCATAGCTTGGGAGACATAGGTGTGCGTTTGGAAGTTGCGGAGACAAATGCTTTGCTAGCACACTTTAGAGTGAGGCCTATTTTAATGGACAGGATTAAAGAAGCACAAAGTAAAGATGAGTTTGTGATTAAGGCCTTAGAGGATCCTCAGGGTAGGAAAGGAAAAATGTTTACTAAAGGCACAGATGGAGTGTTGAGGTATGGAACCAGACTTTATGTGCCTGATGGTGACGGGTTGAGGAGAGAAATATTAGAGGAAGCTCACATGGCAGCTTATGTGGTACATCCAGGGGCTACAAAAATGTATCAAGATTTGAAAGAGGTGTATTGGTGGGAAGGACTTAAGAGAGATGTAGCTGAGTTTGTCTCCAAGTGCCTGGTTTGTCAGCAGGTTAAGGCCGAGCATCAAAAGCCTGCAGGGCTACTACAGCCATTACCAGTACCCGAGTGGAAGTGGGAACATATTGCTATGGACTTTGTAACGGGTTTGCCTCGAACCAGTGGGGGATATGATTCAATTTGGATAGTAGTGGACCGGTTAACAAAGTCAGCTCATTTTCTTCCGGTTAAGACTACTTATGGGGCTGCCCAATATGCTCGAGTTTATGTGGATGAGATAGTGCGACTACATGGTATTCCCATTTCTATAGTATCTGACAGAGGAGCTCAGTTTACTAGTAGGTTTTGGGGAAAGTTGCAAGAAGCATTGGGCACTAAGTTGGATTTCAGCACAGCTTTCCACCCTCAGACTGATGGACAATCTGAATGGACCATACAGACATTGGAGGATATGTTGAGGGCTTGTGTGATAGACCTTGGTGTCAGGTGGGAACAATATTTACCCTTAGTGGAATTTGCCTACAACAACAGTTTCCAAACTAGCATCCAAATGGCACCATTTGAGGCCTTATATGGACGAAGATGTAGGTCACCCATTGGATGGCTAGAGGTGGGAGAAAGGAAACTTTTGGGGCCTGAATTGGTGCAGGATGCAACCGAGAAAATACACATGATCCGTCAAAGGATGTTAACAGCACAAAGTAGACAGAAATCATATGCTGATAACCGACGGAGAGACTTGGAGTTCCAAGTAGGAGATCATGTATTTTTGAAAGTTTCGCCAACTAAAGGGATAATGAGGTTTGGCAAGAAAGGGAAGTTAAGTCCTCGGTATATAGGGCCATTCGAGATCTTAGAAAAGGTTGGAGCGGTGGCTTATCGTTTGGCATTACCACCAGACCTCTCTAATATTCATCCCGTGTTTCATGTATCCATGCTTAGGAAGTACAACCCAGATCCATCACATGTAATACGGTATGAAACAATTCAGTTGCAAGATGATCTAACCTATGAGGAACAACCGGTAGCTATCCTTGATAGGCAAGTTAAAAAGCTCCGTTCAAAGGATGTAGCCTCAGTGAAAGTGTTGTGGCGGAATCACACTAGCGAGGAGGTAACGTGGGAAGCTGAGGATGAGATGCGGACAAAGCATCCACACCTCTTCGATATGTAAAGGTAAGCCACTCTACATTGAATTTAAATTCGGGGACCGAATTTTTATTAGTGGGGGAGAATGTGAGACCCTGTCAAGCTCGATTAAAAGACGGTATTGTATCGAGTGGTACAATTAAGTTAAATCGAGCCTTGAACTAGTTCAAATAGAAATTCTAAGAGGAATTTGAAAATTTTAAAACCAACAGAATGGTTTAGAATAGTGATTTGGAGTTCAAGGTCCAGTTTGGAGTCCATCAGAAAATTGACCGATTAGGGACAAAACGGTCATTTTACCATTTGATGATAAAATGGAGATTTTTAGCCAAGATTTGATCACATTTGACCAAGAATAATTATATGAAATATAATTATGATTATTGGAGTATAAAATGATGTTTAGTAGTGAAAAATTTTGATTCTCGGTATTTATAGAGCACAAGGGCAAAATGGTAATTTTGCCACTAGTGGACTAAACGAAAATTTTTTTTAAACAATTTTTGCCCCATTTAGTTAATATTGATCAATATTAGTGTTATTTTAGGTTGAAAAGTAGAAATAATGAGATTCCGGTACATTTCAGAGTATAAGGGCAAAATCGTAATTTTTTTGTCTCGGGGGCAAATCAGTAAAATTTTTGGCCCAGCACTTGTCAAGACCAAGGGATTTTAATTGTGGTAGGATTGGATAAATACCAGAATATTTGTGGTGGAAAATTAAGAAGAAAAAGTCAAAAAGTTAAAAATTTGGCCAATAAGCATGTGACACATGGCAGGCTTGATTATTTTATTATTTTCTATAGAAATCAGCCCATTAAATCCCCAATTCCCTCACCATATTCGGCCTAGACATCCAGCAACCAGAAAAAAGGAAGAACAAAAGGAAAAACAAGAAAACCTAGGTGGAAATTCAAAGAAAAAGTGAAGAAATCAAGGAAACAAGCTAGGTAAGTTAAAATTTCTTTAATTCTCCTTGATACCTAGCTTACCCATGCTTTTGTTCTTGATTTCCATGGTTGAATATTGAGTTATCATGATGAATTCAATTCTGAAAAATGGGTATGGAAGAGGAATTGTTGTTGGAATAATTTGATTTTAGACTATGTTAGTGTTTAGGGATAGTTAAGCATGGTTATGAACAAAAACACAAAAGAAATATTCAATTTCTCTAGGGTTCCTTGTTGGCTGAACCATGAGGGCTGAATATCAATGGGGTATTGTTTTTATTTCAAGGAAAATGGCATGGAAAATGATGAAGTAAGGTGAAACGGTTATGTAGAAAAAGATTCGATGCTAGTACACCAAATGACCAAATTTTTTTTCTATAAGGAATTGTGAGGGTTCTAATGCTGAATTTGGCTTTATTTAAATGTATGTGGTAAATTAAGGTATTAGAGGAGAAATGAATTAATTTGGAGGTGATTTGGACACAATCGCCGATTAATCGGGTGATCGGTCAAATTTAATCGATACCGTGATTAAGCGGTAATCAGACATATTTTTGCATTACATATCAAGCATTAGTAGTTTAAATTAATTTATATCAATTTAGGGACAATATAGTAAATTCCTCGACTTTGTTATTTGTCAAGGTGGTGAGACGTCCGGAAAAGGCAAAGGAATTACGCCTGAGGACTATTAGTCAGAGTTCACCCAGAATCCGAATTTTCAACACCTGTGAGTGGACTGCCTATCAAAATTGTTTTGGGAATATGACTATTTTGAACAAAGTGTTTGAATGATTTTATGAAATTTTTCATGAAAATGAATGCCTTGGGAACAAGCTTTTAAGAAAAGGTTTATGTTATGAAATGTGGTTATTATGGATTTCTATGTGGCTGCATTATGTTGATATACATATATGCTTGAATATAATGTTGTGTAATTATGTTGACTCGGCTATGTGCGAGTAGGGAGTGTGCATAAGCCGAGGATGACCCGGTTATGTGCGAGTAGGGAGTGCGCATAATCCGGTGATGACCCAGCCATGTGCGAGTAGGGAGTGCGCATGAGCTGGTGATGATGATGATGATGAGCTGGTGATGATGATGATGGGTTGATGAGATGATGATGATGGGTATATACGTATATATATATATATATACATATGTAAATGTGTGTGATATAGCAAATTGATGGACAATGATTTATGGTTGTAATGTACGTAAAATTTGACACATTATACTTTGAGAATTTTCATGAATGTTAGGTTGATTTTATTAGTTTAGCAGGATGGCTATTGTTGAGTGAGGAAAAATGTTTCTCTTGTTGCTTTGTTTTCACTGCATCGAAATTCATGCTCGCTGTAGCGAAAAACTCTGGGGTTTGGAGGGGTTTTAAATAGGAATGAACTAAATTGCATTGTTTGAAACAAGTGCATCATGATTTTAAATTTTTCCTAATTGTTGCTTGTTCCCTTCCTTGTTCACTCACTGGGTTTATACTCACCATTTTCAAATTCATGTTTTCAGATCACGAGGTAGCCGATAATTAGGACGAGGTGTCCTTGTAGATCTGTGTACATCTTCTGGTAGGTGTCTCGGCATTCGGTAGCTGTATATCCATCCGAGTCACTCCGCTGGAGGTCGAGTATTATTTTGTTATGTATAGATGAACTTAAATGTAAATTTTAAAAGAGTAATGCCAGTACGAGTTGGCAATGTGTATCACTATTTTGACTCAAAGTCATGAAATACGACTTAGTGATAATAAATAGAATCATAAGTAAAATAAATAATAGGCTTGCTTGGATTTAGTGGATTATGTCCATTGGACCCATGCGCCGGTCATGACCCGGAATTTGGGTCGTGACAGTTTACCTCAGGAAATGTGAAGCGAAAGCCATCCATTGACAGGAAAAGTCCATTTGCGGTCACTCATGCCTTCGAAAGCCTTAGTCCCGTCTTTAAATGTTTTTATAATCTCGTTATTAATTTAAAGTTGAATAATTTTACATTTTTCATTAAAACATATTATAATTGAATGTTTACCTTGAGAAACGTGAAGTGAAAGCGATCGATTGATAAGAAAAGGCCATTTATAGTCACTCATGGCTTCGAAAGCCTTATTACTCGCCTTAAAGGGTTTTATAATCTTATTATTGATTTTAACTTGTATTTTTTTACAATTTTCATTAAGACAGATTGTAATTGAATTTTTACCTCGAGAAACGTGAAGCAAAAGCCATCCATTGACAAGAAAAGTCCATTTGCAGTCACTCATGCCTTCGAAATCCTTATTCGCCTCTTTAAATGGTTTTATAATCTCGTTATTAATTTAAGGTTGAATTTTTTTACATTTTTCATTAAAACATATTATGATTGAATGTTTACTTTGAGAAACGTGAAGTGAAAGCGATCGATTGACAAGAAAAGTCCATTTATAGTCACTCATGGCTTCAAAAGCCTTATTACTCTCCTTAAAGGGTTTTATAATCTTATTATTGATTTTAACTTGTATTTTTTTACATTTTTCATTAAGAAAGATTGTAATTAAATTTTTACCTTGAGAAACATGAAGCGAAAGCCATCCATTGACAAGAAAAGTCCCTTTACAGTCAATCATGCCTTCGAAAGCCTTATTCGCCTCTTTAAATGGTTTTATAATCTCGTTATTAATTTAAAGTTGAATTTTTTTACATTTTTCATTAAAACTTATTATAATTGAATGTTTACCTTGAGAAACGTGGAGTGAAAGCGATCGATTGACAAGAAAAGGCCATTTATAGTCATTCATGGCTTCAAAAGCCTTATTACTCGCCCTAAAGGGTTTTATAATCTCATTATTGATTTTAACTTGTATTTTTTTACATTTTTCCTTAAGACAGATTGTAATTGAATGTTTACCTTGAGAAGCTTGAGGTGAAAGCGATCGATTGACAAGAAAAGTCCATTTGCGGTCACTCATGGCTTCGAAAGCCTTATTACTCGCTTTAACGGGTTTTATAATCTTATTATTGATTTTAACTTGTATTTTTTTACATTTTTCATTAAGACAGATTGTAATTAAATTTTTACCTCGAGAAACGTGAAGCGAAAGCCATCCATTGAAAAGAAAAGTCCATTTATAGTTACTCATGGCTTCAAAAGCCTTATTACTCGCCTTAAAGGGTTTTATAATCTTATTATTGATTTTAACTTGTATTTTTTTACAATTTTCATTAAGACAGATTGTAATTGATTGTCTACGTCGAGAAACGTGAAGCGAAAGCCATCCATTAACAAGAAAAGTCCATTTGCAGTCACTGATCCCTTCAAAAACCCTATTCCCCTCTTTAAAAAATAGTTTAATGATCTCGTTATTAATTTAAAGTTGAATTTTTTTACATTTTTGATTAAAACATATTATAATTGAATGTTTACCTCAGGAAACGTGAAGTGAAAGCCATCCATTGACAAGAAAAGTCCATTTGCAGTCACTCATGCCTTCGAAAGCCTTATTCCCCTCTTTAAATGGTTTTATGATCTCGTTATTAATTTAAAGTTGAATTTTTTTTACATTTTTCATTAAAACAGATTAAAATTGAATGTTTACCTTCAGAAACATGAAGTGAAAGCGATCGATTGAAAAGAAAAGTCCATTTATATTCACTCATGGCTTCAAAAGCCTTATTACTCGCCTTAAAGGGTTTTATAATCATATTTTTGATTTTAACTTGTATTTTTTTGCCTTTTTCATTAAGCCAGATTGTAATTTAATGTTTACCTCAGGAAACGTGAAGCGAAAGCCATCCATTGACAAGAAAAGTCCCTTTACAGTCAGTCATGCCTTCGGAAGCCTTATTCCCCTCTTTAAATGGTTTTATAACCTCGTTATTAATTTAAAGTTGAATTTTTTTACATTTTTCATTAAAACATATTATAATTGAATGTTTACCTTGAGAAACGTGGAGTGAAAGCGATCGATTGACAAGAAAAGGCCATTTATAGTCATTCATGGCTTCAAAAGCCTTATTACTCGCCCTAAAGGGTTTTATAATCTCATTATTGATTTTAACTTGTATTTTTTTACATTTTTCATTAAGACAGATTGTAATTGAATGTTGATCTTGAGAAACGTGAGTTGAAAGCGATCGATTGACAGGAAAAGGCCATTTATAGTCACTAATGGCTTCAAAAGCGTTATTACTCGCCTTAAAGGGTTTGATAATCTTATTACTGATTTGAACTTGTATTTTTTACATTTTTAATTAAGACAGATTGTAATTGAATGTTAACCTCAGGAAACGTGAAGCGAAAGCCATCCATTGACAAAAAAAGTCCATTTGCGGTCACTCATGGCTTCGACAGCCTTATTTCCCTCTTTAAATGGTTTTATGATCTCATTATTAATTTAAAGTTGAATTTTTTTTACATTTTTTATTATAACAGATTAAAATTGAATGTTTACCTTCAGAAATGTGAAGTGAAAGCGATCGATTGAAAAGAAAAGTCCATTTATAGTCACTCATGGCTTCAAATGCCTTATTACTCGCCTTAAAGGGTTTTATAATCATATTATTGATTTTAACTAGTATTGTTTTACATTTCTCATTAAGATAGATTGTAATTGAATGTTTACCTCGGGAAACGTGAAGCGAAAGTGATCGATTGACAAGAAAAGTCCATTTATAGTCACTCATGACTTCTAAAGCCTTATTACTCGCTTTAAAGGGTTTTATAATCTTATTATTAATTTTAAGTTGTATCTTTTTACATTTTTCATCAAAACAGATTGTAATTGAATGTTTACCTTGAGAAATGTGAAGCGAAAGCCATCCATTGAGAAGAAAAGTCCATTTACAGTCACTCATGCCTTCGAAAGCCTTATTCGCCTCTTTAAATGGTTTTATAATCTCATTATTAATTTAAGGTTGAATTTTTTTACATTTTTCATTAAAACATATTATAATTGAATGTTTACCTTGAGAAACGTGAAGTGAAAGTGATCGATTGACAAGAAAAGTCCATTTGTAGTCACTCATGGCTTCAAAAGCCTTATTACTCGTCTTAAAGGGTTTTATAATCATATTATTGATTTTAACTAGTATTGTTTTACATTTCTCATTAAGATAGATTGTAATTGAATGTTTACCTCGAGAAACGTGAAGCAAAAGTGATCGATTGACAAGAAAAGTCCATTTATAGTCACTCATGACTTCTAAAGCCTTATTACTCGCTTTAAAGGGTTTTATAATCTTATTAGTAATTTTAAGTTGTATATTTTTACATTTTTCATCAAAACAGATTGTAATTGAATGTTTACCTCGAGAAACGTGAAGCGAAAGCCATCCATTGAGAAGAAAAGTCCATTTGCAGTCACTCATGCCTTTGAAAGCCTTATTCGCCTCTTTAAATGGTTTTATAATCTCGTTATTAATTTATGGTTGAATTTTTTTACATTTTTCATTAAAACATATTATAATTGAATGTTTACCTTGAGAAACGTGAAGGGAAAGCGATCGATTGACAAGAAAAGTCCATTTGTAGTCACTCATGGCTTCTAAAGCCTTCTTACTCGCTTTAAAGGGTTTTATAATATTATTATTAATTTTAAGTTGTATCTTTTTACATTTTTCATCAAAACAGATTGTAATTGAATGTTTACCTCGTGAAACGTGAAGCGAAAGTCATCCGTTGAGAAGAAAAGTCGATTTGCAGTCACTCATGCCTTCGAAAGCCTTATTCGCCTCTTTAAATGGTTTTATAATCTCGTTATTAATTTAAGGTTGAATTTTTTTACATTTTTCATTAAAACATATTATAATTGAATGTTTACCTTGAGAAACGTGAAGTGAAAGCGATCGATTGACAAGAAAAGTCCATTTGTAGTCACTCATGGCTTCTAAAGCCTTATTTCTCGTCTTAAAGGGTTTTATAATCTTATTATTGATTTTAACTTGTATTTTTTTACATTACTCATTAAGATAGATTGTAATTGAATGTTTACCTCAGGAAACGTGAAGCGAAAGTGATCAATTGACAATAAAAGTCCATATATAGTGACTCATGGCTTCTAAAGCCTTATTACTCGCTTTAAAGGGTTTTATAATTTTATTATTAATTTTAAGTTGTATCTTTTTACATTTTTCATCAAAACAGATTGTAATTGAATGTTTACCTTGAGAAACGTGAAGTGAAAGCCATCCATTGAGAAGAAAAGTCCATTTGCAGTCACTCATGCCTTCGAAAGCCTTATTCGCCTCTTTAAATGGTTTTATAATCTCGTTATTAATTTAAGGTTGAATTTTTTTACATTTGTCATTAAAACATATTATAATTGAATGTTTACCTTGAGAAACGTGAAGTGAAAGCGATCTATTGACAAGAAAAGTCCATTTGTAGTCACTCATGGCTTCAAGAGCCTTATTACTCGCCCTAAAGGGTTTTATAATCTCATTATTGTTTTTAACTTGTATTTTTTTATATTTTTCATTAAGACAGATTGTAATTGAATGTTTACCTTGAGAAACGTGAGGTGAAAGCGATCGATTGACAAGAAAAGTCCATTTGTAGTCACTCATGGCTTCTAAAGCCTTATTACTCGCTTTAAAGGGTTTTATAATCTTATTATTAATTTTAAGTTGTATCTTTTTACATTTTTCATCAAAACAGATTGTAATTGAATGTTTACCTCGTGAAACGTGAAGCGAAAGCCATCCGTTGAGAAGAAAAGTCGATTTGCAGTCACTCATGCCTTCGAAAGCCTTATTCGCCTCTTTAAATGGTTTTATAATCTCGTTATTAATTTAAGGTTGATTTTTTTTACATTTTTTATTAAAACATATTATAATTGAATGTTTACCTTGAGAAACGTGAAGTGAAAGCGATCGATTGACAAGAAAAGTCCATTTGTAGTCACTCATGGCTTCAAAAGCCTTATTTCTCGTCTTAAAGGGTTTTATAATCTTATTATTGATTTTAACTTGTATTTTTTTACATTTCTCATTAAGATAGATTGTAATTGAATGTTTACCTCGGGAAACGTGAAGCGAAAGTGATCAATTGACAATAAAAGTCCATATATAGTCACTCATGGCTTCTAAAGCCTTATTACTCGCTTTAAAGGGTTTTATAATTTTATTATTAATTTTAAGTTGTATCTTTTTACATTTTTCATCAAAACAGATTGTAATTGAATGTTTACCTTGAGGAACGTGAAGCGAAAGCCATCCATTGAGAAGAAAAGTCCATTTGCAGTCACTCATGCCTTCGAAAGCCTTATTCGCCTCTTTAAATGGTTTTATAATCTCGTTATTAATTTAAGGTTGAATTTTTTTACATTTGTCATTAAAACATATTATAATTGAATGTTTACCTTGAGAAACGTGAAGTGAAAGCGATCGATTGACAGGAAAAGGCCATTTATAGTCATTCATGGCTTCAAGAGCCTTATTACTCGCCCTAAAGGGTTTTATAATCTCATTACTGTTTTTAACTTGTATTTTTTTATATTTTTCATTAAGACAGATTGTAATTGAATGTTTACCTTGAGAAACGTGAGGTGAAAGCGATCGATTGACAAGAAAAGGCCATTTATTTTCACTCATGGCTTCCAAAACCTTATTACTCGCCTTAAAGGATTTTATAATCTTATTATTGATTTTAACTTGTATTTTTTACATTTTTCACTAAAACAGATTGTAAGTGAATGTTTACCTCGGGAAATGTGAAGTGAAAGCCATCCATTGACAGGAAAAGTCCATTTGCGGTCACTCATGCCTTCGAAAGCCTTAGTCCCCTCTTTAAATGTTTTTATAATCTCGTTATTAATTTAAAGTTGAATAATTTTACATTTTTCATTAAAACATATTATAATTGAATGTTTACCTTGAGAAACGTGAAGTGAAAGCGATCGATTGATAAGAAAAGGTCATTTATAGTCACTCATGGCTTCAAAAGCCTTATTACTCGCCTTAAAGGGTTTTATAATCTTATTATTGATTTTAACTTGTATTTTTTTACATTTTTCATTAAGACAGATTGTAATTAAATTTTTACCTCGAGAAACATGAAGCGAAAGCCATCCATTGAAAAGAAAAGTCCATTTGCAGTCACTCTTGCCTTCGAAAGCCTTATTCGCCTCTTTAAATGGTTTTATAATCTCGTTATTAATTTAAGGTTGAATTTTTTTACATTTTTCATTAAAACATATTATGATTGAATATTTACTTTGAGAAACGTGAAGTGAAAGTGATCGATTGACAAGAAAAGTCCATTTATAGTCACTCATGGTTTCAAAAGCCTTATTACTCTCCTTAAAGGGTTTTATAATCTTATTATTGATTTTAACTTGTATTTTTTTACATTTTTCATTAAGACAGATTGTAATTAAATTTTTACCTCGAGAAACATGAAGCGAAAGCCATCCATTGAAAAGAAAAGTCCATTTATAGTCACTCATGGCTTCAGAAGCCTTATTACTCGCCTTAAAGGGTTTTATAATCTTATTATTGATTTTAACTTGTATTTTTTTACAATTTTCATTAAGTCAGATTGTAATTGATTTTTTACCTTGAGAAACGTGAAGCGAAAGCTATCCATTAACAAGAAAAGTCCATTTGCAGTCACTGATCCCTTCAAAAACCCTATTCCCCTCTTTAAAAAATTGTTTTATGATCTCGTTATTAATTTAAAGTTAAATTTTTTTACTTTTTTCATTAAAACATATTATAATTGAATGTTTACCTCAGGAAACGTGAAGTGAAAGCCATCGATTGACAAGAAAAGTCCATTTGCAGTCACTCATGCCTTCAAAAGCCTTATTCCCCTCTTTAAATGGTTTTATGATCTCGTTATTAATTTAAAGTTGAATTTTTTTTACATTTTTCATTAAAACAGATTAAAATTGAATGTTTACCTTCAGAAACGTGAAGTGAAAGCGATCGAGTCAAAAGAAAAGTCCATTTAGAGTCACTCATGGCTTGAAAAGCCTTATTACTCGCCTTAAAGGGTTTTATAATTATATTATTGATTTTAACTTGTATTTTTTTGCCTTTTTCATTAAGACAGATTGTAGTTTAATGTTTACCTCAGGAAACGTGAAGCGAAAGCCATCCATTGATAAGAAAAGTCCCTTTACAGTCAGTCATGCCTTCGAAAGCCTTATTCCCCTCTTTAAATGGTTTTATAATCTCGTTATTAATTTAAAGTTGAATTTTTTTACATTTTTCATTAAAACATATTATAATTGAATGTTTACCTTGAGAAACGTGGAGTGAAAGCGATCGATTGACAAGAAAAGGCCATTTATAGTCATTCATGGCTTCAAAAGCCTTATTACTAGCCCTAAAGGGTTTTATAATCTCATTATTGATTTTAACTTGTCTTTTTTAACATTTTTCATTAAGACAGATGGTAATTGCATGTTTACCTTGAGAAACGTGAGTTGAAAGCGATCGATTGATAAGAAAAGGCCATTTATTGTCACTAATGGCTTCAAAAGCATTATTACTCGTCTTAAAGGGTTTGATAATCTTATTACTGATTTGAACTTGTATTTTTTACATTTTTCATTAAGAAAGATTATAATTGAATGTTAACCTCGGGAAACGTGAATCGAAAGCCATCCATTGACAGGAAAAGTCCATTTGCGGTCACTCATGGCTTCGAAAGCCTTATTCCCCTCTTTAAATGGTTTTATGATCTCGTTATTAATTTAAAGTTGAATTTTTTTTACATTTTTCATTAAAACAGATTAAAACTGAATGTTTACCTTGAGAAACGTGAAGTGAAAGCGATCGATTGACAAGAAAAGTCCATTTGCAGTCACTCATGGCTTCAAAAGCCTTATTACTCGTCTTAAAGGGTTTTATAATCTTATTATTGATTTTAACTTGTATTTTTTTGCATTTCTCATTAAGATAGATTGTATTTGAATGTTTACCTCGGGAAACGTGAAGCGAAAGTGATCAATTGACAATAAAAGTCCATATATAGTCACTCATGTCTTCTAAAGCCTTATTACTCGCTTTAAAGGGTTTTATAATTTTATTATTAATTTTAAGTTGTATCTTTTTACAATTTTCATCAAAACTGATTGTAATTGAATGTTTACCTTGAAAAACGTGAAGCGAAAGCCATCCATTGAGAAGAAAAGTCCATTTGCAGTCACTCATGCCTTCGAAAGCCTTATTCGCCTCTTTAAATGGTTTTATAATCTCGTTATTATTTTAAGGTTGAATATTTTTACATTTGTCATTAAAACATATTATAATTGAATGTTTACCTCGAGAAACGTGAAGTGAAAGCGATCGATTGACAGGAAAAGGCCATTTATAGTCATTCATGGCTTCAAGAGCCTTATTACTCGCCCTAAAGGGTTTTATAATCTCATTACTGTTTTTAACTTGTATTTTTTTATATTTTTCATTAAGACAGATTGTAATTGAATGTTTACCTTGAGAAACGTGAGGTGAAAGCGATCGATTGACAAGAAAAGGCCATTTATTTTCACTCATGGCTTCCAAAACCTTATTACTCGCCTTAAAGGGTTTTATAATCTTATTATTGATTTTAACTTGTATTTTTTACATTTTTCACTAAAACATATTGTAAGTGAATGTTTACCTCGGGAAATGTGAAGCGAAAGCCATCCACTGACAGGAAAAGTCCATTTGCGGTCACTCATGACTTCGAAAGCCTTAGTCCCCTCTTTAAATGTTTTTATAATCTCGTTATTAATTTAAAGTTGAATAATTTTACATTTTTCATTAAAACATATTATAATTGAATGTTTACCTTGAGAAACGTGAAGTGAAAGCGATCGATTGATAAGAAAAGGCCATTTATAGTCACTCATGGCTTCGAAAGCCTTATTACTCGCCTTAAAGGGTTTTATAATCTTATTATTGATTTTAACTTGTATTTTTTTACATTTTTCATTAAGACAGATTGTAATTGAATTTTTACCTCGAGAAACGTGAAGCAAAAGCCATCCATTGACAAGAAAAGTCCATTTGCAGTCACTCATGCCTTCGAAAGCCTTATTCGCCTCTTTAAATGGTTTTATAATCTCGTTATTAATTTAAGGTTGAATTTTTTTACATTTTTCATTAAAACATATTATGATTGAATGTTTACTTTGAGAAACGTGAAGTGAAAGCGATCGATTGACAAGAAAAGTCCATTTATAGTCACTCATGGCTTCAAAAGCCTTATTACTCTCCTTAAAGGGTTTTATAATCTTATTATTGATTTTAACTTGTATTTTTTTACATTTTTCATTAAGACAGATTGTAATTAAATTTTTACCTCGAGAAACATGAAGCGAAAGCCATCCATTGAAAAGAAAAGTCCATTTATAGTCACTAATGGCTTCAAAAGCCTTATTACTCGCCTTAAAGGGTTTTATAATCTTATTATTGATTTTAACTTGTATTTTTTTACAATTTTCATTAAGACAGAGTGTAATTGATTTTTTACCTCGAGAAACGTGAAGCGAAAGCTATCCATTAACAAGAAAAGTCCATTTGCAATCACTGATCCTTTCAAAAACCCTATTCCCCTCTTTAAAAAATAGTTTTATGATCTCGTTATTAATTTAAAGTTAAATTTTTTTACATTTTTCATTAAAACATATTATAATTGAATGTTTACCTCAGGAAACGTGAAGTGAAAGCCATCCATTGACAAGAAAAGTCCATTTGCAGTCACTCATGCCTTCGAAAGCCTTATTCCCCTCTTTAAAGGGTTTTATGATCTCGTTATTAATTTAAAGTTGAATTTTTTTTACATTTTTCATTAAAACATATTAAAATTGAATGTTTACCTTCAGAAACGTGAAGTGAAAGCGATCGATTCAAAAGAAAAGTCCATTTATAGTCACTCATGGCTTCAAAAGTCTTATTACTCTCCTTAAAGGGTTTTATAATTATATTATTGATTTTAACTTGTATTTTTTTACATTTCTCATTAAGATAGATTGTAATTGAATGTTTACCTCGGGAAACGTGAAGCGAAAGTGATCAATTGACAATAAAAGTCCATATATAGTCACTCATATCTTCTAAAGCCTTATTACTCGCTTTAAAGGGTTTTATAATTTTATTATTAATTTTAAGTTGTATCTTTTTACATTTTTCATCAAAACAGATTGTAATTGAATGTTTACCTTGAGAAACGTGAAGCGAAAGCCATCCATTGAGAAGAAAAGTCCATTTGCAGTCACTCATGCCTTCGAAAGCCTTATTCGCCTCTTTAAATGGTTTTATAATCTCGTTATTAATTTAAGGTTGAATATTTTTACATTTGTCATTAAAACATATTATAATTGAATGTTTACCTTGAGAAACGTGAAGTGAAAGCGATCGATTGACAGGAAAAGACCATTTATAGTCATTCATGGCTTCAAGAGCCTTATTACTCGCCCTAAAGGGTTTTATAATCTCATTACTGTTTTTAACTTGTATTTTTTTATATTTTTCATTAAGACAGATTGTAATTGAATGTTTACCTTGAGAAACGTGAGGTGAAAGCGATCGATTGACAAGAAAAGGCCATTTATTTTCACTCATGGCTTCCAAAACCTTATTACTCGCCTTAAAGGGTTTTATAATCTTATTATTGATTTTAACTTGTATTTTTTACATTTTTCACTAAAACAGATTGTAAGTGAATGTTTACCTCGGGAAATGTGAAGCGAAAGCCATCCATTGATAGGAAAAGTCCATTTGCGGTCACTCATGCCTTCGAAAGCCTTAGTCCCCTCTTTAAATGTTTTTATAATCTCGTTATTAATTTAACGTTGAATAATTTTACATTTTTCATTAAAACATATTATAATTGAATGTTTACCTTGAGAAACGTGAAGTGAAAGCGATCGATTGATGAGAAAAGGCCATTTATAGTCACTCATGGCTTCGAAAGCCTTATTACTCGCCTTAAAGGGTTTTATAATCTTATTATTGATTTTAACTTGTATTTTTTTACATTTTTCATTAAGACAGATTGTAATTGAATTTTTACCTCGAGAAACGTGAAGCAAAAGCCATCCATTGACAAGAAAAGTTCATTTGCAGTCACTCATGCCTTCGAAAGCCTTATTCGCCTCTTTAAATGGTTTTATAATCTCGTTATTAATTTAAGGTTGAATTTTTTTACATTTTTCATTAAAACATATTATGATTGAATGTTTACTTTGAGAAACGTGAAGTGAAAGCGATCGATTGACAAGAAAAGTCCATTTATAGTCACTCATGGCTTCAAAAGCCTTGTTACTCTCCTTAAAGGGTTTTATAATCTTATTATTGATTTTAACTTGTATATTTTTACATTTTTCATTAAGACAGATTGTAATTAAATTTTACCTCAAGAAACATGAAGCGAAAGCCATCCATTGAAAAGAAAAGTCCATTTATAGTCACTCATGGCTTCAAAAGCCTTATTACTCGCCTTAAAGGGTTTTATAATCTTATTATTGATTTTAACTTGTATTCTTTTACAATTTTCATTAAGACAGATTGTAATTGATTGTCTACCTCGAGAAACGTGAAGCGAAAGCTATCCATTAACAAGAAAAGTCCATTTGCAGTCACTGATCCCTTTAAAAACCCTATTCCCCTCTTTAAAAAATAGTTTTATGATCTCGTTATTAATTTAAAGTTGAATTTTTTTACATTTTTCATTAAAACATATTATAATTGAATGTTTACCTCAGGAAACTTGAAGTGAAAGCCATCCATTGACAAGAAAAGTCCATTTGCAGTCACTCATACCTTCGAAAGCCTTATTCCCCTCTTTAAATGGTTTTATGATATCGTTATTAATTTAAAGTTGAATTTTTTTTACATTTTTCATTAAAACAGATTAAAATTGAATGTTTAGCTTCAGAAACGTGAAGTGAAAGCGATCGATTCAAAAGAAAAGTCCATTTATAGTCACTCATGGCTTCAAAAGCCTTATTACTCGCCTTAAAGGGTTTGATAATCATATTATTGATTTTAACTTGTATTTTTTTGGCTTTTTCATTAAGAAAGACTGTAATTTAATGTTTACCTCAGGAAACGTGAAGGGAAAGCCATCCATTGACAAGAAAAGTCCCTTTACAGTCACTCATGCCTTCGAAAGCCTTATTCCCCTCTTTAAATGGTTTTATAATCTCGTTATTAATTTAAAGTTGAATATTTTTACATTTTTCAATAAAACTTATTATAATTGATTGTTTACCTTGAGAAACGTGGAGTGAAAGCGATCGATTGACAAGAAAAGGCCATTTATAGTCATTCATGGCTTCAAAAGCCTTATTACTCGCCCTAAAGGGTTTTATAATCTCATTATTGATTTTAACTTGTATTTTTTTACATTTTTTATTAAGACAGATTGTGATTGAATGTTTACCTTGAGAAACGTGAGGTGAAAGCAATCGATTGACAAGAAAAGGCCATTTATAGTCACTAATGGCTTCAAAAGCCTTATTACTCGCCTTAAAGGGTTTGATAATCTTATTACTGATTTTAACTTGTATTTTTTACATTTTTCATTAAGAAAGATTGTAATTGAATGTTAACCTCGGGAAACGTGAAGCGAAAGCCATCCATTGACAAGAAAAGTCCATTTGCGGTCACTCATGGCTTCGAAAGCCTTATTCCCCTCTTTAAATGGTTTTATAATCTCGTTATTAATTTAAAGTTGATTTTTTTTACATTTTTCATTAAAACATATTGTAATTGAATGTTACCTTGAGAAAAGTGAAGTGAAAGCGATCGATTGAAAAGAAAAGTCCATTTGTAGTCACTCATGGCTTCAAAAGCCTCATTACTCGCCTTAAAGGGTTTTATAATCTTATTATTGAATTTAAGTTGTATTTTTTTACATTTTTCATTAAGACAGATTGTAATTGACTGTTTACCTCGGGAAACGTGAAGCGAAATCCATCCATTGACAAGAAAAGTCCATTTGCAGTCACTCATGCCTTCGAAAGCCTGATTCCCCTCTTTAAATGGTTATAGGATCTCGTTATTAATTTAAAGTTGAATTTTTTTACATTTTTCATTAAAACAGATTAAAATTGAATGTTTACCTTGAGAAACGTGAAGTGAAAGCGATCGATTGACAAGAAAAGTCCATTTAGAGTCACTCATGGCTTCTAAAGCCTTATTACTCGCTTTAAGTGGTTTTATAAACTTATTATTGATTTCAAGTTGAATTGTTTTACATTTTCCATTAAAACAAATTATAATTTAATGTATACCTTGAGAAACGTGAAGCGAAAGCCATCCATTGACAAGAAAAGTCCATTTACAGTCACTCATGCCTTCGAAAGCCTTATTCCCCTCTTTAAATAGTTTTATGATCTCGTTATTAATTTTAAATTGAATTTTTTTACATTTTTTATTAAAACAGATTAAAATTGCATGTTTACCTTGACAAACGTGAGGTGGAGGCGATCGATTTACAAGAAAAGGCCATTTATTGTCACTCATGGCTTCAAAAGCCTTATTACTCGCCGTAAAGGGTTTTATAATCTTATTATTGATTTTAACATGTATTTTTTTACATTTTTCATTAAGACAGATTGTAATTGAATGTTTACCTCAGGAAACGTGAAGCGAAAGCCATCCATTGACAAGAAAAGTCCATTTGCAGTCACTCATGCCTTTGAAAGCCTTCTTCCCCTCTTTAAATGGTTTTATGATCTCGTTATTAATTTTAAGTTGAATTTTTTTACATTTTTTATTAAAACAGATTATAATGGAATGTTTGCCTTGAGAAACGTGAAGTGAAAGCGATCGATTCAAAAGAAAAGTCCATTTATAGTCACTCATGGCTTCAAAAGCCTTATTACTCGCCTTAAAGGGTTTTATAATCATATTATTGATTTTAACTTGCATTTTTTTACCTTTTTCATTAAGACAGATTGTAATTTAATGTTTACCTCAGGAAACGTGAAGCGAAAGCCATCTATTGACAAGAAAAGTCCCTTTACAGTCAGTCATGCCTTCGAAAGCCTTATTCCACTCTTTAAATGGTTTTATAATCTCGTTATTAATTTAAAGTTGAATATTTTTAGATTTTTCAATAAAACTTATTATAATTGATTGTTTACCTTGAGAAACGTGGAGTGAAAGCGATCGATTGACAAGAAAAGGCCATTTATAGTCATTCATGGCTTCAAAAGCCTTATTACTCGCCCTAAATGGTTTTATAATCTCATTATTGATTTTAACTTGTATTTTTAACATTTTTCATTAAGCCAGATTGTAATTGAATGTTTACCTTGAGAAACGTGAGGTGAAAGCGATCGATTGACAAGAAAAGGCCATTTATAGTCACTAATGGCTTCAAAAGCCTTATTACTCGCCTTAAAGGGTTTGATAATCTTATTACTGATTTTAACTTGTATTTTTTACATTTTTCATTAAGACAGATTGTAATTGAATGTTAACCTCGAGAAACGTGAAGCGAAAGCCATCCATTGACAAGAAAAGTCCATTTGCGGTCACTCATGGCTTCGAAAGCCTTATTCCCCTCTTTAAATGGTTTAATAATCTCGTTATTAATTTAAAATTGAATTTTTTTACATTTTTCATTAAAACATATTGTAATTGAATGTTACCTTGAGAAAAGTGAAGTGAAAGCGATCGATTGACAAGAAAAGGCCATTTATAGTCACTAATGGCTTCAAAAGCCTTATTACTCGCCTTAAAGGGTTTTATAATCTTATTATTGATTTTAACTTATATTTTTTTATATTTCGCATTAAGATAGGTTGTAATTGAATGTTTACCTCAGGAAACGTGAAGCGAAAGTGATCAATTGACAAGAAAAGTTCATTTGTAGTCACTCATGGCTTCTAAAGCCTTATTACACGCTTTAACGGGTTTTATAAACTTATTATTGATTTTAACTTGTATTGTTTTACATTTTTCATTAAGACAGATTGTAATTAAATTTTTACCTCGAGAAACGTGAAGCGAAAGCGATCAATTGAAAAGAAAAGTCCATTTATAGTCACTCATGGCTTCAAAAGCCTTATTACTCGCCTTAAAGGGTTTTATAATCTTATTATTGATTTTAACTTGTATTTTTTTACAATTTTCATTAAGACAGATTGTAATTGATTGTCTACCTCGAGAAACGTGAAGCGAAAGCCATCCATTAACAAGAAAAGTCCATTTGCAGTCACTGATCCCTTCAAAAACCCTATTCCCCTCTTTAAAAAATAGTTTCATGATCTCGTTATTAATTTAAAGTTGAATTTTTTTACATTTTTGATTAAAACATATTATAATTGAATGTTTACCTCAGGAAACGTGAAGTGAAAGCCATCCATTGACAAGAAAAGTCCATTTGCAGTCACTCATGCCTTCGAAAGCCTTACTCCCCTCTTTAAATGGTTTTATGATCTCGTTATTAATTTAAAGTTGAATTTTTTTTACATTTTTCATTAAAACAGATTAAAATTGAATGTTTACCTTCAGAAACGTGAAGTGAAAGCGATCGATTGAAAAGAAAAGTCCATTTACATTCACTCATGGCTTCAAAAGCCTTATTACTCGCCTTAAAGGGTTTTATAATCATATTGTTGATTTTAACTAGTATTTTTTTGCCTTTTTCATTAAGCCAGATTATAATTTAATGTTTACCTCAGGAAACGTGAAGCGAAAGCCATCCATTGACAAGAAAAGTCCCTTTACAGTCAGTCATGCCTTCGAAAGCCTTATTCCCCTCTTTAAAAGGTTTTATAATCTCGTTATTAATTTAAAGTTAAATATTTTTACATTTTTCATTAAAACAAATTATAATTGAATGTTTACCTGGAGAAACGTGGTGTGAAAGCGATCGATTGACAAGAAAAGGCCATTTATAGTCATTCATGGCTTCAAAAGCCTTATTACTCGCCCTAAAGGGTTTTATAATCTCATTATTGATTTTAACTTGTATTGTTTTACATTTTTCATTAAGATAGATTGTAATTGAATGTTTACCTTGAGAAACGTGAGTTGAAAGCGATCGATTGACAAGAAAAGGCCATTTATAGTCACTAATGGCTTCAAAAGCGTTATTACTCGCCTTAAAGGGTTTGATAATCTTATTACTGATTTGAACTTGTATTTTTTACATTTTTCATTAAGACAGATTATAATTGAATGTTAACCTCGGGAAACGTGAAGCGAAAGCCATCCATTGACAGGAAAAATCCATTTGCGGTCACTCATGGCTGCGAAAGCCTTATTCCCCTCTTTAAATGGTTTTATGATCTCGTTATTAATTTAAAGTTGAATTTTTTTTACATTTTTCATTCAAACAGATTAAAATTGAATGTTTAGCTTCAGAAACGTGAAGTGAAAGCGATCGATTCAAAAGAAAAGTCCATTTATAGTCACTCATGGCTTCAAAAGCCTTATTACTCGCCTTAAAGGGTTTTATAATCATATTATTGATTTTAACTTGTATTGTTTTACATTTCTCATTAAGATAGATTGTAATTGAATGTTTACCTCGGGAAACATGAAGCGAAAGTGATCGATTGACAAGAAAAGTCCATTTATAGTCACTCATGACTTCTAAAGCCTTATTACTCGCTTTAAAGGGTTTTATAATCTTATTATTAATTTTAAGTTGTATCTTTTTACATTTTCCATCAAAACAGATTGTAATTGAATGTTTACCTCGAGAAATGTGAAGCGAAAGTCATCCATTGAGAAGAAAAGTCCATTTGCAGTCACTCATGCCTTCGAAAGCCTTATTCGCCTCTTTAAATGGTTTTATAATCTCGTTATTAATTTAAGGTTGAATTTTTTTACATTTTTCATTAAAACATATTATAATTGAATGTTTACCTTGAGAAACGTGAAGTGAAAGCGATCGATTGACAAGAAAAGTCCATTTGTAGTCACTCATGGCTTCAAAAGCCTTATTACTCGTCTTAAAGGGTTTTATAATCTTATTATTGATTTTAACTTGTATTTTTTTACATTTCTCTTTAAGATAGATTGTAATTGAATGTTTACCTCGGGAAACGTGAAGCGAAAGTGATCAATTGACAATAAAAGTCCATATATAGTCACTCATGTCTTCTAAAGCCTTATTACTCGCTTTAAAGGGTTTTATAATTTTATTATTAATTTTAAGTTGTATCTTTTTACATTTTTCATCAAAACAGATTGTAATTTAATGTTTACCTTGAGAAACGTGAAGCGAAAGCCATCCATTGAGAAGAAAAGTCCATTTGCAGTCACTCATGCCTTCGAAAGCCTTATTCGCCTCTTTAAATGGTTTTATAATCTCGTTATTAATTTAAGGTTGAATTTTTTTACATTTGCCATTAAAACATATTATAATTGAATGTTTACCTTGAGAAACGTGAAGTGAAAGCGATCGATTGACAGGAAAAGGCCATTTATAGTCATTCATGGCTTCAAGAGCCTTATTACTCGCCCTAAAGGGTTTTATAATCTCATTACAGTTTTTAACTTGTATTTTTTTATATTTTTCATTAAGACAGATTGTAATTGAATGTTTACCTTGAGAAACGTGAGGTGAAAGCGATCGATTGACAAGAAAAGGCCATTTATTTTCACTCATGGCTTCCAAAACCTTATTACTCGCCTTAAAGGGTTTTATAATCTTATTATTGATTTTAACTTGTATTTTTTACATTTTTCACTAAAACAGATTGTAAGTGAATGTTTACCTCGGGAAATGTGAAGCGAAAGCCATCCATTGACAGGAAAAGTCCATTTGCGGTCACTCATGCCTTCGAAAGCCTTAGTCCCATCTTTAAATGTTTTTATAATCTCGTTATTAATTTAAAGTTGAATAATTTTACATTTTTCATTAAAACATATTATAATTGAATGTTTACCTTGAGAAACGTGAAGTGAAAGCGATCGATTGATAAGAAAATGCCATTTATAGTCACTCATGGCTTCGAAAGCCCTATTACTCGCCTTAAAGGGTTTTATAATCTTATTATTGATTTTAACTTGTATTTTTTTACATTTTTCATTAAGACAGATTGTAATTGAATTTTTACCTCGACAAACGTCAAGCAAAAGCCATCCATTGACAAGAAAAGTCCATTTGCAGTCACTCATGCCTTCGAAAGCCTTATTCGCCTCTTTAAATGGTTTTATAATCCGTTATTAATTTAAGGTTGAATTTTTTTACATTTTTCATTAAAACATATTATGATTGAATGTTTACTTTGAGAAACGTGAAGTGAAAGCGATCGATTGACAAGAAAAGTCCATTTATAGTCACTCATGGCTTCAAAAGCCTTATTACTCTCCTTAAAGGGTTTTATAATCTTATTATTGATTTTAACTTGTATTTTTTTACATTTTTCATTATGACAGATTGTAATTAAATTTTTACCTCGAGAAACATGAAGCGAAAGCCATCCACTGAAAAGAAAAGTCCATTTATAGTCACTCATGGCTTCAAAAGCCTTATTATTCGCCTTAAAGGGTTTTATAATCTTATTATTGATTTTAACTTGTATTCTTTTACAATTTTCATTAAGACAGATTGTAATTGATTGTCTACCTCGAGAAATGTGAAGCGAAAGCTATCCATTAACAAGAAAAGTCCATTTGCAGTAACTGATCCCTTCAAAAACCCTATTCCCCTCTTTAAAAAATAGTTTTATGATCTCGTTATTAATTTAAAGTTGAATTTTTTTACATTTTTCATTAAAACATATTATAATTGAATGTTTACCTCAGGAAACTTGAAGTGAAAGCCATCCATTGACAAGAAAAGTCCATTTGCAGTCACTCATACCTTCGAAAGCCTTATTCCCCTCTTTAAATGGTTTTATGATCTCGTTATTAATTTAAAGTTGAATTTTTTTTACATTTTTCATTAAAACAGATTAAAATTGAATGTTTAGCTTCAGAAACGTGAAGTGAAAGCGATCGATTCAAAAGAAAAGTCCATTTATAGTCACTCATGGCTTCAAAAGCCTTATTACTCGCCTTAAAGGGTTTTGTAATCATATTATTGATTTTAAATTGTATTTTTTCGGCTTTTTCTTTAAGAAAGACTGTAATTTAATGTTTACCTCAGGAAACGTGAAGGGAAAGCCATCCATTGACAAGAAAAGTCCCTTTACAGTCAGTCATGCCTTCGAAAGCCTTATTCCCCTCTTTAAATGGTTTTATAATCTCGTTATTAATTTAAAGTTGAATATTTTTACATTTTTCAATAAAACTTATTATAATTGATTGTTTACCTTGAGAAACGTGGAGTGAAAGCGATCGATTGACAAGAAAAGGCCATTTATAGTCATTCATGGCTTCAAAAGCCTTATTACTCGCCCTAAAGGGTTTTATAATCTCATTATTGATTTTAACTTGTATTTTTTTACATTTTTCATTAAGACAGATTGTGATTGAATGTTTACCTTGAGAAACGTGAGGTGAAAGCAATCGATTGACAAGAAAAGGCCATTTATAGTCACTAATGGCTTCAAAAGCCTTATTACTCGCCTTAAAGGGTTTGATAATCTTATTACTGATTTTTACTTGTATTTTTTACATTTTTCATTAAGACAGATTGTAATTGAATGTTAACCTCGGGAAACGTGAAGCGAAAGCCATCCATTGACAAGAAAAGTCCATTTGCGGTCACTCATGGCTTCGAAAGCCTTATTCCCCTCTTTAAACGGTTTTATAATCTCGTTATTAATTTAAAGTTGAATTTTTTTACATTTTTCATTAAAACATATTGTAATTGAATGTTACCTTGAGAAAAGTGAAGTGAAAGCGATCGATTGAAAAGAAAAGTCCATTTGTAGTCACTCATGGCTTCAAAAGCCTTATTACTCGCCGTAAAGGGTTTTATAATCTTATTATTGAATTTCAGTTGTATTTTTTTACATTTTTCATTAAGACAGATTGTAATTGACTGTTTACCTCGGGAAACGTGAAGCGAAATCCATCCATTGACAAGAAAAGTCCATTTGCAGTCACTCATGTCTTCGAAAGCCTGATTCCCCTCTTTAAATGGTTATAGGATCTCGTTATTAATTTAAAGTTGAATTTTTTTACATTTTTCATTAAAACAGATTAAAATTGAATGTTTACCTTGAGAAACGTGAAGTGAAAGCGATCGATTGACAAGAAAAGTCCATTTAGAGTCACTCATGGCTTCTAAAGCCTTATTACTCGCTTTAAGTGGTTTTATAAACTTATTATTGATTTCAAGTTGAATTGTTTTACATTTTCCATAAAAACAAATTATAATTTAATGTATACCTTGAGAAACGTGAAGCGAAAGCCATCCATTGACAAAATAAGTTCATTTATAGTCACTCATGGCTTCAAAAGCCTTATTACTCGCGTTAAAGGGTTTTATAATCTTATTATTCATTTTCACTTGCATTTTTTTGCATTTTTCATTAAGACGAATTGTAATTGAATGCTTACCTCAGGAAATGTGAAGCAAAAGCCATCCATTGACAAGAAAAGTCCATTTCTAGTCACTCATGCCTTCGAAAGCCTTATTCCCCTCTTTAAATGGTTTTATAATCTCGTTATTAATTTAAAGTTGAATTTTTTTACAATTTTCATTCAAACATATTATAATTGAATGTTTACCTTTAGAAACGTGAAGTGAAAGTGATCGATTGACAAGAAAAGGCCATCTATAGTCACTCAGGGTTTCTAAAGCCTTATTACTCGCGTTAAAGGGTTTTATAATCTTATTATTGATTTTAGCTTGTATTCTTTTGCATTTTTCATTAAGACAGATTGTAATTGAATGTTTACCTCGGGAAACGTGATGCGAAAGCCATCCACTGACAAGAAAAGTCAACTTGCAGTCACTCATGCCTTCGAAAGCCTTATTCCGCTCTTTAAATGGTTTTATGATCTCGTTATTAATTTTAAGTAGAATTGTTTTACATTTTTCATTAAAATAGATTAAAATTAAATGTTTGCCTTGAGAAACAGGAAGTGAAAGCAATCGACTGACAAGAAAAGTCCATTTATGGTCACTCATGGCTTCAAAAGCCTTATTACTCGCCTTAAAGGGTTTTATAATCTTATTATTGATTTTAACTTGTATTTTTTTATAATTTTCATTAAGACAGATTATAATTGATTGTCTTCCTCGAGAAACGTGAAGCGAAAGCCATCCATTAACAAGAAAAGTCCATTTGCAGTCACTGATCCCTTCAAAAACCCTATTCCCCTATTTAAAAAATAGTTTTATGATCTCGTTATTAATTTAAAGTTGAATTTTTTTTACATTTTTCATTAAACCATATTATAATTGAATGTTTACCTTAGGAAACGTGAAGTGAAAGCCATCCATTGACAAGAAAAGTACATTTGAAGTCACTCATGCCTTGGAAAGCCTTATTCCCCTCTTTAAATGGTTTTATGATCTCGTTATTAATTTAAAGTTGAATTTTTTTTACATTTTTCATTAAAACAGATTAAAATTGAATGTTTACCTTCAGAAACGTGAAGTGAAAGCGATCGATTCAAAAGAAAAGTCCATTTATAGTCACTCATTGCTTCAAAAGCCTTATTACTCGCCTTAAAGGGTTTTATAATTATATTATTGATTTTAACTTGCATTTATAGATAGATTGTAATTGAATGTTAACCTCGGGAAATGTGAAGCGAAAGCCATCCATTGACAAGAAAAGTCCATTTGCGGTCACTCATGGCTTCGAAAGCCTTATTGCCCTCTTTAAATGGTTTAATAATCTCGTTATTAATTTAAAGTTGAATTTTTTTACATTTTTCATTAAAACATATTGTAATTGAATGTTACCTTGAGAAAAGTGAAGTGAAAGCGATCGATTGAAAAGAAAAGTCCATTTGTAGTCACTCATGGCTTCAAAAGCCTTATTACTCGCCTTAAAGGGTTTTATAATCTTATTATTGAATTTAAGTTGTATTTTTTTACATTTTTCACTAAGACAGATTGTAATTGAATGTTTACCTCAGGAAACGTGAAGCGAAAGCCATCCATTGACAAGAAAAGTCCATTTGTAGTCACTCATGCCTTCGAAAGCCTTATTCCCCTCTTTAAATGGTTATAGGATCTCGTTATTAATTTAAAGTTAAATTTTTTTACATTTTTCATTAAAACAGATTAAAATTGAATGTTTACCTTGAGAAACGTGAAGTGAAAGCGATCGATTGACAAGAAAAGTCCATTTATAGTCACTCATGGCTTCTAAAGCCTTATTACTCGCTTTAAGTGGTTTTATAAACTTATTATTGATTTTAGTTGAATTCTTTTACATTTTCCATTAAAACAAATTATAATTTAATGTATACCTCGAAAAACGTGAAGCGAAAGCCATCCATTGACAAGAAAAGTCCATTTACGCTCATGCCTTCGAAAGCCTTATTCCCCTCTTTAAATGATTTTATGATCTCGTTATTAATTTTAGATTGAATTTTTTTACATTTTTCATTAAAACAGATTAAAATTGCATGTTTACCTTGACAAACGTGAGGTGAAGGCGATCGATTTACAAGAAAAGGCCATTTATTGTCACTCATGGCTTCAAAAGCCTTATTACTCGCCGTAAAGGGTTTTATAATCTTATTATTGATTTTAACATGTATTTTTTTACATTTTTCATTAAGACAGATTGTAATTGAATGTTTACCTCGAGAAACGTGAAGCGAAAGCCATCCATTGACAAGAAAAGTCCATTTGCAGTCACTCATGCCTTTGAAAGCCTTCTTCCCCTCTTTAAATGGTTTTATGATCTCGTTATTAATTTTAAGTTGAATTCTTTTACATTTTTTATTAAAACAGATTAAAATGGAATGTTTGCCTTGAGAAACGTGAAGTGAAAGCAATCGAATGAAAATAAAAGTCCATTTATAGTCACTCATGGCTTCTAAAGCCTTATTACTCGTTTTAAATGGTTTTATAATCTTATTATTGATTTTAAGTTGATTTCTTGTACATTTTCCATTAAAACAAATTATAATTAAATGTTTGCCTTGGGAAACATGAAGCGAAAGCCATCCATTGACAAAATAAGTTCATTTATAGTCACTCATGGCTTCAAAAGCCTTATTACTCGCGTTAAAGGGTTTTATAATCTTATTATTGATTTTCACTTGTATTTTTTTGCATTTTTCATTAAGACAGATTGTAATTGAATGTTTACCTCAGGAAACGTGAAGCAAAAGCCATCCATTGACAACAAAAGTCCATTTCCAGTCACTCATGCCTTCGAAAGACTTATTCCCCTCTTTAAATGGTTTTATAATCTCGTTATTAATTTAAAGTTGAATTTTTTTACAATTTTCATCCAAACATATTATAATTGAATGTTTACCTTGAGAAACGTGAAGTGAAAGCGATCGATTGACAAGAAAAGGCCATCTATAGTCACTCATTGTTTCTAAAGCCTTATTACTCGCGTTAAAGGGTTTTATAATCTTATTATTGATTTTAGCTTGTATTTTTTTGCATTTTTCATTAAGACAGATTGTAATTGAATGTTTACCTTGGGAAACGTGAAGCGAAAGCCATCCATTGACAAGAAAAGTCAACTTGCAGTCACTCATACCTTCGAAAGCCTTATTCCCCTCTTTGAATGGTTTTATGATCTCGTTATTAATTTTAAGTTGAATTTTTTTACATTTTTCATTAAAACAGATAAAAATTGAATGTTTGCCTTGAGAAACATGAAGTGAAAGCAATGGATTGACAAGAAAAGTCCATTTATAGTCACTCATGGCTTCAAAAGCCTTATTACTCGCCTTAAAGGGTTTTATAATCTTATTATTGATTTTAACTTGTATTTTTTTACAATTTTCATTAAGACAGATTGTCATTGATTGTCTACCTCCAGAAACGTAAAGCGAAAGCCATCCATTAACAAGAAAAGTCCATTTGCAGTCATTGATCCCTTTAAAAACCCTATTCCCCTCTTTAAAAAATAATTTTATGATCTCGTTATTAATTTAAAGTTGAATTTTTTTACATTTTTCATTAAAACATATTATAATTGAATGTTTACCTCAGGAAACGTGAAGTGAAAGCCATCCATTGACAAGAAAAGTCCATTTGCAATCACTCATGCCTTCGAAAGCCTTATTCCCCTCTTTAAATGGTTTTATGATCTCGTTATTAATTTAAAGCTAAATTTTTTTTATATTTTTCATTAAAACAAATTAAAATTGAATGTTTACCTTCAGAAACGTGAAGTGAAAGCGATCGATTGAAAAGAAAAGTCCATTTATAGTCTCTCATGGCTTCAAAAGCCTTATTACTAGCCTTAAAGGGTTTTATAATCATATTATTGATTTTAACTTGTATTTTTTTACCTTTTTCATTAAGACAGATTGTAATTTAATGTTTACCTCAGGAAACGTGAAGTAAAAGCCATCCATTGACAAGAAAAGTCCATTTCCAGTCACTCATGCCTTCGAAAGCCTTATTCCCCTCTTTAAATGGTTTTATAATCTCGTTATTAATTTAATGTTGAATTTTTTTATAATTTTTATTCAAACATATTATATTTGAATATTTACCTTGAGAAACGTGAAGTGAAAGCGATCGATTTACAAGAAAAGGCCATCTATAGTCACTCATGATTTCTAAAGCCTTATTACTCGCGTTAAAGGGTTTTATAATCTTATTACTGATTTTAGCTTGTATTTTTTTAGATTTTTCATTAAGACAGATTGTAATTGATTGTTTACCTTGACAAACGTGAAGCGAAAGCCATCCATTGACAAGAAGGTCAACTTGCAGTCACTCATGCCTTCGAAAGCCTTATTGCCCTCTTTAAATGGTTTTATGATCTCGTTATTAATTTTAAGTTGAATTTTTTTACATTTTTAATTCAAACAGATTAAAATTGAATGTTTGCCGTGAGAAACGTGAAGTGAAAGCAATCGATTGACAAGAAAAGTCCATTTATAGTCACTCATGGCTTCAAAAGCCTTATTACTCGCCTTAAAGGGTTTTATAATCTTATTATTGATTTTAACTTGTATTTTTTTACAGTTTTCATTAAGACAGATTGTAATTGATTGTCTACCTCTAGAAACGTGAAGTGAAAGCCATCCATTAACAAGAAAAGTCCATTTGCAGTCACTGATCCCTTCAAAAACCCTATTCCCCTCTTTAAAAAATAGTTTTATGATCTCGTTATTAATTTAAAGTTGAATTTTTTTACATTTTTCATTAAAACATATTATAATTGAATGTTTACCTTAGGAAACGTGAAGTGAAAGCCATCCATTGACAAGAAAAGTCCATTTGCAGTCACTCATTCCTTCGAAAGCCTTAGTCCCCTCTTTAAATGGTTTTATGATCTCGTTATTAATTTAAAGTTGAATTTTTTTTACATTTTTCATTCAAACAGATTAAAATTGAATGTTTACCTTCAGAAACATGAAGTGAAAGCGATCGATTGGCAAGAAAAGTCCATTTATAGTCACTCATGGCTTCAAAAGCCTTATTACTCGCCTCAAAAGGTTTTATAATCATATTATTGGTTTTAACTTGTATTTATTTGCATTTCTCATTAAAATAGATTGTAATTGAATGTTTACCTCGGGAAACGTGAAGCAAAAGTGATCGATTGACAAGAAAAGTCCATTTATAGTCACTCATGGCTTTTAAAGCATTATTACTCGCTTTAAAGGGTTTTATAATCTTATTATTAATTTTAAGTTGTATCTTTTTTCATTTTTCATCAAAACAGATTGTAATTGAATGTTTACCTCGAGAAACGTGAAGCGAAAGCCATCCATTGACAAGAAAAGTCCATTTGCAGTCACTCATGCCTTCGAAAGCCTTATTCACCTCTTTAAATGGTTTTATAATCTCGTTATTAATTTAAGGTTGAATCGTTTCACATTTTTCATTAAAACATATTATAATTGAATGTTTACGTTGAGAAATCTGAATTGAAAGCGATCGATTGACAAGAAAAGTCCATTTATAGTCACTCATGGCTTCAAAAGCCTTACTACTCGCCTTAAAGGGTTTTATAATCTTATTATTGATTTTAACTTCTATTTTTTTACATTTCTCATTAAGATAGATTGTAATTGAATGTTTACCTTGGGAAACGTGAAGCGAAAGTGATCGATTGACAAGAAAAGTCCATTTATAGTCACTCATGGCTTTCAAAGCCTTATTACTCGCTTTAAAGGGTTTTATAATCTTATTATTAATTTTAAGTTGTATCTTTTTACATTTTTCATCAAAACATATTGTAATTGAATGTTTACCTCGAGAAACGTGAAGCGAAAGCCATCCATTGACAAGAAAAGTCCATTTGTAGTCACTCATGCCTTCGAAAGCCTTATTTGCCTCTTTAAATGGTTTTATAATCTCGTTATTAATTTAAGGTTGAATTTTTTTACATGTTTCATTAAAACATATTATAATTGAATGTTTACCTTGAGAAACGTGAAGTGAAAGCGATCGATTGACAAGAAAAGGCCATTTATAGTCATTCATGGCTTCAAGAGCCTTATTACTCGCCCTAAAGGGTTTTATAATCTCATTACTGTTTTTAACTTGTATTTTTTTACATTTTTCAATAAGACAGATTGTAATTGAATGTTTACCTTGAGAAACGTGAGGAGAAAGCGATCGATTGACAAGAAAAAGCCATTTATTGTCACTCATGGCTTCAAAAGCCTTATTACTCGCCTTAAAGGGTTTTATAATCTTATTATTGATTTTAACTTGTATTTTTTACTTTTTTCACTAAAACAAATGGTAATTGAATGTTTACCTCGGGAAATGTGAAGCGAAAGCCATCCATTGACAGGAAAAGTCCATTTGCAGTCACTCATCCCTTCGAAAGCCTTATTTGCCTCTTTAAATGGTTTTATAATCTCGTTATTAATTTAAGGTTGAATTTTTTTACATTTTTCATTAAAACATATTATAATTGAATATTTACCTTGAGAAACGTGAAGTGAAAGCGATCGATTGACAAGAAAAGGCCATTTATAGTCATTCATGGCTTCAAGAGCCTTATTACTCGCCCTAAAGGGTTTTATAATCTCATTACTATTTTTAACTTGTATTTTTTTACATTTTTCAATAAGACAGATTGTAATTGAATGTTTACCTTGAGAAATGTGAGGTGAAAGCGATCGATTGACAAGAAAAGGCCATTTATTGTCACTCATGGCTTCAAAAGCCTTATTACTCGCCTTAAAGGGTTTTATAATCTTATTATTGATTTTAACTTGTATTTTTTACATTTTTCACTAAAACAAATGGTAATTGAATGTTTACCTCGGGAAATGTGAAGCGAAAGCCATCCATTGACAGGAAAAGTCCATTTGCAGTCACTCATGCCTTCGAAAGCCTTATTTGCCTCTTTAAATGGTTTTATAATCTCGTTATTAATTTAAGGTTGAATTTTTTTACATTTTTCATTAAAACATATTATAATTGAATATTTACCTTGAGAAACGTGAAGTGAAAGCGATCGATTGACAGGAAAAGGCCATTTATAGTCATTCATGGCTTCAAGAGCCTTATTACTCGCCCTAAAGGGTTTTATAATCTCATTACTGTTTTTAACTTGTATTTTTTTACATTTTTCAATAAGACAGATTGTAATTGAATGTTTACCTTGAGAAACGTGAGGTGAAAGCGATCGATTGACAAGAAAAGGCCATTTATTGTCACTCATGGCTTCAAAAGCCTTATTACTCGCCTTAAACGGTTTTATAATCTTATTATTGATTTTAACTTGTATTTTTTACATTTTTCACTAAAACAGATTGTAATTGAATGTTTACCTTGGGAAATGTGAAGCGAAAGCCATCCATTGACAGGAAAAGTCCATTTGCGGTCACTCATGCCTTCGAAAGCCTTATTCCCCTCTTTAAATGTTTTTATAATCTCGTTATTAATTTAAAGTTGAATAATTTTACATTTTTCATTAAAACATATTATAATTGAATGTTTACCTTGGGAAATGTGAAGCGAAAGCCATCCATTGACAGGAAAAGTCCATTTACAGTCACTCATGCCTTCGAAAGCCTTATTTGCCTCTTTAAATGGTTTTATAATCTCGTTATTAATTTAAGGTTGAATTTTTTTATATTTTTCATTAAAACATATTATGATTGAATGTTTACTTTGAGAAACGTGAAGTGAAAGCGATCGATTGACAAGAAAAGTCCATTTATAATCACTCATCGCTTCAAAAGCCTTATTACTCTCCTTAAAGGGTTTTATAATCTTATTATTCATTTTAACTTGTATTTTTTTACATTTTTCATTAAGACAGATTGTAATTAAATTTTTACCTCGAGAAACGTGAAGCGAAAGTGATCGATTGATAAGAAAAGTCCATTTATAGTCACTCATGGCTTCAAAAGCTTTATTACTCGCCTTAAAGGGTTTTATAATCTTATTATTGATTTTAACTTGTATTTTTTTACAATTTTCATTAAGACAGATTGTAATTGATTGTCTACCTCGAGAAACGTGAAGCCAAAGCCATCCATTAACAAGAAAAGTCCATTTGCAGTCACTGATCCCTTCAAATACCCTATTTCCCTCTTTAAAAAATAGTTTTATGATCTCGTTATTAATTTAAAGTTGAATTTTTTTACATTTTTCATTAAAACATATTATGATTGAATGTTTACCTCAGGAAACGTGAAGTGAAAGCCATCCATTGAGAAGAAAAGTCCATTTGCAATCACTCATGCCTTCGAAAGCCTTATTCCCCTCTTTAAATGGTTTTATGATCTCGTTATTAATTTAAAGTTGAATTGTTTTACATTTTTCATTAAAACAGATTAAAATTGAATGTTTACCTTCAGAAACGTGAAGTGAAAGCGATCGATTGAAAAGAAAAGTCCATTTATAGTCACTCATGGCTTCAAAAGCCTTATTACTCGCCTTAAAGGGTTTTATAATCATATTATTGATTTTAACTTGTATTTTTTTACATTTCTCATTAAGATAGATTGTAATTGAATGTTTACCTCGAGAAACGTGAAGCAAAAGTGATCGATTGACAAGAAAAGTCCATTTATAGTCACTCATGGCTTCTAAAGCCTTACTACTCGCTTTAAAGGGTTTTATAATCTTATTATTGATTTTAACTTGTATTTTTTTACATTTTTCATTATGACAGATTGTAATTAAATTTTAACCTTGAGAAACGTGAAGCGAAAGCCATCCACTGAAAAGAAAAGTCCATTTATAGTCACTCATGGCTTCAAAAGCCTTATTACTCGCCTTAAAGGGTTTTATAATCTTATTATTGATTTTAACTTGTATTTTTTTACAATTTTCATTAAGACAGATTGTAATTGATTTTCTACCTCGAGAAACGTGAAGCGAAAGCCATCCATTAACAAGAAAAGTCCATTTGCAGTCACTGATCGCTTCAAAAACCCTATTCCCCTCTTTAAAAAATAGTTTTATGATCTCGTTATTAATTTAAAGTTGAATTTTTTTACATTTTTCATTAAAACATATTATAATTAAATGTTTACCTCAGGAAACGTGAAGTGAAAGCCATCCATTGACAAGAAAAGTCCATTTGCAGTCACTCATGCCTTCGAAAGCCTTATTCCCCTCTTTAAATTGTTTTATGATCTCGTTATTAATTTAAAGTTGAATTTTTTTTACATTTTTCATTAAAACAGATTAAAATTAAATGTTTACCTTCAGAAACATGAAGTGAAAGTGATCGATTGAAAAGAAAAGTCCATTTATAGTCACTCATGGCTTCTAAAGCCTTATTACTCGCCTTAAAGGGTTTTATAATCTTATTATTGATTTTAACTTGTATTTTTTTACATTTTTCATTAAGACAGATTGTAATTGAATTTTTACCTCGGGACGCGTGAAGTGAAAGCCATCCATTGACAAGAAAAGTCCATTTGTAGTCACTCATGCCTTCGAAAGCCTTATTACTCGCTTTAAAGGCTTTTATAATCTTATTATTGATTTTAACTTTAACTTTTTTACTTTTTTCATTAAGGAAGATTGTAATTGAATGTTTACCTCGAGAAACGTGAAGCGAAAGCCATCCATTAACAAGAAAAGTCCATTTACAGTCACTCATGCCTTCAAAAGCCTTATTCCCCTCTTTAAATGATTTTATAATCTCGTTATTAATTTAAGGTTGAATTTTTTTACAATTTTCATTCAAACATATTATAATTGAATGTTTACCTTGAGAAACGTGAAGTGAAAGCGATCGATTGACAAGAAAAGGCCATCTATAGTCACTCAAGGTTTCTAAAGCCTTATTACTCGCGTTAAAGGGTTTTATAATCTTATTATTGATTTTAGCTTGTATTTTTTTGCATTTTTCATTAAGACAGATTGTAATTGAATGTTTACCTCGGAAAACGTGAAGCGAAAGCCATCCATTGACAAGAAAAGTCAACTTACAGTCACTTATGCCTTCGAAAGCCTTATTCCCCTCTTAAAATGGTTTTATGATCTCGTTATTACTTTTAAGTTGAATTTTTTTACATTTTTCATTAAAACGGATTAAAATTGAATGTTTGCCTTGAGAAACATGAAGTGAAAGCAATCGATTGACAAGAAAAGTCCATTTATAGTCACTCATGGCTTCAAAAGCCTTATTACTCGCCTTAAATGGTTTTATAATCTTATTATTGATTTTAACTTGTATTTTTTTATAATTTTTGATAAGACAGATTGTAATTGATTGTCTACCTCGAGAAACGTAAAGCGAAAGCCATCCACTAACAAGAAAAGTCCATTTGCAGTCATTGATCCCTTCAAAAACCCTATTCCCCTCTTTAAAAAATAGTTTTATGATCTCGTTATTAATTTAAAGTTGAATTTTTTTACATTTTTCATTAAAACATATTATAATTGAATGTTTACCTCAGGAAACGTGAAGCAAAAGCCATCCATTGACAAGAAAAGTCCATTTCCAGTCACTCATGCCTTCGAAAGCCTTATTCCCCTCTTTAAATGGTTTTATAATCTCGTTATTAATTTAAAATTGAATTTTTTTACAATTTTCATTCAAACATATTATAATTGAATGTTTACCTTGAGAAACGTGAAGTGAAACCAATCGATTGACAAGAAAAGGCCATCTATAGTCACTCAAGGTTTCTAAAGCCTTATTACTCGCGTTAAAGGGTTTTATAATCTTATTATTGATTTTAGCTTGTATTTTTTTGCATTTTTCATTAAGACAGATTGTAATTGAATGTTTACCTCGAAAAACGTGAAGCGAAAGCCATCCATTGACAAGAAAAGTCAACTTACAGTCACTCATGCCTTCGAAAGCCTTATTCCCCTCTTGAAATGGTTTTATGATCTCGTTATTACTTTTAAGTTGAATTTTTTTACATTTTTCATTAAAACAGATTAAAATTGAATATTTGCCTTGAGAAACATGAAGTGAAAGCAATCGATTGACAAGAAAAGTCCATTTATAGTCACTCATGGCTTCAAAAGCCTTATTACTCGCCTTAAAGGGTTTTATAATCTTATTATTGATTTTAACTTGTATTTTTTTACATTTTTTGATAAGACAGATTGTAATCGATTGTCTACCTCGAGAAACGTAAAGCGAAAACCATCCACTAACAAGAAAAGTCCATTTGCAGTCATTGATCCCTTCAAAAACCCTATTCCCCTCTTTAAAAAATAGTTTTATGATCTCGTTATTAATTTCAAGTTGAATTTTTTTAGATTTTTCATTAAAACATATTATAATTGAATGTTTACCTCAGGAAACGTGAAGCCAAAGCCATCCATTGACAAGAAAAGTCCATTTGCAGTCACTCATGCCTTCGAAAGCCTTATTCCCCTCTTTAAATGTCTTTATGATCTCGTTATTAATTTAAAGTTGAATTGTTTTTACATTTTTCATTAAAACAGATTAAAATTGAATGTTTACCTTCAGAAACGTGAAGTGAAAGTGATCGATTGAAAAGAAAAGTCCATTTATAGTCACTCATGGCTTCAAAAGCCTTATTACTCGCCTCAAAGGGTTTTATAATCATATTATTGATTTTAACTTGTATTTTTTTACATTTCTCATTAAGATAGATTGTAATTGAATGTTTACCTCCGGAAACGTGAAGCGAAAGTGATCGATTGACAAAAAAAGTCCATTTATAGTCACTCATGGCTTCTAAAGCCTTATTACTCGCTTTAAAGGGTTTTATAATCTTATTATAAATTTTAAGTTGTATCTTTTTCGTTTTTCATCAAAACAGTTTGTAATTTAATGTTTACCTCGAGAAACGTGAAGCGAAAGCCATCCATTGACAAGAAAAGTCCATTTGCAGCCACTCATGCCTTCGAAAGCCTTATTCGCCTCTTTAAATGGTTTTATAATCTCGTTATTAATTTAAGGTTGAATGTTTTTACATTTTTCATTAAAACATATTATAATTGAATGTTTACCTTGAGAAACCTGAAGTGAAAGCGATCGATTGACAAGAAAAGTCCATTTATAGTCACTCATGGCTTCAAAAGCCTTATTACTCGCCTTAAAGGGTTTTATAATCTTATTATTGATTTTAACTTGTAGTTTTTTACATTTCTCATTAAGATAGATTGTAATTGAATGTTTACCTTGGGAAACGTGAAGCGAAAGTGATCGATTGATAAGAAAAGTCCATTTATAGTCACTCATGGCTTCTAAAGCCTTATTACTCTCTTTAAAGGGTTTTATAATCTTATTATTAATTTTAAGTTGTATCTTTTTACATTTTTCATCAAAAAAGATTGTAATTGAATGTTTACCTCGAGAAACGTGAAGCAAAAGCCATCCATTGACAAGAAAAGTATATTTGCAGACACTCATGCCTTCGAAAGCCTTATTCGCCTCTTTAAATGATTTTATAATCTCGTTATTAATTTAAGGTTGAATCTTTTTACATTTTTCATTAAAACATATTATAATTGAATGTTTAGCTTGAGAAACCTGAAGTGAAAGCGATCAATTGACAAGAAAAGTCCATTTATAGTCACTTATGGCTTCAAAAGCCTTTTTACTCGCCTTAAAGGGTTTTATAATCTTATTATTGATTTTAACTTGTATTTTTTTACATTTCTCATTAAGATAGATTGTAATTGAATGTTTACCTTGGGAAACGTGAAGCAAAAGTGATCGATTGACAAGAAAAGTCCATTTATAGTCACTCATGGCTTCTAAAGCCTTATTACTCGCTTTAAAGGGTTTTATAATCTTATTATTAATTTTAAGTTGTATCTTTTTACATTTTTCATCAAAAGAGATTGTAATTGAATGTTTACCTCGAGAAACGTGAAGCGAAAGCCATCCATTGACAAGAAAAGTCCATTTGCAGTCACTCATGCCTTCGTAAGACTTATTTGCCTCTTTAAATGGTTTTATACTCTCGTTATTAATTTAAGGTTGAATTGTTTTACATTTTTCATTAAAACATATTATAATTGAATGTTTAGCTTGAGACACCTGAAGTGAAAGCGATCGATTGACAAGAAAAGTCCATTTATAGTCACTCATGGCTTCAAAAGACTTATTACTCGCCTTAAAGGGTTTTATAATCTTATTATTGATTTTAACTTGTATTTTTTTACATTTCTCATTAAGATAGATTGTAATTGAATGTTTACCTTGGGAAACGTGAAGCGAAAGTGATCGATTGACAAGAAAAGTCCATTTATAGTCACTCATGGCATCTAAAGCCTTATTACTCGCTTTAAATGGTTTTATAATCTTATTATTAATTTTAAGCTGTATTTTTTTACATTTTTCATCAAAACAGATTGTAATTTAATGTTTACCTCGAGAAACATGAAGCGAAAGTCATCCATTGACAAGAAAAGTCCATTTGCAATCACTCATGCCTTTGTAAGCCTTATTTGCCTCTTTAAATGGTTTTATAATCTCGTTATTAATTTAGGGTTGAATTTTTTTACATTTTTCATTAAAACATATTATAATTGAATGTTTACCTTGAGAAACCTGAGGTGAAAGCGATCGATTGACAAGAAAAGTCCATTTATAGTCACTCATGGCTTCAAAAGCCTTATTACTCGCCTTAAAGGGTTTTATAATCTTATTATTGATTTTAACTTGTATTTTTTTACATTTCTCATTAAGATAGATTGTAATTGAATGTTTACCTTGGGAAACATGAAGCGAAAGTGATCGATTGACAAGAAAAGTCTATTTATAGTCACTCATGGCTTCTAAAGCCTTATTACTCGCTTTAAAGGGTTTTATAATCTTATTATTAATTTTAAGTTGTATCTTTTTACATTTTTCATCAAAACAGATTGTAATTCAATGTTTACCTCAAGAAACGTGAAGCGAAAGCCATCCATTGACAAGAAAAGTCCATTTGCAGTCACTCATGCCTTCGTAAGCCTTATTTGCCTCTTTAAATGGTTTTATAATCTCGTTATTAATTTAAGGTTGAATTTTTTTACATTTTTCATTAAAACATATTATAATTAAATGTTTAGCTGGAGAAACCTGAAGTGAAAGCGATCGATTGACAAGAAAAGTCCATTTATAGTCACTCATGGCTTCAAAAGCCTTATTACTCGCCTTAAAGGGTTTTATAATCTTATTATTGATTTTACCTTGTATTTTTTTACATTTCTCATTAAGATAGATTGTAATTGAATGTTTACCTTGGGAAACGGGAAGCGAAAGTGATCGATTGACAAGAAAAGTCTATTTATAGTCACTCATGGCTTCTAAAGCCTTATTACTCGCTTTAAAGGGTTTTATAATCTTATTATTAATTTTAAGTTGTATCTTTTTACATTTTTCATCAAAACAGATTGTAATTGAATGTTTACCTCGAGAAACATGTAGCGAAAGCCATCCATTGACAAGAAAAGTCCATTTGCAGTCACTCATGCCTTCGAAAGCCTTATTTGCCTCTTTAAATGTTTTTACAATCTCGTTATTAATTTAAAGTTGAATAATTTTACTTTTTTCATTAAAACATATTATAATTGAATGTTTACCTTGAGAAACGTGAAGTGAAAGCGATCGATTGATAAGAAAATGCCATTTATAGTCACTCATGGCTTCGAAAGCCTTATTACTCGCCTTAAAGGGTTTTATAATCTTATTATTGATTTTAACTTGTATTTCTTTACATTTTTCATTAAGACAGATTGTAATTGAATTTTTACCTCGGGACGCGTGAAGTGAAAGCCATCCATTGACAAGAAAAGTCCATTTGTAGTCACTCATGCCTTCGAAAGCCTTATTACTCGCTTTAAAGGCTTTTATAATCTTATTATTGATTTTAACTTGAACTTTTTTACATTTTTCATTAAGGAAGATTGTAATTGAATGTTCACCTTGAGAAACGTGAAGCGAAAACGATCCATTGACAAGAAAAGTTCATTTGCAGTCACTCATGCCTTCGAAAGCCTTATTCGCCTCTTTAAATGGTTTTATAATCTCGTTATTAATTTAAGGTTGAATTTTTTTACATTTTTCATTAAAACATATTATGATTGAATGTTTACTTTGAGAAACGTGAAGTGAAAGCGATCGATTGACAAGAAAAGTTCATTTATAATCACTCATGGCTTCAAAAGCCTTATTACTCTCCTTAAAGTGTTTTATAATCTTATTATTGATTTTAACTTGTATTTTTTTACATTTTTCATTAAGACAGATTGTAATTAAATTTTTACCTCGAGAAACGTGAAGCAAAAGCGATCCATTGAAAAGAAAAGTCCATTTATAGTCACTCATGGCTTCAAAAGCGTTATTACTCGCCTTAAAGGGTTTTATAATCTTATTATTGATTTTAACTTGTATTGGTTTACAATTTTCATTAAGACAGATTGTAATTGATTGTCTAGCTCGAGAAACGTGAAGCGAAAGCCATCCATTAACAAGAAAAGTCCATTTGCAGTCACTGATCCCTTCAAAAACTCTATTCCCCTCTTTAAAAAATAGTTTTATGATCTCATTATTGATTTAAAGTTGAATTTTTTTACATTTTTCATTAAAACATATTATAATTGAATGTTTGCCTCAGGAAACGTGAAGCAAAAGCCATCCATTGACAAGAAAAGTCCATTTCCAGTCACTCATGCCTTCGAAAGCCTTATTCCCCTCTTTAAATGATTTTATAATCTCGTTATTAATTTAAAGTTGAATTTTTTTGTAATTTTCATTCAAACATATTATAATTAAATGTTTACCTTGAGAAACGTGAAGTGAAAGCGATCGATTGACAAGAACAGGCCATCTATAGTCACTCATGGTTTCTAAAGCCTTATTACTCGCGTTAAAGGGTTTTATAATCTTATTATTGATTTTAGCTTGTATTGTTTTGCATTTTTCATTAAGACAGATTGTAATTGAATGTTTACCTCGGGAAACGTGAGGTGAAAGCGATCGATTGACAAGAAAAGGCCATTTATTGTCACTCATGGCTTCAAAAGCCTTATTACTCGCCTTAAAGGGTTTTATAATCTTATTATTGAATTTAACTTGTATTTTTTACATTTTTCACTAAAACAGATTGTAATTGAATGTTTACCTCGAGAAATGTGAAGCGAAAGCCATCCATTGACAGGAAAAGTCCATTTGCAGTCACTCATGCCTTTGAAAGCCTTATTTGCCTCTTTAAATGATTTTATAATCTCGTTATTAATTTAAGGTTGAATTTTTTTACAATTTTCATTCAAACATATTATAATTGAATGTTTACCTTGAGAAACGTGAAGTGAAAGCGATCGATTGACAAGAAAAGGCCATCTATAGTCACTCATGGTTTCTAAAGCCTTATTACTGGCGTTAAAGGGTTTTATAATCTTATTATTGATTTTAGCTTGTATTTTTTTGCATTTTTCATTAAGACAGATTGTAATTGAATGTTTACCTCAGGAAACGTGAAGCGAAAGCCATCCATTGACAAGAAAAGTCAACTTACAGTCACTCATGCCTTCGAAAGCCTTATTCCCCTCTTTAAATGGTTTTATGATCTCGTTATTAATTTTAAGTTGAATTTTTTTACATTTTTCATTAAAACAGATTAAAATTGAATGTTTACCTTGAGAAACGTGAAGTGAAAGCGATCGATTGACAAGAACAGGCCATCTATAGTCATTCATGGTTTCTAAAGCCTTATTACTCGCGTTAAAGGGTTTTATAATCTTATTATTGATTTTAGCTTGTATTTTTTTGCATTCTTCATTAAGACAGATTGTAATTAAATGTTTACCTCGAGAAACGTGAGGTGAAAGCGATCGATTGACAAGAAAAGGCCATTTATTGTCACTCATGGCTTCAAAAGCCTTATTACTCGCCTTAAAGGGTTTTATAATCTTATTATTGATTTTAACTTGTATTTTTTACATTTTTCACTAAAACAGATTGTAATTGAATGTTTACCTCGAGAAATGTGAAGCGAAAGCCATCCATTGACAGGAAAAGTTCATTTGCAGTCACTCATGCCTTTGAAAGCCTTATTTGCCTCTTTAAATGATTTTATAATCTCGTTATTAATTTAAGGTTGAATTTTTTTACAATTTTCATTCAAACATATTATAATTGAATGTTTACCTTGAGAAACGTGAAGTGAAAGCGATCGATTGACAAGAAAAGGCCATCTATAGTCACTCATGGTTTCTAAAGCGTTTTTACTTGCGTTAAAGGGTTTTATAATCTTATTATTGATTTTAGCTTGTATTTTTTTGCATTTTTCATTAAGACAGATTGTAATTGAATGTTTACCTCGGGAAACGTGAAGCGAAAGCCATCCATTGACAAGAAAAGTCAACTCACAGTCACTCATGCCTTCGAAAGCCTTATTCCCCTCTTTAAATGGTTTTATGATCTCGTTATTAATTTTAAGTTGAATTTTTTTACATTTTTCATTAAAACAGATTAAAATTGAATGTTTGCCTTGAGAAACATGAAGTGAAAGCAATCGATTGACAAGAAAAGTCCATTTATAGTCACTCATGGCTTCAAAAGCCTTATTACTCGCGTTAAAGGGTTTTATAATCTTATTATTGATTTTAACTTGTATTTTTTTACAATTTTCATTAAGACAGATTGTAATTGATTGTCTACCTCGAGAAATGTAAAGCGAAAGCCATCCATTAATAAGAAAAGTCCATTTGCAGTCATCGATCCATTCAAAAACCCTATTCCCCTCTTTAAAAAATAGTTTTATGATCTCGTTATTAATTTAAAGTTGAATTTTTTTACATTTTTCATTAAAACATATTATAATTGAATGTTTACCTCAGGAAACGTGAAGTGAAAGCCATCCAATGACAAGAAAAGTCCATTTGCAGTCACTCATGCCTTCGAAAGCCTTATTCCCCTCTTTAAATGGTTTTATGATCTCGTTAATAATTTAAAGTTGAATTTTTTTACATTTTTTCATTAAAACAGATTAAAATTGAATGTTTACCTTCAGAAACGTGAAGTGAAAGCGATCGATTGAAAAGAAAAGTACATTTATAGTCACTCATGGCTTCAAAAGCCTTATTACTCGCCTTCAAGGGTTTTATAATCATATTATTGATTTTAACTTGCATTTTTTTACCTTTTTCATTAAGACAGATTGTAATTTAATGTTTACCTCAGGAAACGTGAAGCAAAAGCCATCCATTGACAAGAAAAGTCCATTTCCAGTCACTCATGCCTTCGAAAGCCTCATTCCCCTCTTTAAATGGTTTTATAATCTCGTTATTAATTTAAAGTTGAATTTTTTTACAATTTTCATTCAAACATATTATATATGAATGTTTACCTTGAGAAACGTGAAGTGAAAGCGATCGATTGACAAGAAAAGGCCATCTATAGTCACTCATGGTTTCTAAAGCCTTATTACTCGTGTTAAAGGGTTTTATAATCTTATTATTGATTTTAGCTTGTATTTTTTTGTATTTTTCATTAAGACAAATTGGAATTAAATGTTTACCTCAGGAAACGTGAAGCGAAAGCCATCCATTGGTAAGAAAAGTCAACTTACAGTCACTCATGCCTTCGAAAGCCTTATTCCCCTCTTAAAATGGTTTTATGATCTCGTTATTAATTTTAAGTTGAATTTTTTTACATTTTTCATTAAAACAGATTAAAATTGAATGTTTGCCTTGAGAAACATGAAGTGAAAGCAATCGATTGACAAGAAAAGTCCATTTATAGTCACTCATGGCGTCAAAAGCCTTATTACTCGCCTTAAAGAGTTTTATAATCTTATTATTGATTTTAACTTGTATTTTTTTACAATTTTCATTAAGACAGATTGTAATTGATTGTCTACCTCAAGAAACGTAAAGTGAAAGCCATCCATTAACAAGAAAAGTCCATTTGCAGTCATTGATCCCTTCAAAAACACTATTCCCCTCTTTAAAAAATAGTTTTATGATCTCGTTATTAATTTAAAGTTGAATTTTTTTATATTTTTCATTAAAACATATTATAATTGAATGTTTACCTCAAGAAACGTGAAGTGAAAGCCATCCATTGACAAGAAAAGTCCATTTGCAGTCACTCATGCCTTCGAAAGCCTTATTCCCCTCTTTAAATGGTTTTATGATCTCGTTATTAATTTAAAGTTGAATTTTTTTTACATTTTTCATTAAAACAGATTAAAATTTAATGTTTACCTTGAGAAACGTGAAGTGAAAGCGATCGATTGAAAAGAAAAGTCCATTTATAGTCACTCATGGCTTCAAAAGCCTTATTACTCGCCTCAAAGGGTTTTATAATCATATTATTGATTTTAACTTGTATTTTTTCACATTTCTCATTAAGATAGATTGTAATTGAATGTTTACCTCTAGAAACATGAAGCGAAAGTGATCGATTGACAAGAAAAGTCCATTTATAGTCACTCATGACTTCTAAAGCCTTATTACTCGTTTTAAAGGGTTTTATAATCTTATTATTAATTTTAAGTTGTATCTTTTTTCATTTTTCATCAAAACAGATTGTAATTGAATGTTTACCTCAAGAAACGTGAAGCGAAAGCCATCCATTGACAAGAAAAGTCCATTTGCAGTCACTCATGCCTTCGAAAGTCTTATTCGCCTCTTTAAATGGTTTTATAATCTCGTTATTAATTTAAGGTTGAATTTTTTTACATTTTTCATTAAAACATATTATAATTGAATGTTTACCTTGAGAAACCTGAAGTGAAAGCGATCGATTGACAAGAAAAGTCCATTTATAGTCACTCATGGCTTCAAAAGCCTTATTACTCGCCTTCAAGGGTTTTGTAATCTTATAATTGATTTTAACTTGTATTTTTTTACATTTCTCATTAAGATAGATTGTAATTGAATGTTTACCTTGGGAAACGTGAAGCGAAAGTGATCGATTGACAAGAAAAGTCCATTTATAGTCACTCATGGCTTCTAAAGCCTTATTACTCTCTTTAAAGGGTTTTATAATCTTATTATTAATTTTAAGTTGTATCTTTTTACATTTTTCATCAAAACAGATTGTAATTGAATGTTTACCTCGAGAAACGTGAAGCGAAAGCCATCCATTGACAAGAAAAGTCCATTTGCAGTCACTCATGCCTTCGAAAGCCTTATTTGCCTCTTTAAATGGTTTTATAATCTCGTTATTAATTTAAGGTTGAATTTTTTTACATTTTTCATTAAAACATATTATAATTGAATGTTTACCTTGAGAAACGTGAAGTGAAAGCGATCGATTGACAAGAAAATGCCATTTATAGTCATTCATGGCTTCAAGAGCCTTATTACTCGCCCTAAAGGATTTTATAATCTCATTACTATTTTTAACTTGTATTTTTTTACATTTTTCATTAAGACAGATTGTATTTGAATGTTTACCTTGAGAAACGTGAGGTGAAAGCGATCGATTGACAAGAAAAGGCCATTTATTATCACTCATGGCTTCAAAAGCCTTATTACTCGCCTTAAAGGGTTTTATAATCTTATTATTGATTTTAACTTGTATTTTTTACATTTTTCACTAAAACAGATTGTAATTGAATGTTTACCTCGAGAAATGTGAAGCGAAAGCCATCCATTGACAGGAAAAGTCCATTTACAGTCACTCATGCCTTCGAAAGCCTTATTTGCCTCTTTAAATGGTTTTATAATCTCGTTATTAATTTAAGGTTGAATTTTTTTTACATTTTTCATTAAAACATATTATAACTGAATGCTTACCTTGAGAAACGTGAAGTGAAAGCGATCGATTGATAAGAAAAGGCCATTTATAGTCATTCATGGCTTCAAGAGCCTTATTACTCGCCCTAAAGGGTTTTATAATCTCATTAATGTTTTTAACTTGTATTTTTTTACATTTTTCATTCAGACAGATTGTAATTGAATGTTTACCTTGAGAAACGTGAGGTGAAAGCGATCGATTGACTAGAAAAGGCCATTTATTGTCACTCATGGCTTCAAAAGCCTTATTACTCGCCTTAAAGGGTTTTATAATCTTATTATTGATTTTAACTTGTATTTTTTACATTTTTCACTAAAACAGATTGTAATTGAATGTTTACCTCGGGAAATGTGAAGCGAAAGCCATCCATTGACAGGAAAAGTCCATTTGCAGTCACTCATGCCTTCGAAAGCCTTATTCCCCTCTTTAAATGTTTTTATAATCTTGTTATTAATTTAAAGTTGAATAATTTTACTTTTTTCATTAAAACATATTATAATTGAATGTTTACCTTGAGAAACGTGAAGTGAAAGCGATCGATTGACAAGAAAAGGCCATCTATAGTCACTCATGGTTTCTAAAGCCTTATTACTCGTGTTAAAGGGTTTTATAATCTTATTATTGATTTTAGCTTGTATTTTTTTGCATTTTTCATTAAGACAGATTGTAATTAAATGTTTACCTCGGGAAATGTGAAGCGAAAGCCATCCATTGATAAGAAAAGTCAACTTACAGTCACTCATGCCTTCGAAAGCCTTATTCCCCTCTTAAAATGGTTTTATGATCTCGTTATTAATTTTAAGTTGAATTTTTTTACATTTTTCATTAAAACATATTCAAATTGAATGTTTTCCTTGAGAAACATGAAGTGAAAGCAATCGATTGACAAGAAAAGTCCATTTATAGTCACTCATGGCTTCAAAAGCCTTATTACTCGCCTTAATGAGTTTTATAATCTTATTATTGATTTTAACTTGTATTTTTTACAATTTTCATTAAGACAGATTGTAATTGATTGTCTACCTCAAGAAACGTAAAGCGAAAGTCATCCATTAACAAGAAAAGTCCATTTGCTGTCATTGATCCCTTCAAAAACCCTATTCCCCGCTTTAAAAAATAGTTTTATGATCTCGTTATTAATTTAAAGTTGAATTTTTTTATATTTTTCATTAAAACATATTATAATTGAATGTTTACCTCAAGAAACGTGAAGTGAAAGCCATCCATTGACAAGAAAAGTCCATTTGCAGTCACTCATGCCTTCGAAAGCCTTATTCCCATCTTTAAATGGTTTTATAATCTCGTTATTAATTTAAAGTTGAATTTTTTTACAATTTTCATTCAAACATATTATATATGAATGTTTACCTTGAGAAACGTGAAGTGAAAGCGATCGATTGACAAGAAAAGGCCATCTATAGTCACTCATGGTTTCTAAAGCCTTATTACTCGTGTTAAAGGGTTTTATAATCTTATTATTGATTTTAGCTTGTATTTTTTTGCATTTTTCATTAAGACAGATTGTAATTAAATGTTTACCTCGGGAAACATGAAGCGAAAGCCATCCATTGACAAGAAAAGTCAACTTACAGTCACTCATGCCTTCGAAAGCCTTATTCCCCTCTTTAAATGGTTTTATAATCTCGTTATTAATTTTAAGGTGAATTTTTTTACATTTTTCATTAAAACAGATTAAAATTGAATGTTTGCCTTGAGAAACATGAAGTGAAAGCAATCGATTGACAAGAAAAGTCCATTTATAGTCACTCATGGCTTCAAAAGCCTTATTACTCGCCTTAAAGGGTTTTATAATCTTATTATTGATTTTAACTTGTATTTTTTACATTTTTCACTAAAACAGATTGTAATTGAATGTTTACCTCGGGAAATGTGAAGCGAAAGCCATCCATTGACAGGAAAAGTCCATTTGCAGTCACTCATGCCTTCGAAAGCCTTATTCCCCTCTTTAAATGTTTTTATAATCTTGTTATTAATTTAAAGTTGAATAATTTTACTTTTTTCATTAAAACATATTATAATTGAATGTTTACCTTGAGAAACGTGAAGTGAAAGCGATCGATTGACAAGAAAAGGCCATCTATAGTCACTCATGGTTTCTAAAGCCTTATTACTCGTGTTAAAGGGTTTTATAATCTTATTATTGATTTTAGCTTGTATTTTTTTGCATTTTTCATTAAGACAGATTGTAATTAAATGTTTACCTCGGGAAATGTGAAGCGAAAGCCATCCATTGATAAGAAAAGTCAACTTACAGTCACTCATGCCTTCGAAAGCCTTATTCCCCTCTTAAAATGGTTTTATGATCTCGTTATTAATTTTAAGTTGAATTTTTTTACATTTTTCATTAAAACATATTCAAATTGAATGTTTTCCTTGAGAAACATGAAGTGAAAGCAATCGATTGACAAGAAAAGTCCATTTATAGTCACTCATGGCTTCAAAAGCCTTATTACTCGCCTTAAAGGGTTTTATAATCTTATTATTGATTTTAACTTGTATTTTTTACATTTTTCACTAAAACAGATTGTAATTGAATGTTTACCTCGAGAAATGTGAAGCGAAAGCCATCCATTGACAGGAAAAGTCCATTTACAGTCACTCATGCCTTCGAAAGCCTTATTTGCCTCTTTAAATGGTTTTATAATCTCGTTATTAATTTAAGGTTGAATTTTTTTTACATTTTTCATTAAAACATATTATAACTGAATGCTTACCTTGAGAAACGTGAAGTGAAAGCGATCGATTGATAAGAAAAGGCCATTTATAGTCATTCATGGCTTCAAGAGCCTTATTACTCGCCCTAAAGGGTTTTATAATCTCATTAATGTTTTTAACTTGTATTTTTTTACATTTTTCATTCAGACAGATTGTAATTGAATGTTTACCTTGAGAAACGTGAGGTGAAAGCGATCGATTGACTAGAAAAGGCCATTTATTGTCACTCATGGCTTCAAAAGCCTTATTACTCGCCTTAAAGGGTTTTATAATCTTATTATTGATTTTAACTTGTATTTTTTACATTTTTCACTAAAACAGATTGTAATTGAATGTTTACCTCGGGAAATGTGAAGCGAAAGCCATCCATTGACAGGAAAAGTCCATTTGCAGTCACTCATGCCTTCGAAAGCCTTATTCCCCTCTTTAAATGTTTTTATAATCTTGTTATTAATTTAAAGTTGAATAATTTTACTTTTTTCATTAAAACATATTATAATTGAATGTTTACCTTGAGAAACGTGAAGTGAAAGCGATCGATTGACAAGAAAAGGCCATCTATAGTCACTCATGGTTTCTAAAGCCTTATTACTCGTGTTAAAGGGTTTTATAATCTTATTATTGATTTTAGCTTGTATTTTTTTGCATTTTTCATTAAGACAGATTGTAATTAAATGTTTACCTCGGGAAATGTGAAGCGAAAGCCATCCATTGATAAGAAAAGTCAACTTACAGTCACTCATGCCTTCGAAAGCCTTATTCCCCTCTTAAAATGGTTTTATGATCTCGTTATTAATTTTAAGTTGAATTTTTTTACATTTTTCATTAAAACATATTCAAATTGAATGTTTTCCTTGAGAAACATGAAGTGAAAGCAATCGATTGACAAGAAAAGTCCATTTATAGTCACTCATGGCTTCAAAAGCCTTATTACTCGCCTTAATGAGTTTTATAATCTTATTATTGATTTTAACTTGTATTTTTTACAATTTTCATTAAGACAGATTGTAATTGATTGTCTACCTCAAGAAACGTAAAGCGAAAGTCATCCATTAACAAGAAAAGTCCATTTGCTGTCATTGATCCCTTCAAAAACCCTATTCCCCGCTTTAAAAAATAGTTTTATGATCTCGTTATTAATTTAAAGTTGAATTTTTTTATATTTTTCATTAAAACATATTATAATTGAATGTTTACCTCAAGAAACGTGAAGTGAAAGCCATCCATTGACAAGAAAAGTCCATTTGCAGTCACTCATGCCTTCGAAAGCCTTATTCCCATCTTTAAATGGTTTTATAATCTCGTTATTAATTTAAAGTTGAATTTTTTTACAATTTTCATTCAAACATATTATATATGAATGTTTACCTTGAGAAACGTGAAGTGAAAGCGATCGATTGACAAGAAAAGGCCATCTATAGTCACTCATGGTTTCTAAAGCCTTATTACTCGTGTTAAAGGGTTTTATAATCTTATTATTGATTTTAGCTTGTATTTTTTTGCATTTTTCATTAAGACAGATTGTAATTAAATGTTTACCTCGGGAAACATGAAGCGAAAGCCATCCATTGACAAGAAAAGTCAACTTACAGTCACTCATGCCTTCGAAAGCCTTATTCCCCTCTTTAAATGGTTTTATAATCTCGTTATTAATTTTAAGGTGAATTTTTTTACATTTTTCATTAAAACAGATTAAAATTGAATGTTTGCCTTGAGAAACATGAAGTGAAAGCAATCGATTGACAAGAAAAGTCCATTTATAGTCACTCATGGCTTCAAAAGCCTTATTACTCGCCTTAAAGGGTTTTATAATCTTATTATTGATTTTAACTTGTATTTTTTACATTTTTCACTAAAACAGATTGTAATTGAATGTTTACCTCGGGAAATGTGAAGCGAAAGCCATCCATTGACAGGAAAAGTCCATTTGCAGTCACTCATGCCTTCGAAAGCCTTATTCCCCTCTTTAAATGTTTTTATAATCTTGTTATTAATTTAAAGTTGAATAATTTTACTTTTTTCATTAAAACATATTATAATTGAATGTTTACCTTGAGAAACGTGAAGTGAAAGCGATCGATTGACAAGAAAAGGCCATCTATAGTCACTCATGGTTTCTAAAGCCTTATTACTCGTGTTAAAGGGTTTTATAATCTTATTATTGATTTTAGCTTGTATTTTTTTGCATTTTTCATTAAGACAGATTGTAATTAAATGTTTACCTCGGGAAATGTGAAGCGAAAGCCATCCATTGATAAGAAAAGTCAACTTACAGTCACTCATGCCTTCGAAAGCCTTATTCCCCTCTTAAAATGGTTTTATGATCTCGTTATTAATTTTAAGTTGAATTTTTTTACATTTTTCATTAAAACATATTCAAATTGAATGTTTTCCTTGAGAAACATGAAGTGAAAGCAATCGATTGACAAGAAAAGTCCATTTATAGTCACTCATGGCTTCAAAAGCCTTATTACTCGCCTTAAAGGGTTTTATAATCTTATTATTGATTTTAACTTGTATTTTTTACATTTTTCACTAAAACAGATTGTAATTGAATGTTTACCTCGAGAAATGTGAAGCGAAAGCCATCCATTGACAGGAAAAGTCCATTTACAGTCACTCATGCCTTCGAAAGCCTTATTTGCCTCTTTAAATGGTTTTATAATCTCGTTATTAATTTAAGGTTGAATTTTTTTTACATTTTTCATTAAAACATATTATAACTGAATGCTTACCTTGAGAAACGTGAAGTGAAAGCGATCGATTGATAAGAAAAGGCCATTTATAGTCATTCATGGCTTCAAGAGCCTTATTACTCGCCCTAAAGGGTTTTATAATCTCATTAATGTTTTTAACTTGTATTTTTTTACATTTTTCATTCAGACAGATTGTAATTGAATGTTTACCTTGAGAAACGTGAGGTGAAAGCGATCGATTGACTAGAAAAGGCCATTTATTGTCACTCATGGCTTCAAAAGCCTTATTACTCGCCTTAAAGGGTTTTATAATCTTATTATTGATTTTAACTTGTATTTTTTACATTTTTCACTAAAACAGATTGTAATTGAATGTTTACCTCGGGAAATGTGAAGCGAAAGCCATCCATTGACAGGAAAAGTCCATTTGCAGTCACTCATGCCTTCGAAAGCCTTATTCCCCTCTTTAAATGTTTTTATAATCTTGTTATTAATTTAAAGTTGAATAATTTTACTTTTTTCATTAAAACATATTATAATTGAATGTTTACCTTGAGAAACGTGAAGTGAAAGCGATCGATTGACAAGAAAAGGCCATCTATAGTCACTCATGGTTTCTAAAGCCTTATTACTCGTGTTAAAGGGTTTTATAATCTTATTATTGATTTTAGCTTGTATTTTTTTGCATTTTTCATTAAGACAGATTGTAATTAAATGTTTACCTCGGGAAATGTGAAGCGAAAGCCATCCATTGATAAGAAAAGTCAACTTACAGTCACTCATGCCTTCGAAAGCCTTATTCCCCTCTTAAAATGGTTTTATGATCTCGTTATTAATTTTAAGTTGAATTTTTTTACATTTTTCATTAAAACATATTCAAATTGAATGTTTTCCTTGAGAAACATGAAGTGAAAGCAATCGATTGACAAGAAAAGTCCATTTATAGTCACTCATGGCTTCAAAAGCCTTATTACTCGCCTTAATGAGTTTTATAATCTTATTATTGATTTTAACTTGTATTTTTTACAATTTTCATTAAGACAGATTGTAATTGATTGTCTACCTCAAGAAACGTAAAGCGAAAGTCATCCATTAACAAGAAAAGTCCATTTGCTGTCATTGATCCCTTCAAAAACCCTATTCCCCGCTTTAAAAAATAGTTTTATGATCTCGTTATTAATTTAAAGTTGAATTTTTTTATATTTTTCATTAAAACATATTATAATTGAATGTTTACCTCAAGAAACGTGAAGTGAAAGCCATCCATTGACAAGAAAAGTCCATTTGCAGTCACTCATGCCTTCGAAAGCCTTATTCCCATCTTTAAATGGTTTTATAATCTCGTTATTAATTTAAAGTTGAATTTTTTTACAATTTTCATTCAAACATATTATATATGAATGTTTACCTTGAGAAACGTGAAGTGAAAGCGATCGATTGACAAGAAAAGGCCATCTATAGTCACTCATGGTTTCTAAAGCCTTATTACTCGTGTTAAAGGGTTTTATAATCTTATTATTGATTTTAGCTTGTATTTTTTTGCATTTTTCATTAAGACAGATTGTAATTAAATGTTTACCTCGGGAAACATGAAGCGAAAGCCATCCATTGACAAGAAAAGTCAACTTACAGTCACTCATGCCTTCGAAAGCCTTATTCCCCTCTTTAAATGGTTTTATAATCTCGTTATTAATTTTAAGGTGAATTTTTTTACATTTTTCATTAAAACAGATTAAAATTGAATGTTTGCCTTGAGAAACATGAAGTGAAAGCAATCGATTGACAAGAAAAGTCCATTTATAGTCACTCATGGCTTCAAAAGCCTTATTACTCGCCTTAAAGGGTTTTATAATCTTATTATTGATTTTAACTTGTATTTTTTACATTTTTCACTAAAACAGATTGTAATTGAATGTTTACCTCGGGAAATGTGAAGCGAAAGCCATCCATTGACAGGAAAAGTCCATTTGCAGTCACTCATGCCTTCGAAAGCCTTATTCCCCTCTTTAAATGTTTTTATAATCTTGTTATTAATTTAAAGTTGAATAATTTTACTTTTTTCATTAAAACATATTATAATTGAATGTTTACCTTGAGAAACGTGAAGTGAAAGCGATCGATTGACAAGAAAAGGCCATCTATAGTCACTCATGGTTTCTAAAGCCTTATTACTCGTGTTAAAGGGTTTTATAATCTTATTATTGATTTTAGCTTGTATTTTTTTGCATTTTTCATTAAGACAGATTGTAATTAAATGTTTACCTCGGGAAATGTGAAGCGAAAGCCATCCATTGATAAGAAAAGTCAACTTACAGTCACTCATGCCTTCGAAAGCCTTATTCCCCTCTTAAAATGGTTTTATGATCTCGTTATTAATTTTAAGTTGAATTTTTTTACATTTTTCATTAAAACATATTCAAATTGAATGTTTTCCTTGAGAAACATGAAGTGAAAGCAATCGATTGACAAGAAAAGTCCATTTATAGTCACTCATGGCTTCAAAAGCCTTATTACTCGCCTTAATGAGTTTTATACTCTTATTATTGATTTTAACTTGTATTTTTTACAATTTTCATTAAGACAGATTGTAATTGATTGTCTACCTCAAGAAACGTAAAGCGAAAGTCATCCATTAACAAGAAAAGTCCATTTGCTGTCATTGATCCCTTCAAAAACCCTATTCCCCGCTTTAAAAAATAGTTTTATGATCTCGTTATTAATTTAAAGTTGAATTTTTTTATATTTTTCATTAAAACATATTATAATTGAATGTTTACCTCAAGAAACGTGAAGTGAAAGCCATCCATTGACAAGAAAAGTCCATTTGCAGTCACTCATGCCTTCGAAAGCCTTATTCCCCTCTTTAAATGGTTTTATAATCTCGTTATTAATTTAAAGTTGAATTTTTTTACAATTTTCATTCAAACATATTATATATGAATGTTTACCTTGAGAAACGTGAAGTGAAAGCGATCGATTGACAAGAAAAGGCCATCTATAGTCACTCATGGTTTCTAAAGCCTTATTACTCGTGTTAAAGGGTTTTATAATCTTATTATTGATTTTAGCTTGTATTTTTTTGCATTTTTCATTAAGACAGATTGTAATTAAATGTTTACCTCGGGAAACATGAAGCGAAAGCCATCCATTGACAAGAAAAGTCAACTTACAGTCACTCATGCCTTCGAAAGCCTTATTCCCCTCTTTAAATGGTTTTATAATCTCGTTATTAATTTTAAGGTGAATTTTTTTACATTTTTCACTAAAACAGATTAAAATTGAATGTTTGCCTTGAGAAACATGAAGTGAAAGCAATCGATTGACAAGAAAAGTCCATTTATAGTCACTCATGGCTTCAAAAGCCTTATTACTCGCCTTAAAGGGTTTTATAATCTTATTATTGATTTTAACTTGTATTTTTTACATTTTTCACTAAAACAGATTGTAATTGAATGTTTACCTCGGGAAATGTGAAGCGAAAGCCATCCATTGACAGGAAAAGTCCATTTGCAGTCACTCATGCCTTCGAAAGCCTTATTCCCCTCTTTAAATGTTTTTATAATCTTGTTATTAATTTAAAGTTGAATAATTTTACTTTTTTCATTAAAACATATTATAATTGAATGTTTACCTTGAGAAACGTGAAGTGAAAGCGATCGATTGACAAGAAAAGGCCATCTATAGTCACTCATGGTTTCTAAAGCCTTATTACTCGTGTTAAAGGGTTTTATAATCTTATTATTGATTTTAGCTTGTATTTTTTTGCATTTTTCATTAAGACAGATTGTAATTAAATGTTTACCTCGGGAAATGTGAAGCGAAAGCCATCCATTGATAAGAAAAGTCAACTTACAGTCACTCATGCCTTCGAAAGCCTTATTCCCCTCTTAAAATGGTTTTATGATCTCGTTATTAATTTTAAGTTGAATTTGTTTACATTTTTCATTAAAACATATTCAAATTGAATGTTTTCCTTGAGAAACATGAAGTGAAAGCAATCGATTGACAAGAAAAGTCCATTTACAGTCACTCATGGCTTCAAAAGCCTTATTACTCGCCTTAATGAGTTTTATAATCTTATTATTGATTTTAACTTGTATTTTTTACAATTTTCATTAAGACAGATTGTAATTGATTGTCTACCTCAAGAAACGTAAAGCGAAAGTCATCCATTAACAAGAAAAGTCCATTTGCTGTCATTGATCCCTTCAAAAACCCTATTCCCCGCTTTAAAAAATAGTTTTATGATCTCGTTATTAATTTAAAGTTGAATTTTTTTATATTTTTCATTAAAACATATTATAATTGAATGTTTACCTCAAGAAACGTGAAGTGAAAGCCATCCATTGACAAGAAAAGTCCATTTGCAGTCACTCATGCCTTTGAAAGCCTTATTCCCCTCTTTAAATGGTTTTATAATCTCGTTATTAATTTAAAGTTGAATTTTTTTACAATTTTCATTCAAACATATTATATATGAATGTTTACCTTGAGAAACGTGAAGTGAAAGCGATCGATTGACAAGAAAAGGCCATCTATAGTCACTCATGGTTTCTAAAGCCTTATTACTCGTGTTAAAGGGTTTTATAATCTTATTATTGATTTTAGCTTGTATTTTTTTGCATTTTTCATTAAGACAGATTGTAATTAAATGTTTACCTCGGGAAACATGAAGCGAAAGCCATCCATTGACAAGAAAAGTCAACTTACAGTCACTCATGCCTTCGAAAGCCTTATTCCCCTCTTTAAATGGTTTTATAATCTCGTTATTAATTTTAAGGTGAATTTTTTTACATTTTTCATTAAAACAGATTAAAATTGAATGTTTGCCTTGAGAAACATGAAGTGAAAGCAATCGATTGACAAGAAAAGTCCATTTATAGTCACTCATGGCTTCAAAAGCCTTATTACTCGCCTTAAAGAGTTTTATAATCTTATTATTGATTTTAACTTGTATTTTTTTACAATTTTCATTAAGACAGATTGTAATTGATTGTCTACCTCAAGAAACGTAAAGCGAAAGTCATCCATTAACAAGAAAAGTCCATTTGCAGTCATTGATCCCTTCAAAAACCCTATTCCCCTCTTTAAAAAATTGTTTTATGATCTCGTTATTAATTTAAAGTTGAATTTTTTTATATTTTTCATTAAAACATATTGTAATTGAATGTTTACCTCAAGAAACGTGAAGTGAAAGCCATCCATTGATAAGAAAAGTCCATTTGCAGTCACTCATGCCTTCGAAAGCCTTATTCCCCTCTTTAAATGGTTTTATGATCTCGTTATTAATTTAAAGTTGAATTTTTTTTACATTTTTCATTAAAACAGATTAAAATTGAATGTTTACCTTCAGAAACGTGAAGTGAAAGCGATCGATTGAAAAGAAAAGTCCATTTATAGTCACTCATAGCTTCAAAAGCCTTATTACTCGCCTCAAAGGGTTTTATAATCATATTATTGATTTTAACTTGTATTTTTGTACATTTCTCATTAAGATAGATTGTAATTGAATGTTTACCTCTGGAAAAGTGAAGCGAAAGTGATCGATTGACAAGAAAAGTCCATTTATAGTCACTCATGACTTCTAAAGCCTTATTACTCGCTTTAAAGGGTTTTATAATCTTATTATTAATTTTAAGTTGTATCTTTTTTCATTTTGCATCAAAACAGATTGTAATTGAATGTTTACCTCGAGAAATGTGAAGCGAAAGCCATCCATTGACAAGAAAAGTCCATTTACAGTCACTCATGCCTTCGAAAGCCTTATTCGCCTCTTTAAATGGTTTTATAATCTCGTTATTAATTTAAGGTTGAATTTTTTTACATTTTTCATTAAAACATATTATAATTGAATGTTTACCTTGAGAAACCTGAAGTGAAAGTGATCGATTGACAAGAAAAGTCCATTTATGGTCACTCATGGCTTCAAAAGCCTTATTACTCGCCTTAAAGGATTTTATAATCTTATAATTGATTTTAACTTGTATTTTTTTACATTTCTCATTAAGATAGATTGTAATTGAATGTTTACCTTGGGAAACGTGAAGCGAAAGTGATCGATTGACAAGAAAAGTCCATTTATAGTCACTCATGGCTTCTAAAGCCTTATTACTCTCTTTAAAGGGTTTTATAATCTTATTATTAATTTTAAGTTGTATCTTTTTACATTTTTCATCAAAACAGATTGTAATTGAATGTTTAACTCGAGAAACGTGAAGCGAAAGCCATCCATTGACAAGAAAAGTCCATTTGCAGTCACTTATGCCTTCGAAAGCCTTATTTGCCTCTTTAAAAGGTTTTATAATCTCGTTATTAATTTAAGGTTGAATTTTTTTACATTTTTCATTAAAACATATGATAATTGAATGTTTACCTTGAGAAACGTGAAGTGAAAGCGATCGATTGACAAGAAAATGCCATTTATAGTCATTCATGGCTTCAAGAGCCTTATTACTCGCCCTAAAGGATTTTATAATCTCATTACTATTTTTAACTTGTATTTTTTTACATTTTTCATTAAGACAGATTGTATTTGAATGTTTACCTTGAGAAACGTGAGGTGAAAGCGATCGATTGACAAGAAAAGGCCATTTATTGTCACTCATGGCTTCAAAAGCCTTATTACTCGCCTTAAAGGGTTTTATAATCTTATTATTGATTTTAACTTGTATTTTTTACATTTTTCACTAAAACAGATTGTAATTGAATGTTTACCTCGAGAAATGTGAAGCGAAAGCCATCCATTGACAGGAAAAGTCCATTTGCAGTCACTCATGCCTTCGAAAGCCTTATTTGCCTCTTTAAATGGTTTTATAATCTCGTTATTAATTTAAGGTTGAATTTTTTTTACATTTTTCATTAAAACATATTATAACTGAATGTTTACCTTGAGAAACGTGAAGTGAAAGCGATCGATTGATAAGAAAAGGCCATTTATAGTCATTCATTGCTTAAAGAGCCTTATTACTCGCCCTAAAGGGTTTTATAATCTCATTAATGTTTTTAACTTGTATTTTTTTACATTTTTCATTAAGACAGATTGTAATTGAATGTTTACCTTGAGAAACGTGAGGTGAAAGCGATCGATTGACTAGAAAAGGCCATTTATTGTCACTCATGGCTTCAAAAGCCTTATTACTCGCCTTAAAGGGTTTTATAATCTTATTATTGATTTTAACTTGTATTTTTTACATTTTTCACTAAAACAGAGTATAATTGAATGTTTACCTCGGGAAATGTGAAGCGAAAGCCATCCATTGACAGGAAAAGTCCATTTGCAGTCACTCATGCCTTCGAAAGCCTTATTCCCCTCTTTAAATGTTTTTATAATCTTGTTATTAATTTAAAGTTGAATAATTTTACTTTTTTCATTAAAACATATTATAATTGAATGTTTACCTTGAGAAACGTGAAGTGAAAGCGATCGATTGACAGGAAAAGGCCATCTATAGTCACTCATGGTTTCTAAAGCCTTATTACTCGTGTTAAAGGGTTTTATAATCTTATTATTGATTTTAGCTTGTATTTTTTTGCATTTTTCATTAAGACAGATTGTAATTAAATGTTTACCTCGGGAAATGTGAAGCAAAAGCCATCCATTGACAAGAAAAGTCAACTTACAGTCACTCATGCCTTCGAAAGCCTTATTCCCCTCTTTAAATGGTTTTATGATCTCGTTATTAATTTTAAGTTGAATTTTTTTACATTTTTCATTAAAACATATTCAAATTGAATGTTTTCCTTGAGAAACATGAAGTGAAAGCAATCGATTGACAAGAAAAGTCCATTTATAGTCACTCATGGCTTCAAAAGCCTTATTACTCGCCTTAAAGAGTTTTATAATCTTATTATTGATTTTAACTTGTATTTTTTACAATTTTCATTAAGACAGATTGTAATTGATTGTCTACCTCAAGAAACGTAAAGCGAAAGTCATCCATTAACAAGAAAAGTCCATTTGCAGTCATTGATCCCTTCAAAAACCCTATTCCCCTCTTTAAAAAATAGTTTTATGATCTCGTTATTAAATTAAAGTTGAATTTTTTTATATTTTTCATTAAAACATATTATAATTGAATGTTTACCTCAAGAAACGTGAAGTGAAAGCCATCCATTGACAAGAAAAGTCCATTTGCAGTCACTCATGCCTTCGAAAGCCTTATTCCCCTCTTTAAATGGTTTTATAATCTCGTTATTAATTTAAAGTTGAATTTTTTTACAATTTTCATTCAAACATATTATATATGAATGTTTACCTTGAGAAACGTGAAGTGAAAGCGATCGATTGACAAGAAGAGGCCATCTATAGTCACTCATGGTTTCTAAAGCCTTATTACTCGTGTTAAAGGGTTTTATAATCTTATTATTGATTTTAGCTTGTATTTTTTTGCATTTTTCATTAAGACAGATTGTAATTAAATGTTTACCTCAGGAAACGTGAAGCGAAAGCCATCCATTGACAAGAAAAGTCAACTTACAGTCACTCATGCCTTCGAAAGCCTTATTCCCCTCTTTAAATGGTTTTATGATCTCGTTATTAATTTTAAGGTGAATTTTTTTACATTTTTCATTAAAACAGATTAAAATTGAATGTTTGCCTTGAGAAACATGAAGTGAAAGCAATCGATTGACAAGAAAAGTCCATTTATAGTCACTCATGGCTTCAACAGCCTTATTACTCGCCTTAAAGAGTTTTATAATCTTATTATTGATTTTAACTTGTATTTTTTACAATTTTCATTAAGACAGATTGTAATTGATTGTCTACCTCAAGAAACGTAAAGCGAAAGTCATCCATTAACAAGAAAAGTCCATTTGCAGTCATTGATCCCTTCAAAAACCCTATTCCCCTCTTTAAAAAATTGTTTTATGATCTCGTTATTAATTTAAAGTTGAATTTTTTTATATTTTTCATTAAAACATATTATAATTGAATGTTTACCTCAAGAAACGTGAAGTGAAAGCCATCCATTGATAAGAAAAGTCCATTTGCAGTCACTCATGCCTTCGAAAGCCTTATTCCCCTCTTTAAATGGTTTTATGATCTCGTTATTAATTTAAAGTTGAATTTTTTTTACATTTTTCATTAAAACAGATTAAAATTGAATGTTTACCTTCAGAAACGTGAAGTGAAAGCGATCGATTGAAAAGAAAAGTCCATTTATAGTCACTCATAGCTTCAAAAGCCTTATTACTCGCCTCAAAGGGTTTTATAATCATATTATTGATTTTAACTTGTATTTTTGTACATTTCTCATTAAGATAGATTGTAATTGAATGTTTACCTCTGGAAACGTGAAGCGAAAGTGATCGATTGACAAGAAAAGTCCATTTATAGTCACTCATGACTTCTAAAGCCTTATTACTCGCTTTAAAGGGTTGTATAATCTTATTATTAATTTTAATTTGTATCTTTTTTCATTTTTCATCAAAACAGATTGTAATTGAATGTTTACCTCGAGAAATGTGAAGCGAAAGCCATCCATGGACAAGAAAAGTCCATTTACAGTCACTCATGCCTTCGAAAGCCTTATTCGCCTCTTTAAATGGTTTTATAATCTCGTTATTAATTTAAGGTTGAATTTGTTTACATTTTTCATTAAAACATATTATAATTGAATGTTTACCTTGAGAAACCTGAAGTGAAAGTGATCGATTGACAAGAAAAGTCCATTTATGGTCACTCATGGCTTCAAAAGCCTTATTACTCGCCTTAAAGGATTTTATAATCTTATAATTGATTTTAACTTGTATTTTTTTACATTTCTCATTAAGATAGATTGTAATTGAATGTTTACCTTGGGAAACGTGAAGCGAAAGTGATCGATTGACAAGAAAAGTCCATTTATAGTCACTCATGGCTTCTAAAGCCTTATTACTCTCTTTAAAGGGTTTTATAATCTTATTATTAATTTTAAGTTGTATCTTTTTACATTTTTCATCAAAACAGATTGTAATTGAATGTTTACCTCGAGAAACGTGAAGCGAAAGCCATCCATTGACAAGAAAAGTCCATTTGCAGTCACTCATGCTTTCGAAAGCCTTATTTGCCTCTTCAAATGGTTTTATAATCTCGTTATTAATTTAAGGTTGAATTTTTTTACATTTTTTATTAAAATATATTATAATTGAATGCTTACCTTGAGAAACGTGAAGTGAAAGCGATCGATTGACAAGAAAATGCCATTTATAGTCATTCATGGCTTCAAGAGCCATATTACTCGCCCTAAAGGGTTTTATAATCTCATTACTATTTTTAGCTTGTATTTTTTTACATTTTTCATTAAGACAGATTGTAATTCAATGTTTACCTTGAGAAACGTGAGGTGAAAGCGATCGATTGATAAGAAAAGGTCATTTATTGTCACTCATGGCTTTAAAAGCCTTATTACTCGCCTTAAAGGGTTTTATAATCTTATTATTGATTTTAACTTGTATTTTTTACATTTTTCACTAAAACAGATTGTAATTGAATGTTGACCTCGGGAAATGTGAAGCGAAAGCCATCCATTGATAGGAAAAGTCCATTTGCAGTCACTCATGCCTTGGAAAGCCTTATTCCCCTCTTTAAATGTTTTTATAATCTCGTTATTAATTTAAAGTTGAATAATTTTACATTTTTCATTAAAACATATTATAATTGAATGTTTACCTTGAGAAACGTGAAGTTAAAGCGATCGATTGATAAGAAAATGCCATTTATAGTCACTCATGGCTTCGAAAGCCTTATTACTCGCCTTAAAGGGTTTTATAATCTTATTATTGATTTTAACTTGTTTTTTTTTACATTTTTCATTAAGACAGATTGTAATTGAATTTTTACCTCGAGACGCGTGAAGTGAAAGCCATCCATTGACAATAAAAGTCCATTTGTAGTCACTCATGCCTTCGAAAGCCTTATTACTCGCTTTAAAGGCTTTTATAATTTTATTATTGATTTTAACTTGAACTTTTTTACATTTTTCATTAAGGAAGATTGTAATTGAATGTTTACCTCGAGAAACGTGAAGTGAAAGCCATCCATTAACAAGAAAAGTCCATTTGCAGTCACTCATGCCTTCGAAAGCCTTATTCGCCTTTTTAAATGGTTTTATAATCTCGTTATTAATTTAAGGTTGAATTTTTTTACATTTTTCATTAAAACATATTATGATTGAATGTTTACTTTGAGAAACGTGAAGTGACAGCGATCGATTGACAAGAAAAGTCTATTTATAATCACTAATGGCTTCAAAAGCCTTAATACTCTCCTTAAAGGGTTTTATAATCTTATTATTGATTTTAACTTGTATTTTTTTACATTTTTCATTAAGACAGATTGTAATTAAATTTTTACCTCGAGAAACGTGAAGCGAAAGCCATCCATTGAAAAGAAAAGTCCATTTATAGTCACTCATGGCTTCAAAAGCCTTATTACTCGCCTTAAAGGGTTTTATAATCTTATTATTGATTTTAACTTGTATTTTTTTACAATTTTCATTAAGACATATTGTAATTGATTGTCTACCTCGAGAAACGTGAAGCGAAAGCCATCCATTAACAAGAAAAGTCCATTTGCAGTCACTGATCGCTTCAAAAACCCTATTCCCCTCTTTAAAAAATAGTTTTATGATCTCGTTATTAATTTAAAGTTGAATTTTTTTACATTTTTCATTAAAACATATTATAATTGAATGTTTACCTCAGGAAATGTGAAGCAAAAGCCATCCATTGACAAGAAAAGTCCATTTCCAGTCGCTCATGCCTTCGAAAGCCTTATTCCCCTCTTTAAATGGTTTTATAATCTCGTTATTAATTTAAAGTTGAATTTTTTTACAATTTTCATTCAAACATATTATAATTGAATGTTTACCTTGAGAAACGTGAAGTGAAAGCGATCGATTGACAAGAAAAGGCCATCTATAGTCACTCATGGTTTCTAAAGCCTTATTACTCGCATTAAAGGGTTTTATAATCTTATTATTGATTTTAGCTTGTATTTTTTTGCATTTTTCATTAAGAGAGATTGTAATTGAATGTTTACCTCGAGAAACGTGAGGTGAAAGCGATCGATTGACAAGAAAAGGCCATTTATTGTCACTCATGGCTTCAAAAGCCTTATTACTCGCCTTAAAGGGTTTTATAATCTTATTATTGATTTTAACTTGTATTTTTTACATTTTTCACTAAAACAGATTGTAATTGAATGTTTACCTCGGGAAATGTGAAGCGAAAGCCATCCATTGACAGGAAAAGTCCATTTGCGGTCACTCATGCCTTCGAAAGCCTTATTCCCCTCTTTAAATGTTTTTACAATCTCGTTATTAATTTAAAGTTGAATAATTTTACATTTTTCATTAAAACATATTATAATTGAATGTTTACCTTGAGAAACATGAAGTGAAAGCGATCGATTGATAAGAAAAGGCCATTTATAGTCACTCATGGCTTCGAAAGCCTTATTACTCGCCTTAAAGGGTTTTATAATCTTATTATTGATTTTAACTTGTATTTTTTTACATTTTTCATTAAGACAGATTGTTATTGATTGTCTACCTCGAGAAACGTGAAGTGAATGCCATCCATTAACAAGAAAAGTCCATTTGCAGTCACTGATCCCTTCAAAAACTCTATTCCCCTCTTTAAAAAATAGTTTTATGATCTTGTTATTGATTTAAAGTTGAATTTTTTTACATTTTTCATTAAAACATATGATAATTGAATGTTTACCTCAGGAAACGTGAAGCAAAAGCCATCCATTGACAAGAAAAGTCCATTTCCAGTCACTCATGCCTTCGAAAGCCTTATTCCCCTCTTTAAATGGTTTTATAATCTCGTTATTAATTTAAAGTTGAATTTTTTTACAATTTACATTCAAACATATTATAATTGAATGTTTACCTTGAGAAACGTGAAGTGAAAGCGATCGATTGACAAGTTAGGCCATCTATAGTCACTCATGGTTTCTAAAGCCTTATTACTCGCGTTAAAGGGTTTTATAATCTTATTATTGATTTTAGCTTGTATTTTTTTGCATTTTTCATTAAGACAGATTGTAATTGAATGTTTACCTCGGGAAACGTGAGGTGAAAGCGATCAATTGACAAGAAAAGGCCATTTATTGTCACTCATGGCTTCAAAAGCCTTATTACTCGCCTTAAAGGGTTTTATAATCTTATTATTGATTTTAACTTGTATTTTTTAAATTTTTCACTAAAACAGATTGTAATTGAATGTTTACCTCGGGAAATGTGAAGCGAAAGCCATCCATTGACAGGAAAAGTCCATTTGCAGTCACTCATGCCTTTGAAAGCCTTATTTGCCTCTTTAAATGATTTTATAATCTCGTTATTAATTTAAGGTTGAATTTTTTTACAATTTTCATTCAAACATATTATAATTGAATGTTTACCTTGAGAAACGTGAAGTGAAAGCGATCGATTGACAAGAAAAGGCCATCTATAGTCACTCATGGTTTCTAAAGCCTTATTACTTGCGTTAAAGGGTTTTATAATCTTATTATTGATTTTAGCTTGTATTTTTTTGTATTTTTCATTAAGACAGATTGTAATTGAATGTTTACCTCGAGAAACATGAAGCAAAAGCCATCCATTGACAAGAAAAGTCAACTTACAGTCACTCATGCCTTCGAAAGCCTTATTCCCCTCTTTAAATGGTTTTATGATCTCGTTATTAGTTTTAAGTTGAATTTTTTTACATTTTTCATTAAAACAGATTAAAATTGAATGTTTGCCTTGAGAAACATGAAGTGAAAGCAATCGATTGACAAGAAAAGTCCATTTATAGTCACTCATGGCTTCAAAAGCCTTATTACTCGCCTTAAAGGGTTTTATAATCTTATTATTGATTTTAACTTGTATTTTTTTACAATTTTCATTAAGACAGATTGTAATTGATTGTCTACCTCGAGAAACGTAAAGCGAAAGCCATCCATTAATAAGAAAAGTCCATTTGCAGTCATTGATCCCTTCAAAATCCCTATTCCCTTCTTTAAAAAATAGTTTTATGATCTCGTTATTAATTTAAAGTTGAATTTTTTTAGATTTTTCATTAAAACATATTATAATTGAATGTTTACCTCAAGAAACGTGAAGTGAAAGCCATCCAATGACAAGAAAATTCTATTTGCAGTCACTCATGCCTTCGAAAGCCTTATTCCCCTCTTTAAATGGTTTTATGATCTCGTTATTAATTTAAAGTTGAATTTTTTTACATTTTTCATTAAAACAGATTAAAATTGAATGTTTACCTTCAGAAACGTGAAGTGAAAGCGATCGATTGAAAAGAAAAGTCCATTTATAGTCACTCATGGCTTCAAAAGCCTTATTACTCGCCTTCAAGGGTTTTATAATCATATTATTGATTTTAACTTGCATTTTTTTACCTTTTTCATTAAGACAGATTGTAATTTAATGTTTACCTCAGGAAACGTGAAGCAAAAGCCATCCATTGACAAGAAAAGTCTATTTCCAGTCACTCATGCCTTCGAAAGCCTTATTCCCCTCTTTAAATGGTTTTATAATCTCGTTATTAATTTAAAGTTGAATTTTTTTACAATTTTCATTCAAACATATTATATATGAATGTTTACCTTGAGAAACGTGAAGTGAAAGCGATCAATTGACATGAAAAGGCGATCTATAGTCATTCATGGTTTCTAAAGCCTTATTACTCGTGTTAAAGGGTTTTATAATCTTATTATTGATTTTAGCTTGTATTTTTTTGCATTTCTCATTAAGACTGATTGTAATTAAATGTTTACCTCAGGAAACGTGAAGCGAAAGCCATCCATTGACAAGAAAAGTCCATTTGCAGTCACTCATGCCTTCGAAAGCCTTATTCGCCTCTTCAAATGGTTTTATAATCTCGTTATTAATTTAAGGTTGAATTTTTTTACATTTTTCATTAAAACATATTATCATTGAATGTTTACCTTGAGAAACCTGAAGTGAAAGCGATCGATTGACAAGAAAAGTCCATTTATAGTCACTCATGGCTTCAAAAGCCTTATTACTCGCCTTAAAGGGTTTTATAATCTTATTATTGATTTTAACTTGTATTTTTTTACATTTCTCATTAAGATAGATTGTAATTGAATGTTTACCTTGGGAAACGTGAAGCGAAAGTGATCGATTGACAAGAAAAGTCCATTTATAGTCACTCATGGCTTCTAAAGCCTTATTACTCGCTTTAAAGGGTTTTATAATCTTTTATTAATTTCAAGTTGTATCTTTTTACATTTTTCATCAAAACAGATTGTAATTGAATGTTTACCTCGAGAAACGTGAAGCGAAAGCCATCCATTGACAAGAAAAGTCAACTTACAGTCACTCATGCCTTCGAAAGCCTTATTCCCCTCTTTAAATGGTGTTATGATCTCGTTATAAATTTTAAGTTGAAGTTTTTTACATTTTTCATTAAAACATATTCAAATTGAATGTTTGCCTTGAGAAACATGAAGTGAAAGCAATCGATTGACAAGAAAAGTTCATTTATAGTCACTCATGGCTTCAAAAACCTTATTACTCGCCTTAAAGAGTTTTATAATCTTATTATTGATTTTAACTCGTATTTTTTTACAATTTTCATTAAGACAGATTGTAATTGATTGTCTACCTCGAGAAACGTAAAGCGAAAGCCATCCATTAACAAGAAAAGTCCATTTGTAATCATTGATCCCTTCAAAAACCCTATTCCCCTCTTTAAAAAATAGTTTTATGATCTCGTTATTAATTTAAAGTTGAATTTTTTTAGATTTTTCATTAAAACATATTATAATTTAATGTTTACCTCAGGAAACGTTAAGTGAAAGCCATCCATGAACAAGAAAAGTCTATTTGCAGTCACTCATGCCTTCGAAAGCCTTATTCCCCTCTTTAAATGGTTTTATGATATCGTTATTAATTTAAAGTTGAATTTTTTTTACATTTTTCATTAAAACTGATTAAAATTGAATGTTTACCTTCAGAAACGTGAAGTGAAAGCGATCGATTGAAAAGAAAAGTCCATTTATAGTCACTCATGGCTTCAAAAGCCTTATTACTCGCCTCAAAGGGTTTAATAATTATATTATTGATTTTAACTTGTATTTTTTTACATTTCTCATTAAGATAGATTGTAATTGAATGTTTACCTCTAGAAACGTGAAGCGAAAGTGATCGATTGACAAGAAAAGTCCATTTATAGTCATTCATGGCTTCTAAAGCCTTATTACTCGCTTTAAAGGGTTTTATAATCTTATTATTAATTTTAAGTTGTATCTTTTTTCATTTTTCATCAAAACAGATTGTAATTGATTGTTTACCTCGAGAAACGTGAAGCGAAAGCCATCCATTGACAAGAAAAGTCCATTTGCAGTCACTCATCCCTTCGAAAGCCTTATTCGCCTCTTTAAATGGTTTTATAATCTCGTCATTAATTTAAGGTTGAATTTTTTTGCATTTTTCATTAAAACATATTATAATTGAATGTTTACCTTGAGAAACCTGAAGTGAAAGCGATCGATTGACAAGAAAAGTCCATTTATAGTCACTCATGGCTTCAAAAGCCTTATTACTCGCCTTAAAGGGTTTTATAATCTTGTAATTGATTTTAACTTGTATTTTTTTACATTTCTCATTATGATAGATTGTAATTGAATGTTTACCTTGGGAAACATGAAGCGAAAGTGATCGATTGACAAGAAAAGTCCATTTATAGTCACTCATGGCTTCTAAAGCCTTATTACTCTCTTTAAAGGGTTTTATAATCTTATTATTAATTTTAAGTTGTATCTTTTTACATTTTTCATCAAAACAGATTGTAATTGAATGTTTACCTTGAGAAACGTGAAGCGAAAGCCATCCATTGACAAGAAAAGTCCATTTGCAGTCACTCATGCCTTCGAAAGCCTTATTTGCCTCTTTAAATGGTTTTATAATCTCGTTATTAATTGAAGGTTGAATTTTTTTACATTTTTCATTAAAACATATTATAATTGAATGTTTACCTTGAGAAACGTGAAGTGAAAGTGATCGATTGACAAGAAAACGCCATTTATAGTCATTCATGGCTTCAAGAGCCTTATTAGTCGCCCTAAAGGGTTTTATAATCTCATTATTGTTTTTAACTTGTATTTTTTTACATTTTTCATTAAGACAGATTGTAATATAATGTTTACCTTGAGAAACGTGAGGTGAAAGCGATCGATTGACAAGAAAAGGCCATTTATTGTCACTCGTGGCTTCAAAAGCCTTATTACTCGCCTTAAAGGGTTTCATAATCTTATTATTGATTTTAACTTGTATTTTTTACATTTTTCACTAAAACAGATTGTAATTGAATGTTTACCTCGGGAAATGTGAAGCGAAAGCCATCCATTGACAGGAAAAGTCCATTTGCAGTCACTCATGCCTTCGAAAGCCTTATTTGCCTCTTTAAATGGTTTTATAATCTCGTTATTGATTTGAGGTTCAATTTTTTTACATTTTTCATTAAAACATATTATAATTGATTGTTTACCTTGAGAAACGTGAAGTGAAAGCAATCGATTGACAAGAAAAGGCCATTTATAGTCATTCATGGCTTCAAGAGCTTTATTACTCGCCCTAAAGGGTTTTATAATCTCAGTACTATTTTTAACTTGTATTTTTTTACATTTTTCATTGAGACAGATTGTAATTGAATGTTTACCTTGAGAAACGTGAGGTGAAAGCGATCGATTGACTAGAAAAGGCCATTTATTGTCACTCATGGCTTCAAAAGCCTTATTACTCGCCTTAAAGGGTTTTATAATCTTATTATTGATTTTACCTTGTATTTTTTACATTTTTCACTAAAACAGATTGTAATTGAATGTTTACCTCTGAAAATGTGAAGCGAAACCCATCCATTGACAGGAAAAGTCCATTTGCGGTCACTCATGCCTTCAAAAGCCTTATTCCCCTCTTTAAATGTTTTTATAATCTCGTTATTGATTTAAAGTTGAATAATTTTACATTTTTCATTACAACATATTATAATTGAATGTTTACCTTGAGAAACGTGAAGTGAAAGCGATCGATTGATAAGAAAAGGCCATTTATAGTCACTCATGGCTTCGAAAGCCTTATTACTCGCCTTAAAGGGTTTTATAATCTTATTATTGATTTTAACTTGTATTTTTTTACATTTTTCATTAAGACAGATTGTAATTGAATTTTTACCTCGGGACGCGTGAAGGGAAAGCCATCCATTGACAAGAAAAGTCCATTTGTAGTCACTTATGCCTTCGAAAGCCTTATTACTCGTTTTAAAGGCTTTTATAATCTTATTATTGATTTTAACTTGAACTTTTTTACATTTTTCATTAAGGAAGATTGTAATTGAATGTTTACCTCGAGAAACGTGAAAGGAAAGCCATCCATTAACAAGAAAAGTCCATTTGCAGTCACTCATGCCTTCGAAAGCCTTATTCGCCTTTTTAAATGGTTTTATAATCTCGTTATTAATTTAAGGTTGAATTTTTTACATTTTTCATTAAAACATATTATGATTGAATGTTTACTTTGAGAAACGTGAAGTGAAAGCGATCGATTGACAAGAAAAGTCTATTTATAATCACTCATGGCTTCAAAAGCCTTAATACTCTCCTTAAAGGGTTTTATAATCTTATTATTGATTTTAACTTGTATTTTTTTACATTTTTCATTAAGACATATTGTAATTAAATTTTTACCTCGAGAAATGTGAAGCGAAAGCCATCCATTGAAAAGAAAAGTCCATTTATAGTCACTCAAGGCTTCAAAAGCCTTATTACTCGCCTTAAAGGGTTTTATAATCTTATTATTGATTTTAACTTGTACTTTTTTACAATTTTCATTAAGACAGATTGTAATTGATTGTCTACCTCGAGAAACGTGAAGCGAAAGCCATCCATTAACAAGAAAAGTCCATTTGCGGTCACCGATCCCTTCAAAAACCCTATTCCCCTCTTTAAAAAATAGTTTTATGATCTCGTTATTAATTTAAAGTTGATTTTTTTTACATTTTTCATTAAACACATATTATAATTGAATGTTTACCTCAGAAAACGTTAAGCAAAAGCCATCCATTGACAAGAAAAGTCCATTTCCAGTCGCTCATGCCTTCGAAAGCCTTATTCCCCTCTTTAAATGGTTTTATAATCTCGTTATTAATTTAAAGTTGAGTTTTTTTACAATTTTCATTCAAACATATTATAATTGATTGTTTACCTTGAGAAACGTGAAGTGAAAGGGATCGATTGACAAGAAAATGCCATCTATAGTCACTCATGGGTTCTAAAGCCTTATTACTCGCGTTAAAGGGTTTTATAATCTTATTATTGATTTTAGCTTCTATTTTTTTGCATTTTTCATTAAGACAGATTGTAATTGAATGTTTACCTTGGGAAACGTGAAGCGAAAGCCATCCACTGAAAAAAAAGTCCATTTATAGTCTCTCATGGCTTCAAAAGCCTTATTACTCGCCTTAAAGGGTTTTATAATCTTATTATTAATTTTAACTTGTATTTTTTTACAATTTTCATTAAGACAGATTGTAATTGATTGTCTACCTCGAGAAACGTGAATCGAAAGCCATCCATTAACAAGAAAAGTCCATTTGCAGTCACTGATCCCTTCAAAAACCCTATTCCCCTCTTTAAAAAATAGTTTTATGATCTCGTTATTAATTTAAAGTTGAATTTTTTTACATTTTTCATTAAAACATATTATAATTGAATATTTACCTCAGGAAACGTGAAGCAAAAGCCATCCATTGACAAGAAAAGTCCATTTCCAGTCGCTCTTGCCTTCGAAAGCCTTATTCCCTTCTTTAAATGATTTTATAATCTCGTTATTAATTTAAAGTTGAATTTTTTTACAATTTTCATGCAAACATATTATAATTGAATGTTTACCTTGAGAAACGTGAAGTGAAAATGATCGATTGACAAGAAAAGGCCATCTATAGTCACTCATGGTTTCTAAAGCCTTATTACTCGCGTTAAAGGGTTTTATAATCTTATTATTGATTTTAGCTTGTATTGTTTTGCATTTTTCATTAAGACAGATTGTAATTGAATGTTTACCTCGGGAACCGTGAAGCGAAAGCCATCCATGGACAAGAAAAGTCAACTTACAGCCACTCATGCCTTCGAAAGCCTTATTCGCCTCTTTAAATGGTTTTATGATCTCGTTATTAATTTTAAGTTGAATTTTTTTATATTTTTCATTAAAACATATTAAAATTGAATGTTTGCCTTAAGAAATATGAAGTGAAAGCAATCGATTGACAAGAAAAGTCCATTTATAGTCACTATTGGCTTCGAAAGCCTTATTACTCGCCTTAAAGGGTTTTATAATCATATTATTGATTTTAACTTGCATTCTTTTGCCTTTTTCATTAAGACAGATTGTAATTTAATGTTTACCTCAGGAAACGTGAAGTAAAAGCCATCCATTGACAAGAAAAGTCCATTTCCAGTCACTCATGCCTTCGAAAGCCTTATTCCTCTCTTTAAATGGTTTTATAATCTCGTGATTAATTTGAAGTTGAATTTTTTTATAATTTTTATTCAAACATATTATAATTGAATGTTTACATTGAGAAACGTGAAGTGAAAGCGATCGATTGACAAGAAAATGCCATCTATAGTCACTCATGGTTTCTAAAGCCTTATTACTCGCGTTAAAGGGGTTTATAATCTTATTATTGATTTTAGCTTGTATTTTTTTGTATTTTTCATTAAGACAGATTGTAATTGAATGTTTACCTCGAGAAACGTGAAGCGAAAGCCATCCATTGACAAGAAAACTCAACTTACAGTCACTCATGCCTTCGAAATCCTTATTCCCCTCTTTAAATGGTTTTATGATCTCGTTATTAATTTTAAGTTGAATTTTTTTACATTTTTCATTAAAACAGATTAAAGTTGAATGTTTGCCTTAAGAAACATGAAGTGAAAGTGATCGATTGATAAGAAAAGTCCATTTATAGTCACTCATGCCTTTTAAAGCCTTATTACTCGCTTTAAAGAGTTTGATAATCTTATTATTAATTTTAAGTTGTATCTTTTTTCATTTTTCATCAAAACAGATTGTATTTGAATGTTTACCTTGAGAAACGTGAAGCGAAAGCCATCCATTGATAAGAAAAGTCCATTTGCAGTCACTCATGCCTTCGAAAGCCTTATTCGCCTCTTTAAATTTTTTTATAATCTCGTTATTAATTTAAGGTTGAATTTTTTTACATTTTTCATTAAAACATATTATAATTGAATGTTTACCTTGAGAAACCTGAAGTGAAAGCGATCGATTTACAAGAAAAGTCCATTTATAGTCACTCATGGCTTCAAAAGCCTTATTACTCGCCTTAAAGGGTTTTATAATCTTATTATTGATTTTAACTTGTATTTTTTTACATTTCTCATTAAGATAGATTGTAATTGAATGTTTACCTTGGGAAACGTGAAGCGAAAGTGATCGATTGACAAGAAAAGTCCATTTATAGTCACTCATGGCTTCTAAAGCCTTATTACTCGCTTTAAAGGGTTTTATAATCTTATTATTAATTTTAAGTTGTATCTTTTTACATTTTTTATCAAAACAGATTGTAATTGAATGTTTACCTCGAGAAACGTGAAGCGAAAGCCATCCATTGACAAGAAAAGTCCATTTGCAGTCACTCATGCCTTCGAAACCCTTATTCCCCTCTTTAAATGGTTTTATAATCTCGTTATTAATTTAAGGTTGAATCTTTTTACATTTTTCCTTAAAACATATTATAATTGAATGTTTACCTTGAGAAACCTAAAGTGAAAGCGATCGATTGACAAGAAAAGTCCATTTATAGTCACTCATGGCTTCAAAAGCCTTATTACTCGCCTTAAAGGGTTTTATAATCTTATTATTGATTTTAACTTGTATTTTTTTACAATTTTAATTAAGACAGATTGTAATTGATTGTCTACCTCTAGAAACGTAAAGCGTAAGCCATCCATTAACAAGAAAAGTCCATTTGCAGTCATTGATCCCTTCAAAAACCCTATTCCCCTCTTTAAAAAATAGTTTTATGATCTCGTTATTAATTTAAAATTGAATTTTTGTAAATTATTCATTAAAACATATTATAATTAAATGTTTACCTCAGGAAACGTGAAGTGAAAGCCATCCATTGACAAGAAAAGTCCATTTGCAGTCACTCATGCCTTCGAAAGCCTTATTCCCCTCTTTAAATGGTTTTATGATCTCGTTATTAATTTAAAGTTGAATTTTTTTTACATTTTTCATTAAAACAGATTAAAATTAAATGTTTACCTTCAGAAACGTGAAGTGAAAGCGATCGATTGAAAAGAAAAGTCCATTTAGAGTCACTCATGGCTTCAAAAGCCTTATTACTCGCCTTAAAGGGTTTTATAATCATATTATTGATTTTAACTTGCATTTTTTTGCCTTTTTCAATAAGACAGATTGTAATTTAATGTTTACGTCAGGAAACGTGAAGCAAAAGCCATCCATTGACATGAAAAGTCCATTTCCAGTAACTCATGCCTTCGAAAGCTTTATTCCCCTCTTTAAATGGTTTTATAATCTCGTTATTAATTTAAAGTTGAATTTTTTTACAATTTTCATTCAAACATATTATAATTGAATGTTTACCTTAAGAAATGTGAAGTGAAAGCGATCGATTGATAAGAAAAGGCCATTTATAGTCACTCATGGCTTCGAAAGCCTTATTACTCGCCTTAAAGGGTTTTATAATCTTATTATTGATTTTAACTTGTATTTTTTTACATTTTTCATTAAGACAGATTGTAATTGAATTTTTACCTCGGGACGCGTGAAGTGAAAGCCATCCATTGACAAGAAAAGTCCATTTGTAGTCACTTATGCCTTCGAAAGCCTTATTACTCGTTTTAAAGGCTTTTATAATCTTATTATTGATTTTAACTTGAACTTTTTTACATTTTTCATTAAGGAAGATTGTAATTGAATGTTTACCTCGAGAAACGTGAAACGAAAGCCATCCATTAACAAGAAAAGTCCATTTGCAGTCACTCATGCCTTCGAAAGCCTTATTCGCCTTTTTAAATGGTTTTATAATCTCGTTATTAATTTAAGGTTGAATTTTTTACATTTTTCATTAAAACATATTATGATTGAATGTTTACTTTGAGAAACGTGAAGTGAAAGCGATCGATTGACAAGAAAAGTCTATTTATAATCACTCATGGCTTCAAAAGCCTTAATACTCTCCTTAAAGGGTTTTATAATCTTATTATTGATTTTAACTTGTATTTTTTTACATTTTTCATTAAGACATATTGTAATTAAATTTTTACCTCGAGAAATGTGAAGCGAAAGCCATCCATTGAAAAGAAAAGTCCATTTATAGTCACTCAAGGCTTCAAAAGCCTTATTACTCGCCTTAAAGGGTTTTATAATCTTATTATTGATTTTAACTTGTACTTTTTTACAATTTTCATTAAGACAGATTGTAATTGATTGTCTACCTCGAGAAACGTGAAGCGAAAGCCATCCATTAACAAGAAAAGTCCATTTGCGGTCACCGATCCCTTCAAAAACCCTATTCCCCTCTTTAAAAAATAGTTTTATGATCTCGTTATTAATTTAAAGTTGAATTTTTTTACATTTTTCATTAAACACATATTATAATTGAATGTTTACCTCAGAAAACGTTAAGCAAAAGCCATCCATTGACAAGAAAAGTCCATTTCCAGTCGCTCATGCCTTCGAAAGCCTTATTCCCCTCTTTAAATGGTTTTATAATCTCGTTATTAATTTAAAGTTGAATTTTTTTACAATTTTCATTCAAACATATTATAATTGATTGTTTACCTTGAGAAACGTGAAGTGAAAGGGATCGATTGACAAGAAAATGCCATCTATAGTCACTCATGGGTTCTAAAGCCTTATTACTCGCGTTAAAGGGTTTTATAATCTTATTATTGATTTTAGCTTCTATTTTTTTGCATTTTTCATTAAGACAGATTGTAATTGAATGTTTACCTTGGGAAACGTGAAGCGAAAGCCATCCACTGAAAAAAAAGTCCATTTATAGTCTCTCATGGCTTCAAAAGCCTTATTACTCGCCTTAAAGGGTTTTATAATCTTATTATTAATTTTAACTTGTATTTTTTTACAATTTTCATTAAGACAGATTGTAATTGATTGTCTACCTCGAGAAACGTGAATCGAAAGCCATCCATTAACAAGAAAAGTCCATTTGCAGTCACTGATCCCTTCAAAAACCCTATTCCCCTCTTTAAAAAATAGTTTTATGATCTCGTTATTAATTTAAAGTTGAATTTTTTTACATTTTTCATTAAAACATATTATAATTGAATATTTACCTCAGGAAACGTGAAGCAAAAGCCATCCATTGACAAGAAAAGTCCATTTCCAGTCGCTCTTGCCTTCGAAAGCCTTATTCCCTTCTTTAAATGATTTTATAATCTCGTTATTAATTTAAAGTTGAATTTTTTTACAATTTTCATGCAAACATATTATAATTGAATGTTTACCTTGAGAAACGTGAAGTGAAAATGATCGATTGACAAGAAAAGGCCATCTATAGTCACTCATGGTTTCTAAAGCCTTATTACTCGCGTTAAAGGGTTTTATAATCTTATTATTGATTTTAGCTTGTATTTTTTTGCATTTTTCATTAAGACAGATTGTAATTGAATGTTTACCTCGGGAACCGTGAAGCGAAAGCCATCCATGGACAAGAAAAGTCAACTTACAGCCACTCATGCCTTCGAAAGCCTTATTCCCCTCTTTAAATGGTTTTATGATCTCGTTATTAATTTTAAGTTGAATTTTTTTATATTTTTCATTAAAACATATTAAAATTGAATGTTTGCCTTAAGAAATATGAAGTGAAAGCAATCGATTGACAAGAAAAGTCCATTTATAGTCACTATTGGCTTCAAAAGCCTTATTACTCGCCTTAAAGGGTTTTATAATCATATTATTGATTTTAACTTGCATTCTTTTGCCTTTTTCATTAAGACAGATTGTAATTTAATGTTTACCTCAGGAAACGTGAAGTAAAAGCCATCCATTGACAAGAAAAGTCCATTTCCAGTCACTCATGCCTTCGAAAGCCTTATTCCTCTCTTTAAATGGTTTTATAATCTCGTGATTAATTTGAAGTTGAATTTTTTTATAATTTTTATTCAAACATATTATAATTGAATGTTTACATTGAGAAACGTGAAGTGAAAGCGATCGATTGACAAGAAAATGCCATCTATAGTCACTCATGGTTTCTAAAGCCTTATTACTCGCGTTAAAGGGGTTTATAATCTTATTATTGATTTTAGCTTGTATTTTTTTGTATTTTTCATTAAGACAGATTGTAATTGAATGTTTACCTCGAGAAACGTGAAGCGAAAGCCATCCATTGACAAGAAAACTCAACTTACAGTCACTCATGCCTTCGAAATCCTTATTCCCCTCTTTAAATGGTTTTATGATCTCGTTATTAATTTTAAGTTGAATTTTTTTACATTTTTCATTAAAACAGATTAAAGTTGAATGTTTGCCTTAAGAAACATGAAGTGAAAGTGATCGATTGATAAGAAAAGTCCATTTATAGTCACTCATGCCTTTTAAAGCCTTATTACTCGCTTTAAAGAGTTTGATAATCTTATTATTAATTTTAAGTTGTATCTTTTTTCATTTTTCATCAAAACAGATTGTATTTGAATGTTTACCTTGAGAAACGTGAAGCGAAAGCCATCCATTGATAAGAAAAGTCCATTTGCAGTCACTCATGCCTTCGAAAGCCTTATTCGCCTCTTTAAATTTTTTTATAATCTCGTTATTAATTTAAGGTTGAATTTTTTTACATTTTTCATTAAAACATATTATAATTGAATGTTTACCTTGAGAAACCTGAAGTGAAAGCGATCGATTGACAAGAAAAGTCCATTTATAGTCACTCATGGCTTCAAAAGCCTTATTACTCGCCTTAAAGGGTTTTATAATCTTATTATTGATTTTAACTTGTATTTTTTTACATTTCTCATTAAGATAGATTGTAATTGAATGTTTACCTTGGGAAACGTGAAGCGAAAGTGATCGATTGACAAGAAAAGTCCATTTATAGTCACTCATGGCTTCTAAAGCCTTATTACTCGCTTTAAAGGGTTTTATAATCTTATTATTAATTTTAAGTTGTATCTTTTTACAATTTTTATCAAAACAGATTGTAATTGAATGTTTACCTCGAGAAACGTGAAGCGAAAGCCATCCATTGACAAGAAAAGTCCATTTGCAGTCACTCATGCCTTCGAAACCCTTATTCCCCTCTTTAAATGGTTTTATAATCTCGTTATTAATTTAAGGTTGAATCTTTTTACATTTTTCCTTAAAACATATTATAATTGAATGTTTACCTTGAGAAACCTAAAGTGAAAGCGATCGATTGACAAGAAAAGTCCATTTATAGTCACTCATGGCTTCAAAAGCCTTATTACTCGCCTTAAAGGGTTTTATAATCTTATTATTGATTTTAACTTGTATTTTTTTACAATTTTAATTAAGACAGATTGTAATTGATTGTCTACCTCTAGAAACGTAAAGCGTAAGCCATCCATTAACAAGAAAAGTCCATTTGCAGTCATTGATCCCTTCAAAAACCCTATTCCCCTCTTTAAAAAATAGTTTTATGATCTCGTTATTAATTTAAAATTGAATTTTTGTAAATTATTCATTAAAACATATTATAATTAAATGTTTACCTCAGGAAACGTGAAGTGAAAGCCATCCATTGACAAGAAAAGTCCATTTGCAGTCACTCATGCCTTCGAAAGCCTTATTCCCCTCTTTAAATGGTTTTATGATCTCGTTATTAATTTAAAGTTGAATTTTTTTTACATTTTTCATTAAAACAGATTAAAATTAAATGTTTACCTTCAGAAACGTGAAGTGAAAGCGATCGATTGAAAAGAAAAGTCCATTTAGAGTCACTCATGGCTTCAAAAGCCTTATTACTCGCCTTAAAGGGTTTTATAATCATATTATTGATTTTAACTTGCATTTTTTTGCCTTTTTCAATAAGACAGATTGTAATTTAATGTTTACGTCAGGAAACGTGAAGCAAAAGCCATCCATTGACATGAAAAGTCCATTTCCAGTAACTCATGCCTTCGAAAGCTTTATTCCCCTCTTTAAATGATTTTATAATCTCGTTATTAATTTAAAGTTGAATTTTTTTACAATTTTCATTCAAACATATTATAATTGAATGTTTACCTTAAGAAATGTGAAGTGAAAGCGATCGATTGACAAGAAAAGGCCATCTATAGTCACTCATGGTTTCTAAAGCCTTATTACTCGCGTTAAAGGGTTTTATAATTTTATTACTGATTTTAGCTTGTAATTTTTTACATTTTTCATTAAGACAGATTGTAATTGAATGTTTACCTCAAGAAACGTGAAGCGAAAGCCATCCATTGACAAGAAAAGTCAACTTGCAGTCACTCATGCCTTCGAAAGCCTTATTCCCCTCTTTAAATGGTTTTATGATCTCGTTATTAATTTTAAGTTGAATTTTTTTACATTTTTCATTAAAACAGATTAAAATTGAATGTTGGCCGTGAGAAACGTGATGTGAAAGCAATCGATTGACAAGAAAAGTCCATTTATAGTCACTCATGGCTTCAAAAGCCTTATTACTCGCCTTAAAGGGTTTTATAATCTTATTATTGATTTTAACTTATATTTTTTTACAATTTTCATTAAGAGAGATTGTAATTGATTGTCTACCTCGAGAAACGTAAAGCGAAAGCCATCCATTAACAAGAAAAGTCCATTTGCAATCACTGATCCCTTCAAAAACCCTATTCCCCTCTTTAAAAAATAGTTTTATGAACTGGTTATTAATTTAAAGTTGAATTTTTTTACATTTTTCATTAAAACATATTATGATTGAATGTTTACCTCAGGAAACGTGAAGTGAAAGCCATCCATTGAGAAGAAAAGTCCATTTGCAATCACTCATCCCTTCGAAAGCCTTATTCCCCTCTTTAAATGGTTTTATGATCTCGTTATTAAATTAAAGTTGAATTTTTTTTACATTTTTCATTAAAACAGATTAAAATTGAATGTTTACCTTCAGAAACGTGAAGTGAAAGCGATCGATTGAAAAGAAAAGTCCATTTATAATCACTCAAGGCTTCAAAAGCCTTATTACTCGCCTTAAAGGGTTTTATAATCATATTATAGATTTTAACTTGTATTTTTTTACATTTCTCATTAAGATAGATTGTAATTGAATGTTTACCTCGAGAAATGTGAAGCGAAAGTGATCGATTAACAAGAAAAGTCCATTTATAGTCACTTATGTCTTCTAAAGCCTTATTACTCGCTTTAAAGGGTTTTATAATCTTATTATTGATTTTAACTTGTATTTTTTTACAATTTTCATTAAGACTGATTGTAATTGATTGTCTACCTCGAGAAACGTGAAGCGAAAGCCATCCATTAACAAGAAAGGTCCATTTACAGTCACTGATCCCTTCAAAAACCCTATTCCCCACTTTAAAAAATCGTTTTATGCTCTCGTTATTAAGTTAAAGTTGAATTTTTTTACATTTTTCATTAAAACATATTATGATTGAATGTTTACCTCAGCAAACGTGAAGTGAAAGCCATCCATTGAGAAGAAAAGTCCATTTGCAATCACTCATGCCTTCGAAAGCCTTATTCCCCTCTTTAAATGGTTTTATGATCTCGTTATTAATTTAAAGTTGAATTTTTTTTATATTTTTCATTAAAACAGATTAAAATTGAATGTTTACCTTCAGAAACGTGAAGTGAAAGCGATCGATTGAAAAGAAAAGTCCATTTATAGTCACTCATGGTTTCAAAAGCATTATTACTCGCCTTAAAGGGTTTTATAATCATATTATTGATTTTAGCTTGTATTTTTTTGCATTTTTCATTAAGACAGATTGTGATTGAATGTTTACCTCGAGAAACATGAAGCGAAAGCCATCCATTGACAAGAAAAGTCAACTTGCAGTCACTCATCCCTTCGAAAGCCTTATTCCCCTCTTTAAATGGTTTTATGATCTCGTTATTAATTTTAAGTTGAATTTTTTTAAATTTTTCTTTAAAACAGATTAAAATTGAATGTTTGCCGTGAGAAACGTGAAGTGAAAGCAATCGATTAACAAGAAAAGTCCATTTATAGTCACTCATGGCTTCAAAACCCTTATTACTCGCCTTAAAGGGTTTTATAATCTTATTATTAATTTTAACTTGTATTTTTTTATAATTTTCATTAAGCCAGATTGTAATTGATTGTCTACCTCGAGAAACGTGAAACGAAAGCCATCCATTAAAAAGAAAAGTCCATTTGCAGTCACTGATAAATTCAAAAACCCTATTCCTCTCTTTAAAAAATAGTTTTATGATCTCGTTATTAATTTAAAGTTGAATTTTTTTACATTTTTTATTAAAACATATTATAATTGAATGTTTCCCTCAGGAAACGTGAAGCAAAAGCCATCCATTGACAAGAAAAGTCCATTTGCAGTCACTCATGCCTTCGAAAGCCTTATTCCCCTCTTTAAATGGTTTTATAATCCCGTTATTAATTTAAAGTTGAATTTTTTTACAATTTTCATTCAAACATATTATAATTGAATGTTTACCTTGAGAAACGTGAAGTGAAAGTGATCGATTGACAAGAAAAGGCCATCTATAGTCACTCATGGTTTCTAAAGTCTTATTACTCGCGTTAAAGGGTTTTATAATCTTATTATTAATTTTAACTTGTATTTTTTTACAATTTTCATTATGCCAGATTGTAATTGATTGTCTACCTCGAGAATCGTGAAGCGAAAGCGATTGATTGACAAGAAAAGGCCATCTATAGTCACTCATGGTTTCTAAAGCCTTATTACTCGCGTTAAAGGGTTTTATAATCTTATTACTGATTTTAGCTTGTATTTTTTTGCATTTTTCATTAAGACGGATTGTAATTGAATGTTTACCTCAGGAAACGTGAAGTGAAAGCCATCCATTGACAAGAAAAGTCAACTTGCAGTCACTCATGCCTTCGAAAGCCTTATTCCCCTCTTTAAATGGTTTTATGATCTCGTTATTAATTTTAAGTTGAATTTTTTTACATTTTTCATTAAAACAGATTAAAATTGAATGTTTGCCGTGAGAAACGTGAAGTGAAAGCAATCGATTGAGAAGAAAAGTCCATTTATAGTCACTCATGGCTTCAAAAGCCTTATTACTCGCCTTAAAGGGTTTTATAATCTTATTATAGATTTTAACTTGTATTTTTTTACAATTTTCATTAAGACAGATTGTAATTGATTGTCTACCTCAAGAAACGTGAAGCGAAAGCCATCCATTAACAAGAAAAGTCCATTTGCAGTCACTAATCCCTTCAAATACCCTATTCCACTCTTTAAAAAATAGTTTTATGATCTCGTTATTAATTTAAAGTAGAATTTTTTTACATTTTTCATTAAAACATATTATGATTGAATGTTTACCCCAGGAAACGTGAAGTGAAAGCCATCCATTGAGAAGAAAAGTCCATTTGCAGTAACTATTGCCTTTGAAAGCCTTATTCCCCTCTTTAAATGGTTTTATGATCTCGTTATTAATTTAAAGTTGAATTTTTTTTTACATTTTTCATTAAAACAGATTAAAATTGAATGTTTACCTTCAGAAACGGGAAGTGAAAGCGATCGATTGAAAAGAAAAGTCCATTTATAGTCACTCATGGCTTCAAAAAGCCTTATTACTCGCCTTAAAGGGTTTTATAATCATATTATTGATTTTAACTTGTATTTTTTTGCATTTCTCATTAAGATAGATTGTAATTGAATGTTTACCTCGAGAAACGTGAAGCGAAAGTGCTCGATTGACAAGAAAAGTCCATTTATAGTCACTCATGGCTTCTAAAGCCTTATTACTCGCTTTAAAGGGTTTTATAATCTTATTATTGATTTTAACTTGTATTGTTTTACATTTTTCATTAAGACAGATTGTAATTAATTTTTTACCTTGAGAAACGTGAAGCGAAAGCCATCCATTGAAAAGAAAAGTCCATTTATAGTCACTCATGGCTTCAAAAGCCTTATTACTCGCCTTAAAGGGTTTTATAATCTTATTATTGATTTTAACTTGTATTTTTTTACAATTTTCATTAAGACAGATTGAAATGGATTGTCTACCTCCAGAAACGTAAAGCGAAAGCCATCCATTATCAAGAAAAGTCCATTTGCAGTCATTGATCCCTTTAAAAACCCTATTCCCCTCTTTAAAAAATAGTTTTATGATCTCGTTATTAATTTAAAGTTGAATTTTTTTAAATTTTTTATTAAAACATATTATAATTGATTGTTTACCTCAGGAAACGTGAAGTGAAAGCCATCCATTGAAAAGAAAAGTCCATTTGCAGTCACTCATGCCTTCGAAAGCCTTATTCCCCTCTTTAAATGGTTTTATGATCTCGTTATTAATTTAAAGTTGAATTTTTTTTACATTTTTCATTAAAACAGATTAAAATTGAATGTTTACCTTCAGAAACGTGAAGTGAAAGCGATCGATTGAAAAGAAAAGTCCATTTATAGTCACTCATGGCTTCAAAAGCCTTATTACTCGCCGTAAAGGGTTTTATAATCATATTATTGATTTTAACTTGTATTTTTTTTCCTTTTTCATTAAGACAGATTGTAATTTAATGTTTACCTCAGGAAGCGTGAAGCGAAAGCCATCCATTGACAAGAAAAGTCCCTTTACAGTCAGTCATGCCTTCGAAAGCTTTATTCCCCTCTTTAAATGGTTTTATAATCTCGTTATTAATTTAAAGTTGAATATTTTTACATTTTTCATTGAAACTTATTATAATTGAATGTTTACCTTGAGAAACGTGGAGTGAAAGCGATTGATTGACAAGAAAAGGCCATTTATAGTCATTCATGGCTTCAAAAGCATTATTACTCACCCTAAAGGGTTTTATAATCTCATTATTGATTTTAACTTGTATTTTTTTATATTTTTCATTAAGATAGATTGTAATTGAATGTTTACCTTGAGAAACGTGAGGTGAAAGCGATCGATTGACAAGAAAAGGCCATTTATAGTCACTCACGGCTTCAAAAGCCTTGTTACTCGCCTTAAAGGGTTTTATAATCTTATTATTGATTTTAACTTGTATTTTCTTACATTTCTCATTAAGATTGGTTGTAATAGAATGTTTACCTCAGGAAACGTGAAGCGAAAGTGATCAATTGACAAGAAAAGTCCATTTATAGTCACTCATGGCTTCTAAAGCCTTATTACTCGCTTTAAAGGGTTTTATAATGTTATTATTGATTTTAACTTGTAGTTTTTTACATTTTTCATTAAGACAGATTGTAATTAATTTTTTACCTTGAGAAACGTGAAGCGAAAGCCATCCATTGAAAAGAAAAGTCCATTTATAGTCACTCATGGCTTCAAAAGCCTTATTACTAGCCTTAAAGGGTTTTATAATCTTATTATTGATTTTAACTTGTATTATTTTACAAGTTTCATTAAGACAGATTGTAATTGATTGTCTACCTAGAGAAACGTGAAGTTAAAGTCATCCATTAACAAGAAAAGTCCATTTACAGTCACTGATCCCTTCAAAAACCCTATTCTCCTCTTTAAAAAATAGTTTTATGATCTCGTTATTAATTTAAAGTTGAATTTTTTTACATTTTTCATTAAAACTTATTATAATTGAATGTTTACCTCAGGAAACGTGAAGTGAAAGCCATCCATTGACAAGAAAAGTCCATTTGCAGTCACTCATGCCTTCGAAAGCCTTATTCCCCTCTTTAAATGGTTTTATGATCTCGTTATTAATTTAAAGTTGAATTTTTTTTACATTTTTCATTGAAACTTATTATAATTGAATGTTTACCTTGAGAAACGTGGAGTGAAAGCGATCGATTGAAAAGAAAAGTCCATTTATAGTCACTCATGGCTTCAAAAGCCTTATTACTCGCCGTAAAGGGTTTTATAATCATATTATTGATTTTAACTTGTATTTTTTTTCCTTTTTCATTAAGACAGATTGTAATTTAATGTTTACCTCAGGAAACGTGAAGCGAAAGCCATCCATTGACAAGAAAAGTCCCTTTACAGTCAGTCATGCCTTCGAAAGCTTTATTCCCCTCTTTAAATGGTTTTATAATCTCGTTATTAATTTAAAGTTGAATATTTTTACATTTTTCATTGAAACTTATTATAATTGAATGTTTACCTTGAGAAACGTGGAGTGAAAGCGATTGATTGACAAGAAAAGGCCATTTATAGTCATTCATGGCTTCAAAAGCATTATTACTCACCCTAAAGGGTTTTATAATCTCATTATTGATTTTAACTTGTATTTTTTTATATTTTTCATTAAGATAGATTGTAATTGAATGTTTACCTTGAGAAACGTGAGGTGAAAGCGATCGATTGACAAGAAAAGGCCATTTATAGTCACTCACGGCTTCAAAAGCCTTGTTACTCGCCTTAAAGGGTTTTATAATCTTATTATTGATTTTAACTTGTATTTTCTTACATTTCTCATTAAGATTGGTTGTAATAGAATGTTTACCTCAGGAAACGTGAAGCGAAAGTGATCAATTGACAAGAAAAGTCCATTTATAGTCACTCATGGCTTCTAAAGCCTTATTACTCGCTTTAAAGGGTTTTATAATCTTATTATTGATTTTAACTTGTATTGTTTTACATTTTTCATTAAGACAGATTGTAATTAATTTTTTACCTTGAGAAACGTGAAGCGAAAGCCATCCATTGAAAAGAAAAGTCCATTTATAGTCACTCATGGCTTCAAAAGCCTTATTACTCGCCTTAAAGGGTTTTATAATCTTATTATTGATTTTAACTTGTATTTTTTTACAATTTTCATTAAGACAGATTGAAATGGATTGTCTACCTCCAGAAACGTAAAGCGAAAGCCATCCATTATCAAGAAAAGTCCATTTGCAGTCATTGATCCCTTTAAAAACCCTATTCCCCTCTTTAAAAAATAGTTTTATGATCTCGTTATTAATTTAAAGTTGAATTTTTTTAAATTTTTCAGTAAAACATATTATAATTGATTGTTTACCTCAGGAAACGTGAAGTGAAAGCCATCCATTGAAAAGAAAAGTCCATTTGCAGTCACTCATGCCTTCGAAAGCCTTATTCCCCTCTTTAAATGGTTTTATGATCTCGTTATTAATTTAAAGTTGAATTTTTTTTACATTTTTCATTAAAACAGATTAAAATTGAATGTTTACCTTCAGAAACGTGAAGTGAAAGCGATCGATTGAAAAGAAAAGTCCATTTATAGTCACTCATGGCTTCAAAAGCCTTATTACTCGCCGTAAAGGGTTTTATAATCATATTATTGATTTTAACTTGTATTTTTTTTCCTTTTTCATTAAGACAGATTGTAATTTAATGTTTACCTCAGGAAGCGTGAAGCGAAAGCCATCCATTGACAAGAAAAGTCCCTTTACAGTCAGTCATGCCTTCGAAAGCTTTATTCCCCTCTTTAAATGGTTTTATAATCTCGTTATTAATTTAAAGTTGAATATTTTTACATTTTTCATTGAAACTTATTATAATTGAATGTTTACCTTGAGAAACGTGGAGTGAAAGCGATTGATTGACAAGAAAAGGCCATTTATAGTCATTCATGGCTTCAAAAGCATTATTACTCACCCTAAAGGGTTTTATAATCCCATTATTGATTTTAACTTGTATTTTTTTATATTTTTCATTAAGATAGATTGTAATTGAATGTTTACCTTGAGAAACGTGAGGTGAAAGCGATCGATTGACCAGAAAAGGCCATTTATAGTCACTCACGGCTTCAAAAGCCTTGTTACTCGCCTTAAAGGGTTTTATAATCTTATTATTGATTTTAACTTGTATTTTCTTACATTTCTCATTAAGATTGGTTGTAATAGAATGTTTACCTCAGGAAACGTGAAGCGAAAGTGATCAATTGACAAGAAAAGTCCATTTATAGTCACTCATGGCTTCTAAAGCCTTATTACTCGCTTTAAAGGGTTTTATAATGTTATTATTGATTTTAACTTGTATTTTTTTACATTTTTCATTAAGACAGATTGTAATTAAATTTTTACCTTGAGAAACGTGAAGCGAAAGCCATCCATTGAAAAGAAAAGTCCATTTATAGTCACTCATGGCTTCAAAAGCCTTATTACTAGCCTTAAAGGGTTTTATAATCTTATTATTGATTTTAACTTGTATTATTTTACAAGTTTCATTAAGACAGACTGTAATTGATTGTCTACCTAGAGAAACGTGAAGTGAAAGTCATCCATTAACAAGAAAAGTCCATTTGCAGTCACTGATCCCTTCAAAAACCCTATTCTCCTCTTTAAAAAATAGGTTTATGATCTCGTTATTAATTTAAAGTTGAATTTTTTTACATTTTTCATTAAAACTTATTATAATTGAATGTTTACCTTAGGAAACGTGAAGTGAAAGCCATCCATTGACAAGAAAAGTCCATTTGCAGTCACTCATGCCTTCGAAAGCCTTATTCCCCTCTTTAAATGGTTTTATGATCTCGTTATTAATTTAAAGTTGAATTTTTTTTACATTTTTCATTAAAACAGATTAAGATTGAATGTTTACCTTCAGAAACGTGAAGTGAAAGCGATCGATTGACAAGAAAAGGCCATTTATAGTCATTCATGGCTTCAAGAGCCTTATTACTCGCCCTAAAGGGTTTTATAATCTCATTACTGTTTTTAACTTGTATTTCTTTATATTTTTCATTAAGGTAGATTGTAATTGAATGTTTACCTTGAGAAACGTGAGGTGAAAGCGATCGATTGACAAGAAAAGGCCATTTATTATCACTCATGGCTTCAAAAGCCTTATTACTCGCCTTAAAGGGTTTTATAATTTTATTATTGATTTTAACTTGTATTTTCTTACATTTTTCATTAAGACAGATTGTAATTGAATTTTTATATCGGGACGCGTGAAGTGAAAGCCATCCATTGACAAGAGAAGTCCATTTGCAGTCACTCATGCCTTCGAAAGCCTTATTACTCGCTTTAAAGGCTTTTATAATCTTATTATTGATTTTAACTTGAACTTTTTTACATTTTTCATTAAGAAAGATTGTAATTGAATGTTTACCTCGAGAAACGTGAAGCGAAAGCCATCCATTGACAAGAAAAGTCCATTTGCAGTCACTCATGCCTTCGAAAGCCTTATTCGCCTTTTTAAATGGTTTTATAATCTCGTTATTAATTTAAGGTTGAATTTTTTTACATTTTTCATTAAAACATATTATGATTGAATGTTTACTTTGAGAAACGTGAAGTGAAAGCGATCGATTGACAAGAAAAGTCCATTTATAGTCACTCATGGCTTCAAAAGCCTTATTACTCTGCTTAAAGGGTTTTATAATCTTATTATTGATTTTAACTTGTATTTTTTTACATTTTTCATGAAGACAGATTGTAATTAAATTTTTACCTCGAGAAACATGAAGTGAAAGCCATCCATTGAAAAGAAAAGTCCATTTATAGTCACTCATGGCTTCAAAAGCCTTATTACTCGCCTTAAAGGGTTTTATAATCTTATTATTGATTTTAACTTGTATTTTTTTACATTTCTCATTAAGATAGGTTGTAATTGAATGTTTACCTCAGGAAACGTGAAGCGAAAGTGATCAATTGACAAGAAAAGTCCATTTATAGTCACTCATGGCTTCTAAAGCCTTATAACTCGCTTTAAAGGGTTTTATAATCTTATTATTGATTTTAACTTGTATTTTTTTACATTTTTCATTAAGACAGATTGTAATTAAATTTTTACCTCGAGAAACGTGAAGCGAAAGCCATCGATTGAAAAGAAAAGTCCATTTATAGTCACTCATGGCTTCAAAAGCCTTATTACTCGCCTTAAAGGGTTTTATAATCTTATTATTGATTTTAACTTGTATTTTTTTACAATTTTCATTAAGACAGATTGTAATTGATTGTCTACCTCCAGAAACGTAAAGCGAAAGCCATCCATTAACAAGAAAAGTCCATTTGCAATCATTGATCCCTTCAAAAACCCTATTCCCCTCTTTAAAAAATAGTTTTATGATCTCGTTATTAATTTAAAGTTGAATTTTTTAAAATTTTTCATTAAAACATATTATAATTGAATGTTTACCTCAGGAAACGTGAAGTGAAAGCCATCCATTGACAAGAAAAGTCCATTTGCAGTCACTCATACCTTCGAAAGCCTTATTCCCCTCTTTAAATGGTTTTATGATCTCGTTATTAATTTAAAGTTGAATTTTTTTTACATTTTTCATTAAAACAGATTAAAATTGAATGTTTACCTTCAGAAACGTGAAGTGAAAGCGATCGATTGAAAAGAAAAGTCCATTTATAGTCACTCATGGCTTTAAAAGCCTTATTACTCGCCTTAAAGGGTTTTATAATCATATTATTGATTTTAACTTGTATTTTTTTACATTTCTCATTAAGATAGATTGTAATTGAATGTTTACCTTGAGAAACGTGAGGTGAAAGCGATCGATTGACAAGAAAAGGCCATTTATAGTCACTCATGGCTTCAAAAGCCTTGTTACTCGTCTTAAAGGGTTTTATAATCTTATTACTGATTTTAACTTGTATTTTTTTACATTTCTCATTAAGATTGGTTGTAATTGAATGTTTACCTCAGGAAACGTGAAGCGAAAGTGATCAATTGACAAGAAAAGGCCATTTATAGTCACTCATGGCTTCAAAAGCCTTGTTACTCGTCTTAAAGGGTTTTATAATCTTATTACTGATTTTAACTTGTATTTTTTTACATTTCTCATTAAGATTGGTTGTAATTGAATGTTTACCTCAGGAAACGTGAAGCGAAAGTGATCAATTGACAAGAAAAGTCCATTTATAGTCACTCATGGCTTCTAAAGCCTTATAACTCGCGTTAAAGGGTTTTATAATCTTATTATTGATTTTAGCTTGTATTGTTTTGCATTTTTCATTAAGACAGATTGTAATTGAATGTTTACCTCAGGAAACGTGAGGTGAAAGCGATCGATTGACAAGAAAAAGTCATTTATAGTCACTCATGGCTTCAAAAGCGTTATTACTCTCCTTAAAGGGTTTTATAATCTTATTATTGATTTTAACTTGTATTTTTTTACATTTTTCATTAAGACAGATTGTAATTGAATGTTTACCTCAAGAAACGTGAAGCGAAAGCCATCCATTGACAAGAAAAGTCCATTTACAGTCACTCATGCCTTCGAATGCCTTATTCCCCTCTTTAAATGGTTTTATGATCTCGTTATTAATTTAAAGTTGAATTTTTTTGCATTTTTCATTAAAGCAGATTAAAATTAAATGTTTACCTTGAGAAACGTGAAGTGAAAGCGATCGATTAAGAAGAAAAGTCCATTTATAGTCGTTCATGGTTTCTAAAGCCTTATTACTCGCTTTAAGTGGTTTTATAATCTTATTAGTGATTTTAAGTTGAATTCTTTTACATTTTCCATTAAAACAAATTATAAGTTAATGTATACCTCGAGAAATGCGAAGTGAAAGCCATCCATTGACAAGAAAAGTCCATTTACAGTCACTCATGCCTTCGAAAGCCTTATTCCCCTATTTAAATGGTTTTACGATCTCGTAATTAATTTTAAACTGAAGTTTTTTACATTTTTTATTAAAACAGGTTAAAATTAAATGTTTGCCTTGAGAAACGTGAAGTGAAAGCGATCGATTGACAAGAAAAGTCCATTTATAGTGACTCATGGCTTCTAAAGCCTTATTACTCGCTTTAAATGGTTTTATAATCTTATTTTTGATTTTAAGTTGAATTCTTTTACATTTTCCATTAAAACAAATTATAATTAAATGTTTGCCTTGGGAAACATGAAGCGAAAGCCATCCATTGACAAAATAAGTTCATTTATAGTCACTCATGGCTTTAAAAGCCTTATTACTCGCGTTAAAGGGTTTTATAATCTTATTATTGATTTTAACTTATATTTTTTTGTATTTTTCATTAAGACAGATTGTAATTGAATGTTTACCTCAGGAAACGTGGAGCCAAAGCCATCCATTGAGAAGAAAAGTCCATTTGCAGTCACTCATGCCTTCGAAAGCCTTATTCCCCTCTTTAAATAGTTTTATGATCCCGTTATTATTTTTAAATTGAATTTTTTTACATTTTTCATTAAAACAGATTAAAATTGAATATTTACCTTGAGAAACGTGAGATGAAAGCGATCGATTGACAAGAAAAGGCCATTTATAGTCACTCGTGGCTTCAAAAGCGTTATTACTTGCCTTAAAGGGTTTTATAATCTTATTATTGATTTTAACTTGTATTTTTTTACATTTTTCATTAAGACAGATTGTAATTGAATGTTTACGTTGGGAAACGTGAAGCAAAAACCATCCATTGACAAGAAAAGTCCATTTGCAGTCACTCATGCCTTCGCAAACCCTATTCCCCTCTTTAAATTGTTTTATGCTCTCGTTATTAATTTTAAATTGAATTTTTTTACATTTTTCATTAAAACAGATTCAAATTGAATGTTTACCTTGAGAAACGTGAAGTGAAAGCGATCGATTGACAAGAAAAAGCCATTTATAGTCACTCATGGCTTCAAAAGCGTTATTACTCTCCTTAAAGGGTTTTATAATCTTATTATTGATTTTAACTTGCATTTTTTTATATTTTTCATTAAGACAGATTGTAATTGAATGTTTACCATGATAAACGTGAGGTGAAAGCGATCGATTGACAAGAAAAGGCCATTTATTGTCACTAATGGCTTCAAAAGCCTTATTACTCGCCTTCAAGGGTTTTATAATCTTATTATTGATTTTAACTTGTATTTTTTACATTTTTCACTAAAACAGATTGTACTTGAATGTTTACCTCGGGAAATGTGAAGCGAAAGGTATCCATTGACAGGAAAAGTCCATTTGCGGTCACTCATGCCTTCGAAAGCCTTATTCCCCTCTTTAAAGGTTTTTATAATCTCGTTATTAATTTAAAGTTGAATAATTTTACATTTTTCATTAAAACATATTATAATTGAATGCTTACCTTGAGAAACGTGAAGTGAAAGCGATCGATTGATAAGAAAAGGCCATTTATAGTCACTCATGGCTTCAAAAGCCTTATTACTCGCCTTAAAGGGTTTTATAATCTTATTATTGATTTTAACTTGTATTTTTTTACATTTCTCATTAAGATAGATTGTAATTGAATGTTTACCTCGGGAAACGTGAAGCGAAAGTGATCGATTGACAAGAAAAGTCCATTTATAGTCACTCATGGCTTCTAAAGCCTTATTACTCGCCTTAAAGGGTTTTATAATCTTATTAATAATTTTAACTTCTATGTTTTACATTTTGCACTAAAACATATTGTAATTGAATGTTTACCTCGGGAAATGTGAAGCGAAAGCCATCCATTGACAGGAAAAGTCCATTTGCGGTCACTCATGCCTTCGAAAGCCTTATTCCCCTCTTTAAATGTTTTTATAATCTCGTTATTAATTTAAAGTTGAATAATTTTACATTTTTCATTAAAACATATTATAATTGAATGTTTACCTTCAGAAACGTGATGTGAAAGCGATCGATTGATAAGAAAAGGCCATTTATAGTCACTCATGGCTTCAAAAGCCTTATTACTCGCCTTAAAGGGTTTTATAATCTTATTATTGATTTTCACTTGTATTTTTTTACATGTTTCATTAAGACAGATTGTAATTGAATTTTTACCTCGGGACACGTGAAGTGAAAGCCATCCATTGACAAGAAAAGTCCATTTGCAGTCACTCATGGCTTCGAAAGCCTTATTCCCCTCTTTAAATGGTTTTATGATCTCGTTATTAATTTTAAATTGAATTTTCTTACATTTTTTATTAAAAGAGATTAAAATGGAATGTTTACCTTGAGAAACGTGAGGTGAAAGCGATCGATTGACATGAAAAAGCCATTTATAGTCACTCATGGCTTCAAAAGCGTTATTACTCTCCTTAAAGGGTTTTATAATCTTATTATTGATTTTAACTTGTAGTTTTTTACATTTTTCATTAAGACAGATTGTAATTGAATGTTTACCTCAAGAAACGTGAAGCAAAAGCCATCCATTGACAAGAAAAGTCCATTTACAGTCACTCATGCCTTCGAATGCCTTATTCCCCTCTTTAAATGGTTTTATGATCTCGTTATTAATTTAAAGTTGAATTTTTTTGCATTTTTCTTTAAAGCAGATTAAAATTAAATGTTTACCTTGAGAAACGTGAAGTGAAAGCGATCGATTAAGAAGAAAAGTCCATTTATAGTCGCTCATGGTTTCTAAAGCCTTATTACTCGCTTTAAGTGGTTTTATAATCTTATTAGTGATTTTAAGTTGAATTCTTTTACATTTTCCATTAAAACAAATTATAATTTAATGTATACCTCGAGAAATGCGAAGCGAAAGCCATCCATTGACAAGAAAAGTCCATTTACAGTCACTCATGCCTTCGAAAGCCTTATTCCCCTATTTAAATGGTTTTACGATCTCGTAAGTAATTTTAAATTGAAGTTTTTTACATTTTTTATTAAAACAGGTTAAAATTAAATGTTTGCCTTGAGAAACGTGAAGTGAAAGCGATCGATTGACAAGAAAAGTCCATTTATAGTGACTCATGGCTTCTAAAGCCTTATTACTCGCTTTAAATGGTTTTATAATCTTATTTTTGATTTTAAGTTGAATTCTTTTACATTTTCCATTAAAACAAATTATAATTAAATGTTTGCCTTGGGAAACATGAAGCGAAAGCCATCCATTGACAAAATAAGTTCATTTATAGTCACTCATGGCTTTAAAAGCCTTATTACTCGCGTTAAAGGGTTTTATAATCTTATTATTGATTTTAACTTATATTTTTTTGCATTTTTCATTAAGACAGATTGTAATTGAATGTTTACCTCAGGAAACGTGGAGCGAAAGCCATCCATTGAGAAGAAAAGTCCATTTGCAGTCACTCATGCCTTCGAAAGCCTTATTCCCCTCTTTAAATAGTTTTATGATCCCGTTATTATTTTTAAATTGAATTTTTTTACATTTTTTATTAAAACAGATTAAAATTGAATATTTACCTTGAGAAACGTGAGATGAAAGCGATCGATTGACAAGAAAAGGCCATTTATAGTCACTCGTGGCTTCAAAAGCGTTATTACTTGCCTTAAAGGGTTTTATAATCTTATTATTGATTTTAACTTGTATTTTTTTACATTTTTCATTAAGACAGATTGTAATTGAATGTTTACGTTGCGAAACGTGAAGCAAAAGCCATCCATTGACAAGAAAAGTCCATTTGCAGTCACTCATGCCTTCGCAAACCCTATTCCCCTCTTTAAATTGTTTTATGCTCTCGTTATTAATTTTAAATTGAATTTTTTTACATTTTTCATTAAAACAGATTCAAATTGAATGTTTACCTTGAGAAACGTGAAGTGAAAGCGATCGATTGACAAGAAAAAGCCATTTATAGTCACTCATGGCTTCAAAAGCGTTATTACTCTCCTTAAAGGGTTTTATAATCTTATTATTGATTTTAACTTGTATTTTTTTATATTTTTCATTAAGACAGATTGTAATTGAATGTTTACCATGATAAACGTGAGGTGAAAGCGATCGATTGACAAGAAAAGGCCATTTATTGTCACTAATGGCTTCAAAAGCCTTATTACTCGCCCTCAAGGGTTTTATAATCTTATTATTGATTTTAACTTGTATTTTTTACATTTTTCACTAAAACAGATTGTACTTGAATGTTTACCTCGGGAAATGTGAAGCGAAAGCTATCCATTGACAGGAAAAGTCCATTTGCGGTCACTCATGCCTTCGAAAGCCTTATTCCCCTCTTTAAAGGTTTTTATAATCTCGTTATTAATTTAAAGTTGAATAATTTTACATTTTTCATTAAAACATATTATAATTGAATGCTTACCTTGAGAAACGTGAAGTGAAAGCGATCGATTGATAAGAAAAGGCCATTTATAGTCACTCATGGCTTCAAAAACCTTATTACTCGCCTTAAAGGGTTTTATAATCTTATTATTGATTTTAACTTGTATTTTTTTACATTTCTCATTAAGATAGATTGTAATTGAATGTTTACCTCGGGAAACGTGAAGCGAAAGTGATCGATTAACAAGAAAAGTCCATTTATAGTCACTCATGGCTTCTAAAGCCTTATTACTCGCCTTAAAGGGTTTTATAATCTTATTATTAATTTTAACTTCTATGTTTTACATTTTGCACTAAAACATATTGTAATTGAATGTTTACCTCGAGAAATGTGAAGCGAAAGCCATCCATTGACAGGAAAAGTCCATTTGCGGTCACTCATGCCTTCGAAAGCCTTATTCCCCTCTTTAAATGTTTTTATAATCTCGTTATTAATTTAAAGTTGAATAATTTTACATTTTTCATTAAAACATATTATAATTGAATGTTTACCTTGAGAAACGTGAAGTGAAAGCGATCGATTGATAAGAAAAGGCCATTTATAGTCACTCATGGCTTCAAAAGCCTTATTACTCACCTTAAAGGGTTTTATAATCTTAATGTTGATTTTCACTTGTATTTTTTTACATGTTTCATTCAGACAGATTGTAATTGAATTTTTACCTCGGGACACGTGAAGTGAAAGCCATCCATTGACAACAAAAGTCCATTTGCAGTCACTCATGGCTTCGAAAGCCTTATTCCCCTCTTTAAATGGTTTTATGATCTCGTTATTAATTTTAAATTGAATTTTCTTACATTTTTTATTAAAATAGATTAAAATGGAATATTTACCTTGAGAAACGTGAGGTGAAAGCGATCGATTGACATGAAAAAGCCATTTATAGTCACTCATGGCTTCAAAAGCGTTATTACTCTCCTTAAAGGGTTTTATAATCTTATTATTGATTTTAACTTGTATTTTTTTACATTTTTCATTAAGACAGATTGTAATTGAATGTTTACCTCAAGAAACGTGAAGCGAAAGCCATCCATTGACAAGAAAAGTCCATTTACAGTCACTCATGCCTTCGAATGCCTTATTCCCCTCTTTAAATGGTTTTATGATCTCGTTATTAATTTAAAGTTGAATTTTTTTGCATTTTTCATTAAAGCAGATTAAAATTAAATGTTTACCTTGAGAAACGTGAAGTGAAAGCGATCGATTAAGAAGAAAAGTCCATTTATAGTCGCTCATGGTTTCTAAAGCCTTATTACTCGCTTTAAGTGGTTTTATAATCTTATTAGTGATTTTAAGTTGAATTCTTTTACATTTTCCATTAAAACAAATTATAATTTAATGTATACCTCGAGAAATGCGAAGCGAAAGCCATCCATTGACAAGAAAAGTCCATTTACAGTCACTCATGCCTTCGAAAGCCTTATTCCCCTATTTAAATGGTTTTACGATCTCGTAATTAATTTTAAATTGAAGTTTTTTACATTTTTTATTAAAACAGGTTAAAATTAAATGTTTGCCTTGAGAAACGTGAAGTGAAAGCGATCGATTGACAAGAAAAGTCCATTTATAGTGACTCATGGCTTCTAAAGCCTTATTACTCGCTTTAAATGGTTTTATAATCTTATTTTTGATTTTAAGTTGAATTCTTTTACATTTTCCATTAAAACAAATTATAATTAAATGTTTGCCTTGGGAAACATGAATCGAAAGCCATCCATTGACAAAATAAGTTCATTTATAGTCACTCATGGCTTTAAAAGCCTTATTACTCGCGTTAAAGGGTTTTATAATCTTATTATTGATTTTAACTTATATTTTTTTGCATTTTTCATTAAGACAGATTGTAATTGAATGTTTACCTCAGGAAACGTGGAGCGAAAGCCATCCATTGAGAAGAAAAGTCCATTTGCAGTCACTCATGCCTTCGAAAGCCTTATTCCCCTCTTTAAATAGTTTTATGATCCCGTTATTATTTTTAAATTGAATTTTTTTACATTTTTCATTAAAACAGATTAAAATTGAATATTTACCTTGAGAAACGTGAGATGAAAGCGATCGATTAACAAGAAAAGGCCATTTATAGTCACTCGTGGCTTCAAAAGCGTTATTACTTGCCTTAAAGGGTTTTATAATCTTATTATTGATTTTAACTTGTATTTTTTTACATTTTTCATTAAGACAGATTGTAATTGAATGTTTACGTTGGGAAACGTGAAGCAAAAGCCATCCATTGACAAGAAAAGTCCATTTGCAGTCACTCATGCCTTCGCAAACCCTATTCCCCTCTTTAAATTGTTTTATGCTCTCGTTATTAATTTTAAATTGAATTTTTTTACATTTTTTATTAAAACAGGTTAAAATTAAATGTTTGCCTTGAGAAACGTGAAGTGAAAGCGATCGATTGACAAGAAAAGTCCATTTGCAGTCACTCATGGCTTCGAAAGCCTTATTCCCCTCTTTAAATGGTTTTATGATCTCGTTATTAATTTTAAATTGAATTTTCTTACATTTTTTATTAAAAGAGATTAAAATGGAATATTTACCTTGAGAAACGTGAGGTGAAAGCGATCGATTGACAAGAAAAAGCCATTTATAGTCACTTATGGCTTCAAAAGCGTTATTACTCTCCTTAAAGGGTTTTATAATCTTATTATTGATTTTAACTTGTATTTTTTTACTTTTTTCATTAAGACAGATTGTAATTGAATGTTTACCTCAAGAAACGTGAAGCGAAAGCCATCTATTGACAAGAAAAGTCCATTTACAGTCACTCATGCCTTCGAATGCCTTATTCCCCTCTTTAAATGGTTTTACGATCTCGTTATTAATTTAAAGTTGAATTTTTTTGCATTTTTCATTAAAGCAGATTAAAATTAAATGTTTACCTTGAGAAACGTGAAGTGAAAGCGATCGATTAACAAGAAAAGTCCATTTATAGTCGCTCATGGTTTCTAAAGCCTTATTACTCGCTTTAAGTGGTTTTATAATCTTATTAGTGATTTTAAGTTGAATTCTTTTACATTTTCCATTAAAAAAAATTATAATTTAATGTATACCTCGAGAAATGCGAAGCGAAAGCCATCCATTGACAAGAAAAGTCCAGTTACAGTCACTCATACCTTCGAAAGCCTTATTCCCCTCTTTAAATGGTTTTACAATCTCGTAATTAATTTTAAATTGAAGTTTTTTACATTTTTTATTAAAACAGGTTAAAATTAAATGTTTGCCTTGAGAAACGTGAAGTGAAAGCGATCGATTGACAAGAAAAGTCCATTTATAGTCACTCATGGCTTCTAAAGCCTTATTACTCGCTTTAAATGGTTTTATAATCTTATTTTTGATTTTAAGCTGAATTCTTTTACATTTTCCATTAAAACAAATTATAATTAAATGTTTGCCTTGGGAAACATGAAGCGAAAGCCATCCATTGACAAAATAAGTTCATTTATAGTCACTCATGGCTTTAAAAGACTTATTACTCGCGTTAAAGGGTTTTATAATCTTATTATTGATTTTAACTTATATTTTTTTGCATTTTTCATTAAGACAGATTGTAATTGAATGTTTACCTCAGGAAACGTGGAGCGAAAGCCATCCATTGAGAAGAAAAGTCCATTTGCAGTCACTCATGCCTTCGAAAGCCTTATTCCCCTCTGTAAATAGTTTTATGATCCCGTTATTATTTTTAAATTGAATTTTTTTACATTTTTCATTAAAACATATTAAAATTGAATATTTACCTTGAGAAACGTGAGATGAAAGCGATCGATTGACAAGAAAAGGCCATTTATAGTCACTCGTGGCTTCAAAAGCGTTATTACTTGCCTTAAAGGGTTTTATAATCTTATTATTGATTTTAACTTGTATTTTTTTACATTTTTCATTAAGACAGATTGTAATTGAATGTTTACGTTGGGAAACGTGAAGCAAAAGCCATCCATTGACAAGAAAAGTCCATTTGCAGTCACTCATGCCTTCGCAAACCCTATTCCCCTCTTTAAATTGTTTTATGATCTCGTTATTAATTTTAAATTGAAGTTTTTTACATTTTTTATTAAAACATGTTAAAATTAAATGTTTGCCTTGAGAAATGTGAAGTGAAAGCGATCGATTGACAAGAAAAGTCCATTTATAGTGACTCATGGCTTCTAAAGCCTTATTACTCGCTTTAAATGGTTTTATAATCTTATTTTTGATTTTAAGTTGAATTCTTTTACATTTTCCATCAAAACAAATTATAATTAAATGTTTGCCTTGGGAAACATGAAGCGAAAGCCATCCATTGACAAAATAAGTTCATTTATAGTCACTCATGGCTTTAAAAGCCTTATTACTCGCGTTAAAGGGTTTTATAATCTTATTATTGATTTTAACTTATATTTTTTTGCATTTTTCATTAAGACAGATTGTAATTGAATGTTTACCTCAAGAAACGTGGAGCGAAAGCCATCCATTGAGAAGAAAAGTCCATTTGCAGTCACTCATGCCTTCGAAAGCCTTATTCCCCTCTTTAAATAGTTTTATGATCCCGTTATTATTTTTAAATTGAATTTTTTTATATTTTTTATTAAAACAGATTAAAATTGAATATTTACCTTGAGAAACGTGAGATGAAAGCGATCGATTGACAAGAAAAGGCCATTTATAGTCACTCCTGACTTCAAAAGCGTTATTACTTGCCTTAAAGGGTTTTATAATCTTATTATTGATTTTAACTTGTATTTTTTTATATTTTTCATTAAGACAGATTGTAATTGAATGTTTACGTTGGGAAACGTGAAGCAAAAGCCATCCATTGACAAGAAAAGTCCATTTGCAGTCACTCATGCCTTCGCAAACCCTATTCCCCTCTTTAAATTTTTTTATGATCTCGTTATTAATTTTAAATTGAATTTTTTTACGTTTTTTATTAAAACAGGTTAAAATTAAATGTTTGCCTTGAGAAACGTGAAGTGAAAGCGATCGATTGACAAGAAAAGTCCATTTACAGTCACTCATGGCTTCGAAAGCCTTATTCCCCTCTTTAAATGGTTTTATGATCTCGTTATTAATTTTAAATTGAATTTTCTTACATTTTTTATTAAAAGAGATTAAAATGGAATATTTACCTTGAGAAACGTGAGGTGAAAGCGATCGATTGACAAGAAAAAGCCATTTATAGTCACTCATGGCTTCAAAAGCGTTATTACTCTCCTTAAAGGGTTTTATAATCTTATTATTGATTTTAACTTGTATTTTTTTACATTTTTCATTAAAACAGATTAAAATTGAATATTTACCTTGAGAAACGTGAGATGAAAGCGATCGATTGACAAGAAAAGGCCATTTATAGTCACTCGTGGCTTCAAAAGCGTTATTACTTGCCTTAAAGGGTTTTATAATCTTATTATTGATTTTAACTTGTATTTTTTTACATTTTTCATTAAGACAGATTGTAATTGAATGTTTACGTTGGGAAACATGAAGCAAAAGCCATCCATTGACAAGAAAAGTCGATTTGCAGTCACTCATGCCTTCGCAAACCTTATTCCCCTCTTTAAATTGTTTTATGATCTCGTTATTAATTTTAAATTGAATTTTTTTACATTTTTCATTAAAACAGATTCAAATTGAATGTTTACCTTGAGAAACGTGAAGTGAAAGCGATCGATTGACAAGAAAAAGCCATTTATAGTCACTCATGGCTTCAAAAGCGTTATTACTCTCCTTAAAGGGTTTTATAATCTTATTATTGATTTTAACTTGTATTTTTTTACATTTTTCATTAAGACAGATTGTAATTGAATGTTTACCTTGAGAAACGTGAGGTGAAAGCGATCGATTGACAAGAAAAGGCCATTCATTGTCACTAATGGCTTCAAAAGCCTTATTACTCGCCTTAAAGGGTTTTATAATCTTATTATTGATTTTAACTTGTATTTTTTTACATTTCTCATTAAGATAGATTGTAATTGAATGTTTACCTCGGGAAACGTGAAGCGAAAGTGATCGATTGACAAGAAAAGTCCATTTATAGTTACTCATGGCTTCTAAAGCCTTATTACTCGCCTTAAAGGGTTTTATAATCTTATTATTAATTTTAACTTCTATTTTTTACATTTTGCACTAAAACATATTGTAATTGAATGTTTACCTCGGGAAATGTGAAGCGAAAGCCATCCATTGACAGGAAAAGTCCATTTTCGGTCACTCATGCCTTCGGAAGCCTTATTCCCTTCTTTAAATGTTTTTATAATCTCGTTATTAATTTAAAGTTGAATAATTTTACATTTTTCATTAAAACATATTATAATTGAATGTTTACCTTGAGAAACGTGAAGTGAAAGCGATCGATTGATAAGAAAAGGCCATTTATAGTCACTCATGGCTTCAAAAGCCATATTACTCGCCTTAAAGGGTTTGATAATCTTATTATTGATTTTCACTTGTATTTTTTTACATGTTTCATTAAGACAGATTGTAATTGAATTTTTACCTCGGGACACGTGAAGTGAAAGCCATCCATTGACAAGAAAAGTCCATTTGCAGTCACTCATGGCTTCGAAAGCCTTATTCCCCTCTTTAAATGGTTTTATGATCTCGTTATTAATTTTAAATTGAATTTTCTTACATTTTTTATTAAAAGGGATTAAAATGGAATATTTACCTTGAGAAACGTGAGGTGAAAGCGATCGATTGGCAAGAAAAAGCCATTTATAGTCACTCATGGCTTCAAAAGCGTTATTACTCTCCTTAAAGGGTTTTATAATCTTATTATTGATTTTAACTTGTATTTTTTTACATTTTTCATTAAGACAGATTGTAATTGAATGTTTACCTCAAGAAACGTGAAGCGAAAGCCATCCATTGACAAGAAAAGTCCATTTACAGTCACTCATGCCTTCGAAAGCCTTATTCCCCTATTTAAATTGTTTTACGATCTCGTAATTAATTTTAAATTGAAGTTTTTTACATTTTTTATTAAAATAGGTTAAAATTAAATGTTTGCCTTGAGAAACGTGAAGTGAAAGCGATCGATTGACAAGAAAAGTCCATTTATAGTCACTCATGGCTTCTAAAGCCTTATTACTCGCTTTAAATGGTTTTATAATCTTATTTTTGATTTTAAGTTGAATTCTTTTACATTTTCCATTAAAACAAATTATAATTAAATGTTTGCCTTGGGAAACATGAAGCGAAAGCCATCCATTGACAAAATAAGTTCATTTATAGTCACTCATGGCTTTAAAAGCCTTATTACTCGCGTTAAAGGGTTTTATAATCTTATTATTGATTTTAATTATATTTTTTTGCATTTTTCATTAGGACAGATTGTAATTGAATGTTTACCTCAGGAAACGTGGAGCGAAAGCCATCCATTGAGAAGAAAAGTCCATTTGCAGTCACTCATGCCTTCGAAAGCCTTATTCCCCTCTTTAAATAGTTTTATGATCCCGTTATTATTTTTAAATTGAATTTTTTTACATTTTTCATTAAAACAGATTAAAATTGAATATTTACCTTGAGAAACGTGAGATGAAAGCGATCGATTGACAAGAAAAGGCCATTTATAGTCACTCGTGGCTTCAAAAGCGTTATTACTTGCCTTAAAGGGTTTTATAATCTTATTATTGATTTTAACTTGTATTTTTTTACATTTTTCATTAAGACAGATTGTAATTGAATGTTTACGTTGGGAAACGTGAAGCAAAAGCCATCCATTGACAAGAAAAGTCCATTTGCAGTCACTCATGCCTTCGCAAACCCTATTCCCCTCTTTAAATTGTTTTATGCTCTCGTTATTAATTTTAAATTGAATTTTTTTACATTTTTCATTAAAACAGATTCAAATTGAATGTTTACCTTGAGAAACGTGAAGTGAAAGCGATCGATTGACAAGAAAAAGCCATTTATAGTCACTCATGGCTTCAAAAGCGTTATTACTCTCCTTAAAGGGTTTTCTAATCTTATTATTGATTTTAACTTGTATTTTTTTACATTTTTCATTAAGACAGATTGTAATTGAATGTTTACCATGATAAACGTGAGGTGAAAGCGATCGATTGACAAGAAAAGGCCATTTATTGTCACTAATGGCTTCAAAAGCCTTATTACTCGCCTTAAAGGGTTTTATAATCTTATTATTGAATTTAACTTGTATTTTTTACATTTTTCACTAAAACAGATTGTACTTGAATGTTTACCTCGGGAAATTTGAAGCAAAAGCTATCCATTGATAGGAAAAGTCCATTTGCGGTCACTCATGCCTTCGAAAGCCTTATTCCCCTCTTTAAAGGTTTTTATAATCTCGTTATTAATTTAAAGTTGAATAATTTTACATTTTTCATTAAAACATATTATAATTGAACGTTTACCTTGAGAAACGTGAAGTGAAAGCGATCGATTGATAAGAAAAGGCCATTTATAGTCACTCATGGCTTCAAAAGCCTTATTACTCGCCTTAAAGGGTTTTATAATCTTATTATTGATTTTCACTTGTATTTTTTTACATGTTTCATTAAGACAAATTGTAATTGAATTTTTACCTCGGGACATGTGACGTGAAAGCCATCCATTGACAAGAAAAGTTCATTTGCAGTCACTCATGCCTTCGAAAGCCTTATTCCCCTCTTTAAATGGTTTTATGATCTCGTTATTAATTTTAAATTGAATTTTCTTACATTTTTTATTAAAAGAGATTAAAATGGAATATTTACCTTGAGAAACGTGAGGTGAAAGCGATCGATTGACATGAAAAAGCCATTTATAGTCACTCATGGCTTCAAAAGCGTTACTACTCTCCTTAAAGGCTTTTATAATCTTATTATTGATTTTAACTTGTATTTTTTTACATTTTTCATTAAGACAGATTGTAATTGAATGTTTACCTCAAGAAACGTGAAGCGAAAGCCATCCATTGACAAGAAAAGTCCATTTACAGTCACTCATGCCTTCGAATGCCTTATTCCCCTCTTTAAATGGTTTTATGATCTCGTTATTAATTTAAAGTTGAATTTTTTTGCATTTTTCATTAAAGCAGATTAAAATTAAATGTTTACCTTGAGAAACGTGAAGTGAAAGCGATCGATTAAGAAGAAAAGTCCATTTATAGTCGCTCATGGTTTCTAAAGCCTTATTACTCGCTTTAAGTGGTTTTATAATCTTATTAGTGATTTTAAGTTGAATTCTTTTACATTTTCCATTAAAACAAATTATAATTTAATGTATACCTCGAGAAATGCGAAGCGAAAGCCATCCATTGACAAGAAAAGTCCAGTTACAGTCACTCATGCCTTCGAAAGCCTTATTCCCCTATTTAAATGGTTTTACGATCTCGTAATTAATTTTAAATTGAAGTTTTTTACATTTTTTATTAAAACAGGTTAAAATTAAATGTTTGCCTTGAGAAACGTGAAGTGAAAGCGATCGATTGACAAGAAAAGTCCATTTATAGTGACTCATGGCTTCTAAAGCCTTATTACTCGCTTTAAATGGTTTTATAATCTTATTTTTGATTTTAAGTTGAATTCTTTTACATTTTCCATTAAAACAAATTATAATTAAATGTTTGCCTTGGGAAACATGAAGCGAAAGCCATCCATTGACAAAATAAGTTCATTTATAGTCACTCATGGCTTTAAAAGCCTTATTACTCGCGTTAAAGGGTTTTATAATCTTATTATTGATTTTAACTTATATTTTTTTGCATTTTTCATTAAGACAGATTGTAATTGAATGTTTACCTCAGGAAACGTGGAGCGAAAGCCATCCATTGAGAAGAAAAGTCCATTTGCAGTCACTCATGCCTTCGAAAGCCTTATTCCCCTCTTTAAATAGTTTTATGATCCCGTTATTATTTTTAAATTGAATTGTTTTACATTTTTCATTAAAACAGATTAAAATTGAATATTTACCTTGAGAAACGTGAGATGAAAGCGATCGATTGACAAGAAAAGGCCATTTATAGTCACTCGTGGCTTCAAAAGCGTTATTACTTGCCTTAAAGGGTTTTATAATCTTATTATTGATTTTAACTTGTATTTTTTTACATTTTTCATTAAGACAGATTGGAATTGAATGTTTACGTTGGGAAACGTGAAGCAAAAGCCATCCATTGACAAGAAAAGTCCATTTGCAGTCTCTCATGCCTTCGCAAACCCTATTCCCCTCTTTAAACTGTTTTATGATATCGTTATTAATTTTAAATTGAATGTTTTTACATTTTTTTATTAAAACAGGTTAAAATTAAATGTTTGCCTTGAGAAACGTGAAGTGAAAGCGATCGATTGACAAGAAAAGTCCATTTATAGTGACTCATGGCTTCTAAAGCCTTATTACTCGCTTTAAATGGTTTTATAATCTTATTTTTGATTTTAAGTTGAATTCTTTTACATTTTCCATTAAAACAAATTATAATTAAATCTTTGCCTTGGGAAACATGAAGCGAAAGCCATCCATTGACAAAATAAGTTCATTTATAGTCACTCATGGCTTTAGAAGCCTTATTACTCGCGTTAAAGGGTTTTATAATCTTATTATTGATTTTAACTTATATTTTTTTGCATTTTTCATTAAGACAGATTGTAATTGAATGTTTACCTCAGGAAACGTGGAGCGAAAGCCATCCATTGAGAAGAAAAGTCCATTTGCAGTCACTCATGCCTTCGAAAGCCTTATTCCCCTCTTTAAATAGTTTTATGATCCCGTTATTATTTTTAAATTGAATTTTTTTACATTTTTCATTAAAACAGATTAAAATTGAATATTTACCTTGAGAAACGTGAGATGAAAGCGATCGATTGAGAAGAAAAGGCCATTTATAGTCACTCATGGCTTCAAAAGCGTTATTACTTGCCTTAAAGGGTTTTATAATCTTATTATTGATTTTAACTTGTATTTTTTTACATTTTTCATTAAGACAGATTGTAATTGAATGTTTATGTTGGGAAACATGAAGCAAAAGCCATCCATTGACAAGAAAAGTCCATTTGCAGTCACTCATGCCTTCGCAAACCCTATTCCCCTCTTTAAATTGTTTTATGATATCGTTATTAATTTTAAATTGAATTTTTTTACATTTTTTATTAAAACAGGTTAAAATTAAATGTTTGCCTTGAGAAATGTGAAGTGAAAGCGATCGATTGACAAGAAAAGTCCATTTATAGTGACTCATGGCTTCTAAAGCCTTATTACTCGCTTTAAATGGTTTTATAATCTTATTTTTGATTTTAAGTTGAATTCTTTTACATTTTCCATTAAAACAAATTATAATTAAATGTTTGCCTTGGGAAACATGAAGCGAAAGCCATCCATTGACAAAATAAGTTCATTTATAGTCACTCATGGCTTTAAAAGCCTTATTACTCGCGTTAAAGGGTTTTATAATCTTATTATTGATTTTAACTTATATTTTTTTGCATTTTTCATTAAGACAGATTGTAATTGAATGTTTACCTCAGGAAACGTGGAGCGAAAGCCATCCATTGAGAAGAAAAGTCCATTTGCAGTCACTCATGCCTTCGAAAGCCTTATTCCCCTCTTTAAATAGTTTTATGATCCTGTTATTATTTTTAAATTGAATTTTTTTAAATTTTTGATTAAAACAGATTAAAATTGAATATTTACCTTGAGAAACGTGAGATGAAAGCGATCGATTGACAGGAAAAGGCCATTTATAGTCGCTCGTGGCTTCAAAAGCGTTATTACTTGCCTTAAAGGGTTTTATAATCTTATTATTGATTTTAACTTGTATGTTTTTACATTTTTCATTAAGACAGATTGTAATTGAATGTTTACGTTGGGAAACGTGAAGCAAAAGCCATCCATTGACAAGAAAAGTCCATTTGCAGTCACTCATGCCTTTGCAAACCCTATTCGCCTCTTTAAATTATTTTATGATCTCGTTACAAATTTTAAATTGAAGTTTTTTACATTTTTTATTCAAACAGGTTAAAATTAAATGTTTACCTTGAGAAACGTGAAGTGAAAGCGATCGATTGACAAGAAAAGTCCATTTATAGTGACTCATGGCTTCTAAAGCCTTATTACTCGCTTTAAATGGTTTTATAATCTTATTTTTGATTTTAAGTTGAATTCTTTTACATTTTCAATTAAAACAAATTATAATTAAATATTTGCCTTGGGAAACATGAAGCGAAAGCCATCCATTGACAAAATAAGTTCATTTATAGTCACTCATGGCTTTAAAAGCCTTATTACTCGCGTTAAAGGGTTTTATAATCTTATTATTGATTTTAACTTGTATTTTTTTGCATTTTTCATTAAGACAGATTGTAATTGAATGTTTACCTCAGGAAACGTGGAGCGAAAGCCATCCATTGAGAAGAAAAGTCCATTTGCAGTCACTCATGCCTTCGAAAGCCTTATTCCCCTCTTTAAATAGTTTTATGATCCCATTATTATTTTTAAATTGAATTTTTTTACATTTTTCATTAAAACAGATTAAAATTGAATATTTACCTTGAGAAACGTGAGATGAAAGCGATCGATTGACAAGAAAAGGCCATTTATAGTCACTCGTGGCTTCAAAAGCGTTATTACTTGCCTTAAAGGGTTTTATAATCTTATTATTGATTTTAACTTGTATTTTTTTACATTTTTCAGTAAGATAGATTGTAATTGAATGTTTACGTTTGGAAACGTGAAGCAAAAGCCATCCATTGACAAGAAAAGTGCATTTGCAGTCACTCATGCCTTCGCAAACCCTATTCCCCTCTTTAAATTGTTTTATGATCTCGTTATTAATTTTAAATTGAATTTTTTTACATTTTTCATTAAAACAGATTCAAATTGAATGTTTACCTTGAGAAACGTGAAGTGAAAGCGATCGATTGACAAGAAAAAGCCATTTATAGTCACTCATGGCTTCAAAAGCGTTATTACTCTCCTTAAAGGGTTTTATAATCTTATTATTGATTTTAACTTGTATTTTTTTACATTTTTCATTAAGACAGATTGTAATTGAATGTTTACCTTGAGAAACGTGAGGTGAAAGCGATCGATTGACAAGAAAAGGCCATTCATTGTCACTAATGGCTTCAAAAGCCTTATTACTCGCCTTAAAGGGTTTTATAATCTTATTATTGATTTTAACTTGTATTTTTTACATTTTTCACTAAAACATACTGTACTTGAATGTTTACCTCGGGAAATTTGAAGCAAAAGCTATCCATTGATAGGAAAAGTCCATTTGCGGTCACTCATGCCTTCGAAAGCCTTATTCCCCTCTTTAAAGGTTTTTATAATCTCGTTATTAATTTAAAGTTGAATAATTTTACATTTTTCATTAAAACATATTATAATTGAATGTTTACCTTGAGAAACGTGAAGTGAAAGCGATCGATTGATAAGAAAAGGCCATTTATAGTCACTCATGGCTTCAAAAGCCATATTACTCGCCTTAAAGGGTTTGATAATCTTATTATTGATTTTCACTTGTATTTTTTTACATGTTTCATTAAGACAGATTGTAATTGAATTTTTACCTCGGGACACGTGAAGTGAAAGCCATCCATTGACAAGAAAAGTCCATTTGCAGTCACTCATGGCTTCGAAAGCCTTATTCCCCTCTTTAAATGGTTTTATGATCTCGTTATTAATTTTAAATTGAATTTTCTTACATTTTTTATTAAAAGGGATTAAAATGGAATATTTACCTTGAGAAACGTGAGGTGAAAGCGATCGATTGGCAAGAAAAAGCCATTTATAGTCACTCATGGCTTCAAAAGCGTTATTACTCTCCTTAAAGGGTTTTATAATCTTATTATTGATTTTAACTTGTATTTTTTTACATTTTTCATTAAGACAGATTGTAATTGAATGTTTACCTCAAGAAACGTGAAGCGAAAGCCATCCATTGACAAGAAAAGTCCATTTACAGTCACTCATGCCTTCGAAAGCCTTATTCCCCTATTTAAATTGTTTTACGATCTCGTAATTAATTTTAAATTGAAGTTTTTTACATTTTTTATTAAAATAGGTTAAAATTAAATGTTTGCCTTGAGAAACGTGAAGTGAAAGCGATCGATTGACAAGAAAAGTCCATTTATAGTCACTCATGGCTTCTAAAGCCTTATTACTCGCTTTAAATGGTTTTATAATCTTATTTTTGATTTTAAGTTGAATTCTTTTACATTTTCCATTAAAACAAATTATAATTAAATGTTTGCCTTGGGAAACATGAAGCGAAAGCCATCCATTGACAAAATAAGTTCATTTATAGTCACTCATGGCTTTAAAAGCCTTATTACTCGCGTTAAAGGGTTTTATAATCTTATTATTGATTTTAATTATATTTTTTTGCATTTTTCATTAGGACAGATTGTAATTGAATGTTTACCTCAGGAAACGTGGAGCGAAAGCCATCCATTGAGAAGAAAAGTCCATTTGCAGTCACTCATGCCTTCGAAAGCCTTATTCCCCTCTTTAAATAGTTTTATGATCCCGTTATTATTTTTAAATTGAATTTTTTTACATTTTTCATTAAAACAGATTAAAATTGAATATTTACCTTGAGAAACGTGAGATGAAAGCGATCGATTGACAAGAAAAGGCCATTTATAGTCACTCGTGGCTTCAAAAGCGTTATTACTTGCCTTAAAGGGTTTTATAATCTTATTATTGATTTTAACTTGTATTTTTTTACATTTTTCATTAAGACAGATTGTAATTGAATGTTTACGTTGGGAAACGTGAAGCAAAAGCCATCCATTGACAAGAAAAGTCCATTTGCAGTCACTCATGCCTTCGCAAACCCTATTCCCCTCTTTAAATTGTTTTATGCTCTCGTTATTAATTTTAAATTGAATTTTTTTACATTTTTCATTAAAACAGATTCAAATTGAATGTTTACCTTGAGAAACGTGAAGTGAAAGCGATCGATTGACAAGAAAAAGCCATTTATAGTCACTCATGGCTTCAAAAGCGTTATTACTCTCCTTAAAGGGTTTTCTAATCTTATTATTGATTTTAACTTGTATTTTTTTACATTTTTCATTAAGACAGATTGTAATTGAATGTTTACCATGATAAACGTGAGGTGAAAGCGATCGATTGACAAGAAAAGGCCATTTATTGTCACTAATGGCTTCAAAAGCCTTATTACTCGCCTTAAAGGGTTTTATAATCTTATTATTGAATTTAACTTGTATTTTTTACATTTTTCACTAAAACAGATTGTACTTGAATGTTTACCTCGGGAAATTTGAAGCAAAAGCTATCCATTGATAGGAAAAGTCCATTTGCGGTCACTCATGCCTTCGAAAGCCTTATTCCCCTCTTTAAAGGTTTTTATAATCTCGTTATTAATTTAAAGTTGAATAATTTTACATTTTTCATTAAAACATATTATAATTGAACGTTTACCTTGAGAAACGTGAAGTGAAAGCGATCGATTGATAAGAAAAGGCCATTTATAGTCACTCATGGCTTCAAAAGCCTTATTACTCGCCTTAAAGGGTTTTATAATCTTATTATTGATTTTCACTTGTATTTTTTTACATGTTTCATTAAGACAAATTGTAATTGAATTTTTACCTCGGGACATGTGACGTGAAAGCCATCCATTGACAAGAAAAGTTCATTTGCAGTCACTCATGCCTTCGAAAGCCTTATTCCCCTCTTTAAATGGTTTTATGATCTCGTTATTAATTTTAAATTGAATTTTCTTACATTTTTTATTAAAAGAGATTAAAATGGAATATTTACCTTGAGAAACGTGAGGTGAAAGCGATCGATTGACATGAAAAAGCCATTTATAGTCACTCATGGCTTCAAAAGCGTTACTACTCTCCTTAAAGGCTTTTATAATCTTATTATTGATTTTAACTTGTATTTTTTTACATTTTTCATTAAGACAGATTGTAATTGAATGTTTACCTCAAGAAACGTGAAGCGAAAGCCATCCATTGACAAGAAAAGTCCATTTACAGTCACTCATGCCTTCGAATGCCTTATTCCCCTCTTTAAATGGTTTTATGATCTCGTTATTAATTTAAAGTTGAATTTTTTTGCATTTTTCATTAAAGCAGATTAAAATTAAATGTTTACCTTGAGAAACGTGAAGTGAAAGCGATCGATTAAGAAGAAAAGTCCATTTATAGTCGCTCATGGTTTCTAAAGCCTTATTACTCGCTTTAAGTGGTTTTATAATCTTATTAGTGATTTTAAGTTGAATTCTTTTACATTTTCCATTAAAACAAATTATAATTTAATGTATACCTCGAGAAATGCGAAGCGAAAGCCATCCATTGACAAGAAAAGTCCAGTTACAGTCACTCATGCCTTCGAAAGCCTTATTCCCCTATTTAAATGGTTTTACGATCTCGTAATTAATTTTAAATTGAAGTTTTTTACATTTTTTATTAAAACAGGTTAAAATTAAATGTTTGCCTTGAGAAACGTGAAGTGAAAGCGATCGATTGACAAGAAAAGTCCATTTATAGTGACTCATGGCTTCTAAAGCCTTATTACTCGCTTTAAATGGTTTTATAATCTTATTTTTGATTTTAAGTTGAATTCTTTTACATTTTCCATTAAAACAAATTATAATTAAATGTTTGCCTTGGGAAACATGAAGCGAAAGCCATCCATTGACAAAATAAGTTCATTTATAGTCACTCATGGCTTTAAAAGCCTTATTACTCGCGTTAAAGGGTTTTATAATCTTATTATTGATTTTAACTTATATTTTTTTGCATTTTTCATTAAGACAGATTGTAATTGAATGTTTACCTCAGGAAACGTGGAGCGAAAGCCATCCATTGAGAAGAAAAGTCCATTTGCAGTCACTCATGCCTTCGAAAGCCTTATTCCCCTCTTTAAATAGTTTTATGATCCCGTTATTATTTTTAAATTGAATTGTTTTACATTTTTCATTAAAACAGATTAAAATTGAATATTTACCTTGAGAAACGTGAGATGAAAGCGATCGATTGACAAGAAAAGGCCATTTATAGTCACTCGTGGCTTCAAAAGCGTTATTACTTGCCTTAAAGGGTTTTATAATCTTATTATTGATTTTAACTTGTATTTTTTTACATTTTTCATTAAGACAGATTGGAATTGAATGTTTACGTTGGGAAACGTGAAGCAAAAGCCATCCATTGACAAGAAAAGTCCATTTGCAGTCTCTCATGCCTTCGCAAACCCTATTCCCCTCTTTAAACTGTTTTATGATATCGTTATTAATTTTAAATTGAATGTTTTTACATTTTTTTATTAAAACAGGTTAAAATTAAATGTTTGCCTTGAGAAACGTGAAGTGAAAGCGATCGATTGACAAGAAAAGTCCATTTATAGTGACTCATGGCTTCTAAAGCCTTATTACTCGCTTTAAATGGTTTTATAATCTTATTTTTGATTTTAAGTTGAATTCTTTTACATTTTCCATTAAAACAAATTATAATTAAATCTTTGCCTTGGGAAACATGAAGCGAAAGCCATCCATTGACAAAATAAGTTCATTTATAGTCACTCATGGCTTTAGAAGCCTTATTACTCGCGTTAAAGGGTTTTATAATCTTATTATTGATTTTAACTTATATTTTTTTGCATTTTTCATTAAGACAGATTGTAATTGAATGTTTACCTCAGGAAACGTGGAGCGAAAGCCATCCATTGAGAAGAAAAGTCCATTTGCAGTCACTCATGCCTTCGAAAGCCTTATTCCCCTCTTTAAATAGTTTTATGATCCCGTTATTATTTTTAAATTGAATTTTTTTACATTTTTCATTAAAACAGATTAAAATTGAATATTTACCTTGAGAAACGTGAGATGAAAGCGATCGATTGAGAAGAAAAGGCCATTTATAGTCACTCATGGCTTCAAAAGCGTTATTACTTGCCTTAAAGGGTTTTATAATCTTATTATTGATTTTAACTTGTATTTTTTTACATTTTTCATTAAGACAGATTGTAATTGAATGTTTATGTTGGGAAACATGAAGCAAAAGCCATCCATTGACAAGAAAAGTCCATTTGCAGTCACTCATGCCTTCGCAAACCCTATTCCCCTCTTTAAATTGTTTTATGATATCGTTATTAATTTTAAATTGAATTTTTTTACATTTTTTATTAAAACAGGTTAAAATTAAATGTTTGCCTTGAGAAACGTGAAGTGAAAGCGATCGATTGACAAGAAAAGTCCATTTATAGTGACTCATGGCTTCTAAAGCCTTATTACTCGCTTTAAATGGTTTTATAATCTTATTTTTGATTTTAAGTTGAATTCTTTTACATTTTCCATTAAAACAAATTATAATTAAATGTTTGCCTTGGGAAACATGAAGCGAAAGCCATCCATTGACAAAATAAGTTCATTTATAGTCACTCATGGCTTTAAAAGCCTTATTACTCGCGTTAAAGGGTTTTATAATCTTATTATTGATTTTAACTTATATTTTTTTGCATTTTTCATTAAGACAGATTGTAATTGAATGTTTACCTCAGGAAACGTGGAGCGAAAGCCATCCATTGAGAAGAAAAGTCCATTTGCAGTCACTCATGCCTTCGAAAGCCTTATTCCCCTCTTTAAATAGTTTTATGATCCTGTTATTATTTTTAAATTGAATTTTTTTAAATTTTTGATTAAAACAGATTAAAATTGAATATTTACCTTGAGAAACGTGAGATGAAAGCGATCGATTGACAGGAAAAGGCCATTTATAGTCGCTCGTGGCTTCAAAAGCGTTATTACTTGCCTTAAAGGGTTTTATAATCTTATTATTGATTTTAACTTGTATGTTTTTACATTTTTCATTAAGACAGATTGTAATTGAATGTTTACGTTGGGAAACGTGAAGCAAAAGCCATCCATTGACAAGAAAAGTCCATTTGCAGTCACTCATGCCTTTGCAAACCCTATTCGCCTCTTTAAATTATTTTATGATCTCGTTACAAATTTTAAATTGAAGTTTTTTACATTTTTTATTCAAACAGGTTAAAATTAAATGTTTACCTTGAGAAACGTGAAGTGAAAGCGATCGATTGACAAGAAAAGTCCATTTATAGTGACTCATGGCTTCTAAAGCCTTATTACTCGCTTTAAATGGTTTTATAATCTTATTTTTGATTTTAAGTTGAATTCTTTTACATTTTCAATTAAAACAAATTATAATTAAATATTTGCCTTGGGAAACATGAAGCGAAAGCCATCCATTGACAAAATAAGTTCATTTATAGTCACTCATGGCTTTAAAAGCCTTATTACTCGCGTTAAAGGGTTTTATAATCTTATTATTGATTTTAACTTGTATTTTTTTGCATTTTTCATTAAGACAGATTGTAATTGAATGTTTACCTCAGGAAACGTGGAGCGAAAGCCATCCATTGAGAAGAAAAGTCCATTTGCAGTCACTCATGCCTTCGAAAGCCTTATTCCCCTCTTTAAATAGTTTTATGATCCCATTATTATTTTTAAATTGAATTTTTTTACATTTTTCATTAAAACAGATTAAAATTGAATATTTACCTTGAGAAACGTGAGATGAAAGCGATCGATTGACAAGAAAAGGCCATTTATAGTCACTCGTGGCTTCAAAAGCGTTATTACTTGCCTTAAAGGGTTTTATAATCTTATTATTGATTTTAACTTGTATTTTTTTACATTTTTCAGTAAGATAGATTGTAATTGAATGTTTACGTTTGGAAACGTGAAGCAAAAGCCATCCATTGACAAGAAAAGTCCATTTGCAGTCACTCATGCCTTCGCAAACCCTATTCCCCTCTTTAAATTGTTTTATGATCTCGTTATTAATTTTAAATTGAATTTTTTTACATTTTTCATTAAAACAGATTCAAATTGAATGTTTACCTTGAGAAACGTGAAGTGAAAGCGATCGATTGACAAGAAAAAGCCATTTATAGTCACTCATGGCTTCAAAAGCGTTATTACTCTCCTTAAAGGGTTTTATAATCTTATTATTGATTTTAACTTGTATTTTTTTACATTTTTCATTAAGACAGATTGTAATTGAATGTTTACCTTGAGAAACGTGAGGTGAAAGCGATCGATTGACAAGAAAAGGCCATTCATTGTCACTAATGGCTTCAAAAGCCTTATTACTCGCCTTAAAGGGTTTTATAATCTTATTATTGATTTTAACTTGTATTTTTTACATTTTTCACTAAAACATACTGTACTTGAATGTTTACCTCGGGAAATTTGAAGCGAAAGCTATCCATTGACAGGAAAAGTCCATTTGCGGTCACTCATGCCTTCGAAAGCCTTATTCCCCTCTTTAAAGGTTTTTATAATCTCGTTATTAATTTAAAGTTGAATAATTTTACATTTTTCATTAAAACATATTATAATTGAATGCTTACCTTGAGAAACGTGAAGTGAAAGCGATCGATTGATAAGAAAAGGCCATTTATAGTCACTCATGGCTTCAAAAGCCTTATTACATGCCTTAAAGGGTTTTATAATCTTATTATTGATTTTAACTTGTATTTTTTTACATTTCTCATTAAGATAGATTGTAATTGAATGTTGACCTCGGGAAACGTGAAGCAAAAGTGATCGATTGACAAGAAAAGTCCATTTATAGTCACTCATGGCTTCTAAAGCCTTATTACTCGCCTTAAAGGGTTTTATAATCTTATTATTAATTTTAACATCTATTTTTTACATTTTGCACTAAAACATATTGTAATTGAATGTTTACCTCGGGAAATGTGAAGGGAAAGCCATCCATTGACAGGAAAAGTCCATTTTCGGTCACTCATACCTTCGGAAGCCTTATTCCCTTCTTTAAATATTTTTATAATCTCGTTATTAATTTAAAGTTGAATAATTTTATATTTTTCATTAAAACATATTATAATTGAATGTTTACCTTGAGAAACGTGAAGTGAAAGCGATCGATTGATAAGAAAAGGCCATTTATAGTCACTCATGGCTTCAAAAGCCTTATTACTCGCCTTAAAGGGTTTGATAATCTTATTATTGATTTTCACTTGTATTTTTTTACATGTTTCATTAAGACAGATTGTAATTGAATTTTTACCTCGGGACACGTGAAGTGAAAGCCATCCATTGACAAGAAAAGTCCATTTGCAGTCACTCATGGCTTCGAAAGCCTTATTCCCCTCTTAAAATGGTTTTATGATCTCGTTATTAATTTTAAATTGAATTTTTTTACATTTTTTATTAAAACAGATTAAAATGGAATATTTACCTTGAGAAACGTGAGGTGAAAGCGATCGATTGACAACAAAAAGCCATTTATAGTCACTCATGGCTTCAAAAGCGTTATTACTCTCCTTAAAGGGTTTTATAATCTTATTATTGATTTTAACTTGTATTTTTTTACATTTTTCATTAAGACAGATTGTAATTGAATGTTTACCTCAAGAAACGTGAAGCGAAAGCCATCCATTGACAAGAAAAGTCCATTTACAGTCACTCATGCCTTCGAATGCCTTATTCCCCTCTTTAAATGGTTTTATGATCTCGTTATTAATTTAAAGTTGAATTTTTTTGCATTTTTCATTAAAGCAGATTAAAATTAAATGTTTACCTTGAGAAACGTGAAGTGAAAGCGATCGATTAACAAGAAAAGTCCATTTATAGTCGCTCATGGTTTCTAAAGCCTTATTACTCGCTTTAAGTGGTTTTATAATCTTATTAGTGATTTTAAGTTGAATTCTTTTACATTTTCCATTAAAACAAATTATAATTTAATGTATACCTCGAAAAATGCGAAGCGAAAGCCATCCATTGACAAGAAAAGTCCAGTTACAGTCACTCATGCCTTCGAAAGCCTTATTCCCCTCTTTAAATGGTTTTACAATCTCGTAATTAATTTTAAATTGAAGTTTTTTACATTTTTTATTCAAACAGGTTAAAATTAAATGTTTGCCTTGAGAAACGTGAAGTGAAAGCGATCGATTGACAAGAAAAGTCCATTTATAGTGACTCATGGCTTCTAAAGCCTTATTACTCGCTTTAAATGGTTTTATAATCTTATTTTTGATTTTAAGTTGAATTCTTTTACATTTTCAATTAAAACAAATTATAATTAAATATTTGCCTTGGGAAACATGAAGCGAAAGCCATCCATTGACAAAATAAGTTCATTTATAGTCACTCATGGCTTTAAAAGCCTTATTACTCGCGTTAAAGGGTTTTATAATCTTATTATTGATTTTAACTTGTATTTTTTTGCATTTTTCATTAAGACAGATTGTAATTGAATGTTTACCTCAGGAAACGTGGAGCGAAAGCCATCCATTGAGAAGAGAAGTCCATTTGCAGTCACTCATGCCTTCGAAAGCCTTATTCCCCTCTTTAAATAGTTTTATGATCCCATTATTATTTTTAAATTGAATTTTTTTACATTTTTCATTAAAACAGATTAAAATTGAATATTTACCTTGAGAAACGTGAGATGAAAGCGATCGATTGACAAGAAAAGGCCATTTATAGTCACTCGTGGCTTCAAAAGCGTTATTACTTGCCTTAAAGGGTTTTATAATCTTATTATTGATTTTAACTTGTATTTTTTTACATTTTTCAGTAAGATAGATTGTAATTGATTGTTTACGTTTGGGAACGTGAAGCAAAAGCCATCCATTGACAAGAAAAGTCCATTTGCAGTCACTCATGCCTTCGCAAACCCTATTCCCCTCTTTAAATTGTTTTATGATCTCGTTATTAATTTTAAATTGAATTTTTTTACATTTTTCATTAAAACAGATTCAAATTGAATGTTTACCTTGAGAAACGTGAAGTGAAAGCGATCGATTGACAAGAAAAAGCCATTTATAGTCACTCATGGCTTCAAAAGCGTTATTACTCTCCTTAAAGGGTTTTATAATCTTATTATTGATTTTAACTTGTATTTTTTTACATTTTTCATTAAGACAGATTGTAATTGAATGTTTACCTTGAGAAACGTGAGGTGAAAGCGATCGATTGACAAGAAAAGGCCATTCATTGTCACTAATGGCTTCAAAAGCCTTATTACTCGCCTTAAAGGGTTTTATAATCTTATTATTGATTTTAACTTGTATTTTTTACATTTTTCACTAAAACATACTGTACTTGAATGTTTACCTCGGGAAATTTGAAGCGAAAGCTATCCATTGACAGGAAAAGTCCATTTGCGGTCACTCATGCCTTCGAAAGCCTTATTCCCCTCTTTAAAGGTTTTTATAATCTCGTTATTAATTTAAAGTTGAATAATTTTACATTTTTCATTAAAACATATTATAATTGAATGCTTACCTTGAGAAACGTGAAGTGAAAGCGATCGATTGATAAGAAAAGGCCATTTATAGTCACTCATGGCTTCAAAAGCCTTATTACATGCCTTAAAGGGTTTTATAATCTTATTATTGATTTTAACTTGTATTTTTTTACATTTCTCATTAAGATAGATTGTAATTGAATGTTGACCTCGGGAAACGTGAAGCAAAAGTGATCGATTGACAAGAAAAGTCCATTTATAGTCACTCATGGCTTCTAAAGCCTTATTACTCGCCTTAAAGGGTTTTATAATCTTATTATTAATTTTAACATCTATTTTTTACATTTTGCACTAAAACATATTGTAATTGAATGTTTACCTCGGGAAATGTGAAGGGAAAGCCATCCATTGACAGGAAAAGTCCATTTTCGGTCACTCATACCTTCGGAAGCCTTATTCCCTTCTTTAAATATTTTTATAATCTCGTTATTAATTTAAAGTTGAATAATTTTATATTTTTCATTAAAACATATTATAATTGAATGTTTACCTTGAGAAACGTGAAGTGAAAGCGATCGATTGATAAGAAAAGGCCATTTATAGTCACTCATGGCTTCAAAAGCCTTATTACTCGCCTTAAAGGGTTTGATAATCTTATTATTGATTTTCACTTGTATTTTTTTACATGTTTCATTAAGACAGATTGTAATTGAATTTTTACCTCGGGACACGTGAAGTGAAAGCCATCCATTGACAAGAAAAGTCCATTTGCAGTCACTCATGGCTTCGAAAGCCTTATTCCCCTCTTAAAATGGTTTTATGATCTCGTTATTAATTTTAAATTGAATTTTTTTACATTTTTTATTAAAACAGATTAAAATGGAATATTTACCTTGAGAAACGTGAGGTGAAAGCGATCGATTGACAACAAAAAGCCATTTATAGTCACTCATGGCTTCAAAAGCGTTATTACTCTCCTTAAAGGGTTTTATAATCTTATTATTGATTTTAACTTGTATTTTTTTACATTTTTCATTAAGACAGATTGTAATTGAATGTTTACCTCAAGAAACGTGAAGCGAAAGCCATCCATTGACAAGAAAAGTCCATTTACAGTCACTCATGCCTTCGAATGCCTTATTCCCCTCTTTAAATGGTTTTATGATCTCGTTATTAATTTAAAGTTGAATTTTTTTGCATTTTTCATTAAAGCAGATTAAAATTAAATGTTTACCTCGAGAAACGTGAAGTGAAAGCGATCGATTAACAAGAAAAGTCCATTTATAGTCGCTCATGGTTTCTAAAGCCTTATTACTCGCTTTAAGTGGTTTTATAATCTTATTAGTGATTTTAAGTTGAATTCTTTTACATTTTCCATTAAAACAAATTATAATTTAATATATACCTCGAGAAATGCGAAGCGAAAGCCATCCATTGACAAGAAAAGTCCAGTTACAGTCACTCATGCCTTCGAAAGCCTTATTCCCCTCTTTAAATGGTTTTACAATCTCGTAATTAATTTTAAATTGAAGTTTTTTACATTTTTTATTCAAACAGGTTAAAATTAAATGTTTGCCTTGAGAAACGTGAAGTGAAAGCGATCGATTGACAAGAAAAGTCCATTTATAGTGACTCATGGCTTCTAAAGCCTTATTACTCGCTTTAAATGGTTTTATAATCTTATTTTTGATTTTAAGTTGAATTCTTTTACATTTTCCATTAAAACAAATTATAATTAAATGTTTGCCTTGGGAAACATGAAGCGAAAGCCATCCATTGACAAAATAAGTTCATTTATAGTCACTCATGGCTTTAAAAGCCTTATTACTCGCGTTAAAGGGTTTTATAATCTTATTATTGATTTTAACTTGTATTTTTTTGCATTTTTCATTAAGACAGATTGTAATTGAATGTTTACCTCAGGAAACGTGGAGCGAAAGCCATCCATTGAGAAGAAAAGTCCATTTGCAGTCACTCATGCCTTCGAAAGCCTTATTCCCCTCTTTAAATAGTTTTATGATCCCGTTATTATTTTTAAATTGAATTTTTTTACATTTTTTATTAAAACAGATTAAAATTGAATATTTACCTTGAGAAACGTGAGATGAAAGCGATTGATTGACAAGAAAAGGCCATTTATAGTCACTCATGGCTTCAAAAGCGTTATTACTTGCCTTAAAGGGTTTTATAATCTTATTATTGATTTTAACTTGTATTTTTTTACATTTTTCATTAAGACAGATTGTAATTGAATGTTTACGTTGGGAAACGTGAAGCAAAAGCCATCCATTGACAAGAAAAGTCCATTTGCAGTCACTCATGCCTTCGCAAACCCTATTCCCCTCTTTAAATTGTTTTATGATCTCGTTATTAATTTTAAATTGAATTTTTTTACATTTTTCATTAAAACAGATTCAAATTGAATGTTTACCTTGAGAAACGTGAAGTGAAAGCGATCGATTGACAAGAAAAAGCCATTTATAGTCACTCATGGCTTCAAAAGCGTTATTACTCTCCTTAAAGGGTTTTATAATCTTATTATTGATTTTAACTTGTATTTTTTTACATTTTTCATTAAGACAGATTGTAATTGAATGTTTACCTTGAGAAACGTGAGGTGAAAGCGATCGATTGACAAGAAAAGGCCATTTATTGTCACTAATGGCTTCAAAAGCCTTATTACTCGCCTTAAAGGGTTTTATAATCTTATTATTGATTTTAATTTGTATTTTTTACATTTTTCACTAAAACAGATTGTACTTGAATGTTTACCTCGGGAAATGTGAAGCGAAAGCTATCCATTGACAGGAAAAGTTCATTTGCGGTCACTCATGCCTTCGAAAGCCTTATTCCCCTCTTTAAAGGTTTTTGTAATCTCGTTATTAATTTAAAGTTGAATAATTTTACATTTTTCATTAAAACATATTATAATTGAATGCTTACCTTGAGAAACGTGAAGTGAAAGCGATCGATTGATAAGAAAAGGCCATTTATAGTCACTCATGGCTTCAAAAGCCTTATTACTCGCCTTAAAGGGTTCTATAATCTTATTATTGATTTTAACTTGTATTTTTTTACATTTCTCATTAAGATAGATTGTAATTGAATGTTTACCTCAGGAAACGTGAAGCGAAAGTGATCGATTGACAAGAAAAGTCCATTTATAGTCACTCATGGCTTCTAAAGCCTTATTACTCGCCTTAAAGGGTTTTATAATCTTATTATTGATTTTAACTTCTATTTTTTACATTTTGCACTAAAACATATTGTAATTGAATGTTTACCTCGGGAAATGTGAAGCGAAAGCCATCCATTGACAGGAAAAGTCCATTTGCGGTCACTCATGCCTTCGAAAGCCTTATTCCCCTCTTTAAATGTTTTTATAATCTCGTTATTAATTTAAAGTTGAATAATTTTACATTTTTCATTAAAACATATTATAATTGAATGTTTACCTTGAGAAACGTGAAGTGAAAGCGATCGATTGATAAGAAAAGGCCATTTATAGTCACTCATGGCTTCAAAAGCCTTATTACTCGCCTTAAAGGGTTTGATAATCTTATTATTGATTTTCACTTGTATTTTTTTACATGTTTCATTAAGACAGATTGTAATTGAATTTTTACCTCGGGACACGTGAAGTGAAAGCCATCCATTGACAAGAAAAGTCCATTTGCAGTCACTCATGGCTTCGAAAGCCTTATTCCCCTCTTTAAATGGTTTTATGATCTCGTTATTAATTTTAAATTGAATTTTCTTACATTTTTTATTAAAAGAGATTAAAATTGAATATTTACCTTGAGAAACGTGAGGTGAAAGCGATCGATTGACAAGAAAAAGCCATTTATAGTCACTCATGGCTTCAAAAGCGTTATTACTCTCCTTAAAGGGTTTTATAATCTTATTATTGATTTTAACTTGTAGTTTTTTACATTTTTCATTAAGACAGATTGTAATTGAATGTTTACCTCAAGAAACGTGAAGCGAAAGCCATCCATTGACAAGAAAAGTCCATTTACAGTCCTTCATGCCTTTGAATGCCTTATTCCCCTCTTTAAATGGTTTTATGATCTCGTTATTAATTTAAAGTTGAATTTTTTTGCATTTTTCATTAAAACAGATTAAAATTAAATGTTTACCTTGAGAAACGTGAAGTGAAAGCGATCGATTAACAAGAAAATTCCATTTATAGTCGCTCATGGTTTCTAAAGCCTGATTACTCGCTTTAAGTGGTTTTATAATCTTATTAGTGATTTTAAGTTGAATTCTTTTACATTTTCCATTAAAACAAATTATAATTTAATGTATACCTCGAGAAATGCAAAGCGAAAGCCATCCATTGACAAGAAAAGTCCATTTACAGTCACTCATGCCTTCGAAAGCCTTATTCCCCTCTTTAAATGGTTTTACGATCTCGTAATTAATTTTAAATTGAAGTTTTTTACATTTTTTATTAAAACAGGTTAAAATTAAATGTTTGCCTTGAGAAACGTGAAGTGAAAGCGATCGATTGACAAGAAAAGTCCATTTATAGTGACTCATGGCTTCTAAAGCCTTATTACTCGCTTTAAATGGTTTTATAATCTTATTTTTGATTTTAAGTTTAATTCTTTTATATTTTCCATTAAAACAAATTATAATTAAATGTTTGCCTTGGGAAACATGAAGCGAAAGCCATCTATTGACAAAATAAGTTCATTTATAGTCACTCATGGCTTTAAAAGGCTTATTACTCGCGTTAAAGGGTTTTATAATCATATTATGGATTTTAACTTGTATTTTTTTGCATTTTTCATTAAGACAGATTGTAATTGAAGGTTTACCTCAGGAAACGTGGAGCGAAAGCCATCCATTGAGAAGAAAAGTCCATTTGCAGTCACTCATGCCTTCGAAAGCCTTATTACTCGCTTTAAAGGCTTTTATAATCTTATTATTGATTTTAACTTGAACTTTTTTACATTTTTCATTAAGAAAGATTATAATTGAATGTTTACCTTGAGAAACGTGAAGCGAAAACCATCCATTGACAAGAAAAGTCCATTTGCAGTCACTCATGCCTTCGAAAGCCTTATTCGCCTCTTCAAATGGTTTTATAATCTCGTTATTAATTTAAGGTTGAAGTTTTTCACATTTTTCATTAAAACATATTAGGATTGAATGTTTACTTTGAGAAACGTGAAGTGAAAACGATCGATTGACAAGAAAAGTCCATTTATAGTCACTCATGGCTTCAAAACCCTTATTACTCTCCTTAAAGGGTTTTATAATCTTATTATTGATTTTAACTTGTATTTTTGTACATTTCTCATTAAGATAGGTTGTAATTGAATGTTTACCTCGGGCAACATGGAGCGAAAGTGATCAATTGACAAGAAAAGTCCAGTTATAGTCACTAATGGCTTCTAAAGCCTTATTACTCGCTTTAAAGGGTTTTATAATCTTATTATTAATTTTAAGTTGTATTTTTTTACATTTTTCATCAAAATAGATTGTAATTGAATGTTTACCTCGAGAAACGTGAAGCGAAAGCCATCCATTGACAAGAAAAGTCCATTTGCGGTCACTCATCCCTTCGAAAGCCTTATTCACCTCTTGAAATGGTTTTATAATCTCGTTATTAATTTAATGTTCAATTTTTTTAGATTTTTCATTAAAACATATTATTATTGAATGTTTACCTTGAGAAACGTGAAGTGAAAGCGATCGATTGATAAGAAAAGGTCATTTATAGTCACTCATGGCTTCAAAAGCGTTATTACTTGCCTTAAAGGGTTTTATAATCTTATTATTGATTTTAACTTGTATTTTTTTACATTTTTCATTAAGACAGATTGTAATTGAATGTTTACGTTGGGAAATGTGAAGCGAAAGCCATCCATTGATAGGAAAAGTCCATTTGCGGTCACTCATGCCTTCGAAAGCCTTATTCCCCTCTTTAAATGGTTTTATAATCTCGTTATTAATTTAAAGTTGAATCATTTTACATTTTTCATTAAAACATATTATAATTGAATGTTTACCTTGAGAAACGTGAAGTGAAAGTGATCGATTGACAAGAAAAGTCCATTTATAGTCACTCATGGCTTCTAAAGCCTTATTACTCGCTTTAAAGGCTTTTATAATCTTATTATTGATTTTAACTTGAACTTTTTTACATTTTACATTAAGAAAGATTGTAATTGAATGTTTACCTCGAGAAACATGAAGCGAAAGCCATCCATTGACAAGAAAAGTCCATTTGCAGTCACTCATCCCTTCGAAAGCCTTATTCGCCTCTTTAAATGGTTTTATAATCTCGTTATTAATTTAAGGTTCAATTTTTTTACATTTTTCATTAAAACATACTATAATTGAATGTTTACCCTGAGAAACGTGAAGTGAAAGCGATCGATTGACAAGAAAAGGCCATTTATAGTCATTCATGGCTTCAAGAGCCTTATTACTCGCCCTAAAGTGTTTTATAATCTTATTATTGATTTTAACTTGTATTTTTTTACATTTTTCATTAAGTCAGATTGTAATTGAATTTTTATCTCGGGACAGGTGAAGTGAAAGCCATCCATTGACAAGAAAAGTCCATTTGCAGTCACTCATGCCTTTGAAAGCCTTATTAGTCGCTTTCAAGGCTTTTATAATCTTATTATTGATTTTAACTTGAACTTTTTTACATTCTTCATTAAGAAAGATTGTAATTGAATGTTTACCTCGAGAAACGTGAAGCGAAAGTCATCCATTGACAAGAAAAGTGCATTTGCAATCACTCATCCCTTCGAAAGCCTTATTCGCCTCTTTAAATGGTTTTATAATCTCGTTATTACTTTAAGGTTCCATTGTTTTACATTTTTCATTAAAACATATTATAATTGAATGTTTACCTTGAGAAACGTGAAGTGAAAGCGATGATTGACAAGAAAAGGCCATTTATAGTCATTCATGGCTTCAAGAGCCTTATTACTCGCCCTAAAGGGTTTTATAATCTCATTACTGTTTTTAACTTGTATTTTTTTACATTTTTCATTATGACAGATTGTAATTGAATGTTTACCTTGAGAAACGTGAGGTGAAAGCGATCGATTGACAAGAAAAGGCCATTTATTATCACTCATGGCTTCAAAACCCTTATTACTCGCCTTAAAGGGTTTTATAATCTTATTATTGATTTTAACTTGTATTTTTTACGTTTTTCACTAAAACAGATTGTAATTGAATGTTTACCTCGGGAAATGTGAAGCGAAAGCCATCCATTGACAGGAAAAGTCCATTTGCGATCACTCATGCCTTCGAAAGCCTTATTCCCCTCTTTAAATGTTTTTATAATCTCGTTATTAATTTAAAGTTGAATAATTTTACATTTTTCATTAAAACATATTATAATTGAATGTTTACCTTGAGAAACGTGAAGTGAAAGCGATCGATTGATAAGAAAAGGCCATTTATAGTCACTCATGGCTTCAAAAGCCTTATTACTCGCCTTAAAGGGTTTTATAATCTTATTATTGATTTTAACTTATATTTTTTTACAATTTTCGTTAAGACAGATTGTAATTGAATTTTTACCTCGGGACACGTGAAGTGAAAGCCATCCATTGACAAGAAAAGTCCATTTGCAGTCACTCATGCCTTTGAAAGCCTTATTACTCGCTTTAAAGGGTTTTATAATCTTATTATTTATTTTAACTTGAACTTTTTTACATTCTTGACTAAGAAAGATTGTAATTGAATGTTTACCTCGAGAAACGTGAAGCGAAAGTCATCCATTGACAAGAAAAGTCCATATGCAGTCACTCATGCCTTCGAAAGCCTTATTACTCGCTTTAAAGGCTTTTATAATCTTATTATTGATTTTAACTTGAACTTTTTTACATTTTTCATTAAGAAAGATTGTAATTGAATGTTTACCTCGAGAAACGTGAAGCAAAAGCCATCCATTAACAAGAAAAGTCCATTTGCAGTCACTCATGCCTTCGAAAGCCTTATTCGCCACTTTAAATGGTTTTATAATCTCGTTATTAATTTAAGGTTGAATTGTTTTACATTTCTCATTAAAACATATTATGATTGAATGTTTACTTTGAGAAATGTCAAGTGAAAGCGATCGATTGATAAGAAAAGTCCATTTATAGTCACTCATGGGTTCAAAAGCCTTATTACTCTCCTTAAAGGGTTTTATAATCTTCTTATTGATTTTAACTTGTATTTTTTTACATTTCTCATTAAGATAGATTGTAATTTAATGTTTACCTCGGGAAACGTGGAGCGAAGTGATCGATTGACAAGAAAAGTCCATTTATTGTCACTCATGGCTTCTAAATCCTTATTACTCGCCTTAAAGGGTTTTATAATCTTATTATTGATTTTAACTTGTATTTTTTTACATTTCTCATTAAGATAGGTTGTAATTGAATGTTTACCTCGGGAAACGTGACGGGAAAGTGATCGATTGACAAGAAAAGTCCATTTATAGTCACTCATGGCTTCTAAAGCCTTATTACTCGCTTTAAAGGCTTTTATAATCTTATTATTGATTTTAACTTGAACTTTTTTACATTTTACATTAAGAAAGATTGTAATTGAATGTTTACCTCGAGAAACATGAAGCAAAAGCCATCCATTGACAAGAAAAGTCCATTTGCAGTCACTCATCCCTTCGAAAGCCTTATTCGCCTCTTTAAATGGTTTTATAATCTCGTTATTAATTTAAGGTTCAATTTTTTTACATTTTTCATTAAAACATACTATAATTGAATGTTTACCCTGAGAAACGTGAAGTGAAAGCGATCGATTGACAAGAAAAGGCCATTTATAGTCATTCATGGCTTCAAGAGCCTTATTACTCGCCCTAAAGGGTTTTATAATCTCATTACTGTTTTTAACTTGTATTTTTTTACATTTTTCATTAAGACAGATTGTAATTGAATGTTTATCTTGAGAAACGTGAGGTGAAAGCGATCGATTGACCAGAAAAGGCCATTTATTATCACTCATGGCTTCAAAACCCTTATTACTCGCCTTAAAGGGTTTTATAATCTTATTATTGATTTTAACTTGTATTTTTTACATTTTTCACTAAAACAGATTGTAATTGAATGTTTACCTCGGGAAATGTGAAGCGAAAGCCATCCATTGATAGGAAAAGTCCATTTGCGGTCACTCATGCCTTCGAAAGCCTTATTCCCCTCTTTAAATGTTTTTATAATCTCGTTATTAATTTAAAGTTGAATCATTTCACATTTTTCATTAAAACATATTATAATTGAATGTTTACCTTGAGAAACGTGAAGTGAAAGCGATCGATTGATAAGAAAAGGTCATTTATAGTCACTCATGGCTTCAAAAGCCTTATTACTCGCCTTAAAGGGTTTTATAATCTTATTATTGATTTTAACTTGTATTTTTTTACATTTTTCATTAAGACAAATTGTAATTGAATTTTTACCTCGGCACACGTGAAGTGAAAGCCATCCATTGACAAGAAAATTCCATTTGCAGTAACTTATGCCTTCGAAAGCCTTATTGCTCGCTTTAAAGGCTTTTATAATCTTATTATTGATTTTAACTTGAACTTTTTTACATTTTTCATTAAGAAAGATTATAATTGAATGTTTACCTCGAGAAACGTGAAGCGAAAGCCATACATTGACAAGAAAAGTCTATTTGCAGTCACTCATGCCTTCGAAAGCCTTATTCGCCACTTTAAATGGTTTTATAATCTCGTTATTAATTTAAGGTTGAATTTTTTTACATTTTTCATTAAAACATATTATGATTGAATGTTTACTTTAAGAAACGTGAAGTGAAAGCGATCGATTGACAAGAAAAGTCCATTTATAGTCACTCATGGCTTCAAAAGCCTTATTACTCTCCTTAAAGGGTTTTATAATCTTATTATTGATTTTAACTTGTATTTTTTTACATTTCTCATGAAGATAGGTTGTAATTGAATGTTTATCTCAAGAAACGTGAAGCGAAAGTGATCAATTGACAAGAAAACTCCATTTATAGTCACTCATGGCTTCTAAAACCTTATTACTCTCTTTAAAGGGCTTTATAATCTTTTTATTGATTTTAACTTGATTTTTTTTACAATTTTCATTAAGACAGATTGTAATTGATTGTCTACCTCGAGAAACGTGAAGTGAAAGCTATCCATTAACAAGAAAAGTCCATTTGCAGTCACTGATCCCTTCAAAAACCCTATTCCCCTCTTTAAAAAATAGTTTTATGATCTCGTTATCAATTTAAAGTTGAATTTTTTTACATTTTTCATTAAAACATATTATAATTGAATGTCTACCTCAGGAAACGTGAAGTGAAAGCCATCCATTGACAAAAAAGTCCATTTTCAGTCACTCATCTATTCAGAAACATGAAGTGAAAGCGATCGATTGAAAAGAAAAGTCCATTTATAGTCACTCATGGCTTCAAAAGCCTTATTACTCAGCTTAAAGGGTTTTATAATCATATTATTGATTTTAACTTGTATTTTTTTGCCTTTTTCATTAAGACAGATTGTAATTTAATGTTTACCTCAGGAACCGTGAAGCGAAAGCCATCCATTGACAAGAAAAGTCCCTTTACAGTCAGTCATGCCTTCGAAAGCCTTATTCCCCTCTTTAAATAGTTTTATAATCTCGTTATTAATTTAAAGTTGAATTTTTTTACATTTTTCATTAAAACATATTATAATTGAATGTTTACCTTGAGAAACGTGGAGTGAAAGCGATCGATTGACAAGAAAAGGCCATTTATAGTCATTCATGGCTTCAAAAGCCTTATTACTCGCCCGAAAGGGTTTTATAATCTCATTATTAACTTTAACTTGTATTTTTTTACATTTTTTAGTAAGACAGATTGTAATTGAATGTTTACCTTGAGAAACGTGAGGTGAAAGCGATCGATTGACAAGAAAACGCCATTTATAGTCACTCATGGCTTCAAAAGCCTTATTACTGGCCTTAAAAGGTTTTATAATCTTATTATTGATTTTAACTTGTATTTTTTGCATTTTTCACTAAAACAGATTGTAATTGAACGTTTACCTCGAGAAATGTGAAGCGAAAGCCATCCATTGAAAGGAAAAGTCCATTTGCGGTCACTCATGCCTTCGAAAGCCTTATTCCCTTCTTTAAATGTTTTTATAATATCGTTATTAATTTAAAGTTGAATAATTTTACATTTTTCATTAAAACATATTATAATTGTATGTTTACCTTGAGAAACGTGAAGTGAAAGCGATCGATTGATAAGAAAAGTCCATTTATAGTCACTCATGGCTTCAAAAGCCTTACTACTCACCTTAAAGGGTTTTATAATCTTATTATTGATTTCAACTTGTATTTTTTTACATTTCTCATTAAGATAGGTTGTAATTGAATGTTTACCTCGGGAAACGTGGAGCGAAAGTGATCGATTGACAAGAAAAGTCCATTTATAGTCACTCATGGCTTCTAAAGCCTTATTACTCGCCTTAAAGGGTTTTATAATCTTATTATTGATTTTAACTTGTATTTTTTTACATTTCTCATTAAGATAGGCTGTATATGAATGTTTACCTCGGAAAACGTGAAGCAAAAGTGATCGATTGACAAGAAAAGTCCATTTATAGTCACTCATGGCTTCTAAAGCCTTATTACTCGCTTTAAAGGGTTTTATAATCTTATTATTAATTTTAAGTTGTATTTTTTAACATTTTTCATCAAAATAGATCGTAATTGAATGTTTACCTCGAGAAACGTGAAGCGAAAGCCATCCATTGACAAGAAAAGTCCATTTGCAGTTACTCATCCCTTCGAAAGCCTTATTCGCCTCTTTAAATGGTTTTATAATCTCGTTATTAATTTAAGGTTCAATTTTTTTACATTTTTCATTAAAACATATTATAATTGAATGTTTACCTTGAGAAACGTGAAGTGAAAGCGATCGATTGACAAGAAAAGGCCATTTATAGTCATTCATCGCTTCAAGAGCCTTATTGCTCGCCTTAAAGGGTTTTATAATCTTATTATTGATTTTAACTTGTATTTTTTAATATTTTTAATTAAGACAGATTGTAATTAAATTTTTACCTCGGTACACGTGAAGTGAAAGCCATCCATTGACAAGAAAAGTCCATTTGCAGTCACTCATGCCTTCGAAAGCCTTATTGCTCGCTTTAAAGGCTTTTATAATCTTATTATTGATTTTAACTTGAACTTTTTTACAGTTTTCATTAAGAAAGATTATAATTGAATGTTTACCTCGAGAAACGTGAAGCGATAGCCATACATTGACAAGAGAAGTCCATTTGCAGTCACTCATGCCTTCGAAAGCCTTATTCGCCACTTTAAATGGTTTTATAATCTCGTTATTAATTTAAGGTTGACTTTTTTTACATTTTTCATTAAAACATATTATGATTGAATGTTTACTTTGAGAAACGTGAAGTGAAAGTGATCGATTGACAAGAAAAGTCCATTTATAGTCACTCATGGCTTCTAAAGCCTTATTACTCGCTTTAAAGAGTTTTATAATCTTATTATTGATTTTAACTTGAACTTTTTTACATTGTTCATTAAGAAAGATTGTAATTGAATGTTTACCTCGAGAAACGTGAAGCGAAAGTCATCAATTGACTAGAAAAGTCCATTTGCAGTCACTCATCCCTTCGAAAGCCTTATTTGCCACTTTAAATGGTTTTATAATCTCGTTATTAATTTAAGGTTGAATTTTTTTACATTTTTCATTAAAACATATTATGATTGAATGTTTACTTTGAGAAACGTGAAGTGAAAGCGATCGATTGACAAGAAAAGTCCATTTATAGTCACTCATGGCTTCAAAAGCGTTATTACTCTCCTTAAAGGGTTTTATAATCTTATTATTGATTTTAACTTGTATTTTTTTACATTTCTCATTAAGATAGGTTGTAATTGAATGTTTATCTCAGGAAACGTGAAGCGAAAGTGATCAATTGACAAGAAAACTCCATTTATAGTCACTCATGGCTTCTAAAGCCTTATTACTCTCTTTAAAGGGTTTTATAATCTTATTATTGATTTTAACTTGAATTTTTTTAGAATTTTCATTAAGACAGATTGTAATTGATTGTCTACCTTGAGAAACGTGAAGCGAAAGCCATCCATTAACAAGAAAATTCCATTTGCAGTCACTGATCCCTTCAAAAACCCTATTCCGCTCTTTAAAAAATAGTTTTATGATCTCGTTATTAATTTAAAGTTGAATTTTTTTACATTTTTCATTAAAACATATTATAATTGAATGTTTACCTTAGGAAACGTGAAGTGAAAGCCATCCATTGACAAAAAAGTCCATTTGCAGTCACTCATCCATTCAGAAACATGAAGTGAAAGCGATCGATTGAAAAGAAAAGTCCATTTATAGTCACTCATGGGTTCAAAAGCCTTATTGCTCGCCTTAAAAGGTTTTATAATCATATTATTGATTTTAACTTGTATTTTTTTGCCTTTTTCATTAAGACAGATTGTAATTTAATGTTTACCTCAGGAAACGTGAAGCGAAAGCCATCCATTGACAAGAAAAGTCCCTTTACAGTCAGTCATGCCTTCGAAAGCCTTTTTCCCCTCTTTAAATGGTTTTATAATCTCGTTATTAATTTAAAGTTGAATTTTTTTACATTTTTCATTAAAACATATTATAATTGAATGTTTACCTTGAGAAACGTGGAGTGAAAGCGATCGATTGACAGGAAAAGGCCATTTATAGTCATTCATGGCTTTAAAACCTTATTACTCGCCCGAAAGGGTTTTATAATCTCATTATTAACTTTAACTTGTATTTTTTTACATTTTTCATTAAGGCAGATTGTAATTGAATGTTTACCTTGAGAAACGTGAGGTGAAAGCGATCGATTGACAAGAAAAGGCCATTTATAGTCACTCATGACTTCAAAAGCCTTATTACTCGCCTTAAAGGGTTTTATAATCTCATTATTGTTTTTAACTTATATTTTTTTACATTTTTTATTAACACAGATTGTAATTGAATGTTTACCTTGAGAAACGTGAGGTGAAAGCGATCGATTGACAAGAAAAGGCCATTTATTGTCACTCATGGCTTCAAAAGCCTTATTACTCGCCTTAAAGGGTTTTATAGTCTTATTATTGATTTTAAATTGTATTTTTTATATTTTTTATTAAGACAGATTGTAATTAAATTTTTACCTCAAGAAACGTGAAGCGAAAGCCATCCATTGAAAAGAAAAGTCCATTTATAGTCACTCACGGCTTCAAAAGCCTTGTTACTCGCCTTAAAGGGTTTTATAATCTTATTATTGATTTTAACTTGTATTTTTTTACAATTTTCATTAAGACAGATTGTAATTGATTGTCTACCTCAAGAAACATGAAGCGAAAGCCATCCATTAACAAAAAAAGTCCATTTGCAGTCACTGATCCCTTCAAAAACCCTATTCCCCTCTTTAAAAAATAGTTTTATGATCTCGTTATTAATTTAAAGTTGAATTTTTTTACATTTTTCATTAAAACATATTATAATTGAATGTTTACCTCAGGAAACGTGAAGCGAAAGCCATCCATTGACAAGAAAAGTCTCTTTACAGTCAGTCATGCCTTCGAAAGCCTTATTCCCCTCTTTAAATGGTTTTATAATCTCGTTATTAATTTAAAGTTGAATTTTTTTACATTTTTCATTAAAACATATTATAATTTAATATTTACCTTGAGAAACGTGGAGTGAAAGCGATCGATTGACAAGAAAAGGCCATTTATAGTCACTCATGGCTTCAAAAGCGTTATTAGTTGCTTTAAAGGGTTTTATAATCTTATTATTGATTTTAACTTGTATTTTTTTATATTTTTCATTAAAACAGATTGTAATTGAATGTTTACGTCGGGAAACGTGAAGCAAAAGCCATCCATTGACAAGAAAAGTCCATTTGCAGTCACTCATACCTTCGAAAACCCTATTCCCCTCTTTAAATTGTTTTATGATCTCGTTATTAATTTTAAATTGAATTTTTTTACATTTTTCATTAAAACAGATTCAAATTGAATGTTTACCTCAAGAAACGTGAAGTGAAAGCGATCGATTGACAAGAAAAGTCAATTTATAGTCACTCATGGCTTCAAAAGCCTTACTACTCACCTTAAAGGGTTTTATAATCTTATTATTGATTTCAACTTGTATTTTTTTACATTTTTCATTAAGACAGATTGTAATTGAATGTTTACCTCGAGAAACGTGAAGCGAAAGCCATCCATTGACAAGAAAAGTCCATTTGCAGTCACTGATGCCTTCGAAAGCCTTATTCGCCTCTTTAAATGGTTTTATAATCTCGTTATTAATTTAAGGTTGAATTTTTTTACATTTTTCATTAAAACATATTATGATTGAATGTTTACTTTGAGAAACGTGAAGTGAAAGCGATCGATTGACAAGAAAAGTCCATTTATAGTCACTCATGGCTTCAAAAGCCTTATTACTCTTCTTAAAGGGTTTTATAATCTTATTATTGATTTTAACTTGTGTTTTTTTACATTTCTCATTAAGATAGGTTGTAATTGAATGTTTACCTTGGGAAACGTGAAGCGAAAGTGATCGATTGACAAGAAAAGTCCATTTATAGTCACTTATGGCTTCTAAAGCCTTATTTCTCGCCTTAAAGGGTTTTATAATCTTATTATTGATTTTAACTTGTATTTTCTTACATTTCTCATTAAGATAGATTTGTAATTGAATGTTTACCTCGGGAAACGTGAAGCGAAAGTGATCGATTGACAAGAAAAGTCCATTTATAGACACTCATGGCTTCTAAAGCCTTATTACTCGCTTTAAAGGGTTTTATAATCTTATTATTAATTATAGGTTGTATTTTTTTACATTTTTCATCAAAATAGATTGTAATTGAATGTTTACCACGAGAAACGTGAAGCGAAAGCCATCCATTGACAAGAAAAGTCCATTTGCAGTCACTCATCCCTTCGAAAGGCTTATTCGCCTCTTTAAATGGTTCTATAATCCCGTTATTAATTTAAGGTTCAATTTTTTTATATTTTTCATTAAAACATATTATAATTGAATGTTTACCTTGAGAAACGTGAAGTGAAAGCGATCGATTGACAAGAAAAGGCCATTGATAGTCATTCATGGCTTCAAGAGCCTTATTACTCGATCTAAAGGGTTTTATAATCTCATTATTGTTTTTAACTTATATTTTTTTACATTTTTCATTAAGACAGATTGTAATTGAATGTTTACCTTGAGAAACGTGAGGTGAAAGTGATCGATTGACAAGAAAAGGCCATTTATTGTCACTCATGGCTTCAAAAGCCTTATTACTCGCCTTAAAGGGTTTTATAGTCTTATTATTGATTTTAACTTGTATTTTTTACATTTTTTACTAAAACAGATTGTAATTGAATGTTTACCTCGGGAAATGTGAAGCGAAGCCATCCATTGACAGGAAAAGTCCATTTGCGGTCACTCATGCCTTCGAAAGCCTTATTCCCCTCTTTAAATATTTTTATAATCTCGTTATTAATTTAAAGTTGAATAATTTTACATTTTTCATTAAAACATATTATAATTGAATGTTTACCTTGAGAAACGTGAAGTGAAAGCGATCGATTGATAAGAAAAGGCCATTTATAGTCACTCATGGCTTCAAAAGCCTTATTACTCGCCTTAAAGGGTTTTATAATCTTATTATTGATTTTAACTTGTATTTTTTTACATTTTTCATTAAGACAGATTGTAATTGAATTTTTACCTCGGGACACATGAAGTGAAAGCCATCCATTGACAAGAAAAGTCCATTTGCAGTCACTCATGCCTTCGAAAACCCTATTCCCCTCTTTAAATTGTTTTATAATCTCGTTATTAATTTTGAATTGAATTTTTTTACATTTTTCATTAAAACAGATTCAAATTGAATGTTTACCTCGAGAAACGTGAAGTGAAAGCGATCGATTGATAAGAAAAGTCCATTTATAGTCACTCATGGCTTCAAAAGCCTTACTACTCACCTTAAAGGGTTTTATAATCTTATTTTTGATTTCAACTTGTATTTTTTTACATTTTTCATTAAGACAGATTGTAATTGAATGTTTACCTCGAGAAACGTTAAGCGAAAGCCATCCATTGGCAAGAAAAGTCCATTTACAGTCACTGATACCTTCGAAAGCCTTATTCGCCTCTTTAAATGGTTTTATAATCTCGTTATTAATTTAAGGTTGAATATTTTTACATTTTTCATTAAAACATATTATGATTGAATGTTTACTTTGAGAAACGTGAAGTGAAAGCGATCGATTGACAAGAAAAGTCCATTTATAGTCTCTCATGGCTTCAAAAGCCTTATTACTCTCCTTAAAAAGTTTTATAATCTTATTATTGATTTTAACTTGTATTTTTTTACATTTCTCATTAAGATAGGTTGTAATTGAATGTTCACCTTGGGAAACGTGGAGCGAAAGTGATCGATTGACAAAAAAAGTCCATTTATAGTCACTCATGTCTTCTAAAGCCTTATTACTCGCCTTAAAGGGTTTTATAATCTTATTATTGATTTTAACTTGTATTTTTTTACATTTCTCTTTAAGATACGTTGTAATTGAATATTTACCTCGGGAAACGTGAAGCGAAAGTGATCGATTGACAAGAAAAGTCCATTTATAGTCACTCATGGCTTCTAAAGCCTTCTTACTCGCTTTAAAGGGTTTTATAATCTTATTATTGATTTTAACTTGAAATTTTTTACATTGTTCATTAAGAAAGATTGTACTTGAATGTTTACCTCGAGAAACGTGAAGCGAAAGCCATCAATTGACAAGAAAAGTCCATTTGCAGTCACTCATCCCTTCGAAAGCCTTATTCGCCACTTTAAATGGTTTTATAATCTCATTATTAATTTAAGGTTGAATTTTTTTACATTTTTCATTAAAACATATTATGATTGAATGTTTACTTTGAGAAATGTGAAGTGAAAGCGATCGATTGACAAGAAAAGTCCATTTATAGTCACTCATGGCTTCAAAAGCGTTATTACTCTCCTTAAAGGGTTTTATAATCTTATTATTGATTTTAACTTGTATTTTTTTACATTTCTCATTAAGATAGGTTGTAATTGAATGTTTATCTCAGGAAACGTGAAGCGAAAGTGATCAATTGACAAGAAAACTCCATTTATAGTCACTCATGGCTTCTAAATCCTTATTACTCTCTTTAAAGGGTTTTATAATCTTATTATTGATTTTAACTTGAATTTTTTTACAATTTTCATTAAGACAGATTGTAATTGATTGTCTACGTCGAGAAACGTGAAGCAAAAGCTATCCAGTAACAAGAAAAGCCATTTGCAGTCACGGATCCCTTCAAAAACCCTATTCCCCTCTTTAAAAAATAGTTTTATGATCTCGTTATTAATTTAAAGTTGAATTTTTTTACATTTTTCATTAAAACATATTATAATTGAATGTTTACCTCAGGAAATGTGAAGCGAAAGCCATCCATTGACAAGAAAAGTCTCTTTACAGTCACTCATGCCTTCGAAAGCCTTATTCCCCTCTTTAAATGGTTTTATAATCTCGTTATTAATTTAAAGTTGAATTTTTTTACATTTTTCATTAAAACGTATTATAATTTAATATTTACCTTGAGAAAAGTGGAGTGAAAGCGATCGATTGACAAGAAAAGGCCATTTATAGTCACTCATGGCTTCAAAAGCGTTATTACTTGCCTTAAAGGGTTTTATAATCTTATTATTGATTTTAACTTGTATTTTTTTATATTTTTCAGTAAGACAGATTGTAATTGAATGTTTAAGTCAGGAAACGTGAAGCAAAAGCCATCCATTGACAAGAAAAGTCCATTTGCAGTCACTCATACCTTCGAAAACCCTATTCCCCTCTTTAAATTGTTTTATGATCTCGTTATTAATTTTAAATTGAATTTTTTTACATTTTTCATTTAAACAGATTCAAATTGAATGTTTACCTCGAGAAACGTGAAGTAAAAGCGATCGATTGATAAGAAAAGTCCATTTATAGTCACTCATGGCTTCAAAAGCCTTACTACTAACCTTAAAGGGTTTTATAATCTTATTATTGATTTCAACTTGTATTTTTTTACATTTTTCATTAAGACAGATTGTAATCGAATGTTTACCTCGAGAAACGTGAAGCGAAAGCCATCCATTTGCAAGAAAAGTCCATTTGCAGTCACTGATGCCTTCGAAAGCCTTATTCGCCTCTTTAAATGGTTTTATAATCTCGTTATTAATTTAAGGTTGAATTTTTTTACATTTTTCATTAAAACATATTATGATTGAATGTTTACTTTGAGAAACGTGAAGTGAAAGCGATCGATTGACAAGAAGAGTCCATTTATAGTCACTCATGACTTCAAAAGCCTTATTACTCTCCTTAAAGGGTTTTATAATCTTATTATTGATTTTAACTTGTATTTTTTTACATTTCTCATTAAGATAGGTTGTAATTGAATGTTTACCTCAGGAAACGTGAAGCGAAAGTGATCGATTGATAAGAAAAGTCAATTTATAGTCACTCATGGCTTCTAAAGCCTTATTACTCGCCTTAAAGGGTTTTATAATCTTATTATTGATTTTAACTTGTATTTTTTACATTTCTCATTAAGATAGGTTGTAATTGAATGTGTATATCAGGAAACGTGAAGCGAAAGTGATCAATTGACAAGAAAAGTCCATTTATAGTCACTCATGGCTTCAAAAGCCTTATTACTCTCTTTAAAGGGTTTTATAATCTTATTATTGATTTTAACTTGAAATTTTTTACAATTTTCATTAAGACAGATTGTAATTGATTGTCTACCTCGAGAAACGTGAAGTGAAAGCTATCCATTAACAAGAAAAGTCCATTTGCAGTCACTGATCCCTTCAAAAACCCTATTCCCCTCTTTAAAAAATAGTTTTATGATCTCGTTATTAATTTAAAGTTGAATTTTTTTACATTTTTCATTAAAACATATTATAATTGAATGTTTACCTCAGGAAACGTGAAGTGAAAGCCATCCATTGACAAAAAAAGTTCATTTGCAGTCACTCATGCCTTCGAAAGCCTTATTCCCCTCTTTAAATGGTTTTATGATCTCGTTATTAATTTAAAGTTGAATTTTTTTTTACATTTTTCATTAAAATAGATTGCAATTGAATGTTTACCTTTAGAAACATGAAGTGAAAGCGATCGATTGAAATGAAAAGTCCATTTATAGTCACTCATGGCTTCAAAAGCCTTATTACTCGCCTTAAAGGGTTTTATAATCATATTATTGATTTTAACTTGTATTTTTTTGCCTTTTTCATTAAGACAGATTGTAATTTAATGTTTACCTCAGGAAACGTGAAGCGAAAGCCATCGATTGACAAGAAAAGTCCCTTTACAGTCAGTCATGCCTTCGAAAGCCTTATTCCCCTCTTTAAAGGGTTTTATAATCTCGTTATTAATTTAAAGTTGAATTTTTTTACATTTTTCATTAAAACATATTATAATTGAATGTTTACCATGAGAAACGTGGAGTGAAAGCGATCGATTGACAAGAAAAGGCCATTTATAGTCATTCATGGCTTCAAAAGCCTTATTACTCGCCCGAAAGGGTTTTATAATCTCATTATTAACTTTAACTTGTATTTTTTTACATTTTTCATTAAAACAGATTGTAATTGAATGTTTACCTTGAGAAACGTGAGGTGAAAGCGATCGATTGACAAGAAAAGGCCATTTATAGTCACTCATGGCTTCAAAAGCCTTATTACTCGCCTTAAAGGGTTTTATAATCTTATTATTGATTTTAACTTGTATTTTTTTACATTTCTCATTAAGATAGGTTGTAATTGAATGTTTACCTCGGGAAACGGGAAGCGAAAGTGTTCAATTGACAAGAAAAGTCCATTTATAGTCACTCATGGCTTCTAAAGCCTTATTACTCACTTTAAAGGGTTTTATAATCTTATTATTGATTTTAACTTGTATTTTTTTACATTTTTCATTAAGACAGATTGTAATTAAATTTTTACCTCGAGAAACGTGAAGCGAAAGCTATCCATTGAAAAGAAAAGTCCATTTATAGTCACTCATGGCTTCAAAAGCCTTATTACTCGCCTTAAAGGGTTTTATAATCTTATTATTGATTTTAACTTGTATTTTTTTACAATTTTCGTTAAGACAGATTGTAATTGATTGTCTACCTTGAGAAACGTGAAGCGAAAGCCATCCATTAACAAGAAAAGTCCATTTGCAGTCACTGATCCCTTCAAAAACCCTATTCCCCTCTTTAAAAAATAGTTTTATGATCTCGTTATTAATTTAAAGTTGAATTTTTTTACATTTTTCATTAAAACATATTATAATTGAATGTTTACCTCAGGAAACGTGAAGTGAAAGCCATCCATTGACAAAAAAAGTTCATTTGCAGTCACTCATGCCTTCGAAAGCCTTATTCCCCTCTTTAAATGGTTTTATGATCTCGTTATTAATTTATAGTTAAATTTTTTTTTACATTTTTCATTAAAATAGATTGAAATTGAATGTTTACCTTCAGAAATATGAAGTGAAAGCGATCGATTGAAAAGAAAAGTCCATTTATAGTCACTCATGGCTTCAAAAGCCTTATTACTCGCCTTAAAGGGTTTTATAATCATATTATTGATTTTAACTTGTATTTTTTTACCTTTTTCATTAAGACAGATTGTAATTTAATGTTTACCTCAGGAAACGTGAAGCGAAAGCCATCCATTGATAAGAAAAGTCCCTTTACAGTCAGTCATGCCTTCGAAAACCTTATTCCCCTCTTCAAAAGGGTTTTATAATCTCGTTATTAATTTAAAGTTGAATTATTTTACATTTTTTATTAAAACATATTATAATTGAATGTTTACCTTGAGAAACGTGGAGTGAAAGCGATTGATTGACAAGAAAAGGCCATTTATAGTCACTCATGGCTTCAAAAGCGTTATTACTAGCCTTAAAGGGTTTTATAATCTTATTATTGATTTTAACCTGTATTTTTTTATATTTTTCAATAAGACAGATTGTAATTGAATGTTTACATCGGGAAACGTGAAGCAAAAGCCATCCATTGACAAGAAAAGTCCATTTGCAGTCACTCATACCTTCAAAAACCCTATTCCCTTCTTTAAATTCTTTTATGATCTCGTTATTAATTTTAAATTGAATTTTTTTACATTGTTCATTAAAACAGATTCAAATTGAATGTTTATCTCGAGAAACGTGAAGTGAAAGCGATCGATTGACAAGAAAAATCCATTTATAGTCACTCATGGCTTCAAAAGCCTTACTACTCACCTTAAAGGGTTTTATAATCTTATTATTAATTTCAACTTGTATTTTTTTACATTTTTCATTAAGACAGATTGTAATTGAATGTTTACCTAGAGAAACGTGAAGCGAAAGCCATCCATTGACAAGAAAAGTCCATTTGCAGTCACTGATGCCTTCGAAAGCCTTATTCGCCTCTTTAAATGGTTTTATAATCTCGTTATTAATTTAAGGTTGAATTTTTTTACATTTTTCATTAAAACATATTATGATTGAATGTTTACTTTGAGAAACGTGAAGTGAAAGCGATCGATTGACAAGAAAAGTCCATTTATAGTCACTCATGGCTTCAAAAGCCTTATTACTCTCCTTAAAGGGTTTTATAATCTTATTATTGATTTTAACTTGTATTTTTTTACATTTCTCATTAAGATAGGTTGTAATTCAATGTTTACCTCGGGAAACGTGGAGCGAAAGTGATCGATTGACAAGAAAAGTCCATTTATAGTCACTCATGGCTTCAAAAGCCTTATTACTCTCCTTAAAGGGTTTTTATAATCTTATTATTGATTTTAACTTGTATTTTTTTACATTTCTCATTAAGATAGGTTGTAATTGAATGTTTACCTTGGGAAACGTCGAGCGAAAGTGATCGATTGACAAGAAAAGTCTATTTATAGTCACTCATGGCTTCTAAAGCCTTATTACTCGCCTTAAAGGGTTTTATAATCTTATTATTGATTTTAACTTGTATTTTTTTACATTTCTCATTAAGATAGGTTGTAATTGAATGTTTACCACGGGAAACGTGAAGCGAAAGTGATCGATTGACAAGAAAAGTCCATTTATAGTCACTCATGGCTTCTAAAGGCTTATTACTCGCCTTAAAGGGTTTTATAATCTTATTATTGATTTTAACTTGAACTTTTTTACATTTTTCATTAAGAAAGATTGTAATTGAATGTTTACCTCGAGAAACGTGAAGCGAAAGCCATCAATTGACAAGAAAAGTCCATTTGCAGTCACTCATCCCTTCGAAAGCCTTATTCGCCTCCTTAAATGGTTTTATAATCGTTATTAATTTAAGGTTGAATTTTTTTAGATTTTTCATTAAAACATAGTATAATTGAATGGTTACCTTGAGAAACGTGAAGTGAAAGCGATTGATTGATAAGAAAAGGCCATTTATAGTCACTCATGGCTTCAAAAGCCTTATTACTCGCCTTAAAGGGTTTTATAATCTTATTATTGATTTTAAGTTGTATTTTTTTACATTTTTCATTAAGACAGATTGTCATTGAATATTTACCTCGAGAAACGTGAAGCGAAAGCCATCCATTGACAAGAAAAGTCCATTTGCAGTCACTGATGCCTTCGAAAGCCTTATTCGCCTCTTTAAATGGTTTTGCAATCTCGTTATTAATTTATGGTTTAATTTTTTTACATTTTTCATTAAAACATATTATAATTGAATGTTTACCTTGAGAAACGTGAAGTGAAAGCGATCGATTGGTAAGAAAAGGTCATTTATAGTCACTCATGGCTTCAAAAGCCTTATTACTCGCCTTAAAGGGTTTTATAATCTTATTATTGATTTTAACTTGTATTTTTTTACATTTTTCATTAAGACAGATTGTAATTGAATTTTTACCTCGGGACACGTGAAGTGAAAGCCATCCATTGACAAGAAAAGTCTATTTGCAGTCACTCATGCCTTCGAAAGCCTTATTGCTCGCTTTAAAGGCTTTTATAATCTTATTATTGATTTTAACTTGAACTTTTTTAAATTTTTCATTAAGAAAGATTATAATTGAATGTTTACCTCGAGAAACGTGAAGCGAAAGCCATACATTGACAAGAAAAGTCCATTTGCAGTGACTCATGCCTTCGAAAGCCTTATTCGCCACTTTAAATGGTTTTATAATGTCGTTATTAATTTAAGGTTGAATTTTTTTACATTTTTCATTAAAACATATTATGATTGAATGTTTACTTTGAGAAACGTGGAGTGAAAGCGATCCATTAACAAGAAATGTCCATTTATAGTCACTCATGGCTTCAAAAGCCTTATTACTCTCCTTAAAGGGTTTTATAATCTTATTATTGATTTTAACTTGTATTTTTTTACATTTCTCATTAAGATAGGTTGTAATTGAATGTTTATCTCAGGAAACGTGAAGTGAAAGTGATCAATTGACAAGAAAACTCCATTTATAGTCACTCATGGCTTCTAAAGCCTTATTACTCTCTTTAAAGGGTTTTATAATCTTATTATTGATTTTAACTTGAATTTTTTTACAATTTTCATTAAGACAGATTGTAATTGATTGTCTACCTCGAGAAACGTGAAGCGAAAGCTATCCATTAACAAGAAAAGTCCATTTGCAGTCACTGATCCCTTCAAAAACCCTATTCCCCTCTTTAAAAAATAGTTTTATGATCTCGTTATTAATTTAAAGTTGATTTTTTTTACATTTTTCATTAAAACATATTATAATTGAATGTTTTCCTCAGGAAACGTGAAGTGAAAGCCATCCATTGACAAAAAAGTCCATTTGCAGTCACTCATCCATTCAGAAACATGAAGTGAAAGCGATCGATTGAAAAGAAAAGTCCATTTATAGTCACTCATGGCTTCAAAAGCCTTATTACTCGCCTTAAAGGGTTTTATAATCATATTATTGATTTTAACTTGTATTTTTTTGCCTTTTTCATTAAGACAGATTGTAAATTAATGTTGACCTCAGGAAACGTGAAGCGAAAGCCATCCATTGACAAGAAAAGTCCCTTTACAGTCAGTCATGCCTTCGAAAGCCTTATTCCCCTCTTTAAATGGTTTTATAATCTCGTTATTAATTTAAAGTTGATTTTTTTTACATTTTTCATTAAAACATATTATAATTGAATGTTTACCTTGAGAAACGTGGAGTGAAAGTGATCGATTGACAAGAAAAGGCCATTTATAGTCATTCATGGCTTCAAAAGCCTTATTACTCGCCCGAAAGGGTTTTATAATCTCATTATTAACTTTAACTTGTATTTTTTTACATTTTTCATTAAGACAGATTGTAATTGAATGTTTACGTAGAGAAACGTGAGGTGAAAGCGATCGATTGACAAGGAAAGGCCATTTATAGTCACTCATGGCTTCTAAAGCCTTATTACTCGCCTTAAAGGGTTTTATAATCCTATTATTGATTTTAACTTGTATTTTTTTACATTTCTCATTAAGATAGGTTGTAATTGAATGTTTACCTCGGGAAACATGAAGCGAAAGTGATTGATTGACAAGAAAAGTCCATTTATAGTCACTCATGGCTTCTAAAGCCTTATTACTCGCTTTAAAGGGTTTTATAATCTTATTATTGATTTTAACTTGAACTTTTTAACATTTTTCATTAAGAAAGACTGTAATTGAATGTTTACCTCGAGAAACGTGAAGCGAAAGCCATCAATTGACAAGAAAAGTCCATTTGCAGTCACTCATCCCTTCGAAAGCCTTATTCGCCTCTTTAAATGGTTTTATAATCTCGTTATTAATTTAAGGTTGAATTTTTTTACATTTTTCATTAAAACATATTATGATTGAATGTTTACTTTGAGAAACGTGTAGTGAAAGCGATCGATTGACAAGAAAAGTCCATTTATAGTCACTCATGGCTTCAAAAGCCTTATTACTCGCCTTAAACGGTTTTATAATCTTATTATTGATTTTAACTTGTATTTTTTTACATTTCTCATTAAGATAGGTTGTAATTGAATGTTTACCTCGGGAAACGTGAAGCGAAAGTGATCGATTGACAAGAAAAGTCCATTTATAGTCACTCATGGCTTCTGAAGCCTTATTACTCGCCTTAAAGGGTTTTATAATCTTATTATTGATTTTAACTTGTATTTTTTTACATTTCTCATTAAGATAGGTTGTAATTGAATGTTTACCTCGGGAAACGTAAAGCAAAAGTGATCGATTGACAAGAAAAGTCCATTTATAGTCACTCATGGCTTCTAAAGCCTTATTACTCGCCTTAAAGGGTTTTATAATCTTATTATTGATTTTAACTTGTATTTTTTTACATTTCTCATTAAGATAGGTTGTAATTGAATGTTTACCTCGGGAAACGTGAAGCAAAAGTGATCGATTGACAAGAAAAGTTCATTTATAGTCACTCATGGCTTCTAAAGCCTTATTACTCGCTTTAAAGGGTTTTATAATCTTATTATTGATTTTAACTTGAACTTTTTAACATTTTTCATTAAGAAAGATTGTAATTGAATGTTTACCTCGAGAAACGTGAAGCGAAAGCCATCAATTGACAAGAAAAGTCCATTTGCAGTCACTCATCCCTTCGAAAGCCTTATACGCCTCTTTAAATGGTTTTATAATCTCGTTATTAATTTAAGGTTGAATTTTTTTAGATTTTTCATTAAAACATATTATAATTGAATGTTTACCTTGAGAAACGTGAAGTGAAAGCGATCGATTGATAAGAAAAGGCCATTTATAGTCACTCATGGCTTCAAAAGCCTTATTACTCGCCTTAAAGGGTTTTATAATCTTATTATTGATTTTAAGTTGTATTTTTTTACATTTTTCATTAAGACAGATTGTCATTGAATGTTTACCTCGAGAAACGTGAAGCGAAAGCCATCCATTGACAAGAAAAGTCCATTTGCAGTCACTGATGCCTTCGAAAGCCTCATTCCCCTCTTTAAATGGTTTTGTAATCTCGTTATTAATTTATGGTTTAATTTTTTTACATTTTTCATTAAAACATATTATAATTGAATGTTTACCTTGAGAAACGTGAAGTGAAAGCGATCGATTGATAAGAAAATGTCATTTATAGTCACTCATGGCTTCAAAAGCCTTATTACTCGCCTTAAAGGGTTTTATAATCTTATTATTGATTTTAACTTGTATTTTTTTACATTTTACATTAAGACAGATTGTAATTGAATTTTTTCCTCGGGACACGTGAAGTGAAAGCCATCCATTGACAAGAAAAGTCTATTTGCAGTCACTCATGCCTTCGAAAGCCTTATTGCTCCCTTTAAAGGCTTTTATAATCTTATTATTGATTTTAACTTGAACTTTTTTACATTTTTCATTAAGAAAGATTATAATTGAATGTTTACCTCGAGAAACGTGAAGCGAAAGCCATACATTGACAAGAAAAGTCCATTTGCAGTCACTCATGCCTTCGAAAGCCTTATTCGCCACTTTAAATGGTTTTATAATCTCGTTATTAATTTAAGGTTGAATTTTTTTACATTTTTCATTAAAACATATTATGATTGAATGTTTACTTTGAGAAACGTGTAGTGAAAGCGATCGATTGACAAGAAAAGTCCATTTATAGTCACTCATGGCTTCAAAAGCCTTATTACTCGCCTTAAAGGGTTTTATAATCTTATTATTGATTTTAACTTGTATTTTTTTACATTTCTCATTAAGATAGGTTGTAATTGAATGTTTACCTCGGGAAACGTGAAGCGAAAGTGATCGATTGACAAGAAAAGTCCATTTATAGTCACTCATGGCTTCTAAAGCCTTATTACTCGCCTTAAAGGGTTTTATAATCTTATTATTGATTTTAACTTGTATTTTTTTACATTTCTCATTAAGATAGGTTGTAATTGAATGTTTACCTCGGGAAACGTGAAGCGAAAGTGATCGATTGACAAGAAAAGTCCATTTATAGTCACTCATGGCTTCTAAAGCCTTATTACTCACCTTCAATGGTTTTATAATCTCGTTATTAATTTAAGGTTGAATTTTTTTAGATTTTTCATTAAAACATATTATAATTGAATGTTTACCTTGAGAAACTTGAAGTGAAAGCGATCGATTGATAAGAAAAGGTCATTTATAGTCACTCATGGCTTCAAAAGCCTTATTACTCGCCTTAAAGGGTTTTATAATCTTATTATTGATTTTAACTTGTATTTTTTTACATTTTTCATTAAGACAGATTGTAATTGAATTTTTACCTCGGGACATGTGAAGTGAAAGCCATCCATTGACAAGAAAAGTCTATTTGCAGTCACTCAAGCCTTCGAAATCGTTATTGCTCGCTCTAAAGGCTTTTATAATCTTATTATTGATTTGAACTTGAACATTTTTACATTTTTCAATAAGAAAGATTATAATTGAATGTTTACCTCGAGAAACGTGAAGCGAAAGCCATACATTGACAAGAAAAGTCCATTTGCAGTCACTCATGCCTTCGAAAGCCTTATTCGCCACTTTAAATGGTTTTATAATCTCGTTATTAATTTAAGGTTGAATTTTTTTACATTTTTCATTAAAACATATTATGATTGAATGTTTACTTTGAGAAACGTGTAGTGAAAGCGATCGATTGACAAGAAAAGTCCATTTATAGTCACTCATGGCTTCAAAAGCCTTATTACTCACCTTAAACGGTTTTATATTCTTATTATTGATTTTAACTTGTATTTTTTTACATTTCTCATTAAGATAGGTTGTAATTGAATGTTTACCTCGGGAAACGTGAAGCGAAAGTGATCGATTGACAAGAAAAGTCCATTTATAGTCACTCATGGCTTCTAAAGCCTTATTACTCGCCTTAAAGGGTTTTATAATCTTATTATTGATTTTAACTTGTATTTTTTGACATTTCTCATTAAGATAGGTTGTAATTGAATGTTTACCTCGGGAAACGTGAAGCGAAAGTGATCGATTGACAAGAAAAGTCCATTTATAGTCACTCATGGCTTCTAAAGCCTTATTACTCACTTTCAATGGTTTTATAATCTCGTTATTAATTTAAGGTTGAATTTTTTTAGATTTTTCATTAAAACATATTATAATTGAATGTTTACCTTGAGAAACTTGAAGTGAAAGCGATCGATTGATAAGAAAAGGTCATTTATAGTCACTCATGGCTTCAAAAGCCTTATTACTCGCCTTAAAGGGTTTTATAATCTTATTATTGATTTTAACTTGTATTTTTTTACATTTTTCATTAAGACAGATTGTAATTGAATTTTTACCTCGGGACATGTGAAGTGAAAGCCATCCATTGACAAGAAAAGTCTATTTGCAGTCACTCAAGCCTTCGAAAGCCTTATTGCTCGCTCTAAAGGCTTTTATAATCTTATTATTGATTTGAACTTGAACTTTTTTACATTTTTCATTAAGAAAGATTGTAATTGAATGTTTACCTCGAGAAACGTGAAGCGAAAGCCATCAATTGACAAGAAAAGTCCATTTGCAGTCACTCATCCCTTCGAAAGCCTTATTCGCCTCTTTAAATGGTTTTATAATCTCGTTATTAATTTAAGGTTGAATTTTTTTACATTTTTCATTAAAACATATTATGATTGAATGTTTACTTTGAGAAACGTGTAGTGAAAGCGATCGATTGACAAGAAAAGTCCATTTATAGTCACTCATGGCTTCAAAAGTCTTATTACTCGCCTTAAACGGTTTTATATTCTTATTATTGATTTTAACTTGTATTTTTTTACATTTCTCATTAAGATAGGTTGTAATCAAATGTTTACCTCGGGAAACGAGAAGCGAAAGTGATCAATTGACAAGAAAAGTCCATTTATAGTCACTCATGGCTTCTAAAGCCTTATTACTCGCTTTAAAGGGTTTTATAATCTTATTATTGATTTTAACTTGTATTTTGTACATTTTTCATTCAGACAGATTGTAATTAAATTTTTACCTCGAGAAACGTGAAGCGAAAGCCATCCATTGAAAAGAAAAGTCCATTTATAGTCACTCATGGCTTCAAAAGCCTTATTACTCGCCTTAAAGGGTTTTATAATCTTATTATTGATTTTAACTTGTATTTTTTTATAATTTTCATTAAGACAGATTGTAATTGATTGTCTACCTCGAGAAACGTGAAGGGAAAGCCATCCATTAACAAGAAAAGTCCATTTGAAGTCACTGATCCCTTTAAAAACCCTATTCCCCTCTTTAAAAAATAGTTTTATGATCTCGTTATTAATTTAAAGTTGAATTTTTTTACATTTTTCATTAAAACATATTATAATTGAATGTTTACCTCAGGAAACGTGAAGCGAAAGCCATCCATTGACAAGAAAAGTCTCTTTACAGTCAGTCATGCCTTCGAAAGCCTTATTCCCCTCTTTAAATGGTTTTATAATCTCGTTATTAATTTAAAGTTAAATTTTTTTATAATTTTCATTAAAACATATTATAATTTAATATTTACCTTGAGAAACGTGGAGTGAAAGCGATCGATTGGCAAGAAAAGTCCATTTATAGTCACTCATGGCTTCAAAAGCGTTATTACTTGCCTTAAAGGGTTTTATAATCTTATTATTGATTTTAACTTGTATTTTTTTATATTTTTCATTAAGACAGATTGTAATTAAATGTTTACGTAGGGAAACGTGAAGCAAAAGCCATCCATTGACAAGAAAAGTCCATTTGTAGTCACTCATACCTTCGAAAACACTATTCCCCTCTTTAAATTGTTTTATGATCTCGTGATTAATTTTAAATTGAATTTTTTTACATTTTTCATTAAAACAGATTCAAATTGAATGTTTACCTCGAGAAACGTGAAGTGAAAGCGATCGATTGACAAGAAAAGTCCATTTATAGTCATTCATGGCTTCAAAAGCCTTACTACTCACCTTAAAAGGTTTTATAATCTTATTATTGATTTCAACTTGTATTTTTTTACATTTTTCATTAAGACAGATTGTAATTGAATGTTTACCTCGAGGAACGTGAAGCGAAAGACATCCATTGACAAGAAAAGTCCATTTGCAGTCACTGATGCCTTCGAAAGCCTTATTCGCCTCTTTAAATGGTTTTATACCTTCGAAAACACTATTCCCCTCTTTAAATTGTTTTATGATCTCGTGATTAATTTTAAATTGAATTTTTTTACATTTTTCATTAAAACAGATTCAAATTGAATGTTTACCTCGAGAAACGTGAAGTGAAAGCGATCGATTGACAAGAAAAGTCCATTTATAGTCATTCATGGCTTCAAAAGCCTTACTACTCACCTTAAAAGGTTTTATAATCTTATTATTGATTTCAACTTGTATTTTTTTACATTTTTCATTAAGACAGATTGTAATTGAATGTTTACCTCGAGGAACGTGAAGCGAAAGACATCCATTGACAAGAAAAGTCCATTTGCAGTCACTGATGCCTTCGAAAGCCTTATTCGCCTCTTTAAATGGTTTTATAATCTCGTTATTAATTTAAGGTTGAATTTTTTTACATTTTTCATTAAAACATATTATGATTGAATGTTTACTTTGAGAAACGTGAAGTGAAAGCGATCGATTGACAAGAAAAGTCTATTTATAGTCAGTCATGGCTTCAAAAGCCTTATTACTCTCCTTAAAGGGTTTTATAATCTTATTATTGATTTTAACTTGTATTTTTTTACATTTCTCATTAAGATAGGTTGTAATTGAATGTTTACCTTGGGAAACATGAAGCGAAAGTGATCGATTGACAAGAAAGGTCCATTTATAGTCACTCATGGCTTCTAAAGCCTTATTACTCGCCTTAAAGGGTTTTATAATCTTATTATTGATTTTAACTTGTATTTTCTTACATTTCTCATTAAGATAGATTGTAATTGAATGTTAGCCTCGGTAAACGTGAAGCGAAAGTGATCGATTGACAAGAAAAGTCCATTTATAGACACTCATGGCTTCTAAAGCCTTATTACTCGCTTTAAAGGGTTTTATAATCTTATTATTAATTTTCAGTTGTATTTTTTTACATTTTTCATTAAAATAGATTGTAATTGAATGTTTACCACGAGAAACGTGAAGCGAAAGCCATCCATTGACAAGAACAGTCCATTTGCAGTCGCTCATCCCTTCGAAAGCCTTATTCGCCTCTTTAAATTGTTCTATAATCTTGTTATTAATTTAAGGTTGAAGTTTTTTACATTTTTCATTAAAACATATTATAATTGAATGTTTACCTTGAGAAACGTGAAGTGAAAGCGATCGATTGACAAGAAAATGCCATTTATAGTCATTCGTGGCTTCAAGAGCCTTATTACTCGCCCTAAAGGGTTTTATAATCTCATTACTGTTTTTAACTTGTATTTTTTTACATTTTTCATTAAGACATATTGTAATTGAATGTTTACCTTGAGAAACGTGAGGCGAAAGCGATCGATTGACAAGAAAAGGCCATTGATTGTCACTCATGGCTTCAAAAGCCTTATTACTCGCCTTAAAGGGTTTTATAATCTTATTATTGATTTTAACTTTTATTTTTTACATTTTTCACTAAAACAGATTGTAATTGAATGTTTACCTCAGGAAATGTGAAGCGAAAGCCATCCATTGACAGGAAAAGTCCATTTGCGGTCACTCATGCCTTCGAAAGCCTTATTCCCCTCTTTAAATGTTTTTATAATCTCGTTATTAATTTAAAGTTGAATAATTTTACATTTCTCATTAAAACATATTATAATTGAATGTTTACCTTGAGAAACGTGAAGTGAAAGTGATCGATTGATAAGAAAAGGCCATTTATAGTCACTCATGGCTTCAAAAGCCTTATTACTCGCCTTAAAGGGTTTTATAATCTTATTTTTGATTTTAACTTGTATTTTTTTACATTTTTCATTAAGACAGATTGTAATTGAAATTTTACCTCAGGACACGTGAAGTGAAAGCCATCCATTGACAAGAAAAGTCCATTTGCAGTCACTCATGCCTTTCAAAGCCTTATTACTCACTTTAAAGGCTTTTATAATCTTATTATTGATTTTAACTTGAACTTTTTTACATTCTTCATTAAGAAAGATTGTAATTGAATGTTTACCTTGAGAAACGTGCAACAAAAGTCATCCATTGACAAGAAAAGTCCATATGCGGTCACTCATGCCTTCGAAAACCCTATTCCCCTCTTTAAATTGTTTTATGATCTCGTTATTAATTTTAAATTGAATTTTTTTACATTTTTCATTAAAACAGATTCAAATTGAATGTTTACCTCGAGAAACGTGAAGTGAAAGTGATCGATTGACAAGAAAAGTCCATTTATAGTCACTCATGGCTTCAAAAGCCTTACTACTCACCTTAAAGGGTTTTATAATCTTATTATTGATTATAACTTGTATTTTTTTACATTGTTCATTAAGACAGATTGTAATTGAATGTTTACCTCAAGAAACGTGAAGCAAAAGCCATCCATTGGCAATAAAAGTCCATTTGCAGTCACTGACGCCTTCGAAAGCCTTATTCGCCTCTTTAAATGGTTTTATAATCTCGTTATTAATTTAAGGTTGAATTTTTTTACATTTTTCATTAAAACATATTATGATTGAATGTTTACTTTGAGAAACGTGAAGTGAAAGCGATCGATTGACAAGAAAAGTCCATTTGTAGTCACTCATGGTTTCAAAAGCCTTATTACTCTCCTTAAAGGGTTTTATAATCTTATTATTGATTTTAACTTGTACTTTTTTACATTTCTCATTAAGATAGGTTGTAATTGAATGTTTACCTCGAGAAACGTGGAGCGAAAGTGATCGATTGACAAGAAAAGTCCATTTATAGTCACTCATGGCTTCTAAAGCCTTATTACTCGCCTTAAAGGGTTTTATAATCTTATTATTGATTTTAACTTGTATTGTTTTACATTTCTCATTAAGATAGGTTGTAATTGAATGTTTACCTCGGGAAACGTGAAGCGAAAGTGATCGATTGACAAGAAAAGTCCATTTATAGTCACTCATGGCTTCTAAAGCCTTATTACTCACTTTAAATGGTTTTATAATCTCGTTATTAATTTAAGGTTGAATTTTTTTAGATTTTTCATTAAAACATATTATAATTGAATGTTTACCTTGAGAAACTTGAAGTGAAAGCGTTCGATTGATAAGAAAAGGTCATTTATAGTCACTCATGGCTTCAAAAGCCTTATTACTCGCCTTAAAGGGTTTTATAATCTTATTATTGATTTTAACTTGTATTTTTTTACATTTTTCATTCAGACAGATTGTAATTGAATTTTTACCTCGGGACATGTGAAGTGAAAGCCATCCATTGACAAGAAAAGTCCATTTGCAATCACTCATGCCTTTGAAAGCCTTATTACTCGCTTTAAAGGCTTTTATAATCTTATTATTGATTTTAACTTGAACTTTTTTACATTCTTCATTAAGAAAGATTGTAATTGAATGTTTACCTCGAGAAACGTGCAGCGAAAGTCATCCATTGCCAAGAAAAGTCCATTTGCAGTCACTCATGCCTTCGAAAACCCTATTCCCCTCTTTAAATTGTTTTATGATCTCGTTATTAATTTTAAATAGAGTTTTTTTACATTTTTCATTAAAACAGATTCAAATTGAATGTTTACCTCGAGAAACGTGAAGTGAAAGCAATCGATTGACAAGAAAAGCCATTTATAGTCACTCATGGCTTCAAAAGCCTTACTACTCACCTTAAAGGGTTTTATAATCTTATTATTGATTTCAACTTGTATTTTTTTACATTTTTCATTAAGACAGATTGTAATTGAATGTTTACCTCGAGAAACGTGAAGCAAAAGCCATCCATTGGCAAGAAAAGTCCATTTGCAGTCACTGATGCCTTCGAAAGCCTTATTCACCTCTTTAAATGGTTTTATAATCTCGTTATTAATTTAAGGTTGAATTTTTTTACATTTTTCATTAAAACATATTATGATTGAATGTTTACTTTGAGAAAGGTGAAGTGAAAGCGATCGATTGACAAGAAAAGTCCATTTATAATCACTCATGGCTTCAAAAGCCTTATTACTCTCCTTAAAGGGTTTTATAATCTTATTATTGATTTTAACTTGTATTTTTTTACATTTCCAATTAAGATAGGTTGTAATTGAATGTTTACCTCGAGAAACGTGGAGCAAAAGTGATCGATTGACAAAAAAAGTCCATTTATAGTCACTCATGGCTTCTAAAGCCTTATTACTCGCCTTAAAGGGTTTTATAATCTTATTATTCATTTTAACTTGTATTTTTTTATATTTCTCAATAAGATAGGTTGTAATTGAATGTTTACCTCGGGAAAAGTGAAGCGAAAGTTATCGAATGACAAGAAAAGTCCATTTATAGTCACTCATGGCTTCTAAAGCCTTATTACTCACTTTAAAGGGTTTTATAATCTTATTATTGATTTTAACTTGAACTTTTTTACATTTTTCATTAAGAAAGATTGTAATTGAATGTTTACCTCGAGAAACGTGAAGCGAAAGCCATCAATTGACAAGAAAAGTCCATTTGCAGTCACTCATCCCTTCGAAAGCCTTATTGGCCTCTTTAAATGGTTTTATAATCTCGTTATTAATTTAAGGTTGAATTTTTTTAGATTTTTCATTAAAACATATTATAATTGAATGTTTACCTTGAGAAACGTGAAGTGAAAGCGATCGATTGATAAGAAAAGGCCATTTATAGTCACTCATGGCTTCAAAAGCCTTATTACTCGCCTGAAAGGGTTTTATATTCTTATTATTGATTTTAAGTTGTATTTTTTTACATTTTTCATTAAGACAGATTGTCATTGAATGTTTACCTCGAGAAACGTGAAGCGAAAGCCATCCATTGACAAGAAAAGTCCATTTGCAGTCACTGATGCCTTCGAAAGCCTTATTCGCCTCTTTAAATGCTTTTGTAATCTCGTTATTAAGTTATGGTTTAATTTTTTTACATTTTTCATTAAAACATATTATAATTGAATGTTACTTTGAGAAACGTGAAGTGAAAGCGATCGATTGATAAGAAAGGGTCATTTATAGTCACTTATGGCTTCAAAAGCCTTATTACTGGCCTTAAAGGGTTTTATAATCTTATTATTGATTTTAACTTGTATTTTTTTACATTTCTCATTAAGATAGGTTGTAATTGGATGTTAACCTTGGGAAACGAGAAGCGAAAGTGATCAATTGACAAGAAAAGTCCATTTATAGTCACTCATGGCTTCTAAAGCCTTATTACTCCCTTTAAAGGGTTTTATAATCTTATTATTGATTTTAACTTGTATTTTTTACATTTTTCATTAAGACAGATTGTAATTAAATTTTTACCTCGAGAAACGTGAAGAGAAAGCCATCCATTGAAAAGAAAAGTCCATTTATAGTCACTCATGGCTTCAAAAGCCTTATTGCTCGCCCGAAAGGGTTTTATAATCTCATTATTAACTTTAACTTGTATTTTTTTATATTTTTCATTAAGACAGATTGTAATTGTATGTTTACCTTGAGAAACGTGAGGTGAAAGCGATCGATTGACAAGAAAAGGCCATTTATAGTCACTCATGGCTTCAAAAGCCTTATTACTCGCCTTAAAGGGTTTTATAATCTTATTATTGATTTTAACTTGTATTTTTTTACATTTCTCATTAAGATAATTTGTAATTGAATGTTTACCTTGGGAAACGAGAAGCGAAAGTGATCAATTGACAAGAAAAGTCCATTTATAGTCACTCATGGCTTCTAAAGCCTTATTACTCGCTTTAAAGGGTTTTATAATCTTATTATTGATTTTAACTTGTATTTTTTACATTTTTCATTAAGACAGATTGTAATTGAATTTTTACCTCGGGACACATGAAGTGAAAGCCATCCATTGACAAGAAAAGTCCTTTTGCAATCACTCATGCCTTTGAAAGCCTTATTACTCGCTTTAAAGGCTTTTATAATCTTATTATTGATTTTAACTTGAACTTTTTTACATTCTTCATTAAGAAAGATTGTAATTGAATGTTTACCTCGAGAAACGTGCAGCGAAAGTCATCCATTGACAAGAAAAGTCCATTTGCAGTCACTCATGCCTTCGAAAACCCTATACCCCTCTTTAAATTGTTTTATGATCTCGTTATTAATTTTAAATAGAATTTTTTTACATTTTTCATTAAAACAGATTCAAATTGAATCTTTACCTCGAGAAACGTGAAGTGAAAGCGATCGATTGACAAGAAAAGTCCATTTATAGTCACTCATGGCTTCAAAAGCCTTACTACTCACCTTAAAGGGTTTTATAATCTTATTATTGATTTCAACTTGTATTTTTTTACATTTTTCATTAAGACAGATTGTAATTGAATGTTTACCTCGAGAAACATGAAGCAAAAGCCATCCATTGGCAAGAAAAGTCCATTTGCAGTCACTGATGCCTTCGAAAGCCTTATTCGCCTCTTTAAATGGTTTTATAATCTCGTTATTAATTTAAGGTTGAATTTTTTTGCATTTTTCATTAAAACATATTATGATTGAATGTTTACTTTGAGAAACGTGAAGTGAAAGCGATCGATTGACAAGAAAAGTCTATTTATAGTCACTCATGGCTTCAAAAGCCTTATTACTCTCCTTAAAGGGTTTTATAATCTTATTATTGATTTTAACTTGTATTTTTTTACATTTCCAATTAAGATAGGTTGTAATTGAATGTTTACCTCGAGAAACGTGGAGCAAAAGTGATCGATTGACAAGAAAAGTCCATTTATAGTCACTCATGGCTTCTAAAGCCTTATTACTCGCCTTAAAGGGTTTTATAATCTTATTATTGATTTTAACTTGTATTTTTTTACATTTCTCAATAAGATAGGTTGTAATTGAATGTTTACCTCGGGAAAAGTGAAGCGAAAGTGATCGATTGACAAGAAAAGTCCATTTATAGTCACTCATGGCTTCTAAAGCCTTATTACTCACTTTAAAGGGTTTTATAATCTTATTATTGATTTTAACTTGAACTTTTTTACATTTTTCATTAAGAAAGATTGTAATTGAATGTTTACCTCGAGAAACGTGAAGCGAAAGCCATCAATTGACAAGAAAAGTCCATTTGCAGTCACTCATCCCTTCGAAAGCCTTATTGGCCTCTTTAAATGGTTTTATAATCTCGTTATTAATTTAAGGTTGAATTTTTTTAGATTTTTCATTAAAACATATTATAATTGAATGTTTACCTTGAGAAACGTGAAGTGAAAGTGATCGATTGATAAGAAAAGGCCATTTATAGTCACTCATGGCTTCAAAAGCCTTATTACTCGCCTGAAAGGGTTTTATAATCTTATTATTGATTTTAAGTTGTATTTTTTTACATTTTTCATTAAGACAGATTGTCATTGAATGTTTACCTCGAGAAACGTGAAGCGAAAGCCATCCATTGACAAGAAAAGTCCATTTGCAGTCACTGATGCCTTCGAAAGCCTTATTCGCCTCTTTAAATGCTTTTGTAATCTCGTTATTGAGTTATGGTTTAATTTTTTTACATTTTTCATTAAAACATATTATAATTGAATGTTTACTGTGAGAAACGTGAAGTGAAAGCGATCGATTGATAAGAAAGGGTCATTTATAGTCACTTATGGCTTCAAAAGCCTTATTACTGCCCTTAAAGGGTTTTATAATCTTATTATTGATTTTAACTTGTATTTTTTAACATTTCTCAATAAGATAGGTTGTAATTGGATGTTAACCTTGGGAAACGAGAAGCGAAAGTGATCAATTGACAAGAAAAGTCCATTTATTGTCACTCATGGCTTCTAAAGCCTTATTACTCCCTTTAAAGGGTTTTATAATCTTATTATTGATTTTAACTTGTATTTTTTACATTTTTCATTAAGACAGATTGTAATTAAATTTTTACCTCGAGAAACGTGAAGAGAAAGCCATCCATTGAAAAGAAAAGTCCATTTATAGTCACTCATGGCTTCAAAAGACTTATTGCTCGCCCGAAAGGGTTTTATAATCTCATTATTAACTTTAACTTGTATTTTTTTACATTTTTCATTAAGACAGATTGTAATTGAATGTTTACCTTGAGAAACGTGAGGTAAAAGCGATCGATTGACAAGAAAAGACCATTTATAGTCACTCATGGCTTCAAAAGCCTTATTACTCGCCTTAAAGGGTTTTATAATCTTATTATTGATTTTAACTTGTATTTTTTTACATTTCCAATTAAGATAGGTTGTAATTGAATGTTTACCTCGAGAAACGTGGAGCAAAAGTGATCGATTGACAAGAAAAGTCCATTTATAGTCACCATGGCTTCTAAAGCCTTATTACTCGCCTTAAAGGGTTTTATAATCTTATTATTGATTTTAACTTGTATTTTTTTACATTTCTCAATAAGATAGGTTGTAATTGAATGTTTACCTCGGGAAAAGTGAAGCGAAAGTGATCGATTGACAAGAAAAGTCCATTTATAGTCACTCGTGGCTTCTAAAGCCTTATTACTCACTTTAAAGGGTTTTATAATCTTATTATTGATTTTAACTTGAACTTTTTTACATTTTTCATTAAGAAAGATTGTAATTGAATGTTTACCTCGAGAAACGTGAAGCGAAAGCCATCAATTGACAAGAAAAGTCCATTTGCAGTCACTCATCCCTTCGAAAGCCTTATTGGCCTCTTTAAATGGTTTTATAATCTCGTTATTAATTTAAGGTTGAATTTTTTTAGATTTTTCATTAAAACATATTATAATTGAATGTTTACCTTGAGAAACGTGAAGTGAAAGTGATCGATTGATAAGAAAAGGCCATTTATAGTCACTCATGGCTTCAAAAGCCTTATTACTCGCCTGAAAGGGTTTTATAATCTTATTATTGATTTTAAGTTGTATTTTTTTACATTTTTCATTAAGACAGATTGTCATTGAATGTTTACCTCGAGAAACGTGAAGCGAAAGCCATCCATTGACAAGAAAAGTCCATTTGCAGTCACTGATGCCTTCGAAAGCCTTATTCGCCTCTTTAAATGCTTTTGTAATCTCGTTATTAAGTTATGGTTTAATTTTTTTACATTTTTCATTAAAACATATTATAATTGAATGTTTACTGTGAGAAACGTGAAGTGAAAGCGATCGATTGATAAGAAAGGGTCATTTATAGTCACTTATGGCTTCAAAAGCCTTATTACTGCCCTTAAAGGGTTTTATAATCTTATTATTGATTTTAACTTGTATTTTTTTACATTTCTCATTAAGATAGGTTGTAATTGGATGTTAACCTTGGGAAACGAGAAGCGAAAGTGATCAATTGACAAGAAAAGTCCATTTATTGTCACTCATGGCTTCTAAAGCCTTATTACTCCCTTTAAAGGGTTTTATAATCTTATTATTGATTTTAACTTGTATTTTTTACATTTTTCATTAAGACAGATTGTAATTAAATTTTTACCTCGAGAAACGTGAAGAGAAAGCCATCCATTGAAAAGAAAAGTCCATTTATAGTCACTCATGGCTTCAAAAGACTTATTGCTCGCCCGAAAGGGTTTTATAATCTCATTATTAACTTTAACTTGTATTTTTTTACATTTTTCATTAAGACAGATTGTAATTGAATGTTTACCTTGAGAAACGTGAGGTAAAAGCGATCGATTGACAAGAAAAGACCATTTATAGTCACTCATGGCTTCAAAAGCCTTATTACTCGCCTTAAAGGGTTTTATAATCTTATTATTGATTTTAACTTGTTTTTTTTTACATTTCTCATTAAGATAAGTTGTAATTGAATGTTTACCTTGGGAAACAAGAAGCGAAAGTGATCAATTGACAAGAAAAGTCCATTTATAGTCACTCATGGCTTCTAAAGCCTTATTACTCGCTTTAAAGGGTTTTATAATCTTATTATTGATTTTAACTTGTATTTTTTACATTTTTCATTAAGACAGATTGTAATTAAATTTTTACCTCGAGAAACATGAAGCGAAAGCCATCCATTGAAAAGAAAAGTCCATTTATAGTCACTCATGGCTTCAAAAGCCTTATTACTCGCCTTAAAGGGTTTTATAATCTTATTATTGATTTTAACTTGTATTTTTTTACAATTTTCATTAAGACAGATTGTAATTGATTATCTACCTCGAGAAACGTGAAGCGAAAGCCATCCATTAACAAGAAAAGTCCATTTGCAGTCACTGATCCCTTCAAAAACCCTATTCCCCTCTTTAAAAAATAGTTTTATGATCTCGTTATTAATTTAAAGTTGAATTTTTTTAGATTTTTCATTAAAACATACTATAATTGAATGTTTACCTCAGGAAACGTGAAGCGAAAGCCATCCATTGACAAGAAAAGTCTCTTTACAGTCAGTCATGCCTTCGAAAGCCTTATTGCCCTCTTTAAATGGTTTTATAATCTCGTTATTAAATTAAAGTTGAATTTTTTTACATTTTTCATTAAAAAATATTATAATTTAATATTTACCTTGAGAAACGTGGAGTGAAAGCGATCGATTGACAAGAAAAGGCCATTTATAGTCACTCATAGCTTCAAAAGCGTTATTACTTGCCTTAAAGGGTTTTATAATCTTATTATTGATTTTAACTTGTATTTTTTTATATTTTTCATTAAGACAGATTGTAATTGAATGTTTACGTCGGGAAACGTGAAGCAAAAGCCATCCATTGACAAGAAAAGTCCATTTGCAGTCACTCATACCTTCGAAAACCCTATTCCCCTCTTTAAATTGTTTTATGATCTCGTTATTAATTTTAAATTAAATTTTTTTACATTTTTCATTAAAACAGATTCAAATTGAATGTTTACCTCGACAAACGTGAAGTGAAAGCGATCGGTTGACAAGAAAAGTCCATTTATAGTCACTCATGGCTTCAAAAGCCTTACTACTCACCTTAAAGGGTTTTATAATCTTATTATTGATTTCAACTTGTATTTTTTTACATTTTTCATTAAGATAGATTGTAATTGAATGTTTACCTCAAGAAACGTGAAGCGAAAGCCATCCATTGACAAGAAAAGTCCATTTGCAGTCACTGATGACTTCGAAAGCCTTATTCGCCTCTTTAAATGGTTTTATAATCTCGTTATTATATTAAGGTTGAATTTTTTTACATTTTTCATTAAAACATATTATGATTGAATGTTTACTTTGAGAAACGTGAAGTGAAAGCGATCGATTGACAAGAAAAGTCCATTTATAGTCACTCATGGCTTCAAAAGCCTTATTACTCTCCTTAAAGGGTTTTATAATCTTATTATTGATTTTAACTTGTATTTTTTTACATTTCTCATTAAGATAGGTTGTAATTGAATGTTTATCTTGGGAAACGTGAAGCGAAAGTGATCGATTGACATGAAAAGTCCATTTATGGTCACTCATGGCTTCTAAAGCCTTATTACTCGCCTTAAAGGGTTTTATAATCTTATTATTGATTTTAACTTGTATTTTCTTACATTTCTCATTAAGATAGATTGTAATTGAATGTTTACCTCGGGAAACGTGAAGCGAAAGTGATCGATTGACAAGAAAAGTCCATTTATAGACACTCATGGCTTCTAAAGCCTTATTACTCGCTTTAAAGGGTTTTATAATCTTATTATTAATTTTAAGTTGTATTTTTTTACATTTTTCATCAAAATAGATTGTAATTGAATGTTTACCACGAGAAACGTGAAGCGAAAGCCATCCATTGACAAGAAAAGTCCATTTGCAGTCACTCATCCCTTAGAAAGCCTTATTCGCCTCTTTAAATGGTTCTATAATCTCGTTAATAATTTAAGGTTGAATTTTTTTACATTTTTCATTAAAACATATTATAATTGAATGTTTACCTTGAGAAACGTGAAGTGAAAGCGATCGATTGACAAGAAAAGGCCATTTATAGTCATTCATGGCTTCAAGAGCCTTATTACTCGCCCTAAAGGGTTTTATAATCTCATTACTGTTTTTAACTTGTATTTTTTTACATTTTTCATTAAGACAGATTGTAATTGAATGTTTACCTTGAGAAACGTGAGGTGAAAGCGATCGATTGACAAGAAAAGGCCATTTATTGTCACTCATGGCTTCAAAAGCCTTATTACTCACCTTAAAGGGTTTTATAATCTTATTATTGATTTTAACTTGTATTTTTTACATTTTTCACTAAAACAGATTGTAATTGAATGTTTACCTCGGGAAATGTGAAGCGAAAGCCATCCATTGACAGGAAAAGTCCATTTGCGGTCACTCATGCCTTCGAAAGCCTTATTCCCCTCTTTAAATGTTTTTATAATCTCGTTATTAATTTAAAGATGAATAATTTTACATTTTTCATTAAAACATATTATAATTGAATGTTTACCTTGAGAAACGTGAAGTGAAAGCCATCCATTGACAAGAAAAGTCCATTTGCAGTCACTCATGCCTTTGAAAGCCTTATTACTCGCTTTAAAGGCTTTTATAATCTTATTATTGATTTTAACTTGAACTTTTTTACATTCTTCATTAAGAAAGATTGTAATTGAATGTTTACCTCGAGAAACGTGAAGCGAAGGTCATCCATTGACAAGAAAAGTCCATTTGGAGTCACTCATGCCTTCGAAAACCCTATTCCCCTCTTTAAATTGTTTTATGATCTCGTTATTAATTTTAAATTAAATTTTTTTACATTTTTCATTAAAACAGATTGTAATTGAATTTTTACCTCGGGACACGTGAAGTGAAAGCCACCCATTGACAAGAAAAGTCCATTTGCAGTCACTCATGCCTTCGAAAGCCTTATTGCTCGCTTTAAAGGCTTTTATAATCTTATTATTGATTTTAACTTGAACTTTTTTACATTTTTCATTAAGAAAGATTATAATTGAATGTTTACCTCGAGAAACGTGAAGTGAAAGCCATACATTGACAAGAAAAGTCCATTTGCAGTCACTCATGCCTTCGAAAGCCTTATTCGCCACTTTAAATGGTTTTATAATCCCGTTATTAATTTAAGGTTGAATTTTTTTACATTTTTCATTAAAACATATTATGATTGAATGTTTACTTTGAGAAACGTGAAGTGAAAGTGATCGATTGACAAGAAAAGTCCATTTATAGTCATTCATGGCTTCAAAAGCCTTATTACTCGCCTTAAAGGGTTTTATAATCTTATTATTGATTTTAACTTGTATTTTTTTACATTTCTCATTAAGATAGGTTGTAATTGAATGTTTACCTTGGGAAACGAGACGCGAAAGTGATCAATTGACAAGAAAAGTCCATTTATAGTCACTCATGGCTTTTAAAGCCTTATTACTCGCTTTAAAGGGTTTTGTAATCTTATTATTGATTTTAACTTGTATTTTTTACATTTTTCATTAAGACAGATTGTAATTAAATTTTTACCTCGAGAAACATGAAGCGAAAGCCATCCATTGAAAAGAAAAGTCCATTTATAGTCACTCATGGCTTCAAAAGCCTTATTACTCGCCTTAAAGGGTTTTATAATCTTATTATTGATTTTAACTTGTATTTTTTTACAATTTTCATTGAGACAGATTGTAATTGATTGTCTACCTCGAGAAAGGTGAAGCGAAAGCCATCCATTAACAAGAAAAGTCCATTTACAGTCACTGATCCCTTCAAAAACTCTATTCCCCTCTTTAAAAAATAGTTTGATGATCTCGTTATTAATTTAAAGTTGAATTTTTTTACGTTTTTCATTAAAACATATTATAATTGAATGTTTACCTGAGGAAACGTGAAGCGAAAGCCATCCGTTGACAAGAAAAGTCTCTTTACAGTCAGTCATGCCTTCGAAAGCCTTATTGCCCTCTTTAAATGGTTTTATAATCTCGTTATTAATTTAAAGTTGAATTTTTTTACATTTTTCATTAAAACATATTATAATTTAATATTTACCTTGAGAAACGTGGAGTGAAAGCGATCGATTGACAAGAAAAGGCCATTTATAGTCACTCATGGCTTCAAAAGCGTTATTACTTGCCTTAAAGGGTTTTATAATCTTATTATTGATTTTAACTTGTATTTTTTTATATTTTTTATTAAGACAGATTGTAATTGAATGTTTACGTCGGGAAACGTGAAGCAAAAGCCATCCATTGACAAGAAAAGTCCATTTGCAGTCACTCATACCTTCGAACACCCTATTCCCCTCTTTAAATTGTTTTACGATCTCGTTATTAATTTTAAATTGAATTTTTTTACATTTTTCATTAAAACAGATTCAAATTGAATGTTTACCTCGAGAAACGTGAAGTGAAAGCGATCGATTGACAAGAAAAGTCCATTTATAGTCACTCATGGCTTCAAAAGCCTTACTACTCACCTTAAAGGGTTCTATAATCTTATTATTGATTTTAACTTGTATTTTTTTACATTTCTCATTAAGATAGGTTGTAATTGAATGTTTACCTCAGGAAACGTGAAGCGAAAGTGATCGATTGATAAGAAAAGTCCATTTATAGTCACTCATGGCTTCTAAAGCCTTATTACTCGCTTTAAAGGGTTTTATAATCTTATTATTGATTTTAACTTGAACTTTTTTACATTTTTCATTAAGAAAGATTGTAATTAAATGTTTACCTCGAGAAACGTGAAGCGAAAGCCATCTATTGACAAGAAAAGTCCGTTTGCAGTCACTCATCCCTTCGAAAGCCTTATTCGCCTCTTTAAATGGTTTTATAATCTCGTTATTAATTTAAGGTTGAATTTTTTTAGATTTTTCATTAAAACATATTATAATTGAATGTTTACCTTGAGGAACGTGAAGTGAAAGCGATCGATTGATAAGAAAAGGCCATTTATAGTCACTCATGGCTTCAAAAACCTTATTACTCGCCTTAAAGGGTTTTATAATCATATTATTGATTTTAACTTGTATTTTTTTGCCTTTTTCATTAAGACAGATTGTAATTTAATGTTTACCTCAGGAAACGTGAAGCGAAAGCCATCCATTGACAAGAAAAGTCCCTTTACAGTCAGTCATGCCTTCGAAAGCCTTATTCCCCTCTTTAAATGGTTTTATAATCTCGTTATTAATTTAAAGTTGAATTGTTTTACATTTTTCATTAAAACATATTATAATTGAATGTTTACCTTGAGAAACATGGAGTGAAAGCGATCGATTGACAAGAAAAGGCCATTTATAGTCATTCATGGCTTCAAAAGCCTTATTACTCGCCCGAAAGGGTTTTATAATCCCATTATTAACTTTAACTTGTATTTTTTTACATTTTTCATTAAGACAGATTGTAATTAATTGTTTACCTTGAGAAACGTAAGGTGAAAGCGATCGATTGACAAGAAAAGGCCATTTATAGTCACTCATGGCTTCAAAAGCCTTATTACTCGCCTTAAAGGGTTTTATAATCTTATTTTTAATTTTAACTTGTATTATTTTACATTTCTGATTAAGATAGGTTGTAATTTAATGTTTACCTCGGGAAACGTGAAGCGAAAGTGATCGATTGATAAGAAAAGTCCATTTATAGTCACTCATGGCTTCTAAAGCCTTATTACTCGCCTTAAAGGGTTTTATAATCTTATTATTGATTTTAACTTGTATTTTTTTACATTTCTCATTAAGATAGGTTGTAATTGAATGTTTACCTTGGGAAACGTGAAGCGAAAGTGATCGATTGACAAGAAAAGTCCATTTATAGTCACTCATGGCTTCTAAAGCCTTATTACTCGCTTTAAAGGGTTTTATAATCTTATTATTAATTTTAAATTGTATTTTTTTAAATTTTTCATCAAAATAGATTGTAATTGAATGTTTACCTCGAGAAACGTGAAGCGAAAGCCATCTATTGATAAGAAAAGTCCATTTGCAGTCACTCATCCCTTCGAAAGCCTTATTCGCCTCTTTAAATGGTTTTATAATCTCGTTATTAATTTAAGGTTCAATTTTTTTACTTTTTTCATTAAAACATATTATAATTGAATGTTTACCTTGAGAAACATGAAGTGAAAGCGATCGATTGACAAGAAAAGGCCATTTATAGTCATTCATGGCTTCAAGAGCCTTATTACTCGCCTTAAAGGGTTTTATAATCTCATTACTGTTTTTAACTTGTCTTTTTTTACATTTTTCATTAAGACAGATTGTAATTGAATGTTTACCTTGAGAAACGTGAGGTGAAAGCGATCGATTGACAAGAAAAGGCCATTTATTATCACTCATGGCTTCAAAACCCTTATTACTCGCCTTAAAGGGTTTTATAATCTTATTATTGATTTTAACTTGTATTTTTTACATTTTTCACTAAAACAGATTGTAAATGAATGTTTACCTCAGGAAATGTGAAGCGAAAGCCATCCATTGACAAGAAAAGCCCATTTGCGGTCACTCATGCCTTCGAAAGCCTTATTCCCCTCTTTAAATGTTGTTATAATCTCGTTATTAATTTAAAGTTGAATAATTTTATATTTTTCATTAAAACATATTATAATTTAATGTTTACCTTGAGAAACGTGAAGTGAAAGCGATCGATTGATAAGAAAAGGTCATTTATAGTCACTCATGGCTTCAAAAGCCTTATTACTCGCCTTAAAGGGTTTTATAATCTTATTATTGATTTTAACTTGTATTTTTTTACATTTTTCATTAAAACAGATTGTAATTGAATTTTTACCTCGGGACACGTGAAGTAAAAGCCACCCATTGACAAGAAAAGTCCATTTCCAGTCACTCATACCTTCGAAAGCCTTATTGCTCGCTTTAAAGGCTTTTATAATCTTATTATTGATTTTAACTTGAACTTTTTTACATTTTTCATTAAGAAAGATTATAATTGAATGTTTACCTCGAGAGACGTGAAGTGAAAGCCATACATTGACAAGAAAAGTCCATTTGCAGTCACTCATGCCTTCGAAAGCCTTATTCGCCACTTTAAATGGTTTTATAATCCCGTTATTAATTTAAGGTTGAATTTTTTTACATTTTTCATTAAAACATATTATGATTGAATGTTTACTTTGAGAAACGTGAAGTGAAAGCGATCGATTGACAAGAAAAGTCCATTTATAGTCATTCATGGCTTCAAAAGCCTTATTACTCGCCTTAAAAGGGTTTTATAATCTTATTATTGATTTTAACTTGTATTTTTTTACATTTCTCATTAAGATAGGTTGTAATTGAATGTTTACCTCGGGAAACGAGACGCGAAAGTGATCAATTGACAAGAAAAGTCCATTTATAGTCACTCATGGCTTCTAAAGCCTTATTACTCGCTTTAAAGGGTTTTATAATCTTATTATTGATTTTAACTTGTATTTTTTACATTTTTCATTAAGACAGATTGTAATTAAATTTTTACCTCGAGAAACATGAAGCGAAACCCATCCATTGAAAAGAAAAGTCCATTTATAGTCACTCATGGCTTCAAAAGCCTTATTACTCGCCTTAAAGGGTTTTATAATCTTATTATTGATTTTAACTTGTATTTTTTTACAATTTTCATTGAGACAGATTGTAATTGATTGTCGACTTCGAGAAAGGTGAAGCGAAAGCCATCCATTAACAAGAAAAGTCCATTTACAGTCACTGATCCCTTCAAAAACCCTATTCCCCTCTTTAAAAAATAGTTTGATGATCTCGTTATTAATTTAAAGTTGAATTTTTTTACGTTTTTCATTAAAACATATTATAATTGAATGTTTACCTGAGGAAACGTGAAGCGAAAGCCATCCATTGACAAGAAAAGTCTCTTTACAGTCAGTCATGCCTTCGAAAGCCTTATTGCCCTCTTTAAATGGTTTTATAATCTCGTTATTAATTTAAAGTTGAATTTTTTTACATTTTTCATTAAAACATATTATAATTTAATATTTACCTTGAGAAACGTGGAGTGAAAGCGATCGATTGACAAGAAAAGGTCATTTATAGTCACTCATGGCTTCAAAAGCGTTATTACTTGCCTTAAAGGGTTTTATAATCTTATTATTGATTTTAACTTGTATTTTTTTATATTTTTCATTAAGACAGATTGTAATTGAATGTTTACGTCGGGAAACGTGAAGCAAAAGCCATCCATTGACAAGAAAAGTCCATTTGCAGTCACTCATATCTTCGAAAACCCTATTCCCCCCTTTAAATTGTTTTATGATCTCGTGATTAATTTTAAATTAAATTTTTTTATATTTTTCATTAAAACAGATTCAAATTGAATGTTTACCTCGAGAAACGTGAAGTGAAAGTGATCGGTTGACAAGAAAAGTCCATTTATAGTCACTCATGGCTTCAAACGCCTTACTACTCACCTTAAAGGGTTTTATAATCTTATTATTGATTTCAACTTGTATTTTTTTACATTTTTCATTAAGACAGATTGTAATTGAATGTTTACCTCGAGAAACGTGAAGCGAAAGCCATCCATTGACAAGAAAAGTCCATTTGCAGTCGCTGATGCCTTCGAAAGCCTTATTCGTCTCTTTAAATGGTTTTATAATCTCGTTATTAATTTAAGGTTGAATTTTTTTACATTTTTCATTAAAACATATTATGATTGAAGGTTTACTTTGAGAAACGTGAAGTGAAAGCGATCGATTGACAAGAAAAGTCCATTTATAGTCACTCATGGCTTCAAAAGCCTTCTTACTCTCCTTAAAGGGTTTTATAATCTTATTATTACTTTTAACTTGTATTTTTTTACATTTCTCATTAAGATAGCTTGTAATTGAATGTTTACCTGGGGAAACATGAAGCGAAAGTGATCGATTGACAAGAAAAGTCAATTTATAGTCACTCATGGCTTCTAAAGCCTTATTACTCGCCTTAAAGGGTTTTATAATCTTATTATTGATTTTAACTTGTATTTTTTTTACATTTCTAATTAAGATAGGTTGTAATTGAATGTGTATCTCAGGAAACGTGAAGCGAAAGTGATCAATTGACAAGAAAAGTCCATTTATAGTCACTCATGGCTTCTAAATCCTTATTACTCTCTTTAAAGGGTTTTATAATCTTATTATTGATTTTAACTTGAATTTTTTTACAATTTTCATTAAGACAGATTGTAATTGATTGTCTACCTCGAGAAACGTGAAGTGAAAGCTATCCATTAACAAGAAAAGTCCATTTGCAATCACTGATCCCTTAAAAAACCCTATTCCCCTCTTTAAAAAATAGTTTTATAATCTCGTTATTAATTTAAAGTTGAATTTTTTTACATTTTTCATTAAAACATATTATAATTGAATGTTTACCTCAGGAAACGTGAAGTGAAAGCCATCCATTGACAAAAAAAGTCTATTTGCAGTCACTCATGCCTTCGAAAGCCTTATTCCCCTCTTTAAATGGTTTTATGATCTCGTTATTAATTTAAAGTTGAATTTTTTTTACATTTTTCATTAAAACAGATTGAAATTGAGTGTTTACATTCAGAAATATGAAGTGAAAGCGATCGATTGAAAAGAAAAGTCCATTTATAGTCACTCATGGCTTTAAAGGCCTTATTACTCGCCTTAAAGGGTTTTATAATCATATTATTGATTTTAACTTGTATTTTTTTACCTTTTTCATTAAAACAGATTCTAATTTAATGTTTACCTCAGGAAACGTGAAGCGAAAGCCATCCATTGACAAGAAAAGTCCCTTTACAGTCAGTCATGCCTTCGAAAGCCTTATTCCCCTCTTTAAATGGTTTTATAATCTTGTTATTAATTTAAAGTTGAATTTTTTTACATTTTTCATTAAAACATATTATAATTGAATGTTTACCTTGAGAAACGTGGAGTGAAAGCGATCGATTGACAAGAAAAGGCCATTTATAGTCATTCATGGCTTCAAAAGCCTTATTACTCGCCCGAAAGGGTTTTATAATCTCATTATTAACTTTAACTTGTATTTTTTTACAGTTTTCATTAAGACAGATTGTAATTGAATGTTTACCTTCAGAAACGTGTGGTGAAAGCGATCGATTAACAAGAAAAGGCCATTTATAGTCACTCATGGCTTCAAAAGCCTTATTACTCGCCTTAAAGGGTTTTATAATCTTATTATTGATTTTAACTTGTATTTTTTAACATTTCTCATTAAGATAGGTATTAATTGAATGTTTACCTCGGGAAACGAGAAGCGGAAGTGATCAATTGACAAGAAAAGTCCATTTATAGTCACTCATGGCTTCTAAAGCCTTATTACTCGCCCTAAAGGGTTTTATAATCTCATTACTGTTTTTAACTTGTATTTTTTTACATTTTTCATTAAAACATATTATAATTTAATATTTACCTTGAGGAACGTGAGGTGAAGGCGATCGATTGACAAGAAAAGGCCATTTATTGTCACTCATGGCTTCAAAAGCCTTATTACTCGCCTTAAAGGGTTTTATAATCTTATTATTGATTTTAACTTGTATTTTTTACATTTTTCACTAAAACAGATTGTAATTGAATGTTTACCTCGGGAAATGTGAAGCGAAAGCCATCCATTGACAGGAAAAGTCCATTTGCGGTCACTCATGCCTTCGAAAGCCTTATTCCCCTCTTTAAATGTTTTTATAATCTCGTTATTAATTTAAAGTTGAATAATTTTACATTTTTCATTAAAACATATTATAATTGAATGTTTACCTTGAGAAACGTGAAGTGAAAGCGATCGATTGATAAGAAAAGGCCATTTATAGTCACTCGCCTTAAAGGGTTTTATAATCTTATTATTGATTTTAACTTGTATTTTTTTACATTTTTCATTAAGAAAGATTGTAATTGAATGTTTACCTCGAGAAACGTGAAGCGAAAGTCATCCATTGACAAGAAAAGTCCATTTGCAGTCACTCATGCCTTCGAAAACCCTATTCCCCTCTTTAAATTGTTTTATGATCTCGTTATTAATTTTAAATTGATTTTTTTTACATTTTTCATTAAAACAGATTCAAATTGAATGTTTACCTCGAGAAACGTGAAGTGAAAGCGATCGATTGATAAGAAAAGTCCATTTATAGTCACTCATGGCTTCAAAAGCCTTACTACTCACCTTAAAGGGTTTTATAATCTTATTATTGATTTCAACTTGTATTTTTTTACATTTTTCATTAAGACAGATTGTAATTGAATGTTTACTTCGAGAAAAGTGAAGCGAAAGCCATCAATTGACAAGAAAAGTCCATTTGCAGTCACTGATGCCTTCGAAAGCCTTATTCGCCTCTTTAAATGATTTTATAATCTCGTTATTAATTTAAGGTTGAATTTTTTTACATTTTTCATTAAAACATACTATGATTGAATGTTTACTTTGAGAAACGTGAAGTGAAAGCGATCGATTGACAAGAAAAGTCAATTTATAGTCACTCATGGCTTCAAAAGCCTTATTACTCTCCTTAAAGGGTTTTATAATCTTATTATTGATTTTAACTTGTATTTTTTTACATTTCTCATTAAGATAGGTTGTAATTGAATGTTTACCTCGGGAAACGTGGAGCGAAAGTGATCGATTGACAAGAAAAGTCCATTTATATTCACTCATGGCTTCTAAAGCCTTATTACTCGCCTTAAAGGGTTTTATAATCTTATTATTGATTTTAACTTGTATTTTTTTACATTTCTCATTATGATAGGTTGTAATTGAATGTTTACCTCGGGAAACGTGAAGCGAAAGTGATCGATTGACAAGAAAAGTCCGTTTATAGTCACTCATGGCTTCTAAAGCCTTATTACTCGCTTCAAAGGCTTTTATAATCTTATTAATTATTTTAACTTCAACTTTTTTACATTTTTCATTAAGAAAGATTGTAATTGAATGTTTACCTCGAGAAACGTGAAGCGAAAGCCATCAATTGACAAGAAAAGCCTATTTGCAGTCACTCATCCCTTCAAAAGCGTTATTCGCCTCTTTAAATGGTTTTATAATCTCGTTATTAATTTAAGGTTGAATTTTTTTAGATTTTTCATTAAAACATATTATAATTGAATGTTTACCTTGAGAAACGTGAAGTGAAGGCGATCGATTGATAAGAAAAGGCCATTTATAGTCACTCATGGCTTCAAAAGCCTTATTACTCGCCTTAAAGGGTTTTATAATCTTATTATTGATTTTAAGTTGTATTTTTTTACATTTTTCATTAAGACAGATTGTCATTGAATGTTTACCTCGAGAAACGTGAAGCGAAAGCCATCCATTGACAAGAAAAGTCCACTTGCAGTCACTGATGCCTTCGAAAGCCTTATTCGCCTCTTTAAATGGTTTTGTAATCTCGTTATTAATTTATGGTTTAATTTTTTTATATTTTTCATTAAAACATATTATAATTTAATGTTTACCTTAAGAAACGTGAAGTGAAAGCAATCGATTGACAAGAAAAGTCCATTTATGTGAGACCCTGTCAAACTCGATTAAAACACGGTATTGTACCGAGTGGTACAACTAAGTTAAATTGAGCCTTGAACTAGTTGAAATAGAAATTCTAAGAGGAAATTGAAAATTTTGAAACCCACAGAACGACTTAGAATAGTGATTCGGAGTTCAAAGTCCAATTTGAAGTCCATCAGGAAAATTGTTTGATTAGGGACAAAATGGTCATTTTACCATTTGATGATTTAATGGAGATTTCTAGCCAAGATTTGATCACATTTGACCAAGAATAATTATATGAAATATAATTATGATTATTGGAGTATAAATGATGTTTAGCAATGAAAAATTTTGATTCCCGGTATTTTTAGAGCACAAAGGTAAAATGGTAATTTTACCACTAGAGGACTAAACGGGAATTTTTATAAAATATTTTTTTGCCCCATTTGATTAATATTGATCAATATTAGTGTTATTTTAGGTTGAAAAGTAGAAATAATGAGATTCCGGTACATTTCGGAGTATAGGGGCAAAATCGTAATTTTTCTATCTCGAGGCCAAATCGGTAAATTTCTTGCCCTAGTACCTGTCAAGACCAAGAGATTTTAATTGTGGTAGGATTGGATAAATACCAGAATATTTGTGGTGGAAAATTAAGAAGAAAAAGTCAAAATTTAAAAATTTGGGCCAATAAGCATGTGACACATGGCATGCTTGATTATTTTATTATTTTCTATAGAAATCAGCCCATTAAATCCCCAATTCCCTCACCATATTCGGCCTAGACATCCAGTAACAAGAAAAAAGGAAGAACAAAAGGAAAAACAAGAAAACCTAGGTGGAAATTCAAAGAAAAAGTGAAGAAATCAAGGAAACAAGCTAGGTAAGTTAAAATTTCTTTAATTCTCCTTGATACCTAGCTTACCCATGCTTTTGTTCTTGATTTCCATGGTTGAATATTGAGTTATCATGATGAATTCAATTCTGAAAAATGGGTATGGAAGAAGAATTGTTGTTGGAATAATTTGATTTTAGACTATGTTAGTGTTTAGGGATAGTTAAGCATGGTTATGAACAAAAACACAAAAGAAATATTCAATTTCTCTAGGGTTCCTTGTTGGCCGAACCATGAGGGCTGAATATCAATGGGGGATTGTTTTTATTTCAAGGAAAATGGCATGGAAAATGATGAAGTAAGGTGAAACGGTTATGTAGAAAAAAATTCGATGCTAGTACACCGAATGACCAATTTTTTTTTATAAGGAATTGTGAGGGTTCTAATGCTGAATTTGGCTTTATTTAAATGTATGTGGTAAATTAAGGTATTAGAGGAGAAATGAATTAATTTGGAGGTGATTTGGACACAATCGCCGATTAATCGGGTGATCGATCGAATTTAATCGATACCGTGATTAAGCGGTAATCGGATATATTTTTGCATTTACATATCAAGCATTAGTAGTTTAAATTAATTTATATCAATTTAGGGACAATATAGTAAATTCCTCGACTTTGTTATTTGTCAAGGTGGTGAGACGTCCGGAAAAGGCAAAGGAATTACGCTTGAGGACTATTAGTCAGAGTTCACCCGAAATCCGAATTTTCGACACCTGTGAGTGGACTGCCTATTAAAATTGTTTTGGGAATATGACTGTTTTGAACAAAGTGTTTGAATGATTTTATAAATTTTTTTTTTATGAAAATGAATGCCTTGGGAACAAGCTTTTGAGAAAAAGTTTATGTTATGAAATGTGGTTATTATGGATTTCTATGTGGCTGCATTATGTTGATATACATATATGCTTGAATATAACGTTGTGTAATTATGTTGACTCGGCTATGTGCGAGTAGGGAGTGCGCATAAGCCGAGGATGACCTGGTTATGTGCGAGTAGGGAGTGCGCATAACCCGGTGATGACCCAGTTATGTGCGAGTAGGGAGTGTGCATAACTCGGTGATGACCCAGCCATGTGCGAGTAGGGAGTGCGCATGAGCTGGTGATGATGATGATGAGTCGGTGATGATGGTAATGGGTTGGTGAGATGATGATGATGGGTATATACATATATATATATATATACATATGTAAATATTTGTGATATAGCAAATTGATGGACAATGATTTATGGTTGTAATGTACATGAATGTTGACACATTGTACTTTGAGAATTTTCATGAATTTTAGGTTGATTTTATTAGTTTAGCAGGATGGCTTTTTGTTGAGTGAGAAAAAATGTTTCTCTTATTGCTCTGTTTTCACTACAGCGAAATTCATGCTCGCTGTAGCGAGAAACTCTCGGGTTTGGAGGGGTTTTAAATAGGAATGAACTAAATTGTATTGTTTTGAAACAAGTGCATAATGATTTTAAATTCTCCCTAATTGTTGCTTGTTCCCTTCCTTGTTCACTCACTGAGTATTGTACTCACGTTTTATAAAAATTCATGTTTTTAGATCAGGTGACTGTTGGACCCTAGATCGAGGAGTCCTCGTAGTTCATCTCCTAGGTATGTGTCTGGCATTCGATAGTAATCCTTTTTATTGTAAATGTCTCCGCTGGAAGTCATGGGTTCTTTTGTATTATGAATACAATCTAACAATGTGAATATGTATATGCAATGTAAATTGTTAAATACATTACTGGTATAGTGCATGTATATTATTATCGATAATGCCATTGTGTTTTGGCTATGTTCACACTCGAGAAAAGGTGTGTGTGTATGCATGATATGATAAATTTGTTAAGCAAAGGTAAATGGATAGGCTTGCTTGGGCTTAGTGAGCTATGCTCATTGAGCTCATGCACCGGTCATTGCCCGGGAAATTGGGTCGTGACAATGTTGGTATCAGAGCTCTAGGTTTGTCTAGGTCTTAGGGCTTTCACTTGTTGGTCCAGCGGAGTGTCGGGTTTTTATGTGGGAACTTCGATTGTGAAGTGTGAACCGCGACACATTTTACGACCAAAGGACCGCATAGATTCTCAATCTTAGAAACCACCTTATCTCTTTAACTATGATTAATGACAGGTGTTTGCTCTTGTCTAGGTAAGAATGCCACCTAAGACATGGGCCACCTTAAGACAATTTGGGGAGCAAGATGCCCTACTGAGATGACTAATTGGCCACGGACACCCACCTGTAGGGGGTGAGGTAGACGTGGTAGGGTCGCTAGGTCGGTGAGAGCGAGTACGCCTGTGAATAGGAGAGATGAGGGACAGCCCTTAGGTGATACTGTTAGGCTACCGGCGAGAGGCATTACTGTTGAGGACTTGGCGACGGGTCTGCAGGGAGTCAATTGGGTTGTAGAAATGATGGCAACCTGTATGGAGGATATATAGGAGACAGTAGAGGGGAGACATGTGGAGCAAGAGTCCCCTAGTTCCCAAGGCCAGACAGATCGCCAACCTCTCGAGGGTGACAGAGGTCAGATGGAGGTTTCACTCACTGACTTTCTGAAGCTTAAGCCTCCCTCATTTACGGGGTCAGATGTATCAGAGAAGATTTGTAATGCTATGGGGTGTTCTAGCTTTAGGTCAGTGGAGTTAGTAGCTTTTCAAGTGAAGGATGTAGCACAGGAATGGTATGACTCCCTGCGAAGGGGTAGGTCGACAGATGCTACACCACTGACTTGGAGTGAATTTAGTATAACCTTCATAGATCAATTTTTATCGCACAGTGTGTGAAATGCCCGAGCCAGAGAGTTTGAGGCATTGGTGCAGACTCCGGGCATGACGGTGTCGGAGTATGATATAAAATTTACGCAGCTGTCTCGGTATGCACCTTACTTGGTTTCCACAAAGGAGATGAAAATCCAAAGGTTTGTTGATGGATTAGTGGAACCATTGTTTCAGGCTGTGGCCTCCCGAGATTTCAACACTTACTCTACGGTCGTGGATTGTGCTCAACGAATTGAAATGAGGACCAGTGAGAGTAGGGTTGTGAGGGATAGAGCAAAAAGGGTCAAAACAGAGGGTTATCAAGGCCACAGAGATTTTAGTAGTGGTGGTTCATTTTTTTGCCGTTAGGGTCCACAAAGGGACTCACGATTACCCCAGCACGGGAGTGACTCGCCTAGTGCTAGTATTGTGGTGGGACAAAGAACCTTCAGTGTTGGAAGACAGCAAGATATGAGGCAAGGAAGTCAACTTATCCTTCCTTGCCATACTTGTGGGGGACCACATAGAGGAAGATGCCTTCGTGCTACGGGAGTTTGTTTCAGGTGTGGTCAACTTGGGCATATTAAGAGGGATTGTACGATGGCTCATCAATCACAAGATTTTGCTCGTGGTTCCACCCAGCCAGCTTCGTTTGCTCCTTCAGTCGCTGCCTCGTCTGATAGGAAAGCTAGTGGATCCAAAGGTCGAGGTGCTGGTACTTCCTGTCAAGGCAGGTCATCTGGATTCGGACATCAGAGTTTTGTTGGTGGAGGCCAAGCGAGGGTGTATGCTATAACTCCCTAAGAGGCCCGGACCTCAAATGCAGTGGTCTCAGGTATTTTTCCTATCTGTGATATGAATGCTTGGGTGTTGTTTGAGCCTGGTTTAACCCATCTGCTTAATTCTACATGTTTTGCACATCGATTGAGTAAGAATCGTGTTAGGAGAGAAGAATACTTGGTGGTACCTACTCCTGTAAAGGAGATATTTGTGGCCGAGTGGGAATATGAGTCTTGTGTAGTGCGAGTCAAGGACAAAGACACGTCGGTGAATCTAGTGGTGCTAGACACCTTAGACTTTGATGTAATCTTGGGGATGGATTGGTTATCACCCTGCCATGCTAGTGTGGACTGCTATCATAAATTGGTTAGATTTGATTTCCCCGGTGAACCATCATTTAGTATTCAAGGGGATAGGAGTAATGCTCCAACCAATTTGATATCGGTCATATCTGCCAGAAGATTATTACGACAGGGTTGTATAGGTTACTTGGCTGTTGTAACAGATACTCAGGCGAAGATTGGAGATGTAACTCAAGTGTCGGTGGTGAAGGAGTTCGTGGATGTATTTCCTGAGGAGCTACCAGGTTTGCCTCCTGAACGGGAGATTGAGTTTTGCATAGATTTGATTCCCGACACTAGACCTATATCCATACCCCCATATAGAATGGCACTTGCGGAGCTTAAAGAGCTTAAGGATCAATTGGAGGATTTGTTGGATAAAGGTTTCATACGACCTAGTGTATCCCCATGGGGAGCACCAATGTTATTTGTGAAGAAGAAAGATGGGTCACTTAGGCTGTGCATTGATTATCGACAGCTTAATAAAGTGACGGTGAAGAATAAATATCCTCTCCCAAGGATAGATGATTTATTTGATCAACTACAAGGAGCACAATGTTTTTCTAAGATAGATCTACGATCTGGGTACCATCAGTTGAGAATCCGGAACGAAGATATACCCAAGACCGCATTTCGAACAAGATATGGGCACTATGAGTTCTTAGTGATGTCATTTGGGCTCACGAATGCTCCTGCAGCCTTTATGGATTTGATGAACCGAGTGTTCAAACCTTATTTGGATAAGTTTGTGGTGGTGTTTATTGATGACATTTTGATATATTCAAAGAGTCGAGAGGAGCATGAGCAGCATCTTAAGATAGTGCTCCAAATTTTGAGAGAACATCGATTATATGCTAAGTTCTCCAAGTGCGAGTTTTGGCTCGAAAGTGTTGCATTCTTGGGGCATGTGGTATCTAAGGAGGGGATACAAGTTGATACAAAGAAAATTGAAGCAGTGGAAAAATGGCCAAGGCCAACATCAGTTACGGAGATTAGAAGCTTTGTGGGTTTAGCTGGCTATTATCGTCGCTTTGTGAAGGACTTCTCCAAAATAGTTGCCCCTTTGACTAAGCTGACACATAAAGATACAAAATTTGAGTGGTCTGATGCTTGTGAGAATAGTTTTGAGAAGCTTAAGGCATGTCTCACCACAGCTCCAGTGTTAAGCCTGCCGCAAGGCACAGGGGGTTACACGGTGTTTTGTGATGCATCGGAGGTTGGTTTAGGATGTGTATTGATGCAACATGGGAAGGTGATTGCGTATGCATCTAGGCAACTTAAAAGGCATGAGCAGAATTACCCCATACATGATTTGGAAATGGCAGCAATCGTGTTTGCCTTAAAGATTTGGAGACATTACTTGTATGGTGAGACTTGCGAGATATACACGGACCACAAAAGTCTGAAGTATATATTTCAGCAGAGGGATCTTAACTTACGGCAACGTAGATGGATGGAGTTGCTAAAGGATTATGATTGTACTATTCTTTATCATCCCGGTAAGGCCAATGTAGTGGCGGATGCCTTGAGTCGAAAATCAATGGGAAGCTTGGCACATATTTCCATTGGTAGGAGATCTTTGGTTAGAGAGATCCATAGCTTGGCAGACATAGGTGTGCGTTTGGAAGTTGCAGAGACAAATGCTTTGCTAGCACACTTTAGAGTAAGGCCTATTTTAATGGACAGGATTAAAGAAGCACAAAGTAAAGATGAGTTCATGATTAAGGCCTTAGAGGATCCTCAGGGTAGGAAAGGAAAAATGTTTACTAAAGGCACAGATGGAGTGTTGAGGTATGGAACCAGACTTTATGTGCCTGATGGTGACGGGTTGAGGAGAGAAATATTGGAGGAAGCTCACATGGCAGCTTATGTGGTATATCCATGGGCTACAAAGATGTATCAAGATTTGAAAGAGGTGTATCGGTGGGAAGGACTTAAAAGAGATGTAGCTGAGTTTGTCTCCAAGTGCCTGGTTTGTCAGCAGGTTAAGGCCGAGCATCAAAAGCCTGCAAGGCTACTACAGCCATTACCAGTACCCGAGTGGAAGTGGGAACATATGCTATGGACTTTGTAACAGGTTTGCCTCGAACTAGTGGGGGATATGATTCAATTTGGATAGTAGTGGACCGGTTAACAAAGTCAGCTCATTTTCTTCCGGTTAAGACTACTTATGGGGCTGCCCAATATGCTCGAGTTTATGTGGATGAAATAGTGTGACTACATGGTATTCCCATTTCTATAGTATCTAATAGAGGAGCTCAGTTTACTAGTAGGTTTTGGGGAAAGTTGCAAGAAGCATTGGGCACTAAGTTGGATTTCAACACAGCTTTCCACCCTCAGACTGATGGACAATCTGAACGGACCATACAAACATTGGAGGATATGTTGAGGGCTTGTGTGATAGACCTTGGTGTCAGGTGGGAACAATATCTACCTTTAGTGGAATTTGCCTACAACAACAGTTTCCAAACTAGCATCCAAATGGCACCATTTGAGGCCTTATATGGACGAAGATGTAGGTCACCCATTGGATGGCTAGAGGTGGGAGAAAGGAAACTTTTGGGGCCTGAATTGGTGCAAGATGCAATCGAGAAAATACACATGATCCGTCAGAGGATGTTAACAGCACAAAGTAGACAGAAATCATATGCTGATAACCGACGGAGAGACTTGGAGTTCCAAGTAGGAGATCATGTATTTTTGAAAGTTTCGCCAACTAAAGGGGTAATGAGGTTTGGCAAGAAAGGGAAGTTAAGTCCTCGGTATATAGGGCCATTCAAGATCTTAGAAAGGGTTGGAGCGGTGGCTTATCGTCTGGCTTTACCGCCAGACCTTTCAAATATTCATCCCGTGTTTCATGTGTCCATGCTTAGGAAGTACAACCCAGATCCATCACATGTAATACGGTATGAAACCATTCAGTTGCAAGATGATCTAACCTATGAGGAACAACCGGTAGCTATCCTTGATGGGTAAGTTAAAAAGCTCCGTTTAAATGATGTAGCCTTAGTGAAAGTGTTGTGGCGGAATCACACTAGCGAGGAGGTAACGTGGGAAGCTGAGGATGAGATGTAGACAAAGCATCCACACCTCTTCGATATGTAAAGGTAAGCCACTCTACATTGAATTTAAATTCGGGGACCGAATTTTTATTAGTGGGGGAGAATGTGAGACCCTGTCAAACTCGATTAAAACACGGTATTGTACCGAGTGGTACAACTAAGTTAAATCGAGCCTTGAACTAGTTCAAATAGAAATTCTAAGAGGAAATTGAAAATTTTGAAACCCACAGAACGACTTAGAATAGTGATTCGGAGTTCAAAGTCCAATTTGAAGTCCATCAGGAAAATTGTTTGATTATGGACAAAATGGTCATTTTACCATTTGATGATTTAATGGAGATTTCTAGCCAAGATTTGATCACATTTGACCAAGAATAATTATATGAAATATAATTATGATTATTGGAGTATAAATGATGTTTAGCAATGAAAAATTTTGATTCCCGGTATTTTTGGAGCACAAGGGCAAAATGGTAATTTTACCACTAGAGGACTAAACGGGAATTTTTATAAAACATTTTTTTGCCCCATTTGATTAATATTGATCAATATTAGTGTTATTTTAGGTTGAAAAGTAGAAATAATGAGATTCCGGTACATTTCGGAGTATAGGGGCAAAATCGTAATTTTTCTATCTCGGGGCCAAATCGGTAAATTTCTCGCCCCAGTACCTGTCAAGACCAAGGGATTTTAATTGTGGTAGGATTAGATAAATACCAGAATATTTGTGGTGGAAAATTAAGAAGAAAAAGTCAAAAAGTTAAAAATTTGGGCCAATAAGCATGTGACACATGGCATGCTTGATTATTTTATTATTTTCTATAGAAATCAGCCCATTAAATCCCCAATTCCCTCACCATATTCGGCCTAGACATCCAGCAACAAGAAAAAAGGAAGAACAGAAGGAAAAACAAGAAAACCTAGGTGGAAATTCAAAGAAAAAGTGAAGAAATCAAGGAAACAAGCTAGGTAAGTTAAAATTTCTTTAATTCTCCTTGATACCTAGCTTACCCATGCTTTTGTTCTTGATTTCCATGGTTGAATATTGAGTTATCATGATGAATTCAATTCTGAAAAATGGGTATGGAAGAAGAATTGTTGTTGGAATAATTTGATTTTAGACTATGTTAGTGTTTAGGGATAGTTAAGCATGGTTATGAACAAAAACACAAAAGAAATATTCAATTTCTCTAGGGTTCCTTGTTGGCCGAACCATGAGGGCTGAATATCAATGGGGGATTGTTTTTATTTCAAGGAAAATGGCATGGAAAATGATGAAGTAAGGTGAAACGGTTATGTAGAAAAAAATTCGATGCTAGTACACCAAATGACCAATTTTTTTTTTATAAGGAATTGTGAGGGTTCTAATGCTGAATTTGGCTTTATTTAAATGTATGTGGTAAATTAAGGTATTAGAGGAGAAATGAATTAATTTGGAGGTGATTTGGACACAATCGTCGATTAATCGGGTGATCAGTCGAATTTCATCGATACCGTGATTAAGCGGTAATCGGATATATTTTTGCATTTACATATCAAGCATTAGTAGTTTAAATTAATTTATATCAATTTAGGGACAATATAGTAAATTCCTCGACTTTGTTATTTGTCAAGGTGGTGAGACGTCCCGAAAAGGCAAAGGAATTACGCTTGAGGACTATTAGTCAGAGTTCACCCGAAATCTGGATTTTCGACACCTGTGAGTGGACTGCCTATTAAAATTGTTTTGGGAATATGACTGTTTTGAACAAAGTGTTTGAATGATTTTATAAATTTTTTTTTATGAAAATGAATGCCTTGGGAACAAGCTTTTGAGAAAAAGTTTATGTTATGAAATGTGGTTATTATGGATTTTTATGTGGCTGCATTATGTTGATATACATATATGCTTGAATATAACGTTGTGTAATTATGTTGACTCGGCTATGTGCGAGTAGGGAGTGCGCATAAGCTGAGGATGACCTGGTTATGTGCGAGTAGGGAGTGCGCATAACCCGGTGATGACCCAGTTATGTGCGAGTAGGGAGTGTGCATAACTCGGTGATGACCCAGCCATGTGCGAGTAGGGAGTGCGCATGAGCTGGTGATGATGATGATGAGTCGGTGATGATGGTAATGGGTTGGTGAGATGATGATGATGGGTATATACATATATATATATACATATGTAAATATGTGTGATATAGCAAATTGATGGACAATGATTTATGGTTGTAATGTACATGAAAGTTGACACATTGTACTTTGAGAATTTTCATGAATTTTAGGTTGATTTTATTAGTTTAGCAGGATGGCTTTTTGTTGAGTGAGAAAAAATGTTTCTCTTCTTGCTCTGTTTTCACTACAGCGAAATTCATGCTCGCTGTAGCGAGAAACTCTCGGGTTTGGAGGGGTTTTAAATAGGAATGAACTAAATTGTATTGTTTTGAAACAAGTGCATCATGATTTTAAATTCTCCCTAATTGTTGCTTGTTCCCTTCCTTGTTCACTCACTGAGTATTGTACTCACGTTTTATAAAAATTCATGTTTTTAGATCAGGTGACTGTTGGACCCTAGATCGAGGAGTCATCGTAGTTCATCTCCTGGGTATGTGTCTGGCATTCGATAGTAATCCTTTTTATTGTAAATGTCTCCGCTGGAAGTCATGGGTCCTTTTGTATTATGAATACAATCTAACAATGTGAATATGTATATGCAATGTAAATTGTTAAATACATGACTGGTATAGTGCATGTATATTATTATCGATAATGCCATTATGTTTTGGCTATGTTCACACTCGAGAAAAGGTGTGTGTGTATGCATGATATGATAAATTTGTTAAGCAAAGGTAAATGGATAGGCTTGCTTGGGCTTAGTGAGCTATGCTCATTGAGCTCATGCGCCGGTCATTGCCCGGGAAATTGGGTCGTGACAATTTATAGTCACTCATGGCTTCAAAAGCCTTATTACTCGCCTTAAAGGGTTTTATAATCTTATTATTGATTTTAACTTGTATTTTTTTACATTTCTCATTAAGATAGATTGTAATTGAATGTTTACCTCGGGAAACGCGAAGCGAAAGTGATCGATTGACAAGAAAAGTCCATTTATAGTCACTCATGGCTTCTAAAGCCTTATTACTCGCCTTAAAAGGGTTTTATAATCTTATTATTCATTTTAACTTGTATTTTTTACATTTTGCACTAAAACAGATTGTAATTGAATGTTTACCTCGGGAAATGTGAATCGAAAGCCATCCATTGACAGGAAAAGTCAATTTGCGGTCACTCATGCCTTCGATAGCCTTATTCCCCTGTTTAAATGTTTTTATAATCTCGTTATTAATTTAAAGTTGAATAATTTTATATTTTTCATTAAAACATATTATAATTGAATGTTTACCTTGAGAAACGTGAAGTGAAAACGATCGATTGACAAGAAAAGGCCATTTATAGTCACTCATGGCTTCAAAAGCCTTATTACTCGCCTTAAAGGGTTTTATAATCTTATTATTGATTTTAAGTTGTATTTTTTTACATTTTTCATTAAGACAGATTGTCATTGAATGTTTACCTCGAGAAACGTGAAGCAAAAGCAATCCACTGACAAGAAAAGTCCATTTGCAGTCACTCATGCCTTCGAAAGCCTTATTCGCCACTTTAAATGGTTTTATAATCTCGTTATTAATTTAAGGTTGAATTGTTTTACATTTTTCATTAAAACATATTATGATTGAATGTTTACTTTGAGAAACGTCAAGTGAAAGCGATCGATTGATAAGAAAAGTCCATTTATAGTCACTCATGGCTTCAAAAGCCTTATTACTCTCCTTAAAGGGTTTTATAATCTTATTATTGATTTTAACTTGTATTTTTTTACATTTCTCATTAAGATAGGTTGTAATTGAATGTTTACTTCGGGAAACGTGGAGCGAAAGTGATCGATTGACAAGAAAAGTCCATTTATAGTCACTCATGGCTTCTAAAGCCTTATTACTCGCCTTAAAGGGTTTTATAATCTTATTATTTATTTTAACTTGTATTTTTTTACATTTCTCATTAAGATAGGTTGTAATTGAATGTTTACCTCGAGAAATTTGAAGCGAAAGTGATCGATTGACGAGAAAAGTCCATTTATAGTCACTCATGGCTTCTAAAGCCTTATTACTCGCTTTAAAGGGTTTTATAATCTTATTGTTAATTTTAAGTTGTATTTTTTTACATTTTTCATCAAAATAGATTGTAATTGAATGTTTACCTCGAGAAACGTGAAGCGAAAGCCATCCATTGACAAGAAAAGTCCATTTGCAGTCACTCATCCCTTCGAAAGCCTTATTCGCCTCTTTAAATGGTTTTATAATCTCGTTATTAATTTAAGGTTCAATTTTTTTACATTTTTCATTAAAACATATTATAATTGAATGTTTACCTTGAGAAACGTGAAGTGAAAGCGATCGATTGACAAGAAAAGGCCATTTATAGTCATTCATGGCTTCAAGAGCCTTATTACTCGCCCTAAAGGGTTTTATAATCTCATTACTATTTTTAACTTGTATTTTTTTACATTTTTCATTAAGACAAATTGTAATTGAATTTTTACCTCGGGACACGTGAAGTGAAAGCTATCCATTGACAATAAAAGTCCATTTGCAGTCACTCATGCCTTCGAAAGCCTTATTGCTCGCTTTAAAGGCTTTTATAATCTTATTATTGATTTTAACTTGAACTTTTTTACATTTTTCATTAAGAAAGATTATAATTGAATGTTTACCTTGAGAAACGTGAAGCGAAAGCCATACATTGACAAGAAAAGTCCATTTGCAATCACTCATGCCTTCGAAAGCCTTATTCGCCACTTTAAATCGTTTTATAATCTCGTTATTAATTTAAGGTTGAATTTTTTTACATTTTTCATTAAAACATATTATGATTGAATGTTTACTTTGAGAAACATGAAGTGAAAGCGATCGATTGACAAGAAAAGTCCATTTATAGTCACTCATGGCTTCAAAAGCCTTATTACTCTCCTTAAAGGGTTTTATAATCTTATTATTGATTTTAACTTGTATTTTTTTACATTTCTCATTAAGATAGGTTGTAATTGAATGTTTATCTCAGGAAACGTGAAGCGAAAGTGATCAATTGACAAGAAAAGTCCATTTATAGTCACTCATGGCTTCTAAAGCCTTATTACTCTCTTGAAAGGGTTTTATAATCTTATTATTGATTTTAACTTGAATTATTTTACAATTTTCATTAAGACAGATTGTAATTGATTGTCTACCTCGAGAAACGTGAAGCAAAAGCTATCCATTAATAAAAAAAGTCCATTTTGCAGTCAATGATCCTTTAAAAAACCCTATTCCCCTCTTTAAAAAATAGTTTTATGATCTCGTTATTAATTTAAGGTTGAATTTTTTGACATTTTTCATTAAAATATATTATAATTGAATGTTTACCTCAGGAAACGTGAAGTGAAAGCCATCCATTGACAAAAAAAGTCCATTCGCAGTCACTCATGCCTTTGAAAGCCTTATTCCCCTCTTTAAATGGTTTTATGATCTCGTTATTAATTTAAAGTTGAATTTTTTTTACATTTTTCATGAAAACAGATTGAAATTAAATGTTTACCTTCAGAAACATGAAGTGAAAGCGATCGATTGAAAAGAAAAGTCCATTTATAGTCACTCATGGCTTCAAAAGCCTTATTACTCGCCTTAAAGGGTTTTATAATCTTATTATTGATTTTAACTTGTATTTTTTTACATTTCTCATTAAGATAGCTTGTAATTGAATGTTTACCTCGGAAAACATGAAGCGAAAGCGATCGATTGACAAGAAAAGTCAATTTATAGTCACTCATGGCTTCTAAAGCCTTATTACTCGCCTTAAAGGGTTTTATAATCTTATTATTGATTTTAACTTGTATTTTCTTACATTTCTTATTAAGATAGATTGTAATTGAATGTTTACCTCGGGAAACGTGAAGCGAAAGTGATCGATTGACAAGAAAAGTCCATTTATAGTCACTCATGGCTTCTAAAGCCTTATTACTCGCTTTAAAGGATTTTATAATCTTATTATTAATTTTAAGTTGTATTTTTTTACATTTTTCATCAAAACAGATTGTAATTGAATGTTTACCACGAGAAACGTGAAGCGAAAGCCATCCATTGATAAGAAAAGTCCATTTGCAGTCACTCATCCCTTCGGAAGCCTTATTCGCCTCTTTAAATGGTTTTATAATCTCGTTATTAATTTAAGGTTGAATTTTTTTACATTTTTCATTAAAACATATTATAATTGAATGTTTACCTTGAGAAACGTGAAGTGAAAGCGATCGATTGACAAGAAAAGGCCATCTATAGTCATTCATGGCTTCAAGAGCCTTATTACTCGCCCTAAAGGGTTTTATAATCTCATTACTGTTTTTTGACTTGTATTTTTTTACATTTTTCATTAAGACAGATTGTAATTGAATGTTTACCTTGAGAAACATGAGGTGAAAGCAATCGATTGACAAGAAAAGGCCATTTATTGTCACTCATGGCTTCAAAAGCCTTATTACTCGCCTTAAAGGGTTTTATAATCTTATTATTGATTTTAACTTGTATTTTTTACATTTTTCACTAAAACAGATTGTAATTAAATGTTTACCTCAAAAAATGTGAAGCGAAAGCCATCCATTGACAGAAAAAGTCCATTTGCGGTCACTCATGCCTTCGAAAGCCTTATTCCCCTCTTTAAATGTTTTTATAATCTCGTTATTAATTTAAAGTTGAATAATTTTACATTTTTCATTAAAACATATTATAATTGAATGTTTACCTTGAGAAACGTGAAGTGAAAGCGATCGATTGATAAGAAAAGGTCATTTATAGTCACTCATGGCTTCAAAAGCCTTATTACTCACCTTAAAGGGTTTTATAATCTTATTATTGATTTTAACTTGTATTTTTTTACATTTTTCATTAAGACAGATTATAATTGAATTTTTACCTCGGGACACGTGAAGTGAAAGCCATCCATTGACAAGAAAAGTCCATTTGCAGTCACTCATGCCTTTGAAAGCCTTATTACTCGCTTTAAAGGCTTTTATAATCTTATTATTGATTTTAACTTGAAATTTTTTACATTCTTCGTTAAGAAAGATTGTAATTGAATGTTTACCTCGAGAAATGTGAAGCGAAAGTCATCCATTGACAAGAAAAGTCCATTTGCAGTCACTCATGCCTTCGGAAACCCTATTCCCCTCTTGAAATTATTTTATGATCTCGTTATTAATTTTAAATTGAATTTTTTTACATTTTTCATTAAAACAGATTCAAATTGAATGTTTACCTCGAGAAACATGAAGTGAAAGCGATCGATTGACAAGAAAAGTCCATTTATAGTCACTCATGGCTTCAAAAACCTTACTACTCACCTTAAAGGGTTTTATAATCTTATTATTGATTTTAACTTGTATTTTTTTACATTTTTCATTAAGACAGATTGTAATTGAATGTTTACCTCGAGAAACATGAAGCGAAAGCCATCCATTGGCAAGAAAAGTCCATTTGCAGTCACTGATGCCTTCGAAAGCCTTATTCGCCTCTTTAAATGGTTTTATAATCTCGTTATTAATTTAAGGTTGAATTTTTTTATATTTTTCATTAAAACATATTATGATTGAATGTTTACTTTGAGAAATGTGAAGTGAAAGCGATCGATTGACAAGAAAAGTCCATTTATAGTCACTCATGGCTTCAAAAGCCTTATTACTCTCCTTAAAGGGTTTTATAATCTTATTATTGATTTTAACTTGTATTTTTTACATTTCTCATTAAGATAGGTTGTAATTGAATGTTTACCTCGGGAAATGTGAAGCGAAAGTGATCGATTGACAAGAAAAGTCCATTTATAGTCACTCATGGCTTCAAAAGCCTTATTACTCGCCTTAAAGGGTTTTATAATCTTATTATTGATTTTAACTTGTATTGTTTTACATTTCTCATTAAGATAGATTGTAATTGAATGTTTACCTCGGGAAACGTGAAGCGAAAGTGATCGATTGACAAGAAAAGTCCATTTATAGTCACTCATGGCTTCTAAAGCCTTATTACTCGCTTTAAAGGGTTTTATAATCTTATTATTAATTTTAAGTTGTATTTTTTTACATTTTTCATCGAAACAGATTGTAATTGAATGTTTACCTCGAGAAACGTGAAGTGAAAGCCATCCATTGACAAGAAAAGTCCATTTGCAGTCACTCATCCCTTCGAAAGCCTTATTCGCCTCTTTAAATAGTTTTATAATCTCGTTATTAATTTAAGGTTGAATTGTTTTACATTTTTCATTAAAACATATTATTATTGAATGTTTACCTTGAGAAACGTGAAGTGAAAGCGATCGATTGACAAGAAAAGGCCATTTATAGTCATTCATGGCTTCAAGAGCCTTATTACTCGCCCTAAAGGGTTTTATAATCTCATTACTGTTTTTAACTTGTATTTTTTTACATTTTTCATTAAGACAGATTGTAATTGAATGTTTACCTTGAGAAACGTGAGGTGAAAGCGATCGATTAACAAGAAAAGGTCATTTATTGTCACTCATGGCTTCATAAGCCTTATTACTCGCCTTAAAGGGTTTTATAATCTTATTATTGATTTTAACTTGTATTTTTTACATTTTTCACTAAAACAGATTGTAATTGAATGTTTACCTTGGGAAATGTGAAGCGAAAGCCATCCATTGATAGGAAAAGACCATTTACGATCACTCATGCCTTCGAAAGCCTTCTTCCCCTCTTTAAATGTTTTTATAATCTCGTTATTAATTTAAAGTTGAATAATTTTACATTTTTCATTACAACATATTATAATTGAATGTTTACCTTGAGAAACATGAAGTGAAAACGATCGATTGATAAGAAAAGGCCATTTATAGTCACTCATGGCTTCAAAAGCCTTATTACTCGCCTTAAAGGGTTTTATAATCTTATTATTGATTTTAACTTGTATTTTTTTACATTTTTCATTAAGACAGATTGTAATTGAATTTTTACCTCTGGACACGTGAAGTGAAAGCCATCCATTGACAAGAAAAGTCCATTTGCAGTCACTCATGCCTTTGAAAGCCTTATTACTCCCTTTAAAGGCTTTTATAATCTTATTATTAATTTTAACTTGAAATTTTTTACATTTTTCATTAAGAAAGATTGTAATTGAATGTTTACCTCGAGAAACGTGGAGCGAAAGCCATCCATTGACAAGAAAAGTCCATTTGCAGTCACTCATGCCTTCGAAAGCCTTATTCGCCTCTTTAAATGGTTTTATAATCTCGTTATTAATTTAAGGTTGAATTTTTTTAAATTTTTCATTAAAACATATTAAGATTGAATGTTTACTTTGAGAAACGTGAAGTGAAAGTGATCGATTGACAAGAAAAGTCCATTTATAGTCACTCATGGCTTCAAAAGCCTTATTACTCGCTTTAAAGGGTTTTATAATCTTATTATTAATTTTGAGTTGTATTTTTTTACATTTTTCATCAAAACAGATTGTAATTGAATGTTTACCTCGAGAAACGTGAAGTAAAAGCCATCCATTGACAAGAAAAGTCCATTTGCAGTCACTCATCCCTTCGAAAGCCTTAGTCGCCTCTTTGAATAGTTTTATAATCTCGTTATTAATTTAAGGTTGAATTGTTTTACATTTTTCATTAAAACATATTATAATTGAATGTTTACATTGAGAAACGTGAAGTGAAAGCGATCGATTGACAAGAAAAGGCCATTTATAGTCATTCATGGCTTCAAGAGCCTTATTACTCGCCCTAAAGGGTTTTATAATCTCATTACTTTTTTTAACTTGTATTTTTTTACATTTTTCATTAAGACAGATTGTAATTGAATGTTTACCTTGAGAAACGTGAGGTGAAAGCGATCGATTGACAAGAAAAGGTCATTTATTGTCACTCATGGCTTCAAAAGCCTTATTACTCGCCTTAAAGGGTTTTATAATCTTATTATTGATTTTAACTTGTATTTTTTACATTTTTCACTAAAACATATTGTAATTGAATGTTTACCTCGGGAAATGTGAAGCGAAAGCCATCCATTGACAGAAAAAGTCCATTTGCGGTCACTCATGCCTTCGAAAGCCTTATTCCCCTCTTTAAATGTTTTTATAATCTCGTTATTAATTTAAAGTTGAATAATTTTACATTTTTCATTAAAACATATTATAATTGAATGTTTACCTTGAGAAACGTGAAGTGAAAGCGATCGATTGATAAGAAAACGTCATTTATAGTCACTCATGGCTTCAAAAGCCTTATTACTCGCCTTAAAGGGTTTTATAATCTTATTATTGATTTTAACTTGTATTTTTTTACATTTTTCATTAAGACAGATTGTAATTGAATTTTTACCTCGGGACACATGAAGTGAAAGCCATCCATTGGCAAGAAAAGTTCATTTGCAGTCACTGATGCCTTCGAAAGCCTTATTCGCCTCTTTAAATGATTTTATAATCTCGTTATTAATTTAAGGTTGAATTTTTTTACATTTTTCATTAAAACATATTATGATTGAATGTTTACTTTGAGAAACGTGAAGTAAAACCGACCGATTGACAAGAAAAGTCCATTTATAGTCACTCATGGCTTCAAAAGCCTTATTACTCTCCTTAAGGGGTTTTATAATCTTATTATTGATTTTAACTTGTATTTTTTTACATTTTTCATTAAGACAGATTGTAATTGAATTTTTACCTCGGGACACGTGAAGTGAAAGCCATCCATTGACAAGAAAAGTCCATTTGCAGTCACTCATGCCTTTGAAAGCCTTATTACTTCCTTTAAAGGCTTTTATAATCTTATTATTGATTTTAACTTGAACTTTTTTACATTTTTCATTAAGAAAGATTGTAATTGAATGTTTACCTCGAGAAACGTAAAGCGAAAGCCATCCATTGACAAGAAAAGTCCATTTGCAGTCACTGATGCCTTCGAAAGCCTTATTCGCCTCTTTAAATGGTTTTATAATCTCGTTATTAATTTAAGGTTGAATATTTTTACATTTTTTATTAAAACATATTATGATTGAATGTTTACTTTGAGAAACGTGCAATGAAAGCGATCGATTAACAAGAAAAGTCCATTTATAGTCACTCATGGCTTCAAAAGCCTTATTACTGTCCTTAAAGGGTTTTATAATCTTATTATTGATTTTAACTTGTATTTTTTTACATTTCTCATTAAGATAGGTTGTAATTGAATGTTTACCTCGAGAAACGTGAAGCGAAAGGGATCGATTGATAAGAAAAGTCCATTTATAGTCACTCATGGCTTCTAAAGCCTTATTACTCGCCTTAAAGGGTTTTATAATCTTATTATTGATTTTAACTTGTATTTTTTTACATTTCTCATTAAGATAGATTGTAATTGAATGTTTACCTCGGGAAACGTGAAGTGAAAGTGATCGATTGACAAGAAAAGTCCATTTATAGTCACTCATGGCTTCTAAAGCCTTATTACTCGCTTTAAAGGGTTTTGTAATCTTATTATTAATTTTAAGTTGTATTTTTTTACATTTTTCATCACAACAGATTGTAATTGAATGTTTACCTCGAGAAACGTGAAGGGAAAGCCATCCATTGACAAGAAAAGTCCATTTACAGTCACTCATCCCTTCGAAAGCCTTATTCGCCTCTTTAAATGGTTTTATAATCTCGTTATTAATTTAAGGTTGAATTTTTTTACATTTTTCATTAAAACATATTATAATTGAATGTTTACCTTGAGAAACGTGCAGTGAAAGCGATCGATTGACAAGAAAAGGCCATTGATAGTCATTCATGGCTTTAAGAGCCTTATTACTCGCCCTAAAGGGTTTTATAATCTCATTACTGTTTTTAACTTGTATTTTTTTTACATTTTTCATTAAGACATATTGTCATTGAATGTTTACCTTGAGAAACGTGAGGTGAAAGCGATCGATTGACAAGAAAAGGCCATTTATTGTCACTCATGGCTTCAAAAGTCTTATTACTCGCCTTAAAGGGTTTTATAATCTTATTATTGATTTTAACTTGTATTTTTTACATTTTTCACTAAAACAGATTGTAATTGAATGTTTACCTCGGGAAATGTGAAGCGAAAGCCATCCATTGATAGGAAAAGACCATTTACGGTCACTCATGCCTTCGAAAGCCTTATTCCCCTCTTTAAATGTTTTTATAATCTCGTTATTAATTTAAAGTTGAATAATTTTACATTTTTCATTAAAACATATTATAATTGAATGTTTACCTTGAGAAACATGAAGTGAAAACGATCGATTGATAAGAAAAGGCCATTTATAGTCACTCATGGCTTCGAAAGCCTTATTACTCGCCTTAAAGGGTTTTATAATCTTATTATTGATTTTAACTTGTATTTTTTTACATTTTTCATTAAGACAGATTGTAATTGAATTTTTACCTCTGGACACGTGAAGTGAAAGCCATCCATTGACAAGAAAAGTCCATTTGCAGTCACTCATGCCTTTGAAAGCCTTATTACTCCCTTTAAAGGCTTTTATAATCTTTTTATTAGTTTTAACTTGAACTTTTTTACATTTTTCATTAAGAAAGATTGTAATTGAATGTTTACCTCGAGAAACGTGAAGCGAAAGCCATCCATTGACAAGAAAAAGCCATTTGCAGTCACTCATGCCTTCGAAAGCCTTATTCGCCTCTTTAAATGGTTTTATAATCTCGTTATTAATTTAAGGTTGAATTTTTTTACATTTTTCATTAAAACATATTATGATTGAATGTTTACTTTGAGAAACGTGAAGTGAAAGCGATCGATTGACAAGAAAAGTCCATTTATAGTCACTCATGGCTTCAAAAGCCTTATTACTCTCCTTAAAGGGTTTTATAATCTTATTATTGATTTTAACTTGTATTTTTTTACATTTCTCATTAAGATAGGTTGTAATTGAATGTTTACCGTGAGAAACGTGAAGTGAAAGCGATCGATTGACAAGAAAAGTTCATTTGTAGTCACTCATGGCTTCAGAAGCCTTACTACTCACCTTAAAGGGTTTTATAATCTTATTATTTATTTCAACTTGTATTTTTTCACATTTTTCATTAAGACAGATTGTAATTGAATGTTTACCTCGAGAAACATGAAGCGAAAGCCATCCATTGACAAGAAAAGTCCATTTGCAGTCACTGATGCCTTCGAAAGCCTTATTCGCCTCTTTAAATGGTTTTATAATCTCGTTATTAATTTAAGGTTGAATTTTTTTACATTTTTCATTAAAACATATTATAATTGAATGTTTACCTTGAGAAACGTGAAGTGAAAGTGATCGATTGACAAGAAAAGGCCATTGATAGTCATTCATGGCTTTAAGAGCCTTATTACTCGCCCTAAAGGGTTTTATAATCTCACTACTGTTTTTAACTTGTATTTTTTTTACATTTTTCATTAAGACATATTGTCATTGAATGTTTACCTTGAGAAACGTGAGGTGAAAGCGATCGATTGACAAGAAAAGGCCATTTATTGTCACTCATGGCTTCAAAAGCCTTATTACTCGCCTTAAAGGGTTTTATAATCTTATTATTGATTTTAACTTGTATTTTTTACATTTTTCACTAAAACAGATTGTAATTGAATGTTTACCTCGGGAAATGTGAAGCGAAAGCCATCCATTGATAGGAAAAGACCGTTTACGGTCGCTCATGCCTTCGAAAGCCTTATTCCCCTCTTTAAATGTTTTTATTATCTCGTTATTAATTTAAAGTTGAATAATTTTACATTTTTCATTAAAACATATTATAATTGAATGTTTACCTTGAGAAACATGAAGTGAAAACGATCGATTGATAAGAAAAGGCCATTTATAGTCACTCATGGCTTCAAAAGCCTTATTACTCGCCTTAAAGGGTTTTATAATCTTATTATTGATTTTAACTTGTATTTTTTTACATTTTTCATTAAGACAGATTGTAATTGAATTTTTACCTCTGGACACGTGAAGTGAAAGCCATCCATTGACAAGAAAAGTCCATTTGTAGTCACTCATGCCTTTGAAAGCCTTATTACTCCCTTTAAAGGCTTTTATAATCTTATTATTAATTTTAACTTGAACTTTTTTACATTTTTCATTAAGAAAGATTGTAATTGAATGTTTACCTCGAGAAACGTGAAGCAAAAGCCATCCATTGACAAGAAAAGTCCATTTGCAGTCACTCATGCCTTCGAAAGCCTTATTCGCCTCTTTAAATGGTTTTATAATCTCGTTATTAATTTAAGGTTGAATTTTTTTACATTTTTCATTAAAACATATTATGATTGAATGTTTACTTTGAGAAACGTGAAGTGAAAGCGATCGATTGACAAGAAAAGGCCATTTATAGTCATTCATGGCTTCAAGAGCCTTATTACTCGCCCTATAGGGTTTTATAATCTCATTACTGTTTTTAACTTGTATTTTTTTACATTTTTCATTAAGACAGATTGTAATTGAATGTTTACCTTGAGAAACGTGAGGTGAAAGCGATCGATTGACAAGAAAAGGTCATTTATTGTCACTCATGGCTTCAAAAGCCTTATTACTCGCCTTAAAGGGTTTTATAATCTTATTATTGATTTTAACTTGTATTTTTTACATTTTTCACTAAAACATATTGTAATTGAATGTTTACTTCGGGAAATGTGAAGCGAAAGCCATCCATTGACAGAAAAAGTCCATTTGCGGTCACTCATGCCTTCGAAAGCCTTATTCCCCTCTTTAAATGTTTTTATAATCTCGTTATTAATTTAAAGTTGAATAATTTTACATTTTTCATTAAAACATATTATAATTGAATGTTTACCTTGAGAAACGTGAAGTGAAAGCGATCGATTGATAAGAAAAGGTCATTTATATTCACTCATGGCTTCAAAAGCCTTATTACTCGCCTTAAAGGGTTTTATAATCTTATTATTGATTTTAACTTGTATTTTTTTTACATTTTTCATTAAGACAGATTGTAATTGAATTTTTACCTCGGGACACATGAAGTGAAAGCCATCCATTGGCAAGAAAAGTCCATTTGCAGTCACTCATGCCTTCGAAAGCGTTATTCGCCTCTTTAAATGGTTTTATAATCTCGTTATTAATTTAAGGTTGAATTTTTTTACATTTTTTATTAAAACATATTATGATTGAATGTTTACTTTGAGAAACGTGAAGTAAAACCGATCGATTGACAAGAAAAGTCCATTTATAGTCACTCATGGCTTCAAAAGCCTTATTACTCTCCTTAAGGGGTTTTATAATCTTATTATTGATTTTAACTTGTATTTTTTTACATTTTTCATTAAGACAGATTGTAATTGAATTTTTACCTCGGGACACGTGAAGTGAAAGCCATCCATTGACAAGAAAAGTCCATTTGCAGTCACTCATGCCTTTGAAAGCCTTATTACTCGCTTTAAAGGCTTTTATAATCTTATTATTGATTTTAACTTGAAGTTTTTTACATTCTTCATTAAGAAAGATTGTAATTGAATGTTTACCTCGAGAAACGTGAAGCGAAAGTCATCCATTGACAAGAAAAGTCCATTTGCAGTCACTCATGCCTTCGAAAACCCTATTCCCCTCTTTAAATTGTTTTATGATCTCATTATTAATTTTAAATTGAATGTTTTTACATTTTTTATTAAAACAGATTCAAATTGAATGTTTACCTCGAGAAACGTGAAGTGAAAGCGATCGATTGACAAGAGAAGTCCATTTATAGTCACTCATGGCTTCAAAAGCCTTACTACTCACCTTAAAGGGTTTTATAATCTTATTATTGATTTTAACTTGTATTGTTTTACATTTTTCATTAAGACAGATTGTAATTGAATGTTTACCTTGAGAAACGTGAGGTGAAAGCGATCGATTGACAAGAAAAGGCCATTTATTGTCACTCATGGCTTCAAAAGCCTTATTACTCGCCTTAAAGGGTTTTATAATCTTATTATTGATTTTAACTTGTATTTTTTACATTTTTCACTAAAACAGATTGTAATTGAATGTTTACCTCGGGAAATGTGAAGCGAAAGCCATCCACTAACAGGAAAAGTCCATTTGCGGTCACTCATGCCTTCGAAAGCCTTATTCCCCTCTTTAAATGTTTTTAAAATATCGTTATTAATTTAAAGTTGAATAATTTTACATTTTCCATTAAAACATATTATAATTGAATGTTTACCTTGAGAAACGTGAAGTGAAAGCGATCGATTGATAAGAAAAGGACATTTATAGTCACTCATGGCTTCAAAAGCCTTATTACTCGCCTTAAAGGGTTTTATAATCTTATTATTGATTTTAACTTGTATTTTTTTACATTTTTCATTAAGACAGATTGTAATTGAATTTGTACCTCGGGACACGTGAAGTGAAAGCCATCCATTGACAAGAAAAGTCCATTTGCAGTCATTCATGCCTTCGAAAGCCTTATTGCTCGCTTTAAAGGCTTTTATAATCTTATTATTGATTTTAACTTGAACATTTTTACATTTTTCATTAAGAAAGATTGTAATTGAATGTTTACCTCGAGAAACGTGAAGCGAAAGCCATCCATTGACAAGAAAAGTCCATTTGTAGTCACTCATGCCTTCGAAAGCCTTATTCGCCTTTTTAAATGATTTTATAATCTCGTTATTAATTTAAGGTTGAATTTTTTTACATTTTTCATTAAAACATATTATAATTGAATGTTTACCTTAAGAAACGTGAAGTGAAAGCGATCGATTGACGAGAAAAGGCCATTTATAGTCATTCATGGCTTCAAGAGCCTTATTACTCGCCCTAAAGGGTTTTATAATCTCATTACTATTTTTAACTTGTATTTTTTTACATTTTTCATTAAGACAGATTGTAATTGAATGTTTACCTTGAGAAACGTGAGGTGAAAGCGATCGATTGACAAGAAAAGGCCATTTATTGTCACTCATGGCTTCAAAAGCCTTATTACTCGCCTTAAAGGGTTTTATAATCTTATTATTGATTTTAACTTGTATTTTTTACATTTTTCACTAAAACAGATTGTAATTGAATGTTTACCTAGAGAAACGTGAAGCGAAAGCCATCTATTGACAAGAAAAGTCCCTTTGCAGTCACTCATCCCTTCGAAAGCCTTATTCGCCTCTTTAAATGGTTTTATAATCTCGTTATTGATTTAAGGTTGAATTTTTTTACATTTTTCATTAAAACATATTATAATTGAATGTTTACCTTAAGAAACGTGAAGTGAAAGCGATCGATTGACGAGAAAAGGCCATTTATAGTCATTCATGGCTTCAAGAGCCTTATTACTCGCCCTAAAGGGTTTTATAATCTCATTACTGTTTTTAACTTGTATTTTTTTACATTTTTCATTAAGACAGATTGTAATTGAATGTTTACCTTGAGAAACGTGAGGTGAAAGCGATCGATTGACAAGAAAAGGCCATTTATTGTCACTCATGGCTTCAAAAGCCTTATTACTCGCCTTAAAGGGTTTTATAATCTTATTATTGATTTTAACTTGTATTTTTTACATTTTTCACTAAAACAGATTGTAATTGAATGTTTACCTCGGGAAATGTGAAGCGAAAGCCATCCACTAACAGGAAAAGTCCATTTGCGGTCACTCATGCCTTCGAAAGCCTTATTCCCCTCTTTAAATGTTTTTAAAATATCGTTATTAATTTAAAGTTGAATAATTTTACATTTTCCATTAAAACATATTATAATTGAATGTTTACCTTGAGAAACGTGAAGTGAAAGCGATCGATTGATAAGAAAAGGACATTTATAGTCACTCATGGCTTCAAAAGCCTTATTACTCGCCTTAAAGGGTTTTATAATCTTATTATTGATTTTAACTTGTATTTTTTTACATTTTTCATTAAGACAGATTGTAATTGAATTTGTACCTCGGGACACGTGAAGTGAAAGCCATCCATTGACAAGAAAAGTCCATTTGCAGTCATTCATGCCTTCGAAAGCCTTATTGCTCGCTTTAAAGGCTTTTATAATCTTATTATTGATTTTAACTTGAACATTTTTACATTTTTCATTAAGAAAGATTGTAATTGAATGTTTACCTCGAGAAACGTGAAGCGAAAGCCATCCATTGACAAGAAAAGTCCATTTGTAGTCACTCATGCCTTCGAAAGCCTTATTCGCCTTTTTAAATGATTTTATAATCTCGTTATTAATTTAAGGTTGAATTTTTTTACATTTTTCATTAAAACATATTATAATTGAATGTTTACCTTAAGAAACGTGAAGTGAAAGCGATCGATTGACGAGAAAAGGCCATTTATAGTCATTCATGGCTTCAAGAGCCTTATTACTCGCCCTAAAGGGTTTTATAATCTCATTACTATTTTTAACTTGTATTTTTTTACATTTTTCATTAAGACAGATTGTAATTGAATGTTTACCTTGAGAAACGTGAGGTGAAAGCGATCGATTGACAAGAAAAGGCCATTTATTGTCACTCATGGCTTCAAAAGCCTTATTACTCGCCTTAAAGGGTTTTATAATCTTATTATTGATTTTAACTTGTATTTTTTACATTTTTCACTAAAACAGATTGTAATTGAATGTTTACCTAGAGAAACGTGAAGCGAAAGCCATCTATTGACAAGAAAAGTCCCTTTGCAGTCACTCATCCCTTCGAAAGCCTTATTCGCCTCTTTAAATGGTTTTATAATCTCGTTATTGATTTAAGGTTGAATTTTTTTACATTTTTCATTAAAACATATTATAATTGAATGTTTACCTTAAGAAACGTGAAGTGAAAGCGATCGATTGACGAGAAAAGGCCATTTATAGTCATTCATGGCTTCAAGAGCCTTATTACTCGCCCTAAAGGGTTTTATAATCTCATTACTGTTTTTAACTTGTATTTTTTTACATTTTTCATTAAGACAGATTGTAATTGAATGTTTACCTTGAGAAACGTGAGGTGAAAGCGATCGATTGACAAGAAAAGGCCATTTATTGTCACTCATGGCTTCAAAAGCCTTATTACTCGCCTTAAAGGGTTTTATAATCTTATTATTGATTTTAACTTGTATTTTTTACATTTTTCACTAAAACAGATTGTAATTGAATGTTTACCTCGGGAAATGTGAAGCGAAAGCCATCCACTAACAGGAAAAGTCCATTTGCGGTCACTCATGCCTTCGAAAGCCTTATTCCCCTCTTTAAATGTTTTTAAAATATCGTTATTAATTTAAAGTTGAATAATTTTACATTTTCCATTAAAACATATTATAATTGAATGTTTACCTTGAGAAACGTGAAGTGAAAGCGATCGATTGATAAGAAAAGGACATTTATAGTCACTCATGGCTTCAAAAGCCTTATTACTCGCCTTAAAGGGTTTTATAATCTTATTATTGATTTTAACTTGTATTTTTTTACATTTTTCATTAAGACAGATTGTAATTGAATTTGTACCTCGGGACACGTGAAGTGAAAGCCATCCATTGACAAGAAAAGTCCATTTGCAGTCATTCATGCCTTCGAAAGCCTTATTGCTCGCTTTAAAGGCTTTTATAATCTTATTATTGATTTTAACTTGAACATTTTTACATTTTTCATTAAGAAAGATTGTAATTGAATGTTTACCTCGAGAAACGTGAAGCGAAAGCCATCCATTGACAAGAAAAGTCCATTTGTAGTCACTCATGCCTTCGAAAGCCTTATTCGCCTTTTTAAATGGTTTTATAATCTCGTTATTAATTTAAGGTTGAATTTTTTTACATTTTTCATTAAAACATATTATAATTGAATGTTTACCTTAAGAAACGTGAAGTGAAAGCGATCGATTGACGAGAAAAGGCCATTTATAGTCATTCATGGCTTCAAGAGCCTTATTACTCGCCCTAAAGGGTTTTATAATCTCATTACTATTTTTAACTTGTATTTTTTTACATTTTTCATTAAGACAGATTGTAATTGAATGTTTACCTTGAGAAACGTGAGGTGAAAGCGATCGATTGACAAGAAAAGGCCATTTATTGTCTCTCATGGCTTCAAAAGCCTTATTACTCGCCTTAAAGGGTTTTATAATCTTATTATTGATTTTAACTTGTATTTTTTACATTTTTCACTAAAACAGATTGTAATTGAATGTTTACCTAGAGAAACGTGAAGCGAAAGCCATCTATTGACAAGAAAAGTCCCTTTGCAGCCACTCATCCCTTCGAAAGCCTTATTCGCCTCTTTAAATGGTTTTATAATCTCGTTATTGATTTAAGGTTGAATTTTTTTACATTTTTCATTAAAACATATTATAATTGAATGTTTACCTTAAGAAACGTGAAGTGAAAGCGATCGATTGACGAGAAAAGGCCATTTATAGTCATTCATGGCTTCAAGAGCCTTATTACTCGCCCTAAAGGGTTTTATAATCTCATTACTGTTTTTAACTTGTATTTTTTTATATTTTTCATTAAGACAGATTGTAATTGAATGTTTACCTTGAGAAACGTGAGGTGAAAGCGATCGATTGACAAGAAAAGGCCATTTATTGTCACTCATGGCTTCAAAAGCCTTATTACTCGCCTTAAAGGGTTTTATAATCTTATTATTTATTTTAACTTGTATTGTTTTACATTTTTAATTAAGACAGACTGTAATTGAATTTTTACCTCGGGACACGTGAAGTGAAAGCCATCCATTGACAAGAAAAGTCCATTTGCAGTCACTCATGCCTTTGAAAGCCTTATCACTCGCTTTAAAGGCTTTTATAATCTTATTATTGATTTTAACTTGAACTTTTTTACATTCTTCATTAAGAAAGATTGTAATTTAATGTTTACCTTGAGAAACGTCAAGCGAAAGTCATCCATTGACAAGAAAAGTCCATTTGCAGTCACTCATGCCTTCGAAAACCCTATTCCCCTCTTTAAATTGTTTTATGATCTCATTATTAATTTTAAATTGAATGTTTTTACATTTTTTATTAAAACAGATTCAAATTGAATGTTTACCTCGAGAAACGTGAAGTGAAAGCGATCGATTAACAAGAAAAGTCCTTTTATAGTCACTCATGGCTTCAAAAGCCTTACTACTCACCTTAAAGGGTTTTATAATCTTATTATTGATTTTAACTTGTATTTTTTTACATTTTTTATTAAGACAGATTGTAATTGAATGTTTACCTCGAGAAAAGTGAAGCGAAAGCCATCCATTGACAAGAAAAGTCCATTTGCAGTCACTGATGCCTTCGAAAGCCTTATTCGCCTCTTTAAATGGTTTTATAATCTCGTTATTAATTTAAGGTTGAATTTTTTTACATTTTTCATTCGAACATATTATAATTGAATGTTTACCTAGAGAAACGTGAAGTGAAAGCGATCGATTGACAAGAAAAGTCCATTTATAGTCACTCATGGCTTCAAAAGCCTTATTACTCGCCTTAAAGGGTTTTATAATCTTATTATTGATTTTAACTTGTAGTTTTTTACATTTCTCATTAAGATAGATTGTAATTGAATGTTTACCTCGGGAAACATGAAGCGAAAGTGATCGATTGACAAGAAAAGTCCATTTATAGTCACTCATGGCTTTTAAAGCCTTATTACTCGCTTTAAAGGGTTTTATAATCTTATTATTAATTTTAAGTTGTATTTTTTTACATTTTTCATCACAACAGATTGTAATTGAATGTTTACCTCGAGAAACGTGAAGCGAAAGCCATCCATTGACAAGAAAAGTCCATTTGCAGTCACTCATCCCTTCGAAAGCCTTATTCGCCCCTTTAAATGGTTCTATAATCTCGTAATTAATTTAAGGTTGAATTTTTTTACATTTTTCATTAGAACATATTATAATTGAATGTTTACCTTGAGGAACGTGAAGTGAAAGCGATCGATTAACAAGAAAAGTCCATTTATAATCACTCATGGCTTCAAATGCCTTATTACTCGCCTTAAAGGGTTTTATAATCTTATTATTGATTTTAACTTGTATTTTTTTACATTTCTCATTAAGATAGATTGTAATTGAATGTTTACCTCGGGAAACGTGAAGCAAAAGTAATCGATTGACAAGAAAAGTCCATTTATAGTCACTCATGGCTTCTAAAGCCTTATTACTCGCTTTAAAGGGTTTTATAATCTTATTATTAATTTTAAGTTATATTTTTTTACATTTTTCATCAAAACAGATTGTAATTGAATGTTTACCTCGAGAACGTGAAGCGAAAGTCATCCATTGACAAGAAATGTCTATTTACAGTCACTAATCCCTTCGAAAGCCTTATTCGCCTCTTTAAATGCTTTTATAATCTCGTTATTAATTTAAGGTTGAATTTTTTTATATTTTTTATTAAAAAATATTATAATTGAATGTTTACCTTAAGAAACGTGAAGTGGAAGCGATCGATTAACGAGAAAAGGCCATTTATAGTCATTCATGGCTTCAAGAGCCTTATTGCTCGCCCTAAAGGGTTTTATAATCTCATTACTGTTTTTAACTTGTATTTTTTTACATTTTTCATTAAGACAGATTGTAATTGAATGTTTACCTTGAGAAACGTGAGGTGAAAGCGATCGATTGACAAGAAAAGGCCATTTATTGTCACTCATGGCTTCAAAAGCCTTTTTACTCGCCTTAAAGGGTTTTATAATCTTATTATTGATTTTAACTTGTATTTTTTACATTTTTCACTAAAACATATTGTAATTGAATTTTTACCTCGGGAAATGTGAAGCGAAAGCCATCCACTAACAGGAAAAGTCCATTTGCGGTCACTCATGCCTTCGAAAGCCTTATTCCCCTCTTTAAATGTTTTTATAATCTCGTTATTAATTTAAAGTTGAATAATTTTACATTTTTTATTAAAACATATTATAATTGAATGTTTACCTTGAGAAACATGAAGTGAAAACGATCGATTGATAAGAAAAGGCCATTTATAGTCACTCATGGCTTCAAAAGCCTTATTACTCGCCTTAAAGGGTTTTATAATCTTATTATTGATTTTAACTTGTATTTTTTTACATTTTTCATTAAGACAGATTGTAATTGAATTTTTACCTCGGGACACGTGAAGTGAAAGCCATCCATTGACAAGAAAAGTCCATTTGCAGTCACTCATGCCTTCGAAAGCCTTATTGCTCGCTTTAAAGGCTTTTATAATCTTATTATTGATTTTAACTTGAACTTTTTTATATTTTTCATTAAGAAAGATTGTAATTGAATGTTTACCTCGAGAAACATGAAGCGAAAGCCATCCATTGACAAGAAAAGTCCATTTGCAGTCACTCATGCCTTCGAAAGCCTTATTCGCCTCTTTAAATGGTTTTATAATCTCGTTATTAATTTAAGGTTGAATTTTTTTACATTTTTCATTAAAACATATTATGATTGAATGTTTACTTCGAGAAACGTGCAGTGAAAGCGATCGATTAACAAGAAAAGTCCATTTATAGTCACTCATGGCTTCAAAAGCCTTATTATTGTCCTTAAAGGGTTTTATAATCTTATTATTGATTTTAACTTGTATTTTTTTACATTTCTCATTAAGATAGGTTGTAATTGAATGTTTACCTCGAGAAACGTGAAGCGAAAGGGATCGATTGACAAGAAAAGTCCATTTATAGTCACTCATGGCTTCTAAAGCCTTATTACTCGCCTTAAAGGGTTTTATAATCTTATTATTGATTTTCACTTGTATTTTTTTACATTTCTCATTAAGATAGATTGTAATTGAATGTTTACCTCGAGAAACGTGAAGCGAAAGTGATCAATTGACAAGAAAACTCCATTTATAGTCACTCATGGCTTCTAATGCCTTACTACTCGCTTTAAAGGGTTTTATAATCTTATTATTAATTTTAAGTTGTATTTTTTTACATTTTTCATCAAAACAGATTGTAATTGAATGTTTACCTCGAGAAACGTGAAGCGAAAGCCATCCATTGACAAGAAAAGTCCATTTGCAGTCACTTATCCCTTCGAAAGCCTTATTCGCCTCTTTAAATGGTTCTATAATCTCGTTATTAATTGAAGGTTGAATTTTTTTGCATTTTTCATTAAAACATATTATAATTGAATCTTTACCTTGAGAAACGTGAAGTGAAAGCGATCGATTGACGAGAAAAGGCCATTTATAGTCATTCATGGCTTCAAGATCCTTATTACTCGCCCTAAAGGGTTTTATAATCTCATTACTGTTTTTAACTTGTATTTTTTTTACATTTTTCATTAAGACATATTGTACTTGAATGTTTACCTTGAGAAACGTGAGGTGAAAGCGATCGATTGACAAGAAAAGGCCATTTATTGTCACTCATGGCTTCAAAAGCCTTATTACTCCCCTTAAAGGGTTTTATAATCTTATTATTTATTTTAACTTGTATTTTTTTACATTTTTCATTAGGACAGACTGTAATTGAATTTTTACCTCGGGACACGTGAAGTGAAAGCCATCCATTGACAAGAGAAGTCCATTTGCAGTCACTCATGCCTTTGAAAGCCTTATTACTCGCTTTAAAGGCTTTTATAATCTTATTATTGATTTTAACTTGAACTTTTTTACATTCTTCACTAAGAAAGATTGTAATTGAATGTTTACCTCAAGAAACGTGAAGCGAATGTCATCCATTGGCAAAAAAAGTCCATTTGCAGTCACTCATGCCTTCGAAAACCCTATTCCCTTCTTTAAATTGTTTTATGATCTCATTATTAATTTTAAGTTGAATTTTTTTACATTTTTTATTAAAACAGATTCAAATTGAATGTTTACCTCGAGAAACGTGAAGTGAAAGCGATCGATTGACAAGAAAAGTCCATTTATAGTCACTTATGGCTTCAAAAGCCTTACTACTCACCTTAAAGGGTTTTATAATCTTATTATTGATTTTAACTTGTATTTTTTTACATTTTTCATTAAGACAGATTGTAATTGAATGTTTTACCTTGAGAAACGTGAAGTGAAAGTCATCCATTGACAAGAAAAGTCCATTTGCAGTCACTGATGCCTTCGAAAGCCTTATTCGCCTCTTTAAATGGTTTTATAATCTCGTTATTAATTTAAGGTTGAATTTTTTTACATTTTTCATTCGAACATATTATAATTGAATGTTTACCTAGAGAAACGTGAAGTGAAAGCGATCGATTGACAAGAAAAGTCAATTTATAGTCACTCATGGCTTCAAAAGCCTTATTACTCGCCTTAAAGGGTTTTATAATCTTATTATTGATTTTAACTTGTATTTTTTTACATTTCTCATTAAGATAGATTGTAATTGAATGTTTACCTCGGAAAACGTGAAGCTAAAGTGATCGATTGACAAGAAAAGTCCATTTATAGTCACTCATGGCTTCTAAAGCCTTATTACTCGTTTTAAAGGGTTTTATAATCTTATTATTAATTTTAAGTTGTATTTTTTTACTTTTTTCATCAAAACAGATTGTAATTGAATGTTTACCTCGAGAAACGTGAAGCGAAAGCCATCCATTGACAAGAAAAGTCCATTTGCCGTCACTCATCCCTTCGAAAGCCTTATTCGCCTCTTTAAATGGTTCTATAATCTCGTTATTAATTTAAGGTTGAATTTTTTTACATTTTTCATTAAAACATATTATAATTGAATCTTTACCTTGAGAAACGTGAAGTGAAAGCGATCGATTGACGAGAAAAGGCCATTTATAGTCATTCATGGCTTCAAGAGCCTTATTACTCGCCCTAAAGGGTTTTATAATCTCATTACTGTTTTTAACTTGTATTTTTTTTACATTTTTCATTAAGACATATTGTACTTGAATGTTTACCTTGAGAAACATGAGGTGAAAGCGATCGATTGACAAGAAAAGGCCATTTATTGTCACTCATGGCTTCAAAAGCCTTATTACTCGCCTTAAAGGGTTTTATAATCTTATTATTTATTTTAACTTGAATTTTTTTACATTTTTCATTAAGACAGACTGTAATTGAATTTTTACCTCGGGACACGTGAAGTGAAAGCCATCCATTGACAAGAAAAGTCCATTTGCAGTCACTCATGCCTTTGAAAGCCTTATTACTCGCTTTAAAGGCTTTTATAATCTTATTATTGATTTTAACTTGAACTTTTTTACATTCTTCATTAAGAAAGATTGTAATTGAATGTTTACCTCGAGAAACGTGAAGCGAAAGTCATCCATTGACAAGAAAAGTCCATTTGCAGTCACTCATGCCTTCGAAAACCCTATTCCCCTCTTTAAATTGTTTTATGATCTCATTATTAATTTTAAATTGAATGTTTTTACATTTTTTATTAAAACAGATTCAAATTGAATGTTTACCTCGAGAAACGTGAACTGAAAGCGATCGATTGACAAGAAAAGTCCATTTATAGTCACTCATGGCTTCAAAAGCCTTACTACTCACCTTAAAGGGTTTTATAATCTTATTATTGATTTTAACTTGTATTTTTTTACATTTTTCTTTAAGACAGATTGTAATTGAATGTTTACCTCGAGAAACGTGAAGCGAAAGCCATCCATTGACAAGAAAAGTCCATTTGCAGTCACTGATGCCTTCGAAAGCCTTATTCGCCTCTTTAAATGGTTTTATAATCTCGTTATTAATTTAAGGTTGAATTTTTTTACATTTTTCATTCGAACATATTATAATTGAATGTTTACCTTGAGAAATGTGAAGTGAAAGCGATCGATTGACAAGAAAAGTCCATTTATAGTCACTCATGGCTTCAAAAGCTTTATTACTCGCCTTAAAGGGTTTTATAATCTTATTATTGATTTTAACTTGTAGTTTTTTACATTTCTCATTAAGATAGATTGTAATTGAATGTTTACCTCGGGAAACGTGAAGCAAAAGTGATCGATTGACAAGAAAAGTCCATTTATAGTCACTCATGGCTTCTAAAGCCTTATTACTCGCTTTAAAGGGTTTTATAATCTTATTATTAATTTTAAGTTGTATTTTTTTACATTTTTCATCAAAACAGATTGTAATTGAATGTTTACCTCGAGAAACGTGAAGCGAAAGCCATCTATTGACAAGAAAAGTCCATTTGCAGTCACTCATCCCTTCGAAAGCCTTATTCGCCCCTTTAAATGGTTCTATAATCTCGTTATTAATTTAAGGTTGAATTTTTTTACATTTTTCATTAGAACATATTATAATTGAATGTTTACCTTGAGAAACGTGAAGTGAAAGCGATCGATTGATGAGAAAAGGCCATCTATAGTCATTCATGGCTTCAAGAGCCTTATTACTCGCCCTAAAGGGTTTTATAATCTCATTACTGTTTTTAACTTGTATTTTTTTATATTTTTCATTAAGACAGATTGTAATTGAATGTTTACCTTGAGAAACGTGAGGTGAAAGCGATCGATTGACAAGAAAAGGCCATTTATTGTCACTCATGGCTTCAAAAGCCTTATTACTGGACTTAAAGGGTTTTATAATCTTATTATTGATTTTAACTTGTATTTTTTACATTTTTCACTAAAACAGATTGTAATTGAATGTTTACCTCGGGAAATGTGAAGCGAAAGCCATCCACTAACAGGAAAAGTCCATTTGCGGTCAATCATGCCTTCGAAAGCCTTATTCCCCTCTTTAAATGTTTTTATAATCTCGTTATTAATTTAAAGTTGAATAATTTTACATTTTTCATTAAAACATATTATAATTAAATGTTTACCTTAAGAAACGTGAAGTGAAAGCGATCGATTGATAAGAAAAGGACATTTATAGTCACTCATGGCTTCAAAAGCCTTATTACTCGCCTTAAAGGGTTTTATAATCTTATTATTGATTTTAACTTGTATTTTTTTACATTTTTCATTAAAACAGATTGTAATTGAATTTTTACCTCGGGACACGTGAAGTGAAAGCCATCCATTGACAAGAAAAGTCCATTCGCAGTCACTCATGCCTTCGAAAGCCTTATTGCTCGCTTTAAAGGCTTTTATAATCTTATTATTGATTTTAACTTCAACTTTTTTACATTTTTCATTAAGAAAGATTGAAATTGAATGTTTACCTCGACAAACGTGAAGCGAAAGCCATCCATTGACAAGAGAAGTCCATTTGTAGTCACTCATGCCTTCGAAAGCCTTATTCGCCTCTTTAAATAGTTTTATAATCTCGTTATTAATTTAAGGTTGAATTTTTTTACATTTTTCATTAAAATATATTATGATTGAATGTTTACTTCGAGAAACATGCAGTGAAAGCGATCGATTAACAAGAAAAGTCCATTTATAGTCACTCATGGCTTCAAAAGCCTTATTCCTGTCCTTAAAGGGTTTTATAATCTTATTATTGACTTTAACTTGTATTTTTTTACATTTCTCATTAAGATAGATTGTAATTGAATGTTTACCTCGAGAAACGTGAAGCGAAAGTGATCGATTGACAAGAAAAGTCCATTTATAGTCACTCATGGCTTCTAAAGCCTTATTACTCGCTTTAAAGGGTTTTATAATCTTACTATTAATTTTAAGTTGTATTTTTTTACATTTTTCATCAAAATAGATTGTAATTGAATGTTTACCTCGAGAAACGTGAAGCGAAAGCCATCCATCGACAAGAAAAGTCCATTTGCAGTCACTCATCCCTTCGAAAGCCTTATTCGCCTCTTTAAATGGTTCTATAATCTCGTTATTAATTTAAGGTTGAATTTTTTTGCATTTTTCATTAAAACATATTATAATTGAATCTTTACCTTGAGAAACGTGAAGTGAAAGCGATCGATTGACGAGAAAAGGCCATTTATAGTCATTCATGGCTTCAAGAGCCTTATTACTCGCCCTAAAGGGTTTTATAATCTCATTACTGTTTTTAACTTGTATTGTTTTTACATTTTTCATTAAGACATATTGTACTTGAATGTTTACCTTGAGAAACGTGAGGTGAAAGCGATCGATTGACAAGAAAAGGCCATTTATTGTCACTCATGGCTTCAAAAGCCTTATTACTCGCCTTAAAGGGTTTTATAATCTTATTATTTATTTTAACTTGTATTTTTTTACATTTCTCATTAAGATAGATTGTAATTGAATGTTTACCTCGAGAAACGTGAAGCGAAAGTGATCGATTGACAAGAAAAGTCCATTTATAGCCACTCATGGCTTCTAAAGCCTTATTACTCGTTTTAAAGGGTTTTATAATCTTATTATTAATTTTAAGTTATATTTTTTTACATTTTTCATCAAAACAGATTGTAATTGAATGTTTACCTCGAGAAACGTGAAGCGAAAGTCATCCATTGACAAGAAATGTCTATTTGCAGTCACTCATCCCTTCGAAAGCCTTATTCGCCTCTTTAAATGGTTTTATATTCTCGTTATTAATTTGAGGTTGAATTTTTTTATATTTTTCATTAAAACATATTATAATTGAATGTTTACCTTAAGAAACGTGAAGTGAAAGCGATCGATTGACGAGAAAAGGCCATTTATAGTCATTCATGGCTTCAAGAGCCTTATTACTCAACCTAAAGGGTTTTATAATCTCATTACTGTTTTTAACTTGTATTTTTTTTACATTTTTCATTAAGACATATTGTACTTGAATGTTTACCTTGAGAAACGTGAGGTGAAAGCGATCGATTGACAAGAAAAGGCCATTTATTGTCACTCATGGCTTCAAAAGCCTTATTACTCGCCTTAAAGGGTTTTATAATCTTATTATTTATTTTAACTTGTATTTTTTTACATTTTTCATTAAGACAGACTGTAATTGAATTTTTACCTCGGGACACGTGAAGTGAAAGCCATCCATTGACAAGAAAAGTCCATTTGCAGTCACTCATGCCTTTGAAAGCCTTATTACTCGCTTTAAAGGTTTTTATAATCTTATTATTGATTTTAACTTGAACTTTTTTACATTCTTCACTAAGAAAGATTGTAATTGAATGTTTACCTCGAGAAACGTGAAGCGAAAGTCATCCATTGACAAGAAAAGTCCATTTGCAGTCACTCATGCCTTCGAAAACCCTATTCCCCTCTTTAAATTGTTTTATGATCTCATTATTAATTTTAAATTGAATGTTTTTACATTTTTTATTAAAACAGATTCAAATTGAATGTTTACCTCGAGAAACGTGAAGTGAAAGCGATCGATTGACAAGAAAAGTCCATTTATAGTCACTCATGGCTTCAAAAGCCTTACTACTCAGCTTAAAGGGTTTTATAATCTTATTATTGATTTTAACTTGTATTTTTTTACATTTTTCATTAAGACAGATTGTAATTGAATGTTTTACCTCGAGAAACGTGAAGCGAAAGCCATCTATTGACAAGAAAAGTCCATTTGCAGTCACTGATGCCTTCGAAAGCCTTATTCGCCTCTTTAAATGGTTTTATAATCTCGTTAGTAATTTAAGGTTGAATTTTTTTACATTTTTCATTCAAACATATTATAATTGAATGTTTACCTCGAGAAACGTGAAGTGAAAGCGATCGATTGACAAGAAAAGTCCATTTATAGTCACTCATGGCTTCAAAAGCCTTACTACTCACCTTAAAGGGTTTTATATTCTTATTATTGATTTTAACTTGTATTTTTTTACATTTTTGATTAAGACAGATTGTAATTGAATGTTTACCTTGAGAAACGTGAAGTGAAAGCCATCCACTGATAAGAAAAGTCCATTTGCAGTCACTGATGCCTTCAAAAGCCTTATTCGCCTCTTTAAATGGTTCTATAATCTCGTTATTAATTTAAGCTTGAATTTTTTTACATTTTTCATTAGAACATATTATAATTGAATGTTTACCTTGAGAAACGTGAAGTGAAAGCGATCGATTGATAAGAAAAGTCCATTTATAATCACTCATGGCTTCAAATGCCTTATTACTCGCCTTAAAGGGTTTTATAATCTTATTATTGATTTTAACTTATATTTTTTTACATTTCTCATTAAGATAGATTGTAATTGAATGTTTACCTCAGGAAACGTGAAGCGAAAGTGATCGATTGACAAGAAAAGTCCATTTATAGTCACTCATGGCTTCTAAATCCTTATTACTCGCTTTAAAGGGTTTTATAATCTTATTATTAATTTTAAGTTATATTTTTTTACATTTTTCATCAAAACAGATTGTAATTGAATGTTTACCTCGAGAAACGTGAAGCGAAAGTCATCCATTGACAAGAAATGTCTATTTGCAGTCACTAATCCCTTCGAAAGCCTTATTCGCCTCTTTAAATGGTTTTATAATCTCGTTATTAATTTAAGGTTGAATTTTTTTATATTTTTCATTAAAACATATTATAATTGAATGTTTACTTTGAGAAACGTGAAGTGAAAGCGATCGATTGATGAGAAAAGGCCATTTATAGTCATTCATGGCTTCAAGAGCCTTATTACTCGCCCTAAAGGGTTTTATAATCTCATTACTGTTTTTAACTTGTATTTTTTTTACATTTTTCATTAAGACATATTGTACTTGAATGTTTACCTTGAGAAACGTGAGGTGAAAGCGATCGATTGACAAGAAAAGGCCATTTATTGTCACTCATGGCTTCAAAAGCCTTATTACTCGCCTTAAAGGGTTTTATAATCTTATTATTGATTTTAACTTGTATTTTTTACATTTTTCACTAAAACAGATTGTAATTGAATGTTTACCTCGGGAAATGTGAAGCGAAAGCCATCCACTAACAGGAAAAGTCCATTTGCGGTCACTCATGCCTTCGAAAGCCTTATTCCCCTCTTTAAATGTTTTTATAATCTCGTTATTAATTTAAAGTTGAATAATTTTACATTTTTGATTAAAACATATTATAATTGAATGTTTACCTTGAGAAACGTGAAGTGAAAGCGATCGATTGATAAGAAAAGGGCATTTATAGTCACTCATGGCTTCAAAAGCCTTATTACTCACCTTAAAGGGTTTTGTAATCTTATTATTGATTTTAACTTGTATTTTTTTACATTTTTCATTAAGAAAGATTGTAATTGAATGTTTACCTCGAGAAACGTGAGCAAAAGCCATCCATTGGCAAGAAAAGTCCATTTGCAGTCACTGATGCCTTCGAAAGCCTTATTCGCCTCTTTAAATGGTTTTATAATCTCGTTATTAATTTAAGGTTGAATTTTTTTACATTTTTCATTCGAACATATTATAATTGAATTTTTACCTTGAGAAATGTGAAGTGAAAGCGATCGATTGACAAGACAAGTCCATTTATAATCACTCATGGCTTCAAATGCCTTATTACTCGCCTTAAAGGGTTTTATAATCTTATTATTGATTTTAACTTGTATTTTTTTACATTTCTCGTTAAGATAGATTGTAATTGAATGTTTACCTCGGGAAACGTGAAGCAAAAGTGATCGATTGACAAGAAAAGTCCATTTATAGTCACTCATGGCTTCTAAAGCCTTATTACTCGCTTTAAAGGGTTTTATAACCTTATTATTAATTTTAAGTTATATTTTTTTACATTTTTCATCAAAACAGATTGTAATTGAATGTTTACCTCGAGAACGTGAAGCGAAAGTCATCCATTGACAAGAAATGTCTATTTGCAGTCACTAATCCCTTCGAAAGCCTTATTCGCCTCTTTAAATGGTTTTATAATCTCGTTATTAATTTAAGGTCTAATTTTTTTATATTTTTCATTAAAATATATTATAATTGAATGTTTACCTTAAGAAACGTGAAGTGAAAGCGATCGATTGACGAGAAAAGGCCATTTATAGTCATTCATGGCTTCAAGAGCCTTATTACTCGCCCTAAAGGGTTTTATAATCTCATTACTATTTTTAACTTGTATTTTTTTACATTTTTCATTAAGACAGATTGTAATTGAATGTTTACCTTGAGAAACGTGAGGTGAAAGCGATCGATTGACAAGAAAAGGCCATTTATTGTCACTCATGGCTTCAAAAGCCTTATTACTCGCCTTAAAGGGTTTTATAATCTTATTATTGATTTTAACTTGTATTTTTTACATTTTCACTAAAACAGATTGTAATTGAATGTTTACCTCGGGAAATGTGAAGCGAAAGCCATCCACTAACAGGAAAAGTCCATTTGCGGTCACTCATGCCTTCGAAAGCCTTATTCCCCTCTTTAAATGTTTTTATAATCTCGTTATTAATTTAAAGTTGAATAATTTTGCATTTTTCATTAAAACATATTATAATTGAATGTTTACCTTGAGAAACGTGAAGTGAAAGCGATCGATTGACAAGAAAAGGACATTTATAGTCACTCATGGCTTCAAAAGCCTTATTACTCGCCTTAAAAGGTTTTATAATCTTATTATTGATTTTAACTTGTATTTTTTTACATTTTTCATTATGACAGATTGTAATTGAATTTTTACCTCAGGACACGTGAAGTGAAAGCCATCCATTGACAAGAAAAGTCCATTTGCAATCACTCATGCCTTTGAAAGCCTTATTGCTCGCTTTCAAGGCTTTTATAATCTTAATATTGATTTTAACTTGAACTTTTTTATATTTTACATTAAGAAAGATTGTAATTGAATGTTTACCTCGAGAAACATGAAGCGAAAGCCATCCATTGACAAGAAAAGTCCATTTGTAGTCACTCATGCCTTCGAAAGCCTTATTCGCCTCTTTAAATGGTTTTATAATCTCGTTATTAATTTAACGTTGAATTTTTTTACATTTTTCATTAAAACATATTATGATTGAATGTTTACTTCGAAAAAACGTGCAGTGAAAGCGATCGATTAACAAGAAAAGTCCATTTATAGTCACTCATGGCTTCAAAAGCCTTATTATTGTCCTTAAAGGGTTTTATAATCTTATTATTGATTTTAACTTGTATTTTTTTACATTTCTCATTAAGATAGGTTGTAATTGAATGTTTACCTCGAGAAACGTGAAGCGAAAGCGATCGATTGACAAGAAAAGTCCATTTATAGTCACTCATGGCTTCTTAAGCCTTATTACTCGCCTTAAAGGGTTTTATAATCTTATTATTGATTTTAACTTGTATTTTTTTACATTTCTCATTAAGATAGATTGTAATTGAATGTTTACCTCGAGAAACGTGAAGCGAAAGTGATCGATTGACAAGAAAAGTCCATTTATAGTCACTCATGGCTTCTAAAGCCTTATTACTCGCTTTAAAGGGTTTTATAATCTTATTATTAATTTTAAGTTGTATTTTTTTACATTTTTCATCAAAACAGATTGTAATTGAATGTTTACCTCGAGAAACGTGAAGCAAAAGCCATCCATTGACAAGAAAAGTCCATTTGCAGTCACTCATCCCTTCGAAAGCCTTATTCGCCTCTTTAAATGGTTCTATAATCTCGTTATTAATTTAAGGTTGAATTTTTTTGCATTTTTCATTAAAACATATTATAATTGAATCTTTACCTTGAGAAACGTGAAGTGAAAGCGATCGATTGATGAGAAAAGGCCATTTATAGTCATTCATGGCTTCAAGAGCCTTATTACTCGCCCTAAAGGGTTTTATAATCTCATTACTGTTTTTAACTTGTATTTTTTTTACATTTTTCATTAAGACATATTGTACTTGAATGTTTACCTTGAGAAACGTGAGGTGAAAGCGATCGATTGACAAGAAAAGGCCATTTATTGTCACTCATGGCTTCAAAAGCCTTATTACTCGCCTTAAAGGGTTTTATAATCTTATTATTGATTTTAACTTGTATTTTTTACTTTTTTCACTAAAACAGATTGTAATTGAATGTTTACCTCGGGAAATGTGAAGCGAAAGCCATCCACTAACAGGAAAAGTCCATTTGCGGTCACTCATGCCTTCGAAAGCCTTATTCCCCTCTTTAAATGTTTTTATAATCTCGTTATTAATTTAAAGTTGAATAATTTTACATTTTTCATTAAAACATATTATAATTGAATGTTTACCTTGAGAAACGTGAAGTGAAAGCGATCGATTGATAAGAAAAGGACATTTATAGTCACTCATGGCTTCAAAAGCCTTATTACTCGCCTTAAAGGGTTTTATAATCTTATGATTGATTTTAACTTGTATTTTTTTACATTTTTCATTATGACAGATTGTAATTGAATTTTTACCTTGGGACACGTGAAGTGAAAGCCATCCATTGACAAGAAAAGTCCATTTGAAGTCACTCATGCCTTCGAAAGCCTTATTGCTCGCTTTAAAGGCTTTTATAATCTTATTATTGATTTTAACTTGAACTTTTTTATATTTTTCATTAAGAAAGATTGTAATTGAATGTTTACCTCGAGAAACATGAAGCGAAAGCCATCCATTGACAAGAAAAGTCCATTTGTAGTCACTCATGCCTTCGAAAGCCTTATTCGCCTCTTTAAATGGTTTTATAATCTCGTTATTAATTTAAGGTTGAATTTTTTTACATTTTTCATTAAAACATATTATGATTGAATGTTTCTTCGAGAAACGTGCAGTGAAAGCGATCGATTAACAAGAAAAGTCCATTTATAGTCACTCATGGCTTCAAAAGCCTTATTATTGTCCTTAAAGGGTTTTATAATCTTATTATTGATTTTAACTTATATTTTTTTACATTTCTCATTAAGATAGGTTGTAATTGAATGTTTGCCTCGGGAAACGTGAAGCGAAAGGGATCGATTGACAAGAAAAGTCCATTTATAGTCACTCATGGCTTCTAAAGCCTTATTACTCGCCTTAAAGGGTTTTATAATCTTATTATTGATTTTAACTTGTATTTTTTTACATTTCTCATTAAGATAGATTGTAATTGAATGTTTACCTCGAGAAACGTGAAGCAAAAGTGATCGATTGACAAGAAAACTCCATTTATAGTCACTCATGGCTTCTAAAGCCTTATTACTCGTTTTAAAGGGTTTTATAATCTTATTATTAATTTTAAGTTATATTTTTTTACATTTTTCATCAAAACAGATTGTAATTGAATGTTTACCTCGAGAAACGTGAAGCGAAAGTCATCCATTGACAAGAAATGTCTATTTGCAGTCACTCATCCCTTCGAAAGCCTTATTCGCCTCTTTAAATGGTTTTATATTCTCGTTATTAATTTGAGGTTGAATTTTTTTATATTTTTCATTAAAACATATTATAATTGAATGTTTACCTTAAGAAACGTGAAGTGAAAGCGATCGATTGACGAGAAAAGGCCATTTATAGTCATTCATGGCTTCAAGAGCCTTATTACTCGCCCTAAAGGGTTTTATAATCTCATTACTGTTTTTAACTTGTATTTTTTTTACATTTTTCATTAAGACATATTGTACTTGAATGTTTACCTTGAGAAACGTGAGGTGAAAGCGATCGATTGACAAGAAAAGGCCATTTATTGTCATTCATGGCTTCAAAAGCCTTATTACTCGCCTTAAAGGGTTTTATAATCTTATTATTTATTTTAACTTGTATTTTTTTACATTTTTCATTAAGACAGACTGTAATTGAATTTTTACCTCGGGACACGTGAAGTGAAAGCCATCCATTGACAAGAAAAGTCCATTTGCAGTCACTCATGCCTTTGAAAGCCTTATTACTTGCTTTAAAGGCTTTTATAATCTTATTATTGATTTTAACTTGAACTTTTTTACATTCTTCATTAAGAAAGATTGTAATTGAATGTTTACCTCGAGAAACGTGAAGCGAAAGTCATCGATTGACAAGAAAAGTCCATTTGCAGTCACTCATCCCTTCGAAAGCCTTATTCGCCCCTTTAAATGGTTCTATAATCTCGTTATTAATTTAAGGTTGAGTTTTTTTACATTTTTCATTAGAACATATTATAATTGAATGTTTACCTTGAGAAACGTGAAGTGAAAGCGATCGATTGACAAGAAAAGTCCATTTATAATCACTCATGGCTTCAAATGCCTTATTACTCGCCTTAAAGGGTTTTATAATCTTATTATTGATTTTAACTTGTAGTTTTTTACATTTCTCATTAAGATAGATTGTAATTGAATGTTTACCTCGAGAAACGTGAAGCGAAAGTGATCGATTGACAAGAAAAGTCCATTTATAGTCACTCATGGCTTCTAAAGCCTTATTACTCGTTTTAAAGGGTTTTATAATCTTATTATTAATTTTAAGTTATATTTTTTTACATTTTTCATCAAAACAGATTGTAATTGAATGTTTACCTCGAGAAACGTGAAGCGAAAGTCATCCATTGACAAGAAATGTCTATTTGCAGTCACTAATCCCTTCGAAAGCCTTATTCGCCTCTTTAAATGGTTTTATAATCTCGTTATTAATTTAAGGTTGAATTTTTTATATTTTTCATTAAAACATATTATAATTGATTGTTTACCTTAAGAAACGTGAAGTGAAAGCGATCGATTGACGAGAAAAGGCCATTTATAGTCATTCATGGCTTCAAGAGCCTTATTACTCGCCCTAAAGGGTTTTATAATCTCATTACTGTTTTTAACTTGTATTTTTTTTACATTTTTCATTAAGACATATTGTACTTGAATGTTTACCTTTAGAAACGTGAGGTGAAAGCGATCGATTGACAAGAAAAGGCCATTTATTGTCACTCATGGCTTCAAAAGCCTTATTACTCGCCTTAAAGGGTTTTATAATCTTATTATTGATTTTAACTTGTATTTTTTTACATTTTTCATTATGACAGATTGTAATTGAATTTTTACCTCGGGACACGTGAAGTGAAAGCCATCCATTGACAAGAAAAGTCCATTTGCAGTCACTCATGCCTTTGAAAGCCTTATTACTCGCTTTAAAGGCTTTTATAATCTTATTATTGATTTTAACTTGAACTTTTTTACATTCTTCATTAAGAAAGATTGTAATTGAATGTTTACCTCGAGAAACGTGAAGCGAAAGTCATCGATTGACAAGAAAAGTCCATTTGCAGTCACTCATCCCTTCGAAAGCCTTATTCGCCCCTTTAAATGGTTCTATAATCTCGTTATTAATTTAAGGTTGAGTTTTTTTACATTTTTCATTAGAACATATTATAATTGAATGTTTACCTTGAGAAACGTGAAGTGAAAGCGATCGATTGACAAGAAAAGTCCATTTATAATCACTCATGGCTTCAAATGCCTTATTACTCGCCTTAAAGGGTTTTATAATCTTATTATTGATTTTAACTTGTATTTTTTTACATTTCTCATTAAGATAGATTGTAATTGAATGTTTACCTCGGGAAACGTGAAGCGAAAGTGATCGATTGACAAGAAAAGTCCATTTATAGTCACTCATGGCTTCTAAAGCCTTATTACTCGTTTTAAAGGGTTTTATAATCTTATTATTAATTTTAAGTTATATTTTTTTACATTTTTCATCAAAACAGATTGTAATTGAATGTTTACCTCGAGAAACGTGAAGCGAAAGTCATCCATTGACAAGAAATGTCTATTTGCAGTCACTAATCCCTTCGAAAGCCTTATTCGCCTCTTTAAATGGTTTTATAATCTCGTTATTAATTTAAGGTTGAATTTTTTTATATTTTTCATTAAAACATATTATAATTGATTGTTTACCTTAAGAAACGTGAAGTGAAAGCGATCGATTGACGAGAAAAGGCCATTTATAGTCATTCATGGCTTCAAGAGCCTTATTACTCGCCCTAAAGGGTTTTATAATCTCATTACTGTTTTTAACTTGTATTTTTTTTACATTTTTCATTAAGACATATTGTACTTGAATGTTTACCTTGAGAAACGTGAGGTGAAAGCGATCGATTGACAAGAAAAGGCCATTTATTGTCACTCATGGCTTCAAAAGCCTTATTACTCGCCTTAAAGGGTTTTATAATCTTATTATTGATTTTAACTTGTATTTTTTTACATTTTTCATTATGACAGATTGTAATTGAATTTTTACCTCGGGACACGTGAAGTGAAAGCCATCCATTGACAAGAAAAGTCCATTTGCAGTCACTCATGCCTTTGAAAGCCTTATTACTCGCTTTAAAGGCTTTTATAATCTTATTATTGATTTTAACTTGAACTTTTTTACATTCTTCATTAAGAAAGATTGTAATTGAATGTTTACCTCGAGAAACGTGAAGCGAAAGTCATCGATTGACAAGAAAAGTCCATTTGCAGTCACTCATCCCTTCGAAAGCCTTATTCGCCCCTTTCAATGGTTCTATAATCTCGTTATTAATTTAAGGTTGATTTTTTTTACATTTTTCATTAGAACATATTATAATTGAATGTTTACCTTGAGAAACGTGAAGTGAAAGCGATCGATTGACAAGAAAAGTCCATTTATAATCACTCATGGCTTCAAATGCCTTATTACTCGCCTTAAAGGGTTTTATAATCTTATTATTGATTTTAACTTGTATTTTTTTACATTTCTCATTAAGATAGATTGTAATTGAATGTTTACCTCGGGAAACGTGAAGCGAAAGTGATCGATTGACAAGAAAAGTCCATTTATAGTCACTCATGGCTTCTAAAGCCTTATTACTCGTTTTAAAGGGTTTTATAATCTTATTATTAATTTTAAGTTATATTTTTTTACATTTTTCATCAAAACAGATTGTAATTGAATGTTTACCTCGAGAAACGTGAAGCGAAAGTCATCCATTGACAAGAAAAGTCCATTTGCAGTCACTCATGCCTTCGAAAACCCTATTCCCCTCTTTAAATTGTTTTATGATCTCATTATTAATTTTAAATATAATGTTTTTACATTTTTTATTAAAACAGATTCAAATTGAATGTTTACCTCGAGAAACGTGAAGTGAAAGCGATCGATTAACAAGAAAAGTCCATTTATAGTCACTCATGGCTTCAAAAGCCTTACTACTCACCTTAAAGGGTTTTATAATCTTATTATTGATTTTAACTTGTATTTTTTTAGATTTTTCATTAAGACAGATTGTAATTGAATGTTTACCTCGAGAAACGTGAAGCAAAAGCCATCCACTGACAAGAAAAGTCCATTTGCAGTCACTGATGCCTTCGAAAGCCTTATTCGCCTCTTTAAATGGTTTTATAATCTCGTTATTAATTTAAGGTTGAATTTTTTAACATTTTTCATTCGAACATATTATAATTGAATGTTTACCTTGAGAAATGTGAAGTGAAAGCGATCGATTGACAAGAAAAGTCCATTTATAGTCACTGATGGCTTCAAAAGCCTTATTACTCGCCTTAAAGGGTTTTATAATCTTATTATTGATTTTAACTTGTAGTTTTTTACATTTCTCATTAAGATAGATTGTAATTGAATGTTTACCTCGGGAAACATGAAGCGAAAGTAATCGATTGATAAGAAAAGTCCATTTATAGTCACTCATGGCTTCTAAAGCCTTATTACTCGCTTTAAAGAGTTTTATAATCTTATTATTAATTTTAAGTTGTATTTTTTTACATTTTTCATCAAAACAGATTGTAATTGAATGTTTACCTCGAGAAACGTGAAGCGAAAGCCATCCATTGAGAAGAAAAGTCCATTTGCAGTCACTCATCCCTTCGAAAGCCTTATTCGCCCCTTTAAATGGTTCTATAATCTCGTTATTAATTTAAGGTTGAATTTTTTTACATTTTTCATTAGAATATATTATAATTGAATGTTTACCTTGAGAAACGTGAAGCGAAAGCGATCGATTGACAAGAAAAGTCCATTTATAATCACTCATGGCTTCAAATGCCTTATTACTCGCCTTAAACGGTTTTATAATCTTATTATTGATTTTAACTTGTATTTTTTTACATTTCTCATTAAGATAGATTGTAATTGAATGTTTACCTCGGGAAACGTGAAGCGAAAGTGATCGATTGACAAGAAAAGTCCATTTATAGTCACTCATGGCTTCTAAAGCCTTATTACTCGCTTTAAAGGGTTTTATAATCTTATTATTAAGTTTAAGTTATATTTTTTTATATTTTTCATCAAAACAGATTGTAATTGAATGTTTACCTCGAGAAACGTGAAGCGAAAGCCATCCATTGACAAGAAAAGTCCATTTGCAGTCACTAATCCCTTCGAAAGCCTTATTCGCCCCTTTAAATGGTTCTATAATCTCGTTATTAATTTAAGGTTGAATTTTTTTACATTTTTCATTAAAACATATTATGATTGAATGTTTACTTCGAGAAACGTGCAGTGAAAGCGATCGATTAACAAGAAAAGTCCATTTATAGTCACTCATGGCTTCAAAAGCCTTATTATTGTCCCTAAAGGGTTTTATAATCTTATTATTGATTTTAACTTGTATTTTTTTACATTTCTCATTAAGATAGGTTGTAATTGAATGTTTGCCTCGGGAAACGTGAAGCGAAAGGGATCGATTGACAAGAAAAGTCCATTTATAGTCACTCATGGCTTCTAAAGCCTTATTACTCGCCTTAAAGGGTTTTATAATCTTATTATTGATTTTAACTTGTATTTTTTTAGATTTTTCATTATGACAGATTGTAGTTGAATTTTTACCTCGGGACACGTGAAGTGAAAGCCATCCATTGACAAGAAAAGTTCATTTGCAGTCACTCATGCCTTTGAAAGCCTTATTACTCGCTTTAAAGGCTTTTATAATCTTATTATTGATTTTAACTTGAACTTTTTTACATTATTCATTAAGAAAGATTGTAATTGAATGTTTACCTCGGGAAACGTGAAGCGAAAGTGATCGATTGACAAGAAAAGTCCATTTATAGTCACTCATGGCTTCTAAAGCCTTATTACTCGTTTTAAAGGGTTTTATAATCTTATTATTAATTTTAAGTTATATTTTTTTACATGTTTCATCAAAACAGATTGTAATTGAATGTTTACCTCGAGAAACGTGAAGCGAAAGTCATCCGTTGACAAGAAATGTCTATTTGCAGTCACTAATCTCTTCGAAAGCCTTATTCACCTCTTTAAATGGTTTTATAATCTCGTTATTGATTTAAGGTTGAATTTTTTTATATTTTTCATTAAAACATATTATAATTGAATGTTTACCTTAAGAAACGTGAAGTGAAAGCGATCGATTGACGAGAAAAGGCCATTTATAGTCATTCATGGCTTCAAGAGCCTTATTACTCGCCCTAAAGGGTTTTATAATCTCATTACTGTTTTTAACTTGTATTTTTTTTACATTTTTCATTAAGACATATTGTACTTGAATGTTTACCTTGAGAAACGTGAGGTGAAAGCGATCGATTGATAAGAAAAGGCCATTTATTGTCACTCATGGCTTCAAAAGCCTTATTACTCGCCTTAAAGGGTTTTATAGTCTTATTGATGATTTTAACTTGTATTTTTTTACATTTTTCATTATGACAGATTGTAATTGAATTTTTACCTCGGGACAGGTGAAGTGAAAGCCATCCATTGACAAGAAAAGTCCATTTGCAGTCACTCATGCCTTTGAAAGCCTTATTACTCGCTTTAAAGGCTTTTATAATCTTATTATTGATTTTAACTTGAACTTTTTTACATTCTTCATTAAGAAAGATTGTAATTGAATGTTTACCTCGAGAAACGTGAAGCGAAAGTCATCGATTGACAAGAAAAGTCCATTTGCAGTCACTCATCCCTTCGAAAGCCTTATTCGCCCCTTTAAATGGTTCTATAATCTCGTTATTAATTTAAGGTTGAGTTTTTTTACATTTTTCATTAGAACATATTATAATTGAATGTTTACCTTGAGAAACGTGAAGTGAAAGCGATCGATTGACAAGAAAAGTCCATTTATAATCACTCATGGCTTCAAATGCCTTATTACTCGCCTTAAAGGGTTTTATAATCTTATTATTGATTTTAACTTGTATTTTTTTACATTTCTCATTAAGATAGATTGTAATTGAATGTTTACCTCGGGAAACGTGAAGCGAAAGTGATCGATTGACAAGAAAAGTCCATTTATAGTCACTCATGGCTTCTAAAGCCTTATTACTCGTTTTAAAGGGTTTTATAATCTTATTATTAATTTTAAGTTATATTTGTTTACATTTTTCATCAAAACAGATTGTAATTGAATGTTTACCTCGAGAAACGTGAAGCGAAAGTCATCCATTGACAAGAAATGTCTATTTGCAGTCACTAATCCCTTCGAAAGCCTTATTCGCCTCTTTAAATGGTTTTATAATCTCGTTATTAATTTAAGGTTGAATTTTTTTATATTTTTCATTAAAACATATTATAATTGAATGTTTACCTTAAGAAACGTGAAGTGAAAGCGATCGATTGACGAGAAAAGGCCATTTATAGTCATTCATGGCTTCAAGAGCCTTATTACTCGCCCTAAAGGGTTTTATAATCTCATTACTGTTTTTAACTTGTATTGTTTTTACATTTTTCATTAAGACAGATTGTAATTGAATGTTTACCTTGAGAAACGTGAGGTGAAAGCGGTCGATTGACAAGAAAAGGCCATTTATTGTCACTCATGGCTTCAAAAGCCTTATTACTCGCCTTAAAGGGTTTTATAATCTTATTATTGATTTTAACTTGTATTTTTTTTACATTTTTCATTAAGACATATTGTACTTGAATGTTTACCTTGAGAAACGTGAGGTGAAAGCGATCGATTGACAAGAAAAGGCCATTTATTGTCACTCATGGCTTCAAAAGCCTTATTACTCGCCTTAAAGGGTTTTATAATCTTATTATTGATTTTAACTTGTATTTTTTTACATTTTTCATTAAGACAGACTGTAATTGAATTTTTACCTCGGGACACGTGAAGTGAAAGCCATCCATTGACAAGAAAAGTCCATTTGCAGTCACTCATGCCTTTGAAAGCCTTATTACTCGCTTTAAAGGCTTTTATAATCTTATTATTGATTTTAACTTGAACTTTTTTACATTCTTCATTAAGAAAGATTGTAATTGAATGTTTACCTCGAGAAACGTGAAGCGAAAGTCATCCATTGACAAGAAATGTCCATTTGCAGTCACTCATGCCTTCGAAAACCCTATTCCCTTCTTTAAATTGTTTTATGATCTCATTATTAATTTTAGATTGAATGTTTTTACATTTTTTATTAAAACATATTCAAATTGAATGTTTACCTCGAGAAACGTGAAGTGAAAGCGATCGATTGACAAGAAAAGTCCATTTATAGTCACTCATGACTTCAAAAGCCTTACTACTCACCTTAAAGGGTTTTATAATCTTATTATTGATTTTAACTTGTATTTTTTTACATTTTTCATTCAGACAGATTATAATTGAATGTTTACCTCGAGAAACGTGAAGCAAAAGCCATCCACTGACAAGAAAAGTCCATTTGCAGTCACTGATGCCTTCGAAAGCCTTATTCGCCTCTTTAAATGGTTTTATAATCTCGTTATTAATTTAAGGTTGAATTTTTTTACATTTTTCATTCGAACATATTATAATTGAATGTTTACCTTGAGAAATGTGAAGTGAAAGCGATCGATTGACAAGAAAAGTCCATTTATAGTCACTCATGGCTTCAAAAGCCTTATTACTCGCCTTAAAGGGTTTTATAATCTTATTATTGATTTTAACTTGTAGTTTTTTACATTTCTCATTAAGATAGATTGTAATTGAATGTTTACCTCGGGAAACATGAAGCGAAAGTGATCGATTGATAAGAAAAGTCCATTTATAGTCACTCATGGCTTCTAAAGCCTTATTACTCGCTTTAAAGGGTTTTATAATCTTATTATTAATTTTAAGTTGTATTTTTTTACATTTTTCATCACAACAGATTGTAATTGAATGTTTACCTCGAGAAACGTGAAGCGAAAGCCATCCATTGACAAAAAAAGTCCATTTGCAGTCACTCATCCCTTCGAAAGCCTTATTCGCCCTTTTAAATGGTTCTATAATCTCGTTATTAATTTAAGGTTGAATTTTTTTACATTTTTCATTAGAACATATTATAATTGAATGTTTACCTTGAGAAACGTGAAGTGAAAGCGATCGATTGACAAGAAAAGTCCATTTATAATCACTCATGGCTTCAAATGCCTTATTACTCGCCTTAAAGGGTTTTATAATCTTATTATTGATTTTAACTTGTATTTTTTTACATTTCTCATTAAGATAGATTGTAATTGAATGTTTACCTCGGGAAACGTGAAGCGAAAGTGATCGATTGACAAGAAAAGTCCATTTATAATCACTCATGGCTTCTAAAGCCTTATTACTCGCTTTAAAGGGTTTTATAATCTTATTATTAAGTTTAAGTTATATTTTTTTACATTTTTCATCAAAACAGATTGTAATTGAATGTTTACCTCGAGAAACGTAAAGAGAAAGTCATCCATTGGCAAGAAATGTCTATTTGCAGTTACTAATCCCTTCGAAAGCTTTATTCGCCTCTTTAAATGGTTTTATAATCTCGTTATTAATTTAAGGTTGAATTTTTTTATATTTTTCATTAAAACATATTATAATTGAATGTTTACCTTAAGAAACGTGAAGTGAAAGCGATCGATTGACGAGAAAAGGCCATTTATAGTCATTCATGGCTTAGAGAGCCTTATTACTCGCCCTAAAGGGTTTTATAATCTCATTACTGTTTTTAACTTGTATTTTTTTTACATTTTTCATTAAGACATATTGTACTTGAATGTTTACCTTGAGAAACGTGAGGTGAAAGCGATCGATTGACAAGAAAAGGCCATTTATTGTCACTCATGGCTTCAAAAGCCTTATTACTCGCCTTAAAGGGTTTTATAATCTTATTATTTATTTTAACTTGTATTTTTTTACATTTTTCATTAAGACAGACTGTAATTGAATTTTTACCTCGGGACACGTGAAGTGAAAGCCATCCATTGACAAGAAAAGTCCATTTGCAGTCACTCATGCCTTTGAAAGCCTTATTACTCGCTTTAAAGGCTTTTATAATCTTATTATTGATTTTAACTTGAACTTTTTTACATTATTCATTAAGAAAGATTGTAATTGAATGTTTACCTCGAGAAACGTGAAGCGAAAGTCATCCATTGACAAGAAAAGTCCATTTGCAGTCACTCATGCCTTCGAAAACCCTATTCCCCTCTTTAAATTGTTTTATGATCTCATTATTAATTTTAAATTGAATGTTTTTACATTTTTTATTAAAACAGATTCAAATTGAATGTTTAACTCGAGAAACGTGAAGTGAAAGCGATCGATTGACAAGAAAAGTCCATTTATAGTCACTCATGGCTTCAAAAGCCTTACTACTCACCTTAAAGGGTTTTATAATCTTATTATTGATTTTAACTTGTATTTTTTTACATTTTTCATTAAGACAAATTGTAATTGAATGTTTACCTCGAGAAACGTGAAGCGAAAGCCATCCACTGACAAGAAAAGTCCATTTGCAGTCACTGATGCCTTCGAAAGCCTTATTCGCCTCTTTAAATGGTTTTATAATCTCGTTATTAATTTAAGGTTGAATTTTTTTACATTTTTCATTCGAACATATTATAATTGAATGTTTACCTTGAGAAATGTGAAGTGAAAGCGATCGATTGACAAGAAAAGTCCATTTATAGTCACTCATGGCTTCAAAAGCCTTATTACTCGCCTTAAAGGGTTTTATAATCTTATTATTGATTTTAACTTGTAGTTTTTTACATTTCTCATTAAGATAGATTGTAAATGAATGTTTACCTCGGGAAACATGAAGCGAAAGTGATCGATTGACAAGAAAAGTCCATTTATAGTCACTCATGGCTTCTAAAGCCTTATTACTCGCTTTAAAGGGTTTTATAATCTTATTATTAATTTTAAGTTGTATTTTTTTACATTTTTCATCAAAACAGATTGTAATTGAATGTTTACCTCGAGAAACGTGAAGCGAAAGCCATCCATTGACAAGAAAAGTCCATTTGCAGTCACTCATCCCTTCGAAAGCCTTATTCGCCCCTTTAAATGGTTTTATAATCTCGTTATTAATTTAAGGTTGAATTTTTCTAAATTTTTCATTAGAACATATTATAATTGAATGTTTACCTTGAGAAACGTGAAGTGAAAGCAATCGATTGACAAGAAAAGTCCATTTATAATCACTCATGGCTTCAAATGCCTTATTACTCGCCTTAAAGGGTTTTATAATCTTATTATTGATTTTAGCTTGTATTTTTTTACATTTCTCATTAAGATAGATTGTAATTGAATGTTTACCTTGGGAAACGTGAAGCGAAAGTGATCGATTGACAAGAAAAGTCCATTTATAGTCACCCACGGCTTCTAAAGCCTTATTACTCGCTTTAAAGGGTTTTATAATCTTATTATTAATTTTAAGTTATATTTTTTTACATTTTTCATCAAAACAGATCGTAATTGAATGTTTACCTCGAGAAACGTGAAGCGAAAGCCATCCATTGACAAAAAAAGTCCATTTGCAGTCACTCATCCCTTCGAAAGCCTTATTCGCCCCTTTAAATGGTTCTATAATCTCGTTATTAATTTAAGGTTGAATTTTTTTACATTTTTCATTAGAACATATTATAATTGAATGTTTACCTTGAGAAACGTGAAGTGAAAGCGATCGATTGACAAGAAAAGTCCATTTATAATCACTCATGGCTTCAAATGCCTTATTACTCGCCTTAAAGGGTTTTATAATCTTATTATTGATTTTAACTTGTATTTTTTTACATTTCTCATTAAGATAGATTGTACTTGAATGTTTACCTCGGGAAACGTGAAGCGAAAGTGATCGATTGACAAGAAAAGTCCATTTATAATCACTCATGGCTTCTAAAGCCTTATTACTCGCTTTAAAGGGTTTTATAATCTTATTATTAAGTTTAAGTTATATTTTTTTACATTTTTCATCAAAACAGATTGTAATTGAATGTTTACCTCGAGAAACGTAAAGAGAAAGTCATCCATTGACAAGAAATGTCTATTTGCAGTTACTAATCCCTTCGAAAGCCTTATTCGCCTCTTTAAATGGTTTTATAATCTCGTTATTAATTTAAGGTTGAATTTTTTTATATTTTTCATTAAAACATATTATAATTGAATGTTTACCTTAAGAAACGTGAAGTGAAAGCGATCGATTGACGAGAAAAGGCCATTTATAGTCATTCATGGCTTCAAGAGCCTTATTACTCGCCCTAAAGGGTTTTATAATCTCATTACTGTTTTTAACTTGTATTTTTTTTACATTTTTCATTAAGACATATTGTACTTGAATGTTTACCTTGAGAAACGTGAGGTGAAAGCGATCGATTGACAAGAAAAGGCCATTTATTGTCACTCATGGCTTCAAAAGCCTTATTACTCGCCTTAAAGGGTTTTATAATCTTATTATTTATTTTAACTTGTATTTTTTTACATTTTTCATTAAGACAGACTGTAATTGAATTTTTACCTCGGGACACGTGAAGTGAAAGCCATCCATTGACAAGAAAAGTCCATTTGCAGTCACTCATGCCTTTGAAAGCCTTATTACTCGCTTTAAAGGCTTTTATAATCTTATTATTGATTTTAACTTGAACTTTTTTACATTATTCATTAAGAAAGATTGTAATTGAATGTTTACCTCGAGAAACGTGAAGCGAAAGTCATCCATTGACAAGAAAAGTCCATTTGCAGTCACTCATGCCTTCGAAAACCCTATTCCCCTCTTTAAATTGTTTTATGATCTCATTATTAATTTTAAATTGAATGTTTTTACATTTTTTATTAAAACAGATTCAAATTGAATGTTTAACTCGAGAAACGTGAAGTGAAAGCGATCGATTGACAAGAAAAGTCCATTTATAGTCACTCATGGCTTCAAAAGCCTTACTACTCACCTTAAAGGGTTTTATAATCTTATTATTGATTTTAACTTGTATTTTTTTACATTTTTCATTAAGACAAATTGTAATTGAATGTTTACCTCGAGAAACGTGAAGCGAAAGCCATCCACTGACAAGAAAAGTCCATTTGCAGTCACTGATGCCTTCGAAAGCCTTATTCGCCTCTTTAAATGGTTTTATAATCTCGTTATTAATTTAAGGTTGAATTTTTTTACATTTTTCATTCGAACATATTATAATTGAATGTTTACCTTGAGAAATGTGAAGTGAAAGCGATCGATTGACAAGAAAAGTCCATTTATAGTCACTCATGGCTTCAAAAGCCTTATTACTCGCCTTAAAGGGTTTTATAATCTTATTATTGATTTTAACTTGTAGTTTTTTACATTTCTCATTAAGATAGATTGTAAATGAATGTTTACCTCGGGAAACATGAAGCGAAAGTGATCGATTGACAAGAAAAGTCCATTTATAGTCACTCATGGCTTCTAAAGCCTTATTACTCGCTTTAAAGGGTTTTATAATCTTATTGTTAATTTTAAGTTGTATTTTTTTACATTTTTCATCAAAACAGATTGTAATTGAATGTTTACCTCGAGAAACGTGAAGCGAAAGCCATCCATTGACAAGAAAAGTCCATTTGCAGTCACTCATCCCTTCGAAAGCCTTATTCGCCCCTTTAAATGGTTTTATAATCTCGTTATTAATTTAAGGTTGAATTTTTCTAAATTTTTCATTAGAACATATTATAATTGAATGTTTACCTTGAGAAACGTGAAGTGAAAGCAATCGATTGACAAGAAAAGTCCATTTATAATCACTCATGGCTTCAAATGCCTTATTACTCGCCTTAAAGGGTTTTATAATCTTATTATTGATTTTAGCTTGTATTTTTTTACATTTCTCATTAAGATAGATTGTAATTGAATGTTTACCTTGGGAAACGTGAAGCGAAAGTGATCGATTGACAAGAAAAGTCCATTTATAGTCACCCACGGCTTCTAAAGCCTTATTACTCGCTTTAAAGGGTTTTATAATCTTATTATTAATTTTAAGTTATATTTTTTTACATTTTTCATCAAAACAGATCGTAATTGAATGTTTACCTCGAGAAACGTGAAGCGAAAGTCATCCATTGACAAGAAATGTCTATTTGCAGTCACTAATCCCTTCGAAAGCCTTATTCGCCTCTTTAAATGGTTTTATAATCTCGTTATTAATTTAAGGTTGAATTTTTTTATATTTTTCATTAAAACATATTATAATTGAAAATTTACCTTAAGAAACGTGAAGTGAAAGCGATCGATTGACGAGAAAAGGCCATTTATAGTCGTTCATGGCTTCAAGAGCCTTATTACTCGCCCTAAAGGGTTTTATAATCTCATTACTGTTTTTAACTTGTATTTTTTTTACATTTTTCATTAAGACATATTGTACTTGAATGTTTACCTTGAGAAACGTGAGGTGAAAATGATCGATTGACAAGAAAAGGCCATTTATTGTCACTCATGGCTTCACAAGCCTTATTACTCGCCTTAAAGGGTTTTATAATCTTATTATTTATTTTAACTTGTATTTTTTTTACATTTTTCATTAAGACATATTGTACTTGAATGTTTACCTTGAGAAACGTGAGGTGAAAGCGATCGATTGACAAGAAAAGGCCATTTATTGTCACTCATGGCTTCAAAAGCCTTATTACTCGCCTTAAAGGGTTTTATAATCTTATTATTTATTTTAACTTGTATTTTTTTACATTTTTCATTAAGACAGACTGTAATTGAATTTTTACCTCGGGACACGTAAAGTGAAAGCCATCCATTGACAAGAAAAGTCCATTTGCAGTCACTCATGCCTTTGAAAGCCTTATTACTCGCTTTAAAGGCTTTTATAATCTTATTATTGATTTTAACTTGAACTTTTTTACATTCTTCATTAAGAAAGATTGTAATTGAATGTTTACCTCGAGAAACGTGAAGCGAAAGTCATCGATTGACAAGAAAAGTCCATTTGCAGTCACTCATGCCTTCGAAAACCCTATTCCCTTCTTTAAATTGTTTTATGATCTCATTATTAATTTTAAATTGAATGTTTTTACATTTTTTATTAAAACAGATTCAAATTGAATGTTTACCTCGAGAAACGTGAAGTGAAAGTGATCGATTGACAAGAACAGTCCATTTATAGTCACTCATGGCTTCAAAAGCCTTACTACTCACCTTAAAGGGTTTTATAATCTTATTATTGATTTTAACTTGTATTTTTTTACATTTTTCATTCAGACAGATTGTAATTGAATGTTTACCTCGAGAAACGTGAAGCGAAAGCCATCCACTGACAAGAAAAGTCCATTTGCAGTCACTGATGCCTTCGAAAGCCTTATTCGCCTCTTTAAATGGTTTTATAATCTCGTTATTAATTTAAGGTTGAATTTTTTTACATTTTTCATTCGAACATATTATAATTGAATGGTTACCTTGAGAAATGTGAGGTGAAAGCGATCGATTGACAAGAAAAGGCCATTTATTGTCACTCATGGCTTCAAAAGCCTTATTACTCGCCTTAAAGGGTTTTATAATCTTATTATTTATTTTAACTTGTATTTTTTTACATTTTTCATTAAGACAGACTGTAATTGAATTTTTACCTCGGGACACGTGAAGTGAAAGCCATCCATTGACAAGAAAAGTCCATTTGCAGTCACTCATGCCTTTGAAAGCCTTATTACTCGCTTTAAAGGCTTTTATAATCTTATTATTGATTTTAACTTGAACTTTTTTACATTATTCATTAAGAAAGATTGTAATTGAATGTTTACCTCGAGAAACGTGAAGCGAAAGTCATCCATTGACAAGAAAAGTCCATTTGCAGTCACTCATGCCTTCGAAAACCCTATTCCCCTCTTTAAATTGTTTTATGATCTCATTATTAATTTTAAATTGAATGTTTTTACATTTTTTATTAAAACAGATTCAAATTGAATGTTTAACTCGAGAAACGTGAAGTGAAAGCGATCGATTGACAAGAAAAGTCCATTTATAGTCACTCATGGCTTCAAAAGCCTTACTACTCACCTTAAAGGGTTTTATAATCTTATTATTGATTTTAACTTGTATTTTTTTACATTTTTCATTAAGACAAATTGTAATTGAATGTTTACCTCGAGAAACGTGAAGCGAAAGCCATCCACTGACAAGAAAAGTCCATTTGCAGTCACTGATGCCTTCGAAAGCCTTATTCGCCTCTTTAAATGGTTTTATAATCTCGTTATTAATTTAAGGTTGAATTTTTTTACATTTTTCATTCGAACATATTATAATTGAATGTTTACCTTGAGAAATGTGAAGTGAAAGCGATCGATTGACAAGAAAAGTCCATTTATAGTCACTCATGGCTTCAAAAGCCTTATTACTCGCCTTAAAGGGTTTTATAATCTTATTATTGATTTTAACTTGTAGTTTTTTACATTTCTCATTAAGATAGATTGTAAATGAATGTTTACCTCGGGAAACATGAAGCGAAAGTGATCGATTGACAAGAAAAGTCCATTTATAGTCACTCATGGCTTCTAAAGCCTTATTACTCGCTTTAAAGGGTTTTATAATCTTATTATTAATTTTAAGTTGTATTTTTTTACATTTTTCATCAAAACAGATTGTAATTGAATGTTTACCTCGAGAAACGTGAAGCGAAAGCCATCCATTGACAAGAAAAGTCCATTTGCAGTCACTCATCCCTTCGAAAGCCTTATTCGCCCCTTTAAATGGTTTTATAATCTCGTTATTAATTTAAGGTTGAATTTTTCTAAATTTTTCATTAGAACATATTATAATTGAATGTTTACCTTGAGAAACGTGAAGTGAAAGCAATCGATTGACAAGAAAAGTCCATTTATAATCACTCATGGCTTCAAATGCCTTATTACTCGCCTTAAAGGGTTTTATAATCTTATTATTGATTTTAGCTTGTATTTTTTTACATTTCTCATTAAGATAGATTGTAATTGAATGTTTACCTTGGGAAACGTGAAGCGAAAGTGATCGATTGACAAGAAAAGTCCATTTATAGTCACCCACGGCTTCTAAAGCCTTATTACTCGCTTTAAAGGGTTTTATAATCTTATTATTAATTTTAAGTTATATTTTTTTACATTTTTCATCAAAACAGATCGTAATTGAATGTTTACCTCGAGAAACGTGAAGCGAAAGTCATCCATTGACAAGAAATGTCTATTTGCAGTCACTAATCCCTTCGAAAGCCTTATTCGCCTCTTTAAATGGTTTTATAATCTCGTTATTAATTTAAGGTTGAATTTTTTTATATTTTTCATTAAAACATATTATAATTGAAAATTTACCTTAAGAAACGTGAAGTGAAAGCGATCGATTGACGAGAAAAGGCCATTTATAGTCGTTCATGGCTTCAAGAGCCTTATTACTCGCCCTAAAGGGTTTTATAATCTCATTACTGTTTTTAACTTGTGTTTTTTTTACATTTTTCATTAAGACATATTGTACTTGAATGTTTACCTTGAGAAACGTGAGGTGAAAATGATCGATTGACAAGAAAAGGCCATTTATTGTCACTCATGGCTTCACAAGCCTTATTACTCGCCTTAAAGGGTTTTATAATCTTATTATTTATTTTAACTTGTATTTTTTTTACATTTTTCATTAAGACATATTGTACTTGAATGTTTACCTTGAGAAACGTGAGGTGAAAGCGATCGATTGACAAGAAAAGGCCATTTATTGTCACTCATGGCTTCAAAAGCCTTATTACTCGCCTTAAAGGGTTTTATAATCTTATTATTTATTTTAACTTGTATTTTTTTACATTTTTCATTAAGACAGACTGTAATTGAATTTTTACCTCGGGACACGTAAAGTGAAAGCCATCCATTGACAAGAAAAGTCCATTTGCAGTCACTCATGCCTTTGAAAGCCTTATTACTCGCTTTAAAGGCTTTTATAATCTTATTATTGATTTTAACTTGAACTTTTTTACATTCTTCATTAAGAAAGATTGTAATTGAATGTTTACCTCGAGAAACGTGAAGCGAAAGTCATCGATTGACAAGAAAAGTCCATTTGCAGTCACTCATGCCTTCGAAAACCCTATTCCCTTCTTTAAATTGTTTTATGATCTCATTATTAATTTTAAATTGAATGTTTTTACATTTTTTATTAAAACAGATTCAAATTGAATGTTTACCTCGAGAAACGTGAAGTGAAAGTGATCGATTGACAAGAACAGTCCATTTATAGTCACTCATGGCTTCAAAAGCCTTACTACTCACCTTAAAGGGTTTTATAATCTTATTATTGATTTTAACTTGTATTTTTTTACATTTTTCATTCAGACAGATTGTAATTGAATGTTTACCTCGAGAAACGTGAAGCGAAAGCCATCCACTGACAAGAAAAGTCCATTTGCAGTCACTGATGCCTTCGAAAGCCTTATTCGCCTCTTTAAATGGTTTTATAATCTCGTTATTAATTTAAGGTTGAATTTTTTTACATTTTTCATTCGAACATATTATAATTGAATGGTTACCTTGAGAAATGTGAGGTGAAAGCGATCGATTGACAAGAAAAGGCCATTTATTGTCACTCATGGCTTCAAAAGCCTTATTACTCGCCTTAAAGGGTTTTATAATCTTATTATTTATTTTAACTTGTATTTTTTTACATTTTTCATTAAGACAGACTGTAATTGAATTTTTACCTCGGGACACGTGAAGTGAAAGCCATCCATTGACAAGAAAAGTCCATTTGCAGTCACTCATGCCTTTGAAAGCCTTATTACTCGCTTTAAAGGCTTTTATAATCTTATTATTGATTTTAACTTGAACTTTTTTACATTCTTCATTAAGAAAGATTGTAATTGAATGTTTACCTCGAGAAACGTGAAGCGAAAGTCATCCATTGACAAGAAAAGTCCATTTGCAGTCACTCATGCCTTCGAAAACCCTATTCCCTTCTTTAAATTGTTTTATGATCTCATTATTAATTTTAAATTGAATGTTTTTACATTTTTTTATTAAAACAGATTCAAATTGAATGTTTACCTCGAGAAACGTGAAGTGAAAGTGATCGATTGACAAGAACAGTCCATTTATAGTCACTCATGGCTTCAAAAGCCTTACTACTCACCTTAAAGGGTTTTATAATCTTATTATTGATTTTAACTTGTATTTTTTTACATTTTTCATTCAGACAGATTGTAATTGAATGTTTACCTCGAGAAACGTGAAGCGAAAGCCATCCACTGACAAGAAAAGTCCATTTGCAGTCACTGATGCCTTCGAAAGCCTTATTCGCCTCTTTAAATGGTTTTATAATCTCGTTATTAATTTAAGGTTGAATTTTTTTACATTTTTCATTCGAACATATTATAATTGAATGGTTACCTTGAGAAATGTGAAGTGAAAGCGATCGATTGACAAGAAAAGTTCATTTATAGTCACTCATGGCTTCAAAAGCCTTATTACTCGCCTTAAAGGGTTTTATAATCTTATTATTAATTTTAACTTGTAGTTTTTTACATTTCTCATTAAGATAGATTGTAATTGAATGTTTACCTCGGGAAACATGAAGCGAAAGTGATCGATTGACAAGAAAAGTCCATTTATAGTCACTCATGGCTTCTAAAGCCTTATTACTCGCTTTAAAGGGTTTTATAATCTTATTATTAATTTTAAGTTGTATTTTTTTACATTTTTCATCAAAACAGATTGTAATTGAATGTTTACCTCGAGAAACGTGAAGCGAAAGCCATCCATTGACAAGAAAAGTCCCTTTGCAGTCACTCATCCCTTCGAAAGCCTTATTCGCCCCTTTAAATGGTTCTACAATCTCGTTATTAATTTAAGGTTGAATTTTTTTACATTTTTCATTAGAACATATTATAATTGAATGTTTACCTTGAGAAACGTGAAGTGAAAGCGATCGATTGACAAGAAAAGTCCATTTATAATCACTCATGGCTTCAAATGCCTTATTACTCGCCTTAAAGGGTTTTATAATCTTATTATTGATTTTAACTTGTATTTTTTTACATTTCTCATTAAGATAGATTGTAATTGAATGTTTACCTCGGGAAACGTGAAGCGAAAGTGATCGATTGACAAGAAAAGTCCATTTATAGTCACTCATGGCTTCAAAAGCCTTATTACTCGCTTTAAAGGGTTTTATAATCTTATTATTACTTTTAAGTTATATTTTTTTACATTTTTCATCAAAACAGATTGTAATTGAATGTTTACCTTGAGAAACGTGAAGCGAAAGTCATCCATTGACAAGAAATGTCTATTTGCAGTCACTAATCCCTTCGAAAGCCTTATTCACCTCTTTAAATGGTTTTATAATCTCGTTATTAATTTAAGGTTGAATTTTTTTATATTTTTCATTAAAACATATTATAATTAAATGTTTACCTTAAGAAACGTGAAGTGAAAGCGATCGATTGACGAGAAAAGGCCATTTATAGTCATTCATGGCTTCAAGAGCCTTATTACTCGCCCTAAAGGGTTTTATAATCTCATTACTGTTTTTAACTTGTATTTTTTTTACATTTTTCATCAAAACAGATTGTAATTGAATGTTTACCTCGAGAAACGTGAAGCGAAAGTCATCCATTGACAAGAAATGTCTATTTGCAGTCACTAATCCCTTCGAAAGCCTTATTCGCCTCTTTAAATGGTTTTATAATCTCGTTATTAATTTAAGGTTGAATTTTTTTATATTTTTCATTAAAACATATTATAATTGAAAATTTACCTTAAGAAACGTGAAGTGAAAGCGATCGATTGACGAGAAAAGGCCATTTATAGTCGTTCATGGCTTCAAGAGCCTTATTACTCGCCCTAAAGGGTTTTATAATCTCATTACTGTTTTTAACTTGTATTTTTTTTACATTTTTCATTAAGACATATTGTACTTGAATGTTTACCTTGAGAAACGTGAGGTGAAAACGATCGATTGACAAGAAAAGGCCATTTATTGTCACTCATGGCTTCACAAGCCTTATTACTCGCCTTAAAGGGTTTTATAATCTTATTATTTATTTTAACTTGTATTTTTTTTACATTTTTCATTAAGACATATTGTACTTGAATGTTTACCTTGAGAAACGTGAGGTGAAAGTGATCGATTGACAAGAAAAGGCCATTTATTGTCACTCATGGCTTCAAAAGCCTTATTACTCGCCTTAAAGGGTTTTATAATCTTATTATTTATTTTAACTTGTATTTTTTTACATTTTTCATTAAGACAGACTGTAATTGAATTTTTACCTCGGGACACGTGAAGTGAAAGCCATCCATTGACAAGAAAAGTCCATTTGCAGTCACTCATACCTTTGAAAGCCTTATTACTCGCTTTAAAGGCTTTTATAATCTTATTATTGATTTTAACTTGAACTTTTTTACATTCTTCATTAAGAAAGATTGTAATTGAATGTTTACCTCGAGAAACGTGAAGCGAAAGTCATCCATTGACAAGAAAAGTCCATTTGCAGTCACTCATGCCTTCGAAAACCCTATTCCCCTCTTCAAATTGTTTTATGATCTCATTATTAATTTTAAATTGAATGTTTTTACATTTTTTATTAAAACAGATTCAAATTGAATGTTTACCTTGAGAAACGTGAAGTGAAAGTGATCGATTGACAAGAACAGTCCATTTATAGTCACTCATGGCTTCAAAAGCCTTACTACTCACCTTAATGGGTTTTATAATCTTATTATTGATTTTAACTTGTATTTTTTTACATTTTTCATTCAGACAGATTGTAATTGAATGTTTACCTCGAGAAACGTGAAGCGAAAGCCATCCACTGACAAGAAAAGTCCATTTGCAGTCACTGATGCCTTCGAAAGCCTTATTCGCCTCTTTAAATGGTTTTATAATCTCGTTATTAATTTAAGGTTGAATTTTTTTACATTTTTCATTCGAACATATTATAATTGAATGTTTACCTTGAGAAATGTGAAGTGAAAGCGATCGATTGACAAGAAAAGTTCATTTATAGTCACTCATGGCTTCAAAAGCCTTATTACTCGCCTTAAAGGGTTTTATAATCTTATTATTGATTTTAACTTGTTCTTTTTTACATTTCTCATTAAGATAGATTGTAATTGAATGTTTACCTCGGGAAACATGAAGCGAAAGTGATCGATTGACAAGAAAAGTCCATTTATAGTCACTCATGGCTTCTAAAGCCTTATTACTCGCTTTAAAGGGTTTTATAATCTTATTATTAATTTTAAGTTGTATTTTTTTACATTTTTCATCAAAACAGATTGTAATTGAATGTTTACCTCGAGAAACGTGAAGCGAAAGCCATCCATTGACAAGAAAAGTCCCTTTGCAGTCACTCATCCCTTCGAAAGCCTTATTCGCCCCTTTAAATGGTTCTACAATCTCGTTATTAATTTAAGGTTGAATTTTTTTACATTTTTCATTAGAACATATTATAATTGAATGTTTACCTTGAGAAACGTGAAGTGAAAGCGATCGATTGACAAGAAAAGTCCATTTATAATCACTCATGGCTTCAAATGCCTTATTACTCGCCTTAAAGGGTTTTATAATCTTATTATTGATTTTAACTTGTATTTTTTTACATTTCTCATTAAGATAGATTGTAATTGAATGTTTACCTCGGGAAACGTGAAGCGAAAGTGATCAATTGACAAGAAAAGTCCATTTATAGTCACTCATGGCTTCAAAAGCCTTATTACTCGCTTTAAAGGGTTTTATAATCTTATTATTACTTTTAAGTTATATTTTTTTATATTTTTCATCAAAACAGATTGTAATTGAATGTTTACCTTGAGAAACGTGAATCGAAAGTCATCCATTGACAAGAAATGTCTATTTGCAGTCACTAATCCCTTCGAAAGCCTTATTCACCTCTTTAAATGGTTCTATAATCTCGTTATTAATTTAAGGTTGAATTTTTTTATATTTTTCATTAAAACATATTATAATTGAAAATTTACCTGAAGAAACGTGAAGTGAAAGCGATCGATTGACGAGAAAAGGCCATTTATAGTCGTTCATGGCTTCAAGAGCCTTATTACTCGCCCTAAAGGGTTTTATAATCTCATTACTGTTTTTAACTTGTATTTTTTTTACATTTTTCATTAAGACATATTGTACTTGAATGTTTACCTTGAGAAACGTGAGGTGAAAACGATCGATTGACAAGAAAAGGCCATTTATTGTCACTCATGGCTTCACAAGCCTTATTACTCGCCTTAAAGGGTTTTATAATCTTATTATTTATTTTAACTTGTATTTTTTTTACATTTTTCATTAAGACATATTGTACTTGAATGTTTACCTTGAGAAACGTGAGGTGAAAGCGATCGATTGACAAGAAAAGGCCATTTATTATCACTCATGGCTTCAAAAGCCTTATTACTCGCCTTAAAGGGTTTTATAATCTTATTATTTATTTTAACTTGTATTTTTTTACATTTTTCATTAAGACAGACTGTAATTGAATTTTTACCTCGGGACACGTGAAGTGAAAGCCATCCATTGACAAGAAAAGTCCATTTGCAGTCACTCATACCTTTGAAAGCCTTATTACTCGCTTTAAAGGCTTTTATAATCTTATTATTGATTTTAACTTGAACTTTTTTACATTCTTCATTAAGAAAGATTGTAATTGAATGTTTACCTCGAGAAACGTGAAGCGAAAGTCATCCATTGACAAGAAAAGTCCATTTGCAGTCACTCATGCCTTCGAAAACCCTATTCCCCTCTTCAAATTGTTTTATGATCTCATTATTAATTTTAAATTGAATGTTTTTACATTTTTTATTAAAACAGATTCAAATTGAATGTTTACCTCGAGAAACGTGAAGTGAAAGTGATCGATTGATAAGAACAGTCCATTTATAGTCACTCATGGCTTCAAAAGCCTTACTACTCACCTTAAAGGGTTTTATAATCTTATTATTGATTTTAACTTGTATTTTTTTACATTTTTCATTCAGACAGATTGTAATTGAATGTTTACCTCGAGAAACGTGAAGCGAAAGCCATCCACTGACAAGAAAAGTCCATTTGCAGTCACTGATGCCTTCGAAAGCCTTATTCGCCTCTTTAAATGGTTTTATAATCTCGTTATTAATTTAAGGTTGAATTTTTTTACATTTTTCATTCGAACATATTATAATTGAATGTTTACCTTGAGAAATGTGAAGTGAAAGCGATCGATTGACAAGAAAAGTTTATTTATAGTCACTCATGGCTTCAAAAGCCTTATTACTCGCCTTAAAGGGTTTTATAATCTTATTATTGATTTTAACTTGTAGTTTTTTACATTTCTCATTAAGATAGATTGTAATTGAATGTTTACCTCGGGAAACATGAAGCGAAAGTGATCGATTGACAAGAAAAGTCCATTTATAGTCACTCATGGCTTCTAAAGCCTTATTACTCGCTTTAAAGGGTTTTATAATCTTATTATTAATTTTAAGTTGTATTTTTTTACATTTTTCATCAAAACAGATTGTAATTGAATGTTTACCTCGAGAAACGTGAAGCGAAAGCCATCCATTGACAAGAAAAGTCCATTTGCAGTCACTCATCCCTTCGAAAGCCTTATTCGCCCCTTTAAATGGTTCTACAATCTCGTTATTAATTTAAGGTTGAATTTTTTTACATTTTTCATTAGAACATATTATAATTGAATGTTTACCTTGAGAAACGTGAAGTGAAAGCGATCGATTGACAAGAAAAGTCCATTTATAATCACTCATGGCTTCAAATGCCTTATTACTCGCCTTAAAGGGTTTTATAATCTTATTATTGATTTTAACTTGTATTTTTTTACATTTCTCATTAAGATAGATTGTAATTGAATGTTTACCTCGAGAAACGTGGAGCAAAAGTGATCGATTGACAAGAAAAGTCCATTTATAGTCACTCATGGCTTCAAAAGCCTTATTACTCGCTTTAAAGGGTTTTATAATCTTATTATTACTTTTAAGTTATATTTTTTTACATTTTTCATCAAAACAGATTGTAATTGAATGTTTACCTTGAGAAACGTGAAGCGAAAGTCATCCATTGACAAGAAAAGTCCATTTGCAGTCACTCATGCCTTCGAAAACCCTATTCCCCTCTTTAAATTGTTTTATGATCTCATTATTAATTTTAAATTGAATGTTTTTACATTTTTTATTAAAACAGATTCAAATTGAATGTTTACCTCGAGAAACGTGAAGTGAAAGCGATCGATTGACAAGAAAAGTCCATTTATAGTCACTCATGGCTTCAAAAGCCTTACTACTCACCTTAAAGGGTTTTATAATCTTATTATTGATTTTAACTTGTATTTTTTTACATTTTTCATTAAGACAAATTGTAATTGAATGTTTACCTCGAGAAACGTGAAGCGAAAGCCATCCACTGACAAGAAAAGTCCATTTGCAGTCACTGATGCCTTCGAAAGCCTTATTCGCCTCTTTAAATGGTTTTATAATCTCGTTATTAATTTAAGGTTGAATTTTTTTCATTTTTCATTCGAACATATTATAATTGAATTTTTACCTTGAGAAATGTGAAGTGAAAGCGATCGATTGACAAGAAAAGTCCATTTATAGTCACTCATGGCTTCAAAAGCCTTATTACTCGCCTTAAAGGGTTTTATAATCTTATTATTGATTTTAACTTGTAGTTTTTTACATTTCTCATTAAGATAGATTGTAATTGAATGTTTACCTCGGAAAACATGAAGCGAAAGTGATCGATTGACAAGAAAAGTCCATTTATAGTCACTCATGGCTTCTAAAGCCTTATTACTCGCTTTAAAGGGTTTTATAATCTTATTATTAATTTTAAGTTGTATTTTTTTACATTTTTCATCAAAACAGATTGTAATTGAATGTTTACCTCGAGAAACGTGAAGCGAAAGCCATCCATTGAAAAGAAAAGTCCATTTGCAGTCACTCATCCCTTCGAAAGCCTTATTCGCCCCTTTAAATGGTTCTATAATCTCGTTATTAATTTAAGGTTGAATTTTTCTAAATTTTTCATTAGAACATATTATAATTGAATGTTTACCTTGAGAAACGTGAAGTGAAAGCAATCGATTGATAAGAAAAGTCCATTTATAATCACTCATGGCTTCAAATGCCTTATTACTCGCCTTAAAGGGTTTTATAATCTTATTATTGATTTTAGCTTGTATTTTTTTACATTTCTCATTAAGATAGATTGTAATTGAATGTTTACCTTGGGAAACGTGAAGCGAAAGTGATCGATTGACAAGAAAAGTCCATTTATAGTCACCCACGGCTTCTAAAGCCTTATTACTCGCTTTAAAGGGTTTTATAATCTTATTATTAATTTTAAGTTATATTTTTTTACATTTTTCATCAAAACAGATTGTAATTGAATGTTTACCTCGAGAAACGTGATGCGAAAGTCATCCATTGACAAGAAATGTCTATTTGCAGTCACTAATCCCTTCGAAAGCCTTATTCGCCTCTTTAAATGGTTTTATAATCTCGTTATTAATTTAAGGTTGAATTTTTTTATATTTTTCATTAAAACATATTATAATTGAAAATTTACCTTAAGAAACGTGAAGTGAAAGCGATCGATTGACGAGAAAAGGCCATTTATAGTCGTTCATGGCTTCAAGAGCCTTATTACTCGCCCTAAAGGGTTTTATAATCTCATTACTGTTTTTAACTTGTATTTTTTTTACATTTTTCATTAAGACATATTGTACTTGAATGTTTACCTTGAGAAACGTGAGGTGAAAATGATCGATTGACAAGAAAAGGCCATTTATTGTCACTCATGGCTTCACAAGCCTTATTACTCGCCTTAAAGGGTTTTATAATCTTATTATTTATTTTAACTTGTATTTTTTTTACATTTTTCATTAAGACATATTGTACTTGAATGTTTACCTTGAGAAACGTGAGGTGAAAGCGATCGATTGACAAGAAAAGGCCATTTATTGTCACTCATGGCTTCAAAAGCCTTATTACTCGCCTTAAAGGGTTTTATAATCTTATTATTTATTTTAACTTGTATTTTTTTACATTTTTCATTAAGACAGACTGTAATTGAATTTTTACCTCGGGACACGTAAAGTGAAAGCCATCCATTGACAAGAAAAGTCCATTTGCAGTCACTCATGCCTTTGAAAGCCTTATTACTCGCTTTAAAGGCTTTTATAATCTTATTATTGATTTTAACTTGAACTTTTTTACATTCTTCATTAAGAAAGATTGTAATTGAATGTTTACCTCGAGAAACGTGAAGCGAAAGTCATCGATTGACAAGAAAAGTCCATTTGCAGTCACTCATGCCTTTGAAAACCCTATTCCCCTCTTTAAATTGTTTTATGATCTCATTATTAATTTTAAATTGAATGTTTTTACATTTTTTATTAAAACAGATTCAAATTGAATGTTTACCTCGAGAAACGTGAAGTGAAAGTGATCGATTGACAAGAACAGTCCATTTACAGTCACTCATGGCTTCAAAAGCCTTACTACTCACCTTAAAGGGTTTTATAATCTTATTATTGATTTTAACTTGTATTTTTTTACATTTTTCATTCAGACAGATTGTAATTGAATGTTTACCTCGAGAAACGTGAAGCGAAAGCCATCCACTGACAAGAAAAGTCCATTTGCAGTCACTGATGCCTTCGAAAGCCTTATTCGCCTCTTTAAATGGTTTTATAATCTCGTTATTAATTTAAGGTTGAATTTTTTTACATTTTTCATTCGAACATATTATAATTGAATGGTTACCTTGAGAAATGTGAAGTGAAAGCGATCGATTGACAAGAAAAGTTCATTTATAGTCACTCATGGCTTCAAAAGCCTTATTACTCGCCTTAAAGGGTTTTATAATCTTATTATTAATTTTAACTTGTAGTTTTTTACATTTCTCATTAAGATAGATTGTAATTGAATGTTTACCTCGGGAAACATGAAGCGAAAGTGATCGATTGACAAGAAAAGTCCATTTATAGTCACTCATGGCTTCTAAAGCCTTATTACTCGCTTTAAAGGGTTTTATAATCTTATTATTAATTTTAAGTTGTATTTTTTTACATTTTTCATCAAAACAGATTGTAATTGAATGTTTACCTCGAGAAACGTGAAGCGAAAGCCATCCATTGACAAGAAAAGTCCCTTTGCAGTCACTCATCCCTTCGAAAGCCTTATTCGCCCCTTTAAATGGTTCTACAATCTCGTTATTAATTTAAGGTTGAATTTTTTTACATTTTTCATTAGAACATATTATAATTGAATGTTTACCTTGAGAAACGTGAAGTGAAAGCGATCGATTGACAAGAAAAGTCCATTTATAATCACTCATGGCTTCAAATGCCTTATTACTCGCCTTAAAGGGTTTTATAATCTTATTATTGATTTTAACTTGTATTTTTTTACATTTCTCATTAAGATAGATTGTAATTGAATGTTTACCTCGGGAAACATGAAGCGAAAGTGATCGATTGACAAGAAAAGTCCATTTATAGTCACTCATGGCTTCAAAAGCCTTATTACTCGCTTTAAAGGGTTTTATAATCTTATTATTACTTTTAAGTTATATTTTTTTACATTTTTCATCAAAACAGATTGTAATTGAATGTTTACCTCGAGAAACATGTAGCGAAAGTCATCCATTGACAAGAAATGTCTATTTGCAGTCACTAATCCCTTCGAAAGCCTTATTCACCTCTTTAAATGGTTTTATAATCTCGTTATTAATTTAAGGTTGAATTTTTTTATATTTTTCATTAAAACATATTATAATTAAATGTTTACCTTAAGAAACGTGAAGTGAAAGCGATCGATTGACGAGAAAAGGCCATTTATAGTCATTCATGGCTTCAAGAGCCTTATTACTCGCCCTAAAGGGTTTTATAATCTCATTACTGTTTTTAACTTGTATTTTTTTTACATTTTTCATCAAAACAGATTGTAATTGAATGTTTACCTCGAGAAACGTGAAGCGAAAGTCATCCATTGACAAGAAATGTCTATTTGCAGTCACTAATCCCTTCGAAAGCCTTATTCTCCTCTTTAAATGGTTTTATAATCTCGTTATTAATTTAAGGTTGAATTTTTTTATATTTTTCATTAAAACATATTATAATTGAAAATTTACCTTAAGAAACGTGAAGTGAAAGCGATCGATTGACGAGAAAAGGCCATTTATAGTCGTTCATGGCTTCAAGAGCCTTATTACTCGCCCTAAAGGGTTTTATAATCTCATTACTGTTTTTAACTTGTATTTTTTTTACATTTTTCATTAAGACATATTGTACTTGAATGTTTACCTTGAGAAACGTGAGGTGAAAACGATCGATTGACAAGAAAAGGCCATTTATTGTCACTCATGGCTTCACAAGCCTTATTACTCGCCTTAAAGGGTTTTATAATCTTATTATTTATTTTAACTTGTATTTTTTTTACATTTTTCATTAAGACATATTGTACTTGAATGTTTACCTTGAGAAACGTGAGGTGAAAGCGATCGATTGACAAGAAAAGGCCATTTATTGTCACTCATGGCTTCAAAAGCCTTATTACTCGCCTTAAAGGGTTTTATAATCTTATTATTTATTTTAACTTGTATTTTTTTACATTTTTCATTAAGACAGACTGTAATTGAATTTTTACCTCGGGACACGTGAAGTGAAAGCCATCCATTGACAAGAAAAGTCCATTTGCAGTCACTCATGCCTTTGAAAGCCTTATTACTCGCTTTAAAGGCTTTTATAATCTTATTATTGATTTTAACTTGAACTTTTTTACATTCTTCATTAAGAAAGATTGTAATTGAATGTTTACCTCGAGAAACGTGAAGCGAAAGTCATCCATTGACAAGAAAAGTCCATTTGCAGTCACTCATGCCTTCGAAAACCCTATTCCCTTCTTTAAATTATTTTATGATCTCATTATTAATTTTAAATTGAATGTTTTTACATTTTTTATTAAAACAGATTCAAATTGAATGTTTACCTCGAGAAACGTGAAGTGAAAGTGATCGATTGACAAGAACAGTCCATTTATAGTCACTCATGGCTTCAAAAGCCTTACTACTCACCTTAAAGGGTTTTATAATCTTATTATTGATTTTAACTTGTATTTTTTTACATTTTTCATTCAGACAGATTGTAATTGAATGTTTACCTCGAGAAACGTGAAGCGAAAGCCATCCACTGACAAGAAAAGTCCATTTGCAGTCACTGATGCCTTCGAAAGCCTTATTCGCCTCTTTAAATGGTTTTATAATCTCGTTATTAATTTAAGGTTGAATTTTTTTACATTTTTCATTCGAACATATTATAATTGAATGGTTACCTTGAGAAATGTGAGGTGAAAGCGATCGATTGACAAGAAAAGGCCATTTATTGTCACTCATGGCTTCAAAAGCCTTATTACTCGCCTTAAAGGGTTTTATAATCTTATTATTTATTTTAACTTGTATTTTTTTACATTTTTCATTAAGACAGACTGTAATTGAATTTTTACCTCGGGACACGTGAAGTGAAAGCCATCCATTGACAAGAAAAGTCCATTTGCAGTCACTCATGCCTTTGAAAGCCTTATTACTCGCTTTAAAGGCTTTTATAATCTTATTATTGATTTTAACTTGAACTTTTTTACATTCTTCATTAAGAAAGATTGTAATTGAATGTTTACCTCGAGAAACGTGAAGCGAAAGTCATCCATTGACAAGAAAAGTCCATTTGCAGTCACTCATGCCTTCGAAAACCCTATTCCCTTCTTTAAATTGTTTTATGATCTCATTATTAATTTTAAATTGAATGTTTTTACATTTTTTATTAAAACAGATTCAAATTGAATGTTTACCTCGAGAAACGTGAAGTGAAAGTGATCGATTGACAAGAACAGTCCATTTATAGTCACTCATGGCTTCAAAAGCCTTACTACTCACCTTAAAGGGTTTTATAATCTTATTATTGATTTTAACTTGTATTTTTTTACATTTTTCATTCAGACAGATTGTAATTGAATGTTTACCTCGAGAAACGTGAAGCGAAAGCCATCCACTGACAAGAAAAGTCCATTTGCAGTCACTGATGCCTTCGAAAGCCTTATTCGCCTCTTTAAATGGTTTTATAATCTCGTTATTAATTTAAGGTTGAATTTTTTTACATTTTTCATTCGAACATATTATAATTGAATGGTTACCTTGAGAAATGTGAAGTGAAAGCGATCGATTGACAAGAAAAGTTCATTTATAGTCACTCATGGCTTCAAAAGCCTTATTACTCGCCTTAAAGGGTTTTATAATCTTATTATTAATTTTAACTTGTAGTTTTTTACATTTCTCATTAAGATAGATTGTAATTGAATGTTTACCTCGGGAAACATGAAGCGAAAGTGATCGATTGACAAGAAAAGTCCATTTATAGTCACTCATGGCTTCTAAAGCCTTATTACTCGCTTTAAAGGGTTTTATAATCTTATTATTAATTTTAAGTTGTATTTTTTTACATTTTTCATCAAAACAGATTGTAATTGAATGTTTACCTCGAGAAACGTGAAGCGAAAGCCATCCATTGACAAGAAAAGTCCCTTTGCAGTCACTCATCCCTTCGAAAGCCTTATTCGCCCCTTTAAATGGTTCTACAATCTCATTATTAATTTAAGGTTGAATTTTTTTACATTTTTCATTAGAACATATTATAATTGAATGTTTACCTTGAGAAACGTGAAGTGAAAGCGATCGATTGACAAGAAAAGTCCATTTATAATCACTCATGGCTTCAAATGCCTTATTACTCTCCTTAAAGGGTTTTATAATCTTATTATTGATTTTAACTTGTATTTTTTTACATTTCTCATTAAGATAGATTGTAATTGAATGTTTACCTCGAGAAACGTGAAGCGAAAGTTATCGATTGACAAGAAAAGTCCATTTATAGTCACTCATGGCTTCAAAAGCCTTATTACTCGCTTTAAAAGGTTTTATAATCTTATTATTACTTTTAAGTTATATTTTTTTACATTTTTCATCAAAACAGATTGTAATTGAATGTTTACCTTGAGAAACGTGAAGCGAAAGTCATCCATTGACAAGAAATGTCTATTTGCAGTCACTAAGCCCTTCGAAAGCCTTATTCACCTCTTTAAATGGTTTTATAATCTCGTTATTAATTTAAGGTTGAATTTTTTTATATTTTTCATTAAAACATATTATAATTAAATGTTTACCTTAAGAAACGTGAAGTGAAAGCGATCGATTGACGAGAAAAGGCCATTTATAGTCGTTCATGGCTTCAAGAGCCTTATTACTCGCCCTAAAGGGTTTTATAATCTCATTACTGTTTTTAACTTGTATTTTTTTTACATTTTTCATCAAAACAGATTGTAATTGAATGTTTACCTTGAGAAACGTGAAGCGAAAGTCATCCATTGACAAGAAATGTCTATTTGCAGTCACTAATCCCTTCGAAAGCCTTATTCGCCTCTTTAAATGGTTTTATAATCTCGTTATTAATTTAAGGTTGAATTTTTTTATATTTTTCATTAAAACATATTATAATTGAAAATTTACCTTAAGAAACGTGAAGTGAAAGCGATCGATTGACGAGAAAAGGCCATTTATAGTCGTTCATGGCTTCAAGAGCCTTATTACTCGCCCTAAAGGGTTTTATAATCTCATTACTGTTTTTAACTTGTATTTTTTTTACATTTTTCATTAAGACATATTGTACTTGAATGTTTACCTTGAGAAACGTGAGGTGAAAACGATCGATTGACAAGAAAAGGCCATTTATTGTCACTCATGGCTTCACAAGCCTTATTACTCGCCTTAAAGGGTTTTATAATCTTATTATTTATTTTAACTTGTATTTTTTTTACATTTTTCATTAAGACATATTGTACTTGAATGTTTACCTTGAGAAACGTGAGGTGAAAGCGATCGATTGACAAGAAAAGGCCATTTATTGTCACTCATGGCTTCAAAAGCCTTATTACTCGCCTTAAAGGGTTTTATAATCTTATTATTTATTTTAACTTGTATTTTTTTACATTTTTCATTAAGACAGACTGTAATTGAATTTTTACCTCGGGACACGTGAAGTGAAAGCCATCCATTGACAAGAAAAGTCCATTTGCAGTCACTCATGCCTTTGAAAGCCTTATTACTCGCTTTAAAGGCTTTTATAATCTTATTATTGATTTTAACTTGAACTTTTTTACATTCTTCATTAAGAAAGATTGTAATTGAATGTTTACCTCGAGAAACGTGAAGCGAAAGTCATCCATTGACAAGAAAAGTCCATTTGCAGTCACTCATGCCTTCGAAAACCCTATTCCCCTCTTTAAATTGTTTTATGATCTCATTATTAATTTTAAATTGAATGTTTTTACATTTTTTATTAAAACAGATTCAAATTGAATGTTTACCTCAAGAAACGTGAAGTGAAAGTGATCGATTGACAAGAACAGTCCATTTATAGTCACTCATGGCTTCAAAAGCCTTACTACTCACCTTAAAGGGTTTTATAATCTTATTATTGATTTTAACTTGTATTTTTTTACATTTTTCATTCAGACAGATTGTAATTGAATGTTTACCTCGAGAAACGTGAAGCGAAAGCCATCCACTGACAAGAAAAGTCCATTTGCAGTCACTGATGCCTTCGAAAGCCTTATTCGCCTCTTTAAATGGTTTTATAATCTCGTTATTAATTTAAGGTTGAATTTTTTTACATTTTTCATTCGAACATATTATAATTGAATGGTTACCTTGAGAAATGTGAAGTGAAAGCGATCGATTGACAAGAAAAGTTCATTTATAGTCACTCATGGCTTCAAAAGCCTTATTACTCGCCTTAAAGGGTTTTATAATCTTATTATTAATTTTAACTTGTAGTTTTTTACATTTCTCATTAAGATAGATTGTAATTGAATGTTTACCTCGGGAAACATGAAGCGAAAGTGATCGATTGACAAGAAAAGTCCATTTATAGTCACTCATGGCTTCTAAAGCCTTATTACTCGCTTTAAAGGGTTTTATAATCTTATTATTAATTTTAAGTTGTATTTTTTTACATTTTTCATCAAAACAGATTGTAATTGAATGTTTACCTCGAGAAACGTGAAGCGAAAGCCATCCATTGACAAGAAAAGTCCCTTTGCAGTCACTCATCCCTTCGAAAGCCTTATTCGCCCCTTTAAATGGTTCTACAATCTCATTATTAATTTAAGGTTGAATTTTTTTACATTTTTCATTAGAACATATTATAATTGAATGTTTACCTTGAGAAACGTGAAGTGAAAGCGATCGATTGACAAGAAAAGTCCATTTATAATCACTCATGGCTTCAAATGCCTTATTACTCTCCTTAAAGGGTTTTATAATCTTATTATTGATTTTAACTTGTATTTTTTTACATTTCTCATTAAGATAGATTGTAATTGAATGTTTACCTCGAGAAACGTGAAGCGAAAGTTATCGATTGACAAGAAAAGTCCATTTATAGTCACTCATGGCTTCAAAAGCCTTATTACTCGCTTTAAAAGGTTTTATAATCTTATTATTACTTTTAAGTTATATTTTTTTACATTTTTCATCAAAACAGATTGTAATTGAATGTTTACCTTGAGAAACGTGAAGCGAAAGTCATCCATTGACAAGAAATGTCTATTTGCAGTCACTAATCCCTTCGAAAGCCTTATTCACCTCTTTAAATGGTTTTATAATCTCGTTATTAATTTAAGGTTGAATTTTTTTATATTTTTCATTAAAACATATTATAATTAAATGTTTACCTTAAGAAACGTGAAGTGAAAGTGATCGATTGACGAGAAAAGGCCATTTATAGTCGTTCATGGCTTCAAGAGCCTTATTACTCGCCCTAAAGGGTTTTATAATCTCATTACTGTTTTTAACTTGTATTTTTTTTACATTTTTCATCAAAACAGATTGTAATTGAATGTTTACCTTGAGAAACGTGAAGCGAAAGTCATCCATTGACAAGAAATGTCTATTTGCAGTCACTAATCCCTTCGAAAGCCTTATTCGCCTCTTTAAATGGTTTTATAATCTCGTTATTAATTTAAGGTTGAATTGTTTTATATTTTTCATTAAAACATATTATAATTGAAAATTTACCTTAAGAAACGTGAAGTGAAAGCGATCGATTGACGAGAAAAGGCCATTTATAGTCGTTCATGGCTTCAAGAGCCTTATTACTCGCCCTAAAGGGTTTTATAATCTCATTACTGTTTTTAACTTGTATTTTTTTTACATTTTTCATTAAGACATATTGTACTTGAATGTTTACCTTGAGAAACGTGAGGTGAAAACGATCGATTGACAAGAAAAGGCCATTTATTGTCACTCATGGCTTCACAAGCCTTATTACTCGCCTTAAAGGGTTTTATAATCTTATTATTTATTTTAACTTGTATTTTTTTTACATTTTTCATTAAGACATATTGTACTTGAATGTTTACCTTGAGAAACGTGAGGTGAAAGCGATCGATTGACAAGAAAAGGCCATTTATTGTCACTCATGGCTTCAAAAGCCTTATTACTCGCCTTAAAGGGTTTTATAATCTTATTATTTATTTTAACTTGTATTTTTTTACATTTTTCATTAAGACAGACTGTAATTGAATTTTTACCTCGGGACACGTGAAGTGAAAGCCATCCATTGACAAGAAAAGTCCATTTGCAGTCACTCATGCCTTTGAAAGCCTTATTACTCGCTTTAAAGGCTTTTATAATCTTATTATTGATTTTAACTTGAACTTTTTTACATTCTTCATTAAGAAAGATTGTAATTGAATGTTTACCTCGAGAAACGTGAAGCGAAAGTCATCCATTGACAAGAAAAGTCCATTTGCAGTCACTCATGCCTTCGAAAACCCTATTCCCCTCTTTAAATTGTTTTATGATCTCATTATTAATTTTAAATTGAATGTTTTTACATTTTTTATTAAAACAGATTCAAATTGAATGTTTACCTCGAGAAACGTGAAGTGAAAGTGATCGATTGACAAGAACAGTCCATTTATAGTCACTCATGGCTTCAAAAGCCTTACTACTCACCTTAAAGGGTTTTATAATCTTATTATTGATTTTAACTTGTATTTTTTTACATTTTTCATTCAGACAGATTGTAATTGAATGTTTACCTCGAGAAACGTGAAGCGAAAGCCATCCACTGACAAGAAAAGTCCATTTGCAGTCACTGATGCCTTCGAAAGCCTTATTCGCCTCTTTAAATGGTTTTATAATCTCGTTATTAATTTAAGGTTGAATTTTTTTACATTTTTCATTCGAACATATTATAATTGAATGTTTACCTTGACAAATGTGAAGTGAAAGCGATCGATTGACAAGAAAAGTTCATTTATAGTCACTCATGGCTTCAAAAGCCTTATTACTCGCCTTAAAGGGTTTTATAATCTTATTATTGATTTTAACTTGTAGTTTTTTACATTTCTCATTAAGATAGATTGTAATTGAATGTTTACCTCAGGAAACATGAAGCGAAAGTGATCGATTGACAAGAAAAGTCCATTTATAGTCACTCATGGCTTCTAAAGCCTTATTACTCGCTTTAAAGGGCTTTATAATCTTATTATTAATTTTAAGTTGTATTTTTTTACATTTTTCATCAAAACAGATTGTAATTGAATGTTTACCTCGAGAAACGTGAAGCGAAAGCCATCCATTGACAAGAAAAGTCCCTTTGCAGTCACTCATCCCTTCGAAAGCCTTATTCGCCCCTTTAAATGGTTCTACAATCTCGTTATTAATTTAAGGTTGAATTTTTTTACATTTTTCATTAGAACATATTATAATTGAATGTTTACCTTGAGAAACGTGAAGTGAAAGCGATCGATTGACAAGAAAAGTCCATTTATAATCACTCATGGCTTCAAATGCCTTATTACTCGCCTTAAAGGGTTTTATAATCTTATTATTGATTTTAACTTGTATTTTTTTACATTTCTCATTAAGATAGATTGTAATTGAATGTTTACCTCGGGAAACGTGAAGCGAAAGTGATCGATTGACAAGAAAAGTCCATTTATAGTCACTCATGGCTTCAAAAGCCTTATTACTCGCTTTAAAGGGTTTTATAATCTTATTATTACTTTTAAGTTATATTTTTTTACATTTTTCATCAAAACAGATTGTAATTGAATGTTTACCTCGAGAAACATGTAGCGAAAGTCATCCATTGACAAGAAATGTCTATTTGCAGTCACTAATCCCTTCGAAAGCCTTATTCACCTCTTTAAATGGTTCTATAATCTCGTTATTAATTTAAGGTTGAATTTTTTTATATTTTTCATTAAAACATATTATAATTAAATGTTTACCTTAAGAAACGTGAAGTGAAAGCGATCGATTGACGAGAAAAGGCCATTTATAGTCATTCATGGCTTCAAGAGCCTTATTACTCGCCCTAAAGGGTTTTATAATCTCATTACTATTTTTAACTTGTATTTTTTTTACATTTTTCATCAAAACAGATTGTAATTGAATGTTTACCTCGAGAAACGTGAAGCGAAAGTCATCCATTGACAAGAAATGTCTATTTGCAGTCACTAATCCCTTCGAAAGCCTTATTCGCCTCTTTAAATGGTTTTATAATCTCGTTATTAATTTAAGGTTGAATTTTTTTATATTTTTCATTAAAACATATTATAATTGAAAATTTACCTTAAGAAACGTGAAGTGAAAGCGATCGATTGACGAGAAAAGGCCATTTATAGTCGTTCATGGCTTCAAGAGCCTTATTACTCGCCCTAAAGGGTTTTATAATCTCATTACTGTTTTTAACTTGTATTTTTTTTACATTTTTCATTAAGACATATTGTACTTGAATGTTTACCTTGAGAAACGTGAGGTGAAAACGATCGATTGACAAGAAAAGGCCATTTATTGTCACTCATGGCTTCACAAGCCTTATTACTCGCCTTAAAGGGTTTTATAATCTTATTATTTATTTTAACTTGTATTTTTTTTACATTTTTCATTAAGACATATTGTACTTGAATGTTTACCTTGAGAAACGTGAGGTGAAAGCGATCGATTGACAAGAAAAGGCCATTTATTGTCACTCATGGCTTCAAAAGCCTTATTACTCGCCTTAAAGGGTTTTATAATCTTATTATTTATTTTAACTTGTATTTTTTTACATTTTTCATTAAGACAGACTGTAATTGAATTTTTACCTCGGGACACGTGAAGTGAAAGCCATCCATTGACAAGAAAAGTCCATTTGCAGTCACTCATGCCTTTGAAAGCCTTATTACTCGCTTTAAAGGCTTTTATAATCTTATTATTGATTTTAACTTGAACTTTTTTACATTCTTCATTAAGAAAGATTGTAATTGAATGTTTACCTCGAGAAACGTGAAGCGAAAGTCATCCATTGACAAGAAAAGTCCATTTGCAGTCACTCATGCCTTCGAAAACCCTATTCCCCTCTTTAAATTGTTTTATGATCTCATTATTAATTTTAAATTGAATGTTTTTACATTTTTTATTAAAACAGATTCAAATTGAATGTTTACCTCGAGAAACGTGAAGTGAAAGGGATCGATTGACAAGAACAGTCCATTTATAGTCACTCATGGCTTCAAAAGCCTTACTACTCACCTTAAAGGGTTTTATAATCTTATTATTGATTTTAACTTGTATTTTTTTACATTTTTCATTCAGACAGATTGTAATTGAATGTTTACCTCGAGAAACGTGAAGCGAAAGCCATCCACTGACAAGAAAAGTCCATTTGCAGTCACTGATGCCTTCGAAAGCCTTATTCGCCTCTTTAAATGGTTTTATAATCTCGTTATTAATTTAAGGTTGAATTTTTTTACATTTTTCATTCGAACATATTATAATTGAATGTTTACCTTGAGAAATGTGAAGTGAAAGCAATCGATTGACAAGAAAAGTTCATTTATAGTCACTCATGGCTTCAAAAGCCTTATTACTCGCCTTAAAGGGTTTTATAATCTTATTATTGATTTTAACTTGTAGTTTTTTACATTTCTCATTAAGATAGATTGTAATTGAATGTTTACCTCGGGAAACATGAAGCGAAAGTGATCGATTGACAAGAAAAGTCCATTTATAGTCACTCATGGCTTCTAAAGCCTTATTACTCGCTTTAAAGGGCTTTATAATCTTATTATTAATTTTAAGTTGTATTTTTTTACATTTTTCATCAAAACAGATTGTAATTGAATGTTTACCTCGAGAAACGTGAAGCGAAAGCCATCCATTGACAAGAAAAGTCCCTTTGCAGTCACTCATCCCTTCGAAAGCCTTATTCGCCCCTTTAAATGGTTCTACAATCTCGTTATTAATTTAAGGTTGAATTTTTTTACATTTTTCGTTAGAACATATTATAATTGAATGTTTACCTTGAGAAACGTGAAGTGAAAGCGATCGATTGACAAGAAAAGTCCATTTATAATCACTCATGGCTTCAAATGCCTTATTACTCGCCTTAAAGGGTTTTATAATCTTATTATTGATTTTAACTTGTATTTTTTTACATTTCTCATTAAGATAGATTGTAATTGAATGTTTACCTCGGGAAACGTGAAGCGAAAGTGATCAATTGACAAGAAAAGTCCATTTATAGTCACTCATGGCTTCAAAAGCCTTATTACTCGCTTTAAAGGGTTTTATAATCTTATTATTACTTTTAAGTTATATTTTTTTACATTTTTCATCAAAACAGATTGTAATTGAATGTTTACCTTGAGAAACGTGAATCGAAAGTCATCCATTGACAAGAAATGTCTATTTGCAGTCACTAATCCCTTCGAAAGCCTTATTCACCTCTTTAAATGGTTCTATAATCTCGTTATTAATTTAAGGTTGAATTTTTTTATATTTTTCATTAAAACATATTATAATTAAATGTTTACCTTAAGAAACGTGAAGTGAAAGCGATCGATTGACGAGAAAAGGCCATTTATAGTCATTCATGGCTTCAAGAGCCTTATTACTCGCCCTAAAGGGTTTTATAATCTCATTACTATTTTTAACTTGTATTTTTTTTACATTTTTCATCAAAACAGATTGTAATTGAATGTTTACCTCGAGAAACGTGAAGCGAAAGTCATCCATTGACAAGAAATGTCTATTTGCAGTCACTAATCCCTTCGAAAGCCTTATTCGCCTCTTTAAATGGTTTTATAATCTCGTTATTAATTTAAGGTTGAATTTTTTTATATTTTTCATTAAAACATATTATAATTGAAAATTTACCTTAAGAAACGTGAAGTGAAAGCGATCGATTGACGAGAAAAGGCCATTTATAGTCGTTCATGGCTTCAAGAGCCTTATTACTCGCCCTAAAGGGTTTTATAATCTCATTACTGTTTTTAACTTGTATTTTTTTTACATTTTTCATTAAGACATATTGTACTTGAATGTTTACCTTGAGAAACGTGAGGTGAAAGCGATCGATTGACAAGAAAAGGCCATTTATTGTCACTCATGGCTTCAAAAGCCTTATTACTCGCCTTAAAGGGTTTTATAATCTTATTATTTATTTTAACTTGTATTTTTTTACATTTTTCATTAAGACAGACTGTAATTGAATTTTTACCTCGGGACACGTGAAGTGAAAGCCATCCATTGACAAGAAAAGTCCATTTGCAGTCACTCATGCCTTTGAAAACCTTATTACTCGCTTTAAAGGCTTTTATAATCTTATTATTGATTTTAACTTGAACTTTTTTACATTCTTCATTAAGAAAGATTGTAATTGAATATTTACCTCGAGAAACGTGAAGCGAAAGTCATCCATTGACAAGAAAAGTCCATTTGCATCACTCATGCCTTCGAAAACCCTATTCCCCTCTTTAAATTATTTTATGATCTTATTATTAATTTTAAATTGAATGTTTTTACATTTTTTGTTAAAACAGATTCAAATTGAATCTTTACCTCGAGAAACGTGAAGTGAAAGCGATCAATTGACAAGAAAAGTCCATTTATAGTCACTCATGGCTTCAAAAGCCTTACTACTCACCTTAAAGGGTTTTATAATCTTATTATTGATTTTAACTTGTATTTTTTTACATTTTTCATTAAGACAAATTGTAATTGAATGTTTACCTCGAGAAACGTGAAGCGAAAGCCATCCACTGACAAGAAAAGTCCATTTGCAGTCACTAATGCCTTCGAAAGCCTTATTCGCCTCTTTAAATGGTTTTATAATCTCGTTATTACTTTAAGGTTGAATTTTTTTACATTTTTCATTCGAACATATTATAATTGAATGTTTACCTTGAGAAATGTGAAGTGAAAGCGATCGATTGACAAGAAAAGTCCATTTATAGTCACTCATGGCTTCAAAAGCCTTATTACTCGCTTTAAAGGGTTTTATAATCTTATTATTAATTTTAAGTTGTATTTTTTTACATTTTTCATCAAAACAGATTGTAATTGAATGTTTACCTCGAGAAACGTGAAGCGAAAGCCATCCATTGACAAGAAAAGTCCATTTGCAGTCACTCATCCCTTCGAAAGCCTTATTCGCCCCTTTAAATGGTTCTATAATCTCGTTATTAATTTAAGGTTGAATTTTTTTACATTTTTCATTAGAACATATTATAATTGAATGTTTACCTTGAGAAACGTGAAGTGAAAGCGATCGATTGACAAGAAAAGTCCATTTATAATCACTCATGGCATCAAATGCCTTATTACTCGCCTTAAAGGGTTTAATAATCTTATTATTGATTTTAACTTGTATTTTTTTACATTTCTCATTAAGATAGATTGTAATTGAATGTTTACCTCAGGAAACGTGAAGCGAAAGTGATCGATTGACAAGAAAAGTCCATTTATAGTCACTCATGGCTTCTAAAGCCTTATTACTCGCTTTAAAGAGTTTTATAATCTTATTATTAATTTTAAGTTATATTTTTTTACATTTTTCATCAAAACAGATTGTAATTGAATGTTTACCTCGAGAAACGTGAAGCGAAAGTCATCCATTGACAAGAAATGTCTATTTGCAGTCACTAATCCCTTCGAAAGCCTTATTCGCCTCTTTAAATGGTTTTATAGTCTCGTTATTAATTTAAGGTTGAAGTTTTTTATATTTTTCATTAAAACATATTATAATTGAATGTTTACCTTAAGAAACGTGAAGTGAAAGTGATCGATTGACGAGAAAAGACCATTTATAGTCATTCATGGCTTCAAGAGCCTTATTACTTGCCCTAAAGGGTTTTATAATCTCATTACTGTTTTTAACTTGTATTTTTTTACATTTTTCATTAAGACAGATTGTAATTGAATGTTTACCTTGAGAAACGTGAGGTGAAAGCGATCGATTGACAAGAAAAGGCCATTTATTGTTACTCATGGCTTCAAAAGCCTTATTACTCGCCTTAAAGGGTTTTATAATCTTATTATTGATTTTAACTTGTATTTTTTACATTTTTCACTAAAACAGATTGTAATTGAATGTTTACCTCGGGAAATGTGAAGCGAAAGCCATCCACTAACAGGATAAGTCCATTTGCGGTCACTCATGCCTTCGAAAGCCTTATTCCCCTCTTTAAATGTTTTTATAATCTCGTTATTAATTTAAAGTTGAATAATTTTACATTTTTCATTAAAACATAATATAATTGAATGGTTACCTTGAGAACGTGAAGTGAAAGCGATCGATTGATAAGAAAAGGACATTTATAGTCACTCATGGCTTCAAAAGCCTTATTACTCACCTTAAAGGGTTTTATAATCTTATTATTGATTTTAACTTGTATTTTTTTATATTTTTCATTAAGACAGATTGTAATTGAATTTTTACCTCGGGACACGTGAAGTGAAAGCCATCCATTGACAAGAAAAGTCCATTTGCAGTCACTCATGCCTTCGAAAGCCTTATTGCTCGCTTTAAAGGCTTTTATAATCTTATTATTGATTTTAACTTGAACTTTTATACATTTTTCATTAAGAAAGATTGTAATTGAATGTTTACCTCGAGAAACGTGAAGCGAAAGCCATCCATTGACAAGAAAAGTCCATTTGTAGTCACTCATGCGTTCGAAAGCCTTATTCGCCTCTTTAAATGGTTTTATAATCTCGTTATTAATTTAAGGTTGAATTTTTTTACATTTTTCATTAAAACATATTATGATTGAATGTTTACTTCGAGAAACGTGCAGTGAAAGCGATCGATTAACAAGAAAAGTCCATTTATAATCACTCATGGCTTCAAAAGCCTTATTACTGTCCTTAAAGGGTTTTATAATCTTTTTATTGATTTTAACTTGTATTTTTTTACATTTCTCATTAAGATAGGTTGTAATTGAATGTTTACCTCAGGAAACATGAAGCGAAAGGGATCGATTGACAAGAAAAGTCCATTTATAGTCACTCATGGCTTCTAAAGCCTTATTACTCGCCTTAAAGGGTTTTATAATCTTATTATTGATTTTAACTTGTATCTTTTTACATTTCTCATTAAGATAGATTGTAATTGAATGTTTACCTCGAGAAACGTGAAGCGAAAGTGATCGATTGACAAGAAAAGGCCATTGATAGTCATTCATGGCTTCAAGAGCCTTATTACTCGCCCTAAAGGGTTTTATAATCTCATTACTGTTTTTAACTTGTATTGTTTTTACATTTTTCATTAAGACATATTGTAATTGAATGTTTACCTTGAGAAACGTGAGGTGAAAATGATCGATTGACAAGAAAAGGCCATTTATTGTCACTCATGCCTTCAAAAGCCTTATTACTCGGCTTAAAGGTTTTTATAATCTTATTATTGATTTTAACTTGTATTTGTTACATTTTTCACTAAAACAGATTGTAATTGAATGTTTACCTCGAGAAATATGAAGCGAATGCCATCCATTGACAGAAAAAGTCCATTTACGGTCACTCATGCCTTCGAAAGCCTTATTCCCCTCTTTAAATGTTTTTATAATCTCGTTATTAATTTAAAGTTGAATAATTTTACATTTTTCATTAAAACAAATTATAATTGAATGTTTACCTTGAGAAACGTGAAGTCAAAGCGATCGATTGATAAGAAAAGGACATTTATAGTCACTCATGGCTTCAAAAGCCTTATTACTCGCCTTAAAGGGTTTTATAATCTTATTATTGATTTTAACTTGTATTTTTTTACATTTTTCATTAAGACAGATTGTAATTGAATTTTTACCTCGGGACACGTTAAGTGAAAGGCATCCATTGATAAGAAAAGTCCATTTGCAGTCACTCATGCCTTCGAAAGCCTTATTGCTCGCTTTAAAGGCTTTTATAATCTTATTATTGATTTTAACTTGAACTTTTTTACATTTTTCATTAAGAAAGATTGTAATTGAATGTTTACCTCGAGAAACGTGAAGCGAAAGCCATCCATTGACAAGAAAAGTCCATTTGTAGTCACTCATGCCTTCGAAAGCCTTATTCGCCTCTTTAAATGGTTTTATAATCTCGTTATTAATTTAAGGTTGAATTTTTTTACATTTTTCATTAAAACATATTATGATTGAATGTTTACTTTGAGAAACGTGCAGTGAAAGCGATCGATTAACAAGAAAAGTCCATTTATAGTCACTCATGGCTGAAAAAGCCTTATTACTGTCCTTAAAGGGTTTTATAATCTTATTATTGATTTTAACTTGTATTTTTTTACATTTCTCATTAAGATAGGTTGTAATTGAATGTTTACCTCGGGAAACATGAAGCGAAAGGGATCGATTGACAAGAAAAGTCTATTTATAGTCACTCATGGCTTCTAAAGCCTTATTACTCGCCTTAAAGGGTTTTATAATCTTATTATTGATTTTAACTTGTATTTTTTTACATTTCTCATTAATATAGATTGTAATTGAATGTTTACCTCGAGAAACGTGAAGCGAAAGTGATCGATTGACAAGAAAAGTCCATTTATAGTCACTCATGGCTTCTAAAGCCTTATTACTCGCTTTAAAGGGTTTTATAATCTTATTATTAATTTTAAGTTGTATTTTTTTACATTTTTCATCAAAACAGATTATATTTGAATGTTTACCTCGAGAAACGTGAAGCGAAAGCCATCCATTGACAAGAAAAGTCCATTTGCAGTCACTCATCCCTTCGAAAGACTTATTCGTCTCTTTAAATGGTTTTATAATCTCGTTATTAATTTAAGGTTGAATTTTTTTACATTTTTCATTAAAACATATTATAATTGAATGTTTACCTTGAGAAACGTGAAGTGAAAGCGATCGATTGACAAGAAAAGGCCATTGATAGTCATTCATGGCTTCAAGAGCCTTATTACTCGCCTTAAAGGGTTTTATAATCTCAGTACTATTTTTAACTTGTATGTTTTTTTACATTTTTCATTAAGACATATTGTAATTGAATGTTTACCTTGAGAAACGTGAGGTGAAAGCGATCAATTGACAAGAAAAGGCCATTTATTGTCACTCATGGCTTTAAAAGCCTTATTACTCGGCTTAAAGGGTTTTATAATCTTATTATTGATTTTAACTTGTATTTTTGACATTTTTCACTAAAACAGATTGTAATTGAATGTTTACCTCGAGAAATGTGAAGCGAAAGCCATCCATTGATAGAAAAAGTCCATTTACGGTCACTCATGCCTTCGAAAGCCTTATTCCCCTCTTTAAATGTTTTTATAATCTCGTTATTAATTTAAAGTTGAATAATTTTACATTTTTCATTAAAACATATTATGATTGAATGTTTACTTTGAGAAACGTGCAGTGAAAGCGATCGATTAACAAGAAAAGTCCATTTATAGTCACTGATGGCTTCAAAAGCCTTATTACTGTCCTTAAAGGGTTTTATAATCTTATTATTGATTTTCACTTGTATTTTTTTACATTTCTCATTAAGATTGGTTGTAATTGAGTGTTTACCTCGAGAAACGTGAAGCGAAAGGGATCGATTGACAAGAAAAGTACATTTATAGTCACTCATGGCTTCTAAAGCCTTACTACTCGCCTTAAAGGGTTTTATAATCTTATTATTGATTTTAACTTGCATTTATTTACATTTCTCATTAAGATAGATTGTAATTGAATGTTTACCTCGAGAAACGTGACGCGAAAGTGATCGATTGACAAGAAAAGTCCATTTATAGTCACTCATGGCTTCTAAAGCCTTATTACTCGCTTTAAAGGGTTTTATAATCTTATTATTAATTTTAAGTTGTATTTTTTTACATTTTTCATCAAAACAGATTATAATTGAATTTTTACCTCGAGAAACGTGAAGCGAAAGCCATCCATTGACTAGAAAAGTCCATTTGCAGTCACTCATCCCTTCGAAAGCCTTATTCGCCTCTTTAAATGGTTTTATAATCTCGTTATTAATTTAAGGTTGAATTTTTTTACATTTTTCATTAAAACATATTATAATTGAATGTTTACCTTGAGAAACGTGAAGTGAAAGCGATCGATTGATAAGAAAAGTCCATTTATAATCGCTCATGGCTTCAAAAGCCTTATTACTCGCCTTAAAGGGTTGTATAATCTTATTATTGATTTTAACTTGTATTTTTTTACATTTCTCATTAAGATAGATTGTAATTGAATGTTTACCTCGGGAAACGTGAAGCGAAAGTGATCGATTGACAAGAAAAGTCCATTTATAGTCACTCATGGCTTCTAAAGCCTTATTACTCGCTTTAAAGGGTTTTATAACCTTATTATTAATTTTAAGTTATATTTTTTTACATTTTTCATCAAAACAGATTGTAATTGAATGTTTACCTCGAGAAACGTGAAGCGAAAGTGATCGATTGACAAGAAAAGTCCATTTATAGTCACTCGTGGCTTCTAAAGCCTTATTACTCGCTTTAAAGGGTTTTATAATCTTATTATTAATTTTAAGTTGTATTTTTTTACATTTTTCATCAAAACAGATTATCATTGAATGTTTACCTCGAGAAACGTGAAGCGAAAGCCATCCATTGACAAGAAAAGTCCATTTGCAGTCACTCATCCCTTCGAAAGCCTTATTCGCCTCTTTAAATGGTTTTATAATCTCGTTATTAATTTAAGGTTGAATTTTTTTATATTTTTCATTAGAACATATTATAATTGAATGTTTACCTTGAGAAACGTGAAGTGAAAGCGATCAATTGATAAGAAAAGTCCATTTATAATCACTCATGGCTTCAAAAGCCTTATTACTCGCCTTAAAGGGTTTTATAATCTTATTATTGATTTTAACTTGTATTTTTTTACATTTCTCATTAAGATAGATTGTAATTGAATGTTTACCTTGGGAAACGTGAAGCGAAAGTGATCGATTGACAAGAAAAGTCCATTTATAGTCACTCATGGCTTCTAAAGCCTTATTACTCGCTTTAAAGGGTTTTATAATCTTATTATTAATTTTAAGTTATATTTTTTTACATTTTTCATCAAAACAGATTGTAATTGAATGTTTACCTCGAGAAACATGAAGCGAAAGTCATCCATTGACAAGAAATGTCTATTTGCAGTCACTAATCCCTTCGAAAGCCTTATTCGCCTCTTTAAATGGTTTTATAATCTCGTTATTAATTTAACGTTGAATTTTTTTATATTTTTCATTAAAACATATTATAATTGAATGTTTACCTTAAGAAACGTGAAGTGAAAGCGATCGACTGACGAGAAAAGGCCATTTATAGTCATTCATGGCTTCAAGAGCCTTATTACTCGCCCTAAAGGGTTTTATAATCTCATTACTGTTTTTAACTTGTATTTTTTTACATTTTTCATTGAGAAAGATTGTAATTGAATGTTTACCTTGAGAAACGCGAGGTGAAAGCGATCAATTGACAAGAAAAGGCCATTTATTGTCACTTATGGCTCCAAAAGCCTTATTACTCGCCTTAAAGGATTTTATAATCTTATTATTGATTTTAACTTGTATTGTTTTACATTTTTCATTAAGACAGATTGTAATTAAATTTTTACCTCAGGAAACGCGAAGCGAAAGTGATCGATTGACAAGAAAAATCCATTTACAGTCACTCATGGCTTTTAAAGCCTTATTACTCGCTTTAAAGGGTTTTATAATCTTATTATTAATTTTAAGTTGTATTTTTTTACATTTTTCATCAAAACAGATTGTAATTGAATTTTTACCTCGAGAAACGTGAAGCGAAAGCCATCCATTGACAAGAAAAGTCCATTTGCAGTCACTCATCCCTTCGAAAGCCTAATTCGCCTCTTTCAATGGTTCTATAATCTCGTTATTAATTTAAGGCTGAATTTTTGTACATTTTTCATTAAAACATATTATAATTGAATGTTTACCTTGAGAAACGTGAAGTGAAAGCGATCGATTGACAAGAAAAGGCCATTTATAGTCATTCATGGCTTCAAGAGCCTTATTACTCGCCCTAAATGGTTTTATAATCTCATTACTGTTTTTAACTTGTATTTTTTTACATTTTTCATTAAGACAGATTGTAATTGAATGTTTACCTTGAGAAACGTGAGGTGAAAGCGATCGATTGACAAGAAAAGGCCATTTATTGTCACCCATGGCTTCAAAAGCCTTATTACTCGCCTTAAAAGGGTTTTATAATCTTATTATTGATTTTAACTTGTATTTTTCAAATTTTTCACTAAAACAGATTGTAATTGAATGTTTACCTCGGGAAATGTGAAGCGAAACCCATCCACTAACAGGAAAAGTCCATTTGCGGTCACTCATGCCTTCGAAAGCCTTATTCCCCTCTTTAAATGTTTTTATAATCTCGTTATTAATTTAAAGTTGAATAATTTTACATTTTTCATTAAAACATATTATAATTGAATGTTTACCTTGAGAAACGTGAAGTGAAAGCGATCGATCGATAAGAAAAGGACATTTATAGTCACTCATGGCTTCAAAAGCCTTATTACTCACCTTAAAGGGTTTTATAATCTTATTATTGATTTTAACTTGTATTTTTTTACATTTTTCATTAAGAAAGATTGTAATTGAATGTTTACCTCGAGAAACGTGAAGCAAAAGCCATCCATTGACAAGAAAAGTCCATTTGCAGTCACTCATCCCTTCGAAAGCCTTATTCGCCTCTTTAAATGGTTTTATAATCTCGTTATTAATTTAAGGTTGAATTTTTTTACATTTTTCATTAAAACATATTATAATTGAATGTTTACCTTGAGAAACGTGAAGTGAAAGCGATCGATTGACAAGAAAAGGCCATTGATAGTCATTCATGGCTTCAAGAGCCTTATTACTCGCCCTAAAGGGTTTTATAATCTCATTACTCTTTTTAATTTGTATTTTTTTTACATTTTTCATTAAGACATATTGTAATTGAATGTTTACCTTGAGCAACGTGAGGTGAAAGCGATCGATTGACAAGAAAAGGCCATTTATTGTCACTCATGGCTTCAAAAGCCTTATTACTCGGCTTAAAGGGTTTTATAATCTTATTATTGATTTTAACTTGTATTTTTTACATTTTTCACTAAAACAGATTGTAATTGAATGTTTACCTCGAGAAACGTGAAGCGAAAGTCATCCATTGACAAGAAAAGTCTATTTGCAGTCACTAATTCCTTCGAAAGCCTTATTCGCCTCTTTAAATGGTTTTATAATCTCGTTATTAATTTAAGGTTGAATTTTTTTATATTTTTCATTAAAACATATTATAATTGACTGTTTACCTTAAGAAACGTGAAGTGAAAGCGATCGATTGACGAGAAAAGGCCATTTATAGTCATTCATGGCTTCAAGAGCCTTATTACTCGCCATAAAGGGTTTTATAATCTCATTACTGTTTTTAACTTGTATTTTTTTACATTTTTCATTAAGACAGATTGTAATTGGATGTTTACCTTGAGAAACGTGAGGGAAAAGCGATCGATTGACAAGAAAAGGCCATTTATTGTCACTCATGGCTTCAAAAGCCTTATTACTCGCCTTAAAGGATTTTATAATCTTATTATTGATTTTAACTTGTATTTTTTTACATTTTTCATTAAGACAGATTGTAATTAAATTTTTACCTCAGGAAACGTGAAGCGAAAGTCATCGATTGACAAGAAAAGTCCATTTATAGTCACTCATGGCTTCTAAAGCCTTATTACTCGCTTTAAAGGGTTTTATATTCTTATTATTAATTTTAAGTTGTATTTTTTTACATTTTTCATCAAAACAGATTGTAATTGAATGTTTACTTCGAGAAACGTGAAGCGAAAGCCATCCATTGACAAGAAAAGTCCATTTGCAGTCACTCATCCCTTCGAAAGCCTTATTCGCCTCTTTAAATGGTTTTATAATCTCGTTATTAATTTAAGGTTGAATTTTTTTACATTTTTCATTAAAACATATTATAATTGAATGTTTACCTTGAGAAACGTGAAGTGAAAGCGATCGATTGACAAGAAAAGGCCATTGATAGTCATTCATGGCTTCAAGAGCCTTATTACTCGCCCTAAAGGGTTTTATAATCTCATTACTCTTTTTAATTTGTATTTTTTTTTACATTTTTCATTAAGACATATTGTAATTGAATGTTTACCTTGGGCAACGTGAGGTGAAAGCGATCGATTGACAAGAAAAGGCCATTTATTGTCACTCATGGCTTCAAAAGCCTTATTACTCGGCTTAAAGGGTTTTATAATCTTATTATTGATTTTAACTTGTATTTTTTACATTTTTCACTAAAACAGATTGTAATTGAATGTTTACCTCAGGAAATGTGAAGCGAAAGCCATCCATTGACAGAAAAAGTCCATTTACGGTCACTCATGCCTTCGAAAGCCTTATTCCCCTCTTTAAATGTTTTTATAATCTCGTTATTAATTTAAAGTTGAATAATTTTACATTTTTCATTAAAACATATTATAATTGAATATTTACCTTGAGAAACGTGAAGTGAAAGCGATCGATTGATAAGAAAAGGCCATTTATAGTCACTCATGGCTTCAAAAGCCTTATTAGTCGCCTTAAAGGGTTTTATAATCTTATTATTGATTTTAACTTGTATTTTTTTACATTTTTCATTAAGACAGATTGTAATTGAATTTTTACCTCAGGACACGTGAAGTGAAAGCCATCCATTGACAAGAAAAGTCCATTTGCAGTCACTCATGCCTTTGGAAGCCTTAATACTAGCTTTAAAGGCTTTTATAATCTTGTTATTGATTTTAACTTGAGCTTTTTTACATTCTTCATTAAGAAAGATTGTAATTGAATGTTTACCATGAGAAACGTGAAGCGAAAGTCATCCATTGACAAGAAAAGTCCATTTGCAGTCACTGATGCCTTCGAAAGCCTTATTCGCCTCTTTAAATGGTTTTATAATCTCGTTATTAATTTAAGGTTGAATTTTTTTACATTTTTCATTAGAACATATTATAATTGAATGTTTACCTTGAGAAACGTGAAGTGAAAGCGATCAATTGATAAGAAAAGCCCATTTATAATCACTCATGGCTTCAAAAGCCTTATTACTCGCCTTAAAGGGTTTTATAATCTTATTATTGATTTTAACTTGTATTTTTTTACATTTCTCATTAAGATAGATTGTAATTGAATGTTTACCTTGGGAAACGTGAAGCGAAAGTGACCGATTGACAAGAAAAGTCCATTTATAGTCACTCATGACTTCTAAAGCCTTATTACTCGCTTTAAAGGGTTTTATAATCTTATTATTAATTTTAAGTTATATTTTTTTACATTTTTCATCAAAACAGATTGTAATTGAATGTTTACCTCGAGAAACATGAAGCGAAAGTCATCCATTGACAAGAAATGTCTATTTGCAGTCACTAATCCCTTCGAAAGCCTTATTCGCCTCTTTAAATGGTTTTATAATCTCGTTATTAATTTAACGTTGAATTTTTTTATATTTTTCATTAAAACATATTATAATTGAATGTTTACCTTAAGAAACGTGAAGTGAAAGCGATCGACTGACGAGAAAAGGCCATTTATAGTCATTCATGGCTTCAAGAGCCTTATTACTCGCCCTAAAGGGTTTTATAATCTCATTACTGTTTTTAACTTGTATTTTTTTACATTTTTCATTAAGACAGATTGTAATTGAATGTTTACCTTGAGAAACGTGAGGTGAAAGCGATCGATTGACAAGAAAAGGCCATTTATTGTTACTCATGGCTTCAAAAGCCTTATTACTCGCCTTAAAGGGTTTTATAATCTTATTATTGATTTTAACTTGTATTTTTTACATTTTTCACTAAAACAGATTGTAATTGAATGTTTACCTCGGGAAATGTGAAGCGAAAGCCATCCACTAACAGGATAAGTCCATTTGCGGTCACTCATGCCTTCGAAAGCCTTATTCCCCTCTTTAAATGTTTTTATAATCTCGTTATTAATTTAAAGTTGAATAATTTTACATTTTTCATTAAAACATAATATAATTGAATGGTTACCTTGAGAACGTGAAGTGAAAGCGATCGATTGATAAGAAAAGGACATTTATAGTCACTCATGGCTTCAAAAGCCTTATTACTCACCTTAAAGGGTTTTATAATCTTATTATTGATTTTAACTTGTATTTTTTTATATTTTTCATTAAGACAGATTGTAATTGAATTTTTACCTCGGGACACGTGAAGTGAAAGCCATCCATTGACAAGAAAAGTCCATTTGCAGTCACTCATGCCTTCGAAAGCCTTATTGCTCGCTTTAAAGGCTTTTATAATCTTATTATTGATTTTAACTTGAACTTTTATACATTTTTCATTAAGAAAGATTGTAATTGAATGTTTACCTCGAGAAACGTGAAGCGAAAGCCATCCATTGACAAGAAAAGTCCATTTGTAGTCACTCATGCGTTCGAAAGCCTTATTCGCCTCTTTAAATGGTTTTATAATCTCGTTATTAATTTAAGGTTGAATTTTTTTACATTTTTCATTAAAACATATTATGATTGAATGTTTACTTCGAGAAACGTGCAGTGAAAGCGATCGATTAACAAGAAAAGTCCATTTATAATCACTCATGGCTTCAAAAGCCTTATTACTGTCCTTAAAGGGTTTTATAATCTTTTTATTGATTTTAACTTGTATTTTTTTACATTTCTCATTAAGATAGGTTGTAATTGAATGTTTACCTCAGGAAACATGAAGCGAAAGGGATCGATTGACAAGAAAAGTCCATTTATAGTCACTCATGGCTTCTAAAGCCTTATTACTCGCCTTAAAGGGTTTTATAATCTTATTATTGATTTTAACTTGTATCTTTTTACATTTCTCATTAAGATAGATTGTAATTGAATGTTTACCTCGAGAAACGTGAAGCGAAAGTGATCGATTGACAAGAAAAGGCCATTGATAGTCATTCATGGCTTCAAGAGCCTTATTACTCGCCCTAAAGGGTTTTATAATCTCATTACTGTTTTTAACTTGTATTGTTTTTACATTTTTCATTAAGACATATTGTAATTGAATGTTTACCTTGAGAAACGTGAGGTGAAAATGATCGATTGACAAGAAAAGGCCATTTATTGTCACTCATGCCTTCAAAAGCCTTATTACTCGGCTTAAAGGTTTTTATAATCTTATTATTGATTTTAACTTGTATTTGTTACATTTTTCACTAAAACAGATTGTAATTGAATGTTTACCTCGAGAAATATGAAGCGAATGCCATCCATTGACAGAAAAAGTCCATTTACGGTCACTCATGCCTTCGAAAGCCTTATTCCCCTCTTTAAATGTTTTTATAATCTCGTTATTAATTTAAAGTTGAATAATTTTACATTTTTCATTAAAACAAATTATAATTGAATGTTTACCTTGAGAAACGTGAAGTCAAAGCGATCGATTGATAAGAAAAGGACATTTATAGTCACTCATGGCTTCAAAAGCCTTATTACTCGCCTTAAAGGGTTTTATAATCTTATTATTGATTTTAACTTGTATTTTTTTACATTTTTCATTAAGACAGATTGTAATTGAATTTTTACCTCGGGACACGTTAAGTGAAAGGCATCCATTGATAAGAAAAGTCCATTTGCAGTCACTCATGCCTTCGAAAGCCTTATTGCTCGCTTTAAAGGCTTTTATAATCTTATTATTGATTTTAACTTGAACTTTTTTACATTTTTCATTAAGAAAGATTGTAATTGAATGTTTACCTCGAGAAACGTGAAGCGAAAGCCATCCATTGACAAGAAAAGTCCATTTGTAGTCACTCATGCCTTCGAAAGCCTTATTCGCCTCTTTAAATGGTTTTATAATCTCGTTATTAATTTAAGGTTGAATTTTTTTACATTTTTCATTAAAACATATTATGATTGAATGTTTACTTTGAGAAACGTGCAGTGAAAGCGATCGATTAACAAGAAAAGTCCATTTATAGTCACTCATGGCTGAAAAAGCCTTATTACTGTCCTTAAAGGGTTTTATAATCTTATTATTGATTTTAACTTGTATTTTTTTACATTTCTCATTAAGATAGGTTGTAATTGAATGTTTACCTCGGGAAACATGAAGCGAAAGGGATCGATTGACAAGAAAAGTCTATTTATAGTCACTCATGGCTTCTAAAGCCTTATTACTCGCCTTAAAGGGTTTTATAATCTTATTATTGATTTTAACTTGTATTTTTTTACATTTCTCATTAATATAGATTGTAATTGAATGTTTACCTCGAGAAACGTGAAGCGAAAGTGATCGATTGACAAGAAAAGTCCATTTATAGTCACTCATGGCTTCTAAAGCCTTATTACTCGCTTTAAAGGGTTTTATAATCTTATTATTAATTTTAAGTTGTATTTTTTTACATTTTTCATCAAAACAGATTATATTTGAATGTTTACCTCGAGAAACGTGAAGCGAAAGCCATCCATTGACAAGAAAAGTCCATTTGCAGTCACTCATCCCTTCGAAAGACTTATTCGTCTCTTTAAATGGTTTTATAATCTCGTTATTAATTTAAGGTTGAATTTTTTTACATTTTTCATTAAAACATATTATAATTGAATGTTTACCTTGAGAAACGTGAAGTGAAAGCGATCGATTGACAAGAAAAGGCCATTGATAGTCATTCATGGCTTCAAGAGCCTTATTACTCGCCTTAAAGGGTTTTATAATCTCAGTACTGTTTTTAACTTGTATGTTTTTTTACATTTTTCATTAAGACATATTGTAATTGAATGTTTACCTTGAGAAACGTGAGGTGAAAGCGATCAATTGACAAGAAAAGGCCATTTATTGTCACTCATGGCTTTAAAAGCCTTATTACTCGGCTTAAAGGGTTTTATAATCTTATTATTGATTTTAACTTGTATTTTTGACATTTTTCACTAAAACAGATTGTAATTGAATGTTTACCTCGAGAAATGTGAAGCGAAAGCCATCCATTGATAGAAAAAGTCCATTTACGGTCACTCATGCCTTCGAAAGCCTTATTCCCCTCTTTAAATGTTTTTATAATCTCGTTATTAATTTAAAGTTGAATAATTTTACATTTTTCATTAAAACATATTATGATTGAATGTTTACTTTGAGAAACGTGCAGTGAAAGCGATCGATTAACAAGAAAAGTCCATTTATAGTCACTGATGGCTTCAAAAGCCTTATTACTGTCCTTAAAGGGTTTTATAATCTTATTATTGATTTTCACTTGTATTTTTTTACATTTCTCATTAAGATTGGTTGTAATTGAGTGTTTACCTCGAGAAACGTGAAGCGAAAGGGATCGATTGACAAGAAAAGTACATTTATAGTCACTCATGGCTTCTAAAGCCTTACTACTCGCCTTAAAGGGTTTTATAATCTTATTATTGATTTTAACTTGCATTTATTTACATTTCTCATTAAGATAGATTGTAATTGAATGTTTACCTCGAGAAACGTGACGCGAAAGTGATCGATTGACAAGAAAAGTCCATTTATAGTCACTCATGGCTTCTAAAGCCTTATTACTCGCTTTAAAGGGTTTTATAATCTTATTATTAATTTTAAGTTGTATTTTTTTACATTTTTCATCAAAACAGATTATAATTGAATTTTTACCTCGAGAAACGTGAAGCGAAAGCCATCCATTGACAAGAAAAGTCCATTTGCAGTCACTCATCCCTTCGAAAGCCTTATTCGCCTCTTTAAATGGTTTTATAATCTCGTTATTAATTTAAGGTTGAATTTTTTTACATTTTTCATTAAAACATATTATAATTGAATGTTTACCTTGAGAAACGTGAAGTGAAAGCGATCGATTGATAAGAAAAGTCCATTTATAATCGCTCATGGCTTCAAAAGCCTTATTACTCGCCTTAAAGGGTTGTATAATCTTATTATTGATTTTAACTTGTATTTTTTTACATTTCTCATTAAGATAGATTGTAATTGAATGTTTACCTCGGGAAACGTGAAGCGAAAGTGATCGATTGACAAGAAAAGTCCATTTATAGTCACTCATGGCTTCTAAAGCCTTATTACTCGCTTTAAAGGGTTTTATAACCTTATTATTAATTTTAAGTTATATTTTTTTACATTTTTCATCAAAACAGATTGTAATTGAATGTTTACCTCGAGAAACGTGAAGCGAAAGTGATCGATTGACAAGAAAAGTCCATTTATAGTCACTCGTGGCTTCTAAAGCCTTATTACTCGCTTTAAAGGGTTTTATAATCTTATTATTAATTTTAAGTTGTATTTTTTTACATTTTTCATCAAAACAGATTATCATTGAATGTTTACCTCGAGAAACGTGAAGCGAAAGCCATCCATTGACAAGAAAAGTCCATTTGCAGTCACTCATCCCTTCGAAAGCCTTATTCGCCTCTTTAAATGGTTTTATAATCTCGTTATTAATTTAAGGTTGAATTTTTTTATATTTTTCATTAGAACATATTATAATTGAATGTTTACCTTGAGAAACGTGAAGTGAAAGCGATCAATTGATAAGAAAAGTCCATTTATAATCACTCATGGCTTCAAAAGCCTTATTACTCGCCTTAAAGGGTTTTATAATCTTATTATTGATTTTAACTTGTATTTTTTTACATTTCTCATTAAGATAGATTGTAATTGAATGTTTACCTTGGGAAACGTGAAGCGAAAGTGATCGATTGACAAGAAAAGTCCATTTATAGTCACTCATGGCTTCTAAAGCCTTATTACTCGCTTTAAAGGGTTTTATAATCTTATTATTAATTTTAAGTTATATTTTTTTACATTTTTCATCAAAACAGATTGTAATTGAATGTTTACCTCGAGAAACATGAAGCGAAAGTCATCCATTGACAAGAAATGTCTATTTGCAGTCACTAATCCCTTCGAAAGCCTTATTCGCCTCTTTAAATGGTTTTATAATCTCGTTATTAATTTAACGTTGAATTTTTTTATATTTTTCATTAAAACATATTATAATTGAATGTTTACCTTAAGAAACGTGAAGTGAAAGCGATCGACTGACGAGAAAAGGCCATTTATAGTCATTCATGGCTTCAAGAGCCTTATTACTCGCCCTAAAGGGTTTTATAATCTCATTACTGTTTTTAACTTGTATTTTTTTACATTTTTCATTGAGAAAGATTGTAATTGAATGTTTACCTTGAGAAACGCGAGGTGAAAGCGATCAATTGACAAGAAAAGGCCATTTATTGTCACTTATGGCTCCAAAAGCCTTATTACTCGCCTTAAAGGATTTTATAATCTTATTATTGATTTTAACTTGTATTGTTTTACATTTTTCATTAAGACAGATTGTAATTAAATTTTTACCTCAGGAAACGCGAAGCGAAAGTGATCGATTGACAAGAAAAATCCATTTACAGTCACTCATGGCTTTTAAAGCCTTATTACTCGCTTTAAAGGGTTTTATAATCTTATTATTAATTTTAAGTTGTATTTTTTTACATTTTTCATCAAAACAGATTGTAATTGAATTTTTACCTCGAGAAACGTGAAGCGAAAGCCATCCATTGACAAGAAAAGTCCATTTGCAGTCACTCATCCCTTCGAAAGCCTAATTCGCCTCTTTCAATGGTTCTATAATCTCGTTATTAATTTAAGGCTGAATTTTTGTACATTTTTCATTAAAACATATTATAATTGAATGTTTACCTTGAGAAACGTGAAGTGAAAGCGATCGATTGACAAGAAAAGGCCATTTATAGTCATTCATGGCTTCAAGAGCCTTATTACTCGCCCTAAATGGTTTTATAATCTCATTACTGTTTTTAACTTGTATTTTTTTACATTTTTCATTAAGACAGATTGTAATTGAATGTTTACCTTGAGAAACGTGAGGTGAAAGCGATCGATTGACAAGAAAAGGCCATTTATTGTCACCCATGGCTTCAAAAGCCTTATTACTCGCCTTAAAAGGGTTTTATAATCTTATTATTGATTTTAACTTGTATTTTTCAAATTTTTCACTAAAACAGATTGTAATTGAATGTTTACCTCGGGAAATGTGAAGCGAAACCCATCCACTAACAGGAAAAGTCCATTTGCGGTCACTCATGCCTTCGAAAGCCTTATTCCCCTCTTTAAATGTTTTTATAATCTCGTTATTAATTTAAAGTTGAATAATTTTACATTTTTCATTAAAACATATTATAATTGAATGTTTACCTTGAGAAACGTGAAGTGAAAGCGATCGATCGATAAGAAAAGGACATTTATAGTCACTCATGGCTTCAAAAGCCTTATTACTCACCTTAAAGGGTTTTATAATCTTATTATTGATTTTAACTTGTATTTTTTTACATTTTTCATTAAGAAAGATTGTAATTGAATGTTTACCTCGAGAAACGTGAAGCAAAAGCCATCCATTGACAAGAAAAGTCCATTTGCAGTCACTCATCCCTTCGAAAGCCTTATTCGCCTCTTTAAATGGTTTTATAATCTCGTTATTAATTTAAGGTTGAATTTTTTTACATTTTTCATTAAAACATATTATAATTGAATGTTTACCTTGAGAAACGTGAAGTGAAAGCGATCGATTGACAAGAAAAGGCCATTGATAGTCATTCATGGCTTCAAGAGCCTTATTACTCGCCCTAAAGGGTTTTATAATCTCATTACTCTTTTTAATTTGTATTTTTTTTACATTTTTCATTAAGACATATTGTAATTGAATGTTTACCTTGAGCAACGTGAGGTGAAAGCGATCGATTGACAAGAAAAGGCCATTTATTGTCACTCATGGCTTCAAAAGCCTTATTACTCGGCTTAAAGGGTTTTATAATCTTATTATTGATTTTAACTTGTATTTTTTACATTTTTCACTAAAACAGATTGTAATTGAATGTTTACCTCGAGAAACGTGAAGCGAAAGTCATCCATTGACAAGAAAAGTCTATTTGCAGTCACTAATTCCTTCGAAAGCCTTATTCGCCTCTTTAAATGGTTTTATAATCTCGTTATTAATTTAAGGTTGAATTTTTTTATATTTTTCATTAAAACATATTATAATTGACTGTTTACCTTAAGAAACGTGAAGTGAAAGCGATCGATTGACGAGAAAAGGCCATTTATAGTCATTCATGGCTTCAAGAGCCTTATTACTCGCCATAAAGGGTTTTATAATCTCATTACTGTTTTTAACTTGTATTTTTTTACATTTTTCATTAAGACAGATTGTAATTGGATGTTTACCTTGAGAAACGTGAGGGAAAAGCGATCGATTGACAAGAAAAGGCCATTTATTGTCACTCATGGCTTCAAAAGCCTTATTACTCGCCTTAAAGGATTTTATAATCTTATTATTGATTTTAACTTGTATTTTTTTACATTTTTCATTAAGACAGATTGTAATTAAATTTTTACCTCAGGAAACGTGAAGCGAAAGTCATCGATTGACAAGAAAAGTCCATTTATAGTCACTCATGGCTTCTAAAGCCTTATTACTCGCTTTAAAGGGTTTTATATTCTTATTATTAATTTTAAGTTGTATTTTTTTACATTTTTCATCAAAACAGATTGTAATTGAATGTTTACTTCGAGAAACGTGAAGCGAAAGCCATCCATTGACAAGAAAAGTCCATTTGCAGTCACTCATCCCTTCGAAAGCCTTATTCGCCTCTTTAAATGGTTTTATAATCTCGTTATTAATTTAAGGTTGAATTTTTTTACATTTTTCATTAAAACATATTATAATTGAATGTTTACCTTGAGAAACGTGAAGTGAAAGCGATCGATTGACAAGAAAAGGCCATTGATAGTCATTCATGGCTTCAAGAGCCTTATTACTCGCCCTAAAGGGTTTTATAATCTCATTACTCTTTTTAATTTGTATTTTTTTTTACATTTTTCATTAAGACATATTGTAATTGAATGTTTACCTTGGGCAACGTGAGGTGAAAGCGATCGATTGACAAGAAAAGGCCATTTATTGTCACTCATGGCTTCAAAAGCCTTATTACTCGGCTTAAAGGGTTTTATAATCTTATTATTGATTTTAACTTGTATTTTTTACATTTTTCACTAAAACAGATTGTAATTGAATGTTTACCTCAGGAAATGTGAAGCGAAAGCCATCCATTGACAGAAAAAGTCCATTTACGGTCACTCATGCCTTCGAAAGCCTTATTCCCCTCTTTAAATGTTTTTATAATCTCGTTATTAATTTAAAGTTGAATAATTTTACATTTTTCATTAAAACATATTATAATTGAATATTTACCTTGAGAAACGTGAAGTGAAAGCGATCGATTGATAAGAAAAGGCCATTTATAGTCACTCATGGCTTCAAAAGCCTTATTAGTCGCCTTAAAGGGTTTTATAATCTTATTATTGATTTTAACTTGTATTTTTTTACATTTTTCATTAAGACAGATTGTAATTGAATTTTTACCTCAGGACACGTGAAGTGAAAGCCATCCATTGACAAGAAAAGTCCATTTGCAGTCACTCATGCCTTTGGAAGCCTTAATACTAGCTTTAAAGGCTTTTATAATCTTGTTATTGATTTTAACTTGAGCTTTTTTACATTCTTCATTAAGAAAGATTGTAATTGAATGTTTACCATGAGAAACGTGAAGCGAAAGTCATCCATTGACAAGAAAAGTCCATTTGCAGTCACTGATGCCTTCGAAAGCCTTATTCGCCTCTTTAAATGGTTTTATAATCTCGTTATTAATTTAAGGTTGAATTTTTTTACATTTTTCATTAGAACATATTATAATTGAATGTTTACCTTGAGAAACGTGAAGTGAAAGCGATCAATTGATAAGAAAAGCCCATTTATAATCACTCATGGCTTCAAAAGCCTTATTACTCGCCTTAAAGGGTTTTATAATCTTATTATTGATTTTAACTTGTATTTTTTTACATTTCTCATTAAGATAGATTGTAATTGAATGTTTACCTTGGGAAACGTGAAGCGAAAGTGACCGATTGACAAGAAAAGTCCATTTATAGTCACTCATGACTTCTAAAGCCTTATTACTCGCTTTAAAGGGTTTTATAATCTTATTATTAATTTTAAGTTATATTTTTTTACATTTTTCATCAAAACAGATTGTAATTGAATGTTTACCTCGAGAAACGTGAAGCAAAAGCCATCCATTGACAATAAAAGTCTATTTGCAGTCACTAATCCCTTCGAAAGCCTTATTCGCCTCTTTAAATGGTTTTATAATCTCGTTATTAACTTAAGGTTGAATTTTTTTATATTTTTCATTAAAACATATTATAATTGAATGTTTACCTTAAGAAACGTGAAGTGAAAGTGATCGATTGACGAGAAAAGGCCATTGATAGTCATTCATGGCTTCAAGAGCCTTATTACTCGCCCTAAAGGGTTTTATAATCTCATTATTGTTTTTAACTTGTATTTTTTTTAAATTTTTCATTAAGACATATTGTAATTGAATGTTTACCTTGAGAAACGTGAGGTAAAAGCGATCGATTGACAAGAAAAGGCCATTTATTGTCACTCATGGCTTCAAAAGCCTTATTACTCGGCTTAAAGGGTTTTATAATCTTATTATTGATTTTAACTTGTATTTTTTACATTTTTCACTAAAACAGATTGTAATTGAATGTTTACCTCGGGAAATGTGAAGCGAAAGCCATCCATTGACAAGAAAAGTCTATTTGCAGTCACTAATCCCTTCGAAAGCCTTATTCGCCTCTTTAAATGGTTTTATAATCTCGTTATTAATTTAAGATTGAATTTTTTTATATTTTTCATTAAAACATATTATAATTGAATGTTTACCTTAAGAAACGTGAAGTGAAAGTGATCGATTGACGAGAAAAGGCCATTGATAGTCATTCATGGCTTCAAGAGCCTTATTACTCGCCCTAAAGGGTTTTATAATCTCATTACTGTTTTCAACTTGTATTTTTTTTAAATTTTTCATTAAGACATATTGTAATTGATTGTTTACCTTGAGAAACGTGAGGTGAAAGTGATCGATTTACAAGAAAAGGCCATTTATTGTCACTCATGGCTTCAAAAGCCTTATTACTCGGCTTAAAGGGTTTTATAATCTTATTATTGATTTTAACTTGTATTGTTTTACATTTCTCATTAAGATAGATTGTAATTGAGTGTTTACCTCGGGAAACGTGAAGCGAAAGGGATCGATTGACAAGACAAGTACATTTATAGTCACTCATGGCTTCTACAGCCTTATTACTCGCCTTAAAGGGTTTTATAATCTTATTATTGATTTTAACTTGTATTTTTTACATTTTTCACTAAAACAGACTGTAATTGAATGTTTACCTCGGGAAATGTGAAGCGAAAGCTATCCACTAATAGGAAAAGTCCATTTGCGGTCACTCATGCCTTCGAAAGCCTTATTGCTCGCTTTAAAGGCTTTTATAATCTTATTATTGATTTTAACTTGAACTTTTTTACATTTTTCATTAAGAAAGATTATAATTGAATGTTTACCTCGAGAAACGTGAAGCGAAAGCCATCCATTGACAAGAAAAGTCCATTTGTAGTCACTCATGCCTTCGAAAGCCTTATTCGCCTCTTTAATTGGTTTTATAATCTCGTTATTAATTTAAGGTTGAATTTTTTTACATTTTTCATTAAAACATATTATGATTGAATGTTTACTTTGAGAAACGTGCAGTGAAAGCGATCGATTAACAAGAAAAGTCCATTTATAGCCACTCATGGCTTCAAAAGCCTTATTACTGTCCTTAAAGGGTTTTATAATCTTATTATTGATTTTCACTTGTATTTTTTTACATTTCTCATTAAGATAGGTTGTAATTGAGTGTTTACCTCGGGAAACGTGAAGCGAAAGGGATCGATTGACAAGAAAAGTACATTTATAGTCACTCATGGCTTCTAAAGCGTTACTACTCGCCTTAAAGGGTTTTATAATCTTATTATTGATTTTAACTTGTATTTTTTTACATTTCTCATTAATATAGATTCTAATTGAATGTTTACCTCGAGAAACGTGAAGCGAAAGTGATCGATTAATAAGAAAAGTCCATTTATAGTCACTCATGGCTTCTAAAGCCTTATTACTCGCTTTAAAGGGTTTTATAATCTTATTATTAATTTTAAGTTGTATTTTTTTACATTTTTCATCAAAACAGATTATAATTGAATGTTTACTTCGAGAAACGTGAAGCGAAAGCCATCCATTGACAAGAAAAGTCCATTTGCAGTCACTCATCCCTTCGAAAGCCTTATTCGCCTCTTTAAATGGTTTTATAATCTCGTTATTATTTTAAGGTTGAATTTTTTTACATTTTTCATTCAAATATATTATAATTGAATGTTTACCTTGAGAAACGTGAAGTGAAAGCGATCGATTGACAAGAAAAGGCCATTGATAGTCATTCATGGCTTCAAGAGCCTTATTACTCGCCCTAAAGGGTTTTATAATCTCATTACTCTTTTTAACTTGTATTTTTTTTACATTTTTCATTAAGACATATTGTAATTGAATGTTTACCTTGAGCAACGTGAGGTGAAAGCGATCGATTGACAAGAAAAGGCCATTTATTGTCACTCATGGCTTCAAAAGCCTTATTACTCGCCTTAAAGGGTTTTATAATCTTATTATTTATTTTAACTTGTATTTTTTTACATTTTTCATTAAGCCAGACTGTAATTGAATTTTTACCTCGGGACACGTGAAGTGAAAGCCATCCATTGACAAGAAAAGTCCATTTGCAGTCACTCATGCCTTTGAAAGCCTTAATACTCGCTTTAAAGGCTTTTATAATCTTGTTATTGATTTTAACTTGAGCTTTTTTACATTCTTCATTAAGAAAGATTGTAATTGAATGTTTACATCGAGAAACGTGAAGCGAAAGTCATCCATTGACAAGAAAAGTCCATTTGCAGTCACTAATCCCTTCGAAAGCCTTATTCGCCTCTTTAAATGGTTTTATAATCTCGTTATTAATTTAAGGTTGAATTTTTTTATATTTTTCATTAAAACATATTATAATTGAATGTTTACCTTAAGAAACGTGAAGTGAAAGCGATCGATTGACGAGAAAAGGCCATTTATAGTCATTCATGGCTTCAAGAGCCTTATTACTCGCCCTAAAGGGTTTTATAATCTCATTACTGTTTTTAACTTGTATTTTTTTTACATTTTTCATTAAGACATATTGTACTTGAATGTTTACCTTGAGAAACGTGAGGTGAAAGCGATCGATTGACAAGAAAAGGCCATTTATTGTCACTTATGGCTTCAAAAGCCTTATTACTCGCCTTAAAGGGTTTTATAATCTTATTATTTATTTTAACTTGTATTTTTTTACATTTTTCATTAAGCCAGACTGTAATTGAATTTTTACCTCGGGACACGTGAAGTGAAAGCCATCCATTGACAAGAAAAGTCCATTTGCAGTCACTCATGCCTTTGAAAACCTTATTACTCGCTTTAAAGGCTTTTATAATCTTATTATTGATTTTAACTTGAACTTTTTTACATTCTTCATTAAGAAAGATTGTAATTGAATGTTTACCTCGAGAAACGTGAAGCGAAAGTCATCCATTGACAAGAAAAGTCCATTTGCGTCACTCATGCCTTCGAAAACCCTATTCCCCTCTTTAAATTGTTTTATGATCTCATTATTAATTTTAAATTGAATGTTTTTACATTTTTTGTTAAAACAGATTCAAATTGAATCTTTACCTCGAGAAACGTGAAGTGAAAGCGATCGATTGACAAGAAAAGTCCATTTATAGTCACTCATGGCTTCAAAAGCCTTACTACTCACCTTAAAGGGTTTTATAATCTTATTATTGATTTTAACTTGTATTTTTTTACATTTTTCATTAAGACAAATTGTAATTGAATGTTTACCTCGAGAAACGTGAAGCGAAAGCCATCCACGGACAAGAAAAGTCCATTTGCAGTCACTAATGCCTTCAAAAGCCTTATTCGCCTCTTTAAATGGTTTTATAATCTCGTTATTAATTTAAGGTTGAATTTTTTTACATTTTTCATTCGAACATATTATAATTGAATGTTTACCTTGAGAAATGTGAAGTGAAAGCGATCGATTGACAAGAAAAGTCCATTTATAGTCACTCATGGCTTCAAAAGCCTTATTACTCGCCTTAAAGGGTTTTATAATCTTATTATTGATTTTAACTTGTAGTTTCTTACATTTCTCATTAAGATAGATTGTAATTGAATGTTTACCTCGGGAAACATGAAGCGAAAGTGATCGATTGACAAGAAAAGTCCATTTATAGTCACTCATTGCTTCTAAAGCCTTATTACTCGCTTTAAAGGGTTTTATAATCATATTATTAATTTTAAGTTGTATTTTTTTACATTTTTCATCAAAACAGATTGTAATTGAATGTTTACCTCGAGAAACGTGAAGCGAAAGCCATCCATTGACAAGAAAAGTCCATTTGCAGTCACTCATCCCTTCGAAAGCCTCATTCGCCCCTTTAAATGGTTCTATAATCTCGTTATTAATTTAAGGTTGAATTTTTTTACATTTTTCATTAGAACATATTATAATTGAATGTTTACCTTGAGAAACGTGAAGTGCAAGCGATCGATTGACAAGAAAAGTCCATTTATAATCACTCATGGCATCAAATGCCTTATTACTCGCCTTAAAGGGTTTTATAATCTTATTATTGATTTTAACTTGTATTTTTTTACATTTCTCATTAAGATAGATTGTAATTGAATGTTTACCTCGGGAAACGTGAAGCGAAAGTGATCGATTGACAAGAAAAGTCCATTTATAGTCACTCATGGCTTCTAAAGCCTTATTACTCGCTTTAAAGAGTTTTATAATCTTATTATTAATTTAAAGTTATACGTTTTTACATTTTTCATCAAAACAGATTGTAAGTGAATGTTTACCTCGAGAAACATGAAGCAAAAGTCATCCATTGACAAGAAATGTCTATTTGCAGTCACTAATCCCTTCGAAAGCCTTATTCGCCTCTTTAAATGGTTTTATAGTCTCGTTATTAATTTAAGGTTGAATTTTTTTATATTTTTCATTAAAACATATTATAATTGAATGTTTACCTTAAGAAACGTGAAGTGAAAGTGATCGATTGACGAGAAAAGGCCATTTATAGTCATTCATGGCTTCAAGAGCCTTATTACTCGCCCTAAAGGGTTTTATAATCTCAATACTGTTTTTAACTTGTATTTTTTTACATTTTTCATTAAGACAGATTGTAATTGAATGTTTACCTTGAGAAACGTGAGGTGAAAGCGATCGATTGACAAGAAAAGGCCATTTATTGTCACTCATGGCTTCAAAAGCCTTATTACTCGCCTTAAAGGGTTTTATAATCTTATTATTGATTTTAACTTGTATTTTTTACATTTTTCACTAAAACAGATTGTAATTGAATGTTTACCTCGGGAAATGTGAAGCGAAAGCCATCCACTAACAGGAAAAGTCCATTTGCGGTCACTCATGCCTTCGAAAGCCTTATTCCCCTCTTTAAATGTTTTTATAATCTCGTTATTAATTTAAAGTTGAATAATTTTACATTTTTCATTAAAACATATTATAATTGAATGTTTACCTTGAGAACGTGAAGTGAAAGCGATCGATTGATAGGAAAAGGACATTTATAGTCACTCATGGCTTCAAAAGCCTTATTACTCGCCTTAAAGGGTTTTATAATCTTATCATTGATTTTAACTTGTATTTTTTTACATTTTTCATTAGGACAGATTGTAATTGAATTTTTACCTCGGGACACGTGAAGTGAAAGCCATCCATTGACAAGAAAAGTCCATTTGCAGTCACTCATGCCTTCGAAAGCCTTATTGCTCGCTTTAAAGGCTTTTATAATCTTATTATTGATTTTAACTTGAACTTTTATACATTTTTCATTAAGAAAGATTGTAATTGAATGTTTACCTCGAGAAACGTGAAGCGAAAGCCATCCATTGACAAGAAAAGTCCATTTGTAGTCACTCATGCGTTCGAAAGCCTTATTCGCCTCTTTAAATGGTTTTATAATCTCGTTATTAATTTAAGGTTGAATTTTTTTACATTTTTCATTAAAACATATTATGATTGAATGTTTACTTCGAGAAACGTGCAGTGAAAGCGATCGATTAACAAGAAAAGTCCATTTATAATCACTCATGGCTTCAAAAGCCTTATTACTGTCCTTAAAGGGTTTTATAATCTTTTTATTGATTTTAACTTGTATTTTTTTACATTTCTCATTAAGATAGGTTGTAATTGAATGTTTACCTCGGGAAACATGAAGCGAAAGGGATCGATTGACAAGAAAAGTCCATTTATAGTCACTCATGGCTTCTAAAGCCTTATTACTCGCCTTAAAGGGTTTTATAATCTTATTATTGATTTTAACTTGTATTTTTTTACATTTCTCATTAAGATAGATTGTAATTGAATGTTTACCTCGAGAAACGTGAAGCGAAAGTGATCGATTGACAAGAAAAGGCCATTGATAGTCATTCATGGCTTCAAGAGCCTTATTACTCGCCCTAAAGGGTTTTATAATCTCATTACTGTTTTTAACTTGTATTGTTTTTACTTTTTTCATTAAGACATATTGTAATTGAATGTTTACCTTGAGAAACGTGAGGTGAAAATGATCGATTGACAAGAAAAGGCCATTTATTGTCACTCATGCCTTCAAAAGCCTTATTACTCGGCTTAAAGGTTTTTATAATCTTATTATTGATTTTAACTTGTATTTGTTACATTTTTCACTAAAACAGATTGTAATTGAATGTTTACCTCGGGAAATGTGAAGCGAAAGCCATCCATTGACAGAAAAAGTCCATTTACGGTCACTCATGCCTTCGAAAGCCTTATTCCCCTCTTTAAATGTTTTTATAATCTCGTTATTAATTTAAAGTTGAATAATTTCACATTTTTCATTAAAACAAATGATAATTGAATGTTTACCTTGAGAAACGTGAAGTCAAAGCGATCGATTGATAAGAAAAGGACATTTACAGTCACTCATGGCTTCAAAAGCCTTATTACTCGCCTTAAAGGGTTTTATAATCTTATTATTGATTTTAACTTGTATTTTTTTACATTTTTCATTAAGACAGATTGTAATTGAATTTTTACCTCGGGACACGTTAAGTGAAAGGCATCCATTGACAAGAAAAGTCCATTTGCAGTCACTCATGCCTTCGAAAGCCTTATTGCTCGCTTTAAAGGCTTTTATAATCTTATTATTGATTTTAACTTGAACTTTTTTACATTTTTCATTAAGAAAGATTGTAATTGAATGTTTACCTCGAGAAACAAGCGAAAGCCATCCATTGACAAGAAAAGTCCATTTGTAGTCACTCATGCCTTCGAAAGCCTTATTCGCCTCTTTAAATGGTTTTATAATCTCGTTATTAATTTAAGGTTGAATTTTTTTACATTTTTGATTAAAACATATTATGATTGAATGTTTACTTTGAGAAACGTGCAGTGAAAGCGATCGATTAACAAGAAAAGTCCATTTATAGTCACTCATGGCTGAAAAAGCCTTATTACTGTCCTTAAAGGGTTTTATAATCTTATTATTGATTTTAACTTGTATTTTTTTACATTTCTCATTAAGATAGGTTGTAATTGAATGTTTACCTCGGGAAACATGAAGCGAAAGGGATCGATTGACAAGAAAAGTCTATTTATAGTCACTCATGGCTTCTAAAGCCTTATTACTCGCCTTAAAGGGTTTTATAATCTTATTATTGATTTTAACTTGTATTTTTTTACATTTCTCATTAATATAGATTGTAATTGAATGTTTACCTCGAGAAACGTGAAGCGAAAGTGATCGATTGACAAGAAAAGTCCATTTATAGTCACTCATGGCTTCTAAAGCCTTATTACTCGCTTTAAAGGGTTTTATAATCTTATTATTAATTTTAAGTTGTATTTTTTTACATTTTTCATCAAAACAGATTATATTTGAATGTTTATCTCGAGAAACGTGAAGCGAAAGCCATCCATTGACAAGAAAAGTCCATTTGCAGTCACTCATCCCTTCGAAAGACTTATTCGTCTCTTTAAATGGTTTTATAATCTCGTTATTAATTTAAGGTTGAATTTTTTTACATTTTTCATTAAAACATATTATAATTGAATGTTTACCTTGAGAAACGTGAAGTGAAAGCGATCGATTGACAAGAAAAGGCCATTGATAGTCATTCATGGCTTCAAGAGCCTTATTACTCGCCCTAAAGGGTTTTATAATCTCAGTACTGTTTTTAACTTGTATTTTTTTTTACATTTTTCATTAAGACATATTGTAATTGAATGTTTACCTTGAGAAACGTGAGGTGAAAGCGATCAATTGACAAGAAAAGGCCATTTATTGTCACTCATGGCTTTAAAAGCCTTATTACTCGGCTTAAAGGGTTTTATAATCTTATTATTGATTTTAACTTGTATTTTTTACATTTTTCACTAAAACAGATTGTAATTGAATGTTTACCTCGAGAAATGTGAAGCGAAAGCCATCCATTGATAGAAAAAGTCCATTTACGGTCACTCATGCCTTCGAAAGCCTTATTCCCCTCTTTAAATGTTTTTATAATCTCGTTATTAATTTAAAGTTGAATAATTTTACATTTTTCATTAAAACATATTATAATTGAATGTTTACCTTGAGAAACGTGAAGTGAAAGCGATCGATTGATAAGAAAAGGCCATTTATAGTCACTCATGGCTTCAAAAGCCTTATTACTCGCCTTAAAGGGTTTTATAATCTTATTATTGATTTTAACTTGTATTTTTTTACATTTTTCATTAAGACAGATTGTAATTAAATCTTTACCTCGGGACACGTGAAGTGAAAGCCATCCATTGACAAGAAAAGTCCATTTGTAGTCACTCATCTCTTTGAAAGCCTTAGTACTCGCTTTAAAGGCTTTTATAATCTTGTTATTGATTTTAACTTGATCTTTTTTACATTCTTCATTAAGAAAGATTGTAATTGAATGTTTACCTCGAGAAACGTGAAGCGAAAGCCATCCATTGACAAGAAAAGTCCATTTCTATTCACTCGTGCCTTCGAAAGCCTTATTTGCCTCTTTAAATGGTTTTATAATCTCGTTATTGATTTAAGGTTGAATTTTTTTACATTTTTCATTAAAACATATTATGATTGAATGTTTACTTTGAGAAACGTGCAATGAAAGCGATCGATTAACAAGAAAAGTCCATTTATAGTCACTGATGGCTTCAAAAGCCTTATTACTGTCCTTAAAGGGTTTTATAATCTTATTATTGATTTTAACTTGTATTTTTTTACATTTCTCATTAAGATAGGTTGTAATTGAGTGTTTACCTCGAGAAACGTGAAGCAAAAGGGATCGATTGACAAGAAAAGTACATTTATAGTCACTCATGGCTTCTAAAGCCTTACTACTCGCCTTAAAGGGTTTTATAATCTTATTATTGATTTTAACTTGTATTTTTTTACATTTCTCATTAAGATAGATTGTAATTGAATGTTTACCTCGAGAAACGTGAAGCGAAAGTGATCGATTGACAAGAAAAGTCCATTTATAGTCACTCATGGCTTCTAAAGCCTTATTACTCGCTTTAAAGGGTTTTATAATCTTATTATTAATTTTAAGTTGTATTTTTTTATATTTTTCATCAAAACAGATTATAATTGAATTTTTACCTCGAGAAACGTGAAGCGAAAGCCATCCATTGACAAGAAAAGTCCATTTGCAGTCACTCATCCCTTCGAAAGCCTTATTCGCCTCTTTAAATGGTTTTATAATCTCGTTATTAATTTAAGGTTGAATTTTTTTACATTTTTCATTAAAACATATTATAATTGAATGTTTACCTTGAGAAACGTGAAGTGAAAGCGATCGATTGATAAGAAAAGTCCATTTATAATCGCTCATGGCTTCAAAAGCCTTATTACTCGCCTTAAAGGGTTGTATAATCTTATTATTGATTTTAACTTTTATTTTTTTACATTTCTCATTAAGATAGATTGTAATTGAATGTTTACCTCGGGAAACGTGAAGCGAAAGTGATCGATTGACAAGAAAAGTCCATTTATAGTCACTCATGGCTTCTAAAGCCTTATTACTCGCTTTAAAGGGTTTTATAACCTTATTATTAATTTTAAGTTATATTTTTTTGCATTTTTCATCAAAACAGATTGTAATTGAATGTTTAACTCGAGAAACGTGAAGCGAAAGTGATCGATTGACAAGAAAAGTCCATTTATAGTCACTCATGGCTTGTAAAGCCTTATTACTCGCTTTAAAGGGTTTTATAATCTTATTATTAATTTTAAGTTGTATTTTTTTATATTTTTCATCAAAACAGATTATCATTGAATGTTTACCTCGAGAAACGTGAAGCGAAAGTCATCCATTGACAAGAAAAGTCCATTTGCAGTCACTCATCCCTTCGAAAGCCTTATTCGCCTCTTTAAATGGTTTTATAATCTCGTTCTTAATTTAAGGTTGAATTTTTTTACATTTTTCATTAGAACATATTATAAATGAATGTTTACCTTGAGAAACGTGAAGTGAAAGCGATCAATTGATAAGAAAAGCCCATTTATAATCACTCATGGCTTCAAAAGCCTTATTACTCGCCTTAAAGGGTTTTATAATCTTATTATTGATTTTAACTTGTATTTTTTACATTTTTCACTAAAACAGATTGTAATTGAATGTTTACCTCGGGAAATGTGAAGCGAAAGCCATCCATTGACAAGAAAAGTCTATTTGCAGTCACTAATCCCTTCGAAAGCCTTATTCGCCTCTTTAAATGGTTTTATAATCTCGTTATTAATTTAAGGTTGAATTTTTTTATATTTTTCATTAAAACATATTATAATTGAATGTTTACCTTAAGAAACGTGAAGTGAAAGCGATCGATTGACGAGAAAAGGCCATTTATAGTCATTCATGGCTTCAAGAGCCTTATTACTCGCCATAAAGGGTTTTATAATCTCATTACTGTTTTTAACTTGTATTTTTTTACATTTTTCATTAAGACAGATTGTAATTGAATGTTTACCTTGAGAAACGTGCGGGAAAAGCGATCGATTGACAAGAAAAGGCCATTTATTGTCACTCATGGCTTCAAAAGCCTTATTACTCGCCTTAAAGGATTTTATAATCTTATTATTGATTTTAACTTGTATTTTTTTACATTTTTCATTAAGACAGATTGTAATTAAATTTTTACCTCAGGAACCGTGAAGCGAAAGTGATCGATTGACAAGAAAAGTCCATTTATAGTCACTCATGGCTTCTAAAGCCTTATTACTCGCTTTAAAGGGTTTTATAATCTTATTATTAATTTTAAGTTGTATTTTTTTACATTTTTCATCAAAACAGATTATAATTGAATGTTTACTTCGAGAAACGTGAAGCGAAAGCCATCCATTGACAAGAAAAGTCCATTTGCAGTCACTCATCCCTTCGAAAGCCTTATTCGCCTCTTTAAATGGTTTTATAATCTCGTTATTAATTTAAGGTTGAATTTTTTTACATTTTTCATTAAAACATATTATAATTGAATGTTTACCTTGAGAAACGTGAGGTGAAAGTGATCGATTGACAAGAAAAGGCCACTTATAGTCATTCATGGCTTCAAGAGCCTTATTACTCGCCCTAAAGGGTTTTATAATCTCATTATTGTTTTTAACTTGTATTTTTTTTACATTTTTCATTAAGACATATTGTAATTGAATGTTTACCTTGAGAAACGTGAGGTGAAAGCGATCGATTGACAAGAAAAGGCCATTTATTGTCACTCATGGCTTCAAAAGCCTTATTACTCGCCTTAAAGGGTTTTATAATCTTATTATTGATTTTAACTTGTATTTTTTTACATTTTTCATCAAAAAAGATTGTAATTGAATGTTTACCTCGAGAAACGTGAAGCGAAAGTCATCCATTGACGAGAAAAGTCTATTTGCAGTCACTAATTCCTTCGAAAGCCTTATTCGCCTCTTTAAATGGTTTTATAATCTCGTTATTAATTTAAGGTTGAATTTTTTTATATATTTCATTAAAACATATTATAATTGAATGTTTACCTTAAGAAACGTGAAGTGAAAGCGATCGATTGACGAGAAAAGGCCATTTATAGTCATTCATGGCTTCAAGAGCCTTATTACTCGCCATAAAGGGTTTTATAATCTCATTACTGTTTTTAACTTGTATTTTTTTACATTTTTCATTAAGACAGATTGTAATTGAATGTTTACCTTGAGAAACGTGCGGGAAAAGCGATCGATTGACAAGAAAAGGCCATTTATTGTCACTCATGGCTTCAAAAGCCTTATTACTCGCCTTAAAGGATTTTATAATCTTATTATTGATTTTAACTTGTATTTTTTTACATTTTTCATTAAGACAGATTGTAATTAAATTTTTACCTCAGGAACCGTGAAGCGAAAGTGATCGATTGACAAGAAAAGTCCATTTATAGTCACTCATGGCTTCTAAAGCCTTATTACTCGCTTTAAAGGGTTTTATAATCTTATTATTAATTTTAAGTTGTATTTTTTTACATTTTTCATCAAAACAGATTGTAATTGAATGTTTACTTCGAGAAACGTGAAGCGAAAGCCATCCATTGACAAGAAAAGTCCATTTGCAGTCACTCATCCCTTCGAAAGCCTTATTCGCCTCTTTAAATGGTTTTATAATCTCGTTATTAATTTAAGGTTGAATTTTTTTACATTTTTCATTAAAACATATTATAATTGAATGTTTACCTTGAGAAACGTGAGGTGAAAGTGATCGATTGACAAGAAAAGGCCACTTATAGTCATTCATGGCTTCAAGAGCCTTATTACTCGCCCTAAAGGGTTTTATAATCTCATTATTGTTTTTAACTTGTATTTTTTTTACATTTTTCATTAAGACATATTGTAATTGAATGTTTACCTTGAGAAACGTGAGGTGAAAGCGATCGATTGACAAGAAAAGGCCATTTATTGTCACTCATGGCTTCTAAAGCCTTATTACTCGCTTTAAAGGGTTTTATAATCTTATTATTAATTTTAAGTTGTATTTTTTTACATTTTTCATCAAAACAGATTGTAATTGAATGTTTACTTCGAGAAACGTGGAGCGAAAGCCATCCATTGACAAGAAAAGTCCATTTGCAGTCACTCATCCCTTCGAAAGCCTTATTCGCCTCTTTAAATGGTTTTATAATCTCGTTATTAATTTAAGGTTCAATTTTTTTACATTTTTCATTAAAACATATTATAATTGAATGTTTACCTTGAGAAACGTGAAGTGAAAGCGATCGATTGACAAGAAAAGGCCATTGATAGTCATTCATGGCTTCAAGAGCCTTATTACTCGCCCTAAAGGGTTTTATAATCTCATTACTCTTTTTAATTTGTATTTTTTTTACATTTTTCATTAAGACATATTGTAATTGAATGTTTACCTTGAGCAACGTGAGGTGAAAGCGATCGATTGACAAGAAAAGGCCATTTATTGTCACTCATGGCTTCAAAAGCCTTATTACTCGGCTTAAAGGGTTTTATAATCTTATTATTGATTTTAACTTGTATTTTTTACATTTTTCACTAAAACAGATTGTAATTGAATGTTTACCTCGGGAAATGTGAAGCGAAAGCCATCCATTGACAGAAAAAGTCCATTTACGGTCACTCATGCCTTCGAAAGCCTTATTCCCCTCTTTAAATGTTTTTATAATCTCGTTATTAATTTAAAGTTGAATAATTTTACATTTTTCATTAAAACATATTATAATTGAATATTTACCTTGAGAAACGTGAAGTGAAAGCGATCGATTGATAAGAAAAGGCCATTTATAGTCACTCATGGCTTCAAAAGCCTTATTAGTCGCCTTAAAGGGTTTTATAATCTTATTATTGATTTTAACTTGTATTTTTTTACATTTTTCATTAAGACAGATTGTAATTGAATTTTTACCTCAGGACACGTGAAGTGAAAGCCATCCATTGACAAGAAAAGTCCATTTGCAGTCACTCATGCCTTTGGAAGCCTTAATACTAGCTTTAAAGGCTTTTATAATCTTGTTATTGATTTTAACTTGAGCTTTTTTACATTCTTCATTAAGAAAGATTGTAATTGAATGTTTACCACGAGAAACGTGAAGCGAAAGTCATCCATTGACAAGAAAAGTCCATTTGCAGTCACTGATGCCTTCGAAAGCCTTATTCGCCTCTTTAAATGGTTTTATAATCTCGTTATTAATTTAAGGTTGAATTTTTTTACATTTTTCATTAGAACATATTATAATTGAATGTTTACCTTGAGAAACGTGAAGTGAAAGCGATCAATTGATAAGAAAAGCCCATTTATAATCACTCATGGCTTCAAAAGCCTTATTACTCGCCTTAAAGGGTTTTATAATCTTATTATTGATTTTAACTTGTATTTTTTTACATTTCTCATTAAGATAGATTGTAATTGAATGTTTACCTCGGGAAACGTGAAGCGAAAGGGATCGATTGACAAGACAAGTACATTTATAGTCACTCATGGCTTCTACAGCCTTATTACTCGCCTTAAAGGGTTTTATAATCTTATTATTGATTTTAACTTGTATTTTTTACTTTTTTCACTAAAACAGACTGTAATTGAATGTTTACCTCGGGAAATGTGAAGCGAAAGCTATCCACTAATAGGAAAAGTCCATTTGCGGTCACTCATGCCTTCGAAAGCCTTATTGCTCGCTTTAAAGGCTTTTATAATCTTATTATTGATTTTAACTTGAACTTTTTTACATTTTTCATTAAGAAAGATTGTAATTGAATGTTTACCTCGAGAAACGTGAAGCAAAAGCCATCCATTGACAAGAAAAGTCCATTTGCAGTCACTGATACCTTCGAAAGCCTTATTCGCCTCTTTAAATGGTTTTATAATCTCGTTATTAATTTAAGGTTGAATTTTTTTACATTTTTCATTAGAACATATTATAATTGAATGTTTACCTTAAGAAATGTGAAGCGAAAGCTATCCACTAATAGGAAAAGTCCATTTGCGGTCACTCATGCCTTCGAAAGCCTTATTGCTCGCTTTAAAGGCTTTTATAATCTTATTATTGATTTTAACTTGAACTTTTTTACATTTTTCATTAAGAAAGATTGTAATTGAATGTTTACCTCGAGAAACGTGAAGCAAAAGCCATCCATTGACAAGAAAAGTCCATTTGCAGTCACTAATCCCTTAGAAAGCCTTATTCGCCTCTTTAAATGGTTTTATAATCTCGTTATTAATTTAAGGTTGAATTTTTTTATATTTTTCATTAAAACATATTATAATTGAATGTTTACCTTAAGAAACGTGAAGTGAAAGCGATCGATTGACGAGAAAAGGCCATTGATAGTCATTCATGGCTTCAAGAGCCTTATTACTCGCCCTAAAGGGTTTTATAATCTCATTATTGTTTTTAACTTGTATTTTTTTTAAATTTTTCATTAAGACATATTGTAATTGAATGTTTACCTTGAGAAACGTGAGGTGAAAGCGATCGATTGACAAGAAAAGGTCATTTATTGTCACTCATGGCTTCAAAAGCCTTATTACTCGGCTTAAAGGGTTTTATAATCTTATTATTGATTTTAACTTGTATTTTTTACATTTTTCACTAAAACAGATTGTAATTGAATGTTTACCTCAGGAAATGTGAAGCGAAAGCCATCCATTGACAAGAAAAGTCTATTTGCAGTCACTAATCCCTTCGAAAGCCTTATTCGTCTCTTTAAATGGTTTTATAATCTCGTTATTAATTTAAGGTTGAATTTTTTTATATTTTTCATTAAAACATATTATAATTGAATGTTTACCTTAAGAAACGTGAAGTGAAAGTGATCGATTGACGAGAAAAGGCCATTGATAGTCATTCATGGCTTCAAGAGCCTTATTGCTCGCCCTAAAGGGTTTTATAATCTCATTACTGTTTTCAACTTGTATTTTTTTTAAATTTTTCATTAAGACATATTGTAATTGAATGTTTACCTTGAGAAACGTGAGGTGAAAGTGATCGATTGACAAGAAAAGGCCATTTATTGTCACTCATGGCTTCAAAAGCCTTATTACTCGGCTTAAAGGGTTTTATAATCTTATTATTGATTTTAACTTGTATTTTTTTACATTTCTCATTAAGATAGATTGTAATTGAGTGTTTACCTCGGGAAACGTGAAGCGAAAGGGATCGATTGACAAGACAAGTACATTTATAGTCACTCATGGCTTCTACAGCCTTATTACTCGCCTTAAAGGGTTTTATAATCTTATTATTGATTTTAACTTGTATTTTTTACATTTTTCACTAAAACAGACTGTAATTGAATGTTTACCTCAGGAAATGTGAAGCGAAAGCTATCCACTAATAGGAAAAGTCCATTTGCGGTCACTCATGCCTTCGAAAGCCTTATTGCTAGCTTTAAAGGCTTTTATAATCTTATTATTGATTTTAACTTGTATTTTTTTACATTTTTCATTAAGAAAGATTGTAATTGAATGTTTACCTCGAGAAACGTGAAGCGAAAGCCATCCATTGACAAGAAAAGTCCATTTGTAGTCACTCATGCCTTTGAAAGCCTTATTCGCCTCTTTAATTGGTTTTATAATCTCGTTATTAATTTAAGGTTGAATTTTTTTACATTTTTCATTAAAACATATTATGATTGAATATTTACTTTGAGAAACGTGCAGTGAAAGCGATCGATTAACAAGAAAAGTCCATTTATAGCCACTCATGGCTTCAAAAGCCTTATTACTGTCCTTAAAGGGTTTTATAATCTTATTATTGATTTTAACTTGTATTTTTTTACATTTCTCATTAAGATAGGTTGTAATTGAGTGTTTACCTCGGGAAACGTGAAGCGAAAGGGATCGATTGACAAGAAAAGTACATTTATAGTCACTCATGGCTTCTAAAGCGTTACTACTCGCCTTAAAGGGTTTTATAATCTTATTATTGATTTTAACTTGTATTTTTTTACATTTCTCATTAATATAGATTGTAATTGAATGTTTACCTCGAGAAACGTGAAGCGAAAGTGATCGATTGATAAGAAAAGTCCATTTATAGTCACTCATGGCTTCTAAAGCCTTATTACTCGCTTTAAAGGGTTTTATAATCTTATTATTAATTTTAAGTTGTATTTTTTTACATTTTTCATCAAAACAGATTATAATTGAATGTTTACTTCGAGAAACGTGAAGCGAAAGCCATCCATTGACAAGAAAAGTCCATTTGCAGTCACTCATCCCTTCGAAAGCCTTATTCGCCTCTTTAAATGGTTTTATAATCTCGTTATTATTTTAAGGTTGAATTTTTTTACATTTTTCATTCAAATATATTATAATTGAATGTTTACCTTGAGAAACGTGAAGTGAAAGCGATCGATTGACAAGAAAAGGCCATTGATAGTCATTCATGGCTTCAAGAGCCTTATTACTCGCCCTAAAGGGTTTTATAATCTCATTACTCTTTTTAACTTGTATTTTTTTTACATTTTTCATTAAGACATATTGTAATTGAATGTTTACCTTGAGCAACGTGAGGTGAAAGCGATCGATTGACAACAAAAGGCCATTTATTGTCACTTATGGCTTCAAAAGCCTTATTACTCGGCTTAAAGGGTTTTATAATCTTATTATTGATTTTAACTTGTATTTTTTACATTTTTCACTAAAACAGATTGTAATTGAATGTTTACCTCGGGAAATATGAAGCGAAAGCCATCCATTGACAGAAAAAGTCCATTTACGGTCACTCATGCCTTCGAAAGCCTTATTCCCCTCTTTAAATGTTTTTATAATCTCGTTATTAATTTAAAGTTGAATAATTTTACATTTTTCATTAAAACATATTATAATTGAATGTTTACCTTGAGAAACGTGAAGTGAAAGCGATCGATTGATAAGAAAAGGCCATTTATAGTCACTCATGGCTTCAAAAGCCTTATTACTCGCCTTAAAGGGTTTTATAATCTTATTATTGATTTTAACTTGTATTTTTTTACATTTTTCATTAAGACAGATTGTAATTAAATTTTTACCTCGGGACACGTGAAGTGAAAGCCATCCATTGACAAGAAAAGTCCATTTGCAGTCACTCATGCCTTTGAAAGCCTTAATACTCGCTTTAAAGGCTTTTATAATCTTGTTATTGATTTTAACTTGAGCTTTTTTACATTCTTCATTAAGAAAGATTGTAATTGAATGTTTACCTCGAGAAACGTGAAGCGAAAGTCATCCATTGACAAGAAAAGTCCATTTGCAGTCACTAATGCCTTCGAAAGCCTTATTCGCCTCTTTAAATGGTTTTATAATCTCGTTATTAATTTAAGGTTGAATTTTTTTACATTTTTCATTAGAACATATTATAATTGAATGTTTACCTTGAGAAACGTGAAGTGACAGCGATCGATTGAGAAGAAAAGTCCATTTATAATCACTCATGGCTTCAAAAGCCTTATTACTCGCCTTAAAGGGTTTTATAATCTTATTATTGATTTTAACTTGTATTTTTTTACATTTTTCATTAAGATAGATTGTAATTGAATGTTTACCTCGGGAAACGTGAAGCGAAAGTGATCGATTGACAAGAAAAGTCCATTTATAGTCACTCATGGCTTCTAAAGCCTTATTACTCGCTTTAAAGGGTTTTATAATCTTATTATTAATTTTAAGTTATATTTTTTTACATTTTTCATCAAAACAGATTGTAATTGAATGTTTACCTCGAGAAACGTGAAACGAAAGCCATCCATTGACAAGAAAAGTCTATTTGCAGTCACTAATCCCTTCGAAAGCCTTATTCGCCTCTTTAAATGGTTTTATAATCTCGTTATTAATTTAAGGTTGAATTTTTTTATATTTTCCATTAAAACATATTATAATTGAATGTTTACCTTAAGAAACGTGAACTGAAAGCGATCGATTGACGAGAAAAGGCCATTTATAGTCATTCATGGCTTCAAGAGCCTTATTACTCGCCCTAAAGGGTTTTACAATCTCATTACTGTTTTTAACTTGTATTTTTTTACATTTTTCATTAAGACAGATTGTAATTGAATGTTTACCTTAAGAAACGTGAGGTGAAAGCGATCGATTGACAAGGAAAGGCCATTTATTGTCACTCATGGCTTCAAAATCCTTATTACTCGCGTTAAAGGGTTTTATAATCTTATTATTGATTTTAACTTGTATTTTTTACATTTTTCACTAAAACAGATTGTAATTGAATGTTTACCTCGGGAAATGTGAAGCGAAAGCCATCCATTGACAGAAAAAGTCCATTTACGGTCACTCATGCCTTCGAATGCCTTATTCCCCTCTTTAAATGTTTTTATAATCTCGTTATTAATTTAAAGTTGAATAATTTTACATTTTTCATTAAAACATATTATAATTGAATATTTACCTTGAGAAACGTGAAGTGAAAGCGATCGATTGATAAGAAAAGGCCATTTATAGTCACTCATGGCTTCAAAAGCCTTATTAGTCGCCTTAAAGGGTTTTATAATCTTATTATTGATTTTAACTTGTATTTTTTTACATTTTTCATTAAGACAGATTGTAATTGAATTTTTACCTCAGGACACGTGAAGTGAAAGCCATCCATTGACAAGAAAAGTCCATTTGCAGTCACTCATACCTTTGAAAGCCTTAATACTAGCTTTAAAGGCTTTTATAATCTTGTTATTGATTTTAACTTGAGCTTTTTTACATTCTTCATTAAGAAAGATTGTAATTGAATGTTTACCACGAGAAACGTGAAGCGAAAGTCATCCATTGACAAGAAAAGTCCATTTGCAGTCACTGATGCCTTCGAAAGCCTTATTCGCCTCTTTAAATGGTTTTATAATCTCGTTATTAATTTAAGGTTGAATTTTTTTACATTTTTCATTAGAACATATTATAATTGAATGTTTACCTTGAGAAACGTGAAGTGAAAGCGATCAATTGATAAGAAAAGCCCATTTATAATCACTCATGGCTTCAAAAGCCTTATTACTCGCCTTAAAGGGTTTTATAATCTTATTATTGATTTTAACTTGTATTTTTTTACATTTCTCATTAAGATAGATTGTAATTGAATGTTTACCTCGGGAAACGTGAAGCGAAAGGGATCGATTGACAAGACAAGTACATTTATAGTCACTCATGGCTTCTACAGCCTTATTACTCGCCTTAAAGGGTTTTATAATCTTATTATTGATTTTAACTTGTATTTTTTACATTTTTCACTAAAACAGACTGTAATTGAATGTTTACCTCGGGAAATGTGAAGCGAAAGCTATCCACTAATAGGAAAAGTCCATTTGCGGTCACTCATGCCTTCGAAAGCCTTATTGCTCGCTTTAAAGGCTTTTATAATCTTATTATTGATTTTAACTTGAACTTTTTTACATTTTTCATTAAGAAAGATTGTAATTGAATGTTTACCTCGAGAAACGTGAAGCAAAAGCCATCCATTCACAAGAAAAGTCCATTTGCAGTCACTGATACCTTCGAAAGCCTTATTCGCCTCTTTAAATGGTTTTATAATCTCGTTATTAATTTAAGGTTGAATTTTTTTACATTTTTCATTCGAACATATTATAATTGAATGTTTACCTTGAGAAACGTGAAGTGAAAGCGATCGATTGACAAGAAAAGTCCATTTATAGTCACTCATGGCTTCAAAAGCCTTATTACTCGCCTTAAAGGGTTTTATAATCTTATTATTGATTTTAACTTGTATTTTTTTACATTTCTCATTAAGATAGATTGTAATTGAATGTTTACCTCGGGAAACGTGAAGCGAAAGTGATCGATTGACAAGAAAAGTCCATTTATAGTCACTCATGGCTTCTAAAGCCTTATTACTCGCTTTAAAGGGTTTTATAATCTTATTATTAATTTTAAGTTGTATTTTTTTACATTTTTCATCAAAACAGATTGTAATTGAATGTTTACCTCGAGAAACATGAAGCGAAAGCCATCTATTGACAAGAAAAGTCCATTTGCAGTCACTCATCCCTTCGAAAGCCTTATTCGCCTCTTTAAATGGTTCTATAATCTCGTTATTAATTTAAAGGTTGAATTTTTTTACATTTTTCATTAAAACATATTATAATTCAATCTTTACCTTGAGAAACGTGAAGTGAAAGTGATCGATTGACAAGAAAAGGCCACTTATAGTCATTCATGGCTTCAAGAGCCTTATTACTCGCCCTAAAGGGTTTTATAATCTCATTATTGTTTTTAACTTGTATTTTTTTTACATTTTTCATTAAGACATATTGTAATTGAATGTTTACCTTGAGAAACGTGAGGTGAAAGCGATCGATTGACAAGAAAAGGCCATTTATTGTCACTCATGGCTTCAAAAGCCTTATTACTCGGCTTAAAGGGTTTTATAATCTTATTATTGATTTTAACTTGTATTTTTTTACATTTTTCATCAAAAAAGATTGTAATTGAATGTTTACCTCGAGAAACGTGAAGCGAAAGTCATCCATTGACAAGAAAAGTCTATTTGCAGTCACTAATTCCTTCGAAAGCCTTATTCGCCTCTTTAAATGGTTTTATAATCTCGTTATTAATTTAAGGTTGAATTTTTTTATATTTTTCATTAAAACATATTATAATTGAATGTTTACCTTAAGAAACGTGAAGTGAAAGCGATCGATTGACGAGAAAAGGCCATTTATAGTCATTCATGGCTTCAAGAGCCTTATTACTCGCCATAAAGGGTTTTATAATCTCATTACTGTTTTTAACTTGTATTTTTTTACATTGTTCATTAAGACAGATTGTAATTGAATGTTTACCTTGAGAAACGTGAGGGAAAAGCGATCGATTGACAAGAAAAGGCCATTTATTGTCACTCATGGCTTCAAAAGCCTTATTACTCGCCTTAAAGGATTTTATAATCTTATTATTGATTTTAACTTGTATTTTTTTACATTTTTCATTAAGACAGATTGTAATTAAATTTTTACCTCAGGAACCGTGAAGCGAAAGTGATCGATTGACAAGAAAAGTCCATTTATAGTCACTCATGGCTTCTAAAGCCTTATTACTCGCTTTAAAGGGTTTTATAATCTTATTATTAATTTTAAGTTGTATTTTTTTACATTTTTCATCAAAACAGATTGTAATTGAATGTTTACTTCGAGAAACGTGGAGCGAAAGCCATCCATTGACAAGAAAAGTCCATTTGCAGTCACTCATCCCTTCGAAAGCCTTATTCGCCTCTTTAAATGGTTTTATAATCTCGTTATTAATTTAAGGTTGAATTTTTTTACATTTTTCATTAAAACATATTATAATTGAATGTTTACCTTGAGAAACGTGAAGTGAAAGCGATCGATTGACAAGAAAAGGCCATTGATAGTCATTCATGGCTTCAAGAGCCTTATTACTCGCCCTAAAGGGTTTTATAATCTCATTACTCTTTTTAATTTGTATTTTTTTTACATTTTTCATTAAGACATATTGTAATTGAATGTTTACCTTGAGCAACGTGAGGTGAAAGCGATCGATTGACAAGAAAAGGCCATTTATTGTCACTCATGGCTTCAAAAGCCTTATTAGTCGCCTTAAAGGGTTTTATAATCTTATTATTGATTTTAACTTGTATTTTTTTACATTTTTCATTAAGACAGATTGTAATTGAATTTTTACCTCAGGACACGTGAAGTGAAAGCCATCCATTGACAAGAAAAGTCCATTTGCAGTCACTCATGCCTTTGGAAGCCTTAATACTAGCTTTAAAGGCTTTTATAATCTTGTTATTGATTTTAACTTGAGCTTTTTTACATTCTTCATTAAGAAAGATTGTAATTGAATGTTTACCACGAGAAACGTGAAGCGAAAGTCATCCATTGACAAGAAAAGTCCATTTGCAGTCACTGATGCCTTCGAAAGCCTTATTCGCCTCTTTAAATGGTTTTATAATCTCGTTATTAATTTAAGGTTGAATTTTTTTACATTTTTCATTAGAACATATTATAATTGAATGTTTACCTTGAGAAACGTGAAGTGAAAGCGATCAATTGATAAGAAAAGCCCATTTATAATCACTCATGGCTTCAAAAGCCTTATTACTCGCCTTAAAGGGTTTTATAATCTTATTATTGATTTTAACTTGTATTTTTTTACATTTCTCATTAAGATAGATTGTAATTGAATGTTTACCTCGGGAAACGTGAAGCGAAAGGGATCGATTGACAAGACAAGTACATTTATAGTCACTCATGGCTTCTACAGCCTTATTACTCGCCTTAAAGGGTTTTATAATCTTATTATTGATTTTAACTTGTATTTTTTACATTTTTCACTAAAACAGACTGTAATTGAATGTTTACCTCGGGAAATGTGAAGCGAAAGCTATCCACTAATAGGAAAAGTCCATTTGCGGTCACTCATGCCTTCGAAAGCCTTATTGCTCGCTTTAAAGGCTTTTATAATCTTATTATTGATTTTAACTTGTATTTTTTTACATTTCTCATTAAGATAGATTGTAATTGAATGTTTACCTTGGGAAACGTGAAGCGAAAGGGATCGATTGACAAGAAAAGTCCATTTATAGTCACTCATGGCTTCTAAAGCCTTATTACTCGCTTTAAAGGGTTTTATAATCTTATTATTAATTTTAAGTTATATTGTTTTACATTTTTCATCAAAACAGATTGTAATTGAATGTTTACCTCGAGAAACGTGAAGCAAAAGTCATCCATTGACAAGAAATGTCTATTTGCAGTCACTAATCCCTTCGAAAGCCTTATTCGCCTCTTTAAATGGTTTTATAATCTCGTTATTAATTTAAGGTTGAATTTTTTTATATTTTTCATTAAAACATATTATAATTGAATGTTTACCTTAAGAAACGTGAAGTGAAAGCGATCGATTGACGAGAAAAGGCCATTTATAGTCATTCATGGCTTCAAGAGCCTTATTACTCGCCCTAAAGGGTTTTATAATCTCATTACTGTTTTTAACTTGTATTTTTTTTACATTTTTCATTAAGACATATTGTACTTGAATGTTTACCTTGAGAAACGTGAGGTGAAAGCGATCGATTGACAAGAAAAGGCCATTTATTGTCACTCATGGCTTCAAAAGCCTTATTACTCGCCTTAAAGGGTTTTATAATCTTATTATTTATTTTAACTTGTATTTTTTTGCATTTTTCATTAAGACAGACTGTAATTGAATTTTTACCTCGGGACACGTGAAGTGAAAGCCATCCATTGACAAGAAAAGTCCATTTGCAGTCACTCATGCCTTTGAAAACCTTATTACTCGCTTTAAAGGCTTTTATAATCTTATTATTGATTTTAACTTGAACTTTTTTACATTCTTCATTAAGAAAGATTGTAATTGAATGTTTACCTCGAGAAACGTGAAGCGAAAGTCATCCATTGACAAGAAAAGTCCATTTGCATCACTCATGCCTTCGAAAACCCTATTCCCCTCTTTAAATTGTTTTATGATCTTATTATTAATTTTAAATTGAATGTTTTTACATTTTTTGTTAAAACAGATTCAAATTGAATCTTTACCTCGAGAAACGTGAAGTGAAAGCGATCAATTGACAAGAAAAGTCCATTTATAGTCACTCATGGCTTCAAAAGCCTTACTACTCACCTTAAAGGGTTTTATAATCTTATTATTGATTTTAACTTGTATTTTTTTACATTTTTCATTAAGACAAATTGTAATTGAATGTTTACCTCGAGAAACGTGAAGCGAAAGCCATCCACTGACAAGAAAAGTCCATTTGCAGTCACTAATGCCTTCGAAAGCCTTATTCGCCTCTTTAAATGGTTTTATAATCTCGTTATTACTTTAAGGTTGAATTTTTTTACATTTTTCATTCGAACATATTATAATTGAATGTTTACCTTAAGAAATGTGAAGTGAAAGCGATCGATTGACAAGAAAAGTCCATTTATAGTCACTCATGGCTTCAAAAGCCTTATTACTCGCTTTAAAGGGTTTTATAATCTTATTATTAATTTTAAGTTGTATTTTTTTACATTTTTCATCAAAACAGATTGTAATTAAATGTTTACCTCGAGAAACGTGAAGCGAAAGCCATCCATTGACAAGAAAAGTCCATTTGCAGTCACTCATCCCTTCGAAAGCCTTATTCGCCCCTTTAAATGGTTCTATAATCTCGTTATTAATTTAAGGTTGAATTTTTTTACATTTTTCATTAGAACATATTATAATTGAATGTTTACCTTGAGAAACGTGAAGTGAAAGCGATCGATTGACAAGAAAAGTCCATTTATAATCACTCATGGCATCAAATGCCTTATTACTCGCCTTAAAGGGTTTTATAATCTTATTATTGATTTTAACTTGTATTTTTTTACATTTCTCATTAAGATAGATTGTAATTGAATGTTTACCTCAGGAAACGTGAAGCGAAAGTGATCGATTGACAAGAAAAGTCCATTTATAGTCACTCATGGCTTCTAAAGCCTTATTACTCGCTTTAAAGAGTTTTATAATCTTATTATTAATTTTAAGTTATATTTTTTTACATTTTTCATCAAAACAGATTGTAATTGAATGTTTACCTCGAGAAACGTGAAGCGAAAGTCATCCATTGACAAGAAATGTCTATTTGCAGTCACTAATCCCTTCGAAAGCCTTATTCGCCTCTTTAAATGGTTTTATAGTCTCGTTATTAATTTAAGGTTGAAGTTTTTTATATTTTTCATTAAAACATATTATAATTGAATGTTTACCTTAAGAAACGTGAAGTGAAAGTGATCGATTGACGAGAAAAGACCATTTATAGTCATTCATGGCTTCAAGAGCCTTATTACTCGCCCTAAAGGGTTTTATAATCTCATTACTGTTTTTAACTTGTATTTTTTTACATTTTTCATTAAGACAGATTGTAATTGAATGTTTACCTTGAGAAACGTGAGGTGAAAGCGATCGATTGACAAGAAAAGGCCATTTATTGTTACTCATGGCTTCAAAAGCCTTATTACTCGCCTTAAAGGGTTTTATAATCTTATTATTGATTTTAACTTGTATTTTTTACATTTTTCACTAAAACAGATTGTAATTGAATGTTTACCTCGGGAAATGTGAAGCGAAAGCCATCCACTAACAGGAAAAGTCCATTTGCGGTCACTCATGCCTTCGAAAGCCTTATTCCCCTCTTTAAATGTTTTTATAATCTCGTTATTAATTTAAAGTTGAATAATTTTACATTTTTCATTAAAACATATTATAATTGAATGGTTACCTTGAGAACGTGAAGTGAAAGCGATCGATTGATAAGAAAAGGACATTTATAGTCACTCATGGCTTCAAAAGCCTTATTACTCACCTTAAAGGGTTTTATAATCTTATTATTGATTTTAACTTGTATTTTTTTATATTTTTCATTAAGACAGATTGTAATTGAATTTTTACCTCGGGACACGTGAAGTGAAAGCCATCCATTGACAAGAAAAGTCCATTTGCAGTCACTCATGCCTTCGAAAGCCTTATTGCTCGCTTTAAAGGCTTTTATAATCTTATTATTGATTTTAACTTGAACTTTTATACATTTTTCATTAAGAAAGATTGTAATTGAATGTTTACCTCGAGAAACGTGAAGCGAAAGCCATCCATTGACAAGAAAAGTCCATTTGTAGTCACTCATGCGTTCGAAAGCCTTATTCGCCTCTTTAAATGGTTTTATAATCTCGTTATTAATTTAAGGTTGAATTTTTTTACATTTTTCATTAAAACATATTATGATTGAATGTTTACTTCGAGAAACGTGCAGTGAAAGCGATCGATTAACAAGAAAAGTCCATTTATAATCACTCATGGCTTCAAAAGCCTTATTACTGTCCTTAAAGGGTTTTATAATCTTTTTATTGATTTTAACTTGTATTTTTTTACATTTCTCATTAAGATAGGTTGTAATTGAATGTTTACCTCGGGAAACATGAAGCGAAAGGGATCGATTGACAAGAAAAGTCCATTTATAGTCACTCATGGCTTCTAAAGCCTTATTACTCGCCTTAAAGGGTTTTATAATCTTATTATTGATTTTAACTTGTATCTTTTTACATTTCTCATTAAGATAGATTGTAATTGAATGTTTACCTCGAGAAACGTGAAGCGAAAGTGATCGATTGACAAGAAAAGGCCATTGATAGTCATTCATGGCTTCAAGAGCCTTATTACTCGCCCTAAAGGGTTTTATAATCTCATTACTGTTTTTAACTTGTATTGTTTTTACATTTTTCATTAAGACATATTGTAATTGAATGTTTACCTTGAGAAACGTGAGGTGAAAATGATCGATTGACAAGAAAAGGCCATTTATTGTCACTCATGCCTTCAAAAGCCTTATTACTCGGCTTAAAGGTTTTTATAATCTTATTATTGATTTTAACTTGTATTTGTTACATTTTTCACTAAAACAGATTGTAATTGAATGTTTACCTCGAGAAATATGAAGCGAATGCCATCCATTGACAGAAAAAGTCCATTTACGGTCACTCATGCCTTCGAAAGCCTTATTCCCCTCTTTAAATGTTTTTATAATCTCGTTATTAATTTAAAGTTGAATAATTTTACATTTTTCATTAAAACAAATTATAATTGAATGTTTACCTTGAGAAACGTGAAGTCAAAGCGATCGATTGATAAGAAAAGGACATTTATAGTCACTCATGGCTTCAAAAGCCTTATTACTCGCCTTAAAGGGTTTTATAATCTTATTATTGATTTTAACTTGTATTTTTTTACATTTTTCATTAAGACAGATTGTAATTGAATTTTTACCTCGGGACACGTTAAGTGAAAGGCATCCATTGATAAGAAAAGTCCATTTGCAGTCACTCATGCCTTCGAAAGCCTTATTGCTCGCTTTAAAGGCTTTTATAATCTTATTATTGATTTTAACTTGAACTTTTTTACATTTTTCATTAAGAAAGATTGTAATTGAATGTTTACCTCGAGAAACGTGAAGCGAAAGCCATCCATTGACAAGAAAAGTCCATTTGTAGTCACTCATGCCTTCGAAAGCCTTATTCGCCTCTTTAAATGGTTTTATAATCTCGTTATTAATTTAAGGTTGAATTTTTTTACATTTTTCATTAAAACATATTATGATTGAATGTTTACTTTGAGAAACGTGCAGTGAAAGCGATCGATTAACAAGAAAAGTCCATTTATAGTCACTCATGGCTGAAAAAGCCTTATTACTGTCCTTAAAGGGTTTTATAATCTTATTATTGATTTTAACTTGTATTTTTTTACATTTCTCATTAAGATAGGTTGTAATTGAATGTTTACCTCGGGAAACATGAAGCGAAAGGGATCGATTGACAAGAAAAGTCTATTTATAGTCACTCATGGCTTCTAAAGCCTTATTACTCGCCTTAAAGGGTTTTATAATCTTATTATTGATTTTAACTTGTATTTTTTTACATTTCTCATTAATATAGATTGTAATTGAATGTTTACCTCGAGAAACGTGAAGCGAAAGTGATCGATTGACAAGAAAAGTCCATTTATAGTCACTCATGGCTTCTAAAGCCTTATTACTCGCTTTAAAGGGTTTTATAATCTTATTATTAATTTTAAGTTGTATTTTTTTACATTTTTCATCAAAACAGATTATATTTGAATGTTTACCTCGAGAAACGTGAAGCGAAAGCCATCCATTGACAAGAAAAGTCCATTTGCAGTCACTCATCCCTTCGAAAGACTTATTCGTCTCTTTAAATGGTTTTATAATCTCGTTATTAATTTAAGGTTGAATTTTTTTACATTTTTCATTAAAACATATTATAATTGAATGTTTACCTTGAGAAACGTGAAGTGAAAGCGATCGATTGACAAGAAAAGGCCATTGATAGTCATTCATGGCTTCAAGAGCCTTATTACTCGCCTTAAAGGGTTTTATAATCTCAGTACTGTTTTTAACTTGTATGTTTTTTTACATTTTTCATTAAGACATATTGTAATTGAATGTTTACCTTGAGAAACGTGAGGTGAAAGCGATCAATTGACAAGAAAAGGCCATTTATTGTCACTCATGGCTTTAAAAGCCTTATTACTCGGCTTAAAGGGTTTTATAATCTTATTATTGATTTTAACTTGTATTTTTGACATTTTTCACTAAAACAGATTGTAATTGAATGTTTACCTCGAGAAATGTGAAGCGAAAGCCATCCATTGATAGAAAAAGTCCATTTACGGTCACTCATGCCTTCGAAAGCCTTATTCCCCTCTTTAAATGTTTTTATAATCTCGTTATTAATTTAAAGTTGAATAATTTTACATTTTTCATTAAAACATATTATGATTGAATGTTTACTTTGAGAAACGTGCAGTGAAAGCGATCGATTAACAAGAAAAGTCCATTTATAGTCACTGATGGCTTCAAAAGCCTTATTACTGTCCTTAAAGGGTTTTATAATCTTATTATTGATTTTCACTTGTATTTTTTTACATTTCTCATTAAGATTGGTTGTAATTGAGTGTTTACCTCGAGAAACGTGAAGCGAAAGGGATCGATTGACAAGAAAAGTACATTTATAGTCACTCATGGCTTCTAAAGCCTTACTACTCGCCTTAAAGGGTTTTATAATCTTATTATTGATTTTAACTTGCATTTTTTTACATTTCTCATTAAGATAGATTGTAATTGAATGTTTACCTCGAGAAACGTGACGCGAAAGTGATCGATTGACAAGAAAAGTCCATTTATAGTCACTCATGGCTTCTAAAGCCTTATTACTCGCTTTAAAGGGTTTTATAATCTTATTATTAATTTTAAGTTGTATTTTTTTACATTTTTCATCAAAACAGATTATAATTGAATTTTTACCTCGAGAAACGTGAAGCGAAAGCCATCCATTGACAAGAAAAGTCCATTTGCAGTCACTCATCCCTTCGAAAGCCTTATTCGCCTTTTTAAATGGTTTTATAATCTCGTTATTAATTTAAGGTTGAATTTTTTTACATTTTTCATTAAAACATATTATAATTGAATGTTTACCTTGAGAAACGTGAAGTGAAAGCGATCGATTGATAAGAAAAGTCCATTTATAATCGCTCATGGCTTCAAAAGCCTTATTACTCGCCTTAAAGGGTTGTATAATCTTATTATTGATTTTAACTTGTATTTTTTTTTACATTTCTCATTAAGATAGATTGTAATTGAATGTTTACCTCGGGAAACGTGAAGCGAAAGTGATCGATTGACAAGAAAAGTCCATTTATAGTCACTCATGGCTTCTAAAGCCTTATTACTCGCTTTAAAGGGTTTTATAACCTTATTATTAATTTTAAGTTATATTTTTTTACATTTTTCATCAAAACAGATTGTAATTGAATGTTTACCTCGAGAAACGTGAAGCGAAAGTGATCGATTGACAAGAAAAGTCCATTTATAGTCACTCGTGGCTTCTAAAGCCTTATTACTCGCTTTAAAGGGTTTTATAATCTTATTATTAATTTTAAGTTGTATTTTTTTACATTTTTCATCAAAACAGATTATCATTGAATGTTTACCTCGAGAAACGTGAAGCGAAAGCCATCCATTGACAAGAAAAGTCCATTTGCAGTCACTCATCCCTTCGAAAGCCTTATTCGCCTCTTTAAATGGTTTTATAATCTCGTTATTAATTTAAGGTTGAATTTTTTTACATTTTTCATTAGAACATATTATAATTGAATGTTTACCTTGAGAAACGTGAAGTGAAAGCGATCAATTGATAAGAAAAGTCCATTTATAATCACTCATGGCTTCAAAAGCCTTATTACTCGCCTTAAAGGGTTTTATAATCTTATTATTGATTTTAACTTGTATTTTTTTACATTTCTCATTAAGATAGATTGTAATTGAATGTTTACCTTGGGAAACGTGAAGCGAAAGTGATCGATTGACAAGAAAAGTCCATTTATAGTCACTCATGGCTTCTAAAGCCTTATTACTCGCTTTAAAGGGTTTTATAATCTTATTATTAATTTTAAGTTATATTTTTTTACATTTTTCATCAAAACAGATTGTAATTGAATGTTTACCTCGAGAAACATGAAGCGAAAGTCATCCATTGACAAGAAATGTCTATTTGCAGTCACTAATCCCTTCGAAAGCCTTATTCGCCTCTTTAAATGGTTTTATAATCTCGTTATTAATTTAACGTTGAATTTTTTTATATTTTTCATTAAAACATATTGTAATTGAATGTTTACCTTAAGAAACGTGAAGTGAAAGCGATCGACTGACGAGAAAAGGCCATTTATAGTCATTCATGGCTTCAAGAGCCTTATTACTCGCCCTAAAGGGTTTTATAATCTCATTACTGTTTTTAACTTGTATTTTTTTACATTTTTCATTGAGAAAGATTGTAATTGAATGTTTACCTTGAGAAACGCGAGGTGAAAGCGATCAATTGACAAGAAAAGGCCATTTATTGTCACTTATGGCTCCAAAAGCCTTATTACTCGCCTTAAAGGATTTTATAATCTTATTATTGATTTTAACTTGTATTGTTTTACATTTTTCATTAAGACAGATTGTAATTAAATTTTTACCTCAGGAAACGCGAAGCGAAAGTGATCGATTGACAAGAAAAATCCATTTACAGTCACTCATGGCTTTTAAAGCCTTATTACTCGCTTTAAAGGGTTTTATAATCTTATTATTAATTTTAAGTTGTATTTTTTTACATTTTTCATCAAAACAGATTGTAATTGAATTTTTACCTCGAGAAACGTGAAGCGAAAGCCATCCATTGACAAGAAAAGTCCATTTGCAGTCACTCATCCCTTCGAAAGCCTAATTCGCCTCTTTCAATGGTTCTATAATCTCGTTATTAATTTAAGGCTGAATTTTTGTACATTTTTCATTAAAACATATTATAATTGAATGTTTACCTTGAGAAACGTGAAGTGAAAGCGATCGATTGACAAGAAAAGGCCATTTATAGTCATTCATGGCTTCAAGAGCCTTATTACTCGCCCTAAATGGTTTTATAATCTCATTACTGTTTTTAACTTGTATTTTTTTACATTTTTCATTAAGACAGATTGTAATTGAATGTTTACCTTGAGAAACGTGAGGTGAAAGCGATCGATTGACAAGAAAAGGCCATTTATTGTCACCCATGGCTTCAAAAGCCTTATTACTCGCCTTAAAAGGGTTTTATAATCTTATTATTGATTTTAACTTGTATTTTTCAAATTTTTCACTAAAACAGATTGTAATTGAATGTTTACCTCGGGAAATGTGAAGCGAAACCCATCCACTAACAGGAAAAGTCCATTTGCGGTCACTCATGCCTTCGAAAGCCTTATTCCCCTCTTTAAATGTTTTTATAATCTCGTTATTAATTTAAAGTTGAATAATTTTACATTTTTCATTAAAACATATTATAATTGAATGTTTACCTTGAGAAACGTGAAGTGAAAGCGATCGATCGATAAGAAAAGGACATTTATAGTCACTCATGGCTTCAAAAGCCTTATTACTCACCTTAAAGGGTTTTATAATCTTATTATTGATTTTAACTTGTATTTTTTTACATTTTTCATTAAGAAAGATTGTAATTGAATGTTTACCTCGAGAAACGTGAAGCAAAAGCCATCCATTGACAAGAAAAGTCCATTTGCAGTCACTCATCCCTTCGAAAGCCTTATTCGCCTCTTTAAATGGTTTTATAATCTCGTTATTAATTTAAGGTTGAATTTTTTTACATTTTTCATTAAAACATATTATAATTGAATGTTTACCTTGAGAAACGTGAAGTGAAAGCGATCGATTGACAAGAAAAGGCCATTGATAGTCATTCATGGCTTCAAGAGCCTTATTACTCGCCCTAAAGGGTTTTATAATCTCATTACTCTTTTTAATTTGTATTTTTTTTACATTTTTCATTAAGACATATTGTAATTGAATGTTTACCTTGAGCAACGTGAGGTGAAAGCGATCGATTGACAAGAAAAGGCCATTTATTGTCACTCATGGCTTCAAAAGCCTTATTACTCGGCTTAAAGGGTTTTATAATCTTATTATTGATTTTAACTTGTATTTTTTACATTTTTCACTAAAACAGATTGTAATTGAATGTTTACCTCGAGAAACGTGAAGCGAAAGTCATCCATTGACAAGAAAAGTCTATTTGCAGTCACTAATTCCTTCGAAAGCCTTATTCGCCTCTTTAAATGGTTTTATAATCTCGTTATTAATTTAAGGTTGAATTTTTTTATATTTTTCATTAAAACATATTATAATTGACTGTTTACCTTAAGAAACGTGAAGTGAAAGCGATCGATTGACGAGAAAAGGCCATTTATAGTCATTCATGGCTTCAAGAGCCTTATTACTCGCCATAAAGGGTTCTATAATCTCATTACTGTTTTTAACTTGTATTTTTTTACATTTTTCATTAAGACAGATTGTAATTGAATGTTTACCTTGGGCAACGTGAGGTGAAAGCGATCGATTGACAAGAAAAGGCCATTTATTGTCACTCATGGCTTCAAAAGCCTTATTACTCGGCTTAAAGGGTTTTATAATCTTATTATTGATTTTAACTTGTATTTTTTACATTTTTCACTAAAACAGATTGTAATTGAATGTTTACCTCAGGAAATGTGAAGCGAAAGCCATCCATTGACAGAAAAAGTCCATTTACGGTCACTCATGCCTTCGAAAGCCTTATTCCCCTCTTTAAATGTTTTTATAATTTCGTTATTAATTTAAAGTTGAATAATTTTACATTTTTCATTAAAACATATTATAATTGAATATTTACCTTGAGAAACGTGAAGTGAAAGCGATCGATTGATAAGAAAAGGCCATTTATAGTCACTCATGGCTTCAAAAGCCTTATTAGTCGCCTTAAAGGGTTTTATAATCTTATTATTGATTTTAACTTGTATTTTTTTACATTTTTCATTAAGACAGATTGTAATTGAATTTTTACCTCAGGACACGTGAAGTGAAAGCCATCCATTGACAAGAAAAGTCCATTTGCAGTCACTCATGCCTTTGGAAGCCTTAATACTAGCTTTAAAGGCTTTTATAATCTTGTTATTGATTTTAACTTGAGCTTTTTTACATTCTTCATTAAGAAAGATTGTAATTGAATGTTTACCATGAGAAACGTGAAGCGAAAGTCATCCATTGACAAGAAAAGTCCATTTACAGTCACTGATGCCTTCGAAAGCCTTATTCGCCTCTTTAAATGGTTTTATAATCTCGTTATTAATTTAAGGTTGAATTTTTTTACATTTTTTATTAGAACATATTATAATTGAATGTTTACCTTGAGAAACGTGAAGCGATCAATTGATAAGAAAAGCCCATTTATAATCACTCATGGCTTCAAAAGCCTTATTACTCGCCTTAAAGGGTTTTATAATCTTATTATTGATTTTAACTTGTATTTTTTTACATTTCTCATTAAGATAGATTGTAATTGAATGTTTACCTTGGGAAACGTGAAGTGAAAGTGATCGATTGACAAGAAAAGTCAATTTATAGTCACTCATGACTTCTAAAGCCTTATTACTCGCTTTAAAGGGTTTTATAATCTTATTATTAATTTTAAGTTATATTTTTTTACATTTTTCATCAAAACAGATTGTAATTGAATGTTTACCTCGAGAAACGTGAAGCAAAAGCCATCCATTGATAATAAAAGTCTATTTGCAGTCACTAATCCTTTCGAAAGCCTTATTCGCCTCTTTAAATGGTTTTATAATCTCGTTATTAATTTAAGGTTGAATTTTTTTATATTTTTCATTAAAACATATTATAATTGAATGTTTACCTTAAGAAACGTGAAGTGAAAGTGATCGATTGACGAGAAAAGGCCATTGATAGTCATTCATGGCTTCAAGAGCCTTATTACTCGCCCTAAAGGGTTTTATAATCTCATTATTGTTTTTAACTTGTATTTTTTTTAAATTTTTCAATAAGACATATTGTAATTGAATGTTTACCTTGAGAAACGTGAGGTGAAAGCGATCGATTGACAAGAAAAGGCCATTTATTGTCACTCATGGCTTCAAAAGCCTTATTACTCGGCTTAAAGGGTTTTATAATCTTATTATTGATTTTAACTTGTATTTTTTACATTTTTCACTAAAACAGATTGTAATTGAATGTTTACCTCGGGAAATGTGAAGCGAAAGCCATCCATTGACAAGAAAAGTCTATTTGCAGTCACTAATCCCTTCGAAAGCCTTATTCGCCTCTTTAAATGGTTTTATAATCTCGTTATTAATTTAAGATTGAATTTTTTTATATTTTTCATTAAAACATATTATAATTGAATGTTTACCTTAAGAAACGTGAAGTGAAAGTGATCGATTGACGAGAAAAGGCCATTGATAGTCATTCATGGCTTCAAGAGCCTTATTACTCGCCCTAAAGGGTTTTATAATCTCATTACTGTTTTCAACTTGTATTTTTTTTAAATTTTTCATTAAGACATATTGTAATTGAATGTTTACCTTGAGAAACGTGAGGTGAAAGTGATCGATTTACAAGAAAAGGCCATTTATTGTCACTCATGGCTTCAAAAGCCTTATTACTCGGCTTAAAGGGTTTTATAATCTTATTATTGATTTTAACTTGTATTGTTTTACATTTCTCATTAAGATAGATTGTAATTGAGTGTTTACCTCGGGAAACGTGAAGCGAAAGGGATCGATTGACAAGACAAGTACATTTATAGTCACTCATGGCTTCTACAGCCTTATTACTCGCCTTAAAGGGTTTTATAATCTTATTATTGATTTTAACTTGTATTTTTTACATTTTTCACTAAAACAGACTGTAATTGAATGTTTACCTCGGGAAATGTGAAGCGAAAGCTATCCACTAATAGGAAAAGTCCATTTGCGGTCACTCATGCCTTCGAAAGCCTTATTGCTCGCTTTAAAGGCTTTTATAATCTTATTATTGATTTTAACTTGAACTTTTTTACATTTTTCATTAAGAAAGATTGTAATTGAATGTTTACCTCGAGAAACGTGAAGCGAAAGCCATCCATTGACAAGAAAAGTCCATTTGTAGTCACTCATGCCTTCGAAAGCCTTATTCGCCTCTTTAATTGGTTTTATAATCTCGTTATTAATTTAAGGTTGAATTTTTTTACATTTTTCATTAAAACATATTATGATTGAATGTTTACTTTGAGAAACGTGCAGTGAAAGCGATCGATTAACAAGAAAAGTCCATTTATAGCCACTCATGGCTTCAAAAGCCTTATTACTGTCCTTAAAGGGTTTTATAATCTTATTATTGATTTTCACTTGTATTTTTTTACATTTCTCATTAAGATAGGTTGTAATTGAGTGTTTACCTCGGGAAACGTGAAGCGAAAGGGATCGATTGACAAGAAAAGTACATTTATAGTCACTCATGGCTTCTAAAGCGTTACTACTCGCCTTAAAGGGTTTTATAATCTTATTATTGATTTTAACTTGTATTTTTTTACATTTCTCATTAATATAGATTCTAATTGAATGTTTACCTCGAGAAACGTGAAGCGAAAGTGATCGATTAATAAGAAAAGTCCATTTATAGTCACTCATGGCTTCTAAAGCCTTATTACTCGCTTTAAAGGGTTTTATAATCTTATTATTAATTTTAAGTTGTATTTTTTTACATTTTTCATCAAAACAGATTATAATTGAATGTTTACTTCGAGAAACGTGAAGCGAAAGCCATCCATTGACAAGAAAAGTCCATTTGCAGTCACTCATCCCTTCGAAAGCCTTATTCGCCTCTTTAAATGGTTTTATAATCTCGTTATTATTTTAAGGTTGAATTTTTTTACATTTTTCATTCAAATATATTATAATTGAATGTTTACCTTGAGAAACGTGAAGTGAAAGCGATCGATTGACAAGAAAAGGCCATTGATAGTCATTCATGGCTTCAAGAGCCTTATTACTCGCCCTAAAGGGTTTTATAATCTCATTACTCTTTTTAACTTGTATTTTTTTTACATTTTTCATTAAGACATATTGTAATTGAATGTTTACCTTGAGCAACGTGAGGTGAAAGCGATCGATTGACAAGAAAAGGCCATTTATTGTCACTCATGGCTTCAAAAGCCTTATTACTCGCCTTAAAGGGTTTTATAATCTTATTATTTATTTTAACTTGTATTTTTTTACATTTTTCATTAAGCCAGACTGTAATTGAATTTTTACCTCGGGACACGTGAAGTGAAAGCCATCCATTGACAAGAAAAGTCCATTTGCAGTCACTCATGCCTTTGAAAACCTTATTACTCGCTTTAAAGGCTTTTATAATCTTATTATTGATTTTAACTTGAACTTTTTTACATTCTTCATTAAGAAAGATTGTAATTGAATGTTTACCTCGAGAAACGTGAAGCGAAAGTCATCCATTGACAAGAAAAGTCCATTTGCGTCACTCATGCCTTCGAAAACCCTATTCCCCTCTTTAAATTGTTTTATGATCTCATTATTAATTTTAAATTGAATGTTTTTACATTTTTTGTTAAAACAGATTCAAATTGAATCTTTACCTCGAGAAACGTGAAGTGAAAGCGATCGATTGACAAGAAAAGTCCATTTATAGTCACTCATGGCTTCAAAAGCCTTACTACTCACCTTAAAGGGTTTTATAATCTTATTATTGATTTTAACTTGTATTTTTTTACATTTTTCATTATGACAAATTGTAATTGAATGTTTACCTCGAGAAACGTGAAGCGAAAGCCATCCACGGACAAGAAAAGTCCATTTGCAGTCACTAATGCCTTCAAAAGCCTTATTCGCCTCTTTAAATGGTTTTATAATCTCGTTATTAATTTAAGGTTGAATTTTTTTACATTTTTCATTCGAACATATTATAATTGAATGTTTACCTTGAGAAATGTGAAGTGAAAGCGATCGATTGACAAGAAAAGTCCATTTATAGTCACTCATGGCTTCAAAAGCCTTATTACTCGCCTTAAAGGGTTTTATAATCTTATTATTGATTTTAACTTGTAGTTTTTTACATTTCTCATTAAGATAGATTGTAATTGAATGTTTACCTCGGGAAACATGAAGCGAAAGTGATCGATTGACAAGAAAAGTCCATTTATAGTCACTCATGGCTTCTAAAGCCTTATTACTCGCTTTAAAGGGTTTTATAATCATATTATTAATTTTAAGTTGTATTTTTTTACATTTTTCATCAAAACAGATTGTAATTGAATGTTTACCTCGAGAAACGTGAAGCGAAAGCCATCCATTGACAAGAAAAGTCCATTTGCAGTCACTCATCCCTTCGAAAGCCTCATTCGCCCCTTTAAATGGTTCTATAATCTCGTTATTAATTTAAGGTTGAATTTTTTTACATTTTTCATTAGAACATATTATAATTGAATGTTTACCTTGAGAAACGTGAAGTGAAAGCGATCGATTGACAAGAAAAGTCCATTTATAATCACTCATGGCATCAAATGCCTTATTACTCGCCTTAAAGGGTTTTATAATCTTATTATTGATTTTAACTTGTATTTTTTTACATTTCTCATTAAGATAGATTGTAATTGAATGTTTACCTCGGGAAACGTGAAGCGAAAGTGATCGATTGACAAGAAAAGTCCATTTATAGTCACTCATGGCTTCTAAAGCCTTATTACTCGCTTTAAAGAGTTTTATAATCTTATTATTAATTTAAAGTTATACGTTTTTACATTTTTCATCAAAACAGATTGTAATTGAATGTTTACCTCGAGAAACGTGAAGCAAAAGTCATCCATTGACAAGAAATGTCTATTTGCAGTCACTAATCCCTTCGAAAGCCTTATTCGCCTCTTTAAATGGTTTTATAGTCTCGTTATTAATTTAAGGTTGAATTTTTTTATATTTTTCATTAAAACATATTATAATTGAATGTTTACCTTAAGAAACGTGAAGTGAAAGTGATCGATTGACGAGAAAAGGCCATTTATAGTCATTCATGGCTTCAAGAGCCTTATTACTCGCCCTAAAGGGTTTTATAATCTCAATACTGTTTTTAACTTGTATTTTTTTACATTTTTCATTAAGACAGATTGTAATTGAATGTTTACCTTGAGAAACGTGAGGTGAAAGCGATCGATTGACAAGAAAAGGCCATTTATTGTCACTCATGGCTTCAAAAGCCTTATTACTCGCCTTAAAGGGTTTTATAATCTTATTATTGATTTTAACTTGTATTTTTTACATTTTTCACTAAAACAGATTGTAATTGAATGTTTACCTCGGGAAATGTGAAGCGAAAGCCATCCACTAACAGGAAAAGTCCATTTGCGGTCACTCATGCCTTCGAAAGCCTTATTCCCCTCTTTAAATGTTTTTATAATCTCGTTATTAATTTAAAGTTGAATAATTTTACATTTTTCATTAAAACATATTATAATTGAATGTTTACCTTGAGAACGTGAAGTGAAAGCGATCGATTGATAGGAAAAGGACATTTATAGTCACTCATGGCTTCAAAAGCCTTATTACTCGCCTTAAAGGGTTTTATAATCTTATCATTGATTTTAACTTGTATTTTTTTACATTTTTCATTAAGACAGATTGTAATTGAATTTTTACCTCGGGACACGTGAAGTGAAAGCCATCCATTGACAAGAAAAGTCCATTTGCAGTCACTCATGCCTTCGAAAGCCTTATTGCTCGCTTTAAAGGCTTTTATAATCTTATTATTGATTTTAACTTGAACTTTTATACATTTTTCATTAAGAAAGATTGTAATTGAATGTTTACCTCGAGAAACGTGAAGCGAAAGCCATCCATTGACAAGAAAAGTCCATTTGTAGTCACTCATGCGTTCGAAAGCCTTATTCGCCTCTTTAAATGGTTTTATAATCTCGTTATTAATTTAAGGTTGAATTTTTTTACATTTTTCATTAAAACATATTATGATTGAATGTTTACTTCGAGAAACGTGCAGTGAAAGCGATCGATTAACAAGAAAAGTCCATTTATAATCACTCATGGCTTCAAAAGCCTTATTACTGTCCTTAAAGGGTTTTATAATCTTTTTATTGATTTTAACTTGTATTTTTTTACATTTCTCATTAAGATAGGTTGTAATTGAATGTTTACCTCGGGAAACATGAAGCGAAAGGGATCGATTGACAAGAAAAGTCCATTTATAGTCACTCATGGCTTCTAAAGCCTTATTACTCGCCTTAAAGGGTTTTATAATCTTATTATTGATTTTAACTTGTATTTTTTTACATTTCTCATTAAGATAGATTGTAATTGAATGTTTACCTCGAGAAACGTGAAGCGAAAGTGATCGATTGACAAGAAAAGGCCATTGATAGTCATTCATGGCTTCAAGAGCCTTATTACTCGCCCTAAAGGGTTTTATAATCTCATTACTGTTTTTAACTTGTATTGTTTTTACTTTTTTCATTAAGACATATTGTAATTGAATGTTTACCTTGAGAAACGTGAGGTGAAAATGATCGATTGACAAGAGAAGGCCATTTATTGTCACTCATGCCTTCAAAAGCCTTATTACTCGGCTTAAAGGTTTTTATAATCTTATTATTGATTTTAACTTGTATTTGTTACATTTTTCACTAAAACAGATTGTAATTGAATGTTTACCTCGGGAAATGTGAAGCGAAAGCCATCCATTGACAGAAAAAGTCCATTTACGGTCACTCATGCCTTCGAAAGCCTTATTCCCCTCTTTAAATGTTTTTATAATCTCGTTATTAATTTAAAGTTGAATAATTTCACATTTTTCATTAAAACAAATGATAATTGAATGTTTACCTTGAGAAACGTGAAGTCAAAGCGATCGATTGATAAGAAAAGGACATTTACAGTCACTCATGGCTTCAAAAGCCTTATTACTCGCCTTAAAGGGTTTTATAATCTTATTATTGATTTTAACTTGTATTTTTTTACATTTTTCATTAAGACAGATTGTAATTGAATTTTTACCTCGGGACACGTTAAGTGAAAGGCATCCATTGACAAGAAAAGTCCATTTGCAGTCACTCATGCCTTCGAAAGCCTTATTGCTCGCTTTAAAGGCTTTTTTAATCTTATTATTGATTTTAACTTGAACTTTTTTACATTTTTCATTAAGAAAGATTGTAATTGAATGTTTACCTCGAGAAACAAGCGAAAGCCATCCATTGACAAGAAAAGTCCATTTGTAGTCACTCATGCCTTCGAAAGCCTTATTCGCCTCTTTAAATGGTTTTATAATCTCGTTATTAATTTAAGGTTGAATTTTTTTACATTTTTGATTAAAACATATTATGATTGAATGTTTACTTTGAGAAACGTGCAGTGAAAGCGATCGATTAACAAGAAAAGTCCATTTATAGTCACTCATGGCTGAAAAAGCCTTATTACTGTCCTTAAAGGGTTTTATAATCTTATTATTGATTTTAACTTGTATTTTTTTACATTTCTCATTAAGATAGGTTGTAATTGAATGTTTACCTCGGGAAACATGAAGCGAAAGGGATCGATTGACAAGAAAAGTCTATTTATAGTCACTCATGGCTTCTAAAGCCTTATTACTCGCCTTAAAGGGTTTTATAATCTTATTATTGATTTTAACTTGTATTTTTTTACATTTCTCATTAATATAGATTGTAATTGAATGTTTACCTCGAGAAACGTGAAGCGAAAGTGATCGATTGACAAGAAAAGTCCATTTATAGTCACTCATGGCTTCTAAAGCCTTATTACTCGCTTTAAAGGGTTTTATAATCTTATTATTAATTTTAAGTTGTATTTTTTTACATTTTTCATCAAAACAGATTATATTTGAATGTTTATCTCGAGAAACGTGAAGCGAAAGCCATCCATTGACAAGAAAAGTCCATTTGCAGTCACTCATCCCTTCGAAAGACTTATTCATCTCTTTAAATGGTTTTATAATCTCGTTATTAATTTAAGGTTGAATTTTTTTACATTTTTCATTAAAACATATTATAATTGAATGTTTACCTTGAGAAACGTGAAGTGAAAGCGATCGATTGACAAGAAAAGGCCATTGATAGTCATTCATGGCTTCAAGAGCCTTATTACTCGCCCTAAAGGGTTTTATAATCTCAGTACTGTTTTTAACTTGTATTTTTTTTTACATTTTTCATTAAGACATATTGTAATTGAATGTTTACCTTGAGAAACGTGAGGTGAAAGCGATCAATTGACAAGAAAAGGCCATTTATTGTCACTCATGGCTTTAAAAGCCTTATTACTCGGCTTAAAGGGTTTTATAATCTTATTATTGATTTTAACTTGTATTTTTTACATTTTTCACTAAAACAGATTGTAATTGAATGTTTACCTCGAGAAATGTGAAGCGAAAGCCATCCATTGATAGAAAAAGTCCATTTACGGTCACTCATGCCTTCGAAAGCCTTATTCCCCTCTTTAAATGTTTTTATAATCTCGTTATTAATTTAAAGTTGAATAATTTTACATTTTTCATTAAAACATATTATAATTGAATGTTTACCTTGAGAAACGTGAAGTGAAAGCGATCGATTGATAAGAAAAGGCCATTTATAGTCACTCATGGCTTCAAAAGCCTTATTACTCGCCTTAAAGGGTTTTATAATCTTATTATTGATTTTAACTTGTATTTTTTTACATTTTTCATTAAGACAGATTGTAATTAAATCTTTACCTCGGGACACGTGAAGTGAAAGCCATCCATTGACAAGAAAAGTCCATTTGTAGTCACTCATCTCTTTGAAAGCTTTAGTACTCGCTTTAAAGGCTTTTATAATCTTGTTATTGATTTTAACTTGATCTTTTTTACATTCTTCATTAAGAAAGATTGTAATTGAATGTTTACCTCGAGAAACGTGAAGCGAAAGCCATCCATTGACAAGAAAAGTCCATTTCTATTCACTCGTGCCTTCGAAAGCCTTATTTGCCTCTTTAAATGGTTTTATAATCTCGTTATTGATTTAAGGTTGAATTTTTTTACATTTTTCATTAAAACATATTATGATTGAATGTTTACTTTGAGAAACGTGCAATGAAAGCGATCGATTAACAAGAAAAGTCCATTTATAGTCACTGATGGCTTCAAAAGCCTTATTACTGTCCTTAAAGGGTTTTATAATCTTATTATTGATTTTAACTTGTATTTTTTTACATTTCTCATTAAGATAGGTTGTAATTGAGTGTTTACCTCGAGAAACGTGAAGCAAAAGGGATCGATTGACAAGAAAAGTACATTTATAGTCACTCATGGCTTCTAAAGCCTTACTACTCGCCTTAAAGGGTTTTATAATCTTATTATTGATTTTAACTTGTATTTTTTTACATTTCTCATTAAGATAGATTGTAATTGAATGTTTACCTCGAGAAACGTGAAGCGAAAGTGATCGATTGACAAGAAAAGTCCATTTATAGTCACTCATGGCTTCTAAAGCCTTATTACTCGCTTTAAAGGGTTTTATAATCTTATTATTAATTTTAAGTTGTATTTTTTTACATTTTTCATCAAAACAGATTATAATTGAATTTTTACCTCGAGAAACGTGAAGCGAAAGCCATCCATTGACAAGAAAAGTCCATTTGCAGTCACTCATCCCTTCGAAAGCCTTATTCGCCTCTTTAAATGGTTTTATAATCTCGTTATTAATTTAAGGTTGAATTTTTTTACATTTTTCATTAAAACATATTATAATTGAATGTTTACCTTGAGAAACGTGAAGTGAAAGCGATCGATTGATAAGAAAAGTCCATTTATAATCGCTCATGGCTTCAAAAGCCTTATTACTCGCCTTAAAGGGTTGTATAATCTTATTATTGATTTTAACTTGTATTTTTTTACATTTCTCATTAAGATAGATTGTAATTGAATGTTTACCTCGGGAAACGTGAAGCGAAAGTGATCGATTGACAAGAAAAGTCCATTTATAGTCACTCATGGCTTCTAAAGCCTTATTACTCGCTTTAAAGGGTTTTATAACCTTATTATTAATTTTAAGTTATATTTTTTTGCATTTTTCATCAAAACAGATTGTAATTGAATGTTTAACTCGAGAAACGTGAAGCGAAAGTGATCGATTGACAAGAAAAGTCCATTTATAGTCACTCATGGCTTGTAAAGCCTTATTACTCGCTTTAAAGGGTTTTATAATCTTATTATTAATTTTAAGTTGTATTTTTTTACATTTTTCATCAAAACAGATTATCATTGAATGTTTAGCTCGAGAAACGTGAAGCGAAAGTCATCCATTGACAAGAAAAGTCCATTTGCAGTCACTCATCCCTTCGAAAGCCTTATTCGCCTCTTTAAATGGTTTTATAATCTCGTTCTTAATTTAAGGTTGAATTTTTTTACATTTTTCATTAGAACATATTATAAATGAATGTTTACCTTGAGAAACGTGAAGTGAAAGCGATCAATTGATAAGAAAAGCCCATTTATAATCACTCATGGCTTCAAAAGCCTTATTACTCGGCTTAAAGGGTTTTATAATCTTATTATTGATTTTAACTTGTATTTTTTACATTTTTCACTAAAACAGATTGTAATTGAATGTTTACCTCGGGAAATGTGAAGCGAAAGCCATCCATTGACAAGAAAAGTCTATTTGCAGTCACTAATCCCTTCGAAAGCCTTATTCGCCTCTTTAAATGGTTTTATAATCTCGTTATTAATTTAAGGTTGAATTTTTTTATATTTTTCATTAAAACATATTATAATTGAATGTTTACCTTAAGAAACGTGAAGTGAAAGCGATCGATTGACGAGAAAAGGCCATTTATAGTCATTCATGGCTTCAAGAGCCTTATTACTCGCCATAAAGGGTTTTATAATCTCATTACTGTTTTTAACTTGTATTTTTTTACATTTTTCATTAAGACAGATTGTAATTGAATGTTTACCTTGAGAAACGTGCGGGAAAAGCGATCGATTGACAAGAAAAGGCCATTTATTGTCACTCATGGCTTCAAAAGCCTTATTACTCGCCTTAAAGGATTTTATAATCTTATTATTGATTTTAACTTGTATTTTTTTACATTTTTCATTAAGACAGATTGTAATTAAATTTTTACCTCAGGAACCGTGAAGCGAAAGTGATCGATTGACAAGAAAAGTCCATTTATAGTCACTCATGGCTTCTAAAGCCTTATTACTCGCTTTAAAGGGTTTTATAATCTTATTATTAATTTTAAGTTGTATTTTTTTACATTTTTCATCAAAACAGATTGTAATTGAATGTTTACTTCGAGAAACGTGAAGCGAAAGCCATCCATTGACAAGAAAAGTCCATTTGCAGTCACTCATCCCTTCGAAAGCCTTATTCGCCTCTTTAAATGGTTTTATAATCTCGTTATTAATTTAAGGTTGAATTTTTTTACATTTTTCATTAAAACATATTATAATTGAATGTTTACCTTGAGAAACGTGAGGTGAAAGTGATCGATTGACAAGAAAAGGCCACTTATAGTCATTCATGGCTTCAAGAGCCTTATTACTCGCCCTAAAGGGTTTTATAATCTCATTATTGTTTTTAACTTGTATTTTTTTTACATTTTTCATTAAGACATATTGTAATTGAATGTTTACCTTGAGAAACTTGAGGTGAAAGCGATCGATTGACAAGAAAAGGCCATTTATTGTCACTCATGGCTTCAAAAGCCTTATTACTCGCCTTAAAGGGTTTTATAATCTTATTATTGATTTTAACTTGTATTTTTTTACATTTTTCATCAAAAAAGATTGTAATTGAATGTTTACCTCGAGAAACGTGAAGCGAAAGTCATCCATTGACGAGAAAAGTCTATTTGCAGTCACTAATTCCTTCGAAAGCCTTATTCGCCTCTTTAAATGGTTTTATAATCTCGTTATTAATTTAAGGTTGAATTTTTTTATATATTTCATTAAAACATATTATAATTGAATGTTTACCTTAAGAAACGTGAAGTGAAAGCGATCGATTGACGAGAAAAGGCCATTTATAGTAATTCATGGCTTCAAGAGCCTTATTACTCGCCATAAAGGGTTTTATAATCTCATTACTGTTTTTAACTTGTATTTTTTTACATTTTTCATTAAGACAGATTGTAATTGAATGTTTACCTTGAGAAACGTGCGGGAAAAGCGATCGATTGACAAGAAAAGGCCATTTATTGTCACTCATGGCTTCAAAAGCCTTATTACTCGCCTTAAAGGATTTTATAATCTTATTATTGATTTTAACTTGTATTTTTTTACATTTTTCATTAAGACAGATTGTAATTAAATTTTTACCTCAGGAACCGTGAAGCGAAAGTGATCGATTGACAAGAAAAGTCCATTTATAGTCACTCATGGCTTCTAAAGCCTTATTACTCGCTTTAAAGGGTTTTATAATCTTATTATTAATTTTAAGTTGTATTTTTTTACATTTTTCATCAAAACAGATTGTAATTGAATGTTTACTTCGAGAAACGTGAAGCGAAAGCCATCCATTGACAAGAAAAGTCCATTTGCAGTCACTCATCCCTTCGAAAGCCTTATTCGCCTCTTTAAATGGTTTTATAATCTCGTTATTAATTTAAGGTTGAATTTTTTTACATTTTTCATTAAAACATATTATAATTGAATGTTTACCTTGAGAAACGTGAGGTGAAAGTGATCGATTGACAAGAAAAGGCCACTTATAGTCATTCATGGCTTCAAAAGCCTTATTACTCGCCCTAAAGGGTTTTATAATCTCATTATTGTTTTTAACTTGTATTTTTTTTACATTTTTCATTAAGACATATTGTAATTGAATGTTTACCTTGAGAAACGTGAGGTGAAAGCGATCGATTGACAAGAAAAGGCCATTTATTGTCACTCATGGCTTCAAAAGCCTTATTACTCGCCTTAAAGGGTTTTATAATCTTATTATTGATTTTAACTTGTATTTTTTTACATTTTTCATCAAAAAAGATTGTAATTGAATGTTTACCTCGAGAAACGTGAAGCGAAAGTCATCCATTGACGAGAAAAGTCTATTTGCAGTCACTAATTCCTTCGAAAGCCTTATTCGCCTCTTTAAATGGTTTTATAATCTCGTTATTAATTTAAGGTTGAATTTTTTTATATATTTCATTAAAACATATTATAATTGAATGTTTACCTTAAGAAACGTGAAGTGAAAGCGATCGATTGACGAGAAAAGGCCATTTATAGTAATTCATGGCTTCAAGAGCCTTATTACTCGCCATAAAGGGTTTTATAATCTCATTACTGTTTTTAACTTGTATTTTTTTACATTTTTCATTAAGACAGATTGTAATTGAATGTTTACCTTGAGAAACGTGCGGGAAAAGCGATCGATTGACAAGAAAAGGCCATTTATTGTCACTCATGGCTTCAAAAGCCTTATTACTCGCCTTAAAGGATTTTATAATCTTATTATTGATTTTAACTTGTATTTTTTTACATTTTTCATTAAGACAGATTGTAATTAAATTTTTACCTCAGGAATCGTGAAGCGAAAGTGATCGATTGACAAGAAAAGTCCATTTATAGTCACTCATGGCTTCTAAAGCCTTATTACTCGCTTTAAAGGGTTTTATAATCTTATTATTAATTTTAAGTTATATTTTTTTACATTTTTCATCAAAACAGATTGTAATTGAATGTTTACTTCGAGAAACGTGAAGCGAAAGCCATCCATTGACAAGAAAAGTCCATTTGCAGTCACTCATCCCTTCGAAAGCCTTATTCGCCTCTTTAAATGGTTTTATAATCTCGTTATTAATTTAAGGTTGAATTTTTTTACATTTTTCATTAAAACATATTATAATTGAATGTTTACCTTGAGAAACGTGAAGTGAAAGCGATCGATTGACAAGAAAAGGCCATTGATAGTCATTCATGGCTTCAAGAGCCTTATTACTCGCCCTAAAGGGTTTTATAATCTCATTACTCTTTTTAATTTGTATTTTTTTTACATTTTTCATTAAGACATATTGTAATTGAATGTTTACCTTGAGCAACGTGAGGTGAAAGCGATCGATTGACAAGAAAAGGCCATTTATTGTCACTCATGGCTTCAAAAGCCTTATTACTCGGCTTAAAGGGTTTTATAATCTTATTATTGATTTTAACTTGTATTTTTTACATTTTTCACTAAAACAGATTGTAATTGAATGTTTACCTCGGGAAATGTGAAGCGAAAGCCATCCATTGACAGAAAAAGTCCATTTACGGTCACTCATGCCTTCGAATGCCTTATTCCCCTCTTTAAATGTTTTTATAATCTCGTTATTAATTTAAAGTTGAATAATTTTACATTTTTCATTAAAACATATTATAATTGAATATTTACCTTGAGAAACGTGAAGTGAAAGCGATCGATTGATAAGAAAAGGCCATTTATAGTCACTCATGGCTTCAAAAGCCTTATTAGTCGCCTTAAAGGGTTTTATAATCTTATTATTGATTTTAACTTGTATTTTTTTACATTTTTCATTAAGACAGATTGTAATTGAATTTTTACCTCAGGACACGTGAAGTGAAAGCCATCCATTGACAAGAAAAGTCCATTTGCAGTCACTCATACCTTTGAAAGCCTTAATACTAGCTTTAAAGGCTTTTATAATCTTGTTATTGATTTTAACTTGAGCTTTTTTACATTCTTCATTAAGAAAGATTGTAATTGAATGTTTACCACGAGAAACGTGAAGCGAAAGTCATCCATTGACAAGAAAAGTCCATTTGCAGTCACTGATGCCTTCGAAAGCCTTATTCGCCTCTTTAAATGGTTTTATAATCTCGTTATTAATTTAAGGTTGAATTTTTTTACATTTTTCATTAGAACATATTATAATTGAATGTTTACCTTGAGAAACGTGAAGTGAAAGCGATCAATTGATAAGAAAAGCCCATTTATAATCACTCATGGCTTCAAAAGCCTTATTACTCGCCTTAAAGGGTTTTATAATCTTATTATTGATTTTAACTTGTATTTTTTTACATTTCTCATTAAGATAGATTGTAATTGAATGTTTACCTCGGGAAACGTGAAGCGAAAGGGATCGATTGACAAGACAAGTACATTTATAGTCACTCATGGCTTCTACAGCCTTATTACTCGCCTTAAAGGGTTTTATAATCTTATTATTGATTTTAACTTGTATTTTTTACATTTTTCACTAAAACAGACTGTAATTGAATGTTTACCTCGGGAAATGTGAAGCGAAAGCTATCCACTAATAGGAAAAGTCCATTTGCGGTCACTCATGCCTTCGAAAGCCTTATTGCTCGCTTTAAAGGCTTTTATAATCTTATTATTGATTTTAACTTGAACTTTTTTACATTTTTCATTAAGAAAGATTGTAATTGAATGTTTACCTCGAGAAACGTGAAGCAAAAGCTATCCATTCACAAGAAAAGTCCATTTGCAGTCACTGATACCTTCGAAAGCCTTATTCGCCTCTTTAAATGGTTTTATAATCTCGTTATTAATTTAAGGTTGAATTTTTTTACATTTTTCATTCGAGCATATTATAATTGAATGTTTACCTTGAGAAACGTGAAGTGAAAGCGATCGATTGACTAGAAAAGTCCATTTCTAGTCACTCATGGCTTCAAAAGCCTTATTACTCGCCTTAAAGGGTTTTATAATCTTATTATTGATTTTAACTTGTATTTTTTTACATTTCTCATTAAGATAGATTGTAATTGAATGTTTACCTCGGGAAACGTGAAGCGAAAGTGATCGATTGACAAGAAAAGTCCATTTATAGTCACTCATGGCTTCTAAAGCCTTATTACTCGCTTTAAAGGGTTTTATAATCTTATTATTAATTTTAAGTTGTATTTTTTTACATTTTTCATCAAAACAGATTGTAATTGAATGTTTACCTCGAGAAACATGAAGCGAAAGCCATCTATTGACAAGAAAAGTCCATTTGCAGTCACTCATCCCTTCGAAAGCCTTATTCGCCTCTTTAAATGGTTCTATAATCTCGTTATTAATTTAAAGGTTGAATTTTTTTACATTTTTCATTAAAACATATTATAATTCAATCTTTACCTTGAGAAACGTGAAGTGAAAGTGATCGATTGACAAGAAAAGGCCACTTATAGTCATTCATGGCTTCAAGAGCCTTATTACTCACCCTAAAGGGTTTTATAATCTCATTATTGTTTTTAACTTGTATTTTTTTTACATTTTTCATTAAGACATATTGTAATTGAATGTTTACCTTGAGAAACGTGAGGTGAAAGCGATCGATTGACAAGAAAAGGCCATTTATTGTCACTCATGGCTTCAAAAGCCTTATTACTCGCCTTAAAGGGTTTTATAATCTTATTATTGATTTTAACTTGTATTTTTTTACATTTTTCATCAAAAAAGATTGTAATTGAATGTTTACCTCGAGAAACGTGAAGCGAAAGTCATCCATTGACAAGAAAAGTCTATTTGCAGTCACTAATTCCTTCGAAAGCCTTATTCGCCTCTTTAAATGGTTTTATAATCTCGTTATTAATTTAAGGTTGAATTTTTTTATATTTTTCATTAAAACATATTATAATTGAATGTTTACCTTAAGAAACGTGAAGTGAAAGCGATCGATTGACGAGAAAAGGCCATTTATAGTCATTCATGGCTTCAAGAGCCTTATTACTCGCCATAAAGGGTTTTATAATCTCATTACTGTTTTTAACTTGTATTTTTTTACATTGTTCATTAAGACAGATTGTAATTGAATGTTTACCTTGAGAAACGTGAGGGAAAAGCGATCGATTGACAAGAAAAGGCCATTTATTGTCACTCATGGCTTCAAAAGCCTTATTACTCGCCTTAAAGGATTTTATAATCTTATTATTGATTTTAACTTGTATTTTTTTACATTTTTCATTAAGACAGATTGTAATTAAATTTTTACCTCAGGAACCGTGAAGCGAAAGTGATCGATTGACAAGAAAAGTCCATTTATAGTCACTCATGGCTTCTAAAGCCTTATTACTCGCTTTAAAGGGTTTTATAATCTTATTATTAATTTTAAGTTGTATTTTTTTACATTTTTCATCAAAACAGATTGTAATTGAATGTTTACTTCGAGAAACGTGGAGCGAAAGCCATCCATTGACAAGAAAAGTCCATTTGCAGTCACTCATCCCTTCGAAAGCCTTATTCGCCTCTTTAAATGGTTTTATAATCTCGTTATTAATTTAAGGTTGAATTTTTTTACATTTTTCATTAAAACATATTATAATTGAATGTTTACCTTGAGAAACGTGAAGTGAAAGCGATCGATTGACAAGAAAAGGCCATTGATAGTCATTCATGGCTTCAAGAGCCTTATTACTCGCCCTAAAGGGTTTTATAATCTCATTACTCTTTTTAATTTGTATTTTTTTTACATTTTTCATTAAGACATATTGTAATTGAATGTTTACCTTGAGCAACGTGAGGTGAAAGCGATCGATTGACAAGAAAAGGCCATTTATTGTCACTCATGGCTTCAAAAGCCTTATTACTCGGCTTAAAGGGTTTTATAATCTTATTATTGATTTTAACTTGTATTTTTTACATTTTTCACTAAAACAGATTGTAATTGAATGTTTACCTCGGGAAATGTGAAGCGAAAGCCATCCATTGACAGAAAAAGTCCATTTACGGTCACTCATGCCTTCGAAAGCCTTATTCCCCTCTTTAAATGTTTTTATAATCTCGTTATTAATTTAAAGTTGAATAATTTTACATTTTTCATTAAAACATATTATAATTGAATATTTACCTTGAGAAACGTGAAGTGAAAGCGATCGATTGATAAGAAAAGGCCATTTATAGTCACTCATGGCTTCAAAAGCCTTATTAGTCGCCTTAAAGGGTTTTATAATCTTATTATTGATTTTAACTTGTATTTTTTTACATTTTTCATTAAGACAGATTGTAATTGAATTTTTACCTCAGGACACGTGAAGTGAAAGCCATCCATTGACAAGAAAAGTCCATTTGCAGTCACTCATGCCTTTGAAAGCCTTAATACTAGCTTTAAAGGCTTTTATAATCTTGTTATTGATTTTAACTTGAGCTTTTTTACATTCTTCATTAAGAAAGATTGTAATTGAATGTTTACCACGAGAAACGTGAAGCGAAAGTCATCCATTGACAAGAAAAGTCCATTTGCAGTCACTGATGCCTTCGAAAGCCTTATTCGCCTCTTTAAATGGTTTTATAATCTCGTTATTAATTTAAGGTTGAATTTTTTTACATTTTTCATTAGAACATATTATAATTGAATGTTTACCTTGAGAAACGTGAAGTGAAAGCGATCAATTGATAAGAAAAGCCCATTTATAATCACTCATGGCTTCAAAAGCCTTATTACTCGCCTTAAAGGGTTTTATAATCTTATTATTGATTTTAACTTGTATTTTTTTACATTTCTCATTAAGATAGATTGTAATTGAATGTTTACCTCGGGAAACGTGAAGCGAAAGGGATCGATTGACAAGACAAGTACATTTATAGTCACTCATGGCTTCTACAGCCTTATTACTCGCCTTAAAGGGTTTTATAATCTTATTATTGATTTTAACTTGTATTTTTTACATTTTTCACTAAAACAGACTGTAATTGAATGTTTACCTCGGGAAATGTGAAGCGAAAGCTATCCACTAATAGGAAAAGTCCATTTGCGGTCACTCATGCCTTCGAAAGCCTTATTGCTCGCTTTAAAGGCTTTTATAATCTTATTATTGATTTTAACTTGAACTTTTTTACATTTTTCATTAAGAAAGATTGTAATTGAATGTTTACCTCAAGAAACGTGAAGCAAAAGCCATCCATTGACAAGAAAAGTCCATTTGCAGTCACTGATACCTTCGAAAGCCTTATTCGCCTCTTTAAATGGTTTTATAATCTCGTTATTAATTTAAGGTTGAATTTTTTTACATTTTTCATTAGAACATATTATAATTGAATGTTTACCTTAAGAAACGTGAAGTGAAAGCGATCAATTGATAAGAAAAGCCCATTTATAATCACTCATGGCTTCAAAAGCCTTATTACTCACCTTAAAGGGTTTTATAATCTTATTATTGATTTTAACTTGTATTTTTTTACATTTCTCATTAAGATAGATTGTAATTGAATGTTTACCTCGAGAAACGTGAAGCAAAAGCCATCCATTGACAAGAAAAGTCTATTTGCAGTCACTAATCCCTTAGAAAGCCTTATTCGCCTCTTTAAATGGTTTTATAATCTCGTTATTAATTTAAGGTTGAATTTTTTTATATTTTTCATTAAAACATATTATAATTGAATGTTTACCTTAAGAAACGTGAAGTGAAAGCGATCGATTGATGAGAAAAGGCCATTGATAGTCATTCATGGCTTCAAGAGCCTTATTACTCGCCCTAAAGGGTTTTATAATCTCATTATTGTTTTTAACTTGTATTTTTTTTAAATTTTTCATTAAGACATATTGTAATTGAATGTTTACCTTGAGAAACGTGAGGTGAAAGCGATCGATTGACAAGAAAAGGTCATTTATTGTCACTCATGGCTTCAAAAGCCTTATTACTCGGCTTAAAGGGTTTTATAATCTTATTATTGATTTTAACTTGTATTTTTTACATTTTTCACTAAAACAGATTGTAATTGAATGTTTACCTCGGGAAATGTGAAGCGAAAGCCATCCATTGACAAGAAAAGTCTATTTGCAGTCACTAATCCCTTCGAAAGCCTTATTTGCCTCTTTAAATGGTTTTATAATCTCGTTATTAATTTAAGGTTGAATTTTTTTATATTTTTCATTAAAACATATTATAATTGAATGTTTACCTTAAGAAACGTGAAGTGAAAGTGATCGATTGACGAGAAAAGGCCATTGATAGTCATTCATGGCTTCAAGAGCCTTATTGCTCGCCCTAAAGGGTTTTATAATCTCATTACTGTTTTCAACTTGTATTTTTTTTAAATTTTCCATTAAGACATATTGTAATTGAATGTTTACCTTGAGAAACGTGAGGTGAAAGTGATCGATTGACAAGAAAAGGCCATTTATTGTCACTCATGGCTTCAAAAGCCTTATTACTCGGCTTAAAGGGTTTTATAATCTTATTATTGATTTTAACTTGTATTTTTTTACATTTCTCATTAAGATAGATTGTAATTGAGTGTTTACCTCGGGAAACGTGAAGCGAAAGGGATCGATTGACAAGACAAGTACATTTATAGTCACTCATGGCTTCTACAGCCTTATTACTCGCCTTAAAGGGTTTTATAATCTTATTATTGATTTTAACTTGTATTTTTTACATTTTTCACTAAAACAGACTGTAATTGAATGTTTACCTCGGGAAATGTGAAGCGAAAGCTATCCACTAATAGGAAAAGTCCATTTGCGGTCACTCATGCCTTCGAAAGCCTTATTGCTCGCTTTAAAGGCTTTTATAATCTTATTATTGATTTTAACTTGAACTTTTTTACATTTTTCATTAAGAAAGATTGTAATTGAATGTTTACCTCGAGAAACGTGAAGCGAAAGCCATCCATTGACAAGAAAAGTCCATTTGTAGTCACTCATGCCTTCGAAAGCCTTATTCGCCTCTTTAATTGGTTTTATAATCTCGTTATTAATTTAAGGTTCAATTTTTTTACATTTTTCATTAAAACATATTATGATTGAATGTTTACTTTGAGAAACATGCAGTGAAAGCGATCGATTAACAAGAAAAGTCCATTTATAGCCACTCATGGCTTCAAAAGCCTTATTACTGTCCTTAAAGGGTTTTATAATCTTATTATTGATTTTAACTTGTATTTTTTTACATTTCTCATTAAGATAGGTTGTAATTGAGTGTTTACCTCGGGAAACGTGAAGCGAAAGGGATCGATTGACAAGAAAAGTACATTTATAGTCACTCATGGCTTCTAAAGCGTTACTACTCGCCTTAAAGGGTTTTATAATCTTGTTATTGATTTTAACTTGTATTTTTTTACATTTCTCATTAATATAGATTGTAATTGAATGTTTACCTCGAGAAACGTGAAGCGAAAGTGATCGATTGATAAGAAAAGTCCATTTATAGTCACTCATGGCTTCTAAAGCCTTATTACTCGCTTTAAAGGGTTTTATAATCTTATTATTAATTTTAAGTTGTATTTTTTTACATTTTTCATCAAAACAGATTATAATTGAATGTTTACTTCGAGAAACGTGAAGCGAAAGCCATCCATTGACAAGAAAAGTCCATTTGCAGTCACTCATCCCTTCGAAAGCCTTATTCGCCTCTTTAAATGGTTTTATAATCTCGTTATTATTTTAAGGTTGAATTTTTTTACATTTTTCATTCAAATATATTATAATTGAATGTTTACCTTGAGAAACGTGAAGTGAAAGCGATCGATTGACAAGAAAAGGCCATTGATAGTCATTCATGGCTTCAAGAGCCTTATTACTCGCCCTAAAGGGTTTTATAATCTCATTACTCTTTTTAACTTGTATTTTTTTTACATTTTTCATTAAGACATATTGTAATTGAATGTTTACCTTGAGCAACGTGAGGTGAAAGCGATCGATTGACAACAAAAGGCCATTTATTGTCACTTATGGCTTCAAAAGCCTTATTACTCGGCTTAAAGGGTTTTATAATCTTATTATTGATTTTAACTTGTATTTTTTACATTTTTCACTAAAACAGATTGTAATTGAATGTTTACCTCGGGAAATATGAAGCGAAAGCCATCCATTGACAGAAAAAGTCCATTTACGGTCACTCATGCCTTCGAAAGCCTTATTCCCCTCTTTAAATGTTTTTATAATCTCGTTATTAATTTAAAGTTGAATAATTTTACATTTTTCATTAAAACATATTATAATTGAATGTTTACCTTGAGAAACGTGAAGTGAAAGCGATCGATTGATAAGAAAAGGCCATTTATAGTCACTCATGGCTTCAAAAGCCTTATTACTCGCCTTAAAGGGTTTTATAATCTTATTATTGATTTTAACTTGTATTTTTTTACATTTTTCATTAAGACAGATTGTAATTAAATTTTTACCTCGGGACACGTGAAGTGAAAGCCATCCATTGACAAGAAAAGTCCATTTGCAGTCACTCATGCCTTTGAAAGCCTTAATACTCGCTTTAAAGGCTTTTATAATCTTGTTATTGATTTTAACTTGAGCTTTTTTACATTCTTCATTAAGAAAGATTGTAATTGAATGTTTACCTCGAGAAACGTGAAGCGAAAGTCATCCATTGACAAGAAAAGTCCATTTGCAGTCACTAATGCCTTCGAAAGCCTTATTCGCCTCTTTAAATGGTTTTATAATCTCGTTATTAATTTAAGGTTGAATTTTTTTACATTTTTCATTAGAACATATTATAATTGAATGTTTACCTTGAGAAACGTGAAGTGACAGCGATCGATTGAGAAGAAAAGTCCATTTATAATCACTCATGGCTTCAAAAGCCTTATTACTCGCCTTAAAGGGTTTTATAATCTTATTATTGATTTTAACTTGTATTTTTTTACATTTTTCATTAAGATAGATTGTAATTGAATGTTTACCTCGGGAAACGTGAAGCGAAAGTGATCGATTGACAAGAAAAGTCCATTTATAGTCACTCATGGCTTCTAAAGCCTTATTACTCGCTTTAAAGGGTTTTATAATCTTATTATTAATTTTAAGTTATATTTTTTTACATTTTTCATCAAAACAGATTGTAATTGAATGTTTACCTCGAGAAACGTGAAACGAAAGCCATCCATTGACAAGAAAAGTCTATTTGCAGTCACTAATCCCTTCGAAAGCCTTATTCGCCTCTTTAAATGGTTTTATAATCTCGTTATTAATTTAAGGTTGAATTGTTTTATATTTTTCATTAAAACATATTATAATTGAATGTTTACCTTAAGAAACGTGAACTGAAAGCGATCGATTGACGAGAAAAGGCCATTTATAGTCATTCATGGCTTCAAGAGCCTTATTACTCGCCCTAAAGGGTTTTACAATCTCATTACTGTTTTTAACTTGTATTTTTTTACATTTTTCATTAAGACAGATTGTAATTGAATGTTTACCTTAAGAAACGTGAGGTGAAAGCGATCGATTGACAAGGAAAGGCCATTTATTGTCACTCATGGCTTCAAAATCCTTATTACTCGCGTTAAAGGGTTTTATAATCTTATTATTGATTTTAACTTGTATTTTTTACATTTTTCACTAAAACAGATTGTAATTGAATGTTTACCTCGGGAAATGTGAAGCGAAAGCCATCCATTGACAGAAAAAGTCCATTTACGGTCACTCATGCCTTCGAATGCCTTATTCCCCTCTTTAAATGTTTTTATAATCTCGTTATTAATTTAAAGTTGAATAATTTTACATTTTTCATTAAAACATATTATAATTGAATATTTACCTTGAGAAACGTGAAGTGAAAGCGATCGATTGATAAGAAAAGGCCATTTATAGTCACTCATGGCTTCAAAAGCCTTATTAGTCGCCTTAAAGGGTTTTATAATCTTATTATTGATTTTAACTTGTATTTTTTTACATTTTTCATTAAGACAGATTGTAATTGAATTTTTACCTCAGGACACGTGAAGTGAAAGCCATCCATTGACAAGAAAAGTCCATTTGCAGTCACTCATACCTTTGAAAGCCTTAATACTAGCTTTAAAGGCTTTTATAATCTTGTTATTGATTTTAACTTGAGCTTTTTTACATTCTTCATTAAGAAAGATTGTAATTGAATGTTTACCACGAGAAACGTGAAGCGAAAGTCATCCATTGACAAGAAAAGTCCATTTGCAGTCGTTGATGCCTTCGAAAGCCTTATTCGCCTCTTTAAATGGTTTTATAATCTCGTTATTAATTTAAGGTTGAATTTTTTTACATTTTTCATTAGAACATATTATAATTGAATGTTTACCTTGAGAAACGTGAAGTGAAAGCGATCAATTGATAAGAAAAGCCCATTTATAATCACTCATGGCTTCAAAAGCCTTATTACTCGCCTTAAAGGGTTTTATAATCTTATTATTGATTTTAACTTGTATTTTTTTACATTTCTCATTAAGATAGATTGTAATTGAATGTTTACCTCGGGAAACGTGAAGCGAAAGGGATCGATTGACAAGACAAGTACATTTATAGTCACTCATGGCTTCTACAGCCTTATTACTCGCCTTAAAGGGTTTTATAATCTTATTATTGATTTTAACTTGTATTTTTTACATTTTTCACTAAAACAGACTGTAATTGAATGTTTACCTCGGGAAATGTGAAGCGAAAGCTATCCACTAATAGGAAAAGTCCATTTGCGGTCACTCATGCCTTCGAAAGCCTTATTGCTCGCTTTAAAGGCTTTTATAATCTTATTATTGATTTTAACTTGAACTTTTTTACATTTTTCATTAAGAAAGATTGTAATTGAATGTTTACCTCGAGAAACGTGAAGCAAAAGCCATCCATTCACAAGAAAAGTCCATTTGCAGTCACTGATACCTTCGAAAGCCTTATTCGCCTCTTTAAATGGTTTTATAATCTCGTTATTAATTTAAGGTTGAATTTTTTTACATTTTTCATTCGAACATATTATAATTGAATGTTTACCTTGAGAAACGTGAAGTGAAAGCGATCGATTGACAAGAAAAGTCCATTTCTAGTCACTCATGGCTTCAAAAGCCTTATTACTCGCCTTAAAGGGTTTTATAATCTTATTATTGATTTTAACTTGTATTTTTTTACATTTCTCATTAAGATAGATTGTAATTGAATGTTTACCTCGGGAAACGTGAAGCGAAAGTGATCGATTGACAAGAAAAGTCCATTTATAGTCACTCATGGCTTCTAAAGCCTTATTACTCGCTTTAAAGGGTTTTATAATCTTATTATTAATTTTAAGTTGTATTTTTTTACATTTTTCATCAAAACAGATTGTAATTGAATGTTTACCTCGAGAAACATGAAGCGAAAGCCATCTATTGACAAGAAAAGTCCATTTGCAGTCACTCATCCCTTCGAAAGCCTTATTCGCCTCTTTAAATGGTTCTATAATCTCGTTATTAATTTAAAGGTTGAATTTTTTTACATTTTTCATTAAAACATATTATAATTCAATCTTTACCTTGAGAAACGTGAAGTGAAAGTGATCGATTGACAAGAAAAGGCCACTTATAGTCATTCATGGCTTCAAGAGCCTTATTACTCGCCCTAAAGGGTTTTATAATCTCATTATTGTTTTTAACTTGTATTTTTTTTACATTTTTCATTAAGACATATTGTAATTGAATGTTTACCTTGAGAAACGTGAGGTGAAAGCGATCGATTGACAAGAAAAGGCCATTTATTGTCACTCATGGCTTCAAAAGCCTTATTACTCGCCTTAAAGGGTTTTATAATCTTATTATTGATTTTAACTTGTATTTTTTTACATTTTTCATCAAAAAAGATTGTAATTGAATGTTTACCTCGAGAAACGTGAAGCGAAAGTCATCCATTGACAAGAAAAGTCTATTTGCAGTCACTAATTCCTTCGAAAGCCTTATTCGCCTCTTTAAATGGTTTTATAATCTCGTTATTAATTTATGGTTGAATTTTTTTATATTTTTCATTAAAACATATTATAATTGAATGTTTACCTTAAGAAACGTGAAGTGAAAGCGATCGATTGACGAGAAAAGGCCATTTATAGTCATTCATGGCTTCAAGAGCCTTATTACTCGCCATAAAGGGTTTTATAATCTCATTACTGTTTTTAACTTGTATTTTTTTACATTGTTCATTAAGACAGATTGTAATTGAATGTTTACCTTGAGAAACGTGAGGGAAAAGCGATCGATTGACAAGAAAAGGCCATTTATTGTCACTCATGGCTTCAAAAGCCTTATTACTCGCCTTAAAGGATTTTATAATCTTATTATTGATTTTAACTTGTATTTTTTTACATTTTTCATTAAGACAGATTGTAATTAAATTTTTACCTCAGGAACCGTGAAGCGAAAGTGATCGATTGACAAGAAAAGTCCATTTATAGTCACTCATGGCTTCTAAAGCCTTATTACTCGCTTTAAAGGGTTTTATAATCTTATTATTAATTTTAAGTTGTATTTTTTTACATTTTTCATCAAAACAGATTGTAATTGAATGTTTACTTCGAGAAACGTGGAGCGAAAGCCATCCATTGACAAGAAAAGTCCATTTGCAGTCACTCATCCCTTCGAAAGCCTTATTCGCCTCTTTAAATGGTTTTATAATCTCGTTATTAATTTAAGGTTGAATTTTTTTACATTTTTCATTAAAACATATTATAATTGAATGTTTACCTTGAGAAACGTGAAGTGAAAGCGATCGATTGACAAGAAAAGGCCATTGATAGTCATTCATGGCTTCAAGAGCCTTATTACTCGCCCTAAAGGGTTTTATAATCTCATTACTCTTTTTAATTTGTATTTTTTTTACATTTTTCATTAAGACATATTGTAATTGAATGTTTACCTTGAGCAACGTGAGGTGAAAGCGATCGATTGACAAGAAAAGGCCATTTATTGTCACTCATGGCTTCAAAAGCCTTATTACTCGGCTTAAAGGGTTTTATAATCTTATTATTGATTTTAACTTGTATTTTTTACATTTTTCACTAAAACAGATTGTAATTGAATGTTTACCTCGGGAAATGTGAAGCGAAAGCCATCCATTGACAGAAAAAGTCCATTTACGGTCACTCATGCCTTCGAAAGCCTTATTCCCCTCTTTAAATGTTTTTATAATCTCGTTATTAATTTAAAGTTGAATAATTTTACATTTTTCATTAAAACATATTATAATTGAATATTTACCTTGAGAAACGTGAAGTGAAAGCGATCGATTGATAAGAAAAGGCCATTTATAGTCACTCATGGCTTCAAAAGCCTTATTAGTCGCCTTAAAGGGTTTTATAATCTTATTATTGATTTTAACTTGTATTTTTTTACATTTTTCATTAAGACAGATTGTAATTGAATTTTTACCTCAGGACACGTGAAGTGAAAGCCATCCATTGACAAGAAAAGTCCATTTGCAGTCACTCATGCCTTTGAAAGCCTTAATACTAGCTTTAAAGGCTTTTATAATCTTGTTATTGATTTTAACTTGAGCTTTTTTACATTCTTCATTAAGAAAGATTGTAATTGAATGTTTACCACGAGAAACGTGAAGCGAAAGTCATCCATTGACAAGAAAAGTCCATTTGCAGTCACTGATGCCTTCGAAAGCCTTATTCGCCTCTTTAAATGGTTTTATAATCTCGTTATTAATTTAAGGTTGAATTTTTTTACATTTTTCATTAGAACATATTATAATTGAATGTTTACCTTGAGAAACGTGAAGTGAAAGCGATCAATTGATAAGAAAAGCCCATTTATAATCACTCATGGCTTCAAAAGCCTTATTACTCGCCTTAAAGGGTTTTATAATCTTATTATTGATTTTAACTTGTATTTTTTTACATTTCTCATTAAGATAGATTGTAATTGAATGTTTACCTCGGGAAACGTGAAGCGAAAGGGATCGATTGACAAGACAAGTACATTTATAGTCACTCATGGCTTCTACAGCCTTATTACTCGCCTTAAAGGGTTTTATAATCTTATTATTGATTTTAACTTGTATTTTTTACATTTTTCACTAAAACAGACTGTAATTGAATGTTTACCTCGGGAAATGTGAAGCGAAAGCTATCCACTAATAGGAAAAGTCCATTTGCGGTCACTCATGCCTTCGAAAGCCTTATTGCTCGCTTTAAAGGCTTTTATAATCTTATTATTGATTTTAACTTGAACTTTTTTACATTTTTCATTAAGAAAGATTGTAATTGAATGTTTACCTCGAGAAACGTGAAGCAAAAGCCATCCATTGACAAGAAAAGTCCATTTGCAGTCACTGATACCTTCGAAAGCCTTATTCGCCTCTTTAAATGGTTTTATAATCTCGTTATTAATTTAAGGTTGAATTTTTTTACATTTTTCATTAGAACATATTATAATTGAATGTTTACCTTAAGAAACGTGAAGTGAAAGCGATCAATTGATAAGAAAAGCCCATTTATAATCACTCATGGCTTCAAAAGCCTTATTACTCACCTTAAAGGGTTTTATAATCTTATTATTGATTTTAACTTGTATTTTTTTACACTTCTCATTAAGATAGATTGTAATTGAATGTTTACCTCGAGAAACGTGAAGCAAAAGCCATCCATTGACAAGAAAAGTCTATTTGCAGTCACTAATCCCTTAGAAAGCCTTATTCGCCTCTTTAAATGGTTTTATAATCTCGTTATTAATTTAAGGTTGAATTTTTTTATATTTTTCATTAAAACATATTATAATTGAATGTTTACCTTAAGAAACGTGAAGTGAAAGCGATCGATTGACGAGAAAAGGCCATTGATAGTCATTCATGGCTTCAAGAGCCTTATTACTCGCCCTAAAGGGTTTTATAATCTCATTATTGTTTTTAACTTGTATTTTTTTTAAATTTTTCATTAAGACATATTGTAATTGAATGTTTACCTTGAGAAACGTGAGGTGAAAGCGATCGATTGACAAGAAAAGGTCATTTATTGTCACTCATGGCTTCAAAAGCCTTATTACTCGGCTTAAAGGGTTTTATAATCTTATTATTGATTTTAACTTGTATTTTTTACATTTTTCACTAAAACAGATTGTAATTGAATGTTTACCTCGGGAAATGTGAAGCGAAAGCCATCCATTGACAAGAAAAGTCTATTTGCAGTCACTAATCCCTTCGAAAGCCTTATTCGCCTCTTTAAATGGTTTTATAATCTCGTTATTAATTTAAGGTTGAATTTTTTTATATTTTTCATTAAAACATATTATAATTGAATGTTTACCTTAAGAAACGTGAAGTGAAAGTGATCGATTGACGAGAAAAGGCCATTGATAGTCATTCATGGCTTCAAGAGCCTTATTGCTCGCCCTAAAGGGTTTTATAATCTCATTACTGTTTTCAACTTGTATTTTTTTTAAATTTTTCATTAAGACATATTGTAATTGAATGTTTACCTTGAGAAACGTGAGGTGAAAGTGATCGATTGACAAGAAAAGGCCATTTATTGTCACTCATGGCTTCAAAAGCCTTATTACTCGGCTTAAAGGGTTTTATAATCTTATTATTGATTTTAACTTGTATTTTTTTACATTTCTCATTAAGATAGATTGTAATTGAGTGTTTACCTCGGGAAACGTGAAGCGAAAGGGATCGATTGACAAGACAAGTACATTTATAGTCACTCATGGCTTCTACAGCCTTATTACTCGCCTTAAAGGGTTTTATAATCTTATTATTGATTTTAACTTGTATTTTTTACATTTTTCACTAAAACAGACTGTAATTGAATGTTTACCTCGGGAAATGTGAAGCGAAAGCTATCCACTAATAGGAAAAGTCCATTTGCGGTCACTCATGCCTTCGAAAGCCTTATTGCTCGCTTTAAAGGCTTTTATAATCTTATTATTGATTTTAACTTGAACTTTTTTACATTTTTCATTAAGAAAGATTGTAATTGAATGTTTACCTCGAGAAACGTGAAGCGAAAGCCATCCATTGACAAGAAAAGTCCATTTGTAGTCACTCATGCCTTCGAAAGCCTTATTCGCCTCTTTAATTGGTTTTATAATCTCGTTATTAATTTAAGGTTGAATTTTTTTACATTTTTCATTAAAACATATTATGATTGAATGTTTACTTTGAGAAACGTGCAGTGAAAGCGATCGATTAACAAGAAAAGTCCATTTATAGCCACTCATGGCTTCAAAAGCCTTATTACTGTCCTTAAAGGGTTTTATAATCTTATTATTGATTTTAACTTGTATTTTTTTACATTTCTCATTAAGATAGGTTGTAATTGAGTGTTTACCTCGGGAAACGTGAAGCGAAAGGGATCGATTGACAAGAAAAGTACATTTATAGTCACTCATGGCTTCTAAAGCGTTACTACTCGCCTTAAAGGGTTTTATAATCTTATTATTGATTTTAACTTGTATTTTTTTACATTTCTCATTAATATAGATTGTAATTGAATGTTTACCTCGAGAAACGTGAAGCGAAAGTGATCGATTGATAAGAAAAGTCCATTTATAGTCACTCATGGCTTCTAAAGCCTTATTACTCGCTTTAAAGGGTTTTATAATCTTATTATTAATTTTAAGTTGTATTTTTTTACATTTTTCATCAAAACAGATTATAATTGAATGTTTACTTCGAGAAACATGAAGCGAAAGCCATCCATTGACAAGAAAAGTCCATTTGCAGTCACTCATCCCTTCGAAAGCCTTATTCGCCTCTTTAAATGGTTTTATAATCTCGTTATTATTTTAAGGTTGAATTTTTTTACATTTTTCATTCAAATATATTATAATTGAATGTTTACCTTGAGAAACGTGAAGTGAAAGCGATCGATTGACAAGAAAAGGCCATTGATAGTCATTCATGGCTTCAAGAGCCTTATTACTCGCCCTAAAGGGTTTTATAATCTCATTACTCTTTTTAACTTGTATTTTTTTTACATTTTTCATTAAGACATATTGTAATTGAATGTTTACCTTGAGCAACGTGAGGTGAAAGCGATCGATTGACAACAAAAGGCCATTTATTGTCACTTATGGCTTCAAAAGCCTTATTACTCGGCTTAAAGGGTTTTATAATCTTATTATTGATTTTAACTTGTATTTTTTACATTTTTCACTAAAACAGATTGTAATTGAATGTTTACCTCGGGAAATATGAAGCGAAAGCCATCCATTGATAGAAAAAGTCCATTTACGGTCACTCATGCCTTCGAAAGCCTTATTCCCCTCTTTAAATGTTTTTATAATCTCGTTATTAATTTAAAGTTGAATAATTTTACATTTTTCATTAAAACATATTATAATTGAATGTTTACCTTGAGAAACGTGAAGTGAAAGCGATCGATTGATAAGAAAAGGCCATTTATAGTCACTCATGGCTTCAAAAGCCTTATTACTCCCCTTAAAGGGTTTAATAATCTTATTATTGATTTTAACTTGTATTTTTTTACATTTTTCATTAAGACAGATTGTAATTAAATTTTCACCTCGGGACACGTGAAGTGAAAGCCATCCATTGACAAGAAAAGTCCATTTGCAGTCACTCATGCCTTTGAAAGCCTTAATACTCGCTTTAAAGGCTTTTATAATCTTGTTATTGATTTTAACTTGAGCTTTTTTACATTCTTCATTAAGAAAGATTGTAATTGAATGTTTACCTCGAGAAACGTGAAACGAAAGTCATCCATTGACAAGAAAAGTCCATTTGCAGTCACTAATGCCTTCGAAAGCCTTATTCGCCTCTTTAAATGGTTTTATAATCTCGTTATTAATTTAAGGTTGAATTTTTTTACATTTTTCATTAGAACATATTATAATTGAATGTTTACCTTGAGAAACGTGAAGTGACAGCGATCGATTGAGAAGAAAAGTCCATTTATAATCACTCATGGCTTCAAAAGCCTTATTACTCGCCTTAAAGGGTTTTATAATCTTATTATTGATTTTAACTTGTATTTTTTTACATTTTTCATTAAGATAGATTGTAATTGAATGTTTACCTCGGGAAACGTGAAGCGAAAGTGATCGATTGACAAGAAAAGTCCATTTATAGTCACTCATGGCTTCTAAAGCCTTATTACTCGCTTTAAAGGGTTTTATAATCTTATTATTAATTTTAAGTTATATTTTTTTACATTTTTCATCAAAACAGATTGTAATTGAATGTTTACCTCGAGAAACGTGAAACGAAAGCCATCCATTGACAAGAAAAGTCTATTTGCAGTCACTAATCCCTTCGAAAGCCTTATTCGCCTCTTTAAATGGTTTTATAATCTCGTTATTAATTTAAGGTTGAATTTTTTTATATTTTTCATTAAAACATATTATAATTGAATGTTTACCTTAAGAAACGTGAACTGAAAGCGATCGATTGACGAGAAAAGGCCATTTATAGTCATTCATGGCTTCAAGAGCCTTATTACTCGCCCTAAAGGGTTTTACAATCTCATTACTGTTTTTAACTTGTATTTTTTTACATTTTTCATTAAGACAGATTGTAATTGAATGTTTACCTTAAGAAACGTGAGGTGAAAGCGATCGATTGACAAGGAAAGGCCATTTATTGTCACTCATGGCTTCAAAATCCTTATTACTCGCGTTAAAGGGTTTTATAATCTTATTATTGATTTTAACTTGTATTTTTTTACATTTTTCATTAAGACAGATTGTAATTAAATTTTTACCTCGAGAAACGTGAAGCGAAAGTGATCGATTGACAAGAAAAATCCATTTACAGTCACTCATGGCTTCTAAAGCCTTATTACTCGCTTTAAAGGGTTTTATAATCTTATTATTAATTTTAAGTTGTATTTTTTTACATTTTTCGTCAAAACAGATTGTAATTGAATGTTTACCTCGAGAAACGTGAAGCGAAAGCCATCCATTGACAAGAAAAGTCCATTTGCAGTCACTCATCCCTTCGAAAGCCTTATTCGCCTCTTTAAATGGTTTTATAATCTCGTTATTAATTTAAGGTTGAATTTTTTTACATTTTTCATTAAAACATATTATAATTGAATGTTTACCTTAAGAAACGTGAAGTGAAAGCGATCGATTGACGAGAAAAGGCCATTCATAGTCATTCATGGCTTCAAGAGCCTTATTACTCGCCTTAAATGGTTGTATAATCTCATTACTGTTTTTAACTTGTATTTTTTTACATTTTTCGTTCAGACAGATTGTAATTGAATGTTTACCTTGAGAAACGTGAGGTGAAAGCGATCGATTGACAAGAAAAGGCCATTTATTATCACTCATGGCTTCAAAAGCCTTATTACTCGCCTTAAAGGGTTTTATAATCTTATTATTGATTTTAACTTGTATTTTTTACATTTTTCACTAAAATAGATTGTAATTGAATGTTTACCTCGGGAAATGTGAAGCGAAAGCCATCCATTAACAGGAAAAGTCCATTTGCGGTCACTCATGCCTTCGAAAGCCTTATTCTCCTCTTTAAATGTTTTTATAATCTCGTTATTAATTTAAAGTTGAATAATTTTACATTTTTCATTAAAACATATTATAATTAAATGTTTACCTTGTGAAACGTGAAGTGAAAGCGATCGATTGATAAGAAAAGGACGTTTATAGTCACTCATGGCTTCAAAAGCCTTATTACTCGCCTTAAAGGGTTTTATAATCTTATTATTGAATTTAAGTTTTACTTTTTTACATTTTTCATTAAGACAGATTGTAATTGAATTTTTACCTCGGGACACGTGAAGTGAAAGCCATCCATTGACAAGAAAAGTCCATTTGCAGTCACTCATGCCTTCGAAAGCCTTATTGCTCGCTTTAAAGGCTTTTATAATCTTATTATTGATTTTAACTGGAACTTTTTTACATTTTTCATTAAGAAAGATTGTAATTGAATGTTTACCTCGAGAAACGTAAAGCACAAGCCATCCATTGACAAGAAAAGTCCATTTACAGTCACTCATGCCTTCGGAAGCCTTATTCGCCTCTTTAAATGGTTTTATAATCTCGTTATTAATTTAAGGTTGAATTTTTTTACATTTTTCATTAAAACATATTATGATTGAATGTTTACTTTGAGAAACGTGCAGTGAAAGCGATCGATTAAGAAGAAAAGTCTATTTATATTCACTCATGGCTTCAAAAGCCTTATTACTGTCCTTAAAGGGTTTTATAATCTTATTATTGATTTTAACTTGTATTTTTTTACATTTCTCATTAACATAGGTTGTAATTGAATGTTTACCTCGGGAAACGTGAAGCGAAAGGGATCGATTGACAAGAAAAGTACATTTATAGTCACTCATGGCTTCTAAAGCCTTATTACTCGCCTTAAAGGGTTTTATAATCTTATTATTGATTTTAACTTGTATTTTTTTACATTTCTCATTAAGATAGATTGTAATTGAAAGTTTACCTCGAGAAACGTGAAGCGAAAGTGATCGATTGACAAGAAAAGTCCATTTATAGTCACTCATGGCTTCTAAAGCCTTATTACTCGCTTTAAAGGGTTTTATAATCTTATTATTAATTTTAAGTTGTATTTTTTTACATTTTTCATCAAAACAGATTGTAATTGAATGTTTACCTCGAGAAACGTGAAGTGAAAGCCATCCATTGACAGGAAAAGTCCATTTGCAGTCACTCATCCCTTCGAAAGCCTTATTCACCTCTTTAAATGGTTTTATAATCTGGTTATTAATTTAAGGTTGAATTTTTTTACATTTTTCATTAAAACATATTATAATTGAATGTTTACCTTGAGAAACGTGAAGTGAAAGTGATCGATTGACAAGAAAAGGCTATTGATAGTCATTCATGGCTTCCAGAGCCTTATTATTCGCCCTAAAGGGTTTTATAATCTCATTACTATTTTTGACTTGTATTTTTTTACATTTTTCATTAAGACATATTGTAATTGAATGTTTACCTTGAGAAACGTGAGGTGGAAGCGATCGATTGACAAGAAAAGGCCATTTATTGTCACTCATGGCTTCAAAAGCCTTATTACTCGCCTTAAAGGGTTTTATAATCTTATTATTGATTTTAACTTGTATTTTTTACATTTTTCACTAAAACAGATTGTAATTGAATGTTTACCTCGGGAAATGTGAAGCGAAAGCCATCCATTAACAGGAAAAGTCCATTTACGGTCACTCATGCCTTCGAAAGCCTTATTCCCCTCTTTAAATGTTTTTATAATCTCGTTATTAATTTAAAGTTGAATAATTTTACATTTTTCATTAAAACATATTATAATTGAATGTTTACCTTGAGAAACGTGAAGTGAAAGTGATCGATTGATAAGAAAAGGCCATTTATAGTCACTCATGGCTTCAAAAGCCTTATTACTCGCCTTAAAGGGTTTTATAATCTTATTATTGATTTTAACTTGTATTTTTTTACACTTTTCATTAAGACAGATTGTAATTGATTTTTTACCTTGGGACACGTGAAGTGAAAGCCATCCATTGACCAGAAAAGTCCATTTGCAGTCACTCATGCCTTTGAAAGCCTTATTACTACATTTAAAGGCTTTTATAATCTTAATATTGATTTTGACTTGAACTTTTTCACATTTTTCATTAAGAAAGATTGTAATTGAATGTTTACCTCGAGAAACGTGAAGCGAAAGCCATCCATTGACAAGAAAAGTCCATTTGCAGTCACTCATGCCTTCGAAAGCCTTATTCGCCTCTTTAAATGGTTTTATAATCTCGTTATTAATTTAAGGTTGAATTTTTTTACATTTTTCATTAAAACATATTATGATTGAATGTTTCCTTTGAGAAACGTGGAGTGAAAGCGATCGATTGACAGGAAAAGTCCATTTATAGTCACTCATGGCTTCAAAAGACTTATTACTCTCCTTAAAGGGTTTTATAATCTTATTATTGATTTTAACTTGTATTTTTTTACATTTTTCATTAAGATAGGTTGTAATTGAATGTTTATCTCGGGAAACGGGAAGCAAAAGTGATCAATTGAGAAGAAAAGTCCATTTATAGTCACTCATGGCTTCTAAAGCCTTATTACTCGCTTTAAAGGATTTTATAATCTTATTATGGATTTTAACTTGTATTTTTTTACATTTTTCATTAAGACAGATTGTAATTGAATTTTTACCTCGAGACACGTGAAGTGAAAGCCATCGATTGACAAGAAAAGTCCATTTGCAGTCACTCATGCCTTTGAATGCCTTATTACTCCCTTTAAAGGCTTTTATAATCTTACTATTGATTTGAACTTGAACTTTTTTACATTTTTCATTAAGAAAGATTGTAATTGAATGTTTACCTAGAGAAACGTGAAACGAAAGCCATCCATTGACAGAAAAAGTCCATTTACGGTCACTCATGCCTTCGAAAGCCTTATTCCCCTCTTTAAATGTTTTTATAATCTCGTTATTAATTTAAAGTTGAATAATTTTACATTTTTCATTAAAACATATTAAAATTGAATGTTTATCTTGAGAAACGTGAAGTGAAAACGATCGATTGACAAGAAAAGGCCATTTATAGTCACTCATGGCTTCAAAAGCCTTATTACTCGCCTTCAAGGGTTTTATAATCTTATTATTGATTTTAACTTGTATTTTTTACATTTTTCATTAAGACAGATTGTAATTGAATGTTAACCTCGGGAAACGTGAAACGAAAGCCATCCATTGACAAGAAAAGTCCATTTGCGGTCACTCATGCCTTCGAAAGCCTTATTCCCCTCTTTAAATGGTTTAAGAATCTCGTTATTAATTTAAAGTTGAATTTTTTTACATTTTTCATTAAAACATATTGGAATTGAATGTTACCTTAAGAAACGTGAAGTGAAAGCGATCGATTGAATAGAAAAGTCCATTTGTAGTCACTCATGGCTTCAAAAGCCTTATTACTCGCCTTAAAGGGATTTATAATCTTATTATTGAATTTAAGTTGTATTTTTTTACATTTTTCATTAAGACAGATTGTAATTGAATGTTTACCACGAGAAACGTGAAATGAAAGCCATCCATTGACAAAAAAAGTCCATTTGCAGTCACTCATGCCTTCGAAAGCCTTATTCCCCTCTTTAAATGGTTATAGGATCTCGTTATTAATTTAAAGTTGAATTTTTTTATATTTTTCATTAAAACAGATTAAAATTGAATGTTTACCTTGAGAAACGTGAAGTGAAAGCGATCGATTGACAAGAAAAGGCCATTTATAGTCACTCATGGCTTTAAAAGCGTTATTACTTGCCTTAAAGGGTTTTATAATCTTATTATTGATTTTAACTTGTATTTTTTTACATTTTTCATTAAGACAGATTGTAATTGAATGTTTACCTTGAGAAATGTGGAGTGAAAGCGATTGATTGACAAGAAAAGGCCATTTATAGTCATTCGTGGCTTCAAAAGCCTTATTACTCGCCCGAAAGGGTTTTATAATCTCATTATTAATTTTAACTTGTATTTTTTTACATTTTTCATTCAGACAGATTGTAATTGAATGTTTACCTTGAGAAACGAGAAGCGAAAGCGATCGATTGACAAGAAAAGGCCATTTATAGTCACTCATGGCTTCAAAAGCCTTATTACTCGCCTTAAAGGGTTTTATAATCTTATTATTGATTTTAACTTGTATTTTTTACATTTTTCATTAAGACAGATTGTAATTGAATGTTAACCTTGGGAAACGTGAAGCGAAAGCCATGCATTGACAAGAAAAGTCCATTTACGGTCACTCATGCCTTCGAAAGCCTTATTCCCCTTTTTAAATGGTTTAAGAATCTCGTTATTAATTTAAATTTGAATTTTTTTACATTTTTCATTAAAACATATTGGAATTGAAGGTTACCTTGAGAAACGTGAAGTGAAAGCGATCGATTGAATAGAAAAGTCCATTTGTAGTCACTCATGGCTTCAAAAGCCTTATTACTCGCCTTAAAGGGTTTTATAATCTTATTATTGAATTGAAGTTGTATTTTTTTACATTTTTCATTAAGACAGATTGTAATTGAATGTTTACCTCGAGAAACGTGAAACGAAAGCCATCCATTGACAAGAAAAGTCCATTTGCAGTCACTCATTCCTTCGAAAGCCTTATTCCCCTCTTTAAATGGTTATAGGATCTCGTTATTAATTTAAAGTTGAATTTTTATACATTTCTCATTTAAACATATTAAAATTGAATGTTTACCTTAAGAAACGTGAAGTGAAAGCGATCGATTGACAAGAAAAGTCCATTTATAGTCACTCATGGCTTCTAAAGCCTTATTACTCGCTTTAAGTGGTTTTATAAACTTATTATTGATTTTAAGTTGAATTTTTTTACATTTTCCATTAAAACAAATTATAATTTAATGTATACCTCGAGAAACGTGAAGCGAAAGCCATCCATTCACAACAAAAGTTCATTTACAGTCACTCATGCCTTTGAAAGCCTTATTCCCCTCTTTAAATGGTTTTATGATCTCGTTATTAATTTTGAATTGAATTTTTTTACATTTTTCATTAAAACAGATTAAAATTGCATGTTTACCTTGACAAACGTGAGGTGAAGGCGATCGATTTACAAGAAAAGGCCATTTATAGTCACTCATGGCTTCAAAAGCCTTATTACTCGTCGTAAAGGGTTTTATAATCTTATTATTGATTTTAACATGTATTTTCTTACATTTTTCATTAAGACAGATTGTAATTAAATGTCTACCTCGGGAAACATGAAGCGAAAGCCATCCATTGACAAGAAAAGTCCATTTGCAGTCACTCATGCCTTCGAAAGCCTTCTTCCCATCTTTAAATGGTTTTATGATCTCGTTATTAATTTTAAGTTGAATTTTTTTACATTTTTCATTAAAACCGATTAAAATGGAATATTTGCCTTGAGAAACGTGAAGTGAAAGCAATCGATTGACAAGAAAAGTCCATTTATAGTCACTCATGGCTTCTAAAGCCTTATTACTCGCTTTAAATGGTTTTATAATCTTATTATTGATTTTAAGTTGTATTTTTTTGCATTTTTCATTAAGACAGATTGTAATTAAATGTTTACCTCGGGAAACGTGAGCAAAAGCCATCCATTGACAAGAAAAGTCCATTTCCAGTCACTCATGCCTTCAAAAGCCTTATTCCCCTCTTTAAATGGTTTTATAATCTCGTTATTAATTTAAAGTTGAATTATTTTACAATTTTCATTCAAACATATTATAATTGAATGTTTACCTTGAGAAACGTGAAGTGGAAGCGATCGATTGACAAGAAAATGCCATCTATAGTCACTCATGGTTTCTAAAGCCTTATTACTTCCGTTAAAGGGTTTTATGATCTTATTATTGATTTTAGCTTGTATTTTTTTACATTTTTCATTAAGACAGATTGTAATTGAATGTTTACCTCAGGAAACGTGAAGCGAAAGCCATCCATTGACAAGAAAAGTCAACTTGCAGTCACTCATGCCTTCGAAAGCCTTATTCCCCTCTTTAAATGGTTTTATGATCTCGTTATTAATTTTAAGTTGAATTTTTTTACATTTTTCATTAAAACAGGTTAAAATTGAATGTTTGCCTTGAGAAACGTGAAGTGAAAGCAATCGATTGACAAGAAAAGTTCATTTATAGTCACTCATGGCTTCTAAAGCCTTATTACTCGCTTTAAATGGTTTTATACTCTTATTATTGATTATAAGTTGAATTCTTTTACATTTTCTAATAAAACAAATTATAATTAAATGTTTACCTTGGGAAACATGAAGCGAAAGCCATCCATTGACAAAATGAGTTCATTTATAATCACTCATGGCTTCAAAAGCCTTATTACTCGCGTTAAAGGGTTTTATAATCTTATTATTTATTTTAACTTGTATTTTTTAACATTTTTCATTAAGACAGATTGTAATTGAATTTTACCTACGAAAACGTGAAGCGAAAGCCATCCATTGACAAGAAAAGTCCATTTGCAGTCACCGATCCCTTCAAAAACCCTATTCCCCTCTTTAAAAAATAGTTTTATGATCTCGTTATTAATTTAAAGTTGAATTTTTTTACATTTTTTATTAAAAAATATTATAATTGAATGTTTACCTCGGGAAACGTGAAGTGAAAGCCATTCATTGACAAGAAAAGTCCATTTGCAGTCACTCATGCCTTCGAAAGCCTTATTCCCCTCTTTAAATGGTTTTATGATCTCGTTATTAAATTAAAGTTGAATTTTTTTAACATTTTTCATTAAAACAGATTAAAATTGAATGTTTACCTTGAGAAACGTGAAGTGAAAGCGATCGATTGAAAAGAAAAGTCCATTTATAATCACTCATGGCTTCAAAAGCCTTATTACTCGCCTTAAAGGGTTTTATAATCATATTATTAATTTTAACTTGTATTTTTTTGCCTTTTTCATTAAGACAGATTGTAATTGAATGTTTACCTCGAGAAACGTGAAGCGAAAGCCATCCATTGACAAGAAAAGTCCCTTTACAGTCACTAATGCCTTCGAAAGCCTTATTCCCCTTTTTAAATGGTTTTATAATCTCGTTATTTATTTAAAGTTGAATTTTTTTACTTCTTTCATTAAAACATATTATAATTGAATGTTTACCTTGAGAAACGTGAAGTGAAAACGATCGATTGATAAGAAAAGGCCATTTATAGTCACTCATGGCTTCAAAAGCCTTATTACTCGCCTTAAAGGGTTTTATAATCATATTATTGATTTTAACTTGTATTTTTTTACAATTTTCTTTAAGACAGATTGTAATTGATTGTCTACCTCGAGAAACGTGAAGCGAAAGCCATCCATTAACAAGAAAAGTCCATTTGCAGTCATTGATCCCTTCAAAAACCCTATTCCCCTCTTTAAAAAATAGTTTGATGATCTCGTTATTAATTTAAAGTTGAATTTTTTTACATTTTTCATTAAAACATATTATAATTGAATGTTTACCTCAGGAAACGTGAAGTGAAAGCCATCCATTGACAAGAAAAGTCCATTTGCAGTCACTAATGCCTTCGAAAGCCTTATTCCCCTCTTTAAATGGTTTTATGATCTCGTTATTAATTTAAAGTTGAATTTTTTTTACCTTTTTCATTAAAACATATTAAAATTGAATGTTTACCTTCAGAAACGTGAAGAGAAAGCGAATGATTGAAAAGAAAAGTCCATTTATAGTCACTCATGGCTTCAAAAGCCTTATTACTCGCCTTAAAGAGTTTTATAATCATATTATTGATTTTAACTTGTATTTATTTGCCTTTTTCATTAAGACAGATTGTAATTTAATGTTCACCTCAGGAAATGTGAAGCGAAAGCCATCCATTGACCAGAAAAGTCCCTTTACAGTCAGTCATGCCTTCGAAAGCCTTAGTTCCCTCTTTAAATGGTTTTATAATCTCGTTATTAATTTAAAGTTGAATTTTTTTACATTTTTCAGTAAAACATATTATAATTGAATTTTTACCTTGAGAAACGTGGAGTGAAAGTGATCGATTGACAAGAAAAGGCCATTTATAGTCATTCATGGCTTCAAAAGCATTATTACTCGTCCGAAAGGGTTTTATAATCTCATTATTAATTTTAACTTGTATTTTTTTACATTTTTCATTAACACAGATTGTAATTGAATGTTTACCTTGAGAAACGTGAGGTGAAAGTGATCGATTGACAAGAAAAGGCCATTTATAGTCACTCATGGCTTCAAAAGCCTTATTGCTCGCCTTAAAGGGTTTTATAATCTTATTATTGATTTTAACTCGTATTTTTTTACATTTCTCATTAAGATAGGTTGTAATTGAATGTTTACCTCGGGAAACGTGAAGCGAAAGTAATGAATTGACAAGAAAAGTCCATTTATAGTCACTCATGGCTTCTAAAGCCTTATTACTCGCTTTAAAGGGTTTTATAATCTTATTATTGATTTTAACTTGTATTGTTTTACATTTTTCATTAAGACAGATTGTAATTAAATTTTTACCTCGAGAAACGTGAAGCGAAGCCATCCATTGAAAAGAAAAGTCCATTTAAAGTCACTCATGGCTTCAAAAGCCTTATTACTCGCCTTAAAGGGTTTTATAATCTTATTATTAATTTTAACTTGTATTTTTTTACAATTTTCATTAAGACAGATTGTAATTGATTGTCTACCTCGAGAAATGTGAAGCGAAGGCCATCCATTAACAAGAAAAGTCCATTTGCAGTCACTGATCCCTTCAAAAACCCTTTTCCCCTCTTTAAAAAATAGTTTTATGATCTCGTATTAATTTAAAGTTGAATTTTTTAACATTTTTCATTAAAACATATTATAATTTAATGTTTACCTTGAGAAACGTGGAGTGAAAGCGATCGATTGACAAGAAAAGGCCATTTATAGTCACTCATGGCTTTAAAAGCGTTATTACTTGCCTTAAAGGGTTTTATAATCTTATTATTGATTTTAACTTGTATTTTTTTACATTTTTCATTAAGACAGATTGTAATTGAATGTTTACCTTGAGAAACGTGGAGTGAATGCGATCGATTGACAAGAAAAGGCCATTTATAGTCATTCATGGCTTCAAAAGCCTTATTACTCGCCCGAAAGGGTTTTATAATCTCATTATTAATTTTAACTTGTATTTTTTTACATTTTTCATTAAGACAGATTGTAATTGAATGTTTACCTTGAGAAACGAGAAGCGAAAGCGATCGATTGACAAGAAAAGGCTATTTATAGTCACTCATGGCTTCAAAAACCTTATTACTCGCCTTAAAGGGTTTTATAATCTTATTATTGATTTTAACTTGTATTTTTTACATTTTTCATTAAGACAGATTGTAATTGAATGTTAACCTCGGGAAACGTGAAGCGAAAGCCATCCATTGACAAGAAAAGTCCGTTTGCGGTCACTCATGCCTTCGAAAGCCTTATTCCCCTTTTTAAATGGTTTAAGAATCTCGTTATTAATTTAAATTTGAATTTTTTTACATTTTTCATTAAAACATATTGGAATTGAAGGTTACCATGAGAAACGTGAAGTGAAAGCGATCGATTGAATAGAAAAGTCCATTTGTAGTCACTCATGGCTTCAAAAGCCTTATTACTCGCCTTAAAGGGTTTTATAATCTTATTATTGAATTTAAGTTGTATTTTTTTGCCTTTTTCATTAAGACAGATTGTAATTGAATGTTTACCTCGGGAAACGTGAAGCGAAAGCCATCCATTGACAAGAAAAGTCCCTTTACAGTCACTAATGCCTTCGAAAGCCTTATTCCCCTCTTTAAATGGTTTTATAATCTCGTTATTAATTTAAAGTTGAATTTTTTTACTTTTTTCATTAAAACATATTATAATTGAATGTTTACCTTGAGAAACGTGAAGTGAAAATGATCGATTGACAAGAAAAGGCCATTTATAGTCACTCATGGCTTCAAAAGCCTTATTACTCGCCTTAAAGGGTTTTATAATCATATTATTGATTTTAACTTGTATTTTTTTACAATTTTTATTAAGACAGATTGTAATTGATTGTCTACCTCGAGAAACGTGAAGCGAAAGCCATCCATTAACAAGAAAAGTCCATTTGCAGTCACTGATCCCTTCAAAAACCCTATTCCCCTCTTTAAAAAATAGTTTTATGATCTCGTTATTAATTTAAAGTTGAATTTTTTTACATTTTTCATTAAAACATATTATAATTGAATGTTTACCTCAGGAAACGTGATGTGAAAGCCATCCATTGACAAGAAAAGTCCATTTGCAGTCACTCATGCCTTCGAAAGCCTTATTCCCCTCTTTAAATAGTTTTATGATCTCGTTATTAATTTAAAGTTGAATTTTTTTTACATTTTTCATTAAAACAAATTAAAATTGAATGTTTACCTTCAGAAACGTGAAGTGAAAGCGATCGATTGAAAAGAAAAGTCCATTTATAGTCACTCATGGCTTCAAAAGCCTTATTACTCGCCTTAAAGGGTTTTATAATCATATTATTGATTTTAACTTGTATTTTTTTGCCTTTTTCATTAAGACAGATTGTAATTTAATGTTCACCTCAGGAAATGTGAAGCGAAAGCCATCCATTGACCAGAAAAGTCCCTTTACAGTCAGTCATGCCTTCGAAAGCCTTATTTCCCTCTTTAAATGGTTTTATAATCTCGTTATTAATTTAAAGTTGAATTTTTTTACATTTTTCAGTAAAACATATTATAATTGAATTTTTACGTTGAGAAACGTGGAGTGAAAGCGATCGATTGACAAGAAAGGGCCATTTATAGTCATTCATGGCTTCAAAAGCCTTATTACTCGCCCGAAAGGGTTTTATAATCTCATTATTAATTTTAACTTGTATTTTTTTACATTTTTCATTAACACAGATTGTAATTGAATGTTTACCTTGAGAAACGTGAGGTGAAAGTGATCGATTGATAAGAAAAGGCCATTTATAGTCACTCATGGCTTCAAAAGCCTTATTGCTCGCCTTAAAGGGTTTTATAATCTTATTATTGATTTTAACTTGTATTTTTTTACATTTCTCATTAAGATAGGTTGTAATTGAATGTTTACCTCGGGAAACGTGAAGCGAAAGTGATGAATTGACAAGAAAAGTCCATTTATAGTCACTCATGACTTCTAAAGCCTTAGTACTCGCTTTAAAGGGGTTTATAATCTTATTATTGATTTTAACTTGTATTTTTTTACATTTTTCATTAAGACAGATTGTAATTAAATTTTTACCTCGAGAAACGTGAAGCGAAAGCCATCCATTGAAAAGAAAAGTCCATTTATAGTCACTCATGGCTTCAAAAGCCTTATTACTCGCCTTAAAGGGTTTTATAATCTTATTATTGATTTTAACATATATTTTTTTACAATTTTCATTAAGACAGATTGTAATTGATTGTCTACCTCGAGAAACGTGAAGCGAAAGCCATCCATTAACAAGAAAAGTCCATTTGCAGTCACTGATCCCTTCAAAAACCCTTTTCCCTTCTTTAAAAAATAGTTTTATGATCTCGTTATTAATTTAAAGTTGAATTTTTTAACATTTTTTATTAAAACATATTATAATTTAATGTTTACCTTGAGAAACGTGGAGTGAAAGCGATCGATTGACAAGAAAAGGCCATTTATAGTCACTCATGGCTTTAAAAGCGTTATTACTTGCCTTAAAGGGTTTTATAATCTTATTATTGATTTTAACTTGTATTTTTTTACATTTTTCATTAAGACAGATTGTAATTGAATGTTTACCTTGAGAAACGTGGAGTGAAAGCGATCGATTGACAAGAAAAGGCCATTTATAGTCATTCGTGGCTTCAAAAGCCTTATTACTCGCCCGAAAGGGTTTTGATAATCTCATTATTAATTTTAACTTGTATTTTTTTACATTTTTCATTAAGACAGATTGTAATTGAATGTTTACCTTGAGAAACGAGAAGCAAAAGCGATCGATTGACAAGAAAAGGCCATTTATAGTCACTCATGGCTTCAAAAGCCTTATTACTCGCCTTAAAGGGTTTTATAATCTTATTATTGATTTTAACTTGTATTTTTTACATTTTTCATTAAGACAGATTGTAATTGAATGTTAACCTTGGGAAACGTGAAGCGAAAGCCATCCATTGACAAGAAAAGTCCATTTACGGTCACTCATGCCTTCGAAAGCCTTATTCCCCTTTTTAAATGGTTTAAGAATCTCGTTATTAATTTAAATTTGAATTTTTTTACATTTTTCATTAAAACATATTGGAATTGAAGGTTACCTTGAGAAACGTGAAGTGAAAGCAATCGATTGAATAGAAAAGTCCATTTGTAGTCACTCATGGCTTCAAAAGCCTTATTACTCGCCTTAAAGGGTTTTATAATCTTATTATTGAATTTCAGTTGTATTTTTTTACATTTTTCATTAAGACAGATTGTAATTGAATGTTTACCTCGAGAAACGTGAAACGAAAGCCATCCATTGACAAGAAAAGTCCATTTGCAGTCACTCATGCCTTCGAAAGCCTTATTCCCCTCTTTAAATGGTTATAGGTTCTCGTTATTAATTTAAAGTTGAATTTTTTATAATTTTTATTAAAACAGATTAAAATTGAATGTTTACCTTGAGAGACGTGAAGTGAAAGCGATCGATTGACAAGAAAAGTCTATTTATAGTCACTCTTGGCTTCTAAAGCCTTATTACTCGCTTTAAGTGGTTTTATAAACTTATTATTGATTTTAAGTTGAATTCTTTTACATTTTCCATTAAAACAAATTATAATTTAATGTATACCTCGAGAAACGTGAAGCGAAAGCCATCCATTGACAACAAAAGTCCATTTGCAGTCACTCATGCCTTCGAAAGCCTTATTCCCCTCTTTAAATGGTTTTATAATCTCGTTATTAATTTAAAGTTGAATTTTTTGACATTTTTCATTAAAACATATTATAATTGAATGTTTACCTTGAAAAACGTGAAGTGAAAGCAATCGATTGACAAGAAAAGTCCATTTATAGTCACTCATGGCTTCTAAAGCCTTATTACTCGCTTTAAATGGTTTTATACTCTCATTATTGATTATAAGTTGAATTCTTTTACATTTTCTAATAAAAAAAATTATAATTAAATGTTTGCCTTGGGAAACATGAACCGAAAGCCATCCATTGACAAAATGAGTTCATTTATAATCACTCATGGCTTCAAAAGCCTTATTACTCGCGTTAAAGGGTTTTATAATCTTATTATTGATTTTAACTTGTATTTTTTACATTTTTCATTAAGACAGATTGTAATTGAATGTTTACCTTGAGAAACGTGGAGTGAAAGCGATCGATTGACAAGAAAAGGCCATTTATAGTCATTCATGGCTTCAAAAGCTTTATTACTCCCCCGAAAGGGTTTTATAATCTCATTATTAATTTTAACTTGTATTTTTTTACATTTTTCGTTAAGACAGATTGTAATTGAATGTTTACCTTGAGAAACGTGAGGTGAAAGCGATCGATTGACAAGAAAAGGCCATTTATAGTCACTCATGGCTTCAAAAGCCTTATTACTCGCCTTAAAGGGTTTTATAATCTTATTATTGATTTTAACTTGTATTTTTTACATTTTTCATTAAGACAGATTGTAATTGAATGTTAACCTCGGGAAACGTGAAGCGAAAGCCATCCATTGACAAGAAAAGTCCATTTGCGGTCACTCATGCCTTCGAAAGCCTTATTCCGCTTTTTAAATGGTTTAAGAATCTCGTTATTAATTTAAATTTGAATTTTTTTACATTTTTCATTAAAACATATTGGAATTGAAGGTTACCTTGAGAAACGTGAAGTGAAAGCGATCGATTGAATAGAAAAGTCCATTTGTAGTCACTCATGGCTTCTAAAGCCTTATTACTCGCTTTAAATGGTTTTATAATCTTATTATTGATTTTTGCTTGTATTTTTTTGCATTTTCATTAAGATAGATTGTAATTGAATGTTTACCTCGGGAAACGTGAAGCGAAAGCCATCCATTGACAAGAAAACTCCACTTCCAATCACTCATGCCTTCGAAAGCCTTATTCCCCTCTTTAAATGGTTTTATGATCTCGTTATTAATTTAAAGTTGAATTTTTTTACAATTTTCATTCAAACATATTATAATTGAATGTTTACCTTGAGAAACGTGAAGTGAAAGCAATCGATTGACAACAAAAGTCCATTTATAGTCACTCATGGCTTCTAAAGCCTTATTACTCGCTTTAAATGGTTTTATAAACTTATTATTTATTTTAAGTTTAATTCTTTTACATTTTCCATTAAAACAAATTATAATTAAATGTTTGCCTTGGGAAACATGAAGCGAAAGCCATCCATTGACAAAATAAGTTCATTTATAGTCACTCATGGCTTCAAAAGCCTTATTACTCGCTTTAAAGGGTTTTATAATCTTATTATTGATTTTAACTTGTATTTTTTTGAATTTTTCATTAAGACAGATTGTAATTGAATGTTTACCTCGAGAAACGTGAAGCGAAAGCCATCCATTGATAAGAAAAGTCTATTTACAGTCACTCATGCCTTCGAAAGCCTTATTCCCCTCTTTAAATGGTTTTATGATCTTGTTATTAATTTTCAATTGAATTTTTTTACATTTTTCATTAAAACAGATTAGAATTGAATGTTTACCTTGAAAAACGTGAGGTGAAAGCGATCGATTGACAAGAAAAGGCCATTTTTAGTCACTCATGACTTCAAAAGCCTTATTACTCGCCTTAAAGGGTTTTATAATCTTATTATTGATTTTAACATGTATTTTTTTACATTTTTCATTAAGATAGATTGTAATTGAATGTTTAGCTTGGGAAACGTGAAGCGAAAGCCATCCATTAACGAGAAAAGTTAACTTGCAGTCACTCATGCCTTCGAAATCCTTATTCCCCTCTTTAAGTGGGTTTATGATCTCGTTATTAATTTTAAGCTGGATTTTTTGACACTTTTCAATAAAACGGATTAAAATTGAATGTTTGCCTTGAGAAACGTGAAGTGAAAGCAATCGATTGACAAGAAAGGTCAATTTATAGTCACTCATGGCTTCTAAAGCCTTTTTACTCGCTTTAAATGGTTTTATAATCTTATTATTGATTATAAGTTGAATTCTTTTACATTTTCTAATAAAACACATTATAATTAAATGTTTGCCTTGAGAAACATGAAGCGAAAGCCATCCATTGACAAAATGAGTTCATTTATAGTCACTCATGGCTTCAAAAGCTTTCTTACTCGCGTTAAAGGGTTTTATAATCTTATTATTGATTTTAACTTGTATTTTTTACATTTTTCATTAAGACAGATTGTAATTGAATGTTAACCTCGGGAAACATGAAGCGAAAGCCATCCATTGACAAGAAAAGTCCATTTGCGGTCACTCATGCCTTCGAAAGCCTTATTCCCCTTTTTAAATGGTTTAAGAATCTCGTTATTAATTTAAATTTGAATTTTTTTACATTTTTCATTAAAACATATTGGAATTGAAGGTTACCTTGAGAAACGTGAAGTGAAAGCGATCGATTGAATAGAAAAGTCCATTTGTAGTCACTCATGGCTTCAAAAGCCTTATTACTCGCCTTAAAGGGATTTATAATCTTATTATTGAATTTAAGTTGTATTGTTTTACATTTTTCATTAAGACAGATTGTAATTGAATGTTTACCTCGAGAAACATGAAACGAAAGCCATGCATTGACAAGAAAAGTCCATTTGCAGTCATTCATGCCTTCGAAAGCCTTATTCCCCTCTTTAAATGGTTATAGGATCTCGTTATTAATTTAAAGTTGAATATTTTTACATTTTTTATTAAAACATATGAAAATTGATTGTTTACCTTGAGAGACGTGAAGTGAAAGCGATCGATTGACAAGAAAAGTCCATTTATAGTCACTCATGGCTTCTAAACCCTTATTACTCGCTTTAAGTGGTTTTATAAACTTATTATTGATTTTAAGTTGAATTCTTTTATATTTTCCATTAAAACAAATTATAATTTAATGTATACCTCGAGAAACGCAAAGCGAAAGCCATCCATTGACAAGAAAAGTCCAGTTACAGTCACTCATGCCTTTGAAAGCCTTATTCCCCTCTTTAAATGGTTTTATGATCTCGTTATTAATTTTGCATTGAATTTGTTTTACATTTTTCATTAAAACAGATTAAAATTGCATGTTTACCTTGACAAATGTGAGGTGAAGGCGATCGATTTACAAGAAAAGGCCATTTATAGTCATTCATGGCTTCAAAAGCCTTATTACTCGCCATAAAGGGTTTTATAATTTTATTATTGATTTTAACATGTATTTTTTTACATTTTTCATTAAGACAGATTGTAATTGAATGTTTACCTCGGGAAACATGAAACGAAAGCCATCCATTGACAAGAAAAGTCCATTTGCAGTCACTCATGCCTTCGAAAGCCTTGTTCCCCTCTTTCAATAGTTTTATAAACTCGTTATTAATTTAAAGTTGAATTTTTTTACAATTTTCATTCAAACGAATTATAATTGAATGTTTACCTTGAGAAACGTGAAGTGAAAGCAATCGATTGACAACAAAAGTCCATTTATAGTCATTCATGGCTTCTAAAGCCTTATTACTCGCCTTAAATGGTTTTATAATCTTATTATTGATTTTAAGTTGAATTCTTTTACATTTTCCATTAAAACAAATTATAATTAAATGTTTGCCTTGAGAAACATGAAGCGAAAGCCATCCATTGACAAAATAAGTTCATTTATAGTCACTCATGGCTTCTAAAGCCTTCTTACTCGCGTTAAAGGGTTTTATAATCTTATTATTGATTTTAACTTGTATTTTTTATATTTTTCATTAAGACAGATTGTAATTGAATGTTAACCTCGAGAAACATGAAGCGAAAGCCATCCATTGACAAGAAAAGTCCATTTGCGGTCACTCATGCCTTCGAAAGCCTTATTCCCCTTTTTAAATGGTTTAAGAATCTCGTTATTAATTTAAATTTGAATTTTTTTACATTTTTCATTAAAACATATTGGAATTGAAGGTTACCTTGAGAAACGTGAAGTGAAAGCGATCGATTGAATAGAAAAGTCCATTTGTAGTCACTCATGGCTTCAAAAGCCTTATTACTCGCCTTAAAGGGTTTTATAATCTTATTATTGAATTTAAGTTGTATTTTTTTACATTTTTCATTAAGACAGATTGTAATTGAATGTTTACCTCGAGAAACGTGAAACGAAAGCCATGCATTGACAAGAAAAGTCCATTTGCAGTCATTCATGCCTTCGAAAGCCTTATTCCCCTCTTTAAATGGTTATAGGATCTCGTTATTAATTTAAAGTTGAATTTTTTTACATTTTTCATTAAAACATATTAAAATTGATTGTTTACCTTGAGAGACGTGAAGTGAAAGCGATCGATTAACAAGAAAAGTCCATTTATAGTCACTCATGGCTTCTAAACCCTTATTACTCGCTTTAAGTGGTTTTATAAACTTATTATTGATTTTAAGTTGAATTCTTTTACATTTTCCATTAAAACAAATTATAATTTAATGTATACCTCGAGAAACGCAAAGCGAAAGCCATCCATTGACAAGAAAAGTCCAGTTACAGTCACTCATGCCTTTGAAAGCCTTATTCCCCTCTTTAAATGGTTTTATGATCTCGTTATTAATTTTACATTGAATTTTTTTTACATTTTTCATTAAAACAGATTAAAATTGCATGTTTACCTTGACAAATGTGAGGTGAAGGTGATCGATTTACAAGAAAAGGCCATTTATAGTCACTCATGGCTTCAAAAGCCTTATTACTCGCCATAAAGGGTTTTATAATTTTATTATTGATTTTAACATGTATTTTTTTACATTTTTCATTAAGACAGATTGTAATTGAATGTTTACCTCGGGAAACGTGAAACGAAAGCCATCCATTGACAAGAAAAGTCCATTTGCAGTCACTCATGCCTTCGAAAGCCTTGTTCCCCTCTTTTAATAGTTTTATAAACTCGTTATTAATTTAAAGTTGAATTTTTTTACAATTTTCATTCAAACATATTATAATTGAATGTTTACCTTGAGAAACGTGAAGTGAAAGCAATCGATTGACAACAAAAGTCCATTTATAGTCATTCATGGCTTCTAAAGCCTTATTACTCGCCTTAAATGGTTTTATAATCTTATTATTGATTTTAAGTTGAATTCTTTTACAGTTTCCATTAAAACAAATTATAATTAAATGTTTGCCTTGGGAAACATGAAGCGAAAGCCATCCATTGACAAGAAAAGTCCATTTACAGTCACTCATGCCTTCGAAAGCCTTATTCCCCTCTTTAAATGGTTTTATAATCTCGTTATTAATTTAAAGTTGAATTTTTTTACATTTTTCATTAAAACATATTATAATTGAATGTTTACCTTGAGAAACGTGAAGTGAAAGCAATCGATTGACAAGAAAAGGCCATTTATAGTCACTCATGGCTTCAAAAGCCTTATTACTCGCTTTAAATGGTTTTATAATCTTATTATTGATTTTAGCTTGTTTTTTTTTTGCATTTTTCATTAAGACAAATTATAATTAAATGTTTACCTCGGGAAACGTAAAGCGACGGCCATCCATTAACAAGAAAAGTCAACTTGCAGTCACTCATGCCTTCGAAAGCCTTATTCCTCTCTTTAAATGGTTTTATGATCTCGTTATTAATTTCAAGTTGAATTTTTTTACATTTTTCATTAAAACAGATTAAAATTGAATGTTTGCCTTGAGAAACATGAAGTGAAAGAGATTGATTCACAAGAAAAGGCCATTTATAGTCACACACGGCTTCAAAAGCCTTATTAGTCGCTTTAAATGGTTTTATAATCTTATTATTGATTATAAGTTGAATTCTTTTACATTTTCCATTAAAACAAATTATAATTAAATGTTTGCCTTGGGAAAAATGAAGCGAAAGCCATCCATTGACGAAATAAGTTCATTTATAGTCACTCATGGCTTCAAAAGCCTTATTACTCGCGTTAAAGGGTTTTATAATCTTATTATTGATTTTAATTCGTATTTTTGTTGTATTTTTCATTAAGACAGATTGTAATTGAATGTTTACCTCAGGAAATGTGAAACGAAAGCGATCCATTGACAAGAAAAGTCAATTTGCAGTCACTCATGCCTTCGAAAGCCTTATTCCCCTCTTCAAATGGTTTTATGATCTCGTTATTAATTTTAAGTTGAATGTTTTTATATTTTTCATTAAAACAGATTAAAATTGAATGTTTGCCTTGGGAAATGTGAAGTGCAAGCAATCGATTGACAACAAAAGTCCATTTATAGTCACTCATGGCTTCTAAAGCCTTATTACTCGCTTTAAATGGTTTTATAAACTTATTATTTATTTTAAGTTGAATTCTTTTACATTTTCCATTAAAACAAATTATAATTAAATGTTTGCCTTGGGAAACATGAAGCGAAAGCCATCCATTGACAAAATAAGTTCATTTATAGTCACTCATGGCTTCAAAAGCCTTATTACTCGCTTTAAAGGGTTTTATAATCTTATTATTGATTTTAACTTGTATTTTTTTGAATTTTTCATTAAGAAAGATTGTAATTGAATGTTTACCTCGGGAAACGTGAAGAGAAAGCCATCCATTGATAAGAAAAGTCTATTTACAGTCACTCATGCCTTCGAAAGCCTTGTTCCCCTCTTTAAATGGTTTTATGATCTTGTTATTAATTTTCAATTGTATTTTTTTATATTTTTCATTAAAACAGATTAAAATTGAATGTTTACCTTGAGAAACGTGAAGTGAAAGCGATTGATTGACAAGAAAAGGCCATTTTTAGTCACTCATGGCTTCAAAAGCCTTATTACTCGCCTTAAAGGGTTTTATAATCTTATTATTGATTTTAACATGTATTTTTTTACATTTTTCATTAAGACAGATTGTAATTGAATGTTTAGCTTGGAAAACGTGAAGCGAAAGCCATCCATTGACGAGAAAAGTCAACTTGCAGTCACTCATGCCTTCGAAATCCTTATTCCCCTCTTTAAATGGTTTTATGATCTCGTTATTAATTTTAAGCTGAATTTTTTTACACTTTTCATTAAAACGGATTAAAATTGAATGTTTTTCTTGAGAAACGTGAAGTGAAAGCAATCGATTGACAAGAAAGGTCAATTTATAGTCACTCATGGCTTCTAAAGCCATTTTACTCGCTTTAAATGGTTTTATAATCTTATTATTGATTATAAGTTGAATTCTTTTACATTTTCTAATAAAACAAATTATAATTAAATGTTTGCCTTGGGAAACATGAAGCGAAAGCTATCCATTGACAAAATGAGTTCATTTATAGTCACTCATGGCTTCAAAATCCTTCTTACTCGCGTTAAAGCGTTTTATAATCTTATTATTGATTTTAACTTGTATTTTTTACATTTTTCATTAAGACAGATTGTAATTGAATGTTAACCTCAGGAAACGTGAAGCGAAAGCCATCCATTGACAAGAAAAGTCAATTTGCGGTCACTCATGCCTTCGAAAGCCTTATTCCCCTTTTTAAATGGTTTAAGAATCTCGTTATTAATTTAAATTTGAATTTTTTTACATTTTTCATTAAAACATATTAGAATTGAAGGTTACCTTGAGAAACGTGAAGTGAAAGTGATCGATTGAATAGAAAAGTCCATTTGTAGTCACTCAGGGCTTCAAAAGCCTTATTACTCGCCTTAAAGGGTTTTATAATCTTATTATTGAATTTAAGTTGTATTTTTTTACATTTTTCATTAAGACAGATTGTAATTGAATGGTTACCTCGAGAAAACGTGAAACGAAAGCCATCCATTGACAAGAAAAGTCCATTTGCAGTCATTCATGCCTTCGAAAGCCTTATTCCCATCTTTAAATGGTTATAGGATCTCGTTATTAATTTAAAGTTGAATTTTTTTACATTTTTCATTAAAACATATTAAAATTGAATGTTTACCTTGAGAGACGTGAAGTGAAAGCGATCGATTGACAAGAAAAGTCCATTTATAGTCACTCATGGCTTCTAAACCCTTATTACTCGCTTTAAGTGGTTTTATAAACTTATTATTGATTTTAAGTTGAATTCTTTTACATTTTCCATTAAAAAAAATTATAATTTAATGTATACCTCGAGAAACGCAAAGCAAAAGCCATCCATTGACAAGAAAAGTCCATTTACAGTCACTCATGCCTTTGAAAGCCTTATTCCCCTCTTTAAATGGTTTTATGATCTCGTTATTAATTTTGCATTGAATTTTTTTTTGCATTTTTCATTAAAACAGATTAAAATTGCATGTTTACCTTGACAAATGTGAGGTGAAGGCGATCGATTTACAAGAAAAGGCCATTTATAGTCACTCATGGCTTCAAAAGCCTTATTACTCGCCATAAAGGGTTTTATAATTTTATTATTGATTTTAACATGTATTTTTTTACATTTTTCATTAAGACAGATTGTAATTGAATGTTTACCTCGAGAAAGGTGAAACGAAAGCCATCCATTGACAAGAAAAGTCCATTTGCAGTCACTCATGCCTTCGAAAGCCTTGTTCCCCTCTTTCAATAGTTTTATAATCTCGTTATTAATTTAAAGTTGAATTTTTTTACAATTTTCATTCAAATATATTATAATTGAATGTTTACCTTCAGAAACGTGAAGTGAAAGCAATCGATTGACAACAAAAGTCCATTTATAGTCATTCATGGCTTCTAAAGCCTTATTACTCGCCTTAAATGGTTTTATAATCTTATTATTGATTTTAAGTTGAATTCTTTTACATTTTCCATTAAAACAAATTATAATTAAATGTTTGCCTTGGGAAACATGAAGCGAAAGCCATCCATTGACAAAATAAGTTCATTTATAGTCACTCGTGGCTTCAAAAGCCTTATTACTCGCGTTAAAGGGTTTTATAATCTTATTGTTGATTTTAACTTGTATTTTTTTGCATTTTTCATTAAGACAGATTGTAATTGAATGTTTACCTCTAGAAACGTGAAGCAAAAGCCATCGATTGACAAGAAAAGTCCATTTCCAGTCACTCATGCCTTCAAAAGCCTTATTCCCCTCTTTAAATGGTTTTATAATCTCGTTATTAATTTAAAGTTGAATATTTTTACAATTTTCATTCAAACATATTATAATTGAATGTTTACCTTGAGAAACGTGAAGTGAAAGCGATCGATTGACAAGAAAATGCCATCTATAGTCACTCATGGTTTCTAAAGCCTTATTACTCGCGTAAAGGGTTTTATAATCTTATTATTGATTTTAGCTTGTATTTTTTTGCATTTTTCATTAAGACAGATTGTAATTGAATGTTTACCTCGGGAAACGTGAAGCAAAATTCATCCATTGACAAGAAAAGTCAACTTGCAGTCACTCATGCCTTCGAAAGCCTTATTCCCCTCTTTAAATGGTTTTATGATCTCGTTATTAATTTGAAGCTGAATGTTTTTACACTTTTCATTAAAACAAATTAAAATTGAATGTTTGCCGTGAGAAACATGAAGTGAAAGCAATCGATTGACAAGAAAGGTCCATTTATAGTCACTCATGGCTTCTACTGCCTTATTACTCGCATTAAATGGTTTTATAATCTTATTATTGATTATAAGTTGAATTCTTTCACATTTTCTAATAAAACAAATTATAATTAAATGTTTGCCTTGAGAAACATGAAGCGAAAGCCATCCATTGACAAAATGAGTTCATTTATAGTCACTCATGGCTTCAAAAGCCTTCTTACTCGCATTAAAGGGTTTTATAATCTTATTATTTATTTTAACTTGTATTTTTTTACATTTTTCATTAAGACAGATTGTAATTGAATGTTTACCTCGGGAAACGTGAAGCAAAAGCCATCCATTGACAACAAAAGTCCATTTGCAGTCACTCATGCCTTCGAAAGCCTTATTCCCCTCTTTAAATGGTTTTATAATCTCGTTATTAATTTAAAGTTGAATTTTTTGACATTTTTCATTAAAACATATTATAATTGAATGTTTACCTTGAGAAACGTGAAGTGAAAGCAATCGATTGACAAGAAAAGTCCATTTATAGTCACTCATGGCTTCTAAAGCCTTATTACTCTCTTTAAATGGTTTTATACTCTTATTATTGATTATAAGTTGAATTCTTTTACATTTTCTAATAAAAAAATTATAATTAAATGTTTGCCTTGGGAAACATGAAGCGAAAGCCATCCATTGACAAAATGAGTTCATTTATAATCACTCATGGCTTCAAAAGCCTTATTACTCGCGTTAAAGGGTTTTATAATCTTATTATTGATTTTAACTTGTATTTTTTTACATTTTTCATTTAGATAGATTGTAATTCAATGTTTACCTTGAGAAACATGGAGTGAAAGCGATCGATTGACAAGAAAAGGCCATTTATAGTCATTCATGGCTTCAAAAGCCTTATTACTCGCTCGAAAGGGTTTTATAATCTCATTATTAATGTTAACTTGTATTTTTTCACATTTTTCATTAAGACAGATTGTAATTGAATGTTTACCTTGAGAAACGTGAGGTGAAAGCGATCGATTGACAGGAAAAGGCCATTTATAGTCACTCATGGCTTCAAAAGTCTTATTACTCGCCTTAAAGGGTTTTATAATCCTATTATTGATTTTAACTTGTATTTTTTACATTTTTCATTAAGACAGATTGTAATTGAATGTTAACCTCGGGAAACGTGAAGCGAAAGCCATCCATTGACAAGAAAAGTCCATTTGCGGTCACTCATGCCTTCAAAAGCCTTATTCCCCTTTTTAAATGGTTTAAGAATCTCGTTACTAATTTAAATTTGAATTTTTTTACATTTTTCATTAAAACATATTGGAATTGAAGGTTACCTTGAGAAACGTGAAGTGAAAGCGATCGATTGAATGGAAAAGTCCATTTGTAGTCACTCATGGCTTCTAAAGCCTTATTACTCGCTTTAAATGGTTTTATAAACTTATTATTGATTTTAACTTGAATTATTTTACATTTTCCATTAAAACAAATTATAATTAAATGTTTGCCTTGGGAAACATGAAGCGAAAGCCATCCATTGACAAGAAAAGTCCATTTCCAGTCACTCATGCCTTCGAAAGCCTTATTCCCCTCTTTAAATGGTTTTATAATCTCGTTATTAATTTAAAGTTGAATTTTTTTACAATTTTCATTCAAACATATTATAATTGAATGTTTACCTTGAGAAACGTGAAGTGAAAGCAAACTATTGACAACAAAAGTCCATTTATAGTCACTCATGGCTTCAAAAGCCTTATTACTCGCTTTAAATGGTTTTATAAACTTATTATTGATTTTAAGTTGAATTATTTTACATTTTCCATTAAAACAAATTATAATTAAATGTTTGCCTTGGGAAACATGAAGCGAAAGCCATCCATTGACAAAATAAGTTCATTTATAGTCACTCATGGCTTCAAAAGCCTTATTACTCGCGTTAAAGGGTTTTATAATCTTATTATTGATTTTAACTTGTATTTTTTTGAATTTTTCATTAAGACAGTTTGTAATTGAATGTTTACCTCGAGAAACGTGAAGCGAAAGCCATCCACTGACAAGAAAAGTCCATTTGCAGTCGCTCATGCCTTCGAAAGCCTTATTCCCCTCTTTAAATGGTTTTATGATCTTGTTATTAATTTAAAGTTGAATTTTTTTTACATTTTTCATTAAAACAGATTAAAATTGAATGTTTTCCTTGAGATACGTGAAGTGAAAGCGATCGATTGAAAAGAAAAGTCCATTTATAGTCACTCATGGCTTCAAAAGCCTTATTACTGGCCTTAAAGGGTTTTATAATCATATTATTGATTTTAACTTGTAGTTTTTTGCCTTTTTCATGAAGACAGATTGTAATTGAATGATTACCTTGGGAAATGTGAAGCGAAAGCCATCCATTGACAACAAAAGTCCCTTTACAGTCACTCATGCCTTCGAAAGCTTTATTCCCCTCTTTAAATGGTTTTATAATCTCGTTATTAATTTAAAGTTGAATTTTTTTTACATTTTTCATTAAAACATATTATAATTGAATGTTTACCTTGAGAAACATGGAGTGAAAGCGATCGATTGACAAGAAAAGGCCATTTATAGTCATTCATAGCTTCAAAAGCCTTATTACTCGCCCTAAAGGGTTTTATAATCTCATTATTGATTTTAACTTGTATTTTTTTACATTTTTCATTAAGACAGATTGTAATTGAATGTTTACCTTGAGAAACGTGAGGTGAAAGCGATCGATTGACAAGAAAAGGTCATTTATAGTCACTCATGGCTTCAAAAGCTTTATTACTCGCCTTAAAGGGTTTTATAATCTTATTATTGATTTTAACTTGTATTTTTTACATTTTTCATTAAGACAGATTGTAATTGAATGTTAACCTCGGGAAACGTGAAGCGAAAGCCATCCACTGACAAGAAAAGTCCATTTGCGGTCACTCATGCCTTCGAAAGCCTTATTCCCCTCTTTAAATGGTTTTATATTCTCGTTATTAATTTAAAGTTGAATTTTTTTACATTTTTCTTTAAAACATATTGTAATTGAATGTTACCTTGAGAAACGTGAAGTAAAGCGATAGATTGAAAAGAAAAGTCCATTTATACTCGCTTATGGCTTCGAAAGCCGTATTACTCGCCTTAAAGGGTTTTATAATCTTATTATTGATTTTAACTTATATTTTTTTACATTTTTCATTAAGAAAGATTGTAATTGAATTTTTACCTCGGGACACAAGACGCGAAAGCCATCCATTGACAAGAAAAGTCCATTTGCAGTCACTGATCCCTTCGAAAACCATATTCCCCTCTTTAAAAAATGGTTTTATGATCTCGTTATTAATTTAAAGTTGAATTTTTTTACATTTTTCATTAAAACAGATTAAAATTGAATGTTTACCTTGACAAAACTGCGGTGAAAGCGGTCGATTTATAAGAAAATGCCATTTATAGTCACTTATGGCTTCAAAAGCCTTGTTACTCGCCTTAAAGGGTTTTATAATCTTATTATTGATTTTAATTTGTATTTTTTTACATTTTTCATTAAGACAGATTGTAATTGAATGTTTACCTCAAGAAACGTCAAGCGAAAGCCATCCATTGACAAGAAAAGTCCATTTGCGGTCACTCATACCTTCGAAAGCCTTATTCCCCTCTTTAAATGGTTTTAGGATCTCGTTATTAATTTAAAGTTGAATTTTTTTACATTTTTCATTAAAACAGATTAAAATTGAATATTTACGTTGAGAAACGTAAAGTGAAAGAGATCGATTGACAAGAAAAGTCCATTTCTAGTCACTCATGACTTCTAAAGCCTTATTACTCGCTTTAAGTGATTTTATAATCTTATTATTGATTTTAAGTTGAATTCTTTTACATTTTCCATTAAAACAAATTATAATTTAATGTATACCTCGAGAAACGTGAAGCGAAAGCCATTCATTGACAAGAAAAGTCCATTTACAGTCACTCATGCCTTCAAAAGCCTTATTCCCCTCTATAAATGGTTTTATGATCTCGTTATTAATTTTAAATTGAATTTTTTTACATTTTTCATTAAAACAGATTAAAATTGAATGTTTACCTTGACAAACGTGAGGTGAAGGCGATCTACTTGCAAGAAAAGGTCATTTATAGTCACTCATGGCTTCAAAAGCCTTATTACTCGTCGTAAAGGGTTTTATAATCTTATTATTGATTTTAACATGTATTTTTTTACATTTTTCATTAAGACAGATTGTAATTAAATGTTTACCTTGGGAAACGTGAAGCGAAAGCCATCCATTGACAAGAAAAGTCCATTTGCAGTCACTCATGCCTTTGAAAGCCTTCTTCTCCTCTTTAAATGGTTTTATAATCTCGTTATAAATTTAAAGTTGAATTTTTTTACATTTTTCATTAAAACATATTATAATTGAATGTTTACCTTCAGAAATGTGAAGTGAAAGAGATCGATTGACAAGAAATGGCCATTTATAGTCACTCATGGCTTCAAAAGCCTTAGTACTCGTTTTAAATGGTTTTGTAATCTTATTATTGGTTTTAAGTTGAATTCTTTTACATTTTCCGGTAAAACAAATTATTATTAAATGTTTGCCTTGGGAAACATGAAGCGAAAGCCATCCATTGACAAAATAAGTTCATTTATAGTCACTCATGGCTTCAAAAGCCTTATTACTCGCGTTAAAGGATTTTATAATCTTATTATTGATTTTAACTTGTATTTTTTTGAATTTTTCATTAAGGCAGTTTGTAATTGAATGTTTACCTCAGGAAACGTGAAGCAAAAGCCATCCATTGACAAGAAAAGTGTATTTCCAGTCACTCATGCCTTCAAAAGCCTTATTCCCCATTTTAAATGGTTTAAGAATCTCGTTATTAATTTAAAGATGAATTTTTTTACATTCTTCATTAAAACATATTGGAATTGAATGTTACCTTGAGAAACGTGAAGTGAAAGCGATCGATTGATTAGAAAAGTCCATTTGTAGTCACTTATGGCTTCAAAAGCCTTATTACTCGCCTTAAAGGGTTTTATAATCTTATTATTGAATTTAAGTTGTGTTTTTTTATATTTTTCATTAAGACAGATTGTAATTGAATGTTTACCTCGAGAAACATGAAACGAAAGCCATCCATTGACAGGAAAAGTCCATTTACAGTCATTCATACCTTCGAAAGCCTTATTCCCCTCTTTAAATGGTTATAGGATCTCGTTATTAATTTAAAGTTGAATTTTTTTACATTTTTCATTAAAATAGATTAAAATTGAATGTTTACCTTGAGAAACGTGAAGTGAAAGTGATCGATTGACAAGAAAAGTCCATTTATAGTCACTCATGGCTTCTAAACCCTTATTACTCGCTTTAAGTGGTTTTATAAACTTATTATTGATTTTAAGTTGAATTCTTTTACATTTTCCATTAAAACAAATTATAATTTAATGTATACCTCGAGAAACATGAAGCAAAAGCCATCCATTGACAAGAAAAGTCCATTTACAGTCACTCATGCCTTTGAAAGCCTTATTCCCCTCTTTAAATGGTTTTATGATCTCGTTATTAATTTTGAATTGAATTTTTTTACATTTTTCATTAAAACAGATTAAAATTGCATGTTTACCTTGACAAACGTGAGGTGAAGGCAATCGATTTACAAGAAAAGGCCATTTATAGTCACTAATGGCTTCAAAAGCCTTATTACTCGCCGTAAAGGGTTTTATAATCTTATTATTGATTTTAACATATATTTTTTTACATTTTTCATTAAGACAGATTGAAATTGAATGTTTACCTTGGGAAACATGAAGCGAAAGCCATCCATTGACAAGAAAAGTCCATTTGCAGTCACTCATGCCTTCGAAAGCCTTCTTCCCATCTTTAAATGGTTTTATGATCTCGTTATTAATTTTAAGTTGAATTTTTTTACATTTTTCATTAAATCCTATTAAAATGGAATGTTTGCTTTGAGAAACGTGAAGTGAAAGCAATCGATTGACAAGAAAAGTCCATTTATAGTCACTCATGGCTTCTAAAGCCTTATTACTCGCTTTAAATGGTTTTATAATCTTATTATTGATTTTAAGTTGAATTCTTTTACATTTTCCATTAAAACAAATTATAATTAAATGTTTGCCTTGGGAAACATGAAGCGAAAGCCATCCATTGACAAAATAAGTTCATTTATGGTCACTCATGGCTTCAAAAGCCTTATTACTCGCGTTAAAGGATTTTATAATCTTATTATTGATTTTAACTTGTATTTTTTTGAATTTTTCATTAAGGCAGTTTGTAATTGAATGTTTACCTCGGGAAACATGAAGCGAAAGCCATCCATTGACAAGAAAAGTCCATTTGCGGTCACTCATGCATTCAAAAGCCTTATTCCCCTCTTTAAATGGTTTAAGAATCTCGTTATTAATTTAAAGTTGAATTTTTTTTCATTTTTCATTAAAACATATTGGAATTGAATGTTACCTTGAGAAACGTGAAGTGAAAGCGATCGATTGAATACAAAAGTCCATTTGTAGTCACCATGGCTTCAAAAGCCTTATTACTCGTCTTAAAGGGTTTTATAATCTTATTATTGAATTTAAGTTGTATTTTTTTACATCTTTCATTAAGACAGATTGTAATTGAATGTTAACCTCGGGAAACGTGAAGTGAAAGCCATCCATTGACAAGAAAAGTCCATTTGCGGTCACACATGCCTTCGAAAGCCTTATTCCCCTCTTTAAATGGTTTTATATTCTCGTTATTAATTTAAAGTTGAATTTTTTTACAGTTTTCTTTAAAACATATTGTAATTGAATGTTACCTTGAGAAACGTGAAGTAAAGTGATAGATTGAAAAGAAAAGTCCATTTATAGTCACTGATGGCTTCAAAAGCCTTATTACTCGCCTTAAAGGGTTTTATAATCTTATTATTGATTTTAACTTGTATTGTTTTATATTTTTCATTAAGACAGATTGTAATTGAATGTTTACCTTGAGAAACGTGAATCCAAAGCCATCCATTGACAAGAAAAGTCTATTTGCAGTCACTGATCCCTTCGAAAACCCTATTCCCCTCTTTAAAAAATGGTTTTATGATCTCGTTATTAGTTTAAAGTTGAATTTTTTTACATTTTTCATTAAAACAGATTAAAATTGAATGTTGACCTGGACAAAAGTGAGGTGAAAGCGGTCGATTTATAAGAAAAGGCCATTTATAGTCACTTATGGCTTCAAAAGCCTTATTACTCACCTTAAAGGGTTTTATAATCTTATTATTGATTTTAATTTGTATTTTTTTACATTTTTCATTAAGAAAGATTGTAATTGAATATTTACCTTGAGAAACGTCAAGCGAAAACCATCCATTGACAAGAAAAGTCCATTTGCGGTCACTCATGCCTTCGAAAGCCTTATTCCCCTCTTTAAATGGTTATAGGATCTCGTTATTAATTTAAAGTTGAATTTTTTTTACATTTTTCATTAAAACAGATTAAAATTGAATGTTTACCTTGAGAAACCTGAAGTGAAAGCGATCGATTGACAAGAAAAGTCCATTTATAGTCACTCATGGCTTCTAAAGCCTTATTACTCGCTTTAAGTGGTTTTATAAACTTATTATTGATTTTAAGTTGAATTCTTTTACATTTTCCATTAAAACAAATTATAATTTAATGTATACCTCAAAAACCGTGAAGCGAAAGCCATCCATTGACAAGAAAAGTCCATTTACAATCACTCATGCCTTTGAAAGCCTTATTTCCCTCTTTAAATGGTTTTATGATCTCGTTATTAATTTTGAATTGAATTTTTTTACATTTTTCATTAAAACAGATTAAAATCCACGTTTACCTTGACAAACGTGAGGTGAAGGCGATCGATTTACAAGAAAAGGCCATTTATAGTCACTCATGGCTTCAAAAGCCTTATTACTCGCCGTAAAGGGTTTTATAATCTTATTATTGATTTTAACATGTATTTTTTTACATTTTTCATTAAGACAGATTGTAATTGAATGTTTACCTCGGGAAACGTGAAGCGAAAGCCATCCATTGACAAGAAAAGTCCATTTGCAGTCACTCATGCCTTCAAAAGCCTTATTCCCCTCTTTAAATGGTTTTATAATCTCGTTATTAATTTAAAGTTGAATTTGTTTACAATTTTCATTCAAACATAGTATAATTGAATGTTTACTTTGAGAAACGTGAAGTGAAAGCGATCGATTGACAAGAAAATGCCATCTATAGTCACTCATGGTTTCTAAAGCCTTATTACTCGCGTTAAAGGGTTTTACAATCTTATTATTGATTTTAGCTTGTATTTTGTTGTATTTTTTATTAAGACAGATCGTAATTGAATGTTTACCTCAGGAAACGTGAAGCGAAAGCCATCCATTGACAATAAAAGTCAACTTGCAGTCACTCATGCTTTCGAAAGCCTTATTCCCCTCTTTAAATGGTTTTATGATCTCGTTATTAATTTGAAGCTGAATTTTTTTACACTTTCCATTAAAACAGATTAAAATTGAATGTTTGCCTTGAAAAACGTGAAGTGAAAGCAATCGATTGACAAGAAAGGTCCATTTATAGTCACTCATGGCTTCTACAGCCTTATTACTCGCTTTAAATGGTTTTATAATCTTATTATTGATTATAAGTTGAATTCTTTCACATTTTCTAATAAAACAAATTATAATTAAATGTTTGCCTTGGGAAACATGAAGCGAAAGCCATCCATTGAAAAAATGAGTTCATTTATAGTCACTCATGGCTTCAAAAGCCTTCTTACTCGCGTTAAAGGGTTTTATAATCTTATTATTTATTTTTACTTGTATTTTTTTACATTTTTCATTAAGACAGATTGTAATTGAATGTTTACCTCGGGAAACGTGAAGCGAAAGCCATCCATTGACAACAAAAGTTCATTTGCAGTCACTCATGCCTTCGAAAGCCTTATTCCCCTCTTTAAATGGTTTTATAATCTCGTTGTTAATTTAAAGTTGAATTTTTTGACATTTTTCGTTGAAACATATTATAATTGAATGTTTACCTTGAGAAACGTGAAGTGAAAGTGATTGATTGACAAGAAAAGGCCATTTATAGTCACTCATGGCTTCAAAAGCCTTATTACTCGCTTTAAAAGGTTTTATAATCTTATTATTGATTTTAACTTGTTTTTTTTTGAATTTTTCATTAAGACAGTTTGTAATTGAATGTTTACCTCGGGAAACGTGAAGCGAAAGCCATCCATTGACAAGAAAAGTCAATTTCCAGTCACTCATGCCTTCGAAAGCCTTATTCCCCTCTTTAAATGGTTTTATGATCTCGTTATTAATTTTTAGTTGAATTTTTTTACATTTTTCATGAAAATAGATTAAAATTGAATGTTTGCCTTGAGAAACGTGAAGTGAAATCAATCGATTAACAAGAAAAGTCCATTTATAGTCACTCATGGCTTCTAAAGCCTTATTAGTCGCTTTAAATGGTTTTATACTCTTATTATTGATTATAAGTTGAATTCTTTTACATTTTCTAATAAAACAAATTATAATTAAATGTTTGCCTTGGGAAACAAGAAGCGAAAGCCATCCATTGACAAAATAAGTTCATTTATAATCACTCATGGGTTCAAAAGCCTTATTACTCGCGTTAAAGGGTTTTATAATCTTATTATTTATTTTAACTTGTATTTTTTAACATTCTTCATTAAGACAGATTGTAATTGAATTTTACCTCGAGAAACGTGAAGTGAAAGCTATCCATTGACAAGAAAAGTCCATTTGCAGTCACTCATGCCTTCGAAAGCCTTGTTCCCCTCTTTAAATAGTTTTATAATCTCGTTATTAATTTAAGGTTGAATTTTTTTACATTTTTCATTAAAACATATTATAATTGAATGTTTATCTCGGGAAACATGAAGTGAAAGCCATTCATTGACAAGAAAAGTCCATTTGCAGTCACTCATGCCTTCGAAAGCCTTATTCCCTTCTTTAAATGGTTTTATGATCTCGTTATTAATTTAAAGTTGAATTTTTTTTACATTTTTCATTAAAACAGATTAAAATTGAATGTTTACTTTGAGAAACGTGAAGTGAAAGCGATCGATTGAAAAGAAAAGTCCATTTATAGTCACTCATGGCTTCAAAAGCCTTATTACTCGCCTTAAAGGGTTTTATAATCATATTATTGATTTTAACTTGTATTTTTTTGCCTTTTTCATTAAGACAGATAGTAATTGAATGTTTACCTCGGGAAACGTGAAGCGAAAGCCATCCATTGACAAGAAAAGTCCCTTTACAGTCACTAATGCCTTCGAAAGCCTTATTCCCCTCTTTAAATGGTTTTATAATCTCGTTATTAATTTAAAGTTGAATTGTTTTACATTTTTCATTAAAACATATTATAATTGAATGTTTACCTTGAGAAACGTGAAGTGAAAACGATCGATTGACAAGAAAATGCCATTTATAGTCACTCATGGTTTCTAAAGCCTTATTACTCACGTTAAAGGGTTTTATAATCTTATTATTGATTTTAACTTGTATTTTTTTATATTTTTCATTAAGACAGATTGTAATTGAATGTTTACCTCTGGAAACGTGAAGCGAAAGCCATCCACTAACAAGAAAAGTCCATTTGCAGTCACTCATGCCTTCGAAAGCCTTGTTCCCCTCTTTAAATAGTTTTATAATCTCGTTATTAATTTAAAGTTGAATTTTTTACAATTTTCATTCAAACATATTATAATTGAATGTTTACCTTGAGAAACGTGAAGTGAAAGTAATCGATTGACAACAAAAGTCCATTTATAGTCACTCATGGCTTCTAAAGCCTTATTACTCGCTTTAAATGGTTTTATAAACTTATTATTGATTTTAAGTTGAATTCTTTTACATTTTCCATTAAAACAAATTATAATTAAATGTTTGCCTTGGGAAACATGAAGCGAAAGCCATCCATTGACAAAATAAGTTCATTTATAGTCACTCGTGGCTTCAAAAGCCTTATTACTCGCTTTAAAGGGTTTTATAATCTTATTATTGATTTTAACTTGTATTTTTTTGAATTTTTCATTAAGACAGTTTGTAATTGAATGTTTACCTCGGGAAACGTAAAGCGAAAGCCATCCATTGACAAGAAAAGTCCATTTAGAGTCACTCATGCCTTCGAAAGGCTTATTCCCCTCTTTAAATGGTTTTATGATCTCGTTATTAATTTTCAATTGAATTTTTTTATATTTTTCATTAAAACAGATTAAAATTGAATGTTTACCTTGAGAAACGTGAGGTGAAAGTGATCGATTGACAAGAAAAGGCCATTTGTAGTCACTTATGGCTTCAAAAGCCTTATTACTCGCCTTAAAGGGTTTTATAATCTTATTATTGATTTTAACTTGTATTTTTTTATATTTTTCATTAAGGCAGATTGTAATTGAATGTTTACCTCAGGAAACGTGAAGCGAAAGCCATCCATTGACAAGAAAAGTCAACTTGCAGTCACTCATGCCTTCGAAAGCCTTATTCCCCTCTTTAAATGGTTTTATGATCTCGTTATTAATTTGAAGCTGAATTTTTTTACACTTTTTATTAAAACAGATTAAAATTGAATGTTTGCCCTGAGAAATGTGAAGTGAAAGCAATCGATTGGCAAGAAAGGTCCATTTATAGTCACTCATGGCTTCTACAGCCTTATTACTCGCTTTAAATGGTTTTATAATCTTATTATTGATTATAAGTTGAATTCTTTCACATTTTCTAATAAAACAAATTATAATTAAATGTTTGCCTTGGGAAACATGAAGCGAAAGCCATCTATTGACAAAATGAGTTCATTTATAGTCACTCATGGCTTCAAAAGCCTTCTTACTCGCGTTAAAGGGTTTTATAATCTTATTATTTATTTTAACTTGTATTTTTTTACATTTTTCATTAAGACAAGTTGTAATTGAATTTTTACCTCGGGAAACGTGAAGCGAAAGCCATCCATTGACAACAAAAGTCCATTTGCAGTCACTCATGCCTTCGAAAGCCTTATTCCCCTCTTTAAATGGTTTTATAATCTCGTTATTAATTTAAAGTTGAATTTTTTGACATTTTTCATTAAAACATATTAAAATTGAATGTTTACCTTGAGAAACGTGAAGTGAAAGCGATTGATTGACAAGAAAAGGCCATTTATAGTCACTCATGGCTTCAAAAGCCTTATTACTCGCTTTAAATGGTTTTATAATCTTATTATTGATTTTAACTTTTTTTTTTTGCATTTTTCATTAAGACAAATTATAATTAAATGTTTACCTCGGGAAACGTGAGGCGAAAGCCATCCATTGACAAGAAAAGTCCATTTGCAGTCACCGATCCCTTCAAAAACCCTATTCCCCTCTTTAAATAATAGTTTTATGATCTCGTTCTTAATTTAAAGTTGAATTTTTTTACATTTTTCATTAAAACATATTATAATTGAATGTTTACCTTGGGAAACGTGAAGTTAAAGCCATTCATTGACAAGTAAAGTCCATTTGCAGTCACTCATGCCTTCGAAAGTCTTATTCCCCTCTTTAAATGGTTTTATGATCTCGTTATTAATTTAAAGTTGAATTTTTTTTACATTTTTCATTAAAACAGATTAAAATTGAATGTTTACCTTGAGAAACGTGAAGTGAAAGCGAACGATCGAAAAGAAAAGTCCATTTATAGTCACTCATGGCTTCAAAAGCCTTATTACTCGCCTTAAAGGGTTTTATAATCATATTATTGATTTTAACTTGTATTTTTTACCTTTTTCATTAAGACAGATTGTAATTGAATGTTTACCTCGGGAAACATGAAGCGAAAGCTATCCATTGACAAGAAAAGTCCCTTTACAGTCACTAATGCCTCCGAAAGCCTTATTCCCCTCTTTAAATGGTTTTATAATCTCGTTATTAATTTAAAGTTGAATTGTTTTACATTTTTCATTAAAACATATTATAATTGAATGTTTACCTTCAGAAACGTGAAGTGAAAACGATCGATTGACAAGAAAAGGCCATTTATAGTCACTCATGGTTTCTAAAGCCTTATTACTCGCGTTAAAGGGTTTTATAATCTTATTATTGATTTTAACTTGTATTTTTTTATATTTTTCATTAAGGCAGATTGTAATTGAATGTTTACCTCTGGAAACGTGAAGCGAAAGCCATCCATTGACAAGAAAAGTCCATTTGCAGTCACTCATGCCTTCGAAAGCCTTGTTCCCCTCTTTAAATAGTTTTATAATCTCGTTATTAATTTAAAGTTGAATTTTTTTACAATTTTCATTCAAACATATTATAAATGAATGTTTACCTTGAGAAACGTGAAGTGAAAGCAATCGATTGACAACAAAAGTCCATTTATAGTCACTCATGGCTTCTAAAGCCTTATTACTCGCATTAAATGGTTTTATAATCTTATTATTGATTTTTACTTGTATTTTTTTGCATTTTTCATTAAGATCGATTGTAATTGAATGTTTACCTCGAGAAACGTGAAGCGAAAGCCATCCATTGACAAGAAAAGTCCATTTCCAGTCACTCATACCTTCGGAAGCCTTATTCCCCTCTTTAAATGGTTTTATGATCTCGTTATTAATTTAAAGTTGAATTTTTTTACAATTTTCATTCAAACATATTATAATTGAATGTTTACCTTGAGAAACGTGAAGTGAAAGAAATCGATTGACAACAAAAGTCCATTTATAGTCACTCATGGCTTCTAAAGCCTTATTACTCGCTTTAAATGGTTTTATAAACTTATTATTGATTTTAAGTTGAATTCTTTTACATTTTCCATTAAAACAAATTATAATTAAATGTTTGCCTTGGGAAACATGAAGCGAAAGCCATCCATTGACAAAATAAGTTCATTTATAGTCACTCGTGGCTTCAAAAGCCTTATTACTCGCTTTAAAGGGTTTTATAATCTTATTATTGATTTTAACTTGTATTTTTTTGAATTTTTCATTAAGACAGTTTGTAATTGAATGTTTGCCTCGGGAAACGTGAAGCGAAAGCCATGCATTGACAAGAAAAGTCCATTTACAGTCAGTCATGCCTTCGAAAGCCTTATTCCCCTCTTTAAATGGTTTTATGATCTCGTTATTAATTTTTAATTGAATTTTTTTACATTTTTCATTAAAACAGATTAATATTGAATGTTTACCTTGAGAAACGTAAGGTGAAAACGATCGATTGATAAGAAAAGGCCATTTTTAGTCACTTATGGCTTCAAAAGCCTTATTACTCGCCTTAAAGGGTTTTATAATCTTATTATTGATTTTAACTTGTATTTTTTTACATTTTTCATTAAGACAGATTGTAATTGAATGTTTACCTCAGGAAACGTGAAGCGAAAGCCATCCATTGACAAGAAAAGTCAACTTGCAGTCACTCATGCCTTCGAAAGCCTTATTCCCCTCTTTAAATGGTTTTATGATCTGATTATTAATTTGAAGCTGAATTTTTTTACACTTTTCGTTAAAACAGATTACAATTGAATGTTTTCCCTGAGAAACGTGAAGTGAAAGCAATCGATTGACAAGAAAGGTCCATTTATAGTCACTCATGGCTTCTACAGCCTTATTACTCGCTTTAAATGGTTTTATAATCTTATTATTGATTATAAGTTGAATTCTTTCACATTTTCTAATAAAACAAATAATAATTAAATGTTTGCCTTGGGAAACATGAAGCGAAAGTCAACCATTGACAAAATAAGTTCATATATAGTCACTCATGGCTTCAAAAGCCTTCTTACTCGCGTTAAAGGGTTTTATAATCTTATTATTTATTTTAACTTGTATTTTTTTACATTTTTCATTAAGACAGATTGTAATTGAATGTTTACCTCAGGAAATGTGAAGCGAAAGCCATCCATTGACAACAAAAGTCCATTTGCAGTCACTCATGCCTTCGAAAGCCTTATTCCCCTCTTTAAATGGTTTTATAATCTCGTTATTAATTTAAAGTTGAATTTTTTGACATTTTTCATTAAAACATATTATAATTGAATGTTTACCTTGAGAAACGTGAAGTGAAAGCGATTGATTGACAAGAAAAGGCCATTTATAGTCACTCATGGCTTCAAAAGCCTTATTACTCGCTTTAAATGGTTTTATAATCTTATTATTGATTTTAACTTATTTTTTTTTTGCATTTTTCATTAAGACAAATTATAATTAAATGTTTACCTCGGGAAACGTGAAGCAAAAGCCATCCATTGACAAGAAAAGTCAACTTGCAGTCACTCATGCCTTCGAAAGCCTTATTCCCCTCTTTAAATGGTTTTATGATCTCGTTATTAATTTCAAGTTGAATTTTTTTACATTTTTCATTAAAACAGATTAAAATTGAATGTTTGCCTTGAGAAACGTGAAGTGAAAGAGATCGATTCACAAGAAAAGGCCATTTATAGTCACTCATGGCTGCAAAAGCCTTATTACTCGCTTTAAATGGTTTTATAATCTTATCATTCATTTTAAGTTGAATTCTTTTACGTTTTCCATTAAAACATATTATAATTAAATGTTTGCCTTAGGAAAAATGAAGTGAAAGCCATCCATTGACAAAATAAGTTCATTTATAGTCACTCATGGTTTCAAAAGCCTTATTACTCGCGTTAAAGGGTTTTATAATCTTATTATTGATTTTAACTTGTATTTTTTTACATTTTTCATTAAGACAGATTGTAATTGATTGTCTACCTCGAGAAACGTGAAGCGACAGCCATCCATTGACAAGAAAAGTCCATTTGCAGTCACTGATCCCTTCAAAAACCCTATTCCCCTCTTTAAAAAATGGTTTTATGATCTCGTTCTTAATTTAAAGTTAAATTTTTTTACATTTTTCATTAAAACATATTATAATTGAATCTTTACCTCGGGAAACGTGAAGTGAAAGCCATTCATTGACAAGAAAAGTCTATTTGCAGTCACTCATGCCTTCGAAAGCCTTATTCCCCTCTTTAAATGGTTTTATGATCTCGTTACTAATTTGAAGTTGAATTTTTTTTACATTTTTCATTAAAACAGATTAAAATTGAATGTGTACCTTGAGAAACGTGAAGTGAAAGCGATTGATTGAAAAGAAAAGTCCATTTATAGTCACTCATGGCTTCAAAATCCTTATTACTCGCCTTAAAGGGTTTTATAATCATATTATTGAATTTAACTTGTATTTTTTTGCCTTTTTCGTTAAGACAGATTGTAATTGAATGTTTACCTCGAGAAACAAGAAGCGAAGGCCATCCATTGACAAGAAAAGTCCATTTCCAGTCACTCATGCCTTCGGAAGCCTTATTCCCCTCTTTAAATGGTTTTATGATCTCGTTATTAATTTAAAGTTGAATTTTTTTACAATTTTCATTCAAACATATTATAATTGAATGTTTACCTTGAGAAACGTGAAGTGAAAGCAATCGATTGACAACAAAAGTCCATTTATAGTCACTCATGGCTTCTAAAGCCTTATTACTCGCTTTAAATGGTTTTATAAACTTATTATTGATTTTAAGTTGAATTCTTTTACATTTTCCATTAAAACAAATTATAATTAAATGTTTGCCTTGGGAAACATGAAGCGAAAGCCATCCATTGACAAAATAAGTTCATTTATAGTCACTCGTGGCTTCAAAAGCCTTATTACTCGCTTTAAAGGGTTTTATAATCTTATTATTGATTTTAACTTGTATTTTTTTGAATTTTTCATTAAGACAGTTTGTAATTGAATGTTTACCTCGGGAAACGTGAAGCGAAAGCCATCCATTGACAAGAAAAGTCCATTTACAGTCACTCATGCCTTCGAAAGGCTTATTCCCCTCTTTAAATGGTTTTATGATCTCGTTATTAATTTTCAACTGAATTTTTTTACATTTTTCATTAAAACAGATTAAAATTGAATGTTTACCTTGAGAAACGTGAGGTGAAAGCGATCGATTGACAAGAAAAGGCCATTTTTAGTCACTTATGGCTTCAAAAGCCTTATTACTCGCCTTAAAGGGTTTTATAATCTTATTATTGATTTTAACTTGTATTTTTTTACATTTTTCATTAAGGCAGATTGTAATTGAATGTTTACCTCAGGAAACGTGAAGCGAAAGCCATCCATTGACAAGAAAAGTCAACTTCCAGTCACTCATGCCTTCGAAAGCCTTATTCCCCTCTTTAAATGGTTTTATGATCTCGTTATTAATTTGAAGCTAAATTTTTTTACACTTTTTATTAAAACAGATTAAAATTGAATGTTTGCCCTGAGAAACGTGAAGTGAAAGCAATCGATTGACAAGAAAGGTCCATTTATAGTCACTCATGGCTTCTACAACCTTATTACTCGCTTTAAATGGTTTTATAATCTTATTATTGATTATAAGTTGAATTCTTTCACATTTTCTAATAAAACAAATTATAATTAAATGTTTGCCTTGGGAAACATGAAGCGAAAGCCATCCATTGACAAAATGAGTTCTTTTATAGTCACTCATGGCTTCAAAAGCCTTCTTACTCGCGTTAAAGGGTTTTATAATCTTATTATTTATTTTAACTTGTATTGTTTTACATTTTTCATTAAGACAGATTGTAATTGAATGTTTACCTCGGGAAACGTGAAGCGAAAGCCATCCATTGACAACAAAAGTCCATTTGCAGTCACTCACGCCTTCGAAAGCCTTATTCCCCTCTTTAAATGGTTTTATAATCTCGTCATTAATTTAAAGTTGAATTTTTTGACATTTTTCATTAAAACATATTATAATTGAATGTTTACCTTGAGAAACGTGAAGTGAAAGCGATTGATTGACAAGAAAAGGCCATTTATAGTCACTCATTGCTTCAAAAGCCTTATTACTCGCTTTAAATGGTTTTATAATCTTATTATTGATTTTAACTTGTTTTTTTTTTGCATTTTTCATTAAGACAAATTATAATTAATGTTTACCTCGGGAAACGTGAAGCAAAAGCCATCCATTGACAAGAAAAGTCAACTTGCAGTCACTCATGCCTTCGAAAGCCTTATTCCCCTCTTTAAATGGTTTTATGATCTTGTTATTAATTTCAAGTTGAATTTTTTTACATTTTTCATTAAAACAGATTAAAATTGAATGTTTGTCTTGAGAAACGTGAAGTGAAAGAGATCAATTCACAAGAAAAGGCTATTTATAGTCACTCATGGCTTCAAAAGCTTTATTACTCGCTTAAAATGATTTTATAATCTTATTATTCATTTTAAGTTGAATTCTTTTACATTTTCCATTAAAACAAAATATAATTAAATGTTTGCCTTGGGAAAAATGAAGCGAAAGCCATCCATTGACAAAATAAGTTCATTTATAGTCACTCATGGTTTCAAAAGCCTTATTACTCGCGTTAAAGGGTTTTATAATCTTATTATTGATTTTAACTCGTATTTTTTTACATTTTTCATTAAGACAGATTGTAATTGATTGTCTACCTCAAGAAACGTGAAGCGAAAGCCATCCATTGACAAGAAAAGTCCATTTGCAGTCACCGATCCCTTCAAAAACCCTATTCCCCTCTTTAAAAAATAGTTTTATGATCTCGTTCTTAATTTAAAGTTGAATTTTTTTACATTTTTCATTAAAACATATTATAATTGAGTATTTACCTTGGGAAACGTTAAGTGAAAGCCATTCATTGACAAACAAAGTCCATTTGCAATCACTCATGCCTTCGAAAGCCTTATTCCCCTCTTTAAATGGTTTTATGATCTCGTTATTAATTTAAAGTTGAATTTTTTTTACATTTTTCATTAAAACAGATTAAAATTGAATGTTTACCTTGAGAAACATGAAGTGAAAGCGATCGATTGAAAAGAGAAGTCCATTTACAGTCACTCATGGCTTCAAAAGCCTTATTACTCGCCTTAAAGGGTTTTATAATCATATTATTGATTTTAACTTGTATTTTTTTACCTTTTTCATTAAGACAGATTGTAATTGAATGGTTACCTCGGGAAACGTGAAGCGAAAGCCATCCATTGACAAGAAAAGTCCCTTTACAGTCACTAATGCCTCCGAAAGCCTTATTCCCCTCTTTAAATGGTTTTATAATCTCGTTATTAATTTAAAGTTGAATTTTTTTACATTTTTCATTAAAACATATTATAATTGAATGTTTACCTTGAGAAACGTGAAGTGAAAACGATCGATTGACAAGAAAAGGCCATTTATAGTCACTCATGGTTTCTAAAGCCTTATTACTCTCGTTAAAGGGTTTTATAATCTTATTATTGATTTTAACTTGTATTTTTTTATATTTTTCATTAAGACAGATTGTAATTGAATGTTTACCTCTGGAAACGTGAAGCGAAAGCCATCCATTGACAAGAAAAGTCCATTTCCAATCACTCATGCCTTCGGAAGCCATATTCCCCTCTTTAAATGGTTTTATGATCTCGTTATTAATTTAAAGTTGAATTTTTTTACAATTTTCATTCAAACATATTATAATTGAATGTTTACCTTGAGCAACGTGAAGTGAAAGCAATCGATTGACAACAAAAGTCCATTTATAGTCACTCATGGCTTCTAAAGCCTTATTACTCGCTTTAAATGGTTTTATAAACTTATTATTGATTTTAAGTTGAATTCTTTTACATTTTCCATTAAAACAAATTATAATTAAATGTTTGCCTTGGGAAACATGAAGCGAAAGCCATCCATTGACAAAATAAGTTCATTTATAGTCACTCGTGGCTTCAAAAGCCTTATTACTCGCTTTAAAGGGTTTTATAATCTTATTATTGATTTTAACTTGTATTTTTTTGAATTTTTCATTAAGACAGTTTGTAATTGAATGTTTACCTCGGGAAACGTGAAGCGAAAGCCATCCATTGACAAGAAAAGTCCATTTCCAATCACTCATGCCTTCGGAAGCCATATTCCCCTCTTTAAATGGTTTATGATCTCGTTATTAATTTAAAGTTGAATTTTTTTACAATTTTCATTCAAACATATTATAATTGAATGTTTACCTTGAGCAACGTGAAGTGAAAGTAATCGATTGACAACAAAAGTCCATTTATAGTCACTCATGGCTTCTAAAGCCTTATTACTCGCTTTAAATGGTTTTATAAACTTATTATTGATTTTAAGTTGAATTCTTTTACATTTTCCATTAAAACAAATTATAATTAAATGTTTGCCTTGGAAAACATGAAGCGAAAGCCATCCATTGACAAAATAAGTTCATTTATAGTCACTCGTGGCTTCAAAAGCCTTATTACTCGCTTTAAAGGGTTTTATAATCTTATTATTGATTTTAACTTGTATTTTTTTGAATTTTTCATTAAGACAGTTTGTAATTGAATGTTTGCCTCGGGAAACGTGAAGCGAAAGCCATCCATTGACAAGAAAAGTCCATTTACAGTCACTCATGCCTTCGAAAGCCTTATTCCCCTCTTTAAATGGTTTTATGATCTCGTTATTAATTTTTAATTGAATTTTTTTACATTTTTCATTAAAACAAATTAATATTGAATGTTTACCTTGAGAAACGTAAGGTGAAAACGATCGATTGATAAGAAAAGGCCATTTTTAGTCACTTATGGCTTCAAAAGCCTTATTACTCGCCTTAAAGGGTTTTATAATCTTATTATTGATTTTAACTTGTATTTTTTTACATTTTTCATTAAGACAGATTGTAATTGAATGTTTACCTCAGGAAACGTGAAGCAAAAGCCATCCATTGACAAGAAAAGTCAACTTGCAGTCACTCATGCGTTCGAAAGCCTTATTCCCCTCTTTAAATGGTTTTATGATCTGATTATTAATTTGAAGCTGAATTTTTTTACACTTTTCATTAAAACAGATTAAAATTGAATGTTTTCCCTGAGAAACGTGAAGTGAAAGCAATCGATTGACAAGAAAGGTCCATTTATAGTCACTCATGGCTTCTACAGCCTTATTACTCGCTTTAAATGGTTTTATAATCTTATTATTGATTATAAGTTGAATTCTTTCACATTTTCTAATAAAACAAATAATAATTAAATGTTTGCCTTGGGAAACATGAAGCGAAAGCCAACCATTGTCAAAATGAGTTCATTTATAGTCACTCATGGCTTCAAAAGCCTTCTTACTCTCGTTAAAGGGTTTTATAATCTTATTATTTATTTTAACTTGTATTTTTTTACATTTTTCATTAAGACAGATTGTAATTGAATGTTTACCTCGGGAAACGTGAAGCGAAAGCCATCCATTGACAACAAAAGTCCATTTGCAGTCACTCATGCCTTCGAAAGCCTTATTCCCCTTTTTAAATGGTTTTATAATCTCGTTATTAATTTAAAGTTGAATTTTTTGACATTTTTCATTAAAACATATTATAATTGAATGTTTACCTTGAGAAACGTGAAGTGAAAGCGATTGATTGACAAGAAAAGGCCATTTATAGTCACTCATGGCTTCAAAAGCCTTATTACTCGCTTTAAATGGTTTTATTATCTTATTATTGATTTTAACTTGTTTTTTTTTTGCATTTTTAATTAAGACAAATTACAATTAAATGTTTACCTCGAGAAACGTGAAGCGAAAGCCATCCATTGACAAGAAAAGTCAACTTGCAGTCACTCATGCCTTCGAAAGCCTTATTCCCCTCTTTAAATGGTTTTATGATCTCGTTATTAATTTCAAGTTGAATTTTTTTACATTTTTCATTAAAACAGATTAAAATTGAATGTTTGCCTTGAGAAACGTGAAGTGAAAGAGATCGATTCACAAGAAAAGGCCATTTATAGTCACTCATGGCTTCAAAAGCCTTATTACTCGCTTTAAATGGTTTTATAATCTTATCATTCATTTTAAGTTGAATTCTTTTACATTTTCCATTAAAACATATTATAATTAAATGTTTGCCTTAGGAAAAATGAAGTGAAAGCCATCCATTGACAAAATAAGTTCATTTATAGTCACTCATGGTTTCAAAAGCCTTATTACTCGCGTTAAAGGGTTTTATAATCTTATTATTGATTTTAACTTGTATTTTTTTACATTTTTCATTAAGACAGATTGTAATTGATTGTCTACCTCGAGAAACGTGAAGCGACAGTCATCCATTGACAAGAAAAGTCCATTTGCAGTCACTGATCCCTTCAAAAACCCTATTCCCCTCTTTAAAAAATGGTTTTATGATCTCGTTCTTAATTTAAAGTTAAATTTTTTTACATTTTTCATTAAAACATATTATAATTGAATCTTTACCTCGGGAAACGTGAAGTGAAAGCCATTCATTGACAAGAAAAGTCCATTTGCAGTCACTCATGCCTTCGAAAGCCTTATTCCCCTCTTTAAATGGTTTTATGATCTCGTTACTAATTTGAAGATAAATTTTTTTTACATTTTTCATTAAAACAGATTAAAATTGAATGTTTACCTTGAGAAACGTGAAGTGAAAGCGATTGATTAAAAAGAAAAGTCCATTTATAGTCACTCATGGCTTCAAAATCCTTATTACTCGCCTTAAAGGGTTTTATAATCATATTATTGATTTTAACTTGTATTTTTTGCCTTTTTCGTTAAGGCAGATTGTAATTGAATGTTTACCTCGAGAAACGTGAAGCGAAGGCCATCCATTGACAAGAAAAGTCCATTTCCAGTCACTCATGCCTTCGGAAGCCTTATTCCCCTCTTTAAATGGTTTTATGATCTCGTTATTAATTTAAAGTTGAATTTTTTTACAATTTTCATTCAAACATATTATAATTGAATGTTTACCTTGAGAAACGTGAAGTGAAAGCAATCGATTGACAACAAAAGTCCATTTATAGTCACTCATGGCTTCTAAAGCCTTATTACTCGCTTTAAATGGTTTTATAGACTTATTATTGATTTTAAGTTGAATTCTTTTACATTTTCCATTAAAACAAATTATAATTAAATGTTTGCCTTGGGAAACATGAAGCGAAAGCCATCCATTGACAAAATAAGTTCATTTATAGTCACTCGTGGCTTCAAAAGCCCTATTACTCGCTTTAAAGGGTTATATAATCTTATTATTGATTTTAACTTGTATTTTTTTGAATTTTTCATTAAGACAGTTTGTAATTGAATGTTTACCTCGGGAAACGTGAAGCGAAAGCCATCCACTGACAAGAAAAGTCCATTTACAGTCACTTATGCCTTCGAAAGCCTTATTCCCCTCTTTAAATGGTTTTATGATCTCGTTATTAATTTTCAATTGAATTTTTTTACATTTTTCATTAAAACAGATTAAAATTGAATGTTTAGCTTGAGAAACGTGAGGTGAAAGCGATCGATTGACAAGAAAAGGCCATTTTTAGTCACTTATGTCTTCAAAAGCCTTATTACTCGCCTTAAAGGGTTTTATAATCTTATTATTGATTTTAACTTGTATTTTTTTACATTTTTCATTAAGGCAGATTGTAATTGAATGTTTACCTCAGGAAACGTGAAGCGAAAGCCATCCATTGACAAGAAAAGTCAACTTGCAGTCACTCATGCCTTCGAAAGCCTTATTCCCCTCTTTAAATGGTTTTATGATCTCGTTATTAATTTGAAGCTGAATATTTTTACACTTTTCATTAAAACAGATTAAAATTGAATGTTTGCCCTGAGAAACGTGAAGTGAAAGCAATCGATTGACAAGAAAGGTCCATTTATAGTCACTCATGGCTTCTACAGCCTTATTGCTCGCTTTAAATGGTTTTATAATCTTATTATTGATTATAAGTTGAATTCTTTCACATTTTCTAATAAAACAAATTATAATTAAATGTTTGCCTTGGGAAACATTAAGCGAAAGCCATCTATTGATAAAATGAGTTCATTTATAGTCACTCATGGCTTCAAAAGCCTTCTTACTCGCGTTAAAGGGTTTTATAATCTTATTATTTATTTTAACTTGTATTTTTTTACATTTTTCATTAAGACAGGTTGTAATTGAATTTTTACCTCGGGAAACGTGAAGCGAAAGCCATCCATTGACAACAAAAGTCCATTTGCAGTCACTCATGCCTTCAAAAGCCTTATTCCCCTCTTTAAATGGTTTTATAATCTCGTTATTAATTTAAAGTTGAATTTTTTGACGTTTTTCATTAAAACATATTAAAATTAAATGTTTACCTTGAGAAACGTGAAGTGAAAGCGATTGATTGACAAGAAAAGGCCATTTATAGTCTCTCATGGCTTCAAAAGCCTTATTACTCGCTTTAAATGGTCTTATAATATTATTGATTTTAACTTGTTTTTTTTTGCATTTTTCATTAAGACAAATTATAATTAAATGTTTACCTCAGAAAACGTGAAGCGAAAGCCATCCATTGACAAGAAAAGTCCATTTGCAGTCACCGATCCCTTCAAAAACCTTATTCCCCCCTTTAAATAATAGTTTTATGATCTCGTTCTTAATTTAAAGTTGAATTTTTTTACATTTTTCAATAAAACATATTATAATTGAATGTTTACCTTGGGAAACGTGAAGTTAAAGCCATTCATTGACAAAAAAAGTTCATTTGCAGTCACTCATGCCTTCGAAAGTCTTATTCCCCTCTTTAAATGGTTTTATGATCTCGTTATTAATTTAAAGTTGAATTTTTTTTACATTTTTCATTAAAACAGATTAAAATTGAATGTTTACCTTGAGAAACGTGAAGTGAAAGCGAACGATCGAAAAGAAAAGTCCATTTATAGTCACTCATGGCTTCAAAAGCCTTATTACTTGCCTTAAAGGGTTTTATAATCATATTATTGATTTTAACTTGTATTTTTTTACCTTTTTCATTAAGACAGATTGTAATTGAATGTTTACCTCGGGAAACGTGAAGCGAAAGCCATCCATTGACAAGAAAAGTCCCTTTACAGTCACTAATGCCTCCGAAAGCCTTATTCCCCTCTTTAAATGGTTTTATAATCTCGTTATTAATTTAAAGTTGAATTTTTTTACATTTTTCATTAAAACATATTATAATTGAATGTTTACCTTGAGAAACGTGAAGTGAAAACGATCGATTGACAAGAAAAGGCCATTTATAGTCACTCATGGTTTCTAAAGCCTTATTACTCGCGTTAAAGGGTTTTATAATCTTATTATTGATTTTAACTTGTATTATTTTATATTTTTCATTAAGACAGATTGTAATTGAATGTTTACCTCTGGAAACGTGAAGCGAAAGCCATCCATTGACAAGAAAAGTCCATTTGCAGTCACTCATGCCTTCGAAAGCCTTGTTCCCCTCTTTAAATAGTTTTATAATCTCGTTATTAATTTAAAGTTGAATTTTTTTACAATTTTCATTCAAACATATTATAATTGAATGTTTACCTTGAGAAACGTGAAGTGAAAGCAATCGATTGACAACAAAAGTCCATTTATAGTCACTCATGGCTTCTAAAGCCTTATTACTCGCTTTAAATGGTTTTATAATCTTATTATTGATTTTAACTTGTTTTTTTTTGCATTTTTCATTAAGACAAATTATAATTAAATGTTTACCTCGGGAAACGTGAAGCGAAAGCCATCCATTGACAAGAAAAGTCAACTTGCAGTCACTCATGCCTTCGAAAACCTTATTCCCCTCTTTAAATGGTTTTATGATCTCGTTATTAATTTCAAGTTGAATTTTTTTACATTTTTCATTAAAACAGATTAAAATTGAATGTTTGCCTTGAGAAACGTGAAGTGAAAGAGATCGATTCACAAGAAAAGGCCATTTATAGTCACTCATGGCTTCAAAAGCCTTATTACTCGCTTTAAATGGTTTTATAATCTTAATTTATCATTTTAAGTTGAATTCTTTTACATTTTCCATTAAAACAAATTATAATTAAATGTTTGCCTTGGGAAAAATGAAGTGAAAGCCATCCATTGACAAAATAAGTTCATTTATAGTCACTCATGGTTTCAAAAGCCTTATTACTCGCGTTAAAGGGTTTTATAATCTTATTATTGATTTTAACTTGTATTTTTTTACATTTTTCTTTAAGACAGATTGTAATTGATTGTCTACCTCGAGAAACGTGAAGCGACAACCATCCTTTGACAAGAAAAGTCCATTTGCAGTCACTGATCCCTTCAAAAACCCTATTCCCCTCTTTAAAAAATGGTTTTATGATCTCGTTCTTAATTTAAAATTGAATTTTTTTACATTTTTCACTAAAACATATTGTAATTGAATGTTTACCTCGGGAAACGTGAAGTGAAAGCCATTCATTGACAAGAAAAGTTCATTTGCAGTCACTCATGCCTTCGAAAGCCTTATTCCCCTCTTTAAATGGTTTTATAATCTCGTTATTAATTTAAAGTTGAATTTTTTGACATTTTTCATTAAAACATATTGAAATTGAATGTTTACCTTGAGAAACGTGAAGTGAAAGCGATTGATTGACAAGAAAAGGCCATTTATAGTCACTCATGACTTCAAAAGCCTTATTACTCGCTTTAAATGGTTTTATAATCTTATTATTGATTTTAACTTGTTTTTTTTTTGCATTTTTTATTAAGACAAATTATAATTAAATGTTTACCTCGGGAAACGTGAAGCGAAAGCCATCCATTGACAAGAAAAGTCCATTTGCAGTCACCGATCCCTTCAAAAACCCTATTCCCTTCTTTAAATAATAGTTTTATGATCTCGTTCTTAATTTAAAGTTGAATTTTTTTACATTTTTCATTAAAACATATTATAATTGAATGTTTACCTTGGGAAACGTGAAGTTAAAGCCATTCATTGACAAGAAAAGTCCATTTGCAGTCACTCATGCCTTCGAAAGTCTTATTCCCCTCTTTAAATGGTTTTATGATCTCGTTATTAATTTAAAGTTGAATTTTTTTTACATTTTTCGTTAAAACAGATTAAAATTGAATGTTTACCTTGAGAAACGTGAAGTGAAAGCGAACGATCGAAAAGAAAAGTCCATTTATAGTCACTCATGGCTTCAAAAGCCTTATTACTCGCCTTAAAGGGTTTTATAATCATATTATTGATTTTAACTTGTATTTTTTTACCTTTTTCATTAAGACAGATTGTAATTGAATGTTTACCTCGGGAAACCTGAAGCGAAAGCCATCCATTGACAAGAAAAGTCCTTTTACAGTCACTAATGCCTCTGAAAGCCTTATTCCCATCTTTAAATGGTTTTATAATCTCGTTATTAATTTAAAGTTGAATTTTTTTACATTTTTCATTAAAACATATTATAATTGAATGTTTACCTTGAGAAACGTGAAGTGAAAACGATCTATTGACAAGAAAAGGCCATTTATAGTCACTCATGGTTTCTAAAGCCTTATTACTCGCGTTAAAGGGTTTTATAATCTTATTATTGATTTTAACTTGTATTTTTTTATATTTTTCATTAAGACAGATTGTAATTCAATGTTTACCTCTGGAAACGTGAAGCGAAAACCATCCATTGACAAGAAAAGTCAACTTGCAGCCACTCATGCCTTCGAAAGCCTTATTCCCCTCTTTAAATGGTTTTATGATCTGATTATTAATTTGAAGCTGAATTTTTTTACACTTTTCATTAAAACAAATTAAAATTGAATGTTTGCCTAGAGAAACGTGAAGTGAAAGTAATCGATTGACAAGAAAGGTCCACTTATAGTCACTCATGGCTTCTACAGCCTTATTACTCGCTTTAAATGGTTTTATAATCTTATTATTGATTATAAGTTGAATTCTTTCACATTTTCTAATAAAACTAATAATAATTAAATGTTTGCCTTGGGAAACATGAAGTGAAAGCCATCCATTGACAAAATGAGTTCATTTATAGTCACTCATGGCTTCAAAAGCCTTCTTACTCGCGTTAAAGGGTTTTATAATCTTATTATTTATTTTAACTTGTATTTTTTTACATTTTTCATTAAGACAGATTGTAATTGAATGTTTACCTCGGGAAACGTGAAGCGAAAGCCATCCACTGACAACAAAAGTCCATTTGCAGTCACTCATGCCTTCGAAAGCCTTATTCCCCTCTTTAAATGGTTTTATAATCTCGTTATTAATTTAAAGTTGAATTTTTTGACATTTTTCATTAAAACATATTATAATTGAATGTTTACCTTGAGAAACGTGAAGTGAAAGCGATTGATTGACAAGAAAAGGTCATTTATAGTCACTCATAGCTTCAAAAGCCTTATTACTCGCTTTAAATGGTTTTATAATCTTATTATTGATTTTAACTTGTTTTTTTTTGCATTTTTCATTAAGACAAATTGTAATTAATGTTTACCTTGGGAAACGTGAAGCGAAAGCCATCCATTGACAAAAAAAGTCAAAATGGAGTCACTCATGCCTTCGAAAGCCTTATTCCCCTTTTTAAATGGTTTTATGATCTCGTTATTAATTTCAAGTTGAATTTTTTTACATTTTTCATTAAAACAGATTAAAATTGAATGTTTGCCTTGAGAAACGTGAAGTGAAAGAGATCGATTCACAAGAAAAGGCCATTTATAGTCACTCATGGCTTCAAAAGCCTTATTACTCGCTTTAAATGGTTTTATAATCTTATCATTCATTTTAAGTTGAATTATTTTACATTTTCCATTAAAACATATTATAATTAAATGTTTGCCTTGGGAAATATGAAGCGAAAGCCATCCATTGACAAAATAAGTTCATTTATAGTCACTCATGGTTTCAAAAGCCTTATTACTCGCGTTAAAGGGTTTTATAATCTTATTATTGATTTTAACTTGTATTTTTTTACATTTTTCATTAAGACAGATTGTAATTGATTGTCTACCTCGAGAAACGTGAAGCGACAGCCATCCATTGACAAGAAAAGTCCATTTGCAGTCACTGATCCCTTCAAAAACCCTATTCCCCTCTTTAAAAAATGGTTTTATGATCTCGTTCTTAATTTAAAGTTAAATTTTTTTACATTTTTCATTAAAACATATTATAATTGAATGTTTACCTCGGTAAACGTGAAGTGAAAGCCATTCATTGACAAGAAAAGTCCATTTGCAGTCACTCATGCCTTCGAAAGCCTTATTCCCCTCTTTAAATGGTTTTATGATCTCGTTATTAATTTGAAGTTGAATTTTTTTTACATTTTTCATTAAAACAGATTAAAATTGAATGTTTACCTTGAGAAACGTGAAGTGAAAGCGATCGATTGAAAAGAAAAGTCCATTATAGTCACTCATGGCTTCAAAATCCTTATTACTCGCCTTAAAGGGTTTTATAATCATATTATTGATTTTAACTTGTATTTCTTTGCCTTTTTCATTAAGACAGATTGTAATTGAATGTTTACCTCGAGAAACGTGAAGCGAAAGCCATCCATTTACAAGAAAAGTCCCTTTACAGTCACTCATGCCTTCGAAAGCCTTATTCCCCTCTTTAAATGGTTTTATAATCTCGTTATTAATTTAAAGATGAAATTTTTTACATTTTTCATTAAAACATATTATAATTGAATGTTTACCTTGAGAAACGTGAAGTGAAAATGATCGATTGACAAGAAAAGGCCATTTATAGTCACTCATGGTTTCCAAAGCCTTATTACTCGCGTTAAAGGGTTTTATAATCTTATTATTGATTTTAGATTGTATTTTTTTGCATATTTCATTAAGACAGATTGTAATTGAATGTTTACCTCAGGAAACGTGAAGCGAAAGCCATCCATTGACAAGAAAAGTCAACTTGCAGTCACTCATGCCTTCGAAAGCCCTATTCCCCTCTTTAAATGGTTTGATGATCTCGTTATTAATTTCAAGTGTAATTTTTTTATATTTTTCATTAAAACAGATTAAAATTGAATGTTTGCCTTGAGAAACGTGAAGTGAAAGAGATCGATTCACAAGAAAAGGCCATTTATAGTCACTCATGACTTCAAAAGCCTTATTACTCGCTTTAAATGGTTTTATAATCTTATTATTGATTTTAAGTTGAATTCTTTTACATTTTCTATTAAAACAAATTATAATAAAATATTTGCCTTGGTAAACATGAAGCGAAAGCCATCCATTGACAAAATAAGTTCATTTATAGTCACTCATGATTCAAAAGCCTTATTACGCACGTGAAAGGGTTTCATAATCTTATTATTGATTTTAACTTGTATTTTTTTACATTTTTCATTAAGACAGATTGTAATTGAATGTTTACCTCGGAACACGTGAAGCGAAAGCCATCCATTAACAAGAAAAGTCCATTTACCGTCACTCATGCCTTCGAAAGCCTTATTCCCCTCTTTAAATGGTTTTATAATCTCGTTATTAATTTAAAGTTGAATTTTTTTACATTTTTCATTAAAATAAATTATAATTGAATGTTTACCTTGAGAAACTTGAAATGAAAGCGATCGATTAGCAAGAAAAGTCCATTTATAGTCACTCATGGCTTCGAAAGCCTTATTACTCGCCTTAAAGGGTTTTATAATCTTATTATTGATTTTAGCTTGTATTTTTTTACATTTTCCATTAAAACAAATTATAACTAAATGTTTGCCTTGGGAAACATGAAGCGAAAGCCATCCATTGACAAAATAAGTTCATTTATAGTCACTCATGGCTTCAAAAGCCTTATTACTCGCGTTAAAGGGTTTTAGAATCTTATTATTGATTTTAACTTGTATTGTTTTGCATTTTTCATTAAAACATATTGTAATTGAATGTTTGCCTCGGAAAACGTGAAGTGAAAGCCATCCATTGACAAGAAAAGTCCATTTTCAGTCACTCATGCCTTCGAAAGCCTTGTTCCCCTCTTTGAATGATTTTATAATCTCGTTATTAATTTAAAGTTGAATTTTTTTACATTTTTCATTAAAACATATTATAATTGAATGTTTACCTTGAGAAACTTGAAGTGAAAGCGATCGATTGACAAGAAAAGGCCATTTATAGTCACTCATGGCTTCAAAAGCCTTATTACTCGCTTTAAATGGTTTTATAATCTTATTATTCATTTTAAGCTGAATTCTTTTGCATTTTTCATTAAAACAAATTATAATTAAATGTTTGCCTTGGGAAAAATGAAGCGAAAGTCATCCATTGACAAAATAAGTTCATTTATAGTTAGTCATGGCTTCAAAAGCCTTATTGCTCGCGTTAAAGGGTTTTATAATCTTATTGTTGATTTTAACTTGTATTTTTTTACATTTCTCATTAAGATAGGTTGTAATTGAATGTTTACCTCGAGAAACGTGAAGCGAAAGTGATCGATTTACAAGAAAAGTCCATTTATAGTCACTCATGGCTTCTAAAGCCTTATTACTCGCTTTAAATGGTTTTATAATCTTATTATTCATTTTAAGTTGAATTCGTTTACATTTTCCATTAAAACAAATTATAATTAAATGTTTGCCTTGGGAAAAATGAAGCGAAAGGCATCCGTTGGCAAAATAAGTTCATTTATAGTCACTCATGGCTTCAAAAGCCTTATTACTCGCGTTAAAGGGTTTTATAATCTTATTATCGATTTTAACTTGTATTTTTTTACATTTTTCATTAAGACAGATTGTAATTGAATGTTTACCTCAGAAAACGTGAAGCGAAAGCCATCCATTGACAAGAAAAGTCCATTTGCAGTCACTCATGCCTTCAAAAGCCTTGTTCCCCTCTTTAAATAGTTTTATAATCTCGTTATTAATTTAAAGTTGAATTTTTTTACAATTTTCATTCAAACATATTATAATTGAATGTTTACCTTGAGAAACGTGAAGTAAAAGCAATCGATTGACAACAAAATTCCATTTATAGTCACTCATGGCTTCTAAAGCCTTATTACTCGCTTTAAATGGTTTTATAATCTTATTGTTGATTTTAACATGTATTTTTTTACATTTTTCATTAAGACAGATTGTAATTGAATATTTAGCTCAGGAAACGTGAAACAAAAGCCATCCATTCACGAGAAAAGTCAACTTGCAGTCACTCATGCCTTCGAAAGCCTTATTCCCCTCTTTAAATGGTTTTATGATCTCGTTATTAATTTTAAGCTGAATTTTTTTACACTTTTCATTAAAACAGATTAAAATTGAATGTTTGCCTTGAGAAACGTGAAGTGAAAGCAATCGATTGACAAGAAAGGTCCATTTATAGTCACTCATGGCTTCTAAAGCCTTTTTAATCGCTTTAAATGGTTTTATAATCTTATTATTGATTATAAGTTGAATTCTTTTACATTTTCTAATAAAACAAATTATAATTAAATGTTTGCCTTGGGAAACATGAAGCGAAAGCCATCCATTGACAAAATGAGTTCATTTATATTCACTCATGGCTTCAAAAGCCTTCTTACTCGCGTTAAAGGGTTTTATAATCTTATTATTTATTTTAACTTGTATTTTTTTACATTTTTCATTAAGCCAGATTGTAATTGAATGTTTACCTCGAGAAACGTGAAGCGAAACCCATCCATTGACAAGAAAAGTCCATTTACAGTCACTCATGCCTTCGAAAGCCTTATTCCCCTCTTTAAATGGTTTTATAACCTCGTTATTAATTTAAAGTTGAATTTTTTTACATTTTTCATTAAAACATATTATAATTGAATGTTTACCTTGAGAAACGTAAAGTAAAAGCGATCGATTGACAAGAAAAGGCCATTTATAGTCATTCACGGCTTCAAAAGCCTTATTACTCGCTTTAAATGGTTTTATAATCTTATTATTGATTATAAGTTGAATTCTTTTACATTTTCCATTAAAACAAATTATAATTAAATGTTTACCTTGGGAAAAATGAAGCGAAAGCCATCCATTGACGAAATAAGTTCATTTATAGTCACTCATGGCTTCAAAAGCCTTATTACTCACGTTAAAGGGTTTTATAATCTTATTATTGATTTTAATTTATATTTTTTTTTGTATTTTTCATTAAGACAGATTGTAATTGAATGTTTACCTCAGAAAACGTGAAACGAAAGCCATCCATTGACAAGAAAAGTCAACTTGCAGTCACTCATGCCTTCGAAAGCCTTGTTCCCCTCTTTAAATGGTTTTATGATCTCGTTATTAATTTTAAGTTTATTTTTTTTACATTTTTCATTAAAATAGATTAAAATTGAATGTTGGCCTTGGGAAATGTGAAGTGCAAGCAATCGATTGACAAGAAAAGTCCATTTATAGTAACTCATGGCTTCTAAAGCCTTATTACTCGCTTTAAATGGTTTTATAATCTTATTATTGATTATAAGTTGAATTCTTTTACATTTTCTATTAAAAGAAATTATAATTTCATGTTTGCCTTGGAAAACATGGAGCGAAAGCAATCCATTGACAAAATAATTTTATTTATAGTCACTCATGGTTTCAAAAGCCTTATTACTCGCGTTAAAGGGTTTTATAATCTTATTATTGATTTTAACTTGTATTTTTTTGCATTTTTCATCAAGACAGATTGTAATTGAATGTTTACCTTGGGAAACGTGATGCGAAAGCCATCCATTGACATGAAAAGTCCATTTCCAGTCACTCATGCCTTCGAAAGCCTTATTCCCCTCTTTAAATGGTTTCATAATCTCGTTATTAGTTTAAAGTTGAATTTTTTTACAATTTTCATTCAAACAGATTATAATTGAATGTTTACCTTGAGAAACGTGAAGTGAAAGCAAACCATTGGCAACAAAAGTCCATTTATAGTCACTCATGGCTTCTAAAGCCTTATTACTCGCTTTAAATAGTTTTATAAACTTATTATTGATTTTAAGTTGACTTCTTTTACATTTTCCATTAAGACAAATTATAATTAAATGTTTGCCTTGGGAAACATAAAGTAAAAGCCATCCATTGACAAAATAAGTTCATTTATAGTCACTCATTGCTTCAAAAGCCTTATTACTCGCGTTAAAGGATTTTATAATCTTATTATCGATTTTAACTTGTATTTTTTTGAATTTTTCATTAAGACAGTTTGTAATTGAATGTTTACCTCGGGAAAGGTGAAGCGAAAGCCATCCACTGACAAGAAAAGTCCACTTGCAGTCGCTCATGCCTTCGAAAGCCTTATTCCCCTCTTTAAATGGTTTTATGATCTTGTTATTAATTTAAAGTTGAATTTTTTTTACATTTTTCATTAAAACAAATTAAAATTGAATGTTGACCTTGAGATACGTGAAGTGAAAGCGATCGATTGAAAAGAAAAGTCCATTTATAGTCACTCATGGCTTCAAAAGCCTTATTACTGGCCTTAAAGGGTTTTATAATCATATTATTGATTTTAACTTGTATTTTTTTGCCTTTTTCATGAAGACAGATTGTAATTGAATGATTACCTCGGGAAATGTGAAGCGAAAGCCATCCATTGACAACAAAAGTCCCTTTACAGTCACTTATGCCTTCGAAAGCCTTATTCCCCTCTTTAAATGGTTTTATAATCTCGTTATTAATTTAAAGTTGAATTTTTTACATTTTTCATTAAAACATATTATAATTGAATGTTTACCTTAAAAACGTGGAGTGAAAGCGATCGATTGACAAGAGAAGGCCATTTATAGTCATTCATAGCTTCAAAAGCCTTATTACTCGCCCTAAAGGGTTTTTATAATCTCATTATTTGATTTTAACTTGTATTTTTTTACATTTTTCATTAAGACAGATTGTAATTGAATGTTTACCTTGAGAAACGTGAGGGGAAAGCGATCGATTGACAAGAAAAGGTCATTTATAGTCACTCATGGCTTCAGAAGCCTTCTTACTCGCCTTAAAGGGTTTTATAATCTTATTTTTGATTTTAACTTGTATTTTTTACATTTTTCATTAAGACAGATTGTAATTGAATGTTAACCTCGAGAAACGTGAAGCGAAAGCCATCCATTGACAAGAAAAGTTCATTTGCGGTCACTCATGCCTTCGCAAGCCTTATTCCCCTCTTTAAATGGTTTTATATTCTCGTTATTAATTTAAAGTTGAATTTTTTTACATTTTTCTTTAAAACATATTGTAATTGAATATTACCTTGAGAAACGTGAAGCAAAGCGATAGATTGAAAAGAAAAGTCTATTTAGAGTCACTCATGGCTTCAAAAGCCTTATTACTCACCGTAAAGGGTTTTATAATTTTATTATTGATTTTAACTTGTATTTTTTATATTTTTCATTAAGACAGATTGTAATTGAATGTTAACCTCGGGAAACGTGAAGCGAAAGCCATCCATTGAAAAGAAAAGTCCATTTGCGGTCACTCATGCCTTCGGAAGCCTTATTCCCCTCTTTAAATGGTTTTATATTCTCGTTATTAATTTCAAGTTGAATTTTTTTACATTTTTCATTAAAACAGATTAAAATTGAATGTTTACCTTGAGAAATGTCAAGTGAAAGAGATCGATTCACAAGAAAAGGCCATTTATAGTCACTCATGGCTTCAAAAGCCTTATTACTCGCTAAATGGTTTTATAAACTTATTATTCATTTTAAATTGAATTCTTTTATATTTTCCATTAAAACAAATTATAATTAAATGTTTCCCTTGGGAAAAATGAAGCGAAAGCCATTCATTAAAAAAATAAGTTCATTTATAGTCACTCATGGCTTCAAAAGCCTTATTACTCGCGTTAAAAGGTTTTATAATCTTATTATTGATTTTAACTTGTATTTTTTTACATTTTTCATTAAGACAGATTGTAATTGAATGTTTACCTCGGGAAACGTGAAGCGAAAGCCATCCATTGACAAGAAAAGTCCATTTGCAGTCACTCATGCCTTCGAAAGCTTTCTTCCCCTTTTTAAATGGTTTTATAGTATCGTTATTAATTTAAAGTTTAATTTTTTTATAGTTTTCATTAAAACATATTATAATTGAATGTTTACCTTAAGAAACGTAAAGTAAAAGCGATCGATTGACAAGAAAAGGTCATTTATAGTCACTCACGGCTTCAAAAGCCTTATTACTAGCTTTAAATGGTTTTATAATCTTATTATTGATTATAAGTTGAATTCTTTTACATTTTCCATTAAAACAAATTATAATTAAATGTTTGCCTTGGGAAAAATGAAGCGATAGCAATCCATTGACGAAATAAGTTCATTTATTGTCACTCATGGCTTCAAAAGCCTTATTACTCGCCTTAAAGGGTTTTATAATCTTATTATTGATTTTAACTTGTGTTTTTTACATTTTTCATTAAGACAGATTGTAATTGAATGTTAACCTCGGGAAACGTGAAGCGAAAGCCATCCATTGACAAGAAAAGTCAATTTGTGGTCACTCATGCCTTCGAAAGCCTTATTCCCCACTTTAAATGGTTTTATATTCTCGTTATTAATTTAAAGTTGAATTTTTTTACATTTTTCTTTAAAACATATTGTAATTGAATGTTACCTTGGGAAACGTGAAGTTAAGCGATAGATTGAAAAGAAAAGTCCATTTATAGTCACCCATGGCTTCAAAAGCCTTATTACTCGTCGTAAAGGGTTTTATAATCTTATTATTGATTTTAACATGTATTTTTTTACATTTTTCATTAAGACAGATTGTAATTAAATGTTTACCTCGGGAAACGTGAAGCAAACGCCATCCATTGACAAGAAAAGTCCATTTGCAGTCACTCATGCCTTCGAAAGCCTTCTTCCCCTCTTTAAATGGTTTGATAATCTCGTTATTAATTTAAAGTTGAATTTTTTTACATTTTTCATTAAAACGTATTATAATTGAATGTTTACCTTGAGAAATGTGAAGTGAAAGAGATCGATTGACAAGAAATGGCCATCTATAGTCACTCATGGCTTCAAAAGCCTTAGTACTCGCTTTAAATGGTTTTATAATCTTATTATTGATTTTAAGTTGAATTCTTTTACATTTTCCATTAAAACAAATTATAATTAAATGTTTGCCTTGGGAAACATGAAGCGAAAGCCATCCATTGACAAAATAAGTTCATTTATAGTCACTCATGGCTTCAAAAGCCTTATTACTCGCGTTAAAGGATTTTATAATTTTATTATTTATTTTAACTTGTTTTTTTTTGAATTTTTCATTAAGACAGTTTGTAATTGAATGTTTACCTCAGGAAACATGAAGCGAAAGCCATCCATTGACAAGAAAAGTCCACTTGCAGTCGCTCATGCCTTCGAAAGCCTTATTCCCCTCTTTAAATTGTTTTATGATCTCGTTATTAATTTAAAGTTGAATTTTTTTTACATTTTTCATTAAAACAGATTAAAATTAAATGTTTACCTTGAGAAACGTGAAGTGAAAGCGATCGATTGAAAAGAAAAGTCCATTTATAGTCACTCATGGCTTCAAAAGCCTTATTATTGGCCTTAAAGGGTTTTATAATCATATTTTTTATTTTAACTTGTATTTTTTTGCCTTGTTCATTAAGACAGATTATAATTGAATGTTTACCTCGGGAAACGTGAAGCGAAAGCCATCCATTGGCAAGAAAAGTCCATTTTCAGTCACTCATGCCTTCAAAAGCCTTATTCCCCTTTTTAAATGGTTTTATAAGCTCGTTATTAAGTTAAAGTTGAATTTTTTTACAATTTTCATTCAGACATATTATAATTGAATGTTTACCTTGAGAAACGTGAAGTGAAAGTAATCGATTGACAACAAAAGTCCATTTATAGTCACTCATGGCTTCTAAAGCCTTATTACTCGCTTTAAATGGTTTTATAAACTTATTATTGATTTTAAGTTGAATTCTTTTATATTTTCCATTAAAAAAAAATTTAATTTAATGTATACCTCGAAAAACGTGAAGCGAAAGACATCCATTGAGAAGAAAAGTCCATTTACAGTCACTCATGCCGTCGAAAGCCTTATTCCCCTTTTTAAATGGTTTTACGATCTCGTAATTAATTTTAGATTGAATTTTTTTACATGTTTATTAAAACAGGATAAAATTAAATGTTTGCCTTGAGAAACGTAAAGTGAAAACGATCGATTGACAAGAAAAGTACATTTGTAGTCACTCATGGCTTCTAAAGCCTTATTACTCGCTTTAAGTGGTTTTATAATCTTATTATTGATTTTAAGTTGAATTCTTTTACATTTTCCATTAAAACAAATTATAATTTAATGTATACCTCGAGAAACGTGAAGCGAAAGCCATTCATTGACAAGAAAAGTCCATTTACAGTCACTCATGCCTTCGAAAGCCTTATTCCCCTCTGTAAATGGTTTTATGATCTCGTTATTAATTTTAAATTGAATTTTTTTACATTTTTCATTAAAACAGATTAAAATTGAATGTTCACCTTGACAAACATGAGGTGAAGGCGATCTATTTGCAAGAAAAGACCATTTATAGTCACTCATGGCTTCAAAAGCCTTATTACTCGTCGTAAAGGGTTTTATAATCTTATTATTGATTTTAACATGTATTTTTTTACATTTTTCATTAAGACAGATTGTAATTAAATGTTTACCTCGGGAAACGTGAAGCGAAAGCCATCCATTGACAAGAAAAGTCCATTTGCAGTCACTCATGCCTTCGAAAGCCTTCTTCCCCTCTTTAAATGGTCTGATAATCTCGTTATTAATTTAAAGTTGAATTTTTTTACATTTTTCATTAAAACATATTATAATTGAATGTTTACCTTGAGAAATGTGAAGTGAAAGAGATCGATTGACAAGAAATGGCCATCTATAGTCACTAAAGGCTTCAAAAGCCTTAGTACTCGCTTTAAATGGTTTTATAATCTTATTATTGATTTTAAGTTGAATTCTTTTACATTTTCCATTAAAACAAATTATAATTAAATGTTTGCCTTGGGAAACATGAAGCGAAAGCCATCCATTGACAAAATAAGTTCATTTATAGTCACTCATGGCTTCAAAAGCCTTATTACTCGCGTTAAAGGATTTTATAATCTTATTATTGATTTTAACTTGTTTTTTTTGAATTTTTCATTAAGACAGTTTGTAATTGAATGTTTACCTCAGGAAACATGAAGCGAAAGCCATCCATTGACAAGAAAACTCCACTTGCAGTCACTCATGCCTTCGAAAGCCTTATTCCCCTCTTTAAATGGTTTTATGATCTCGTTATTAATTTAAAGTTGAATTTTTTTTACATTTTTCATTAAAACAGATTAAAATTAAATGTTTACCTTGAGAAACGTGAAGTGAAAGCGATCGATTGAAAAGAAAAGTCCATTTATAGTCACTCATGGCTTCAAAAGCCTTATTATTGGCCTTAAAGGGTTTTATAATCATATTTTTTATTTTAACTTGTATTTTTTTGCCTTTTTCATTAAGACAGATTATAATTGAATATTTACCTTGGGAAACGTGAAGCGAAAGCCATCCATTGGCAAGAAAAGTCCATTTTCAGTCACTCATGCCTTCAAAAGCCTTATTCCCCTTTTTAAATGGTTTTATAAGCTCGTTATTAAGTTAAAGTTGAATTTTTTTACAATTTTCATTCAAACATATTATAATTGAATGTTTACCTTGAGAAACGTGAAGTGAAAGCAATCGATTGACAACAAAAGTCCATTTATAGTCACTCATGGCTTCTAAAGCCTTATTACTCGCTTTAAATGGTTTTATAAACTTATTGTTGATTTTAAGTTGAATTCTTTTATATTTTCCATTAAAACAAATTATAATTTAATGTATACCTCGAGAAACGTGAAGCGAAAGACATCCATTGAGAAGAAAAGTCCATTTACAGTCACTCATGCCTTCGAAAGCCTTATTCCCCTCTTTAAATGGTTTTACGATCTCGTAATTAATTTTAGATTGAATTGTTTTACACGTTTATTAAAACAGGTTAAAATTAAATGTTTGCCTTGAGAAACGTAAAGTGAAAGCGATCGATTGACAAGAAAAGTCCATTTATAGTGACTCATGGCTTCTAAAGCCTTATTACTCGCTTTAAGTGGTTTTATAATTTTATTATTGATTTTAAGTTGAATTCTTTTATATTTTCCATTAAAACAAATTATAATTTAATGTATACCTCGAGAAACGTGAAGCGAAAGCCATCCATTGAGAAGAAAAGTCCATTTACAGTCACTCATGCCTTCAAAAGCCTTATTCCCCTCTTTAAATAGTTTTACGATCTCGTAATTAATTTTAAATTGAATTTTTTTACATTTTTATTAAAACAGGTTAAAATTAAATATTTGCCTTGAGAAACGTAAAGTGAAAGCGATCGATTGAAAAGAAAAGTCCATTTATAGTGACTCATGGCTTCTAAAGCCTTATTACTCGCTTTAAATGGTTTTATAAACTTATTATTGATTTTAAGTTGAATGTTTTTACATTTTCCATTAAAACAAATTATAATTAAATGTTTGCCTTGGGAAACATGAAGCGAAAGCCATCCATTGACAAAATAAATTCATTTATAGTCACTCATGGCTCCAAAAGCCTTATTACTCGCGTTAAAGGGTTTTATAATCTTATTATTCATTTTAACTTGTATTTTTTTGAATTTTTCATTAAGACAGTTTGTAATTGAATGTTTACCTCGGAAAACGTGAAGCGAAAGCCATCCATTGACAAGAAAAGTCCACTTGCAGTCACTCATGCCTTCGAAAGCCTTATTCCCCTCTTTAAATGGTTTTATGATCTCGTTATTAATTTAAAGTTGAATTTTTTTTACATTTTTCATTAAAACAGATTAAAATTGAATGTTTACCTTGAGAAACGTGAGGTGAAAGCGATCAATTGACAAGAAAAGGCCATTTATAGTCACTCATGGCTTCGAAAGCCTTATTACTCGCCTTAAAGGGTTTAGTAATCTTATTATTGATTTTAACTTGTATTTTTTACATTTTTCATTAAGACAGATTCTAATTGAATGTTAACCTCAGAAAACGTGAAGAGAAAGCCATCCATTAACAAGAAAAGTCCATTTGCGGTCACTCATGCCTTCGAAAGCCTTATTCCCCTCTTTAAATGGTTTTATAATCTCGTTATTAGTTTAAAGTTGAATTTTTTTACAATTTTCATTCAAACAGATTATAATTGAATGTTTACCTTGAGAAACGTGAAGTGAAAGCAAACTATTGGCAACAAAAGTCCATTTATAGTCACTCATGGCTTCTAAAGCCTTATTACTCGCTTTAAATGGTTTTATAAACTTATTATTGATTTTAAGTTGAATTCCTTTACATTTTCCATTAAAACAAATTATAATTAAATGTTTGCCTTGGAAAACATAAAGCGAAAGCCATCCATTGACAAAATAAGTTCATTTATAGTCACTCATTGCTTCAAAAGCCTTATTACTCGCGTTAAAGGATTTTATAATCTTATTATTGATTTTAACTTGTACTTTTTTAAACTTTTCATTAAGACAGTTTGTAATTGAATGTTTACCTCGGGAAAGGTGAAGCGAAAGCCATCCAATGACAAGAAAAGTCCACTTGCAGTCGCTCATGCTTTCGAAAGCCTTATTCCCCTCTTTAAATGGTTTTATGATCTTGTTATTAATTTAAAGTTGAATTTTTTTTACATTTTTCTTTAAAACAGATTAAAATTGAATGTTTACCTTGAGATACGTGAAGTGAAAGCGATCGATTGAAAAGAAAAGTCCATTTATAGTCACTCATGGCTTCAAAAGCCTTATTACTGGCCTTAAAGGGTTTTATAATCATATTATTGATTTTAACTTGTATTTTTTTGCCTTTTTCATGAAGACAGATTGTAATTGAATGATTACCTCGGGAAATGTGAAGCGAAAGCCATCCATTGACAACAAAAGTCCCTTTACAGTCACTCATGCCTTCGAAAGCCTTATTCCCCTCTTTAAATGGTTTTATAATCTCGTTATTAATTTAAAGTTGAATTTTTTACATTTTTCATTAAAACATATTATAATTGAATGTTTACCTTAAAAACGTGGAGTGAAAGCGATCGATTGACAAGAGAAGGCCATTTATAGTCATTCATAGCTTCAAAAGCCTTATTACTCGCCCTAAAGGGTTTTATAATCTCATTATTGATTTTAACTTGTATTTTTTACATTTTTCATTAAGACAGATTGTAATTGAATGTTAACCTCGGGAAACGTGAAGCGAAAGCCATCCATTGACAAGAAAAGTCCATTTGCGGTCACTCATGCCTTCGAAAGCCTTATTCCCCTCATTAAATGGTTTTATATTCTCGTTATTAATTTAAAGTTGAATTTTTTACATTTTTCTTTAAAACATATTGTAATTGAATGTTACCTTGAGAAACGTGAAGTAAAGCGATAGATTGAAAAGAAAAGTCCATTTATAGTCACTCATGGCTTCAAAAGCCTTATTACTCGCCTTAAAGGGTTTTATAATCTTATTATTAATTTTAACTTGTATTTTTTACATTTTTCGTTAAGACAGATTGTAATTGAATGTTAACCTCGGGAAACGTGAAGCGAAAGCCATCCATTGACAAGAAAAGTCCATTTGCGGTCACTCATGCCTTCGAAAGCCTTATTCCCCTCATTAAATGGTTTTATATTCTCGTTATTAATTTAAAGTTGAATTTTTTACATTTTTCTTTAAAACATATTGTAATTGAATGTTACCTTGAGAAACGTGAAGTAAAGCGATAGATTGAAAAGAAAAGTCCATTTATAGTCACTCATGGCTTCAAAAGCCTTATTACTCGCCTTAAAGGGTTTTATAATCTTATTATTGATTTTAACTTGTATTTTTTACATTTTTCATTAAGACAGATTGTAATTGAATGTTAACCTCGGGAAACGTGAAGCGAAAGCCATCCATTGACAACAAAAGTCAATTTGCGGTCACTCATACCTTCGAAAGCCTTATTCCCCTCTTTAAATGGTTTGATATTCTCGTTATTAATTTAAAGTTGAATTTTTTTACATTTTTCTTTAAAACATATTGTAATTGGATGTTACCTTGGGAAACGTGAAGTAAAGCGATAGATTGAAAAGAAAAGTCCATTTATAGTCACTCATGGCTTCAAAAGCCTTATTACTCGCCTTAAAGGGTTTTATAATCTTATTATTGATTTTAACTTGTATTTTTTTACATTTTTCATTAAGACAGATTGTAATTGAATGTTTACCTCGGGAAACGTGAAGCGAAAGCCATCCATTGACAAGAAAAGTCCATTTGCGGTCACTCATGCCGTCGAAAGCCTTATTCCCCTCTTTAAATGGTTTTAGGATCTCGTTATTAATTTAAAGTTGAATTTTTTTACATTTTTCATTAAAACAGATTAAAATTGAATATTTACCTTGAGAAACGTGAAGTGAAAGTGATCGATTGACAAGAAAAGTCCATTTGTAGTCACTCATGGCTTCTAAAGCCTTATTACTCGCTTTAAGTGGTTTTATAATCTTATTATTGATTTTAAGTTGAATTCTTTTACAGTTTCCATTAAAACAAATTATAATTTAATGTATACCTCGAGAAACGTGAAGCGAAAGCCATTCATTGACAAGAAAAGTCCATTTACAATCACTCATGCCTTCGAAAGCCTTATTCCCCTCTGTAAATGGTTTTATGATCTCGTTATTAATTTTAAATTGAATTTTTTTACATTTTGCGTTAAAACAGATTAAAATTGAATGTTCACCTTGACAAACATGAGGTGAAGGCGATCTATTTGCAAGAAAAGACCATTTATAGTCACTCATGGCTTCAAAAGCCTTATTACTCGTCGTAAAGGGTTTTATAATCTTATTATTGATTTTAACATGTATTTTTTTACATTTTTCATTAAGACAGATTGTAATTAAATGTTTACCTCGGGAAACGTGAAGCGAAAGCCATCCATTGACAAGAAAAGTCCATTTGCAGTCACTCATACCTTCGAAAGCCTTCTTCCCCTCTTTAAATGGTCTGATAATCTCGTTATTAATTTAAAGCTGAATTTTTTTATATTTTTCATTAAAACATATTATAATTGAATGTTTACCTTGAGAAATGTGAAGTGAAAGAGATCGATTGACAAGAAATGGCCATCTATAGTCACTAATGGCTTCAAAAGCCTTAGTACTCGCTTTAAATGGTTTTATAATCTTATTATTGATTTTAAGTTGAATTCTTTTACATTTTCCATTAAAACTAATTATAATTAAATGTTTGCCTTGGGAAACATGAAGCGAAAGCCATCCATTGACAAAATAAGTTCATTTATAGTCACTCATGGCTTCAAAAGCCTTATTACTCGCGTTAAAGGATTTTATAATCTTATTATTGATTTTAACTTGTTTTTTTTGAATTTTTCATTAAGACAGTTTGTAATTGAATGTTTACCTCAGAAAACATGAAGCGAAAGCCATCCATTGACAAGAAAACTCCACTTGCAGTCACTCATGCCTTCGAAAGCCTTATTCCCCTCTTTAAATGGTTTTATGATCTCGTTATTAATTTAAAGTTAAATTTTTTTTACATTTTTCATTAAAACAGATTAAAATTAAATGTTTACCTTGAGAAACGTGAAGTGAAAGCGATCGATTGAAAAGAAAAGTCCATTTATAGTCACTCATGGCTTCAAAAGCCTTATTATTGGCCATAAAGGGTTTTATAATCATATTTTTTATTTTAACTTGTATTTTTTTGCCTTTTTCATTAAGACAGATTATAATTGAATGTTTACCTCGGGAAACGTGAAGCGAAAGCCATCCATTGGCAAGAAAAGTCCATTTTCAGTCACTCATGCCTTCAAAAGCCTTATTCCCCTTTTTAAATGGTTTTATAAGCTCGTTATTAAGTTAAAGTTGAATTTTTTTACAATTTTCATTCAAACATATTATAATTGAATGTTTACCTTGAGAAACGTGAAGTGAAAGCAATCGATTGACAACAAAAGTCCATTTATAGTCACTCATGGCTTCTAAAGCCTTATTACTCGCTTTAAATGGTTTTATAAACTTATTGTTGATTTTAAGTTGAATTCTTTTATATTTTCCAATAAAACAAATTATAATTTAATGTATACCTCGAGAAACGTGAAGCGAAAGACATCCATTGAGAAGAAAAGTCCATTTACAGTCACTCATGCCTTCGAAAGCCTTATTCCCCTCTTTAAATGGTTTTACGATCTCGTAATTAATTTTAGATTGAATTTTTTTACACGTTTATTAAAACAGGTTAAAATTAAATGTTTGCCTTGAGAAACGTAAAGTGAAAGCGATCGATTGACAAGAAAAGTCCATTTATAGTGACTCATGGCTTCTAAAGCCTTATTACTCGCTTTAAATGGTTTTATAAACTTATTATTGATTTTAAGTTGAATGTTTTTACATTTTCCATTAAAACAAATTATAATTAAATGTTTGCCTTGGGAAACATGAAGCGAAAGCCATCCATTGACAAAATAAATTCATTTATAGTCACTCATGGCTCAAAAAGCCTTATTACTCGCGTTAAAGGGTTTTATAATCTTATTATTCATTTTAACTTGTCTTTTTTTGAATTTTTCATTAAGACAGTTTGTAATTGAATGTTTACCTCGGAAAACGTGAAGCGAAAGCCATCCATTGACAAGAAAAGTCCACTTGCAGTCACTCATGCCTTCGAAAGCCTTATTCCCCTCTTTAAATGGTTTTATGATCTCGTTATTAATTTAACGTTGAATTTTTTTTACATTTTTCATTAAAACAGATTAAAATTGAATGTTTACCTTGAGAAACGTGAGGTGAAAGCGATCAATTGACAAGAAAAGGCCATTTATAGTCACTCATGGCTTCGAAAGCCTTATTACTCGCCTTAAAGGGTTTAATAATCTTATTATTGATTTTAACTTGTATTTTTTACATTTTTCATTAAGACAGATTCTAATTGAATGTTAACCTCAGAAAACATGAAGAGAAAGCCATCCATTAACAAGAAAAGTCCATTTGCGGTCACTCATGCCTTCGAAAGCCTTATTCCCCTCTTTAAATGGTTTTATAATCTCGTTATTAGTTTAAAGTTGAATTTTTTTACAATTTTCATTCAAACAGATTATAATTGAATGTTTACCTTGAGAAACGTGAAGTGAAAGCAAACTATTGGCAACAAAAGTCCATTTATAGTCACTCATGGCTTCTAAAGCCTTATTACTCGCTTTAAATGGTTTTATAAACTTATTATTGATTTTAAGTTGAATTCCTTTACATTTTCCATTAAAACAAATTATAATTAAATGTTTGCCTTGGGAAACATAAAGCGAAAGCCATCCATTGACAAAATAAGTTCATTTATAGTCACTCATTGCTTCAAAAGCCTTATTACTCGCGTTAAAGGATTTTATAATCTTATTATTGATTTTAACTTGTACTTTTTTAAACTTTTCATTAAGACAGTTTGTAATTGAATGTTTACCTCGGGAAAGGTGAAGCGAAAGCCATCCAATGACAAGAAAAGTCCACTTGCAGTCGCTCATGCTTTCGAAAGCCTTATTCCCCTCTTTAAATGGTTTTATGATCTTGTTATTAATTTAAAGTTGAATTTTTTTTACATTTTTCTTTAAAACAGATTAAAATTGAATGTTTACCTTGAGATACGTGAAGTGAAAGCGATCGATTGAAAAGAAAAGTCCATTTATAGTCACTCATGGCTTCAAAAGCCTTATTACTGGCCTTAAAGGGTTTTATAATCATATTATTGATTTTAACTTGTATTTTTTTGCCTTTTTCATGAAGACAGATTGTAATTGAATGATTACCTCGGGAAATGTGAAGCGAAAGCCATCCATTGACAACAAAAGTCCCTTTACAGTCACTCATGCCTTCGAAAGCCTTATTCCCCTCTTTAAATGGTTTTATAATCTCGTTATTAATTTAAAGTTGAATTTTTTACATTTTTCATTAAAACATATTATAATTGAATGTTTACCTTAAAAACGTGGAGTGAAAGCGATCGATTGACAAGAGAAGGCCATTTATAGTCATTCATAGCTTCAAAAGCCTTATTACTCGCCCTAAAGGGTTTTATAATCTCATTATTGATTTTAACTTGTATTTTTTACATTTTTCATTAAGACAGATTGTAATTGAATGTTAACCTCGGGAAACGTGAAGCGAAAGCCATCCATTGACAAGAAAAGTCCATTTGCGGTCACTCATGCCTTCGAAAGCCTTATTCCCCTCATTAAATGGTTTTATATTCTCGTTATTAATTTAAAGTTGAATTTTTTACATTTTTCTTTAAAACATATTGTAATTGAATGTTACCTTGAGAAACGTGAAGTAAAGCGATAGATTGAAAAGAAAAGTCCATTTATAGTCACTCATGGCTTCAAAAGCCTTATTACTCGCCTTAAAGGGTTTTATAATCTTATTATTGATTTTAACTTGTATTTTTTACATTTTTCATTAAGACAGATTGTAATTGAATGTTAACCTCGGGAAACGTGAAGCGAAAGCCATCCATTGACAACAAAAGTCAATTTGCGGTCACTCATACCTTCGAAAGCCTTATTCCCCTCTTTAAATGGTTTGATATTCTCGTTATTAATTTAAAGTTGAATTTTTTTACATTTTTCTTTAAAACATATTGTAATTGGATGTTACCTTGGGAAACGTGAAGTAAAGCGATAGATTGAAAAGAAAAGTCCATTTATAGTCACTCATGGCTTCAAAAGCCTTATTACTCGCCTTAAAGGGTTTTATAATCTTATTATTGATTTTAACTTGTATTTTTTTACATTTTTCATTAAGACAGATTGTAATTGAATGTTTACCTCGGGAAACGTGAAGCGAAAGCCATCCATTGACAAGAAAAGTCCATTTGCGGTCACTCATGCCGTCGAAAGCCTTATTCCCCTCTTTAAATGGTTTTAGGATCTCGTTATTAATTTAAAGTTGAATTTTTTTACATTTTTCATTAAAACAGATTAAAATTGAATATTTACCTTGAGAAACGTGAAGTGAAAGTGATCGATTGACAAGAAAAGTCCATTTGTAGTCACTCATGGCTTCTAAAGCCTTATTACTCGCTTTAAGTGATTTTATAATCTTATTATTGATTTTAAGTTGAATTCTTTTACAGTTTCTATTAAAACAAATTATAATTTAATGTATACCTCGAGAAACGTGAAGCGAAAGCCATTCATTGACAAGAAAAGTCCATTTACAATCACTCATGCCTTCGAAAGCCTTATTCCCCTCTGTAAATGGTTTTATGATCTCGTTATTAATTTTAAATTGAATTTTTTTACATTTTGCGTTAAAACAGATTAAAATTGAATGTTCACCTTGACAAACATGAGGTGAAGGCGATCTATTTGCAAGAAAAGACCATTTATAGTCACTCATGGCTTCAAAAGCCTTATTACTCGTCGTAAAGGGTTTTATAATCTTATTATTGATTTTAACATGTATTTTTTTACATTTTTCATTAAGACAGATTGTAATTAAATGTTTACCTCGGGAAACGTGAAGCGAAAGCCATCCATTGACAAGAAAAGTCCATTTGCAGTCACTCATACCTTCGAAAGCCTTCTTCCCCTCTTTAAATGGTCTGATAATCTCGTTATTAATTTAAAGCTGAATTTTTTTATATTTTTCATTAAAACATATTATAATTGAATGTTTACCTTGAGAAATGTGAAGTGAAAGAGATCGATTGACAAGAAATGGCCATCTATAGTCACTAATGGCTTCAAAAGCCTTAGTACTCGCTTTAAATGGTTTTATAATCTTATTATTGATTTTAAGTTGAATTCTTTTACATTTTCCATTAAAACTAATTATAATTAAATGTTTGCCTTGGGAAACATGAAGCGAAAGCCATCCATTGACAAAATAAGTTCATTTATAGTCACTCATGGCTTCAAAAGCCTTATTACTCGCGTTAAAGGATTTTATAATCTTATTATTGATTTTAACTTGTTTTTTTTGAATTTTTCATTAAGACAGTTTGTAATTGAATGTTTACCTCAGAAAACATGAAGCGAAAGCCATCCATTGACAAGAAAACTCCACTTGCAGTCACTCATGCCTTCGAAAGCCTTATTCCCCTCTTTAAATGGTTTTATGATCTCGTTATTAATTTAAAGTTAAATTTTTTTTACATTTTTCATTAAAACAGATTAAAATTAAATGTTTACCTTGAGAAACGTGAAGTGAAAGCGATCGATTGAAAAGAAAAGTCCATTTATAGTCACTCATGGCTTCAAAAGCCTTATTATTGGCCATAAAGGGTTTTATAATCATATTTTTTATTTTAACTTGTATTTTTTTGCCTTTTTCATTAAGACAGATTATAATTGAATGTTTACCTCGGGAAACGTGAAGCGAAAGCCATCCATTGGCAAGAAAAGTCCATTTTCAGTCACTCATGCCTTCAAAAGCCTTATTCCCCTTTTTAAATGGTTTTATAAGCTCGTTATTAAGTTAAAGTTGAATTTTTTTACAATTTTCATTCAAACATATTATAATTGAATGTTTACCTTGAGAAACGTGAAGTGAAAGCAATCGATTGACAACAAAAGTCCATTTATAGTCACTCATGGCTTCTAAAGCCTTATTACTCGCTTTAAATGGTTTTATAAACTTATTGTTGATTTTAAGTTGAATTCTTTTATATTTTCCAATAAAACAAATTATAATTTAATGTATACCTCGAGAAACGTGAAGCGAAAGACATCCATTGAGAAGAAAAGTCCATTTACAGTCACTCATGCCTTCGAAAGCCTTATTCCCCTCTTTAAATGGTTTTACGATCTCGTAATTAATTTTAGATTGAATTTTTTTACACGTTTATTAAAACAGGTTAAAATTAAATGTTTGCCTTGAGAAACGTAAAGTGAAAGCGATCGATTGACAAGAAAAGTCCATTTATAGTGACTCATGGCTTCTAAAGCCTTATTACTCGCTTTAAATGGTTTTATAAACTTATTATTGATTTTAAGTTGAATGTTTTTACATTTTCCATTAAAACAAATTATAATTAAATGTTTGCCTTGGGAAACATGAAGCGAAAGCCATCCATTGACAAAATAAATTCATTTATAGTCACTCATGGCTCAAAAAGCCTTATTACTCGCGTTAAAGGGTTTTATAATCTTATTATTCATTTTAACTTGTCTTTTTTTGAATTTTTCATTAAGACAGTTTGTAATTGAATGTTTACCTCGGAAAACGTGAAGCGAAAGCCATCCATTGACAAGAAAAGTCCACTTGCAGTCACTCATGCCTTCGAAAGCCTTATTCCCCTCTTTAAATGGTTTTATGATCTCGTTATTAATTTAACGTTGAATTTTTTTTACATTTTTCATTAAAACAGATTAAAATTGAATGTTTACCTTGAGAAACGTGAGGTGAAAGCGATCAATTGACAAGAAAAGGCCATTTATAGTCACTCATGGCTTCGAAAGCCTTATTACTCGCCTTAAAGGGTTTAATAATCTTATTATTGATTTTAACTTGTATTTTTTACATTTTTCATTAAGACAGATTCTAATTGAATGTTAACCTCAGAAAACATGAAGAGAAAGCCATCCATTAACAAGAAAAGTCCATTTGCGGTCACTCATGCCTTCGAAAGCCTTATTCCCCTCTTTAAATGGTTTTATAATCTCGTTATTAGTTTAAAGTTGAATTTTTTTACAATTTTCATTCAAACAGATTATAATTGAATGTTTACCTTGAGAAACGTGAAGTGAAAGCAAACTATTGGCAACAAAAGTCCATTTATAGTCACTCATGGCTTCTAAAGCCTTATTACTCGCTTTAAATGGTTTTATAAACTTATTATTGATTTTAAGTTGAATTCCTTTACATTTTCCATTAAAACAAATTATAATTAAATGTTTGCCTTGGGAAACATAAAGCGAAAGCCATCCATTGACAAAATAAGTTCATTTATAGTCACTCATTGCTTCAAAAGCCTTATTACTCGCGTTAAAGGATTTTATAATCTTATTATTGATTTTAACTTGTACTTTTTTAAACTTTTCATTAAGACAGTTTGTAATTGAATGTTTACCTCGGGAAAGGTGAAGCGAAAGCCATCCAATGACAAGAAAAGTCCACTTGCAGTCGCTCATGCTTTCGAAAGCCTTATTCCCCTCTTTAAATGGTTTTATGATCTTGTTATTAATTTAAAGTTGAATTTTTTTTACATTTTTCTTTAAAACAGATTAAAATTGAATGTTTACCTTGAGATACGTGAAGTGAAAGCGATCGATTGAAAAGAAAAGTCCATTTATAGTCACTCATGGCTTCAAAAGCCTTATTACTGGCCTTAAAGGGTTTTATAATCATATTATTGATTTTAACTTGTATTTTTTTGCCTTTTTCATGAAGACAGATTGTAATTGAATGATTACCTCGGGAAATGTGAAGCGAAAGCCATCCATTGACAACAAAAGTCCCTTTACAGTCACTCATGCCTTCGAAAGCCTTATTCCCCTCTTTAAATGGTTTTATAATCTCGTTATTAATTTAAAGTTGAATTTTTTACATTTTTCATTAAAACATATTATAATTGAATGTTTACCTTAAAAACGTGGAGTGAAAGCGATCGATTGACAAGAGAAGGCCATTTATAGTCATTCATAGCTTCAAAAGCCTTATTACTCGCCCTAAAGGGTTTTATAATCTCATTATTGATTTTAACTTGTATTTTTTACATTTTTCATTAAGACAGATTGTAATTGAATGTTAACCTCGGGAAACGTGAAGCGAAAGCCATCCATTGACAAGAAAAGTCCATTTGCGGTCACTCATGCCTTCGAAAGCCTTATTCCCCTCATTAAATGGTTTTATATTCTCGTTATTAATTTAAAGTTGAATTTTTTACATTTTTCTTTAAAACATATTGTAATTGAATGTTACCTTGAGAAACGTGAAGTAAAGCGATAGATTGAAAAGAAAAGTCCATTTATAGTCACTCATGGCTTCAAAAGCCTTATTACTCGCCTTAAAGGGTTTTATAATCTTATTATTGATTTTAACTTGTATTTTTTACATTTTTCATTAAGACAGATTGTAATTGAATGTTAACCTCGGGAAACGTGAAGCGAAAGCCATCCATTGACAACAAAAGTCAATTTGCGGTCACTCATGCCTTCGAAAGCCTTATTCCCCTCTTTAAATGGTTTGATATTCTCATTATTAATTTAAAGTTGAATTTTTTTACATTTTTCTTTAAAACATATTGTAATTGGATGTTACCTTGGGAAACGTGAAGTAAAGCGATAGATTGAAAAGAAAAGTCCATTTATAGTCACTCATGGCTTCAAAAGCCTTATTACTCGCCTTAAAGGGTTTTATAATCTTATTATTGATTTTAACTTGTATTTTTTTACATTTTTCATTAAGACAGATTGTAATTGAATGTTTACCTCGGGAAACGTGAAGCGAAAGCCATCCATTGACAAGAAAAGTCCATTTGCGGTCACTCATGCCGTCGAAAGCCTTATTCCCCTCTTTAAATGGTTTTAGGATCTCGTTATTAATTTAAAGTTGAATTTTTTTACATTTTTCATTAAAACAGATTAAAATTGAATATTTACCTTGAGAAACGTGAAGTGAAAGTGATCGATTGACAAGAAAAGTCCATTTGTAGTCACTCATGGCTTCTAAAGCCTTATTACTCGCTTTAAGTGGTTTTATAATCTTATTATTGATTTTAAGTTGAATTCTTTTACATTTTCCATTAAAACAAATTATAATTTAATGTATACCTCGAGAAACGTGAAGTGAAAGCCATTCATTGACAAGAAAAGTCCATTTACAGTCACTCATGCCTTCGAAAGCCTTATACCCCTCTGTAAATGGTTTTATGATCTCGTTATTAATTTTAAATTGAATTTTTTTACATTTTTCATTAAAACAGATTAAAATTGAATGTTCACCTTGACAAACATGAGGTGAAGGCGATCTATTTGCAAGAAAAGACCATTTATAGTCACTCATGGCTTCAAAAGCCTTATTACTCGTCGTAAAGGGTTTTATAATCTTATTATTGATTTTAACATGTATTTTTTTACATTTTTCATTAAGACAGATTGTAATTAAATGTTTACCTCGGGAAACGTGAAGCGAAAGCCATCCATTGACAAGAAAAGTCCATTTGCAGTCACTCATACCTTCGAAAGCCTTCTTCCCCTCTTTAAATGGTCTGATAATCTCGTTATTAATTTAAAGCTGAATTTTTTTATATTTTTCATTAAAACATATTATAATTGAATGTTTACCTTGAGAAATGTGAAGTGAAAGAGATCGATTGACAAGAAATGGCCATCTATAGTCACTAATGGCTTCAAAAGCCTTAGTACTCGCTTTAAATGGTTTTATAAACTTATTATTGATTTTAAGTTGAATGTTTTTACATTTTCCATTAAAACAAATTATAATTAAATGTTTGCCTTGGGAAACATGAAGCGAAAGCCATCCATTGACAAAATAAATTCATTTATAGTCACTCATGGCTCCAAAAGCCTTATTACTCGCGTTAAAGGGTTTTATAATCTTATTATTCATTTTAACTTGTATTTTTTTGAATTTTTCATTAAGACAGTTTGTAATTGAATGTTTACCTCGGAAAACGTGAAGCGAAAGCCATCCATTGACAAGAAAAGTCCACTTGCAGTCACTCATGCCTTCGAAAGCCTTATTCCCCTCTTTAAATGGTTTTATGATCTCGTTATTAATTTAAAGTTGAATTTTTTTTACATTTTTCATTAAAACAGATTAAAATTGAATGTTTACCTTGAGAAACGTGAGGTGAAAGCGATCAATTGACAAGAAAAGGCCATTTATAGTCACTCATGGCTTCGAAAGCCTTATTACTCGCCTTAAAGGGTTTAATAATCTTATTATTGATTTTAACTTGTATTTTTTACATTTTTCATTAAGACAGATTCTAATTGAATGTTAACCTCAGAAAACGTGAAGAGAAAGCCATCCATTAACAAGAAAAGTCCATTTGCGGTCACTCATGCCTTCGAAAGCCTTATTCCCCTCTTTAAATGGTTTTATAATCTCGTTATTAGTTTAAAGTTGAATTTTTTTACAATTTTCATTCAAACAGATTATAATTGAATGTTTACCTTGAGAAACGTGAAGTGAAAGCAAACTATTGGCAACAAAAGTCCATTTATAGTCACTCATGGCTTCTAAAGCCTTATTACTCGCTTTAAATGGTTTTATAAACTTATTATTGATTTTAAGTTGAATTCCTTTACATTTTCCATTAAAACAAATTATAATTAAATGTTTGCCTTGGAAAACATAAAGCGAAAGCCATCCATTGACAAAATAAGTTCATTTATAGTCACTCATTGCTTCAAAAGCCTTATTACTCGCGTTAAAGGATTTTATAATCTTATTATTGATTTTAACTTGTACTTTTTTAAACTTTTCATTAAGACAGTTTGTAATTGAATGTTTACCTCGGGAAAGGTGAAGCGAAAGCCATCCAATGACAAGAAAAGTCCACTTGCAGTCGCTCATGCTTTCGAAAGCCTTATTCCCCTCTTTAAATGGTTTTATGATCTTGTTATTAATTTAAAGTTGAATTTTTTTTACATTTTTCTTTAAAACAGATTAAAATTGAATGTTTACCTTGAGATACGTGAAGTGAAAGCGATCGATTGAAAAGAAAAGTCCATTTATAGTCACTCATGGCTTCAAAAGCCTTATTACTGGCCTTAAAGGGTTTTATAATCATATTATTGATTTTAACTTGTATTTTTTTGCCTTTTTCATGAAGACAGATTGTAATTGAATGATTACCTCGGGAAATGTGAAGCGAAAGCCATCCATTGACAACAAAAGTCCCTTTACAGTCACTCATGCCTTCGAAAGCCTTATTCCCCTCTTTAAATGGTTTTATAATCTCGTTATTAATTTAAAGTTGAATTTTTTACATTTTTCATTAAAACATATTATAATTGAATGTTTACCTTAAAAACGTGGAGTGAAAGCGATCGATTGACAAGAGAAGGCCATTTATAGTCATTCATAGCTTCAAAAGCCTTATTACTCGCCCTAAAGGGTTTTATAATCTCATTATTGATTTTAACTTGTATTTTTTACATTTTTCATTAAGACAGATTGTAATTGAATGTTAACCTCGGGAAACGTGAAGCGAAAGCCATCCATTGACAAGAAAAGTCCATTTGCGGTCACTCATGCCTTCGAAAGCCTTATTCCCCTCATTAAATGGTTTTATATTCTCGTTATTAATTTAAAGTTGAATTTTTTACATTTTTCTTTAAAACATATTGTAATTGAATGTTACCTTGAGAAACGTGAAGTAAAGCGATAGATTGAAAAGAAAAGTCCATTTATAGTCACTCATGGCTTCAAAAGCCTTATTACTCGCCTTAAAGGGTTTTATAATCTTATTATTAATTTTAACTTGTATTTTTTACATTTTTCGTTAAGACAGATTGTAATTGAATGTTAACCTCGGGAAACGTGAAGCGAAAGCCATCCATTGACAAGAAAAGTCCATTTGCGGTCACTCATGCCTTCGAAAGCCTTATTCCCCTCATTAAATGGTTTTATATTCTCGTTATTAATTTAAAGTTGAATTTTTTACATTTTTCTTTAAAACATATTGTAATTGAATGTTACCTTGAGAAACGTGAAGTAAAGCGATAGATTGAAAAGAAAAGTCCATTTATAGTCACTCATGGCTTCAAAAGCCTTATTACTCGCCTTAAAGGGTTTTATAATCTTATTATTGATTTTAACTTGTATTTTTTACATTTTTCATTAAGACAGATTGTAATTGAATGTTAACCTCGGGAAACGTGAAGCGAAAGCCATCCATTGACAACAAAAGTCAATTTGCGGTCACTCATACCTTCGAAAGCCTTATTCCCCTCTTTAAATGGTTTGATATTCTCGTTATTAATTTAAAGTTGAATTTTTTTACATTTTTCTTTAAAACATATTGTAATTGGATGTTACCTTGGGAAACGTGAAGTAAAGCGATAGATTGAAAAGAAAAGTCCATTTATAGTCACTCATGGCTTCAAAAGCCTTATTACTCGCCTTAAAGGGTTTTATAATCTTATTATTGATTTTAACTTGTATTTTTTTACATTTTTCATTAAGACAGATTGTAATTGAATGTTTACCTCGGGAAACGTGAAGCGAAAGCCATCCATTGACAAGAAAAGTCCATTTGCGGTCACTCATGCCGTCGAAAGCCTTATTCCCCTCTTTAAATGGTTTTAGGATCTCGTTATTAATTTAAAGTTGAATTTTTTTACATTTTTCATTAAAACAGATTAAAATTGAATATTTACCTTGAGAAACGTGAAGTGAAAGTGATCGATTGACAAGAAAAGTCCATTTGTAGTCACTCATGGCTTCTAAAGCCTTATTACTCGCTTTAAGTGGTTTTATAATCTTATTATTGATTTTAAGTTGAATTCTTTTACAGTTTCCATTAAAACAAATTATAATTTAATGTATACCTCGAGAAACGTGAAGCGAAAGCCATTCATTGACAAGAAAAGTCCATTTACAATCACTCATGCCTTCGAAAGCCTTATTCCCCTCTGTAAATGGTTTTATGATCTCGTTATTAATTTTAAATTGAATTTTTTTACATTTTGCATTAAAACAGATTAAAATTGAATGTTCACCTTGACAAACATGAGGTGAAGGCGATCTATTTGCAAGAAAAGACCATTTATAGTCACTCATGGCTTCAAAAGCCTTATTACTCGTCGTAAAGGGTTTTATAATCTTATTATTGATTTTAACATGTATTTTTTTACATTTTTCATTAAGACAGATTGTAATTAAATGTTTACCTCGGGAAACGTGAAGCGAAAGCCATCCATTGACAAGAAAAGTCCATTTGCAGTCACTCATACCTTCGAAAGCCTTCTTCCCCTCTTTAAATGGTCTGATAATCTCGTTATTAATTTAAAGCTGAATTTTTTTATATTTTTCATTAAAACATATTATAATTGAATGTTTACCTTGAGAAATGTGAAGTGAAAGAGATCGATTGACAAGAAATGGCCATCTATAGTCACTAATGGCTTCAAAAGCCTTAGTACTCGCTTTAAATGGTTTTATAATCTTATTATTGATTTTAAGTTGAATTCTTTTACATTTTCCATTAAAACTAATTATAATTAAATGTTTGCCTTGGGAAACATGAAGCGAAAGCCATCCATTGACAAAATAAGTTCATTTATAGTCACTCATGGCTTCAAAAGCCTTATTACTCGCGTTAAAGGATTTTATAATCTTATTATTGATTTTAACTTGTTTTTTTTGAATTTTTCATTAAGACAGTTTGTAATTGAATGTTTACCTCAGAAAACATGAAGCGAAAGCCATCCATTGACAAGAAAACTCCACTTGCAGTCACTCATGCCTTCGAAAGCCTTATTCCCCTCTTTAAATGGTTTTATGATCTCGTTATTAATTTAAAGTTAAATTTTTTTTACATTTTTCATTAAAACAGATTAAAATTAAATGTTTACCTTGAGAAACGTGAAGTGAAAGCGATCGATTGAAAAGAAAAGTCCATTTATAGTCACTCATGGCTTCAAAAGCCTTATTATTGGCCATAAAGGGTTTTATAATCATATTTTTTATTTTAACTTGTATTTTTTTGCCTTTTTCATTAAGACAGATTATAATTGAATGTTTACCTCGGGAAACGTGAAGCGAAAGCCATCCATTGGCAAGAAAAGTCCATTTTCAGTCACTCATGCCTTCAAAAGCCTTATTCCCCTTTTTAAATGGTTTTATAAGCTCGTTATTAAGTTAAAGTTGAATTTTTTTACAATTTTCATTCAAACATATTATAATTGAATGTTTACCTTGAGAAACGTGAAGTGAAAGCAATCGATTGACAACAAAAGTCCATTTATAGTCACTCATGGCTTCTAAAGCCTTATTACTCGCTTTAAATGGTTTTATAAACTTATTGTTGATTTTAAGTTGAATTCTTTTATATTTTCCAATAAAACAAATTATAATTTAATGTATACCTCGAGAAACGTGAAGCGAAAGACATCCATTGAGAAGAAAAGTCCATTTACAGTCACTCATGCCTTCGAAAGCCTTATTCCCCTCTTTAAATGGTTTTACGATCTCGTAATTAATTTTAGATTGAATTTTTTTACACGTTTATTAAAACAGGTTAAAATTAAATGTTTGCCTTGAGAAACGTAAAGTGAAAGCGATCGATTGACAAGAAAAGTCCATTTATAGTGACTCATGGCTTCTAAAGCCTTATTACTCGCTTTAAATGGTTTTATAAACTTATTATTGATTTTAAGTTGAATGTTTTTACATTTTCCATTAAAACAAATTATAATTAAATGTTTGCCTTGGGAAACATGAAGCGAAAGCCATCCATTGACAAAATAAATTCATTTATAGTCACTCATGGCTCAAAAAGCCTTATTACTCGCGTTAAAGGGTTTTATAATCTTATTATTCATTTTAACTTGTCTTTTTTTGAATTTTTCATTAAGACAGTTTGTAATTGAATGTTTACCTCGGAAAACGTGAAGCGAAAGCCATCCATTGACAAGAAAAGTCCACTTGCAGTCACTCATGCCTTCGAAAGCCTTATTCCCCTCTTTAAATGGTTTTATGATCTCGTTATTAATTTAACGTTGAATTTTTTTTACATTTTTCATTAAAACAGATTAAAATTGAATGTTTACCTTGAGAAACGTGAGGTGAAAGCGATCAATTGACAAGAAAAGGCCATTTATAGTCACTCATGGCTTCGAAAGCCTTATTACTCGCCTTAAAGGGTTTAATAATCTTATTATTGATTTTAACTTGTATTTTTTACATTTTTCATTAAGACAGATTCTAATTGAATGTTAACCTCAGAAAACATGAAGAGAAAGCCATCCATTAACAAGAAAAGTCCATTTGCGGTCACTCATGCCTTCGAAAGCCTTATTCCCCTCTTTAAATGGTTTTATAATCTCGTTATTAGTTTAAAGTTGAATTTTTTTACAATTTTCATTCAAACAGATTATAATTGAATGTTTACCTTGAGAAACGTGAAGTGAAAGCAAACTATTGGCAACAAAAGTCCATTTATAGTCACTCATGGCTTCTAAAGCCTTATTACTCGCTTTAAATGGTTTTATAAACTTATTATTGATTTTAAGTTGAATTCCTTTACATTTTCCATTAAAACAAATTATAATTAAATGTTTGCCTTGGGAAACATAAAGCGAAAGCCATCCATTGACAAAATAAGTTCATTTATAGTCACTCATTGCTTCAAAAGCCTTATTACTCGCGTTAAAGGATTTTATAATCTTATTATTGATTTTAACTTGTACTTTTTTAAACTTTTCATTAAGACAGTTTGTAATTGAATGTTTACCTCGGGAAAGGTGAAGCGAAAGCCATCCAATGACAAGAAAAGTCCACTTGCAGTCGCTCATGCTTTCGAAAGCCTTATTCCCCTCTTTAAATGGTTTTATGATCTTGTTATTAATTTAAAGTTGAATTTTTTTTACATTTTTCTTTAAAACAGATTAAAATTGAATGTTTACCTTGAGATACGTGAAGTGAAAGCGATCGATTGAAAAGAAAAGTCCATTTATAGTCACTCATGGCTTCAAAAGCCTTATTACTGGCCTTAAAGGGTTTTATAATCATATTATTGATTTTAACTTGTATTTTTTTGCCTTTTTCATGAAGACAGATTGTAATTGAATGATTACCTCGGGAAATGTGAAGCGAAAGCCATCCATTGACAACAAAAGTCCCTTTACAGTCACTCATGCCTTCGAAAGCCTTATTCCCCTCTTTAAATGGTTTTATAATCTCGTTATTAATTTAAAGTTGAATTTTTTACATTTTTCATTAAAACATATTATAATTGAATGTTTACCTTAAAAACGTGGAGTGAAAGCGATCGATTGACAAGAGAAGGCCATTTATAGTCATTCATAGCTTCAAAAGCCTTATTACTCGCCCTAAAGGGTTTTATAATCTCATTATTGATTTTAACTTGTATTTTTTACATTTTTCATTAAGACAGATTGTAATTGAATGTTAACCTCGGGAAACGTGAAGCGAAAGCCATCCATTGACAAGAAAAGTCCATTTGCGGTCACTCATGCCTTCGAAAGCCTTATTCCCCTCATTAAATGGTTTTATATTCTCGTTATTAATTTAAAGTTGAATTTTTTACATTTTTCTTTAAAACATATTGTAATTGAATGTTACCTTGAGAAACGTGAAGTAAAGCGATAGATTGAAAAGAAAAGTCCATTTATAGTCACTCATGGCTTCAAAAGCCTTATTACTCGCCTTAAAGGGTTTTATAATCTTATTATTGATTTTAACTTGTATTTTTTACATTTTTCATTAAGACAGATTGTAATTGAATGTTAACCTCGGGAAACGTGAAGCGAAAGCCATCCATTGACAACAAAAGTCAATTTGCGGTCACTCATGCCTTCGAAAGCCTTATTCCCCTCTTTAAATGGTTTGATATTCTCGTTATTAATTTAAAGTTGAATTTTTTTACATTTTTCTTTAAAACATATTGTAATTGGATGTTACCTTGGGAAACGTGAAGTAAAGCGATAGATTGAAAAGAAAAGTCCATTTATAGTCACTCATGGCTTCAAAAGCCTTATTACTCGCCTTAAAGGGTTTTATAATCTTATTATTGATTTTAACTTGTATTTTTTTACATTTTTCATTAAGACAGATTGTAATTGAATGTTTACCTCGGGAAACGTGAAGCGAAAGCCATCCATTGACAAGAAAAGTCCATTTGCGGTCACTCATGCCGTCGAAAGCCTTATTCCCCTCTTTAAATGGTTTTAGGATCTCGTTATTAATTTAAAGTTGAATTTTTTTACATTTTTCATTAAAACAGATTAAAATTGAATATTTACCTTGAGAAACGTGAAGTGAAAGTGATCGATTGACAAGAAAAGTCCATTTGTAGTCACTCATGGCTTCTAAAGCCTTATTACTCGCTTTAAGTGGTTTTATAATCTTATTATTGATTTTAAGTTGAATTCTTTTACATTTTCCATTAAAACAAATTATAATTTAATGTATACCTCGAGAAACGTGAAGTGAAAGCCATTCATTGACAAGAAAAGTCCATTTACAGTCACTCATGCCTTCGAAAGCCTTATTCCCCTCTGTAAATGGTTTTATGATCTCGTTATTAATTTTAAATTGAATTTTTTTACATTTTTCATTAAAACAGATTAAAATTGAATGTTCACCTTGACAAACATGAGGTGAAGGCGATCTATTTGCAAGAAAAGACCATTTATAGTCACTCATGGCTTCAAAAGCCTTATTACTCGTCGTAAAGGGTTTTATAATCTTATTATTGATTTTAACATGTATTTTTTTACATTTTTCATTAAGACAGATTGTAATTAAATGTTTACCTCGGGAAACGTGAAGCGAAAGCCATCCATTGACAAGAAAAGTCCATTTGCAGTCACTCATACCTTCGAAAGCCTTCTTCCCCTCTTTAAATGGTCTGATAATCTCGTTATTAATTGAAAGCTGAATTTTTTTATATTTTTCATTAAAACATATTATAATTGAATGTTTACCTTGAGAAATGTGAAGTGAAAGAGATCGATTGACAAGAAATGGCCATCTATAGTCACTAATGGCTTCAAAAGCCTTAGTACTCGCTTTAAATGGTTTTATAATCTTATTATTGATTTTAAGTTGAATTCTTTTACATTTTCCATTAAAACAAATTATAATTAAATGTTTGCCTTGGGAAACATGAAGCGAAAGCCATCCATTGACAAAATAAGTTCATTTATAGTCACTCATGGCTTCAAAAGCCTTATTACTCGCGTTAAAGGATTTTATAATCTTATTATTGATTTTAACTTGTTTTTTTTGAATTTTTCATTAAGACAGTTTGTAATTGAATGTTTACCTCAGAAAACATGAAGCGAAAGCCATCCATTGACAAGAAAACTCCACTTGCAGTCACTCATGCCTTCGAAAGCCTTATTCCCCTCTTTAAATGGTTTTATGATCTCGTTATTAATTTAAAGTTAAATTTTTTTTACATTTTTCATTAAAACAGATTAAAATTAAATGTTTACCTTGAGAAACGTGAAGTGAAAGCGATCGATTGAAAAGAAAAGTCCATTTATAGTCACTCATGGCTTCAAAAGCCTTATTATTGGCCATAAAGGGTTTTATAATCATATTTTTTATTTTAACTTGTATTTTTTTGCCTTTTTCATTAAGACAGATTATAATTGAATGTTTACCTCGGGAAACGTGAAGCGAAAGCCATCCATTGGCAAGAAAAGTCCATTTTCAGTCACTCATGCCTTCAAAAGCCTTATTCCCCTTTTTAAATGGTTTTATAAGCTCGTTATTAAGTTAAAGTTGAATTTTTTTACAATTTTCATTCAAACATATTATAATTGAATGTTTACCTTGAGAAACGTGAAGTGAAAGCAATCGATTGACAACAAAAGTCCATTTATAGTCACTCATGGCTTCTAAAGCCTTATTACTCGCTTTAAATGGTTTTATAAACTTATTGTTGATTTTAAGTTGAATTCTTTTATATTTTCCAATAAAACAAATTATAATTTAATGTATACCTCGAGAAACGTGAAGCGAAAGACATCCATTGAGAAGAAAAGTCCATTTACAGTCACTCATGCCTTCGAAAGCCTTATTCCCCTCTTTAAATGGTTTTACGATCTCGTAATTAATTTTAGATTGAATTTTTTTACACGTTTATTAAAACAGGTTAAAATTAAATGTTTGCCTTGAGAAACGTAAAGTGAAAGCGATCGATTGACAAGAAAAGTCCATTTATAGTGACTCATGGCTTCTAAAGCCTTATTACTCGCTTTAAATGGTTTTATAAACTTATTATTGATTTTAAGTTGAATGTTTTTACATTTTCCATTAAAACAAATTATAATTAAATGTTTGCCTTGGGAAACATGAAGCGAAAGCCATCCATTGACAAAATAAATTCATTTATAGTCACTCATGGCTCAAAAAGCCTTATTACTCGCGTTAAAGGGTTTTATAATCTTATTATTCATTTTAACTTGTCTTTTTTTGAATTTTTCATTAAGACAGTTTGTAATTGAATGTTTACCTCGGAAAACGTGAAGCGAAAGCCATCCATTGACAAGAAAAGTCCACTTGCAGTCACTCATGCCTTCGAAAGCCTTATTCCCCTCTTTAAATGGTTTTATGATCTCGTTATTAATTTAACGTTGAATTTTTTTTACATTTTTCATTAAAACAGATTAAAATTGAATGTTTACCTTGAGAAACGTGAGGTGAAAGCGATCAATTGACAAGAAAATGCCATTTATAGTCACTCATGGCTTCGAAAGCCTTATTACTCGCCTTAAAGGGTTTAATAATCTTATTATTGATTTTAACTTGTATTTTTTACATTTTTCATTAAGACAGATTCTAATTGAATGTTAACCTCAGAAAACCTGAAGAGAAAGCCATCCATTAACAAGAAAAGTCCATTTGCGGTCACTCATGCCTTCGAAAGCCTTATTCCCCTCTTTAAATGGTTTTATAATCTCGTTATTAGTTTAAAGTTGAATTTTTTTACAATTTTCATTCAAACAGATTATAATTGAATGTTTACCTTGAGAAACGTGAAGTGAAAGCAAACTATTGGCAACAAAAGTCCATTTATAGTCACTCATGGCTTCTAAAGCCTTATTACTCGCTTTAAATGGTTTTATAAACTTATTATTGATTTTAAGTTGAATTCCTTTACATTTTCCATTAAAACAAATTATAATTAAATGTTTGCCTTGGGAAACATAAAGCGAAAGCCATCCATTGACAAAATAAGTTCATTTATAGTCACTCATTGCTTCAAAAGCCTTATTACTCGCGTTAAAGGATTTTATAATCTTATTATTGATTTTAACTTGTACTTTTTTAAACTTTTCATTAAGACAGTTTGTAATTGAATGTTTACCTCGGGAAAGGTGAAGCGAAAGCCATCCAATGACAAGAAAAGTCCACTTGCAGTCGCTCATGCTTTCGAAAGCCTTATTCCCCTCTTTAAATGGTTTTATGATCTTGTTATTAATTTAAAGTTGAATTTTTTTTACATTTTTCTTTAAAACAGATTAAAATTGAATGTTTACCTTGAGATACGTGAAGTGAAAGCGATCGATTGAAAAGAAAAGTCCATTTATAGTCACTCATGGCTTCAAAAGCCTTATTACTGGCCTTAAAGGGTTTTATAATCATATTATTGATTTTAACTTGTATTTTTTTGCCTTTTTCATGAAGACAGATTGTAATTGAATGATTACCTCGGGAAATGTGAAGCGAAAGCCATCCATTGACAACAAAAGTCCCTTTACAGTCACTCATGCCTTCGAAAGCCTTATTCCCCTCTTTAAATGGTTTTATAATCTCGTTATTAATTTAAAGTTGAATTTTTTACATTTTTCATTAAAACATATTATAATTGAATGTTTACCTTAAAAACGTGGAGTGAAAGCGATCGATTGACAAGAGAAGGCCATTTATAGTCATTCATAGCTTCAAAAGCCTTATTACTCGCCCTAAAGGGTTTTATAATCTCATTATTGATTTTAACTTGTATTTTTTACATTTTTCATTAAGACAGATTGTAATTGAATGTTAACCTCGGGAAACGTGAAGCGAAAGCCATCCATTGACAAGAAAAGTCCATTTGCGGTCACTCATGCCTTCGAAAGCCTTATTCCCCTCATTAAATGGTTTTATATTCTCGTTATTAATTTAAAGTTGAATTTTTTACATTTTTCTTTAAAACATATTGTAATTGAATGTTACCTTGAGAAACGTGAAGTAAAGCGATAGATTGAAAAGAAAAGTCCATTTATAGTCACTCATGGCTTCAAAAGCCTTATTACTCGCCTTAAAGGGTTTTATAATCTTATTATTGATTTTAACTTGTATTTTTTACATTTTTCATTAAGACAGATTGTAATTGAATGTTAACCTCGGGAAACGTGAAGCGAAAGCCATCCATTGACAACAAAAGTCAATTTGCGGTCACTCATGCCTTCGAAAGCCTTATTCCCCTCTTTAAATGGTTTGATATTCTCGTTATTAATTTAAAGTTGAATTTTTTTACATTTTTCTTTAAAACATATTGTAATTGGATGTTACCTTGGGAAACGTGAAGTAAAGCGATAGATTGAAAAGAAAAGTCCATTTATAGTCACTCATGGCTTCAAAAGCCTTATTACTCGCCTTAAAGGGTTTTATAATCTTATTATTGATTTTAACTTGTATTTTTTTACATTTTTCATTAAGACAGATTGTAATTGAATGTTTACCTCGGGAAACGTGAAGCGAAAGCCATCCATTGACAAGAAAAGTCCATTTGCGGTCACTCATGCCGTCGAAAGCCTTATTCCCCTCTTTAAATGGTTTTAGGATCTCGTTATTAATTTAAAGTTGAATTTTTTTACATTTTTCATTAAAACAGATTAAAATTGAATATTTACCTTGAGAAACGTGAAGTGAAAGTGATCGATTGACAAGAAAAGTCCATTTGTAGTCACTCATGGCTTCTAAAGCCTTATTACTCGCTTTAAGTGGTTTTATAATCTTATTATTGATTTTAAGTTGAATTCTTTTACATTTTCCATTAAAACAAATTATAATTTAATGTATACCTCGAGAAACGTGAAGTGAAAGCCATTCATTGACAAGAAAAGTCCATTTACAGTCACTCATGCCTTCGAAAGCCTTATTCCCCTCTGTAAATGGTTTTATGATCTCGTTATTAATTTTAAATTGAATTTTTTTACATTTTTCATTAAAACAGATTAAAATTGAATGTTCACCTTGACAAACATGAGGTGAAGGCGATCTATTTGCAAGAAAAGACCATTTATAGTCACTCATGGCTTCAAAAGCCTTATTACTCGTCGTAAAGGGTTTTATAATCTTATTATTGATTTTAACATGTATTTTTTTACATTTTTCATTAAGACAGATTGTAATTAAATGTTTACCTCGGGAAACGTGAAGCGAAAGCCATCCATTGACAAGAAAAGTCCATTTGCAGTCACTCATACCTTCGAAAGCCTTCTTCCCCTCTTTAAATGGTCTGATAATCTCGTTATTAATTTAAAGCTGAATTTTTTTATATTTTTCATTAAAACATATTATAATTGAATGTTTACCTTGAGAAATGTGAAGTGAAAGAGATCGATTGACAAGAAATGGCCATCTATAGTCACTAATGGCTTCAAAAGCCTTAGTACTCGCTTTAAATGGTTTTATAATCTTATTATTGATTTTAAGTTGAATTCTTTTACATTTTCCATTAAAACAAATTATAATTAAATGTTTGCCTTGGGAAACATGAAGCGAAAGCCATCCATTGACAAAATAAGTTCATTTATAGTCACTCATGGCTTCAAAAGCCTTATTACTCGCGTTAAAGGATTTTATAATCTTATTATTGATTTTAACTTGTTTTTTTTGAATTTTTCATTAAGACAGTTTGTAATTGAATGTTTACCTCAGAAAACATGAAGCGAAAGCCATCCATTGACAAGAAAACTCCACTTGCAGTCACTCATGCCTTCGAAAGCCTTATTCCCCTCTTTAAATGGTTTTATGATCTCGTTATTAATTTAAAGTTGAATTTTTTTTATATTTTTCATTAAAACAGATTAAAATTAAATGTTTACCTTGAGAAACGTGAAGTGAAAGCGATCGATTGAAAAGAAAAGTCCATTTATAGTCACTCATGGCTTCAAAAGCCTTATTATTGGCCATAAAGGGTTTTATAATCATATTTTTTATTTTAACTTGTATTTTTTTACCTTTTTCATTAAGACAGATTATAATTGAATGTTTACCTCGGGAAACGTGAAGCGAAAGCCATCCATTGGCAAGAAAAGTCCATTTTCAGTCACTCATGCCTTCAAAAGCCTTATTCCCCTTTTTAAATGGTTTTATAATCTCGTTATTAAGTTAAAGTTGAATTTTTTTACAATTTTCATTCAAACATATTATAATTGAATGTTTACCTTGAGAAACGTGAAGTGAAAGCAATCGATTGACAACAAAAGTCCATTTATAGTCACTCATGGCTTCTAAAGCCTTATTACTCGCTTTAAATGGTTTTATAAACTTATTGTTGATTTTAAGTTGAATTCTTTTATATTTTCCAATAAAACAAATTATAATTTAATGTATACCTCGAGAAACGTGAAGCGAAAGACATCCATTGAGAAGAAAAGTCCATTTACAGTCACTCATGCCTTCGAAAGCCTTATTCCCCTCTTTAAAAGGTTTTACGATCTCGTAATTAATTTTAGATTGAATTTTTTTACACGTTTATTAAAACAGGTTAAAATTAAATGTTTGCCTTGAGAAACGTAAAGTGAAAGCGATCGATTGACAAGAAAAGTCCATTTATAGTGACTCATGGCTTCTAAAGCCTTATTACTCGCTTTAAATGGTTTTATAAACTTATTATTGATTTTAAGTTGAATGTTTTTACATTTTCCATTAAAACAAATTATAATTAAATGTTTGCCTTGGGAAACATGAAGCGAAAGCCATCCATTGACAAAATAAATTCATTTATAGTCACTCATGGCTCAAAAAGCCTTATTACTCGCGTTAAAGGGTTTTATAATCTTATTATTCATTTTAACTTGTATTTTTTTGAATTTTTCATTAAGACAGTTTGTAATTGAATGTTTACCTCGGAAAACGTGAAGCGAAAGCCATCCATTGACAAGAAAAGTCCACTTGCAGTCACTCATGCCTTCGAAAGCCTTATTCCCCTCTTTAAATGGTTTTATGATCTCGTTATTAATTTAAAGTTGAATTTTTTTTACATTTTTCATTAAAACAGATTAAAATTGAATGTTTACCTTGAGAAACGTGAGGTGAAAGCGATCAATTGACAAGAAAAGGCCATTTATAGTCACTCATGGCTTCGAAAGCCTTATTACTCGCCTTAAAGGGTTTAATAATCTTATTATTGATTTTAACTTGTATTTTTTACATTTTTCATTAAGACAGATTCTAATTGAATGTTAACCTCAGAAAACGTGAAGAGAAAGCCATCCATTAACAAGAAAAGTCCATTTGCGGTCACTCATGCCTTCGAAAGCCTTATTCCCCTCTTTAAATGGTTTTATAATCTCGTTATTAGTTTAAAGTTGAATTTTTTTACAATTTTCATTCAAACAGATTATAATTGAATGTTTACCTTGAGAAACGTGAAGTGAAAGCAAACTATTGGCAACAAAAGTCCATTTAGAGTCACTCATGGCTTCTAAAGCCTTATTACTCGCTTTAAATGGTTTTATAAACTTATTATTGATTTTAAGTTGAATTCCTTTACATTTTCCATTAAAACAAATTATAATTAAATGTTTGCCTTGGAAAACATAAAGCGAAAGCCATCCATTGACAAAATAAGTTCATTTATAGTCACTCATTGCTTCAAAAGCCTTATTACTCGCGTTAAAGGATTTTATAATCTTATTATTGATTTTAACTTGTACTTTTTTAAACTTTTCATTAAGACAGTTTGTAATTGAATGTTTACCTCGGGAAAGGTGAAGCGAAAGCCATCCAATGACAAGAAAAGTCCACTTGCAGTCGCTCATGCTTTCGAAAGCCTTATTCCCCTCTTTAAATGGTTTTATGATCTTGTTATTAATTTAAAGTTGAATTTTTTTTACATTTTTCTTTAAAACAGATTAAAATTGAATGTTTACCTTGAGATACGTGAAGTGAAAGCGATCGATTGAAAAGAAAAGTCCATTTATAGTCACTCATGGCTTCAAAAGCCTTATTACTGGCCTTAAAGGGTTTTATAATCATATTATTGATTTTAACTTGTATTTTTTTGCCTTTTTCATGAAGACAGATTGTAATTGAATGATTACCTCGGGAAATGTGAAGCGAAAGCCATCCATTGACAACAAAAGTCCCTTTACAGTCACTCATGCCTTCGAAAGCCTTATTCCCCTCTTTAAATGGTTTTATAATCTCGTTATTAATTTAAAGTTGAATTTTTTACATTTTTCATTAAAACATATTATAATTGAATGTTTACCTTAAAAACGTGGAGTGAAAGCGATCGATTGACAAGAGAAGGCCATTTATAGTCATTCATAGCTTCAAAAGCCTTATTACTCGCCCTAAAGGGTTTTATAATCTCATTATTGATTTTAACTTGTATTTTTTACATTTTTCATTAAGACAGATTGTAATTGAATGTTAACCTCGGGAAACGTGAAGCGAAAGCCATCCATTGACAAGAAAAGTCCATTTGCGGTCACTCATGCCTTCGAAAGCCTTATTCCCCTCATTAAATGGTTTTATATTCTCGTTATTAATTTAAAGTTGAATTTTTTACATTTTTCTTTAAAACATATTGTAATTGAATGTTACCTTGAGAAACGTGAAGTAAAGCGATAGATTGAAAAGAAAAGTCCATTTATAGTCACTCATGGCTTCAAAAGCCTTATTACTCGCCTTAAAGGGTTTTATAATCTTATTATTGATTTTAACTTGTATTTTTTACATTTTTCATTAAGACAGATTGTAATTGAATGTTAACCTCGGGAAACGTGAAGCGAAAGCCATCCATTGACAACAAAAGTCAATTTGCGGTCACTCATGCCTTCGAAAGCCTTATTCCCCTCTTTAAATGGTTTGATATTCTCGTTATTAATTTAAAGTTGAATTTTTTTACATTTTTCTTTAAAACATATTGTAATTGGATGTTACCTTGGGAAACGTGAAGTAAAGCGATAGATTGAAAAGAAAAGTCCATTTATAGTCACTCATGGCTTCAAAAGCCTTATTACTCGCCTTAAAGGGTTTTATAATCTTATTATTGATTTTAACTTGTATTTTTTTACATTTTTCATTAAGACAGATTGTAATTGAATGTTTACCTCGGGAAACGTGAAGCGAAAGCCATCCATTGACAAGAAAAGTCCATTTGCGGTCACTCATGCCGTCGAAAGCCTTATTCCCCTCTTTAAATGGTTTTAGGATCTCGTTATTAATTTAAAGTTGAATTTTTTTACATTTTTCATTAAAACAGATTAAAATTGAATATTTACCTTGAGAAACGTGAAGTGAAAGTGATCGATTGACAAGAAAAGTCCATTTGTAGTCACTCATGGCTTCTAAAGCCTTATTACTCGCTTTAAGTGGTTTTATAATCTTATTATTGATTTTAAGTTGAATTCTTTTACATTTTCCATTAAAACAAATTATAATTTAATGTATACCTCGAGAAACGTGAAGTGAAAGCCATTCATTGACAAGAAAAGTCCATTTACAGTCACTCATGCCTTCGAAAGCCTTATTCCCCTCTGTAAATGGTTTTATGATCTCGTTATTAATTTTAAATTGAATTTTTTTACATTTTTCATTAAAACAGATTAAAATTGAATGTTCACCTTGACAAACATGAGGTGAAGGCGATCTATTTGCAAGAAAAGACCATTTATAGTCACTCATGGCTTCAAAAGCCTTATTACTCGTCGTAAAGGGTTTTATAATCTTATTATTGATTTTAACATGTATTTTTTTACATTTTTCATTAAGACAGATTGTAATTAAATGTTTACCTCGGGAAACGTGAAGCGAAAGCCATCCATTGACAAGAAAAGTCCATTTGCAGTCACTCATACCTTCGAAAGCCTTCTTCCCCTCTTTAAATGGTCTGATAATCTCGTTATTAATTTAAAGCTGAATTTTTTTATATTTTTCATTAAAACATATTATAATTGAATGTTTACCTTGAGAAATGTGAAGTGAAAGAGATCGATTGACAAGAAATGGCCATCTATAGTCACTAATGGCTTCAAAAGCCTTAGTACTCGCTTTAAATGGTTTTATAATCTTATTATTGATTTTAAGTTGAATTCTTTTACATTTTCCATTAAAACAAATTATAATTAAATGTTTGCCTTGGGAAACATGAAGCGAAAGCCATCCATTGACAAAATAAGTTCATTTATAGTCACTCATGGCTTCAAAAGCCTTATTACTCGCGTTAAAGGATTTTATAATCTTATTATTGATTTTAACTTGTTTTTTTTGAATTTTTCATTAAGACAGTTTGTAATTGAATGTTTACCTCAGAAAACATGAAGCGAAAGCCATCCATTGACAAGAAAACTCCACTTGCAGTCACTCATGCCTTCGAAAGCCTTATTCCCCTCTTTAAATGGTTTTATGATCTCGTTATTAATTTAAAGTTGAATTTTTTTTATATTTTTCATTAAAACAGATTAAAATTAAATGTTTACCTTGAGAAACGTGAAGTGAAAGTGATCGATTGAAAAGAAAAGTCCATTTATAGTCACTCATGGCTTCAAAAGCCTTATTATTGGCCATAAAGGGTTTTATAATCATATTTTTTATTTTAACTTGTATTTTTTTACCTTTTTCATTAAGACAGATTATAATTGAATGTTTACCTCGGGAAACGTGAAGCGAAAGCCATCCATTGGCAAGAAAAGTCCATTTTCAGTCACTCATGCCTTCAAAAGCCTTATTCCCCTTTTTAAATGGTTTTATAAGCTCGTTATTAAGTTAAAGTTGAATTTTTTTACAATTTTCATTCAAACATATTATAATTGAATGTTTACCTTGAGAAACGTGAAGTGAAAGCAATCGATTGACAACAAAAGTCCATTTATAGTCACTCATGGCTTCTAAAGCCTTATTACTCGCTTTAAATGGTTTTATAAACTTATTGTTGATTTTAAGTTGAATTCTTTTATATTTTCCAATAAAACAAATTATAATTTAATGTATACCTCGAGAAACGTGAAGCGAAAGACATCCATTGAGAAGAAAAGTCCATTTACAGTCACTCATGCCTTCGAAAGCCTTATTCCCCTCTTTAAATGGTTTTACGATCTCGTAATTAATTTTAGATTGAATTTTTTTACACGTTTATTAAAACAGGTTAAAATTAAATGTTTGCCTTGAGAAACGTAAAGTGAAAGCGATCGATTGACAAGAAAAGTCTATTTATAGTGACTCATGGCTTCTAAAGCCTTATTACTCGCTTTAAGTGGTTTTATAATCTTATTATTGATTTTAAGTTGAATTCTTTTATATTTTCCATTAAAAAAAATTATAATTTAATATATACCTCGAGAAACGTGAAGCGAAAGCCATCCATTGAGAAGAAAAGTCCATTTGCAGTCACTCATGCCTTCAAAAGCCTTATTCCCCTCTTTAAATAGTTTTACGATCTCGTAATTAATTTTAAATTGAATTTTTTTACATTTTTATTAAAACAGGTTAAAATTAAATGTTTGCCTTGAGAAACGTAAAGTGAAAGCGATCGATTGAAAGGAAAAGTCCATTTATAGTGACTCATGGCTTCTAAAGCCTTATTACTCGCTTTAAATGGTTTTATAAACTTATTATTGATTTTAAGTTGAATGTTTTTACATTTTCCATTAAAACAAATTATAATTAAATGTTTGCCTTGGGAAACATGAAGCGAAAGCCATCCATTGACAAAATAAATTCATTTATAGTCACTCATGGCTCCAAAAGCCTTATTACTCGCGTTAAAGGGTTTTATAATCTTATTATTCATTTTAACTTGTATTTTTTTGAATTTTTCATTAAGACAGTTTGTAATTGAATGTTTACCTCGAAAAACGTGAAGCGAAAGCCATCCATTGACAAGAAAAGTCCACTTGTAGTCACTCATGCCTTCGAAAGCCTTATTCCCCTCTTTAAATGGTTTTATGATCTCGTTATTAATTTAAAGTTGAAATTTTTTTACATTTTTCATTAAAACAGATTAAAATTGAATGTTTACCTTGAGAAACGTGAGGTGAAAGCGATCAATTGACAAGAAAAGGCCATTTATAGTCACTCATGGCTTCGAAAGCCTTATTACTCGCCTTAAAGGGTTTAATAATCTTATTATTGATTTTAACTTGTATTTTTTACATTTTTCATTGAGACAGATTGTAATTGAATGTTAACCTCAGAAAACGTGAAGAGAAAGCCATCCATTAACAAGAAAAGTCCATTTGCGGTCACTCATGCCTTCGAAAGCCTTATTCCCCTCTTTAAATGGTTTTATAATCTCGTTATTATTTTAAAGTTGAATTTTTTTACATTTTTCATTAAAACATATTGTAATTGAATGTTACCTTGAGAAACGTGAAGTGAAAGCGATCGATTGAAAAGAAAAGTCCATTTATAGTCACTCATGGCTTCAAAAGCCTTATTACTCGCCTTAAAGGGTTTTATAATCTTATTATTGATTTTAACTTGTATTTTTTTACATTTTTCATTAAGACATATTGTAATTGAATGTTTACCTCGAGAAATGTGAAGCAAAAGCCATCCATTGACAAGAAAAGTCCATTTGTAGTCACTGATCCCTTCGAAAACCCTATTCCCCTCTTTAAAAAATTATTTTATGATCTCGTTATTAATTTAAAGTTGAATTGTTTTACATTTTTCATTAAAACAGATTAAAATTGAATGTTTACCTTGATAAAAGTGAGGTGAAGGCGATCGATTTATAAGAAAAGGCCATTTATAGTCACTCATGGCTTCAAAAGCCTTACTACTCGCCTTAAAGGGTTTTATAATCTTATTATTGATTTTAATTTGTATTTTTTACATTTTTCATTAAGACAGATTGTAATTGAATGTTAACCTTGGGAAACGTGAAGCGAAAGCCATCCATTGACAAGAAAAGTCCATTTGCAGTCACTGATCCCTTCGAAAACCCTATTTCCCTCTTTAAAAAATGGTTTTATGATCTCGTTATTAATTTAAAGTTGAATTTTTTTACATTTTTCATTAAAACAGATTAAAATTGAATGTTTACCTTGACAAAAGTGAGGTGAAAGCGGTTGATTTATAAGAAAAGGTCATTTATAGTCACTCATGGCTTCAAAAGCCTTGTTACTCGCCTTAAAGGGTTTTATAATCTTATTATTGATTTTAATTTGTATTTTTTTACATTTTTCGTTAAGACAGATTGTAATTGAATGTTTACCTCGAGAAACGTGAAGCGAAAGCCATCCATTAACAAGAAAAGTCCATTTGCAGTCACTCATGCGTTCGAAAGCCTTATTCCCCTCTTTAAATGGTTTTAGGATCCCGTTATTAATTTAAAGTTGAATTTTTTTACATTTTTCATTAAAAGAGATTAAAATTGAATATTTACCTTGAGAAACGTGTAGTGAAAGCGATCGATTGACAAGAAAAGTCCATTTATAGTCACTCATGGCTTCTAAAGCCTTATTACACGCTTTAAGTGCTTGTATAATCTTATTATTGATTTTAAGTTGAATTCTTTTACATTTTCCATTAAAACAAATTATAATTTAATGTATAGCTCGAGAAACGTAAAGCGAAAGCCATCCATTGACAAGAAAAGTCCATTTCCAGTGACTCATGACTTCGGAAGCCTTATTCCCCTTTCTAAATGGTTTTATCATCTCGTTATGAATTTAAAGTTGAATTTTTTTACAATTTTCATTCAAACATATTATAATTGAATGTTTACCTTGAGAAACGTGAAGTGAAAGCAATCAATTGACAACAAAAGTCCATTTATAGTCACTCATGGCTTCTAAAGCCTTATTACTCGTTTTAAATGGTTTTATAAACTTATTATTGATTTTAAGTTGAATTCTTTTAAATTCTCCATTAAAACAAATTATAATTAAATGTTTGCCTTGGGAAACATGAAGTGAAAGCCATCCATTGACAAAATAAGTTCATTTATAGTCACTCATGGCTTCAAAAGCCTTATTACTCGCGTTAAAGGATTTTATAATCTTATTATTGATTTTAACTTGTATTTTTTTGAATTTGTCATTAAGACAGTTTGTAATTGAATGTTTACCTTGGGAAACGTGAAGCGAAAACCATCCATTGACAAGAAAAGTCCATTTCCAGTGACTCATACCTTCGAAAGCCTTATTCCCCTCTTTAAATGGTTTTATAATCTCGTTATTAATTTAAAGTTGAATTTTTTTACAATTTTCATTCAAACATATTAAAATTGAATGTTTACCTAGGGAAACGTGAAGTGAAAGCAATCGATTGACAACAAAAGTCCATTTATAGTCACTCATGGCTTCTAAAGCCTTATTACTCGCTTTAAATGGTTTTATAAACTTATTGTTGATTTTAAGTTGAATTCTTTTAAATTTTCCATTAAAACAAATTATAATTAATTGTTTGCCTTGGAAAACATGAAGCGAAAGCCATCCATTGACAAAATAAGTTCATTTATAGTCACTCATGTCTTCAAAAGCCTTATTACTCGCGTTAAAGGATTTTATAATCTTATTATTGATTTTAACTTGTATTTTTTTGAATTTTTCATTAAGACAGTTTGTAATTGTATGTTTACCTCGGGAAACGTGAAGCGAAAGCCATCTATTGACAAGAAATGTCCACTTGTAGTCGCTCATGCCTTCGAAAGCCTTATTCCCCTCTTTAAATTGTTTTATGATCTCGTTATTAATTTAAAGTTGAATTTTTTTTACATTTTTCAAGAAAACATATTAAAATTGAATGTTTACCTTGAGAAACGTGAAGTGAAAGCGATCGATTGAAAAGAAAAGTCCATTTATAGTCACTCATGGCTTGAAAAGCCTTATTACTCGCCTTAAAGGGCTTTATAATCATATTATTGATTTTAACTTGTATTTTTTTGCCTTTTTCATTATGATAGATTGTAATTGAATGTTTACCTTGGGAAACGTGAAGCGAAAGCCATCCATTGGCAAGAAAAGTCCATTTCCAGTCACTCATGCCTTCGAAAGCCTTATTCCCCTCTTTAAATGGTTTTATAATCTCGTTATTAATTTAAAGTTGAATTTTTTTTCAATTTTCGTTCAAACATATTATAATTGAATGTTTACCTTGAGAAACGTGAAGTGAAAGCAATCGATTGACAACAGAAGTCCATTTATAGTCACTCATGGCTTCTAAAGCCTTATTACTCGCTTTAAATGGTTTTATAAACTTATTATTGACTTTAAGTTGAATTCTTTTAAATTTTCCATTAAAACAAATTATAATAAAATGTTTGCCTTGGGAAACATGAAGCGAAAGCCATCCATTGACAAAATAAGTTCATTTATAATCACTTATGGCTTCAAAAGCCTTATTACTAGCGTTAAAGGATTTTATAATCTTATTATTGATTTTAACTTGTATTTTTTTGAAATGTTCATTAAGACAGTTTGTAATTGAATGTTTACCTCGAGAAACGTGAAGCGAAAGCCATCCATTGACAAGAAAAGTCCACTTGCAGTCGCTCATGGCTTCGAAAGCATTATTCCCCTCTGTAAATGGTTTTATGATCTCGGTATTAATTTAAAGTTAAATTTTTTTTACATTTTTCATTAAAACAGATTAAAATTGAATGTTTACCTTGAGAAATGTGAAGTGAAAGCGATCGATTGAAAAGAAAAGTCCATTTATAGTCACTCATGGCTTCAAAAGCCGTACTACTCGCTTTAAGTGGTTTTATAATCTTATTATTGATTTTAAGTTGAATTCTTTTATATTTTCCATTAAAACAAATTATAATTTAATGTATACCTCGAGAAACGTGAAGCGAAGGCCATCCATTGAGAAGAAAAGTCCATTTACAGTCACTCATGCCTTCGAAAGCCTTATTCCTCTCTTTAAATGGTTTTACGATCTCGTAATTAATTTTAAATTGAATTTTTTTACATTTTTATTAAAACAGGTTAAAATTAAATGTTTGCCTTGAGAAACGTAAAGTGAAAGCGATCGATTGACAAGAAAAGTCCATTTATAGTGACTCATGGCTGCTAAAGCCTTATTACTCGCTTTAAATGGTTTTGTAAACTTATTATTGATTTTAAGTTGAATTCTTTTACATTTTCCATTAAAACAAATTATAATTAAATGTTTACCTTGGGAAACATGAAGCGAAAGCCATCCATTGACAAAATAAGTTCATTTATAGTCACTCATGGCTCCAAAAGCCTTATTACTCACGTTAAATGGTTTTATAATCTTATTATTGATTTTAACTTGTATTTTTTTGAATTTTTCATTAAGACAGTTTGTAATTGAATGTTTACCTCGGGAAACTTGAAGCGAAAGCCATCCTTTGACAAGAAAAGTCCACTTGCAGTCGCTCATGCCTTCAAAAGCCTTATTCCCCTCTTTAAATGGTTTTATGATCTCGTTATTAATTTAAAGTTGAATTGTTTTTACATTTTTCACTAAAACAGATTAAAATTGAATGTTTACCTTGAGAAACGTGAGGTGAAAGCGATCGATTAACAAGAAAAGGCCATTTATAGTCACTCATGGCTTCGAAAGCCTTATTACTCGCCTTAAAGGGTTTTATAATCTTATTATTGATTTTAACTTGTATTTTTTACATTTTTCATTAAGACAGATTGTAATTGAATGTTAACCTCGGGAAACGTGAAACGAAAGCCATCCATTGACAAGAAAAGTCCATTTGCGGTCACTCATACCTTCGAAAGCCTTATTCCCCTCTTTAAATGGTTTTATAATCTCGTTATTAATTTAAAGTTGAATTTTTTTACATTTTTCATTAAAACATATTGTAATTCAATGTTACCTTGAGAAACGTGAAGTGAAAGCGATCGATTGAAAAGAAAAGTCCATTTATAGTCACTAATGGCTTCAAAAGCCTTATTACTCGCCTTAAAGGGTTTTATAATCTTATTATTGATTTTAACTTGTATTTTTTTACATTTTTCATTAAGACAGATTGTAATTGAAAGTTTGCCTAGAGAAACGTGAAGCAAAAGCCGCCCATTGACAAGAAAAGTCCATTTGCAGTCACTAATCCCTTCGAAAACCCTATTCCCCTCTTTAAAAAATTGTTTTATGATCTCGTTATTAATTTAAAGTTGAATTTTTTTACATATTTCATTAAAACAGATTAAAATTGAATGTTTACCTTGACAAAAGTGAGGTGAAGGCGATCGATTTATAAGAAAAGGCCATTTATAGTCACTCATGGCTTCAAAAGCCTTATTACTCACCTTAAAGGGTTTTATAATCTTATTCTTAATTTTAATTTGTATTTTTTTACATTTTTCATTAAGACAGATTGTAATTGAATGGTTACCTCGAGAAACATGAAGCGAAAGCCATCCATTGACAAGAAAAGTCCATTTGCGGTCACTCATGCCTTCGAAAGCCTTATTCCCCTCTTTAAATGGTTTTATAATCTCGTTATTAATTTAAAGTTGAATTTTTTTACATTTTTCTTTAAAACATATTGTAATTGAATGTTATCTTGAGAAACGTGAAGTGAAAGCGATCGATTGAAAAGAAAAGTCCATTTATAGTCACTCATGGCTTCAAAAGCCTTACTACTCGCCTTAAAGGGTTTTATAATCTTATTATTGATTTTAACTTGTATTTTTTACATTTTTCATTAAGACATATTGTATGTGAATGTTAACCTCGGGAAACGTGAAGCGAAAGCCATCCATTGACAAGAAAAGTCCATTTGCAGTCACTGATCCCTTCGAAAACGCTATTCCCCTTTTTAAAAAAATGGTTTTATGATCTCGTTATTAATTTAAAGTTGAATTTTTTTACATTTTTTATTAAAACAGATTTAAATTGAATGTTTACCATGACAAAAGTGAGGTGAAAGCGGTCGATTTATAAGAAAATACCATTTATAGTCACTCATGGCTTCAAAAGCCTTATTACTCGCCTTAAAGGGTTTTGTAATCTTATTATTGATTTTAATTTGTATTTTTTTACATTTTTCATTAAGACAGATTGTAATTGAATGTTTACCTCGAGAAAGGTGAAACGAAAGCCATCCATTGACAAGAAAAGTCCATTTGCAGTCACTCATGCTTTCGAAAGCCTTATTCCTCTCTTTAAATGGTTTTAGGATCTCGTTATTAATTTAAAGTTAATTTTTTTTACATTTTTCATTAAAACAGATTAAAATTGAATATTTACCTTGAGAAACGTGTAGTGAAAGCGATCGATTGACAAGAAAAGTCCATTTGTAGTCACTCACAGCTTATAAAGCCTTATTACACGCTTTAAGTGGTTTTATAATCTTATTTTTGATTTTAAGTTGAATTCTTTTACATTTTCCATTAAAACAAATTATAATTTAATGTATACCTTGTGAAACGTGAAGCGAAAGTCATTCATTGACAAGAAAAGTCCATTTACAGTCACTCATGCCTTCGAAAGCCTTATTCCCCTCTTTAAATGGTTTTATGATCTCGTTATTAATTTTAAATTGATTTTTTTTACATTTTTCATTAAAACAGAATAAAATTGAATATTTACCTTGACAAACGTGAGGTTAAGGCGATCTATTTGCAAGAAAAGGCCATTTATAGTCACTCATGGCTTCAAAAGCCTTATTACTAGCCGTAAAGGGTTTTATAATCTTATTATTGATTTTAACATGTATTTTTTTATATTTTTCATTAAGACAGATTGTAATTGAATGTTTACCTCAGGAAACATGAAGCGAAAGCCATCCATTGACAAGAAAAGTCCATTTCCTGTCACTCATGCCTTCGAAAGCCTTCTTCCCCTCTTTAAATGGTTTTATAATCTCGTTATTAATTTAAAGTTGATTTTTTTTACATTTTTCATTAAAACATATTATAATTGAATGTTTACCTTGAGACATGTGAAGTGAAAGAGATCGATTGACAAGAAATGGCCATTTATAGTCACTCGTGGCTTCAAAAGCCTTATTACTCGCTTTAAATGGTTTTATAATCTTATTATTGATTTTAACTTGTTTTTTTTTGCATTTTTCATGAAGACAAATTATAATTAAATGTTTACCTCGGGAAACGTGAAGCGAAAGCCATCCATTGACAAGAAAAGTCAACTTGCAGTCACTCATGCCTTCGAAAGCCTTATTCCCCTCTTTAAATGGTTTTATGATCTCGTTATTAAGTTTAAGTTGAATTTTTTTACATTTTTCATTAAAACAGATTAAAATTGAATGTTTGCCTTGAGAAACGTGAAGTGAAAGAGATCGATTCACAAGAAAAGGCCATTTATAGTCACTCATGGCTTCAAAAGCCTTATTACTCGCTTTAAATGGTTTTATAATCTTATTATTGATTTTAAGTTGAATTCTTTTACATTTTCCATTAAAACAAATTATAATTAAATGTTTGCCTTGGGAAACATGATGCGAAAGCCATTCATTGACAAAATAAGGTCATTTATAGTCACTCATGGGTTCAAAAGCCTTATTACTCGCTTTAAATGGTTTTATAATCTTATTATTGATTTTAACTTTTCTTTTTTTGCATTTTTCATTAAGACAAATTATAATTAAATGTTTACCTCAGGAAACGTGAAGCGAAAGCCATCCATTGACAAGAAAAGTCCATTTCCAGTCACTCATGCCTTCGAAAGCCTTCTTCCCCTCTTTAAATGGTTTTATAATCTCGTTATTAATTTAAAGTTGAATTTTTTTACACTTTTCTTTAAAACATATTATAATTAAATGTTTACCTTGAGAAATGTGAAGTGAAAGAGATCGATTGACAAGAAATGGCCATTTATAGTCACTCATGGCTTCAAAAGCCTTATTACTCGCTTTAAATAGTTTTATAATCTTATTATTGATTTTAAGTTGAATTCTTTTACATTTTCCATTAAAACAAATTATAATTAATTGTTTGCCTTGGGAAACATGAAGCGAAAGCCATCCATTGACAAAATAAAGTTCATTTATAGTCACTCATGGCTTCAAAAGCCTTATTACTCGCGTTAAAGGGTTTTATAATCTTATTATTGATTTTAACTTGTATTTTTTTGCATTTTTCATTAAGACAGGTTGTAATTGAATGTTTACCTCGGGAAACGTGAAGCGAAAGGCATCCATTGATAAGAAAAGTCAACTTGCAGTCACTCATGCCTTCGAAAGCCTTATTCCCCTCTTTAAATGGTTTTATGATCTCATTATTAATTTTAAGTTATATTTTTTTACATTTTTCATTAAAACATATTAAAATTGAATTTTTGCCTTGAGAAACGTGAAGTTAAAGCAATCGATTGACAAGAAAAGTCCATTTATAGTCACTCATGGCTTCCAAAGCCTTATTACTCGCTTTAAATGGTTTTATAATCTTATTATTGATTATAAGTTGAATTCTTTTACATTTTCTAATAAAACAAATTATAATTAAATGTTTGCCTTGGGAAACATGAAGCGAAAGCCATCCATTGACAAAATAAGTTCATTTATAGTCACTCATGGCTTCAAAAGCCTTATTACTCTCTTTAAATGGTTTTAGAATCTTATTATTGATTTTAACTTGTTTTTTTTTTGCATTTTTCATTAAGACCAATTATAATTAAATGTTTACCTTGGCAAACATGAAGCGAAAGCCATCCATTGACAAGAAAAGTCAACTTGCAGTCACTCATGCCTTGGAAAGCCTTATTCCCCTTTTTAAATGGTTTTATGATTAAAATTGAATGTTTGCCTTGAGAAACGTGAAGTGAAAGAGATCGATTCACAAGAAAAGGCCATTTATAGTCACTCATAGCTTCAAAAGCCTTATTACTCGCTTTAAATGGTTTTATAATCTTATTATTCATTTTAAGTTGAATTATTTTACATTTTCCTTTAAAACAAATTATAATTAAATGTTTGCCTTGGGAAACATGAAGCGAAAGCCATCCATTGACAAAAATAAGTTCATTTATAGTCACTCATGATTCAAAAGCCTTATTACTCACGTTAAAGAGTTTCATAATCTTATTATTGATTTTAACTTGTATTTTTTTACATTTTTCATTAAGACAGATTGTAATTGAATGTTTACCTCAGGACACGTGAAGCGAAAGCCATCCATTGACAAGAAAAGTCCATTTACAGTCACTCATGCCTTCGAAAGCCTTATTCCCCTCTTTAAATGGTTTTATAATCTCGTTATTAATTTAAAGTTGAATTTTTTTACATTTTTCATTAAAACAAATTATAATTGAATGTTTACCTTGAGAAACGTGAAATGAAAGCGATCGATTAACAAGAAAAGTCCATTTATAGTCACTCATGGCTTCGAAAGCCTTATTACTCGCCTTAAAGGGTTTTATAATCTTATTATTGATTTTAGCTTGTATTTTTTTACATTTTTTATTAAGACAGATTGTAATTGAATGTTTAGCTCCGGAAATGTGAAGCGAAAGCCATCCATTGACAAGAAAAGTCAACTTCCAGTCACTCATGCCTTCGAAAGCCTTATTCCCCTCTTTAATTGGTTTTATGATCTCGTTATTAATTTTAAGTTGAATTTTTTTACATTTTTTATTAAAACAGATTAAAATTGAATGTTTGCCTTGAGAAACGTGAAGTGAAAGCAATCGATTGACAAGAAAAGTCTATTTATAGTCACTCGTGGCTTCTAAAGCCTTATTACTCGCTTTAAATGGTTTTATAATCTTATTATTGATGATAAGTTGAATTCTTTTACATTTTCTAATAAAACAAATTATAATTAAATTTTTACCTTGGGAAACATGAAGCAAAAGCCATCCATTGACAAAATGAGTTTATTTATAGTCACTCATGGCTTCAAAAGCCTTATTACTCGCGTTAAAGGGTTTTATAATCTTATTATTTATTTTAACTTGTATTTTTTTACATTTTTCATTAAGACAGATTGTAATTGAATGTTTACCTCGGGAAACGTGAAGCGAAAGCCATCCATTGACAAGAAAAGTCCATTTGTAGTCACTCATGCCTTCGAAAACCTTATTCCCCTCTTTAAATGGTTTTATAATCTCGTTATTAATTTAAAGTTGAATTTTTTTACATTTTTCATTAAAACATATTATAACTGAATGTTTACCTTGAGAAACGTGAAGTGAAAGCGATCGATTGATAAGAAAAGGCCATTTATAGTCACTCATGGCTTCAAAAGCCTTATTACTCGCTTTAAATGGTTTTATAATCTTATTATTGATTTTAACTTGTATTTTTTTGTATTTTTCATTAAGACAGTTTGTAATTGAATGTTTACCTTGGGAAACGTGAAGCGAAAGCCATCCATTGACAAGAAAAGTCCATTTGCAGTCACTCATGCCTTCGAAAGCCTTATTCTCCTCTTTAAATGGTTTTATAATCTCGTTATTAATTTAAAGTTGAATTATTTTACATTTTTCATTAAAACATATTATAACTGAATGTTTACCTTGAGAAACGTGAAGTGAAAGTGATCGATTGACAAGAAAAGGCCATTTATAGTCACTCATGGCTTCAAAAGCCTTATTACTCGCTTTAAATGGTTTTATAATCTTATTATTCATTTTAAGTTGAATTCTTTTACATTTTCCATTATAACAAATTATAATTAAATGTTTGCCTTTGGAAAAATGAAGCGAAAGCCATCCATTGACAAAATAAGTTCATTTATAGTCACTCATGACTTTAAAAGCCTTATTACTCGCGTTAAAGGGTTTTATAATCTTATTATTGATTTTAACTTGTATTTTTTTGCATTTTTCATTAAGACAGATTGTAATTGAATGTTTACCTCGGGAAACGTGAAGCGAAAGCTATCCATTGACAAGAAAAGTCAACTTGCAGTCACTCAAGCCTTCGAAAGCCTTATTCCCCTCTTTAAAAGGTTTTATGATATCGTTATTAATTTTAAGTTGAATTTTTTTATATTTTTCATTAAAACATATTAAAATTGAATGTTTTCCTTGAGAAATGTGAAGTGAAAGCAATTGATTGACAAGAAAAGTCCATTTATAGTCACTCATGGCTTCTAAAGCCTTATTACTTGCTTTAAATGGTTTTATAATCTTATTATTGATTATAAGTTGAATTCTTTTACATTTTCTATTAAAACATATTATAATTTCATGTTTGCCTTGGGAAACATGAAGCGAAATCCATCTATTGACAAAATAAGTTTATTTATAGTCACTCATGGTTTCAAAAGCCTTATTACTCGCCTTAAAAAGTTTTATAATCTTATTATTGATTTTAACTTGTATTTTTTTACATTTTTCATTAAGACAAATTGTAATTGAATTTTTACCTCGGGACACGTGAAGCGAAAGCCATCCATTGACAAGAAAAGTCCATTTGCAGTCACTCATGCCTTCGAAAGCTTTATTACTCGCTTTAAAGGCTTTTATAATCTTATTATTGATTTTAACTTGAATATTTTTACATTTTTCATTAAGAAAGATTGTAATTGATTGTTTACCTCGAGAAACGTGAAACGAAAGCCATCTATTGACAAGAAAAGTCCATTTGCAGTAACTCATGCCTTCGAAAGCCTTATTCGCCTCTTTAAATGGTTTTATAATCTTGTTATTAATTTAAGGTTGAAATGTTTTACATTTTCCATTAAAACATATTATAATTGAATGTTTACTTTGAGAAACATGAAGTGAAAGCGATCGATTGACAAGAAAAGTCCATTTATACTGACTCATGGCTTCAAAGGCCTTATTACTCGCCTTAAAGGGTTTTATAATCTTATTATTGATTTTAACTTGTATTTTTTTACATTTCTCATTAAGATAGGTTGTAATTGAATGTTTACCTCGGGAAACGTGAAGCGAAAGTGATCGATTAACAAGAAAAGTTCATTTATAGTCACTCATGGCTTCTAAAGCCTTATTACTCGCTTGAAAGGGTTTTATAATCTTATTATTGATTTTAACTTGTATTTTTTACATTTTTCATTAAGACAGATTGTCATTGAATTTTTACCTCGAGAAACGTGAAGCGAAAGCCATCCATTGACAAGAAAAGTCCATTTGCAGTCACTCATGCCTTCGAAAGCCTTATTCGCGTCTTTAAATGGTTTTATAATCTCGTTATTAATTTAAAGTTGAATTTTTTTACATTTTTCATTAAAATATATTATAATTGAATGTTTACCTTGAGAAACGTGGAGTGAAAGGGATCGATTGACAAGAAAAGGCCATTTATAGTTATTCATGGCATCAAAAGCTTTATTACTCGCCCTAAAGGGTTTTATAATCTCATTATTGATTTTAACTTGTATTTTTTTACATTTTTCATTAAGACAGATTGTAATTGAATGTTTACCTTGAGAAACGTGAGGTGAAAGCGATCGATTGACAAGAAAAGGCCATTTACAGTCACTCATGGCTTCAAAAGCCTTATTACTCGCCTTAAAGGGTTTTATAATCTTATTATTGATTTTAACTTGTATTTTTTACATTTTTCATTCAGACAGATTATAATTGAATGTTAACCTCGGGAAACATGAAGCGAAACCCATCCATTGACAAGAAAAGTCCATTTGCGGTCACTCATGCCTTCGAAAGCCTTATTCCCCTCTTTAAATGGTTTTATAATCTCGTTATTAATTTGAAGTTGAATTTTTTTATATTTTTATTAAAACATATTGTAACTGAATGTTACCTTGAGAAACGTGATGTGAAAGCGATCGATTGAAAAGAAAAGTCCATTTACAGTCACTCATGCCTTCGAAAGCCTTATTCCCCTCTTTAAATGGTTTTATGATCTCGTTATTAGTTTTCAATTGAATTTTTTTACATTTTTCATTAAAATAGATTAAAATTGAATGTTTACCTTGAGAAACGTGAGGTGAAAGCGATCGATTGACAAGAAAAGACCATTTTTAATCACTCATGGCTTCAAAAGCCTTATTACTCGCCTTAAAGGGTTTTATAATCTTATTATTGATTTTAACTTGTATTTTTTTATATTTTTCATTAAGACAGATTGTAATTGAATGTTTACCTTGGGAAACGTGAAGTGAAAGCCATCCATTGACAAGAAAAGTCAACTTGCAGTCACTCATGCCTTCGAAAGCCTTATTCCCCTCTTTAAATGGTTTTATGATCTCGTTATTAATCTTAAGTTGAATTGTTTTACATTTTTCATCAAAACAGATTAAAATTGAATGTTTGCCTTGAGAAACGTGAAGTGAAAGCAATCGATTGACAACAAAAGTCCATTTATAGTCACTCATAGTTTCTAAAGCCTTATTACTCGCTTTAAATGGTTTTATAATGTTATTATTGATTATAAGTTGAATTCTTTTCCATTTTCTAATAAAACAAATTGTAATTAAATGTTTGCCTTGGGAAACATGAAGCGAAAGCCATCCATTGACAAAATGAGTTCATTTATAGTCACTCATGGCTTCAAAAGCCTTATTACTCGCGTTAAAGGGTTTTATAATCTTATTATTTATTTTAACTTGTATTTTTTTACATTTTTCATTAAGACAGATTGTAATTGAATGTTTATCTTGGGAAACGTGAAGCGAGAGCCATCCATTGACAAGAAAAGTCCATTTGCAGTCACTCATGCCTTCGAAAGCCTTATTCCCCTCTTTAAATGGTTTTATAATCTCGTTATTAATTTAAAGTTGAATTTTTTTACATTTTTCATTAAAACATATTATAATTGAATGTTTACCTTGAGAAACGTGAGGTAAAAGCGATTGATTGACAAGAAAAGGCCATTTATAGTTACTCATGGCTTCTAAAGCCTTATTACTCGCTTTAAATGGTTTTATAATCTTATTATTGATTTTAAGTTGTTTTTTTTTTTGCATTTTTCATTAAGACAAATTATAATTAAATGTTTACCTCGGGAAACATTAAGCGAATGCCATCCATTGACAAGAAAAGTCAACTTGCAGTCACTCATGCCTTCGAAAGCCTTATTCCCCTCTTTAAATGGTTTTATGATCGCGTTATTAATTTCAAGTTAAATTTTTTTACATTTTTCGTTAAAACAGATTAAAATTGAATGTTTGCCTTGAGAAACGTGAAGTGAAAGAGATCGATTCACAAGAAAAGGCCATTTATAGTCACTCATGGTTTCAAAAGCCTTATTACTCGCTTTAAATGGTTTTATAATCTTATTATTGATTTTAAGTTGAATTCTTTTACATTTTCCATTAAAACAAATTATAATTAAATGTTTACCCTGGGAAACATAAAGCGAAAGCCATCCATTGACAAGAAAAGTCCATTTACAGTCACTAATACCTTCGAAAGCCTTATTCCCCTCTTTAAATGGATTTATAATCTCGTTATTAATTTAAAGTTGAATTTTTTTGCATTTTTCATTAAAACATATTATAATTGAATGTTTACCTTGAGAAACGTGGAGTGAAAGCGATCGATTGACAAGAAAAGGCCATTTATAGTCATTCATGGCTTCAAAAGCCTTATTACTCGCCCTAAAGGGTTTTATAATCTCATTATTGATTTTAACTTGTATTTTTTTACATTTTTCATTAAGACAAATTGTAATTGAATGTTAACCTCGAAAAACGTGAAGCGAAAGCCATCCATTGACAAGAAAAGTCCATTTACGATCACTCATGCCTTCGAAAGTCTTATTCCCCTCTTTAAATCGTTTTATAATCTCGTTATTAATTTAAAGTTGAATTTTTTTACATTTTTCATAAAAATATATTGTAATTGAATGTTACCTTGAGAAACGTGAAGTGAAAGCGATCGATTGAAAAGAAAAGTCCATTTATATCACTCATGGCTTCAAAAGCCTTATTACTCGCCTTAAAGGGTTTTATAATCTTATTATTGATTTTAACTTGTATTTTTTAAAATTTTTCATTAAGATAGATTGTAATTGAATGTTTACCTCGAGAAACGTGAAGCGAAAGCCATCCATTGACAAGAAAAGTCCATTTGCAGTCACTGATCCCTTCGAAAACCCTATTCCCCTCTTTAAAAAATGGTTTTATGATCTCGTTATTAATTTAAAGTTATATTTTTATACATTTTTCATTAAAACAGATTAAAATTAATTGTTTACCTTGACAAAAGTGAGGTGAAGGCGATCGATTTATAAGAAAATGCCATTTATAGTCACTGATGGCTTTGAAAGCCTTATTACTCGTCTTAAAGGGTTTTATAATCTTATTATTGATTTTAACTTGTATTTTTTTACATTTTTCATTAAGACAGATTGTAATTGAATGTTTACCTCGAGAAACGTGAAGCGACAGCCATCCATTGACAAGAAAAGTCCATTTGCAGTCACTCATGCCTTCGAAAGCCTTATTCCCCTCTTCAAATGGTTTTAGGATCTCGTTATTAATTTAAAGTTGAATTTTTTTACATTTTTCGTTAAAACAGATTAAAATTGAATGTTTACCTTGAGAAATGTGAAGTGAAAGCGATCGATTGACAAGAAAAGTCCATTTATAGTCACTCATGGCTTCTAAAGCCTTATTACTCGCTTTAAATGATTTTATAATCTTATTATTGATTTTAAGTTGTTTTTTTTTTGCATTTTTCATTAAGACAAATTATAATTAAATGTTTACCTCGGGAAACGTGAAGCCAATGCCATCCATTGACAAGAAAAGCCAACTTGCAGTCACTCAAGCCTTCGAAAGCCTTATTCCCCTCTGTAAATGGTTTTATGATCTCGTTATTTATTTCAAGTTGAAGTTTTTTATATTTTTCATTAAAACAGATTAAAATTGAATGTTTGCCCTGAGAAACGTGAAGTGAAAGAGATCGATTCACAAGAAAAGGCCATTTATAGTCACTCATGGTTTCAAAAGCCTTATTACTCGCTTTAAATGGTTTTATAATCTTATTATTGATTTTAAGTTGAATTCTTTTACATTTTCGATTAAAACAAATTATAATTAAATGTTTGCCCTGGGAAACATGAAGCGAAAGCCATCCATTGACAAAATAAGTTCATTTATAGTCACTCATGATTCAAAAGCCTTATTACTCACGTTAAAGGGTTTCATAATCTTATTATTGATTTTAAAAACTAAAGCAAAAGTGATCGATTGGCAAGAAAAGTCTATTTATAGTCACTCATGGCTTCGAAAGCCTTATTACTTGCTTTAAATGGTTTTGTAATCTCATTATTGATTTTAAGTTGAATTTTTTTACATTTTTCATTAAAACAGAATGTAATTGAATTTTTACCTCAGGAAACGTAGAACGAAAGCCATCCATTGATAAGAAAAGTCCATTTACAGTCACTCATGCCTTCGAAAGCTTTATTGCCCAATTTAAATGGTTTTAAGATCTCAGTATTAATTTTAAGTTGAATTGTTTTTACATTTTTCACTAAAACAGGTTATAATTAAATGTTTGCCTTGGGAAATGTAAAGCAAAAGCGATCGATTAGCAAGAAAAGTCTAATTATAGTCACTCATGCCTTTGAAAGCCTTACTACTTGCTTTAAATGGTTTTAGAATCTTATTATTGATTTTAAGTTGAATTGTTTTGCATTTTTCATTAAAACAGATTATAACTAAATGATTATCTCGGGAAACATGAAGCGAAAGCCACCCATTGACAAGAAAAGTCCATTTATAGTAACTCATGGCTTCAAAAGCCTTATTACTCGCTTTAAATGGTTGTGTAATCCCATTAATGATTTTAATCTTAATTTTTTTACATTTTTCATTAAAATAGAATGCAATTGAATTGTTTCCTCGAGAAATGTGAAGCGAAAGTGATCCATTGACAAGAAAAGTCCATTTACAGTAACTCATGCCTTCAAAAGCCTTATTGCCCACTGTAAATTGTTTTATGATCTCATTATTAATTTTAAGTTGAACTTTTTTTACATTTTTCATTAAAACAGATTATAATTGAATGTTTGCATTGGGAAATTTAAAGCAAAAGCGATCGATTCGCAAGAAAAGTCTATTTATAGTCACTCATGCCTTTGAAAGCCTTATTACTTGCTTTAAATGGTTTTATAATCTTATTATTGATTTTAAGTTGAATTTTTTTGCATTTTTCATGAAAACAGATTATAATAAAACGATTATCTCGGGAAACATGAAGCGAAAGCCACCCATTGACAAGAAAAGTCTATTTATAGTCACTCATGCCTTTGAAAGCCTTATTACTTGCTTTAAATGGTTTTAGAATCTTATTATTAATTTTAAGTTGAATTTTTTTGCATTTTTCATGAAAACAAATTATAATAAAACGATTATCTCGAGAAACATGAAGCAAAAGCCATCCATTGACAAGAAAAGTTCATTTATAGTAACTCATGGCTTCAAAAGCCTTATTACTCGTTTTAAATGGTTCTGTAATCTCATCATTGATTTGAACTTGAATTTTTTACATTTTTCATTAAAACAGAATGTAATTGAATTTTTACCTCAGGAAATGTGAAGCGAAAGCCATCCATTGACAAGAAAAGTTCATTTATAGTCACTCATGCCTTCGAAAAGCCTTATTGCCAACTTTAAATGGTTTTAGGATCTCATTATTAATTTTAACTTGAATTTTTTTACATTTTTCATTAAAACGGACTGTAATTGAATATTTACCTCAAGAAACGTCAAGCGAAAGCCATCCATTGACAAGAAAAGTCCATTTACAGTCACTTATGCCTTCGAAAGCCTTATTGCCCACTTTAAATGGTTTTAGGATCTCAGTATTAATTTTAAGTTGAATTTTTTACATTTTTCATTGAAACAGGTTATAATTAAATGTTTGCCTTGGGAAATGTGAAGCAAAAGCAATCGATTAGCAAGAAAAGTCTAATTATAGCCACTCATGCCTTTGGAAGCCTTATTACTTGCTTTAAACGGTTTTATAATCTTATTGTTGATTTTAAGTTGAATTTTTTTGTATTTTTCCTTAAAACAGATTATAATTAAACGATTATCTCGGGAAACATGAAGCGAAAGCCATCCATTGATAAGAAAAGTCCATTTATAGTAACTCATGGTTCAAAAGCCTTATTACTCGCTTTAAATGGTTTTGTAATCTCATTATTGATTTTAACTTGAATAGTTTTACATTTTTCATTAAAACAGATTGTAATTGAATGTTTACCTCAGGAAACGTGAAGCGAAAGCCATCCATTGACAAGAAAAGTCCATTTACAGTCACTCATGCCTTCGAAAGCCTTGTTGCCCACTTTAAATTGTTTTATGATCTCATTATTAATTTTAAGTTCAATTTTTTTTACTTTTTTTATTAAAACAGATTATAATTGAATGTTTACCTTCGAAAATGTAAAACAAAAGTGATCGATTGGCAAGAAAAGTCTATTTATAGTCACCCATGCCTTTGAAAGCCTTATTACTTGCTTTAAATGGTTTTATAATCTTATTATTGATTTTAAGTTGAATTTTTTTACATTTTTCTTTAAATTAGGTTATAATTAAACATTTATCTCAGGAAACATGAACCGAAAGCTATCCATTGGCAAAAAAAGTTCATTTATTGTAACTCATTGCTTTAAAAGCCTTATTACTCGCTTTAAATGGTTTTGTAATCTCATTATTGATTTTAACTAGAATTTTTTTACATTTTTCATTAAAAACATATTGTAATTGAATTTTTACCTCGAGAAACGTGAAGCGATAGCCATCCATTGACAAGAAAGGTCCATTTACAGTCACTCATGCCTTCGAAAGCCTTATTGCCCAATTTAAATGGTTTTAGGATCTTAGTATTAATTTTAAGTTGAATTTTTTTACATTTTTCATTAAAATAGGTTATAATTAAATGTTTGCCTTGGGAAAAGTAAAGCAAAAGCGATCGATTGACAAGAAAAGTCTAATTATAGTCACTCATGCCTTTGAAAGCATTATTACTTGCTTTAAATGGTTTTGTAATCTTATTATTGATTTTAAGTTGAATTTTTTTGTATTTTTCATTAAAACATATTATAATTAAATGATTATCTCGGAAAACATGAAGCGAAAGCCATCAATTGACAAGAAAAGTCCATTTATAGTAACTCATGGCTTCAAAAGCCTTATTACTCGCTTTAAATGGTTTTGGAATCTCATTATTGATTTTAACTAGAATTGTTTTACATTTTTCATTAAAAACATATTGTAATTGAATTTTTACCTTGAGAAACGTGAAGCGAAAGCCATTCATTGACAAGAAAGGTCCATTTACAGTCACTCATGCCTTCGAAAGCCTTATTACCCGCTTTAAATGGTTTTAGGATCTCATTATTAATTTTAAGTTGAATTTTTTTACATTTTTTGTTAAAACATATTATAATTGAATGTTTGCCTTGGGAAACGTGAAGCGCAAGCCATCCGTTGATAAGAAAAGTCCATTATAAAAGCCTTTAAGGTGAGTAATAAGGCTTTTGAAGCCATGAGTGACTATAAATGAACTTATTATGTCAATGAATGGCTTTCGCTTCATGCTTCCCAAGGCAAACATTTAATTACAATATGTTTTAATGAAAAATGTAAAAAAAATCAACTTTAAATTAATAACGAGATTATAAAACCATTTAAAGAGGGGAATAAGGATTTCGAAGGCATGAGTGACTGCAAATGGACTTTTCTTGTCAATGGGTGGCTTTCGCTTCACGTTTCCCGAGGTAAACATTCAATTACAATCTGTTTTAATGAAAAATGTAAAAAAATACAACTTAGAATCAATAATAAGATTATAAAACCCTTTAAAGCGAGTAATAAGGCTTTAGAAGCCATGAGTGACTATAAATGGACTTTTTTTGTCAATCGATAACTTTCACTTCACGTTTCCCAGGGTAAACATTAAATTTTAATCTGTTTTAATGAAAAATGTGAAAAAATTCAATTTAAAATTAATAACGAGATCATAAAACCATTTAAAGAGGGGAATAAGGCTTTCGAAGGCACGAACGACTGCAAATGGACTTTTCTTGTCAATGGATGGCTTTCGCTTCACGTTTCCCAAGGTAAACATTCAATTACAATCTGTCTTAAAGAAAAATGTAAAAAAAATACAACTTAAAATGAATAATAAGATTATAAAATCCTTTAAGGCGAGTAATAAGGCTTTTGAAGCTATGAGTGGCTATAAATGGCCTTTTCTTGTCAATCGATCGCTTTCACCTCACGTTTCTCAAGGTAAATATTCAATCTTAATCTGTTTTAATGAAAAATGTAAAAAAATTCCTTTTAAAATTAATAACGAGATCATAAAACCATTTAAAGAAGGGAATAAGGCTTTCGAAGGCATGAGTGATGCAAATGGACTTTTCTTGTCAATGGATGGCTTTCACTTCACGTTTCCTGAGGTAAACATTCAACTACAATCTGTCTTAATGAAAAATATAAAAAAATATAAGTTAAAATCAATAATAAGATTATAAAACCCTTTAAGGCGAGTAATAAGGCTTTTGAAGCCATGAGTGACTATAAATGGCCTTTTCTTGTCAATCGATCGCTTTCACCTCACATTTCTCAAGGTTAACATTAAATATTAATTTGTTTTAATGAAAAATGTAAAAAAATTTAATTGAAAATTAATAACGAGATCATAAAACCATTTAAAGAGGGGAAAAAGGCTTTCGAAGGTATGAGTAACTGTAACTGGACTTTTGTTGTCAATGGATGGCTTTCTCTTCACGTTTCCCAAGGTAAACATTTAATTACAATCTGTCTTAATGAAAAATGCAAAACAATTCAAGTTAAAATCAATAATAAGATTATAAAACCCTTTAAAGTGACTAATAAGGCTTTCGAAGGCATGAGTGACTACAAATGGACTTTTCTTCTCAATGGATGGCTTTCGCTTCATGTTTCTCAGGGTAAACATTCAATTTTAATCTGTTTTAATGAAAAATGTAAAAAAATTCCATTTAAAATTAATAACGACATCATAAAACCATTTAAAGAGGGGAATAAGGCTTTCGAAGGAATGAGTGACTACAAATGGACTTTTCCTGTCAATGGATGGCTTTCGCTTCACGTTTCCTGAGGTAAACATTCAATTACAATCTGTCTTAATGAAAAATGTAAAAAAATACAACTTAAAATCAATAATAAGATTATAAAACCCTTTAAGGCGAGTAATACGGCTTTTGAAGCCATGAGTGGCTATAAATGGCCTTTTCTTGTTAATCGATCGCTTTCACCTCACGTTTCTGAAGGTAAACAGTCAATTTTAATCTGTTTTAATAAAAAATGTCAATGGAAGGCTTTCGCTTCACGTTTCCCGAGGTAAACATTCAATTACAATCTGTCTTAATGAAAAATGTAAAAAAATACAACTTAAAATGAATAATAAGATTATAAAATCCTTTAAGGCGAGTAATAAGGCTTTTGAAGCCATGAGTGGCTATAAATGGCCTTCTCTTGTCAATCGATCGCTTTCACCTCACGTTTCCCAAGGTAAACAGTCAATTTTAATCTATTTGAATAAAAAATATAAACAAATTCAATTTAAAATTAATAACGAGATCATAAAACCATTTAAAGAGGGGAATAAGGCTTTCGAAGGCACGAGCGACTGCAAATGGACTTTTCTTGTCAATGGATGGCTTTCGCTTCACGTTTCCCAACGTAAACATTCAATTACAATCAGTCTTAATGAAAAATGTAAAAAAATACAACTTAAAATCAATAATAAGATGATAAAACCCTTTAAGGCGAGTAATAAGGCTTTTGAAGCCATGAGTGGCTATAAATGGCCTTTTCTTGTCAATCGATCGGTTTCACATCACGTTTCTCATGGTAAACAGTCAATTTTAATCTGTTTTAATAAAAAATGTAAAAAAAATCAATTTAAAATTAATAACGAGATCATAAAACCATTTAAAGAGGGGAATACGGCTTTCGAAGGCATGAGTACTGCAAATGGACTTTTCTTGTCAATGGATGGCTTTCGCCTCACGTTTCCCGAGGTAAACATTCAATTACAATCTATCTTAATGAAAAATGCAAAAAAATTCAAGTTAAAATCAATAATAAGATTATAAAACTCTTTCACGCGAGTAATAAGGCTTTAGAAGCCATGAGTGACTATAAATGGCCTTTTCTTGTCAATCGATCGCTTTCACCTCACATTTCTCAAGGTAAACATTCAATTTTAATCTGTTTTAATGAAAAATGTAAAAATATTCCATTTAAAATTAATAACGACATCATAAAACCATTTAAAGAGGGGAATAAGGCTTTCGAAGGCATGAGTGATTGCAAATGGACTTTTCCTGTCAATGGAGGGCTTTCGCTTCACGTTTCCTGAGGTAAACATTCAATTACAATCTGTCTTAATGAAAAATGTAAAAAAATACAACTTAAATTCAATAATGAGATTATAAAACCCCTTAAGGCGAGTAATAAGGCTTTTGAAGCCATGAGTGACTATAAATGGCATTTTCTTGTCAATCGATCGCTTTCACTTCACGTTTCTCAAGGTAAACATTCAATTATAATATGTTTTAATGAAAAATGTAAAAAAATTCAACTTTAAATTAATAACGAGATTATAAAACCATTTAAAGAGGGGAATAAGGCTTTCGAAGGCATGAGCGACTGCAAATGGAGTTTTCTTGTCTATGGATGGCGTTCGCTTCACATTTCCCGAGGTAAACATTCAATTACAATCTGTCGTAATGAAAAATGTAAAAAAATACAACTTAAAATCAATAATAAGATTATAAAACTCTTTAAGGCGAGTAATAAGGCTTTTGAAGCCATGAGTGGCTATAAATGGCCTTTTCTTGTCAATCGATCGCTTTCACCTCACGTTTCTCAAGGTCAACATTCAATTTTAATCTGTTTTAATGAAAAATGTAACAAAATTCAATTTAAAATTAATAACGAGATCATAAAACCATTTAAAGAGGGGAATAAGGCTTTCGAAGGCATGAGTGACTGCAAATGGACTTTTCTTGTCAATGGATGGCTTTCGCTTCACGTTTCCTAAGGTAAAAATTCAACTACAATCTGTCTTAATGAAAAATGTAAAATAATACAAGTTAAAATCAATAATAAGATTATAAAACCCTTTAAGGCGGGTAATAAAGCTTTTAAAGCCATGAGTGACCATAAATGAACTTATTTTGTCAATAGATGGCTTTCGCTTCATGTTTCCCAAGGCAAACATTTAATTACAATATCTTTTAATGAAAAATGGAGAAAAATTCAACTTTGAATTAATAACGAGATTATAAAACCATTTAAAGAGGGGAATAAGGCTTTCAAAGGCATGAGTGACTGCAAATGGACTTTTCTTGTCAATGGATGGCTTTCGCTTCACGTTTCCCGAGGTAAACATTCAATTACAATCTGTCTTAATGAAATATGTAAAATAATACAACTTAAAATCAATAATAAGATTATAAAACCCTTTAAGGCGAGTAATAAGGCTTTTGAAGCCATGAGTGACTATAAATGAACTTATTTTGTCAATGGCTGGCTTTCGCTTCATGTTTCCCAAGGAAAACATTTAATTACAATATGTTTTAACAAAAAATGTAAAGAAATTCAATTCTAAATTAATAACGAGATTATAAAACCATTTAAAGGGGGGAATAAGGCTTTCGAAGGCATGAGTGACTGCAAATGGACTTTTCTTTTCAATGGATGGCTTTCGCTTCACGTTTTCTGAGCCAAACATTCAATTACAATCTGTCTTAATGAAAAATGTAAAAAAATACATGTTAAAATCAATAATAAGATTATAAAACCCTTTAAAGCGAGTAATAAGCCTTTAGATGCCATGAGTGACTATAAATGGACTTTTATTGTCAATCAATCACTTTCACTTCACGTTTCCCAAGGTAAACATTCAATTCTAATCTATTTTAATGAAAAATATGAAAAAATTCAATTTAAAACTGATAACGAGATCATAAAACCATTTAAAGAGGGGAATAAGGCTTTCGAAGGCACGAGCGAATGCAAATGGACTTTTCTTGTCAATGGATGGCTTTCGCTTCACGTTTCTCAAGGTAAACATTCAATTACAATCTGTCTTAATGAAAAATGTAAAAAAATACAACTTAAAATCAATAATAAGATTATAAAACCCTTTAAGGCGAGTAATAAGACTTTTAAAGCCATGAGTGGCTATAAATGGCCTTTTCTGGTCAATCGATCGCTTTCACTTCACGTTTCTCAAGGTAAACATTCAATTATAATATGTTTTAATGAAAAAAGTAAAAAAAATCAACTTTAAAATAATAACGAGATCATAAAACAATTTAAAGAGGGGAATAAGGCTTTCGAAGGCACGAGCGACTGCAAATGGACTTTTCTTGTCAATGGATGGCTTTCGCTTCACGTTTCCTGAGGTAAACATTCAATTACAATCTGTCTTAATGAAAAATGTAAAAAAATACAACTTCAAATGAATAATAAGATTATAAAACCCTTTAAGGCGAGTAATAAGGCTTTTGAAGCCATGAGTGGCTATAAATGGCCTTTTCTTGTCAATCGATCGCTTTCACCTCACGTTTCTCAAGGTAAACAGTTAATTTTAATCTGTTTTAATAAAAAATTTAAAAAAATTCAATTTAAAATTAATAACGAGATCATAAAACCATTTAAAGAGGAGAATATGACTTTCGAAGGCATGAGTACTGCAAATGGACTTTTCTTCTCAATGGATGGCTTTCGCCTCACGTTTCTCAAGGTAAACATTCAATTGCAATCTATCTTAATGAAAAATGCAAAAAAATGCAAGTTAAAATCAATAATAAGATTATAAAACCCTTTCACGCGAGTAATAAGGCTTTTGAAGCCATGAGTGACTATAAATGACCTTTTCTTGCCAATCGATCGCTTTCACCTCACGTTTCTCAAGGTAAATATTCAATCTTAATCTGTTTTAATGAAAAATGTAAAAACATTCCTTTTAAAATTAATAACGACATCATAAAACCATTTAAAGAAGGGAATAAGGCTTTCGAAGGCATGAGTGATGCAAATGGACTTTTCTTATCAATGGATGGCTTTCGCTTCACGTTTCTCAGGGTAAACATTCAATTACAATCTGTCTTAATGAAAAATGTAAAAAAATACAACTTAAATTCAATAATGAGATTATAAAACCCTTTAAGGCGAGTAATAAGGCTTTTAAAGCCATGAGTGACTACAAATGGCCTTTTCTGGTCAATCGATCGCTTTCACTTCACGTTTCTCAAGGTAAATATTCAATTATACTATGTTTTAACGAAAAATGTAAAAAAATTTAATTTTAAATTAATAACGAGATTATAAAACATTTAAAGAGGGGAATAAGGCTTCCGAAGGCATGAGCGACTGCAAATGGACTTTTCTTGTCAATGGATGGCTTTCGCTTCACATGTCCCGAGGTAAACATTCAATTACAATCTGTCTTAATGAAAAATGTAAAAAAATACAAGTTAAAATCAATAATGAGATTATAAAACCCTTTAAGGCGAGTAATAAGGCCTTTGAAGCCATGAGTGGCTATAAATGGCCTTTTCTTGTCAATCGATCGCTTTCACCTCACGTTTCTCAAGGTAAACAGTCAATTTTAATCTGTTTTAATAAAAAATGTAAAAATATTCAATTTAAAATTAATAACGAGATCATAAAACAATTTAAAGAGGGGAATATGGCTTTCGAAGGCATGAGTACTACAAATGGACTTTTCTTGTCAATGGATGGCTTTCACTTCACGTTTCCTGAGGTAAACATTCAACTACAATCTGTCTTAATGAAAAATGTAAAAAAATACAAGTTAAAATCAATAATAAGATTATAAAACCCTTTAAGGCGAGTAATAAGGCTTTTGAAGCCATGAGTGACTATAAATGGCCTTTTCTTGTCAATCGATCGCTTTCACCTCACATTTCTCAAGGTTAACATTAAATATTAATTTGTTTTAATGAAAAATGTAAAAAAATTGAATTGAAAATAAATAACGAGATCATAAAACCATTTAAAGAGGGGAAAAAGACTTTCGAAGGTATGAGTAACTGTAACTGGATATTTGTTGTCAATGGATGGCTTTCTCTTCACATTTCCCAAGGTAAACATTCAATTACAATCTGTCTTAATGAAAAATGTAAAACAATTCAAGTTAAAATCAATAATAAGATTATAAAACCCTTTAAAGCGACTAATAAGGCTTTCGAAGGCATGAGTGACTACAAATGGACTTTTCTTGTCAATGGATGGCTTTCGCTTCACGTTTCTCAGGGTAAACATTCAATTTTAATCTGTTTTAATGAAAAATATAAAAAAATTCCATTTAAAATTAATAACGACATCATAAAACCATTTAAAGAGGGGAATAAGGTGTGAGACCCTGTCAAGCTCGATTAAAAGACGGTATTGTATCGAGTGGTACAATTAAGTTAAATCGAGCCTTGAACTAGTTCAAATAGAAATTCTAAGAGGAATTTGAAAATTTTAAAACCAACAGAATGGTTTAGAATAGTGATTTGGAGTTCAAGGTCCAGTTTGGAGTCCATCAGAAAATTGACCGATTAGGGACAAAACGGTCATTTTACCATTTGATGATAAAATGGAGATTTTTAGCCAAGATTTGATCACATTTGACCAAGAATAATTATATGAAATATAATTATGATTATTGGAGTATAAAATGATGTTTAGTAGTGAAAAATTTTGATTCTCGGTATTTATAGAGCACAAGGGCAAAATGGTAATTTTGCCACTAGTGGACTAAACGAAAATTTTTTTTAAACAATTTTTGCCCCATTTAGTTAATATTGATCAATGTTAGTGTTATTTTAGGTTGAAAAGTAGAAATAATGAGATTCCGGTACATTTCAGAGTATAAGGGCAAAATCGTAATTTTTTTGTCTCGGGGGCAAATCAGTAAAATTTTCGGCCCAGCACTTGTCAAGACCAAGGGATTTTAATTGTGGTAGGATTGGATAAATACCAGAATATTTGTGGTGGAAAATTAAGAAGAAAAAGTCAAAAAGTTAAAAATTTGGCCAATAAGCATGTGACACATGGCATGCTTGATTATTTTATTATTTTCTATAGAAATCAGCCCATTAAATCCCCAATTCCCTCACCATATTCGGCCTAGACATCCAGCAACCAGAAAAAAGGAAGAACAAAAGGAAAAACAAGAAAACCTAGGTGGAAATTCAAAGAAAAAGTGAAGAAATCAAGGAAACAAGCTAGGTAAGTTAAAATTTCTTTAATTCTCCTTGATACCTAGCTTACCCATGCTTTTGTTCTTGATTTCCATGGTTGAATATTGAGTTATCATGATGAATTCAATTCTGAAAAATGGGTATGGAAGAGGAATTGTTGTTGGAATAATTTGATTTTAGACTATGTTAGTGTTTAGGGATAGTTAAGCATGGTTATGAACAAAAACACAAAAGAAATATTCAATTTCTCTAGGGTTCCTTGTTGGCTGAACCATGAGGGCTGAATATCAATGGGGTATTGTTTTTATTTCAAGGAAAATGGCATGGAAAATGATGAAGTAAGGTGAAACGGTTATGTAGAAAAAGATTCGATGCTAGTACACCAAATGACCAAATTTTTTTCTATAAGGAATTGTGAGGGTTCTAATGCTGAATTTGGCTTTATTTAAATGTATGTGGTAAATTAAGGTATTAGAGGAGAAATGAATTAATTTGGAGGTGATTTGGACACAATCGCCGATTAATCGGGTGATCGGTCAAATTTAATCGATACCGTGATTAAGCGGTAATCAGACATATTTTTGCATTACATATCAAGCATTAGTAGTTTAAATTAATTTATATCAATTTAGGGACAATATAGTAAATTCCTCGACTTTGTTATTTGTCAAGGTGGTGAGACGTCCGGAAAAGGCAAAGGAATTACGCCTGAGGACTATTAGTCAGAGTTCACCCAGAATCCGAATTTTCAACACCTGTGAGTGGACTGCCTATCAAAATTGTTTTGGGAATATGACTATTTTAAACAAAGTGTTTGAATGATTTTATGAAATTTTTCATGAAAATGAATGCCTTGGGAACAAGCTTTTGAGAAAAGGTTTACGTTATGAAATGTGGTTATTATGGATTTCTATGTGGCTGCATTATGTTGATATACATATATGCTTGAATATAATGTTGTGTAATTATGTTGACTCGGCTATGTGCGAGTAGGGAGTGTGCATAAGCCGAGGATGACCCGGTTATGTGCGAGTAGGGAGTGCGCATAATCCGGTGATGACCCAGCCATGTGCGAGTAGGGAGTGCGCATGAGCTGGTGATGATGATGATGATGAGCTGGTGATGATGATGATGGGTTGATGAGATGATGATGATGGGTATATACGTATATATATATATATACATATGTAAATGTGTGTGATATAGCAAATTGATGGACAATGATTTATGGTTGTAATGTACGTAAAATTTGACACATTATACTTTGAGAATTTTCATGAATGTTAGGTTGATTTTATTAGTTTAGCAGGATGGCTATTGTTGAGTGAGGAAAAATGTTTCTCTTGTTGCTTTGTTTTCACTGCATCGAAATTCATGCTCGCTGTAGCGAAAAACTCTGGGGTTTGGAGGGGTTTTAAATAGGAATGAACTAAATTGCATTGTTTGAAACAAGTGCATCATGATTTTAAATTTTTCCTAATTGTTGCTTGTTCCCTTCCTTGTTCACTCACTGGGTTTATACTCACCATTTTCAAATTCATGTTTTCAGATCACGAGGTAGCCGATAATTAGGACGAGGTGTCCTTGTAGATCTGTGTACATCTTCTGGTAGGTGTCTCGGCATTCGGTAGCTGTATATCCATCCGAGTCACTCCGCTGGAGGTCGAGTATTATTTTGTTATGTATAGATGAACTTAAATGTAAATTTTAAAAGAGTAATGCCAGTACGAGTTGGCAATGTGTATCACTATTTTGACTCAAAGTCATGAAATACGACTTAGTGATAATAAATAGAATCATAAGTAAAATAAATAATAGGCTTGCTTGGATTTAGTGGATTATGTCCATTGGACCCATGCGCCGGTCATGACCCGGAATTTGGGTCGTGACAGTATTGGTATCAGAGCCCTAGGTTTGTCTAGGTCCTAGAACTTCCTTTTTGTTAGTCCAGCGGAGAGTCGGGTCTTTATGTGGGAACTTCAGTTGTAAAGTGTGAACCGCGGCACATTTTACAACCAAATGACCGCATAGATTCCCTATCTTAGAAACCACCTGTTGCTTTAAGTATGATTATAATATGTGTTTAATAACAGGCGTTTGCTTTTGTCTAGGTAAGAATGCCGCCTAAGACACGAGCCGCCTCAAGACGGGCAGGGGAGCAAGATGTTCCCATTGAGATGGCAGATAGACCACGGGCATCCACCCAGAGAGGCCGAGGTAGACGTGGCAGGGTCACTAGGCCGGTGGGGTTGGATACGCCTGTGAGTAGGCAAGAAGAGGGACAGTCCTCAGGTGATGTAGATAGACACCCAGCTAGGGGTATTACTATTGAGGATTTGGCGGCAGGCCTACAGGGAGTTAACCGGGTTGTAGAGATGATGGCGACCCGCATGGAAGATATACAAAGGGTAGTAGAGGGGAGACCTACAGTACAAGAATCCCCTAGCTCCCAAGGACAGGCCGATCACCAACATCATGAGGAGGAGAGGGGACATCTAGATATTTCTCTTCCTGACTTTCTCAAGCTTAAGCCTCCAACATTTTCAGGGTCTGATGCATCGGAGAAACCCCAGGTTTTCTTGGATAAGATGGAGAAAATTTGTAAAGCCTTGGGATGTTCTAGTGTTCGGTCAGTTGAGCTAGCCGCCTTCCAATTAGAGGATGTGGCGCAGGAATGGTATAGCTCTTTATGTAGAGGCAGACCGACTAATGCAACACCGTTGGCTTGGAGTGAGTTCAGTGTAGCCTTCTTAGATCGATTCTTACCACTCAGTGTGCGTAATGCTAGAGCTAGAGAGTTTGAGACTTTGGTACAGACTTCAAGCATGACGGTGTCTGAGTATGACATCAAGTTCACGCAGCTAGCTCGTTATGCGCCCTATCTCGTTTCTACTGAGGAGATGAAGATTCAGAGATTTGTGGATGGGTTAGTGGAGCCATTATTTAGGGCTGTGGCATCTCGAGATTTCACTACCTATTCTGCAGCAGTGGATCGTGCTCAACGCATCGAGATGAGGACCAATGAGAGTAGGGCTGCGAGAGATAGAGCAAAAAGGGGCAAGACAGAGGGTTATCAGGGCCGTAGAGATTTCAGCAGTGGTGGTTCATCTTCTAGCCGTCAGGGTCCACAGAGGGACTCACGGTTACCGCAGCAGGGGAGTGACGCACCTGGTGCTAATATTAGGGTGGGACAGAGAACCTTCAATTCTAGGAGGCAGCAAGATTCTAGACAGAGTAGTCAAGTCATTCGCTCTTGTGATACTTGTGGGAGACGACATAGTGGACGGTGCTTCCTTACTACAAAAACTTGTTACGGGTGCGGTCAACCTGGGCATATTAGGAGGGATTGTCCGATGGCACATCAATCACCAGATTCTGCTCGTGGTTCCACTCAGCCAGCTTCATCTGCTCCGTCAGTTGCTGTCTCATCTGGCCGGGAGGTTAGTGGATCGAGAGGTAGAGGTGCGGGTACTTCCTCTCAAGGCAGACCATCTGGGTTCGGACATCAAAGTTCTATTGGTAGAGGCCAAGCGAGGGTGTTTGCTTTAACACAGCAGGAGGCTCAAACATCCAATGCCGTGGTCTCAGGTATTCTCTCCGTTTGTAATATGAATGCTCGAGTACTATTTGATCCTGGTGCTACCCATTCTTTTATCTCTCCATGTTTTGCATCTCGGTTGGGTAGAGGTCGTGTTAGGAGAGAGGAACAATTAGTGGTGTCTACTCCTTTAAAGGAGATATTTGTGGCCGAGTGGGAATATGAGTCTTGTGTAGTGCGAGTCAAGGATAAAGACACTTCGGTGAATCTAGTGGTGCTAGACACCTTAGACTTTGATGTAATCTTGGGGATGAATTGGTTATCACCCTGTCATGCTAGTGTGGACTGCTATCATAAATTGGTTAGATTTGATTTCCCCGGTGAACCATCATTTAGTATTCAAGGGGATAGGAGTAATGCTCCAACCAATTTGATATCGGTCATATCTGCCAGAAGATTATTACGACAGGGTTGTATAGGTTACTTGGCTGTTGTAAAGGATAGTCAGGCAAAGATTGGAGATGTAACTCAAGTGTCGGTGGTGAAGGAGTTCGTGGATGTATTTCCTGAAGAGCTACCAGGTTTGCCTCCTGAACGGGAGGTTGAGTTTTGCATAGATTTGATTCCCGACACTAGACTTATATCCATACCCCCATATAGAATGGCACCTGCAGAGCTTAAAGAGCTTAAGGATCAGTTGGAGGATTTGTTGGATAAAGGTTTCATACGACCTAGTGTATCCCCATGGGGAGCACCAGTGTTATTTGTGAAGAAGAAAGATGGGTCACTTAGGCTGTGCATTGATTATCGACAGCTTAATAAAGTGACGGTGAAGAATAAATATCCTCTCCCAAGGATAGATGATTTATTTGATCAACTACAAGGAGCACAATGTTTTTCTAAGATAGATCTGCGATCTGGGTACCATCAGTTGAGAATCCGGAACGAAGATATACCCAAGACCGCATTTCGAACAAGATATGGGCACTATGAGTTCTTAGTGATGTCATTTGGGCTCACGAATGCTCCTGCAGCCTTTATGGATTTGATGAACCGAGTGTTCAAACCTTATTTGGATAAGTTTGTAGTGGTGTTTATTGATGATATTTTGATATATTCAAAGAGTCGAGAGGAGCATGAGCAGCATCTTAAGATAGTGCTCCAAATTTTGAGAGAACATCGATTGTATGCTAAGTTCTCCAAGTGTGAGTTTTGGCTCGAAAGTGTTGCATTCTTGGGGCATGTGGTATCTAAGGAGGGGATACGAGTTGATACAAAGAAAATTGAAGCAGTGGAAAAATGGCCAAGGCCAACATCAGTTACGGAGATTAGAAGCTTTGTGGGTTTAGCTGGCTATTATCGTCGCTTTGTGAAAGACTTCTCCAAAATAGTTGCCCCTTTGACTAAGCTGACACGTAAAGATACAAAATTTGAGTGGTCTGATGCTTGTGAGAATAGTTTTGAGAAGCTTAAGGCATGTCTCACCACAGCTCTAGTGTTAAGCCTGCCGCAAGGCACAGGGGGTTACACGGTGTTTTGTGATGCATCGGGGGTTGGTTTAGGATGTGTATTGATGCAACATGGGAAGGTGATTGCGTATGCATCTAGGCAACTTAAAAGGCATGAGCAGAATTACCCCATACACGATTTGGAAATGGCAGCAATCGTGTTTGCCTTAAAGATTTGGAGACATTACTTGTATGGTGAGACTTGCGAGATATACACGGACCACAAAAGTCTGAAGTATATATTTCAGCAGAGGGATCTTAACTTACGGCAACATAGATGGATGGAGTTGCTAAAGGATTATGATTGTACTATTCTTTATCATCCCGGTAAGGCCAATGTAGTGGCGGATGCCTTGAGTCAAAAATCAATGGGAAGCTTGGCACATATTTCCATTGGTAGGAGATCTTTGGTTAGAGAGATCCATAGTTTGGGAGACATAGGTATGCGTTTGGAAGTTGCGGAGACAAATGCTTTGTTAGCACACTTTAGAGTGAGGCCTATTTTAATGGACAGGATTAAAGAAGCACAAAGTAAAGATGAATTTGTGATTAAGGCCTTAGAGGATCCTCAGGGTAGGAAAGGAAAAATGTTTACTAAAGGCACAGATGGAGTGTTGAGGTATGGAACCAGACTTTATGTGCCTGATGGTGACGGGTTGAGGAGAGAAATATTAGAGGAAGCTCACATGGCAGCTTATGTGGTACATCCAGGGGCTACAAAAATGTATCAAGATTTGAAAGAGGTGTATTGGTGGGAAGGACTTAAGAGAGATGTAGCTGAGTTTGTCTCCAAGTGCCTAGTTTGTCAGCAGGTTAAGGCCGAGAATCAAAAGCCTGCAGGGCTACTACAGCCATTACCAGTACCCGAGTGGAAGTGGGAACATATTGCTATGGACTTTGTAACGGGTTTGCCTCGAACCAGTGGGGGATATGATTCAATTTGGATAGTAGTGGACCGGTTAACAAAGTCAGCTCATTTTCTTCCGGTTAAGACTACTTATGGGGCTGCCCAATATGCTCGAGTTTATGTGGATGAGATAGTGCGACTACATGGTATTCCCATTTCTATAGTATCTGACAGAGGAGCTCAGTTTACTAGTAGGTTTTGGGGAAAGTTGCAAGAAGCATTGGGCACTAAGTTGGATTTCAGCACAGCTTTCCACCCTCAGACTGATGGACAATCTGAACGGACCATACAGACATTGGAGGATATGTTGAGGGCTTGTGTGATAGACCTTGGTGTCAGGTGGGAACAATATTTACCCTTAGTGGAATTTGCCTACAACAACAGTTTCCAAACTAGCATCCAAATGGCACCATTTGAGGCCTTATATGGACGAAGATGTAGGTCACCCATTGGATGGCTAGAGGTGGGAGAAAGGAAACTTTTGGGGCCTGAATTGGTGCAGGATGCAACCGAGAAAATACACATGATCCGTCAAAGGATGTTAACAGCACAAAGTAGACAGAAATCATATGCTGATAACCGACGGAGAGACTTGGAGTTCCAAGTAGGAGATCATGTATTTTTGAAAGTTTCGCCAACTAAAGGGATAATGAGGTTTGGCAAGAAAGGGAAGTTAAGTCCTCGGTATATAGGGCCATTCGAGATCTTAGAAAAGGTTGGAGCGGTGGCTTATCGTTTGGCATTACCACCAGACCTCTCTAATATTCATCCCGTGTTTCATGTATCCATGCTTAGGAAGTACAACCCAGATCCATCACATGTAATACGGTATGAAGCAATTCAGTTGCAAGATGATCTAACCTATGAGGAACAACCGGTAGCTATCCTTGATAGGCAAGTTAAAAAGCTCCGTTCAAAGGATGTAGCCTCAGTGAAAGTGTTGTGGCGGAATCACACTAGCGAGGAGGTAACGTGGGAAGCTGAGGATGAGATGCGGACAAAGCATCCACACCTCTTCGATATGTAAAGGTAAGCCACTCTACATTGAATTTAAATTCGGGGACCGAATTTTTATTAGTGGGGGAGAATGTGAGACCCTGTCAAGCTCGATTAAAAGACGGTATTGTATCGAGTGGTACAATTAAGTTAAATCGAGCCTTGAACTAGTTCAAATAGAAATTCTAAGAGGAATTTGAAAATTTTAAAACCAACAGAATGGTTTAGAATAGTGATTTGGAGTTCAAGGTCCAGTTTGGAGTCCATCAGAAAATTGACCGATTAGGGACAAAACGGTCATTTTACCATTTGATGATAAAATGGAGATTTTTAGCCAAGATTTGATCACATTTGACCAAGAATAATTATATGAAATATAATTATGATTATTGGAGTATAAAATGATGTTTAGTAGTGAAAAATTTTGATTCTCGGTATTTATAGAGCACAAGGGCAAAATGGTAATTTTGCCACTAGTGGACTAAACGAAAATTTTTTTTTAAACAATTTTTGCCCCATTTAGTTAATATTGATCAATGTTAGTGTTATTTTAGGTTGAAAAGTAGAAATAATGAGATTCCGGTACATTTCAGAGTATAAGGGCAAAATCGTAATTTTTTTTGTCTCGGGGGCAAATCAGTAAAATTTTCGGCCCAGCACTTGTCAAGACCAAGGGATTTTAATTGTGGTAGGATTGGATAAATACCAGAATATTTGTGGTGGAAAATTAAGAAGAAAAAGTCAAAAAGTTAAAAATTTGGCCAATAAGCATGTGACACATGGCATGCTTGATTATTTTATTATTTTCTATAGAAATCAGCCCATTAAATCCCCAATTCCCTCACCATATTCGGCCTAGACATCCAGCAACCAGAAAAAAGGAAGAACAAAAGGAAAAACAAGAAAACCTAGGTAGAAATTCAAAGAAAAAGTGAAGAAATCAAGGAAACAAGCTAGGTAAGTTAAAATTTCTTTAATTCTCCTTGATACCTAGCTTACCCATGCTTTTGTTCTTGATTTCCATGGTTGAATATTGAGTTATCATGATGAATTCAATTCTGAAAAATGGGTATGGAAGAGGAATTGTTGTTGGAATAATTTGATTTTAGACTATGTTAGTGTTTAGGGATAGTTAAGCATGGTTATGAACAAAAACACAAAAGAAATATTCAATTTCTCTAGGGTTCCTTGTTGGCTGAACCATGAGGGCTGAATATCAATGGGGTATTGTTTTTATTTCAAGGAAAATGGCATGGAAAATGATGAAGTAAGGTGAAACGGTTATGTAGAAAAAGATTCGATGCTAGTACACCAAATGACCAAATTTTTTTCTATAAGGAATTGTGAGGGTTCTAATGCTGAATTTGGCTTTATTTAAATGTATGTGGTAAATTAAGGTATTAGAGGAGAAATGAATTAATTTGGAGGTGATTTGGACACAATCGCCGATTAATCGGGTGATCGGTCAAATTTAATCGATACCGTGATTAAGCGGTAATCAGACATATTTTTGCATTACATATCAAGCATTAGTAGTTTAAATTAATTTATATCAATTTAGGGACAATATAGTAAATTCCTCGACTTTGTTATTTGTCAAGGTGGTGAGACGTCCGGAAAAGGCAAAGGAATTACGCCTGAGGACTATTAGTCAGAGTTCACCCAGAATCCGAATTTTCAACACCTGTGAGTGGACTGCCTATCAAAATTGTTTTGGGAATATGACTATTTTAAACAAAGTGTTTGAATGATTTTATGAAATTTTTCATGAAAATGAATGCCTTGGGAACAAGCTTTTGAGAAAAGGTTTATGTTATGAAATGTGGTTATTATGGATTTCTATGTGGCTGCATTATGTTGATATACATATATGCTTGAATATAATGTTGTGTAATTATGTTGACTCGGCTATGTGCGAGTAGGGAGTGTGCATAAGCCGAGGATGACCCGGTTATGTGCGAGTAGGGAGTGCGCATAATCCGGTGATGACCCAGCCATGTGCGAGTAGGGAGTGCGCATGAGCTGGTGATGATGATGATGGGTTGATGAGATGATGATGATGGGTATATACGTATATATATATATATACATATGTAAATGTGTGTGATATAGCAAATTGATGGACAATGATTTATGGTTGTAATGTACGTAAAATTTGACACATTATACTTTGAGAATTTTCATGAATGTTAGGTTGATTTTATTAGTTTAGCAGGATGGCTATTGTTGAGTGAGGAAAAATGTTTCTCTTGTTGCTTTGTTTTCACTGCATCGAAATTCATGCTCGCTGTAGCGAAAAACTCTGGGGTTTGGAGGGGTTTTAAATAGGAATGAACTAAATTGCATTGTTTGAAACAAGTGCATCATGATTTTAAATTTTTCCTAATTGTTGCTTGTTCCCTTCCTTGTTCACTCACTGGGTTTATACTCACCATTTTCAAATTCATGTTTTCAGATCACGAGGTAGCCGATAATTAGGACGAGGTGTCCTTGTAGATCTGTGTACATCTTCTGGTAGGTGTCTCGGCATTCGGTAGCTGTATATCCATCCGAGTCACTCCGCTGGAGGTCGAGTATTATTTTGTTATGTATAGATGAACTTAAATGTAAATTTTAAAAGAGTAATGCCAGTACGAGTTGGCAATGTGTATCACTATTTTGACTCAAAGTCATGAAATACGACTTAGTGATAATAAATAGAATCATAAGTAAAATAAATAATAGGCTTGCTTGGATTTAGTGGATTATGTCCATTGGACCCATGCGCCGGTCATGACCCGGAATTTGGGTCGTGACATAAGGCTTTCGAAGGCATGAGTGACTGCAAATGGACTTTTCCTGTCAATGGATGGCTTTCGCTTCACGTTTCCTAAGGTAAACATTCAATTACAATCTGTCTTAATGAAAAATGTAAAAAAATACAACTTAAAATCAATAATAAGATTATAAAACCCTTTAAGGCGAGTAATACGGCTTTTGAAGCCATCAGTGGCTATAAATGGCCTTTTCTTGTCAATCGATCGCTTTCACCTCACGTTTCTGAAGGTAAACAGTCAATTTTAATATGTTTTAATGAAAAATGTAAAAAAATTCAATTTAAAATTAAAAACGAGATCATAAAACCATTTAAAGAGGGGAATATGGCTTTCGAAGGCATGAGTATGCAAATGGACTTTTCTTGTCAATGGATGGCTTTCGCTTCACGTTTCTCAAGGTCAACATTCAATTACAATCTGTCTTAATGAAAAATGTAAAAAAATACAAGTTAAAATCAATAATAAGATTATAAAAGCCTTTAAGGTGGGTAATAAGGCTTTTGAAGCCATGAGTGACTATAAATGAACTTATTATGTCAATGGATGGCTTTCGCTTCATGCTTCCCAAGGCAAACATTTAATTACAATATGTTTTAATGAAAAATGTAAAAAAATTCAACTTTAAATTAATAACGAGATTATAAAACCATTTAAAGAGGGGAATAAGGATTTCGAAGGCATGAGTGACTGCAAATGGACTTTTCTTGTCAATGGGTGGCTTTCGCTTCACGTTTCCCGAGGTAAACATTCAATTACAATCTGTCTTAATGAAAAATGTAAAAAAATACAACTTAAAATCAATAATAAGATTATAAAACCCTTTCAAGCGAGTAATAAGGCTTTAGAAGCCATGAGTGACTATAAATGGACTTTACTTGTCAATCGATAACTTTCACTTCACGTTTCCCAAGGTAAACATTAAATTTTAATCTGTTTTAATGAAAAATGTGAAAAAATTCAATTTAAAATTAATAACGAGATCATAAAACCATTTAAAGAGGGGAATAAGGCTTTCGAAGGCACGAGCGACTGCAAATGGACTTTTCTTGTCAATGGATGGCTTTCGCTTTACGTTTCCCGAGGTAAACATTCAATTACAATCTGTCTTAATGAAAAATGTAAAAAAATACAACTTAAAATGAATAATAAGATTATAAAATCCTTTAAGGCGAGTAATAAGGCTTTTGAAGCCATGAGTGGCTATAAATGGCCTTTTCTTGTCAATCGATCGCTTTCACCTCACGTTTCTCAAGGTAAATATTCAATCTTAATCTGTTTTAATGAAAAATGTAAAAAAATTCCTTTTAAAATTAATAACGAGATCATAAAACCATTTAAAGAAGGGAATAAGGCTTTCGAAGGCATGAGTGATGCAAATGGACTTTTCTTGTCAATGGATGGCTTTCGCTTCACGTTTCTTGAGGTAAACATTGAACTACAATCTGTCTTAACGAAAAAGGTAAAAAAATACAAGTTAAAATCAATAATAAGATTATAAAACCCTTTAATGCGAGTAATAAGGCTTTTGAAGCCATGAGTGACTATAAATGGCCTTTTCTTGTCAATCGATCGCTTTCACCTCACATTTCTCAAGGTTAACATTAAATATTAATTTGTTTTAATGAAAAATGTAAAAAAAATTAATTGAAAATTAATAACGAGATCATAAAACCATTTAAAGAGAGGAAAAAGGCTTTCGAAGGTATGAGTAACTGTAACTGGACTTTTGTTGTCAGTGGATGGCTTTCTCTTCACGTTTCCCAAGGTAAACATTCAATTACAATCTGTCTTAATGAAAAATGTAAAACAATTCAAGTTAAAATCAATAATAAGATTATAAAACCCTTTAAAGCGACTAATAACGCTTTCGAAGGCATGAGTGACTACAAATGGACTTTTCTTGTCAATGGATGGCTTTCGCTTCACGTTTCTTAGGGTAAACATTCAATTTTAATCTGTTTTAATGAAAAATGTAAAAAAATTCAATTTAAAATTAATAACGACATCATAAAACCATTTAAAGAGGGGAATAAGGCTTTCGAAGGCATGAGTGACTGCAAATGGACTTTTCCTGTCAATGGATGGCTTTCGCTTTACGTTTCCTGAGGTAAACATTCAATTACAATCTGTCTTAATGAAAAATGTAAACAAATACAACTTAAAATCAATAATAAAATTATAAAACCCTTTAAGGCGAGTAATACGGCTTTTGAAGCCATGAGTGGCTATAAATGGCCTTTTCTTGTCAATCGATCGCTTTCACCTCACGTTTCTAAAGGTAAACAGTCAATTTTAATATGTTTTAATAAAAAAAGTAAAAAAATTCAATTTAAAATTAATAACGAGATCATAAAACAATTTAAAGAGGGGAATAAGGCTTTCGAAGGCACGAGCGACTGCAAATGGACTTTTCTTGTCAATGGATGGCTTTCGTTTCACGTTTCCCGAGGTAAACATTCAATTACAATCTGTCTTAATGAAAAATGTAAAAAAATACAACTTAAAATGAATAATAAGATTATAAAATCCTTTAAGGCGAGTAATAAGGCTTTTGAAGCCATGAGTGGCTATAAATGGCCTTTTCTTGTCAATCGATCGCTTTCACCTCACGTTTCTCAACGTAAATATTCAATCTTAATCTGTTTTAATGAAAAATGTAAAAAAATTCCTTTTAAAATTAATAACGAGATCATAAAACCATTTAAAGAAGGGAATAAGGCTTTCGAAGGCATGAGTGATGCAAATGGACTTTTCTTGTCAATGGATGGCTTTCGCTTCACGTTTCTTGAGGTAAACATTCAACTACAATCTGTCTTAATGAAAAATGTAAAAAAATACAAGTTAAAATCAATAATAAGATTATAAAACCCTTTAATGCGAGTAATAAGGCTTTTGAAGCCATGAGTGACTATAAATGGCCTTTTCTTGTCAATCGATCGCTTTCACCTCACATTTCTCAAGGTTAACATTAAATATTAATTTGTTTTAATGAAAAATGTAAAAAAAATTAATTGAAAATTAATAACGAGATCATAAAACCATTTAAAGAGGGGAAAAAGGCTTTCGAAGGTATGAGTAACTGTAACTGGACTTTTGTGGTCAGTGGATGGCTTTCTCTTCACGTTTCCCAAGGTAAACATTCAATTACAATCTGTCTTAATGAAAAATGTAAAACAATTCAAGTTAAAATCAATAATAAGATTATAAAACCCTTTAAAGCGACTAATAACGCTTTCGAAGGCATGAGTGACTACAAATGGACTTTTCTTGTCAATGGATGGCTTTCGCTTCACGTTTCTTAGGGTAAACATTCAATTTTAATCTGTTTTAATGAAAAATGTAAAAAAATTCAATTTAAAATTAATAACGACATCATAAAACCATTTAAAGAGGGGAATAAGGCTTTCGAAGGCATGAGTGACAGCAAATGGACTTTTCCTGTCAATGGATGGCTTTCGCTTTACGTTTCCTGAGGTAAACATTCAATTACAATCTGTCTTAATGAAAAATGTAAAAAAATACAACTTAAAATCAATAATAAGATTATAAAACCCTTTAAGGCGAGTAATACGGCTTTTGAAGCCATGAGTGGCTATAAATGGCCTTTTCTTGTCAATCGATCGCTTTCACCTCACGTTTCTAAAGGTAAACAGTCAATTTTAATATGTTTTAATGAAAAAAGTAAAAAAATTAAATTTAAAATTAATAACGAGATCATAAAACCATTTAAAGAGGGGAATAAGGCTTTCGAAGGCACGAGCGACTGCAAATGGACTTTTCTTGTCAATGGATGGCTTTCGCTTCACGTTTCCCGAGGTAAACATTCAATTACAATCTGTCTTAATGAAAAATATAAAAAAATACAACTTAAAATGAATAATAAGATTATAAAATCCTTTAAGGCGAGTAATAAGGCTTTTGAAGTCATGAGTGGCTATAAATGGCCTTTTCTTGTCAATCGATCGCTTTCACCTCACGTTTCTCAACGTAAATATTCAATCTTAATCTGTTTTAATGAAAAATGTAAAAAAATTCCTTTTAAAATTAATAACGAGATCATAAAACCATTTAAAGAAGGGAATAAGGCTTTCGAAGGCATGAGTGATGCAAATGGACTTTTCTTGTCAATGGATGGCTTTCGCTTCACGTTTCTTGAGGTAAACATTCAACTACAATCTGTCTTAATGAAAAATGTAAAAAAATACAAGTTAAAATCAATAATAAGATTATAAAACCCTTTAATGCGAGTAATAAGGCTTTTGAAGCCATGAGTGACTATAAATGGCCTTTTCTTGTCAATCGATCGCTTTCACCTCACATTTCTCAAGGTTAACATTAAATATTAATTTGTTTTAATGAAAAATGTAAAAAAAATTAATTGAAAATTAATAACGAGATCATAAAACCATTTAAAGAGGGGAAAAAGGCTTTCGAAGGTATGAGTAACTGTAACAGGACTTTTTTTGTCAGTGGATGGCTTTCTCTTCACGTTTCCCAAGGTAAACATTCAATTACAATCTGTCTTAATGAAAAATGTAAAACAATTCAAGTTAAAATCAATAATAAGATTATAAAACCCTTTAAAGCGACTAATAACGCTTTCGAAGGCATGAGTGACTACAAATGGACTTTTCTTGTCAATGGATGGCTTTCGCTTCACGTTTCTTAGGGTAAACATTCAATTTTAATCTGTTTTAATGAAAAATGTAAAAAAATTCAATTTAAAATTAATAACGACATCATAAAACCATTTAAAGAGGGGAATAAGGCTTTCGAAGGCATGAGTGACAGCAAATGGACTTTTCCTGTCAATGGATGGCTTTCGCTTTACGTTTCCTGAGGTAAACATTCAATTACAATCTGTCTTAATGAAAAATGTAAAAAAATACAACTTAAAATCAATAATAAGATTATAAAACCCTTTAAGGCGAGTAATACGGCTTTTGAAGCCATGAGTGGCTATAAATGGCCTTTTCTTGTCAATCGATCGCTTTCACCTCACGTTTCTAAAGGTAAACAGTCAATTTTAATATGTTTTAATGAAAAAAGTAAAAAAATTAAATTTAAAATTAATAACGAGATCATAAAACCATTTAAAGAGGGGAATAAGGCTTTCGAAGGCACGAGCGACTGCAAATGGACTTTTCTTGTCAATGGATGGCTTTCGCTTCACGTTTCCCGAGGTAAACATTCAATTACAATCTGTCTTAATGAAAAATATAAAAAAATACAACTTAAAATGAATAATAAGATTATAAAATCCTTTAAGGCGAGTAATAAGGCTTTTGAAGTCATGAGTGGCTATAAATGGCCTTTTCTTGTCAATCGATCGCTTTCACCTCACGTTTCTCAACGTAAATATTCAATCTTAATCTGTTTTAATGAAAAATGTAAAAAAATTCCTTTTAAAATTAATAACGAGATCATAAAACCATTTAAAGAAGGGAATAAGGCTTTCGAAGGCATGAGTGATGCAAATGGACTTTTCTTGTCAATGGATGGCTTTCGCTTCACGTTTCTTGAGGTAAACATTCAACTACAATCTGTCTTAATGAAAAATGTAAAAAAATACAAGTTAAAATCAATAATAAGATTATAAAACCCTTTAATGCGAGTAATAAGGCTTTTGAAGCCATGAGTGACTATAAATGGCCTTTTCTTGTCAATCGATCGCTTTCACCTCACATTTCTCAAGGTTAACATTAAATATTAATTTGTTTTAATGAAAAATGTAAAAAAAATTAATTGAAAATTAATAACGAGATCATAAAACCATTTAAAGAGGGGAAAAAGGCTTTCGAAGGTATGAGTAACTGTAACAGGACTTTTTTTGTCAGTGGATGGCTTTCTCTTCACGTTTCCCAAGGTAAACATTCAATTACAATCTGTCTTAATGAAAAATGTAAAACAATTCAAGTTAAAATCAATAATAAGATTATAAAACCCTTTAAAGCGACTAATAACGCTTTCGAAGGCATGAGTGACTACAAATGGACTTTTCTTGTCAATGGATGGCTTTCGCTTCACGTTTCTTAGGGTAAACATTCAATTTTAATCTGTTTTAATGAAAAATGTAAAAAAATTCAATTTAAAATTAATAACGACATCATAAAACCATTTAAAGAGGGGAATAAGGCTTTCGAAGGCATGAGTGACAGCAAATGGACTTTTCCTGTCAATGGATGGCTTTCGCTATACGTTTCCTGAGGTAAACATTCAATTACAATCTGTCTTAATGAAAAATGTAAAAAAATACAACTTAAAATCAATAATAAGATTATAAAACCCTTTAAGGCGAGTAATACGGCTTTTGAAGCCATGAGTGGCTATAAATGGCCTTTTCTTGTCAATCGATCGCTTTCACCTCACGTTTCTAAAGGTAAACAGTCAATTTTAATATGTTTTAATGAAAAAAGTAAAAAAATTAAATTTAAAATTAATAACGAGATCATAAAACCATTTAAAGAGGGGAATAAGGCTTTCGAAGGCACGAGCGACTGCAAATGGACTTTTCTTGTCAATGGATGGCTTTCGCTTCACGTTTCCCGAGGTAAACATTCAATTACAATCTGTCTTAATGAAAAATATAAAAAAATACAACTTAAAATGAATAATAAGATTATAAAATCCTTTAAGGCGAGTAATAAGGCTTTTGAAGTCATGAGTGGCTATAAATGGCCTTTTCTTGTCAATCGATCGCTTTCACCTCACGTTTCTCAACGTAAATATTCAATCTTAATCTGTTTTAATGAAAAATGTAAAAAAATTCCTTTTAAAATTAATAACGAGATCATAAAACCATTTAAAGAAGGGAATAAGGCTTTCGAAGGCATGAGTGATGCAAATGGACTTTTCTTGTCAATGGATGGCTTTCGCTTCACGTTTCTTGAGGTAAACATTCAACTACAATCTGTCTTAATGAAAAATGTAAAAAAATACAAGTTAAAATCAATAATAAGATTATAAAACCCTTTAATGCGAGTAATAAGGCTTTTGAAGCCATGAGTGACTATAAATGGCCTTTTCTTGTCAATCGATCGCTTTCACCTCACATTTCTCAAGGTTAACATTAAATATTAATTTGTTTTAATGAAAAATGTAAAAAAAATTAATTGAAAATTAATAACGAGATCATAAAACCATTTAAAGAGGGGAAAAAGGCTTTCGAAGGTATGAGTAACTGTAACTGGACTTTTGTTGTCAGTGGATGGCTTTCTCTTCACGTTTCCCAAGGTAAACATTCAATTACAATCTGTCTTAATGAAAAATGTAAAACAATTCAAGTTAAAATCAATAATAAGATTATAAAACCCTTTAAAGCGACTAATAACGCTTTCGAAGGCATGAGTGACTACAAATGGACTTTTCTTGTCAATGGATGGCTTTCGCTTCACGTTTCTTAGGGTAAACATTCAATTTTAATCTGTTTTAATGAAAAATGTAAAAAAATTCAATTTAAAATTAATAACGACATCATAAAACCATTTAAAGAGGGGAATAAGGCTTTCGAAGGCATGAGTGACAGCAAATGGACTTTTCCTGTCAATGGATGGCTTTCGCTTTACGTTTCCTGAGGTAAACATTCAATTACAATCTGTCTTAATGAAAAATGTAAAAAAATACAACTTAAAATCAATAATAAGATTATAAAACCCTTTAAGGCGAGTAATACGGCTTTTGAAGCCATGAGTGGCTATAAATGGCCTTTTCTTGTCAATCGATCGCTTTCACCTCACGTTTCTAAAGGTAAACAGTCAATTTTAATATGTTTTAATGAAAAAAGTAAAAAAATTAAATTTAAAATTAATAACGAGATCATAAAACCATTTAAAGAGGGGAATAAGGCTTTCGAAGGCACGAGCGACTTCAAATGGACTTTTCTTGTCAATGGATGGCTTTCGCTTCACGTTTCCCGAGGTAAACATTCAATTACAATCTGTCTTAATGAAAAATATAAAAAAATACAACTTAAAATGAATAATAAGATTATAAAATCCTTTAAGGCGAGTAATAAGGCTTTTGAAGTCATGAGTGGCTATAAATGGCCTTTTCTTGTCAATCGATCGCTTTCACCTCACGTTTCTCAACGTAAATATTCAATCTTAATCTGTTTTAATGAAAAATGTAAAAAAATTCCTTTTAAAATTAATAACGAGATCATAAAACCATTTAAAGAAGGGAATAAGGCTTTCGAAGGCATGAGTGATGCAAATGGACTTTTCTTGTCAATGGATGGCTTTCGCTTCACGTTTCTTGAGGTAAACATTCAACTACAATCTGTCTTAATGAAAAATGTAAAAAAATACAAGTTAAAATCAATAATAAGATTATAAAACCCTTTAATGCGAGTAATAAGGCTTTTGAAGCCATGAGTGACTATAAATGGCCTTTTCTTGTCAATCGATCGCTTTCACCTCACATTTCTCAAGGTTAACATTAAATATTAATTTGTTTTAATGAAAAATGTAAAAAAAATTAATTGAAAATTAATAACGAGATCATAAAACCATTTAAAGAGGGGAAAAAGGCTTTCGAAGGTATGAGTAACTGTAACAGGACTTTTTTTGTCAGTGGATGGCTTTCTCTTCACGTTTCCCAAGGTAAACATTCAATTACAATCTGTCTTAATGAAAAATGTAAAACAATTCAAGTTAAAATCAATAATAAGATTATAAAACCCTTTAAAGCGACTAATAACGCTTTCGAAGGCATGAGTGACTACAAATGGACTTTTCTTGTCAATGGATGGCTTTCGCTTCACGTTTCTTAGGGTAAACATTCAATTTTAATCTGTTTTAATGAAAAATGTAAAAAAATTCAATTTAAAATTAATAACGACATCATAAAACCATTTAAAGAGGGGAATAAGGCTTTCGAAGGCATGAGTGACAGCAAATGGACTTTTCCTGTCAATGGATGGCTTTCGCTTTACGTTTCCTGAGGTAAACATTCAATTACAATCTGTCTTAATGAAAAATGTAAAAAAATACAACTTAAAATCAATAATAAGATTATAAAACCCTTTAAGGCGAGTAATACGGCTTTTGAAGCCATGAGTGGCTATAAATGGCCTTTTCTTGTCAATCGATCGCTTTCACCTCACGTTTCTAAAGGTAAACAGTCAATTTTAATATGTTTTAATGAAAAAAGTAAAAAAATTAAATTTAAAATTAATAACGAGATCATAAAACCATTTAAAGAGGGGAATAAGGCTTTCGAAGGCACGAGCGACTGCAAATGGACTTTTCTTGTCAATGGATGGCTTTCGCTTCACGTTTCCCGAGGTAAACATTCAATTACAATCTGTCTTAATGAAAAATATAAAAAAATACAACTTAAAATGAATAATAAGATTATAAAATCCTTTAAGGCGAGTAATAAGGCTTTTGAAGTCATGAGTGGCTATAAATGGCCTTTTCTTGTCAATCGATCGCTTTCACCTCACGTTTCTCAACGTAAATATTCAATCTTAATCTGTTTTAATGAAAAATGTAAAAAAATTCCTTTTAAAATTAATAACGAGATCATAAAACCATTTAAAGAAGGGAATAAGGCTTTCGAAGGCATGAGTGATGCAAATGGACTTTTCTTGTCAATGGATGGCTTTCGCTTCACGTTTCTTGAGGTAAACATTCAACTACAATCTGTCTTAATGAAAAATGTAAAAAAATACAAGTTAAAATCAATAATAAGATTATAAAACCCTTTAATGCGAGTAATAAGGCTTTTGAAGCCATGAGTGACTATAAATGGCCTTTTCTTGTCAATCGATCGCTTTCACCTCACATTTCTCAAGGTTAACATTAAATATTAATTTGTTTTAATGAAAAATGTAAAAAAAATTAATTGAAAATTAATAACGAGATCATAAAACCATTTAAAGAGGGGAAAAAGGCTTTCGAAGGTATGAGTAACTGTAACTGGACTTTTGTTGTCAGTGGATGGCTTTCTCTTCACGTTTCCCAAGGTAAACATTCAATTACAATCTGTCTTAATGAAAAATGTAAAACAATTCAAGTTAAAATCAATAATAAGATTATAAAACCCTTTAAAGCGACTAATAACGCTTTCGAAGGCATGAGTGACTACAAATGGACTTTTCTTGTCAATGGATGGCTTTCGCTTCACGTTTCTTAGGGTAAACATTCAATTTTAATCTGTTTTAATGAAAAATGTAAAAAAATTCAATTTAAAATTAATAACGACATCATAAAACCATTTAAAGAGGGGAATAAGGCTTTCGAAGGCATGAGTGACAGCAAATGGACTTTTCCTGTCAATGGATGGCTTTCGCTTTACGTTTCCTGAGGTAAACATTCAATTACAATCTGTCTTAATGAAAAATGTAAAAAAATACAACTTAAAATCAATAATAAGATTATAAAACCCTTTAAGGCGAGTAATACGGCTTTTGAAGCCATGAGTGGCTATAAATGGCCTTTTCTTGTCAATCGATCGCTTTCACCTCACGTTTCTAAAGGTAAACAGTCAATTTTAATATGTTTTAATGAAAAAAGTAAAAAAATTAAATTTAAAATTAATAACGAGATCATAAAACCATTTAAAGAGGGGAATAAGGCTTTCGAAGGCACGAGCGACTTCAAATGGACTTTTCTTGTCAATGGATGGCTTTCGCTTCACGTTTCCCGAGGTAAACATTCAATTACAATCTGTCTTAATGAAAAATATAAAAAAATACAACTTAAAATGAATAATAAGATTATAAAATCCTTTAAGGCGAGTAATAAGGCTTTTGAAGTCATGAGTGGCTATAAATGGCCTTTTCTTGTCAATCGATCGCTTTCACCTCACGTTTCTCAACGTAAATATTCAATCTTAATCTGTTTTAATGAAAAATGTAAAAAAATTCCTTTTAAAATTAATAACGAGATCATAAAACCATTTAAAGAAGGGAATAAGGCTTTCGAAGGCATGAGTGATGCAAATGGACTTTTCTTGTCAATGGATGGCTTTCGCTTCACGTTTCTTGAGGTAAACATTCAACTACAATCTGTCTTAATGAAAAATGTAAAAAAATACAAGTTAAAATCAATAATAAGATTATAAAACCCTTTAATGCGAGTAATAAGGCTTTTGAAGCCATGAGTGACTATAAATGGCCTTTTCTTGTCAATCGATCGCTTTCACCTCACATTTCTCAAGGTTAACATTAAATATTAATTTGTTTTAATGAAAAATGTAAAAAAAATTAATTGAAAATTAATAACGAGATCATAAAACCATTTAAAGAGGGGAAAAAGGCTTTCGAAGGTATGAGTAACTGTAACAGGACTTTTTTTGTCAGTGGATGGCTTTCTCTTCACGTTTCCCAAGGTAAACATTCAATTACAATCTGTCTTAATGAAAAATGTAAAACAATTCAAGTTAAAATCAATAATAAGATTATAAAACCCTTTAAAGCGACTAATAACGCTTTCGAAGGCATGAGTGACTACAAATGGACTTTTCTTGTCAATGGATGGCTTTCGCTTCACGTTTCTTAGGGTAAACATTCAATTTTAATCTGTTTTAATGAAAAATGTAAAAAAATTCAATTTAAAATTAATAACGACATCATAAAACCATTTAAAGAGGGGAATAAGGCTTTCGAAGGCATGAGTGACAGCAAATGGACTTTTCCTGTCAATGGATGGCTTTCGCTTTACGTTTCCTGAGGTAAACATTCAATTACAATCTGTCTTAATGAAAAATGTAAAAAAATACAACTTAAAATCAATAATAAGATTATAAAACCCTTTAAGGCGAGTAATACGGCTTTTGAAGCCATGAGTGGCTATAAATGGCCTTTTCTTGTCAATCGATCGCTTTCACCTCACGTTTCTAAAGGTAAACAGTCAATTTTAATATGTTTTAATGAAAAAAGTAAAAAAATTAAATTTAAAATTAATAACGAGATCATAAAACCATTTAAAGAGGGGAATAAGGCTTTCGAAGGCACGAGCGACTGCAAATGGACTTTTCTTGTCAATGGATGGCTTTCGCTTCACGTTTCCCGAGGTAAACATTCAATTACAATCTGTCTTAATGAAAAATATAAAAAAATACAACTTAAAATGAATAATAAGATTATAAAATCCTTTAAGGCGAGTAATAAGGCTTTTGAAGTCATGAGTGGCTATAAATGGCCTTTTCTTGTCAATCGATCGCTTTCACCTCACGTTTCTCAACGTAAATATTCAATCTTAATCTGTTTTAATGAAAAATGTAAAAAAATTCCTTTTAAAATTAATAACGAGATCATAAAACCATTTAAAGAAGGGAATAAGGCTTTCGAAGGCATGAGTGATGCAAATGGACTTTTCTTGTCAATGGATGGCTTTCGCTTCACGTTTCTTGAGGTAAACATTCAACTACAATCTGTCTTAATGAAAAATGTAAAAAAATACAAGTTAAAATCAATAATAAGATTATAAAACCCTTTAATGCGAGTAATAAGGCTTTTGAAGCCATGAGTGACTATAAATGGCCTTTTCTTGTCAATCGATCGCTTTCACCTCACATTTCTCAAGGTTAACATTAAATATTAATTTGTTTTAATGAAAAATGTAAAAAAAATTAATTGAAAATTAATAACGAGATCATAAAACCATTTAAAGAGGGGAAAAAGGCTTTCGAAGGTATGAGTAACTGTAACAGGACTTTTTTTGTCAGTGGATGGCTTTCTCTTCACGTTTCCCAAGGTAAACATTCAATTACAATCTGTCTTAATGAAAAATGTAAAACAATTCAAGTTAAAATCAATAATAAGATTATAAAACCCTTTAAAGCGACTAATAACGCTTTCGAAGGCATGAGTGACTACAAATGGACTTTTCTTGTCAATGGATGGCTTTCGCTTCACGTTTCTTAGGGTAAACATTCAATTTTAATCTGTTTTAATGAAAAATGTAAAAAAATTCAATTTAAAATTAATAACGACATCATAAAACCATTTAAAGAGGGGAATAAGGCTTTCGAAGGCATGAGTGACAGCAAATGGACTTTTCCTGTCAATGGATGGCTTTCGCTTTACGTTTCCTGAGGTAAACATTCAATTACAATCTGTCTTAATGAAAAATGTAAAAAAATACAACTTAAAATCAATAATAAGATTATAAAACCCTTTAAGGCGAGTAATACGGCTTTTGAAGCCATGAGTGGCTATAAATGGCCTTTTCTTGTCAATCGATCGCTTTCACCTCACGTTTCCAAAGGTAAACAGTCAATTTTAATATGTTTTAATGAAAAAAGTAAAAAAATTCAATTTAAAATTAATAGCGAGATCATAAAACCATTTAAAGAGGGGAATAAGGCTTTCGAAGGCACGAGCGACTGCAAATGGACTTTTCTTGTCAATGGATGGCTTTCGCTTCACGTTTCCCGAGGTAAACATTCAATTACAATCTGTCTTAATGAAAAATATAAAAAAATACAACTTAAAATGAATAATAAGATTATAAAATCCTTTAAGGCGAGTAATAAGGCTTTTGAAGCCATGAGTGGCTATAAATGGCCTTTTCTTGTCAATCGATCGCTTTCACCTCACGTTTCTCAACGTAAATATTCAATCTTAATCTGTTTTAATGAAAAATGTAAAAAAATTCCTTTTAAAATTAATAACGAGATCATAAAACCATTTAAAGAAGGGAATAAGGCTTTCGAAGGCATGAGTGATGCAAATGGACTTTTCTTGTCAATGGATGGCTTTCGCTTCACGTTTCTTGAGGTAAACATTGAACTACAATCTGTCTTAATGAAAAATGTAAAAAACTACAAGTTAAAATCAATAATAAGATTATAAAACCCTTTAATGCGAGTAATAAGGCTTTTGAAGCCATGAGTGACTATAAATGGCCTTTTCTTGTCAATCGATCGCTTTCACCTCACATTTCTCAAGGTTAACATTAAATATTAATTTGTTTTAATGAAAAATGTAAAAAAAATTAATTGAAAATTAATAACGAGATCATAAAACCATTTAAAGAGGGGAAAAAGGCTTTCGAAGGTATGAGTAACTGTAACTGGACTTTTGTTGTCAGTGGATGGCTTTCTCTTCACGTTTCCCAAGGTAAACATTCAATTACAATCTGTCTTAATGAAAAATGTAAAACAATTCAAGTTAAAATCAATAATAAGATTATAAAACCCTTTAAAGCGACTAATAACGCTTTCGAAGGCATGAGTGACTACAAATGGACTTTTCTTGTCAATGGATGGCTTTCGCTTCACGTTTCTTAGGGTAAACATTCAATTTTAATCTGTTTTAATGAAAAATGTAAAAAAATTCAATTTAAAATTAATAACGACATCATAAAACCATTTAAAGAGGGGAATAAGGCTTTCGAAGGCATGAGTGACAGCAAATGGACTTTTCCTGTCAATGGATGGCTTTCGCTTTACGTTTCCTGAGGTAAACATTCAATTACAATCTGTCTTAATGAAAAATGTAAAAAAATACAACTTAAAATCAATAATAAGATTATAAAACCCTTTAAGGCGAGTAATACGGCTTTTGAAGCCATGAGTGGCTATAAATGACCTTTTCTTGTCAATCGATTGCTTTCACCTCACGTTTCCAAAGGTAAACAGTCAATTTTAATATGTTTTAATGAAAAAAGTAAAAAAATTCAATTTAAAATTAATAGCGAGATCATAAAACCATTTAAAGAGGGGAATAAGGCTTTCGAAGGCACGAGCGACTGCAAATGGACTTTTCTTGTCAATGGATGGCTTTCGCTTCACGTTTCCCGAGGTAAACATTCAATTACAATCTGTCTTAATGAAAAATATAAAAAAATACAACTTAAAATGAATAATAAGATTATAAAATCCTTTAAGGCGAGTAATAAGGCTTTTGAAGCCATGAGTGGCTATAAATGGCCTTTTCTTGTCAATCGATCGCTTTCACCTCACGTTTCTCAACGTAAATATTCAATCTTAATCTGTTTTAATGAAAAATGTAAAAAAATTCCTTTTAAAATTAATAACGAGATCATAAAACCATTTAAAGAAGGGAATAAGGCTTTCGAAGGCATGAGTGATGCAAATGGACTTTTCTTGTCAATGGATGGCTTTCGCTTCACGTTTCTTGAGGTAAACATTCAACTACAATCTGTCTTAATGAAAAATGTAAAAAACTACAAGTTAAAATCAATAATAAGATTATAAAACCCTTTAATGCGAGTAATAAGGCTTTTGAAGCCATGAGTGACTATAAATGGCCTTTTCTTGTCAATCGATCGCTTTCACCTCACATTTCTCAAGGTTAACATTAAATATTAATTTGTTTTAATGAAAAATGTAAAAAAAATTAATTGAAAATTAATAACGAGATCATAAAACCATTTAAAGAGGGGAAAAAGGCTTTCGAAGGTATGAGTAACTGTAACTGGACTTTTGTTGTCAGTGGATGGCTTTCTCTTCACGTTTCCCAAGGTAAACATTCAATTACAATCTGTCTTAATGAAAAATGTAAAACAATTCAAGTTAAAATCAATAATAAGATTATAAAACCCTTTAAAGCGACTAATAACGCTTTCGAAGGCATGAGTGACTACAAATGGACTTTTCTTGTCAATGGATGGCTTTCGCTTCACGTTTCTTAGGGTAAACATTCAATTTTAATCTGTTTTAATGAAAAATGTAAAAAAATTCAATTTAAAATTAATAACGACATCATAAAACCATTTAAAGAGGGGAATAAGGCTTTCGAAGGCATGAGTGACAGCAAATGGACTTTTCCTGTCAATGGATGGCTTTCGCTTTACGTTTCCTGAGGTAAACATTCAATTACAATCTGTCTTAATGAAAAATGTAAAAAAATACAACTTAAAATCAATAATAAGATTATAAAACCCTTTAAGGCGAGTAATACGGCTTTTGAAGCCATGAGTGGCTATAAATGACCTTTTCTTGTCAATCGATTGCTTTCACCTCACGTTTCCAAAGGTAAACAGTCAATTTTAATATGTTTTAATGAAAAAAGTAAAAAAATTCAATTTAAAATTAATAGCGAGATCATAAAACCATTTAAAGAGGGGAATAAGGCTTTCGAAGGCACGAGCGACTGCAAATGGACTTTTCTTGTCAATGGATGGCTTTCGCTTCACGTTTCCCGAGGTAAACATTCAATTACAATCTGTCTTAATGAAAAATATAAAAAAATACAACTTAAAATGAATAATAAGATTATAAAATCCTTTAAGGCGAGTAATAAGGCTTTTGAAGCCATGAGTGGCTATAAATGGCCTTTTCTTGTCAATCGATCGCTTTCACCTCACGTTTCTCAACGTAAATATTCAATCTTAATCTGTTTTAATGAAAAATGTAAAAAAATTCCTTTTAAAATTAATAACGAGATCATAAAACCATTTAAAGAAGGGAATAAGGCTTTCGAAGGCATGAGTGATGCAAATGGACTTTTCTTGTCAATGGATGGCTTTCGCTTCACGTTTCTTGAGGTAAACATTCAACTACAATCTGTCTTAATGAAAAATGTAAAAAAATACAAGTTAAAATCAATAATAAGATTATAAAACCCTTTAATGCGAGTAATAAGGCTTTTGAAGCCATGAGTGACTATAAATGGCCTTTTCTTGTCAATCGATCGCTTTCACCTCACATTTCTCAAGGTTGACATTAAATATTAATTTGTTTTAATGAAAAATGTAAAAAAAATTAATTAAAAATTAATAACGAGATCATAAAACCATTTAAAGAGGGGAAAAAGGCTTTCGAAGGTATGAGTAACTGTAACTGGACTTTTGTTGTTAGTGGATGGCTTTCTCTTCACGTTTCCCAAGGTAAACATTCAATTACAATCTGTCTTAATGAAAAATGTAAAACAATTCAAGTTAAAATCAATAATAAGATTATAAAACCCTTTAAAGCGACTAGTAACGCTTTCGAAGGCATGAGTGACTACAAATGGACTTTTCTTGTCAATGGATGGCTTTCGCTTCACGTTTCTTAGGTTAAACATTCAATTTTAATCTGTTTTAATGAAAAATGTAAAAAAATTCAATTTAAAATTAATAACGACATCATAAAACCATTTAAAGAGGGGAATAAGGCTTTCGAAGGCATGAGTGACAGCAAATGGACTTTTCCTGTCAATGGATGGCTTTCGCTTTACGTTTCCTGAGGTCAACATTCAATTACAATCTGTCTTAATGAAAAATGTAAAAAAATACAACTTAAAATCAATAATAAGATTATAAAACCCTTTAAGGCGAGTAATACGGCTTTTGAAGCCATGAGTGGCTATAAATGGCCTTTTCTTGTCAATCGATCGCTTTCACCTCACGTTTCTGAAGGTAAACAGTCAATTTTAATATGTTTTAATGAAAAATATAAAAAAATTCAATTTAAAATTAATAACGAGATCATAAAACCATTTAAAGAGGGGAATAAGACTTTCGAAGGCACGAACAACTGCAAATGGACTTTTCTTGTCAATGGATGGCTTTCGCTTCACGTTTTCCAAGGTAAACATTCAATTACAATCTGTCTTAATGAAAAATATAAAAAAATACAACTTAAAATGAATAATAAGATTATAAAATCCTTTAAGGCGAGTAATAAGGCTTTTGAAGCCATGAGTGGCTATAAATGGCCTTTTCTTGTCAATCGATCGCTTTCACCTCACGTTTCTCAAGGTAAACAGTCAATTATAATCTGTTTTAATAAAAAATGTAAAAAAATTCAATTTAAAATTAATAACGAGATCATAAAACCATTTAAAGAGGAGAATAAGGCTTTCGAAGGCACGAGCGACTGCAAATGGACTTTTCTTGTCAATGGATGGCTTTCGCTTCACGTTTCCCGATGTAAACATTCAATTACAATCTGTCTTCATGAAAAATGTAAAAAAATACAACTTAAAATGAATAATAAGATTATAAAATCCTTTAAGGCGAGTAATAAGGCTTTTGAAGCCATGAGTGGCTATAAATGGCATTTTCTTGTCAATCGATCGCTTTCACCTCACGTTTCTGAAGGTAAACAGTCAATTATAATCTGTTTTAATAAAAAATGTAAAAAAATTCAATTTAAAATTAATAACGAGATCATAAAACCATTTAAAGAGGGGAATAAGGCTTTCGAAGGCACGAGCGACTGCAAATGGACTTTTCTTGTCAATGGATGGCTTTCGCTTCACGTTTCCCGATGTAAACATTCAATTACAATCTGTCTTAATGAAAAATGTAAAAAAATACAACTTCAAATGAATAATAAGATTATAAAACCCTTTAAGGCGAGTAATAAGGCTTTTGAAGCCATGAGTGGCTATCAATGGCCTTTTCTTGTCAATCAATCGGTTTCACATCACGTTTCTCATGGTAAACAGTCAATTTTAATCTGTTTTAATAAAAAATATAAAAAAAATTCAATTTAAAATTAATAACGAGATCATAAAACCATTTAAAGAGGGGAATACGGCTTTCGAAGGCATGAGTACTGCAAATGGACTTTTCTTGTAAATGGATGGCTTTCGCCTCACGTTTCCCGAGGTAAACATTCAATTACAATCTATCTTAATGAAAAATGCAAAAAAATTCAAGTTAAAATCAATAATAAGATTATAAAACCCTTTCACGCGAGTAATAAGGCTTTTGAAGCCATGAGTGACTATAAATGGCCTTTTCTTGTCAATCGATCGCTTTCACCTCACATTTCTCAAGGTAAACATTCAATTTTAATCTGTTTTAATGAAAAATGTAAAAAAATTCCATTTAAAATTAATAACGACATCATAAAACCATTTAAAGAAGGGAATAAGGCTTTCGAAGGCATGAGTGATTGCAAATGGACTTTTCCTGTCAATGGATGGCTTTCGCTTCACGTTTCCTGAGGTAAACATTCAATTACAATATGTCTTAATGAAAAATGTAAAAAAATACAACTTAAATTCAATAATGAGATTATAAAACCCCTTAAGGCGAGTAATAAGGCTTTTGAAGCCATGAGTGACTATAAATGGCCGTTTCTGGTCAATCGATCGCTTTCACTTCACGTTTCTCAAGGTAAACATTCAATTATAATATGTTTTAATGAAAAATGTAAAAAAATTCAACTTTAAATTAATAACGAGATTATAAAACCATTTAAAGAGGGGAATAGGGCTTTCGAAGGCATGAGCGACTGCAAATGGACTTTTCTTGTCTATGGATGGCTTTCGCTTCACATTTCCCGAGGTAAACATTCAATTACAATCTGTCGTAATGAAAAATGTAAAAAAATACAACTTAAAATCAATAATAAGATTATAAAACTCTTTAAGGCGAGTAATAAGGCTTTTGAAGCCATGAGTGGCTATAAATGGCCTTTTCTTGTGAATCGATCGCTTTCACCTCACGTTTCTCAAGGTAAACATTCAATTTTAATCTGTTTTAATGAAAAATGTAACAAAATTCAATTTAAAATTAATAACGAGATCATAAAACCATTTAAAGAGGAGAATAAGGCTTTCGAAGGCATGAGTGACTGCAAATGGACTTTTCTTGTCAATGGATGGCTTTCGCTTCACGTTTCCTGAGGTAAAAATTCAACTACAATCTGTCTTAATGAAAAATGTAAAAAAATACAAGATAAAATCAATAAGAAGATTATAAAACCCTTTAAGGCGGGTAATAAAGCTTTTAAAGCCATGAGTGACCATAAATGAACTTATTTTGTCAATGGATAGCTTTCGCTTCATGTTTCCCAAGGCAAACATTTAATTACAATATGTTTTAACAAAAAATGTAAAGAAATTCAATTTTAAATTAATAACGAGATTATAAAACTATTTAAATGGGGGAATAAGGCTTTCGAAGGCATGAGTGACTGCAAATGGACTTTTCTTTTCAATGGGTGGCTTTCGCTTCACGTTTCCTAAGGCAAACATTCAATTACAATCTGTCTTAATAAAAAATGTAAAAAAATACATGTTAAAATCAATAATAAGATTATAAAACCCTTTAAAGCGAGTAATAAGCCTTTAGATGCCATGAGTGACTATAAATGGACTTTTATTGTCAATCAATCACTTTCACTTCAAGTTTCCCAAGGTAAACATTCAATTCTAATCTGTTTTAATGAAAAATATGAAAAAATTCAATTTAAAATTGATAACGAGATCATAAAACCATTTAAAAAGGGGAATAAGGCTTTCGAAGGCACGAGCGATGCAAATGGACTTTTCTTATCAATGGATGGCTTTCGCTTCACGTTTCTCGAGGTAAACATTCAATTACAATCTGTCTTAATGAAAAATGTAAAAAAATACAACTTAAAATCAATAATAAGATTATAAAACCCTTTAAGGCGAGTAATAAGACTTTTGAAGCCATGAGTGGCTATAAATGGCCTTTTCTGGTCAATCGATCACTTTCACTACACGTTTCTCAAGGTAAACATTCAATTATAATATGTTTTAATGAAAAATGTAAAAAAATTCAACTTTAAAATAATAACGAGATTATAAAACTATTTAAAGAGGAGAATAAGGCTTTCGAAGGCATGAGCGACTGCAAATGGACTTTTCTTGTCTATGGATGGCTTTCGCTTCACATTTCCCGAGGTAAACATTCAATTACAATATGTCGTAATGAAAAATATAAAAAAATACAACTTAAAATCAATAATAAGATTATAAAACTCTTTAAGGCGAGTAATAAGGCTTTTGAAGCCATGAGTGGCTATAAATGGCCTTTTCTTGTCAATCGATCGCTTTCACCTCACGTTTCTCAAGGTAAACATTCAATTTTAATCTGTTTTAATGAAAAATGTAACAAAATTCAATTTAAAATTAATAACGAGATCATAAAACCATTTAAAGAGGGGAATAAGGCTTTCGAAGGCATGAGTGACTGCAAATGGACTTTTCTTGTCAATGGATGGCTTTCGCTTCACGTTTCCTGAGGTAAAAATTCAACTACAATCTGTCTTAATGAAAAATGTAAAAAAATACAAGTTAAAATCAATAATAAGATTATAAAACCCTTTAAGGCGGGTAATAAAGCTTTTAAAGCCATGAGTGACCATAAATGAACTTATTTTGTCAATGGATAGCTTTCGCTTCATGTTTCCCAAGGCAAACATTTAATTACAATATGTTTTAACAAAAAATGTAAAGAAATTCAATTTTAAATTAATAACGAGATTATAAAACCATTTAAAGGGGGGAATAAGGCTTTCGAAGGCATGAGTGACTGCAAATGGACTTTTCTTTTCAATGGGTGGCTTTCGCTTCACGTTTCCTGAGGCAAACATTCAATTATAATCTGTCTTAATAAAAAATGTAAAAAAATACATGTTAAAATCAATAATAAGATTATAAAACCCTTTAAAGCGAGTAATAAGCCTTTAGATGCCATGAGTGACTATAAATGGACTTTTATTGTCAATCAATCACTTTCACTTCAAGTTTCCCAAGGTAAACATTCAATTCTAATCTGTTTTAATGAAAAATATGAAAAAATTCAATTTAAAATTGATAACGAGATCATAAAACCATTTAAAGAGGGGAATAAGGCTTTCGAAGGCACGAGCGATGCAAATGGACTTTTCTTGTCAATGGATGGCTTTCGCTTCACGTTTCTCGAGGTAAACATTCAATTACAATCTGTCTTAATTAAAAATGTAAAAAAATACAACTTAAAATCAATAATAAGATTATAAAACCCTTTAAGGCGAGTAATAAGACTTTTGAAGCCATGAGTGGCTATAAATGGCCTTTTCTGGTCAATCGATCACTTTCACTACACGTTTCTCAAGGTAAACATTCAATTATAATATGTTTTAATGAAAAATGTAAAAAAATTCAACTTTAAAATAATAACGAGATCATAAAACCATTTAAAGTGGGGAATAAGGCTTTCGAAGGCACGAGCGACTGCAAATGGACTTTTCTTGTCAATGGATGGCTTTCGCTTCACGTTTCCTGAGGTAAACATTCAATTACAATCTGTCTTAATGAAAAATGTAAAAAAATGCAACTTCAAATGAATAATAATATTATAAAACCCTTTAAGGCGAGTAATAAGGCTTTTGAAGCCATAAGTGGCTATAAATGGCCTTTTCTTGTCAATCGATCGCTTTCACCTCACGTTTCTAAAGGTAAACAGTTAATTTTAATCTGTTTTAATAAAAAATTTAAAAAAATTCAATTTAAAATTAATAACGAGATCATAAAACCATTTAAAGAGGAGAATATGACTTTCGAAGGCATGAGTACTGCAAATGGACTTTTCTTGTCAATGGATGGCTTTCGCCTCACGTTTCTCGAGGTAAACATTCAATTACAATCTATCTTAATGAAAAATGCAAAAAAATTCAAGTTAAAATCAATAATAAGATTATAAAACCCTTTCACGCGAGTAATAAGGCTTTTGAAGCCATGAGTGACTATAAATGGCCTTTTCTTGTCAATCGATCGCTTTCACCTCACGTTTCTCAAGGTAAACATTCAATAACATTCTGTCGTAATGAAAAATGTAAAAAAATACAAGTTAAAATCCATAATGAGTTTATAAAAGCCTTTAAGGTGAGTAACAAGGCTTTTGAAGCCATGAGTGGCTGTAAATGGCCTTTTCTTGTCAATCAATCGCTTTCACTTCACGTTTCTCAAGGTAAACATTCAATTATAATATGTTTTAATGAAAAATGCAAAAAAATTCAACTTTAAATTAATAACGGGATTATAAAACCATTTAAAGAGGGGAATAAGGCTTTCGAAGGCATGAGTGACTGTAAATGAACTTTTCTTGTCAATCAATGGCTTTCGCTTCACGTTACCCGAGGTAAACATTCAATTACAATCTATCTTAATGAAAAATGCAAAAAAATGCAAGTTAAAATCATTAATAAGATTATAAAACCCTTTCACGCGAGTAATAAGGCTTTTGAAGCCATGAGTGACAATAAATGGCCTTTTCTTGCCAATCGATCGCTTTCACCTCACGTTTCTCAAGGTAAATATTCAATCTTAATCTGTTTTAATGAAAAATGTAAAAAAAATCGTTTTAAAATTAATAACGAGATCATAAAACCATTTAAAGAAGGGAATAAGGCTTCCGAAGGCATGAGTGATGCAAATGGACTTTTCTTATCAATGGATGGCTTTCGCTTCACGTTTCTCAGGGTAAACATTCAATTACAATATGTCTTAATGAAAAATGTAAAAAAATACAACTTAAATTCAATAATGAGACTATAAAACCCTTTAAGGCGAGTAATAAGGCTTTTAAAGCCATAAGTGACTATAAATGGCCTTTTCTGGTCAATCGATCGCTTTCACTTCACGTTTCTCAAGGTAAACATTCAATTATACTATGTTTTAATGAAAAATGTAAAAAAATTCAATTTTAAATTAACAACGAGATTATAAAACATTTAAAGAGGGGAATAAGGCTTCCGAAGGCATGAGCGACTGCAAATGGACTTTTCTTGTCAATGGATGGCTTTCGCTTCATGTGTCCCGAGGTAAACATTCAATTACAATCTGTCTTAATGAAAAATGTAAAAAAATACAAGTTAAAATCAATAATGAGATTATAAAACCCTTTAAGGCGAGTAATAAGGCCTTTGAAGCCATGAGTGGCTATAAATGGCCTTTTCTTGTCAATCGATCGCTTTCACCTCACGTTTCTCAAGGTAAACAGCCAATTTTTATCTGTTTTAATAAAAAATATAAAAATATTCAATTTAAAATTAATAACGAGATCATAAAACAATTTAAAAAGGGGAATATGGCTTTCGAAGGCATGAGTACTACAAATGGACTTTTCTTGTCAATGGATGGCTTTCGCTTCACGTTTCCTGAGGTAAACATTCAACTACAATCTGTCTTAATGAAAAATGTAAAAAAATACAAGTTAAAATCAATAATAAGATTATAAAACCCTTTAAGGCGAGTAATAAGGCTTTTGAAGCCATGAGTGACTATAAAAAGCCTTTTCTTGTCAATCGATCGCTTTCACCTCACATTTCTCAAGGTTAACATTAAATATTAATTTGTTTTAATGAAAAATGTAAAAAAATTTAATTGAAAATTAATAACGAGATCATAAAACCATTTAAAGAGGGGAGAAAGGCTTTCGAAGGTATGAGTAACTGTAACTGGACTTTCGTTGTCAATGGATGGCTTTCTCTTCACGTTTCCCAAGGTAAACATTCAATTACAATCTGTCTTAATGAAAAATGTAAAACAATTCAAGTTAAAATCAATAATAAGATTATAAAACCCTTTAAAGCGACTAATAAGGCTTTCGAAGGCATGAGTGACTACAAATGGACTTTTCTTATCAATGGATGGCTTTCGCTTCACGTTTCTCAGGGTAAACATTCAATTTTAATCTGTTTTAATGAAAAATGTAAAAAAATTCCATTTAAAATTAATAACGACATCATAAAACCATTTAAAGAGGGGAATAAGGCTTTCGAAGGCATGAGTGACTGCAAATGGACTTTTCCTGTCAATGGATGGCTTTCGCTTCACGTTTCCTGAGGTAAACATTCAATTACAATCTGTCTTAATGAAAAATGTAAAAAAATACAACTTAAAATCAATAATAAGATTATAAAACCCTTTAAGGCGAGTAATACGGCTTTTGAAGCCATGAGTGGCTATAAATGGCCTTTTCTTGTCAATCGATCGCTTTCACCTCACGTTTCTGAAGGTAAACAGTCAATTTTAATATGTTTTAATGAAAAATGTAAAAAAATTCAATTTAAAATTAAAAACGAGATCATAAAACCATTTAAAGAGGGGAATATGGCTTTCGAAGGCATGAGTACTGCAAATGGACTTTTCTTGTCAATGGATGGCTTTCGCTTCATGTTTCCTGAGGTAAACATTCAATTACAATCTGTCTTAATGAAAAATGTAAAAAAATACAAGTTAAAATCAATAATAAGATTATAAAAGCCTTTAAGGTGGGTAATAAGGCTTTTGAAGCCATGAGTGACTATAAATGAACTTATTATGTCAATGGATGGCTTTCGCTTCATGCTTCCCAAGGCAAACATTTAATTACAATATGTTTTAATGAAAAATGTAAAAAAATTCAACTTTAAACTAATAACGAGATTATAAAACCATTTAAAGAGGGGAATAAGGATTTCAAAGGCATGAGTGACTGCAAATGGACTTTTCTTGTCAATGGGTGGCTTTCGCTTCACGTTTCCCGAGGTAAACATTCAATTACAATCTGTCTTAATGAAAAATGTAAAAAAATACAACTTAGAATCAATAATAAGATTATAAAACCCTTTAAAGCAAGTAATAAGGCTTTAGAAGCCATGAGTGACTATAAATGGACTTTTCTTGTCAATCGATAACTTTCACTTCACGTTTCCCAAGGTAAACATTAAATTTTAATCTATTTTAATGAAAAATGTGAAAAAATTCAATTTAAAATTAATAACGAGATCATAAAACCATTTAAAGAGGGGAATAAGACTTTTGAAGGCACGAACGACTGCAAATGGACTTTTCTTGTCAATGGATGGCTTTCGCTTCACGTTTCCCGAGGTAAACATTCAATTACAATCTGTCTTAATGAAAAATGCAAAAAAATACAACTTAAAATGAATAATAAGATTATAAAATCCTTTAAGGCGAGTAATAAGGCTTTTAAAGCCATGAGTGGCTATAAATGGCCTTTTCTTGTCAATCGATCGCTTTCACCTCACGTTTCTCAGGGTAAATATTCAATCTTAATCTGTTTTAATGAAAAATGTAAAAAAATTCCTTTTAAAATTAATAACGAGATCATAAAACCATTTAAAGAAGGGAATAAGGCTTTCGAAGGCATGAGTGATGCAAATGGACTTTTCTTGTCAATGGATGGCTTTCGCTTCACGTTTCCTGAGGTAAACATTCAACTACAATCTGTCTTAATGAAAAATGTAAAAAAATACAAGTTAAAATCAATAATAAGATTATAAAACCCTTTAAGGCGAGTAATAAGGCTTTTGAAGCCATGAGTGACTATAAATGGCCTTTTCTTGTCAATCGATCGCTTTCACCTCACATTTCTCAAGGTTAACATTAAATATTAATTTTTTTTAATGAAAAATGTAAAAAAAATTAATTGAAAATTAATAACGAGATCATAAAACCATTTAAAGAGGGGAAAAAGGCTTTCGAAGGTATGAGTAACTGTAACTGGACTTTTGTTGTCAATGGATGGCTTTCTCTTCACGTTTCCCAAGGTAAACATTCAATTACAATCTATCTTAATGAAAAATGTAAAACAATTCAAGTTAAAATCAATAATAAGATTATAAAACCTTTAAAGCGACTAATAAGGCTTTCGAAGGCATGAGTGACTACAAATGGACTTTTCTTGTCAATGGATGGCTTTCGCTTCATGTTTCTTAGGGTAAACATTCAATTTTAATCTGTTTTAATGAAAAATGTAAAAAAATTCAATCTAAAATTAATAACGACATCATAAAACCATTTAAAGAGGGGAATAAGGCTTTCGAAGGCATGAGTGACTGGAAATGGACTTTTCCTGTCAATGGATGGCTTTCGCTTCACGTTTCCTGAGGTAAACATTCAATTTCAATCTGTCTTAATGAAAAATGTAAACAAATACAACTTAAAATCAATAATAAGATTATAAAACCCTTTAAGGCGAGTAATACGGCTTTTGAAGCCATGAGTGGCTATAAATGGCCTTTTCTTGTCAATCGATCGCTTTCACCTCACGTTTCTAAAGGTAAACAGTCAATTTTAATCTGTTTTAATAAAAAATGTAAAAAAATTCAATTTAAAATTAATAACGAGATCATAAAACCATTTAAAGAGGGGAATAAGGCTTTCGAAGGCACGAGCGACTGCAAATGGACTTTTCTTGTCAATGGATGGCTTTCGCTTCACGTTTCCCGAGGTAAACATTCAATTACAATCTGTCTTAATGAAAAATGTAAAAAAATACAACTTAAAATGAATAATAAGATTATAAAATCCTTTAAGGCGAGTAATAAGGCTTTTGAAGCCATGAGTGGCTATAAATGGCCTTTTCTTGTCAATCGATCGCTTTCACCTCACGTTTCTCAAGGTAAATATTCAATCTTAATCTGTTTTAATGAAAAATGTAAAAAAATTCCTTTTAAAATTAATAACGAGATCATAAAACCATTTAAAGAAGGGAGTAAGGCTTTCGAAGGCATGAGTGACTGCAAATGGACTTTTCCTATCAATGGATGGCTTTCGCTTCACGTTTCCTGAGGTAAACATTCAATTACAATCTGTCTTAATGAAAAATGTAAAAAAATACAACTTAAAATCAATAATAAGATTATAAAACCCTTTAAGGCGAGTAATACGGTTTTTGAAGCCATGAGTGGCTATAAATGGCCTTTTCTTGTCAATCGATCGCTTTCACCTCACGTTTCTGAAGGTAAACAGTCAATTTTAATCTGTTTTAATAAAAAATGTAAAAAAATTCAATTTAAAATTAATAACGAGATCATAAAACTATTTAAAGAGGGGAATAAGGCTTTCGAAGGCACGAGCGACTGCAAATGGACTTTTCTTGTCAATGGATGGCTTTCGCTTCACGTTTCCCGAGGTAAACATTCAATTACAATCTGTCTTCATGAAAAATGTAAAAAAATACAACTTAAAATGAATAATAAGATTATAAAATCCTTTAAGGCGAGTAATAAGGCTTTTGAAGCCATGAGTGGCTATAAATGGCCTTTTCTTGTCAATCGATCGCTTTCACCTCACGTTTCTCAAGGTAAACAGTCAATTTTAATCTGTTTTAATAAAAAATGTAAAAAAATTCAATTTAAAATTAATAACGAGATCATAAAACCATTTAAAGAGGGGAAAAAGGCTTTCGAAGGTATGAGTAACTGTAACTGGACTTTTGTTGTCAGTGGATGGCTTTCTCTTCACGTTTCCCAAGGTAAACATTCAATTACAATCTGTCTTAATGAAAAATGTAAAAAAATACAACTTAAAATGAATAATAAGATTATAAAATCCTTTAAGGCGAGTAATAAGGCTTTTGAAGCCATGAGTGGCTATAAATGGCCTTTTCTTGTCAATCGATCGCTTTCACCTCACGTTTCTCAAGGTAAATATTCAATCTTAATCTGTTTTAATGAAAAATGTAAAAAAATTCCTTTTAAAATTAATAACGAGATTATAAAACCATTTAAAGAAGGGAGTAAGGCTTTCGAAGGCATGAGTGACTGCAAATGGACTTTTCCTATCAATGGATGGCTTTCGCTTCACGTTTCCTGAGGTAAACATTCAATTACAATCTGTCTTAATGAAAAATGTAAAAAAATACAACTTAAAATCAATAATAAGATTATAAAACCCTTTAAGGCGAGTAATACGGTTTTTGAAGCCATGAGTGGCTATAAATGGCCTTTTCTTGTCAATCGATCGCTTTCACCTCACGTTTCTGAAGGTAAACAGTCAATTTTAATCTGTTTTAATAAGAAATGTAAAAAAATTCAATTTAAAATTAATAACGAGATCATAAAACCATTTAAAGAGAGGAATAAGGCTTTCGAAGGCACGAGCGACTGCAAATGGACTTTTCTTGTCAATGGATGGCTTTCGCTTCACGTTTCCCGAGGTAAACATTCAATTACAATCTGTCTTCATGAAAAATGTAAAAAAATACAACTTAAAATGAATAATAAGATTATAAAATCCTTTAAGGCGAGTAATAAGGCTTTTGAAGCCATGAGTGGCTATAAATGGCCTTTTCTTGTCAATCGATCGCGTTCACCTCATGTTTCTGAAGGTAAACAGTCAATTTTAATCTGTTTTAATAAAAAATGTAAAAAAATTCAATTTAAAATTAATAACGAGATCATAAAACTATTTAAAGAGGGCAATAAGGCTTTCGAAGGCACGAGCGACTGCAAATGGACTTTTCTTGTCAATGGATGGCTTTCGCTTCACGTTTCCCGATGTAAACATTCAATTACAATCTGTCTTAATGAAAAATGTAAAAAAATACAACTTAAAATCAATAATAAGATTATAAAACCCTTTAAGGCGAGTAATAAGGCTTTTGAAGCCATGAGTGGCTATAAATGGCCTTTTCTTCTCAATCGATCGGTTTCACATCACGTTTCTCATGGTAAACAGTCAATTTTAATCTGTTTTAATAAAAAATGTAAAAAAATTCAATTTAAAATTAATAACGAGATCATAAAACCATTTAAAGAGGGGAAAAAGGCTTTCGAAGGTATGAGTAACTGTAACTGGACTTTTGTTGTCAGTGGATGGCTTTCTCTTCACGTTTCCCAAGGTAAACATTCAATTACAATCTGTCTTAATGAAAAATGTAAAACAATTCAAGTTAAAATCAATAATAAGATTATAAAACCCTTTAAGGCGAGTAATAAGGCTTTTGAAGCCATGAGTGGCTATAAATGGCCTTTTCTTGTCAATCGATCGGTTTCACATCACGTTTCTGAAGGTAAACAGTCAATTTTAATCTGTTTTAATAAAAAATGTAAAAAAATTCAATTTAAAATTAATAACGAGATCATAAAACCATTTAAAGAGGGGAAAAAGGCTTTCGAAGGTATGAGTAACTGTAACTGGACTTTTGTTGTCAGTGGATGGCTTTCTCTTCACGTTTCCCAAGGTAAACATTCAATTACAATCTGTCTTAATGAAAAATGTAAAAAAATACAACTTAAAATGAATAATAAGATTATAAAATCCTTTAAGGCGAGTAATAAGGCTTTTGAAGCCATGAGTGGCTATAAATGGCCTTTTCTTGTCAATCGATCGGTTTCACATCACGTTTCTCATGGTAAACAGTCAATTTTAATCTGTTTTAATAAAAAATGTAAAAAAATTCAATTTAAAATTAATAACGAGATCATAAAACCATTTAAAGAGGGGAAAAAGGCTTTCGAAGGTATGAGTAACTGTAACTGGACTTTTGTTGTCAGTGGATGGCTTTCTCTTCACGTTTCCCAAGGTAAACATTCAATTACAATCTGTCTTAATGAAAAATGTAAAACAATTCAAGTTAAAATCAATAATAAGATTACAAAACCCTTTAAGGCGAGTAATAAGGCTTTTGAAGCCATGAGTGACTATAAATGGCCTTTTCTTGTCAATCGATCGCTTTCACCTCACATTTCTCAAAATTAACATTAAATATTCATTTGTTTTAATGAAAAATGTAAAAAAAATTAATTGAAAATTAATAACGAGATCATAAAACCATTTAAAGAGGGAAAAAAGGCTTTCGAAGGTATGAGTAACTGTAACTGGACTTTTGTTGTCAGTGGATGGCTTTCGCTTCACGTTTCCTGAGGTAAACATTCAATTACAATCTGTCTTAATGAAAAATGTAAAACAATTCAAGTTAAAATCAATAATAAGATTATAAAACCTTTAAAGCGACTAATAAGGCTTTCGAAGGCATGAGTGACTACAAATGGACTTTTCTTGTCAATGGATGGCTTTCGCTTCACGCTTCTTAGGGTAAACATTCAATTTTAATCTGTTTTAATGAAAAATGTAAAAAAATTCAATTTAAAATTAATAACGACATCATAAAACCATTTAAAGAGGGGAATAAGGCTTTCGAAGGCATGAGTGACTGCAAATGGACTTTTCCTGTCAATGGATGGCTTTCGCTTCACGTTTCCTGAGGTAAACATTCAATTACAATCTGTCTTAATGCAAAATGTAAAAAAATACAACTTAAAATCAATAATAAGATTATAAAACCCTTTAAGGAGAGTAATACGGCTTTTGAAGCCATGAGTGGCTATAAATGGCCTTTTCCTGTCAACCGATCGCTTTCACCTCACGTTTCTAAAGGTAAACAGTCAATTTTAATCTGTTTTAATAAAAAATATAAAAAAATTCAATTTAAAATTAATAACGAGATCATAAAACCATTTAAAGTGGGGAATAAGGCTTTCGAAGGCACGAGCGACTGCAAATGGACTTTTCTTGTCAATGGATGGCTTTCGCTTCACGTTTCCCGAGGTAAACATTCAATTACAATCTGTCTTAATGAAAAATGTTAAAAAATACAACTTAAAATGAATAATAAGATTATAAAATCCTTTAAGGCGAGTAATAAGGCTTTTGAAGCCATGAGTGGCTATAAATGGCCTTTTCTTGTCAATCGATCGCTTTCACCTCACGTTTCTCAAGGTAAATATTCAATCTTAATCTGTTTTAATGAAAAATGTAAAAAAATTCAATTTAAAATTAATAACGACATCATAAAACCATTTAAAGAGGGGAATAAGGCTTTCGAAGGCATGAGTGACTGCAAATGGACTTTTCCTGTCAATGGATGGCTTTCGCTTCACGTTTCCTGAGGTAAACATTCAATTACAATCTGTCTTAATGCAAAATGTAAACAAATACAACTTAAAATCAATAATAAGATTATAAAACCCTTTAAGGAGAGTAATACGGCTTTTGAAGCCATGAGTGGCTATAAATGGCCTTTTCCTGTCAACCGATCGCTTTCACCTCACGTTTCTAAAGGTAAACAGTCAATTTTAATCTGTTTTAATAAAAAATATAAAAAAATTCAATTTAAAATTAATAACGAGATCATAAAACCATTTAAAGTGGGGAATAAGGCTTTCGAAGGCACGAGCGACTGCAAATGGACTTTTCTTGTCAATGGATGGCTTTCGCTTCACGTTTCCCGAGGTAAACATTCAATTACAATCTGTCTTAATGAAAAATGTTAAAAAATACAACTTAAAATGAATAATAAGATTATAAAATCCTTTAAGGCGAGTAATAAGGCTTTCGAAGGCATGAGTGACTACAAATGGACTTTTCTTGTCAATGGATGGCTTTCGCTTCACGCTTCTTAGGGTAAACATTCAATTTTAATCTGTTTTAATGAAAAATGTAAAAAAATTCAATTTAAAATTAATAACGACATCATAAAACCATTTAAAGAGGGGAATAAGGCTTTCGAAGGCATGAGTGACTGCAAATGGACTTTTCCTGTCAATGGATGGCTTTCGCTTCACGTTTCCTGAGGTAAACATTCAATTACAATCTGTCTTAATGCAAAATGTAAAAAAATACAACTTAAAATCAATAATAAGATTATAAAACCCTTTAAGGAGAGTAATACGGCTTTTGAAGCCATGAGTGGCTATAAATGGCCTTTTCCTGTCAACCGATCGCTTTCACCTCACGTTTCTAAAGGTAAACAGTCAATTTTAATCTGTTTTAATAAAAATATAAAAAAATTCAATTTAAAATTAATAACGAGATCATAAAACCATTTAAAGTGGGGAATAAGGCTTTCGAAGGCACGAGCGACTGCAAATGGACTTTTCTTGTCAATGGATGGCTTTCGCTTCACGTTTCCCGAGGTAAACATTCAATTACAATCTGTCTTAATGAAAAATGTTAAAAAATACAACTTAAAATGAATAATAAGATTATAAAATCCTTTAAGGCGAGTAATAAGGCTTTTGAAGCCATGAGTGGCTATAAATGGCCTTTTCTTGTCAATCGATCGCTTTCACCTCACGTTTCTCAAGGTAAATATTCAATCTTAATCTGTTTTAATGAAAAATGTAAAAAAATTCAATTTAAAATTAATAACGACATCATAAAACCATTTAAAGAGGGGAATAAGGCTTTCGAAGGCATGAGTGACTGCAAATGGACTTTTCCTGTCAATGGATGGCTTTCGCTTCACGTTTCCTGAGGTAAACATTCAATTACAATCTGTCTTAATGCAAAATGTAAACAAATACAACTTAAAATCAATAATAAGATTATAAAACCCTTTAAGGAGAGTAATACGGCTTTTGAAGCCATGAGTGGCTATAAATGGCCTTTTCCTGTCAACCGATCGCTTTCACCTCACGTTTCTAAAGGTAAACAGTCAATTTTAATCTGTTTTAATAAAAAATATAAAAAAATTCAATTTAAAATTAATAACGAGATCATAAAACCATTTAAAGTGGGGAATAAGGCTTTCGAAGGCACGAGCGACTGCAAATGGACTTTTCTTGTCAATGGATGGCTTTCGCTTCACGTTTCCCGAGGTAAACATTCAATTACAATCTGTCTTAATGAAAAATGTTAAAAAATACAACTTAAAATGAATAATAAGATTATAAAATCCTTTAAGGCGAGTAATAAGGCTTTTGAAGCCATGAGTGGCTATAAATGGCCTTTTCTTGTCAATCGATCGCTTTCACCTCACGTTTCTCAAGGTAAATATTCAATCTTAATCTGTTTTAATGAAAAATGTAAAAAAATTCCTTTTAAAATTAATAACGAGATCATAAAACCATTTAAAGAAGGGAATAAGGCTTTCGAAGGCATGAGTGACTGCAAATGGACTTTTTCTATCAATGGATGCCTTTCGCTTCACGTTTCCTGAGGTAAACATTCAATTACAATCTGTCTTAATGAAAAATGTAAAAAAATACAACTTAAAATCAATAATAAGATTATAAAACCCTTTAAGGCGAGTAATACGGCTTTTGAAGCCATGAGTGGCTATAAATGGCCTTTTCTTGTCAATCGATCGCTTTCACCTCACGTTTCTGAAGGTAAACAGTCAATTTTAATCTGTTTTAATAAAAAATATAAAAAAATTCAATTTAAAATTAATAACGAGATCATAAAACCATTTAAAGAGGGCAATAAGGCTTTCGAAGGCACGAGCGACTGCAAATGGACTTTTGTTGTCAATGGATGGCTTTCGCTTCACGTTTCCCGATGTAAACATTCAATTACAATCTGTCTTAATGAAAAATGTAAAAAAATACAACTTAAAATCAATAATAAGATTATAAAACCCTTTAAGGCGACTAATAAGGCTTTTGAAGCCATGAGTGGCTATAAATGGCCTTTTCTTGTCAATCGATCGGTTTCACATCACGTTTCTCATGGTAAACAGTCAATTTTAATCTGTTTTAATAAAAAATGTAAAAAAATTTAATTTAAAATTAATAACGAGATCATAAAACCATTTAAAGAGGGGAATACGGCTTTCGAAGGCATGAGTACTGCAAATGGACTTTTCTTGTCAATGGATGGCTTTCGCCTCACGTTTCCCGAGGTAAACATTCAATTACAATCTATGTTAATGAAAAATGCAAAAAACTTCAAGTTAAAATCAATAATAAGATTATAAAACCCTTTCACGCGAGTGATAAGGCTTTTGAAGCCATGAGTGACTATAAATGGCCTTTTCTTGTCAATCGATTGCTTTCACCTCACATTTCTCAAGGTAAACATTCAATTATAATATGTTTTAATGAAAAATGTAAAAAAATTCCATTTAAAATTAATAACGACATCATAAAACCATTTAAAGAGGGGAATAAGGCTTTCGAAGGCATGAGTGATTGCAAATGGACTTTTCCTGTCAATGGATGGCTTTTGCTTCACGTTTCCTGAGGTAAACATTCAATTACAATCTGTCTTAATGAAAAATGTAAAAAAATACAACTTAAATTCAATAATGAGATTATAAAACCCCTTAAGGCGAGTAATAAGGCTTTTGAAGCCATGAGTGACTATAAATGGCCTTCTTTGATCAATCGATCGCTTTCACTTCACGTTTCTCAAGGTAAACATTCAATTATATTATGTTTTAATGAAAAATGTAAAAAAATTCAATTTTAAATTAATAACGAGATTATAAAATATTTAAAGAGGGGAATAAGGCTTCCGAAGGCATGAGTGACTGCAAATGGACTTTTCTTATCAATGGATGGCTTTCGCTTCACGTTTCCTGAGGTAAACATTCAATTACAATCTGTCTTAATGAAAAATGTAAAAAAATACAACTTAAATTCAATAATGAGATTATAAAACCCCTTAAGGCGAGTAATAAGGCTTTTGAAGCCATGAGTGACTAGAAATGGCCTTTTCTGATCAATCGATCGCTTTCACTTCATGTTTCTCAAGGTAAACATTCAATTATAATATGTTTTAATGAAAAATGTAAAAAAATTCAACTTTAAATTAATAACGAGATTATAAAACCATTTAAAGAGGGGAATAAGGCTTTCGAAGGCATGAGCGACTGCAAATGGACTTTTCTTGTCTATCGATGGCTTTCGCTTCACATTTCCCGAGGTAAACATTCAATTACAATCTGTCGTAATGAAAAATGTAAAAAAATACAACTTAAAATCAATAATAAGATTATAAAACCCTTTAAGGCGACTAATAAGGCTTTTGAAGCCATGAGTGGCTATAAATGGCCTTTTCTTGTCAATCGATCGGTTTCACATCACGTTTCTCATGGTAAACAGTCAATTTTAATCTGTTTTAATAAAAAAAGTAAAAAAATTCAATTTAAAATTAATAACGAGATCATAAAACCATTTAAAGAGGGGAATACGGCTTTCGAAGGCATGAGTACTGCAAATGGACTTTTCTTGTCAATGGATGGCTTTCGCCTCACGTTTCCCGAGGTAAACATTCAATTACAATCTATCTTAATGAAAAATGCAAAAAAATTCAAGTTAAAATCAATAATAAGATTATAAAACCCTTTCACGCGAGTGATAAGGCTTTTGAAGCCATGAGTGACTATAAATGGCCTTTTCTTGTCAATCGATCGCTTTCACCTCACATTTCTCAAGGTAAACATTCAATTTTAATCTGTTTTAATGAAAAATGTAAAAAAATTCAATTTAAAATTAATAACGACATCATAAAACCATTTAAAGAGGGGAATAAGGCTTTCGAAGGCATGAGTGATTGCAAATGGACTTTTCCTGTCAATGGATGGCTTTCGCTTCACGTTTCCTGAGGTAAACATTCAATTACAATCTGTCTTAATGAAAAATGTAAAAAAATACAACTTAAATTCAATAATGAGATTATAAAACCCCTTAAGGCGAGTAATAAGGCTTTTGAAGCCATGAGTGACTATAAATGGCCTTTTCTGATCAATCGATCGCTTTCACTTCACGTTTCTCAAGGTAAACATTCAATTATACTATGTTTTAATGAAAAATGTAAAAAAATTCAATTTTAAATTAATAACGAGATTATAAAACATTTAAAGAGGGGAATAAGGCTTCCGAAGGCATGAGTGACTGCAAATGGACTTTTCTTGTCAATGCATGGCTTTCGCTTCACGTTTCCTGAGGTAAAAATTCAACTACAATCTGTCTTAATGAAAAACGTAAAAAAATACAAGTGAAAATCAATAATAAGATTATAAAACCCTTTAAGGCGGGTAATAAAGCTTTTAAAGCCATGAGTGACCATAAAAGAACTTATTTTGTCAATGGATAGCTTTCGCTTCATGTTTCCCAAGGCAAACATTTAATTACAATATGTTTTAACAAAAAATGTAAAGAAATTCAATTTTAAATTAATAACGAGATTATAAAACCATTTAAAGGGGGGAATAAGGCTTTCGAAGGCATGAGTGACTGCAAATGAACTTTTCTTTTCAATGGATGGCTTTCGCTTCACGTTTCTTGAGGCAAACATTCAATTACAATCTGTCTTAATAAAAAATGTAAAAAAATACATGTTAAAATCAATAATAAGATTATAAAACCCTTTAAAGCGAGTAATAAGCCTTTAGATGCCATTAGTGACTATAAATGGACTTTTATTGTCAATCAATCACTTTCACTTCACGTTTCCCAAGGTAAACATTCAATTCTAATCTGTTTTAATGAAAAATATGAAAAAATTCAATTTAAAATTGATAACGAGATCATAAAACCATTTAAAGAGGGGAATAAGGCTTTCGAAGGCACGAGCGACTGCAAATGGACTTTTCTTGTCAATGGATGGCTTTCGCTTCACGTTTCTCGAGGTAAACATTCAATTACAATCTGTCTTAATGAAAAATGTAAAAAAATACAACTTAAAATCAATAATAAGATTATAAAACCCTTTAAGGCGAGTAATAAGACTTTTGAAGCCATGAGTGGCTATAAATGGCCTTTTCTGGTCAATCGATCGCTTTCACTTCACGTTTCTCAAGGTAAACATTCAATTATAATATGTTTTAATGAAAAATGTAAAAAAATTCAACTTTAAAATAATAACGAGATCATAAAACCATTTAAAGTGGGGAATAAGGCTTTCGAAGGCACGAGCGACTGCAAATGGACTTTTCTTGTCAATGGATGGCTTTCGCTTCACGTTTCCTGAGGTAAACATTCAATTACAATCTGTCTTAATGAAAAATGTAAAAAAATACAACTTCAAATGAATAATAAGATTATAAAACCCTTTAAGGCGAGTAATAAGGCTTTTGAAGCCATGAGTGGCTATAAATGGCCTTTTCTTGTCAATCGATTGCTTTCACCTCACGTTTCTCAAGGTAAACAGTTAATTTTAATCTGTTTTAATAAAAAATTTTAAAAAATTCAATTTAAAATTAATAACGAGATCATAAAACCATTTAAAGAGGAGAATATGACTTTCGAAGGCATGAGTACTGCAAATGGACTTTTCTTGTCAATGGATGGCTTTCGCCTCACGTTTCCCGAGGTAAACATTCAATTACAATCTATCTTAATGAAAAATGCAAAAAAATTCAAGTTAAAATCAATAATAAGATTATAAAACCCTTTCATGCGAGTAATAAGGCTTTTGAAGCCATGAGTGACTATAAATGGCCTTTTCTTGTCAATCGATCGCTTTCACCTCACGTTTCTCAAGGTAAACATTCAATAACATTCTGTCGTAATGAAAAATGTAAAAAAATACAAGTTAAAATCAATAATGAGTTTATAAAAGCCTTTAAGGCGAGTAACAAGGCTTTTGAAGCCATGAGTGACTGTAAATGGCCTTTTCTTGTCAATCAATCGCTTTCACTTCATGTTTCTCAAGGTAAACATTCAATTATTATATGTTTTAATGAAAAATGCAAAAAAATTCAACTTTAAATTAATAACGAGATTATAAAACCATTTAAAGAGGGGAATAAGGCTTTCGAAGGCATGAGTGACTGTAAATGAACTTTTCTTGTCAATCGATGGCTTTCGCTTCACGTTACCCGAGGTAAACATTCAATTACAATCTACCTTAATGAAAAATACAAAAAAATGCAAGTTAAAATCAATAATAAGATTATACAACCATTTCACGCGAGTAATAAGGCTTTTGAAGCCATGAGTAACTATAAATGGCCTTTTCTTGCCAATCGATCGCTTTCACCTCACGTTTCTCAAGGTAAATATTCAATCTTAATCTGTTTTAATGAAAAATGTAAAAAAATTCCTTTTAAAATTAATAACGAGATCATAAAACCATTTAAAGAAGGGAATAAGGCTTTCGAAGGCATGAGTGATGCAAATGGACTTTTCTTATCAATGGATGGCTTTCGCTTCACGTTTCTCAGGGTAAACATTCAATTACAATCTGTCTTAATGAAAAATGTAAAAAAATACAACTTAAATTCAATAATGAGATTATAAAACCCTTTAAGGCGAGTAATAAGGCTTTTAAGGCCATGAGTGACTATAAATGGCCTTTTCTGGTCAATCGATCGCTTTCACTTCACGTTTCTCAAGGTAAACATTCAATTATAATATGTTTTAATGAAAAATGTAAAAAAATTCAACTTTAAATTAATAACGAGATTATAAAACCATTTAAAGAGGGGAATAAGGCTTTCGAAGGCATGAGCGACTGCAAATGGACTTTTCTTGTCTATGGATGGCTTTCGCTTCACATTTCCCGAGGTAAACATTCAATTACAATCTGTCGTAATGAAAAATGTAAAAAAATACAACTTAAAATCAATAATAAGATTATAAAACTCTTTAAGGCGAGTAATAAGGCTTTTGAAGCCATGAGTGTCTATAAATGGCCTTTTCTTGTCAATCGATCGCTTTCACCTCACGTTTCTCAAGGTAAATATTCAATCTTAATCTGTTTTAATGAAAAATGTAAAAAAATTCCTTTTAAAATTAGTAACGAGATCATAAAACCATTTAAAGAAGGGAATAAGGCTTTCGAAGGCATGAGTGACTGCAAATGGACTTTTCCTGTCAATGGATGGCTTTCGCTTCACGTTTCCTGAGGTAAACATTCAATTACAGTCTGTCTTAATGAAAAATGTAAAAAAATACAACTTAAAATCAATAATAAGATTATAAAACCCTTTAAGGCGAGTAATACGGCTTTTGAAGCCATTAGTGGCTATAAATGGCCTTTTCTTGTCAATCGATCGCTTTCACCTCACGTTTCTGAAGGTAAACAGTCAATTTTAATCTGTTTTAATTAAAAATGTAAAAAACTTCATTTTAAAATTAAAAACGAGATCATAAAACCATTTAAAGAGGGGAATATGGCTTTCGAAGGCATGAGTACTGCAAATGGACTTTTCTTGTCAATGGATGGCTTTCGCTTCACGTTTCCCAAGGTAAACATTCAATTACAGTCTGTCTTAATGAAAAATGTAAAAAAATACAAGTTAAAATCAATAATAAGATTATAAAAGCCTTTAAGGTGAGTAATAAGGCTTTTGAAGCCGTGAGTGACTATAAACGAACTTATTATGTCAATAGATGGCTTTCGCTTCATGCTTCCCAAGGCAAACATTTAATTACAATATGTTTTAATGAAAAATGTAAAAAAAATCAACTTTAAATTAATAACGAGATTATAAAACCATTTAAAGAGGGGAATAAGGATTTCGAAGGCATGAGTGACTGTAAATGAACTTTTCTTGTCAATCGATGGCTTTCGCTTCACGTTACCCGAGGTAAACATTCAATTACAATCTACCTTAATGAAAAATACAAAAAAATGCAAGTTAAAATCAATAATAAGATTATACAACCATTTCACGCGAGTAATAAGGCTTTTGAAGCCATGAGTAACTATAAATGGCCTTTTCTTGCCAATCGATCGCTTTCACCTCACGTTTCTCAAGGTAAATATTCAATCTTAATCTGTTTTAATGAAAAATGTAAAAAAATTCCTTTTAAAATTAATAACGAGATCATAAAACCATTTAAAGAAGGGAATAAGGCTTTCGAAGGCATGAGTGATGCAAATGGACTTTTCTTATCAATGGATGGCTTTCGCTTCACGTTTCTCAGGGTAAACATTCAATTACAATCTGTCTTAATGAAAAATGTAAAAAAATACAACTTAAATTCAATAATGAGATTATAAAACCCTTTAAGGCGAGTAATAAGGCTTTTAAGGCCATGAGTGACTATAAATGGCCTTTTCTGGTCAATCGATCGCTTTCACTTCACGTTTCTCAAGGTAAACATTCAATTATAATATGTTTTAATGAAAAATGTAAAAAAATTCAACTTTAAATTAATAACGAGATTATAAAACCATTTAAAGAGGGGAATAAGGCTTTCGAAGGCATGAGCGACTGCAAATGGACTTTTCTTGTCTATGGATGGCTTTCGCTTCACATTTCCCGAGGTAAACATTCAATTACAATCTGTCTTAATGAAAAATGTAAAAAAATACAACTTAGAATCAATAATAAGATTATAAAACCCTTTAAAGCGAGTGATAAGGCTTTAGAAGCCATGAGTGACTATAAATGGACTTTTCTTGTCAATCGATAACTTTCACTTCACGTTTCCCAAGGTAAACATTAAATTTTAATCTGTTTTAATGAAAAATGTGAAAAAATTCAATTTAAAATTAATAACGAGATCATAAAACCATTTAAAGAGGGGAATAAGGCTTTCGAAGGCACGAGCGACTGCAAATGGACTTTTCTTTTCAATGGATGGCTTTCGCTTCACGTTTCCCAAGGTAAACATTCAATTACAATCTGTCTTAATGAAAAATGTAAAAAAATACAACTTAAAATGAATAATAAGATTATAAAATCCTTTAAGGCGAGTAATAAGGCTTTTGAAGCCATGAGTGGCTATAAATGGCCTTTTCTTGTCAATCGATCGCTTTCACCTCACGTTTCTCAAGGTAAATATTCAATCTTAATCTATTTTAATGAAAAATATAAAAAAATTCCTTTTAAAATTAATAACGAGATCATAAAACCATTTAAAGAAGGGAATAAGGCTTTCGAAGGCATGAGTGACTGCAAATGGACTTTTCCTGTCAATGGATGGCTTTCGCTTCACGTTTCCTGAGGTAAACATTCAATTACAGTCTGTCTTAATGAAAAATGTAAAAAAATACAACTTAAAATCAATAATAAGATTATAAAACCCTTTAAGGCGAGTAATACGGCTTTTGAAACCATGAGTGGCTATAAATGGGCTTTTCTTGTCAATCGATCGCTTTCACCTCACGTTTCTGAAGGTAAACAGTCAATTTTAATCTGTTTTAATTAAGAATGTAAAAAAATTCATTTTAAAATCAAAAACGAGATCATAAAACCATTTAAAGAGGGGAATATGGCTTTCGAAGGCATGAGTACTGCAAATGGACTTTTCTTGTCAATGGATGGCTTTCGCTTCACGTTTCCCAAGGTAAACATTCAATTACAGTCTGTCTTAATGAAAAATGTAAAAAAATACAAGTTAAAATCAATAATAAGATTATAAAAGCCTTTAAGGTGAGTAATAAGGCTTTTGAAGCCGTGAGTGACTATAAACGAACTAATTATGTCAATGGATGGCTTTCGCTTCATGCTTCCCAAGGCAAACATTTAATTACAATATGTTTTAATGAAAAATGTAGAAAAAATCAACTTTAAATTAATAACGAGATTATAAAACCATTTAAAGAGGGGAATAAGGATTTCGAAGGCATGAGTGACTGCAAATGGACTTTTCTTGTCAATGGGTGGCTTTCGCTTCACGTTTCCCGAGGTAAACATTCAATTACAATCTGTCTTAATGAAAAATGTAAAAAAATACAACTTAGAATCAATAATAAGATTATAAAACCCTTTAAAGCGAGTGATAAGGCTTTAGAAGCCATGAGTGACTATAAATGGACTTTTCTTGTCAATCGATAACTTTCACTTCACGTTTCCCAAGGTAAACATTAAATTTTAATCTGTTTTAATGAAAAATGTGAAAAAATTCAATTTAAAATTAATAACGAGATCATAAAACCATTTAAAGAGGGGAATAAGGCTTTCGAAGGCACGAGCGACTGCAAATGGACTTTTCTTGTCAATGGATGGCTTTCGCTTCACGTTTCCCGAGGTAAACATTCAATTACAATCTGTCTTAATGAAAAATGTAAAAAAATACAACTTAAAATGAATAATAAGATTATAAAATCCTTTAAGGCGAGTAATAAGGCTTTTGAAGCCATGAGTGGCTATAAATGGCCTTTTCTTGTCAATCGATCGCTTTCACCTCACGTTTCTCAAGGTAAATATTCAATCTTAATCTATTTTAATGAAAAATGTAAAAAAATTCCTTTTAAAATTAATAACGAGATCATAAAACCATTTAAAGAAGGGAATAAGGCTTTCGAAGGCATGAGTGACTGCAAATGGACTTTTCTTGTCAATGGATGGCTTTCGCTTCACGTTTCCTGAGGTAAACATTCAATTACAATCTGTCTTAATGAAAAATGTAAAAAAATATAACTTAAAATCAATAATAAGATTATAAAACCCTTTAAGGCGAGTAATACGGTTTTTGAAGCCATGAGTGGCTATAAATGGTCTTTTCTTGTCAATCGATCGCTTTCACCTCACGTTTCTGAAGGTAAACAGTCAATTTTAATCTGTTTTAATGAAAAATGTAAAAAAATTCAATTCAAAATTAATAACGACATCATAAAACCATTTAAAGAGGGGAATAAGGCTTTCGAAGGCATGAGTGACTGCAAATGGACTTTTCCTATCAATGGATGGCTTTCGCTTCACGTTTCCTGAGGTAAACATTCAATTACAATCAGTCTTAATGAAAAATGTAAAAAAATACAACTTAAAATCAATAATAAGATTATAAAACCCTTTAAGGCGAGTAATACGGCTTTTGAAGCCATGAGTGGCTATAAATGGCCTTTTCTTGTCAATCGATCGCGTTCACCTCACGTTTCTGAAGGTAAACAGTCAATTTTAATATGTTTTAATGAAAAATGTAAAAAAATTCAATTTAAAATTAAAAACGAGATCATAAAATCATTTAAAGAGGGGAATATGGCTTTCGAAGGCATGAGTACTGCAAATGGACTTTTCTTGTCAATGGATGAGTTTCGCTTCACGTTTCCCGAGGTAAACATTCAATTACAATCTGATTTAATGATAAATGTAAAAAAATACAAGTTAAAATCAATAATAAGATTATAAAAGCCTTTAAGGTGAGTAATAAGGCTTTTGAAGCCATGAGTGAATATAAATGAACTTATTATGTCAATGGATGGCTTTCGCTTCATGCTTCCCAAGGTAAACATTTAATTACAATATGTTTTAATGAAAAATGTAAAAAAATTCAACTTTAAATTAATAACGAGATTATAAAACCATTTAAAGAGGGGAATAAGGATTTCGAAGGCATGAGTGACTGCAAATGGACTTTTCTTGTCAATGGGTGGCTTTCGCTTCACGTTTCCCGAGGTAAACATTCAATTACAATCTGTCTTAATGAAAAATGTAAAAAAATACAACTTAGAATAAATAATAAGATTATAAAACCCTTTAAAGCGAGTAATAAGGCTTTAGAAGCCATGAGTGACTATAAATGGACTTTTCTTGTCAATCGATAACTTTCACTTCACGTTTCCCAAGGTAAACATTAAATTTTAATCTGTTTTAATGAAAAATGTGAAAAAATTCAATTTAAAATTAATAACGAGATCATAAAACCATTTAAAGAGGGGAATAAGGCTTTCGAAGGCACGAGCGACTGCAAATGGACTTTTCTTATCAATGGATGGCTTTCGCTTCACGTTTCCCGAGGTAAACATTCAATTACAATCTGTCTTAATGAAAAATATAAAAAAATACAACTTAAAATGAATAATAAGATTATAAAATCCTTTAAGGCGAGTAATAAGGCTTTTGAAGCCATGAGTGGCTATAAATGGCCTTTTCTAGTCAATCGATCGCTTTCACCTCACGTTTCTCAAGGTAAATATTCAATCTGAATCTGTTTTAATGAAAAATGTAAAAAAATTCCTTTTAAAATTAATAACGAGATCATAAAACCATTTAAAGAAGGGAATAAGGCTTTCGAAGGCATGAGTGACTGCAAATGGACTTTTCCTGTCAATGGATGGCTTTCGCTTCACGTTTCCTGAGGTAAACATTCAATTACAGTCTGTCTTAATGAAAAATGTAAAAAAATACAACTTAAAATCAATAATAAGATTATAAAACCCTTTAAGGCGAGTAATACGGCTTTTGAAGCCATTAGTGGCTATAAATGGCCTTTTCTTGTCAATCGATCGCTTTCACCTCACGTTTCTGAAGGTAAACAGTCAATTTTAATCTGTTTTAATTAAAAATGTAAAAAACTTCATTTTAAAATTAAAAACGAGATCATAAAACCATTTAAAGAGGGGAATATGGCTTTCGAAGGCATGAGTACTGCAAATGGACTTTTCTTGTCAATGGATGGCTTTCGCTTCACATTTCCCAAGGTAAACATTCAATTACAGTCTGTCTTAATGAAAAATGTAAAAAAATACAAGTTAAAATCAATAATAAGATTATAAAAGCCTTTAAGGTGAGTAATAAGGCTTTTGAAGCCGTGAGTGACTATAAACGAACTTATTATGTCAATAGATGGCTTTCGCTTCATGCTTCCCAAGGCAAACATTTAATTACAATATGTTTTAATGAAAAATGTAAAAAAAATCAACTTTAAATTAATAACGAGATTACAAAACCATTTAAAGAGGGGAATAAGGATTTCGAAGGCATGAGTGACTGCAAATGGACTTTTCTTGTCAATGGGTGGCTTTCGCTTCACGTTTCCCGAGGTAAACATTCAATTACAATCTGTCTTAATGAAAAATGTAAAAAAATACAACTTAGAATCAATAATAAGATTATAAAACCCTTTAAAGCGAGTGATAAGGCTTTAGAAGCCATGAGTGACTATAAATGGACTTTTCTTGTCAATCGATAACTTTCACTTCACGTTTCCCAAGGTAAACATTAAATTTTAATCTGTTTTAATGAAAAATGTGAAAAAATTCAATTTAAAATTAATAACGAGATCATAAAACCATTTAAAGAGGGGAATAAGGCTTTCGAAGGCACGAGCGACTGCAAATGGACTTTTCTTTTCAATGGATGGCTTTCGCTTCACGTTTCCCGAGGTAAACATTCAATTACAATCTGTCTTAATGAAAAATGTAAAAAAATACAACTTAAAATGAATAATAAGATTATAAAATCCTTTAAGGCGAGTAATGAGGCTTTTGAAGCCATGAGTGGCTATAAATGGCCTTTTCTTGTCAATCGATCGCTTTCACCTCACGTTTCTCAAGGTAAATATTCAATCTTAATCTATTTTAATGAAAAATATAAAAAAATTCCTTTTAAAATTAATAACGAGATCATAAAACCATTTAAAGAAGGGAATAAGGCTTTCGAAGGCATGAGTGACTGCAAATGGACTTTTCCTGTCAATGGATGGCTTTCGCTTCACGTTTCCTGAGGTAAACATTCAATTACAGTCTGTCTTAATGAAAAATGTAAAAAAATACAACTTAAAATCAATAATAAGATTATAAAACCCTTTAAGGCGAGTAATACGGCTTTTGAAACCATGAGTGGCTATAAATGGGCTTTTCTTGTCAATCGATCGCTTTCACCTCACGTTTCTGAAGGTAAACAGTCAATTTTAATCTGTTTTAATTAAGAATGTAAAAAAATTCATTTTAAAATCAAAAACGAGATCATAAAACCATTTAAAGAGGGGAATATGGCTTTCGAAGGCATGAGTACTGCAAATGGACTTTTCTTGTCAATGGATGGCTTTCGCTTCACGTTTCCCAAGGTAAACATTCAATTACAGTCTGTCTTAATGAAAAATGTAAAAAAATACAAGTTAAAATCAATAATAAGATTATAAAAGCCTTTAAGGTGAGTAATAAGGCTTTTGAAGCCGTGAGTGACTATAAACGAACTAATTATGTCAATGGATGGCTTTCGCTTCATGCTTCCCAAGGCAAACATTTAATTACAATATGTTTTAATGAAAAATGTAGAAAAAATCAACTTTAAATTAATAACGAGATTATAAAACCATTTAAAGAGGGGAATAAGGATTTCGAAGGCATGAGTGACTGCAAATGGACTTTTCTTGTCAATGGGTGGCTTTCGCTTCACGTTTCCCGAGGTAAACATTCAATTACAATCTGTCTTAATGAAAAATGTAAAAAAATACAACTTAGAATCAATAATAAGATTATAAAACCCTTTAAAGCGAGTGATAAGGCTTTAGAAGCCATGAGTGACTATAAATGGACTTTTCTTGTCAATCGATAACTTTCACTTCACGTTTCCCAAGGTAAACATTAAATTTTAATCTGTTTTAATGAAAAATGTGAAAAAATTCAATTTAAAATTAATAACGAGATCATAAAACCATTTAAAGAGGGGAATAAGGCTTTCGAAGGCACGAGCGACTGCAAATGGACTTTTCTTGTCAATGGATGGCTTTCGCTTCACGTTTCCCGAGGTAAACATTCAATTACAATCTGTCTTAATGAAAAATGTAAAAAAATACAACTTAAAATGAATAATAAGATTATAAAATCCTTTAAGGCGAGTAATAAGGCTTTTGAAGCCATGAGTGGCTATAAATGGCCTTTTCTTGTCAATCGATCGCTTTCACCTCACGTTTCTCAAGGTAAATATTCAATCTTAATCTATTTTAATGAAAAATGTAAAAAAATTCCTTTTAAAATTAATAACGAGATCATAAAACCATTTAAAGAAGGGAATAAGGCTTTCGAAGGCATGAGTGACTGCAAATGGACTTTTCTTGTCAATGGATGGCTTTCGCTTCACGTTTCCTGAGGTAAACATTCAATTACAATCTGTCTTAATGAAAAATGTAAAAAAATATAACTTAAAATCAATAATAAGATTATAAAACCCTTTAAGGCGAGTAATACGGTTTTTGAAGCCATGAGTGGCTATAAATGGTCTTTTCTTGTCAATCGATCGCTTTCACCTCACGTTTCTGAAGGTAAACAGTCAATTTTAATCTGTTTTAATGAAAAATGTAAAAAAATTCAATTCAAAATTAATAACGACATCATAAAACCATTTAAAGAGGGGAATAAGGCTTTCGAAGGCATGAGTGACTGCAAATGGACTTTTCCTATCAATGGATGGCTTTCGCTTCACGTTTCCTGAGGTAAACATTCAATTACAATCAGTCTTAATGAAAAATGTAAAAAAATACAACTTAAAATCAATAATAAGATTATAAAACCCTTTAAGGCGAGTAATACGGCTTTTGAAGCCATGAGTGGCTATAAATGGCCTTTTCTTGTCAATCGATCGCGTTCACCTCACGTTTCTGAAGGTAAACAGTCAATTTTAATATGTTTTAATGAAAAATGTAAAAAAATTCAATTTAAAATTAAAAACGAGATCATAAAATCATTTAAAGAGGGGAATATGGCTTTCGAAGGCATGAGTACTGCAAATGGACTTTTCTTGTCAATGGATGAGTTTCGCTTCACGTTTCCCGAGGTAAACATTCAATTACAATCTGATTTAATGATAAATGTAAAAAAATACAAGTTAAAATCAATAATAAGATTATAAAAGCCTTTAAGGTGAGTAATAAGGCTTTTGAAGCCATGAGTGAATATAAATGAACTTATTATGTCAATGGATGGCTTTCGCTTCATGCTTCCCAAGGTAAACATTTAATTACAATATGTTTTAATGAAAAATGTAAAAAAATTCAACTTTAAATTAATAACGAGATTATAAAACCATTTAAAGAGGGGAATAAGGATTTCGAAGGCATGAGTGACTGCAAATGGACTTTTCTTGTCAATGGGTGGCTTTCGCTTCACGTTTCCCGAGGTAAACATTCAATTACAATCTGTCTTAATGAAAAATGTAAAAAAATACAACTTAGAATAAATAATAAGATTATAAAACCCTTTAAAGCGAGTAATAAGGCTTTAGAAGCCATGAGTGACTATAAATGGACTTTTCTTGTCAATCGATAACTTTCACTTCACGTTTCCCAAGGTAAACATTAAATTTTAATCTGTTTTAATGAAAAATGTGAAAAAATTCAATTTAAAATTAATAACGAGATCATAAAACCATTTAAAGAGGGGAATAAGGCTTTCGAAGGCACGAGCGACTGCAAATGGACTTTTCTTATCAATGGATGGCTTTCGCTTCACGTTTCCCGAGGTAAACATTCAATTACAATCTGTCTTAATGAAAAATATAAAAAAATACAACTTAAAATGAATAATAAGATTATAAAATCCTTTAAGGCGAGTAATAAGGCTTTTGAAGCCATGAGTGGCTATAAATGGCCTTTTCTAGTCAATCGATCGCTTTCACCTCACGTTTCTCAAGGTAAATATTCAATCTGAATCTGTTTTAATGAAAAATGTAAAAAAATTCCTTTTAAAATTAATAACGAGATCATAAAACCATTTAAAGAAGGGAATAAGGCTTTCGAAGGCATGAGTGACTGCAAATGGACTTTTCCTGTCAATGGATGGCTTTCGCTTCACGTTTCCTGAGGTAAACATTCAATTACAGTCTGTCTTAATGAAAAATGTAAAAAAATACAACTTAAAATCAATAATAAGATTATAAAACCCTTTAAGGCGAGTAATACGGCTTTTGAAGCCATTAGTGGCTATAAATGGCCTTTTCTTGTCAATCGATCGCTTTCACCTCACGTTTCTGAAGGTAAACAGTCAATTTTAATCTGTTTTAATTAAAAATGTAAAAAACTTCATTTTAAAATTAAAAACGAGATCATAAAACCATTTAAAGAGGGGAATATGGCTTTCGAAGGCATGAGTACTGCAAATGGACTTTTCTTGTCAATGGATGGCTTTCGCTTCACATTTCCCAAGGTAAACATTCAATTACAGTCTGTCTTAATGAAAAATGTAAAAAAATACAAGTTAAAATCAATAATAAGATTATAAAAGCCTTTAAGGTGAGTAATAAGGCTTTTGAAGCCGTGAGTGACTATAAACGAACTTATTATGTCAATAGATGGCTTTCGCTTCATGCTTCCCAAGGCAAACATTTAATTACAATATGTTTTAATGAAAAATGTAAAAAAAATCAACTTTAAATTAATAACGAGATTACAAAACCATTTAAAGAGGGGAATAAGGATTTCGAAGGCATGAGTGACTGCAAATGGACTTTTCTTGTCAATGGGTGGCTTTCGCTTCACGTTTCCCGAGGTAAACATTCAATTACAATCTGTCTTAATGAAAAATGTAAAAAAATACAACTTAGAATCAATAATAAGATTATAAAACCCTTTAAAGCGAGTGATAAGGCTTTAGAAGCCATGAGTGACTATAAATGGACTTTTCTTGTCAATCGATAACTTTCACTTCACGTTTCCCAAGGTAAACATTAAATTTTAATCTGTTTTAATGAAAAATGTGAAAAAATTCAATTTAAAATTAATAACGAGATCATAAAACCATTTAAAGAGGGGAATAAGGCTTTCGAAGGCACGAGCGACTGCAAATGGACTTTTCTTTTCAATGGATGGCTTTCGCTTCACGTTTCCCGAGGTAAACATTCAATTACAATCTGTCTTAATGAAAAATGTAAAAAAATACAACTTAAAATGAATAATAAGATTATAAAATCCTTTAAGGCGAGTAATGAGGCTTTTGAAGCCATGAGTGGCTATAAATGGCCTTTTCTTGTCAATCGATCGCTTTCACCTCACGTTTCTCAAGGTAAATATTCAATCTTAATCTATTTTAATGAAAAATATAAAAAAATTCCTTTTAAAATTAATAACGAGATCATAAAACCATTTAAAGAAGGGAATAAGGCTTTCGAAGGCATGAGTGACTGCAAATGGACTTTTCCTGTCAATGGATGGCTTTCGCTTCACGTTTCCTGAGGTAAACATTCAATTACAGTCTGTCTTAATGAAAAATGTAAAAAAATACAACTTAAAATCAATAATAAGATTATAAAACCCTTTAAGGCGAGTAATACGGCTTTTGAAACCATGAGTGGCTATAAATGGGCTTTTCTTGTCAATCGATCGCTTTCACCTCACGTTTCTGAAGGTAAACAGTCAATTTTAATCTGTTTTAATTAAGAATGTAAAAAAATTCATTTTAAAATCAAAAACGAGATCATAAAACCATTTAAAGAGGGGAATATGGCTTTCGAAGGCATGAGTACTGCAAATGGACTTTTCTTGTCAATGGATGGCTTTCGCTTCACGTTTCCCAAGGTAAACATTCAATTACAGTCTGTCTTAATGAAAAATGTAAAAAAATACAAGTTAAAATCAATAATAAGATTATAAAAGCCTTTAAGGTGAGTAATAAGGCTTTTGAAGCCGTGAGTGACTATAAACGAACTAATTATGTCAATGGATGGCTTTCGCTTCATGCTTCCCAAGGCAAACATTTAATTACAATATGTTTTAATGAAAAATGTAGAAAAAATCAACTTTAAATTAATAACGAGATTATAAAACCATTTAAAGAGGGGAATAAGGATTTCGAAGGCATGAGTGACTGCAAATGGACTTTTCTTGTCAATGGGTGGCTTTCGCTTCACGTTTCCCGAGGTAAACATTCAATTACAATCTGTCTTAATGAAAAATGTAAAAAAATACAACTTAGAATCAATAATAAGATTATAAAACCCTTTAAAGCGAGTGATAAGGCTTTAGAAGCCATGAGTGACTATAAATGGACTTTTCTTGTCAATCGATAACTTTCACTTCACGTTTCCCAAGGTAAACATTAAATTTTAATCTGTTTTAATGAAAAATGTGAAAAAATTCAATTTAAAATTAATAACGAGATCATAAAACCATTTAAAGAGGGGAATAAGGCTTTCGAAGGCACGAGCGACTGCAAATGGACTTTTCTTGTCAATGGATGGCTTTCGCTTCACGTTTCCCGAGGTAAACATTCAATTACAATCTGTCTTAATGAAAAATGTAAAAAAATACAACTTAAAATGAATAATAAGATTATAAAATCCTTTAAGGCGAGTAATAAGGCTTTTGAAGCCATGAGTGGCTATAAATGGCCTTTTCTTGTCAATCGATCGCTTTCACCTCACGTTTCTCAAGGTAAATATTCAATCTTAATCTATTTTAATGAAAAATGTAAAAAAATTCCTTTTAAAATTAATAACGAGATCATAAAACCATTTAAAGAAGGGAATAAGGCTTTCGAAGGCATGAGTGACTGCAAATGGACTTTTCTTGTCAATGGATGGCTTTCGCTTCACGTTTCCTGAGGTAAACATTCAATTACAATCTGTCTTAATGAAAAATGTAAAAAAATATAACTTAAAATCAATAATAAGATTATAAAACCCTTTAAGGCGAGTAATACGGTTTTTGAAGCCATGAGTGGCTATAAATGGTCTTTTCTTGTCAATCGATCGCTTTCACCTCACGTTTCTGAAGGTAAACAGTCAATTTTAATCTGTTTTAATGAAAAATGTAAAAAAATTCAATTCAAAATTAATAACGACATCATAAAACCATTTAAAGAGGGGAATAAGGCTTTCGAAGGCATGAGTGACTGCAAATGGACTTTTCCTATCAATGGATGGCTTTCGCTTCACGTTTCCTGAGGTAAACATTCAATTACAATCAGTCTTAATGAAAAATGTAAAAAAATACAACTTAAAATCAATAATAAGATTATAAAACCCTTTAAGGCGAGTAATACGGCTTTTGAAGCCATGAGTGGCTATAAATGGCCTTTTCTTGTCAATCGATCGCGTTCACCTCACGTTTCTGAAGGTAAACAGTCAATTTTAATATGTTTTAATGAAAAATGTAAAAAAATTCAATTTAAAATTAAAAACGAGATCATAAAATCATTTAAAGAGGGGAATATGGCTTTCGAAGGCATGAGTACTGCAAATGGACTTTTCTTGTCAATGGATGAGTTTTGCTTCACGTTTCCCGAGGTAAACATTCAATTACAATCTGATTTAATGATAAATGTAAAAAAATACAAGTTAAAATCAATAATAAGATTATAAAAGCCTTTAAGGTGAGTAATAAGGCTTTTGAAGCCATGAGTGAATATAAATGAACTTATTATGTCAATGGATGGCTTTCGCTTCATGCTTCCCAAGGTAAACATTTAATTACAATATGTTTTAATGAAAAATGTAAAAAAATTCAACTTTAAATTAATAACGAGATTATAAAACCATTTAAAGAGGGGAATAAGGATTTCGAAGGCATGAGTGACTGCAAATGGACTTTTCTTGTCAATGGGTGGCTTTCGCTTCACGTTTCCCGAGGTAAACATTCAATTACAATCTGTCTTAATGAAAAATGTAAAAAAATACAACTTAGAATAAATAATAAGATTATAAAACCCTTTAAAGCGAGTAATAAGGCTTTAGAAGCCATGAGTGACTATAAATGGACTTTTCTTGTCAATCGATAACTTTCACTTCACGTTTCCCAAGGTAAACATTAAATTTTAATCTGTTTTAATGAAAAATGTGAAAAAATTCAATTTAAAATTAATAACGAGATCATAAAACCATTTAAAGAGGGGAATAAGGCTTTCGAAGGCACGAGCGACTGCAAATGGACTTTTCTTATCAATGGATGGCTTTCGCTTCACGTTTCCCGAGGTAAACATTCAATTACAATCTGTCTTAATGAAAAATATAAAAAAATACAACTTAAAATGAATAATAAGATTATAAAATCCTTTAAGGCGAGTAATAAGGCTTTTGAAGCCATGAGTGGCTATAAATGGCCTTTTCTAGTCAATCGATCGCTTTCACCTCACGTTTCTCAAGGTAAATATTCAATCTGAATCTGTTTTAATGAAAAATGTAAAAAAATTCCTTTTAAAATTAATAACGAGATCATAAAACCATTTAAAGAAGGGAATAAGGCTTTCGAAGGCATGAGTGACTGCAAATGGACTTTTCCTGTCAATGGATGGCTTTCGCTTCACGTTTCCTGAGGTAAACATTCAATTACAGTCTGTCTTAATGAAAAATGTAAAAAAATACAACTTAAAATCAATAATAAGATTATAAAACCCTTTAAGGCGAGTAATACGGCTTTTGAAGCCATTAGTGGCTATAAATGGCCTTTTCTTGTCAATCGATCGCTTTCACCTCACGTTTCTGAAGGTAAACAGTCAATTTTAATCTGTTTTAATTAAAAATGTAAAAAACTTCATTTTAAAATTAAAAACGAGATCATAAAACCATTTAAAGAGGGGAATATGGCTTTCGAAGGCATGAGTACTGCAAATGGACTTTTCTTGTCAATGGATGGCTTTCGCTTCACATTTCCCAAGGTAAACATTCAATTACAGTCTGTCTTAATGAAAAATGTAAAAAAATACAAGTTAAAATCAATAATAAGATTATAAAAGCCTTTAAGGTGAGTAATAAGGCTTTTGAAGCCGTGAGTGACTATAAACGAACTTATTATGTCAATAGATGGCTTTCGCTTCATGCTTCCCAAGGCAAACATTTAATTACAATATGTTTTAATGAAAAATGTAAAAAAAATCAACTTTAAATTAATAACGAGATTACAAAACCATTTAAAGAGGGGAATAAGGATTTCGAAGGCATGAGTGACTGCAAATGGACTTTTCTTGTCAATGGGTGGCTTTCGCTTCACGTTTCCCGAGGTAAACATTCAATTACAATCTGTCTTAATGAAAAATGTAAAAAAATACAACTTAGAATCAATAATAAGATTATAAAACCCTTTAAAGCGAGTGATAAGGCTTTAGAAGCCATGAGTGACTATAAATGGACTTTTCTTGTCAATCGATAACTTTCACTTCACGTTTCCCAAGGTAAACATTAAATTTTAATCTGTTTTAATGAAAAATGTGAAAAAATTCAATTTAAAATTAATAACGAGATCATAAAACCATTTAAAGAGGGGAATAAGGCTTTCGAAGGCACGAGCGACTGCAAATGGACTTTTCTTTTCAATGGATGGCTTTCGCTTCACGTTTCCCGAGGTAAACATTCAATTACAATCTGTCTTAATGAAAAATGTAAAAAAATACAACTTAAAATGAATAATAAGATTATAAAATCCTTTAAGGCGAGTAATGAGGCTTTTGAAGCCATGAGTGGCTATAAATGGCCTTTTCTTGTCAATCGATCGCTTTCACCTCACGTTTCTCAAGGTAAATATTCAATCTTAATCTATTTTAATGAAAAATATAAAAAAATTCCTTTTAAAATTAATAACGAGATCATAAAACCATTTAAAGAAGGGAATAAGGCTTTCGAAGGCATGAGTGACTGCAAATGGACTTTTCCTGTCAATGGATGGCTTTCGCTTCACGTTTCCTGAGGTAAACATTCAATTACAGTCTGTCTTAATGAAAAATATAAAAAAATACAACTTAAAATCAATAATAAGATTATAAAACCCTTTAAGGCGAGTAATACGGCTTTTGAAACCATGAGTGGCTATAAATGGGCTTTTCTTGTCAATCGATCGCTTTCACCTCACGTTTCTGAAGGTAAACAGTCAATTTTAATCTGTTTTAATTAAGAATGTAAAAAAATTCATTTTAAAATCAAAAACGAGATCATAAAACCATTTAAAGAGGGGAATATGGCTTTCGAAGGCATGAGTACTGCAAATGGACTTTTCTTGTCAATGGATGGCTTTCGCTTCACGTTTCCCAAGGTAAACATTCAATTACAGTCTGTCTTAATGAAAAATGTAAAAAAATACAAGTTAAAATCAATAATAAGATTATAAAAGCCTTTAAGGTGAGTAATAAGGCTTTTGAAGCCGTGAGTGACTATAAACGAACTAATTATGTCAATGGATGGCTTTCGCTTCATGCTTCCCAAGGCAAACATTTAATTACAATATGTTTTAATGAAAAATGTAGAAAAAATCAACTTTAAATTAATAACGAGATTATAAAACCATTTAAAGAGGGGAATAAGGATTTCGAAGGCATGAGTGACTGCAAATGGACTTTTCTTGTCAATGGGTGGCTTTCGCTTCACGTTTCCCGAGGTAAACATTCAATTACAATCTGTCTTAATGAAAAATGTAAAAAAATACAACTTAGAATCAATAATAAGATTATAAAACCCTTTAAAGCGAGTGATAAGGCTTTAGAAGCCATGAGTGACTATAAATGGACTTTTCTTGTCAATCGATAACTTTCACTTCACGTTTCCCAAGGTAAACATTAAATTTTAATCTGTTTTAATGAAAAATGTGAAAAAATTCAATTTAAAATTAATAACGAGATCATAAAACCATTTAAAGAGGGGAATAAGGCTTTCGAAGGCACGAGCGACTGCAAATGGACTTTTCTTGTCAATGGATGGCTTTCGCTTCACGTTTCCCGAGGTAAACATTCAATTACAATCTGTCTTAATGAAAAATGTAAAAAAATACAACTTAAAATGAATAATAAGATTATAAAATCCTTTAAGGCGAGTAATAAGGCTTTTGAAGCCATGAGTGGCTATAAATGGCCTTTTCTTGTCAATCGATCGCTTTCACCTCACGTTTCTCAAGGTAAATATTCAATCTTAATCTATTTTAATGAAAAATGTAAAAAAATTCCTTTTAAAATTAATAACGAGATCATAAAACCATTTAAAGAAGGGAATAAGGCTTTCGAAGGCATGAGTGACTGCAAATGGACTTTTCCTGTCAATGGATGGCTTTCGCTTCACGTTTCCTGAGGTAAACATTCAATTACAATCTGTCTTAATGAAAAATGTAAAAAAATATAACTTAAAATCAATAATAAGATTATAAAACCCTTTAAGGCGAGTAATACGGTTTTTGAAGCCATGAGTGGCTATAAATGGTCTTTTCTTGTCAATCGATCGCTTTCACCTCACGTTTCTGAAGGTAAACAGTCAATTTTAATCTGTTTTAATGAAAAATGTAAAAAAATTCAATTCAAAATTAATAACGACATCATAAAACCATTTAAAGAGGGGAATAAGGCTTTCGCAGGCATGAGTGACTGCAAATGGACTTTTCCTATCAATGGATGGCTTTCGCTTCACGTTTCCTGAGGTAAACATTCAATTACAATCAGTCTTAATGAAAAATGTAAAAAAATACAACTTAAAATCAATAATAAGATTATAAAACCCTTTAAGGCGAGTAATACGGCTTTTGAAGCCATGAGTGGCTATAAATGGCCTTTTCTTGTCAATCGATCGCGTTCACCTCACGTTTCTGAAGGTAAACAGTCAATTTTAATATGTTTTAATGAAAAATGTAAAAAAATTCAATTTAAAATTAAAAACGAGATCATAAAATCATTTAAAGAGGGGAATATGGCTTTCGAAGGCATGAGTACTGCAAATGGACTTTTCTTGTGAATGGATGAGTTTCGCTTCACGTTTCCCGAGGTAAACATTCAATTACAATCTGATTTAATGATAAATGTAAAAAAATACAAGTTAAAATCAATAATAAGATTATAAAAGCCTTTAAGGTGAGTAATAAGGCTTTTGAAGCCATGAGTGAATATAAATGAACTTATTATGTCAATGGATGGCTTTCGCTTCATGCTTCCCAAGGTAAACATTTAATTACAATATGTTTTAATGAAAAATGTAAAAAAATTCAACTTTAAATTAATAACGAGATTATAAAACCATTTAAAGAGGGGAATAAGGATTTCGAAGGCATGAGTGACTGCAAATGGACTTTTCTTGTCAATGGGTGGCTTTCGCTTCACGTTTCCCGAGGTAAACATTCAATTACAATCTGTCTTAATGAAAAATGTAAAAAAATACAACTTAGAATCAATAATAAGATTATAAAACCCTTTAAAGCGAGTAATAAGGCTTTAGAAGCCATGAGTGACTATAAATGGACTTTTCTTGTCAATCGATAACTTTCACTTCACGTTTCCCAAGGTAAACATTAAATTTTAATCTGTTTTAATGAAAAATGTGAAAAAATTCAATTTAAAATTAATAACGAGATCATAAAACCATTTAAAGAGGGGAATAAGGCTTTCGAAGGCACGAGCGACTGCAAATGGACTTTTCTTATCAATGGATGGCTTTCGCTTCACGTTTCCCGAGGTAAACATTCAATTACAATCTGTCTTAATGAAAAATATAAAAAAATACAACTTAAAATGAATAATAAGATTATAAAATCCTTTAAGGCGAGTAATAAGGCTTTTGAAGCCATGAGTGGCTATAAATGGCCTTTTCTAGTCAATCGATCGCTTTCACCTCACGTTTCTCAAGGTAAATATTCAATCTGAATCTGTTTTAATGAAAAATGTAAAAAAATTCCTTTTAAAATTAATAACGAGATCATAAAACCATTTAAAGAAGGGAATAAGGCTTTCGAAGGCATGAGTGACTGCAAATGGACTTTTCCTGTCAATGGATGGCTTTCGCTTCACGTTTCCTAAGGTAAACATTCAATTACAGTCTGTCTTAATGAAAAATGTAAAAAAATACAACTTAAAATCAATAATAAGATTATAAAACCCTTTAAGGCGAGTAATAAGGCTTTTGAAGCCATGAGTGGCTATAAATGGCCTTTTCTTGTCAATCGATCGCTTTCACCTCACGTTTCTGAAGGTAAACAGTCAATTTTAATCTGTTTTAATTAAAAATGTAAAAAAATTCATTTTAAAATTAAAAACGAGATCATAAAACCATTTAAAGAGGGGAATATGGCTTTCGAAGGCATGAGTACTGCAAATGGACTTTTCTTGTCAATGGATGACTTTCGCTTCACGTTTCCCAAGGTAAACATTCAATTACAGTCTGTCTTAATGAAAAATGTAAAAAAATACAAGTTAAAATCAATAATAAGATTATAAAAGCCTTTAAGGTGAGTAATAAGGCTTTTGAAGCCGGGAGTGACTATAAACGAACTTATTATGTCAATGGATGGCTTTCGCTTCATGCTTCCCAAGGCAAACATTTAATTACAATATGTTTTAATGAAAAATGTAGAAAAAATCAACTTTAAATTAATAACGAGATTATAAAACCATTTAAAGAGGGGAATAAGGATTTCGAAGGCATGAGTGACTGCAAATGGACTTTTCTTGTCAATGGGTGGCTTTCGCTTCACGTTTCCCGAGGTAAACATTCAATTACAATCTGTCTTAATGAAAAATGTAAAAAAATACAACTTAGAATCAATAATAAGATTATAAAACCCTTTAAAGCGAGTGATAAGGCTTTAGAAGCCATGAGTGACTATAAATGGACTTTTCTTGTCAATCGATAACTTTCACTTCACGTTTCCCAAGGTAAACATTAAATTTTAATCTGTTTTAATGAAAAATGTGAAAAAATTCAATTTAAAATTAATAACGAGATCATAAAACCATTTAAAGAGGGGAATAAGGCTTTCGAAGGCACGAGCGACTGCAAATGGACTTTTCTTGTCAATGGATGGCTTTCGCTTCACGTTTCCCGAGGTAAACATTCAATTACAATCTGTCTTAATGAAAAATGTAAAAAAATACAACTTAAAATGAATAATAAGATTATAAAATCCTTTAAGGCGAGTAATAAGGCTTTTGAAGCCATGAGTGGCTATAAATGGCCTTTTCTAGTCAATCGATCGCTTTCACCTCACGTTTCTCAAGGTAAATATTCAATCTGAATCTGTTTTAATGAAAAATGTAAAAAAATTCCTTTTAAAATTAATAACGAGATCATAAAACCATTTAAAGAAGGGAATAAGGCTTTCGAAGGCATGAGTGACTGCAAATGGACTTTTCCTGTCAATGGATGGCTTTCGCTTCACGTTTCCTAAGGTAAACATTCAATTACAGTCTGTCTTAATGAAAAATGTAAAAAAATACAACTTAAAATCAATAATAAGATTATAAAACCCTTTAAGGCGAGTAATAAGGCTTTTGAAGCCATGAGTGGCTATAAATGGCCTTTTCTTGTCAATCGATCGCTTTCACCTCACGTTTCTGAAGGTAAACAGTCAATTTTAATCTGTTTTAATTAAAAATGTAAAAAAATTCATTTTAAAATTAAAAACGAGATCATAAAACCATTTAAAGAGGGGAATATGGCTTTCGAAGGCATGAGTACTGCAAATGGACTTTTCTTGTCAATGGATGGCTTTCGCTTCACGTTTCCCAAGGTAAACATTCAATTACAGTCTGTCTTAATGAAAAATGTAAAAAAATACAAGTTAAAATCAATAATAAGATTATAAAAGCCTTTAAGGTGAGTAATAAGGCTTTTGAAGCCGGGAGTGACTATAAACGAACTTATTATGTCAATGGATGGCTTTCGCTTCATGCTTCCCAAGGCAAACATTTAATTACAATATGTTTTAATGAAAAATGTAGAAAAAATCAACTTTAAATTAATAACGAGATTATAAAACCATTTAAAGAGGGGAATAAGGATTTCGAAGGCATGAGTGACTGCAAATGGACTTTTCTTGTCAATGGGTGGCTTTCGCTTCACGTTTCCCGAGGTAAACATTCAATTACAATCTGTCTTAATGAAAAATGTAAAAAAATACAACTTAGAATCAATAATAAGATTATAAAACCCTTTAAAGCGAGTGATAAGGCTTTAGAAGCCATGAGTGACTATAAATGGACTTTTCTTGTCAATCGATAACTTTCACTTCACGTTTCCCAAGGTAAACATTAAATTTTAATCTGTTTTCATGAAAAATGTGAAAAAATTCAATTTAAAATTAATAACGAGATCATAAAACCATTTAAAGAGGGGAATAAGGCTTTCGAAGGCACGAGCGACTGCAAATGGACTTTTCTTGTCAATGGATGGCTTTCGCTTCACGTTTCCCGAGGTAAACATTCAATTACAATCTGTCTTAATGAAAAATGTAAAAAAATACAACTTAAAATGAATAATAAGATTATAAAATCCTTTAAGGCGAGTAATAAGGCTTTTGAAGCCATGAGTGGCTATAAATGGCCTTTTCTTGTCAATCGATCGCTTTCACCTCACGTTTCTCAAGGTAAATATTCAATCTTAATATATTTTAATGAAAAATGTAAAAAAATTCCTTTTAAAATTAATAACGAGATCATAAAACCATTTAAAGAAGGGAATAAGGCTTTCGAAGGCATGAGTGACTGCAAATGGACTTTTCTTGTCAATGGATGGCTTTCGCTTCACGTTTCCTGAGGTAAACATTCAATTACAATCTGTCTTAATGAAAAATGTAAAAAAATACAACTTAAAATCAATAATAAGATTATAAAACCCTTTAAGGCGAGTAATACGGTTTTTGAAGCCATGAGTGGCTATAAATGGCCTTTTCTTGTCAATCGATCGCTTTCACCTCACGTTTCTGAAGGTAAACAGTCAATTTATATCTGTTTTAATGAAAAATGTAAAAAAATTCAATTCAAAATTAATAACGACATCATAAAACCATTTAAAGAGGGGAATAAGGCTTTCGAAGGCATGAGTGACTGCAAATGGACTTTTCCTATCAATGGATGGCTTTCGCTTCACGTTTCCTGAGGTAAACATTCAATTACAATCTGTCTTAATGAAAAATGTAAAAAAATACAACTTAAAATCAATAATAAGATTATAAAACCCTTTAAGGCGAGTAATACGGCTTTTGAAGCCATGAGTGGCTATAAATGGCCTTTTCTTGTCAATCGATCGCTTTCACCTCACGTTTCTGAAGGTAAACAGTCAATTTTAATATGTTTTAATGAAAAATGTAAAAAAATTCAATTTAAAATTAAAAACGAGATCATAAAATCATTTAAAGAGGGGAATATGGCTTTCGAAGGCATGAGTACTGCAAATGGACTTTTCTTGTCAATGGATGGGTTTCGCTTCACGTTTCCCGAGGTAAACATTCAATTACAATATGATTTAATGATAAATGTAAAAAAATACAAGTTAAAATCAATAATAAGATTATAAAAGCCTTTAAGGTGAGTAATAAGGCTTTTGAAGCCATGAGTGACTATAAATGAACTTATTATGTCAATGGATGGCTTTCGCTTCATGCTTCCCAAGGTAAACATTTAATTACAATATGTTTTAATGAAAAATGTAAAAAAATTAAACTTTAAATTAATAACGAGCTTATAAAACCATTTAAAGAGGGGAATAAGGCTTTCGAAGGCACGAGCGACTGCAAATGGACTTTTCTTATCAATGGATGGCTTTCGCTTCACGTTTCCCGAGGTAAACATTCAATTACAATCTGTCTTAATGAAAAATATAAAAAAATACAACTTAAAATGAATAATAAGATTATAAAATCCTTTAAGGCGAGTAATAAGGCTTTTGAAGCCATGAGTGGCTATAAATGGCCTTTTCTAGTCAATCGATCGCTTTCACCTCACGTTTCTCAAGGTAAATATTCAATCTGAATCTGTTTTAATGAAAAATGTAAAAAAATTCCTTTTAAAATTAATAACGAGATCATAAAACCATTTAAAGAAGGGAATAAGGCTTTCGAAGGCATGAGTGATGCAAATGGACTTTTCTTGTCAATGGATGGCTTTCGCTTCACGTTTCCTGAGGTAAACATTCAACTACAATCTGTCTTAATGAAAAATGTAAAAAAATACAAGTTAAAATCAATAATAAGATTATAAAACCCTTTAAGGTGAGTAATAAGGCTTTCGAAGCCATGAGTGACTATAAATGGCCTTTTCTTGTCAATCGATCGCTTTCACCTCACATTTCTCAAGGTTAACATTAAATATTAATTTGTTTTAATGAAAAATGTAAAAAAATTTAATTGAAAATTAATAACGAGATCATAAAACCATTTAAAGAGGGGAAAAAGGCTTTCGAAGGTTTGAGCAACTGTAACTGGACTTTTGTTGTCAATGGATGGCTTTCTCTTCACGTTTCCCAAGGTAAACATTCAATTACAATCTGTCTTAATGAAAAATGTAAAACAATTCAAGTTAAAATCAATAATAAGATTATAAAACCCTTTAAAGCGACTAATAAGGCTTTCGAAGGCATGAGTGACTACAAATGGACTTTACTTGTCAATGGATGGCTTTTGCTTCACGTTTCTCAAGGTAAACATTCAATTCTAATCTGTTTTAATGAAAAATGTAAAAAAATTCCATTTAAAATTAATAACGACATCATAAAACCATTTAAAGAGGGGAATAAGGCTTTCGAAGGCATGAGTGACTGCAAATGGACTTTTCCTGTCAATGGATGGCTTTTGCTTCACGTTTCCTGAGGTAAACATTCAATTACAATCTGTCTTAATGAAAAATGTAAAAAAATACAACTTAAAATCAATAATAAGATTATAAAAGCCTTTAAGGTGAGTAATAAGGCTTTTGAAGCCATGAGTGACTATAAATGAACTTATTATGTCAATGGATGGCTTTCGCTTCATGCGTCCCAAGGCAAACATTTAATTACAATATGTTTTAATGAAAAATGTAAAAAAATTCAACTTTAAATTAATAACGAGATTATAAAACCATTTAAAGAGGGGAATAAACATTTCGAAGGCATGAGTGACTGCAAATGGACTTTTCTTGTCAATGGGTGGCTTTCGCTTCACGTTTCCCGAGGTAAACATTCAATTACAATCTGTCTTAATGAAAAATGTAAAAAAATACAACTTAGAATCAATAATAAGATTATAAAATCCTTTAAAGCGAGTAATAAGGCTTTAGAAGCCATGAGTGACTATAAATGGACTTTTCTTGTCAATCGATAACTTTCACTTCACGTTTCCCAAGGTAAACATTAAATTTTAATCTGTTTTAATGAAAAATGTGAAAAAATTCAATTTAAAATTAATAACGAGATCATAAAACCATTTAAAGAGGGGAATAAGGCTTTCGAAGGCACGAGCGACTGCAAATGAACTTTTCTTGTCAATGGATGGCTTTCACTTCACGTTTCCCGAGGTAAACATTCAATTACAATCTGTCTTAATGAAAAATGTAAAAAAATACAACTTAAAATGAATAATAAGATTATAAAATCCTTTAAGGCGAGTAATAAGGCTTTTGAAGCTATAAGTGGCTATAAATGGCCTTTTCTAGTCAATCGATCGCTTTCACCTCACGTTTCTCAAGGTAAATATTCAATCTGAATCTGTTTTAATGAAAAATGTAAAAAAATTCCTTTTAAAATTAATAACGAGATCATAAAACCATTTAAAGAAGGGAATAAGGCTTTCGAAGTCATGAGTGACTGCAAATGGACTTTTCCTGTCAATGGATGGCTTTCGCTTCACGTTTCCTGCGGTAAACATTCAATTACAATCTGTCTTAATGAAAAATCTAAAAAAATACAACTTAAAATAAATAATAAGATTATAAAACCCTTTAAGGCGAGTAGTACGGCTTTTGAAGCAATGAGTGGCTATAAATGGCCTTTTCTTGTCAATCGATCGCTTTCACCTCACGTTTCTGAAGGTAAACAGTCAATTTTAATCTGTTTTAATGAAAAATGTAAAAAAATTCAATTTAAAATTAATAACGACATCATAAAACCATTTAAAGAGGGGAATAAGGCTTTCGAAGGCATGAGTGACTGCAAATGGACTTTTCCGGTCAATGGATGGCTTTCGCTTCACGTTTCCTGAGGTAAACATTCAATTACAATCTGTCTTAATGAAAAATGTAAAAAAAAACAACTTAAAATCAATAATAAGATTATAAAACCCTTTAAGGCGAGTAATACGGCTTTTGAAGCCATGAGTGGCTATAAATGGCCTTTTCTTGTCAATCGATCGCTTTCACCTCACGTTTCTGAAAGTAAACAGTCAATTTTAATATGTTTTAATGAAAAAAGTAAAAAAATTCAATTTAAAATTAAAAACGAGATCATAAAACCATTTAAAGAGGGGAATATGGCTTTCGAAGGCATGAGTACTGCAAATGGACTTTTCTTGTCAATGGATGGCTTTCGCCTCACGTTTCCCGAGGTAAACATTCAATTACAATCTATCTTAATAAAAAATGCAAAAAAATTCAAGTTAAAATCAATAATAAGATTATAAAACCCTTTCACGCGAGTAATAAGGCTTTTGAAGCCATGAGTGACTATAAATGGCCTTTTCTTATCAATCGATCGCTTTCACCTCACATTTCTCAAGGTAAACATTCAATTTTAATCTGTTTTAATGAAAAATGGAAAAAAATTCCATTTAAAATTAATAACGACATCATAAAACCATTTAAAGAGGGGAATAAGGCTTTCGAAGGCATGAGTGACTGCAAATGGACTTTTCCTGTCAATGGATGGCTTTCGCTTCACGTTTCCTGAGGTAAACATTCAATTACAATCTGTCTGAATGAAAAATGTAAAAAAATACAACTTAAATTCAATAATGAGATTATAAAACCCCTTAAGGCGAGTAATAAGGCTTTTGAAGCCATGAGTGACCATAAATGAACTTATTTTGTCAATGGATGGCTTTCGCTTCATGTTTCCCAAGGCAAACATTTAATTACAATATCTTTTAATGAAAAATCGAGAAAAATTCAACTTTGAATTAATAACGAGATTATAAAACCATTTAAAGAGGGGAATAAGGCTACCGAAGGCAGGAGCGACTGCAAATGGACTTTTCTTGTCTATGGATGGCTTTCGCTTCACATTTCCCGAGGTAAACATTCAATTACAATCTGTCTTTATGAAAAGTGTAAAAAAATACAACTTAAAATCAATAATAAGATTATAAAACCCTTTAAGGCGAGTAATAAGGCTTTTGAAGCCATGAGTGGCTATAAATGGCCTTTTCTTGTCAATCGATCGCTTTCACCTCACGTTTCTCAAGGTAAACAGTCAATTTTAATCTGTTTTAATGAAAAATGTAAAAAAATTGAATTTAAAATTAATAACGAGATCATAAAACCATTTAAAGAGGGAAATAAGGCTTTCGAAGGCATGAGTGACTGCAAATGGACTTTTCTTGTCAATGGATGGCTTTCACTTCACGTTTCCTGAGGTAAAAATTCAACTACAATCTGTCTTAATGAAAAATGTAAAAAAGTACAACTTAAAATCAATAATAAAATTATAAAACCCTTTAAGGCGGGTAATAAAGCTTTTAAAGCCATGAGTGACCATAAATGAACTTATTTTGTCAATGGATGGCTTTCGCTTCATGTTTCCCAAGGCAAACATTTAATTACAATATCTTTTAATGAAAAATCGAGAAAAATTCAACTTTGAATTAATAACGAGATTATAAAACCATTTAAAGAGGGGAATAAGGCTTTCGAAGGCATGAGTGACTGCAAATGGACTTTTCTTGTCAATGGATGGCTTTCGCTTCACGTTTCCTGAGGTAAACATTTAATTACAATCTGTCTTAATGAAAAATGTAAAAAAATACAACTTAAAATCAATAATAAGATTATAAAACCCTTTAAGGCGAGTAATAAGGCTTTTGAAGCCATGAGTGACTATAAATGAACTTATTTTGTCAATGGATGGCTTTCGCTTCATGTTTCCCAAGGCAAACATTTAATTACAATATGTTTTAACAAAAAATGTAAAGAAATTCAATTTTAAATTAATAACGAGATTATAAAACCATTTAAAGGGGGGAATAAGGCTTTCGAAGGCATGAGTGACTGCAAATGGACTTTTCTTGTCAATGGATGGCTTTCGCTTCACGTTTCCCGAGGTAAACATTCAATTACAGTCTGTCTTAATGAAAAATCTAAAAAAATACAACTGAAAATCAATAATAAGATTATAAAACCCTTTAGGCGAGTAATAACGCTATTAAAGCCATGAGTGACTATAAATAGCCTTTTCTTGTCAATCGATCGCTTTCACCTCACGTTTCTCAAGGTAAATAGTCAATTTTAATATGTTTTAATGAAAAATGTAAAAAAATTCAACTTTAAATTAATAACGAGATTATAAAACCATTTAAAGAGGGGAATAAGGCTTTCGAAGGCATGAGTGACTGTAAATGGACTTTTCTTGTCAATGGATGGCTTTCGCTTCATGTTTCCCGAGGTAAACATTCAATTACAATCTGTCTGATTGAAAAATGTGAAAAAATACAAATTAAAATCAATAAAAAGATTATAAAACCCTTTAAGGCGAGTAAGAACGCTTTTGAAGCCATGAGTGGCTATAAATGGCCTTTTCTTGTCAATCGATCGCTTTCACTTCACGTTTCTCAAGGTAAACATTCAATTATAATATTTTTTAATGAAAAATGTAAAAAAATTCAACTTTAAAATAATAACGAGATTATAAAACCATTTAAAGAGGGGAATAAGGCTTTCGTAGGCTCGAGCGACTGCAAATGGACTTTTCTTGTCAATGGATGGCCTTCGCTTCACATTTCCAGAGGTAAACATTCAATTACAATCTGTCTTAATGAAAAATGTAAAAAAATACAACTTAAAATGAATAATAAGATTATAAAACCCTTTAAGGCGAGTAATAAGGCTTTTGAAGCCATGAGTGGCTATAAATGGCCTTTTCTTGTCAATCGATCGCTTTCACCTCACGTTTCTCAGCGTAAACAGACCATTTTAATCTGTTTTAATAAAAACTATAAAAAAAATCAATTTAAAATTAATAACGAGATCATCAAACTATTTAAAGAGGGGAATATGGCTTTCGAAGGCATGAGTACTGCAAATGGACTTTTCTTGTCAATGGATGGCTTTCGCCTCACGTTTCCCGAGGTAAACATTCGATTACAATCTATCTTAATGAAAAATGCAAAAAAATTCAAGTTAAAATCAATAATAAGATTATAAAACCCTTTCACGTGAGTAGTAAGGCTTTTGAAGCCATGAGTGACTATAAATGGCCTTTTCTTATCAATCGATCGCTTTCACCTCACGTTTCTCAAGGTAAACAGTCAAATTTAATCTGTTTTAATGAAAAATGTAAAAAAATTCCATTTAAAATTAATAACGAGATCATAAAACCTTTTAAAGAGGGGAATAAGGCTTTCGAAGGCATGAGTGATGCAAATTGACTTTTCTTGTCAATGGATGGCTTTCGCTTCACGTGTCCCGAAGTAAACATTCAATTACAATTTGTCTTAATGAAAAATGTAAAAAAATACAACTTAGAATCAATAATAAGATTATAAAACCCTTTAAAGCGAGTAATAAGGCTTTTGAAGCCATGAGTGGCTATAAATGGCCTTTTCTTGTCAATCGATCGCTTTCACTTCACGTTTCTCAAGGTAAACATTCAATTATAATATGTTTTAATGAAACATGTAAAAAAATTCAACTTTAAATTAATAACGAGATTATAAAACCATTTAAAGAGGGGAATAAGGCTTTCGAAGGCACGAGCGACGGCAAATGGACTTTTCTTGTCAATGGATGGCTTTCGCTTCACGTTTCCTGAGGTAAACATTCAACTACAATCTGTCTTAATGAAAAATATAAAAAAATACAAGTTAAAATCAATAATAAGATTAGAAAACCCTTTAAGGCGAGTAATAAAGATTTTGAAGCCATGAGTGACTATAAATGAACTTATTTTGTCAATGGATGGCTTTCGCTTCATGTTTCCCAAGGCAAACATTTAATTACAATATGTTTTAATGAAAAAGGGAGAAAAATTCAACTCTAAATTAATATTGAGATTATAAAACCATTTAAAGAGGGGAATAAGGCTTTCGAAGGCATGAATAACTGCAAATGGACTTTTCTTGTCAATGGATGGATTTCGCTTCACGTTTCCTGAGGTAAACATTCAATTACAATCTGTCTTAATGAAAAATGTAAAAAAATACAAGTTAAAATCAATAATAAGATTATAAAACCCTTTAAGGCGAGTAATAAGGCTTTTGAAGCCATGAGTGACTATAAATGAACTTACTTTGTCAATGGATGGCTTTCGCTTCATGTTTCCCAAGGCAAACATTTAATTACAATATGTTTTAACGAAGAATGTAAAGAAATTCAATTTTAAATTAATAACGAGATTATAAAACCACTTAAAGGGGGGAATAAGGCTTTCGAAGGCATGAGTGACTGCAAATGGACTTTTCTTTTCAATGGATGGCTTTCGCTTCACGTTTCCTGAGGTAAACAATCAATTACAATCTGTCTTAATGGAAAATGTAAAAAAATACAACTTAAAATCAATAACGAGATCATAAAACCATTTAAAGAGGCGAATAAGGCTTTCTAAGGCATGAGTGACTGCAAATGGACTTTTCTTGTCAATGGATGGATTTTGCTTCACGTTTCCTGAGGTAAACATTCAATTACAATCTGACTTAATGAAAAATGTAAAAAAATACAACTTAAAATCAATAATAAGATTATAAAACCCTTTAAGGCGAGTAATAAGGCTTTTGAAGCCATGAGGGACTATAAATGAACTTACTTTGTCAATGGATGGCTTTCGCTTCATGTTTCCCAAGGCAAACATTTAATTACAATATGTTTTAACGAAAAATGTAAAGAAATTCAATTTTAAATTAATAACGAGATTATAAAACCATTTAAAGGGGGGAATAAGGCTTTCGAAGGCATGAGTGACTGCAAATGGACTTTTCTTTTCAATGGATGGCTTTCGCTTCACGTTTCTCGAGGTAAACATTCAATTACAATCTGTCTTAATGAAAAATGTAAAAAAATACAACTTAAAATGAATAATAAGATTATAAAACCCTTTAAGGCGAGTAATAAGGCTTTTGAAGCCATGAGTGACTATAAATGAACTTACTTTGTCAATGGATGGCTTTCGCTTCATGTTTCCCAAGGCAAACATTTAATTACAATATGTTTTAACGAAAAATGTAAAGAAATTCAATTTTAAATTAATAACGAGATTATAAAACCATTTAAAGAGGGAAATAAGGCTTTCGAAGGCATGAGTGACTGCAAATGGACTTTTCTTTTGAATGGATGGCTTTCGCTTCACGTTTCTCGAGGCAAACATTCAATTATAATCTGTCTTAATGAAAAATGTAAACAAATACAACTTAAAATGAATAATAAGATTATAAAACCCTTTAAGGCGAGTAATAAGGCTTTTGAGGCCATGGGTGGCTATAAATGGCCTTTTCTTGTCAATCGATCGCTTTCACTTCATGTTTCTCAAGGTAAACATTCAATTATAATATGTTTTAATGAAAGATGTAAAAAAATTCAACTTTAAAGTAATAACGAGATTATAAAACCATTTAAAAAGGGGAATAAGGCTTTCGAAGGCACGAGTGACTGTAAATGGACTTTTCTTGTCAATGGATGGCTTTCGCTTCCCGTTTCCCGAGGTAAACATTCAATTACAATCTGTCTTAATGAAAAATATAAAAAAATGCAACTTAAAATCAATAATAAGATTATAAAACCCTTTAAAGCGAGTAATAAGGCTTTTGAAGCCATGAGTGGCTATAAATGGTCTTTTCTTGTCAATCGATCGCTTTCACCTCACGTTTCTCAAGGTAAACAGTCAATTTTAATCTGTTTTAATAAAAAATGTAAAAAAATTCAATTTAAAATTAATAACGAGATCATAAAACCATTTAAAGAAGGGAATATGGCTTTCGAAGGCATGAGTACTGCAAATAGACTTTTCTTGTCAATGGATGGCTTTCGCCTCACGTTTCCCGAGGTAAACATTCAATTACAATCTATCTTAATGAAAAATGCAAAAAAATTCAAGTTAAAATCAATAATAAGATTATAAAACCCTTTTACGCGAGTAATAAGGCTTTTGAAGCCATGAGTGACTATAAATGGCCTTTTCTTGTCAATCGATCGCTTTCACCTCACGTTTCTCAAGGTAAACATACAATTTTAATTTGTTTTAATGAAAAATATAAAAAACTTCCATTCAAAATTAATAACGACATCATAAAACCATTTAAGGAGGGGAATAAGGCTTTCGAAGGCATGAGTGACTGCAAATGGACTTTTCCTGTCAATGGATGGCTTTCGCTTCACATTTCCTGAGGTAAACAATTAATTACAATATGTCTTAATGAAAAATGTAAAAAAATACAACTTAAATTCAATAATGAGATTAAAAAACCCTTTAAGGCGAGTAATAAGGCTTTTGAAGCCATGAGTGACTATAAATGGCTTTTTCTGGTCAATCGATCGCTTTCACTTCACGTTTCTCAAGGTAAACATTCAATTATAATATGTTTTAATGAAAAATGTAAAAAATTCAACTTTAAATTAATAACGAGATTATAAAACCATTTAAAGAGGGGAAAAAGGCTTTCGAAGGCACGAGTGACTGCAAATGGACTTTTCTTTTGAATGGATCGCTTTCTCTTCACGTTTCCTGAGGTAAACATTCAATTACAATCTGTCTTAATGAAAAATGTAAAAAAATACAAGTTAAAATCAATAATAAGATTATAAAACCCTTTAAGGCGAGGAATAAAGCTTTTGAAGCCTTGAGTGACTATAAATGAACTTATTTTGTCAATGGATGGCTTTCGCTTCATGTTTCCCAAGGCAAACATTTAATTACAATATGTTTTAATGAAAAAGGGAGAAAAATTCAACTTTAAATTAATAATGAGATTATAAAACCATTTAAAGAGGGGAATAAGGCTTTCGAAGGCATGAATAACTGCAAATGGACAGTTCTTGTAAATGGATGGCTTTCGCTTCACGTTTCTTGAGGTAAACATTCAATTACAATTTGTCTTAATGAAAAATGTAAAAAAATACAACTTAAAATCAATAATAAGATTATAAAACCCTTAAAGGCGAGTAATAAGGCTTTTGAAGCCATGAGTGACTATAAATGAACATACTTTGTCAATGGATGGCTTTCGCTTCATGTTTCCCAAGGCAAACATTTAATTACAATATGTTTTAACAAAAAATGTAAAGAAATTCAACTTTAAATTAATAACGAGATTATAAAACCATTTAAAGGGGGGAATAAGGCTTTCGAAGGCATGAGTGACTGCAAATGGACTTTTCTTTTCAATGGATAGCTTTCGCTTCACGTTTCCTGAGCTAAACATTCAATTACAATCTGTCTTAACGAAAAATGTAAAAAAATACAACTTAAAATCAATAATAAGATTATAAAACCCTTTAAGGTGAGTAATAAGGCTTTTGAAGCCATGAGTGGCTATAAATGGCCTTTTCTTGTCAATCGATCGCTTTCACTTCATGTTTCTCAAGGTAAACATTCAATTATAATATGTTTTAATGAAAAATGTAAAAAAATTCAACTTTAAATTAATAACGAGATTATAAAACCATTTAAAGAGGGGAATAAGGCTTTCGAAGGCACGAGCGACTGCAAATGGACTTTTCTTATCAATGGATGGCTTTCGTTTCACGTTTCCCGAGGTAAACATTCAATTACAATCTGTCTTAATGAAAATGTAAAAAAATGGAACTTAAAATCAATAATAAGATTATAAAACCCTTTAAGGCAAGTAATAAGGCTTTTGAAGCCATGAGTGGCTATAAATGGCCTTTTCTTGTCAATCGATCGCTTTCACCTCACGTTTCTCAAGGTAAACAGTCAATTTTAATCTGTTTTAACAAAAAATGTAAAAAAATTCAATTTAAAATTAATAACGAGATCATAAAACCATTTAGAGAGGGAAATATGGCTTTCGAAGGCATGAGTACTGCAAATCGACTTTTCTTGTCAATGGATGGCTTTCGCCTCACGTTTCCCGAGGTAAACATTCAATTACAATCTATCTTAATGAAAAATGCAAAAAAATTCAAGTTAAAATCAATAATAAGATTATAAAACCCTTTCACGCGAGTAATAAGGCTTTTGAAGCCATGAGTGGCTATAAATGACCTTTTCTTGTCAATCGATCGCTTTCACCTCATGTTTCTCAGGGTAAACAAACAATTTTAATTTGTTTTAATGAAAAATGTAAAAAACTTCCATTTAAAATTAATAACGACATCATAAAACCATTTAAGGAGGGGAATAAGGCTTTCGAAGGCATGAGTGACTGCAAATGGACTTTTCCTGTCAATGGATGGCTTTCGCTTCACATTTCCTGAGGTAAACAATTAATTACAATCTGTCTTAATGAAAAATGTAAAAAAATACAACTTAAATTCAATAATGAGATTAAAAAACCCTTTAAGGCGAGTAATAAGGCTTTTGAAGCCATGAGTGACTATAAATGGCCTTTTCTGGTCAATCGATCGCTTTCACTTCACGTTTCTCAATGTAAACATTCAATTATAATATGTTTTAATAAAAAATGTAAAAAAATTCAACTTTAAATTAATAACGAGATTATAAAACCATTTAAAGTGGGCAATAAGGCTTTCGAAGGCATGAGCGACTGCAAATGGAATTTTCTTGTCTATGGATGGCTTTCACTTTACATTTTTCGAGGTAAACATTCAATTACAATCTGTTTTAACAAAAAATGTAAAAAAATTCAATTTAAAATTAATAACGAGATCATAAAACCATTTAGAGAGGGGAATATGGCTTTCGAAGGCATGAGTACTGCAAATCGACTTTTCTTGTCAATGGATGGCTTTCGCCTCACGTTTCCCGAGGTAAACATTCAATTACAATCTATCTTAATGAAAAATGCAAAAAAATTCAAGTTAAAATGAATAATAAGATTATAAAACCCTTTCACGCGAGTAATAAGGCTTTTGAAACCATGAGTGATGATAAATGGCCTTTTCTTGTCAATCGATCGCTTTCACCTCACGTTTCTCAAGGTAAACATACAATTTTAATTTGTTTTAATGAAAAATGTAAAAAACTTCCATTTAAAATTAATAACGACATCATAAAACCATTTAAGGAGGGGAATAAGGCTTTCGAAGGCATGAGTGACTGCAAATGGACTTTTCCTGTCAATGGATGGCTTTCGCTTCACATTTCCTGAGGTAAACAATTAATTACAATTTCTCTTAATGAAAAATGTAAAAAAATACAACTTAAATTCAATAATGAGATTAAAAAACCCTTTGAGGCGAGTAATAAGGCTTTTGAAGCCATGAGTGACTATAAATGGCCTTTTCTGGTCAATCGATCACTTTCACTTCACGTTTCTCAAGGTAAACATTCAATTATAATATGTTTTAATGAAAAATGTAAAAAAATTCAACTTTAAATTAATAACGAGATTATAAAACCATTTAAAGAGGGGAATAAGGCTTTCGAAGGCACGAGTGACTGCAAATGGACTTTTCTTTTCAATGGATGGCTTTCTCTTCACGTTTCCTGAGGTAAACATTCAATTACAATCTATCTTAATGAAAAATGTAAAAAAATACAAGTTAAAATCAATAATAAGATTATAAAACCCTTTAAGGCGAGTAATAAAGCTTTTGAAGCCATGAGTGACTATAAATGAACTTATTTTGTCAATGGATGGTTTTCGCTTCATGTTTCCCAAGGCAAACATTTAATTACAATATGTTTTAATGAAAAAGGCAGAAAAATTCAACTTTAAATTAATAATGAGATTATAAAACCATTTAAAGAGGGGAATAAGGCTTTCGAAGGCATGAATAACTGCAAATGGACATTTCTTTTCAATGGATGGCTTTCGCTTCACGTTTCCCGAGGTAAACATTCAATTACAATCTGTCTTAATGAAAAATGTAAAAAAATACAACTTAAAATCAATAATAAGATTATAAAACCCTTGAAGGCGAGTAATAAGGCTTTTGAAGCCATGAGTGACTATAAATGAACATACTTTGTCAATGGATGGCTTTCGCTTCATGTTTCCCAAGGCAAACATTTAATTACAATATGTTTTAACGAAAAATGTAAAGAAATTCAACTTTAAATTAATAACGAGATTATAAAACCATTTAAAGGGGGAAATAAGGCTTTCGAAGGCTTGAGTGACTGCAAATGGACTTTTCTTTTCAATGGATAGCTTTCGCTTCACGTTTCCTCAGCTAAACATTCAATTACAATCTATCTTAACGAAAAATGTAAAAAAATACAACTTAAAATCAATAATAAGATTATAAAACCCTTTAAGGCGAGTAATAAGGCTTTTGAAGCCATGAGAGGCTATAAATGGCATTTTCTTGTCAATCGATCGCTTTCACTTCACGTTTCTCAAGGTAAACATTCAATTATAATATGTTTTAATGAAAAATGTAAAAAAATTCAACTTTAAATTAATAACGAGATTATAAAACCATTTAAAGAGGGGAATAAGGCTTTCGAAGGCACGAGCGACTGCAAATGGACTTTTCTTATCAATGGATGGCTTTCGTTTCACGTTTCCCGAGGTAAACATTCAATTACAATCTGTCTTAATGAAAATGTAAAAAAATGGAACTTAAAATCAATAATAAGATTATAAAACCCTTTAAGGCAAGTAATAAGGCTTTTGAAGGCATGAGTGGCTATAAATGGCCTTTTCTTGTCAATCGATCGCTTTCACCTCACGTTTCTCAAGGTAAACAGTCAATTTTAATCTGTTTTAACAAAAAATGTAAAAAAATTCAATTTAAAATTAATAACGAGATCATAAAACCATTTAGAGAGGGGAATATGGCTTTCGAAGGCATGAGTACTGCAAATCAACTTTTCTTGTCAATGGATGGCTTTCGCCTCACGTTTCCCGAGGTAAACATTCAATTACAATCTATCTTAATGAAAAATGCAAAAAAATTCAAGCTAAAATCAATAATAAGATTATAAAACCCTTTCACGCGAGTAATAAGGCTTTTGAAGCCATGAGTGACTATAAATGGCCTTTTCTTGTCAATCGATCGCTTTCACTTCACGTTTCTCAAGGTAAACATACAATTTTAATTTGTTTTAATGAAAAATGTAAAAAACTTCCATTTAAAATTAATAACGACATCATAAAACCATTTAAGGAGGGGAATAAGGCTTTCGAAGGCATGAGTGACTGCAAATGGACTTTTCCTGTCAATGGATGGCTTTCGCTTCACATTTCCTGAGGTAAACAATTAATTACAATCTGTCTTAATGAAAAATGTAAAAAAATACAACTTAAATTCAATAATGAGATTATAAAACCCTTTGAGGCGAGTAATAAGGCTTTTGAAGCCATGAGTGACTATAAATAGCTTTTTCTGGTCAATCGATCGCTTTCACTTCACGTTTCTCAAGGTAAACAATCAATTATAATATGTTTTAATGAAAAATGTAAAAAAATTCAACTTTAAATTAATAACGAGATTATAAAACCATTTAAAGAGGGCAATAAGGCTTTCGAAGGCATGAGCGACTGCAAATGGAATTTTCTTGTCTATGGATGGCTTTCACTTTACATTTTTCGAGGTAAACATTCAATTACAATCTGTTTTAACAAAAAATGTAAAAAAATTCAATTTAAAATTAATAACGAGATCATAAAACCATTTAGAGAAGGGAATATGGCTTGAGAAGGCATGAGTACTGCAAATCGACTTTTCTTGTCAATGGATGGCTTTCGCCTCACGGTTCCCGAGGTAAACATTCAATTACAATCTATCCTAATGAAAAATGCAAAAAAATTCAAGTTAAAATGAATAATAAGATTATAAAACCCTTTCACGCGAGTAATAAGGCTTTTGAAGCCATAAGTGACTATAAATGGCCTTTTCTTGTCAATCGATCGCTTTCACCTCACGTTTCTCAAGGTAAACATACAATTTTAATTTGTTTTAATGAAAAATGTAAAAAACTTCCATTTAAAATTAATAACGACATCATAAAACCATTTAAGGAGGGGAATAAGGCTTTCGAAGGCATGAGTGACTGCAAATGGACTTTTCCTGTCAATGGATGGCTTTCGCTTCACATTTCCTGAGGTAAACAATTAATTACAATCCGTCTTAATGAAAAATGTAAAAAAATACAACTTAAATTCAATAATGAGATTAAAAAACCCTTTAAGGCGAGTAATAAGGCTTTTGAAGCCATGAGTGACTATAAATGGCCTTTTCTGGTCAATCGATCGCTTTCACTTCACGTTTCTCAAGGTAAACATTCAATTATAATATGTTTTAATGAAAAATGTAAAAAAATTCAACTTTAAATTAATAACGAGATTATAAAACCATTTAAAGAGGGCAATAAGGCTTTCGAAGGCATGAGCGACTGCAAATGGAATTTTCTTGTCTATGGATGGCTTTCACTTTACATTTTTCGAGGTAAACATTCAATTACAATCTGTCTTAACAAAAAATATAAAAAAATACAACTTAAAATCAATAATAAGATTATAAAACCCTTTAAGGCGAGTAATCAGGCTTTTGAAGCCAAGAGTGGCTATAAATGGCCTTTTCTTGTCAATCGATCGCTTTCACCTCACGTTTCTCAAGGTAAACAGTCAATTTTAATCTGTTTTAATAAAAAATGTATAAAAATTCAATTTAAAATTAATAACGAGATCATAAAACCATTTAAAGAGGGGAATATGGCTTTTGAAGGCATGAGTACTGCAAATGGACTTTTCTTGTCAATGGAAGGCTTTCGCCTCACGTTTCCCGAGGTAAACATTCAATTACAATCTATCTTAATGAAAAATGCAAAAAAATTCAAGTTAAAATCAATAATAAGATTATAAAACCCTTTCACGCGAGTAATAAGGCTTTTGAAGCCATGAGTGACTATAAATGGCCTTTTCTTGTCAATCGATCGCTTGCACTTCACGTTTCTCAAGGTAAATATTCAATTATAATATGTTTTAATGAAAAATGTAAAAAAATTCAACTTTAAATTAATAACGAGATTATAAAACCATTTAAAGAGGGGAATAAGGCTTTCGAAGGCACGAGTGACTGCAAATGGACTTTTCTTTTCAATCGATGGCTTTCGCTTCACGTTTCCTGAGGTAAACATTAAACTACAATCTGTCTTAATGAAAAATGTAAAAAAATACAAGTTAAAATCAATAATAAGATTATAAAACCCTTTAAGGCGAGTAATAAAGCTTTTGAAGCCATGAGTGACTATAAATGAACTTATTTTGTCAATGCATGGCTTTCGCTTCAGGTTTCCCAAGGCAAACATTTAATTACAATATGTTTTAATGAAAAAGGGAGAAAAATTCAACTTTAAATTAATAATGAGATTATAAAACCATTTAAAGAGGGGAATAAGGCTTTCGAAGGCATGAGTAACTGCAAATGGACTTTTCTTATCAATGGATGGCTTTCGCTTCACGTTTCTCGAGGTAAACATTCAATTACAATCTATCTTAATGAAAAATGTAAAAAAATACAACTTAAAATCAATAATAAGATTATAAAACCCTTGAAGGCGAGTAATAAGGCTTTTGAAGCCATGAGTGACTATAAATGAACTTACTTTGTCAATGGATGGCTTTCGCTTCATGTTTCCCAAGGCAAACATTTAATTACAATATGTTTTAACGAAAAATGTAAAGAAATTCAATTTTAAATTAATAACGAGATTATAAAACCATTTAAAGGGGGGAATAAGGCTTTCGAAGGCATGAGTGACTACAAATGGACTTTTCTTTTCAATGGATAGCTTTCGCTTCACGTTTCCTGAGGTAAACATTCAATTACAATCTGTCTTAATGAAAAATGTAAAACAATACAACTTAAAATCAATAATAAGATTATAAAACCCTTTAAGGCGAGTAATAAGGCTTTTGAAGCCATGAGTGGCTATAAATGGCCTTTTCATATCAATCGATCGCTTTCACTTCACGTTTCTCAAGGTAAACATTCAATTATAATATGTTTTAATGAAAAATGTAAAAAAATTCAACTTTAAATTAATAAAGAGATTATAAAACCATTTAAAGAGGGGAATAAGGCTTTCGAAGGCACGAACGACTGCAAATGGACTTTTCTTATCAATGGATGGCTTTCGCTTCACGTTTCCCGAGGTAAACATTCAATTACAATCTGTCTTAATAAAAAATGTAAAAAAATGAAACTTAAAATCAATAATAAGATTATAAAACCCTTTAAGGCGAGTAATAAGGCTTTTGAAGCCATGAGTGGCTATAAATGGCCTTTTCTTATCAATCGATCGCTTTCACCTCACGTTTCTCAAGGTAAACTGTCAATTTTAATCTGTTTTAAGAAAAAATGTAAAAAAATTCAATTTAAAATTAATAACGAGATCATAAAGCCGTTTAAAGAGGGGTATATGGCTTTCGAAGGCATGAGTACTGCAAATGGACTTTTCTTGTCAATGGATGGCTTTCGCCTCACGTTTCCCGAGGTAAACATTCAATTACAATCTATCTTAATGAAAAATGCAAAAAAATTCAAGTTAAAATCAATAATAAGATTATAAAACCCTTTCACGCGAGTAATAAGGCTTTTGAAGCCATGAGTGACTATAAATGGCCTTTCCTTCTGAATCGATCGCTTTCACCTCACGTTTCTCAAGGTAAACATTCAATTTTATTTTGTTTTAATGAAAAATGTAAAAAAATCCTTTTAAAATTAGTAACGACATCATAAAACCATTTAAGGAGGGGAATAAGGCTTTCGAAGGCATGAGTGGCTGCAAAGGGACTTTTCCTGTCAATGGATGGCCTTTGCTTCACATTTCCTGAGGTAAACATTCAATTACAATCTGTCTTAATGAAAAATGTAAAAAAATACAACTTAAATTCAATAATGAGATTATAAAACCCTTTAAGGCGAGTAATAAGGCTTTTGAAGCCATGAGTGACTATAAATTGCCTTTTCTGGTCAATCGATCGCTTTCACTTCACGTTTCTCAAGGTAAACATTCAATTTTAATCTATTTTAATGAAAAATGTAAAAAAATTACACTTAAAATTAATAACGAGATCATAAAATCATTTAAAGAGGGGAATAAGGCTTTCGAAGGCATGAGTGATGCAAATTGACTTTTCTTGTCAATGGATGGCTTTCGCTTCACGTGTCCCGAGGTAAACATTCAATTACAATCTGTCTTAATGAAAAATGTAAAAAAATACAACTTAGAATCAATAATAAGATTATAAAACCCTTTAAAGCGAGTAATAAGGCTTTAAAAGCAATGAGTGAATATAAATGGACTTTTCTTGACAATTGATCACTTTCACTTCACGTTTCCCAAGGTAAACATTCTATTCTAATCTGTTTTAATGAAAAATATGAAAAAATTCAATTTAAAATTAATAACGAGATCATAAAATCATTTAAAGAAGGGAATAAGGCTTTCGAAGGCACGAGCGACTGCAAATGGACTTTTCTTGTCAATGGATGGCTTTCGTTTCACGTTTCCCGAGGTAAACATTCAATTACAATCTGTCTTAATGAAAAATGTAAAAAAATACAACTTAAATTCAATAATGAGATTATAAAACCCTTTAAGGCGAGTAAAAAGGCTTTAAAAACCATGAGTGACTATAAATGGACTTTTCTTGACAATCGATCACTTTCACCTCACGTTTCTCAAGGTAAACAGTCAATTTTAATCTGTTTTAATAAAAAATGTAAAAATATTCAATTTAAAATTAATAACGAGATCATAAAACCATTTAAAGAGGGGAATATGACTTTCGAAGGCATGAGTACCGTAAATGGACTTTTCTAGTCAATGGATGGCTTTCGCCTCACGTTTCCCGAGGTAAACATTCAATTACAATCTATCTTAATGAAAAATGAAAAAAAATTCAAGTTAAAATCAATAATAAAACCCTTTCACGCGAGTAATAAGGCTTTTGAAGCCATGAATGACTATAAATGGCCTTTTCTTGTCAATCGATCGGTTTCACCTCACGTTTCTCAAGGTAAACATTCAATTTTAATTTGTTTTAATGAAAAATGTAAAAAAATTCCATTTAAAATTAATAACGACATCATAAAACCATTTAAGGAGGGGAATAACGCTTTCGAAGGCATGAGTGATTGCAAATGGACTTTTCCTGTCAATGGATGGCTTTCGCTTCACGTTTCCTGAGGTAAACATTCAATTACAATCTGTCGTAATGAAAAATGTAAAAAAATACAACTTATATTCAATAATGAGATTGTAAAACCTTTTAAGGCGAGTAATAAGGCTTTTGAAGCCATGAGTGACTATAAATGCCTTTTCTGGTCAATCGATCGCTTTCACTTCACGTTTCTCAAGGTAAACATTTAATTTTAATCTATTTTAATGAAAAATGTAAAAAAATTACACTTAAAATTAATAACGAGATCATAAAATCATTTAAAGAGGGGAATAAGGCTTTCGAAGGCATGAGTGATGCAAATTGACTTTTCTTGTCAATGGATGGCTTTCGCTTCACGTGTCCCGAGGTAAACATTCAATTACAATCTGTCTTAATGAAAAATGTAAAAAAATACAACTTAGAATCAATAATAAGATTATAAAACCCTTTAAAGCGAGTAATAAGGCTTTAAAAGCAATGAGTGAATATAAATGGACTTTTCTTGACAATTGATCACTTTCACTTCACGTTTCCCAAGGTAAACATTCTATTCTAATCTGTTTTAATGAAAAATATGAAAAAATTCAATTTAAAATTAATAACGAGATCATAAAATCATTTAAAGAAGGGAATAAGGCTTTCGAAGGCACGAGCGACTGCAAATGGACTTTTCTTGTCAATGGATGGCTTTCGTTTCACGTTTCCCGAGGTAAACATTCAATTACAATCTGTCTTAATGAAAAATGTAAAAAAATACAACTTAAATTCAATAATGAGATTATAAAACCCTTTAAGGCGAGTAATAAGGCTTTAAAAACCATGAGTGACTATAAATGGACTTTTCTTGACAATCGATCACTTTCACCTCACGTTTCTCAAGGTAAACAGTCAATTTTAATCTGTTTTAATAAAAAATGTAAAAATATTCAATTTAAAATTAATAACGAGATCATAAAACCATTTAAAGAGGGGAATATGACTTTCGAAGGCATGAGTACCGCAAATGGACTTTTCTAGTCAATGGAGGGCTTTCGCCTCACGTTTCCCGAGGTAAACATTCAATTACAATCTATCTTAATGAAAAATGAAAAAAAATTCAAGTTAAAATCAATAATAAAACCCTTTCACACGAGTAATAAGGCTTTTGAAGCCATGAATGACTATAAATGGCCTTTTCTTGTCAATCGATCGGTTTCACCTCACGTTTCTCAAGGTAAACATTCAATTTTAATTTGTTTTAATGAAAAATGTAAAAAAATTCCATTTAAAATTAATAACGACATCATAAAACCATTTAAGGAGGGGAATAACGCTTTCGAAGGCATGAGTGATTGCAAATGGACTTTTCCTGTCAATGGATGGCTTTCGCTTCACGTTTCCTGAGGTAAACATTCAATTACAATCTGTCGTAATGAAAAATGTAAAAAAATACAACTTATATTCAATAATGAGATTGTAAAACCCTTTAAGGCGAGTAATAAGGCTTTTGAAGCCATGAGTGACTATAAATGCCTTTTCTGGTCAATCGATCGCTTTCACTTCACGTTTCTCAAGGTAAACATTGAATTGTAATATGTTTTAATGGAAAATGTAAAAAAATTCAACTTTAAATTAATAACGAGATTATAAAACCATTTAAAGAGGGGAATAAGGCTTTCGAAGGCATGAGCGACTGCAAATGGACTTTTCTTGTCTATGGATGGTTGTCGCTTCACATTTTTCGAGGTAAACATTCAATTACAATCTGTCTTAATGAAAAATATAAAAAAATACAACTTAAAATAAATAATAAGATTATAAAACCCTTTAGCGCAAGTAATAAGGCTTTTGAAGCCATCAGTGGCTATAAATGGCCTTTTCTTGTCAATCGATCGCTTTCACCTCACGTTTCTTAAGGTAAACAGTCAAATTTAATCTGTTTTAATGAAAAATGTAAAAAAATTCAATTTAAAATTAATAACGAGATCATAAAACCATTTAAAGAGGGGAATATGGCTTTCGAAGGCATGAGTACCGCAAATGGACTTTTCTTGTCAATGGATGGCTTTCGCTTCACGTTTCTCGAGGTAAACATTCAATTACAATCTGTCTTAATAAAAAATATAAAAAAATACAAGTTAAAATCAATAATAAGATTATAAAACCCTTTAAGGTGAGTAATAAGGCTTTTGAACCCATGAGTGACTATAAATGAACTTATTATGTCAATGGATGGCTTTCGCTTCATGCTTCCCAAGGCAAACATTTAATTACAATATGTTTTAATGAAAAATATAAAAAAATTCAACTTTAAATTAATAACGAGATTATAAAACCATTTAAAGAGGGGAATAACGCTTTCGAAGGTATGAGCGACTGCAAATGGACTTTTCCTGTCAATGGATGGCTTTCGCTTCACGTTTCCTGAGGTAAACATTCAATTACAATCTGTCTTAATGAAAAATGTAAAAAAATACAACTTAAATTCAATAATGAGATTATAAAACACTTTAAGGCGAGTAATAAGGCTTTTGAAGCCATGAGTGACTATAAATGGCCTTTTCTGGTCAATCGATTGCTTTCACTTCACGTTACTCAAGGTAAACATTCAATTACAATATGTTTTAATGAAAAATGTAAAAAAAAGTCAACTTTAAATTAATAACGAGATTATAAAACCATTTAAAGACGGGAATAAGGCTTTCGAAGGCATGAACGACTGCAAATGGACTTTTCTTGTCTATGGATGGCTTTCGCTTCACATTTTTTGAGGTAAACATTCAATTACAATCTGTCTTAATGAAAAATATAAAAAAATATAACTTAAAATCAATAATAATATTATAAAACCCTTTAGGGCGAGTAATAAGGCTTTTGAAGCCATGAGTGGCTATAAATGGCCTTTTCTTGTCAATCGATCGCTTTCACCTCACGTTTCTCATGGTAAACAGTCAATTTTATTCTTTTTTAATGAAAAATGTAAAAAAATTCAATTCAAAATTAATAACGAGATCATAAAACCATTTAAAGAGGGGAATAAGGATTTCGAAGGCATGAGTGACTGCAAATGGACTTTTCTTGTCAATGGGTGGCTTTCGCTTCACGTTTCCCGAGGTAAACATTCAATGACAATCTGTCTTAATGAAAAATGTAAAAAAATACAACTTAGAATCAATAATAAGATTATAAAACCCTTTAAAGCGAGCAATAAGGCTTTAGAAGCCATGAGTGACTATAAATGGACTTTTCTTGTAAATCGATCACTTTCACTGCAAGTTTCCCAAGGTAAACATTCAATTTTAATCTGTTTTAATGAAAAATGTGAAAAATTCAATCTAAAATTAATAACGAGATCATAAAACCATTTAAAGAGGGGAATAAGGCTTTCGAAGGCATGAGGGACTGCAAATGGACTTTTCTTGTCAATGGATGGCTTTCGCTTCACGTTTCCTGAGATAAACATTCAATTACAATCTGTCTTAATGAAAAATGTAAAAAAATACAACTGAAAATCAATAATAAGATTATAGAACTCTTTAAGGCGAGTAATAAGGCTATTGAAGCCATGAGTGACTATAAATGGCCTTTTCTTGTCAATCGATCGCTTTCACCTCACGTTTCTCTAGGTAAACAGTCAATTTTAATCTGTTTCAATGAAAAATGGAAAAAAAAATTAATTTAAAATTAATAAGGAGATCATAAAATCATATAAAGAGGGGAATAAGGCTTTCTAAGGCATGAGTGACTGCAAATGGACTTTTCTTGTCAATGGATGGCTTTCGCTTCACGTTTCCTAAGGTAAACATTTAATTACAATCTGTCTAAATGAAAAATATAAAAAAAAACAAGTTAAAATCAATAATAAGATTATAAAACCCTTTAAGGCGAGTAATAAAGCTTTTGAAGCCATGAGTGACTATAAATGAACTTATTTTGTCAATGGATGGCTTTCGCTTCATGTTTCCCAAGGCAAACATTTAATTACAATATGTTTTAATGAAAAATGGAGAAAAATTCAACTTTAAATTAATAACGAGATTATAAAACCATTTAAAGAGGGGAATAAAGCTTTCGAAGGCATGAGTGACTGCAAATGGACTTTTCTTGTCAATGGATGGCTTTCGCTTCACGTTTCCCGAGGTAAACATTCAATTACAATCTGTCTTAATGAAAAATATAAAAAAATACAACTTAAAATCAATAATAAGATTATAAAACCCTTTAAGGCGAGTAATAAGGCTTTTGAAGCCATGAGTGACTATAAATGAACTTGTTTTGTCAATGGATGGCTTTCGCTTCATGTTTCCCAAGGCAAACATTTAATTACAATATGTTTTAACGAAAAATGCAAAGAAATTCAATTTTAAATTAATAACGAGATTATAAAACCATTTAAAGGGGGGAATAAGGCTTTCGAACGCATGAGTGACTGCAAATGGACTTTTCTTTTCAATGGATGGCTTTCGCTTCACGTTTCCCGAGGTAAACATTCAATTACAATCTGTCTTAATGAAAAATGTAAAAAAATACATGTTAAAATCAATAATAAGATTATAAAACCCTTAAAAGCGAGTAATAAGGCTTTAGATGCCATGAGTGACTATAAATGGACTTTTCTTGTCAATCGATCACTTTCACTTCACGTTTCCCAAGGTAAGCATTCGATTTTAATCTGTTTTAATGGAAAATCTGAAAAAACTCAATTTAAAATTAATAACGAGATCATAAAACCATTTAAAGAGGGGTATAAGGCTTTCGAAGCCCCGAGCGACTGTAAATGGACTTTTCTTGTCAATGTATGGCTTTCGCTTCACGTTTCCCGAGGTAAACATTCAATTACAATCTGTCTTAATGAAAAATATAAAAAAATACAACTTAAAATCAATAATAAGATTATAAAACCCTTTAAGGCGAGTAATAAGGCTTTCGAAGCCATGAGTGGCTATAAATGGCCTTTTCTTGTCAATCGATCGCTTTCACCTCACGTTTCTCAAGGTAAACATTCAATTTTAATCTGTTTTAATGAAAAATGTAAAAAATTTCCATTTAAAATTAATAACGAGATCATAAAACCATTTAAAGAGGGGAATAAGGCTTTCAAAGGCATGAGTGATGCAAATTGACTTTTCTTGTCAATGGATGGCTTTCGCTTCACGTGTCCCAAGGTAAACATTCAATTACAATCTGTCTTAATGAAAAATGTAAAAAAATACAAATTAAAATCAATAATGAGATTATAAAACCCTTTAAGGCGAGTAATAAGGCTTTTGAAGCCATGAGTGACTATAAATGGCCTTTTCTTGTCAATCGATCGCTTTCACTTCACGTTTCTCAAGGTAAACATTCAATTATAATATGTTTTAATGAAAAATGTCAAAAAATTAAACTTTAAATTAATAACGAGATTATAAAACTATTTAAAGAGAGGAATACGGCTTTCGAAGGCATGAGTGACTGCAAATGGACTTTCCTTTTCAATGGATGGCTTTCGCTTCACGTTTCCTGAGGTAAACAATCAATTACAATCTATCTTAATGAAAAATGTAAAGAAATACAAGTTAAAATCAATAATAAGATTATAAAACCCTTTAAGGTGAGTAATAAAACTTTTGAAGCCATGAGTGACTATAAATGAACTTATTTTGTCAATGGATGGCTTTTGCTTCATGTTTCCCAAGGCAAATATTTAATTACAATATGTTTTAACGAAAAATGTAAAGAAATTCAATTTTAAATTAATAACGAGATTATAAAACCATTTAAAGGGGGGAATAAGGCTTTCCAAGGGAGGAGTGACTGCAAATGGACTTTTCTTTCCAATGGATGGCTTTCGCTTCACGTTTCCTGAGGTAAACATTCAATTACAATCTGTCTTAATGAAAAATGTAAAAAAATACATGTTTAAATCAATAATAAGATTATAAAACCCTTTAAAGCGAGTAAGAAGGCTTTAGATGCCATGAGTGACTATAAATGGACTTTTCTTGTCAATCGATCACTTTCACTTCACGTTTCCCAAGGTAAACATTCAATTTTAATCTGTTTTAGTGAAAAATGTGGAAAAATTCAGTTTAAAATTAATAACGAGATCATAAAACCATTTAAAGATGGGAATAAGGCTTTCGAAGGCACGAGCGACTGCAAATGGACTTTTCTTGTCAATAGATGGCTTTCGCTTCGCGTTTACCATGGTAAACATTCAATTACAATCTGTCTTAATGAAAAATGTAAAAAAATACAACTTAAAATGAATAATAAGATTATAGAACCCTTTAAGGCGAGTAATAAGGCTTTTGAAGCCATGAGTGGCTATAAATGACCTTTTCTGGTCAATCGATCGCTTTCACCTCACGTTTCTCAAGGTAAACAGTCAATTTTAATCTGTTTTAATAAAAAATGTAAAAAAATTCAATTTAAAATTAATAACGAGATCATAAAACCATTTAAAGAGGGGAATATGGCTTTCGAAGGCATGAGTACTGCAAATAGACTTTTCTTGTCAATGGATGGCTTTCGCCTCACGTTTCCCAAGGTAAACATTCAATTACAATCTATCTTAATGAAAAATGCAAAAAAATTCAAGTTAAAATCAATAATAAGATTATAAAACCCTTTCACGCGAGTAATAAGGCTTTTGAAGCCATGAGTGACTATAAATGGCCTTTTCTTCTCCATCGATCGCTTTTACCTCACATTTCTCAAGGTAAACATTCAATTTTAATCTGTTTTAATGAAAAATGTAAAAAAATTCCACTTAAATTTAATAACGAGATCATAAAATCATTTAAAGAGGGGAATAAGGCTTTCGAAGGCATGAGTGATGCAAATAGACTTTTCTTGCCAATGGATGGCTTTCGCTTCACGTGTCCCAAGGTAAACATTCAATTACAATCTGTCTTAATGAAAAATGTAAAAAAAATACAACTTAGAATCAATAATAAGATTATAAAACCCTTTAAGGCGAGTAATAAGGCTTTCGAAGCCATGAGTGACTATAAATGGCCTTTTCTTGTCAATCGATCGCTTTCACCTCACGTTTCTCAAGGTAAACATTCAATTTTAATCTGTTTTAATGAAAAATGTAAAAAATTTCCATTTAAAATTAATAACGAGATCATAAAACCATTTCAAGAGGGGAATAAGGCTTTCAAAGGCATGAGTGATGCAAATTGACTTTTCTTGTCAATGGATGGCTTTCGCTTCACGTGTCCCAAGGTAAACATTCAATTACAATCTGTCTTAATAAAAAATGTAAAAAAATACAACTCAAAATCAATAATAAGATTATAAAACCCTTTAAAGCGAGTAATAAGGCTTTAGATGCCATGAGTAACTATAAATGGCCTTTTCTTGTCAATCGATCGCTTTCACCTCACGTTTCTCAAGGTAAACAGTCAATTTTAATCTATTTTAATAAAAAATGTAAAAATATTCAATTTAAAATTAATAACGAGATCATAAAACCATTTAAAGAGGGGAATATGGCTTTTGAAGGCATGAGTACCGCAAATGGACTTTTCTTGTCAATGGATGGCTTTCACCTCACGTTTCCCGAGGTAAACATTCAATTACAATCTGTCTTAATGAAAAATATAAAAAAATACAAGTTAAAATCAATAATAAGATTATAAAACCCTTTAAGGTGAGTAATAAGGCTTTTGAACCCATGAGTGACTATAAATGAACTTATTATGTCAATGGATGGCTTTCGTTTCATTCTTCCCAAGGCAAACATTTAATTACAATATGTTTTAATGAAAAATGTAAAAAAATTCAACTTTAAATTAATAACGAGATTATAAAACCATTTAAAGAGGGGAATAAGGCTTTCGAAGGCATGAGCGACTGCAAATGGACTTTTCCTGTCAATGGATGGCTTTCGCTTCACGTTTCCTGAGGTAAACATTCAATTACAATCTGTCTTAATGAAAAATGTAAAAAAATACAACTTAAATTCAATAATGAGATTATAAAACCCTTTAAGGCGAGTAATAAGGCTTTTGAAGTCATGAGTGACTATAAATGGCCTTTTCTGGTCAATCGATTGCTTTCACTTCACGTTACTCAAGGTAAACATTCAATTACAATATGTTTTAATCAAAAAAGTAAAAAAAGTCAACTTTAAATTAATAACGAGATTATAAAACCATTTAAAGACGGGAATAAGGCTTTCGAAGGCATGAGCGACTGCAAATGGACTTTTCTTGTCTATGGATGGCTTTCGCTTCAAATTTTTTGAGGTAAACATTCAATTACAATCTGTCTTAATGAAAAATATAAAAAAATATAACTTAAAATCAATAATAATATTATAAAACCCTGTAAGGCGAGTAATAAGGCTTTTGAAGCCATGAGTGGCTATAAATGGCCTTTTCTTGTCAATCGATCGCTTTCACCTCATGTTTCTCAAGGTAAACAGTCAATTTTATTCTTTTTTAATGAAAAATGTAAAAAAATTCAATTCAAAATTAATAACGAGATCATAAAACCATTTAAAGAGGGGAATAAGGATTTCGAAGGCATGAGTGACTGCAAATGGACTTTTCTTGTCAATGGGTGGCTTTCGCTTCACGTTTCCCGAGGTAAACATTCAATGACAATCTGTCTTAATGAAAAATGTAAAAAAATACAACTTAAAATCAATAATAAGATTATAAAACCCTTTAAAGCGAGCAATAAGGCTTTAGAAGCCATGAGTGACTATAAATGGACTTTTCTTGTAAATCGATCACTTTCACTGCAAGTTTCCCAAGGTAAACATTCAATTTTAATCTGTTTTAATGAAAAATGTGAAAAAATTCAATCTAAAATTAATAACGAGATCATAAAACCACTTAAAGAAGGGAATAAGGCTTTCGAAGGCATGAGGGACTGCAAATGGACTTTTCTTGTCAATGGATGGCTTTCGCTTCACGTTTCCTGAGATAAACATTCAATTACAATCTGTCTTAATGAAAAATGCAAAAACATACAACTGAAAATCAATAATAAGATTATAGAACCCTTTAAGGCGAGTAATAAGGCTATTGAAGCCATGAGTGACTATAAATGGCCTTTTCTTGTCAATCGATCGCTTTCACTTCACGTTTCTCTAGGTAAACAGTCAATTTTAATCTGTTTTAATAAAAAATGAAAAAAAAATTCAATTTAAAATTAATAACGAGATCATAAAACCATATAAAGAGGGGAATAAGGCTTTCTAAGGCATGAGTGACTGCAAATGGACTTTTCTTGTCAATGGATGGCTTTCGCTTCACGTTTCCTGAGGTAAACATCTAATTACAATCTGTCTAAATGAAAAATATAAAAAAATACAAGTTAAAATCAATAATAAGATTATAAAACCCTTTAAGGCGAGTAATAAAGCTTTTGAAGCCATGAGTGACTATAAATGAACTTATTTTGTCAATGGATGGCTTTCGCTTCATGTTTCCCAAGGCAAACATTTAATTACAATATGTTTTAATGAAAAATGGAGAAAAATTCAACTTTAAATTAATAACGAGATTATAAAACCATTTAAAGAGGGGAATAAAGCTTTCGAAGGCATGAGTGACTGCAAATGGACTTTTCTTGTCAATGGATGGCTTTCGCTTCACGTTTCCCGAGGTAAACATTCAATTACAATCTGTCTTAATGAAAAATGTAAAAAAATACAACTTAAAATCAATAATAAGATTATAAAACCCTTTAAGGCGAGTAATAAGGCTTTTGAAGCCATGAGTGACTATAAATGAACTTGTTTTGTCAATGGATGGCTTTCGCTTCATGTTTCCCAAGGCAAACATTTAATTACAATATGTTTGAACGAAAAATGCAAAGAAATTCAATTTTAAATTAATAACGAGATTATAAAACCATTTAAAGGGGGGAATAAGGCTTTCGAAGGCATGAGTGACTGCAAATGGACTTTTCTTTTCAATGGATGGCTTTCGCTTCACGTTTCCTGAGGTAAACATTCAATTACAATCTATCTTAATGAAAAATGTAAAAAAATACATGTTGAAATCAATAATAAGATTATAAAACCCTTTAAAGCGAGTAATAAGGCTTTAGATGCCATGAGTGACTATAAATGGACTTTTCTTGTCCATCGATCACTTTCACTTCACGTTTCCCAACGTAAGCATTCGATTTTAATCTGTTTTAATGGAAAATCTGAAAAAACTCAATTTAAAATTAATAACGAGGTCATAAAACCATTTAAAGAGGGGTATAAGGCTTTCGAAGCCACGAGCGACTGCAAATGGACTTTTCTTGTCAATGTATGGCTTTCGCTTCACGTTTCTCGAGGTAAACATTCAATTACAATCTGTCTTAATGAAAAATGTAAAAAAATACAACTTAAAATCAATAATAAGATTATAAAACCCTTTAAGGCGAGTAATAAGGCTTTCGAAGCCATGAGTGGCTATAAATGGCCTTTTCTTGTCAATCGATCGCTTTCACCTCACGTTTCTCAAGGTAAACATTCAATTTTAATCTGTTTTAATGAAAAATGTAAAAAAATTCCATTTAAAATTAATAACGAGATCATAAAACCATTTAAAGAGGGGAATAAGGCTTTCAAAGGCATGAGTGATGCAAATTGACTTTTCTTGTCAATGGATGGCTTTCGCTTCACGTGTCCCAAGGTAAACATTCAATTACAATCTGTCTTAATGAAAAATGTAAAAAAATACAAATTAAAATCAATAATGAGATTATAAAACCCTTTAAGGCGAGTAATAAGGCTTTTGAAGCCATGAGTGACTATAAATGGCCTTTTCTTGTCAATCGATCGCTTTCACTGCACGTTTCTCAAGGTAAACATTCAATTATAATATGTTTTAATGAAAAATGTCAAAAAATTAAACTTTAAATTAATAACGAGATTATAAAACTATTTAAAGAGAGGAATACGGCTTTCGAAGGCATGAGTGACTGCAAATGGACTTTCCTTTTCAATGGATGGCTTTCGCTTCACGTTTCCTGAGGTAAACAATCAATTACAATCTATCTTAATGAAAAATGTAAAAAAATACAAGTTAAAATCAATAATAAGATTATAAAACCCTTTAAGGTGAGTAATAAAACTTTTGAAGCCATGAGTGACTATAAATGAAATTATTTTGTCAATGGATGGCTTTTGCTTCATGTTTCCCAAGGCAAATATTTAATTACAATATGTTTTAACGAAAAATGTAAAGAAATTCAATTTTAAATTAATAACGAGATTATAAAACCATTTAAAGGGGGGAATAAGGCTTTCGAAGGCAGGAGTGACTGCAAATGGACTTTTCTTTCCAATGGATGGCTTTCGCTTCACGTTTCCTGAGGTAAACATTCAATTACAATCTGTCTTAATGAAAAATGTAAAAAAATACATGTTTCAATCAATAATAAGATTATAAAACCCTTTAAAGCGAGTAAGAAGGCTTTAGATGCCATGAGTGACTATAAATGGACTTTTCTTGTCAATCGATCACTTTCACTTCACGTTTCCCAAGGTAAACATTCAATTTTAATCTGTTTTAGTGAAAAATGTGGAAAAATTCAGTTTAAAATTAATAACGAGATCATAAAACCATTTAAAGATGGGAATAAGGCTTTCGAAGGCACGAGCGACTGCAAATGGACTTTTCTTGTCAATAGATGGCTTTCGCTTCGCGTTTACCATGGTAAACATTCAATTACAATCTGTCTTAATGAAAAATGTAAAAAAATACAACTTAAAATGAATAATAAGATTATAGAACCCTTTAAGGCGAGTAATAAGGCTTTTGAAGCCATGAGTGGCTATAAATGACCTTTTCTGGTCAATCGATCGCTTTCACCTCACGTTTCTCAAGGTAAACAGTCAATTTTAATCTGTTTTAATAAAAAATGTAAAAAAATTCAATTTAAAATTAATAACGAGATCATAAAACCATTTAAAGAGGGGAATATGGCTTTCGAAGGCATGAGTACTGCAAATAGACTTTTCTTGTCAATGGATGGCTTTCGCCTCACGTTTCCCAAGGTAAACATTCAATTACAATCTATCTTAATGAAAAATGCAAAAAAATTCAAGTTAAAATCAATAATAAGATTATAAAACCCTTTCACGCGAGTAATAAGGCTTTTGAAGCCATGAGTGACTATAAATGGCCTTTTCTTCTCCATCGATCACTTTTACCTCACATTTCTCAAGGTAAACATTCAATTTTAATCTGTTTTAATGAAAAATGTAAAAAAATTCCACTTAAATTTAATAACGAGATCATAAAATCATTTAAAGAGGGGAATAAGGCTTTCGAAGGCATGAGTGATGCAAATAGACTTTTCTTGCCAATGGATGGCTTTCGCTTCACGTGTCCCAAGGTAAACATTCAATTACAATCTGTCTTAATGAAAAATGTAAAAAAAATACAACTTAGAATCAATAATAAGATTATAAAACCCTTTAAGGCGAGTAATAAGGCTTTCGAAGCCATGAGTGACTATAAATGACCTTTTCTTGTCAATCGATCGCTTTCACCTCACGTTTCTCAAGGTAAACATTCAATTTTAATCTGTTTTAATGAAAAATGTAAAAAATTTCCATTTAAAATTAATAACGAGATCATAAAACCATTTCAAGAGGGGAATAAGGCTTTCAAAGGCATGAGTGATGCAAATTGACTTTTCTTGTCAATGGATGGCTTTCGCTTCACGTGTCCCAAGGTAAACATTCAATTACAATCTGTCTTAATAAAAAATGTAAAAAAATACAACTCAAAATCAATAATAAGATTATAAAACCCTTTAAAGCGAGTAATAAGGCTTTAGATGCCATGAGTAACTATAAATGGCCTTTTCTTGTCAATCGATCGCTTTCACCTCACGTTTCTCAAGGTAAACAGTCAATTTTAATCTATTTTAATAAAAAATGTAAAAATATTCAATTTAAAATTAATAACGAGATCATAAAACCATTTAAAGAGGGGAATATGGCTTTTGAAGGCATGAGTACCGCAAATGGACTTTTCTTGTCAATGGATGGCTTTCACCTCACGTTTCCCGAGGTAAACATTCAATTACAATCTGTCTTAATGAAAAATATAAAAAAATACAAGTTAAAATCAATAATAAGATTATAAAACCCTTTAAGGTGAGTAATAAGGCTTTTGAACCCATGAGTGACTATAAATGAACTTATTATGTCAATGGATGGCTTTCGTTTCATGCTTCCCAAGGCAAACATTTAATTACAATATGTTTTAATGAAAAATGTAAAAAAATTCAACTTTAAATTAATAACGAGATTATAAAACCATTTAAAGAGGGGAATAAGGCTTTCGAAGGCATGAGCGACTGCAAATGGACTTTTCCTGTCAATGGATGGCTTTCGCTTCACGTTTCCTGAGGTAAACATTCAATTACAATCTGTCTTAATGAAAAATGTAAAAAAATACAACTTAAATTCAATAATGAGATTATAAAACCCTTTAAGGCGAGTAATAAGGCTTTTGAAGTCATGAGTGACTATAAATGGCCTTTTCTGGTCAATCGATTGCTTTCACTTCACGTTACTCAAGGTAAACATTCAATTACAATATGTTTTAATCAAAAAAGTAAAAAAAGTCAACTTTAAATTAATAACGAGATTATAAAACCATTTAAAGACGGGAATAAGGCTTTCGAAGGCATGAGCGACTGCAAATGGACTTTTCTTGTCTATGGATGGCTTTCGCTTCAAATTTTTTGAGGTAAACATTCAATTACAATCTGTCTTAATGAAAAATATAAAAAAATATAACTTAAAATCAATAATAATATTATAAAACCCTGTAAGGCGAGTAATAAGGCTTTTGAAGCCATGAGTGGCTATAAATGGCCTTTTCTTGTCAATCGATCGCTTTCACCTCATGTTTCTCAAGGTAAACAGTCAATTTCATTCTTTTTTAATGAAAAATGTAAAAAAATTCAATTCAAAATTAATAACGAGATCATAAAACCATTTAAAGAGGGGAATAAGGATTTCGAAGGCATGAGTGACTGCAAATGGACTTTTCTTGTCAATGGGTGGCTTTCGCTTCACGTTTCCCGAGGTAAACATTCAATGACAATCTGTCTTAATGAAAAATGTAAAAAAATACAACTTAAAATCAATAATAAGATTATAAAACCCTTTAAAGCGAGCAATAAGGCTTTAGAAGCCATGAGTGACTATAAATGGACTTTTCTTGTAAATCGATCACTTTCACTGCAAGTTTCCCAAGGTAAACATTCAATTTTAATCTGTTTTAATGAAAAATGTGAAAAAATTCAATCTAAAATTAATAACGAGATCATAAAACCACTTAAAGAAGGGAATAAGGCTTTCGAAGGCATGAGGGACTGCAAATGGACTTTTCTTGTCAATGGATGGCTTTCGCTTCACGTTTCCTGAGATAAACATTCAATTATAATCTGTCTTAATGAAAAATGCAAAAAAATACAACTGAAAATCAATAATAAGATTATAGAACCCTTTAAGGCGAGTAATAAGGCTATTGAAGCCATGAGTGACTATAAATGGCCTTTTCTTGTCAATCGATCGCTTTCACTTCACGTTTCTCTAGGTAAACAGTCAATTTTAATCTGTTTTAATAAAAAATGAAAAAAAAATTCAATTTAAAATTAATAACGAGATCATAAAACCATATAAAGAGGGGAATAAGGCTTTCTAAGGCATGAGTGACTGCAAATGGACTTTTCTTGTCAATGGATGGCTTTCGCTTCACGTTTCCTGAGGTAAACATTTAATTACAATCTGTCTAAATGAAAAATATAAAAAAATACAAGTTAAAATCAATAATAAGATTATAAAACCCTTTAAGGCGAGTAATAAAGCTTTTGAAGCCATGAGTGACTATAAATGAACTTATTTTGTCAATGGATGGCTTTCGCTTCATGTTTCCCAAGGCAAACATTTAATTACAATATGTTTTAATGAAAAATGGAGAAAAATTCAACTTTAAATTAATAACGAGATTATAAAACCATTTAAAGAGGGGAATAAAGCTTTCGAAGGCATGAGTGACTGCAAATGGACTTTTCTTGTCAATGGATGGCTTTCGCTTCACGTTTCCCGAGGTAAACATTCAATTACAATCTGTCTTAATGAAAAATGTAAAAAAATACAACTTAAAATCAATAATAAGATTATAAAACCCTTTAAGGCGAGTAATAAGGCTTTTGAAGCCATGAGTGACTATAAATGAACTTGTTTTGTCAATGGATGGCTTTCGCTTCATGTTTCCCAAGGCAAACATTTAATTACAATATGTTTGAACGAAAAATGCAAAGAAATTCAATTTTAAATTAATAACGAGATTATAAAACCATTTAAAGGGGGGAATAAGGCTTTCGAAGGCATGAGTGACTGCAAATGGACTTTTCTTTTCAATGGATGGCTTTCGCTTCACGTTTCCTGAGGTAAACATTCAATTACAATCTATCTTAATGAAAAATGTAAAAAAATACATGTTGAAATCAATAATAGGATTATAAAACCCTTTAAAGCGAGTAATAAGGCTTTAGATGCCATGAGTGACTATAAATGGACTTTTCTTGTCCATCGATCACTTTCACTTCACGTTTCCCAAGGTAAGCATTCGATTTTAATCTGTTTTAATGGAAAATCTGAAAAAACTCAATTTAAAATTAATAACGAGGTCATAAAACCATTTAAAGAGGGGTATAAGGCTTTCGAAGCCACGAGCGACTGCAAATGGACTTTTCTTGTCAATGTATGGCTTTCGCTTCACGTTTCTCGAGGTAAACATTCAATTACAATCTGTCTTAATGAAAAATGTAAAAAAATACAACTTAAAATCAATAATAAGATTATAAAACCCTTTAAGGCGAGTAATAAGGCTTTCGAAGCCATGAGTGGCTATAAATGGCCTTTTCTTGTCAATCGATCCCTTTCACCTCACGTTTCTCAAGGTAAACATTCAATTTTAATCTGTTTTAATGAAAAATGTAAAAAAATTCCATTTAAAATTAATAACGAGATCATAAAACCATTTAAAGAGGGGAATAAGGCTTTCAAAGGCATGAGTGATGCAAATTGACTTTTCTTGTCAATGGATGGCTTTCGCTTCACGTGTCCCAAGGTAAACATTCAATTACAATCTGTCTTAATGAAAAATGTAAAAAAATACAAATTAAAATCAATAATGAGATTATAAAACCCTTTAAGGCGAGTAATAAGGCTTTTGAAGCCATGAGTGACTATAAATGGCCTTTTCTTGTCAATCGATCGCTTTCACTTCACGTTTCTCAAGGTAAACATTCAATTATAATATGTTTTAATGAAAAATGTCAAAAAATTAAACTTTAAATTAATAACGAGATTATAAAACCATTTAAGGAGAGGAATACGGCTTTCGAAGGCATGAGTGACTGCAAATGGACTTTTCTTTTCAATGGATGGCTTTCGCTTCACGTTTCCTGAGGTAAACAATCAATTACAATCTATCTTAATGAAAAATGTAAAAAAATACAAGTTAAAATCAATAATAAGATTATAAAACCCTTTAAGGTGAGTAATAAAACTTTTGAAGCCATGAGTGACTATAAATGAACTTATTTTGTCAATGGATGGCTTTTGCTTCATGTTTCCCAAGGCAAATATTTAATTACAATATGTTTTAACGAAAAATGTAAAGAAATTCAATTTTAAATTAATAACGAGATTATAAAACCATTTAAAGGGGGGAATGAGGCTTTCGAAGGCAGGAGTGACTGCAAATGGACTTTTCTTTCCAATGGATGGCTTTCGCTTCACGTTTCCTGAGGTAAACATTCAATTACAATCTGTCTTAATGAAAAATGTAAAAAAATACAACTTAAATTCAATAATGAGATTATAAAACCCTTTAAGGCGAGTAATAAGGCTTTAAAAACCATGAGTGACTATAAATGGACTTTTCTTGACAATCGATCACTTTCACCTCACGTTTCTCAAGGTAAACAGTCAATTTTAATCTGTTTTAATAAAAAATGTAAAAATATTCAATTTAAAATTAATAACGAGATCATAAAACCATTTAAAGAGGGGAATATGACTTTCGAAGGCATGAGTACCGCAAATGGACTTTTCTAGTCAATGGAGGGCTTTCGCCTCACGTTTCCCGAGGTAAACATTCAATTACAATCTATCTTAATGAAAAATGAAAAAAAATTCAAGTTAAAATCAATAATAAAACCCTTTCACGCGAGTAATAAGGCTTTTGAAGCCATGAATGACTATAAATGGCCTTTTCTTGTCAATCGATCGGTTTCACCTCACGTTTCTCAAGGTAAACATTCAATTTTAATTTGTTTTAATGAAAAATGTAAAAAAATTCCATTTAAAATTAATAACGACATCATAAAACCATTTAAGGAGGGGAATAACGCTTTCGAAGGCATGAGTGATTGCAAATGGACTTTTCCTGTCAATGGATGGCTTTCGCTTCACGTTTCCTGAGGTAAACATTCAATTACAATCTGTCGTAATGAAAAATGTAAAAAAATACAACTTATATTCAATAATGAGATTGTAAAACCCTTTAAGGCGAGTAATAAGGCTTTTGAAGCCATGAGTGACTATAAATGCCTTTTCTGGTCAATCGATCGCTTTCACTTCACGTTTCTCAAGGTAAACATTTAATTATAATATGTTTTAATGGAAAATGTAAAAAAATTCAACTTTAAATTAATAACGAGATTATAAAACCATTTAAAGAGGGGAATAAGGCTTTCGAAGGCATGAGCGACTGCAAATGGACTTTTCTTGTCTATGGATGGTTGTCGCTTCACATTTTTCGAGGTAAACATTCAATTACAATCTGTCTTAATGAAAAATATAAAAAAATACAACTTAAAATAAATAATAAGATTATAAAACCCTTTAGCGCAAGTAATAAGGCTTTTGAAGCCATCAGTGGCTATAAATGGCCTTTTCTTGTCAATCGATCGCTTTCACCTCACGTTTCTTAAGGTAAACAGTCAAATTTAATCTGTTTTAATGAAAAATGTAAAAAAATTCAATTTAAAATTAATAACGAGATCATAAAACCATTTAAAGAGGGGAATATGGCTTTCGAAGGCATGAGTACCGCAAATGGACTTTTCTTGTCAATGGATGGCTTTCGCTTCACGTTTCTCGAGGTAAACATTCAATTACAATCTGTCTTAATGAAAAATATAAAAAAATACAAGTTAAAATCAATAATAAGATTATAAAACCCTTTAAGGTGAGTAATAAGGCTTTTGAACCCATGAGTGACTATAAATGAACTTATTATGTCAATGGATGGCTTTCGCTTCATGCTTCCCAAGGCAAACATTTAATTACAATATGTTTTAATGAAAAATATAAAAAAATTCAACTTTAAATTAATAACGAGATTATAAAACCATTTAAAGAGGGGAATAACGCTTTCGAAGGTATGAGCGACTGCAAATGGACTTTTCCTGTCAATGGATGGCTTTCGCTTCACGTTTCCTGAGGTAAACATTCAATTAAAATCTGTCTTAATGAAAAATGTAAAAAAATACAACTTAAATTCAATAATGAGATTATAAAACACTTTAAGGCGAGTAATAAGGCTTTTGAAGCCATGAGTGACTATAAATGGCCTTTTCTGGTCAATCGATTGCTTTCACTTCACGTTACTCAAGGTAAACATTCAATTACAATATGTTTTAATGAAAAATGTAAAAAAAAGTCAACTTTAAATTAATAACGAGATTATAAAACCATTTAAAGACGGGAATAAGGCTTTCGAAGGCATGAGCGGCTGCAAATGGACTTTTCTTGTCTATGGATGGATTTCGCTTCACATTTTTTGAGGTAAACATTCAATTACAATCTGTCTTAATGAAAAATATAAAAAAATATAACTTAAAATCAATAATAATATTATAAAACCCTTTAGGGCGAGTAATAAGGCTTTTGAAGCCATGAGTGGCTATAAATGGCCTTTTCTTGTCAATCGATCGCTTTCACCTCATGTTTCTCAAGGTAAACAGTCAATTTTATTCTTTTTTAATGAAAAATGTAAAAAAATTCAATTCAAAATTAATAACGAGATCATAAAACCATTTAAAGAGGGGAATAAGGATTTCGAAGGCATGAGTGACTGCAAATGGACTTTTCTTGTCAATGGGTGGCTTTCGCTTCACGTTTCCCGAGGTAAACATTCAATGACAATCTGTCTTAATGAAAAATGTAAAAAAATACAACTTAAAATCAATAATAAGATTATAAAACCCTTTAAAGCGAGCAATAAGGCTTTAGAAGCCATGAGTGACTATAAATGGACTTTTCTTGTAAATCGATCACTTTCACTGCAAGTTTCCCAAGGTAAACATTCAATTTTAATCTGTTTTAATGAAAAATGTGAAAAAATTCAATCTAAAATTAATAACGAGATCATAAAACCACTTAAAGAAGGGAATAAGGCTTTCGAAGGCATGAGGGACTGCAAATGGACTTTTCTTGTCAATGGATGGCTTTCGCTTCACGTTTCCTGAGATAAACATTCAATTACAATCTGTCTTAATGAAAAATGCAAAAAAATACAACTGAAAATCAATAATAAGATTATAGAACCCTTTAAGGCGAGTAATAAGGCTATTGAAGCCATGAGTGACTATAAATGGCCTTTTCTTGTCAATCGATCGCTTTCACTTCACGTTTCTCTAGGTAAACAGTCAATTTTAATCTGTTTTAATAAAAAATGAAAAAAAAATTCAATTTAAAATTAATAACGAGATCATAAAACCATATAAAGAGGGGAATAAGGCTTTCTAAGGCATGAGTGACTGCAAATGGACTTTTCTTGTCAATGGATGGCTTTCGCTTCACGTTTCCTGAGGTAAACATTTAATTACAATCTGTCTAAATGAAAAATATAAAAAAATACAAGTTAAAATCAATAATAAGATTATAAAACCCTTTAAGGCGAGTAATAAAGCTTTTGAAGCCATGAGTGACTATAAATGAACTTATTTTGTCAATGGATGGCTTTCGCTTCATGTTTCCCAAGGCAAACATTTAATTACAATATGTTTTAATGAAAAATGGAGAAAAATTCAACTTTAAATTAATAACGAGATTATAAAACCATTTAAAGAGGGGAATAAAGCTTTCGAAGGCATGAGTGACTGCAAATGGACTTTTCTTGTCAATGGATGGCTTTCGCTTCACGTTTCCCGAGGTAAACATTCAATTACAATCTGTCTTAATGAAAAATGTAAAAAAATACAACTTAAAATCAATAATAAGATTATAAAACCCTTTAAGGCGAGTAATAAGGCTTTTGAAGCCATGAGTGACTATAAATGAACTTGTTTTGTCAATGGATGGCTTTCGCTTCATGTTTCCCAAGGCAAACATTTAATTACAATATGTTTGAACGAAAAATGCAAAGAAATTCAATTTTAAATTAATAACGAGATTATAAAACCATTTAAAGGGGGGAATAAGGCTTTCGAAGGCATGAGTGACTGCAAATGGACTTTTCTTTTCAATGGATGGCTTTCGCTTCACGTTTCCTGAGGTAAACATTCAATTACAATCTATCTTAATGAAAAATGTAAAAAAATACATGTTGAAATCAATAATAGGATTATAAAACCCTTTAAAGCGAGTAATAAGGCTTTAGATGCCATGAGTGACTATAAATGGACTTTTCTTGTCCATCGATCACTTTCACTTCACGTTTCCCAAGGTAAGCATTCGATTTTAATCTGTTTTAATGGAAAATCTGAAAAAACTCAATTTAAAATTAATAACGAGGTCATAAAACCATTTAAAGAGGGGTATAAGGCTTTCGAAGCCACGAGCGACTGCAAATGGACTTTTCTTGTCAATGTATGGCTTTCGCTTCACGTTTCTCGAGGTAAACATTCAATTACAATCTGTCTTAATGAAAAATGTAAAAAAATACAACTTAAAATCAATAATAAGATTATAAAACCCTTTAAGGCGAGTAATAAGGCTTTCGAAGCCATGAGTGGCTATAAATGGCCTTTTCTTGTCAATCGATCCCTTTCACCTCACGTTTCTCAAGGTAAACATTCAATTTTAATCTGTTTTAATGAAAAATGTAAAAAAATTCCATTTAAAATTAATAACGAGATCATAAAACCATTTAAAGAGGGGAATAAGGCTTTCAAAGGCATGAGTGATGCAAATTGACTTTTCTTGTCAATGGATGGCTTTCGCTTCACGTGTCCCAAGGTAAACATTCAATTACAATCTGTCTTAATGAAAAATGTAAAAAAATACAAATTAAAATCAATAATGAGATTATAAAACCCTTTAAGGCGAGTAATAAGGCTTTTGAAGCCATGAGTGACTATAAATGGCCTTTTCTTGTCAATCGATCGCTTTCACTTCACGTTTCTCAAGGTAAACATTCAATTATAATATGTTTTAATGAAAAATGTCAAAAAATTAAACTTTAAATTAATAACGAGATTATAAAACCATTTAAGGAGAGGAATACGGCTTTCGAAGGCATGAGTGACTGCAAATGGACTTTTCTTTTCAATGGATGGCTTTCGCTTCACGTTTCCTGAGGTAAACAATCAATTACAATCTATCTTAATGAAAAATGTAAAAAAATACAAGTTAAAATCAATAATAAGATTATAAAACCCTTTAAGGTGAGTAATAAAACTTTTGAAGCCATGAGTGACTATAAATGAACTTATTTTGTCAATGGATGGCTTTTGCTTCATGTTTCCCAAGGCAAATATTTAATTACAATATGTTTTAACGAAAAATGTAAAGAAATTCAATTTTAAATTAATAACGAGATTATAAAACCATTTAAAGGGGGGAATGAGGCTTTCGAAGGCAGGAGTGACTGCAAATGGACTTTTCTTTCCAATGGATGGCTTTCGCTTCACGTTTCCTGAGGTAAACATTCAATTACAATCTGTCTTAATGAAAAATGTAAAAAAATACAACTTAAATTCAATAATGAGATTATAAAACCCTTTAAGGCGAGTAATAAGGCTTTAAAAACCATGAGTGACTATAAATGGACTTTTCTTGACAATCGATCACTTTCACCTCACGTTTCTCAAGGTAAACAGTCAATTTTAATCTGTTTTAATAAAAAATGTAAAAATATTCAATTTAAAATTAATAACGAGATCATAAAACCATTTAAAGAGGGGAATATGACTTTCGAAGGCATGAGTACCGCAAATGGACTTTTCTAGTCAATGGAGGGCTTTCGCCTCACGTTTCCCGAGGTAAACATTCAATTACAATCTATCTTAATGAAAAATGAAAAAAAATTCAAGTTAAAATCAATAATAAAACCCTTTCACGCGAGTAATAAGGCTTTTGAAGCCATGAATGACTATAAATGGCCTTTTCTTGTCAATCGATCGGTTTCACCTCACGTTTCTCAAGGTAAACATTCAATTTTAATTTGTTTTAATGAAAAATGTAAAAAAATTCCATTTAAAATTAATAACGACATCATAAAACCATTTAAGGAGGGGAATAACGCTTTCGAAGGCATGAGTGACTGCAAATGGACTTTTCTTTTCAATGGATGGCTTTCGCTTCACGTTTCCTGAGGTAAACAATCAATTACAATCTATCTTAATGAAAAATGTAAAAAAATACAAGTTAAAATCAATAATAAGAGTATAAAACCCTTTAAGGTGAGTAATAAAACTTTTGAAGCCATGAGTGACTATAAATGAACTTATTTTGTCAATGGATGGCTTTTGCTTCATGTTTCCCAAGGCAAATATTTAATTACAATATGTTTTAACGAAAAATGTAAAGAAATTCAATTTTAAATTAATAACGAGATTATAAAACCATTTAAAGAGGGGAATGAGGCTTTCGAAGGCAGGAGTGACTGCAAATGGACTTTTCTTTCCAATGGATGGCTTTCGCTTCACGTTTCCTGAGGTAAACATTCAATTACAATCTGTCTTAATGAAAAATGTAAAAAAATACATGTTTAAATCAATAATAAGATTATAAAACCCTTTAAAGCGAGTAATAAGGCTTTAGATGCCATGAGTGACTATAAATGGACTTTTCTTGTCAATCGATCACTTTCACTTCACGTTTCCCAAGTTAAACATTCAATTTTAATCTGTTTTAGTGAAAAATGTGAAAAAATTCAGTTTAAAATTAATAACGAGATCATAAAACCATTTAAAGATGGGAATAAGGCTTTCGAAGGCACGAGCGACTGCAAATGGACTTTTCTTGTCAATAGATGGCTTTCGCTTCACGTTTCCCGTGGTAAACATTCAATTACAATCTGTCTTAATGAAAAATGTAAAAAAATACAACTTAAAATGAATAATAAGATTATAGAACCGTTTAAGGCGAGTAATAACGCTTTTGAAGCCATGAGTGGCTATAAATGACCTTTTCTGGTCAATCGATCTCTTTCACCTCACGTTTCTCAAGGTAAACAGTCAATTTTAATCTGTTTTAATAAAAAATGTAAAAAAATTCAATTTAAAATTAATAACGAGATCATAAAACCATTTAAAGAGGGGAATATGGCTTTCGAAGGCATGAGTGCTGCAAATAGACTTTTCTTGTCAATGGATGGCTTTCGCCTCACGTTTCCCAAGGTCAACATTCAATTACAATCTATCTTAATGAAAAATGCAAAAAAATTCAAGTTAAAATCAATAATAAGATTATAAAACCCTTTCACGCGAGTAATAAGGCTTTTGAAGCCATGAGTGACTATAAATGGCCTTTTCTTCTCAATCGATCGCTTTTACCTCACCTTTCTCAAGGTAAACATTCAATTTTAATCTGTTTTAATGAAAAATGTAAAAAAATTCCACTTATAATTAATAACGAGATCATAAAATCATTTAAAGAGGGGAATAAGGCTTTCGAAGGCATGAGTGATGCAAATAGACTTTTCTTGTCAATGGATGGCTTTCGCTTCACGTGTCCCGAGGTAAACATTCAATTACAATCTGTCTTAATGAAAAATGTAAAAAAATACAACTTAGAATCAATAATAAGATTATAAAACCCTTTAAAGCGAGTAATAAGGCTTTTAAAAGCCATGAGTGACTATAAATGGACTTTTCTTGACAATCGATCACTTTCACTTCACGTTTCCCAAGGTAAACATTCAATTCTAATCTGTTTTAATGAAAAATATGAAAAAATTCAATTTAAAATTAATAATGAGATCATAAAACAATTTAAAGAGGGGAATAAGGCTTTCGAAGGCACGAGCGACTGCAAATGGACTTTTCTTGTCAATGGATGGCTTTCGCTTCACGTTTCCCAAGGTAAACATTCAATTACAATCTGTCTTAATAAAAAATGTAAAAAATACAACTCAAAATCAATAATAAGATTATAAAACCCTTTAAAGCGAGTAATAAGGCTTTAGATGCCATGAGTGACTATAAATGGCCTTTTCCTGTCAATCGATCGCTTTCACCTCACGTTTCTCAAGGTAAACATTCAATTTTAATCTGTTTTAATGAAAAATGTAAAAAATTTCCATTTAAAATTAATAACGAGATCATAAAACCATTTAAAGAGGGGAATAAGGCTTTCAAAGGCATGAGTGATGCAAATTGACTTTTCTTGTCAATGGATGACTTTCGCTTCACGTGTCCCAAGGTAAACATTCAATTACAATCTGTCTTAATGAAAAATGTAAAAAAATACAAATTAAAATCAATAATGAGATTATAAAACCCTTTAAGGCGAGTAATAAGGCTTTTGAAGCCATGAGTGACTATAAATGGCATTTTCTTGTCAATCGATCGCTTTCGCTTCATGTTTCCCACGGCAAACATTTAATTACAATATGTTTTAATGAAAAATAGAGAAAAATTCAACTTTAAATTAATAACGAGATTATAAAACCATTTAAAGAGGGGAATAAAGCTTTCGAAGGCATGAGTGACTGCAAATGGACTTTCCTTTTCAATGGATGGCTTTCGCTTCACGTTTCCTGAGGTAAACAATCAATTACAATCTATCTTAATGAAAAATGTAAAAAAATACAAGTTAAAACCAATAATAAGATTATAAAACCCTTTAAGGTGAGTAATAAAACTTTTGAAGCCATGAGTGACTATAAATGAACTTATTTTGTCAATGGATGGCTTTTGCTTCATGTTTCCCAAGGCAAATATTTAATTACAATATTTTTTAACGAAAAATGTAAAGAAATTCAATTTTAAATTAATAACGAGATTATAAAACCATTTAAAGTGGGGAATAAGGCTTTCGAAGGCAGGAGTGACTGCAAATGGACTTTTCTTTCCAATGGATGGCTTTCGCTTCACGTTTCCTGAGGTAAACATTCAATTACAATCTGTCTTAATGAAAAATGTAAAAATATACATGTTTAAATCAATAATAAGATTATAAAACCCTTTAAAGCGAGTAAGAAGGCTTTAGATGCCATGAGTGACTATAAATGGACTTTTCTTGTCAATCGATCACTTTCACTTCACGTTTCCCAAGATAAACATTCAATTTTAATCTGTTTTAGTGAAAAATGTGAAAAAATTCAGTTTAAAATTAATAACGAGATCATAAAACCATTTAAAGATGGGAATAAGGCTTTCGAAGGCACGAGCGACTGCAAATGGACTTTTCTTGTCAATAGATGGCTTTCGCTTCGCGTTTACCTTGGTAAACATTCAATTACAATCTGTCTTAATGAAAAATGTAAAAAAATACAACTTAAAATGAATAATAAGATTATAGAACCGTTTAAGGCGAGTAATAAGGCTTTTGAAGCCATGAGTGGCTATAAATGACCTTTTCTGGTCAATCGATCTCTTTCACCTCACGTTTCTCAAGGTAAACAGTCAATTTTAATCTGTTTTAATAAAAAATGTAAAAAAATTCAATTTAAAATTAATAACGAGATCATAAAACCATTTAAAGAGGGGAATATGGCTTTCGAAGGCATGAGTACTGCAAATAGACTTTTCTTGTCAATGGATGGCTTTCGCCTCACGTTTCCCAAGGTCAACATTCAATTACAATCTATCTTAATGAAAAATGCAAAAAAATTCAAGTTAAAATCAATAATAAGATTATAAAACCCTTTCACGCGAGTAATAAGGCTTTTGAAGCCATGAGTGACTATAAATGGCCTTTTCTTCTCAATCGATCGCTTTTACCTCACCTTTCTCAAGGTAAACATTCAATTTTAATCTGTTTTAATGAAAAATGTAAAAAAATTCCACTTAAAATTAATAACGAGATCATAAAATCATTTAAAGAGGGGAATAAGGCTTTCGAAGGCATGAGTGATGCAAATAGACTTTTCTTGTCAATGGATGGCTTTCGCTTCACGTGTCCCGAGGTAAACATTCAATTACAATCTGTCTTAATGAAAAATGTAAAAAAATACCACTTAGAATCAATAATAAGATTATAAAACCCTTTAAAGCGAGTAATAAGGCTTTTACAAGCCATGAGTGACTATAAATGGACTTTTCTTGACAATCGATCACTTTCACTTCACGTTTCCCAAGGTAAACATTCAATTCTAATCTGTTTTAATGAAAAATATGAAAAAATTCAATTTAAAATTAATAACGAGATCATAAAACCATTTAAAGAGGGGAATAAGGCTTTCGAAGGCACGAGCGACTGCAAATGGACTTTTCTTGTCAATGGATGGCTTTCGCTTCACGTTTCCCAAGGTAAACATTCAATTACAATCTGTCTTAATAAAAAAATTAAAAAAATACAACTCAAAATCAATAATAAGATTATAAAACCCTTTAAAGCGAGTAATAAGGCTTTAGATGCCATGAGTGACTATAAATGGCCTTTTCCTGTCAATCGATCGCTTTCACCTCACGTTTCTCAAGGTAAACAGTCAATTTTAATCTATTTTAATAAAAAATGTAAAAATATTCAATTTAAAATTAATAACGAGATCATAAAACCATTTAAAGAGGGAAATATGGCTTTTGAAGGCATGAGTACCGCAAATGGACTTTTCTTGTCAATGAATGGCTTTCGCCTCACGTTTCTCGAGGTAAACATTTAATTACAATCTGTCTGAATGAAAAATATAAAAAAATACAAGTTAAAATCAATAATAAGATTATAAAACCCTTTAAGGTGAGTAATAAGGCTTTTGAACCCATGAGTGACTATAAATGAACTTATTATGTCAATGGATGGCTTTCGCTTCATGCTTCCCAAGGCAAACATTTAATTACAATATGTTTTAATGAAAAATGTAAAACAATTCAACTTTAAATTAATAACGAGATTATAAAACCATTTAAAGAGGGGAATAAGGCTTTCGAAGGCATGAGCGACTGCAAATGGACTTTTCCTGTCAATGGATGGCTTTCGCTTCACGTTTCCTGAGGTAAACATTCAATTACAATCTGTCTGAATGAAAAATGTAAAAAAATACAACTTAAATTCAATAATGAGATTATAAAACCCTTTAAGGCGAGTAATAAGGCTTTTGAAGCCATGAGTGACTATAAATGGCCTTTTCTGGTCAATCGATTGCTTTCACTTCACGTTACTCAAGGTAAACATTCAATTACAATACGTTTTAATGAAAAATGTAAAAAAAGTCAACTTTAAATTAATAACGAGATTATAAAACCATTTAAAGACGGGAATAAGGCTTTCGAAGGCATGAGCGACTGCAAATGGACTTTTCTTGTCTATGGATGGCTTTCGCTTCACATTTGTTGAGGTAAACATTCAATTACAATCTGTCTTAATGAAAAATATAAAAAAATATAACTTAAAATCAATAATAATATTATAAAACCCTTTAAGGCGAGTAATAAGGCTTTTGAAGCCATGAGTGGCTATAAATGGCCTTTTCTTGTCAATCGATCGCTTTCACCTCACGTTTCTCAAGGTAAAAAGTCAATTTTATTCTTTTTTAATGAAAAACGTAAAAAAATTCAATTCAAAATTAATAACGAGATCATAAAACCATTGAAAGAGGGGAATAAGGATTTCGAAGGCATGAGTGACTGCAAATGGACTTTTCTTGTCAATGGGTGGCTTTCGCTTCACGTTTCCTGAGGTAAACATTCAATGACAATCTGTCTTAATGAAAAATGTAAAAAAATACAACTTAGAATCAATAATAAGATTATAAAACCCTTTAAAGCGAGCAATAAGGCTTTAGAAGCCATGAGTGACTATAAATGGACTTTTCTTGTAAATCGATCACTTTCACTGCAAGTTTCCCAAGGTAAACATTCAATTTTAATCTGTTTTAATGAAAAATGTGAAAAAATTCAATCTAAAATTAATAACGAGATCATAAAACCACTTAAAGAGGGGAATAAGGCTTTCGAAGGCATGAGGGACTGCAAATGGACTTTTCTTGTCAATGGATGGCTTTCGCTTCACGTTTCCTGAGATAAACATTCAATTACAATCTGTCTTAATGAAAAATGTAAAAAAATACAACTGAAAATCAATAATAAGATTATAAAACCCTTTAAGGCGAGTAATAAGGCTTTCGAAGCCATGAGTGGCTATAAATGGCCTTTACTTGTCAATCGATCGCTTTCACCTCACGTTTCTCAAGGTAAACATTCAATTTTAATCTGTTTTAATGAAAAATGTGAAAAAATTCCATTTAAAATTAATAACGAGATCATAAAACCATTTAAAGAGGGGAATAAGGCTTTCAAAGGCATGAGTGATGCAAATTGACTTTTCTTGTCAATGGATGGCTTTCGCTTCACGTGTCCCAAGGTAAACATTCAATTACAATCTGTCTTAATGAAAAATGTAAAAAAATACAAATTAAAATCAATAATGAGATTATAAAACCCTTTAAGGCGAGTAATAAGGCTTTTGAAGCCATGAGTGACTATAAATGGCCTTTTCTTGTCAATCGATCGCTTTCACTTCACGTTTCTCAAGGTAAACATTCAATTATAATATGTTTTAATGAAAAATGTCAAAAAATTAAACTTTAAATTAATAACGAGATTATAAAACCATTTAAAGAGAGGAATACGGCTTTCGAAGGCATGAGTGACTGCAAATGGACTTTCCTTTTCAATGGATGGCTTTCGCTTCACGTTTCCTGAGGTAAACAATCAATTACAATCTATCTTAATGAAAAATGTAAAAAAATACAAGTTAAAATCAATAATAAGATTATAAAACCCTTTAAGGTGAGTAATAAAACTTTTGAAGCCATGAGTGACTATAAATGAACTTATTTTGTCAATGGATGGCTTTTGCTTCATGTTTCCGAAGGCAAATATTTAATTACAATATGTTTTAACGAAAAATGTAAAGAAATTCAATTTTAAATTAATAACGAGATTATAAAACAATTTAAAGGGGGGAATAAGGCTTTCGAACGCAAGAGTGCCTGCAAATGGACTTTTCTTTCCAATGGATGGCTTTCGCTTCACGTTTCCTGAGGTAAACATTCAATTACAATCTGTCTTAATGAAAAATGTAAAAAAATACAACTCAAAATCAATAATAAGATTATAAAACCCTTTAAAGCGAGTAATAAGGCTTTAGATGCCACGAGTGACTATAAATGGCCTTTTCTTGTCAATCGATCGCTTTCACCTCACGTTTCTCAAGGTAAACAGTCAATTTTAATCTATTTGAATAAAAAATGTAAAAATTTTCAATTTAAAATTAATAACGAGATCATAAAACCATTTAAAGAGGGGAATATGGCTTTCGAAGGCATGAGTACTGCAAATAGACTTTTCTTGTCAATGGATGGCTTTCGCCTCACGTTTCCCAAGGTAAACATTCAATTACAATCTATCTTAATGAAAAATGCAAAAAAATTCAAGTTAAAATCAATAATAAGATTATAAAACCCTTTCACGCGAGTAATAAGGCTTTTGAAGCCATGAGTGACTATAAATGGCCTTTTCTTGTCGATCGATCGCTTTCACCTCACCTTTCTGAAGGTAAACATTCAATTTTAATCTGTTTTAATGACAAATGTAAAAAAATTCCACTTAAAATTAATAACGAGATCATAAAATCATTTAAAGAGGGGAATAAGGCTTTCGAAGGCATGAGTGATGCAAATAGACTTTTCTTGTCAATGGATGGCTTTCGCTTCACGTGTCCCGAGGTAAACATTCAATTACAATCTGTCTTAATGAAAAATGTAAAAAAATACAACTTAGAATCAATAATAAGATTATAAAACCCTTTAAAGCGAGTAATAAGGCTTTTAAAAGCCATGAGTGACTATAAATGGACTTTTCTTGACAATCGATCACTTTCACTTCACGTTTCCCAAGGTAAACATTCAATTCTAATCTGTTTTAATAAAAAATATGAAAAAATTCAATTTAAAATTAATAACGAGATCATAAAACCATTTAAAGATGGGAATAAGGCTTTCGAAGGCACGAACAACTGCAAATGGAGTTTTCTTGTCAATGGATGGCTTTCGCTTCACGTTTCCCGAGGTAAACATTCAATTACAATCTGTCTTAATGAAAAATGTAAAAAAAATACAACTTAAAATCAATAATAAGATTATAAAACCCTTTAAGGCGAGTAATAAGGCTTTTGAAGCCATGAGTGGCTATAAATGGCCTTTTCTTGTCAATCGATCGCTTTCACCTCACGTTTCTCAAGGTAAACAATCAACTTTAATCTGTTTTAATGAAAAATGTAAAAAAATTCAATTTAAAATTAATAACGAGATCATAAAACCATTTAAGGAGGGGAATAAGGCTTTCTAAGGCATGAGTGACTGCAAATGGACTTTTCTTGTCAATGGATGGCTTTTGCTTCACGTTTCCTGAGGTAAACATTCAATTACAATCTGTCTTAATGAAAAATGTAAAAAAATACAAGTTAAAATCAATAATAAGATTATAAAACCCTTTAAGGCGAGTAATAAAGCTTTTGAAGCCATGAGTGACTATAAATGAACTTATTTTGTCAATGGATGGCTTTCGCTTCATGTTTCCCAAGGCAAACATTTAATTACAATATGTTTTAATGAAAAATGTTGAAAAATTTAACTTTAAATTAATAATGAGATTATAAAACCATTTAAAGAGGGGAATAAGGCTTTCGAAGGCATGAGTGACTGCAAATGCACTGTTCTTTTCACTGGATGGCTTTCGCTTCACGTTTCTCGAGGTAAACATTCAATTACAATCTGTCTTAATGAAAAATGTAAAAAAATACAACTTAAAATCAATAATAAGATTATAAAACCCTTTAAGGCGAGTAATAAGGCTTTTGAAGCCATGAGTGACTATAAATGAACTTATTTTGTCAATGGATGGCTTTCGCTTCATGTTTCCCAAGGCAAACATTTAATTACAATATGTTTTAACAAAAAATGTAAAGAAATTCAATTTTAAATTAATAACGAGATTATAAAACCATTTAAAGGGGGGAATAAGGTTTTCGAAGGCATGAGTGACTGCAAATGGACTTTTCTTTTCAATGGATGGCTTTCGCTTCACGTTTCCCAAGGTAAACATTCAATTACAATCTGTCTTAATGAAAAATGTAAAAAAATACAAGTTAAAATCAATAATAAGATTATAAAACCCTTTAAAGCGAGTAATAAGGCTTTAGATGCCAAGAGTGACTGCAAATGGACTTTTGTTGTCAATCGATCACTTTTACTTCACGTTTCCTAAGGCAAACATTCAATTTTAATCTGTTTTAAAGAAAAATGTAAAACAATTCAACTTTAAATTAATAACGAGATCATAAAACCATTTAAAGAGGGGAATAAGGCTTTCGAAGGCATGAGTGATCGCAAATGAACTTGTCTTGTCAATGGATGGCTTTCGCTTCACGTTTCCTGTGGTAAACATTCAATTACAATCTGTCTTAATGAAAAATGTAAAAAAATACAAGTTAAAATCATTAATAAGATTATAAAACCCTTTAAGGCGAGTAATAAGGCTTTTGAAGCCATGAGTGACTATAAATGACCTTTTCTTAACAATCGATCGCTTTCACTTCACGTTTCTCAAGGTAAACATTCAATTATAATATCTTTTAATGAAAAATGTAATAAAATTTAACTTTAAATTAATAAGAAGATTATAAAACCATTTAAATAGGGGATTAAGGCTTTCGAAGGCATGAGTGACCGCAAATGGACTTTTCTTGTCAATGGATGGCTTTCGCTTCACGTTTCCCGAGGTAAATATTCAATTACAATCTGCCTTAATGAAAAATGTAAAAAAATACAAGTTAAAATCAATAATAAGATTATAAAACCCTTTAAAGCGAGTAATAAGGCTTTTCAAGCCATTAGTGACTATAAAAGGCCTTTTCTTGTCAATCGATCGCTTTCACCTCACGTTTCTCAAGGTAAACAGTCAATTTTAATCTGTTTTAATGAAAAATTTCAAAAAATTCAATTTAAAATTAATAACGAGATCATAAAACCATTTAAAGAGGGGAATAAGGCTTTCGAAGGCATGAGTGACTGCAAATGGATATTTTTTGTCAATGGATGGCTTTCGCTTCACGTTTCCCGAGGTAAACATTCAATTACAATCTGTCTTAATGAAAAATGTAAAAAAATACAACTTAAAATCAATAAGAAGATTATAAAACCCTTTAAAGCGAGTAATAAGGCTTTAGATGCCATGAGTGACTATAAATGGACTTTTCTTGCCAATCGATCACTTTCACTTCATGTTTCTCAAGGCATACATTCAATTTTAATCTGTTTTAGTGAAAAATGTAAAAACATTCAACTTTAAATTAATAACGAGATCATAAAACCATTTAAAGAGGGGAATCAGGCTTCCATAGGCATGAGTGACTGCAAATGGACTTTTCTTGTCAATGGATAGCTTTCGCTTCACGATTCCTGAGATAAACATTTAATTACAATCTGTCTTAATGAAAAATGTAAAAAAATACAAGTTAAAATCAATAATAAGATTATAAAACCCTTTAAAGCGAGTAATAAGGCTTTAGATGCCGTGAGTGACTTTAAATGGACTTTTCTTGTCAATCGATCACTTTCTTTTCACGTTTCCCAAGGCAAACATTCAATTTTAATCAGTTTTAATGAAAACTGTAAAAAAATTGAACTTTAAATTAATACCGAGATCATAAAACCATTTAAAGATGGGAATAAGGCTTTCGAAGGTATAAGTGACTGCAAATGGACTTTTCTTGTCAATGGATGGCTTTCACTTCACGTTTCCCGATGTAAACAATCAATTACAATCTGTCTTAATGAAAAATGTAAAAAAATACAACTTAAAATCAATAAGAAGATTATAAAACCCTTTAAAGCGAGTAATAAGGCTTTAGATGCCATGAGTGACTATAAATGGACTTTTCTTGTCAATCGATCACTTTCACTTCACGTTTCTCAAGGCAAACATTCAATTTTAATCTGTTTTAGTGAAAAATGTAAAAAAATTCAACTTTAAATTAATAACGAGATCATAAAACCATTTAAAGAGCGGAATCTGGCTTTCCAAGGCATGAGGGACTGCAAATGGACTTTTTTTTATGAATGGATAGCTTTCGCTTCACGTTTCCTGAGAGAAACATTCAATTACAATCTGTCTTAATGAAAAATGTAAAAAAATACAAGTTAAAATCAATAATAAGATTATAAAACCCTTTAAAGCGAGTAATAAGGCTTTAGATGCCATGAGTGACTATAAATGGACTTTTCTTGTCGATCGATCACTTTCACCTCACGTTTCCCAAGGCAAACATTCAATTTTAATCGGTTTTAATGAAAAATGTAAAAAAATTGAACTTTAGGTTAATAACGAGAACATAAAACCATTTAAAGAGGTGAATAAGGCTTCCGAAGGCATGAGCGACTGCAAAGGGACTTTTCTTGTCAATGGATGGCTTTCGCTTCACGTGTCCCGAGGTAAACATTCAATTACAATCTGTCTTAATGAAAAATGTAAAAAAATACAACTTAGAATCAATAATGAGATTATAAAACCCTTTAAGGCGAGTAATAAGGCTTTTGAAGCCTTGAGTGACTATAAATGGCCTTTTCTTGTCAATCGATCACTTTCACCTCACGTTTCTCAAGGTAAACATTCAATTACAATCTGTATTAATTGAAAATGTAAAAAAATACAAGTTAAAATCAGTAATGAGATTATAAAAGCCTTTAAGGCGAGTAATAAGGCTTTTGAAGCCTTGAGTGACTATAAATGGCCATTTCTTGTCAATCGATCGCTTTCACCTCACGTTTCTCAAGGTAAACATTCAATTACAATCTGTCTTAATGAAAAATGTAAAAAAATACAAGTTAAAATCAATAATGAGATTATAAAAGCCTTTAAGACGAGTAATAAGGCTTTTGAAGCCATGAGTGACTATAAAAGGCCTTTTCTTGTCAATCGATTGCTTTCACTTCACGTTTCTCAAGGTAAATATTCAATTATAATATGTTTTAAAGAAAAATGTAAAAAAATTCAACTTTAAATTAATAACGAGATTATAAAACCATTTAAAGAGGGGAATAAGGCTTTCGAAGGCATGAGTGACTGCAAATGGGCTTTTCTTTTCAATGGATGGCTTTCGCTTCATGTTTCCCGAGGAAAACATTCAATTACAATCTGTCTTAATGAAAAATGTAAAAAAATAGAAGTTAAAATCAATAATAAGATTATAAAACCCTTTAAAGCGAGTAATAAGGCTTTAGATGCCATGAGTGACTATAAATGGACTTTTCTTGTCAATAAATCACTTTCACTTCACGTTTCTCATGGCAAACATTCAATTTTAATCTGTTTTAGTGAAAAATGTAAAAAAATTCAACTTTAAATTAATAACGAGAACATAAAACCATTTAAAGACGGGAATCAGGCTTTCCAAGGCATAAGTGACTGCAAATGGACTTTTCTTGTCAATGGATAGCTTTCGCTTCATGTTTCCTGAGATAAACATTCAATTACAATCTGTCTTAATGAAAATGTAAAAAAATACAAGTTAAAATCAATAATGAGATTACAGAAGCCTTTAAGGCGAGTAATAAGACTTTTGAAGCCATGAATGACTATAAAAGGCCTTTTCTTGTCAATCGATTGCTTTCACTTCACGTTTCTCAAGGTAAATATTCAATTATAATATGTTTTAAAGAAAAATGTAAAAAAATTCCACTTTAAATTAATAACGAGATTATAAAACCATTTAAAGAGGGGAATAAGGCTTTCGAAGGCAAGAGTGACTGTAAATGGACTTTTCTTGTCAAGTGATGGCTTTCGCTTCACGTTTCCTGAGGTAAACATTCAATTACAATCTGTCTTAATGAAAAATGTAAAAAAATACAAGTTAAAATCAATAATAAGATTATAAAACCCTTTAAGGCGAGTAATAAGGCTTTTGAAGCCATTAGTGACTATAAATGGCCTTTTCTTGTCAATCGATCGCTTTCACCGCACGTTTCTCAAGCTAAACAGTCAATTTTAATCTGTTTTAATAAAAAATGTAAAAAAATTCAATTTAAAATTACTAACGAGATCATAAAACCATTTAAAGAGGGGAATAAGGCTTTCGAAGGCATGAGTGACTGCAAATGGACTTTTCTTGTCAATGGATGGCTTTCGCTTCACGTTTCCCGAGGTAAACATTCAATTACAATCTGTCTTAATGAAAATAGCAAAAAAATACAAGTTAAAATCAATAATAAGATTGTAAAACCCTTTAAGGCGAGTAATAAGGCTTTTGAAGCCATTTGTGACTATAAATGGCCTTTTCTTGTCAATCGATCGCTTTCACCTCACGTTTCTCAAGGTAAACAGTCGATTTTAATCTGTTTTAATGAAAAATGTAAAAAAATTCAATCTAAAATTAATAACGAGATGATAAAACCATTTAAAGAGGGGAATAAGGCTTTCGAAGGCATAAGTGACTGCAAATGGACTTTTCTTTTCAATGGATGGCTTTCGCTTCACGTTTCTTGAGGTAAATATTCAGTTACAATCTGTCTTAATGAAAAATGTAAAAAAATACAAGTTAAAATCAATAATAAGATTATAAAACCCTTTAAAGCGAGTAATAAGGCTTTAGATGCCATGAGTGACTATAAATGGACTTTTCTTGTCAATAAATCACTTTCACTTCACGTTTCTCAAGGCAAACATTCAATTTCAATCTGTTTTAGTGAAAAATGTAAAAAAATTCAACTTTAAATTAATAACGAGATCATAAAACCATTTAAAGACGGGAATCAGGCTTTCCAAGGCATAAGTGACTGCAAATGGACTTTTCTTGTCAATGGATAGCTTTCGCTTCACGTTTCCTGAGATAAACATTCAATTACAATCTGTCTTAATGAAAATGTAAAAAAATACAAGTTAAAATCAATAATGAGATTACAGAAGCCTTTAAGGCGAGTAATAAGACTTTTGAAGCCATGAATGACTATAAAAGGCCTTTTCTTGTCAATCGATTGCTTTCACATCACATTTCTCAACGTAAATATTCAATTATAATATGTTTTAATGAAAAATGTAAAAAAATTCAACTTTAAATTAATAACGAGATTATAAAACCATTTAAAGAGGGGAATAAGACTTTCGAAGGCAAGAGTGACTGTAAATGAACTTTTCTTGCCAATTGATGGATTTCGCTTCAGGTTTCCTGAGGTAAACATTCAATTACAATCTGTCTTAATGAAAAATGTAAAAAAATACAAGTTAAAATCAATAATAAGATTATAAAACCCTTTAAGGCGAGTAATAAGGCTTTTAAAGCCATTAGTGACTATAAATGACCTTTTCTTGTCAATCGATCGCTTTCACCTCACGTTTCTCAAGGTAAACAGTCAATTTTAATCTATTTTAATGAAAAATGTAAAAAAATTCAATTTAAAATTAATAACGAGATCATAAAACCATTTAAAGAGGGGAATAAGACTTTCGCAGGCATGAGTGACTGCAAATGAGCTTTTCTTGTCAATGGATGGCTTTCGCTTCACGTTTCCTGAGGTAAACATTCAAATAACAGTCTGTCTTAATGAAAAATGTAAAAAAATACAACTTCAAATCAATAATAAGATTATAAAACCCTTTAATGCGAGTAATAAGGCTTTAGATGCCATGAGTGACTATAAATGGACTTTCCTTGTCAATCGATCACTTTCGCTTCACAGTTCTCAAGGTAAACATTCAATTTTAATCAATTTTAGTGAAAAATGTAAAAAAATTCAACTTTAAATTAATAACGAGATCATAAAACCATTTAAAGAGGGGAATCAGGCTTTCCAAGGCATGATTGACTGCAAATGGACTTTTCTTGTCAATGGATAGCTTTTGCTTCACGGTTCCTGAGATAAATATTCAATTACAATCTGTCTTAATGAAAAATGTAAAAAAATACAAGTTAAAATTAATAATAAGATTATAAAACCCTTTAAAGCGAGTAATAAGGCTTTAGATGCCATGAGTGACTATAAATGGACTTTTCTTGTCAATCGATCACTTTCTTTTCACGTTTCCCATGGCAAACATTCAATTTTTATCGGTTTTAATGAAAAATGTAAAAACATTGAACTTTAAATTAATAACGAGATCATAAAACCATTTAAAGATGGGAATAAGGCTTTCGAAGGCATGAGTGACTGCAAATCGACTTTTCTTTTCAATGGATGGGTTTCGCTTCACGTTTCCCGATGTAAACATTCAATTACAATCTGTCTTAATGAGAAATGTAAAAAAATACAACTTAAAATCAATAAAAAGATTATAAAACCCTTTAAAGCGAGTAATAAGGCTTTAGATGCCATGAGTGACTATAAATGGACTTTTCTTGTCAATCGATCACTTTCACTTCACGTTTCTCTAGGCAAACATTCAATTTTAATCTGTTTTAGTGAAAACTATAAAAAAATTCAACTTTAAATTAATAACGAGATCATAAAACCATTTAAAGACGGGAATCAGGCTTTCCAAGGCATAAGTGACTGCAAATGGACTTTTCTTGTCAATGGATAGCTTTTGCTTCACGTTTCCTGAGATAAACATTCAATTACAATCTGTCTTAATGAAATATGTAAAAAAATACAAGTTAAAATCAATAATGAGATTACAAAAGCCTTTAAGGCGAGTAATAAGGCTTTTGAAGCCATGAGTGATTATAAAAGGCCTTTTCTTGTCAATCGATTGCTTTCACATCATGTTTCTCAAGGTAGATATTCAATTATAATATGTTTTAATGAAAAATGTAAAAAAAATCAACTTTAAATTAATAACAAGATTATAAAACCATTTAAAGAGGGGAATAAGGCTTTCGAAGGCAAGAGTGGCTGCAAATGGACTTTTCTTGCCAATTGATGGCTTTCGCTTCACGTTTCCTGAGGTAAACATTCAATTACAATCTGGCTTAATGAAAAATGTAAAAAAATACAAGTTAAAATCAATAATAAGATTATAAAACCTTTCAAGGCGAGTAATAAGGCTTTTGAAGCCATGAGTGATTATAAATGGCCTTTTCTCGCCAATCGATCACTTTCACCTCACGTTTCTCAAGGTATACAGTCAATTTTAATCTGTTTTAATGAAAAATGTAAAAAAATTTAATTTAAAATTAATAACGAGATTATAAAACCATTTAAAGAGGGGAATAAGGCTTTCGAAGGCATGAGTGACTGCAAATGGGCTTTTCTTTTCAATGGATGGCTTTCGCTTCATGTTTCCCGAGGTAAACATTCAATTACAATCTGTCTTAATGAAAAATGTAAAAAAATAGAAGTTAAAATCAATAATAAGATTATAAAACCCTTTAAAGCGAGTAATAAGGCTTTAGATGCCATGAGTGACTATAAATGGACTTTTATTGTCAATCGATCACTTTCACTTCACGTTTCTCAAGGCAAACATTCAATTTCAATCGATTTTAATGAAAAATGTAAAAAAATTCAGCTTTAAATTAATAACGAGATCATAAAACCATTTAAAGAGGGGAATAAGGCTTTCGAAGGCATGAGTGACTGCAAATGGACTTTTCTTGTAAATGGATGGCTTTCGCTTCACGTTTCCCAACGTAAACATTCATTTACAATCTGTCTTAATGAAAAATGTAAAAAAATACAAGTTAAAATCAATAATAAGATTATAAAACCCTTTAAAGCGAGTAATAAGGCTTTAGATGCCATGAGTGACTATAAATGGACTTTTCTTGTCAATCGATCACTTTTACTTCACATTTCTGAAGGCAAACATTCAATTTTAATCTGTTTTAGTGAAAAATGTAAAAAAAATCAACTTTAAATTAATAACGAGATCATAAAACCATTTAAAGAGGGGAATCAGGCTTTCCAAGGCATGAGTGACTGCAAATGGACTTTTCTTGCCAATGGATAGCTTTCGCTTCACGTTTTCTAAGATAAATATTCAATTACAATCTGTCTTAATGAAAAATATAAAAAAATACAAGTTAAATTCAATATTAAGATTATAAAACCCTTTAAGGCGAGTAATAAGACTTTTGAAGCCATGAGAGACTATAAATGGCCTTTTCTTGTCAATCGATCACTTTCACCTCACGTTTCTCAAGGTAAACAGTCAATTTTAATCGGTTTTAATGAAAAATGTAAAAAAATTCAACTTTAAATTAATTACGAGATCATAAAACGATTTAAAGAGGGGAAAAAGGCTTTCGAAGGCATGGGTGACTGCAAATGGACTTTTCTTGTAAACGGATGGCTTTCGCTTCATGTTTCCCGAGGTAAACATTCAATTACAATCTGTCTTAATGAAAAATGTAAAAAAATACAACTTAAAATCAATAATAAGATTATAAAACCCTTTTAAAGCGAGTAATAAGGCTTTAGATGCCATGAGTGACTATAAATGGACTTTTCTTGTCAATCGATCACTTTCACTTCATGTTTCTCAAGGCAAATATTTAATTTTAATCGGTTTTAATGAAAAATGTAAAAAAATTCAACTTTAAATTAATAACGAGATCATAAAACCATTTAAAGAGGGGAATAAGGCTTTCGAAGGCATGAGTGACTGCAAATGGACTTTTCTTGTAAATGGATGACTTTCGCTTCACGTTTTCCGAGGTAAACATTCAATTACAATCTGTCTTAATGAAAAATGTAAAAAAATACAACTTAAAATCAATAATAAGATTATAAAACCCTTTAAAGCGAGTAATAAGGCTTTAAATGCCATGAGTGACTATAAATGGACTTTTCTTGTCAATCGATCACTTTCACTTCACGTTTCCCAAGGCAAACATTAAATTTTAATCGGTTTAAATGAAAAATGTAAAACAATTCAACTTTAAATTAATAACGAGATCATAAAACCATTTAAAGAGGGGAATAAGGCTTTCGAAGGCATGAGTTATTGCAAATGGACTTTTCTTGTCAATGGATGGCTTTCACCTCACGTTTCTCAACGTAAACATTTAATTACAATCTGTCTTAATGAAAAATGTAAAAAAATACAAGTTAAAATCAATAACAAGATTATAAAACCCTTTAAAGCGAGTAATAAGGCTTTTGAAGCCATGAGTGACTATAAATTGCCTTTTCTTGTCAATCGATCGCTTTCACCTCACGTTTCTCAAGGTAAACAATCAATTTTAATCTGTTTTAATGAAAAATGTAAAAAATTCAATTTAAAATTAGTAACGAGATCATAAAACCGTTTAAAGAGGGGAATAAGGCTTTCGAAGGCATGAGTGACTGCAAATGGACTTTTCTTTTCAATGGATGGCTTTCGCTTCACGTTTCCCGAGGTAAATATTCAATTCCAATCTGTTTTAATGAAAAATGTAAAAAAAAAACAAGTTAAAATCAATAATAAGATTATAAAACCCTTTAAAGCGAGTAATAAGGCTTTAATACCATGAGTGACTATAAATGGACTTTTCTTGTCAATCGATCACTTTCTCTTCACGTTTCCCAAGGCAAACAGTCAATTTTAATCGGTTTTAATGAAAATGTAAAAAAATTCAACTTTAAATCAATAACGAGATCATAAAACCATTTAAAGATGGGAATAAGGCTTTCGAAGGCATGAGTGACTGCAAATGGACTTTTCTTGTCAATGGATGGCTTTCGCTTCACGTTTCCTGAGGTAAACGTTCAATTACAATCTGTCTTAATGAAAAATGTAAAAAAATACAACTTAAAATCAATAATAAGATTATAAAACCCTTTAAAGCGAGTAATAAGGCTTTAGATGCCATGAGTGACTATAAATGGACTTTTCTAGTCAATTGATCACTTTTACTTCACGTTTTTCAAGGCAAACAATCAATTTTAATTAGTTTTAGTGAAAAATGTAAAAAAATTCAACTTTAAATTAATAACGAGATCATAAAACCATTTAAAGAGGGGAATAAGGCTTTCGAAGGTATGAGTGACTGCAAATGGACTTTTCTTGTCAATGGATGGCTTTCGCTTCTCGTTTCCCGAGGTAAACATTCAATTACAATCTGTCTTAATGAAAAATGTAAAGAAATACAACTTAAAATCAATAATAAGATTATAAAACCCTTAAAAGCGAGTAATAAGGCTTTAGATGCCATGAGTGACTATAAATGGACTTTTCTTGTCAATCGATCACTTTCACTTCACGTTTCTCAAGGCAAACATTCAATTTTAATCTGTTTTAGTGAAAAATGTAAAAAAATTCAACTTTAAATTAATAACGAGATCGTAAAACCATTTAAAGAGGGGAATCAGGTTTTCCAAGGCATGAGTGACTGCAAATGGACTTTTCTTGTCAATGCATAGGTTTCGCTTCATGTTTCCTGAGATAAACATTCAATTATAATATGTCCTAATGAAAAATGTAAAAACATACAAGTTAAAATCAATAATAAGATTATAAAACCCTTTAAGGCGAGTAATAAGGCTTTTGAAGCCTTGAGTGATTATAAATGGCCTTTTCTTGTCAATCGATCGCTTTCACCTCATGTTTCTCAAGGTAAACATTCAATTACAATCTGTCTTAATAAAAAATGTAAAAAAATACAAGTTAAAATCAATAATGAGATTATAAAAGCCTTTAAGGCGAGTAATAAGGCTTTTGAAGCCATTAGTGACTATAAATGGCCTTTTCTTGTCAATCGATCGCTTTCACCTCACGTTTCTCAAGGTAAACAGTCGATTTTAATCTGTTTTAATGAAAAATGTAAAAAAATTCAATTTAAAATTAATAACGAGATCATAAAACCATTTAAAGAGGGGAATAAGGTTTCGAAAGCATGAGTGACTGCAAATGGACTTTTCTTGTCAATGGATGGCTTTCGCTTCACATTTCTCAAGGTAAACATTCAATTACAATCTGTCTTAATGAAAAATGTAAAAAAATACAAGTTAAAATCAATAATAAGATTATAAAACCGTTTAAGGCGAGTATTAAGGCTTTTGGAACCATGAGTGACTATAAATGGCCTTTTCTTGTCAATCGATTGCTTTCACCTCGCGTTTCTCAAAGTAAACAGTCAATTTTAATCTTTTTTAATGAAAAATGTAAAAAAATTCAATTTAAAATTAATAACGAGATCATAAAACCATTTAAAGAGGGTAATAAGGCTTTCGAAGGCATGAGTGACTGCAAATAGACTTTTCTTGTCAATGGATGGCTTTCACTTCACGTTTCCTGAGGTAAACATTCAATTACAATCTGTCTTAATAAAAAATGTAAAAAAATACAAGTTAAAATCAATAATAAGATTATAAAACTCTTTAAAGCGAGTAATAAGGCTTTTGAAGCCATGAGTGACTATAAATTGCCTTTTCTTGTCAATCGACCACTTTCTCTTCACGTTTTCCAAGGCAAACATTCAATTTTAATCGGTTTTAATAAAAAGTGTAAAAAAATTCAACTTTAAATTAATAACGAGATCATAAAACCATTTAAAGATGGGAATAAGGCTTTCGAAGGCATGAGTGACTGCAAATGGACTTTTCTTGTCAATGGATGGCTTTTGCTTCACGTTTCCCGAGGTAAACATTCAATTACGATCTGTCTTAATGAAAAATGTAAAAAAATACAACTTAAAATCAATAATAAGATTATAAAACCCTTTAAGGCGAGTAATAAGGCTTTTGAAGCCATGAGTGACTATAAATTACTTTTTCTTGTCAATCGATCACTTTCTCTTCATGTTTCCCAAGGCAAACATTTAATTTTAATCTGTTTTAATGAAAAATGTAAAAAAATTTAATTTAAAATTAATAACGAGATTATAAAACCATTTTAAGAGGGGAATAAGGCTTTTGAAGGCATGAGTGACTGCAAATGGACTTTTCTTTTCAATGGATGGCTTTCGCTTCACATTTCCTAAGGTAAATATTCAGTTACAATCTGTCTTAATGAAAAATGTAAAAAAATATAAGTTAAAATCAATAATAAGATTATAAAACCCTTTAAGGCGAGTAATAAGGCTTTTGAAGCCATGAGTGACTATAAATGGCCTTTTCTTGTCAATCGATCGCTTTCACCTCACGTTTCCCAAGGCAAACATTCAATATTAATCTGTTTTAGTGAAAAATGTAAAAAAATTCAACTTTAAATTAGTAACGAGATCATAAAACCATTTAAAGAGGGGAATCTGGCTTTCCAAGGCATGAGTGACTGCAAATGGACTTTTTTTTGTCAATGGATAGCTTTCACTTCACGTTTCCTGAGAGAAACATTCAATTACAATCTGTCTTAATGAAAAATGTAAAAAAATACAAGTTAAAATCAATAATAAGATTATAAAACCCTTTAAAGCGAGTAATAAGGCTTTAGATGCCATGAGTGACTATAAATGGACTTTTCTTGTCGATCGATCAGTTTCACTTCACGTTTCCCAAGGCAAACATTCAATTTTAATCAGTTTTAATAAAAAATGTAAAAAAATTCAACTTTAAATTAATAACGAGATCATAAAACCATTTAAAGAGGGGAATAAGGCTTTCGAAGGCATGAGTGACTGCAAATGGACTTTTCTTGTCAATGGATGGCTTTCGCTTCAGGTTTCCCAAGGTAAACATTCAATTACAATCTGTCTTAATGAAAAATATAAAAAAATACAACTTAAATTCAATAATAAGATTATAAAACCCTTTTAAAGCGAGTAATAAGGCTTTAGATGCCATGAGTGACTATAAATGGACTTTTCTTGTCAATCGATCACTTTCACTTCACGTTTCTTAGGGCAAACATTCAATTTTAATCTGTTTTAGTAAAAAATGTAAAAAAATTAAACTTTAAATTAATAACGAGATCATAAAACCATTTAAAGAGGGGAATCAGGCTTTCCAAGGCGTGAGTGACTGCAAATGGACTTTTCTTGTCAATGGATAGGTTTGGCTTCACGTTTCCTGAGATAAACATTCAATTACAATCTGTCTTAATGAAAAATGTAAAAAAATACAAGTTAAAATCAATAATGAGATTATAAAAGCCTTTAAGGCGAGTAATAAGGCTTTTGAAGTCTTGAGTGACTATAAATGGCCTTTTCTTGTCAATCGATCACTTTCACTTCACGTTTCTCAAGGTAAACATTCAATTACAATCGATCTTAACGAAAAATGTAAAAAAATACAAGTTAAAATCAATAAGGAGATTATAAAAGCCTTTAAGGCGAGTAATAAGGCTTTTGAAGCCATGAGTGACTATAAAAGGCCTTTTCTTGTCAATCGATTGCTTTCACTTCACGTTTCTCAAGGTAAATATTCAATTATAATACGTTTTAATGAAAAATATAAAAAAATTGAACTTTAAATTCATAACGGGATCATAAAACCATTTAAAGAGGGGAATAAGGCTTTCGAAGGCATGAGTGACTGCAAATGGACTTTTCTGGTCAATGGATGGCTTTTGCTTCAGGTTTCCCAAGGTAAACAATCAATTACAATCTGTCTTAATGAAAAATGTAAAAAAATACAACTTAAAATCAATAATAAGATTATAAAACCCTTTCAAGCGAGTAATAAGGCTTTAGATGCCATGAGTGACTATAAATGAACTTTTCTTGTCAATCGATCACTTTCACTTCACGTTTCTCAAGGTAAACATTCAATTTTAATCTGTTTTAGTGAAAAATGTAAAACAATTCAACTTTAAATTAATAACGAGATCATAAAACCATTTAAAGAGGGGAATCAGGCTTTCCAAGGCGTGAGTGACTGCAAATGGACTTTTCTTGTCAATGGATAGGTTTCACTTCACGTTTCCTGAGATAAACATTTAATTACAATCTGTCTTAATGAAAAATGTAAAAAAATACAAGTTAAAATCAATAATGACATTATAAAAGCCTTTAAGGCGAGTAATAAGGCTTTTGAAGCCTTGAGTGACTATAAATGGCCTTTTCTTGTCAATCGATCACTTTCACCTCACGTTTCTCAAGGTAAACATTCAATTACAATCTGTCTTAACGGAAAATGAAAAAAAATGCAAGTTAAAATCAATAATGAGATTATAAAAGCCTTTAAGGCGAGTAATAAGGCTTTTGAAGCCATGAGTGACTATAAAAGGCCTTTTCTTGTCAATCGATTGCTTTCACTTCACGTTTCTCAAGGTAAATATTCAATTATAATATGTTTTAATGAAAAATGTAAAAAAATTGAACTTTAAATTAATAACAAGATCATAAAACCATTTAAAGAGGGGAATAAGGCTTCCGGAGGCATGAGTGACTGCAAATGGACTTTTCTTGTCAATGGATGGCTTTCGCTTCACGTTTCCCGAGGTAAACATTCAATTACAATCAGTCTTAATGAAAAATGTAAAAAAATACAAGTTAAAATCAATAATAAGATTATAAAACCCTTTAAGGCGAGTAATAAGGCTTTTGAAGCCATGAGTGACTATAAATGAACTTTTTTTATCAAGCGATCGCTTTCACCTCACGTTTCTCAAGGTAAACAGTCAATTTTAATCAGTTTTAGTGAAAAATGTAAAAAAATTTAATTTAAAATTAATAACGAGATTATAAAACCATTTAAAGAGGGGAATAAGGCTTTCGAAGGCATGAGTGACTGCAAATGGACTTTTCTTTTCAATGGATGGCTTTCGCTTCACGTTTCCAAAGGTAAATATTCAATTACAATCTGTCTTAATGAAAAATATAAAAAAATACAAGTTAAAATCAATAATAAGATTATAAAACCCTTTAAAGCGAGTAATAAGGCTTTAGATGCCATGAGTGACTATAAATGGACTTTTCTTGTGAATCGATCACTTTCTTTTCGCGTTTCCCAAGGCAAACATTCAATTTTAATCGGTTTTAATGAAAAATGTAAAAAAATTAAACTTTAAATTGATAACGAGATCATAAAACCATTTAAAGATGGGAATAAGGCTTTCGAAGGCATGAGTGACTGCAAATGGACTTTTCTTGTCAATGGATGGCTTTCGCTTTACGTTTCCTGAGGTAAACATTCAACTACAATCTGTCTTAATGAAAAATGTAAAAAAATACAACTTAAAATCAATAAGAAGATTATTAAACCCTTTAAAGCGAGTAATAAGGCTTTAGATGCCATGAGTGACTATAAATGGACTTTTCTTGTCAATCGATCACTTTCACTTCACGTTTCCCAAGGCAAACATTCAATTTTAATCGGTTTTAATGAAAAATGTAAAAAAATTCAACTTTAAATCAATAACGAGATCATAAAACCATTTAAAGATGGGAATAAGGCTTTCGAAGGCATGAGTGACTGCAAATGGACTTTTCTTGTCAATGGATGGCTTTCGCTTCACGTTTGCCGAGGTAAATATTCAATTACAATCTGTTTTAATGAAAAATGTAAAAAAAAAAACAAGTTAAAATCAATAATAAGATTATAAAACCCTTTAAAGCGAGTAATAAGGCTTTAATGCCATGAGTGACTATAAATGGACTTTTCTTGTCAATCGATCACTTTCTCTTCACGTTTCCCAAGGCAAACAGTCAATTTTAATCGGTTTTAATGAAAATGTAAAAAAATTCAACTTTAAATCAATAACGAGATCATAAAACCATTTAAAGATGGGAATAAGGCTTTCGAAGGCATGAGTGACTGCAAATGGACTTTTCTTGTCAATGGATGGCTTTCGCTTCACGTTTCCTGAGGTAAACGTTCAATTACAATCTGTCTTAATGAAAAATGTAAAAAAATACAACTTAAAATCAATAATAAGATTATAAAACCCTTTAAAGCGAGTAATAAGGCTTTAGATGCCATGAGTGACTATAAATGGACTTTTCTAGTCAATTGATCACTTTTACTTCACGTTTTTCAAGGCAAACAATCAATTTTAATTAGTTTTAGTGAAAAATGTAAAAAAATTCAACTTTAAATTAATAACGGGATCATAAAACCATTTAAAGAGGGGAATAAGGCTTTCGAAGGTATGAGTGACTGCAAATGGACTTTTCTTGTCAATGGATGGCTTTCGCTTCACGTTTCCCGAGGTAAACATTCAATTACAATCTGTCTTAATGAAAAATGTAAAGAAATACAACTTAAAATCAATAATAAGATTATAAAACCCTTAAAAGCGAGTAATAAGGCTTTAGATGCCATGAGTGACTATAAATGGACTTTTCTTGTCAATCGATCACTTTCACTTCACGTTTCTCAGGGCAAACATTCAATTTTAATCTGTTTTAGTGAAAAATGTAAAAAAATTCAACTTTAAATTAATAACGAGATCGTAAAACCATTTAAAGAGGGGAATCAGGTTTTCCAAGGCATGAGTGACTGCAAATGGACTTTTCTTGTCAATGCATAGGTTTTGCTTCACGTTTCCTGAGATAAACATTCAATTATAATCTGTCCTAATGAAAAATGTAAAAACATACAAGTTAAAATCAATAATAAGATTATAAAACCCTTTAAGGCGAGTAATAAGGCTTTTGAAGCCTTGAGTGACTATAAATGGCCTTTTCTTGTCAATCGATCGCTTTCACCTCATGTTTCTCAAGGTAAACATTCAATTACAATCTGTCTTAATAAAAAATGTAAAAAAATACAAGTTAAAATCAATAATGAGATTATAAAAGCCTTTAAGGCGAGTAATAAGGCTTTTGAAGCCATTAGTGACTATAAATGGCCTTTTCTTGTCAATCGATCGCTTTCACCTCACGTTTCTCAAGGTAAACAGTCGATTTTAATCTGTTTTAATGAAAAATGTAAAAAAATTCAATTTAAAATTAATAACGAGATCATAAAACCATTTAAAGAGGGGAATAAGGTTTCGAAAGCATGAGTGACTGCAAATGGACTTTTCTTGTCAATGGATGGCTTTCGCTTCACATTTCTCAAGGTAAACATTCAATTACAATCTGTCTTAATGAAAAATGTAAAAAAATACAAGTTAAAATCAATAATAAGATTATAAAAACGTTTAAGGCGAGTATTAAGGCTTTTGAAGCCATGAGTGACTATAAATGGCCTTTTCTTGTCAATCGATTGCTTTCACCTCGCGTTTCTCAAGGTAAACAGTCAATTTTAATCTTTTTTAATGAAAAATGTAAAAAAATTCAATTTAAAATTAATAACGAGATCATAAAACCATTTAAAGAGGGGAATAAGGCTTTCGAAGGCATGAGTGACTGCAAATAGACTTTTCTTGTCAATGGATGGCTTTCACTTCACGTTTCCTGAGGTAAACATTCAATTACAATCTGTCTTAATAAAAAATGTAAAAAAATACAAGTTAAAATCAATAATAAGATTATAAAACTCTTTAAAGCGAGTAATAAGGCTTTTGAAGCCATGAGTGACTATAAATTGCCTTTTCTTGTCAATCGACCACTTTCTCTTCACGTTTTCCAAGGCAAACATTCAATTTTAATCGGTTTTAATAAAAAGTGTAAAAAAATTCAACTTTAAATTAATAACGAGATCATAAAACCATTTAAAGATGGGAATAAGGCTTTCGAAGGCATGAGTGACTGCAAATGGACTTTTCTTGTCAATGGATGGCTTTTGCTTCACGTTTCCCGAGGTAAACATTCAATTACGATCTGTCTTAATGAAAAATGTAAAAAAATACAACTTAAAATCAATAATAAGATTATAAAACCCTTTAAGGCGAGTAATAAGGCTTTTGAAGCCATGAGTGACTATAAATTACTTTTTCTTGTCAATCGATCACTTTCTCTTCATGTTTCCCAAGGCAAACATTCAATTTTAATCTGTTTTAATGAAAAATGTAAAAAAATTTAATTTAAAATTAATAACGAGATTATAAAACCATTTTAAGAGGGGAATAAGGCTTTTGAATGCATGAGTGACTGCAAATGGACTTTTCTTTTCAATGGATGGCTTTCGCTTCACATTTCCTAAGGTAAATATTCAGTTACAATCTGTCTTAATGAAAAATGTAAAAAAATATAAGTTAAAATCAATAATAAGATTATAAAACCCTTTAAGGCGAGTAATAAGGCTTTTGAAGCCATGAGTGACTATAAATGGCATTTTCTTGTCAAACGATCGCTTTCACCTCACGTTTCCCAAGGCAAACATTCAATATTAATCTGTTTTAGTGAAAAATGTAAAAAAATTCAACTTTAAATTAGTAACGAGATCATAAAACCATTTAAAGAGGGGAATCTGGCTTTCCAAGGCATGAGTGACTGCAAATGGACTTTTTTTTTGTCAATGGATAGCTTTCACTTCACGTTTCCTGAGAGAAACATTCAATTACAATCTGTCTTAATGAAAAATGTAAAAAAATACAAGTTAAAATCAATAATAAGATTATAAAACCCTTTAAAGCGAGTAATAAGGCTTTAGATGCCATGAGTGACTATAAATGGACTTTTCTTGTCGATCGATCAGTTTCACTTCACGTTTCCCACGGCAAACATTCAATTTTAATCAGTTTTAATAAAAAATGTAAAAAAATTCAACTTTAAATTAATAACGAGATCATAAAACCATTTAAATAGGGGAATAAGGCTTTCGAAGGCATGAGTGACTGCAAATGGACTTTTCTTGTCAATGGATGGCTTTCGCTTCAGGTTTCCCAAGGTAAACATTCAATTACAATCTGTCTTAATGAAAAATGTAAAAAAATACAACTTAAATTCAATAATAAGATTATAAAACCCTTTTAAAGCGAGTAATAAGGCTTTAGATGCCATGAGTGACTATAAATGGACTTTTCTTGTCAATCGATCACTTTCACTTCACGTTTCTTAGGGCAAACATTCAATTTTAATCTGTTTTAGTGAAAAATGTAAAAAAATTTAACTTTAAATTAATAACGAGATCATAAAACCATTTAAAGAGGGGAATCAGGCTTTCCAAGGCGTGAGTGACTGCAAATGGACTTTTCTTGTCAATGGATAGGTTTGGCTTCACGTTTCCTGAGATAAACATTCAATTACAATCTGTCTTAATGAAAAATGTAAAAAAATACAAGTTAAAATCAATAATGAGATTATAAAAGCCTTTAAGGCGAGTAATAAGGCTTTTGAAGTCTTGAGTGACTATAAATGGCCTTTTCTTGTCAATCGATCACTTTCACTTCACGTTTCTCAAGGTAAACATTCAATTACAATCGATCTTAACGAAAAATGTAAAAAAATACAAGTTAAAATCAATAATGAGATTATAAAAGCCTTTAAGGCGAGTAATAAGGCTTTTGAAGCCATGAGTGACTATAAAAGGCCTTTTCTTGTCAATCGATTGCTTTCACTTCACGTTTCTCAAGGTAAATATTCAATTATAATACGTTTTAATGAAAAATATAAAAAAATTGAACTTTAAATTCATAACGGGATCATAAAACCATTTAAAGAGGGGAATAAGGCTTTCGAAGGCATGAGTGACTGCAAGTGGACTTTTCTGGTCAATGGATGGCTTTTGCTTCAGGTTTCCCAAGGTAAACAATCAATTACAATCTGTCTTAATGAAAAATGTAAAAAAATACAACTTAAAATCAATAATAAGATTATAAAACCCTTTAAAGCGAGTAATAAGGCTTTAGATGCCATGAGTGACTATAAATGAACTTTTCTTGTCAATCGATCACTTTCACTTCACGTTTCTCAAGGTAAACATTCAATTTTAATCTGTTTTAGTGAAAAATGTAAAAAAATTCAACTTTAAATTAATAACGAGATCATAAAACCATTTAAAGAGGGGAATCAGGCTTTCCAAGGCGTGAGTGACTGCAAATGGACTTTTCTTGTCAATGGATAGGTTTCACTTCACGTTTCCTGAGATAAACATTTAATTACAATCTGTCTTAATGAAAAATGTAAAAAAATACAAGTTAAAATCAATAATGACATTATAAAAGCCTTTAAGGCGAGTAATAAGGCTTTTGAAGCCTTGAGTGACTATAAATGGCCTTTTCTTGTCAATCGATCACTTTCACCTCACGTTTCTCAAGGTAAACATTCAATTACAATCTGTCTTAACGGAAAATGAAAAAAAATGCAAGTTAAAATCAATAATGAGATTATAAAAGCCTTTAAGGCGAGTAATAAGGCTTTTGAAGCCATGAGTGACTATAAAAGGCCTTTTCTTGTCAATCGATTGCTTTCACTTCACGTTTCTCAAGGTAAATATTCAATTATAATATGTTTTAATGAAAAATGTAAAAAAATTGAACTTTAAATTAATAACAAGATCATAAAACCATTTAAAGAGGGGAATAAGGCTTCCGGAGGCATGAGTGACTGCAAATGGACTTTTCTTGTCAATGGATGGCTTTCGCTTCACGTTTCCCGAGGTAAACATTCAATTACAATCAGTCTTAATGAAAAATGTAAAAAAATACAAGTTAAAATCAATAATAAGATTATAAAACCCTTTAAGGCGAGTAATAAGGCTTTTGAAGCCATGAGTGACTATAAATGAACTTTTTTTATCAAGCGATCGCTTTCACCTCACGTTTCTCAAGGTAAACAGTCAATTTTAATCAGTTTTAGTGAAAAATGTAAAAAAATTTAATTTAAAATTAATAACGAGATTATAAAACCATTTAAAGAGGGGAATAAGGCTTTCGAAGGCATGAGTGACTGCAAATGGACTTTTCTTTTCAATGGATGGCTTTCGCTTCACGTTTCCAGAGGTAAATATTCAATTACAATCTGTCTTAATGAAAAATGTAAAAAAATACAAGTTAAAATCAATAATAAGATTATAAAACCCTTTAAAGCGAGTAATAAGGCTTTAAATGCCATGAGTGACTATAAATGGACTTTTCTTGTCAATCGATCACTTTCTTTTCGCGTTTCCCAAGGCAAACATTCAATTTTAATCGGTTTTAATGAAAAATGTAAAAAAATTAAACTTTAAATTGATAACGAGATCATAAAACCATTTAAAGATGGGAATAAGGCTTTCGAAGGCATGAGTGACTGCAAATGGACTTTTCTTGTCAATGGACGGCTTTCGCTTTACGTTTCCTGAGGTAAACATTCAACTACGATCTGTCTTAATGAAAAATGTAAAAAAATACAACTTAAAATCAATAAGAAGATTATAAAACCCTTTAAAGCGAGTAATAAGGCTTTAGATGCCATGAGTGACTATAAATGGACTTTTCTTGTCAATCGATCACTTTCACTTCACGTTTCCCAAGGCAAACATTCAATTTTAATCGGTTTTAATGAAAAATGTAAAAAAATTCAACTTTAAATTAATAACGAGATCATAAAACCATTTAAAGATGGGAATAAGGCTTTCGAAGGCATGAGTGACTGCAAATGGACTTTTCTTCTCAATGGATGGCTTTTGCTTCACGTTTCCCGAGGTAAACATTCAATTACGATCTGTCTTAATGAAAAATGTAAAAAAATACAACTTAAAATCAATAATAAGATTATAAAACCCTTTTAAAGCGAGTAATAAGGCTTTAGATGCCATGAGTGACTATAAATGGACTTTTCTTGTCAATCGATTACTTTCACTTCACGTTTCTCAAGGCAAACATTCAATTTTAATCGGTTTTAATGAAAAATGTAAAAAAATTTAACTTTAAATTAATAACGAGATCATAAAACCATTTAAAGATGCGAATAAGGCTTCCGAAGGCATGAGTGACTGCAAATGGACTTTTCTTGTAAATGGATGGCTTTCGCTTCACGTTTCCCGAGGTAAACATTCAATTACAATCTGTCTTAATAAAAAATGTAAAAAAATACAACTTAAAATCAATAATAAGATTATAAAACCCTTTAAAGCGAGTAATAAGGCTTTAGATGCCATGAGTGACTATAAATGAACTTTTCTTGTCAATCGATCACTTTCACTTCACGTTTCTCAAGGTAAACATTGAATTTTAATATGTTTTAATGAAAAATGTAAAAAAATTCAACTTTAAATTAATAACGAGATCATAAAACCATTTAAAGAGGGGAATCAGGCTTTCCAAGACGTGAGTGACTGCAAATGGACTTTTCTTGTCAATGGATAGGTTTCGCTTCACGTTTCCTGAGATAAACATTCGATTATAATCTGTCTTAATGAAAAATGTAAAAAAATACAAGTTAAAATCAATAATGGGATTATAAAAGCCTTTAAGGCGAGTAATAAGGCTTTTGAAGCCTTGAGTGACTATAAATGGCCCTTACTTGTCAATCGATCACTTTCACCTCAAGTTTCTCAAGGTAAACATTCAATTACAATCTGTCTTAACGAAAAATGTAAAAAAATGCAAGTTAAAATCAATAATGAGATTATAAAAGCCTTTAAGGCGAGTAATAAGGCTTTTGAAGCCATGAGTGACTATAAAAGGCCTTTTCCTGTCAATCGATTGCTTTCACTTCACGTTTCTCAAGGTAAATATTCAATTATAATATGTTTTAATGAAAAATGTAAAAAAATTGAACTTTAAATTAATAACGAGATCATAAAACCATTTAAAGAGGGGAATAAGGCTTTCGGAGGCATGAGTGACTGCAAATGGACTTTTCTTGTCAATGGATGGCTTTCGCTTCACGTTTCCCGATGTAAACATTCAATTACAATCTGTCTTAATGAAAAATGTAAAAAAATACAACTTAAAATCAATAATAAGATTATAAAACCTTTTAAGGCGAGTAATAAGGCTTTTGAAGCCATGAGTGACTATAAATGACCTTTTCTTATCAATCGATCGCTTTCACCTCACGTTTCTCAAGGTAAACAATCAATTTTAATCTGTTTTAGTGGAAAATGTAAAAAAATTTAATTTAAAATTAATAACGAGATTATAAAACTATTTAAAGAGGGGAATAAGGCTTTCGAAGGCATGAGTGACTGCAAATGGACTTTTCTTTTCAATGGATGGCTTTCGCTTCACGTTTCCTGAGGTAAATATTCAATTACAATCTGTCTTAATGAAAAATGTAAAAAAATACAAGTTAAAATCAATAATAAGATTATAAAACCCTTTAAAGCGAGTAATAAGGCTTTAGATGCCATGAGTGACTATAAATGGACTTTTCTTGTGAATCGATCACTTTCTTTTCACGTTTCCCAAGGCAAACATTCAATTTTAATCGGTTTTAATGAAAAATGTAAAAAAATTAAACTTTAAATTGATAACGAGATCATAAAACCATTTAAAGATGGGAATAAGGCTTTCGAAGGCATGAGTGGCTGCAAATGGACTTTTCTTGTCAATGGATGGCTTTCGCTTTACGTTTCCCGAGGTAAACATTCAATTACAATCTGTCTTAATGAAAAATGTAAAAAAATACAACTTAAAATCAATAAGAAGATTATAAAACCCTTTAAAGCGAGTAATAAGGCTTTAGATGCCATGAGTGACTATAAATGGACTTTTCTTGTCAATCGATCACTTTCACTTCACGTTTCCCAAGGCAAACATTCAATTTTAATCGGTTTTAATGAAAAAGGTAAAAAAATTCAACTTTAAATTAATAACGAGATCATAAAACCATTTAAAGAGGGGAATAAGGCTTTCGAAGGCATGAGTGACTGCAAATGGACTTTTCTTGTCAATGGATGGCTTTCGCTTCAGGTTTCCCAAGGTAAACATTCAATTACAATCTGTCTTAATGAAAAATGTAAAAAAATACAACTTAAATTCAATAATAAGTTTATAGAACCCTTTTAAAGCGAGTAATAAGGCTTTAGATGCCATGAGTGACTATAAATGGGATTTTCTTGTCAATCGATTACTTTCACATCACGTTTCTCAAGGCAAACATTCAATTTTAATCGGTTTTAATGAAAAATGTAAAAAAATTTAACTTTAAATTAATAACGAGATCATAAAACCATTTAAAGATGCGAATAAGGCTTTCGAAGGCATGAGTGACTGCAAATGGACTTTTCTTTTCAATGGATGGCTTTCGCTTCACGTTTCCCGAGCTAAACATTCAATTACAATCTGTCTTAATGAAATATGTAAAAAAATACAAGTTAAAATCAATAATAAGATTATAAAACCCTTTAAAGCGAGTAATAAGGCTTTAGATGTCATGAGTGACTATAAATAAACTTTTCTTGTCAATCGATCACTTTCACTTCACGTTTCTCAAGGTAAACATTCAATTTTAATCTGTTTTAGTGAAAAATGTAAAAAAATTCAACTTTAAATTAATAACGAGATCATAAAACCATTTAAAGAGGGGAATCAGGCTTTCCAAGACGTGAGTGACTGCAAATGGACTTTTCTTGTCAATGGATAGGTTTCGCTTCACGTTTCCTGAGATAAACATTCAATTACAATCTGTCTTAATGAAAAATGTAAAAAAATACAAGTTAAAATCAATAATGAGATTATAAAAGCCTTTAAGGCGAGTAATAAGGCTTTTGAAGCCTTGAGTGACTATAAGTGGCCTTTACTTGTCAATCGATCACTTTCACCTCACGTTTCTCAAGGTAAACATTCAATTACAATCTGTCTTAACGAAAAATGTAAAAAAATGCAAGTTAAAATCAATAATGAGATTATAAAAACCTTTAAGGCGAGTAATAAGGCTTTTGAAGCCATAAGTGACTATAAAAGGCCTTTTCTTGTCAATCGATTGCTTTCACTTCACGTTTCTCAAGGTAAATATTCAATTATAATATGTTTTAATGAAAAATGTAAAAAAATTGAACTTTAAATTAATAACGAGATCATAAAACCATTTAAAGAGGGGAACAAGGCTTTCGGAGGCATGAGTGACTGCAAATGGACTTTTCTTGTCAATGGATGGCTTTCGCTTTACGTTTCCCGATCTAAACATTCAATTACAATCTGTCTTAATGAAAAATGTAAAAAAATACAAGTTAAAATCAATAATAAGATTATAAAACCCTTTAAGGCGAGTAATAAGGCTTTTGAAGCCATGAGTGACTATAAATGACCTTTTCTTATCAATCGATCGCTTTCACCTCAAGTTTCTCAAGGTAAACAGTTAATTTTAATCTGTTTTAGTGAAAAATGTAAAAAAATTTAATTTAAAATTAATAACGAGATTATAAAACCATTTAAAGAGGGGAGTAAGGCTTTCGAAGCCATGAGTGACTGCAAATGGACTTTTCTTTTGAATGGATGGCTTTCGCTTCACGTTTCCAGAGGTAAATATTCAATTACAATCTGTCTTAATGAAAAATGTAAAAACATACAAGTTAAAATCAATAATAAGATTATAAAACCCTTTAAAGCGAGTAATAAGCTTTAGATGCCATGAGTGACTATAAATGGACTTTTCTTGTGAATCGATCACTTTCTTTTCACGTTTCCCAAGGCAAACATTCAATTTTAATCGGTTTTAATGAAAAATGTAAAAAAATTCAACTTTAAATTGATAACGAGATCATAAAACCATTTAAAGATGGGAATAAGGCTTTCGAAGGCATGAGTGACTGCAAATGGACTTTTCTTGTCAATGGATGGCTTTCGCTTTACGTTTCCCGAGGTAAACATTCAATTACAATCTGTCTTAATGAAAAATGTAAAAAAATACAACTTAAAATCAATACGAAGATTATAAAACCCTTTAAAGGGAGTAATAAGGCTTTAGATGCCATGAGTGACTATAAATGGACTTTTCTTGTCAATCGATCACTTTCACTTCACGTTTCCCAAGGCAAACATTTAATTTTAATCGGTTTTTAATGAAAAGTGTAAAAAAATTCAACTTTAAATTAATAACGAGATCATAAAACCATTTAAAGATGCGAATAAGGCTTTCGAAGGCGAGAGTGACTGCAAATGGACTTTTCTTTTCAATGGATGGCTTTCGCTTCACGTTTCTCGAGGTAAATATTCAATTACAATCTGTTTTAATGAAAAATGTAAAAAAAAAAACAAGTTAAAATCAATAATAAGATTATAAAACCCTTTAAAGCGAGTAACAAGGCTTTAATGCCATGAGTGACTATAAATGACTTTTCTTGCCAATCGATCACTTTCTCTTCACGTTTCCCAAGGCAAACAGTCAATTTTAATCGATTTTAATGAAAAATGTAAAAAAATTCAACCTTAAATTAATAACGAGATCATAAAACCATTTAAAGATGAGAATAAGGCTTTCAAAGGCATGAGTGACTGCAAATGGACTTTTCTTGTCAATGGATGGCTTTCGCTTCACGTTTCCCAAGGTAAACATTCAATTACAATCTGTCTTAATGAAAAATGTAAAAAAATACAACTTAAAATCAATAATAAGATTATAAAACCCTTTAAAGCGAGTAATAAGGCTTTAGATGCCATGAGTGACTATAAATGGACTTTTCTTGTCAATCGATCACTTTCACTTCACGTTTCCCAAGGCAAACATTCAATTTTAATCGGTTTTAATGAAAAATGTAAAAAAATTCAACTTTAAATTAATAACGAGATCATAAAACCATTTAAAGAGGGGAATAAGGCTTTCGAAGGCATGAGTGACTGCAAATGGACTTTTCTTGTTAGTGGATGGCTTTCGCTTCAGGTTTCCCGAGGTAAACATTCAATTACAATCTGTCTTAATGAAAAATGTAAAAAAATACAACTTAAAATCAATAATAAGATTATAAAAACTTTTAAAGCGAGTAATAAGGCTTTAGATGCCATGAGTGACTATAAATGGACTTTTCTTGTCAAGCGATTACTTTCACTTCACGTTTCTCAAGGCAAACATTCAATTTTAATCGGTTTTAATGAAAAATGTAAAAAAATTCAACTTTAAATTAATAACGAGATCATAAAACCATTTAAAGATGCGAATAAGGCTTTCGAAGGCATGAGTGACTGCAAATGGACTTTCTTGTAAATGGATGGCTTTCGCTTCACGTTTCCCGAGGTAAACATTCAATTACAATCTGTCTTAATGAAAAATATAAAAAAATACAACTTAAAATCAATAATAAGATTATAAAACCCTTTAAAGCGAGTAATAAAGTTTTAGATGCCATGAGTGACTATAAATGGACTTTTCTTGTCAATCGATTACTTTCACTTCACGTGTCTCAAGGCAAACATTCAATTTTAATCTGTTTTAGTGAAAAATGTAAAAAAATTGAACTTTAAATTAATAACGAGATCATAAAACCATTTAAAGAGGGGAATCAGGTTTTCCAAGGGATGAGTGACTGCAAATGGACTTTTCTTGTCAATGCATAGGTTTCGCTTCACGTTTCCTGAGATAAACATTCAATTACAATCTGTCTTAATGAAAAATGTAAAAAAATACAAGTTAAAATCAGTAATAAGATTATAAAACCTTTTAAGGCGAGTAATAAGGCTTTTCAAGCCTTGAGTGACTATAAATGGCCTTTTCTTATCAATCGATCGCTTTCACCTCACGTTTCTCAAGGTAAACATTCAATTACAATTTGTCTTCATGAAAAATGTAAAAAAATACAAGTTAAAATCAATAATGAGATTATAAAAGCCTTTAAGGCGAGTAATAAGGCTTTTCAAGCCATGAGTGACTATAAATTGCCTTTTCTTGTCAATCGATCGCTTTCACCTCACGTTTCTCAAGGTAAACAATCAATTTTAATCTGTTTTAATGAAAAATGTAAGAAATTCAGTTTAAAATTAATAACGAGATCATAAAAACGTTTAAATAGGGGAATATGGCTTTCGAAGCCATGAGTGACTGCAAATGGACTTTTCTTTTCAGTGGATGGCTTTCGCTTCACGTTTCCCGCTGTAAATATTCAATTACAATCTGTTTTAATAAAAAATATAAAAAATACAAGTTAAAATCAATAATAAGATTATAAAACCCTTTAAAGCGAGTAATAAGGCTTTTGAAGCCATGAGTGACTATAAATTGCCTTTTCTTGTCAATCGATCGCTTTCACCTCACGTTTCTCAAGGTAAACAGTCAATTTTAATCTGTTTTAATGAAAAATGTAAAAAATTCAATTTAAAATTAATAACGAGATCATAAAACCGTTTAAAGAGGGGAATAAGGCTTTCGAAGGCATGGGTGACTGCAAATGGACTTTTCTTTTCAATGGATGGCTTTCGCTTCACGTTTCCCGATGTAAATATTCAATTACAATCTGTTTTAATGAAAAATGTAAAAAATACAAGTTAAAATCAATAATAAGATTATAAAACCCTTTAAAGCGAGTAACAAGGCTTTAATGCCATGAGTGACTATAAATGGACTTTTCTTGCCAATCGATCACTTTCTCTTCACGTTTCCCAAGGCAAACAGTCAATTTTAATCGATTTTAATGAAAAATGTAAAAAAATTCAACCTTAAATTAATAACGAGATCATAAAACCATTTAAAGATGAGAATAAGGCATTCGAAGGCATGAGTGACTGCAAATGGACTTTTCTTGTCAATGGATGGCTTTTGCTTCACGTTTCCCGAGGTAAACATTCAATTACGATCTGTCTTAATGAAAAATGTAAAAAAATACAACTTAAAATCAATAATAAGATTATAAAACCCTTTTAAAGCGAGTAATAAGGCTTTAGATGCCATGAGTGACTATAAATGGACTTTTCTTGTCAATCGATTACTTTCACTTCACGTTTCTCAAGGCAAACATTCAATTTTAATCGGTTTAAATGAAAAATGTAAAAAAATTTAACTTTAAATTAATAACGAGATCATAAAACCATTTAAAGATGCGAATAAGGCTTCCGAAGGCATGAGTGACTGCAAATGGACTTTTCTTGTAAATGGATGGCTTTCGCTTCACGTTTCCCGAGGTAAACATTCAATTACAATCTGTCTTAATGAAAAATGTAAAAAAATACAACTTAAAATCAATAATAAGATTATAAAACCCTTTAAAGCGAGTAATAAGGCTTTAGATGCCATGAGTGACTATAAATGAACTTTTCTTGTTAATCGATCACTTTCACTTCACGTTTCTCAAGGTAAACATTCAATTTTAATCTGTTTTAGTGAAAAATGTAAAAAAATTCAACTTTAAATTAATAACGAGATCATAAAACCATTTAAAGAGGGGAATCAGGCTTTCCAAGACGTGAGTGACTGCAAATGGACTTTTCTTGTCAATGGATAGGTTTCGCTTCACGTTTCCTGAGATAAACATTCAATTACAATCTGTCTTAATGAAAAATGTAAAAAAATACAAGTTAAAATCAATAATGGGATTATAAAAGCCTTTAAGGCGAGTAATAAGGCTTTTGAAGCCTTGAGTGACTATAAATGGCCCTTACTTGTCAATCGATCACTTTCACCTCAAGTTTCTCAAGGTAAACATTCAATTACAATCTGTCTTAACGAAAAAAGTAAAAAAATGCAAGTTAAAATCAATAATGAGATTAGAAAAGCCTTTAAGGCGAGTAATAAGGCTTTTGAAGCCATGAGTGACTATAAAAGGCCTTTTCTTGTCAATCGATTGCTTTCACTTCACGTTTCTCAAGGTAAATATTCAATTATAATATGTTTTAATGAAAAATGTAAAAAAATTGAACTTTAAATTAATAACGAGATCATAAAACCATTTAAAGAGGGGAATAAGGCTTTCGGAGGCATGAGTGACTGCAAATGGACTTTTCTTGTCAATGGATGGCTTTCGCTTCACGTTTCCCGATGTAAACATTCAATTACAATCTGTCTTAATGAAAAATGTAAAAAAATACAACTTAAAATCAATAATAAGATTATAAAACCTTTTAAGGCGAGTAATAAGGCTTTTGAAGCCATGAGTGACTATAAATGACCTTTTCTTATCAATCGATCGCTTTCACCTCACGTTTCTCAAGGTAAACAATCAATTTTAATCTGTTTTAGTGAAAAATGTAAAAAAAATTAATTTAAAATTAATAACGAGATTATAAAACCATTTAAAGAGGGGAATAAGGCTTTCGAAGGCATGAGTGACTGCAAATGGACTTTTCTTTTCAATGGATGGCTTTCGCTTCACGTTTCCTGAGGTAAATATTCAATTACAATCTGTCTTAATGAAAAATGTAAAAAAATACAAGTTAAAATCAATAATAAGATTATAAAACCCTTTAAAGCGAGTAATAAGGCTTTTGATGCCATGAGTGCCTATAAATGGACTTTTCTTGTGAATCGATCACTTTCTTTTCACGTTTCCCAAGGCAAACATTCAATTTTAATCGGTTTTAATGAAAAATGTAAAAAAATTAAACTTTAAATTGATAACGAGATCATAAAACCATTTAAAGATGGGAATAAGGCTTTCGAAGGCATGAGTGACTGCAAATGGACTTTTCTTGTCAATGGATGGCTTTCGCTTTACGTTTCCCGAGGTAAACATTCAATTACAATCTGTCTTAATGAAAAATGTAAAAAAATACAACTTAAAATCAATAAGAAGATTATAAAACCCTTTAAAGCGAGTAAAAAGGCTTTAGATGCCATGAGTAACTATAAATGGACTTTTCTTGTCAATCGATCACTTTCACTTCACGTTTCCCAAGGCAAACATTCAATTTTAATCGGTTTTAATGAAAAATGTAAAAAAATTAAACTTTAAATTGATAACGAGATCACAAAACCATTTAAAGATGGGAATAAGGCTTTCGAAGGCATGAGTGACTGCAAATGGACTTTTCTTGTCAATGGATGGCTTTCACTTTACGTTTCTCGAGGTAAACATTCAATTACAATCTGTCTTAATGAAAAATCTAAAAAAATACAACTTAAAATCAATAAGAAGATTATAAAACCCTTTAAAGCGAGTAATAAGGCTTTAGATGCCATGAGTGACTATAAATGAACTTTTCTTGTCAATCGATCACTTTCACTTCACGTTTCTCAAGGTAAACATTCAATTTTAATCGGTTTTAGTGAAAAATGTAAAAAAATTCAACTTTAAATTAATAACGAGATCATAAAACCATTTAAAGAGGGGAATCAGGCTTTCCAAGACGTGAGTGACTGCAAATGGACTTTTCTTGTCAATGGATAGGTTTCGCTTCACGTTTCCTGAGATAAACATTCAATTACAATCTGTCTTAATGAAAAATGTAAAAAAATACAAGTTAAAATCAATAATGAGATTATAAAAGCCTTTAAGGCGAGTAATAAGGCTTTTGAAGCCTTGAGTGACTATAAATGGCCTTTACTTGTCGATCGATCACTTTCACCTCACGTTTTTCAAGGTAAACATTCAATTACAATCTGTCTTAACGAAAAATGTAAAAAAATGCAAGTTAAAATCAATAATGAGATTATAAAAGCCTTTAAGGCGAGTAATAAGGCTTTTGAAGCCATGAGTGACTATAAAAGGCCTTTTCTTGTCAATCGGTTGCTTTCACTTCACGTTTCTCAAGGTAAATATTCAATTATAATATGTTTTAATGAAAAATCTAAAAAAATTAAACTTTAAATTAATAACGAGATCATAAAACCATTTAAAGAGGGGAATAAGGCTTTCGGAGGGATGAGTGACTGCAAATGGACTTTTCTTGTGAATGGATGGCTTTCGCTTTACGTTTCCCGATCTAAGCATTCAATTACAATCTGTCTTAATGAAAAATGTAAAAAAATACAAGTTAAAATCAATAATAAGATTCTAAAACCCTTTAAGGCGAGTAATAAGGCTTTTGAAGCCATGAGTGACTATAAATGACCTTTTCTTATCAATCGATCGCTTTCACCTCAAGTTTCTCAAGGTAAACAGTCAATTTTAATCTGTTTTAGTGAAAAATGTAAAAAAATTTAATTTAAAATTAATAACGAGATTATAAAACCATTTAAAGAGGGGAGTAAGGCTTTCGAAGGCATGAGTGACTGCAAATGGACTTTTCTTTTCAATGGATGGCTTTCGCTTCACGTTTCCTGAGGTAAATATTCAATTACAATCTGTCTTAATGAAAAATGTAAAAACATACAAGTTAAAATCAATAATAAGGTTATAAAACCCTTTAAAGCGAGTAATAAGGCTTTAGATGCCATGAGTGACTATAAATGGACTTTTCTTGTGAATCGATCACTTTCTTTTCACGTTTCCCAAGGCAAACATTCAATTTTAATCGGTTTTAATGAAAAATGTAAAAAAATTAAACTTTAAATTGATAACGAGATCATAAAACCATTTAAAGATGGGAATAAGGCTTTCGAAGGCATGAGTGACTGCAAATGGACTTTTCTTGTCAATGGATGGCTTTCGCTTTACGTTTCCCGAGGTAAACATTCAATTACAATCTGTCTTAATGAAAAATGTAAAAAAATACAACTTAAAATCAATAAGAATATTATAAAACCCTTTAAAGGGAGTAATAAGGCTTTAGATGCCATGAGTGACTGTAAATGGAATTTTCTTGTCAATCGATCACTTTCACTTCACGTTTCCCAAGGCAAACATTCAATTTTAATCGGTTTTAATGAAAAGTGTAAAAAAATTCAACTTTAAATTAATAACGAGATCATAAAACCATTTAAAGATGCGAATAAGGCTTTCGAAGGCATGAGTGACTGCAAATGGACTTTTCTTTTCAATGGATGGCTTTCGCTTCACGTTTCTCGAGGTAAATATTCAATTACAATCTGTTTTAATGAAAAATGTAAAAAAAAAAACAAGTTAAAATCAATAATAAGATTATAAAACCCTTTAAAGCGAGTAACAAGGCTTTAATGCCATGAGTGACTATAAATGACTTTTCTTGCCAATCGATCACTTTCTCTTCACGTTTCCCAAGGCAAACAGTCAATTTTAATCGATTTTAATGAAAAATGTAAAAAAATTCAACTTTAAATTAATAACGAGATCATAAAACCATTTAAAGATGAGAATAAGGCTTTCAAAGGCATGAGTGACTGCAAATGGACTTTTCTTGTCAATGGATGGCTTTTGCTTCACGTTTCCCAAGGTAAACATTCAATTACAATCTGTCTTAATGAAAAATGTAAAAAAATACAACTTAAAATCAATAATAAGATTATAAAACCCTTTAAAGCGAGTAATAAGGCTTTAGATGCCATGAGTGACTATAAGTGGACTTTTCTTGTCAATCGATCACTTTCACTTCACGTTTCCCAAGGCAAACATTCAATTTTAATCGGTTTTAATGAAAAATGTAAAAAAATTCAACTTTAAATTAATAACGAGATCATAAAACCATTTAAAGAGGGGAATAAGGCTTTCGAAGGCATGAGTGACTGCAAATGGACTTTTCTTGTTAGTGGATGGCTTTCGCTTCATGTTTCCCGAGGTAAACATTCAATTACAATCTGTCTTAATGAAAAATGTAAAAAAATACAACTTAAAATCAATAATAAGATTATAAAAACTTTTAAAGCGAGTAATAAGGCTTTAGATGCCATGAGTGTCTATAAATGGACTTTTCTTGTCAAGCGATTACTTTCACTTCACGTTTCTCAAGGCAAACATTCAATTTTAATCGGTTTTAATGAAAAATGTAAAAAAATTCAACTTTAAATTAATAACGAGATCATAAAACCATTTAAAGATGCGAATAAGGCTTTCGAAGGCATGAGTGACTGCAAATGGACTTTCTTGTAAATGGATGGCTTTCGCTTCACGTTTCCCGAGGTAAACATTCAATTACAATCTGTATTAATGAAAAATGTAAAAAAATACAACTTAAAATCAATAATAAGATTATAAAACCCTTTAAAGCGAGTAATAAGGTTTTAGATGCCATGAGTGACTATAAATGGACTTTTCTTGTCAATCGATTACTTTCACTTCACGTGTCTCAAGGCAAACAGTCAATTTTAATCTGTTTTAGTGAAAAATGTAAAAAAATTGAACTTTAAATTAATAACGAGATCATAAAACCATTTAAAGAGGGGAATCAGGTTTTCCAAGGGATGAGTGACTGCAAATGGACTTTTCTTGTCAATGCATAGGTTTCGCTTCACGTTTCCTGAGATAAACATTCAATTACAATCTGTCTTAATGAAAAATGTAAAAAAATACAAGTGAAAATCAGTAATAAGATTATAAAACCTTTTAAGGCGAGTAATAAGGCTTTTCAAGCCTTGAGTGACTATAAATGGCCTTTTCTTGTCAATCGATCGCTTTCACCTCACGTTTCTCAAGGTAAACATTCAATTACAATTTGTCTTCATGAAAAATGTAAAAAAATACAAGTTAAAATCAATAATGAGATTATAAAAGCCTTTAAGGCGAGTAATAAGGCTTTTCAAGCCATGAGTGACTATAAATTGCCTTTTCTTGTCAATCGATCGCTTTCACCTCACGTTTCTCAAGGTAAACAATCAATTTTAATCTGTTTTAATGAAAAATGTAAAAAATTCAATTTAAAATTAATAACGAGATCATAAAAACGTTTAAATAGGGGAATATGGCTTTCGAAGCCATGAATGACTGCAAATGGACTTTTCTTTTCAGTGGATGGCTTTCGCTTCACGTTTCCCGCGGTAAGTATTCAATTACAATCTGTTTGAATGAAAAATGTAAAAAATACAAGTTAAAATCAATAATAAGATTATAAAACCCTTTAAAGCGAGTAATAAGGCTTTTGAAGCCATAAGTGACTATAAATTGCCTTTTCTTGTCAATCGATCGCTTTCACCTCACGTTTCTCAAGGTAAACCGTCAATTTTAATCTGTTTTAATGAAAAATGTAAAAAATTCAATTTAAAATTAATAACGAGATCATAAAACCGTTTAAAGAGGGGAATAAGGCTTTCGAAGGCATGGGTGACTGCAAATGGACTTTACTTTTATATGGATGGCTTTCGCTTCACGTTTCCCGATGTAAATATTCAATTACAATCTGTTTTAATGAAAAATGTAAAAAATACAAGTTAAAATCAATAATAAGATTATAAAACCCTTTAAAGCGAGTAACAAGGCTTTAATGCCATGAGTGACTATAAATGGACTTTTCTTGCCAATCGATCACTTTCTCTTCACGTTTCCCAAGGCAAACAATCAATTTTAATCGATTTTAATGAAAAATGTAAAAAAATTCGACCTTAAATTAATAACGAGATCATAAAACCATTTAAAAATGAGAATAAGGCTTTCGAAGGCATGAGTGACTGCAAATGGACTTTTCTTGTCAATGGATAGCTTTCGCATCACGTTTCCCAAGGTAAACATTCAATTACAATCTGTCTTAATGAAAAATGTAAAAAAATACAACTTAAAATCAATAATAAGATTATAAAACCCTTTAAAGCGAGTAATAAGGCTTTAGATGCCATGAGTGACTATAAATGGACTTTTCTTGTCAATCGATCACTTTCACTTCACGTTTCTCAAGGTAAACATTCAATTTTAATCTGTTTTAGTGAAAAATGTAAAAAAATTGAACTTTAAATTAATAACGAGATCATAAAACCATTTAAAGAAGGGAATAAGGCTTTCGAAGGCATGAGTGACTGCAAATGGACTTTTCTTGTCAGTGGATGGCTTTCGCTTCACGTTTCCCAAGGTAAACATTCAATTACAATCTATCTTAATGAAAAATGTAAAAAAATACAACTTAAAATCAATAATAAGATTATAAAACCTTTTAAAGCGAGTAATAAGGCTTTAGATGCCATGAGTGACTATAAATGGACTTTTCTTGTCAATCGATTGCTTTCTCTTCACGTTTCTCAAGGAAAACATTCAATTTTAATCAGTTTTAATGAAAAATGTAAAAAAATTCAACTTTAAATGAATAACGAAATCATAAAACCATTTAAAGATGCGAATAAGGCTTTCGAAGGCATGAGTGACTGCAAATGGACTTTTCTTGTAAATGGATGGCTTTCGCTTCACGTTTCCCGAGGGAAACATTCAATTACAATCTGTCTTAATGAAAAATGTAAAAAAATACAACTTAAAATCAATAATAAGTTTATAAAACCCTTTAAAGCGAGTAATAAGGCTTTAGATGCCATGAGTGACTATAAATGGACTTTTCTTGTCAATCGATTACTTTCACTTCACGTGTCTCAAGGTAAACATTCAATTTTAATCTGTTTTAGTGAAAAATGTAAAAAAATTGAACTTTAAATTAATAACGAGATCATAAAACCATTTAAAGAGGGGAATCAGGTTTTTCAAGGGATGAGTGACTGCAAATGGACTTTTCTTGTCAATGCATAGGTTTCGCTTCACGTTTCCTGAGATAAACATTCAATTACAATCTGTCTTAATGAAAAATGTAAAAAAATACAAGTTAAAATCAGTAATAAGATTATAAAACCCTTTAAGGCGAGTAATAAGGCTTTTGAAGCCTTGAGTGACTATAAATGGCCTTTTCTTGTCAATCGATCGCTTTCACCTCACGTTTCTCGAGGTAAACATTCAATTACAATCTGTCTTCATGAAAAATGTAAAAAAATACAAGTTAAAATCAATAATGAGATTATAAAAGCCTTTAAGGCGAGTAATAAGGCTTTTCAAGCCATGAGTGACTATAAATTGCCTTTTCTTGTCAATCGATCGCTTTCACCTCACGTTTCTCAAGGTAAACAATCAATTTTAATCTGTTTTAATGAAAAATGTAAAAAATTCAATTTAAAATTAATAACGAGATCATAAAAACGTTTAAATAGGGGAATATGGCTTTCGAAGCCATGAGTGACTGCAAATGGACTTTTCTTTTCAGTGGATGGCTTTCGCTTCACGTTTCTCGCGGTAAATATTCAATTACAATCTGTTTGAATGAAAAATGTAAAAAATACAAGTTAAAATCAATAATAAGATTATAAAACTCTTTAAAGCGAGTAATAAGGCTTTTGAAGCCATGAGTGATTATAAATTGCCTTTTCTTGTCAATCGATCGCTTTCACCTCACGTTTCTCAAGGTAAACAGTCAATTTTAATCTGTTTTAATGAAAAATGTAAAAAAATCAATTTAAAATTAATAACGAGATCATAAAACCGTTTAAAGAGGGGAATAAGGCTTTCGAAGGCATGGGTGACTGCAAATGGACTTTTCTTTTCAATGGATGGCTTTCGCTTCACGTTTCCCGATGTAAATATTCAATTACAATCTGTTTTAATGAAAAATATAAAAAATACAAGTTAAAATCAATAATAAGATTATAAAACCCTTTAAAGCGAGTAACAAGGCTTTAATGCCATGAGTGACTATAAATGGACTTTTCTTGCCAATCGATCACTTTCTCTTCACGTTTCCCAAGGCAAACAGTCGATTTTAATCGATTTTAATGAAAAATGTAAAAAAATTCAACTTTAAATTAATAACGAGATCATAAAACCATTTAAAGATGAGAATAAGGCTTTCAAAGGCATGAGTGACTGCAAATGGACTTTTCTTGTCAATGGATGGCTTTTGCTTCACGTTTCCCAAGGTAAACATTCAATTACAATCTGTCTTAATGAAAAATGTAAAAAAATACAACTTAAAATCAATAATAAGATTATAAAACCCTTTAAAGCGAGTAATAAGGCTTTAGATGCCATGAGTGACTATAAGTGGACTTTTCTTGTCAATCGATCACTTTCACTTCACGTTTCCCAAGGCAAACATTCAATTCTAATCGGTTTTAATGAAAAATGTAAAAAAATTCAACTTTAAATTAATAACGAGATCATAAAACCATTTAAAGAGGGGAATAAGGCTTTCGAAGGCATGAGTGACTGCAAATGGACTTTTCTTGTTAGTGGATGGCTTTCGCTTCATGTTTCCCGAGGTAAACATTCAATTACAATCTGTCTTAATGAAAAATGTAAAAAAATACAACTTAAAATCAATAATAAGATTATAAAAACTTTTAAAGCGAGTAATAAGGCTTTAGATGCCATGAGTGTCTATAAATGGACTTTTCTTGTCAAGCGATTACTTTCACTTCACGTTTCTCAAGGAAAACATTCAATTTTAATCGGTTTTAATGAAAAATGTAAAAAAATTCAACTTTAAATTAATAACGAGATCATAAAACCATTTAAAGATGCGAATAAGGCTTTCGAAGGCATGAGTGACTGCAAATGGACTTTCTTGTAAATGGATGGCTTTCGCTTCACGTTTCCCGAGGTAAACATTCAATTACAATCTGTCTTAATGAAAAATGTAAAAAAATACAACTTAAAATCAATAATAAGATTATAAAACCCTTTAAAGCGAGTAATAAGGTTTTAGATGCCATGAGTGACTATAAATGGACTTTTCTTGTCAATCGATTACTTTCACTTCACGTGTCTCAAGGCAAACAGTCAATTTTAATCTGTTTTAGTGAAAAATGTAAAAAAATTGAACTTTAAATTAATAACGAGATCATAAAACCATTTAAAGAGGGGAATCAGGTTTTTCAAGGGATGAGTGACTGCAAATGGACTTTTCTTGTCAATGCATAGGTTTCGCTTCACGTTTCCTGAGATAAACATTCAATTACAATCTGTCTTAATGAAAAATGTAAAAAAATACAAGTGAAAATCAGTAATAAGATTATAAAACCTTTTAAGGCGAGTAATAAGGCTTTTCAAGCCTTGAGTGACTATAAATGGCCTTTTCTTGTCAATCGATCGCTTTCACCTCACGTTTCTCAAGGTAAACATTCAATTACAATTTGTCTTCATGAAAAATGTAAAAAAATACAAGTTAAAATCAATAATGAGATTATAAAAGCCTTTAAGGCGAGTAATAAGGCTTTTCAAGCCATGAGTGACTATAAATTGCCTTTTCTTGTCAATCGATCGCTTTCACCTCACGTTTCTCAAGGTAAACAATCAATTTTAATCTGTTTTAATGAAAAATGTAAAAAATTCAATTTAAAATTAATAACGAGATCATAAAAACGTTTACATAGGGGAATATGGCTTTCGAAGCCATGAGTGACTGCAAATGGACTTTTCTTTTCAGTGGATGGCTTTCGCTTCACGTTTCCCGATGTAAATATTCAATTACAATCTGTTTTAATGAAAAATGTAAAAAATACAAGTTAAAATCAATAATAAGATTATAAAACCCTTTAAAGCGAGTAACAAGGCTTTAATGCCATGAGTGACTATAAATGGACTTTTCTTGCCAATCGATCACTTTCTCTTCACGTTTCCCAAGGCAAACAGTCGATTTTAATCGATTTTAATGAAAAATGTAAAAAAATTCAACTTTAAATTAATAACGAGATCATAAAACCATTTAAAGATGAGAATAAGGCTTTCGAAGGCATGAGTGACTGCAAATGGACTTTTCTTGTCAATGGATAGCTTTCGCTTCACGTTTCCCAAGGTAAACATTCAATTACAATCTGTCTTAATGAAAAATGTAAAAAAATACAACTTAAAATCAATAATAAGATTATAAAACCCTTTAAAGCGAGTAATAAGGCTTTAGATGCCATGAGTGACTATAAATGGACTTTTCTTGTCAATCGATTACTTTCACTTCACGTTTCTCAAGGTAAACATTCAATTTTAATCTAATTTAGTGAAAAATGTAAAAAAATTGAACTTTAAATTAATAACGAGATCATAAAACCATTTAAAGAGGGGAATAAGGCTTTCGAAGGCATGAGTGACTGCAAATGGACTTTTCTTGTCAGTGGATGGCTTTCGCTTCACGTTTCCCAAGGTAAACATTCAATTACAATCTGTCTTAATGAAAAATGTAAAAAAATACAACTTAAAATCAATAATAAGATTATAAAACCTTTTAAAGCGAGTAATAAGGCTTTAGATGCCATGAGTGACTATAAATGGACTTTTCTTGTCAATCGATTGCTTTCTCTTCACGTTTCTCAAGGAAAACATTCAATTTTAATCAGTTTTAATGAAAAATGTAAAAAAATTCAACTGTAAATTAATAACGAGATCATAAAACCATTTAAAGATGCGAATAAGGCTTTCGAAGGCATGAGTGACTGCAAATGGACTTTTCTTATAAATGGATGGCTTTCGCTTCACGTTTCCCGAGGTAAACATTCAATTACAATCTGTCTTAATGAAAAATGTAAAACAATACAACTTAAAATCAATAATAAGTTTATAAAACCCTTTAAAGCGAGTAATAAGGCTTTAGATGCCATGAGTGACTATAAATGGACTTTTCTTGTCAATCGATTACTTTCACTTCACGTGTCTCAAGGTAAACATTCAATTTTAATCTGTTTTAGTGAAAAATGTAAAAAAATTGAACTTTAAATTAATAACGAGATCATAAAACCATTTAAAGAGGGGAATCAGGTTTTTCAAGGGATGAGTGACTGCAAATGGACTTTTCTTGTCAATGCATAGGTTTCGCTTCACGTTTCCTGAGATAAACATTCAATTACAATCTGTCTTAATGAAAAATGTAAAAAAATACAAGTTAAAATCAGTAATAAGATTATAAAACCCTTTAAGGCGAGTAATAAGGCTTTTGAAGCCTTGAGTGACTATAAATGGCCTTTTCTTGTCAATCGATCGCTTTCACCTCACGTTTCTCAAGGTAAACATTCAATTACAATCTGTCTTCATGAAAAATGTAAAAAAATACAAGTTAAAATCAATAATGAGATTATAAAAGCCTTTAAGGCGAGTAATAAGGCTTTTCAAGCCATGAGTGACTATAAATTGCCTTTTCTTGTCAATCGATCGCTTTCACCTCACGTTTCTCAAGGTAAACAATCAATTTTAATCTGTTTTAATGAAAAATGTAAAAAATTCAATTTAAAATTAATAACGAGATCATAAAAACGTTTAAATAGGGGAATATGGCTTTCGAAGCCATGAGTGACTGCAAATGGACTTTTCTTTTCAGTGGATGGCTTTCGCTTCACGTTTCCCGCGGTAAATATTCAATTACAATCTGTTTGAATGAAAAATGTAAAAAATACAAGTTAAAATCAATAATAAGATTATAAAACCCTTTAAAGCGAGTAATAAGGCTTTTGAAGCCATGAGTGACTATAAATTGCCTTTTCTTGTCAATCGATCGCTTTCACCTCACGTTTCTCAAGGTAAACAGTCAATTTTAATCTGTTTTAATGAAAAATGTAAAAAATTCAATTTAAAATTAATAACGAGATCATAAAACCGTTTAAAGAGGGGAATAAGGCTTTCGAAGGCATGGGTGACTGCAAATGGACTTTTCTTTTCAATGGATGGCTTTCGCTTCAGGTTTCCCGATGTAAATATTCAATTACAATCTGTTTTAATGAAAAATGTAAAAAATACAAGTTAAAATCAATAATAAGATTATAAAACCCTTTAAAGCGAGTAACAAGGCTTTAATGCCATGAGTGACTATAAATGGACTTTTCTTGCCAATCGATCACTTTCTCTTCACGTTTCCCAAGGCAAACAGTCGATTTTAATCGATTTTAATGAAAAATGTAAAAAAATTCAACCTTAAATTAATAACGAGATCATAAAACCATTTAAAGATGAGAATAAGGCTTTCGAAGGCATGAGTGACTGCAAATGGACTTTTCTTGTCAATGGATAGCTTTCGCTTCACGTTTCCCAAGGTAAACATTCAATTACAATCTGTCTTAATGAAAAATGTAAAAAAATACAACTTAAAATCAATAATAAGATTATAAAACCCTTTAAAGCGAGTAATAAGGCTTTAGATGCCATGAGTGACTATAAATGGACTTTTCTTGTCAATCGATCACTTTCACTTCACGTTTCTCAAGGTAAACATTCAATTTTAATCTGTTTTAGTGAAAAATGTAAAAAAATTGAACTTTAAATTAATAACGAGATCATAAAACCATTTAAAGAAGGGAATAAGGCTTTCGAAGGCATGAGTGACTGCAAATGGACTTTTCTTGTCAGTGGATGGCTTTCGCTTCACGTTTCCCAAGGTAAACTGTCACGACCCAAATTCCGGGTCATGACCGGCGCATGGGTCCAATGGACATAATCCACTAAATCCAAGCAAGCCTATTATTTATTTTACTTATGATTCTATTTATTATCACTAAGTCGTATTTCATGACTTTGAGTCAAAATAGTGATACACATTGCCAACTCGTACTGGCATTACTCTTTTAAAATTTACATTTAAGTTCATCTATACATAACAAAATAATACTCGACCTCCAGCGGAGTGACTCGGATGGATATACAGCTACCGAATGCCGAGACACCTACCAGAAGATGTACACAGATCTACAAGGACACCTCGTCCTAATTATCGGCTACCTCGTGATCTGAAAACATGAATTTGAAAATGGTGAGTATAAACCCAGTGAGTGAACAAGGAAGGGAACAAGCAACAATTAGGAAAAATTTAAAATCATGATGCACTTGTTTCAAACAATGCAATTTAGTTCATTCCTATTTAAAACCCCTCCAAACCCCAGAGTTTTTCGCTACAGCGAGCATGAATTTCGATGCAGTGAAAACAAAGCAACAAGAGAAACATTTTTCCTCACTCAACAATAGCCATCCTGCTAAACTAATAAAATCAACCTAACATTCATGAAAATTCTCAAAGTATAATGTGTCAAATTTTACGTACATTACAACCATAAATCATTGTCCATCAATTTGCTATATCACACACATTTACATATGTATATATATATATACGTATATACCCATCATCATCATCTCATCAACCCATCATCATCATCACCAGCTCATCATCATCATCATCACCAGCTCATGCGCACTCCCTACTCGCACATGGCTGGGTCATCACCGGATTATGCGCACTCCCTACTCGCACATAACCGGGTCATCCTCGGCTTATGCACACTCCCTACTCGCACATAGCCGAGTCAACATAATTACACAACATTATATTCAAGCATATATGTATATCAACATAATGCAGCCACATAGAAATCCATAATAACCACATTTCATAACATAAACCTTTTCTTAAAAGCTTGTTCCCAAGGCATTCATTTTCATGAAAAATTTCATAAAATCATTCAAACACTTTGTTCAAAATAGTCATATTCCCAAAACAATTTTGATAGGCAGTCCACTCACAGGTGTTGAAAATTCGGATTCTGGGTGAACTCTGACTAATAGTCCTCAGGCGTAATTCCTTTGCCTTTTCCGGACGTCTCACCACCTTGACAAATAACAAAGTCGAGGAATTTACTATATTGTCCCTAAATTGATATAAATTAATTTAAACTACTAATGCTTGATATGTAATGCAAAAATATGTCTGATTACCGCTTAATCACGGTATCGATTAAATTTGACCGATCACCCGATTAATCGGCGATTGTGTCCAAATCACCTCCAAATTAATTCATTTCTCCTCTAATACCTTAATTTACCACATACATTTAAATAAAGCCAAATTCAGCATTAGAACCCTCACAATTCCTTATAGAAAAAAATTTGGTCATTTGGTGTACTAGCATCGAATCTTTTTCTACATAACCGTTTCACCTTACTTCATCATTTTCCATGCCATTTTCCTTGAAATAAAAACAATACCCCATTGATATTCAGCCCTCATGGTTCAGCCAACAAGGAACCCTAGAGAAATTGAATATTTCTTTTGTGTTTTTGTTCATAACCATGCTTAACTATCCCTAAACACTAACATAGTCTAAAATCAAATTATTCCAACAACAATTCCTCTTCCATACCCATTTTTCAGAATTGAATTCATCATGATAACTCAATATTCAACCATGGAAATCAAGAACAAAAGCATGGGTAAGCTAGGTATCAAGGAGAATTAAAGAAATTTTAACTTACCTAGCTTGTTTCCTTGATTTCTTCACTTTTTCTTTGAATTTCCACCTAGGTTTTCTTGTTTTTCCTTTTGTTCTTCCTTTTTTCTGGTTGCTGGATGTCTAGGCCGAATATGGTGAGGGAATTGGGGATTTAATGGGCTGATTTCTATAGAAAATAATAAAATAATCAAGCATGCCATGTGTCACATGCTTATTGGCCAAATTTTTAACTTTTTGACTTTTTCTTCTTAATTTTCCACCACAAATATTCTGGTATTTATCCAATCCTACCACAATTAAAATCCCTTGGTCTTGACAGGTGCTGGGCCGAAAATTTTACTGATTTGCCCCCGAGACAAAAAAATTACGATTTTGCCCTTATACTCTGAAATGTACCGGAATCTCATTATTTCTACTTTTCAACCTAAAATAACACTAATATTGATCAATATTAACTAAATGGGGCAAAAATTGTTTAAAAAAAATTTTCGTTTAGTCCACTAGTGGCAAAATTACCATTTTGCCCTTGTGCTCTATAAATACCGAGAATCAAAATTTTTCACTACTAAACATCATTTTATACTCCAATAATCATAATTATATTTCATATAATTATTCTTGGTCAAATGTGATCAAATCTTGGCTAAAAATCTCCATTTTATCATCAAATGGTAAAATGACCGTTTTGTCCCTAATCGGTCAATTTTCTGATGGACTCCAAACTGGACCTTGAACTCCAAATCACTATTCTAAACCATTCTGTTGGTTTTAAAATTTTCAAATTCCTCTTAGAATTTCTATTTGAACTAGTTCAAGGCTCGATTTAACTTAATTGTACCACTCGATACAATACCGTCTTTTAATCGAGCTTGATAGGGTCTCACATTCTCCCCCACTAATAAAAATTCGGTCCCCGAATTTAAATTCAATGTAGAGTGGCTTACCTTTACATATCGAAGAGGTGTGGATGCTTTGTCCGCATCTCATCCTCAGCTTCCCACGTTACCTCCTCGCTAGTGTGATTCCGCCACAACACTTTCACTGAGGCTACATCCTTTGAACGGAGCTTTTTAACTTGCCTATCAAGGATAGCTACCGGTTGTTCCTCATAGGTTAGATCATCTTGCAACTGAATTGTTTCATACCGTATTACATGTGATGGATCTGGGTTGTACTTCCTAAGCATGGATACATGAAACACGGGATGAATATTAGAGAGGTCTGGTGGTAATGCCAAACGATAAGCCACCGCTCCAACCTTTTCTAAGATCTCGAATGGCCCTATATACCGAGGACTTAACTTCCCTTTCTTGCCAAACCTCATTATCCCTTTAGTTGGCAAAACTTTCAAAAATACATGATCTCCTACTTGGAACTCCAAGTCTCTCCGTCGGTTATCAGCATATGATTTCTGTCTACTTTGTGCTGTTAACATCCTTTGACGGATCATGTGTATTTTCTCGGTTGCATCCTGCACCAATTCAGGCCCCAAAAGTTTCCTTTCTCCCACCTCTAGCCATCCAATGGGTGACCTACATCTTCGTCCATATAAGGCCTCAAATGGTGCCATTTGGATGCTAGTTTGGAAACTGTTGTTGTAGGCAAATTCCACTAAGGGTAAATATTGTTCCCACCTGACACCAAGGTCTATCACACAAGCCCTCAACATATCCTCCAATGTCTGTATGGTCCGTTCAGATTGTCCATCAGTCTGAGGGTGGAAAGCTGTGCTGAAATCCAACTTAGTGCCCAATGCTTCTTGCAACTTTCCCCAAAACCTACTAGTAAACTGAGCTCCTCTGTCAGATACTATAGAAATGGGAATACCATGTAGTCGCACTATCTCATCCACATAAACTCGAGCATATTGGGCAGCCCCATAAGTAGTCTTAACCGGAAGAAAATGAGCTGACTTTGTTAACCGGTCCACTACTATCCAAATTGAATCATATCCCCCACTGGTTCGAGGCAAACCCGTTACAAAGTCCATAGCAATATGTTCCCACTTCCACTCGGGTACTGGTAATGGCTGTAGTAGCCCTGCAGGCTTTTGATGCTCGGCCTTAACCTGCTGACAAACTAGGCACTTGGAGACAAACTCAGCTACATCTCTCTTAAGTCCTTCCCACCAATACACCTCTTTCAAATCTTGATACATTTTTGTAGCCCCTGGATGTACCACATAAGCTGCCATGTGAGCTTCCTCTAATATTTCTCTCCTCAACCCGTCACCATCAGGCACATAAAGTCTGGTTCCATACCTCAACACTCCATCTGTGCCTTTAGTAAACATTTTTCCTTTCCTACCCTGAGGATCCTCTAAGGCCTTAATCACAAATTCATCTTTACTTTGTGCTTCTTTAATCCTGTCCATTAAAATAGGCCTCACTCTAAAGTGTGCTAACAAAGCATTTGTCTCCGCAACTTCCAAACGCACACCTATGTCTCCCAAACTATGGATCTCTCTAACCAAAGATCTCCTACCAATGGAAATATGTGCCAAGCTTCCCATTGATTTTCGACTCAAGGCATCCGCCACTACATTGGCCTTACCGGGATGATAAAGAATAGTACAATCATAATCCTTTAGCAACTCCATCCATCTACGTTGCCGTAAGTTAAGATCCCTCTGCTGAAATATATACTTCAGACTTTTGTGGTCCGTGTATATCTCGCAAGTCTCACCATACAAGTAATGTCTCCAAATCTTTAAGGCAAACACGATTGCTGCCATTTCCAAATCGTGTATGGGGTAATTCTGCTCATGCCTTTTAAGTTGCCTAGATGCATACGCAATCACCTTCCCATGTTGCATCAATACACATCCTAAACCAACCCTTGATGCATCACAAAACACCGTGTAACCCCCTGTGCCTTGCGGCAGGCTTAACACTGGAGCTGTGGTGAGACATGCCTTAAGCTTCTCAAAACTATTCTCACAAGCATCAGACCACTCAAATTTTGTATCTTTACGTGTCAGCTTAGTCAAAGGGGCAACTATTTTGGAGAAGTCTTTCACAAAGCGACGATAATAGCCAGCTAAACCCACAAAGCTTCTAATCTCCGTAACTGATGTTGGCCTTGGCCATTTTTCCACTGCTTCAATTTTCTTTGTATCAACTCGTATCCCCTCCTTAGATACCACATGCCCCAAGAATGCAACACTTTCGAGCCAAAACTCACACTTGGAGAACTTAGCATACAATCGATGTTCTCTCAAAATTTGGAGCACTATCTTAAGATGCTGCTCATGCTCCTCTCGACTCTTTGAATATATCAAAATATCATCAATAAACACCACTACAAACTTATCCAAATAAGGTTTGAACACTCGGTTCATCAAATCCATAAAGGCTGCAGGAGCATTCGTGAGCCCAAATGACATCACTAAGAACTCATAGTGCCCATATCTTGTTCGAAATGCGGTCTTGGGTATATCTTCGTTCCGGATTCTCAACTGATGGTACCCAGATCGCAGATCTATCTTAGAAAAACATTGTGCTCCTTGTAGTTGATCAAATAAATCATCTATCCTTGGGAGAGGATATTTATTCTTCACCGTCACTTTATTAAGCTGTCGATAATCAATGCACAGCCTAAGTGACCCATCTTTCTTCTTCACAAATAACACTGGTGCTCCCCATGGGGATACACTAGGTCGTATGAAACCTTTATCCAACAAATCCTCCAACTGATCCTTAAGCTCTTTAAGCTCTGCAGGTGCCATTCTATATGGGGGTATGGATATAGGTCTAGTGTCGGGAATCAAATCTATGCAAAACTCAACCTCCCGTTCAGGAGGCAAACCTGGTAGCTCTTCAGGAAATACATCCACGAACTCCTTCACCACCGACACTTGAGTTACATCTCCAATCTTTGCCTGACTATCCTTTACAACAGCCAAGTAACCTATACAACCCTGTCGTAATAATCTTCTGGCAGATATGACCGATATCAAATTGGTTGGAGCATTACTCCTATCCCCTTGAATACTAAATGATGGTTCACCGGGGAAATCAAATCTAACCAATTTATGATAGCAGTCCACACTAGCATGACAGGGTGATAACCAATTCATCCCCAAGATTACATCAAAGTCTAAGGTGTCTAGCACCACTAGATTCACCGAAGTGTCTTTATCCTTGACTCGCACTACACAAGACTCATATTCCCACTCGGCCACAAATATCTCCTTTAAAGGAGTAGACACCACTAATTGTTCCTCTCTCCTAACACGACCTCTACCCAACCGAGATGCAAAACATGGAGAGATAAAAGAATGGGTAGCACCAGGATCAAATAGTACTCGAGCATTCATATTACAAACGGAGAGAATACCTGAGACCACGGCATTGGATGTTTGAGCCTCCTGCTGTGTTAAAGCAAACACCCTCGCTTGGCCTCTACCAATAGAACTTTGATGTCCGGACCCAGATGGTCTGCCTTGAGAGGAAGTACCCGCACCTCTACCTCTCGATCCACTAACCTCCCGGCCAGATGAGACAGCAACTGACGGAGCAGATGAAGCTGGCTGAGTGGAACCACGAGCAGAATCTGGTGATTGATGTGCCATCGGACAATCCCTCCTAATATGCCCAGGTTGACCGCACCCATAACAAGTTTTTGTAGTAAGGAAGCACCGTCCACTATGTCGTCTCCCACAAGTATCACAAGAGCGAATGACTTGACTACTCTGTCTAGAATCTTGCTGCCTCCTAGAATTGAAGGTTCTCTGTCCCACCCTAATATTAGCACCAGGTGCGTCACTCCCCTGCTGCGGTAACCGTGAGTCCCTCTGTGGACCCTGACGGCTAGAAGATGAACCACCACTGCTGAAATCTCTACGGCCCTGATAACCCTCTGTCTTGCCCCTTTTTGCTCTATCTCTCGCAGCCCTACTCTCATTGGTCCTCATCTCGATGCGTTGAGCACGATCCACTGCTGCAGAATAGGTAGTGAAATCTCGGGATGCCACAGCCCTAAATAATGGCTCCACTAACCCATCCACAAATCTCTGAATCTTCATCTCCTCAGTAGAAACGAGATAGGGCGCATAACGAGCTAGCTGCGTGAACTTGATGTCATACTCAGACACCGTCATGCTTGAAGTCTGTACCAAAGTCTCAAACTCTCTAGCTCTAGCATTACGCACACTGAGTGGTAAGAATCGATCTAAGAAGGCTACACTGAACTCACTCCAAGCCAACGGTGTTGCATTAGTCGGTCTGCCTCTACATAAAGAGCTATACCATTCCTGCTCCACATCCTCTAATTGGAAGGCGGCTAGCTCAACTGACCGAACACTAGAACATCCCAAGGCTTTACAAATTTTCTCCATCTTATCCAAGAAAACCTGGGGTTTCTCCGATGCATCAGACCCTGAAAATGTTGGAGGCTTAAGCTTGAGAAAGTCAGGAAGAGAAATATCTAGATGTCCCCTCTCCTCCTCATGATGTTGGTGATCGGCCTGTCCTTGGGAGCTAGGGGATTCTTGTACTGTAGGTCTCCCCTCTACTACCCTTTGTATATCTTCCATGCGGGTCGCCATCATCTCTACAACCCGGTTAACTCCCTGTAGGCCTGCCGCCAAATCCTCAATAGTAATACCCCTAGCTGGGTGTCTATCTACATCACCTGAGGACTGTCCCTCTTCTTGCCTACTCACAGGCGTATCCAACCCCACCGGCCTAGTGACCCTGCCACGTCTACCTCGGCCTCTCTGGGTGGATGCCCGTGGTCTATCTGCCATCTCAATGGGAACATCTTGCTCCCCTGCCCGTCTTGAGGCGGCTCGTGTCTTAGGCGGCATTCTTACCTAGACAAAAGCAAACGCCTGTTATTAAACACATATTATAATCATACTTAAAGCAACAGGTGGTTTCTAAGATAGGGAATCTATGCGGTCATTTGGTTGTAAAATGTGCCGCGGTTCACACTTTACAACTGAAGTTCCCATATAAAGACCCGACTCTCCGCTGGACTAACAAAAAGGAAGTTCTAGGACCTAGACAAACCTAGGGCTCTGATACCAATACTGTCACTAGGGAGGGACGTACCACTCAACCCCATCGCTACGGAGGCGACAATAGGTACCTATCAGAGCACTCATAGGGAGGGACGTACCACTCAACCCCCATAAGCCCTTGGACGGAGAGCCACGCTTCGCCCCTGTTCACGCGTGAGAGTTCCCAAGGATCGGGTAAAACCCTTTGCTCTGATACCAATACTGTCACGACCCAAATTCCGGGTCATGACCGGCGCATGGGTCCAATGGACATAATCCACTAAATCCAAGCAAGCCTATTATTTATTTTACTTATGATTCTATTTATTATCACTAAGTCGTATTTCATGACTTTGAGTCAAAATAGTGATACACATTGCCAACTCGTACTGGCATTACTCTTTTAAAATTTACATTTAAGTTCATCTATACATAACAAAATAATACTCGACCTCCAGCGGAGTGACTCGGATGGATATACAGCTACCGAATGCCGAGACACCTACCAGAAGATGTACACAGATCTACAAGGACACCTCGTCCTAATTATCGGCTACCTCGTGATCTGAAAACATGAATTTGAAAATGGTGAGTATAAACCCAGTGAGTGAACAAGGAAGGGAACAAGCAACAATTAGGAAAAATTTAAAATCATGATGCACTTGTTTCAAACAATGCAATTTAGTTCATTCCTATTTAAAACCCCTCCAAACCCCAGAGTTTTTCGCTACAGCGAGCATGAATTTCGATGCAGTGAAAACAAAGCAACAAGAGAAACATTTTTCCTCACTCAACAATAGCCATCCTGCTAAACTAATAAAATCAACCTAACATTCATGAAAATTCTCAAAGTATAATGTGTCAAATTTTACGTACATTACAACCATAAATCATTGTCCATCAATTTGCTATATCACACACATTTACATATGTATATATATATATACGTATATACCCATCATCATCATCTCATCAACCCATCATCATCATCACCAGCTCATCATCATCATCATCACCAGCTCATGCGCACTCCCTACTCGCACATGGCTGGGTCATCACCGGATTATGCGCACTCCCTACTCGCACATAACCGGGTCATCCTCGGCTTATGCACACTCCCTACTCGCACATAGCCGAGTCAACATAATTACACAACATTATATTCAAGCATATATGTATATCAACATAATGCAGCCACATAGAAATCCATAATAACCACATTTCATAACATAAACCTTTTCTTAAAAGCTTGTTCCCAAGGCATTCATTTTCATGAAAAATTTCATAAAATCATTCAAACACTTTGTTCAAAATAGTCATATTCCCAAAACAATTTTGATAGGCAGTCCACTCACAGGTGTTGAAAATTCGGATTCTGGGTGAACTCTGACTAATAGTCCTCAGGCGTAATTCCTTTGCCTTTTCCGGACGTCTCACCACCTTGACAAATAACAAAGTCGAGGAATTTACTATATTGTCCCTAAATTGATATAAATTAATTTAAACTACTAATGCTTGATATGTAATGCAAAAATATGTCTGATTACCGCTTAATCACGGTATCGATTAAATTTGACCGATCACCCGATTAATCGGCGATTGTGTCCAAATCACCTCCAAATTAATTCATTTCTCCTCTAATACCTTAATTTACCACATACATTTAAATAAAGCCAAATTCAGCATTAGAACCCTCACAATTCCTTATAGAAAAAAATTTGGTCATTTGGTGTACTAGCATCGAATCTTTTTCTACATAACCGTTTCACCTTACTTCATCATTTTCCATGCCATTTTCCTTGAAATAAAAACAATACCCCATTGATATTCAGCCCTCATGGTTCAGCCAACAAGGAACCCTAGAGAAATTGAATATTTCTTTTGTGTTTTTGTTCATAACCATGCTTAACTATCCCTAAACACTAACATAGTCTAAAATCAAATTATTCCAACAACAATTCCTCTTCCATACCCATTTTTCAGAATTGAATTCATCATGATAACTCAATATTCAACCATGGAAATCAAGAACAAAAGCATGGGTAAGCTAGGTATCAAGGAGAATTAAAGAAATTTTAACTTACCTAGCTTGTTTCCTTGATTTCTTCACTTTTTCTTTGAATTTCCACCTAGGTTTTCTTGTTTTTCCTTTTGTTCTTCCTTTTTTCTGGTTGCTGGATGTCTAGGCCGAATATGGTGAGGGAATTGGGGATTTAATGGGCTGATTTCTATAGAAAATAATAAAATAATCAAGCATGCCATGTGTCACATGCTTATTGGCCAAATTTTTAACTTTTTGACTTTTTCTTCTTAATTTTCCACCACAAATATTCTGGTATTTATCCAATCCTACCACAATTAAAATCCCTTGGTCTTGACAGGTGCTGGGCCGAAAATTTTACTGATTTGCCCCCGAGACAAAAAAATTACGATTTTGCCCTTATACTCTGAAATGTACCGGAATCTCATTATTTCTACTTTTCAACCTAAAATAACACTAATATTGATCAATATTAACTAAATGGGGCAAAAATTGTTTAAAAAAAATTTTCGTTTAGTCCACTAGTGGCAAAATTACCATTTTGCCCTTGTGCTCTATAAATACCGAGAATCAAAATTTTTCACTACTAAACATCATTTTATACTCCAATAATCATAATTATATTTCATATAATTATTCTTGGTCAAATGTGATCAAATCTTGGCTAAAAATCTCCATTTTATCATCAAATGGTAAAATGACCGTTTTGTCCCTAATCGGTCAATTTTCTGATGGACTCCAAACTGGACCTTGAACTCCAAATCACTATTCTAAACCATTCTGTTGGTTTTAAAATTTTCAAATTCCTCTTAGAATTTCTATTTGAACTAGTTCAAGGCTCGATTTAACTTAATTGTACCACTCGATACAATACCGTCTTTTAATCGAGCTTGATAGGGTCTCACATAAACATTCAATTACAATCTGTCTTAATGAAAAATGTAAAAAAATACAACTTAAAATCAATAATAAGATTATAAAACCTTTTAAAGCGAGTAATAAGGCTTTAGATGCCATGAGTGACTATAAATGGACTTTTCTTGTCAATCGATTGCTTTCTCTTCACGTTTCTCAAGGAAAACATTCAATTTTAATCAGTTTTAATGAAAAATGTAAAAAAATTCAACTTTAAATGAATAACGAAATCATAAAACCATTTAAAGATGCGAATAAGGCTTTCGAAGGCATGAGTGACTGCAAATGGACTTTTCTTGTAAATGGATGGCTTTCGCTTCACGTTTCCCGAGGGAAACATTCAATTACAATCTGTCTTAATGAAAAATGTAAAAAAATACAACTTAAAATCAATAATAAGTTTATAAAACCCTTTAAAGCGAGTAATAAGGCTTTAGATGCCATGAGTGACTATAAATGGACTTTTCTTGTCAATCGATTACTTTCACTTCACGTGTCTCAAGGTAAACATTCAATTTTAATCTGTTTTAGTGAAAAATGTAAAAAAATTGAACTTTAAATTAATAACGAGATCATAAAACCATTTAAAGAGGGGAATCAGGTTTTTCAAGGGATGAGTGGCTGCAAATGGACTTTTCTTGTCAATGCATAGGTTTCGCTTCACGTTTCCTGAGATAAACATTCAATTACAATCTGTCTTAATGAAAAATGTAAAAAAATACAAGTTAAAATCAGTAATAAGATTATAAAACCCTTTAAGGCGAGTAATAAGGCTTTTGAAGCCTTGAGTGACTATAAATGGCCTTTTCTTGTCAATCGATCGCTTTCACCTCACGTTTCTCAAGGTAAACATTCAATTACAATCTGTCTTCATGAAAAATGTAAAAAAATACAAGTTAAAATCAATAATGAGATTATAAAAGCCTTTAAGGCGAGTAATAAGGCTTTTCAAGCCATGAGTGACTATAAATTGCCTTTTCTTGTCAATCGATCGCTTTCACCTCACGTTTCTCAAGGTAAACAATCAATTTTAATCTGTTTTAATGAAAAATGTAAAAAATTCAATTTAAAATTAATAACGAGATCATAAAAACGTTTAAATAGGGGAATATGGCTTTCGAAGCCATGAGTGACTGCAAATGGACTTTTCTTTTCAGTGGATGGCTTTCGCTTCACGTTTCTCGCGGTAAATATTCAATTACAATCTGTTTGAATGAAAAATGTAAAAAATACAAGTTAAAATCAATAATAAGATTATAAAACCCTTTAAAGCGAGTAATAAGGCTTTTGAAGCCATGAGTGATTATAAATTGCCTTTTCTTGTCAATCGATCGCTTTCACCTCACGTTTCTCAAGGTAAACAGTCAATTTTAATCTGTTTTAATGAAAAATGTAAAAAAATCAATTTAAAATTAATAACGAGATCATAAAACCGTTTAAAGAGGGGAATAAGGCTTTCGAAGGCATGGGTGACTGCAAATGGACTTTTCCTTTCAATGGATGGCTTTCGCTTCACGTTTCCCGATGTAAATATTCAATTACAATCTGTTTTAATGAAAAATGTAAAAAATACAAGTTAAAATCAATAATAAGATTATAAAACCCTTTAAAGCGAGTAACAAGGCTTTAATGCCATGAGTGACTATAAATGGACTTTTCTTGCCAATCGATCACTTTCTCTTCACGTTTCCCAAGGCAAACAGTCGATTTTAATCGATTTTAATGAAAAATGTAAAAAAATTCAACTTTAAATTAATAACGAGATCATAAAACCATTTAAAGATGAGAATAAGGCTTTCGAAGGCATGAGTGACTGCAAATGGACTTTTCTTGTCAGTGGATGGCTTTCGCTTCACGTTTCCCAAGGTAAACATTCAATTACAATATGTCTTAATGAAAAATGTAAAAAAATACAACTTAAAATCAATAATAAGATTATAAAACCCTTTAAAGCGAGTAATAAGGCTTTAGATGCCATGAGTGACTATAAATGGACTTTTCTTGTCAATCGATCACTTTCACTTCACGTTTCTCAAGGTAAACATTCAATTTTAATCTGTTTTAGTGAAAAATGTAAAAAAATTGAACTTTAAATTAATAACGAGATCATAAAACCATTTAAAGAGGGGAATCAGGTTTTCCAAGGGATGAGTGACTGCAAATGGACTTTTCTTGTCAATGCATAGGTTTCGCTTCACGTTTCCTGAGATAAACATTCAATTACAATCTGTCTTAATGAAAAATGTAAAAAAATACAAGTTAAAATCAGTAATAAGATTATAAAACCCTTTAAGGCGAGTAATAAGGCTTTTGAAGCCTTGAGTGACTATAAATGGCCTTTTCTTGTCAATCGATCGCTTTCACCTCACGTTTCTCAAGGTAAACATTCAATTACAATCTGTCTTCATGAAAAATGTAAAAAAATACAAGTTAAAATCAATAATGAGATTATAAAAGCCTTTAAGGCGAGTAATAAGGCTTTTCAAGCCATGAGTGACTATAAATTGCCTTTTCTTGTCAATCGATCGCTTTCACCTCACGTTTCTCAAGGTAAACAATCAATTTTAATCTGTTTTAATGAAAAATGTAAAAAATTCAATTTAAAATTAATAACGAGATCATAAAAACGTTTAAATAGGGGAATATGGCTTTCGAAGCCATGAGTGACTGCAAATGGACTTTTCTTTTCAGTGGATGGCTTTCGCTTCACGTTTCCCGCGGTAAATATTCAATTACAATCTGTTTGAATGAAAAATGTAAAAAATACAAGTTAAAATCAATAATAAGATTATAAAACCCTTTAAAGCGAGTAATAAGGCTTTTGAAGCCATGAGTGATTATAAATTGCCTTTTCTTGTCAATCGATCGCTTTCACCTCACGTTTCTCAAGGTAAACAGTCAATTTTAATCTGTTTTAATGAAAAATGTAAAAAAATCAATTTAAAATTAATAACGAGATCATAAAACCGTTTAAAGAGGGGAATAAGGCTTTCGAAGGCATGGGTGACTGCAAATGGACTTTTCTTTTCAATGGATGGCTTTCGCTTCACGTTTCCCGATGTAAATATTCAATTACAATCTGTTTTAATGAAAAATGTAAAAAATACAAGTTAAAATCAATAATAAGATTATAAAACCCTTTAAAGCGAGTAACAAGGCTTTAATGCCATGAGTGACTATAAATGGACTTTTCTTGCCAATCGATCACTTTCTCTTCACGTTTCCCAAGGCAAACAGTCGATTTTAATCGATTTTAATGAAAAATGTAAAAAAATTCAACTTTAAATTAATAACGAGATCATAAAACCATTTAAAGATGAGAATAAGGCTTTCGAAGGCATGAGTGACTGCAAATGGACTTTTCTTGTCAATGGATAGCTTTCGCTTCACGTTTCCCAAGGTAAACATTCAATTACAATCTGTCTTAATGAAAAATGTAAAAAAATACAACTTAAAATCAATAATAAGATTATAAAACCCTTTAAAGCGAGTAATAAGGCTTTAGATGCCATGAGTGACTATAAATGGACTTTTCTTGTCAATCGATCACTTTCACTTCACGTTTCTCAAGGTAAACATTCAATTTTAATCTGTTTTAGTGAAAAATGTAAAAAAATTGAACTTTAAATTAATAACGAGATCATAAAACCATTTAAAGAAGGGAATAAGGCTTTTGAAGGCATGAGTGACTGCAAATGGACTTTTCTTGTCAGTGGATGGCTTTCGCTTCACGTTTCCCAAGGTAAACATTCAATTACAATCTGTCTTAATGAAAAATGTAAAAAAATACAACTTAAAATCAATAATAAGATTATAAAACCTTTTAAAGCGAGTAATAAGGCTTTAGATGCCATGAGTGACTATAAATGGACTTTTCTTGTCAATCGATTACTTTCTCTTCACGTTTCTCAAGGAAAACATTCAATTTTAATCAGTTTTAATGAAAAATGTAAAAAAATTCAACTTTAAATGAATAACGAAATCATAAAACCATTTAAAGATGCGAATAAGGCTTTCGAAGGCATGAGTGACTGCAAATGGACTTTTCTTGTAAATGGATGGCTTTCGCTTCACGTTTCCCGAGGGAAACATTCAATTACAATCTGTCTTAATGAAAAATGTAAAAAAATACAACTTAAAATTAATAATAAGTTTATAAAACCCTTTAAAGCGAGTAATAAGGCTTTAGATGCCATGAGTGACTATAAATGGACTTTTCTTGTCAATCGATTACTTTCACTTCATGTGTCTCAAGGTAAACATTCAATTTTAATCTGTTTTAGTGAAAAATGTAAAAAAATTGAACTTTAAATTAATAACGAGATCATAAAACCATTTAAAGAGGGGAATCAGGTTTTTCAAGGGATGAGTGACTGCAAATGGACTTTTCTTGTCAATGCATAGGTTTCGCTTCACGTTTCCTGAGATAAACATTCAATTACAATCTGTCTTAATGAAAAATGTAAAAAAATACAAGTTAAAATCAGTAATAAGATTATAAAACCCTTTAAGGCGAGTAATAAGGCTTTTGAAGCCTTGAGTGACTATAAATGGCCTTTTCTTGTCAATCGATCGCTTTCACCTCACGTTTCTCAAGGTAAACATTCAATTACAATCTGTCTTCATGAAAAATGTAAAAAAATACAAGTTAAAATCAATAATGAGATTATAAAAGCCTTTAAGGCGAGTAATAAGGCTTTTCAAGCCATGAGTGACTATAAATTGCCTTTTCTTGTCAATCGATCGCTTTCACCTCACGTTTCTCAAGGTAAACAATCAATTTTAATCTGTTTTAATGAAAAATGTAAAAAATTCAATTTAAAATTAATAACGAGATCATAAAAACGTTTAAATAGGGGAATATGGCTTTCGAAGCCATGAGTGACTGCAAATGGACTTTTCTTTTCAGTGGATGGCTTTCGCTTCACGTTTCCCGCGGTAAATATTCAATTACAATCTGTTTGAATGAAAAATGTAAAAAATAGAAGTTAAAATCAATAATAAGATTATAAAACCCTTTAAAGCGAGTAATAAGGCTTTTGAAGCCATGAGTGATTATAAATTGCCTTTTCTTGTCAATCGATCGCTTTCACCTCACGTTTCTCAAGGTAAACAGTCAATTTTAATCTGTTTTAATGAAAAATGTAAAAAAATCAATTTAAAATTAATAACGAGATCATAAAACCGTTTAAAGAGGGGAATAAGGCTTTCGAAGGCATGGGTGACTGCAAATGGACTTTTCTTTTCAATGGATGGCTTTCGCTTCACGTTTCCCGATGTAAATATTCAATTACAATCTGTTTTAATGAAAAATGTAAAAAATACAAGTTAAAATCAATAATAAGATTATAAAACCCTTTAAAGCGAGTAACAAGGCTTTAATGCCATGAGTGACTATAAATGGACTTTTCTTGCCAATCGATCACTTTCTCGTCACGTTTCCCAAGGCAAACAGTCGATTTTAATCGATTTTAATGAAAAATGTAAAAAAATTGAACTTTAAATTAATAACGAGATCATAAAACCATTTAAAGATGAGAATAAGGCTTTCGAAGGCATGAGTGACTGCAAATGGACTTTTCTTGTCAGTGGATGGCTTTCGCTTCACGTTTCCCAAGGTAAACATTCAATTACAATCTGTCTTAATGAAAAATGTAAAAAAATACAACTTAAAATCAATAATAAGATTATAAAACCTTTTAAAGCGAGTAATAAGGCTTTAGATGCCATGAGTGACTATAAATGGACTTTTCTTGTCAATCGATTGCTTTCTCTTCACGTTTCTCAAGGAAAACATTCAATTTTAATCAGTTTTAATGAAAAATGTAAAAAAATTCAACTTTAAATGAATAACGAAATCATAAAACCATTTAAAGATGCGAATAAGGCTTTCGAAGGCATGAGTGACTGCAAATGGACTTTTCTTGTAAATGGATGGCTTTCGCTTCACGTTTCCCGAGGTAAACATTCAATTACAATCTGTCTTAATGAAAAATGTAAAAAAATACAACTTAAAATCAATAATAAGATTATAAAACCTTTTAAAGCGAGTAATAAGGCTTTAGATGCCATGAGTGACTATAAATGGACTTTTCTTGTCAATCGATTGCTTTCTCTTCACGTTTCTCAAGGAAAACATTCAATTTTAATCAGTTTTAATGAAAAATGTAAAAAAATTCAACTTTAAATTAATAACGAGATCATAAAACCATTTAAAGAGGGGAATAAGGCTTTCGAAGGCATGAGTGACTGCAAATGGACTTTTCTTGTCAGTGGATGGCTTTCGCTTCACGTTTCCCAAGGTAAACATTCAATTACAATCTGTCTTAATGAAAAATGTAAAAAAATACAACTTAAAATCAATAATAAGATTATAAAACCTTTTAAAGCGAGTAATAAGGCTTTAGATGCCATGAGTGACTATAAATGGACTTTTCTTATCAATTGATTGCTTTCTCTTCACGTTTCTCAAGGAAAACATTCAATTTTAATCAGTTTTAATGAAAAATGTAAAAAAATTCAACTTTAAATTAATAACGAGATCATAAAACCATTTAAAGATGCGAATAAGGCTTTCGAAGGCATGAGTGACTGCAAATGGACTTTTATTGTAAATGGATGGCTTTCGCTTCACGTTTCCCGAGGTAAACATTCAATTACAATCTGTCTTAATGAAAAATGTAAAAAAATACAACTTAAAATCAATAATAAGTTTATAAAACCCTTTAAAGCGAGTAATAAGGCTTTAGATGCCATGAGTGACTATAAATGGACTTTTCTTGTCAATCGATTACTTTCACTTCACGTGTCTCAAGGTAAACATTCAATTTTAATCTGTTTTAGTGAAAAATGTAAAAAAATACAAGTTAAAATCAATAATGAGATTATAAAAGCCTTTAAGGCGAGTAATAAGGCTTTTGAAGCCTTGAGTGACTATAAATGGCCTTTTCTTGTCAATCGATCGCTTTCACCTCACGTTTCTCAAGGTAAACATTCAATTACAATCTGTCTTCATGAAAAATGTAAAAAAATACAAGTTAAAATCAATAATGAGATTATAAAAGCCTTTAAGGCGAGTAATAAGGCTTTTCAAGCCATGAGTGACTATAAATTGCCTTTTCTTGTCAATCGATCGCTTTCACCTCACGTTTCTCAAGGTAAACAATCAATTTTAATCTGTTTTAATGAAAAATGTAAAAAATTCAATTTAAAATTAATAACAAGATCATAAAACCGTTTAAAGAGGGGAATTAGGCTTTCGAAGGCATGAGTGACTGCAAATGGACTTTTCCTGTCAATGGATGGCTTTCGCTTTACGTTTCCTGAGGTAAACATTCAATTACAATCTGTCTTAATGAAAAATGTAAAAAAATACAAGTTAAAATCAGTAATAAGATTATAAAACCATTTAAGGCGAGTAATAAGGCTTTTCAAGCCTTGAGTTACTATAAATGGCCTTTTCTTGTCAATCAATCGCTTTCACCTCACGTTTCTCAAGGTAAACATTCAATTACAATCTGTCTTCATGAAAAATGTAAAAAAATACAAGTTAAAATCAATAATAAGATTATAAAACCTTTTAAGGCGAGTAATAAGGCTTTTCAAGCCTTGAGTGACTATAAATGGCCTTTTCTTGTCAATCGATCGCTTTCACCTCACGTTTCTCAAGGTAAACATTCAATTACAATCTGTCTTCATGAAAAATGTAAAAAAATACCAGTTAAAATCAATAATAAGATTATAAAACCTTTTAAGGCGAGTAATAAGGCTTTTGAAGCCATGAGTGACTATAAAAGGCCTTTTCTTGTCAATCGATTGCTTTCACTTCACGTTTCTCAAGATAAATATTCAATTATAATATGTTTTAATGAAAAATGTAAAAAAATTGAACTTTAAATTAATAACGAGATCATAAAACCATTTAAAGAGGGGAATAAGGCTTTCGAAGGCATGAGTGACTGCAAATGGACTTTTCTTGTAAATGGATGGCTTTCGCTTCACGTTTCCCGAGGTAAACATTCAATTACAATCTGTCTTAATGAAAAATGTAAAAAAATACAACTTAAAATCAATAATAAGTTTATAAAACCCTTTAAAGCGAGTAATAAGGCTTTAGATGCCATGAGTGACTATAAATGGACTTTTCTTGTCAATCGATTACTTTCACTTCACGTGTCTCAAGGTAAACATTCAATTTTAATCTGTTTTAGTGAAAAATGTAAAAAAATTGAACTTTAAATTAATAACGAGATCATAAAACCATTTAAAGAGGGGAATCAGGTTTTCCAAGGGATGAGTGACTGCAAATGGACTTTTCTTGTCAATGCATAGGTTTCGCTTCACGTTTCCTGAGATAAACATTCAATTACAATCTGTCTTAATGAAAAATGTAAAAAAATATAAGTTAAAATCAGTAATAAGATTATAAAACCCTTTAAGGCGAGTAATAAGGCTTTTGAAGCCTTGAGTGACTATAAATGGCCTTTTCTTGTCAATCGATCGCTTTCACCTCACGTTTCTCAAGGTAAACATTCAATTACAATCTGTCTTCATGAAAAATGTAAAAAAATACAAGTTAAAATCAATAATGAGATTATAAAAGCCTTTAAGGGGAGTAATAAGGCTTTTCAAGCCATGAGTGACTATAAATTGCCTTTTCTTGTCAATCGATCGCTTTCACCTCACGTTTCTCAAGGTAAACAATCAATTTTAATCTGTTTTAATGAAAAATGTAAAAAATTCAATTTAAAATTAATAACGAGATCATAAAACCGTTTAAAGAGGGGAATAAGGCTTTCGAAGGCATGGGTGACTGCAAATGGACTTTTCTTTTCAATGGATGGCTTTCGCTTCACGTTTCCCGATGTAAATATTCAATTACAATATTTTTTAATGAAAAATGTAAAAAATACAAGTTAAAATCAATAATAAGATTATAAAACCCTTTAAAGCGAGTAACAAGGCTTTAATGCCATGAGTGACTATAAATGGACTTTTCTTGCCAATCGATCACTTTCTCTTCACGTTTCCCAAGGCAAACAGTCGATTTTAATCGATTTTAATGAAAAATGTAAAAAAATTCAACCTTAAATTAATAACGAGATCATAAAACCATTTAAAGATGAGAATAAGGCTTTCGAAGGCATGAGTGACTGCAAATGGACTTTTCTTGTCAATGGATAGCTTTCGCTTCACGTTTCCCAAGGTAAACATTCAATTACAATCTGTCTTAATGAAAAATGTAAAAAAATACAACTTAAAATCAATAATAAGATTATAAAACCCTTTAAAGCGAGTAATAAGGCTTTAGATGCCATGAGTGACTATAAATGGACTTTTCTTGTCAATCGATCACTTTCACTTCACGTTTCTCAAGGTAAACATTCAATTTTAATCTGTTTTAGTGAAAAATGTAAAAAAATTGAACTTTAAATTAATAACGAGATCATAAAACCATTTAAAGAAGGGAATAAGGCTTTCGAAGGCATGAGTGACTGCAAATGGACTTTTCTTGTCAGTGGATGGCTTTCGCTTCACGTTTCCCAAGGTAAACATACAATTACAATCTGTCTTAATGAAAAATGTAAAAAAATACAACTTAAAATCAATAATAAGATTATAAAACCTTTTAAAGCGGGTAATAAGGCTTTAGATGCCATGAGTGACTATAAATGGACTTTTCTTGTCAATCGATTGCTTTCTCTTCACGTTTCTCAAGGAAAACATTCAATTTTAATCAGTTTTAATGAAAAATGTAAAAAAATTCAACTTTAAATGAATAACGAAATCATAAAACCATTTAAAGATGCGAATAAGGCTTTCGAAGGCATGAGTGACTGCAAATGGACTTTTCTTGTAAATGGATGGCTTTCGCTTCACGTTTCCCAAGGGAAACATTCAATTACAATCTGTCTTAATGAAAAATGTAAAAAAATACAACTTAAAATCAATAATAAGTTTATAAAACCCTTTAAAGCGAGTAATAAGGCTTTAGATGCCATGAGTGACTATAAATGGACTTTTCTTGTCAATCGATTACTTTCACTTCACGTGTCTCAAGGTAAACATTCAATTTTAATCTGTTTTAGTGAAAAATGTAAAAAAATTGAACTTTAAATTAATAACGAGATCATAAAACCATTTAAAGAGGGGAATCAGGTTTTTCAAGGGATGAGTGACTGCAAATGGACTTTTCTTGTCAATGCATAGGTTTCGCTTCACGTTTCCTGAGATAAACATTCAATTACAATCTGTCTTAATGAAAAATGTAAAAAAATACAAGTTAAAATCAGTAATAAGATTATAAAACCCTTTAAGGAGAGTAATAAGGCTTTTGAAGCCTTGAGTGACTATAAATGGCCTCTTCTTGTCAATCGATCGCTTTCACCTCACGTTTCTCAAGGTAAACATTCAATTACAATCTGTCTTCATGAAAAATATAAAAAAATACAAGTTAAAATCAATAATGAGATTATAAAAGCCTTTAAGGCGAGTAATAAGGCTTTTCAAGCCATGAGTGACTATAAATTACCTTTTCTTGTCAATCGATCGCTTTCACCTCACGTTTCTCAAGGTAAACAATCAATTTTAATCTGTTTTAATGAAAAATGTAAAAAATTCAATTTAAAATTAATAAGGAGATCATAAAAACGTTTAAATAGGGGAATATGGCTTTCGAAGCCATGAGTGACTGCAAATGGACTTTTCTTTTCAGTGGATGGCTTTCGCTTCACGTTTCTCGCGGTAAATATTCAATTACAATCTGTTTGAATGAAAAATGTAAAAAATACAAGTTAAAATCAATAATAAGATTATAAAACCCTTTAAAGCGAGTAATAAGGCTTTTGAAGCCATGAGTGACTATAAATTGCCTTTTCTTGTCAATCGATCGCTTTCACCTCACGTTTCTCAAGGTAAACAGTCAATTTTAATCTGTTTTAATGAAAAATGTAAAAAATTCAATTTAAAATTAATAACGAGATCATAAAACCGTTTAAAGAAGGGAATAAGGCTTTCGAAGGCATGGGTGACTGCAAATGGACTTTTCTTTTCAATGGATGGCTTTCGCTTCACGTTTCCCGATGTAAATATTCAATTACAATCTGTTTTAATGAAAAATGTAAAAAATACAAGTTAAAATCAATAATAAGATTATAAAACCCTTTAAAGCGAGTAACAAGGCTTTAATGCCATGAGTGACTATAAATGGACTTTTCTTGCCAATCGATCACTTTCTCTTCACGTTTCCCAAGGCAAACAGTCAATTTTAATCGATTTTAATGAAAAATGTAAAAAAATTCAACCTTAAATTAATAACGAGATCATAAAACCATTTAAAGATGAGAATAAGGCTTTCGAAGGCATGAGTGACTGCAAATGGACTTTTCTTGTCAATGGATAGCTTTCGCTTCACGTTTCCCAAGGTAAACATTCAATTACAATATGTCTTAATGAAAAATGTAAAAAAATACAACTTAAAATCAATAATAAGATTATAAAACCCTTTAAAGCGAGTAATAAGGCTTTAGATGCCATGAGTGACTATAAATGGACTTTTCTTGTCAATCGATCACTTTCACTTCACGTTTCTCAAGGTAAACATTCAATTTTAATCTGTTTTAGTGAAAAATGTAAAAAAATTAAACTTTAAATTAATAACGAGATCATAAAACCATTTAAAGAGGGGAATAAGGCTTTCGAAGGCATGAGTGACTGCAAATGGACTTTTCTTGTCAGTGGATGGCTTTCGCTTCACGTTTCCCAAGGTAAACATTCAATTACAATCTGTCTTAATGAAAAATGTAAAAAAATACAACTTAAAATCAATAATAAGATTATAAAACCTTTTAAAGCGAGTAATAAGGCTTTAGATGCCATGAGTGACTATAAATGGACTTTTCTTGTCAATCGATTGCTTTCTCTTCACGTTTCTCAAGGAAAACATTCAATTTTAATCAGTTTTAATGAAAAATGTAAAAAAATTGAACTTTAAATTAATAACGAGATCATAAAACCATTTAAAGATGCGAATAAGGCTTTCGAAGGCATAAGTGACTGCAAATGGACTTTTCTTGTAAATGGATGGCTTTCGCTTCACGTTTCCCGAGGTAAACATTCAATTACAATCTGTCTTAATGAAAAATGTAAAAAAATACAACTTAAAATCAATAATAAGTTTATAAAACCCTTTAAAGCGAGTAATAAGGCTTTAGATGCCATGAGTGACTATAAATGGACTTTTCTTGTCACTCGATTACTTTCACTTCACGTGTCTCAAGGTAAACATTCAATTTTAATCTGTTTTAGTGAAAAATGTAAAAAAATTGAACTTTAAATTAATAACGAGATCATAAAACCATTTAAAGAGGGGAATCAGGTTTTCCAAGGGATGAGTGACTGCAAATGGACTTTTCTTGTCAATGCATAGGTTTCGCTTCACGTTTCCTGAGATAAACATTCAATTACAATCTGTCTTAATGAAAAATGTAAAAAAATACAAGTTAAAATCAGTAATAAGATTATAAAACCCTTTAAGGCGAGTAATAAGGCTTTTGAAGCCTTGAGTGACTATAAATGGCCTTTTCTTGTCAATCGATCGCTTTCACCTCACGTTTCTCAAGGTAAACATTCAATTACAATCTGTCTTCATGAAAAATGTAAAAAAATACAAGTTAAAATCAATAATGAGATTATAAAAGCCTTTAAGGCGAGTAATAAGGCTTTTCAAGCCATGAGTGACTATAAATTGCCTTTTCTTGTCAATCGATCGCTTTCACCTCACGTTTCTCAAGGTAAACAATCAATTTTAATCTGTTTTAATGAAAAATGTAAAAAATTCAATTTAAAATTAATAACGAGATCATAAAAACGTTTAAATAGGGGAATATGGCTTTCGAAGCCATGAGTGACTGCAAATGGACTTTTCTTTTCAGTGGATGGCTTTCGCTTCACGTTTCTCGCGGTAAATATTCAATTACAATCTGTTTGAATGAAAAATGTAAAAAATACAAGTTAAAATCAATAATAAGATTATAAAACCCTTTAAAGCGAGTAATAAGGCTTTTGAAGCCATGAGTGACTATAAATTGCCTTTTCTTGTCAATCGATCGCTTTCACCTCACGTTTCTCAAGGTAAACAGTCAATTTTAATCTGTTTTAATGAAAAATGTAAAAAATTCAATTTAAAATTAATAACGAGATCATAAAACCGTTTAAAGAGGGGAATAAGGCTTTCGAAGGCATGGGTGACTGCAAATGGACTTTTCTTTTCAATGGATGGCTTTCGCTTCACGTTTCCCGATGTAAATATTCAATTACAATATTTTTTAATGAAAAATGTAAAAAATACAAGTTAAAATCAATAATAAGATTATAAAACCCTTTAAAGCGAGTAACAAGGCTTTAATGGCATGAGTGACTATAAATGGACTTTTCTTGCCAATCGATCACTTTCTCTTCACGTTTCCCAAGGCAAACAGTCGATTTTAATCGATTTTAATGAACAATGTAAAAAAATTCAACCTTAAATTAATAACGAGATCATAAAACCATTTAAAGATGAGAATAAGGCTTTCGAAGGCATGAGTGACTGCAAATGGACTTTTCTTGTCAATGGATAGCTTACGCTTCACGTTTCCCAAGGTAAACATTCAATTACAATCTGTCTTAATGAAAAATGTAAAAAAATACAACTTAAAATCAATAATAAGATTCTAAAACCCTTTAAAGCGAGTAATAAGGCTTTAGATGCCATGAGTGACTATAAATGGACTTTTCTTGTCAATCGATCACTTTCACTTCACGTTTCTCAAGGTAAACATTCAATTTTAATCTGTTTTAGTGAAAAATGTAAAAAAATTGAACTTTAAATTAATAACGAGATCATAAAACCATTTAAAGAGGGGAATAAGGCTTTCGAAGGCATGAGTGACTGCAAATGGACTTTTCTTGTCAGTGGATGGCTTTCGCTTCACGTTTCCCAAGGTAAACATTCAATTACAATCTGTCTTAATGAAAAATGTAAAAAAATACAACTTAAAATCAATAATAAGATTATAAAACCTTTTAAAGCGAGTAATAAGGCTTTAGATGCCATGAGTGACTATAAATGGACTTTTCTTGTCAATCGATTGCTTTCTCTTCACGTTTCTCAAGGAAAACATTCAATTTTAATCAGTTTTAATGGAAAATGTAAAAAAATTCAACTTTAAATTAATAACGAGATCATAAAACCATTTAAAGATGCGAATAAGGCTTTCGAAGGCATGAGTGACTGCAAATGGACTTTTCTTGTAAATGGATGGCTTTCGCTTCACGTTTCCCGAGGTAAACATTCAATTACAATCTGTCTTAATGAAAAATGTAAAAAAATACAACTTAAAATCAATAATAAGTTTATAAAACCCTTTAAAGCGAGTAATAAGGCTTTAGATGCCATGAGTGACTATAAATGGACTTTTCTTGTCAATCGATTACTTTCACTTCACGTGTCTCAAGGTAAACATTCAATTTTAATCTGTTTTAGTGAAAAATGTAAAAAAATTGAACTTTAAATTAATAACGAGATCATAAAACCATTTAAAGAGGGGAATCAGGTTTTCCAAGGGATGAGTGACTGCAAATGGACTTTTCTTGTCAATGCATAGGTTTCGCTTCACGTTTCCTGAGATAAACATTCAATTACAATCTGTCTTAATGAAAAATGTAAAAAAATATAAGTTAAAATCAGTAATAAGATTATAAAACCCTTTAAGGCGAGTAATAAGGCTTTTGAAGCCTTGAGTGACTATAAATGGCCTTTTCTTGTCAATCGATCGCTTTCACCTCACGTTTCTCAAGGTAAACATTCAATTACAATCTGTCTTCATGAAAAATGTAAAAAAATACAAGTTAAAATCAATAATGAGATTATAAAAGCCTTTAAGGCGAGTAATAAGGCTTTTCAAGCCATGAGTGACTATAAATTGCCTTTTCTTGTCAATCGATCGCTTTCACCTCACGTTTCTCAAGGTAAACAATCAATTTTAATCTGTTTTAATGAAAAATGTAAAAAATTCAATTTAAAATTAATAACAAGATCATAAAACCGTTTAAAGAGGGGAATTAGGCTTTCGAAGGCATGAGTGACTGCAAATGGACTTTTCCTGTCAATGGATGGCTTTCGCTTTACGTTTCCTGAGGTAAACATTCAATTACAATCTGTCTTAATGAAAAATGTAAAAAAATACAAGTTAAAATCAGTAATAAGATTATAAAACCATTTAAGGCGAGTAATAAGGCTTTTCAAGCCTTGAGTTACTATAAATGGCCTTTTCTTGTCAATCAATCGCTTTCACCTCACGTTTCTCAAGGTAAACATTCAATTACAATCTGTCTTCATGAAAAATGTAAAAAAATACAAGTTAAAATCAATAATAAGATTATAAAACCTTTTAAGGCGAGTAATAAGGCTTTTCAAGCCTTGAGTGACTATAAATGGCCTTTTCTTGTCAATCGATCGCTTTCACCTCACGTTTCTCAAGGTAAACATTCAATTACAATCTGTCTTCATGAAAAATGTAAAAAAATACAAGTTAAAATCAATAATAAGATTATAAAACCTTTTAAGGCGAGTAATAAGGCTTTTGAAGCCATGAGTGACTATAAAAGGCCTTTTCTTGTCAATCGATTGCTTTCACTTCACGTTTCTCAAGATAAATATTCAATTATAATATGTTTTAATGAAAAATGTAAAAAAATTGAACTTTAAATTAATAACGAGATCATAAAACCATTTAAAGAGGGGAATAAGGCTTTCGGAGGCATGAGTGACTGCAAATGGACTTTTCTTGTCAATGGATGGCTTTCGCTTCACGTTTCCCGATCTAAACATTCAATTACAATCTGTCTTAATGAAAAATGTAAAAAAATACAAGTTAAAATCAATAATAAGATTATAAAACCCTTTAAGGCGAGTAATAAGGCTTTTGAAGCCATGAGTGACTATAAATGACCTTTTCTTATCAATGCATAGGTTTCGCTTCACGTTTCCTGAGATAAACATTCAATTACAATCTGTCTTAATTAAAAATGTAAAAAAATACAAGTTAAAATCAGTAATAAGATTATAAAACCTTTTAAGGCGAGTAATAAGGCTTTTCAAGCCTTGAGTGACTATAAATGGCCTTTTCTTGTCAATCGATCGCTTTCACCTCACGTTTCTCAAGGTAAACATTCAATTACAATTTGTCTTCATGAAAAATGTAAAAAAATACAAGTTAAAATCAATAATGAGATTATAAAAGCCTTTAAGGCGAGTAATAAGGCTTTTCAAGCCATGAGTGACTATAAATTGCCTTTTTTTGTCAATCGATCGCTTTCACCTCACGTTTCTCAAGGTAAACAATCAATTTTAATCTGTTTTAATGAAAAATGTAAAAAATTCAATTTAAAATTAATAACAAGATCATAAAACCGTTTAAAGAGGGGAATTAGGCTTTCGAAGGCATGAGTGACTGCAAATGGACTTTTCCTGTCAATGGATGGCTTTCGCTTTACGTTTCCTGAGGTAAACATTCAATTACAATCTGTCTTAATGAAAAATGTAAAAAAAATACAACTTAAAATCAATAATAAGATTATAAAACCCTTTAAAGCGAGTATTAAGGCTTTAGATACCATGAGTGACTATAAATGGACTTTTCTTGTCAATCGATTACTTTCACTTCACGTGTCTCAAGGCAAACATTCAATTTTAATCTGTTTTAGTGAAAAATGTAAAAAAATTGAACTTTAAATTAATAACGAGATCATAAAACCATTTAAAGAGGGGAATCAGGTTTTCCAAGGGATGAGTGACTGCAAATGGACTTTTCTTGTCAATGCATAGGTTTCGCTTCACGTTTCCTGAGATAAACATTCAATTACAATCTGTCTTAATGAAAAATGTAAAAAAATACAAGTTAAAATCAGTAATAAGATTATAAAACCTTTTAAGGCGAGTAATAAGGCTTTTCAAGCCTTGAGTGACTACAAATGGCCTTTTCTTGTCAATCGATCGCTTTCACCTCACGTTTCTCAAGGTAAACATTCAATTACAATTTGTCTTCATGAAAAATGTAAAAAAATACAAGTTAAAATCAATAATGAGATTATAAAAGCCTTTAAGGCGAGTAATAAGGCTTTTCAAGCCACGAGTGACTATAAATTGCCTTTTCTTGTCAATCGATCACTTTCACCTCACGTTTCTCAAGGTAAACAATCAATTTTAATCTGTTTTAATGAAAAATGTAAAAAATTCAATTTAAAATTAATAACGAGATCATAAAAACGTTTAAATAGGGGAATATGGCTTTCGAAGCCATGAGTGACTGCAAATGGACTTTTCTTTTCAGTGGATGGCTTTCGCTTCACGTTTCCCACGGAAAATATTCAATTACAATCTGTTTTAATGAAAAATGTAAAAAGTACAAGTTAAAATCACTAATAAGATTATAAAACCCTTTAAAGCGAGTAATAAGGCTTTAGATGCCATGAGTGACTATAAATGGACTTTTCTTGTGAATCGATCACTTTCTTTTAACGTTTCCCAAGGCAAACATTCAATTTTAATCGGTTTTAATGAAAAATGTAAAAAAATTAAACTTTAAATTGATAACGAGATCATAAAACCATTTAAAGATGGGAATAAGGCTTTCGAAGGCATGAGTGACTGCAAATGGACTTTTCTTGTCAATGGATGGCTTTCGCTTTACGTTTTCTGAGGTAAACATTCAACTACAATCTGTCTTAATGAAAAATGTAAAAAAATACAACTTAAAATCAATAAGAAGATTATAAAACCCTTTAAAGCGAGTAATAAGGCTTTAGATGCCATGAGTGACTATAAATGGACTTTTCTTGTCAATCGATCACTTTCACTTCACGTTTCCCAAGGCAAACATTCAATTTTAATCGATTTTAATAAAAAATGTAAAAAAATTCAACTTTAAATTAATAACGAGATCATAAAATCATTTAAAGAGGGGAATAAGGCTTTCGAAGGCATGAGTGACTGCAACTGGACTTTTCTTTTCAATGGATGGCTTTCGCTTCACGTTTCCCAAGGTAAACATTCAATTACAATCTGTCTTAATGAAAAATGTAAAAAAATACAACTTAAATTCAATAATAAGATTATAAAACCCTTTTAAAGCGAGTAATAAGGCTTTAGATGCCATGAGTGACTATAAATGGACTTTTCTTGTCAATCGATTACTTTCACTTCACGTTTCTCAAGGCAAACATTCAATTTTAATCGGTTTTAATGAAAAATGTAAAAAAATTTAACTTTAAATTAATAACGAGATCATAAAACCATTTAAAGATGCGAATAAGGCTTCCGAAGGCATGAGTGACTGCAAATGGACTTTTCTTGTAAATGGATGGCTTTCGCTTCACGTTTCCCGAGGTAAACATTCAATTACAATCTGTCTTAATTGAAAATGTAAAAAAATACAACTTAAAATCAATAATAAGATTATAAAACCCTTTAAAGCAAGTAATAAGGCTTTAGATGCCATGAGTGACTATAAATGAACTTTTCTTGTCAATCGATCATTTTCACTTCACGTTTCTCAAGGTAAACATTCAATTTTAATCTGTTTTAGTGAAAAATGTAAAAAAATTCAACTTTAAATTAATAACGAGATCATAAAACCATTTAAAGAGGGGAATCAGGCTTTCCAAGACGTGAGTGACTGCAAATGGACTTTTCTTGTCAATGGATAGGTTTCGCTTCACGTTTCCTGAGATAAACATTCAATTACAATCTGTCTTAATGAAAAATGTAAAAAAATACAAGTTAAAATCAATAATGGGATTATAAAAGCTTTTAAGGCGAGTAATAAGGCTTTTGAAGCCTTGAGTGACTATAAATGGCCCTTACTTGTCAATCGATCACTTTCACCTCACGTTTCTCAAGGTAAACATTCAATTACAATCTGTCTTAACGAAAAATGTAAAAAAATGCAAGTTAAAATCAATAATGAGATTATAAAAGCCTTTAAGGCGAGTAATAAGGCTTTTGAAGCCATGAGTGACTATAAAAGGCCTTTTCTTGTCAATCGATTGCTTTCACTTCACGTTTCTCAAGGGAAATATTCAATTATAATATGTTTTAATGAAAAATGTAAAAAAATTGAACTTTAAATTAATAACGAGATCATAAAACCATTTAAAGAGGGGAATAAGGCTTTCGGAGGCATGAGTGACTGCAAATGGACTTTTCTTGTCAATGGATGGCTTTCGATTCACGTTTCCCGATGTAAACATTCAATTACAATCTGTCTTAATGAAAAATGTAAAAAAATACAAGTTAAAATCAATAATAAGATTATAAAACCTTTTAAGGCGAGTAATAAGGCTTTTGAAGCCATGAGTGACTATAAATGACCTTTTCTTATCAATCGATCGCTTTCACCTCACGTTTCTCAAGGTAAACAATCAATTTTAATCTGTTTTAGTGAAAAATGTAAAAAAATTTAATTTAAAATTAATAACGAGATTATAAAACCATTTAAAGAGGAGAATAAGGCTTTCGAAGGCATGAGTGACTGCAAATGGACTTTTCTTTTCAATGGATGGCTTTCGCTTCACGTTTCCTGAGGTAAATATTCAATTACAATCTGTCTTAATAAAAAATTTAAAAAAATACAAGTTAAAATCAATAATAAGATTATAAAACCCTTTAAAGCGAGTAATAAGGCTTTAGATGCCATGAGTGACTATAAATGGACTTTTCTTGTGAATCGATCACTTTCTTTTCACGTTTCCCAAGGCAAACATTCAATTTTAATCGGTTTTAATGAAAAATGTAAAAAAATTAAACTTTAAATTGATAACGAGATCATAAAACCATTTAAAGATGGGAATAAGGCTTTCGAAGGCATGAGTGACTGCAAATGGACTTTTCTTGTCAATGGATGGCTTTCGCTTTACGTTTCTCGAGGTAAACATTCAATTACAATCTGTCTTAATGAAAAATGTAAAAAAATACAACTTAAAATCAATAATAAGATTATAAAACCCTTTAAAGCGAGTAATAAGGATTTAGATGCCAAGAGTGACTATAAATGAACTTTTCTTGTCAATCGATCACTTTCACTTCACGTTTCTCAAGGTAAACATTCAATTTTAATCTGTTTTAGTGAAAAATGTAAAAAAATTGAACTTTAAATTAATAACGAGATCATAAAACCATTTAAAGAAGGGAATCAGGCTTTCCAAGACGTGAGTGACTGCAAATGGACTTTTCTTGTCAATGGATAGGTTTCGCTTCACGTTTCCTGAGATAAACATTCAATTACAATCTGTCTTAATGAAAAATGTAAAAAAATACAAGTTAAAATCAATAATGAGATTATAAAAGCCTTTAAGGCGAGTAATAAGGCTTTTGAAGCCTTGAGTGACTATAAATGGCCTTTACTTGTCAATCGATCACTTTCACCTCACGTTTCTCAAGGTAAACATTCAATTACAATCTGTCTTAACGAAAAATGTAAAAAAATGCAAGTTAAAATCAATAATGAGATTATAAAAGCCTTTAAGGCGAGTAATAAGGCTTTTGAAGCCATGAGTGACTATAAAAGGCCTTTTCTTGTCAATCGATTGCTTTCACTTCACGTTTCTCAAGGTAAATATTCAATTATAATATGTTTTAATGAAAAATGTAAAAAAATTGAGCTTTAAATTAATAACGAGATCATAAAACCATTTAAAGAGGGGAATAAGGCTTTCGGAGGCATGAGTGACTGCAAATGGACTTTTCTTGTCAATGGATGGCTTTCGCTTCACGTTTCCCGATCTAAACATTCAATTACAATCTGTCTTAATGAAAAATGTAAAAAAATACAAGTTAAAATCAATAATAAGATTATAAAACCCTTTAAGGCGAGTAATAAGGCTTTTGAAGCCATGAGTGACTATAAATGACCTTTTCTTATCAATCGATCGCTTTCACCTCAAGTTTCTCAAGGTAAACAGTTAATTTTAATCTGTTTTAGTGAAAAATGTAAAAAAATTTAATTTAAAATTAATAACGAGATTATAAAACCATTTAAAGAGGGGAGTAAGGCTTTCGAAGGCATGAGTGACTGCAAATGGACTTTTCTTTTCAATGGATGGCTTTCGCTTCATGTTTCCTGAGGTAAATATTCAATTACAATCTGTCTTAATGAAAAATGTAAAAACATACAAGTTAAAATCAATAATAAGATTATAAAACCCTTTAAAGCGAGTAATAAGGCTTTAGATGCCATGAGTGACTATAAATGGACTTTTCTTGTGAATCGATCACTTTCTTTTCACGTTTCCCAAGGCAAACATTCAATTTTAATCGATTTTAATGAAAAATGTAAAAAAATTAAACTTTAAATTGATAACGAGATCATAAAACCATTTAAAGATGGGAATAAGGCTTTCGAAGGCATGAGTGACTGCAAATGGACTTTTCTTGTCAATGGATGGCTTTCGCTTTACGTTTCCCGAGGTAAACATTCAATTACAATCTATCTTAATGAAAAATGTAAAAAAATACAACTTAAAATCAATAAGAAGATTATAAAACCCTTTAAAGCGAGTAATAAGGCTTTAGATGCCATGAGTGACTATAAATGGAATTTTCTTGTCAATCGATCACTTTCACTTCACGTTTCCCAAGGCAAACATTTAATTTTAATCGGTTTTAATGAAAAGTGTAAAAAAATTCAACTTTAAATTAATAACGAGATCATAAAACCATTTAAAGATGCGAATAAGGCTTTCAAAGGCATGAGTGACTGCAAATGGACTTTTCTTTTCAATGGATGGCTTTCGCTTCACGTTTCTCGAGGTAAATATTCATTTACAATCTGTTTTAATGAAAAATGTAAAAAAAAAAACAAGTTAAAATCAATAATAAGATTATAAAACCCTTTAAAGCGAGTAACATGGCTTTAATGCCATGAGTGACTATAAATGGACTTTTCTTGCCAATCGATCACTTTCTCTTCACGTTTCCCAAGGCAAACAGTCAATTTTAATCGATTTTAATGAAAAATGTAAAAAAATTCAACCTTAAATTAATAACGAGATCATAAAACCATTTAAAGATGAGAATAAGGCTTTCGAAGGCATGAGTGACTGCAAATGGACTTTTCTTGTCAATGGATGGCTTTCGCTTCACGTTTCCCAAGGTAAACATTCAATTACAATCTGTCTTAATGAAAAATGTAAAAAAATACAACTTAAAATCAATAATAAGATTATAAAACCCTTTAAAGCGAGTAATAAGGCTTTAGATGCCATGAGTGACTATAAATGGACTTTTCTTGTCAATCGATCACTTTCACTTCACGTTTCCCAAGGCAAACAGTCAATTTTAATCGATTTTAATGAAAAATGTAAAAAAATTCAACCTTAAATTAATAACGAGATCATAAAACCATTTAAAGATGAGAATAAGGCTTTCGAAGGCATGAGTGACTGCAAATGGACTTTTCTTGTCAATGGATAGCTTTCGCTTCACGTTTCCCAAGGTAAACATTCAATTACAATCTGTCTTAATGACAAATGTAAAAAAATACAACTTAAAATCAATACTAAGATTATAAAACCCTTTAAAGCGAGTAATAAGGCTTTAGATGCCATGAGTGACTATAAATGGACTTTTCTTGTCAATCGATCACTTTCACTTCACGTTTCTCAAGGTAAACATTCAATTTTAATCTGTTTTAGTGAAAAATGTAAAAAAATTGAACTTTAAATTAATAACGAGATCATAAAACAATTTAAAGAGGGGAATAAGGCTTTCGAAGGCATGAGTGACTGCAAATGGACTTTTCTTGTCAGTGGATGGCTTTCGCTTCACGTTTCCCAAGGTAAACATTCAATTACAATCTGTCTTAATGAAAAATGTAAAAAAATACAACTTAAAATCAATAATAAGATTATAAAACCTTTTAAAGCGAGTAATAAGGCTTTAGATGCCATGAGTGACTATAAATGGACTTTTCTTGTCAATCGATTGCTTTCTCTTCACGTTTCTCAAGGCAAACATTCAATTTTAATCTGTTTTAGTGAAAAATGTAAAAAAATTGAACTTTAAATTAATAACGAGATCATAAAACCATTTAAAGAGGGGAATCAGGTTTCCCAAGGGATGAGTGACTGCAAATGGACTTTTCTTGTCAATGCATAGGTTTCGCTTCACGTTTCCTGAGATAAACATTCAATTACAATCTGTCTTAATGAAAAATGTAAAAAAATACAACTTAAAATCAATAAGAAGATTATAAAACCCTTTAAAGCGAGTAATAAGGCTTTAGATGCCATGAGTGACTATAAATGGACTTTTCTTGTCAATCGATCACTTTCACTTCACGTTTCCCAAGGCAAACATTCAATTTTAATCGGTTTTAATGAAAAATGTAAAAAAATTCAACTTTAAATTAATAACGAGATCATAAAATCATTTAAAGAGGGGAATAAGGCTTTCGAAGGCATGAGTGACTGCAACTGGACTTTTCTTTTCAATGGATGGCTTTCGCTTCACGTTTCCCAAGGTAAACATTCAATTACAATCTGTCTTAATGAAAAATGTAAAAAAATACAACTTAAATTCAATAATAAGATTATAAAACCCTTTTAAAGCGAGTAATAAGGCTTTAGATGCCATGAGTGACTATAAATGGACTTTTCTTGTCAATCGATTACTTTCACTTCACGTTTCTCAAGGCAAACATTCAATTTTAATCGGTTTTAATGAAAAATGTAAAAAAATTTAACTTTAAATTAATAACGAGATCATAAAACCATTTAAAGATGCGAATAAGGCTTCCGAAGGCATGAGTGACTGCAAATGGACTTTTCTTTTCAATGGATGGCTTTCGCTTCACGTTTCCCGAGGTAAACATTCAATTACAATCTGTCTTAATTGAAAATGTAAAAAAATACAACTTAAAATCAATAATAAGATTATAAAACCCTTTAAAGCGAGTAATAAGGCTTTAGATGCCATGAGTGACTATAAATGAACTTTTCTTGTCAATCGATCACTTTCACTTCACGTTTCTCAAGGTAAACATTCAATTTTAATCTGTTTTAGTGAAAAATGTAAAAAAATTCAACTTTAAATTAATAACGAGATCATAAAACCATTTAAAGAGGGGAATCAGGCTTTCCAAGACGTGAGTGACTGCAAATGGACTTTTCTTGTCAATGGATAGGTTTCGCTTCACGTTTCCTGAGATAAACATTCAATTACAATCTGTCTTAATGAAAAATGTAAAAAAATACAAGTTAAAATCAATAATGGGATTATAAAAGCCTTTAAGGCGAGTAATAAGGCTTTTGAAGCCTTGAGTGACTATAAATGGCCCTTACTTGTCAATCGATCACTTTCACCTCACGTTTCTCAAGGTAAACATTCAATTACAATCTGTCTTAACGAGAAATGTAAAAAAATGCAAGTTAAAATCAATAATGAGATTATAAAAGCCTTTAAGGCGAGTAATAAGGCTTTTGAAGCCATGAGTGACTATAAAAGGCCTTTTCTTGTCAATCGATTGCTTTCACTTCACGTTTCTCAAGGTAAATATTCAATTATAATATGTTTTAATAAAAAATGTAAAAAAATTGAACTTTAAATTAATAACGAGATCATAAAACCATTTAAAGAGGGGAATAAGGCTTTCGGAGGCATGAGTGACTGCAAATGGACTTTTCTTGTCAATGGATGGCTTTCGCTTCACGTTTCCCGATGTAAACATTTAATTACAATCTGTCTTAATGAAAAATGTAACAAAATACAACTTAAAATCAATAATAAGATTATAAAACCTTTTAAGGCGAGTAATAAGGCTTTTGAAGCCATGAGTGACTATAAATGACCTTTTCTTATCAATCGATCGCTTTCACCTCACGTTTCTCAAGGTAAACAATCAATTTTAATCTGTTTTAGTGAAAAATGTAAAAAAATTTAATTTAAAATTAATAACGAGATTATAAAACCATCTAAAGAGGGGAATAAGGCTTTCGAAGGCATGAGTGACTGCAAATGGACTTTTCTTTTCAATGGATGGCTTTCGCTTCACGTTTCCTGAGGTAAATATTCAATTACAATCTGTCTTAATGAAAAATGTAAAAAAATACAAGTTAAAATCAATAATAAGATTATAAAACTCTTTAAAGCGAGTAATAAGGCTTTAGATGCCATGAGTGACTATAAATGGACTTTTCTTGTGAATCGATCACTTTCTTTTCACGTTTCCCAAGGCAAACATTCAATTTTAATCGGTTTTAATGAAAAATGTAAAAAAATTAAACTTTAAATTGATAACGAGATCATAAAACCATTTAAAGATGGGAATAAGGCTTTCGAAGGCATGAGTGACTGCAAATGGACTTTTCTTTTCAATGGATGGCTTTCGCTTTACGTTTCCCGAGGTAAACATTCAATTACAATCTGTCTTAATGAAAAATGTAAAAAAATACAACTTAAAATCAATAATAAGATTATAAAACCCTTTAAAGCGAGTAATAAGGCTTTAGATGCCATGAGTGACTATAAATGAACTTTTCTTGTCAATCGATCACTTTCACTTCACGTTTCTCAAGGTAAACATTCAATTTTAATCTGTTTTAGTGAAAAATGTAAAAAAATTCAACTTTAAATTAATAACGAGATCATAAAACCATTTAAAGAGGGGAATCAGGCTTTTCAAGACGTGAGTGACTGCAAATGGACTTTTCTTGTCAATGGATAGGTTTCGCTTCACGTTTCCTGAGATAAACATTCAATTACAATCTGTCTTAATGAAAAATGTAAAAAAATACAAGTTAAAATCAATAATGAGATTATAAAAGCCTTTAAGGCGAGTAATAAGGCTTTTGAAGCCTTGAGTGACTATAAATGGCCTTTACTTGTCAATCGATCACTTTCACCTCACGTTTCTCAAGGTAAACATTCAATTATAATCTGTCTTAACGAAAAATGTAAAAAAATGCAAGTTAAAATCAATAATGAGATTATAAAAGCCTTTAAGGCGAGTAATAAGGCTTTTGAAGCCATGAGTGACTATAAAAGGCGTTTTCTTGTCAATCGATTGCTTTCACTTCACGTTTCTCAAGGTAAATATTCAATTATAATATGTTTTAATGAAAAATGTAAAAAAATTGAACTTTAAATTAATAACGAGATCATAAAACCATTTAAAGAGGGGAATAAGGCTTTCGGAGGCATGAGTGACTGCAAATGGACTTTTCTTGTCAATGGATGGCTTTCGATTTACGTTTCCCGATCTAAACATTCAATTACAATCTGTCTTAATGAAAAATGTAAAAAAATACAAGTTAAAATCAATAATAAGATTATAAAACCCTTTAAGGCGAATAATAAGGCTTTTGAAGCCATGAGTCACTATAAATGACCTTTTCTTATCAATCGATCGCTTTCACCTCAAGTTTCTCAAGGTAAACAGTCAATTTTAATCTGTTTTAGTGAAAAATGTAAAAAAATTTAATTTAAAATTAATAACGAGATTATAAAACCATTTAAAGAGGGGAGTAAGGCTTTCGAAGGCATGAGTGACTGCAAATGGACTTTTCTTGTCAATGGATGGCTTTCGCTTTACGTTTCCCGAGGTAAACAGTCAATTACAATCTGTCGTAATGAAAAATGTAAAAAAATACAACTTAAAATCAATAATAAGATTATAAAACCCTTTAAAGCGAGTAATAAGGCTTTAGATGCCATGAGTGACTATAAATGGACTTTTCTTGTCAATCGATCACTTTCACTTCACGTTTCTCAAGGTAAACATTCAATTTTAATCTGTTTTAGTGAAAAATGTAAAAAAATTCAACCTTAAATTAATAACGAGATCATAAAACCATTTAAAGATGAGAATAAGGCTTTCGAAGGCATGAGTGACTGCAAATGGACTTTTCTTGTCAATGGATAGCTTTCGCTTCACGTTTCCCAAGGTAAACATTCAATTACAATCTGTCTTAATGACAAATGTAAAAAAATACAACTTAAAATCAATAATGAGATTACAGAAGCCTTTTAAAGCGAGTAATAAGGCTTTAGATGCCATGAGTGACTATAAATGGACTTTTCTTGTCAATCGATTGCTTTCTCTTCACGTTTCTCAAGGCAAACATTCAATTTTAATCAGTTTTAATGAAAAATGTAAAAAAATTCAACTTTAAATTAATAACGAGATCATAAAACCATTTAAAGATGCGAATAAGGCTTTCGAAGGCATGAGTGACTGCAAATGGACTTTTCTTGTAAATGGATGGCTTTCGCTTCACGTTTCCCGAGGTAAACATTCAATTACAATCTGTCTTAATGAAAAATGTAAAAAAATACAACTTAAAATCAATAATAAGTTTATAAAACCCTTTAAAGCGAGTAATAAGGCTTTAGATGCCATGAGTGACTATAAATGGACTTTTCTTGTCAATCGATCACTTTCACTTCACGTTTCCCAAGGCAAACATTTAATTTTAATCGGTTTTAATGAAAAGTGTAAAAAAATTCAACTTTAAATTAATAACGAGATCATAAAACCATTTAAAGATGCGAATAAGGCTTTCGAAGGCATGAGTGACTGCAAATGGACTTTTCTTGTAAATGGATGGCTTTCGCTTCACGTTTCCCGAGGTAAACATTCAATTACAATCTGTCTTAATGAAAAATGTAAAAAAATACAACTTAAATTCAATAATAAGATTATAAAACCCTTTTAAAGCGAGTAATAAGGCTTTAGATGCCATGAGTGACTATAAATGGACTTTTCTTGTCAATCGATTACTTTCACTTCACGTGTCTCAAGGTAAACATTCAATTTTAATCTGTTTTAGTGAAAAATGTAAAAAAATGGAACTTTAAATTAATAACGAGATCATAAAACCATTTAAAGAGGGGAATCAGGTTTTCCAAGGGATGAGTGACTGCAAATGGACTTTTCTTGTCAATGCATAGGTTTCGCTTCACGTTTCCTGAGATAAACATTCAATTACAATCTGTCGTAATGAAAAATGTAAAAAAATACAAGTTAAAATCAGTAATAAGATTATAAAACCCTTTAAGGCGAGTAATAAGGCTTTTGAAGCCTTGAGTGACTATAAATGGCCTTTTCTTGTCAATCGATCGCTTTCACCTCACGTTTCTCAAGGTGAACATTCAATTACAATCTGTCTTCATGAAAAATGTAAAAAAATACAAGTTAAAATCAATAATGAGATTATAAAAGCCTTTAAGGCGAGTAATAAGGCTTTTCAAGCCATGAGTGACTATAAATTGCCTTTTCTTGTCAATCGATCGCTTTCACCTCACGTTTCTCAAGGTAAACAATCAATTTTAATCTGTTTTAATGAAAAATGTAAAAAATTCAATTTAAAATTAATAACAAGATCATAAAACCGTTTAAAGAGGGGAATTAGGCTTTCGAAGGCTTGAGTGACTGCAAATGGACTTTTCCTGTCAATGGATGGCTTTCGCTTTACGTTTCCTGAGGTAAACATTCAATTACAATCTGTCTTAATGAAAAATGTAAAAAAATACAACTTAAAATCAATAATAAGATTATAAAACCCTTTAAAGCGAGTATTAAGGATTTAGATGCCATGAGTGACTATAAATGGACTTTTCTTGTCAATCGATTACTTTCACTTCACGTGTCTCAAGGAAAACATTCAATTTTAATCTGTTTTAGTGAAAAATGTAAAAAAATTGAACTTTAAATTAATAACGAGATCATAAAACCATTTAAAGAGGGGAATCAGGTTTTCCAAGGGATGAGTGACTGCAAATGGACTTTTCTTGTCAATGCAAAGGTTTCGCTTCACGTTTCCTGAGATAAACATTCAATTACAATCTGTCTTAATGAAAAATGTAAAAAAATACAAGTTAAAATCAGTAATAAGATTATAAAACCTTTTAAGGCGAGTAATAAGGCTTTTCAAGCCTTGAGTGACTACAAATGGCCTTTTCTTGTCAATCGATCGCTTTCACCTCACGTTTCTCAAGGTAAACATTCAATTACAATTTGTCTTCATGAAAAATGTAAAAAAATACAAGTTAAAATCAATAATGAGATTATAAAAGCCTTTAAGGCGAGTAATAAGGCTTTTCAAGCCATGAGTGACTATAAATTGCCTTTTCTTGTCAATCGATCGCTTTCACCTCACGTTTCTCAAGGTAAACAATCAATTTTAATCTGTTTTAATGAAAAATGTAAAAAATTCAATTTAAAATTAATAACGAGATCATAAAAACGTTTAAATAGGGGAATATGGCTTTCGAAGCCATGAGTGACTGCAAATGGACTTTTCTTTTCAGTGGATGGCTTTCGCTTCACGTTTCCCACGGTAAATATTCAATTACAATCTGTTTTAATGAAAAATGTAAAAAGTACAAGTTAAAATCAATAATAAGATTATAAAACCCTTTAAAGCGAGTAATAAGGCTTTAGATGCCATGAGTGACTATAAACGGACTTTTCTTGTGAATCGATCACTTTCTTTTAACGTTTCTCAAGGCAAACATTCAATTTTAATCGGTTTTAATGAAAAATGTAAAAAAATTAAACTTTAAATTGATAACGAGATCATAAAACCATTTAAAGATGGGAATAAGGCTCTCGAAGGCATGAGTGACTGCAAATGGACTTTTCTTGTCAATGGATGGCTTTCGCTTTACGTTTCTCGAGGTAAACATTCAACTACAATCTGTCTTAATGAAAAATGTAAAAAAATACAACTTAAAATCAATAAGAAGATTATAAAACCCTTTAAAGCGAGTAATAAGGCTTTAGATGCCATGAGTGACTATAAATGGACTTTTCTTGTCAATCGATCACTTTCACTTCACGTTTCCCAAGGCAAACATTCAATTTTAATCGGTTTTAATGAAAAATGTAAAAAAATTCAACTTTAAATTAATAACGAGATCATAAAATCATTTAAAGAGGGGAATAAGGCTTTCGAAGGCATGAGTGACTGCAACTGGACTTTTCTTGTCAATGGATGGCTTTCGCTTCAGGTTTCCCAAGGTAAACATTCAATTACAATCTGTCTTAATGAAAAATGTAAAAAAATACAACTTAAATTCAATAATAAGATTATAAAACCCTTTTAAAGCGAGTAATAAGGCTTTAGATGCCATGAGTGACTATAAATGGACTTTTCTTGTCAATCGATTACTTTCACTTCACGTTTCTCAAGGCAAACATTCAATTTTAATCGGTTTTAATGAAAAATGTAAAAAAATTTAACTTTAAATTAATAACGAGATCATAAAACCATTTAAAGATGCGAATAAGGCTTCCAAAGGCATGAGTGACTGCAAATGGACTTTTCTTGTAAATGGATGGCTTGCGCTTCACGTTTCCCGAGGTAAACATTCAATTACAATCTGTCTTAATTGAAAATGTAAAAAAATACAACTTAAAATCAATAATAAGATTATAAAACCCTTTAAAGCGACTAATAAGGCTTTAGATGCCATGAGTGACTATAAATGAACTTTTCTTGTCAATCGATCACTTTCACTTCACGTTTCTCAAGGTAAACATTCAATTTTAATCTGTTTTAGTGAAAAATGTAAAAAAATTCAACTTTAAATTAATAACGAGATCATAAAACCATTTAAAGAGGGGAATCAGGCTTTCCAAGACGTGAGTGACTGCAAATGGACTTTTCTTGTCAATGGATAGGTTTCGCTTCACGTTTCCTGAGATAAACATTCAATTACAATCTGTCTTAATGAAAAATGTAAAAAAATACAAGTTAAAATCAATAATGGGATTATAAAAGCCTTTAAGGCGAGTAATAAGGCTTTTGAAGCCTTGAGTGACTATAAATGGCCCTTACTTGTCAATCGATCACTTTCACCTCACGTTTCTCAAGGTAAACATTCAATTACAATCTGTCTTAACGAAAAATGTAAAAAAATGCAAGTTAAAATCAATAATGAGATTATAAAAGCCTTTAAGGCGAGTAATAAGGCTTTTGAAGCCATGAGTGACTATAAAAGACCTTTTCTTGTCAATCGATTGCTTTCACTTCACGTTTCTCAAGGTAAATATTCAATTATAATATGTTTTAATGAAAAATGTAAAAAAATTGAACTTTAAATTAATAACGAGATCATAAAACCATTTAAAGAGGGGAATAAGGCTTTCGGAGGCATGAGTGACTGCAAATGGACTTTTCTTGTCAATGGATGGCTTTCGGTTCACGTTTCCCGATGTAAACATTCAATTACAATCTGTCTTAATGAAAAATGTAAAAAAATACAACTTAAAATCAATAATAAGATTATAAAACCTTTTAAGGCGAGTAATAAGGCTTTTGAAGCCATGAGTGACTATAAATGACCTTTTCTTATCAATCGATCGCTTTCACCTCACGTTTCTCAAGGTAAACAATCAATTTTAATCTGTTTTAGTGAAAAATGTAAAAAAATTTAATTTAAAATTAATAACGAGATTATAAAACCATTTAAAGAGGGGAATAAGGCTTTCGAAGGCATGAGTGACTGCAAATGGACTTTTCTTTTCAATGGATGGCTTTCGCTTCACGTTTCCTGAGGTAAATATTCAATTACAATCTGTCTTAATGAAAAATGTAAAAAAATACAAGTTAAAATCAATAATAAGATTATAAAACCCTTTAAAGCGAGTAATAAGGCTTTAGATGCCATGAGTGACTATAAATGGACTTTTCTTGTGAATCGATCACTTTCTTTTCACGTTTCCCAAGGCAAACATTCAATTTTAATCGGTTTTAATGAAAAATGTAAAAAAATTAAACTTTAAATTGATAACGAGATCATAAAACCATTTAAAGATGGGAATAAGGCTTTCGAAGGCATGAGTGACTGCAAATGGAGTTTTCTTGTCAATGGATGGCTTTCGCTTTACGTTTCCCGAGGTAAACATTCAATTACAATCTGTCTTAATGAAAAATGTAAAAAAATACAACTTAAAATCAATAAGAAGATTATAAAACCCTTTAAAGCGAGTAATAAGGCTTTAGATGCCATGAGTGACTATAAATGGACTTTTCTTGTCAATCGATCACTTTCACTTCACGTTTCCCAAGGCAAACATTCAATTTTAATCGGTTTTAATGAAAAATGTAAAAAAATTCAACTTTAAATTAATAACGAGATCATAAAACCATTTAAAGAGGGGAATAAGGCTTTCGAAGGCATGAGTGACTGCAAATGGACTTTTCTTGTCAATGGATGGCTTTCGCTTCAGGTTTCCCAAGTTAAACATTCAATTACAATCTGTCTTAATGAAAAATGTAAAAAAATACAACTTAAATTCAATAATAAGATTATAAAACCCTTTTAAAGCGAGTAATAAGGCTTTAGATGCCATGAGTGACTATAAATGGAATTTTCTTGTCAATCGATTACTTTCACTTCACGTTTCTCAAGGGAAACATTCAATTTTAATCGGTTTTAATAAAAAATGTAAAAAAATTTAACTTTAAATTAATAACGAGATCATAAAACCATTTAAAGATGCGAATAAGGCTTTCGAAGGCATGAGTGAATGGAAATGGACTTTTCTTTTCAATGGATGGCTTTCGCTTCACGTTTCCCGAGGTAAACATTCAATTACGATCTGTCTTAATGAAAAATGTAAAAAAATACAAGTTAAAATAAATAATAAGATTATAAAACCCTTTAAAGCGAGTAATAAGGCTTTAGATGCCATGAGTGACTATAAATGAACTTTTCTTGTCAATCGATCACTTTCACTTCACGTTTCTCAAGGTAAACATTCAATTTTAATCTGTTTTAGTAAAAAATGTAAAAAAATTGAACTTTAAATTAATAACGAGATCATAAAACCATTTAAAGAGGGGAATCAGGCTTTCCAAGACGTGAGTGACTGCAAATGGACTTTTCTTGTCAATGGATAGGTTTCGCTTCACGTTTCCTGAGATAAACATTCAATTACAATCTGTCTTAATGAAAAATGTAAAAAAATACAAGTTAAAATCAATAATGAGATTACAAAAGCCTTTAAGGCGAGTAATAAGGCTTTTGAAGCCTTGAGTGACTATAAATGGCCTTTACTTGTCAATCGATCACTTTCACCTCACGTTTCTCAAGGTAAACATTCAATTACAATCTGTCTTAACGAAAAATGTAAAAAAATGCAAGTTAAAATCAATAATGAGATTATAAAAGCCTTTAAGGCGAGTAATAAGGCTTTTGAAGCCATGAGTGACTATAAAAGGCCTTTTCTTGTCAATCGATTGCTTTCACTTCACGTTTCTCAAGGTAAATATTCAATTATAATACGTTTTAATGAAAAATGTAAAAAAATTGAACTTTAAATTAATAACGAGATCATAAAACCATTTAAAGAGGGGAATAAGGCTTTCGGAGGCATGAGTGACTGCAAATGGACTTTTCTTGTCAATGGATGGCTTTCGCTTCACGTTTCCCGATCTAAACATTCAATTACAATCTGTCTTAATGAAAAATGTAAAAAAATATAAGTTAAAATCAATAATAAGATTATAAAACCCTTTAAGGCGAGTAATAAGGCTTTTGAAGCCATGAGTGACTATAAATGACCTTTTCTTATCAATGCATAGGTTTCGCTTCACGTTTCCTGAGATAAACATTCAATTACAATCTGTCTTAATGAAAAATGTAAAAAAATACAAGTTAAAATCAGTAATAAGATTATAAAACCTTTTAAGGCGAGTAATAAGGCTTTTCAAGCCTTGAGTGACTATAAATGGCCTTTTCTTGTCAATCGATCGCTTTCACCTCACGTTTCTCAAGGTAAACATTCAATTACAATTTGTCTTCATGAAAAATGTAAAAAAATACAAGTTAAAATCAATAATGAGATTATAAAAGCCTTTAAGGCGAGTAATAAGGCTTTTCAAGCCATGAGTGACTATAAATTGCCTTTTCTTGTCAATCGATCGCTTTCACCTCACGTTTCTCAAGGTAAACAATCAATTTTAATCTGTTTTAATGAAAAATGTAAAAAATTCAATTTAAAATTAATAACGAGATCATAAAAACGTTTAAATAGGGGAATATGGCTTTCGAAGCCATGAGTGACTGCAAATGGACTTTTCTTTTCAGTGGATGGCTTTCGCTTTACGTTTCTCGCGGTAAATATTCAATTACAATCTGTTTTAATGAAAAATGTAAAAAATACAAGTTAAAATCAATAATAAGATTATAAAACCCTTTAAAGCGAGTAATAAGGCTTTTGAAGCCATGAGTGACTATAAATTACCTTTTCTTGTCAATCGTTCGCTTTCACCTCACGTTTCTCAAGGTAAATAGTCAATTTTAATCTGTTTTAATGAAAATTGTAAAAAATTCAATTCAAAATTAATAACGAGATCATAAAACCGTTTAAAGAGGGGAATAAGGCTTTCGAAGGCATGGGTGACTGCAAATGGACTTTTCTTTTCAATGGATGGCTTTCGTTTCACGTTTCCCGATGTAAATATTCAATTACAATCTGTTTTAATGAAAAATGTAAAAAATACAAGTTAAAATCAATAATAAGATTATAAAACCCTTTAAAGCGAGTAACAAGGCTTTAATGCCATGAGTGACTATAAATGGACTTTTCTTGCCAATCGATCACTTTCTCTTCATGTTTCCCAAGGCAAACAGTCAATTTTAATCGATTTTAATAAAAAATGTAAAAAAATTCAACTTTAAATTAATAACGAGATCATAAAACCATTTAAAGATGCGAATAAGGCTTTCGAAGGCATGAGTGACTGCAAATGGACTTTTCTTTTCAATGGATGGCTTTCGCTTCACGTTTCCCGAGGTAAACATTCAATTACAATCTGTCTTAATGAAAAATGTAAAAAAATACAAGTTAAAATCAATAATAAGATTATAAAACCCTTTAAAGCGAGTAATAAGGCTTTAGATGCTATGAGTGACTATAAATGAACTTTTCTTGTCAATCGATCACTTTCACTTCACGTTTCTCAAGGTAAACATTCAATTTTAATCTGTTTTAGTGAAAAATGTAAAAAAATTCAACTTTAAATTAATAACGAGATCATAAAACCATTTAAAGAGGGGAATCAGGCTTTCCAAGACGTGAGTGACTGCAAATGGACTTTTCTTGTCAATGGATAGGTTTCGCTTCACGTTTCCTGAGATAAACATTCAATTACAATCTGTCTTAATGAAAAATGTAAAAAAATACAAGTTAAAATCAATAATGAGATTATAAAAGCCTTTAAGGCGAGTAATAAGGCTTTTGAAGCCTTGAGTGACTATAAATGGCCTTTACTTGTCAATCGATCACTTTCACCTCACGTTTCTCAAGGTAAACATTCAATTACAATCTGTCTTAACGAAAAATGTAAAAAAATGCAAGTTAAAATCAATAATGAGATTATAAAAGCCTTTAAGGCGAGTAATAAGGCTTTTGAAGCCATGAGTGACTATAAAAGGCCTTTTCTTGTCAATCGATTGCTTTCACTTCACGTTTCTCAAGGTAAATATTCAATTATAATATGTTTTAATGAAAAATGTAAAAGAATTGAACTTTAAATTAATAACGAGATCATAAAACCATTTAATGAGGGGAATAAGGCTTTCGGAGGCATGAGTGACTGCAAATGGACTTTTCTTGTCAATGGATGGCTTTCGCTTCACGTTTCCCGATCTAAACATTCAATTACAATCTGTCTTAATGAAAAATGTAAAAAAATACAAGTTAAAATCAATAATAAGATTATAAAACCCTTTAAGGCGAGTAATAAGGCTTTTGAAGCCATGAGTGACTATAAATAAAATTTTCTTATCAATCGATCGCTTTCACCTCAAGTTTCTCAAGGTAAACAGTCAATTTTAATCTGTTTTAGTGAAAAATGTAAAAAAATTTAATTTAAAATTAATAACGATATTATAAAACCATTTAAAGAGGGGAGTAAGGCTTTCGAAGGCATGAGTGACTGCAAATGGACTTTTCTTTTCAATGGATGGCTTTCGCTTCACGTTTCCTGAGGTAAATATTCAATTACAATCTGTCTTAATGAAAAATGTAAAAACATACAAGTTAAAATCAATAATAAGATTATAAAACCCTTTAAAGCGAGTAATAAGGCTTTAGATGCCATGAGTGACTATAAATGGACTTTTCTTGTGAATCGATCACTTTGTTTTCACGTTTCCCAAGGCAAACATTCAATTTTAATTAGTTTTAATGAAAAATGTAAAAAAATTAAACTTTAAATTGATAACGAGATCATAAAACCATTTAAAGATGGGAATAAGGCTTTCGAAGGTATGAGTGACTGCAAATGGACTTTTCTTGTCAATGGATGGCTTTCGCTTTACGTTTCCCGAGGTAAACATTCAATTACAATCTGTCTTAATGAAAAATGTAAAAAAATACAACTTAAAATCAATAAGAAGATTATAAAACCCTTTAAAGCGAGTAATAAGGCTTTAGATGCCATGAGTGACTATAAATGGACTTTTCTTGTCAATCGATCACTTTCACTTCACGTTTCCCAAGGCAAACATTTAATTTTAATCGGTTTTAATGAAAAGTGTAAAAAAATTCAACTTTAAATTAATAACGAGATCATAAAACCATTTAAAGATGCGAATAAGGCTTTCGAAGGCATGAGTGACTGCAAATGGACTTTTCTGTTCAATTGATGGCTTTCGCTTCACGTTTCTCGAGGTAAATATTCAATTACAATCTGTTTTAATGAAAAATGTAAAAAAAAAACAAGTTAAAATCAATAATAAGATTATAAAACCCTTTAAAGCGAGTAACAAGGCTTTAATGCCATGACTGACTATAAATGGACTTTTCTTGCCGATCGATCACTTTCTCTTCACGTTTCCCAAGGCAAACAGTCAATTTTAATCGATTTTAATGAAAAATGTAAAAAAATTCAACCTTAAATTAATAACGAGATCATAAAACCATTTAAAGAGGGGAATAAGGCTTTCGAAGGCATGAGTGACTGCAAATGGACTTTTCTTGTTAGTGGATGGCTTTCGCTTCATGTTTCCCGAGGTAAACATTCAATTACAATCTGTCTTAATGAAAAATGTAAAAAAATACAACTTAAAATCAATAATAAGATTATAAAAACTTTTAAAGCAAGTAATAAGGCTTTAGATGCCATGATTGACTATAAATGGACTTTTCTTGTCAAGCGATTACTTTCACTTCACGTTTCTCAAGGCAAACATTCAATTTTAATCGGTTTTAATGAAAAATGTAAAAAAATTCAACTTTAAATTAATAACGAGATCATAAAACGATTTAAAGATGCGAATAAGGCTTTCGAAGGCATGAGTGACTGCAAATGGACTTTTCTTGTAAATGGATGGCTTTCGCTTCACGTTTCCCGAGGTAAACATTCAATTACTATCTGTCTTAATGAAAAATGTAAAAAATACAACTTAAAATCAATAATAAGATTATAAAACCCTTTAAAGCGAGTAATAAGGTTTTAGATGCCATGAGTGACTATAAATGGACTTTTCTTGTCAATCGATTACTTTCACTTCACGTGTCTCAAGGCAAACATTCAATTTTAATCTGTTTTAGTGAAAAATGTAAAAAAATTGAACTTTAAATTAATAACGAGATCATAAAACCATTTAAAGAGGGGAATCAGGTTTTCCAAGGGATGAGTGACTGCAAATGGACTTTTCTTGTCAATGCATAGGTTTCGCTTCACGTTTCCTGAGATAAACATTCAATTACAATCTGTCTTAATGAAAAATGTAAAAAAATACAAGTTAAAATCAGTAATAAGATTATAAAACTTTTTAAGGCGAGTAATAAGGCTTTTCAAGCCTTGAGTGACTATAAATGGCCTTTTCTTGTCAATCGATCGCTTTCACCTCACGTTTCTCAAGGTAAACATTCAATTACAATCAGTCTTCATGAAAAATGTAAAAAAATACAAGTTAAAATCAATAATGAGATTATAAAAGCCTTTAAGGCGAGTAATAAGGCTTTTCAAGCCATGAGTGACTATAAATTGCCTTTTCTTGTCAATCGATCGCTTTCACCTCACGTTTCTCAAGGTAAACAATCAATTTTAATCTGTTTTAATGAAAAATGTAAAAAATTCAATTTAAAATTAATAACGAGATCATAAAACCGTTTAAATAGGGGAATATGGCTTTCGAAGCCATGAGTGACTGCAAATGGACTTTTCTTTTCAGTGGATGGCTTTCGCTTCACGTTTCCCGCGGTAAATATTCAATTACAATCTGTTTTAATGAAAAATGTAAAAAATACAAGTTAAAATCAATAATAAGATTATAAAACCCTTTAAAGCGAGTAATAAGGCTTTTGAAGCCATGAGTGACTATAAATTGCCTTTTCTTGTCAATCGATCGCTTTCACCTCACGTTTCTCAAGGTAAACAGTCAATTTTAATCTGTTTTAATGAAAAATGTAAAACATTCAATTTAAAATTAATAACGAGATCATAAAACCGTTTAAAGAGGGGAATAAGGCTTTCGAAGGCATGGGTGACTGCAAATGAACTTTTCTTTTCAATGGATGGCTTTCGCTTCACGTTTCCCGATGTAAATATTCAATTACAATCTGTTTTAATGAAAAATGTAAAAAATACAAGTTAAAATCAATAATAAGATTATAAAACCCTTTAAAGCGAGTAACAAGGCTTTAATGCCATGAGTGACTATAAATCGACTTTTCTTGCCAATCGATCACTTTCTCTTCACGTTTCCCAAGGCAAACAGTCAATTTTAATCGATTTTAATGAAAAATGTAAAAAAATTCAACCTTAAATTAATAACGAGATCATAAAACCATTTAAAGATGAGAATAAGGCTTTCGAAGGCATGAGTGACTGCAAATGGACTTTTCTTGTCAATGGATAGCTTTCGCTTCACGTTTCCCAAGGTAAACATTCAATTACAATATGTCTTAATGAAAAATGTAAAAAAATACAACTTAAAATCAATAATAAGATTATAAAACCCTTTAAAGCGAGTAATAAGGCTTTAGATGCCATGAGTGACTATATGTGAGACCCTGTCAAGGTCGATTAAAAGACGGTATTGTATCGAGTGGTACAACTAAGTTAAATCGAGCCTTGAACTAGTTCAAATAGAAATTCTAAGAGGAATTTGAAAATTTTAAAACCCACAGAATGACTTAGAATAGTGATTTGGAGTTCAAGGTCCAGTTTGAAGTCCATCAGAAAATTGACCAATTAGGGACAAAACGGTAATTTTACCATTTGATGAGTAAATGGAGATTTTTAGCCAAGATTTGATCACATTTGACCAAGAATAATTATATGAAATATAATTATGATTATTGGAGTATAAAATGATGTTTAGTAGTGAAAAATTGTGATTCTCGGTATTTATGGAGCAGAAGGGCAAAATGGTAATTTTGCCACTAGTGGACTAAACGAAAATTTTTTTAAACAATTTTTGCCCCATTTGGTTAATATTGATCAATATTAGTGTTATTTTAGGTTGAAAAGTAGAAATAATGAGATTCCGGTACATTTCGGAGTATAAGGGCAAAATCGTAATTTTTTTGTCTCGGGGGCAAATCAGTAAAATTTTCAGCCCAGCACTTGTCAAGACCAAGGGATTTTAATTGTGGTAGGATTGGATAAATACCAGAATATTTGTGGTGGAAAATTAAGAAGAAAAAGTCAAAAAGTTAAAAATTTGGCCAATAAGCATGTGACACATGGCATGCTTGATTATTTTATTATTTTCTATAGAAATCAGCCCATTAAATCCCCAATTCCCTCACCATATTCGGCCTAGACATCCAGCAACCAGAAAAAAGGAAGAACAAAAGGAAAAACAAGAAAACCTAGGTGGAAATTCAAAGAAAAAGTGAAGAAATCAAGGAAACAAGCTAGGTAAGTTAAAATTTCTTTAATTCTCCTTGATACCTAGCTTACCCATACTTTTGTTCTTGATTTCCATGGTTGAATATTGAGTTATCATGATGAATTCAATTCTGAAAAATGGGTATGGAAGAGGAATTGTTGTTGGAATAATTTGATTTTAGACTATGTTAGTGTTTAGGGATAGTTAAGCATGGTTATGAACAAAAACACAAAAGAAATATTTAATTTCTCTAGGGTTCCTTGTTGGCTGAACCATGAGGGCTGAATATCAATGGGGGATTGTTTTTATTTCAAGGAAAATGGCATGGAAAATGATGAAGTAAGGTGAAACGGTTATGTAGAAAAAATTCGATGCTAGTACACCAAATGACCAAATTTTTTTCTATAAGGAATTGTGAGGGTTCTAATGCTGAATTTGGCTTTATTTAAATGTATGTGGTAAATTAAGGTATTAGAGGAGAAATGAATTAATTTGGAGGTGATTTGGACACAATCGCCGATTAATCGGGTGATCGGTCGAATTTAATCGATACCGTGATTAAGCGGTAATCGGGTATATTTGTGCATTTACATATCAAGCATTAGTAGTTTAAATTAATTTATATCAATTTAGGGACAATATAGTAAATTCCTCAACTTTGTTATTTGTCAAGGTGGTGAGACATCCGGAAAAGGCAAAGGAATTGCGCCTGAGGACTATTAGTCAGAGTTCACCCGAAATCCGAATTTTTCGATACCTGTGAGTGGACTGCCTATCAAAATTGTTTTGGAAATATGACTGTTTTGAACAAAGTGTTTGAATGATTTTATGCAATTTTTCATGAAAATGAATGCCTTGGGAACAAGCTTTTGAGAAAAGGTTTATGCTATGAAATGTGGTTATTATGGATTTCTATGTGGCTGCATTATGTTGATATACATATATGCTTGAATATAATGTTGTGTAATTATGTTGACTCGGTTATGTGCGAGTAGGGAGTGTGCATAAGCCGAGGATGACCCGGTTATGTGCGAGTAGGGAGTGCGCATAACCCGATGATGACCCGATTATGTGCGAGTAGGGAGTGCGCATAATCCGGTGATGACCCAGCCATGTGCGAGTAGGGAGTGCGCATGAGCTGGTGATGATGATGATGGGTTGGTGAGATGATGACGATGGGTATATACGTATATATATATATATATATATATATATATATATATATATATATATATACATATGTAAATGTGTGTGATATAGCAAATTGATGGACAATGATTTATGGTTGTAATGTACGTAAAATTTGACACATTATACTTTGAGAATTTTCATGAATGTTAGGTTGATTTTATTAGTTTAGTAGGATGGCTTTTGTTGAGTGAGGAAAAATGTTTCTCTTGTTGCTTTGTTTTCACTGCATCGAAATTCATGCTCGCTGTAGCGAAAAACTCTAGGGTTTGGAGGGGTTTTAAATAGGAATGAACTAAATTGCATTGTTTGAAACAAGTGCATCATGATTTTAAATTTTTCCTAATTGTTGCTTGTTCCCTTCCTTGTTCACTCACTGGGTTTATACTCACCATTTTCAAATTCATGTTTTCAGATCACGAGGTAGCCGATAATTAGGACGAGGTGTCCTTGTAGATCTGTGTACATCTTCTGGTAGGTGTCTCGGCATTCGGTAGCTGTATATCCATCTGAGTCACTCCGCTGGAGGTCGAGTATTACTTTGTTATGTATAGATGAACTTAAATGTAAATTTTAAAAGAGTAATGCCAGTACGAGTTGTCAATGTATATTACTATTTTGACTCAAAGTCATGAAATAGGACTTAGTGATAATAAATAGAATCATAAGTAAAATAAATAATAGGCTTGCTTGGGTTTAGTGGATTACGTCCATTGGACCCATGCGCCGGTCATGACCCGGAATTTGGGTCGTGACAGTATTGGTATCAGAGCCCTAGGTTTGTCTAGGTCCTAGAACTTCCTTTTTGTTAGTCCAGCGGAGAGTCGGGTCTTTATGTGGGAACTTCAGTTGTAAAGTGTGAACCGCGGCACATTTTACAACCAAATGACCGCATAGATTCCCTATCTTAGAAACCACCTGTTGCTTTAAGTATGATTATAATATGTGTTTAATAACAGGCGTTTGCTTTTGTCTAGGTAAGAATGCCGCCTAAGACACGAGCCGCCTCAAGACGAGCAGGGGAGCAAGATGTTCCTATTGAGATGGCAGATAGACCACGGGCATCCACCCAGAGAGGCCGAGGTAGACGTGGCAGGGTCACTAGGCCGGTGGGGTTGGATACGCCTGTGAGTAGGCAAGAAGAGGGACAGTCCTCAGGTGATGTAGATAGACACCCAGCTAGGGGTATTACTATTGAGGATTTGGCGGCAGGCCTACAGGGAGTTAACCGGGTTGTAGAGATGATGGCGACCCGCATGGAAGATATACAAAGGGTGGTAGAGGGGAGACCTACAATACAAGAATCCCCTAGCTCCCAAGGACAGGCCGATCACCAACATCATGAGGAGGAGAGGGGACATCTAGATATTTCTCTTCCTGACTTTCTCAAGCTTAAGCCTCCAACATTTTCAGGGTCTGATGCATCGGAGAAACCCCAGGTTTTCTTGGATAAGATGGAGAAAATTTGTAAAGCCTTGGGATGTTCTAGTGTTCGGTCAGTTGAGCTAGCCGCCTTCCAATTAGAGGATGTGGCGCAGGAATGGTATAGCTCTTTATGTAGAGGCAGACCGACTAATGCAACACCGTTGGCCTGGAGTGAGTTCAGTGTAGCCTTCTTAGATCGATTCTTACCACTCAGTGTGCGTAATGCTAGAGCTAGAGAGTTTGAGACTTTGGTACAGACTTCAAGCATGACGGTGTCTGAGTATGACATCAAGTTCACGCAGCTAGCTCGTTATGCGCCCTATCTCGTTTCTACTGAGGAGATGAAGATTCAGAGGTTTGTGGATGGGTTAGTGGAGCCATTATTTAGGGCTGTGGCATCCCGAGATTTCACTACCTATTCTGCAGCAGTGGATCGTGCTCAACGCATCGAGATGAGGACCAGTGAGAGTAGGGCTGCGAGGGATAGAGCAAAAAGGGGCAAGACAGAGGGTTATCAGGGCCGTAGAGATTTCAGCGGTGGTGGTTCATCTTCTAGCCGTCAGGGTCCACAGAGGGACTCACGGTTCCCTCAGCAGGGGAGTGACGCACCTGGTGCTAATATTAGGGTGGGACAGAGAACCTTCAGTTCTAGGAGGCAGCAAGATTCTAGACAGAGTAGTCAAGTTATTCGCTCTTGTGATACTTGTGGGAGACGACATAGTGGACGGTGCTTCCTTACTACAAAAACTTGTTACGGGTGCGGTCAACCTGGGCATATTAGGAGGGATTGTCCGATGGCACATCAATCACCAGATTCTGCTCGTGGTTCCACCCAGCCAGCTTCATCTGCTCCGTCAGTTGCTGTCTCATCTGGCCGGGAGGTTAGTGGATCGAGAGGTAGAGGTGCGGGTACTTCCTCTCAAGGCAGACCATCTGGGTCCGGACATCAAAGTTCTATTGGTAGAGGCCAAGCGAGGGTGTTTGCTTTAACACAGCAGGAGGCTCAAACATCCAATGCCGTGGTCTCAGGTATTCTCTCCGTTTGTAATATGAATGCTCGAGTACTATTTGATCCTGGTGCTACCCATTCTTTTATCTCTCCATGTTTTGCATCTCGGTTGGGTAGAGGTCGTGTTAGGAGAGAGGAACAATTAGTGGTGTCTACTCCTTTAAAGGAGATATTTGTGGCCGAGTGGGAATATGAGTCTTGTGTAGTGCGAGTCAAGGACAAAGACACTTCGGTGAATCTAGTGGTGCTAGACACCTTAGACTTTGATGTAATCTTGGGGATGAATTGGTTATCACCCTGTCATGCTAGTGTGGACTGTTATCATAAATTGGTTAGATTTGATTTCCCCGGTGAACCATCATTTAGTATTCAGGGGGATAGGAGTAATGCTCCAACCAATTTGATATCGGTCATATCTGCCAGAAGATTATTACGACAGGGTTGTATAGGTTACTTGGCTGTTGTAAAGGATAGTCAGGCAAAGATTGGAGATGTAACTCAAGTGTCGGTGGTGAAGGAGTTCGTGGATGTATTTCCTGAGGAGCTACCAGGTTTGCCTCCTGAACGGGAGGTTGAGTTTTGCATAGATTTGATTCCCGACACTAGACCTATATCCATACCCCCATATAGAATGGCACCTGCAGAGCTTAAAGAGCTTAAGGATCAGTTGGAGGATTTGTTGGATAAAGGTTTCATACGACCTAGTGTATCCCCATGGGGAGCACCAGTGTTATTTGTGAAGAAGAAAGATGGGTCACTTAGGTTGTGCATTGATTATCGACAGCTTAATAAAGTGACGGTGAAGAATAAATATCCTCTCCCAAGGATAGATGATTTATTTGATCAACTACAAGGAGCACAATGTTTTTCTAAGATAGATCTGCGATCTGGGTACCATCAGTTGAGAATCCGGAACGAAGATATACCCAAGACCGCATTTCGAACAAGATATGGGCACTATGAGTTCTTAGTGATGTCATTTGGGCTCACGAATGCTCCTGCAGCCTTTATGGATTTGATGAACCGAGTGTTCAAACCTTATTTGGATAAGTTTGTAGTGGTGTTTATTGATGATATTTTGATATATTCAAAGAGTCGAGAGGAGCATGAGCAGCATCTTAAGATAGTGCTCCAAATTTTGAGAGAACATCGATTGTATGCTAAGTTCTCCAAGTGTGAGTTTTGGCTCGAAAGTGTTGCATTCTTGGGGCATGTGGTATCTAAGGAGGGGATACGAGTTGATACAAAGAAAATTGAAGCAGTGGAAAAATGGCCAAGGCCAACATCAGTTACGGAGATTAGAAGCTTTGTGGGTTTAGCTGGCTATTATCGTCGCTTTGTGAAAGACTTCTCCAAAATAGTTGCCCCTTTGACTAAGCTGACACGTAAAGATACAAAATTTGAGTAGTCTGATGCTTGTGAGAATAGTTTTGAGAAGCTTAAGGCATGTCTCACAACAGCTCCAGTGTTAAGCCTGCCGCAAGGCACAGGGGGTTACACGGTGTTTTGTGATGCATCGGGGGTTGGTTTAGGATGTGTATTGATGCAACATGGGAAGGTGATTGCGTATGCATCTAGGCAACTTAAAAGGCATGAGCAGAATTACCCCATACACGATTTGGAAATGGCAGCAATCGTGTTTGCCTTAAAGATTTGGAGACATTACTTGTATGGTGAGACTTGCGAGATATACACGGATCACAAAAGTCTGAAGTATATATTTCAGCAGAGGGATCTTAACTTACGGCAACGTAGATGGATGGAGTTGCTAAAGGATTATGATTGTACTATTCTTTATCATCCCGGTAAGGCCAATGTAGTGGCGGATGCTTTGAGTCGAAAATCAATGGGAAGCTTGGCACATATTTCCATTGGTAGGAGATCGTTGGTTAGAGAGATTCATAGCTTGGGAGACATAGGTGTGCGTTTGGAAGTTGCGGAGACAAATGCTTTGCTAGCACACTTTAGAGTGAGGCCTATCTTAATGGACAGGATTAAAGAAGCACAAAGTAAAGATGAATTTGTGATTAAGGCCTTAGAGGATCCTCAGGGTAGGAAAGGAAAAATGTTTACTAAAGGCACAGATGGAGTGTTGAGGTATGGAACCAGACTTTATGTGCCTGATGGTGACGGGTTGAGGAGAGAAATATTGGAGGAAGCTCACATGGCAGCTTATGTGGTACATCCAGGGGCTACAAAAATGTATCAAGATTTGAAAGAGGTGTATTGGTGGGAAGGACTTAAGAGAGATGTAGCTGAGTTTGTCTCCAAGTGCCTGGTTTGTCAGCAGGTTAAGGCCGAGCATCAAAAGCCTGCAGGGCTACTACAGCCATTACCAGTACCCGAGTGGAAGTGGGAACATATTGCTATGGACTTTGTAACGGGTTTGCCTCGAACCAGTGGGGGATATGATTCAATTTGGATAGTAGTGGACCGGTTAACAAAGTCAGCTCATTTTCTTCCGGTTAAGACTACTTATGGGGCTGCCCAATATGCTCGAGTTTATGTGGATGAGATAGTGCGACTACATGGTATTCCCATTTCTATAGTATCTGACAGAGGAGCTCAGTTTACTAGTAGGTTTTGGGGAAAGTTGCAAGAAGCATTGGGCACTAAGTTGGATTTCAGCACAGCTTTCCACCCTCAGACTGATGGACAATCTGAACGGACCATACAGACATTGGAGGATATGTTGAGGGCTTGTGTGATAGACCTTGGTGTCAGGTGGGAACAATATCTACCCTTAGTGGAATTTGCCTACAACAACAGTTTCCAAACTAGCATCCAAATGGCACCATTTGAGGCCTTATATGGACGAAGATGTAGGTCACCCATTGGATGGCTAGAGGTGGGAGAAAGGAAACTTTTGGGGCCTGAATTGGTGCAGGATGCAACCGAGAAAATACACATGATCCGTCAGAAGATGTTAACAGCACAAAGTAGACAGAAATCATATGCTGATAACCGACGGAGAGACTTGGAGTTCCAAGTAGGAGATCATGTATTTTTGAAAGTTTCGCCAACTAAAGGGGTAATGAGGTTTGGCAAGAAAGGGAAGTTAAGTCCTCGGTATATAGGGCCATTCGAGATCTTAGAAAAGGTTGGAGCGGTGGCTTATCGTTTGGCATTACCACCAGACCTCTCTAATATTCATCCCGTGTTTCATGTGTCCATGCTTAGGAAGTACAACCCAGATCCATCACATGTAATACGGTATGAAACTATTCAGTTGCAAGATGATCTAACCTATGAGGAACAACCGGTAGCTATCCTTGATAGGCAAGTTAAAAAGCTCCGTTCAAAGGATGTAGCCTCAGTGAAAGTGTTGTGGCGGAATCACACTAGCGAGGAGGTAACGTGGGAAGCTGAGGATGAGATGCGGACAAAGCATCCACACCTCTTCGATATGTAAAGGTAAGCCACTCTACATTGAATTTAAATTCGGGGACCGAATTTTTATTAGTGGGGGAGAATGTGAGACCCTGTCAAGGTCGATTAAAAGACGGTATTGTATCGAGTGGTACAACTAAGTTAAATCGAGCCTTGAACTAGTTCAAATAGAAATTCTAAGAGGAATTTGAAAATTTTAAAACCCACAGAATGACTTAGAATAGTGATTTGGAGTTCAAGGTCCAGTTTGAAGTCCATCAGAAAATTGACCAATTAGGGACAAAACGGTAATTTTACCATTTGATGAGTAAATGGAGATTTTTAGCCAAGATTTGATCACATTTGACCAAGAATAATTATATGAAATATAATTATGATTATTGGAGTATAAAATGATGTTTAGTAGTGAAAAATTATGATTCTCGGTATTTATGGAGCAGAAGGGCAAAATGGTAATTTTGCCACTAGTGGACTAAACGAAAATTTTTTTAAACAATTTTTGCCCCATTTGGTTAATATTGATCAATATTAGTGTTATTTTAGGTTGAAAAGTAGAAATAATGAGATTCCGGTACATTTCGGAGTATAAGGGCAAAATCGTAATTTTTTTGTCTCGGGGGCAAATCAGTAAAATTTTCAGCCCAGCACTTGTCAAGACCAAGGGATTTTAATTGTGGTAGGATTGGATAAATACCAGAATATTTGTGGTGGAAAATTAAGAAGAAAAAGTCAAAAAGTTAAAAATTTGGCCAATAAGCATGTGACACATGGCATGCTTGATTATTTTATTATTTTCTATAGAAATCAGCCCATTAAATCCCCAATTCCCTCACCATATTCGGCCTAGACATCCAGCAACCAGAAAAAAGGAAGAACAAAAGGAAAAACAAGAAAACCTAGGTGGAAATTCAAAGAAAAAGTGAAGAAATCAAGGAAACAAGCTAGGTAAGTTAAAATTTCTTTAATTCTCCTTGATACCTAGCTTACCCATGCTTTTGTTCTTGATTTCCATGGTTGAATATTGAGTTATCATGATGAATTCAATTCTGAAAAATGGGTATGGAAGAGGAATTGTTGTTGGAATAATTTGATTTTAGACTATGTTAGTGTTTAGGGATAGTTAAGCATGGTTATGAACAAAAACACAAAAGAAATATTTAATTTCTCTAGGGTTCCTTGTTGGCTGAACCATGAGGGCTGAATATCAATGGGGGATTGTTTTTATTTCAAGGAAAATGGCATGGAAAATGATGAAGTAAGGTGAAACGGTTATGTAGAAAAAATTCGATGCTAGTACACCAAATGACCAAATTTTTTTCTATAAGGAATTGTGAGGGTTCTAATGCTGAATTTGGCTTTATTTAAATGTATGTGGTAAATTAAGGTATTAGAGGAGAAATGAATTAATTTGGAGGTGATTTGGACACAATCGCCGATTAATCGGGTGATCGATCGAATTTAATCGATACCGTGATTAAGCGGTAATCGGGTATATTTGTGCATTTACATATCAAGCATTAGTAGTTTAAATTAATTTATATCAATTTAGGGACAATATAGTAAATTCCTCAACTTTGTTATTTGTCAAGGTGGTGAGACATCCGGAAAAGGCAAAGGAATTGCGCCTGAGGACTATTAGTCAGAGTTCACCCGAAATCCGGATTTTTCGATACCTGTGAGTGGACTGCCTATCAAAATTGTTTTGGGAATATGACTGTTTTGAACAAAGTGTTTGAATGATTTTATGCAATTTTTCATGAAAATGAATGCCTTGGGAACAAGCTTTTGAGAAAAGGTTTATGCTATGAAATGTGGTTATTATGGATTTCTATGTGGCTGCATTATGTTGATATACATATATGCTTGAATATAATGTTGTGTAATTATGTTGACTCGGTTATGTGCGAGTAGGGAGTGTGCATAAGCCGAGGATGACCCGGTTATGTGCGAGTAGGGAGTGCGCATAACCCGGTGATGACCCGATTATGTGCGAGTAGGGAGTGCGCATAATCCGGTGATGACCCAGCCATGTGCGAGTAGGGAGTGCGCATGAGCTGGTGATGATGATGATGGGTTGGTGAGATGATGACGATGGGTATATACGTATATATATATATATATATATATATATATATATATATATATATATATATATATACATATGTAAATGTGTGTGATATAGCAAATTGATGGACAATGATTTATGGTTGTAATGTACGTAAAATTTGACACATTATACTTTGAGAATTTTCATGAATGTTAGGTTGATTTTATTAGTTTAGTAGGATGGCTTTTGTTGAGTGAGGAAAAATGTTTCTCTTGTTGCTTTGTTTTCACTGCATCGAAATTCATGCTCGCTGTAGCGAAAAACTCTAGGGTTTGGAGGGGTTTTAAATAGGAATGAACTAAATTGCATTGTTTGAAACAAGTGCATCATGATTTTAAATTTTTCCTAATTGTTGCTTGTTCCCTTCCTTGTTCACTCACTGGGTTTATACTCACCATTTTCAAATTCATGTTTTCAGATCACGAGGTAGCCGATAATTAGGACGAGGTGTCCTTGTAGATCTGTGTACATCTTCTGGTAGGTGTCTCGGCATTCGGTAGCTGTATATCCATCTGAGTCACTCCGCTGGAGGTCGAGTATTACTTTGTTATGTATAGATGAACTTAAATGTAAATTTTAAAAGAGTAATGCCAGTACGAGTTGTCAATGTATATTACTATTTTGACTCAAAGTCATGAAATAGGACTTAGTGATAATAAATAGAATCATAAGTAAAATAAATAATAGGCTTGCTTGGGTTTAGTGGATTACGTCCATTGGACCCATGCGCCGGTCATGACCCGGAATTTGGGTCGTGACACTATAAATGGACTTTTCTTGTCAATCGATCACTTTCACTTCTCGTTTCTCAAGGTAAACATTCAATTTTAATCTGTTTTAGTGAAAAATGTAAAAAAATTGAACTTTAAATTAATAACGAGATCATAAAACCATTTAAAGAGGGGAATAAGGCTTTCGAAGGCATGAGTGACTGCAAATGGACTTTTCTTGTCAGTGGATGGCTTTCGCTTCACGTTTCCCGAGGTAAACATTCAATTACAATCTGTCTTAATGAAAAATGTAAAAAAATACAACTTAAAATCAATAATAAGATTATAAAACCTTTTAAAGCGAGTAATAAGGCTTTAGATGCCATGAGTGACTATAAATGGACTTTTCTTGTCAATCGATTGCTTTCACTTCACGTTTCTCAAGGCAAACATTCAATTTTAATCGGTTTTAATGAAAAATGTAAAAAAATTCAACTTTAAATTAATAACGAGATCATAAAACCATTTAAAGATGCGAATAAGGCTTTCGAAGGCATGAGTGACTGCAAATGGACTTTTCTTGTAAATGGATGGCTTTCGCTTCACGTTTCCCGAGGTAAACATTCAATTACAATCTGTCTTAATGAAAAATGTAAAAAAATACAACTTAAAATCAATAATAAGATTATAAAACCCTTTAAAGCGAGTAATAAGGCTTTAGATGCCATGAGTGACTATAAATGGACTTTTCTTGTCAATCGATTACTTTCACTTCACGTGTCTCAAGGCAAACATTCAATTTTAATCTGTTTTAGTCAAAAATGTAAAAAAATTGAACTTTAAATTAATAACGAGATCATAAAACCATTTAAAGAGGGGAATCAGGTTTTCCAAGGGATGAGTGACTGCAAATGGACTTTTCTTGTCAATGCATAGGTTTCGCTTCACGTTTCCTAAGATAAACATTCAATTACAATCTGTCTTAATGAAAAATGTAAAAAAATACAAGTTAAAATCAGTAATAAGATTATAAAACCCTTTAAGGCGAGTAATAAGGCTTTTGAAGCCTTGAGTGACTATAAATGGCCTTTTCTTGTCAATCGATCGCTTTCACCTTACGTTTCTCAAGGTAAACATTCAATTACAATCAGTCTTCATGAAAAATGTAAAAAAATACAAGTTAAAATCAATAATGAGATTATAAAAGCCTTTAAGGCGAGTAATAAGGCTTTTCAAGCCATTCGTGACTATAAATTGCCTTTTCTTGTCAATCGATCGCTTTCACCTCACGTTTCTCAAGGTAAACAATCAATTTTAATCTGTTTTAATGAAAAATGTAAAAAATTCAATTTAAAATTAATAACGAGATCATAAAACCGTTTAAAGAGGGGAATTAGGCTTTCGAAGGCATGAGTGACTGCAAATGGACTTTTCCTGTCAATGGATGGCTTTCGCTTTACGTTTCCTGAGCTAAACATTCAATTACAATCTGTCTTAATGAAAAATGTAAAAAAAATACAACTTAAAATCAATAATAAGATTATAAAACCCTTTAAAGCGAGTATTAAGGCTTTAGATGCCATGAGTGACTATAAATGGACTTTTCTTGTCAATCGATCACTTTCAATTCACGTTTTTCAAGGCAAACATTCAATTTTAATCAGTTTTAGTGAAAAATGTAAAAAAATTGAACTTTAAATTAATAACGAGATCATAAAACCATTTAAAGAAGGGAAAAAGGCTTTCGAAGGTATGAGTGACTGCAAATGGACTTTTCTTGTCAATGGATGGCTTTCGCTTCACGTTTCCCAAGGTAAACATTCAATTACAATCTGTCTTAATGAAAAATGTAAAGAAATACAACTTAAAATCAATAATAAGATTATAAAACCCTTAAAAGCGAGTAATAAGGCTTTAGATGCCATGAGTGACTATAAATGGACTTTTCTTGTCAATCGATCACTTTCACTTCACGTTTCCAAAGGTAAACATTCAATTTTAATCTGTTTTAGTGAAAAATTTAAAAAAATTGAACTTTAAATTAATAACGAGATCATAAAACCATTTAAAGAGGGGAATCAGGTTTTCCAAGGCATGAGTGACTGCAAATGGACTTTTCTTGTCAATGCATAGGTTTCGCTTCACGTTTCCTGATATAAACATTCAATTACAATCTGTCTTAATGAAAAATGTAAAAACATACAGGTTAAAATCAATAATAAGATTACAAAACCTTTTAAGGCGAGTAATAAGGCTTTTGAAGCCTTGAGTGACTATAAATGGCCTTTTCTTGTCAATCGATCGCTTTCACCTCACGTTTCTCAAGGTAAACAGTCAATTTTAATCTGTTTTAAAGAAAAATGTAAAAAAATTCAGTTTAAAATTAATAACGAGATCATAAAACCGTTTAAAGAAGGGAATAAGGCTTTCCAAGGCATGAGCGACTGCAAATGGACTTTTCTTATGAATGGATGGCTTTCGCTTCACGTTTCCCGAGGTAAACAATCAATTACAATCTGTCTTAACGAAAAATGTAAAGAATACAAGTTAAAATCAATAATATGATTATAAAACCCTTTAAAGCGAGTAATAAGGCTTTAATGCCATGAGTGACTATAAATGGACTTTTCTTGTCAATCGATCACTTTCTCTTCACGTTTCCCATGGCAAACATTCAATTTTAATTGGTTTTAATGAAAAATGTAAAAAAATTCAACTTTAAATTAATAACAAGATCATAAAACCATTTAAAGATGGGAATAAGGCTTTCGAAGGCATGAGTGACTGCAAATGGACTTTTCTTGTAAATGGATGGCTTTCGCTTCACGTTTCCCGAGGTAAACATTCAATTACAATCTGTCTTAATGAAAAATGTAAAAAAATACAACTTAAAATCAATAATAAGATTATAAAACCCTTTAAAGCGAGTAATAAGGCTTTAGATGCCATGAGTGACTATAAATGGACTTTTCTTGTCAATCGATTACTTTCACTTCACGTGTCTCAAGGCAAACATTCAATTTTAATCTGTTTTAGTCAAAAATGTAAAAAAATTGAACTTTAAATTAATAACGAGATCATAAAACCATTTAAAGAGGGGAATCAGGTTTTCCAAGGGATGAGTGACTGCAAATGGACTTTTCTTGTCAATGCATAGGTTTCGCTTCACGTTTCCTAAGATAAACAATCAATTACAATCTGTCTTAATGAAAAATGTAAAAAAATACAAGTTAAAATCAGTAATAAGATTATAAAACCCTTTAAGGCGAGTAATAAGGCTTTTGAAGCCTTGAGTGACTATAAATGGCCTTTTCTTGTCAATCGATCGCTTTCACCTTACGTTTCTCAAGGTAAACATTCAATTACAATCAGTCTTCATGAAAAATGTAAAAAAATACAAGTTAAAATCAATAATGAGATTATAAAAGCCTTTAAGGCGAGTAATAAGGCTTTTCAAGCCATGAGTGACTATAAATTGCCTTTTCTTGTCAATCGATCGCTTTCACCTCACGTTTCTCAAGGTAAACAATCAATTTTAATCTGTTTTAATGAAAAATGTAAAAAATTCAATTTAAAATTAATAACGAGATCATAAAACCGTTTAAAGAGGGGAATTAGGCTTTCGAAGGCATGAGTGACTGCAAATGGACTTTTCCTGTCAATGGATGGCTTTCGCTTTACGTTTCCTGAGCTAAACATTCAATTACAATCTGTCTTAATGAAAAATGTAAAAAAAATACAACTTAAAATCAATAATAAGATTATAAAACCCTTTAAAGCGAGTATTAAGGCTTTAGATGCCATGAGTGACTATAAATGGACTTTTCTTGTCAATCGATCACTTTCAATTCACGTTTTTCAAGGCAAACATTCAATTTTAATCAGTTTTAGTGAAAAATGTAAAAAAATTGAACTTTAAATTAATAACGAGATCATAAAACCATTTAAAGAAGGGAAAAAGGCTTTCGAAGGTATGAGTGACTGCAAATGGACTTTTCTTGTCAATGGATGGCTTTTGCTTCACGTTTCCCAAGGTAAACATTCAATTACAATCTGTCTTAATGAAAAATGTAAAGAAATACAACTTAAAATCAATAATAAGATTATAAAACCCTTAAAAGCGAGTAATAAGGCTTTAGATGCCATGAGTGACTATAAATGGACTTTTCTTGTCAATCGATCACTTTCACTTCACGTTTCCAAAGGTAAACATTCAATTTTAATCTGTTTTAGTGAAAAATTTAAAAAAATTGAACTTTAAATTAATAACGAGATTATAAAACCATTTAAAGAGGGGAATAAGGCTTTCGAAGGCATGAGTGACTGCAAATGGACTTTTCTTGTCAATGGATGGCTTTCGCTTCACGTTTACCGAGGTAAACATTCAATTACAGTCTGTCTTAACAAAAAATGTGAAAAAATACAAGTTAAAATCAATAATAAGATTATAAAACCCTTTAAAGCGAGTAATAAGGTTTTATAAGCTATGAGTGACTATAAATAGACTTTTCTTGTCAATCGGTCACTTTCACTTCACGTTTCCCAAGGCAAACATTCCATTTTAATCTGTTTGAATGAAAAATGTAAAAAAATTCAACTTTAAATTAATAACGAGATCATAAAACCATTTAAAGAGGGTAATAAGGCTTTCGAAGGCATGCGCGACTGCAAATGGACTTTTCTTGTCAATGGATGGCTTTCGCTTCATGTTTTCCAAGGTAAACATTCAATTACAATCTGTCTTAATGAAAAATGTAAAAAAATACAAGTTAAAATCAATAATAAGATTATAAAACCCTTTAAGGCGAGTAATAAGGCTTTTAAAGCCATGAGTGACTATAAATGGCCTTTTCTTGTCAATCGATCGCCTTCACCTCACGTTTCTCAAGGTAAACAATCAATTTTAATCTGTTTTAATGAAAAATGTAAAAACATTCAATTTAAAATTAATAACCATATCATAAAACCGTTTAAAGAGGGGAATAAGGCTTTCCAAGGCATGAGTGACTGCAAATGAACTTTTCTTGCCAATGGATAGCCTTCGCTTCACGTTTCCCGAGGTCAACATTCAATTACAATCTGTCTTAATGAAAAATGTTAAAAAATACAACTTAAAATCAATAATAAGATCAAAAAACCCTTTAAAGCGAGTAATAGGGCTTTTAGAAGCTATGAGTGACTATAAATGGACTTTTCTTGTCAATCGATCACTTTCACTTCACATTTCCCAAGGCAAACATTCAATTTTAATCTGTTTTAATGAAAAAATTTTAAAAAATTCAATATAAAATTAATAATGAGATCATAAAACCATTTAAAGAGGGGAATAAGGCTTTCGAAGGCATGAGTGACTGCAAATGGACTTTTCTTGTCAACGGATAGCTTTCGCTTAACGTTTCTCGAGGTAAACATTCAATTACAATCTTTCTTATTGAAAAATGTAAAAAAATACAAGTTAAAATCGATAATAAGATTATAAAACCCTTTAAGGCGAGTAATAAGGCTTTCGAAGCTATGAGTGACTATAAATGACCTTTTCTTATCAATCGTTGGCTTTCACTTCACGTTTCTCAAGGTAAACATTCAATTATAATATCTTTTAATGAAAAATGTAATAAAATTTATCTTTAAATTAATAACAAGATTATAAAACCATTTAAAGAGGGGATTAAGGCTTTCGAAGGTATGAGTGATCGCAAATAGACTTTTCTTATCAATGGATGGCTTTCGCTTCACGTTTCCCGAGGTAAACAATCAATTACAATCTGTCTTAATGAAAAATGTAAAGAATACAAGTTAAAATCAATAATAAGATTATAAAACCCTTTAAAGCGAGTAATAAGGCTTTAATGCCATGAGTGACTATAAATGGACTTTTCTTGTCAATCGATCACTTTCTCTTCACGTTTCCCAAGGCAAACATTCAATTTTAATTGGTTTTAATGAAAAATGTAAAAAAATTCAACTTTAAATTAATAACGAGATCATAAAACCATTTAAAGATGGTAATAAGGCTTTCGAAGGCATGAGTGACTGCAAATGGACTTTTCTTGTCAATGGATGGCTTTCGCTTCACGTTTCTCGAGGTAAACATTCAATTACAATCTGTCTTAATGAAAAATGTAAAAAAATACAACTTAAAATCAATAATAAGATTATAAAACCCTTTAAAGCGAGTAATAAGAGTTTAGATGCCATGAGTGACTATAAATGGACTTTTTTTGTCAATCGATCACTTTTACTTCACGTTTCTCAAGGCAAACATTCAATTTTAATCTGTTTTAATGAAAAATATAAAAAAATTCAACTTTAAATTAATAACGAGTTCATAAAACCATTTAAAGAGGGGAATAAGGCTTTCGAAGGCATGAGTGACTGCAAATGGACTTTTTTTGTCAATGGATAGCTTTCGCTTTACGTTTCTTGAGATAAACATTCAATTACAATCTGTCTTAATAAAAAATGTAAAAAAATACAAGTTAAAATCAATAATAAGATTATAAAACCCTTTAAGGCGAGTAATAAGGCTTTTGAAGCCATGAGTGACTATAAGTGGCCTTTTCCTGTCAATCGAATGCTTACACCTCACGTTTCTCAAGGTAAACAGTCAATTTTAATATGTTTTAGTGAAAAATATAAAAAAAATCAATTTAAAATTAATAACGAGATCATAAAACCATTTAAAGAGGGGAATAAGGCTTTCGAAGGCATGAGTGACAGCAAATAGACTTTTCTTGTCAATGGATGGCTTTCGCTTCAGGTTTTCCGAGGTAAACATTCAATTACAATCTGTCTTAATGAAAAATGTAAAAACATACAAGTTAAAATCAATAATAAGATTATAAAACCCTTTAAGGCGAGTAATAAGGCTTTTGAAGCCATGAGTGACTATAAATGGCCTTTTTTTGTCAATCGATCGCTTTCACCTCACGTTTCTCAAGGTAAACAGTCAATTTTAATCTGTTTTAATGAAAAATGTAAAACAATTCAATTTAAAATTAATAACGATATCATAAAACCGTTTAAAGAGGGGAATAAGGCTTTCGAAGGCTTGAGTGACTGCAAATCGACTTTTCTTGTCAATGGATGGCTTTCGCTTCACGTTTCCCGAGGTAAACATTCAATAAAAATCTGTCCTAATGAAAAATGGAAAGAAATACAAGTTAAAATTAATAATAAGATTATAAAACCTTTTTGAGGCGAGTAATAAGGCTTTTGAAGCTATGAGTGACTATAAATGAATTTATTTTGTCAATGGATGGCTTTTACTTCATGTTTACCCAAGGCAAACATTTAATTACAATATGTTTTAATGAAAAATGTAAAAAAATTCAACTTTAAATTAATAACGACATTATAAAACCATTTAAAGAGGGGAATAAGGCTTTCGAAGGCATGGGTGACTGCAAATGGACTTTTCTTGTCAATGGATGGCTTTCGCTTCACGTTTACCGAGGTAAACATTCAATTGCAGTCTGTCTTAATGAAAAATGTAAAAAAATATAAGTTAAAATCAATAATAAGATTATAAAACCCTTTAAAGCGAGTAATAAGGATTTATAAGCCATGAGTGACTATAAATAGAATTTTCTTGTCAGTAGGTCACTTTCACATCACGTTTCCCAATGCAAACATTCCATTTTAATCTGTTTTAACAAAAAATGTAAAAAAATTCAACTTTAAATTAATAACGAGATCATAAAACCTTTTTAAGAGGGTAAACAGGCTTTCGAAGGCATGAGTGACTGCAAATGGACTTTTCTTGTCAATGGATGGCTTTCGCTTCACGTTTCCCGAGGTAAACATTCAATTACAATCTGTCTTAATGAAAAATGTTAAAAAATACAACTTAAAATCAATAATAAGATCATAAAACCCTTTAAAGCGAGTAATAAGGCTTTATAAGCTATGAGCGACTATAAATGAACTTTTCTTGTCAATCGATCACTTTCACTTCACGTTTCCTAAGGCAAACATTCAATTTTAATCTGTTTTAATGAAAAATGTAAAAAAATTCAATTTAAAATTAATAACGAGATCATAAAACCATTTAAAGAGGGGAATAAGGCTTTCGAAGGCATGAGTGACTGCAAATGGACTTTTCTTGTCAATGGATAGCTTTCGCTTCACGTTTCTCGAGGTAAACATTCAATTACAATCTGTCTTAATGAAAAATGTAAAAAAATACAAGTTAAAATCAATAATAAGATTATAAAACCCTTTAAGGCGAGTAATAAGGCTTTTGAAGCCATGAGTGACTATAAATGCCCTTTTCTTGTCAATCGATCGCTTTCACCTCACGTTTCTCAAGGTAAGCAGTCAATTTTAATCTGATTTAATGAAAAATGTAAAAATATTCAAATTAAAATTAATAACGAGATCATAAAACCGTTTCAAGAGGGGAATAAGGCTTTCGAAGGCATGAGTGACTGCAAATGGACTTTTCTTGTCAATGGATGGCTTTCGCTTCACGTTTCCCGAGGTAAACATTCAATTACAATCTGTCTTAATGAAAAATGTAAAGAAATACAAGTTAAAATTAATAACAAGATTATAAAACCCTTTGAGGCGAGTAATAAGGCTTTTGAAGCTATGAGTGACTATAAATGAACTTATTTTGTCAATGGATGGCTTTTGCTTCATGTTTCCCAAGGCAAACATTTGATTACAATATGTTTTAATGAAAAATGTAAAAAAATTCAATCTAAAATTAATAACGAGATCATAAAACCGTTTCAAGAGGGGAATAAGGCTTTCGAAGGCATGAGTGACTGCAAATGGACTTTTCTTGTCAATGGATAGCTTTCACTTCACGTTTCTCGAGGTAAACATTCAATTACAATCTGTCTTAATGAAAAATGTAAAAAAATACAAGTTAAAATCGATAATAAGATTATAAAACCCTTTAAGGCGAGTAATAAGGCTTTTGAAGCCATGAGTGACTATAAATGACCTTTTCTTATCAATCGATCACTTTCACTTCACGTTTCTCAAGGTAAACATTCAGTTATAATATCTTTTAATGAAAAATGTAATCAAATTTATCTTTAAATTAATAACAAGATTATAAAACCATTTAAAGAGGGGATTAAGGCTTTCGAAGGCATGAGTGACTGCAAATGGACTTTTCTTGTCAATGGATGGCTTTCGCTTCACGTTTACCGAGGTAAACATTCAATTACAGTCTGTCTTAACAAAAAATGTGAAAAAATACAAGTTAAAATCAATAATAAGATTATAAAACCCTTTAAAGCGAGTAATAAGGTTTTATAAGCTATGAGTGACTATAAATAGACTTTTCTTGTCAATCGGTCACTTTCACTTCACGTTTCCCAAGGCAAACATTCCATTTTAATCTGTTTGAATGAAAAATGTAAAAAAATTCAACTTTAAATTAATAACGAGATCATAAAACCATTTAAAGAGGGTAATAAGGCTTTCGAAGGCATGCGTGACTGCAAATGGACTTTTCTTGTCAATGGATGGCTTTCGCTTCATGTTTTCCAAGGTAAACATTCAATTACAATCTGTCTTAATGAAAAATGTAAAAAAATACAAGTTAAAATCAATAATAAGATTATAAAACCCTTTAAGGCGAGTAATAAGGCTTTTAAAGCCATGAGTGACTATAAATGGCCTTTTCTTGTCAATCGATCACCTTCACCTCACGTTTCTCAAGGTAAACAATCAATTTTAATCTGTTTTAATGAAAAATGTAAAAACATTCAGTTTAAAATTAATAACCATATCATAAAACCGTTTAAAGAGGGGAATAAGGCTTTCCAAGGCATGAGTGACTGCAAATGAACTTTTCTTGCCAATGGATAGCCTTCGCTTCACGTTTCCCGAGGTCAACATTCAATTACAATCTGTCTTAATGAAAAATGTTAAAAAATACAACTTAAAATCAATAATAAGATCAAAAAACCCTTTAAAGCGAGTAATAGGGCTTTTAGAAGCTATGAGTGACTATAAATGGACTTTTCTTGTCAATCGATCACTTTCACTTCACATTTCCCAAGGCAAACATTCAATTTTAATCTGTTTTAATGAAAAAATTTTAAAAAATTCAATATAAAATTAATAATGAGATCATAAAACCATTTAAAGAGGGGAATAAGGCTTTCGAAGGCATGAGTGACTGCAAATGGACTTTTCTTGTCAACGGATAGCTTTCGCTTAACGTTTCTCGAGGTAAACATTCAATTACAATCTGTCTTATTGAAAAATGTAAAAAAATACAAGTTAAAATCGATAATAAGATTATAAAACCCTTTAAGGCGAGTAATAAGGCTTTCGAAGCTATGAGTGACTATAAATGACCTTTTCTTATCAATCGTTGGCTTTCACTTCACGTTTCTCAAGGTAAACATTCAATTATAATATCTTTTAATGAAAAATGTAATAAAATTTATCTTTAAATTAATAACAAGATTATAAAACCATTTAAAGAGGGGATTAAGGCTTTCGAAGGTATGAGTGATCGCAAATAGACTTTTCTTATCAATGGATGGCTTTCGCTTCATGTTTCCCGAGGTAAACAATCAATTACAATCTGTCTTAATGAAAAATGTAAAGAATACAAGTTAAAATCAATAATAAGATTATAAAACCCTTTAAAGCGAGTAATAAGGCTTTAATGCCATGAGTGACTATAAATGGACTTTTCTTGTCAATCGATCACTTTCTCTTCACGTTTCCCAAGGCAAACATTCAATTTTAATTGGTTTTAATGAAAAATGTAAAAAAATTCAACTTTAAATTAATAACGAGATCATAAAACCATTTAAAGATGGTAATAAGGCTTTCGAAGGCATGAGTGACTGCAAATGGACTTTTCTTGTCAATGGATGGCTTTCGCTTCACGTTTCTCGAGGTAAACATTCAATTACAATCTGTCTTAATGAAAAATGTAAAAAAATACAACTTAAAATCAATAATAAGATTATAAAACCCTTTAAAGCGAGTAATAAGAGTTTAGATGCCATGAGTGACTATAAATGGACTTTTTTTGTCAATCGATCACTTTTACTTCACGTTTCTCAAGGCAAACATTCAATTTTAATCTGTTTTAATGAAAAATATAAAAAAATTCAACTTTAAATTAATAACGAGTTCATAAAACCATTTAAAGAGGGGAATAAGGCTTTCGAAGGCATGAGTGACTGCAAATGGACTTTTTTTGTCAATGGATAGCTTTCGCTTTACGTTTCTTGAGATAAACATTCAATTACAATCTGTCTTAATAAAAAATGTAAAAAAATACAAGTTAAAATCAATAATAAGATTATAAAACCCTTTAAGGCGAGTAATAAGGCTTTTGAAGCCATGAGTGACTATAAGTGGCCTTTTCCTGTCAATCGAACGCTTACACCTCACGTTTCTCAAGGTAAACAGTCAATTTTAATATGTTTTAGTGAAAAATATAAAAAAAATCAATTTAAAATTAATAACGAGATCATAAAACCATTTAAAGAGGGGAATAAGGCTTTCGAAGGAATGAGTGACAGCAAATAGACTTTTCTTGTCAATGGATGGCTTTCGCTTCAGGTTTTCCGAGGTAAACATTCAATTACAATCTGTCTTAATGAAAAATGTAAAAACATACAAGTTAAAATCAATAATAAGATTATAAAACCCTTTAAGGCGAGTAATAAGGCTTTTGAAGCCATGAGTGACTATAAATGGCCTTTTTTTGTCAATCGATCGCTTTCACCTCACGTTTCTCAAGGTAAACAGTCAATTTTAATCTGTTTTAATGAAAAATGTAAAACAATTCAATTTAAAATTAATAACGATATCATAAAACCGTTTAAAAAGGGGAATAAGGCTTTCGAAGGCTTGAGTGACTGCAAATCGACTTTTCTTGTCAATGGATGGCTTTCGCTTCACGTTTCCCGAGGTAAACATTCAATAAAAATCTGTCCTAATGAAAAATGGAAAGAAATACAAGTTAAAATTAATAATAAGATTATAAAACCTTTTTGAGGCGAGTAATAAGGCTTTTGAAGCTATGAGTGACTATAAATGAATTTATTTTGTCAATGGATGGCTTTTGCTTCATGTTTCCCAAGGCAAACATTTAATTACAATATGTTTTAATGAAAAATGTAAAAAAATTCAACTTTAAATTAATAACGACATTATAAAACCATTTAAAGAGGGGAATAAGGCTTTCGAAGGCATGGGTGACTGCAAATGGACTTTTCTTGTCAATGGATGGCTTTCGCTTCACGTTTACCGAGGTAAACATTCAATTGCAGTCTGTCTTAATGAAAAATGTAAAAAAATATAAGTTAAAATCAATAATAAGATTATAAAACCCTTTAAAGCGAGTAATAAGGATTTATAAGCCATGAGTGACTATAAATAGAATTTTCTTGTCAGTAGGTCACTTTCACATCACGTTTCCCAATGCAAACATTCCATTTTAATCTGTTTTAACAAAAAATGTAAAAAAATTCAACTTTAAATTAATAACGAGATCATAAAACCTTTTTAAGAGAGTAAACAGGCTTTCGAAGGCATGAGTGACTGCAAATGGACTTTTCTTGTCAATGGATGGCTTTCGCTTCACGTTTCCCGAGGTAAACATTCAATTACAATCTGTCTTAATGAAAAATGTTAAAAAATACAACTTAAAATCAATAATAAGATCATAAAACCCTTTAAAGCGAGTAATAAGGCTTTATAAGCTATGAGCGACTATAAATGAACTTTTCTTGTCAATCGATCACTTTCACTTCACGTTTCCTAAGGCAAACATTCAATTTTAATCTGTTTTAATGAAAAATGTAAAAAAATTCAATTTAAAATTAATAACGAGATCATAAAACCATTTAAAGAGGGGAATAAGGCTTTCGAAGGCATGAGTGACTGCAAATGGACTTTTCTTGTCAATGGATAGCTTTCGCTTCACGTTTCTCGAGGTAAACATTCAATTACAATCTGTCTTAATGAAAAATGTAAAAAAATACAAGTTAAAATCAATAATAAGATTATAAAACCCTTTAAGGCGAGTAATAAGGCTTTTGAAGCCATGAGTGACTATAAATGCCCTTTTCTTGTCAATCGATCGCTTTCACCTCACGTTTCTCAAGGTAAGCAGTCAATTTTAATCTGATTTAATGAAAAATGTAAAAATATTCAAATTAAAATTAATAACGAGATCATAAAACCGTTTCAAGAGGGGAATAAGGCTTTCGAAGGCATGAGTGACTGCAAATGGACTTTTCTTGTCAATGGATGGCTTTCGCTTCACGTTTCCCGAGGTAAACATTCAATTACAATCTGTCTTAATGAAAAATGTAAAGAAATACAAGTTAAAATTAATAACAAGATTATAAAACCCTTTGAGGCGAGTAATAAGGCTTTTGAAGCTATGAGTGACTATAAATGAACTTATTTTGTCAATGGATGGCTTTTGCTTCATGTTTCCCAAGGCAAACATTTGATTACAATATGTTTTAATGAAAAATGTAAAAAAATTCAATTTAAAATTAATAACGAGATCATAAAACCGTTTCAAGAGGGGAATAAGGCTTTCGAAGGCATGAGTGACTGCAAATGGACTTTTCTTGTCAATGGATAGCTTTCACTTCACGTTTCTCGAGGTAAACATTCAATTACAATCTGTCTTAATGAAAAATGTAAAAAAATACAAGTTAAAATCGATAATAAGATTATAAAACCCTTTAAGGCGAGTAATAAGGCTTTTGAAGCCATGAGTGACTATAAATGACCTTTTCTTATCAATCGATCACTTTCACTTCACGTTTCTCAAGGTAAACATTCAGTTATAATATCTTTTAATGAAAATCGTAATCAAATTTATCTTTAAATTAATAACAAGATTATAAAACCATTTAAAGAGGGGATTAAGGCTTTCGAAGGCATGAGTGACTGCAAATGGACTTTTCTTGTCAATGGATGGCTTTCGCTTCACGTTTACCGAGGTAAACATTCAATTACAGTCTGTCTTAACAAAAAATGTGAAAAAATACAAGTTAAAATCAATAATAAGATTATAAAACCCTTTAAAGCGAGTAATAAGGTTTTATAAGCTATGAGTGACTATAAATAGACTTTTCTTGTCAATCGGTCACTTTCACTTCACGTTTCCCAAGGCAAACATTCCATTTTAATCTGTTTGAATGAAAAATGTAAAAAAATTCAACTTTAAATTAATAACGAGATCATAAAACCATTTAAAGAGGGTAATAAGGCTTTCGAAGGCATGCGTGACTGCAAATGGACTTTTCTTGTCAATGGATGGCTTTCGCTTCACGTTTACCGAGGTAAACATTCAATTACAGTCTGTCTTAACGAAAAATACAAGTTAAAATCAATAAAAAGATTATAAAACCCTTTAAGGCGAGTAATAAGGCTTTTGAAGCCATGAGTGACTATAAATGGCCTTTTCTTGTCAATCGATAGCCTTCACCTCACGTTTCTCAAGGTAAACAATCAATTTTAATCTGTTTTAATGAAAAATGTAAAAACATTCAATTTAAAATTAATAACCATATCATAAAACCGTTTAAAGAGGGGAATAAGGCTTTCCAAGGCATGAGTGACTGCAAATGGACTTTTCTTGTCAATGGATGGCTTTCGCTTCACGTTTACCGAGGTAAACATTCAATTACAGTCTGTCTTAACGAAAAATGTAAAAAAATACAAGTTAAAATCAATAATAAGATTATAAAACCCTTTAAAGCGAGTAATAAGGTTTTATAAGCTATGAGTGACTATAAATAGACTTTTCTTGTCAATCCGTCACTTTCACTTCACGTTTCCCAAGGAAAACATTCCATTTTAATCTGTTTGAATGAAAAATGTAAAAAAATTCAACTTTAAATTAATAACGAGATCATAAAACCATTTAAAGAGGGTAAGAAGGCTTTCGAAGGCATGCGTGACTGCAAATGGACTTTTCTTGTCAATGGATGGCTTTCGCTTCACGTTTTCCAAGGTAAACATTCAATTACAATCTGTCTTAATGAAAAATGTAAAAAAATACAAGTTAAAATCAATAATAAGATTATAAAACCCTTTAAGGCGAGTAATAAGGCTTTTAAAGCCATGAGTGACTATAAATGGCCTTTTCTTGTCAATCGATCGCCTTCACCTCACGTTTCTCACGGTAAACAATCAATTTTAATCTGTTTTAATGAAAAATGTAAGAACATTCAATTTAAAATCAATAACCATATCATAAAACCGTTTAAAGAGGGGAATAAGGCTTTCCAAGGCATGAGTGACTGCAAATGAACTTTTCTTGCCAATGGATAGCTTTCGCTTCACGTTTCCCGAGGTCAACATTCAATTACAATCTGTCTTAATGAAAAATGTTAAAAAATACAACTTAAAATCAATAATAAGATAAAAAAACCCTTTAAAGCGAGTAATAAGGCTTTTAGAAGCTATGAGTGACTATAAATGGACTTTTCTTGTCAATCGATCACTTTCACTTCACATTTCCCAAGGCAAACATTCAATTTTAATCTGTTTTAATGAAAAAATTTAAAAAAATTCAATTTAAAATTAAAAACGAGATCATAAAACCATTTAAAGAGGAGAATAAGGCTTTTGAAGGCATGAAAGACTGCAAATGGACTTTTCTTGTCAATGGATAGCTTTTGCTTCGCGTTTCTCGAAGTAAACATTCAATTACAATCTGTCTTAATGAAAAATGTAGAAAAATACAAGTTAAAATCGATAATAAGATTATAAAACCCTTTAAGGTGAGTAATAAGGCTTTTGAAGCCATGAGTGACTATAAATGACCTTTTCTTATCAATCGATCGCTTTGACTTCAAGTTTCTCAAGGTAAAAATTCAATTATAATATCTTTAAATGAAAAATGTAATAAAAGTTATCTTTAAATTAATAACAAGATTATAAAACCATTTAAAGAGGGGATTAAGGCTTTCGAAGGTATGAGTGATCGCAAATAGACTTTTCTTATCAATGGATGGCTTTCGCTTCACGTTTCTCGAGGTAAACAATCAATTACAATCTGTCTTAATGAAAAATGTAAAGAATACAAGTTAAAATCAATAATAAGATTATAAAACCCTTTAAAGCGAGTAATAAGGCTTCAATGCCATGAGTGACTATAAATGGACTTTTCTTGTCAATCGATCACTTTCTCTTCACGTTTCCCAAGGCAAACATTCAATTTTAATTGGTTTTAATGAAAAATGTAAAAAAATTCAACTTTAAATTAATAACGAGATCATAAAACCATTTAAAGATGGTAATAAGGCTTTCGAAGGCATGAGTGACTGCAAATGGACTTTTCTTGTCAATGGATGGCTTTCGCTTCACGTTTCTCGAGGTAAACATTCAATTACAATCTGTCTTAATGAAAAATGTAAAAAAATACAACTTAAAATCAATAATAAGATTATAAAACCCTTTAAAGCGAGTAATAAGGCTTTAGATGCCATGAGTGACTATAAATGGACTTTTTTTGTTAATCGATCACTTTTACTTCACGTTTCTCAAGGCAAACATTCAATTTTAATCTGTTTTAATGAAAAATATAAAAAAATTCAACTTTAAATTAATAACGAGTTCATAAAACCATTTAAAGAGGGGAATAAGGCTTTCGAAGGCATGAGTGACTGCAAATGGACTTTTTTTGTCAATGGATAGCTTTCGCTTTACGTTTCTTGAGATAAACATTCAATTACAATCTGTGTTAATGAAAAATGTAAAAAAATACAAGTTAAAATCAATAATAAGATTATAAAACCCTTTAAGGCGAGTAATAAGGCTTTTGAAGCCATGAGTGACTATAAGTGGCCTTTTCTTGTCAACCGAACGCTTACACCTCACGTTTCTCAAGGTAAACAGTCAATTTTAATATGTTTTAATGAAAAATGTAAAAAAAATCAATTTAAAATTAATAACGAGATCATAAAACCATTTAAAGAGGGGAATAAGGCTTTCGAAGGCATGAGTGACAGCAAATAGACTTTTCTTGTCAATGGATGGCTTTCGCTTCAGGTTTTCCGAGGTAAACATTCAATTACAATCTGTCTTAATGAAAAATGTAAAAACATACAAGTTAAAATCAATAATAAGATTATAAAACCCTTTAAGGCGAGTAATAAGGCTTTTGAAGCCATGAGTGACTATAAATGGCCTTTTCTTGTCAATCGATCGCTTTCACCTCACGTTTCTCAAGGTAAACAGTCAATTTTAATCTGTTTTAATGAAAAATGTAAAACAATTCAATTTAAAATTAATAACTATATCATAAAACCGTTTAAAGAGGGGAATAAGGCTTTCGAAGGCTTGAGTGACTGCAAATGGACTTTTCTTGTCAATGGATGGCTTTCGCTTCACGTTTACCGAGGTAAACATTCAATTACAGTCTGTCTTAACGAAAAATACAAGTTAAAATCAATAAAAAGATTATAAAACCCTTTAAGGCGAGTAATAAGGCTTTTGAAGCCATGAGTGACTATAAATGGCCTTTTCTTGTCAATCGATCGCCTTCACCTCACGTTTCTCAAGGTAAACAATCAATTTTAATCTGTTTTAATGAAAAATGTAAAAACATTCAATTTAAAATTAATAACCATATCATAAAACCGTTTAAAGAGGGGAATAAGGCTTTCCAAGGCATGAGTGACTGCAAATGGACTTTTCTTGTCAATGGATGGCTTTCGCTTCACGTTTACCGAGGTAAACATTCAATTACAGTCTGTCTTAACGAAAAATGTAAAAAAATACAAGTTAAAATCAATAATAAGATTATAAAACCCTTTAAAGCGAGTAATAAGGTTTTATAAGCTATGAGTGACTATAAATAGACTTTTCTTGTCAATCGGTCACTTTCACTTCACGTTTCCCAAGGAAAACATTCCATTTTAATCTGTTTGAATGAAAAATGTAAAAAAATTCAACTTTAAATTAATAACGAGATCATAAAACCATTTAAAGAGGGTAATAAGGCTTTCGAAGGCATGCGTGACTGCAAATGGACTTTTCTTGTCAATGGATGGCTTTCGCTTCACGTTTTCCAAGGTAAACATTCAATTACAATCTGTCTTAATGAAAAATGTAAAAAAATACAAGTTAAAATCAATAATAAGATTATAAAACCCTTTAAGGCGAGTAATAAGGCTTTTAAAGCCATGAGTGACTATAAATGGCCTTTTCTTGTCAATCGATCGCCTTCACCTCACGTTTCTCAAGGTAAACAATCAATTTTAATCTGTTTTAATGAAAAATGTAAAAACATTCAATTTAAAATTAATAACCATATCATAAAACCGTTTAAAGAGGGGAATAAGGCTTTCCAAGGCATGAGTGACTGCAAATGAACTTTTCTTGCCAATGGATAGCTTTCGCTTCATGTTTCCCGAGGTCAACATTCAATTACAATCTGTCTTAATGAAAAATGTTAAAAAATACAACTTAAAATCAATAATAAGATCAAAAAGCCCTTTAAAGCGAGTAATAAGGCTTTTAGAAGCTATGAGTGACTATAAATGGACTTTTCTTGTCAATCGATCACTTTCACTTCACATTTCCCAAGGCAAACATTCAATTTTAATCTGTTTTAATGAAAAAATTTAAAAAAATTCAATTTAAAATTAATAACGAGATCATAAAACCATTTAAAGAGGAGAATAAGGCTTTTGAAGGCATGAGTGACTGCAAATGGACTTTTCATGTCAATGGATAGCTTTTGCTTCGCGTTTCTCGAAGTAAACATTCAATTACAATCTGTCTTAATGAAAAATGTAGAAAAATACAAGTTAAAATCGATAATAAGATTATAAAACCCTTTAGGGTGAGTAATAAGGCTTTTGAAGCCATGAGTGACTATAAATGACCTTTTCTTATCAATCGATCGCTTTGACTTCAAGTTTCTCAAGGTAAAAATTCAATTATAATATCTTTAAATGAAAAATGTAATAAAAGTTATCTTTAAATTAATAACAAGATTATAAAACCATTTAAAGAGGGGATTAAGGCTTTCGAAGGTATGAGTGATCGCAAATAGACTTTTCTTATCAATGGATGGCTTTCACTTCACGTTTCCCAAGGTAAACAATCAATTACAATCTGTCTTAATGAAAAATGTAAAGAATACAAGTTAAAATCAATAATAAGATTATAAAACCCTTTACAGCGAGTAATAAGGCTTTAATGCCATGAGTGACTATAAATGGACTTTTCTTGTCAATCGATCACTTTCTCTTCACGTTTCCCAAGGCAAACATTCAATTTTAATTGGTTTTAATGAAAAATGTAAAAAAATTCAACTTTAAATTAATAACGAGATCATAAAACCATTTAAAGATGGTAATAAGGCTTTCGAAGGCATGAGTGACTGCAAATGGACTTTTCTTGTCAATGGATGGCTTTCGCTTCACGTTTCCCGAGGTAAACATTCAATTACAATCTGTCTTAATGAAAAATGTTAAAAAATACAACTTAAAATCAATAATAAGATCATAAAACCCTTTAAAGCGAGTAATAAGGCTTTATAAGCTATGAGCGACTATAAATGAACTTTTCTTGTCAATCGATCACTTTCACTTCACGTTTCCTAAGGTAAACATTCAATTTTAATCTGTTTTAATGAAAAATGTAAAAAAATTCAATTTAAAATTAATAACGAGATCATAAAACCATTTAAAGAGGGGAATAAGGCTTTCGAAGGCATGAGTGACTGCAAATGGACTTTTCTTGTCAATGGATGGCTTTCGCTTCACGTTTCTCGAGGTAAACATTCAATTATAATCTGTCTTAATGAAAAATGTAAAAAAATACAAGTTAAAATCAATAATAAGATTATAAAACCCTTTAAGGCGAGTAATAAGGCTTTTGAAGCCATGAGTGACTATAAATGCCCTTTTCTTGTCAATCGATCGCTTTCACCTCACGTTTCTCAAGGTAAGCAGTCAATTTTAATCTGATTTAATGAAAAATGTAAAAATATTCAAATTAAAATTAATAACGAGATCATAAAACCGTTTCAAGAGGGGAATAAGGCTTTCGAAGGCATGAGTGACTGCAAATGGACTTTTCTTGTCAATGGATGGCTTTCGCTTCACGTTTCCCGAGGTAAACATTCAATTACAATCTGTCTTAATGAAAAATGTAAAGAAATACAAGTTAAAATTAATAACAAGATTATAAAACCCTTTGAGGCGAGTAATAAGGCTTTTGAAGCCATGAGTGACTATAAATGAACTTATTTTGTCAATGGATGGCTTTTGCTTCATGTTTCCCAAGGCAAACATTTGATTACAATATGTTTTAATGAAAAATGTAAAAAAATTCAATTTAAAATTAATAACGAGATCATAAAACCGTTTCAAGAGGGGAATAAGGCTTTCGAAGGCATGAGTGACTGCAAATGGACTTTTCTTGTCAATGGATAGCTTTCACTTCACGTTTCTCGAGGTAAACATTTAATTACAATCTGTCTTAATGAAAAATGTAAAAAAATACAAGTTAAAATCGATAATAAGATTATAAAACCCTTTAAGGCGAGTAATAAGGCTTTTGAAGCCATGAGTGACTATAAATGACCTTTTCTTATCAATCGATCACTTTCACTTCACGTTTCTCAAGGTAAACATTCAGTTATAATATCTTTTAATGAAAAATGTAATAAAATTTATCTTTAAATTAATAACAAGATTATAAAACCATTTAAAGAGGGGATTAAGGCTTTCGAAGGCATGAGTGACTGCAAATGGACTTTTCTTGTCAATGGATGGCTTTCGCTTCACGTTTCCTGAGGTAAACATAAAATTACAATCTGTCTTAATGAAAACCCTAAAAAAATACAACTTAAAATCAATAATAAGATTATAAAACCCTTTAAAGCGAGTAATAAGGCTTTAGATGCCATGAGTGACTATAGATGGGCTTTTCTTGTCAATCGATCACTTTCACTTCACGTTTTTCAAGGCAAGCATTCAATTTTAATCAGTTTTAGTGAAAAATGTAAAAAAATTCAACTTTAAATTAATAACGAGATCATAAAACCATTTAAAGAGGGGAATAAGGCTTTCGAAGGTATGAGTGACTGCAAATAGACTTTTCTTGTCAATGGATGGCTTTCGCTTCACGTTTCTCAAGGTAAACATTCAATTACAATCTGTCTTAATGAAAAATGTAAAGAAATACAACTTAAAATCAATAATAAGATTATAAAACCCTTAAAAGCGAGTAATAAGGCTTTAGATGCCATGAGTGACTATAAATGAACTTTTCTTGTCAATCGATCACTTTCACTTCACGTTTCTCAAGGCAAACATTCAATTTTAATCTGTTTTAGTGAAAAATGTAAAAAAATTGAACTTTAAATTAATAACGAGATCATAAAACCATTTAAAGAGGGGAATCAGGTTTTCCAAGGCATGAGTGACTGCAAATGGACGTTTCTTGTCAATGCATAGGTTTCGCTTCACGTTTCCTGAGATTAACATTCAATTACAATCTGTCTTAATGAAAAATGTATAAACATACAAGTTAAACTCAATAATAAGATTATAAAAGCCTTTAAGGCGAGTAATAAGGCTTTTGAAGCCATGAGTGACTATAAAAGGCCTTTTCTTGTCAATCGATTGCTTTCACTTCACGTTTCTCAAGGTAAATATTCAATTATAATATGTTTTAATGAAAAATGTAAAAAAATTCAACTTTAAATTAATAACGAGATTATAAAACCATTTAGAGAGGGGAATATGGCTTTCGAAGGCAAGAGTGACTATAAATGGACTTTTCTTGTCAATTGATGGCTTTCGCTAAACGTTTCCTGAGGTACACATTCAATTACAATCTGTCTTAATGAAAAATTTAAAAAAATACAAGTTAAAATCAATAATAAGATTATAAAACCCTTTAAGGCGAGTAATAAGGCTTTTGAAGCCATTAGTGACTATAAATGGCCTTTTCTTGTCAATCGATCGCTTTCACCTCACGTTTCTCAAGGTAAACAGTCAATTTTAATCTGTTTTAAAGAAAAATGTAAAAAAATTCAGTTTAAAATTAATAACGAGATCATAAAACCGTTTAAAGAAGGGAATAAGGCTTTCCAAGGCATGAGTGACTGCAAATGGACTTTTCTTATGAATGGATGGCTTTCGCTTCACGTTTCTCGAGGTAAACAATCAATTACAATGTGTCTTAACGAAAAATGTAAAGAATACAAGTTAAAATCAATAATATGATTATAAAGCCCTTTAAAACGAGTAATAAGGCTTTAATGCCATGAGTGACTATAAATGGACTTTTCTTGTCAATGGATGGCTTTCGCTTCACGTTTCCCGAGGTAAACATTCAATTACAATCTGTCTTAATGAAAAATGTAAAGAAATACAACTTAAAATTAATAATAAGATTATAAAACCCTTTGAGGCGAGTGATAAGGCTTTTGAAGCTATGAGTGACTATAAATGAACTTATTTTGTCAATGGATGGCTTTTGCTTCATGTTTCCCAAGGCAAACATTTAATTACAATATGTTTTAATGAAAAATGTAAAAAAATTCAACTTTAAATTAATAACGAGATTATAAAACCATTTAAAGAGGGGAATAAGGCTTTAGAAGGCATGAGTGACTGCAAATGGACTTTTCTTGTCAATGGATGGCTTTCGCTTCACGTTTACCGAGGTAAACATTCAATTACAGTCTGTCTTAACAAAAAATATGAAAAAATACAAGTTAAAATCAATAATAAGATTATAAAACCCTTTAAAGCGACTAATAAGGTTTTATAAGCTATGAGTGACTATAAATAGACTTTTCTTGTCAATCGGTCACTTTCACTTCACGTTTCCCAAGGCAAACATTCCATTTTAATCTGTTTGAATGAAAAATGTAAAAAAATTCAACTTTAAATTAATAACGAGATCATAAAACCATTTAAAGAGGGTAATTAGGCTTTCGAAGGCATGAGTGACTGCAAATGGACTTTTCTTGTCAATGGATGGCTTTCGCTTCACGTTTCCCAAGGTAAACATTCAATTACAATCTTTCTTAATGAAAAATGTAAAAAAATACAAGTTAAAATCAATAAAAAGATTATAAAACCCTTTAAGGCGAGTAATAAGGCTTTTGAAGCCATGAGTGACCATAAATGGCCTTTTCTTGTCAATCGATCGCTTTCACCTCACGTTTCTCAAGGTAAACAGTCAATTTTAATCTGTTTTAATGAAAAATGTAAAAAAATTCAATTTAAGATTAATAACGAGATCATAAAACCATTTAAAGAGGGGAATAAGGCTTTCGAAGGCATGAGTGACTGCAAATAGACTTTTCTTGTCAATGGATGGCTTTCGCTTCACGTTTCCCAAGGTAAACATTCAATTACAATCTGTCTTAATGAAAAATGTAAAAAAATACAAGTTAAAATCAATAATAAGATTATAAAACCCTTTAAGGCGAGTAATAAGGCTTTTGAAGCCATGAGTGACTATAAATGGCCTTTTCTTGTCAATCAATCGCTTTCACCTCACGTTTCTCAAGGTAAACATTCAATTTTAATCTGTTTTAATGAAAAATGTAAAAAAATTCAATTTAAAATTAATAACGACATCATAAAACCGTTTTAAGAGGGGAATAAGGCTTTCGAAGGCATGAGTGACTGCAAATGGACTTTTCTTGTCAATGGATGGCTTTCTCTTCACCTTTCCCGAGGTAAACATTCAATTACAATCTGTCTTAATGAAAAATGTAAAGAAATACAAGTTAAAATTAATAATAAGATTATAAAACCCTTTGAAGCGAGTCATAAGGCTTTTGAAGCTATGAGTGACTATAAATGAACTTATTTTGTCAATGGATGGCTTTTGCTTCGTGTTTCCCAAGGCAAACATTTAATTACAATATGTTTTAATGAAAAATGTAAAAAAATTCAATTTAAAATTAATAACGAGATCATAAAACCGTTTCAAGAGGGGAATAAGGCTTTCGAAGGCATGAGTGACTGCAAATGGACTTTTCTTGTCAATGGATGGCTTTCGCTTCACGTTTACCGAGGTAAACATTCAATTACAGTCTGTCTTAATGAAAAATGTAAAAAAATACAAGTTAAAATCAATAATAAGATTATAAAACCCTTTAAAGCGAGTAATAAGGTTTTATAAGCTATGAGTGACTATAAATAGACTTTTCTTGTCAATCGGTCACTTTCACTTCACGTTTCCCAAGGCAAACATTCCATTTTAATCTGTTTTAATGAAAAATGTAAAAAAATTCAACTTTAAATTAATAACGAGATCATAAAACCATTTAAAGAGGGTGATAAGGCTTTCGAAGGCATGCGTGACTGCAAATGGACTTTTCTTGTCAATGGATGGCTTTCGCTTCACGTTTCCCGAGGTAAACATTCAATTACAATCTGTCTTAATGAAAAATGTAAAGAAATACAAGTTAAAATTAATAACAAGATTATAAAACCCTTTGAGGCGAGTAATAAGGCTTTTGAAGCTATGAGTGACTATAAATGAACTTATTTTGTCAATGGATGGCTTTTGCTTCATGTTTCCCAAGGCAAACATTTGATTACAATATGTTTTAATGAAAAATGTAAAAAAAATCAATTTAAAATTAATAACGAGATCATAAAACCGTTTCAAGAGGGGAATAAGGCTTTCGAAGGCATGAGTGACTGCAAATGGACTTTTCTTGTCAATGGATAGCTTTCACTTCACGTTTCTCGAGGTAAACATTCAATTACAATCTGTCTTAATGAAAATATAAAAAAATACAAGTTAAAATCGATAATAAGATTATAAAACCCTTTAAGGCGAGTAATAAGGCTTTTGAAGCCAGGAGTGACTATAAATGACCTTTTCTTATCAATCGATCACTTTCACTTCACGTTTCTCAAGGTAAACATTCAGTTATAATATCTTTTAATGAAAAATGTAATAAAATTTATCTTTAAATTAATAACAAGATTATAAAACCATTTAAAGAGGGGATTAAGGCTTTCGAAGGCATGAGTGAACGCAAATAGACTTTTCTTGTCAATCGACGGCTTTTGCTTCACGTTTCTCGAGGTAAACATTCAATTACAATCTATCTTAATGAAAAATGTAAAAAAATACAAGTTAAAATCAATAATAAGATTATAAAACCCTTTAAGGCAAGTAATAACGCTTTTGAAGCTATGAGTGACTATAAATGGCCTTTTATTGTCAATCGATCGCTTTCACCTCACGTTTCTCAAGGTAAACAGTCAATTTTAATCTGATTTAATGAAAAATGTAAAAAAAATCAAATTAAAATTAATAACGAGATCATAAAACCGTTTAAAGAGGGGAATAAGGCTTTCGAAGGCATGAGTGACTGCAAATGGACTTTTCTTGTCAATGGATGGCTTTCGCTTCACGTTTCCTGAGATAAACATTCAATTACAATCTGTCTGAATGAAAAATGTAAAAAAATACAAGTTAAAATCAATAATAAGATTATAAAACCTTTTAAGGCGAGTAATAAGGCTTTTGAAGCTATGAGTGACTATAAATGGCCTTTTCTTGTCAATCGATCACTTTCACCTCACGTTTCTCAAGGTAAACATTCAATTACAATCTGTCTTAATGAAAAATGTAAAAAAAAACAGGTTAAAATCAATAATGATATTATAAAAGCCTTTAAGGCGAGTAATAAGGTTTTTGAAGCCATGAGTGACTATAAAAGGCCTTTTCTTGGCAATCGATTGCTTTCACTTCACGTTTCTCAAGGTAAATATTCAATTATAATATGTTTTAATGAAAAATGTAAAAAAATTCAACTTTAAATTAATAACGAGATTATAAAACCATTTAAAGAGGGGAATAAGGCTTTCGAAGGCAAGAGTGACTGTAAATGGACTTTTCTTGTCAATTGATGGCTTTGGCTTCACGTTTTCTGAGGTAAACATTCAATTACAGTCTGTCTTAATGAAAAATGTAAAAAAATACAAGTTAAAATCAATAATAAGATTATAAAACCCTTTAAGGCGAGTAATAAGGCTTTTGAAGCCATGAGTGACTATAAATGACCTTTTCTTGTCAATCGATCGCTTTCACCTCACGTTTCTCAAGGTAAACAGTCAATTTTAATCTGTTTTAATGAAAAATGTAAAAAAATTCAGTTTCAAATTAATAACGAGATCATAAAACAGTTTAAAGCCGGGAATAAGGGTTTCGAAGGCATGAGTGACTGCAAATGGACTTTTCTTGTCAATGGATGGCTTTCGCTTCACGTTTCCTGAGGTAAACATTCAATTAGAATCTGTCTTAATGAAAAATGTAAAAAAATACAACTTAAAATCAATAATAAGATTATAAAACCCTTTAAAGCGAGTAATAAGGCTTTAGATGCCATGAGTGACTATAAATGGACTTTTCCTGTCAATCGATCACTTTCACTTCACGTTTCTCATGGCAAACATTCAATTTTAATCTGTTTTAACGAAAAATATAAAAAAATTCAACTTTAAATTAATAACGAGATCATAAAACCATTTAAAGAGGGGGATAAGGCTTTTCAAGGCATGAGTGACTGCAAATGGACTTTTTTTGTCAATGGATAGCTTTCGCTTCACGTTTCCTGAGATAAACATTCAATTACAATCTGTCTTAATGAAAAATGTAAAAAAATACAAGTTAAAATCAATAATAAGAATATAAAACCCTTTAAGGCGAGTAATAAGGCTTTTGAAGCCATGATTGACTATAAGTGGCCTTTTCTTGTCAATCGATCGCTTTCCCCTCACGTTTCTCAAGGTAAACAGTCAATTTTAATTTGTTTTAATGAAAAATGTAAAAAAATTCAATTTAAAATTAATAACGAGATCATAAAATCATTTAAAGAGGGGAATAAGGCTTTCGAAGGCATGAGTGACTGCAAATGGACTTTTCTTGTCAATGGATGGCTTTCGCTTCACGTTTCTCGATGTAAACATTCAATTACAATCTTTCTTAATGAAAAATGTAAAAAAATACAAGTTAAAATCAATAATAAGATTATAAAACCCTTTAAGGCGAGTAATAAGGCTTTTGAAGCCATGAGTGACTATAAATGGCCTTTTCTTGTCAATCGATCGCTTTCACCTCGCGTTTCTCAAGGTAAACATTCAATTACAATCTGTCTTAATTAAAAATGTAAAAAAAAACATGTTAAAATCAATAATGAGATTATAAAAGCCTTTAAGGCGAGTAATAAGGTTTTTGAAGCCATGAGTGACTATAAAAGGCCTTTTCTTGGCAATCGATTACTTTCACTTCACGTTTCTCAAGGTAAATATTCAATTATAATATGTTTTAATGAAAAATGTAAAAAAATTCAACTTTAAATTAATAACGAGATTATAAAACCATTTAAAGAGGGGAATAAGGCTTTCGAAGGCAAGAGTGACTGTAAATGGACTTTTCTTGTCAATTGATGGCTTTCGCTTCACGTTTCCTGAGGTAAGCATTCAATTACAATCTGTCTTAATGAAAAATGCAAAAAAATACAAGTTAAAATCGATAATAAGATTATAAAACCCTTTAAGGCGAGTAATAAGGCTTTTGAAGCCATGAGTGACTATAAATGGCCTTTTCTTGTCAATCGATCGCTTTCACCTCACGTTTCTCAAGGTAAACAGTCAATTTTAATATGTTTTAATGAAAAATGTAAAAAAATTCAGTTTCAAAATAATAACGAGATCATAAAACAGTTTAAAGAGGGGAATAAGGCTTTCGAAGGCATGAGTGACTGCAAATGGACTTTTCTTGTCAATGGATAGCTTTCGCTTCACGTTTCCCGAGGTAAACATTCAATTACAATCTGTCTTAATGAAAAATGTTAAAAAATACAACTTAAAATCAATAATAAGATCATAAAACCCTTGAAAGCGAGTAATAAGGCTTTAGAAGCTATGAGTGACTACAAATGGACTTTTCTTGTCAATCGATCACTTTCACTTCACGTTTCCCAAGGCAAATATTCAATTTTAATCTGTTTTAACGAAAAATTTTAAAAAATTCAATATAAAATTAATAATTAGATCATAAAACCATTTAAAGAGGGGAATAAGGCTTTCGAAGGCATGAGTGACTGCAAATGGACTTTTCTTGTCAACGGATAGCTTTCGCTTAACGTTTCTCGAGGTAAACATTCAATTACAATCTGTCTTATTGAAAAATGTAAAAAAATACAAGTTAAAATCGATAATAAGATTATAAAACCCTTTAAGGCGAGTAATAAGGCTTTCGAAGCTATGAGTGACTATAAATGACCTTTTCTTATCAATCGTTGGCTTTCACTTCACGTTTCTCAAGGTAAACATTCAATTATAATATCTTTTAATGAAAAATGTAATAAAATTTATCTTTAAATTAATAACAAGATTATAAAACCATTTAAAGAGGGGATTAAGGCTTTCGAAGGCATGAGTGACCGCAAATAGACTTTTCTTGTCAATGGATGGCTTTCGCTTCACGTTTCCCGAGGTAAATATTCAATTACAATCTGTCTTAATGAAAAATGTAAAAAAAATACAAGTTAAAATCAATAATAAGATTATAAAACCCTTTAAGGTGAGTAATATGGCTTTTGAAGCGATGAGTGACTATAAATAGCCTTTTCTTGTCAATCGATCGCTTTCACCTCACGTTTCTCAAGGTAAACAGTCAATTTTAATCTGTTTTAATGAAAAATGTAAAAAAATTCAATTCAAAATTAATAACGAGATCATCAAACCATTTAAAGAGGGGAATAAGGCTTTCGAAGGCATGAGTGACTGCAAATAGACTTTTCTTGTCAATGGATGGCTTTCGCTTCACGTTTCCTGACGTAAACATTTAATTACAATCTGTCTTAATGAAAAATGTAAAAAAATACAAGTTAAAATCAAAAATAAGATTATAAAACCCTTTAAGGCTAGTAATAAGGCTTTTGAAGCCATGAGTGAGAATAAATGATCTTTTCTTGTCAATCAATCGCTTTCACCTCACGTTTCTCAAGGTAAACAGTCAATTTTAATCTGATTTAATGAAAAATGTAAAAAAATTCAAATTAAAATTAACAATGATATCATAAAACCGTTTAAAGAGGGGAATAAGGCTTTCGAAGGCATGAGTGACTGCAAATGGACTTTTCTTGTCAATGGATGGCTTTCGCTTCACGTTCCCGAGGTAAACATTCAATTACAATCTGTCTTAATGAAAAATGTAAAAAAATACAAGTTAAAATCAAAAATAAGATTATAAAACCATTTAAGGCGAGTAATAAGGCTTTTGAAGCGATGAGTGACTATAAATGGCCTTTTCTTGTCAATCGATCGCTTTCACCTCACGTTTCTCAAGGTAAACAGTCAATTTTAATCTGATTTAATGAAAAATGTAAAAAAATTCAAATTAAAATTAATAACGAGATCATTAAACCGTTTAAAGAGGGGATTAAGGCTTTCGAAGGCATGAGTGACCGCAAATAGACTTTTCTTGTCAATGGACGGCTTTCGCTTCACGTTTCCGAGGTAAACATTCAATTACAATCTGTCTTAATGAAAAATGTAAAAAAATACAAGTTAAAATCAATAATAAGATTATAAAACCCTTTAAGGCGAGTAATAAGGCTTTTGAAGCCATGAGTGACTATAAATGGCCTTTTCTTGTCAATCGATCGCTTTCACCTCACGTTTCTCAAGGTAAACAGTCAATTTTAATCTGATTTAATGAAAAATGTAAAAAAATTCAAATTAAAATTAATAACGAGATCATTAAACCGTTTAAAGAGGGGATTAAGGCTTTTGAAGGCATGAGTGACCGCAAATAGACTTTTCTTGTCAATGGACGGCTTTCGCTTCACGTTTCCGAGGTAAACATTCAATTACAATCTGTCTTAATGAAAAATGTAAAAAAATACAAGTTAAAATCAATAATAAGATTATAAAACCCTTTAAGGCGAGTAATAAGGCTTTTGAAGCCATGAGTGACTATAAATGGCCTTTTCTTGTCAATCGATCGCTTTCACCTCACGTTTCTCAAGGTAAACAGTCAATTTTAATTTGATTTAATGAAAAATGTAAAAAAATTCAAATTAAAATTAATAACGAGATCATAAAACCGTTAAAAGAGGGGAATAAGGCTTTCGAAGGCATGAGTGACTGCAAATGGACTTTTCTTGTCAATGGATGGCTTTCGCTTCACGTTTCCCAAGGTAAACATTCAATTACAATCTGTCTTAATGAAAAATGTAAAAAAATACAAGTTAAAATCAAAAATAAGATTATAAAACCCTTTAAGGCGAGTAATAAGGCTTTTGAAGCGATGAGTGACTATAAATGGCCTTTTCTTGTCAATCGATCGCTTTCACCTCACGTTTCTCAAGGTAAACAGTCAATTTTAATCTGATTTAATGAAAAATGTAAAAAAATTCAAATTAAAATTAATAACGAGATCATTAAACCGTTTAAAGAGGGGATTAAGGCTTTCGAAGGCATGAGTGACTGCAAATGGACTTTTCTTGTCAATGGATGGCTTTCACCTCACGTTTCTCAAGGTAAACATTCAATTACAATCTGTCTTAATTAAAAATATTAAAAAAAACAAGTTAAAATCAATAATGAGATTATAAAAGCCTTTAAGGCGAGTAATAAGGTTTTTGAAGCCATGAGTGACTATAAAAGGCCTTTTCTTGGCAATCGATTGCTTTCACTTCACGTTTCTCAAGGTAAATATTCAATTATAATATGTTTTAATGAAAAATGTAAAAAAATTCAACTTTAAATTAATAACTAGATTATAAAACCATTTAAAGAGGGGAATAAGGCTTTCGAAGGCAAGAGTGACTGTAAATGGACTTTTCTTGTCAATTGATCGCTTTCGCATCACGTTTCCTGAGGTAAGCATTCAATTACAATCTGTCTTAATGAAAAATGTAAAAAAATACAAGTTAAAATCAATAATAAGATTATAAAACCCTTTATTGCGAGTAATAATGCTTTTGAAGCCATGAGTGACTATAAATGGCCTTTTCTTGTCAATCGATCGCTTTCACCTCACGTTTCTTAAGGTAAACAGTCAATTTTAATTTGATTTAATGAAAAATGTAAAAAAATTCAGTTTCAAAATAATAACGAGATCATAAAACAATTTAAAGAGGGGAATAAGGCTTTCGAAGGCATGAGTGACTGCAAATGGACTTGTCTTGTCAATGGATAGCTTTCGCTTCACGTTTCCCGAGGTAAACATTCAATTACAATCTGTCTTAATGAAAAATGTTAAAAAATACAACTAAAAATCAATAATAAGATCATAAAACCCTTTAAAGCGAGTAATAAGGCTTTAGAAGCTATGAGTGACTACAAATAGACTTTTCTTGTCAATCGATCACTTTTACTTCACGTTTCCCATGGAAAACATTCAATTTTAATCTGTTTTAACGAAAAATTTTAAAAAATTCAATTTAAAATTAATAACGAGATCATAAAACCATTTAAAGAGGGGAATAAGGCTTTTGAAGGCATGAGTGACTGCAAATGGACTTTTCTTGTCCATGGATAGCTTTCGCTTAACGTTTCTCGAGGTAAACATTCAATTACAGTCTGTCTTATTGAAAAATGTAAAAAAATACAAGTTAAAATCGATAATAAGATTATAAAACCCTTTAAGGCGAGTAATAAGGCTTTCGAAGCTATGAGTGACTATAAATGACATTTTCTTATCAATCGTTCGCTTTCACTTCACGTTTCTCAAGGTAAACATTCAATTATAATATCTTTTAATGAAAAATGTAATAAAATTTATCTTTAAATTAATAACAAGATTATAAAACCATTTAAAGAGGGGATTAAGGCTTTCGAAGGCATGAGTGACCGCAAATAGACTTTTCTTGTCAATGGATGGCTTTTGCTTCACGTTTCCCGAGGTAAATATTCAATTACAATCTGTCTTAATGAAAAATGTAAAAAAATACAAGTTAAAATCAATAATAAGATTATAAAACCCTTTAGGGCGAGTAATATGGCTTTTGAAGCGATGAGTGACTATAAATGGCCTTTTCTTGTCAATCGATCGCTTTCACCTCACGTTTCTCAAGGTAAACAGTCAATTTTAATCTGTTTTAATGAAAAATGTAAAAAAATTCAATTCAAAATTAATAACGAGATCATCAAACCATTTAAAGAGGGGAATAAGGCTTTCGAAGGTATGAGTGACTGCAAATAGACTTTTCTTGTCAATGGATGGCTTTCGCTTCACGTTTCCCGATGTAAACATTCAATTACAATCTGTCTTAATGAAAAATGTAAAAAAATTACAAGTTAAAATCAATAATAAGATTATAAAACCCTTTAAGGCGAGTAATATGGCTTTTGAAGCGATGAGTGACTATAAATGGCCTTTTCTTGTCAATCGATCGCTTTCACCTCATGTTTCTCAAGGTAAACAGTCAATTTTAATCTGATTTAATGAAAAATGTAAAAAAATTCAAATTAAAATTAACAACGATATCATAAAATCGTTTAAAGAGGGGAATAAGGCTTTCAAAGGCATGAGTGACTGCAAATGGACTTTTCTTGTCAATGGATGGCTTTCGCTTCACGTTTCCTGAGGTAAACATTCAATTACAATCTGTCTTAATGAAAAATGCAAAAAAATACAAGTTAAAATCAATAATAAGATTATAAAACCATTTAAGGCGAGTAATAAGGCTTTTGAAGCGATGAGTGACTATAAATGGCCTTTTCTTGTCAATCGATCGCTTTCACCTCACCTTTCTCAAGGTAAACAGTCAATTTTAATTTGATTTAATGAAAAATGTAAAAAAATTCAATTCAAAATTAATAACGAGATCATCAAACCATTTAAAGAGGGGAATAAGGCTTTCGAAGGCATGAGTGACTGCAAATAGACTTTTCTTGTCAATGGATGGCTTTCGCTTCACGTTTCCTGACGTAAACATTCAATTACAATCTGTCTTAATGAAAAATGTAAAGAAATACAAGTTAAAATCAATAATAAGATTATAAAACCCTTTAAGGCTAGTAATAAGGCTTTTGAAGCCACGAGTGACAATAAATGGCCTTTTCTTGTCAATCGATCGCTTTCACCTCACGTTTCTCAAGGTAAACAGTCAATTTTAATCTGATTTAATGAAAAATGTAAAAAAATTCAAATTAAAATTAACAATGATATCATAAAACCGTTTAAAGAGGGGAATAAGGCTTTCGAAGGCATGACTGACTGCAAATGGACTTTTCTTGTCAATGGATGGCTTTCGTTTCACGTTTCCCGAGGTAAACATTCAATTACAATCTGTCTTAATGAAAAATGTAAAAAAATACAAGTTAAAATCAATAATAAGATTATAAAACCATTTAAGGCGAGTAAGAAGGCTTTTGAAGCGATAAGTGACTATAAATGACCTTTTCTTGTCAATCGATCGCTTTCACCTCACGTTTCTCAAGGTAAACAGTCAATTTTAATCTGATTTAATGAAAAATGTAAAAAAATTCAAATTAAAATTAATAACGAGATTATTAAACTGTTTAAAGAGGGGATTAAGGCTTTCGAAGGCTTGAGTGACCGCAAATAGACTTTTCTTGTCAATGGACGGCTTTCGCTTCACGTTTCCCGAGGTAAACATTCAATTACAATCTGTCTTAATGAAAAATGTAAAAAAATACAAGTTAAAATCAATAATAAGATTATAAAACCCTTTAAGGGGAGTAATAAGGCTTTTGAAGCCATGAGTGACTATAAATGGCCTTTTCTTGTCAATCGATCGCTTTCACCTCACGTTTCTCAAGGTAAACAGTAAATTTTAATTTGATTTAATGAAAAATGTAAAAAAATTCAAATTAAAATTAATAACGAGATCATAAAACCGTTTAAAGAGGGGAATAAGGCTTTCGAAGGCATGAGTGACTGCAAATGGACTTTTCTTATCAATGGATGGCTTTTGCTTCACGTTTCCCAAGGTAAATATTCAATTACAATCTATCTTAATGAAAAATGTAAAAAAATACAACTTAAAATCAATAATAAGATCATAAAACCCTTTAAAGCGAGTAATAAGGCTTTTAAAGCTATGGGTGACTACAAATGGACTTTTCTTGTCAATCGATCACTTTGACTTCACGTTTCCCAAGGCAAACATTCAATTTTAATCTGTTTTAACGAAAAATTTTAAAAAATTCAATTTAAAATTAATAACGAGATCATAAAACCATTTAAAGAGGGGAATAAGGCTTTCGAAGGCATGAGTGACTGCAAATGGACTTTTCTTGTCAATGGATAGCTTTCGCTTAACGTTTCTCGAGGTAAACATTCAATTACAATCTGTCTTATTGAAAAATGTAAAAAAATACAAGTTAAAATCGATAATAAGATTATAAAACCCTTTAAGGCGAGTAATAAGGCTTTCGAAGCTATGAGTGACTATAAATGACCTTTTCTTATCAATCGTTCGCTTTCACTTCACGTTTCTCAAGGTAAACATTCAATTATAATATCTTTTAACGAAAAATGTAATAAAATTTATCTTTAAATTAATAACAAGATTATAAAACCATTTAAAGAGGGGATTAAGGCTTTCGAAGGCATGAGTGACCGCAAATAGACTTTTCTTGTCAATGGATGGCTTTCGCTTCACGTTTCTCGAGGTAAATATTCAATTACAATCTGTCTTAATGAAAAATGTAAAAAAATTACAAGTTAAAATCAATAATAAGATTATAAAACCCTTTAAGGCGAGTAATATGGCTTTTGAAGCGATGAGTGACTATAAATGGCCTTTTCTTGTCAATCGATCGCTTTCACCTCACGTTTCTCAAGGTAAACAGTCAATTTTAATCTGTTTTAATGAAAAATTTAAAAAAATTCAATTCAAAATTAATAACGAGATCATCAAACCATTTAAAGAGGGGAATAAGGCTTTCGAAGGCATGAGTGACTGCAAATAGACTTTTCTTGTCAATGGATGGCTTTCGCTTCACGTTTCCCGACGTAAACATTCAATTACAATCTGTCTTAATGAAAACTGTAAAAAAATACAAGTTAAAATCAATAATAAGATTATAAAACCCTTTAAGGCTAGTAATAAGGCTTTTAAAGCCATGAGTGACTATAAATGGCCTTTTCTTGTCAATCGATCGCTTTCAACTCACGTTTCTCAAGGTAAACAGTCAATTTTAATCTGATTTAATGAAAAATGTAAAAAAATTCAAATTAAAATTAACAACGATATCATAAAACCGTTTAAAGAGGGGAATAAGGCTTTCGAAGGCATGAGTGACTGCAAATGGACTTTTCTTGTCAATGGATGGCTTTCGCTTCACGTTTCCTGAGGTAAACATTCAATTACAATCTGTCTTAATGAAAAATGTAAAAAAATACAAGTTAAAATCAATAATAAGATTATAAAACCCTTTAAGGCTAGTAATAAGGCTTTTGAAGCCATGAGTGACTATAAATGGCCTTTTCTTGTCAATCGATCGCTTTCACCTCACGTTTCTCAAGCTAAACAGTCAATTTTAATCTGATTTAATGAAAAATCTAAAAAAATTCAAATTAAAATTAACAACGATATCATAAAACCGTTTAAAGAGGGGAATAAGGCTTTTGAAGGCATGAGTGACTGCAAATGGACTTTTCTTGTCAATGGATGGCTTTCGCTTCACGTTTCCTGAGGTAAACATTCAATTACAATCTGTCTTAATGAAAAATGTAAAAAAATACAAGTTAAAATCAATAATAAGATTATAAAACCATTTAAGGCGAGTAATAAGGCTTTTGAAGCGATGAGTGACTATAAATGGCCTTTTCTTGTCAATCGATCGCTTTCACCTAACGTTTCTCAAGGTAAATAGTCAATTTTACTCTGATTTAATGAAAAATGTAAAAAAATTCAAATTAAAATTAATAACGAGATCATTAAACTGTTTAAAGAGTGGATTAAGGCTTTCGAAGGCATGAGTGATCGCAAATAGACTTTTCTTGTCAATGGACGGCTTTCACTTCACGTTTCCCGAGGTAAACATTCAATTACAATCTGTCTTAATGAAAAATGTAAAAAAATACAAGTTAAAATCAATAATAAGATTATAAAACCCTTTAAGGCGAGTAATAAGGCTTTTGAAGCCATGAGTGACTATAAATGGCCTTTTCTTGTCAATCGATCGCTTTCACCTCACGTTTCTCAAGCTAAACAGTCAATTTTAATCTGATTTAATGAAAAATGTAAAAAAATTCAAATTAAAATTAATAACGAGATCATTAAACCGTTTAAAGAGGGGAATAAGGCTTTCGAAGGCAAGAGTGACTGTTAATGGACTTTTCTTGTCAATTGATGGCTTTCGCTTCACGTTTCCTGAGTTAAGCATTCAATTACAATCTGTCTTAATGAAAAATGTAAAAAAATACAAGTTAAAATCAATAATAAGATTATAAAACCCTTTAAGGCGAGTAATAAGGCATTTGAAGCCATGAGTGACTATAAATGGCCTTTTCTTGTCAATCGATCGCTTTCACCTCACGTTTCTCAAGGTAAACAGTCAATTTTAATATGTTTTGATGAAAAATGTAAAAAAATTCAGTTTCAAAATAATAACGAGATCATAAAACAGTTTAAAGAGGGGAATAAGGCTTTCGCAAGCATGAGTGACTGCAAATGGACTTTTCTTGTCAATGGATAGCTTTCGCTTCACGTTTCCCGAGGTAAACATTCAATTACAATCTGTCTTAATGAAAAATGTTAAAAAATACAACTTAAAATCAATAATAAGATCATAAAACCCTTTAAAGCGAGTAATAAGGCTTTAGAAGCTATGGGTGACTACAAATGGACTTTTCTTGTCAATCGATCACTTTGACTTCACGTTTCCCAAGGCAAACATTCAATTTTAATCTGTTTTATCGAAAAATTTTAAAAAATTCAATTTAAAATTAATAACGAGATCATAAAACCATTTAAAGAGGGGAATAAGGCTTTCGAAGGCATGAGTGACTGGAAATGGACTTTTCTTGTCAATGGATAGCTTTCGCTTAAAGTTTCTCGAGGTAAACATTCAATTACAATCTGTCTTATTGAAAAATGTAAAAAAATACAAGTTAAAATCGATAATAAGATTATAAAACCCTTTAAGGCGAGTAATAAGGCTTTCGAAGCTATGAGTGACTATAAATGACCTTTTCTTATCAATCGTTCGCTTTCACTTCACGTTTCTCAAGGTAAACATTCAATTATAATATCTTTTAACGAAAAATGTAATAAAATTTATCTTTAAATTAATAACAAGATTATAAAACCATTTAAAGAGGGGATTAAGGCTTTCGAAGGCATGAGTGACAGCAAATAGACTTTTCTTGTCAATGGATGGCTTTTGCTTCACGTTTCCCGAGGTAAATATTCAATTACAATCTGTCTTAATGAAAAATGTAAAAAAATTACAAGTTAAAATCAATAATAAGATTATAAAACCCTTTAAGGCGAGTAATATGGCTTTTGAAGCGATGAGTGACTATAAATGGCCTTTTTTTGTCAATCGATCGCTTTCACCTCACGTTTCTCAAGGTAAACAGTCAATTTTAATCTGTTTTAATGAAAAATGTAAAAAAATTCAATTCAAAATTAATAACGAGATCATCAAACCATTTAAAGAGGGGAATAAGGCTTTCGAAGGCATGAGTGACTGCTAATAGACTTTTCTTGTCAATGGATGGCTTTCGCTTCACGTTTCCCGACGTAAACATTCAATTACAATCTGTCTTAATGAAAAATGTAAAAAAATACAAGTTAAAATCAATAATAAGATTATAAAACCCTTTAAGGCTAGTAATAAGGCTTTTGAAGCCATGAGTGACTATAAATGGCCTTTTCTTGTCAATCGATCGCTTTCACCTCACGTTTCTCAAGCTAAACAGTCAATTTTAATCTGATTTAATGAAAAATGTAAAAAAATTCTAATTAAAATTAATAACGAGATCATCAAACCGTTTAAAGAGGGGATTAAGGCTTTCGAAGGCATGAGTGACTGCAAATGGACATTTCTTGTCAATGGATGGCTTTTGCTTCACGTTTCTCGAGGTAAACATTCAATTACAATCTGTCTTAATGAAAAATGTAAAAAAATACAAGTTAAAATCAATAATAAGATTATAAAACCCTTTAAGGCGAGTAATATGGCTTTTGAAGCCATGAGTGACTATAAATGGCATTTTCTTGTCAATCGATCGCTTTCACCTCACGTTTCTCAAGGTAAATATTCAATTACAATCTGTCTTAATGAAAAATGTAAAAAAAAAACAAGTTAAAATCAATAATGAGATTATAAAAGCCTTTAAGGCGAGTAATAAGGTTTTTGAAGCCATGATTGACTATAAAAGGCCTTTTCATGGCAATCGATTGCTTTCACTTCACGTTTCTCAAGGTAAATATTCAATTATAATATGTTTTAATGAAAAATGTAAAAAAAATTCAACTTTAAATTAATAACGAGTTTATAAAACCATTTAAAGAGGGGAATAAGGCTTTCGAAGGCAAGAGTGACTGTAAATGGACTTTTCTTGTCAATTGATGGCTTTCGCTTAACGTTTCCTAAGGTAAACATTCAATTACAATCTGTCTTAATGAAAAATGTAAAAAAATACAAGTTAAAATCAATAATAAGATTGTAAAACCCTTTAAGGCGAGTAATAAGGCTTTTGAAGCCATGAGTGACTATAAATGGCCTTTTCTTGTCAATCTATCGCTTTCACCTCACGTTTCTCAAGGTAAACAGTCAATTTTAATCTGATTTAATGAAAAATGTAAAAAAATTCAAATTAAAATTAATAACGAGATCATAAAATCGTTTAAAGAAGGGAATAAGGCTTTCGATGGCATGAGTGACTGCAAATGGAATTTTCTTGTCAATGGATGGCTTTTGCTTCACGTTTCCCAAGGTAAACATTCAATTACAATCTGTCTTAATGAAAAATGCAAAGAAATACAAGTTAAAATTAATAATAAGATTATAAAACCCTTTGAGGCGAGTAATAAGGCTTTTGAAACTATGAGTGACTATAAATGAACTTATTTTGTCAATGGATGGCTTTTGCTTCATGTTTCCCAAGGCAAACATTTAATTACAATATGTTTTAATGAAAAATGTAAAAAAATTCAACTTTAAGTTATTAACGAGATTATAAAACCATTTAAAGATGGGAATAAGGCTTTCGAAGGCATGAGTGACTGCAAATGGACTTTTCTTGTCAATGGACGGCTTTCGCTTCACGTTTCCCGAGGTAAACATTCAATTACAATCTGTCTTAATGAAAAATGTAAAAAAATACAAGTTAAAATCAATAATAAGATTATAAAACCCTTTAAGGCGAGTAATAAGGCTTTTGAAGCCATGAGTGACTATAAATGGCCTTTTCTTGTCAATCGATCGCTTTCACCTCACGTTTCTCAAGCTAAACAGTCAATTTTAATCTGATTTAATGAAAAATGTAAAAAAATTCAAATTAAAATTAATAACGAGATCATTAAACCGTTTAAAGAGGGGAATAAGGCTTTCGAAGGCAAGAGTGACTGTAAATGGACTTTTCTTGTCAATTGATGGCTTTCGCTTCACGTTTCCTGAGTTAAGCATTCAATTACAATCTGTCTTAATGAAAAATGTAAAAAAATACAAGTTAAAATCAATAATAAGATTATAAAACCCTTTAAGGCGAGTAATAAGGCATTTGAAGCCATGAGTGACTATAAATGGCCTTTTCTTGTCAATCGATCGCTTTCACCTCACGTTTCTCAAGGTAAACAGTCAATTTTAATATGTTTTAATGAAAAATGTAAAAAAATTCAGTTTCAAAATAATAACGAGATCATAAAACAGTTTAAAAAGGGGAATAAGGCTTTCGCAGGCATGAGTGACTGCAAATGGACTTTTCTTGTCAATGGATAGCTTTCGCTTCACGTTTCCCGAGGCAAACATTCAATTTTAATCTGTTTTAACGAAAAATTTTAAAAAATTCAATTTAAAATTAATAACGAGATCATAAAACCATTTAAAGAGAGGAATAAGGCTTTCGAAGGCATGAGTGACTGCAAATGGACTTTTCTTGTCAATGGATAGCTTTCGCTTAACGTTTCTCGAGGTAAACATTCAATTACAATCTGTCTTATTGAAAAATGTAAAAAAATACAAGTTAAAATCGATAATAAGATTATAAAACCCTTTAAGGCGAGTAATAAGGCTTTCGAAGCTATGAGTGACTATAAATGACCTTTTCTTATCAATCGTTCGCTTTCACTTCACGTTTCTCAAGGTAAACTTTCAATTATAATATCTTTTAACGAAAAATATAATAAAATTTATCTTTAAATTAATAACAAGATTATAAAACCATTTAAAGAGGGGATTAAGGCTTTCGAAGGCATGAGTGACCGCAAATAGACTTTTCTTGTCAATGGATGGCTTTCGCTTCACGTTTCCCGAGGTAAATATTCAATTACAATCTGTCTTAATGAAAAATGTAAAAAAATTACAAGTTAAAATCAATAATAAGATTATAAAACCCTTTAAGGCGAGTAATATGGCTTTTGAAGCGATGAGTGACTATAAATGGCCTTTTCTTGTCAATCGATCGCTTTCACCTCACGTTTCTCAAGGTAGACAGTCAATTTTAATCTGTTTTAATGAAAAATGTAAAAAAATTCAATTCAAAATTAATAACGAGATCATCAAACCATTTAAAGAGGGGAATAAGGCTTTCGAAGGCATGAGTGACTGCAAATAGACTTTTCTTGTCAATGGATGGCTTTCGCTTCACGTTTCCCGACGTAAACATTCAATTACAATCTGTCTTAATGAAAAATGTAAAAAAATACAAGTTAAAATCAATAATAAGATTATAAAACCCTTTAAGGCTAGTAATAAGGCTTTTGAAGCCATGAGTGACTATAAATGGCCTTTTCTTGTCAATCGATCGCTTTCACCTCACGTTTCTCAAGGTAAACAGTCAATTTTAATCAGATTTAATGAAAAATGTAAAAAAATTCAACTTTAAATTATTAACGAGATTATAAAACCATTTAAAGATGGGAATAAGGCTTTCGAAGGCATGAGTGACTGCAAATGGACTTTTCTTGTCAATGGATGGCTTTCGCTTCACGTTTACCGAGGTAAACATTCAATTACAGTCTGTCTTAATGAAAAATGTAAAAAATACAAGTTATAATCAATAATAAGATTATAAAACTCTTTAAAGCGAGTAATAAGGTTTTTTAAGCCATAAGTGACTATAAATAGACTTTTCTTGTCAATCGGTCACTTTCACTTCACGTTTCCCAAGGCAAACATTCCATTTTAATCTGTTTTAATAAAAAATGTAAAAAAATTCAACTTTAAATTAATAACGAGATCATAAAATCATTTAAAGAGGGTAATCAGGCTTTCGAAGGCATGAGTGACTGCAAATGGACTCTTCTTGTCAATGGATGGCTTTCGCTTCACGTTTCCCGAGGTAAACATTCAATTACAATCTGTCTTAATGAAAAATATAAAAAAATACAAGTTAAAATCAATAATAAAATTATAAAACCCTTTAAGGCGAGTAATAAGGCTTTTGAAGCCATGAGTGACTATAAATGGCCTTTTCTTGTCAATCGATCGCTTTCACCTCACGTTTCTCAAGGTAAACAGTCAATTTTAATTTGATTTAATGAAAAATGTAAAAAAATTCAAATTAAAATTAATAACGAGATCATAAAACCGTTTAAAGAGGGGAATAAGGCTTTCGAAGGCATGAGTGACTGCAAATGGACTTTTCTTGTCAATGGATGGCTTTTGCTTCACGTTTCCTGAGGTAAACATTCAATTACAATCTGTCTTAATGAAAAATGTAAAAAAATACAAGTTAAAATCAATAATAAGATTATAAAACCCTTTAAGGAGAGTAATATAGCTTTCGAAGCCATGAGTGACTATAAATGGACTTCTCTTGTCAATCGATCACTTTCACTTCAAGTTTCCCACGAAAAACATTCAATTTTAATCGGTTTTAATGAAAAATGTAAAAAAAGTCAACTTTAAATTAATAACGAGATCATAAAACCATCTAAAGAGGGGAATAAGGCTTTCGAAGGCATGAGTGACTGCAAATGGACTTTTCTTGTCAATGGATGGCTTTCGCTTCACGTTTTCCAACGTAAACATTCAATTACAATCTGTGTTAATGAAAAATGTAAAAAAATACAACTTAAAATCAATAATAAGACTATAAAACCCTTTAATGCGAGTAATAAGGCTTTAGATGCCATGAGTGACTATAAATGGGCTTTTCTTGTCAATCGATCACTTTCACTTCACGTTTCTCAAGGCAAACATTCAATTTTAATTTGTTTTAGTGAAAAATTTAAAAAAATTCAACTTTAAATTAATAACGAGATCATAAAACCATTAAAATGGGGGAATCAGGCTTTCCAAGGCATGAGTGACTGCAAATGGACTTTTCTTGTCAATGGATAGCTTTCGCTTCACGTTTCTTGAGATAAATATTCTATTACAATCTGTCTTAATGAAAAATGTAAAAAAATACAAGTTAAAATCAATAATAAGATTATAAAACCCTTTAAGGCGACTAATAAGGCTTTTGAAGCCATGGGTGACTATAAATGGCCTTTTCTTATCAATCGATCGCTTTCACCTCACGTTTCTCAAGGTAAACAGTCAATTTTAATCTGTTGTAATGAAAAATGTAAAAAAATTCAATTTAAAATTAATAACGAGAACATAAAATCGTTTAAAGAGGGGAACAAGGCTTTCGAAGGCATGAGTGACTGCAAATGGACTTTTCTTTTTAATTGAAGGCTTTTGCTTCACGTTTCCCAAGGTAAATATTCAATTACAATCTGTCTTAATGAAAAATGTAAAAAAATACAAGTTAAAATCGATAATAAGATTATAAAACCCTTTAAAGCGAGTAATAAGGCTTTATATGCCATGAGTGACTATAAATGGACTTTTCTTGTCAATCGATCACTTTCTTTACACGTTTCCCAAGGCAAACATTCAGTTTTAATCGATTTTACTGAAAAATGTAAAAAAATTGAACTTTAAATTACTAACGAGATCATAAAAGCATTTAAAGATGGGAATAAGGCTTTCGAAGGCATGAGTGATTGCAAATGGACTTTTCTTGTCAATGGACGGCTTTCGCTTCACGTTTCCCGAGGTAAACATTCAATTACAATCTGTCTTAATGAAAAATGTAAAAAAATACAAGTTAAAATCAATAATAAGATTATAAAACCCTTTAAGGCGAGTAATAAGGCTTTTGAAGCCATGAGTGACTATAAATGGCCTTTTCTTGTCAATCGATCGCTTTCACCTCACGTTTCTCAAGCTAAACAGTCAATTTTAATCTGATTTAATGAAAAATGTAAAAAAATTCAAATTAAAATTAATAACGAGATCATTAAACCGTTTAAAGAGGGGAATAAGGCTTTCGAAGGCAAGAGTGACTGTTAATGGACTTTTCTTGTCAATTGATGGCTTTCGCTTCACGTTTCCTGAGTTAAGCATTCAATTACAATCTGTCTTAATGAAAAATGTAAAAAAATACAAGTTAAAATCAATAATAAGATTATAAAACCCTTTAAGGCGAGTAATAAGGCATTTGAAGCCATGAGTGACTATAAATGGCCTTTTCTTGTCAATCGATCGCTTTCACCTCACGTTTCTCAAGGTAAACAGTCAATTTTAATATGTTTTGATGAAAAATGTAAAAAAATTCAGTTTCAAAATAATAACGAGATCATAAAACAGTTTAAAGAGGGGAATAAGGCTTTCGCAAGCATGAGTGACTGCAAATGGACTTTTCTTGTCAATGGATAGCTTTCGCTTCACGTTTCCCGAGGTAAACATTCAATTACAATCTGTCTTAATGAAAAATGTTAAAAAATACAACTTAAAATCAATAATAAGATCATAAAACCCTTTAAAGCGAGTAATAAGGCTTTAGAAGCTATGGGTGACTACAAATGGACTTTTCTTGTCAATCGATCACTTTGACTTCACGTTTCCCAAGGCAAACATTCAATTTTAATCTGTTTTATCGAAAAATTTTAAAAAATTCAATTTAAAATTAATAACGAGATCATAAAACCATTTAAAGAGGGGAATAAGGCTTTCGAAGGCATGAGTGACTGGAAATGGACTTTTCTTGTCAATGGATAGCTTTCGCTTAAAGTTTCTCGAGGTAAACATTCAATTACAATCTGTCTTATTGAAAAATGTAAAAAAATACAAGTTAAAATCGATAATAAGATTATAAAACCCTTTAAGGCGAGTAATAAGGCTTTCGAAGCTATGAGTGACTATAAATGACCTTTTCTTATCAATCGTTCGCTTTCACTTCACGTTTCTCAAGGTAAACATTCAATTATAATATCTTTTAACGAAAAATGTAATAAAATTTATCTTTAAATTAATAACAAGATTATAAAACCATTTAAAGAGGGGATTAAGGCTTTCGAAGGCATGAGTGACAGCAAATAGACTTTTCTTGTCAATGGATGGCTTTTGCTTCACGTTTCCCGAGGTAAATATTCAATTACAATCTGTCTTAATGAAAAATGTAAAAAAATTACAAGTTAAAATCAATAATAAGATTATAAAACCCTTTAAGGCGAGTAATATGGCTTTTGAAGCGATGAGTGACTATAAATGGCCTTTTTTTGTCAATCGATCGCTTTCACCTCACGTTTCTCAAGGTAAACAGTCAATTTTAATCTGTTTTAATGAAAAATGTAAAAAAATTCAATTCAAAATTAATAACGAGATCATCAAACCATTTAAAGAGGGGAATAAGGCTTTCGAAGGCATGAGTGACTGCTAATAGACTTTTCTTGTCAATGGATGGCTTTCGCTTCACGTTTCCCGACGTAAACATTCAATTACAATCTGTCTTAATGAAAAATGTAAAAAAATACAAGTTAAAATCAATAATAAGATTATAAAACCCTTTAAGGCTAGTAATAAGGCTTTTGAAGCCATGAGTGACTATAAATGGCCTTTTCTTGTCAATCGATCGCTTTCACCTCACGTTTCTCAAGCTAAACAGTCAATTTTAATCTGATTTAATGAAAAATGTAAAAAAATTCTAATTAAAATTAATAACGAGATCATCAAACCGTTTAAAGAGGGGATTAAGGCTTTCGAAGGCATGAGTGACTGCAAATGGACATTTCTTGTCAATGGATGGCTTTTGCTTCACGTTTCTCGAGGTAAACATTCAATTACAATCTGTCTTAATGAAAAATGTAAAAAAATACAAGTTAAAATCAATAATAAGATTATAAAACCCTTTAAGGCGAGTAATATGGCTTTTGAAGCCATGAGTGACTATAAATGGCATTTTCTTGTCAATCGATCGCTTTCACCTCACGTTTCTCAAGGTAAATATTCAATTACAATCTGTCTTAATGAAAAATGTAAAAAAAAAACAAGTTAAAATCAATAATGAGATTATAAAAGCCTTTAAGGCGAGTAATAAGGTTTTTGAAGCCATGATTGACTATAAAAGGCCTTTTCATGGCAATCGATTGCTTTCACTTCACGTTTCTCAAGGTAAATATTCAATTATAATATGTTTTAATGAAAAATGTAAAAAAAATTCAACTTTAAATTAATAACGAGTTTATAAAACCATTTAAAGAGGGGAATAAGGCTTTCGAAGGCAAGAGTGACTGTAAATGGACTTTTCTTGTCAATTGATGGCTTTCGCTTAACGTTTCCTAAGGTAAACATTCAATTACAATCTGTCTTAATGAAAAATGTAAAAAAATACAAGTTAAAATCAATAATAAGATTGTAAAACCCTTTAAGGCGAGTAATAAGGCTTTTGAAGCCATGAGTGACTATAAATGGCCTTTTCTTGTCAATCTATCGCTTTCACCTCACGTTTCTCAAGGTAAACAGTCAATTTTAATCTGATTTAATGAAAAATGTAAAAAAATTCAAATTAAAATTAATAACGAGATCATAAAATCGTTTAAAGAAGGGAATAAGGCTTTCGATGGCATGAGTGACTGCAAATGGAATTTTCTTGTCAATGGATGGCTTTTGCTTCACGTTTCCCAAGGTAAACATTCAATTACAATCTGTCTTAATGAAAAATGCAAAGAAATACAAGTTAAAATTAATAATAAGATTATAAAACCCTTTGAGGCGAGTAATAAGGCTTTTGAAACTATGAGTGACTATAAATGAACTTATTTTGTCAATGGATGGCTTTTGCTTCATGTTTCCCAAGGCAAACATTTAATTACAATATGTTTTAATGAAAAATGTAAAAAAATTCAACTTTAAGTTATTAACGAGATTATAAAACCATTTAAAGATGGGAATAAGGCTTTCGAAGGCATGAGTGACTGCAAATGGACTTTTCTTGTCAATGGACGGCTTTCGCTTCACGTTTCCCGAGGTAAACATTCAATTACAATCTGTCTTAATGAAAAATGTAAAAAAATACAAGTTAAAATCAATAATAAGATTATAAAACCCTTTAAGGCGAGTAATAAGGCTTTTGAAGCCATGAGTGACTATAAATGGCCTTTTCTTGTCAATCGATCGCTTTCACCTCACGTTTCTCAAGCTAAACAGTCAATTTTAATCTGATTTAATGAAAAATGTAAAAAAATTCAAATTAAAATTAATAACGAGATCATTAAACCGTTTAAAGAGGGGAATAAGGCTTTCGAAGGCAAGAGTGACTGTAAATGGACTTTTCTTGTCAATTGATGGCTTTCGCTTCACGTTTCCTGAGTTAAGCATTCAATTACAATCTGTCTTAATGAAAAATGTAAAAAAATACAAGTTAAAATCAATAATAAGATTATAAAACCCTTTAAGGCGAGTAATAAGGCATTTGAAGCCATGAGTGACTATAAATGGCCTTTTCTTGTCAATCGATCGCTTTCACCTCACGTTTCTCAAGGTAAACAGTCAATTTTAATATGTTTTAATGAAAAATGTAAAAAAATTCAGTTTCAAAATAATAACGAGATCATAAAACAGTTTAAAAAGGGGAATAAGGCTTTCGCAGGCATGAGAGACTGCAAATGGACTTTTCTTGTCAATGGATAGCTTTCGCTTCACGTTTCCCGAGGCAAACATTCAATTTTAATCTGTTTTAACGAAAAATTTTAAAAAATTCAATTTAAAATTAATAACGAGATCATAAAACCATTTAAAGAGAGGAATAAGGCTTTCGAAGGCATGAGTGACTGCAAATGGACTTTTCTTGTCAATGGATAGCTTTCGCTTAACGTTTCTCGAGGTAAACATTCAATTACAATCTGTCTTATTGAAAAATGTAAAAAAATACAAGTTAAAATCGATAATAAGATTATAAAACCCTTTAAGGCGAGTAATAAGGCTTTCGAAGCTATGAGTGACTATAAATGACCTTTTCTTATCAATCGTTCGCTTTCACTTCACGTTTCTCAAGGTAAACTTTCAATTATAATATCTTTTAACGAAAAATATAATAAAATTTATCTTTAAATTAATAACAAGATTATAAAACCATTTAAAGAGGGGATTAAGGCTTTCGAAGGCATGAGTGACCGCAAATAGACTTTTCTTGTCAATGGATGGCTTTCGCTTCACGTTTCCCGAGGTAAATATTCAATTACAATCTGTCTTAATGAAAAATGTAAAAAAATTACAAGTTAAAATCAATAATAAGATTATAAAACCCTTTAAGGCGAGTAATATGGCTTTTGAAGCGATGAGTGACTATAAATGGCCTTTTCTTGTCAATCGATCGCTTTCACCTCACGTTTCTCAAGGTAGACAGTCAATTTTAATCTGTTTTAATGAAAAATGTAAAAAAATTCAATTCAAAATTAATAACGAGATCATCAAACCATTTAAAGAGGGGAATAAGGCTTTCGAAGGCATGAGTGACTGCAAATAGACTTTTCTTGTCAATGGATGGCTTTCGCTTCACGTTTCCCGACGTAAACATTCAATTACAATCTGTCTTAATGAAAAATGTAAAAAAATACAAGTTAAAATCAATAATAAGATTATAAAACCCTTTAAGGCTAGTAATAAGGCTTTTGAAGCCATGAGTGACTATAAATGGCCTTTTCTTGTCAATCGATCGCTTTCACCTCACGTTTCTCAAGGTAAACAGTCAATTTTAATCAGATTTAATGAAAAATGTAAAAAAATTCAACTTTAAATTATTAACGAGATTATAAAACCATTTAAAGATGGGAATAAGGCTTTCGAAGGCATGAGTGACTGCAAATGGACTTTTCTTGTCAATGGATGGCTTTCGCTTCACGTTTACCGAGGTAAACATTCAATTACAGTCTGTCTTAATGAAAAATGTAAAAAATACAAGTTATAATCAATAATAAGATTATAAAACTCTTTAAAGCGAGTAATAAGGTTTTTTAAGCCATAAGTGACTATAAATAGACTTTTCTTGTCAATCGGTCACTTTCACTTCACGTTTCCCAAGGCAAACATTCCATTTTAATCTGTTTTAATAAAAAATGTAAAAAAATTCAACTTTAAATTAATAACGAGATCATAAAATCATTTAAAGAGGGTAATCAGGCTTTCGAAGGCATGAGTGACTGCAAATGGACTCTTCTTGTCAATGGATGGCTTTCGCTTCACGTTTCCCGAGGTAAACATTCAATTACAATCTGTCTTAATGAAAAATATAAAAAAATACAAGTTAAAATCAATAATAAAATTATAAAACCCTTTAAGGCGAGTAATAAGGCTTTTGAAGCCATGAGTGACTATAAATGGCCTTTTCTTGTCAATCGATCGCTTTCACCTCACGTTTCTCAAGGTAAACAGTCAATTTTAATTTGATTTAATGAAAAATGTAAAAAAATTCAAATTAAAATTAATAACGAGATCATAAAACCGTTTAAAGAGGGGAATAAGGCTTTCGAAGGCATGAGTGACTGCAAATGGACTTTTCTTGTCAATGGATGGCTTTTGCTTCACGTTTCCTGAGGTAAACATTCAATTACAATCTGTCTTAATGAAAAATGTAAAAAAATACAAGTTAAAATCAATAATAAGATTATAAAACCCTTTAAGGAGAGTAATATAGCTTTCGAAGCCATGAGTGACTATAAATGGACTTCTCTTGTCAATCGATCACTTTCACTTCAAGTTTCCCACGAAAAACATTCAATTTTAATCGGTTTTAATGAAAAATGTAAAAAAAGTCAACTTTAAATTAATAACGAGATCATAAAACCATCTAAAGAGGGGAATAAGGCTTTCGAAGGCATGAGTGACTGCAAATGGACTTTTCTTGTCAATGGATGGCTTTCGCTTCACGTTTTCCAACGTAAACATTCAATTACAATCTGTGTTAATGAAAAATGTAAAAAAATACAACTTAAAATCAATAATAAGACTATAAAACCCTTTAATGCGAGTAATAAGGCTTTAGATGCCATGAGTGACTATAAATGGGCTTTTCTTGTCAATCGATCACTTTCACTTCACGTTTCTCAAGGCAAACATTCAATTTTAATTTGTTTTAGTGAAAAATTTAAAAAAATTCAACTTTAAATTAATAACGAGATCATAAAACCATTAAAATGGGGGAATCAGGCTTTCCAAGGCATGAGTGACTGCAAATGGACTTTTCTTGTCAATGGATAGCTTTCGCTTCACGTTTCTTGAGATAAATATTCTATTACAATCTGTCTTAATGAAAAATGTAAAAAAATACAAGTTAAAATCAATAATAAGATTATAAAACCCTTTAAGGCGACTAATAAGGCTTTTGAAGCCATGGGTGACTATAAATGGCCTTTTCTTATCAATCGATCGCTTTCACCTCACGTTTCTCAAGGTAAACAGTCAATTTTAATCTGTTGTAATGAAAAATGTAAAAAAATTCAATTTAAAATTAATAACGAGAACATAAAATCGTTTAAAGAGGGGAACAAGGCTTTCGAAGGCATGAGTGACTGCAAATGGACTTTTCTTTTTAATTGAAGGCTTTTGCTTCACGTTTCCCAAGGTAAATATTCAATTACAATCTGTCTTAATGAAAAATGTAAAAAAATACAAGTTAAAATCGATAATAAGATTATAAAACCCTTTAAAGCGAGTAATAAGGCTTTATATGCCATGAGTGACTATAAATGGACTTTTCTTGTCAATCGATCACTTTCTTTACACGTTTCCCAAGGCAAACATTCAGTTTTAATCGATTTTACTGAAAAATGTAAAAAAATTGAACTTTAAATTACTAACGAGATCATAAAAGCATTTAAAGATGGGAATAAGGCTTTCGAAGGCATGAGTGATTGCAAATGGACTTTTCTTGTCAATGGATGGCTTTCGCTTCACGTTTCTCGAGGTAAACATTCAATTGCAATCTGTCTTAATGAAAAATGTAAAAAAATACAAGTTAAAATCAATAATAAGATTATAAAACCCTTTAAAGCGAGTAATAAGGCTTTAGATGCCATGAGTGACTATAAATGGACTTTTCTTGTCAATCGATCAATTTCACTTTATGTTTCCCAAGGCAAACATTCAGTTTTAATCGATTTTAATGAAAAATGTAAAACAATTCAACTTTAAATTAATAACGAGATCATAAAACCATTTAATGATGGGAATAAGGCTTTCGAAGGCATGAGTGACTGCAAATGGACTTTTCTTGTCAATGGATGGCTTTCGCTTCACGTTTCCCGAGGTAAACATTCAATTACAATCTGTCTTAATGAAAAATATAAAAAAAATATAACTTAAAATCAATAATAAGATTATAAAACCCTTTAAAGCGAGTAATAAGGCTTTAGATGCCATGAGTGACTATAAATGGACTTTTCTTGTCAATCGATCACTTTCACTTCACGTTTCCCAAGGCAAACATTCAATTTTAATTGGTTTTAATGAAAAATGTAAAAAAATTCAACTTTAAATTAATAACGAGATCATAAAACCATTTAAAGAGGGGAATAGAGCTTTCGAAGGCATGAGTGACTGCAAATGGACTTTTCTTGTCAATGGATAGCTTTCGCTTCACGTTTCCTGAGGTAAACATTCAATTACAATCTGTCTTAATGAAAAATGTAAAAAAATACAAGTTAAAATCAATAATAAGATTATAAAACCCTTTAAAGCGAGTAATAAGGCTTTAGATGCCATGAGTGACTATAAATGGACTTTTCTTGTCAATCGATCGCTTTCACTTCATGTTTCCCAAGGCAAACATTCATATTTAATCAGTTTTAATGAAAAATGTTAAACAATTAAACTTTAAATTAATAACGAGATCATAAAAATATTTAAAGAGGGGAATAGGGCTTTCGAAGGCATGAGTGACTGCAAATGGACTTTTCTTGTCAATGGATAGCTTTCGCTTCACGTTTCCTGAGATAAACATTCAATTACAATGTGTCTTAATGAAAAATGTAAAAATATACAACTTAAAATCAATATAAGATTATAAAACCCTTTAAAGCGAGTAATAAGGCTTTAGATGCCATGAGTGACTATAAATGGACTTTTCTTGCCAATCGATCACTTTCACTTCACGTTTCTTAAGGAAAACATTCAATTTTAATCTGTTTTAGTGAAAAATGTAAAAAAATTCAACTTTAAATTAATAACGAGATCATAAAACCATTTAAAGAGGGGAATCAGGCTATCCAAGGCATGAGTGACTGCAAATGGACTTTTCTTGTCAATGGATAGCTTTTGCTTCACGTTTCCTGAGATAAACAGTCGATTACAATCTGTCTTAATGAAAAATGTAAAAAAATACAAGTTAAAATCAATAATAAGATTATAAACCCCTTTAAGGCGAGTAATAAGGCTTTTGAAGCCATGAGTGACTATAAATAGTCTTTTCTTGTCAATCGATCGCTTTCACCTCACGTTTCTCAAGGTAAACAGTCAATTTTAATCTGTTTTAATGAAAAATGTAAAAAAATTCAATTTAAAATTAATAACGAGATCATAAAACCATTTAAAGAGGAGAATAAGGCTTTCGAAGGCATGAGTGACTGCAAATGGACTTTTCTTTTCAATAGATGGGTTTTGCTTCACGTTTCCCGAGGTAAATATTCAATTACAATCTGTCTTAATGAAAAATGTAAAAAAATACAAGTTAAAATCAATAATAAGATTATAAAACCCTTTAAAGCGAGTAATAAGGCTTTAGATGCCATGAGTGACTATAAATGGACTTTTCTTGTCAATCGATCACTTCTTTTCACGTTTCCCAAGAAAACATTCAATTTTAATCATTTTAATGAAAAATGTAAAAAAATTGAACTTTAAATTAATAACGAGATCATAAAACCATTTAAAGATGGGAATAAGGCTTTCGAAGGCATGAGTTACTGCAAATGGACTTTTCTTGTCAATGGATGGCTTTCGCTTCATGTTTCCCGAGGTAAACATTCAATTACAATCTGTCTTAATGAAAAATGTAAAAAAATACAACTTAAAATCAATAATAAGATTATAAAACCCTTTAAAGCAAGTAATAAGGCTTTAGATGCCATGAGTGACTATAAATGGACTTTTCTTGTCAATCGATCACTTTCACTTCACGTTTCTCAAGGCAAACATTCAATTTTAATCTGTTTTAATGAAAAATGTAAAAAAATTCAACTTTAAATTAATAACGAGATCATAAAACCATTTAAAGAGGGGAATAAGGCTTTCCAAGGCATGAGTGACTGCAAATGGACTTTTTTTGTCAATGGATAGCTTTCGCTTCACGTTTCCTAAGATAAACATTCAATTACAATCTGTCTTAATGAAAAATGTAAAAAAATACAGGTTAAAATCAATAGTAAGATTATAAAACTCTTTAAGGCGAGTAATAAGGCTTTTGAAGCCATGAGTGATTATAAATGAACTTATTTTGTCAATGGATGGCTTTCGCTTCATGTTTCCCAAGAAAAACATTTAATTACAATATGTTTTAATAAAAAATGTAAAAAAATTCAACTTTAAATTAATAACGAGATTATAAAACCATTTAAAGAGGGGAATAAGGCTTTCGAAGGCATATGTGACTGCAAATAGACTTTTCTTGTCAATGGATGGCTTTCGCTTCACATTTCTCGAGGTAAACATTCAATTACAATCTGTCTTAATGAAAAATATAAAAAAATACAAATTAAAATCAATAATAAGATTATAAAACCATTTAAGGCGAGTAATAAGGCTTTTGAAGCCATGAGTGACTATAAATGGTCTTTTCTTGTCAATCGATCGCTTTCACCTCATGTTTCTCAAGGTAAACAGTCAATTTTAATATATTTTAATGAAAAATGTAAAACAATTCAGTTTAAAATTAATAACGAGATCATAAAACCGTTTAAAGAGGGGAATAAGGCTTTCCAAGGCATGAGTAACTGCAAATGGACTTTTCTTGTCAATGGATGGCTTTCGCTTCACGTTTCCTGAGGTAAACATTCAATTACAATCTGCCTTAATGGAAAATGTAAAAAAATACAACTTAAAATCAATAATAAGATTATAAAACCCTTTAAAGCGAGTAATAAGGCTTTAGATGCCATGAGTGACTATAAATGGACTTTTCTTGTCAATCGATCACTTTCACTTCACGTTTCTCGAGGCAAACATTCAATTTTAATCTGTTTTAATGAAAAATGTAAACAAATTCAACTTTAAATTAATAACGAGATCATAAAACCATTTAAAGAGGGGAATAAGGCTTTCGAAGGCATGAGTGACTGCAAATGGACTTTTTTTATCAACGGATAGCTTTCGCTTCACGTTTCCGGAGATAAACATTCAATTACAATCTGTCTTAATGAAAAATGTAAAAAAATACAGGTTAAAATCAATAGTAAGATTATAAAACCCTTTAAGGCGAGTAATAAGGCTTTTGAAGCCATGAGTGACTATAAATGAACTTATTTTGTCAATGGCTGGCTTTCGCTTCATGTTTCCCAAGGAAAACATTTAATTACAATATGTTTTAATAAAAAATGTAAAAAAATTCAACTTTAAATTATTAACGAGATTATAAAACCATTTAAAGAGGGGAATAAGGCTTTCGAAGGCATGTATGACTGCAAATAGGCTTTTCTTGTCAATGGATGGCTTTCGCTTCACATTTCTCTAGGTAAACATTCAATTACAATCTGTCTTAATGAAAAATGTAAAAAAATACAAGTTAAAATCAATAATAAGATTATAAAACCCTTTAAAGCGAGTAATAAGGCTTTAGATGCCATGAGTGACTATAAATGGACTTTTCTTGTCAATCGATCACTTTCACTTCACGTTTCCCAAGGCAAACATTCAATTTTAATCGGTTTTAATGAAAAATGTAAAACAATTCAACTTTAAATTAATAACGAGATCATAAAACTATTTAATGATGGGAATAAGGCTTTCGAAGGCATGAGTGACTGCAAATGGACTTTTCTTGTCAATGGATGGCTTTCGCTTCACGTTTCCCGAGGTAAACATTCAATTACAATCTGTCTTAATGAAAAATATAAAAAAATATAACTTAAAATCGATAATAAGATTATAAAACCCTTTAAAGCGAGTAATAAGGCTTTAGATGCCATGAATGACTATAAATGGACTTTTCTTGTCAATCGATCACTTTCACTTCACGTTTCCCAAGGCAAACATTCAATTTTAATCGGTTTTAATGAAAAATGTAAAAAAATTCAACTTTAAATTAATAACGAGATCATAAAACCATTTAAAGAGGGGAATAGGGCTTTCGAAGGCATGAGTGACTGCAAATGGACTTTTCTTGTCAATGGATAGCTTTCGCTTCACGTTTCCTGAGATAAACATTCAATTACAATCTGTCTTAATGAAAAATGTAAAAAAATACAAGTTAAAATCAATAATAAGATTATAAAACCCTTTAAAGCGAGTAATAAGGCTTTAGATGCCATGAGTGACTATAAATGGACTTTTCTTGTCAATCGATCGCTTTCACTTCATGTTTCCCAAGGCAAACATTCATATTTAATCAGTTTTAATGAAAAATGTTAAACAATTAAACTTTAAATTAATAACGAGATCATAAAACCATTTAAAGAGGGGAATAGGGCTTTCGAAGGCATGAGTGACTGCAAATGGACTTTTCTTGTCAATGGATAGCTTTCGCTTCACGTTTCCTGAGATAAACATTCAATTACAATCTGTCTTAATGAAAAATGTAAAAAAATACAAGTTAAAATCAATAATAAGATTATAAAACCCTTTAAAGCGAGTAATAAGGCTTTAGATGCCATGAGTGACTATAAATGGACTTTTCTTGTCAATCGATCGCTTTCACTTCATGTTTCCCAAGGCAAACATTCATATTTAATCAGTTTTAATGAAAAATGTTAAACAATTAAACTTTAAATTAATAACGAGATCATAAAACCATTTAAAGAGGGGAATAGGGCTTTCGAAGGCATGAGTGACTGCAAATGGACTTTTCTTGTCAATGGATAGCTTTCGCTTCACGTTTCCTGAGATAAACATTCAATTACAATCTGTCTTAATGAAAAATGTAAAAATATACAACTTAAAATCAATATAAGATTATAAAACCCTTTAAAGCGAGTAATAAGGCTTTAGATGCCATGAGTGACTATAAATGGACTTTTCTTGCCAATCGATCACTTTCACTTCACGTTTCTTAAGGAAAACATTCAATTTTAATCTGTTTTAGTGAAAAATGTAAAAAAATTCAACTTTAAATTAATAACGAGATCATAAAACCATTTAAAGAGGGGAATCAGGCTTTCCAAGGCATGAGTGACTGCAAATGGACTTTTCTTGTCAATGGATAGCTTTTGCTTCACGTTTCCTGAGATAAACAGTCGATTACAATCTGTCTTAATGAAAAATGTATAAAAATATAAGTTAAAATCAATAATAAGATTATAAACCCCTTTAAGGCGAGTAATAAGGCTTTTGAAGCCATGAGTGACTATAAATAGTCTTTTCTTGTCAATCGATCGCTTTCACCTCACGTTTCTCAAGGTAAACAGTCAATTTTAATCTGTTTTAATGAAAAATGTAAAAAAATTCAATTTAAAATTAATAACGAGATCATAAAACCATTTAAAGAGGGGAATAAGGCTTTCGAAGGCATGAGTGACTGCAAATGGACTTTTCTTGTCAATAGATGGGTTTTGCTTCACGTTTCCCGAGGTAAATATTCAATTACAATCTGTCTTAATGAAAAATGTAAAAAAATACAAGTTAAAATCAATAATAAGATTATAAAACCCTTTAAAGCGAGTAATAAGGCTTTAGATGCCATGAGTGACTATAAATGGACTTTTCTTGTCAATCGATCACTTCTTTTCACGTTTCCCAAGGAAAACATTCAATTTTAATCATTTTAATGAAAAATGTAAAAAAATTGAACTTTAAATTAATAACGAGATCATAAAACCATTTAAAGATGGGAATAAGGCTTTCGAAGGCATGAGTTACTGCAAATGGACTTTTCTTGTCAATGGATGGCTTTCGCTTCATGTTTCCCGAGGTAAACATTCAATTACAATCTGTCTTAATGAAAAATGTAAAAAAATACAACTTAAAATCAATAATAAGATTATAAAACCCTTTAAAGCAAGTAATAAGGCTTTAGATGCCATGAGTGACTATAAATGGACTTTTCTTGTCAATCGATCACTTTCACTTCACGTTTCTCAAGGCAAACATTCAATTTTAATCTGTTTTAATGAAAAATGTAAAAAAATTCAACTTTAAATTAATAACGAGATCATAAAACCATTTAAAGAGGGGAATAAGGCTTTCCAAGGCATGAGTGACTGCAACTGGACTTTTTTTGTCAATGGATAGCTTTCGCTTCACGTTTCCTGAGATAAACATTCAATTACAATCTGTCTTAATGAAAAATGTAAAAAAATACAGGTTAAAATCAATAGTAAGATTATAAAACTCTTTAAGGCGAGTAATAAGGCTTTTGAAGCCATGAGTGATTATAAATGAACTTATTTTGTCAATGGATGGCTTTCGCTTCATGTTTCCCAAGAAAAACATTTAATTACAATATGTTTTAATAAAAAATGTAAAAAAATTCAACTTTAAATTAATAACGAGATTATAAAACCATTTAAAGAGGGGAATAAGGCTTTCGAAGGCATATGTGACTGCAAATAGACTTTTCTTGTCAATGGATGGCTTTCGCTTCACATTTCTCGAGGTAAACATTCAATTACAATCTGTCTTAATGAAAAATATAAAAAAATACAAATTAAAATCAATAATAAGATTATAAAACCATTTAAGGCGAGTAATAAGGCTTTTGAAGCCATGAGTGACTATAAATGGTCTTTTCTTGTCAATCGATCGCTTTCACCTCATGTTTCTCAAGGTAAACAGTCAATTTTAATATATTTTAATGAAAAATGTAAAACAATTCAGTTTAAAATTAATAACGAGATCATAAAACCGTTTAAAGAGGGGAATAAGGCTTTCCAAGGCATGAGTAACTGCAAATGGACTTTTCTTGTCAATGGATGGCTTTCGCTTCACGTTTCCTGAGGTAAACATTCAATTACAATCTGCCTTAATGGAAAATGTAAAAAAATACAACTTAAAATCAATAATAAGATTATAAAACCCTTTAAAGCGAGTAATAAGGCTTTAGATGCCATGAGTGACTATAAATGGACTTTTCTTGTCAATCGATCACTTTCACTTCACGTTTCTCGAGGCAAACATTCAATTTTAATCTGTTTTAATGAAAAATGTAAACAAATTCAACTTTAAATTAATAACGAGATCATAAAACCATTTAAAGAGGGGAATAAGGCTTTCGAAGGCATGAGTGACTGCAAATGGACTTTTTTTATCAACGGATAGCTTTCGCTTCACGTTTCCGGAGATAAACATTCAATTACAATCTGTCTTAATGAAAAATGTAAAAAAATACAGGTTAAAATCAATAGTAAGATTATAAAACCCTTTAAGGCGAGTAATAAGGCTTTTGAAGCCATGAGTGACTATAAATGAACTTATTTTGTCAATGGCTGGCTTTCGCTTCATGTTTCCCAAGGAAAACATTTAATTACAATATGTTTTAATAAAAAATGTAAAAAAATTCAACTTTAAATTATTAACGAGATTATAAAACCATTTAAAGAGGGGAATAAGGCTTTCGAAGGCATGTATGACTGCAAATAGGCTTTTCTTGTCAATGGATGGCTTTCGCTTCACATTTCTCTAGGTAAACATTCAATTACAATCTGTCTTAATGAAAAATGTAAAAAAATACAAGTTAAAATCAATAATAAGATTATAAAACCCTTTAAAGCGAGTAATAAGGCTTTAGATGCCATGAGTGACTATAAATGGACTTTTCTTGTCAATCGATCACTTTCACTTCACGTTTCCCAAGGCAAACATTCAATTTTAATCGGTTTTAATGAAAAATGTAAAACAATTCAACTTTAAATTAATAACGAGATCATAAAACTATTTAATGATGGGAATAAGGCTTTCGAAGGCATGAGTGACTGCAAATGGACTTTTCTTGTCAATGGATGGCTTTCGCTTCACGTTTCCCGAGGTAAACATTCAATTACAATCTGTCTTAATGAAAAATATAAAAAAATATAACTTAAAATCGATAATAAGATTATAAAACCCTTTAAAGCGAGTAATAAGGCTTTAGATGCCATGAATGACTATAAATGGACTTTTCTTGTCAATCGATCACTTTCACTTCACGTTTCCCAAGGCAAACATTCAATTTTAATCGGTTTTAATGAAAAATGTAAAAAAATTCAACTTTAAATTAATAACGAGATCATAAAACCATTTAAAGAGGGGAATAGGGCTTTCGAAGGCATGAGTGACTGCAAATGGACTTTTCTTGTCAATGGATAGCTTTCGCTTCACGTTTCCTGAGATAAACATTCAATTACAATCTGTCTTAATGAAAAATGTAAAAAAATACAAGTTAAAATCAATAATAAGATTATAAAACCCTTTAAAGCGAGTAATAAGGCTTTAGATGCCATGAGTGACTATAAATGGACTTTTCTTGTCAATCGATCGCTTTCACTTCATGTTTCCCAAGGCAAACATTCATATTTAATCAGTTTTAATGAAAAATGTTAAACAATTAAACTTTAAATTAATAACGAGATCATAAAACCATTTAAAGAGGGGAATAGGGCTTTCGAAGGCATGAGTGACTGCAAATGGACTTTTCTTGTCAATGGATAGCTTTCGCTTCACGTTTCCTGAGATAAACATTCAATTACAATCTGTCTTAATGAAAAATGTAAAAAAATACAAGTTAAAATCAATAATAAGATTATAAAACCCTTTAAAGCGAGTAATAAGGCTTTAGATGCCATGAGTGACTATAAATGGACTTTTCTTGTCAATCGATCGCTTTCACTTCATGTTTCCCAAGGCAAACATTCATATTTAATCAGTTTTAATGAAAAATGTTAAACAATTAAACTTTAAATTAATAACGAGATCATAAAACCATTTAAAGAGGGGAATAGGGCTTTCGAAGGCATGAGTGACTGCAAATGGACTTTTCTTGTCAATGGATAGCTTTCGCTTCACGTTTCCTGAGATAAACATTCAATTACAATCTGTCTTAATGAAAAATGTAAAAATATACAACTTAAAATCAATATAAGATTATAAAACCCTTTAAAGCGAGTAATAAGGCTTTAGATGCCATGAGTGACTATAAATGGACTTTTCTTGCCAATCGATCACTTTCACTTCACGTTTCTTAAGGAAAACATTCAATTTTAATCTGTTTTAGTGAAAAATGTAAAAAAATTCAACTTTAAATTAATAACGAGATCATAAAACCATTTAAAGAGGGGAATCAGGCTTTCCAAGGCATGAGTGACTGCAAATGGACTTTTCTTGTCAATGGATAGCTTTTGCTTCACGTTTCCTGAGATAAACAGTCGATTACAATCTGTCTTAATGAAAAATGTATAAAAATATAAGTTAAAATCAATAATAAGATTATAAACCCCTTTAAGGCGAGTAATAAGGCTTTTGAAGCCATGAGTGACTATAAATAGTCTTTTCTTGTCAATCGATCGCTTTCACCTCACGTTTCTCAAGGTAAACAGTCAATTTTAATCTGTTTTAATGAAAAATGTAAAAAAATTCAATTTAAAATTAATAACGAGATCATAAAACCATTTAAAGAGGGGAATAAGGCTTTCGAAGGCATGAGTGACTGCAAATGGACTTTTCTTGTCAATAGATGGGTTTTGCTTCACGTTTCCCGAGGTAAATATTCAATTACAATCTGTCTTAATGAAAAATGTAAAAAAATACAAGTTAAAATCAATAATAAGATTATAAAACCCTTTAAAGCGAGTAATAAGGCTTTAGATGCCATGAGTGACTATAAATGGACTTTTCTTGTCAATCGATCACTTCTTTTCACGTTTCCCAAGGAAAACATTCAATTTTAATCATTTTAATGAAAAATGTAAAAAAATTGAACTTTAAATTAATAACGAGATCATAAAACCATTTAAAGATGGGAATAAGGCTTTCGAAGGCATGAGTTACTGCAAATGGACTTTTCTTGTCAATGGATGGCTTTCGCTTCATGTTTCCCGAGGTAAACATTCAATTACAATCTGTCTTAATGAAAAATGTAAAAAAATACAACTTAAAATCAATAATAAGATTATAAAACCCTTTAAAGCAAGTAATAAGGCTTTAGATGCCATGAGTGACTATAAATGGACTTTTCTTGTCAATCGATCACTTTCACTTCACGTTTCTCAAGGCAAACATTCAATTTTAATCTGTTTTAATGAAAAATGTAAAAAAATTCAACTTTAAATTAATAACGAGATCATAAAACCATTTAAAGAGGGGAATAAGGCTTTCCAAGGCATGAGTGACTGCAACTGGACTTTTTTTGTCAATGGATAGCTTTCGCTTCACGTTTCCTGAGATAAACATTCAATTACAATCTGTCTTAATGAAAAATGTAAAAAAATACAGGTTAAAATCAATAGTAAGATTATAAAACTCTTTAAGGCGAGTAATAAGGCTTTTGAAGCCATGAGTGATTATAAATGAACTTATTTTGTCAATGGATGGCTTTCGCTTCATGTTTCCCAAGAAAAACATTTAATTACAATATGTTTTAATAAAAAATGTAAAAAAATTCAACTTTAAATTAATAACGAGATTATAAAACCATTTAAATAGGGGAATAAGGCTTTCGAAGGCATGTATGACTGCAAATAGGCTTTTCTTGACAATGGATGGCTTTCGCTTCACATTTCTCTAGGTAAACATTCAATTACAATCTGTCTTAATGAAAAATGTAAAAAAATACAAATTAAAATCAATAATAAGATTATAAAACCCTTTAAGGCGAGTAATAAGGCTTTTGAAGCCATGAGTGACTATAAATGGTCTTTTCTTGTCAATTGATCGCTTTCACCTCACGTTTCTCAAGGTAAACAGTCAATTTTAATCTGTTTTAATGAAAAATGTAAAACAATTCAGTTTAAAATTAATAACGAGATCATAAAACCGTTTAAAGAGGGGAATAAGGCTTTCCAAGGCATGACTGACTGCAAATGGACTTTTCTTGTCAATGGATGGCTTTCGCTTCACGTTTCCCGAGGTAAACATTCAATTACAATCTGTCTTAATGGAAAATGTAAAAAAATACAACTTAAAATCAATAATAAGATTATAAAACCCTTTAAAGCGAGTAATAAGGCTTTAGATGCCATGAGTGACAATAAATGGACTTTTCTTGTCAATCGATCACATTCACTTCACATTTCTCAAGGCAAACATTCAATTTTAATCTGTTTTAATGAAAAATGTAAACAAATTCAACTTTAAATTAACAACGAGATCATAAAACTATTTAAAGAGGGGAATAAGGCTTTCCAAGGCATGAGTGACTGCAAATGGACTTTTTTTGTCAATGGATAGCTTTCGCTTCATTTTTCCTGAGATAAACATTCAATTACAATCTGTCTTAATGAAAAATGTAAAAAAATACAGGTTAAAATCAATAGTAAGATTATAAAACCCTTTGAGGCGAGTAATAAGGCTTTTGAAGCCATTAGTGACTATAAATGAACTTATTTTGTCAATGGATGGCTTTCGCTTCATGTTTCCCAAGGAAAACATTTAGCTACAATATGTTTTAATAAAAAATGTAAAAAAATTCAACTTTAAATTAATAACGAGATTATAAAACCATTTAAAGAGGGGAATAAGGCTTTCGAAGGCATGTATGACTGCAAATAGACTTTTCTTGTCAATGGATGGCTTTCGCTTCACATTTCTCGAGGTAAACATTCAATTACAATCTGTCTTAATAAAAAATGTAAAAAAATACAAGTTAAAATCAATAATAAGATTATAAAACCCTTTAAGGTGAGTTATAAGGCTTTTAAAGCCATGAGTGACTATAAATGGCCTTTTCTTGTCAATCGATCGCTTTCACCTCACGTTTCTCAAGGTAAAAAGTCAATTGTAATCTGTTTCAATGATAAATGTAAAACAATTCGGTTTAAAATCAATAACGAGATCATAAAACCGTTTAAAGGGGGGAATCAGGCTTTCCAAGGCATGAGTGACTGCAAATGGACTTTTCTTGTCAATGGATAGCTTTCGCTTCACGTTTCCTGAGATAAATATTCGATTACAATCTGTCTTAATGAAAAATGTAAAAAAATACAAGTTAAAATCAATAATAAGATTATAAAACCCTTTAAGGCGACTAATAAGGCTTTTGAAGCCATGGGTGACTATAAATGGCCTTTTCTTATCAATCGATCGCTTTCACCTCACGTTTCTCAAGGTAAACAGTCAATTTTAATCTGTTTTAATGAAAAATGTAAAAAAATTCAATTTAAAATTAATAACGAGAACATAAAACCGTTTAAAGAGGGGAATAAGGCTTTCCAAGGCATGAGTGACTGCAAATGGACTTTTTTTGTCAATGGATAGCTTTCGCTTCACGTTTCCTGAGACAACCATTCAATTACAATCTGTCTTAATGAAAAATGTAAAACAATACAAGTTAAAATCAATAGTAAGATTATAAAACCCTTTAAGGCGAGTAATAAGGCTTTTGAAGCCATGAGTGACTATAAATGAACTTATTTTGTCAATGGATGGCTTTCGCTTCATGTTTCCCAAGGAAAACATTTAATTACAATATGTTTAAATAAAAAATGTAAAAAAATTCAACTTTAAATTAATAACGAGGTTATAAAACCATTTAAAGAGGGGAATAAGGCTTTCGAAGGCATGTGTGGCTGCAAATAGACTTTTCTTGTCAATGGATGGCTTTCGCTTCACATTTCTCGAGGTAAACATTCAATTACAATCTGTCTTAATGAAAAATGTAAAAAAATACAAGTTAAAATCAATAATAAGATTATAAAACCCTTTAAGGCGAGTAATAAGGCTTTTAAAGCCATGAGTGACTATAAATGGCCTTTTCTTGTCAATCGATCGCTTTCACCTCACGTTTCTCAAGGTAAACAGTCAATTGTAATCTGTTTCAATGATAAATGTAAAACAATTCGGTTTAAAATCAATAACGAGATCATAAAACCGTTTAAAGGGGGGAATCAGGCTTTGCAAGGCATGAGTGACTGCAAATGGACTTTTCTTGTCAATGGATAGCTTTCGCTTCACGTTTCCTGAGATAAATATTCGATTACAATCTGTCTTAATGAAAAATGTAAAAAAATACAAGTCAAAATCAATAATAAGATTATAAAACCCTTTAAGGCGACCAATAAGGCTTTTGAAGCCATGGGTGACTATAAATGGCCTTTTCTTATCAATCGATCGCTTTCACCTCACGTTTCTCAAGGTAAACAGTCAATTTTAATCTGTTTTAATGAAAAATGTAAAAAAATTCAATTTAAAATTAATAACGAGAACATAAAACCGTTTAAAGAGGGGAATAAGGCTTTTCAAGGCATGAGTGACTGCAAATGGACTTTTTTTGTCAATGGATAGCTTTCGCTTCACGTTTCCTGAGACAACCATTCAATTACAATCTGTCTTAATGAAAAATGTAAAACAATACAAGTTAAAATCAATAGTAAGATTATAAAACCCTTTAAGGCTTGTAATAAGGCTTTTGAAGCCATGAGTGACTATAAATGAACTTATTTTGTCAATGGATGGCTTTCGCTTCATGTTTCCCAAGGAAAACATTTAATTACAATATGTTTAAATAAAAAATGTAAAAAACTTCAACTTTAAATTAATAACGAGGTTATAAAACCATTTAAAGAGGGGAATAAGGCTTTCGAAGGCATGTGTGGCTGCAAATAGACTTTTCTTGTCAATGGATGGCTTTCGCTTCACATTTCTCGAGGTAAACATTCAATTACAGTCTGTCTTAATGAAAAATGTAAAAAAATACAAGTTAAAATCAATAATAAGATTATAAAACCCTTTAAGGCGAGTAAAAAGGCTTTTGAAGCCATGAGTGACAATAAATGGCCTTTTCTTGTCAATCGATCACTTTCACCTCACGTTTCTCAGGGTAAACGGTCAATTTTAATCTGTTTCAATGAAAAATGTAAAAAAATTCAGTTTAAAATTAATAACGAGATCATAAAATCGTTTAAAGAGGGGAATAAGGCTTTGCAAGGCATGAGTGACTGCAAATGGACTTTTCTTGTCAATGGATTGCTTTCGCTTCACGTTTCCCGAGGTAAACATTCAATTACAATCTGTCTTAATGGAAAATGTAAAAAAATACAACTTAAAATCAATAATAAGATTATAAAACCCTTTAAAGCGAGTAATAAGGCTTTAGATGCCATGAGTGACAATAAATGGACTTTTCTTGTCAATCGATCACTTTCACTTCACGTTTCTCAAGGCAAACATTCAATTTTAATCTGTTTTAATGAAAAATGTAAACAAATTCAACTTTAAATTAACAACGAGATCATAAAACCATTTAAAGAGGGGAATAAGGCTTTCCAAGGCATGAGTGACTGCAAATGGACTTTTTTTGTCAATGGATAGCTTTCGCTTCATTTTTCCTGAGATAAATATTCAATTACAATCTGTCTTAATGAAAATGTAAAAAAATACAGGTTAAAATCAATAGTAAGATTATAAAACCCTTTGAGGCGAGTAATAAGGCTTCTGAAGCCATTAGTGACAATAAATGAACTTATTTTGTCAATGGATGGCTTTCGCTTCATGTTTCCCAAGGAAAACATTTAATTACAATATGTTTTAATAAAAAATGTAAAAAAATTCAACTTTAAATTAATAACGAGATTATAAAACCATTTAAAGAGAGGAATAAGGCTTTCGAAGGCATGTATGACTGCAAATAGACTTTTCTTGTCAATAGATGGCTTTCGCTTCACATTTCTCGAGATAAACATTCAATTACAATCTGTCTTAATAAAAAATGTAAAAAAATACAAGTTAAAATCAATAATAAGATTATAAAACCCTTTAAGGCGAGTAATAAGGCTTTTAAAGCCATGAGTGACTATAAATGGCCTTTTCTTGTCAATCGATCGCTTTCACCTCACGTTTCTCAAGGTAAACAGTCAATTGTAATCTGTTTCAATGATAAATGTAAAACAATTCAGTTTAAAATCAATAACGAGATCATAAAACCGTTTAAAGGGGGGAATCAGGCTTTCCAAGGCATGAGTGACTGCAAATGGACTTTTCTTGTCAATGGATAGCTTTCGCTTCACGTTTCCTGAGATAAATATTCGATTACAATCTGTCTTAATGAAAAATGTAAAAAAATACAAGTTAAAATCAATAATAAGATTATAAAACCCTTTAAGGCGACCAATAAGGCTTTTGAAGCCATGGGTGACTATAAATGGCCTTTTCTTATCAATCGATCGCTTTCACCTCACGTTTCTCAAGGTAAACATTCAATTTTAATCTGTTTTAATGAAAAATGTAAAAAAATTCAATTTAAAATTAGTAACGAGAACATAAAACCGTTTAAAGAGGGGAATAAGGCTTTTCAAGGCATGAGTGACTGCAAATGGACTTTTTTTGTCAATGGATAGCTTTCGCTTCACGTTTCCTGAGACAACCATTCAATTACAATCTGTCTTAATGAAAAATGTAAAACAATACAAGTTAAAATCAATAGTAAGATTATAAAACCCTTTAAGGCGAGTAATAAGGCTTTTGAAGCCATGAGTGACTATAAATGAACTTATTTTGTCAATGGATGGCTTTCGCTTCATGTTTCCCAAGGAAAACATTTAATTACAATATGTTTAAATAAAAAATGTAAAAAACTTCAACTTTAAATTAATAACGAGGTTATAAAACCATTTAAAGAGGGGAATAAGGCTTTCGAAGGCATGTGTGGCTGCAAATAGACTTTTCTTGTCAATGGATGGCTTTCGCTTCACATTTCTCAAGGTAAACATTCAATTACAATCTGTCTTAATGAAAAATGTAAAAAAATACAAGTTAAAATCAATAATAAGATTATAAAACCCTTTAAGGCGAGTAAAAAGGCTTTTGAAGCCATGAGTGACAATAAATGGCCTTTTCTTGTCAATCGTTCTTTTTCACCTCACGTTTCTCAGGGTAAACGGTCAATTTTAATCTGTTTCAATGAAAAATGTAAAAAAATTCAGTTTAAAATTAATAACGAGATCATAAAATCGTTTAAAGAGGGGAATAAGGCTTTCCAAGGCATGAGTGACTGCAAATGGACTTTTCTTGTCAATGGATGGCTTTTGCTTCACGTTTCCCGAGGTAAACATTCAATTACAATCTGTCTTAATGAAAAATGTAAAAAAATACAACTTAAAATCAATAATAAGATTATAAAACCCTTTAAAGCAAGTAATAAGGCTTTAGATGCCATGAGTGACTATAAATGGACTTTTCTTGCCAATCGATCACTTTCACTTCACATTTCTCACGGCAAACATTCAATTTTAATCTGTTTTAATGAAAAATGTAAAAAAATTCAACTTTAAATTAATAACGAGATCATAAAATCATTTAAAGAGGGGAATAAGGCTTTCCAAGGCATGAGTGACTGCAAATGGACTTTTTTTGTCAATGGATAGCTTTCGCTTCACGTTTCCTGAGATACACAATCAATTACAATCTGTGTTAATGAAAAATGTAAAAACATACAGGTTAAAATCAATAGTAAGATTATAAAACCCTTTAAGGCGAGTAATAAGGCTTTTGAAGCCATGAGTGACTATAAATGAACTTATTTTGTCAATGGATGGCTTTCGCTTCATGTTTCCCAAGGAAAACATTTAATTACAAAATGTTTTAATAAAAAATTTAAAAAAATTTAACTTTAAATTAATAACGAGATTATAAAACCATTTAAAGAAGGGAATAAGGCTTTCGAAGGCATGTGTGACTGCAAATAGACTTTTTTTGTCAATGGATGGCTTTCGCTTAACATTTCTCGAGGTAAACATTCAATTACAATCTGTCTTAATGAAAAATGTAAAAAAATACAAATTTAAATCAATAATAAGATTATAAAACCCTTTAAGGCGAGTAATAAGGCTTTTGAAGCCATGAGTGACTATAAATGGCCTTTTCTTGTCAATCGATCGCTTTTCCCTCACGTTTCTCAAGGTAAACAGTCAATTTTAATCTGTTTTAATGAAAAATGTGAAACAATTCAGTTTAAAATTAATAACGAGATCATAAAACCGTTTAAAGAGGGGAATAAGGCTTTCGAAGGCATGAGTGACTGCAAATGGACTTTTCTTGTCAATGGATGGCTTTCGCATCACGTTTCCCGAGGTAAACATTCAATTACAATCTTTCTTAATGAAAAATGTAAAAAAATACAACTTAAAATCAATAATAAGATTATAAAACCCTTTAAAGCGAGTAATAAGGCTTTAGATGCCATGAGTGACTATAAATGGACTTTTCTTATCAATCGATCACTTTCACTTCACGTTTCTCAAGGCAAACATTCAATTTTAATCTGTTTTAATGAAAAATGTAAACAAATTCAACTTTAAATTAATAACAAGATCATAAAACCATTTAAAGAGGGGAATAACGCTTTCCAAGGCAAGAGTGACTGCAAATGGACTTTTTTTGTCAATGGATAGCTTTCGCTTCACGTTTCCTGAGATAAACATTCAATTACAATCTGTCTTAATGAAAAATGTAAAAAAATACAAGTTAAAATCAATAGTAAGATTATAAAACCTTTTAAGGAGAGTAATAAGGCTTTTGAAGCCATGAGTGACTATAAATGAACTTATTTTGTCAATGGATGGCTTTCGCTACATGTTTCCCAAGGAAAACATTTAATTACAATATGTTTTAATAAAAAATGTAAAAAAATTCAACTTTAAATTAATGACGAGATTATAAAACCATTTAAAGAGGGGAATAAGGCTTTCGAAGGCATGTGTGACTGCAAATAGACTTTTCTTGTCAATGGATGGCTTTCGCTTCACATTTCTCGAGGTAAACATTCAATTACAATCTGTCTTAATGAAAAATGTAAAAAAATACAAGTTAAAATCAATAATAAGATTAGAAAACCCTTTAAGGCGAGTAATAAGGCTTTTGAAGCCATGAGTGACTATAAATGGCCTTTTCTTGTCAATCGATCGCTTTCACCTCACGTTTCTCAAGGTAAATAGTCAATTTTAATCTGTTTTAATGAAAAATGTAAAAAAATTCAATTTAAAATTAATAACGAGATCATAAAACCATTTAAAGAGGGGAATAAGGCTTTCGAAGGCATGAGTGACTGCAAATGGACTTTTCTTGTCAATGGATGGCTTTCGCTTCACGTTTCCCGAGGTAAACATTCAATTACAATCTGTCTTAATGAAAAATGTAAAAAAATACAAGTTAAAATCAATAATAAGATTATAATACCCTTTAAAGCGAGTAATAAGGCTTTAATGCCATGAGTGACTATAAATGGACTTTTCTTCTCAGTCGATCACTTTCTCTTCACGTTTCCCAAGGCAAACATTCAATTTTAATCTATTTTAATGAAAAATATAAAAAAATTCAACTTTAAATTAATAACGAGATCATAAAACTATTTAAAGATGGGAATAAGGCTTTCGAAGGCATGAGTGACTGCAAATGGACTTTTCTTGTCAATGGATGGCTTTCGCTTCACGTTTCTCGAGGTAAACATTCAATTACAATCTGTCTTAATGAAAAATGTAAAAAAATACAACCTAAAATCAATAATAAGATTATAAAACCCTTTAAAGCGAGTAATAAGGCTTTAGATGCCATGAGTGACTATAAATGGACTTTTCTTGCCAATCGATCACTTTCACTTCACATTTCTCAAGGCAAACATTCAATTTTAATATGTTTTAATAAAAAATGTAAAAAAATTCAACTTTAAATTAATAACGAGATTATAAAACCTTTTAAAGAGGGGAATAAGGCTTTCGAAGGCATGTGTGACTGCAAATAGACTTTTCTTGTCAATGGATGGCTTTCGCTTCACGTTTTCCGAGGTAAACATTCAATTACAATCTGTCTTAATGAAAAATGTAAAAAAATACAAGTTAAAATCAATAATAAGATTATAAAACCCTCTGAGGCGAGTAATAAGGCTTTTGAAGCTATGAGTGACTATAAATGAACTTATTTTTTCAATGGATGGCTTTTGCTTCATGTTTCCCAAGGCAAACATTTAATTACAATATGTTTTAATGAATAATGTAAAAAAATTGAACTTTAAATTAATAACGAGATTATAAAACCATTTAAAGAGGGGAATAAGGCTTTCGAAGGCATGAGTGACTGCAAATGGACTTTTCTTGTCAATGGATGGCTTTCGCTTCACGTTTACCGAGGTAAACATTCAATTACAGTCTGTCTTAATGAAAAATGTAAAAAAATACAAGTTAAAATCAATAATAAGATTATAAAACCCTTTAAAGCGAGTAATAAGGTTTTATAAGCCATGAGTGACTATAAATAGACTTTTCTTGTCAATCAGTCACTTTCACTTCACGTTTCCCAAGGTAAACATTCAATTTTAATCTGTTTTAATGAAAAATATAAAAAAATTCAACTTTAAATCAATAACGAGATCATAAAACCATTAAAAGAGGGGAATAAGGCTTTCGAAGGCATGAGTGACTGCAAATGGACTTTTCTTGTCAATGGATGGCTTTCGCTTCACGTTTTTCAAGGTAAACATTCAATTATAATCTGTCTTAATGAAAAATGTTAAAAAATACAACTTAAAATCAATAAAAAGATCATAAAACCCTTTAAAGCGAGTAATAAGGCTTTAGAAGCCATGAGTGACTATAAATGGACTTTTCTTGTTAATCGATCACTTTCACTTCACGTTTCCCAACGCAAACATTCAATTTTAATATGTTTTAATGAAAAATTTAAAAAAATTCAATCTAAAATTAATAACGAGATCATAAAACCATTTAAAGAGAGGAATAAGGCTTTCGAAGGCATGAGTGACTGCAAATGGACTTTTCTTGTCAATGGATAGCTTTCGCTTCACCTTTCTCGAGGTAAACATTCAATTACAATCTGTCTTAATGAAAAATGTAAAAAAATACAAGTTAAAATCAATAATAAGATTATAAAACCCTTTAAGGCGAGTAATAAGGCTTTTGAAGCCATGAGTGACTATAAATGGCCTTTTCTTGTCAATCGATCGCTTTCACCGCACATTTCTCGGGGTAAACGGTCAATTTTAACATGTTTCAATGAAAAATGTAAAAAAAATCAATTTACAATTAATAATGTCATCATAAAACCATTTGAAGAGGGGAATAAGGCTTTCGAAGGCATGAGTGACTGCAAATTGACTTTTCTTGTCAATGGATAGCTTTCGTTTCATGTTTCTCGAGGTAAACATTCAATTACAATCTGTCTTAATGAAAAATGTAAAAAAATACAAGTTAATATCGATAAAAGATTATAAAACCCTTTAAGGCGAGTAATAAGGCTTTTGAAGCCATGAGTGACTATAAAAGGCCTTTTCTTGTCAATCGATTGCTTTCACTTCACGTTTCTCAAGGTAAATATTCAATTATAATATGTTTTAATGAAAAATGTAAAAAAATTTAACTTTAAATTAATAACGAGATTATAAAACCATTTAAAGAGGGGAATAAGGCTTTCGAAGGTAAGAGTGACTGTAAATGGACTTTTCTTCTCAATTGATGGCTTTCGCTTCACGTTTCCTGAGGTAAACATTCAATTACAATCTGTCTTAATGAAAAATGTAAAAAAATACAAGTTAAAATCAATAATAGGATTATAAAACCCTTTAAAGCGAGTAATAAGGCTTTTGAAGCCATTAGTGACTATAAATTTCCTTTTCTTGACAATCGATCGCTTTCACCTCACGTTTCTCAAGGTAAACAGTCGATTTTAATCTGTTTTAATGAAAAATGTAAAAATATTCAATTTAAAATTAATAACGAGATCATAAAACCATTTAAAGAGGGGAATAAGGCTTTCGAAGGCATGAGTGACTGCAAATTGACTTTTCTTATCAATGGATAGCTTTCGTTTCATGTTTCTCGAGGTAAACATTCAATTACAATCTATCTTAATGAAAAATGTAAAAAAATACAAGTTAAAATCGATAAAAGATTATAAAACCCTTTCAGGCGAGTAATAAGGCTTTTGAAGCCATGAGTGACTATAAAAGGCCTTTTCTTGTCAATCGATTGCTTTCACTTCACGTTTCTCAAGGTAAATATTCAATTATAATATGTTTTAATGAAAAATGTAAAAAAATTCAACTTTAAATTAATAACGAGATTATAAAACCATTTAAAGAGGGGAATAAGGCTTTCGAAGGTAAGAGTGACTGTAAATGGACTTTTCTTGTCAATTGATGGCTTTCGCTTCACGTTTCCGGAGGTAAACATTCAATTACAATCTTTTTTAATGAAAAATGTAAAAAAATACAAGTTAAAATCAATAATAAGATTATAAAACCCTTTAAGGCGAGTAATAAGGCTTTTGAAGCCATGAGTGATTATAAATGGCCTTTTCTTGTCAATCGATCGCTTTCACCTCACGTTTCTCAAGGTAGACAGTCAATTTTAATCTGTTTTATTGAAAAATGTAAAACAATTCAATTTAAAATGAATAACGAGATGATAAAACCATTTAAAGAGGGGAATAAGGCTTTCGAAGGCATGAGTGACTGCAAATTGACTTTTCTTGTCAATGGATAGCTTTCTTTTCATGTTTCTCGTGGTAAACATTCAATTACAATCTGTCTTAATGAAAAATATAAAAAAATACAAGTTAAAATCGATAAAACATTATAAAACCTTTTAAGGCGAGTAATAAGGCTTTTGAAGCCATGAGTGACTATAAAAGGCCTTTTCTTGTCAATCGATTGGTTTCACTTCACGTTTCTCAAGGTAAATATTCAATTATAATATGTTTTAATGAAAAATGTAAAAAAATTTAACTTTAAATTAATAACGAGATTATAAAACCATTTAAAGAGGGGAATAAGGCTTTCGACGGTAAGAGTGACTGTAAATGGACTTTTCTCGTCAATGGATGGCTTTCGCTTCACGTTTCCTGAGGTAAACATTCAATTACAATCTGTCTTAATGAAAAATCTAAAAAAATACAAGTTAAAATCAATAATAAGATTATAAAACCCTTTAAGGCGAGTAATAAGGCTTTTGAAGCCATTAGTGACTATAAATGGCCTTTTCTTGACAATTAATCGCTTTCACCTCACGTTTCTCAAGGTAAACAGTCGATTTTAATCTGTTTTAATGAAAAATGTGAAAAAATTCAATTTAAAATTAATAACGAGATGATAAAACCATTTAAAGAGGGGAATAAGGCTTTCGAAGGCATGAGTGATTGCAAATGGACTTTTCTTGTCATTGGATGGCTTTCACTTCGCGTTTCCCGAGGTAAACATTCAATTACAATCTGTCTTAATAAAAAATGTAAAAAAATACAAGTTAAAATCAATAATAAGATTATAAAACCCTTTAAGGCGAGCAATAAGGCTTTTGAAGCCATGAGTGACTATAAATGGCCTTTTCTTGTCAATCGATCGCTTTCACCTCACGTTTCTCAAGGTAAACAGTCAATTTTAATCTGTTTTAATAAAAAATGTAAAAAAATTCAATTTAAAATTAATAACGAGATCATAAAACCATTTAAAGATGGGAGTAAGGCTTTCGAAGGCATGAATGATTGCAAATGGACTTTTCTTGTCAATGGATGGCTTTCGCTTCACGTTTCTCAAGGTAAACATTCAATTACAATCTTTCTTAATGAAAAATGTAACAAAATACAACTTAAAATCAATAATAAGATTATAAAACCCTTTAAAGCGAGTAATAAGGCTTGAGATGCCATGAGTGACTATAAATGAACTTTTCTTGTCAATCGATCATTTTCACTTCACGTTTCTCAAGGCAAACATTCAATTTTAATCTGTTTTAATGAAAAATATTAAAAAATTCAACTTTAAATTAATAACGAGATCATAAAACCATTTAAAGAGGGGAATAAGGCTTTGCCAGGCATGAGTGACTGTAAATGGACTTTTTTTGTCAATGGATAGCTTTCGCTTCACGTTTCCTGAGATAAACATTCAATTACAATCTGTCTTAATGAAAAATGTAAAAAAATACAAGTTAAAATCAATAATAAGATTATAAAACCCTTTAAGGCGAGTAATAAGGATTTTGAAGCCATGAGTGACTATAAATGAACTTATTTTGTCAATGGATGGCTTTCGCTTCATGTTTCCCAAGGAAAACATTTAATTACAATATGTTTTAATAGAAAATGTAAAAAAATTCAACTTTAAATTAATAACGAGATTATAAAACCATTTAAAGAGGGGAATAAGGCTTTCGAAGGCATGTGTGACTGCAAATGGACTTTTCTCGTCAATGGATGGCTTTCGCTTCATGTTTCTCGAGGTAAACATTCAATTACAATCTGTCTTAATGAAAAATGTAAAAAAATACAAGTTAAAATCAATAATAAGATTATAAAACCCTTTAAAGCGAGTAATAAGGCTTTTGAAGCCATGAGTAACTATAAATGGCCTTTTCTTGTCAATCGATCGCTTTCACCTCACGTTTCTCAGGGTAAACGGTCAATTTTAATCTGTTTTAAGAAAAAATGTAAAAAAATTAAACTTTAAATTAATAACGAGATTATAAAACCATTTAAAGAGGGGAATAAGGCTTTCGAAGGCATGAGTGACTGCAAATGGACTTTTCTTGTCAATGGATGGCTTTCGCTTCACGTTTACCGAGGTAAACATTCAATTACAGTTTGTCTTAATGAAAAATATAAAAAAATACAAGTTAAAATCAATAATAAGATTATAAAACCCTTTAAAGCGAGTAATAAGGTTTTATAAGCCATGAGTGACTATAAATAGACTTTTCTTGTCACTCGGTCACTTTCACTTCACGTTTCCCAAGGCAAACATTCAATTTTAATCTGTTTTAATGAAAAATGTAAAAAAATTCAACTTTAAATTAATAACGAGATCATAAAACCATTAAAAGAGGGGAATAAGGCTTTCGAAGGCATGAGTGATTGCAAATGGACTTTTGTTGTGAATGGATGACTTTCGCTTGACGTTTCCCGAGGTAAACATTCAATTACAATCTGTCTTAATGAAAAATGTTAAAAAATACTACTTAAAATCAATAATAAGATCATAAAACCCTTTAAAGCAAGTAATAAGGCTTTAGAAGCCATGAGTGACTATAAATGGACTTTTCTTGTCAATCGATCACTTTCACTTCACGTTTCCCAAGGAAAACATTCAATTTTAATCTGTTTTAATGAAAAATTTAAAAAAATTCAATTTAAAATTAATAACGAGATCATAAAACCATTTAAAGAGGGGAATAAGGCTTTCGAAGGCATGAGTGACTGCAAATGGACTTTTCTTGTCAATGGATAGCTTTCGCTTCACATTTCTCGTGGTAAACATTCAATTACAATCTGTCTTAATGAAAAATGTAAAAAAATACAAGTTAAAATCGATAATAAGATTATAAAAACCTTTAAGGCGAGTAATAAGATTTTTGAAGCCATGAGTGACTATAAATGGCCTTTTCCTGTCAATCGATCACTTTCACCTCACGTTTCTCAAGGTAAACAGTCAATTTTAATCTGTTTTAATGAAAAATGTAAGAAAATTCAATTTAAAATTAATAACGAGATCATAAAACCATTTAAAGAGGGGAATAAGGCTTTCGAAGGCATGAGTGACTGCAAATGGACTTTTCTTGTCAATGGATAGCTTTCGTTTCACGTTTCTCGAGGTAAACATTCAATTACAATCCGTCTTACTAAAAAATGTAAAAAAATACAAGTTAAAATCGATAAAAGATTATAAAACCCTTTAAGGCGAGTAATAAGGCTTTTGAAGCCATGAGTGACTATAAAAGGCCTTTTCTTGTCACTCGATTACTTTCACTTCACGTTTCTCAAGGTAAATATTCAATTATAATATGTTTTAATGAAAAATGTAAAAAAATTCAACTTTAAATTAATAACGAGATTATAAAACCATTTAAAGAGGGGAATAAGGCTTTCGAAGGCATGAGTGACTGCAAATGGACTTTTCTTGTCAATGGATGGCTTTTGCTTCACGTTTACCGAGGTAAACATTCAATTACAGTCTGTCTGAATGAAAAATGTAAAAAAATACAAGTTAAAATCAATAATAAGATTATAAAACCCTTTAAAGCGAGTAATAAGGCTTTAGATGCCATGAGTGACTATAAATGGACTTTTCTTGTCAATCGATCACTTTCATTTCACGTTTCCCAAGGAAAACATTCAATTTCAATCGGTTTTAATTAAAAATATAAAAAAATTCAACTTTAAATTAAAAACGAGATCATAAAACCATTTAAAGAGGGGAATAAGGCTTTCGAAGGCTTGAGTGACTGCAAATGGACTTTTCTTGTAAATGGATGGCTTTCGCTTCATGTTTCCCAAGGCAAACATTTAATTACAATCTGTCTTAATGAAAAATGTAAAAAAATACAAGTTAAAATCAATAATAAGATTATAAAACCATTTAAGGCGAGTAATAAGGCTTTTGAAGCCTTGAGTGACTATAAATGGCCTTTTCTTGTCAATCGATCACTTTCACCTCACGTTTCTCAAGGTAAACATTCAATTACAATCTGTCTTAATGAAAAATATAAAAACAAACAAGTTAAAATCAATAATGAGATTATAAAAGCCTTTAAGGCGAGTAATAAGGTTTTTGAAGCCATGAGTGACTATAAAAGGCCTTTTCTTGTCAATCGATCGCTTTCACCTCACGTTTCTCAAGGTAAACAGTCAATTTTAATCTGTTTTAATGAAAAATGTAAAAAAATTCAATTTAAAATTAATAACGAGATCATAAAACCATTTAAAGAGGGAAATAAGGCTTTCGAAGGCATGAGTGACTGCAAATGGACTTTTCTTGTCAATGGATAGCTTTTGTTTCATGTTTCTCGAGGTAAACATTCAATTGCAATCTGTCTTAATGAAAAATGTAAAAAAATACAAGTTAAAATCGATAAAAGATTATAAAACCCTTTAAGGCGAGTAATAAGGCTTTTGAAGCCATGAGTGACTATAAAAGGCCTTTTCTTGTCACTCGAATGCTTTCACTTCACGTTTCTCAAGGTAAATATTCAATTATAATATGTTTTAATGAAAAATGTAAAAAAATTCAACTTTAAATTAATAACGAGATTATAAAACCATTTAAAGAGGGGAATAAGGCTTTCGAAGGTAAGAGTGACTGTAAATGGACTTTTCTTGTCAATGGATGGCTATCGCTTCACGTTTCCTGAGGTAAACATTCAATTACAATCTGTCTTAATGAAAAATTTAAAAAAATGCAAGTTAAAATCTATAATAAGATTATAAAACCCTTTAAGGCAAGTAATAAGGCTTTTGAAGCCATTAGTGACTATAAATGGTCTTTTCTTGTCAATCGATCGCTTTCACCTCACGTTTCTCAAGGTAAACAGTCGATTTTAATCTGGTTTAATGAAAAATGTAAAAAAATTCAATTTAAAATTAATAACGAGATCATAAAACCATTTAAGGAGGAGAATAAGGCTTTCGAAGGCATGAGTGACTGCAAAATGGACTTTTCTTGACAATGGATGGCTTTCACTTCACGTTTCCCGAGGTAAACCTTCAATTACAATCTGTCTTAATGAAAAATATAAAAAAATACAAGTTAAAATCAATAATAAGATTATAAAACCCTTTAAGGCGAGTAATAAGGCTTTTGAAGCCATGAGTAACTATAAATGGCCTTTTCTTGTCAATCGATCGCTTTCACTTCACGTTTCTCAAGGTAAATATTCAATTATAATATGTTTTAATGAAAAATGTAAAAAAATTCAACTTTAAATTAATAACGAAATTATAAAACCATTTAAAGAGGGGAATAAGGCTTTGGAAGGGATGTGTGACTGCAAATAGACTTTTCTTGTCAATCGATGGCTTTCGCTTCATGCTTCCCGAGGTAAACATTCAATTACAATCTGTCTTAATGAAACATGTAAAAAAATACAAGTTAAAATCAATAATAAGATTATAAAACCCTTTAAGGCGAGTAATAAGGCTTTTGAAGCCATGAGTGACTATAAATGGCCTTTTCTTGTCAATCGATCGCTTTCACCTCACGTTTCTCAGGGTAAACGGTCAATTTTAATTTGTTTTAATGAAAAATGTAAAAAAAATTCAATTTACAATTAATAACGTGATCATAAAACCATTTGAAGAGGGGAATAAGGCTTTCGAAGGCATGAGTGACTGCAAATGGAATTTTCTTGTCAATGGATGGCTTTCGCTTCACATTTCCCGAGGTAAAAATTCAATTACAATCTGTCTTAATCAAAAATGTAAGGAAATACAAGTTAAAATTAATAATAAGATTATAAAACCCTTTGAGGCGAGTAATAAAGCTTTTGAAGCTATGAGTGACTATAAATGAACTTATTTTATCAATGGATGGCTTTTGCTTCATGTTTCCCAAGGCAAACATTTAATTACAATATGTTTTAATGAAAAATGTAAAAAAATTCAACTTTAAATTAATAACGAGATTATAAAACCATTTAAAGAGGGGAATAAGGCTTTCGAAGGCATGAGTGACTGCAAATGGACTTTTCTTGTCAATGGATGGCTTTCGCTTCACATTTATCGAGGTAAACATTCAATTACAGTCTGTCTTAATGAAAAATGTAAAAAAATACAAGTTAAAATCAATAATAAGATTATAAAACCCTTTAAAGCGAGTAATAAGGCTTTTGAAGCCATGAGTGACTATAAATGGCCTTTTCTTGTCAATGGATGGCTTTCGCTTCACATTTATCGAGGTAAACATTCAATTACAGTCTGTCTTAATGAAAAATGTAAAAAAATACAAGTTAAAATCAATAATAAGATTATAAAACCCTTTAAAGCGAGTAATAAGGTTTTATAAGCCATGAGTGACTATAAATAGACTTTTCTTGTCAATCGATCACTTTCACTACACGTTTCCTAAGGCAAACATTCAATTTTAATCTGTTTTAATGAAAAATGTAAAAAAATTCAACTTTAACTTTATAACGAGATCATAAAACCATTAAAAGAGGGGAATAAGGCTTTCGAAGGCATGAGTGACTGCAAATGGACTTTTCTTGTCAATGGATGGCTTTCACTTCACGTTTCCCAAGGTAAACCTTCAATTACAATCTGTCTTAATGAAAAATGTAAAAAATACAAGTTAAAATCAATAATAAGATTATAAAACCCTTTAAGGCGTGTAATAAGGCTTTTGAAGCCATGAATGACTATAAATGGCCTTTTCTTATCAATCGATCGCTTTCACCTCATGTTTCTCAAGGTCAACAGTCAATTTTAATCTGTTTTAATGAAAAATGTAAAAAAATTCAATTTAAAATTAATAACGAGATCATAAAACCATTTAAAGAGGGGAATAAGGCTTTCGAAGGCATGACTGACTGCAAATGGACTTTTTTTGTCAATGGATAGCTTTCGTTTCACGTTTCTCGAGGTAAACATTCAATTACAATCTGTCTTAATGAAAAATGTAAAAAAATACAAGTTAAAATCGATAATAAGATTATAATTCCCTTTAAGGCGAGTAATAAGGCTTTTGAAGCCATGAGTGACTATAAAAGGCCTTTTCTTGTCAATTGATTGCTTTCACTTCACGTTTCTCAAGGTAAATATTCAATTATAATATGTTTTAATGAAAAATGTAAAAAAATTCAACTCTAAATTAGTAACGAGATTATAAAACCATTTAAAGAGGGGAATAAGGCTTTCGAAGGTAAGAGTGACTGTAAATGGACTTTTCTTGTCAATTGATGGCTTTCGCTTCATGTTTCCTGAGGTAAACATTCAATTACAATATGTCTTAATGAAAAATGTTAAAAAATACAAGTTAAAATCAATAATAAGATTATAAAACCCTTTAAGGCGAGTAATAAGGCTTTTGAAGCCATGAGTGACTATAAATGGCCTTTTCTTGTCAATCGATCACTTTCACTTCACGTTTCTCAAGGTAAATATTCAATTATAATATGTTTTAATGAAAAATGTAAAAAAATTCAACTTTAAATTAATAACGAGATTATAAAACCATTTAAAGAGGGGAATAAGGCTTTCGAAGGTAAGAGTGACTGTAAATGGACTTTTCTTGTCAATTGATGGCTTTCGCTTCACGTTTCCAGAGGTAAACATTCAATTACAATCTGTCTTAACCAAAAATGTAAAAAAATACAAGTTAAAATCAATAATAAGATTATAAAACCCTTTAAGGCGAGTAATAAGGCTTTTGAAGCCATGAGTGACTATAAATGGCCTTTTCTTGTCACTCGATTGCTTTCACTTCACGTTTCTCAAGGTAAATATTCAATTATAATATGTTTTAATGAAAAATGTAAAAAAATTCAACTTTAAATTAATAACGAGATTATAAAACCATTTAAAGAGGGGAATAAGGCTTTCGAAGGTAAAAGTGACTGTAAATGGACTTTTCTTGTCAATTGATGGCTTTCGCTTCACGTTTCCTTAGCTAAACATTCATTTACAATCTGTCTTAGAGAAAAATGTAAAAAAATACAAGTTAAAATCAATAATAAGATTATAAAACCCTTTAAGGCGAGTAATAAAGCTTTTGAAGCCATTAGTGACAGTAAACGGCCTTTTCTTGTCAATCGATCGCTTTCACCTCATGTTTCTCAAGGTCAACAGTGAATTTTAATCTGTTTTAATGAAAAATGTAAAAAAATTCAATTTAAAATTAATAACGAGATCATAAAACCATTTAAAGAGGGGAATAAGGCTTTCGAAGGCATGAGTGACTGCAAATGGACTTTTCTTGTCAATGGATGGCTTTCCCTTCACGTTTCTCGAGGTAAACATCAATTACAATTTGTCTTAATGAAAAATGTAAAAAAATACAAGTTAAAATCAATAATAAGATTATAAAACCCTTTAAGGCGAGTAATAAGGCTTTTGAAGCCATGAGTGACTATAAATGGCCTTTTCTTGTCAATCGATCGCTTTCACCTCATGTTTTGTTAAGGTAAACAGTCAATTTTAATCTGTTTTAATGAAAAATGTAAAAAAATTCAATTTAAAATTAATAACGAGATCATAAAACCATTTAAAGAGGGCAATAACGCTTTCGAAGGCATGAGTGACTATAAATGGACTTTTCTTGTCAATGGATGGCTTTCGCTTCACGTTTCCTAAGGTAAACATTCAATTACAATCTGTCTGAATGAAAAATGTAAAAAAATACAAGTTAAAATCAATAATAAGATTATAAAACCCTTTAAGGCGAGTAATAAGGCTTTTGAAGCCATGAGTGACTATAAATGGCCTTTTCTTGTCAATCGATCGCTTTCACCTCACGTTTCTCAAGGTAAACAGTCAATTTTAATCTGTTTTAATGAAAAATGTAAAAAAATTCAGTTTAAAATTAATAACGAGATCATAAAACCGTGTAAAGAGGGGAATAAGGCTTTCCAAGGCATGAGTGACTGCAAATTGACTTTTCTTTTCAATGGATGGCTTTCGCTTCACGTTTCCTGAGGTAAATATTCAATTACAATCTGTCTTAATGAAAAATATAAAAAATTCAACTTTAAATTAATAACGACATCATAAAACCATTTAAAGATGGGAATAAGGCTTTCGAAGGCATGAGTGACTGCAAATGGACTTTTCTTGTCAATGGATAGCTTTCGTTTTACGTTTCTCGAGGTAAACATTCAATTACAATCTGTCTTAATGAAAAATGTAAAAAAATACAAGTTAAAATCAATAATAAGATTATCAAACCCTTTAAGGCGAGTAATAATGCTTTTGAAGCCATTAGTGACTATAAATGACCTTTTCTTATCAATCGATCGCTTTCTCCTCACGTTTCTCAAGGTAAACAGTCGATTTTAATCTGTTTTAATGAAAAATGTAAAAAAATTCAATTTAAAATTAATAACGAGATCATAAAACCATTTAAGGAGGAGAATAAGGCTTTCGAAGGCATGAGTGACTGCAAATGGACTTTTCTTGACAATGGATGGCTTTCACTTCATCTTTCCCGAGGTAAACCTTCAATTACAATCTGTCTTAATGAAAAATATAAAAAAATACAAGTTAAAATCAATAATAAGATTATAAAACCCTTTAAGGCGAGTAATAAGGCTTTTGAAGCCATGAGTGACTATAAATGGCCTTTTCTTGTCAATCGATCGCTTTCACCGCACGTTTCTCAAGGTAAACAGTCAATTTTAATCTGTTTTAATGAAAAATGTAAAAAAATTCAATTTAAAATTAATAACGAGATCATAAAACCATTTAAAGAGGGGAGTAAGGCTTTCCAAGGCATGAGTGACTGCAAATGGACTTTTCTTGTCAATTGATGGCTTTTGCTTCACGTTTCTCGAGGTAAACATTCAATTACAATCTGTCTTAATCAAAAATGTAAAGAAATACAAGTTAAAATTAATAATAAGATTATAAAACCCTTTGAGGCGAGTAATAAGGCTTTTGAAGCTATGAGTGACTATAAATGAACTTATTTTGTCAATGGATGGCTTTTGCTTCATGTTTCCCAAGGCAAACATTTAATTACAATACGTTTTAATGAAAAATGTAAAAAAATTCAACTTTAAATTAATAACGAGATTATAAAACCATTTAAAGAGGGGAATAAGGCTTTCGAAGGCATGAGTGACTGCAAATGGACTTTTCTTGTCAATGGATGGCTTTTGCTTCACGTTTACCGAGGTAAACATTCAATTACAGTCTGTCTGAATGAAAAATGTAAAAAAATACAAGTTAAAATCAATAATAAGATTATAAAACCCTTTAAAGCGAGTAATAAGGCTTTAGATGCCATGAGTGACTATAAATGGACTTTTCTTGTCAATCGATCACTTTCACTTCACGTTTCCCAAGGAAAACATTCAATTTCAATCGGTTTTAATTAAAAATATAAAAAAATTCAACTTTAAATTAAAAACGAGATCATAAAACCATTTAAAGAGGGGAATAAGGCTTTCGAAGGCTTGAGTGACTGTAAATGGACTTTTCTTGTAAATGGATGGCTTTCACTTCACGTTTCCCAAGGTAAACATTCAATTACAATCTGTCTTAATGAAAAATGTAAAAAAATACAACTTAAAATCAATAACAAGATTATATAACCCTTTAAAGCGAGTAATAAGGCTTTAGATGCCATGAGTGACTATAAATGGACTTTTCTTGTCAATCGATCACTTTCACTTCACGTTTCTCAAGGCAAACATTCAATTTTAATCTGTTTTAGTGAAAAATGTAAAAAAATTCAACTTTAAATTAATAACGAGATCATAAAACCATTTAAAGAGGGAAATCAGGCTTTCCAAGGCATGAGTGACTGCAAATGGACTTTTCCTGTCAATGGATAGCTTTCGCTTCACGTTTCCTGAGATAAACATTCAATTACAATCTGTCATAATGAAAAATGTAAAAAAATACAAGTTAAAATCAATAATAAGATTATAAAACCCTTTAAGGCGAGTAATAAGGCTTTTGAAGCCTTGAGTGACTATAAATGGCCTTTTCTTGTCAATAGATCACTTTCACCTCACGTTTCTCAAGGTAAACATTCAATTACAATCTGTCTTAATGAAAAATGTAAAAACAAACAAGTTAAAATCAATAATGAGATTATAAAAGCCTTTAAGGCGAGTAATAAGGTTTTTGAAGCCATGAGTGACTATAAAAGGCCTTTTCTTGTCAATCGATTGCTTTCACTTCACGTTTCTCATAGTAAATATTCAATTATAATATGTTTTAATAAAAAATGGAAAAAAATTAAACTTTAAATTAATAACGAGATTATAAAACCATTTAAAGAGGGGAATAAGGCTTTCGAAGGCAAGAGTGACTGTAAATGGACTTTTCTTGTCAATTGATGGCTTTCGCTTCACGTTTCCTGAGGTAAACATTCAATTACAATCTGTCTTAATGAAAAATGTAAAAAAATACAAGTTAAAATCAATAATAAGATTATAAAACCCTTTAAGGCGAGTAATAAGGCTTTTGAAGCCATGAGTGACTATAAATGGCCTTTTCTTGTCAATCGATCGCTTTCACCTCACGTTTCTCAAGGTAAACAGTCAAATTTAATCTGTTTTAATGAAAATGTAAAAAAATTCAATTTAAAATTAATAACGAGATCATAAAACCATTTAAAGAGGGGAGTAAGGCTTTCCAAGGCATGAGTGACTGCAAATGGACTTTTCTTTTCAATGGATGGCTTTTCCTTCATGTTTCTTGAGGTAAATATTCAATTACAATCTGTCTTAATGAAAAATGTAAAAAAATACAAGTTAAAATCAATAATAAGATTATAAAACCCTTTAAAGCGAGTAATAAGGCTTTAGATGCCATGAGTGACTATAAATGGACTTTTCTTGTCAATCGATCACTTTCACTTCATGTTTCCCAAGGAAAACATTCAATTTCAATCGGTTTTAATGAAAAATGTAAAAAAATTAAACTTTAAATTAAAAACGAGGTCATAAAACCATTTAAAGAGGGGAATAAGGCTTTCGAAGGCTTGAGTGACTGCAAATGGACTTTTCTTGTAAATGGATGGCTTTCGCTTCATGTTTCCCAAGGCAAACATTTAATTACAATCTGTCTTAATGAAAAATGTAAAAAAATACAACTTAAAATCAATAACAAGATTATATAACCCTTTAAAGCGAGTAATAAGGCTTTAGATGCCATGAGTGACTATAAATGGACTTTTCTTGTCAATCGATCACTTTCACTTCACGTTTCTCAAGGCAAACATTCAATTTTAATCTGTTTTAGTGAAAAATGTAAAAAAATTCAACTTTAAATTAATAACGAGATCATAAAACCATTTAAAGAGGGAAATCAGGCTTTCCAAGGCATGAGTGACTGCAAATGGACTTTTCCTGTCAATGGATAGCTTTCGCTTCACGTTTCCTGAGATAAACATTCAATTACAATCTGTCTTAATGAAAAATGTAAAAAAATACAAGTTAAAATCAATAATAAGATTATAAAACCATTTAAGGCGAGTAATAAGGCTTTTGAAGCCTTGAGTGACTATAAATGGCCTTTTCTTGTCAATCGATCACTTTCACCTCACATTTCTCAAGGTAAACATTCAATTACAATCTGTCTTAATGAAAAATATAAAAACAAACAAGTTAAAATCAATAATGAGATTATAAAAGCCTTTAAGGCGAGTAATAAGGTTTTTGAAGCCATGAGTGACTATAAAAGGCCTTTTCTTGTCAATCGATAGCTTTCACCTCACGTTTCTCAAGGTAAACAGTCAATTTTAATCTGTTTTAATGAAAAATGTAAAAAAATTCAATTTAAAATTAATAACGAGATCATAAAACCATTTAAAGAGGGGAATAAGGCTTTCGAAGGCATGAGTGACTACAAATGGACTTTTCTTGTCAATGGATAGCTTTTGTTTCATGTTTCTCGAGGTAAACATTCAATTGCAATCTGTCTTAATGAAAAATGTAAAAAAATACAAGTTAAAATCGATAAAAGATTATAAAACCCTTTAAGGCGAGTAATAAGGCTTTTGAAGCCATGAGTGACTATAAAAGGCCTTTTCTTGTCACTCGAATGCTTTCACTTCACGTTTCTCAAGGTAAATATTCAATTATAATATGTTTTAATGAAAAATGTAAAAAAATTCAACTTTAAATTAATAACGAGATTATAAAACCATTTAAAGAGGGGAATAAGGCTTTCGAAGGTAAGAGTGACTGTAAATGGACTTTTCTTGTCAATGGATGGCTATCGCTTCACGTTTCCTGAGGTAAACATTCAATTACAATCTGTCTTAATGAAAAATGTAAAAAAATACAAGTTAAAATCTATAATAAGATGATAAAACCCTTTAAGGCAAGTAATAAGGCTTTTGAAGCCATTAGTGACTATAAATGGTCTTTTCTTGTCAATCGATCGCTTTCACCTCACGTTTCTCAAGGTAAACAGTCGATTTTAATCCGTTTTAATGAAAAATGTAAAAAAATTCAATTTAAAATTAATAACGAGATCATAAAACCATTTAAGGAGGAGAATAAGGCTTTCGAAGGCATGAGTGACTGCAAAATGGACTTTTCTTGACAATGGATGGCTTTCACTTCACGTTTCCCGAGGTAAACCTTCAATTACAATCTGTCTTAATGAAAAATGTAAAAAAATACAAGTTAAAATCAATAATAAGATTATAAAACCCTTTAAGGCGAGTAATAAGGCTTTTAAAGCCATGAGTAACTATAAATGGCCTTTTCTTGTCAATCGATCGCTTTCACTTCACGTTTCTCAAGGTAAATATTCAATTATAATATGTTTTAATGAAAAATGTAAAAAAATTGAACTTTAAATTAATAACAAAATTATAAAACCATTTAAAGAGGGGAATAAGGCTTTCGAAGGGATGTGTGACTGCAAATAGACTTTTCTTGTCAATCGATGGCTTTCGCTTCATGCTTCCCGAGGGAAACATTCAATTACAATCTGTCTTAATGAAACATGTAAAAAAATACAAGTTAAAATCAATAATAAGATTATAAAACCCTTTAAGGCGAGTAATAAGGCTTTTGAAGCCATGAGTGACTATAAATGGCCTTTTCTTGTCAATCGATCGCTTTCACCTCACGTTTCTCAGGGTAAACGGTCAATTTTAATTTGTTTTAATGAAAAATGTAAAAAAAATTCAATTTACAATTAATAACGTGATCATAAAACCATTTGAAGAGGGGAATAAGGCTTTCGAAGGCATGAGTGACTGCAAATGGAATTTTCTTGTCAATGGATGGCTTTCGTTTCACATTTCCCGAGGTAAACATTCAATTACAATCTGTCTGAATCAAAAATGTAAGGAAATACAAGTTAAAATTAATAATAAGATTATAAAACCCTTTGAGGCGAGTAATAAAGCTTTTGAAGCTATGAGTGACTATAAATGAACTTATTTTATCAATGGATGGCTTTTGCTTCATGTTTCCCAAGGCAAACATTTAATTACAATATGTTTTAATGAAAAATGTAAAAAAATTCAACTTTAAATTAATAACGAGATTATAAAACCATTTAAAGAGGGGAATAAGGTTTTCGAAGGCATGAGTGACTGCAAATGGACTTTTCTTGTCAATGGATGGCTTTCGCTTCACATTTATCGAGGTAAACATTCAATTACAGTCTGTCTTAATGAAAAATGTAAAAAAATACAAGTTCAAATCAATAATAAGATTATAAAACCCTTTAAAGCGAGTAATAAGGTTTTATAAGCCATGAGTGACTATAAATAGACTTTTCTTGTCAATCGATCACTTTCACTACACGTTTCCCAAGGCAAACATTCAATTTTAATCTGTTTTAATGAAAAATGTAAAAAAATTCAACTTTAACTTTATAACGAGATCATAAAACCATTAAAAGAGGGGAATAAGGCTTTCGAAGGCATGAGTGACTGCAAATGGACTTTTCTTGTCAATGGATGGCTTTCACTTCACGTTTCCCAAGGTAAACCTTCAATTACAATCTGTCTTAATAAAAAATGTAAAAAAATACAAGTTAAAATCAATAATAAGATTATAAAACCCTTTAAGGCGTGTAATAAGGCTTTTGAAGCCATGAATGACTATAAATGGCCTTTTCTTGTCAATCGATCGCTTTCACCTCATGTTTCTCAAGGTCAACAGTCAATTTTAATCTGTTTTAATGAAAAATGTAAAAAAATTCAATTTAAAATTAATAACGAGATCATAAAACCATTTAAAGAGGGGAATAAGGCTTTCGAAGGCATGACTGACTGCAAATGGACTTTTTTTGTCAATGGATAGCTTTCGTTTCACGTTTCTCGAGGTAAACATTCAATTACAATCTGTCTTAATGAAAAATGTAAAAAAATACAAGTTAAAATCGATAATAAGATTATAATTCCCTTTAAGGCGAGTAATAAGGCTTTTGAAGCCATGAGTGACTATAAAAGGCTTTTTCTTGTCAATTGATTGCTTTCACTTCACGTTTCTCAAGGTAAATATTCAATTATAATATGTTTTAATGAAAAATGTAAAAAAATTCAACTCTAAATTAGTAACGAGATTATAAAACAATTTAAAGAGGGGAATAAGGCTTTCGAAGGTAAGAGTGACTGTAAATGGACTTTTCTTGTCAATTGATGGTTTTCGCTTCATGTTTCCTGAGGTAAACATTCAATTACAATATGTCTTAATGAAAAATGTTAAAAAATACAAGTTAAAATCAATAATAAGATTATAAAACCCTTTAACGCGAGTAATAAGGCTTTTGAAGCCATGAGTGACTATAAATGGCCTTTTCTTGTCAATCGATCGCTTTCACTTCACGTTTCTCAAGGTAAATATTCAATTATAATATGTTTTAATGAAAAATGTAAAAAAATTCAACTTTAAATTAATAACGAGATTATAAAACCATTTAAAGAGGGGAATAAGGCTTTCGAAGGTAAGAGTGACTGTAAATGGACTTTTCTTGTCAATTGATGGCTTTCGCTTCACGTTTCCAGAGGTAAACATTCAATTACAATCTGTCTTAACCAAAAATGTAAAAAAATACAAGTTAAAATCAATAATAAGATTATAAAACCCTTTAAGGCGAGTAATAAAGCTTTTGAAGCCATGAGTGACTATAAATGGCCTTTTCTTGTCACTCGATTGCTTTCACTTCACGTTTCTCAAGGTAAATATTCAATTATAATATGTTTTAATGAAAAATGTAAAAAAATTCAACTTTAAATTAATAACGAGATTATAAAACCATTTAAAGAGGGGAATAAGGCTTTCGAAGGTAAAAGTGACTGTAAATGGACTTTTCTTGTCAATTGATGGCTTTCGCTTCACGTTTCCTTAGCTAAACATTCATTTACAATCTGTCTTAGAGAAAAATGTAAAAAAATACAAGTTAAAATCAATAATAAGATTATAAAACCCTTTAAGGCGAGTAATAAAGCTTTTGAAGCCATTAGTGACAGTAAACGGCCTTTTCTTGTCAATCGATCGCTTTCACCTCATGTTTCTCAAGGTCAACAGTCAATTTTAATCTGTTTTAATGAAAAATGTAAAAAAATTCAATTTAAAATTAATAACGAGATCATAAAACCATTTAAAGAGGGGAATAAGGCTTTCGAAGGCATGAGTGACTGCAAATGGACTTTTCTTGTCAATGGATGGCTTTCCCTTCACGTTTCTCGAGGTAAACATCAATTACAATTTGTCTTAATGAAAAATGTAAAAAAATACAAGTTAAAATCAATAATAAGATTATAAAACCCTTTAAGGCGAGTAATAAGGCTTTTGAAGCCATGAGTGACTATAAATGGCCTTTTCTTGTCAATCGATCGCTTTCACCTCATGTTTTGTTAAGGTAAACAGTCAATTTTAATCTGTTTTAATGAAAAATGTAAAAAAATTCAATTTAAAATTAATAACGAGATCATAAAACCATTTAAAGAGGGCAATAACGCTTTCGAAGGCATGAGTGACTATAAATGGACTTTTCTTATCAATGGATGGCTTTCGCTTCACGTTTCCTAAGGTAAACATTCAATTACAATCTGTCTGAATGAAAAATGTAAAAAAATACAAGTTAAAATCAATAATAATATTATAAAACCCTTTAAGGCGAGTAATAAGGCTTTTGAAGCCATGAGTGACTATAAATGGCCTTTTCTTGTCAATCGATCGCTTTCACCTCACGTTTCTCAAGGTAAATAGTCAATTTTAATCTGTTTTAATGAAAAATGTAAAAAAATTCAGTTTAAAATTAATAACGAGATCATAAAACCGTGTAAAGAGGGGAATAAGGCTTTCCAAGGCATGAGTGACTGCAAATTGACTTTTCTTTTCAATGGATGGCTTTCGCTTCACGTTTCCTGAGGTAAATATTCAATTACAATCTGTCTTAATGAAAAATATAAAAAATTCAACTTTAAATTAATAACGACATCATAAAACCATTTAAAGATGGGAATAAGGCTTTCGAAGGCATGAGTGACTGCAAATGGACTTTTCTTGTCAATGGATAGCTTTCGTTTTACGTTTCTCGAGGTAAACATTCAATTACAATCTGTCTTAATGAAAAATGTAAAAAAATACAAGTTAAAATCGATAATAAGATTATAAAACCCTTTAAGGCGAGTGATAAGGCTTTTGAAGCCATGAGTGACTATAAAAGGCCTTTTCTTGTCAATCGATTGCTTTCAACTCACGTTTCTCAAGGTAAATATTCAATTATAATATGCTTTAATGAAAAATGTAAAAAAATTCAACTTTAAATTAATAACGAGATTATAAAACCATTTAAAGAGGGGAATAAGGCTTTCGAAAGTAAGAGTGACTGTAAATGGACTTTTCTTGTCAATTGATGGCTTTCGCTTCACGTTTCCTGAGGTAAACATTCAATTACAATCTGTCTTAATGAAAAATGCAAAAAAATAAAAGTTAAAATCGATAATAAGATTATAAAACCCTTTAAGGCGAGTAATAAGGCTTTTGAAGCCATGAGTGACTATAAATGACCTTTTCTTATCAATCGATTACTTTCACTTCACGTTTCTCAAGGTAAACATTCAATTATAATATATTTTAATGAAAAATGTAATAAAATTTAGCTTTAAATTAATAACAAGATTATAAAACCATTTACAGAGGGGAATAAGGCTTTCGAAGGCATGAGTGACTGCAAATGGACTTTTCTTGTCAATGGATAGCTTTCGTTTTACGTTTCTCGAGGTAAACATTCAATTACAATCTGTCTTAATGAAAAATGTAAAAAAATACAAGTTAAAATCGATAATAAGATTATAAAACCCTTTAAGGCGAGTAATAAGGCTTTTGAAGCCATGGGTGACTTTAAAAGGCCTTTTCTTGTCAATCGATTGCTTTCACCTCACGTTTCTCAAGGTAAATATTCAATTATAATATGTTTTAATGAAAAATGTAAAAAAATTCAACTTTAAATTAATAACGAGATTATAAAACCATTTAAAGAGGGGAATAAGGCTTTCGAAGGTAAGAGTGACTGTAAATGGACTTTTCTTGTCAATTGATGGCGTTCGCTTCACGTTTCCGGAGGTAAACATTCAATTACAATCTGTCTTAACGAAAAATGTAAAAAAATACAAGTTAAAATCAATAATAAGATTATAAAACCCTTTAAGGCGAGTAATAAGGCTTCTGAAGCCATGAGTGACTATAAATGGCCTTTTCTTGTCAATCGATCGCTTTCACCTCACGTTTCTCAAGGTAGACAGTCAATTTTAATCCGTTTTAATGAAAAATGTAAAACAATTCAATTTAAAATTAATAACGAGATCATAAAACCATTTAAAGAAGGGAGTAAGGCTTTCGAAGGCATGAGTGACTGCAAATGGACTTTTCTTGTCAATGTATAGCTTTTGTTTCATGTTTCTCGAGGTAAACATTCAATTGCAATCTGTCTTAATGAAAAATGTAAAAAAATACAAGTTAAAATCGGTAAAAGATTATAAAACCCTTTAAGGCGAGTAATAAGGCTTTTGAAGCCATGAGTGACTATAAAAGGCCTTTTCTTGTCACTCGAATGCTTTCACTTCACGTTTCTCAAGGTAAATAATCAATTATAATATGTTTTAATGAAAAATGTAAAAAAATTCAACTTTAAATTAATAACGAGATTATAAAACCATTTAAAGAGGGGAATAAGGCTTTCGAAGTTAAGAGTGACTGTAAATGGACTTTTCTTGTCAATGGATGGCTTTCGCTTCACGTTTCCTGAGGTAAACATTCAATTACAATCTGTCTTAATGAAAAATGTAAAAAAATGCAAGTTAAAATCAATAATAAGATCATAAAACCCTTTAAGGCAAGTAATAAGGCTTTTGAAGCCATTAGTGACTATAAATGGCCTTTTCTTGTCAATCGATCGCTTTCACCTCACGTTTCTCAAGGTAAACAGTCGATTTTAATCTGTTTTAATGAAAAATGTAAAAAAATTCAATTTAAAATTAATAACGAGATCATAAAACCATTTAAAGATGAGAATCAGGCTTTCGAAGGCATGAGTGACTGCAAATGGACTTTTCTTGACAATGGATGGCTTTCACTTCACGTTTCCCGAGGTAAACCTTCAATTACAATCTGTGTTAATGAAAAATGTAAAAAAATACAAGTTAAAATCAATAATAAGATTATAAAACCCTTTAAGGCGAGTAATAAGGCTTTTGAAGCCATTAGTGACTATAAATGGCCTTTTCTTGTCAATCCATCGCTTTCACCTCACGTTTCTTAAGGTAGACAGTCGATTTTAATCCGTTTTAATGAAAAATGTAAAAAAATTCAATTTAAAATTAATAACGAGATCATAAAACCATTTAAGGAGGAGAATAAGGCTTTCGAAGGCATGAGTGACTGCAAATGGACTTTTCTTGACAATGGATGGCTTTCACTTCACGTTTCCCGAGGTAAACCTTCAATTACAATCTCTCTTAATGAAAAATGTAAAAAAATACAAGTTAAAATCAATAATAAGATTATAAAACCCTTTAAGGCGAGTAATAAGGCTTTTGAAGCCATGAGTGACTATAAAAGGCCTTTTCTTGTCAATCGATTGCTTTCACTTCACGTTTCTCATAGTAAATATTCAATTATAATATGTTTTAATAAAAAATGGAAAAAAATTAAACTTTAAATTAATAACGAGATTATAAAACCATTTAAAGAGGGGAATAAGGCTTTCGAAGGCAAGAGTGACTGTAAATGGACTTTTCTTGTCAATTGATGGCTTTCGCTTCACGTTTCCTGAGGTAAACATTCAATTACAATCTGTCTTAATGAAAAATGTAAAAAAATACAAGTTAAAATCAATAATAAGATTATAAAACCCTTTAAGGCGAGTAATAAGGCTTTTGAAGCCATGAGTGACTATAAATGGCCTTTTCTTGTCAATCGATCGCTTTCACCTCACGTTTCTCAAGGTAAACAGTCAAATTTAATCTGTTTTAATGAAAATGTAAAAAAATTCAATTTAAAATTAATAACGAGATCATAAAACCATTTAAAGAGGGGAGTAAGGCTTTCCAAGGCATGAGTGACTGCAAATGGACTTTTCTTTTCAATGGATGGCTTTTCCTTCATGTTTCTTGAGGTAAATATTCAATTACAATCTGTCTTAATGAAAAATGTAAAAAAATACAAGTTAAAATCAATAATAAGATTATAAAACCCTTTAAAGCGAGTAATAAGGCTTTAGATGCCATGAGTGACTATAAATGGACTTTTCTTGTCAATCGATCACTTTCACTTCATGTTTCCCAAGGAAAACATTCAATTTCAATCGGTTTTAATGAAAAATGTAAAAAAATTAAACTTTAAATTAAAAACGAGGTCATAAAACCATTTAAAGAGGGGAATAAGGCTTTCGAAGGCTTGAGTGACTGCAAATGGACTTTTCTTGTAAATGGATGGCTTTCGCTTCACGTTTCCCAAGGCAAACATTCAATTACAATCTGTCTTAATGAAAAATGTAAAAAAATACAACTTAAAATCAATAACAAGATTATATAACCCTTTAAAGCGAGTAATAAGGCTTTAGATGCCATGAGTGACTATAAATGGACTTTTCTTGTCAATCGATCACGTTCACTTCACGTTTCTCAAGGCAAACATTCAATTTTAATCTGTTTTAGTGAAAAATGTAAAAAAATTCAACTTTAAATTAATAACGAGATCATAAAACCATTTAAAGAGGGAAATCAGGCTTTCCAAGGCATGAGTGACTGCAAATGGACTTTTCCTGTCAATGGATAGCTTTCGCTTCACGTTTCCTGAGATAAACATTCAATTACAATCTGTCTTAATGAAAAATGTAAAAAAATACAAGTTAAAATCAATAATAAGATTATAAAACCATTTAAGGCGAGTAATAAGGCTTTTGAAGCCTTGAGTGACTATAAATGGCCTTTTCTTGTCAATCGATCACTTTCACCTCATATTTCTCAAGGTAAACATTCAATTACAATCTGTCTTAATGAAAAATATAAAAACAAACAAGTTAAAATCAATAATGAGATTATAAAAGCCTTTAAGGCGAGTAATAAGGTTTTTGAAGCCATGAGTGACTATAAAAGGCCTTTTCTTGTCAATCGATCGCTTTCACCTCACGTTTCTCAAGGTAAACAGTCAATTTTAATCTGTTTTAATGAAAAATGTAAAAAAATTCAATTTAAAATTAATAACGAGATCATAAAACCATTTAAAGAGGGGAATAAGGCTTTCGAAGGCATGAGTGACTGCAAATGGACTTTTCTTGTCAATGGATAGCTTTTGTTTCATGTTTCTCGAGGTAAACATTCAATTGCAATCTGTCTTAATGAAAAATGTAAAAAAATACAAGTTAAAATCGATAAAAGATTTTAAAACCCTTTAAGGCGAGTAATAAGGCTTTTGAAGCCATGAGTGACTATAAAAGGCCTTTTCTTGTCACTCGAATGCTTTCACTTTACGTTTCTCAAGGTAAATATTCAATTATAATATGTTTTAATGAAAAATGTAAAAAAATTCAACTTTAAATTAATAACGAGATTATAAAACCATTTAAAGAGGGGAATAAGGCTTTCGAAGGTAAGAGTGACTGTAAATGGACTTTTCTTGTCAATGGATGGCTATCGCTTCACGTTTCCTGAGGTAAACATTCAATTACAATCTGTCTTAATGAAAAATGTAAAAAAATACAAGTTAAAATCTATAATAAGATTATAAAACCCTTTAAGGCAAGTAATAAGGCTTTTGAAGCCATTAGTGACTATAAATGGTCTTTTCTTGTCAATCGATCGCTTTCACCTCACGTTTCTCAAGGTAAACAGTCGATTTTAATCTGTTTTAATGAAAAATGTAAAAAAATTCAATTTAAAATTAATAACGAGATCATAAAACCATTTAAGGAGGAGAATAAGGCTTTCGAAGGCATGAGTGACTGCAAAATGGACTTTTCTTGACAATGGATGGCTTTCACTTCACGTTTCCCGAGGTAAACCTTCAATTACAATCTGTCTTAATGAAAAATGTAAAAAAATACAAGTTAAAATCAATAATAAGATTATAAAACCCTTTAAGGCGAGTAATAAGGCTTTTAAAGCCATGAGTAACTATAAATGGCCTTTTCTTGTCAATCGATCGCTTTCACTTCACGTTTCTCAAGGTAAATATTCAATTATAATATGTTTTAATGAAAAATGTAAAAAAATTCAACTTTAAATTAATAACAAAATTATAAAACCATTTAAAGAGGGGAATAAGGCTTTCGAAGGGATGTGTGACTGCAAATAGACTTTTCTTGTCAATCGATGGCTTTCGCTTCATGCTTCCCGAGGTAAACATTCAATTACAATCTGTCTTAATGAAACATGTAAAAAAATACAAGTTAAAATCAATAATAAGATTATAAAACCCTTTAAGGCGAGTAATAAGGCTTTTGAAGCCATGAGTGACTATAAATGGCCTTTTCTTGTCAATCGATCGCTTTCACCTCACGTTTCTCAGGGTAAACGGTCAATTTTAATTTTTTTTAATGAAAAATGTAAAAAAAATTCAATTTACAATTAATAACGTGATCATAAAACCATTTGAAGAGGGGAATAAGGCTTTCGAAGGCATGAGTGACTGCAAATGGAATTTTCTTGTCAATGGATGGCTTTCGTTTCACATTTCCCGAGGTAAACATTCAATTACAATCTGTCTGAATAAAAAATGTAAGGAAATACAAGTTAAAATTAATAATAAGATTATAAAACCCTTTGAGGCGAGTAATAAAGCTTTTGAAGCTATGAGTGACTATAAATGAACTTATTTTATCAATGGATGGCTTTTGCTTCATGTTTCCCAAGGCAAACATTTAATTACAATATGTTTTAATGAAAAATGTAAAAAAATTCAACTTTAAATTAATAACGAGATTATAAAACCATTTAAGGAGGGGAATAAGGTTTTCGAAGGCATGAGTGACTGCAAATGGACTTTTCTTGTCAATGGATGGCTTTCGCTTCACATTTATCGAGGTAAACATTCAATTACAGTCTGTCTTAATGAAAAATGTAAAAAAATACAAGTTCAAATCAATAATAAGATTATAAAACCCTTTAAAGCGAGTAATAAGGTTTTATAAGCCATGAGTGACTATAAACAGACTTTTCTTGTCAATCGATCACTTTCACTACACGTTTCCCAAGGCAAACATTCAATTTTAATCTGTTTTAATGAAAAATGTAAAAAAATTCAACTTTAACTTTATAACGAGATCATAAAACCATTAAAAGAGGGGAATAAGGCTTTCGAAGGCATGAGTGACTGCAAATGGACTTTTCTTGTCAATGGATGGCTTTCACTTCACGTTTCCCAAGGTAAACCTTCAATTACAATCTGTCTTAATGAAAAATGTAAAAAAATACAAGTTAAAATCAATAATAAGATTATAAAACCCTTTAAGGCGTGTAATAAGGCTTTTGAAGCCATGAATGACTATAAATGGCCTTTTCTTGTCAATCGATCGCTTTCACCTCATGTTTCTCAAGGTCAACAGTCAATTTTAATCTGTTTTAATGAAAAATGTAAAAAAATTCAATTTAAAATTAATAACGAGATCATAAAACCATTTAAAGAGGGGAATAAGGCTTTCGAAGGCATGACTGACTGCAAATGGACTTTTTTTGTCAATGGATAGCTTTCGTTTCACGTTTCTCGAGGTAAACATTCAATTACAATCTGTCTTAATGAAAAATGTAAAAAAATACAAGTTAAAATCGATAATAAGATTATAATTCCCTTTAAGGCGAGTAATAAGGCTTTTGAAGCCATGAGTGACTATAAAAGGCTTTTTCTTGTCAATTGATTGCTTTCACTTCACGTTTCTCAAGGTAAATATTCAATTATAATATGTTTTAATGAAAAATGTAAAAATATTCAACTCTAAATTAGTAACGAGATTATAAAACAATTTAAAGAGGGGAATAAGGCTTTCGAAGGTAAGAGTGACTGTAAATGGACTTTTCTTGTCAATTGATGGTTTTCGCTTCATGTTTCCTGAGGTAAACATTCAATTACAATATGTCTTAATGAAAAATGTTAAAAAATACAAGTTAAAATCAATAATAAGATTATAAAACCCTTTAAGGCGAGTAATAAGGCTTTTGAAGCCATGAGTGACTATAAATGGCCTTTTCTTGTCAATCGATCGCTTTCACTTCACGTTTCTCAAGGTAAATATTCAATTATAATATGTTTTAATGAAAAATGTAAAACAATTCAACTTTAAATTAATAACGAGATTATAAAACCATTTAAAGAGGGGAATAAGGCTTTCGAAGGTAAGAGTGACTGTAAATGGACTTTTCTTGTCAATTGATGGCTTTCGCTTCACGTTTCCAGAGGTAAACATTCAATTACAATCTGTCTTAACCAAAAATGTAAAAAAATACAAGTTAAAATCAATAATAAGATTATAAAACCCTTTAAGGCGAGTAATAAGGCTTTTGAAGCCATGAGTGACTATAAATGGCCTTTTCTTGTCACTCGATTGCTTTCACTTCACGTTTCTCAAGGTAAATATTCAATTATAATATGTTTTAATGAAAAATGTAAAAAAATTCAACTTTAAATTAATAACGAGATTATAAAACCATTTAAAGAGGGGAATAAGGCTTTCGAAGGTAAAAGTGACTGTAAATGGACTTTTCTTGTCAATTGATGGCTTTCGCTTCACGTTTCCTTAGCTAAACATTCATTTACAATCTGTCTTAGAGAAAAATGTAAAAAAATACAAGTTAAAATCAATAATAAGATTATAAAACCCTTTAAGGCGAGTAATAAAGCTTTTGAAGCCATTAGTGACAGTAAACGGCCTTTTCTTGTCAATCGATCGCTTTCACCTCATGTTTCTCAAGGTCAACAGTGAATTTTAATCTGTTTTAATGAAAAATGTAAAAAAATTCAATTTAAAATTAATAACGAGATCATAAAACCATTTAAAGAGGGGAATAAGGCTTTCGAAGGCATGAGTGACTGCAAATGGACTTTTCTTGTCAATGGATGGCTTTCCCTTCACGTTTCTCGAGGTAAACATCAATTACAATTTGTCTTAATGAAAAATGTAAAAAAATACAAGTTAAAATCAATAATAAGATTATAAAACCCTTTAAGGCGAGTAATAAGGCTTTTGAAGCCATGAGTGACTATAAATGGCCTTTTCTTGTCAATCGATCGCTTTCACCTCATGTTTTGTTAAGGTAAACAGTCAATTTTAATCTGTTTTAATGAAAAATGTAAAAAAATTCAATTTAAAATTAATAACGAGATCATAAAACCATTTAAAGAGGGCAATAACGCTTTCGAAGGCATGAGTGACTATAAATGGACTTTTCTTGTCAATGGATGGCTTTCGCTTCACGTTTCCTAAGGTAAACATTCAATTACAATCTGTCTGAATGAAAAATGTAAAAAAATACAAGTTAAAATCAATAATAAGATTATAAAACCCTTTAAGGCGAGTAATAAGGCTTTTGAAGCCATGAGTGACTATAAATGGCCTTTTCTTGTCAATCGATCGCTTTCACCTCACGTTTCTCAAGGTAAACAGTCAATTTTAATCTGTTTTAATGAAAAATGTAAAAAAATTCAGTTTAAAATTAATAACGAGATCATAAAACCGTGTAAAGAGGGGAATAAGGCTTTCCAAGGCATGAGTGACTGCAAATTGACTTTTCTTTTCAATGGATGGCTTTCGCTTCACGTTTCCTGAGGTAAATATTCAATTACAATCTGTCTTAATGAAAAATATAAAAAATTCAACTTTAAATTAATAACGACATCATAAAACCATTTAAAGATGGGAATAAGGCTTTCGAAGGCATGAGTGACTGCAAATGGACTTTTCTTGTCAATGGATAGCTTTCGTTTTACGTTTCTCGAGGTAAACATTCAATTACAATCTGTCTTAATGAAAAATGTAAAAAAATACAAGTTAAAATCAATAATAAGATTATCAAACCCTTTAAGGCGAGTAATAATGCTTTTGAAGCCATTAGTGACTATAAATGACCTTTTCTTATCAATCGATCGCTTTCTCCTCACGTTTCTCAAGGTAAACAGTCGATTTTAATCTGTTTTAATGAAAAATGTAAAAAAATTCAATTTAAAATTAATAACGAGATCATAAAACCATTTAAAGAGGGGAATAAGGCTTTCGAAGGCATGAGTGACTGCAAATGGACTTTTCTTGTCAATGGATGGCTTTCCCTTCACGTTTCTCGAGGTAAACATCAATTACAATTTGTCTTAATGAAAAATGTAAAAAAATACAAGTTAAAATCAATAATAAGATTATAAAACCCTTTAAGGCGAGTAATAAGGCTTTTGAAGCCATGAGTGACTATAAATGGCCTTTTCTTGTCAATCGATCGCTTTCACCTCATGTTTTGTTAAGGTAAACAGTCAATTTTAATCTGTTTTAATGAAAAATGTAAAAAAATTCAATTTAAAATTAATAACGAGATTATAAAACCATTTAAAGAGGGCAATAACGCTTTCGAAGGCATGAGTGACTATAAATGGACTTTTCTTGTCAATGGATGGCTTTCGCTTCACGTTTCCTAAGGTAAACATTCAATTACAATCTGTCTGAATGAAAAATGTAAAAAAATACAAGTTAAAATCAATAATAAGATTATAAAACCCTTTAAGGCGAGTAATAAGGGTTTTGAAGCCATGAGTGACTATAAATGGCCTTTTCTTGTCAATCGATCGCTTTCACCTCACGTTTCTCAAGGTAAACAGTCAATTTTAATCTGTTTTAATGAAAAATGTAAAAAAATTCAGTTTAAAATTAATAACGAGATCATAAAACCGTGTAAAGAGGGGAATAAGGCTTTCCAAGGCATGAGTGACTGCAAATTGACTTTTCTTTTCAATGGATGGCTTTCGCTTCACGTTTCCTGAGGTAAATATTCAATTACAATCTGTCTTAATGAAAAATATAAAAAATTCAACTTTAAATTAATAACGACATCATAAAACCATTTAAAGATGGGAATAAGGCTTTCGAAGGCATGAGTGACTGCAAATGGACTTTTCTTGTCAATGGATAGCTTTCGTTTTACGTTTCTCGAGGTAAACATTCAATTACAATCTGTCTTAATGAAAAATGTAAAAAAATACAAGTTAAAATCGATAATAAGATTATAAAACCCTTTAAGGCGAGTGATAAGGCTTTTGAAGCCATGAGTGACTATAAAAGGCCTTTTCTTGTCAATCGATTGCTTTCAACTCACGTTTCTCAAGGTAAATATTCAATTATAATATGTTTTAATGAAAAATGTAAAAAAATTCAACTTTAAATTAATAACGAGATTATAAAACCATTTAAAGAGGGGAATAAGGCTTTCGAAGGTAAGAGTGACTGTAAATGGACTTTTCTTGTCAATTGATGGCTTTCGCTTCACGTTTCCTGAGGTAAACATTCAATTACAATCTGTCTTAATGAAAAATGCAAAAAAATAAAAGTTAAAATCGATAATAAGATTATAAAACCCTTTAAGGCGAGTAATAAGGCTTTTGAAGCCATGAGTGACTATAAATGACCTTTTCTTATCAATCGATCACTTTCACTTCACGTTTCTCAAGGTAAACATTCAATTATAATATATTTTAATGAAAAATGTAATAAAATTTAGCTTTAAATTAATAACAAGATTATAAAACCATTTAAAGAGGGGAATAAGGCTTTCGAAGGCATGAGTGACTGCAAATGGACTTTTCTTGTCAATGGATAGCTTTCATTTCACGTTTCTCGAGGTAAACATTCAATTACAATCTGTCTTAATGAAAAATGTAAAAAAATACAAGTTAAAATCGATAATAAGATTATAAAACCCTTTAAGGCGAGTAATAAGGCTTTTGAAGCCATGGGTGACTATAAAAGGCCTTTTCTTGTCAATCGATTGCTTTCACCTCACGTTTCTCAAGGTAAATATTCAATTATAATATGTTTTAATGAAAAATGTAAAAAAATTCAACTTTAAATTAATAACGAGATTATAAAACCATTTAAAGAGGGGAATAAGGCTTTCGAAGGTAAGAGTGACTGTAAATGGACTTTTCTTGTCAATTGATGGCTTTCGCTTCACGTTTCCGGAGGTAAACATTCAATTACAATCTGTCTTAACGAAAAATGTAAAAAAATACAAGTTAAAATCAATAATAAGATTATAAAACCCTTTAAGGCGAGTAATAAGGCTTCTGAAGCCATGAGTGACTATAAATGGCCTTTTCTTGTCAATCGATCGCTTTCACCTCACGTTTCTCAAGGTAGACAGTCAATTTTAATCCGTTTTAATGAAAAATGTAAAACAATTCAATTTAAAATTAATAACGAGATCATAAAACCATTTAAAGAGGGGAGTAAGGCTTTCGAAGGCATGAGTGACTGCAAATGGACTTTTCTTGTCAATGTATAGCTTTTGTTTCATGTTTCTCGAGGTAAACATTCAATTGCAATCTGTCTTAATGAAAAATGTAAAAAAATACAAGTTAAAATCGGTAAAAGATTATAAAACCCTTTAAGGCGAGTAATAAGGCTTTTGAAGCCATGAGTGGCTATAAAAGGCCTTTTCTTGTCACTCGAATGCTTTCACCTCACGTTTCTCAAGGTAAATAATCAATTATAATATGTTTTAATGAAAAATGTAAAAAAATTCAACTTTAAATTAATAACGAGATTATAAAACCATTTAAAGAGGGGAATAAGGCTTTCGAAGTTAAGAGTGACTGTAAATGGACTTTTCTTGTCAATGGATGGCTTTCGCTTCACGTTTCCTGAGGTAAACATTCAATTACAATCTGTCTTAATGAAAAATGTAAAAAAATGCAAGTTAAAATCAATAATAAGATCATAAAACCCTTTAAGGCAAGTAATAAGGCTTTTGAAGCCATTAGTGACTATAAATGACCTTTTCTTGTCAATCGATCGCTTTCACCTCACGTTTCTCAAGGTAAACAGTCGATTTTAATCTGTTTTAATGAAAAATGTAAAAAAATTCAATTTAAAATTAATAACGAGATCATAAAACCATTTAAAGATGAGAATCAGGCTTTCGAAGGCATGAGTGACTGCAAATGGACTTTTCTTGACAATGGATGGCTTTCACTTCACGTTTCCCGAGGTAAACCTTCAATTACAATCTGTGTTAATGAAAAATGTAAAAAAATACAAGTTAAAATCAATAATAAGATTATAAAACCCTTTAAGGCGAGTAATAAGGCTTTTGAAGCCATTAGTGACTATAAATGGCCTTTTCTTGTCAATCCATCGCTTTCACCTCACGTTTCTTAAGGTAGACAGTCGATTTTAATCCGTTTTAATGAAAAATGTAAAAAAATTCAATTTAAAATTAATAACGAGATCATAAAACCATTTAAGGAGGAGAATAAGGCTTTCGAAGGCATGAGTGACTGCAAATGGACTTTTCTTGACAATGGATGGCTTTCACTTCACGTTTCCCGAGGTAAACCTTCAATTACAATCTCTCTTAATGAAAAATGTAAAAAAATACAAGTTAAAATCAATAATAAGATTATAAAACCCTTTAAGGCGAGTAATAAGGCTTTCGAAGCCATGAGTAACTATAAATGGCCTTTTCTTGTCAATCGATCGCTTTCACTTCACGTTTCTCAAGGTAAATATTCAATTATAATATGTTTTAATGAAAAATGTAAAAAAATTCAACTTTCAATTAATTACGAGATTATAAAACCATTTAAAGAGGGGAATAAGGCTTTCGAAGGTAAGAGTGACTGTAAATGGCCTTTTCTTGTCAATTGATGGCTTTCGCTTCACGTTCCCTGAGGTAAACATTCAATTACAATCTGTCTTAATGAAAAATGTTAAAAAATACAAGTTAAAATCAATAATAAGATTATAAAACCCTTTAAGGCGAGTAATAAGGCTTTTGAAGCCATGAGTGACTATAAATGGCCTTTTCTTGTCAATCGATCGCTTTCACTTCACGTTTCTCAAGGTAAATATTCAATTATAATATGTTTTACTGAAAAATATAAAAAAACTCAACTTTAAATTAATAACGAGATTATAAAACCATTTAAAGAGGGGAATAAGGCTTTCGAAGGTAAGAGTGACTGTAAATGGACTTTTCTTGTCAATTGATGGCTTTCGCTTCACGTTCTCTGAGGTAAACATTCAATTACAATCTGTCTGAATGAAAAATGTAAAAAAATACAAGTTAAAATCAATAATAAGATTATAAAACCCTTTAAGGCGAGTAATAAGGCTTTTGAAGCCATGAGTGACTATAAATGGCCTTTCTTGTCAATCGATCGCTTTCACTTCACGTTTCTCAAGGTAAATATTCAATTATAATATGTTTTACTGAGAAATGTAAAAAAATTCAACTTTAAATTAATAACGAGATTATAAAACCATTTAAAGAGGGGAATAAGGCTTTCGAAGGTAAGAGTGACTGTAAATGGACTTTTCTTGTCAATTGATGGCTTTCGCTTCACGTTTCCAGAGGTAAACATTCAATTACAATCTGTCTTAACCAAAAATGTAAAAAAATACAAGTTAAAATCAATAATAAGATTATAAAACCCTTTAAGGCGAGTAATAAGGCTTTTGAAGCCATGAGTGACTATAAATGGCCTTTTCTTGTCACTCGATTGCTTTCACTTCACGTTTCTCAAGGTAAATATTCAATTATAATATGTTTTAATGAAAAATGTAAAAAAATTTAACTTTAAATTAATAACGAGATTATAAAACCATTTAAAGAGGGGAATAAGGCTTTCAAAGGTAAGAGTGACTGTAAATGAACTTTTCTTGTCAATTGATGGCTTTCGCTTCACGTTTCCGTAGGTAAACATTCAATTACAATCTGTCTTAACGAAAAATGTAAAAAAATACAAGTTAAAATCAATAATAAGATTATAAAACCCTTTAAAGCGAGTAGTAAGGCTTTTGAAGCCATGAGTGACTATAAATGGCCTTTTCTTGTCAATCGATCGCTTTCACCTTATGTTTCTCAAGGTAGACAGTCAATTTTAATCTGTTTTAATGAAAAATGTAAAAAAATTTAATTTAAAATTAATAACGAGGTCATAAAACCATTTAAAGAGGGGAATAAGGCTTTCGAAGGCATGAGTGACTGCAAATGGACTTTTCTTGTCAATGGATAGCTTTCGTTTCATGTTTCTCGAGGTAAACATTCAATTACAATCTATCTTAATGAAAAATGTAAAAAAATACAAGTTAAAATTGATAAAAGATTATAAAACCCTTTAAGGCGAGTAATAAGGCTTTTGAAGCCATGAGTGACTATAAAAGGCCTTTTCTTGTCACTCGATTGCTTTCACTTCACGTTTCTCAAGGTAAATATTCAATTATAATATGTTTTCATGAAAAATGTAAAAAAATTCAACTTTAAATTAATAACGAGATAATAAAACCATTTAAAGAAGGGAATAAGGCTTTCGAAGGTAAGAGTGACTGTAAATAGACTTTGCTTGTCAATTGATGGCTTTCGCTTCAAGTTTCCAGAGGTAAACATTCAATTACAATCTGTCTTAACGAAAAATGTAAAAAAATACAAGTTAAAATCAATAATAAGATTATAAAACCCTTTAAGGCGAGTAATAAGGCTTTTGAAACAGTGAGTGACTATAAATGGCCTTTTCTTGTCAATCGATCGCTTTCACCTTATGTTTCTCAAGGTAAACAGTCAATTTTAATCTGTTTTAATGAAAAATGTAAAAAAATTCAATTTAAAATTAATAACGAGATCATAAAACCATTTAAAGAGGAGAATAAGGCTTTCGAAGGCATGAGTGACTGCAAATGGACTTTTCTTGCCAATGGATGGCTTTCACTTCACGTTTCCCGAGGTAAACCTTCAATTACAATCTTTCTGAATGAAAAATGTAAAACAATACAAGTTAAAATCAATAATAAGATTATAAAACCCTTTAAGGTGAGTAATAAGGCTTTTGAAGCCATGAGTGACTATAAATGGCCTTTTCTTGTCAATCGATCGCTTTCACCTCATGTTTCTCAAGGTAAACAGTCAATTTTAATCTGTTTTAATGAAAAATGTAAAAAAATTCAATTTAAAATTAATAACGAGATCATAAAACCATTTAAAGAGGGGAATAAGGCTTTCGAAGGCATGAGTGACTGCAAATGGACTTTTCTTGTCAATGGATGGCTTTCCCTTCACGTTTCTCGAGGTAAACATCAATTACAATCTGTCTTAATGAAAAATGTAAAAAAATACAAGTTAAAATCAATAATAAGATTATAAAACCTTTTAAGGCGAGTAATAAGGCTTTTGAAGCCATGAGTGACTATAAATGGCCTTTTCTTGTCAATCGATCGCTTTCACCTCACGTTTTGTTAAGGTAAACAGTCAATTTTAATCTGTTTTAATGAAAAATGTAAAAAAATTCAATTTAAAATTAATAACGAGATCATAAAACCATTTAAAGAGGGCAATAACGCTTTCGAAGGCATGAGTGACTATAAATGGACTTTTCTTGTCAATGGATGGCTTTCGCTTCACGTTTCCTGAGGTAAACATTCAATTACAATCTGTCTGAATGAAAAATGTAAAAAAATACAAGTTAAAATCAATAATAAGATTATAAAACCCTTTAAGGCGAGTAATAAGGCTTTTGAAGCCATGAGTGACTATAAATGGCCTTTTCTTGTCAATCGATCGCTTTCACCTCACGTTTCTCAAGGTAAACAGTCAATTTTAATCTGTTTTAATGAAAAATGTAAAAAAATTCAGTTTAAAATTAATAACGAGATCATAAAACCGTTTAAAGAGGGGAATAAGGCTTTCCAAGGCATGAGTGACTGCAAATTGACTTTTCTTTTCAATGGATGGCTTTCGCTTCACGTTTCCTGAGGTAAATATTCAATTACAATCTGTCTTAATGAAAAATATAAAAAATTCAACTTTAAATTAATAACGACATCATAAAACCATTTAAAGATGGGAATAAGGCTTTCGAATGCATGAGTGACTGCAAATGGACTTTTCTTGTCAATGGATAGCTTTCCTTTTAAGTTTCTCGAGGTAAACATTCAATTACAATCTGTCTTAATGAAAAATGTAAAAAAATACAAGTTAAAATCGATAATAAGATTATAAAACCCTTTAAGGCGAGTAATAAGGCTTTTGAAGCCATGAGTGACTATAAAAGGCCTTTTCTTGTCAATCGATTGCTTTCAACTCACGTTTCTCAAGGTAAATATTCAATTATAATATGTTTTAATGAAAAATGTAAAAAAATTCAACTTTAAATTAATAACGAGATTATAAAACCATTTAAAGAGGGGAATAAGGCTTCCGAAGGTAAGAGTGACTGTAAATGGACTTTTCTTGTCAATTGATGGCTTTCGCTTCACATTTCCTGAGGTAAACATTCAATTACAATCTGTCTTAATGAAAAATGTAAAAAAATATAAGTTAAAATCCATAATAAGATTATAAAACCCTTTAAGGCGAGTAATAAGGCTTTTGAAGCCATTAGTGACTATAAATGGCCTTTTCTTTTCAATCGATCACTTTCACCTCACGTTTCTCAAGGTAAACAGTCGATTTTAATCTGTTTTAATAAAAAATGTAGAAAAATTCAATTTAAAATTAATGACGAGATTATAAAACCATTTAAAGAGGGGAATAAGGCTTTCGAGGGCATGAGTGACTGCAAATGGACTTTTCTTGTCAATGGATGGCTTTCACTTCACGTTTCCCGAGGTAAACATTCAATTACAATCTGTCTTAATGAAAAATGTAAAAAAATACAAGTGAAAATCGATAATAAGATTATAAAACCCTTTAAGGCGAGTAATAAGGCTTTTGAAGCCATGAGTGACTATAAATGACCTTTTCTTATCAATCGATCACTTTCATTTCACGTTTCTCAAGGTAAACATTCAATTATAATATCTTTTAATGAAAAATGTAATAAAATTTAGCTTTCAATTAATAACAAGATTATAAAACCATTTAAAGAGGGGAATAAGGCTTTCGAAGGCATGAGTGACTGCAAATGGACTTTTCTTGTCAATGGATAGCTTTCGTTTCACGTTTCTCGAGGTAAACATTCAATTACAATCTGTCTTAATGAAAAATGTAAAAAAATACAAGTTAAAATCGATAATAAGATTATAAAACCCTTTAAGGCGAGTAATAAGGCTTTTGAAGCCATGGGTGACTATAAAAGGCCTTTTCTTGTCATTCGATTGCTTTCACCTCACGTTTCTCAAGGTAAATATTCAATTATAATATGTTTTAATGAAAAATGTAAAAAAATTCAACTTTAAATTAATAACGAGATTATAAAACAATTTAAAGAGGGGAATAAGGATTTCGAAGGTAAGAGTGACTGTAAATGGACTTTTCTTGTCAATTGATAGGTTTCGTTTCACGTTTCTCGAGGTAAACATTCAATTACAATCTGTCTTAATGAAAAATGTAAAAAAATACAAGTTAAAATCGATAATAAGATTATAAAACCCTTTAAGGCGAGTAATAAGGCTTTTGAAGCCATGGGTTACTATAAAAGGCCTTTTCTTATCAATCGATTGCTTTCACCTCACGTTTCTCAAGGTAAATATTCAATTATAATATGTTTTAATGAAAAATGTAAAAAAATTCAACTTTAAATTAATAACGAGATTATAAAACCATTTAAAGAAGGGAATAAGGCTTTCGAAGGTAAGAGTGACTGTAAATGGACTTTTCTTGTCAATTGATGGCTTTCGCTTCACGTTTCCTGAGGTAAACATTCAATTACAATCTGTCTTAATGAAAAATGTAAAACAATACAAGTTAAAATCCATAATAAGATTATAAAACCCTTTAAGGCGAGTAATAAGGCTTTTGAAGCCATTAGTGACTATAAATGGCCTTTTCTTGTCAATCGATCACTTTCACCTCACGTTTCTGAAGGTAAACAGTCGATTTTAATCTGTTTTAATGAAAAATGTAGAAAAATTTAATTTAAAATTAATAACGAGATTATAAAACCATTTAAAGAGGGGAATAAGGCTTTCGAAGGCATGAGTGACTGCAAATGGACTTTTCTTGTCAATGGATGGCTTTCACTTCACGTTTCTCGAGGTAAACATTCAATTACAATCTGTCTTAATGAAAAATGTAAAAAAATACAAGTTAAAATCGATAATAAGATTATAAAACCCTTTAAGGGGAGTAATAAGGCTTTTGAAGCCATGAGTGACTATAAATGACCTTTTCTTATCAATCGATCGCTTTCACTTCACGTTTCTCAAGGTAAACATTCAATTATAATATCTTTTAATGGAAAATGTAATAAAATTTATCTTTAAATTAATAACAAGATTATAAAACCATTTAAAGAGGGGAATAAGGCTTTCGAAGGCATGAGTGACTGCAAATGGACTTTTCTTGTCAATGGATGGCTTTCACTTCACGTTTCTCGAGGTAAACAATCAATTACAATCTGTCTTAATGAAAAATGTAAAAAAATACAAGTTAAAATCGATAATAAGATTATAAAACCCTTTAAGGGGAGTAATAAGGCTTTTGAAGCCATGAGTGACTATAAATGACCTTTTCTTATCAATCGATCACTTTCACTTCACGTTTCTCAAGGTAAACATTCAATTATAATATCTTTTAATGGAAAATGTAATAAAATTTATCTTTAAATTAATAACAAGATTATAAAACCATTTAAAGAGGGGAATAAGGCTTTCGAAGGCATGAGTGACTGCAAATGAACTTTTCTTGTCAGTGGATAGCTTTCATTTCACGTTTCTCGAGGTAAACATTCAATTACAATTTGTCTTAATGAAAAATGTAAAAAAATACAAGTTAAAATCGATAATAAGATTATAAAACCCTTTAAGGCGAGTAATAAGGCTTTTGAAGCCATGGGTGACTATAAAAGGCCTTTTCTTGTCAATCGATTGCTTTCACCTCACGTTTCTCAAGGTAAATATTCAATTATAATATGTTTTAATGAAAAATGTTAAAAAATTATACTTTAAATTAGTAACGAGATTATAAAACCATTTAAAGAGGGGAATAAGGCTTTCGAAGGTAAGAGTGACTGTAAATGGACTTGTCTTGTCAATGGATAGCTTTCGTTTCACGTTTCTCGAGGTAAACATTCAATTACAATCTGTCTTAATGAAAAATGTAAAAAAATACAAGTTAAAATCGATAATAAGATTATAATTCCCTTTAAGGCGAGTAATAAGCTTTTGAAGCCATGAGTGACTATAAAAGGCCTTTTCTTGTCAATCGATTACTTTCACTTCACGTTTCTCAAGGTAAATATTCAATTATAATATGTTTTAATGAACAATGTAAAAAATTTCAACTCTAAATTAATAACGAGATTATAAAACCATTTAAAGAGGGGAATAAGGCTTTCGAAGGTAAGAGTGACTGTAAATGGACTTTTCTTGTCAATTGATGGCTTTCGCTTCACGTTTCCGGAGGTAAACATTCAATTACAATCTGTCTTAACGAAAAATGTAAAAAAATACAAGTTAAAATCAATAATAAGATTATAAAACCCTTTAAGGCGAGTAATAGGGCTTTTGAAGCCATGAGTGACTATAAATGGCCTTTTCTTGTCACTCGATTGCTTTCACTTCATGTTTCTCAAGGTAAATATTCAATTATAATATGTTTTACTGAAAAATGTAAAAAAATTCAACTTTAAATTAATAACGAGATTATAAAACCATTTAAAGAGGGGAATAAGGCTTTCGAAGGTAAGAGTGACTGTAAATGGACTTTTCTTGTCAATTGATGGCTTTCGATTCACGTTCCCTCAGGTAAACATTCAATTACAATCTGTCTTAATGAAAAATGTTAAAAAATACAAGTTAAAATCAATAATAAGATTATAAAACCCTTTAAGGCGAGTAATAAGGCTTTTGAAGCCATGAGTGACTATAAATGGCCTTTTCTTGTCACTCGATTGCTTTCACTTCACGTTTCTCAAGGTAAATATTCAATTATAATATGTTTTAATGAAAAATGTAAAAAAATTCAACTTTAAATTAATAATGAGATTATAAAACCACTTAAAGAGGGGAATAAGGCTTTCGAAGGTAAGAGTGACTGTAAATGGACTTTTCTTGTCAATTGATGGCTTTCGCTTCACGTTCCCTCAGGTAAACATTCAATTACAATCTGTCTTAATGAAAAATGTTAAAAAATACAAGTTAAAATCAATAATAAGATTATAAAACCCTTTAAGGCGAGTAATAAGGCTTTTGAAGCCATGAGTGACTATAAATGGCCTTTTCTTGTCAATCGATCGCTTTCACTTCACGTTTCTCAAGGTAAATATTCAATTATAATATGTTTTACTGAAAAATATAATAAAATTCAACTTTAAATTAATAACGAGATTATAAAACCATTTAAAGAGGGGAATAAGGCTTTCGAAGGTAAGAGTGACTGTAAATGGACTTTTCTTGTCAATTGATGGCTTTCGCTTCACGTTCTCTAAGGTAAACATTCAATTACAATCTGTCTTAATGAAAAATGTTAAAAAATACAAGTTAAAATCAATAATAAGATTATAAAACCCTTTAAGGCGAGTAATAAGGCTTTTGAAGCCATGAGTGACTATAAATGGCCTTTTCTTGTCAATCGATCGCTTTCACTTCACGTTTCTCAAGGTAAATATTCAATTGTAATATGTTTTACTGAAAAATGTAAAAAAATTCAACTTTAAATTAATAACGAGATTATAAAACCATTTAAAGAGGGGAATAAGGCTTTCGAAGGTAAGAGTGACTGTAAATGGACTTTTCTTGTCAATTGATGGCTTTCACTTCACGTTTCCTGAGGTAAATATTCAATTACAATCTGTCTTAATGAAAAATGTAAAAAAATACAAGTTAAAATCAATAATATGATTATAAAACCTTTTAAGGCGAGTAATAAGGCTTTTGAAGCCATGAGTGACTATAAATGGCCTTTTCTTGTCAATCGATCGCTTTCACCTCACGTTTCTCAAGGTAAACAGTCAATTTTAATCTGTTTTAATGAAAAATGTAAAAAAATTCAGTTTAAAATTAATAACGAGATCATAAAACCGTTTAAAGAGGGGAATAAGGCTTTCCAAGGCATGAGTGACTGCAAATTGACTTTTCTTTTCAATGGATGGCTTTCGCTTCACGTATCCTGAGGTAAATATTCAATTACAATCTGTCTTAATGAAAAATATAAAAAATTCACCTTTAAATTAATAACGACATCATAAAACCATTTAAAGATGGGAATAAGGCTTTCGAAGGCATGAGTGACTGCAAATGAACTTTTCTTGTCAATGGATAGCTTTCGTTTTACATTTCTCGAGGTAAACATTCAATTACAATCTGTCTTAATGAAAAATGTAAAAAAATACAAGTTAAAATCAATAATATGATTATAAAACCCTATAAGGCGAGTAATAAGGCTTTTGAAGCCATGAGTGACTATAAATGGCCTTTTCTTGTCAATCGATCGCTTTCACCTCACGTTTCTCAAGGTAAACAGTCAATTTTAATCTGTTTTAATGAAAAATATAAAAAAATTCAGTTTAAAATTAATAACGAGATTATAAAACCATTTAAAGAGGGGAATAAGGCTTTCGAAGGTAAGATTGACTGTAAATGGACTTTTCTTGTCAATTGATGGCTTTCGCTTCACGTTTCCTGAGGTAAACATTCAATTACAATCTGTCTTAATGAAAAATGTAAAAAAATACAAGTTAAAATCCATAATAAGATTATAAAACCCTTTAAGGCGAGTAATAAGGCTTTTGAAGCCATTAGTGACTATAACTGGCCTTTTCTTGTCAATCGATCGCTTTCACCTCACGTTTCTCAAGGTAAACAGTCAATTTTAATCTGTTTTAATGAAAAATGTAAAAAAATTCAGTTTAAAATTAATAACGAGATCATAAAACCGTTTAAAGAGGGTAATAAGGCTTTCCAAGGCATGAGTGACTGCAAATTGACTTTTCTTTTCAATGGATGGCTTTCACTTCACGTTTCCTGAGGTAAATATTCAATTACAACCTGTCTTAATGAAAAATATAAAAAATTCAACTTTAAATTAATAACGACATCATAAAACCATTTAAAGATGGGAATAAGGCTTTCGAAGGCATGAGTGACTGCAAATGAACTTTTCCTGTCAATGGATAGCTTTCGTTTTACGTTTCTCGAGGTAAACATTCAATTACAATCTGTCTTAATGAAAAATGTAAAAAAATACAAGTTAAAATCGATAATAAGATTATAAAACCCTTTAAGGCGAGTAATAAGGCTTTTGAAGCCATGAGTGACTATAAAAGGCCTTTTCTTGTCAATCGATTGCTTTCAACTCACGTTTCTCAAGGTAAATATTCAATTATAATATGTTTTAATGAAAAATGTAAAAAAATTCAACTTTAAATTAATAACGAGATTATAAAACCATTTAAAGAGGGGAATAAGGCTTTTGAAGGTAAGAGTGACTGTAAATGGACTTTTCTTGTCAATTGATGGCTTTCGCTTCACGTTTCCTGAGGTAAACATTCAATTACAATCTGTCTTAATGAAAAATGTAAAAAAATACAAGTTAAAATCCATAATAAGATTATAAAACCCTTTAAGGCGAGTAATAAGGCTTTTGAAGCCATTAGTGACTATAAATGACCTTTTCTTGTCAATCTTTTACTTTCACCTCACGTTTCTCAAGGTAAACAGTCGATTTTAATCTGTTTTAATAAAAAATGTAGAAAAATTCAATTTAAAATTAATAACGAGATTATAAAACAATTTAAAGAGGGGAATAAGGCTTTCGAAGGCATGAGTGACTGCAAATGGACTTTTCTTGTCAATGGATGGCTTTCACTTCACGTTTCCCGAGGTAAACATTCAATTACAATCTGTCTTAATGAAAAATGTAAAAAAATACAAGTTAAAATCGATAATAAGATTATAAAACCCTTTAAGGCGAGTAATAAGGCTTTTGAAGCCATGAGTGACTATAAATGACCTTTTCTTATCAATCGATCACTTTCACTTCACGTTTCTCAAGGTAAACATTCAATTATAATATCTTTTAATGAAAAATGTAATAAAATTTAGCTATAAATTAATAACAAGATTATAAAACCATTTAAATAGGGGAATAAGGTTTTCGAAGGCATCAGTGACTGCAAATGGACTTTTCTTGTCAATGGATAGCTTTCGTTTCATGTTTCTCGAGGTAAACATTCAATTACAATCTGTCTTAATGAAAAATGTAAAAAAATACAAGTTAAAATCGATAATAAGATTATAAAAACCTTTAAGGCGAGTAATAAGGATTTTGAAGCCATGGGTGACTATAAAAGGCCTTTTCTTGTCAATCGATTGCTTTCACCTCACGTTTCTCAAGGTAAATATTCAATTATAATATGTTTTAATGAAAAATGTACAAAAATTCAACTTTAAATTAATAACGAGATTATAAATCCATTTAAAGAGGGGAATAAGGCTTTTGAAGGTAAGAGTGACTGTAAATGGACTTTTCTTGTCAATTGATGGCTTTCGCTTCACGTTTCCTGAGGTAAACATTCAATTACAATCTGTCTTAATGAAAAATGTAAAACAATACAAGTTAAAATCCATAATAAGATTATAAAACCCTTTAAGGCGAGTAATAAGGCTTTTGAAGCCATTAGTGACTATAAATGGCCTTTTCTTGTCAATCGATCACTTTCACCTCATGTTTCTCAAGGTAAACAGTCGATTTTAATCTTTTTTAATGAAAAATGTAGAAAAATTCAATTTAAAATTAATAACGAGATTATAAAACCATTTAAAGAGGGGAATAAGGCTTTCGAAGGCATGAGTGACTGCAAATGGACTTTTCTTGTCAATGGATGGCTTTCACTTCACGTTTCTCGAGGTAAACATTCAATTACAATCTGTCTTAATGAAAAATGTAAAAAAATACAAGTTAAAATCGATAATAAGATTATAAAACCCTTTAAGGGGAGTAATAAGGCTTTTGAAGCCATGAGTGACTATAAATGACCTTTTCTTATCAATCGATCGCTTTCACTTTACGTTTCTCAAGGTAAACATTCAATTATAATATCTTTTAATGGAAAACGTAATAAAATTTATCTTTAAATTAATAACAAGATTATAAAACCATTTAAAGAGGGGAATAAGGCTTTCGAAGGCATGAGTGACAGCAAATGAACTTTTCTTGTCAGTGGATAGCTTTCATTTCACGTTTCTCGAGGTAAACATTCAATTACAATCTGTCTTAATGAAAAATGTAAAAAAATACAAGTTAAAATCGATAATAAGATTATAAAACCCTTTAAGGCGAGTAATAAGGCTTTTGAAGCCATGGGTAACTATGAAAGGCCTTTTCTTGTCAATCGATTACTTTCACCTCACGTTTCTCAAGGTAAATATTCAATTATAATATGTTTTAATGAAAAATGTAAAAAAATTTAACTTTAAATTAATAACGAGATTATAAAACCATTTAAAGAGGGGAATAAGGCTTTCGAAGGTAAGAGTGACTGTAAATGGACTTTTCTTGTCAATGGATAGCTTTCGTTTCACGTTTCTCGGCGTAAACATTCAATTACAATCTGTCTTAATGAAAAATGTAAAAAAATACAAGTTAAAATCGATAATAAGATTATAATTCCCTTTAAGGCGAGTAATAAGGCTTTTGAAGCCATGAGTGACTATAAAAGGCCTTTTCTTGTCAATCGATTGCTTTCACTTCACGTTTCTCAAGGTAAATATTCAATTATAATATGTTTTAATGAACAATGTAAAAAAATTCAACTCTAAATTAATAACGAGATTATAAAACCATTTAAAGAGGGGAATAAGGCTTTCGAAGGTAAGAGTGACTGTAAATGGACTTTTCTTGTCAATTGATGGCTTTCACTTCACGTTTCCGGAGGTAAACATTCAATTACAATCTGTCTTAACGAAAAATGTAAAAAAATACAAGTAAAAATCAATAATAAGATTATAAAACCCTTTAAGGCGAGTAATAAGGCAATTGAAGCCATGAGTGACTATAAATGGCCTTTTCTTGTCACTCGATTGCTTTCACTTCACGTTTCTCAAGGTAAATATTCAATTATAATATGTTTTAATGAAAAATGTAAAAAAATTCAACTTTAAATTAATAACGAGATTATAAAACCACTTAAAGAGGGGAATAAGGCTTTCGAAGGTAAGAGTGACTGTAAATGGACTTTTCTTGTCAATTGATGGCTTTCGCTTCACGTTCCCTCAGGTAAACATTCAATTACAATCTGTCTTAATGAAAAATGTTAAAAAATACAAGTTAAAATCAATAATAAGATTATAAAACCCTTTAAGGCGAGTAATAAGGCTTTTGAAGCCATGAGTGACTATAAATGGCCTTTTCTTGTCAATCGATCGCTTTCACTTCACGTTTCTCAAGGTAAATATTCAATTATAATATGTTTTACTGAAAAATATAAAAAAATTCAACTTTAAATTAATAACGAGATTATAAAACCATTTAAAAAGGGGAATAAGGCTTTCGAAGGTAAGAGTGACTGTAAATGGACTTTTCTTGTCAATTGATGGCTTTCGCTTCACGTTCTCTGAGGTAAACATTCAATTACAATCTGTCTTAATGAAAAATGTTAAAAAATACAAGTTAAAATCAATAATAAGATTATAAAACCCTTTAAGGCGAGTAATAAGGCAATTGAAGCCATGTGTGACTATAAATGGCCTTTTCTTGTCACTCGATTGCTTTCACTTCACGTTTCTCAAGGTAAATATTCAATTATAATATGTTTTACTGAAAAATATAAAAAAATTCAACTTTAAATTAATAACGAGATTATAAAACCATTTAAAGAGGGGAATAAGGCTTTCGAAGGTAAGAGTGACTGTAAATGGACTTTTCTTGTCAATTGATGGCTTTCGCTTCACGTTCTCTGAGGTAAACATTCAATTACAATCTGTCTTAATGAGAAATGTTAAAAAATACAAGTTAAAATCAATAATAAGATTATAATTCCCTTTAAGGCGAGTAATAAGGCTTTTGAAGCCATGAGTGACTATAAATGGCCTTTTCTTGTCAATCGATCGCTTTCACTTCACGTTTCTCAAGGTAAATATTCAATTATAATATGTTTTACTGAAAAATATAAAAAGATTCAACTTTAAATTAATAACGAGATTATAAAACCATTTAAAGAGGGGAATAAGGCTTTCGAAGGTAAGAGTGACTGTAAATGGACTTTTCTTGTCAATTGATGGCTTTCGCTTCACGTTTCCTGAGGTAAACATTCAATTACAATCTGTCTTAATGAAAAATGTAAAACAATACAAGTTAAAATCCATAATAAGATTATAAAACCCTTTAAGGCGAGTAATAAGGCTTTTGAAGCCATGAGTGACTATAAATGGCCTTTTCTTGTCAATCGATCGCTTTCACTTCACGTTTCTCAAGGTAAATATTCAATTATAATATGTTTTACTGAAAAATATAAAAAAATTCAACTTTAAATTAATAACGAGATTATAAAACCATTTAAAGAGGGGAATAAGGCTTTCGAAGGTAAGAGTGACTGTAAATGGACTTTTCTTGTCAATTGATGGCTTTCGCTTCACGTTTCCTGAGGTAAATATTCAATTACAATCTGTCTTAATGAAAAATGTAAAAAAATACAAGTTAAAATCAATAATATGATTATAAAACCCTTTAAGGCGAGTAATAAGGCTTTTGAAGCCATGAGTGACTATAAATGGCCTTTTCTTGTCAATCGATCGCTTTCACCTCACGTTTCTCAAGGTAAACAGTCAATTTTAATCTGTTTTAATGAAAAATGTAAAAAAATTCAGTTTAAAATTAATAACGAGATCATAAAACCGTTTAAAGAGGGGAATAAGGCTTTCCAAGGCATGAGTGACTGCAAATTGACTTTTCTTTTCAATGGATGGCTTTCGCTTCACGTTTCCTGAGGTAAATATTCAATTACAATCTGTCTTAATGAAAAATATAAAAAATTCAACTTTAAATTAATAACGACATCATAAAACCATTTAAAGATGGGAATAAGGCTTTCGAAGGCATGAGTGACTGCAAATGAACTTTTCTTGTCAATGGATAGCTTTCGTTTTACGTTTCTCGAGGTAAACATTCAATTACAATCTGTCTTAATGAAAAATGTAAAAAAATACAAGTTAAAATCGATAATAAGATTATAAAACCCTTTAAGGCGAGTAATAAGGCTTTTGAAGCCATGAGTGACTATAAAAGGCCTTTTCTTGTCAATCGATTGCTTTCAACTCACGTTTCTCAAGGTAAACATTCAATTATAATATGTTTTAATGAAAAATGTAAAAAAATTCAACTTTAAATTAATAACGAGATTATAAAACCATTTAAATAGGGGAATAAGGCTTTTGAAGGTAAGAGTGACTGTAAATGGACTTTTCTTGTCAATTGATGGCTTTCGCTTCACGTTTCCTGAGGTAAACATTCAATTACAATCTGTCTTAATGAAAAATGTAAAAAAATACAAGTTAAAATCCATAATAAGATTATAAAACCCTTTAAGGCGAGTAATAAGGCTTTTGAAGCCATTAGTGACTATAAATGGCCTTTTCTTGTCAATCTTTCACTTTCACCTCACGTTTCTAAAGGTAAACAGTCGATTTTAATCTGTTTTAATAAAAAATGTAGAAAAATTCAATTTAAAATTAATAACGAGATTATAAAACCATTTAAAGAGGGGAATAAGGCTTTCGAAGGCATGAGTGACTGCAAATGGACTTTTCTTGTCAATGGATGGCTTTCACTTCACGTTTCCCAAGGTAAACATTCAATTACAATCTGTCTTAATGAAAAATGTAAAAAAATACAAGTTAAAATCGATAATAAGATTATAAAACCCTTTAAGGCGAGTAATAAGGCTTTTGAAGCCATGAGTGACTATAAATGACCTTTTCTTATCAATCGATCACTTTCACTTCACGTTTCTCAAGGTAAACATTCAATTATAATATCTTTTAATGAAAAATGTAATAAAATTTAGCTATAAATTAATAACAAGATTATAAAACCATTTAAAGAGGGGAATAAGGCTTTCGAAGGCATGAGTGACTGCAAATGGACTTTTCTTGTCAATGGATAGCTTTCGTTTCATGTTTCTCGAGGTAAACATTCAATTACAATCTGTCTTAATGAAAAATGTAAAAAAATACAAGTTAAAATCGATAATAAGATTATAAAACCCTTTAAGGCGAGTAATAAGGCTTTTAAAGCCATGGGTGACTATAAAAGGCCTTTTCTTGTCAATCTATTGCTTTCACCTCACGTTTCTCAAGGTAAATATTCAATTATAATATGTTTTAATGAAAAATGTACAAAAATTCAACTTTAAATTAATAACGAGATTATAAATCCATTTAAAGAGGGGAATAAGGCTTTCGAAGGTAAGAGTGACTGTAAATGGACTTTTCTTATCAATTGATGGCTTTCGCTTCACGTTTCCTGAGGTAAACATTCAATTTCAATCTGTCTTAATGAAAAATGTAAAACAATAAAAGTTAAAATCCATAATAAGATTATAAAACCCTTTAAGGCGAGTAATAAGGCTTTTGAAGCCATTAGTGACTATAAATGGCCTTTTCTTGTCAATCGATCACTTTCACCTCACGTTTCTCAAGGTAAACAGTCGATTTTAATCTGTTTTAATGAAAAATGTAGAAAAATTCAATTTAAAATTAATAACGAGATTATAAAACCATTTAAAGAGGGGAATAAGGCTTTCGAAGGCATGAGTGACTGCAAATGGACTTTTCTTGTCAATGGATGGCTTTCACTTCACGTTTCCCGAGGCAAACATTCAATTACAATCTGTCTTAATGAAAAATGTAAAAAAATACAAGTTAAAATCGATAATAAGATTATAAAACCCTTTAAGGGGAGTAATAAGGCTTTTGAAGCCATGAGTGACTATAAATGATCTTTTCTTATCAATCGATCGCTTTCACTTTACGTTTCTCAAGGTAAACATTCAATTATAATATCTTTTAATGGAAAATGCATTAAAATTTATCTTTAAATTAATAACAAGATTATAAAACCATTTAAAGAGGGGAATAAGGCTTTCGAAGGTAAGAGTGACTGTAAATGGACTTTTCTTGTCAATTGATGGCTTTCGCTTCACGTTTCCGGAGGTAAACATTCAATTACAATCTGTCTTAACGAAAAATGTAAAAAAATACAAGTTAAAATCAATAATAAGATTATAAAACCCTTTAAGGCGAGTAATAGGGCTTTTGAAGCCATGAGTGACTATAAATGGCCTTTTCTTGTCACTCGATTGCTTTCACTTCATGTTTCTCAAGGTAAATATTCAATTATAATATGTTTTACTGAAAAATGTAAAAAAATTCAACTTTAAATTAATAACGAGATTATAAAACCATTTAAAGAGGGGAATAAGGCTTTCGAAGGTAAGAGTGACTGTAAATGGACTTTTCTTGTCAATTGATGGCTTTCGATTCACGTTCCCTCAGGTAAACATTCAATTACAATCTGTCTTAATGAAAAATGTTAAAAAATACAAGTTAAAATCAATAATAAGATTATAAAACCCTTTAAGGCGAGTAATAAGGCTTTTGAAGCCATGAGTGACTATAAATGGCCTTTTCTTGTCACTCGATTGCTTTCACTTCACGTTTCTCAAGGTAAATATTCAATTATAATATGTTTTAATGAAAAATGTAAAAAAATTCAACTTTAAATTAATAATGAGATTATAAAACCACTTAAAGAGGGGAATAAGGCTTTCGAAGGTAAGAGTGACTGTAAATGGACTTTTCTTGTCAATTGATGGCTTTCGCTTCACGTTCCCTCAGGTAAACATTCAATTACAATCTGTCTTAATGAAAAATGTTAAAAAATACAAGTTAAAATCAATAATAAGATTATAAAACCCTTTAAGGCGAGTAATAAGGCTTTTGAAGCCATGAGTGACTATAAATGGCCTTTTCTTGTCAATCGATCGCTTTCACTTCACGTTTCTCAAGGTAAATATTCAATTATAATATGTTTTACTGAAAAATATAATAAAATTCAACTTTAAATTAATAACGAGATTATAAAACCATTTAAAGAGGGGAATAAGGCTTTCGAAGGTAAGAGTGACTGTAAATGGACTTTTCTTGTCAATTGATGGCTTTCGCTTCACGTTCTCTAAGGTAAACATTCAATTACAATCTGTCTTAATGAAAAATGTTAAAAAATACAAGTTAAAATCAATAATAAGATTATAAAACCCTTTAAGGCGAGTAATAAGGCTTTTGAAGCCATGAGTGACTATAAATGGCCTTTTCTTGTCAATCGATCGCTTTCACTTCACGTTTCTCAAGGTAAATATTCAATTGTAATATGTTTTACTGAAAAATGTAAAAAAATTCAACTTTAAATTAATAACGAGATTATAAAACCATTTAAAGAGGGGAATAAGGCTTTCGAAGGTAAGAGTGACTGTAAATGGACTTTTCTTGTCAATTGATGGCTTTCACTTCACGTTTCCTGAGGTAAATATTCAATTACAATCTGTCTTAATGAAAAATGTAAAAAAATACAAGTTAAAATCAATAATATGATTATAAAACCCTTTAAGGCGAGTAATAAGGCTTTTGAAGCCATGAGTGACTATAAATGGCCTTTTCTTGTCAATCGATCGCTTTCACCTCACGTTTCTCAAGGTAAACAGTCAATTTTAATCTGTTTTAATGAAAAATGTAAAAAAATTCAGTTTAAAATTAATAACGAGATCATAAAACCGTTTAAAGAGGGGAATAAGGCTTTCCAAGGCATGAGTGACTGCAAATTGACTTTTCTTTTCAATGGATGGCTTTCGCTTCACGTATCCTGAGGTAAATATTCAATTACAATCTGTCTTAATGAAAAATATAAAAAATTCACCTTTAAATTAATAACGACATCATAAAACCATTTAAAGATGGGAATAAGGCTTTCGAAGGCATGAGTGACTGCAAATGAACTTTTCTTGTCAATGGATAGCTTTCGTTTTACATTTCTCGAGGTAAACATTCAACTACAATCTGTCTTAATGAAAAATGTAGAAAAATACAAGTTAAAATCAATAATATGATTATAAAACCCTATAAGGCGAGTAATAAGGCTTTTGAAGCCATGAGTGACTATAAATGGCCTTTTCTTGTCAATCGATCGCTTTCACCTCACGTTTCTCAAGGTAAACAGTCAATTTTAATCTGTTTTAATGAAAAATGTAAAAAAATTCAGTTTAAAATTAATAACGAGATTATAAAACCATTTAAAGAGGGGAATAAGGCTTTCGAAGGTAAGATTGACTGTAAATGGACTTTTCTTGTCAATTGATGGCTTTCGCTTCACGTTTCCTGAGGTAAACATTCAATTACAATCTGTCTTAATGAAAAATGTAAAAAAATACAAGTTAAAATCCATAATAAGATTATAAAACCCTTTAAGGCGAGTAATAAGGCTTTTGAAGCCATTAGTGACTATAACTGGCCTTTTCTTGTCAATCGATCGCTTTCACCTCACGTTTCTCAAGGTAAACAGTCAATTTTAATCTGTTTTAATGAAAAATGTAAAAAAATTCAGTTTAAAATTAATAACGAGATCATAAAACCATTTAAAGAGGGGAATAAGGCTTTCGAAGGTAAGATTGACTGTAAATGGACTTTTCTTGTCAATTGATGGCTTTCGCTTCACGTTTCCTGAGGTAAACATTCAATTACAATCTGTCTTAATGAAAAATGTAAAAAAATACAAGTTAAAATCGATAATAAGATTATAAAACCCTTTAAGGCGAGTAATAAGGCTTTTGAAGCCATGAGTGACTATAAAAGGCCTTTTCTTGTCAATCGATTGCTTTCAACTCACGTTTCTCAAGGTAAATATTCAATTATAATATGTTTTAATGAAAAATGTAAAAAAATTCAACTTTAAATTAATAACGAGATTATAAAACCATTTAAAGAGGGGAATAAGGCTTTTGAAGGTAAGAGTGACTGTAAATGGACTTTTCTTGTCAATTGATGGCTTTCGCTTCACGTTTCCTGAGGTAAACATTCAATTACAATCTGTCTTAATGAAAAATGTAAAAAAATACAAGTTAAAATCCATAATAAGATTATAAAACCCTTTAAGGCGAGTAATAAGGCTTTTGAAGCCATTAGTGACTATAAATGGCCTTTTCTTGTCAATCTTTTACTTTCACCTCACGTTTCTCAAGGTAAACAGTCGATTTTAATCTGTTTTAATAAAAAATGTAGAAAAATTCAATTTAAAATTAATAACGAGATTATAAAACCATTTAAAGAGGGGAATAAGGCTTTCGAAGGTAAGATTGACTGTAAATGGACTTTTCTTGTCAATTGATGGCTTTCGCTTCACGTTTCCTGAGGTAAACATTCAATTACAATCTGTCTTAATGAAAAATGTAAAAAAATACAAGTTAAAATCCATAATAAGATTATAAAACCCTTTAAGGCGAGTAATAAGGCTTTTGAAGCCATTAGTGACTATAAATGGCCTTTTCTTGTCAATCTTTTACTTTCACCTCAAGTTTCTCAAGGTAAACAGTCGATTTTAATCTGTTTTAATAAAAAATGTAGAAAAATTCAATTTAAAATTAATAACGAGATTATAAAACCATTTAAAGAGGGGAATAAGGCTTTCGAAGGCATGAGTGACTGCAAATGGACTTTTCTTGTCAATGGATGGCTTTCACTTCACGTTTCCCGAGGTAAACATTCAATTACAATCTGTCTTAATGAAAAATGTAAAAAAATACAAGTTAAAATCGATAATAAGATTATAAAACCCTTTAAGGCGAGTAATAAGGCTTTCGAAGCCATGAGTGACTATAAATGGCCTTTTCTTGTCAATCGATCGCTTTCACTTCACGTTTCTCAAGGTAAATATTCAATTGTAATATGTTTTACTGAAAAATGTAAAAAAATTCAACTTTAAATTAATAACGAGATTATAAAACCATTTAAAGAGGGGAATAAGGCTTTCGAAGGTAAGAGTGACTGTAAATGGACTTTTCTTGTCAATTGATGGCTTTCACTTCACGTTTCCTGAGGTAAATATTCAATTACAATCTGTCTTAATGAAAAATGTAAAAAAATACAAGTTAAAATCAATAATATGATTATAAAACCCTTTAAGGCGAGTAATAAGGCTTTTGAAGCCATGAGTGACTATAAATGGCCTTTTCTTGTCAATCGATCGCTTTCACCTCACGTTTCTCAAGGTAAACAGTCAATTTTAATCTGTTTTAATGAAAAATGTAAAAAAATTCAGTTTAAAATTAATAACGAGATCATAAAACCGTTTAAAGAGGGGAATAAGGCTTTCCAAGGCATGAGTGACTGCAAATTGACTTTTCTTTTCAATGGATGGCTTTCGCTTCACGTATCCTGAGGTAAATATTCAATTACAATCTGTCTTAATGAAAAATATAAAAAATTCACCTTTAAATTAATAACGACATCATAAAACCATTTAAAGATGGGAATAAGGCTTTCGAAGGCATGAGTGACTGCAAATGAACTTTTCTTGTCAATGGATAGCTTTCGTTTTACATTTCTCGAGGTAAACATTCAATTACAATCTGTCTTAATGAAAAATGTAAAAAAATACAAGTTAAAATCAATAATATGATTATAAAACCCTATAAGGCGAGTAATAAGGCTTTTGAAGCCATGAGTGACTATAAATGGCCTTTTCTTGTCAATCGATCGCTTTCACCTCACGTTTCTCAAGGTAAACAGTCAATTTTAATCTGTTTTAATGAAAAATGTAAAAAAATTCAGTTTAAAATTAATAACGAGATTATAAAACCATTTAAAGAGGGGAATAAGGCTTTCGAAGGTAAGATTGACTGTAAATGGACTTTTCTTGTCAATTGATGGCTTTCGCTTCACGTTTCCTGAGGTAAACATTCAATTACAATCTGTCTTAATGAAAAATGTAAAAAAATACAAGTTAAAATCCATAATAAGATTATAAAACCCTTTAAGGCGAGTAATAAGGCTTTTGAAGCCATTAGTGACTATAACTGGCCTTTTCTTGTCAATCGATCGCTTTCACCTCACGTTTCTCAAGGTAAACAGTCAATTTTAATCTGTTTTAATGAAAAATGTAAAAAAATTCAGTTTAAAATTAATAACGAGATCATAAAACCGTTTAAAGAGGGGAATAAGGCTTTCCAAGGCATGAGTGACTGCAAATTGACTTTTCTTTTCAATGGATGGCTTTCGCTTCACGTATCCTGAGGTAAATATTCAATTACAATCTGTCTTAATGAAAAATATAAAAAATTCACCTTTAAATTAATAACGACATCATAAAACCATTTAAAGATGGGAATAAGGCTTTCGAAGGCATGAGTGACTGCAAATGAACTTTTCTTGTCAATGGATAGCTTTCGTTTTACATTTCTCGAGGTAAACATTCAATTACAATCTGTCTTAATGAAAAATGTAAAAAAATACAAGTTAAAATCAATAATATGATTATAAAACCCTATAAGGCGAGTAATAAGGCTTTTGAAGCCATGAGTGACTATAAATGGCCTTTTCTTGTCAATCGATCGCTTTCACCTCACGTTTCTCAAGGTAAACAGTCAATTTTAATCTGTTTTAATGAAAAATGTAAAAAAATTCAGTTTAAAATTAATAACAAGATTATAAAACCATTTAAAGAGGGGAATAAGGCTTTCGAAGGTAAGATTGACTGTAAATGGACTTTTCTTGTCAATTGATGGCTTTCGCTTCACGTTTCCTGAGGTAAACATTCAATTACAATCTGTCTTAATGAAAAATGTTAAAAAATACAAGTTAAAATCAATAATAAGATTATAAAACCCTTTAAGGCGAGTAATAAGGCTTTTGAAGTCATGAGTGACTATAAATGGCCTTTTCTTGTCAATCGATCGCTTTCACTTCACGTTTCTCAAGGTAAATATTCAATTATAATATGTTTTACTGAAAAATATAAAAAAATTCAACTTTAAATTAATAACGAGATTATAAAACCATTTAAAAAGAGGAATAAGGCTTTCGAAGGTAAGAGTGACTGTAAATGGACTTTTCTTGTCAATTGATGGCTTTCGCTTCACGTTCTCTGAGGTAAACATTCAATTACAATCTGTCTTAATGAAAAATGTAAAAAAATACAAGTTAAAATCCATAATAAGATTATAAAACCCTTTAAGGCGAGTAATAAGGCTTTTGAAGCCATTAGTGACTATAAATGGCCTTTTCTTGTCAATCTTTCACTTTCACCTCACGTTTCTAAAGGTAAACAGTCGATTTTAATCTGTTTTAATAAAAAATGTAGAAAAATTCAATTTAAAATTAATAACGAGATTATAAAACCATTTAAAGAGGGGAATAAGGCTTTCGAAGGCATGAGTGACTGCAAATGGACTTTTCTTGTCAATGGATGGCTTTCACTTCACGTTTCCCAAGGTAAACATTCAATTACAATCTGTCTTAATGAAAAATGTAAAAAAATACAAGTTAAAATCGATAATAAGATTATAAAACCCTTTAAGGCGAGTAATAAGGCTTTTGAAGCCATGAGTGACTATAAAAGGCCTTTTCTTGTCAATCGATTGCTTTCAACTCACGTTTCTCAAGGTAAATATTCAATTATAATATGTTTTAATGAAAAATGTAAAAAAATTCAACTTTAAATTAATAACGAGATTATAAAACCATTTAAATAGGGGAATAAGGCTTTTGAAGGTAAGAGTGACTGTAAATGGACTTTTCTTGTCAATTGATGGCTTTCGCTTCACGTTTCCTGAGGTAAACATTCAATTACAATCTGTCTTAATGAAAAATGTAAAAAAATACAAGTTAAAATCCATAATAAGATTATAAAACCCTTTAAGGCGAGTAATAAGGCTTTTGAAGCCATTAGTGACTATAAATGGCCTTTTCTTGTCAATCTTTCACTTTCACCTCACGTTTCTAAAGGTAAACAGTCGATTTTAATCTGTTTTAATAAAAAATGTAGAAAAATTCAATTTAAAATTAATAACGAGATTATAAAACCATTTAAAGAGGGGAATAAGGCTTTCGAAGGCATGAGTGACTGCAAATGGACTTTTCTTGTCAATGGATGGCTTTCACTTCACGTTTCCCAAGGTAAACATTCAATTACAATCTGTCTTAATGAAAAATGTAAAAAAATACAAGTTAAAATCGATAATAAGATTATAAAACCCTTTAAGGCGAGTAATAAGGCTTTTGAAGCCATGAGTGACTATAAATGACCTTTTCTTATCAATCGATCACTTTCACTTCACGTTTCTCAAGGTAAACATTCAATTATAATATCTTTTAATGAAAAATGTAATAAAATTTAGCTATAAATTAATAACAAGATTATAAAACCATTTAAAGAGGGGAATAAGGCTTTCGAAGTCATGAGTGACTGCAAATGGACTTTTCTTGTCAATGGATAGCTTTCGTTTCATGTTTCTCGAGGTAAACATTCAATTACAATCTGTCTTAATGAAAAATGTAAAAAAATACAAGTTAAAATCGATAATAAGATTATAAAACCCTTTAAGGCGAGTAATAAGGCTTTTAAAGCCATGGGTGACTATAAAAGGCCTTTTCTTGTCAATCTATTGCTTTCACCTCACGTTTCTCAAGGTAAATATTCAATTATAATATGTTTTAATGAAAAATGTACAAAAATTCAACTTTAAATTAATAACGAGATTATAAATCCATTTAAAGAGGGGAATAAGGCTTTCGAAGGTAAGAGTGACTGTAAATGGACTTTTCTTATCAATTGATGGCTTTCGCTTCACGTTTCCTGAGGTAAACATTCAATTTCAATCTGTCTTAATGAAAAATGTAAAACAATAAAAGTTAAAATCCATAATAAGATTATAAAACCCTTTAAGGCGAGTAATAAGGCTTTTGAAGCCATTAGTGACTATAAATGGCCTTTTCTTGTCAATCGATCACTTTCACCTCACGTTTCTCAAGGTAAACAGTCGATTTTAATCTGTTTTAATGAAAAATGTAGAAAAATTCAATTTAAAATTAATAACGAGATTATAAAACCATTTAAAGAGGGGAATAAGGCTTTCGAAGGCATGAGTGACTGCAAATGGACTTTTCTTGTCAATGGATGGCTTTCACTTCACGTTTCCCGAGGTAAACATTCAATTACAATCTGTCTTAATGAAAAATGTAAAAAAATACAAGTTAAAATCGATAATAAGATTATAAAACCCTTTAAGGGGAGTAATAAGGCTTTTGAAGCCATGAGTGACTATAAATGACCTTTTCTTATCAATCGATCGCTTTCACTTTACGTTTCTCAAGGTAAACATTCAATTATAATATCTTTTAATGGAAAATGCAATAAAATTTATCTTTAAATTAATAACAAGATTATAAAACCATTTAAAGAGGGGAATAAGGCTTTCGAAGGCATGAGTGACTGCAAATGAACTTTTCTTGTTAGTGGATAGCTTTCATTTCACGTTTCTCGAGGTAAACATTCAATTAGAATCTGTCTTAATGAAAAATGTAAAAAAATACAAGTTAAAATCGATAATAAGATTATAAAACCCTTTAAGGCGAGTAATAAGGCTTTTGAAGCCATGGGTGACTATGAAAGGCCTTTTCTTGTCAATCGATTGCTTTCACCTCACGTTTCTCAAGGTAAATATTCAATTATAATATGTTTTAATGAAAAATGTAAAAAAATTCAACTTTAAATTAATAACGAGATTATAAAACCATTTAAAGAGGAGAATAAGGCTTTCGAAGGTAAGAGTGACTATAAATGGACTTTTCTTGTCAATGGATAGCTTTCGTTTCACGTTTCTCGAGGTAAACATTCAATTACAATCTGTCTTAATGAAAAATGTAAAAAAATACAAGTTAAAATCGATAATAAGATTATAATTCCCTTTAAGGCGAGTAATAAGGCTTTTGAAGCCATGAGTGACTATAAAAGGCCTTTTCTTGTCAATCGATTGCTTTCACTTCACGTTTCTCAAGGTAAATATTCAATTATAATATGTTTTAATGAACAATGTAAAAAAATTCAACTCTAAATTAATAACGAGATTATAAAACCATTTAAAGATGGGAATAAGGCTTTCGAAGGTAAGAGTGACTGTAAATGGACTTTTCTTGTCAATTGATGGCTTTCGCTTCTCGTTTCCGGAGGTAAACATTCAATTACAATCTGTCTTAACGAAAAATGTAAAAAAATACAAGTTAAAATCAATAATAAGATTATAAAACCCTTTAAGGCGAGTAATAACGCTTTTGAAGCCATGAGTGACTATAAATGGCCTTTTCTTGTCACTCGATTGCTTTCACTTCACGTTTCTCAAGGTAAATATTCAATTATAATATGTTTTAATGAAAAATGTAAAAAAATTCAACTTTAAATTAATAACGAGATTATAAAACCACTTAAAGAGGGGAATAAGGCTTTCGAAGGTAAGAGTGACTGTAAATGGACTTTTCTTGTCAATTGATGGCTTTCGCTTCACGTTCCCTCAGGTAAACATTCAATTACAATCTGTCTTAATGAAAAATGTTAAAAAATACAAGTTAAAATCAATAATAAGATTATAAAACCCTTTAAGGCGAGTAATAAGGCTTTTGAAGCCATGAGTGACTATAAATGGCCTTTTCTTGTCAATCGATCGCTTTCACTTCACGTTTCTCAAGGTAAATATTCAATTATAATATGTTTTACTGAAAAATATAAAAAAATTCAACTTTAAATTAATAACGAGATTATAAAACCATTTAAAGAGGGGAATAAGGCTTTCGAAGGTAAGAGTGACTGTAAATGGACTTTTCTTGTCAATTGATGGCTTTCGCTTCACGTTCTCTGAGGTAAACATTCAATTACAATCTGTCTTAATGAAAAATGTAAAAATCAATAATAAGATTATAAAACCCTTTAAGGCGAGTAATAAGGCTTTTGAAGCCATGAGTGACTATAAATGGCCTTTTCTTGTCAATCGATCGCTTTCACTTCACGTTTCTCAAGGTAAATATTCAATTATAATATGTTTTACTGAAAAATGTAAAAAAATTCAACTTTAAATTAATTACGAGATTATAAAACCATTTAAAGAGGGGAATAAGGCTTTCGAAGGTAACAGTGACTGTAAATGGACTTTTCTTGTCAATTGATGGCTTTCGCTTCACGTTTCCTGAGGTAAACATTCAATTACAATCTGTCTGAATGAAAAATATAAAAAAATACAAGTTAAAATCAATAATATGATTATAAAACCCTTTAAGGCGAGTAATAAGGCTTTTGAAGCCATGAGTGACTATAAATGGCCTTTTCTTCTCAATCGATCGCTTTCACCTCACGTTTCTCAAGGTAAACAGTCAATTTTAATCTGTTTTAATGAAAAATGTAAAAAAATTCAGTTTAAAATTAATAACGAGATCATAAAACCGTTTAAAGAGGGGAATAAGGCTTTCCAAGGCATGAGTGACTGCAAATTGACTTTTCTTTTCAATGGATGGCTTTCGCTTCACGTATCCTGAGGTAAATATTCAATTACAATCTGTCTTAATGAAAAATATAAAAAATTCAACTTTAAATTAATAACGACATCATAAAACCATTTAAAGATGGGAATAAGGCTTTCGAAGGCATGAGTGACTGCAAATGAACTTTTCTTGTCAATGGATAGCTTTCGTTTTACGTTTCTCGAGGTAAACATTCAATTACAATCTGTCTTAATGAAAAATGTAAAAAAATACAAGTTAAAATCCATAATAAGATTATAAAACCCTTTAAGGCGAGTAATAAGGCTTTTGAAGCCATTAGTGACTATAACTGGCCTTTTCTTGTCAATCGATCGCTTTGACCTCACGTTTCTCAAGGTAAACAGTCAATTTTAATCTGTTTTAATGAAAAATGTAAACAAATTCAGTTTAAAATTAATAACGAGATCATAAAACCGTTTAAAGAGGGGAATAAGGCTTTCCAAGGCATGAGTGACTGCAAATTGATTTTCTTTTCAATGGATGGCTTTCGCTTCACGTTTCCTGAGGTAAATATTCAATTACAATCTGTCTTAATGAAAAATATAAAAAATTCAACTTTAAATTAATAACGACATCATTAAACCATTCAAAGATGGGAATAAGGCTTTCGAAGGCATGAGTGACTGCAAATGAACTTTTCTTGTCAATGGATAGCTTTCGTTTTACGTTTCTCGAGGTAAACATTCAATTACAATCTGTCTTAATGAAAAATGTAAAAAAATACAAGTTATAATCGATAATAAGATTATAAAACCCTTTAAGGCGAGTAATAAGGCTTTTAAAGCCATGAGTGACTATAAAAGGCCTTTTCTTGTCAATCGATTGCTTTCAACTCACGTTTCTCAAGGTAAATATTCAATTATAATATGTTTTAATGAAAAATGTAAAAAAATTCAACTTTAAATTAATAACGAGATTATAAAACCATTTAAAGAGGGGAATAAGGCTTTTGAAGGTAAGAGTGACTGTAAATGGACTTTTCTTGTCAATTGATGGCTTTCGCTTCACGTTTCCTGAGGTAAACATTCAATTACAATCTGTCTTAATGAAAAATGTAAAAAAATACAAGTTAAAATCCATAATAAGATTATAAAACCCTTTAAGGCGAGTAATAAGGCTTTTGAAGCCATTAGTGACTATAAATGGCCTTTTCTTGTCAATCTTTCACTTTCACCTCACGTTTCTCAGGGTAAACAGTCGATTTTAATCTGTTTTAATAAAAAATGTAGAAAAATTCAATTTAAAATTAATAACGAGATTATAAAACCATTTAAAGAGGGGAATAAGGCTTTCGACGGAATGAGTGACTGCAAATGAAATTTTCTTGTCAGTGGATAGCTTTCATTTCACGTTTCTCGAGGTAAACATTCAATTACAATCTGTCTTAATGAAAAATGTAAAAAAATACAAGTTAAAATCGATAATAAGATTATAAAACCCTTTAAGGCGAGTAATAAGGCTTTTGAAGCCATGGGTGACTATGAAAGGCCTTTTCTTGTCAATCGATTGCTTTCACCTCACGTTTCTCAAGGTAAATATTCAATTATAATATGTTTTAATGAAAAATGTAAAAAAATTCAACTTTAAATTAATAACGAGATTATAAAACCATTTAAAGAGGGGAATAAGGCTTTCGAAGGTAAGAGTGACTATAAATGGACTTTTCTTGTCAATGGATAGCTTTCGTTTCACGTTTCTCGAGGTAAACATTCAATTACAATCTGTCTTAATGAAAAATGTAAAAAAATACAAGTTAAAATCGATAATAAGATTATAATTCCCTTTAAGGCGAGTAATAAGGCTTTTGAAGCCATGAGTGACTATAAAAGGCCTTTTCTTGTCAATCGATTGCTTTCACTTCACGTTTCTCAAGGTAAATATTCAATTATAATATGTTTTAATGAACTATGTAAAAAAATTCAACTCTAAATTAATAACGAGATTATAAAACCATTTAAAGAGGGGAATAAGGCTTTCGAAGGTAAGAGTGACTGTAAATGGACTTTTCTTGTCAATTGATGGCTTTCGCTTCACGTTTCCGGAGGTAAACATTCAATTACAATCTGTCTTAACAAAAAATGTAAAATAATACAAGTTAAAATCAATAATAAGATTATAAAACCCTTTAAGGCGAGTAATAGGGCTTTTGAAGCCATGAGTGACTATAAATGGCCTTTTCTTGTCACTCGATTGCTTTCACTTCATGTTTCTCAAGGTAAATATTCAATTATAATATGTTTTACTGAAAAATGTAAAAAAATTCAACTTTAAATTAATAACGAGATTATAAAACCATTTAAAGAGGGGAATAAGGCTTTCGAAGGTAAGAGTGACTGTAAATGGACTTTTCTTGTCAATTGATGGCTTTCGCTTCACGTTTCCTGAGGTAAACATTCAATTACAATCTGTCTTAACGACAAATGTAAAAAAATACAAGTTAAAATCAATAATAAGATTATAAAACCCTTTAAGGCGAGTAATAAGGCTTTTGAAGCCATGAGTGACTATAAATGGCCTTTTCTTGTCAATCGATCGCTTTCACTTCACGTTTCTCAAGGTAAATATTCAATTATAATATGTTTTACTGAAAAATATAAAAAAATTCAACTTTAAATTAATAACGAGATTATAAAACCATTTAAAGAGGGGAATAAGGCTTTCGAAGGTAAGAGTGACTGTAAATGGAATTTTCTTGTCAATTGATGGCTTTCGCTTCACGTTCTCTGAGGTAAACATTCAATTACAATCTGTCGTAATGAAAAATGTTAAAAAATATAAGTTAAAATCAATAATAAGATTATAAAACCCTTTAAGGCGAGTAATAAGGCTTTTGAAGCCATGAGTGACTATAAATGGCCTTTTCTTGTCAATCGATCGCTTTCACTTCACGTTTCTCAAGGTAAATATTCAATTATAATATGTTTTGCTGAAAAATGTAAAAAAATTCAACTTTAAATTAATTACGAGATTATAAAACCATTTAAAGAGGGGAATAAGGCTTTCGAAGGTAAGAGTGACTGTAAATGTACTTTTTTTGTCAATTGATGGCTTTCGCTTCACGTTCTCTGAGGTAAACATTCAATTACAATCTGTCGTAATGAAAAATGTTAAAAAATACAAGTTAAAATCAATAATAAGATTAGAAAACCCTTTAAGGCGAGTAATAAGGCTTTTGAAGCCATGAGTGACTATAAATGGCATTTTCTTGTCAATCGATCGCTTTCACTTCACGTTTCTCAAGGTAAATATTCAATTATAATATGTTTTGCTGAAAAATGTAAAAAAATTCAACTTTAAATTAATTACGAGATTATAAAACCATTTAAAGAGGGGAATAAGGCTTTCGAAGGTAACAGTGACTGTAAATGGACTTTTCTTGTCAATTGATGGCTTTCGCTTCACGTTTCCTGAGGTAAACATTCAATTACAATCTGTCTGAATGAAAAATATAAAAAAATACAAGTTAAAATCAATAATATGATTATAAAACCCTTTAAGGCGAGTAATAAGGCTTTTGAAGCCATGAGTGACTATAAATGGCCTTTTCTTCTCAATCGATCGCTTTCACCTCACGTTTCTGAAGGTAAACAGTCAATTTTAATCTGTTTTAATGAAAAATGTAAAAAAATTCAGTTTAAAATTAATAACGAGATCATAAAACCGTTTAAAGAGGGGAATAAGGCATTCCAAGGCATGAGTGACTGCAAATTGACTTTTCTTTTCAATGGATGGCTTTCGCTTCACGTATCCTGAGGTAAATATTCAATTACAATCTGTCTTAATGAAAAATATAAAAAATTCAACTTTAAATTAATAACGACATCATAAAACCATTTAAAGATGGGAATAAGGCTTTCGAAGGTATGAGTGACTGCAAATGAACTTTTCTTGTCAATGGATAGCTTTCGTTTTACGTTTCTCGAGGTAAACATTCAATTACAATCTGTCTTAATGAAAAATGTAAAAAAATACAAGTTAAAATCAATAATATGATTATAAAACCCTTTAAGGCGAGTAATAAGGCTTTTGAAGCCATGAGTGACTATAAATGGCCTTTTCTTGTCAATCGATCGCTTTCACCTCACGTTTCTCAAGGTAAACAGTCAATTTCAATCTGTTTTAATGAAAAATGTAAAAAAATTCAGTTTAAAATTAATAACGAGATTATAAAACCATTTAAAGAGGGGAATAAGGCTTTCGAAGGTAAGAGTGACTGTAAATGGACTTTTCTTGTCAATTGATGGCTTTCCCTTCACGTTTCCTGAGGTAAACATTCAATTACAATCTGTCTTAATGAAAAATGTAAAAAAATACAAGTTAAAATCTATAATAAGATTATAAAACCCTTTAAGGCGAGTAATAAGGCTTTTGAAGCCATTAGTGACTATAACTGGCCTTTTCTTGTCAATCGATCGCTTTCACCTCACGTTTCTCAAGGTAAACAGTCAATTTTAATCTGTTTTAATGAAAAATGTAAAAAAATTCAGTTTAAAATTAATAACGAGATCATAAAACCGTTTAAAGAGGGGAATAAGGCTTTCCAAGGCATGAGTGACTGCAAATTGACTTTTCTTTTCAATGGATGGCTTTCGCTTCACGTTTCCTGAGGTAAATATTCAATTACAATCTGTCTTAACGAATAATATAAAAAATTCAACTTTAAATTAATAACGACATCATAAAACCATTCAAAGATGGGAATAAGGCTTTCGAAGGCATGAGTGACTGCAAATGAACTTTTCTTGTCAATGGATAGCTTTCGTTTTACGTTTCTCGAGGTAAACATTCAATTACAATCTGTCTTAATGAAAAATGTAAAACAATACAAGTTAAAATCGATAATAAGATTATAAAACCCTTTAAGGCAAGTAATAAGGCTTTTGAAGCCATGAGTGACTATAAAAGGCCTTTTCTTGTCAATCGATTGCTTTCAACTCACGTTTCTCAAGGTAAATATTCAATTATAATATGTTTTAATGAAAAATGTAAAAAAATTCAACTTTAAATTAATAACGAGATTATAAAACCATTTAAAGAGGGGAATAAGGCTTTTGAAGGTAAGAGTGACTGTAAATGGACTTTTCTTGTCAATTGATGGCTTTCGCTTCACGTTTCCTGAGGTAAACATTCAATTACAATCTGTCTTAATGAAAAATGTAAAAAAATACAAGTTAAAATCCATAATAAGATTATAAAACTCTTTAAGGCGAGTAATAAGGCTTTTGAAGCCATTAGTGACTATAAATGGCCTTTTCTTGTCAATCGATCACTTTCACCTCACGTTTCTCAAGGTAAACAGTCGATTTTAATCTGTTTTAATAAAAAATGTAGAAAAATTCAATTTAAAATTAATAACGAGATTATAAAACCATTTAAAGAGGGGAATAAGGCTTTCGAAGGCATGAGTGACTGCAAATGGACTTTTCTTGTCAATGGATGGCTTTCACTTCACGTTTTCCGAGGTAAACATTCAATTACAATCTGTCTTAATGAAAAATGTAAAAAAATACAAGTTAAAATCGATAATAAGATTATAAAACCCTTTAAGGCGAGTAATAAGGCTTTTGAAGCCATGAGTGACTATAAATGACCTTTTCTTATCAATCGATCACTTTCACTTCACGTTTCTCAAGGTAAACATTCAATTATAATATCTTTTAATGAAAAATGTAATAAAATTTAGCTATAAATTAATAACAAGATTATAAAACCATTTAAAGAGGGGAATAAGGCTTTCGAAGGCATGAGTGACTGGAAATGGACTTTTCTTGTCAATGGATAGCTTTCGTTTCATGTTTCTCGAGGTAAACATTCAATTACAATCTGTCTTAATGAAAAATGTAAAAAAATACAAGTTAAAATCAATAATAAGATTATAAAACCCTTTAGGGCGAGTAATAAGGCTTTTGAAGCCATGGGTGACTATGAAAGGCCTTTTCTTGTCAATCGATTGCTTTCACCTCACGTTTCTCAAGTTAAATATTCAATTATAATATGTTTTAATGAAAAATGTAAAAAAATTCAACTTTAAATTAATAACGAGATTATAAAATCATTTAAAGAGGGGAATAAGGCTTTCGAAGGTAAGAGTGACTATAAATGGACTTTTCTTGTCAATGGATAGCTTTCGTTTCACGTTTCTCGAGGTAAACATTCAATTACAATCTGTCTTAATGAAAAATGTAAAAAAATACAAGTTAAAATCGATAATAAGATTATAATTCCCTTTAAGGCGAGTAATAAGGCTTTTGAAGCCATGAGTGACTATAAAAGGCCTTTTCTTGTCAATCGATTGCTTTCACTTCACGTTTCTCAAGGTAAATATTCAATTATAATATGTTTTAATGAACAATGTAAAAAAATTCAACTCTAAATTAATAACGAGATTATAAAACCATTTAAAGAGGGGAATAAGGCTTTCGAAGGTAAGAGTGACTGTAAATGGACTTTTCTTGTCAATTGATGGCTTTCGCTTCACGTTTCCGGAGGTAAACATTCAATTACAATCTGTCTTAACGAAAAATGTAAAAAAATACAAGTTAAAATCAATAATAAGATTATAAAACCTTTTAAGGCGAGTAATAGGGCTTTTGAAGCCATGAGTGACTATAAATGGCCTTTTCTTGTCACTCGATTGCTTTCACTTCATGTTTCTCAGGGCAAATATTCAATTATAATATGTTTTACTGAAAAATGTAAAAAAATTCAACTTTAAATTAATAACGAGATTATAAAACCATTTAAAGAGGGGAATAAGGCTTTCGAAGGTAAGAGTGACTGTAAATGGACTTTTCTTGTCAATTGATGGCTTTCGCTTCACGTTTCCGGAGGTAAACATTCAATTACAATCTGTCTTAACGAAAAATGTAAAAAAATACAAGTTAAAATCAATAATAAGATTATAAAACCCTTTAAGGCGAGTAATAAGGCTTTTGAAGCCATGAGTGACTATAAATGGCCTTTTCTTGTCACTCGATTGCTTTCACTTCACGTTTCTCAAGGTAAATATTCAATTATAATATGTTTTAATGAAAAATGTAAAAAAATTCAACTTTAAATTAATAACGAGATTATAAAACCACTTAAAGAGGGGAATAAGGCTTTCGAAGGTAAGAGTGACTGTAAATTGACTTTTCTTGTCAATAGATGGCTTTCGCTTCACGTTCCCTTAGGTAAACATTCAATTACAATCTGTCTTAATGAAAAATGTTAAAAAATACAAGTTAAAATCAATAATAAGATTATAAAACCCTTTAAGGCGAGTAATAAGGCTTTTGAAGCCATGAGTGACTATAAATGGCCTTTTCTTGTCAATCGATCGCTTTCACTTCACGTTTCTCAAGGTAAATATTCAATTATAATATGTTTTACTGAAAAATATAAAAAAATTCAACTTTAAATTAATAACGAGATTATAAAACCATTTAAAGAGGGGAATAAGGCTTTCGAAGGTAAGAGTGACTGTAAATGGACTTTTCTTGTCAATTGATGGCTTTCGCTTCACGTTCTCTGAGGTAAACATTCAATTACAATCTGTCTTAATGAAAAATGTTAAAAAATACAAGTTAAAATCAATAATAAGATTATAAAACCCTTTAAGGCGAGTAATAAGGCTTTTGAAGCCATGAGTGACTATAAATGGCCTTTTCTTGTCAATCGATCGCTTTCACCTCACGTTTCTCAAGGTAAACAGTCAATTTTAATCTGTTTTAATGAAAAATGTAAAAAAATTCAGTTTAAAATTAATAACGAGATCATAAAACCGTTTAAAGAGGGGAATAAGGCTTTCGAAGGCATGAGTGACTGCAAATTGACTTTTCTTTTCAATGGATGGCTTTCGCTTCACGTATCCTGAGGTAAATATTCAATTACAATCTGTCTTAATGAAAAATATAAAAAATTCAACTTTAAATTAATAACGACATCATAAAACCATTTAAAGATGGGAATAAGGCTTTCGAAGGCATGAGTGACTGCAAATGAACTTTTCTTGTCAATGGATAGCTTTCGTTTTACGTTTCTCGAGGTAAACATTCAATTACAATCTGTCTTAATGAAAAATGTAAAAAAATACAAGTTAAAATCAATAATATGATTATAAAACCCTTTAAGGCGAGTAATAAGGCTTTTGAAGCCATGAGTGACTATAAATGGCCTTTTCTTGTCAATCGATCGCTTTCACCGCACGTTTCTCAAGGTAAACAGTCAATTTTAATCTGTTTTAATGAAAAATGTAAAAAAATTCAGTTTAAAATTAATAACGAGATTATAAAACCATTTAAAGAGGGGAATAAGGCTTTCGAAGGTAAGAGTGACTGTAAATGGACTTTTCTTGTCAATTGATGGCTTTCGCTTCACGTTTCCTGAGGTAAACATTCAATTACAATCTGTCTTAATGAAAAATGTAAAAAAATACAAGTTAAAATCCATAATAAGATTATAAAACCCTTTAAGGCGAGTAATAAGGCTTTTGAAGCCATTAGTGACTATAACTGGCCTTTTCTTGTCAATCGATCGCTTTCTCCTCACGTTTCTCAAGGTAAACAGTCAATTTTAATCTGTTTTAATGAAAAATGTAAAAAAATTCAGTTTAAAATTAATAACGAGATCATAAAACCGTTTAAAGAGGGGAATAAGGCTTTCCAAGGCATGAGTGACTGCAAATTGACTTTTCTTTTCAATGGATGGCTTTCGCTTCACGTTTCCTGAGGTAAATATTCAATTATAATATGTTTTAATGAACAATGTAAAAAAATTCAACTCTAAATTAATAACGAGATTATAAAACCATTTAAAGAGGGGAATAAGGCTTTCGAAGGTAAGAGTGACTGTAAATGGACTTTTCTTGTCAATTGATGGCTTTCGCTTCACGTTTCCTGAGGTAAACATTCAATTACAATCTGTCTTAATGAAAAATGTAAAACAATACAAGTTAAAATCCATAATAAGATTATAAAACCCTTTAAGGCGAGTAATAAGGCTTTTGAAGCCATTAGTGACTATAAATGGCCTTTTCTTGTCAATCGATCACTTTCACCTCACGTTTCTCAAGGTAAACAGTCGATTTTAATCTGTTTTAATGAAAAATGTAGAAAAATTCAATTTAAAATTAATAACGAGATTATAAAACCATTTAAAGAGGGGAATAAGGCTTTCGACGGCATGAGTGACTGCAAATGGACTTTTCTTGTCAATGGATGGCTTTCACTTCACGTTTCCCGAGATAAACATTCAATTACAATCTGTCTTAATGAAAAATGTAAAAAAATACAAGTTAAAATCGATAATAAGATTATAAAACCCTTTAAAGGGAGTACTAAGGCTTTTGAAGCCATGAGTGACTATAAATGACCTTTTCTTATCAATCGATCGCTTTCACTTTACGTTTCTCAAGGTAAACATTCAATTATAATATCTTTTAATGGAAAATGCAATAAAATTTATCTTTAAATTAATAACAAGATTATAAAACCATTTAATGAGGGGAATAAGGCTTTCGAAGGCATGAGTGACTGCAAATGAACTTTTCTTGTCAGTGGATAGCTTTCATTTCACGTTTCTCGAGGTAAACATTCAATTACAATCTGTCTTAATGAAAAATGTAAAAAAATACAAGTTAAAATCGATAATAAGATTATAATTCCCTTTAAGGCGAGTAATAAGGCTTTTGAAGCCATGAGTGACTATAAAAGGCCTTTTCTTGTCAATCGATTGCTTTCACTTCACGTTTCTCAAGGTAAATATTCAATTATAATATGTTTTAATGAACAATGTAAAAAAATTCAACTCTAAATTAATAACGAGATTATAAAACCATTTAAAGAGGGGAATAAGGCTTTCGAAGGTAAGAGTGACTGTAAATGGACTTTTCTTGTCAATTGATGGCTTTCGCTTCACGTTTCCGGAGGTAAACATTCAATTACAATCTGTCTTAACGAAAAATGTAAAAAAATACAAGTTAAAATCAATAACAAGATTATAAAACCTTTTAAGGCGAGTAATAGGGCTTTTGAAGCCATGAGTGACTATAAATGGCCTTTTCTTGTCACTCGATTGCTTTCACTTCATGTTTCTCAGGGCAAATATTCAATTATAATATGTTTTACTGAAAAATGTAAAAAAATTCAACTTTAAATTAATAACGAGATTATAAAACCATTTAAAGAGGGGAATAAGGCTTTCGAAGGTAAGAGTGACTGTAAATGGACTTTTCTTGTCAATTGATGGCTTTCGCTTCACGTTTCCGGAGGTAAACATTCAATTACAATCTGTCTTAACGAAAAATGTAAAAAAATACAAGTTAAAATCAATAATAAGATTATAAAACCCTTTAAGGCGAGTAATAAGGCTTTTGAAGCCATGAGTGACTATAAATGGCCATTTCTTGTCACTCGATTGCTTTCACTTCACGTTTCTCAAGGTAAATATTCAATTATAATATGTTTTAATGAAAAATGTAAAAAAATTCAACTTTAAATTAATAACGAGATTATAAAACCACTTAAAGAGGGGAATAAGGCTTTCGAAGGTAAGAGTGACTGTAAATTGAATTTTCTTGTCAATAGATGGCTTTCGCTTCACGTTCCCTTAGGTAAACATTCAATTACAATCTGTCTTAATGAAAAATGTTAAAAAATACAAGTTAAAATCAATAATAAGATTATAAAACCCTTTAAGGCGAGTAATAAGGCTTTTGAAGCCATGAGTGACTATAAATGGCCTTTTCTTGTCAATCGATCGCTTTCACTTCACGTTTCTCAAGGTAAATATTCAATTATAATATGTTTTACTGAAAAATATAAAAAAATTCAACTTTAAATTAATAACGAGATTATAAAACCATTTAAAGAGGGGAATAAGGCTTTCGAAGGTAAGAGTGACTGTAAATGGACTTTTCTTGTCAATTGATGGCTTTCGCTTCACGTTTCCTGAGGTAAACATTCAATTACAACCTGTCTTAATGAAAAATGTAAAAAAATACAAGTTAAAATCCATAATAAGATTATAAAACCCTTTAAGGCGAGTAATAAGGCTTTTGAAGCCATTAGTGACTATAACTGGCCTTTTCTTGTCAATCGATCGCTTTCTCCTCACGTTTCTCAAGGTAAACAGTCAATTTTAATCTGTTTTAATGAAAAATGTAAAAAAATTCAGTTTAAAATTAATAACGAGATCATAAAACCGTTTAAAGAGGGGAATAAGGCTTTCCAAGGCATGAGTGACTGCAAATTGACTTTTCTTTTCAATGGATGGCTTTCGCTTCACGTTTCCTGAGGTAAATATTCAATTATAATATGTTTTAATGAACAATGTAAAAAAATTCAACTCTAAATTAATAACGAGATTATAAAACCATTTAAAGAGGGGAATAAGGCTTTCGAAGGTAAGAGTGACTGTAAATGGACTTTTCTTGTCAATTGATGGCTTTCGCTTCACGTTTCCTGAGGTAAACATTCAATTACAATCTGTCTTAATGAAAAATGTAAAACAATACAAGTTAAAATCCATAATAAGATTATAAAACCCTTTAAGGCGAGTAATAAGGCTTTTGAAGCCATTAGTGACTATAAATGGCCTTTTCTTGTCAATCGATCACTTTCACCTCACGTTTCTCAAGGTAAACAGTCGATTTTAATCTGTTTTAATGAAAAATGTAGAAAAATTCAATTTAAAATTAATAACGAGATTATAAAACCATTTAAAGAGGGGAATAAGGCTTTCGACGGCATGAGTGACTGCAAATGGACTTTTCTTGTCAATGGATGGCTTTCACTTCACGTTTCCCGAGATAAACATTCAATTACAATCTGTCTTAATGAAAAATGTAAAAAAATACAAGTTAAAATCGATAATAAGATTATAAAACCCTTTAAGGGGAGTACTAAGGCTTTTGAAGCCATGAGTGACTATAAATGACCTTTTCTTATCAATCGATCGCTTTCACTTTACGTTTCTCAAGGTAAACATTCAATTATAATATCTTTTAATGGAAAATGCAATAAAATTTATCTTTAAATTAATAACAAGATTATAAAACCATTTAATGAGGGGAATAAGGCTTTCGAAGGCATGAGTGACTGCAAATGAACTTTTCTTGTCAGTGGATAGCTTTCATTTCACGTTTCTCGAGGTAAACATTCAATTACAATCTGTCTTAATGAAAAATGTAAAAAAATACAAGTTAAAATCGATAATAAGATTATAATTCCCTTTAAGGCGAGTAATAAGGCTTTTGAAGCCATGAGTGACTATAAAAGGCCTTTTCTTGTCAATCGATTGCTTTCACTTCACGTTTCTCAAGGTAAATATTCAATTATAATATGTTTTAATGAACAATGTAAAAAAATTCAACTCTAAATTAATAACGAGATTATAAAACCATTTAAAGAGGGGAATAAGGCTTTCGAAGGTAAGAGTGACTGTAAATGGACTTTTCTTGTCAATTGATGGCTTTCGCTTCACGTTTCCGGAGGTAAACATTCAATTACAATCTGTCTTAACGAAAAATGTAAAAAAATACAAGTTAAAATCAATAACAAGATTATAAAACCTTTTAAGGCGAGTAATAGGGCTTTTGAAGCCATGAGTGACTATAAATGGCCTTTTCTTGTCACTCGATTGCTTTCACTTCATGTTTCTCAGGGCAAATATTCAATTATAATATGTTTTACTGAAAAATGTAAAAAAATTCAACTTTAAATTAATAACGAGATTATAAAACCATTTAAAGAGGGGAATAAGGCTTTCGAAGGTAAGAGTGACTGTAAATGGACTTTTCTTGTCAATTGATGGCTTTCGCTTCACGTTTCCGGAGGTAAACATTCAATTACAATCTGTCTTAACGAAAAATGTAAAAAAATACAAGTTAAAATCAATAATAAGATTATAAAACCCTTTAAGGCGAGTAATAAGGCTTTTGAAGCCATGAGTGACTATAAATGGCCATTTCTTGTCACTCGATTGCTTTCACTTCACGTTTCTCAAGGTAAATATTCAATTACAATATGTTTTAATGAAAAATGTAAAAAAATTCAACTTTAAATTAATAACGAGATTATAAAACCACTTAAAGAGGGGAATAAGGCTTTCGAAGGTAAGAGTGACTGTAAATTGACTTTTCTTGTCAATAGATGGCTTTCGCTTCACGTTCCCTTAGGTAAACATTCAATTACAATCTGTCTTAATGAAAAATGTTAAAAAATACAAGTTAAAATCAATAATAAGATTATAAAACCCTTTAAGGCGAGTAATAAGGCTTTTGAAGCCATGAGTGACTATAAATGGCCTTTTCTTGTCAATCGATCGCTTTCACTTCACGTTTCTCAAGGTAAATATTCAATTATAATATGTTTTACTGAAAAATATAAAAAAATTCAACTTTAAATTAATAACGAGATTATAAAACCATTTAAAGAGGGGAATAAGGCTTTCGAAGGTAAGAGTGACTGTAAATGGACTTTTCTTATCAATTGATGGATTTCGCTTCACGTTCTCTGAGGTAAACATTCAATTACAATCTGTCTTAATGAAAAATGTTAAAAAATACAAGTTAAAATCAATAATAAGATTATAAAACCCTTTAAGGCGAGTAATAAGGCTTTTGAAGCCATGAGTGACTATAAATGGCCTTTTCTTGTCAATCGATCGCTTTCACCTCACGTTTCTCAAGGTAAACAGTCAATTTTAATCTGTTTTAATGAAAAATGTAAAAAAATTCAGTTTAAAATTAATAACGAGATCATAAAACCGTTTAAAGAGGGGAATAAGGCTTTCGAAGGCATGAGTGACTGCAAATTGACTTTTCTTTTCAATGGATGGCTTTCGCTTCACGTATCCTGAGGTAAATATTCAATTACAATCTGTCTTAATGAAAAATATAAAAAATTCAACTTTAAATTAATAACGACATCATAAAACCATTTAAAGATGGGAATAAGGCTTTCGAAGGCATGAGTGACTGCAAATGAACTTTTCTTGTCAATGGATAGCTTTCGTTTTACGTTTCTCGAGGTAAACATTCAATTACAATCTGTCTTAATGAAAAATGTAAAAAAATACAAGTTAAAATCAATAATATGATTATAAAACCCTTTAAGGCGAGTAATAAGGCTTTTGAAGCCATGAGTGACTATAAATGGCCTTTTCTTGTCAATCGATCGCTTTCACCGCACGTTTCTCAAGGTAAACAGTCAATTTTAATCTGTTTTAATGAAAAATGTAAAAAAATTCAGTTTAAAATTAATAACGAGATTATAAAACCATTTAAAGAGGGGAATAAGGCTTTCGAAGGTAAGAGTGACTGTAAATGGACTTTTCTTGTCAATTGATGGCTTTCGCTTCACGTTTCCTGAGGTAAACATTCAATTACAATCTGTCTTAATGAAAAATGTAAAAAAATACAAGTTAAAATCCATAATAAGATTATAAAACCCTTTAAGGCGAGTAATAAGGCTTTTGAAGCCATTAGTGACTATAACTGGCCTTTTCTTGTCAATCGATCGCTTTCTCCTCACGTTTCTCAAGGTAAACAGTCAATTTTAATCTGTTTTAATGAAAAATGTAAAAAAATTCAGTTTAAAATTAATAACGAGATCATAAAACCGTTTAAAGAGGGGAATAAGGCTTTCCAAGGCATGAGTGACTGCAAATTGACTTTTCTTTTCAATGGATGGCTTTCGCTTCACGTTTCCTGAGGTAAATATTCAATTATAATATGTTTTAATGAACAATGTAAAAAAATTCAACTCTAAATTAATAACGAGATTATAAAACCATTTAAAGAGGGGAATAAGGCTTTCGAAGGTAAGAGTGACAGTAAATGGACTTTTCTTGTCAATTGATGGCTTTCGCTTCACGTTTCCTGAGGTAAACATTCAATTACAATCTGTCTTAATGAAAAATGTAAAACAATACAAGTTAAAATCCATAATAAGATTATAAAACCCTTTAAGGCGAGTAATAAGGCTTTTGAAGCCATTAGTGACTATAAATGGCCTTTTCTTGTCAATCGATCACTTTCACCTCACGTTTCTCAAGGTAAACAGTCGATTTTAATCTGTTTTAATGAAAAATGTAGAAAAATTCAATTTAAAATTAATAACGAGATTATAAAACCATTTAAAGAGGGGAATAAGGCTTTCGAAGGCATGAGTGACAGCAAATGAACTTTTCTTGTCAGTGGATAGCTTTCATTTCATGTTTCTCGAGGTAAACATTCAATTACAATCTGTCTTAATGAAAAATGTAAAAAAATACAAGTTAAAATCGATAATAAGATTATAATTCCCTTTAAGGCGAGTAATAAGGCTTTTGAAGCCATGAGTGACTATAAAAGGCCTTTTCTTGTCAATCGATTGCTTTCACTTCACGTTTCTCAAGGTAAATATTCAATTATAATATGTTTTAATGAACAATGTAAAAAAATTCAACTCTAAATTAATAACGAGATTATAAAACCATTTAAAGAGGGGAATAAGGCTTTCGAAGGTAAGAGTGACTGTAAATGGACTTTTCTTGTCAATTGATGGCTTTCACTTCACGTTTCCGGAGGTAAACATTCAATTACAATCTGTCTTAACGAAAAATGTAAAAAAATACAAGTTAAAATCAATAATAAGATTATAAAACCCTTTAAGGCGAGTAATAGGGCTTTTGAAGCCATGAGTGACTATAAATGGCCTTTTCTTGTCACTCGATTGCTTTCACTTCATGTTTCTCAAGGTAAATATTCAATTATAATATGTTTTACTGAAAAATGTAAAAAAATTCAACTTTAAATTAATAACGAGATTATAAAACCATTTAAAGAGGGGAATAAGGCTTTCGAAGGTAAGAGTGACTGTAAATGGACTTTTCTTGTCAATTGATGGCTTTCGCTTCACGTTTCCGGAGGTAAACATTCAATTACAATCTGTCTTAACGAAAAATGTAAAAAAATACAAGTTAAAATCAATAATAAGATTATAAAACCCTTTAAGGCGAGTAATAGGGCTTTTGAAGCCATGAGTGACTATAAATGGCCTTTTCTTGTCACTCGATTGCTTTCACTTCATGTTTCTCAAGGTAAATATTCAATTATAATATGTTTTACTGAAAAATGTAAAAAAATTCAACTTTAAATTAATAACGAGATTATAAAACCATTTAAAGAGGGGAATAAGGCTTTCGAAGGTAAGAGTGACTGTAAATGGACTTTTCTTGTCAATTGATGGCTTTCGCTTCACGTTTCCGGAGGTAAACATTCAATTACAATCTGTCTTAACGAAAAATGTAAAAAAATACAAGTTAAAATCAATAATAAGATTATAAAACCCTTTAAGGCGAGTAATAAGGCTTTTGAAGCCATGAGTGACTATAAATGGCCTTTTCTTGTCACTCGATTGCTTTCACTTCACGTTTCTCAAGCTAAATATTCAATTATAATATGTTTTAATGAAAAATGTAAAAAAATTCAACTTTAAATTAATAACGAGATTATAAAACCACTTAAAGAGGGGGATAAGGCTTTCGAAGGTAAGAGTGACTGTAAATGGACTTTTCTTGTCAATTGATGGCTTTCGCTTCACGTTTCCGGAGGTAAACATTCAATTACAATCTGTCTTAACGAAAAATGTAAAAAAATACAAGTTAAAATCAATAATAAGATTATAAAACCCTTTAAGGCGAGTAATAAGGCTTTTGAAGCCATGAGTGACTATAAATGGCCTTTTCTTGTCACTCGATTGCTTTCACTTCACATTTCTCAAGGTAAATATTCAATTATAATATGTTTTAATGAAAAATGTAAAAAAATTCAACTTTAAATTAATAACGAGATTATAAAACCACTTAAAGAGGGGAATAAGGCTTTCGAAGGTAAGAGTGACTGTAAATGGACTTTTCTTGTCAATTGATGGCTTTCGCTTCACGTTCCCTCAGGTAAACATTTAATTACAATCTGTCTTAATGAAAAATGTTAAAAACTACAAGTTAAAATCAATAATAAGATTATAAAACCCTTTAAGGCGAGTAATAAGGCTTTTGAAGCCATGAGTGACTATAAATGGCCTTTTCTTGTCAATCGATCGCTTTCACTTCACGTTTCTCAAGGTAAATATTCAATTATAATATGTTTTACTGAAAAATATAAAAAAATTCAACTTTAAATTAATAACGAGATTATAAAACCATTTAAAGAGGGGAATAAGGCTTTCGAAGGTAAGAGTGACTGTAAATGGACTTTTCTTGTCAATTGATGGCTTTCGCTTCACGTTTTCTGAGGTAAACATTCAATTACAATCTGTCTTAATGAAAAATGTTAAAAAATACAAGTTAAAATCAATAATAAGATTATAAAACCCTTTAAGGCGAGTAATAAGGCTTTTGAAGCCATGAGTGACTATAAATGGCCTTTTCTTGTCAATCGATCGCTTTCACTTCACGTTTCTCAAGGTAAATATTCAATTATAATATGTTTTACTGAAAAATATAAAAAAATTCAACTTTAAATTAATAACGAGATTATAAAACCATTTAAAGAGGGGAATAAGGCTTTCGAAGGTAAGAGTGACTGTAAATGGACTTTTCTTGTCAATTGATGGCTTTCGCTTCACGTTTTCTGAGGTAAACATTCAATTACAATCTGTCTTAATGAAAAATGTTAAAAAATACAAGTTAAAATCAATAATAAGATTATAAAACCCTTTAAGGCGAGTAATAAGGCTTTTGAAGCCATGAGTCACTATAAATGGCCTTTTCTTGTCAATCGATCGCTTTCACTTCACGTTTCTCAAGGTAAATATTCAATTATAATATGTTTTACTGAAAAATGTAAAAAAATTCAACTTTAAATTAATTACAAGATTATAAAACCATTTAAAGAGGGGAATAAGGCTTTCGAAGGTAAGAGTGACTGTAAATGGACTTTTCTTGTCAATTGATGGCTTTCGCTTCACGTTTCCGGAGGTAAACATTCAATTACAATCTGTCTTAACGAAAAATGTAAAAAAATACAAGTTAAAATCAATAATAAGATTATAAAACCCTTTAAGGCGAGTAATAAGGCTTTTGAAGCCATGAGTGACTATAAAAGGCCTTTTCTTGTCAATCGATTGCTTTCACTTCACGTTTCTCAAGGTAAATATTCAATTATAATATGTTTTAATGAACAATGTAAAAAAATTCAACTCTAAATTAATAACGAGATTATAAAACCATTTAAAGAGGGGAATAAGGCTTTCGAAGGTAAGAGTGACTGTAAATGGACTTTTCTTGTCAATTGATGGCTTTCGCTTCACGTTTCCGGAGGTAAACATTCAATTACAATCTGTCTTAACGAAAAATGTAAAAAAATACAAGTTAAAATCAATAATAAGATTATAAAACCTTTTAAGGCGAGTAATAGGGCTTTTGAAGCCATGAGTGACTATAAATGGCCTTTTCTTGTCACTCGATTGCTTTCACTTCATGTTTCTCAGGGCAAATATTCAATTATAATATGTTTTACTGAAAAATGTAAAAAAATTCAACCTTAAATTAATAACGAGATTATAAAACCATTTAAAGAGGGGAATAAGGCTTTCGAAGGTAAGAGTGACTGTAAATGGACTTTTCTTGTCAATTGATGGCTTTCGCTTCACGTTTCCGGAGGTAAACATTCAATTACAATCTGTCTTAACGAAAAATGTAAAAAAATACAAGTTAAAATCAATAATAAGATTATAAAACCCTTTAAGGCGAGTAATAAGGCTTTTGAAGCCATGAGTGACTATAAATGGCCTTTTCTTGTCACTCGATTGCTTTCACTTCACGTTTCTCAAGGTAAATATTCAATTATAATATGTTTTAATGAAAAATGTAAAAAAATTCAACTTTAAATTAATAACGAGATTATAAAACCACTTAAAGAGGGGAATAAGGCTTTCGAAGGTAAGAGTGACTGTAAATTGACTTTTCTTGTCAATAGATGGCTTTCGCTTCACGTTCCCTTAGGTAAACATTCAATTACAATCTGTCTTAATGAAAAATGTTAAAAAATACAAGTTAAAATCAATAATAAGATTATAAAACCCTTTAAGGCGAGTAATAAGGCTTTTGAAGCCATGAGTGACTATAAATGGCCTTTTCTTGTCAATCGATCGCTTTCACTTCACGTTTCTCAAGGTAAATATTCAATTATAATATGTTTTACTGAAAAATATAAAAAAATTCAACTTTAAATTAATAACGAGATTATAAAACCATTTAAAGAGGGGAATAAGGCTTTCGAAGGTAAGAGTGACTGTAAATGGACTTTTCTTGTCAATTGATGGCTTTCGCTTCACGTTCTCTGAGGTAAACATTCAATTACAATCTGTCTTAATGAAAAATGTTAAAAAATACAAGTTAAAATCAATAATAAGATTATAAAACCCTTTAAGGCGAGTAATAAGGCTTTTGAAGCCATGAGTGACTATAAATGGCCTTTTCTTGTCAATCGATCGCTTTCACCTCACGTTTCTCAAGGTAAACAGTCAATTTTAATCTGTTTTAATGAAAAATGTAAAAAAATTCAGTTTAAAATTAATAACGAGATTATAAAACCATTTAAAGAGGGGAATAAGGCTTTCGAAGGTAAGAGTGACTGTAAATGGACTTTTCTTGTCAATTGATGGCTTTCGCTTCACGTTTCCTGAGGTAAACATTCAATTACAATCTGTCTTAATGAAAAATGTAAAAAAATACAAGTTAAAATCCATAATAAGATTATAAAACCCTTTAAGGCGAGTAATAAGGCTTTTGAAGCCATTAGTGACTATAACTGGCCTTTTCTTGTCAATCGATCGCTTTCTCCTCACGTTTCTCAAGGTAAACAGTCAATTTTAATCTGTTTTAATGAAAAATGTAAAAAAATTCAGTTTAAAATTAATAACGAGATCATAAAACCGTTTAAAGAGGGGAATAAGGCTTTCCAAGGCATGAGTGACTGCAAATTGACTTTTCTTTTCAATGGATGGCTTTCGCTTCACGTTTCCTGAGGTAAATATTCAATTATAATATGTTTTAATGAACAATGTAAAAAAATTCAACTCTAAATTAATAACGAGATTATAAAACCATTTAAAGAGGGGAATAAGGCTTTCGAAGGTAAGAGTGACTGTAAATGGACTTTTCTTGTCAATTGATGGCTTTCGCTTCACGTTTCCTGAGGTAAACATTCAATTACAATCTGTCTTAATGAAAAATGTAAAACAATACAAGTTAAAATCCATAATAAGATTATAAAACCCTTTAAGGCGAGTAATAAGGCTTTTGAAGCCATTAGTGACTATAAATGGCATTTTCTTGTCAATCGATCACTTTCACCTCACGTTTCTCAAGGTAAACAGTCGATTTTAATCTGTTTTAATGAAAAATGTAGAAAAATTCAATTTAAAATTAATAACGAGATTATAAAACCATTTAAAGAGGGGAATAAGGCTTTCGAAGGCATGAGTGACTGCAAATGAACTTTTCTTGTCAATGGATGGCTTTCACTTCACGTTTCCCGAGATAAACATTCAATTACAATCTGTCTTAATGAAAAATGTAAAAAAATACAAGTTAAAATCGATAATAAGATTATAAAACCCTTTAAGGGGAGTAATAAGGCTTTTGAAGCCATGAGTGACTATAAATGACCTTTTCTTATCAATCGATCGCTTTCACTTTACATTTCTCAAGGTAAACATTCAATTATAATATCTTTTAATGGAAAAGGCAATAAAATTTATCTTTAAATTAATAACAAGATTATAAAACCATTTAAAGAGGGGAATAAGGCTTTCGAAGGCATGAGTGACTGCAAATGAACTTTTCTTGTCAGTGGATAGCTTTCATTTCACGTTTCTCGAGGTAAACATTCAATTACAATCTGTCTTAATGAAAAATGTAAAAAAATACAAGTTAAAATCGATAATAAGATTATAATTCCCTTTAAGGCGAGTAATAAGGCTTTTGAAGCCATGAGTGACTATAAAAGGCCTTTTCTTGTCAATCGATTGCTTTCACTTCACGTTTCTCAAGGTAAATATTCAATTATAATATGTTTTAATGAACAATGTAAAAAAATTCAACTCTAAATTAATAACGAGATTATAAAACCATTTAAAGAGGGGAATAAGGCTTTCGAAGGCATGAGTGACTGCAAATGAACTTTTCTTGTCAGTGGATAGCTTTCATTTCACGTTTCTCGAGGTAAACATTCAATTACAATCTGTCTTAATGAAAAATGTAAAAAAATACAAGTTAAAATCGATAATAAGATTATAATTCCCTTTAAGGCGAGTAATAAGGCTTTTGAAGCCATGAGTGACTATAAAAGGCCTTTTCTTGTCAATCGATTGCTTTCACTTCACGTTTCTCAAGGTAAATATTCAATTATAATATGTTTTAATGAACAATGTAAAAAAATTCAACTCTAAATTAATAACGAGATTATAAAACCATTTAAAGAGGGGAATAAAGCTTTCGAAGGTAAGAGTGACTGTAAATGGACTTTTCTTGTCAATTGATGGCTTTCACTTCACGTTTCCGGAGGTAAACATTCAATTACAATCTGTCTTAACGAAAAATGTAAAAAAATACAAGTTAAAATCAATAATAAGATTATAAAACCCTTTAAGGCGAGTAATAGGGCTTTTGAAGCCATGAGTGACTATAAATGGCCTTTTCTTGTCACTCGATTGCTTTCACTTCATGTTTCTCAAGGTAAATATTCAATTATAATATGTTTTACTGAAAAATGTAAAAAAATTCAACTTTAAATTAATAACGAGATTATAAAACCATTTAAAGAGGGGAATAAGGCTTTCGAAGGTAAGAGTGACTGTAAATGGACTTTTCTTGTCAATTGATGGCTTTCGCTTCACGTTTCCGGAGGTAAACATTCAATTACAATCTGTCTTAACGAAAAATGTAAAAAAATACAAGTTAAAATCAATAATAAGATTATAAAACCCTTTAAGGCGAGTAATAAGGCTTTTGAAGCCATGAGTGACTATAAATGGCCTTTTCTTGTCACTCGATTGCTTTCACTTCACGTTTCTCAAGCTAAATATTCAATTATAATATGTTTTAATAAAAAATGTAAAAAAATTCAACTTTAAATTAATAACGAGATTATAAAACCACTTAAAGAGGGGGATAAGGCTTTCGAAGGTAAGAGTGACTGTAAATGGACTTTTCTTGTCAATTGATGGCTTTCGCTTCACGTTCCCTCAGGTAAACATTTAATTACAATCTGTCTTAATGAAAAATGTTAAAAAATACAAGTTAAAATCAATAATAAGATTAAAAAACCCTTTAAGGCGAGTAATAAGGCTTTTGAAGCCATGAGTGACTATAAATGGCCTTTCCTTGTCAATCGATCGCTTTCACTTCACGTTTCTCAAGGTAAATATTCAATTATAATATGTTTTACTGAAAAATATAAAAAAATTCAACTTTAAATTAATAACGAGATTATAAAACCATTTAAAGAGGGGAATAAGGCTTTCGAAGGTAAGAGTGACTGTAAATGGACTTTTCTTGTCAATTGATGGCTTTCGCTTCACGTTCTCTGAGGTAAACATTCAATTACAATCTGTCTTAATGAAAAATGTTAAAAAATACAAGTTAAAATCAATAATATGATTATAAAACCCTTTAAGGCGAGTAATAAGGCTTTTGAAGCCATGAGTCACTATAAATGGCCTTTTCTTGTCAATCGATCGCTTTCACTTCACGTTTCTCAAGGTAAATATTCAATTATAATATGTTTTACTGAAAAATGTAAAAAAATTCAACTTTAAATTAATTACGAGATTATAAAACCATTTAAAGAGGGGAATAAGGCTTTCGAAGGTAACAGTGACTGTAAATGGACTTTTCTTGTCAATTGATGGCTTTCGCTTCACGTTTCCTGAGGTAAACATTCAATTACAATCTGTCTGAATGAAAAATATAAAAAAATACAAGTTAAAATCAATAATATGATAATAAAACCCTTTAAGGCGAGTAATAAGGCTTTTGAAGCCATGAGTGACTATAAATGGCCTTTTCTTGTCAATCGATCGCTTTCACCTCACGTTTCTCAAGGTAAACAGTCAATTTTAATCTGTTTTAATGAAAAATGGAAAAAAATTCAGTTTAAAATTAATAACGAGATCATAAAACCGTTTAAAGAGGGGAATAAGGCTTTCCAAGGCATGAGTGACTGCAAATTGACTTTTCTTTTCAATGGATGGCTTTCGCTTCACGTATCCTGAGGTAAATATTCAATTACAATCTGTCTTAATGAAAAATATAAAAAATTCAACTTTAAATTAATAACGACATCATAAAACCATTTAAAGATGGGAATAAGGCTTTCGAAGGCATGAGTGACTGCAAATGAACTTTTCTTGTCAATGGATAGCTTTCGTTTTACGTTTCTCGAGGTAAACATTCAATTACAATCTGTCTTAATGAAAAATGTAAAAAAATACAAGTTAAAATCAATAATATGATTATAAAACCCTTTAAGGCGAGTAATAAGGCTTTTGAAGCCATGAGTGACTATAAATGGCCTTTTCTTGTCAATCGATCGATTTCACCTCACGTTTCTCAAGGTAAACAGTCAATTTTAATCTGTTTTAATGAAAAATGTAAAAAAATTCAGTTTAAAATTAATAACGAGATTATAAAACCATTTAAAGAGGGGAACAAGGCTTTCGAAGGTAAGAGTGACTGTAAATGGACTTTTCTTATCAATTGATGGCTTTCGCTTCACGTTTCCTGAGGTAAACATTCAATTACAATCTGTCTTAATGAAAAATGTAAAAAAATACAAGTTAAAATCCATAATAAGATTATAAAACCCTTGAAGGCGAGTAATAAGGCTTTTGAAGCCATTAGTGACTATAACTGGCCTTTTCTTGTCAATCGATCGCTTTCACCTCACGTTTCTCAAGGTAAACAGTCAATTTTAATCTGTTTTAATGAAAAATGTAAAAAAATTCAGTTTAAAATTAATAACGAGATCATAAAACCGTTTAAAGAGGGGAATAAGGCTTTCCAAGGCATGAGTGACTGCAAATTGACTTTTCTTTTCAATGGATGGCTTTCGCTTCACGTTTCCTGAGGTAAATATTCAATTACAATCTGTCTTAATGAAAAATATAAAAAATTCAACTTTAAATTAATAACGACATCATAAAACCATTTAAAGATGGGAATAAGGCTTTCGAAGGTATGAGTGACTGCAAATGAACTTTTCTTGTCAATGGATAGCTTTCGTTTTACGTTTCTCGAGGTAAACATTCAATTACAATTTGTCTTAATGAAAAATGTAAAAAAATACAAGTTAAAATCGATAATAAGATTATAAAACCCTTTAAGGCGAGTAATAAGGCTTTTGAAGCCATGAGTGACTATAAAAGGCCTTTTCTTGTCAATCGATTGCTTTCAACTCACGTTTCTCAAGGTAAATATTCAATTATAATATGTTTTAATGAAAAATGTAAAAAAATTCAACTTTAAATTAATAACGAGATTATAAAACCATTTAAAGAGGGGAATAAGGCTTTTGAAGGTAAGAGTGACTGTAAATGGACTTTTCTTGTCAATTGATGGCTTTCGCTTCACGTTTCCTGAGGTAAACATTCAATTACAATCTGTCTTAATGAAAAATGTAAAAAAATACAAGTTAAAATCAATAATAAGATTATAAAACCCTTTAAGGCGAGTAATAAGGCTTTTGAAGCCATGAGTGACTATAAATGGCCTTTTCTTGTCAATCGATCGCTTTCACTTCACGTTTCTCAAGGTAAATATTCAATTATAATATGTTTTACTGAAAAATGTAAAAAAATTCAACTTTAAATTAATAACGAGATTATAAAACCATTTAAAGAGGGGAATAAGGCTTTCGAAGGTAAGAGTGACTGTAAATGGACTTTTCTTGTCAATTGATGGCTTTCGCTTCACGTTTCCTGAGGTAAACATTCAATTACAATCTGACTGAATGAAAAATGTAAAAAAATACAAGTTAAAATCAATAATATGATTATAAAACCCTTTAAGGCGAGTAATAAGGCTTTTGAAGTCATGAGTGACTATAAATGGCCTTTTCTTGTCAATCGATCGCTTTCACCTCATGTTTCTCAAGGTAAACAGTCAATTTTAATCTGTTTTAATGAAAAATGTAAAAAAATTCAGTTTAAAATTAATAACGAGATCATAAAACCGTTTAAAGAGGGGAATAAGGCTTTCCAAGGCATGAGTGACTGCAAATTGACTTTTCTTTTCAATGGATGGCTTTCGCTTCACGTTTCCTGAGGTAAATATTCAATTACAATCTGTCTTAATGAAAAATATGAAAAATTCAACTTTAAATTAATAACGACATCATAAAACCATTTAAAGATGGGAATAAGGCTTTCGAAGGCATGAGTGACTGCAAATGAACTTTTCTTGTCAATGGATAGCTTTCGTTTTACGTTTCTCGAGGTAAACATTCAATTACAATCTGTCTTAATGAAAAATGTAAAAAAATACAAGTTAAAATCGATAATAAGATTATAAAACCCTTTAAGGCGAGTAATAAGGCTTTTGAAGCCATGAGTGACTATAAAAGGCCTTTTCTTGTCAATCGATTGCTTTCAACTCACGTTTCTCAAGGTAAATATTCAATTATAATATGTTTTAATGAAAAATGTAAAAAAATTCTACTTTAAATTAATAACGAGATTATAAAACCATTTAAAGAGGGGAATAAGGCTTTTGAAGGTAAGAGCGACTGTAAATGGACTTTTCTTGTCAATTGATGGCTTTCGCTTCACGTTTCCTGAGGTAAACATTCAATTACAATCTGTCTTAATGAAAAATGTAAAAAAATACAAGTTAAAATCCATAATAAGATTATAAAACCCTTTAAGGCGAGTAATAAGGCTTTTGAAGCCATTAGTGACTATAAATGGCCTTTTCTTGTCAATCTTTCACTTTCACCTCACGTTTCTCAAGGTAAACAGTCGATTTTAATCTGTTTTAATAAAAAATGTAGAAAAATTCAATTTAAAATTAATAACGAGATTATAAAACCATTTAAAGAGGGGAATAAGGCTTTCGAAGGTAAGAGTGACTGTAAATGGACTTTTCTTGTCAATTGATGGCTTTCGCTTCACGTTCCCTCAGGTAAACATTCAATTACAATCTGTCTTAATGAAAAATGTTAAAAAATACAAGTTAAAATCAATAATAAGATTATAAAATCCTTTAAGGCGAGTAATAAGGCTTTTGAAGCCATGAGTGACCATAAATGGCCTTTTCTTGTCAATCGATCGCTTTCACTTCATGTTTCTCAAGGTAAATATTCAATTATAATATGTTTTACTGAAAAATATAAAAAAATTCAACTTTAAATTAATAACGAGATTATAAAACCATTTAAAGAGGGGAATAAGGCTTTCGAAGGTAAGAGTGACTGTAAATGGACTTTTCTTGTCAATTGATGGCTTTCGCTTCACGTTCTCTGAGGTAAACATTCAATTACAATCTGTCTTAATGAAAAATGTTAAAAAATACAAGTTAAAATCAATAATAAGATTATAAAACCCTTTAAGGCGAGTAATAAGGCTTTTGAAGCCATGAGTGACTATAAATGGCCTTCTCTTGTCAATCGATCGCTTTCACTTCACGTTTCTCAAGGTAAATATTCAATTATAATATGTTTTACTGAAAAATGTAAAAAAATTCAACTTTAAATTAATTACGAGATTATAAAACCATTTAAAGAGGGGAATAAGGCTTTCGAAGGTAACAGTGACTGTAAATGGACTTTTCTTGTCAGTTGATGGCTTTCGCTTCACGTTTCCTGAGGTAAACATTCAATTACAATCTGTCTGAATGAAAAATATAAAAAAATACAAGTTAAAATCAATAATATGATTATAAAACCCTTTAAGGCGAGTAATAAGGCTTTTGAAGCCATGAGTGACTATAAATGGCCTTTTCTTGTCAATCGATCGCTTTCACCTCACGTTTCTCAAGGTAAACAGTCAATTTTAATCTGTTTTAATGAAAAATGTAAAAAAATTCAGTTTAAAATTAATAACGAGATCATAAAACCGTTTAAAGAGGGGAATAAGGCTTTCCAAGGCATGAGTGACTGCAAATTGACTTTTCTTTTCAATGGATGGCTTTCGCTTCACGTATCCTGAGGTAAATATTCAATTACAATCTGTCTTAATGAAAAATATAAAAAATTCAACTTTAAATTAATAACGACATCATAAAACCATTTAAAGATGGGAATAAGGCTTTCGAAGGCATGAGTGACTGCAAATGAACTTTTCTTGTCAATGGATAGCTTTCGTTTTACGTTTCTCGAGGTAAACATTCAATTACAATCTGTCTTAATGAAAAATGTAAAAAAATACAAGTTAAAATCCATAATATGATTATAAAACCCTTTAAGGCGAGTAATAAGGCTTTTGAAGCCATGAGTGACTATAAATGGCCTTTTCTTGTCAATCGATCGCTTTCACCTCACGTTTCTCAAGGTAAACAGTCAATTTTAATCTGTTTTATTGAAAAATGTAAAAAAATTCAGTTTAAAATTAATAACGAGATTATAAAACCATTTAAAGAGGGGAATAAGGCTTTCGAAGGTAAGAGCGACTGTAAATGGACTTTTCTTATCAATTGATGGCTTTCGCTTCACGTTTCCTGAGGTAAACATTCAATTACAATCTGTCTTAATGAAAAATGTAAAAAAATACAAGTTAAAATCCATAATAAGATTATAAAACCCTTGAAGGCGAGTAATAAGGCTTTTGAAGCCATTAGTGACTATAACTGGCCTTTTCTTGTCAATCGATCGCTTTCACCTCACGTTTCTCAAGCTAAACAGTCAATTTTAATCTGTTTTAATGAAAAATGTAAAAAAATTCAGTTTAAAATTAATAACGAGATCATAAAACCGTTTAAAGAGGGGAATAAGGCTTTCCAAGGCATGAGTGACTGCAAATTGACTTTTCTTTTCAATGGATGGCTTTCGCTTCACGTTTCCTGAGGTAAATATTCAATTACAATCTATCTTAATGAAAAATATAAAAAATTCAACTTTAAATTAATAACGACATCATAAAACCATTTAAAGATGGGAATAAGGCTTTCGAAGGTATGAGTGACTGCAAATGAACTTTTCTTGTCAATGGATAGCTTTCGTTTTACGTTTCTCGAGGTAAACATTTAAATTACAATCTGTCTTAATGAAAAATGTAAAAAAATACAAGTTAAAATCGATAATAAGATTATAAAACCCTTTAAGGCGAGTAATAAGGCTTTTGAAGCCATGAGTGACTATAAAAGGCCTTTTCTTGTCAATCGATTGCTTTCAACTCACGTTTCTCAAGGTAAATATTCAATTATAATATGTTTTAATGAAAAATGTAAAAAAATTCAACTTTAAATTAATAACGAGATTATAAAACCATTTAAAGAGGGGAATAAGGCTTTTGAAGGTAAGAGTGACTGTAAATGGACTTTTCTTGTCAATTGATGGCTTTCGCTTCACGTTTCCTGAGGTAAACATTCAATTACAATCTATCTTAATGAAAAATGTAAAAAAATACAAGTTAAAATCAATAATAAGATTATAAAACCCTTTAAGGCGAGTAATAAGGCTTTTGAAGCCATGAGTGACTATAAATGGCCTTTTCTTGTCAATCGATCGCTTTCACTTCACGTTTCTCAAGGTAAATATTCAATTATAATATGTTTTACTGAAAAATATAAAAAAATTCAACTTTAAATTAATAACGAGATTATAAAACCATTTAAAGAGGGGAATAAGGCTTTCGAAGGTAAGAGTGACTGTAAATGGACTTTTCTTGTCAATTGATGGCTTTCGCTTCACGTTCTCTGAGGTAAACATTCAATTACAATCTGTCTTAATGAAAAATGTTAAAAAATACAAGTTAAAATCAATAATAAGATTATAAAACCCTTTAAGGCGAGTAATAAGGCTTTTGAAGCCATGAGTGACTATAAATGGCCTTTTCTTGTCAATCGATCGCTTTCACTTCACGTTTCTCAAGGTAAATATTCAATTATAATATGTTTTACTGAAAAATATAAAAAAATTCAACTTTAAATTAATAACGAGATTATAAAACCATTTAAAGAGGGGAATAAGGCTTTCGAAGGTAAGAGTGACTGTAAATGGACTTTTCTTGTCAATTGATGGCTTTCGCTTCACGTTCTCTGAGGTAAACATTCAATTACAATCTGTCTTAATGAAAAATGTTAAAAAATACAAGTTAAAATCAATAATAAGATTATAAAACCCTTTAAGGCGAGTAATAAGGCTTTTGAAGCCATGAGTGACTATAAATGGCCTTTTCTTGTCAATCGATCGCTTTCACTTCACGTTTCTCAAGGTAAATATTCAATTATAATATGTTTTACTGAAAAATGTAAAAAAATTCAACTTCAAATTAATAACGAGATTATAAAACCATTTAAAGAGGGGAATAAGGCTTTCGAAGGTAACAGTGACTGTAAATGGACTTTTCTTGTCAATTGATGGCTTTCGCTTCACGTTTCCTGAGGTAAACATTCAATTACAATCTGTCTGAATGAAAAATATAAAAAAATACAAGTTAAAATCAATAATATGATTATAAAACCCTTGAAGGCGAGTAATAAGGCTTTTGAAGCCATTAGTGACTATAACTGGCCTTTTCTTGTCAATCGATCGCTTTCACCTCACGTTTCTCAAGCTAAACAGTCAATTTTAATCTGTTTTAATGAAAAATGTAAAAAAATTCAGTTTAAAATTAATAACGAGATCATAAAACCGTTTAAAGAGGGGAATAAGGCTTTCCAAGGCATGAGTGACTGCAAATTGACTTTTCTTTTCAATGGATGGCTTTCGCTTCACGTTTCCTGAGGTAAATATTCAATTACAATCTGTCTTAATGAAAAATATAAAAAATTCAACTTTAAATTAATAACGACATCATAAAACCATTTAAAGATAGGAATAAGGCTTTCGAAGGTATGAGTGACTGCAAATGAACTTTTCTTGTCAATGGATAGCTTTCGTTTTACGTTTCTCGAGGTAAACATTCAATTACAATCTGTCTTAATGAGAAATGTAAAAAAATACAAGTTAAAATCGATAATAAGATTATAAAACCCTTTAAGGCGAGTAATAAGGCTTTTGAAGCCATGAGTGACTATAAAAGGCCTTTTCTTGTCAATCGATTGCTTTCAACTCACGTGTCTCAAGGTAAATATTCAATTATAATATGTTTTAATGAAAAATGTAAAAAAATTCAACTTTAAATTAATAACGAGATTATAAAACCATTTAAAGAGGGGAATAAGGCTTTTGAAGGTAAGAGTGACTGTAAATGGACTTTTCTTGTCAATTGATGGCTTTCGCTTCACGTTTCCTGAGGTAAACATTCAATTACAATCTGTCTTAATGAAAAATGTAAAAAAATACAAGTTAAAATCCATAATAAGATTATAAAACCCTTTAAGGCGAGTACTAAGGCTTTTGAAGCCATTAGTGACTATAAATGACCTTTTCTTGTCAATCTTTCACTTTCACCTCACGTTTCTCAAGGTAAACAGTCGATTTTAATCTGTTTTAATAAAAAATGTAGAAAAATTCAATTTAAAATTAATAACGAGATTATAAAACCATTTAAAGAGGGGAATAAGGCTTTCGAAGGCATGAGTGACTGCAAATTGACTTTTCTTGTCAATGGATGGCTTTGACTTCACGTTTACCGAGGTAAACATTCAATTACAATCTGTCTTAATGAAAAATGTAAAAAAATACAAGTTAAAATCGATAATAAGATTATAAAACCCTTTAAGGCGAGTAATAAGGCTTTTGAAGCCATGAGTGACTATAAATGACCTTTTCTTATCAATCGATCACTTTCACTTCACGTTTCTCAAGGTAAACATTCAATTATAATATCTTTTAATGAAAAATGTAATAAAATTTAGCTTTAAATTAATAACAAGATTATAAAACCATTTAAAGAGGGGAATAAGGCTTTCGAAGGCATGAGTGACTGCAAATGGACTTTTCTTGTCAATGGATAGCTTTCGTTTCACGTTTCTCGAGGTAAACATTCAATTACAATCTGTCTTAATGAGAAATGTAAAAAAATACAAGTTAAAATCGATAATAAGATTATAAAACCCTTTAAGGCGAGTAATAAGGCTTTTGAAGCCATGAGTGACTATAAAAGGCCTTTTCTTGTCAATCGATTGCTTTCAACTCACGTTTCTCAAGGTAAATATTCAATTATAATATGTTTTAATGAAAAATGTAAAAAAATTCAACTTTAAATTAATAACGAGATTATAAAACCATTTAAAGAGGGGAATAAGGCTTTTGAAGGTAAGAGTGACTGTAAATGGACTTTTCTTGTCAATTGATGGCTTTCGCTTCACGTTTCCTGAGGTAAACATTCAATTACAATCTGTCTTAATGAAAAATGTAAAAAAATACAAGTTAAAATCCATAATAAGATTATAAAACCCTTTAAGGCGAGTAATAAGGCTTTTGAAGCCATTAGTGACTATAAATGACCTTTTCTTGTCAATCTTTCACTTTCACCTCACGTTTCTCAAGGTAAACAGTCGATTTTAATCTGTTTTAATAAAAAATGTAGAAAAATTCAATTTAAAATTAATAACGAGATTATAAAACCATTTAAAGAGGGGAATAAGGCTTTCGAAGGCATGAGTGACTGCAAATTGACTTTTCTTGTCAATGGATGGCTTTCACTTCACGTTTACCGAGGTAAACATTCAATTACAATCTGTCTTAATGAAAAATGTAAAAAAATACAAGTTAAAATCGATAATAAGATTATAAAACCCTTTAAGGCGAGTAATAAGGCTTTTGAAGCCATGAGTGACTATAAATGACCTTTTCTTATCAATCGATCACTTTCACTTCACGTTTCTCAAGGTAAACATTCAATTATAATATCTTTTAATGAAAAATGTAATAAAATTTAGCTTTAAATTAATAACAAGATTATAAAACCATTTAAAGAGGGGAATAAGGCTTTCGAAGGCATGAGTGACTGCAAATGGACTTTTCTTGTCAATGGATAGCTTTCGTTTCACGTTTCTCGAGGTAAACATTCAATTACAATCTGTCTTAATGAAAAATGTAAAAAAATACAAGTTAAAATCGATAATAAGATTATAAAACCCTTTAAGGCGAGTAATAAGGCTTTTGAAGCCATGGGTGACTATAAAAGGCCTTTTCTTGTCAATCGATTGCTTTCACCTCACGTTTCTCAAGGTAAATATTCAATTATAATATGTTTTAATGAAAAATGTAAAAAAATTCAACTTTAAATTAATAACGAGATTATAAAACCATTTAAAGAGAGGAATAAGGCTTTCGAAGGTAAGAGTGACTGTAAATGGACTTTTCTTGTCAATTGATGGCTTTCGCTTCACGTTTCCTGAGGTAAACATTCAATTACAATCTGTCTTAATGAAAAATGTAAAACAATACAAGTTAAAATCCATAATAAGATTATAAAACCCTTTAAGGCGAGTAATAAGGCTTTTGAAGCCATTAGTGACTATAAATGGCCTTTTCTTGTCAATCGATCACTTTCACCTCACGTTTCTCAAGGTAAACAGTCGATTTTAATCTGTTTTAATAAAAAATGTAGAAAAATTCAATTTAAAATTAATAACGAGATTATAAAACCATTTAAAGAGGGGAATAAGGCTTTCGAAGGCATGAGTGACTGCAAATGGACTTTTCTTGTCAATGGATGGCTTTCACTTCACGTTTCTCGAGGTAAACATTCAATTACAATCTGTCTTAATGAAAAATGTAAAAAAATACAAGTTAAAATCGATAATAAGATTATAAAACCCTTTAAGGGGAGTAATAAGGCTTTTGAAGCCATGAGTGACTATAAATGACCTTTTCTTATCAATCGATCGCTTTCACTTTACGTTTCTCAAGGTAAACATTCAATTATAATATCTTTTAATGGAAAATGGAATAAAATTTATCTTTAAATTAATAACAAGTTTATAAAACCATTTAAAGAGGGGAATAAGGCTTTCGAAGGCATGAGTGACTGCAAATGAACTTTTCTTGTCAGTGGATAGCTTTCGTTTCACGTTTCTCGAGGTAAACCTTCAATTACAATCTGTCTTAATGAAAAATGTAAAAAAATACAAGTTAAAATCGATAATAAGATTATAAAACCCTTTAAGGCGAGTAATAAGGCTTTTGAAGCCATGGGTGACTATGAAAGGCCTTTTCTTGTCAATCGATTGCTTTCACCTCACGTTTCTCAAGGTAAATATTCAATTATAATATGTTTTAATGAAAAATATAAAAAAATACAACTTTAAATTAATAACGAGATTATAAAACCATTTAAAGAGGGGAATAAGGCTTTCGAAGGTAAGAGTGACTGTAAATGGACTTTTCTTGTCAATGGATAGCTTTCGTTTCACGTTTCTCGAGGTAAACATTCAATTACAATCTGTCTTAATGAAAAATGTAAAAAAATACAAGTTAAAATCGATAATAAGATTATAATTCCCTTTAAGGCGAGTAATAAGGCTTTTGAAGCCATGAGTGACCATAAAAGGCCTTTTCTTGTCAATCGATTGCTTTCACTTCACGTTTCTCAAGGTAAATATTCAATTATAATATGTTTTAATGAACAATGTAAAAAAATTCAACTCTAAATTAATAACGAGATTATAAAACCATTTAAAGAGGGGAATAAGGCTTTCGAAGGTAAGAGTGACTGTAAATGGACTTTTCTTGTCAATTGATGGCTTTCGCTTCACGTTTCCTGAGGTAAACATTCAATTACAATCTGTCTTAACGAAAAATGTAAAAAAATACAAGTTAAAATCAATAATAAGATTATAAAACCCTTTAAGGCGAGTAATAGGGCTTTTGAAGCCATGAGTGACTATAAATGGCCTTTTCTTGTCACTCGATTGCTTTCACTTCATGTTTCTCAAGGTAAATATTCAATTATAATATGTTTTACTGAAAAATGTAAAAAAATTCAACTTTAAATTAATAACGAGATTATAAAACCATTTAAAGAGGGGAATAAGGCTTTCGAAGGTAAGAGTGACTGTAAATGGACTTTTCTTGTCAATTGATGGCTTTCGCTTCACGTTCCCTGAGGTAAACATTCAATTACAATCTGTCTTAATGAAAAAAGTTAAAAAATACAAGTTAAAATCAATAATAAGATTATAAAACCCTTTAAGGCGAGTAATAAGGCTTTTGAAGCCATGAGTGACTATAAATGGCCTTTTCTTGTCAATCGATCGCTTTCACTTCACGTTTATGAAGGTAAATATTCAATTATAATATGTTTTACTGAAAAATGTAAAAAAATTTAGCTTTAAATTAATAACGAGATTATAAAACCATTTAAAGAGGGGAATAAGGCTTTCGAAGGTAAGAGTGACTGTAAATGGACTTTTCTTGTCAATTGATGGCTTTCGCTTCACGTTTCCAGAGGTAAACATTCAATTACAATCTGTCTTAACGAAAAATGTAAAAAAATACAAGTTAAAATCAATAATAAGATTATAAAACCCTTTAAGGCGAGTAATAAGGCTTTTGAAGCCATGAGTGACTATAAATGGCCTTTTCTTGTCACTCGATTGCTTTCACTTCACGTTTCTCAAGGTAAATATTCAATTATAATATGTTTTAATGAAAAAGGTAAAAAAATTCAACTTTAAATTAATAACGAGATTATAAAACCATTTAAAGAGGGGAATAAGGCTTTCGAAGGTAAGAGTGATTGTAAATGGACTTTTCTAGTCAATTGATGGCTTTCGCTTCACGTTCCCTGAGGTAAACATTCAATTACAATCTGTCTTAATGAAAAATGTAAAAAAATACAAGTTAAAATCAATAATAAGATTATAAAACCCTTTAAGGCGAGTAATAAGGCTTTTGAAGCCCTGAGTGACAATAAATGGCCTTTTCTTGTCAATCGATCGCTTTCACTTCACGTTTCTCAAGGTAAATATTCAATTATAATATGTTTTAATGAAAAATGTAAAAAAATTCAACTTTAAACCAATAACGAGATTATAAAACCATTTAAAGAGGGGAATAAGGCTTTCGAAGGTAAGAGTGACTGTAAATGGACTTTTCTTGTCAATTGATGGCTTTCGCTTCACGTTTCCTGAGGTAAACATTCAATTACAATCTGTCTTAATGAAAAATGTTAAAAAATACAAGTTAAAATCAATAATAAGATTATAAAACCCTTTAAGGCGAGTAATAAGGCTTTTGAAGCCATTAGTGACTATAAATGGCCTTTTCTTGTCAATCGATCACTTTCACTTCACGTTTCTCAAGGTAAATATTCAATTATAATATGTTTTACTGAAAAATGTAAAAAAATTCAACTTTAAATTAATAACGAGATTATAAAACCATTTAAAGAGGGGAATAAGGCTTTCGAAGGTAAGAGTGACTGTAAATGGACTTTTCTTGTCAATTGATGGCTTTCGCTTCACGTTTCCTGAGGTAAACATTCAATTACAATCTGTCTGAATGAAAAATGTAAAAAAATACAAGTTAAAATCAATAATATGATTATAAAACCCTTTAAGGCGAGTAATAAGGCTTTTGAAGTCATGAGTGAGCATAAATGGCCTTTTCTTGTCAATCGATCGCTTTCACCTCACGTTTCTCAAGGTAAACAGTCAATTTTAATCTGTTTTAATGAAAAATGTAAAAAAATTCAGTTTAAAATTAATAACGAGATCATAAAACCGTTTAAAGAGGGGAATAAGGCTTTCCAACGCATGAGTGACTGCAAATTGACTTTTCTTTTCAATGGATGGCTTTCGCTTCACGTTTCCTGAGGTAAAAATTCAATTAAAATCAGTCTTAATGAAAAATATAAAAAATTCAACTTTAAATTAATAACGACATCATAAAACCATTTAAAGATGGGAATAAGGCTTTCGAAGGCATGAGTGACTGCAAATGAACTTTTCTTGTCAATGGATAGCTTTTGTTTTATGTTTCTCGAGGTAAACATTCAATTACAATCTGTCTTAATGAAAAATGTAAAAAAATACAAGTTAAAATCGATAATAAGATTATAAAACCCTTTAAGGCGAGTAATAAGGCTTTTGAAGCCATGAGTGACTATAAAAGGCCTTTTCTTGTCAATCGATTGCTTTCAACTCACGTTTCTCAAGGTAAATATTCAATTATAATATGTTTTAATGAAAAATGTAAAAAAATTCAACTTTAAATTAATAACGAGATTATAAAACCATTTAAAGAGGGGAATAAGGCTTTCGAAGGTAAGAGTGACTGTAAATGGACTTTTCTTGTCAATTGATGGCTTTCGCTTCACGTTTCCTGAGGTAAACATTCAATTACAATCTGTCTGAATGAAAAATGTAAAAAAATACAAGTTAAAATCAATAATATGATTATAAAACCCTTTAAGGCGAGTAATAAGGCTTTTGAAGTCATGAGTGACTATAAATGGCCTTTTCTTGTCAATCGATCGCTTTCACCTCACGTTTCTCAAGGTAAACAGTCAATTTTAATCTGTTTTAATGAAAAATGTAAAAAAATTCAGTTTAAAATTAATAACGAGATCATAAAACCGTTTAAAGAGGGGAATAAGGCTTTCCAAGGCATGAGTGATTGCAAATTGACTTTTCTTTTCAATGGATGGCTTTCGCTTCGCGTTTCCTGAGGTAAATATTCAATTACAATCTGTCTTAATGAGAAATATAAAAAATTCAACTTTAAATTAATAACGACATCATAAAACCATTTAAAGATGGGAATAAGGCTTTCGAAGGCATGAGTGACTGCAAATGAACTTTTCTTGTCAATGGATAGCTTTCGTTTTACGTTTCTCTAGGTAAACATTCAATTACAATCTGTCTTAATGAAAAATGTAAAAAAATACAAGTTAAAATCGATAATAAGATTATAAAACCCTTTAAGGCGAGTAATAAGGCTTTTGAAGCCATGAGTGACTATAAAAGGCCTTTTCTTGTCAATCGATTGCTTTCAACTCACGTTCCTCAAGGTAAATATTCAATTATAATATGTTTTACTGAAAAATGTAAAAAAATTCAACTTTAAATTAATAACGAGATTATAAAACCATTTAAAGAGGGGAATAAGGCTTTCGAAGGTAAGAGTAACTGTAAATGGACTTTTCTTGTCAATTGATGGCTTTCGCTTCACGTTTCCTGAGGTAAACATTCAATTACAATCTGTCTGAATGAAAAATGTAAAAAAATACAAGTTAAAATCAATAATATGATTATAAAACCCTTTAAGGCGAGTAATAAGGCTTTTGAAGTCATGAGTGACTATAAATGGCCTTTTCATGTCAATCGATCGCTTTCACCTCACGTTTCTCAAGGTAAACAGTCAATTTTAATCTGTTTTAATGAAAAATGTAAAAAAATTCAGTTTAAAATTAATAACGAGATCATAAAACCGTTTAAAGAGGGGAATAAGGCTTTCCAAGGCATGAGTGACTGCAAATTGACTTTTCTTTTCAATGGATGGCTTTCGCTTCACGTTTCCTGAGGTAAATATTCAATTACAATCTGTCTTAATGAGAAATATAAAAAATTCAACTTTAAATTAATAACGACATCATAAAACCATTTAAAGATGGGAATAAGGCTTTCGAAGGCATGAGTGACTGCAAATGAACTTTTCTTGTCAATGGATAGCTTTCGTTTTACGTTTCTCGAGGTAAACATTCAATTACAATCTGTCTTAATGAAAAATGTAAAAAAATACAAGTTAAAATCGATAATAAGATTATAAAACCCTTTAAGGCGAGTAATAAGGCTTTTGAAGCCATGAGTGACTATAAAAGGCCTTTTCTTGTCAATCGATTGCTTTCAACTCACGTTTCTCAAGGTAAATATTAAATTATAATATGTTTTAATGAAAAATGTAAAAAAATTCAACTTTAAATTAATAACGAGATTATAAAACCATTTAAAGAGGGGAATAAGGCTTTCGAAGGTAAGAGTAACTGTAAATGGACTTTTCTTGTCAATTGATGGCTTTCGCTTCACGTTTCCTGAGGTAAACATTCAATTACAATCTGTCTGAATGAAAAATGTAAAAAAATACAAGTTAAAATCAATAATATGATTATAAAACCCTTTAAGGCGAGTAATAAGGCTTTTGAAGTCATGAGTGACTATAAATGGCCTTTTCATGTCAATCGATCGCTTTCACCTCACGTTTCTCAAGGTAAACAGTCAATTTTAATCTGTTTTAATGAAAAATGTAAAAAAATTCAGTTTAAAATTAATAACGAGATCATAAAACCGTTTAAAGAGGGGAATAAGGCTTTCCAAGGCATGAGTGACTGCAAATTGACTTTTCTTTTCAATGGATGGCTTTCGCTTCACGTTTCCTGAGGTAAATATTCAATTACAATCTGTCTTAATGAGAAATATAAAAAATTCAACTTTAAATTAATAACGACATCATAAAACCATTTAAAGATGGGAATAAGGCTTTCGAAGGCATGAGTGACTGCAAATGAACTTTTCTTGTCAATGGATAGCTTTCGTTTTACGTTTCTCGAGGTAAACATTCAATTACAATCTGTCTTAATGAAAAATGTAAAAAAATACAAGTTAAAATCGATAATAAGATTATAAAACCCTTTAAGGCGAGTAATAAGGCTTTTGAAGCCATGAGTGACTATAAAAGGCCTTTCCTTGTCAATCGATTGCTTTCAACTCACGTTTCTCAAGGTAAATATTCAATTATAATATGTTTTAATGAAAAATGTAAAAAAATTCAACTTTAAATTAATAACGAGATTATAAAACCATTTAAAGAGGGGAATAAGGCTTTCGAAGGTAAGAGTGACTGTAAATGGACTTTTCTTGTCAATTGATGGCTTTCGCTTCACGTTTCCTGAGGTAAACATTCAATTACAATCTGTCTGAATGAAAAATGTAAAAAAATACAAGTTAAAATCAATAATATGATTATAAAACCCTTTAAGGCGAGTAATAAGGCTTTTGAAGTCATGAGTGACTATAAATGGCCTTTTCTTGTCAATCGATCGCTTTCACCTCACGTTTCTCAAGGTAAACAGTCAATTTTAATCTGTTTTAATAAAAAATGTAAAAAAATTCAGTTTAAAATTAATAACGAGATCATAAAACCGTTTAAAGAGGGGAATAAGGCTTTCCAAGGCATGCGTGATTGCAAATTGACTTTTCTTTTCAATGGATGGCTTTCGCTTCACGTTTCCTGAGGTAAATATTCAATTACAATCTGTCTTAATGAGAAATATAAAAAATTCAACTTTAAATTAATAACGACATCATAAAACCATTTAAAGATGGGAATAAGGCTTTCGAAGGCATGAGTGACTGCAAATGAACTTTTCTTGTCAATGGATAGCTTTCGTTTTACGTTTCTCGAGGTAAACATTCAATTACAATCTGTCTTAATGAAAAATGTAAAAAAATACAAGTTAAAATCGATAATAAGATTATAAAACCCTTTAAGGCGAGTAATAAGGCTTTTGAAGCCATGAGTGACTATAAAAGGCCTTTTCTTGTCAATCGATTGCTTTCAACTCACGTTTCTCAAGGTAAATATTCAATTATAATATGTTTTACTGAAAAATGTAAAAAAATTCAACTTTAAATTAATAACGAGATTATAAAACCATTTAAAGAGGGGAATAAGGCTTTCGAAGGTAAGAGTAACTGTAAATGGACTTTTCTTGTCAATTGATGGCTTTCGCTTCACGTTTCCTGAGGTAAACATTCAATTACAATCTGTCTGAATGAAAAATGTAAAAAAATACAAGTTAAAATCAATAATATGATTATAAAACCCTTTAAGGCGAGTAATAAGGCTTTTGAAGTCATGAGTGACTATAAATGGCCTTTTCTTGTCAATCGATCGCTTTCACCTCACGTTTCTCAAGGTAAACAGTCAATTTTAATCTGTTTTAATGAAAAATGTAAAAAAATTCAGTTTAAAATTAATAACGAGATCATAAAACCGTTTAAAGAGGGGAATAAGGCTTTCCAAGGCATGAGTGACTGCAAATTGACTTTTCTTTTCAATGGATGGCTTTCGCTTCACGTTTCCTGAGGTAAATATTCAATTACAATCTGTCTGAATGAGAAATATAAAAAATTCAACTTTAAATTAATAACGACATCATAAAACCATTTAAAGATGGGAATAAGGCTTTCGAAGGCATGAGTGACTGCAAATGAACTTTTCTTGTCAATGGATAGCTTTCGTTTTACGTTTCTCGAGGTAAACATTCAATTACAATCTGTCTTAATGAAAAATGTAAAAAAATACAAGTTAAAATCGATAATAAGATTATAAAACCCTTTAAGGCGAGTAATAAGGCTTTTGAAGCCATGAGTGACTATAAAAGGCCTTTTCTTGTCAATCGATTGCTTTCAACTCACGTTTCTCAAGGTAAATATTCAATTATAATATGTTTTAATGAAAAATGTAAAAAAATTCAACTTTAAATTAATAACGAGATTATAAAACCATTTAAAGAGGGGAATAAGGCTTTCGAAGGTAAGAGTGACTGTAAATGGACTTTTCTTGTCAATTGATGGCTTTCGCTTCACGTTTCCGGAGGTAAACATTCAATTACAATCTGTCTTAACGAAAAATGTAAAAAAATACAAGTTAAAATCAATAATAAGATTATAAAACCCTTTAAGGCGAGTAATAAGGTTTTTGAAGCCATGAGTGACTATAAATGGCCTTTTCTTGTCACTCGATTGCTTTCACTTCACGTTTCTCAAGGTAAATATTCAATTATAATATGTTTTAATGAAAAAGGTAAAAAAATTCAACTTTAAATTAATAACGAGATTATAAAACCATTTAAAGAGGGGAATAAGGCTTTCGAAGGTAAGAGTGACTGTAAATGGACTTTTCTTGTCAATTGATGGCTTTCGCTTCACGTTCCCTGAGGTAAACATTCAATTACAATCTGTCTTAATGAAAAATGTAAAAAAATACAAGTTAAAATCAATAATAAGATTATAAAACCCTTTAAGGCGAGTAATAAGGCTTTTGAAGCCATGAGTGACTATAAATGGCCTTTTCTTGTCAATCGATCGCTTTCACTTCACGTTTCTCAAGGTAAATATTCAATTTTAATTTGTTTTAATGAAAAATGTAAAAAAATTCAACTTTAAACCAATAACGAGATTATAAAACCATTTAAAGAGGGGAATAAGGCTTTCGAAGGTAAGAGTGACTGTAAATGGACTTTTGTTGGCAATTGATGGCTTTCGCTTCACGTTCCCTGAGGTAAACATTCAATTACAATCTGTCTTAATGAAAAATGTTAAAAAATACAAGTTAAAATCAATAATAAGATTATAAAACCCTTTAAGGCGAGTAATAAGGCTTTTGAAGCCATGAGTGACTATAAATGGCCTTTTCTTGTCAATCGATCGCTTTCACTTCACGTTTCTCAAGGTAAATATTCAATTATAATATGTTTTACTGAAAAATGTAAAAAAATTCAACTTTAAATTAATAACGAGATTATAAAACCATTTAAAGAGTGGAATAAGGCTTTCGAAGGTAAGAGTGACTGTAAATGGACTTTTCTTGTCAATTGATGGCTTTCGCTTCACGTTTCCTGAGGTAAACATTCAATTACAATCTGTCTGAATGAAAAATGTAAAAAAATACAAGTTAAAATCAATAATATGATTATAAAACCCTTTAAGGCGAGTAATAAGGCTTTTGAAGTCATGAGTGACTATAAATGGCCTTTTCTTGTCAATCGATCGCTTTCACCTCACGTTTCTCAAGGTAAACAGTCAATTTTAATCTGTTTTAATGAAAAATGTAAAAAAATTCAGTTTAAAATTTATAACGAGATCATAAAAACGTTTAAAGAGGGGAATAAGGCTTTCCAAGGCATGAGTGACTGCAAATTGACTTTTCTTTTCAATGGATGGCTTTCGCTTCACGTTTCCTGAGGTAAATATTCAATTACAATCTGTCTTAATGAAAAATATAAAAAATTCAACTTTAAATTAATAACGACATCATAAAACCATTTAAAGATGGGAATAAGGCTTTCGAAGGCATGAGTGACTGCAAATGAACTTTTCTTGTCAATGGATAGCTTTCGTTTTACGTTTCTCGAGGTAAACATTCAATTACAATCTGTCTTAATGAAAAATGTAAAAAAATACAAGTTAAAATCGATAATAAGATTATAAAACCCTTTAAGGCGAGTAATAAGGCTTTTGAAACCATGAGTGACTATAAAAGGCATTTTCTTGTCAATCGATTGCTTTCAACTCACGTTTCTCAAGGTAAATATTCAATTATAATATGTTTTAATGAAAAATGTAAAAAAATTCAACTTTAAATTAATAACGAGATTATAAAACCATTTAAAGAGGGGAATAAGGCTTTCGAAGGTAAGAGTGACTGTAAATGGACTTTTCTTGTCAATTGATGGCTTTCGCTTCACGTTTCCGGAGGTAAACATTCAATTACAATCTGTCTTAACGAAAAATGTAAAAAAATACAAGTTAAAATCAATAATAAGATTATAAAACCCTTTAAGGCAAGTAATAAGGCTTTTGAAGCCATGAGTGACTATAAATGGCCTTTTCTTGTCACTCGATTGCTTTCACTTCACGTTTCTCAAGGTAAATATTCAATTATAATATGTTTTAATGAAAAAGGTAAAAAAATTCAACTTTAAATTAATAACGAGATTATAAAACCATTTAAAGAGGGAAATAAGGCTTTCGAAGGTAAGAGTGACTGTAAATGGACTTTTCTTGTCAATTGATGGCTTTCGCTTCACGTTCCCAGAGGTAAACATTCAATTACAATCTGTCTTAATGAAAAATGTGAAAAAATACAAGTTAAAATCAATAATAAGATTATAAACCCCTTTAAGGCGAGTAATAAGGCTTTTGAAGCCATGAGTGACTATAAATGGCCTTTTCTTGTCAATCGATCGCTTTCACTTCACGTTTCTCAAGGTAAATATTTAATTATAATATGTTTTAATGAAAAATGTAAAAAAATTCAACTTTAAACCAATAACGAGATTATAAAACCATTTAAAGAGGGGAATAAGGCTTTCGAAGGTAAGAGTGACTGTAAATGGACTTTTCTTGGCAATTGATGGCTTTCGCTTCACGTTCCCTGAGGTAAACATTCAATTACAATCTGTCTTAATGAAAAATGTTAAAAAATACAAGTTAAAATCAATAATAAGATTATAAAACCCTTTAAGGCGAGTAATAAGGCTTTTGAAGCCATGAGTGACTATAAATGGCCTTTTCTTGTCAATCGATCGCTTTCACTTCACGTTTCTCAAGGTAAATATTCAATTATAATATGTTTTACTGAAAAATGTAAAAAAATTCAACTTTAAATTAATAACGAGATTATAAAACCATTTAAAGAGGGGAATAAGGCTTTCGAAGGTAAGAGTGACTGTAAATGGACTTTTCTTGTCAATTGATGGCTTTCGCTTCACGTTTCCTGAGGTAAACATTCAATTACAATCTGACTGAATGAAAAATGTAAAAAAATACAAGTTAAAATCAATAATATGATTATAAAACCCTTTAAGGCGAGTAATAAGGCTTTTGAAGTCATGAGTGACTATAAATGGCCTTTTCTTGTCAATCGATCGCTTTCACCTCACGTTTCTCAAGGTAAACAGTCAATTTTAATCTGTTTTAATGAAAAATGTAAAAAAATTCAGTTTAAAATTAATAACGAGATCATAAAACCGTTTAAAGAGGGGAATAAGGCTTTCCAAGGCATGAGTGACTGCAAATTGACTTTTCTTTTCAATGGATGGCTTTCGCTTCACGTTTCCTGAGGTAAATATTCAATTACAATCTGTCTTAATGAAAAATATAAAAAATTCAACTTTAAATTAATAACGACATCATAAAACCATTTAAAGATGGGAATAAGGCTTTCGAAGGCATGAGTGACTGCAAATGAACTTTTCTTGTCAATGGATAGCTTTCGTTTTACGTTTCTCGAGGTAAACATTCAATTACAATCTGTCTTAATGAAAAATGTAAAAAAATACAAGTTAAAATCGATAATAAGATTATAAAACCCTTTAAGGCGAGTAATAAGGCTTTTGAAGCCATGAGTGACTATAAAAGGCCTTTTCTTGTCAATCGATTGCTTTCAACTCACGTTTCTCAAGGTAAATATTCAATTATAATATGTTTTAATGAAAAATGTAAAAAAATTCAACTTTAAATTAATAACGAGATTATAAAACCATTTAAAGAGGGGAATAAGGCTTTCGAAGGTAAGAGTGACTGTAAATGGACTTTTCTTGTCAATTGATGGCTTTCGCTACACGTTTCCTGAGGTAAACATTCAATTACAATCTGTCTGAATGAAAAATGTAAAAAAATACAAGTTAAAATCAATAATATGATTATAAAACCCTTTAAGGCGAGTAATAAGGCTTTTGAAGTCATGAGTGACTATAAATGGCCTTTTCTTGTCAATCGATCGCTTTCACCTCACGTTTCTCAAGGTAAACAGTCAATTTTAATCTGTTTTAATGAAAAATGTAAAAAAATTCAGTTTAAAATTAATAACGAGATCATAAAACCGTTTAAAGAGGGGAATAAGGCTTTCCAAGGCATGAGTGACTGCAAATTGACTTTTCTTTTCAATGGATGGCTTTCGCTTCACGTTTCCTGAGGTAAATATTCAATTACAATCTGTCTTAATGAAAAATATAAAAAATTCAACTTTAAATTAATAACGACATCATAAAACCATTTAAAGATGGGAATAAGGCTTTCGAAGGCATGAGTGACTGCAAATGAACTTTTCTTGTCAATGGATAGCTTTCATTTTACGTTTCTCGAGGTAAACATTCAATTACAATCTGTCTTAATGAAAAATGTAAAAAAATACAAGTTAAAATCGATAATAAGATTATAAAACCCTTTAAGGCGAGTAATAAGGCTTTTGAAGCCATGAGTGACTATAAAAGGCCTTTTCTTGTCAATCGATTGCTTTCAACTCACGTTTCTCAAGGTAAATATTCAATTATAATATGTTTTACTGAAAAATGTAAAAAAATTCAACTTTAAATTAATAACGAGATTATAAAACCATTTAAAGAGGGGAATAAGGCTTTCGAAGGTAAGAGTGACTGTAAATGGACTTTTCTTGTCAATTGATGGCTTTCGCTTCACGTTTCCTGAGGTAAACATTTAATTACAATCTGTCTGAATGAAAAATGTAAAAAAATACAAGTTAAAATCAATAATATGATTATAAAACCCTTTAAGGCGAGTAATAAGGCTTTTGAAGTCATGAGTGACTATAAATGGCCTTTTCTTGTCAATCGATCGCTTTCACCTCACGTTTCTCAAGGTAAACAGTCAATTTTAATCTGTTTTAATGAAAAATGTAAAAAAATTCAGTTTAAAATTAATAACGAGATCATAAAACCGTTTAAAGAGGGGAATAAGGCTTTCCAAGGCATGAGTGACTGCAAATTGACTTTTCTTTTCAATGGATGGCTTTCGCTTCACGTTTCCTGAGGTAAATATTCAATTACAATCTGTCTTAATGAGAAATATAAAAAATTCAACTTTAAATTAATAACGACATCATAAAACCATTTAAAGATGGGAATAAGGCTTTCGAAGGCATGAGTGACTGCAAATGAACTTTTCTTGTCAATGGATAGCTTTCGTTTTACGTTTCTCGAGGTAAACATTCAATTACAATCTGTCTTAATGAAAAATGTAAAAAAATACAAGTTAAAATCGATAATAAGATTATAAAACCCTTTAAGGTGAGTAATAAGGCTTTTGAAGCCATGAGTGACTATAAAAGGCCTTTTCTTGTCAATCGATTGCTTTCAACTCACGTTTCTCAAGGTAAATATTCAATTATAATATGTTTTAATGAAAAATGTAAAAAAATTCAACTTTAAATTAATAACGAGATTATAAAACCATTTAAAGAGGGGAATAAGGCTTTCGAAGGTAAGAGTGACTGTAAATGGACTTTTCTTGTCAATTGATGGCTTTCGCTTCACGTTTCCTGAGGGAAACATTCAATTACAATCTGTCTTAATGAAAAATGTAAAAAATCACAAGTTAAAATCGATAATAAGATTATAATTCCCTTTAAGGCGAGTAATAAGGCTTTTGAAGCCATGAGTGACTATAAAAGGCCTTTTCTTGTCAATCGATTGCTTTCAACTCACGTTTCTCAAGGTAAATATTCAATTATAATATGTTTTAATGAAAAATGTTAAAAAATTCAACTTTAAATTAATAACGAGATTATAAAACCATTTAAAGAGGGGAATAAGGCTTTCGAAGGTAAGAGTGACTGTAAATGGACTTTTCTTGTCAATTGATGGCTTTCGCTTCACGTTTCCTGAGGTAAACATTTAATTACAATCTGTCTGAATGAAAAATGTAAAAAAATACAAGTTAAAATCAATAATATGATTATAAAACCCTTTAAGGCGAGTAATAAGGCTTTTGAAGTCATGAGTGACTATAAATGGCCTTTTCTTGTCAATCGATCGCTTTCACCTCACGTTTCTCAAGGTAAACAGTCAATTTTAATCTGTTTTAATGAAAAATGTAAAAAAATTCAGTTTAAAATTAATAACGAGATCATAAAACCGTTTAAAGAGGGGAATAAGGCTTTCCAAGGCATGAGTGACTGCAAATTGACTTTTCTTTTCAATGGATGGCTTTCGCTTCACGTTTCCTGAGGTAAATATTCAATTACAATCTGTCTTAATGAGAAATATAAAAAATTCAACTTTAAATTAATAACGACATCATAAAACCATTTAAAGATGGGAATAAGGCTTTCGAAGGCATGAGTGACTGCAAATGAACTTTTCTTGTCAATGGATAGCTTTCGTTTTACGTTTCTCGAGGTAAACATTCAATTACAATCTGTCTTAATGAAAAATGTAAAAAAATACAAGTTAAAATCGATAATAAGATTATAAAACCCTTTAAGGCGAGTAATAAGGCTTTTGAAGCCATGAGTGACTATAAAAGGTATTTTCTTATCAATCGATTGCTTTCAACTCACGTTTCTCAAGGTAAATATTCAATTATAATATGTTTTACTGAAAAATGTAAAAAAATTCAACTTTAAATTAATAACGAGATTATAAAACCATTTAAAGAGGGGAATAAGGCTTTCGAAGGTAAGAGTGACTGTAAATGGACTTTTCTTGTCAATTGATGGCTTTCGCTTCACGTTTCCTGAGGTAAACATTTAATTACAATCTGTCTGAATGAAAAATGTAAAAAAATACAAGTTAAAATCAATAATATGATTATAAAACCCTTTAAGGCGAGTAATAAGGCTTTTGAAGTCATGAGTGACTATAAATGGCCTTTTCTTGTCAATCGATCGCTTTCACCTCACGTTTCTCAAGGTAAACAGTCAATTTTAATCTGTTTTAATGAAAAATGTAAAAAAATTCAGTTTAAAATTAATAACGAGATCATAAAACCGTTTAAAGAGGGGAATAAGGCTTTCCAAGGCATGAGTGACTGTAAATGGACTTTTCTTTTCAATGGATGGCTTTCGCTTCACGTTTCCTGAGGTAAATATTCAATTACAATCTGTCTTAATGAGAAATATAAAAAATTCAACTTTAAATTAATAACGACATCATAAAACCATTTAAAGATGGGAATAAGGCTTTCGAAGGTATGAGTGACTGCAAATGAACTTTTCTTGTCAATGGATAGCTTTCGTTTTACGTTTCTCGAGGTAAACATTCAATTACAATCTGTCTTAATGAAAAATGTAAAAAAATACAAGTTAAAATCGATAATAAGATTATAAAACCCTTTAAGGTGAGTAATAAGGCTTTTGAAGCCATGAGTGACTATAAAAGGCCTTTTCTTGTCAATTGATGGCTTTCGCTTCACGTTTCCTGAGGTAAACATTCAATTACAATCTGTCTTAATGAAAATAGTAAAAAAATACAAGTTAAAATCCATAATAAGATTATAAAACCCTTTAAGGCGAGGAATAAGGCTTTTGAAGCCATTAGTGACTATCAATGGCCTTTTCTTGTCAATCGATCACTTTCACCTCACGTTTCTCAAGGTAAACAGTCGATTTTAATCTGTTTTAATAAAAAATGTAGAAAAATTCAATTTAAAATTAATAACGAGATTATAAAACCATTTAAAGAGGGGAATAAGGCTTTCGAAGGCATGAGTGACTGCAAATGGACTTTTCTTGTCAATGGATGGCTTTCACTTCACGTTTTTCGAGGTAAACATTCAATTACAATCTGTCTTAATGAAAAATGTAAAAAAATAAAAGTTAAAATCGATAATAAGATTATAAAACCCTTTAAGGCGAGTAATAAGGCTTTTGAAGCCATGAGTGACTATAAATGACCTTTTCTTATCAATCGATCACTTGCACTTCACGTTTCTCAAGGTAAACATTCAATTATAATATCTTTTAATGAAAAATGTAATAAAATTTAGCTTTAAATTAATAACAAGATTATAAAACCATTTAAAGAGGGGAATAAGGCTTTCGAAGGCATGAGTGACTGCAAATGGACTTTTCTTGTCAATGGATAGCTTTCGTTTCACGTTTCTCGAGGTAAACATTCAATTACAATCTGTCTTAATAAAAAATGTAAAAGAATACGAGTTAAAATCGATAATAAGATTATAAAACCCTTTAAGGCGAGTAATAAGGCTTTTGAAGCCATGAGTGACTATAAATGGCCTTTTCTTGTCAATCGATCGCTTTCACTTCACGTTTCTCAAGGTAAACAGTCAATTTTAATCTGTTTTAATGAAAAATGTAAAAAAATTCAGTTTAAAATTAATAACGAGATCATAAAACCGTTTAAAGAGGGGAATAAGGCTTTCCAAGGCATGAGTGACTGCAAATTGACTTTTCTTTTCAATGGATGGCTTTCGCTTCACGTTCCCTGAGGTAAACATTCAATTACAATCTGTCTTAATGAAAAATGTTAAAAAATACAAGTTAAAATCAATAATAAGATTATAAAACCCTTTAAGGCGAGTAATAAGGCTTTTGAAGCCATGAGTGACTATAAATGGCCTTTTCTTGTCAATCAATCGCTTTCACTTCACGTTTCTCAAGGTAAATATTCAATTATAATATGTTTTACTGAAAAATGTAAAAAAATTCAACTTTAAATTAATAACGAGATTATAAAACCATTTAAAGAGGGGAATAAGGCTTTCGAAGGTAAGAGTGACTGTAAATGGACTTTTCTTGTCAATTGATGGCTTTCGCTTCACGTTTCCTGAGGTAAACATTCAATTACAATCTGACTGAATGAAAAATGTAAAAAAATACAAGTTAAAATCAATAATATGATTATAAAACCCTTTAAGGCGAGTAATAAGGCTTTTGAAGTCATGAGTGACTATAAATGGCCTTTTCTTGACAATCGATCGCTTTCACCTCATGTTTCTCAAGGTAAACAGTCAATTTTAATCTGTTTTAATGAAAAATGTAAAAAAATTCAGTTTAAAATTAATAACGAGATCATAAAACCGTTTAAAGAGGGGAATAAGGCTTTCCAAGGCATGAGTGACTGCAAATTGACTTTTCTTTTCAATGGATGGCTTTCGCTTCACGTTTCCTGAGGTAAATATTCAATTACAATCTGTCTTAATGAAAAATATAAAAAATTCAACTTTAAATTAATAACGACATCATAAAACCATTTAAAGATGGGAATAAGGCTTTCGATGGCATGAGTGACTGCAAATGAACTTTTCTTGTCAATGGATAGCTTTCGTTTTACGTTTCTCGAGGTAAACATTCAATTACAATCTGTCTTAATGAAAAATGTAAAAAAATACAAGTTAAAATCGATAATAAGATTATAAAACCCTTTAAGGCGAGTAATAAGGCTTTTGAAGCCATGAGTGACTATAAAAGGCCTTTTCTTGTCAATCGATTGCTTTCAACTCACGTTTCTCAAGGTAAATATTCAATTATAATATGTTTTAATGAAAAATGTAAAAAAATTCAACTTTAAATTAATAACGAGATTATAAAACCATTTAAAGAGGGGAATAAGGCTTTCGAAGGTAAGAGTGACTGTAAATGGACTTTTCTTGTCAATTGATGGCTTTCGCTTCACGTTTCCTGAGGTAAACATTCAATTACAATCTGTCTGAATGAAAAATGTAAAAAAATACAAGTTAAAATCAATAATATGATTATAAAACCCTTTAAGGCGAGTAATAAGGCTTTTGAAGTCATGAGTGACTATAAATGGCCTTTTCTTGTCAATCGATCGCTTTCACCTCACGTTTCTCAAGGAAAACAGTCAATTTTAATCTGTTTTAATGAAAAATGTAAAAAAATTCAGTTTAAAATTAATAACGAGATCATAAAACCGTTTAAAGAGGGGAATAAGGCTTTCCAAGGCATGAGTGACTGCAAATTGACTTTTCTTTTCAATGGATGGCTTTCGCTTCACGTTTCCTGAGGTAAATATTCAATTACAATCAGTCTTAATGAAAAATATAAAAAATTCAACTTTAAATTAATAACGACATCATTAAACCATTTAAAGATGGGAATAAGGCTTTCGAAGGCATGAGTGACTGCAAATGAACTTTTCTTGTCAATGGATAGCTTTCGTTTTACGTTTCTCGAGGTAAACATTCAATTACAATCTGTCTTAATGAAAAATGTAAAAAAATACAAGTTAAAATCGATAATAAGATTATAAAACCCTTTAAGGCGAGTAATAAGGCTTTTGAAGCCATGAGTGACTATAAAAGGCCTTTTCTTGTCAATCGATTGCTTTCAACTCATGTTTCTCAAGGTAAATATTCAATTATAATATGTTTTACTGAAAAATGTAAAAAAATTCAACTTTAAATTAATAACGAGATTATAAAACCATTTAAAGAGGGGAATAAGGCTTTCGAAGGTAAGAGTGACTGTAAATGGACTTTTCTTGTCAATTGATGGCTTTTGCTTCACGTTTCCTGAGGTAAACATTCAATTACAATCTGTCTGAATGAAAAATGTAAAAAAATACAAGTGAAAATCAATAATATGATTATAAAACCCTTTAAGGCGAGTAATAAGGCTTTTGAAGTCATGAGTGACTATAAATGGCCTTTTCTTGTCAATCGATCGCTTTCACCTCACGTTTCTCAAGGTAAACAGTCAATTTTAATCTGTTTTAATGAAAAATGTAAAAAAATTCAGTTTAAAATTAATAACGAGATCATAAAACCGTTTAAAGAGGGGAATAAGGCTTTCCAAGGCATGAGTGATTGCAAATTGACTTTTCTTTTCAATGGATGGCTTTCGCTTCACGTTTCCTGAGGTAAATATTCAATTACAATCTGTCTTAATGAAAAATATAAAAAATTCAACTTTAAATTAAGAACGACATCATAAAACCATTTAAAGATGGGAATAAGGCTTTCGAAGGCATGAGTGACTGCAAATGAACTTTTCTTGTCAATGGATAGCTTTCGTTTTACGTTTCTCGAGGTAAACATTCAATTACAATCTGTCTTAATGAAAAATGTAAAAAAATACAAGTTAAAATCGATAATAAGATTATAAAACCCTTTAAGGTGAGTAATAAGGCTTTTGAAGCCACGAGTGACTATAAAAGGCCTTTTCTTGTCAATCGATTGCTTTCAACTCACGTTTCTCAAGGTAAATATTCAATTATAATATGTTTTAATGAAAAATGTAAAAAAATTCAACTTTAAATTAATAACGAGATTATAAAACCATTTAAAGAGGGGAATAAGGCTTTCGAAGGTAAGAGTGACTGTAAATGGACTTTTCTTGTCAATTGATGGCTTTCGCTTCACGTTTCCTGAGGGAAACATTCAATTACAATCTGTCTTAATGAAAAATGTAAAAAATCACAAGTTAAAATCGATAATAAGATTATAATTCCCTTTAAGGCGAGTAATAACGCTTTTGAAGCCATGAGTGACTATAAAAGGCCTTTTCTTGTCAATCGATTGCTTTCAACTCACGTTTCTCAAGGTAAATATTCAATTATAATATGTTTTAATGAAAAATGTTAAAAAATTCAACTTTAAATTAATAACGAGATTATAAAACCATTTAAAGAGGGGAATAAGGCTTTCGAAGGTAAGAGTGACTGTAAATGGACTTTTCTTGTCAATTGATGGCTTTCGCTTCACGTTTCCTGAGGTAAACATTTAATTACAATCTGTCTGAATGAAAAATGTAAAAAAATACAAGTTAAAATCAATAATATGATTATAAAACCCTTTAAGGCGAGTAATAAGGCTTTTGAAGTCATGAGTGACTATAAATGGCCTTTTCTTGTCAATCGATCGCTTTCACCTCACGTTTCTCAAGGTAAACAGTCAATTTTAATCTGTTTTAATGAAAAATGTAAAAAAATTCAGTTTAAAATTAATAACGAGATCATAAAACCGTTTAAAGAGGGGAATAAGGCTTTCCAAGGCATGAGTGACTGCAAATTGACTTTTCTTTTCAATGGATGGCTTTCGCTTCACGTTTCCTGAGGTAAATATTCAATTACAATCTGTCTTAATGAAAAATATAAAAAATTCAACTTTAAATTAAGAACGACATCATAAAACCATTTAAAGATGGGAATAAGGCTTTCGAAGGCATGAGTGACTGCAAATGAACTTTTCTTGTCAATGGATAGCTTTCGTTTTACGTTTCTCGAGGTAAACATTCAATTACAATCTGTCTTAATGAAAAATGTAAAAAAATACAAGTTAAAATCGATAATAAGATTATAAAACCCTTTAAGGTGAGTAATAAGGCTTTTGAAGCCATGAGTGACTATAAAAGGCCTTTTCTTGTCAATCGATTGCTTTCAACTCACGTTTCTCAAGGTAAATATTCAATTATAATATGTTTTAATGAAAAATGTAAAAAAATTCAACTTTAAATTAATAACGAGATTATAAAACCATTTAAAGAGGGGAATAAGGCTTTCGAAGGTAAGAGTGACTGTAAATGGACTTTTCTTGTCAATTGATGGCTTTCGCTTCACGTTTCCTGAGGGAAACATTCAATTACAATCTGTCTTAATGAAAAATGTAAAAAATCACAAGTTAAAATCGATAATAAGATTATAATTCCCTTTAAGGCGAGTAATAAGGCTTTTGAAGCCATGAGTAACTATAAAAGGCCTTTTCTTGTCAATCGATTGCTTTCAACTCACGTTTCTCAAGGTAAATATTCAATTATAATATGTTTTAATGAAAAATGTTAAAAAATTCAACTTTAAATTAATAACGAGATTATAAAACCATTTAAAGAGGGGAATAAGGCTTTCGAAGGTAAGAGTGACTGTAAATGGACTTTTCTTGTCAATTGATGGCTTTCGCTTCACGTTTCCTGAGGTAAACATTTAATTACAATCTGTCTGAATGAAAAATGTAAAAAAATACAAGTTAAAATCAATAATATGATTATAAAACCCTTTAAGGCGAGTAATAAGGCTTTTGAAGTCATGAGTGACTATAAATGGCCTTTTCTTGTCAATCGATCGCTTTCACCTCACGTTTCTCAAGGTAAACAGTCAATTTTAATCTGTTTTAATGAAAAATGTAAAAAAATTCAGTTTAAAATTAATAACGAGATCATAAAACCGTTTAAAGAGGGGAATAAGGCTTTCCAAGGCATGAGTGACTGCAAATTGACTTTTCTTTTCAATGGATGGCTTTCGCTTCACGTTTCCTGAGGTAAATATTCAATTACAATCTGTCTTAATGAGAAATATAAAAAATTCAACTTTAAATTAATAACGACATCATAAAACCATTTAAAGATGGGAATAAGGCTTTCGAAGGCATGAGTGACTGCAAATGAACTTTTCTTGTCAATGGATAGCTTTCGTTTTACGTTTCTCGAGGTAAACATTCAATTACAATCTGTCTTAATGAAAAATGTAAAAAAATACAAGTTAAAATCGATAATAAGATTATAAAACCCTTTAAGGCGAGTAATAAGGCTTTTGAAGCCATGAGTGACTATAAAAGGTATTTTCTTATCAATCGATTGCTTTCAACTCACGTTTCTCAAGGTAAATATTCAATTATAATATGTTTTACTGAAAAATGTAAAAAAATTCAACTTTAAATTAATAACGAGATTATAAAACCATTTAAAGAGGGGAATAAGGCTTTCGAAGGTAAGAGTGACTGTAAATGGACTTTTCTTGTCAATTGATGGCTTTCGCTTCACGTTTCCTGAGGTAAACATTTAATTACAATCTGTCTGAATGAAAAATGTAAAAAAATACAAGTTAAAATCAATAATATGATTATAAAACCCTTTAAGGCGAGTTATAAGGCTTTTGAAGTCATGAGTGACTATAAATGGCCTTTTCTTGTCAATCGATCGCTTTCACCTCACGTTTCTCAAGGTAAACAGTCAATTTTAATCTGTTTTAATGAAAAATGTAAAAAAATTCAGTTTAAAATTAATAACGAGATCATAAAACCGTTTAAAGAGGGGAATAAGGCTTTCCAAGGCATGAGTGACTGTAAATGGACTTTTCTTTTCAATGGATGGCTTTCGCTTCACGTTTCCTGAGGTAAATATTCAATTACAATCTGTCTTAATGAGAAATATAAAAAATTCAACTTTAAATTAATAACGACATCATAAAACCATTTAAAGATGGGAATAAGGCTTTCGAAGGTATGAGTGACTGCAAATGAACTTTTCTTGTCAATGGATAGCTTTCGTTTTACGTTTCTCGAGGTAAACATTCAATTACAATCTGTCTTAATGAAAAATGTAAAAAAATACAAGTTAAAATCGATAATAAGATTATAAAACCCTTTAAGGTGAGTAATAAGGCTTTTGAAGCCATGAGTGACTATAAAAGGCCTTTTCTTGTCAATTGATGGCTTTCGCTTCACGTTTCCTGAGGTAAACATTCAATTACAATCTGTCCTAATGAAAATAGTAAAAAAATACAAGTTAAAATCCATAATAAGATTATAAAACCCTTTAAGGCGAGTAATAAGGCTTTTGAAGCCATTAGTGACTATCAATGGCCTTTTCTTGTCAATCGATCACTTTCACCTCACGTTTCTCAAGGTAAACAGTCGATTTTAATCTGTTTTAATAAAAAATGTAGAAAAATTCAATTTAAAATTAATAACGAGATTATAAAACCATTTAAAGAGGGGAATAAGGCTTTCGAAGGCATGAGTGACTGCAAATGGACTTTTCTTGTCAATGGATGGCTTTCACTTCACGTTTTTCGAGGTAAACATTCAATTACAATCTGTCTTAATGAAAAATGTAAAAAAATACAAGTTAAAATCGATAATAAGATTATAAAACCCTTTAAGGCGAGTAATAAGGCTTTTGAAGCCATGAGTGACTATAAATGACCTTTTCTTATCAATCGATCACTTGCACTTCACGTTTCTCAAGGTAAACATTCAATTATAATATCTTTTAATGAAAAATGTAATAAAATTTAGCTTTAAATTAATAACAAGATTATAAAACCATTTAAAGAGGGGAATAAGGCTTTCGAAGGCATGAGTGACTGCAAATGGACTTTTCTTGTCAATGGATAGCTTTCGTTTCACGTTTCTTGAGGTAAACATTCAATTACAATCTGTCTTAATAAAAAATGTAAAAGAATACGAGTTAAAATCGATAATAAGATTATAAAACCCTTTAAGGCGAGTAATAAGGCTTTTGAAGCCATGAGTGACTATAAATGGCCTTTTCTTGTCAATCGATCGCTTTCACTTCACGTTTCTCAAGGTAAACAGTCAATTTTAATCTGTTTTAATGAAAAATGTAAAAAAATTCAGTTTAAAATTAATAACGAGATCATAAAACCGTTTAAAGAGGGGAATAAGGCTTTCCAAGGCATGAGTGATTGCAAATTGACTTTTCTTTTCAATGGATGGCTTTCGCTTCACGTTCCCTGAGGTAAACATTCAATTACAATCTGTCTTAATGAAAAATGTTAAAAAATACAAGTTAAAATCAATAATAAGATTATAAAACCCTTTAAGGCGAGTAATAAGGCTTTTGAAGCCATGAGTGACTATAAATGGCCTTTTCTTGTCAATCAATCGCTTTCACTTCACGTTTCTCAAGGTAAATATTCAATTATAATATGTTTTACTGAAAAATGTAAAAAAATTCAACTTTAAATTAATAACGAGATTATAAAACCATTTAAAGAGGGGAATAAGGCTTTCGAAGGTAAGAGTGACTGTAAATGGACTTTTCTTGTCAATTGATGGCTTTCGCTTCACGTTTCCTGAGGTAAACATTCAATTACAATCTGACTGAATGAAAAATGTAAAAAAATACAAGTTAAAATCAATAATATGATTATAAAACCCTTTAAGGCGAGTAATAAGGCTTTTGAAGTCATGAGTGACTATAAATGGCCTTTTCTTGACAATCGATCGCTTTCACCTCATGTTTCTCAAGGTAAACAGTCAATTTTAATCTGTTTTAATGAAAAATGTAAAAAAATTCAGTTTAAAATTAATAACGAGATCATAAAACCGTTTAAAGAGGGGAATAAGGCTTTCCAAGGCATGAGTGACTGCAAATTGACTTTTCTTTTCAATGGATGGCTTTCGCTTCACGTTTCCTGAGGTAAATATTCAATTACAATCTGTCTTAATGAAAAATATAAAAAATTCAACTTTAAATTAATAACGACATCATAAAACCATTTAAAGATGGGAATAAGGCTTTCGATGGCATGAGTGACTGCAAATGAACTTTTCTTGTCAATGGATAGCTTTCGTTTTACGTTTCTCGAGGTAAACATTCAATTACAATCTGTCTTAATGAAAAATGTAAAAAAATACAAGTTAAAATCGATAATAAGATTATAAAACCCTTTAAGGCGAGTAATAAGGCTTTTGAAGCCATGAGTGACTATAAAAGGCCTTTTCTTGTCAATCGATTGCTTTCAACTCACGTTTCTCAAGGTAAATATTCAATTATAATATGTTTTAATGAAAAATGTAAAAAAATTCAACTTTAAATTAATAACGAGATTATAAAACCATTTAAAGAGGGGAATAAGGCTTTCGAAGGTAAGAGTGACTGTAAATGGACTTTTCTTGTCAATTGATGGCTTTCGCTTCACGTTTCCTGAGGTAAACATTCAATTACAATCTGTCTGAATGAAAAATGTAAAAAAATACAAGTTAAAATCAATAATATGATTATAAAACCCTTTAAGGCGAGTAATAAGGCTTTTGAAGTCATGAGTGACTATAAATGGCCTTTTCTTGTCAATCGATCACTTTCACCTCACGTTTCTCAAGGAAAACAGTCAATTTTAATCTGTTTTAATGAAAAATGTAAAAAAATTCAGTTTAAAATTAATAACGAGATCATAAAACCGTTTAAAGAGGGGAATAAGGCTTTCCAAGGCATGAGTGACTGCAAATTGACTTTTCTTTTCAATGGATGGCTTTCGCTTCACGTTTCCTGAGGTAAATATTCAATTACAATCAGTCTTAATGAAAAATATAAAAAATTCAACTTTAAATTAATAACGACATCATTAAACCATTTAAAGATGGGAATAAGGCTTTCGAAGGCATGAGTGACTGCAAATGAACTTTTCTTGTCAATGGATAGCTTTCGTTTTACGTTTCTCGAGGTAAACATTCAATTACAATCTGTCTTAATGAAAAATGTAAAAAAATACAAGTTAAAATCGATAATAAGATTATAAAACCCTTTAAGGCGAGTAATAAGGCTTTTGAAGCCATGAGTGACTATAAAAGGCCTTTTCTTGTCAATCGATTGCTTTCAACTCATGTTTCTCAAGGTAAATATTCAATTATAATATGTTTTACTGAAAAATGTAAAAAAATTCAACTTTAAATTAATAACGAGATTATAAAACCATTTAAAGAGGGGAATAAGGCTTTCGAAGGTAAGAGTGACTGTAAATGGACTTTTCTTGTCAATTGATGGCTTTTGCTTCACGTTTCCTGAGGTAAACATTCAATTACAATCTGTCTGAATGAAAAATGTAAAAAAATACAAGTGAAAATCAATAATATGATTATAAAACCCTTTAAGGCGAGTAATAAGGCTTTTGAAGTCATGAGTGACTATAAATGGCCTTTTCTTGTCAATCGATCGCTTTCACCTCACGTTTCTCAAGGTAAACAGTCAATTTTAATCTGTTTTAATGAAAAATGTAAAAAAATTCAGTTTAAAATTAATAACGAGATCATAAAACCGTTTAAAGAGGGGAATAAGGCTTTCCAAGGCATGAGTGACTGCAAATTGACTTTTCTTTTCAATGGATGGCTTTCGCTTCACGTTTCCTGAGGTAAATATTCAATTACAATCTGTCTTAATGAGAAATATAAAAAATTCAACTTTAAATTAAGAACGACATCATAAAACCATTTAAAGATGGGAATAAGGCTTTCGAAGGCATGAGTGACTGCAAATGAACTTTTCTTGTCAATGGATAGCTTTCGTTTTACGTTTCTCGAGGTAAACATTCAATTACAATCTGTCTTAATGAAAAATGTAAAAAAATACAAGTTAAAATCGATAATAAGATTATAAAACCCTTTAAGGCGAGTAATAAGGCTTTTGAAGCCATGAGTGACTATAAAAGGTATTTTCTTATCAATCGATTGCTTTCAACTCACGTTTCTCACGGTAAATATTCAATTATAATATGTTTTACTGAAAAATGTAAAAAAATTCAACTTTAAATTAATAACGAGATTATAAAACCATTTAAAGAGGGGAATAAGGCTTTCGAAGGTAAGAGTGACTGTAAATGGACTTTTCTTGTCAATTGATGGCTTTCGCTTCACGTTTCCTGAGGTAAACATTCAATTACAATCTGTCTGAATGAAAAATGTAAAAAAATACAAGTTAAAATCAATAATATGATTATAAAACCCTTTAAGGCGAGTAATAAGGCTTTTGAAGTCATGAGTGACTATAAATGGCCTTTTCTTGTCAATCGATCGCTTTCACCTCACGTTTCTCAAGGAAAACAGTCAATTTTAATCTGTTTTAATGAAAAATGTAAAAAAATTCAGTTTAAAATTAATAACGAGATCATAAAACCGTTTAAAGAGGGGAATAAGGCTTTCCAAGGCATGAGTGACTGCAAATTGACTTTTCTTTTCAATGGATGGCTTTCGCTTCACGTTTCCTGAGGTAAATATTCAATTACAATCAGTCTTAATGAAAAATATAAAAAATTCAACTTTAAATTAATAACGACATCATAAAACCATTTAAAGATGGGAATAAGGCTTTCGAAGGCATGAGTGACTGCAAATGAACTTTTCTTGTCAATGGATAGCTTTCGTTTTACGTTTCTCGAGGTAAACATTCAATTACAATCTGTCTTAATGAAAAATGTAAAAAAATACAAGTTAAAATCGATAATAAGATTATAAAACCCTTTAAGGCGAGTAATAAGGCTTTTGAAGCCATGAGTGACTATAAAAGGCCTTTTCTTGTCAATCGATTGCTTTCAACTCATGTTTCTCAAGGTAAATATTCAATTATAATATGTTTTACTGAAAAATGTAAAAAAATTCAACTTTAAATTAATAACGAGATTATAAAACCATTTAAAGAGGGGAATAAGGCTTTCGAAGGTAAGAGTGACTGTAAATGGACTTTTCTTGTCAATTGATGGCTTTTGCTTCACGTTTCCTGAGGTAAACATTCAATTACAATCTGTCTGAATGAAAAATGTAAAAAAATACAAGTGAAAATCAATAATATGATTATAAAACCCTTTAAGGCGAGTAATAAGGCTTTTGAAGTCATGAGTGACTATAAATGGCCTTTTCTTGTCAATCGATCGCTTTCACCTCACGTTTCTCAAGGTAAACAGTCAATTTTAATCTGTTTTAATGAAAAATGTAAAAAAATTCAGTTTAAAATTAATAACGAGATCATAAAACCGTTTAAAGAGGGGAATAAGGCTTTCCAAGGCATGAGTGACTGCAAATTGACTTTTCTTTTCAATGGATGGCTTTCGCTTCACGTTTCCTGAGGTAAATATTCAATTACAATCTGTCTTAATGAAAAATATAAAAAATTCAACTTTAAATTAAGAACGACATCATAAAACCATTTAAAGATGGGAATAAGGCTTTCGAAGGCATGAGTGACTGCAAATGAACTTTTCTTGTCAATGGATAGCTTTCGTTTTACGTTTCTCGAGGTAAACATTCAATTACAATCTGTCTTAATGAAAAATGTAAAAAAATACAAGTTAAAATCGATAATAAGATTATAAAACCCTTTAAGGCGAGTAATAAGGCTTTTGAAGCCATGAGTGACTATAAAAGGCCTTTTCTTGTCAATCGATTGCTTTCAACTCACATTTCTCAAGGTAAATATTCAATTATAATATGTTTTAATGAAAAATGTAAAAAAATTCAACTTTAAATTAATAACGAGATTATAAAACCATTTAAAGAGGGGAATAAGGCTTTCGAAGGTAAGAGTGACTGTAAATGGACTTTTCTTGTCAATTGATGGCTTTCGCTTCACGTTTCCTGAGGTAAACATTCAATTATAATCTGTCTGAATGAAAAATGTAAAAAAATACAAGTTAAAATCAATAATATGATTATAAAACCCTTTAAGGCGAGTAATAAGGCTTTTGAAGTCATGAGTGACTATAAATGGCCTTTTCTTGTCAATCGATCGCTTTCACCTCACGTTTCTCAAGGTAAACAGTCAATTTTAATCTGTTTTAATGAAAAATGTAAAAAAATTCAGTTTCAAATTAATAACGAGATCATAAAACCGTTTAAAGAGGGGAATAAGGCTTTCCAAGGCATGAGTGACTGCAAATTGACTTTTCTTTTCAATGGATGGCTTTCGCTTCACGTTTCCTGAGGTAAATATTCAATTACAATCTGTCTTAATGAGAAATATAAAAAATTCAACTTTAAATTAATAACGACATCATAAAACCATTTAAAGATGGGAATAAGGCTTTCGAAGGCATGAGTGACTGCAAATGAACTTTTCTTGTCAATGGATAGCTTTCGTTTTACGTTTCTCGAGGTAAACATTTAATTACAATCTGTCTTAATGAAAAATGTAAAAAAATACAAGTTAAAATCGATAATAAGATTATAAAACCCTTTAAGGCGAGTAATAAGGCTTTTGAAGCCATGAGTGACTATAAAAGGCCTTTTCTTGTCAATCGATTGCTTTCAACTCACGTTTCTCAAGGTAAATATTCAATTATAATATGTTTTAATGAAAAATGTAAAAAAATTCAACTTTAAATTAATAACGAGATTATAAAACCATTTAAAGAGGGGAATAAGGCTTTCGAAGGTAAGAGTGACTGTAAATGGACTTTTCTTGTCAATTGATGGCTTTCGCTTCACGTTTCCTGAGGTAAACATTCAATTACAATCTGTCTTATTGAAAATAGTAAAAAAATACAAGTTAAAATCCATAATAAGATTATAAAACCCTTTAAGGCGAGTAATAAGGCTTTTGAAGCCATTAGTGACTATAAATGGCCTTTTCTTGTCAATCGATCACTTTCACCTCACGTTTCTCAAGGTAAACAGTCGATTTTAATCTGTTTTAATAAAAAATGTAGAAAAATTCAATTTAAAATTAATAACGAGATTATAAAACCATTTAAAGAGGGGAATAAGGCTTTCGAAGGCATGAGTGACTGCAAATGGACTTTTCTTGTCAATGGATGGCTTTCACTTCACGTTTTCCGAGGTAAACATTCAATTACAATCTGTCTTAATGAAAAATGTAAAAAAATACAAGTTAAAATCGATAATAAGATTATAAAACCCTTTAAGGCGAGTAATAAGGCTTTTGAAGCCATGAGTGACTATAAATGACCTTTTCTTATCAATCGATCACTTTCACTTCACGTTTCTCAAGGTAAACATTCAATTATAATATCTTTTAATGAAAAATGTAATAAAATTTAGCTTTAAATTAATAACAAGATTATAAAACCATTTAAGGAGGGGAATAAGGCTTTCGAAGGCATGAGTGACTGCAAATGGACTTTTCTTGTCAATGGATAGCTTTCGTTTCACGTTTCTCGAGGTAAACATTCAATTACAATCTGTCTTAATAAAAAATGTAAAAGAATACGAGTTAAAATCGATAATAAGATTATAAAACCCTTTAAGGCGAGTAATAAGGCTTTTGAAGCCATGGGTGACTATAAAAGGCCTTTTCTTGTCAATCGATTGCTTTCACCTCACGTTTCTCAAGGTAAATATTCAATTATAATATGTTTTAATGAAAAATGTAAAAAAATTCAACTTTAAATTAATAACGAGATTATAAAACCATTTAAAGAGGGGAATAAGGCTTTCGAAGGTAAGAGTGACTGTAAATGGACTTTTCTTGTCAATTGATGGCTTTCGCTTCACGTTTCCTGAGGTAAACATTCAATTACAATCTGTCTTAATGAAAAATGTAAAAAAATACAAGTTAAAATCCATAATAAGATTATAAAACCCTTTAAGGCGAGTAATAAGGCTTTTGAGGCCATTAGTGACTATAAATGGCCTTTTCTTGTCAATCGATCACTTTCACCTCACGTTTCTCAAGGTAAACAGTCGATTTTAATCTGTTTTAATAAAAAATGTAGAAAAATTCAATTTAAAATTAATAACGAGATTATAAAACCATTTAAAAGGGGAATAAGGCTTTCGAAGGCATGAGTGACTGCAAATGGACTTTTCTTGTCAATGGATGGCTTTCACTTCACGTTTCCCGAGGTAAACATTCAATTACAATCTGTCTTAATGAAAAATGTAAAAAAATACAAGTTAAAATCGATAATAAGATTATAAAACCCTTTAAGGCGAGTAATAAGGCTTTTGAAGCCATGAGTGACTATAAATGACCTTTTCTTATCAATCGATCACTTTCATTTCACGTTTCTCAAGGTAAACATTCAATTATAATATCTTTTAATGAAAAATGTAATAAAATTTAGCTTTAAATTAATAACAAGATTATAAAACCATTTAAAGAGGGGAATAAGGCTTTCGAAGGCATGAGTGACTGCAAATGGACTTTTCTTGTCAATGGATAGCTTTCGTTTCACGTTTCTCGAGGTAAACATTCAATTACAATCTGTCTTAATGAAAAATGTAAAAAAATACAAGTTAAAATCGATAATAAGATTATAAAACCCTTTACGGCGAGTAATAAGGCTTTTGAAGCCATGGGTGACTATAAAAGGCCTTTTCTTGTCAATCGATTGCTTTCACCTCACGTTTCTCAAGGTAAATATTCAATTATAATATGTTTTAATGAAAAATGTAAAAAAATTAAACTTTAAATTAATAACGAGATTATAAAACCATTTAAAGAGGGGAATAAGGCTTTCGAAGGTAAGAGTGACTGTAAATGGACTTTTCTTGTCAATTGATGGCTTTCGCTTCACGTTTCCTGAGGTAAACATTCAATTACAATCTGTCTTAATGAAAAATGTAAAACAATACAAGTTAAAATCCATAATAAGATTATAAAACCCTTTAAGGCGAGTAATAAGGCTTTTGAAGCCATTAGTGACTATAAATGGCCTTTTCTTGTCAATCGATCACTTTCACCTCACGTTTCTCAAGGTAAACAGTCGATTTTAATCTGTTTTAATGAAAAATGTAGAAAAATTCAATTTAAAATTAATAACGAGATTATAAAACCATTTAAAGAGGGGAATAAGGCTTTCGAAGGCATGAGTGACTGCAAATGGACTTTTCTTGTCAATGGATGGCTTTCACTTCACGTTTCCCGAGGGAAACATTCAATTACAATCTGTCTTAATGAAAAATGTAAAAAAATACAAGTTAAAATCGATAATAAGATTATAAAACCCTTTAAGGCGAGTAATAAGGCTTTTGAAGCCATGAGTGACTATAAATGACCTTTTCTTATCAATCGATCACTTTCACTTCACGTTTCTCAAGGTAAACATTCAATTATAATATCTTTTAATGAAAAATGTAATAAAATTTAGCTTTAAATTAATAACCAGATTATAAAACCATTTAAAGAGGGGAATAAGGCTTTCGAAGGCATGAGTGACTGCAAATGGACTTTTCTTGTCAATGGATAGCTTTCGTTTCACGTTTCTCGAGGTAAACATTCAATTACAATCTGTCTTAATGAAAAATGTAAAAAACAACAAGTTAAAATCGATAATAAGATTATAAAACCCTTTAAGGCGAGTAATAAGGCTTTTGAAGCCATGGGTTACTATAAAAGGCCTTTTCTTGTCAATCGATTGCTTTCACCTCACGTTTCTCAAGGTAAATATTCAATTATAATATGTTTTAATGAAAAATGTAAAAAAATTCAACTTTAAATTAATAACGAGATTATAAAACCATTTAAAGAGGGGAATAAGGCTTTCGAAGGTAAGAGTGACTGTAAATGGACTTTTCTTGTCAATTGATGGCTTTCGCTTCACGTTTCCTGAGGTAAACATTCAATTACAATCTGTCTTAATGAAAAATGTAAAACAATACAAGTTAAAATCCATAATAAGATTATAAAACCCTTTAAGGCGAGTAATAAGGCTTTTGAAGCCATTAGTGACTATAAATTGCCTTTTCTTGTCAATCGATCACTTTCACCTCACGTTTCTCAAGGTAAACAGTCGATTTTAATCTGTTTTCATGAAAAATGTAGAAAAATTCAATTTAAAATTAATAACGAGATTATAAAACCATTTAAAGAGGGGAATAAGGCTTTCGAAGGCATGAGTAACTGCGAATGTACTTTTCTTGTCAATGGATGGCTTTCACTTCATGTTTCCCGAGGTAAACATTCAATTACAATCTGTCTTAATGAAAAATGTAAAAAAATGCAAGTTAAAATCGATAATAAGATTATAAAACCCTTTAAGGGGAGTAATAAGGCTTTTGAAGCCATGAGTGACTATAAATGACCTTTTCTTATCAATCGATCGCTTTCACTGCACGTTTCTCAAGGTAAACATTCAATTATAATATCTTTTAATTGAAAATGTAATAAAATTTATCTTTAAATTAATAACAAGATTATAAAACCATTTAAAGAGGGGAATAAGGCTTTCGAAGGCATGAGTGACTGCAAATGAACTTTTCTTGTCAGTGGATAGCTTTCGTTTCACGTTTCTCAAGGTAAACATTCAATTACAATCTGTCTTAATGAAAAATGTAAAAAAATACAAGTTAAAATCGATAATAAGATTATAAAACCCTTTAAGGCGAGTAATAAGGCTTTTGAAGCCATGGGTGACTATAAAAGGCCTTTTCTTGTCAATCGATTGCTTTCACCTCACGTTTCTCAAGGTAAATATTCAATTATAATATGTTTTAATGAAAATTGTAAAAAAATTCAACTTTAAATTAATAACGAGATTATAAAACCATTTAAAGAGGGGAATAAGGCTTTCGAAGGTAAGAGTGACTGTAAATGGACTTTTCTTGTCAATGGATAGCTTTCGTTTCACGTTTCTCGAGGTAAACATTCAATTACAATCTGTCTTAATGAAAAATGTAAAAAAATACAAGTTAAAATCGATAATAAGATTATAATTCCCTTTAAGGCGAGTAATAAGGCTTTTGAAGCCATGAGTGACTATAAAAGGCCTTTTCTTGTCAATCGATTGCTTTCACTTCACGTTTCTCAAGGTAACTATTCAATTATAATATGTTTTAATGAACAATGTAAAAAAATTCAACTCTAAATTAATAACGAGATTATAAAACCATTTAAAGAGGGGAATAAGGCTTTCGAAGGTAAGAGTGACTGTAAATGGACTTTTCTTGTCAATTGATGGCTTTCGCTTCACGTTTCTGGAGGTAAACATTCAATTACAATCTGTCTTAACGAAAAATGTAAAAAAATACAAGTGAAAATCAATAATAAGATTATAAAACTCTTTAAGGCGAGTAATAGGGCTTTTGAAGCCATGAGTGACTATAAATGGCCTTTTCTTGTCACTCGATTTCTTTCACTTCATATTTCTCAAGGTAAATATTCAATTATAATATGTTTTACTGAAAAATGTAAAAAAATTCAACTTTAAATTAATAACGAGATTATAAAACCATTTAAAGAGGGGAATAAGGCTTTCGAAGGTGAGAGTGACTGTAAATGCACTTTTCTTGTCAATTGATGGCTTTCGCTTCATGTTTCCGGAGGTAAACATTCAATTACAATCTGTCTTAACAAAAAATGTAAAAAAATACAAGTTAAAATCAATAATAAGATTATAAAACCCTTTAAGGCGAGTAATAAGGCTTTTGAAGCCATGAGTGACTATAAATGGCCTTTTCTTGTCACTCGATTGCTTTCACTTCACGTTTCTCAAGGTAAATATTCAATTATAATATGTTTTAATGAAAAATGTAAAAAAATTCAACTTTAAACCAATAACGAGATTATAAAACCATTTAAAGAGGGGAATAAGGCTTTCGAAGGTAAGAGTGACTGTAAATGGACTTTTCTTGTCAATTGATGGCTTTCGCTTCACGTTCCATGAGGTAAACATTCAATTACAATATGTCTTAAAAAAATACAAGTTAAAATCAATAAAAAGATTATAAAACCCTTTAAGGCGAGTAATAGGGCTTTTGAAGCCATGAGTGACTATAAATGGCCTTTTCTTGTCACTCGATTGCTTTCACTTCATGTTTCTCAAGGTAAATATTCAATTATAATATGTTTTAATGAAAAATGTAAAAAAATTCAACTTTAAATTAATAACGAGATTATAAAACCATTTAAAGAGGGGAATAAGGCTTTCGAAGGTAAGAGTGACTGTAAATGGACTTTTCTTGTCAATTGATGGCTTTCGCTTCACGTTTCCTGAGGTAAACATTCAATTACAATCTGTCTAAATGAAAAATGTAAAAAAATACAAGTTAAAATCAATAATATGATTATAAAACCCTTTAAGGCGAGTAATAAGGCTTTTGAAGTCATGAGTGACTATAAATGGCCTTTTCTTGTCAATCGATCGCTTTCACCTCACGTTTCTCAAGGAAAACAGTCAATTTTAATCTGTTTTAATGAAAAATGTAAAAAAATTCAGTTTAAAATTAATAACGAGATCATAAAACCGTTTAAAGAGGGGAATAAGGCTTTCCAAGGCATGAGTGACTGCAAATTGACTTTTCTTTTCAATGGATGGCTTTCGCTTCACGTTTCCTGAGGTAAATATTCAATTACAATCAGTCTTAATGAAAAATATAAAAAATTCAACTTTAAATTAATAACGACATCATAAAACCATTTAAAGATGGGAATAAGGCTTTCGAAGGCATGAGTGACTGCAAATGAACTTTTCTTGTCAATGGATAGCTTTCGTTTTACGTTTCTCGAGGTAAACATTCAATTACAATCTGTCTTAATGAAAAATGTAAAAAAATACAAGTTAAAATCGATAATAAGATTATAAAACCCTTTAAGGCGAGTAATAAGGCTTTTGAAGCCATGAGTGACTATAAAAGGCCTTTTCTTGTCAATCGATTGCTTTCAACTCATGTTTCTCAAGGTAAATATTCAATTATAATATGTTTTACTGAAAAATGTAAAAAAATTCAACTTTAAATTAATAACGAGATTATAAAACCATTTAAAGAGGGGAATAAGGCTTTCGAAGGTAAGAGTGACTGTAAATGGACTTTTCTTGTCAATTGATGGCTTTTGCTTCACGTTTCCTGAGGTAAACATTCAATTACAATCTGTCTGAATGAAAAATGTAAAAAAATACAAGTGAAAATCAATAATATGATTATAAAACCCTTTAAGGCGAGTAATAAGGCTTTTGAAGTCATGAGTGACTATAAATGGCCTTTTCTTGTCAATCGATCGCTTTCACCTCACGTTTCTCAAGGTAAACAGTCAATTTTAATCTGTTTTAATGAAAAATGTAAAAAAATTCAGTTTAAAATTAATAACGAGATCATAAAACCGTTTAAAGAGGGGAATAAGGCTTTCCAAGGCATGAGTGACTGCAAATTGACTTTTCTTTTCAATGGATGGCTTTCGCTTCACGTTTCCTGAGGTAAATATTCAATTACAATCAGTCTTAATGAAAAATATAAAAAATTCAACTTTAAATTAATAACGACATCATAAAACCATTTAAAGATGGGAATAAGGCTTTCGAAGGCATGAGTGACTGCAAATGAACTTTTCTTGTCAATGGATAGCTTTCGTTTTACGTTTCTCGAGGTAAACATTCAATTACAATCTGTCTTAATGAAAAATGTAAAAAAATACAAGTTAAAATCGATAATAAGATTATAAAACCCTTTAAGGCGAGTAATAAGGCTTTTGAAGCCATGAGTGACTATAAAAGGCCTTTTCTTGTCAATCGATTGCTTTCAACTCATGTTTCTCAAGGTAAATATTCAATTATAATATGTTTTACTGAAAAATGTAAAAAAATTCAACTTTAAATTAATAACGAGATTATAAAACCATTTAAAGAGGGGAATAAGGCTTTCGAAGGTAAGAGTGACTGTAAATGGACTTTTCTTGTCAATTGATGGCTTTTGCTTCACGTTTCCTGAGGTAAACATTCAATTACAATCTGTCTGAATGAAAAATGTAAAAAAATACAAGTGAAAATCAATAATATGATTATAAAACCCTTTAAGGCGAGTAATAAGGCTTTTGAAGTCATGAGTGACTATAAATGGCCTTTTCTTGTCAATCGATCGCTTTCACCTCACGTTTCTCAAGGTAAACAGTCAATTTTAATCTGTTTTAATGAAAAATGTAAAAAAATTCAGTTTAAAATTAATAACGAGATCATAAAACCGTTTAAAGAGGGGAATAAGGCTTTCCAAGGCATGAGTGACTGCAAATTGACTTTTCTTTTCAATGGATGGCTTTCGCTTCACGTTTCCTGAGGTAAATATTCAATTACAATCTGTCTTAATGAAAAATATAAAAAATTCAACTTTAAATTAAGAACGACATCATAAAACCATTTAAAGATGGGAATAAGGCTTTCGAAGGCATGAGTGACTGCAAATGAACTTTTCTTGTCAATGGATAGCTTTCGTTTTACGTTTCTCGAGGTAAACATTCAATTACAATCTGTCTTAATGAAAAATGTAAAAAAATACAAGTTAAAATCGATAATAAGATTATAAAACCCTTTAAGGCGAGTAATAAGGCTTTTGAAGCCATGAGTGACTATAAAAGGCCTTTTCTTGTCAATCGATTGCTTTCAACTCACATTTCTCAAGGTAAATATTCAATTATAATATGTTTTAATGAAAAATGTAAAAAAATTCAACTTTAAATTAATAACGAGATTATAAAACCATTTAAAGAGGGGAATAAGGCTTTCGAAGGTAAGAGTGACTGTAAATGGACTTTTCTTGTCAATTGATGGCTTTCGCTTCACGTTTCCTGAGGTAAACATTCAATTATAATCTGTCTGAATGAAAAATGTAAAAAAATACAAGTTAAAATCAATAATATGATTATAAAACCCTTTAAGGCGAGTAATAAGGCTTTTGAAGTCATGAGTGACTATAAATGGCCTTTTCTTGTCAATCGATCGCTTTCACCTCACGTTTCTCAAGGTAAACAGTCAATTTTAATCTGTTTTAATGAAAAATGTAAAAAAATTCAGTTTCAAATTAATAACGAGATCATAAAACCGTTTAAAGAGGGGAATAAGGCTTTCCAAGGCATGAGTGACTGCAAATTGACTTTTCTTTTCAATGGATGGCTTTCGCTTCACGTTTCCTGAGGTAAATATTCAATTACAATCTGTCTTAATGAGAAATATAAAAAATTCAACTTTAAATTAATAACGACATCATAAAACCATTTAAAGATGGGAATAAGGCTTTCGAAGGCATGAGTGACTGCAAATGAACTTTTCTTGTCAATGGATAGCTTTCGTTTTACGTTTCTCGAGGTAAACATTTAATTACAATCTGTCTTAATGAAAAATGTAAAAAAATACAAGTTAAAATCGATAATAAGATTATAAAACCCTTTAAGGCGAGTAATAAGGCTTTTGAAGCCATGAGTGACTATAAAAGGCCTTTTCTTGTCAATCGATTGCTTTCAACTCACGTTTCTCAAGGTAAATATTCAATTATAATATGTTTTAATGAAAAATGTAAAAAAATTCAACTTTAAATTAATAACGAGATTATAAAACCATTTAAAGAGGGGAATAAGGCTTTCGAAGGTAAGAGTGACTGTAAATGGACTTTTCTTGTCAATTGATGGCTTTCGCTTCACGTTTCCTGAGGTAAACATTCAATTACAATCTGTCTTATTGAAAATAGTAAAAAAATACAAGTTAAAATCCATAATAAGATTATAAAACCCTTTAAGGCGAGTAATAAGGCTTTTGAAGCCATTAGTGACTATAAATGGCCTTTTCTTGTCAATCGATCACTTTCACCTCACGTTTCTCAAGGTAAACAGTCGATTTTAATCTGTTTTAATAAAAAATGTAGAAAAATTCAATTTAAAATTAATAACGAGATTATAAAACCATTTAAAGAGGGGAATAAGGCTTTCGAAGGCATGAGTGACTGCAAATGGACTTTTCTTGTCAATGGATGGCTTTCACTTCACGTTTTCCGAGGTAAACATTCAATTACAATCTGTCTTAATGAAAAATGTAAAAAAATACAAGTTAAAATCGATAATAAGATTATAAAACCCTTTTAGGCGAGTAATAAGGCTTTTGAAGCCATGAGTGACTATAAATGACCTTTTCTTATCAATCGATCACTTTCACTTCACGTTTCTCAAGGTAAACATTCAATTATAATATCTTTTAATGAAAAATGTAATAAAATTTAGCTTTAAATTAATAACAAGATTATAAAACCATTTAAGGAGGGGAATAAGGCTTTCGAAGGCATGAGTGACTGCAAATGGACTTTTCTTGTCAATGGATAGCTTTCGTTTCACGTTTCTCGAGGTAAACATTCAATTACAATCTGTCTTAATAAAAAATGTAAAAGAATACGAGTTAAAATCGATAATAAGATTATAAAACCCTTTAAGGCGAGTAATAAGGCTTTTGAAGCCATGGGTGACTATAAAAGGCCTTTTCTTGTCAATCGATTGCTTTCACCTCACGTTTCTCAAGGTAAATATTCAATTATAATATGTTTTAATGAAAAATGTAAAAAAATTCAACTTTAAATTAATAACGAGATTATAAAACCATTTAAAGAGGGGAATAAGGCTTTCGAAGGTAAGAGTGACTGTAAATGGACTTTTCTTGTCAATTGATGGCTTTCGCTTCACGTTTCCTGAGGTAAACATTCAATTACAATCTGTCTTAATGAAAAATGTAAAAAAATACAAGTTAAAATCCATAATAAGATTATAAAACCCTTTAAGGCGAGTAATAAGGCTTTTGAGGCCATTAGTGACTATAAATGGCCTTTTCTTGTCAATCGATCACTTTCACCTCACGTTTCTCAAGGTAAACAGTCGATTTTAATCTGTTTTAATAAAAAATGTAGAAAAATTCAATTTAAAATTAATAACGAGATTATAAAACCATTTAAAAGGGGAATAAGGCTTTCGAAGGCATGAGTGACTGCAAATGGACTTTTCTTGTCAATGGATGGCTTTCACTTCACGTTTCCCGAGGTAAACATTCAATTACAATCTGTCTTAATGAAAAATGTAAAAAAATACAAGTTAAAATCGATAATAAGATTATAAAACCCTTTAAGGCGAGTAATAAGGCTTTTGAAGCCATGAGTGACTATAAATGACCTTTTCTTATCAATCGATCACTTTCATTTCACGTTTCTCAAGGTAAACATTCAATTATAATATCTTTTAATGAAAAATGTAATAAAATTTAGCTTTAAATTAATAACAAGATTATAAAACCATTTAAAGAGGGGAATAAGGCTTTCTAAGGCATGAGTGACTGCAAATGGACTTTTCTTGTCAATGGATAGCTTTCGTTTCACGTTTCTCGAGGTAAACATTCAATTACAATCTGTCTTAATGAAAAATGTAAAAAAATACAAGTTAAAATCGATAATAAGATTATAAAACCCTTTACGGCGAGTAATAAGGCTTTTGAAGCCATGGGTGACTATAAAAGGCCTTTTCTTGTCAATCGATTGCTTTCACCTCACGTTTCTCAAGGTAAATATTCAATTATAATATGTTTTAATGAAAAATGTAAAAAAATTCAACTTTAAATTAATAACGAGATTATAAAACCATTTAAAGAGGGGAATAAGGCTTTCGAAGGTAAGAGTGACTGTAAATGGACTTTTCTTGTCAATTGATGGCTTTCGCTTCACGTTTCCTGAGGTAAACATTCAATTACAATCTGTCTTAATGAAAAATGTAAAACAATACAAGTTAAAATCCATAATAAGATTATAAAACCCTTTAAGGCGAGTAATAAGGCTTTTGAAGCCATTAGTGAATATAAATGGCCTTTTCTTGTCAATCGATCACTTTCACCTCACGTTTCTCAAGGTAAACAGTCGATTTTAATCTGTTTTACTGAAAAATGTAGAAAAATTCAATTTAAAATTAATAACGAGATTATAAAACCATTTAAAGAGGGGAATAAGGCTTTCGAAGGCATGAGTGACTGCAAATGGACTTTTCTTGTCAATGGATGGCTTTCACTTCACGTTTCCCGAGGGAAACATTCAATTACAATCTGTCTTAATGAAAAATGTAAAAAAATACAAGTTAAAATCGATAATAAGATTATAAAACCCTTTAAGGCGAGTAATAAGGCTTTTGAAGCCATGAGTGACTATAAATGACCTTTTCTTATCAATCGATCACTTTCACTTCACGTTTCTCAAGGTAAACATTCAATTATAATATCTTTTAATGAAAAATGTAATAAAATTTAGCTTTAAATTAATAACCAGATTATAAAACCATTTAAAGAGGGGAATAAGGCTTTCGAAGGCATGAGTGACTGCAAATGGACTTTTCTTGTCAATGGATAGCTTTCGTTTCACGTTTCTCGAGGTAAACATTCAATTACAATCTGTCTTAATGAAAAATGTAAAAAACAACAAGTTAAAATCGATAATAAGATTATAAAACCCTTTAAGGCGAGTAATAAGGCTTTTGAAGCCATGGGTTACTATAAAAGGCCTTTTCTTGTCAATCGATTGCTTTCACCTCACGTTTCTCAAGGTAAATATTCAATTATAATATGTTTTAATGAAAAATGTAAAAAAATTCAACTTTAAATTAATAACGAGATTATAAAACCATTTAAAGAGGGGAATAAGGCTTTCGAAGGTAAGAGTGACTGTAAATGGACTTTTCTTGTCAATTGATGGCTTTCGCTTCACGTTTCCTGAGGTAAACATTCAATTACAATCTGTCTTAATGAAAAATGTAAAACAATACAAGTTAAAATCCATAATAAGATTATAAAACCCTTTAAGGCGAGTAATAAGGCTTTTGAAGCCATTAGTGACTATAAATTGCCTTTTCTTGTCAATCGATCACTTTCACCTCACGTTTCTCAAGGTAAACAGTCGATTTTAATCTGTTTTCATGAAAAATGTAGAAAAATTCAATTTAAAATTAATAACGAGATTATAAAACCATTTAAAGAGGGGAATAAGGCTTTCGAAGGCATGAGTAACTGCGAATGTACTTTTCTTGTCAATGGATGGCTTTCACTTCATGTTTCCCGAGGTAAACATTCAATTACAATCTGTCTTAATGAAAAATGTAAAAAAATGCAAGTTAAAATCGATAATAAGATTATAAAACCCTTTAAGGGGAGTAATAAGGCTTTTGAAGCCATGAGTGACTATAAATGACCTTTTCTTATCAATCGATCGCTTTCACTGCACGTTTCTCAAGGTAAACATTCAATTATAATATCTTTTAATTGAAAATGTAATAAAATTTATCTTTAAATTAATAACAAGATTATAAAACCATTTAAAGAGGGGAATAAGGCTTTCGAAGGCATGAGTGACTGCAAATGAACTTTTCTTGTCAGTGGATAGCTTTCGTTTCACGTTTCTCAAGGTAAACATTCAATTACAATCTGTCTTAATGAAAAATGTAAAAAAATACAAGTTAAAATCGATAATAAGATTATAAAACCCTTTAAGGCGAGTAATAAGGCTTTTGAAGCCATGGGTGACTATAAAAGGCCTTTTCTTGTCAATCGATTGCTTTCACCTCACGTTTCTCAAGGTAAATATTCAATTATAATATGTTTTAATGAAAAATGTAAAAAAATTCAACTTTAAATTAATAACGAGATTATAAAACCATTTAAAGAGGGGAATAAGGCTTTCGAAGGTAAGAGTGACTGTAAATGGACTTTTCTTGTCAATGGATAGCTTTCGTTTCACGTTTCTCGAGGTAAACATTCAATTACAATCTGTCTTAATGAAAAATGTAAAAAAATACAAGTTAAAATCGATAATAAGATTATAATTCCCTTTAAGGCGAGTAATAAGGCTTTTGAAGCCATGAGTGACTATAAAAGGCCTTTTCTTGTCAATCGATTGCTTTCACTTCACGTTTCTCAAGGTAACTATTCAATTATAATATGTTTTAATGAACAATGTAAAAAAATTCAACTCTAAATTAATAACGAGATTATAAAACCATTTAAAGAGGGGAATAAGGCTTTCGAAGGTAAGAGTGACTGTAAATGGACTTTTCTTGTCAATTGATGGCTTTCGCTTCACGTTTCTGGAGGTAAACATTCAATTACAATCTGTCTTAACGAAAAATGTAAAAAAATACAAGTTAAAATCAATAATAAGATTATAAAACTCTTTAAGGCGAGTAATAGGGCTTTTGAAGCCATGAGTGACTATAAATGGCCTTTTCTTGTCACTGGATTTCTTTCACTTCATATTTCTCAAGGTAAATATTCAATTATAATATGTTTTACTGAAAAATGTAAAAAAATTCAACTTTAAATTAATAACGAGATTATAAAACCATTTAAAGAGGGGAATAAGGCTTTCGAAGGTGAGAGTGACTGTAAATGCACTTTTCTTGTCAATTGATGGCTTTCGCTTCATGTTTCCGGAGGTAAACATTCAATTACAATCTGTCTTAACAAAAAATGTAAAAAAATACAAGTTAAAATCAATAATAAGATTATAAAACCCTTTAAGGCGAGTAATAAGGCTTTTGAAGCCATGAGTGACTATAAATGGCCTTTTCTTGTCACTCGATTGCTTTCACTTCACGTTTCTCAAGGTAAATATTCAATTATAATATGTTTTAATGAAAAATGTAAAAAAATTCAACTTTAAACCAATAACGAGATTATAAAACCATTTAAAGAGGGGAATAAGGCTTTCGAAGGTAAGAGTGACTGTAAATGGACTTTTCTTGTCAATTGATGGCTTTCGCTTCACGTTCCATGAGGTAAACATTCAATTACAATATGTCTTAAAAAAATACAAGTTAAAATCAATAATAAGATTATAAAACCCTTTAAGGCGAGTAATAGGGCTTTTGAAGCCATGAGTGACTATAAATGGCCTTTTCTTGTCACTCGATTGCTTTCACTTCATGTTTCTCAAGGTAAATATTCAATTATAATATGTTTTAATGAAAAATGTAAAAAAATTCAACTTTAAATTAATAACGAGATTATAAAACCATTTAAAGAGGGGAATAAGGCTTTCGAAGGTAAGAGTGACTGTAAATGCACTTTTCTTGTCAATTGATGGCTTTCGCTTCACGTTTCCAGAGGTAAACATTCAATTACAATCTGTCTTAACGAAAAATGTAAAAAAATACAAGTTAAAATCAATAATAAGATTATCAAACCCTTTAAGGCGAGTAATAAGGCTTTTGAAGCCATGAGTGACTATAAATGGCCTTTTCTTGTCACTCGATTGCTTTCACTTCACGTTTCTCAAGGTAAATATTCAATTATAATATGTTTTAATGAAAAATGTAAAAAAACTCAACTTTAAACCAATAACGAGATTATAAAACCATTTAAAGAGGGGAATAAGGCTTTCGAAGGTAAGAGTGACTGTAAATGGACTTTTCTTGGCAATTGATGGCTTTCGCTTCACGTTCCCTGAGGTAAACATTCAATTACAATCTGTCTTAATGAAAAATGTTAAAAAATACAAGTTAAAATCAATAATAAGATTATAAAACCCTTTAAGGCGAGTAATAAGGCTTTTGAAGCCATGAGTGACTATAAATGGCCTTTTCTTGTCAATCGATCGCTTTCACTTCACGTTTCTCAAGGTAAATATTCAATTATAATATGTTTTACTGAAAAATGTAAAAAAATTCAACTTTAAATTAATAACGAGATTATAAAACCATTTAAAGAGGGGAATAAGGCTTTCGAAGGTAAGAGTGACTGTAAATGGACTTTTCTTGTCAATTGATGGCTTTCGCTTCACGTTTCCTGAGGTAAACATTCAATTACAATCTGTCTGAATGAAAAATGTAAAAAAATACAAGTTAAAATCAATAATATGATTATAAAACCCTTTAAGGCGAGTAATAAGGCTTTTGAAGTCATGAGTGACTATAAATGGCCTTTTCTTGTCAATCGATCGCTTTCACCTCACGTTTCTCAAGGTAAACAGTCAATTTTAATCTGTTTTAATGAAAAATGTAAAAAAATTCAGTTTAAAATTAATAACGAGATCATAAAACCGTTTAAAGAGGGGAATAAGGCTTTCCAAGGCATGAGTGACTGCAAATTGACTTTTCTTTTCAATGGATGGCTTTCGCTTCACGTTTCCTGAGGTAAATATTCAATTACAATCTGTCTTAATGAAAAATATAAAAAATTCAACTTTAAATTAATAACGACATCATAAAACCATTTAAAGATGGGAATAAGGCTTTCGAAGGAATGAGTGACTGCAAATGAACTTTTCTTGTCAATGGATAGCTTTCGTTTTACGTTTCTCGAGGTAAACATTCAATTACAATCTGTCTTAATGAAAAATGTAAAAAAATACAAGTTAAAATCGATAATAAGATTATAAAACCCTTTAAGGCGAGTAATAAGGCTTTTGAAGCCATGAGTGACTATAAAAGGCCTTTTCTTGTTAATCGATTGCTTTCAACTCACGTTTCTCAAGGTAAATATTCAATTATAATATGTTTTACTGAAAAATGTAAAAAAATTCAACTTTAAATTAATAACGAGATTATAAAACCATTTAAAGAGGGGAATAAGGCTTTCGAAGGTAAGAGTGACTGTAAATGGACTTTTCTTGTCAATTGATGGCTTTCGCTTCACGTTTCCTGAGGTAAACATTCAATTACAATCTGTCTGAATGAAAAATGTAAAAAAATACAAGTTAAAATCAATAATATGATTATAAAACCCTTTAAGGCGAGTAATAAGGCTTTTGAAGTCATGAGTGACTATAAATGGTCTTTTCTTGTCAATCGATCGCTTTCACCTCACGTTTCTCAAGGTAAACAGTCAATTTTAATCTGTTTTAATGAAAAATGTAAAAAAATTCAGTTTAAAATTAATAACGAGATCATAAAACCGTTTAAAGAGGGGAATAAGGCTTTCCAAGGCATGAGTGACTGCAAATTGACTTTTCTTTTCAATGGATGGCTTTCGCTTCACGTTTCCTGAGGTAAATATTCAATTACAATCAGTCTTAATGAAAAATATAAAAAATTCAACTTTAAATTAATAACGACATCATAAAACCATTTAAAGATGGGAATAAGGCTTTCGAAGGCATGAGTGACTGCAAATGAACTTTTCTTGTCAATGGATAGCTTTCGTTTTACGTTTCTCGAGGTAAACATTCAATTACAATCTGTCTTAATGAAAAATGTAAAAAAATACAAGTTAAAATCGATAATAAGATTATAAAACCCTTTAAGGCGAGTAATAAGGCTTTTGAAGCCATGAGTGACTATAAAAGGCCTTTTCTTGTCAATCGATTGCTTTCAACTCACGTTTCTCAAGGTAAATATTCAATTATAATATGTTTTACTGAAAAATGTAAAAAAATTCAACTTTAAATTAATAACGAGATTATAAAACCATTTAAAGAGGGGAATAAGGCTTTCGAAGGTAAGAGTGACTGTAAATGGACTTTTCTTGTCAATTGATGGCTTTCGCTTCACGTTTCCTGAGGTAAACATTCAATTACAATCTGTCTGAATGAAAAATGTAAAAAAATACAAGTTAAAATCAATAATATGATTATAAAACCCTTTAAGGCGAGTAATAAGGCTTTTGAAGTCATGAGTGACTATAAATGGCTTTTTCTTGTCAATCGATCGCTTTCACCTCACGTTTCTCAAGGTAAACAGTCAATTTTAATCTGTTTTAATGAAAAATGTAAAAAAATTCAGTTTAAAATTAATAACGAGATCATAAAACCGTTTAAAGAGGGGAATAAGGCTTTCCAAGGCATGAGTGACTGCAAATTGACTTTTCTTTTCAATGGATGGCTTTCGCTTCACGTTTCCTGAGGTAAATATTCAATTACAATCTGTCTTAATGAGAAATATAAAAAATTCAACTTTAAATTAATAACGACATCATAAAACCATTTAAAGATGGGAATAAGGTTTTCGAAGGCATGAGTGACTGCAAATGAACTTTTCTTGTCAATGGATAGCTTTCGTTTTACGTTTCTCGAGGTAAACATTCAATTACAATCTGTCTTAATGAAAAATGTAAAAAAATACAAGTTAAAATCGATAATAAGATTATAAAACCCTTTAAGGCGAGTAATAAGGCTTTTGAAGCCATGAGTGACTATAAATGGCCTTTTCTTGTCACTCGATTGCTTTCACTTCACGTTTCTCAAGGTAAATATTCAATTATAATATGTTTTAATGAAAAATGTAAAAAAACTCAACTTTAAACCAATAACGAGATTATAAAACCATTTAAAGAGGGGAATAAGGCTTTCGAAGGTAAGAGTGACTGTAAATGGACTTTTCTTGGCAATTGATGGCTTTCGCTTCACGTTCCCTGAGGTAAACATTCAATTACAATCTGTCTTAATGAAAAATGTTAAAAAATACAAGTTAAAATCAATAATAAGATTATAAAACCCTTTAAGGCGAGTAATAAGGCTTTTGAAGCCATGAGTGACTATAAATGGCCTTTTCTTGTCAATCGATCGCTTTCACTTCACGTTTCTCAAGGTAAATATTCAATTATAATATGTTTTACTGAAAAATGTAAAAAAATTCAACTTTAAATTAATAACGAGATTATAAAACCATTTAAAGAGGGGAATAAGGCTTTCGAAGGTAAGAGTGACTGTAAATGGACTTTTCTTGTCAATTGATGGCTTTCGCTTCACGTTTCCTGAGGTAAACATTCAATTACAATCTGACTGAATGAAAAATGTAAAAAAATACAAGTTAAAATCAATAATATGATTATAAAACCCTTTAAGGCGAGTAATAAGGCTTTTGAAGCCATGAGTGACTATAAATGACCTTTTCTTATCAATCGATCGCTTTCACTGCACGTTTCTCAAGGTAAACATTCAATTATAATATCTTTTAATTGAAAATGTAATAAAATTTATCTTTAAATTAATAACAAGATTATAAAACCATTTAAAGAGGGGAATAAGGCTTTCGAAGGCATGAGTGATTGCAAATGAACTTTTCTTGTCAGTGGATAGCTTTCGTTTCACGTTTCTCAAGGTAAACATTGAATTACAATCTGTCTTAATGAAAAATGTAAAAAAATACAAGTTAAAATCGATAATAAGATTATAAAACCCTTTAAGGCGAGTAATAAGGCTTTTGAAGCCATGGGTGACTATAAAAGGCCTTTTCTTGTCAATCGATTGCTTTCACTTCACGTTTCTCAAGGTAACTATTCAATTATAATATGTTTTAATGAACAATGTAAAAAAATTCAACTCTAAATTAATAACGAGATTATAAAACCATTTAAAGAGGGGAATAAGGCTTTCGAAGGTAAGAGTGACTGTAAATGGACTTTTCTTGTCAATTGATGGCTTTCGCTTCACGTTTCTGGAGGTAAACATTCAATTACAATCTGTCTTAACGAAAAATGTAAAAAAATACAAGTTAAAATCAATAATAAGATTATAAAACCCTTTAAGGCGAGTAATAGGGCTTTTGAAGCCATGAGTGACTATAAATGGCCTTTTCTTGTCACTCGATTGCTTTCACTTCATGTTTCTCAAGGTAAATATTCAATTATAATATGTTTTACTGAAAAATGTAAAAAAATTCAACTTTAAATTAATAACGAGATTATAAAACCATTTAAAGAGGGGAATAAGGCTTTCGAAGGTGAGAGTGACTGTAAATGCACTTTTCTTGTCAATTGATGGCTTTCGCTTCATGTTTCCGGAGGTAAACATTCAATTACAATCTGTCTTAACGAAAAATGTAAAAAAATACAAGTTAAAATCAATAATAAGATTATAAAACCCTTTAAGGCGAGTAATAAGGTTTTTGAAGCCATGAGTGACTATAAATGGCCTTTTCTTGTCACTCGATTGCTTTCACTTCACGTTTCTCAAGGTAAATATTCAATTATAATATGTTTTAATGAAAAATGTAAAAAAATTCAACTTTAAACCAATAACGAGATTATAAAACCATTTAAAGAGTGGAATAAGGCTTTCGAAGGTAAGAGTGACTGTAAATGGACTTTTCTTGGCAATTGATGGCTTTCGCTTCACGTTCCCTGAGGTAAACATTCAATTACAATCTGTCTTAATGAAAAATGTTAAAAAATACAAGTTAAAATCAATAATAAGATTATAAAACCCTTTAAGGCGAGTAATAAGGCTTTTGAAGCCATGAGTGACTATAAATGGCCTTTTCTTGTCAATCGATCGCTTTCACTTCACGTTTCTCAAGGTAAATATTCAATTATAATATGTTTTACTGAAAAATGTAAAAAAATTCAACTTTAAATTAATAACGAGATTATGAAACCATTTAAAAAGGGGAATAAGGCTTTCGAAGGTAAGAGTGACTGTAAATGGACTTTTCTTGTCAATTGATGGCTTTCGCTTCACGTTTCCTGAGGTAAACATTCAATTACAATCTGTCTGAATGAAAAATGTAAAAAAATACAAGTTAAAATCAATAATATGATTATAAAACCCTTTAAGGCGAGTAATAAGGCTTTTGAAGTCATGAGTGACTATAAATGGCTTTTTCTTGTCAATCGATCGCTTTCACCTCACGTTTCTCAAGGTAAACAGTCAATTTTAATCTGTTTTAATGAAAAATGTAAAAAAATTCAGTTTAAAATTAATAACGAGATCATAAAACCGTTTAAAGAGGGGAATAAGGCTTTCCAAGGCATGAGTGACTGCAAATTGACTTTTCTTTTCAATGGATGGCTTTCGCTTCACGTTTCCTGAGGTAAATATTCAATTACAATCTGTCTTAATGAGAAATATAAAAAATTCAACTTTAAATTAATAACGACATCATAAAACCATTTAAAGATGGGAATAAGGTTTTCGAAGGCATGAGTGACTGCAAATGAACTTTTCTTGTCAATGGATAGCTTTCGTTTTACGTTTCTCGAGGTAAACATTCAATTACAATCTGTCTTAATGAAAAATGTAAAAAAATACAAGTTAAAATCGATAATAAGATTATAAAACCCTTTAAGGCGAGTAATAAGGCTTTTGAAGCCATGAGTGACTATAAATGGCCTTTTCTTGTCACTCGATTGCTTTCACTTCACGTTTCTCAAGGTAAATATTCAATTATAATATGTTTTAATGAAAAATGTAAAAAAACTCAACTTTAAACCAATAACGAGATTATAAAACCATTTAAAGAGGGGAATAAGGCTTTCGAAGGTAAGAGTGACTGTAAATGGACTTTTCTTGGCAATTGATGGCTTTCGCTTCACGTTCCCTGAGGTAAACATTCAATTACAATCTGTCTTAATGAAAAATGTTAAAAAATACAAGTTAAAATCAATAATAAGATTATAAAACCCTTTAAGGCGAGTAATAAGGCTTTTGAAGCCATGAGTGACTATAAATGGCCTTTCTTTGTCAATCGATCGCTTTCACTTCACGTTTCTCAAGGTAAATATTCAATTATAATATGTTTTACTGAAAAATGTAAAAAAATTCAACTTTAAATTAATAACGAGATTATAAAACCATTTAAAGAGGGGAATAAGGCTTTCGAAGGTAAGAGTGACTGTAAATGGACTTTTCTTGTCAATTGATGGCTTTCGCTTCACGTTTCCTGAGGTAAACATTCAATTACAATCTGACTGAATGAAAAATGTAAAAAAATACAAGTTAAAATCAATAATATGATTATAAAACCCTTTAAGGCGAGTAATAAGGCTTTTGAAGCCATGAGTGACTATAAATGACCTTTTCTTATCAATCGATCGCTTTCACTGCACGTTTCTCAAGGTAAACATTCAATTATAATATCTTTTAATTGAAAATGTAATAAAATTTATCTTTAAATTAATAACAAGATTATAAAACCATTTAAAGAGGGGAATAAGGCTTTCGAAGGCATGAGTGATTGCAAATGAACTTTTCTTGTCAGTGGATAGCTTTCGTTTCACGTTTCTCAAGGTAAACATTGAATTACAATCTGTCTTAATGAAAAATGTAAAAAAATACAAGTTAAAATCGATAATAAGATTATAAAACCCTTTAAGGCGAGTAATAAGGCTTTTGAAGCCATGGGTGACTATAAAAGGCCTTTTCTTGTCAATCGATTGCTTTCACTTCACGTTTCTCAAGGTAACTATTCAATTATAATATGTTTTAATGAACAATGTAAAAAAATTCAACTCTAAATTAATAACGAGATTATAAAACCATTTAAAGAGGGGAATAAGGCTTTCGAAGGTAAGAGTGACTGTAAATGGACTTTTCTTGTCAATTGATGGCTTTCGCTTCACGTTTCTGGAGGTAAACATTCAATTACAATCTGTCTTAACGAAAAATGTAAAAAAATACAAGTTAAAATCAATAATAAGATTATAAAACCCTTTAAGGCGAGTAATAGGGCTTTTGAAGCCATGAGTGACTATAAATGGCCTTTTCTTGTCACTCGATTGCTTTCACTTCATGTTTCTCAAGGTAAATATTCAATTATAATATGTTTTACTGAAAAATGTAAAAAAATTCAACTTTAAATTAATAACGAGATTATAAAACCATTTAAAGAGGGGAATAAGGCTTTCGAAGGTGAGAGTGACTGTAAATGCACTTTTCTTGTCAATTGATGGCTTTCGCTTCATGTTTCCGGAGGTAAACATTCAATTACAATCTGTCTTAACGAAAAATGTAAAAAAATACAAGTTAAAATCAATAATAAGATTATAAAACCCTTTAAGGCGAGTAATAAGGTTTTTGAAGCCATGAGTGACTATAAATGGCCTTTTCTTGTCACTCGATTGCTTTCACTTCACGTTTCTCAAGGTAAATATTCAATTATAATATGTTTTAATGAAAAATGTAAAAAAATTCAACTTTAAACCAATAACGAGATTATAAAACCATTTAAAGAGTGGAATAAGGCTTTCGAAGGTAAGAGTGACTGTAAATGGACTTTTCTTGGCAATTGATGGCTTTCGCTTCACGTTCCCTGAGGTAAACATTCAATTACAATCTGTCTTAATGAAAAATGTTAAAAAATACAAGTTAAAATCAATAATAAGATTATAAAACCCTTTAAGGCGAGTAATAAGGCTTTTGAAGCCATGAGTGACTATAAATGGCCTTTTCTTGTCAATCGATCGCTTTCACTTCACGTTTCTCAAGGTAAATATTCAATTATAATATGTTTTACTGAAAAATGTAAAAAAATTCAACTTTAAATTAATAACGAGATTATGAAACCATTTAAAAAGGGGAATAAGGCTTTCGAAGGTAAGAGTGACTGTAAATGGACTTTTCTTGTCAATTGATGGCTTTCGCTTCACGTTTCCTGAGGTAAACATTCAATTACAATCTGACTGAATGAAAAATGTAAAAAAATACAAGTTAAAATCAATAATATGATTATAAAACCCTTTAAGGCGAGTAATAAGGCTTTTGAAGTCATGAGTGACTATAAATGGCCTTTTCTTGTCAATCGATCGCTTTCACCTCATGTTTCTCAAGGTAAACAGTCAATTTTAATCTGTTTTAATGAAAAATGTAAAAAAATTCAGTTTAAAATTAATAACGAGATCATAAAACCGTTTAAAGAGGGGAATAAGGCTTTCCAAGGCATGAGTGACTGCAAATTGACTTTTCTTTTCAATGGATGGCTTTCGCTTCACGTTTCCTGAGGTAAATATTCAATTACAATCTGTCTTAATGAAAAATATAAAAAATTCAACTTTAAATTAATAACGACATCATAAAACCATTTAAAGATGGGAATAAGGCTTTCGAAGGCATGAGTGACTGCAAATGAACTTTTCTTGTCAATGGATAGCTTTCGTTTTACGTTTCTCGAGGTAAACATTCAATTACAATCTGTCTTAATGAAAAATGTAAAAAAATACAAGTTAAAATCGATAATAAGATTATAAAACCCTTTAAGGCGAGTAATAAGGCTTTTGAAGCCATGAGTGACTATAAAAGGCCTTTTCTTGTCAATCGATTGCTTTCAACTAACGTTTCTCAAGGTAAATATTCAATTATAATATGTTTTAATGAAAAATGTAAAAAAATTCAACTTTAAATTAATAACGAGATTATAAAACCATTTAAAGAGGGGAATAAGGCTTTCGAAGGTAAGAGTGACTGTAAATGGACTTTTCTTGTCAATTGATGGCTTTCGCTTCACGTTTCCTGAGGTAAACATTCAATTACAATCTGTCTGAATGAAAAATGTAAAAAAATACAAGTTAAAATCAATAATATGATTATAAAACCCTTTAAGGCGAGTAATAAGGCTTTTGAAGTCATGAGTGACTATAAATGGCCTTTTCTTGTCAATCGATCGCTTTCACCTCACGTTTCTCAAGGTAAACAGTCAATTTTAATCTGTTTTAATGAAAAATGTAAAAAAATTCAGTTTGAAATTAATAACGAGATCATAAAACCGTTTAAAGAGGGGAATAAGGCTTTCCAAGGCATGAGTGACTGCAAATTGACTTTTCTTTTCAATGGATGGCTTTCGCTTCACGTTTCCTGAGGTAAATATTCAATTACAATCTGTCTTAATGAAAAATATAAAAAATTCAACTTTAAATTAATAACGACATCATAAAACCATTTAAAGATGGGAATAAGGCTTTCGAAGGAATGAGTGACTGCAAATGAACTTTTCTTGTCAATGGATAGCTTTCGTTTTACGTTTCTCGAGGTAAACATTCAATTACAATCTATCTTAATGAAAATTGTAAAAAAATACAAGTTAAAATCGATAATAAGATTATAAAACCCTTTAAGGCGAGTAATAAGGCTTTTGAAGCCATGAGTGACTATAAAAGGCCTTTTCTTGTTAATCGATTGCTTTCAACTCACGTTTCTCAAGGTAAATATTCAATTATAATATGTTTTACTGAAAAATGTAAAAAAATTCAACTTTAAATTAATAACGAGATTATAAAACCATTTAAAGAGGGGAATAAGGCTTTCGAAGGTAAGAGTGACTGTAAATGGACTTTTCTTGTCAATTGATGGCTTTCGCTTCGCGTTTCCTGAGGTAAACATTCAATTACAATCTGTCTTAATGAAAAATGTAAAAAAATACAAGTTAAAATCAATAATATGATTATAAAACCCTTTAAGGCGAGTAATAAGGCTTTTGAAGTCATGAGTGACTATAAATGGTCTTTTCTTGTCAATCGATCGCTTTCACCTCACGTTTCTCAAGGTAAACAGTCAATTTTAATCTGTTTTAATGAAAAAAGTAAAAAAATTCAGTTTAAAATTAATAACGAGATCATAAAACCGTTTAAAGAGGGGAATAAGGCTTTCCAAGGCATGAGTGACTGCAAATTGACTTTTCTTTTCAATGGATGGCTTTCGCTTCACGTTTCCTGAGGTAAATATTCAATTACAATCAGTCTTAATGAAAAATATAAAAAATTCAACTTTAAATTAATAACGACATCATAAAACCATTTAAAGATGGGAATAAGGCTTTCGAAGGCATGAGTGACTGCAAATGAACTTTTCTTGTCAATGGATAGCTTTCGTTTTACGTTTCTCGAGGTAAACATTCAATTACAATCTGTCTTAATGAAAAATGTAAAAAAATACAAGTTAAAATCGATAATAAGATTATAAAACCCTTTAAGGCGAGTAATAAGGCTTTTGAAGCCATGAGTGACTATAAAAGGCCTTTTCTTGTCAATTGATTGCTTTCAACTCACGTTTCTCAAGGTAAATATTCAATTATAATATGTTTTACTGAAAAATGTAAAAAAATTCAACTTTAAATTAATAACGAGATTATAAAACCATTTAAAGAGGGGAATAAGGCTTTCGAAGGTAAGAGTGACTGTAAATGGACTTTTCTTGTCAATTGATGGCTTTCGCTTCGCGTTTCCTGAGGTAAACATTCAATTACAATCTGTCTTAATGAAAAATGTAAAAAAATACAAGTTAAAATCAATAATATGATTATAAAACCCTTTAAGGCGAGTAATAAGGCTTTTGAAGTTATGAGTGACTATAAATGGCCTTTTCTTGTCAATCGATCGCTTTCACCTCACGTTTCTCAAGGTAAACAGTCAATTTTAATCTGTTTTAATGAAAAATGTAAAAAAATTCAGTTTAAAATTAATAACGAGATCATAAAACCGTTTAAAGAGGGGAATAAGGCTTTCCAAGGCATGAGTGACTGCAAATTGACTTTTCTTTTCAATGGATGGCTTTCGCTTCACGTTTCCTGAGGTAAATATTCAATTACAATCTGTCTTAATGAAAAATATAAAAAATTCAACTTTAAATTAATAACGACATCATAAAACCATTTAAAGATGGGAATAAGGCTTTCGAAGGAATGAGTGACTGCAAATGAACTTTTCTTGTCAATGGATAGCTTTCGTTTTACGTTTCTCGAGGTAAACATTCAATTACAATCTGTCTTAATGAAAAATGTAAAAAAATACAAGTTAAAATCGATAATAAGATTATAAAACCCTTTAAGGCGAGTAATAAGGCTTTTGAAGCCATGAGTGACTATAAAAGGCCTTTTCTTGTTAATCGATTGCTTTCAACTCACGTTTCTCAAGGTAAATATTCAATTATAATATGTTTTACTGAAAAATGTAAAAAAATTCAACTTTAAATTAATAACGAGATTATAAAACCATTTAAAGAGGGGAATAAGGCTTTCGAAGGTAAGAGTGACTGTAAATGGACTTTTCTTGTAATTTGATGGCTTTCGCTTCACGTTTCCTGAGGTAAACATTCAATTACAATCTGTCTGAATGAAAAATGTAAAAAAATACAAGTTAAAATCAATAATATGATTATAAAACCCTTTAAGGCGAGTAATAAGGCTTTTGAAGTCATGAGTGACTATAAATGGCCTTTTCTTGTCAATCGATCGCTTTCACCTCATGTTTCTCAAGGTAAACAGTCAATTTTAATCTGTTTTAATGAAAAATGTAAAAAAATTCAGTTTAAAATTAATAACGAGATCATAAAACCGTTTAAAGAGGGGAATAAGGCTTTCCAAGGCATGAGTGACTGCAAATTGACTTTTCTTTTCAATGGATGGCTTTCGCTTCACGTTTCCTGAGGTAAATATTCAATTACAATCTGTCTTAATGAAAAATATAAAAAATTCAACTTTAAATTAATAACGACATCATAAAACCATTTAAAGATGGGAATAAGGCTTTCGAAGGAATGAGTGACTGCAAATGAACTTTTCTTGTCAATGGATAGCTTTCGTTTTACGTTTCTCGAGGTAAACATTCAATTACAATCTGTCTTAATGAAAAATGTAAAAAAATACAAGTTAAAATCGATAATAAGATTATAAAACCCTTTAAGGCGAGTAATAAGGCTTTTGAAGCCATGAGTGACTATAAAAGGCCTTTTCTTGTTAATCGATTGCTTTCAACTCACGTTTCTCAAGGTAAATATTCAATTATAATATGTTTTACTGAAAAATGTAAAAAAATTCAACTTTAAATTAATAACGAGATTATAAAACCATTTAAAGAGGGGAATAAGGCTTTCGAAGGTAAGAGTGACTGTAAATGGACTTTTCTTGTCAATTGATGGCTTTCGCTTCACGTTTCCTGAGGTAAACATTCAATTACAATCTGTCTGAATGAAAAATGTAAAAAAATACAAGTTAAAATCAATAATATGATTATAAAACCCTTTAAGGCGAGTAATAAGGCTTTTGAAGTCATGAGTGACTATAAATGGTCTTTTCTTGTCAATCGATCGCTTTCACCTCACGTTTCTCAAGGTAAACAGTCAATTTTAATCTGTTTTAATGAAAAATGTAAAAAAATTCAGTTTAAAATTAATAACGAGATCATAAAACCGTTTAAAGAGGGGAATAAGGCTTTCCAAGGCATGAGTGACTGCAAATTGACTTTTCTTTTCAATGGATGGCTTTCGCTTCACGTTTCCTGAGGTAAATATTCAATTACAATCAGTCTTAATGAAAAATATAAAAAATTCAACTTTAAATTAATAACGACATCATAAAACCATTTAAAGATGGGAATAAGGCTTTCGAAGGCATGAGTGACTGCAAATGAACTTTTCTTGTCAATTGATAGCTTTCGTTTTACGTTTCTCGAGGTAAACATTCAATTACAATCTGTCTTAATGAAAAATGTAAAAAAATACAAGTTAAAATCGATAATAAGATTATAAAACCCTTTAAGGCGAGTAATAAGGCTTTTGAAGCCATAAGTGACTATAAAAGGCCTTTTCTTGTCAATCGATTGCTTTCAACTCACGTTTCTCAAGGTAAATATTCAATTATAATATGTTTTACTGAAAAATGTAAAAAAATTCAACTTTAAATTAATAACGAGATTATAAAACCATTTAAAGAGGGGAATAAGGCTTTCGAAGGTAAGAGTGACTGTAAATGGACTTTTCTTGTCAATTGATGGCTTTCGCTTCACGTTTCCTGAGGTAAACATTCAATTACAATCTGTCTGAATGAAAAATGTAAAAAAATACAAGTTAAAATCAATAATATGATTATAAAACCCTTTAAGGCGAGTAATAAGGCTTTTGAAGTCATGAGTGACTATAAATGGCCTTTTCTTGTCAATCGATCGCTTTCACCTCATGTTTCTCAAGGTAAACAGTCAATTTTAATCTGTTTTAATGAAAAATGTAAAAAAATTCAGTTTAAAATTAATAACGAGATCATAAAACCGTTTAAAGAGGGGAATAAGGCTTTCCAAGGCATGAGTGACTGCAAATTGACTTTTCTTTTCAATAGATGGCTTTCGCTTCACGTTTCCTGAGGTAAATATTCAATTACAATCTGTCTTAATGAAAAATATAAAAAATTCAACTTTAAATTAATAACGACATCATAAAACCATTTAAAGATGGGAATAAGGCTTTCGAAGGCATGAGTGACTGCAAATGAACTTTTCTTGTCAATGGATAGCTTTCGTTTTACGTTTCTCGAGGTAAACATTCAATTACAATCTGTCTTAATGAAAAATGTAAAAAAATACAAGTTAAAATCGATAATAAGATTATAAAACCCTTTAAGGCGAGTAATAAGGCTTTTGAAGCCATGAGTGACTATAAAAGGCCTTTTCTTGTCAATCGATTGCTTTCAACTAACGTTTCTCAAGGTAAATATTCAATTATAATATGTTTTAATGAAAAATGTAAAAAAATTCAACTTTAAATTAATAACGAGATTATAAAACCATTTAAAGAGGGGAATAAGGCTTTCGAAGGTAAGAGTGACTGTAAATGGACTTTTCTTGTCAATTGATGGCTTTCGCTTCACGTTTCCTGAGGTAAACATTCAATTACAATCTGTCTTCATGAAAAATGTAAAAAAATACAAGTTAAAATCAATAATATGATTATAAAACCCTTTAAGGCGAGTAATAAGGCTTTTGAAGTCATGAGTGACTATAAATGGCCTTTTCTTGTCAATCGATCGCTTTCACCTCACGTTTCTCAAGGTAAACAGTCAATTTTAATCTGTTTTAATGAAAAATGTAAAAAAATTCAGTTTAAAATTAATAACGAGATCATAAAACCGTTTAAAGAGGGGAATAAGGCTTTCCAAGGCATGAGTGACTGCAAATTGACTTTTCTTTTCAATGGATGGCTTTCGCTTCACGTTTCCTGAGGTAAATATTCAATTACAATCTGTCTTAATGAAAAATATAAAAAATTCAACTTTAAATTAATAACGACATCATAAAACCATTTAAAGATGGGAATAAGGCTTTCGAAGGAATGAGTGACTGCAAATGAACTTTTCTTGTCAATGGATAGCTTTCGTTTTACGTTTCTCGAGGTAAACATTCAATTACAATCTGTCTTAATGAAAAATGTAAAAAAATACAAGTTAAAATCGATAATAAGATTATAAAACCCTTTAAGGCGAGTAATAAGGCTTTTGAAGCCATGAGTGACTATAAAAGGCCTTTTCTTGTTAATCGATTGCTTTCAACTCACGTTTCTCAAGGTAAATATTCAATTATAATATGTTTTACTGAAAAATGTAAAAAAATTCAACTTTAAATTAATAACGAGATTATAAAACCATTTAAAGAGGGGAATAAGGCTTTCGAAGGTAAGAGTGACTGTAAATGGACTTTTCTTGTCAATTGATGGCTTTCGCTTCACGTTTCCTGAGGTAAACATTCAATTACAATCTGTCTGAATGAAAAATGTAAAAAAATACAAGTTAAAATCAATAATATGATTATAAAACCCTTTAAGGCGAGTAATAAGGCTTTTGAAGTCATGAGTGACTATAAATGGTCTTTTCTTGTCAATCGATCGCTTTCACCTCACGTTTCTCAAGGTAAACAGTCAATTTTAATCTGTTTTAATGAAAAATGTAAAAAAATTCAGTTTAAAATTAATAACGAGATCATAAAACCGTTTAAAGAGGGGAATAAGGCTTTCCAAGGCATGAGTGACTGCAAATTGACTTTTCTTTTCAATGGATGGCTTTCGCTTCACGTTTCCTGAGGTAAATATTCAATTACAATCAGTCTTAATGAAAAATATAAAAAATTCAACTTTAAATTAATAACGACATCATAAAACCATTTAAAGATGGGAATAAGGCTTTCGAAGGCATGAGTGACTGCAAATGAACTTTTCTTGTCAATGGATAGCTTTCGTTTTACGTTTCTCGAGGTAAACATTCAATTACAATCTGTCTTAATGAAAAATGTAAAAAAATACAAGTTAAAATCGATAATAAGATTATAAAACCCTTTAAGGCGAGTAATAAGGCTTTTGAAGCCATGAGTGACTATAAAAGGCCTTTTCTTGTCAATCGATTGCTTTCAACTCACGTTTCTCAAGGTAAATATTCAATTATAATATGTTTTACTGAAAAATGTAAAAAAATTCAACTTTAAATTAATAACGAGATTATAAAACCATTTAAAGAGGGGAATAAGGCTTTCGAAGGTAAGAGTGACTGTAAATGGACTTTTCTTGTCAATTGATGGCTTTCGCTTCACGTTTCCTGAGGTAAACATTCAATTACAATCTGTCTGAATGAAAAATGTAAAAAAATACAAGTTAAAATCAATAATATGATTATAAAACCCTTTAAGGCGAGTAATAAGGCTTTTGAAGTCATGAGTGACTATAAATGGCTTTTTCTTGTCAATCGATCGCTTTCACCTCACGTTTCTCAAGGTAAACAGTCAATTTTAATCTGTTTTAATGAAAAATGTAAAAAAATTCAGTTTAAAATTAATAACGAGATCATAAAACCGTTTAAAGAGGGGAATAAGGCTTTCCAAGGCATGAGTGACTGCAAATTGACTTTTCTTTTCAATGGATGGCTTTCGCTTCACGTTTCCTGAGGTAAATATTCAATTACAATCTGTCTTAATGAGAAATATAAAAAATTCAACTTTAAATTAATAACGACATCATAAAACCATTTAAAGATGGGAATAAGGTTTTCGAAGGCATGAGTGACTGCAAATGAACTTTTCTTGTCAATGGATAGCTTTCGTTTTACGTTTCTCGAGGTAAACATTCAATTACAATCTGTCTTAATGAAAAATGTAAAAAAATACAAGTTAAAATCGATAATAAGATTATAAAACCCTTTAAGGCGAGTAATAAGGCTTTTGAAGCCATGAGTGACTATAAAAGGCCTTTTCTTGTCAATCGATTGCTTTCAACTCACGTTTCTCAAGGTAAATATTCAATTATAATATGTTTTAATGAAAAATATAAAAAAATTCAACTTTAAATTAATAACGAGATTATAAAACCATTTAAAGAGGGGAATAAGGCTTTCGAAGGTAAGAGTGACTGTAAATGGACTTTTCTTGTCAATTGATGGCTTTCGCTTCACGTTTCCTGAGGTAAACATTCAATTACAATCTGTCTTAATGAAAAATGTAAAAAAATACAAGTTAAAATCCATAATAAGATTATAAAACCCTTTAAGGCGAGTAATAAGGCTTTTGAAGCCATTAGTGACTATAAATGGCCTTTTCTTGTCAATCGATCACTTTCACCTCACGTTTCTCAAGGTAAACAGTCGATTTCAATCTGTTTTAATAAAAAATGTAAAAAAATTCAATTTAAAATTAATAACGAGATTATAAAACCATTTAAAGAGGGGAATAAGGCTTTCGAAGGCATGAGTGACTGCAAATGGACTTTTCTTGTCAATGGATGGCTTTCACTTCACAATTTCTGAGGTAAACATTCAATTACAATCTGTCTTAATGAAAAATGTAAAAAAATACAAGTTAAAATCGATAATAAGATTATAAAACCCTTTAAGGCGAGTAATAAGGCTTTTGAAGCCATGAGTGACTATAAATGACCTTTTCTTATCAATCGATCACTTTCACTTCACGTTTCTCAAGGTAAACATTCAATTATAATATCTTTTAATGAAAAATGTAATAAAATTTAGCTTTAAATTAATAACAAGATTATAAAACCATTTAAAGAGGGGAATAAGGCTTTCGAAGGCATGAGTGACTGCAAATGGACTTTTCTTGTCAATGGATAGCTTTCGTTTCACGTTTCTCGAGGTAAACATTCAATTACAATCTGTCTTAATAAAAAATGTAAAAGAATACAAGTTAAAATCGATAATAAGATTATAAAACCCTTTAAGGCGAGTAATAAGGCTTTTGAAGCCATGGGTGACTATAAAAGGCCTTTTCTTGTCAATCGATTGCTTTCAACTCACGTTTCTCAAGGTAAATATTCAATTATAATATGTTTTAATGAAAAATGTAAAAAAATTCAACTTTAAATTAATAACGAGATTATAAAACCATTTAAAGAGGGGAATAAGGCTTTCGAAGGTAAGAGTGACTGTAAATGGACTTTTCTTGTCAATTGATGGCTTTCGCTTCACGTTTCCTGAGGTAAACATTCAATTACAATCTGTCTTAATGAAAAATGTAAAAAAATACAAGTTAAAATCCATAATAAGATTATAAAACCCTTTAAGGCGAGTAATAAGGCTTTTGAAGCCATTAGTGACTATAAATGGCCTTTTCTTGTCAATCGATCACTTTCACCTCACGTTTCTCAAGGTAAACAATCGATTTTAATCTGTTTTAATAAAAAATGTAGAAAAATTCAATTTAAAATTAATAACGAGATTATAAAACCATTTAAAGAGGGGAATAAGGCTTTCGAAGGCATGAGTGACTGCAAATGGACTTTTCTTGTCAATGGATGGCTTTCACTTCACGTTTTCCGAGGTAAACATTCAATTACAATCTGTCTTAATGAAAAATGTAAAAAAATACAAGTTAAAATCGATAATAAGATTATAAAACCCTTTAAGGCGAGTAATAAGGCTTTTGAAGCCATGAGTGACTATAAATGGCCTTTTCTTGTCACTCGATTGCTTTCACTTCACGTTTCTCAAGGTAAATATTCAATTATAATATGTTTTAATGAAAAATGTAAAAAAATTCAACTTTAAACCAATAACGAGATTATAAAACCATTTAAAGAGGGGAATAAGGCTTTCGAAGGTAAGAGTGACTGTAAATGGACTTTTCTTGTCAATTGATGGCTTTCGCTTCACGTTCCCTGAGGTAAACATTCAATTACAATCTGTCTTAATGAAAAATGTTAAAAAATACAAGTTAAAATCAATAATAAGATTATAAAACCCTTTAAGGTGAGTAATAAGGCTTTTGAAGCCATGAGTGACTATAAATGGCCTTTTCTTGTCAATCGATCGCTTTCACTTCACGTTTCTCAAGGTAAATATTCAATTATAATATGTTTTACTGAAAAATGTAAAAAAATTCAACTTTAAATTAATAACGAGATTATAAAACCATTTAAATAGGGGAATAAGGTTTTCGAAGGTAAGAGTGACTGTAAATGGACTTTTCTTGTCAATTGATGGCTTTCACTTCACGTTTCCGGAGGTAAACATTCAATTACAATCTGTCTTAACCAAAAATGTAAAAAAATACAAGTTAAAATCAATAATAAGATTATAAAACCCTTTAAGGCGAGTAATAGGGCTTTCGAAGCCATGAGTGACTATAAATGGCCTTTTCTTGTCAATCGATCGCTTTCACTTCACGTTTCTCAAGGTAAATATTCAATTATAATATGTTTTACTGAAAAATGTAAAAAAATTCAACTTTAAATTAATAACGAGATTATAAAACCATTTAAATAGGGGAATAAGGCTTTCGAAGGTAAGAGTGACTGTAAATGGACTTTTCTTGTCAATTGATGGCTTTCGCTTCACGTTTCCGGAGGTAAACATTCAATTACAATCTGTCTTAACGAAAAATGTAAAAAAATACAAGTTAAAATCAATAATAAGATTATAAAACCCTTTAAGGCGAGTAATAGGGCTTTTGAAGCCATGAGTGACTATAAATGGCCTTTTCTTGTCAATCGATCGCTTTCACTTCACGTTTCACAAGGTAAATATTCAATTATAATATGTTTTAATGAAAAATGTAAAAAAATTCAACTTTAAATTAATAACGAGATTATAAAACCATTTAAAGAGGGAAATAAGGCTTTCGAAGGTAAGAGTGACTGTAAATGGACTTTTCTTGTCAATTGATGGCTTTCGCTTCACGTTTCCGGAGGTAAACATTAAATTACAATCTGTCTTAACGAAAAATGTAAAAAAATACAAGTTAATATCAATAATAAGATTATAAAACCCTTTAAGGACAGTAATAAGGCTTTTGAAGCCGTGAGTGACTATAAATGGCCTTTTCTTGTCACTCGATTGCTTTCACTTCACGTTTCTCAAGGTAAATATTCAATTATAATCTGTTTTAATGAAAAATGTAAAAAAATTCAACTTTAAATTAATAACGAGATGATAAAACCATTTAAAGAGGGGAATAAGGCTTTCGAAGGTAAGAGTGACTGTAAATGGACTTTTCTTGTTAATGGATGGCTTTCACTTCACGTTTCCCGAGGTAAACATTCAATTACAATCTGTCTTAATGAAAAATGTAAAAAAATGCAAGTTAAAATCGATAATAAGATTATAAAACCCTTTAAGGGGAGTAATAAGGCTTTTGAAGCCATGAGTGACTATAAATGACCTTTTCTTATCAATCAATCGCTTTCACTTCACGTTTCTCAAGGTAAACATTCAATTATAATATCTTTTAATGGAAAATGTAATAAAATTTATCTTTAAATTAATAACAAGATTATAAAACCATTTAAAGAGGGGAATAAGGCTTTCGAAGGCATGAGTGACTGCAAATGAACTTTTCTTGTCAGTGGATAGCTTTCGTTTCACGTTTCTCGAGGTAAACATTCAATTACAATCTGTCTTAATAAAAAATGTAAAAGAATACAAGTTAAAATCGATAATAAGATTATAAAACCCTTTAAGGCGAGTAATAAGGCTTTTGAAGCCATGGGTGACTATAAAAGGCCTTTTCTTGTCAATCGATTGCTTTCACCTCACGTTTCTCAAGGTAAATATTCAGTTATAATATGTTTTACTGAAAAATGTAAAAAAATTCAACTTTAAATTAATAACGAGATTATAAAACCATTTAAATAGGGGAATAAGGCTTTCGAAGGTAAGAGTGACTGTAAATGGACTTTTCTTGTCAATGGATAGCTTTCGTTTCACGTTTCTCGAGGTAAACATTCAATTACAATCTGTCTTAATGAAAAATGTAAAAAAATACAAGTTAAAATCGATAATAAGATTATAATTCCCTTTAAGGCGAGTAATAAGGCTTTTGAAGCCATGAGTGACTATAAAAGGCCTTTTCTTGTCAATCGATTGCTTTCACTTCATGTTTCTCAAGGTAAATATTCAATTATAATATGTTTTAATGAACAATGTAAAAAAATTCAACTCTAAATTAATAACGAGATTATAAAACCATTTAAAGAGGGGAATAAGGCTTTCGAAGGTAAGAGTGACTGTAAATGGACTTTTCTTGTCAATTGATGGCTTTCGCTTCACGTTTCCGGAGGTAAACATTCAATTACAATCTGTCTTAACGAAAAATGTAAAAAAATACAAGTTAAAATCAATAATAAGATTATAAAACCCTTTAAGGCGAGTAATAGGGCTTTTGAAGCCATGAGTGACTATAAATGGCCTTTTCTTGTCACTCGATTGCTTTCACTTCATGTTTCTCAAGGTAAATATTCAATTATAATATGTTTTACTGAAAAATGCAAAAAAATTCAACTTTAAATTAATAACGAGATTATAAAACCATTTAAAGAGGGGAATAAGGCTTTCGAAGGTAAGAGTGACTGTAAATGCACTTTTCTTGTCAATTGATGGCTTTCGCTTCACGTTTCCGGAGGTAAACATTCAATTACAATCTGTCTTAACGAAAAATGTAAAAAAATACAAGTTAAAATCAATAATAAGATTATAAAACCCTTTAAGGCGAGTAATAAGGCTTTTGAAGCCATGAGTGACTATAAATGGCCTTTTCTTGTCACTCGATTGCTTTCACTTCACGTTTCTCAAGGTAAATATTCAATTATAATATGTTTTAATGAAAAATGTAAAAAAATTCAACTTTAAACCAATAACGAGATTATAAAACCATTTAAAGAGGGGAATAAGGCTTTCGAAGGTAAGAGTGACTGTAAATGGACTTTTCTTGTCAATTGATGGCTTTCGCTTCACGTTCCCTGAGGTAAACATTCAATTACAATCTGTCTTAATGAAAAATGTTAAAAAATACAAGTTAAAATCAATAATAAGATTATAAAACCCTTTAAGGCGAGTAATAAGGCTTTCGAAGCCATGAGTGACTATAAATGGCCTTTTCTTGTCAATCGATCGCTTTCACTTCACGTTTCTCAAGGTAAATATTCAATTATAATATGTTTTACTGAAAAATGTAAAAAAATTCAACTTTAAATTAATAACGAGATTATAAAACCATTTAAATAGGGGAATAAGGCTTTCGAAGGTAAGAGTGACTGTAAATGGACTTTTCTTGTCAATTGATGGCTTTCACTTCACGTTTCCGGAGGTAAACATTCAATTACAATCTGTCTTAACCAAAAATGTAAAAAAAGTCAAGTTAAAATCAATAATAAGATTATAAAACCCTTTAAGGCGAGTAATAGGGCTTTTGAAGGCATGAGTGACTATAAATGGCCTTTTCTTGTCACTCGATTGCTTTCACTTCACGTTTCACAAGGTAAATATTCAATTATAATATGTTTTAATGAAAAATGTAAAAAAATTCAACTTTAAATTAATAACGAGATTATAAAACCATTTAAAGAGGGAAATAAGGCTTTCGAAGGTAAGAGTGACTGTAAATGGACTTTTCTTGTCAATTGATGGCTTTCGCTTCACGTTTCCGGAGGTAAACATTCAATTACAATCTGTCTTCATGAAAAATGTAAAAAAATACAAGTTAAAATCAATAATAAGATTATAAAACCCTTTAAGGCGAGTAATAAGGCTTTTGAAGCCGTGAGTGACTATAAATGGCCCTTTCTTGTCACTCGATTGCTTTCACTTCACGTTTCTCAAGGTAAATATTCAATTATAATATGTTTTAATGAAAAATGTAAAAAAATTCAACTTTAAATTAATAACGAGATTATAAAACCATTTAAAGAGGGGAATAAGGCTTTCGAAGGTAAGAGTGACTGTAAATGCACTTTTCTTGTCAATTGATGGCTTTCGCTTCACGTTTCCGGAGGTAAACATTCAATTACAATCTGTCTTAACGAAAAATGTAAAAAAATACAAGTTAAAATCAATAATAAGATTATAAAACCCTTTAAGGCGAGTAATAAGGCTTTTGAAGCCATGAGTGACTATAAATGGCCTTTTCTTGTCACTCGATTGCTTTCACTTCACGTTTCTCAAGGTAAATATTCAATTATAATATGTTTTAATGAAAAATGTAAAAAAATTCAACTTTAAATTAATAACGAGATTATAAAACCATTTAAAGAGGGGAATAAGGCTTTCGAAGGTAAGAGTGACTGTAAATGGACTTTTCTTGTCAATTGATGGCTTTCGCTTCAAGTTTTCGGAGGTAAACATTCAATTACAATCTGTCTTAACGAAAAATGTAAAAAAATAAAAGTTAAAATCAATATTAAGATTATAAAACCCTTTAAGGCGAGTAATAAGGCTTTTGAAGCCATGAGTGACTATAAATGGGCTTTTCTTGTCAATCGATCACTTTCACCTTATCTTTCTCAAGGTAGACAGTCAATTTTAATATGTTTTAATGAAAAATGTAAAAAAATTTAATTTAAAATTAATAACGAGATCATAAAACCATTTAAAGAGGGGAATAAGGCTTTCGAAGGCATGAGTGACTGCAAATGGACTTTTCTTGTCAATGGATGGCTTTCGCTTCACTTTTCCCGAGGTAAACATTCAATTACAATCTGTCTGAACGAAAAATGTAAAAAAATACAAGTTAAAATCAATAATAAGATTATAAAACCCTTTAAGGCGAGTAATAAGGCTTTTGAAGCCATGAGTGACTATAAATGGGCTTTTCTTGTCAATCGATCGCTTTCACCTTATGTTTCTCAAGGTAGACAGTCAATTTTAATCTGATTTAATGAAAAATGTAAAAAAATTCAATTTAAAATTAATAACGAGATCATAAAACCATTTAAAGAGGGGAATAAGGCTTTCGAAGGCATGAGTGACTGCAAATGGACATTTCTTGTCAATGGATAGCTTTCGTTTCATGTTTCTCGAGGTAAACATTCAATTACAATCTGTCTTAATGGAAAATGTAAAAAAAAACAAGTTAAAATCGATAAAAGATTATAAAACCCTTTAAGGCGAGTAATAAGGCTTTTGAAGTCATGAGTGACTATAAAAGGCCTTTTCTTGTCACTCGATTGCTTTCACTTCACGTTTCTCAAGGTAAATATTCAATTATAATATGTTTTAATGAACAATGTAAAAAAATTCAACTTTAAATTAATAACGAGATTATAAAACAATTTAAAGAGGGGAATAAGGCTTTCGAAGGTAAAAGTGACTGTAAATGGACTTTTCTTGTCAATTGATGGCTTTCGCTTCACGTTTCCTTAGCTAAACATTCAATTACAATCTGTCTTAATGAAAAATGTAAAAAAATACAAGTTAAAATCAATAATAAGATTATAAAACCCTTTAAGGCGAGTAATAAAGCTTTTGAAGCCATTAGTAACTATAAATGGCCTTTTCTTGTCAATCGATCGCTTTCACCTCACGTTTCTCAAGGTAAACAGTCGATTTTAATCTGTTTTAATGAAAAATGTAAAAAAATTCAATTTAAAATTAATAACGAGATCATAAAACCATTTAAAGAGGAGAATAAGGCTTTCGAAGGCATGAGTGACTGCAAATGGACTTTTCTTGCCAATGGATGGCTTTCACTTTATGTTTCCCGAGGTAAACCTTCAATTACAATCTGTCTTAATGAAAAATGTAAAAAAATACAAGTTAAAATCAATAATAAGATTATAAAACCCTTTAAGGTGTGTAATAAGGCTTTTGAAGCCATGAGTGACTATAAATGGCCTTTTCTTGTCAATCGATCGCTTTCACCTCACGTTTCTCAGGGTAAACAGTCAATTTTAATCTGTTTTAATGAAAAATGTAAAAAAGTTCAATTTAAAATTAATAACGAGATCATAAAACCATTTAAAGATGGCAATAAGGCTTTCGAAGGCATGAGTGACTGCAAATGGACTTTTTTTGTCAATGGATGGCTTTCCCTTCACATTTCTCGAGGTAAACATCAATTACATTCTGTCTTAATGTAAAATGTTAAAAAATACCAGTTAAAATCAATAATAAGATTATAAAACCCTTTAAGGCGAGTAATAAGGCTTTTGAAGCCATTAGTGACTATAAATTGCCTTTTCTTGTCAATCGATCGCTTTCACCTTATGTTTCTCAAGGTAGAAAGTCAATTTTAATCTGTTTTAATGAAAAATGTAAAAAAATTCAATTTAAAATTAATAACGAGATCATAAAACCATTTAAAGAGGGGAATAAGGCTTTCAAAGGCATGAGTGACTGCAAATGGACTTTTCTTGTCAATGGATAGCTTTCGTTTCATGTTTCTCGAGGTAAACATTCAATTACAATCTATCTTAATGAAAAATGTAAAAAAATACAAGTTAAAATCGATAAAAGATTATAAAACCCTTTAAGGCGAGTAATAAGGCTTTTGAAGCCATGAGTGACTATAAAAGGCCTTTTCTTGTCACTCGATTGCTTTCACTTCACGTTTCTCAAGGTAAATATTCAATTATAATATGTTTTAATGAAAAATGTAAAAAAATTCAACTTTAAATTAATAACGAGATTATAAAACCATTTAAAGAGGGGAATAAGGCTTTCGAAGGTAAGAGTGACTTTAAATGGACTTTTCTTGTCAATTGATGGCTTTCGCTTCAATTTTCCGGAGGTAAACATTCAATTACAATCTGTCTTAACGAAAAATGTAAAAAATACAAGTTAAAATCAATAATAAGATTATAAAACCCTTTAAGGTGAGTAATAAGGCTTTTGAAGCCATGAGTGACTATAAATTGCCTTTTCTTGTCAATCGATCGCTTTCACCTTATGTTTCTCAAGGTAGACTGTCAATTTTAATCTGTTTTAATGAAAAATGTAAAAAAATTCAATTTAAAATTAATAACGAGATCATAAAACCATTTAAAGAGGGGAATAAGGCTTTCGAAGGCATGAGTGACTGCAAATGGACTTTTCTTGTCAATGGATAGCTTTCGTTTCATGTTTCTCGAGGTAAACATTCAATTACAATCTGTCTTAATGGAAAATGTGAAAAAAAACAAGTTAAAAACGATAATAAGATTATAAAACCCTTTAAGGCGAGTAATAAGGCTTTTGAAGCCATGAGTGACTATAAAAGGCCTTTTCTTGTCACTCGATTGCTTTCACTTCACGTTTCTCAAGGCAAATATTCAATTATAATATGTTTTAATGAAAAATGTAAAAAAATTCAACTTTAAAATAATAACGAGATTATAAAACCATTTAAAGATGGGAATAAGGCTTTCGAAGGTAAGAGTGACTGTACTGTAAATGGACTTTTCTTGTCAATGGATGGCTTTCGCTTCACAATTCCTAAGGTAAACATTCAATTACAATCTGTCTTAATGAAAAATGTAAAAAAATACAAGTTAAAATCAATAATATGATTATAAAACCCTTTAAGGCGAGTAATAAGGCTTTTGAAGCCATTAGTGACTATAAATGGCCTTTTCTTGTCAATCGATCGCTTTCAACTCACGTTTCTTAAGGTAGACAGTCAATTTTAATCTGTTTTAATGAAAAATGTAAAAAAATTCAATTTAAAATTAATAACGAGATCATAAAACCATTTAAAGAGGAGAATAAGGCTTTCGAAGGCATGAGTGACTGCAAATGGTCTTTTCTTGTCAATGGATAGCTTTCGTTTTATGTTTCTCGAGGTAAACATCCAATTACAATCTGTCTTAATGAAAAATGTATAAAAATACAAGTTAAAATCGATAAAAGATTATAAAACCCTTTAAGGCGAGTAATAAGGCTTTTGAAGCCATGAGTGACTATAAAAGGCCTTTTCTTGTCAATCGATCCCTTTCACTTCACGTTTCTCAAGGCAAACATTCAATTTTAATCTGTTTTAGTGAAAAATGTAAAACAATTCAATTTAAAATTAATAACGAGATCATAAAACCATTTAAAGAGGGGAATAAGGCTTTCGAAGGCATGAGTGACTGCAAATGGACTTTTCTTGTCAATGGATGGCTTTCCCTTCACGTTTCTCAAGGTAAACATCAATTACAATCTGTCTTAATGAAAAATGTTAAAAAATACAAGTTAAAATCAATAATAAGATTATAAAACCCTTTAAGGCGAGTAATAAGGCTTTTGAAGCCATGAGTGACTATAAATGAACTTTTCTTATCAATCGATCGCTTTCACCTCACGTTTCTCAAGGTAAACAGTCAATTTTAATCTGTTTTAATGAAAAATGTAAAAAAATTCAGTTTAAAATTAATAACGAGATCATAAAACCGTTTAAAGAGGGGAATAAGGCTTTCCAAGGCATGAGTGACTGCATATTGACTTTTCTTTTCAATGGATGGCTTTCGCTTCACGTTTCCTGAGGTAAATATTCAATTACAATCTGTCTTAAGGAAAAAAGTAAAAAAATTCAACTTTAAATTAATAACGAGATCATAAAACCATTTAAAGATGGGAATAAGGCTTTCGAAGGCATGACTGACTGCAAATGGACTTTTCTTGTCAATGGACAGCTTTCGTTTCACGTTTCTCGAGGTAAACATTCAATTACAATCTGTTTTAATGAAAAATGTAAAAAAAACAAGTTAAAATCGATAATAAGATTATAAAACCCTTTAAGGCGAGTAATAAGGCTTTTGAAGCTATGAGTGACTATAAAAGGCCTTTTCTTGTCAATCGATTGCTTTCACCTCACGTTTATCAAGGTAAATATTCAATTATAATATGTTTTAATGAAAAATGTAAAAAAATTCAACTTTAAATTAATAACGAGATTATAAAACCATTTAAAGAGGGGTATAAGGCTTTCGAAGGTAAGAGTGACTGTAAATGGACTTTTCTTGTCAATTGATGGCTTTCGCTTCACGTTTCCTGAGGTAAACATTCAATTACAATCTGTCTTAATGAAAAATGTAAAAAAATACAAGTTAAAATCCATAATAAGATTATAAAACCCTTTAAGGCGAGTAATAAGGCTTTTGAAGCCAATAGTGACTATAAATGGCCTTTTCTTGTCAATTGATCACTTTCACCTCACGTTTCTCAAGGTAAACAGTCGATTTTAATCTGTTTTAATGAAAAATGTAAAAAAATTCAATTTAAAATTAATAACGAGATTATAAAACCATTTAAAGAGCGGAATAAGGCTTTCGAAGGCATGAGTGACTGCAAATGGACTTTTCTTGTCAATGGATGGCTTTCACTTCACGTTTCCCGAGGTAAACATTCAATTACAATCTGTCTGAATGAAAAATGTAAAAAAATACAAGTTAAAATCGATAATAAGATTATAAAACCCTTTAAGGCGAGTAATAAGGCTTTTGAAGCCATGAGTGACTATAAATGACCTTTTCTTATCAATCGATCGCTTTCACTTCACATTTCTCAAGGTAAACATTCAATTATAATATCTTTTAATGAAAAATGTAATAAAATTTAGCTTTAAGTTAATAACAAGATTATGAAACCATTTAAAGAGGGGAATAAGGCTTCCGAAGGCATGAGTGACTGCAAATGGACTTTTCTTGTCAATGGATAGCTTTCATTTCACGTTTCTCGAGGTAAACATTCAATTACAATCTGTCTTAATGAAAAATGTAAAAAAATACAACTTAAAATCGATAACAAGATTATAAAACCCTTTAAGGCGAGTAATAAGGCTTTTGAAGCCATGAGTGACTATAAAAGGCCTTTTCTTGTCAATCGATTGCTTTCACCTCACGTTTCTCAAGGTAAATATTCAATTATAATATGTTTTAATGAAAAATGTAAAAAAATTCAACTTTAAATTAATAATGAGATTATAAAACCATTTAAAAAGGGGAATAAGGCTTTCGAAGGTAAGAGTGACTGTAAATGGACTTTTCTTGTCAATTGATGGCTTTCGCTTCACGTTTCCTGAGGTAAACATTCAATTACAATCTGTCCTAATGAAAAATGTAAAAAAATACAAGTGAAAATCAATAATAAGATTATAAAACCCTGTAAGGCGAGTAATAAGGCTTTTGAAGCAATGAGTGACTATAAATGGCATTTTCTTGTCAATCGATCGCTTTCACCTCACATTTCTAAGGGTAAACGGTCAATTTTACTCTGTTTTAATGAAAAATGCAAAAAAGTTCAATTTACAATTAATAACGTGATCATAAAACCATTTGAAGAGGGGAATAAGGCTTTCGAAGGCATGAGTGACTGCAAATGGACTTTTTTTGTCAATGGATGGCTTTCACTTCACGTTTCCCGAGGTAAACATTCAATTACAATCTGTCTGAATGAAAAATGTAAAAAAAATACAAGTTAAAATCGATAATAAGATTATAAAACCCTTTAAGGCGAGTAATAAGGCTTTTGAAGCAATGAGTGACTATAAATGGCCTTTTCTTGTCAATCGATCGCTTTCACCTCACGTTTCTCAGGGTAAACGGTCAATTTTACTCTGTTTTAATGAAAAATGCAAAAAAATTCAATTTACAATTAATAACATGATCATAAAACCATTCGAAGAGGGGAATAAGGCTTTCGAAGGCATGAGTGACTGCAAATGGACTTTTCTTGTCAATGGATGGCTTTCGCTTCACGTTTCCCGTGATAAACATTCTATTACAATCTGTCTTAATAAAAAATGTAAAGAAATACAAGTTAAAATTAATAATAAGATTATAAAACCCTTTGAGACGAGTAATAAGGCTTTTGAAGCTATGAGTGACTATAAATGAACTTATTTTGTCAATGGATGGCTTTTGCTTCATGTTTCCCAAGGCAAACATTTAATTACAATATGTTTTAATGAAAAATGTAAAAAAATTTAACTTTAAATTAATAACGAGATTATAAAACCATTTAAAGAGGGGAATAAGGCTTTCAAAGGCATGAGCGACTGCAAATAGACTTTTCTTGTCAATGGATGGCTTTCGCTTCACGTTTACCGAGGTAAACATTCAATTACAGTCTGTCTTAATGAAAAATATAAAAAAATACAAGTTAAAATCAATAATAAGATTATAAAACCCTTTAAAGCGAGTAATAAGGTTTTATAAGCAACGAGTGACTATAAATAGACTTTTCTTGTCAATTGGTCACTTTCACTACACGTTTCCCAAGGCAAACATTCAATTTTAATCTGTTTTAATGAAAATATAAAAAAATTCAACTTTAAATTAATAACGAGATCATAAAACCATTAAAAGAGGGGAATAAGGCTTTCGAAGGCATGAGTGACTGCAAATGGACTTTTCTTGTCAATCGATAGCTTTCGCTTCACGTTTCCCAGGGTAAACATTCAATTACAATCTATCTTAATGAAAAATGTAAAAAAATACAACTTAAAATCAATAATAAGATTATAAAACCCTTTAAAGCGAGTAATAAGGCTTTAGATGCCCTGAGTGACTATAAACGAACTTTTCTTGTCAATCATCACTTTCACTTCACGTTTCTCAAGGCAAATATTCAATTTTAATCTGCTTTAATGAAAATTGTAAAAAAATTCAACTTTAAATTAATAACGAGATCATAAAATCATTTAAAGAGGGGAATAAGGCTTTCCAAGGCATGAGTGACTGCAAATGGACTTTTTTTGTCAATGGATGGGTTTCGCTACACGTTTCCCAAGGTAAACATTCAATTACAATCTGTCTTAATGAAAAATGTAAAAACATACAAGTTAAAATCAATAATAAGATTATAAAACCCTTTAAGGCGAGTAATAAGGCTTTTGAACCCATTAGTGACTATAATAGGCCTTTTCTTGTCAATCGATCGCTTTCACCTCACGTTTCTCAAGGTAAACAGTCGATTTTAATCTGTTTTATTGAAAAATATAAAAAAATTCAATTTAAAATTAATAACGAGATCATAAAACCATTTAAAGAGGGGAATAAGGCTTTCGAAGGCATGAGTGACTGCAAATGGACTTTTTCTGTCAATGGATGACTTTTGCTTCACGTTTCCCGAGGTAAACATTCAATTACAATCTGTCTTAATGAAAAATGTAAAAAAATACAAGTTAAAATCAATAATAAGATTATAAAACTCTTTAAGGCGAGTAATAAGGCTTTTGAAGCCTTGAGTGACTATAAATGGCCCTTTCTTGTCAATCGATCGCTTTCACCTAACGTTTCTCAAGGTAAACAGTCAATTTTAATCTGTTTTAATGAAAAATGTAAAAAAATTCAGTTTAAAATTAATAACGAGATCATAAAACCATTTAAAGAGGGGAATAAGGCTTCCCAAGGCATGAGTGACTGCAAATGGACTTTTCTTTTCAATGGATGGCTTTCGCTTCATGTTTCCTGAGGTAAATATTCAATTATAATCTGTCTTAATGAAAAATGCAAAAAAATACAAGTTAAAATCAATAATAAGATTATAAAACCCTTTAAAGCGAGTAATAAGGCTTTAATGCCATGAGTGACTATGAATGGACTTTTCTTGTCAATCGATCACTTTCTCTTCACGTTTCCCAAGACAAACATTCAATTTTAATCGATTTTAATGAAAAATGTAAAAAAATTCAACTTTAAATTAATATTGAGATCATAAAACCATTTAAAGATGGGAATAAGGCTTTCCAAGGCATGAGTGACTGCAAATGGACTTTTTTTGTCAATGGATTGCTTTCGCTTCACGTTTCCTGAGATAAACATTCAATTACAATCTGTCTTAGTGAAAAATGTAAAAAAATACAAGTTAAAATCAATAATAAGATTATAAAACCCTTTAAGGCGAGTAATAAGGCTTTTGAAGCCATGAGTGACTATAAATGAACTTATTTTGTCAATGGATGGCTTTCGCTTCATGTTTCCCAAGGAAAACATTTAATTACAATATGTTTTAATAAAAAATGTAAAAAAATTCAACTTTAAATTAATAATGAGATTATAAAACCATTTAAAGAGGGGAATAAGGCTTTCGAAGGCATGTGTGACTGCAAATAGAGTTTTCTTGTCGATGGATGGCTTTCGCTTCATGTTTCCCGAGGTAAACATTCAATTACAATCTGTCTTAATGAAAAATGTAAAAAAATACAAGTTAAAATCAATAATAAGATTATAAAACCCTTTGAGGTGAGTAATAAGGCTTTTGAAGCCATGAATGACTATAAATGGCCTTTTCTTGTCAATCGATCGCTTTCACCTCACGTTTCTCAGGGTAAACGGTCAATTTTAATCTGTTTTAATAAAAAATGTAAAAAAATTGAATTTACAATTAATAACGTGATCATAAAACCATTTGAAGAGGGGAATAAGGCTTTCGAAGGCATGAGTAACTGCAAATGGACTTTTCTTTTCAATGGATGGCTTTTGCTTCACGTTTCCCGAGGTAAATATTCAATTACAATCTGTGTTAATGAAAAATGTAAAAAAATACAAGTTAAAATCAGTAATAAGATTATAAAAGCCTTTAAAGCGTGTAATAAGGCTTTAGATGCCATGAGTGACTATAAATGGACTTTTCTTGTCAATCAATCACTTGCTTTTCACATTTCTCACGGCAAACATTCAATTTTAATCGATTTTAATGAAAAATGTAAAAAAATTGAACTTTAAATTAATAACGAGATCATAAAACATTTAAAGAGGGGAATAAGGCTTTCGAAGGCATGAGTGACTGCAAATGGACTTTTCTTGTCAATGAATGACTTTCGCTTCACGTTTGCCGAGGTAAACATTCAATTACAGTCTGTCTTAATGAAAAATGTAAAAAAATACAAGTTAAAATCAATAATAAGATTATAAAACCCTTTAAAGCGAGTAATAAGGTTTTATAAGCCATGAGTGACTATAAATAGACTTTTCTTGTCAATCGGTCACTTTCACTTCACGTTTCCCAAGGCAAACATTTAATTACAATATGTTTTAATGAAAAATGTAAAAAAATTCAACTTTAAATTAATAACGAGATCATAAAACCATTAAAAGAGGGGAATAAGGCTTTCGAAGGCTTGAGTGACTGCAAATGGACTTTTCTTGTCAATTGACGGCTTTCGCTTCACGTTTCCCGAGGTAAACATTCAATTACAATCTGTCTTAATGAAAAATGTTAAAAAATACAACTTAAAATCAATAATAAGATCATCAAACCCTTTAAAGCGAGTAATAAGGCTTTAAAGCCATGAGCGACTAGAAATGGACTTTTCTTGTCAATCGATCACTTTCACTTCACGTTTCCCAAGGTAAACATTCAATTTTAATCTGTTTTAATGAAAAATTTAAAAAAATTCAGTTTAAAATTAATAACGAGATCATAAAACCATTTAAAGAGGGGAATAAGGCTTTCGAAGGCATGAGTGACTGCAAATGGATTTTTCTTGTCAATGGATAGCTTTCGCTTCACATTTCTCAAGGTAAACATGCAATTACAATCTGTCTTAACGAAAAATGTAAAAAAATACAAGTTAAAATCGATAATAAGATTATAAAACCCTTTAAGGCGAGTAATAAGGCTTTTGAAGCCATGAGTGACTATAAATGACCTTTTCTTATCAATCGATCGCTTTCACTTCACGTTTCTCAAGGTAAACATTCAATTATAATATCTTTTAATGAAAAATGTAATAAAATTTAGCTTTAAATTAATAACAAGATTATAAAACCATTTAAAGAGGGGATTAAGGCTTTGGAAGGCATGAGTGACCGCAAATAGACTTTTCTTTTCAATGGATGGCTTTCGCTTCACGTTTCCCGAGGTAAACATTCAATTACAATCTGTCTTAATTAAAAATGTAAAAAAATACAAGTTAAAATCAATAATAAGATTATAAAACCCTTTAAGGCGAGTAATAAGGCTTTTGAAGCAATGAGTGACTATAAATGGCATTTTCTTGTCAATCGATCGCTTTCACCTCACGTTTCTAAGGGTAAACGGTCAATTTTACTCTGTTTTAATGAAAAATGCAAAAAAGTTCAATTTACAATTAATAACGTGATCATAAAACCATTTGAAGAGGGGAATAAGGCTTTCGAAGGCATGAGTGACTGCAAATGGACTTTTTTTGTCAATGGATGGCTTTCACTTCACGTTTCCCGAGGTAAACATTCAATTACAATCTGTCTGAATGAAAAATGTAAAAAAAATACAAGTTAAAATCGATAATAAGATTATAAAACCCTTTAAGGCGAGTAATAAGGCTTTTGAAGCAATGAGTGACTATAAATGGCCTTTTCTTGTCAATCGATCGCTTTCACCTCACGTTTCTCAGGGTAAACGGTCAATTTTACTCTGTTTTAATGAAAAATGCAAAAAAATTCAATTTACAATTAATAACGTGATCATAAAACCATTCGAAGAGGGGAATAAGGCTTTCGAAGGCATGAGTGACTGCAAATGGACTTTTCTTGTCAATGGATGGCTTTCGCTTCACGTTTCCCGTGATAAACATTCTATTACAATCTGTCTTAATCAAAAATGTAAAGAAATACAAGTTAAAATTAATAATAAGATTATAAAACCCTTTGAGACGAGTAATAAGGCTTTTGAAGCTATGAGTGACTATAAATGAACTTATTTTGTCAATGGATGGCTTTTGCTTCATGTTTCCCAAGGCAAACATTTAATTACAATATGTTTTAATGAAAAATGTAAAAAAATTTAACTTTAAATTAATAACGAGATTATAAAACCATTTAAAGAGGGGAATAAGGCTTTCAAAGGCATGAGCGACTGCAAATAGACTTTTCTTGTCAATGGATGGCTTTCGCTTCACGTTTACCGAGGTAAACATTCAATTACAGTCTGTCTTAATGAAAAATATAAAAAAATACAAGTTAAAATCAATAATAAGATTATAAAACCCTTTAAAGCGAGTAATAAGGTTTTATAAGCAACGAGTGACTATAAATAGACTTTTCTTGTCAATTGGTCACTTTCACTACACGTTTCCCAAGGCAAACATTCAATTTTAATCTGTTTTAATGAAAATATAAAAAAATTCAACTTTAAATTAATAACGAGATCATAAAACCATTAAAAGAGGGGAATAAGGCTTTCGAAGGCATGAGTGACTGCAAATGGACTTTTCTTGTCAATCGATAGCTTTCGCTTCACGTTTCCCAGGGTAAACATTCAATTACAATCTATCTTAATGAAAAATGTAAAAAAATACAACTTAAAATCAATAACAAGATTATAAAACCCTTTAAAGCGAGTAATAAGGCTTTAGATGCCATGAGTGACTATAAATGGACTTTTCTTGTCAATCGATCACTTTCACTTCACGTTTCTCAAGGCAAACATTCAATTTTAATCTGTTTTAGTGAAAAATATAAAAAAATTCAACTTTAAATTAAAAACGAGATCATAAAACCATTTAAAGAGGGGAATAAGGCTTTCGAAGGCATGAGTGACTGCAAATGGACTTTTCTTGTAAATGGATGGCTTTCGCTTCACGTTTCCCGAGGTAAACATTCAATTACAATCTATCTTAATGAAAAATGTAAAAAAATACAACTTAAAATCAATAATAAGATTATAAAACCCTTTAAAGCGAGTAATAAGGCTTTAGATGCCCTGAGTGACTATAAACGAACTTTTCTTGTCAATCGATCACTTTCACTTCACGTTTCTCAAGGCAAATATTCAATTTTAATCTGCTTTAATGAAAATTGTAAAAAAATTCAACTTTAAATTAATAACGAGATCATAAAACCATTTAAAGAGGGGAATAAGGCTTTCCAAGGCATGAGTGACTGCAAATGGACTTTTTTTGTCAATGGATGGGTTTCGCTACACGTTTCCCAAGGTAAACATTCAATTACAATCTGTCTTAATGAAAAATGTAAAAACATACAAGTTAAAATCAATAATAAGATTATAAAACCCTTTAAGGCGAGTAATAAGGCTTTTGAACCCATGAGTGACTATAAATGGACTTTTCTTGTCAATCGATCACTTTCACTTCACGTTTCTCAAGGCAAACATTCAATTTTAATCTGTTTTAATGAAAAATGTAAAAAAATTCAACTTTAAATTAATAACGAGATCATAAAACCATTTAAAGAGGGGAATAAGGCTTTCGAAGGCAAAAGTGACTGTAAATGGACTTTTCTTGTCAATTGACGGCTTTCGCTTCACGTTTCCTGAGGTAAACATTCAATTACAATCTGTCATAATGAAAAATGCAAAAAAAAAATACAAGTTAAAATCAATAATAAGATTATAAAACCCTTTAAGGCGAGTAATAAGGCTTTTGAAACCATTAGTGACTATAATAGGCCTTTTCTTGTCAATCGATCGCTTTCACCTCACGTTTCTCAAGGTAAACAGTCGATTTTAATCTGTTTTATTGAAAAATATAAAAAAATTCAATTTAAAATTAATAACGAGATCATAAAACCATTTAAAGAGGGGAATAAGGCTTTCGAAGGCATGAGTGACTGCAAATGGACTTTTTCTGTCAATGGATGACTTTTGCTTCACGTTTCCCGAGGTAAACATTCAATTACAATCTGTCTTAATGAAAAATGTAAAAAAATACAAGTTAAAATCAATAATAAGATTATAAAACTCTTTAAGGCGAGTAATAAGGCTTTTGAAGCCTTGAGTGACTATAAATGGCCCTTTCTTGTCAATCGATCGCTTTCACCTAACGTTTCTCAAGGTAAACAGTCAATTTTAATCTGTTTTAATGAAAAATGTAAAAAAATTCAGTTTAAAATTAATAACGAGATCATAAAACCATTTAAAGAGGGGAATAAGGCTTCCCAAGGCATGAGTGACTGCAAATGGACTTTTCTTTTCAATGGATGGCTTTCGCTTCATGTTTCCTGAGGTAAATATTCAATTATAATCTGTCTTAATGAAAAATGCAAAAAAATACAAGTTAAAATCAATAATAAGATTATAAAACCCTTTAAAGCGAGTAATAAGGCTTTAATGCCATGAGTGACTATGAATGGACTTTTCTTGTCAATCGATCACTTTCTCTTCACGTTTCCCAAGACAAACATTCAATTTTAATCGATTTTAATGAAAAATGTAAAAAAATTCAACTTTAAATTAATATTGAGATCATAAAACCATTTAAAGATGGGAATAAGGCTTTCCAAGGCATGAGTGACTGCAAATGGACTTTTTTTGTCAATGGATTGCTTTCGCTTCACGTTTCCTGAGATAAACATTCAATTACAATCTGTCTTAGTGAAAAATGTAAAAAAATACAAGTTAAAATCAATAATAAGATTATAAAACCCTTTAAGGCGAGTAATAAGGCTTTTGAAGCCATGAGTGACTATAAATGAACTTATTTTGTCAATGGATGGCTTTCGCTTCATGTTTCCCAAGGAAAACATTTAATTACAATATGTTTTAATAAAAAATGTAAAAAAATTCAACTTTAAATTAATAATGAGATTATAAAACCATTTAAAGAGGGGAATAAGGCTTTCGAAGGCATGTGTGACTGCAAATAGAGTTTTCTTGTCGATGGATGGCTTTCGCTTCATGTTTCCCGAGGTAAACATTCAATTACAATCTGTCTTAATGAAAAATGTAAAAAAATACAAGTTAAAATCAATAATAAGATTATAAAACCCTTTGAGGTGAGTAATAAGGCTTTTGAAGCCATGAATGACTATAAATGGCCTTTTCTTGTCAATCGATCGCTTTCACCTCACGTTTCTCAGGGTAAACGGTCAATTTTAATCTGTTTTAATAAAAAATGTAAAAAAATTGAATTTACAATTAATAACGTGATCATAAAACCATTTGAAGAGGGGAATAAGGCTTTCGAAGGCATGAGTAACTGCAAATGGACTTTTCTTTTCAATGGATGGCTTTTGCTTCACGTTTCCCGAGGTAAATATTCAATTACAATCTGTGTTAATGAAAAATGTAAAAAAATACAAGTTAAAATCAGTAATAAGATTATAAAAGCCTTTAAAGCGTGTAATAAGGCTTTAGATGCCATGAGTGACTATAAATGGACTTTTCTTGTCAATCAATCACTTGCTTTTCACATTTCTCACGGCAAACATTCAATTTTAATCGATTTTAATGAAAAATGTAAAAAAATTGAACTTTAAATTAATAACGAGATCATAAAACATTTAAAGAGGGGAATAAGGCTTTCGAAGGCATGAGTGACTGCAAATGGACTTTTCTTGTCAATGAATGACTTTCGCTTCACGTTTGCCGAGGTAAACATTCAATTACAGTCTGTCTTAATGAAAAATGTAAAAAAATACAAGTTAAAATCAATAATAAGATTATAAAACCCTTTAAAGCGAGTAATAAGGTTTTATAAGCCATGAGTGACTATAAATAGACTTTTCTTGTCAATCGGTCACTTTCACTTCACGTTTCCCAAGGCAAACATTTAATTACAATATGTTTTAATGAAAAATGTAAAAAAATTCAACTTTAAATTAATAACGAGATCATAAAACCATTAAAAGAGGGGAATAAGGCTTTCGAAGGCTTGAGTGACTGCAAATGGACTTTTCTTGTCAATTGACGGCTTTCGCTTCACGTTTCCCGAGGTAAACATTCAATTACAATCTGTCTTAATGAAAAATGTTAAAAAATACAACTTAAAATCAATAATAAGATCATCAAACCCTTTAAAGCGAGTAATAAGGCTTTAAAGCCATGAGCGACTAGAAATGGACTTTTCTTGTCAATCGATCACTTTCACTTCACGTTTCCCAAGGTAAACATTCAATTTTAATCTGTTTTAATGAAAAATTTAAAAAAATTCAGTTTAAAATTAATAACGAGATCATAAAACCATTTAAAGAGGGGAATAAGGCTTTCGAAGGCATGAGTGACTGCAAATGGATTTTTCTTGTCAATGGATAGCTTTCGCTTCACATTTCTCAAGGTAAACATGCAATTACAATCTGTCTTAACGAAAAATGTAAAAAAATACAAGTTAAAATCGATAATAAGATTATAAAACCCTTTAAGGCGAGTAATAAGGCTTTTGAAGCCATGAGTGACTATAAATGACCTTTTCTTATCAATCGATCGCTTTCACTTCACGTTTCTCAAGGTAAACATTCAATTATAATATCTTTTAATGAAAAATGTAATAAAATTTAGCTTTAAATTAATAACAAGATTATAAAACCATTTAAAGAGGGGATTAAGGCTTTGGAAGGCATGAGTGACCGCAAATAGACTTTTCTTTTCAATGGATGGCTTTCGCTTCACGTTTCCCGAGGTAAACATTCAATTACAATCTGTCTTAATTAAAAATGTAAAAAAATACAAGTTAAAATCAATAATAAGATTATAAAACCCTTTAAGGCGAGTAATAAGGCTTTTGAAGCAATGAGTGACTATAAATGGCATTTTCTTGTCAATCGATCGCTTTCACCTCACGTTTCTAAGGGTAAACGGTCAATTTTACTCTGTTTTAATGAAAAATGCAAAAAAGTTCAATTTACAATTAATAACGTGATCATAAAACCATTTGAAGAGGGGAATAAGGCTTTCGAAGGCATGAGTGACTGCAAATGGACTTTTTTTGTCAATGGATGGCTTTCACTTCACGTTTCCCGAGGTAAACATTCAATTACAATCTGTCTGAATGAAAAATGTAAAAAAAATACAAGTTAAAATCGATAATAAGATTATAAAACCCTTTAAGGCGAGTAATAAGGCTTTTGAAGCAATGAGTGACTATAAATGGCCTTTTCTTGTCAATCGATCGCTTTCACCTCACGTTTCTCAGGGTAAACAGTCGATTTTAATCTGTTTTATTGAAAAATATAAAAAAATTCAATTTAAAATTAATAACGAGATCATAAAACCATTTAAAGAGGGGAATAAGGCTTTCGAAGGCATGAGTGACTGCAAATGGACTTTTTCTGTCAATGGATGACTTTTGCTTCACGTTTCCCGAGGTAAACATTCAATTACAATCTGTCTTAATGAAAAATGTAAAAAAATACAAGTTAAAATCAATAATAAGATTATAAAACTCTTTAAGGCGAGTAATAAGGCTTTTGAAGCCTTGAGTGACTATAAATGGCCCTTTCTTGTCAATCGATCGCTTTCACCTAACGTTTCTCAAGGTAAACAGTCAATTTTAATCTGTTTTAATGAAAAATGTAAAAAAATTCAGTTTAAAATTAATAACGAGATCATAAAACCATTTAAAGAGGGGAATAAGGCTTCCCAAGGCATGAGTGACTGCAAATGGACTTTTCTTTTCAATGGATGGCTTTCGCTTCATGTTTCCTGAGGTAAATATTCAATTATAATCTGTCTTAATGAAAAATGCAAAAAAATACAAGTTAAAATCAATAATAAGATTATAAAACCCTTTAAAGCGAGTAATAAGGCTTTAATGCCATGAGTGACTATGAATGGACTTTTCTTGTCAATCGATCACTTTCTCTTCACGTTTCCCAAGACAAACATTCAATTTTAATCGATTTTAATGAAAAATGTAAAAAAATTCAACTTTAAATTAATATTGAGATCATAAAACCATTTAAAGATGGGAATAAGGCTTTCCAAGGCATGAGTGACTGCAAATGGACTTTTTTTGTCAATGGATTGCTTTCGCTTCACGTTTCCTGAGATAAACATTCAATTACAATCTGTCTTAGTGAAAAATGTAAAAAAATACAAGTTAAAATCAATAATAAGATTATAAAACCCTTTAAGGCGAGTAATAAGGCTTTTGAAGCCATGAGTGACTATAAATGAACTTATTTTGTCAATGGATGGCTTTCGCTTCATGTTTCCCAAGGAAAACATTTAATTACAATATGTTTTAATAAAAAATGTAAAAAAATTCAACTTTAAATTAATAATGAGATTATAAAACCATTTAAAGAGGGGAATAAGGCTTTCGAAGGCATGTGTGACTGCAAATAGAGTTTTCTTGTCGATGGATGGCTTTCGCTTCATGTTTCCCGAGGTAAACATTCAATTACAATCTGTCTTAATGAAAAATGTAAAAAAATACAAGTTAAAATCAATAATAAGATTATAAAACCCTTTGAGGTGAGTAATAAGGCTTTTGAAGCCATGAATGACTATAAATGGCCTTTTCTTGTCAATCGATCGCTTTCACCTCACGTTTCTCAGGGTAAACGGTCAATTTTAATCTGTTTTAATAAAAAATGTAAAAAAATTGAATTTACAATTAATAACGTGATCATAAAACCATTTGAAGAGGGGAATAAGGCTTTCGAAGGCATGAGTAACTGCAAATGGACTTTTCTTTTCAATGGATGGCTTTTGCTTCACGTTTCCCGAGGTAAATATTCAATTACAATCTGTGTTAATGAAAAATGTAAAAAAATACAAGTTAAAATCAGTAATAAGATTATAAAAGCCTTTAAAGCGTGTAATAAGGCTTTAGATGCCATGAGTGACTATAAATGGACTTTTCTTGTCAATCAATCACTTGCTTTTCACATTTCTCACGGCAAACATTCAATTTTAATCGATTTTAATGAAAAATGTAAAAAAATTGAACTTTAAATTAATAACGAGATCATAAAACATTTAAAGAGGGGAATAAGGCTTTCGAAGGCATGAGTGACTGCAAATGGACTTTTCTTGTCAATGAATGACTTTCGCTTCACGTTTGCCGAGGTAAACATTCAATTACAGTCTGTCTTAATGAAAAATGTAAAAAAATACAAGTTAAAATCAATAATAAGATTATAAAACCCTTTAAAGCGAGTAATAAGGTTTTATCAGCCATGAGTGACTATAAATAGACTTTTCTTGTCAATCGGTCACTTTCACTTCACGTTTCCCAAGGCAAACATTTAATTACAATATGTTTTAATGAAAAATGTAAAAAAATTCAACTTTAAATTAATAACGAGATCATAAAACCATTAAAAGAGGGGAATAAGGCTTTCGAAGGCTTGAGTGACTGCAAATGGACTTTTCTTGTCAATTGACGGCTTTTGCTTCACGTTTCCCGAGGTAAACAATCAATTACAATCTGTCTTAATGAAAAATGTTAAAAAATACAACTTAAAATCAATAATAAGATCATCAAACCCTTTAAAGCGAGTAATAAGGCTTTAAAGCCATGAGCGACTAGAAATGGACTTTTCTTGTCAATCGATCACTTTCACTTCACGTTTCCCAAGGTAAACATTCAATTTTAATCTGTTTTAATGAAAAATTTAAAAAAATTCAGTTTAAAATTAATAACGAGATCATAAAACCATTTAAAGAGGGGAATAAGGCTTTCGAAGGCATGAGTGACTGCAAATGGACTTTTCTTGTCAATGGATAGCTTTCGCTTCACATTTCTCAAGGTAAACATGCAATTACAATCTGTCTTAACGAAAAAAGTAAAAAAATACAAGTTAAAATCGATAATAAGATTATAAAACCCTTTAAGGCGAGTAATAAGGCTTTTGAAGCCATGAGTGACTATAAATGACCTTTTCTTATCAATCGATCGCTTTCACTTCACGTTTCTCAAGGTAAACATTCAATTATAATATCTTTTAATGAAAAATGTAATAAAATTTAGCTTTAAATTAATAACAAGATTATAAAACCATTTAAAGAGGGGATTAAGGCTTTGGAAGGCATGAGTGACCGCAAATAGACTTTTCTTTTCAATGGATGGCTTTCGCTTCACGTTTCCCGAGGTAAACATTCAATTACAATCTGTCTTAATTAAAAATGTAAAAAAATACAAGTTAAAATCAATAATAAGATTATAAAACCCTTTAAGGCGAGTAATGAGGCTTTTGAAGCAATGAGTGACTATAAATGGCATTTTCTTGTCAATCGATCGCTTTCACCTCACGTTTCTAAGGGTAAACGGTCAATTTTACTCTGTTTTAATGAAAAATGCAAAAAAGTTCAATTTACAATTAATAACGTGATCATAAAACCATTTGAAGAGGGGAATAAGGCTTTCGAAGGCTTGAGTGACTGCAAATGGACTTTTTTTGTCAATGGATGACTTTCACTTCACGTTTCCCGAGGTAAACATTCAATTACAATCTGTCTGAATGAAAAATGTAAAAAAAATACAAGTTAAAATCGATAATAAGATTATAAAACCCTTTAAGGCGAGTAATAAGGCTTTTGAAGCAATGAGTGACTATAAATGGCCTTTTCTTGTCAATCGATCGCTTTCACCTCACGTTTCTCAGGGTAAACGGTCAATTTTACTCTGTTTTAATGAAAAATGCAAAAAAATTCAATTTACAATTAATAACGTGATCATAAAACCATTCGAAGAGGGGAATAAGGCTTTCGAAGGCATGAGTGACTGCAAATGGACTTTTCTTGTCAATGGATGGCTTTCGCTTCACGTTTCCCGTGATAAACATTCTATTACAATCTGTCTTAATCAAAAATGTAAAGAAATACAAGTTAAAATTAATAATAAGATTATAAAACCCTTTGAGACGAGTAATAAGGCTTTTGAAGCTATGAGTGACTATAAATGAACTTATTTTGTCAATGGATGGCTTTTGCTTCATGTTTCCCAAGGCAAACATTTAATTACAATATGTTTTAATGAAAAATGTAAAAAAATTTAACTTTAAATTAATAACGAGATTAGAAAACCATTTAAAGAGGGGAATAAGGCTTTCAAAGGCATGAGCGACTGCAAATGGACTTTTCTTGTCAATGGATGGCTTTCGCTTCACGTTTACTGAGGTAAACATTCAATTACAGTCTGTCTTAATGAAAAATATAAAAAAATACAAGTTAAAATCAATAATAAGATTATAAAACCCTTTAAAGCGAGTAATAAGGTTTTATAAGCAACGAGTGACTATAAATAGACTTTTCTTGTCAATTGGTCACTTTCACTACACGTTTCCCAAGGCAAACATTCAATTTTAATCTGTTTTAATGAAAATATAAAAAAATTCAACTTTAAATTAATAACGAGATCATAAAACCATTAAAAGAGGGGAATAAGGCTTTCGAAGGCATGAGTGACTGCAAATGGACTTTTCTTGTCAATGGATGGCTTTCGCTTCACGTTTCCCGTGATAAACATTCTATTACAATCTGTCTTAATCAAAAATGTAAAGAAATACAAGTTAAAATTAATAATAAGATTATAAAACCCTTTGAGACGAGTAATAAGGCTTTTGAAGCTATGAGTGACTATAAATGAACTTATTTTGTCAATGGATGGCTTTTGCTTCATGTTTCCCAAGGCAAACATTTAATTACAATATGTTTTAATGAAAAATGTAAAAAAATTTAACTTTAAATTAATAACGAGATTATAAAACCATTTAAAGAGGGGAATAAGGCTTTCAAAGGCATGAGCGACTGCAAATAGACTTTTCTTGTCAATGGATGGCTTTCGCTTCACGTTTACCGAGGTAAACATTCAATTACAGTCTGTCTTAATGAAAAATATAAAAAAATACAAGTTAAAATCAATAATAAGATTATAAAACCCTTTAAAGCGAGTAATAAGGTTTTATAAGCAACGAGTGACTATAAATAGACTTTTCTTGTCAATTGGTCACTTTCACTACACGTTTCCCAAGGCAAACATTCAATTTTAATCTGTTTTAATGAAAATATAAAAAAATTCAACTTTAAATTAATAACGAGATCATAAAACCATTAAAAGAGGGGAATAAGGCTTTCGAAGGCATGAGTGACTGCAAATGGACTTTTCTTGTCAATCGATAGCTTTCGCTTCACGTTTCCCAGGGTAAACATTCAATTACAATCTATCTTAATGAAAAATGTAAAAAAATACAACTTAAAATCAATAACAAGATTATAAAACCCTTTAAAGCGAGTAATAAGGCTTTAGATGCCATGAGTGACTATAAATGGACTTTTCTTGTCAATCGATCACTTTCACTTCACGTTTCTCAAGGCAAACATTCAATTTTAATCTGTTTTAGTGAAAAATATAAAAAAATTCAACTTTAAATTAAAAACGAGATCATAAAACCATTTAAAGAGGGGAATAAGGCTTTCGAAGGCATGAGTGACTGCAAATGGACTTTTCTTGTAAATGGATGGCTTTCGCTTCACGTTTCCCGAGGTAAACATTCAATTACAATCTATCTTAATGAAAAATGTAAAAAAATACAACTTAAAATCAATAATAAGATTATAAAACCCTTTAAAGCGAGTAATAAGGCTTTAGATGCCCTGAGTGACTATAAACGAACTTTTCTTGTCAATCGATCACTTTCACTTCACGTTTCTCAAGGCAAATATTCAATTTTAATCTGCTTTAATGAAAATTGTAAAAAAATTCAACTTTAAATTAATAACGAGATCATAAAACCATTTAAAGAGGGGAATAAGGCTTTCCAAGGCATGAGTGACTGCAAATGGACTTTTTTTGTCAATGGATGGGTTTCGCTACACGTTTCCCAAGGTAAACATTCAATTACAATCTGTCTTAATGAAAAATGTAAAAACATACAAGTTAAAATCAATAATAAGATTATAAAACCCTTTAAGGCGAGTAATAAGGCTTTTGAACCCATGAGTGACTATAAATGGACTTTTCTTGTCAATCGATCACTTTCACTTCACGTTTCTCAAGGCAAACATTCAATTTTAATCTGTTTTAATGAAAAATGTAAAAAAATTCAACTTTAAATTAATAACGAGATCATAAAACCATTTAAAGAGGGGAATAAGGCTTTCGAAGGCAAAAGTGACTGTAAATGGACTTTTCTTGTCAATTGACGGCTTTCGCTTCACGTTTCCTGAGGTAAACATTCAATTACAATCTGTCATAATGAAAAATGCAAAAAAAAAATACAAGTTAAAATCAATAATAAGATTATAAAACCCTTTAAGGCGAGTAATAAGGCTTTTGAAACCATTAGTGACTATAATAGGCCTTTTCTTGTCAATCGATCGCTTTCACCTCACGTTTCTCAAGGTAAACAGTCGATTTTAATCTGTTTTATTGAAAAATATAAAAAAATTCAATTTAAAATTAATAACGAGATCATAAAACCATTTAAAGAGGGGAATAAGGCTTTCGAAGGCATGAGTGACTGCAAATGGACTTTTTCTGTCAATGGATGACTTTTGCTTCACGTTTCCCGAGGTAAACATTCAATTACAATCTGTCTTAATGAAAAATGTAAAAAAATACAAGTTAAAATCAATAATAAGATTATAAAACTCTTTAAGGCGAGTAATAAGGCTTTTGAAGCCTTGAGTGACTATAAATGGCCCTTTCTTGTCAATCGATCGCTTTCACCTAACGTTTCTCAAGGTAAACAGTCAATTTTAATCTGTTTTAATGAAAAATGTAAAAAAATTCAGTTTAAAATTAATAACGAGATCATAAAACCATTTAAAGAGGGGAATAAGGCTTCCCAAGGCATGAGTGACTGCAAATGGACTTTTCTTTTCAATGGATGGCTTTCGCTTCATGTTTCCTGAGGTAAATATTCAATTATAATCTGTCTTAATGAAAAATGCAAAAAAATACAAGTTAAAATCAATAATAAGATTATAAAACCCTTTAAAGCGAGTAATAAGGCTTTAATGCCATGAGTGACTATGAATGGACTTTTCTTGTCAATCGATCACTTTCTCTTCACGTTTCCCAAGACAAACATTCAATTTTAATCGATTTTAATGAAAAATGTAAAAAAATTCAACTTTAAATTAATATTGAGATCATAAAACCATTTAAAGATGGGAATAAGGCTTTCCAAGGCATGAGTGACTGCAAATGGACTTTTTTTGTCAATGGATTGCTTTCGCTTCACGTTTCCTGAGATAAACATTCAATTACAATCTGTCTTAGTGAAAAATGTAAAAAAATACAAGTTAAAATCAATAATAAGATTATAAAACCCTTTAAGGCGAGTAATAAGGCTTTTGAAGCCATGAGTGACTATAAATGAACTTATTTTGTCAATGGATGGCTTTCGCTTCATGTTTCCCAAGGAAAACATTTAATTACAATATGTTTTAATAAAAAATGTAAAAAAATTCAACTTTAAATTAATAATGAGATTATAAAACCATTTAAAGAGGGGAATAAGGCTTTCGAAGGCATGTGTGACTGCAAATAGAGTTTTCTTGTCGATGGATGGCTTTCGCTTCATGTTTCCCGAGGTAAACATTCAATTACAATCTGTCTTAATGAAAAATGTAAAAAAATACAAGTTAAAATCAATAATAAGATTATAAAACCCTTTGAGGTGAGTAATAAGGCTTTTGAAGCCATGAATGACTATAAATGGCCTTTTCTTGTCAATCGATCGCTTTCACCTCACGTTTCTCAGGGTAAACGGTCAATTTTAATCTGTTTTAATAAAAAATGTAAAAAAATTGAATTTACAATTAATAACGTGATCATAAAACCATTTGAAGAGGGGAATAAGGCTTTCGAAGGCATGAGTAACTGCAAATGGACTTTTCTTTTCAATGGATGGCTTTTGCTTCACGTTTCCCGAGGTAAATATTCAATTACAATCTGTGTTAATGAAAAATGTAAAAAAATACAAGTTAAAATCAGTAATAAGATTATAAAAGCCTTTAAAGCGTGTAATAAGGCTTTAGATGCCATGAGTGACTATAAATGGACTTTTCTTGTCAATCAATCACTTGCTTTTCACATTTCTCACGGCAAACATTCAATTTTAATCGATTTTAATGAAAAATGTAAAAAAATTGAACTTTAAATTAATAACGAGATCATAAAACATTTAAAGAGGGGAATAAGGCTTTCGAAGGCATGAGTGACTGCAAATGGACTTTTCTTGTCAATGAATGACTTTCGCTTCACGTTTGCCGAGGTAAACATTCAATTACAGTCTGTCTTAATGAAAAATGTAAAAAAATACAAGTTAAAATCAATAATAAGATTATAAAACCCTTTAAAGCGAGTAATAAGGTTTTATCAGCCATGAGTGACTATAAATAGACTTTTCTTGTCAATCGGTCACTTTCACTTCACGTTTCCCAAGGCAAACATTTAATTACAATATGTTTTAATGAAAAATGTAAAAAAATTCAACTTTAAATTAATAACGAGATCATAAAACCATTAAAAGAGGGGAATAAGGCTTTCGAAGGCTTGAGTGACTGCAAATGGACTTTTCTTGTCAATTGACGGCTTTTGCTTCACGTTTCCCGAGGTAAACAATCAATTACAATCTGTCTTAATGAAAAATGTTAAAAAATACAACTTAAAATCAATAATAAGATCATCAAACCCTTTAAAGCGAGTAATAAGGCTTTAAAGCCATGAGCGACTAGAAATGGACTTTTCTTGTCAATCGATCACTTTCACTTCACGTTTCCCAAGGTAAACATTCAATTTTAATCTGTTTTAATGAAAAATTTAAAAAAATTCAGTTTAAAATTAATAACGAGATCATAAAACCATTTAAAGAGGGGAATAAGGCTTTCGAAGGCATGAGTGACTGCAAATGGACTTTTCTTGTCAATGGATAGCTTTCGCTTCACATTTCTCAAGGTAAACATGCAATTACAATCTGTCTTAACGAAAAAAGTAAAAAAATACAAGTTAAAATCGATAATAAGATTATAAAACCCTTTAAGGCGAGTAATAAGGCTTTTGAAGCCATGAGTGACTATAAATGACCTTTTCTTATCAATCGATCGCTTTCACTTCACGTTTCTCAAGGTAAACATTCAATTATAATATCTTTTAATGAAAAATGTAATAAAATTTAGCTTTAAATTAATAACAAGATTATAAAACCATTTAAAGAGGGGATTAAGGCTTTGGAAGGCATGAGTGACCGCAAATAGACTTTTCTTTTCAATGGATGGCTTTCGCTTCACGTTTCCCGAGGTAAACATTCAATTACAATCTGTCTTAATTAAAAATGTAAAAAAATACAAGTTAAAATCAATAATAAGATTATAAAACCCTTTAAGGCGAGTAATGAGGCTTTTGAAGCAATGAGTGACTATAAATGGCATTTTCTTGTCAATCGATCGCTTTCACCTCACGTTTCTAAGGGTAAACGGTCAATTTTACTCTGTTTTAATGAAAAATGCAAAAAAGTTCAATTTACAATTAATAACGTGATCATAAAACCATTTGAAGAGGGGAATAAGGCTTTCGAAGGCTTGAGTGACTGCAAATGGACTTTTTTTGTCAATGGATGACTTTCACTTCACGTTTCCCGAGGTAAACATTCAATTACAATCTGTCTGAATGAAAAATGTAAAAAAAATACAAGTTAAAATCGATAATAAGATTATAAAACCCTTTAAGGTGAGTAATAAGGCTTTTGAAGCAATGAGTGACTATAAATGGCCTTTTCTTGTCAATCGATCGCTTTCACCTCACGTTTCTCAGGGTAAACGGTCAATTTTACTCTGTTTTAATGAAAAATGCAAAAAAATTCAATTTACAATTAATAACGTGATCATAAAACCATTCGAAGAGGGGAATAAGGCTTTCGAAGGCATGAGTGACTGCAAATGGACTTTTCTTGTCAATGGATGGCTTTCGCTTCACGTTTCCCGTGATAAACATTCTATTACAATCTGTCTTAATCAAAAATGTAAAGAAATACAAGTTAAAATTAATAATAAGATTATAAAACCCTTTGAGACGAGTAATAAGGCTTTTGAAGCTATGAGTGACTATAAATGAACTTATTTTGTCAATGGATGGCTTTTGCTTCATGTTTCCCAAGGCAAACATTTAATTACAATATGTTTTAATGAAAAATGTAAAAAAATTTAACTTTAAATTAATAACGAGATTAGAAAACCATTTAAAGAGGGGAATAAGGCTTTCAAAGGCATGAGCGACTGCAAATGGACTTTTCTTGTCAATGGATGGCTTTCGCTTCACGTTTACCGAGGTAAACATTCAATTACAGTCTGTCTTAATGAAAAATATAAAAAAATACAAGTTAAAATCAATAATAAGATTATAAAACCCTTTAAAGCGAGTAATAAGGTTTTATAAGCAACGAGTGACTATAAATAGACTTTTCTTGTCAATTGGTCACTTTCACTACACGTTTCCCAAGGCAAACATTCAATTTTAATCTGTTTTAATGAAAATATAAAAAAATTCAACTTTAAATTAATAACGAGATCATAAAACCATTAAAAGAGGGGAATAAGGCTTTCGAAGGCATGAGTGACTGCAAATGGACTTTTCTTGTCAATGGATGGCTTTCGCTTCACGTTTCCCGTGATAAACATTCTATTACAATCTGTCTTAATCAAAAATGTAAAGAAATACAAGTTAAAATTAATAATAAGATTATAAAACCCTTTGAGACGAGTAATAAGGCTTTTGAAGCTATGAGTGACTATAAATGAACTTATTTTGTCAATGGATGGCTTTTGCTTCATGTTTCCCAAGGCAAACATTTAATTACAATATGTTTTAATGAAAAATGTAAAAAAATTTAACTTTAAATTAATAACGAGATTATAAAACCATTTAAAGAGGGGAATAAGGCTTTCAAAGGCATGAGCGACTGCAAATAGACTTTTCTTGTCAATGGATGGCTTTCGCTTCACGTTTACCGAGGTAAACATTCAATTACAGTCTGTCTTAATGAAAAATATAAAAAAATACAAGTTAAAATCAATAATAAGATTATAAAACCCTTTAAAGCGAGTAATAAGGTTTTATAAGCAACGAGTGACTATAAATAGACTTTTCTTGTCAATTGGTCACTTTCACTACACGTTTCCCAAGGCAAACATTCAATTTTAATCTGTTTTAATGAAAATATAAAAAAATTCAACTTTAAATTAATAACGAGATCATAAAACCATTAAAAGAGGGGAATAAGGCTTTCGAAGGCATGAGTGACTGCAAATGGACTTTTCTTGTCAATCGATAGCTTTCGCTTCACGTTTCCCAGGGTAAACATTCAATTACAATCTATCTTAATGAAAAATGTAAAAAAATACAACTTAAAATCAATAACAAGATTATAAAACCCTTTAAAGCGAGTAATAAGGCTTTAGATGCCATGAGTGACTATAAATGGACTTTTCTTGTCAATCGATCACTTTCACTTCACGTTTCTCAAGGCAAACATTCAATTTTAATCTGTTTTAGTGAAAAATATAAAAAAATTCAACTTTAAATTAAAAACGAGATCATAAAACCATTTAAAGAGGGGAATAAGGCTTTCGAAGGCATGAGTGACTGCAAATGGACTTTTCTTGTAAATGGATGGCTTTCGCTTCACGTTTCCCGAGGTAAACATTCAATTACAATCTATCTTAATGAAAAATGTAAAAAAATACAACTTAAAATCAATAATAAGATTATAAAACCCTTTAAAGCGAGTAATAAGGCTTTAGATGCCCTGAGTGACTATAAACGAACTTTTCTTGTCAATCGATCACTTTCACTTCACGTTTCTCAAGGCAAATATTCAATTTTAATCTGCTTTAATGAAAATTGTAAAAAAATTCAACTTTAAATTAATAACGAGATCATAAAACCATTTAAAGAGGGGAATAAGGCTTTCCAAGGCATGAGTGACTGCAAATGGACTTTTTTTGTCAATGGATGGGTTTCGCTACACGTTTCCCAAGGTAAACATTCAATTACAATCTGTCTTAATGAAAAATGTAAAAACATACAAGTTAAAATCAATAATAAGATTATAAAACCCTTTAAGGCGAGTAATAAGGCTTTTGAACCCATGAGTGACTATAAATGGACTTTTCTTGTCAATCGATCACTTTCACTTCACGTTTCTCAAGGCAAACATTCAATTTTAATCTGTTTTAATGAAAAATGTAAAAAAATTCAACTTTAAATTAATAACGAGATCATAAAACCATTTAAAGAGGGGAATAAGGCTTTCGAAGGCAAAAGTGACTGTAAATGGACTTTTCTTGTCAATTGACGGCTTTCGCTTCACGTTTCCTGAGGTAAACATTCAATTACAATCTGTCATAATGAAAAATGCAAAAAAAAAATACAAGTTAAAATCAATAATAAGATTATAAAACCCTTTAAGGCGAGTAATAAGGCTTTTGAAACCATTAGTGACTATAATAGGCCTTTTCTTGTCAATCGATCGCTTTCACCTCACGTTTCTCAAGGTAAACAGTCGATTTTAATCTGTTTTATTGAAAAATATAAAAAAATTCAATTTAAAATTAATAACGAGATCATAAAACCATTTAAAGAGGGGAATAAGGCTTTCGAAGGCATGAGTGACTGCAAATGGACTTTTTCTGTCAATGGATGACTTTTGCTTCACGTTTCCCGAGGTAAACATTCAATTACAATCTGTCTTAATGAAAAATGTAAAAAAATACAAGTTAAAATCAATAATAAGATTATAAAACTCTTTAAGGCGAGTAATAAGGCTTTTGAAGCCTTGAGTGACTATAAATGGCCCTTTCTTGTCAATCGATCGCTTTCACCTAACGTTTCTCAAGGTAAACAGTCAATTTTAATCTGTTTTAATGAAAAATGTAAAAAAATTCAGTTTAAAATTAATAACGAGATCATAAAACCATTTAAAGAGGGGAATAAGGCTTCCCAAGGCATGAGTGACTGCAAATGGACTTTTCTTTTCAATGGATGGCTTTCGCTTCATGTTTCTTGAGGTAAATATTCAATTATAATCTGTCTTAATGAAAAATGTAAAAAAATACAAGTTAAAATCAATAATAAGATTATAAAACCCTTTAAGGCGAGTAATAAGGCTTTTGAAGCCATGAGTGACTATAAATGAACTTATTTTGTCAATGGATGGCTTTCGCTTCATGTTTCCCAAGGAAAACATTTAATTACAATATGTTTTAATAAAAAATGTAAAAAAATTCAACTTTAAATTAATAACGAGATTATAAAACCATTTAAAGAGGGGAATAAGGCTTTCGAAGGCATGTGTGACTGCAAATAGAGTTTTCTTGTCGATGGATGGCTTTCGCTTTATGTTTCCCGAGGTAAACATTCAATTACAATCTGTCTTAATGAAAAATGTAAAAAAATACAAGTTAAAATCAATAATAAGATTATAAAACCCTTTGAGGTGAGTAATAAGGCTTTTGAAGCCATGAATGACTATAAATGGCCTTTTCTTGTCAATCGATCGCTTTCACCTCACGTTTCTCAGGGTAAACGGTCAATTTTAATCTGTTTTAATAAAAAATGTAAAAAAATTGAATTTACAATTAATAACGTGATCATAAAACCATTTGAAGAGGGGAATAAGGCTTTCGAAGGCATGAGTGACTGCAAATGGACTTTTCTTTTCAATGGATGGCTTTTGCTTCACGTTTCCCGAGGTAAATATTCAATTACAATCTGTGTTAATGAAAAATGTAAAAAAATACAAGTTAAAATCAGTAATAAGATTATAAAAGCCTTTAAAGCGTGTAATAAGGCTTTAGATGCCATGAGTGACTATAAATGGACTTTTCTTGTCAATCAATCACTTGCTTTTCACATTTCTCACGGCAAACATTCAATTTTAATCGATTTTAATGAAAAATGTAAAAAAATTGAACTTTAAATTAATAACGAGATCATAAAACATTTAAAGAGGGGAATAAGGCTTTCGAAGGCATGAGTGACTGCAAATGGACTTTTCTTGTCAATGAATGACTTTCGCTTCACGTTTGCCGAGGTAAACATTCAATTACAGTCTGTCTTAATGAAAAATGTAAAAAAATACAAGTTAAAATCAATAATAAGATTATAAAACCCTTTAAAGCGAGTAATAAGGTTTTATCAGCCATGAGTGACTATAAATAGACTTTTCTTGTCAATCGGTCACTTTCACTTCACGTTTCCCAAGGCAAACATTTAATTACAATATGTTTTAATGAAAAATGTAAAAAAATTCAACTTTAAATTAATAACGAGATCATAAAACCATTAAAAGAGGGGAATAAGGCTTTCGAAGGCTTGAGTGACTGCAAATGGACTTTTCTTGTCAATTGACGGCTTTTGCTTCACGTTTCCCGAGGTAAACAATCAATTACAATCTGTCTTAATGAAAAATGTTAAAAAATACAACTTAAAATCAATAATAAGATCATCAAACCCTTTAAAGCGAGTAATAAGGCTTTAAAGCCATGAGCGACTAGAAATGGACTTTTCTTGTCAATCGATCACTTTCACTTCACGTTTCCCAAGGTAAACATTCAATTTTAATCTGTTTTAATGAAAAATTTAAAAAAATTCAGTTTAAAATTAATAACGAGATCATAAAACCATTTAAAGAGGGGAATAAGGCTTTCGAAGGCATGAGTGACTGCAAATGGACTTTTCTTGTCAATGGATAGCTTTCGCTTCACATTTCTCAAGGTAAACATGCAATTACAATCTGTCTTAACGAAAAAAGTAAAAAAATACAAGTTAAAATCGATAATAAGATTATAAAACCCTTTAAGGCGAGTAATAAGGCTTTTGAAGCCATGAGTGACTATAAATGACCTTTTCTTATCAATCGATCGCTTTCACTTCACGTTTCTCAAGGTAAACATTCAATTATAATATCTTTTAATGAAAAATGTAATAAAATTTAGCTTTAAATTAATAACAAGATTATAAAACCATTTAAAGAGGGGATTAAGGCTTTGGAAGGCATGAGTGACCGCAAATAGACTTTTCTTTTCAATGGATGGCTTTCGCTTCACGTTTCCCGAGGTAAACATTCAATTACAATCTGTCTTAATTAAAAATGTAAAAAAATACAAGTTAAAATCAATAATAAGATTATAAAACCCTTTAAGGCGAGTAATGAGGCTTTTGAAGCAATGAGTGACTATAAATGGCATTTTCTTGTCAATCGATCGCTTTCACCTCACGTTTCTAAGGGTAAACGGTCAATTTTACTCTGTTTTAATGAAAAATGCAAAAAAGTTCAATTTACAATTAATAACGTGATCATAAAACCATTTGAAGAGGGGAATAAGGCTTTCGAAGGCTTGAGTGACTGCAAATGGACTTTTTTTGTCAATGGATGACTTTCACTTCACGTTTCCCGAGGTAAACATTCAATTACAATCTGTCTGAATGAAAAATGTAAAAAAAATACAAGTTAAAATCGATAATAAGATTATAAAACCCTTTAAGGTGAGTAATAAGGCTTTTGAAGCAATGAGTGACTATAAATGGCCTTTTCTTGTCAATCGATCGCTTTCACCTCACGTTTCTCAGGGTAAACGGTCAATTTTACTCTGTTTTAATGAAAAATGCAAAAAAATTCAATTTACAATTAATAACGTGATCATAAAACCATTCGAAGAGGGGAATAAGGCTTTCGAAGGCATGAGTGACTGCAAATGGACTTTTCTTGTCAATGGATGGCTTTCGCTTCACGTTTCCCGTGATAAACATTCTATTACAATCTGTCTTAATCAAAAATGTAAAGAAATACAAGTTAAAATTAATAATAAGATTATAAAACCCTTTGAGACGAGTAATAAGGCTTTTGAAGCTATGAGTGACTATAAATGAACTTATTTTGTCAATGGATGGCTTTTGCTTCATGTTTCCCAAGGCAAACATTTAATTACAATATGTTTTAATGAAAAATGTAAAAAAATTTAACTTTAAATTAATAACGAGATTAGAAAACCATTTAAAGAGGGGAATAAGGCTTTCAAAGGCATGAGCGACTGCAAATGGACTTTTCTTGTCAATGGATGGCTTTCGCTTCACGTTTACCGAGGTAAACATTCAATTACAGTCTGTCTTAATGAAAAATATAAAAAAATACAAGTTAAAATCAATAATAAGATTATAAAACCCTTTAAAGCGAGTAATAAGGTTTTATAAGCAACGAGTGACTATAAATAGACTTTTCTTGTCAATTGGTCACTTTCACTACACGTTTCCCAAGGCAAACATTCAATTTTAATCTGTTTTAATGAAAATATAAAAAAATTCAACTTTAAATTAATAACGAGATCATAAAACCATTAAAAGAGGGGAATAAGGCTTTCGAAGGCATGAGTGACTGCAAATGGACTTTTCTTGTCAATGGATGGCTTTCGCTTCACGTTTCCCGTGATAAACATTCTATTACAATCTGTCTTAATCAAAAATGTAAAGAAATACAAGTTAAAATTAATAATAAGATTATAAAACCCTTTGAGACGAGTAATAAGGCTTTTGAAGCTATGAGTGACTATAAATGAACTTATTTTGTCAATGGATGGCTTTTGCTTCATGTTTCCCAAGGCAAACATTTAATTACAATATGTTTTAATGAAAAATGTAAAAAAATTTAACTTTAAATTAATAACGAGATTATAAAACCATTTAAAGAGGGGAATAAGGCTTTCAAAGGCATGAGCGACTGCAAATAGACTTTTCTTGTCAATGGATGGCTTTCGCTTCACGTTTACCGAGGTAAACATTCAATTACAGTCTGTCTTAATGAAAAATATAAAAAAATACAAGTTAAAATCAATAATAAGATTATAAAACCCTTTAAAGCGAGTAATAAGGTTTTATAAGCAACGAGTGACTATAAATAGACTTTTCTTGTCAATTGGTCACTTTCACTACACGTTTCCCAAGGCAAACATTCAATTTTAATCTGTTTTAATGAAAATATAAAAAAATTCAACTTTAAATTAATAACGAGATCATAAAACCATTAAAAGAGGGGAATAAGGCTTTCGAAGGCATGAGTGACTGCAAATGGACTTTTCTTGTCAATCGATAGCTTTCGCTTCACGTTTCCCAGGGTAAACATTCAATTACAATCTATCTTAATGAAAAATGTAAAAAAATACAACTTAAAATCAATAACAAGATTATAAAACCCTTTAAAGCGAGTAATAAGGCTTTAGATGCCATGAGTGACTATAAATGGACTTTTCTTGTCAATCGATCACTTTCACTTCACGTTTCTCAAGGCAAACATTCAATTTTAATCTGTTTTAGTGAAAAATATAAAAAAATTCAACTTTAAATTAAAAACGAGATCATAAAACCATTTAAAGAGGGGAATAAGGCTTTCGAAGGCATGAGTGACTGCAAATGGACTTTTCTTGTAAATGGATGGCTTTCGCTTCACGTTTCCCGAGGTAAACATTCAATTACAATCTATCTTAATGAAAAATGTAAAAAAATACAACTTAAAATCAATAATAAGATTATAAAACCCTTTAAAGCGAGTAATAAGGCTTTAGATGCCCTGAGTGACTATAAACGAACTTTTCTTGTCAATCGATCACTTTCACTTCACGTTTCTCAAGGCAAATATTCAATTTTAATCTGCTTTAATGAAAATTGTAAAAAAATTCAACTTTAAATTAATAACGAGATCATAAAACCATTTAAAGAGGGGAATAAGGCTTTCCAAGGCATGAGTGACTGCAAATGGACTTTTTTTGTCAATGGATGGGTTTCGCTACACGTTTCCCAAGGTAAACATTCAATTACAATCTGTCTTAATGAAAAATGTAAAAACATACAAGTTAAAATCAATAATAAGATTATAAAACCCTTTAAGGCGAGTAATAAGGCTTTTGAACCCATGAGTGACTATAAATGGACTTTTCTTGTCAATCGATCACTTTCACTTCACGTTTCTCAAGGCAAACATTCAATTTTAATCTGTTTTAATGAAAAATGTAAAAAAATTCAACTTTAAATTAATAACGAGATCATAAAACCATTTAAAGAGGGGAATAAGGCTTTCGAAGGCAAAAGTGACTGTAAATGGACTTTTCTTGTCAATTGACGGCTTTCGCTTCACGTTTCCTGAGGTAAACATTCAATTACAATCTGTCATAATGAAAAATGCAAAAAAAAAATACAAGTTAAAATCAATAATAAGATTATAAAACCCTTTAAGGCGAGTAATAAGGCTTTTGAAACCATTAGTGACTATAATAGGCCTTTTCTTGTCAATCGATCGCTTTCACCTCACGTTTCTCAAGGTAAACAGTCGATTTTAATCTGTTTTATTGAAAAATATAAAAAAATTCAATTTAAAATTAATAACGAGATCATAAAACCATTTAAAGAGGGGAATAAGGCTTTCGAAGGCATGAGTGACTGCAAATGGACTTTTTCTGTCAATGGATGACTTTTGCTTCACGTTTCCCGAGGTAAACATTCAATTACAATCTGTCTTAATGAAAAATGTAAAAAAATACAAGTTAAAATCAATAATAAGATTATAAAACTCTTTAAGGCGAGTAATAAGGCTTTTGAAGCCTTGAGTGACTATAAATGGCCCTTTCTTGTCAATCGATCGCTTTCACCTAACGTTTCTCAAGGTAAACAGTCAATTTTAATCTGTTTTAATGAAAAATGTAAAAAAATTCAGTTTAAAATTAATAACGAGATCATAAAACCATTTAAAGAGGGGAATAAGGCTTCCCAAGGCATGAGTGACTGCAAATGGACTTTTCTTTTCAATGGATGGCTTTCGCTTCATGTTTCTTGAGGTAAATATTCAATTATAATCTGTCTTAATGAAAAATGTAAAAAAATACAAGTTAAAATCAATAATAAGATTATAAAACCCTTTAAGGCGAGTAATAAGGCTTTTGAAGCCATGAGTGACTATAAATGAACTTATTTTGTCAATGGATGGCTTTCGCTTCATGTTTCCCAAGGAAAACATTTAATTACAATATGTTTTAATAAAAAATGTAAAAAAATTCAACTTTAAATTAATAACGAGATTATAAAACCATTTAAAGAGGGGAATAAGGCTTTCGAAGGCATGTGTGACTGCAAATAGAGTTTTCTTGTCGATGGATGGCTTTCGCTTTATGTTTCCCGAGGTAAACATTCAATTACAATCTGTCTTAATGAAAAATGTAAAAAAATACAAGTTAAAATCAATAATAAGATTATAAAACCCTTTGAGGTGAGTAATAAGGCTTTTGAAGCCATGAATGACTATAAATGGCCTTTTCTTGTCAATCGATCGCTTTCACCTCACGTTTCTCAGGGTAAACGGTCAATTTTAATCTGTTTTAATAAAAAATGTAAAAAAATTGAATTTACAATTAATAACGTGATCATAAAACCATTTGAAGAGGGGAATAAGGCTTTCGAAGGCATGAGTGACTGCAAATGGACTTTTCTTTTCAATGGATGGCTTTTGCTTCACGTTTCCCGAGGTAAATATTCAATTACAATCTGTGTTAATGAAAAATGTAAAAAAATACAAGTTAAAATCAGTAATAAGATTATAAAAGCCTTTAAAGCGTGTAATAAGGCTTTAGATGCCATGAGTGACTATAAATGGACTTTTCTTGTCAATCAATCACTTGCTTTTCACATTTCTCACGGCAAACATTCAATTTTAATCGATTTTAATGAAAAATGTAAAAAAATTGAACTTTAAATTAATAACGAGATCATAAAACATTTAAAGAGGGGAATAAGGCTTTCGAAGGCATGAGTGACTGCAAAAGGACTTTTCTTGTCAATGAATGGCTTTCGCTTCACGTTTGCCGAGGTAAACATTCAATTACAGTCTGTCTTAATGAAAAATGTAAAAAAATACAAGTTAAAATCAATAATAAGATTATAAAACCCTTTAAAGCGAGTAATAAGGTTTTATAAGCCATGAGTGACTATAAATAGACTTTTCTTGTCAATCGGTCACTTTCACTTCACGTTTCCCAAGGCAAACATTTAATTACAATATGTTTTAATGAAAAATGTAAAAAAATTCAACTTTAAATTAATAACGAGATCATAAAACCATTAAAAGAGGAGAATAAGGCTTTCGAAGGCTTGAGTGACTGCAAATGGACTTTTCTTGTCAATGGATAGCTTTCGCTTCACATTTCTCCAGGTGAACATTCAATTACAATCTGTCTTAATGAAAAGTGAAAAAAATACAAGTTAAAATCGATAATAAGATTAGAAAACCATTTAAGGCGAGTAATAAGGCTTTTGAACCCATGATTGACTATAAATGAACTTTTCTTATCAATCGATCGCTTTCACTTCACGTTTCTCAAGGTAAACATTCAATTATAATATCTTTTAATGAAAAATGTAATAAAATTTATCTTTAAATTAATAACAAGATTATAAAACCATTTAAAGAGGGGATTAAGGCTTTCGAAGGCATGAGTGACCGCAAATAGACTTTTCTTGTCAATGGATGGCTTTCGCTTCACGTTTCCCGAGGTAAACATTCAATTACAATCTGTCTTAATGAAAAATATAAAAAAATACAAGTTAAAATCAATAATAAGATTATAAAACCCTTTAAGGCGAGTAATAAGGCTTTTGAAGCCATGAGTGACTATAAATGGCCTTTTCCTATCCATCGATCGCTTTCACCTCACGTTTCTCAAGGTAAACAGTTAATTTTAATCTGTTTTAATGAAAAATGTAAAAAAATTCAATTTAAAATTAATAACGAGATCATAAAACCATTTAAAGTGGGGAATAAGGCTTTCGAAGGCATGAGTGATTGCAAATTGACTTTTCTTGTCAATGGATAGCTTTTGTTTCAGGTTTCTCGAGGTAAACATTCAATTACAATCTGTCTTAATGAAAAATTTTAAAAAATACAAGTTAAAATCGATAATAAGGTTATAAAACCCTTTAAGGCGAGTAATAAGGCTTTTGAAGCCATGAGTGACTATAAAAGGCCTTTTCTTGTCAATCGATCACTTTCACTTCACGTTTCTCAAGGCAAACATTCAATTTTAATCTGTTTTAGTGAAAAATGTAAAAACATTCAACTTTAAATTAATAACGAGATCATAAAACCATTTAAAGAGGGGAATAAGGCTTTCGAAGGCATGAGTGACTGCAAATGGACTTTTCTTGTAAATGGATGGCTTTTGCTTCACGTTTCCCAGGGTAAACATTCAATTACAATCTGTCTTAATGAAAAATGTAAAAAAATACAACTTAAAATCAATAACAAGATTATAAAACCCTTTAAAGCGAGTAATAAGGCTTTAGATGTCATGAGTGACTATAAATGGACTTTTCTTATGAATTGATCACTTTCACTTCATGTTTCTCAAGGCAAACATTCAATTTTAATCTGTTTTAGTGAAAAATGTAAAAAAATTCAACTTTAAATTAATAACGAGATCATAAAACCATTTAAAGAGGGAAATCAGGCTTTCCAAGGCATGAGTGACTGCAAATGGACTTTTCCTGTCAATGGATAGCTTTCGCTTTACGTTTCCTGAGATAAACATTCAATTACAATCTGTCTTAATGAAAAATGTAAAAAAATACAAGTTAAAATCAATAATAAGATTATAAAACCCTTTAAGGCGAGTATGAAGGCTTTTGAAGCCTTGAGTGACTATAAATGGCCTTTTCTTGTCAATCGATCACTTTCACCTCACGTTTCTCAAGGTAAACATTCAATTACAATCTGTCTTAATGAAAAATGTAAAAAAAAAAAGTTAAAATCAATAATGAGATTATAAAAGCCTTTAAGGCGAGTTATAAGGTTTTTGAAGCCATGAGTGACTATAAAAGGCCTTTTCTTGTCAATCGATTGCTTTCACTTCACGTTTCTCAAGGTAAATATTCAATTATAATATGTTTTAATGAAAAATATAAAAAAATTCAACTTTAAATTAATAACGAGATTATAAAACCATTTAAAGAGGGCAATAAGGCTTTCGAAGGCAAGAGTGACTGTAAATGGACTTTTCTTGTCAATTAATGGCTTTCGCTTCACGTTTCCTGAGGTAAACATTCAATTACAATCTGTCTTAATGAAAAATGTAAAAAAATACAAGTTAAAATCAATAATAAGATTATAAAACCCTTTAAGGCGAGTAATAAGGCTTTTGAAGCCATTAGTGACTATAAATGGCCTTTTCTTGTCAATCGATCGCTTTCACCTCACGTTTATCAAGGTAAACAGTCGATTTTAATCTATTTTAATGAAAAATGTAAAAAAATTCAATTTAAAATTAATAACGAGATCATAAAACCATTTAAAGAGGGGAATAAGGCTTTCGAAGGCATGAGTGACTGCAAATGGACTTTTCTTGTCAATGGATGGCTTTCGCTTCACGTTTCCTGAGGTAAACATTCAATTACAATCTGTCTTAATGAAAAATGTAAAGAAATACAAGTTAAAATTAATAATAAGATTATAAAACCCTTAGAGGCTAGTAATAAGGCTTTTGAAGCTATGAGTGACTATAAATGAACTTATTTTGTCAATGGATGGCTTTTCCTTCATGTTTCCCAAGGCAAACATTTAATTACAATATGTTTTAATGAAAAATGTAAAAAAATTCAACTTTAAATTAATAACGAGATTATAAAACCATTTAAAGATGGGAATAAGGCTTTCGAAGGCATGAGTGACTGCAAATGGACTTTCTTGTCAATGGATGGCTTTCGCTTCACGTTTCTCGAGGTAAACATTCAATTACAATCTGTCTTAATGAAAAATGTAAAAAAATACAACTTAAAATCAATAATAAGATTATAAAACCCTTTAAAGCGAGTAATAACGCTTTTGAAGCTATGAGTGACTATAAATGAACTTATTTTATCAATGGATGGCTTTTGCTTTATGTTTCCCAAGCCAAACATTTAATTACAATATGTTTTAATGAAAAATGTAAAAAAATTCAACTTTAAATTAATAACGAGATTATAAAACCATTTAAAGAGGGGAATAAGGCTTTCGAAGGCATGAGTGACTGCAAATGGACTTTTCTTGTCAATGGATGGCTTTCGCTTCATGTTTACCGAGGTAAACATTCAATTACAGTCTGTCTTAATGAAAAATGTAAAAAAATACAAGTTAAAATCAATAATAAGATTATGAAACCCTTTAAAGCGAGTAATAAGGTTTTATAAGCCATGAGTGACTATAAATAGACTTTTCTTGTCAATCGGTCATTTTCACTTCACGTTTCCCAAGGCAAACATTCCATTTTAATCTGTTTTAATGAAAAATGTAAAAAAATTCAACTTTAAATTAATAACGAGATCATAAAACCATTAAAAAAGGGGAATAAGGCTTTCGAAGGCATGAGTGACTGCAAATGGACTTTTCTTGTCAATGGATGGCTTTCGCTTCACGTTTCCCGAGGTAAACATTCAATTACAATCTGTCTTAATGAAAAATGTTAAAAAATACAACTTAAAATCAATAATAAGATCATAAAACCCTTTAAAGCGAATAATAAGGCTTTAGAAGCCATGAATGACTATAAATGGACTTTTCTTGTCAATCGATCACTTTCACTTCACGTTTCCCAAGGCAAACATTCAATTTTAATCTGTTTTAATGAAAATTTTTAAAAAATTCAATTTAAAATTAATAACGAGATCATAAAACCATTTAAAGAGGGGAATAAGGCTTTCGAAGGCATGAGTGACTGCAAATGGACTTTTCTTGTCAATGATTTCTCGAGGTAAACATTCAATTACAACCTGTCTTAATGAAAAATGTAAAAAAATACAAGTTAAAATCGATAATAAGATTACAAAACCCTTGAAGGCGAGTAATAAGGCTTTTGAAGCCATGAGTGACTATAAATGACCTTTTCTTATCAATCGATCGCTTTCACTTCACGTTTCTCAAGGTAAACATTCAATTATAATATCTTTTAATGAAAAATGTAATAAAATTTATCTTTAAATTAATAACAAGATTATAAAACCATTTAAAGAGGGGATTAAGGCTTTCGAAGGCATGAGTGACCGTAAATAGACTTTTCTTGTCAATGGATGGCTTTCGCTTCACGTTTCTCGAGGTAAACATTCAATTACAATCTGTCTTAATGAAAAATGTAAAAAAATACAACTTAAAATCAATAATAAGATTATAAAACCCTTTAAAGCGAGTAATAACGCTTTTGAAGCTATGAGTGACTATAAATGAACTTATTTTATCAATGGATGGCTTTTGCTTTATGTTTCCCAAGCCAAACATTTAATTACAATATGTTTTAATGAAAAATGTAAAAAAATTCAACTTTAAATTAATAACGAGATTATAAAACCATTTAAAGAGGGGAATAAGGCTTTCGAAGGCATGAGTGACTGCAAATGGACTTTTCTTGTCAATGGATGGCTTTCGCTTCATGTTTACCGAGGTAAACATTCAATTACAGTCTGTCTTAATGAAAAATGTAAAAAAATACAAGTTAAAATCAATAATAAGATTATGAAACCCTTTAAAGCGAGTAATAAGGTTTTATAAGCCATGAGTGACTATAAATAGACTTTTCTTGTCAATCGGTCATTTTCACTTCACGTTTCCCAAGGCAAACATTCCATTTTAATCTGTTTTAATGAAAAATGTAAAAAAATTCAACTTTAAATTAATAACGAGATCATAAAACCATTAAAAAAGGGGAATAAGGCTTTCGAAGGCATGAGTGACTGCAAATGGACTTTTCTTGTCAATGGATGGCTTTCGCTTCACGTTTCCCGAGGTAAACATTCAATTACAATCTGTCTTAATGAAAAATGTTAAAAAATACAACTTAAAATCAATAATAAGATCATAAAACCCTTTAAAGCGAATAATAAGGCTTTAGAAGCCATGAATGACTATAAATGGACTTTTCTTGTCAATCGATCACTTTCACTTCACGTTTCCCAAGGCAAACATTCAATTTTAATCTGTTTTAATGAAAATTTTTAAAAAATTCAATTTAAAATTAATAACGAGATCATAAAACCATTTAAAGAGGGGAATAAGGTTTTCGAAGGCATGAGTGACTGCAAATGGACTTTTCTTGTCAATGGATAGCTTTCGCTTCACATTTCTCGAGGTAAACATTCAATTACAACCTGTCTTAATGAAAAATGTAAAAAAATACAAGTTAAAATCGATAATAAGATTACAAAACCCTTGAAGGCGAGTAATAAGGCTTTTGAAGCCATGAGTGACTATAAATGACCTTTTCTTATCAATGGATCGCTTTCACTTCACGTTTCTCAAGGTAAACATTCAATTATAATATCTTTTAATGAAAAATGTAATAAAATTTATCTTTAAATTAATAACAAGATTATAAAACCATTTAAAGAGGGGATTAAGGCTTTCGAAGGCATGAGTGACCGTAAATAGACTTTTCTTGTCAATGGATGGCTTTCGCTTCACGTTTCTCGAGGTAAACATTCAATTACAATCTGTCTTAATGAAAAATGTAAAAAAATACAAGTTAAAATCAATAATAAGATTATAAAACCCTTTAAGGCTAGTAATAAGGCTTTTGAAGCCATGAGTGACTATAAATGGCCTTTTCCTGTCAATCGATCGCTTTCACCTCACGTTTCTCAAAGTAAACAGTCAATTTTAATCTGTTTTAATGAAAAATGTAAAAAAATTCAATTTAAAATTAATAACGAGATCATAAAACCATTTAAAGTGGGGAATAAGGCTTTCGAAGGCATGAGTGACTGCAAATTGACTTTTCTTGTCAATGGATAGCTTTCGTTTCAGATTTCTCGAGGTAAACATTCAATTACAATCTGTCTTAAAGAAAAATTTTAAAAAATACAAGTTAAAATCGATAATAAGATTATAAAACCCTTTAAGGCGAGTAATAAGGCTTTTGAAGCCATGAGTGACTATAAAAGGCCTTTTCTTGTCAATCGATCACTTTCACTTCACGTTTCTCAAGGCAAACATTCAATTTTAATCTGTTTTAGTGAAAAATGTAAAACAATTCAATTTAAAATTAATAACGAGATCATAAAACCATTTAAAGAGGGGAATAAGGCTTTCGAAGGCATGAGTGACTGCAAATGGACTTTTCTTGTCAATGGATAGCTTTCGTTTCACGTTTCTTGAGGTAAACATTCAATTACAATCTGTCTTAATGAAAAATGTAAAAAAATACAAGTTAAAATCGATAATAAGATTATAAAACCCTTTAAGGCAAGTAATAAGGCTTTTGAAGCCATGAGTGACTATAAAAGGCCTTTTCTTGTCAATCGATTGCTTTCACTTCACGTTTCTCAAGGTAAATATTCAATTATAATTTGTTTTAAGGAAAAATGTAAAAAAATTCAACTTTAAATTAATAACGAGATTATAAAACCATTTAAAGAAGGGAATAAGGCTTTCGAAGGTAAGAGTGACTGTAAATGAACTTTTCTTGTCAATTGATGGCTTTCGCTTCACGTTTCCTGACGTAAACATTCAATTACAATCTGTCTTAATGAAAAATATAAAAAAATACAAGTTAAAATCAATAATAAGATTATAAAACCCTTTAAGGCGAGTAATAAGCCTTTCGAAGCCATTAGTGACTATAAACGGCCTTTTCTTGTCAATCGATCGTTTTTACCTCACGTTTCTCAAGGTAAACAGTCGATTTTAATCTGTTTTAATGAAAAATGTAAAAAAATTCAATTTAAAATTAATAATGAGATTATAAAACCATTTAAAGAGGGGAATAAGGCTTTCGAAGGCATGAGTGACTGGAAATGGACTTTTCTTGTCAATGGATGGCTTTCACTTCACGTTTCCCGAGGTAAACATTCAATTACAATCTGTCTTAATGAAAAATGTAAAAAAATACAAGTTAAAATCAATAATAAGATTATAAAACCCTTTAAGGCGAGTAATAAGGCTTTTGAAGCCATGAGTGACTATAAATGGCCTTTTCTTGTCAATCGATCGCTTTCACCTCACGTTTCTCAAGGTAAACAGTCAATTTTAATCTGTTTTAATGAAAAATGTAAAAAAATTCAATTTAAAATTAATAACGAGATCATAAAACCATTTAAAGTGGGGAATAAGGCTTTCCAAGGCATGAGTGACTGCAAATGGACTTTTCTTTTCAATGGATGGCTTTCGCTTCACCTTTCCCGAGGTAAATATTCAATTACAATCTGTCTTAATGAAAAATGTAAAAAAATACAAGTTAAAATCAATAATAAGATTATAAAACTCTTTAAGGCGAGTAATAAGGCTTTTGAAGCCTTGAGTGACTATAAATGGCCCTTTCTTGTCAATCGATCGCTTTCACCTAACGTTTCTCAAGGTAAACAGTCAATTTTAATCTGTTTTAATGAAAAATGTAAAAAAATTCAGTTTAAAATTAATAACGAGATCATAAAACCATTTAAAGAGGGGAATAAGGCTTCCCAAGGCATGAGTGACTGCAAATGGACTTTTCTTTTCAATGGATGGCTTTCGCTTCATGTTTCCTGAGGTAAATATTCAATTATAATCTGTCTTAATGAAAAATGTAAAAAAATACAAGTTAAAATCAATAATAAGATTATAAAACCCTTTAAAGCGAGTAATAAGGCTTTAATGCCATGAGTGACTATGAATGGACTTTTCTTGTCAATCGATCACTTTCTCTTCACGTTTCCCAAGACAAACATTCAATTTTAATCGATTTTAATGAAAAATGTAAAAAAATTCAACTTTAAATTAATATTGAGATCATAAAACCATTTAAAGATGGGAATAAGGCTTTCCAAGGCATGAGTGACTGCAAATGGACTTTTTTTGTCAATGGATTGCTTTCGCTTCACGTTTCCTGAGATAAACATTCAATTACAATCTGTCTTAGTGAAAAATGTAAAAAAATACAAGTTAAAATCAATAATAAGATTATAAAACCCTTTAAGGCGAGTAATAAGGCTTTTGAAGCCATGAGTGACTATAAATGAACTTATTTTGTCAATGGATGGCTTTCGCTTCATGTTTCCCAAGGAAAACATTTAATTACAATATGTTTTAATAAAAAATGTAAAAAAATTCAACTTTAAATTAATAACGAGATTATAAAACCATTTAAAGAGGGGAATAAGGCTTTCGAAGGCATGTGTGACTGCAAATAGAGTTTTCTTGTCGATGGATGGCTTTCGCTTCATGTTTCCCGAGGTAAACATTCAATTACAATCTGTCTTAATGAAAAATGTAAAAAAATACAAGTTAAAATCAATAATAAGATTATAAAACCCTTTGAGGTGAGTAATAAGGCTTTTGAAGCCATGAATGACTATAAATGGCCTTTTCTTGTCAATCGATCGCTTTCACCTCACGTTTCTCAGGGTAAACGGTCAATTTTAATCTGTTTTAATAAAAAATGTAAAAAAATTGAATTTACAATTAATAACGTGATCATAAAACCATTTGAAGAGGGGAATAAGGCTTTCGAAGGCATGAGTGACTGCAAATGGATTTTTCTTTTCAATGGATGGCTTTTGCTTCACGTTTCTCGAGGTAAATATTCAATTACAATCTGTGTTAATGAAAAATGTAAAAAAATACAAGTTAAAATCAGTAATAAGATTATAAAAGCCTTTAAAGCGTGTAATAAGGCTTTAGATGCCATGAGTGACTATAAATGGACTTTTCTTGTCAATCAATCACTTGCTTTTCACATTTCTCACGGCAAACATTCAATTTTAATCGATTTTAATGAAAAATGTAAAAAAATTGAACTTTAAATTAATAACGAGATCATAAAACATTTAAAGAGGGGAATAAGGCTTTCGAAGGCATGAGTGACTGCAAATGGACTTTTCTTGTCAATGAATGGCTTTCGCTTCACGTTTGCCAAGGTAAACATTCAATTACAGTCTGTCTTAATGAAAAATGTAAAAAAATACAAGTTAAAATCAATAATAAGATTATAAAACCCTTTAAAGCGAGTAATAAGGTTTTATAAGCCATGAGTGACTATAAATAGACTTTTCTTGTCAATCGGTCACTTTCACTTCACGTTTCCCAAGGCAAACATTTAATTACAATATGTTTTAATGAAAAATGTAAAAAAATTCAACTTTAAATTAATAACGAGATCATAAAACCATTAAAAGAGGGGAATAAGGCTTTCGAAGGCTTGAGTGACTGCAAATGGACTTTTCTTGTCAATGGACGGCTTTCGCTTCACGTTTCCCGAGGTAAACATTCAATTACAATCTGTCTTAATGAAAAATGTTAAAAAATACAACTTAAAATCAATAATAAGATCATCAAACCCTTTAAAGCGAGTAATAAGGCTTTAAAGCCATGAGCGACTAGAAATGGACTTTTCTTGTCAATCGATCACTTTCACTTCACGTTTCCCAAGGCAAACATTCAATTTTAATCTGTTTTAATGAAAAATTTAAAAAAATTCAGTTTAAAATTAATAACGAGATCATAAAACCATTTAAAGAGGGGAATAAGGCTTTCGAAGGCATGAGTGACTGCAAATGGACTTTTCTTGTCAATGAATAGCTTTCGCTTCACATTTCTCAAGGTAAACATTCAATTACAATCTGTCTTAATGAAAAGTGAAAAAAATACAAGTTAAAATCGATAATAAGATTATAAAACCATTTAAGGCGAGTAATAAGGCTTTTGAACCCATGATTGAATATAAATGAACTTTTCTTATCAATCGATCGCTTTCACTTCACGTTTCTCAAGGTAAACATTCAATTATAATATCTTTTAATGAAAAATGTAATAAAATTTATCTTTAAATTAATAACAAGATTATAAAACCATTTAAAGAGGGGATTAAGGCTTTCGAAGGCTTGAGTGACCGCAAATAGACTTTTCTTGTCAATGGATGGCTTTCGCTTCACGTTTCCCGAGGTAAACATTCAATTACAATCTGTCTTAATGAAAAATATAAAAAAATACAAGTTAAAATCAATAATAAGATTATAAAACCCTTTAAGGCGAGTAATAAGGCTTTTGAAGCCATGAGTGACTATAAATGGCCTTTTCCTATCCATCGATCGCTTTCACCTCACGTTTCTCAAGGTAAACAGTTAATTTTAATCTGTTTTAATGAAAAATGTAAAAAAATTCAATTTAAAATTAATAACGAGATCATAAAACCATTTAAAGTGGGGAATAAGGCTTTCGAAGGCATGAGTGATTGCAAATTGACTTTTCTTGTCAATGGATAGCTTTTGTTTCAGGTTTCTCGAGGTAAACATTCAATTACAATCTGTCTTAATGAAAAATTTTAAAAAATACAAGTTAAAATCGATAATAAGGTTATAAAACCCTTTAAGGCGAGTAATAAGGCTTTTGAAGCCATGAGTGACTATAAAAGGCCTTTTCTTGTCAATCGATCACTTTCACTTCACGTTTCTCAAGGCAAACATTCAATTTTAATCTGTTTTAGTGAAAAATGTAAAAACATTCAACTTTAAATTAATAACGAGATCATAAAACCATTTAAAGAGGGGAATAAGGCTTTCGAAGGCATGAGTGACTGCAAATGGACTTTTCTTGTAAATGGATGGCTTTTGCTTCACGTTTCCCAGGGTAAACATTCAATTACAATCTGTCTTAATGAAAAATGTAAAAAAATACAACTTAAAATCAATAACAAGATTATAAAACCCTTTAAAGCGAGTAATAAGGCTTTAGATGTCATGAGTGACTATAAATGGACTTTTCTTATGAATTGATCACTTTCACTTCATGTTTCTCAAGGCAAACATTCAATTTTAATCTGTTTTAGTGAAAAATGTAAAAAAATTCAACTTTAAATTAATAACGAGATCATAAAACCATTTAAAGAGGGAAATCAGGCTTTCCAAGGCATGAGTGACTGCAAATGGACTTTTCCTGTCAATGGATAGCTTTCGCTTTACGTTTCCTGAGATAAACATTCAATTACAATCTGTCTTAATGAAAAATGTAAAAAAATACAAGTTAAAATCAATAATAAGATTATAAAACCCTTTAAGGCGAGTATGAAGGCTTTTGAAGCCTTGAGTGACTATAAATGGCCTTTTCTTGTCAATCGATCACTTTCACCTCACGTTTCTCAAGGTAAACATTCAATTACAATCTGTCTTAATGAAAAATGTAAAAAAAAAAAGTTAAAATCAATAATGAGATTATAAAAGCCTTTAAGGCGAGTTATAAGGTTTTTGAAGCCATGAGTGACTATAAAAGGCCTTTTCTTGTCAATCGATTGCTTTCACTTCACGTTTCTCAAGGTAAATATTCAATTATAATATGTTTTAATGAAAAATATAAAAAAATTCAACTTTAAATTAATAACGAGATTATAAAACCATTTAAAGAGGGCAATAAGGCTTTCGAAGGCAAGAGTGACTGTAAATGGACTTTTCTTGTCAATTAATGGCTTTCGCTTCACGTTTCCTGAGGTAAACATTCAATTACAATCTGTCTTAATGAAAAATGTAAAAAAATACAAGTTAAAATCAATAATAAGATTATAAAACCCTTTAAGGCGAGTAATAAGGCTTTTGAAGCCATTAGTGACTATAAATGGCCTTTTCTTGTCAATCGATCGCTTTCACCTCACGTTTATCAAGGTAAACAGTCGATTTTAATCTATTTTAATGAAAAATGTAAAAAAATTCAATTTAAAATTAATAACGAGATCATAAAACCATTTAAAGAGGGGAATAAGGCTTTCGAAGGCATGAGTGACTGCAAATGGACTTTTCTTGTCAATGGATGGCTTTCGCTTCACGTTTCCTGAGGTAAACATTCAATTACAATCTGTCTTAATGAAAAATGTAAAGAAATACAAGTTAAAATTAATAATAAGATTATAAAACCCTTAGAGGCTAGTAATAAGGCTTTTGAAGCTATGAGTGACTATAAATGAACTTATTTTGTCAATGGATGGCTTTTCCTTCATGTTTCCCAAGGCAAACATTTAATTACAATATGTTTTAATGAAAAATGTAAAAAAATTCAACTTTAAATTAATAACGAGATTATAAAACCATTTAAAGATGGGAATAAGGCTTTCGAAGGCATGAGTGACTGCAAATGGACTTTCTTGTCAATGGATGGCTTTCGCTTCACGTTTCTCGAGGTAAACATTCAATTACAATCTGTCTTAATGAAAAATGTAAAAAAATACAACTTAAAATCAATAATAAGATTATAAAACCCTTTAAAGCGAGTAATAACGCTTTTGAAGCTATGAGTGACTATAAATGAACTTATTTTATCAATGGATGGCTTTTGCTTTATGTTTCCCAAGCCAAACATTTAATTACAATATGTTTTAATGAAAAATGTAAAAAAATTCAACTTTAAATTAATAACGAGATTATAAAACCATTTAAAGAGGGGAATAAGGCTTTCGAAGGCATGAGTGACTGCAAATGGACTTTTCTTGTCAATGGATGGCTTTCGCTTCATGTTTACCGAGGTAAACATTCAATTACAGTCTGTCTTAATGAAAAATGTAAAAAAATACAAGTTAAAATCAATAATAAGATTATGAAACCCTTTAAAGCGAGTAATAAGGTTTTATAAGCCATGAGTGACTATAAATAAACTTTTCTTGTCAATCGGTCATTTTCACTTCACGTTTCCCAAGGCAAACATTCCATTTTAATCTGTTTTAATGAAAAATGTAAAAAAATTCAACTTTAAATTAATAACGAGATCATAAAACCATTAAAAAAGGGGAATAAGGCTTTCGAAGGCATGAGTGACTGCAAATGGACTTTTCTTGTCAATGGATGGCTTTCGCTTCATGTTTCCCGAGGTAAACATTCAATTACAATCTGTCTTAATGAAAAATGTTAAAAAATACAACTTAAAATCAATAATAAGATCATAAAACCCTTTAAAGCGAATAATAAGGCTTTAGAAGCCATGAATGACTATAAATGGACTTTTCTTGTCAATCGATCACTTTCACTTCACGTTTCCCAAGGCAAACATTCAATTTTAATCTGTTTTAATGAAAATTTTTAAAAAATTCAATTTAAAATTAATAACGAGATCATAAAACCATTTAAAGAGGGGAATAAGGCTTTCGAAGGCATGAGTGACTGCAAATGGACTTTTCTTGTCAATGGATAGCTTTCGCTTCACATTTCTCGAGGTAAACATTCAATTACAACCTGTCTTAATGAAAAATGTAAAAAAATACAAGTTAAAATCGATAATAAGATTACAAAACCCTTGAAGGCGAGTAATAAGGCTTTTGAAGCCATGAGTGACTATAAATGACCTTTTCTTATCAATGGATCGCTTTCACTTCACGTTTCTCAAGGTAAACATTCAATTATAATATCTTTTAATGAAAAATGTAATAAAATTTATCTTTAAATTAATAACAAGATTATAAAACCATTTAAAGAGGGGATTAAGGCTTTCGAAGGCATGAGTGACCGTAAATAGACTTTTCTTGTCAATGGATGGCTTTCGCTTCACGTTTCTCAAGGTAAACATTCAATTACAATCTGTCTTAATGAAAAATGTAAAAAAATACAAGTTAAAATCAATAATAAGATTATAAAACCCTTTAAGGCTAGTAATAAGGCTTTTGAAGCCATGAGTGACTATAAATGGCCTTTTCCTGTCAATCGATCGCTTTCACCTCACGTTTCTCAAAGTAAACAGTCAATTTTAATCTGTTTTAATGAAAAATGTAAAAAAATTCAATTTAAAATTAATAACGAGATCATAAAACCATTTAAAGTGGGGAATAAGGCTTTCGAAGGCATGAGTGACTGCAAATTGACTTTTCTTGTCAATGGATAGCTTTCGTTTCAGATTTCTCGAGGTAAACATTCAATTACAATCTGTCTTAAAGAAAAATTTTAAAAAATACAAGTTAAAATCGATAATAAGATTATAAAACCCTTTAAGGCGAGTAATAAGGCTTTTGAAGCCATGAGTGACTATAAAAGGCCTTTTCTTGTCAATCGATCACTTTCACTTCACGTTTCTCAAGGCAAACATTCAATTTTAATCTGTTTTAGTGAAAAATGTAAAACAATTCAATTTAAAATTAATAACGAGATCATAAAACCATTTAAAGAGGGGAATAAGGCTTTCGAAGGCATGAGTGACTGCAAATGGACTTTTCTTGTCAATGGATAGCTTTCGTTTCACGTTTCTTGAGGTAAACATTCAATTACAATCTGTCTTAATGAAAAATGTAAAAAAATACAAGTTAAAATCGATAATAAGATTATAAAACCCTTTAAGGCAAGTAATAAGGCTTTTGAAGCCATGAGTGACTATAAAAGGCCTTTTCTTGTCAATCGATTGCTTTCACTTCACGTTTCTCAAGGTAAATATTCAATTATAATTTGTTTTAAGGAAAAATGTAAAAAAATTCAACTTTAAATTAATAACGAGATTATAAAACCATTTAAAGAAGGGAATAAGGCTTTCGAAGGTAAGAGTGACTGTAAATGAACTTTTCTTGTCAATTGATGGCTTTCGCTTCACGTTTCCTGACGTAAACATTCAATTACAATCTGTCTTAATGAAAAATATAAAAAAATACAAGTTAAATCAATAATAAGATTATAAAACCCTTCAAGGCGAGTAATAAGCCTTTCGAAGCCATTAGTGACTATAAACGGCCTTTTCTTGTCAATCGATCGTTTTTACCTCACGTTTCTCAAGGTAAACAGTCGATTTTAATCTGTTTTAATGAAAAATGTAAAAAAATTCAATTTAAAATTAATAATGAGATTATAAAACCATTTAAAGAGGGGAATAAGGCTTTCGAAGGCATGAGTGACTGGAAATGGACTTTTCTTGTCAATGGATGGCTTTCACTTCACGTTTCCCGAGGTAAACATTCAATTACAATCTGTCTTAATGAAAAATGTAAAAAAATACAAGTTAAAATCAATAATAAGATTATAAAACCCTTTAAGGCGAGTAATAAGGCTTTTGAAGCCATGAGTGACTATAAATGGCCTTTTCTTGTCAATCGATCGCTTTCACCTCACGTTTCTCAAGGTAAACAGTCAATTTTAATCTGTTTTAATGAAAAATGTAAAAAAATTCAATTTAAAATTAATAACGAGATCATAAAACCATTTAAAGTGGGGAATAAGGCTTTCCAAGGCATGAGTGACTGCAAATGGACTTTTCTTTTCAATGGATGGCTTTCGCTTCACCTTTCCCGAGGTACATATTCAATTACAATCTGTCTTAATGAAAAATGTAAAAAAATACAAGTTAAAATCAATAATAAGATTATAAAACTCTTTAAGGCGAGTAATAAGGCTTTTGAAGCCTTGAGTGACTATAAATGGCCCTTTCTTGTCAATCGATCGCTTTCACCTAACGTTTCTCAAGGTAAACAGTCAATTTTAATCTGTTTTAATGAAAAATGTAAAAAAATTCAACTTTAAATTAAAAACGAGATCATAAAATCATTTAAAGAGGGGAATAATGCTTTCGAAGGCATGAGTGACTGCAAATGGACTTTTCTTGTAAATGGATGGCTTTCGCTTCATGTTTCCCAGGGTAAACATTCAATTACAATCTGTCCTAATGAAAAATGTAAAAAAATACAACTTAAAATCAATAACAAAATTATAAAACTCTTTAAAGCGAGTAATAAGGCTTTAGATGCCATGAGTGACTATAAATGGACTTTTCTTGTCAATCGATCACTTTCACTTCACGTTTCTCAAGGCAAACATTCAATTTTAATCTGTTTTAGTGAAAAATGTAAAAAAATTCAACTTTAAATTAAAAACGAGATCATAAAACCATTTAAAGAGGGGAATAAGGCTTTCGAAGCCATGAGTGACTGCAAATGGACTTTTCTTGTAAATGGATGGCTTTCGCTTCACGTTTCCCGAGGTAAACATTCAATTACAATCTGTCTTAATGAAAAATGTAAAAAAATACAACTTAAAATCAATAATAAGATTATAAAACCCTTTAAAGCGAGTAATAAGGCTTTAGATGCCCTGAGTGACTATAAATGAACTTTTCTTGTCAATCGATCACTTTCACTTCACGTTTCTCAAGGCAAACATTCAATTTTAATCTGTTTTAATGAAAAATGTTAAAAAATTCAACTTTAAATTAATAACGCGATCATAAAACCATTTAAAGAGGGGAATAAGGCTTTCCAAGGCATGAGTGACTGCAAATGGACTTTTTTTGTCAATGGATGGGTTTCGCTACACGTTTCCCAAGGTAAACATTCAATTACAATCTGTCTTAATGAAAAATGTAAAAACATACAAGTTAAAATCAATGATAAGATTATAAAACCCTTTAAGGCGAGTAATAAGGCTTTTGAAGACATGAGTGACTATAAATGGCCTTTTCTTGTCAATCGATCGCTTTCACCTCACGTTTCTCAAGGTAAACGGTCAATTTTAATATTTTTTAATGAAAAATGTAAAAATATTCAATTTAAAATTAATAACGAGATTATAAAACCATTTAAAGAGGGGAATAAGGCTTTTGAAGGTATGAGTGGCTGCAAATGGACTTTTCTTTTCAATGGATGGCTTTCGATTCACGTTTTCGGAGGTAAATATTCAATTACAATCTGTCTTAATGAAAAATATAAAAAAATACAAGTTAAAATTAATAATAAGATTATAAAACCCTTTGAGGCGAGTAATAAGGCTTTTGAAGCTATGAGTGACTATAAATGAACTTATTTTGTCAATGGATGGCTTTTGCTTCATGTTTCCCAAGCCAAACATTTAATTACAATATGTTTTAATGAAAAATGTAAAAAAATTCAACTTTAAATTAATAACGAGATTATAAAACCATTTAAAGAGCGGAATAAGGCTTTCGAAGGCATGAGTGACTGCAAATGGACTTTTCTTGTCAATGGATGGCTTTCACTTCATGTTTACCGAGGTAAACATTCAATTACAGTCTGTCTTAATGAAAAATGTAAAAAAATACAAGTTAAAATCAATAATAAGATTACAAAACCCTTTAAAGCGAGTAATAAGGTTTTCCAAGCCATGAGTGACTATAAATAGACTTTTCTTGTCAATCGGTCACTTTCACTTCACGTTTCCTAAGGCAAACATTCCATTTTAATCTGTTTTAATGAAAAATGTAAAAAAATTCAACTTTAAATTAATAACGAGATCATAAAACCATTAAAAGAAGGGAATAAGGCTTTCGAAGGCATGAGTGACTGCAAATGGAGTTTTCTTGTCAATGGATGGCTTTCGCCTCACGTTTCTCAAGGTAAACATTCAATTACAGTCTGTCTTAATGAAAAATGTTAAAAAATACAACTTAAAATCAATAATAAGATCATAAAACCCTTTAAAGCGAGTAATAAGGCTTTAGAAGCCATGAGTGACTATAAATGGACTTTTCTTGTCAATCGATCACTTTCACTTCACGCTTCCCAAGGAAAACATTCAATTTTAATATGTTTTAATGGAAAATGTAAAAAAATTCAATTTAAAATTAATAACGAGATCATAAAACCATTTAAAGAGGGGAATAAGGCTTTCCAAGGCATGAGTGACTGCAAATGGACTTTTCTTTTCAATGGATGGCTTTCGCTTCACGTTTCCTGAGGTAAATATTCAATTACAATCTGTCTTAATGAAAAATGTAAAAAAATACAAGTTAAAATCAATAATAAGATTATAAAACCCTTTAAAGCGAGTAATAACGCTTTAGATGCCATGAGTGACTATAAATGTACTTTTCTTGTCAATCGATCACTTTCACCTCACGTTTTCCAAGGCAAACATTCAATTTTAATCAGTTTTAATTAAAAATGTAAAAAAATTCAATTTAAAACTAATAACAAGATTATAAAACCATTTAAAGAGGGGAATAAGGCTTTCGAAGGCATGAGTGGCTGCAAATGGACTTTTCTTTTCAATGGATGGCTTTCGCTTCACGTTTTCGGAGGTAAATATTCAATTACAATCTGTCTTAATGAAAAATGTAAAAAAATACAAGTTAAAATTAATAATAAGATTAGAAAACCCTTTGAGGTGAGTAATAAGGCTTTTGAAGCTATGAGTGACTATAAATGAACTTATTTTGTCAATGGATGGCTTTTGCTTCATGTTTCCTAAGCCAAACATTTAATTACAATATGTTTTAATGAAAAATGTAAAAAAATTCAACTTTAAATTAATAACGAGATTATAAAACCATTTAAAGAGGGGAATAAGGCTTTCGAAGGCATGAGTGACTGCAAATGGACTTTTCTTGTAAATGGATGGCTTTCGCTTCACGTTTCCCAGGGTAAACATTCAATTACAATCTGTCTTAATGAAAAATGTAAAAAAATACAACTGAAAATCAATAACAAGATTATAAAACCCTTTAAAGCGAGTAACAAGGCTTTAGATGCCATGAGTGACTATAAATGGACTTTTCTTGTCAATCGATCACTTTCACTTCACGTTTCTCAAGGTAAACATTCAATTTTAATTATTTTTAGTGAAAAATGTAAAAAAATTCGACTTTAAATTAATAATGAGATCATAAAACCATTTAAAGAGGGAAATCAGGCTTTCCAAGGCATGGGTGACTGCAAATGAACTTTTCCTGTCAATGGATAGCTTTCGCTTCACGTTTCCTGAAATAAACATTCAATTACAATCTGTCTTAATGAAAAATGTAAAAAAATACAAGTTAAAATGAATAATAAGATTATAAAACCCTTTAAGGCGAGTAATAAGGCTTTTGAAGCCTTGAGTGACTATAAATAGCCTTTTCTTGTCAATCGATCGCTTTCACCTCACGTTTCTCAAGGAAAACATTCAATTACAATCTCTCTTAATGAAAAATATAAAAAAAAAACAAGTTAAAATCAATAATGATATTATAAATGCCTTTAAGGCGAGTAATAAGGTTTTTGAAGCCATAAGTGACTATAAAAGGCCTTTTCTTGTCAATCGATTGCTTTCACTTCACGTTTCTCAAGGTAAATATTCAATTATAATATGTTTTAATGAAAAATGTAAAAAAATTCAATGTTAAATTAATAACGAGATTATAAAACCATTTAGAGAAGGGAATAAGGCTTTCGAAGGCAAGAGTGACTGTAAATGGACTTTTCTTGTCAATTGATGGCTTTCGCTTCACGTTTCCCGAGGTAAACATTCAATTACAATCTGTCTTAATGAAAAATGTAAAAAAATAAAAGTTAAAATCAATAATAAGATTATAAAACCCTTTAAAGCGAGTAATAAGGCTTTAGATGCCATGAGTGACTATAAATGGAATTTTCTTGTTAATCGATCACTTTCACTTCACGTTTCTCAAGACAAACATTCTATTTTAATCTGTTTTAATGAAAAATATAAAAAAAATAAACTTTAAATTATTAACGAGATCATAAAACCATTTAAAGATGGGAATAAGGCTTTCGAAGGCATGAATGACTGCAAATGGACTTTTCTTGTCAATGGATGGCTTTCGCTTCACGTTTCCCGAGGTAAACATTCAATTACAATCTGTCTTAATGAAAAATGTAAAAAAATACAAGTTAAAATCAATAATAAGATTATAAAACCCTTTAAAGCGAGTAATAAGGCTTTAGATGCCATGAGTGACTATAAATGGAATTTTCTTGTTAATCGATCACTTTAACTTCACGTTTCTCAAGGAAAACATTCAATTTTAATCTGTTTTAATGAAAAATGTAAAAAAATTCAACTTTAAATTAATAACGAGATCATAAAACCATTTAAAGAGGGGAATAAGGCTTTCGAAGGCAAGAGTGACTGTAAATGGACTTTTCTTGTCAATTGATGGCTTTCGCTTCACGTTTCCTGAGGTAAACATTCAATTACAATCTGTCTTAATGAAAAATGTAAAAAAAATACAAGTTAAAATCAATAATAAGATTATAAAACCCTTTAAGGCGAGTAATAAGGCTTTTAAAGCCATTAGTGACTATAAATGGCCTTTTCTTGTCAATCGATCGCTTTCACCTCACGTTTCTCAAGGTAAACAGTCGATTTTAATCTGTTTCAATGAAAAATGTAAAAAAATTCAATTTAAAATTAATAACGAGATCATAAAACTATTTAAAGAGGGCAATAAGGCTTTCGAAGGCATGAGTGACTGCAAATGGACTTTTCTTGTCAATGGATGGCTTTCGCTTAACATTTCCCGAGGTAAACATTCAATTACAATCAATCTTAATGAAAAATGTAAAAAAATACAAGTTAAAATCAATAATAAGATTATAAAACCCTTTAAGGCGAGTAATAAGGCTTTTGAAGCCATTAGTGGCTATAAATGGCTTTTTCTTGTCAATCGATCGCTTTCACCTCACGTTTCTGAAGGTAAACAGTCAATTTTAATCTGTTTTAATGAAAAAAGAAAAAAAATTTAATTTAAAATTAATAACGAGATTATAAAACCATTTAAAGAGGGGAATAAGGCTTTCGAAGGCATGAGTGGCTGCAAATGGACTTTTCTTTTCAATGGATGGCTTTAGCTTCACGTTTTCGGAGGTAAATATTCAATTACAATCTGTCTTAATGAAAAATGTAAAAAAATACAAGTTAAAATTAATAATAAGATTAGAAAACCCTTTGAGGCGAGTAATAAGGCTTTTGAAGCTATGAGTGACTATAAATGAACTTATTTTGTCAATGGATGGCTTTAGCTTCATGTTTCCCAAGCCAAACATTTAATTACAATATGTTTTAATGAAAAATGTAAAAAAATTCAACTTTAAATTAATAACGAGATTATAAAACCATTTAAAGAGGGGAATAAGGCTTTCGAAGGCATGAGTGACTGCAAATGGACTTTTCTTGTCAATGGATGGCTTTCGCTTCACGTTTACCGAGGTAAACATTCAATTACAGTCTGTCTTAATGAAAAATGTAAAAAATTACAAGTTAAAATCAATAATAAGATTACAAAACCCTTTAAAGCGAGTAATAAGGTTTTATAAGCCATGAGTGACTATAAATAACTTTTCTTGTCAATCGGTCACTTTCACTTCACGTTTCCCAAGGCAAACATTCCATTTTAATCTGTTTTAATGAAAAATGTAAAAAAATTCAACCTTAAATTAATAACGAGATGATAAAACCATTAAAAGAGGGGAATAAGGCTTTCGAAGGCATGAGTGACTGCAAATGGACTTTTCTTCTGAATGGATGGCTTTCGCTTCACGTTTCTCGAGGTAAACATTCAATTACAATCTGTATTAATGAAAAAGGTTAAAAAATACAACTTAAAATCAATAATAAGATCATAAAACCCTTTAAAGCGAGTAATAAGGCTTTAGAAGCCATGAGTGACTATAAATGGACTTTTCTTGCCAATCGATCACTTTCACTTCACGTTTCCCAAGGCAAACATTCAATTTTAATCTGTTTTAATGAAAAATTTAAAAAAATTCAATTGAAAATTAATAACGAGATCATAAAACCATTTAAAGAGGGGAATAAGGCTTTCGAAGGCATGAGTGACTGGAAATGAACTTTTCTTGTCAATGGATAGCTTTCGCTTCACAATTCTCGAGGTAAACATTCAATTACAATCTGTCTTAATGAAAAATGTAAAAAAAAACAAGTTAAAATCAATAATAAGATTATAAAACCCTTTAAGGCGAGTAATAAGGCTTTTGAAGCCATGAGTGACTATAAATGCCCTTTTCTTGTCAATCGATCACTTTCACCTCACGTTTCGCAAGGTAAACAGTCAATTTTAATCTGTTTGAATGAAAAATGCAAAAAAAATTCAATTTAAAATTAATAACGAGATCATAAAACCATTTAAAGCGGGGAATAAGGCTTTCGAAGGTATGAGTGACTGCAAATGGACTTTTCTTGTCAATAGATGGCTTTCGCTTCACGTTTCCCGAGGTAAACATTCAATTACAATCTGTCTGAATGAAAAATATAAAAAAATACAAGTTAAAATCAATAATAAGATTATAAAACCCTTTAAGGCGAGTAATAAGGCTTTTGAAGCCATGAGTGACTATAAATGGCCTTTTCTTGTCAATCAATCGCTTTCACCTCACGTTTCTCAAGGTAAACAGTCAATTTTAATCTGTTTTAATGAAAAATGTAAAAAAATTCAGTTTTAAATTAATAACGAGATCATAAAACAGTTTAAAAAGGGGAATAAGGCTTTCCAAGGCATGATTGACAGCAAATGGACTTTTCTTGTGAATGGATAGCTTTCGCTTCACGTTTCCCGAGGTAAATATTCAATTACAATCTGTCTTAATGAAAAATGTAAAAAAATACAAGTTAAAATCGATAATAAGATTATAAAACCCTTTAAAGCGAGTAATAAGGCTTTAATGCCATGAGTGACTATAAATGGATTTTTCTTGTCAATCAATCACTTTCTCTTCACGTTTCCCAAGGCAAACATTCAATTTTAATCGGTTTTAATAAAAAATGTAAAAAAATTCAACTTTAAATTAGTAACGAGATCATAAAACCATTTAAAGATGGGAATAAGGCTTTCGAAGGTATGAGTGACTGCAAATGGACTTTTCTTATCAATGGATGGATTTTGCTTCACGTTTCCCGAGGTAAACATTAAATTACAATCTATCTTAATGAAAAATGTAAAAAAATACAACTTAAAATCAATAATAAGATTATAAAACCCTTTAAAGCGAGTAATAAGGCTTTAGATGCCATGAGTGACTATAAATGGACTTTTCTTGTCAATCGATCACTTTCACTTCACATTTCTCAAGGCAAACATTCATTTTTAATCTGTTTTAATGAAAAATGTAAAAAAATTCAACTTTAAATTAATAACGAGATCATAAAACCATTTAAAGAGGGGAATAAGGCTTTCGAAGGCAAGAGTGACTGTAAATGGTCTTTTCTTGTCAATTGATGGCTTTCGCTTCACGTTTCCTGAGGTAAACATTCAATTACAATCTGTCTTAATGAAAAATGTAAAAAAAATACAAGTTAAAATCAATAATAAGATTATAAAACCCTTTAAGGCGAGTAATAAGGCTTTTGAAGCCATTAGTGACTATAAATGGCCTTTTCTTGTCAATCGATCGCTTTCACCTCACGTTTCTCAAGGTAAACAGTCGATTTTAATCTGTTTCAATGAAAAATGTAAAAAAATTCAATTCAAAATTAATAACGAGATCATAAAACCATTTAAAGAGGGCAATAAGGCTTTCGAAGGCATGAGTGACTGCAAATGGATTTTTCTTGTCAATGGATGGCTTTCGCTTAACATTTCCCGAGGTAAACATTCAATTACAATCAATCTTAATGAAAAATGTAAAAAAATACAAGTTAAAATCAATAATAAGATTATAAAACCCTTTAAGGCGAGTAATAAGGCTTTTGAAGCCATTAGTGGCTATAAATGGCCTTTTCTTGTCAATCGATCGCTTTCACCTCACGTTTCTGAAGGTAAACAGTCAATTTTAATCTGTTTTAATGAAAAAAGAAAAAAAATTCAATTTAAAATTAATAACGGGATTATAAAACCATTTAAAGAGGGGAATAAGGCTTTCGAAGGCATGAGTGGCTGCAAATGGACTTTTCTTTTCAATGGATGGCTTTCGCTTCACGTTTTCGGAGGTAAATATTCAATTACAATCTGTCTTAATGAAAAATGTAAAAAAATACAAGTTAAAATTAATAATAAGATTAGAAAACCCTTTGAGGCGAGTAATAAGGCTTTTGAAGCTATGAGTGACTATAAATGAACTTATTTTGTCAATGGATGGCTTTAGCTTCATGTTTCCCAAGCCAAACATTTAATTACAATATGTTTTAATGAAAAATGTAAAAAAATTCAACTTTAAATTAATAACGAGATTATAAAACCATTTAAAGAGGGGAATAAGGCTTTCGAAGGCATGAGTGACTGCAAATGGACTTTTCTTGTCAATGGATGGCTTTCGCTTCACGTTTACCGAGGTAAACATTCAATTACAGTCTGTCTTAATGAAAAATGTAAAAAATTACAAGTTAAAATCAATAATAAGATTACAAAACCCTTTAAAGCGAGTAATAAGGTTTTATAAGCCATGAGTGACTATAAATAACTTTTCTTGTCAATCGGTCACTTTCACTTCACGTTTCCCAAGGCAAACATTCCATTTTAATCTGTTTTAATGAAAAATGTAAAAAAATTCAACCTTAAATTAATAACGAGATGATAAAACCATTAAAAGAGGGGAATAAGGCTTTCGAAGGCATGAGTGACTGCAAATGGACTTTTCTTCTGAATGGATGGCTTTCGCTTCACGTTTCTCGAGGTAAACATTCAATTACAATCTGTATTAATGAAAAAGGTTAAAAAATACAACTTAAAATCAATAATAAGATCATAAAACCCTTTAAAGCGAGTAATAAGGCTTTAGAAGCCATGAGTGACTATAAATGGACTTTTCTTGCCAATCGATCACTTTCACTTCACGTTTCCCAAGGCAAACATTCAATTTTAATCTGTTTTAATGAAAAATTTAAAAAAATTCAATTGAAAATTAATAACGAGATCATAAAACCATTTAAAGAGGGGAATAAGGCTTTCGAAGGCATGAGTGACTGGAAATGAACTTTTCTTGTCAATGGATAGCTTTCGCTTCACAATTCTCGAGGTAAACATTCAATTACAATCTGTCTTAATGAAAAATGTAAAAAAAAACAAGTTAAAATCAATAATAAGATTATAAAACCCTTTAAGGCGAGTAATAAGGCTTTTGAAGCCATGAGTGACTATAAATGCCCTTTTCTTGTCAATCGATCACTTTCACCTCACGTTTCGCAAGGTAAACAGTCAATTTTAATCTGTTTGAATGAAAAATGCAAAAAAAATTCAATTTAAAATTAATAACGAGATCATAAAACCATTTAAAGCGGGGAATAAGGCTTTCGAAGGTATGAGTGACTGCAAATGGACTTTTCTTGTCAATAGATGGCTTTCGCTTCACGTTTCCCGAGGTAAACATTCAATTACAATCTGTCTGAATGAAAAATATAAAAAAATACAAGTTAAAATCAATAATAAGATTATAAAACCCTTTAAGGCGAGTAATAAGGCTTTTGAAGCCATGAGTGACTATAAATGGCCTTTTCTTGTCAATCAATCGCTTTCACCTCACGTTTCTCAAGGTAAACAGTCAATTTTAATCTGTTTTAATGAAAAATGTAAAAAAATTCAGTTTTAAATTAATAACGAGATCATAAAACAGTTTAAAAAGGGGAATAAGGCTTTCCAAGGCATGATTGACAGCAAATGGACTTTTCTTGTGAATGGATAGCTTTCGCTTCACGTTTCCCGAGGTAAATATTCAATTACAATCTGTCTTAATGAAAAATGTAAAAAAATACAAGTTAAAATCGATAATAAGATTATAAAACCCTTTAAAGCGAGTAATAAGGCTTTAATGCCATGAGTGACTATAAATGGATTTTTCTTGTCAATCAATCACTTTCTCTTCACGTTTCCCAAGGCAAACATTCAATTTTAATCGGTTTTAATAAAAAATGTAAAAAAATTCAACTTTAAATTAGTAACGAGATCATAAAACCATTTAAAGATGGGAATAAGGCTTTCGAAGGTATGAGTGACTGCAAATGGACTTTTCTTATCAATGGATGGATTTTGCTTCACGTTTCCCGAGGTAAACATTAAATTACAATCTATCTTAATGAAAAATGTAAAAAAATACAACTTAAAATCAATAATAAGATTATAAAACCCTTTAAAGCGAGTAATAAGGCTTTAGATGCCATGAGTGACTATAAATGGACTTTTCTTGTCAATCGATCACTTTCACTTCACATTTCTCAAGGCAAACATTCATTTTTAATCTGTTTTAATGAAAAATGTAAAAAAATTCAACTTTAAATTAATAACGAGATCATAAAACCATTTAAAGAGGGGAATAAGGCTTTCGAAGGCAAGAGTGACTGTAAATGGTCTTTTCTTGTCAATTGATGGCTTTCGCTTCACGTTTCCTGAGGTAAACATTCAATTACAATCTGTCTTAATGAAAAATGTAAAAAAAATACAAGTTAAAATCAATAATAAGATTATAAAACCCTTTAAGGCGAGTAATAAGGCTTTTGAAGCCATTAGTGACTATAAATGGCCTTTTCTTGTCAATCGATCGCTTTCACCTCACGTTTCTCAAGGTAAACAGTCGATTTTAATCTGTTTCAATGAAAAATGTAAAAAAATTCAATTCAAAATTAATAACGAGATCATAAAACCATTTAAAGAGGGCAATAAGGCTTTCGAAGGCATGAGTGACTGCAAATGGATTTTTCTTGTCAATGGATGGCTTTCGCTTAACATTTCCCGAGGTAAACATTCAATTACAATCAATCTTAATGAAAAATGTAAAAAAATACAAGTTAAAATCAATAATAAGATTATAAAACCCTTTAAGGCGAGTAATAAGGCTTTTGAAGCCATTAGTGGCTATAAATGGCCTTTTCTTGTCAATCGATCGCTTTCACCTCACGTTTCTGAAGGTAAACAGTCAATTTTAATCTGTTTTAATGAAAAAAGAAAAAAAATTCAATTTAAAATTAATAACGGGATTATAAAACCATTTAAAGAGGGGAATAAGGCTTTCGAAGGCATGAGTGGCTGCAAATGGACTTTTCTTTTCAATGGATGGCTTTCGCTTCACGTTTTCGGAGGTAAATATTCAATTACAATCTGTCTTAATGAAAAATGTAAAAAAATACAAGTTAAAATTAATAATAAGATTATAAAACCCTTTGAGGCGAGTAATAAGGCTTTTGAAGCTATGAGTGACTATAAATGAACTTATTTTGTCAATTGATGGCTTTTGCTTCATGTTTCCCAAGCCAAACATTTAATTACAATATGTTTTAATGAAAAATGTAAAAAAATTCAACTTTAAATTAATAACGAGATTATAAAACCATTTAAAGAGGGGAATAAGGCTTTCGAAGGCATGAGTGACTGCAAATGGACTTTTCTTGTCAATGGATGGCTTTCGCTTCACGTTTACCGAGGTAAACATTCAATTACAGTCTGTCTTAATGAAAAATATAAAAAATTACAAGTTAAAATCAATAATAAGATTACAAAACCCTTTAAAGCGAGTAATAAGGTTTTATAAGCCAAGAGTGACTATAAATAACTTTTCTTGTCAATCGGTCACTTTCACTTCACGTTTCCCAAGGCAAACATTCCATTTTAATCTGTTTTAATGAAAAATGTAAAAAAATTCAACCTTAAATTAATAACGAGATGATAAAACCATTAAAAGAGGGGAATAAGGCTTTCGAAGGCATGAGTGACTGCAAATGGACTTTTCTTGTGAATGGATGGCTTTCGCTTCACGTTTCTCGAGGTAAACATTCAATTACAATCTGTATTAATGAAAAAGGTTAAAAAATACAACTTAAAATCAATAATAAGATCATAAAACCCTTTAAAGCGAGTAATAAGGCTTTAGAAGCCATGAGTGACTATAAATGGACTTTTCTTGCCAATCGATCACTTTCCCTTCACGTTTCCCAAGGCAAACATTCAAGTTTAATCTGTTTTAATGAAAAATTTAAAAAAATTCAATTGAAAATTAATAACGAGATCATAAAACCATTTAAAGAGGGGAATAAGGCTTTCGAAGGTATGAGTGACTGCAAATGGATTTTTCTTGTCAATGGATGGCTTTCGCTTCACGTTTCCCGAGGTAAACATTCAATTACAATCTGTTTGAATGAAAAATATAAAAAAATACAAGTTAAAATCAATAATAAGATTATAAAACCCTTTAAGGCGAGTAATAAGGCTTTTCAAGCCATGAGTGACTATAAATGGCCTTTTCTTGTCAATCAATTGCTTTCACCTCACGTTTCTCAAGGTAAACAGTCAATTTTAATATGTTTTAATGAAAAATGTAAAAAAATTCAGTTTTAAATTAATAACGAGATCATAAAACCGTTTAAAGAGGGGAATAAGGCTTTCCAAGGCATGATTGACAGCAAATGGACTTTTCTTGTGAATGGATGGCTTTCGCTTCACGTTTCCCGAGGTAAATATTCAATTACAATCTGTCTTAATGAAAAATGTAAAAAAATACAAGTTAAAATCGATAATAAGATTATAAAACCCTTTAAAGCGAGTAATAAGGCTTTAATGCCATGAGTGACTATAAATGGACTTTTCTTGTCAATCGATCACTTTCTCTTCATGTTTCCCAAGGCAAACATTCAATTTTAATCGGTTTTAATAAAAAATGTAAAAAAATTCAACTTTAAATTAGTAACGAGATCATAAAACCATTTAAAGATGGGAATAAGGCTTTCGAAGGTATGAGTGACTGCAAATGGACTTTTCTTATCAATGGATGGATTTTGCTTCACGTTTCCCAAGGTAAACATTAAATTACAATCTATCTTAATGAAAAATGTAAAAAAATACAACTTAAAATCAATAATAAGATTATAAAACCCTTTAAAGCGAGTAATAAGGCTTTAGATGCCATGAGTGACTATAAATGGACTTTTCTTGTCAATCGATCACTTTCACTTCACATTTCTCAAGGCAAACATTCAATTTTAATCTGTTTTAATGAAAAATGTAAAAAAATTCAACTTTAAATTAATAACGAGATCATAAAACCATTTAAAGAGGGGAATAAGGCTTTCGAAGGCAAGAGTGACTGTAAATGGACTTTTCTTGTCAATTGATGGCTTTCGCTTCACGTTTCCTGAGGTAAACATTCAATTACAATCTGTCTTAATGAAAAATGTAAAAAAAATACAAGTTAAAATCAATAATAAGATTATAAAACCCTTTAAGGCGAGTAATAAGGCTTTTGAAGCCATTATTGACTATAAATGGCCTTTTCTTGTCAATCGATCGCTTTCACCTCACGTTTCTCAAGGTAAACAGTCGATTTTAATCTGTTTCAATGAAAAATGTAAAAAAATTCAATTTAAAATTAATAACGAGATCATAAAATCATTTAAAAAGGGTAATAAGGCTTTCGAAGGCATAAGTGACTGCAAATGGACTTTTCTTGTCAATGGATGGCTTTCGCTTAACATTTCCTGAGGTAAACATTCAATTACAATCAATCTTAATGAAAAATGTAAAAAAATACAAGTTAAAATCAATAATAAGATTATAAAACCCTTTAAGGCGAGTAATAAGGCTTTTGAAGCCATTAGTGGCTATAAATGGCCTTTTCTTGTCAATCGATCGCTTTCACCTCACGTTTCTGAAGGTAAACAGTCAATTTTAATCTGTTTTAATGAAAAAAGAAAAAAAATTCAATTTAAAATTAATAACGGGATTATAAAACCATTTAAAGAGGGGAATAAGGCTTTCGAAGGCATGAGTGGCTGCAAATGGACTTTTCTTTTCAATGGATGGCTTTCGCTTCACGTTTTCGGAGGTAAATATTCAATTACAATCTGTCTTAATGAAAAATGTAAAAAAATACAAGTTAAAATTAATAATAAGATTATAAAACCCTTTGAGGCGAGTAATAAGGCTTTTGAAGCTATGAGTGACTATAAATGAACTTATTTTGTCAATTGATGGCTTTTGCTTCATGTTTCCCAAGCCAAACATTTAATTACAATATGTTTTAATGAAAAATGTAAAAAAATTCAACTTTAAATTAATAACGAGATTATAAAACCATTTAAAGAGGGGAATAAGGCTTTCGAAGGCATGAGTGACTGCAAATGGACTTTTCTTGTCAATGGATGGCTTTCGCTTCACGTTTACCGAGGTAAACATTCAATTACAGTCTGTCTTAATGAAAAATGTAAAAAATTACAAGTTAAAATCAATAATAAGATTACAAAACCCTTTAAAGCGAGTAATAAGGTTTTATAAGCCATGAGTGACTATAAATAACTTTTCTTGTCAATCGGTCACTTTCACTTCACGTTTCCCAAGGCAAACATTCCATTTTAATCTGTTTTAATGAAAAATGTAAAAAAATTCAACCTTAAATTAATAACGAGATGATAAAACCATTAAAAGAGGGGAATAAGGCTTTCGAAGGCATGAGTGACTGCAAATGGACTTTTCTTCTGAATGGATGGCTTTCGCTTCACGTTTCTCAAGGTAAACATTCAATTACAATCTGTATTAATGAAAAAGGTTAAAAAATACAACTTAAAATCAATAATAAGATCATAAAACCCTTTAAAGCGAGTAATAAGGCTTTGAAGCCATGAGTGACTATAAATGGACTTTTCTTGCCAATCGATCACTTTCACTTCACGTTTCCCAAGGCAAACATTCAAGTTTAATCTGTTTTAATGAAAAATTTAAAAAAATTCAATTGAAAATTAATAACGAGATCATAAAACCATTTAAAGAGGGGAATAAGGCTTTCGAAGGCATGAGTGACTGCAAATGAACTTTTCTTGTCAATGGATAGCTTTCGCTTCACAATTCTCGAGGTAAACATTCAATTACAATCTGTCTTAATGAAAAATGTAAAAAAAAACAAGTTAAAATCAATAATAAGATTATAAAACCCTTTAAGGCGAGTAATAAGGCTTTTGAAGCCATGAGTGACTATAAATGCCTTTTTCTTGTCAATCGATCACTTTCACCTCACGTTTCGCAAGGTAAACAGTCAATTTTAATCTGTTTGAATGAAAAATGCAAACAAAATTCAATTTCAAATTAATAACGAGATCATAAAACCATTTAAAGAGGGGAATAAGGCTTTCGAAGGTATGAGTGACTGCAAATGGACTTTTCTTGTCAATGGATGGCTTTCGCTTCACGTTTCCCGGGGTAAACATTCAATTACAATCTGTCTTAATGAAAAATATAAAAAAATACAAGTTAAAATCAATAATAAGATTATAAAACCCTTTAAGGCGAGTAATAAGGCTTTTGAAGCCATGAGTGACTATAAATGCCCTTTTCTTGTCAATCGTTCACTTTCACCTCACGTTTCGCAAGGTAAACAGTCAATTTTAATCTGTTTGAATGAAAAATGCAAACAAAATTCAATTTAAAATTAATAACGAGATCATAAAACCATTTAAAGAGGGGAATAAGGCTTTCGAAGGTATGAGTGACTGCAAATGGACTTTTCTTGTCAATGGATGGCTTTCGCTTCACGTTTCCCGGGGTCAACATTCAATTACAATCTGTCTTAATGAAAAATATAAAAAAATACAAGTTAAAATCAATAATAAGATTATAAAACCCTTTAAGGCGAGTAATAAGGCTTTTGAAGCCATGAGTGACTATAAATGGCCTTTTCTTGTCAATCAATCGCTTTCACCTCACGTTTCTCAAGGTAAACAGTCAATTTTAATCTGTTTCAATGAAAAATGTAAAAAAATTCAGTTTTAAATTAATAACGAGATCATAAAACCGTTTAAAGAGGGGAATAAGGCTTTCCAAGGCATGATTGACAGCAAATGGACTTTTCTTTTCAATGGATGGCTTTCGCTTCACGTTTCCTGAGGTAAATATTCAATTACAATCTGTCTTAATGAAAAATGTAAAAAAATACAAGTTAAAATCGATAATAAAATTATAAAACCCTTTAAAGCGAGTAATAAGGCTTTAATGCCATGAGTGACTATAAATGGACTTTTCTTGTCAATCGATCACTTTCTCTTCACGTTTCCCAAGGCAAACATTCAATTTTAATCGGATTTAATGAAAAATGTAAAAAAATTCAACTTTAAATTAGTAACGAGAGCATAAAACCATTTAAAGATGGGAATAAGGCTTTCGAAGGCATGAGTGACTGCAAATGGACTTTTCTTGTCAATGGATGGCTTTCGCTACACGTTTCCCAAGGTAAACATTCAATGACAATCTATCTTAATGAAAAATGTAAAAACATACAAGTTAAAATCAATAATAAGATTATAAAACCCTTTAAGGAGAGTAATAAGGCTTTTGAAGCCATGAGTGACTATAAATGGCCTTTTCTTGTCAATCGATTGCTTTCACCTCACGTTTCTCAAGGTAAACAGTAAATTTTAATCTGTTTTAATGAAAAATGTAAAAAAATTCAATTTAAAATTAATAACGAGATTATAAAACCATTTAAAGAGGGGAATAAGGCTTCCGAAGGCATGAGTGACAGCAAATGGACTTTGCTTTTCAATGGATGGCTTTCGCTTCACGTTTCTGGAGGTAAATATTCAATTACAATCTGTCTTAATGAAAAATGTAAAAAAATACAAGTTAAAATCAATAATAAGATTATAATACCTTTTAGGGCGAGTAATAAGGCTTTTGAAGCCATAAGTGGCTATAAATAGCCTTTTCTTGTCAATCGATCGCTTTCACCTCACGTTCCTGCAGGTAAACAGTCAATTTTAATCTGTTTTAATGAAAAATGTAAAAAATTCAATTTAAAATTAATAACGAGATTATAAAACCGTTTAAAGAGGGGAATAAGGCTTTCGAAGGCATGAGTGGCTGCAAATGGACTTTTCTTTTCAATCGATGGCTTTCGCTTCACGTTTTCGGAGGTAAATATTCAATTACAATCTGTCTTAATGAAAAATGTAAAAAAATACAAGTTAAAATTAATAATAAGATTATAAAACCCTTTGAGGCGAGTAATAAGGCTTTTGAAGCTATGAGTGACTACAAATGAACTTATTTTGTCAATGGATGGCTTTTGCTTCATGTTTCCCAAGCCAAACATTTAATTACAATATGTTTTAATGAAAAATGTAAAAAAATTCAACTTTAAATTAATAACGAGATTATAAAACCATTTAAAGAGGGGAATAAGGCTTTCGAAGGCATGAGTGACTGCAAATGGACTTTTCTTGTCAATGGATAGCTTTCGCTTCACAATTCTTGAGGTAAACATTCAATTACAATTGGTCTTAATGAAAAATGTAAAAAATACAAGTTAAAATCGATAATAAGATTATAAAACCCTTTAAGGCGAGTAATAAGGCTTTTGAAGCCATGAGTGACTATAAAATGCCTTTTCTTGACAATCGATTGCTTTCACTTCACGTTTCTCAAGGTAAATATTCAATTATAATATGTTTTAATGAAAAATGTAAAAAAATTCAACTTTAAATTAATAACGAGATTATAAAACCATTTAAAGAGGAGAATAAGGCTTTCGAAGGTAAGAGTGACTGTAAATGGACTTTTCTTGTCAATTGATGGCTTTCGCTTTACGTTTCCTGAGGTAAACATTCAATTACAATCTGTCTTAATGAAAAATGTAAAAAAATACAAGTTAAAATCAATAATAAGATTATAAAACCCTTTAAGGCGAGTAATAAGGCTTTTGAAGCCATTAGTGGCTATAAATGGCCTTTTCTTGTCAATCGATCACTTTCTCCTCACGTTTCTTAAGGTAAACAGTCAATTTTAATATGTTTTAATGAAAAAAGTAAAAAAATTTAATTTAAAATTAATAACGAGATTATAAAACCATTTAAAGAGGGGAATAAGGCTTTCGAAGGCATGAGTGACTGCAAATGGACTTTTCTTTTCAATGGATAGCTTTCGCTTCACGTTTTCGGAGGTAAATATTCAATTACAATCTGTCTTAATGAAAAATGTAAAAAAATACAAGTTAAAATTAATAATAAGATTATAAAACCCTTTGAGGCGAGTAATAAGGCTTTTGAAGCTATGAGTGACTATAAATGAACTTATTTTGTCAATGGATGGCTTTTGCTTTATGTTTCCCAAGCCAAACATTTAATTACAATATGTTTTAATGAAAAATGTAAAAAAATTCAACTTTAAATTAATAACGAGATTATAAAACCATTTAAAGAGGGGAATAAGGCTTTCGAAGGCATGAGTGGCTGCAAATGGACTTTTCTTTTCAATGGATGGCTTTCGCTTCACGTTTTCGGAAATAAATATTCAATTACAATCTGTCTTAATGAAAAATGTAAAAAAATACAAGTTAAAATTAATAATAAGATTATAAAACCCTTTGAGGCGAGTAATAAGGCTTTTGAAGCTATGAGTGACTATAAATGAACTTATTTTGTCAATGCATGGCTTTTGCTTCATGTTTCCCAAGCCAAACATTTAATTACAATATGTTGTAATGAAAAATGTAAAAAAATTCAACTTTAAATTAATAACGAGATTATAAAACCATTTAAAGAGGGGAATAAGGCTTTCGAAGGCATGAGTGACTGCAAATGGACTTTTCTTGTCAATGGATGGCTTTCGCTTCACGTTTACCGAGGTTAACATTCAATTACAGTCTGCCTTAATGAAAAATGTAAAAAAATACAAGTTAAAATCAATAATAAGATTACAAAACCCTTTAAAGCGAGTAATAAGGTTTTATAAGCCATGAGTGACTATAAATAGACTTTTCTTGTCAATCGGTCACTTTCACTTCACGTTTCCCAGGGCAAACATTCCATTTTAATCTGTTTTAATGAAAAATGTAAAAAAATTCAACCTTAAATTAATAACGAGATGATAAAACCATTAAAAGAGGGGAATAAGGCTTTCGAAGGCATGAGTGACTGCAAATGGACTTTTCTTTTGAATGGATGGCTTTCGCTTCACGTTTCCCGAGGTAAACATTCAATTACAACCTGTCTTAATGAAAAATGTTAAAAAATACAACTTAAAATCAATAATAAGATCACAAAACCCTTTAAAGCGAGTAATAAGGCTTTAGAAGCCATAGTGACTATAAATGGACTTTTCTTGTCAATCGATCACTTTCACTTCAGGTTTCCCAAGGCAAACATTCAATTTTAATCTGTTTTAATGAAAAATTTAAAAAAATTCAATTTAAAATTAATAACGATATCATAAAACCATTTAAAGAGGGGAATAAGGCTTTCGAAGGCATGAGTGACTGCAAATGGACGTTTCTTGTCAATGGATAGCTTTCGCTTCACAATTCTCGAGGTAAACATTCAATTACAATCTGTCTTAATGAAAAATGTAAAAAAAAACAAGTTAAAATCAATAATAAGATTATAAAACCCTTTAAGGCGAGTAATAAGACTTTTGAAGCCATGAGTGCCTATAAATGCCCTTTTCTTGTCAATCAATCACTTTCACCTCACATTTCTCAAGGTAAACAGTCAATTTTAATCTGTTTGAATGAAAAATGTAAAAAAATTCAATTTAAAATTAATAACGAGATCATAAAACCGTTTAAAGAGGGGAATAAGGCTTTCCAAGGAATGAGTGACTGCAAATGGACTTTTCTTGTCAATGGATGGCTTTCGCTTCACGTTTACCGAGGTAAACATTCAATTATAGTCTGTCTTAATGAAATATGTAAAAAAATACAAGTTAAAATCAATAATAAGATTACAAAACCCTTTAAAGCGAGTAATAAGGTTTTATAAGCCATGAGTGACTATAAATAGACTTTTCTTGTCAATCGGTCACTTTCACTTCACGTTTCCCAAGGCAAACATTCCATTTTAATCTGTTTTAATGAAAAATGTAAAAAAATTCAACCTTAAATTAATAACGAGATGATAAAACCATTAAAAGAGGGGAATAAGGCTTTCGAAGTCATGAGTGACTGCAAATGGACTTTTCTTGTGAATAGATGGCTTTCACTTCACGTTTCCCGAGGTAAACATTCAATTACAATCTGTCTTAATGAAAAATATTAAAAAATACAACTTAAAATCAATAATAAGATCATAAAACCCTTTAAAGCGAGTAATAAGGCTTTAGAAGCCATGAGTGACTATAAATGGACTTTTTTTGTCAATCGATCACTTTCACTTCACGTTTCCCAAGCCAAACATTCAATTTTAATCTGTTTTAATGAAAAATTTAAAAAAATTCAATTTAAAATTAATAACGAGATCATAAAACCATTTAAAGAGGGGAATAAGGCTTTCGAAGGCATGAGTGACTGCAAATGGACTTTTCTTGTCAATGGATGGCTTTCGCTACACGTTACCCAAGGTAAACATTCAATTACAATCTGTCTTAATGAAAAATGTAAAAAAATACAAGTTAAAATCAATAATAAGATTATAAAACCCTTTAAGGCGAGTAATAAGGCTTTTGAAGCCATTAGTGACTATAAATGGCCTTTTCTTGTCAATCGATCGCTTTCACCTCACGTTTCTCAAGGTAAACAGTCGATTTTAATCTGTTTCAATGAAAAATGTAAAAAAATTCAATTTAAAATTAATAACGAGATTATAAAACCATTTAAAGAAGGGAATAAGGCTTTCGAAGGCATGAGTGGCTGCAAATGGACTTTTCTTTTCAATGGATGGCTTTCGCTTCACGTTTTCAGAGGTAAATATTCAATTACAATCTGTCTTAATGAAAAATGTAAAAAAATACAAGTTAAAATTAATAATAAGATTATAAAACCCTTTGAGGCGAGTAATAAGGCTTTTGAAGCTATGAGTGACTATAAATGAACTTATTTTGTCAATGGATGGCTTTTGCTTCATGTTTCCCAAGCCAAACATTTAATTACAATATGTTTTAATGAAAAATGTAAAAAAATTCAACTTTAAATTAATAACGAGATTATAAAACCATTTAAAGAGGGGAATAAGGCTTTCGAAGGCATGAGTGACTGCAAATGGACTTTTCTTGTCAATGGATGGCTTTCGCTTCACGTTCACCGAGGTAAACATTCAATTATAGTCTGTCTTAATGAAAAATGTAAAAAAATACAAGTTAAAATCAATAATAAGATTACAAAACCCTTTAAAGCGAGTAATAAGGTTTTATAAGCCATGAGTGACTATAAATAGACTTTTCTTGTCAATCGGTCACTTTCACTTCACGTTTCCCAAGGCAAACATTCCATTTTAATATGTTTTAATGAAAAATGTAAAAAAATTCCACCTTAAATTAATAACGAGATGATAAAACCATTAAAAGAGGGGAATAAGGCTTTCGAAGGCATGAGTGACTGCAAATGGACTTTTCTTGTGAATGGATGGCTTTTGCTTCACGTTTCCCGAGGTAAACATTCAATTACAATCTGTCTTAGTGAAAAATGTTAAAAAATACAACTTAAAATCAATAATAAGATCATAAAACCCTTTAAAGCGAGTAATAAGGCTTTAGAAGCCATGAGTGACTATAAATGGACTTTTCTTATCAATCGATCACTTTCACTTCACGTTTCCCAAGGCAAACATTCAGTTTTAATCTGTTTTAATGAAAAATTTAAAAAAATTCAATTTAAAATTAATAACGAGATCATAAAACCATTTAAAGAAAGGAATAAGGCTTTCGAAGGCCTGAGTGACTGCAAATGGACTTTTCTTGTCAATGGATAGCTTTCGCTTCACAATTCTTGAGGTAAACATTCAATTACAATCTGTCTTAATGAAAAATGTAAAAAAATACAAGTTAAAAACAATAATAAGATTATAAAACCCTTTAAGGCGAGTAATAAGGCTTTTGAAGCCATGAGTGACTATAAATGCCCTTTTCTTGTCAATCGATCACTTTCACCTCACGTTTCTCAAGGTAAACAGTCAATTTTAATCTATTTTAATGAAAAATGTAAAAAAATTCAATTTAAAATTAATAACGAGATCATAAAACCATTTAAAGAGGGGAATAAGGGTTTCGAAGGTATGACTGACTGCAAATGGACTTGTCTTGTCAATGGATGGCTTTCGATTAACGTTTCCTGAGGTAAACATTCAATTACAATCAATCTTAATGAAAAATGTAAAAAAATACAAGTTAAAATCAATAATAAGATTATAAAACCTTTTAAGGCGAGTAATAAGGCTTTTGAAGCCATGAGTGGCTATAAATGGCCTTTTCATGTCAATCGATCGCTTTCACCTCACGTTTCTGAAGGTAAACAGTCAATTTTAATCTGTTTTAATGAAAAATGTAAAAAAATTCAATTTAAAATTAATAACGAGATTATAAAACCGTTTAAAGAGGGGAATAAGGCTTTCGAAGGCATGAGTGGCGTCAAATGGACTTTTCTTTTCAATCGATGGCTTTCGCTTCACGTTTTCGGAGGTAAATATTCAATTACAATCTGTCTTAATGAAAAATGTAAAAAAATACAAGTTAAAATTAATAATAAGATTATAAAACCCTTTGAGGCGAGTAATAAGGCTTTTGAAGCTATGAGTGACCATAAATGAACTTATTTTGTCATCGGATGGCTTTTGCTTCATGTTTCCCAAGCCAAACATTTAATTACAATATGTTTTAATGAAAAATGTAAAAAAAATCAACTTTAAATTAATAACGAGATTATAAAACCATTTAAAGAGGGGAATAAGGCTTTCGAAGGCATGAGTGACTGCAAATGGACTTTTCTTGTCAATGGATAGCTTTCGCTTCACAATTCTCGAGGTAAACATTCAATTACAATCTGTCTTAATGAAAAATGTAAAAAAATACAAGTTAAAATCGATAATAAGATTATAAAACTCTTTAAGGCGAGTAATAAGGCTTTTGAAGCCATGAGTGACTATAAAATGCCTTTTCTTGTCAAACGATTGCTTTCACTTCACGTTTCTCAAGGTAAATAATAAATTATAATATTTTTTAATAAAAAATGTAAAAAAATTCAACTTTAAATTAATAACGAGATTATAAAACCATTTAAAGAGGGGAATAAGGCTTTCGAAGGTAAGAGTGACTGTAAATGGACTTTTCTTGTCAATTGATAGCTTTCGCTTCACGTTTCCTGAGGTAAACATTCAATTACAATCTGTCTTAATGAAAAATGTAAAAAAATACAAGTTAATATCAATAATAAGATTATAAAACCCTTTAAGGCGAGTAATAAGGCTTTTGAACCCATTAGTGACTATAAATGGCCTTTTCTTTTCAATCGATCGGTTTCACCTCACGTTTCTCAAGGTAAACAGTCGATTTTAATCTGTTTTAATGAAAAATGTAAAAAAATTCAATTTAAAATTAATAACGAGATCATAAAACCATTTAAAGAGGGGAATAAGGCTTCCGATGGCATGAGTGACTGCAAATGGACTTTTCTTTTAAATAGATGGCTTTCGCTTCACGTTTCCGGAGCTAAATATTCAATTACAATCTGTCTTAATGAAAAATGTAAAAAAATACAAGTTAAAATCAATAATAAGATTATAAAACCCTTTAAAGCGAGTAATAAGGTTTTATAAGCCATGAGTGACTATAAATAGACTTTTCTTGTCAATCGGTTACTTTCACTTCACGTTTCCCAAGGCAAACATTCCATTTTAATCTGTTTTAATGAAAAATGTAAAAAAATTCAACCTTAAATTAATAACGAGATGATAAAACCATTAAAAGAGGGGAATAAGGCTTTCGAAGGCATGAGTGACTGCAAATGGACTTTTCTTGTGAATGGATGGCTTTCGCTTCACGTTTCCCGAGGTAAACATTCAATTACAATCTGTCTTAATGAAAAATGTTAAAAAATACAACTTAAAATCAATAATAAGATCATAAAACCCTTTAAAGCGAGTAATAAGGCTTTAGAAGCCATGAGTGACTATAAATGGACTTTTCTTGTCAATCGATCACTTTCACTTCACGTTTTCCAAGGCAAACATTCAATTTTAATCTGTTTTAATGAAACATTTAAAAAAATTCAATTTAAAATTAATAACGAGATCATAAAACCATTTAAAGAGGGGAATAAGGCTTTCGAAGGCATGAGTGACTGCAAATGGACTTTTCTTGTCAATGGATAGCTTTCGCTTCACAATTCTCAAGGTAAACATTCAATTACAATCTGTCTTAATGAAAAATATAAAAAAATACAAGTTAAAATCGATAATAAGATTATAAAACTCTTTAAGGCGAGTAATAAGGCTTTTGAAGCCATGAGTGACTATAAAATGCCTTTTCTTGTCAAACGATTGCTTTCACTTCACGTTTCTCAAGGTAAATAATAAATTATAATATTTTTTAATAAAAAATGTAAAAAAATTCAACTTTAAATTAATAACGAGATTATAAAACCATTTAAAGAGGGGAATAAGGCTTTCGAAGGTAAGAGTGACTGTAAATGGACTTTTCTTGTCAATTGATAGCTTTCGCTTCACGTTTCCTGAGGTAAACATTCAATTACAATCTGTCTTAATGAAAAATGTAAAAAAATACAAGTTAATATCAATAATAAGATTATAAAACCCTTTAAGGCGAGTAATAAGGCTTTTGAACCCATTAGTGACTATAAATGGCCTTTTCTTTTCAATCGATCGGTTTCACCTCACGTTTCTCAAGGTAAACAGTCGATTTTAATCTGTTTTAATGAAAAATGTAAAAAAATTCAATTTAAAATTAATAACGAGATCATAAAACCATTTAAAGAGGGGAATAAGGCTTCCGATGGCATGAGTGACTGCAAATGGACTTTTCTTTTAAATAGATGGCTTTCGCTTCACGTTTCCGGAGCTAAATATTCAATTACAATCTGTCTTAATGAAAAATGTAAAAAAATACAAGTTAAAATCAATAATAAGATTATAAAACCCTTTAAAGCGAGTAATAAGGTTTTATAAGCCATGAGTGACTATAAATAGACTTTTCTTGTCAATCGGTCACTTTCACTTCACGTTTCCCAAGGCAAACATTCCATTTTAATCTGTTTTAATGAAAAATGTAAAAAAATTCAACCCTAAATTACTAACGAGATCATAAAACCATTAAAAGAGGGGAATAAGGCTTTCGAAGGCATGAGTGACTGCAAATGGACTTTTCTTGCTAATGGATGACTTTCGCTTCACGTTTCCCGAGGTAAACATTCAATTACAATCTTTCTTAATGAAAAATGTTAAAAAATACAACTGAAAATAAATAATAAGATCATAAAACCCTTTAAAGCGAGTAATAAGGCTTTAGAAGCCATGAGTGACTATAAATTGACTTTTCTTGTCAATCGATCACTTTCACTTCATGTTTCCCAAGGCAAACATTCCATTTTAATCTGTTTTAATGAAAAATGTAAAAAGATTCAACCTTAAATTAATAACGAGATGATAAAACCATTAAAAGAGGGAAATAAGGCTTTCGAAGGCATGAGTGACTGCAAATGGACTTTTCTTGTCAATGGATGCCTTTCGCTTAACGTTTACCGAGGTAAACATTCAATTATAGTCTGTCTTAATGAAAAATGTAAAAAAATACAAGTTAAAATCAATAATAAGATTATAAAACCCTTTAAAGCGAGTAATAAGGTTTTATAAGCCATGAGTGACTATAAATAGACTTTTCTGATCAATCGATCACTTTCACCTCACGTTTCTCAAGGTAAACAGTCGATTTTAATCTGTTTCAATGAAAAATGTAAAAAAATTCAATTTAAAATTAATAACGAGATCATAAAACCATTTAAAGAGGGCAATAAGGCTTTCGAAGGTATGAGTGACTGCAAATGGACTTTTCTTGTGAATGGATGGCTTTCGCTTCACGTTTCCCGAGGTAAACATTCAATTACAATCAATCTTAATGAAAAATGTAAAAAAAGACAAGTTAAAATCAATAATAAGATTATAAAACCCTTTAAGGCGAGTAATAAGGCTTTTGAAGCCATGAGTGACTATAAATGGCCTTTTATTGCCAATCGATCGCTTTCACCTCACGTTTCTCAAGGTAAATCGTCAATTTTAATATGTTTTAATGAAAAATGTAAAAACATTCAATTTAAAATTAATAACGAGATTATAAAACCATTTAAAGAGGGGAATAAGGCTTTCGAAGGCATGAGTGGCTGCAAATGGACTTTTCTTTTCAATGGATGGCTTTCGCTTCACGTTTTTAGAAATAAATATTCAATTACAATCTGTCTTAATGAAAAATGTAAAAAAATACAAGTTAAAATTAATAATAAGATTATAAAACCCTTTGAGGCGAGTAATAAGGCTTTTGAAGCTATGAGTGACTATAAATGAACTTATTTTGTCAATGCATGGCTTTTGCTTCATGTTTCCCAAGCCAAACATTTAATTACAATATGTTTTAATGAAAAATGTAAAAAAATTCAACTTTAAATTAATAACGAGATTATAAAACCATTTAAAGAGGGGAATAAGGCTTTCGAAGGCATGAGTGACTGCAAATGGACTTTTCTTGTCAATGGATGGCTTTCGCTTCACGTTTACCGAGGTTAACATTCAATTACAGTCTGCCTTAATGAAAAATGTAAAAAAATACAAGTTAAAATCAATAATAAGATTACAAAACCCTTTAAAGCGAGTAATAAGGTTTTATAAGCCATGAGTGACTATAAATAGACTTTTCTTGTCAATCGGTCACTTTCACTTCACGTTTCCCAAGGCAAACATTCCATTTTAATCTGTTTTAATGAAAAATGTAAAAAAATTCAACCCTAAATTACTAACGAGATCATAAAACCATTAAAAGAGGGGAATAAGGCTTTCGAAGGCATGAGTGACTGCAAATGGACTTTTCTTGCGAATGGATGGCTTTCGCTTCACGTTTCCCGAGGTAAACATTCAATTACAATCTTTCTTAATGAAAAATGTTAAAAAATACAACTTAAAATCAATAATAAGATCATAAAACCCTTTAAAGCGAGTAATAAGGCTTTAGAAGCCATGAGTGACTATAAATGGACTTTTCTTGTCAATCGATCACTTTCACTTCACGTTTCCCAAGGCAAACATTCCATTTTAATCTGTTTTAATGAAAAATGTAAAAAGATTCAACCTTAAATTAATAACGAGATGATAAAACCATTAAAAGAGGGAAATAAGGCTTTCGAAGGCATGAGTGACTGCAAATGGACTTTTCTTGTCAATGGATGGCTTTCGCTTAACGTTTACCGAGGTAAACATTCAATTATAGTCTGTCTTAATGAAAAATGTAAAAAAATACAAGTTAAAATCAATAATAAGATTACAAAACCCTTTAAAGCGAGTAATAAGGTTTTATAAGCCATGAGTGACTATAAATAGACTTTTCTTATCAATCGATCACTTTCACTTCACGTTTCCCAAGGCAAACATTCCATTTTAATCTGTTTTAATGAAAAATGTAAAAAAATTCAACCTTAAATTAATAACGAGATGATAAAACCATTAAAAGAGGGGAATAAGGCTTTTGAAGGCATGAGTGACTGCAAATGGACTTTTCTTGTGAATGGATGGCTTTCGCTTCACGTTTCTCGAGGTAAACATTCAATTACAATCTGTCTTCATGAAAAATGTTAAAAAATACAACTTAAAATCAATAATAAGATCATAAAACCCTTTAAAGCGAGTAATAAGGCTTTAGAAGCCATGAGTGACTATAAATGGACTTTTCTTGTCAATCGATCACTTTCACTTCATGTTTTCCAAGGCAAACATTCAATTTTAATCTGTTTTAATGAAAAATTTAAAAAAATTCAATTTAAAATTAATAACGAGATCATAAAACCATTTAAAGAGGGGAATAAGGCTTTCGAAGGCATAAGTGACTGCAAATGGACTTTTCTTGTCAATGGATAGCTTTCGCTTCACAATTCTCGAGGTAAACATTCAATTACAATCTGTCTTAATGAAAAATGTAAAAAAATACAAGTTAAAATCAATAATAAGATTATAAAACCCTTTAAGGCGAGTAATAAGGCTTTTGAAGCCATGAGTGAATATAAATGCCCTTTTCTTGTCAATCGATCACTTTCTCCTCACGTTTCTGAAGTTAAACAGTCAATTTTAATCTGTTTTAATGAAAAATATAAAAAAATTCAATTTAAAATTAATAACGAGATCATAAAACCATTTAAAGAGGGGAATAAGGCTTTCGAAGGTATGACTGACTGCAAATGGACTTTTCTTGTCAATGGATGGCTTTCGCTTAACGTTTCCTGAGGTAAACATTCAATTACAATCAATCTTAATGAAAAATGTAAAAAAATACAAGTTAAAATCAATAATAAGATTATAAAACCCTTTAAGGCGAGTAATAAGGCTTTTGAAGCCATGAGTGGCTATAAATGGACTTTTCTTGTCAATCGATCACTTTCACTTCACGTTTCCCAAGGCAAACATTCAATTTTAATCTGTTTTAATGAAAAATTTAAAAAAATTCAATTTAAAATTAATAACGAGATCATAAAACCATTTAAAGAGGGGAATAAGGCTTTCGAAGGCATGAGTGACTGCAAATGGTCTGTTCTTGTCAATGGATAGCTTTCGCTTCACAATTCTCGAGGTAAACATTCAATTACAATCTGTCTTAATGAAAAATGTAAAAAAATACAAGTTAAAATCAATAATAAGATTATAAAACCCTTTAAGGCGAGTAATAAGGCTTTTGAAGCCATGAGTGACTATAAATGCCCTTTTCTTGTCAATCGATCACTTTCTCCTCACGCTTCTCAAGGTAAACAGTCAATTTTAATATGTTTTAATGAAAAATGTAAAGAAATTCAATTTAAAATTAATAGCGAGATCATAAAACCATTTAAAGAGGGGAATAAGACTTTCGAAGGTATGACTGACTGCAAATAGACTTTTCTTGTCAATGGATGGCTTTCGCTTAACGTTTCCTGAGGTAAACATTCAATTACAATCAATCTTAATGAAAAATGTAAAAAAATACAAGTTAAAATCGATAATAAGATTATAAAACCCTTTAAGGCAAGTAATAAGGCTTTTGAAGCCATGAGTGACTATAAAATGCCTTTTCTTGTCAATCGATTGCTTTCACTTCAAGTTTCTCAATGTAAATATTCAATTATAATATGTTTTAATGAAAAATGTAAAAAAATTCAACTTTAAATTAATAACGAGATTATAAAACAATTTAAAGAGGGGAATAAGGCTTTCGAAGGTAAGAGTGACTGTAAATGGACTTTTCTTGTCTATTGATGGCTTTCGCTTCACGTTTCCTGAGGTAAAGATTCAATTACAATCTGTCTTAATGAAAAATGTAAAAAAATACAAGTTAATATCAATAATAAGATTAGAAAAGCCTTTAAGGCGAGTAATAAGGCTTTTGAAGCCATTAGTGACTATAAATGGCCTTTTCTTTTCAATCGATCACTTTCACCTCACGTTTCTCAAGGTAAACAGTCGATTTTAATCTGTTTTAATGAAAAATGTAAAAAAATTCAATTTAAAATTAATAACGAGATCATAAAACCATTTAAAGAGGGGAATAAGGCTTTCGAAAGCATGAGTGACTGCAAATGGACTTTTCTTGTCAATAGATGGCTTTCGCTTCACGTTTCTCAAGGTAAACATTCAATTACAATCTGTCTTAATGAAAAATGTTAAAAAATACAACTTAAAATCAATAATAAGATCATAAAACCCTTTAAAGCGAGTAATAAGGCTTTAGAAGCCATGAGTGACTATAAATGGACTTTTCTTGTCAATCGATCACTTTCACTTCACGTTTTCCAAGGCAAACATTCAATTTTAATCTGTTTTAATGAAAAATTTAAAAAAATTCAATTTAAAATTAATAACGAGATCATAAAACCATTTAAAGAGGGGAATAAGGCTTTCGAAGGCATGAGTGACTGCAAATGGACTTTTCTTGTCAATGGATAGCTTTCGCTTCACAATTCTCGAGGTAAACATTCAATTACAATCTGTCTTAATGAAAAATGTAAAAAAATAAAAGTTAAAATCAATAATAAGATTATAAAACCCTTTAAAGCGAGTAATAAGGCTTTAGATGCCATGAGTGACTATAAATGGAATTTTCTTGTTAATCGATCACTTTCACTTCACGTTTCTCAAGGCAAACATTCAATTGTAATCTGTTATAATGAAAAATGTAAAAAAATTCAACTTTAAATTAATAACGAGATTATAAAACCATTTAAAGAGGGGAATAAGGCTTTCGAAGGCATGAGTGACTGCAAATGGACTTTTCTTGTCAATGGATGGCTTTCGCTTCACGTTTACCGAGGCTAACATTCAATTACAGTCTGCCTTAATGAAAAATGTAAAAAAATACAAGTTAAAATCAATAATAAGATTACAAAACCCTTTAAAGCGAGTAATAAGGTTTTATAAGCCATGAGTGACTATAAATAGACTTTTCTTGTCAATCGGTCACTTTCACTTCACGTTTCCCAAGGCAAACATTCCATTTTAATCTGTTTTAATGAAAAATGTAAAAAAATTCAACCCTAAATTACTAACGAGATCATAAAACCATTAAAAGAGGGGAATAAGGCTTTCAAAGGCATGAGTGACTGCAAATGGACTTTTCTTGCGAATGGATGGCTTTCGCTTCACGTTTCCCGAGGTAAACATTCAATTACAATCTTTCTTAATGAAAAATGTTAAAAAATACAACTTAAAATCAATAATAAGATCATAAAACCCTTTAAAGCGAGTAATAAGGCTTTAGAAGCCATGAGTGACTATAAATGGACTTTTCTTGTCAATCGATCACTTTCACTTCACGTTTCCCAAGGCAAACATTCCATTTTAATCTGTTTTAATGAAAAATGTAAAAAGATTCAACCTTAAATTAATAACGAGATGATAAAACCATTAAAAGAGGGAAATAAGGCTTTCGAAGGCATGAGTGACTGCAAATGGACTTTTCTTGTCAATGGATGGCTTTCGCTTAACGTTTACCGAGGTAAACATTCAATTATAGTCTGTCTTAATGAAAAATGTAAAAAAATACAAGTTAAAATCAATAATAAGATTACAAAAACCTTTAAAGCGAGTAATAAGGTTTTATAAGCCATGAGTGACTATAAATAGACTTTTCTTATCAATCGATCACTTTCACTTCACGTTTCCCAAGGCAAATATTCCATTTTAATCTGTTTTAATGAAAAATGTAAAAAAATTCAACCTTAAATTAATAACGAGATGATAAAACCATTAAAAGAGGGGAATAAGGCTTTCGAAGGCATGAGTGACTGCAAATGGACTTTTCTTGTGAATGGATGGCTTTCGCTTCACGTTTCCCGAGGTAAACATTCAATTACAATCTGTCTTAATGAAAAATGTTAAAAAATACAACTTAAAATCAATAATAAGATCATAAAACCCTTTAAAGCGAGTAATAAGGCTTTAGAAGCCATGAGTGACTATAAATGGACTTTTCTTGTCAATCGATCACTTTCACTTCACGTTTTCCAAGGCAAACATTCAATTTTAATCTGTTTTAATGAAACATTTAAAAAAATTCAATTTAAAATTAATAACGAGATCATAAAACCATTTAAAGAGGGGAATAAGGCTTTCGAAGGCATGAGTGACTGCAAATGGACTTTTCTTGTCAATGGATAGCTTTCGCTTCACAATTCTCAAGGTAAACATTCAATTGCAATCTGTCTTAATGAAAAATGTAAAAAAATACAAGTTAAAATCAATAATAAGATTATAAAACCCTTTAAAGCGAGTATTAAGGCTTTAGATGCCATGAGTGACTATAAATGGAATTTTCTTGTTAATCGATCACTTTCACTTCACGTTTCTCAAGGCAAACATTCAATTGTAATCTGTTATAATGAAAAATGTAAAAAAATTCAACTTTAAATTAATAACGAGATCATAAAACCTTTTAAAGAGGGGAATAAGGCTTTCGAAGGCAAGAGTGACTGTAAATAGACTTTTCTTGTCAATTGATGGCATTCGCTTCACGTTTCCTGAGGTAAACATTCAATTACAATCTGTCTTAATGAAAAATGTAAAGAAATACAAGTTAAAATCAATAATAAGATTATAAAACCCTTTAAGGCGAGTAATAAGGCTTTTGAAGCCATTAGTGGCTATAAATGGTCTTTTCTTGTCAATCGATCACTTTCACCTCACGTTTCTCAAGGTAAACAGTCGATTTTAATCTGTTTCAATGAAAAATGTAAAACAATTCAATTTAAAATTAATAACGAGATCATAAAACCATTTAAAGAGGGCAATAAGGCTTTCGAAGGTATGAGTGACTGCAAATGGACTTTTCTTGTCAATGGATGGCTTTCGCTTCACGTTTCCCGAGGTAAACATTCAATTACAATCAATCTTAATGAAAAATGTAAAAAAAGACAAGTTAAAATCAATAATAAGATTATAAAACCCTTTAAGGCGAGTAATAAGGCTTTTGAAGCCATGAGTGACTATAAATGGCCTTTTATTGCCAATCGATCGCTTTCACCTCACGTTTCTCAAGGTAAATCGTCAATTTTAATATGTTTTAATGAAAAATGTAAAAAAATTCAATTTAAAATTAATAACGAGATTATAAAACCATTTAAAGAGGGGAATAAGGCTTTCGAAGGCATGAGTGGCTGCAAATGGACTTTTCTTTTCAATGGATGGCTTTCGCTTCACGTTTTCGGAAATAAATATTCAATTACAATCTGTCTTAATGAAAAATGTAAAAAAATACAAGTTAAAATTAATAATAAGATTATAAAACCCTTTGAGGCGAGTAATAAGGCTTTTGAAGCTATGAGTGACTATAAATGAACTTATTTTGTCAATGCATGGCTTTTGCTTCATGTTTCCCAAGCCAAACATTTAATTACAATATGTTTTAATGAAAAATGTAAAAAAATTCAACTTTAAATTAATAACGAGATTATAAAACCATTTAAAGAGGGGAATAAGGCTTTCGAAGGCATGAGTGACTGCAAATGGACTTTTCTTGTCAATGGATGGCTTTCGCTTCACGTTTACCGAGGTTAACATTCAATTACAGTCTGCCTTAATGAAAAATGTAAAAAAATACAAGTTAAAATCAATAATAAGATTACAAAACCCTTTAAAGCGAGTAATAAGGTTTTATAAGCCATGAGTGACTATAAATAGACTTTTCTTGTCAATCGGTCACTTTCACTTCACGTTTCCCAAGGCAAACATTCCATTTTAATCTGTTTTAATGAAAAATGTAAAAAAATTCAACCCTAAATTACTAACGAGATCATAAAACCATTAAAAGAGGGGAATAAGGCTTTCGAAGGCATGAGTGACTGCAAATGGACTTTTCTTGCGAATGGATGGCTTTCGCTTCACGTTTCCTGAGGTAAACATTCAATTACAATCTTTCTTAATGAAAAATGTTAAAAAATACAACTTAAAATCAATAATAAGATCATAAAACCCTTTAAAGCGAGTAATAAGGCTTTAGAAGCCATGAGTGACTATAAATGGACTTTTCTTGTCAATCGATCACTTTCACTTCACGTTTCCCAAGGCAAACATTCCATTTTAATCTGTTTTAATGAAAAATGTAAAAAGATTCAACCTTAAATTAATAACGAGATGATAAAACCATTAAAAGAGGGAAATAAGGCTTTCGAAGGCATGAGTGACTGCAAATGGACTTTTCTTTTCAATGGATGGCTTTCACTTAACGTTTACCGAGGTAAACATTCAATTATAGTCTGTCTTAATGAAAAATGTAAAAAAATACAAGTTAAAATCAATAATAAGATTACAAAACCCTTTAAAGCGAGTAATAAGGTTTTATAAGCCATGAGTGACTATAAATAGACTTTTCTTATCAATCGATCACTTTCACTTCACGTTTCCCAAGGCAAACATTCCATTTTAATCTGTTTTAATGAAAAATGTAAAAAAATTCAACCTTAAATTAATAACGAGATGATAAAACCATTAAAAGAGGGGAATAAGGCTTTCGAAGGCATGAGTGACTGCAAATGGACTTTTCTTGTGAATGGATGGCTTTCGCTTCACGTTTCCCGAGGTAAACATTCAATTACAATCTGTCTTAATGAAAAATGTTAAAAAATACAACTTAAAATCAATAATAAGATCATAAAACCCTTTAAAGCGAGTAATAAGGCTTTAGAAGCCATGAGTGACTATAAATGGACTTTTCTTGTCAATCGATCACTTTCACTTCACGTTTTCCAAGGCAAACATTCAATTTTAATCTGTTTTAATGAAAAATTTAAAAAAATTCAATTTAAAATTAATAACGAGATCATAAAACCATTTAAAGAGGGGAATAAGGCTTTCGAAGGCATAAGTGACTGCAAATGGACTTTTCTTGTCAATGGATAGCTTTCGCTTCACAATTCTCGAGGTAAACATTCAATTACAATCTGTCTTAATGAAAAATGTAAAAAAATACAAGTTAAAATCAATAATAAGATTATAAAACCCTTTAAGGCGAGTAATAAGGCTTTTGAAGCCATGAGTGACTATAAATGCCCTTTTCTTGTCAATCGATCACTTTCTCCTCACGTTTCTGAAGTTAAACAGTCAATTTTAATCTGTTTTAATGAAAAATATAAAAAAATTCAATTTAAAATTAATAACGAGATCATAAAACCATTTAAAGAGGGGAATAAGGCTTTCGAAGGTATGACTGACTGCAAATGGACTTTTCTTGTCAATGGATGGCTTTCGCTTAACGTTTCCTGAGGTAAACATTCAATTACAATCAATCTTAATGAAAAATGTAAAAAAATACAAGTTAAAATCAATAATAAGATTATAAAACCCTTTAAGGCGAGTAATAAGGCTTTTGAAGCCATGAGTGGCTATAAATGGACTTTTCTTGTCAATCGATCACTTTCACTTCACGTTTCCCAAGGAAAACATTCAATTTTAATCTGTTTTAATGAAAAATTTAAAAAAATTCAATTTAAAATTAATAACGAGATCATAAAACCATTTAAAGAGGGGAATAAGGCTTTCGAAGGCATGAGTGACTGCAAATGGTCTTTTCTTGTCAATGGATAGCTTTCGCTTCACAATTCTCGAGGTAAACATTCAATTACAATCTGTCTTAATGAAAAATGTAAAAAAATACAAGTTAAAATCAATAATAAGATTATAAAACCCTTTAAGGCGAGTAATAAGGCTTTTGAAGCCATGAGTGACTATAAATGCCCTTTTCTTGTCAATCGATCACTTTCTCCTCACGTTTCTCAAGGTAAACAGTCAATTTTAATATGTTTTAATGAAAAATGTAAAGAAATTCAATTTAAAATTAATAGCGAGATCATAAAACCATTTAAAGAGGGGAATAAGACTTTCGAAGGTATGACTGACTGCAAATGGACTTTTCTTGTCAATGGATGGCTTTCGCTTAACGTTTCCTGAGGTGAACATTCAATTACAATCAATCTTAATGAAAAATGTAAAAAAATACAAGTTAAAATCGATAATAAGATTATAAAACCCTTTAAGGCAAGTAATAAGGCTTTTGAAGCCATGAGTGACTATAAAATGCCTTTTCTTGTCAATCGATTGCTTTCACTTCAAGTTTCTCAATGTAAATATTCAATTATAATATGTTTTAATGAAAAATGTAAAAAAATTCAACTTTAAATTAATAACGAGATTATAAAACAATTTAAAGAAGGGAATAAGGCTTTCGAAGGTAAGAGTGACTGTAAATGGACTTTTCTTGTCTATTGATGGCTTTCGCTTCACGTTTCCTGAGGTAAAGATTCAATTACAATCTGTCTTAATGAAAAATGTAAAACAATACAAGTTAATATCAATAATAAGATTAGAAAAGCCTTTAAGGCGAGTAATAAGGCTTTTGAAGCCATTAGTGACTATAAATGGCCTTTTCTTTTCAATCGATCACTTTCACCTCACGTTTCTCAAGGTAAACAGTCGATTTTAATCTGTTTTAATGAAAAATGTAAAAAAATTCAATTTAAAATTAATAACGAGATCATAAAACCATTTAAAGAGGGGAATAAGGCTTTCGAAAGCATGAGTGACTGCAAATGGACTTTTCTTGTCAATGGATGGCTTTCGCTTCACGTTTCTCAAGGTAAACATTCAATTACAATCTGTCTTAATGAAAAATGTAAAAAAATACAAGTTAAAATCAATAATAAGATTATAAAACCCTTTAAGGCGAGTAATAAGGCTTTTGAAGCCATGAGTGACTATAAATGCCCTTTTCTTGTCAATCGATCGCTTTCACCTCACGTTTCTCAAGGTAAACAGTCTATTTTAATCTGTTTTAATGAAAAATATAAAAAAATTCAAGTTAAAATTAATAACGAGATCATAAAACCATTTAAAGAGGGGAATAAGTCTTTCGAAGGTATGAGTGACTGCAAATGGACTTTTCTTGTCAATGGATGGCTTTCGCTTCACGTTTCCTGGGGTAAACATTCAATTACAATCTGTCTTAACGAAAAATTTAAAAAAATACAAGTTAAAATCAATAATAAGATTATAAAACCCTTTAAGGCGAGTAATAAGGCTTTTGAAGCCATGAGTGACTATAAATGGCCTTTTCTTGTTAATCAATCGCTTTCACCTCACGTTTCTCAAGGTAAACAGTCAATTTTAATCTGTTTGAATGAAAAATGTAAAACAATTCAGTTTGAAATTAATAACGAGATCATAAAACCGTTTAAAGAGGGGAATAAGGCTTTCCAAGGCATGATTGACTGTAAATGGACTTTTCTTTTCAATGGATGGCTTTCGCTTCACGTTTCCCGAGGTAAATATTCAATTACAATCTGTCTTAATGAAAAATGTAAAAAATACAAGTTAAAATCGATAATAAGATTATAAAACCCTTTAAAGCGAGTAATAAGGCTTTAATGCCATGAGTGACTAGAAATGGACTTTTCTTGTCAATCGATCGCTTTCACTTCACGTTTCTCAAGGAAAACATTCAATTTTAATCTGTTTTAATGAAAAATGTAAAAAATTCAACTTTAAATTAAAAACGAGATCATAAAACCATTCAAAGAGGGGAATAAGGCTTTCGAAGGCATGAGTGACTGCAAATGGACTTTTCTTGTAAATGGATGGCTTTCGCTTCACGTTTCCCAGGGTAAACATTCAATTACAATCTGTCTTAATGAAAAATGTAAAAAAATACAACTGAAAATCAATAACAAGATTATAAAACCCTTTAAAGCGAGTAATAAGGCTTTAGATGCCATGAGTGACTATAAATGGACTTTTCTTGTCAATCGATCAGTTTCACTTCACGTTTCTCAAGGCAAACATTCAATTTTATTCTGTTTTAGTGAAAAATGTAAACAAATTCAACTTTAAATTAATAACGAGATCATAAAACCATTTAAAGAGGGAAATCAGGCTTTCCAAGGCATGGGTGACTGCAAATGGACTTTTCCTATCAATGGATAGCTTTCGCTTCACGTTTCCTGAGATAAACATTCAATTACAATCTGTCTTAATGAAAAATGTAAAAAAATACAAGTTAAAATCAATAATAAGATTATAAAACCCTTGAAGGCGAGTAATAAGGCTTTTGAAGCCTTGAGTGACTATAAATGGCATTTTCTTGTCAATCGATCGCTTTCACCTCACGTTTCTCAAGGAAAATATTTTATTACAATCTGTCTTAATGAAAAATGTAAAAAAAAAAAAGTTAAAATCAATAATGAGATTATAAAAGCCTTTAAGGCGAGTAATAAGACTTTTGAAACCATTAGTGACTATAAATGGCCTTTTCTTGTCAATCGATCGCTTTCACCTCACGTTTCTCAAGGTAAACAGTCGATTTTAATCTATTTTAATGAAAAATGTAAAACAATTCAATTTAAAATTAATAACGAGATCATAAAACCATTTAAAGAGGGGAATAAGGCTTTCGAAGGCATGAATGACTGCAAATGGACTTTTCTTGTCAATGGATGGCTTTCGCTACACGTTTCCCAAGGTAAACATTCAATTATAATCTGTCTTAATGAAAAATGTAAAAACATACAAGTTAAAATCAATAATAAGATTATAAAATCCTTTAAGACGAGTAATAAGGCTTTTGAAGCCATGAGTGACTAGAAATGGCCTTTTCTTGTCAATCGATCGCTTTCACCTCACGTTTCTCAAGGTAAACAGTAAATTTTAATCTGTTTTAATGAAAAATGCAAAAAAATTAAATTTAAAATTAATAACGAGATTATAAAACCATTTAAAGAGGGGAATAAGGCTTCCGAAGGCATGAGTGACTGCAAATGGACTTTTCTTTTCAATGGATGGCTTTCGCTTCACGTTTCCGGAGGTAAATATTCAATTACAATCTGTCTTAATGAAAAATGTAAAAAAATACAAGTTAAAATCAATAATAAGATTATAAAACCCTTTAAAGCGAGTAATAAGGCTTTAGATGCCATGAGTGACTATAAATGGACTTTTCTTGTCAATCGATCACTTTCTTTTCACGTTTCCCAAGGAAAACATTCAATTTTAATCGGTTTTAATGAAAAATATAAAAAAAATAAACTTTAAATTAATAACGAGATCATAAAACCATTTAAAGAGGGGAATAAGGCTTTCGAAGGCATGAGTGACTGCAAATGGACTTTTCTTGTCAATGGATGGCTTTCGCTACACGTTTCCCAAGATAAACATTCAATTATAATCTGTCTTAATGAAAAATGTAAAAACATACAAGTTAAAATCAATAATAAGATTATAAAACCCTTTAAGGCGAGTAATAAGGCTTTTGAAGCCATGAGTGACTATAAATGGCCTTTTCTTGTCAATCGATCACTTTCACCTCACGTTTCTCAAGGTAAACAGTAAATTTTAATATGTTTTAATGAAAAATGCAAAAAAATTTAATGTAAAATTAATAACGAGATTATAAAACCATTTAAAGAGGGGAATAAGGCTTCCGAAGGCATGAGTGACTGCAAATGGACTTTTCTTTTCAATGGATGGCTTTCGCTTCACATTTTCGGAGGTAAATATTCAATTACAATCTGTCTTAATGAAAAATGTAAAAAAATACAAGTTAAAATTAATAATAAGATTATAAAACCCTTTGAGGCGAGTAATAAGGCTTTTGAAGCTATGAGTGACTATAAATGAACTTATTTTGTCAATGGATGGCTTTTGCTTCATGTTTCCCAAGCCAAACATTTAATTACAATATGTTTTAATGAAAAATGCAAAAAAATACAACTGAAAATCAATAACAAGACTTTTGAAACCATTAGTGAGTATAAATGGCCTTTTCTTGTCAATCGATCGCTTTCACCTCACGTTTCTCAAGGTAAACAGTCGATTTTAATCTATTTTAATGAAAAATGTAAAAAAATTAAATTTAAAATTAATAACGAGATCATAAAACCATTTAAAGAGGGGAATAAGGCTTTCGAAGGCATGAATGATTGCAAATGGACTTTTCTTGTCAATGGATGGCTTTCGCTACACGTTTCCCAAGGTAAACATTTAATTATAATCTGTCTTAATAAAAAATGTAAAAACAAACAAGTTAAAATCAATAATAAGATTATAAAACCCTTTAAGGCGAGTAATAAGGCTTTTGAAGCCATGAGTGACTATAAATGGCCTTTTCTTGTCAATCGATCGCTTTCACCTCACGTTTCTCAAGGTAAACAGTAAATTTTAATTTGTTTTAATGAAAAATGCAAAAAAATTCAACTTAAAATTAATAAGGAGATTATAAAACCATTTAAAGAGGGGAATAAGGCTTACGAAGGCATGAGTGACTGTAAATGGACTTTTCTTTTAAATGGATGGCTTTCGCTTCACGTTTCCGGAGCTAAATATTCAATTACAATCTGTCTTAATGAAAAATGTAAAAAAATACAAGTTAAAATCAATAATAAGATTATAAAACCCTTTAAAGCGAGTAATAAGGCTTTAGATGCCATGAGTGACTATAAATGGACTTTTCTTGTCAATCGATCACTTTCTTTTCACGTTTCCCAAGGCAAACATTCAATTTTAATCGGTTTTAATGAAAAATATAAAAAAATAAACTTTAAATTAATAACGAGATCATAAAACCATTTAAAGATGGGAATAAGGCTTTCGAAGGCATGAGTGACTGCAAATGGACTTTTCTTGTCAATGGATAGCTTTCGCTTCACGTTTCTCGAGGTAAACATTCAATTACAATCTGTCTTAATGAAAAATGTAAAACAATACAAGTTAAAATCAATAATAAGATTATAAAACCCTTTAAGGCGAGTAATAAGGCTTTTGAAGCCATTAGTGGCTATAAATGGCCTTTTCTTGTCAATCGATCGCTTTCACCTCACGTTTCTCAAGGTAAACAGTCGATTTTAATCTGTTTCAATGAAAAATGTAAAACAATTCAATTTAAAATTAATAACGAGATCATAAAACCATTTAAAGAGGGCAATAAGGCTTTCGAAGGTATGAGTGACTGCAAATGGACTTTTCTTGTCAATGGATAGCTTTTGCTTCACGTTTCCCGAGGTAAACATTCAATTACAATCAATCTTAATGAAAAATGTAAAAAAAGACAAGTTAAAATCAATAATAAGATTATAAAACCCTTTAAGGCGAGTAACAAGGCTTTTGAAGCCATGAGTGACTATAAATGGCCTTTTATTGCCAATCGATCGCTTTCACCTCACGTTTCTCAAGGAAAATATTTTATTACAATCTGTCTTAATGAAAAATGTAAAAAAAAAAAGTTAAAATCAATAATGAGATTATAAAAGCCTTTAAGGCGAGTAATAAGACTTTTGAAATCATTAGTGACTATAAATGGCCTTTTCTTGTCAATCGATCGCTTTCACCTCACGTTTCTCAAGGTAAACAGTCGATTTTAATCTATTTTAATGAAAAATGTAAAACAATTCAATTTAAAATTAATAACGAGATCATAAAACCATTTAAAGTGGGGAATAAGGCTTTCGAAGGCATGAATGACTGCAAATGGACTTTTCTTGTCAATGGATGGCTTTCGCTACACGTTTCCCAAGGTAAATATTCAATTATAATCTGTCTTAATGAAAAATGTAAAAACATACAAGTTAAAATCAATAATAAGATTATAAAACCCTTTAAGACGAGTAATAAGGCTTTTGAAGCCATGAGTGACTAGAAATGGCCTTTTCTTGTCAATCGATCGCTTTCACCTCACGTTTCTCAAGGTAAACAGTAAATTTTAATCTGTTTTAATGAAAAATGCAAAAAAATTCAATTTAAAATTAATAACGAGATTATAAAATCATTTAAAGAGGGGAATAAGGCTTCCGAAGGCATGAGTGACTGCAAATGGTCTTTTCTTTTCAATGGATGGCTTTCGCTTCACATTTCCGGAGGTAAATATTCAATTACAATCTGTCTTAATGAAAAATGTAAAAAAATACAAGTTAAAATCAATAATAAGATTATAAAACCCTTTAAAGCGAGTAATAAGGCTTTAGATGCCATGAGTGACTATAAATGGACTTTTCTTGTCAATCGATCACTTTCTTTTCACGTTTCCCAAGGAAAACATTCAATTTTAATCGGTTTTAATGAAAAATATAAAAAAAATAAACTTTAAATTAATAACGAGATCATAAAACCATTTAAAGAGGGGAATAAGGCTTTCGAAGGCATGAGTGACTGCAAATGGACTTTTCTTGTCAATGGATTGCTTTCGCTACACGTTTCCCAAGGTAAACATTCAATTATAATCTGTCTTAATGAAAAATGTAAAAACATACAAGTTAAAATCAATAATAAGATTATAAAACCCTTTAAGGCGAGTAATAAGGCTTTTGAAGCCATGAGTGACTATAAATGGCCTTTTCTTGTCAATCGATCACTTTCACCTCACGTTTCTCAAGGTAAACAGTAAATTTTAATATGTTTTAATGAAAAATGCAAAAAAATTCAATTTAAAATTAATAACGAGATTATAAAACCATTTAAAGAGGGGAATAAGGCTTCCGAAGGCATGAGTGACTGCAAATGGACTTTTCTTTTCAATGGATGGCTTTCGCTTCACGTTTTCGGAGGTAAATATTCAATTACAATCTGTCTTAATGAAAAATGTAAAAAAATACAAGTTAAAATTAATAATAAGATTATAAAACCCTTTGAGGCGAGTAATAAGGCTTTTGAAGCTATGAGTGACTATAAATGAACTTATTTTGTCAATGGATGGCTTTTGCTTCATGTTTCCCAAGCCAAACATTTAATTACAATATGTTTTAATGAAAAATGCAAAAAAATACAACTGAAAATCAATAACAAGACTTTTGAAACCATTAGTGACTATAAATGGCCTTTTCTTGTCAATCGATCGCTTTCACCTCACGTTTCTCAAGGTAAACAGTCGATTTTAATCTATTTTAATGAAAAATGTAAAAAAATTAAATTTAAAATTAATAACGAGATCATAAAACCATTTAAAGAGGGGAATAAGGCTTTCGAAGGCATGAATGATTGCAAATGGACTTTTCTTGTTAATGGATGGCTTTCGCTTCACGTTTCCCAAGGTAAACATTCAATTACAATCTGTCTTAATGAAAAATGTTAAAAAATACAACTTAAAATCAATAATAAGATCATAAAACCCTTTAAAGCGAGTAATAAGGCTTTAGAAGCCATGAGTGACTATAAATGGACTTTTCTTGTCAATCGATCACTTTCACTTCACGTTTTCCAAGGCAAACATTCAATTTTAATCTGTTTTAATGAAAAATTTAAAAAAATTCAATTTAAAATTAATAACGAGATCATAAAACCATTTAAAGAGGGGAATAAGGCTTTCAAAGGCATGAGTGACTGCAAATGGACTTTTCTTGTCAATGGATAGCTTTCGCTTCACAATTCTCGAGGTAAACATTCAATTACAATCTGTTTTAATGAAAAATGTAAAAAAATACAAGTTAAAATCAATAATAAGATTATAAAACCCTTTAAAGCGAGTAATAAGGCTTTAGATGCCATGAGTGACTATAAATGGAATTTTCTTGTTAATCGATAACTTTCACTTCACGTTTCTCAAGGCAAACATTCAATTGTAATCTGTTATAATGAAAAATGTAAAAAAATTCAACTTTAAATTAATAACGAGATCATAAAACCTTTTAAAGAGGGGAATAAGGCTTTCGAAGGCAAGAGTGACTGTAAAGAGACTTTTCTTGTCAATTGATGGCATTCACTTCACGTTTCTTGAGGTAAACATTCAATTACAATCTGTCTTAATGAAAAATGTAAAGAAATACAAGTTAAAATCAATAATAAGATTATAAAACCCTTTAAGGCGAGTAATAAGGCTTTTGAAGCCATTAGTGGCTATAAATGGTCTTTTCTTGTCAATCGATCACTTTCACCTCACGTTTCTCAAGGTAAACAGTCGATTTTAATCTGTTTCAATGAAAAATGTAAAACAATTCAATTTAAAATTAATAACGAGATCATAAAACCATTTAAAGAGGGCAATAAGGCTTTCGAAGGTATGAGTGACTGCAAATGGACTTTTCTTGTCAATGGATGGCTTTCGCTTCACGTTTCCCGAGGTAAACATTCAATTACAATCAATCTTAATGAAAAATGTAAAAAAAGACAAGTTAAAATCAATAATAAGATTATAAAACCCTTTAAGGCGAGTAATAAGGCTTTTGAAGCCATGAGTGACTATAAATGGCCTTTTATTGCCAATCGATCGCTTTCACCTCACGTTTCTCAAGGTAAATCGTCAATTTTAATATGTTTTAATGAAAAATGTAAAAAAATTCAATTTAAAATTAATAACGAGATTATAAAACCATTTAAAGAGGGGAGTAAGGCTTTCGAAGGCATGAGTGGCTGCAAATGGACTTTTCTTTTCAATGGATGGCTTTCGCTTCACGTTTTCGGAAATAAATATTCAATTACAATCTGTCTTAATGAAAAATGTAAAAAAATACAAGTTAAAATTAATAATAAGATTATAAAACCCTTTGAGGCGAGTAATAAGGCTTTTGAAGCTATGAGTGACTATAAATGAACTTATTTTGTCACTGCATGGCTTTTGCTTCATGTTTCCCAAGCCAAACATTTAATTACAATATGTTTTAATGAAAAATATAAAAAAATTCAACTTTAAATTAATAACGAGATTATAAAACCATTTAAAGAGGGGAATAAGGCTTTCGAAGGCATGAGTGACTGCAAATGAACTTTTCTTGTCAATGGATGGCTTTCGCTTCACGTTTACCGAGGTTAACATTCAATTACAGTCTGCCTTAATGAAAAATGTAAAAAAATACAAGTTAAAATCAATAATAAGATTATAAAACCCTTTAAAGCGAGTAATAAGGTTTTATAAGCCATGAGTGACTATAAATAGACTTTTCTTGTCAATCGGTCACTTTCACTTCACGTTTCCCAAGGCAAACATTCCATTTTAATCTGTTTTAATGAAAAATGTAAAAAAATTCAACCCTAAATTACTAACGAGATCATAAAACCATTAAAAGAGGGGAATAAGGCTTTCAAAGGCATGAGTGACTGCAAATGGACTTTTCTTGCGAATGGATGGCTTTCGCTTCACGTTTCCCGAGGTAAACAATCAATTACAATCTTTCTTAATGAAAAAGGTTAAAAAATACAACTTAAAATCAATAATAAGATCATAAAACCCTTGAAAGCGAGTAATAAGGCTTTAGAAGCCATGAGTGACTATAAATGGACTTTTCTTGTCAATCGATCACTTTCACTTCACGTTTCCCAAGGCAAACATTCCATTTTAATCTGTTTTAATGAAAAATGTAAAAAGATTCAACCTTAAATTAATAACGAGATGATAAAACCATTAAAAGAGGGAAATAAGGCTTTCGAAGGCATGAGTGACTGCAAATGGACTTTTCTTGTCAATGGATGGCTTTCGCTTAACGTTTACCGAGGTAAACATTCAATTATAGTCTGTCTTAATGAAAAATGTAAAAAAATACAAGTTAAAATCAATAATAAGATTACAAAACCCTTTAAAGCGAGTAATAAGGTTTTATAAGCCATGAGTGACTATAAATAGACTTTTCTTATCAATCGATCACTTTCACTTCACGTTTCCCAAGGCAAACATTCCATTTTAATCTGTTTTAATGAAAAATGTAAAAAAATTCAACCTTAAATTCATAACGAGATGATAAAACCATTAAAAGAGGGGAATAAGGCTTTCGAAGGCATGAGTGACTGCAAATGGACTTTTCTTGTGAATGGATGGCTTTCGCTTCACGTTTCCCGAGGTAAACATTCAATTACAATCTGTCTTCATGAAAAATGTTAAAAAATACAACTTAAAATCAATAATAAGATCATAAAACCCTTTAAAGCGAGTAATAAGGCTTTAGAAGCCATGAGTGACTATAAATGGACTTTTCTTGTCAATCGATCACTTTCACTTCACGTTTTCCAAGGCAAACATTCAATTTTAATCTGTTTTAATGAAAAATTTAAAAAAATTCAATTTAAAATTAATAACGAGATCATAAAACCATTTAAAGAGGGGAATAAGGCTTTCGAAGGCATAAGTGACTGCAAATGGACTTTTCTTGTCAATGGATAGCTTTCGCTTCACAATTCTCGAGGTAAACATTCAATTACAATCTGTCTTAATGAAAAATGTAAAAAAATACAAGTTAAAATCAATAATAAGATTATAAAACCCTTTAAGGCGAGTAATAAGGCTTTTGAAGCCATGAGTGACTATAAATGCCCTTTTCTTGTCAATCGATCACTTTCTCCTCACGTTTCTGAAGTTAAACAGTCAATTTTAATCTGTTTTAATGAAAAATATAAAAAAATTCAATTTAAAATTAATAACGAGATCATAAAACCATTTAAAGAGGGGAATAAGGCTTTCGAAGGTATGACTGACTGCAAATGGACTTTTCTTGTCAATGGATGGCTTTCGCTTAACGTTTCCTGAGGTAAACATTCAATTACAATCAATCTTAATGAAAAATGTAAAAAAATACAAGTTAAAATCAATAATAAGATTATAAAACCCTTTAAGGCGAGTAATAAGGCTTTTGAAGCCATGAGTGGCTATAAATGGACTTTTCTTGTCAATCGATCACTTTCACTTCACGTTTCCCAAGGCAAACATTCAATTTTAATCTGTTTTAATGAAAAATTTAAAAAAATTCAATTTAAAATTAATAACGAGATCATAAAACCATTTAAAGAGGGGAATAAGGCTTTCGAAGGCATGAGTGACTGCAAATGGTCTTTTCTTGTCAATGGATAGCTTTCGCTTCACAATTCTCGAGGTAAACATTCAATTACAATCTGTCTTAATGAAAAATGTAAAAAAATACAAGTTAAAATCAATAATAAGATTATAAAACCCTTTAAGGCGAGTAATAAGGCTTTTGAAGCCATGAGTGACTATAAATGCCCTTTTCTTGTCAATCGATCACTTTCTCCTCACGTTTCTCAAGGTAAACAGTCAATTTTAATATGTTTTAATGAAAAATGTAAAGAAATTCAATTTAAAATTAATAGCGAGATCATAAAACCATTTAAAGAGGGGAATAAGACTTTCGAAGGTATGACTGACTGCAAATGGACTTTTCTTGTCAATGGATGGCTTTCGCTTAACGTTTCCTGAGGTAAACATTCAATTACAATCAATCTTAATGAAAAATGTAAAAAAATACAAGTTAAAATCGATAATAAGATTATAAAACCCTTTAAGGCAAGTAATAAGGCTTTTGAAGCCATGAGTGACTATAAAATGCCTTTTCTTGTCAATCGATTGCTTTCACTTCAAGTTTCTCAATGTAAATATTCAATTATAATATGTTTTAATGAAAAATGTAAAAAAATTCAACTTTAAATTAATAACGAGATTATAAAACAATTTAAAGAGGGGAATAAGGCTTTCGAAGGTAAGAGTGACTGTAAATGGACTTTTCTTGTCTATTGATGGCTTTCGCTTCACGTTTCCTGAGGTAAAGATTCAATTACAATCTGTCTTAATGAAAAATGTAAAAAAATACAAGTTAATATCAATAATAAGATTAGAAAAGCCTTTAAGGCGAGTAATAAGGCTTTTGAAGCCATTAGTGACTATAAATGGCCTTTTCTTTTCAATCGATCGCTTTCACCTCACGTTTCTCAAGGTAAACAGTCGATTTTAATCTGTTTTAATGAAAAATGTAAAAAAATTCAATTTAAAATTAATAACGAGATCATAAAACCATTTAAAGAGGGGAATAAGGCTTTCGAAAGCATGAGTGACTGCAAATGGACTTTTCTTGTCAATGGATGGCTTTCGCTTCACGTTTCTCAAGGTAAACATTCAATTACAATCTGTCTTAATGAAAAATGTAAAAAAATACAAGTTAAAATCAATAATAAGATTATAAAACCCTTTAAGGCGAGTAATAAGGCTTTTGAAGCCATGAGTGACTATAAATGCCCTTTTCTTGTCAATCGATCGCTTTCACCTCACGTTTCTCAAGGTAAACAGTCAATTTTAATCTGTTTTAATGAAAAATATAAAAAAATTCAAGTTAAAATTAATAACGAGATCATAAAACCATTTAAAGAGGAGAATACGTCTTTCGAAGGTATGAGTGACTGCAAATGGACTTTTCTTGTCAATGGATGGCTTTCGCTTCACGTTTCCTGGGGTAAACATTCAATTACAATCTGTCTTAACGAAAAATTTAAAAAAATACAAGTTAAAATCAATAATAAGATTATAAAACCCTTTAAGGCGAGTAATAAGGCTTTTGAAGCCATGAGTGACTATAAATGGCCTTTTCTTGTTAATCAATCGCTTTCACCTCACGTTTTTCAAGGTAAACAGTCAATTTTAATCTGTTTGAATGAAAAATGTAAAACAATTCAGTTTGAAATTAATAACGAGATCATAAAACCGTTTAAAGAGGGGAATAAGGCTTTCCAAGGCATGATTGACTGCAAATGGACTTTTCTTTTCAATGGATGGCTTTCGCTTCACGTTTCCCGAGGTAAATATTCAATTACAATCTGTCTTAATGAAAAATGTAAAAAAATACAAGTTAAAATCGATAATAAGATTATAAAACCCTTTAAAGCGAGTAATAAGGCTTTAATGCCATGAGTGACTAGAAATGGACTTTTCTTGTCAATCGATCGCTTTCACTTCACGTTTCTCCAGGCAAACATTCAATTTTAATCTGTTTTAATGAAAAATGTAAAAAATTCAACTTTAAATTAAAAACGAGATCATAAAACCATTCAAAGAGGGGAATAAGGCTTTCGAAGGCATGAGTGACTGCAAATGGACTTTTCTTGTAAATGGATGGCTTTCGCTTCACGTTTCCCAGGGTAAACATTCAATTACAATCTGTCTTAATGAAAAATGTAAAAAAATACAACTGAAAATCAATAACAAGATTATAAAACCCTTTAAAGCGAGTAATAAGGCTTTAGATGCCATGAGTGACTATAAATGGACTTTTCTTGTCAATCGATCAGTTTCACTTCACGTTTCTCAAGGCAAACATTCAATTTTATTCTGTTTTAGTGAAAAATGTAAACAAATTCAACTTTAAATTAATAACGAGATCAGAAAACCATTTAAAGAGGGAAATCAAGCTTTCCAAGGCATGGGTGACTGCAAATGGACTTTTCCTATCAATGGATAGCTTTCGCTTCACGTTTCCTGAGATAAACATTCAATTACAATCTGTCTTAATGAAAAATGTAAAAAAATACAAGTTAAAATCAATAATAAGATTATAAAACCCTTTAAGGCGAGTAATAAGGCTTTTGAAGCCTTGAGTGACTATAAATGGCCTTTTCTTGTCAATCGATCGCTTTCACCTCACGTTTCTCAAGGAAAATATTTTATTACAATCTGTCTTAATGAAAAATGTAAAAAAAAAAAAGTTAAAATCAATAATGAGATTATAAAAGCCTTTAAGGCGAGTAATAAGACTTTTGAAACCATTAGTGACTATAAATGGCCTTTTCTTGCCAATCGATCGCTTTCACCTCACGTTTCTCAAGGTAAACAGTCGATTTTAATCTATTTTAATGAAAAATGTAAAACAATTCAATTTAAAATTAATAACGAGATCATAAAACCATTTAAAGTGGGGAATAAGGCTTTCGAAGGCATGAATGATTGCAAATGGACTTTTCTTGTCAATGGATGGCTTTCGCTACACGTTTCCCAAGGTAAACATTCAATTATAATCTGTCTTAATGAAAAATGTAAAAACATACAAGTTAAAATCAATAATAAGATTATAAAACCCTTTAAGACGAGTAATAAGGCTTTTGAAGCCATGAGTGACTAGAAATGGCCTTTTCTTGTCAATCGATCGCTTTCACCTCACGTTTCTCAAGGTAAACAGTAAATTTTAATCTGTTTTAATGAAAAATGCAAAAAAATTCAATTTAAAATTAATAACGAGATTATAAAACCATTTAAAGAGGGGAATAAGGCTTCCGAAGGCATGAGTGACTGCAAATGGACTTTTCTTTTCAATGGATGGCTTTCGCTTCACGTTTCCGGAGGTAAATATTCAATTACAATCTGTCTTAATGAAAAATGTAAAAAAATACAAGTTAAAATCAATAATAAGATTATAAAACCCTTTAAAGCGAGTAATAAGGCTTTAGATGCCATGAGTGACTATAAATGGACTTTTCTTTTCAATCGATCACTTTCTTTTCACGTTTCCCAAGGAAAACATTCAATTTTAATCGGTTTTAATGAAAAATATAAAAAAAATAAACTTTAAATTAATAACGAGATCATAAAACCATTTAAAGAGGGGAATAAGGCTTTCGAAGGCATGAGTGACTGCAAATGGACTTTTCTTGTCAATGGATGGCTTTCGCTACACGTTTCCCAAGATAAACATTCAATTATAATCTGTCTTAATGAAAAATGTAAAAACATACAAGTTAAAATCAATAATAAGATTATAAAACCCTTTAAGGCGAGTAATAAGGCTTTTGAAGCCATGAGTGACTATAAATGGCCTTTTCTTGTCAATCGATCGCTTTCACCTCACGTTTCTCAAGGTAAACTGTAAATTTTAATATGTTTTAATGAAAAATGCAAAAAAATTCAATTTAAAATTAATAACGAGATTATAAAACCATTTAAAGAGGGGAATAAGGCTTCCGAAGGCATGAGTGACTGCAAATGGACTTTTCTTTTCAATGGATGGCTTTCGCTTCACATTTTCGAAGGTAAATATTCAATTACAATCTGTCTTAATGAAAAATGTAAAAAAATACAAGTTAAAATTAATAATAAGATTATAAAACCCTTTGAGGCGAGTAATAAGGCTTTTGAAGCTATGAGTGACTATAAATGAACTTATTTTGTCAATGGATGGCTTTTGCTTCATGTTTCCCAAGCCAAACATTTAATTACAATATGTTTTAATGAAAAATGCAAAAAAATACAACTGAAAATCAATAACAAGACTTTTGAAACCATTAGTGACTATAAATGGCCTTTTCTTGTCAATCGATCGCTTTCACCTCACGTTTCTCAAGGTAAACAGTCGATTTTAATCTATTTTAATGAAAAATGTAAAAAAATTAAATTTAAAATTAATAACGAGATCATAAAACCATTTAAAGAGGGGAATAAGGCTTTCGAAGGCATGAATGATTGCAAATGGACTTTTCTTGTCAATGGATGGCTTTCGCTACACGTTTCCCAAGGTAAACATTTAATTATAATCTGTCTTAATAAAAAATGTAAAAACAAACAAGTTAAAATCAATAATAAGATTATAAAACCCTTTAAGGCGAGTAATAAGGCTTTTGAAGCCATGAGTGACTATAAATGGCCTTTTCTTGTCAATCGATCGTTTTCACCTCACGTTTCTCAAGGTAAACAGTAAATTTTAATTTGTTTTAATGAAAAATGCAAAAAAATTCAATTTAAAATTAATAAGGAGATTATAAAACCATTTAAAGAGGGGAATAAGGCTTACGAAGGCATGAGTGACTGCAAATGGACTTTTCTTTTAAATGGATGGCTTTCGCTTTACGTTTCCGGAGCTAAATATTCAATTACAATCTGTCTTAATGAAAAATGTAAAAAAATACAAGTTAAAATCAATAATAAGATTATAAAACCCTTTAAAGCGAGTAATAAGGCTTTAGATGCCATGAGTGACTATAAATGGACTTTTCTTGTCAATCGATCACTTTCTTTTCACGTTTCCCAAGGCAAACATTCAATTTTAATCGGTTTTAATGAAAAATATAAAAAAATAAACTTTAAATTAATAACGAGATCATAAAACCATTTAAAGATGGGAATAAGGCTTTCGAAGGCATGAGTGACTGCAAATGGACTTTTCTTGTCAATGGATGGCTTTCGCTTCACGTTTCTCGAGGTAAACATTCAATTACAATCTGTCTTAATGAAAAATGTAAAAAAATACAAGTTAAAATCAATAATAAGATTATAAAACCCTTTAAAGCTAGTAATAAGGCTTTAGATGCCATGAGTGACTATAAATGGAATTTTCTTGTTAATCGATCACTTTCACTTCACGTTTCTCAAGGAAAACATTCAATTGTAATCTGTTATAATGAAAAATGTAAAAAAATTCAACTTTAAATTAATAACGAGATCATAAAACCTTTTAAAGAGGGGAATAAGGCTTTCGAAGGCAAGAGTGACTGTAAATAGACTTTTCTTGTCAATTGATGGCATTCGCTTCACGTTTCCTGAGGTAAACATTCAATTACAATCTGTCTTAATGTAAAATGTAAAGAAATACAAGTTAAAATCAATAATAAGATTATAAAACCCTTTAAGGCGAGTAATAATGCTTTTGAAGCCATTAGTGGCTATAAATGGCCTTTTCTTGTCAATCGATCGCTTTCACCTCACGTTTCTCAAGGTAAACAGTCGATTTTAATCTGTTTCAATGAAAAATGTAAAACAATTCAATTTAAAATTAATAACGAGATCATAAAACCATTTAAAGAGGGCAATAAGGCTTTCGAAGGTATGCGTGACTGCAAATGGACTTTTCTTGTCAATGGATGGCTTTTGCTTCACGTTTCCCGAGGTAAACATTCAATTACAATCAATCTTAATGAAAAATGTAAAAAAAGACAAGTTAAAATCAATAATAAGATTATAAAACCCTTTAAGGCGAGTAACAAGGCTTTTGAAGCCATGAGTGACTATAAATGGCCTTTTATTGCCAATCGATCGCTTTCACCTCACGTTTCTCAAGGTAAATCATCAATTTTAATCTGTTTTAATGAAAAATGTAAAAAAATTCAATTTAAAATTAATAACGAGATTATAAAACCATTGAAAGAGGGGAATAAGGCTTTCGAAGGCATGAGTGGCTGCAAATGGACTTTTCTTTTCAATGGATGGCTTTCGCTTCACGTTTTCGGAAATAAATATTCAATTACAATCTGTCTTAATGAAAAATGTAAAGAAATACAAGTTAAAATTAATAATAAGATTATAAAACCCTTTGAGGCGAGTAATAAGGCTTTTGAAGCTATGAGTGACTATAAATGAACTTATTTTGTCAATGCATGGCTTTTGCTTCATGTTTCCCAAGCCAAACATTTAATTACAATATGTTTTAATGAAAAATGTAAAAAAATTCAACTTTAAATTAATAACGAGATTATAAAACCATTTAAAGAGGGGAATAAGGCTTTCGAATGCATGAGTGACTGCAAATGGACTTTTCTTGTCAATGGATGGCTTTCGCTTCATGTTTACCGAGGTTAACATTCAATTACAGTTTGTCTTAATGAAAAATATAAAAAAATACAAGTTAAAATCAATAATAAGATTACAAAACCCTTTAAAGCGAGTAATAAGGTTTTATAAGCCATGAGTGACTATAAATAGACTTTTCTTGTCAATCGGTCACTTTCACTTCACGTTTCCCAAGGCAAACATTCCATTTTAATCTGTTTTAATGAAAAATGTAAAAAAATTCAACCCTAAATTACTAACGAGATCATAAAACAATTAAAAGAGGGGAATAAGGCTTTCGAAGGCATAAGTGACTGCAAATGGACTTTTCTTGTGAATGGATGGCTTTCGCTTCACGTTTCCCGAGGTAAACATTCAATTACAATCTTTCTTAATGAAAAATGTTAAAAAATACAACTTAAAATCAATAATAAGATCATAAAACCCTTTAAAGCGAGTAATAAGGCTTTAGAAGCCATGAGTGACTATAAATGGACTTTTCTTGTCAATCGATCACTTTCACTTCACGTTTCCCAAGGCAAACATTCCATTTTAATCTGTTTTAATGAAAAATGTAAAAAGATTCAACCTTAAATTAATAACGAGATGATAAAACCATTAAAAGAGGGAAATAAGGCTTTCGAAGGCATGAGTGACTGCAAATGGACTTTTCTTGTCAATGGATGGCTTTCGCTTAACGTTTACCGAGGTAAACATTCAATTATAGTCTGTCTTAATGAAAAATGTAAAAAAATACAACTTAAAATCAATAATAAGATTACAAAACCCTTTAAAGCGAGTAATAAGGTTTTATAAGCCATGAGTGACTAGAAATAGACTTTTCTTATCAATCGATCACTTTCACTTCTCGTTTCCCAAGGCAAACATTCCATTTTAATCTGTTTTAATGAAAAATGTAAAAAAATTCAACCTTAAATTAATAACGAGATGATAAAACCATTAAAAGAGGGGAATAAGGCTTTCGAAGGCATGAGTGACTGCAAATGGACTTTTCTTGTGAATGGATGGCTTTCGCTTCACGTTTCCCGAGGTAAACATTCAATTACAATCTGTCTTAATGAAAAATGTTAAAAAATACAACTTAAAATCAATAATAAGATCATAAAACCCTTTAAAGCGAGTAATAAGGCTTTAGAAGCCATGAATGACTGTAAATGGACTTTTCTTGTCAATCGATCACTTTCACTTCACGTTTTCCAAAGCAAACATTCAATTTTAATCTGTTTTAATGAAAAATTTAAAAAAATTCAATTTAAAATTAATAACGAGATCATAAAACCATTTAAAGAGGGGAATAAGGCTTTCGAAGGCATGAGTGACTGCAAATGGTCTTTTCTTGTCAATGGATAGCTTTCGCTTCACAATTCTCGAGGTAAACATTCAATTACAATCTGTCTTAATGAAAAATGTAAAAAAATACAAGTTAAAATCAATAATAAGATTATAAAACCCTTTAAGGCGAGTAATAAGGCTTTTGAAGCCATGAGTGACTATAAATGCCCTTTTCTTGTCAATCGATCACTTTCTCCTCACGTTTCTCAAGGTAAACAGTCAATTTTAATATGTTTTAATGAAAAATGTAAAGAAATTCAATTTAAAATTAATAGCGAGATCATAAAACCATTTAAAGAGGGGAATAAGGCTTTCGAATGTATGACTGACTGCAAATGGACTTTTCTTGTCAATAGATGGCTTTCGCTTAACGTTTCCCGAGGTAAACATTCAATTACAATCAATCTTAATGAAAAATGTAAAAAAATACAAGTTAAAATCGATAATAAGATTATAAAACCCTTTAAGGCGAGTAATAAGGCTTTTGAAGCCATGAGTGACTATAAAATGCCTTTTCTTGTCAATCGATTGCTTTCACTTCACGTTTCTCAAGGTAAATATTCAATTATAATATGTTTTAATGAAAAATGTAAAAAAATTCAACTTTAAATTAATAACGAGATTATAAAACAATTTAAAGAGGGGAATAAGGCTTTCGAAGGTAAGAGTGACTGTAAATGGACTTTTCTTGTCTATTGATGGCTTTCGCTTCACGTTTGCTGAGGTAAAGATTCAATTACAATCTGTCTTAATGAAAAATGTAAAAAAATACAACTGAAAATCAATAATAAGATTATAAAACCCTTTAAAGCGAGTAATAAGGCTTTAGATGCTATGAGTGACTATAAATGGACTTTTCTTGTCAATCGATCAGTTTCACTTCACGTTTCTCAAGGCAAACATTCAATTTTATTCTGTTTTAGTGAAAAATGTAAACAAATTCAACTTTAAATTAATAACGAGATCATAAAACCATTTAAAGAGGGAAATCAGGCTTTCCAAGGCATGGGTGACTGCAAATGGACTTTCCCTGTCAATGGATAGCTTTCGCTTCACGTTTCCTGAGATAAACATTCAATTACAATCTGTCTTAATGAAAAATGTAAAAAAATACAAGTTAAAATCAATAATAAGATTATAAAACCCTTTAAGGCGAGTAATAAGGCTTTTGAAGCCTTGAGTGACTATAAATGGCCTTTTCTTGTCAATCGATCGCTTTCACCTCACGTTTCTCAAGGAAAATATTTTATTACAATCTGTCTTAATGAAAAATGTAAAAAAAAAAAAGTTAAAATCAATAATGAGATTATAAAAGCCTTTAAGGCGAGTAATAAGACTTTTGAAACCATTAGTGACTATAAATGGCCTTTTCTTGTCAATCGATCGCTTTCACCTCACGTTTCTCAAGGTAAACAGTCGATTTTAATCTATTTTAATGAAAAATGTTAAAAAATTCAATTTAAAATTAATAACGAGATCATAAAACCATTTAAAGAGGGGAATAAGGCTTTCGAAGGCATGAATGACTGCAAATGGACTTTTCTTGTCAATGGATGGCTTTCGCTACACGTTTCCCAAGGTAAACATTCAATTATAATCTGTCTTAATGAAAAATGTAAAAACATACAAGTTAAAATCAATAATAAGATTATAAAACCCTTTAAGGCGAGTAATAAGGCTTTTGAAGCCATGAGTGACTATACATGGCCTTTTCTTGTCAATCGATCGCTTTCACCTCACGTTTCTCAAGGTAAACAGTAAATTCTAATCTGTTTTAATGAAAAATGCAAAAAAATTCAATTTAAAATTAATAACGAGATTATAAAACCATTTAAAGAGGGGAATAAGGCTTCCGAAGGCATGAGTGACTGCAAATGGACTTTTCTTTTCAATGGATGGCTTTCGCTTCACGTTTCCGGAGGTAAATATTCAATTACAATCTGTCTTAATGAAAAATGTAAAAAAATACAAGTTAAAATCAATAATAAGATTATAAAACCCTTTAAAGCGAGTAATAAGGCTTTAGATGCCATGAGTGACTATAAATGGACTTTTCTTGTCAATCGATCACTTTCTTTTCACGTTTCCCAAGGAAAACATTCAATTTTAATCGATTTTAATGAAAAATATAAAAAAAGAAACTTTAAATTAATAACGAGATCATAAAACCATTTAAAGAGGGGAATAAGGCTTTCGAACGCATGAGTGACTGCAAATGGACTTTTCTTGTCAATGGATGGCTTTCGCTACATGTTTCCCAAGGTAAACATTCAATTATAATCTGTCTTAATGAAAAATGTAAAAACATACAAGTTAAAATCAATAATAAGATTATAAAACCCTTTAAGGCGAGTAATAAGGTTTTTGAAGCCATGAGTGACTATAAATGGCCTTTTCTTGTCAATCGATCGCTTTCACCTCACGTTTCTCAAGGTAAACAGTAAATTTTAATCTGTTTTAATGAAAAATGCAAAAAAATTCAATTTAAAATTAATAACGAGATTATAAAACCATTTAAAGAGGGGAATAAGGCTTCCGAAGGCATGAGTGACTGCAAATGGACTTTTCTTTTCAATGGATGGCTTTCGCTTCACATTTTCGGAGGTAAATATTCAATTACAATCTGTCTTAATGAAAAATGTAAAAAAATACAAGTTAAAATTAATAATAAGATTACAAAACCCTTTAAAGCGAGTAATAAGGTTTTATAAGCCATGAGTGACTATAAATAGACTTTTCTTGTCAATCGGTCACTTTCACTTCACGTTTCCCAAGGCAAACATTCCATTTTAATCTGTTTTAATGAAAAATGTAAAAAAATTCAACCCTAAATTACTAACGAGATCATAAAACAATTAAAAGAGGGGAATAAGACTTTCGAAGGCATAAGTGACTGCAAATGGACTTTTCTTGTGAATGGATGGCTTTCGCTTCACGTTTCTCGAGGTAAACATTCAATTACAATCTTTCTTAATGAAAAATGTTAAAAAATACAACTTAAAATCAATAATAAGATCATAAAACCCTTTAAGGCGAGTAATAGGGCTTTAGAAGCCATGAGTGACTATAAATGGACTTTTCTTGTCAATCGATCACTTTCACTTCACGTTTCCCAAGGCAAACATTCCATTTTAATCTGTTTTAATGAAAAATGTAAAAAGATTCAACCTTAAATTAATAACGAGATGATAAAACCATTAAAAGAGGGGAATAAGGCTTTCGAAGGCATGAGTGACTGCAAATGGACTTTTCTTGTCAATGGATGGCTTTCGCTTCACGTTTACCGAGGTAAACATTCAATTATAGTCTGTCTTAATGAAAAATGTAAAAAAATACAAGTTAAAATCAATAATAAGATTATAAAACCCTTTAAAGCGAGTAATAAGGCTTTAGATGCCATGAGTGACTATAAATGGACTTTTCTTGTCAATCGATCACTTTCTTTTCACGTTTCCCAAGGAAAACATTCAATTTTAATCGATTTTAATGAAAAATATAAAAAAAGAAACTTTAAATTAATAACGAGATCATAAAACCATTTAAAGAGGGGAATAAGGCTTTCGAACGCATGAGTGACTGCAAAATGGACTTTTCTTGTCAATGGATGGCTTTCGCTACACGTTTCCCAAGGTAAACATTCAATTATAATCTGTCTTAATGAAAAATGTAAAAACATACAAGTTAAAATCAATAATAAGATTATAAAACCCTTTAAGGCGAGTAATAAGGCTTTTGAAGCCATGAGTGACTATAAATGGCCTTTTCTTGTCAATCGATCGCTTTCACCTCACGTTTCTCAAGGTAAACAGTAAATTTTAATCTGTTTTAATGAAAAATGCAAAAAAATTCAATTTAAAATTAATAACGAGATTATAAAACCATTTAAAGAGGGGAATAAGGCTTCCGAAGGCATGAGTGACTGCAAATGGACTTTTCTTTTCAATGGATGGCTTTCGCTTCACATTTTTGGAGGTAAATATTCAATTACAATCTGTCTTAATGAAAAATGTAAAAAAATACAAGTTAAAATTAATAATAAGATTACAAAACCCTTTAAAGCGAGTAATAAGGTTTTATAAGCCATGAGTGACTATAAATAGACTTTTCTTGTCAATCGGTCACTTTCACTTCACGTTTCCCAAGGCAAACATTCCATTTTAATCTGTTTTAATGAAAAATGTAAAAAAATTCAACCCTAAATTACTAACGAGATCATAAAACAATTAAAAGAGGGGAATAAGGCTTTCGAAGGCATAAGTGACTGCAAATGGACTTTTCTTGTGAATGGATGGCTTTCGCTTCACGTTTCCCGAGGTAAACATTCAATGACAATCTTTCTTAATGAAAAATGTTAAAAAATACAACTTAAAATCAATAATAAGATCATAAAACCCTTTAAGGCGAGTAATAGGGCTTTAGAAGCCATGAGTGACTATAAATGGACTTTTCTTGTCAATCGATCACTTTCACTTCACGTTTCCCAAGGCAAACATTCCATTTTAATCTGTTTTAATGAAAAATGTAAAAAGATTCAACCTTAAATTAATAACGAGATGATAAAACCATTAAAAGAGGGGAATAAGGCTTTCGAAGGCATGAGTGACTGCAAATGGACTTTTCTTGTCAATGGATGGCTTTCGCTTCACGTTTACCGAGGTAAACATTCAATTATGGTCTGTCTTAATGAAAAATGTAAAAAAATACAAGTTAAAATCAATAATAAGATTACAAAACCCTTTAAAGCGAGTAATAAGGTTTTATAAGCCATGAGTGACTATAAATAGAATTTTCTTATCAATCGGTGACTTTCACTTCACGTTTCCCAAGGCAAACATTCCATTTTAATCTGTTTTAATGAAAAATGTAAAAAAATTCAACCTTAAAGTAATAACGAGATGATAAAACCATTAAAAGAGGGGAATAAGGCTTTCCAAGGCATGAGTGACTGCAAATGAACTTTTCTTGTGAATGGATGGCTTTCGCTTCACGTTTCTCGAGGTAAACATTCAATTACAATCTGTCTTAATGAAAAATGTTAAAAAATACAACTTAAAATCAATAATAAGATCATAAAACCCTTTAAAGCGAGTAATAAGGCTTTAGAAGCCATGAATGACTATAAATGGACTTTTCTTGTCAATCGATCACTTTCACTTCACGTTTCCCAAGGCAAACATTCAATTTTAATCTGTTTTAATGAAAAAGTTAAAAAAATTCAATTTAAAATTAATAACGAGATCATAAAACCATTTAAAGAGGGGAATAAGGCTTTCGAAGGCATGAGTGACTGCAAATGGACTTTTCTTGTCAATGGATAGCTTTCGCTTCACAATTCTCGAGGTAAACATTCAATTACAATCTGTCTTAATGAAAAATGTAAAAAAATACAAGTTAAAATCAATAATAAGATTATAAAACCCTTTAAGGCGAGTAATAAGGCTTTTGAAGCCATGGGTGACTATAAATGCCCTTTTCTTGTCAATCGATCACTTTCTCCTCACGTTTCTCAAGTTAAACAGTCAATTTTAATCTGTTTTAATGAAAAATATAAAAATATTCAATTTAAAATTAATAACGAGATCATAAAACCATTTAAAGAGGGGAATAAGGCTTTCGAAGGTATGACTGACTGCAAATGGACTTTTCTTGTCAATGGATGGCTTTCGCTTAACGTTTCCTGAGGTAAACATTCAATTACAATCAATCTTAATGAAAAATGTAAAAAAATACAAGTTAAAATCAATAATAAGATTATAAAACCCTTTAAGGCGAGTAATAAGGCTTTTGAAGCCATGAGTGGCTATAAATGGCCTTTTCTTGTCATTCGATCGCTTTCACCTCACGTTTCTGAAGGTAAACAGTCAATTTTAATCTGTTTTAATGAAAAATGTAAAAACATTCAATTTAAAATTAATAACGAGATTATAAAACCGTTTAAAGAGGGGAATAAGGCTTTCGAAGGCATGAGTGGCTGCAAATGGACTTTTCTTTTCAATCGATGGCTTTCGCTTCACGTTTTCGGAGGTAAATATTCAATTACAATCTGTCTTAATGAAAAATGTAAAAAAATACAAGTTAAAATTAATAATAAGATTATAAAACCCTTTGAGGCGAGTAATAAGGCTTTTAAAGCTATGAGTGACTATAAATGAACTTATTTTGTCAATGGATGGCTTTTGCTTCATGTTTCCCAAGCCAAACATTTAATTACAATATGTTTTAATGAAAAATGTAAAAAAAGTCAACTTTAAATTAATAACGAGATTATAAAACCATTTAAAGAGGGGAATAAGGCTTTCGAAGGCATGAGTGACTGCAAATGGACTTTTCTTGTCAATGGATAGCTTTCACTTCACAATTCTCGTGGTAAACATTCAATTACAATCTGTCTTAATGAAAAATGTAAAAAAATACAAGTTAAAATCAATAATAAGATTATAAAACCCTTTAAGGCGAGTAATAAGGCTTTTGAAGCCATGAGTGACTATAAATGCCCTTTTCTTATCAATCGATCCCTTTCACCTCACGTTTCTCAAGGTAAACAGGCAATTTTAATCTGTTTTAATGAAAAATGTAAAAAAATTCAATTTAAAATTAATAACGAGATCATAAAACTATTTAAAGAGGGGAATAAGGCTTTCGAAGGTATGACTGACTGCAAATGGACTTTTCTTGTCAATGGATGGCTTTCGCTTAACGTTTCCTGAGGTAAAAATTCAATTACAATCAATCTTAATGAAAAATGTAAAAAAATACAAGTTAAAATCAATAATAAGATTATAAAACCCTTTAAAGCGAGTAATAAGGCTTTTGAAGCCATGAGTGGCTATAAATGGCCTTTTCTTGTCAATCGATTGCTTTCACTTCACGTTTCTCAAGGTAAATATTCAATTATAATATGTTTTAATGAAAAATGTAAAAAAATTCAACTTTAAATTAATAACGAGATTATAAAACCATTTAAAGAGGGGAATAAGGCTTTCGAAGGTATGACTGACTGCAAATGGACTTTTCTTGTTAATGGATGGCTTTCGCTTAACGTTTCCTGAGGTAAACATTCAATTACAATCAATCTTAATGAAAAATGTAAAAAAATACAAGTTAAAATCAATAATAAGATTATAAAACCCTTTAAGGCGAGTAATAAGGCTTTTGAAGCCATGAGTGGCTATAAATGGCCTTTTCTTGTCAATCGATCGCTTTCACCTCACGTTTCTGAAGGTAAACAGTCAATTTTAATATGTTTTAATGAAAAATGTAAAAAAATTCAATTTAAAATTAATAACGAGATTATAAAACCATTTAAAGAGGGGAATAAGGCTTTCGAAGGCATGAGTGGCTACAAATGGACTTTTCTTTTCAATCGATGGCTTTCGCTTCACGTTTTCGGAGGTAAATATTCAATTACAATCTGTCTTAATGAAAAATGTAAAAAAATACAAGTTAAAATTAATAATAAGATTATAAAACCCTTTGAGGCGAGTAATAAGGCTTTTGAAACTATGAGTAACTATAAATGAACTTATTTTGCCAATGGATGGCTTTTGCTTCATGTTTCCCAAGCCAAACATTTAATTACAATATGTTTTAATGAAAAATGTAAAAAAATTCAACTTTAAATTAATAACGAGATTATAAAACCATTTAAAGAGGGGAATAAGGCTTTCGAAGGCATGAGTGACTGCAAATGGACTTTTCTTGTCAATGGATAGCTTTCGCTTCACAATTCTCGAGGTAAACATTCAATTACAATCTGTCTTAATGAAAAATGTAAAAACATACAAGTTAAAATCGATAAAAAGATTATAAAACCCTCTAAGGCGAGTAATAAGGCTTTTGAAGCCATGAGTGACTATAAAATGCCTTTTCTTGTCAATCGATTGCTTTCACTTCACGTTTCTCAAGGTAAATATTCAATTATAATATGTTTTAATGAAAAATGTAAAAAAATTTAACTTTAAATTAATAACGAGATTATAAAGCCATTTAAAGAGGGGAATAAGGCTTTCGAAGGTAAGAGTGACTGTAAATGGACTTTTCTTGTCAATTGATGGCTTTTGCTTCACGTTTCCTGAGGTAAACATTCAATTACAATCTGTCTTAATGAAAAATGTAAAAAAACATAAGTTAATATCAATAATAAGATTATAAAACCCTTTAAGACGAGTAATAAGGCTTTTGAAGCCATTAGTGACTATAAATGGCCTTTTCTTTTCAATCGATCACTTTCACCTCGCGTTTCTCAAGGTAAACAGTCGATTTTAATCTGTTTTAATGAAAAATGTAAAAAAATTCAATTTAAAATTAATAACGAGATCATAAAACAATTTAAAGAGGGGAATAAGGCTTTCGAAAGCATGAGTGACTGCAAATGGACTTTTCTTGTCAATGGATGGCTTTCGCTTCACGTTTCTCAAGGTAAACATTCAATTACAATCTGTCTTAATGAAAAATGTAAAAAAATACAAGTTAAAATCAATAATAAGATTATAAAACCCTTTAAGACGAGTAATAAGGCTTTTGAAGCCATGAGTGACTATAAATGCCATTTTCTTGTCAATCGATCACTTTCACCTCACGTTTCTCAAGGTAAACAGTCAATTTTAATATGTTTTAATGAAAAATGTAAAAAAATTCAATTTAAAATTAATAACGAGATCATAAAACCATTTAAAGATGTGAATAAGGCTTTCGAAGGTATGAGTGACTGCAAATGGACTTTTCTTGTCAATGGATGGCTTTCGCTTCACGTTTCCTGGGGTAAACATTCAATTACAATCTGTCTTAATGAAAAATTTAAAAAAATACAAGTTAAAATCAATAATAAGATTATAAAACCCTTTAAGGCGAGTAATAAGGCTTTTGAAGCCACGAGTGACTATAAATGGCCTTTTCTTGTTAATCAATCGCTTTCACCTCACGTTTCTCAAGGTAAACAGTCAATTTTAATCTGTTTGAATGAAAAATGTAAAAAAATTCAGTTTGAAATTAATAACGAGATCATAAAACCGTTTAAAGAGGGGAATAAGGCTTTCCAAGGCATGATTGACTGCAAATGGACTTTTCTTTTCAATGGATGGCTTTCGCTTCACGTTTCCCGAGGTAAATATTCAATTACAATCTGTCTTAATGAAAAATGTAAAAAAATACAAGTTAAAATCGATAATAAGATTATAAAACCCTTTAAAGCGAGTAATAAGGCTTTAATGCCATGAGTGACTATAAATGGACTTTTCTTGTTAATCGATCGCTTTCACTTCACGTTTCTCAAGGCAAACATTCAATTTTATTCTGTTTTAGTAAAAAATATAAAAAAAATTCAACTTTAAATTAAAAACGAGATCATAAAACCAATCAAAGAGGGGAATAAGGCTTTCGAAGGCATGAGTGACTGCAAATGGACTTTTCTTGTGAATGGATGGCTTTCGCTTCACGTTTCCCGAGGTAAACATTCAATTACAATCTTTGTTAATGAAAAATGTTAAAAAATACAACTTAAAATCAATAATAAGATAATAAAACCCTTTAAAGCGAGTAATAAGGCTTTAGAAGCCATGAGTGACTATAAATGGACTTTTCTTGTCAATCGATCACTTTCGCTTCACGTTTCCCAAGGCAAACATTCCATTTTAATCTGTTTTAATGAAAAATATAAAAAAATTCAACCTTAAATTAATAACGAGATAATAAAACCATTAAAAGAGGGGAATAAGGCTTTCGAGGGCATGAGTGACTGCAAATAGACTTTTCTTGTCAATGGATGACTTTTGCTTCACGTTTACCGAGGTAAACATTCAATTATAGTCTGTCTTAATGAAAAATGTAAAAAAATGCAAGTTAAAATCAATAATAAGATTACAAAACCCTTTAAAGCGAGTAATAAGGTTTTATAAGCCATGAGTGACTATAAATAGACTTTTCTGATCAATCGGTGACTTTCACTTCACGTTTCCCAAGGCAAACATTCCATTTTAATCTGTTTTAATGAAAAATGTAAAAAAATTCAACCTTAAATTAATAACGAGATGATAAAACCATTAAAAGAGGGGAATAAGGCTTTCGAGGGCATGAGTGACTGCAAATAGACTTTTCTTGTCAATGGATGACTTTTGCTTCACGTTTACCGAGGTAAACATTCAATTATAGTCTGTCTTAATGAAAAATGTAAAAAAATACAACTTAAAATCAATAATAAGATCATAAAACCCTTTAAAGCGAGTAATAAGGCTTTAGAAGCCATGAATGACTATAAATGGACTTTTCTTGTCAATCGATCACTTTCACTTCACGTTTCCCAAGGCAAACATTCAATTTTAATCTGTTTTAATGAAAAATTTAAAAAAATTCAATTTAAAATTAATAACGAGATCATAAAACCATTTAAAGAGGGGAATAAGGCTTTCGAAGGCATGAGTGACTGCAAATGGACTTTTCTTGTCAATGGATAGCTTTCGCTTCACAATTCTCGAGGTAAACATTCAATTACAATCTGTCTTAATGAAAAATGTTAAAAAATACAACTTAAAATCAATAATAAGATCATAAAACCCTTTAAAGCGAGTAATAAGGCTTTAGAAGCCATGAATGACTATAAATGGCCTTTTCTTGTCAATCGATTGCTTTCACTTCACGTTTCTCAAGGTAAATATTCAATTATAATATGTTTTAATGAAAAATGTAAAAAAATTCAACTTTAAATTAATAACGAGATTATAAAACCATTTAAAGAGGGGAATAAGGCTTTCGAAGGTATGACTGACTGCAAATGGACTTTTCTTGTTAATGGATGGCTTTCGCTTAACGTTTCCTAAGGTAAACATTCAATTACAATCAATCTTAATGAAAAATGTAAAAAAATACAAGTTAAAATCAATAATAAGATTATAAAACCCTTTAAGGTGAGTAATAAGGCTTTTGAAGCCATGAGTGGCTATAAATGGCCTTTTCTTGTCAATCGATCACTTTCACCTCACGTTTCTGAAGGTAAACAGTCAATTTTAATCTATTTTAATGAAAAATGTAAAAAAATTCAATTTAAAATTAATAACGAGATTATAAAACCATTTAAAGATGGGAATAAGGCTTTCGAAGGCATGAGTGGCTGCAAATGGACTTTTCTTTTCAATCGATGGCTTTCGCTTCACGTTTTCGGAGGTAAATATTCAATTACAATCTGTCTTAATGAAAAATGTAAAAAAATACAAGTTAAAATTAATAATAAGATTATAAAACCCTTTGAGGCGAGTAATAAGGCTTTTGAAGCAATGAGAGACTATAAATGAACTTATTTTGTCAATGGATGGCTTTTGCTTCATGTTTCCCAAGCCAAACATTTAATTACAATATGTTTTAATGAAAAATGTAAAAAAATTCAACTTTAAATTAATAACGAGATTATAAAACCATTTAAAGAGGGGAATAAGGCTTTCGAAGGCATGAGTGACTGCAAATGGACTTTTCTTGTCAATGGATAGCTTTCGCTTCACAATTCTCGAGGTAAACATTCAATTACAATCTGTTTTAATGAAAAATGTAAAAAAATACAAGTTAAAATCGATAATAAGATTATAAAACCCTTTAAGGCGAGTAATAAGGCTTTTAAAGCCATGAGTGACTATAAAATGCCTTTTCTTGTCAATCGATTGCTTTCACTTCACGTTTCTCAAGGTAAATATTCAATTATAATATGTTTTAATGAAAAATGTAAAAAAATTCAACTTTAAATTAATAACGAGATTATAAAACCATTTAAATAGGGGAATAAGGCTTTCGAAGGTAAGAGTGACTGTAAATGGACTTTTCTTGTCTATTGATGGCTTTCGCTTCACGTTTCCTGAGGTAAACATTCAATTACAATCTATCTTAATGAAAAATGTAAAAAAATACAAGTTAATATCAATAATAAGATTATAAAACCCTTTAAGACGAGTAATAAGGCTTTTGAAGCCATTAGTGACTATAAATGGCCTTTTCTTTTCAATCGATCGCTTTCACCTCACGTTTCTCAAGGTAAACAGTCGATTTTAATCTGTTTTAATGAAAAATGTAAAAAAATTCAATTTAAAATTAATAACGAGATCATAAAACCATTTAAAGAGGGGAATAAGGCTTTCGAAAGCATGAGTGATTGCAAATACACTTTTCTTGTCAATGGATGGCTTTCGCTTCACGTTTCTCAAGGTAAACATTCAATTACAATCTGTCTTAATGAAAAATGTAAAAAAATACAAGTTAAAATCAATAATAAGATTATAAAACCCTTTAAGGCGAGTAATAAGGCTTTTGAAGCCATGAGTGACTATAAATGCCCTTTTCTTGTCAATCGATCGCTTTCACCTCACGTTTCTCAAGGTAAACAGTCAATTTTAATCTGTTTTAATGAAAAATGTAAAAAAATTCAATTTAAAATTAATAACGAGATCATAAAACCATTTAAGGAGGGGAATAAGGCTTTCGAAGGTATGAGTGACTGCAAATGGACTTTTCGTGTCAATGGATGGCTTTCGCTTCACGTTTCCTGGGGTAAACATTCAATTACAATCTGTCTTAATGAAGAATTTTAAAAAATATAAGTTAAAATCAATAATAAGATTATAAAACCCTTTAAGGCAAGTAATAAGGCTTTTGAAGCCATGAGTGACTATAAATGGCCTTTTCTTGTTAATCAATCGCTTTCACCTCACGTTTCTCAAGGTAAACAGTCAATTTCAATCTGTTTGAATGAAAAATGTAAAAAAATTCAGTTTGAAATTAATAACGAGATCATAAAACCGTTTAAAGAGGGGAATAAGGCTTTCCAAGGCATGATTGACTGCAAATGGACTTTTCTTTTCAATGGATGGCTTTCGCTTCACGTTTCCCGAGGTAAATATTCAATTACAATCTGTCTTAATGAAAAATGTAAAAAAATACAAGTTAAAAACGATAATAAGATTATAAAACCCTTTAAAGCGAGTAATAAGGCTTTAATGCCATGAGTGACTATAAATGGACTTTTCTTGTCAATCGATCGCTTTCACTTCACGTTTCTCAAGGTAAACATTCAATTTTATTCTGTTTTAGTGAAAAAAGTAAAAAAATTCAACTTTAAATTAAAAACGAGATCATAAAACCATTCAAAGAGGGGAATAAGGCTTTCGAAGGCATGAGTGACTGCAAATGGACTTTTCTTGTAAATGGATGGCTTTCGCTTCACGTTTCCCAGGGTAAACATTCAATTACAATCTGTCTTAATGAAAAATGTAAAAAAATACAACTGATAATCAATAACAAGATTATAAAACCCTTTAAAGCGAGTAATAAGGCTTTAGATGCCATGAGTGACTATAAATGGACTTTTCTTGTCAATCGATCACTTTCACTTCACGTTTCTCAAGGCAAACATTCAATTTTATTCTGTTTTAGTGAAAAATGTAAAAAAATTCAACTTTAAATTAATAACGAGATCATAAAACCATTTAAAGAGGGAAATCAAGCTTTCCAAGGCATGGGTGACTGCAAATGGACTTTTCCTGTCAATGGATAGCTTTCGCTTCACGTTTCCTGAGATAAACATTCAATTACAATCTGTCTAAATGAAAAATGTAAAAAAATACAAGTTAAAATCAATAATAAGATTATAAAACCCTTTAAGGCGAGTAATAAGGCTTTTGAAGCCTTGAGTGACTATAAATGGCCTTTTCTTGTCAATCGATCGCTTTCACCTCACGTTTCTCAAGGAAAATATTCAATTACAATCTGTCTTAATGAAAAATGTAAAAACAAACAAGTGAAAATCAATAATGAGATTATAAAAGCCTTTAAGGCGAGTAATAAGACTTTTGAAACCATTAGTGACTATAAATGGCCTTTTCTTGTCAATCGATCTCTTTCACCTTACGTTTCTCAAGGTAAACAGTCGATTTTAATCTATTGTAATGAAAATTGTAAAAAAATTCAATTTAAAATTAATAACGAGAACATAAAACCATTTAAAGAGGAGAATAAGGCTTTCGAAGGCATGAATGACTGCAAATGGACTTTTCTTGTCAATGGATGGCTTTCGCTACACGTTTCCCAAGGTAAACATTCAATTATAATCTGTCTTAATGAAAAATGTAAAAACATACAAGTTAAAATCAATAATAAGATTATAAAACCCTTTAAAGCGAGTAATAAGGCTTTAGATGCCATGAGTGACTATAAATAGACTTTTCTTGTCAATCGATTACTTTCTTTTCACGTTTCCCAAGGCAAACATTCAATTTTAATCGGTTTTAATGAAAAATATAAAAAAAATAAACTTTAAATTAATAACGAGATCATAAAACCATTTAAAGATGGGAATAAGACTTTCGAAGGCATGAGTGATTGCAAATGGACTTTTCTTGTCAATGGATGGCTTTCGCTTCACGTTTCTCGAGGTAAACATTCAATTACAATCTGTCTTAATGAAAAATGTAAAAAAATACAAGTTAAAATCAATAATAAGATTATAAAACCCTTTAAAGCGAGTAATAAGGCTTTAGATGCCATCAGTGACTATAAATGGAATTTTCTTGTTAATCGATCGCTTTCACTTCACGTTTCTCAAGGCAAACATTCAATTTTAATCTGTTTTAATGAAAAATGTAAAAAAATTCAACTTTAAATTAATAACGAGATCATAAAACCATTTAAAGAGGGGAATAAGGCTTTTGAAGGCAAGAGTGACTGTAAATGGACTTTTCTTGTCAATTGATGTCTTTTGCTTCACGTTTCCTGAGGTAAACATTCAATTACAATCTGTCTAAATGAAAAATGTAAAGAAATACAAGTTAAAATCAATAATAAGATTATAAAACCCTTTAAGGCGAGTAATAAGGCTTTTGAAGCCATTAGTGACTATAAATGGCCTTTTCTTGTCAATCGATCGCTTTCACCTCACGTTTCTCAAGGTAAACAGTCGATTTTAATCTGTTTCAATGAAAAATATAAAAAAATTTAATTTAAAATTAATAACGAGATCATAAAACCATTTAAAGAGGGCAATAAGGCTTTCGAAGGCATGAGTGACTGCAAATGGACTTTTCTTGTCAATGGATGGCTTTCGCTTCACGTTTCCCGAGGTAAACATTCAATTACAATCAATCTTAACGAAAAATGTAAAAGAATACAAGTTAAAATCAATAATAAGATTATAAAACCCTTTAAGGCGAGTAATAAGGCTTTTGAAGCCATGAGTGACTATAAATGGCCTTTTATTGTCAATCGATCGCTTTCACCACACGTTTCTCAAGGTAAACAGTCAATGTTAATCTGTTTTAATGAAAAATGTAAAAACATTCAATTTAAAATTAATAACGAGATTATAAAACCATTTAAAGAGGGGAATAAGGCTTTCGAAGGCATGAGTGGCTGCAAATGGACTTTTCTTTTCAATGGATGGCTTTCGCTTCACGTTTTCGGAGGTAAATATTCAATTACAATCTGTCTTAATGAAAAATGTAAAAAAATACAAGTTAAAATTAAAAATAAGATTAAAAAACCCTTTGAGGCGAGTAATAAGGCTTTTGAAGCTATGAGTGACTATAAATGAACTTATTTTGTCAATGGATGGCTTTTGCTTCATGTTTCCCAAGCCAAACATTTAATTACAATATGTTTTAATGAAAAATGTAAAAAAATTCAACTTTAAATTAATAACGAGATTATAAAACCATTTAAAGAGGGGAATAAGGCTTTCGAAGGCATGAGTGACTGCGGATGGCCTTTTCTTGTCAATGGATGGCTTTCGCTTCACGTTTACCGAGGTAAACATTCAATTACAGTCTGTCTTAATGAAAAATGTAAAAAAATACAAGTTAAAATCAATAATAAGATTACAAAACCCTTTAAAGCGAGTAATAAGGTTTTATAAGCCATGAGTGACTATAAATAGACTTTTCTTGTCAATCGGTCACTTTCACTTCACGTTTCCCAAGGCAAACATTCCATTTTAATCTGTTTTAATGAAAAATGTAAAAAAATTCAACCCTAAATTAATAACGAGATCATAAAACCATGAAAAAAGGGGAATAAGACTTTCGAAGGCATGAGTGACTGCAAATGGACTTTTCTTGTGAATGGATGGCTTTCGCTTCACGTTTCCCGAGGTAAACATTCAATTACAATCTGTCTTAATGAAAAATGTTAAAAAATACAACTTAAAATCAATAATAAGATCATAAAACCCTTTAAAGCGAGTAATAAGGCTTTAGAAGCCATGAGTGACTATAAATGGACTTTTCTTGTCAATCGATCACTTTCACTTCACGTTTCCCAAGGCAAACATTCAATTTTAATCTGTTTTAATAAAAAATTAAAAAAAAATCAATTTAAAATTAATAACGAGATCATAAAACCATTTAAAGAGGGGAATAAGGCTTTCGAAGGCATGAGTGACTACAAATGGACTTTTCTTTTCAATGGATGGCTTTTGCTTCACGTTTCCCGAGGTAAATATTCAATTACAATCTGTCTTAATGAAAAATGTAAAAAAATACAAGTTAAAATCAATAATAAGATTATAAAACCCTTTAAAGCGAGTAATAAGGCTTTAGATGCCATGAGTGACTATAAATGGACTTTTCTTGTCAATCGATCACTTTCTTCTCACGTTTCCCACGGCAAACATTCAATTTTAAGCGATTTTAATGAAAAATGTAACAAAATTGAACTTTAAATTAATAACGAGATCATAAAACCATTTAAAGATGGGAATAAGGCTTTCGAAGGCATGAGTGACTGCAAATGGACTTTTCTTGTCAATGGATGGCTTTCGCTTCACGTTTCCCGAGCTAAACATTCAATCACAATCTATCTTAATAAAAAAATGTAAAAAAATACAACTTAAAATCAATAATAATATTATAAAACCCTTTAAAGCGAGTAATAAGGCTTTATATGCCATGAGTGACTATAAATGGACTTTTCTTGTCAATCGATCACTTTCACTTCACGTTTCTCAAGGAAAACATTGAATTTTAATCTGTTTTAATGAAAAATGTAAAAAAAATCAACTTTAAATTAATAACGAGATCATAAAACCATTTAAAGAATGGAATAAGGCTTTCGAAGCCATGAGTGACTGCAAATGGACTTTTCTTGTCAATGGATAGCTTTCGCTTCACGTTTCCTGAGATAAACATTCAATTACAATCTGTCTTAATGAAAAACATAAAAAAATACAAGTTAAAATCAATAATAAGATTATAAAACCCTTTAAAGCGAGGAATAAGGCTTTAGATGCCATGAGTGACTATAAATGGACATTTCTTGTCATTCGATCACTTTCACTTCACGTTTCTCAAGACAAACATTCAATTTCAATCTGTTTTAGTGAAAAATGTAAAAAAATTGAACTTTATATTAATAACGAGATCATAAAACCATTTAAAGAGGGGAATCAGGCTTTCGAAGGCATGAGTGACTACAAATGGACTTTTCTTGTCAATGGATGGCTTTCGCTTCACGTTTCCCGAGGTAAACATTCAATTACAATCTGTCTTAATGAAAAATGGAAAAAAATACAACTTAAAATCAATAATAAGATTATAAAAGCCTTTAAAGCGAGTAATAAGGCTTTAGATGCCATGACTGACTATAAATGGACTTTTCTTGTCAATCGATCACTTTCACTTCACGTTTCCCAAGGCAAACATTCGATTTTACTCGGTTTTAATGAAAAATGTTAAACAATTAAACTTTAAATTAATAACGAGATCATAAAACCATTTAAAGAGGGGAATAAGGCTTTCGAAGGCATGAGGGACTGCAAATGGACTTTTCTTGTCAATGGATAGCTTTCGCTTCACGTTTCCAAAGATAAATATTCAATTACAATCTGTCTTACTTAAAATTGTAAAAAAATACAAGTTAAAACCAATAATTAGATTATAAAACCCTTTAAGGCGAGTAATAAGGCTTTTGAAGCCATGAGTGACTATAAATGGCCTTTTCTTATCAATCGATCGCTTTCACCTCACGTTTCTCTAGGTAAACAGTCAATTTTAATCTGTTTTAATGAAAAATGTAAAAAAATTCAATTTAAAATTAATAACGAGATCATAAAACCATTTAAAGAGCGGAATAAGGCTTTCGAAGGCATGAGTGACTGCAAATGGACTTTTCTTGTAAATGGATAGCTTTCGCTTCACGTTTCCTGAGATAAAAATTCAATTACAATCTGTCTTAATGAAAAACGTAAAAAAATACAAATTAAAATCAATAATAAGATTATAAAACCCTTTAAAGCGAGTAATAAGGCTTTAGATGCCATGAGTGACTATAAATGGACTTTTCTTGTCATTCGATCCCTTTCACTTCACGTTTCTTAAGGTAAACATTCAATTTTAATCTGTTTTAGTAAAATATGTAAAAAAATTGAACTTTCAATTAATAACGAGATCATAAAACCATTTAAAGAGGGGAATCAGGCTTTCCAAGGCATGAGTGACTGCAAATCGACTTCTCTTGTCAATGCATAGCTTTCGCTTCGCGTTTCCTGAGATAAACATTTAATTACAATCTGTCTTAATTAAAAATGTAAAAAAAAACAAGTTAAAATCAAAAATAAGAATATAAAACCCTTTAAGGCAGGTAATAAGGCTTTCTAAGCCTTGAGTGACTATAAATGGCCTTTTCTTGTCAATCGATCGCTTTCACCTAACGTTTCTGAAGGTAAACACTCAATTACAATCTGTCTTAATGAAAAATGTAAAAAAATACAAGTTAAAATCAATAATGAGATTATAAAAGCCTTTAAGGCGAGTAATAAGGCTTTTGAAGCCATGAGTGACTATAAAAGGCCTTTTCTTGTCAATCGATTGCTTTCACTTCACGTTTCTCAAGGTAAATATTCATATATAATATGTTTTAATGAAAAATGTAAAAAAATTCAACTTTAAATTAATAACAAGATTAGAAAACCATTTAAAGAGGGGAATAAGGCTTTCGAAGGCAAGAGTGACTGTAAATGGACTTTTCTTGCCAATTGATGGCTTTCGCTTCACGTTTCCTAAGGTAAACATTCAATTACAATCTGTCTTAATGAAAAATGTAAAAAAATACAAGTTAAAATCAATAATAAGATTATAAAACCCTTTAAAGCGAGTAATAAGGCTTTTGAAGCCATTAGTGGCTATAAATGGCATTTTCTTGTCAATCGATCGCTTTCACCTCACGTTTCTCAAGGTAAACAGTCGATTTTAATCTGTTTTAATGAAATATGTAAAAAAATTCAATTTAAAATTAATAACGAGATCATAAAACCATTTAAAGAGGGGAATAAGGCTTTCGAAGGTATGAGTGACTGCAAATTGACTTTTCTTGTCAATGGATGGCTTTCGCTACACGTTTCTCAAGGTAAACATTCAATTACCATATGTCTTAATGAAAAATGTAAAAAAATACAAGTTAAAATCAATAATAAGATTATAAAACCCTTTAAGGCGAGTAATAAGGCTTTTGAAGCCATGAGTGACTATAAATGGCCTTTTATTGTCAATCGATCACTTTCACTTCATGTTTCCCAAGGCAAACATCCAATTTTAATCGATTTTAATGAAAAATGTTAAACAATTAAACTTTAAATTAATAACGAGATCATAAAACCATTTGAAGAGGGGAATAAGGCTTTCGAAGGCATGAGTGACTGCAAATGGACTTTTCTTGTCAATGGATAGCTTTCGCTTCACGTTTCCTGAGATAAACATTCAATTACAATCTGTCTTAATAAAAAATGTAAAAAAATACAAGTTAAAATCAATAATAAGATTATAAAACCCTTTAAAGTGAGTAATAAGGCTTTAGATGCCATGAGTGACTATAAATGGATTTTTCTTGTCAATCGATCACTTTCTTTTCATGTTTCCCAAGGCAAACATTCAATTTTCATCAGTTTTAATGAAAAATGTAAAAAAATTAAACTTTAAATTAATAACGAGATCATAAAACCATTTAAAGATGGGAATAAGGCTTTCGAAGGCATGAGTGACTGCAAATGGACTTTTCTTGTCAATGGATGGCTTTCGCTTCACGTTTCCCGAGGTAAACATTCAATTACAATCTGTCTTAATGAAAAATGTAAAAAAATACAACTTAAAATCAATAATAATATTATAAAACCCTTTAAAGCGAGTAATAAGGCTTTATATGCCATGAGTGACTATAAATGGACTTTTCTTGTCAATCGATCACTTTCACTTCACGTTTCTCAAGGAAAACATTGAATTTTAATCTGTTTTAATGAAAAATGTAAAAAAATTCAACTTTAAATTAATAACAAGATCATAAAACCATTTAAAGAAGGGAATAAGGTTTTCGAAGGCATGAGTGACTGCAAATGGACTTTTCTTGTCAATGGAGAGCTTTCGCTTCACGTTTCCTAAGATAAACATTCAATTACAATTTGTCTTAATGAAAAACGTAAAAAAATACAAGTTAAAATCAATAATAAGATTATAAAACCCTTTAAAGCGAGTAATAAGGCTTTAGATGCCATGAGTGACTATAAATGGACTTTTCTTGTCATTCGATCACTTTCACTTCATGTTTCTCAAGGCAAACATTCAATTTTAATCTGTTTTAGTGAAAAATGTAAAAAAATTGAACTTTCAATTAATAACGAGATCATAAAACCATTTAATGAGGGGAATCAGGCTTTCCAAGGCATGAGTGACTGCAAATCGACTTTTCTTGTCAATGCATAGCTTTCGCTTCACGTTTCCTGAGATAAACATTCAATTACAATCTGTCTTAATGAAAAAAGTAAAAAAATACAAGTTAAAATCAATAATAAGAAAATAAAACCCTTTAAGGCGGGTAATAAGGCTTTTAAAGCCTTTAGTGACTATAAATGGCCTTTTCTTGTCAATCGATCGCTTTCACCTCACGTTTCTCAAGGTAAACATTCAATTACAATCTGTCTGAATGAAAAATGTAAAAAAATACAAGTTAAAATCAATAATGAGATTATAAAAGCCTTTAAGACGAGTAATAAGGCTTTTGAAGCCATGAGTGACTATAAAAGGCCTTTTCTTGTCAATCGATTGCTTTCACTTCACGTTTCTCAAGGTAAATATTCAATTATAATATGTTTTAATGAAAAATGTAAAAAAATTCAACCTTAAATTAATAACGAGATTATAAAACCATTTAAAGAGGGGAATAAGGCTTTCGAAGGCAAGAGTGACTGCAAATGGACTTTTCTTGCCAATTGATGGCTTTCGCTTCACGTTTCCTAAGGTAAACATTCAATTACAATCTGTCTTAATGAAAAATGTAAAAAAATACAAGTTAAAATCAATAATAAGATTATAAAACCCTTTAAGGCGAGTAATAAGGCTTTTGAAGCCATTAGTGGCTATAAATGGCCTTTTCTTGTCAATCGATCGCTTTCACCTCACGTTTCTCAAGGTAAACAGTCGATTTTAATCTGTTTTAATGAAATATGTAAAAAAATTCAATTTAAAATTAATAACGAGATCATAAAACCATTTAAAGAGGGGAATAAGGCTTTCGAAAGCATGAGTGACTGCAAATTGACTTTTCTTGTCAATGGATGGCTTTCGCTACGCGTTTCTCAAGGTAAACATTCAATTACCATATGTCTTAATGAAAAATGTAAAAAAATTAAATTTAAAATTAATAACGAGATTATAAAACCATTTAAAGAGGGGAATAAGGCTTTCGAAGGCATGAGTGACCGCAAATGGACTTTTCTTGTCAATGGATGGCTTTTGCTTCACGTTTCCCGAGGTAAACATTCAATTACAATCTGTCTTAATGAAAAATGTAAAACAATACAACTTAAAATCAATAATAAGATTATAAAACCCTTTAAAGCGAGTAATAAGGCTTTTGATGCCATGGGTGACTATAAATGGACTTTTCTTGTCAATCGATCAATTTCACTTCACGTTTCCCAAGGCAAACATTCAATTTTAATCGATTTTAATGAAAAATGTAAAACAATTCAATTTTAAATTAATAACGAGATCATAAAACCATTTAAAGAGGGAAATAACGGTTTCGAAGGCATGAGTGACTGCAAATTGACTTTTCTTGTCAATGGATGGCTTTCGCTACACGTTTCTCAAGGTAAACATTCAATTACCATATGTCTTAATGAAAAATGTAAAAAAATTCAATTTAAAATTAATAACGAGATCATAAAACCATTTAAAGAGGGGAATAAGGCTTTCGAAGGCATGAGTGACTGCAAATGGACTTTTCTTTTCAATGGATGGCTTTTGCATCACGTTTCCCGAGGTAAATATTCAATTACAATCTGTCTTAATGAAAAATGTAAAAAAATACAAGTTAAAATCAATAATAAGATTATAAAAGCCTTTAAAGGGAGTAATAAGGCTTTAGATGCCATGAGAGACTATAAATGGACATTTCTTGTCAATCGATCACTTTCTTTTCACGTTTCTCACGGCAAACATTCAATTTTAATTGGTTTTAATGAAAAATGTAAAAAAATTGAACTTTAAATTAATAACGAGATGATAAAACCATTTAAAGATGGGAATAAGGCTTTCGAAGGCATGAGTGACTGCGAATGGACTTTTCTTGTCAATGGATGGCTTTCGCTTCACGTTTTCCAAGGTAAACATTCAATTACAATCTGTCTTAATGAATAATGTAAAAAAATACAACTTAAAATTAATAATAAGATTATAAAACCCTTTAAAGCGAGTAATAAGGCTTTTGATGCCATGAGTGACTATAAATGGACTTTTCTTGCCAATCGATCACTTTCACTTCATGTTTCCCAAGGCAAACATTCAATTTTATTCGATTTTAATGAAAAATGTAAAACAATTCAACTTTAAATTAATAACGAGATCATAAAACCATTTAAAGAGGGGAATAAGGCTTTCGAAGGCATGAGTGACTGCAAATAGACTTTTCTTGTCAATGGATAGCTTTCGCTTCACGTTTCTTGAGATAAACATTCAATTACAATCTGTCTTAATGAAAAATGTAAAAAAATACAAGTTAAAATCAATAATAAGATTATAAAACCCTTTAAAGCGCGTAATAAGGCTTTAGATGCCATGACTGACTATAAATGGACTTTTCTTGTCAATCGATCACTTTCACTTCACGTTTCCCAAGGTAAACATTCGATTTTAATTGGTTTTAATGAAAAATGTTAAGCAATTAAACTTTAAATTAATAACGAGATCATAAAACCATTTAAAGAGGGGAATAAGGCTTTCGAAGGCATGAGTGACTGCAAATGGACTTTTCTTGTCAATGGATAGCTTTCGCTTCTTGTTTCCAAAGATAAATATTCAATTACAATCTGTCTTAATGAAAAATGTAAAAAAATACAAGTTAAAACCAATAATTAGATTATAAAACCCTTTAAGGCGAGTAATAAGGCTTTTGAAGCCATGAGTGACTATAAATGGCCTTTTCTTATGAATCGATCGCTTTCACCTCACGTTTCTCTAGGTAAACAGTCAATTTTAATCTGTTTTAATGAAAAATGTAAAAAAATTCAATTTAAAATTAATAACGAGATCATAAAACCATTTAAAGAGGGGAATAAGGCTTTCGAAGGCATGAGTGACTGCAAAGGAACTTTTCTTCTCAATGGATGGCTTTCGCTTCACGTTTCCCGAGGTAAACATTCAATTACAATCTGTCTTAATGAAAAATGTTAAAAAATACAACTTAAAATCAATAATAAGATTATAAAACCCTTTAAAGCGAGTAATAAGGCTTTTGATGCCATGAGTGACTATAAATGGGCTTTTCTTGTCAATCGATCACTTTCACTTCACGTTTCCCAAGGCAAACATTCAATTTTAATCGATTTTAATGAAAAATGTAAAACAATTCAATTTTAAAATAATAACGAGATCATAAAACCATTTAAAGAGGGGAATAAGGCTTTCGAAGGCATGAGTGACTGCAAATTGACTTTTCTTGTCAATGGATGGCTTTCGCTACACGTTTCTCAAGGTAAACATTCAATTACCATATGTCTTAATGAAAAATGTAAAAAAATTCAATTTAAAATTAATAACGAGATCATAAAACCATTTAAAGAGGGGAATAAGGCTTTCGAAGGCATGAGTGACTGCAAATGGACTTTTCTTTTCAATGGATGGCTTTTGCTTCACGTTTCCCGAGGTAAATATTCAATTACAATCTGTCTTAATGAAAAATGTAAAAAAATACAAGTTAAAATCAATAATAAGATTATAAAAGCCTTTAAAGCGAGTAATAAGGCTTTAGATGCCATGAGTGACTATAAATGGACTTTTCTTGTCAATCGATCACTTTCTTTTCATGTTTCCCAGGGCAAACATTCAATTTTAATCAGTTTTAATGAAAAATGTAAAAAAATTAAACTTTAAATTAATAACGAGATCATAAAACCATTTAAAGAGGGGAATAAGGCTTTCGAAGGCATGAGTGACTGCAAATGAACTTTTCTTGTCAATGGATGGCTTTCGCTTCACGTTTCCCGAGGTAAACATTCAATTACAATCTGTCTTAATGAAAAATGTTAAAAAATACAACTTAAAATCAATAATAAGATTATAAAACCCTTTAAAGCGAGTAATAAGGCTTTTGATGCCATGAGTGACTATAAATGGGCTTTTCTTGTCAATCGATCACTTTCACTTCACGTTTCCCAAGGCAAACATTCAATTTTAATCGATTTTAATGAAAAATGTAATACAATTCAATTTTAAATTAATAACGAGATCATAAAACCATTTAAAGAGGGGAATAAGGCTTTCGAAGGCATGAGTGACTGCAAATTGACTTTTCTTGTCAATGGATGGCTTTCGCTACACGTTTCTCAAGGTAAACATTCAATTACCATATGTCTTAATGAAAAATGTAAAAAAATTCAATTCAAAATTAATAACGAGATCATAAAACCATTTAAAGAGGGGAATAAGGCTTTCGAAGGCATGAGTGACTGCAAATGGACTTTTCTTTTCAATGGATGGCTTTTGCTTCATGTTTCTCGAGGTAAATATTCAATTACAATCTGTCTTAATGAAAAATGTAAAAAAATACAAGTTAAAATCAATAATAAGATTATAAAAGCCTTTAAAGCGAGTAATAAGGCTTTAGATGCCATGAGTGACTATAAATGGACTTTTCTTGTCAATCGATCACTTTCTTTTCATGTTTCCCAGGGCAAACATTCAATTTTAATCAGTTTTAATGAAAAATGTAAAAAAATTAAACTTTAAATTAATAACGAGATCATAAAACCATTTAAAGATGGGAATAAGGCTATCGAAGGCATGAGTGACTGCAAATGGACTTTTCTTGTCAATGGATGGCTTTCGCTTCACGTTTCCCGAGGTAAACATTCAATTACAATCTGTCTTAATGAAAAATGTAAAAAAATACAAGTTAAAATCAATAATAAGATTATAAAACCCTTTAAGGCGAGCAATAAGGCTTTTGAAGCCATTAGTGGCTATAAATGGCCTTTTCTTGTCAATCGATCGCTTTCACCTCATGTTTCTCAAGGTAAACAGTCGATTTTAATCTGTTTTAATGAAATATGTAAAAAAATTCAATTTAAAATTAATAACGAGATCATAAAACTATTAAAGAGGGGAATAAGGCTTTCGAAAGCATGAGTGACTGCAAATTAACTTTTCTTGTCAATGGATGGCTTTCGCTACGCGTTTCTCAAGGTAAACATTCAATTACCATATGTCTTAATGAAAAATGTGAAAAAATTTAATTTAAAATTAATACCGAGATCATAAAACCATTTAAAGAGGGGAATAAGGCTTTCGAAGGCATGAGTGACTGCAAATGGAGTTTTCCTATCAATGGATGGCTTTCGCTTCACGTTTCTCGAGGTAAACATTCAATTACAATCTGTCTTAATGAAAAATATAAAAAAATACAACTTAAAATCAATAATAAGGTTATAAAACCCTTTAAAGCGAGTAATAAGGCTTTTGATGCCATGAGTGACTATAAATGGACTTTTCTTGTCAATCGATCACTTTCACTTCACGTTTCACAAGGCAAACATTCAATTTTAATCAATTTTAATGAAAAATGTAAAACAATTCAATTTTAAATTAATAACGAGATCATAAAACAATTTAAAGAGGGGAATAAGGCTTTCGAAGGCATGAGTGACTGCAAATTGACTTTTCTTGTCAATGGATGGCTTTCGCTACACGTTTCTCAGGGTAAACATTCAATTACCATATGTCTTAATGAAAAATGTAAAAAAATTCAATTGAAAATTAATAACGAGATCATAAAACCATTTAAAGAGGGGAATAAGGCTTTCGAAGGCATGAGTGACTGCAAATGGACTTTTCTTTTCAATGGATGGCTTTTGCTTCACGTTTCCCGAGGTAAATATTCAATTACAATCTGTCTTAATGAAAAATGTAAAAAAATACAAGTTAAAATGAATAATAAGATTATAAAAGCCTTTAAAGAGAGTAATAAGGCTTTAGATGCCATGAGTGACTATAAATGGACTTTTCTTGTCAATCGATCACTTTCTTTTCACGTTTCGCACGGCAAACATTAAATTTTAATCGGTTTTAATGAAAAATTTAAAAAAATTGAACTTTAAATTAATAACGAGATCATAAAACTATTTAAAGATGGGAATAAGGCTTTCGAAGACATGAGTGACTGCGAATGGACTTTTCTTGTCAATGGATGGCTTTCGCTTCACGTTTCCCGAGGTAAACATTCAATTACAATCTGTCTTAATGAATAATGTAAAAAAATACAACTTAAAATTAATAATAAGATTATAAAACCCTTTAAAGCGAGTAATAAGGCTTTTGATGCCATGAGTGACTATAAATGGACTTTTCTTGTCAGTCGATCACTTTCACTTCATGTTTCCCAAGGCAAACATTCAATTTTAATCGATTTTAATGAAAAATGTAAAACAATTCAACTTTAAATTAATAACGAGATCATAAAACCATTTAAAGAGGGGAATAAGGCTTTCGAAGGCATGAGTGACTGCAAATAGACTTTTCTTGTCAATGGATAGCTTTCGCTTCACGTTTCCTGAAATAAACATTCAATTACAATCTGTCTTAATGAAAAATGTAAAAAAATACAAGTTAAAATCAATAATAAGATTATAAAACCCTTTAAAGCTCGTAATAAGGCTTTAGATGCCATGACTGACTATAAATGGACTTTTCTTGTCAATCGATCACTTTCACTTCATGTTTCCCAAGGCAAACATTCGATTTTAATTTGTTTTAATGAAAAATGTTCAGCAATTAAACTTTAAATTAATAACGGGATGATAAAACCATTTAAAGAGGGGAATAAGGCTTTCGAAGGCATGAGTGACTGCAAATGGACTTTTCTTGTCAATGGATAGCTTTCGCTTCACGTTTCCTGAGATAAACATTCAATTACAATCTGTCTTAATGAAAAATGTAAAAAAATACAAGTTAAAACCAATAATTAGATTATAAAAACCTTTAAGGCGAGTAATAAGGCTTTTGAAGCCATGAGTGACTATAAATGGCCTTTTCTTGTCAATCGATCGCTTTCACCTAACGTTTCTCAAGGTAAACATTCAATTACAATCTATCTTAATGAAAAATGTAAAAAAATACAAGTTAAAATCAATAATGAGATTATAAAAGCCTTTAAAGCGAGTAATAAGGCTTTTGAAGCCATGAGTGACTATAAAAGGCCTTTTATTGTCAATCGATTGCTTTCACTTCACGTTTCTCAAGGTAAATATTCAATTATAATATGTTTTAATGAAAAATGTAAAAAAATTCAACTTTAAATTAATAACGAGATTATAAAACTATTTAAAGAGGGGAATAAGGCTTTCGAAGGCAAGAGTGACTGTAAATGGACTTTTCTTGCCAATTGATGGCTTTCGCTTCACGTTTCCTAAGGTAAACATTCAATTACAATCTGTCTTAATGAAAAATGTAAAAAAATATAAGTTAAAATCAATAATAAGATTATAAAACCCTTTAAGGCGAGTAATAAGGCTTTTGAATCCATTAGTGGCTATAAATGGCCTTTTCTTGTCAATCGATCGCTTTCACCTCACGTTTCTCAAGGTAAACAGTCAATTTTAATCGGTTTTAATGAAAAATGTAAAAAAATTGAACTTTAAATTAATAACGAGATCATAAAACCATTTAAAGATGGGAATAAGGCTTTCGAAGGCATGAGTGACTGCGAATGGACTTTTCTTGTCAATGGATGGCTTTCGCTTCACGTTTCCCGAGGTAAACATTCAATTACAATCTGTCTTAATGAATAATGTAAAAAAATACAACTTAAAATTAATAATAAGATTATAAAACCCTTTAAAGCGAGTAATAAGGCTTTAGATGCCATGAGTGACTATAAATGGACTTTTCTTGTCAATCGATCGCTTTCACTTCACGTTTCCCAAGGCAAACATTCAATTTTAATCGATTTTAATGAAAAATGTAAAAAAATTAAACTTTAAATTAATAACGAGATCATAAAACCATTTAAAGATGGGAATAAGGCTTTCGAAGGCATGAGTGACTGCAAATGAACTTTTCTTGTCAATGGATGGCTTTCGCTTCACGTTTCCCGAGGTAAACAATCAATTACAATCTGTCTTAATGAAAAATGTAAAAAAATGCAACTTAAAATGAATAATAATGTTATAAAACCCTTTAAAGCGAGTAATAAGGCTTTATATGCCATGAGTGACTATAAATGGACTTTTCTTGTCAATCGATCACTTTCACTTCATGTTTCTCAAGGAAAACATTGAATTTTAATCTGTTTTAATGAAAAATGTAAAAATATTCAACTTTAAATTAATAACGAGATCATAAAACCATTTAAAGAGGGGAATAAAGCTTTCGAAGGCATGAGTGACTGAAAATGGACTTTTCTTGTGAATGGATAGCTTTCGCTTCACGTTTCCTGAGATAAACATTCAATTACAATCTGTCTTAATGAAAAACGTAAAAAAATACAAGTTAAAATCAATAATAAGATTATAAAACCCTTTAAAGCGAGTAATAAGGCTTTAGATGCCATGAGTGACTATAAATGGACTTTTCTTGTCATTCGATCACTTCCACTTCACGTTTCTCAAGGTAAACATTCAATTTTAATCTGTTTTAGTAAAATATGTAAAAAAATTGAACTTTCAATTAATAACGAGATCATAAAACCATTTAAAGAGGGGAATCAGGCTTTCCAAGGCATGAGTGACTGCAAATCGACTTTTCTTGTCAATGCATAGCTTTCGCTTCGCGTTTCCTGAGATAAACATTCAATTACAATCTGTCTTAATGAAAAATGTAAAAAAATACAAGTTAAAATCAATAATAAGAATATAAAACCCTTTAAGGCAAGTAATAAGGCTTTTGAAGCCTTGAGTGACTATAAATGGCCTTTTCTTGTCAATCGATCGCTTTCACCTAACGTTTCTCAAGGTAAACATTCAATTACAATCTGTCTTAATGAAAAATGTAAAAAAATACAAGTTAAAATCAATAATGAGATTATAAAAGCCTTTAAGGCGAGTAATAAGGCTTTTGAAGCCATGAGTGACTATAAAAGGCCTTTTCTTGTCAATCGATTGCTTCCACTTCACGTTTCTCAAGGTAAATATTCAATTATAATATGCTTTAATGAAAAATGTAAAAAAATTCAACTTTAAATTAATAACGAGATTATAAAACCATTTAAAGAGGGGAATAAGGCTTTCGAAGGCAAGAGTGACTGTAAATGGACTTTTCTTGCCAATTGATGGCTTTCGCTTCACGTTTCCTAAGGTAAACATTCAATTACAATCTGTCTTAATGAAAAATTTTAAAAAATACAAGTTAAAATCAATAATAAGATTATAAAACCCTTTAAGGCGAGTAATAAGGCTTTTGAAGCCATTAGTGGCTATAAATGGCCTTTTCTTGTCAATCGATCGCTTTCACCTCACGTTTCTCAAGGTAAACAGTCAATTTTAATCTGTTTTAATGAAAAATGTAAAAAAATTCAATTTAAAATTAATAAAGAGATCATAAAACCATTTAAAGAGGGGAATAAGGCTTTCGAAGGCATGAGTGACTGCAAATGGACTTTTCTTTTCAATGGATGGCTTTTGCTTCACGTTTCCTGAGGTAAATATTCAATTACAATCTGTCTTAATGAAAAATGTAAAAAAATACAAGTTAAAATCAATAATAAGATTATAAAAGCCTTTAAAGCGAGTAATAAGGCTTTAGATGCCACGAGTGACTATAAATGGACTTTTCTTGTCAATCGATCACTTTCTTTTCACGTTTCCCTAGGCAAACATTCAATTTTAATCGGTTTTAATGAAAAATGTAAAAAAATTGAACTTTAAATTAATAACGAGATCATAAAACCATTTAAAGATGGGAATAAGGCTTTCGAAGGCATGAGTGACTGCAAATGGATTTTTCTTGTCAATGGATGGCTTTCGCTTCACGTTTCCCGAGGTAAACATTCAATTACAATCTGTCTTAATGAAAAATGTAAAAAAATGCAACTTAAAATCAATAATAATATTATAAAACCCTTTAAAGCGAGTAATAAGGCTTTATATGCCATGAGTGACTATAAATGGACTTTTCTTGTCAATCGATCACTTTCACTTCATGTTTCTCAAGGAAAACATTGAATTTTAATCTGTTTTAATGAAAAATGTAAAAATATTCAACTTTAAATTAATAACGAGATCATAAAACCATTTAAAGAGTGGAATAAAGCTTTCGAAGGCATGAGTGACTGGAAATGGACTTTTCTTGTCAATGGATAGCTTTCGCTTCACGTTTTCTGAGATAAACATTCAATTACAATCTGTCTTAATGAAAAACGTAAAAAAATACAAGTTAAAATCAATAATAAGATTATAAAAGCCTTTAAAGCGAGTAATAAGGCTTTAGATGCCATGAGTGACTATAAATGGACTTTTCTTGTCAATCGATCACTTTCTTTTCACGTTTCCCAAGGCAAACATTCAATTTTAATCGGTTTTAATGAAAAATGTAAAAAAATTGAACTTTAAATTAATAACGAGATCATAAAACCATTTAAAGATGGGAATAAGGCTTTCGAAGGCATGAGTGACTGCAAATGGATTTTTCTTGTCAATGGATGGCTTTCGCTTCACGTTTCCCGAGGTAAACATTCAATTACAATCTGTCTTAATGAATAATGTAAAAAAATACAACTTAAAATTAATAATAAGATTATAAAACCCTTTAAAGCGAGTAATAAGGCTTTAGATGCCATGAGTGACTATAAATGGACTTTTCTTGTCAATCGATCGCTTTCACTTCACGTTTCCCAAGGCAAACATTCAATTTTTATCGATTTTAATGAAAAATGTAAAAAAATTAAACTTTAAATTAATAACGAGATCATAAAACCATTTAAAGATGGGAATAAGGCTTTCGAAGGCATGAGTGACTGCAAATGGACTTTTCTTGTCAATGGATGGCTTTCGCTTCACGTTTCCCGAGGTAAACAATCAATTACAATCTGTCTTAATGAAAAATGTAAAAAAATGCAACTTAAAATGAATAATAATGTTATAAAACCCTTTAAAGCGAGTAATAAGGCTTTATATGCCATGAGTGACTATAAATGGACTTTTCTTGTCAATCGATCACTTTCACTTCATGTTTCTCAAGGAAAACATTGAATTTTAATCTGTTTTAATGAAAAATGTAATAATATTCAACTTTAAATTAATAACGAGATCATAAAACCATTTAAAGAGTGGAATAAAGCTTTCGAAGGCATGAGTGACTGGAAATGGACTTTTCTTGTCAATGGATAGCTTTCGCTTCACGTTTCCTGAGATAAACATTCAATTACAATCTGTCTTAATGAAAAACGTAAAAAAATACAAGTTAAAATCAATAATAAGATTATAAAACCCTTTAAAGCGAGTAATAAGGCTTTAGATGCCATGAGTGACTATAAATGGACTTTTCTTGTCATTCGATCACTTTCACTTCACGTTTCTCAAGGTAAACATTCAATTTTAATATGTTTTAGTAAAATATGTAAAAAAATTAAACTTTCAATTAATAACGAGATCATAAAACCATTTAAAGAGGGGAATCAGGCTTTCCAAGGCATGAGTGACTGCAAATCGACTTTTCTTGTCAATGCATAGCTTTCGCTTCGCGTTTCCTGAGATAAACATTCAATTACAATCTGTCTTAATGAAAAATGTAAAAAAATACAAGTTAAAATCAATAATAAGAATATAAAACCCTTTAAGGCAAGTAATAAGGCTTTTGAAGCCTTGAGTGACTATAAATGGCCTTTTCTTGTCAATCGATCGCTTTCACCTAACGTTTCTCAAGGTAAACATTCAATTACAATCTGTCTTAATGAAAAATGTAAAAAAATACAAGTTAAAATCAATAATGAGATTATAAAAGCCTTTAAGGCGAGTAATAAGGCTTTTGAAGCCATGAGTGACTATAAAAGGCCTTTTCTTGTCAATCGATTGCTTCCACTTCACGTTTCTCAAGGTAAATATTCAATTATAATATGCTTTAATGAAAAATGTAAAAAAATTCAACTTTAAATTAATAACGAGATTATAAAACCATTTAAAGAGGGGAATAAGGCTTTCGAAGGCAAGAGTGACTGTAAATGGACTTTTCTTGCCAATTGATGGCTTTCGCTTCACGTTTCCTAAGGTAAACATTCAATTACAATCTGTCTTAATGAAAAATTTTAAAAAATACAAGTTAAAATCAATAATAAGATTATAAAACCCTTTAAGGCGAGTAATAAGGCTTTTGAAGCCATTAGTGGCTATAAATGGCCTTTTCTTGTCAATCGATCGCTTTCACCTCATGTTTCTCAAGGTAAACAGTCAATTTTAATCTGTTTTAATGAAAAATGTAAAAAAATTCAATTTAAAATTAATAAAGAGATCATAAAACCATTTAAAGAGGGGAATAAGGCTTTCGAAGGCATGAGTGACTGCAAATGGACTTTTCTTTTCAATGGATGGCTTTTGCTTCACGTTTCCTGAGGTAAATATTCAATTACAATCTGTCTTAATGAAAAATGTAAAAAAATACAAGTTAAAATCAATAATAAGATTATAAAAGCCTTTAAAGCGAGTAATAAGGCTTTAGATGCCATGAGTGACTATAAATGGACTTTTCTTGTCAATCGATCACTTTCTTTTCACGTTTCCCAAGGCAAACATTCAATTTTAATCGGTTTTAATGAAAAATGTAAAAAAATTGAACTTTAAATTAATAACGAGATCATAAAACCATTTAAAGATGGGAATAAGGCTTTCGAAGGCATGAGTGACTGCAAATGGATTTTTCTTGTCAATGGATGGCTTTCGCTTCACGTTTCCCGAGGTAAACATTCAATTACAATCTGTCTTAATGAAAAATGTAAAAAAATGCAACTTAAAATCAATAATAATATTATAAAACCCTTTAAAGCGAGTAATAAGGCTTTATATGCCATGAGTGACTATAAATGGACTTTTCTTGTCAATCGATCACTTTCACTTCATGTTTCTCAAGGAAAACATTGAATTTTAATCTGTTTTAATGAAAAATGTAAAAATATTCAACTTTAAATTAATAACGAGATCATAAAACCATTTAAAGAGGAGAATAGAGCTTTCGAAGGCATGAGTGACTGGAAATGGACTTTTTATGTCAATGGATAGCTTTCGCTTCACGTTTCCTGAGATAAACATTCAATTACAATCTGTCTTAATGAAAAACGTAAAAAAATACAAGTTAAAATCAATAATAAGATTATAAAACCCTCTAAAGCGAGTAATAAGGCTTTAGATGCCATGAGTGACTATAAATGGACTTTTCTTGTCATTCGATCACTTTCACTTCACGTTTCTCAAGGTAAACATTCAATTTTAATCTGTTTTAGTAAAATATGTAAAAAAATTGAACTTTCAATTAATAACGAGATCATAAAACCATTTAAAGAGGGGAATCAGGCTTTCCAAGGCATGAGTGACTGCAAATCGACTTTTCTTGTCAATGCATAGCTTTCGCTTCACGTTTCCTAATATAAACATTCAATTACAATCTGTCTTAATGAAAAATGTAAAAAAATACAAGTTAAAATCAATAATAAGAATATAAAACCCTTTAAGGCAGGTAATAAGGCTTTTGAAGCCTTAAGTGACTATAAATGGCCTTTTCTTGTCAATCGATCGCTTTCACCTAACGTTTCTCAAGGTAAACATTCAATTACAATCTGTCTTAATGAAAAATGTAAAAAAATACAAGTTAAAATCAATAATGAGATTATAAAAGCCTTTAAGGCGAGTAATAAGGCTTTTGAAGCCATGAGTGACTATAAAAGGCCTTTTCTTGTCAATCGATTGCTTCCACTTCACGTTTCTCAAGGTAAATATTCAATTATAATATGCTTTAATGAAAAATGTAAAAAAATTCAACTTTAAATTAATAACGAGATTATAAAACCATTTAAAGAGGGGAATAAGGCTTTCGAAGGCAAGAGTGACTGTAAATGGACTTTTCTTGCCAATTGATGGCTTTCGCTTCACGTTTCCTAAGGTAAACATTCAATTACAATCTGTCTTAATGAAAAATGTAAAAAAATACAAGTTAAAATCAATAATAAGATTATAAAAGCCTTTAAAGCGAGTAATAAGGCTTTAGATGCCATGAGTGACTATAAATGGACTTTTCTTGTCAATCGATCACTTTCTTTTCACGTTTCCCAAGGCAAACATTCAATTTTAATCGGTTGTAATGAAAAATGTAAAAAAATTGAACTTTAAATTAATAACGAGATCGTAAAACCATTTAAAGATGGGAATAAGGCTTTCGAAGGCATGAGTGACTGCAAATGAACTTTTCTTGTCAATGGATGGCTTTCGCTTCACGTTTCCCGAGGTAAACATTCAATTACAATCTGTCTTAATGAAAAATGTAAAAAAATGCAACTTAAAATCAAGAATAATATTATAAAACCCTTTAAAGCGAGTAATAAGGCTTTATATGCCATGAGTGACTATAAATGGACTTTTCTTGTCAATCAATCACTTTCACTTCATGTTTCTCAAGGAAAACATTGAATTTTAATCTGTTTTAATGAAAAATGTAAAAATATTCAACTTTAAATTAATAACGAGATCATAAAACCATTTAAAGAGGGGAATAAAGCTTTCGAAGGCATGAGTGACTGGAAATGGACTTTTCTTGTCAATGGATAGCTTTCGCTTCACGTTTCCCGAGATAAACATTCAATTACAATCTGTCTTAATGAAACACGTAAAAAAATACAAGTTAAAATCAATAATAAGATTATAAAACCCTTTAAAGCGAGTAATAAGGCTTTAGATGCCATGAGTGACTATAAATGGACTTTTCTTGTCATTCGATCACTTTCACTTCACGTTTCTCAAGGTAAACATTCAATTTTAATCTGTTTTAGTAAAATATGTAAAAAAATTGAACTTTCAATTAATAACGAGATCATAAAACCATTTAAAGAGGGGAATCAGGCTTTCCAAGGCATGAGTGACTGCAAATCGACTTTTCTTGTCAATGCATAGCTTTCGCTTCGCGTTTCCTGAGATAAACATTCAATTACAATCTGTCTTAATGAAAAATGTAAAAAAATACAAGTTAAAATCAATAATAAGAATATAAAACCCTTTAAGGCAGGTAATAAGGCTTTCGAAGCCTTGAGTGACTATAAATGGCCTTTTCTTATCAATCGATCGCTTTCACCTAACGTTTCTCAATGTAAACATTCAATTACAATCTGTCTTAATGAAAAATGTAAAAAAATACAAGTTAAAATCAATAATGAGATTATAAAAGCCTTTAAGGCGAGTAATAAGGCTTTTGAAGCCATGAGTGACTATAAAAGGCCTTTTCTTGTCAATCGATTGCTTCCACTTCACGTTTCTCAAGGAAAATATTCAATTATAATATGCTTTAATGAAAAATGTAAAAAAATTCAACTTTAAATTAATAACGAGATTATAAAACCATTTAAAGAGGGGAATAAGGCTTCCGAAGGCAAGAGTGACTGTAAATGGACTTTTCTTGCCAATTGATGGCTTTCGCTTCACGTTTCCTAAGGTAAACATTCAATTACAATCTGTCTCAATGAAAAATTTTAAAAAATACAAGTTAAAATCAATAATAAGATTATAAAACCCTTTAAGGCGAGTAATAAGGCTTTTGAAGCCATTAGTGGCTAGAAATGGCCTTTTCTTGTCAATCGATCGCTTTCACCTCACGTTTCTCAAGGTAAACAGTCAATTTTAATCTGTTTTAATGAAAAATGTAAAAAAATTCAATTTAAAATTAATAACAAGATCATAAAACCATTTAAAGAGGGGAATAAGGCTTTCGAAGGCATGAGTGACTGCAAATGGACTTTTCTTGTCAATGGATAGCTTTCGCTTCACGTTTCCCGAGATAAACATTCAATTACAATCTGTCTTAATGAAACACGTAAAAAAATACAAGTTAAAATCAATAATAAGATTATAAAAGCCTTTAAAGCGAGTAATAAGGCTTTAGATGCCATGAGTGACTATAAATGGACTTTTCTTGTCAATCGATCACTTTCTTTTCACGTTTCCCAAGGCAAACATTCAATTTTAATCGGTTTTAATGAAAAATGTAAAAAAATTGAACTTTAAATTAATAACGAGATCATAAAACCATTTAAAGATGGGAATAAGGCTTTCGAAGGCATGAGTGACTGCAAATGGATTTTTCTTGTCAATGGATGGCTTTCGCTTCACGTTTCCCGAGGTAAACATTCAATTACAATCTGTCTTAATGAAAAATGTAAAAAAATGCAACTTAAAATCAATAATAATATTATAAAACCCTTTAAAGCGAGTAATAAGGCTTTATATGCCATGAGTGACTATAAATGGACTTTTCTTGTCAATCGATCACTTTCACTTCATGTTTCTCAAGGAAAACATTGAATTTTAATCTGTTTTAATGAAAAATGTAAAAATATTCAACTTTAAATTAATAACGAGATCATAAAACCATTTAAAGAGGAGAATAAAGCTTTCGAAGGCATGAGTGACTGGAAATGGACTTTTTATGTCAATGGATAGCTTTCGCTTCACGTTTCCTGAGATAAACATTCAATTACAATCTGTCTTAATGAAAAACGTAAAAAAATACAAGTTAAAATCAATAATAAGATTATAAAACCCTTTAAAGCGAGTAATAAGGCTTTAGATGCCATGAGTGACTATAAATGGACTTTTCTTGTCATTTGATCACTTTCACTTCACGTTTCTCAAGGTAAACATTCAATTTTAATCTGTTTTAGTAAAATATGTAAAAAAATTGAACTTTCAATTAATAACGAGATCATAAAACCATTTAAAGAGGGGAATCAGGCTTTCCAAGGCATGAGTGACTGCAAATCGACTTTTCTTGTCAATGCATAGCTTTCGCTTCACGTTTCCTAATATAAACATTCAATTACAATCTGTCTTAATGAAAAATGTAAAAAAATACAAGTTAAAATCAATAATAAGAATATAAAACCCTTTAAGGCAGGTAATAAGGCTTTTGAAGCCTTAAGTGACTATAAATGGCCTTTTCTTGTCAATCGATCGCTTTCACCTAACGTTTCTCAAGGTAAACATTCAATTACAATCTGTCTTAATGAAAAATGTAAAAAAATACAAGTTAAAATCAATAATGAGATTATAAAAGCCTTTAAGGCGAGTAATAAGGCTTTTGAAGCCATGAGTGACTATAAAAGGCCTTTTCTTGTCAATCGATTGCTTCCACTTCACGTTTCTCAAGGTAAATATTCAATTATAATATGCTTTAATGAAAAATGTAAAAAAATTCAACTTTAAATTAATAACGAGATTATAAAACCATTTAAAGAGGGGAATAAGGCTTTCGAAGGCAAGAGTGACTGTAAATGGACTTTTCTTGCCAATTGATGGCTTTCGCTTCACGTTTCCTAAGGTAAACATTCAATTACAATCTGTCTTAATGAAAAATGTAAAAAAATACAAGTTAAAATCAATAATAAGATTATAAAAGCCTTTAAAGCGAGTAATAAGGCTTTAGATGCCATGAGTGACTATAAATGGACTTTTCTTGTCAATCGATCACTTTCTTTTCACGTTTCCCAAGGCAAACATTCAATTTTAATCGGTTGTAATGAAAAATGTAAAAAAATTGAACTTTAAATTAATAACGAGATCGTAAAACCATTTAAAGATGGGAATAAGGCTTTCGAAGGCATGAGTGACTGCAAATGAACTTTTCTTGTCAATGGATGGCTTTCGCTTCACGTTTCCCGAGGTAAACATTCAATTACAATCTGTCTTAATGAAAAATGTAAAAAAATGCAACTTAAAATCAAGAATAATATTATAAAACCCTTTAAAGCGAGTAATAAGGCTTTATATGCCATGAGTGACTATAAATGGACTTTTCTTGTCAATCAATCACTTTCACTTCATGTTTCTCAAGGAAAACATTGAATTTTAATCTGTTTTAATGAAAAATGTAAAAATATTCAACTTTAAATTAATAACGAGATCATAAAACCATTTAAAGAGGGGAATAAAGCTTTCGAAGGCATGAGTGACTGGAAATGGACTTTTCTTGTCAATGGATAGCTTTCGCTTCACGTTTCCCGAGATAAACATTCAATTACAATCTGTCTTAATGAAAAATGTAAAAAAATACAAGTTAAAATCAATAATAAGAATATAAAACCCTTTAAGGCAAGTAATAAGGCTTTTGAAGCCTTGAGTGACTATAAATGGCCTTTTCTTGTCAATCGATCGCTTTCACCTAACGTTTCTCAAGGTAAACATTCAATTACAATCTGTCTTAATGAAAAATGTAAAAAAATACAAGTTAAAATCAATAATGAGATTATAAAAGCCTTTAAGGCGAGTAATAAGGCTTTTGAAGCCATGAGTGACTATAAAAGGCCTTTTCTTGTCAATCGATTGCTTCCACTTCACGTTTCTCAAGGAAAATATTCAATTATAATATGCTTTAATGAAAAATGTAAAAAAATTCAACTTTAAATTAATAACGAGATTATAAAACCATTTAAAGAGGGGAATAAGGCTTCCGAAGGCAAGAGTGACTGTAAATGGACTTTTCTTGCCAATTGATGGCTTTCGCTTCACGTTTCCTAAGGTAAACATTCAATTACAATCTGTCTCAATGAAAAATTTTAAAAAATACAAGTTAAAATCAATAATAAGATTATAAAACCCTTTAAGGCGAGTAATAAGGCTTTTGAAGCCATTAGTGGCTAGAAATGGCCTTTTCTTGTCAATCGATCGCTTTCACCTCACGTTTCTCAAGGTAAACTGTCAATTTTAATCTGTTTTAATGAAAAATGTAAAAAAATTCAATTTAAAATTAATAACAAAATCATAAAACCATTTAAAGAGGGGAATAAGGCTTTCGAAGGCATGAGTGACTGCAAATGGACTTTTCTTGTCAATGGATAGCTTTCGCTTCACGTTTCCCGAGATAAACATTCAATTACAATCTGTCTTAATGAAACACGTAAAAAAATACAAGTTAAAATCAATAATAAGATTATAAAACCCTTTAAAGCGAGTAATAAGGCTTTAGATGCCATGAGTGACTATAAATGGACTTTTCTTGTCATTCGATCACTTTCACTTCACGTTTCTCAAGGTAAACATTCAATTTTAATCTGTTTTAGTAAAATATGTAAAAAAATTGAACTTTCAATTAATAACGAGATCATAAAACCATTTAAAGAGGGGAATCAGGCTTTCCAAGGCATGAGTGACTGCAAATCGACTTTCCTTATCAATGCATAGCTTTCGCTTCGCGTTTCCTGAGATAAACATTCAATTACAATCTGTCTTAATGAAAAATGTAAAAAAATACAAGTTAAAATCAATAATAAGAATATAAAACCCTTTAAGGCAGGTAATAAGGCTTTTGAAGCCTTGAGTGACTATAAATGGCCTTTTCTTGTCAATCGATCGCTTTCACCTAACGTTTCTCAAGGTAAACATTCAATTACAATCTGTCTTAATGAAAAATGTAAAAAAATACAAGTTAAAATCAATAATGAGATTATAAAAGCCTTTAAGGGGAGTAATAAGGCTTTTGAAGCCATGAGTGACTATAAAAGGCCTTTTCTTGTCAATCGATTGCTTCCACTTCACGTTTCTCAAGGTAAATATTCAATTATAATATGCTTTAATGAAAAATGTAAAAAAATTCAACTTTAAATTAATAACGAGATTATAAAACCATTTAAAGAGGGGAATAAGGCTTTCGAAGGCAAGAGTGACTGTAAATGGACTTTTCTTGCCAATTGATGGCTTTCGCTTCACGTTTCCTAAGGTAAACATTCAATTACAATCTGTCTTAATGAAAAATTTTAAAAAATACAAGTTAAAATCAATAATAAGATTATAAAACCCTTTAAGGCGAGTAATAAGGCTTTTGAAGCCATTAGTGGCTATAAATGGCCTTTTCTTGTCAATCGATCGCTTTCACCTCACGTTTCTGAAGGTAAACAGTCAATTTTAATCTGTTTTAATGAAAAATGTAAAAAAATTCAATTTAAAATTAATAACGAGATTATAAAACCATTTAAAGAGGGGAATAAGGCTTTCGAAGGCATGAGTGACTGCAAATGGACTTTTCTTGTCAATGGATAGCTTTCGCTTCACGTTTCCCAAGATAAACATTCAATTACAATCTGTCTTAATGAAACACGTAAAAAAATACAAGTTAAAATCAATAATAAGATTATAAAACCCTTTAAAGCGAGTAATAAGGCTTTAGATGCCATGAGTGACTATAAATGGACTTTTCTTATCATTCGATCACTTTCACTTCACGTTTCTCAAGGTAAACATTCAATTTTAATCTGTTTTAGTAAAATATGTAAAAAAATTGAACTTTCAATTAATAACGAGATCATAAAACCATTTAAAGAGGGGAATCAGGCTTTCCAAGGCATGAGTGACTGCAAATCGACTTTTCTTGTCAATGCATAGCTTTCGCTTCGCGTTTCCTGAGATAAACATTCAATTACAATCTGTCTTAATGAAAAATGTAAAAAAATACAAGTTAAAATCAATAATAAGAATATAAAACCCTTTAAGGCAGGTAATAAGGCTTTTGAAGCCTTGAGTGACTATAAATGGCCTTTTCTTGTCAATTGATCGCTTTCACCTAACGTTTCTCAAGGTAAACATTCAATTACAATCTGTCTTAATGAAAAATGTAAAAAAATACAAGTTAAAATCAATAATGAGATTATAAAAGCCTTTAAGGCGAGTAATAAGGCTTTTGAAGCCATGAGTGACTATAAAAGGCCTTTTCTTGTCAATCGATTGCTTCCACTTCACGTTTCTCAAGGTAAATATTCAATTATAATATGCTTTAATGAAAAATGTAAAAAAATTCAACTTTAAATTAATAACGAGATTATAAAACCATTTAAAGAGGGGAATAAGGCTTTCGAAGGCAAGAGTGACTGTAAATGGACTTTTCTTGCCAATTGATGGCTTTCGCTTCACGTTTCCTAAGGTAAACATTCAATTACAATCTGTCTTAATGAAAAATTTTAAAAAATACAAGTTAAAATCAATAATAAGATTATAAAACCCTTTAAGGCGAGTAATAAGGCTTTTGAAGCCATTAGTGGCTATAAATGGCCTTTTCTTGTCAATCGATCGCTTTCACCTCACGTTTCTCAAGGTAAACAGTCAATTTTAATTTGTTTTAATGAAAAATGTAAAAAAATTCAATTTAAAATTAATAACGAGATCATAAAACCATTTAAAGAGGGGAATAAGGCTTTCGAAGGCATGAGTGACTGCAAATGGACTTTTCTTGTCAATGGATAGCTTTCGCTTCACATTTCCCGAGATAAACATTCAATTACAATCTGTGTTAATGAAACACGTAAAAAAATACAAGTTAAAATCAATAATAAGATTATAAAACCCTTTAAAGCGAGTAATAAGGCTTTAGATGCCATGAGTGACTATAAATGGACTTTTCTTGTCATTCGATCACTTTCACTTCACGTTTGTCAAGGTAAACATTCAATTTTAATCTGTTTTAGTAAAATATGTAAAAAAATTGAACTTTCAATTAATAACGAGATCATAAAACCATTTAAAGAGGGGAATCAGGCTTTCCAAGGCATGAGTGACTGCAAATCGACTTTTCTTGTCAATGCATAGCTTTCGCTTCACGTTTCCTGAGATAAACATTCAATTACAATCTGTCTTAATGAAAAATGTAAAAAAATACAAGTTAAAATCAATAATAAGAATATAAAACCCTTTAAGGCAGGTAATAAGGCTTTTGAAGCCTTGAGTGACTATAAATGGCCTTTTCTTGTCAATCGATCGCTTTCACCTAACGTTTCTCAAGGTAAACATTCAATTACAATCTGTCTTAATGAAAAATGTAAAAAAATACAAGTTAAAATCAATAATGAGATTATAAAAGCCTTTAAGGCGAGTAATAAGGCTTTTGAAGCCATGAGTGACTATAAAAGGCCTTTTCTTGTCGATCGATTGCTTCCACTTCACGTTTCTCAAGGTAAATATTCAATTATAATATGCTTTAATGAAAAATGTAAAAAAATTCAACTTTAAATTAATAACGAGATTATAAAACCATTTAAAGAGGGGAATAAGGCTTTCCAAGGCAAGAGTGACTGTAAATGGACTTTTCTTGCCAATTGATGGCTTTCGCTTCACGTTTCCTAAGGTAAACATTCAATTACAATCTTTATTAATGAAAAATTTTAAAAAATACAAGTTAAAATCAATAATAAGATTATAAAACCCTTTAAGGCGAGTAATAAGGCTTTTGAAGCCATTAGTGGCTATAAATGGCCTTTTCTTGTCAATCGATCGCTTTCACCTCATGTTTCTCAAGGTAAACAGTCAATTTTAATCTGTTTTAATGAAAAATGTAAAAAAATTCAATTGAAAATTAATAACGAGATCATAAAACCATTTAAAGAGGGGAATAAGGCTTTCGAAGGCATGAGTGACTGCAAATGGACTTTTCTTTTCAATGGATGGCTTTTGCATCACGTTTCCCGAGGTAAATATTCAATTACAATCTGTCTTAATGAAAAATGTAAAAAAATACAAGTTAAAATCAATAATAAGATTATAAAAGCCTTTAAAGCGAGTAATAAGGCTTTAGATGCCATGAGTGACTATAAATGGACTTTTCTTGTCAATCGATCACTTTCTTTTCACGTTGCCCAAGGCAAACATTCAATTTTAATCGGTTTTAATGAAAAATGTAAAAAAATTAAACTTTAAATTAATAACGAGATCTTAAAACCATTTAAAGATGGGAATAAGGCTTTCGAAGGCATGAGTGACTGCAAATGGATTTTTCTTGTCAATGGATGGCTTTCGCTTCACGTTTCCCGAGGTAAACATTCAATTACAATCTGTCTTAATGAAAAATGTAAAAAAATGCAACTTAAAATCAATAATAATATTATAAAACCCTTTAAAGCGAGTAATAAGGCTTTATATGCCATGAGTGACTATAAATGGACTTTTCTTGTCAATCGATCACTTTCACTTCATGTTTCTCAAGGAAAACATTGAATTTTAATCTGTTTTAATGAAAAATGTAAAAATATTCAACTTTAAATTAATAACGAAATCATAAAACCATTTAAAGAGGGGAATAAAGCTTTCGAAGGCATGAGTGACTGGAAATGGACTTTTCTTGTCAATGGATAGCTTTCGCTTCACGTTTCCTGAGATAAACATTCAATTACAATCTTTCTTAATGAAAAATGTAAAAAAATACAAGCTAAAATCAATAATAAGATTATAAAACCCTTTAAAGCGAGTAATAAGGCTTTAGATGCCATGAGTGACTATAAATGGACTTTTCTTGTCATTCGATCACTTTCACTTCACGTTTCTCAAGGGAAACATTCAATTTTAATCTGTTTTAGTAAAATATGTAAAAAAATTGAACTTTCAATTAATAACGAGATCATAAAACCATTTAAAGAGGGGAATCAGGCTTTCCAAAGCATGAGTGACTGCAAATCGACTTTTCTTGTCAATGCATAGCTTTCGCTTCGCGTTTCCTGAGATAAACATTCAATTACAATCTGTCTTAATGAAAAATGTAAAAAAATACAAGTTAAAATCAATAATAATAATATAAAACCCTTTAAGGCAGGTAATAAGGCTTTTGAAGCCTTGAGTGACTATAAATGGCCTTTTCTTGTCAATCGATCGCTTTCACCTAAGGTTTCTCAAGGTAAACATTCAATTACAATCTGTCTTAATGAAAAATGTAAAAAAATACAAGTTGAAATCAATAATGAGATTATAAAAGCCTTTAAGGCGAGTAATAAGGCTTTTGAAGCCATGAGTGACTATAAAAGGCCTTTTCTTGTCAATCGATTGCTTTCACTTCACGTTTCTCAAGGTAAATATTCAATTATAATATGCTTTAATGAAAAATGTAAAAAAATTCAACTTTAAATTAATAACGAGATTATAAAACCATTTAAAGAGGGGAATAAGGCTTTCGAAGGCAAGAGTGACTGTAAATGGACTTTTTCTTGCCAATTGATGGCTTTCGCTTCACGTTTCCTAAGGTAAATATTCAATTACAATCTGTCTTAATGAAAAATGTAAAAAAATACAAGTTAAAATCAATAATAAGATTATAAAACCCTTTAAGGCGAGTAATAAGGCTTTTGAAGCCATTAGTGGCTATAAATGGCCTTTTCTTGTCAATCGATCGCTTTCACCTCACGTTTCTCAAGGTAAACAGTCAATTTTAATCTGTTTTAATGAAAAATGTAAAAAAATTCAATTTAAAATTAATAACGAGATCATAAAACCATTTAAAGAGGGGGAATAAGGCTTTCGAAGGCATGAGTGACTGCAAATGGACTTTTCTTTTCAATGGATGGCTTTTGCTTCACGTTTCCCGAGGTAAATATTCAATTACAATCTGTCTTAATGAAAAATGTAAAAAAATACAAGTTAAGATCAATAATAAGATTATAAAACCCTTTAAAGCGAGTAATAAGGCTTTAGATGCCATGAGTGACTATAAATGGACTTTTCTTGTCAATCGATCACTTTCTTTTCACGTTTCGCAAGGCAAACATTCAATTTTAATCGGTTTTAATGAAAAATGTAAAAAAATTGAACTTTAAATTAATAACGAGAGCATAAAACCATTTAAAGATGGGAATAAGGCTTTCGAAGGCATGAGTGACTGCAAATGGACTTTTCTTGTCAATGGATGGCTTTCGGTTCACGTTTCCCGAGGTAACCATTCAATTACAATCTGTCTTAATGAAAAATGTAAAAAAATGCAACTTCAAATCAATAATAATATTATAAAACCCTTTAAAGCGAGTAATAAGGCTTTATATGCCATGAGTGACTATAAATGGACTTTTCTTGTCAATCGATCACTTTCACTTCATGTTTCTCAAGGAAAACATTGAATTTTAATCTGTTTTAATGAAAAATGTAAAAATATTCAACTTTAAATTAATAACGAGATCATAAAACCATTTAAAGAGGGGAATAAACCTTTCGAAGGCATGAGTGACTGGAAATGGACTTTTCTTGTCAATGGATAGCTTTCGCTTCACGTTTCCTGAGATAAACATTCAATTACAATCTGTCTTAATGAAAAACGTAAAAATATACAAGTTAAAATCAATAATAAGATTATAAAACCCTTTAAAGCGAGTAATAATGCTTTAGATGTCATGAGTGACTATAAATGGACTTTTCTTGTCATTCGATCACTTTCACTTCACGTTTCTCAAGGTAAACATTCAATTTTAATCTGTTTTAGTAAAATATGTAAAAAAAATTGAACTTTCAATTAATAACGAGATCATAAAACCATTTAAAGAGGGGAATCAGGCTTTCCAAGGCATGAGTGACTGCAAATCGACTTTTCTTATCAATGCATAGCTTTCGCTTCGCGTTTTCTGAGATAAACATTCAATTACAATCTGTCTTAATGAAAAATGTAAAAAAATACAAGTTAAAATCAATAATAAGAATATAAAACCCTTTAAGGCAGGTAATAAGGCTTTTGAAGCCTTGAGTGACTATAAATGGCCTTTTCTTGTCAATCGATCGCTTTCACCTAACGTTTCTCAAGGTAAACATTCAATTACAATCTGTCTTAATGAAAAATGTAAAAAAATACAAGTTGAAATCAATAATGAGATTATAAAAGCCTTTAAGGCGAGTAATAAGGCTTTTGAAGCCATGAGTGACTATAAATGGCCTTTTCTTGTCAATCGATTGCTTTCACTTCACGTTTCTCAAGGTAAATATTCAATTATAATATGCTTTAATGAAAAATGTAAAAAAATTCAACTTTAAATTAATAACGAGATTATAAAACCATTTAAAGAGGGGAATAAGGCTTTCGAAGGCAAGAGTGACTGTAAATGGACTTTTCTTGTCAATTGATGGCTTTCACTTCACGTTTCCTAAGGTAAACATTCAATTACAATCTGTCTTAATGAAAAATGTAAAAAAATACAAGTTAAAATCAATAATAAGATTATAAAACCCTTTAAGGCGAGTAATAAGGCTTTTGAAGCCATTAGTGGCTATAAATGGCCTTTTCTTGTCAATCGATCGCTTTCACCTCACGTTTCTCAAGGTAAACAGTCTATTTTAATCTGTTTTAATGAAAAATGTAAAAAAATTCAATTTAAAATTAATAACGAGATCATAAAACCATTTAAAGAGGGAAATAAGGCTTTCGAAGGCATGAGTGACTGCAAATGGACTTTTCTTTTCAATGGATGGCTTTTGCTTCACGTTTCCCGAGGTAAATATTCAATTACAATATGCCTTAATGAAAAATGTAAAAAAATACAAGTTAAAATCAATAATAAGATTATAAAACCCTTTAAAGCGAGTAATAAGGCTTTAGATGCCATGAGTGACTGTAAATGGACTTTTCTTGTCAATCGATCACTTTCTTTTCACGTTCCGTAAGGCAAACATTCAATTTTAATCGGTTTTAATGAAAAATGTAAAAAAATTAAACTTTAAATTAATAACGAGATCATAAAACGATTTAAAGATGGGAATAAGGCTTTCGAAGGCATGAGTGACTGCAAATGGACTTTTCTTGTCAATGGATGGCTTTCGCTTCACGTTTCCTGAGGTAAACATTCAATTACAATCTGTCTTAATGAAAAATGTAAAAAAATTCAACTTAAAATCAATAATAATATTATAAAACCCTTTAAAGCGAGTAATAAGGCTTTATATGCCATGAGTGACTATAAATGGACTTTTCTTGTCAATCGATCACTTTCACTTCATGTTTCTCAAGGAAAACATTGAATTTTAATCTGTTTTAATGAAAAATGTAAAAATATTCAACTTTAAATTAATAACGAGATCATAAAACCATTTAAAGAGGGGAATAAAGCTTTCGAAGGCATGAGTGACTTGAAATGGACTTTTCTTGTCAATGGATAGCTTTCGCTTCACGTTTCCTGAGATAAACATTCAATTACAATCTGTCTTAATGAAAAACGTAAAAAAATACAAGTTAAAATCAATAATAAGATTATAAAACCCTTTAAAGCGAGTAATAAGGCTTTAGATGCCATGAGTGACTATAAATGGACTTTTCTTGTCATTCGATCACTTTCACTTCACGTTTCTCAAGGTAAACATTAAATTTTAATCTGTTTTAGTAAAATATGTAAAAAAAATTGAACTTTCAATTAATAACGAGATCATAAAACCATTTAAAGAGGGGAATCAGGCTTTCCAAGGCATGAGTGACTGCAAATCGACTTTTCTTATCAATGCATAGCTTTCGCTTCGCGGTTTCTGAGATAAACATTCAATTACAATCTGTCTTAATGAAAAATGTAAAAAAATACAAGTTAAAATCAATAATAAGAATATAAAACCCTTTAAGGCAGGTAATAAGGCTTTTGAAGCCTTGAGTGACTATAAATGGCCTTTTCTTGTCAATTGATCGCTTTCACCTAACGTTTCTCAAGGTAAACATTCAATTACAATCTGTCTTAATGGAAAATGTAAAAAAATACAAGTTGAAATCAATAATGAGATTATAAAAGCCTTTAAGGCGAGTAATAAGGCTTTTGAAGCCATGAGTGACTATAAAAGGCCTTTTCTTGTCAATCGATTGCTTTCACTTCACGTTTCTCAAGGTAAATATTCAATTATAATATGCTTTAATGAAAAATGTAAAAAAATTCAACTTTAAATTAATAACGAGATTATAAAACCATTTAAAGAGGGGAATAAGGCTTTCGAAGGCAAGAGTGACTGTAAATGGACTTTTCTTGCCAATTGATGGCTTTCGCTTCACGTTTCCTAAGGTAAACATTCAATTACAATCTGTCTTAATGAAAAATGTAAAAAAATACAAGTTAAAATCAATAATAAGATTATAAAACCCTTTAAGGCGAGTAATAAGGCTTTTGAAGCCATTAGTGGCTATAAATGGCCTTTTCTTGTCAATCGATGCTTTCACCTCACATTTCTCAATGTAAATAGTCAATTTTAATCTGTTCTAATGAAAAATGTAAAAAAATTCAATTTAAAATTAATAACAAGATCATAAAACCATTTAAAGAGGGGAATAAGGATTTCGAAGGCATGAGTGACTGCAAATGAACTTTTCTTTTCAATGGATGGCTTTTGCTTCACGTTTCCCGAGGTAAATATTCAATTACAATCTGTCTTAGTGAAAAATGTAAAAAAATACAAGTTAAAATCAATAATAAGATTATAAAACCCTTTAAAGCGAGTAATAAGGCTTTAGATGCCATGAGTGACTATAAATGGACTTTTCTTGTCAATCGATCACTTTCTTTTCACGTTCCGCAAGGCAAACATTCAATTTTAATCGGTTTTAATGAAAAATGTAAAAAAATTAAACTTTAAATTAATAACGAGATCATAAAACGATTTAAAGATGGGAATAAGGCTTTCGAAGGCATGAGTGACTGCAAATGGACTTTTCTTGTCAATAGATGGCTTTCGCTTCACGTTTCCCGAGGTAAACATTCAATTACAATCTGTCTTAATGAAAAATGTAAAAAAATGCAACTTAAAATCAATAATAATATTATAAAACCCTTTAAAGCGAGTAATAAGGCTTTATATGCCATGAGTGACTATAAATGGACTTTTCTTGTCAATCGATCACTTTCACTTCATGTTTCTCAAGGAAAACATTGAATTTTAATCTGTTTTAATGAAAAATGTAAAAATATTCAACTTTAAATTAATAACGAGATCATAAAACCATTTAAAGAGGGGAATAAAGCTTTCGAAGGCATGAGTGACTGGAAATGGACTTTTCTTGTCAATGGATAGCTTTCGCTTCACGTTTCCTGAGATAAACATTCAATTACAATTTGTCTTAATGAAAAACGTAAAAAAATACAAGTTAAAATCAATAATAAGATTATAAAACCCTTTAAAGCGAGTAATAAGGCTTTAGATGCCATGAGTGACTATAAATGGACTTTTTCTGTCATTCGATCACTTTCACTTCACGTTTCTCAAGGTAAACATTAAATTTTAATCTGTTTTAGTAAAATATGTAAAAAAAATTGAACTTTCAATTAATAACGAGATCATAAAACCATTTAAAGAGGGGAATCAGGCTTTCCAAGGCATGAGTGACTGCAAATCGACTTTTCTTGTCAATGCATAGCTTTCGCTTCGCGTTTCCTGAGATAAACATTCAATTACAATCTGTCTTAATGAAAAATGTAAAAAAATACAAGTTAAAATCAATAATAAGAATATAAAACCCTTTAAGGCAGGTAATAAGGCTTTTGAAGCCTTGAGTGACTATAAATGGCCTTTTCTTGTCAATCGATCGCTTTCACCTAACGTTTCTCAAGGTAAACATTCAATTACAATCTGTCTTAATGAAAAATGTAAAAAAATACAAGTTGAAATCAATAATGAGATTATAAAAGCCTTTAAGGCGAGTAATAAGGCTTTTGAAGCCATGAGTGACTATAAAAGGCCTTTTCTTGTCAATCGATTGCTTTCACTTCACGTTTCTCAAGGTAAATATTCAATTATAATATGCTTTAATGAAAAATGTAAAAAAATTCAACTTTAAATTAATAACGAGATTATAAAACCATTTAAAGAGGGGAATAAGGCTTTCGAAGGCAAGAGTGACTGTAAATGGACTTTTCTTGCCAATTGATGGCTTTCGCATCACGTTTCCTAAGGTAAACATTCAATTACAATCTGTCTTAATGAAAAATGTAAAAAAATACAAGTTAAAATCAATAATAAGATTATAAAACCCTTTAAGGCGAGTAAAAAGGCTTTTGAAGCCATTAGTGGCTATAAATGGCCTTTTCTTGTCAATCGATCGCTTTCACCTCACGTTTCTCAAGGTAAACAGTCAATTTTAATCTGTTTTAATGAAAAATGTAAAAAAATTCAATTTAAAATTAATAACGACATCATAAAACCATTTAAAGAGGGGAATAAGGCTTTCGAAGGCATGAGTGACTGCAAATGGACTTTTCTTTTCAATGGATGGCTTTTGCTTCACGTTTCCCGAGGTAAATATTCAATTACAATCTGTCTTAATGAAAAATGTAAAAAAATACAAGTTAAAATCAATAATAAGATTATAAAACCCTTTAAAGCGAGTAATAAGGCTTTAGATGCCATGAGTGACTATAAATGGACTTTTCTTGTCAATCGATCACTTTCTTTTCACGTTCCGCAAGGCAAACATTCAATTTTAATCGGTTTTAATGAAAAATGTAAAAAAATTAAACTTTAAATTAATAACGAGATCATAAAACGATTTAAAGATGGGAATAAGGCTTTCGAAGGCATGAGTGACTGCAAATGGACTTTTCTTGTCAATGGATGGCTTTCGCTTCACGTTTCCCGAGGTAAACATTCAATTACAATCTGTCTTAATGAAAAATGTAAAAAAATGCAACTTAAAATCAATAATAATATTATAAAACCCTTTAAAGCGAGTAATAAGGCTTTATATGCCATGAGTGACTATAAATGGACTTTTCTTGTCAATCGATCACCTTCACTTCATGTTTCTCAAGGAAAACATTGAATTTTAATCTGTTTTAATGAAAAATGTAAAAATATTCAACTTTAAATTAATAACGAGATCATAAAACCATTTAAAGAGGGGAATAAAGCTTTCGAAGGCATGAGTGACTTGAAATGGACTTTTCTTGTCAATGGATAGCTTTCGCTTCACGTTTCCTGAGATAAACATTCAATTACAATCTGTCTTAATGAAACACGTAAAAAAATACAAGTTAAAATCAATAATAAGAATATAAAACCCTTTAAGGCAGGTAACAAGGCTTTTGAAGCCTTGAGTGACTATAAATGGCCTTTTCTTGTCAATCGATCGCTTTCACCTAACGTTTCTCAAGGTAAACATTCAATTACAATCTGTCTTAATGAAAAATGTAAAAAAATACAAGTTGAAATCAATAATGAGATTATAAAAGCCTTTAAGGCGAGTAATAAGGCTTCTGAAGCCATGAGTGACTATAAAAGGCCTTTTCTTGTCAATCGATTGCTTTCACTTCACGTTTCTCAAGGTAAATATTCAATTATAATATGCTTTAATGAAAAATGTAAAAAAATTCAACTTTAAATTAATAACGAGATTATAAAACCATTTAAAGAGGGGAATAAGGCTTTCGAAGGCAAGAGTGACTGTAAATGGACTTTTCTTGCCAATTGATGGCTTTCGCTTCACGTTTCCTAAGGTAAACATTCAATTACAATCTGTATTAATGAAAAATGTAAAAAAATACAAGTTAAAATCAATAATAAGATTATAAAACCCTTTAAGGCGAGTAATAAGGCTTTTGAAGCCATTAGTGGCTATAAACGGCCTTTTCTTGTCAATCGATCGCTTTCACCTCACGTTTCTCAAGGTAAACAGTCAGTTTTAATCTGTTTTAATGAAAAATGTAAAAAAATTCAATTTAAAATTAATAACGAGATCATAAAACCATTTAAAGAGGGGAATAAGGCTTTCGAAGGCATGAGTGACTGCAAATGGACTTTTCTTTTCAATGGATGGCTTTTGCTTCACGTTTCCCGAGGTAAATATTCAATTACAATCTGTCTTAATGAAAAATATAAAAAAATACAAGTTAAAATCAATAATAAGATTATAAAACCCTTTAAAGCGAGTAATAAGGCTTTAGATGCCATGAGTGACTATAAATGGACTTTTCTTGTCAATCGATCACTTTCTTTTCACGTTTCGCAAGCCAAACATTCAATTTTAATCGGTTTTAATGAAAAATGTAAAAAAATTGAACTTTAAATTAATAACGAGATCATAAAACCATTTAAAGATGGGAATAAGGCTTTCGAAGGCATGAGTGACTGCAAATGGACTTTTCTTGTCAATGGATGGCTTTCGCTTCACGTTTCCCGAGGTAAACATTCAATTACAATCTGTCTTAATGAAAAATGTAAAAAAATGCAACTTAAAATCAATAATAATATTATAAAACCCTTTAAAGCGAGTAATAAGGCTTTATATGCCATGAGTGACTATAAATGGACTTTTCTTGTCAATCGATCACTTTCACTTCATGTTTCTCAAGGAAAACATTGAATTTTATTCTGTTTTAATGAAAAATGTAAAAATATTCAACTTTAAATTAATAACGAGATCATAAAACCATTTAAAGAGGGGAATAAAGCTTTCGAAGGCATGAGTGACTGGAAATGGACTTTTCTTGTCAATGGATAGCTTTCGCTTCACGTTTCCTGAGATAAACATTCAATTAGAATCTGTCTTAATGAAAAACGTAAAAAAATACAAGTTAAAATCAATAATAAGATTATAAAACCCTTTAAAGCGAGTAATAAGGCTTTAGATGCCATGAGTGACTGTAATTGGACTTTTCTTGTCATTCGATCACTTTCACTTCACGTTTCTCAAGGTAAACATTCAATTTTAATCTGTTTTAGTAAAATATGTAAAAAAATTGAACTTTCAATTAATAACGAGATCATAAAACCATTTAAAGAGGGGAATCAGGCTTTCCAAGGCATGAGTGACTGCAAATCGACTTTTCTTGTCAATGCATAGCTTTCGCTTCGCGTTTCCTAAGATAAACATTCAATTACAATCTGTCTTAATGAAAAATGTAAAAAAATACAACTTAAAATCAATAATAAGAATATAAAACCCTTTAAGGCAGGTAATAAGGCTTTTGAAGCCTTGAGTGACTATAAATGGCCTTTTCTTGTCAATCGATCGCTTTCACCTAACGTTTCTCAAGGTAAACATTCAATTACAATCTGTCTTAATGAAAAATGTAAAAAAATACAAGTTGAAATCAATAATGAGATTATAAAAGCCTTTAAGGCGAGTAATAAGGCTTCTGAAGCCATGAGTGACTATAAAAGGCCTTTTCTTGTCAATCGATTGCTTTCACTTCACGTTTCTCAAGGTAAATATTCAATTATAATATGCTTTAATGAAAAATGTAAAAAAATTCAACTTTAAATTAATAACGAGATTATAAAACCATTTAGAGAGGGGAATAAGGCTTTTGAAGGCAAGAGTGACTGTAAATGGACTTTTCTTGCCAATTGATGGCTTTCGCTTCACGTTTCCTAAGGTAAACATTCAATTACAATCTGTCTTAATGAAAAATGTAAAAAAATACAAGTTAAAATCAATAATAAGATTATAAAACCCTTTAAGGCGAGTAATAAGGCTTTTGAAGCCATTAGTGGCTATAAACGGCCTTTTCTTGTCAATCGATCGCTTTCACCTCACGTTTCTCAAGGTAAACAGTCAGTTTTAATCTGTTTTAATGAAAAATGTAAAAAAATTCAATTTAAAATTAATAACGAGATCATGAAACCATTTAAAGAGGGGAATAAGGCTTTCGAAGGCATGAGTGACTGCAAATGGACTTTTCTTTTCAATGGATGGCTTTTGCTTCACGTTTCTCGAGGTAAATATTCAATTACAATCTGTCTTAATGAAAAATATAAAAAAATACAAGTTAAAATCAATAATAAGATTATAAAACCCTTTAAAGCGAGTAATAAGGCTTTAGATGCCATGAGTGAATATAAATGGACTTTTCTTGTCAATCGATCACTTTCTTTTCACGTTTCGCAAGGCAAACATTCAATTTTAATCGGTTTTAATGAAAAATGTAAAAAAATTGTACTTTAAATTAATAACGAGATCATAAAACCATTTAAAGATGGGAATAAGGCTTTCGAAGGCATGAGTGACTGCAAATGGACTTTTCTTGTCAATGGATGGCTTTCGCTTCACGTTTCCCGAGGTAAACATTCAATTACAATCTGTCTTAATGAAAAATGTAAAAAAATGCAACTTAAAATCAATAATAATATTATAAAACCCTTTAAAGCGAGTAATAAGGCTTTATATGCCATGAGTGACTATAAATGGACTTTTCTTGTCAATCGATCACTTTCACTTCATGTTTCTCAAGGAAAACTTTGAATTTTATTCTGTTTTAATGAAAAATGTAAAAATATTCAACTTTAAATTAATAACGAGATCATAAAACCATTTAAAGAGGGGAATAAAGCTTTCGAAGGCATGAGTGACTTGAAATGGACTTTTCTTGTCAATGGATAGCTTTCGCTTCACGTTTCCTGAGATAAACATTCAATTACAATCTGTCTTAATGAAAAACGTAAAAAAATACAAGTTAAAATCAATAATAAGATTATAAAACCCTTTAAAGCGAGTAATAAGGCTTTAGATGCCATGAGTGACTATAATTGGACTTTTCTTGTCATTCGATCACTTTCACTTCACGTTTCTCAAGGTAAACATTCAATTTTAATCTGTTTTAGTAAAATATGTAAAAAAATTGAACTTTCAATTAATAACGAGATCATAAAACCATTTAAAGAGGGGAATCAGGCTTTCCAAGGCATGAGTGACTGCAAATCGACTTTTCTTGTCAATGCATAGCTTTCGCTTCACGTTTCCTAAGATAAACATTCAATTACAATCTGTCTTAATGAAAAATGTAAAAAAATACAACTTAAAATCAATAATAAGAATATAAAACCCTTTAAGGCAGGTAATAAGGCTTTTGAAGCCTTGAGTGACTATAAATGGCCTTTTCTTGTCAATCGATCGCTTTCACCTAACGTTTCTCAAGGTAAACATTCAATTACAATCTGTCTTAATGAAAAATGTAAAAAAATACAAGTTGAAATCAATAATGAGATTATAAAAGCCTTTAAGGCGAGTAATAAGGCTTTTGAAGCCATGAGTGACTATAAAAGGCCTTTTCTTGTCAATCGATTGCTTTCACTTCATATTTCTCAAGGTAAATATTCAATTATAATATGCTTTAATGAAAAATGTAAAAAAATTTAACTTTAAATTAATAACGAGATTATAAAACCATTTAAAGAGGGGAATAAGGCTTTCGAAGGCAAGAGTGACTGTAAATGGACTTTTCTTGCCAATTGATGGCTTTCGCTTCACGTTTCCTAAGGTAAACATTCAATTACAATCTGTCTTAATGAAAAATGTAAAAAAATACAAGTTAAAATCAATAATAAGATTATAAAACCCTTTAAGGCGAGTAATAAGGCTTTTGAAGCCATTAGTGGCTATAAACGGCCTTTTCTTGTCAATCGATCGCTTTCACCTCACGTTTCTCAAGGTAAACAGTCAGTTTTAATCTGTTTTAATGAAAAATGTAAAAAAATTCAATTTAAAATTAATAACGAGATCATAAAACCATTTAAAGAGGGGAATAAGGCTTTCGAAGGCATGAGTGACTGCAAATGGACTGTTCTTTTCAATGCATGGCTTTTGCTTCACGTTTCCCGAGGTAAATATTCAATTATAATCTGTCTTAACGAAAAATGTAAAAAAATACAAGTTAAAATCAATAATAAGATTATAAAACCCTTTAAAGCGAGTAATAAGGCTTTAGATACCATGAGTGACTATAAATGGACTTTTCTTGTCATTCGATCACTTTCACTTCACGTTTCTCAAGGTAAACATTCAATTTTAATCTGTTTTAGTAAAATATGTAAAAAAATTGAACTTTCAATTAATAACGAGATCATAAAACCATTTAAATAGGGGAATCAGGCTTTCCAAGGCATGAGTGACTGCAAATCGACTTTTCTTGTCAATGCATAGCTTTCGCTTCGCGTTTCCTGAGATAAACATTCAATTACAATCTGTCTTAATGAAAAATGTAAAACAATACAACTTAAAATCAATAATAAGAATATAAAACTCTTTAAGGCAGGTAATAAGGCTTTTGAAGCCTTGAGTGACTATAAATGGCCTTTTCTTGTCAATCGATCGCTTTCACCTAACGTTTCTCAAGGTAAACATTCAATTACAATCTGTCTTAATGAAAAATGTAAAAAAATACAAGTTGAAATCAATAATGAGATTATAAAAGCCTTTAAGACGAGTAATAAGGCTTTTGAAGCCATGAGTGACTATAAAAGGCCTTTTCTTGTCAATCGATTGCTTTCACTTCATGTTTCTCAAGGTAAATATTCAATTATAATATGCTTTAATGAAAAATGTAAAAAAATTCAACTTTAAATTAATAACGAGATTATAAAACCATTTAAAGAGGGGAATAAGGCTTTCGAAGGCAAGAGTGACTGTAAATGGACTTTTCTTGCCAATTGATGGCTTTCGCTTCACGTTTCCTAAGGTAAACATTCAATTACAATCTGTCTTAATGAAAAATGTAAAAAAATACAAGTTAAAATCAATAATAAGATTATAAAACCCTTTAAGGCGAGAAATAAGGCTTTTGAAGCCATTAGTGGCTATAAATGGCCTTTTCTTGTTAATCGATCGCTTTCACCTCACGTTTCTCAAGATAAACAGTCAATTTTAATCTGTTTTAATGAAAAATGTAAAAAAATTCAATTTAAAATTAATAACGAGATCATAAAACCATTTAAAGAGGGGAATAAGGCTTTCGAAGGCATGAGTGATTGCAAATGGACTTTTCTTTTCAATGGATGGCTTTTGCTTCATGTTTCCCAAGGTAAATATTCAATTATAATCTGTCTTAATGAAAAATGTAAAAAAATACAAGTTAAAATCAATAATAAGAATATAAAACCCTTTAGGGCAGGCAATAAGGCTTTTGAAGCCTTGAGTGACTATAAATGGCCTTTTCTTGTCAATCGATCGCTTTCACCTCACGTTTCTCAAGGTAAACATTCAATTACAATCTGTCTCAATGAAAAATGTAAAAAAATACAAGTTAAAATCAATAATGAGATTATAAAAGCCTTTAAGGCGAGTAATAAGGCTTTTGAAGCCATAAGTGACTATAAAAGGCCTTTTCTTGTCAATCGATTGCTTTCACTTCACGTTTCTCAAGGTAAATATTCAATTATAATATGTTTTAATGAAAAATGTAAAAAAATTCAACTTTAAATTAATAACGAGATTATAAAACCATTTAAAGAGGGGAATAAGGCTTTCGAAGGCAAGAGTGACTGTAAATGGACTTTTCTTGCCAATTGATGGCTTTCGCTTCACGTTTCCTAAGGTAAACATTCAATTACAATCTGTCTTAATGAAAAATGTAAAAAAATACAAGTTAAAATCAATAATAAGATTATAAAACCCTTTAAGGCGAGTAATAAGGCTTTTGAAGCCATTAGTGGCTATCAATGGCCTTTTCTTGTCAATCGATCGCTTTCACCTCACGTTTCTCAAGGTAAACAGTCGATTTTAATTTGTTTTAATGAAATATGTAAAAAAATTCAATTTAAAATTAATAACGTGATCATAAAACCATTTAAAGAGGGAATAGGGCTTTCGAAGGCATGAGTGACTGCAAATTGACTTTTCTTGTCAATGGATGGCTTTCGCTACACGTTTCTTAAGGTAAACATTCAATTACCATATGTCTTAATGAAAAATGTAAAAAAATACAAGTTAAAATCAATAATAAGATTATAAAACCCTTTAAGGCGAGTAATAAGGCTTTTGAAGCCATGAGTGACTATAAATGGCCTTTTATTGTCAATCGATCACTTTCACTTCACGTTTCCCAAGGCAAACATTCAATTTTAATCGATTTTAATGAAAAATGTTAAACAATTAAACTTTAAATTAATAACGAGATCATAAAACCATTTGAAGAGGGGAATAAGCCTTTCGAAGGCATGAGTGACTGCAAATGGACTTTTCTTGTCAATGGATAGCTTTCGCTTCACGTTTCCTGAGATAAACATTGAATTACAATCTGTCTTAATGAAAAAGGTAAAAAAATACAAGTTAAAATCAATAATAAGATTATAAAACCCTTTAAAGCGAGTAATAAGGCTTTAAATGCTATGAGTGACTATAAATGAACTTTTCTTGTCAATCGATCACTTTCACTTCACGTTTCTCAAGGCAAACATTCAATTTTAATCTGTTTTAGTGAAAAATGTAAAAAAATTCAACTTTAAATTAATAACGAGATCATAAAACCATTTAAAAAGGGGAATCAGGCTTTCCAAGGCATGAGTGACTGCAAATGGACTTTTCATCTCAATGGATAGCTTTCACTTCACGTTTCTAAAGATAAATATTCAATTACAATCTGTCTTAATGAAAAATGTAAAAAAATACAAGTTAAAACTAATAATAAGATTATAAAACCCTTTAAGGCAAGTAATAAGGCTTTTGAAGCCATGAGTGACTATAAATGGCCTTTTCTTGCCAATCGATCGCTTTCACCTCACGTTTCTCTAGGTAAACAATCAATTTTAATTTGTTTTAATGAAAAATGTAAAAAAATTCAAATTAAAATTAATAACGAGATCATAAATTCATTTAAAGAGGGGAATAAGGCTTTCGAAGGCATGAGTGACTGCAAATGGACTTTTCTTTTCAATGGATGGCTTTTGCTTCACGTTTCTCATGGTAAATATTCAATTACAATCTGTCTTAATGAAAAATGTAAAAAAATACAAGTTAAAATCAATAATAAGATTATAAAACCCTTTAAAGCGAGTAATAAGGATTTAGATGCCATGAGTGACTATAAATGGACTTTTCTTGTCAATCGATCACTTTCTTTTCATGTTTCCCAAGGCAAACATTCAATTTTAATCGGTTTTAATGAAAAATGTAAAAAAATTGAACTTTAAATTAATAACGAGATCATGAAACCATTTAAAGATGGGAATAAGGCTTTCGAAGGCATGAGTGACTGCAAATGGACTTTTCTTATCAATGGATGGCTTTCGCTTCACGTTTCTCGAGGTAAACATTCAATTACAATCTGTCTTAATGAAAAATATAAAAAAATACAACTTAAAATCAACAATAATATTATAAAACCCTTTAAAGCGAGTAATAAGGCTTTATATGCCATGAGTGACTATAAATGGACTTTTCTTGTCAATCGATCACTTTCACTTCACGTTTCTCAAGGAAAACATTGAATTTTAATCTGTTTTAATGAAAAATGTAAAAAAATTCAACTTTAAATTAATAACAAGATCATAAAACCATTTAAAGAAGGGAATAAGGTTTTCGAAGGCATAAGTGACTGCAAATGGACTTTTCTTGTCAATGGATAGCTTTCGCTTCACGTTTCCTGAGATAAACATTCAATTACAATCTGTCTTAATGAAAAACGTAAAAAAATACAAGTTAAAATCAATAATAAGATTATAAAACCCTTTAAAGCGAGTAATAAGGCTTTAGATGCCATGAGTGTCTATAAATGGACTTTTCTTGTCATTCGATCACTTTCACTTCATGTTTCTCAAGGAAAACATTCAATTTTAATCTGTTTTAGTGAAAAATGTAAAAAAATTGAACTTTCAATTAATAACGAGATCATAAAACCATTTAAAGAGGGGAATCAGGCTTTCCAAGGCATGAGTGACTGCAAATCGACTTTTCTTGTCAATGCATAGCTTTCACTTCACGTTTCCTGAGATAAACATTCAATTACAATCTGTCTTAATGAAAAATGTAAAAAAATACAAGTTAAAATCAATAATAAGAATATAAAACCCTTTAAGGCGGGTAATAAGTCTTTTGAAGCCTTGAGTGACTATAAATGGTCTTTTCTTGTCAATCGATCGCTTTCACCTCACGTTTCTCAAGGTAAACATTCAATTACAATCTTTCTTAATGAAAAATGTAAAAAAATACAAGTTAAAATCAATAATGAGATTATAAAAGCCTTTAAGGAGAGTAATAAGGCTTTTAAAGCCATGAGTGACTATAAAAGGCCTTTTCTTGTCAATCGATTGCTTTCACTTCACATTTCTCAAGGTAAATATTCAATTATAATATGTTTTAATAAAAAATGTAAAAAAATTCAACCTTAAATTAATAACGAGATTATAAAACCATTTAGAGAGGGGAATAAGGCTTTCGAAGGCAAGAGTGACTGTAAATGGACTTTTCTTGCCAATTGATGGCTTTCGCTTCACGTTTCCTAAGGTAAACATTCAATTACAATCTGTCTTAATGAAAAATGTAAAAAAATACAAGTTAAAATCAATAATAAGATTATAAAACCCTTTAAGGCGAGTAATAAGGCTTTTGAAGCCATTAGTGGCTATAAATGGCCTTTTCTTGTCAATCGATCGCTTTCACCTCACGTTTCTCAAGGTAAACAGTCAATTTTAATCTGTTTTAATGAAATATGTAAAAAAATTCAATTTAAAATTAATAACAGGATCATAAAACCATTTAAAGAGGGGAATAAGGCTTTCGAAAGCATGAGTGACTGCAAATTGACTTTTCTTGTCAATGGATGGCTTTCGCTACACGTTTCTCAAGGTAAACATTCAATTACCATATGTCTTAATGAAAAATGTAAAAAAATTCAATTTAAAATTAATAACGAGATCATAAAACCATTTAAAGAAGGGAATAAGGCTTTCGAAGGCATGAGTGATTGCAAATGGACTTTTCTTGTCAATGGATAGCTTTCGCTTCACGTTTCCTGAGATAAACATTCAATTACAATCTGTCTTAATGAAAAATGTAAAACAATACAAGTTAAAATCAATAATAAGATTATAAAACCCTTTAAGGCGAGTAATAAGGCTTTTGAAGCCATTAGTGGCTATAAATGGCCTTTTCTTGTCAATCGATCGCTTTCACCTCACGTTTCTCAAGGTAAACAGTCAATTTTAATCTGTTTTAATGAAATATGTAAAAAAATTCAATTTAAAATTAATAACAAGATCATAAAACCATTTAAAGAGGGGAATAAGGCTTCCGAAAGCATGAGTGACTTCAAATTGACTTTTCTTGTCAATGGATGGCTTTCGCTACACGTTTCTCAAGGTAAACATTCAATTACCATATGTCTTAATGAAAAATGTAAAAAAATTCAATTTAAAATTAATAACGAGATCATAAAACCATTTAAAGAAGGGAATAAGGCTTTCGAAGGCATGAGTGATTGCAAATGGACTTTTCTTATCAATGGATAGCTTTCGCTTCACGTTTCCTGAGATAAACATTCAATTACAATCTGCCTTAATGAAAAATGTAAAAAAATACAAGTTAAAATCAATAATAAGATTATAAAACCCTTTAAAGCGAGTAATAAGGCTTTAGATGCCATGACTGACTATAAATGGACTTTACTTGTCAATCGATCACTTTCACTTCACGTTTCTCAAGGCAAACATTCAATTTTAATCTGTTTTAGTGAAAAATGTAAAAAAATTCAACTTTAAATTAATAACGAGATCATAAAACCATTTAAAAAGGGGAATCAAGCTTTCCAAGGCATGAGTGACTGCAAATGGACTTTTCTTGTCAATGGATAGATTTCGCTTCACGTTTCCAAAGATAAATATTCAATTACAATCTGTCTTAATGAAAAATGTAAAAAAATACAAGTTAAAACCAATAATAAGATTATAAAACCTTTTAAGGCAAGTAATAAGGCTTTTGAAGCCATGAGTGACTATAAATGGCTTTTTCTTGTCAATCGATCACTTTCACCTCACGTTTCTCTAGGTAAACAGTCAATTTTAATCTGTTTTAATGAAAAATGTAAAAAAATTCAAATTAAAATTAATAACGAGATCATAAAACCATTTAAAGAGGGGAATAAGGCTTTCGAAGGCATGAGTGATTGCAAATGGACTTTTCTTTTCAATGGATGGCTTTTGCTTTACGTTTCTCAAGGTAAATATTCAATTACAATCTGTCTTAATGAAAAAATGTAAAAGAATACAAGTTAAAATCATTAATAAGATTATAAAACCCTTTAAAGCGAGTAATAAGGCTTTAGATGCCATGAGTGACTATAAATGGACTTTTCTTGTCAATCGATCACTTTCTTTTCACGTTTCCCAAGGCAAACATTCAATTTTAATCGGTTTTAATGAAAAATGTAAAAAAAATTAAGCTTTAAATTAATAACGAGATCATAAAACCATTTAAAGATGGGAATAAGGCTTTCGAAGGCATGAGTGACTGCAAATGGACTTTTGTTGTCAATGGATGGCTTTCGCTTCACGTTTCCTGAGGTAAACATTCAATTACAATCTGTCTTAATGAAAAATGTAAAAAAATACAACTTAAAATCAATAATAATATTATAAAACCCTTTAAAGCGAGTAATAAGGCTTTATATGCCATGAGTGACTATAAATGGACTTTTCTTGTCATTCGATCACTTTCACTTCACGTTTCTCAAGGAAAACATTCAATTTTAATCTGTTTTAGTGAAAAATGTAAAAAAATTGAACTTTATATTAATAACGAGATCATAAAACCATTTAAAGAGGGGAATCAGGCTTTCCAAGGCATGAGTGACTGCAAATTGACTTTTCTTGTCAATACATAGCTTTCGCTTCACGTTTCCTGAGATAAACATTCAATTACAATCTGTCTTAATGAAAAATGTAAAAAAATACAAGTTAAAATCAATAATAAGAATATAAAACCCTTTAAGGCGGGTAATAAGGCTTTTGAAGCCTTGAGTGACTATAAATGGCCTTTTCTTGTCAATCGATCGCTTTCACCTCACGTTTCTCAAGGTAAACATTCAATTACAATCTGTCTTAATGAAAAATGTAAAAAAATACAAGTTAAAATCAATAATGAGATTATAAAAGCCTTTAAGGCGAGTAATAAGGCTTTTGAAGCCATTAGTGGCTATAAATGGCCTTTTCTTGTCAATCGATCGCTTTCACCTCACGTTTCTCAAGGTAAACAGTCAATTTTAATCTGTTTTAATGAAATATATAAAAAAATTCAATTTAAAATTAATAACAAGATCATAAAACCATTTAAAGAGGGGAATAAGGCTTTCGAAAGCATGAGTGACTGCAAATTGACTTTTCTTGTCAATGGATGGCTTTCGCTACACGTTTCTCAAGGTCAACATTCAATTACCATATGTCTTAATGAAAAATGTAAAAAAATTCAATTTAAAATTAATAACGAGATCATAAAACCATTTAAAGAAGGGAATGAGGCTTCGAAGGCATGAGTGATTGCAAATGGACTTTTCTTGTCAATGGATAGCTTTCGCTTCACGTTTCCTGAGATAAACATTCAATTACAATCTGTCTTAATGAAAAATGTAAAAAAATACAAGTTAAAATCAATAATAAGATTATAAAACCCTTTAAAGCGAGTAATAAGGCTTTAGATGCCATGACTGACTATAAATGGACTTTACTTGTCAATCGATCACTTTCACTTCACGTTTCTCAAGGCAAACATTCAATTCTAATCTGTTTTAGTGAAAAATGTAAAAAAATTGAACTTTCAATTAATAACGAGATCATAAAACCATTTAAAAAGGGGAATCAGGCTTTCCAAGGCATGAGTGACTGCAAATCGACTTTTCTTGTCAATGCATAGCTTTCACTTCACGTTTCCTGAGATAAACATTCAATTACAATCTGTCTTAATGAAAAATGTAAAAAAATACAAGTTTAAATCAATAATAAGAATATAAAACCCTTTAAGGCGGGTAATAAGTCTTTTGAAGCCTTGAGTGACTATCAATGGTCTTTTCTTGTCAATCGATCGCTTTCACCTCACGTTTCTCAAGGTAAACATTCAATTACAATCTTTCTTAATGAAAAATGTAAAAAAATACAAGTTAAAATCAATAATGAGATTATAAAAGCCTTTAAGGCGAGTAATAAGGCTTTTGAAGCCATGAGTGACTCTAAAAGGCCTTTTCTTGTCAATCGATTGCTTTCACTTCACGTTTCTCAAGGTAAGTATTCAATTATAATATGTTTTAATGAAAAATGTAAAAAAATTCAACTTTAAATTAATAACGAGATTATAAAACCATTTAAAGAGGGGAATAAGGCTTTCGAAAGCAAGAGTGACTGTAAATGGACTTTTCTTGCCAATTGATGGCTTTCGCTTCACGTTTCCTGAGGTAAACATTCAATTACAATCTGTCTTAATGAAAAATGTAAAAAAATAGAAGTTAAAATCAATAATAAGATTCTAAAACCCTTTAAGGCGAGTAATAAGGCTTTTGAAGCCATTAGTGGCTATAAATGGCCTTTTCTTGTTAATCGATCGCTTTCACCTCACGTTTCTCAAGATAAACAGTCAATTTTAATCTGTTTTAATGAAAAATGTAAAAAAATTCAATTTAAAATTAATAACGAGATCATAAAACCATTTAAAGATGGGAATAAGGCTTTCGAAGGCATGAGTGACTGCAAATGGACTTTTCTTGTCAATGGATGGCTTTCGCTTCACGTTTCCTGAGGTAAACATTCAATTACAATCTGTCTTAATGAAAAATGTAAAAAAATGCAACTTAAAATCAATAATAATATTATAAAACCCTTTAAAGCGAGTAATAAGGCTTTATATGCCATGAGTGACTATAAATGGACTTTTCTTGTCAATCGATCACTTTCACTTCATGTTTCTCAAGGAAAACATTGAATTTTAATCTATTTTAATGAAAAATATAAAAATATTCAACTTTAAATTAATAACGAGATCATAAAACCATTTAAAGAGGGAAATAAAGCTTTCGAAGGCATGAGTGACTGGAAATGGACTTTTCTTGTCAATGGATAGCTTTCGCTTCACGTTTCCTGAGATAAACATTCAATTACAATCTGTCTTAATGAAAAACGTAAAAAAATACAAGTTAAAATCAATAATAAGATTATAAAACCCTTTAAAGCGAGTAATAAGGCTTTAGATGCCATGAGTGACTATAAATGGACTTTTCTTGTCATTCGATCACTTTCACTTCACGTTTCTCAAGGTAAACATTCAATTTTAATCTGTTTTAGTAAAATATGTAAAAAAATTGAACTTTATACTAATAACGAGATCATAAAACCATTTAAAGAGGGGAATCAGGCTTTCCAAGGCATGAGTGACTGCAAATCGACTTTTCTTGTCAATGCATAGCTTTCGCTTCGCGTTTCCTGAGATAAACATTCAATTACAATCTGTCTTAATGAAAAATGTAAAAAAATACAAGCTAAAATCAATAATAAGAATATAAAACCCTTTAAGGCAGGTAATAAGGCTTTTGAAGCCTTGAGTGACTATAAATGGCCTTTTCTTGTCAATCGATCGCTTTCACCTAAGGTTTCTCAAGGTAAACATTCAATTACAATCTGTCTTAATGAAAAATGTAAAAAAATACAAGTTGAAATCAATAATGAGATTATAAAAGCCTTTAAGGCGAGTAATAAGGCTTTTGAAGCCATGAGTGACTATAAAAGGCCTTTTCTTGTCAATCGATTGCTTTCACTTCACGTTTCTCAAGGTAAATTTTCAATTATAATATGCTTTAATGAAAAATGTAAAAAAATTCAACTTTAAATTAATAACGAGATTATAAAACCATTTAAAGATGGGAATAAGGCTTTCGAAGGCAAGAGTGACTGTAAATAGACTTTTCTTGCCAATTGATGGCTTTCGCTTCACGTTTCCTAAGGTAAACATTCAATTACAATCTGTCTTAATGAAAAATGTAAAAAAATACAAGTTAAAATCAATAATAAGATTATAAAACCCTTTAAGGCGAGTAATAAGGCTTTTGAAGCCATTAGTGGCTATAAATGGCCTTTTCTTGTCAATCGATCGCTTTCACCTCACGTTTCTCAAGGTAAACAGTCAATTTTAATCTGCTTTAATGAAAAATGTAAAAAAATTCAATTTAAAATTAGTAACGAGAATATAAAACCATTTAAAGAGGGAATAAGGCTTTCGAAGGCATGAGTGACTGCAAATTGACTTTTCTTGTCAATGGATGGCTTTCGCTACACGTTTCTCAAGGTAAACATTCAATTACCATATGTCTTAATGAAAAATGTAAAAAAATACAAGTTAAAATCAATAATAAGATTATAAAACCCTTTAAGGCGAGTAATAAGGCTTTTGAAGCCATGAGTGACTATAAATGGCCTTTTATTGTCAATCGATCACTTCCACTTCACATTTCCCAAGGCAAACATTCAATTTTAATCGATTTTAATGAAAAATGTTAAACAATTAAACTTTAAATTAATAACGAGATCATAAAACCATTTGAAGAGGGGAATAAGGCTTTCGAAGGCATGAGTGACTGCAAATGGACTTTTCTTGTCAATGGATAGCTTTCGCTTCACGTTTCCTGAGATAAACATTCAATTACATTCTGTCTTAACGAAAAATGTAAAAAAATACAAGTTAAAATCAATAATAAGATTATAAAACCCTTTAAAGCGAGTAATAAGGCTTTAGATGCTATGAGTGACTATAAATGGACTTTTCTTGTCAATCGATCACTTTCACTTCACGTTTCTCAAGGCAAACATTCAATTTTAATCTGTTTTAGTAAAAAATGTAAAAAAATTCAACTTTAAATTAATAACGAGATGATAAAACCATTTAAAAAGGGGAATCAGGCTTTCCAAGGCATGAGTGACTGCAAATGGACTTTTCTTTTCAATGGATGGCTTTTGCTTCACGTTTCTCATGGTAAATATTCAATTACAATCTGTCTTAATGAAAAATGTAAAAAAATACAAGTTAAAATCAATAATAAGATTATAAAACCCTTTAAAGCGAGTAATAAGGCTTTAGATGCCATGAGTTACTATAAATGGACTTTTCTTGTCAATCGATCACTTTCTTTTCATGTTTCGCAAGGCAAACATTCAATTTTAATCGGTTTTAATGAAAAATGTAAAAAAATTGAACTTTAAATTAATAACGAGATCATAAAACCATTTAAAGATGGGAATAAGGCTTTCGAAGGCATGAGTGACTGCAAATGGACTTTTCTTGTCAATGGATGGCTTTCGATTCATGTTTCCCGAGGTAAACATTCAATTACAATCTGTCTTAATGAAAAATGTAAAAAAATACAACTTAAAATCAACAATAAGATTATAAAACCCTTTAAAGCGAGTAATAAGGCTTTATATGCCATGAGTGACTGTAAATGGACTTTTCTTGTCAATCGATCACTTTCACTTCACGTTTCTCAAGGAAAACATTGAATTTTAATCTGTTTTAATGAAAAATGTAAAAAAATTCAACTTTAAATTAATAACAAGATCATAAAACCATTTAAAGAAGGGAATAAGGTTTTCGAAGGCATGAGTGACTACAAACGGACTTTTCTTGTCAATGGATAGCTTTCGCTTCACGTTTCCTGAGATAAACATTCAATTACAATCTGTCTTAATGAAAAACGTAAAAAAATACAAGTTAAAATCAATAATAAGATTATAAAACCCTTTAAAGCGAGTAATAAGGCTTTAGATGCCATGAGTGACTATAAATGGACTTTTCTTGTCATTCGATCACTTTCACTTCATGTTTCTCAAGGCAAAAATTCAATTTTAATCTGTTTTAGTGAAAAATGTAAAAAAATTGAACTTTCAATTAATAACGAGATCATAAAACCATTTAAAGAGGGGAATCAGGCTTTCCAAGGCATGAGTGACTGCAAATCGACTTTTCTTGTCAATGCATAGCTTTCGCTTCACGTTTCCTGAGATAAACATTCAATTACAATCTGTCTTAATGAAAACCGTAAAAAAATACAAGTTAAAATCAATAATAAGATTATAAAACTCTTTAAAGCGAGTAATAAGGCTTTAGATGCCATGAGTGACTATAAATGGACTTTTTTTGTCAATCGATCACTTTCACTTCACGTTTCTCAAGGAAAACATTGAATTTTAATCTGTTTTAATGAAAAATGTAAAAAAATTCAACTTTAAATTAATAACAAGATCATAAAACCATTTAAAGAAGGGAATAAGGTTTTCGAAGGCATGAGTGACTGCAAATGGACTTTTCTTGTCAATGGATAGCTTTCACTTCACGTTTCCTGAGATAAACATTCAATTACAATCTGTCTTAATGAAAAACGTAAAAAAATACAAGTTAAAATCAATAATAAGATTATAAAACCCTTTAAAGCGAGTAATAAGGCTTTAGATGCCATGAGTGACTATAAATGGACTTTTCTTGTCATTCGATCACTTTCACTTCATGTTTCTCAAGGCAAACATTCAATTTTAATCTGTTTTAGTGAAAAATGTAAAAAAATTGAACTTTCAATTAATAACGAGATCATAAAACCATTTAAAGAGGGGAATCAGGCTTTCCAAGGCATGAGTGACTGCAAATCGACTTTTCTTGTCAATGCATAGCTTTCGCTTCACGTTTCCTGAGATAAACATTCAATTACAATATGTCTTAATGAAAAATGTAAAAAAATACAAGTTTAAATCAATAATAAGAATATAAAACCCTTTAAAGCGGGTAATAAGGCTTTTGAAGCCTTGAGTGACTATAAATGGTCTTTTCTTCTGAATCGATCGCTTTCACCTCACGTTTCTCAAGGTAAACATTCAATTACAATCTGTCTTAATGAAAAATGTAAAACAATACAAGTTAAAATCAATAATAAGATTATAAAACCCTTTAAGGCGAGTAATAAGGCTTTTGAAGCCTTTAGTGGCTATAAATGGCCTTTTCTTGTCAATCGATCGCTTTCACCTCACGTTTCTCAAGGTAAAAAGTCGATTTTAATCTGTTTTAATGAAATATGTAAAAAAATTCAATTTAAAATTAATAACGAGATCATAAAACCATTTAAAGAGGGGAATAAGGCTTTCGAAAGCATGAGTGACTGCAAATTGACTTTTCTTGTCAATGGATGGCTTTCGCTACACGTTTCTCAAGGTAAACATTCAATTACCATATGTCTTAATGAAAAATGTAAAAAAATTCAATTTAAAATTAATAACGAGATCATAAAACCATTTTGAAGAGGGGAATAAGGCTTTCGAAGGCATGAGTGATTGCAAATGGACTTTTCTTGTCAATGGATAGCTTTCGCTTCATGTTTCCTGAGATAAACATTCAATTACAATCTGTCTTAATGAAAAATGTAAAAAAATACAAGTTAAAATCAATAATAAAATTATAAAACCCTTTAAAGCGAGTAATAAGGCTTTAGATGCCATGAGTGACTATAAATGGACTTTTCTTGTCAATCGATCACTTTCTTTTCATGTTTCCCAAGGCAAGCATTCAATTTTAATCGGTTTTAATGAAAAATGTAAAAAAATTGAACTTTAAATTAATAACGAGATCATAAAACCATTTAAAGATGGGAATAAGGCTTTCGAAGGCATGAGTGACTGCAAATAGACTTTTCTTGTCAATGGATGGCTTTCGCTTCACGTTTCCCGAGGGAAACATTCAATTACAATCTGTCTTAATGAAAAATGTAAAAAAATACAAGTTAAAATCAACAATAAGATTATAAAACCCTTTAAAGCGAGTAATAAGGCTTTATATGCCATGAGTGACTATAAATGGACTTTTCTTATCAATCGATCACTTTCACTTCACGTTTCTCAAGGAAAACATTGAATTTTAATCTGTTTTAAAGAAAAATGTAAAAAAATTCTACTTTAAATTAATAACAAGATCATAAAACCATTTAAAGAAGGGAATAAGGTTTTCGAAGGCATGAGTGACTACAAATGGACTTTTCTTGTCAATGGATAGCTTTCGCTTCACGTTTCCTGAGATAAACATTCAATTACAATCTGTCTTAATGAAAAACGTAAAAAAATACAAGTTAAAATCAATAATAAGATTATAAAACCCTTTAAAGCGAGTAATAAGGCTTTAGATGCCATGAGTGACTATAAATGGACTTTTCTTGTCATTCGATCACTTTCACTTCATGTTTCTCAAGGCAAACATTCAATTTTAATCTGTTTTAGTGAAAAATGTAAAAAAATTGAACTTTCAATTAATAACGAGATCATAAAACCATTTAAAGAGGGGAATCAGGCTTTCCAAGGCATGAGTGACTGCAAATCGACTTTTCTTGTCAATGCATAGCTTTCGCTTCACGTTTCCTGAGATAAACATTCAATTACAATCTGTCTTAATGAAAAATGTAAAAAAATACAAGTTAAAATCAATAATAAGAATATAAAACCCTTTAAGGCGGGTAATAAGGCTTTTGAAGCCTTGAGTGACTATAAATGGTCTTTTCTTGTCAATCGATCGCTTTCACCTCACGTTTCTCAAGGTAAACATTCAATTACAATCTGTCTTAATGAAAAATGTAAAAAAAGACAAGTTAAAATCAATAATGAGATTATAAAAGCCTTTAAGGCGAGTAATAAGGCTTTTGAAGCCATGAGTGACTATAAAAGGCCTTTTCTTGTCAATCGATTGCTTTCACTTCACGTTTCTCAAGGTAAATATTCAATTATAATATATTTTAATGAAAAATGTAAAAAAATTTAACCTTAAAATAATAACGAGATTATAAAACCATTTAGAGAGGGGAATAAGGCTTTCGAAGGCAAGAGTGACTGTAAATGGACTTTTCTTGCCAATTGATGGCTTTCGCTTCACGTTTCCTAAGGTAAACTTTCAATTACAATCTGTCTTAATGAAAAATGTAAAACAATACAAGTTAAAATCAATAATAAGATTATAAAACCCTTTAAGGCGAGTAATAAGGCTTTTGAAGCCATTAGTGGCTATAAATGGCCTTTTCTTGTCAATCGATCGCTTTCACCTCACGTTTCTCAAGGTAAACAGTCGATTTTAATCTGTTTTAATGAAATATGTAAAAAAATTCAATTTAAAATTAATAACGAGATCATAAAACCATTTAAAGAGGGGAATAAGGCTTTCGAAAGCATGAGTGACTGCAAATTGACTTTTCTTGTCAATGGATGGCTTTCGCTACACGTTTCTCAAGGTAAACATTCAATTACCATATGTCTTAATGAAAAATGTAAAAAAATTCAATTTAAAATTAATAACGAGATCATAAAACCATTTTGAAGAGGGGAATAAGGCTTTCGAAGGCATGAGTGATTGCAAATGGACTTTTCTTGTCAATGGATAGCTTTCGCTTCACGTTTCCTGAGATAAACATTCAATTACAATCTGTCTTAATGAAAAATGTAAAAAAATACAAGTTAAAATCAACAATAAGATTATAAAACCCTTTAAAGCGAGTAATAAGGCTTTAGATGCCATGACTGACTATAAATGGACTTTACTTGTCAATCGATCACTTTCACTTCACGTTTCTCAAGGAAAACATTCAATTTTAATCTGTTTTAGTGAAAAATGTAAAAAAAATTCAACTTTAAATTAATAACGAGATCATAAAACCATTTAAAAAGGGGAATCAGGCTTTTCAAGGCATGAGTGACTGCAAATGGACTTTTCTTGTCAATGGATAGCTTTCGCTTCACGTTTCCAAAGATAAATATTCAATTACAATCTGTCTTAATGAAAAATGTAAAAAAATACAAGTTAAAACCAATAATAAGATTATAAAACCCTTTAAGGCGAGTAGTAAGGCTTTTGAAGCCATGAGTGACTATAAATGGCTTTTTCTTGTCAATCGATCGCTTTCACCTCACGTTTCTCTAGGTAAACAGTCAATTTTAATCTGTTTTAATGAAAAATGTAAAAAAATTCAAATTAAAATTAATAACGAGATCATAAAACCATTTAAAGAGGGGAATAAGGCTTTCGAAGGCATGAGTGATTGCAAATGGACTTTTCTTTTCAATGGATGGCTTTTGCTTCACGTTTCTCATGGTAAATATTCAATTACAATCTGTCTTAATGAAAAATGTAAAAAAATACAAGTTAAAATCAATAATAAAATTATAAAACCCTTTAAAGCGAGTAATAAGGCTTTAGATGCCATGAGTGACTATAAATGGACTTTTCTTGTCAATCGATCACTTTCTTTTCATGTTTCCCAAGGCAAACATTCAATTTTAATCGGTTTTAATGAAAAATGTAAAAAAATTGAACTTTAAATTAATAACGAGATCATAAAACTATTTAAAGATGGGAATAAGGCTTTCGAAGGCATGAGTGACTGCAAATGGACTTTTCTTGTCAATGGATGGCTTTCGCTTCACGTTTCCTGAGGTAAACATTCAATTACAATCTGTCTTAATGAAAAATGTAAAAAAATACAAGTTAAAATCAACAATAAGATTATAAAACCCTTTAAAGCGAGTAATAAGGCTTTAGATGCCATAAGTGACTATAAATGGACTTTTCTTGTCATTCGATCACTTTCACTTCACGTTTCTCAAGGAAAACATTGAATTTTAATCTGTTTTAATGAAAAATGTAAAAAAATTCAACTTTAAATTAATAACGAGATCATAAAACCATTTAAAGAAGGGAATAAGGTTTTCGAAGGCATGAGTGACTGCAAATGGACTTTTCTTGTCAATGGATAGCTTTCGCTTCACGTTTCCTGAGATAAACATTCAATTACAATCTATCTTAATGAAAAACGTAAAAAAATACAAGTTAAAATCAATAATAAGATTATAAAACCCTTTAAAGCGAGTAATAAGGCTTTAGATGACATGAGTGACTATAAATGGACTTTTCTTGTCATTCGATCACTTTCACTTCACGTTTCTCAAGGAAAACATTCAATTTTAATCTGTTTTAGTGAAAAATGTAAAAAAATTGAACTTTCAATTAATAACGAGATCATAAAACCATTTAAAGAGGGGAATCAGGCTTTCGAAGGCATGAGTGACTGCAAATGGACTTTTCTTGTCAATGGATAGCTTTCGCTTCACGTTTCCTGAGATAAACATTCAATTACAATCTATCTTAATGAAAAACGTAAAAAAATACAAGTTAAAATCAATAATAAGATTATAAAACCCTTTAAAGCGAGTAATAAGGCTTTAGATGCCATGAGTGACTATAAATGGACTTTTCTTGTCATTCGATCACTTTCACTTCATGTTTCTCAAGGCAAACATTCAATTTTAATCTGTTTTAGTGAAAAATGTAAAAAAATTGAACTTTCAATTAATAACGAGATCATAAAACCATTTAAAGAGGGGAATCAGGCTTTTCAAGGCATGAGTGACTGCAAATCGACTTTTCTTGTCAATGCATAGCTTTCGCTTCACGTTTCCTGAGATAAACATTCAATTACAATCTGTCTTAATGAAAAATGTAAAAAAATACAAGTTAAAATCAATAATAAGAATATAAAACCCTTTAAGGCGGGTAATAAGGCTTTTGAAGCCTTGAGTGACTATAAATGGTCTTTTCTTGTCAATCGATCGCTTTCACCTCACGTTTCTCAAGGTAAACATTCAATTACAATCTGTCTTAATGAAAAATTTAAAAAACTACAAGTTAAAATCAATAATGAGATAATAAAAGCCTTTAAGGCGAGTAATAAGGCTTTTGAAGCCATGAGTGACTATAAAAGGCCTTTTCTTGTCAATCGATTGCTTTCACTTCACGTTTCTCAAGGTAAATATTCAATTATAATATGTTTTAATGAAAAATGTAAAAAAATTCAACCTTAAATTAATAACGAGATTCTAAAACCATTTAGAGAGGGGAATAAGGCTTTCGAAGGCAAGAGTGACTGTAAATGGACTTTTCTTGCCAATTGATGGCTTTCGCTTCACGTTTCCTAAGGTAAACATTCAATTACAATCTGTCTTAATGAAAAATGTAAAACAATACAAGTTAAAATCAATAATAAGATTATAAAACCCTTTAAGGCGAGTAATAAGGCTTTTGAAGCCATTAGTGGCTATAAATGGCCTTTTCTTGTCAATCGATCGCTTTCACCTCACGTTTCTCAAGGTAAACAGTCGAATTTTATCTGTTTTAATGAAATATGTAAAAAAATTCAATTTAAAATTAATAATGAGATCATAAAACCATTTAAAGAGGGGAATAAGGCTTTCGAAAGCATGAGTGACTGCAAATTGACTTTTCTTGTCAATGGATGGCTTTCGCTACACGTTTCTCAAGGTAAACATTCAATTACCATATGTCTTAATGAAAAATGTAAAAAAATTCAATTTAAAATTAATAACGAGATCATAAAACCATTTTGAATAGGGGAATAAGGCTTTCGAAGGCATGAGTGATTGCAAATGGACTTTTCTTGTCAATGGATAGCTTTCGCTTCACGTTTCCTGAGATAAACATTCAATTACAATCTGTCTTAATGAAAAATGTAAAAAAATAGAAGTTAAAATCAACAATAAGATTATAAAACCCTTGAAAGCGAGTAATAAGGCTTTAGATGCCATGACTGACTATAAATGGACTTTACTTGTCAATCGATCACTTTCACTTCACGTTTCTCAAGGAAAACATTCAATTTTAATCTGTTTTAGTGAAAAATGTAAAAAAATTCAACTTTAAATTAATAACGAGATCATAAAACCATTTAAAAAGGGGAATCAGGCTTTCCAAGGCATGAGTGACTGCAAATGGACTTTTCTTGTCAATGGATAGCTTTCGCTTCACGTTTCCAAAGATAAATATTCAATTACAATCTGTCTTAATGAAAAATGTAAAAAAATACAAGTTAAAACCAATAATAAGATTATAAAACCCTTTAAGGCGAGTAGTAAGGCTTTTGAAGCCATGAGTGACTATAAATGGCTTTTTCTTGTCAATCGATCGCTTTCACCTCACGTTTCTCTAGGTAAACAGTCAATTTTAATCTGTTTTAATGAAAAATGTAAAAAAATTCAAATTAAAATTAATAACGAGATCATAAAACCATTTAAAGAGGGGAATAAGGCTTTCGAAGGCATGAGTGATTGCAAATGGACTTTTCTTTTCAATGGATGGCTTTTGCTTCACGTTTCTCATGGTAAATATTCAATTACAATCTGTCTTAATGAAAAATGTAAAAAAATACAAGTTAAAATCAATAATAAAATTATAAAACCCTTTAAAGCGAGTAATAAGGCTTTAGATGCCATGAGTGACTATAAATAGACTTTTCTTGTCAATCGATCACTTTCTTTTCATGTTTCCCAAGGCAAACATTCAATTTTAATCGGTTTTAATGAAAAATGTAAAAAAATTGAACTTTAAATTAATAACGATATCATAAAACTATTTAAAGATGGGAATAAGGCTTTCGAAGGCATGAGTGACTGCAAATGGACTTTTCTTGTCAATGGATGGCTTTCGCTTGACGTTTCCCGAGGTAAACATTCAATTACAATCTGTCTTAATGAAAAATGTAAAAAAATACAAGTTAAAATCAACAATAAGATTATAAAACCCTTTAAAGCGAGTAATAAGGCTTTAGATGCCATGAGTGACTATAAATGGACTTTTCTTGTCATTCGATCACTTTCACTTCACGTTTCTCAAGGAAAACATTGAATTTTAATCTGTTTTAATGAAAAATGTAAAAAAATTCAACTTTAAATTAATAACGAGATCATAAAACCATTTAAAGAAGGGAATAAGGTTTTCGAAGGCATGAGTGACTGCAAATGGACTTTTCTTGTCAATGGATAGCTTTCGCTTCACGTTTCCTGAGATAAACATTCAATTACAATCTATCTTAATGAAAAATATAAAAAAATACAAGTTAAAATCAATAATTAGATTATAAAACCCTTTAAAGCGAGTAATAAGGCTTTAGATGCCATGACTGACTATAAATGGACTTTACTTGTCATTCGATCACTTTCACTTCACGTTTCTCAAGGCAAACATTCAATTTTAATCTGTTTTAGTGAAAAATGTAAAAAAATTCATTTTTAAATTAATAACGAGATCATAAAACCATTTAAAAAGGGGAATCAGGCTTTCCAAGGCATGAGTGACTGCAAATGGACTTTTCTTGTCAATGGATAGCTTTCGCTTCACGTTTCCAAAGATAAATATTCAATTACAATCTGTCTTAATGAAAAATGTAAAAAAATACAAGTTAAAACCAATAATAAGATTATAAAACCCTTTAAGGCGAGTAGTAAGGCTTTTGAAGCCATGAGTGACTATAAATGGCTTTTTCTTGTCAATCGATCGCTTTCACCTCACGTTTCTCTAGGTAAACAGTCAATTTTAATCTGTTTTAATGAAAAATATAAAAAAATTCAAATTAAAATTAATAACGAGATCATAAAACCATTTAAAGAGGGGAATAAGGCTTTCGAAGGCATGAGTGATTGCAAATGGACTTTTCTTTTCAATGGATGGCTTTTGCTTCACGTTTCTCATGGTAAATATTCAATTACAATCTGTCTTAATGAAAAATGTAAAAAAATACAAGTTAAAATCAATAATAAGATTATAAAAGCCTTTAAAGCGAGTAATAAGGCTTTAGATGCCATGAGTGACTATAAATGGACTTTTCTTGTCAATCGATCACTTTCTTTTCATGTTTCGCAAGGCAAACATTCAATTTTAATCGGTTTTAATGAAAAATGTAAAAAAATTGAACTTTAAATTAATAACGAGATCATAAAACCATTTAAAGATGGGAATAAGGCTTTCGAAGGCATGAGTGACTGCAAATGGACTTTTCTCTTCAATGGATGGCTTTCGCTTCACGTTTCCCGAGGTAAACATTCAATTACAATCTGTCTTAATGAAAAATGTAAAAAAATACAACTTAAAATCAACAATAAGATTATAAAACCCTTTAAAGCGAGTAATAAGACTTTATATGCCATGAGTGACTATAAATGGACTTTTCTTGTCAATCGATCACTTTCACTTCACGTTTCTCAAGGAAAACATTGAATTTTAATCTGTTTTAATGAAAAATGTAAAAAAATTCAACTTTAAATTAATAACGAGATCATAAAACCATTTAAAGAAGGGAATAAGGTTTTCGAAGGCATGAGTGACTGCAAATGGACTTTTCTTGTCAATGAATAGCTGTCGCTTCACGTTTCCTGAGATAAACATTCAATTACAATCTGTCTTAATGAAAAACGTAAATAGATACAAGTTAAAATCAATAATAAGATTATAAAACCCTTTAAAGCGAGTAATAAGGCTTTAGATGCCATGAGTGACTATAAATGGACTTTTCTTGTCATTCGATCACTTTCACTTCATGTTTCTCAAGGCAAACATTCAATTTTAATCTGTTTTAGTGAAAAATGTAAAAAAATTGAACTTTCAATTAATAACGAGATCATAAAACCATTTAAAGAGGGGAATCAGGCTTTTCAAGGCATGAGTGACTGCAAATCGACTTTTCTTGTCAATGCATAGCTTTCGCTTCACGTTTCCTGAGATAAACATTCAATTACAATCTGTCTTAATGAAAAATGTAAAAAAATACATGTTTAAATCAATAATAAGAATATAAAACCCTTTAAGGCGGGTAATAAGGCTTTTGAAGCCTTGAGTGACTATAAATGGTCTTTTCTTGTCAATCGATCGCTTTCACCTCACGTTTCTCAAGGTAAACATTCAATTACAATCTGTCTTAATGAAAAATGTAAAAAAAGACAAGTTAAAATCAATAATGAGATTATAAAAGCCTTTAAGGCGAGTAATAAGGCTTTTGAAGCCATGAGTGACTATAAAAGGCCTTTTCTTGTCAATCGATTGCTTTCACTTCACGTTTCTCAAGGTAAATATTCAATTATAATATGTTTTAATGAAAAATGTAAAAACATTCAACCTTAAATTAATAACGAGATTATAAAACCATTTAGAGAGGGGAATAAGGCTTTCGAAGGCAAGAGTGACTGTAAATGGACTTTTCTTGCCAATTGATGGCTTTCGCTTCACGTTTCCTAAGGTAAACATTCAATTACAATCTGTCTTAATGAAAAATGTAAAACAATACAAGTTAAAATCAATAATAAGATTATAAAACCCTTTAAGGCGAGTAATAAGGCTTTTGAAGCCATTAGTGGCTATAAATGGCCTTTTCTTGTCAATCGATCGCTTTCACCTCACGTTTCTCAAGGTAAACAGTCGATTTTAATCTGTTTTGATGAAATATGTAAAAAAATTCAATTTAAAATTAATAACGAGATCATAAAACCATTTAAAGAGGGGAATAAGGCTTTCGAAAGCATGAGTGACTGCAAATTGACTTTTCTTGTCAATGGATGGCTTTCGCTACACGTTTCTCAAGGTAAACATTCAATTACCATATGTCTTAATGAAAAATGTAAAAAAATTCAATTTAAAATTAATAACGAGATCATAAAACCATTTTGAATAGGGGAATAAGGCTTTCGAAGGCATGAGTGATTGCAAATGGACTTTTCTTGTCAATGGATAGCTTTCGCTTCACGTTTCCTGAGATAAACATTCAATTACAATCTGTCTTAATGAAAAATGTAAAAAAATAGAAGTTAAAATCAACAATAAGATTATAAAACCCTTGAAAGCGAGTAATAAGGCTTTAGATGCCTTGACTGACTATAAATGGACTTTACTTGTCAATCGATCACTTTCACTTCACGTTTCTCAAGGAAAACATTCAATTTTAATCTGTTTTAGTGAAAAATGTAAAAAAATTCAACTTTAAATTAATAACGAGATCATAAAACCATTTAAAAAGGGGAATCAGGCTTTCCAAGGCATGAGTGACTGCAAATGGACTTTTCTTGTCAATGGATAGCTTTCGCTTCACGTTTCCAAAGATAAATATTCAATTACAATCTGTCTTAATGAAAAATGTAAAAAAATACAAGTTAAAACCAATAATAAGATTATAAAACCCTTTAAGGCGAGTAGTAAGGCTTTTGAAGCCATGAGTGACTATAAATGGCTTTTTCTTGTCAATCGATCACTTTCACCTCACGTTTCTCTAGGTAAACAGTCAATTTTAATCTGTTTTAATGAAAAATGTAAAAAAATTCAAATTAAAATTAATAACGAGATCATAAAACCATTTAAAGAGGGGAATAAGGCTTTCGAAGGCATGAGTGATTGCAAATGGACTTTTCTTTTCAATGGATGGCTTTTGCTTCACGTTTCTCATGGTAAATATTCAATTACAATCTGTCTTAATGAAAAATGTAAAAAAATACAAGTTAAAATCAATAATAAAATTATAAAACCCTTTAAAGCGAGTAATAAAGCTTTAGATGCCATGAGTGACTATAAATGGACTTTTCTTGTCAATCGATCACTTTCTTTTCATGTTTCCCAAGGCAAACATTCAATTTTAATCGGTTTTAATGAAAAATGTAAAAAAATTGAACTTTAAATTAATAACGAGATCATAAAACCATTTAAAGATGGGAATAAGGCTTTCGAAGGCATGAGTGACTGCAAATGGACTTTTCTTGTCAATGGATGGCTTTCGCTTAACGTTTCCCGAGGTAAACATTCAATTACAATCTGTCTTAATGAAAAATGTAAAAAAATACAAGTTAAAACCAATAATAAGATTATAAAACCCTTTAAGGCGAGTAGTAACGCTTTTGAAGCCATGAGTGACTATAAATGGCTTTTTCTTGTCAATCGATCGCTTTCACCTCACGTTTCTCTAGGTAAACAGTCAATTTTAATCTGTTTTAATGAAAAATGTAAAAAAATTCAAATTAAAATTAATAACGAGATCATAAAACCATTTAAAGAGGGGAATAAGGCTTTCGAAGGCATGAGTGATTGCAAATGGACTTTTCTTTTCAATGGATGGCTTTTGCTTCACGTTTCTCATGGTAAATATTCAATTACAATCTGTCTTAATGAAAAATGTAAAAAAATACAAGTTAAAATCAATAATAAAATTATAAAACCCTTTAAAGCGAGTAATAAGGCTTTAGATGCCATGAGTGACTATAAATGGACTTTTCTTGTCAATCGATCACTTTCTTTTCATGTTTCCCAAGGCAAACATTCAATTTTAATCGGTTTTAATGAAAAATGTAAAAAAATTGAACTTTAAATTAATAACGAGATCATAAAACCATTTAAAGATGGGAATAAGGCTTTCGAAGGCATGAGTGACTGCAAATGGACTTTTCTTGTCAATGGATGGCTTTCGCTTGACGTTTCCCGAGGTAAACATTCAATTACAATCTGTCTTAATGAAAAATGTAAAAAAATACAAGTTAAAACCAATAATAAGATTATAAAACCCTTTAAGGCGAGTAGTAATGCTTTTGAAGCCATGAGTGACTATAAATGGCTTTTTCTTGTCAATCGATCGCTTTCACCTCACGTTTCTCTAGGTAAACAGTCAATTTTAATCTGTTTTAATGAAAAATGTAAAAAAATTCAAATTAAAATTTATAACGAGATCATAAAACCATTTAAAGAGGGGAATAAGGCTTTCGAAGGCATGAGTGATTGCAAATGGACTTTTCTTTTCAATAGATGGCTTTTGCTTCACGTTTCTCAAGGTAAATATTCAATTACAATCTGTCTTAATGAAAAAATGTAAAGAATACAAGTTAAAATCATTAATAAGATTATAAAACCCTTTAAAGCGAGTAATAAGGCTTTAGATGCCATGAGTGACTATAAATGGACTTTTCTTGTCAATCGATCACTTTCTTTTCACGTTTCCCAAGGCAAACTTTCAATTTTAATCGGTTTTAATGAAAAATGTAAAAAAATTGAACTTTAAATTAATAACGAGATCATAAAACCATTTAAAGATGAGAATAAGGCTTTCGAAGGCATGAGTGACTACAAATGGACTTTTCTTGTCAATGGATGGCTTTCGCTTCACGTTTCCCGAGGTAAACATTCAATTACAATCTGTCTTAATGAAAAATGTAAAAAAATACAACTTAAAATCAATAATAATATTATAAAACCCTTTAAAGCGAGTAATAAGGCTTTATATGCCATGAGTGACTATAAATGGACTTTTCTTGTCATTCGATCACTTTCACTTCAGGTTTCTCAAGGCAAACATTCAATTTTAATCTATTTTAGTGAAAAATGTAAAAAAATTCAACTTTAAATTAATAACGAGATCATAAAACCATTTAAAAAGGGGAATTAGGCTTTCCAAGGCATGAGTGACTGCAAATGGACTTTTCTTGCCAATTGATGGCTTTCGCTTCACGTTTCCTGAGGTAAACATTCAATTACAATCTGTCTTAATGAAAAATGTAAAAAAATACAAGTTAAAATCAATAATAAGATTATAACACCCTTTAAGGCGAGTAATAAGGCTTTTGAAGCCATTAGTGGCTATAAATGGTGTTTTCTTGCCAATCGATTGCTTTCACCTCACGTTTCTCAAGGTAAACAGTCAATTTTAATCTGTTTTAATGAAATATATAAAAAAATTCAATTTAAAATTAATAACGAGATCATAAAACCATTTAAAGAGGGGAATAAGGCTTTCGAAAGTATGAGTGACTACAAATTGACTTTTCTTGTCAATGGATGGCTTGCGCTACACGTTTCTCAAGGTAAACATTCAATTACAATATGTCTTAATGAAAAATGTAAAAAAATACAAGTTAAAATCAATAATAAGATTATAAAACCCTTTAAGGCGAGTAATAAGGCTTTTGAAGCCATGAGTGACTATAAATGGCCTTTTATTGTCAATGGATCACTTTCACTTCACGTTTCCCATGGCAAACATTCAATTTTAATCGGTTTTAATTAAAAATGTTAAACAATTAAACTTTAAATGAATAACGAGATCATAAAACCATTTAAAGAGGGGAATAAGGCTTTCGAAGGCATGAGTGCCTGCAAATGGACTTTTCTTGTCAATGGATAGCTTTCGCTTCACATTTCCTGAGATAAACATTCAATTACAATCTGTCTTAATGAAAAATGTAAAAAAATACAAGTTAAAATCAATAATAAGATTATAAAACCCTTTAAAGCGAGTAATAAGGCTTTAGATGCCATGAGTGACTATAAATGGACTTTTCTTGTCAATCGATCACTTTCACTTCACGTTTCTCAAGGCAAACATTCAATTTTAATCTGTTTTAGTAAAAAATGTAAAAAAATTCAACTTTAAATTAATAACGAGATCATAAAACCATTTGAAAAGGGGAATCAGGCTTTCCAAGGCATAAGTGACTGCAAATGGACTTTTCTTGTCAATGGATAGCTTTCGCTTCACGTTTCCAAAGATAAATATTCAAGTACAATCTGTCTTAATGAAAAATGTAAAAAAAATACAAGTTAAAACCAATAATAAGATTATAAAACCCTTTAAGGCGAGTAGTAAGGCTTTTGAAGCCATCAGTGACTATAAATGGCCTTTTCTTGTCAATCGATCACTTTCACCTCACGTTTCTCTAGGTAAACAGTCAATTTTAATCAGTTTTAAAGAAAAATGTAAAAAAATTCAATTTAAAATTAATAACGAGATCATAAAACCATTTAAAGAGGGGAATAAGGCTTTCGAAGGCATGAGTGACTGCAAATGGACTTTTCTTTACAATGGATGGCTTTTTCTTCATGTTTCCCGAGGTAAATATTCAATTACAATCTGTCTTAATGAAAAATGTAAAAAAATACAAGTTAAAATCAATAATAAGATTATAAAACCCTTTAAATCGAGTAATAAGGGTTTAGATTCCATGAGTGACTATAAATGGACTTTTCTTGTCAATCGATCACTTTCTTTTCACGTTTCCTAAGGCAAACATTCAATTTTAATCGGTTTTAATGAAAAATGTAAAAAAAATTAAATTTAAATTAATAACCAGATCATAAAACCTTTTAAAGATGGGAATAAGGCTTTCGAAGGCATGAGTGACTGCAAATGGACTTTTCTTGTCAATGGATGGCTTTCGCTTCACGTTTCTCGAGGTAAACATTCAATTACAATCTATCTTAATGAAAAATGCAAAAAAATACAACTTAAAATCAATAATAAGATTATAAAACCCTTTAAAGCGAGTAATAAGGCTTTTGATGCCATGAGTGACTGTAAATGGACTTTTCTTGTCAATCGATCACTTTCACTTCACGTTTCCCAAGGCAAACATTCAATTTTAATCTGTTTTAATGAAAAATCTAAAAAAATTCAACTTTAATTAAATAACGAGATTATAAAACCATTTAAAGAAGGGAATAAGGCTTTCGAAGGCATGAGTGACTGCAAATGGACTTTTGTTGTCAATGGATAGCTTTCGCTTCACGTTTCCTGAGATAAACATTCAATTGCAATCTGTCTTAATGAAAAACATAAAAAAATACAAGTTAAAATCAATAATAAGATTATAAAACCCTTTAAAGCGAGTAATAAGGCTTTAGATGCCATGAGTGACTATAAATGGACTTTTCTTGTCATTCGATCACTTTCACTTCACGTTTCTCAAGGCAAACATTAAATTTTAATCTGTTTTAGTGAAAAATGTAAAAAAATTGAACTTTCAATTAATAACGAGATCATAAAACCATTTAAAGAGGGGAATCAAGCTTTCCAAGGCATGAGTGACTGCAAATCGACTTTTCTTGTCAATGCATAGCTTTCGCTTCACGTTTCCTGAGATAAACATTCAATTACAATCTGTCTTAATGAAAAATGTAAAAAAATACAAGTTAAAATCAATAATAAGAATATAAAACCCTTTCAGGCGGGTAACAAGACTTTTGAAGCCTTAGGTGACTATAAATGGCCTTTTCTTGTCAATCGATCACTTTCAGCTCACGTTTCTCAAGGTAAACATTCAATTACAATCTGTCTTAATTAAAAATGCAAAAAAATACAAGTTAAAATCAATAATGAGATTATAAAAGCCTTTAAGGCGAGTAATAAGGCTTTTGAAGCCATGAGTGACTATAAAAGGCCTTTTCTTGTCAATCGATTGCTTTCACTTCACGTTTCTCAAGGTAAATATTCAATTATAATATGTTTTAATGAAAAATGTAAAAAAATTGAACTTTAAATTAATAACGAGATTATAAAACCATTTAAAGAGGGGAATAAGGCTTTCGAAGGCAAGAGTGACTGTAAATGGACTTTTCTTGCCAATTGACGGCTTTCGCTTCACGTTTCTTGAGGTAAACATTCAATTACAATCTGTCTTAATGAAAAATGTAAAAAAATACAAGTTAAAATCAATAATAAGATTATAAAACCCTTTAACGCGAGTAATAAGGTTTTTGAAGCCATTAGTGGCTATAAATGGCCTTTTCTTGTCAATCGATCGCTTTCACCTCACGTTTCTCAAGGTAAACAGTCGATTTTAATCTGTTTTAATGAAATATGTAAAAAAATTCAATTTAAAATTAATAACGAGATCATAAAACCATTTAAAGAGGGGAATAAGGCTTTCGAAAGTATGAGTGACTGCAAATGGACTTTTCTTGTCAATGGATGGCTTTCGCTACACGTTTCTCAAGGTAAACATTCAATTACAATCTGTTTTAATGAAAAATGTAAAAAAATACAAGTTAAAATCAATAATAAGATTATCAAACCCTTTAAGGCGAGTAATAAGGCTTTTGAAGCCATGAGTGACTATAAATGCCATTTTCTTGTCAATCGATCGCTTTCACTTCACGTTTCTCAAGGTAAACAGTCAATTTTAATTTGTTTTAGTGAAAAATGTAAAAAAATTCAATTTAAAATTAATAACGAGATCATAAAACCATTGAAGGAGGGGAATAAGGCTTTCGAAGGTATGAGTGACTGCAAATGGACTTTTCTTATCAATGGATGGCTTTCGCTTCACGTTTCTCGGGGTAAACATTCAATTACAATCTGGCTTAATGAAAAATGTAAAAAAATACAAGTTAAAATCAATAATAAGATTATAAAACCCTTTAAGGCGAGTAATAAGGTTTTTGAAGCCATGAGTGACTATAAATGGCCTTTTCTTGTCAATCGATCGCTTTCACCGCACGTTTCTCAAGGTAAACAGTCAATTTTAATCTGTTTTAATGAAAAATGTAAAAAAATTCAGTTTAAAATTAATAACGAGATCATAAAACCGTTTATAGAGGGCAATAAGGCTTTCGAAGGCATGAGTGACTGCAAATGGACTTTTTTTTTCAATGGATGGCTTTCGCTTCACGTTTCCCGAGGTAAATATTCAATTACAATCTGTCTTAATGAAAAATGTAAAAAAATTCAAGTTAAAATCAATAATAAGATTATAAAACCCTTTAAAGCGAGTAATAAGGCTTTAATGCCATGAGTGACTATAAATGGACTTTTCTTATCAATCGATCACTTTATCTTCACGTTTCCCAAGGCAAACATTCAATTTTAATCAGTTTTAATGAAAAATATAAAAAAATTTAACTTTAAATTAGTAAGTAGATCACGAAACCATTTAAAGATGGGAATAAAGCTTTCGAAGGCAGGAGTGACTGCAAATGGACTTTTCTTGTCAATGGATGGCTTTTGCTTCACGTTTCTCAAGGTAAACATTCAATTACAATCTGTCTTAATGAAAAATCGAAAAAAATACAACTTAAAATCAGTAATAAGATTATTAAACCCTTTAAAGCGTGTAATAAGGCTTTAGATGCCATGAGTGACTATAAATGGACTTTTCTTGTCAATCGATCACTTTCGCTTCACGTTTCTCAAGGCAAACATTCAATTTTAATATGTTTTAATGAAAAATGTAAACAAATTCAACTTTAAATTAATAACGAGATCATAAAACCATTTAAAAAGGGGAATAAGGCTTTCCAAGGCATGAGTGACTGTAAATGGACTTTTTTTGTCAATGGATAGCTTTCGCTTCACGTTTCTTGAGATAAACATTCAATTACAATCTGTCTTATTGAAAAATATAAAAAAATTCAACTTTAAATTAATAACGAGATTATAAAACCATTTAAAGAGGGGAATAAGGCTTTCGAAGGCATGTGTGACTGCAAATAGACTTTTCTTGTCAATGGATGGCTTTCGCTTCACATTTCTCGAGGTAAACATTCAATTACAATCTGTCTTAATGAAAAATGTAAAAAAATACAAGTCAAAATTAATAATAAGATTACAAAACCCTTTAAGGCGAGTAATAAGGCTTTTGAAGCCATGAGTGACTATAAATGGCCTTTTCTTGTCAATCGATCGCTTTCACCTCACGTTTCTCAGGGTAAACTGTCAATTTTAATCTGTTTTAATGAAAAATGTAAAAAAATTCAATTTACAATTAATAACGTGATCATAAAACCATTTGAAGAGGGGAATAAGGCTTTCGAAGGCATGAGTGACTGCAAATGGACTTTTCTTGTCAATGGATGGCTTTCGCTTCACATTTCCCGTGGTAAACATTAAATTACAATCTGTCTTAATGAAAAATGTAAAGAAATACAAGTTAAAATTAATAATAAGATTATAAAACCCTTTGAGGCGAGTAAGAAGGCTTTTGAAGCTATGAGTGACTATAAATGAACTTATTTTGTCAATGGATGACTTTTGCTTCATGTTTCCCAAGGCAAACATTTAATTACAATATGTTTTAATAAAAAATATAAAAAAATACAAGTTAAAATCAATAATAAGATTATAAAACCCTTTAAAGCGAGTAATAAGGCTTTAATGCCATGAGTGACTATAAATGGACTTTTCTTGTCAATCGATCACTTTCTTTTCACGTTTCCCAAGGCAAACATTCAATTTTAATCGGTTTTAATGAAAAATATAAAAAAATTAAACTTTAAATTAATAACAAGATCACGAAACCATTTAAAGATGGGAATAAGGCTTTCGAAGGCATGAGTGACTGCAAATGGACTTTTCTTGTCAATGGATGGCTTTTGCTTCACGTTTCTCGAGGTAAACATTCAATTACAATCTGTCTTAATGAAAAATCGAAAAAAATACAACTTAAAATCAATAATAAGATTATTAAACCCTTTAAATCGAGTAATAAGGCTTTAGATGCCATGAGTGACTATAAATGGACTTTTCTTGTCAATCGATCACTTTCGCTTCACGTTTCTCAAGGCAAACATTCAATTTTAATATGTTTTAATGAAAAATGTAAAAAAATTCAACTTTAAATTAATAACGAGATCATAAAACCATTTAAAGAGGGGAATAAGGCTTTCCAAGGCATGAGTGACTGTAAATGGACTTTTTTTGTCAATGGATAGCTTTCGCTTCACGTTTCTTGAGATAAACATTCAATTACAATCTGTCTTATTGAAAAATGTAAAAAAATTCAACTTTAAATTAATAACGAGATTATAAAACCATTTAAAGAGGGGAATAAGGCTTTCGAAGGCATGTGTGACTGCAAATAGACTTTTCTTGTCAATGGATGGCTTTCGCTTCACATTTCTCGAGGTAAACATTCAATTACAATCTGTCTTAATGAAAAATGTAAAAAAATACAAGTTAAAATTAATAATAAGATTACAAAACCCTTTAAGACGAGTAATAAGGCTTTTGAAGCCATGAGTGACTATAAATGGCCTTTTCTTGTCAATCGATCGCTTTCACCTCACGTTTCTCAGGGTAAACTGTCAATTTTAATCTGTTTTAATGAAAAATGTAAAAAAATTCAATTTACAATTAATAACGTGATCATAAAACCATTTGAAGAGGGGAATAAGGCTTTCGAAGGCATGAGTGACTGCAAATGGACTTTTCTTTTCAATGGATGGCTTTCGCTTCACATTTCCCATGGTAAACATTCAATTACAATCTGTCTTAATGAAAAATATAAAGAAATACAAGTTAAAATTAATAATAAGATTATAAAACCCTTTGAGGCGAGTAATAAGGCTTTTGAAGCTATGAGTGACTATAAATGAACTTATTTTGTCAATGGATGACTTTTGCTTCATGTTTCCCAAGGCAAACATTTAATTACAATATGTTTTAATGAAAAATGTAAAAAAATACAAGTTAAAATCAATAATAAGATTATAAAACCCTTTAAAGCGAGTAATAAGGCTTTAATGCCATGAGTGACTATAAATGGACTTTTCTTGTCAATCGATCACTTTCTTTTCACGTTTCCCAAGGCAAACATTCAATTTTAATCGATTTTAATGAAAAATATAAAAAAATTAAACTTTAAATTAATAACGAGATCACGAAACCATTTAAAGATGGGAATAAGGCTTTCGAAGGCATGAGTGACTGCAAATGGACTTTTCTTGTCAATGGATGGCTTTTGCTTCACGTTTCTCGAGGTAAACATTCAATTACAATCTGTCTTAATGAAAAATCGAAAAAAATACAACTTAAAATCAATAATAAGATTATTAAACCCTTTAAATCGAGTAATAAGGCTTTAGATGCCATGAGTGACTATAAATGGACTTTTCTTGTCAATCGATCACTTTCGCTTCACGTTTCTCAAGGCAAACATTCAATTTTAATATGTTTTAATGAAAAATGTAAAAAAATTCAACTTTAAATTAATAACGAGATCGTAAAACCATTTAAAGAGGGGAATAAGGCTTTCCAAGGCATGAGTGACTGTAAATGGACTTTTTTTGTCAATGGATAGCTTTCGCTTCACGTTTCTTGAGATAGACATTCAATTACAATCTGTCTTATTGAAAAATGTAAAAAAATTCAACTTTAAATTAATAACGAGATTATAAAACCATTTAAAGAGGGGAATAAGGCTTTCGAAGGCATGTGTGACTGCAAATAGACTTTTCTTGTCAATGGATGGCTTTCGCTTCACATTTCTCGAGGTAAACATTCAATTACAATCTGTCTTAATGAAAAATGTAAAAAAATACAAGTTAAAATTAATAATAAGATTACAAAACCCTTTAAGACGAGTAATAAGGCTTTTGAAGCCATGAGTGACTATAAATGGCCTTTTCTTGTCAATCGATCGCTTTCACCTCACGTTTCTCAGGGTAAACTGTCAATTTTAATCTGTTTTAATGAAAAATGTAAAAAAGTTCAATTTACAATTAATAACGTGATCATAAAACCATTTGAAGAGGGGAATAAGGCTTTCGAAGGCATGAGTGACTGCAAATGGACCTTTCTTTTCAATGGATGGCTTTCGCTTCACATTTCCCATGGTAAACATTCAATTACAATCTGTCTTAATGAAAAATGTAAAGAAATACAAGTTAAAATTAATAATAAGATTATAAAACCCTTTGAGGCGAGTAATAAGGCTTTTGAAGCTATGAGTGACTATAAATGAACTTATTTTGTCAATGGATGACTTTTGCTTCATGTTTCCCAAGGCAAACATTTAATTACAATATGTTTTAATGAAAAATGTAAAAAAATACAAGTTAAAATCAATAATAAGATTATAAAACCCTTTAAAGCGAGTAATAAGGCTTTAATGCCATGAGTGACTATAAATGGACTTTTCTTGTCAATCGATCACTTTCTTTTCACGTTTCCCAAGGCAAATATTCAATTTTAATCGGTTTTAATGAAAAATATAAAAAAATTAAACTTTAAATTAATAACGAGATCATAAAACCATTTAAAGATTGGAATAAGGCTTTCAAAGGCATGAGTGACTGGAAATGGACTTTTCTTGTCAATGGATGGCTTTCGCTTCACGTTTCTCGAGGTAAACATTCAATTACAATCTATCTTAATGAAAAATGTAAAAAAATACAACTTAAAATCAATAATAAGATTATAAAACCCTTTAAAGCGAGTAATAAGGCTTTAGATGCTATGAGTGACTATAAATGGACTTTTCTTGTCAATCGATCACTTTCACTTCACGTTTCTCAAGGTAAACATTCAATTTTAATCTGTTTTAATGAAAAGTGTAAAAAAAATCAACTTTAAATTAATAACGAGATCATAAAACCATTTAAAGAGGGGAATAAGGCTTTCCAAGGCATGAGTGACTACAAATGGACTTTTTTTGTCAATGGATAGCTTTCGCTTCACGTTTCCTGAGATAAACATTCAATTACAATCTGTCTTAATGAAAAATGTAAAAAAATACAACTTAAAATCAATAATAAATTTATAAAACCTTTTAAAGCGAGTAATAAGGCTTTAGATGCCATGAGTGACTATAAATGGACTTTTCTTCTTAATCGATCACTTTCGCTTCACGTTTCCCAAGGAAAACATTCAATTTTAATCGGTTTTAATGAAAAATATAAAAAAATTCAACTTTAAATTACTAACGAGATCATAAAACCATTTAAAGATGGGAATAAGGCTTTCGAAGGCATGAGTGACTGCAAATGGGCTTTTCTTGTCAATGGATGGCTTTCGCTTCATGTTTCCCGAGGTAAACATTCAATTACAATCTGTCTTAATGAAAAATGTAAAAAAATACAACTTAAAATCAATAATAAGATTATAAAACCCTTTGAAGCGAGTAATAAGGCTTGAGATGCCATGAGTGACAATAAATGGACTTTTCTTGTCAATCGATCACTTTCACTTCAGGTTTCTCAAGGCAAACATTCAATTTGAATCTGTTTTAGTGAAAAATGTAAAAAAATTCAACTTTAAATTAATAACGAGATCATAAAATCATTTAAAGAGGGGAATCAGGCTTTCCAAGGCATGGGTGACTGCAAATGGACTTTTCTTGTCAAAGGATAGCTTTCGCTTCATGTTTCCTGAGATAAATATTCGATTACAATCTGTCTTAATGAAAAATTTTAAAAAATACAAGTTAAAATCAATAATAAGATTATAAAACCCTTTAAAGCGAGTAATAAGGCTTTTGATGCCATGAGTGAGTATAAATGGACTTTTCTTATCAATCGATCACTTTCACTTCACGTTTCCCAAGGCAAACATTCAATTTTAATCGGTTTTAATGAAAAATGTAAAAATATTCAACTTTAAATTAGTAACGAGATCATAAAACCATTTAAAGATGGGAATAAGGCTTTCGAAGGCATGTGTGACTGCAAATGGACTTTTCTTGTCAATGGATGGCTTTTGCTTCACGTTTCCAGAGGTAAACATTCAATTACAATCTGTCTTAATGAAAAATCTAAAAAAATACAACTTAAAATCAATAATAAGATTATAAAACCCTTTAAAGCGAGTAATAAGGCTTTAGATGCCATGAGCGACTATAAATGGACTTTTCTTGTCAATCGATCACTTTCACTTCACGTTTCTCAAGGAAAACATTCAATTTTAATCTGTTTTAATGAAAAATGTAAAAAAAATCAACTTTAAATTAATAACGAGATCATAAAACCTTTTAAAAATGGGAATAAGGCTTTCCAAGGCATGAGTGACTGTAAATAAACTTTTTTTGTCAACGGATAGCTTTCGCTTCACGTTTCCTGAGATAAACATTCAATTACAATCTGTCTTAATGAAAAATGTAAAAAAATTCAACTTTATATTAATAACGAGATTATAAAACCATTTAAAGAGGGGAATAAGGCTTTCGAAGGCATGTGTGACTGCAAATAGACTTTTCTTGTCAATGGATGGCTTTCGCTTCACATTTCCTGAGGTAAACATTCAATTACAATCTGTCTTAATGAAAAATGTAAAGAAATACAAGTTAAAATTAATTATAAGATTATAAAACCCTTTGAGGCGAGTAATAAGGCTTTTGAAGCTATGAGTGACTATAAATGAACTTATTTTGTCAATGGATGGCTTTTGCTTCATGTTTCCCAAGGCAAACATTTAATTACAATATGTTTTAATGAAAAATGTAAAAAAATACAAGTTAAAATCAATAATAAGATTATAAAACCCTTTAAAGCGAGTAATAAGGCTTTAATGCCATGAGTGACTATAAATGGACTTTTCTTGTCAATCGATCACTTTATCTTCACGTTTCCCAAGGCAAACATTCAATTTTAATCAGTTTTAATGAAAAATGTAAAAAAATTTAACTTTAAATTAGTAACGAGATCACGAAACCATTTAAAGATGGGAATAAGGCTTTCGAAGGCATGAGTGACTGCAAATGGACTTTTCTTGTCAATGGATGGCTTTTACTTCACGTTTCTCGAGGTAAACATTCAATTACAATCTGTCTTAATGAAAAATCAAAAAAAATACAACTTAAAATCAATATTAAGATTATTAAACCCTTTAAATCGAGTAATAAGGCTTTAGATGCCATGAGTGACTATAAATGGACTTTTCTTGTCAATCGATCACTTTCGCTTCACGTTTCTCAAGGCAAACATTCAATTTTAATATGTTTTAGTGAAAAATGTAAACAAATTCAACTTTAAATTAATAACGAGATCATAAAACCATTTAAAGAGGGGAATAAGGCTTTCCAAGGCATGAGTGACTGTAAATGGACTTTTTTTGTCAATGGATAGCTTTTGCTTCACGTTTCCTGAGATAAACATTCAATTACAATTTGTCTTATTGAAAAATGTAAAAAAATTCAACTTTAAATTAATAACGAGATTATAAAACCATTTAAAGAGGGGAATAAGGCTTTCGAAGGCATGTGTGACTGCAAATAGGCTTTTCTTGTCAATGGATGGCTTTCGCTTCACATTTCTCGAGGTAAACATTCAATTACAATCTGTCTTAATGAAAAATGTAAAAAAATACAAGTTAAAATTAATAATAAGATTACAAAACCCTTTAAGGCGAGTAATAAGGCTTTTGAAGCCATGAGTGACTATAAATGGCCTTTTCTTGTCAATCGATCGCTTTCACCTCACGTTTCTCAGGGTAAACGGTCAATTTTAATCTGTTTTAATGAAAAATGTAAAAAAATTCAATTTACAATTAATAACGTGATTATAAAATCATTTGAAGAGGGGAATAAAGCTTTCGAAGGCATGAGTGACTGCAAATGGACTTTTCTTGTCAATGGATGGCTTTCGCTTCACATTTCCCATGGTAAACATTCAATTACAATCTGTCTTAATGAAAAATGTAAAGAAATACAAGTTAAAATTAATAATAAGATTATAAAACCCTTTGAGGCGAGTAAGAAGGCTTTTGAAGCTATGAGTGACTATAAATGAACTTATTTTGTCAATGGATGGCTTTTGCTTCATGTTTCCCAAGGCAAACATTTAATTACAATATGTTTTAATGAAAAATGTAAAAAAATACAAGTTAAAATCAATAATAAGATTATAAAACCCTTTAAAGCGAGTAATAAGGCTTTAATGCCATGAGTGACCATAAATGGACTTTTCTTGTCAATCGATCACTTTCTTTTCATGTTTCCCAAGGCAAACATTCAATTTTAATCTGTTTTAATAAAAAATGTAAAAAAATTCAACTTTAAATTAATAACGAGATCATAAAAAAAATTTAAAGATTGGAATAAGGCTTTCGAAGGCATGAGTGACTGCAAATGGACTTTTCTTGTTAATGGATGGCTTTCGCTTCACGTTTCTCGAGGTAAACATTCAATTACAATCTGTCTTAATGAAAAATGTAAAAAAATACAACTTAAAATCAATAATTAGATTATAAAACCCTTTGAAGCGACTAATAAGGATTTAGATGCCATGAGTGACTATAAATGGACTTTTCTTGTCAATCGATCACTTTCACTTCATGTTTCTCAAGGAAAACATTCAATTTTAATCTGTTTTAGTGAAAAATGTAAAAAAATTCAACTTTAAATTAATAACGAGATCATAAAATCATTTAAAGAGGGGAATCAGGCTTTCTAAGGCATGAGTGACTGCAAATGGACTTTTTTTGTAAGTGGATAGCTTTCGCTTCACGTTTGCTGAGATAAACATTCAATTACAATCTGTCTTAATGAAAAATGTAAAAAAATTCAACTTTAAATTAATAACGAGATTATAAAACCATTTAAAGAGGGGAATAAGGCTTTCGAAGGCATGAGTGACTGCAAATGGACTTTTCTTGTCAATGGATGGCTTTCGCTTCATGTTTCCCGAGGTAAACATTCAATTACAATCTGTCTTAATGAAAAATGTAAAAAAATACAACTTAAAATCAATAGTAAGTTTATAAAACCCTTTAAAGCGAGTAATAAGTCTTTAGATGCCATGAGTGACTATAAATGGACTTTTCTTGTCAATCGATCACTTTCACTTCACGTTTCTCAAGGCAAACATTCAATTTTAATCTGTTTTAGTGAAAAATGTAAAAAAATTCAACTTTAAATTAATAAAGAGATCATAAAACTATTTAAAGAGGGGAATCAGGCTTTCCAAGGCATGAGTGACTGCAAATGGACTTTTCTTGTCAAAGGGTAGCTTTCGCTTCACGTTTCCTGAGATAAATATTCGATTACAATCTGTCCTAATGAAAAATCTAAAAAAATACAAGTTAAAATCAATAATAAGATTATAAAACCCTTTAAGGCGAGTAATAAAGCTTTTGAAGCCATGAGTGACTATAAATGGCCTTTTCTTGTCAATCGATCGCTTTCACCTCACGTTTCTCAAGGTAAATAGTCAATTTTAATCTGTTTTAATGAAAAATGTAAAAAAATTCAATTTAAAATTAATAACGAGATCGTAAAACCATTTATAGATGGGAATAAGCCTCTCGAGGTAAATATTCAATTACAATCTGTCTTAATGAAAAATACAAAGAAATACAAGTCAAAATCAATAATAAGATTATAAAACCCTTTGAGGCGAGTAATAAGGCTTTTGAAACTATGAGTGACTATAAATGAACTTATTTTGTCAATGGATAGCTTTCGCTTCATGTTTCCCAAGGCAAAAGTTTAATGGCAATATGTTTTAATGAAAAATATAAAAAAATTCAACTTTAAATTAATAACGAGATTATAAAACCATTTATAGAGGGGAATAAGGCTTTTGAAGGTATGAGTGACAGCAAATGGACTTTTCTTGTCAATGGATGGCTTTCGCTTCACGTCTCCTGAGGTAAACATTCAATTACAATCTGTCTTAATGAAAAATGTAAAAAAATACAACTTAAAATCAATAATAAGATTATAAAACCCTTTAAGGTGAGTAATAAGGCTTTTGAACCCATGAGTGACTATAAATGAACTTATTTTGTCAATGGATGGCTTTCGCTTCATGTTTCCCAAGGCAAACATTTAATTACAATAATGTTTAATGAAAAATGTAAAAAAATTCAACTTTAAATTAATAACGAGATTATAAAACCATTTATAGAGGGGAATAAGGCTTTCGAAGGCATGAGTGACTGCAAATGGACTTTTCTTGACAATGGATGGCTTTCGCCTCACATTTTCAGAGGTAAACATTCAATTAAAATCTGTCTTAATGAAAAATGTAAAAAAATACAACTTAAAATCAATAATAAGATTATAAAACCCTTTAAAACGAGTAATAAGGCTTTTGAAGCCACGAGTGACTATAAATAAACTTTTCTTGTCAATCGATCTCTTTCACCTCACATTTCTCAAGGTAAACAGTCAATTTTAATCTGTTTGAATGAAAAATGTAAAAAAATTCAATTTAAAATGAATAATGAGATCATAAAACCATTTAAAGAGGGGAATAAGGCTTTCGAAGGCATGAGTGACTGCAAATGGACTTTTCTTGTCAATGGATGGCTTTCGCTTCACGTTTCCCGAGGTAAACATTCAATTACAATCTGTCTTAATGAAAAATGTAAAAAAATACAACTTAAAATCAATAATAAGATTATAAAACCCTTTAAAGCGAGTAATAAGGCTTTAGAAGCTATGAGTGACCATAAATGGACTTTTCTTGTCAATCGATCACTTTCACTTCACGTTTCCCAAGGCAAACATTTTATTACAATATGTTTTAATGAATAATGTTAAAAAATTCAACTTTAAATTAATAACGAGATTATAAAACCATTTAAAGAGGGGAATAAGGCTTTCGAAGGCATGAGGGACTGCAAATGGACTTTTCTTGGCAATGGATGGCTTTCGCTTCTTGTTTCCCGAGGTAAACATTCAATTACAATCTGTCTTAATGAAAAATGTAAAGAAATGCAAGTTAAAATCAATAATAAGATTATAAAACCCTTTGAGGCGAGTAATAATGCTTTTGAAGCTATGAGTGACTATAAATGAACTTATTTTGTCAATGGATCACTTTCACTTCACGTTTCCCAAGGCAAACATTTAATTGCAATATATTTTAATAAAAAATATAAAAAAATTCAACTTTAAATTAATAACGAGATTATAAAACCATTTATGGAGGGGAATAAGGCTTTCGAAGGCATGAGTGACTGCAAATGGACTTTTCTTGTCAATGGATGGCTTTCGCTTCAAGTTTCCCTAGGTAAACATTCAATTACAATCTGTCTTAATGAAAAATGTAAAAAGAAACAACTTAAAATCAATAATAAGATTATAAAACCCTTTAAAGCGAGTAATAAGGCTTTAGAAGCCATGAGTGACTATAAATTGACTTTTCTTGTCAATCGATCGCTTTCACCTCACACTTCTCAAGGTAAACAGTCAGTTGTAATCTGTTTTAATGAAAAATATAAAAAAATTCAACTTAAAATGAATAACGAGTCATAAAACCATTTAAAGAGGGGAATAAGGCTTTCGAAGGCATGAGTGACTGCAAATGGACTTTTCTTGTCAATGGATGGCTTTCGCTTCATGTTTCCAGAGGTAAATATTCAATTACAATCTGTCTTAATGAAAAATACAAAGAAATACAAGTCAAAATCAATAATAAGATTATAAAACCCTTTAAGGTGAGTAATAAGGCTTTTGAACCCATGAGTGACTATAAATGAACTTATTTTGTCAATGGATGGCTTTCGCTTCATGTTTCCCAAGGCAAACATTTAATTACAATAATGTTTAATGAAAAATGTAAAAAAATTCAACTTTAAATTAATAACGAGATTATAAAACCATTTATAGAGGGGAATAAGGCTTTCGAAGGCATGAGTGACTGCAAATGGACTTTTCTTGACAATGGATGGCTTTCGCCTCACATTTCCAGAGGTAAACATTCAATTAAAATCTGTCTTAATGAAAAATGTAAAAAAATACAACTTAAAATCAATAATAAGATTATAAAACCCTTTAAAACGAGTAATAAGGCTTTAGAAGCCATGAGTGACTAAAAATTGACTTTTCTTGTCAATCGATCACTTTCACCTCACGTTTCTCAAGGTAAACAGTTAGTTTTAATCTGTTTGAATGAAAAATGTAAATAAATTCAATTTAAAATGAATAACGAGTCATAAAACCATTTAAAGAGGGGAATAAGGCTTTCGAAGGCATGAGTGACTGCAAATGGGCTTTTCTTGTCAATGGATGGCTTTCGCTTCTTGTTTCCCGAGGTAAATATTCAATTACAATCTGTCTTAATGAAAAATGCAAAGAAATACAAGTCAAAATCAATAATAAGATTATGAAACCCTTTGAGGCGAGTAATAAGGCTTTTGAAGCTATGAGTGACTATAAATGAACTTATTTTGTCAATGGATAGCTTTCGCTTCATGTTTCCCAAGGCAAAATTTAATTACAATATGTTTTAATGAAAAATATAAAAAAATTCAACTTTAAATTAATAACGAGATTATAAAACCATTTATAGAGGGGAATAAGGCTTTTGAAGGCATGAGTGACTACAAATGGACTTTTCTTGTCAATGGATGGCTTTCGCTTGACGTCTCCCGAGGTAAACATTCAATTACAATCTGTCTTAATGAAAAATGTAAAAAAATACAACTTAAAATCAATAATAAGATTATAAAACCCTTTAAGGTGAGTAATAAGGCTTTTGAACCCATGGGTGACTATAAATGAACTTATTTTGTCAATGGATGGCTTTCGCTTCATGTTTCCCAACGCAAACATTTAATTAGAATAATGTTTAATGAAAAATGTAAAAAAATTCAAATTTAAATTAATAACGAGATTATAAAACCATTTAAAGAGGGGAATAAGGCTTTCGAAGGCATGAGTGACTGCAAATGGACTTTTCTTGACAATGGATGGCTTTCGCTTCATGTTTCCAGAGGTAAACATTCAATTAAAATCTGTCTTAATGAAAAATGTAAAAAAATACAACTTAAAATCAATAATAAGATTATAAAAGCCTTTAAAACGAGTAATAAGGCTTTTGAAGCCACGAGTGACTATAAATAGACTTTTCTTGTCAATCGATCGCTTTCACCTCACATTTCTGAAGGTAAACAGTCAATTTTAATCTGTTCGAATGAAAAATGTAAAAAAATTCAATTTAAAATGAATAACGAGATCATAAAACCATTTAAAGAGGGGAATAAGGCTTTCGAAGGCATGAATGATTGCAAATGGACTTTTCTTGTCAATGGATGGCTTTCGCTTCATGTTTCTTGAGGTAAACATTTAATTACAATCTGTGTTAATGAAAAATGTAAAAAAATACAACTTAAAATCAATAATAAGATTATAAAACCCTTTAAAGCGAGTAATAAGGCTTTAGAAGCTATGAGTGACTATAAATGGACTTTTCTTGTCAATCGATCACTTTCACTTCACGTTTCCCAAGGCAAACATTTTATTACAATATGTTTTAATGAAAAATGTTAAAAAATTCAACTTTAAATTAATAACGAGATTATAAAACCATTTAAAGAGGGGAATAAGGCTTTCGAAGGCATGAGGGACTGCAAATGGACTTTTCTTGGCAATGGATGGCTTTCGCTTCTTGTTTCCCGAGGTAAACATTCAATTACAATCTGTCTTAATGAAAAATGTAAAGAAATGCAAGTTAAAATCAATAATAAGATTATAAAACCCTTTGAGGCGAGTAATAATGCTTTTGAAGCTATGAGTGACTATAAATGAACTTATTTTGTCAATGGATCACTTTCACTTCACGTTTCCCAAGGCAAACATTTAATTACAATATGTTTTAATAAAAAATATAAAAAAATTCGACTTTAAATTAATAACGAGATTATAAAACCATTTATAGAGGGGAATAAGGCTTTCGAAGGCATGAGTGATTGCAAATGGACTTTTCTTGTCAATGGATGGCTTTCGCTTCACGTTTCTCGAGTTAAACATTCAATTACAATCTGTACTAATGAAAAATGTAAAAAAAGACAAGTTAAAATCAATATTAAGATTACAAAACCCTTTAAAGCGAGTAATAAGGCTCTATAAGCCATGAATGACTATAAATGGATTTTTCTTGTCAATCGATCACTTTCACTTCACGTTTCCCAAGGCAAACATTCCATTTTAATTTGTTTTAATGAAAAATGTAAAAAACTTCAACTTTAAATTAATAACGAGATCATAAAACCATTTAAAGAGGGGAATAAGGCTTTCGAAGGCATGAGTGACTGCAAATGGACTTTTCTTGTCAATGGATGGCTTTCGCTTCAAGTTTCTCGAGGTAAACATTCAATTACAATCTGTCTTAATGAAAAATGTAAAAAGATACAACTTAAAATCAATAATAAGATTATAAAACCCTTTAAAGCGAGTAATAAGGCTTTAGAAGCCATGAGTGACTATAAATTGACTTTTCTTGTCAATCGATCGCTTTCACCTCACGTTTCTCAAGGTAAACAGTCAGTTGTAATCTGTTTTAATGAAAAATGTAAAAAAATTCAATTTAAAATGAATAACGAGTCATAAAACCATTTAAAGAGGGGAATAAGGCTTTCGAAGGCATGAGTGACTGCAAATGGACTTTTCTTGTCAATGGATGGCTTTCGCTTCATGTTTCCCGAGGTAAATATTCAATTACAATCTGCCTTAATGAAAATGCAAAGAACTACAAGTCAAAATCAATAATAAGATTATAAAACCCTTTGAGGCGAGTAATAAGGCTTTTGAAGCTATGAGTGACTATAAATGAACTTATTTTGTCAATGGATAGCTTTCGGTTCATGTTTCCCAAGGCAAACATTTAATTACAATATGTTTTAATGAAAAATATAAAAAAATTCAACTTTAAATTAATAACGAGATTATAAAACCATTTAAAGAGGGGAATAAGGCTTTAGAAGGCATGAGTGACTGCAAATGGACTTTTCTTGGCAATGGATGGCTTTCGCTTCTTGTTTCCCGAGGTAAACATTCAATTACAATCTGTCTTAATGAAAAATGTAAAGAAATGCAAGTTAAAATTAATAATAAGATTATAAAACCCTTTGAGGCGAGTAATAATGCTTTTGAAGCTATGAGTGACTATAAATGAACTTATTTTATAAATGGATCACTTTCACTTCACGTTTCCCAAGGTAAACATTTAATTACAATATGTTTTATTAAAAAATATACAAAAATTCAACTTTCAATTAATAACGAGATTATAAAACCATTTATAGAGGGGAATAAGGCTTTCGAAGGCATGAGTGATTGCAAATGGACTTTTCTTGTCAATGGATGGCTTTCGTTTCACGTTTCTCGAGTTAAACATTCAATTACAATCTGTCCTAATGAAAAATGTAAAAAAAGACAAGTTAAAATCAATATTAAGATTACAAAACCCTTTAAAGCGAGTAATAAGGCTTTATAAGCCATGAATGACTATAAATGGATTTTTCTTGTCAATCGATCACTTTCACTTCACGTTTCCCAAGGCAAACATTCCATTTTAATTTGTTTTAATGAAAAATGTAAAAAACTTCAACCTTAAATTAATAACGAGATCATAAAACTATTTAAAGAGGGGAATAATGCTTTCGAAGGCATGAGTGACTGCAAATGGACTTTTCTTGTCAATGGATGGCTTTCGCTTCAAGTTTCTCAAGGTAAACATTCAATTACAATCTGTCTTAATGAAAAATGTAAAAAGATACAACTTAAAATCAAAAATAAGATTATAAAACCCTTTAAAGCGAGTAATAAGGCTTTAGAAGCCATGAGTGACTATAAATTAACTTTTCTTGTCAATCGATCGCTTTCACCTCACGTTTCACAAGGTAAACAGTCAGTTGTAATCTGTTTTATTGAAAAATGTAAAAAAATTCAATTTAAAATGAATAACGAGTCATAAAACCATTTAAAGAGGGGAATAAGGCTTTCGAAGGCATGAGTGACTGCAAATGGACTTTTCTTGTCAATGGATGGCTTTCGCTTCATGTTTCCCGAGGTAAATATTCAATTACAATCTGTCTTAATGGAAAATGCAAAGAACTACAAGTCAAAATCAATAATAAGATTATAAAACCCTTTGAGGCGAGTAATAAGGCTTTTGAAGCTATGAGTGACTATAAATGAACTTATTTTGTCAATTGATAGCTTTCGGTTCATGTTTCCCAAGGCAAACATTTAATTACAATATGTTTTAATGAAAAATATAAAAAAATTCAACTTTAAATTAATAACGAGATTATAAAACCATTTATAGAGTGGAATAAGGCTTTTGAAGGCATGAGTGACTGCAAATGGACTTTTCTTGTCAATGGATGGCTTTCGCTTCATGTCTCCCGAGGTAAACATTCAATTACAATCTGTCTTAATGAAAAATGTAAAAAAATACAACTTAAACTCAATTATAAGATTATAAAACCCTTTAAGGTGAGTAATAAGGCTTTTGAACCCATGAGTGACTATAAATGAACTTATTTTGTCAATGGATGGCTTTCGCTTCATATTTCCCAAGGCAAACATTTAATTACAATAATGTTTAATGAAAAATGTAAAAAAATTCAACTTTAAATTAATAACGCGATTATAAAACCATTTAAAGAGGGGAATAAGGCTTCCGAAGGCATGAGTGACTGCAAGTGGACTTTTCTTGACAATGGATGGCTTTCGCTTCACGTTTCCAGAGGTAAACATTCAATTAAAATCTGTCTTAATGAAAAATGTAAAAAAATAAAACTTAAAATCAATAATTAGATTATAAAACCCTTTAAAATGAGTAATAAGGCTTTTGAAGCCACGAGTGACTATAAATAGACTTTTCTTGTCAATCGATCGCTTTCACCTCACATTTCTCAAGGTAAACAGTCAATTTTAATCTGTTTGAATGAAAAATGTAAAAAAATTCAATTTAAAATGAATAACGAGATCATAAAACCATTTAAAGAGGGGAATAAGGCTTTCGAAGGCATGAGTGACTGCAAATGGACTTTTCTTGTCAATGGATGGCTTTCGCTTCACGTTTCTCGAGGTAAACTTTTAATTACAATCTGTCTTAATAAAAAATGTAAAAAAATACAACTTAAAATCAATAATAAGATTATAAAACCCTTTAAAGCGAGTAATAAGGCTTTAGAAGCTATGAGTGACTATAAATGGACTTTTCTTGTCAATCGATCACTTTCACTTCACGTTTCCCAAGGCAAACATTTTATTACAATATGTTTTAATGAAAAATGTTAAAAAATTCAACTTTAAATTAATAACGAGATTATAAAACCATTTAAAGAGGGGAATAAGGCTTTCGAAGGCATGAGTGACTGCAAATGGACTTTTCTTGGCAATGGATTGCTTTCGCTTCTTGTTTCCCGAGGTAAACATTCAATTACAATCTGTCTTAATGAAAAATGTAAAGAAATGCAAGTTAAAATCAATAATAAGATTATAAAACCCTTTGAGGCGAGTAATAATGCTTTTGAAGCTATGAGTGACTATAAATAAACTTATTTTGTCAATGGATCAATTTCACTTCACGTTTCCCAAGGCAAACATTTAATTCAAATATGTTTTAAAAAAATATATAAAAAAATTCAACTTTAAATTAATAACGAGATTATAAAACCATTTATAGAGGGGAATAAGGCTTTCGAAGGCATGAGTGATTGCAAATGGACTTTTCTTGTCAATGGATGGCTTTCACTTCACGTTTCTCGAGTTAAACATTCAATTACAATCTGTACTAATGAAAAATGTAAAAAAAGGCAAGTTAAAATCAATATTAAGATTACAAAACCCTTTAAAGCGAGTAATAAGGCTCTATAAGCGATGAATGACTGTAAATGGATTTTTCTTGTCAATCGATCACCTTCACTTCACGTTTCCCAAGGCAAACATTCCATTTTAATTTGTTTTAATTAAAAATGTAAAAAACTTCAACTTTAAATTAATAACGAGATCATAAAACCATTTAAAGAGGGGAATAAGGCTTTCGAAGGCATGAGTGACTGCAAATGGACTTTTCTTGTCAATTGATGGCTTTCGCTTCAAGTTTCCCGAGGTAAACATTCAATTACAATCTATCTTAATGAAAAATGTAAAAAGATACAACTTAAAATCAATAATAAGATTACAAAACCCTTTAAAGCGAGTAATAAGGCTTTAGAAGCCATGAGTGACTATAAATTGACTTTTCTTGTCAATCGATCGCTTTCACCTCACGTTTCTCAAGGTAAACAGTCAGTTGTAATCTGTTTTAATGAAAAATGTAAAAAAATTCAATTCAAAATGAATAACGAGTCATAAAAACATTTAAAGAGGGGAATAAGGCTTTCGAAGGCATGAGTGACTGCAAATGGACTTTTCTTGTCAATGGATGGCTGTCGCTTCATGTTTCCAGAGGTAAATATTCAATTACAATCCGTCTTAATGAAAAATGCAAAGAAATACAAGTCAAAATCAATAATAAGATTATAAAACCCTTTGAGGAGAGTAATAAGGCTTTTGAAGCTATGAGTGACTATAAATGAACTTATTTTGTCAATGGATAGCTTTCGGTTCATGTTTCCTAAGGCAAACATTTAACTACAATATGTTTTAAAGAAAAATATAAAAAATTCAACTTTAAATTAATAACGAGATTATAAAACCATTTAAAGAGGGGAATAAGGCTTTCGAAGGCATGAGTGAATGCAAATGGACTTTTCTTGGCAATGGATGGCTTTCGCTTCTTGTTTCCCGAGGTAAACATTCAATTACAATCTGTCTTAATGAAAAATGTAAAGAAATGCAAGTTACAATTAATAATAAGATTATAAAACCCTTTGAGGCGAGTAATAATGCTTTTGAAGTTATGAGTGACTATAAATGAACTTATTTTATCAATGGATCACTTTCACTTCACGTTTCCCGAGCTAAACATTTAATTACAATATGTTTTAATAAAAAATATAAAAAAATTCAACTCTAAATTAATAACGAGATTATAAAACCATTTAAAGAGAGGAATAAGGCTTTCAAAGGGACGAGTGACTGCAAATGGACTTTTCTTGATAATGGATGGCTTTCGCTTCACGTTTCCAGCGGTAAATATTCAATTAAAATCTGTCTAAATGAAAAATGTAAAAAAATACAACTTAAAATCAAAAATAAGATTATAAAACCCTTTAAAACGAGTAATAAGGCTTTAGAAGCTATGAGTGACTATAAATGGACTTTTCTTGTCAATCGATCACTTTCACTTCACGTTTGACAAGGCAAACATTTTATTACAATATGTTTTAATGAAAAATGTTAAAAAAATCAACTTTAAATTAATAACGAGATTATAAAACCATTTAAAGAGGGGAATAAGGCTTTCGAAGGCATGAGTGACTGCAAATGGACTTTTCTTGGCAATGGATGGCTTTCGCTTCTTGTTTCCCGAGGTAAACATTCAATTACAATCTGTCTTAATGAAAAATGTAAAGAAATGCAAGTTAAAATTAATAATAAGATTATAAAACCCTTTGAGGCGAGTAATAATGCTTTTGAAGCTATGAGTGACTATAAATGAATTTATTTTATCAATGGATCACTTTCACTTCACGTTTCCCAAGGCAAACATTTAATTACAATAATGTTTAATGAAAAATATAAAAAACTTCAACTTTAAATTAATAACGAGATCATAAAACCATTTAAAGAGGGGAATAAGGCTTTCGAAGGCATGAGTGACTGCAAATGGACTTTTCTTGTCAATGGATGGCTTTCGCTTCAAGTTTCTCGAGGTAAACATTCAATTACAATCTGTCTTAGTGAAAAATGTAAAAAGATACAAGTTAAAATCAATAATAAGATTACAAAACCCTTTAAAGCGAGTAGTAAGGCTTTATAAGCCATGAGTGACTATAAATAGACTTTTCTTGTCAATCGATCACTTTCACTTCATGTTTCCCAAGGCAAACATTTTATTACAATATGTTTTAATGAAAAATGTTAAAAAATTCAACTTTAAATTAATAACGAGATTATAAAACCATTCAAAGAGGGGAATAAGGCTTCCGAAGGCATGAGTGACTGCAAATGGACTTTTCTTGCCAATGGATGGCTTTCGCTTCACGTCTCCCGAGGTAAACATTCAATTACAATCTGTCTGAATGAAAAATGTAAAAAAATACAACTTAAAATCAATTATAAGATTATAAAACCCTTTAAGGTGAGTAATAAGGCTTTTGAACCCATGAGTGACTATAAATGAACTTATTTTGTCAATGGATGGCTTTCGCTTCATGTTTCCCAAGGCAAACATTTAATTACAATAATGTTTAATGAAAAATGTAAAAAAGTTCAACTTTAAATTAATAACGCGATTATAAAACCATTTAAAGAGGGGAATAAGGCTTTCGAAGGCACGAGTGACTGAAAATGGACTTCTCTTGACAATGGATGGCTTTCGCTTCACGTTTCCAAAGGTAAACATTCAATTAAAATCTGTCTTAATGAAAAATGTAAAAAAATAAAACTTAAAATCAAAAATAAGATTATAAAACCCTTTAAAACGAGTAATAAGGCTTTAGAAGCTATGAGTGACTATAAATGGACTTTTCTTGTCAATCGATCACTTTCACTTCACGTTTCCCAAGGCAAACATTTTATTACGATATGTTTTAATCAAAAATGTTAAAAAATTCAACTTTAAATTAATAACGAGATTATAAAACCATTTAAAGAGGGGAATAAGGCTTTCGAAGGCATGAGTGACTGCAAATGGACTTTTCTTGGCAATGGATGGCTTTCGCTTCTTGTTTCCCGAGGTAAACATTCAATTACAATCTGTCTTAATGAAAAATGTAAAGAACTGCAAGTTAAAATCAATAATAAGATTATAAAACCCTTTGAGGCGAGTAATAATGCTTTTGAAGCTATGAGTGACTATAAATGAACTTATTTTGTCAATGGATCACTTTCACTTCACGTTTCCCAAGGCAAACATTTAATTACAATATGTTTTAATAAAAAATATAAAAAAATTCAACTTTAAATTAATAACGAGATTATAAAACCATTTATAGAGGGGAATAAGGCTTTCGAAGGCATGAGTGATTGCAAATGGACTTTTCTTGTCAATGGATGGCTTTCGCTTCACGTTTCTCGAGTTAAACATTCAATTACAATCTGTACTAATGAAAAATGTAAAAAAAGACAAGTTAAAATCAATATTAAGATTACAAAACCCTTTAAAGCGAGTAATAAGGCTGTATAAGCCATGAATGACTATAAATGGATTTTTCTTGTCAATCGATCACTTTCACTTCACGTTTCCCAAGGCAAACATTCCATTTTAATTTGTTTTAATGAAACATGTAAAAAACTTCAACTTTAAATTAATAACGAGATCATAAAACCATTTAAAGAGGGGAATAAGGCTTTCGAAGGCATGAGTGACTGCAAATGGACTTTTCTTGTCAATGGATGGCTTTCGCTTCAAGTTTCCCGAGGTAAACATTCAATTACGATCTGTCTTAATGAAAAATGTAAAAAGATACAACTTAAAATCAATAATAAGATTACAAAACCCTTTAAAGCGAGTAATAAGGCTTTAGAAGCCATGAGTGACTATAAATTGACTTTTCTTGTCAATCGATCGCTTTCACCTCACGTTTCTCAAGGTAAACAGTCAGTTGTAATCTGTTTTAATGAAAAATGTAAAAAAATTCAATTTAAAATGAATAACGAGTCATAAAACCATTTAAAGAGGGGAATAAGGCTTTCGAAGGCATGAGTGACTGCAAATGGACTTTTCTTGCCAATGGATGGCTTTCGCTTCATGTTTCCCGAGGTAAATATTCAATTACAATCTGTCTTAATGAAAAATGTAAAGAAATGCAAGTTAAAATTAATAATAAGATTATAAAACCCTTTGAGGCGAGTAATAATGCTTTTGAAGCTATGAGTGACTATAAATGAACTTATTTTGTCAATGGATAGCTTTCGCTTCATGTTTCCCAAGGCAAACATTTAATTACAATATGTTTTAAGGAAAAATATAAAAAATTCAACTTTAAATTAATAACGAGATTATAAAAGCATTTATAGAGTGGAATAAGGCTTTTGAAGGCATGAATGACTGCAAATGGACTTTTCTTGTCAATGGATGGCTTTCGCTTCACGTCTCCCGAGGTAAACATTCAATTACAATCTGTCTTAATGAAAAATGTAAAAAAATTCAATTTAAAACGAATAACGAGATCATAAAACCATTTAAAGAGGGGAATAAGGCTTTCGAAGGCATGAGTGACTGCAAATGGACTTTTCTTGTCAATTGATGGCTTTCGCTTCAAGTTTCTCGAGGTAAACATTCAATTACAATCTGTCTTAATGAAAAATGTAAAAAGATACAACTTAAAATCAATAATAAGATTATAAAACCCTTTAAAGCGAGTAATAAGGCTTTAGAAGCCATGAGTGACTATAAATTGACTTTTCTTGTCAATCGATCGCTTTCACCTCACGTTTCTCAAGGTAAACAGTCTGTTGTAATCTGTTTTAATGAAAAATGTAAAAAAATTCAATTTAAAATGAATAACGAGTCATAAAACCATTTAAAGAGGGGAATAAGGCTTTCGAAGGCATGAGTGACTGCAAATGGACTTTTCTTGTCAATGGATGGCTTTCGCTTCATGTTTCCCGAGGTAAATATTCAATTACAATTTGTCTTAATGAAAAATGCAAAGAACTACAAGTCAAAATCAATAATAAGATTATAAAACACTTTGAGGCGAGTAATAAGGCTTTTGAAGCTATGAGTGACTATAAATGAACTTATTTTGTCAATGGATAGCTTTCGGTTCATGTTTCCCAAGGCAAACATTTAATTACAATATGTTTTAATGAAAAATATAAAAAAATTCAACTTTAAATTAATAACGAGATTATAAAACCATTTAAAGAGGGGAATAAGGCTTTCGAAGGCATGAGTGACTGCAAATGGACTTTTCTTGGCAATGGATGGCTTTCGCTTCTTGTTTCCCGAGGTAAACATTCAATTACAATCTATCTTAATGAAAAATGTAAAGAAATGCAAGTTAAAATTAATAATAAGATTATAAAACCCTTTGAGGCGAGTAATAATGCTTTTGAAGCTATGAGTGACTATAAATGAACTTATTTTATCAATGGATCACTTTCACTTCACGTTTCCCAAGGTAACCATTTAATTACAATATGTTTTAATAAAAAAATATAAAAAAATTCAACTTTCAATTAATAACGAGATTATAAAACTATTTATAGAGGGGAATAAGGCTTTCGAAGGCATGAGTGACTGCAAATGGACTTTTCTTGTCAATGGATGGCTTTCGCTTCACGTTTCTCGAGTTAAACATTCAATTACAATCTGTCCTAATGAAAAATGTAAAAAAAGACAAGTTAAAATCAATATTAAGATTACAAAACCCTTTAAAGCGAGTAATAAGGCTTTATAAGCCATGAATGACTATAAATGGATTTTTCTTGTCAATCGATCACTTTCACTTCATGTTTCCCAAGGCAAACATTCCATTTTAATTTGTTTTAATGAAAAATGTAAAAAACTTCAACTTTAAATTAATAACGAGATCATAAAACCATTAAAAGAGGGGAATAAGGCTTTCGAAGGCATGAGTGACTGCAAATGGACTTTTCTTGACAATGGATGGCTTTTGCTTCACGTTTCCCGAGGTAAACATTCAATTACAATCTGTCTTAGTGAAAAATGTAAAAAAATACAGCTTAAAATCAATAATAAGATTAGAAAACCCATTAAAGCGAGTAATAAGGCTTTAGAAGCCATGAGTGACTATAAATGGACTTTTGTTGTCAATCGATCGCTTTCACCTCACGTTTCTTAAGATAAACAGTCAATTTTAATCTGTTTTAATGAAAAATGTAAAAAAATTCAATTTAAAACGAATAACGACATCATAAAACCATTTAAAGAGAGGAATAAGGCTTTCGAAGGCATGAACGACTGCAAATGGACTTTTCTTGTCAATGGATGGCTTTCGCTTCACATTTCTCGAGGTAAACATTCAATTACAATCTGTCTTAATGAAAAATGTAAAAAAATACAAGTTAAAATCAATAATAAGATTACAAAACCCTTTAAAGCGAGTAATAAGGCTTTATAAGCCATGAGTGACTATAAATGGACTTTTCTTGTCAATCGATCACTTTCACTTCATGTTTCCCAAGGCAAACATTTTATTACAATATGTTTTAATGAAAAATGTTAAAAAAATCATCTTTAAATTAATAACGAGATTATAAAACCATTTAAAGAGGGAAATAAGGCTTTCGAAGGCATGAGTGACTGCAAATGGACTTTTCTTTTCAATGGATGGCTTTCGCTTCACGTTTCCGGAGATAAACATTCAATTACAATCTGTCTTAATGAAAAATGTAAAAAGATACAACTTAAAATCAATAATAAGATTATAAAACCCTTTAAAGCGAGTAATAAGGCTTTAGAAGCCATGAGTGACTATAAATTGACTTTTCTTGTCAATCGATCGCTTTCACCTCACGTTTCTCAAGGTAAACAGTCTGTTGTAATCTGTTTTAATGAAAAATGTAAAAAAATTCAATTTAAAATGAATAACGAGTCATAAAACCATTTAAAGAGGGGAATAAGGCTTTCGAAGGCATGAGTGACTGCAAATGGACTTTTCTTGTCAATGGATGGCTTTCGCTTCATGTTTCCCGAGGTAAATATTCAATTACAATCTGTCTTAATGAAAAATGCAAAGAACTACAAGTCAAAATCAATAATAAGATTATAAAACCCTTTGAGGCGAGTAATAAGGCTTTTGAAGCTATGAGTGCCTATAAATGAACTTATTTTGTCAATGGATAGCTTTCGGTTCATGTTTCCCAAGGCAAACATTTAATTACAATATGTTTTAATGAAAAATATAAAAAAATTCAACTTTAAATTAATAACGAGATTATAAAACCATTTAAAGAGGGGAATAAGGCTTTCGAAGGCATGAGTCACTGCAAATGGACTTTTCTTGGCAATGGATGGCTTTCGCTTCTTGTTTCCCGAGGTAAACATTCAATTACAATCTGTCTTAATGAAAAATGTAAAGAAATGCAAGTTAAAATTAATAATAAGATTATAAAACCCTTTGAGGCGAGTAATAATGCTTTTGAAGCTATGAGTGACTATAAATGAACTTATTTTATCGATGGATCACTTTCACTTCACGTTTCCCAAGGTAAACATTTAATTACAATATGTTTTAATAAAAAAATATAAAAAAATTCAACTTTCAATTAATAACGAGATTATAAAACTATTTATAGAGGGGAATAAGGCTTTCGAAGGCATGAGTGACTGCAAATGGACTTTTCTTGTCAATGGATGGCTTTCGCTTCCCGTTTCTCGAGTTAAACATTCAATTACAATCTGTCCTAATGAAAAATGTAAAAAAAGACAAGTTAAAATCAATATTAAGATTACAAAACCCTTTAAAGCGAGTAATAAGGCTTTATAAGCCATGAATGACTATAAATGGATTTTTCTTGTCAATCGATCACTTTCACTTCATGTTTCCCAGGGCAAACATTCCATTTTAATTTGTTTTAATGGAAAATGTAAAAAACTTCAACTTTAAATTAATAACGAGATCATAAAACCATTAAAAGAGGGGAATAAGGCTTTCGAAGGCATGAGTGACTGCAAATGGACTTTTCTTGTCAATGGATAGCTTTCGCTTCAAGTTTCCCGAGGTAAACATACAATTACAATCTGTCTTAATGAAAAACGTAAAAAGATACAACTTAAAATCAATAATAAGATTATAAAACCCTTTAAAGCGAGTAATAAGGCTTTATAAGCCATGAGTGACTATAAATTGACTTTTCTTGTCAATCGATCGCTTTCACCTCACGTTTCTCAAGGTAAACAGTCAGTTGTAATCTGTTTTAATGAAAAATGTAAAAAAATTCAATTTAAAATGAATAACGAGTCATAAATGGATTTTTCTTGTCAATCGATCACTTTCACTTCACATTTCCCAAGGCAAACATTCCATTTTAATTTGTTTTAATGAAAAATTTAAAAAACTTGAACTTTAAATTAATAACGAGATCATAAAACCATTTAAAGAGGGGAATAAGGCTTTCGAAGGCATGAGTGACTGCAAATGGACTTTTCTTGACAATGGATGGCTTTTGCTTCACGTTTCCCGAGGTAAACATTCAATTACAATCTGTCTTAATGAAAAATGTAAAAAAATACAACTTAAAATCAATAATAAGATTAGAAAACCCATTAAAGCGAGTAATAAGGCTTTAGAAGCCATGAGTGACTATAAATGGACTTTTGTTGTCAATCGATCGCTTTCACCTCACGTTTCTTAAGATAAACAGTCAATTTTAATCTGTTTTAATGAAAAATGTAAAAAAATTCAATTTAAAACGAATAACGACATCATAAAACCATTTAAAGAGGGGAATAAGGCTTTCGAAGGCATGAACGACTGCAAATGGACTTTTCTTGTCAATGGATGGCTTTCGCTTCACATTTCTCGAGGTAAACATTCAATTACAATCTGTCTTAATGAAAAATGTAAAAAAATACAAGTTAAAATCAATAATAAGATTACAAAACCCTTTAAAGCGAGTAATAAGGCTTTATAAGCCATGAGTGACTATAAATGGACTTTTCTTGTCAATCGATCACTTTCACTTCATGTTTCCCAAGGCAAACATTTTATTACAATATGTTTTAATGAAAAATGTTAAAAAAATCATCTTTAAATTAATAACGAGATTATAAAACCATTTAAAGAGGGAAATAAGGCTTTCGAAGGCATGAGTGACTGCAAATGGACTTTTCTTTTCAATGGATGGCTTTCGCTTCACGTTTCCGGAGATAAACATTCAATTACAATCTGTCTTAATGAAAAATGTAAAAAGATACAACTTAAAATCAATAATAAGATTATAAAACCCTTTAAAGCGAGTAATAAGGCTTTAGAAGCCATGAGTGACTATAAATTGACTTTTCTTGTCAATCGATCGCTTTCACCTCACGTTTCTCAAGGTAAACAGTCTGTTGTAATCTGTTTTAATGAAAAATGTAAAAAAATTCAATTTAAAATGAATAACGAGTCATAAAACCATTTAAAGAGGGGAATAAGGCTTTCGAAGGCATGAGTGACTGCAAATGGACTTTTCTTGTCAATGGATGGCTTTCGCTTCATGTTTCCCGAGGTAAATATTCAATTACAATCTGTCTTAATGAAAAATGCAAAGAACTACAAGTCAAAATCAATAATAAGATTATAAAACCCTTTGAGGCGAGTAATAAGGCTTTTGAAGCTATGAGTGCCTATAAATGAACTTATTTTGTCAATGGATAGCTTTCGGTTCATGTTTCCCAAGGCAAACATTTAATTACAATATGTTTTAATGAAAAATATAAAAAAATTCAACTTTAAATTAATAACGAGATTATAAAACCATTTAAAGAGGGGAATAAGGCTTTCGAAGGCATGAGTCACTGCAAATGGACTTTTCTTGGCAATGGATGGCTTTCGCTTCTTGTTTCCCGAGGTAAACATTCAATTACAATCTGTCTTAATGAAAAATGTAAAGAAATGCAAGTTAAAATTAATAATAAGATTATAAAACCCTTTGAGGCGAGTAATAATGCTTTTGAAGCTATGAGTGACTATAAATGAACTTATTTTATCGATGGATCACTTTCACTTCACGTTTCCCAAGGTAAACATTTAATTACAATATGTTTTAATAAAAAAATATAAAAAAATTCAACTTTCAATTAATAACGAGATTATAAAACTATTTATAGAGGGGAATAAGGCTTTCGAAGGCATGAGTGATTGCAAATGGACTTTTCTTGGCAATGGATGGCTTTCGCTTCACGTTTCTCGAGTTAAACATTCAATTACAATCTGTCCTAATGAAAAATGTAAAAAAAGACAAGTTAAAATCAATATTAAGATTACAAAACCCTTTAAAGCGAGTAATAAGGCTTTATAAGCCATGAATGACTATAAATGGATTTTTCTTGTCAATCGATCACTTTCACTTCATGTTTCCCAAGGCAAACATTCCATTTTAATTTGTTTTAATGAAAAATGTAAAAAACTTCAACTTTAAATTAATAACGAGATCATAAAACCATTAAAAGAGGGGAAGAAGGCTTTCGAAGGCATGAGTGACTGCAAATGGACTTTTCTTGTCAATGGATGGCTTTCGCTTCAAGATTCCCGAGGTAAACATTCAATTACAATCTGTCTTAATGAAAAACGTAAAAAGATACAACTTAAAATCAATAATAAGATTATAAAACCCTTTAAAGCGAGTAATAAGGCTTTAGAAGCCATGAGTGACTATAAATTGACTTTTCTTGTCAATCGATCGCTTTCACCTCACGTTTCTCAAGGTAAACAGTCAGTTGTAATCTGTTTTAATGAAAAATGTAAAAAAAATTCTATTTAAAATGAATAACGAGTCATAAATGGATTTTTCTTGTCAATCGATCACTTTCACTTCACATTTCCCAAGGCAAACATTCCATTTTAATTTGTTTTAATGAAAAATTTAAAAAACTTGAACTTTAAATTAATAACGAGATCATAAAACCATTTAAAGAGGGGAATAAGGCTTTCGAAGGTATGAGTGACTGCAAATGGACTTTTCTTGACAATGGATGGCTTTTGCTTCACGTTTCCCGAGGTAAACATTCAATTACAATCTGTCTTAATGAAAAATGTAAAAAAATACAACTTAAAATCAATAATAAGATTAGAAAACCCATTAAAGCGAGTAATAAGGCTTTAGAAGCCATGAGTGACTATAAATGGACTTTTGTTGTCAATCGATCGCTTTCACCTCACGTTTCTTAAGATAAACAGTCAATTTTAATCTGTTTTAACGAAAAATGTAAAAAAATTCAATTTAAAATGAATAACGACATCATAAAACCATTTAAAGAGGGGAATAAGGCTTTCGAAGGCATGAACGACTGCAAATGGACTTTTCTTGTCAATGGATGGCTTTCGCTTCACATTTCTCGAGGTAAACATTCAATTACAATCTGTCTTAATGAAAAATGTAAAAAAATACAAGTTAAAATCAATAATAAGATTACAAAACCCTTTAAAGCGAGTAATAAGGCTTTATAAGCCATGAGTGACTATAAATGGACTTTTCTTGTCAATCGATCACTTTCACTTCATGTTTCCCAAGGCAAACATTTTATTACAGTATGTTTTAATGAAAAATGTTAAAAAAATCATCTTTAAATTAATAACGAGATTATAAAACCATTTAAAGAGGGGAATTAGGCTTTCGATGGCATGAGTGACTGCAAATGGACTTTTCTTTTCAATGGATGGCTTTCGCTTCACGTTTTCGGAGATAAACATTCAATTACAATCTGTCTTAATGAAAAATGTAAAAAAATACAACTTAAAATCAATAATAAGATTATAAAACTCTTTAAAACGAGTAATAAGGCTTTAGATGCAATGAGTGAATATAAATGAACTTTTCTTGTCAATCGATCACTTTCACTTCACGTTTCCCAAGGCAAGCATTTAATTACAATATGCTTTAATGAAAAATGTTATAAAATTCAACTTTAAATTAATAACAAGATTATAAAACCATTTAAAGAGGAGAATAAGGCTTTCGAAGGCATGAGTGACTGCAAATGGACTTTTCTTGTCAATGGATGGCTTTCGCTTCACGTTTCCCGAGGTAAACATTCAATTACAATCTGTCTTAATGAAAAATGTAAAAAAATACAACTTAAAATCAATACTAAGATTATAAAATCCTTTAAAGCGAGTAATAAGGCTTTAGATGCAATGTGTGAATATAAATGAACTTTTCTTGTCAATCGATCACTTTCACTTCACGTTTCCCAAGGCAAGCATTGAATTACAATATGTTTTAATGAAAAATGTAAAGAAATTCAACTTTAAATTAATAACGAGATTATAAAACCGTTTAAAGTGGGGAATAAGGCTTTCGAAGGCATGAGTGACTGCAAATGGACTTTTCTTGTCAATGGATGGCTGTCGCTTCACGTTTCTCAAGGTAAACATTCAATTACAATCTGTCTTAATGAAAAATGTAAAAAAATAAAATTTAAAATCAATAATAAGATTAGAAAACCCATTAAAGCGAGTAATAAGGGTTTAGAAGCCATGAGTGACTATAAATGGACTTTTGTTGTCAATCGATTGCTTTCACCTCATGTTTCTTAAGGTAAACAGTCAATTTTAATCTGTTTTAATGAAAAATGTAAAAAAATTCAATTTAAAACGAATAACGACATCATAAAACCATTTAAAGAGGGGAATAAGGCTTTCGAAGGCATGAGCGACTGCAAATGGACTTTTCTTGTCAATGGATGGCTTCCGCTTCACATTTCTCGAGGTAAACATTCAATTACAATCTGTCTTAATGAAAAATGTAAAAAAATACAAGTTAAAATCAATAATAAGATTATAAAACCCTTTAAAGCGAGTAATAAGGCTTTATAAGCCATGAGTGACTATAAATGGACCTTTCTTGTCAATCGATCACTTTCACTTCACATTTCCCAAGGCAAACATTCCATTTTAATTTCTTTTATTGAAAAATTTAAAAAACTTCAACTTTAAATTAATAACGAGATCATAAGACCATTTAAAGAGGGGAATAAGGCTTTCGAAGGCATGAGTGACTACAAATGGACTTTTCTTGTCAATGGATGGCTTTCACTTCATGTTTCCTGAGATAAACATTCAATTACAATCTGTCTTAATGAAAAATGTAAAAAAATACATCTTAAAATCAATAATAAGATTATAAAACCCTTTAAGGCGAGTAATAAGGGTTTTGAAGCCATGAGTGACTATAAATGAACTTATTTTGTCAATGGATGGCTTTCGCTTCATGTTTCCCAAGGCAAACATTTAATTACAATATGTTTTCATGAAAAATGTAAAAAAATTCAACTTTAAATTAATAACGAGATTATAAAACCATTTAAAGACGCAATAAGGCTTTCGAAGGCATGAGTGACTGCAAATGGACTTTTCTTTTCAATGGATGGCTTTCGCTTCACGTTTCCCGAGGTAAACATTCAATTACAATCTGTCTTAATGAAAAATGTAAAAAAATACAACTTAAAATCAATAATAAGATTATAAAACCCTTTAAAGCGAGTAATAAGGCTTTAGATGCAATGAGTGACAATAAATGGACTTTTCTTGTCAATCGATCACTTTCACTTCACGTTTCCCAAGGCAAGCATTTAATTACAATATGTTTTAATTAAAAATGTTAAAAAATTCAACTTTAAATTAATAACAAGATTATAAAACCATTTAAGGAGGGGAATAAGGCTTTCGAAGATATGAGTGACTGCAAATGGACTTTTCTTGTCAATGGATGGCTTTCGCTTCACGTTTCTCGAGGTAAACATTCAATTACAATCTGTCTTAATGAAAAATGTGAAACAAATACAACTTAAAATCAATAATAACATTATAAAACCCTTTAAGGCGAGTAATAAGGCTTTTGAAGCCATAAGTGACTATAAATGAACTTATTTTGTCAATGGATGGCTTTCGCTTCATGTTTCCCAAGGCAAACATTTAATTACAATATGTTTTAATGAAAAATGTAAAAAAATTCAACTTTAAATTAATAACGAGATTATAAAACCATTTAAAGAGGGGAATAAGGCTTTCGAGGGCATGAGTGACTGCAAATGGACTTTTCTTGACAATGGATGGCTTTCGCTTCGCGTTTCCCGAGGTAAACATTCAATTACAATCTGTCTTAATAAAAAATGTAAAAAAATACAACTTAAAATCAGTAATAAGATTAGAAAACCCTTTAACGCGAGTAATAAGGCTTTAGATGCCATGAGTGACAATAAATGGACTTTTCTTGTCAATCGATCACTTTCACTTCACGTTTCCCAAGGCAAACATTTAATTACAATATGTTTTAATGAAACATATAAAAAAATTCAACTTTAAATTAATAACGAGATTATAAAACCATTTATAGAGGGGAATAAGGCTTTCGAAGGCATGAGTGATTGCAAATGGACTTTTCTTTTCAATGGATGGCGTTCGCTTCACGTTTCTCGAGGTAAGCATTCAATTACAATCTGTCTTAATGAAAAATGTAAAAAAATACAAGTTAAAATCAAAAATAAGATTACAAAACCCTTTAAAGCGAGTAATAAGGCTTTAGAAGCCATGAGTGACTATAAATGGACCTTTGTTGTCAATCGATCGCTTTCACCTCACGTTTCTCAAGGTAAACAGTCAATTTTAATCTGTTTTAATGAAAAAGGTAAAAAAATTCAATTTAAAACGAATAACGAGATCATAAAACCATTTAAAGACGGGAATAAGTCTTTCGAAGGCATGAGCGACTGCAAATGGACTTTTCTTGTCAATGGATGGCTTTCGCTTAACATTTCTCGAGGTAAACATTCAATTACAATCTGTCTTAATGAAAAATGTAAAAAAATACAACTTAAAATCAATAATAAGATTACAAAACCGTTTAAAGCGAGTAATAAGGCTTTATAAGCCATGAGTGACTATAAATGGACTTTTCTTGTCAATCGATCACTTTCACTTCATGTTTCCCAAGGCAAACATTTTATTACAATATGTTTTAATGAAAAATGTTAAAAAATTCAACTTTAAATTAAAAACGAGATTATAAAACCATTCAAAGAGGGGAATAAGGCTTTCCAAGGCATGAGTGACTGCAAATGGACTTTTCTTGGCAATGGATGGCTTTCGCTTCATGTTTCCCGGGGTAAACATTCAATTACAATCTGTCTTAATGAAAAATGTAAAGAAATACAAGTTAAAATCAATAATAAAATTATAAAACCCATTGAGGCGAGTAATAATGCTTTTGAAGCTATGAGTGACTATAATTGAACTTATTTTGTCAATGGATGGCTTTCGCTTCATGTTTCCCAAGGCAAACATTTAATTACAATATGTTTTAATGAAAAATGTAAAACAATTCAACTTTAAAGTAATAACGAGATCATAAAACCATTTAAAGAGGGGAATAAGTCTTTCGAAGGCATGAGCGACTGCAAATGGACTTTTCTTGTCAATGGATGGCTTTCGCTTAACATTTCTAGAGGTAAACATTCAATTACAATCTGTCTTAATGAAAAATGTAAAAAAATACAAGTTAAAATCAATAATAAGATTACAAAACCCTTTAAAGCGAGTAATAAGGCTTTATAAGCCATGAGTGACAATAAATGGACTTTTCTTGTCAATCGATCACTTTCACTTCATGTTTCCCAAGGCAAACATTTTATTACAATATGTTTTAATGAAAAATGTTAAAAAATTCAACTTTAAATTAATAACGAGATTATAAAACCATTCAAAAAGGGGAATAAGGTTTCGAAGGCATGAGTGACTGCAAATGGACTTTTCTTTTCAATGGATGGCTTTCGCTTCACGTTTCCGGAGATAAACATTCAATTACAATCTGTCTTAATGAAAAATGTAAAAAAAAACAACTTAAAATCAATAATAAGATTATAAAACCCTTTAAAACGAGTAATAAGGCTTTAGATGCAATGAGTGAATATAAATGAACTTTTCTTGTCAATCGATCACTTTCACTTCACGTTTCCCAAGGCAAGCAGTTAATTACAATATGTTTTAATGAAAAATGTTAAAAAATTCAACTTTAAATTAATAACAAGATTATAAAACCATTTAAAGAGGAGAATAAGGCTTTCGAAGGCATGAGCGACTGCAAATGGACTTTTCTTGTCAATGGATGGCTTTCGCTTCACGTTTCCCGAGGTAAACATTCAATTACAATCTGTCTTAATGAAAAATGTAAAAAAATACAACTTAAAATCAATAATAAGATTAGAAAACCCATTAAAGCGAGTAATAAGGCTTTAGAAGCCATGAGTGACTATAAATGGACTTTTGTTGTCAATCGATCGCTTTCACCTCACGTTTCTTAAGATAAACGGTCAATTTTAATCTGTTTTAACGAAAAATGTAAAAAAATTGAATTTAAAATGAATAACGACATCATAAAACCATTTAAAGAGGGGAATAAGGCTTTCGAAGGCATGAACGACTGCAAATGGACTTTTCTTGTCAATGGATGGCTTTCGCTTAACATTGCTCGAGGTAAACATTCAATTACAATCTGTCTTGATGAAAAATGTAAAAAAATACAAGTTAAAATCAATAATAAGATTACAAAACCCTTTAAAGCGAGTAATAAGGCTTTATAAGCCATGAGTGACTATAAATGGACTTTTCTTGTCAATCGATCACTTTCACTTCATGTTTCCCAAGGCAAATATTTTATTACAATATGTTTTAATGAAAAATGTTAAAAAATTCAACTTTAAATTAATAACGAGATTATAAAACCATTCAAAAAGGGGAATAAGGTTTCGAAGGCATGAGTGACTGCAAATGGACTTTTCTTGTCAATGGATGGCTTTCGCTTCATGTTTCCCGGGGTAAACATTCAATTACAATCTGTCTTAATGAAAAATGTAAAGAAATACAAGTTAAAAGTAATAACGAGATCATAAAACCATTTAAAGAGGGGAATAAGTCTTTCGAAGGCATGAGCGACTGCAAATGGACTTTTCTTGTCAATGGATGGCTTTCGCTTAACATTTCTAGAGGTAAACATTCAATTACAATCTGTCTTAATGAAAAATGTAAAAAAATACAAGTTAAAATCAATAATAAGATTACAAAACCCTTTAAAGCGAGTAATAAGGCTTTATAAGCCATGAGTGACTATAAATGGACTTTTCTTGTCAATCGATCACTTTCACTTCATGTTTCCCAAGGCAAACATTTTATTACAATATGTTTTAATGAAAAATGTTAAAAAATTCAACTTTAAATTAATAACGAGATTATAAAACCATTCAAAAAGGGGAATAAGGTTTCGAAGGCATGAGTGACTGCAAATGGACTTTTCTTGTCAATGGATGGCTTTCGCTTCACGTTTCCCGAGGTAAACATTCAATTACAATCTGTCTTAATGAAAAATGTAAAAAAATACAACTTAAAATCAATACTAAGATTATAAAACCCTTTAAAGCGAGTAATAAGGCTTTAGATGCAATGAGTGAATGTAAATGAACTTTTCTTGTCAATCGATCACTTTCACTTCACGTTTCCCAAGGCAAGCATTTAATTACAATATGTTTTAATGAAAAATGTTAAAAAATTCAACTTTAAATTAAAAACGAGATTATAGAACCATTCAAAGAGGGGAATAAGGCTTTCCAAGGCATGAGTGACTGCAAATGGACCTTTCTTGGCAATGGATGGCTTTCGCTTCATGTTTCCCGGGGTAAACATTCAATTACAATCTGTCTTAATGAAAAATGTAAAGAAATACAAGTTAAAATCAATAATAAAATTATAAAACCCATTGAGGCGAGTAATAATGCTTTTGAAGCTATGAGTGACTATAAATGAACTTATTTTGTCAATGGATGGCTTTCACTTCATGTTTCCTTAGGCAAACATTTAATTACAATATGTTTTAATGAAAAATGTAAAAAAATTCAACTTTAAAGTAATAACGAGATTATAAAACCATTTAAAGAGGGGAATAAGGCTTTCGAAGGCATGAGTGACTGCAAATGGACTTTTCCTGTCAATGGATGGCTTTCTCTTCACGTTTCTCGAGGTAAACATTCAATTACAATCAGTCTTAATGAAAAATGTAAAAAAGTGCAAGTTAAGATCAATAATAAGATTACAAAACCCTTTAAAGCGAGTAATAAGGCTTTATAAGCCATGAGTGACTATAAATGGACTTTTCCTGTCAATCGATCACTTTCACTTCACATTTCCCAAGGCAAAGATTCCATTTTAATTTTTTTTAATGAAAAATTTAAAAAACTTTAAATTTAAATTAATAACGAGATCATAAAACCATTTAAAGAGCGGAATAAGGCTTTCGATGGCAAGAGTGACTGCAAATGGACTTTTCTTGTCAATGGATGGCTTTCGCTTCACGTTTCCCGAGGTAAACATTCAATTACAATCTGTCTTAATGAAAAATGTAAAAAAATACAACTTAAAATCAATAATAAGAATATAAAACCCTTTAAGGTGAGTAATAAGGGTTTTGAAGCCATGAGTGACTATAAATGAACTTATTTTGTCAATGGATGGCTTTCGCTTTATGTTTCCCAAGGCAAACATTTAATTACAATATGTTTTAATGAAAAATGTAAAGAAATTCAACTTTAAATTAATAACGAGATTATAAAACCGTTTAAAGTGGGGAATAAGGCTTTCGAAGGCATGAGTGACTGCAAATGTACTTTTCTTGACAATGGATGGCTTTCGCTTCACGTTTCCCGAGGTAAATATTCAATTACAATCTGTCTTAATGAGAAATGTAATAAAATACAACTTAAAATCAATAATAAAATTAGAAAACCCTTTAAAGCGATGTATAAGGCTTTAGATGCCATGAGTGACTATAAATGGACTTTTCTTGTCCGTCGATCACTTTCAAATCACGTGTCACGACCCAAATTCCGGGTCATGACCGGCGCATGGGTCCAATGGACATAATCCACTAAATCCAAGCAAGCCTATTATTTATTTTACTTATGATTCTATTTATTATCACTAAGTCGTATTTCATGACTTTGAGTCAAAATAGTGATACACATTGCCAACTCGTACTGGCATTACTCTTTTAAAATTTACATTTAAGTTCATCTATACATAACAAAATAATACTCGACCTCCAGCGGAGTGACTCGGATGGATATACAGCTACCGAATGCCGAGACACCTACCAGAAGATGTACACAGATCTACAAGGACACCTCGTCCTAATTATCGGCTACCTCGTGATCTGAAAACATGAATTTGAAAATGGTGAGTATAAACCCAGTGAGTGAACAAGGAAGGGAACAAGCAACAATTAGGAAAAATTTAAAATCATGATGCACTTGTTTCAAACAATGCAATTTAGTTCATTCCTATTTAAAACCCCTCCAAACCCCAGAGTTTTTCGCTACAGCGAGCATGAATTTCGATGCAGTGAAAACAAAGCAACAAGAGAAACATTTTTCCTCACTCAACAATAGCCATCCTGCTAAACTAATAAAATCAACCTAACATTCATGAAAATTCTCAAAGTATAATGTGTCAAATTTTACGTACATTACAACCATAAATCATTGTCCATCAATTTGCTATATCACACACATTTACATATGTATATATATATATACGTATATACCCATCATCATCATCTCATCAACCCATCATCATCATCACCAGCTCATCATCATCATCATCACCAGCTCATGCGCACTCCCTACTCGCACATGGCTGGGTCATCACCGGATTATGCGCACTCCCTACTCGCACATAACCGGGTCATCCTCGGCTTATGCACACTCCCTACTCGCACATAGCCGAGTCAACATAATTACACAACATTATATTCAAGCATATATGTATATCAACATAATGCAGCCACATAGAAATCCATAATAACCACATTTCATAACATAAACCTTTTCTTAAAAGCTTGTTCCCAAGGCATTCATTTTCATGAAAAATTTCATAAAATCATTCAAACACTTTGTTCAAAATAGTCATATTCCCAAAACAATTTTGATAGGCAGTCCACTCACAGGTGTTGAAAATTCGGATTCTGGGTGAACTCTGACTAATAGTCCTCAGGCGTAATTCCTTTGCCTTTTCCGGACGTCTCACCACCTTGACAAATAACAAAGTCGAGGAATTTACTATATTGTCCCTAAATTGATATAAATTAATTTAAACTACTAATGCTTGATATGTAATGCAAAAATATGTCTGATTACCGCTTAATCACGGTATCGATTAAATTTGACCGATCACCCGATTAATCGGCGATTGTGTCCAAATCACCTCCAAATTAATTCATTTCTCCTCTAATACCTTAATTTACCACATACATTTAAATAAAGCCAAATTCAGCATTAGAACCCTCACAATTCCTTATAGAAAAAAATTTGGTCATTTGGTGTACTAGCATCGAATCTTTTTCTACATAACCGTTTCACCTTACTTCATCATTTTCCATGCCATTTTCCTTGAAATAAAAACAATACCCCATTGATATTCAGCCCTCATGGTTCAGCCAACAAGGAACCCTAGAGAAATTGAATATTTCTTTTGTGTTTTTGTTCATAACCATGCTTAACTATCCCTAAACACTAACATAGTCTAAAATCAAATTATTCCAACAACAATTCCTCTTCCATACCCATTTTTCAGAATTGAATTCATCATGATAACTCAATATTCAACCATGGAAATCAAGAACAAAAGCATGGGTAAGCTAGGTATCAAGGAGAATTAAAGAAATTTTAACTTACCTAGCTTGTTTCCTTGATTTCTTCACTTTTTCTTTGAATTTCCACCTAGGTTTTCTTGTTTTTCCTTTTGTTCTTCCTTTTTTCTGGTTGCTGGATGTCTAGGCCGAATATGGTGAGGGAATTGGGGATTTAATGGGCTGATTTCTATAGAAAATAATAAAATAATCAAGCATGCCATGTGTCACATGCTTATTGGCCAAATTTTTAACTTTTTGACTTTTTCTTCTTAATTTTCCACCACAAATATTCTGGTATTTATCCAATCCTACCACAATTAAAATCCCTTGGTCTTGACAAGTGCTGGGCCGAAAATTTTACTGATTTGCCCCCGAGACAAAAAAAATTACGATTTTGCCCTTATACTCTGAAATGTACCGGAATCTCATTATTTCTACTTTTCAACCTAAAATAACACTAATATTGATCAATATTAACTAAATGGGGCAAAAATTGTTTAAAAAAAATTTTCGTTTAGTCCACTAGTGGCAAAATTACCATTTTGCCCTTGTGCTCTATAAATACTGAGAATCAAAATTTTTCACTACTAAACATCATTTTATACTCCAATAATCATAATTATATTTCATATAATTATTCTTGGTCAAATGTGATCAAATCTTGGCTAAAAATCTCCATTTTATCATCAAATGGTAAAATGACCGTTTTGTCCCTAATCGGTCAATTTTCTGATGGACTCCAAACTGGACCTTGAACTCCAAATCACTATTCTAAACCATTCTGTTGGTTTTAAAATTTTCAAATTCCTCTTAGAATTTCTATTTGAACTAGTTCAAGGCTCGATTTAACTTAATTGTACCACTCGATACAATACCGTCTTTTAATCGAGCTTGACAGGGTCTCACATTCTCCCCCACTAATAAAAATTCGGTCCCCGAATTTAAATTCAATGTAGAGTGGCTTACCTTTACATATCGAAGAGGTGTGGATGCTTTGTCCGCATCTCATCCTCAGCTTCCCACGTTACCTCCTCGCTAGTGTGATTCCGCCACAACACTTTCACTGAGGCTACATCCTTTGAACGGAGCTTTTTAACTTGCCTATCAAGGATAGCTACCGGTTGTTCCTCATAGGTTAGATCATCTTGCAACTGAATTGTTTCATACCGTATTACATGTGATGGATCTGGGTTGTACTTCCTAAGCATGGATACATGAAACACGGGATGAATATTAGAGAGGTCTGGTGGTAATGCCAAACGATAAGCCACCGCTCCAACCTTTTCTAAGATCTCGAATGGCCCTATATACCGAGGACTTAACTTCCCTTTCTTGCCAAACCTCATTATCCCTTTAGTTGGCGAAACTTTCAAAAATACATGATCTCCTACTTGGAACTCCAAGTCTCTCCGTCGGTTATCAGCATATGATTTCTGTCTACTTTGTGCTGTTAACATCCTTTGACGGATCATGTGTATTTTCTCGGTTGCATCCTGCACCAATTCAGGCCCCAAAAGTTTCCTTTCTCCCACCTCTAGCCATCCAATGGGTGACCTACATCTTCGTCCATATAAGGCCTCAAATGGTGCCATTTGGATGCTAGTTTGGAAACTGTTGTTGTAGGCAAATTCCACTAAGGGTAAATATTGTTCCCACCTGACACCAAGGTCTATCACACAAGCCCTCAACATATCCTCCAATGTCTGTATGGTCCGTTCAGATTGTCCATCAGTCTGAGGGTGGAAAGCTGTGCTGAAATCCAACTTAGTGCCCAATGCTTCTTGCAACTTTCCCCAAAACCTACTAGTAAACTGAGCTCCTCTGTCAGATACTATAGAAATGGGAATACCATGTAGTCGCACTATCTCATCCACATAAACTCGAGCATATTGGGCAGCCCCATAAGTAGTCTTAACCGGAAGAAAATGAGCTGACTTTGTTAACCGGTCAACTACTATCCAAATTGAATCATATCCCCCACTGGTTCGAGGCAAACCCGTTACAAAGTCCATAGCAATATGTTCCCACTTCCACTCGGGTACTGGTAATGGCTGTAGTAGCCCTGCAGGCTTTTGATGCTCGGCCTTAACCTGCTGACAAACTAGGCACTTGGAGACAAACTCAGCTACATCTCTCTTAAGTCCTTCCCACCAATACACCTCTTTCAAATCTTGATACATTTTTGTAGCCCCTGGATGTACCACATAAGCTGCCATGTGAGCTTCCTCTAATATTTCTCTCCTCAACCCGTCACCATCAGGCACATAAAGTCTGGTTCCATACCTCAACACTCCATCTGTGCCTTTAGTAAACATTTTTCCTTTCCTACCCTGAGGATCCTCTAAGGCCTTAATCACAAATTCATCTTTACTTTGTGCTTCTTTAATCCTGTCCATTAAAATAGGCCTCACTCTAAAGTGTGCTAACAAAGCATTTGTCTCCGCAACTTCCAAACGCACACCTATGTCTCCCAAACTATGGATCTCTCTAACCAAAGATCTCCTACCAATGGAAATATGTGCCAAGCTTCCCATTGATTTTCGACTCAAGGCATCCGCCACTACATTGGCCTTACCGGGATGATAAAGAATAGTACAATCATAATCCTTTAGCAACTCCATCCATCTACGTTGCCGTAAGTTAAGATCCCTCTGCTGAAATATATACTTCAGACTTTTGTGGTCCGTGTATATCTCGCAAGTCTCACCATACAAGTAATGTCTCCAAATCTTTAAGGCAAACACGATTGCTGCCATTTCCAAATCGTGTATGGGGTAATTCTGCTCATGCCTTTTAAGTTGCCTAGATGCATACGCAATCACCTTCCCATGTTGCATCAATACACATCCTAAACCAACCCCCGATGCATCACAAAACACCGTGTAACCCCCTGTGCCTTGCGGCAGGCTTAACACTGGAGCTGTGGTGAGACATGCCTTAAGCTTCTCAAAACTATTCTCACAAGCATCAGACCACTCAAATTTTGTATCTTTACGTGTCAGCTTAGTCAAAGGGGCAACTATTTTGGAGAAGTCTTTCACAAAGCGACGATAATAGCCAGCTAAACCCACAAAGCTTCTAATCTCCGTAACTGATGTTGGCCTTGGCCATTTTTCCACTGCTTCAATTTTCTTTGTATCAACTCGTATCCCCTCCTTAGATACCACATGCCCCAAGAATGCAACACTTTCGAGCCAAAACTCACACTTGGAGAACTTAGCATACAATCGATGTTCTCTCAAAATTTGGAGCACTATCTTAAGATGCTGCTCATGCTCCTCTCGACTCTTTGAATATATCAAAATATCATCAATAAACACCACTACAAACTTATCCAAATAAGGTTTGAACACTCGGTTCATCAAATCCATAAAGGCTGCAGGAGCATTCGTGAGCCCAAATGACATCACTAAGAACTCATAGTGCCCATATCTTGTTCGAAATGCGGTCTTGGGTATATCTTCGTTCCGGATTCTCAACTGATGGTACCCAGATCGCAGATCTATCTTAGAAAAACATTGTGCTCCTTGTAGTTGATCAAATAAATCATCTATCCTTGGGAGAGGATATTTATTCTTCACCGTCACTTTATTAAGCTGTCGATAATCAATGCACAGCCTAAGTGACCCATCTTTCTTCTTCACAAATAACACTGGTGCTCCCCATGGGGATACACTAGGTCGTATGAAACCTTTATCCAACAAATCCTCCAACTGATCCTTAAGCTCTTTAAGCTCTGCAGGTGCCATTCTATATGGGGGTATGGATATAGGTCTAGTGTCGGGAATCAAATCTATGCAAAACTCAACCTCCCGTTCAGGAGGCAAACCTGGTAGCTCTTCAGGAAATACATCCACGAACTCCTTCACCACCGACACTTGAGTTACATCTCCAATCTTTGCCTGACTATCCTTTACAACAGCCAAGTAACCTATACAACCCTGTCGTAATAATCTTCTGGCAGATATGACCGATATCAAATTGGTTGGAGCATTACTCCTATCCCCTTGAATACTAAATGATGGTTCACCGGGGAAATCAAATCTAACCAATTTATGATAGCAGTCCACACTAGCATGACAGGGTGATAACCAATTCATCCCCAAGATTACATCAAAGTCTAAGGTGTCTAGCACCACTAGATTCACCGAAGTGTCTTTATCCTTGACTCGCACTACACAAGACTCATATTCCCACTCGGCCACAAATATCTCCTTTAAAGGAGTAGACACCACTAATTGTTCCTCTCTCCTAACACGACCTCTACCCAACCGAGATGCAAAACATGGAGAGATAAAAGAATGGGTAGCACCAGGATCAAATAGTACTCGAGCATTCATATTACAAACGGAGAGAATACCTGAGACCACGGCATTGGATGTTTGAGCCTCCTGCTGTGTTAAAGCAAACACCCTCGCTTGGCCTCTACCAATAGAACTTTGATGTCCGGACCCAGATGGTCTGCCTTGAGAGGAAGTACCCGCACCTCTACCTCTCGATCCACTAACCTCCCGGCCAGATGAGACAGCAACTGACGGAGCAGATGAAGCTGGCTGAGTGGAACCACGAGCAGAATCTGGTGATTGATGTGCCATCGGACAATCCCTCATAATATGCCCAGGTTGACCGCACCCGTAACAAGTTTTTGTAGTAAGGAAGCACCGTCCACTATGTCGTCTCCCACAAGTATCACAAGAGCGAATGACTTGACTACTCTGTCTAGAATCTTGCTGCCTCCTAGAATTGAAGGTTCTCTGTCCCACCCTAATATTAGCACCAGGTGCGTCACTCCCCTGCTGCGGTAACCGTGAGTCCCTCTGTGGACCCTGACGGCTAGAAGATGAACCACCACTGCTGAAATCTCTACGGCCCTGATAACCCTCTGTCTTGCCCCTTTTTGCTCTATCTCTCGCAGCCCTACTCTCATTGGTCCTCATCTCGATGCGTTGAGCACGATCCACTGCTGCAGAATAGGTAGTGAAATCTCGGGATGCCACAGCCCTAAATAATGGCTCCACTAACCCATCCACAAATCTCTGAATCTTCATCTCCTCAGTAGAAACGAGATAGGGCGCATAACGAGCTAGCTGCGTGAACTTGATGTCATACTCAGACACCGTCATGCTTGAAGTCTGTACCAAAGTCTCAAACTCTCTAGCTCTAGCATTACGCACACTGAGTGGTAAGAATCGATCTAAGAAGGCTACACTGAACTCACTCCAAGCCAACGGTGTTGCATTAGTCGATCTGCCTCTACATAAAGAGCTATACCATTCCTGCGCCACATCCTCTAATTGGAAGGCGGCTAGCTCAACTGACCGAACACTAGAACATCCCAAGGCTTTACAAATTTTCTCCATCTTATCCAAGAAAACCTGGGGTTTCTCCGATGCATCAGACCCTGAAAATGTTGGAGGCTTAAGCTTGAGAAAGTCAGGAAGAGAAATATCTAGATGTCCCCTCTCCTCCTCATGATGTTGGTGATCGGCCTGTCCTTGGGAGCTAGGGGATTCTTGTACTGTAGGTCTCCCCTCTACTACCCTTTGTATATCTTCCATGCGGGTCGCCATCATCTCTACAACCCGGTTAACTCCCTGTAGGCCTGCCGCCAAATCCTCAATAGTAATACCCCTAGCTGGGTGTCTATCTACATCACCTGAGGACTGCCCTCTTCTTGCCTACTCACAGGCGTATCCAACCCCACCGGCCTAGTGACCCTGCCACGTCTACCTCGGCCTCTCTGGGTGGATGCCCGTGGTCTATCTGCCATCTCAATGGGAACATCTTGCTCCCCTGCCCGTCTTGAGGCGGCTCGTGTCTTAGGCGGCATTCTTACCTAGACAAAAGCAAACGCCTGTTATTAAACACATATTATAATCATACTTAAAGCAACAGGTGGTTTCTAAGATAGGGAATCTATGCGGTCATTTGGTTGTAAAATGTGCCGCGGTTCACACTTTACAACTGAAGTTCCCACATAAAGACCCGACTCTCCGCTGGACTAACAAAAAGGAAGTTCTAGGACCTAGACAAACCTAGGGCTCTGATACCAATACTGTCACGACCCAAATTCCGGGTCATGACCGGCGCATGGGTCCAATGGACATAATCCACTAAATCCAAGCAAGCCTATTATTTATTTTACTTATGATTCTATTTATTATCACTAAGTCGTATTTCATGACTTTGAGTCAAAATAGTGATACACATTGCCAACTCGTACTGGCATTACTCTTTTAAAATTTACATTTAAGTTCATCTATACATAACAAAATAATACTCGACCTCCAGCGGAGTGACTCGGATGGATATACAGCTACCGAATGCCGAGACACCTACCAGAAGATGTACACAGATCTACAAGGACACCTCGTCCTAATTATCGGCTACCTCGTGATCTGAAAACATGAATTTGAAAATGGTGAGTATAAACCCAGTGAGTGAACAAGGAAGGGAACAAGCAACAATTAGGAAAAATTTAAAATCATGATGCACTTGTTTCAAACAATGCAATTTAGTTCATTCCTATTTAAAACCCCTCCAAACCCCAGAGTTTTTCGCTACAGCGAGCATGAATTTCGATGCAGTGAAAACAAAGCAACAAGAGAAACATTTTTCCTCACTCAACAATAGCCATCCTGCTAAACTAATAAAATCAACCTAACATTCATGAAAATTCTCAAAGTATAATGTGTCAAATTTTACGTACATTACAACCATAAATCATTGTCCATCAATTTGCTATATCACACACATTTACATATGTATATATATATATACGTATATACCCATCATCATCATCTCATCAACCCATCATCATCATCACCAGCTCATCATCATCATCATCACCAGCTCATGCGCACTCCCTACTTGCACATGGCTGGGTCATCACCGGATTATGCGCACTCCCTACTCGCACATAACCGGGTCATCCTCGGCTTATGCACACTCCCTACTCGCACATAGCCGAGTCAACATAATTACACAACATTATATTCAAGCATATATGTATATCAACATAATGCAGCCACATAGAAATCCATAATAACCACATTTCATAACATAAACCTTTTCTTAAAAGCTTGTTCCCAAGGCATTCATTTTCATGAAAAATTTCATAAAATCATTCAAACACTTTGTTCAAAATAGTCATATTCCCAAAACAATTTTGATAGGCAGTCCACTCACAGGTGTTGAAAATTCGGATTCTGGGTGAACTCTGACTAATAGTCCTCAGGCGTAATTCCTTTGCCTTTTCCGGACGTCTCACCACCTTGACAAATAACAAAGTCGAGGAATTTACTATATTGTCCCTAAATTGATATAAATTAATTTAAACTACTAATGCTTGATATGTAATGCAAAAATATGTCTGATTACCGCTTAATCACGGTATCGATTAAATTTGACCGATCACCCGATTAATCGGCGATTGTGTCCAAATCACCTCCAAATTAATTCATTTCTCCTCTAATACCTTAATTTACCACATACATTTAAATAAAGCCAAATTCAGCATTAGAACCCTCACAATTCCTTATAGAAAAAAATTTGGTCATTTGGTGTACTAGCATCGAATCTTTTTCTACATAACCGTTTCACCTTACTTCATCATTTTCCATGCCATTTTCCTTGAAATAAAAACAATACCCCATTGATATTCAGCCCTCATGGTTCAGCCAACAAGGAACCCTAGAGAAATTGAATATTTCTTTTGTGTTTTTGTTCATAACCATGCTTAACTATCCCTAAACACTAACATAGTCTAAAATCAAATTATTCCAACAACAATTCCTCTTCCATACCCATTTTTCAGAATTGAATTCATCATGATAACTCAATATTCAACCATGGAAATCAAGAACAAAAGCATGGGTAAGCTAGGTATCAAGGAGAATTAAAGAAATTTTAACTTACCTAGCTTGTTTCCTTGATTTCTTCACTTTTTCTTTGAATTTCCACCTAGGTTTTCTTGTTTTTCCTTTTGTTCTTCCTTTTTTCTGGTTGCTGGATGTCTAGGCCGAATATGGTGAGGGAATTGGGGATTTAATGGGCTGATTTCTATAGAAAATAATAAAATAATCAAGCATGCCATGTGTCACATGCTTATTGGCCAAATTTTTAACTTTTTGACTTTTTCTTCTTAATTTTCCACCACAAATATTCTGGTATTTATCCAATCCTACCACAATTAAAATCCCTTGGTCTTGACAAGTGCTGGGCCGAAAATTTTACTGATTTGCCCCCGAGACAAAAAAAATTACGATTTTGCCCTTATACTCTGAAATGTACCGGAATCTCATTATTTCTACTTTTCAACCTAAAATAACACTAATATTGATCAATATTAACTAAATGGGGCAAAAATTGTTTAAAAAAAATTTTCGTTTAGTCCACTAGTGGCAAAATTACCATTTTGCCCTTGTGCTCTATAAATACCGAGAATCAAAATTTTTCACTACTAAACATCATTTTATACTCCAATAATCATAATTATATTTCCTATAATTATTCTTGGTCAAATGTGATCAAATCTTGGCTAAAAATCTCCATTTTATCATCAAATGGTAAAATGACCGTTTTGTCCCTAATCGGTCAATTTTCTGATGGACTCCAAACTGGACCTTGAACTCCAAATCACTATTCTAAACCATTCTGTTGGTTTTAAAATTTTCAAATTCCTCTTAGAATTTCTATTTGAACTAGTTCAAGGCTCGATTTAACTTAATTGTACCACTCGATACAATACCGTCTTTTAATCGAGCTTGACAGGGTCTCACATTCTCCCCCACTAATAAAAATTCGGTCCCCGAATTTAAATTCAATGTAGAGTGGCTTACCTTTACATATCGAAGAGGTGTGGATGCTTTGTCCGCATCTCATCCTCAGCTTCCCACGTTACCTCCTCGCTAGTGTGATTCCGCCACAACACTTTCACTGAGGCTACATCCTTTGAACGGAGCTTTTTAACTTGCCTATCAAGGATAGCTACCGGTTGTTCCTCATAGGTTAGATCATCTTGCAACTGAATTGTTTCATACCGTATTACATGTGATGGATCTGGGTTGTACTTCCTAAGCATGGATACATGAAACACGGGATGAATATTAGAGAGGTCTGGTGGTAATGCCAAACGATAAGCCACCGCTCCAACCTTTTCTAAGATCTCGAATGGCCCTATATACCGAGGACTTAACTTCCCTTTCTTGCCAAACCTCATTATCCCTTTAGTTGGCGAAACTTTCAAAAATACATGATCTCCTACTTGGAACTCCAAGTCTCTCCGTCGGTTATCAGCATATGATTTCTGTCTACTTTGTGCTGTTAACATCCTTTGACGGATCATGTGTATTTTCTCGGTTGCATCCTGCACCAATTCAGGCCCCAAAAGTTTCCTTTCTCCCACCTCTAGCCATCCAATGGGTGACCTACATCTTCGTCCATATAAGGCCTCAAATGGTGCCATTTGGATGCTAGTTTGGAAACTGTTGTTGTAGGCAAATTCCACTAAGGGTAAATATTGTTCCCACCTGACACCAAGGTCTATCACACAAGCCCTCAACATATCCTCCAATGTCTGTATGGTCCGTTCAGATTGTCCATCAGTCTGAGGGTGGAAAGCTGTGCTGAAATCCAACTTAGTGCCCAATGCTTCTTGCAACTTTCCCCAAAACCTATTAGTAAACTGAGCTCCTCTGTCAGATACTATAGAAATGGGAATACCATGTAGTCGCACTATCTCATCCACATAAACTCCAGCATATTGGGCAGCCCCATAAGTAGTCTTAACCGGAAGAAAATGAGCTGACTTTGTTAACCGGTCAACTACTATCCAAATTGAATCATATCCCCCACTGGTTCGAGGCAAACCCGTTACAAAGTCCATAGCAATATGTTCCCACTTCCACTCGGGTACTGGTAATGGCTGTAGTAGCCCTGCAGGCTTTTGATGCTCGGCCTTAACCTGCTGACAAACTAGGCACTTGGAGACAAACTCAGCTACATCTCTCTTAAGTCCTTCCCACCAATACACCTCTTTCAAATCTTGATACATTTTTGTAGCCCCTGGATGTACCACATAAGCTGCCATGTGAGCTTCCTCTAATATTTCTCTCCTCAACCCGTCACCATCAGGCACATAAAGTCTGGTTCCATACCTCAACACTCCATCTGTGCCTTTAGTAAACATTTTTCCTTTCCTACCCTGAGGATCCTCTAAGGCCTTAATCACAAATTCATCTTTACTTTGTGCTTCTTTAATCCTGTCCATTAAAATAGGCCTCACTCTAAAGTGTGCTAACAAAGCATTTGTCTCCGCAACTTCCAAACGCACACCTATGTCTCCCAAACTATGGATCTCTCTAACCAAAGATCTCCTACCAATGGAAATATGTGCCAAGCTTCCCATTGATTTTCGACTCAAGGCATCCGCCACTACATTGGCCTTACCGGGATGATAAAGAATAGTACAATCATAATCCTTTAGCAACTCCATCCATCTACGTTGCCGTAAGTTAAGATCCCTCTGCTGAAATATATACTTCAGACTTTTGTGGTCCGTGTATATCTCGCAAGTCTCACCATACAAGTAATGTCTCCAAATCTTTAAGGCAAACACGATTGCTGCCATTTCCAAATCGTGTATGGGGTAATTCTGCTCATGCCTTTTAAGTTGCCTAGATGCATACGCAATCACCTTCCCATGTTGCATCAATACACATCCTAAACCAACCCCCGATGCATCACAAAACACCGTGTAACCCCCTGTGCCTTGCGGCAGGCTTAACACTGGAGCTGTGGTGAGACATGCCTTAAGCTTCTCAAAACTATTCTCACAAGCATCAGACCACTCAAATTTTGTATCTTTACGTGTCAGCTTAGTCAAAGGGGCAACTATTTTGGAGAAGTCTTTCACAAAGCGACGATAATAGCCAGCTAAACCCACAAAGCTTCTAATCTCCGTAACTGATGTTGGCCTTGGCCATTTTTCCACTGCTTCAATTTTCTTTGTATCAACTCGTATCCCCTCCTTAGATACCACATGCCCCAAGAATGCAACACTTTCGAGCCAAAACTCACACTTGGAGAACTTAGCATACAATCGATGTTCTCTCAAAATTTGGAGCACTATCTTAAGATGCTGCTCATGCTCCTCTCGACTCTTTGAATATATCAAAATATCATCAATAAACACCACTACAAACTTATCCAAATAAGGTTTGAACACTCGGTTCATCAAATCCATAAAGGCTGCAGGAGCATTCGTGAGCCCAAATGACATCACTAAGAACTCATAGTGCCCATATCTTGTTCGAAATGCGGTCTTGGGTATATCTTCGTTCCGGATTCTCAACTGATGGTACCCAGATCGCAGATCTATCTTAGAAAAACATTGTGCTCCTTGTAGTTGATCAAATAAATCATCTATCCTTGGGAGAGGATATTTATTCTTCACCGTCACTTTATTAAGCTGTCGATAATCAATGCACAGCCTAAGTGACCCATCTTTCTTCTTCACAAATAACACTGGTGCTCCCCATGGGGATACACTAGGTCGTATGAAACCTTTATCCAACAAATCCTCCAACTGATCCTTAAGCTCTTTAAGCTCTGCAGGTGCCATTCTATATGGGGGTATGGATATAGGTCTAGTGTCGGGAATCAAATCTATGCAAAACTCAACCTCCCGTTCAGGAGGCAAACCTGGTAGCTCTTCAGGAAATACATCCACGAACTCCTTCACCACCGACACTTGAGTTACATCTCCAATCTTTGCCTGACTATCCTTTACAACAGCCAAGTAACCTATACAACCCTGTCGTAATAATCTTCTGGCAGATATGACCGATATCAAATTGGTTGGAGCATTACTCCTATCCCCTTGAATACTAAATGATGGTTCACCGGGGAAATCAAATCTAACCAATTTATGATAGCAGTCCACACTAGCATGACAGGGTGATAACCAATTCATCCCCAAGATTACATCAAAGTCTAAGGTGTCTAGCACCACTAGATTCACCGAAGTGTCTTTATCCTTGACTCGCACTACACAAGACTCATATTCCCACTCGGCCACAAATATCTCCTTTAAAGGAGTAGACACCACTAATTGTTCCTCTCTCCTAACACGACCTCTACCCAACCGAGATGCAAAACATGGAGAGATAAAAGAATGGGTAGCACCAGGATCAAATAGTACTCGAGCATTCATATTACAAACGGAGAGAATACCTGAGACCACGGCATTGGATGTTTGAGCCTCCTGCTGTGTTAAAGCAAACACCCTCGCTTGGCCTCTACCAATAGAACTTTGATGTCCGGACCCAGATGGTCTGCCTTGAGAGGAAGTACCCGCACCTCTACCTCTCGATCCACTAACCTCCCGGCCAGATGAGACAGCAACTGACGGAGCAGATGAAGCTGGCTGAGTGGAACCACGAGCAGAATCTGGTGATTGATGTGCCATCGGACAATCCCTCATAATATGCCCAGGTTGACCGCACCCGTAACAAGTTTTTGTAGTAAGGAAGCACCGTCCACTATGTCGTCTCCCACAAGTATCACAAGAGCGAATGACTTGACTACTCTGTCTAGAATCTTGCTGCCTCCTAGAATTGAAGGTTCTCTGTCCCACCCTAATATTAGCACCAGGTGCGTCACTCCCCTGCTGCGGTAACCGTGAGTCCCTCTGTGGACCCTGACGGCTAGAAGATGAACCACCACTGCTGAAATCTCTACGGCCCTGATAACCCTCTGTCTTGCCCCTTTTTGCTCTATCTCTCGCAGCCCTACTCTCATTGGTCCTCATCTCGATGCGTTGAGCACGATCCACTGCTGCAGAATAGGTAGTGAAATCTCGGGATGCCACAGCCCTAAATAATGGCTCCACTAACCCATCCACAAATCTCTGAATCTTCATCTCCTCAGTAGAAACGAGATAGGGCGCATAACGAGCTAGCTGCGTGAACTTGATGTCATACTCAGACACCGTCATGCTTGAAGTCTGTACCAAAGTCTCAAACTCTCTAGCTCTAGCATTACGCACACTGAGTGGTAAGAATCGATCTAAGAAGGCTACACTGAACTCACTCCAAGCCAACGGTGTTGCATTAGTCGATCTGCCTCTACATAAAGAGCTATACCATTCCTGCGCCACATCCTCTAATTGGAAGGCGGCTAGCTCAACTGACCGAACACTAGAACATCCCAAGGCTTTACAAATTTTCTCCATCTTATCCAAGAAAACCTGGGGTTTCTCCGATGCATCAGACCCTGAAAATGTTGGAGGCTTAAGCTTGAGAAAGTCAGGAAGAGAAATATCTAGATGTCCCCTCTCCTCCTCATGATGTTGGTGATCGGCCTGTCCTTGGGAGCTAGGGGATTCTTGTACTGTAGGTCTCCCCTCTACTACCCTTTGTATATCTTCCATGCGGGTCGCCATCATCTCTACAACCCGGTTAACTCCCTGTAGGCCTGCCGCCAAATCCTCAATAGTAATACCCCTAGCTGGGTGTCTATCTACATCACCTGAGGACTGCCCTCTTCTTGCCTACTCACAGGCGTATCCAACCCCACCGGCCTAGTGACCCTGCCACGTCTACCTCGGCCTCTCTGGGTGGATGCCCGTGGTCTATCTGCCATCTCAATGGGAACATCTTGCTCCCCTGCCCGTCTTGAGGCGGCTCGTGTCTTAGGCGGCATTCTTACCTAGACAAAAGCAAACGCCTGTTATTAAACACATATTATAATCATACTTAAAGCAACAGGTGGTTTCTAAGATAGGGAATCTATGCGGTCATTTGGTTGTAAAATGTGCCGCGGTTCACACTTTACAACTGAAGTTCCCACATAAAGACCCGACTCTCCGCTGGACTAACAAAAAGGAAGTTCTAGGACCTAGACAAATCTAGGGCTCTGATACCAATACTGTCACGACCCAAATTCCGGGTCATGACCGGCGCATGGGTCCAATGGACATAATCCACTAAATCCAAGCAAGCCTATTATTTATTTTACTTATGATTCTATTTATTATCACTAAGTCGTATTTCATGACTTTGAGTCAAAATAGTGATACACATTGCCAACTCGTACTGGCATTACTCTTTTAAAATTTACATTTAAGTTCATCTATACATAACAAAATAATACTCGACCTCCAGCGGAGTGACTCGGATGGATATACAGCTACCGAATGCCGAGACACCTACCAGAAGATGTACACAGATCTACAAGGACACCTCGTCCTAATTATCGGCTACCTCGTGATCTGAAAACATGAATTTGAAAATGGTGAGTATAAACCCAGTGAGTGAACAAGGAAGGGAACAAGCAACAATTAGGAAAAATTTAAAATCATGATGCACTTGTTTCAAACAATGCAATTTAGTTCATTCCTATTTAAAACCCCTCCAAACCCCAGAGTTTTTCGCTACAGCGAGCATGAATTTCGATGCAGTGAAAACAAAGCAACAAGAGAAACATTTTTCCTCACTCAACAATAGCCATCCTGCTAAACTAATAAAATCAACCTAACATTCATGAAAATTCTCAAAGTATAATGTGTCAAATTTTACGTACATTACAACCATAAATCATTGTCCATCAATTTGCTATATCACACACATTTACATATGTATATATATATATACGTATATACCCATCATCATCATCTCATCAACCCATCATCATCATCACCAGCTCATCATCATCATCATCACCAGCTCATGCGCACTCCCTACTCGCACATGGCTGGGTCATCACCGGATTATGCGCACTCCCTACTCGCACATAACCGGGTCATCCTCGGCTTATGCACACTCCCTACTCGCACATAACCGAGTCAACATAATTACACAACATTATATTCAAGCATATATGTATATCAACATAATGCAGCCACATAGAAATCCATAATAACCACATTTCATAACATAAACCTTTTCTTAAAAGCTTGTTCCCAAGGCATTCATTTTCATGAAAAATTTCATAAAATCATTCAAACACTTTGTTCAAAATAGTCATATTCCCAAAACAATTTTGATAGGCAGTCCACTCACAGGTGTTGAAAATTCGGATTCTGGGTGAACTCTGACTAATAGTCCTCAGGCGTAATTCCTTTGCCTTTTCCGGACGTCTCACCACCTTGACAAATAACAAAGTCGAGGAATTTACTATATTGTCCCTAAATTGATATAAATTAATTTAAACTACTAATGCTTGATATGTAATGCAAAAATATGTCTGATTACCGCTTAATCACGGTATCGATTAAATTTGACCGATCACCCGATTAATCGGCGATTGTGTCCAAATCACCTCCAAATTAATTCATTTCTCCTCTAATACCTTAATTTACCACATACATTTAAATAAAGCCAAATTCAGCATTAGAACCCTCACAATTCCTTATAGAAAAAAATTTGGTCATTTGGTGTACTAGCATCGAATCTTTTTCTACATAACCGTTTCACCTTACTTCATCATTTTCCATGCCATTTTCCTTGAAATAAAAACAATACCCCATTGATATTCAGCCCTCATGGTTCAGCCAACAAGGAACCCTAGAGAAATTGAATATTTCTTTTGTGTTTTTGTTCATAACCATGCTTAACTATCCCTAAACACTAACATAGTCTAAAATCAAATTATTCCAACAACAATTCCTCTTCCATACCCATTTTTCAGAATTGAATTCATCATGATAACTCAATATTCAACCATGGAAATCAAGAACAAAAGCATGGGTAAGCTAGGTATCAAGGAGAATTAAAGAAATTTTAACTTACCTAGCTTGTTTCCTTGATTTCTTCACTTTTTCTTTGAATTTCCACCTAGGTTTTCTTGTTTTTCCTTTTGTTCTTCCTTTTTTCTGGTTGCTGGATGTCTAGGCCGAATATGGTGAGGGAATTGGGGATTTAATGGGCTGATTTCTATAGAAAATAATAAAATAATCAAGCATGCCATGTGTCACATGCTTATTGGCCAAATTTTTAACTTTTTGACTTTTTCTTCTTAATTTTCCACCACAAATATTCTGGTATTTATCCAATCCTACCACAATTAAAATCCCTTGGTCTTGACAAGTGCTGGGCCGAAAATTTTACTGATTTGCCCCCGAGACAAAAAAAATTACGATTTTGCCCTTATACTCTGAAATGTACCGGAATCTCATTATTTCTACTTTTCAACCTAAAATAACACTAATATTGATCAATATTAACTAAATGGGGCAAAAATTGTTTAAAAAAAATTTTCGTTTAGTCCACTAGTGGCAAAATTACCATTTTGCCCTTGTGCTCTATAAATACCGAGAATCAAAATTTTTCACTACTAAACATCATTTTATACTCCAATAATCATAATTATATTTCATATAATTATTCTTGGTCAAATGTGATCAAATCTTGGCTAAAAATCTCCATTTTATCATCAAATGGTAAAATGACCGTTTTGTCCCTAATCGGTTAATTTTCTGATGGACTCCAAACTGGACCTTGAACTCCAAATCACTATTCTAAACCATTCTGTTGGTTTTAAAATTTTCAAATTCCTCTTAGAATTTCTATTTGAACTAGTTCAAGGCTCGATTTAACTTAATTGTACCACTCGATACAATACCGTCTTTTAATCGAGCTTGACAGGGTCTCACATCACGTTTCCCAAGGCAAGCATTTAATTACAATATATTTTAATGAAAAATGTTAAAAAATTCAACTTTAAACTAATAACGAGATTATAAAACCATTTAAAGAGGGGAATAAGGCTTTCGAAGGCATGAGTGATTGCAAATGGACTTTTCTTGTCAATGGATGGCTTTCGCTTCACATTTCTCGAGGGAAACATTCAATTAAAATCTGTCTTAATGAAAAATGTAAAACAATACAACTTAAAATCAATAATAAGATTACAAAACCCTTTAAAGCGAGTAATAAGGCTTTATAAGCCATGAGTGACTATAAATGGATTTTTCTTGTCAATCGATCACTTTCACTTCACATTTCCCAAGGCAAACATTCCATTTTAATTTCTTTGATTGAAAAATTTAAAAAACTTCAACTTTAAATTAATAACAAGATCATAAGACCATTTAAAGAGGGGAATAAGTCTTTCGAAGGCATGAGTGACTGCAAATGGACTTTTCTTGTCAATGGATGGCTTTCGCTTCACGTTTCCTGAGATAAACATTCAATTACAATCTGTCTTAATGAAAAATGTAAAAAAATACATCTTAAAATCAATAATAAGATTATAAAACCCTTTAAGGCGAGTAATAAGGCTTTTGAAGCCATGAGTGACTATAAATGAACTTATTTTGTCAATGGATGGCTTTCGCTTCATGTTTCCCAAGGCAAACATTTAATTACAATATGTTTTAATGAAAAATTTAAAAAAATTCAACTTTAAATTAATAACGAGATTATAAAACCATTTAAAGAGGGCAATAAGGCTTTCGAAGGCATGAGTGACTGCAAATGGACTTTTCTTTTCAATGGATGGCTTTCGCTTCACGTTTCCCGAGGTAAACATTCAATTACAATCTGTCTTAATGAAAAATGTAAAAAAATACAACTTAAAATCAATAATAAGAATATAAAACCCTTTAAAGCGAGTAATAAGGCTTTAGATGCAATGAATGACAATAAATAGACTTTTCTTGTCAATCGATCACTTTCACTTCATGTTTCCCAAGGCAAGCCTTTAATTACAATATGTTTTAATGAAAAATGTTAAAAAATTCAACTTTAAATTAATAACAAGATTATAAAACCATTTAAGGAGGGGAATAAGGCTTTCGAAGATATGAGTGACTGCAAATGGACTTCTCTTGTCAATGGATGGCTTTCGCTTCACGTTTCCTGAGGTAAACATTCAATTACAATCTGTCTTAATGAAAAATGTAAAAAAATGCAACTTAAAATCAATAATAAGATTATAAAACCCTTTAAGGCGAGTAATAAGGCTTTTGAAGCCATAAGTGACTATAAATGAACTTATTTTGTCAATGGATGGCTTTCGCTTCATGTTTCCCAAGGCAAACATTTAATTACAATATGTTTTAATGAAAAATGTAAAAAATTCAACTTTAAATTAATAACGAGATTAGAAAACCATTTAAAGAGGGGAATAAGGCTTTCGAGGGCATGAGTGACTGCAAATGGACTTTTCTTGACAATGGATGGCTTTCGCTTCACGTTTCCCGAGGTAAACATTCAATTACAATCTGTCTTAATAAAAAATGTAAAAAAATACAACTTAAAATCAATAATAAAATTAGAAAACCCTTTAAAGCGAGTAATAAGGCTTTAGATGCCATGAGTGACAATAAATGAACTTTTCTTGTCAATCGATCACTTTCACTTCACGTTTCCCAAGGCAAACATTTAATTACAATATGTTTTAATGAAACATATAAAAAAATTCAACTTTAAATTAATAACGAGATTATAAAACCATTTATAGAGGGGAATAAGGCTTTCGAAGGCATGAGTGATTGCAAATGGACTTTTCTTTTCAATGGATGGCTTTCTCTTCACGTTTCTCGAGGTAAGCATTCAATTACAATCTGTCTTAATGAAAAATGTAAAAAAATATAAGTTAAAATCAATAATAAGATTACAAAACCCTTTAAAGCGAGTAATAAGGCTTTATAAGCCATGAGTGACTATAAATGGACTTTTCTTGTCAATCGATCACTTTCACTTCACGTTTCCCAGGGCAAACATTCCACTTTAATCTGTTTTAATGAAAAATGTAAAAAAATTCAACTTTAAATTAATAACGAGATCATAAAACCATTTAAAGAGGGGAATAAGGCTTTCGAAGGCATGAGTGACTGCAAATGGACTTTTCTTGTCAATGGATGGCTTTCGCTTCACGTTTCTCAAGGTAAACATTCAATTACAATCTGTCTTAATGAAAAATGTAAAAAAATAAAACTTAAAGTCAATAATAAGATTATAAAACCTTTTAAAGCGAGTAATAAGGCTTTAGAAGCCATGAGTGACTATAAATGGACCTTTGTTGTCAATCGATCGCTTTCACCTCACGTTTCTCAAGGTAAACAGTCAATTTTAATCTGTTTTAATGAAAAATGTAAAAAAATTCAATTTAAAACGAATAACGAGATCATAAAACCATTTAAAGAGGGGAATAAGTCTTTCGAAGGCATGAGCGACTGCAAATGGACTTTTCTTGTCAATGGATGGCTTTCGCTTAACATTTCTGGAGTTAAACAATCAATTACAATCTATCTTAATGAAAAATGTAAAAAAATACAAGTTAAAATCAATAATAAGATTACAAAACCCTTTAAAGCGAGTAGTAAGGCTTTATAAGCCATGAGTGACTATAAATGGACTTTTCTGGTCAATCGATTACTTTCACTTCATGTTTCCCAAGGCAAACATTTTATTACAATATGTTTTAATGAAAAATGTTAAAAAATTAAACTTTAAATTAATAACGAGATTATAAAACCATTCAAAGATGGGAATAAGGCTTTCGAAGGCATGAGTGACTGCAAATGGACTTTTCTTGGCAATGGATGGCTTTCGCTTCATGTTTCCTGAGGTAAACATTCAATTACAATCTGTCTTAATGAAAAATGTAAAGAAATACAAGTTAAAATCAATAATAAGATTATAAAACCCTTTGAGGCGAGTAATAATGCTTTTGAAGCTATGAGTGACTGTAAATGAACTTATTTTGTCAATGGATGGCTTTCGCTTCAAGTTTCCCAACGCAAACATTTAATTACAATATGTTTTAATGAAAAATGTAAAACAATTCAACTTTAAATTAATAACGAGATTATAAAACCATTTAAAGAGGGGAATAAGGCTTTTGAAGGCATAAGTGACTGCAAATGGACTTTTCCTGTCAATGGATGGCTTTCTCTTCACGTTTCTCGAGGTAAACATTCAATTACAATCAGTCTTAATGAAAAATGTAAAAAAGTACAAGTTAAAATCAATAATAAGATTACAAAACCCTTTAAAGCGAGTAATAAGGCTTTATAAGCCATGAGTGACTATAAATGGACTTTTCTTGTCAATCGATCACTTTCACTTCACATTTCCCAAGCCAAACATTCCATTTTAATTTGTTTTAATGAAAAATTTAAAAAACTTCAACTTTAAATTAATAACGAGATCATAAAACAATTTAAAGAGCGAAATAAGGCTTTCGATGGCATGAGTGACTGCAAATGGACTTTTCTTGTTAATGGATGGCTTTTGCTTCACGTTTCCTGAGGTAAACATTCAATTACAATCTGTCTTAATGAAAAATGTAAAAAAATACAACTTAAAATCAATAATAAGATTATAAAACCCGTTAAGGCGAGTAATAAGGCTTTTGAAGCCATGAGTGACTGTAAATGAACTTATTTTGTCAATGGATGGCTTTCGCTTCATGTTTCCCAAGGCAAATAATTAATTACAACATGTTTTAATGAAAAAAGTAAAGAAATTCAACTTTAAATTAATAACGAGATTATAAAACCATTTAAAGTGGGGAATAAGGCTTTCGAAGGCATGAGTGACTGCAAATGGACTTTTCTTGACAATGGATGGCTTTCGCTTCACGTTTCCCGAGGTAAACATTCAATTACAATCTGTCTTAATGAAAAATGTAAAAAAATACAACTCAAAATCAATAATAAGATTATAAAACCCTTTAAAGCGAGTAATAAGCCTTTAGATGCAATGAGTGAATATAAATGAACTTTTCTTGTCAATCGATCACTTTCACTTCACGTTTCCCAAGGCAAGAATTGAATTACAATATGTTTTAATGAAAAATGTTAAAAAATTCAACTTTAAATTAATAACCAGATTATAAAACCATTTAAAGAGGGGAATAAGGCTTTCGAAGGCATGAGTGACTGCAAATGGACTTTTCTTGTCAATGGATGGATTTCGCTTCACGTTTCCCGAGGTAAATATTCGATTACAATCTGTCTTAATGAAAAATGTAAAACAATACAACTTAAAATCAATAATAAGATTATAAAACCCTTTAAAGCGAGTAATAAGGCTTTTGAAGCCATAAGTGACTATAAATGAACTTATTTTGTCAATGGATGGCTTTCGCTTCATGTTTCCCAAGGCAAACATTTAATTACAATATGTTTTAATGAAAAATGTGAAAAAATTCAACTTTAAATTAATAACAAGATTATAAAACCATTTAAAGAGGGGAATAAGGCTTTCGAAGGCATGAGTGACTGCAAATGGACTTTTCTTGACAATGGATGGCTTTCGCTTCATGTTTCCCGAGGTAAACATTCAATTACAATCTGTCTTAATGAAAAATGTAAAAAAATACAACTTAAAATCAATAATAAGATTAGAAAACCGTTTAAAGCGAGTAATAAGGCTTTAGATGCCATGAGTGACTATAAATGGACTTTTCTTGTCAATCGATCACTTTCACTTCACGTTTCCCAAGGCAAACATTTAATTACAGTATGTTTTAATGAAAAATATAAAAAAATTCAACTTTAAACTAAGAACGAGATTATAAAACCATTTATAGAGGGGAATAAGGCTTTCGAAGGCATGAGTGATTGCAAATGGACTTTTCTTGTCAATGGATGGCTTTCGCTTCACGTTTCTTGAGGTAAACATTCAATTACAATCTATCTTAATGAAAAATGTAAAAAAATACAAGTTAAAATCAATAAGAAGATTACAAAACCCTTTAAAGCGAGTAATAAGGCTTTATAAGCCATGAGTGACTATAAATGGACTTTTCTTGTCAATCGATCACTTTCACTTCATGTTTCCCAAGGCAAACATTTTATTACAATTTGTTTTACTGACAAATGTAAAAAAATTCAACTTTAAATTAATAACGAGATCATAAAACCATTTATAGAGCGGAATAAGGCTTTCGATGGCATGAGTGACTGTAAATGGACTTTTCTTGTCAATGGATGGCTTTCGCTTCACGTTTCCCGAGGTAAACATTCAATTATAATCTGTCTTAATGAAAAATGTAAAAAAATACAATTTAAAATCAATAATAAGATTATAAAACCAGTTAAGGCGAGTAATAAGGCTTTTGAAGCCATGAGTGACTATAAATGAACTTATTTTGTCAATGGATGGCTTTCGCTTCATGTTTCCCAAGGCAAACATTTAATTACAACATGTTTGAATGAAAAATGTAAAGAAATTCAACTTTAAATTAATAACGAGATTATAAAACCATTTAAAGTGGGGAATAAGGCTTTCGAAGGCATGAGTGACTGCAAATGGACTTTTCTTGACAATGGATGGCTTTCGCTTCACGTTTCCCGAGGTAAAAATTCAATTACAATCTGTCTTAATGAAAAATGTAAAACAATACAACTTAAAATCAATAATAAGATTATAAAACCCTTTAAAGCGAGTAATAAGGCTTTTGAAGCCATAAGTGACTATAAATGAACTTATTTTGTCAATGGATGGCTTTCGCTTCATGTTTCCCAAGGCAAACATTTAATTACAACATGTTTTAATGAAAAATGTAAAGAAATTCAACTTTAAATTAATAACAAGATTATAAAACCATTTAAAGTGGGGAATAAGGCTTTCGAAGGCATGAGTGACTGCAAATGGACTTTTCTTGTCAATGCATGGCTTTCGCTTCATGTTTCGCGAGGTAAAAATTCAATTACAATCTGTCTTAATGAAAAATGTAAAACAATACAACTTAAAATCAATAATAAGATTATAAAACCTTTTAAAGCGAGTAATAAGGCTTTTGAAGCCATAAGTGACTATAAATGAACTTATTTTGTCAATGGATGGCTTTCGCTTCATGTTTCCCAAGGCAAACATTTAATTACAATATGTTTTAATGAAAAATGTGAAAAAATTCAACTTTAAATTAATAACGAGATTATAAAACCATTTAAAGTGGGGAATAAGGCTTTCGAAGGCATGAGTGACTGCAAATGGACTTTTCTTGACAATGGATGGCTTTCGCTTCACGTTTCCCGAGGTAAAAATTCAATTACAATCTGTCTTAATGAAAAATGTAAAACAATACAACTTAAAATCAATAATAAGATTATAAAACCCTTTAAAGCGAGTAATAAGGCTTTTGAAGCCATAAGTGACTATAAATGAACTTATTTTGTCAATGGATGGCTTTCGCTTCATGTTTCCCAAGGCAAACATTTAATTACAACATGTTTTAATGAAAAATGTAAAGAAATTCAACTTTAAATTAATAACAAGATTATAAAACCATTTAAAGTGGGGAATAAGGCTTTCGAAGGCATGAGTGACTGCAAATGGACTTTTCTTGACAATGGATGGCTTTCGCTTCACGTTTCCCGAGGTAAAAATTCAATTACAATCTGTCTTAATGAAAAATGTAAAACAATACAACTTAAAATCAATAATAAGATTATAAAACCCTTTAAAGCGAGTAATAAGGCTTTTGAAGCCATAAGTGACTATAAATGAACTTATTTTGTCAATGGATGGCTTTCGCTTCATGTTTCCCAAGGCAAACATTTAATTACAACATGTTTTAATGAAAAATGTAAAGAAATTTAACTTTAAATTAATAACAAGATTATAAAACCATTTAAAGTGGGGAATAAGGCTTTCGAAGGCATGAGTGACTGCAAATGGACTTTTCTTGTCAATGGATGGCTTTCGCTTCATGTTTCGCGAGGTAAAAATTCAATTACAATCTGTCTTAATGAAAAATGTAAAACAATACAACTTAAAATCAATAATAAGATTATAAAACCCTTTAAAGCGAGTAATAAGGCTTTTGAAGCCATAAGTGACTATAAATGAACTTATTTTGTCAATGGATGGCTTTCGCTTCATGTTTCCTAAGGCAAACATTTAATTACAATATGTATTAATGAAAAATGTGAAAAAATTCAACTTTAAATTAATAACGAGATTATAAAACCATTTAAAGAGGGGAATAAGGCTTTCGAGGGCATGAGTGACTGCAAATGGACTTTTCTTGACAATGGATGGCTTTCGCTTCACGTTTCCCGAGGTAAACATTCAATTACAATCTGTCTTAATGAAAAATGTAAAAAAATACAACTTAAAATCAATAATAAGATTAGAAAACCCTTTAAAGCGAGTAATAAGGCTTTAGATGCCATGAGTGACTATAAATGGACTTTTCTTGTCAATCGATCACTTTCACTTCACGTTTCCCAAGGCAAACATTTAATTACAATATGTTTTAATGAAAAATATAAAAAAATTCAACTTTAAATTAAGAACGAGATTATAAAACCATTTATAGAGGGGAATAAGGCTTTCGAAGGCATGAGTGATTGCAAATGGACTTTTCTTGTCAATGGATGGCTTTCGCTTCACGTTTCTCGAGGTAAACATTCAATTACAATCTGTCTTAATGAAAAATGTAAAAAAATACAAGTTAAAATCAATAGTAAGATTACAAAACCGTTTAAAGCGAGTAATAAGGCTTTATAAGCCACGAGTGACTATAAATGGACTTTTCTTGTCAATCGATCACTTTCACTTCATGTTTCCCAAGGCAAACATTTTATTACAATATGTTTTAATGAAAAATGTAAAAAAATTCAACTTTAAATTAATAACGAGATTATAAAACCATTTATAGAGGGGAATAAGGCTTCCGAAGGCATGAGTGATTGCAAATGGACTTTTCTTGTCAATGGATGGCTTTCGCTTCACATTTCTCGAGGTAAACATTCATTACAATCTGTCTTAATGAAAAATGTAAAAAAATACAACTTAAAATCAATAATAAGATTACAAAACCCTTTAAAGCGAGTAATAAGGCTTTATAAGCCATGAGTGACTATAAATGGACTTTTCTTGTCAATCGATCACTTTCACTTCATGTTTCCCAAGGCAAACATTTTATTACAATATGTTTTAATGAAAAATTTTAAAAAATTCAACTTTAAATTAATAACGAGATTATAAAACCATTAAAAGAGGGGAATAAGGCTTTCGAAGGCATGAGTGACTGCAAATGGACTTTTCTTGGCAATGGATGGCTTTCGCTTCATGTTTCCCAACGCAAACATTTAATTACAATATGTTTTAATGAAAAATGTAAAAAAATTCAACTTTAAATTAATAACGAGATTATAAAACCATTTAAAGAGGGGAATAAGGCTTTCGAAGACATGAGTGACTGCAAATGGACTTTTCCTGTCAATGGATGGCTTTCTCTTCACATTTCTCGAGGTAAACATTCAATTACAACCAGTCTTAATGAAAAATGTTAAAAAAGTACAAGTTAAAATCAATAATAAGATTAGAAAACCCTTTAAAGCGAGTAATAAGGCTTTATAAGCCATGAGTGACTATAAATGGACTTTTCTTGTCAATCGATCACTTTCACTTCACGTTTCCCAAGGCAAACATTCCACTTTAATCTGTTTTAATGAAAAATGTAAAAAAATTCAACTTTAAATTAATAACGAGATCATAAAACCATTTAAAGAGGGGAATAAGGCTTTCGAAGGCATGAGTGACTGCAAATGGACTTTTCTTGTCAATGGATGGCTTTCGCTTCACGTTTCTCAAGGTAAACATTCAATTACAATCTGTCTTAATGAAAAATGTAAAAAAATAAAATTTAAAATCAATAATAAGATTATAAAACCCTTTAAAGCGAGTAATAAGGCTTTAGAAGCCATGAGTGACTATAAATGGACCTTTGTTGTCAATCGATCGCTTTCACCTCACGTTTCTCAAGGTAAACAGTCAATTTTAATCTGTTTTAATAAAAAATATAAAAAAATTCAATTGAAAACGAATAACGAGATCATAAAACCATTTAAAGAGGGGAATAAGGCTTTCTAAGGCATGAGCGACTGCAAATGGACTTTTCTTGTCAATGGATGGCTTTCGCTTCACATTTCTCGAGGTAAACATTCAATTACAATCTGTCTTAATTAAAAATGTAAAAAAATACAACTTAAAATCAATAATAAGATTACAAAACCCTTTAAAGCGAGTAATAAGGCTTTATAAGCCATGAGTGACTATAAATGGACTTTTCTTGTCAATCGATCACTTTCACTTCATGTTTCCCAGGGCAAACATTTTATTACAATATGTTTTAATGAAAAATGTTAAAAAATTCAACTTTAAAGTAATAACGAGATTATAAAACCATTCAAAGAGGGGAACAAGGCTTTCGAAGGCATGAGTGACTGCAAATTGACTTTTCTTGGCAATGGATGGCTTTCGCTTCATGTTTCTCAAGGTAAACATTCAATTACAATCTGTCTTAATGAAAAATGTAAAGAAATACAAGTTAAAATCAATAATAAGATTATAAAACCCTTTGAGGCGAGTAATAATGCTTTTGAAGCTATGAGTGACTGTAAATGAACTTATTTTGTCAATGGATGGCTTTCACTTCATGTTTCCCAAGGCAAACATTTTATTACAATATGTTTTAATGAAAAATGTAAAAAAATTCAACTTTAAATTAATAACGAGATTATAAAACCATTTATAGAGGGGAATAAGGCTTTCGAAGGCATGAGTGATTGCAAATGGACTTTCCTTGTCAATGGACGGCTTTCGCTTCACATTTCTCGAGGTAAACATTCAATTACAATCTGTCTTAATGAAAAATGTAAAAAAATACAACTTAAAATCAATAATAAGATTACAAAACCCTTTAAAGCGAGTAATAAGGCTTTATAAGCCATGAGTGACTATAAATAGACTTTTCTTGTCAATCGATCACTTTCACTTCATGTTTCCCAAGGCAAACATTTTATTACAATATGTTTTAATGAAAAATTTTAAAAAATTCAACTTTAAATTAATAACGAGATTATAAAACCATTCAAAGAGGGGAATAAGGCTTTCGAAGGCATGAGTGACTGCAAATGGACTTTTCTTGGCAATGGATGGCTTTCGCTTCATATTTCCCGAGGTAAACATTCAATTACAATCTGTCTTAATGAAAAATGTAAAGAAATACAAGTTAAAATCAGTAATAAGATTATAAAACCCTTTGAGGCGAGTAATAATGCTTTTGAAGCTATGAGTGACTGTAAATGAACTTATTTTGTCAATGGATGGCTTTCGCTTCATGTTTCCCAACGCAAACATTGAATTACAATATGTTTTAATGAAAAATGTAAAAAAATTCAACTTTAAATTAATAACAAGATTATAAAACCATTTAAAGAGGGGAATAAGGCTTTCGAAGACATGAGTGACTGCAAATGGACTTTTCCTGTCAATGGATGGCTTTCTCTTCACATTTCTCGAGGTAAACATTCAATTACAACCAGTCTTAATGAAAAATGTTAAAAAAGTACAAGTTAAAATCAATAATAAGATTAGAAAACCCTTTAAAGCGAGTAATAAGGCTTTATAAGCCATGAGTGACTATAAATGGACTTTTCTTGTCAATCGATCACTTTCACTTCACGTTTCCCAAGGCAAACATTCCACTTTAATCTGTTTTAATGAAAAATGTAAAAAAATTCAACTTTAAATTAATAACGAGATCATAAAACCATTTAAAGAGGGGAATAAGGCTTTCGAAGGCATGAGTGACTGCAAATGGACTTTTCTTGTCAATGGATGGCTTTCGCTTCACGTTTCTCAAGGTAAACATTCAATTACAATCTGTCTTAATGAAAAATGTAAAAAAATAAAATTTAAAATCAATAATAAGATTATAAAACCCTTTAAAGCGAGTAATAAGGCTTTAGAAGCCATGAGTGTCATAAATGGACCTTTGTTGTCAATCGATCGCTTTCACCTCACGTTTCTCAAGGTAAACAGTCAATTTTAATCTGTTTTAATAAAAAATATAAAAAAATTCAATTGAAAACGAATAACGAGATCATAAAACCATTTAAAGAGGGGAATAAGGCTTTCTAAGGCATGAGCGACTGCAAATGGACTTTTCTTGTCAATGGATGGCTTTCGCTTCACATTTCTCGAGGTAAACATTCAATTACAATCTGTCTTAATTAAAAATGTAAAAAAATACAACTTAAAATCAATAATAAGATTACAAAACCCTTTAAAGCGAGTAATAAGGCTTTATAAGCCATGAGTGACTATAAATGGACTTTTCTTGTCAATCGATCACTTTCACTTCATGTTTCCCAGGGCGAACATTTTATTACAATATGTTTTAATGAAAAATGTTAAAAAATTCAACTTTAAAGTAATAACGAGATTATAAAACCATTCAAAGAGGGGAATAAGGCTTTCGAAGGCATGAGTGACTGCAAATTGACTTTTCTTGGCAATGGATGGCTTTCGCTTCATGTTTCTCAAGGTAAACATTCAATTACAATCTGTCTTAATGAAAAATGTAAAGAAATACAAGTTAAAATCAATAATAAGATTATAAAACCCTTTGAGGCGAGTAATAATGCTTTTGAAGCTATGAGTGACTGTAAATGAACTTATTTTGTCAATGGATGGCTTTCACTTCATGTTTCCCAAGGCAAACATTTTATTACAATATGTTTTAATGAAAAATGTAAAAAAATTCAACTTTAAATTAATAACGAGATTATAAAACCATTTATAGAGGGGAATAAGGCTTTCGAAGGCATGAGTGATTGCAAATGGACTTTCCTTGTCAATGGACGGCTTTCGCTTCACATTTCTCGAGGTAAACATTCAATTACAATCTGTCTTAATGAAAAATGTAAAAAAATACAACTTAAAATCAATAATAAGATTACAAAACCCTTTAAAGCGAGTAATAAGGCTTTATAAGCCATGAGTGACTATAAATAGACTTTTCTTGTCAATCGATCACTTTCACTTCATGTTTCCCAAGGCAAACATTTTATTACAATATGTTTTAATGAAAAATTTTAAAAAATTCAACTTTAAATTAATAACGAGATTATAAAACCATTCAAAGAGGGGAATAAGGCTTTCGAAGGCATGAGTGACTGCAAATGGACTTTTCTTGGCAATGGATGGCTTTCGCTTCATATTTCCCGAGGTAAACATTCAATTACAATCTGTCTTAATGAAAAATGTAAAGAAATACAAGTTAAAATCAGTAATAAGATTATAAAACCCTTTGAGGCGAGTAATAATGCTTTTGAAGCTATGAGTGACTGTAAATGAACTTATTTTGTCAATGGATGGCTTTCGCTTCATGTTTCCCAACGCAAACATTTAATTACAATATGTTTTAATGAAAAATGTAAAAAAATTCAACTTTAAATTAATAACAAGATTATAAAACCATTTAAAGAGGGGAATAAGGCTTTCGAAGACATGAGTGACTGCAAATGGACTTTTCCTGTCAATGGATGGCTTTCTCTTCACATTTCTCGAGGTAAACATTCAATTACAACCAGTCTTAATGAAAAATGTTAAAAAAGTACAAGTTAAAATCAATAATAAGATTAGAAAACCCTTTAAAGCGAGTAATAAGGCTTTATAAGCCATGAGTGACTATAAATGGACTTTTCTTGTCAATCGATCACTTTCACTTCACGTTTCCCAAGGCAAACATTCCACTTTAATCTGTTTTAATGAAAAATGTAAAAAAATTCAACTTTAAATTAATAACGAGATCATAAAACCATTTAAAGAGGGGAATAAGGCTTTCGAAGGCATGAGTGACTGCAAATGGACTTTTCTTGTCAATGGATGGCTTTCGCTTCACGTTTCTCAAGGTAAACATTCAATTACAATCTGTCTTAATGAAAAATGTAAAAAAATAAAATTTAAAATCAATAATAAGATTATAAAACCCTTTAAAGCGAGTAATAAGGCTTTAGAAGCCATGAGTGACTATAAATGGACCTTTGTTGTCAATCGATCGCTTTCACCTCACGTTTCTCAAGGTAAACAGTCAATTTTAATCTGTTTTAATAAAAAATATAAAAAAATTCAATTGAAAACGAATAACGAGATCATAAAACCATTTAAAGAGGGGAATAAGGCTTTCTAAGGCATGAGCGACTGCAAATGGACTTTTCTTGTCAATGGATGGCTTTCGCTTCACATTTCTCGAGGTAAACATTCAATTACAATCTGTCTTAATTAAAAATGTAAAAAAATACAACTTAAAATCAATAATAAGATTACAAAACCCTTTAAAGCGAGTAATAAGGCTTTATAAGCCATGAGTGACTATAAATGGACTTTTCTTGTCAATCGATCACTTTCACTTCATGTTTCCCAGGGCAAACATTTTATTACAATATGTTTTAATGAAAAATGTTAAAAAATTCAACTTTAAAGTAATAACGAGATTATAAAACCATTCAAAGAGGGGAATAAGGCTTTCGAAGGCATGAGTGACTGCAAATTGACTTTTCTTGGCAATGGATGGCTTTCGCTTCATGTTTCTCAAGGTAAACATTCAATTACAATCTGTCTTAATGAAAAATGTAAAGAAATACAAGTTAAAATCAATAATAAGATTATAAAACCCTTTGAGGCGAGTAATAATGCTTTTGAAGCTATGAGTGATTGTAAATGAACTTATTTTGTCAATGGATGGCTTTCACTTCATGTTTCCCAAGGCAAACATTTTATTACAATATGTTTTAATGAAAAATGTAAAAAAATTCAACTTTAAATTAATAACGAGATTATAAAACCATTTATAGAGGGGAATAAGGCTTTCGAAGGCATGAGTGATTGCAAATGGACTTTCCTTGTCAATGGACGGCTTTCGCTTCACATTTCTCGAGGTAAACATTCAATTACAATCTGTCTTAATGAAAAATGTAAAAAAATACAACTTAAAATCAATAATAAGATTACAAAACCCTTTAAAGCGAGTAATAAGGCTTTATAAGCCATGAGTGACTATAAATAGACTTTTCTTGTCAATCGATCACTTTCACTTCATGTTTCCCAAGGCAAACATTTTATTACAATATGTTTTAATGAAAAATTTTAAAAAATTCAACTTTAAATTAATAACGAGATTATAAAACCATTCAAAGAGGGGAATAAGGCTTTCGAAGGCATGAGTGACTGCAAATGGACTTTTCTTGGCAATGGATGGCTTTCGCTTCATATTTCCCGAGGTAAACATTCAATTACAATCTGTCTTAATGAAAAATGTAAAGAAATACAAGTTAAAATCAGTAATAAGATTATAAAACCCTTTGAGGCGAGTAATAATGCTTTTGAAGCTATGAGTGACTGTAAATGAACTTATTTTGTCAATGGATGGCTTTCGCTTCATGTTTCCCAACGCAAACATTTAATTACAATATGTTTTAATGAAAAATGTAAAAAAATTCAACTTTAAATTAATAACAAGATTATAAAACCATTTAAGGAGGGGAATAAGGCTTTCGAAGATATGAGTGACTGCAAATGGACTTTTCTTGTCAATGGATGGCTTTCGCTTCACGTTTCCTGAGGTAAACATTCAATTACAATCTGTCTTAATGAAAAATGTAAAAAAATACAACTTAAAATCAATAATAAGATTATAAAACCCTTTAAGGCGAGTAATAAGGCTTTTGAAGCCATAAGTGACTATAAATGAACTTATTTTGTCAATGGATGGCTTTCGCTTCATGTTTCCCAAGGCAAACATTTAATTACAATATGTTTTAATGAAAAATGTAAAAAAATTCAACTTTAAATTAATAACGAGATTAGAAAACCATTTAAAGAGGGGAATAAGGCTTTCGAGGGCATGAGTGACTGCAAATGGACTTTTCTTGACAATGGATGGCTTTCGCTTCACGTTTCCCGAGGTAAACATTCAATTACAATCTGTCTTAATAAAAAATGTAAAAAAATACAACTTAAAATCAATAATAAAATTAGAAAACCCTTTAAAGCGAGTAATAAGGCTTTAGATGCCATGAGTGACAATAAATGAACTTTTCTTGTCAATCGATCACTTTCACTTCACGTTTCCCAAGGCAAACATTTAATTACAATATGTTTTAATGAAACATATAAAAAAATTCAACTTTAAATTAATAACGAGATTATAAAACCATTTATAGAGGGGAATAAGGCTTTCGAAGGCATGAGTGATTGCAAATGGACTTTTCTTTTCAATGGATGGCTTTCTCTTCACGTTTCTCGAGGTAAGCATTCAATTACAATCTGTCTTAATGAAAAATGTAAAAAAATATAAGTTAAAATCAATAATAAGATTACAAAACCCTTTAAAGCGAGTAATAAGGCTTTATAAGCCATGAGTGACTATAAATGGACTTTTCTTGTCAATCGATCACTTTCACTTCACGTTTCCCAGGGCAAACATTCCACTTTAATCTGTTTTAATGAAAAATGTAAAAAAATTCAACTTTAAATTAATAACGAGATCATAAAACCATTTAAAGAGGGGAATAAGGCTTTCGAAGGCATGAGTGACTGCAAATGGACTTTTCTTGTCAATGGATGGCTTTCGCTTCACGTTTCTCAAGGTAAACATTCAATTACAATCTGTCTTAAGGAAAAATGTAAAAAAATAAAACTTAAAGTCAATAATAAGATTATAAAACCTTTTAAAGCGAGTAATAAGGCTTTAGAAGCCATGAGTGACTATAAATGGACCTTTGTTGTCAATCGATCGCTTTCACCTCACGTTTCTCAAGGTAAACAGTCAATTTTAATCTGTTTTAATGAAAAATGTAAAAAAATTCAATTTAAAACGAATAACGAGATCATAAAACCATTTAAAGAGGGGAATAAGTCTTTCGAAGGCATGAGCGACTGCAAATGGACTTTTCTTGTCAATGGATGGCTTTCGCTTAACATTTCTGGAGTTAAACAATCAATTACAATCTATCTTAATGAAAAATGTAAAAAAATACAAGTTAAAATCAATAATAAGATTACAAAACCCTTTAAAGCGAGTAGTAAGGCTTTATAAGCCATGAGTGACTATAAATGGACTTTTCTGGTCAATCGATCACTTTCACTTCATGTTTCCCAAGGCAAACATTTTATTACAATATGTTTTAATGAAAAATGTTAAAAAATTAAACTTTAAATTAATAACGAGATTATAAAACCATTCAAAGATGGGAATAAGGCTTTCGAAGGCATGAGTGACTGCAAATGGACTTTTCTTGGCAATGGATGGCTTTCGCTTCATGTTTCCTGAGGTAAACATTCAATTACAATCTGTCTTAATGAAAAATGTAAAGAAATACAAGTTAAAATCAATAATAAGATTATAAAACCCTTTGAGGCGAGTAATAATGCTTTTGAAGCTATGAGTGACTGTAAATGAACTTATTTTGTCAATGGATGGCTTTCGCTTCAAGTTTCCCAACGCAAACATTTAATTACAATATGTTTTAATGAAAAATGTAAAACAATTCAACTTTAAATTAATAACGAGATTATAAAACCATTTAAAGAGGGGAATAAGGCTTTTGAAGGCATAAGTGACTGCAAATGGACTTTTCCTGTCAATGGATGGCTTTCTCTTCACGTTTCTCGAGGTAAACATTCAATTACAATCAGTCTTAATGAAAAATGTAAAAAAGTACAAGTTAAAATCAATAATAAGATTACAAAACCCTTTAAAGCGAGTAATAAGGCTTTATAAGCCATGAGTGACTATAAATGGACTTTTCTTGTCAATCGATCACTTTCACTTCACATTTCCCAAGCCAAACATTCCATTTTAATTTGTTTTAATGAAAAATTTAAAAAACTTCAACTTTAAATTAATAACGAGATCATAAAACAATTTAAAGAGCGAAATAAGGCTTTCGATGGCATGAGTGACTGCAAATGGACTTTTCTTGTTAATGGATGGCTTTTGCTTCACGTTTCCTAAGGTAAACATTCAATTACAATCTGTCTTAATGAAAAATGTAAAAAAATACAACTTAAAATCAATAATAAGATTATAAAACCCGTTAAGGCGAGTAATAAGGCTTTTGAAGCCATGAGTGACTGTAAATGAACTTATTTTGTCAATGGATGGCTTTCGCTTCATGTTTCCCAAGGCAAATAATTAATTACAACATGTTTTAATGAAAAAAGTAAAGAAATTCAACTTTAAATTAATAACGAGATTATAAAACCATTTAAAGTGGGGAATAAGGCTTTCGAAGGCATGAGTGACTGCAAATGGACTTTTCTTGACAATGGATGGCTTTCGCTTCACGTTTCCCGAGGTAAACATTCAATTACAATCTGTCTTAATGAAAAATGTAAAAAAATACAACTCAAAATCAATAATAAGATTATAAAACCCTTTAAAGCGAGTAATAAGCCTTTAGATGCAATGAGTGAATATAAATGAACTTTTCTTGTCAATCGATCACTTTCACTTCACGTTTCCCAAGGCAAGAATTGAATTACAATATGTTTTAATGAAAAATGTTAAAAAATTCAACTTTAAATTAATAACCAGATTATAAAACCATTTAAAGAGGGGAATAAGGCTTTCGAAGGCATGAGTGACTGCAAATGGACTTTTCTTGTCAATGGATGGCTTTCGCTTCACGTTTCCCGAGGTAAATATTCGATTACAATCTGTCTTAATGAAAAATGTAAAACAATACAACTTAAAATCAATAATAAGATTATAAAACCCTTTAAAGCGAGTAATAAGGCTTTTGAAGCCATAAGTGACTATAAATGAACTTATTTTGTCAATGGATGGCTTTCGCTTCATGTTTCCCAAGGCAAACATTTAATTACAAAATGTTTTAATGAAAAATGTGAAAAAATTCAACTTTAAATTAATAACAAGATTATAAAACCATTTAAAGAGGGGAATAAGGCTTTCGAAGGCATGAGTGACTGCAAATGGACTTTTCTTGACAATGGATGGCTTTCGCTTCATGTTTCCCGAGGTAAACATTCAATTACAATCTGTCTTAATGAAAAATGTAAAAAAATACAACTTAAAATAAATAATAAGATTAGAAAACCGTTTAAAGCGAGTAATAAGGCTTTAGATGCCATGAGTGACTATAAATGGACTTTTCTTGTCAATCGATCACTTTCACTTCACGTTTCCCAAGGCAAACATTTAATCACAGTATGTTTTAATGAAAAATATAAAAAAATTCAACTTTAAACTAAGAACGAGATTATCAAACCATTTATAGAGGGGAATAAGGCTTTCAAAGGCATGAGTGATTGCAAATGGACTTTTCTTGTCAATGGATGGCTTTCGCTTCACGTTTCTTGAGGTAAACATTCAATTACAATCTATCTTAATGAAAAATGTAAAAAAATACAAGTTAAAATCAATAAGAAGATTACAAAACCCTTTAAAGCGAGTAATAAGGCTTTATAAGCCATGAGTGACTATAAATGGACTTTTCTTGTCAATCGATCACTTTCACTTCATGTTTCCCAAGGCAAACATTTTATTACAATATGTTTTAATGAAAAATGTAAAAAAATTCAACTTTAAATTAATAACGAGATTATAAAACCATTTATAGAGGGGAATAAGGCTTCCGAAGGCATGAGTGATTGCAAATGGACTTTCCTTGTCAATGGACGGCTTTCGCTTCACATTTCTCGAGGTAAACATTCAATTACAATCTGTCTTAATGAAAAATGTAAAAAAATACAACTTAAAATCAATAATAAGATTACAAAACCCTTTAAAGCAAGTAATAAGGCTTTATAAGCCATGAGTGACTATAAATGGACTTTTCTTGTCAATCGATCACTTTCACTTCACATTTCCCAAGGCAAACATTCCATTTTAATTTGTTTTACTGACAAATTTAAAAAACTTCAACTTTAAATTAATAACGAGATCATAAAACCATTTAAAGAGCGGAATAAGGCTTTCGATGGCATGAGTGACTGTAAATGGACTTTTCTTGTCAATGGATGGCTTTCGCTTCACGTTTCCCGAGGTAAACATTCAATTATAATCTGTCTTAATGAAAAATGTAAAAAAATACAATTTAAAATCAATAATAAGATTATAAAACCAGTTAAGGCGAGTAATAAGGCTTTTGAAGCCATGAGTGACTATAAATGAACTTATTTTGTCAATGGATGGCTTTCGCTTCATGTTTCCCAAGGCAAACATTTAATTACAACATGTTTGAATGAAAAATGTAAAGAAATTCAACTTTAAATTAATAACGAGATTATAAAACCATTTAAAGTGGGGAATAAGGCTTTCGAAGGCATGAGTGACTGCAAATGGACTTTTCTTGACAATGGATGGCTTTCGCTTCACGTTTCCCGAGGTAAAAATTCAATTACAATCTGTCTTAATGAAAAATGTAAAACAATACAACTTAAAATCAATAATAAGATTATAAAACCCTTTAAAGCGAGTAATAAGGCTTTTGAAGCCATAAGTGACTATAAATGAACTTATTTTGTCAATGGATGGCTTTCGCTTCATGTTTCCCAAGGCAAACATTTAATTACAACATGTTTTAATGAAAAATGTAAAGAAATTCAACTTTAAATTAATAACAAGATTATAAAACCATTTAAAGTGGGGAATAAGGCTTTCGAAGGCATGAGTGACTGCAAATGGACTTTTCTTGTCAATGAATGGCTTTCGCTTCATGTTTCGCGAGGTAAAAATTCAATTACAATCTGTCTTAATGAAAAATGTAAAACAATACAACTTAAAATCAATAATAAGATTATAAAACCTTTTAAAGCGAGTAATAAGGCTTTTGAAGCCATAAGTGACTATAAATGAACTTATTTTGTCAATGGATGGCTTTCGCTTCATGTTTCCCAAGGCAAACATTTAATTACAATATGTTTTAATGAAAAATGTGAAAAAATTCAACTTTAAATTAATAACGAGATTATAAAACCATTTAAAGTGGGGAATAAGGCTTTCGAAGGCATGAGTGACTGCAAATGGACTTTTCTTGACAATGGATGGCTTTCGCTTCACGTTTCCCGAGGTAAAAATTCAATTACAATCTGTCTTAATGAAAAATGTAAAACAATACAACTTAAAATCAATAATAAGATTATAAAACCCTTTAAAGCGAGTAATAAGGCTTTTGAAGCCATAAGTGACTATAAATGAACTTATTTTGTCAATGGATGGCTTTCGCTTCATGTTTCCCAAGGCAAACATTTAATTACAACATGTTTTAATGAAAAATGTAAAGAAATTCAACTTTAAATTAATAACAAGATTATAAAACCATTTAAAGTGGGGAATAAGGCTTTCGAAGGCATGAGTGACTGCAAATGGACTTTTCTTGACAATGGATGGCTTTCGCTTCACGTTTCCCGAGGTAAAAATTCAATTACAATCTGTCTTAATGAAAAATGTAAAACAATACAACTTAAAATCAATAATAAGATTATAAAACCCTTTAAAGCGAGTAATAAGGCTTTTGAAGCCATAAGTGACTATAAATGAACTTATTTTGTCAATGGATGGCTTTCGCTTCATGTTTCCCAAGGCAAACATTTAATTACAACATGTTTTAATGAAAAATGTAAAGAAATTTAACTTTAAATTAATAACAAGATTATAAAACCATTTAAAGTGGGGAATAAGGCTTTCGAAGGCATGAGTGACTGCAAATGGACTTTTCTTGTCAATGGATGGCTTTCGCTTCATGTTTCGCGAGGTAAAAATTCAATTACAATCTGTCTTAATGAAAAATGTAAAACAATACAACTTAAAATCAATAATAAGATTATAAAACCCTTTAAAGCGAGTAATAAGGCTTTTGAAGCCATAAGTGACTATAAATGAACTTATTTTGTCAATGGATGGCTTTCGCTTCATGTTTCCCAAGGCAAACATTTAATTACAATATGTATTAATGAAAAATGTGAAAAAATTCAACTTTAAATTAATAACGAGATTATAAAACCATTTAAAGAGGGGAATAAGGCTTTCGAGGGCATGAGTGACTGCAAATGGACTTTTCTTGACAATGGATGGCTTTCGCTTCACGTTTCCCGAGGTAAACATTCAATTACAATCTGTCTTAATGAAAAATGTAAAAAAATACAACTTAAAATCAATAATAAGATTAGAAAACCCTTTAAAGCGAGTAATAAGGCTTTAGATGCCATGAGTGACTATAAATGGACTTTTCTTGTCAATCGATCACTTTCACTTCACGTTTCCCAAGGCAAACATTTAATTACAATATGTTTTAATGAAAAATATAAAAAAATTGAACTTTAAATTAAGAACGAGATTATAAAACCATTTATAGAGGGGAATAAGGCTTTCGAAGGCATGAGTGATTGCAAATGGACTTTTCTTGTCAATGGATGGCTTTCGCTTCACGTTTCTCGAGGTAAACATTCAATTACAATCTGTCTTAATGTAAAATGTAAAAAAATACAAGTTAAAATCAATAGTAAGATTACAAAACCGTTTAAAGCGAGTAATAAGGCTTTATAAGCCACGAGTGACTATAAATGGACTTTTCTTGTCAATCGATCACTTTCACTTCATGTTTCCGAAGGCAAACATTTTATTACAATATGTTTTAATGAAAAATGTAAAAAAATTCAACTTTAAATTAATAACGAGATTATAAAACCATTTATAGAGGGGAATAAGGCTTCCGAAGGCATGAGTGATTGCAAATGGACTTTTCTTGTCAATGGATGGCTTTCGCTTCACATTTCTCGAGGTAAACATTCATTACAATCTGTCTTAATGAAAAATGTAAAAAAATACAACTTAAAATCAATAATAAGATTACAAAACCCTTTAAAGCGAGTAATAAGGCTTTATAAGCCATGAGTGACTATAAATAGACTTTTCTTGTCAATCGATCACTTTCACTTCATGTTTCCCAAGGCAAACATTTTATTACAATATGTTTTAATGAAAAATTTTAAAAAATTCAACTTTAAATTAATAACGAGATTATAAAACCATTAAAAGAGGGGAATAAGGCTTTCGAAGGCATGAGTGACTGCAAATGGACTTTTCTTTGCAATGGATGGCTTTCGCTTCATGTTTCCCAACGCAAACATTTAATTACAATATGTTTTAATGAAAAATGTAAAAAAATTCAACTTTAAATTAATAACGAGATTATAAAACCATTTAAAGAGGGGAATAAGGCTTTCGAAGACATGAGTGACTGCAAATGGACTTTTCCTGTCAATGGATGGCTTTCTCTTCACATTTCTCGAGGTAAACATTCAATTACAACCAGTCTTAATGAAAAATGTTAAAAAAGTACAAGTTAAAATCAATAATAAGATTAGAAAACCCTTTAAAGCGAGTAATAAGGCTTTATAAGCCATGAGTGACTATAAATGGACTTTTCTTGTCAATCGATCACTTTCACTTCACGTTTCCCAAGGCAAACATTCCACTTTAATCTGTTTTAATGAAAAATGTAAAAAAATTCAACTTTAAATTAATAACGAGATCATAAAACCATTTAAAGAGGGGAATAAGGCTTTCGAAGGCATGAGTGACTGCAAATGGACTTTTCTTGTCAATGGATGGCTTTCGCTTCACGTTTCTCAAGGTAAACATTCAATTACAATCTGTCTTAATGAAAAATGTAAAAAAATAAAATTTAAAATCAATAATAAGATTATAAAACCCTTTAAAGCGAGTAATAAGGCTTTAGAAGCCATGACTGACTATAAATGGACCTTTGTTGTCAATCGATCGCTTTCACCTCACGTTTCTCAAGGTAAACAGTCAATTTTAATCTGTTTTAATAAAAAATATAAAAAAATTCAATTGAAAACGAATAACGAGATCATAAAACCATTTAAAGAGGGGAATAAGGCTTTCTAAGGCATGAGCGACTGCAAATGGACTTTTCTTGTCAATGGATGGCTTTCGCTTCACATTTCTCGAGGTAAACATTCAATTACAATCTGTCTTAATGAAAAATGTAAAAAAATACAACTTAAAATCAATAATAAGATTACAAAACCCTTTAAAGCGAGTAATAAGGCTTTATAAGCCATGAGTGACTATAAATGGACTTTTCTTGTCAATCGATCACTTTCACTTCATGTTTCCCAGGGCAAACATTTTATTACAATATGTTTTAATGAAAAATGTTAAAAAATTCAACTTTAAAGTAATAACGAGATTATAAAACCATTCAAAGAGGGGAATAAGGCTTTCGAAGGCATGAGTGACTGCAAATTGACTTTTCTTGGCAATGGATGGCTTTCGCTTCATGTTTCTCAAGGTAAACATTCAATTACAATCTGTCTTAATGAAAAATGTAAAGAAATACAAGTTAAAATCAATAATAAGATTATAAAACCCTTTGAGGCGAGTAATAATGCTTTTGAAGCTATGAGTGACTGTAAATGAACTTATTTTGTCAATGGATGGCTTTCACTTCATGTTTCCCAAGGCAAACATTTTATTACAATATGTTTTAATGAAAAATGTAAAAAAATTCAACTTTAAATTAATAACGAGATTATAAAACCATTTATAGAGGGGAATAAGGCTTTCGAAGGCATGAGTGATTGCAAATGGACTTTCCTTGTCAATGGACGGCTTTCGCTTCACATTTCTCGAGGTAAACATTCAATTACAATCTGTCTTAATGAAAAATGTAAAAAAATACAACTTAAAATCAATAATAAGATTACAAAACCCTTTAAAGCGAGTAATAAGGCTTTATAAGCCATGAGTGACTATAAATAGACTTTTCTTGTCAATCGATCACTTTCACTTCATGTTTCCCAAGGCAAACATTTTATTACAATATGTTTTAATGAAAAATTTTAAAAAATTCAACTTTAAATTAATAACGAGATTATAAAACCATTCAAAGAGGGGAATAAGGCTTTCGAAGGCATGAGTGACTGCAAATGGACTTTTCTTGGCAATGGATGGCTTTCGCTTCATATTTCCCGAGGTAAACATTCAATTACAATCTGTCTTAATGAAAAATGTAAAGAAATACAAGTTAAAATCAGTAATAAGATTATAAAACCCTTTGAGGCGAGTAATAATGCTTTTGAAGCTATGAGTGACTGTAAATGAACTTATTTTGTCAATGGATGGCTTTCGCTTCATGTTTCCCAACGCAAACATTTAATTACAATATGTTTTAATGAAAAATGTAAAAAAATTCAACTTTAAATTAATAACAAGATTATAAAACCATTTAAAGAGGGGAATAAGGCTTTCGAAGGCATGAGTGACTGCAAATGGACTTTTCCTGTCAATGGATGGCTTTCTCTTCACGTTTCTCGAGGTAAACATTCAATTACAATCAGTCTTAATGAAAAATGTAAAAAAGTACAAGTTAAAATCAATAATAAGATTACAAAACCCTTTAAAGCAAGTAATAAGGCTTTATAAGCCATGAGTGACTATAAATGGACTTTTCTTGTCAATCGATCACTTTCACTTCACATTTCCCAAGGCAAACATTCCATTTTAATTTGTTTTACTGACAAATTTAAGAAACTTCAACTTTAAATTAATAACGAGATCATAAAACCATTTAAAGAGCGAAATAAGGCTTTCGATGGCATGAGTGACTGCAAATGGACTTTTCTTGTCAATGGATGGCTTTCGCTTCACGTTTCCCGAGGTAAACATTCAATTACAATCTGTCTTAATGAAAAATGTAAAAAAATACAACTTAAAATCAACAATAAGATTATAAAACCAGTTAAGGCGAGTAATAAGGCTTTATAAGCCATGAGTGACTATAAATGAACTTATTTTGTCAATGGATGGCTTTCGCTTCATGTTTCCCAAGGCAAACATTTAATTACAACATGTTTTAATGAAAAATGTAAAGAAATTCAACTTTAAATTAATAACGAGATTATAAAACCATTTAAAGTGGGGAATAAGGCTTTCGAAGGCATGAGTGACTGCAAATGGACTTTTCTTGACAATGGATGGCTTTCGCTTCACGTTTCCCGAGGTAAAAATTCAATTACAATCTGTCTTAATGAAAAATGTAAAACAATACAACTTAAAATCAATAATAAGATTATAAAACCCTTTAAAGCGAGTAATAAGGCTTTTGAAGCCATAAGTGACTATAAATGAACTTATTTTGTCAATGGATGGCTTTCGCTTCATGTTTTCCAAGGCAAACATTTAATTACAACATGTTTTATTGAAAAATGTAAAGAAATTCAACTTTAAATTAATAACCAGATTATAAAACCATTTAAAGTGGGGAATAAGGCTTTCGAAGGCATGAGTGACTGCAAATGGACTTTTCTTGTCAATGGATGGCTTTCGCTTCATGTTTCGCGAGGTAAAAATTCAATTACAATCTGTCTTCATGAAAAATGTAAAAAAATACAACTTAAAATCAATAATAAGATTAGAAAACCAGTTAAGGCAAGTAATAAGGCTTTTGAAGCCATGAGTGACTATAAATGAACTTATTTTGTCAATGGATGGCTTTCGCTTCATGTTTCCCAAGGCAAACATTTAATTACAACATGTTTTAATGCAAAATGTAAAGAAATCCAACTTTAAATTAATAACCAGATTATAAAACCATTTAAAGTGGGGAATAAGGCTTTCGAAGGCATGAGTGACTGCAAATGGACTTTTCTTGTCAATGGATGGCTTTCGCTTCATGTTTCGCGAGGTAAAAATTCAATTACAATCTGTCTTAATGAAAAATGTAAAAAAATACAACTTAAAATCAATAATAAGATTATAAAACCAGTTAAGGCGAGTAATAAGGCTTTTGAAGCCATGAGTGACTATAAATGAACTTATTTTGTCAATGGATGGCTTTCGCTTCATGTTTCCCAAGGCAAACATTTAATTACAACATGTTTTAATGAAAAATGTAAAGAAATCCAACTTTAAATTAATAACCAGATTATAAAACCATTTAAAGTGGGGAATAAGGCTTTCGAAGGCATGAGTGACTGCAAATGGACTTTTCTTGACAATGGATGGCTTTCGCTTCACGTTTCCCGAGGTAAAAATTCAATTACAATCTGTCTTAATGAAAAATGTAAAACAATACAACTTAAAATCAATAATAAGATTATAAAACCCTTTAAAGCGAGTAATAAGGCTTTTGAAGCCATAAGTGACTATAAATGAACTTATTTTGTCAATGGATGGCTTTCGCTTCATGTTTCCCAAGGCAAACATTTAATTACAATATGTTTTAATGAAAAATGTGAAAAAATTCAACTTTAAATTAATAACGAGATTATAAAACCATTTAAAGAGGGGAATAAGGCTTTCGAGGGCATGAGTGACTGCAAATGGACTTTTCTTGACAATGGATGGCTTTCGCTTCACGTTTCCCGAGGTAAACATTCAATTATAATCTGTCTTAATGAAAAATGTAAAAAAATACAACTTAAAATCAATAATAAGATTAGAAAACCCTTTAAAGCGAGTAATAAGGCTTTAGATGCCATGAGTGACTATAAATGGACTTTTCTTGTCAATCGATCACTTTCACTTCACGTTTCCCAAGGCAAACATTTAATTACAATATGTTTTAATGAAAAATATAAAAAAATTCAACTTTAAATTAAGAACGAGATTATAAAACCATTTATAGAGGGGAATAAGGCTTTCGAAGGCATGAGTGATTGCAAATGGACTTTTCTTGTCAATGGATGGCTTTCGCTTCACGTTTCTCGAGGTAAACATTCAATTACAATCTGTCTTAATGAAAAATGTAAAAAAATACAAGTTAAAATCAATAGTAAGATTACAAAACCGTTTAAAGCGAGTAATAAGGATTTATAAGCCATGAGTGACTATAAATGGACTTTTCTTGTCAATCGATCACTTTCACTTCATATTTCCCAAGGCAAACATTTTATTACAATATGTTTTAATGAAAAATGTAAAAAAATTCAACTTTAAATTAATAACGAGATTATAAAACCATTTATAGAGAGGAATAAGGCTTCCGAAGGCATGAGTGATTGCAAATGGACTTTTCTTGTCAATGGATGGCTTTCGCTTCACATTTCTCGAGGTAAACATTCAATTACAATCTGTCTTAATGAAAAATGTAAAAAAATAAAATTTAAAATCAATAATAAGATTATAAAACCCTTTAAAGCGAGTAATAAGGCTTTAGAAGCCATGAGTGACTATAAATGGACCTTTGTTGTCAATCGATCGCTTTCACCTCACGTTTCTCAAGGTAAACAGTCAATTTTAATCTGTTTTAATAAAAAATGTAAAAAAATTCAATTGAAAACGAATAACGAGATCATAAAACCATTTAAAGAGGGGAATAAGGCTTTCTAAGGCATGAGCGACTGCAAATGGACTTTTCTTGTCAATGGATGGCTTTCGCTTCACATTTCTCGAGGTAAACATTCAATTACAATCTGTCTTAATGAAAATGTAAAAAATTACAACTTAAAATCAATAATAAGATTACAAAACCCTTTAAAGCGAGTAATAAGGCTTTATAAGCCATGAGTGACTATAAATGGACTTTTCTTGTCAATCGATCACTTTCACTTCATGTTTCCCAGGGCAAACATTTTATTACAATATGTTTTAATGAAAAATGTTAAAAAATTCAACTGTAAATTAATAACGAGATTATAAAACCATTCAAAGAGGGGAATAAGGCTTTCGAAGGCATGAGTGACTGCAAATTGACTTTTCTTGGCAATGGATGGCTTTCGCTTCATGTTTCTCAAGGTAAACATTCAATTACAATCTATCTTAATGAAAAATGTAAAGAAATACAAGTTAAAATCAATAATAAGATTATAAAACCCTTTGAGGCGAGTAATAATGCTTTTGAAGCTATGAGTGACTGTAAATGAACTTATTTTGTCAATGGATGGCTTTCGCTTCATGTTTCCCAAGGCAAACATTTAATTACAATATGTTTTAATGAAAAATGTAAAAAAATTCAACTTTAAATTAATAACGAGATTATAAAACCATTTAAAGAGGGGAATAAGGCTTTCGAAGGCATAAGTGACTGCAAATAAACTTTTCCTGTCAATGGATGGCTTTCTCTTCACAATTCTCGAGGTAAACATTCAATTACAATTAGTCTTAATGAAAAATGTAAAAAAGTACAAGTTAAAATCAATAATAAGATTACAAAACCCTTTAAAGCGAGTAATAAGGCTTTATAAGCCATGAGTGACTATAAATGGACTTTTCTTGTCAATCGATCACTTTCACTTCATGTTTCCCAAGGCAAACATTTTATTACAATATGTTTTAATGAAAAATGTAAAAAAATTCAACTTTAAATTAATAACGAGATTATAAAACCATTTATAGAGGGGAATAAGGCTTCCGAAGGCATGAGTGATTGCAAATGGACTTTCCTTGTCAATGGACGGCTTTCGCTTCACATTTCTCGAGGTAAACATTCAATTACAATCTGTCTTAATGAAAAATGTAAAAAAATACAACTTAAAATCAATAATAAGATTACAAAACCCTTTAAAGCGAGTAATAAGGCTTTATAAGCCATGAGTGACTATAAATAGACTTTTCTTGTCAATCGATCACTTTCACTTCATGTTTCCCAAGGCAAACATTTTATTACAATATGTTTTAATGAAAAATTTTAAAAAATTCAACTTTAAATTAATAACGAGATTATAAAACCATTCAAAGAGGGGAATAAGGCTTTCGAAGGCATGAGTGACTGCAAATGGACTTTTCTTGGCAATGGATGGCTTTCGCTTCATATTTCCCGAGGTAAACATTCAATTACAATCTGTCTTAATGAAAAATGTAAAGAAATACAAGTTAAAATCAATAATAAGATTATAAAACCCTTTGAGGCGAGTAATAATGCTTTTGAAGCTATGAGTGACTGTAAATGAACTTATTTTGTCAATGGATGGCTTTCGCTTCATGTTTCCCAACGCAAACATTTAATTACAATATGTTTTAATGAAAAATGTAAAAAAATTCAACTTTAAATTAATAACGAGATTATAAAACCATTTAAAGAGGGGAATAAGGCTTTCGAAGGCATGAGTGACTGCAAATGGACTTTTCCTGTCAATGGATGGCTTTCTCTTCACGTTTCTCGAGGTAAACATTCAATTACAATCAGTCTTAATGAAAAATGTAAAAAAGTACAAGTTAAAATCAATAATAAGATTACAAAACCCTTTAAAGCAAGTAATAAGGCTTTATAAGCCATGAGTGACTATAAATCGACTTTTCTTGTCAATCGATCACTTTCACTTCACATTTCCCAAGGCAAACATTCCATTTTAATTTGTTTTACTGACAAATTTAAGAAACTTCAACTTTAAATTAATAACGAGATCATAAAACCATTTAAAGAGCGAAATAAGGCTTTCGATGGCATGAGTGACTGCAAATGGACTTTTCTTGTCAATGGATGGCTTTCGCTTCACGTTTCCCGAGGTAAACATTCAATTACAATCTGTCTTAATGAAAAATGTAAAAAAATACAACTTAAAATCAACAATAAGATTATAAAACCAGTTAAGGCGAGTAATAAGGCTTTATAAGCCATGAGTGACTATAAATGAACTTATTTTGTCAATGGATGGCTTTCGCTTCATGTTTCCCAAGGCAAACATTTAATTACAACATGTTTTAATGAAAAATGTAAAGAAATTCAACTTTAAATTAATAACGAGATTATAAAACCATTTAAAGTGGGGAATAAGGCTTTCGAAGGCATGAGTGACTGCAAATGGACTTTTCTTGACAATGGATGGCTTTCGCTTCACGTTTCCCGAGGTAAAAATTCAATTACAATCTGTCTTAATGAAAAATGTAAAACAATACAACTTAAAATCAATAATAAGATTATAAAACCCTTTAAAGCGAGTAATAAGGCTTTTGAAGCCATAAGTGACTATAAATGAACTTATTTTGTCAATGGATGGCTTTCGCTTCATGTTTTCCAAGGCAAACATTTAATTACAACATGTTTTATTGAAAAATGTAAAGAAATTCAACTTTAAATTAATAACCAGATTATAAAACCATTTAAAGTGGGGAATAAGGCTTTCGAAGGCATGAGTGACTGCAAATGGACTTTTCTTGTCAATGGATGGCTTTCGCTTCATGTTTCGCGAGGTAAAAATTCAATTACAATCTGTCTTCATGAAAAATGTAAAAAAATACAACTTAAAATCAATAATAAGATTAGAAAACCAGTTAAGGCAAGTAATAAGGCTTTTGAAGCCATGAGTGACTATAAATGAACTTATTTTGTCAATGGATGGCTTTCGCTTCATGTTTCCCAAGGCAAACATTTAATTACAACATGTTTTAATGCAAAATGTAAAGAAATCCAACTTTAAATTAATAACCAGATTATAAAACCATTTAAAGTGGGGAATAAGGCTTTCGAAGGCATGAGTGACTGCAAATGGACTTTTCTTGTCAATGGATGGCTTTCGCTTCATGTTTCGCGAGGTAAAAATTCAATTACAATCTGTCTTAATGAAAAATGTAAAAAAATACAACTTAAAATCAATAATAAGATTATAAAACCAGTTAAGGCGAGTAATAAGGCTTTTGAAGCCATGAGTGACTATAAATGAACTTATTTTGTCAATGGATGGCTTTCGCTTCATGTTTCCCAAGGCAAACATTTAATTACAACATGTTTTAATGAAAAATGTAAAGAAATCCAACTTTAAATTAATAACCAGATTATAAAACCATTTAAAGTGGGGAATAAGGCTTTCGAAGGCATGAGTGACTGCAAATGGACTTTTCTTGACAATGGATGGCTTTCGCTTCACGTTTCCCGAGGTAAAAATTCAATTACAATCTGTCTTAATGAAAAATGTAAAACAATACAACTTAAAATCAATAATAAGATTATAAAACCCTTTAAAGCGAGTAATAAGGCTTTTGAAGCCATAAGTGACTATAAATGAACTTATTTTGTCAATGGATGGCTTTCGCTTCATGTTTCCCAAGGCAAACATTTAATTACAATATGTTTTAATGAAAAATGTGAAAAAATTCAACTTTAAATTAATAACGAGATTATAAAACCATTTAAAGAGGGGAATAAGGCTTTCGAGGGCATGAGTGACTGCAAATGGACTTTTCTTGACAATGGATGGCTTTCGCTTCACGTTTCCCGAGGTAAACATTCAATTATAATCTGTCTTAATGAAAAATGTAAAAAAATACAACTTAAAATCAATAATAAGATTAGAAAACCCTTTAAAGCGAGTAATAAGGCTTTAGATGCCATGAGTGACTATAAATGGACTTTTCTTGTCAATCGATCACTTTCACTTCACGTTTCCCAAGGCAAACATTTAATTACAATATGTTTTAATGAAAAATATAAAAAAATTCAACTTTAAATTAAGAACGAGATTATAAAACCATTTATAGAGGGGAATAAGGCTTTCGAAGGCATGAGTGATTGCAAATGGACTTTTCTTGTCAATGGATGGCTTTCGCTTCACGTTTCTCGAGGTAAACATTCAATTACAATCTGTCTTAATGAAAAATGTAAAAAAATACAAGTTAAAATCAATAGTAAGATTACAAAACCGTTTAAAGCGAGTAATAAGGATTTATAAGCCATGAGTGACTATAAATGGACTTTTCTTGTCAATCGATCACTTTCACTTCATATTTCCCAAGGCAAACATTTTATTACAATATGTTTTAATGAAAAATGTAAAAAAATTCAACTTTAAATTAATAACGAGATTATAAAACCATTTATAGAGAGGAATAAGGCTTCCGAAGGCATGAGTGATTGCAAATGGACTTTTCTTGTCAATGGATGGCTTTCGCTTCACATTTCTCGAGGTAAACATTCAATTACAATCTGTCTTAATGAAAAATGTAAAAAAATAAAATTTAAAATCAATAATAAGATTATAAAACCCTTTAAAGCGAGTAATAAGGCTTTAGAAGCCATGAGTGACTATAAATGGACCTTTGTTGTCAATCGATCGCTTTCACCTCACGTTTCTCAAGGTAAACAGTCAATTTTAATCTGTTTTAATAAAAAATGTAAAAAAATTCAATTGAAAACGAATAACGAGATCATAAAACCATTTAAAGAGGGGAATAAGGCTTTCTAAGGCATGAGCGACTGCAAATGGACTTTTCTTGTCAATGGATGGCTTTCGCTTCACATTTCTCGAGGTAAACATTCAATTACAATCTGTCTTAATGAAAATGTAAAAAATTACAACTTAAAATCAATAATAAGATTACAAAACCCTTTAAAGCGAGTAATAAGGCTTTATAAGCCATGAGTGACTATAAATGGACTTTTCTTGTCAATCGATCACTTTCACTTCATGTTTCCCAGGGCAAACATTTTATTACAATATGTTTTAATGAAAAATGTTAAAAAATTCAACTGTAAATTAATAACGAGATTATAAAACCATTCAAAGAGGGGAATAAGGCTTTCGAAGGCATGAGTGACTGCAAATTGACTTTTCTTGGCAATGGATGGCTTTCGCTTCATGTTTCTCAAGGTAAACATTCAATTACAATCTATCTTAATGAAAAATGTAAAGAAATACAAGTTAAAATCAATAATAAGATTATAAAACCCTTTGAGGCGAGTAATAATGCTTTTGAAGCTATGAGTGACTGTAAATGAACTTATTTTGTCAATGGATGGCTTTCGCTTCATGTTTCCCAAGGCAAACATTTAATTACAATATGTTTTAATGAAAAATGTAAAAAAATTCAACTTTAAATTAATAACGAGATTATAAAACCATTTAAAGAGGGGAATAAGGCTTTCGAAGGCATAAGTGACTGCAAATAAACTTTTCCTGTCAATGGATGGCTTTCTCTTCACAATTCTCGAGGTAAACATTCAATTACAATTAGTCTTAATGAAAAATGTAAAAAAGTACAAGTTAAAATCAATAATAAGATTACAAAACCCTTTAAAGCGAGTAATAAGGCTTTATAAGCCATGAGTGACTATAAATGGACTTTTCTTGTCAATCGATCACTTTCACTTCATGTTTCCCAAGGCAAACATTTTATTACAATATGTTTTAATGAAAAATGTAAAAAAATTCAACTTTAAATTAATAACGAGATTATAAAACCATTTATAGAGGGGAATAAGGCTTCCGAAGGCATGAGTGATTGCAAATGGACTTTCCTTGTCAATGGACGGCTTTCGCTTCACATTTCTCGAGGTAAACATTCAATTACAATCTGTCTTAATGAAAAATGTAAAAAAATACAACTTAAAATCAATAATAAGATTACAAAACCCTTTAAAGCGAGTAATAAGGCTTTATAAGCCATGAGTGACTATAAATAGACTTTTCTTGTCAATCGATCACTTTCACTTCATGTTTCCCAAGGCAAACATTTTATTACAATATGTTTTAATGAAAAATTTTAAAAAATTCAACTTTAAATTAATAACGAGATTATAAAACCATTCAAAGAGGGGAATAAGGCTTTCGAAGGCATGAGTGACTGCAAATGGACTTTTCTTGGCAATGGATGGCTTTCGCTTCATATTTCCCGAGGTAAACATTCAATTACAATCTGTCTTAATGAAAAATGTAAAGAAATACAAGTTAAAATCAATAATAAGATTATAAAACCCTTTGAGGCGAGTAATAATGCTTTTGAAGCTATGAGTGACTGTAAATGAACTTATTTTGTCAATGGATGGCTTTCGCTTCATGTTTCCCAACGCAAACATTTAATTACAATATGTTTTAATGAAAAATGTAAAAAAATTCAACTTTAAATTAATAACGAGATTATAAAACCATTTAAAGAGGGGAATAAGGCTTTCGAAGGCATGAGTGACTGCAAATGGACTTTTCCTGTCAATGGATGGCTTTCTCTTCACGTTTCTCGAGGTAAACATTCAATTACAATCAGTCTTAATGAAAAATGTAAAAAAGTACAAGTTAAAATCAATAATAAGATTACAAAACCCTTTAAAGCAAGTAATAAGGCTTTATAAGCCATGAGTGACTATAAATCGACTTTTCTTGTCAATCGATCACTTTCACTTCACATTTCCCAAGGCAAACATTCCATTTTAATTTGTTTTACTGACAAATTTAAGAAACTTCAACTTTAAATTAATAACGAGATCATAAAACCATTTAAAGAGCGAAATAAGGCTTTCGATGGCATGAGTGACTGCAAATGGACTTTTCTTGTCAATGGATGGCTTTCGCTTCACGTTTCCCGAGGTAAACATTCAATTACAATCTGTCTTAATGAAAAATGTAAAAAAATACAACTTAAAATCAACAATAAGATTATAAAACCAGTTAAGGCGAGTAATAAGGCTTTATAAGCCATGAGTGACTATAAATGAACTTATTTTGTCAATGGATGGCTTTCGCTTCATGTTTCCCAAGGCAAACATTTAATTACAACATGTTTTAATGAAAAATGTAAAGAAATTCAACTTTAAATTAATAACGAGATTATAAAACCATTTAAAGTGGGGAATAAGGCTTTCGAAGGCATGAGTGACTGCAAATGGACTTTTCTTGACAATGGATGGCTTTCGCTTCACGTTTCCCGAGGTAAAAATTCAATTACAATCTGTCTTAATGAAAAATGTAAAACAATACAACTTAAAATCAATAATAAGATTATAAAACCCTTTAAAGCGAGTAATAAGGCTTTTGAAGCCATAAGTGACTATAAATGAACTTATTTTGTCAATGGATGGCTTTCGCTTCATGTTTTCCAAGGCAAACATTTAATTACAACATGTTTTATTGAAAAATGTAAAGAAATTCAACTTTAAATTAATAACCAGATTATAAAACCATTTAAAGTGGGGAATAAGGCTTTCGAAGGCATGAGTGACTGCAAATGGACTTTTCTTGTCAATGGATGGCTTTCGCTTCATGTTTCGCGAGGTAAAAATTCAATTACAATCTGTCTTCATGAAAAATGTAAAAAAATACAACTTAAAATCAATAATAAGATTAGAAAACCAGTTAAGGCAAGTAATAAGGCTTTTGAAGCCATGAGTGACTATAAATGAACTTATTTTGTCAATGGATGGCTTTCGCTTCATGTTTCCCAAGGCAAACATTTAATTACAACATGTTTTAATGCAAAATGTAAAGAAATCCAACTTTAAATTAATAACCAGATTATAAAACCATTTAAAGTGGGGAATAAGGCTTTCGAAGGCATGAGTGACTGCAAATGGACTTTTCTTGTCAATGGATGGCTTTCGCTTCATGTTTCGCGAGGTAAAAATTCAATTACAATCTGTCTTAATGAAAAATGTAAAAAAATACAACTTAAAATCAATAATAAGATTATAAAACCAGTTAAGGCGAGTAATAAGGCTTTTGAAGCCATGAGTGACTATAAATGAACTTATTTTGTCAATGGATGGCTTTCGCTTCATGTTTCCCAAGGCAAACATTTAATTACAACATGTTTTAATGAAAAATGTAAAGAAATCCAACTTTAAATTAATAACCAGATTATAAAACCATTTAAAGTGGGGAATAAGGCTTTCGAAGGCATGAGTGACTGCAAATGGACTTTTCTTGACAATGGATGGCTTTCGCTTCACGTTTCCCGAGGTAAAAATTCAATTACAATCTGTCTTAATGAAAAATGTAAAACAATACAACTTAAAATCAATAATAAGATTATAAAACCCTTTAAAGCGAGTAATAAGGCTTTTGAAGCCATAAGTGACTATAAATGAACTTATTTTGTCAATGGATGGCTTTCGCTTCATGTTTCCCAAGGCAAACATTTAATTACAATATGTTTTAATGAAAAATGTGAAAAAATTCAACTTTAAATTAATAACGAGATTATAAAACCATTTAAAGAGGGGAATAAGGCTTTCGAGGGCATGAGTGACTGCAAATGGACTTTTCTTGACAATGGATGGCTTTCGCTTCACGTTTCCCGAGGTAAACATTCAATTATAATCTGTCTTAATGAAAAATGTAAAAAAATACAACTTAAAATCAATAATAAGATTAGAAAACCCTTTAAAGCGAGTAATAAGGCTTTAGATGCCATGAGTGACTATAAATGGACTTTTCTTGTCAATCGATCACTTTCACTTCACGTTTCCCAAGGCAAACATTTAATTACAATATGTTTTAATGAAAAATATAAAAAAATTCAACTTTAAATTAAGAACGAGATTATAAAACCATTTATAGAGGGGAATAAGGCTTTCGAAGGCATGAGTGATTGCAAATGGACTTTTCTTGTCAATGGATGGCTTTCGCTTCACGTTTCTCGAGGTAAACATTCAATTACAATCTGTCTTAATGAAAAATGTAAAAAAATACAAGTTAAAATCAATAGTAAGATTACAAAACCGTTTAAAGCGAGTAATAAGGATTTATAAGCCATGAGTGACTATAAATGGACTTTTCTTGTCAATCGATCACTTTCACTTCATATTTCCCAAGGCAAACATTTTATTACAATATGTTTTAATGAAAAATGTAAAAAAATTCAACTTTAAATTAATAACGAGATTATAAAACCATTTATAGAGAGGAATAAGGCTTCCGAAGGCATGAGTGATTGCAAATGGACTTTTCTTGTCAATGGATGGCTTTCGCTTCACATTTCTCGAGGTAAACATTCAATTACAATCTGTCTTAATGAAAAATGTAAAAAAATAAAATTTAAAATCAATAATAAGATTATAAAACCCTTTAAAGCGAGTAATAAGGCTTTAGAAGCCATGAGTGACTATAAATGGACCTTTGTTGTCAATCGATCGCTTTCACCTCACGTTTCTCAAGGTAAACAGTCAATTTTAATCTGTTTTAATAAAAAATGTAAAAAAATTCAATTGAAAACGAATAACGAGATCATAAAACCATTTAAAGAGGGGAATAAGGCTTTCTAAGGCATGAGCGACTGCAAATGGACTTTTCTTGTCAATGGATGGCTTTCGCTTCACATTTCTCGAGGTAAACATTCAATTACAATCTGTCTTAATGAAAATGTAAAAAATTACAACTTAAAATCAATAATAAGATTACAAAACCCTTTAAAGCGAGTAATAAGGCTTTATAAGCCATGAGTGACTATAAATGGACTTTTCTTGTCAATCGATCACTTTCACTTCATGTTTCCCAGGGCAAACATTTTATTACAATATGTTTTAATGAAAAATGTTAAAAAATTCAACTGTAAATTAATAACGAGATTATAAAACCATTCAAAGAGGGGAATAAGGCTTTCGAAGGCATGAGTGACTGCAAATTGACTTTTCTTGGCAATGGATGGCTTTCGCTTCATGTTTCTCAAGGTAAACATTCAATTACAATCTATCTTAATGAAAAATGTAAAGAAATACAAGTTAAAATCAATAATAAGATTATAAAACCCTTTGAGGCGAGTAATAATGCTTTTGAAGCTATGAGTGACTGTAAATGAACTTATTTTGTCAATGGATGGCTTTCGCTTCATGTTTCCCAAGGCAAACATTTAATTACAATATGTTTTAATGAAAAATGTAAAAAAATTCAACTTTAAATTAATAACGAGATTATAAAACCATTTAAAGAGGGGAATAAGGCTTTCGAAGGCATAAGTGACTGCAAATAAACTTTTCCTGTCAATGGATGGCTTTCTCTTCACAATTCTCGAGGTAAACATTCAATTACAATTAGTCTTAATGAAAAATGTAAAAAAGTACAAGTTAAAATCAATAATAAGATTACAAAACCCTTTAAAGCGAGTAATAAGGCTTTATAAGCCATGAGTGACTATAAATGGACTTTTCTTGTCAATCGATCACTTTCACTTCATGTTTCCCAAGGCAAACATTTTATTACAATATGTTTTAATGAAAAATGTAAAAAAATTCAACTTTAAATTAATAACGAGATTATAAAACCATTTATAGAGGGGAATAAGGCTTCCGAAGGCATGAGTGATTGCAAATGGACTTTCCTTGTCAATGGACGGCTTTCGCTTCACATTTCTCGAGGTAAACATTCAATTACAATCTGTCTTAATGAAAAATGTAAAAAAATACAACTTAAAATCAATAATAAGATTACAAAACCCTTTAAAGCGAGTAATAAGGCTTTATAAGCCATGAGTGACTATAAATAGACTTTTCTTGTCAATCGATCACTTTCACTTCATGTTTCCCAAGGCAAACATTTTATTACAATATGTTTTAATGAAAAATTTTAAAAAATTCAACTTTAAATTAATAACGAGATTATAAAACCATTCAAAGAGGGGAATAAGGCTTTCGAAGGCATGAGTGACTGCAAATGGACTTTTCTTGGCAATGGATGGCTTTCGCTTCATATTTCCCGAGGTAAACATTCAATTACAATCTGTCTTAATGAAAAATGTAAAGAAATACAAGTTAAAATCAATAATAAGATTATAAAACCCTTTGAGGCGAGTAATAATGCTTTTGAAGCTATGAGTGACTGTAAATGAACTTATTTTGTCAATGGATGGCTTTCGCTTCATGTTTCCCAACGCAAACATTTAATTACAATATGTTTTAATGAAAAATGTAAAAAAATTCAACTTTAAATTAATAACGAGATTATAAAACCATTTAAAGAGGGGAATAAGGCTTTCGAAGGCATGAGTGACTGCAAATGGACTTTTCCTGTCAATGGATGGCTTTCTCTTCACGTTTCTCGAGGTAAACATTCAATTACAATCAGTCTTAATGAAAAATGTAAAAAAGTACAAGTTAAAATCAATAATAAGATTACAAAACCCTTTAAAGCAAGTAATAAGGCTTTATAAGCCATGAGTGACTATAAATCGACTTTTCTTGTCAATCGATCACTTTCACTTCACATTTCCCAAGGCAAACATTCCATTTTAATTTGTTTTACTGACAAATTTAAAAAACTTCAACTTTAAATTAATAACGAGATCATAAAACCATTTAAAGAGCGAAATAAGGCTTTCGATGGCATGAGTGACTGCAAATGGACTTTTCTTGTCAATGGATGGCTTTCGCTTCACGTTTCCCGAGGTAAACATTCAATTACAATCTGTCTTAATGAAAAATGTAAAAAAATACAACTTAAAATCAATAATAAGATTATAAAACCAGTTAAGGCGAGTAATAAGGCTTTTGAAGCCATGAGTGACTATAAATGAACTTATTTTGTCAATGGATGGCTTTCGCTTCATGTTTCCCAAGGCAAACATTTAATTACAACATGTTTTAATGAAAAATGTAAAGAAATTCAACTTTAAATTAATAACGAGATTATAAAACCATTTAAAGTGGGGAATAAGGCTTTCGAAGGCATGAGTGACTGCAAATGGACTTTTCTTGACAATGGATGGCTTTCGCTTCACGTTTCCCGAGGTAAAAATTCAATTACAATCTGTCTTAATGAAAAATGTAAAACAATACAACTTAAAATCAATAATAAGATTATAAAACCCTTTAAAGCGAGTAATAAGGCTTTTGAAGCCATAAGTGACTATAAATGAACTTATTTTGTCAATGGATGGCTTTCGCTTCATGTTTCCCAAGGCAAACATTTAATTACAACATGTTTTAATGAAAAATGTAAAGAAATTCAACTTTAAATTAATAACAAGATTATAAAACCATTTAAAGTGGGGAATAAGGCTTTCGAAGGCATGAGTGACTGCAAATGGACTTTTCTTGTCAATGGATGGCTTTCGCTTCATGTTTCGTGAAGTAAAAATTCAATTACAATCTGTCTTAATGAAAAATGTAAAACAATACAACTGAAAATCAATAATAAGATTATAAAACCCTTTAAAGCGAGTAATAAGGCTTTTGAAGCCATAAGTGACTATAAATGAACTTATTTTGTCAATGGATGGCTTTCGCTTCATGTTTCCCAAGGTAAACATTTAATTACAATATGTTTTAATGAAAAATGTGAAAAAATTCAAGTTTAAATTAATAACGAGATTATAAAACCATTTAAAGAGGGGAATAAGGCTTTCGAGGGCATGAGTGACTGCAAATGGACTTTTCTTGACAATGGATGGCTTTCGCTTCACGTTTCCCGAGGTAAACATTCAATTACAATCTGTCTTAATGAAAAATGTAAAAGAATACAACTTAAAATCAATAATAAGATTAGAAAACCCTTTAAAGCGAGTAATAAGGCTTTAGATGCCATGAGTGACTATAAATGGACTTTTCTTGTCAATCGATCACTTTCACTTCACGTTTCCCAAGGCAAACATTTAATTACAATATGTTTTAATGAAAAATATAAAAAAATTCAACTTTAAATTAAGAACGAGATTATAAAACCATTTATAAAGGGGAATAAGGCTTTCGAAGGCATGAGTGATTGCAAATGGACTTTTCTTGTCAATGGATGGCTTTCGCTTCACGTTTCTCGAGGTAAACATTCAATTACAACCAGTCTTAATGAAAAATGTAAAAAAATACAAGTTAAAATCAATAGTAAGATTACAAAACCGTTTAAAGCGAGTAATAAGGCTTTATAAGCCATGAGTGACTATAAATGGACTTTTCTTGTCAATCGATCACTTTCACTTCACGTTTCCCAAGGCAAACATTCCACTTTAATCTGTTTTAATGAAAAATGTAAAAAAATTCAACTTTAAATTAATAACGAGATCATAAAACCATTTAAAGAGGGGAATAAGGCTTTCGAAGGCATGAGTGACTGCAAATGGACTTTTCTTGTCAATGGATGGCTTTCGCTTCACGTTTCTCAAGGTAAACATTCAATTACAATCTGTCTTAATGAAAAATGTAAAAAAATAAAATTTAAAATCAATAATAAGATTATAAAACCCTTTAAAGCGAGTAATAAGGCTTTAGAAGCCATGAGTGACTATAAATGGACCTTTGTTGTCAATCGATCGCTTTCACCTCACGTTTCTCAAGGTAAACAGTCAATTTTAATCTGTTTTAATAAAAAATGTAAAAAAATTCAATTGAAAACGAATAACGAGATCATAAAACCATTTAAAGAGGGGAATAAGGCTTTCTAAGGCATGAGCGACTACAAATGGACTTTTCTTGTCAATGGATGGCTTTCGCTTCACATTTCTCGAGGTAAACATTCAATTACAATCTGTCTTAATGAAAATGTAAAAAATTACAACTTAAAATCAATAATAAGATTACAAAACCCTTTAAAGCGAGTAATAAGGCTTTATAAGCCATGAGTGACTATAAATGGACTTTTCTTGTCAATCGATCACTTTCACTTCATGTTTCCTAGGGCAAACATTTTATTACAATATGTTTTAATGAAAAATGTTAAAAAATTCAACTTTAAATTAATAACGAGATTATAAAACCATTCAAAGAGGGGAATAAGGCTTTCGAAGGCATGAGTGACTGCAAATTGACTTTTCTTGGCAATGGATGGCTTTCGCTTCATGTTTCTCAAGGTAAACATTCAATTACAATCTATCTTAATGAAAAATGTAAAGAAATACAAGTTAAAATCAATAATTAGATTATAAAACCCTTTGAGGTGAGTAATAATGCTTTTGAAGCTATGAGTGACTGTAAATGAACTTATTTTGTCAATGGATGGCTTTCGCTTCATGTTTCCCAACGCAAACATTTAATTACAATATGTTTTAATGAAAAATGTAAAAAAATTCAAATTTAAATTAATAACGAGATTATAAAACCATTTAAAGAGGGGAATAAGGCTTTCGAAGGCATAAGTGACTGCAAATAAACTTTTCCTGTCAATGGATGGCTTTCTCTTCACGTTTCTCGAGGTAAACATTCAATTACAATTAGTCTTAATGAAAAATGTAAAAAAGTACAAGTTAAAATCAATAATAAGATTACAAAACCCTTTAAAGCGAGTAATAAGGCTTTATAAGCCATGAGTGACTATAAATGGACTTTTCTTGTCAATCGATCACTTTCACTTCATGTTTCCCAAGGCAAACATTTTATTACAATATGTTTTAATGAAAAATGTAAAAAAATTCAACTTTAAATTAATAACGAGATTATAAAACCATTTATAGAGGGGAATAAGGCTTCCGAAGGCATGAGTGATTGCAAATGGACTTTCCTTGTCAATGGACGGCTTTCGCTTCACATTTCTCGAGGTAAACATTCAATTACAATCTGTCTTAATGAAAAATGTAAAAAAATACAACTTAAAATCAATAATAAGATTACAAAACCCTTTAAAGCGAGTAATAAGGCTTTATAAGCCTTGAGTGACTATAAATAGACTTTTCTTGTCAATCGATCACTTTCACTTCATGTTTCCCAAGGCAAACATTTTATTACAATATGTTTTAATGAAAAATTTTAAAAAATTCAACTTTAAATTAATAACGAGATTATAAAACCATTCAAAGAGGGGAATAAGGCTTTCGAAGGCATGAGTGACTGCAAATGGACTTTTCTTGGCAATGGATGGCTTTCGCTTCATATTTCCCGAGGTAAACATTCAATTACAATCTGTCTTAATAAAAAATGTAAAGAAATACAAGTTAAAATCAATAATAAGATTATAAAACCCTTTGAGGCGAGTAATAATGCTTTTGAAGCTATGAGTGACTGTAAATGAACTTATTTTGTCAATGGATGGCTTTCGCTTCATGTTTCCCAACGCAAACATTTAATTACAATATGTTTTAATGAAAAATGTAAAAAAATTCAACTTTAAATTAATAACGAGATTATAAAACCATTTAAAGAGGGGAATAAGGCTTTCGAAGGCATGAGTGACTGCAAATGGACTTTTCCTGTCAATGGATGGCTTTTTCTTCACGTTTCTCGAGGTAAACATTCAATTACAATCAGTCTTAATGAAAAATGTAAAAAAGTACAAGTTAAAATCAATAATAAGATTACAAAACTCTTTAAAGCAAGTAATAAGACTTTATAAGCCATGAGTGACTATAAATGGACTTTTCTTGTCAATCGATCACTTTCACTTCACATTTCCCAAGGCAAACATTCCATTTTAATTTGTTTTACTGACAAATTTAAAAAACTTCAACTTTAAATTAATAACGAGATCATAAAACCATTTAAAGAGCGGAATAAGGCTTTCGATGGCATGAGTGACTGCAAATGGACTTTTCTTGTCAATGGATGGCTTTCGCTTCACGTTTCCCGAGGTAAACATTCAATTACAATCTGTCTTAATGAAAAATGTAAAAAAATACAACTTAAAATCAATAATAAGATTATAAAACCAGTTAAGGTGAGTAATAAGGCTTTTGAAGCCATGAGTGACTATAAATGAACTTATTTTGTCAATGGATGGCTTTCGCTTCATGTTTCCCAAGGCAAACATTTAATTACAACATGTTTTAATGAAAAATGTAAAGAAATTCAACTTTAAATTAATAACGAGATTATAAAACCATTTAAAGTGGGGAATAAGGCTTTCGAAGGCATGAGTGACTGCAAATGGACTTTTCTTGACAATGGATGGCTTTCGCTTCACGTTTCCCGAGGTAAAAATTCAATTACAATCTGTCTTAATGAAAAATGTAAAACAATACAACTTAAAATCAATAATAAGATTATAAAACCCTTTAAAGCGAGTAATAAGGCTTTTGAAGCCATAAGTGACTATAAATGAACTTATTTTGTCAATGGATGGCTTTCGCTTCATGTTTCCCAAGGCAAACATTTAATTACAATATGTTTTAATGAAAAATGTGAAAAAATTCAACTTTAAATTAATAACGAGATTATAAAACCATTTAAAGAGGGGAATAAGGCTTTCGAGGGCATGAGTGACTGCAAATGGACTTTTCTTGACAATGGATGGCTTTCGCTTCACGTTTCCCGAGGTAAACATTCAATTATAATCTGTCTTAATGAAAAATGTAAAAAAATACAACTTAAAATCAATAATAAGATTAGAAAACCCTTTAAAGCGAGTAATAAGGCTTTAGATGCCATGAGTGACTATAAATGGACTTTTCTTGTCAATCGATCACTTTCACTTCACGTTTCCCAAGGCAAACATTTAATTACAATATGTTTTAATGAAAAATATAAAAAAATTCAACTTTAAATTAAGAACGAGATTATAAAACCATTTATAGAGGGGAATAAGGCTTTCGAAGGCATGAGTGATTGCAAATGGACTTTTCTTGTCAATGGATGGCTTTCGCTTCACGTTTCTCGAGGTAAACATTCAATTACAATCTGTCTTAATGAAAAATGTAAAAAAATACAAGTTAAAATCAATAGTAAGATTACAAAACCGTTTAAAGCGAGTAATAAGGATTTATAAGCCATGAGTGACTATAAATGTGAGACCCTATCAAGCTCGATTAAAAGACGGTATTGTATCGAGTGGTACAATTAAGTTAAATCGAGCCTTGAACTAGTTCAAATAGAAATTCTAAGAGGAATTTGAAAATTTTAAAACCAACAGAATGGTTTAGAATAGTGATTTGGAGTTCAAGGTCCAGTTTGGAGTCCATCAGAAAATTGACCGATTAGGGACAAAACGGTCATTTTACCATTTGATGATAAAATGGAGATTTTTAGCCAAGATTTGATCACATTTGACCAAGAATAATTATATGAAATATAATTATGATTATTGGAGTATAAAATGATGTTTAGTAGTGAAAAATTTTGATTCTCGGTATTTATAGAGCACAAGGGCAAAATGGTAATTTTGCCACTAGTGGACTAAACGAAAATTTTTTTTAAACAATTTTTGCCCCATTTAGTTAATATTGATCAATATTAGTGTTATTTTAGGTTGAAAAGTAGAAATAATGAGATTCCGGTACATTTCAGAGTATAAGGGCAAAATCGTAATTTTTTTGTCTCGGGGGCAAATCAGTAAAATTTTCGGCCCAGCACTTGTCAAGACCAAGGGATTTTAATTGTGGTAGGATTGGATAAATACCAGAATATTTGTGGTGGAAAATTAAGAAGAAAAAGTCAAAAAGTTAAAAATTTGGCCAATAAGCATGTGACACATGGCATGCTTGATTATTTTATTATTTTCTATAGAAATCAGCCCATTAAATCCCCAATTCCCTCACCATATTCGGCCTAGACATCCAGCAACCAGAAAAAAGGAAGAACAAAAGGAAAAACAAGAAAACCTAGGTGGAAATTCAAAGAAAAAGTGAAGAAATCAAGGAAACAAGCTAGGTAAGTTAAAATTTCTTTAATTCTCCTTGATACCTAGCTTACCCATGCTTTTGTTCTTGATTTCCATGGTTGAATATTGAGTTATCATGATGAATTCAATTCTGAAAAATGGGTATGGAAGAGGAATTGTTGTTGGAATAATTTGATTTTAGACTATGTTAGTGTTTAGGGATAGTTAAGCATGGTTATGAACAAAAACACAAAAGAAATATTCAATTTCTCTAGGGTTCCTTGTTGGCTGAACCATGAGGGCTGAATATCAATGGGGTATTGTTTTTATTTCAAGGAAAATGGCATGGAAAATGATGAAGTAAGGTGAAACGGTTATGTAGAAAAAGATTCGATGCTAGTACACCAAATGACCAAATTTTTTTCTATAAGGAATTGTGAGGGTTCTAATGCTGAATTTGGCTTTATTTAAATGTATGTGGTAAATTAAGGTATTAGAGGAGAAATGAATTAATTTGGAGGTGATTTGGACACAATCGCCGATTAATCGGGTGATCGGTCAAATTTAATCGATACCGTGATTAAGCGGTAATCAGACATATTTTTGCATTACATATCAAGCATTAGTAGTTTAAATTAATTTATATCAATTTAGGGACAATATAGTAAATTCCTCGACTTTGTTATTTGTCAAGGTGGTGAGACGTCCGGAAAAGGCAAAGGAATTACGCCTGAGGACTATTAGTCAGAGTTCACCCAGAATCCGAATTTTCAACACCTGTGAGTGGACTGCCTATCAAAATTGTTTTGGGAATATGACTATTTTGAACAAAGTGTTTGAATGATTTTATGAAATTTTTCATGAAAATGAATGCCTTGGGAACAAGTTTTTAAGAAAAGGTTTATGTTATGAAATGTGGTTATTATGGATTTCTATGTGGCTGCATTATGTTGATATACATATATGCTTGAATATAATGTTGTGTAATTATGTTGACTCGGCTATGTGCGAGTAGGGAGTGTGCATAAGCCGAGGATGACCCGGTTATGTGCGAGTAGGGAGTGCGCATAATCCGGTGATGACCCAGCCATGTGCGAGTAGGGAGTGCGCATGAGCTGGTGATGATGATGATGATGAGCTGGTGATGATGATGATGGGTTGATGAGATGATGATGATGGGTATATACGTATATATATATATATACATATGTAAATGTGTGTGATATAGCAAATTGATGGACAATGATTTATGGTTGTAATGTACGTAAAATTTGACACATTATACTTTGAGAATTTTCATGAATGTTAGGTTGATTTTATTAGTTTAGCAGGATGGCTATTGTTGAGTGAGGAAAAATGTTTCTCTTGTTGCTTTGTTTTCACTGCATCGAAATTCATGCTCGCTGTAGCGAAAAACTCTGGGGTTTGGAGGGGTTTTAAATAGGAATGAACTAAATTGCATTGTTTGAAACAAGTGCATCATGATTTTAAATTTTTCCTAATTGTTGCTTGTTCCCTTCCTTGTTCACTCACTGGGTTTATACTCACCATTTTCAAATTCATGTTTTCAGATCACGAGGTAGCCGATAATTAGGACGAGGTGTCCTTGTAGATCTGTGTACATCTTCTGGTAGGTGTCTCGGCATTCGGTAGCTGTATATCCATCCGAGTCACTCCGCTGGAGGTCGAGTATTATTTTGTTATGTATAGATGAACTTAAATGTAAATTTTAAAAGAGTAATGCCAGTACGAGTTGGCAATGTGTATCACTATTTTGACTCAAAGTCATGAAATACGACTTAGTGATAATAAATAGAATCATAAGTAAAATAAATAATAGGCTTGCTTGGATTTAGTGGATTATGTCCATTGGACCCATGCGCCGGTCATGACCCGGAATTTGGGTCGTGACAGTATTGGTATCAGAGCCCTAGGTTTGTCTAGGTCCTAGAACTTCCTTTTTGTTAGTCCAGTGGAGAGTCGGGTCTTTATGTGGGAACTTCAGTTGTAAAGTGTGAACCGCGGCACATTTTACAACCAAATGACCGCATAGATTCCCTATCTTAGAAACCACCTGTTGCTTTAAGTATGATTATAATATGTGTTTAATAACAGGCGTTTGCTTTTGTCTAGGTAAGAATGCCGCCTAAGACACGAGCCGCCTCAAGACGGGCAGGGGAGCAAGATGTTCCCATTGAGATGGCAGATAGACCACGGGCATCCACCCAGAGAGGCCGAGGTAGACGTGGCAGGGTCACTAGGCCGGTGGGGTTGGATACGCCTGTGAGTAGGCAAGAAGAGGGACAGTCCTCAGGTGATGTAGATAGACACCCAGCTAGGGGTATTACTATTGAGGATTTGGCGGCAGGCCTACAGGGAGTTAACCGGGTTGTAGAGATGATGGCGACCCGCATGGAAGATATACAAAGGGTAGTAGAGGGGAGACCTACAGTACAAGAATCCCCTAGCTCCCAAGGACAGGCCGATCACCAACATCATGAGGAGGAGAGGGGACATCTAGATATTTCTCTTCCTGACTTTCTCAAGCTTAAGCCTCCAACATTTTCAGGGTCTGATGCATCGGAGAAACCCCAGGTTTTCTTGGATAAGATGGAGAAAATTTGTAAAGCCTTGGGATGTTCTAGTGTTCGGTCAGTTGAGCTAGCCGCCTTCCAATTAGAGGATGTGGCGCAGGAATGGTATAGCTCTTTATGTAGAGGCAGACCGACTAATGCAACACCGTTGGCTTGGAGTGAGTTCAGTGTAGCCTTCTTAGATCGATTCTTACCACTCAGTGTGCGTAATGCTAGAGCTAGAGAGTTTGAGACTTTGGTACAGACTTCAAGCATGACGGTGTCTGAGTATGACATCAAGTTCACGCAGCTAGCTCGTTATGCGCCCTATCTCGTTTCTACTGAGGAGATGAAGATTCAGAGATTTGTGGATGGGTTAGTGGAGCCATTATTTAGGGCTGTGGCATCCCGAGATTTCACTACCTATTCTGCAGCAGTGGATCGTGCTCAACGCATCGAGATGAGGACCAATGAGAGTAGGGCTGCGAGAGATAGAGCAAAAAGGGGCAAGACAGAGGGTTATCAGGGCCGTAGAGATTTCAGCAGTGGTGGTTCATCTTCTAGCCGTCAGGGTCCACAGAGGGACTCACGGTTACCGCAGCAGGGGAGTGACGCACCTGGTGCTAATATTAGGGTGGGACAGAGAACCTTCAATTCTAGGAGGCAGCAAGATTCTAGACAGAGTAGTCAAGTCATTCGCTCTTGTGATACTTGTGGGAGACGACATAGTGGACGGTGCTTCCTTACTACAAAAACTTGTTATGGGTGCGGTCAACCTGGGCATATTAGGAGGGATTGTCCGATGGCACATCAATCACCAGATTCTGCTCGTGGTTCCACTCAGCCAGCTTCATCTGCTCCGTCAGTTGCTGTCTCATCTGGCCGGGAGGTTAGTGGATCGAGAGGTAGAGGTGCGGGTACTTCCTCTCAAGGCAGACCATCTGGGTCCGGACATCAAAGTTCTATTGGTAGAGGCCAAGCGAGGGTGTTTGCTTTAACACAGCAGGAGGCTCAAACATCCAATGCCGTGGTCTCAGGTATTCTCTCCGTTTGTAATATGAATGCTCGAGTACTATTTGATCCTGGTGCTACCCATTCTTTTATCTCTCCATGTTTTGCATCTCGGTTGGGTAGAGGTCGTGTTAGGAGAGAGGAACAATTAGTGGTGTCTACTCCTTTAAAGGAGATATTTGTGGCCGAGTGGGAATATGAGTCTTGTGTAGTGCGAGTCAAGGATAAAGACACTTCGGTGAATCTAGTGGTGCTAGACACCTTAGACTTTGATGTAATCTTGGGGATGAATTGGTTATCACCCTGTCATGCTAGTGTGGACTGCTATCATAAATTGGTTAGATTTGATTTCCCCGGTGAACCATCATTTAGTATTCAAGGGGATAGGAGTAATGCTCCAACCAATTTGATATCGGTCATATCTGCCAGAAGATTATTACGACAGGGTTGTATAGGTTACTTGGCTGTTGTAAAGGATAGTCAGGCAAAGATTGGAGATGTAACTCAAGTGTCGGTGGTGAAGGAGTTCGTGGATGTATTTCCTGAAGAGCTACCAGGTTTGCCTCCTGAACGGGAGGTTGAGTTTTGCATAGATTTGATTCCCGACACTAGACCTATATCCATACCCCCATATAGAATGGCACCTGCAGAGCTTAAAGAGCTTAAGGATCAGTTGGAGGATTTGTTGGATAAAGGTTTCATACGACCTAGTGTATCCCCATGGGGAGCACCAGTGTTATTTGTGAAGAAGAAAGATGGGTCACTTAGGCTGTGCATTGATTATCGACAGCTTAATAAAGTGACGGTGAAGAATAAATATCCTCTCCCAAGGATAGATGATTTATTTGATCAACTACAAGGAGCACAATGTTTTTCTAAGATAGATCTGCGATCTGGGTACCATCAGTTGAGAATCCGGAACGAAGATATACCCAAGACCGCATTTCGAACAAGATATGGGCACTATGAGTTCTTAGTGATGTCATTTGGGCTCACGAATGCTCCTGCAGCCTTTATGGATTTGATGAACCGAGTGTTCAAACCTTATTTGGATAAGTTTGTAGTGGTGTTTATTGATGATATTTTGATATATTCAAAGAGTCGAGAGGAGCATGAGCAGCATCTTAAGATAGTGCTCCAAATTTTGAGAGAACATCGATTGTATGCTAAGTTCTCCAAGTGTGAGTTTTGGCTCGAAAGTGTTGCATTCTTGGGGCATGTGGTATCTAAGGAGGGGATACGAGTTGATACAAAGAAAATTGAAGCAGTGGAAAAATGGCCAAGGCCAACATCAGTTACGGAGATTAGAAGCTTTGTGGGTTTAGCTGGCTATTATCGTCGCTTTGTGAAAGACTTCTCCAAAATAGTTGCCCCTTTGACTAAGCTGACACGTAAAGATACAAAATTTGAGTGGTCTGATGCTTGTGAGAATAGTTTTGAGAAGCTTAAGGCATGTCTCACCACAGCTCCAGTGTTAAGCTTGCCGCAAGGCACAGGGGGTTACACGGTGTTTTGTGATGCATCGGGGGTTGGTTTAGGATGTGTATTGATGCAACATGGGAAGGTGATTGCGTATGCATCTAGGCAACTTAAAAGGCATGAGCAGAATTACCCCATACACGATTTGGAAATGGCAGCAATCGTGTTTGCCTTAAAGATTTGGAGACATTACTTGTATGGTGAGACTTGCGAGATATACACGGACCACAAAAGTCTGAAGTATATATTTCAGCAGAGGGATCTTAACTTACGGCAACGTAGATGGATGGAGTTGCTAAAGGATTATGATTGTACTATTCTTTATCATCCCGGTAAGGCCAATGTAGTGGCGGATGCCTTGAGTCGAAAATCAATGGGAAGCTTGGCACATATTTCCATTGGTAGGAGATCTTTGGTTAGAGAGATCCATAGTTTGGGAGACATAGGTGTGCGTTTGGAAGTTGCGGAGACAAATGCTTTGTTAGCACACTTTAGAGTGAGGCCTATTTTAATGGACAGGATTAAAGAAGCACAAAGTAAAGATGAATTTGTGATTAAGGCCTTAGAGGATCCTCAGGGTAGGAAAGGAAAAATGTTTACTAAAGGCACAGATGGAGTGTTGAGGTATGGAACCAGACTTTATGTGCCTGATGGTGACGGGTTGAGGAGAGAAATATTAGAGGAAGCTCACATGGCAGCTTATGTGGTACATCCAGGGGCTACAAAAATGTATCAAGATTTGAAAGAGGTGTATTGGTGGGAAGGACTTAAGAGAGATGTAGCTGAGTTTGTCTCCAAGTGCCTAGTTTGTCAGCAGGTTAAGGCCGAGCATCAAAAGCCTGCAGGGCTACTACAGCCATTACCAGTACCCGAGTGGAAGTGGGAACATATTGCTATGGACTTTGTAACGGGTTTGCCTCGAACCAGTGGGGGATATGATTCAATTTGGATAGTAGTGGACCGGTTAACAAAGTCAGCTCATTTTCTTCCGGTTAAGACTACTTATGGGGCTGCCCAATATGCTCGAGTTTATGTGGATGAGATAGTGCGACTACATGGTATTCCCATTTCTATAGTATCTGACAGAGGAGCTCAGTTTACTAGTAGGTTTTGGGGAAAGTTGCAAGAAGCATTGGGCACTAAGTTGGATTTCAGCACAGCTTTCCACCCTCAGACTGATGGACAATCTGAACGGACCATACAGACATTGGAGGATATGTTGAGGGCTTGTGTGATAGACCTTGGTGTCAGGTGGGAACAATATTTACCCTTAGTGGAATTTGCCTACAACAACAGTTTCCAAACTAGCATCCAAATGGCACCATTTGAGGCCTTATATGGACGAAGATGTAGGTCACCCATTGGATGGCTAGAGGTGGGAGAAAGGAAACTTTTGGGGCCTGAATTGGTGCAGGATGCAACCGAGAAAATACACATGATCCGTCAAAGGATGTTAACAGCACAAAGTAGACAGAAATCATATGCTGATAACCGACGGAGAGACTTGGAGTTCCAAGTAGGAGATCATGTATTTTTGAAAGTTTCGCCAACTAAAGGGATAATGAGGTTTGGCAAGAAAGGGAAGTTAAGTCCTCGGTATATAGGGCCATTCGAGATCTTAGAAAAGGTTGGAGCGGTGGCTTATCGTTTGGCATTACCACCAGACCTCTCTAATATTCATCCCGTGTTTCATGTATCCATGCTTAGGAAGTACAACCCAGATCCATCACATGTAATACGGTATGAAACAATTCAGTTGCAAGATGATCTAACCTATGAGGAACAACCGGTAGCTATCCTTGATAGGCAAGTTAAAAAGCTCCGTTCAAAGGATGTAGCCTCAGTGAAAGTGTTGTGGCGGAATCACACTAGAGAGGAGGTAACGTGGGAAGCTGAGGATGAGATGCGGACAAAGCATCCACACCTCTTCGATATGTAAAGGTAAGCCACTCTACATTGAATTTAAATTCGGGGACCGAATTTTTATTAGTGGGGGAGAATGTGAGACCCTATCAAGCTCGATTAAAAGACGGTATTGTATCGAGTGGTACAATTAAGTTAAATCGAGCCTTGAACTAGTTCAAATAGAAATTCTAAGAGGAATTTGAAAATTTTAAAACCAACAGAATGGTTTAGAATAGTGATTTGGAGTTCAAGGTCCAGTTTGGAGTCCATCAGAAAATTGACCGATTAGGGACAAAACGGTCATTTTACCATTTGATGATAAAATGGAGATTTTTAGCCAAGATTTGATCACATTTGACCAAGAATAATTATATGAAATATAATTATGATTATTGGAGTATAAAATGATGTTTAGTAGTGAAACATTTTGATTCTCGGTATTTATAGAGCACAAGGGCAAAATGGTAATTTTGCCACTAGTGGACTAAACGAAAATTTTTTTTAAACAATTTTTGCCCCATTTAGTTAATATTGATCAATATTAGTGTTATTTTAGGTTGAAAAGTAGAAATAATGAGATTCCGGTACATTTCAGAGTATAAGGGCAAAATCGTAATTTTTTTGTCTCGGGGGCAAATCAGTAAAATTTTCGGCCCAGCACTTGTCAAGACCAAGGGATTTTAATTGTGGTAGGATTGGATAAATACCAGAATATTTGTGGTGGAAAATTAAGAAGAAAAAGTCAAAAAGTTAAAAATTTGGCCAATAAGCATGTGACACATGGCATGCTTGATTATTTTATTATTTTCTATAGAAATCAGCCCATTAAATCCCCAATTCCCTCACCATATTCGGCCTAGACATCCAGCAACCAGAAAAAAGGAAGAACAAAAGGAAAAACAAGAAAACCTAGGTGGAAATTCAAAGAAAAAGTGAAGAAATCAAGGAAACAAGCTAGGTAAGTTAAAATTTCTTTAATTCTCCTTGATACCTAGCTTACCCATGCTTTTGTTCTTGATTTTCATGGTTGAATATTGAGTTATCATGATGAATTCAATTCTGAAAAATGGGTATGGAAGAGGAATTGTTGTTGGAATAATTTGATTTTAGACTATGTTAGTGTTTAGGGATAGTTAAGCATGGTTATGAACAAAAACACAAAAGAAATATTCAATTTCTCTAGGGTTCCTTGTTGGCTGAACCATGAGGGCTGAATATCAATGGGGTATTGTTTTTATTTCAAGGAAAATGGCATGGAAAATGATGAAGTAAGGTGAAACGGTTATGTAGAAAAAGATTCGATGCTAGTACACCAAATGACCAAATTTTTTTCTATAAGGAATTGTGAGGGTTCTAATGCTGAATTTGGCTTTATTTAAATGTATGTGGTAAATTAAGGTATTAGAGGAGAAATGAATTAATTTGGAGGTGATTTGGACACAATCGCCGATTAATCGGGTGATCGGTCAAATTTAATCGATACCGTGATTAAGCGGTAATCAGACATATTTTTGCATTACATATCAAGCATTAGTAGTTTAAATTAATTTATATCAATTTAGGGACAATATAGTAAATTCCTCGACTTTGTTATTTGTCAAGGTGGTGAGACGTCCGGAAAAGGCAAAGGAATTACGCCTGAGGACTATTAGTCAGAGTTCACCCAGAATCCGAATTTTCAACACCTGTGAGTGGACTGCCTATCAAAATTGTTTTGGGAATATGACTATTTTGAACAAAGTGTTTGAATGATTTTATGAAATTTTTCATGAAAATGAATGCCTTGGGAACAAGCTTTTAAGAAAAGGTTTATGTTATGAAATGTGGTTATTATGGATTTCTATGTGGCTGCATTATGTTGATATACATATATGCTTGAATATAATGTTGTGTAATTATGTTGACTCGGCTATGTGCGAGTAGGGAGTGTGCATAAGCCGAGGATGACCCGGTTATGTGCGAGTAGGGAGTGCGCATAATCCGGTGATGACCCAGCCATGTGCGAGTAGGGAGTGCGCATGAGCTGGTGATGATGATGATGATGAGCTGGTGATGATGATGATGGGTTGATGAGATGATGATGATGGGTATATACGTATATATATATATATACATATGTAAATGTGTGTGATATAGCAAATTGATGGACAATGATTTATGGTTGTAATGTACGTAAAATTTGACACATTATACTTTGAGAATTTTCATGAATGTTAGGTTGATTTTATTAGTTTAGCAGGATGGCTATTGTTGAGTGAGGAAAAATGTTTCTCTTGTTGCTTTGTTTTCACTGCATCGAAATTCATGCTCGCTGTAGCGAAAAACTCTGGGGTTTGGAGGGGTTTTAAATAGGAATGAACTAAATTGCATTGTTTGAAACAAGTGCATCATGATTTTAAATTTTTCCTAATTGTTGCTTGTTCCCTTCCTTGTTCACTCACTGGGTTTATACTCACCATTTTCAAATTCATGTTTTCAGATCACGAGGTAGCCGATAATTAGGACGAGGTGTCCTTGTAGATCTGTGTACATCTTCTGGTAGGTGTCTCGGCATTCGGTAGCTGTATATCCATCCGAGTCACTCCGCTGGAGGTCGAGTATTATTTTGTTATGTATAGATGAACTTAAATGTAAATTTTAAAAGAGTAATGCCAGTACGAGTTGGCAATGTGTATCACTATTTTGACTCAAAGTCATGAAATACGACTTAGTGATAATAAATAGAATCATAAGTAAAATAAATAATAGGCTTGCTTGGATTTAGTGGATTATGTCCATTGGACCCATGCGCCGGTCATGACCCGGAATTTGGGTCGTGACAATAAATGGACTTTTCTTGTCAATCGATCACTTTCACTTCATATTTCCCAAGGCAAACATTTTATTACAATATGTTTTAATGAAAAATGTAAAAAAATTCAACTTTAAATTAATAACGAGATTATAAAACCATTTATAGAGAGGAATAAGGCTTCCGAAGGCATCAGTGATTGCAAATGGACTTTTCTTGTCAATGGATGGCTTTCGCTTCACATTTCTCGAGGTAAACATTCAATTATAATCTGTCTTAATGAAAAATGTAAAAAAATAAAATTTAAAATCAATAATAAGATTATAAAACCCTTTAAAGCGAGTAATAAGGCTTTAGAAGCCATGAGTGACTATAAATGGACCTTTGTTGTCAATCGATCGCTTTCACCTCACGTTTCTCAAGGTAAACAGTCAATTTTAATCTGTTTTAATAAAAAATGTAAAAAAATTCAATTGAAAACGAATAACGAGATCATAAAACCATTTAAAGAGGGGAATAAGGCTTTCTAAGGCATGAGCGACTGCAAATGGACTTTTCTTGTCAATGGATGGCTTTCGCTTCACATTTCTCGAGGTAAACATTCAATTACAATCTGTCTTAATGAAAATGTAAAAAATTACAACTTAAAATCAATAATAAGATTACAAAACCCTTTAAAGCGAGTAATAAGGCTTTATAAGCCATGAGTGACTATAAATGGACTTTTCTTGTCAATCGATCACTTTCACTTCATGTTTCCCAGGGCAAACATTTTATTACAATATGTTTTAATGAAAAATGTTAAAAAATTCAACTGTAAATTAATAACGAGATTATAAAACCATTCAAAGAGGGGAATAAGGCTTTCGAAGGCATGAGTGACTGCAAATTGACTTTTCTTGGCAATGGATGGCTTTCGCTTCATGTTTCTCAAGGTAAACATTCAATTACAATCTATCTTAATGAAAAATGTAAAGAAATACAAGTTAAAATCAATAATAAGATTATAAAACCCTTTGAGGCGAGTAATAATGCTTTTGAAGCTATGAGTGACTGTAAATGAACTTATTTTGTCAATGGATGGCTTTCGCTTCATGTTTCCCAAGGCAAACATTTAATTACAATATGTTTTAATGAAAAATGTAAAAAAATTCAACTTTAAATTAATAACGAGATTATAAAACCATTTAAAGAGGGGAATAAGGCTTTCGAAGGCATAAGTGACTGCAAATAAACTTTTCCTGTCAATGGATGGCTTTCTCTTCACGTTTCTCGAGGTAAACATTCAATTACAATTAGTCTTAATGAAAAATGTAAAAAAGTACAAGTTAAAATCAATAATAAGATTACAAAACCCTTTAAAGGGAGTAATAAGGCTTTATAAGCCATGAGTGACTATAAATGGACTTTTCTTGTCAATCGATCACTTTCACTTCATGTTTCCCAAGGCAAACATTTTATTACAATATGTTTTAATGAAAAATGTAAAAAAATTCAACTTTAAATTAATAACGAGATTATAAAACCATTTATAGAGGGGAATAAGGCTTCCGAAGGCATGAGTGATTGCAAATGGACTTTCCTTGTCAATGGACGGCTTTCGCTTCACATTTCTCGAGGTAAACATTCAATTACAATCTGTCTTAATGAAAAATGTAAAAAAATACAACTTAAAATCAATAATAAGATTACAAAACCCTTTAAAGCGAGTAATAAGGCTTTATAAGCCATGAGTGACTATAAATAGACTTTTCTTGTCAATCGATCACTTTCACTTCATGTTTCCCAAGGCAAACATTTTATTACAATATGTTTTAATGAAAAATTTTAAAAAATTCAACTTTAAATTAATAACGAGATTATAAAACCATTCAAAGAGGGGAATAAGGCTTTCGAAGGCATGAGTGACTGCAAATGGACTTTTCTTGGCAATGGATGGCTTTCGCTTCATATTTCCCGAGGTAAACATTCAATTACAATCTGTCTTAATGAAAAATGTAAAGAAATACAAGTTAAAATCAATAATAAGATTATAAAACCCTTTGAGGCGAGTAATAATGCTTTTGAAGCTATGAGTGACTGTAAATGAACTTATTTTGTCAATGGATGGCTTTCGCTTCATGTTTCCCAACGCAAACATTTAATTACAATATGTTTTAATGAAAAATGTAAAAAAATTCAACTTTAAATTAATAACGAGATTATAAAACCATTTAAAGAGGGGAATAAGGCTTTCGAAGGCATGAGTGACTGCAAATGGACTTTTCCTGTCAATGGATGGCTTTCTCTTCACGTTTCTCGAGGTAAACATTCAATTACAATCAGTCTTAATGAAAAATGTAAAAAAGTACAAGTTAAAATCAATAATAAGATTACAAAACCCTTTAAAGCAAGTAATAAGGCTTTATAAGCCATGAGTGACTATAAATCGACTTTTCTTGTCAATCGATCACTTTCACTTCACATTTCCCAAGGCAAACATTCCATTTTAATTTGTTTTACTGACAAATTTAAAAAACTTCAACTTTAAATTAATAACGAGATCATAAAACCATTTAAAGAGCGGAATAAGGCTTTCGATGGCATGAGTGACTGCAAATGGACTTTTCTTGTCAATGGATGGCTTTCGCTTCACGTTTCCCGAGGTAAACATTCAATTACAATCTGTCTTAATGAAAAATGTAAAAAAATACAACTTAAAATCAATAATAAGATTATAAAACCAGTTAAGGCGAGTAATAAGACTTTTGAAGCCATGAGTGACTATAAATGAACTTATTTTGTCAATGGATGGCTTTCGCTTCATGTTTCCCAAGGCAAACATTTAATTACAACATGTTTTAATGAAAAATGTAAAGAAATTCAACTTTAAATTAATAACGAGATTATAAAACCATTTAAAGTGGGGAATAAGGCTTTCGAAGGCATGAGTGACTGCAAATGGACTTTTCTTGACAATGGATGGCTTTCGCTTCACGTTTCTCGAGGTAAAAATTCAATTACAATCTGTCTTAATGAAAAATGTAAAACAATACAACTTAAAATCAATAATAAGATTATAAAACCCTTTAAAGCGAGTAATAAGGCTTTTGAAGCCATAAGTGACTATAAATGAACTTATTTTGTCAATGGATGGCTTTCGCTTCATGTTTCCCAAGGCAAACATTTAATTACAACATGTTTTAATGAAAAATGTAAAGAAATTCAACTTTAAATTAATAACAAGATTATAAAACCATTTAAAGTGGGGAATAAGGCTTTCGAAGGCATGAGTGACTGCAAATGGACTTTTCTTGTCAATGGATGGCTTTCGCTTCATGTTTCGTGAAGTAAAAATTCAATTACAATCTGTCTTAATGAAAAATGTAAAACAATACAACTGAAAATCAATAATAAGATTATAAAACCCTTTAAAGCGAGTAATAAGGCTTTTGAAGCCATAAGTGACTATAAATGAACTTATTTTGTCAATGGATGGCTTTCGCTTCATGTTTCCCAAGGCAAACATTTAAATACAATATGTTTTAATGAAAAATGTGAAAAAATTCAAGTTTAAATTAATAACGAGATTATAAAACCATTTAAAGAGGGGAATAAGGCTTTCGAGGGCATGAGTGACTGCAAATGGACTTTTCTTGACAATGGATGGCTTTCGCTTCACGTTTCCCGAGGTAAACATTCAATTACAATCTGTCTTAATGAAAAATGTAAAAGAATACAACTTAAAATCAATAATAAGATTAGAAAACCCTTTAAAGCGAGTAATAAGGCTTTAGATGCCATGAGTGACTATAAATGGACTTTTCTTGTCAATCGATCACTTTCACTTCACGTTTCCCAAGGCAAACATTTAATTACAATATGTTTTAATGAAAAATATAAAAAAATTCAACTTTAAATTAAGAACGAGATTATAAAACCATTTATAAAGGGGAATAAGGCTTTCGAAGGCATGAGTGATTGCAAATGGACTTTTCTTGTCAATGGATGGCTTTCGCTTCACGTTTCTCGAGGTAAACATTCAATTACAACCAGTCTTAATGAAAAATGTAAAAAAATACATGTTAAAATCAATAGTAAGATTACAAAACCGTTTAAAGCGAGTAATAAGGCTTTATAAGCCATGAGTGACTATAAATGGACTTTTCTTGTCAATCGATCACTTTCACTTCACGTTTCCCAAGGCAAACATTCCACTTTAATCTGTTTTAATGAAAAATGTAAAAAAATTCAACTTTAAATTAATAACGAGATCATAAAACCATTTAAAGAGGGGAATAAGGCTTTCGAAGGCATGAGTGACTGCAAATGGACTTTTCTTGTCAATGGATGGCTTTCGCTTCACGTTTCTCAAGGTAAACATTCAATTACAATCTGTCTTAATGAAAAATGTAAAAAAATAAAATTTAAAATCAATAATAAGATTATAAAACCCTTTAAAGCGAGTAATAAGGCTTTAGAAGCCATGAGTGACTATAAATGGACCTTTGTTGTCAATCGATCGCTTTCACCTCACGTTTCTCAAGGTAAACAGTCAATTTTAATCTGTTTTAATAAAAAATGTAAAAAAATTCAATTGAAAACGAATAACGAGATCATAAAACCATTTAAAGAGGGGAATAAGGCTTTCTAAGGCATGAGCGACTGCAAATGGACTTTTCTTGTCAATGGATGGCTTTCGCTTCACATTTCTCGAGGTAAACATTCAATTACAATCTGTCTTAATGAAAATGTAAAAAATTACAACTTAAAATCAATAATAAGATTACAAAACCCTTTAAAGCGAGTAATAAGGCTTTATAAGCCATGAGTGACTATAAATGGACTTTTCTTGTCAATCGATCACTTTCACTTCATGTTTCCCAGGGCAAACATTTTATTACAATATGTTTTAATGAAAAATGTTAAAAAATTCAACTTTAAATTAATAACGAGATTATAAAACCATTCAAAGAGGGGAATAAGGCTTTCGAAGGCATGAGTGACTGCAAATTGACTTTTCTTGGCAATGGATGGCTTTCGCTTCATGTTTCTCAAGGTAAACATTCAATTACAATCTATCTTAATGAAAAATGTAAAGAAATACAAGTTAAAATCAATAATTAGATTATAAAACCCTTTGAGGCGAGTAATAATGCTTTTGAAGCTATGAGTGACTGTAAATGAACTTATTTTGTCAATGGATGGCTTTCGCTTCATGTTTCCCAACGCAAACATTTAATTACAATATGTTTTAATGAAAAATGTAAAAAAATTCAAATTTAAATTAATAACGAGATTATAAAACCATTTAAAGAGGGGAATAAGGCTTTCGAAGGCATAAGTGACTGCAAATAAACTTTTCCTGTCAATGGATGGCTTTCTCTTCACGTTTCTCGAGGTAAACATTCAATTACAATTAGTCTTAATGAAAAATGTAAAAAAGTACAAGTTAAAATCAATAATAAGATTACAAAACCCTTTAAAGAGAGTAATAAGGCTTTATAAGCCATGAGTGACTATAAATGGACTTTTCTTGTCAATCGATCACTTTCACTTCATGTTTCCCAAGGCAAACATTTTATTACAATATGTTTTAATGAAAAATGTAAAAAAATTCAACTTTAAATTAATAACGAGATTATAAAACCATTTATAGAGGGGAATAAGGCTTCCGAAGGCATGAGTGATTGCAAATGGACTTTCCTTGTCAATGGACGGCTTTCGCTTCACATTTCTCGAGGTAAACATTCAATTACAATCTGTCTTAATGAAAAATGTAAAAAAATACAACTTAAAATCAATAATAAGATTACAAAACCCTTTAAAGCGAGTAATAAGGCTTTATAAGCCTTGAGTGACTATAAATAGACTTTTCTTGTCAATCGATCACTTTCACTTCATGTTTCCCAAGGCAAACATTTTATTACAATATGTTTTAATGAAAAATTTTAAAAAATTCAACTTTAAATTAATAACGAGATTATAAAACCATTCAAAGAGGGGAATAAGGCTTTCGAAGGCATGAGTGACTGCAAATGGACTTTTCTTGGCAATGGATGGCTTTCGCTTCATATTTCCCGAGGTAAACATTCAATTACAATCTGTCTTAATAAAAAATGTAAAGAAATACAAGTTAAAATCAATAATAAGATTATAAAACCCTTTGAGGCGAGTAATAATGCTTTTGAAGCTATGAGTGACTGTAAATGAACTTATTTTGTCAATGGATGGCTTTCGCTTCATGTTTCCCAACGCAAACATTTAATTACAATATGTTTTAATGAAAAATGTAAAAAAATTCAACTTTAAATTAATAACGAGATTATAAAACCATTTAAAGAGGGGAATAAGGCTTTCGAAGGCATGAGTGACTGCAAATGGACTTTTCCTGTCAATGGATGGCTTTTTCTTCACGTTTCTCGAGGTAAACATTCAATTACAATCAGTCTTAATGAAAAATGTAAAAAAGTACAAGTTAAAATCAATAATAAGATTACAAAACCCTTTAAAGCAAGTAATAAGACTTTATAAGCCATGAGTGACTATAAATGGACTTTTCTTGTCAATCGATCACTTTCACCTCACATTTCCCAAGGCAAACATTCCATTTTAATTTGTTTTACTGACAAATTTAAAAAACTTCAACTTTAAATTAATAACGAGATCATAAAACCATTTAAAGAGCGGAATAAGGCTTTCGATGGCATGAGTGACTGCAAATGGACTTTTCTTGTCAATGGATGGCTTTCGCTTCACGTTTCCCGAGGTAAACATTCAATTACAATCTGTCTTAATGAAAAATGTAAAAAAATACAACTTAAAATCAATAATAAGGTTATAAAACCAGTTAAGGCGAGTAATAAGGCTTTTGAAGCCATGAGTGACTATAAATGAACTTATTTTGTCAATGGATGGCTTTCGCTTCATGTTTCCCAAGGCAAACATTTAATTACAACATGTTTTAATGAAAAATGTAAAGAAATTCAACTTTAAATTAATAACGAGATTATAAAACCATTTAAAGTGGGGAATAAGGCTTTCGAAGGCATGAGTGACTGCAAATGGACTTTTCTTGACAATGGATGGCTTTCGCTTCACGTTTCCCGAGGTAAAAATTCAATTACAATCTGTCTTAATGAAAAATGTAAAACAATACAACTTAAAATCAATAATAAGATTATAAAACCCTTTAAAGCGAGTAATAAGGCTTTCGAAGCCATAAGTGACTATAAATGAACTTATTTTGTCAATGGATGGCTTTCGCTTCATGTTTCCCAAGGCAAACATTTAATTACAACATGTTTTAATGAAAAATGTAAAGAAATTCAACTTTAAATTAATAACAAGATTATAAAACCATTTAAAGTGGGGAATAAGGCTTTCGAAGGCATGAGTGACTGCAAATGGACTTTTCTTGTCAATGGATGGCTTTCGCTTCATGTTTCGTGAAGTAAAAATTCAATTACAATCTGTCTTAATGAAAAATGTAAAACAATACAACTGAAAATCAATAATAAGATTATAAAACCCTTTAAAGCGAGTAATAAGGCTTTTGAAGCCATAAGTGACTATAAATGAACTTATTTTGTCAATGGATGGCTTTCGCTTCATGTTTCCCAAGGCAAACATTTAATTACAATATGTTTTAATGAAAAATGTGAAAAAATTCAAGTTTAAATTAATAACGAGATTATAAAACCATTTAAAGAGGGGAATAAGGCTTTCGAGGGCATGGGTGACTGCAAATGGACTTTTCTTGACAATGGATGGCTTTCGCTTCACGTTTCCCAAGGTAAACATTCAATTACAATCTGTCTTAATGAAAAATGTAAAAGAATACAACTTAAAATCAATAATAAGATTAGAAAACCCTTTAAAGCGAGTAATAAGGCTTTAGATGCCATGAGTGACTATAAATGGACTTTTCTTGTCAATCGATCACTTTCACTTCACGTTTCCCAAGGCAAACATTTAATTACAATATGTTTTAATGAAAAATATAAAAAAATTCAACTTTAAATTAAGAACGAGATTATAAAACCATTTATAAAGGGGTATAAGGCTTTCGAAGGCATGAGTGATTGCAAATGGACTTTTCTTGTCAATGGATGGCTTTCGCTTCACGTTTCTCGAGGTAAACATTCAATTACAATCTGTCTTAATGAAAAATGTAAAAAAATACAAGTTAAAATCAATAGTAAGATTACAAAACCGTTTAAAGCGAGTAATAAGGCTTTATAAGCCATGAGTGACTATAAATGGACTTTTCTTGTCAATCGATCACTTTCACTTCATGTTTCCCAAGGCAAACATTTTATTACAATATGTTTTAATGAAAAATGTAAAAACATTCAACTTTAAATTAATAACGAGATTATAAAACCATTTATAGAGGGGAATAAGGCTTCCGAAGGCATGAGTGATTGCAAATGGACTTTTCTTGTCAATGGATGGCTTTCGCTTCACATTTCTCGAGGTAAACATTCAATTACAACCAGTCTTAATGAAAAATGTAAAAAAGTACAAGTTAAAATCAATAATAAGATTAGAAAACCCTTTAAAGCGAGTAATAAGGCTTTATAAGTCAAGAGTGACTATAAATGGACTTTTCTTGTCAATCGATCACTTTCACTTCACGTTTCCCAAGGCAAACATTCCACTTTAATCTGCTTTAATGAAAAATGTAAAAAAATTCAACTTTAAATTAATAACGAGATGATAAAACCATTTAAAGAGGGGAATAAGGCTTTCGAAGGCATGAGTGACTGCAAATGGACTTTTCTTGTCAATGGATGGCTTTCGCTTCACGTTTCTCAAGGTAAACATTCAATTACAATCTGTCTTAATGAAAAATGTAAAAAAATAAAATTTAAAACCAATAATAAGATTATAAAACCCTTTAAAGCGAGTAATAAGGCTTTAGAAGCCATGAGTGACTATATAATGGACCTTTGTTGTCAATCGATCGTTTTCACCTCACGTTTCTCAAGGTAAACAGTCAATTTTAATCTGCTTTAATAAAAAATGTAAAAAAATTCAATTGAAAACGAATAACGAGATCATAAAACCATTTAAAGAGGGGAATAAGGCTTTCTAAGGCATGAGCGACTGCAAATGGACTTTTCTTGTCAATGGATGGCTTTCGCTTCACATTTCTCGAGGTAAACATTCAATTACAATCTGTCTTAATGAAAAATGTAAAACAATACAACTTAAAATCAATAATAAGATTATAAAACCCTTTAAAGCGAGTAATAAGGCTTTTGAAGCCATAAGTGACTATAAATGAACTTATTTTGTCAATGGATGGCTTTCGCTTCATGTTTCCCAAGGCAAACATTTAATTACAATATGTTTTAATGAAAAATGTGAAAAAATTCAACTTTAAATTAATAACGAGATTATAAAACCATTTAAAGAGGGGAATAAGGCTTTTGAGGGCATGAGTGACTGCAAATGGACTTTTCTTGACAATGGATGGCTTTCGCTTCACGTTTCCCGAGGTAAACATTCAATTACAATCTGTCTTAATGAAAAATGTAAAAAAATACAACTTAAAATCAATAATAAGATTAGAAAACCCTTTAAAGCGAGTAATAAGGCTTTAGATGCCATGAGTGACTATAAATGGACTTTTCTTGTCAATCGATCACTTTCACTTCACGTTTCCCAAGGCAAACATTTAATTACAATATGTTTTAATGAAAAATATAAAAAAATTCAACTTTAAATTAAGAACGAGATTATAAAACCATTTATAGAGGGGAATAAGGCTTTCGAAGGCATGAGTGATTGCAAATGGACTTTTCTTGTCAATGGATGGCTTTCGCTTCACGTTTCTCGAGGTAAACATTCAATTACAATCTGTCTTAATGAAAAATGTAAAAAAATACAAGTTAAAATCAATAGTAAGATTACAAAACCGTTTAAAGCGAGTAATAAGGCTTTATAAGCCATGAGTGACTATAAATGGACTTTTCTTGTCAATCGATCACTTTCACTTCATGTTTCCCAAGGCAAACATTTTATTACAATATGTTTTAATGAAAAATGTAAAAACATTCAACTTTAAATTAATAACGAGATTATAAAACCATTTATAGAGGGGAATAAGGCTTCCGAAGGCATGAGTGATTGCAAATGGACTTTTCTTGTCAATGGATGGCTTTCGCTTCACATTTCTCGAGGTAAACATTCAATTACAATCTGTCTTAATGAAAAATGTAAAAAAATACAACTTAAAATCAATAATAAGATTACAAAACCCTTTAAAGCGAGTAATAAGGCTTTATAAGCCATGAGTGACTATAAATAGACTTTTCTTGTCAATCGATCACTTTCACTTCATGTTTCCCAAGGCAAACATTTTATTACAATATGTTTTAATGAAAAATTTTAAAAAATTCAACTTTAAATTAATAACGAGATTATAAAACCATTCAAAGAGGGGAATAAGGCTTTCGAAGGCATGAGTGACTGCAAATGGACTTTTCTTGGCAATGGATGGCTTTCGCTTCATGTTTCCCGAGGTAAACATTCAATTACAATCTGTCTTAATGAAAAATGTAAAGAAATACAAGTTAAAATCAATAATAAGATTATAAAACCCTTTGAGGCGAGTAATAATGCTTTTGAAGCTATGAGTGACTGTAAATGAACTTATTTTGTCAATGGATGGCTTTCGCTTCATGTTTCCCAATGCAAACATTTAATTACAATATGTTTTAATGAAAAATGTAAAAAAATTCAACTTTAAATTAATAACGAGATTATAAAACCATTTAAAGAGGGGAATAAGGCTTTAGAAGACATGAGTGACTGCAAATGGACTTTTCCTGTCAATGGATGGCTTTCTCTTCACGTTTCTCGAGGTAAACATTCAATTACAACCAGTCTTAATGAAAAATGTAAAAAAGTACAAGTTAAAATCAATAATAAGGTGAGAAAACCCTTTAAAGCGAGTAATAAGGCTTTATAAGCCATGAGTGACTATAAATGGACTTTTCTTGTCAATCGATCACTTTCACTTCACGTTTCCCAAGGCAAACATTCCACTTTAATCTGTTTTAATGAAAAATGTAAAAAAATTCAACTTTAAATTAATAACGAGATCATAAAACCATTTAAAGAGGGGAATAAGGCTTTCGAAGGCATGAGTGACTGCAAATGGACTTTTCTTGTCAATGGATGGCTTTCGCTTCACGTTTCTCAAGGTAAACATTCAATTACAATCTGTCTTAATGAAAAATGTAAAAAAATAAAATTTAAAATCAATAATAAGATTATAAAACCCTTTAAAGCGAGTAATAAGGCTTTAGAAGCCATGAGTGACTATAAATGGACCTTTGTTGTCAATCGATCGCTTTCACCTCACGTTTCTCAAGGTAAACAGTCAATTTTAATCTGTTTTAATAAAAAATGTAAAAAAATTCAATTGAAAACGAATAACGAGATCATAAAACCATTTAAAGAGGGGAATAAGGCTTTTTAAGGCATGAGCGACTGCAAATGGACTTCTCTTGTCAATGGATGGCTTTCGCTTCAGATTTCTCGAGGTAAACATTCAATTACAATCTGTCTTAATGAAAAATGTAAAAAAATACAACTAAAAATCAATAATAAGATTACAAAACCCTTTAAAGCGAGTAATAAGGCTTTATAAGCCATGAGTGACTATAAATGGACTTTTCTTGTCAATCGATCTTTTTCACTTCATGTTTCCCAGGGCAAACATTTTATTACAATATGTTTTAATGAAAAATGTTAAAAAATTCAACTTTAAATTAATAACGAGATTATAAAACCATTCAAAGAGGGGAATAAGGCTTTCGAAGGCATGAGTGACTGCAAATTGACTTTTCTTGGCAATGGATGGCTTTCGCTTCATGTTTCTCAAGGTAAACATTCAATTACAATCTGTCTTAATGAAAAATGTAAAGAAATACAAGTTAAAATCAATAATAAGATTATAAAACCCTTTGAGGCGAGTAATAATGCTTTTGAAGCTATGAGTGACTGTAAATGAACTTATTTTGTCAATGGATGGCTTTCCCTTCATGTTTCCCAACGCAAACATTTAATTACAATATGTTTTAATGAAAAATATAAAAAAATTCAACTTTAAATTAATAACGAGATTATAAAACCATTTAAAGAGGGGAATAAGGCTTTCGAAGGCATCAGTGACTGCAAATGGACTTTTCCTGTCAATGGATGGCTTTCTCTTCACGTTTCTCGAGGTAAACATTCAATTACAATCAGTCTTAATGAAAAATGTAAAAAAGTACAAGTTAAAATCAATAATAAGATTACAAAACCCTTTAAAGCGAGTAATAAGGCTTTATAAGCCATGAGTGACTATAAATGGACTTTTCTTGTCAATCGATCACTTTCACTTCACATTTCCCAAGCCAAACATTCCATTTTAATTTGTTTTAATGAAAAATTTAAAAAACTTCAACTTTAAACCAATAACGAGATCATAAAACCATTTAAAGAGCGAAATAAGGCTTTCGATGGCATGAGTGACTGCAAATGGACTTTTCTTGTCAATGGGTGGCTTTCGCTTCACGTTTCCCAAGGTAAACATTCAATTACAATCTGTCTTAATGAAAAATGTAAAAAAATACAACTTAAAATCAATAATAAGATTATAAAACCAGTTAAGGCGAGTAATAAGGCTTTTGAAGCCATGAGTGACTATAAATGAACTTATTTTGTCAATGAATGGCTTTCGCTTCATGTTTCCCAAGGCAAACATTTAATTACAACATGTTTTAATGAAAAATGTAAAGAAATTCAACTTTAAATTAATAACGAGATTATAAAACCATTTAAAGTGGGGAATAAGGCTTTCGAAGGCATGAGTGACTGCAAATGGAATTTTCTTGACAATGGATGGCTTTCGCTTCGCGTTTCCCGAGGTAAACATTCAATTACAATCTGTCTTAATGAAAAATGTAAAACAATACAAGTTAAAATCAATAATAAGATTATAAAACCCTTTAAAGCGAGTAATAAGGCTTTATAAGCCATGAGTGACTATAAATGGACTTTCCTTGTCAATCGATCACTTTCACTTCACGTTTCCCAAGGCAAACATTCCACTTTAATTTGTTTTAATGAAAAATGTAAAAATATTCAACTTTAAATTAATAACGAGATCATAAAACCATTTAAAGAGGGGAATAAGGCTTTCGAAGGCATGAGTGACTGCAAATGGACTTTTCTTGTCAATGGTTGGCTTTCGCTTCACGTTTCTCGAGGTAAACATTCAATTACAATATGTCTTAATGAAAAATGTTAAAAAATAAAACTTAAAATCAATAATAAGATTATAAAACCCTTTAAAGCGAGTAATAAGACTTTAGAAGCCATGAGTGACTATAAATGCACTTTTGTTGTCAATCGATCGCTTTCACCTCACGTTTCTCAAGGTAAACTGTCAATTTTAATCTATTTTAATGAAAAATGTAAAAAAATTCAATTTAAAACGAAAAACGAGATCATAAAACCATTTAAAGAGGGGAATAAGGCTTTCGAAGGCATGAGCGACTGTAAATGGACTTTTCTTGTCAATGGATGGCTTTCGCTTCACATTTCTCGAGGTAAACATTCAATTACAATCTGTCTTAATGAAAAATGTAAAAAAATACAAGTTAAAATCAATAATAAGATTACAAAACCCTTTAAAGCGAGTAATAAGGCTTTATAAGCTATGAGTGACTATAAATGGACTTTTCTTGTCAATCGATCACTTTCACTTCATGTTTCCCAAGGCAAACATTTTATTACAATATGTTTTAATGACAAATGTTAAAAAATTCAACTTTAAATTAATAACGAGATTATAAAACCATTCAAAGAGGGGAATACGGCTTTCGAAGGCATGAGTGACTGCAAATGGACTTTTCTTGGCAATGGATGGCTTTCGCTTCATGTTTCCCAAGGTAAACATTCAATTACAATCTGTCTTAATGAAAAATGTAAAGAAATACAAGTTAAAATCAATAATAAGATTATAAAACCCTTTGAGGCGAGTAATAATGCTTTTGAAGCTCTGAGTGACTGTAAATGAACTTATTTTGTCAATGGATGGCTTTCGCTTCATGTTTCCCAACGCAAACATTTAATTACAATATGTTTTAATGAAAAATGTAAAAAAATTCAACTTTAAATTAATAACGAGATTATAAAACCATTTAAAGAGGGGAATAAGGCTTTCGAAGGCATAAGTGACTGCAAATGGAATTTTTCTGTCAATGGATGGCTTTCTCTTCACGTTTCTCGAGGTAAATATTCAATTACAATCAGTCTTAATAAAAAATGTAAAAAAGTACAAGTTAAAATCAATAATAAGATTAGAAAACCCTTTAAAGCGAGTAATAAGGCTTTATAAGCCATGAGTGACTATAAATGGACTTTTCTTGTCAATCGATCACTTTCACTTCACATTTCGCAAGCCAAACATTCCATTTTAATTTGTTTTAATGAAAAATTTAAAAAACTTCAACTTTAAACTAATAACGAGATCATAAAACCATTTAAAGAGCGAAATAAGGCTTTCGATAGCATGAGTGACTGCAAATGGACTTTTCTTGTCAATGGGTGGCTTTCGGTTCACGTTTCCCGAGGTAAACATTCAATTACAATCTGCCTTAATGAAAAATGTAAAAAAATACAACTTAAAATCAATAATAAGATTATAAAACCAGTTAAGGCGAGTAATAAGTCTTTTGAAGCCATGAGTGACTATAAATGAACTTATTTTGTCAATGGATGGCTTTCGCTTCATGTTTCCCAAGGCAAACATTTAATTACAACATGTTTTAATGAAAAATGTAAAGAAATTCAACTTTAAATTAATAACAAGATTATAAAACCATTTAAAGTGGGGAATAAGGCTTTCGAAGGCATGAGTGACTGCAAATGGAATTTTCTTGACAATGGATGGCTTTCGCATCACGTTTCCCGAGGTAAACATTCAATTACAAATTGTCTTAATGAAAAATGTAAAAAAATACAACTTAAAATCAATAATAAGATTATAAAACCCTTTAAAGCGAGTAATAAGGCTTTAGATGCAATGAGTGAATATAAATGAACTTTTCTTGTCAATCGATCACTTTCACTTCATGTTTCCCAAGGCAAGCATTTAATTACTATATGTTTTAATGAAAAATGTTAAAAAATTCAACTTTAAATTAATAACCAGATTGTAAAACCATTTAAAGAGGGGAATAAGGCTTTCGAAGGCATGAGTGACTGCAAATGGACTTTTCTTGTCAATGGATGGCTTTCGCTTCACGTTTCCCGAGGTAAACATTCAATTACAATCTGTATTAATGAAAAATGTAAAACAATACAACTTAAAATCAATAATAAGATTATAAAACCCTTTAAAGCGAGTAATAAGGCTTTTGAAGCCATAAGTGACTATAAATGAACTTATTTTGGCAATGGATGGCTTTCGCTTCATGTTTCCCAAGGCAAACATTTAATTACAATATGTTTTAATGAAAAATGTAAAAAAATTCAACTTTAAATTAATAACGAGATTATAAAACCATTTAAAGAAGGGAATAAGGCTTTCGAGGGCATGAGTGACTGCAAATGGACTTTTCTTGAAAATGGATGGCTTTCGCTTCACGTTTCCCGAGGTAAACATTCAATTACAATCTGTCTTAATGAAAAATGTAAAAAAATACAACTTAAAATCAATAATAAGATTAGAAAACCCTTTAAAGCGAGTAATAAGGCTTTAGATGCCATGAGTGACTATAAATGGACTTTTCTTGTCAATCGATCACTTTCACTTCACGTTTCCCAAGGCAAACATTTAATTACAATATGTTTTAATGAAAAATATAAAAAAATTCAACTTTAAATTAATAACGAGATTATAAAACCATTTATAGAGGGGAATAAGGCTTTCGAAGGCATGAGTGATTGCAAATGGACTTTTCTTGTTAATGGATCACTTTCGCTTCACGTTTCTTGAAGTAAACATTCAATTACAATCTGTCTTAATTAAAAATGTAAAAAAATACAACTTAAAATCAATAATAAGATTAGAAAACCCTTTAAAGCGAGTAATAAGGCTTTAGATGCCATGAGTGACTATAAATGGACTTTTCTTGTCAATCGATCACTTTCACTTAACGTTTCCCAAGGCAAACATTTAATTATAATATGTTTTAATGAAAAATATAAAAAAATTCAACTTTAAATTAATAACGAAATTATAAAACCACTTATAGAGGGGAATAAGGCTTTCGAAGGCATGAGTGATTGAAAATGGACTTTTCTTGTTAATGGATCGCTTTCGCTTCACGTTTCTTGAAGTAAACATTCAATTACAATCTGTCTTAATGAAAAATGTAAAAAAATACAAGTTAAAATCAATAATAAGATTACAAAACCCTTTAAAGCGAGTAATAAGGCTTTATAAGCCATGAGTGACTATAAATGGACTTTCCTTGTCAATCGATCACTTTCACTTCACGTTTCCCAAGGCAAACATTCCACTTTAATCTGTTTTAATGAAAAATGTAAAAAAATTCAACTTTAAATTAATAACGAGATCATAAAACCATTTAAAGAGGGGAATAAGGCTTTCGAAGGCATGAGTGACTGCAAGTGGACTTTTCTTGTCAATGGATGGCTTTCGCTTCACGTTTCTCAAGGTAAACATTCAATTACAATCTGTCTTAATGAAAAATGTAAAAAAATAAAACTTAAAATCAATAATAAGATTATAAAACCCTTTAAAGCGAGTAATAAGACTTTAGAAGCCATGAGTGACTATAAATGCACTTTTGTTGTCAATCGATCGCTTTCACCTCACATTTCTCAAGGTAAACTGTCAATTTTAATCTGTTTTAATGAAAAATGCAAAAAAATTCAATTTAAAACGAAAAACGAGATCATAAAACCATTTAAAGAGGGGAATAAGGCTTTCGAAGGCATGAGCGACTGTAAATGGACTTTTCTTGTCAATGGATGGCTTTCGCTTCACATTTCTCGAGGTAAACATTCAATTACAATTTGTCTTAATGAAAAATGTAAAAAAATACAACTTAAAATCAATAATAAGATTATAAAACCCTTTAAAGCGAGTAATAAGGCTTTAGAAGCCATGAGTGACTATAAATGGACCTTTGTTGTTAATCGATCGCTTTCACCTCACGTTTCTCAAGGTAAACAGTCAATTTTAATCTGTTTTAATGAAAAATGTAAAAAAATTCAATTTAAAACGAATAACGAGATCATAAAACCATTTAAAGAGGGGAATAAGTCTTTCGAAGGCATGAGCGACTGCAAATGGACTTTTCTTGTCAATGGATGGCTTTCGCTTAACATTTCTCGAGGTAAACATTCAATTACAATCTGTCTTAATGAAAAATGTTAAAAAATACAAGTTAAAATCAATAATAAGATTACAAAACCCTTTAAAGCGAGTAATAAGGCTTTATAAGCTATGAGTGACTATAAATGAACTTATTTTGTCAATGGATGGCTTTCGCTTCATGTTTCCCAAGGCAAACATTTAATTACAACATGTTTTAATGAAAAATATAAAGAAATTCAACTTTAAATTAATAACAAGATTATAAAACCATTTAAAGTGGGGAATAAGGCTTTCGAAGGCATGAGTGACTGCAAATGGAATTTTCTTGACAATGGATGGCTTTCGCTTCACGTTTCCCGAGGTAAACATTCAATTACAATCTGTCTTAATGAAAAATGTAAAAAAATACAACTTAAAATCAATAATAAGATTAGAAAACCCTTTAAAGCGAGTAATAAGGCTTTAGATGCCATGAGTGACTATAAATGGACTTTTCTTGTCAATCGATCACTTTCACTTCACGTTTCCCAAGGCAAACATTTAATTACAATATGTTTTAATGAAAAATATAAAAAAATTCAACTTTAAATTAATAACGAGATTATAAAACCATTTATAGAGGGGAATAAGGCTTTCGAAGGCATTAGTGATTGCAAATGGACTTTTCTTGTCAATGGATGGCTTTCGCTTCACGTTTCTCGAGGTAAACATTCAATTACAATCTGTCTTAATGAAAAATGTAAAAAAATACAAGTTAAAATCAATAGTAAGATTACAAAACCGTTTAAAGCGAGTAATAAGGCTTTATAAGCCATGAGTGACTATAAATGGACTTTTCTTGTCAATCGATCACTTTCACTTCATGTTTCCCAAGGCAAACATTTTATTACAATATGTTTTAATGAAAAATGTAAAAACATTCAACTTTAAATTAATAACGAGATTATAAAAGCATTTATAGAGGGGAATAAGGCTTCCGAAGGCATGAGTGATTGCAAATGGACTTTTCTTGTCAATGGATGGCTTTCGCTTCACCTTTCTCGAGGTAAACATTCAATTACAATCTGTCTTAATGAAAAATGTAAAAAAATACAACTTAAAATCAATAATAAGATTACAAAACCCTTTAAAGCGAGTAATAAGGCTTTATAAGCCATGAGTGACTATAAATGGACTTTTCTTGTCAATCGATCACTTTCACTTCATGTTTCCCAAGGCAAACATTTTATTACAATATGTTTTAATGAAAAATTTTAAAAAATTCAACTTTAAATTAATAACGAGATTATAAAACCATTCAAAGAGGGGAATAAGGCTTTCGAAGGCATGAGTGACTGCAAATGGACTTTTCTTGGCAATGGATGGCTTTCGCTTCATGTTTCCCGAGGTAAACATTCAATTACAATCTGTCTTAATGAAAAATGTAAAGAAATACAAGTTAAAATCAATAATAAGATTATAAAACCCTTTGAGGCGAGTAATAATGCTTTTGAAGCTATGAGTGACTGTAAATGAACTTATTTTGTCAATGGATGGCTTTCGCTTCATGTTTCCCAATGCAAACATTTAATTACAATATGTTTTAATGAAAAATGTAAAAAAATTCAACTTTAAATTAATAACGAGATTATAAAACCATTTAAAGAGGGGAATAAGGCTTTAGAAGACATGAGTGACTGCAAATGGACTTTTCCTGTCAATGGATGGCTTTCTCTTCACGTTTCTCGAGGTAAACATTCAATTACAACCAGTCTTAATGAAAAATGTAAAAAAGTACAAGTTAAAATCAATAATAAGATTAGAAAACCCTTTAAAGCGAGTAATAAGGCTTTATAAGCCATGAGTGACTATAAATGGACTTTTCTTGTCAATCGATCACTTTCACTTCACGTTTCCCAAGGCAAACATTCCACTTTAATCTGTTTTAATGAAAAATGTAAAAAAATTCAACTTTAAATTAATAACGAGATCATAAAACCATTTAAAGAGGGGAATAAGGCTTTCGAAGGCATGAGTGACTGCAAATGGACTTTTCTTGTCAATGGATGGCTTTCGCTTCACGTTTCTCAAGGTAAACATTCAATTACAATCTGTCTTAATGAAAAATGTAAAAAAATAAAATTTAAAATCAATAATAAGATTATAAAACCCTTTAAAGCGAGTAATAAGGCTTTAGAAGCCATGAGTGACTATAAATGGACCTTTGTTGTCAATCGATCGCTTTCACCTCACGTTTCTCAAGGTAAACAGTCAATTTTAATCTGTTTTAATAAAAAATGTAAAAAAATTCAATTGAAAACGAATAACGAGATCATAAAACCATTTAAAGAGGGGAATAAGGCTTTTTAAGGCATGAGCGACTGCAAATGGACTTCTCTTGTCAATGGATGGCTTTCGCTTCAGATTTCTCGAGGTAAACATTCAATTACAATCTGTCTTAATGAAAAATGTAAAAAAATACAACTAAAAATCAATAATAAGATTACAAAACCCTTTAAAGCGAGTAATAAGGCTTTATAAGCCATGAGTGACTATAAATGGACTTTTCTTGTCAATCGATCTTTTTCACTTCATGTTTCCCAGGGCAAACATTTTATTACAATATGTTTTAATGAAAAATGTTAAAAAATTCAACTTTAAATTAATAACGAGATTATAAAACCATTCAAAGAGGGGAATAAGGCTTTCGAAGGCATGAGTGACTGCAAATTGACTTTTCTTGGCAATGGAAGGCTTTCGCTTCATGTTTCTCAAGGTAAACATTCAATTACAATCTGTCTTAATGAAAAATGTAAAGAAATACAAGTTAAAATCAATAATAAGATTATAAAACCCTTTGAGGCGAGTAATAATGCTTTTGAAGCTATGAGTGACTGTAAATGAACTTATTTTGTCAATGGATGGCTTTCCCTTCATGTTTCCCAACGCAAACATTTAATTACAATATGTTTTAATGAAAAATGTAAAAAAATTCAACTTTAAATTAATAACGAGATTATAAAACCATTTAAAGAGGGGAATAAGGCTTTCGAAGGCATAAGTGACTGCAAATGGACTTTTCCTGTCAATGGATGGCTTTCTCTTCACGTTTCTCGAGGTAAACATTCAATTACAATCCGTCTTAATGAAAAATGTAAAAAAGTACAAGTTAAAATCAATAATAAGATTACAAAACCCTTTAAAGCGAGTAATAAGGCTTTATAAGCCATGAGTGACTATAAATGGACTTTTCTTGTCAATCGATCACTTTCACTTCACATTTCCCAAGCCAAACATTCCATTTTAATTTGTTTTAATGAAAAATTTAAAAAACTTCAACTTTAAACCAATAACGAGATCATAAAACCATTTAAAGAGCGAAATAAGGCTTTCGATGGCATGAGTGACTGCAAATGGACTTTTCTTGTCAATGGGTGGCTTTCGCTTCACGTTTCCCGAGGTAAACATTCAATTACAATCTGTCTTAATGAAAAATGTAAAAAAATACAACTTAAAATCAATAATAAGATTATAAAACCAGTTAAGGCGAGTAATAAGGCTTTTGAAGCCATGAGTGACTATAAATGAACTTATTTTGTCAATGGATGGCTTTCGCTTCATGTTTCCCAAGGCAAACATTTAATTACAACATATTTTAATGAAAAATATAAAAAAATTCAACTTTAAATTAATAACGAGATTATAAAACCATTTATAGAGGGGAATAAGGCTTTCGAAGGCATGAGTGATTGCAAATGGACTTTTCTTGTCAATGGATCGCTTTCGCTTCACGTTTCTTGGGGTAAACATTCAATTACAATCTGTCTTAATGAAAAATGTAAAAAAATACAAGGTAAAATCAATAATAAGATTACAAAACCCTTTAAAGCGAGTAATAAGGCTTTATAAGCCATGAGTGACTATAAATGGACTTTCCTTGTCAATCGATCACTTTCACTTCACGTTTCCCAAGGCAAACATTCCACTTTAATTTGTTTTAATGAAAAATGTAAAAAAATTCAACTTTAAATTAATAACGAGATCATAAAACCATTTAAAGAGGGGAATAAGGCTTTCGAAGGCATGAGTGACTGCAAATGGACTTTTCTTGTCAATGGATGGGTTTCGCTTCACGTTTCTTGAGGTAAACATTCAATTACAATCTGTCTTAATGAAAAATGTAAAAAAATAAAACTTAAAATCAATAATAAGATTATAAAACCCTTTGAGGCGAGTAATAAGGCTTTGGAAGCCATGAGTGACTATAAAAGGACTTTTGTTGTCAATCGATCGCTTTCACCTCACGTTTCTTAAGGTAAACAGTCAATTTTAATCTGTTTCAATGAAAAATGTAAAAAAATTCAATTTAAAACGAATAACGAGATCATAAAACCATTTAAAGAGGGGAATAAGGCTTTCGAAGGCATGAGCGACTGCAAATGGACTTTTCTTGTCAATGGATGGCTTTCGCTTCATATTTCTCGAGGTAAACATTCAATTACAATCTGTCTTAATGAAAAATGTAAAAAAATACTAGTTAAAATCAATAATAAGATTACAAAACCCTTTAAAGCAAGTAATAAGGCTTTATAAGTCATGAGTGACTATAAATGGACTTTTCTTGTCAATCGATCACTGTCACTTCATGTTTCCCAAGGCAAACATTTTATTACAATATGTTTTAATGAAAAATGTTAAAAAATTCAACTTTAAATTATTAACGAGATTATAAAACCATTTAAAGAGGGGAATAAGGTTTTCGAAGGCATGAGTGACTGCAAATGGACTTTTCTTTTCAATGGATGGCTTTCGCTTCACGTTTCCCGAGGTAAACATTCAATTACAATCTGTCTTAATGAAAAATGTAAAAAAATACAACTTAAAATCAATAATAAGATTATAAAACCCTTTAAAGCGAGTAATAAGGCTTTATAAGCCATGAGTGAATATAAATGGACTTTTCTTGTCAATCGATCACTTTCACTTCACGTTTCCCAAGGCAAACATTCCACTTTAATCTGTTTTAATGAAAAATGTAAAAAAATTCAACTTTAAATTAATAACGAGATCATAAAACCATTTAAAGAGGGGAATAAGGCTTTCGAAGGCATGAGTGACTGCAAATGGACTTTTCTTGTCAATGGATGGCTTTCGCTTCATGTTTCTCGAGGTAAACATTCAATTACAATCTGTCTTAATGAAAAATGTAAAAAAATAAAACATAAAATCAATAATAAGATTATAAAACCCTTTAAAGCGAGTAATAAGGCTTTAGAAGCCATGAGTGACTATAAATGGACCTTTGTTGTCAATCGATCGCTTTCACCTCACGTTTCTCAAGGTAAACAGTCAATTTTAATCTGTTTTAATGAAAAATGTAAAAAAATTCAATTTAAAACGAATAACGAGATCATAAAACCATTTAAAGAGGGGAATAAGTCTTTCGAAGGCATGAGCGACTGCAAATGGACTTTTCTTGTCAATGGATGGCTTTCGCTTCACATTTCTCGAGGTAAACATTGAATTACAATCTGTCTTAATGAAAAATGTAAAAAAATACAAGTTAAAATCAATAATAAGATTATAAAACCCTTTAAAGCGAGTAATAAGGCTTTGGATGCAATGAGTGAATATAAATGAACTTTTCTTGTCAATCGATCACTTTCACTTCACGTTTACCAAGGCAAGCATTTAATTACTATATGTTTTAATGAAAAATGTTAAAAAATTCAATTTTAAATTAATAACCAGATTATAAAACCATTTAAAGAGGGGAATAAGGCTTTCGAAGGCATGAGTGACTGCAAATGGACTTTTCTTGTCAATGGATGGCTTTCGCTTCACGTTTCCCGAGGTAAACATTCAATTACAATCTGTCTTAATGAAAAATGTAAAACAATACAACTTAAAATCAATAATAAGATTATAAAACCCTTTAAAGCGAGTAATAAGGCTTTTGAAGCCATAAGTGACTATAAATGAACTTATTTTGGCAATGGATGGCTTTCGCTTCATGTTTCCCAAGGCAAACATTTAATTACAATATGTTTTAATGAAAAATGTAAAAAATTCAACTTTAAACTAATAACGAGATTATAAAACCATTTAAAGAGGGGAATAAGGCTTTCGAGGGCATGAGTGACTGCAAATGGACTTTTCTTGACAATGGATGGCTTTCGCTTCACGTTTCCCGAGGTAAACATTCAATTACAATCTGTCTTAATGAAAAATGTAAAAAAATACAACTTAAAATCAATAATAAGATTAGAAAACCCTTTAAAGCGAGTAATAAGGCTTTAGATGCCATGAGTGACTATAAATGGACTTTTCTTGTCAATCGATCACTTTCACTTCACGTTTCCCAAGGCAAACATTTAATTACAATATGTTTTAATGAAAAATATAAAAAAATTCAACTTTAAATTTATAACGAGATTATAAAACAATTTATAGAGGGGAATAAGGCTTTCGAAGGCATGAGTGATTGCAAATGGACTTTTCTTGTCAATGGATCGCTTTCACTTCACGTTTCTTGGGGTAAACATTCAATTACAATCTGTCTTAATGAAAAATGTAAAAAAATACAAGTTAAAATCAATAATAAGATTACAAAACCCTTTAAAGCGAGTAATAAGGCTTTATAAGCCATCAGTGACTATAAATGGACTTTCCTTGTCAATCGATCACTTTCACTTCACGTTTCCCAAGGTAAACATTCCACTTTAATTTGTTTTAATGAAAAAAGTAAAAATATTCAACTTTAAATTAATAACGAGATCATAAAACCATTTAAAGAGGGGAATAAGGCTTTCGAAGGCATGAGTCACTGCAAATGGACTTTTCTTGTCAATGGATGGCTTTCGCTTCACGTTTCTCGAGGTAAACATTCAATTACAATCTTTCTTAATGAAAAATGTAAAAAAATAAAACTTAAAATCAATAATAAGATTATAAAACCCTTTAAAGCGAGTAATAAGACTTTAGAAGCCATGAGTGACTATAAATGCACTTTTGTTGTCAATCGATCGCTTTCACCTCACGTTTCTCAAGGTAAACTGTCAATTTTAATCTGTTTTAATGAAAAATGTAAAAAAATTTAATTTAAAACGAAAAACGAGATCATAAAACCATTTAAAGAGGGGAATAAGGCTTTCGAAGGCATGAGCGACTGTAAATGGACTTTTCTTGTCAATGGATGGCTTTCGCTTCACATTTCTCGAGGTAAACATTCAATTACAATCTGTCTTAATGAAAAATGTAAAAAAATACAAGTTAAAATCAATAATAAGATTACAAAACCCTTTAAAGCGAGTAATAATGCTGTATAAGCCATGAGTGACTATAAATGAACTTTTCTTGTCAATCGATCACTTTCACTTCACATTTCCCAAGGCAAACATTCCATTTTCATTTGTTTTACTGAAAAATTTTAAAACTTCAACTTTAAATTAATAACGAGATCATAAAACCATTTAAAGAGCGGAATAACGCTTTCGATGGCATGAGTGACTGCAAATGGACTTTTCTTGTCAATGGATGGCTTTCGCTTCACGTTTCCCGAGGTAAACATTCAATTACAATCTGTCTTAATGAAAAATGTAAAAAAATACAACTTAAAATCAATAATAAGATTATAAAACCCTTTGAGGCGAGTAATAAGGCTTTGGAAGCCATGAGTGACTATAAAAGGACTTTTGTTGTCAATCGATCGCTTTCACCTCACGTTTCTTAAGGTAAACAGTCAATTTTAATCTGTTTCAATGAAAAATGTAAAAAAATTCAATTTAAAACGAATAACAAGATCATAAAACCATTTAAAGAGGGGAATAAGGCTTTCGAAGGCATGAGCGACTGCAAATGGACTTTTCTTGTCAATGGATGGCTTTCGCTTTATATTTCTCGAGGTAAACATTCAATTACAATCTGTCTTAATGAAAAATGTAAAAAAATACAAGTTAAAATCAATAATAAGATTACAAAACCCTTTAAAGCAAGTAATAACGCTTTATAAGTCATGAGTGACTATAAATGGACTTTTCTTGTCAATCGATCACTCTCACTTCATGCTTCCCAAGGCAAACATTTTATTACAATATGTTTTAATGAAAAATGTTAAAAAATTCAACTTTAAATTATTAACGAGATTATAAAACCATTTAAAGAGGGGAATAAGGTTTTCGAAGGCATGAGTGACTGCAAATGGACTTTTCTTTTCAATGGATGGCTTTCGCTTCACGTTTCCCGAGGTAAACATTCAATTACAATCTGGCTTAATAAAAAATGTAAAAAAATACAACTTAAAATCAATAATAAGATTATAAAACCCTTTAAAGCGAGTAATAATTCTTTAGATGCAATGAGTGAATATAAATGGACTTTTCTTGTCAATCGATCACTTTCACTTCACGTTTCCAAAGGCAAACATTCCACTTTAATCTGTTTTAATGAAAAATGTAAAAAAATTCAACTTTAAATTAATAACGCGATCATAGAACCATTTAAAGAGGGGAATAAGGCTTTCGAAGGCATGAGTGACTGCAAATGGACTTTTCTTGTCAATGGATGGCTTTCGCTTCACGTTTCTCGAGGTAAACATTCAATTACAATCTATCTTAATGAAAAATGTAAAAAAATAAAACTTAAAATCAATAATAAGATTATAAAACCCTTTAAAGCGAGTAATAAGGCTTTAGAAGCCATGAGTGACTATAAATGGACCTTTGTTGTCAATCGATCGCTTTCACCTCACGTTTCTCAAGGTAAACAGTCAATTTTAATCTGTTTTAATGAAAAATGTAAAAAAATTCAATTTAAAACGAATAACGAGATCATAAAACCATTTAAAGAGGGGAATAAGTCTTTCGAAGGCATGAGCGACTGCAAATGGACTTTTCTTGTCAATGGATGGCTTTCGCTTCACATTTCTCGAGGTAAACATTCAATTACAATCTGTCTTAATGAAAAATGTAAAAAAATACAAGTTAAAATCAATAATAAGATTACAAAACCCTTTAAAGCGAGTAATAAGGCTTTATAAGCTATGAGTGACTATAAATGGACTTTTCTTGTCAATCGATCACTTTCACTTCATGTTTCCCAAGGCAAACATTTTATTACAATATGTTTTAATGAGAAATGTTAAAAAATTCAACTTTAAATTAATAACGAGATTATAAAACCATTCAAAGAGGGGAATAAGGCTTTTGAAGGCATGAGTGACTGCAAATGGACTTTTCTTGGCAATGGATGGCTTTCGCTTCATGTTTCCTAAGGTAAACATTCAATTACAATCTGTCTTAATGAAAAATGTAAAGAAATACAAGTTAAAATCAATAATAAGATTATAAAACCCTTTGAGGCGAGTAATAATGCTTTTGAAGCTATGAGTGACTGTAAATGAACTTATTTTGTCAATGGATGGCTTTCGCTTCATGTTTCCCAAGGCAAACATTTAATTACAATATGTTTTAATGAAAAATGTAAAAAAATTCAACTTTAAATTAATAACGAGATTATAAAACCATTTAAAGAGGGGAATAAGGCTTTCGAAGGCATAAGTGACTGCAAATGGAATTTTCCTGTCAATGGATGGCTTTCTCTTCATGTTTCTCGAGGTAAACATTCAATTACAATCAGTCTTAATGAAAAATGTAAAAAAGTACAAGTTAAAATCAATAATAAGATTACAAAACCCTTTAAAGCGAGTAATAAGGCTTTATAAGCCATGAGTGACTATAAATGGACTTTTCTTGTCAATCGATCACTTTCACTTCACATTTCCCAAGCCAAACATTCCATTTTAATTTGTTTTAATGAAAAATTTAAAAAACTTCAACTTTAAACTAATAACGAGATCATAAAACCATTTAAAGAGCGAAATAAGGCTTTCGATGGCATGAGTGACTGCAAATGGACTTTTCTTGTCAATGGGTGGCTTTCGCTTCACGTTTCCCGAAGTAAACATTCAATTACAATCTGTCTTAATGAAAAATGTAAAAAAATACAACTTAAAATCAATAATAAGATTATAAAACCAGTTAAGGCGAGTAATAAGGCTTTTGAAGCCATGAGTGACTATAAATGAACTTATTTTGTCAATGGATGGCTTTCGCTTCATGTTTCCCAAGGCAAACATTTAATTACAACATATTTTAAGGAAAAATGTAAAGAAATTCAACATTAAATTAATAACGAGATTATAAAACCATTTAAAGTGGGGAATAAGGCTTTCGAAGGCATGAGTGACTGCAAATGGAATTTTCTTGACAATGGATGGCTTTCGCTTCACGTTTCCCGAGGTAAACATTCAATTACAATCTGTATTAATGAAAAATGTAAAACAATACAACTTAAAATCAATAATAAGATTATAAAACCCTTTAAAGCGAGTAATAAGGCTTTTGAAGCCATAAGTGACTATAAATGAACTTATTTTGGCAATGGATGGCTTTCGCTTCATGTTTCCCAAGGCAAACATTTAATTACAATATGTTTTAATGAAAAATGTAAAAAAATTCAACTTTAAATTAATAACGAGATTATAAAACCATTTAAAGAGGGGAATAAGGCTTTCGAGGGCATGACTGACTGCAAATGGACTTTTCTTGACAATGGATGGCTTTCGCTTCACGTTTCCCGAGGTAAACATTCAATTACAATCTGTCTTAATGAAAAATGTAAAAAAATACAACTTAAAATCAATAATAGGATTAGAAAACCCTTTAAAGCGAGTAATAAGGCTTTAGATGCCATGAGTGACTATAAATGGACTTTTCTTGTCAATCGATCACTTTCACTTCACGTTTCCCAAGGCAAATATTTAATTACAATATGTTTTAATGAAAAATATAAAAAAATTCAACTTTAAATTAATAACGAGATTATAAAACCATTTATAGAGGGGAATAAGGCTTTCGAAGCCATGAGTGATTGCAAATGGACTTTTCTTGTCAATGGATCGCTTCACGTTTCTCGGGGTAAACATTCAATTAAAATCTGTCTTAATGAAAAATGTAAAAAAATACAAGTTAAAATCAATAATAAGATTACAAAACCCTTTAAAGCGAGTAATAAGGCTTTATAAGCCGTGAGTGACTATAAATGGACTTTCCTTGTCAATCGATCACTTTCACTTCACATTTCCCAAGGCAAACATTCCATTTTAATTTGTTTTACTGAAAAATTTAAAAAACTTCAACTTTAAATTAATAACGAGATCATAAAACCATTTAAAGAGCGGAATAACGCTTTCGATGGCATGAGTGACTACAAATGGACTTTTCTTGTCAATGGATGGCTTTCGCTTCACGTTTCCCGAGGTAAACATTCAATTACAATCTGTCTTAATGAAAAATGTAAAAAAATACAACTTAAAATCAATAATAAGATTATAAAACCCTTTGAGGCCAGTAATAAGGCTTTGGAAGCCATGAGTGACTATAAAAGGACTTTTGTTGTCAATCGATCGCTTTCACCTCACGTTTCTTAAGGTAAACAGTCAATTTTAATCTGTTTCAATGAAAAATGTAAAAAAATTCAATTTAAAACGAATAACGAGATCATAAAACCATTTAAAGAGGGGAATAAGGCTTTCGAAGGCATGAGCGACTGCAAATGGACTTTTCTTGTCAATGGATGGCTTTCGCTTCATATTTCTCGAGGTAAACATTCAATTACAATCTGTCTTAATGAAAAATGTAAAAAAATACAAGTTAAAATCAATAATAAGATTACAAAACCCTTTAAAGCAAGTAATAAGGCTTTATAAGTCATGAGTGACTATAAATGGACTTTTCTTGTCAATCGATCACTCTCACTTCATGTTTCCCAAGGCAAACATTTTATTACAATATGTTTTAATGAAAAATGTTAAAAAATTCAAATTTAAATTATTAACGAGATTATAAAACCATTTAAAGAGGGGAATAAGGTTTTCGAAGGCATGAGTGACTGTGAATGGACTTTTCTTTTCAATGGATGGCTTTCGCTTCACGTTTATCGAGGTAAACATTCAATTATAATCTGTCTTAATGAAAAATGTAAAAAAATACAACTTAAAATCAATAATAAGATTATAAAACCCTTCAAAGCGAGTAATAATTCTTTAGATGCAATGAGTGAATATAAATGGACTTTTCTTGTCAATCGATCACTTTCACTTCACGTTTCCCAGGGCAAACATTTCACTTTAATCTGTCTTAATGAAAGATGTAAAAAAATTCAACTTTAAATTAATAACGAGATCATAAAACCATTTAAAGAGGGGAATAAGGCTTTCAAGGCATGAGTGACTGCAAATGGAATTTTCTTGACAATGGATGGCTTTCGCTTCACGTTTCCCGAGGTAAACATTCAATTACAATCTGTCTTTATGAAAAATGTAAAAAAATACAACTTAAAATCAATAATAAGATTATAAAACTCTTTAAAGCGAGTAATAAGGCTTTAGATGCAATGAGTGAATATAAATGAACTTTTCTTGTCAATCGATCACTTTCACTTCACGTTTCCCAAGGCAAGCATTTAATTACTATATGTTTTAATGAAAAATGTAAAAAAATTCAACTTTAAATTAATAACGAGATTATAAAACCATTTAAAGAGGGGAATAAGGCTTTCGAGGGCATGAGTGACTGCAAATGGACTTTTCTTGTCAATGGATGGCTTTCACTTCACGTTTCCCGAGGTAAACATTCAATTACAATCTGTCTTAATGAAAAATGTAAAAAAATACAACTTAAAATCAATAATAAGATTAGAAAACCCTTTAAAGCGAGTAATAAGGCTTTAGATGCCATGAGTGACTATAAATGGACTTTTCTTGTCAATCGATCACTTTCACTTCATGTTTCCCAAGGCAAACATTTAATTACAATATGTTTTAATGAAAAATATAAAAATATTCAACTTTAAATTAATAACGAGATTATAAAACCATTTATAGAGGGGAATAAGGCTTTCGAAGGCATGAGTGATTGCAAATGGACTTTTCTTGTCAATGGATCGCTTTCGCTTCACGTTTCTTGGGGTAAACATTCAATTAAAATCTGTCATAATGAAAAATGTAAAAAAATACAAGTTAAAATCAATAATAAGATTACAAAACCCTTTAAAGCGAGTAATAAGGCTTTATAAGCCGTGAGTGACTATAAATGGACTTTCCTTGTCAATCGATCACTTTCACTTCACGTTTCCCAAGGCAAACATTCCACTTTAATTTGTTTTAATGAAAAATGTAAAAATATTCAACTTTAAATTAATAACGAGATCATAAAATCATTTAAAGAGGGGAATAAGGCTTTCGAAGGCATGAGTGACTGCAAATGGACTTTTCTTGTCAATGGATGGCTTTCGCTTCACGTTTCTCGAGGTAAACATTCAATTACAATCTGTCTTAATGAAAAATGTAAAAAAATAAAACTTAAAATCAATAATAAGATTATAAAACCCTTTAAAGCGAGTAATAAGACTTTAGAAGCCATGAGTGACTATAAATGCACTTTTGTTGTCAATCGATCGCTTTCACCTCACGTTTCTCAAGGTAAACTGTCAATTTTAATCTGTTTTAATGAAAAATGTAAAAAAATTCAATTTAAAACGAAAAACGAGATCATAAAACCATTTCAAGAGGGGAATAAGGCTTTCGAAAGCATGAGCGACTGTAAATGGACTTTTCTTGTCAATGGATGGCTTTCGCTTCACATTTCTCGAGGTAAACATTCAATGACAATCTGTCTTAATGAAAAATGTAAAAAAATACAAGTTAAAATCAATAATAAGATGACAAAACCCTTTAAAGCGAGTAATAAGGCTTTATAGGCCATGAGTGACTATAAATGAACTTTTCTTGTCAATCGATCACTTTCACTTCACATTTCCCAAGGCAAACATTCCATTTTAATTTGTTTTACTGAAAAATTTAAAAAACTTCAACTTTAAATTAATAACGAGATCATAAAACCATTTAAAGAGCGGAATAACGCTTTCGATGGCAAGAGTGACTACAAATGGACTTTTCTTGTCAATGGATGGCTTTCGCTTCACGTTTCCCGAGGTAAACATTCAATTACAATCTGTCTTAATGAAAAATGTAAAAAAATACAACTTAAAATCAATAATAAGATTATAAAACCCTTTGAGGCCAGTAATAAGGCTTCGGAAGCCATGAGTGACTATAAAAGGACTTTTGTTGTCAATCGATCGCTTTCACCTCACGTTTCTTAAGGTAAACAGTCAATTTTAATCTGTTTCAATGAAAAATGTAAAAAAATTCAATTTAAAACGAATAACGAGATCATAAAACCATTTAAAGAGGGGAATAAGGCTTTCGAAGGCATGAGCGACTGCAAATTGACTTTTCTTGTCAATGGATGGCTTTCGCTTCATATTTCTCGAGGTAAACATTCAATTACAATCTGTCTTAATGAAAAATGTAAAAAAATACAAGTTAAAATCAATAATAAGATTACAAAACCCTTTAAAGCAAGTAATAAGGCTTTATAAGTCATGAGTGACTATAAATGGACTTTTCTTGTCAATCGATCACTCTCACTTCATGTTTCTCAAGGCAAACATTTTATTACAATATGTTTTAATGAAAAATGTTAAAAAATTCAACTTTAAATTATTAACGAGATTATAAAACCATTTAAAGAGGGGAATAAGGTTTTCGAAGGCATGAGTGACTTGAAATGGACTTTTCTTTTCAATGGATGGCTTTCGCTTCACGTTTCCCGAGGTAAACATTCAATTACAATCTGTCTTAATAAAAAATGTAAAAAAATACAACTTAAAATCAATAATAAGATTATAAAACCCTTTAAAGCGAGTAATAATTCTTTAGATGCAATGAGTGAATATGAATGGACTTTTCTTGTCAATCGATCACTTTCACTTCACGTTTCCAAAGGCAAACATTCCACTTTAATCTGTTTTAATGAAAAATGTAAAAAAATTCAACTTTAAATTAATAACGAGATCATAAAACCATTTAAAGAGGGGAATAAGGCTTTCGAAGGCATGAGTGACTGCAAATGGACTTTTCTTGTCAATGGATGGCTTTCGCTTCACGTTTCTCGAGGTAAACATTCAATTACAATCTGTCTTAATGAAAAATGTAAAAAAATACAAGTTAAAATCAATAATAAGATTACAAAACCCTTTAAAGCGAGTAATAAGGCTTTATAAGCCGTGAGTGACTATAAATGGACTTTTCTTGTCAATCGATCACTTTCACTTCACGTTTCCCAAGGCAAACATTTCACTTTAATCTGTCTTAATGAAAGATGTAAAAAAATTCAACTTTAAATTAATAACGAGATCATAAAACCATTTAAAGAGGGGAATAAGGCTTTCAAGGCATGAGTGACTGCAAATGGAATTTTCTTGACAATGGATGGCTTTCGCTTCACGTTTCCCGAGGTAAACATTCAATTACAATCTGTCTTTATGAAAAATGTAAAAAAATACAACTTAAAATCAATAATAAGATTATAAAACTCTTTAAAGCGAGTAATAAGGCTTTAGATGCAATGAGTGAATATAAATGAACTTTTCTTGTCAATCGATCACTTTCACTTCACGTTTCCCAAGGCAAGCATTTAATTACTATATGTTTTAATGAAAAATGTTAAAAAATTCAACTTTTAATTAATAACCAGATTATAAAACCATTTAAAGAGGGGAATAAGGCTTTCGAAGGCAAGAGTGACTGCAAATGGACTTTTCTTGTCAATGGATGGCTTTCGCTTCATGTTTTCCGAGGTAAACATTCAATTACAATCTGTCTTAATGAAAAATGTAAAACAATACAACTTAAAACCAATAATAAAATTATAAAACCCTTTAAAGCGAGTAATAAGGCTTTTGAAGCCATAAGTGACTATAAATGAACTTATTTTGGCAATGGATGGCTTTCGCTTCATGTTTCCCAAGGCAAACATTTAATTACAATATGTTTTAATGAAAAATGTAAAAAAATTCAACTTTAAATTAATAACGAGATTATAAAACCATTTAAAGAGGGGAATAAGGCTTTCGAGGGCATGAGTGACTGCAAATGGACTTTTCTTGTCAATGGATGGCTTTCACTTCATATTTCCCGAGGTAAACATTCAATTACAATCTGTCTTAATGAAAAATGTAAAACAATACAACTTAAAATCAATAATAAAATTATAAAACCCTTTAAAGCGAGTAATAAGGCTTTTGAAGCCATAAGTGACTATAAATGAACTTATTTTCGCAATGGATGGCTTTCGCTTCATGTTTCCCAAGGCAAACATTTAATTACAATATGTTTTAATGAAAAATGTAAAAAAATTCAACTTTAAATTAATAACGAGATTATAAAACCATTTAAAGAGGGGAATAAGGCTTTCGAGGGCATGAGTGACTGCAAATGGACTTTTCTTGACAATGGATGGCTTTCGCTTCACGTTTCCCGAGGTAAACATTCAATTACAATCTGTCTTAATGAAAAATGTAAGAAAATACAACTTAAAATCAATAATAAGATTAGAAAACCCTTTAAAACGAGTAATAAGGCTTTAGATGCCATGAGTGACTATAAATGGACTTTTCTTGTCAATCGATCACTTTCACTTCACGTTTCCCAAGGCAAACATTTAATTACAATATGTTTTAATGAAAAATATAAAAATATTCAACTTTAAATTAATAACGAGATTATAAAACCATTTATAGAGGGGAATAAGGCTTTCGAAGGCATGAGTGATTGCAAATGGACTTTTCTTGTCAATGGATCGCTTTCGCTTCACGTTGCTTGAGGTAAACATTCAATTACAATCTGTCTTAATGAAAAATGTAAAAAAATACAACTTAAAATCAATAATAAGATTAGAAAACCCTTTAAAGCGAGTAATAAGGCTTTAGATGCAATGAGTGAATATAAATGAACTTTTCTTGTCAATCGATCACTTTCACTTCACGTTTCCCAAGGCAAGCATTTAATTACTATATGTTTTAATGAAAAATGTTAAAAAATTCAACTTTAAATTAATAACCAGATTATAAAACCATTTAAAGAGGGGAATAAGGCTTTCGAAGGCATGAGTGACTGTAAATGGACTTTTCTTGTCAATGGATGGCTTTCGCTTCACCTTTCCCGAGGTAAACATTCAATTACAATCTGTCTTACTGAAAAATGAAAAAAAATACAACTTAAAATCAATAATAAGATTAGAAAACCCTTTAAAGCGAGTAATAAGGCTTTAGATGCCATGAGTGAATATAAATGGACTTTTCTTGTTAATCGATCACTTTCACTTCACGTTTCCCAAGGCAAACATTCCACTTTAATCTGTCTTAATGAAAGATGTAAAAAAATTTAACTTTAAATTAATAACGAGATCAGAAAACCATTTAAAGAGGGGAATAAGGCTTTCAAGGCATGAGTGACTGCAAATGGAATTTTCTTGACAATGGATGGCTTTCGCTTCACGTTTCCCGAGGTAAACATTCAATTACAATCTGTCTTTATGAAAAATGTAAAAAAATACAACTTAAAATCAATAATAAGATTATAAAACTCTTTAAAGCGAGTAATAAGGCTTTAGATGCAATGAGTGAATATAAATGAACTTTTCTTGTCAATCGATCACTTTCACTTCACGTTTCCCAAGGCAAGCATTTAATTACTATATGTTTTAATGAAAAATGTTAAAAAATTCAACTTTAAATTAATAACCAGATTATAAAACCATTTAAAGAGGGGAATAAGGCTTTCGAGGGCATGAGTGACTGCAAATGGACTTTTCTTGTCAATGGATGGCTTTCGCTTCATGTTTTCCGAGGTAAACATTCAATTACAATCTGTCTTAATGAAAAATGTAAAACAATACAACTTAAAACCAATAATAAAATTATAAAACCCTTTAAAGCGAGTAATAAGGCTTTTGAAGCCATAAGTGACTATAAATGAACTTATTTTGGCAATGGATGGCTTTCGCTTCATGTTTCCCAAGGCAAACATTTAATTACAATATGTTTTAATGAAAAATGTAAAAAAATTCAACTTTAAATTAATAACGAGATTATAAAACCATTTAAAGAGGGGAATAAGGCTTTCGAGGGCATGAGTGACTGCAAATGGACTTTTCTTGTCAATGGATGGCTTTCACTTCATATTTCCCGAGGTAAACATTCAATTACAATCTGTCTTAATGAAAAATGTAAAACAATACAACTTAAAATCAATAATAAAATTATAAAACCCTTTAAAGCGAGTAATAAGGCTTTTGAAGCCATAAGTGACTATAAATGAACTTATTTTCGCAATGGATGGCTTTCGCTTCATGTTTCCCAAGGCAAACATTTAATTACAATATGTTTTAATGAAAAATGTAAAAAAATTCAACTTTAAATTAATAACGAGATTATAAAACCATTTAAAGAGGGGAATAAGGCTTTCGAGGGCATGAGTGACTGCAAATGGACTTTTCTTGACAATGGATGGCTTTCGCTTCACGTTTCCCGAGGTAAACATTCAATTACAATCTGTCTTAATGAAAAATGTAAGAAAATACAACTTAAAATCAATAATAAGATTAGAAAACCCTTTAAAACGAGTAATAAGGCTTTAGATGCCATGAGTGACTATAAATGGACTTTTCTTGTCAATCGATCACTTTCACTTCACGTTTCCCAAGGCAAACATTTAATTACAATATGTTTTAATGAAAAATATAAAAATATTCAACTTTAAATTAATAACGAGATTATAAAACCATTTATAGAGGGGAATAAGGCTTTCGAAGGCATGAGTGATTGCAAATGGACTTTTCTTGTCAATGGATCGCTTTCGCTTCACGTTGCTTGAGGTAAACATTCAATTACAATCTGTCTTAATGAAAAATGTAAAAAAATACAACTTAAAATCAATAATAAGATTAGAAAACCCTTTAAAGCGAGTAATAAGGCTTTAGATGCAATGAGTGAATATAAATGAACTTTTCTTGTCAATCGATCACTTTCACTTCACGTTTCCCAAGGCAAGCATTTAATTACTATATGTTTTAATGAAAAATGTTAAAAAATTCAACTTTAAATTACTAACCAGATTATAAAACCATTTAAAGAGGGGAATAAGGCTTTCGAAGGCATGAGTGACTGTAAATGGACTTTTCTTGTCAATGGATGGCTTTCGCTTCACCTTTCCCGAGGTAAACATTCAATTACAATCTGTCTTACTGAAAAATGAAAAAAAATACAACTTAAAATCAATAATAAGATTAGAAAACCCTTTAAAGCGAGTAATAAGGCTTTAGATGCCATGAGTGAATATAAATGGACTTTTCTTGTCAATCGATCACTTTCACTTCACGTTTCCCAAGGCAAACATTCCACTTTAATCTGTCTTAATGAAAGATATAAAAAAATTCAACTTTAAATTAATAACGAGATCATAAAACCATTTAAAGTGGGGAATAAGGCTTTCGAAGGCATGAGTGACTGCAAATGGAATTTTCTTGACAATGGATGGCTTTCGCTTCACGTTTCCCGAGGTAAACATTCAATTACAATCTGTCTTTATGAAAAATGTAAAAAAATACAACTTAAAATCAATAATAAGATTATAAAACTCTTTAAAGCGAGTAATAAGGCTTTAGATGCAATGAGTGAATATAAATGAACTTTTCTTGTCAATCGATCACTTTCACTTCACGTTTCCCAAGGCAAGCATTTAATTACTATATGTTTTAATGAAAAATGTTAAAAAATTCAACTTTAAATTAATAACCAGATTATAAAACCATTTAAAGAGGGGAATAAGGCTTTCGAAGGCATGAGTGACTGCAAATGGACTTTTCTTGTCAATGGATGGCTTTCGCTTCATGTTTTGCGAGGTAAACATTCAATTACAATCTGTCTTAATGAAAAATGTAAAACAATACAACTTAAAACCAATAATAAAATTATAAAACCCTTTAAAGCGAGTAATAAGGCTTTTGAAGCCATAAGTGACTATAAATGAACTTATTTTGGCAATGGATGGCTTTCGCTTCATGTTTCCCAAGGCAAACATTTAATTACAATATGTTTTAATGAAAAATGTAAAAAAATTCAACTTTAAATTAATAACGAGATTATAAAACCATTTAAAGAGGGGAATAAGGCTTTCGAGGGCATGAGTGACTGCAAATGGACTTTTCTTGTCAATGGATGGCTTTCACTTCATATTTCCCGAGGTAAACATTCAATTACAATCTGTCTTAATGAAAAATGTAAAACAATACAACTTAAAATCAATAATAAAATTATAAAACCCTTTAAAGCGAGTAATAAGGCTTTTGAAGCCATAAGTGACTATAAATGAACTTATTTTGGCAATGGATGGCTTTCGCTTCATGTTTCCCAAGGCAAACATTTAATTACAATATGTTTTAATGAAAAATGTAAAAAAATTCAACTTTAAATTAATAACGAGATTATAAAACCATTTAAAGAGGGGAATAAGGCTTTCGAGGGCATGAGTGACTGCAAATGGACTTTTCTTGACAATGGATGGCTTTCGCTTCACGTTTCCCGAGGTAAACATTCAATTACAATCTGTCTTAATGAAAAATGTAAGAAAATACAACTTAAAATCAATAATAAGATTAGAAAACCCTTTAAAGCGAGTAATAAGGCTTTAGATGCCATGAGTGACTATAAATGGACTTTTCTTGTCAATCGATCACTTTCACTTCACGTTTCCCAAGGCAAACATTTAATTACAATATGTTTTAATGAAAAATATAAAAATATTCAACTTTAAATTAATAACGAGATTATAAAACCATTTATAGAGGGGAATAAGGCTTTCGAAGGCATGAGTGATTGCAAATGGACTTTTCTTGTCAATGGATCGCTTTCGCTTCACGTTGCTTGAGGTAAACATTCAATTACAATCTGTCTTAATGAAAAATGTAAAAAAATACAACTTAAAATCAATAATAAGATTAGAAAACCCTTTAAAGCGAGTAATAAGGCTTTAGATGCCATGAGTGAATATAAATGGACTTTTCTTGTCAATCGATCACTTTCACTTCACGTTTCCCAAGGCAAACATTCCACTTTAATCTGTCTTAATGAAAGATGTAAAAAAATTCAACTTTAAATTAATAACGAGATCATAAAACCATTTAAAGTGGGGAATAAGGCTTTCGAAGGCATGAGTGACTGCAAATGGAATTTTCTTGACAATGGATGGCTTTCGCTTCACGTTTCCCGAGGTAAACATTCAATTACAATCTGTCTTTATGAAAAATGTAAAAAAATACAACTTAAAATCAATAATAAGATTATAAAACTCTTTAAAGCGAGTAATAAGGCTTTAGATGCAATGAGTGAATATAAATGAACTTTTCTTGTCAATCGATCACTTTCACTTCACGTTTCCCAAGGCAAGCATTTAATTACTATATGTTTTAATGAAAAATGTTAAAAAATTCAACTTTAAATTAATAACCAGATTATAAAACCATTTAAAGAGGGGAATAAGGCTTTCGAAGGCATGAGTGACTGTAAATGGACTTTTCTTGTCAATGGATGGCTTTCGCTTCACCTTTCCCGAGGTAAACATTCAATTACAATCTGTCTTACTGAAAAATGAAAAAAAATACAACTTAAAATCAATAATAAGATTAGAAAACCCTTTAAAGCGAGTAATAAGGCTTTAGATGCCATGAGTGAATATAAATGGACTTTTCTTGTTAATCGATCACTTTCACTTCACGTTTCCCAAGGCAAACATTCCACTTTAATCTGTCTTAATGAAAGATGTAAAAAAATTTAACTTTAAATTAATAACGAGATCATAAAACCATTTAAAGAGGGGAATAAGGCTTTCAAGGCATGAGTGACTGCAAATGGAATTTTCTTGACAATGGATGGCTTTCGCTTCACGTTTCCCGAGGTAAACATTCAATTACAATCTGTCTTTATGAAAAATGTAAAAAAATACAACTTAAAATCAATAATAAGATTATAAAACTCTTTAAAGCGAGTAATAAGGCTTTAGATGCAATGAGTGAATATAAATGAACTTTTCTTGTCAATCGATCACTTTCACTTCACGTTTCCCAAGGCAAGCATTTAATTACTATATGTTTTAATGAAAAATGTTAAAAAATTCAACTTTAAATTAATAACCAGATTATAAAACCATTTAAAGAGGGGAATAAGGCTTTCGAAGGCATGAGTGACTGCAAATGGACTTTTCTTGTCAATGGATGGCTTTCACTTCATATTTCCCGAGGTAAACATTCAATTACAATCTGTCTTAATGAAAAATGTAAAACAATACAACTTAAAATCAATAATAAAATTATAAAACCCTTTAAAGCGAGTAATAAGGCTTTTGAAGCCATAAGTGACTATAAATGAACTTATTTTGGCAATGGATGGCTTTCGCTTCATGTTTCCCAAGGCAAACATTTAATTACAATATGTTTTAATGAAAAATGTAAAAAAATTCAACTTTAAATTAATAACGAGATTATAAAACCATTTAAAGAGGGGAATAAGGCTTTCGAGGGCATGAGTGACTGCAAATGGACTTTTCTTGTCAATGGATGGCTTTCACTTCATATTTCCCGAGGTAAACATTCAATTACAATCTGTCTTAATGAAAAATGTAAAACAATACAACTTAAAATCAATAATAAAATTATAAAACCCTTTAAAGCGAGTAATAAGGCTTTTGAAGCCATAAGTGACTATAAATGAACTTATTTTCGCAATGGATGGCTTTCGCTTCATGTTTCCCAAGGCAAACATTTAATTACAATATGTTTTAATGAAAAATGTAAAAAAATTCAACTTTAAATTAATAACGAGATTATAAAACCATTTAAAGAGGGGAATAAGGCTTTCGAGGGCATGAGTGACTGCAAATGGACTTTTCTTGACAATGGATGGCTTTCGCTTCACGTTTCCCGAGGTAAACATTCAATTACAATCTGTCTTAATGAAAAATGTAAGAAAATACAACTTAAAATCAATAATAAGATTAGAAAACCCTTTAAAACGAGTAATAAGGCTTTAGATGCCATGAGTGACTATAAATGGACTTTTCTTGTCAATCGATCACTTTCACTTCACGTTTCCCAAGGCAAACATTTAATTACAATATGTTTTAATGAAAAATATAAAAATATTCAACTTTAAATTAATAACGAGATTATAAAACCATTTATAGAGGGGAATAAGGCTTTCGAAGGCATGAGTGATTGCAAATGCACTTTTCTTGTCAATGGATCGCTTTCGCTTCACGTTGCTTGAGGTAAACATTCAATTACAATCTGTCTTAATGAAAAATGTAAAAAAATACAACTTAAAATCAATAATAAGATTAGAAAACCCTTTAAAGCGAGTAATAAGGCTTTAGATGCAATGAGTGAATATAAATGAACTTTTCTTGTCAATCGATCACTTTCACTTCACGTTTCCCAAGGCAAGCATTTAATTACTATATGTTTTAATGAAAAATGTTAAAAAATTCAACTTTAAATTACTAACCAGATTATAAAACCATTTAAAGAGGGGAATAAGGCTTTCGAAGGCATGAGTGACTGTAAATGGACTTTTCTTGTCAATGGATGGCTTTCGCTTCACCTTTCCCGAGGTAAACATTCAATTACAATCTGTCTTACTGAAAAATGAAAAAAAAATACAACTTAAAATCAATAATAAGATTAGAAAACCCTTTAAAGCGAGTAATAAGGCTTTAGATGCTATGAGTGAATATAAATGGACTTTTCTTGTCAATCGATCACTTTCACTTCACGTTTCCCAAGGCAAACATTTAATTACAATATGTTTTAATGAAAAATATAAAAAAATTCAACTTTAAATTAATAACGAGATTATAAAACCATTTATAGAGGGGAATAAGGCTTTCGAAGGCATGAGTGATTGCAAATGGACTTTTCTTGTCAATGGATCGCTTTCGCTTCACGTTGCTTGAGGTAAACATTCAATTACAATCTGTCTTAATGAAAAATGTAAAAAAATACAACTTAAAATCAATAATAAGATTAGAAAACCCTTTAAAGCGAGTAATAAGGCTTTAGATGCAATGAGTGAATAATGAACTTTTCTTGTCAATCGATCACTTTCACTTCACGTTTCCCAAGGCAAGCATTTAATTACTATATGTTTTAATGAAAAATGTTAAAAAATTCAACTTTAAATTAATAACCAGATTATAAAACCATTTAAAGAGGGGAATAAGGCTTTCGAAGGCATGAGTGACTGTAAATGGACTTTTCTTGTCAATGGATGGCTTTCGCTTCACCTTTCCCGAGCTAAACATTCAATTACAATCTGTCTTAATGAAAAATGTAAAACAATACAACTTAAAATCAATAATAAGATTATAAAACCCTTTAAAGCGAGTAATAAGGCTTTTGAAGCCATAAGTGACTATAAATGAACATATTTTGGCAATGGATGGCTTTCGCTTCATGTTTCCCAAAACAAACATTTAATTACAATAAGTTTTAATGAAAAATGTAAAAAAATTCAACTTTAAATTAATAACGAGATTATAAAACCATTTAAAGAGGGGAATAAGGCTTTCGAGGGCATGACTGACTGCAAATGGACTTTTCTTGACAATGGAAGGCTTTCGCTTCACGTTTCCCGAGGTAAACATTCAATTACAATCTGTCTTAATGAAAAATGTAAAAAAATACAACTTAAAATCAATAATAAGATTAGAAAACCCTTTAAAGCGAGTAATAAGGCTTTAGATGCCATGAGTGACTATAAATGGACTTTTCTTGTCAATCGATCACTTTCACTTCACGTTTCCCAAGGCAAAAAATTAATTACAATATGTTTTAATGAAAAATATAAAAAAATTCAACTTTAAATTAATAACGAGATTATAAAACCATTTATAGAGGGGAATAAGGCTTTCGAAGGCATGAGTGATTGCAAATGGACTTTTCTTGTCAATGGATCGCTTTCGCTTCACGTTTCTTGAGGTAAACATTCAATTACAATCTGTCTTAATGAAAAATATAAAAAAATACAAGTTAAAATCAATAATAAGATTACAAAACCCTTTAAAGCGAGTAATAAGGCTTTATAAGCCATGAGTGACTATAAATGGACTTTCCTTGTCAATCGATCACTTTCACTTCACGTTTCCCAAGGAAAACATTCCACTTTAATTTGTTTTAATGAAAAATTTAAAAAACTTAAACTTTAAATTAATAACGAGATCATAAAACCATTCAAAGAGCGGAATAAGGCTTTCGATGGCATGAGTGACTGCAAATGGACTTTTCTTGTCAATGGATGGCCTTTGCTTCACGTTTCCCGAGGTAAACATTCAATTACAATTTGTCTTAATGAAAAATGTAGAAAAATACAACTTAAAATCAATAATAAGATTATAAAACCCTTTGAGGCGAGTAATAAGGCTTTGGAAGCCATGAGTGACTATAAATGAACTTATTTTGTCAATGGATGGCTTTCGCTTCATGTTTCCCAACGCAAAAATTTAATTACAATATGTTTTAATGAAAAATGTAAAAAAATTCAACTTTAAATTAATAACGAGATTATAAAACCATTTAAAGAGGGGAATAAGGCTTTCGAAGGCATGAGTGACTGCAAATGGACTTTTCTTGACAATGGATGGCTTTCTCTTCACGTTTCTCGAGGTAAACATTCAATTACAATCAATCTTAATGAAAAATGTAAAAAAGTACAAGTTAAAATCAATAATAAGATTACAAAACCCTTTAAAGCGAGTAATAAGGCTTTATAAGCCATGAGTGTCGATAAATGGAATTTTCTTGTCAATCGATCACTTTCACTTCTCATTTCCCAATGCAAACATTCCATTTTAATTTGTTTTAATGAAAAATTTAAAAAACTTAAACTTTAAATTAATAACGAGATCATAAAACCATTCAAAGAGCGGAATAAGGCTTTCGATGGCATGAGTGACTCCAAATGGACTTTTCTTGACAATGGATGGCTTTCGCTTCACGTTTTCGGAGGTAAACATTCAATTACAATCTGTCTTAGCGAAAAATGTAAAAAAATACAACTTAAAATCAATAATAAGATTAGAAAACCCTTTAAAGCGAGTAATAAGGCTTTAGAAGCCATGAGTGACTATAAATGGACTTTTGTTGTCAATCGATCACTTTCACCTCACGTTTCTTAAGGTAAACAGTCAATTTTAATCTGTTTCAATGAAAAATGTAAAAAAATTCAATTTAAAACGACTAACGAGATCATAAAACCATTTAAAGAGGGGAATAAGGCTTTCGAAGGCATGAGCGACTGCAAATGGACTTTTCTTGTCAATGGATGGCTTTCGCTTCACATTTCTCGAGGTAAACATTCAATTACAGTCTGTCTTAATGAAAAATGTAAAAAAATACAAGTTAAAATCAATAATAAGATTACAAAACCCTTTAAAGCAAGTAATAAGGCTTTATAAGTCATGAGTGACTATAAATGGACTTTTCTTGTCAATCGATCACTCTCACTTCATGTTTCCCAAGGCAAACATTTTATTACACTATGTTTTAATGAAAAATGTTAAAAAATTCAACTTTAAATTATTAACGAGATTATAAAACCATTTAAAGAGGGGAATAAGGTTTTCGAAGGTATGAGTGACTGCAAATGGACTTTTCTTGTAAATGGGTGGCATTCGCTTCACGTTTCCCGAGGTAAACATTCAATTACAATCTGTCTTAATGAAAAGTTTAAAAAAATACAACTTAAAATCAATAATAAGATTATAAAACCAGTTAAGGCGAGTAATAAGGCTTTTGAAGCCATGCGTGACTATAAATGAACTTATTTTGTCAATGGATGGCTTTCGCTTCATGTTTCCCAAGGCAAACATTTAATTACAACATGTTTTAATGAAAAATGTAAAGAAATTGAACTTTAAATTAATAACGAGATTATAAAACCATTTAAAGTGGGGAATAAGGCTTTCGAAGGCATGAGTGACTGCAAATGGAATTTTCTTGACAATGGATGGCTTTCGCTTCACGTTTCTCGAGGTAAACATTCAATTACAATCTGTCTTAATGAAAAATGTAAAAAAATACAAGTTAAAATCAATAATAAGATTACAAAACCCTTTAAAGCGAGTAATAAGGCTTTATAAGCCATGAGTGACTATAAATGAACTTTTCTTGTCAATCGATCACTTTCACTTCACATTTCCCAAGCCAAACATTCCATTTTAATTTGTTTTAATGAAAAATTTAAAAAACTTCAACTTTAAACTAATAACGAGATCATAAAACCATTTAAAGAGCGAAATAAGGCTTTCGATGGCATGAGTGACTGCAAATGGACTTTTCTTGTAAATGGGTGGCATTCGCTTCACGTTTCCCGAGGTAAACATTCAATTACAATCTGTCTTAATGAAAAGTTTAAAAAAATACAACTTAAAATCAATAATAAGATTATAAAACCAGTTAAGGCGAGTAATAAGGCTTTTGAAGCCATGCGTGACTATAAATGAACTTATTTTGTCAATGGAAGGCTTTCGCTTCATGTTTCCCAAGGCAAACATTTAATTACAACATGTTTTAATGAAAAATGTAAAGAAATTGAACTTTAAATTAATAACGAGATTATAAAACCATTTAAAGTGGGGAATAAGGCTTTCGAAGGCATGAGTGACTGCAAATGGAATTTTCTTGACAATGGATGGCTTTCGCTTCACGTTTCTCGAGGTAAACATTCAATTACAATCTGTCTTAATGAAAAATGTAAAAAAATAAAACTTAAAATCAATAATAAGATTATAAAACCCTTTAAAGCGAGTAATAAGACTTTAGAAGCCATGAGTGACTATAAATGCACTTTTGTTGTCAATCGATCGTTTTCACCTCACGTTTCTCAAGGTAAACAGTCAATTTTAATCTGTTTTAATGAAAAATGTAAAAAAATTCAATTTAAAACGAAAAACGAGATCATAAAACCATTTAAAGAGGGGAATAAGGCTTTCGAAGGCATGAGCGACTGCAAATGGACTTTTCCTGTCAATGGATGGCTTTCGCTTCACATTTCTCGAGGTAAACATTCAATTACAATCTGTCTTAATGAAAAATGTAAAAAAATACAAGTTAAAATCAATAATAAGATTACAAAACCCTTTAAAGCGAGTAATAAGGCTTTATAAGCCATGAGTGACTATAAATGAACTTTTCTTGTCAATCGATCACTTTCACTTCACATTTCCCAAGGCAAACATTCCATTTTAATTTGTTTTACTGAAAAATTTAAAAAACTTCAACTTTAAATTAATAACGAGATCATAAAACTATTTAAAGAGCGGAATAACGCTTTCGATGGCATGAGTGACTGCAAATGGACTTTTCTTGACAATGGATGGCTTTCGCTTCACGTTTCCGGAGGTAAACATTCAATTACAATCTGTCTTAATGAAAAATATAAAAAAATAAAACTTAAAATCAATAATAAGATTATGAAACCCTTTAAAGCGAGTAATAAGGCTTTAGAAGCCATGAGTGACTATAAATGTACCTTTGTTGTCAATCGATCGCTTTCACCTCACGTTTCTCAAGGTAAACTGTCAATTTTAATCTATTTTAATGAAAAATGTAAAAAAATTCAATTTAAAACGAATAACGAGATCATAAAACCATTTAAAGAGGGGAATAAGTCTTTCGAAGGCATGAGCGACTGCAAATGGACTTTTCTTGTCAATGGATGGCTTTCGCTTAACATTTCTCGAGGTAAACATTCAATTACAATCTGTGTTAATGAAAAATGTAAAAAAATACAAGTTGAAATCAATAATAAGATTACAAAACCCTTTAAAGCGAGTAATAAGGCTTTATAAGCCATGAGTTACTATAAATGGACTTTTCTTGTCAATCGATCACTTTCACTTCATGTTTCCCAAGGCAAACATTTTATTACAATATGTTTTAATGAAAAATGTTAAAAAATTCAACTCTAAATTAATAACGAGATTATAAAACCATTCAAAGAGGGGAATAAGGCTTTCGAAGGCATGAGTGACTGCAAATGGATTTTTCTTGGCAATGGATGGCTTTCGCTTTATGTTTCCCGAGGTAAATATTCAATTACAATCTGTCTTAATGAAAAATGTAAAGAAATACAAGTTAAAATCAATAATAACATTATAAAACCCTTTGAGGCGAGTAATAATTCTTTTGAAGCTATGAGTGACTGTAAATGAACTTATTTTGTCAATGGATGGCTTTCGCTTCATGTTTCCCAACGTAAAAATTTAATTACAATATGTTTTAATGAAAAATGTAAAAAAATTCAACTTTAAATTAATAACGAGATTATAAAACCATTTAAAGAGGGGAATAAGCCTTTCGAAGGCATAAGTGACTGCAAATTGACTTTTCCTGTCAATGGATGGCTTTCTCTTTACGTTTCTCGAGGTAAACATTCAATTACAATCAGTCTTAATGAAAAATGTAAAAAAGTACAAGTTAAAATCAATAATAAGATTACAAAACCCTTTAAAGCGAGTAATAAGGCTTTATAAGCCATTAGTGACTATAAATGGACTTTTCTTGTCAATCGATCGCTTTCACTTCACATTTCCCAAGCCAAACATTCCATTTTAATTTGTTTTAATGAAAAATTTAAAAAACTTCAACTTTAAATTAATAACGAGATCATAAAACCATTTAAAGAGCGAAATAAGGCTTTCGATGGCATGAGTGACTGCAAATGGACTTTTCTTGTCAATGGGTGGCTTTCGCTTCACGTTTCCCGAGGTAAACATTCAATTACAATCTGTCTTAATGAAAAATGTAAAAAAATACAACTTAAAATCAATAATAAGATTATAAAACCCGTTAACGCGAGTAATAAGGCTTTTGAAGCCATGAGTGACTATAAATGAACTTATTTTGTCAATGGATGGCTTTCGCTTCATGTTTCCCAAGGCAAACATTTAATTACAACATGTTTTAATGAAAAATGTAAAGAAATTCAACTTTAAATTAATAACGAGATTATAAAACCATTTAAAGTGGGGAATAAGGCTTTCGAAGGCATGAGTGACTGCAAATGGACTTTTCTTAGCAATGGATGGCTTTCGCTTCATATTTCCCGAGGTAAACATTCAATTACAATCTGTCTTAATGAAAAATGTAAAAAAATACAACTTAAAATCAATAATAAGATTAGAAAACCCTTTAAAGCGAGTAATAAGGCTTTAGATGCCATGAGTGACTATAAATGGACATTTCTTGTCAATCGATCACTTTCACTTCACGTTTCCCAAGGAAAACATTTAATTACAATATGTTTTAATGAAAAATATAAAAAAATTTAACTTTAAATTAATAACGAGATTATAAAACCATTTAAAGAGGGGAATAAGGCTTTCGAGGGCATGAGTGACTGCAAATGGACTTCTCTTGACAATGGATGGCTTTCGCTTCACGTTTCCCGAGGTAAACATTCAATTACAATTTGTCTTAATGAAAAATGTAAAAAAATACAACTTAAAATCAATAATAAGATTAGAAAACCCTTTAAAGCGAGTAATAAGGCTTTAGATGCCATGAGTGACTATAAATGGACTTTTCTTGTCAATCGATCACTTTCACTTCACGTTTCCCAAGGCAAGCATTTAATTACTATATGTTTTAATGAAAAATGTTAAAAAATTCAACTTTAAATTAATAACCAGATTATAAAACCATTTAAAGAGGGGAATAAGGCTTTCGAAGGCATGAGTGACTGCAAATGGACTTTTCTTGTCAATGGATGGCTTTCGCTTCATGTTTTCCGAGGTAAACATTCAATTACAATCTGTCTTAATGAAAAATGTAAAACAATACAACTTAAAATCAATAATAAAATCATAAAACCCTTTAAAGTGAGTAATAAGGCTTTTGAAGCCATAAGTGACTATAAATGAACTTATTTTGGCAATGGATGGCTTTCGCTTCATGTTTCCCAAGGCAAACATTTAATTACAATATGTTTTAATGAAAAATGTAAAAAAATTCAACTTTAAATTAATAACGAGATTATAAAACCATTTAAAGAGGGGAATAAGGCTTTCGAGGGCATGAGTGACTGCAAATGGACTTTTCTTGACAATGGATGGCTTTCGCTTCACGTTTCCCGAGGTAAACATTCAATTACAATCTGTCTTAATGAAAAATGTAAAAAAATACAACTTAAAATCAATAATAAGATTAGAAAACCCTTTAAAGCGAGTAATAAGGCTTTAGATGCCATGAGTGATTATAAATGGACTTTTCTTGTCAATCGATCACTTTCACTTCACGTTTCCCAAGGCAAACATTTAATTACAATATGTTTTAATGAAAAATATAAAAAAATTCAACTTTAAATTAATAACGAGATTATAAAACCATTTATAGAGGGGAATAAGGCTTTCGAAGGCATGAGTGATTGCAAATGGACTTTTCTTGTCAATGGATCGCTTTCGCTTCACGTTGCTTGAGGTAAACATTCAATTACAATCTGTCTTAATGAAAAATGTAAAAAAATACAACTTAAAATCAATAATAAGATTAGAAAACCCTTTAAAGCGAGTAATAAGGCTTTAGATGCAATGAGTGAATATAAATGAACTTTTCTTGTCAATCGATCACTTTCACTTCACGTTTCCCAAGGCAAGCATTTAATTACTATATGTTTTAATGAAAAATGTTAAAAAATACAACTTTAAATTAATAACCAGATTATAAAACCATTTAAAGAGGGGAATAAGGCTTTCGAAGGTATGAGTGACTGTAAATGGACTTTTCTTGTCAATGGATGGCTTTCGCTTCACCTTTCCCGAGCTAAACATTCAATTACAATCTGTCTTAATGAAAAATGTAAAACAATACAACTTAAAATCAATAATAAGATTATAAAACCCTTTAAAGCGAGTAATAAGGCTTTTGAAGCCATAAGTGACTATAAATGAACATATTTTGGCAATGGATGGCTTTCGCTTCATGTTTCCCAAAACAAACATTTAATTACAATAAGTTTTAATGAAAAATGTAAAAAAATTCAACTTTAAATTAATAACGAGATTATAAAACCATTTAAAGAGGGGAATAAGGCTTTCGAGGGCATGACTGACTGCAAATGGACTTTTCTTGACAATGGAAGGCTTTCGCTTCACGTTTCCCGAGGTAAACATTCAATTACAATCTGTCTTAATGAAAAATGTAAAAAAATACAACTTAAAATCAATAATAAGATTAGAAAACCCTTTAAAGCGAGTAATAAGGCTTTAGATGCCATGAGTGACTATAAATGGACTTTTCTTGTCAATCGATCACTTTCACTTCACGTTTCCCAAGGCAAAAAATTAATTACAATATGTTTTAATGAAAAATATAAAAAAATTCAACTTTAAATTAATAACGAGATTATAAAACCATTTATAGAGGGGAATAAGGCTTTCGAAGGCATGAGTGATTGCAAATGGACTTTTCTTGTCAATGGATCGCTTTCGCTTCACGTTTCTTGAGGTAAACATTCAATTACAATCTGTCTTAATGAAAAATATAAAAAAATACAAGTTAAAATCAATAATAAGATTACAAAACCCTTTAAAGCGAGTAATAAGGCTTTATAAGCCATGAGTGACTATAAATGGACTTTCCTTGTCAATCGATCACTTTCACTTCACGTTTCCCAAGGAAAACATTCCACTTTAATCTGTTTTAATGAAAAATGTAAAAAAATTCAACTTTAAATTAATAACGAGATCATAAAACCATTTAAAGAGGGGAATAAGGCTTTCGAAGGCATGAGTGACTGCAAATGGACTTTTCTTGTCAATGGATGGCTTTCGCTTCACGTTTCTCGAGGTAAACATTCAATTACAATCTGTCTTAATGAAAAATGTAAAAAAATAAAACTTAAAATCAATAATAAGATTATAAAACCCTTTAAAGCGAGTAATAAGACTTTAGAAGCCATGAGTGACTATAAATGCACTTTTGTTGTCAATCGATCGCTTTCACCTCACCTTTCTCAAGGTAAACAGTCAATTTTAATCTGTTTTAATGAAAAATGTAAAAAAATTCAATTTAAAACGAAAAACGAGATCATGAAACCATTTAAAGAGGGGAATAAGGCTTTCGAAGGCATGAGCGACTGTAAATGGACTTTTCTTGTCAATGGATGGCTTTCGCTTCACATTTCTCGAGGAAAACATTCAATTACAATCTGTCTTAATGAAAAATGTAAAAAAATACAAGTTAAAATCAATAATAAGATTACAAAACCCTTTAAAGCGAGTAATAAGGCTTTATAAGCCATGAGTGACTATAAATGAACTTTTCTTGTCAATCGATCACTTTCAGTTAACATTTCCCAAGGCAAACATTCCATTTTAATTTGTTTTACTGAAAAATTTTAAAAACTTCAACTTTAAATTAATAACGAGATCATAAAACCATTTAAAGAGCGGAATAACTCTTTCGATGGCATGAGTGACTGCAAATGGACTTTTCTTGTCAATGGATGGCCTTCGCTTCACGTTTCCCGAGGTAAACATTCAATTACAATCTGTCTTAATGAAAAATGTAAAAAAATACAACTTAAAATCAATAATAAGATTATAAAACCCTTTGAGGCGAGTAATAAGGCTTTGGAAGCCATGAGTGACTATAAATGAACTTATTTTGTCAATGGATGGCTTTCGCTTCATGTTTCCCAACGCAAAAATTTAATTACAATATGTTTTAATGAAAAATGTAAAAAAATTCAACTTTAAATTAATAACGAGATTATAAAATCATTTAAAGAGGGGAATAAGGCTTTCGAAGGCATGAGTGACTGCAAATGGACTTTTCTTGACAATGGATGGCTTTCTCTTCACGTTTCTCGAGGTAAACATTCAATTACAATCAATCTTAATGAAAAATGTAAAAGAGTACAAGTTAAAATCAATAATAAGATTACAAAACCCTTTAAAGCGAGTAATAAGGCTTTATAAGCCATGAGTGTCTATAAATGGAATTTTCTTGTCAATCGATCACTTTCACTTCTCATTTCCCAAGGCAAACATTCCATTTTAATTTGTTTTAATGAAAAATTTAAAAAACTTAAACTTTAAATTAATAACGAGATCATAAAACCATTCAAAGAGCGGAATAAGGCTTTCGATGGCATGAGTGACTGCAAATGGACTTTTCTTGACAATGGATGGCTTTCGCTTCACGTTTTCGGAGGTAAACATTCAATTACAATCTGTCTTAGCGAAAAATGTAAAAAAATACAACTTAAAATCAATAATAAGATTAGAAAACCCTTTAAAGCGAGTAATAAGGCTTTAGAAGCCATGAGTGACTATAAATGGACTTTTGTTGTCAATCGATCCCTTTCACCTCACGTTTCTTAAGGTAAACAGTCAATTTTAATCTGTTTCAATGAAAAATGTAAAAAAATTCAATTTAAAACGACTAACGAGATCATAAAACCATTTAAAGAGGGGAATAAGGCTTTCGAAGGCATGAGCGACTGCAAATGGACTTTTCTTGTCAATGGATGGCTTTCGCTTCACATTTCTCGAGGTAAACATTCAATTACAATCTGTCTTAATGAAAAATGTAAAAAAATACAAGTTAAAATCAATAATAAGATTACAAAACCCTTTAAAGCAAGTAATAAGGCTTTATAAGTCATGAGTGACTATAAATGGACTTTTCTTGTCAATCGATCACTCTCACTTCATGTTTCCCAAGGCAAACATTTTATTACAATATGTTTTAATGAAAAATGTTAAAAAATTCAACTTTAAATTATTAACGAGATTATAAAACCATTTAAAGAGGGGAATAAGGTTTTCGAAGGCATGAGTGACTGCAAATGGACTTTTCTTGTAAATGGGTGGCATTCGCTTCACGTTTCCCGAGGTAAACATTCAATTACAATCTGTCTTAATGAAAAGTTTAAAAAAATACAACTTAAAATCAATAATAAGATTATAAAACCAGTTAAGGCGAGTAATAAGGCTTTTGAAGCCATGCGTGACTATAAATGAACTTATTTTGTCAATGGATGGCTTTCGCTTCATGTTTCCCAAGGCAAACATTTAATTACAACATGTTTTAATGAAAAATGTAAAGAAATTGAACTTTAAATTAATAACGAGATTATAAAACCATTTAAAGTGGGGAATAAGGCTTTCGAAGGCATGAGTGACTGCAAATGGAATTTTCTTGACAATGGATGGCTTTCGCTTCACGTTTCTCGAGGTAAACATTCAATTACAATCTGTCTTAATGAAAAATGTAAAAAAATACAAGTTAAAATCAATAATAAGATTACAAAACCCTTTAAAGCGAGTAATAAGGCTTTATAAGCCATGAGTGACTATAAATGAACTTTTCTTGTCAATCGATCACTTTCACTTCACATTTCCCAAGCCAAACATTCCATTTTAATTTGTTTTAATGAAAAATTTAAAAAACTTCAACTTTAAACTAATAACGAGATCATAAAACCATTTAAAGAGCGAAATAAGGCTATCGATGGCATGAGTGACTGCAAATGGACTTTTCTTGTAAATGGGTGGCATTCGCTTCACGTTTCCCGAGGTAAACATTCAATTACAATCTGTCTTAATGAAAAGTTTAAAAAAATACAACTTAAAATCAATAATAAGATTATAAAACCAGTTAAGGCGAGTAATAAGGCTTTTGAAGCCATGCGTGACTATAAATGAACTTATTTTGTCAATGGATGGCTTTCGCTTCATGTTTCCCAAGGCAAACATTTAATTACAACATGTTTTAATGAAAAATGTAAAGAAATTGAACTTTAAATTAATAACGAGATTATAAAACCATTTAAAGTGGGGAATAAGGCTTTTGAAGGCATGAGTGACTGCAAATGGAATTTTCCTGACAATGGATGGCTTTCGCTTCACGTTTCTCGAGGTAAACATTCAATTACAATCTGTCTTAATGAAAAATGTAAAAAAATAAAACTTAAAATCAATAATAAGATTATAAAACCCTTTAAAGCGAGTAATAAGACTTTAGAAGCCATGAGTGACTATAAATGCACTTTTGTTGTCAATCGATCGTTTTCACCTCACGTTTCTCAAGGTAAACAGTCAATTTTAATCTGTTTTAATGAAAAATGTAAAAAAATTCAATTTAAAACGAAAAACGAGATCATAAAACCATTTAAAGAGGGGAATAAGGCTTTCGAAGGCATGAGCGACTGCAGATGGACTTTTCCTGTCAATGGATGGCTTTCGCTTCACATTTCTCGAGGTAAACATTCAATTACAATCTGTCTTAATGAAAAATGTAAAAAAATACAAGTTAAAATCAATAATAAGATTACAAAACCCTTTAAAGCGAGTAATAAGGCTTTATAAGCCATGAGTGACTATAAATGAACTTTTCTTGTCAATCGATCACTTTCACTTCACATTTCCCAAGGCAAACATTCCATTTTAATTTGTTTTACTGAAAAATTTAAAAAACTTCAACTTTAAATTAATAACGAGATCATAAAACTATTTAAAGAGCGGAATAACGCTTTCGATGGCATGAGTGACTGCAAATGGACTTTTCTTGACAATGGATGGCTTTCGCTTCACGTTTCCGGAGGTAAACATTCAATTACAATCTGTCTTAATGAAAAATGTAAAAAAATAAAACTTAAAATCAATAATAAGATTATGAAACCCTTTAAAGCGAGTAATAAGGCTTTAGAAGCCATGAGTGACTATAAATGTACCTTTGTTGTCAATCGATCGCTTTCACCTCACGTTTCTCAAGGTAAACTGTCAATTTTAATCTATTTTAATGAAAAATGTAAAAAAATTCAATTTAAAACGAATAACGAGATCATAAAACCATTTAAAGAGGGGAATAAGTCTTTCGAAGGCATGAGCGACTGCAAATGGACTTTTCTTGTCAATGGATGGCTTTCGCTTAACATTTCTCGAGGTAAACATTCAATTACAATCTGTGTTAATGAAAAATGTAAAAAAATACAAGTTGAAATCAATAATAAGATTACAAAACCCTTTAAAGCGAGTAATAAGGCTTTATAAGCCATGAGTTACTATAAATGGACTTTTCTTGTCAATCGATCACTTTCACTTCATGTTTCCCAAGGCAAACATTTTATTACAATATGTTTTAATGAAAAATGTTAAAAAATTCAACTTTAAATTAATAACGAGATTATAAAACCATTCAAAGAGGGGAATAAGGCTTTCGAAGGCATGAGTGACTGCAAATGGACTTTTCTTGGCAATGGATGGCTTTCGCTTCATGTTTCCCGAGGTAAACATTCAATTACAATCTGTCTTAATGAAAAATGTAAAGAAATACAAGTTAAAATCAATAATAAGATTATAAAACCCTTTGAGGCGAGTAATAATTCTTTTGAAGCTATGAGTGACTGTAAATGAACTTATTTTGTCAATGGATGGCTTTCGCTTCATGTTTCCCAACGGAAAAATTTAATTACAATATGTTTTAATGAAAAATGTAAAAAAATTCAACTTTAAATTAATAACGAGATTATAAAACCATTTAAAGAGGGGAATAAGCCTTTCGAAGGCATAAGTGACTGCAAATTGACTTTTCCTGTCAATGGATGGCTTTCTCTTTACGTTTCTCGAGGTAAACATTCAATTACAATCAGTCTTAATGAAAAATGTAAAAAAGTACAAGTTAAAATCAATAATAAGATTACAAAACCCTTTAAAGCGAGTAATAAGGCTTTATAAGCCATTAGTGACTATAAATGGACTTTTCTTGTCAATCGATCGCTTTCACTTCACATTTCCCAAGCCAAACATTCCATTTTAATTTGTTTTAATGAAAAATTTAAAAAACTTCAACTTTAAATTAATAACGAGATCATAAAACCATTTAAAGAGCGAAATAAGGCTTTCGATGGCATGAGTGACTGCAAATGGACTTTTCTTGTCAATGGGTGGCTTTCGCTTCACGTTTCCCGAGGTAAACATTCAATTACAATCTGTCTTAATGAAAAATGTAAAAAAATACAACTTAAAATCAATAATAAGATTATAAAACCCGTTAACGCGAGTAATAAGGCTTTTGAAGCCATGAGTGACTATAAATGAACATATTTTGTCAATGGATGGCTTTCGCTTCATGTTTCCCACGGCAAACATTTAATTACAACATGTTTTAATGAAAAATGTAAAGAAATTCAACTTTAAATTAATAACGAGATTATAAAACCATTTAAAGTGGGGAATAAGGCTTTCGAAGGCATGAGTGACTGCAAATGGACTTTTCTTGGCAATGGATGGCTTTCGCTTCATGTTTCCCGAGGTAAACATTCAATTACAATCTGTCTTAATGAAAAATGTAAAAAAATACAACTTAAAATCAATAATAAGATTAGAAAACCCTTTAAAGCGAGTAATAAGGCTTTAGATGCCATGAGTGACTATAAATGGACATTTCTTGTCAATCGATCACTTTCACTTCACGTTTCCCAAGGAAAACATTTAATTACAATATGTTTTAATGAAAAATATAAAAAAATTTAACTTTAAATTAATAACGAGATTATAAAACCATTGAAAGAGGGGAATAAGGCTTTCGAGGGCATGAGTGACTGCAAATGGACTTCTCTTGACAATGGATGGCTTTCGCTTCACGTTTCCCGAGGTAAACATTCAATTACAATCTGTCTTAATGAAAAATGTAAAAAAATACAACTTAAAATCAATAATAAGATTAGAAAACCCTTTAAAGCGAGTAATAAGGCTTTAGATGCCATGAGTGACTATAAATGGACTTTTCTTGTCAATCGATCACTTTCACTTCACGTTTCCCAAGGCAAGCATTTAATTACTATATGTTTTAATGAAAAATGTTAAAAAATTCAACTTTAAATTAATAACCAGATTATAAAACCATTTAAAGAGGGGAATAAGGCTTTCGAAGGCATGAGTGACTGCAAATGGACTTTTCTTGTCAATGGATGGCTTTCGCTTCATGTTTTCCGAGGTAAACATTCAATTACAATCTGTCTTAATGAAAAATGTAAAACAATACAACTTAAAATTAATAATAAAATTATAAAACCCTTTAAAGCGAGTAATAAGGCTTTTGAAGCCATAAGTGACTATAAATGAACTTATTTTTGCAATGGATGGCTTTCGCTTCATGTTTCCCAAGGCAAACATTTAATTACAATATGTTTTAATGAAAAATGTAAAAAAATTCAACTTTAAATTAATAACGAGATTATAAAACCATTTAAAGAGGGGAATAAGGCTTTCGAGGGCATGAGTGACTGCAAATGGACTTTTCTTGACAATGGATGGCTTTCGCTTCACGTTTCCCGAGGTAAACATTCAATTACAATCTGTCTTAATGAAAAATGTAAAAAAATACAACTTAAAATCAATAATAAGATTAGAAAACCCTTTAAAGCGAGTAATAAGGCTTTAGATGCCATGAGTGATTATAAATGGACTTTTCTTGTCAATCGATCACTTTCACTTCACGTTTCCCAAGGCAAACATTTAATTACAATATGTTTTAATGAAAAATATAAAAAAATTCAACTTTAAATTAATAACGAGATTATAAAACCATTTATAGAGGGGAATAAGGCTTTCGAAGGCATGAGTGATTGCAAATGGACTTTTCTTGTCAATGGATCGCTTTCGCTTCACGTTGCTTGAGGTAAACATTCAATTACAATCTGTCTTAATGAAAAATGTAAAAAAATACAACTTAAAATCAATAATAAGATTAGAAAACCCTTTAAAGCGAGTAATAAGGCTTTAGATGCAATGAGTGAATATAAATGAACTTTTCTTGTCAATCGATCACTTTCACTTCACGTTTCCCAAGGCAAGCATTTAATTACTATATGTTTTAATGAAAAATGTTAAAAAATTCAACTTTAAATTAATAACCAGATTATAAAACCATTTAAAGAGGGGAATAAGGCTTTCGAAGGCATGAGTGACTGTAAATGGACTTTTCTTGTCAATGGATGGCTTTCGCTTCACCTTTCCCGAGCTAAACATTCAATTACAATCTGTCTTAATGAAAAATGTAAAACAATACAACTTAAAATCAATAATAAGATTATAAAACCCTTTAAAGCGAGTAATAAGGCTTTTGAAGCCATAAGTGACTATAAATGAACATATTTTGGCAATGGATGGCTTTCGCTTCATGTTTCCCAAAACAAACATTTAATTACAATAAGTTTTAATGAAAAATGTAAAAAAATTCAACTTTAAATTAATAACGAGATTATAAAACCATTTAAAGAGGGGAATAAGGCTTTCGAGGGCATGACTGACTGCAAATGGACTTTTCTTGACAATGGAAGGCTTTCGCTTCACGTTTCCCGAGGTAAACATTCAATTACAATCTGTCTTAATGAAAAATGTAAAAAAATACAACTTAAAATCAATAATAAGATTAGAAAACCCTTTAAAGCGAGTAATAAGGCTTTAGATGCCATGAGTGACTATAAATGGACTTTTCTTGTCAATCGATCACTTTCACTTCACGTTTCCCAAGGCAAAAAATTAATTACAATATGTTTTAATGAAAAATATAAAAAAATTCAACTTTAAATTAATAACGAGATTATAAAACCATTTATAGAGGGGAATAAGGCTTTCGAAGGCATGAGTGATTGCAAATGGACTTTTCTTGTCAATGGATCGCTTTCGCTTCACGTTTCTTGAGGTAAACATTCAATTACAATCTGTCTTAATGAAAAATATAAAAAAATACAAGTTAAAATCAATAATAAGATTACAAAACCCTTTAAAGCGAGTAATAAGGCTTTATAAGCCATGAGTGACTATAAATGGACTTTCCTTGTCAATCGATCACTTTCACTTCACGTTTCCCAAGGAAAACATTCCACTTTAATCTGTTTTAATGAAAAATGTAAAAAAATTCAACTTTAAATTAATAACGAGATCATAAAACCATTTAAAGAGGGGAATAAGGCTTTCGAAGGCATGAGTGACTGCAAATGGACTTTTCTTGTCAATGGATGGCTTTCGCTTCACGTTTCTCGAGGTAAACATTCAATTACAATCTGTCTTAATGAAAAATGTAAAAAAATAAAACTTAAAATCAATAATAAGATTATAAAACCCTTTAAAGCGAGTAATAAGACTTTAGAAGCCATGAGTGACTATAAATGCACTTTTGTTGTCAATCGATCGCTTTCACCTCACCTTTCTCAAGGTAAACAGTCAATTTTAATCTGTTTTAATGAAAAATGTAAAAAAATTCAATTTAAAACGAAAAACGAGATCATGAAACCATTTAAAGAGGGGAATAAGGCTTTCGAAGGCATGAGCGACTGTAAATGGACTTTTCTTGTCAATGGATGGCTTTCGCTTCACATTTCTCGAGGTAAACATTCAATTACAATCTGTCTTAATGAAAAATGTAAAAAAATACAAGTTAAAATCAATAATAAGATTACAAAACCCTTTAAAGCGAGTAATAAGGCTTTATAAGCCATGAGTGACTATAAATGAACTTTTCTTGTCAATCGATCACTTTCAGTTAACATTTCCCAAGGCAAACATTCCATTTTAATTTGTTTTACTGAAAAATTTTAAAAACTTCAACTTTAAATTAATAACGAGATCATAAAACCATTTAAAGAGCGGAATAACTCTTTCGATGGCATGAGTGACTGCAAATGGACTTTTCTTGTCAATGGATGGCCTTCGCTTCACGTTTCCCGAGGTAAACATTCAATTACAATCTGTCTTAATGAAAAATGTAAAAAAATACAACTTAAAATCAATAATAAGATTATAAAACCCTTTGAGGCGAGTAATAAGGCTTTGGAAGCCATGAGTGACTATAAATGAACTTATTTTGTCAATGGATGGCTTTCGCTTCATGTTTCCCAACGCAAAAATTTAATTACAATATGTTTTAATGAAAAATGTAAAAAAATTCAACTTTAAATTAATAACGAGATTATAAAATCATTTAAAGAGGGGAATAAGGCTTTCGAAGGCATGAGTGACTGCAAATGGACTTTTCTTGACAATGGATGGCTTTCTCTTCACGTTTCTCGAGGTAAACATTCAATTACAATCAATCTTAATGAAAAATGTAAAAGAGTACAAGTTAAAATCAATAATAAGATTACAAAACCCTTTAAAGCGAGTAATAAGGCTTTATAAGCCATGAGTGTCTATAAATGGAATTTTCTTGTCAATCGATCACTTTCACTTCTCATTTCCCAAGGCAAACATTCCATTTTAATTTGTTTTAATGAAAAATTTAAAAAACTTAAACTTTAAATTAATAACGAGATCATAAAACCATTCAAAGAGCGGAATAAGGCTTTCGATGGCATGAGTGACTGCAAATGGACTTTTCTTGACAATGGATGGCTTTCGCTTCACGTTTTCGGAGGTAAACATTCAATTACAATCTGTCTTAGCGAAAAATGTAAAAAAATACAACTTAAAATCAATAATAAGATTAGAAAACCCTTTAAAGCGAGTAATAAGGCTTTAGAAGCCATGAGTGACTATAAATGGACTTTTGTTGTCAATCGATCACTTTCACCTCACGTTTCTTAAGGTAAACAGTCAATTTTAATCTGTTTCAATGAAAAATGTAAAAAAATTCAATTTAAAACGACTAACGAGATCATAAAACCATTTAAAGAGGGGAATAAGGCTTTCGAAGGCATGAGCGACTGCAAATGGACTTTTCTTGTCAATGGATGGCTTTCGCTTCACATTTCTCGAGGTAAACATTCAATTACAATCTGTCTTAATGAAAAATGTAAAAAAAGACAAGTTAAAATCAATAATAAGATTACAAAACCCTTTAAAGCAAGTAATAAGGCTTTATAAGTCATGAGTGACTATAAATGGACTTTTCTTGTCAATCGATCACTCTCACTTCATGTTTCCCAAGGCAAACATTTTATTACAATATGTTTTAATGAAAAATGTTAAAAAATTCAACTTTAAATTATTAACGAGATTATAAAACCATTTAAAGAGGGGAATAAGGTTTTCGAAGGCATGAGTGACTGCAAATGGACTTTTCTTGTAAATGGGTGGCATTCGCTTCACGTTTCCCGAGGTAAACATTCAATTACAATCTGTCTTAATGAAAAGTTTAAAAAAATACAACTTAAAATCAATAATAAGATTATAAAACCAGTTAAGGCGAGTAATAAGGCTTTTGAAGCCATGCGAGACTATAAATGAACTTATTTTGTCAATGGATGGCTTTCGCTTCATGTTTCCCAAGGCAAACATTAAATTACAACATGTTTTAATGAAAAATGTAAAGAAATTGAACTTTAAATTAATAACGAGATTATAAAACCATTTAAAGTGTGGAATAAGGCTTTCGAAGGCATGAGTGACTGCAAATGGAATTTTCTTGACAATGGATGGCTTTCGCTTCACGTTTCTCGAGGTAAACATTCAATTACAATCTGTCTTAATGAAAAATGTAAAAAAATACAAGTTAAAATCAATAATAAGATTACAAAACCCTTTAAAGCGAGTAATAAGGCTTTATAAGCCATGAGTGACTATAAATGAACTTTTCTTGTCAATCGATCACTTTCACTTCACATTTCCCAAGCCAAACATTCCATTTTAATTTGTTTTAATGAAAAATTTAAAAAACTTCAACTTTAAACTAATAACGAGATCATAAAACCATTTAAAGAGCGAAATAAGGCTTTCGATGGCATGAGTGACTGCAAATGGACTTTTCTTGTAAATGGGTGGCATTCGCTTCACGTTTCCCGAGGTAAACATTCAATTACAATCTGTCTTAATGAAAAGTTTAAAAAAATACAACTTAAAATCAATAATAAGATTATAAAACCAGTTAAGGCGAGTAATAAGGCTTTTGAAGCCATGCGTGACTATAAATGAACTTATTTTGTCAATGGATGGCTTTCGCTTCATGTTTCCCAAGGCAAACATTTAATTACAACATGTTTTAATGAAAAATGTAAAGAAATTGAACTTTAAATTAATAACGAGATTATAAAACCATTTAAAGTGGGGAATAAGGCTTTCGAAGGCATGAGTGACTGCAAATGGAATTTTCTTGACAATGGATGGCTTTCGCTTCACGTTTCTCGAGGTAAACATTCAATTACAATCTGTCTTAATGAAAAATGTAAAAAAATAAAACTTAAAATCAATAATAAGATTATAAAACCCTTTAAAGCGAGTAATAAGACTTTAGAAGCCATGAGTGACTATAAATGCACTTTTGTTGTCAATCGATCGTTTTCACCTCACGTTTCTCAAGGTAAACAGTCAATTTTAATCTGTTTTAATGAAAAATGTAAAAAAATTCAATTTAAAACGAAAAACGAGATCATAGAACCATTTAAAGAGGGGAATAAGGCTTTCGAAGGCATGAGCGACTGCAAATGGACTTTTCCTGTCAATGGATGGCTTTCGCTTCACATTTCTCGAGGTAAACATTCAATTACAATCTGTCTTAATGAAAAATGTAAAAAAATACAACTTAAAATCAATAATAAGATTACAAAACCCTTTAAAGCGAGTAATAAGGCTTTATAAGCCATGAGTGACTATAAATGAACTTTTCTTGTCAATCGATCACTTTCACTTCACATTTCCCAAGGCAAACATTCCATTTTAATTTGTTTTACTGAAAAATTTAAAAAACTTCAACTTTAAATTAATAACGAGATCATAAAACTATTTAAAGAGCGGAATAACGCTTTCGATGGCATGAGTGACTGCAAATGGACTTTTCTTGACAATGGATGGCTTTCGCTTCACGTTTCCGGAGGTAAACATTCAATTACAATCTGTCTTAATGAAAAATGTAAAAAAATAAAACTTAAAATCAATAATAAGATTATGAAACCCTTTAAAGCGAGTAATAAGGCTTTAGAAGCCATGAGTGACTATAAATGTACCTTTGTTGTCAATCGATCGCTTTCACCTCACGTTTCTCAAGGTAAACTGTCAATTTTAATCTATTTTAATGAAAAATGTAAAAAAATTCAATTTAAAACGAATAACGAGATCATAAAACCATTTAAAGAGGGGAATAAGTCTTTCGAAGGCATGAGCGACTGCAAATGGACTTTTCTTGTCAATGGATGGCTTTCGCTTAACATTTCTCGAGGTAAACATTCAATTACAATCTGTGTTAATGAAAAATGTAAAAAAATACAAGTTGAAATCAATAATAAGATTACAAAACCCTTTAAAGCGAGTAATAAGGCTTTATAAGCCATGAGTTACTATAAATGGACTTTTCTTGTCAATCGATCACTTTCACTTCATGTTTCCCAAGGCAAACATTTTATTACAATATGTTTTAATGAAAAATGTTAAAAAATTCAACTTTAAATTAATAACGAGATTATAAAACCATTCAAAGAGGGGAATAAGGCTTTCGAAGGCATGAGTGACTGCAAATGGACTTTTCTTGGCAATGGATGGCTTTCGCTTCATGTTTCCCGAGGTAAACATTCAATTACAATCTGTCTTAATGAAAAATGTAAAGAAATACAAGTTAAAATCAATAATAAGATTATAAAACCCTTTGAGGCGAGTAATAATTCTTTTGAAGCTATGAGTGACTGTAAATGAACTTATTTTGTCAATGGATGGCTTTCGCTTCATGTTTCCCAACGTAAAAATTTAATTACAATATGTTTTAATGAAAAATGTAAAAAAATTCAACTTTAAATTAATAACGAGATTATAAAACCATTTAAAGAGGGGAATAAGCCTTTCGAAGGCATAAGTGACTGCAAATTGACTTTTCCTGTCAATGGATGGCTTTCTCTTTACGTTTCTCGAGGTAAACATTCAATTACAATCAGTCTTAATGAAAAATGTAAAAAAGTACAAGTTAAAATCAATAATAAGATTACAAAACCCTTTAAAGCGAGTAATAAGGCTTTATAAGCCATTAGTGACTATAAATGGACTTTTCTTGTCAATCGATCGCTTTCACTTCACATTTCCCAAGCCAAACATTCCATTTTAATTTGTTTTAATGAAAAATTTAAAAAACTTCAACTTTAAATTAATAACGAGATCATAAAACCATTTAAAGAGCGAAATAAGGCTTTCGATGGCATGAGTGACTGCAAATGGACTTTTCTTGTAAATGGGTGGCATTCGCTTCACGTTTCCCGAGGTAAACATTCAATTACAATCTGTCTTAATGAAAAATGTAAAAAAATACAACTTAAAATCAATAATAAGATTATAAAACCCGTTAACGCGAGTAATAAGGCTTTTGAAGCCATGAGTGACTATAAATGAACTTATTTTGTCAATGGATGGCTTTCGCTTCATGTTTCCCAAGGCAAACATTTAATTACAACATGTTTTAATGAAAAATGTAAAGAAATTCAACTTTAAATTAATAACGAGATTATAAAACCATTTAAAGTGGGGAATAAGGCTTTCGAAGGCATGAGTGACTGCAAATGGACTTTTCTTGGCAATGGATGGCTTTCGCTTCATGTTTCCCGAGGTAAACATTCAATTACAATCTGTCTTAATGAAAAATGTAAAAAAATACAACTTAAAATCAATAATAAGATTAGAAAACCCTTTAAAGCGAGTAATAAGGCTTTAGATGCCATGAGTGACTATAAATGGACATTTCTTGTCAATCGATCACTTTCACTTCACGTTTCCCAAGGAAAACATTTAATTACAATATGTTTTAATGAAAAATATAAAAATATTTAACTTTAAATTAATAACGAGATTATAAAACCATTTAAAGAGGGGAATAAGGCTTTCGAGGGCATGAGTGACTGCAAATGGACTTCTCTTGACAATGGATGGCTTTCGCTTCACGTTTCCCGAGGTAAACATTCAATTACAATCTGTCTTAATGAAAAATGTAAAAAAATACAACTTAAAATCAATAATAAGATTATAAAACCCTTTAAAGCGAGTAATAAGGCTTTAGATGCCATGAGTGACTATAAATGGACTTTTCTTGTCAATCGATCACTTTCACTTCACGTTTCCCAAGGAAAACATTTAATTACAATATGTTTTAATGAAAAATATAAAAAAATTCAACTTTAAATTAATAACGAGAGTATAAAACCATTCAAAGAGGGGAATAAGGCTTTCGAAGGCATGAGTGACTGCAAATGGACTTTTTTTGGCAATGGATGGCTTTCGCTTCATGTTTCTCGAGGTAAACATTCAATTACAATCTGTCTTAACAAAAAATGTAAAAAAATACAAGTTAAAATCAATAATAAGATTACAAAACCCTTTAAAGCAAGTTATAAGGCTTTATAAGTCATGAGTCACTATAAATGGACTTTTCTTGTCAATCGATCACTCTCACTTCATGTTTCCCAAGGCAAACATTTTATTACAATATGTTTTAATGAAAAATGTTAAAAAATTCAACTTTAAATTATTAACGAGATTATAAAACCATTTAAAGAGGGGAATAAGGTTTTCGAAGGCATGAGTGACTGCAAATGGACTTTTCTTTTCAATGGATGGCTTTCGCTTCATGTTTCCCGAGGTAAACAATCAATTACAATCTGTCTTAATGAAAAATGTCAAAAAAATACAACTTAAAATCAATAATAAGATTATAAAACCCTTTAAAGCGAGTAATAATTCTTTAGATGCAATGAGTGAATATAAATAGACTTTTCTTGTCAATCAATCACTTTCACTTCACGTTTCCCAAGGCAAACATTCCACTTTAATCTGTTTTAATGAAAAATGTAAAAAAATTCAACTTTAAATGAATAACGAGATCATAAAACCATTTAAAGAGGGGAATAAGGCTTTCGAAGGCATGAGTGACTGCAAATGGACTTTTCTTTTCAATGGATGGCTTTCGCTTCACGTTTCTCGAGGTAAACATTCAATTACAATCTGTCTTAATGAAAAATGTAAAAAAATAAAACTTAAAATCAATAATAAGATTATAAAACCCTTTAAAGCGAGTAATAAGGCTTTAGAAGCCATGAGTGACTATAAATGGACCTTTGTTGTCAATCGATCGCTTTCACCTCACGTTTCTCAAGGTAAACAGTCAATTTTAATCTGTTTTAATGAAAAATGTAAAAAATTCAATTTAAAACGAATAACGAGATCATAAAACCATTGAAAGAGGGGAATAAGTCTTTCAAAGGCATGAGCGACTGCAAATGGACTTTTCTTGTCAATGGATGGCTTTCGCTTAACATTTCTCAAGGTAAACATTCAATTACAATCTGTCTTAATGAAAAATGTAAAAAAATACAAGTTAAAATCAATAATAAGATTACAAAACCCTTTAAAGCGAGTAATAAGGCTTTATAAGCCATGAGTGACTATAAATGGACTTTTCTTGTCAATCGATCACTTTCACTTCATGTTTCCCAAGGCAAACATTTTATTACAATATGTTTTAATGAAAAATGTTAAAAAATTCAACTTTAAATTAATAACGAGATTATAAAACCATTTAAAGAGGGGAATAAGGCTTTCGAAGGCATGAGTGACTGCAAATGGACTTTTCTTGACAATGGATGGCTTTCGCTTCATGTTTCCCGAGGTAAACATTCAATTACAATATGTCTTAATGAAAAATGTAAAGAAATACAAGTTAAAATCAATAATAAGATTATAAAACCCTTTGAGGCGAGTAATAATGCTTTTGAAGCTATGAGTGACTGTAAATGAACTTATTTTGTCAATGGATGGCTTTCGCTTCGTGTTTCCCAAGGTAAACATTTAATTACAATATGTTTTAATGAAAAATGCAAAAAAATTCAACTTTAAATTAATAACGAGATTATAAAACCATTTACAGAGGGGAATAAGCCTTTTGAAGGCATAAGTGACTGCAAATGGACTTTTCCTGTCAATGGATGGCTTTCTCTTCACGTTTCTCAAGGTAAACATTCAATTACAATCAGTCTTAACGAAAAATGTAAAAAAGTACAAGCTAAAATCAATAATAAGATTACAAAACCCTTTAAAGCGAGTAATAAGGCTTTATAAGCCATGAGTGACTATAAATGGACTTTTCTTGTCAATCAATCGCTTTCACTTCACATTTCCCAAGCCAAACATTCCATTTTAATTTGTTTTAAAGAAAAATTTAAAAAACTTCAACTTTAAATTAATAACGAGATCATAAAACCATTTAAAGAGCGAAATAAGGCTTTCGATGGCATAAGTGACTGCAAATGGACTTTTCTTGTCAATGGATGGCTTTCGCTTCACGTTTCTCGAGGTAAACATTCAATTACAATCTGTCTTAATGAAAAATGTAAAAAAATAAAACTTAAAATCAATAATAAGATTATAAAACCGTTTAAAGCGAGTAATAAGACTTGAGAAGCCATGAGTGACTATAAATGCACTTTTGTTGTCAATCGATCGCTTTCACCTCACATTTGTCAAGGTAAACAGTCAATTTTAATCTGTTTTAATGAAAAATGTAAAAAAATTCAATTTAAAAAGAATAACGAGATCAGAAAACCATTTAAAAAGGGGAATAAGGCTTTCGAAGGCATGAGCGACTGTAAATGGACTTTTCTTGTCAATGGATGGCTTTCGCTTCACATTTCTCAAGGTAAACATTCAATTACAATCTGTCTTAATGAAAAATGTAAAAAAATACAAGTTAAAATCAATAATAAGATTACAAAACCCTTTAAAGCGAGTAATAAGGCTTTATAAGCCATTAGTGACTATAAATGAACTTTTCTTGTCAATCGATCACTTTCACTTCACATTTCCCAAGGCAAACATTATATTTTAATTTGTTTTACTGAAAAATTTAAAAAACTTCAACTTTAAATTAATAACGAGATCATAAAACCATTTAAAGAGCGGAATAACGCTTTCGATGGCATAAGTGACTGCAAATGGACTTCTCTTGTCAATGGATGGCTTTCGCTTCACGTTTCCCGAGGTAAACATTCAATTATAATCTGTCTTAATGAAAAATGTAAAAAATGCAACTTAAAATCAATAATAAGATTATAAAACCCTTTGAGGCGAGTAATAAGGCTTTGAAAGCCATGAGTGACTATAAATGAACTTATTTTGTCAATGGATGGCTTTCGCTTCATGTTTCCCAACGCAAAAATTTAATTACAATATGTTTTAATGAAAAATGTAAAAAAATTCAACTTTAAATTAATAATGAGATTATAAAACCATTTAAAGAGGGGAATAAGGCTTTCGAAGGCATGAGTGACTGCAAATGGACTTTTCCTGTCAATGGATGGCTTTCCCTTCACGTTTCGCGAGGTAAACATTCAATTACAATCAGTCTTAATGAAAAATGTAAAAAAGTAGAAGTTAAAATCAATAATAAGATTACAAAACCCTTTAAAGCGAGTAATAAGGCTTTATAAGCCATGAGTGACTATAAATGGACTTTTCTTGTCAATCGATCACTTTCACTTCTCATTTCCCAAGGCAAACATTCCATTTTAATTTGTTTTAATGAAAAATTTAAAAAACTTCAACTTTAAATTAATAACGAGATCATAAAACCATTCAAAGAGCGGAATAAGGCTTTCGATGGCATGAGTGACTGCAAATGGACTTTTCTTGACAATGGATGGCTTTCGCTTCACGTTTCCGGAGGTAAACATTCAACTACAATCTGTCTTAACGAAAAATGTAAAAAAATACAACTTAAAATCAATAATAAGATTAGAAAACCCTTTAAAGCGAGTAATAAGGCTTTAGAAGCCATGAGTGACTATAAGTGGACTTTTGTTGTCAATCGATCGCTTTCACCTCACGTTTCTTAAGGTAAACAGTCAATTTTAATCTGTTTCAATGAAAAATGTAAAAAAATTCAATTTAAAACGACTAACGAGATCATAAAACCATTTAAAGAGGGGAATAAGGCTTTCGAAGGCATGAGCGACTGCAAATGGACTTTTCTTGTCAATGGATGGCTTTCGCTTCACATTTCTCAAGGTAAACATTCAATTACAATCTGTCTTAATGAAAAATGTAAAAAAATACAAGTTAAAATCAATAATAAGATTACAAAACCCTTTAAAGCAAGTAATAAGGCTTTATAAGTCATGAGTGACTATAAATGGACTTTTCTTGTCAATCAATCACTCTCACTTCATGTTTCCCAAGGCAAATATTTTATTACAATATGTTTTAATGAAAAATGTTAAAAAATTCAACTTTAAATTATTAACGAGATTATAAAACCATTTAAAGAGGGGAATAAGGTTTTTGAAGGCATGAGCGACTGTAAATGGACTTTTCTTTTCAATGGATGGCTTTCGCTTCACGTTTCCCTAGGTAAACATTCAATTACAATTTGTCTTAATGAAAAATGTAAAAAAATAAAACTTAAAATCAATAATAAGATTATAAAACCCTTTAAAGCGAGTAATAATTCTTTAGATGCAATGAGTGAATATAAATGGACTTTTCTTGTCAATCAATCACTTTCACTTCACGTTTCCCAAGGCAAACATTCCACTTTAATCTGTTTTAATGAAAAATGTAAAAAAATTCAACTTTAAATTAATAACGAGATCATAAAACCATTTAAAGAGGGGAATAAGGCTTTCGAAGGCATGAGTGACTGCAAATGGACTTTTCTTGTCAATGGATGGCTTTCGCTTCACGTTTCTCGAGGTAAACATTCAATTACAATCTGTCTTAATGAAAAATGTAAAAAAATAAAACTTAAAATCAATAATAAGATTATAAAACCCTTTAAAGCGAGTAATAAGGCTTTAGAAGCCATGAGTGACTATAAATGGACCTTTGTTGTCAATCGATCGCTTTCACCTCACGTTTCTCAAGGTAAACAGTCAATTTTAATCTGTTTTAATGAAAAATGTAAAAAAATTCAATTTAAAACGAATAACGAGATCATAAAACCATTTAAAGAGGAGAATAAGTCTTTCGAAGGCATGAGCGACTGCAAATGGACTTTTCTTGTCAATGGATGGCTTTCGCTTAACATTTCTCAAGGTAAACATTCAATTACAATCTGTCTTAATGAAAAATTTAAAAAAATACAAGTTAAAATCAATAATAAGATTACAAAACCCTTTAAAGCGAGTAATAAGGCTTTATAAGCCATGAGTGACTATAAATGGACTTTTCTTGTCAATCGATCACTTTCACTTCATGTTTCCCAAGGCAAACATTTTATTACAATATGTTTTAATGAAAAATGTTAAAAACATCAACTTTAAATTAATAACGAGATTATAAAACCATTCAAAGAGGGGAATAAGGCTTTCGAAGGCATGAGTGACTGCAAATGGACTTTTCTTGGCAATGGATGGCTTTCGCTTCATGTTTCCCGAGGTAAACATTCAATTACAATCTGTCTTAATGAAAAATGTAAAGAAATACAAGTTAAAATCAATAATAAGATTATAAAACCCTTTGAGGCGAGGAATAAGGTTTTTGAAGCCATGAGTGACTATAAATGAACTTATTTTGTCAATGGATGGCTTTCGCTTCATGTTTCCCAAGGCAAACATTTAATTACAACATGTTTTAATGAAAAATGTAAAGAAATTCAACTTTAAATTAATAACGAGATTATAAAACCATTTAAAGTGGGGAATAAGGCTTTCGAAGGCATGAGTGACTGCAAATGGACTTTTCTTGACAATGGATGGCTTTCGCTTCATGTTTCCCGAGGTAAACATTCAATTACAATCTGTCTTAATGAAAAATGTAAAAAAATACAAGTTAAAATCAATAATAAGATTACAAAACCCTTTAAAGCGAGTAATAAGGCTTTATAAGCCATGAGTGACTATAAATGGACTTTTCTTGACAATGGATGGCTTTCGCTTCATGTTTCTCGAGGTAAACATTCAATTACAATCTGTCTTCACAAAAAATGTAAAAAAATACAAGTTAAAATCAATAATAAGATTACAAAACCCTTTAAAGCAAGTAATAAGGCTTTATAAGTCATGAGTCACTATAAATGGACTTTTCTTGTCAATCGATCACTCTCACTTCATGTTTCCCAAGGCAAACATTTTATTACAATATGTTTTAATGAAAAATGTTAAAAAATTCAACTTTAAATTATTAACGAGATTATAAAACCATTTAAAGAGGGGAATAAGGTTTTCGAAGGCATGAGTGACTGCAAATGGACTTTTCTTTTCAATGGATGGCTTTCGCTTCATGTTTCCCGAGGTAAACATTCAATTACAATCTGTCTTAATGAAAAATGTAAAAAAATACAACTTAAAATCAATAATAAGATTATAAAACCCTTTAAAGCGAGTAATAATTCTTTAGATGCAATGAGTGAATATAAATAGACTTTTCTTGTCAATCAATCACTTTCACTTCACGTTTCCCAAGGCAAACATTCCACTTTAATCTGTTTTAATGAAAAATGTAAAAAAATTCAACTTTAAATTAATAACGAGATCATAAAACCATTTAAAGAGGGGAATAAGGTCTTCGAAGGCATGAGTGACTGCAAATGGACTTTTCTTGTCAATGGATGGCTTTCGCTTCACGTTTCTCGAGGTAAACATTCAATTACAATCTGTCTTAATGAAAAATGTAAAAAAATACAAGTTAAAATCAATAATAAGATTACAAAACCCTTTAAAGCGAGTAATAAGGCTTTATAAGCCATGAGTGACTATAAATGGACTTTTCTTGTCAATCGATCACTTTCACTTCATGTTTCCCAAGGCAAACATTTTATTACAATATGTTTTAATGAAAAATGTTAAAAAATTCAACTTTAAATTATTAACGAGATTATAAAACCATTTAAAGAGGGGAATAAGGTTTTCGAAGGCATGAGTGACTGCAAATGGACTTTTCTTGTCAATGGATGGCTTTCGCTTCATGTTTCCCGAGGTAAACATTCAATTACAATCTGTCTTAATGAAAAATGTAAAAAAATACAACTTAAAATCAATAATAAGATTATAAAACCCTTTAAAGCGAGTAATAATTCTTTAGATGCAATGAGTGAATATAAATAGACTTTTCTTGTCAATCAATCACTTTCACTTCACGTTTCCCAAGGCAAACATTCCACTTTAATCTGTTTTAATGAAAAATGTAAAAAAATTCAACTTTAAATTAATAACGAGATCATAAAACCATTTAAAGAGGGGAATAAGGTCTTCGAAGGCATGAGTGACTGCAAATGGACTTTTCTTGTCAATGGATGGCTTTCGCTTCACGTTTCTCGAGGTAAACATTCAATTACAATCTGTCTTAATGAAAAATGTAAAAAAATAAAACTTAAAATCAATAATAAGATTATAAAACCCTTTAAAGCGAGTAATAAGACTTTAGAAGCCATGAGTGACTATAAATGCACTTTTGTTGTCAATCGATCGCTTTCACCTCACGTTTGTCAAGGTAAACAGTCAATTTTAATCTGTTTTAATGAAAAATGTAAAAAAATTCAATTTAAAACGAATAACGAGATCATAAAACCATTTAAAGAGGGGAATAAGGCTTTCGAAGGCCTGAGCGACTGTAAATACACTTTTCTTGTCAATGGATGGCTTTCGCTTCACATTTCTCGAGGTAAACATTCAATTACAATCTGTCTTAATGAAAATTGTAAAAAAATACAAGTTAAAATCAATAATAAGATTACAAAACCCTTTAAAGCGAGTAATAAGGCTTTATAAGCCATTAGTGACTATAAATGAACTTTTCTTATCAATCGATCACTTTCACTTCACATTTCCCAAGGCAAACATTCCATTTTAATTTGTTTTACTAAAAAATTTAAAAAACTTCAACTTTAAATTAATAACGAGATCATAAAACCATTTAAAGAGCGGAATAACGCTTTCGATGGCATGAGTGACTGCAAATGGACTAATCTTGTCAATGGATGGCTTTCGCTTCACGTTTCCCGAGGTAAACATTCAATTACAATCTGTCTTAATGAAAAATGTAAAAAAATACAACTTAAAATCAATAATAAGATTATAAAACCCTTTGAGGCGAGTAATAAGGCTTTGGAAGCCATGAGTGACTATAAATGAACTTATTTTGTCAATGGATGGCTATCGCTTCATGTTTCCCAACACAAAAATTTAATTACAATATGTTTTAATGAAAAATGTAAAAAAATTCAACTTTAAATTAATAACGAGATTATAAAACCATTTAAAGAGGGGAATAAGGCTTTCGAAGGCATGAGTGACTGCAAATGGACTTTTCCTGTCAATGGATGGCTTTCTCTTCACGTTTCTCGAGGTAAACATTCAATTACAATCTGTCTTAATGAAAAATGTAAAAAAATACAACTCAAAATCAATAATAAGATTATAAAACCCTTTAAAGCGAGTAGTAATTCTTTAGATGCAATGAGTGAATATAAATGGACTTTTCTTGTCAATCAATCACTTTCACTTCACGTTTCCCAAGGCAAACATTCCACTTTAATCTGTTTTAATGAAAAATGTAAAAAAATTCAACTTTAAATTAATAACGAGATCATAAAACCATTTAAAGAGGGTAATAAGGCTTTCGAAGGCATGAGTGACTGCAAATGGACTTTTCTTGTCAATGGATGGCTTTCGCTTCACGTTTCTCGAGGTAAACATTCAATTACAATCTGTCTTAATGAAAAATGTAAAAAAATAAAACTTAAAATCAATAATAAGATTATAAAACCCTTTAAAGCGAGTAATAAGTCTTTATAAGCCATGAGTGACTATAAATGGACATTTGTTGTCAATCGATCGCTTTCACCTCACGTTTCTCAAGGTAAACAGTCAATTTTAATCTGTTTTAATGAAAAATGTAAAAAAATTCAATTTAAAACGAATAACGAGATCATAAAACCATTTAAAGAGGGGAATAAGTCTTTCGAAGGCATGAGCAACTGCAAATGGACTTTTCCTGTCAATGGATGGCTTTCTCTTGACGTTTCTCGAGGTAAACATTCAATTACAATCAGTCTTAATGAAAAATGTAAAAAAGTACAAGTTAAAATCAATAATAAGATTACAAAACCCTTTAAAGCGAGTAATAAGGCTTTATAAGCCATGAGTGACTATAAATGGACTTTTCTTGTCAATCGATCACTTTCACTTCTCATTTCCCAAGGCAAACATTCCATTTTAATTTGTTTTAATGAAAAATTTAAAAAACTTCAACTTTAAATTAATAACGAGATCATAAAACCATTCAAAGAGCAGAATAAGGCTTTCGATGGCATGAGTGACTGCAAATGGACTTTTCTTGACAATGGATGGCTTTCACTTCACGTTTCCAGAGGTAAACATTCAATTACAATCTGTCTTAACGAAAAATGTAAAAAAATACAACTTAAAATCAATAATAAGATTAGAAAACCCTTTAAAGCGAGTAATAAGGCTTTAGAAGCCATGAGTGACTATAAATGGACTTTTGTTGTCAATCGATCGCTTTCACCTCACGTTTCTTAAGGTAAACAGTCAATTTTAATCTGTTTCAATGAAAAATGTAAAAAAATTCAATTTAAAACGACTAACGAGATCATAAAACCATTTAAAGAGGGGAATAAGGCTTTCGAAGGCATGAGCGACTGCAAATGGACTTTTCTTGTCAATGGATGGCTTTCGCTTCACATTTCTCGAGGTAAACATTCAATTACAATCTGTCTTAATGAAAAATGTAAAAAAATACAAGTTAAAATCAATATTAAGATTGCAAAACCCTTTAAAGCAAGTAATAAGGCTTTATAAGTCATGAGTGACTATAAATGGACTTTTCTTGTCAATCGATCACTCTCACTTCATGTTTCCCAAGGCAAACATTTTATTACAATATGTTTTAATGAAAAATGTTAAAAAATTCAACTTTAAATTATTAACGAGATTATAAAACCATTTAAAGAGGGGAATAAGGTTTTCGAAGGCATGAGTGACTGCAAATGGACTTTTCTTTTCAATGGATGGCTTTCGCTTCACGTTTCCCGAGGTAAACATTCAATTACAATCTGTCTTAATGAAAAATGTAAAAAAATACAACTTAAAATCAATAATAAGATTATAAAACCCTTTAAAGCGAGTAATAATTCTTTAGATGCAATGAGTGAATATAAATGGACTTTTCTTGTCAATCGATCACTTTCACTTCCCGTTTCCCAAGGCAAACATTCCACTTTAATCTGTTTTAATGAAAAATGTAAAAAAATTCAACTTTAAATTAATAACGAGATCATAAAACCATTTAAAGAGGGGAATAAGGCTTTCGAAGGCATGAGTGACTGCAAATGGACTTTTCTTGTCAATGGATGGCTTTCGCTTCACGTTTCTCGAGGTAAACATTCAATTACAATCTGTCTTAATGAAAAATGTAAAAAAATAAAACTTAAAATCAATAATAAGATTACTAAACCCTTTAAAGCGAGTAATAAGGCTTTATAAGCCATTAGTGACTATAAATGAACTTTTCTTGTCAATCGATCACTTTCACTTCACATTTCCCAAGGCAAACATTCCATTTTAATTTGTTTTACTGAAAAATTTAAAAAACTTCAACTTTAAATTAATAACGAGATCATAAAACCATTGAAAGAGCGGAATAACGCTTTCGATGGCATGAGTGACTGCAAATGGACTTTTCTTGTCAATGGATGGCTTTCGCTTCACGTTTCCCGAGGTAAACATTCAATTACAATCTGTCTTAATGAAAAATGTAAAAAAATACAACTTAAAATCAATAATAAGATTATAAAACCCTTTGAGGCGAGTAATAAGGCTTTGGAAGCCATGAGTGACTATAAATGAACTTATTTTGTCAATGGATGGCTTTCGCTTCACGTTTCTCGAGGTAAACATTCAATTACAATCTGTCTTAATGAAAAATGTAAAAAAATAAAACTTAAAATCAATAATAAGATTATAAAACCCTTTAAAGCGAGTAATAAGGCTTTAGAAGCCATGAGTGACTATAAATGGACCTTTGTTGTCAATCGATCACTTTCACCTCACGTTTCTCAAGGTAAACAGTCAATTTTAATCTGTTTTAATGAAAAATGTAAAAAAATTCAATTTAAAACGAATAACGAGATCATAAAACCATTTAAATAGGGGAATAAGTCTTTCGAAGGCATGAGCGACTGCAAATGGACTTTTCTTGTCAATGGATGGCTTTCGCTTAACATTTCTCGAGGTAAACATTCAATTACAATCTGTCTTAATGAAAAATGTAAAAAAATACAAGTTAAAATCAATAATAAGATTACAAAACCCTTTAAAGCGAGTAATAAGGCTTTATAAGCCATGAGTGACTATAAATGGACTTTTCTTGTCAATCGATCACTTTCACTTCATGTTTCCCAAGGTAAACATTTTATTACAATATGTTTTAATGAAAAATGTTAAAAAATTCAACTTTAAATTAATAACGAGATTATAAAACCATTCAAAGTGGGGAATAAGGCTTTCGAAGGCATGCGTGACTGCAAATGGACTTTTCTTGGCAATGGATGGCTTTCGCTTGATGTTTCCCGAGGTAAACATTCAATTACAATCTGTCTTAATGAAAAATGTAAAAAAATACAACTCAAAATCAATAATAAGATTATAAAACCCTTTAAAGCGAGTAATAATTCTTTAGATGCAATGAGTGAATATAAATGGACTTTTCTTGTCAATCAATCACTTTCACTTCACGTTTCCCAAGGCAAACATTCCACTTTAATCTGTTTTAATGAAAAATGTAAAAAAATTCAACTTTAAATTAATAACGAGATTATAAAACCATTTATAGTGGGGAATAAGGCTTTCGAAGGCATGAGTGATTGCAGATGGACTTTTCTTTTCAATGGATGGCTTTCGCTTCACGTTTCTCGAGGTAAGCATTCAATTACAATCTGTCTTAATGAAAATTGTAAAAAAATACAAGTTAAAATCAATAATAAGATTACAAAACCCTTTAAAGCGAGTAATAAGGCTTTATAAGCCATGAGTGACTATAAATGGACCTTTGTTGTCAGTCGATCGCTTTCACCTCACGTTTCTCAAGGTAAACAGTCAATTTTAATCTGTTTTAATGAAAAATGTAAAAAAATTCAATTTAAAACGAATAACGAGAGCATAAAACCATTTAAATAGGGGAATAAGTCTTTCGAAAGCATGAGCGACTGCAAATGGACTTTTCTTGTCAATGGATGGCTTTCGCTTAACATTTCTCGAGGTAAACATTCAATTACAATCTGTCTTAATGAAAAATGTAAAAAAATACAAGTTAAAATCAATAATAAGATTACAAAACCCTTTAAAGCGAGTAATAAGGCTTTATAAGCCATGAGTGACTATAAATGGACTTTTCTTGTCAATCGATCACTTTCACTTCATGTTTCCCAAGGTAAACATTTTATTACAATATGTTTTAATGAAAAATGTTAAAAAATTCAACTTTAAATTAATAACGAGATTATAAAACAATTCAAAGAGGGGAATAAGGCTTTCGAAGGCATGAGTTACTGCAAATGGACTTTTCTTGGCAATGGATGCCTTTCGCTTCATGTTTCCCGAGGTAAACATTCAATTACAATCTGTCTTAATGAAAAATGTAAAGAAATACAAGTTAAAATCAATAATAAGATTATAAAACCCTTTGAGGCGAGTAATAATGCTTTTGAAGCTATGAGTGACTGTAAAGGAACTTATTTTGTCAATGGATGGCTTTCGCTTCATGTTTCCTAACGCAAACATTTAATTACAATATGTTTTAATGAAAAATGTAAAAAAATTCAACTTTAAATTAATAACGAGATTATAAAACCATTTAAAGTGTGGAATAAGCCTTTCGAAGGCATAAGTGACTGCAAATGGACTTTTCCTGTCAATGGATGGCTTTCTCTTCACGTTTCTCGAGGTAAATATTCAATTACAATCAGTCTTAATGAAAAATGTAAAAAAGTACAAGCTAAAATCAATAATAAGATTACAAAACCCTTTAAAGCGAGTAATAAGGCTTTATAAGCCATGAGTGACTATAAATGGACTTTTCTTGTCAATCGATCACTTTCGCTTCTCATTTCCCAAGGCAACCATTCCATTTTAATTTGTTTTAATGAAAAATTTAAAAAACTTCAACTTTAAATTAATAACGAGATCATAAAACCATTCAAAGAGCGGAATAAGGCTTTCGATGGCATGAGTGACTGCAAATGGACTTTTCTTGACAATGGATGGCTTTCGCTTCACGTTTCCGGAGGTAAACATTCAATTACAATCTGTCTTAACGAAAAATGTAAAAAAATACAACTTAAAATCAATAATAAGATTAGAAAACCCTTTAAAGCGAGTAATAAGGCTTTAGAAGCCATGAGTGACTATAAATGGACTTTTGTTGTCAATCGATCGCTTTCACCTCCCGTTTCTTAAGGTAAACAGTCAATTTTAATCTGTTTCAATGAAAACTGTAAAAAAATTCAATTTAAAACGACTAACGAGATCATAAAACCATTTAAAGAGGGGAATAAGGCTTTCGAAGGCATGAGCGACTGCAAATGGACTTTTCTTGTCAATGGATGGCTTTCGCTTCACATTTCTCGAGGTAAACATTCAATTACAATCTGTCTTAATGAAAAATGTAAAAAAATACAAGTTAAAATCAATAATAAGATTACAAAACCCTTTAAAGCAAGTAATAAGGCTTTATAAGTCATGAGTGACTATAAATGGACTTTTCTTGTCAATCGATCACTCTCACTTCATGTTTCCCAAGGAAAACATTTTATTACAATATGTTTTAATGAAAAATGTTAAAAAATTCAACTTTAAATTATTAACGAGATTATAAAACCATTTAAAGAGGGGAATAAGGTTTTCGAAGGCATGAGTGACTGCAAATGGACTTTTCTTGTCAATGGATGGCTTTCGCTTCACGTTTCTCGAGGTAAACATTCAATTACAATCTGTCTTAATGAAAAATGTAAAAAAATACAACTTAAAATCAATAATAAGATTAGAAAACCCTTTAAAGCGAGTAATAAGGCTTTAGATGCCATGAGTTACAATAAATGGACTTTTCTTGTCAATCGATCACTTTCACTTCACGTTTCCCAAGGGAAACATTTAATTACAATATGTTTTAATGAAAAATATGAAAAATTTCAACTTTAAATTAATAACGAGATTATAAAACCATTTATAGAGGGGAATAAGGCTTTCGAAGGCATGAGTGATTGCAAATGGACTTTTCTTTTCAATGGATGGCTTTCGCTTCACGTTTCTCGAGGTAAGCATTCAATTACAATCTTTCTTAATGAAAATTGTAAAAAAATACAAGTTAAAATCAATAATAAGATTACAAAACCCTTTAAAGCGAGTAATAAGGCTTTATAAGCCATGAGTGACTATAAATGGACCTTTGTTGTCAATCGATCGCTTTCACCTCACGTTTCTCAAGGTAAACAGTCAATTTTAATCTATTTTAATGAAAAATGTAAAAAAATTCAATTTAAAACGAATAACGAGATCATAAAACCATTTAAATAGGGGAATAAGTCTTTCGAAGGCATGAGCGACTACAAATGGAATTTTCTTGTCAATGGATGGCTTTCGCTTAACATTTCTCGAGGTAAACATTCAATTACAATCTGTCTTAATGAAAAATGTAAAAAAATACAAGTTAAAATCAATAATAAGATTACAAAACCCTTTAAAGCGAGTAATAAGGCTTTATAAGCCATGAGTGACTATAAATGGACTTTTCTTGTCAATCGATCACTTTCACTTCATGTTTCCCAAGGCAAACATTTTATTACAACATATTTTAATGAAAAATGTTAAAAAATTCAACTTTAAATTAATAACGAGATTATAAAACAATTCAAAGAGGGGAATAAGGCTTTCGAACGCATGAGTGACTGCAAATGGACTTTTCTTGGCAATGGATGGCTTTCGCTTCATGTTTCCCGAGGTAAACATTCAATTACAATCTGTCTTAATGAAAAATGTAAAGAAATACAAGTTAAAATCAATAATAAGATTATAAAACCCTTTGAGGCGAGTAATAATGCTTTTGAAGCTATGAGTGACTGTAAATGAACTTATTTTGTTAATGGATGGCTTTCGCTTCATGTTTCCCAACGCAAACATTTAATTACAATATGTTTTAATGAAAAATGTAAAAAAATTCAACTTTAAATTAATAACGAGATTATAAAACCATTTAAAGAGGGGAATAAGCGTTTCGAAGGCATAAGTGACTGCAAATGGACTTTTCCTGTCAATGGATGGCTTTCTCTTCACGTTTCTCGAGGTAAACATTCAATTACAATCAGTCTTAATGAAAAATGTAAAAAAATACAAGTTAAAATCAATAATAAGATTACAAAACCCTTTAAAGCGAGTAATAAGGCTTTATAAGCCATGAGTGACTATAAATGGACTTTTCTTGTCAGTCGATTACTTTCACTTCTCATTTCCCAAGGCAAACATTCCATTTTAATTTGTTTTAATGAAAAATTTAAAAAACTTCAACTTTAAATTAATAACGAGATCATAAAACCATTCAAAGAGCGGAATAAGGCTTTCGATGGTATGAGTGACTGCAAATGGACTTTTCTTGACAATGGATGGCTTTCGCTTCACGTTTCCCGAGGTAAACATTCAATTACAATCTGTCTTAACGAAAAATGTAAAAAAATACAACTTAAAATCAATAATAAGATTATAAAACCCTTTAAAGCGAGTAATAATTCTTTAGATGCAATGAGTGAATATAAATGGACTTTTCTTGTCAATTGATCACTTTACTTCACGTTTCACAAGGCAAACATTCCACTTTAAACTGTTTTAATGAAAAATTTAAAAAACTTCAACTTTAAATTAATAACGAGATCATAAAACCATTCAAAGAGCGGAATAAGGCTTTCGATGGCATGAGTGACTGCAAATGGACTTTTCTTGACAATGGATGGCTTTCGCTTCACGTTTCCGGAGGTAAACATTCAATTACAATCTGTCTTAACGAAAAATGTAAAAAAATACAACTTAAAATCAATAATAAGATTATAAAACCCTTTAAAGCGAGTAATAAGACTTTACAAGCCATGAGTGACTATAAATGCACTTTTGTTGTCAATCGATCGCTTTCACCTCACGTTTGTCAAGGTAAACATTTTATTACAATATGTTTTAATGAAAAATGTTAAAAAATTCAACTTTAAATTAATAACGAGATTATAAAACCATTCAAAGAGGGGAATAAGGCTTTCGAAGGCATGAGTGACTGCAAATGGACTTTTCTTGGCAATGGATGGCTTTCGGTTCATGTTTCTCGAGGTAAACATTCAATTACAATCTGTCTTAATGAAAAATGTAAAAAAATACAAGTTAAAATCAATAATAAGATTACAAAACCCTTTAAAGCGAGTAATAAGGCTTTAAAAGCCATGAGTGACTATAAATGGACCTTTGTTGTCAATCGATCGCTTTCACCTCACGTTTCTTAAGGTAAACAGTCAATTTTAATCTGTTTCAATGAAAAATGTAAAAAAATTCAATTTAAAACGACTAACGAGATCATAAAACCATTTAAAGAGGGGAATAAGGCTTTCGAAGGCATGAGTGACTGCAAATGGACTTTTCTTGTCAATGGATGGCTTTCTCTTCACGTTTCTCGAGGTAAACATTCAATTACAATCAGTCTTAATGAAAAATGTAAAAAAGTAGAAGTTAAAATCAATAATAAGATTACAAAACCCTTTAAAGCGAGTAATAAGGCTTTATAAGCCATGAGTGACTATAAGTGGACTTTTCTTGTCAATCGATCACTTTCACTTCTCATTTCCCAAGGCAAACATTCCATTTTAATTTGTTTTAATGAAAAATTTAAAAAACTTCAACTTTAAATTAATAACAAGATCATAAAACCATTCAAAGAGCGGAATAAGGCTTTCGATGGCATGAGTGACTGCAAATGGACTTTTCTTGACAATGGATGGCTTTCGCTTCACGTTTCCGGAGGTAAACATTCAATTACAATCTGTCTTAACGAAAAATGTAAAAAAATACAACTTAAAATCAATAATAAGATTAGAAAACCCTTTAAAGCGAGTAATAAGGCTTTAGAAGCCATGAGTGACTATAAATGGACTTTTGTTGTCAATCGATCGCTTTCACCTCACGTTTCTTAAGGTAAACAGTCAATTTTAATCTGTTTCAATGAAAAATGTAAAAAAATTCAATTTAAAACGACTAACGAGATCATAAAACCATTTAAAGAGGGGAATAAGGCTTTCGAAGGCATGAGCGACTGCAAATGGACTTTTCTTGTCAATGGATGGCTTTCGCTTCACATTTCTCGAGGTAAACATTCAATTACAATCTGTCTTAATGAAAAATGTAAAAAAATACAAGTTAAAATCAATATTAAGATTGCAAAACCCTTTAAAGCAAGTAATAAGGCTTTATAAGTCATGAGTGACTATAAATGGACTTTTCTTGTCAATCGATCACTCTCACTTCATGTTTCCCAAGGCAAACATTTTATTACAATATGTTTTAATGAAAAATGTTAAAAAATTCAACTTTAAATTATTAACGAGATTATAAAACCATTTAAAGAGGGGAATAAGGTTTTCGAAGGCATGAGTGACTGCAAATAGACTTTTCTTTTCAATGGATGGCTTTCGCTTCACGTTTCCCGAGGTAAACATTCAATTACAATCTGTCTTAATGAAAAATGTAAAAAAATACAACTTAAAATCAATAATAAGATTATAAAACCCTTTAAAGCGAGTAATAATTCTTTAGATGCAATGAGTGAATATAAATGGACTTTTCTTGTCAATCGATCACTTTCACTTCCCGTTTCCCAAGGCAAACATTCCACTTTAATCTGTTTTAATGAAAAATGTAAAAAAATTCAACTTTAAATTAATAACGAGATCATAAAACCATTTAAAGAGGGGAATAAGGCTTTCGAAGGCATGAGTGACTGCAAATGGACTTTTCTTGTCAATGGATGGCTTTCGCTTCACGTTTCTCGAGGTAAACATTCAATTACAATCTGTCTTAATGAAAAATGTAAAAAAATAAAACTTAAAATCAATAATAAGATTACTAAACCCTTTAAAGCGAGTAATAAGGCTTTATAAGCCATTAGTGACTATAAATGAACTTTTCTTGTCAATCGATCACTTTCACTTCACATTTCCCAAGGCAAACATTCCATTTTAATTTGTTTTACTGAAAAATTTAAAAAACTTCAACTTTAAATTAATAACGAGATCATAAAACCATTGAAAGAGCGGAATAACGCTTTCGATGGCATGAGTGACTGCAAATGGACTTTTCTTGTCAATGGATGGCTTTCGCTTCACGTTTCCCGAGGTAAACATTCAATTACAATCTGTCTTAATGAAAAATGTAAAAAAATACAACTTAAAATCAATAATAAGATTATAAAACCCTTTGAGGCGAGTAATAAGGCTTTGGAAGCCATGAGTGACTATAAATGAACTTATTTTGTCAATGGATGGCTTTCGCTTCACGTTTCTCGAGGTAAACATTCAATTACAATCTGTCTTAATGAAAAATGTAAAAAAATAAAACTTAAAATCAATAATAAGATTATAAAACCCTTTAAAGCGAGTAATAAGGCTTTAGAAGCCATGAGTGACTATAAATGGACCTTTGTTGTCAATCGATCACTTTCACCTCACGTTTCTCAAGGTAAACAGTCAATTTTAATCTGTTTTAATGAAAAATGTAAAAAAATTCAATTTAAAACGAATAACGAGATCATAAAACCATTTAAATAGGGGAATAAGTCTTTCGAAGGCATGAGCGACTGCAAATGGACTTTTCTTGTCAATGGATGGCTTTCGCTTAACATTTCTCGAGGTAAACATTCAATTACAATCTGTCTTAATGAAAAATGTAAAAAAATACAAGTTAAAATCAATAATAAGATTACAAAACCCTTTAAAGCGAGTAATAAGGCTTTATAAGCCATGAGTGACTATAAATGGACTTTTCTTGTCAATCGATCACTTTCACTTCATGTTTCCCAAGGTAAACATTTTATTACAATATGTTTTAATGAAAAATGTTAAAAAATTCAACTTTAAATTAATAACGAGATTATAAAACCATTCAAAGTGGGGAATAAGGCTTTCGAAGGCATGCGTGACTGCAAATGGACTTTTCTTGGCAATGGATGGCTTTCGCTTGATGTTTCCCGAGGTAAACATTCAATTACAATCTGTCTTAATGAAAAATGTAAAAAAATACAACTCAAAATCAATAATAAGATTATAAAACCCTTTAAAGCGAGTAATAATTCTTTAGATGCAATGAGTGAATATAAATGGACTTTTCTTGTCAATCAATCACTTTCACTTCACGTTTCCCAAGGCAAACATTCCACTTTAATCTGTTTTAATGAAAAATGTAAAAAAATTCAACTTTAAATTAATAACGAGATTATAAAACCATTTATAGTGGGGAATAAGGCTTTCGAAGGCATGAGTGATTGCAGATGGACTTTTCTTTTCAATGGATGGCTTTCGCTTCACGTTTCTCGACGTAAGCATTCAATTACAATCTGTCTTAATGAAAATTGTAAAAAAATACAAGTTAAAATCAATAATAAGATTACAAAACCCTTTAAAGCGAGTAATAAGGCTTTATAAGCCATGAGTGACTATAAATGGACCTTTGTTGTCAGTCGATCGCTTTCACCTCACGTTTCTCAAGGTAAACAGTCAATTTTAATCTGTTTTAATGAAAAATGTAAAAAAATTCAATTTAAAACGAATAACGAGAGCATAAAACCATTTAAATAGGGGAATAAGTCTTTCGAAAGCATGAGCGACTGCAAATGGACTTTTCTTGTCAATGGATGGCTTTCGCTTAACATTTCTCGAGGTAAACATTCAATTACAATCTGTCTTAATGAAAAATGTAAAAAAATACAAGTTAAAATCAATAATAAGATTACAAAACCCTTTAAAGCGAGTAATAAGGCTTTATAAGCCATGAGTGACTATAAATGGACTTTTCTTGTCAATCGATCACTTTCACTTCATGTTTCCCAAGGTAAACATTTTATTACAATATGTTTTAATGAAAAATGTTAAAAAATTCAACTTTAAATTAATAACGAGATTATAAAACAATTCAAAGAGGGGAATAAGGCTTTCGAAGGCATGAGTGACTGCAAATGGACTTTTCTTGGCAATGGATGCCTTTCGCTTCATGTTTCCCGAGGTAAACATTCAATTACAATCTGTCTTAATGAAAAATGTAAAGAAATACAAGTTAAAATCAATAATAAGATTATAAAACCCTTTGAGGCGAGTAATAATGCTTTTGAAGCTATGAGTGACTGTAAAGGAACTTATTTTGTCAATGGGTGGCTTTCGCTTCATGTTTCCTAACGCAAACATTTAATTACAATATGTTTTAATGAAAAATGTAAAAAAATTCAACTTTAAATTAATAACGAGATTATAAAACCATTTAAAGTGTGGAATAAGCCTTTCGAAGGCATAAGTGACTGCAAATGGACTTTTCCTGTCAATGGATGGCTTTCTCTTCACGTTTCTCGAGGTAAATATTCAATTACAATCAGTCTTAATGAAAAATGTAAAAAAGTACAAGCTAAAATCAATAATAAGATTACAAAACCCTTTAAAGCGAGTAATAAGGCTTTATAAGCCATGAGTGACTATAAATGGACTTTTCTTGTCAATCGATCACTTTCGCTTCTCATTTCCCAAGGCAACCATTCCATTTTAATTTGTTTTAATGAAAAATTTAAAAAACTTCAACTTTAAATTAATAACGAGATCATAAAACCATTCAAAGAGCGGAATAAGGCTTTCGATGGCATGAGTGACTGCAAATGGACTTTTCTTGACAATGGATGGCTTTCGCTTCACGTTTCCGGAGGTAAACATTCAATTACAATCTGTCTTAACGAAAAATGTAAAAAAATACAACTTAAAATCAATAATAAGATTAGAAAACCCTTTAAAGCGAGTAATAAGGCTTTAGAAGCCATGAGTGACTATAAATGGACTTTTGTTGTCAATCGATCGCTTTCACCTCCCGTTTCTTAAGGTAAACAGTCAATTTTAATCTGTTTCAATGAAAACTGTAAAAAAATTCAATTTAAAACGACTAACGAGATCATAAAACCATTTAAAGAGGGGAATAAGGCTTTCGAAGGCATGAGCGACTGCAAATGGACTTTTCTTGTCAATGGATGGCTTTCGCTTCACATTTCTCGAGGTAAACATTCAATTACAATCTGTCTTAATGAAAAATGTAAAAAAATACAAGTTAAAATCAATAATAAGATTACAAAACCCTTTAAAGCAAGTAATAAGGCTTTATAAGTCATGAGTGACTATAAATGGACTTTTCTTGTCAATCGATCACTCTCACTTCATGTTTCCCAAGGAAAACATTTTATTACAATATGTTTTAATGAAAAATGTTAAAAAATTCAACTTTAAATTATTAACGAGATTATAAAACCATTTAAAGAGGGGAATAAGGTTTTCGAAGGCATGAGTGACTGCAAATGGACTTTTCTTGTCAATGGATGGCTTTCGCTTCACGTTTCTCGAGGTAAACATTCAATTACAATCTGTCTTAATGAAAAATGTAAAAAAATACAACTTAAAATCAATAATAAGATTAGAAAACCCTTTAAAGCGAGTAATAAGGCTTTAGATGCCATGAGTTACAATAAATGGACTTTTCTTGTCAATCGATCACTTTCACTTCACGTTTCCCAAGGGAAACATTTAATTACAATATGTTTTAATGAAAAATATGAAAAATTTCAACTTTAAATTAATAACGAGATTATAAAACCATTTATAGAGGGGAATAAGGCTTTCGAAGGCATGAGTGATTGCAAATGGACTTTTCTTTTCAATGGATGGCTTTCGCTTCACGTTTCTCGAGGTAAGCATTCAATTACAATCTTTCTTAATGAAAATTGTAAAAAAATACAAGTTAAAATCAATAATAAGATTACAAAACCCTTTAAAGCGAGTAATAAGGCTTTATAAGCCATGAGTGACTATAAATGGACCTTTGTTGTCAATCGATCGCTTTCACCTCACGTTTCTCAAGGTAAACAGTCAATTTTAATCTATTTTAATGAAAAATGTAAAAAAATTCAATTTAAAACGAATAACGAGATCATAAAACCATTTAAATAGGGGAATAAGTCTTTCGAAGGCATGAGCGACTACAAATGGAATTTTCTTGTCAATGGATGGCTTTCGCTTAACATTTCTCGAGGTAAACATTCAATTACAATCTGTCTTAATGAAAAATGTAAAAAAATACAAGTTAAAATCAATAATAAGATTACAAAACCCTTTAAAGCGAGTAATAAGGCTTTATAAGCCATGAGTGACTATAAATGGACTTTTCTTGTCAATCGATCACTTTCACTTCATGTTTCCCAAGGCAAACATTTTATTACAACATATTTTAATGAAAAATGTTAAAAAATTCAACTTTAAATTAATAACGAGATTATAAAACAATTCAAAGAGGGGAATAAGGCTTTCGAACGCATGAGTGACTGCAAATGGACTTTTCTTGGCAATGGATGGCTTTCGCTTCATGTTTCCCGAGGTAAACATTCAATTACAATCTGTCTTAATGAAAAATGTAAAGAAATACAAGTTAAAATCAATAATAAGATTATAAAACCCTTTGAGGCGAGTAATAATGCTTTTGAAGCTATGAGTGACTGTAAATGAACTTATTTTGTTAATGGATGGCTTTCGCTTCATGTTTCCCAACGCAAACATTTAATTACAATATGTTTTAATGAAAAATGTAAAAAAATTCAACTTTAAATTAATAACGAGATTATAAAACCATTTAAAGAGGGGAATAAGCGTTTCGAAGGCATAAGTGACTGCAAATGGACTTTTCCTGTCAATGGATGGCTTTCTCTTCACGTTTCTCGAGGTAAACATTCAATTACAATCAGTCTTAATGAAAAATGTAAAAAAATACAAGTTAAAATCAATAATAAGATTACAAAACCCTTTAAAGCGAGTAATAAGGCTTTATAAGCCATGAGTGACTATAAATGGACTTTTCTTGTCAGTCGATTACTTTCACTTCTCATTTCCCAAGGCAAACATTCCATTTTAATTTGTTTTAATGAAAAATTTAAAAAACTTCAACTTTAAATTAATAACGAGATCATAAAACCATTCAAAGAGCGGAATAAGGCTTTCGATGGTATGAGTGACTGCAAATGGACTTTTCTTGACAATGGATGGCTTTCGCTTCACGTTTCCCGAGGTAAACATTCAATTACAATCTGTCTTAACGAAAAATGTAAAAAAATACAACTTAAAATCAATAATAAGATTATAAAACCCTTTAAAGCGAGTAATAATTCTTTAGATGCAATGAGTGAATATAAATGGACTTTTCTTGTCAATCGATCACTTTACTTCACGTTTCACAAGGCAAACATTCCACTTTAAACTGTTTTAATGAAAAATTTAAAAAACTTCAACTTTAAATTAATAACGAGATCATAAAACCATTCAAAGAGCGGAATAAGGCTTTCGATGGCATGAGTGACTGCAAATGGACTTTTCTTGACAATGGATGGCTTTCGCTTCACGTTTCCGGAGGTAAACATTCAATTACAATCTGTCTTAACGAAAAATGTAAAAAAATACAACTTAAAATCAATAATAAGATTATAAAACCCTTTAAAGCGAGTAATAAGACTTTACAAGCCATGAGTGACTATAAATGCACTTTTGTTGTCAATCGATCGCTTTCACCTCACGTTTGTCAAGGTAAACATTTTATTACAATATGTTTTAATGAAAAATGTTAAAAAATTCAACTTTAAATTAATAACGAGATTATAAAACCATTCAAAGAGGGATATAAGGCTTTCGAAGGCATGAGTGACTGCAAATGGACTTTTCTTGGCAATGGATGGCTTTCGGTTCATGTTTCTCGAGGTAAACATTCAATTACAATCTGTCTTAATGAAAAATGTAAAAAAATACAAGTTAAAATCAATAATAAGATTACAAAACCCTTTAAAGCGAGTAATAAGGCTTTAAAAGCCATGAGTGACTATAAATGGACCTTTGTTGTCAATCGATCGCTTTCACCTCACGTTTCTTAAGGTAAACAGTCAATTTTAATCTGTTTCAATGAAAAATGTAAAAAAATTCAATTTAAAACGACTAACGAGATCATAAAACCATTTAAAGAGGGGAATAAGGCTTTCGAAGGCATGAGTGACTGCAAATGGACTTTTCTTGTCAATGGATGGCTTTCTCTTCACGTTTCTCGAGGTAAACATTCAATTACAATCAGTCTTAATGAAAAATGTAAAAAAGTAGAAGTTAAAATCAATAATAAGATTACAAAACCCTTTAAAGCGAGTAATAAGGCTTTATAAGCCATGAGTGACTATAAGTGGACTTTTCTTGTCAATCGATCACTTTCACTTCTCATTTCCCAAGGCAAACATTCCATTTTAATTTGTTTTAATGAAAAATTTAAAAAACTTCAACTTTAAATTAATAACAAGATCATAAAACCATTCAAAGAGCGGAATAAGGCTTTCGATGGCATGAGTGACTGCAAATGGACTTTTCTTGACAATGGATGGCTTTCGCTTCACGTTTCCGGAGGTAAACATTCAATTACAATCTGTCTTAACGAAAAATGTAAAAAAATACAACTTAAAATCAATAATAAGATTAGAAAACCCTTTAGAGCGAGTAATAAGGCTTTAGAAGCCATGAGTGACTATAAATGGACTTTTGTTGTCAATCGATCGCTTTCACCTCACGTTTCTTAAGGTAAACAGTCAATTTTAATCTGTTTCAATGAAAAATGTAAAAAAATTCAATTTAAAACGACTAACGAGATCATAAAACCATTTAAAGAGGGGAATAAGGCTTTCGAAGGCATGAGCGACTGCAAATGGACTTTTCTTGTCAATGGATGGCTTTCGCTTCACATTTCTCGAGGTAAACATTCAATTACAATCTGTCTTAATGAAAAATGTAAAAAAATACAAGTTAAAATCAATAATAAGATTACAAAACCATTTAAAGCAAGTAATAAGGCTTTATAAGTCATGAGTGACTATAAATGGACTTTTCTTGTCAATCGATCACTCTCACTTCATGTTTCCCAAGGCAAACATTTTATTACAATATGTTTTAATGAAAAATGTTAAAAAATTCAACTTTAAATTATTAACGAGATTATAAAACCATTTAAAGAGGGGAATAAGGTTTTCGAAGGCATGAGTGACTGCAAATGGACTTTTCTTGTCAATGGATGGCTTTCGCTTCACGTTTCTCGAGGTAAACATTCAATTATAATCTGTCTTAATGAAAAATGTAAAAAAATACAACTTAAAATCAATAATAAGATTAGAAAACCCTTTAAAGCGAGTAATAAGGCTCTAGATGCCATGAGTGACAATAAATGGACTTTTCTTGTCAATCGATCACTTTCACTTCACGTTTCCCAAGGCAAACATTTAATTACAATATGTTTTAATGAAAAATATGAAAAATTTCAACTTTAAATTAATAACGAGATTATAAAACCATTTATAGTGGGGAATAAGGCTTTCGAAGGCATGAGTGATTGCAAATGGACTTTTCTTTTCAATGGATAGCTTTTGCTTCATGTTTCTCGAGGTAAGCATTCAATTACAATCTGTCTTAATGAAAATTGTAAAAAAATACAAGTTAAAATCAATAATAAGATTACAAAACCCTTTAAAGCGAGTAATAAGGCTTTATAAGCCATGAGTGACTATAAATGGACCTTTGTTGTCAATCGATCGCTTTCACCTCACGTTTCTCAAGGTAAACAGTCAATTTTAATCTATTTTAATGAAAAATGTAAAAAAATTCAATTTAAAACGAATAACGAGATCATAAAACCATTTAAATAGGGGAATAAGTCTTTCGAAGGCATGAGCGACTGCAAATGGACTTTTCTTGTCAATGGATGGCTTTCGCTTAACATTTCTCGAGGTAAACATTCAATTACAATCTGTCTTAATGAAAAATGTAAAAAAAATACAAGTTAAAATCAATAATAAGATTACAAAACCCTTTAAAGCGAGTAATAAGGCTTTATAAGCCATGAGTGACTATAAATGGACTTTTCTTGTCGATCGATCACTTTCACTTCATGTTTCCCAAGGCAAACATTTTATTACAATATGTTTTAATGAAAAATGTTAAAAAATTCAACTTTAAATTAATAACGAGATTATAAAACAATTCAAAGAGGGGAATAAGGCTTTCGAAGGCATGAGTGACTGCAAATGGACTTTTCTTGGCAATGGATGCCTTTCGCTTCATGTTTCCCTAGGTAAACATTCAATTACAATCTGTCTTAATGAAAAATGTAAAAAAATACAAGTTAAAATCAATAATAAGATTATAAAACCCTTTGAGGCGAGTAATAATGCTTTTGAAGCTATGAGTGACTGTAAATGAACTTATTTTGTCAATGGATGGCTTTCGCTTCATGTTTCCCAACGCAAACATTTAATTACAATATGTTTAATGAAAAATGTAAAAAAATTCAACTTTAAATTAATAACGAGATTATAAAACCATTTAAAGAGGGGAATAAGCCTTTCGAAGGCATAAGTGACTGCAAATGGACTTTTTCTGTCAATGGATGGCTTTCTCTTCACGTTTCTCGAGGTAAACATTCAATTACAATCAGTCTTAATGAAAAGTGTAAAAAAGTACAAGTTAAAATCAATAATAAGATTTTAAAACCCTTTAAAGCGAGTAATAAGGCTTTATAAGCCATGAGTGACTATAAATGGACTTTTCTTGTCAATCGATCACTTTCACTTCTCATTTCCCAAGGCAAACATTCCATTTTAATTTGTTTTAGTGAAAAATTTAAAAAACTTCAACTTTAAATTAATAACGAGATCATAAAACCATTCAAAGAGCGGAATAAGGCTTTCGATGGCATGAGTGACTGCAAATGGACTTTTCTTGACAATGGATGGCTTTCGCTTCACGTTTCCGGAGGTAAACATTCAATTACAATCTGTCTTAACGAAAAATGTAAAAAAATACAACTTAAAATCAATAATAAGTTTAGAAAACCCTTTAAAGCGAGTAATAAGGCTTTAGAAGCCATGAGTGACTATAAATGGACTTTTGTTGTCAATCGATCACTTTCACCTCACGTTTCTTAAGGTAAACAGTCAATTTTAATCTGTTTCAATGAAAAATGTAAAAAAATTCAATTTAAAACTACTAACGAGATCATAAAACCATTTAAAGAGGGGAATAAGGCTTTCGAAGGCATGAGCGACTGCAAATGGACTTTTCTTGTCAATGGATGGCTTTCGCTTCACATTTCTCGAGGTAAACATTCAATTACAATCTGTCTTAATGAAAAATGTAAAAAAATACAAGTTAAAATCAATAATAAGATTACAAAACCCTTTAAAGCAAGTAATAAGGCTTTATAAGTCATGAGTGACTATAAATGGACTTTTCTTGTCAATCGATCACTCTCACTTCATGTTTCCCAAGGCAAACATTTTATTACAATATGTTTTAATGAAAAATGTTAAAAAATTCAACTTTAAATTATTTACGAGATTATAAAACCATTTAAAGAGGGGAATAAGGTTTTCGAAGGCATGAGTGACTGCAAATGCACTTTTCTTGTCAATGGATGGCTTTCGCTTCACGTTTCTCGAGGTAAACATTCAATTACAATCTGTCTTAATGAAAAATGTAAAAAAATACGACTTAAAATCAATAATAAGATTAGAAAACCCTTTAAAGCGAGTAATAAGGCTTTAGATGCCATCAGTGACAATAAATTGACTTTTCTTGTCAATCGATCACTTTCACTTCACGTTTCCCAAGGCAAACATTTAATTACAATATGTTTTAATGAAAAATATGAAAAATTTCAACTTTAAATTAATAACGAGATTATAAAACCATTTATAGAGGGGAATAAGGCTTTCGAAGGCATGAGTGTTTGCAAATGGACTTTTCTTTTCAATGGATGGCTTTCGCTTCACGTTTCTCGAGGTAAGCATTCAATTACAATCTGTCTTAATGAAAATTGTAAAAAAATACAAGTTAAAATCAATAATAAGATTACAAAACCCTTTAAAGCGAGTAATAAGGCTTTATAAGCCATGAGTGACTATAAATGGACCTTTGTTGTCAATCGATCGCTTTCACCTCACGTTTCTCAAGGTAAACAGTCAATTTTAATCTATTTTAATGAAAAATGTAAAAAAATTCAATTTAAAACGAATAACGAGATCATAAAACCATTTAAATAGGGAATAAGTCTTTCGAAGGCATGAGCGACTGCAAATGGACTTTTCTTGTCAATGGATGGCTTTCGCTTAACATTTCTCCAGGTCAACATTCAATTACAATCTGTCTTAATGAAAAATGTAAAAAAATACAAGTTAAAATCAATAATAAGATTACAAAACCCTTTAAAGCGAGTAATAAGGCTTTATAAGCCATGAGTGACTATAAATGGACTTTTCTTGTCAATCGATCACTTTCACTTCATGTTTCCCAAGGCAAACATTTTATTACAATATGTTTTAATGAAAAATGTTAAAAAATTCAACTTTAAATTAATAACGAGATTATAAAACAATTCAAAGAGGGGAATAAGGCTTTCGAAGGCATGAGTGACTGCAAATGGACTTTTCTTGGCAATGGATGCCTTTCGCTTCATGTTTCCCTAGGTAAACATTCAATTACAATCTGTCTTAATGAAAAATGTAAAAAAATACAAGTTAAAATCAATAATAAGATTATAAAACCCTTTGAGGCGAGTAATAATGCTTTTGAAGCTATGAGTGACTGTAAATGAACTTATTTTGTCAATGGATGGCTTTCGCTTCATGTTTCCCAACGCAAACATTTAATTACAATATGTTTAATGAAAAATGTAAAAAAATTCAACTTTAAATTAATAACGAGATTATAAAACCATTTAAAGAGGGGAATAAGCCTTTCGAAGGCATAAGTGACTGCAAATGGACTTTTTCTGTCAATGGATGGCTTTCTCTTCACGTTTCTCGAGGTAAACATTCAATTACAATCAGTCTTAATGAAAAGTGTAAAAAAGTACAAGTTAAAATCAATAATAAGATTTTAAAACCCTTTAAAGCGAGTAATAAGGCTTTATAAGCCATGAGTGACTATAAATGGACTTTTCTTGTCAATCGATCACTTTCACTTCTCATTTCCCAAGGCAAACATTCCATTTTAATTTGTTTTAGTGAAAAATTTAAAAAACTTCAACTTTAAATTAATAACGAGATCATAAAACCATTCAAAGAGCGGAATAAGGCTTTCGATGGCATGAGTGACTGCAAATGGACTTTTCTTGACAATGGATGGCTTTCGCTTCACGTTTCCGGAGGTAAACATTCAATTACAATCTGTCTTAACGAAAAATGTAAAAAAATACAACTTAAAATCAATAATAAGTTTAGAAAACCCTTTAAAGCGAGTAATAAGGCTTTAGAAGCCATGAGTGACTATAAATGGACTTTTGTTGTCAATCGATCACTTTCACCTCACGTTTCTTAAGGTAAACAGTCAATTTTAATCTGTTTCAATGAAAAATGTAAAAAAATTCAATTTAAAACTACTAACGAGATCATAAAACCATTTAAAGAGGGGAATAAGGCTTTCGAAGGCATGAGCGACTGCAAATGGACTTTTCTTGTCAATGGATGGCTTTCGCTTCACATTTCTCGAGGTAAACATTCAATTACAATCTGTCTTAATGAAAAATGTAAAAAAATACAAGTTAAAATCAATAATAAGATTACAAAACCCTTTAAAGCAAGTAATAAGGCTTTATAAGTCATGAGTGACTATAAATGGACTTTTCTTGTCAATCGATCACTCTCACTTCATGTTTCCCAAGGCAAACATTTTATTACAATATGTTTTAATGAAAAATGTTAAAAAATTCAACTTTAAATTATTTACGAGATTATAAAACCATTTAAAGAGGGGAATAAGGTTTTCGAAGGCATGAGTGACTGCAAATGCACTTTTCTTGTCAATGGATGGCTTTCGCTTCACGTTTCTCGAGGTAAACATTCAATTACAATCTGTCTTAATGAAAAATGTAAAAAAATACGACTTAAAATCAATAATAAGATTAGAAAACCCTTTAAAGCGAGTAATAAGGCTTTAGATGCCATCAGTGACAATAAATTGACTTTTCTTGTCAATTGATCACTTTCACTTCACGTTTCCCAAGGCAAACATTTAATTACAATATGTTTTAATGAAAAATATGAAAAATTTCAACTTTAAATTAATAACGAGATTATAAAACCATTTATATAGGGGAATAAGGCTTTCGAAGGCATGAGTGTTTGCAAATGGACTTTTCTTTTCAATGGATGGCTTTCGCTTCACGTTTCTCGAGGTAAGCATTCAATTACAATCTGTCTTAATGAAAATTGTAAAAAAATACAAGTTAAAATCAATAATAAGATTACAAAACCCTTTAAAGCGAGTAATAAGGCTTTATAAGCCATGAGTGACTATAAATGGACCTTTGTTGTCAATCGATCGCTTTCACCTCACGTTTCTCAAGGTAAACAGTCAATTTTAATCTATTTTAATGAAAAATGTAAAAAAATTCAATTTAAAACGAATAACGAGATCATAAAACCATTTAAATAGGGAATAAGTCTTTCGAAGGCATGAGCGACTGCAAATGGACTTTTCTTGTCAATGGATGGCTTTCGCTTAACATTTCTCCAGGTCAACATTCAATTACAATCTGTCTTAATGAAAAATGTAAAAAAATACAAGTTAAAATCAATAATAAGATTACAAAACCCTTTAAAGCGAGTAATAAGGCTTTATAAGCCATGAGTGACTATAAATGGACTTTTCTTGTCAATCGATCACTTTCACTTCATGTTTCCCAAGGCAAACATTTTATTACAATATGTTTTAATGAAAAATGTTAAAAAATTCAACTTTAAATTAATAACGAGATTATAAAACCATTCAAAGAGGGGAATAAGGCTTTCGAAGGCATGAGTGACTGCAAATGGACTTTTCTTGGCAATGGATGGCTTTCGCTTCATGTTTCCCGAGGTAAACATTCAATTACAATCTGTCTTAATGAAAAATGTAAAGAAATACAAGTTAAAATCAATAATAAGATTATAAAACCCTTTGAGGCGAGTAATAATGCTTTTGAAGCTATGAGTGACTGTAAATGAACTTATTTTGCCAATGGATGGCTTTCGCTTCATGTTTCCCAACGCAAACATTTAATTACAATATGTTTTAATCAAAAATGTAAAAAAATTCAACTTTAAATTAATAACGAGATTATAAAACCATTTAAAGAGGGGAATAAGCCTTTCGAAGGCATAAGTGACTGCAAATGGACTTTTCCTGTCAATGGATGGCTTTCTCTTCACGTTTCTCGAGGTAAACATTCAATTACAATCAGTCTTAATGAAAATTGTAAAAAAGTACAAGTTAAAATCAATAATAAGATTACAAAACCCTTTAAAGCGAGTAATAAGGCTTTATAAGCCATGAGTGACTATAAATGGACTTTTCTTGTCAATCGATCACTTTCACTTCTCATTTCCCAAGGCAAACATTCCATTTTAATTTGTTTTAATGAAAAATTTAAAAAACTTCAACTTTAAATTAATAACGACATCATAAAACCATTCAAAGAGCGGAATAAGGCTTTCGATGGTATGAGTGACTCCAAATGGACTTTTCTTGACAATGGATGGCTTTCGCTTCACGTTTCCGGAGGTAAACATTCAATTACAATCTGTCTTAAAGAAAAATGTAAAAAAATACAACTTAAAATCAATAATAAGATTAGAAAACCCTTTAAAGCGAGTAATAAGGATTTAGAAGCCATGAGTGACTATAAATGGACTTTTGTTCTCAATCGATCGCTTTCACCTCACGTTTCTTAAGGTAAACAGTCAATTTTAATCTGTTTCAATGAAAAATGTAAAAAAATTCAATTTAAAACGACTAACGAGATCATAAAACCATTTAAAGAGGGGAATAAGACTTTCGAAGGCATGAGCTACTGTAAATGGACTTTTCTTGTCAATGGATGGCTTTCGCTTCACATTTCTCGAGGTAAACATTCAATTACAATCTGTCTTAATGAAAAATGTAAAACAATACAAGTTAAAATCAATAATAAGATTACAAAACCCTTTAAAGCAAGTAATAAGGCTTTATAAGTCATGAGTGACTATAAATGGACTTTTCTTGTCAATCGATCACTCTCACTTCATGTTTCCCAAGGCAAACATTTTATTACAATATGTTTTAATGAAAAATGTTAAAAAATTCAACTTTAAATTATTAACGAGATTATAAAACCATTTAAAGAGGGGAATAAGGTTTTCGAAGGCATGAGTGACTGCAAATGGACTTTTCTTGTCAATGGATGGCTTTCGCTTCACGTTTCTCGAGGTTAACATTCAATTACAATCTGTCTTAATGAAAAATGTAAAAAAATACAACTTAAAATCAATAATAAGATTAGAAAACCCTTTAAAGCGAGTAATAAGGCTTTAGATGCCATGAGTGACAATAAATGGACTTTTCTTGTCAATCGATCTCTTTCACTTCACGTTTCCCAAGGCAAACATTTAATTACAATATGTTTTAATGAAAAATATGAAAAATTTCAACTTTAAACTAATAACGAGATTATAAAACCATTTATAGAGGGAAATAAGGCTTTCGAAGGCATGAGTGATTGCAAATGGACTTTTCTTTTCAATGGATGGCTTTCGCTTCACGTTTCTTGAGGTAAGCATTCAATTACAATCTGTCTTAATGATAAATGTAAAAAAATACAAGTTAAAATCAATAATAAGATTACAAAACCCTTTAAAGCGAGTAATAAGGCTTTATAAGCCATGAGTGACTATAAATGAACCTTTGTTGTCAATCGATCGCTTTCACCTCACGTTTCTCAAGGTAAACAGTCAATTTTAATCTGTTTTAAAGAAAAATGTAAAAAAATTCAATTTAAAACGAATAACGAGATCATAAAACCATTTAAAGATGGGAATAAGTCTTTCGAAGGCATGAGCGACTGCAAATGGACTTTTCTTGTCAATGGATGGCTTTCGCTTAACATTTCTCCAGGTCAACATTCAATTACAATCTGTCTTAATGAAAAATGTAAAAAAATACAAGTTAAAATCAATAATAAGATTACAAAACCCTTTAAAGCGAGTAATAAGGCTTTATAAGCCATGAGTGACTATAAATGGACTTTTCTTGTCAATCGATCACTTTCACTTCATGTTTCCCAAGGAAAACATTTTATTACAATATGTTTTAATGAAAAATGTTAAAAAATTCAACTTTAAATTAATAACGAGATTATAAAACCATTCAAAGAGGGGAATAAGGCTTTCGAAGGCATGAGTGACTGCAAATGGACTTTTCTTGGCAATGGATGGCTTTCGCTTCATGTTTTGCCGAGGTAAACATTCAATTACAATCTGTCTTAATGAAAAATGTAAAGAAATACAAGTTAAAATCAATAATAAGATTATAAAACCCTTTGAGGCGAGTAATAATGCTTTTGAAGCTATGAGTGACTGTAAATGAACTTATTTTGTCAATGGATGGCTTTCGCTTCATGTTTCCCAACGCAAACATTTAATTACAATATGTTTTAATGAAAAATGTAAAAAAATTCAACTTTAAATTAATAACAAGATTATAAAACCATTTAAAGAGGGGAATAAGCCTTTCGAAGGTATAAGTGACTGCAAATGGACTTTTCCTGTCAATGGATGGCTTTCTCTTCACGTTTCTCGAGGTAAACATTCAATTACAATCAGTCTTAACGAAAAATGTAAAAAAGTACAAATTAAAATCAATAATAAGATTACAAAACCCTTTAAAGCGAGTAATAAGGCTTTATAAGCCATGAGTGACTATAAATGGACTTTTCTTGTCAATCGATCACTTTCACTTCACATTTCCCAAGCCAAACATTCCATTTTAATTTGGTTTAATGAAAAATTTAAAAAACTTCAACTTTAAATTAATAACGAGATCATAAAACCATTTAAAGAGCGAAATAAGGCTTTCGATGGCATGAGTGACTGCAAATGGACTTCTCTTGTCAATGGGTGGCTTTCGCTTCACGTTTCCCGAGGTAAACATTCAATTACAATCTGTCTTAATGAAAAATGTAAAAAAATACAACTTAAAATCAATAATAAGATTATAAAACCCGTTAAGGCGAGTAATAAGGCTTTTGAAGGCATGAGTGACTATAAATGAACTTATTTTGTCAATGGATGGCTTTCGCTTCATGTTTCCCAAGGCAAACATTTAATTACAACATGTTTTAATGAAAAATGTAAAGAAATTCAACTTTAAATTAATAACGAGATTATAAAACCATATAAAGTGGGGAATAAGGCTTTCGAAGGCATGAGTGACTGCAAATGGACTTTTCTTGACAATGGATGGCTTTCGCTTCACAATTCCCGACGTAAACATTCAATTACAATCTGTCTTAATGAAAAATGTAAAAAAATACAACTTAAAATCAATAATAAGATTATAAAACCCTTTAAAGCGAGTAATAAGGCTTTAGATGAAATGAGTGAATATAAATGAACTTTTCTTGTCAATCGATCACTTTCGCTTCACGTTTCCCAAGGCAAGCATTTAAATACAATATGTTTTAGTGAAAAATGTTAAAAAATTCAAATTTAAACTAATAACCAGATTATAAAACCATTTAAAGAGGGGAATAAGGCTTTCGAAGGCATGAGTGACTGCAAATGGACTTTTCTTGTCAATGGATGGCTTTCGCTTCACGTTTCCCAAGGTAAACATTCAATTACAATCTGTCTTAATGAGAAATGTAAAAAAATACAACTTAAAATCAATAATAAGATTACAAAACCTTTTAAAGCGAGTAATAAGGCTTTATAAGCCATGAGTGACTATAAATGGACTTTTCTTGTCAATCGATCACTTTCACTTCATGTTTCCCAAGGAAAACATTTTATTACAATATGTTTTAATGAAAAATGTTAAAAAATTCAACTTTAAATTAATAACGAGATTATAAAACCATTCAAAGAGGGGAATAAGGCTTTCGAAGGCATGAGTGACTGCAAATGGACTTTTCTTGGCAATGGATGGCTTTCGCTTCATGTTTCCCGAGGTAAACATTCAATTACAATCTGTCTTAATGAAAAATGTAAAGAAATACAAGTTAAAATCAATAATAAGATTATAAAACCCTTTGAGGCGAGTAATAATGCTTTTGAAGCTATGAGTGACTGTAAATGAACTTATTTTGTCAATGGATGGCTTTCGCTTCATGTTTCCCAACGCAAACATTTAATTACAATATGTTTTAATGAAAAATGTAAAAAAATTCAACTTTAAATTAATAAAAAGATTATAAAACCATTTAAAGAGGGGAATAAGCCTTTCGAAGGCATAAGTGACTGCAAATGGACTTTTCCTGTCAATGGATGGCTTTCTCTTCACGTTTCCCGAGGTAAACATTCAATTACAATCTGTCTTAATGAGAAATGTAAAAAAATACAACTTAAAATCAATAATAAGATTATAAAACCCTTTAAAGCGAGTAATAATTCTTTAGATGCAATGAGTGAATATAAATGGACTTTTCTTGTCAATCGATCACTTTCACTTCACGTTTCCCAAGGCAAACATTCCACTTTAATCTGTTTTAATGAAAAATGAAAAAAAATTCAACTTTAAATTAATAACAAGATCATAAAACCATTTAAAGAGGGGAATAAGGCTTTCGAAGGCATGAGTGACTGCGAATGGACTTTTCTTGTCAATGGATGGCTTTCGCTTCACGTTTCTCAAGGTAAACATTCAATTACAATCTGTCTTAATGAAAAATGTAAAAAAATAAAACTTAAAATCAATAATAAGATTATAAAACCCTTTAAAGCGAGTAATAAGGCTTTAGAAGCCATGAGTGACTATAAATGGACCTTTGTTGTCAATCGATCGCTTTCACCTCACGTTTCTCAAGGTAAACAGTCAATTTTAATATGTTTTAAAGAAAAATGTAAAAAAATTCAATCTAAAACGAATAACGAGATCATAAAACCATTTAAAGAGGGGAATAAGTCTTTCGAAGGCATGAGCGACTGCAAATGGACTTTTCTAGTCAATGGATGGCTTTCGCTTAACATTTCTTGAGGTAAACATTCAATTACAATCTGTCTTAATGAAAAATGTAAAAAAATACAACTTAAAATCAATAATAAGATTACAAAACCCTTTAAAGCGAGTAATAAGGCTTTCTAAGCCATGAGTGACTATAATTGGACTTTTCTTGTCAATCGATCACTTTCACTTCATGTTTCCCAAGGCAAACGTTTTATTACAATATGTTTTAATGAAAAATGTTAAAAAATTCAACTTTAAATTATTAACGAGATTATAAAACCATTTAAAGAGGGGAATAAGGTTTTCGAAGGCATGAGTGACTGTAAATGGACTTTTCTTGGCAATGGATGGCTTTCGCTTCATGTTTCTCGAGGTAAACATTCAATTACAATCTGTCTTAATAAAAAATATAAAAAAATACAAGTAAAAATCAATAATAAGATTACAAAACCCTTTAAAGAAAGTAATAAGGCTTTATAAGTCATGAGTGACTATAAATGGACTTTTCTTGTCGATCGATCACTCTCACTTCATGTTTCCCAAGGCAAACATTTTATTACAATATGTTTTAATGAAAAATGTTAAAAAATTCAACTTTAAATTATTAACGAGATTATAAAACCATTTAAAGAGGGGAATAAGGTTTTCGAAGGCATGAGTGACTGCAAATGGACTTTTCATGGCAATGGATGGCTTTCGCTTCATGTTTCCCGAGGTAAACATTCAATTACAATCAGTCTTAATGAAAAATGTAAAAAAATACAACTTAAAATCAATAATAAGATTATAAAACCCTTTAAAGCGAGTAATAATTCTTTAGATGCAATGAGTGAATATAAATGGACTTTTCTTGTCAATCGATCACTTTCACTTCACGTTTCCCAAGGCAAACATTCCACTTTAATCTGTTTTAATGAAAAATGTAAAAAAATTCAACTTTAAATTAATAACGAGATTATAAAACCATTTATAGAAGGGAATAAGGCTTTCGAAGGCATGAGTGATTGCAAATGGACTTTTCTTGTCAATGGATGGCTTTCGCTTCACATTTCTCGAGGTAAACATTCAATTACAATCTGTCTTAATGAAAAATGTAAAAAAATACAACTTAAAATCAATAATAAGATTACAAAACCCTTTAAAGCGAGTAATAAGGCTTTATAAGCCATGAGAGACTATAAATGGACTTTTCTTGTCAATCGATCACTTTCACTTCATGTTTCCCAAGGCAAACATTTTATTACAATATGTTTTAATGAAAAATGTTAAAAAATTCAACTTTAAATTAATAACGAGATTATAAAACCATTCAAAGAGGGGAATAAGGCTTTCGAAGGCATTAGTGACTGTAAATGGACTTTTCTTGGCAATGGATGGCTTTCGCTTCATGTTTCTCGAGGTAAACATTCAATTACAATCTGTCTTAATAAAAAATGTAAAAAAATACAAGTTAAAATCAATAATAAGATTACAAAACCCTTTAAAGAAAGTAATAAGGCTTTATAAGTCATGAGTGACTATAAATGGACTTTTCTTGTCAATCGATCACTCTCACTTCATGTTTCCCAAGGCAAACATTTTATTACAATATGTTTTAATGAAAAATGTTAAAAAATTCAACTTTAAATTATTAACGAGATTATAAAACCGTTTAAAGAGGGGAATAAGGTTTTCGAAGGCATGAGTGACTGCAAATGGACTTTTCTTGGCAATGGATGGCTTTCGCTTCATGTTTCCCGTGGTAAACATTCAATTACAATCAGTCTTAATGAAAAATGTAAAAAAGTACAAGTTACAATCAATAATAAGATTACAAAACCCTTTAAAGCGAGTAATAAGGCTTTATAAGCCATGAGTGACTATAAATGGACTTTTCTTGTCAATCGATCACTTTCACTTCACATTTCCCAAGCCAAACATTCCATTTTAATTTGTTTTAATGAAAAATTTAAAAAACTTCAACTTTAAATTAATAACGAGATCATAAAACCATTTAAAGAGCGAAATAAGGCTTTCGATGGCATGAGTGACTGCAAATGGACTTTTCTTGTCAATGGGTGGCTTTCGCTTCACCTTTCCCGAGGTAAACATTCAATTACAATCTGTCTTAATGAAAAATGTAAAAAAATACAACTTAAAATCAATAATAAGATTACAAAACCCTTTAAAGCGAGTAATAAGGCTTTATAAGCCATGAGAGACTATAAATGGACTTTTCTTGTCAATCGATCACTTTCACTTCATGTTTCCCAAGGCAAACATTTTATTACAATATGTTTTAATGAAAAATGTTAAAAAATTCAACTTTAAATTAATAACGAGATTATAAAACCATTCAAAGAGGGGAATAAGTCTTTCGAAGGCATGAGTGACTGTAAATGGACTTTTCTTGGCAATGGATGGCTTTCGCTTCATGTTTCTCGAGGTAAACATTCAATTACAATCTGTCTTAATAAAAAATGTAAAAAAATACAAGTTAAAATCAATAATAAGATTACAAAACCCTTTAAAGAAAGTAATAACGCTTTATAAGTCATGAGTGACTATAAATGGACTTTTCTTGTCAATCGATCACTCTCACTTCATGTTTCCCAAGGCAAACATTTTATTACAATATGTTTTAATGAAAAATGTTAAAAAATTCAACTTTAAATTATTAACGAGATTATAAAACCATTTAAAGAGGGGAATAAGGTTTTCGAAGGCATGAGTGACTGCAAATGGACTTTTCTTGGCAATGGATGGCTTTCGCTTCATGTTTCCCGAGGTAAACATTCAATTACAATCAGTCTTAATGAAAAATATAAAAAAGTACAAGTTACAATTAATAATAAGATTACAAATACCTTTAAAGCGAGTAATAAGGCTTTATAAGCCATGAGTGACTATAAATGGACTTTTCTTGTCAATCGATCACTTTCACTTCACATTTCCCAAGCCAAACATTCCATTTTAATTTGTTTTAATGAAAAATTTAAAAAACTTCAACTCTAAATTAATAACGAGATCATAAAACCATTTAAAGAGCGAAATAAGGCTTTCGATGGCATGAGTGACTGCAAATGGACTTTTCTTGTCAATGGGTGACTTTCGCTTCACGTTTCCCGAGGTAAACATTCAATTACAATCTGTCTTAATGAAAAATGTAAAAAAATACAACTTAAAATCAATAATAAGATTATAAAACCCGTTAAGGCGAGTAATAAGGCTTTTGAAGCCATGAGTGACTATAAATGAACTTATTTTGTCAATGGATGGCTTTCGCATCATGTTTCCCAAGGCAAGCATTTAATTACAACATGTTTTAATGAAAAATGTAAAGAAATTCAACTTTAAATTAATAACGAGATTATAAAACCATTTAAAGTGGGGAATAAGGCTTTCGAAGGCATGAGTGACTGCAAATGGACTTTTCTTGACAATGGATGGCTTTCGCTTCAAGTTTCTCGAGGTAAACATTCAATTACAATCTGTCTTAATGAAAAATGTAAAAAAATACAAGTTAAAATCAATAATAAGATTATAAAACCCTTTAAAGCGAGTAATAAAGCTTTAGATGCAATGAGTGAATATAAATTAACTTTTCTTGTCAATCGATCACTTTCACTTCACGTTTCCCAAGGCAAGCATTTAATTACAATATGTTTTAATGAAAAATGTTAAAAAATTCAACTTTAAACTAATAACCAGATTATAAAACCATTTAAAGAGGGGAATAAGGCTTTCGAAGGCATGAGTGACTGCAAATGGAGTTTTCTTGTCAATGGATGGCTTTCGCTTCACGTTTCCCGAGGTAAACATTCAATTACAATCTGTCTTAATGAAAAATGTAAAAAAATACAACTTAAAATCAATAATAAGATTACAAAACCCTTTAAAGCGAGTAATAAGGCTTTAGATGCCATGAGTGACTATAAATGGACTTTTCTTGTCAATCGATCACTTTCACTTCACGTTTCCCAAGGAAAACATTTAATTACAATATGTTTAAATAAAAAATATAAAAAAATTCAACTTTAAACTAATAACCAGATTATAAAACCATTTAAAGAGGGGAATAAGGCTTTCGAAGGCATGAGTGACTACAAATGGGCTTTTCTTGTCAATGGATGGCTTTCGCTTCACGTTTCCCGAGGTAAACATTCAATTACAATCTGTCTTAATGAAAAATGTAAAAAAATACAACTTAAAATCAATAATAAGATGAGAAAACCCTTTAAAGCGAGTAATAAGGCTTTAGATGCCATGAGTGACTATAAATGGACATTTCTTGTCAATCGATCACTTTCACTTCACGTTTCCCAAGAAAAACATTTAATTTCAATATGTTTTAATGAAAAATATAAAAAAATTCAACTTTAAATTAATAACGAGATTATAAAACCATTTAAAGAGGGGAATAAGGCTTTCGAGGGCATGAGTGACTGCAAATGGACTTCTCTTGACAATGGATGGCTTTCGCTTTACGTTCCCCGAGGTAAACATTCAATTACAATCTGTCTTAATGAAAAATGTAAAAAAATACAACTTAAAATCAATAATAAGATTAGAAAACCCTTTAGAGCGAGTAATAAGGCTTTAGATGCCATGAGTGACTATAAATGGACTTTTCTTGTCAATCGATCACTTTCACTTCACGTTTCCAAAGGAAAACATTTAATTACAATATGTTTTAATGAAAAATATAAAAAAATTCAACTTTAAATTAATAACGAGATTATAAAACCATTTATAGAGGGGAATAAGGCTTTCGAAGGCATGAGTGATTGGAAATGGACTTTTCTTGTCAATGGATGGCTTTCGCTTCACGTTTCTCGAGGTAAACATTCAATTACAATCTGTCTTAATGAAAAATGTAAAAAAATACAAGTTAAAATCAATAGTAAGAATACAAAACCCTTTAAAGCGAGTAATAAGGCTTTATAAGCCATGAGTGACTATAAATGGACTTTTCTTGTCAATCGATCACTTTCACTTCATGTTTCCCAAGGCAAACATTTTATTACAATATGTTTAAATGAAAAATGTAAAAAAATTCAACTTTAAATTAATAACGAGATTATAAAACCATTTATAGAAGGGAATAAGGCTTTCGAAGGCATGAGTGATTGCAAATGGACTTTTCTTGTCAATGGATGGCTTTCGCTTCACATTTCTCGAGGTAAACATTGAATTACAATCTGTCTTAATGAAAAATGTAAAAAAATACAACTTAAAATCAATAATAAGATTACAAAACCCTTTAAAGCGAGTAATAAGGCTTTATAAGCCATGAGAGACTATAAATGGACTTTTCTTGTCAATCGATCACTTTCACTTCATCTTTCCCAAGGCAAACATTTTATTACAATAGGTTTTAATAAAAAATGTTAAAAAATTCAACTTTAAATTAATAACGAGATTATAAAACCATTCAAAAAGGGGAATAAGGCTTTCGAAGGCATGAGTGACTGTAAATGGACTTTTCTTGGCAATGGATGGCTTTCGCTTCATGTTTCTCGAGGTAAACATTCAATTACAATCTGTCTTAATAAAAAATGTAAAAAAATACAAGTTAAAATCAATAATAAGATTACAAAACCCTTTAAAGAAAGTAATAAGGCTTTATAAGTCATGAGTGACTATAAATGGACTTTTCTTGTCAATCGATCACTCTCACTTCATGTTTCCCAAGGCAAACATTTTATTACAATATGTTTTAATGAAAAATGTTAAAAAATTCAACTTTAAATTATTAACGAGATTATAAAACCGTTTAAAGAGGGGAATAAGGTTTTCGAAGGCATGAGTGACTGCAAATGGACTTTTCTTGGCAATGGATGGCTTTCGCTTCATGTTTCCCGTGGTAAACATTCAATTACAATCAGTCTTAATGAAAAATGTAAAAAAGTACAAGTTACAATCAATAATAAGATTACAAAACCCTTTAAAGCGAGTAATAAGGCTTTATAAGCCATGAGTGACTATAAATGGACTTTTCTTGTCAATCGATCACTTTCACTTCACATTTCCCAAGCCAAACATTCCATTTTAATTTGTTTTAATGAAAAATTTAAAAAACTTCAACTTTAAATTAATAACGAGATCATAAAACCATTTAAAGAGCGAAATAAGGCTTTCGATGGCATGAGTGACTGCAAATGGACTTTTCTCGTCAATGGGTGGCTTTCGCTTCACGTTTCCTGAGGTAAACATTCAATTACAATCTGTCTTAACGAAAAATGTAAAAAAATACAACTTAAAATCAATAATAAGATTATAAAACCCGTTAAGGCGAGTAATAAGGCTTTTGAGGCCATAAGTGACTATAAATGAACTTATTTTGTCAATGGATCGCTTTCGCTTCATGTTTCCCAAGGCAAACATTTAATTACAACATGTTTTAATGAAAAATGTAAAGAAATTCAACTTTAAATTCACAACGAGATTATAAAACCATTTAAAGCGGGGAATAAGGCTTTCGAAGGCATGAGTGACTGCAAATGGAATTTTCTTCACAATGGATGGCTTTCGCTTCACGTTTCGCGAGGTAAACATTCAATTACAATCTATCTTAATGAAAAATGTAAAAAAATACAACTTAAAATCAATAATAAGATTATAAAACCCTTTAAAGCGAGTAATAAGGCTTTAGATGCAATGAGTGAATATAAATGAACTTTTCTTGTCAATCGATCACTTTCACTTCACGTTTCCCAAGGCAAGCATTTAATTACAATATGTTTTAATGAAAAATGTTAAAAACTTCAACTTTAAATTAATAACCAGATTATAAAACCATTTAAAGAGGGGAATAAGGCTTTCGAAGGCAAGAGTGACTGCAAACGGACTTTTCTTGTCAATGGATGGCTTTCGCTTCATGTTTCCCAAGATAAACATTCAATTACAATCTGTCTTAATGAAAAATGTAAAACAATACAACTTAAAATCAATAATAAGATTATAAAATCCTTTAAAGCGAGTAATAAGGCTTTTGAAGCCATAAGTGACTATAAATGAACTTATTTTGTCAATGGATGGTTTTCGCTTCATGTTTCCCAAGGCAAACATTTAATTACAATATGTTTTAATGAAAAATGTAAAAAAATTCAACTTTAAATTAATAACGAGATTATAAAACCATTTAAAGAGGGGAATAAGGCTTTCGAGGGCATGAGTGACTGCAAATGGACTTTTCTTGACAATGGATGGCTTTCGCTTCATGTTTCCCGAGGTAAACATTCAATTACAATCTGTCTTAATGAAAAATGTAAAAAAATACAACTTAAAATCAATAATAGGATTAGAAAACCCTTTAAAGCGAGTAATAAGGCTTTAGATGCCATGAGTTACTATAAATGGACTTTTCTTGTCAATCGATCACTTTCACTTCATGTTTCCCAAGGAAAACAATTAATTACAATATGTTTTAATGAAAAATATAAAAAAATTCAACTTTAAATTAATAACGAGGTTATAAAACCATTTATAGAGGGGAATAAAACTTTCGAAGGCATGAGTGATTGCAAATGGACTTTTCTTGTCAATGGATGGCTTTCGCTTAACGTTTCTCGAGGTAAACATTCAATTACAATCTGTCTTAATGAAAAACGTAAAAAAATACAAGTTAAAATCAATAGTAAGATTACAAAACCCTTTAAAGCGAGTAATAAGGCTTTATAAGCCATGAGTGACTATAAATGGACTTTTCTTGTCAATCGATCACTTTCACTTCACATTTCCCAAGCCAAACATTCCATTTTAATTTGTTTTAATTAAAAATTTAAAAAACTTCAACTTTAAATTAATAACGAGATCATAAAACCATTTAAAGAGCGAAATAAGGCTTTCGATGGCATGAGTGACTGCAAATGGACTTTTCTTGTCAATGGGTGGCTTTCGCTTCATGTTTCCCGAGGTAAACATTCAATTACAATCTGTCTTAATGAAAAATGTAAAAAAAATACAACTTAAAATCAATAATAAGATTATAAAACCTGTTAAGGCGAGTAATAAGGCTTTTGAAGCCATGAGTGACTATAAATGAACTTATTTTGTCAATGGATCGCTTTCGCTTCATGTTTCCCAAGGCAAACATTTAATTACAACATGTTTTAATGAAAAATGTAAAGAAATTCAACTTTAAATTAATAACGAGATTATAAAACCATTTAAAGTGGGGAATAAGGCTTTCGAAGGCATGAGTGACTGCAAATGGACTTTTCTTGACAATGGATGGCTTTCGCTTCATGTTTCCCGAGGTAAACATTCAATTACAATCTGTCTTAATGAAAAATGTAAAAAAATACAACTTAAAATCAATAATAAGATTATAAATCCCTTTAAAGCGAGTAATAAGGCTTTAGATGCAATGAGTGAATATAAATGAACTTTTCTTGTCAATCGATCACTTTCACTTCACGTTTCCCAAGGCAAGCATTTAATTACAATATGTTTTAATGAAAAATGTTAAAAAATTCAACTTTAAACTAATAACCAGATTATAAAACCATTTAAAGAGGGGAATAAGGCTTTCGAAGGCATGAGTGACTGCAAATGGACTTTTCTTGTCAATGGATGGCTTTCGCTTCACGTTTCCCGAGGTAAACATTCAATTACAATCTGTCTTAATGAAAAAAGTAAAAAAATACAACTTAAAATCAATAATAAGATTAGAAAACCCTTTAAAGCGAGTAATAAGGCTTTAGATGCCACGAGTGACTATAAATGGACATTTCTTGTCAATCAATTACTTTCACTTCACGTTTCCCAAGGAAAACATTTAATTACAATATGTTTTAATGAAAAATATAAAAAAATTCAACTTTAAATTAATAACGAGATTATAAAACCATTTAAAGAGGGGAATAAGGCTTTCGAGGGCATGAGTGACTGCAAATGGACTTCTCTTGACAATGGATGGCTTTCCCTTTACGTTTCCCGAGGTAAACATTCAATTACAATCCGTCTTAATGAAAAATGTAAAAAAATACAACTTAAAATCAATAATAAGATTAGAAAACCCTTTAAAGCGAGTAATAAGGCTTTAGATGCCATGAGTGACTATAAATGGACTTTTCTTGTCAATCGATCACTTTCACTTCATGTTTCCCAAGGAAAACATTTAATTACAATATGTTTTAATGAAAAATATAAAAAAATTCAACTTTAAATTAATAACGAGATTATAAAACCATTTATAGAGGGGAATAAGGCTTTCGAAGGCATGAGTGATTGCAAATGGACTTTTCTTGTCAATGGATGGCTTTCGCTTCACGTTTCTCGAGGTAAACATTCAATTACAATCTGTCTTAATGAAAAATGTAAAAAAATATAAGTTAAAATCAATAGTAAGAATACAAAACCCTTTAAAGCGAGTAATAAGGCTTTATAAGCCATGAGTGACTATAAATGGACTTTTCTTGTCAATCGATCACTTTCACTACATGTTTCCCAAGGCAAACATTTTATTACAATATGTTTTATTGAAAAATGTTAAAAAATTCAACTTTAAATTATTAACGAGATTATAAAACCATTTAAAGAGGGGAATAAGGTTTTCGAAGGCATGAGTGACTGCAAATGGACTTTTCTTGGCAATGGATGGCTTTCGCTTCATGTTTCCCGAGGTCAACATTCAATTACAATCAGTCTTAATGAAAAATGTAAAAAAGTACAAGTTACAATCAATAATAAGATTACAAAACTCTTTAAAGCGAGTAATAAGGCTTTATAAGCCATGAGTGACTATAAATGGACTTTTCTTGTCAATCGATCACTTTCACTTCACATTTCCCAAGCCAAACATTCCATTTTAATTTGTTTTAATGAAAAATTTAAAAAACTTCAACTTTAAATTAATAACGAGATCATAAAACCATTTAAAGAGCGAAATAAGGCTTTCGTTGGCATGAGTGACTGCAAATGGACTTTTCTTGTCAATGGGTGGCTTTCGCTTCACGTTTCCCGAGGTAAACATTCAATTACAATCTGTCTTAATGAAAAATGTAAAAAAATACAACTTAAAATCAATAATAAGATTAGAAAACCCGTTAAGGCGAGTAATAAGGCTTTTGAAGCCATGAGTGACTATAAATGAACTTATTTTGTCAATGGATGGCTTTCGCTTCATGTTTCCCAAGGCAAACATTTAATTACAACATGTTTTAATGAAAAATGTAAAGAAATTCAACTTTAAATTAATAACGAGATTATAAAACCATTTAAAGTGGGGAATAAGGCTTTCGAAGGCATGAGTGACTGCAAATGGACTTTTCTTGACAATGGATGGCTTTCGCTTCACGTTTCCCGAGGTAAACATTCAATTACAATCTGTGTTAATGAAAAATGTAAAAAAATACAAGTTAAAATCAATAGTAAGAATACAAAACCCTTTAAAGCGAGTAATAAGGCTTTATAAGCCATGAGTGACTATAAATGGACTTTTCTTGTCAATCGATCACTTTCACTTCATGTTTCCCAAGGCAAACATTTTATTACAATATTTTTTAATGAAAATTTTAAAAAAATTCAACTTTAAATTAATAACGAGATTATAAAACCATTTATAGAAGGGAATAAGGCTTTCGAAGGCATGAGTGATTGCAAATGGACTTTTCTTGTCAATGGATGGCTTTCGCTTCACATTTCTCGAGGTAAACATTCAATTACAATCTGTCTTAATGAAAAATGTAAAAAAATACAACTTAAAATCAATAATAAGATTACAAAACCCTTTAAAGCGAGTAATAAGGCTTTATAAGCCATGAGAGACTATAAATGGACTTTTCTTGTCAATCGATCACTTTCACTTCATGTTTCCCAAGGCAAACATTTTATTACAATATGTTTTAATGAAAAATGTTAAAAAATTCAACTTTAAATTAATAACGAGATTATAAAACCATTCAAAGAGGGGAATAAGGCTTTCGAAGGCATGAGTGACTGTAAATGGACTTTTCTCGAAAATGGATGGCTTTCGCTTCATGTTTCTCGAGGTAAACATTCAATTACAATCTGTCTTAATACAAAATGTAAAAAAATACAAGTTAAAATCAATAATAAGATTACAAAACCCTTTAAAGAAAGTAATAAGGCTTTATAAGTCATGAGTGACTATAAATGGACTTTTCTTGTCAATCGATCACTCTCACTTCATGTTTCCCAAGGCAAACATTTTATTACAATATGTTTTAATGAAAAATGTTAAAAAATTCAACTTTAAATTATTAACGAGATTATAAAACCATTTAAAGAGGGGAATAAGGTTTTCGAAGGCATGAGTGACTGCAAATGAACTTTTCTTGGCAATGGATGGCTTTCGCTTCATGTTTCCCGATGTAAACATTCAATTACAATCAGTCTTAATGAAAAATGTAAAAAAGTACAAGTTACAATCAATAATAAGATTACAAAACCCTTTAAAGCGAGTAATAAGGCTTTATAAGCCATGAGTGACTATAAATGGACTTTTCTTGTCAATCGATCACTTTCACTTCACATTTCCCAAGCCAAACATTCCATTTTAATTTGTATTAATGAAAAATTTAAAAAACTTCAACTTTAAATTAATAACGAGATCATAAAACCATTTAAAGAGCGAAATAAGGCTTTCGATGGCATGAGTGACTGCAAATGGACTTTTCTCGTCAATGGGTGGCTTTCGCTTCACGTTTCCCGAGGTAAACATTCAATTACAATCTGTCTTAATGAAAAATGTAAAAAAATACAACTTAAAATCAATAATAAGATTATAAAACCCGTTAAGGCGAGTAATAAGGCTTTTGAGGCCATGAGTGACTATTAATGAACTTATTTTGTCAATGGATGGCTTTCGCTTCATGTTTCCCAAGGCAAACATTTAATTACAACATGTTTTAATGAAAAATGTAAAGAAATTCAACTTTAAATTAACAACGAGATTATAAAACCATTTAAAGTGGGGAATAAGGCTTTCGAAGGCATGAGTGACTGCAAATGGACTTTTCTTGACAATGGATGGCTTTCGCTTCACGTTTCCCGAGGTAAACATTCAATTACAATCTATCTTAATGAAAAATGTAAAAAAATACAACTTAAAATCAATAATAAGATTATAAAACCCTTTAAAGCGAGTAATAAGGCTTTAGATGCAATGAGTGAATATAAATGAACTTTTCTTGTCAATCGATCACTTTCACTTCACGTTTCCCAAGGCAAGCATTTAATTACAATATGTTTTAATGAAAAATGTTAAAAAATTCAACTTTAAATTAATAACCAGATTATAAAACCATTTAAAGAGGGGAATAAGGCTTTCGAAGGCAAGAGTGACTGCAAATGGACTTTTCTTGTCAATGGATGGCTTTCGCTTCATGTTTCCCGAGGTAAACAATCAATTACAATCTGTCTTAATGAAAAATGTAAAACAATACAACTTAAAATCAATAATAAGATTATAAAATCCTTTAAAGCGAGTAATAAGGCTTTTGAAGCCATAAGTGACTATAAATGAACTTATTTTGTCAATCGATCACTTTCACTTCACATTTCCCAAGCCAAACATTCCATTTTAATTTGTATTAATGAAAAATTTAAAAAACTTCAACTTTAAATTAATAACGAGATCATAAAACCATTTAAAGAGCGAAATAAGGCTTTCGAAGGCATGAGTGACTGCAAATGGACTTTTCTTGACAATGGATGGCTTTCGCTTCACGTTTCCCGAGGTAAACATTCAATTACAATCTATCTTAATGAAAAATGTAAAAAAATACAACTTAAAATCAATAATAAGATTATAAAACCCTTTAAAGCGAGTAATAAGGCTTTAGATGCAATGAGTGAATATAAATGAACTTTTCTTGTCAATCGATCACTTTCACTTCACGTTTCCCAAGGCAAGCATTTAATTACAATATGTTTTAATGAAAAATGTTAAAAAATTCAACTTTAAATTAATAACCAGATTATAAAACCATTTAAAGAGGGGAATAAGGCTTTCGAAGGCAAGAGTGACTGCAAATGGACTTTTCTTGTCAATGGATGGCTTTCGCTTCATGTTTCCCGAGGTAAACAATCAATTACAATCTGTCTTAATGAAAAATGTAAAACAATACAACTTAAAATCAATAATAAGATTATAAAATCCTTTAAAGCGAGTAATAAGGCTTTTGAAGCCATAAGTGACTATAAATGAACTTATTTTGTCAATGGATGGCTTTCGCTTTATGTTTCCCAAGGCAAACATTCAATTACAATATGTTTTAATGAAAAATGTAAAAAAATTCAACTTTAAATTAATAACGAGATTATAAAACCATTTAAAGAGGGGAATAAGGCTTTCGAGGGCATGAGTGACTGCAAATGGACTTTTCTTGACAATGGATGGCTTTCGCTTCACGTTTCCCGAGGTAAACATTCAATTAGAATCTGTCTTAATGAAAAATGTAAAAAAATACAACTTAAAGTCAATAATAGGATTAGAAAACCCTTTAAAGCGAGTAATAAGGCTTTAGATGCCATGAGTCACTATAAATGGACTTTTCTTGTCAATCGATCACTTTCACTTCATGTTTGCCAAGGCAAACATTTAATTACAATATGTTTTAATGAAAAATATAAAAAAATTCAACTTTAAATTAATAACGAGGTTATAAAACCATTTATAGAGGGGAATAAAACTTTCGAAGGCATGAGTGATTGCAAATGGACTTTTCTTGTCAATGGATGGCTTTCGCTTAACGTTTCTCGAGGTAAACATTCAATTACAATCTGTCTTAATGAAAAATGTAAAAAAATACAAGTTAAAATCAATAGTAAGATTACAAAACCCTTTAAAGCGAGTAATAAGGCTTTATAAGCCATGAGTGACTATAAATGGACTTTTCTTGTCAATCGATCACTTTCACTTCACATTTCCCAAGCCAAACATTCCATTTTAATTTGTTTTAATGAAAAATTTAAAAAACTTCAACTTTAAATTAATAACGAGATCATAAAACCATTTAAAGAGTGAAATAAGGCTTTCGAAGGCATGAGTGACTGCAAATGGACTTTTCTTGACAATGGATGGCTTTCGCTTCACGTTTCCCGAGGTAAACATTCAATTACAATCTATCTTAATGAAAAATGTAAAAAAATACAACTTAAAATCAATAATAAAATTATAAAACCCTTTAAAGCGAGTAATAAGGCTTTAGATGCAATGAGTGAATATAAATGAACTTTTCTTGTCAATCGATCACTTTCATTTCACGTTTCCCAAGGCAAGCATTTAATTACAATACGTTTTAATGAAAAATGTTAAAAAATTCAACTTTAAATTAATAACCAGATTATAAAACCATTTAAAGAAGGGAATAAGGTTTTCGAAGGCATGAGTGACTGCAAATGGACTTTTCTTGTCAATGGATGGCTTTCGCTTCATGTTTCCCGAGGTAAACATTCAATTACAATCTGTCTTAATGAAAAATGTAAAACAATACAACTTAAATTCAATAATAAGATTATAAAATCCTTTAAAGCGAGTAATAAGGCTTTTGAAGCCATAAGTGACTATAAATGAACTTATTTTGTCAATGGATGGCTTTCGCTTCATGTTTCCCAAGGAAAACATTTAATTACAATATGTTTTAATGAAAAATGTAAAAAAATTCAACTTTAAATTAATAACGAGATTATAAAACCATTTAAAGAAGGGAATAAGGCTTTCGAGGGCATGAGTGACTGCAAATGGACTTTTCTTGACAATGGATGGCTTTCGCTTCACGTTTCCCAAGGTAAACATTCAATTACAATCTGTCTTAATGAAAAATGTAAAACAATACAACTTAAAATCAATAATAAGATTATAAAATCCTTTAAAGCGAGTAATAAGGCTTTTGAAGCCATAAGTGACTATAAATGAACTTATTTTGTCACTGGATGGCTTTCGCTTCATGTTTCCCAAGGCAAACATTTAATTACAATATGTTTTAATGAAAAATGTAAAAAAATTCAACTTTAAATTAATAACGAGATTATAAAACCATTTAAAGAGGGGAATAAGGCTTTCGAGGGCATGAGTGACTGCAAATGGACTTTTCTTGACAATGGATGGCTTTCGCTTCACGTTTCCCGAGGTAAACATTCAATTACAATCTGTCTTAATGAAAAATATAAAAAAATAAAACTTAAAATGAATAATAGGATTAGAAAACCCTTTAAAGCGAGTAATAAGGCTTCAGATGCCATGAGTGACTATAAATGGACTTTTCTTGTCAATCGATCACTTTCACTTCATGTTTCCCAAGGAAAACATTTAATTACAATATGTTTTAATGAAAAATATAAAAAAATTCAACTTTAAATTAATAACGAGGTTATAAAACCATTTATAGAGGGGAATAAAACTTTCGAAGGCATGAGTGATTGCAAATGGACTTTTCTTGTCAATGGATGGCTTTCGCTTAACGTTTCTCGAGGTTAACATTCAATTACAATCTGTCTTAATGAAAAATGTAAAAAAATACAAGTTAAAATCAATAGTAAGATTACAAAACCCTTTAAAGCGAGTAATAAGGCTTTATAAGCCATGAGTGACTATAAATGGACTTTTCTTGTCAATCGAGCACTTTCACTTCACATTTCCCAAGCCAAACATTCCATTTTAATTTGTTTTAATGAAAAATTTAAAAAACTTGAACTTTAAATTAATAACGAGATCATAAAACCATTTAAAGAGCGAAATAAGGCTTTTGATGGCATGAGTGACTGCAAATGGACTTTTCTTGTCAATGGGTGGCTTTCGCTTCACGTTTCCCGAGGTAAACATTCAATTACAATCTATCTTAATGAAAAATGTAAAAAAATACAACTTAAAATCAATAATAAGAATATAAAACCAGTTAAGTCGAGTAATAAGGCTTTTGAGGCCATGAGTGACTATAAATGAACTTATTTTGTCAATGGATGGCTTTCGCTTCATGTTTCCCAAGGCAAACATTTAATTACAACATGTTTTAATGAAAAATGTAAAGAAATTCAACTTTAAATTAACAACGAGATTATAAAACCATTTAAAGTGGGGAATAAGGCTTTCGAAGGCATGAGTGACTGCAAATGGACTTTTCTTGACAATGGATGGCTTTCGCTTCACGTTTCCCGAGGTAAACATTCAATTACAATCTATCTTAATGAAAAATGTAAAAAAATACAACTTAAAATCAATAATAAGATTATAAAACCCTTTAAAGCGAGTAATAAGGCTTTAGATGCAATGAGTGAATATAAATGAACTTTTCTTGTCAATCGATCACTTTCACTTCACGTTTCCCAAGGCAAGCATTTAATTACAATATGTTTTAATGAAAAATGTTAAAAAATTCAACTTTAAATTAATAACCAGATTATAAAACCATTTAAAGAGGGGAATAAGGTTTTCGAAGGCATGAGTGACTGCAAATGGACTTTTCTTGTCAATGGATGGCTTTCGCTTCATGTTTCCCGAGGTAAACATTCAATTACAATCTATCTTAATGAAAAATGTAAAACAATACAACTTAAAATCAATAATAAGATTATAAAATCCTTTAAAGCGAGTAATAAGGCTTTTGAAGCCATAAGTGACTATAAATGAACCTATTTTGTCAATGGATGGCTTTCGCTTCATGTTTCCCAAGGCAAACATTTAATTACAATATGTTTTAATGAAAAATGTAAAAAAATTCAACTTTAAATTAATAACGAGATTATAAAACCATTTAAAGAGGGGAATAAGGCTTTCGAGGGCATGAGTGACTGCAAATGGACTTTTCTTGACAATGGATGGCTTTCGCTTCACGTTTCCCGAGGTAAACATTCAATTACAATCTGTCTTAATGAAAAATGTAAAAATATACAACTTAAAATCAATAATAAGATTATAAAATCCTTTAAAGCGAGTAATAAGGCTTTTGAAGCCATAAGTGACTATAAATGAACTTATTTTGTCAATGGATGGCTTTCGCTTCATGTTTCCCAAGGCAAACATTTAATTACAATATGTTTTAATGAAAAATGTAAAAAAATTCAACTTTAAATTAATAACGAGATTATAAAACCATTTAAAGAGGGGAATAAGGCTTTCGAGGGCATGAGTGACTGCAAATGGACTTTTCTTGACAATGGATGGCTTTCGCTTCACGTTTCCCGAGGTAAACATTCAATTACAATCTGTCTTAATGAAAAATATAAAAAAATACAACTTAAAATCAATAATAGGATTAGAAAACCCTTTAAAGCGAGTAATAAGGCTTCAGATGCCATGAGTGACTATAAATGGACTTTTCTTGTCAATCGATCACTTTCACTTCATGTTTCCCAAGGAAAACATTTAATTACAATATGTTTTAATGAAAAATATAAAAAAATTCAACTTTAAATTAATAACGAGGTTATAAAACCATTTATAGAGGGGAATAAAACTTTCGAAGGCATGAGTGATTGCAAATGGACTTTTCTTGTCAATGGATGGCTTTCGCTTAACGTTTCTCGAGGTAAACATTCAATTACAATCTGTCTTAATGAAAAATGTAAAAAAATACAAGTTAAAATCAATAGTAAGATTACAAAACCCTTTAAAGCGAGTAATAAGGCTTTATAAGCCATGAGTGACTATAAATGGACTTTTCTTGTCAATCGATCACTTTCACTTCACATTTCCCAAGCCAAACATTCCATTTTAATTTGTTTTAATGAAAAATTTAAAAAACTTGAACTCTAAATTAATAACGAGATCATAAAACCATTTAAAGAGCGAAATAAGGCTTTTGATGGCATGAGTGACTGCAAATGGACTTTTCTTGTCAATGGGTGGCTTTCGCTTCACGTTTCCCGAGGTAAACATTCAATTACAATCTATCTTAATGAAAAATGTAAAAAAATACAACTTAAAATCAATAATAAGATTATAAAACCCTTTAAAGCGAGTAATAAGGCTTTAGATGCAATGAGTGAATATAAATGAACTTTTCTTGTCAATCGATCACTTTCACTTCACGTTTCCCAAGGCAAGCATTTAATTACAATATGTTTTAATGAAAAATGTAAAAAAATTCAACTTTAAATTAATAACGAGATTATAAAACCATTTAAAGAAGGGAATAAGGCTTTCGAGGGCATGAGTGACTGCAAATGGACTTTTCTTGACAATGGATGGCTTTCGCTTCACGTTTCCCAAGGTAAACATTCAATTACAATCTGTCTTAATGAAAAATGTAAAACAATACAACTTAAAATCAATAATAAGATTATAAAATCCTTTAAAGCGAGTAATAAGGCTTTTGAAGCCATAAGTGACTATAAATGAACTTATTTTGTCAATGGATGGCTTTCGCTTCATGTTTCCCAAGGCAAACATTTAATTACAATATGTTTTAATGAAAAATGTAAAAAAATTCAACTTTAAATTAATAACGAGATTATAAAACAATTTAAAGAGGGGAATAAGGCTTTCGAGGGCATGAGTGACTGCAAATGGACTTTTCTTGACAATGGATGGCTTTCGCTTCACGTTTCCCAAGGTAAACATTCAATTACAATCTGTCTTAATGAAAAATGTAAAACAATACAACTTAAAATCAATAATAAGATTATAAAATCCTTTAAAGCGAGTAATAAGGCTTTTGAAGCCATAAGTGACTATAAATGAACTTATTTTGTCAATGGATGGCTTTCGCTTCATGTTTCCCAAGGCACACATTTAATTACAATATGTTTTAATGAAAAATGTAAAAAAATTCAACTTTAAATTAATAACGAGATTATAAAACCATTTAAAGAAGGGAATAAGGCTTTCGAGGGCATGAGTGACTGCAAATGGACTTTTCTTGACAATGGATGGCTTTCGCTTCACGTTTCCCAAGGTAAACATTCAATTACAATCTGTCTTAATGAAAAATGTAAAACAATACAACTTAAAATCAATAATAAGATTATAAAATCCTTTAAAGCGAGTAATAAGGCTTTTGAAGCCATAAGTGACTATAAATGAACTTATTTTGTCAATGGATGGCTTTCGCTTCATGTTTCCCAAGGCAAACGTTTAATTACAATATGTTTTAATGAAAAATGTAAAAAAATTCAACTTTAAATTAATAACGAGATTATAAAACCATTTAAAGAGGGGAATAAGGCTTTCGAGGGCATGAGTGACTGCAAATGGACTTTTCTTGACAATGGATGGCTTTCGCTTCACGTTTCCCGAGGTAAACATTCAATTACAATCTGTCTTAATGAAAAATATAAAAAAATACAACTTAAAATCAATAATAGGATTAGAAAACCCTTTAAAGCGAGTAATAAGGCTTTAGATGCCATGAGTGACTATAAATGGACTTTTCTTGTCAATCGATCACTTTCACTTCATGTTTCCCAAGGAAAACATTTAATTACAATATGTTTTAATGAAAAATATAAAAAAATTCAACTTTAAATTAATAACGAGGTTATAAAACCATTTATAGAGGGGAATAAAACTTTCGAAGGCATGAGTGATTGCAAATGGACTTTTCTTGTCAATGGATGGCTTTCGCTTAACGTTTCTCGAGGTAAACATTCAATTACAATCTGTCTTAATGAAAAATGTAAAAAAATACAAGTTAAAATCAATAGTAAGATTACAAAACCCTTTAAAGCGAGTAATAAGGCTTTATAAGCCATGAGTGACTATAAATGGACTTTTCTTGTCAATCGATCACTTTCACTTCACATTTCCCAAGCCAAACATTCCATTTTAATTTGTTTTAATGAAAAATTTAAAAAACTTGAACTTTAAATTAATAACGAGATCATAAAACCATTTAAAGAGCGAAATAAGGCTTTTGATGGCATGAGTGACTGCAAATGGACTGTTCTTGTCAATGGGTGGCTTTCGCTTCACGTTTCCCGAGGTAAACATTCAATTACAATCTATCTTAATGAAAAATGTAAAAAAATACAACTTAAAATCAATAATAAGAATATAAAACCAGTTAAGTCGAGTAATAAGGCTTTTGAGGCCATGAGTGACTATAAATGAACTTATTTTGTCAATGGATGGCTTTTGCTTCATGTTTCCCAAGGCAAACATTTAATTACAACATGTTTTAATGAAAAATGTAAAGAAATTCAACTTTAAATTAACAACGAGATTATAAAACCATTTAAAGTGGGGAATAAGGCTTTCGAATGCATGAGTGACTGCAAATGGACTTTTCTTGACAATGGATGGCTTTCGCTTCACGTTTCCCGAGGTAAACATTCAATTACAATCTATCTTAATGAAAAATGTAAAAAAATACAACTTAAAATCAATAATAAGATTATAAAACCCTTTAAAGCGAGTAATAAGGCTTTAGATGCAATGAGTGAATATAAATGAACTTTTCTTGTCAATCGATCACTTTCACTTCACGTTTCCCAAGGCAAGCATTTAATTACAATATGTTTTAATGAAAAATGTTAAAAAATTCAACTTTAAATTAATAACCAGATTATAAAACCATTTAAAGAGGGGAATAAGGTTTTCGAAGGCATGAGTGACTGCAAATGGACTTTTCTTGTCAATGGATGGCTTTCGCTTCATGTTTCCCGAGGTAAACATTCAATTACAATCTATCTTAATGAAAAATGTAAAACAATACAACTTAAAATCAATAATAAGATTATAAAATCCTTTAAAGCGAGTAATAAGGCTTTTGAAGCCATAAGTGACTATAAATGAACCTATTTTGTCAATGGATGGCTTTCGCTTCATGTTTCCCAAGGCAAACATTTAATTACAATATGTTTTAATGAAAAATGTAAAAAAATTCAACTTTAAATTAATAACGAGATTATAAAACCATTTAAAGAGGGGAATAAGGCTTTCGAGGGCATGAGTGACTGCAAATGGACTTTTCTTGACAATGGATGGCTTTCGCTTCACGTTTCCCGAGGTAAACATTCAATTACAATCTATCTTAATGAAAAATGTAAAAAAATACAACTTAAAATCAATAATAAGATTATAAAACCCTTTAAAGCGAGTAATAAGGCTTTAGATGCAATGAGTGAATATAAATGAACTTTTCTTGTCAATCGATCACTTTCACTTCACGTTTCCCAAGGCAAGCATTTAATTACAATATGTTTTAATGAAAAATGTAAAAAAATTCAACTTTAAATTAATAACCAGATTATAAAACCATTTAAAGAGGGGAATAAGGCTTTCGAAGGCAAGAGTGACTGCAAATGGACTTTTCTTGTCAATGGATGGCTTTCGCTTCATGTTTCCCGAGGTAAACATTCAAATACAATCTGTCTTAATGAAAAATGTAAAACAATACAACTTAAAATCAATAATAAGATTATAAAATCCTTTAAAGCGAGTAATAAGGATTTTGAAGCCATAAGTGACTATAAATGAACTTATTTTGTCAATGGATGGCTTTCGCTTTATGTTTCCCAAGGCAAACATTCAATTACAATATGTTTTAATGAAAAATGTAAAAAAATTCAACTTTAAATTAATAACGAGATTATAAAACCATTTAAAGAGGGGAATAAGGCTTTCGAGGGCATGAGTGACTGCAAATGGACTTTTCTTGACAATGGATGGCTTTCGCTTCACGTTTCCCGAGGTAAACATTCAATTAGAATCTGTCTTAATGAAAAATGTAAAAAAATACAACTTAAAGTCAATAATAGGATTAGAAAACCCTTTAAAGCGAGTAATAAGGCTTTAGATGCCATGAGTGACTATAAATGGACTTTTCTTGTCAATCGATCACTTTCACTTCATGTTTGCCAAGGCAAACATTTAATTACAGTATGTTTTAATGAAAAATATAAAAAAATTCAACTTTAAATTAATAACGAGGTTATAAAACCATTTATAGAGGGGAATAAAACTTTCGAAGGCATGAGTGATTGCAAATGGACTTTTCTTGTTAATGGATGGCTTTCGCTTAACGTTTCTCGAGGTAAACATTCAATTACAATCTGTCTTAATGAAAAATGTAAAAAAATACAAGTTAAAATCAATAGTAAGATTACAAAACCCTTTAAAGCGAGTAATAAGGCTTTATAAGCCATGAGTGACTATAAATGGACTTTTCTTGTCAATCGATCACTTTCACTTCACATTTCCCAAGCCAAACATTCCATTTTAATTTGTTTTAATGAAAAATTTAAAAAACTTGAACTTTAAATTAATAACGAGATCATAAAACCATTTAAAGAGTGAAATAAGGCTTTCGATGGCATGAGTGACTGCAAATGGACTTTTCTTGTCAATGGGTGGCTTTTGCTTCACGTTTCCCGAGGTAAACATTCAATTACAATCTGTCTTAATGAAAAATGTAAAAAAATACAACTTAAAATCAATAATAAGATTATAAAACCCGTTAAGGCGAGTAATAAGGCTTTTGAGGCCATGAGTGACTATAAATGAACTTATTTTGTCAATGGATGGCTTTCGCTTCATGTTTCCCACGGCAAACATTTAATTACAACATGTTTTAAGGAAAAATGTAAAGAAATTCAACTTTAAATTAACAACGAGATTATAAAACCATTTAAAGTGGGGAATAAGGCTTTCGAAGGCATGAGTGACTGTAAATGGACTTTTCTTGACAATGGATGGCTTTCGCTTCACGTTTCCCGAGGTAAACATTCAATTACAATCTATCTTAATGAAAAATGTAAAAAAATACAACTTAAAATCAATAATAAGATTATAAAACCCTTTAAAGCGAGTAATAAGGCTTTAGATGCAATGAGTGAATATAAATGAACTTTTCTTGTCAATCGATCACTTTCACTTCACGTTTCCCAAGGCAAGCATTTAATTACAATACGTTTTAATGAAAAATGTTAAAAAATTCAACTTTAAATTAATAACCAGATTATAAAACCATTTAAAGAAGGGAATAAGGTTTTCGAAGGCATGAGTGACTGCAAATGGACTTTTCTTGTCAATGGATGGCTTTCGCTTCATGTTTCCCGAGGTAAACATTCAATTACAATATGTCTTAATGAAAAATGTAAAACAATACAACTTAAATTCAATAATAAGATTATAAAATCCATTAAAGCGAGTAATAAGGCTTTTGAAGCCATAAGTGACTATAAATGAACTTATTTTGTCAATGGATGGCTTTCGCTTCATGTTTCCCAAGGCAAACATTTAATTACAATATGTTTTAATGAAAAATGTAAAAAAATTCAACTTTAAATTAATAACGAGATTATAAAACCATTTAAAGAAGGGAATAAGGCTTTCGAGGGCATGAGTGACTGCAAATGGACTTTTCTTGACAATGGATGGCTTTCGCTTCACGTTTCCCAAGGTAAACATTCAATTACAATCTGTCTTAATGAAAAATGTAAAACAATACAACTTAAAATCAATAATAAGATTATAAAATCCTTTAAAGCGAGTAATAAGGCTTTTGAAGCCATAAGTGACTATAAATGAACTTATTTTGTCAATGGATGGCTTTCGCTTCATGTTTCCCAAGGCAAACATTTAATTACAATATGTTTTAATGAAAAATGTAAAAAAATTCAACTTTAAATTAATAACGAGATTATAAAACCATTTAAAGAGGGGAATAAGGCTTTCGAGGGCATGAGTGACTGCAAATGGACTTTTCTTGACAATGGATGGCTTTCGCTTCACGTTTCCCGAGATAAACATTCAATTACAATCTGTCTTAATGAAAAATATAAAAAAATAAAACTTAAAATGAATAATAGGATTAGAAAACCCTTTAAAGCGAGTAATAAGGCTTTAGATGGCATGAGTGACTATAAATGGACTTTTCTTGTCAATCGATCACTTTCACTTCATGTTTCCCAAGGAAAACATTTAATTACAATATGTTTTAATGAAAAATATAAAAAAATTCAACTTTAAATTAATAACGAGGTTATAAAACCATTTATAGAGGGGAATAAAACTTTCGAAGGCATGAGTGATTGCAAATGGACTTTTCTTGTCAATGGATGGCTTTCGCTTAACGTTTCTCGAGGTAAACATTCAATTACAATCTGTCTTAATGAAAAATGTAAAAAAATACAAGTTAAAATCAATAGTAAGATTACAAAACCCTTTAAAGCGAGTAATAAGGCTTTATAAGCCATGAGTGACTATAAATGGACTTTTCTTGTCAATCGATCACTTTCACTTCACATTTCCCAAGCCAAACATTCCATTTTAATTTGTTTTAATGAAAAATTTAAAAAACTTGAACTTTAAATTAATAACGAGATCATAAAACCATTTAAAGAGCGAAATAAGGCTTTTGATGGCATAAGTGACTGCAAATGGACTTTTCTTGTCAATGGGTGGCTTTCGCTTCACGTTTCCCGAGGTAAACATTCAATTACAATCTATCTTAATGAAAAATGTAAAAAAATACAACTTAAAATCAATAATAAGATTATAAAACCCTTTAAAGCGAGTAATAAGGCTTTAGATGCAATGAGTGAATATAAATGAACTTTTCTTGTCAATCGATCACTTTCACTTCACGTTTCCCAAGGCAAGCATTTAATTACAATATGTTTTAATGAAAAATGTTAAAAAATTCAACTTTAAATTAATAACCAGATTATAAAACCATTTAAAGAGGGGAATAAGGTTTTCGAAGGCATGAGTGACTGCAAATGGACTTTTCTTGTCAATGGATGGCTTTCGCTTCATGTTTCCCAAGGTAAACATTCAATTACAATCTATCTTAATGAAAAATGTAAAACAATACAACTTAAAATCAATAATAAGATTATAAAATCCTTTAAAGCGAGTAATAAGGCTTTTGAAGCCATAAGTGACTATAAATGAACCTATTTTGTCAATGGATGGCTTTCGCTTCATGTTTCCCAAGGCAAACATTTAATTACAATATGTTTTAATGAAAAATGTAAAAAAATTCAACTTTAAATTAATAACGAGATTATAAAACCATTTAAAGAGGGGAATAAGGCTTTCGAGGGCATGAGTGACTGCAAATGGACTTTTCTTGACAATGGATGGCTTTCGCTTCACGTTTCCCGAGGTAAACATTCAATTACAATCTGTCTTAATGAAAAATGTAAAAATATACAACTTAAAATCAATAATAAGATTATAAAATCCTTTAAAGCGAGTAATAAGGCTTTTGAAGCCATAAGTGACTATAAATGAGCTTATTTTGTCAATGGATGGCTTTCGCTTCATGTTTCCCAAGGCAAACATTTAATTACAATATGTTTTAAGGAAAAATGTAAAAAAATTCAACTTTAAATTAATAACGAGATTATAAAACCATTTAAAGAGGGGAATAAGGCTTTCGAGGGCATGAGTGACTGCAAATGGACTTTTCTTGACAATGGATGGCTTTCGCTTCACGTTTCCCGAGGTAAACATTCAATTACAATCTGTCTTAATGAAAAATATAAAAAAATAAAACTTAAAATGAATAATAGGATTAGAAAACCCTTTAAAGCGAGTAATAAGGCTTTAGATGCCATGAGTGACTATAAATGGACTTTTCTTGTCAATCGATCACTTTCACTTCATGTTTCCCAAGGAAAACATTTAATTACAATATGTTTTAATGAAAAATATAAAAAAATTCAACTTTAAATTAATAACGAGGTTATAAAACCATTTATAGAGGGGAATAAAACTTTCGAAGGCATGAGTGATTGCAAATAGACTTTTCTTGTCAATGGATGGCTTTCGCTTAACGTTTCTCGAGGTAAACATTCAATTACAATCTGTCTTAATGAAAAATGTAAAAAAATACAAGTTAAAATCAATAGTAAGATTACAAAACCCTTTAAAGCGAGTAATAAGGCTTTATAAGCCATGAGTGACTATAAATGGACATTTCTTGTCAATCGATCACTTTCACTTCACATTTCCCAAGCCAAACATTCCATTTCAATTTGTTTTAATGAAAAATTTAAAAAACTTCAACTTTAAATTAATAACGAGATCATAAAACAATTTAAAGAGCGAAATAAGGCTTTCGATGGCATGAGTGACTGCAAATGGACTTTTCCTGTCAATGGGTGGCTTTCGCTTCACGTTTCCCGAGGTAAACATTCAATTACAATCTGTCTTAATGAAAAATGTAAAAAAATACACTTTAAAATCAATAATAAGATTATAAAACCCGTTAAGGCGAGTAATAAGGCTTTTGAGGCCATGAGTGACTATAAATGAACTTATTTTGTCAATGGATGGCTTTCGCTTCATGTTTCCCAAGGCAAACATTTAATTACAACATGTTTTAATGAAAAATGTAAAGAAATTCAACTTTAAATTAACAACAAGATTATAAAACCATTTAAAGTGGGGAATAAGGCTTTCGAAGGCATGAGTGACTGCAAATGGACTTTTCTTGACAATGGATGGCTTTCGCTTCACGTTTCCCGAGGTAAACATTCAATTACAATCTCTCTTAATGAAAAATGTAAAAAAATACAACTTAAAATCAATAATAAGATTATAAAACCCTTTAAAGCGAGTAATAAGGCTTTAGATGCAATGAGTGAATATAAATGAACTTTTCTTGTCAATCGATCACTTTCACTTCACGTTTCCCAAGGCAAGCATTTAATTACAATATGTTTTAATGAAAAATGTTAAAAAATTCAACTTTAAATTAATAACCAGATTATAAAACCATTTAAAGAGGGGAATAAGGTTTTCGAAGGCATGAGTGACTGCAAATGGACTTTTCTTGTCAATGGATGGCTTTCGCTTCATGTTTCCCGAGGTAAACATTCAATTACAATCTATCTTAATGAAAAATGTAAAACAATACAACTTAAAATCAATAATAAGATTATAAAATCCTTTAAAGCGAGTAATAAGGCTTTTGAAGCCATAAGTGACTATAAATGAACCTATTTTGTCAATGGATGGCTTTCGCTTCATGTTTCCCAAGGCAAACATTTAATTACAATATGTTTTAATGAAAAATGTAAAAAAATTCAACTTTAAATTAATAACGAGATTATAAAACCATTTAAAGAGGGGAATAAGGCTTTCGAGGGCATGAGTGACTGCAAATGGACTTTTCTTGACAATGGATGGCTTTCGCTTCACGTTTCCCGAGGTAAACATTCAATTACAATCTGTCTTAATGAAAAATGTAAAACAATACAACTTAAAATCAATAATAAGATTATAAAATCCTTTAAAGCGAGTAATAAGGCTTTTGAAGCCATAAGTGACTATAAATGAACTTATTTTGTCAATGGATGGCTTTCGCTTCATGTTTCCCAAGGCAAACATTTAATTACAATATGTTTTAATGAAAAATGTAAAAAAATTCAACTTTAAATTAATAACGAGATTATAAAACCCTTTAAATAGGGGAATAAGGCTTTCGAGGGCATGAGTGACTGCAAATGGACTTTTCTTGACAATGGATGGCTTTCGCTTCACGTTTCCCGAGGTAAACATTCAATTACAATCTGTCTTAATGAAAAATATAAAAAAATACAACTTAAAATCAATAATAGGATTAGAAAACCCTTTAAAGCGAGTAATAAGGCTTTAGATGCCATGAGTGACTATAAATGGACTTTTCTTGTCAATCGATCACTTTCACTTCATGTTTCCCAAGGAAAACATTTAATTACAATATGTTTTAATGAAAAATATAAAAAAATTCAACTTTAAATTAATAACGAGGTTATAAAACCATTTATAGAGGGGAATAAAACTTTCGAAGGCATGAGTGATTGCAAATGGACTTTTCTTGTCAATGGATGGCTTTCGCTTAACGTTTCTCGAGGTAAACATTCAATTACAATCTGTCTTAATGAAAAATGTAAAAAAATACAAGTTAAAATCAATAGTAAGATTACAAAACCCTTTAAAGCGAGTAATAAGGCTTTATAAGCCATGAGTGACTATAAATGGACTTTTCTTGTCAATCGATCACTTTCACTTCACATTTCCCAAGCCAAACATTCCATTTTAATTTGTTTTAATGAAAAATTTAAAAAACTTGAACTTTAAATTAATAACGAGATCATAAAACCATTTAAAGAGCGAAATAAGGCTTTTGATGGCATAAGTGACTGCAAATGGACTTTTCTTGTCAATGGGTGGCTTTCGCTTCACGTTTCCCGAGGTAAACATTCAATTACAATCTATCTTAATGAAAAATGTAAAAAAATACAACTTAAAATCAATAATAAGAATATAAAACCAGTTAAGTCGAGTAATAAGGCTTTTGAGGCCATGAGTGACTATAAATGAACTTATTTTGTCAATGGATGGCTTTCGCTTCATGTTTCCCAAGGCAAACATTTAATTACAACATGTTTTAATGAAAAATGTAAAGAAATTCAACTTTAAATTAACAACGAGATTATAAAACCATTTAAAGTGGGGAATAAGGCTTTCGAATGCATGAGTGACTGCAAATGGACTTTTCTTGACAATGGATGGCTTTCGCTTCACGTTTCCCGAGGTAAACATTCAATTACAATCTATCTTAATGAAAAATGTAAAAAAATACAACTTAAAATCAATAATAAGATTATAAAACCCTTTAAAGCGAGTAATAAGGCTTTAGATGCAATGAGTGAATATAAATGAACTTTTCTTGTCAATCGATCACTTTCACTTCACGTTTCCCAAGGCAAGCATTTAATTACAATATGTTTTAATGAAAAATGTTAAAAAATTCAACTTTAAATTAATAACCAGATTATAAAACCATTTAAAGAGGGGAATAAGGTTTTCGAAGGCATGAGTGACTGCAAATGGACTTTTCTTGTCAATGGATGGCTTTCGCTTCATGTTTCCCGAGGTAAACATTCAATTACAATCTATCTTAATGAAAAATGTAAAACAATACAACTTAAAATCAATAATAAGATTATAAAATCCTTTAAAGCGAGTAATAAGGCTTTTGAAGCCATAAGTGACTATAAATGAACCTATTTTGTCAATGGATGGCTTTCGCTTCATGTTTCCCAAGGCAAACATTTAATTACAATATGTTTTAATGAAAAATGTAAAAAAATTCAACTTTAAATTAATAACGAGATTATAAAACCATTTAAAGAGGGGAATAAGGCTTTCGAGGGCATGAGTGACTGCAAATGGACTTTTCTTGACAATGGATGGCTTTCGCTTCACGTTTCCCGAGGTAAACATTCAATTATAATCTGTCTTAATGAAAAATGTAAAAATATACAACTTAAAATCAATAATAAGATTATAAAATCCTTTAAAGCGAGTAATAAGGCTTTTGAAGCCATAAGTGACTATAAATGAGCTTATTTTGTCAATGGATGGCTTTCGCTTCATGTTTCCCAAGGCAAACATTTAATTACAATATGTTTTAAGGAAAAATGTAAAAAAATTCAACTTTAAATTAATAACGAGATTATAAAACCATTTAAAGAGGGGAATAAGGCTTTCGAGGGCATGAGTGACTGCAAATGGACTTTTCTTGACAATGGATGGCTTTCGCTTCACGTTTCCCGAGGTAAACATTCAATTACAATCTGTCTTAATGAAAAATATAAAAAAATACAACTTAAAATCAATAATAGGATTAGAAAACCCTTTAAAGCGAGTAATAAGGCTTTAGATGCCATGAGTGACTATAAATGGACTTTTCTTGTCAATCGATCACTTTCACTTCATGTTTCCCAAGGAAAACATTTAATTACAATATGTTTTAATGAAAAATATAAAAAAATTCAACTTTAAATTAATAACGAGGTTATAAAACCATTTATAGAGGGGAATAAAACTTTCGAAGGCATGAGTGATTGCAAATAGACTTTTCTTGTCAATGGATGGCTTTCGCTTAACGTTTCTCGAGGTAAACATTCAATTACAATCTGTCTTAATGAAAAATGTAAAAAAATACAAGTTAAAATCAATAGTAAGATTACAAAACCCTTTAAAGCGAGTAATAAGGCTTTATAAGCCATGAGTGACTATAAATGGACATTTCTTGTCAATCGATCACTTTCACTTCACATTTCCCAAGCCAAACATTCCATTTCAATTTGTTTTAATGAAAAATTTAAAAAACTTCAACTTTAAATTAATAACGAGATCATAAAACCATTTAAAGAGCGAAATAAGGCTTTCGATGGCATGAGTGACTGCAAATGGACTTTTCCTGTCAATGGGTGGCTTTCGCTTCACGTTTCCCGAGGTAAACATTCAATTACAATCTGTCTTAATGAAAAATGTAAAAAAATACAACTTAAAATCAATAATAAGATTATAAAACCCATTAAGGCGAGTAATAAGGCTTTTGAGGCCATGAGTGACTATAAATGAACTTATTTTGTCAATGGATGGCTTTCGCTTCATGTTTCCCAAGGCAAACATTTAATTACAACATGTTTTAATGAAAAATGTAAAGAAATTCAACTTTAAATTAACAACAAGATTATAAAACCATTTAAAGTGGGGAATAAGGCTTTCGAAGGCATGAGTGACTGCAAATGGACTTTTCTTGACAATGGATGGCTTTCGCTTCACGTTTCCCGAGGTAAACATTCAATTACAATCTCTCTTAATGAAAAATGTAAAAAAATACAACTTAAAATCAATAATAAGATTATAAAACCCTTTAAAGCGAGTAATAAGGCTTTAGATGCAATGAGTGAATATAAATGAACTTTTCTTGTCAATCGATCACTTTCACTTCACGTTTCCCAAGGCAAGCATTTAATTACAATATGTTTTAATGAAAAATGTTAAAAAATTCAACTTTAAATTAATAACCAGATTATAAAACCATTTAAAGAGGGGAATAAGGTTTTCGAAGGCATGAGTGACTGCAAATGGACTTTTCTTGTCAATGGATGGCTTTCGCTTCATGTTTCCCGAGGTAAACATTCAATTACAATCTATCTTAATGAAAAATGTAAAACAATACAACTTAAAATCAATAATAAGATTATAAAATCCTTTAAAGCGAGTAATAAGGCTTTTGAAGCCATAAGTGACTATAAATGAACCTATTTTGTCAATGGATGGCTTTCGCTTCATGTTTCCCAAGGCAAACATTTAATTACAATATGTTTTAATGAAAAATGTAAAAAAATTCAACTTTAAATTAATAACGAGATTATAAAACCATTTAAAGAGGGGAATAAGGCTTTCGAGGGCATGAGTGACTGCAAATGGACTTTTCTTGACAATGGATGGCTTTCGCTTCACGTTTCCCGAGGTAAACATTCAATTACAATCTGTCTTAATGAAAAATGTAAAACAATACAACTTAAAATCAATAATAAGATTATAAAATCCTTTAAAGCGAGTAATAAGGCTTTTGAAGCCATAAGTGACTATAAATGAACTTATTTTGTCAATGGATGGCTTTCGCTTCATGTTTCCCAAGGCAAACATTTAATTACAATATGTTTTAATGAAAAATGTAAAAAAATTCAACTTTAAATTAATAACGAGATTATAAAACCATTTAAAGAGGGGAATAAGGCTTTCGAGGGCATGAGTGACTGCAAATGGACTTTTCTTGACAATGGATGGCTTTCGCTTCACGTTTCCCAAGGTAAACATTCAATTACAATCTGTCTTAATGAAAAATATAAAAAAATACAACTTAAAATCAATAATAGGATTAGAAAACCCTTTAAAGCGAGTAATAAGGCTTTAGATGCCATGAGTGACTATAAATGGACTTTTCTTGTCAATCGATCACTTTCACTTCATGTTTCCCAAGGAAAACATTTAATTACAATATGTTTTAATGAAAAATATAAAAAAATTCAACTTTAAATTAATAACGAGGTTATAAAACCATTTATAGAGGGGAATAAAACTTTCGAAGGCATGAGTGATTGCAAATGGACTTTTCTTGTCAATGGATGGCTTTCGCTTAACGTTTCTCGAGGTAAACATTCAATTACAATCTGTCTTAATGAAAAATGTAAAAAAATACAAGTTAAAATCAATAGTAAGATTACAAAACCCTTTAAAGCGAGTAATAAGGCTTTATAAGCCATGAGTGACTATAAATGGACTTTTCTTGTCAATCGATCACTTTCACTTCACATTTCCCAAGCCAAACATTCCATTTTAATTTGTTTTAATGAAAAATTTAAAAAACTTGAACTTTAAATTAATAACGAGATCATAAAACCATTTAAAGAGCGAAATAAGGCTTTTGATGGCATAAGTGACTGCAAATGGACTTTTCTTGTCAATGGGTGGCTTTCGCTTCACGTTTCCCGAGGTAAACATTCAATTACAATCTATCTTAATGAAAAATGTAAAAAAATACAACTTAAAATCAATAATAAGAATATAAAACCAGTTAAGTCGAGTAATAAGGCTTTTGAGGCCATGAGTGACTATAAATGAACTTATTTTGTCAATGGATGGCTTTCGCTTCATGTTTCCCAAGGCAAACATTTAATTACAACATGTTTTAATGAAAAATGTAAAGAAATTCAACTTTAAATTAACAACGAGATTATAAAACCATTTAAAGTGGGGAATAAGGCTTTCGAATGCATGAGTGACTGCAAATGGACTTTTCTTGACAATGGATGGCTTTCGCTTCACGTTTCCCGAGGTAAACATTCAATTACAATCTATCTTAATGAAAAATGTAAAAAAATACAACTTAAAATCAATAATAAGATTATAAAACCCTTTAAAGCGAGTAATAAGGCTTTAGATGCAATGAGTGAATATAAATGAACTTTTCTTGTCAATCGATCACTTTCACTTCACGTTTCCCAAGGCAAGCATTTAATTACAATATGTTTTAATGAAAAATGTTAAAAAATTCAACTTTAAATTAATAACCAGATTATAAAACCATTTAAAGAGGGGAATAAGGTTTTCGAAGGCATGAGTGACTGCAAATGGACTTTTCTTGTCAATGGATGGCTTTCGCTTCATGTTTCCCGAGGTAAACATTCAATTACAATCTATCTTAATGAAAAATGTAAAACAATACAACTTAAAATCAATAATAAGATTATAAAATCCTTTAAAGCGAGTAATAAGGCTTTTGAAGCCATAAGTGACTATAAATGAACCTATTTTGTCAATGGATGGCTTTCGCTTCATGTTTCCCAAGGCAAACATTTAATTACAATATGTTTTAATGAAAAATGTAAAAAAATTCAACTTTAAATTAATAACGAGATTATAAAACCATTTAAAGAGGGGAATAAGGCTTTCGAGGGCATGAGTGACTGCAAATGGACTTTTCTTGACAATGGATGGCTTTCGCTTCACGTTTCCCGAGGTAAACATTCAATTACAATCTGTCTTAATGAAAAATGTAAAACAATACAACTTAAAATCAATAATAAGATTATAAAATCCTTTAAAGCGAGTAATAAGGCTTTTGAAGCCATAAGTGACTATAAATGAGCTTATTTTGTCAATGGATGGCTTTCGCTTCATGTTTCCCAAGGCAAACATTTAATTACAATATGTTTTAAGGAAAAATGTAAAAAAATTCAACTTTAAATTAATAACGAGATTATAAAACCATTTAAAGAGGGGAATAAGGCTTTCGAGGGCATGAGTGACTGCAAATGGACTTTTCTTGACAATGGATGGCTTTCGCTTCACGTTTCCCGAGGTAAACATTCAATTACAATCTGTCTTAATGAAAAATATAAAAAAATACAACTTAAAATCAATAATAGGATTAGAAAACCCTTTAAAGCGAGTAATAAGGCTTTAGATGCCATGAGTGACTATAAATGGACTTTTCTTGTCAATCGATCACTTTCACTTCATGTTTCCCAAGGAAAACATTTAATTACAATATGTTTTAATGAAAAATATAAAAAAATTCAACTTTAAATTAATAACGAGGTTATAAAACCATTTATAGAGGGGAATAAAACTTTCGAAGGCATGAGTGATTGCAAATAGACTTTTCTTGTCAATGGATGGCTTTCGCTTAACGTTTCTCGAGGTAAACATCCAATTACAATCTGTCTTAATGAAAAATGTAAAAAAATACAAGTTAAAATCAATAGTAAGATTACAAAACCCTTGAAAGCGAGTAATAAGGCTTTATAAGCCATGAGTGACTATAAATGGACATTTCTTGTCAATCGATCACTTTCACTTCACATTTCCCAAGCCAAACATTCCATTTCAATTTGTTTTAATGAAAAATTTAAAAAACTTGAACTTTAAATTAATAACGAGATCATAAAACCATTTAAAGAGCGAAATAAGGCTTTCGATGGCATGAGTGACTGCAAATGGACTTTTCCTGTCAATGGGTGGCTTTCGCTTCACGTTTCCCGAGGTAAACATTCAATTACAATCTGTCTTAATGAAAAATGTAAAAAAATACAACTTAAAATCAATAATAAGATTATAAAACCCGTTAAGGCGAGTAATAAGGCTTTTGAGGCCATGAGTGACTATAAATGAACTTATTTTGTCAATGGATGGCTTTCGCTTCATGTTTCCCAAGGCAAACATTTAATTACAACATGTTTTAATGAAAAATGTAAAGAAATTCAACTTTAAATTAACAACAAGATTATAAAACCATTTAAAGTGGGGAATAAGGCTTTCGAAGGCATGAGTGACTGCAAATGGACTTTTCTTGACAATGGATGGCTTTCGCTTCACGTTTCCCGAGGTAAACATTCAATTACAATCTATCTTAATGAAAAATGTAAAAGAATACAACTTAAAATCAATAATAAGATTATAAAACCCTTTAAAGCGAGTAATAAGGCTTTAGATGCAATGAGTGAATATAAATGAACTTTTCTTGTCAATCGATCACTTTCACTTCACGTTTCCCAAGGCAAGCATTTAATTACAATATGTTTTAATGAAAAATGTTAAAAAATTCAACTTTAAATTAATAACCAGATTATAAAACCATTTAAAGAGGGGAATAAGGTTTTCGAAGGCATGAGTGACTGCAAATGGACTTTTCTTGTCAATGGATGGCTTTCGCTTCATGTTTCCCGAGGTAAACATTCAATTACAATCTATCTTAATGAAAAATGTAAAACAATACAACTTAAAATCAATAATAAGATTATAAAATCCTTTAAAGCGAGTAATAAGGCTTTTGAAGCCATAAGTGACTATAAATGAACCTATTTTGTCAATGGATGGCTTTCGCTTCATGTTTCCCAAGGCAAACATTTAATTACAATATGTTTTAATGAAAAATGTAAAAAAATTCAACTTTAAATTAATAACGAGATTATAAAACCATTTAAAGAGGGGAATAAGGCTTTCGAGGGCATGAGTGACTGCAAATGGACTTTTCTTGACAATGGATGGCTTTCGCTTCACGTTTCCCGAGGTAAACATTCAATTACAATCTGTCTTAATGAAAAATGTAAAAATATACAACTTAAAATCAATAATAAGATTATAAAATCCTTTAAAGCGAGTAATAAGGCTTTTGAAGCCATAAGTGACTATAAATGAGCTTATTTTGTCAATGGATGGCTTTCGCTTCATGTTTCCCAAGGCAAACATTTAATTACAATATGTTTTAAGGAAAAATGTAAAAAAAATCAACTTTAAAGTAATAACGAGATTATAAAACCATTTAAAGAGGGGAATAAGGCTTTCGAGGGCATGAGTGACTGCAAATGGACTTTTCTTGACAATGGATGGCTTTCGCTTCACGTTTCCCGAGGTAAACATTCAATTACAATCTGTCTTAATGAAAAATATAAAAAAATAAAACTTAAAATGAATAATAGGATTAGAAAACCCTTTAAAGCGAGTAATAAGGCTTTAGATGCCATGAGTGACTATAAATGGACTTTTCTTGTCAATCGATCACTTTCACTTCATGTTTCCCAAGGAAAACATTTAATTACAATACGTTTTAATGAAAAATATAAAAAAATTCAACTTTAAATTAATAACGAGGTTATAAAACCATTTATAGAGGGGAATAAAACTTTCGAAGGCATGAGTGATTGCAAATAGACTTTTCTTGTCAATGGATGGCTTTCGCTTAACGTTTCTCGAGGTAAACATTCAATTACAATCTGTCTTAATGAAAAATGTAAAAAAATACAAGTTAAAATCAATAGTAAGATTACAAAACCCTTTAAAGCGAGTAATAAGGCTTTATAAGCCATGAGTGACTATAAATGGACATTTCTTGTCAATCGATCACTTTCACTTCACATTTCCCAAGCCAAACATTCCATTTCAATTTGTTTTAATGAAAAATTTAAAAAACTTCAACTTTAAATTAATAACGAGATCATAAAACCATTTAAAGAGCGAAATAAGGCTTTCGATGGCATGAGTGACTGCAAATGGACTTTTCCTGTCAATGGGTGGCTTTCGCTTCACGTTTCCCGAGGTAAACATTCAATTACAATCTGTCTTAATGAAAAATGTAAAAAAATACAACTTAAAATCAATAATAAGATTATAAAACCCGTTAAGGCGAGTAATAAGGCTTTTGAGGCCATGAGTGACTATAAATGAACTTATTTTGTCAATGGATGGCTTTCGCTTCATGTTTCCCAAGGCAAACATTTAATTACAACATGTTTTAATGAAAAATGTAAAGAAATTCAACTTTAAATTAACAAGAAGATTATAAAACCATTTAAAGTGGGGAATAAGGCTTTCGAAGGCATGAGTGACTGCAAATGGACTTTTCTTGACAATGGATGGCTTTCGCTTCACGTTTCCCGAGGTAAACATTCAATTACAATCTATCTTAATGAAAAATGTAAAAAAATACAACTTAAAATCAATAATAAGATTATAAAACCCTTTAAAGCGAGTAATAAGGCTTTAGATGCAATGAGTGAATATAAATGAACTTTTCTTGTCAATCGATCACTTTCACTTCACGTTTCCCAAGGCAAGCATTTAATTACAATATGTTTTAATGAAAAATGTTAAAAAATTCAACTTTAAATTAATAACCAGATTATAAAACCATTTAAAGAGGGGAATAAGGTTTTCGAAGGCATGAGTGACTGCAAATGGACTTTTCTTGTCAATGGATGGCTTTCGCTTCATGTTTCCCGAGGTAAACATTCAATTACAATCTATCTTAATGAAAAATGTAAAACAATACAACTTAAAATCAATAATAAGATTATAAAATCCTTTAAAGCGAGTAATAAGGCTTTTGAAGCCATAAGTGACTATAAATGAACCTATTTTGTCAATGGATGGCTTTCGCTTCATGTTTCCCAAGGCAAACATTTAATTACAATATGTTTTAATGAAAAATGTAAAAAAATTCAACTTTAAATTAATAACGAGATTATAAAACCATTTAAAGAGGGGAATAAGGCTTTCGAGGGCATGAGTGACTGCAAATGGACTTTTCTTGACAATGGATGGCTTTCGCTTCACGTTTCCCGAGGTAAACATTCAATTACAATCTGTCTTAATGAAAAATGTAAAACAATACAACTTAAAATCAATAATAAGATTATAAAATCCTGTAAAGCGAGTAATAAGGCTTTTGAAGCCATAAGTGACTATAAATGAACTTATTTTGTCAATGGATGGCTTTCGCTTCATGTTTCCCAAGGCAAACATTTAATTACAATATGTTTTAATGAAAAATGTAAAAAAATTCAACTTTAAATTAATAACGAGATTATAAAACCATTTAAAGAGGGGAATAAGGCTTTCGAGGGCATGAGTGACTGCAAATGGACTTTTCTTGACAATGGATGGCTTTCGCTTCACGTTTCCCGAGGTAAACATTCAATTACAATCTGTCTTAATGAAAAATGTAAAACAATACAACTTAAAATCAATAATAAGATTATAAAATCCTTTAAAGCGAGTAATAAGGCTTTTGAAGCCATAAGTGACTATAAATGAACTTATTTTGTCAATGGATGGCTTTCGCTTCATGTTTCCCAAGGCAAACATTTAATTACAATATGTTTTAAGGAAAAATGTAAAAAAATTCAACTTTAAATTAATAACGAGATTATAAAACCATTTAAAGAGGGGAATAAGGCTTTCGAGGGCATGAGTGACTGCAAATGGACTTTTCTTGACAATGGATGGCTTTCGCTTCACGTTTCCCGAGGTAAACATTCAATTACAATCTGTCTTAATGAAAAATATAAAAAAATACAACTTAAAATCAATAATAGGATTAGAAAACCCTTTAAAGCGAGTAATAAGGCTTTAGATGCCATGAGTGACTATAAATGGACTTTTCTTGTCAATCGATTACTTTCACTTCATGTTTCCCAAGGAAAACATTTAATTACAATATGTTTTAATGAAAAATATAAAAAAATTCAACTTTAAATTAATAACGAGGTTATAAAACCATTTATAGAGGGGAATAAAACTTTCGAAGGCATGAGTGATTGCAAATGGACTTTTCTTGTCAATGGATGGCTTTCGCTTAACGTTTCTCGAGGTAAACATTCAATTACAATCTGTCTTAATGAAAAATGTAAAAAAATACAAGTTAAAATCAATAGTAAGATTACAAAACCCTTTAAAGCGAGTAATAAGGCTTTATAAGCCATGAGTGACTATAAATGGACTTTTCTTGTCAATCGATCACTTTCACTTCACATTTCCCAAGCCAAACATTCCATTTCAATTTGTTTTAATGAAAAATTTAAAAAACTTGAACTTTAAATTAATAACGAGATCATAAAACCATTTAAAGAGCGAAATAAGGCTTTCGATGGCATGAGTGACTGGAAATGGACTTTTCCTGTCAATGGGTGGCTTTCGCTTCACGTTTCCCGAGGTAAACATTCAATTACAATCTGTCTTAATGAAAAATGTAAAAAAATACAACTTAAAATCAATAATAAGATTATAAAACCCGTTAAGGCGAGTAATAAGGCTTTTGAGGCCATGAGTGACTATAAATGAACTTATTTTGTCAATGGATGGCTTTCGCTTCATGTTTCCCAAGGCAAACATTTAATTACAACATGTTTTAATGAAAAATGTAAAGAAATTCAACTTTAAATTAACAACAAGATTATAAAACCATTTAAAGTGGGGAATAAGGCTTTCGAAGGCATGAGTGACTGCAAATGGACTTTTCTTGACAATGGATGGCTTTCGCTTCACGTTTCCCGAGGTAAACATTCAATTACAATCTATCTTAATGAAAAATGTAAAAGAATACAACTTAAAATCAATAATAAGATTATAAAACCCTTTAAAGCGAGTAATAAGGCTTTAGATGCAATGAGTGAATATAAATGAACTTTTCTTGTCAATCGATCACTTTCACTTCACGTTTCCCAAGGCAAGCATTTAATTACAATATGTTTTAATGAAAAATGTTAAAAAATTCAACTTTAAATTAATAACCAGATTATAAAACCATTTAAAGAGGGGAATAAGGTTTTCGAAGGCATGAGTGACTGCAAATGGACTTTTCTTGTCAATGGATGGCTTTCGCTTCATGTTTCCCGAGGTAAACATTCAATTACAATCTATCTTAATGAAAAATGTAAAACAATACAACTTAAAATCAATAATAAGATTATAAAATCCTTTAAAGCGAGTAATAAGGCTTTTGAAGCCATAAGTGACTATAAATGAACCTATTTTGTCAATGGATGGCTTTCGCTTCATGTTTCCCAAGGCAAACATTTAATTACAATATGTTTTAATGAAAAATGTAAAAAAATTCAGCTTTAAATTAATAACGAGATTATAAAACCATTTAAAGAGGGGAATAAGGCTTTCGAGGGCATGAGTGACTGCAAATGGACTTTTCTTGACAATGGATGGCTTTCGCTTCACGTTTCCCGAGGTAAACATTCAATTACAATCTGTCTTAATGAAAAATGTAAAACAATACAACTTAAAATCAATAATAAGATTATAAAATCCTTTAAAGCGAGTAATAAGGCTTTTGAAGCCATAAGTGACTATAAATGAACTTATTTTGTCAATGGATGGCTTTCGCTTCATGTTTCCCAAGGCAAACATTTAATTACAATATGTTTTAATGAAAAATGTAAAAAAATTCAACTTTAAATTAATAACGAGATTATAAAACCATTTAAAGAGGGGAATAAGGCTTTCGAGGGCATGAGTGACTGCAAATGGACTTTTCTTGACAATGGATGGCTTTCGCTTCACGTTTCCCGAGGTAAACATTCAATTACAATCTGTCTTAATGAAAAATGTAAAACAATACAACTTAAAATCAATAATAAGATTATAAAATCCTTTAAAGCGAGTAATAAGGCTTTTGAAGCCATAAGTGACTATAAATGAACTTATTTTGTCAATGGATGGCTTTCGCTTCATGTTTCCCAAGGCAAACATTTAATTACAATATGTTTTAAGGAAAAATGTAAAAAAATTCAACTTTAAATTAATAACGAGATTATAAAACCATTTAAGGAGGGGAATAAGGCTTTCGAGGGCATGAGTGACTGCAAATGGACTTTTCTTGACAATGGATGGCTTTCGCTTCACGTTTCCCGAGGTAAACATTCAATTACAATCTGTCTTAATGAAAAATATAAAAAAATACAACTTAAAATCAATAATAGGATTAGAAAACCCTTTAAAGCGAGTAATAAGGCTTTAGATGCCATGAGTGACTATAAATGGACTTTTCTTGTCAATCGATTACTTTCACTTCATGTTTCCCAAGGAAAACATTTAATTACAATATGTTTTAATGAAAAATATAAAAAAATTCAACTTTAAATTAATAACGAGGTTATAAAACCATTTATAGAGGGGAATAAAACTTTCGAAGGCATGAGTGATTGCAAATGGACTTTTCTTGTCAATGGATGGCTTTCGCTTAATGTTTCTCGAGGTAAACATTCAATTACAATCTGTCTTAATGAAAAATGTAAAAAAATACAAGTTAAAATCAATAGTAAGATTACAAAACCCTTTAAAGCGTGTAATAAGGCTTTATAAGCCATGAGTGACTATAAATGGACTTTTCTTGTCAATCGATCACTTTCACTTCACATTTCCCCAGCCAAACATTCCATTTTAATTTGTTTTAATGAAAAATTTAAAAAACTTGAACTTTAAATTAATAACGAGATCATAAAACCATTTAAAGAGCGAAATAAGGCTTTCGATGGCATGAGTGACTGCAAATGGACTTTTCTTGTCAATGGGTGGCTTTTGCTTCACGTTTCCCGAGGTAAACATTCAATTACAATCTATCTTAATGAAAAATGTAAAAAAATACAACTTAAAATCAATAATAAGAATATAAAACCAGTTAAGTCGAGTAATAAGGCTTTTGAGGCCATGAGTGACTATAAATGAACTTATTTTGTCAATGGATGGCTTTCGCTTCATGTTTCCCAAGGCAAACATTTAATTACAACATGTTTTAATGAAAAATGTAAAGAAATTCAACTTTAAATTAACAACGAGATTATAAAACCATTTAAAGTGGGGAATAAGGCTTTCGAAGGCATGAGTGACTGCAAATGGACTTTTCTTGACAATGGATGGCTTTCGCTTCACGTTTCCCGAGGTAAACATTCAATTACAATCTATCTTAACGAAAAATGTAAAAAAATACAACTTAAAATCAATAATAAGATTATAAAACCCTTTAAAGCGAGTAATAAGGCTTTAGATGCAATGAGTGAATATAAATGAACTTTTCTTGTCAATCGATCACTTTCACTTCACGTTTCCCAATGCAAGCATTTAATTACAATATGTTTTAATGAAAAATGTTAAAAAATTCAACTTTAAATTAATAACCAGATTATAAAACCATTTAAAGAGGGGAATAAGGTTTTCGAAGGCATGAGTGACTGCAAATGGACTTTTCTTGTCAATGGATGGCTTTCGCTTCATGTTTCTCGAGGTAAACATTCAATTACAATCTGTCTTAATGAAAAATGTAAAACAATACAACTTAAAATCAATAATAAGATTATAAAATCCTTTAAAGCGAGTAATAAGGCTTTTGAAGCCATAAGTGACTATAAATGAACTTATTTTGTCAATGGATGGCTTTCGCTTCATGTTTCCCAAGGCAAACATTTAATTACAATATGTTTTAATGAAAAATGTAAAAAAATTCAACTTTAAATTAATAACGAGATTATAAAACCATTTAAAGAGGGGAATAAGGCTTTCGAGGGCATGAGTGACTGCAAATGGACTTTTCTTGACAATGGATGGCTTTCGCTTCACGTTTCCCGAGGTAAACATTCAATTACAATCTGTCTTAATGAAAAATGTAAAACAATACAACTTAAAATCAATAATAAGATTATAAAATCCTTTAAAGCGAGTAATAAGGCTTTTGAAGCCATAAGTGACTATAAATGAACTTATTTTGTCAATGGATGGCTTTCGCTTCATGTTTCCCAAGGCAAACATTTAATTACAATATGTTTTAATGAAAAATGTAAAAAAATTCAACTTTAAATTAATAACGAGATTATAAAACCATTTAAAGAGGGGAATAAGGCTTTCGAGGGCATGAGTGACTGCAAATGGACTTTTCTTGACAATGGATGGCTTTCGCTTCACGTTTCCCGAGGTAAACATTCAATTACAATCTGTCTTAATGAAAAATATAAAAAAATACAACTTAAAATCAATAATAGGATTAGAAAACCCTTTAAAGCGAGTAATAAGGCTTTAGATGCCATGAGTGACTATAAATGGACTTTTCTTGTCAATCGATCACTTTCACTTCATGTTTCCCAAGGAAAACATTTAATTACAATATGTTTTAATGAAAAATATAAAAAAATTCAACTTTAAATTAATAACGAGGTTATAAAACCATTTATAGAGGGGAATAAAACTTTCGAAGGCATGAGTGATTGCAAATGGACTTTTCTTGTCAATGGATGGCTTTCGCTTAACGTTTCTCGAGGTAAACATTCAATTACAATCTGTCTTAATGAAAAATGTAAAAAAATACAAGTTAAAATCAATAGTAAGATTACAAAACCCTTTAAAGCGAGTAATAAGGCTTTATAAGCCATGAGTGACTATAAATGGACTTTTCTTGTCAATCGATCACTTTCACTTCACATTTCCCAAGCCAAACATTCCATTTCAATTTGTTTTAATGAAAAATTTAAAAAACTTCAACTTTAAATTAATAACGAGATCATAAAACCATTTAAAGAGCGAAATAAGGCTTTCGATGGCATGAGTGACTGCAAATGGACTTTTCTTGTCAATGGGTGGCTTTCGCTTCACGTTTCCCGAGGTAAACATTCAATTACAATCTGTCTTAATGAAAAATGTAAAAAAATACAACTTAAAATCAATAATAAGATTATAAAACCCGTTAAGGCGAGTAATAAGGCTTTTGAGGCCATGAGTGACTATAAATGAACTTATTTTGTCAATGGATGGCTTTCGCTTCATGTTTCCCAAGGCAAACATTTAATTACAACATGTTTTAATGAAAAATGTAAAGAAATTCAACTTTAAATTAACAACGAGATTATAAAACCATTTAAAGTCGGGAATAAGGCTTTCGAAGGCATGAGTGACTGCAAATGGACTTTTCTTGACAATGGATGGCTTTCGCTTCACGTTTCCCGAGGTAAACATTCAATTACAATCTATCTTAATGAAAAATGTAAAAAAATAAAACTTAAAATCAATAATAAGATTATAAAACCCTTTAAAGCGAGTAATAAGGCTTTAGATGCAATGAGTGAATATAAATGAACTTTTCTTGTCAATCGATCACTTTCACTTCACGTTTCCCAAGGCAAGCATTTAATTACAATATGTTTTAATGAAAAATGTTAAAAAATTCAATATTAAATTAATAACCAGATTATAAAACCATTTAAAGAGGGGAATAAGGTTTTCGAAGGCATGAGTGACTACAAATGGACTTTTCTTGTCAATGGATGGCTTTCGCTTCATGTTTGCCGAGGTAAACATTCAATTACAATCTGTCTTAATGAAAAATGTAAAACAATACAACTTAAAATCAATAATAAGATTATAAAATCCTTTAAAGTGAGTAATAAGGCTTTTGAAGCCATAAGTGACTATAAATGAACTTATTTTGTCAATGGATGACTTTCGCTTCATGTTTCCCAAGGCAAACATTTAATTACAATATGTTTTAATAAAAAATGTAAAAAAATTCAACTTTAAATTAATAACGAGATTATAAAACCATTTCAAGAGGGGAATAAGGCTTTCGAGGGCATGAGTGACTGCAAATGGACTTTTCTTGACAATGGATGGCTTTCGCTTCACGTTTCCCAAGGTAAACATTCAATTACAATCTGTCTTAATGAAAAATGTAAAACAATACAACTTAAAATCAATAATAAGATTATAAAATCCTTTAAAGCGAGTAATAAGGCTTTTGAAGCCATAAGTGACTATAAATGAACTTATTTTGTCAATGGATGGCTTTCGCTTCATGTTTCCCAAGGCAAACATTTAATTACAATATGTTTTAATGAAAAATGTAAAAAAATTCAACTTTAAATTAATAACGAGATTATAAAACCATTTAAAGAGGGGAATAAGGCTTTCGAGGGCATGAGTGACTGCAAATGGACTTTTCTTGACAATGGATGGCTTTCGCTTCACGTTTCCCGAGATAAACATTCAATTACAATCTGTCTTAATGAAAAATGTAAAACAATACAACTTAAAATCAATAATAAGATTATAAAATCCTTTAAAGCGAGTAATAAGGCTTTTGAAGCCATAAGTGACTATAAATGAACTTATTTTGTCAATGGATGGCTTTCGCTTCATGTTTCCCAAGGCAAACATTTAATTACAATATGTTTTAATGAAAAATGTAAAAAAATTCGACTTTAAATTAATAACGAGATTATAAAACCATTTAAAGAGGGGAATAAGGCTTTCGAGGGCATGAGTGACTGCAAATGGACTTTTCTTGACAATGGATGGCTTTCGCTTCACGTTTCCCGAGGTAAACATTCAATTACAATCTATCTTAATGAAAAATGTAAAACAATACAACTTAAAATCAATAATAAGATTATAAAATCCTTTAAAGCGAGTAATAAGGCTTTTGAAGCCATAAGTGACTATAAATGAACTTATTTTGTCAATGGATGGCTTTCGCTTCATGTTTCCCAAGGCAAACATTTAGTTACAATATGTTTTAATGAAAAATGTAAAAAAATTCAACTTTAAATTAATAACGAGATTATAAAACCATTTAAAGAGGGGAATAAGGCTTTCGAGGGCATGAGTGACTGCAAATGGACTTTTCTTGACAATGGATGGCTTTCGCTTCACGTTTCCCGAGGTAAACATTCAATTACAATCTATCTTAATGAAAAATGTAAAAAAATACAAGTTAAAATCAATAATAGGATTAGAAAACCCTTTAAAGCGAGTAATAAGGCTTTAGATGCCATGAGTGACTATAAATGGACTTTTCTTGTCAATCGATCACTTTCACTTCATGTTTCCCAAGGAAAACATTTAATTACAATATGTTTTAATGAAAAATATAAAAAAATTCAACTTTAAATTAATAACGAGGTTATAAAACCATTTATAGAGGGGAATAAAACTTTCGAAGGCATGAGTGATTGCAAATGGACTTTTCTTGTCAATGGATGGCTTTCGCTTAACGTTTCTCGAGGTAAACATTCAATTACAATCTGTCTTAATGAAAAATGTAAAAAAATACAAGTTAAAATCAATAGTAAGATTACAAAACCCTTTAAAGCGAGTAATAAGGCTTTATAAGCCATGAGTGACTATAAATGGACTTTTCTTGTCAATCGATCACTTTCACTTCACATTTCCCAAGCCAAACATTCCATTTCAATTTGTTTTAATGAAAAATTTAAAAAACTTCAACTTTAAATTAATAACGAGATCATAAAACCATTTAAAGAGCGAAATAAGGCTTTCGATGGCATGAGTGACTGCAAATGGACTTTTCTTGTCAATGGGTGGCTTTCGCTTCACGTTTCCCGAGGTAAACATTCAATTACAATCTGTCTTAATGAAAAATGTAAAAAAATACAACTTAAAATCAATAATAAGATTATAAAACCCGTTAAGGCGAGTAATAAGGCTTTTGAGGCCATGAGTGACTATAAATGAACTTATTTTGTCAATGGATGGCTTTCGCTTCATGTTTCCCAAGGCAAACATTTAATTACAACATGTTTTAATGAAAAATGTAAAGAAATTCAACTTTAAATTAACAACGAGATTATAAAACCATTTAAAGTCGGGAATAAGGCTTTCGAAGGCATGAGTGACTGCAAATGGACTTTTCTTGACAATGGATGGCTTTCGCTTCACGTTTCCCGAGGTAAACATTCAATTACAATCTATCTTAATGAAAAATGTAAAAAAATAAAACTTAAAATCAATAATAAGATTATAAAACCCTTTAAAGCGAGTAATAAGGCTTTAGATGCAATGAGTGAATATAAATGAACTTTTCTTGTCAATCGATCACTTTCACTTCACGTTTCCCAAGGCAAGCATTTAATTACAATATGTTTTAATGAAAAATGTTAAAAAATTCAATATTAAATTAATAACCAGATTATAAAACCATTTAAAGAGGGGAATAAGGTTTTCGAAGGCATGAGTGACTGCAAATGGACTTTTCTTGTCAATGGATGGCTTTCGCTTCATGTTTGCCGAGGTAAACATTCAATTACAATCTGTCTTAATGAAAAATGTAAAACAATACAACTTAAAATCAATAATAAGATTATAAAATCCTTTAAAGTGAGTAATAAGGCTTTTGAAGCCATAAGTGACTATAAATGAACTTATTTTGTCAATGGATGACTTTCGCTTCATGTTTCCCAAGGCAAACATTTAATTACAATATGTTTTAATAAAAAATGTAAAAAAATTCAACTTTAAATTAATAACAAGATTATAAAACCATTTCAAGAGGGGAATAAGGCTTTCGAGGGCATGAGTGACTGCAAATGGACTTTTCTTGACAATGGATGGCTTTCGCTTCACGTTTCCCAAGGTAAACATTCAATTACAATCTGTCTTAATGAAAAATGTAAAACAATACAACTTAAAATCAATAATAAGATTATAAAATCCTTTAAAGCGAGTAATAAGGCTTTTGAAGCCATAAGTGACTATAAATGAACTTATTTTGTCAATGGATGGCTTTCGCTTCATGTTTCCCAAGGCAAACATTTAATTACAATATGTTTTAATGAAAAATGTAAAAAAATTCAACTTTAAATTAATAACGAGATTATAAAACCATTTAAAGAGGGGAATAAGGCTTTCGAGGGCATGAGTGACTGCAAATGGACTTTTCTTGACAATGGATGGCTTTCGCTTCACGTTTCCCGAGATAAACATTCAATTACAATCTGTCTTAATGAAAAATGTAAAACAATACAACTTAAAATCAATAATAAGATTATAAAATCCTTTAAAGCGAGTAATAAGGCTTTTGAAGCCATAAGTGACTATAAATGAACTTATTTTGTCAATGGATGGCTTTCGCTTCATGTTTCCCAAGGCAAACATTTAATTACAATATGTTTTAATGAAAAATGTAAAAAAATTCAACTTTAAATTAATAACGAGATTATAAAACCATTTAAAGAGGGGAATAAGGCTTTCGAGGGCATGAGTGACTGCAAATGGACTTTTCTTGACAATGGATGGCTTTCGCTTCACGTTTCCCGAGGTAAACATTCAATTACAATCTATCTTAATGAAAAATGTAAAACAATACAACTTAAAATCAATAATAAGATTATAAAATCCTTTAAAGCGAGTAATAAGGCTTTTGAAGCCATAAGTGACTATAAATGAACTTATTTTGTCAATGGATGGCTTTCGCTTCATGTTTCCCAAGGCAAACATTTAGTTACAATATGTTTTAATGAAAAATGTAAAAAAATTCAACTTTAAATTAATAACGAGATTATAAAACCATTTAAAGAGGGGAATAAGGCTTTCGAGGGCATGAGTGACTGCAAATGGACTTTTCTTGACAATGGATGGCTTTCGCTTCACGTTTCCCGAGGTAAACATTCAATTACAATCTATCTTAATGAAAAATGTAAAAAAATACAAGTTAAAATCAATAATAGGATTAGAAAACCCTTTAAAGCGAGTAATAAGGCTTTAGATGCCATGAGTGACTATAAATGGACTTTTCTTGTCAATCGATCACTTTCACTTCATGTTTCCCAAGGAAAACATTTAATTACAATATGTTTTAATGAAAAATATAAAAAAATTCAACTTTAAATTAATAACGAGGTTATAAAACCATTTATAGAGGGGAATAAAACTTTCGAAGGCATGAGTGATTGCAAATGGACTTTTCTTGTCAATGGATGGCTTTCGCTTAACGTTTCTCAAGGTAAACATTCAATTACAATCTGTCTTAATGAAAAATGTAAAAAAATAAAAGTTAAAATCAAAAGTAAGATTACAAAACCCTTTAAAGCGAGTAATAAGGCTTTATAAGCCATGAGTGACTATAAATGGACTTTTCTTGTCAATCGATCACTTTCACTTCACATTTCCCAAGCCAAACATTCCATTTTAATTTGTTTTAATGAAAAATTTAAAAAACTTCAACTTTAAATTAATAACGAGATCATAAAACCATTTAAAGAGCGAAATAAGGCTTTCGATGGCATGAGTGACTGCAAATGGACTTTTCTTGTCAATGGGTGGCTTTCGCTTCACGTTTCCCGAGGTAAACATTCAATTACAATCTGTCTTAATGAAAAATGTAAAAAAATACAAGTTAAAATCAATAATAAGATTACAAAACCCTTTAAAGCGAGTAATAAGGCTTTATAAGCCATGAGTGACTATAAATGGACTTTTCTTGTCAATCGATCACTTTCACTTCACATTTCCCAAGCCAAACATTCCATTTTAATTTGTTTTAATGAAAAATTTAAAAACCTTCAATTTTAAATTAATAACGAGATCATAAAACCATTTAAAGAGCAAAATAAGGCTTTCGATGGCATGAGTGACTGCAAATGGACTTTTCTTGTCAATGGGTGGCTTTCGCTTCACGTTTCCCGAGGTAAACATTCAATTACAATCTGTCTTAATGAAAAATGTAAAAAAATACAACTTAAAATCAATAATAAGATTATAAAACCCGTTAAGGCGAGTAATAAGGCTTTTGAAGCCATGAGTGACTATAAATGAACTTATTTTGTCAATGGATGGCTTTCGCTTCATGTTTCCCAAGGCAAACATTTAATTACAACATGTTTTAATGAAAAATGTAAAGAAATTCAACTTTAAATTAATAACGAGATTATAAAACCATTTAAAGTGGGGAATAAGGATTTCGAAGGCATGAGTGACTGCAAATGGACTTTTCTTGACAATGGATGGCTTTCGCTTCACGTTTCTCGAGGTAAACATTAAATTACAATCTGTCTTAATGAAAAATGTAAAAAAATACAACTTAAAATCAATAATAAGATTATAAAACCCTTTAAAGCGAGTAATAAGGCTTTAGATGCAATGAGTGAATATAAATGAACTTTTCTTGTCAATCGATCACTTTCACTTCACGTTTCCCAAGGCCAGCATTTAATTACAATATGTTTTAATGAAAAATGTTAAAAAATTCAACGTTAAACTAATAACCAGATTATAAAACCATTTAAAGAGGGGAATAAGGCTTTAGAAGGCATGAGTGACTGCAAATGGACTTTTCTTGTCAATGGATGGCTTTCGCTTCACGTTTCCCGAGGTAAACATTCAATTACAATCTGTCTTAATGAAAAATGTAAAACAATACAACTTAAAATCAATAATAAGATTAGAAAACCCTTTAAAGCGAGTAATAAGGCTTTAGATGCCATGAGTGACTATAAATGGACATTTCTTGTCAATCGATCACTTTCACTTCACGTTTCCCAAGGAAAACATTTAATTACAATATGTTTTAAAGAAAAATATAAAAAAATTCAACTTTAAATTAATAACGAGATTATAAAACCATTTAAAGAGGGGAATAAGGCTTTCGAGGGCATGAGTGACTGCAAATGGACTTCTCTTGACAATGGATGGCTTTCGCTTCACGTTTCCCGAGGTAAACATTCAATTACAATCTGTCTTAATGAAAAATGTAAAAAAATACAAGTTAAAATCAATAGTAAGATTACAAAACCCTTTAAAGCGAGTAATAAGGCTTTATAAGCCATGAGTGACTATAAATGGACTTTTCTTGTCAATCGATCACTTTCACTTCACATTTCCCAAGCCAAACATTCCATTTTAATTTGTTTTAATGAAAAATTTAAAAACCTTCAATTTTAAATTAATAACGAGATCATAAAACCATTTAAAGAGCAAAATAAGGCTTTCGATGGCATGAGTGACTGCAAATGGACTTTTCTTGTCAATGGGTGGCTTTCGCTTCACGTTTCCCGAGGTAAACATTCAATTACAATCTGTCTTAATGAAAAATGTAAAAAAATACAACTTAAAATCAATAATAAGATTATAAAACCCGTTAAGGCGAGTAATAAGGCTTTTGAAGCCATGAGTGACTATAAATGAACTTATTTTGTCAATGGATGGCTTTCGCTTCATGTTTCCCAAGGCAAACATTTAATTACAACATGTTTTAATGAAAAATGTAAAGAAATTCAACTTTAAATTAATAACGAGATTATAAAACCATTTAAAGTGGGGAATAAGGATTTCGAAGGCATGAGTGACTGCAAATGGACTTTTCTTGACAATGGATGGCTTTCGCTTCACGTTTCCCGAGGTAAACATTCAATTACAATCTGTCTTAATGAAAAATATAAAAAAATACAACTTAAAATCAATAATAGGATTAGAAAACCCTTTAAAGCGAGTAATAAGGCTTTAGATGCCATGAGTGACTATAAATGGACTTTTCTTGTCAATCGATTACTTTCACTTCATGTTTCCCAAGGAAAACATTTAATTACAATATGTTTTAATGAAAAATATAAAAAAATTCAACTTTAAATTAATAACGAGGTTATAAAACCATTTATAGAGGGGAATAAAACTTTCGAAGGCATGAGTGATTGCAAATGGACTTTTCTTGTCAATGGATGGCTTTCGCTTAATGTTTCTCGAGGTAAACATTCAATTACAATCTGTCTTAATGAAAAATGTAAAAAAATACAAGTTAAAATCAATAGTAAGATTACAAAACCCTTTAAAGCGTGTAATAAGGCTTTATAAGCCATGAGTGACTATAAATGGACTTTTCTTGTCAATCGATCACTTTCACTTCACATTTCCCCAGCCAAACATTCCATTTTAATTTGTTTTAATGAAAAATTTAAAAAACTTGAACTTTAAATTAATAACGAGATCATAAAACCATTTAAAGAGCGAAATAAGGCTTTCGATGGCATGAGTGACTGCAAATGGACTTTTCTTGTCAATGGGTGGCTTTTGCTTCACGTTTCCCGAGGTAAACATTCAATTACAATCTATCTTAATGAAAAATGTAAAAAAATACAACTTAAAATCAATAATAAGAATATAAAACCAGTTAAGTCGAGTAATAAGGCTTTTGAGGCCATGAGTGACTATAAATGAACTTATTTTGTCAATGGATGGCTTTCGCTTCATGTTTCCCAAGGCAAACATTTAATTACAACATGTTTTAATGAAAAATGTAAAGAAATTCAACTTTAAATTAACAACGAGATTATAAAACCATTTAAAGTGGGGAATAAGGCTTTCGAATGCATGAGTGACTGCAAATGGACTTTTCTTGACAATGGATGGCTTTCGCTTCACGTTTCCCGAGGTAAACATTCAATTACAATCTATCTTAATGAAAAATGTAAAAAAATACAACTTAAAATCAATAATAAGATTATAAAACCCTTTAAAGCGAGTAATAAGGCTTTAGATGCAATGAGTGAATATAAATGAACTTTTCTTGTCAATCGATCACTTTCACTTCACGTTTCCCAAGGCAAGCATTTAATTACAATATGTTTTAATGAAAAATGTTAAAAAATTCAACTTTAAATTAATAACCAGATTATAAAACCATTTAAAGAGGGGAATAAGGTTTTCGAAGGCATGAGTGACTGCAAATGGACTTTTCTTGTCAATGGATGGCTTTCGCTTCATGTTTCCCGAGGTAAACATTCAATTACAATCTATCTTAATGAAAAATGTAAAACAATACAACTTAAAATCAATAATAAGATTATAAAATCCTTTAAAGCGAGTAATAAGGCTTTTGAAGCCATAAGTGACTATAAATGAACCTATTTTGTCAATGGATGGCTTTCGCTTCATGTTTCCCAAGGCAAACATTTAATTACAATATGTTTTAATGAAAAATGTAAAAAAATTCAGCTTTAAATTAATAACGAGATTATAAAACCATTTAAAGAGGGGAATAAGGCTTTCGAGGGCATGAGTGACTGCAAATGGACTTTTCTTGACAATGGATGGCTTTCGCTTCACGTTTCCCGAGGTAAACATTCAATTACAATCTGTCTTAATGAAAAATGTAAAACAATACAACTTAAAATCAATAATAAGATTATAAAATCCTTTAAAGCGAGTAATAAGGCTTTTGAAGCCATAAGTGACTATAAATGAACTTATTTTGTCAATGGATGGCTTTCGCTTCATGTTTCCCAAGGCAAACATTTAATTACAATATGTTTTAATGAAAAATGTAAAAAAATTCAACTTTAAATTAATAACGAGATTATAAAACCATTTAAAGAGGGGAATAAGGCTTTCGAGGGCATGAGTGACTGCAAATGGACTTTTCTTGACAATGGATGGCTTTCGCTTCACGTTTCCCGAGGTAAACATTCAATTACAATCTGTCTTAATGAAAAATGTAAAACAATACAACTTAAAATCAATAATAAGATTATAAAATCCTTTAAAGCGAGTAATAAGGCTTTTGAAGCCATAAGTGACTATAAATGAACTTATTTTGTCAATGGATGGCTTTCGCTTCATGTTTCCCAAGGCAAACATTTAATTACAATATGTTTTAAGGAAAAATGTAAAAAAATTCAACTTTAAATTAATAACGAGATTATAAAACCATTTAAGGAGGGGAATAAGGCTTTCGAGGGCATGAGTGACTGCAAATGGACTTTTCTTGACAATGGATGGCTTTCGCTTCACGTTTCCCGAGGTAAACATTCAATTACAATCTGTCTTAATGAAAAATATAAAAAAATACAACTTAAAATCAATAATAGGATTAGAAAACCCTTTAAAGCGAGTAATAAGGCTTTAGATGCCATGAGTGACTATAAATGGACTTTTCTTGTCAATCGATTACTTTCACTTCATGTTTCCCAAGGAAAACATTTAATTACAATATGTTTTAATGAAAAATATAAAAAAATTCAACTTTAAATTAATAACGAGATTATAAAACCATTTAAAGAGGGGAATAAGGCTTTCGAAGGCATGAGTGACTGCAAATGGACTTTTCTTGACAATGGATGGCTTTCGCTTCACGTTTCCCGAGGTAAACATTCAATTACAATCTATCTTAATGAAAAATGTAAAAAAATAAAACTTAAAATCAATAATAAGATTATAAAACCCTTTAAAGCGAGTAATAAGGCTTTAGATGCAATGAGTGAATATAAATGAACTTTTCTTGTCAATCGATCACTTTCACTTCACGTTTCCCAAGGCAAGCATTTAATTACAATATGTTTTAATGAAAAATGTTAAAAAATTCAATATTAAATTAATAACCAGATTATAAAACCATTTAAAGAGGGGAATAAGGTTTTCGAAGGCATGAGTGACTGCAAATGGACTTTTCTTGTCAATGGATGGCTTTCGCTTCATGTTTGCCGAGGTAAACATTCAATTACAATCTGTCTTAATGAAAAATGTAAAACAATACAACTTAAAATCAATAATAAGATTATAAAATCCTTTAAAGTGAGTAATAAGGCTTTTGAAGCCATAAGTGACTATAAATGAACTTATTTTGTCAATGGATGACTTTCGCTTCATGTTTCCCAAGGCAAACATTTAATTACAATATGTTTTAATAAAAAATGTAAAAAAATTCAACTTTAAATTAATAACGAGATTATAAAACCATTTCAAGAGGGGAATAAGGCTTTCGAGGGCATGAGTGACTGCAAATGGACTTTTCTTGACAATGGATGGCTTTCGCTTCACGTTTCCCAAGGTAAACATTCAATTACAATCTGTCTTAATGAAAAATGTAAAACAATACAACTTAAAATCAATAATAAGATTATAAAATCCTTTAAAGCGAGTAATAAGGCTTTTGAAGCCATAAGTGACTATAAATGAACTTATTTTGTCAATGGATGGCTTTCGCTTCATGTTTCCCAAGGCAAACATTTAATTACAATATGTTTTAATGAAAAATGTAAAAAAATTCAACTTTAAATTAATAACGAGATTATAAAACCATTTAAAGAGGGGAATAAGGCTTTCGAGGGCATGAGTGACTGCAAATGGACTTTTCTTGACAATGGATGGCTTTCGCTTCACGTTTCCCGAGATAAACATTCAATTACAATCTGTCTTAATGAAAAATGTAAAACAATACAACTTAAAATCAATAATAAGATTATAAAATCCTTTAAAGCGAGTAATAAGGCTTTTGAAGCCATAAGTGACTATAAATGAACTTATTTTGTCAATGGATGGCTTTCGCTTCATGTTTCCCAAGGCAAACATTTAATTACAATATGTTTTAATGAAAAATGTAAAAAAATTCAACTTTAAATTAATAACGAGATTATAAAACCATTTAAAGAGGGGAATAAGGCTTTCGAGGGCATGAGTGACTGCAAATGGACTTTTCTTGACAATGGATGGCTTTCGCTTCACGTTTCCCGAGGTAAACATTCAATTACAATCTATCTTAATGAAAAATGTAAAACAATACAACTTAAAATCAATAATAAGATTATAAAATCCTTTAAAGCGAGTAATAAGGCTTTTGAAGCCATAAGTGACTATAAATGAACTTATTTTGTCAATGGATGGCTTTCGCTTCATGTTTCCCAAGGCAAACATTTAGTTACAATATGTTTTAATGAAAAATGTAAAAAAATTCAACTTTAAATTAATAACGAGATTATAAAACCATTTAAAGAGGGGAATAAGGCTTTCGAGGGCATGAGTGACTGCAAATGGACTTTTCTTGACAATGGATGGCTTTCGCTTCACGTTTCCCGAGGTAAACATTCAATTACAATCTATCTTAATGAAAAATGTAAAAAAATACAAGTTAAAATCAATAATAGGATTAGAAAACCCTTTAAAGCGAGTAATAAGGCTTTAGATGCCATGAGTGACTATAAATGGACTTTTCTTGTCAATCGATCACTTTCACTTCATGTTTCCCAAGGAAAACATTTAATTACAATATGTTTTAATGAAAAATATAAAAAAATTCAACTTTAAATTAATAACGAGGTTATAAAACCATTTATAGAGGGGAATAAAACTTTCGAAGGCATGAGTGATTGCAAATGGACTTTTCTTGTCAATGGATGGCTTTCGCTTAACGTTTCTCGAGGTAAACATTCAATTACAATCTGTCTTAATGAAAAATGTAAAAAAATAAAAGTTAAAATCAAAAGTAAGATTACAAAACCCTTTAAAGCGAGTAATAAGGCTTTATAAGCCATGAGTGACTATAAATGGACTTTTCTTGTCAATCGATCACTTTCACTTCACATTTCCCAAGCCAAACATTCCATTTTAATTTGTTTTAATGAAAAATTTAAAAAACTTCAACTTTAAATTAATAACGAGATCATAAAACCATTTAAAGAGCGAAATAAGGCTTTCGATGGCATGAGTGACTGCAAATGGACTTTTCTTGTCAATGGGTGGCTTTCGCTTCACGTTTCCCGAGGTAAACATTCAATTACAATCTGTCTTAATGAAAAATGTAAAAAAATACAAGTTAAAATCAATAATAAGATTACAAAACCCTTTAAAGCGAGTAATAAGGCTTTATAAGCCATGAGTGACTATAAATGGACTTTTCTTGTCAATCGATCACTTTCACTTCACATTTCCCAAGCCAAACATTCCATTTTAATTTGTTTTAATGAAAAATTTAAAAACCTTCAATTTTAAATTAATAACGAGATCATAAAACCATTTAAAGAGCAAAATAAGGCTTTCGATGGCATGAGTGACTGCAAATGGACTTTTCTTGTCAATGGGTGGCTTTCGCTTCACGTTTCCCGAGGTAAACATTCAATTACAATCTGTCTTAATGAAAAATATAAAAAAATACAACTTAAAATCAATAATAAGATTATAAAACCCGTTAAGGCGAGTAATAAGGCTTTTGAAGCCATGAGTGACTATAAATGAACTTATTTTGTCAATGGATGGCTTTCGCTTCATGTTTCCCAAGGCAAACATTTAATTACAACATGTTTTAATGAAAAATGTAAAGAAATTCAACTTTAAATTAATAACGAGATTATAAAACCATTTAAAGTGGGGAATAAGGATTTCGAAGGCATGAGTGACTGCAAATGGACTTTTCTTGACAATGGATGGCTTTCGCTTCACGTTTCTCGAGGTAAACATTAAATTACAATCTGTCTGAATGAAAAATGTAAAAAAATACAACTTAAAATCAATAATAAGATTATAAAACCCTTTAAAGCGAGTAATAAGGCTTTAGATGCAATGAGTGAATATAAATGAACTTTTCTTGTCAATCGATCACTTTCACTTCACGTTTCCCAAGGCCAGCATTTAATTACAATATGTTTTAATGAAAAATGTTAAAAAATTCAACGTTAAACTAATAACCAGATTATAAAACCATTTAAAGAGGGGAATAAGGCTTTAGAAGGCATGAGTGACTGCAAATGGACTTTTCTTGTCAATGGATGGCTTTCGCTTCACGTTTCCCGAGGTAAACATTCAATTACAATCTGTCTTAATGAAAAATGTAAAACAATACAACTTAAAATCAATAATAAGATTAGAAAACCCTTTAAAGCGAGTAATAAGGCTTTAGATGCCATGAGTGACTATAAATGGACATTTCTTGTCAATCGATCACTTTCACTTCACGTTTCCCAAGGAAAACATTTAATTACAATATGTTTTAAAGAAAAATATAAAAAAATTCAACTTTAAATTAATAACGAGATTATAAAACCATTTAAAGAGGGGAATAAGGCTTTCGAGGGCATGAGTGACTGCAAATGGACTTCTCTTGACAATGGATGGCTTTCGCTTCACGTTTCCCGAGGTAAACATTCAATTACAATCTGTCTTAATGAAAAATGTAAAAAAATACAAGTTAAAATCAATAGTAAGATTACAAAACCCTTTAAAGCGAGTAATAAGGCTTTATAAGCCATGAGTGACTATAAATGGACTTTTCTTGTCAATCGATCACTTTCACTTCACATTTCCCAAGCCAAACATTCCATTTTAATTTGTTTTAATGAAAAATTTAAAAACCTTCAATTTTAAATTAATAACGAGATCATAAAACCATTTAAAGAGCAAAATAAGGCTTTCGGTGGCATGAGTGACTGCAAATGGACTTTTCTTGTCAATGGGTGGCTTTCGCTTCACGTTTCCCGAGGTAAACATTCAATTACAATCTGTCTTAATGAAAAATGTAAAAAAATACAACTTAAAATCAATAATAAGATTATAAAACCCGTTAAGGCGAGTAATAAGTCTTTTGAAGCCATGAGTGACTATAAATGAACTTATTTTGTCAATGGATGGCTTTCGCTTCATGTTTCCCAAGGCAAACATTTAATTACAACATGTTTTAATGAAAAATGTAAAGAAATTCAACTTTAAATTAATAACGAGATTATAAAACCATTTAAAGTGGGGAATAAGGATTTCGAAGGCATGAGTGACTGCAAATGGACTTTTCTTGACAATGGATGGCTTTCGCTTCACGTTTCCCGAGGTAAACATTCAATTACAATCTGTCTTAATGAAAAATATAAAAAAATACAACTTAAAATCAATAATAGGATTAGAAAACCCTTTAAAGCGAGTAATAAGGCTTTAGATGCCATGAGTGACTATAAATGGACTTTTCTTGTCAATCGATTACTTTCACTTCATGTTTCCCAAGGAAAACATTTAATTACAATATGTTTTAATGAAAAATATAAAAAAATTCAACTTTAAATTAATAACGAGGTTATAAAACCATTTATAGAGGGGAATAAAACTTTCGAAGGCATGAGTGATTGCAAATGGACTTTTCTTGTCAATGGATGGCTTTCGCTTAATGTTTCTCGAGGTAAACATTCAATTACAATCTGTCTTAATGAAAAATGTAAAAAAATACAAGTTAAAATCAATAGTAAGATTACAAAACCCTTTAAAGCGTGTAATAAGGCTTTATAAGCCATGAGTGACTATAAATGGACTTTTCTTGTCAATCGATCACTTTCACTTCACATTTCCCCAGCCAAACATTCCATTTTAATTTGTTTTAATGAAAAATTTAAAAAACTTGAACTTTAAATTAATAACGAGATCATAAAACCATTTAAAGAGCGAAATAAGGCTTTCGATGGCATGAGTGACTGCAAATGGACTTTTCTTGTCAATGGGTGGCTTTTGCTTCACGTTTCCCGAGGTAAACATTCAATTACAATCTATCTTAATGAAAAATGTAAAAAAATACAACTTAAAATCAATAATAAGAATATAAAACCAGTTAAGTCGAGTAATAAGGCTTTTGAGGCCATGAGTGACTATAAATGAACTTATTTTGTCAATGGATGGCTTTCGCTTCATGTTTCCCAAGGCAAACATTTAATTACAACATGTTTTAATGAAAAATGTAAAGAAATTCAACTTTAAATTAACAACGAGATTATAAAACCATTTAAAGTGGGGAATAAGGCTTTCGAATGCATGAGTGACTGCAAATGGACTTTTCTTGACAATGGATGGCTTTCGCTTCACGTTTCCCGAGGTAAACATTCAATTACAATCTATCTTAATGAAAAATGTAAAAAAATACAACTTAAAATCAATAATAAGATTATAAAACCCTTTAAAGCGAGTAATAAGGCTTTAGATGCAATGAGTGAATATAAATGAACTTTTCTTGTCAATCGATCACTTTCACTTCACGTTTCCCAAGGCAAGCATTTAATTACAATATGTTTTAATGAAAAATGTTAAAAAATTCAACTTTAAATTAATAACCAGATTATAAAACCATTTAAAGAGGGGAATAAGGTTTTCGAAGGCATGAGTGACTGCAAATGGACTTTTCTTGTCAATGGATGGCTTTCGCTTCATGTTTCCCGAGGTAAACATTCAATTACAATCTATCTTAATGAAAAATGTAAAACAATACAACTTAAAATCAATAATAAGATTATAAAATCCTTTAAAGCGAGTAATAAGGCTTTTGAAGCCATAAGTGACTATAAATGAACCTATTTTGTCAATGGATGGCTTTCGCTTCATGTTTCCCAAGGCAAACATTTAATTACAATATGTTTTAATGAAAAATGTAAAAAAATTCAGCTTTAAATTAATAACGAGATTATAAAACCATTTAAAGAGGGGAATAAGGCTTTCGAGGGCATGAGTGACTGCAAATGGACTTTTCTTGACAATGGATGGCTTTCGCTTCACGTTTCCCGAGGTAAACATTCAATTACAATCTGTCTTAATGAAAAATGTAAAACAATACAACTTAAAATCAATAATAAGATTATAAAATCCTTTAAAGCGAGTAATAAGGCTTTTGAAGCCATAAGTGACTATAAATGAACTTATTTTGTCAATGGATGGCTTTCGCTTCATGTTTCCCAAGGCAAACATTTAATTACAATATGTTTTAATGAAAAATGTAAAAAAATTCAACTTTAAATTAATAACGAGATTATAAAACCATTTAAAGAGGGGAATAAGGCTTTCGAGGGCATGAGTGACTGCAAATGGACTTTTCTTGACAATGGATGGCTTTCGCTTCACGTTTCCCGAGGTAAACATTCAATTACAATCTGTCTTAATGAAAAATGTAAAACAATACAACTTAAAATCAATAATAAGATTATAAAATCCTTTAAAGCGAGTAATAAGGCTTTTGAAGCCATAAGTGACTATAAATGAACTTATTTTGTCAATGGATGGCTTTCGCTTCATGTTTCCCAAGGCAAACATTTAATTACAATATGTTTTAAGGAAAAATGTAAAAAAATTCAACTTTAAATTAATAACGAGATTATAAAACCATTTAAGGAGGGGAATAAGGCTTTCGAGGGCATGAGTGACTGCAAATGGACTTTTCTTGACAATGGATGGCTTTCGCTTCACGTTTCCCGAGGTAAACATTCAATTACAATCTGTCTTAATGAAAAATATAAAAAAATACAACTTAAAATCAATAATAGGATTAGAAAACCCTTTAAAGCGAGTAATAAGGCTTTAGATGCCATGAGTGACTATAAATGGACTTTTCTTGTCAATCGATTACTTTCACTTCATGTTTCCCAAGGAAAACATTTAATTACAATATGTTTTAATGAAAAATATAAAAAAATTCAACTTTAAATTAATAACGAGATTATAAAACCATTTAAAGAGGGGAATAAGGCTTTCGAAGGCATGAGTGACTGCAAATGGACTTTTCTTGACAATGGATGGCTTTCGCTTCACGTTTCCCGAGGTAAACATTCAATTACAATCTATCTTAATGAAAAATGTAAAAAAATAAAACTTAAAATCAATAATAAGATTATAAAACCCTTTAAAGCGAGTAATAAGGCTTTAGATGCAATGAGTGAATATAAATGAACTTTTCTTGTCAATCGATCACTTTCACTTCACGTTTCCCAAGGCAAGCATTTAATTACAATATGTTTTAATGAAAAATGTTAAAAAATTCAATATTAAATTAATAACCAGATTATAAAACCATTTAAAGAGGGGAATAAGGTTTTCGAAGGCATGAGTGACTGCAAATGGACTTTTCTTGTCAATGGATGGCTTTCGCTTCATGTTTGCCGAGGTAAACATTCAATTACAATCTGTCTTAATGAAAAATGTAAAACAATACAACTTAAAATCAATAATAAGATTATAAAATCCTTTAAAGTGAGTAATAAGGCTTTTGAAGCCATAAGTGACTATAAATGAACTTATTTTGTCAATGGATGACTTTCGCTTCATGTTTCCCAAGGCAAACATTTAATTACAATATGTTTTAATAAAAAATGTAAAAAAATTCAACTTTAAATTAATAACGAGATTATAAAACCATTTCAAGAGGGGAATAAGGCTTTCGAGGGCATGAGTGACTGCAAATGGACTTTTCTTGACAATGGATGGCTTTCGCTTCACGTTTCCCAAGGTAAACATTCAATTACAATCTGTCTTAATGAAAAATGTAAAACAATACAACTTAAAATCAATAATAAGATTATAAAATCCTTTAAAGCGAGTAATAAGGCTTTTGAAGCCATAAGTGACTATAAATGAACTTATTTTGTCAATGGATGGCTTTCGCTTCATGTTTCCCAAGGCAAACATTTAATTACAATATGTTTTAATGAAAAATGTAAAAAAATTCAACTTTAAATTAATAACGAGATTATAAAACCATTTAAAGAGGGGAATAAGGCTTTCGAGGGCATGAGTGACTGCAAATGGACTTTTCTTGACAATGGATGGCTTTCGCTTCACGTTTCCCGAGATAAACATTCAATTACAATCTGTCTTAATGAAAAATGTAAAACAATACAACTTAAAATCAATAATAAGATTATAAAATCCTTTAAAGCGAGTAATAAGGCTTTTGAAGCCATAAGTGACTATAAATGAACTTATTTTGTCAATGGATGGCTTTCGCTTCATGTTTCCCAAGGCAAACATTTAATTACAATATGTTTTAATGAAAAATGTAAAAAAATTCAACTTTAAATTAATAACGAGATTATAAAACCATTTAAAGAGGGGAATAAGGCTTTCGAGGGCATGAGTGACTGCAAATGGACTTTTCTTGACAATGGATGGCTTTCGCTTCACGTTTCCCGAGGTAAACATTCAATTACAATCTATCTTAATGAAAAATGTAAAACAATACAACTTAAAATCAATAATAAGATTATAAAATCCTTTAAAGCGAGTAATAAGGCTTTTGAAGCCATAAGTGACTATAAATGAACTTATTTTGTCAATGGATGGCTTTCGCTTCATGTTTCCCAAGGCAAACATTTAGTTACAATATGTTTTAATGAAAAATGTAAAAAAATTCAACTTTAAATTAATAACGAGATTATAAAACCATTTAAAGAGGGGAATAAGGCTTTCGAGGGCATGAGTGACTGCAAATGGACTTTTCTTGACAATGGATGGCTTTCGCTTCACGTTTCCCGAGGTAAACATTCAATTACAATCTATCTTAATGAAAAATGTAAAAAAATACAAGTTAAAATCAATAATAGGATTAGAAAACCCTTTAAAGCGAGTAATAAGGCTTTAGATGCCATGAGTGACTATAAATGGACTTTTCTTGTCAATCGATCACTTTCACTTCATGTTTCCCAAGGAAAACATTTAATTACAATATGTTTTAATGAAAAATATAAAAAAATTCAACTTTAAATTAATAACGAGGTTATAAAACCATTTATAGAGGGGAATAAAACTTTCGAAGGCATGAGTGATTGCAAATGGACTTTTCTTGTCAATGGATGGCTTTCGCTTAACGTTTCTCGAGGTAAACATTCAATTACAATCTGTCTTAATGAAAAATGTAAAAAAATAAAAGTTAAAATCAAAAGTAAGATTACAAAACCCTTTAAAGCGAGTAATAAGGCTTTATAAGCCATGAGTGACTATAAATGGACTTTTCTTGTCAATCGATCACTTTCACTTCACATTTCCCAAGCCAAACATTCCATTTTAATTTGTTTTAATGAAAAATTTAAAAAACTTCAACTTTAAATTAATAACGAGATCATAAAACCATTTAAAGAGCGAAATAAGGCTTTCGATGGCATGAGTGACTGCAAATGGACTTTTCTTGTCAATGGGTGGCTTTCGCTTCACGTTTCCCGAGGTAAACATTCAATTACAATCTGTCTTAATGAAAAATGTAAAAAAATACAAGTTAAAATCAATAATAAGATTACAAAACCCTTTAAAGCGAGTAATAAGGCTTTATAAGCCATGAGTGACTATAAATGGACTTTTCTTGTCAATCGATCACTTTCACTTCACATTTCCCAAGCCAAACATTCCATTTTAATTTGTTTTAATGAAAAATTTAAAAACCTTCAATTTTAAATTAATAACGAGATCATAAAACCATTTAAAGAGCAAAATAAGGCTTTCGATGGCATGAGTGACTGCAAATGGACTTTTCTTGTCAATGGGTGGCTTTCGCTTCACGTTTCCCGAGGTAAACATTCAATTACAATCTGTCTTAATGAAAAATATAAAAAAATACAACTTAAAATCAATAATAAGATTATAAAACCCGTTAAGGCGAGTAATAAGGCTTTTGAAGCCATGAGTGACTATAAATGAACTTATTTTGTCAATGGATGGCTTTCGCTTCATGTTTCCCAAGGCAAACATTTAATTACAACATGTTTTAATGAAAAATGTAAAGAAATTCAACTTTAAATTAATAACGAGATTATAAAACCATTTAAAGTGGGGAATAAGGATTTCGAAGGCATGAGTGACTGCAAATGGACTTTTCTTGACAATGGATGGCTTTCGCTTCACGTTTCTCGAGGTAAACATTAAATTACAATCTGTCTGAATGAAAAATGTAAAAAAATACAACTTAAAATCAATAATAAGATTATAAAACCCTTTAAAGCGAGTAATAAGGCTTTAGATGCAATGAGTGAATATAAATGAACTTTTCTTGTCAATCGATCACTTTCACTTCACGTTTCCCAAGGCCAGCATTTAATTACAATATGTTTTAATGAAAAATGTTAAAAAATTCAACGTTAAACTAATAACCAGATTATAAAACCATTTAAAGAGGGGAATAAGGCTTTAGAAGGCATGAGTGACTGCAAATGGACTTTTCTTGTCAATGGATGGCTTTCGCTTCACGTTTCCCGAGGTAAACATTCAATTACAATCTGTCTTAATGAAAAATGTAAAACAATACAACTTAAAATCAATAATAAGATTAGAAAACCCTTTAAAGCGAGTAATAAGGCTTTAGATGCCATGAGTGACTATAAATGGACATTTCTTGTCAATCGATCACTTTCACTTCACGTTTCCCAAGGAAAACATTTAATTACAATATGTTTTAAAGAAAAATATAAAAAAATTCAACTTTAAATTAATAACGAGATTATAAAACCATTTAAAGAGGGGAATAAGGCTTTCGAGGGCATGAGTGACTGCAAATGGACTTCTCTTGACAATGGATGGCTTTCGCTTCACGTTTCCCGAGGTAAACATTCAATTACAATCTGTCTTAATGAAAAATGTAAAAAAATACAAGTTAAAATCAATAGTAAGATTACAAAACCCTTTAAAGCGAGTAATAAGGCTTTATAAGCCATGAGTGACTATAAATGGACTTTTCTTGTCAATCGATCACTTTCACTTCACATTTCCCAAGCCAAACATTCCATTTTAATTTGTTTTAATGAAAAATTTAAAAACCTTCAATTTTAAATTAATAACGAGATCATAAAACCATTTAAAGAGCAAAATAAGGCTTTCGGTGGCATGAGTGACTGCAAATGGACTTTTCTTGTCAATGGGTGGCTTTCGCTTCACGTTTCCCGAGGTAAACATTCAATTACAATCTGTCTTAATGAAAAATGTAAAAAAATACAACTTAAAATCAATAATAAGATTATAAAACCCGTTAAGGCGAGTAATAAGGCTTTTGAAGCCATGAGTGACTATAAATGAACTTATTTTGTCAATGGATGGCTTTCGCTTCATGTTTCCCAAGGCAAACATTTAATTACAACATGTTTTAATGAAAAATGTAAAGAAATTCAACTTTAAATTAATAACGAGATTATAAAACCATTTAAAGTGGGGAATAAGGATTTCGAAGGCATGAGTGACTGCAAATGGACTTTTCTTGACAATGGATGGCTTTCGCTTCACGTTTCCCGAGGTAAACATTCAATTACAATCTGTCTTAATGAAAAATATAAAAAAATACAACTTAAAATCAATAATAGGATTAGAAAACCCTTTAAAGCGAGTAATAAGGCTTTAGATGCCATGAGTGACTATAAATGGACTTTTCTTGTCAATCGATTACTTTCACTTCATGTTTCCCAAGGAAAACATTTAATTACAATATGTTTTAATGAAAAATATAAAAAAATTCAACTTTAAATTAATAACGAGGTTATAAAACCATTTATAGAGGGGAATAAAACTTTCGAAGGCATGAGTGATTGCAAATGGACTTTTCTTGTCAATGGATGGCTTTCGCTTAATGTTTCTCGAGGTAAACATTCAATTACAATCTGTCTTAATGAAAAATGTAAAAAAATACAAGTTAAAATCAATAGTAAGATTACAAAACCCTTTAAAGCGTGTAATAAGGCTTTATAAGCCATGAGTGACTATAAATGGACTTTTCTTGTCAATCGATCACTTTCACTTCACATTTCCCCAGCCAAACATTCCATTTTAATTTGTTTTAATGAAAAATTTAAAAAACTTGAACTTTAAATTAATAACGAGATCATAAAACCATTTAAAGAGCGAAATAAGGCTTTCGATGGCATGAGTGACTGCAAATGGACTTTTCTTGTCAATGGGTGGCTTTTGCTTCACGTTTCCCGAGGTAAACATTCAATTACAATCTATCTTAATGAAAAATGTAAAAAAATACAACTTAAAATCAATAATAAGAATATAAAACCAGTTAAGTCGAGTAATAAGGCTTTTGAGGCCATGAGTGACTATAAATGAACTTATTTTGTCAATGGATGGCTTTCGCTTCATGTTTCCCAAGGCAAACATTTAATTACAACATGTTTTAATGAAAAATGTAAAGAAATTCAACTTTAAATTAACAACGAGATTATAAAACCATTTAAAGTGGGGAATAAGGCTTTCGAATGCATGAGTGACTGCAAATGGACTTTTCTTGACAATGGATGGCTTTCGCTTCACGTTTCCCGAGGTAAACATTCAATTACAATCTATCTTAATGAAAAATGTAAAAAAATACAACTTAAAATCAATAATAAGATTATAAAACCCTTTAAAGCGAGTAATAAGGCTTTAGATGCAATGAGTGAATATAAATGAACTTTTCTTGTCAATCGATCACTTTCACTTCACGTTTCCCAAGGCAAGCATTTAATTACAATATGTTTTAATGAAAAATGTTAAAAAATTCAACTTTAAATTAATAACCAGATTATAAAACCATTTAAAGAGGGGAATAAGGTTTTCGAAGGCATGAGTGACTGCAAATGGACTTTTCTTGTCAATGGATGGCTTTCGCTTCATGTTTCCCGAGGTAAACATTCAATTACAATCTATCTTAATGAAAAATGTAAAACAATACAACTTAAAATCAATAATAAGATTATAAAATCCTTTAAAGCGAGTAATAAGGCTTTTGAAGCCATAAGTGACTATAAATGAACCTATTTTGTCAATGGATGGCTTTCGCTTCATGTTTCCCAAGGCAAACATTTAATTACAATATGTTTTAATGAAAAATGTAAAAAAATTCAGCTTTAAATTAATAACGAGATTATAAAACCATTTAAAGAGGGGAATAAGGCTTTCGAGGGCATGAGTGACTGCAAATGGACTTTTCTTGACAATGGATGGCTTTCGCTTCACGTTTCCCGAGGTAAACATTCAATTACAATCTGTCTTAATGAAAAATGTAAAACAATACAACTTAAAATCAATAATAAGATTATAAAATCCTTTAAAGCGAGTAATAAGGCTTTTGAAGCCATAAGTGACTATAAATGAACTTATTTTGTCAATGGATGGCTTTCGCTTCATGTTTCCCAAGGCAAACATTTAATTACAATATGTTTTAATGAAAAATGTAAAAAAATTCAACTTTAAATTAATAACGAGATTATAAAACCATTTAAAGAGGGGAATAAGGCTTTCGAGGGCATGAGTGACTGCAAATGGACTTTTCTTGACAATGGATGGCTTTCGCTTCACGTTTCCCGAGGTAAACATTCAATTACAATCTGTCTTAATGAAAAATGTAAAACAATACAACTTAAAATCAATAATAAGATTATAAAATCCTTTAAAGCGAGTAATAAGGCTTTTGAAGCCATAAGTGACTATAAATGAACTTATTTTGTCAATGGATGGCTTTCGCTTCATGTTTCCCAAGGCAAACATTTAATTACAATATGTTTTAAGGAAAAATGTAAAAAAATTCAACTTTAAATTAATAACGAGATTATAAAACCATTTAAGGAGGGGAATAAGGCTTTCGAGGGCATGAGTGACTGCAAATGGACTTTTCTTGACAATGGATGGCTTTCGCTTCACGTTTCCCGAGGTAAACATTCAATTACAATCTGTCTTAATGAAAAATATAAAAAAATACAACTTAAAATCAATAATAGGATTAGAAAACCCTTTAAAGCGAGTAATAAGGCTTTAGATGCCATGAGTGACTATAAATGGACTTTTCTTGTCAATCGATTACTTTCACTTCATGTTTCCCAAGGAAAACATTTAATTACAATATGTTTTAATGAAAAATATAAAAAAATTCAACTTTAAATTAATAACGAGGTTATAAAACCATTTATAGAGGGGAATAAAACTTTCGAAGGCATGAGTGATTGCAAATGGACTTTTCTTGTCAATGGATGGCTTTCGCTTAATGTTTCTCGAGGTAAACATTCAATTACAATCTGTCTTAATGAAAAATGTAAAAAAATACAAGTTAAAATCAATAGTAAGATTACAAAACCCTTTAAAACGTGTAATAAGGCTTTATAAGCCATGAGTGACTATAAATGGACTTTTCTTGTCAATCGATCACTTTCACTTCACATTTCCCCAGCCAAACATTCCATTTTAATTTGTTTTAATGAAAAATTTAAAAAACTTGAACTTTAAATTAATAACGAGATCATAAAACCATTTAAAGAGCGAAATAAGGCTTTCGATGGCATGAGTGACTGCAAATGGACTTTTCTTGTCAATGGGTGGCTTTTGCTTCACGTTTCCCGAGGTAAACATTCAATTACAATCTATCTTAATGAAAAATGTAAAAAAATACAACTTAAAATCAATAATAAGAATATAAAACCAGTTAAGTCGAGTAATAAGGCTTTTGAGGCCATGAGTGACTATAAATGAACTTATTTTGTCAATGGATGGCTTTCGCTTCATGTTTCCCAAGGCAAACATTTAATTACAACATGTTTTAATGAAAAATGTAAAGAAATTCAACTTTAAATTAACAACGAGATTATAAAACCATTTAAAGTGGGGAATAAGGCTTTCGAAGGCATGAGTGACTGCAAATGGACTTTTCTTGACAATGGATGGCTTTCGCTTCACGTTTCCCGAGGTAAACATTCAATTACAATCTATCTTAACGAAAAATGTAAAAAAATACAACTTAAAATCAATAATAAGATTATAAAACCCTTTAAAGCGAGTAATAAGGCTTTAGATGCAATGAGTGAATATAAATGAACTTTTCTTGTCAATCGATCACTTTCACTTCACGTTTCCCAATGCAAGCATTTAATTACAATATGTTTTAATGAAAAATGTTAAAAAATTCAACTTTAAATTAATAACCAGATTATAAAACCATTTAAAGAGGGGAATAAGGTTTTCGAAGGCATGAGTGACTGCAAATGGACTTTTCTTGTCAATGGATGGCTTTCGCTTCATGTTTCTCGAGGTAAACATTCAATTACAATCTGTCTTAATGAAAAATGTAAAACAATACAACTTAAAATCAATAATAAGATTATAAAATCCTTTAAAGCGAGTAATAAGGCTTTTGAAGCCATAAGTGACTATAAATGAACTTATTTTGTCAATGGATGGCTTTCGCTTCATGTTTCCCAAGGCAAACATTTAATTACAATATGTTTTAATGAAAAATGTAAAAAAATTCAACTTTAAATTAATAACGAGATTATAAAACCATTTAAAGAGGGGAATAAGGCTTTCGAGGGCATGAGTGACTGCAAATGGACTTTTCTTGACAATGGATGGCTTTCGCTTCACGTTTCCCGAGGTAAACATTCAATTACAATCTGTCTTAATGAAAAATGTAAAACAATACAACTTAAAATCAATAATAAGATTATAAAATCCTTTAAAGCGAGTAATAAGGCTTTTGAAGCCATAAGTGACTATAAATGAACTTATTTTGTCAATGGATGGCTTTCGCTTCATGTTTCCCAAGGCAAACATTTAATTACAATATGTTTTAATGAAAAATGTAAAAAAATTCAACTTTAAATTAATAACGAGATTATAAAACCATTTAAAGAGGGGAATAAGGCTTTCGAGGGCATGAGTGACTGCAAATGGACTTTTCTTGACAATGGATGGCTTTCGCTTCACGTTTCCCGAGGTAAACATTCAATTACAATCTGTCTTAATGAAAAATATAAAAAAATACAACTTAAAATCAATAATAGGATTAGAAAACCCTTTAAAGCGAGTAATAAGGCTTTAGATGCCATGAGTGACTATAAATGGACTTTTCTTGTCAATCGATCACTTTCACTTCATGTTTCCCAAGGAAAACATTTAATTACAATATGTTTTAATGAAAAATATAAAAAAATTCAACTTTAAATTAATAACGAGGTTATAAAACCATTTATAGAGGGGAATAAAACTTTCGAAGGCATGAGTGATTGCAAATGGACTTTTCTTGTCAATGGATGGCTTTCGCTTAACGTTTCTCGAGGTAAACATTCAATTACAATCTGTCTTAATGAAAAATGTAAAAAAATACAAGTTAAAATCAATAGTAAGATTACAAAACCCTTTAAAGCGAGTAATAAGGCTTTATAAGCCATGAGTGACTATAAATGGACTTTTCTTGTCAATCGATCACTTTCACTTCACATTTCCCAAGCCAAACATTCCATTTCAATTTGTTTTAATGAAAAATTTAAAAAACTTCAACTTTAAATTAATAACGAGATCATAAAACCATTTAAAGAGCGAAATAAGGCTTTCGATGGCATGAGTGACTGCAAATGGACTTTTCTTGTCAATGGGTGGCTTTCGCTTCACGTTTCCCGAGGTAAACATTCAATTACAATCTGTCTTAATGAAAAATGTAAAAAAATACAACTTAAAATCAATAATAAGATTATAAAACCCGTTAAGGCGAGTAATAAGGCTTTTGAGGCCATGAGTGACTATAAATGAACTTATTTTGTCAATGGATGGCTTTCGCTTCATGTTTCCCAAGGCAAACATTTAATTACAACATGTTTTAATGAAAAATGTAAAGAAATTCAACTTTAAATTAACAACGAGATTATAAAACCATTTAAAGTCGGGAATAAGGCTTTCGAAGGCATGAGTGACTGCAAATGGACTTTTCTTGACAATGGATGGCTTTCGCTTCACGTTTCCCGAGGTAAACATTCAATTACAATCTATCTTAATGAAAAATGTAAAAAAATAAAACTTAAAATCAATAATAAGATTATAAAACCCTTTAAAGCGAGTAATAAGGCTTTAGATGCAATGAGTGAATATAAATGAACTTTTCTTGTCAATCGATCACTTTCACTTCACGTTTCCCAAGGCAAGCATTTAATTACAATATGTTTTAATGAAAAATGTTAAAAAATTCAATATTAAATTAATAACCAGATTATAAAACCATTTAAAGAGGGGAATAAGGTTTTCGAAGGCATGAGTGACTGCAAATGGACTTTTCTTGTCAATGGATGGCTTTCGCTTCATGTTTGCCGAGGTAAACATTCAATTACAATCTGTCTTAATGAAAAATGTAAAACAATACAACTTAAAATCAATAATAAGATTATAAAATCCTTTAAAGTGAGTAATAAGGCTTTTGAAGCCATAAGTGACTATAAATGAACTTATTTTGTCAATGGATGACTTTCGCTTCATGTTTCCCAAGGCAAACATTTAATTACAATATGTTTTAATAAAAAATGTAAAAAAATTCAACTTTAAATTAATAACGAGATTATAAAACCATTTCAAGAGGGGAATAAGGCTTTCGAGGGCATGAGTGACTGCAAATGGACTTTTCTTGACAATGGATGGCTTTCGCTTCACGTTTCCCAAGGTAAACATTCAATTACAATCTGTCTTAATGAAAAATGTAAAACAATACAACTTAAAATCAATAATAAGATTATAAAATCCTTTAAAGCGAGTAATAAGGCTTTTGAAGCCATAAGTGACTATAAATGAACTTATTTTGTCAATGGATGGCTTTCGCTTCATGTTTCCCAAGGCAAACATTTAATTACAATATGTTTTAATGAAAAATGTAAAAAAATTCAACTTTAAATTAATAACGAGATTATAAAACCATTTAAAGAGGGGAATAAGGCTTTCGAGGGCATGAGTGACTGCAAATGGACTTTTCTTGACAATGGATGGCTTTCGCTTCACGTTTCCCGAGATAAACATTCAATTACAATCTGTCTTAATGAAAAATGTAAAACAATACAACTTAAAATCAATAATAAGATTATAAAATCCTTTAAAGCGAGTAATAAGGCTTTTGAAGCCATAAGTGACTATAAATGAACTTATTTTGTCAATGGATGGCTTTCGCTTCATGTTTCCCAAGGCAAACATTTAATTACAATATGTTTTAATGAAAAATGTAAAAAAATTCAACTTTAAATTAATAACGAGATTATAAAACCATTTAAAGAGGGGAATAAGGCTTTCGAGGGCATGAGTGACTGCAAATGGACTTTTCTTGACAATGGATGGCTTTCGCTTCACGTTTCCCGAGGTAAACATTCAATTACAATCTATCTTAATGAAAAATGTAAAACAATACAACTTAAAATCAATAATAAGATTATAAAATCCTTTAAAGCGAGTAATAAGGCTTTTGAAGCCATAAGTGACTATAAATGAACTTATTTTGTCAATGGATGGCTTTCGCTTCATGTTTCCCAAGGCAAACATTTAGTTACAATATGTTTTAATGAAAAATGTAAAAAAATTCAACTTTAAATTAATAACGAGATTATAAAACCATTTAAAGAGGGGAATAAGGCTTTCGAGGGCATGAGTGACTGCAAATGGACTTTTCTTGACAATGGATGGCTTTCGCTTCACGTTTCCCGAGGTAAACATTCAATTACAATCTATCTTAATGAAAAATGTAAAAAAATACAAGTTAAAATCAATAATAGGATTAGAAAACCCTTTAAAGCGAGTAATAAGGCTTTAGATGCCATGAGTGACTATAAATGGACTTTTCTTGTCAATCGATCACTTTCACTTCATGTTTCCCAAGGAAAACATTTAATTACAATATGTTTTAATGAAAAATATAAAAAAATTCAACTTTAAATTAATAACGAGGTTATAAAACCATTTATAGAGGGGAATAAAACTTTCGAAGGCATGAGTGATTGCAAATGGACTTTTCTTGTCAATGGATGGCTTTCGCTTAACGTTTCTCAAGGTAAACATTCAATTACAATCTGTCTTAATGAAAAATGTAAAAAAATAAAAGTTAAAATCAAAAGTAAGATTACAAAACCCTTTAAAGCGAGTAATAAGGCTTTATAAGCCATGAGTGACTATAAATGGACTTTTCTTGTCAATCGATCACTTTCACTTCACATTTCCCAAGCCAAACATTCCATTTTAATTTGTTTTAATGAAAAATTTAAAAAACTTCAACTTTAAATTAATAACGAGATCATAAAACCATTTAAAGAGCGAAATAAGGCTTTCGATGGCATGAGTGACTGCAAATGGACTTTTCTTGTCAATGGGTGGCTTTCGCTTCACGTTTCCCGAGGTAAACATTCAATTACAATCTGTCTTAATGAAAAATGTAAAAAAATACAAGTTAAAATCAATAATAAGATTACAAAACCCTTTAAAGCGAGTAATAAGGCTTTATAAGCCATGAGTGACTATAAATGGACTTTTCTTGTCAATCGATCACTTTCACTTCACATTTCCCAAGCCAAACATTCCATTTTAATTTGTTTTAATGAAAAATTTAAAAACCTTCAATTTTAAATTAATAACGAGATCATAAAACCATTTAAAGAGCAAAATAAGGCTTTCGATGGCATGAGTGACTGCAAATGGACTTTTCTTGTCAATGGGTGGCTTTCGCTTCACGTTTCCCGAGGTAAACATTCAATTACAATCTGTCTTAATGAAAAATGTAAAAAAATACAACTTAAAATCAATAATAAGATTATAAAACCCGTTAAGGCGAGTAATAAGGCTTTTGAAGCCATGAGTGACTATAAATGAACTTATTTTGTCAATGGATGGCTTTCGCTTCATGTTTCCCAAGGCAAACATTTAATTACAACATGTTTTAATGAAAAATGTAAAGAAATTCAACTTTAAATTAATAACGAGATTATAAAACCATTTAAAGTGGGGAATAAGGATTTCGAAGGCATGAGTGACTGCAAATGGACTTTTCTTGACAATGGATGGCTTTCGCTTCACGTTTCTCGAGGTAAACATTAAATTACAATCTGTCTTAATGAAAAATGTAAAAAAATACAACTTAAAATCAATAATAAGATTATAAAACCCTTTAAAGCGAGTAATAAGGCTTTAGATGCAATGAGTGAATATAAATGAACTTTTCTTGTCAATCGATCACTTTCACTTCACGTTTCCCAAGGCCAGCATTTAATTACAATATGTTTTAATGAAAAATGTTAAAAAATTCAACGTTAAACTAATAACCAGATTATAAAACCATTTAAAGAGGGGAATAAGGCTTTAGAAGGCATGAGTGACTGCAAATGGACTTTTCTTGTCAATGGATGGCTTTCGCTTCACGTTTCCCGAGGTAAACATTCAATTACAATCTGTCTTAATGAAAAATGTAAAACAATACAACTTAAAATCAATAATAAGATTAGAAAACCCTTTAAAGCGAGTAATAAGGCTTTAGATGCCATGAGTGACTATAAATGGACATTTCTTGTCAATCGATCACTTTCACTTCACGTTTCCCAAGGAAAACATTTAATTACAATATGTTTTAAAGAAAAATATAAAAAAATTCAACTTTAAATTAATAACGAGATTATAAAACCATTTAAAGAGGGGAATAAGGCTTTCGAGGGCATGAGTGACTGCAAATGGACTTCTCTTGACAATGGATGGCTTTCGCTTCACGTTTCCCGAGGTAAACATTCAATTACAATCTGTCTTAATGAAAAATGTAAAAAAATACAAGTTAAAATCAATAGTAAGATTACAAAACCCTTTAAAGCGAGTAATAAGGCTTTATAAGCCATGAGTGACTATAAATGGACTTTTCTTGTCAATCGATCACTTTCACTTCACATTTCCCAAGCCAAACATTCCATTTTAATTTGTTTTAATGAAAAATTTAAAAACCTTCAATTTTAAATTAATAACGAGATCATAAAACCATTTAAAGAGCAAAATAAGGCTTTCGATGGCATGAGTGACTGCAAATGGACTTTTCTTGTCAATGGGTGGCTTTCGCTTCACGTTTCCCGAGGTAAACATTCAATTACAATCTGTCTTAATGAAAAATGTAAAAAAATACAACTTAAAATCAATAATAAGATTATAAAACCCGTTAAGGCGAGTAATAAGGCTTTTGAAGCCATGAGTGACTATAAATGAACTTATTTTGTCAATGGATGGCTTTCGCTTCATGTTTCCCAAGGCAAACATTTAATTACAACATGTTTTAATGAAAAATGTAAAGAAATTCAACTTTAAATTAATAACGAGATTATAAAACCATTTAAAGTGGGGAATAAGGATTTCGAAGGCATGAGTGACTGCAAATGGACTTTTCTTGACAATGGATGGCTTTCGCTTCACGTTTCTCGAGGTAAACATTAAATTACAATCTGTCTTAATGAAAAATGTAAAAAAATACAACTTAAAATCAATAATAAGATTATAAAACCCTTTAAAGCGAGTAATAAGGCTTTAGATGCAATGAGTGAATATAAATGAACTTTTCTTGTCAATCGATCACTTTCACTTCACGTTTCCCAAGGCCAGCATTTAATTACAATATGTTTTAATGAAAAATGTTAAAAAATTCAACGTTAAACTAATAACCAGATTATAAAACCATTTAAAGAGGGGAATAAGGCTTTAGAAGGCATGAGTGACTGCAAATGGACATTTCTTGTCAATGGATGGCTTTCGCTTCACGTTTCCCGAGGTAAACATTCAATTACAATCTGTCTTAATGAAAAATGTAAAACAATACAACTTAAAATCAATAATAAGATTAGAAAACCCTTTAAAGCGAGTAATAAGGCTTTAGATGCCATGAGTGACTATAAATGGACATTTCTTGTCAATCGATCACTTTCACTTCACGTTTCCCAAGGAAAACATTTAATTACAATATGTTTTAAAGAAAAATATAAAAAAATTCAACTTTAAATTAATAACGAGATTATAAAACCATTTAAAGAGGGGAATAAGGCTTTCGAGGGCATGAGTGACTGCAAATGGACTTTTCTTGTCAATGGGTGGCTTTCGCTTCACGTTTCCCGAGGTAAACATTCAATTACAATCTGTCTTAATGAAAAATGTAAAAAAATACAACTTAAAATCAATAATAAGATTATAAAACTCGTTAAGGCGAGTAATAAGGCTTTTGAGGCCATGAGTGACTATAAATGAACTTATTTTGTCAATGGATGGCTTTCGCTTCATGTTTCCCAGGGCAAACATTTAATTACAACATGTTTTAATGAAAAATGTAAAGAAATTCAACTTTAAATTAACAACGAGATTATAAAACCATTTAAAGTGGGGAATAACGCTTTCGAAGGCATGAGTGACTGCAAATGGACTTTTCTTGACAATGGATGGCTTTCGCTTCACGTTTCCCGAGGTAAACATTCAATTACAATCTATCTTAATGAAAAATGTAAAAAAATACAACTTAAAATCAATAATAAGATTATAAAACCCTTTAAAGCGAGTAATAAGGCTTTAGATGCAATGAGTGAATATAAATGAACTTTTCTTGTCAATCGATCACTTTCACTTCACGTTTCCCAAGGCAAGCATTTAATTACAATATGTTTTAATGAAAAATGTTAAAAAATTCAACATTAAATTAATAACCAGATTATAAAACCATTTAAAGAGGGGAATAACGTTTTCGAAGGCATGAGTGACTGCAAATGGACTTTTCTTGTCAATGGATGGCTTTCGCTTCATGTTTCCCGAGGTAAACATTCAATTACAATCTGTCTTAATGAAAAATGTAAAACAATACAACTTAAAATCAATAATAAGATTATAAAATCCTTTAAAGTGAGTAATAAGGCTTTTGAAGCCATAAGTGACTATAAATGAACTTATTTTGTCAATGGATGACTTTCGCTTCATGTTTCCCAAGGCAAACATTTAATTACAATATGTTTTAATGAAAAATGTACAAAAATTCAACTTTAAATTAATAACGAGATTATAAAACCATTTCAAGAGGGGAATAAGGCTTTCGAGGGCATGAGTGACTGCAAATGGACTTTTCTTGACAATGGATGGCTTTCGCTTCACGTTTCCCGAGGTAAACATTCAATTACAATCTGTCTTAATGAAAAATGTAAAACAATACAACTTAAAATCAATAATAAGATTATAAAATCCTTTAAAGCGAGTAATAAGGCTTTTGAAGCCATAAGTGACTATAAATGAACTTATTTTGTCAATGGATGGCTTTCGCTTCATGTTTCCCAAGGCAGACATTTAATTACAATATGTTTTAATGAAAAATGTAAAAAAATTCAACTTTAAATTAATAACGAGATTATAAAACCATTTAAAGAGGGGAATAAGGCTTTCGAGGGCATGAGTGACTGCAAATGGACTTTTCTTGACAATGGATGGCTTTCGCTTCACGTTTCCCGAGGTAAACATTCAATTACAATCTATCTTAATGAAAAATGTAAAACAATACAAATTAAAATCAATAATAAGATTATAAAATCCTTTAAAGCGAGTAATAAGGCTTTTGAAGCCATAAGTGACTATAAATGAACTTATTTTGTCAATGGATGGCTTTCGCTTCATGTTTCCCAAGGCAAACATTTAGTTACAATATGTTTTAATGAAAAATGTAAAAAAATTCAACTTTAAATTAATAACGAGATTATAAAACCATTTAAAGAGGGGAATAAGGCTTTCGAGGGCATGAGTGACTGCAAATGGACTTTTCTTGACAATGGATGGCTTTCGCTTCACGTTTCCCGAGGTAAACATTCAATTACAATCTGTCTTAATGAAAAATGTAAAAAAATACAAGTTAAAATCAATAATAGGATTAGAAAACCCTTTAAAGCGAGTAATAAGGCTTTAGATGCCATGAGTGACTATAAATGGACTTTTCTTGTCAATCGATCACTTTCACTTCATGTTTCCCAAGGAAAACATTTAATTACAATATGTTTTAATGAAAAATATAAAAAAATTCAACTTTAAATTAATAACGAGGTTATAAAACCATTTATAGAGGGGAATAAAACTTTCGAAGGCATGAGTGATTGCAAATGGACTTTTCTTGTCAATGGATGGCTTTCGCTTAACGTTTCTCGAGGTAAACATTCAATTACAATCTGTCTTAATGAAAAATGTAAAAAAATACAAGTTAAAATCAATAGTAAGATTACAAAACCCTTTAAAGCGAGTAATAAGGCTTTATAAGCCATGAGTGACTATAAATGGACTTTTCTTGTCAATCGATCACTTTCACTTCACATTTCCCAAGCCAAACATTCCATTTTAATTTGTTTTAATGAAAAATTTAAAAAACTTCAACTTTAAATTAATAACGAGATCATAAAACCATTTAAAGAGCGAAATAAGGCTTTCGATGGCATGAGTGACTGCAAATGGACTTTTCTTGTCAATGGGTGGCTTTCGCTTCACGTTTCCCGAGGTCAACATTCAATTACAATCTGTCTTAATGAAAAATGTAAAAAAATACAACTTAAAATCAATAATAAGATTACAAAACCCTTTAAAGCGAGTAATAAGGCTTTATAAGCCATGAGTGACTATAAATGGGTTTTTCTTGTCAATCGATCACTTTCACTTCACATTTCCCAAGCCAAATATTCCATTTTAATTTGTTTTAATGAAAAATTTAAAAAACTTCAACTTTAAATTAATAACGAGATCATAAAACCATTTAAAGAGCAAAATAAGGCTTTCGATGGCATGAGTGACTGCAAATGGACTTTTCTTGTCAATGGGTGGCTTTCGCTTCACGTTTCCCGAGGTAAACATTCAATTACAATCTGTCTTAATGAAAAATGTAAAAAAATACAACTTAAAATCAATAATAAGATTATAAAACCCGTTAAGGCGAGTAATAAGGCTTTTGAAGCCATGAGTGACTATAAATGAACTTATTTTGTCAATGGATGGCTTTCGCTTCATGTTTCCCAAGGCAAACATTTAATTACAACATGTTTTAATGAAAAATGTAAAGAAATTCAACTTTAAATTAATAACGAGATTATAAAACCATTTAAAGTGGGGAATAAGGCTTTCGAAGGCATGAGTGACTGCAAATGGACTTTTCTTGACAATGGATGGCTTTCGCTTCACGTTTCTCGAGGTAAACATTAAATTACAATCTGTCTTAATGAAAAATGTAAAAAAATACAACTTAAAATCAATAATAAGATTAGAAAACCCTTTAAAGCGAGTAATAAGGCTTTAGATGCCATGAGTGACTATAAATGGACATTTCTTGTCAATCGATCACTTTCACTTCACGTTTCCCAAGGAAAACATTTAATTACAATATGTTTTAAAGAAAAATATAAAAAAATTCAACTTTAAATTAATAACGAGATTATAAAACCATTTAAAAAGGGGAATAAGGCTTTCGAGGGCATGAGTGACTGCAAATGGACTTTTCTTGTCAATGGGTGGCTTTCGCTTCACGTTTCCCGAGGTAAACATTCAATTACAATCTGTCTTAATGAAAAATGTAAAAAAATACAACTTAAAATCAATAATAAGATTATAAAACCCGTTAAGGCGAGTAATAAGGCTTTTGAGGCCATGAGTGACTATAAATGAACTTATTTTGTCAATGGATGGCTTTCGCTTCATGTTTCCCAGGGCAAACATTTAATTACAACATGTTTTAATGAAAAATGTAAAGAAATTCAACTTTAAATTAACAACGAGATTATAAAACCATTTAAAGTGGGGAATAACGCTTTCGAAGGCATGAGTGACTGCAAATGGACTTTTCTTGACAATGGATGGCTTTCGCTTCACGTTTCCCGAGGTAAACATTCAATTACAATCTATCTTAATGAAAAATGTAAAAAAATACAACTTAAAATCAATAATAAGATTATAAAACCCTTTAAAGCGAGTAATAAGGCTTTAGATGCAATGAGTGAATATAAATGAACTTTTCTTGTCAATCGATCACTTTCACTTCACGTTTCCCAAGGCAAGCATTTAATTACAATATGTTTTAATGAAAAATGTTAAAAAATTCAACATTAAATTAATAACCAGATTATAAAACCATTTAAAGAGGGGAATAACGTTTTCGAAGGCATGAGTGACTGCAAATGGACTTTTCTTGTCAATGGATGGCTTTCTGTCACGACCCAAATTCCGGGTCATGACCGGCGCATGGGTCCAATGGACATAATCCACTAAATCCAAGCAAGCCTATTATTTATTTTACTTATGATTCTATTTATTATCACTAAGTCGTATTTCATGACTTTGAGTCAAAATAGTGATACACATTGCCAACTCGTACTGGCATTACTCTTTTAAAATTTACATTTAAGTTCATCTATACATAACAAAATAATACTCGACCTCCAGCGGAGTGACTCGGATGGATATACAGCTACCGAATGCCGAGACACCTACCAGAAGATGTACACAGATCTACAAGGACACCTCGTCCTAATTATCGGCTACCTCGTGATCTGAAAACATGAATTTGAAAATGGTGAGTATAAACCCAGTGAGTGAACAAGGAAGGGAACAAGCAACAATTAGGAAAAATTTAAAATCATGATGCACTTGTTTCAAACAATGCAATTTAGTTCATTCCTATTTAAAACCCCTCCAAACCCCAGAGTTTTTCGCTACAGCGAGCATGAATTTCGATGCAGTGAAAACAAAGCAACAAGAGAAACATTTTTCCTCACTCAACAATAGCCATCCTGCTAAACTAATAAAATCAACCTAACATTCATGAAAATTCTCAAAGTATAATGTGTCAAATTTTACGTACATTACAACCATAAATCATTGTCCATCAATTTGCTATATCACACACATTTACATATGTATATATATATATACGTATATACCCATCATCATCATCTCATCAACCCATCATCATCATCACCAGCTCATCATCATCATCATCACCAGCTCATGCGCACTCCCTACTCGCACATGGCTGGGTCATCACCGGATTATGCGCACTCCCTACTCGCACATAACCGGGTCATCCTCGGCTTATGCACACTCCCTACTCGCACATAGCCGAGTCAACATAATTACACAACATTATATTCAAGCATATATGTATATCAACATAATGCAGCCACATAGAAATCCATAATAACCACATTTCATAACATAAACCTTTTCTTAAAAGCTTGTTCCCAAGGCATTCATTTTCATGAAAAATTTCATAAAATCATTCAAACACTTTGTTCAAAATAGTCATATTCCCAAAACAATTTTGATAGGCAGTCCACTCACAGGTGTTGAAAATTCGGATTCTGGGTGAACTCTGACTAATAGTCCTCAGGCGTAATTCCTTTGCCTTTTCCGGACGTCTCACCACCTTGACAAATAACAAAGTCGAGGAATTTACTATATTGTCCCTAAATTGATATAAATTAATTTAAACTACTAATGCTTGATATGTAATGCAAAAATATGTCTGATTACCGCTTAATCACGGTATCGATTAAATTTGACCGATCACCCGATTAATCGGCGATTGTGTCCAAATCACCTCCAAATTAATTCATTTCTCCTCTAATACCTTAATTTACCACATACATTTAAATAAAGCCAAATTCAGCATTAGAACCCTCACAATTCCTTATAGAAAAAAATTTGGTCATTTGGTGTACTAGCATCGAATCTTTTTCTACATAACCGTTTCACCTTACTTCATCATTTTCCATGCCATTTTCCTTGAAATAAAAACAATACCCCATTGATATTCAGCCCTCATGGTTCAGCCAACAAGGAACCCTAGAGAAATTGAATATTTCTTTTGTGTTTTTGTTCATAACCATGCTTAACTATCCCTAAACACTAACATAGTCTAAAATCAAATTATTCCAACAACAATTCCTCTTCCATACCCATTTTTCAGAATTGAATTCATCATGATAACTCAATATTCAACCATGGAAATCAAGAACAAAAGCATGGGTAAGCTAGGTATCAAGGAGAATTAAAGAAATTTTAACTTACCTAGCTTGTTTCCTTGATTTCTTCACTTTTTCTTTGAATTTCCACCTAGGTTTTCTTGTTTTTCCTTTTGTTCTTCCTTTTTTCTGGTTGCTGGATGTCTAGGCCGAATATGGTGAGGGAATTGGGGATTTAATGGGCTGATTTCTATAGAAAATAATAAAATAATCAAGCATGCCATGTGTCACATGCTTATTGGCCAAATTTTTAACTTTTTGACTTTTTCTTCTTAATTTTCCACCACAAATATTCTGGTATTTATCCAATCCTACCACAATTAAAATCCCTTGGTCTTGACAAGTGCTGGGCCGAAAATTTTACTGATTTGCCCCCGAGACAAAAAAATTACGATTTTGCCCTTATACTCTGAAATGTACCGGAATCTCATTATTTCTACTTTTCAACCTAAAATAACACTAATATTGATCAATATTAACTAAATGGGGCAAAAATTGTTTAAAAAAAATTTTCGTTTAGTCCACTAGTGGCAAAATTACCATTTTGCCCTTGTGCTCTATAAATACCGAGAATCAAAATTTTTCACTACTAAACATCATTTTATACTCCAATAATCATAATTATATTTCATATAATTATTCTTGGTCAAATGTGATCAAATCTTGGCTAAAAATCTCCATTTTATCATCAAATGGTAAAATGACCGTTTTGTCCCTAATCGGTCAATTTTCTGATGGACTCCAAACTGGACCTTGAACTCCAAATCACTATTCTAAACCATTCTGTTGGTTTTAAAATTTTCAAATTCCTCTTAGAATTTCTATTTGAACTAGTTCAAGGCTCGATTTAACTTAATTGTACCACTCGATACAATACCGTCTTTTAATCGAGCTTGACAGGGTCTCACATTCTCCCCCACTAATAAAAATTCGGTCCCCGAATTTAAATTCAATGTAGAGTGGCTTACCTTTACATATCGAAGAGGTGTGGATGCTTTGTCCGCATCTCATCCTCAGCTTCCCACGTTACCTCCTCGCTAGTGTGATTCCGCCACAACACTTTCACTGAGGCTACATCCTTTGAACGGAGCTTTTTAACTTGCCTATCAAGGATAGCTACCGGTTGTTCCTCATAGGTTAGATCATCTTGCAACTGAATTGTTTCATACCGTATTACATGTGATGGATCTGGGTTGTACTTCCTAAGCATGGATACATGAAACACGGGATGAATATTAGAGAGGTCTGGTGGTAATGCCAAACGATAAGCCACCGCTCCAACCTTTTCTAAGATCTCGAATGGCCCTATATACCGAGGACTTAACTTCCCTTTCTTGCCAAACCTCATTATCCCTTTAGTTGGCGAAACTTTCAAAAATACATGATCTCCTACTTGGAACTCCAAGTCTCTCCGTCGGTTATCAGCATATGATTTCTGTCTACTTTGTGCTGTTAACATCCTTTGACGGATCATGTGTATTTTCTCGGTTGCATCCTGCACCAATTCAGGCCCCAAAAGTTTCCTTTCTCCCACCTCTAGCCATCCAATGGGTGACCTACATCTTCGTCCATATAAGGCCTCAAATGGTGCCATTTGGATGCTAGTTTGGAAACTGTTGTTGTAGGCAAATTCCACTAAGGGTAAATATTGTTCCCACCTGACACCAAGGTCTATCACACAAGCCCTCAACATATCCTCCAATGTCTGTATGGTCCGTTCAGATTGTCCATCAGTCTGAGGGTGGAAAGCTGTGCTGAAATCCAACTTAGTGCCCAATGCTTCTTGCAACTTTCCCCAAAACCTACTAGTAAACTGAGCTCCTCTGTCAGATACTATAGAAATGGGAATACCATGTAGTCGCACTATCTCATCCACATAAACTCGAGCATATTGGGCAGCCCCATAAGTAGTCTTAACCGGAAGAAAATGAGCTGACTTTGTTAACCGGTCCACTACTATCCAAATTGAATCATATCCCCCACTGGTTCGAGGCAAACCCGTTACAAAGTCCATAGCAATATGTTCCCACTTCCACTCGGGTACTGGTAATGGCTGTAGTAGCCCTGCAGGCTTTTGATGCTCGGCCTTAACCTGCTGACAAACTAGGCACTTGGAGACAAACTCAGCTACATCTCTCTTAAGTCCTTCCCACCAATACACCTCTTTCAAATCTTGATACATTTTTGTAGCCCCTGGATGTACCACATAAGCTGCCATGTGAGCTTCCTCTAATATTTCTCTCCTCAACCCGTCACCATCAGGCACATAAAGTCTGGTTCCATACCTCAACACTCCATCTGTGCCTTTAGTAAACATTTTTCCTTTCCTACCCTGAGGATCCTCTAAGGCCTTAATCACAAATTCATCTTTACTTTGTGCTTCTTTAATCCTGTCCATTAAAATAGGCCTCACTCTAAAGTGTGCTAACAAAGCATTTGTCTCCGCAACTTCCAAACGCACACCTATGTCTCCCAAACTATGGATCTCTCTAACCAAAGATCTCCTACCAATGGAAATATGTGCCAAGCTTCCCATTGATTTTCGACTCAAGGCATCCGCCACTACATTGGCCTTACCGGGATGATAAAGAATAGTACAATCATAATCCTTTAGCAACTCCATCCATCTACGTTGCCGTAAGTTAAGATCCCTCTGCTGAAATATATACTTCAGACTTTTGTGGTCCGTGTATATCTCGCAAGTCTCACCATACAAGTAATGTCTCCAAATCTTTAAGGCAAACACGATTGCTGCCATTTCCAAATCGTGTATGGGGTAATTCTGCTCATGCCTTTTAAGTTGCCTAGATGCATACGCAATCACCTTCCCATGTTGCATCAATACACATCCTAAACCAACCCCCGATGCATCACAAAACACCGTGTAACCCCCTGTGCCTTGCGGCAGGCTTAACACTGGAGCTGTGGTGAGACATGCCTTAAGCTTCTCAAAACTATTCTCACAAGCATCAGACCACTCAAATTTTGTATCTTTACGTGTCAGCTTAGTCAAAGGGGCAACTATTTTGGAGAAGTCTTTCACAAAGCGACGATAATAGCCAGCTAAACCCACAAAGCTTCTAATCTCCGTAACTGATGTTGGCCTTGGCCATTTTTCCACTGCTTCAATTTTCTTTGTATCAACTCGTATCCCCTCCTTAGATACCACATGCCCCAAGAATGCAACACTTTCGAGCCAAAACTCACACTTGGAGAACTTAGCATACAATCGATGTTCTCTCAAAATTTGGAGCACTATCTTAAGATGCTGCTCATGCTCCTCTCGACTCTTTGAATATATCAAAATATCATCAATAAACACCACTACAAACTTATCCAAATAAGGTTTGAACACTCGGTTCATCAAATCCATAAAGGCTGCAGGAGCATTCGTGAGCCCAAATGACATCACTAAGAACTCATAGTGCCCATATCTTGTTCGAAATGCGGTCTTGGGTATATCTTCGTTCCGGATTCTCAACTGATGGTACCCAGATCGCAGATCTATCTTAGAAAAACATTGTGCTCCTTGTAGTTGATCAAATAAATCATCTATCCTTGGGAGAGGATATTTATTCTTCACCGTCACTTTATTAAGCTGTCGATAATCAATGCACAGCCTAAGTGACCCATCTTTCTTCTTCACAAATAACACTGGTGCTCCCCATGGGGATACACTAGGTCGTATGAAACCTTTATCCAACAAATCCTCCAACTGATCCTTAAGCTCTTTAAGCTCTGCAGGTGCCATTCTATATGGGGGTATGGATATAGGTCTAGTGTCGGGAATCAAATCTATGCAAAACTCAACCTCCCGTTCAGGAGGCAAACCTGGTAGCTCTTCAGGAAATACATCCACGAACTCCTTCACCACCGACACTTGAGTTACATCTCCAATCTTTGCCTGACTATCCTTTACAACAGCCAAGTAACCTATACAACCCTGTCGTAATAATCTTCTGGCAGATATGACCGATATCAAATTGGTTGGAGCATTACTCCTATCCCCTTGAATACTAAATGATGGTTCACCGGGGAAATCAAATCTAACCAATTTATGATAGCAGTCCACACTAGCATGACAGGGTGATAACCAATTCATCCCCAAGATTACATCAAAGTCTAAGGTGTCTAGCACCACTAGATTCACCGAAGTGTCTTTATCCTTGACTCGCACTACACAAGACTCATATTCCCACTCGGCCACAAATATCTCCTTTAAAGGAGTAGACACCACTAATTGTTCCTCTCTCCTAACACGACCTCTACCCAACCGAGATGCAAAACATGGAGAGATAAAAGAATGGGTAGCACCAGGATCAAATAGTACTCGAGCATTCATATTACAAACGGAGAGAATACCTGAGACCACGGCATTGGATGTTTGAGCCTCCTGCTGTGTTAAAGCAAACACCCTCGCTTGGCCTCTACCAATAGAACTTTGATGTCCGGACCCAGATGGTCTGCCTTGAGAGGAAGTACCCGCACCTCTACCTCTCGATCCACTAACCTCCCGGCCAGATGAGACAGCAACTGACGGAGCAGATGAAGCTGGCTGAGTGGAACCACGAGCAGAATCTGGTGATTGATGTGCCATCGGACAATCCCTCCTAATATGCCCAGGTTGACCGCACCCATAACAAGTTTTTGTAGTAAGGAAGCACCGTCCACTATGTCGTCTCCCACAAGTATCACAAGAGCGAATGACTTGACTACTCTGTCTAGAATCTTGCTGCCTCCTAGAATTGAAGGTTCTCTGTCCCACCCTAATATTAGCACCAGGTGCGTCACTCCCCTGCTGCGGTAACCGTGAGTCCCTCTGTGGACCCTGACGGCTAGAAGATGAACCACCACTGCTGAAATCTCTACGGCCCTGATAACCCTCTGTCTTGCCCCTTTTTGCTCTATCTCTCGCAGCCCTACTCTCATTGGTCCTCATCTCGATGCGTTGAGCACGATCCACTGCTGCAGAATAGGTAGTGAAATCTCGGGATGCCACAGCCCTAAATAATGGCTCCACTAACCCATCCACAAATCTCTGAATCTTCATCTCCTCAGTAGAAACGAGATAGGGCGCATAACGAGCTAGCTGCGTGAACTTGATGTCATACTCAGACACCGTCATGCTTGAAGTCTGTACCAAAGTCTCAAACTCTCTAGCTCTAGCATTACGCACACTGAGTGGTAAGAATCGATCTAAGAAGGCTACACTGAACTCACTCCAAGCCAACGGTGTTGCATTAGTCGGTCTGCCTCTACATAAAGAGCTATACCATTCCTGCGCCACATCCTCTAATTGGAAGGCGGCTAGCTCAACTGACCGAACACTAGAACATCCCAAGGCTTTACAAATTTTCTCCATCTTATCCAAGAAAACCTGGGGTTTCTCCGATGCATCAGACCCTGAAAATGTTGGAGGCTTAAGCTTGAGAAAGTCAGGAAGAGAAATATCTAGATGTCCCCTCTCCTCCTCATGATGTTGGTGATCGGCCTGTCCTTGGGAGCTAGGGGATTCTTGTACTGTAGGTCTCCCCTCTACTACCCTTTGTATATCTTCCATGCGGGTCGCCATCATCTCTACAACCCGGTTAACTCCCTGTAGGCCTGCCGCCAAATCCTCAATAGTAATACCCCTAGCTGGGTGTCTATCTACATCACTTGAGGACTGTCCCTCTTCTTGCCTACTCACAGGCGTATCCAACCCCACCGGCCTAGTGACCCTGCCACGTCTACCTCGGCCTCTCTGGGTGGATGCCCGTGGTCTATCTGCCATCTCAATGGGAACATCTTGCTCCCCTGCCCGTCTTGAGGCGGCTCGTGTCTTAGGCGGCATTCTTACCTAGACAAAAGCAAACGCCTGTTATTAAACACATATTATAATCATACTTAAAGCAACAGGTGGTTTCTAAGATAGGGAATCTATGCGGTCATTTGGTTGTAAAATGTGCCGCGGTTCACACTTTACAACTGAAGTTCCCACATAAAGACCCGACTCTCCGCTGGACTAACAAAAAGGAAGTTCTAGGACCTAGACAAACCTAGGGCTCTGATACCAATACTGTCACGACCCAAATTCCGGGTCATGACCGGCGCATGGGTCCAATGGACATAATCCACTAAATCCAAGCAAGCCTATTATTTATTTTACTTATGATTCTATTTATTATCACTAAGTCGTATTTCATGACTTTGAGTCAAAATAGTGATACACATTGCCAACTCGTACTGGCATTACTCTTTTAAAATTTACATTTAAGTTCATCTATACATAACAAAATAATACTCGACCTCCAGCGGAGTGACTCGGATGGATATACAGCTACCGAATACCGAGACACCTACCAGAAGATGTACACAGATCTACAAGGACACCTCGTCCTAATTATCGGCTACCTCGTGATCTGAAAACATGAATTTGAAAATGGTGAGTATAAACCCAGTGAGTGAACAAGGAAGGGAACAAGCAACAATTAGGAAAAATTTAAAATCATGATGCACTTGTTTCAAACAATGCAATTTAGTTCATTCCTATTTAAAACCCCTCCAAACCCCAGAGTTTTTCGCTACAGCGAGCATGAATTTCGATGCAGTGAAAACAAAGCAACAAGAGAAACATTTTTCCTCACTCAACAATAGCCATCCTGCTAAACTAATAAAATCAACCTAACATTCATGAAAATTCTCAAAGTATAATGTGTCAAATTTTACGTACATTACAACCATAAATCATTGTCCATCAATTTGCTATATCACACACATTTACATATGTATATATATATATACGTATATACCCATCATCATCATCTCATCAACCCATCATCATCATCATCATCACCAGCTCATCATCATCATCATCACCAGCTCATGCGCACTCCCTACTCGCACATGGCTGGGTCATCACCGGATTATGCGCACTCCCTACTCGCACATAACCGGGTCATCCTCGGCTTATGCACACTCCCTACTCGCACATAGCCGAGTCAACATAATTACACAACATTATATTCAAGCATATATGTATATCAACATAATGCAGCCACATAGAAATCCATAATAACCACATTTCATAACATAAACCTTTTCTTAAAAGCTTGTTCCCAAGGCATTCATTTTCATGAAAAATTTCATAAAATCATTCAAACACTTTGTTCAAAATAGTCATATTCCCAAAACAATTTTGATAGGCAGTCCACTCACAGGTGTTGAAAATTCGGATTCTGGGTGAACTCTGACTAATAGTCCTCAGGCGTAATTCCTTTGCCTTTTCCGGACGTCTCACCACCTTGACAAATAACAAAGTCGAGGAATTTACTATATTGTCCCTAAATTGATATAAATTAATTTAAACTACTAATGCTTGATATGTAATGCAAAAATATGTCTGATTACCGCTTAATCACGGTATCGATTAAATTTGACCGATCACCCGATTAATCGGCGATTGTGTCCAAATCACCTCCAAATTAATTCATTTCTCCTCTAATACCTTAATTTACCACATACATTTAAATAAAGCCAAATTCAGCATTAGAACCCTCACAATTCCTTATAGAAAAAAATTTGGTCATTTGGTGTACTAGCATCGAATCTTTTTCTACATAACCGTTTCACCTTACTTCATCATTTTCCATGCCATTTTCCTTGAAATAAAAACAATACCCCATTGATATTCAGCCCTCATGGTTCAGCCAACAAGGAACCCTAGAGAAATTGAATATTTCTTTTGTGTTTTTGTTCATAACCATGCTTAACTATCCCTAAACACTAACATAGTCTAAAATCAAATTATTCCAACAACAATTCCTCTTCCATACCCATTTTTCAGAATTGAATTCATCATGATAACTCAATATTCAACCATGGAAATCAAGAACAAAAGCATGGGTAAGCTAGGTATCAAGGAGAATTAAAGAAATTTTAACTTACCTAGCTTGTTTCCTTGATTTCTTCACTTTTTCTTTGAATTTCCACCTAGGTTTTCTTGTTTTTCCTTTTGTTCTTCCTTTTTTCTGGTTGCTGGATGTCTAGGCCGAATATGGTGAGGGAATTGGGGATTTAATGGGCTGATTTCTATAGAAAATAATAAAATAATCAAGCATGCCATGTGTCACATGCTTATTGGCCAAATTTTTAACTTTTTGACTTTTTCTTCTTAATTTTCCACCACAAATATTCTGGTATTTATCCAATCCTACCACAATTAAAATCCCTTGGTCTTGACAAGTGCTGGGCCGAAAATTTTACTGATTTGCCCCCGAGACAAAAAAATTACGATTTTGCCCTTATACTCTGAAATGTACCGGAATCTCATTATTTCTACTTTTCAACCTAAAATAACACTAATATTGATCAATATTAACTAAATGGGGCAAAAATTGTTTAAAAAAAAATTTTCGTTTAGTCCACTAGTGGCAAAATTACCATTTGCCCTTGTGCTCTATAAATACCGAGAATCAAAATTTTTCACTACTAAACATCATTTTATACTCCAATAATCATAATTATATTTCATATAATTATTCTTGGTCAAATGTGATCAAATCTTGGCTAAAAATCTCCATTTTATCATCAAATGGTAAAATGACCGTTTTGTCCCTAATCGGTCAATTTTCTGATGGACTCCAAACTGGACCTTGAACTCCAAATCACTATTCTAAACCATTCTGTTGGTTTTAAAATTTTCAAATTCCTCTTAGAATTTCTATTTGAACTAGTTCAAGGCTCGATTTAACTTAATTGTACCACTCGATACAATACCGTCTTTTAATCGAGCTTGACAGGGTCTCACACTTTCGCTTCATGTTTCCCGAGGTAAACATTCAATTACAATCTGTCTTAATGAAAAATGTAAAACAATACAACTTAAAATCAATAATAAGATTATAAAATCCTTTAAAGTGAGTAATAAGGCTTTTGAAGCCATAAGTGACTATAAATGAACTTATTTTGTCAATGGATGACTTTCGCTTCATGTTTCCCAAGGCAAACATTTAATTACAATATGTTTTAATGAAAAATGTACAAAAATTCAACTTTAAATTAATAACGAGATTATAAAACCATTTCAAGAGGGGAATAAGGCTTTCGAGGGCATGAGTGACTGCAAATGGACTTTTCTTGACAATGGATGGCTTTCGCTTCACGTTTCCCGAGGTAAACATTCAATTACAATCTGTCTTAATGAAAAATGTAAAACAATACAACTTAAAATCAATAATAAGATTATAAAATCCTTTAAAGCGAGTAATAAGGCTTTTGAAGCCATAAGTGACTATAAATGAACTTATTTTGTCAATGGATGGCTTTCGCTTCATGTTTCCCAAGGCAAACATTTAATTACAATATGTTTTAATGAAAAATGTAAAAAAATTCAACCTTAAATTAATAACGAGATTATAAAACCATTTAAAGAGGGGAATAAGGCTTTCGAGGGCATGAGTGACTGCAAATGGACTTTTCTTGACAATGGATGGCTTTCGCTTCACGTTTCCCGAGGTAAACATTCAATTACAATCTATCTTAATGAAAAATGTAAAACAATACAAATTAAAATCAATAATAAGATTATAAAATCCTTTAAAGCGAGTAATAAGGCTTTTGAAGCCATAAGTGACTATAAATGAACTTATTTTGTCAATGGATGGCTTTCGCTTCATGTTTCCCAAGGCAAACATTTAGTTACAATATGTTTTAATGAAAAATGTAAAAAAATTCAACTTTAAATTAATAACGAGATTATAAAACCATTTAAAGAGGGGAATAAGGCTTTCGAGGGCATGAGTGACTGCAAATGGACTTTTCTTGACAATGGATGGCTTTCGCTTCACGTTTCCCGAGGTAAACATTCAATTACAATCTGTCTTAATGAAAAATGTAAAAAAATACAAGTTAAAATCAATAATAGGATTAGAAAACCCTTTAAAGCGAGTAATAAGGCTTTAGATGCCATGAGTGACTATAAATGGACTTTTCTTGTCAATCGATCACTTTCACTTCATGTTTCCCAAGGAAAACATTTAATTACAATATGTTTTAATGAAAAATATAAAAAAATTCAACTTTAAATTAATAACGAGGTTATAAAACCATTTATAGAGGGGAATAAAACTTTCGAAGGCATGAGTGATTGCAAATGGACTTTTCTTGTCAATGGATGGCTTTCGCTTAACGTTTCTCAAGGTAAACATTCAATTACAATCTGTCTTAATGAAAAATGTAAAAAAATACAAGTTAAAATCAATAGTAAGATTACAAAACCCTTTAAAGCGAGTAATAAGGCTTTATAAGCCATGGGTGACTATAAATGGACTTTTCTTGTCAATCGATCACTTTCACTTCACATTTCCCAAGCCAAACATTCCATTTTAATTTGTTTTAATGAAAAATTTAAAAAACTTCAACTTTAAATTAATAACGAGATCATAAAACCATTTAAAGAGCGAAATAAGGCTTTCGATGGCATGAGTGACTGCAAATGGACTTTTCTTGTCAATGGGTGGCTTTCGCTTCACGTTTCCCGAGGTAAACATTCAATTACAATCTGTCTTAATGAAAAATGTAAAAAAATACAACTTAAAATAAATAATAAGATTACAAAACCCTTTAAAGCGAGTAATAAGGCTTTATAAGCCATGAGTGACTATAAATGGACTTTTCTTGTCAATCGATCACTTTCACTTCACATTTCCCAAGCCAAATATTCCATTTTAATTTGTTTTAATGAAAAATTTAAAAAACTTCAACTTTAAATTAATAACGAGATCATAAAACCATTTAAAGAGCAAAATAAGGCTTTCGATGGCATGAGTGACTGCAAATGGACTTTTCTTGTCAATGGGTGGCTTTCGCTTCACGTTTCCCGAGGTAAACATTCAATTACAATCTGTCTTAATGAAAAATGTAAAAAAATACAACTTAAAATCAATAATAAGATTATAAAACCCGTTAAGGCGAGTAATAAGGCTTTTGAAGCCATGAGTGACTATAAATGAACTTATTTTGTCAATGGATGGCTTTCGCTTCATGTTTCCCAAGGCAAACATTTAATTACAACATGTTTTAATGAAAAATGTAAAGAAATTCAACTTTAAATTAATAACGAGATTATAAAACCATTTAAAGTGGGGAATAAGGCTTTCGAAGGCATGAGTGACTGCAAATGGACTTTTCTTGACAATGGATGGCTTTCGCTTCACGTTTCTCGAGGTAAACATTAAATTACAATCTGTCTTAATGAAAAATGTAAAAAAATACAACTTAAAATCAATAATAAGATTATAAAACCCTTTAAAGCGAGTAATAAGGCTTTAGATGCAATGAGTGAATATAAATGAACTTTTCTTGTCAATCGATCACTTTCACTTCACGTTTCCCAAGGTCAGCATTTAATTACAATATGTTTTAATGAAAAATGTTAAAAAATTCAACGTTAAACTAATAACCAGATTATAAAACCATTTAAAGAGGGGAATAAGGCTTTAGAAGGCATGAGTGACTGCAAATGGACTTTTCTTTTTAATGGATGGCTTTCGCTTCACGTTTCTCGAGGTAAACATTCAATTACAATCTGTCCTAATGAAAAATGTAAAAAAATACAACTTAAAATCAATAATAAGATTAGAAAACCCTTTAAAGCGAGTAATAAGGCTTTAGATGCCATGAGTGACTATAAATGGACATTTCTTGTCAATCGATCACTTTCACTTCACGTTTCCCAAGGAAAACATTTAATTACAATATGTTTTAAAGAAAAATATAAAAAAATTCAACTTTAAATTAATAACGAGATTATAAAACCATTTAAAGAGGGGAATAAGGCTTTCGAGGGTATGAGTGACTGCAAATGGACTTCTCTTGAAAATGGATGGCTTTCGCTTTACGTTTCCCGAGGTAAACATTCAATTACAATCTGTCTTAATGAAAAATGTAAAAAAATACAATTTAAAATCAATAATAAGATTAGAAAACCCTTTAAAGCGAGTAATAAGGCTTTAGATGCCATGAGTGACTATAAATGGACTTTTCTTGTCAATCGATCTGTCACGACCCAAATTCCGGGTCATGACCGGCGCATGGGTCCAATGGACGTAATCCACTAAACCCAAGCAAGCCTATTATTTATTTTACTTATGATTCTATTTATTATCACTAAGTCGTATTTCATGACTTTGAGTCAAAATAGTGATACACATTGCCAACTCGTACTGGCATTACTCTTTTAAAATTTACATTTAAGTTCATCTATACATAACAAAATAATACTCGACCTCCAGCGGAGTGACTCGGATGGATATACAGCTACCGAATGCCGAGACACCTACCAGAAGATGTACACAGATCTACAAGGACACCTCGTCCTAATTATCGGCTACCTCGTGATCTGAAAACATGAATTTGAAAATGGTGAGTATAAACCCAGTGAGTGAACAAGGAAGGGAACAAGCAACAATTAGGAAAAATTTAAAATCATGATGCACTTGTTTCAAACAATGCAATTTAGTTCATTCCTATTTAAAACCCCTCCAAACCCCAGAGTTTTTTTTTTTCGCTACAGCGAGCATGAATTTCGATGCAGTGAAAACAAGGCAACAAGATAAACATTTTTCCTCACTCAACAAAAGCCATCCTACTAAACTAATAAAATCAACCTAACATTCATGAAAATTCTCAAAGTATAATGTGTCAAATTTTACGTACATTACAACCATAAATCATTGTCCATCAATTTGCTATATCACACACATTTACATATGTATATATATATACGTATATACCCATCATCATCATCTCACCAACCCATCATCATCATCACCAGCTCATGCGCACTCCCTACTCGCACATGGCTGGGTCATCACCGGATTATGCGCACTCCCTACTCGCACATAACCGGGTCATCCTCGGCTTATGCACACTCCCTACTCGCACATAGCCGAGTCAACATAATTACACAACATTATATTCAAGCACATATGTATATCAACATAATGCAGCCACATAGAAATCCATAATAACCACATTTCATAACATAAACCTTTTCTCAAAAGCTTGTTCCCAAGGCATTCATTTTCATGAAAAATTGCATAAAATCATTCAAACACTTTGTTCAAAACAGTCATATTCCCAAAACAATTTTGATAGGCAGTCCACTCACAGGTGTCGAAAATTCGGATTCCGGGTGAACTCTGACTAATAGTCCTCAGGCGTAATTCCTTTGCCTTTTCCGGACGTCTCACCACCTTGACAAATAACCAAGTCGAGGAATTTACTATATTGTCCCTAAATTGATATAAATTAATTTAAACTACTAATGCTTGATATGTAAATGCACAAATATACCCGATTACCGCTTAATCACGGTATCGATTAAATTCGACCGATCACCCGATTAATCGACGATTGTGTCCAAATCACCTCTAAATTAATTCATTTCTCCTCTAATACCTTAATTTACCACATACATTTAAATAAAGCCAAATTCAGCATTAGAACCCTCACAATTCCTTATAGAAAAAAAATTTGGTCATTTGGTGTACTAGCATCGAATTTTTTCTACATAACCGTTTCACCTTACTTCATCATTTTCCATGCCATTTTCCTTGAAATAAAAACAATCCCCCATTGATATTCAGCCCTCATGGTTCAGCCAACAAGGAACCCTAGAGAAATTAAATATTTCTTTAGTGTTTTTGTTCATAACCATGCTTAACTATCTCTAAACACTAACATAGTCTAAAATCAAATTATTCCAACAACAATTCCTCTTCCATACCCATTTTTCAGAATTGAATTCATCATGATAACTCAATATTCAACCATGGAAATCAAGAACAAAAGCATGGGTAAGCTAGGTATCAAGGAGAATTAAAGAAATTTTAACTTACCTAGCTTGTTTCCTTGATTTCTTCACTTTTTCTTTGAATTTCCACCTAGGTTTTCTTGTTTTTCCTTTTGTTCTTCCTTTTTTCTGGTTGCTGGATGTCTAGGCCGAATATGGTGAGGGAATTGGGGATTTAATGGGCTGATTTCTATAGAAAATAATAAAATAATCAAGCATGCCATGTGTCACATGCTTATTGGCCAAAATTTTAACTTTTTGACTTTTTCTTCTTAATTTTCCACCACAAATATTCTGGTATTTATCCAATCCTACCACAATTAAAATCCCTTGGTCTTGACAAGTGCTGGGCCGAAAATTTTACTGATTTGCCCCCGAGACAAAAAAATTACGATTTTGCCCTTATACTCCGAAATGTACCGGAATCTCATTATTTCTACTTTTCAACCTAAAATAACACTACTATTGATCAATATTAACCAAATGGGGCAAAAATTGTTTAAAAAAATTTTCGTTTAGTCCACTAGTGGCAAAATTACCATTTTGCCCTTCTACTCTATAAATACCGGGAATCACAATTTTTCACTACTAAACATCATTTTATACTCCAATAATCATAATTATATTTCATATAATTATTCTTGGTCAAATGTGATCAAATCTTGGCTAAAAATCTTCATTTAATCATCAAATGGTAAAATGACCGTTTTGTCCCTAATTGGTCAATTTTCTGATGGACTCCAAACTGGACCTTGAACTCCAAATCACTATTCTAAACCATTCTGTTGGTTTTAAAATTTTCAAATTCCTCTTAGAATTTCTATTTGAACTAGTTCAAGGCTCGATTTAACTTAGTTGTACCACTCGATACAATACCGTCTTTTAATCGAGCTTGACAGGGTCTCACACGATCACTTTCACTTCACGTTTCCCAAGGAAAACATTTAATTACAATATGTTTTAATGAAAAATATAAAAAAATTCAACTTTAAATTAATAACGAGATTATAAAACCATTTATAGAGGGGAATAAGGCTTTCGAAGGCATGAGTGATTGCAAATGGACTTTTCTTGTCAATGGATGGCTTTCGCTTCACGTTTCTCGAGGTAAACATTCAATTACAATCTGTCTTAATGAAAAATGTAAAAAAATACAAGTTAAAATCAATAGTAAGAATACAAAACCCTTTAAACCGAGTAATAAGGCTTTATAAGCCATGAGTGACTATAAATGGACTTCTCTTGTCAATCGATCACTTTCACTTCATGTTTCCCAAGGCAAACATTTTATTACAATATGTTTTAATGAAAAATGTAAAAAAATTCAACTTTAAATTAATAACGAGATTAAAAAACCATTTACAGAAGGGAATAAGGCTTTCGAAGGCATGAGTGATTGCAAATGGACTTTTCTTGTCAATGGATGGCTTTCGCTTCACATTTCTCGAGGTAAACATTCAATTACAATCTGTCTTAATGAAAAATGTAAAAAAATACAACTTAAAATCAATAATAAGATTACAAAACCCTTTAAAGCGAGTAATAAGGCTTTATAAGCCATGAGAGACTATAAATGGACTTTTCTTGTCAATCGATCACTTTCACTTCATGTTTCCCAAGGCAAACATTTTATTACAATATGTTTTAATGAAAAATGTTAAAAAATTCAACTTTAAATTAATAACGAGATTATAAAACCATTCAAAGAGGGGAATAAGGCTTTCGAAGGCATGAGTGACTGTAAATGGACTTTTCTTGGCAATAGATGGCTTTCGCTTTATGTTTCTCGAGGTAAACATTCAATTACAATCTGTCTTAATAAAAAATGTAAAAAAATACAAGTTAAAATCAATAATAAGATTACAAAACCCTTTAAAGAAAGTAATAAGACTTTATAAGTCATGAGTGACTATAAATGGACTTTTCTTGTCAATCGATCACTCTCACTTCATGTTTCCCAAGGCAAACATTTTATTACAATATGTTTTAATGAAAAATGTTAAAAAATTCAACTTTAAATTATTAAAGAGATTATAAAACCATTTAAAGAGGGGAATAACGTTTTCGAAGGCATGAGTGACTGCAAATGGACTTTTCTTGGCAATGGATGGCTTTCGCTTCATGTTTCCCGAGGTAAACATTCAATTACAATCAGTCTTAATGAAAAATGTAAAAAAGTACAAGTTACAATCAATAATAAGATTACAAAACCCTTTAAAGCGAGTAATAAGGCTTTATAAGCCATGAGTGACTATAAATGGACTTTTCTTGTCAATCGATCACTTTCACTTCACATTTCCCAAGCCAAACATTCCATTTTAATTTGTTTTAATGAAAAATTTAAAAAACTTCAACTTTAAATTAATAACGAGATCATAAAACCATTTAAAGAGCGAAATAAGGCTTTCGATGGCATGAGTGACTGCAAATGGACTTTTCTTGTCAATGGGTGGCTTTCGCTTAACGTTTCCCGAGGTAAACATTCAATTACAATCTGTCTTAATGAAAAATGTAAAAAAATACAACTTAAAATCAATAATAAGATTATAAAACCCGTTAAGGCGAGTAATAAGGCTTTTGAGGCCATGAGTGACTATAAATGAACTTATTTTGTCAATGGATGGCTTTCGCTTCATGTTTCCCAAGGCAAACAATTAATTACAACATGTTTTAATGAAAAATGTAAAGAAATTCAACTTTAAATTAACAACGAGATTATAAAACCATTTAAAGTGGGGAATAAGGCTTTCGAAGGCATGAGTGACTGCAAATGGACTTTTCTTGACAATGGATGGCTTTCGCTTCACGTTTCTCGAGGTAAACATTCAATTACAATCTATCATAATGAAAAATGTAAAAAAATACAACTTAAAATCAATAATAAGATTATAAAACCCTTTAAAGCGAGTAATAAGGCTTTAGATGCAATGAGTGAATATAAATGAACTTTTCTTGTCAATCGATCACTTTCACTTCACGTTTCCCAAGGCAAGCATTTAATTACAATATGTTTTAATGAAAAATGTTAAAAAATTCAACTTTAAATTAATAACCAGATTATAAAACCATTTAAAGAGGGGAATAAGGCTTTCGAAGGCAAGAGTGACTGCAAATGGACTTTTCTTGTCAATGGATGGCTTTCGCTTCATGTTTCCCGAGGTAAACATTCAATTACAATCTGTCTTAATGAAAAATGTAAAACAATACAACTTAAAATCAATAATAAGATTATAAAATCCTTTAAAGCGAGTAATAAGGCTTTAGAAGCCATAAGTGACTATAAATGAACTTATTTTGTCAATGGATGGCTTTCGCTTCATGTTTCCCAAGGCAAACATTTAATTAGAATATGTTTTAATGAAAAATGTAAAGAAATTCAACTTTAAATTAACAACGAGATTATAAAACCATTTAAAGTGGGGAATAAGGCTTTCGAAGGCATGAGTGACTGCAAATGGACTTTTCTTGACAATGGATGGCTTTCGCTTCACGTTTCCCGAGGTAAACATTCAATTACAATCTATCTTAATGAAAAATGTAAAAAAATACAACTTAAAATCAATAATAAGATTATAAAACCCTTTAAAGCGAGTAATAAGGCTTTAGATGCAATGAGTGAATATAAATGAACTTTTCTTGTCAATCGATCACTTTCACTTCACGTTTCCCAAGGCAAGCATTTAATTACAATATGTTTTAATGAAAAATGTTAAAAAATTCAACGTTAAACTAATAACCAGATTATAAATCCATTTAAAGAGGGGAATAAGGCTTTCGAAGGCATGAGTGACTGCAAATGGACTTTTCTTGTCAATGGATGGCTTTCGCTTCATGTTTCCCGAGGTAAACATTCAATTACAATCTGTCTTAATGAAAAATGTAAAACAATACAACTTAAAATCAATAATAAGATTATAAAATCCTTTAAAGCGAGTAATAAGGCTTTTGAAGCCATAAGTGACTATAAATGAACTTATTTTGTCAATGGATGGCTTTCGCTTCATGTTTCCCAAGGCAAACATTTAATTACAATATGTTTTAAGGAAAAATGTTAAAAAATTCAACTTTAAATTAATAACGAGATTATAAAACCATTTAAAGAGGGGAATAAGGCTTTCGAGGGCATGAGTGACTGCAAATGGACTTTTCTTGACAATGGATGGCTTTCGCTTCACGTTTCCCGAGGTAAACATTCAATTACAATCTGTCTTAATGAAAAATATTAAAAAATACAACTTAAAATCAATAATAGGATTAGAAAACCCTTTAAAGCGAGTAATAAGGCTTTAGATGCCATGAGTGACTATAAATGGACTTTTCTTGTCAATCGATCACTTTCACTTCATGTTTCCCAAGGAAAACATTTAATTACAATATGTTTTAATGAAAAATATAAAAAAATTCAACTTTAAATTAATAACGAGGTTATAAAACCATTTATAGAGGGGAATAAAACTTTCGAAGGCATGAGTGATTGCAAATGGACTTTTCTTGTCAATGGATGGCTTTCGCTTAACGTTTCTCGAGGTAAACATTCAATTACAATCTGTCTTAATGAAAAATGTAAAAAAATACAAGTTAAAATCAATAGTAAGATTACAAAACCCTTTAAAGCGAGTAATAAGGCTTTATAAGCCATGAGTGACTATAAATGGACTTTTCTTGTCAATCGATCACTTTCACTTCACATTTCACAAGCCAAACATTCCATTTTAATTTGTTTTAATGAAAAATTTAAAAAACTTCAACTTTAAATTAATAACGAGATCATAAAACCATTTAAAGAGCGAAATAAGGCTTTCGATGGCATGAGTGACTGCAAATGGACTTTTCTTGTCAATGGGTGGCTTTCGCTTCACGTTTCCCGAGGTAAACATTCAATTACAATCTGTCTTAATGAAAAATGTAAAAAAATACAACTTAAAATCAATAATAAGATTACAAAACCCTTTAAAGCGAGTAATAAGGCTTTATAAGCCATGAGTGACTATAAATGGACTTTTCTTGTCAATCGATCACTTTCACTTCACATTTCCCAAGCCAAACATTCCATTTTAATTTGTTTTAATGAAAAATTTAAAAAACTTCAACTTTAAATTAATAACGAGATCATAAAACCATTTAAAGAGCGAAATAAGGCTTTCGATGGCATGAGTGACTGCAAATGGACTTTTCTTGTCAATGGGTGGCTTTCGCTTCACGTTTCTCGAGGTAAACATTCAATTACAATCTGTCTTAGTGAAAAATGTAAAAAAATACAACTTAAAATCAATAATAAGATTATAAAACCCGTTAAGGCGAGTAATAAGGCTTTTGAAACCATGAGTGACTATAAATGAACTTATTTTGTCAATAGATGGCTTTCGCTTCATGTTTCCCAAGGCAAACATTTAATTACAACATGTTTTAATGAAAAATGTAAAGAAATTCAACTTTAAATTAATAACGAGATTATAAAACCATTTAAAGTGGGGAATAAGGCTTTCGAAGGCATGAGTGACTGCAAATGGACTTTTCTTGACAATGGATGGCTTTCGCTTCACGTTTCTCGAGGTAAACATTAAATTACAATCTGTCTTAATGAAAAATGTAAAAAAATACAACTTAAAATCAATAATAAGATTATAAAACCCTTTAAAGCGAGTAATAAGGCTTTAGATGCAATGAGTGAATATACATGAACTTTTCTTGTCAATCGATCACTTTCACTTCACGTTTCCCAAGGTCAGCATTTAATTACAATATGTTTTAATGAAAAATGTTAAAAAATTCAACGTTAAACTAATAACCAGATTATAAAACCATTTAAAGAGGGGAATAAGGCTTTAGAAGGCATGAGTGACTGCAAATGGACTTTTCTTGTTAATGGATGGCTTTCGCTTCACGTTTCCCGAGGTAAACATTCAATTACAATCTGTCTTAATGAAAAATGTAAAAAAATACAACTTAAAATCAATAATAAGATTAGAAAACCCTTTAAAGCGAGTAATAAGGCTTTAGATGCCATGAGTGACTATAAATGGACATTTCTTGTCAATCGATCACTTTCACTTCACGTTTCCCAAGGAAAACATTTAATTACAATATGTTTTAAAGAAAAATATAAAAAAATTCAACTTTAAATTAATAACGAGATTATAAAACCATTTAAAGAGGGGAATAAGGCTTTCGAGGGCATGAGTGACTGCAAATGGACTTCTCTTGACAATGGATGGCTTTCGCTTTACGTTTCCCGAGGTAAACATTCAATTACAATCTGTCTTAATGAAAAATGTAAAAAAATACAATTTAAAATCAATAATAAGATTAGAAAACCCTTTAAAGCGAGTAATAAGGCTTTAGATGCCATGAGTGACTATAAATGGACTTTTCTTGTCAATCGATCACTTTCACTTCACGTTTCCCAAGGAAAACATTTAATTACAATATGTTTTAATGAAAAATATAAAAAAATTCAACTTTAAATTAATAACGAGATTATAAAACCATTTATAGAGGGGAATAAGGCTTTCGAAGGCATGAGTGATTGCAAATGGACTTTTCTTGTCAATGGATGGCTTTCGCTTCACGTTTCTCGAGGTAAACATTCAATTACAATCTGTCTTAATGAAAAATGTAAAAAAATACAAGTCAAAATCAATAGTAAGAATACAAAACCCTTTAAACCGAGTAATAAGGCTTTATAAGCCATGAGTGACTATAAATGGACTTTTCTTGTCAATCGATCACTTTCACTTCATGTTTCCCAAGGCAAACATTTTATTACAATATGTTTTAATGAAAAATGTAAAAAAATTCAACTTTAAATTAATAACGAGATTATAAAACCATTTATAGAAGGGAATAAGGCTTTCGAAGGCATGAGTGATTGCAAATGGACTTTTCTTGTCAATGGATGGCTTTCGCTTCACATTTCTCGAGGTAAACATTCAATTACAATCTGTCTTAATGAAAAATGTAAAAAAATACAACTTAAAATCAATAATAAGATTACAAAACCCTTTAAAGCGAGTAATAAGGCTTTATAAGCCATGAGAGACTATAAATGGACTTTTCTTGTCAATCGATCACTTTCACTTCATGTTTCCCAAGGCAAACATTTTATTACAATATGTTTTAATGAAAAATGTTAAAAAATTCAACTTTAAATTAATAACGAGATTATAAAACCATTCAAAGAGGGGAATAAGGCTTTCGAAGGCATGAGTGACTGTAAATGGACTTTTCTTGGCAATGGATGGCTTTCGCTTTATGTTTCTCGAGGTAAACATTCAATTACAATCTGTCTTAATAAAAAATGTAAAAAAATACAAGTTAAAATCAATAATAAGATTACAAAACCCTTTAAAGAAAGTAATAAGACTTTATAAGTCATGAGTGACTATAAATGGACTTTTCTTGTCAATCGATCACTCTCACTTCATGTTTCCCAAGGCAAACATTTTATTACAATATGTTTTAATAAAAAATGTTAAAAAATTCAACTTTAATTTATTAACGAGATTATAAAACCATTTAAAGAGGGGAATAAAGTTTTCGAAGGCATGAGTGACTGCAAATGGACTTTTCTTGGCAATGGATGGCTTTCGCTTCATGTTTCCCGAGGTAAACATTCAATTACAATCAGTCTTAATGAAAAATGTAAAAAAGTACAAGTTACAATCAATAATAAGATTACAAAACCCTTTAAAGCGAGTAATAAGGCTTTATAAGCCATGAGTGACTATAAATGGACTTTTCTTGTCAATCGATCACTTTCACTTCACATTTCCCAAGCCAAACATTCCATTTTAATTTGTTTTAATGAAAAATTTAAAAAACTTCAACTTTAAATTAATAACGAGATCATAAAACCATTTAAAGAGCGAAATAAGGCTTTCGATGGCATGAGTGACTGCAAATGGACTTTTCTTGTCAATGGGTGGCTTTCGCTTAACGTTTCCCGAGGTAAACATTCAATTACAATCTGTCTTAATGAAAAATGTAAAAAAATACAACTTAAAATCAATAATAAGATTATAAAACCCGTTAAGGCGAGTAATAAGGCTTTTGAGGCCATGAGTGACTATAAATGAACTTATTTTGTCAATGGATGGCTTTCGCTTCATGTTTCCCAAGGCAAACAATTAATTACAACATGTTTTAATGAAAAATGTAAAGAAATTCAACTTTAAATTAACAACGAGATTATAAAACCATTTAAAGTGGGGAATAAGGCTTTCGAAGGCATGAGTGACTGCAAATGGACTTTTCTTGACAATGGATGGCTTTCGCTTCACGTTTCTCGAGGTAAACATTCAATTACAATCTATCATAATGAAAAATGTAAAAAAATACAACTTAAAATCAATAATAAGATTATAAAACCCTTTAAAGCGAGTAATAAGGCTTTAGATGCAATGAGTGAATATAAATGAACTTTTCTTGTCAATCGATCACTTTCACTTCACGTTTCCCAAGGCAAGCATTTAATTACAATATGTTTTAATGAAAAATGTTAAAAAATTCAACTTTAAATTAATAACCAGATTATAAAACCATTTAAAGAGGGGAATAAGGCTTTCGAAGGCAAGAGTGACTGCAAATGGACTTTTCTTGTCAATGGATGGCTTTCGCTTCATGTTTCCCGAGGTAAACATTCAATTACAATCTGTCTTAATGAAAAATGTAAAACAATACAACTTAAAATCAATAATAAGATTATAAAATCCTTTAAAGCGAGTAATAAGGCTTTAGAAGCCATAAGTGACTATAAATGAACTTATTTTGTCAATGGATGGCTTTCGCTTCATGTTTCCCAAGGCAAACATTTAATTAGAATATGTTTTAATGAAAAATGTAAAGAAATTCAACTTTAAATTAACAACGAGATTATAAAACCATTTAAAGTGGGGAATAAGGCTTTCGAAGGCATGAGTGACTGCAAATGGACTTTTCTTGACAATGGATGGCTTTCGCTTCACGTTTCCCGAGGTAAACATTCAATTACAATCTATCTTAATGAAAAATGTAAAAAAATACAACTTAAAATCAATAATAAGATTATAAAACCCTTTAAAGCGAGTAATAAGGCTTTAGATGCAATGAGTGAATATAAATGAACTTTTCTTGTCAATCGATCACTTTCACTTCACGTTTCCCAAGGCAAGCATTTAATTACAATATGTTTTAATGAAAAATGTTAAAAAATTCAACGTTAAACTAATAACCAGATTATAAATCCATTTAAAGAGGGGAATAAGGCTTTCGAAGGCATGAGTGACTGCAAATGGACTTTTCTTGTCAATGGATGGCTTTCGCTTCATGTTTCCCGAGGTAAACATTCAATTACAATCTGTCTTAATGAAAAATGTAAAACAATACAACTTAAAATCAATAATAAGATTATAAAATCCTTTAAAGCGAGTAATAAGGCTTTTGAAGCCATAAGTGACTATAAATGAACTTATTTTGTCAATGGATGGCTTTCGCTTCATGTTTCCCAAGGCAAACATTTAATTACAATATGTTTTAAGGAAAAATGTTAAAAAATTCAACTTTAAATTAATAACGAGATTATAAAACCATTTAAAGAGGGGAATAAGGCTTTCGAGGGCATGAGTGACTGCAAATGGACTTTTCTTGACAATGGATGGCTTTCGCTTCACGTTTCCCGAGGTAAACATTCAATTACAATCTGTCTTAATGAAAAATATTAAAAAATACAACTTAAAATCAATAATAGGATTAGAAAACCCTTTAAAGCGAGTAATAAGGCTTTAGATGCCATGAGTGACTATAAATGGACTTTTCTTGTCAATCGATCACTTTCACTTCATGTTTCCCAAGGAAAACATTTAATTACAATATGTTTTAATGAAAAATATAAAAAAATTCAACTTTAAATTAATAACGAGGTTATAAAACCATTTATAGAGGGGAATAAAACTTTCGAAGGCATGAGTGATTGCAAATGGACTTTTCTTGTCAATGGATGGCTTTCGCTTAACGTTTCTCGAGGTAAACATTCAATTACAATCTGTCTTAATGAAAAATGTAAAAAAATACAAGTTAAAATCAATAGTAAGATTACAAAACCCTTTAAAGCGAGTAATAAGGCTTTATAAGCCATGAGTGACTATAAATGGACTTTTCTTGTCAATCGATCACTTTCACTTCACATTTCACAAGCCAAACATTCCATTTTAATTTGTTTTAATGAAAAATTTAAAAAACTTCAACTTTAAATTAATAACGAGATCATAAAACCATTTAAAGAGCGAAATAAGGCTTTCGATGGCATGAGTGACTGCAAATGGACTTTTCTTGTCAATGGGTGGCTTTCGCTTCACGTTTCCCGAGGTAAACATTCAATTACAATCTGTCTTAATGAAAAATGTAAAAAAATACAACTTAAAATCAATAATAAGATTACAAAACCCTTTAAAGCGAGTAATAAGGCTTTATAAGCCATGAGTGACTATAAATGGACTTTTCTTGTCAATCGATCACTTTCACTTCACATTTCCCAAGCCAAACATTCCATTTTAATTTGTTTTAATGAAAAATTTAAAAAACTTCAACTTTAAATTAATAACGAGATCATAAAACCATTTAAAGAGCGAAATAAGGCTTTCGATGGCATGAGTGACTGCAAATGGACTTTTCTTGTCAATGGGTGGCTTTCGCTTCACGTTTCTCGAGGTAAACATTCAATTACAATCTGTCTTAGTGAAAAATGTAAAAAAATACAACTTAAAATCAATAATAAGATTATAAAACCCGTTAAGGCGAGTAATAAGGCTTTTGAAACCATGAGTGACTATAAATGAACTTATTTTGTCAATAGATGGCTTTCGCTTCATGTTTCCCAAGGCAAACATTTAATTACAACATGTTTTAATGAAAAATGTAAAGAAATTCAACTTTAAATTAATAACGAGATTATAAAACCATTTAAAGTGGGGAATAAGGCTTTCGAAGGCATGAGTGACTGCAAATGGACTTTTCTTGACAATGGATGGCTTTCGCTTCACGTTTCTCGAGGTAAACATTAAATTACAATCTGTCTTAATGAAAAATGTAAAAAAATACAACTTAAAATCAATAATAAGATTATAAAACCCTTTAAAGCGAGTAATAAGGCTTTAGATGCAATGAGTGAATATACATGAACTTTTCTTGTCAATCGATCACTTTCACTTCACGTTTCCCAAGGTCAGCATTTAATTACAATATGTTTTAATGAAAAATGTTAAAAAATTCAACGTTAAACTAATAACCAGATTATAAAACCATTTAAAGAGGGGAATAAGGCTTTAGAAGGCATGAGTGACTGCAAATGGACTTTTCTTGTTAATGGATGGCTTTCGCTTCACGTTTCCCGAGGTAAACATTCAATTACAATCTGTCTTAATGAAAAATGTAAAAAAATACAACTTAAAATCAATAATAAGATTAGAAAACCCTTTAAAGCGAGTAATAAGGCTTTAGATGCCATGAGTGACTATAAATGGACATTTCTTGTCAATCGATCACTTTCACTTCACGTTTCCCAAGGAAAACATTTAATTACAATATGTTTTAAAGAAAAATATAAAAAAATTCAACTTTAAATTAATAACGAGATTATAAAACCATTTAAAGAGGGGAATAAGGCTTTCGAGGGCATGAGTGACTGCAAATGGACTTCTCTTGACAATGGATGGCTTTCGCTTTACGTTTCCCGAGGTAAACATTCAATTACAATCTGTCTTAATGAAAAATGTAAAAAAATACAATTTAAAATCAATAATAAGATTAGAAAACCCTTTAAAGCGAGTAATAAGGCTTTAGATGCCATGAGTGACTATAAATGGACTTTTCTTGTCAATCGATCACTTTCACTTCACGTTTCCCAAGGAAAACATTTAATTACAATATGTTTTAATGAAAAATATAAAAAAATTCAACTTTAAATTAATAACGAGATTATAAAACCATTTATAGAGGGGAATAAGGCTTTCGAAGGCATGAGTGATTGCAAATGGACTTTTCTTGTCAATGGATGGCTTTCGCTTCACGTTTCTCGAGGTAAACATTCAATTACAATCTGTCTTAATGAAAAATGTAAAAAAATACAAGTCAAAATCAATAGTAAGAATACAAAACCCTTTAAACCGAGTAATAAGGCTTTATAAGCCATGAGTGACTATAAATGGACTTTTCTTGTCAATCGATCACTTTCACTTCATGTTTCCCAAGGCAAACATTTTATTACAATATGTTTTAATGAAAAATGTAAAAAAATTCAACTTTAAATTAATAACGAGATTATAAAACCATTTATAGAAGGGAATAAGGCTTTCGAAGGCATGAGTGATTGCAAATGGACTTTTCTTGTCAATGGATGGCTTTCGCTTCACATTTCTCGAGGTAAACATTCAATTACAATCTGTCTTAATGAAAAATGTAAAAAAATACAACTTAAAATCAATAATAAGATTACAAAACCCTTTAAAGCGAGTAATAAGGCTTTATAAGCCATGAGAGACTATAAATGGACTTTTCTTGTCAATCGATCACTTTCACTTCATGTTTCCCAAGGCAAACATTTTATTACAATATGTTTTAATGAAAAATGTTAAAAAATTCAACTTTAAATTAATAACGAGATTATAAAACCATTCAAAGAGGGGAATAAGGCTTTCGAAGGCATGAGTGACTGTAAATGGACTTTTCTTGGCAATGGATGGCTTTCGCTTTATGTTTCTCGAGGTAAACATTCAATTACAATCTGTCTTAATAAAAAATGTAAAAAAATACAAGTTAAAATCAATAATAAGATTACAAAACCCTTTAAAGAAAGTAATAAGACTTTATAAGTCATGAGTGACTATAAATGGACTTTTCTTGTCAATCGATCACTCTCACTTCATGTTTCCCAAGGCAAACATTTTATTACAATATGTTTTAATAAAAAATGTTAAAAAATTCAACTTTAATTTATTAACGAGATTATAAAACCATTTAAAGAGGGGAATAAAGTTTTCGAAGGCATGAGTGACTGCAAATGGACTTTTCTTGGCAATGGATGGCTTTCGCTTCATGTTTCCCGAGGTAAACATTCAATTACAATCAGTCTTAATGAAAAATGTAAAAAAGTACAAGTTACAATCAATAATAAGATTACAAAACCCTTTAAAGCGAGTAATAAGGCTTTATAAGCCATGAGTGACTATAAATGGACTTTTCTTGTCAATCGATCACTTTCACTTCACATTTCCCAAGCCAAACATTCCATTTTAATTTGTTTTAATGAAAAATTTAAAAAACTTCAACTTTAAATTAATAACGAGATCATAAAACCATTTAAAGAGCGAAATAAGGCTTTCGATGGCATGAGTGACTGCAAATGGACTTTTCTTGTCAATGGGTGGCTTTCGCTTAACGTTTCCCGAGGTAAACATTCAATTACAATCTGTCTTAATGAAAAATGTAAAAAAATACAACTTAAAATCAATAATAAGATTATAAAACCCGTTAAGGCGAGTAATAAGGCTTTTGAGGCCATGAGTGACTATAAATGAACTTATTTTGTCAATGGATGGCTTTCGCTTCATGTTTCCCAAGGCAAACAATTAATTACAACATGTTTTAATGAAAAATGTAAAGAAATTCAACTTTAAATTAACAACGAGATTATAAAACCATTTAAAGTGGGGAATAAGGCTTTCGAAGGCATGAGTGACTGCAAATGGACTTTTCTTGACAATGGATGGCTTTCGCTTCACGTTTCTCGAGGTAAACATTCAATTACAATCTATCTTAATGAAAAATGTAAAAAAATACAACTTAAAATCAATAATAAGATTATAAAACCCTTTAAAGCGAGTAATAAGGCTTTAGATGCAATGAGTGAATATAAATGAACTTTTCTTGTCAATCGATCACTTTCACTTCACGTTTCCCAAGGCAAGCATTTAATTACAATATGTTTTAATGAAAAATGTTAAAAAATTCAACTTTAAATTAATAACCAGATTATAAAACCATTTAAAGAGGGGAATAAGGCTTTCGAAGGCAAGAGTGACTGCAAATGGACTTTTCTTGTCAATGGATGGCTTTCGCTTCATGTTTCCCGAGGTAAACATTCAATTACAATCTGTCTTAATGAAAAATGTAAAACAATACAACTTAAAATCAATAATAAGATTATAAAATCCTTTAAAGCGAGTAATAAGGCTTTAGAAGCCATAAGTGACTATAAATGAACTTATTTTGTCAATGGATGGCTTTCGCTTCATGTTTCCCAAGGCAAACATTTAATTAGAATATGTTTTAATGAAAAATGTAAAGAAATTCAACTTTAAATTAACAACGAGATTATAAAACCATTTAAAGTGGGGAATAAGGCTTTCGAAGGCATGAGTGACTGCAAATGGACTTTTCTTGACAATGGATGGCTTTCGCTTCACGTTTCCCGAGGTAAACATTCAATTACAATCTATCTTAATGAAAAATGTAAAAAAATACAACTTAAAATCAATAATAAGATTATAAAACCCTTTAAAGCGAGTAATAAGGCTTTAGATGCAATGAGTGAATATAAATGAACTTTTCTTGTCAATCGATCACTTTCACTTCACGTTTCCCAAGGCAAGCATTTAATTACAATATGTTTTAATGAAAAATGTTAAAAAATTCAACGTTAAACTAATAACCAGATTATAAATCCATTTAAAGAGGGGAATAAGGCTTTCGAAGGCATGAGTGACTGCAAATGGACTTTTCTTGTCAATGGATGGCTTTCGCTTCACGTTTCCCGAGGTAAACATTCAATTACAATCTGTCTTAATGAAAAATGTACAACTTAAAATCAATAATAAGATTAGAAAATCCTTTAAAGCGAGTAATAAGGCTTTAGATGCCATGAGTGACTATAAATGGACATTTCTTGTCAATCGATCACTTTCACTTCACGTTTCCCAAGGAAAACATTTAATTACAATATGTTTTAAAGAAAAATATAAAAAAATTCAACTTTAAATTAATAACGAGATTATAAAACCATTTAAAGAGGGGAATAAGGCTTTCGAGGGCATGAGTGACTGCAAATGGACTTCTCTTGACATTGGATGGCTTTCGCTTTACGTTTCCCGAGGTAAACATTCAATTACAATCTGTCTTAATGAAAAATGTAAAAAAATACAATTTAAAATCAATAATAAGATTAGAAAACCCTTTAAAGCGAGTAATAAGGCTTTAGATGCCATGAGTGACTATAAATGGACTTTTCTTGTCAATCGATCACTTTCACTTCACGTTTCCCAAGGAAAACATTTAATTACAATATGTTTTAATGAAAAATATAAAAAAATTCAACTTTAAATTAATAACGAGATTATAAAACCATTTATAGAGGGGAATAAGGCTTTCGAAGGCATGAGTGATTGCAAATGGACTTTTCTTGTCAATGGATGGCTTTCGCTTCACGTTTCTCGAGGTAAACATTCAATTACAATCTGTCTTAATGAAAAATGTAAAAAAATACAAGTTAAAATCAATAGTAAGAATACAAAACCCTTTAAACCGAGTAATAAGGCTTTATAAGCCATGAGTGACTATAAATGGACTTTTCTTGTCAATCGATCACTTTCACTTCATGTTTCCCAAGGCAAACATTTTATTACAATATGTTTTAATGAAAAATGTAAAAAAATTCAACTTTAAATTAATAACGAGATTATAAAACCATTTATAGAAGGGAATAAGGCTTTCGAAGGCATGAGTGATTGCAAATGGACTTTTCTTGTCAATGGATGGCTTTCGCTTCACATTTCTCGAGGTAAACATTCAATTACAATCTGTCTTAATGAAAAATGTAAAAAAATACAACTTAAAATCAATAATAAGATTACAAAACCCTTTAAAGCGAGTAATAAGGCTTTATAAGCCATGAGAGACTATAAATGGACTTTTCTTGTCAATCGATCACTTTCACTTCATGTTTCCCAAGGCAAACATTTTATTACAATATGTTTTAATGAAAAATGTTAAAAAATTCAACTTTAAATTAATAACGAGATTATAAAACCATTCAAAGAGGGGAATAAGGCTTTCGAAGGCATGAGTGACTGTAAATGGACTTTTCTTGGCAATGGATGGCTTTCGCTTTATGTTTCTCGAGGTAAACATTCAATTACAATCTGTCTTAATAAAAAATATAAAAAAATACAAGTTAAAATCAATAATAAGATTACAAAACCCTTTAAAGAAAGTAATAAGACTTTATAAGTCATGAGTGACTATAAATGGACTTTTCTTGTCAATCGATCACTCTCACTTCATGTTTCCCAAGGCAAACATTTTATTACAATATGTTTTAATAAAAAATGTTAAAAAATTCAACTTTAATTTATTAACGAGATTATAAAACCATTTAAAGAGGGGAATAAAGTTTTCGAAGGCATGAGTGACTGCAAATGGACTTTTCTTGGCAATGGATGGCTTTCGCTTCATGTTTCCCGAGGTAAACATTCAATTACAATCAGTCTTAATGAAAAATGTAAAAAAGTACAAGTTACAATCAATAATAAGATTACAAAACCCTTTAAAGCGAGTAATAAGGCTTTATAAGCCATGAGTGACTATAAATGGACTTTTCTTGTCAATCGATCACTTTCACTTCACATTTCCCAAGCCAAACATTCCATTTTAATTTGTTTTAATGAAAAATTTAAAAAACTTCAACTTTAAATTAATAACGAGACCATAAAACCATTTAAAGAGCGAAATAAGGCTTTCGATGGCATGAGTGACTGCAAATGGACTTTTCTTGTCAATGGGTGGCTTTCGCTTAACGTTTCCCGAGGTAAACATTCAATTACAATCTGTCTTAATGAAAAATGTAAAAAAATACAACTTAAAATCAATAATAAGATTATAAAACCCGTTAAGGCGAGTAATAAGGCTTTTGAGGCCATGAGTGACTATAAATGAACTTATTTTGTCAATGGATGGCTTTCGCTTCATGTTTCCCAAGGCAAACAATTAATTACAACATGTTTTAATGAAAAATGTAAAGAAATTCAACTTTAAATTAACAACGAGATTATAAAACCATTTAAAGTGGGGAATAAGGCTTTCGAAGGCATGAGTGACTGCAAATGGACTTTTCTTGACAATGGATGGCTTTCGCTTCACGTTTCTCGAGGTAAACATTCAATTACAATCTATCTTAATGAAAAATGTAAAAAAATACAACTTAAAATCAATAATAAGATTATAAAACCCTTTAAAGCGAGTAATAAGGCTTTAGATGCAATGAGTGAATATAAATGAACTTTTCTTGTCAATCGATCACTTTCACTTCACGTTTCCCAAGGCAAGCATTTAATTACAATATGTTTTAATGAAAAATGTTAAAAAATTCAACTTTAAATTAATAACCAGATTATAAAACCATTTAAAGAGGGGAATAAGGCTTTCGAAGGCAAGAGTGACTGCAAATGGACTTTTCTTGTCAATGGATGGCTTTCGCTTCATGTTTCCCGAGGTAAACATTCAATTACAATCTGTCTTAATGAAAAATGTAAAACAATACAACTTAAAATCAATAATAAGATTATAAAATCCTTTAAAGCGAGTAATAAGGCTTTAGAAGCCATAAGTGACTATAAATGAACTTATTTTGTCAATGGATGGCTTTCGCTTCATGTTTCCCAAGGCAAACATTTAATTACAATATGTTTTAATGAAAAATGTAAAGAAATTCAACTTTAAATTAACAACGAGATTATAAAACCATTTAAAGTGGGGAATAAGGCTTTCGAAGGCATGAGTGACTGCAAATGGACTTTTCTTGACAATGGATGGCTTTCGCTTCACGTTTCCCGAGGTAAACATTCAATTACAATCTATCTTAATGAAAAATGTAAAAAAATACAACTTAAAATCAATAATAAGATTATAAAACCCTTTAAAGCGAGTAATAAGGCTTTAGATGCAATGAGTGAATATAAATGAACTTTTCTTGTCAATCGATCACTTTCACTTCACGTTTCCCAAGGCAAGCATTTAATTACAATATGTTTTAATGAAAAATGTTAAAAAATTCAACGTTAAACTAATAACCAGATTATAAATCCATTTAAAGAGGGGAATAAGGCTTTCGAAGGCATGAGTGACTGCAAATGGACTTTTCTTGTCAATGGATGGCTTTCGCTTCACGTTTCCCGAGGTAAACATTCAATTACAATCTGTCTTAATGAAAAATGTACAACTTAAAATCAATAATAAGATTAGAAAATCCTTTAAAGCGAGTAATAAGGCTTTAGATGCCATGAGTGACTATAAATGGACATTTCTTGTCAATCGATCACTTTCACTTCACGTTTCCCAAGGAAAACATTTAATTACAATATGTTTTAAAGAAAAATATAAAAAAATTCAACTTTAAATTAATAACGAGATTATAAAACCATTTAAAGAGGGGAATAAGGCTTTCGAGGGCATGAGTGACTGCAAATGGACTTCTCTTGACATTGGATGGCTTTCGCTTTACGTTTCCCGAGGTAAACATTCAATTACAATCTGTCTTAATGAAAAATGTAAAAAAATACAATTTAAAATCAATAATAAGATTAGAAAACCCTTTAAAGCGAGTAATAAGGCTTTAGATGCCATGAGTGACTATAAATGGACTTTTCTTGTCAATCGATCACTTTCACTTCACGTTTCCCAAGGAAAACATTTAATTACAATATGTTTTAATGAAAAATATAAAAAAATTCAACTTTAAATTAATAACGAGATTATAAAACCATTTATAGAGGGGAATAAGGCTTTCGAAGGCATGAGTGATTGCAAATGGACTTTTCTTGTCAATGGATGGCTTTCGCTTCACGTTTCTCGAGGTAAACATTCAATTACAATCTGTCTTAATGAAAAATGTAAAAAAATACAAGTTAAAATCAATAGTAAGAATACAAAACCCTTTAAACCGAGTAATAAGGCTTTATAAGCCATGAGTGACTATAAATGGACTTTTCTTGTCAATCGATCACTTTCACTTCATGTTTCCCAAGGCAAACATTTTATTACAATATGTTTTAATGAAAAATGTAAAAAAATTCAACTTTAAATTAATAACGAGATTATAAAACCATTTATAGAAGGGAATAAGGCTTTCGAAGGCATGAGTGATTGCAAATGGACTTTTCTTGTCAATGGATGGCTTTCGCTTCACATTTCTCGAGGTAAACATTCAATTACAATCTGTCTTAATGAAAAATGTAAAAAAATACAACTTAAAATCAATAATAAGATTACAAAACCCTTTAAAGCGAGTAATAAGGCTTTATAAGCCATGAGAGACTATAAATGGACTTTTCTTGTCAATCGATCACTTTCACTTCATGTTTCCCAAGGCAAACATTTTATTACAATATGTTTTAATGAAAAATGTTAAAAAATTCAACTTTAAATTAATAACGAGATTATAAAACCATTCAAAGAGGGGAATAAGGCTTTCGAAGGCATGAGTGACTGTAAATGGACTTTTCTTGGCAATGGATGGCTTTCGCTTTATGTTTCTCGAGGTAAACATTCAATTACAATCTGTCTTAATAAAAAATATAAAAAAATACAAGTTAAAATCAATAATAAGATTACAAAACCCTTTAAAGAAAGTAATAAGACTTTATAAGTCATGAGTGACTATAAATGGACTTTTCTTGTCAATCGATCACTCTCACTTCATGTTTCCCAAGGCAAACATTTTATTACAATATGTTTTAATAAAAAATGTTAAAAAATTCAACTTTAATTTATTAACGAGATTATAAAACCATTTAAAGAGGGGAATAAAGTTTTCGAAGGCATGAGTGACTGCAAATGGACTTTTCTTGGCAATGGATGGCTTTCGCTTCATGTTTCCCGAGGTAAACATTCAATTACAATCAGTCTTAATGAAAAATGTAAAAAAGTACAAGTTACAATCAATAATAAGATTACAAAACCCTTTAAAGCGAGTAATAAGGCTTTATAAGCCATGAGTGACTATAAATGGACTTTTCTTGTCAATCGATCACTTTCACTTCACATTTCCCAAGCCAAACATTCCATTTTAATTTGTTTTAATGAAAAATTTAAAAAACTTCAACTTTAAATTAATAACGAGACCATAAAACCATTTAAAGAGCGAAATAAGGCTTTCGATGGCATGAGTGACTGCAAATGGACTTTTCTTGTCAATGGGTGGCTTTCGCTTAACGTTTCCCGAGGTAAACATTCAATTACAATCTGTCTTAATGAAAAATGTAAAAAAATACAACTTAAAATCAATAATAAGATTATAAAACCCGTTAAGGCGAGTAATAAGGCTTTTGAGGCCATGAGTGACTATAAATGAACTTATTTTGTCAATGGATGGCTTTCGCTTCATGTTTCCCAAGGCAAACAATTAATTACAACATGTTTTAATGAAAAATGTAAAGAAATTCAACTTTAAATTAACAACGAGATTATAAAACCATTTAAAGTGGGGAATAAGGCTTTCGAAGGCATGAGTGACTGCAAATGGACTTTTCTTGACAATGGATGGCTTTCGCTTCACGTTTCTCGAGGTAAACATTCAATTACAATCTATCTTAATGAAAAATGTAAAAAAATACAACTTAAAATCAATAATAAGATTATAAAACCCTTTAAAGCGAGTAATAAGGCTTTAGATGCAATGAGTGAATATAAATGAACTTTTCTTGTCAATCGATCACTTTCACTTCACGTTTCCCAAGGCAAGCATTTAATTACAATATGTTTTAATGAAAAATGTTAAAAAATTCAACTTTAAATTAATAACCAGATTATAAAACCATTTAAAGAGGGGAATAAGGCTTTCGAAGGCAAGAGTGACTGCAAATGGACTTTTCTTGTCAATGGATGGCTTTCGCTTCATGTTTCCCGAGGTAAACATTCAATTACAATCTGTCTTAATGAAAAATGTAAAACAATACAACTTAAAATCAATAATAAGATTATAAAATCCTTTAAAGCGAGTAATAAGGCTTTAGAAGCCATAAGTGACTATAAATGAACTTATTTTGTCAATGGATGGCTTTCGCTTCATGTTTCCCAAGGCAAACATTTAATTACAATATGTTTTAATGAAAAATGTAAAGAAATTCAACTTTAAATTAACAACGAGATTATAAAACCATTTAAAGTGGGGAATAAGGCTTTCGAAGGCATGAGTGACTGCAAATGGACTTTTCTTGACAATGGATGGCTTTCGCTTCACGTTTCCCGAGGTAAACATTCAATTACAATCTATCTTAATGAAAAATGTAAAAAAATACAACTTAAAATCAATAATAAGATTATAAAACCCTTTAAAGCGAGTAATAAGGCTTTAGATGCAATGAGTGAATATAAATGAACTTTTCTTGTCAATCGATCACTTTCACTTCACGTTTCCCAAGGCAAGCATTTAATTACAATATGTTTTAATGAAAAATGTTAAAAAATTCAACGTTAAACTAATAACCAGATTATAAATCCATTTAAAGAGGGGAATAAGGCTTTCGAAGGCATGAGTGACTGCAAATGGACTTTTCTTGTCAATGGATGGCTTTCGCTTCACGTTTCCCGAGGTAAACATTCAATTACAATCTGTCTTAATGAAAAATGTACAACTTAAAATCAATAATAAGATTAGAAAATCCTTTAAAGCGAGTAATAAGGCTTTAGATGCCATGAGTGACTATAAATGGACATTTCTTGTCAATCGATCACTTTCACTTCACGTTTCCCAAGGAAAACATTTAATTACAATATGTTTTAAAGAAAAATATAAAAAAATTCAACTTTAAATTAATAACGAGATTATAAAACCATTTAAAGAGGGGAATAAGGCTTTCGAGGGCATGAGTGACTGCAAATGGACTTCTCTTGACATTGGATGGCTTTCGCTTTACGTTTCCCGAGGTAAACATTCAATTACAATCTGTCTTAATGAAAAATGTAAAAAAATACAATTTAAAATCAATAATAAGATTAGAAAACCCTTTAAAGCGAGTAATAAGGCTTTAGATGCCATGAGTGACTATAAATGGACTTTTCTTGTCAATCGATCACTTTCACTTCACGTTTCCCAAGGAAAACATTTAATTACAATATGTTTTAATGAAAAATATAAAAAAATTCAACTTTAAATTAATAACGAGATTATAAAACCATTTATAGAGGGGAATAAGGCTTTCGAAGGCATGAGTGATTGCAAATGGACTTTTCTTGTCAATGGATGGCTTTCGCTTCACGTTTCTCGAGGTAAACATTCAATTACAATCTGTCTTAATGAAAAATGTAAAAAAATACAAGTTAAAATCAATAGTAAGAATACAAAACCCTTTAAACCGAGTAATAAGGCTTTATAAGCCATGAGTGACTATAAATGGACTTTTCTTGTCAATCGATCACTTTCACTTCATGTTTCCCAAGGCAAACATTTTATTACAATATGTTTTAATGAAAAATGTAAAAAAATTCAACTTTAAATTAATAACGAGATTATAAAACCATTTATAGAAGGGAATAAGGCTTTCGAAGGCATGAGTGATTGCAAATGGACTTTTCTTGTCAATGGATGGCTTTCGCTTCACATTTCTCGAGGTAAACATTCAATTACAATCTGTCTTAATGAAAAATGTAAAAAAATACAACTTAAAATCAATAATAAGATTACAAAACCCTTTAAAGCGAGTAATAAGGCTTTATAAGCCATGAGAGACTATAAATGGACTTTTCTTGTCAATCGATCACTTTCACTTCATGTTTCCCAAGGCAAACATTTTATTACAATATGTTTTAATGAAAAATGTTAAAAAATTCAACTTTAAATTAATAACGAGATTATAAAACCATTCAAAGAGGGGAATAAGGCTTTCGAAGGCATGAGTGACTGTAAATGGACTTTTCTTGGCAATGGATGGCTTTCGCTTTATGTTTCTCGAGGTAAACATTCAATTACAATCTGTCTTAATAAAAAATGTAAAAAAATACAAGTTAAAATCAATAATAAGATTACAAAACCCTTTAAAGAAAGTAATAAGACTTTATAAGTCATGAGTGACTATAAATGGACTTTTCTTGTCAATCGATCACTCTCACTTCATGTTTCCCAAGGCAAACATTTTATTACAATATGTTTTAATAAAAAATGTTAAAAAATTCAACTTTAATTTATTAACGAGATTATAAAACCATTTAAAGAGGGGAATAAAGTTTTCGAAGGCATGAGTGACTGCAAATGGACTTTTCTTGGCAATGGATGGCTTTCGCTTCATGTTTCCCGAGGTAAACATTCAATTACAATCAGTCTTAATGAAAAATGTAAAAAAGTACAAGTTACAATCAATAATAAGATTACAAAACCCTTTAAGGCGAGTAATAAGGCTTTATAAGCCATGAGTGACTATAAATGGACTTTTCTTGTCAATCGATCACTTTCACTTCACATTTCCCAAGCCAAACATTCCATTTTAATTTGTTTTAATGAAAAATTTAAAAAACTTCAACTTTAAATTAATAACGAGACCATAAAACCATTTAAAGAGCGAAATAAGGCTTTCGATGGCATGAGTGACTGCAAATGGACTTTTCTTGTCAATGGGTGGCTTTCGCTTAACGTTTCCCGAGGTAAACATTCAATTACAATCTGTCTTAATGAAAAATGTAAAAAAATACAACTTAAAATCAATAATAAGATTATAAAACCCGTTAAGGCGAGTAATAAGGCTTTTGAGGCCATGAGTGACTATAAATGAACTTATTTTGTCAATGGATGGCTTTCGCTTCATGTTTCCCAAGGCAAACAATTAATTACAACATGTTTTAATGAAAAATGTAAAGAAATTCAACTTTAAATTAACAACGAGATTATAAAACCATTTAAAGTGGGGAATAAGGCTTTCGAAGGCATGAGTGACTGCAAATGGACTTTTCTTGACAATGGATGGCTTTCGCTTCACGTTTCTCGAGGTAAACATTCAATTACAATCTATCTTAATGAAAAATGTAAAAAAATACAACTTAAAATCAATAATAAGATTATAAAACCCTTTAAAGCGAGTAATAAGGCTTTAGATGCAATGAGTGAATATAAATGAACTTTTCTTGTCAATCGATCACTTTCACTTCACGTTTCCCAAGGCAAGCATTTAATTACAATATGTTTTAATGAAAAATGTTAAAAAATTCAACTTTAAATTAATAACCAGATTATAAAACCATTTAAAGAGGGGAATAAGGCTTTCGAAGGCAAGAGTGACTGCAAATGGACTTTTCTTGTCAATGGATGGCTTTCGCTTCATGTTTCCCGAGGTAAACATTCAATTACAATCTGTCTTAATGAAAAATGTAAAACAATACAACTTAAAATCAATAATAAGATTATAAAATCCTTTAAAGCGAGTAATAAGGCTTTAGAAGCCATAAGTGACTATAAATGAACTTATTTTGTCAATGGATGGCTTTCGCTTCATGTTTCCCAAGGCAAACATTTAATTACAATATGTTTTAATGAAAAATGTAAAGAAATTCAACTTTAAATTAACAACGAGATTATAAAACCATTTAAAGTGGGGAATAAGGCTTTCGAAGGCATGAGTGACTGCAAATGGACTTTTCTTGACAATGGATGGCTTTCGCTTCACGTTTCCCGAGGTAAACATTCAATTACAATCTATCTTAATGAAAAATGTAAAAAAATACAACTTAAAATCAATAATAAGATTATAAAACCCTTTAAAGCGAGTAATAAGGCTTTAGATGCAATGAGTGAATATAAATGAACTTTTCTTGTCAATCGATCACTTTCACTTCACGTTTCCCAAGGCAAGCATTTAATTACAATATGTTTTAATGAAAAATGTTAAAAAATTCAACGTTAAACTAATAACCAGATTATAAATCCATTTAAAGAGGGGAATAAGGCTTTCGAAGGCATGAGTGACTGCAAATGGACTTTTCTTGTCAATGGATGGCTTTCGCTTCACGTTTCCCGAGGTAAACATTCAATTACAATCTGTCTTAATGAAAAATGTACAACTTAAAATCAATAATAAGATTAGAAAATCCTTTAAAGCGAGTAATAAGGCTTTAGATGCCATGAGTGACTATAAATGGACATTTCTTGTCAATCGATCACTTTCACTTCACGTTTCCCAAGGAAAACATTTAATTACAATATGTTTTAAAGAAAAATATAAAAAAATTCAACTTTAAATTAATAACGAGATTATAAAACCATTTAAAGAGGGGAATAAGGCTTTCGAGGGCATGAGTGACTGCAAATGGACTTCTCTTGACATTGGATGGCTTTCGCTTTACGTTTCCCGAGGTAAACATTCAATTACAATCTGTCTTAATGAAAAATGTAAAAAAATACAATTTAAAATCAATAATAAGATTAGAAAACCCTTTAAAGCGAGTAATAAGGCTTTAGATGCCATGAGTGACTATAAATGGACTTTTCTTGTCAATCGATCACTTTCACTTCACGTTTCCCAAGGAAAACATTTAATTACAATATGTTTTAATGAAAAATATAAAAAAATTCAACTTTAAATTAATAACGAGATTATAAAACCATTTATAGAGGGGAATAAGGCTTTCGAAGGCATGAGTGATTGCAAATGGACTTTTCTTGTCAATGGATGGCTTTCGCTTCACGTTTCTCGAGGTAAACATTCAATTACAATCTGTCTTAATGAAAAATGTAAAAAAATACAAGTTAAAATCAATAGTAAGAATACAAAACCCTTTAAACCGAGTAATAAGGCTTTATAAGCCATGAGTGACTATAAATGGACTTTTCTTGTCAATCGATCACTTTCACTTCATGTTTCCCAAGGCAAACATTTTATTACAATATGTTTTAATGAAAAATGTAAAAAAATTCAACTTTAAATTAATAACGAGATTATAAAACCATTTATAGAAGGGAATAAGGCTTTCGAAGGCATGAGTGATTGCAAATGGACTTTTCTTGTCAATGGATGGCTTTCGCTTCACATTTCTCGAGGTAAACATTCAATTACAATCTGTCTTAATGAAAAATGTAAAAAAATACAACTTAAAATCAATAATAAGATTACAAAACCCTTTAAAGCGAGTAATAAGGCTTTATAAGCCATGAGAGACTATAAATGGACTTTTCTTGTCAATCGATCACTTTCACTTCATGTTTCCCAAGGCAAACATTTTATTACAATATGTTTTAATGAAAAATGTTAAAAAATTCAACTTTAAATTAATAACGAGATTATAAAACCATTCAAAGAGGGGAATAAGGCTTTCGAAGGCATGAGTGACTGTAAATGGACTTTTCTTGGCAATGGATGGCTTTCGCTTTATGTTTCTCGAGGTAAACATTCAATTACAATCTGTCTTAATAAAAAATGTAAAAAAATACAAGTTAAAATCAATAATAAGATTACAAAACCCTTTAAAGAAAGTAATAAGACTTTATAAGTCATGAGTGACTATAAATGGACTTTTCTTGTCAATCGATCACTCTCACTTCATGTTTCCCAAGGCAAACATTTTATTACAATATGTTTTAATAAAAAATGTTAAAAAATTCAACTTTAATTTATTAACGAGATTATAAAACCATTTAAAGAGGGGAATAAAGTTTTCGAAGGCATGAGTGACTGCAAATGGACTTTTCTTGGCAATGGATGGCTTTCGCTTCATGTTTCCCGAGGTAAACATTCAATTACAATCAGTCTTAATGAAAAATGTAAAAAAGTACAAGTTACAATCAATAATAAGATTACAAAACCCTTTAAGGCGAGTAATAAGGCTTTATAAGCCATGAGTGACTATAAATGGACTTTTCTTGTCAATCGATCACTTTCACTTCACATTTCCCAAGCCAAACATTCCATTTTAATTTGTTTTAATGAAAAATTTAAAAAACTTCAACTTTAAATTAATAACGAGACCATAAAACCATTTAAAGAGCGAAATAAGGCTTTCGATGGCATGAGTGACTGCAAATGGACTTTTCTTGTCAATGGGTGGCTTTCGCTTAACGTTTCCCGAGGTAAACATTCAATTACAATCTGTCTTAATGAAAAATGTAAAAAAATACAACTTAAAATCAATAATAAGATTATAAAACCCGTTAAGGCGAGTAATAAGGCTTTTGAGGCCATGAGTGACTATAAATGAACTTATTTTGTCAATGGATGGCTTTCGCTTCATGTTTCCCAAGGCAAACAATTAATTACAACATGTTTTAATGAAAAATGTAAAGAAATTCAACTTTAAATTAACAACGAGATTATAAAACCATTTAAAGTGGGGAATAAGGCTTTCGAAGGCATGAGTGACTGCAAATGGACTTTTCTTGACAATGGATGGCTTTCGCTTCACGTTTCTCGAGGTAAACATTCAATTACAATCTATCTTAATGAAAAATGTAAAAAAATACAACTTAAAATCAATAATAAGATTATAAAACCCTTTAAAGCGAGTAATAAGGCTTTAGATGCAATGAGTGAATATAAATGAACTTTTCTTGTCAATCGATCACTTTCACTTCACGTTTCCCAAGGCAAGCATTTAATTACAATATGTTTTAATGAAAAATGTTAAAAAATTCAACTTTAAATTAATAACCAGATTATAAAACCATTTAAAGAGGGGAATAAGGCTTTCGAAGGCAAGAGTGACTGCAAATGGACTTTTCTTGTCAATGGATGGCTTTCGCTTCATGTTTCCCGAGGTAAACATTCAATTACAATCTGTCTTAATGAAAAATGTAAAACAATACAACTTAAAATCAATAATAAGATTATAAAATCCTTTAAAGCGAGTAATAAGGCTTTAGAAGCCATAAGTGACTATAAATGAACTTATTTTGTCAATGGATGGCTTTCGCTTCATGTTTCCCAAGGCAAACATTTAATTACAATATGTTTTAATGAAAAATGTAAAGAAATTCAACTTTAAATTAACAACGAGATTATAAAACCATTTAAAGTGGGGAATAAGGCTTTCGAAGGCATGAGTGACTGCAAATGGACTTTTCTTGACAATGGATGGCTTTCGCTTCACGTTTCCCGAGGTAAACATTCAATTACAATCTATCTTAATGAAAAATGTAAAAAAATACAACTTAAAATCAATAATAAGATTATAAAACCCTTTAAAGCGAGTAATAAGGCTTTAGATGCAATGAGTGAATATAAATGAACTTTTCTTGTCAATCGATCACTTTCACTTCACGTTTCCCAAGGCAAGCATTTAATTACAATATGTTTTAATGAAAAATGTTAAAAAATTCAACGTTAAACTAATAACCAGATTATAAATCCATTTAAAGAGGGGAATAAGGCTTTCGAAGGCATGAGTGACTGCAAATGGACTTTTCTTGTCAATGGATGGCTTTCGCTTCACGTTTCCCGAGGTAAACATTCAATTACAATCTGTCTTAATGAAAAATGTACAACTTAAAATCAATAATAAGATTAGAAAATCCTTTAAAGCGAGTAATAAGGCTTTAGATGCCATGAGTGACTATAAATGGACATTTCTTGTCAATCGATCACTTTCACTTCACGTTTCCCAAGGAAAACATTTAATTACAATATGTTTTAAAGAAAAATATAAAAAAATTCAACTTTAAATTAATAACGAGATTATAAAACCATTTAAAGAGGGGAATAAGGCTTTCGAGGGCATGAGTGACTGCAAATGGACTTCTCTTGACATTGGATGGCTTTCGCTTTACATTTCCCGAGGTAAACATTCAATTACAATCTGTCTTAATGAAAAATGTAAAAAAATACAATTTAAAATCAATAATAAGATTAGAAAACCCTTTAAAGCGAGTAATAAGGCTTTAGATGCCATGAGTGACTATAAATGGACTTTTCTTGTCAATCGATCACTTTCACTTCACGTTTCCCAAGGAAAACATTTAATTACAATATGTTTTAATGAAAAATATAAAAAAATTCAACTTTAAATTAATAACGAGATTATAAAACCATTTATAGAGGGGAATAAGGCTTTCGAAGGCATGAGTGATTGCAAATGGACTTTTCTTGTCAATGGATGGCTTTCGCTTCACGTTTCTCGAGGTAAACATTCAATTACAATCTGTCTTAATGAAAAATGTAAAAAAATACAAGTTAAAATCAATAGTAAGAATACAAAACCCTTTAAACCGAGTAATAAGGCTTTATAAGCCATGAGTGACTATAAATGGACTTTTCTTGTCAATCGATCACTTTCACTTCATGTTTCCCAAGGCAAACATTTTATTACAATATGTTTTAATGAAAAATGTAAAAAAATTCAACTTTAAATTAATAACGAGATTATAAAACCATTTATAGAAGGGAATAAGGCTTTCGAAGGCATGAGTGATTGCAAATGGACTTTTCTTGTCAATGGATGGCTTTCGCTTCACATTTCTCGAGGTAAACATTCAATTACAATCTGTCTTAATGAAAAATGTAAAAAAATACAACTTAAAATCAATAATAAGATTACAAAACCCTTTAAAGCGAGTAATAAGGCTTTATAAGCCATGAGAGACTATAAATGGACTTTTCTTGTCAATCGATCACTTTCACTTCATGTTTCCCAAGGCAAACATTTTATTACAATATGTTTTAATGAAAAATGTTAAAAAATTCAACTTTAAATTAATAACGAGATTATAAAACCATTCAAAGAGGGGAATAAGGCTTTCGAAGGCATGAGTGACTGTAAATGGACTTTTCTTGGCAATGGATGGCTTTCGCTTTATGTTTCTCGAGGTAAACATTCAATTACAATCTGTCTTAATAAAAAATGTAAAAAAATACAAGTTAAAATCAATAATAAGATTACAAAACCCTTTAAAGAAAGTAATAAGACTTTATAAGTCATGAGTGACTATAAATGGACTTTTCTTGTCAATCGATCACTCTCACTTCATGTTTCCCAAGGCAAACATTTTATTACAATATGTTTTAATAAAAAATGTTAAAAAATTCAACTTTAATTTATTAACGAGATTATAAAACCATTTAAAGAGGGGAATAAAGTTTTCGAAGGCATGAGTGACTGCAAATGGACTTTTCTTGGCAATGGATGGCTTTCGCTTCATGTTTCTCGAGGTAAACATTCAATTACAATCAGTCTTAATGAAAAATGTAAAAAAGTACAAGTTACAATCAATAATAAGATTACAAAACCCTTTAAAGCGAGTAATAAGGCTTTATAAGCCATGAGTGACTATAAATGGACTTTTCTTGTCAATCGATCACTTTCACTTCACATTTCCCAAGCCAAACATTCCATTTTAATTTGTTTTAATGAAAAATTTAAAAAACTTCAACTTTAAATTAATAACGAGACCATAAAACCATTTAAAGAGCGAAATAAGGCTTTCGATGGCATGAGTGACTGCAAATGGACTTTTCTTGTCAATGGGTGGCTTTCGCTTAACGTTTCCCGAGGTAAACATTCAATTACAATCTGTCTTAATGAAAAATGTAAAAAAATACAACTTAAAATCAATAATAAGATTATAAAACCCGTTAAGGCGAGTAATAAGGCTTTTGAGGCCATGAGTGACTATAAATGAACTTATTTTGTCAATGGATGGCTTTCGCTTCATGTTTCCCAAGGCAAACAATTAATTACAACATGTTTTAATGAAAAATGTAAAGAAATTCAACTTGAAATTAACAACGAGATTATAAAACCATTTAAAGTGGGGAATAAGGCTTTCGAAGGCATGAGTGACTGCAAATGGACTTTTCTTGACAATGGATGGCTTTCGCTTCACGTTTCTCGAGGTAAACATTCAATTACAATCTATCTTAATGAAAAATGTAAAAAAATACAACTTAAAATCAATAATAAGATTATAAAACCCTTTAAAGCGAGTAATAAGGCTTTAGATGCAATGAGTGAATATAAATGAACTTTTCTAGTCAATCGATCACTTTCACTTCACGTTTCCCAAGGCAAGCATTTAATTACAATATGTTTTAATGAAAAATGTTAAAAAATTCAACTTTAAATTAATAACCAGATTATAAAACCATTTAAAGAGGGGAATAAGGCTTTCGAAGGCAAGAGTGACTGCAAATGGACTTTTCTTGTCAATGGATGGCTTTCGCTTCATGTTTCCCGAGGTAAACATTCAATTACAATCTGTCTTAATGAAAAATGTAAAACAATACAACTTAAAATCAATAATAAGATTATAAAATCCTTTAAAGCGAGTAATAAGGCTTTTGAAGCCATAAGTGACTATAAATGAACTTATTTTGTCAATGGATGGCTTTCGCTTCATGTTTCCCAAGGCAAACATTTAATTACAATATGTTTTATTGAAAAATGTAAACAAATTCAACTTTAAATTAATAACGAGATTATAAAACCATTTAAAGAGGGGAATAAGGCTTTCGAGGGCATGAGTGACTGCAAATGGACTTTTCTTGACAATGGATGGCTTTCGCTTCACGTTTCCCGAGGTAAACATTCAATTACAATCTGTCTTAATGAAAAATATTAAAAAATACATCTTAAAATCAATAATAGGATTAGAAAACCCTTTAAAGCGAGTAATAAGGCTTTAGATGCCATGAGTGACTATAAATGGACTTTTCTTGTCAATCGATCACTTTCACTTCATGTTTCCCAAGGAAAACATTTAATTACAATATGTTTTAATGAAAAATATAAAAAAATTCAACTTTAAATTAATAACGAGGTTATAAAACCATTTATAGAGGGGAATAAAACTTTCGAAGGCATGAGTGATTGCAAATGGACTTTTCTTGTCAATGGATGGCTTTCGCTTAACGTTTCTCTAGGTAAACATTCAATTACAATCTGTCTTAATGAAAAATGTAAAAAAATACAAGTTAAAATCAATAGTAAGATTACAAAACCCTTTAAAGCGAGTAATAAGGCTTTATAAGCCATGAGTGACTATAAATGGACTTTTCTTGTCAATCGATCACTTTCACTTCACATTTCCCAAGCCAAACATTCCATTTGAATTTGTTTTAATGAAAAATTTAAAAAACTTCAACTTTAAATTAATAACGAGATCATAAAACCATTTAAAGAGCGAAATAAGGCTTTCGATGGCATGAGTGACTGCAAATGGACTTTTCTTGTCAATGGGTGGCTTTCGCTTCACGTTTCCTGAGGTAAACATTCAATTACAATCTGTCTTAATGAAAAATGTAAAAAAATACAAGTTAAAATCAATAATAAGATTACAAAACCCTTTAAAGCGAGTAATAAGGCTTTATAAGCCATGAGTGACTATAAATGGACTTTTCTTGTCAATCGATCACTTTCACTTCACATTTCCCAAGCCAAACATTCCATTTTAATTTGTTTTAATGAAAAATTTAAAAAACTTCAACTTTAAATTAATAACGAGATCATAAAACCATTTAAAGAGCGAAATAAGGCTTTCGATGGCATGAGTGACTGCAAATGGACTTTTCTTGTCAATGGGTGGCTTTCGCTTCACATTTCTCGAGGTAAACATTCAATTACAATCTGTCTTAGTGAAAAATGTAAAAAAATACAACTTAAAATCAATAATAAGATTATAAAACCCGTTAAGGCGAGTAATAAGGCTTTTGAAGCCATAAGTGACTATAAATGAACTTATTTTGTCAATGGATGGCTTTCGCTTCATGTTTCGCAAGGCAAACATTTAATTACAACATGTTTTAATGAAAAATGTAAAGAAATTCAACTTTAAATTAATAACGAGATTATAAAACCATTTAAAGTGGGGAATAAGGCTTTCGAAGGCATGAGTGACTGCAAATGGACTTTTCTTGACAATGGATGGCTTTCGCTTCACGTTTCCCGAGGTAAACATTAAATTACAATCTGTCTTAATGAAAAATGTAAAAAAATACAACTTAAAATCAATAATAAGATTATAAAACCCTTTAAAGCGAGTAATAAGGCTTTAGATGCAATGAGTGAATATAAATGAACTTTTCTTGTCAATCGATCACTTTCACTTCACGTTTCCCAAGGCAAGCATTTAATTACAATATGTTTTAATGAAAAATGTTAAAAAATTCAACGTTAAACTAATAACCAGATTATAAAACCATTTAAAGAGGGGAATAAGGCTTTCGAAGGCATGAGTGACTGCAAATGGACTTTTCTTGTCAATGGATGGCTTTCGCTTCACGTTTCTCGAGGTAAACATTCAATTACAATCTGTCTTAATGAAAAATGTAAAAAAATACAACTTAAAATCAATAATAAGATTAGAAAACCCTTTAAAGCGAGTAATAAGGCTTTAGATGCCATGAGTGACTATAAATGGACATTTCTTGTCAATCGATCACTTTCACTTCACGTTTCCCAAGGAAAACATTTAATTACAATATGTTTTAATGAAAAATATAAAAAAATTCAACTTTAAATTAATAACGAGATTATAAAACCATTTAAAGAGGGGAATAAGGCTTTCGAGGGCATGAGTGACTGCAAATGGACTTCTCTTGACAATGGATGGCTTTCGCTTTACGTTTTCCGAGGTAAACATTCAATTACAATCTGTCTTAATGAAAAATGTAAAAAAATACAATTTAAAATCAATAATAAGATTAGAAAACCCTTTAAAGCGAGTAATAAGGCTTTAGATGCCATGAGTGACTATAAATGGACTTTTCTTGTCAATCGATCACTTTCACTTCACGTTTCCCAAGGAAAACATTTAATTCCAATATGTTTTAATGAAAAATATAAAAAAATTCAACTTTAAATTAATAACGAGATTATAAAACCATTTATAGAGGGGAATAAGGCTTTCGAAGGCATGAGTGATTGCAAATGGACTTTTCTTGTCAATGGATGGCTTTCGCTTCACGTTTCTCGAGGTAAACATTCAATTACAATCTGTCTTAATGAAAAATGCAAAAAAATACAAGTTAAAATCAATAGTAAGAATACAAAACCCTTTAAAGCGAGTAATAAGGCTTTATAAGCCATGAGTGACTATAAATGGACTTTTCTTGTCAATCGATCACTTTCACTTCATGTTTCCCAAGGCAAACATTTTATTACAATATGTTTTAATGAAAAATGTAAAAAAATTCAATTTTAAATTAATAACGAGATTATAAAACCATTTATAGAAGGGAATAAGGCTTTCGAAGGCATGAGTGATTGCAAATGGACTTTTCTTGTCAATGGATGGCTTTTGCTTCACATTTCTCGAGGTAAACATTCAATTACAATCTGTCTTAATGAAAAATGTAAAAAAATACAACTTAAAATCAATAATAAGATTACAAAACCCTTTAAAGCGAGTAATAAGGCTTTATAAGCCATGAGAGACTATAAATGGACTTTTCTTGTCAATCGATCACTTTCACTTCATGTTTCCCAAGGCAAACATTTTATTACAATATGTTTTAATGAAAAATGTTAAAAAATTCAACTTTAAATTAATAACGAGATTATAAAACCATTCAAAGAGGGGAATAAGGCTTTCGAAGGCATGAGTGACTGTAAATGGACTTTTCTTGGCAATGGATGGCTTTCGCTTTATGTTTCTCGAGGTAAACATTCAATTACAATCTGTCTTAATAAGAAATGTAAAAAAATACAAGTTAAAATCAATAATAAGATTACAAAACCCTTTAAAGAAAGTAATAAGACTTTATAAGTCATGAGTGACTATAAATGGACTTTTCTTGTCAATCGATCACTCTCACTTCATGTTTCCCAAGGCAAACATTTTATTACAATATGTTTTAATGAAAAATGTTAAAAAATTCAACTTTAAATTATTAACGAGATTATAAAACCATTTAAAGAGGGGAATAAGGTTTTCGAAGGCATGCGTGACTGCAAATGGACTTTTCTTGGCAATGGATGGCTTTCGCTTCATGTTTCCCGAGGTAAACATTCAATTACAATCAGTCTTAATGAAAAATGTAAAAAAGTACAAGTTACAATCAATAATAAGATTACAAAACCCTTTAAAGCGAGTAATAAGGCTTTATAAGCCATGAGTGACTATAAATGGACTTTTCTTGTCAATCGATCACTTTCACTTCACATTTCCCAAGCCAAACATTCCATTTTAATTTGTTTTAATGAAAAATTTAAAAAACTTCAACTTTAAATTAATAACGAGATCATAAAACCATTTAAAGAGCGAAATAAGGCTTTCGATGGCATGAGTGACTGCAAATGGACTTTTCTTGTCAATGGGTGGCTTTCGCTTAACGTTTCCCGAGGTAAACATTCAATTACAATCTGTCTTAATGAAAAATGTAAAAAAATACAACTTAAAATCAATAATAAGATTATAAAACCCGTTAAGGCGAGTAATAAGGCTTTTGAGGCCATGAGTGACTATAAATGAACTTATTTTGTCAATGGATGGCTTTCGCTTCATGTTTCCCAAGGCAAACAATTAATTACAACATGTTTTAATGAAAAATGTAAAGAAATTCAACTTTAAATTAACAACGACATTATAAAACCATTTAAAGTGGGGAATAAGGCTTTCGAAGGCATGAGTGACTGCAAATGGACTTTTCTTGACAATGGATGGCTTTCGCTTCACGTATCCCGAGGTAAACATTCAATTACAATCTATCTTAATGAAAAATGTAAAAAAATACAACTTAAAATCAATAATAAGATTATAAAACCCTTTAAAGCGAGTAATAAGGCTTTAGATGCAATGAGTGAATATAAATGAACTTTTCTTGTCAATCGATCACTTTCACTTCGCGTTTCCCAAGGCAAGCATTTAATTACAATATGTTTTAATGAAAAATGTTAAAAAATTCAACTTTAAATTAATAACCAGATTATAAAACCATTTAAAGAGGGGAATAAGGCTTTCGAAGGCAAGAGTGACTGCAAATGGACTTTTCTTGTCAATGGATGGCTTTCGCTTCATGTTTCCTGAGGTAAACATTCAATTACAATCTGTCTTAATGAAAAATGTAAAACAATACAACTTAAAATCAATAATAAGATTATAAAATCCTTTAAAGCGAGTAATAAGGCTTTTGAAGCCATAAGTGACTATAAATGAACTTATTTTGTCAATGGATGGCTTTCGCTTCATGTTTCCCAAGGCAAACATTTAATTACAATATGTTTTAATGAAAAATGTAAAAAAATTCAACTTTAAATTAATAACGAGATTATAAAACCATTTAAAGAGGGGAATAAGGCTTTCGAGGGCATGAGTGACTGCAAATGGACTTTTCTTGACAATGGATGGCTTTCGCTTCACGTTTCCTGAGGTAAACATTCAATTACAATCTGTCTTAATGAAAAATGTAAAAAAATATAACTTAAAATCAATAATAGGATTAGAAAACCCTTTAAAGCGAGTAATAAGGCTTTAGATGCCATGAGTAACTATAAATGGACTTTTCTTGTCAATCGATCACTTTCACTTCATGTTTCCCAAGGAAAACATTTAATTACAATATGTTTTAATGAAAAATATAAAAAAATTCAACTTTAAATTAATAACGAGGTTATAAAACCATTTATAGAGGGGAATAAAACTTTCGAAGGCATGAGTGATTGCAAATGGACTTTTCTTGTCAATGGATGGCTTTCGCTTAACGTTTCTCGAGGTAAACATTCAATTACAATCTGTCTTAATGAAAAATGTAAAAAAATACAAGTTAAAATCAATAGTAAGATTACAAAACCCTTTAAAGCGAGTAATAAGGCTTTATAAGCCATGAGTGACTATAAATGGACTTTTCTTGTCAATCGATCACTTTCACTTCACATTTCCCAAGCCAAACATTCCATTTTAATTTGTTTTAATGAAAAATTTAAAAAACTTCAACTTTAAATTAATAACGAGATCATAAAACCATTTAAAGAGCGAAATAAGGCTTTCGATGGCATGAGTGACTGCAAATGGACTTTTCTTGACAATGGATGGCTTTCGCTTCACGTTTCCCGAGGTAAACATTCAATTACAATCTATCTTAATGAAAAATGTAAAAAAATACAACTTAAAATCAATAATAAGATTATAAAACCCTTTAAAGCGAGTAATAAGGCTTTAGATGCAATGAGTGAATATAAATGAACTTTTCTTGTCAATCGATCACTTTCACTTCACGTTTCCCAAGGCAAGCATTTAATTACAATATGTTTTAATGAAAAATGTTAAAAAATTAAACTTTAAATTAATAACCAGATTATAAAACCATTTAAAGAGGGGAATAAGGTTTTCGAAGGCAAGAGTGACTGCAAATGGACTTTTCTTGACAATGGATGGCTTTCGCTTCACGTTTCCCGAGGTAAACATTCAATTACAATCTGTCTTAATGAAAAATATTAAAAAATACAACTTAAAATCAATAATAGGATTAGAAAACCCTTTAAAGCGAGTAATAAGGCTTTAGATGCCATGAGTGACTATAAATGGACTTTTCTTGTCAATCGATCACTTTCACTTCATGTTTCCCAAGGAAAACATTTAATTACAATATGTTTTAATGAAAAATATAAAAAAATTCAACTTTAAATTAATAACGAGGTTATAAAACCATTTATAGAGGGGAATAAAACTTTCGAAGGCATGAGTGATTGCAAATGGACTTTTCTTGTCAATGGATGGCTTTCGCTTAACGTTTCTCTAGGTAAACATTCAATTACAATCTGTCTTAATGAAAAATGTAAAAAAATACAAGTTAAAATCAATAGTAAGATTACAAAACCCTTTAAAGCGAGTAATAAGGCTTTATAAGCCATGAGTGACTATAAATGGACTTTTCTTGTCAATCGATCACTTTCACTTCACATTTCCCAAGCCAAACATTCCATTTGAATTTGTTTTAATGAAAAATTTAAAAAACTTCAACTTTAAATTAATAACGAGATCATAAAACCATTTAAAGAGCGAAATAAGGCTTTCGATGGCATGAGTGACTGCAAATGGACTTTTCTTGTCAATGGGTGGCTTTCGCTTCACGTTTCCTGAGGTAAACATTCAATTACAATCTGTCTTAATGAAAAATGTAAAAAAATACAAGTTAAAATCAATAATAAGATTACAAAACCCTTTAAAGCGAGTAATAAGGCTTTATAAGCCATGAGTGACTATAAATGGACTTTTCTTGTCAATCGATCACTTTCACTTCACATTTCCCAAGCCAAACATTCCATTTTAATTTGTTTTAATGAAAAATTTAAAAAACTTCAACTTTAAATTAATAACGAGATCATAAAACCATTTAAAGAGCGAAATAAGGCTTTCGATGGCATGAGTGACTGCAAATGGACTTTTCTTGTCAATGGGTGGCTTTCGCTTCACATTTCTCGAGGTAAACATTCAATTACAATCTGTCTTAGTGAAAAATGTAAAAAAATACAACTTAAAATCAATAATAAGATTATAAAACCCGTTAAGGCGAGTAATAAGGCTTTTGAAGCCATAAGTGACTATAAATGAACTTATTTTGTCAATGGATGGCTTTCGCTTCATGTTTCGCAAGGCAAACATTTAATTACAACATGTTTTAATGAAAAATGTAAAGAAATTCAACTTTAAATTAATAACGAGATTATAAAACCATTTAAAGTGGGGAATAAGGCTTTCGAAGGCATGAGTGACTGCAAATGGACTTTTCTTGACAATGGATGGCTTTCGCTTCACGTTTCCCGAGGTAAACATTAAATTACAATCTGTCTTAATGAAAAATGTAAAAAAATACAACTTAAAATCAATAATAAGATTATAAAACCCTTTAAAGCGAGTAATAAGGCTTTAGATGCAATGAGTGAATATAAATGAACTTTTCTTGTCAATCGATCACTTTCACTTCACGTTTCCCAAGGCAAGCATTTAATTACAATATGTTTTAATGAAAAATGTTAAAAAATTCAACGTTAAACTAATAACCAGATTATAAAACCATTTAAAGAGGGGAATAAGGCTTTCGAAGGCATGAGTGACTGCAAATGGACTTTTCTTGTCAATGGATGGCTTTCGCTTCACGTTTCTCGAGGTAAACATTCAATTACAATCTGTCTTAATGAAAAATGTAAAAAAATACAACTTAAAATCAATAATAAGATTAGAAAACCCTTTAAAGCGAGTAATAAGGCTTTAGATGCCATGAGTGACTATAAATGGACATTTCTTGTCAATCGATCACTTTCACTTCACGTTTCCCAAGGAAAACATTTAATTACAATATGTTTTAATGAAAAATATAAAAAAATTCAACTTTAAATTAATAACGAGATTATAAAACCATTTAAAGAGGGGAATAAGGCTTTCGAGGGCATGAGTGACTGCAAATGGACTTCTCTTGACAATGGATGGCTTTCGCTTTACGTTTTCCGAGGTAAACATTCAATTACAATCTGTCTTAATGAAAAATGTAAAAAAATACAATTTAAAATCAATAATAAGATTAGAAAACCCTTTAAAGCGAGTAATAAGGCTTTAGATGCCATGAGTGACTATAAATGGACTTTTCTTGTCAATCGATCACTTTCACTTCACGTTTCCCAAGGAAAACATTTAATTCCAATATGTTTTAATGAAAAATATAAAAAAATTCAACTTTAAATTAATAACGAGATTATAAAACCATTTATAGAGGGGAATAAGGCTTTCGAAGGCATGAGTGATTGCAAATGGACTTTTCTTGTCAATGGATGGCTTTCGCTTCACGTTTCTCGAGGTAAACATTCAATTACAATCTGTCTTAATGAAAAATGTAAAAAAATACAAGTTAAAATCAATAGTAAGAATACAAAACCCTTTAAAGCGAGTAATAAGGCTTTATAAGCCATGAGTGACTATAAATGGACTTTTCTTGTCAATCGATCACTTTCACTTCATGTTTCCCAAGGCAAACATTTTATTACAATATGTTTTAATGAAAAATGTAAAAAAATTCAATTTTAAATTAATAACGAGATTATAAAACCATTTATAGAAGGGAATAAGGCTTTCGAAGGCATGAGTGATTGCAAATGGACTTTTCTTGTCAATGGATGGCTTTTGCTTCACATTTCTCGAGGTAAACATTCAATTACAATCTGTCTTAATGAAAAATGTAAAAAAATACAACTTAAAATCAATAATAAGATTACAAAACCCTTTAAAGCGAGTAATAAGGCTTTATAAGCCATGAGAGACTATAAATGGACTTTTCTTGTCAATCGATCACTTTCACTTCATGTTTCCCAAGGCAAACATTTTATTACAATATGTTTTAATGAAAAATGTTAAAAAATTCAACTTTAAATTAATAACGAGATTATAAAACCATTCAAAGAGGGGAATAAGGCTTTCGAAGGCATGAGTGACTGTAAATGGACTTTTCTTGGCAATGGATGGCTTTCGCTTTATGTTTCTCGAGGTAAACATTCAATTACAATCTGTCTTAATAAAAAATGTAAAAAAATACAAGTTAAAATCAATAATAAGATTACAAAACCTTTTAAAGAAAGTAATAAGACTTTATAAGTCATGAGTGACTATAAATGGACTTTTCTTGTCAATCGATCACTCTCACTTCATGTTTCCCAAGGCAAACATTTTATTACAATATGTTTTAATGAAAAATGTTAAAAAATTCAACTTTAAATTATTAACGAGATTATAAAACCATTTAAAGAGGGGAATAAGGTTTTCGAAGGCATGCGTGACTGCAAATGGACTTTTCTTGGCAATGGATGGCTTTCGCTTCATGTTTCCCGAGGTAAACATTCAATTACAATCAGTCTTAATGAAAAATGTAAAAAAGTACAAGTTACAATCAATAATAAGATTACAAAACCCTTTAAAGCGAGTAATAAGGCTTTATAAGCCATGAGTGACTATAAATGGACTTTTCTTGTCAATCGATCACTTTCACTTCACATTTCCCAAGCCAAACATTCCATTTTAATTTGTTTTAATGAAAAATTTAAAAAACTTCAACTTTAAATTAATAACGAGATCATAAAACCATTTAAAGAGCGAAATAAGGCTTTCGATGGCATGAGTGACTGCAAATGGACTTTTCTTGTCAATGGGTGGCTTTCGCTTAACGTTTCCCGAGGTAAACATTCAATTACAATCTGTCTTAATGAAAAATGTAAAAAAATACAACTTAAAATCAATAATAAGATTATAAAACCCGTTAAGGCGAGTAATAAGGCTTTTGAGGCCATGAGTGACTATAAATGAACTTATTTTGTCAATGGATGGCTTTCGCTTCATGTTTCCCAAGGCAAACAATTAATTACAACATGTTTTAATGAAAAATGTAAAGAAATTCAACTTTAAATTAACAACGACATTATAAAACCATTTAAAGTGGGGAATAAGGCTTTCGAAGGCATGAGTGACTGCAAATGGACTTTTCTTGACAATGGATGGCTTTCGCTTCACGTATCCCGAGGTAAACATTCAATTACAATCTATCTTAATGAAAAATGTAAAAAAATACAACTTAAAATCAATAATAAGATTATAAAACCCTTTAAAGCGAGTAATAAGGCTTTAGATGCAATGAGTGAATATAAATGAACTTTTCTTGTCAATCGATCACTTTCACTTCGCGTTTCCCAAGGCAAGCATTTAATTACAGTATGTTTTAATGAAAAATGTTAAAAAATTCAACTTTAAATTAATAACCAGATTATAAAACCATTTAAAGAGGGGAATAAGGCTTTCGAAGGCAAGAGTGACTGCAAATGGACTTTTCTTGTCAATGGATGGCTTTCGCTTCATGTTTCCTGAGGTAAACATTCAATTACAATCTGTCTTAATGAAAAATGTAAAACAATACAACTTAAAATCAATAATAAGATTATAAAATCCTTTAAAGCGAGTAATAAGGCTTTTGAAGCCATAAGTGACTATAAATGAACTTATTTTGTCAATGGATGGCTTTCGCTTCATGTTTCCCAAGGCAAACATTTAATTACAATATGTTTTAATGAAAAACGTAAAAAAATTCAACTTTAAATTAATAACGAGATTATAAAACCATTTAAAGAGGGGAATAAGGCTTTCGAGGGCATGAGTGACTGCAAATGGACTTTTCTTGACAATGGATGGCTTTCGCTTCACGTTTCCTGAGGTAAACATTCAATTACAATCTGTCTTAATGAAAAATGTAAAAAAATATAACTTAAAATCAATAATAGGATTAGAAAACCCTTTAAAGCGAGTAATAAGGCTTTAGATGCCATGAGTAACTATAAATGGACTTTTCTTGTCAATCGATCACTTTCACTTCATGTTTCCCAAGGAAAACATTTAATTACAATATGTTTTAATGAAAAATATAAAAAAATTCAACTTTAAATTAATAACGAGGTTATAAAACCATTTATAGAGGGGAATAAAACTTTCGAAGGCATGAGTGATTGCAAATGGACTTTTCTTGTCAATGGATGGCTTTCGCTTAACGTTTCTCGAGGTAAACATTCAATTACAATCTGTCTTAATGAAAAATGTAAAAAAATACAAGTTAAAATCAATAGTAAGATTACAAAACCCTTTAAAGCGAGTAATAAGGCTTTATAAGCCATGGGTGACTATAAATGGACTTTTCTTGTCAATCGATCACTTTCACTTCACATTTCCCAAGCCAAACATTCCATTTTAATTTGTTTTAATGAAAAATTTAAAAAACTTCAACTTTAAATTAATAACGAGATCATAAAACCATTTAAAGAGCGAAATAAGGCTTTCGATGGCATGAGTGACTGCAAATGGACTTTTCTTGACAATGGATGGCTTTCGCTTCACGTTTCCCGAGGTAAACATTCAATTACAATCTATCTTAATGAAAAATGTAAAAAAATACAACTTAAAATCAATAATAAGATTATAAAACCCTTTAAAGCGAGTAATAAGGCTTTAGATGCAATGAGTGAATATAAATGAACTTTTCTTGTCAATCGATCACTTTCACTTCACGTTTCCCAAGGCAAGCATTTAATTACAATATGTTTTAATGAAAAATGTTAAAAAATTAAACTTTAAATTAATAACCAGATTATAAAACCATTTAAAGAGGGGAATAAGGTTTTCGAAGGCAAGAGTGACTGCAAATGGACTTTTCTTGACAATGGATGGCTTTCGCTTCACGTTTCCCGAGGTAAACATTCAATTACAATCTGTCTTAATGAAAAATATTAAAAAATACAACTTAAAATCAATAATAGGATTAGAAAACCCTTTAAAGCGAGTAATAAGGCTTTAGATGCCATGAGTGACTATAAATGGACTTTTCTTGTCAATCGATCACTTTCACTTCATGTTTCCCAAGGAAAACATTTAATTACAATATGTTTTAATGAAAAATATAAAAAAATTCAACTTTAAATTAATAACGAGGTTATAAAACCATTTATAGAGGGGAATAAAACTTTCGAAGGCATGAGTGATTGCAAATGGACTTTTCTTGTCAATGGATGGCTTTCGCTTAACGTTTCTCTAGGTAAACATTCAATTACAATCTGTCTTAATGAAAAATGTAAAAAAATACAAGTTAAAATCAATAGTAAGATTACAAAACCCTTTAAAGCGAGTAATAAGGCTTTATAAGCCATGAGTGACTATAAATGGACTTTTCTTGTCAATCGATCACTTTCACTTCACATTTCCCAAGCCAAACATTCCATTTGAATTTGTTTTAATGAAAAATTTAAAAAACTTCAACTTTAAATTAATAACGAGATCATAAAACCATTTAAAGAGCGAAATAAGGCTTTCGATGGCATGAGTGACTGCAAATGGACTTTTCTTGTCAATGGGTGGCTTTCGCTTCACGTTTCCTGAGGTAAACATTCAATTACAATCTGTCTTAATGAAAAATGTAAAAAAATACAAGTTAAAATCAATAATAAGATTACAAAACCCTTTAAAGCGAGTAATAAGGCTTTATAAGCCATGAGTGACTATAAATGGACTTTTCTTGTCAATCGATCACTTTCACTTCACATTTCCCAAGCCAAACATTCCATTTTAATTTGTTTTAATGAAAAATTTAAAAAACTTCAACTTTAAATTAATAACGAGATCATAAAACCATTTAAAGAGCGAAATAAGGCTTTCGATGGCATGAGTGACTGCAAATGGACTTTTCTTGTCAATGGGTGGCTTTCGCTTCACATTTCTCGAGGTAAACATTCAATTACAATCTGTCTTAGTGAAAAATGTAAAAAAATACAACTTAAAATCAATAATAAGATTATAAAACCCGTTAAGGCGAGTAATAAGGCTTTTGAAGCCATAAGTGACTATAAATGAACTTATTTTGTCAATGGATGGCTTTCGCTTCATGTTTCGCAAGGCAAACATTTAATTACAACATGTTTTAATGAAAAATGTAAAGAAATTCAACTTTAAATTAATAACGAGATTATAAAACCATTTAAAGTGGGGAATAAGGCTTTCGAAGGCATGAGTGACTGCAAATGGACTTTTCTTGACAATGGATGGCTTTCGCTTCACGTTTCCCGAGGTAAACATTAAATTACAATCTGTCTTAATGAAAAATGTAAAAAAATACAACTTAAAATCAATAATAAGATTATAAAACCCTTTAAAGCGAGTAATAAGGCTTTAGATGCAATGAGTGAATATAAATGAACTTTTCTTGTCAATCGATCACTTTCACTTCACGTTTCCCAAGGCAAGCATTTAATTACAATATGTTTTAATGAAAAATGTTAAAAAATTCAACGTTAAACTAATAACCAGATTATAAAACCATTTAAAGAGGGGAATAAGGCTTTCGAAGGCATGAGTGACTGCAAATGGACTTTTCTTGTCAATGGATGGCTTTCGCTTCACGTTTCTCGAGGTAAACATTCAATTACAATCTGTCTTAATGAAAAATGTAAAAAAATACAACTTAAAATCAATAATAAGATTAGAAAACCCTTTAAAGCGAGTAATAAGGCTTTAGATGCCATGAGTGACTATAAATGGACATTTCTTGTCAATCGATCACTTTCACTTCACGTTTCCCAAGGAAAACATTTAATTACAATATGTTTTAATGAAAAATATAAAAAAATTCAACTTTAAATTAATAACGAGATTATAAAACCATTTAAAGAGGGGAATAAGGCTTTCGAGGGCATGAGTGACTGCAAATGGACTTCTCTTGACAATGGATGGCTTTCGCTTTACGTTTTCCGAGGTAAACATTCAATTACAATCTGTCTTAATGAAAAATGTAAAAAAATACAATTTAAAATCAATAATAAGATTAGAAAACCCTTTAAAGCGAGTAATAAGGCTTTAGATGCCATGAGTGACTATAAATGGACTTTTCTTGTCAATCGATCACTTTCACTTCACGTTTCCCAAGGAAAACATTTAATTCCAATATGTTTTAATGAAAAATATAAAAAAATTCAACTTTAAATTAATAACGAGATTATAAAACCATTTATAGAGGGGAATAAGGCTTTCGAAGGCATGAGTGATTGCAAATGGACTTTTCTTGTCAATGGATGGCTTTCGCTTCACGTTTCTCGAGGTAAACATTCAATTACAATCTGTCTTAATGAAAAATGTAAAAAAATACAAGTTAAAATCAATAGTAAGAATACAAAACCCTTTAAAGCGAGTAATAAGGCTTTATAAGCCATGAGTGACTATAAATGGACTTTTCTTGTCAATCGATCACTTTCACTTCATGTTTCCCAAGGCAAACATTTTATTACAATATGTTTTAATGAAAAATGTAAAAAAATTCAATTTTAAATTAATAACGAGATTATAAAACCATTTATAGAAGGGAATAAGGCTTTCGAAGGCATGAGTGATTGCAAATGGACTTTTCTTGTCAATGGATGGCTTTTGCTTCACATTTCTCGAGGTAAACATTCAATTACAATCTGTCTTAATGAAAAATGTAAAAAAATACAACTTAAAATCAATAATAAGATTACAAAACCCTTTAAAGCGAGTAATAAGGCTTTATAAGCCATGAGAGACTATAAATGGACTTTTCTTGTCAATCGATCACTTTCACTTCATGTTTCCCAAGGCAAACATTTTATTACAATATGTTTTAATGAAAAATGTTAAAAAATTCAACTTTAAATTAATAACGAGATTATAAAACCATTCAAAGAGGGGAATAAGGCTTTCGAAGGCATGAGTGACTGTAAATGGACTTTTCTTGGCAATGGATGGCTTTCGCTTTATGTTTCTCGAGGTAAACATTCAATTACAATCTGTCTTAATAAAAAATGTAAAAAAATACAAGTTAAAATCAATAATAAGATTACAAAACCTTTTAAAGAAAGTAATAAGACTTTATAAGTCATGAGTGACTATAAATGGACTTTTCTTGTCAATCGATCACTCTCACTTCATGTTTCCCAAGGCAAACATTTTATTACAATATGTTTTAATGAAAAATGTTAAAAAATTCAACTTTAAATTATTAACGAGATTATAAAACCATTTAAAGAGGGGAATAAGGTTTTCGAAGGCATGCGTGACTGCAAATGGACTTTTCTTGGCAATGGATGGCTTTCGCTTCATGTTTCCCGAGGTAAACATTCAATTACAATCAGTCTTAATGAAAAATGTAAAAAAGTACAAGTTACAATCAATAATAAGATTACAAAACCCTTTAAAGCGAGTAATAAGGCTTTATAAGCCATGAGTGACTATAAATGGACTTTTCTTGTCAATCGATCACTTTCACTTCACATTTCCCAAGCCAAACATTCCATTTTAATTTGTTTTAATGAAAAATTTAAAAAACTTCAACTTTAAATTAATAACGAGATCATAAAACCATTTAAAGAGCGAAATAAGGCTTTCGATGGCATGAGTGACTGCAAATGGACTTTTCTTGTCAATGGGTGGCTTTCGCTTAACGTTTCCCGAGGTAAACATTCAATTACAATCTGTCTTAATGAAAAATGTAAAAAAATACAACTTAAAATCAATAATAAGATTATAAAACCCGTTAAGGCGAGTAATAAGGCTTTTGAGGCCATGAGTGACTATAAATGAACTTATTTTGTCAATGGATGGCTTTCGCTTCATGTTTCCCAAGGCAAACAATTAATTACAACATGTTTTAATGAAAAATGTAAAGAAATTCAACTTTAAATTAACAACGACATTATAAAACCATTTAAAGTGGGGAATAAGGCTTTCGAAGGCATGAGTGACTGCAAATGGACTTTTCTTGACAATGGATGGCTTTCGCTTCACGTATCCCGAGGTAAACATTCAATTACAATCTATCTTAATGAAAAATGTAAAAAAATACAACTTAAAATCAATAATAAGATTATAAAACCCTTTAAAGCGAGTAATAAGGCTTTAGATGCAATGAGTGAATATAAATGAACTTTTCTTGTCAATCGATCACTTTCACTTCGCGTTTCCCAAGGCAAGCATTTAATTACAGTATGTTTTAATGAAAAATGTTAAAAAATTCAACTTTAAATTAATAACCAGATTATAAAACCATTTAAAGAGGGGAATAAGGCTTTCGAAGGCAAGAGTGACTGCAAATGGACTTTTCTTGTCAATGGATGGCTTTCGCTTCATGTTTCCTGAGGTAAACATTCAATTACAATCTGTCTTAATGAAAAATGTAAAACAATACAACTTAAAATCAATAATAAGATTATAAAATCCTTTAAAGCGAGTAATAAGGCTTTTGAAGCCATAAGTGACTATAAATGAACTTATTTTGTCAATGGATGGCTTTCGCTTCATGTTTCCCAAGGCAAACATTTAATTACAATATGTTTTAATGAAAAACGTAAAAAAATTCAACTTTAAATTAATAACGAGATTATAAAACCATTTAAAGAGGGGAATAAGGCTTTCGAGGGCATGAGTGACTGCAAATGGACTTTTCTTGACAATGGATGGCTTTCGCTTCACGTTTCCTGAGGTAAACATTCAATTACAATCTGTCTTAATGAAAAATGTAAAAAAATATAACTTAAAATCAATAATAGGATTAGAAAACCCTTTAAAGCGAGTAATAAGGCTTTAGATGCCATGAGTAACTATAAATGGACTTTTCTTGTCAATCGATCACTTTCACTTCATGTTTCCCAAGGAAAACATTTAATTACAATATGTTTTAATGAAAAATATAAAAAAATTCAACTTTAAATTAATAACGAGGTTATAAAACCATTTATAGAGGGGAATAAAACTTTCGAAGGCATGAGTGATTGCAAATGGACTTTTCTTGTCAATGGATGGCTTTCGCTTAACGTTTCTCGAGGTAAACATTCAATTACAATCTGTCTTAATGAAAAATGTAAAAAAATACAAGTTAAAATCAATAGTAAGATTACAAAACCCTTTAAAGCGAGTAATAAGGCTTTATAAGCCATGGGTGACTATAAATGGACTTTTCTTGTCAATCGATCACTTTCACTTCACATTTCCCAAGCCAAACATTCCATTTTAATTTGTTTTAATGAAAAATTTAAAAAACTTCAACTTTAAATTAATAACGAGATCATAAAACCATTTAAAGAGCGAAATAAGGCTTTCGATGGCATGAGTGACTGCAAATGGACTTTTCTTGACAATGGATGGCTTTCGCTTCACGTTTCCCGAGGTAAACATTCAATTACAATCTATCTTAATGAAAAATGTAAAAAAATACAACTTAAAATCAATAATAAGATTATAAAACCCTTTAAAGCGAGTAATAAGGCTTTAGATGCAATGAGTGAATATAAATGAACTTTTCTTGTCAATCGATCACTTTCACTTCACGTTTCCCAAGGCAAGCATTTAATTACAATATGTTTTAATGAAAAATGTTAAAAAATTAAACTTTAAATTAATAACCAGATTATAAAACCATTTAAAGAGGGGAATAAGGTTTTCGAAGGCAAGAGTGACTGCAAATGGACTTTTCTTGTCAATGGATGGCTTTCGCTTCATGTTTCCCGAGGTAAACATTCAATTACAATCTGTCTTAATGAAAAATGTAAAACAATACAACTTAAAATCAATAATAAGATTATAAAATCCTTTAAAGCGAGTAATAAGGCTTTTGAAGCCATAAGTGACTATAAATGAACTTATTTTGTCAATGGATGGCTTTCGCTTCATGTTTCCCAAGGCAAACATTTAATTACAATATGTTTTAATGAAAAATGTAAAAAAATTCAACTTTAAATTACTAACGAGATTATAAAACCATTTAAAGAGGGGAATAAGGCTTTCGAGGGCATGAGTGACTGCAAATGGACTTTTCTTGACAATGGATGGCTTTCGCTTCACGTTTCCCAAGGTAAACATTCAATTACAATCTGTCTTAATGAAAAATGTAAAACAATCCAATTTAAAATCAATAATAAGATTATAAAATCCTTTAAAGCGAGTAATAAGGCCTTTGAAGCCATAAGTGACTATAAATGAACTTATTTTATCAATGGATGGCTTTCGCTTCATGTTTCCCAAGGCAAACATTTAATTACAATATGTTTTAATGAAAAATGTAAAAAAATTCAACTTTAAATTAATAACGAGATTATAAAACCATTTAAAGAGGGGAATAAGGCTTTCGAGGGCATGAGTGACTGCAAATGGACTTTTCTTGACAATGGATGGCTTTTGCTTCATGTTTCTCGAGGTAAACCTTCAATTACAATCTGTCTTAATGAAAAATATTAAAAAATACAACTTAAAATCAATAATAGGATTAGAAAACCCTTTAAAGCGAGTAATAAGGCTTTAGATGCCATGAGTGACTATAAATGGACTTTTCTTGTCAATCGATCACTTTCACTTCATGTTTCCCAAGGAAAACATTTAATTACAATATGTTTTAATGAAAAATATAAAAAAATTTAACTTTAAATTAATAACGAGGTTATAAAACCATTTATAGAGGGGAATAAAACTTTCGAAGGCATGAGTGATTGCAAATGGACTTTTCTTGTCAATGGATGGCTTTCGCTTAACGTTTCTCGAGGTAAACATTCAATTACAATCTGTCTTAATGAAAAATGTAAAAAAATACAAGTTAAAGTCAATAGTAAGATTACAAAACCCTTTAAAGCGAGTAATAAGGCTTTATAAGCCATGAGTGACTATAAATGGACTTTTCTTGTCAATCGATCACTTTCACTTCATGTTTCCCAAGGCAAACATTTTATTACAATATGTTTTAATGAAAAATGTAAAAAAATTCAATTTTAAATTAATAACGAGATTATAAAACCATTTATAGAAGGGAATAAGGCTTTCGAAGGCATGAGTGATTGCAAATGGACTTTTCTTGTCAATGGATGGCTTTCGCTTCACATTTCTCGAGGTAAACATTCAATTACAATCTGTCTTAATGAAAAATGCAAAACAATACAACTTAAAATCAATAATAAGATTATAAAATCCTTTAAAGCGAGTAATAAGGCTTTTGAAGCCATAAGTGACTATAAATGAACTTATTTTGTCAATGGATGGCTTTCGCTTCATGTTTCCCAAGGCAAACATTTAATTACAATATGTTTTAATGAAAAATGTAAAAAAATTCAACTTTAAATTAATAACGAGATTATAAAACCATTTAAAGAGGGGAATAAGGCTTTCGAGGGCATGAGTGACTGCAAATGGACTTTTCTTGACAATGGATGGCTTTCGCTTCACGTTTCCCGAGGTAAACATTCAATTACAATCTGTCTTAATGAAAAATGTAAAACAATACAACTTAAAATCAATAATAAGATTATAAAATCCTTTAAAGCGAGTAATAAGGCTTTTGAACCCATAGGTGACTATAAATGAACTTATTTTGTCAATGGATGGCTTTCGCTTCATGTTTCCCAAGGCAAACATTTAATTACAATATGTTTTAATGAAAAATGTAAAAAAATTCAACTTTAAATTAATAACGAGATTATAAAACCATTTAAAGAGGGGAATAAGGCTTTCGAGGGCATGAGTGACTGCAAATGGACTTTTCTTGACAATGGATGGCTTTCGCTTCACGTTTCCCGAGGTAAACATTCAATTACAATCTGTCTTAATGAAAAATGTAAAACAATACAACTTAAAATCAATAATAAGATTATAAAATCCTTTAAAGCGAGTAATAAGGCTTTTGAAGCCATAGGTGACTATAAATGAACTTATTTTGTCAATGGATGGCTTTCGCTTCATGTTTCCCAAGGCAAACATTTAATTACAATATGTTTTAATGAAAAATGTAAAAAAATTCAACTTTAAATTAATAACGAGATTATAAAACCATTTAAAGAGGGGAATAAGGCTTTCTAGGGCATGAGTGACTGCAAATGGACTTTTCTTGACAATGGATGGCTTTCGCTTCACGTTTCCCGAGGTAAACATTCAATTACAATCTGTCTTAATGAAAAATGTAAAACAATACAACTTAAAATCAATAATAAGATTATAAAATCCTTTAAAGCGAGTAATAAGGCTTTAGAAGCCATAAGTGACTATAAATGAACTTATTTTGTCAATGGATGGCTTTCGCTTCATGTTTCCCAAGGCAAACATTTAATTACAATATGTTTTAATGAAAAATGTAAAGAAATTCAACTTTAAATTAACAACGAGATTATAAAACCATTTAAAGTGGGGAATAAGGCTTTCGAAGGCATGAGTGACTGCAAATGGACTTTTCTTGACAATGGATGGCTTTCGCTTCACGTTTCCCGAGGTAAACATTCAATTACAATCTATCTTAATGAAAAATGTAAAAAAATACAACTTAAAATCAATAATAAGATTATAAAACCCTTTAAAGCGAGTAATAAGGCTTTAGATGCAATGAGTGAATATAAATGAACTTTTCTTGTCAATCGATCACTTTCACTTCACGTTTCCCAAGGCAAGCATTTAATTACAATATGTTTTAATGAAAAATGTTAAAAAATTCAACTTTAAATTAATAACCAGAATATAAAACCATTTAAAGAGGGGAATAAGGCTTTCGAAGGCAAGAGTGACTGCAAATGGACTTTTCTTGTCAATGGATGGCTTTCGCTTCAGGTTTCCCGAGGTAAACATTCAATTACAATCTGTCTTAATGAAAAATGTAAGACAATACAACTTAAAATCAATAATAAGATTATAAAATCCTTTAAAGCGAGTAATAAGGCTTTTGAAGCCATAAGTGACTATAAATGAACTTATTTTGTCAATGGATGGCTTTCGCTTCATGTTTCCCAAGGCAAACATTTAATTACAATATGTTTTAATGAAAAATGTAAAAAAATTCAACTTTAAATTAATAACGAGATTATAAAACCATTTAAAGAGGGGAATAAGGCTTTCGAGGGCATGAGTGACTGCAAATGGACTTTTCTTGACAATGGATGGCTTTTGCTTCACGTTTCCGGAGATAAACATTCCATTACAATCTGTCTTAATGAAAAATGTAAAAAAATACAACTTAAAATCAATAATAAGATTAGAAAACCCTTTAAAGCGAGTAATAAGGCTTTAGATGCCATGAGTGACTATAAATGGACTTTTCTTGTCAATCGATCACTTTCACTTCATGTTTCCCAAGGAAAACATTTAATTACAATATGTTTTAATGAAAAATATAAAAAAATTCAACTTTAAATTAATAACGAGGTTATAAAACCATTTATAGAGGGGAATAAAACTTTCGAAGGCATGAGTGATTGCAAATGGACTTTTCTTGTCCATGGATGGCTTTCGCTTAACGTTTCTCGAGGTAAACATTCAATTACAATCTGTCTTAATGAAAAATGTAAAACAATACAAGTTAAAATCAATAGTAAGATTACAAAACCCTTTAAAGCGAGTAATAAGGCTTTATAAGCCATGAGTGACTATAAATGGACTTTTCTTGTCAATCGATCACTTTCACTTCACATTTCCCAAGCCAAAGATTCCATTTTAATTTGTTTTAATGAAAAATTTTAAAAACTTCAACTTTAAATTAATAACGAGATCATAAAACCATTTAAAGAGCGAAATAAGGCTTTCGATGGCATGAGTGACTGCAAATGGACTTTTCTTGTCAATGGGTGGCTTTCGCTTCACGTTTCCCGAGGTAAACATTCAATTACAATCTGTCTTAATGAAAAATGTAAAAAAATACAACTTAAAATCAATAATAAGATTATAAAACCCGTTAAGGCGTGTAATAAGGCTTTTGAGGCCATGAGTGACTATAAATGAACTTATTTTCTCAATGGATAGCTTTCGCTTCATGTTTCCCAAGGCAAACATTTAATTACAACATGTTTTAATGAAAAATGTAAAGAAATTCAATTTTAAATTAACAACGAGATTATAAAACCATTTAAAGAGGGGAATAAGGCTTTCGAAGGCAAGAGTGACTGCAAATGGACTTTTCTTGTCAATGGATGGCTTTCGCTTCATGTTTCCTGAGGTAAACATTCAATTACAATCTGTCTTAATGAAAAATGTAAAACAATACAACTTAAAATCAATAATAAGATTATAAAATCCTTTAAAGCGAGTAATAAGGCTTTTGAAGCCATAAGTGACTATAAATGAACTTATTTTGTCAATGGATGGCTTTCGCTTCATGTTTCCCAAGGCAAACATTTAATTACAATATGTTTTAATGAAAAATGTAAAAAAATTCAACTTTAAATTAATAACGAGATTATAAAACCATTTAAAGAGGGGAATAAGGCTTTCGAGGGCATGAGTGACTACAAATGGACTTTTCTTGACAATGGATGGCTTTCGCTTCATGTTTCCCGAGGTAAACATTCAATTACAATCTGTCTTAATGAAAAATGTAAAACAATACAACTTAAAATCAATAATAAGATTAGAAAACCCTTTAAAGCGAGTAATAAGGCTTTAGATGCCATGAGTGACTATAAATGGACTTTTCTTGTCAATCGATCACTTTCACTTCATGTTTCCCAAGGAAAACATTTAATTACAATATGTTTTAATGAAAAATATAAAAAAATTCAACTTTAAATTAATAACGAGGTTATAAAACCATTTATAGAGGGGAATAAAACTTTCGAAGGCATGAGTGATTGCAAATGGACTTTTCTTGTCCATGGATGGCTTTCGCTTAACGTTTCTCGAGGTAAACATTCAATTACAATCTGTCTTAATGAAAAATGTAAAACAATACAAGTTAAAATCAATAGTAAGATTACAAAACCCTTTAAAGCGAGTAATAAGGCTTTATAAGCCATGAGTGACTATAAATGGACTTTTCTTGTCAATCGATCACTTGCACTTCACATTTCCCAAGCCAAACACTCCATTTTAATTTTTTTTAATGAAAATTTTAAAAAACTTCAACTTTAAATTAATAACGAGATCATAAAACCATTTAAAGAGCGAAATAAGGCTTTCGATGGCATCAGTGACTGCAAATGGACTTTTCTTGTCAATGGGTGGCTTTCGCTTCACGTTTCCCGAGGTAAACATTCAATTACAATCTGTCTTAATGAAAAATGTAAAAAAATACAACTTAAAATCAATAATAAGATTATAAAACCCGTTAAGGCGAGTAATAAGGCTTTTGAGGCCATGAGTGACTATAAATGAACTTATTTTGTCAATGGATGGCTTTCGCTTCATGTTTCCCAAGGCAAACATTTAATTACAACATGTTTTAATGAAAAATGTAAAGAAATTCAACTTTAAATTAACAACGAGATTATAAAACCATTTAAAGTGGGGAATAAGGCTTTCGAAGGCATGAGTGACTGCAAATGGACTTTTCTTGACAATGGATGGCTTTCGCTTCACGTTTCCCGAGGTAAACATTCAATTACAATCTATCTTAATGAAAAATGTAAAACAATACAACTTAAAATCAATAATAAGATTATAAAACCCTTTAAAGCGAGTAATAAGGCTTTAGATGCAATGAGTGAATATAAATGAACTTTTCTTGTCAATCGATCACTTTCACTTCACGTTTCCCAAGGCAAGCATTTAATTACAATATGTTTTAATGAAAAATGTTAAAAAATTCAACTTTAAATTAATAACCAGATTCTAAAACCATTTAAAGAGGGGAATAAGGCTTTCGAAGGCATGAGTCACTGCAAATGGACTTTTCTTGTCAATGGATGGCTTTCGCTTCATGTTTCCCGAGGTAAACATTCAATTACAATCTGTCTTAATGAAAAATGTAAAAAAATACAACTTAAAATCAATAATAGGATTAGAAAACCCTTTAAAGCGAGTAATAAGGCTTTAGATGCCATGAGTGACTATAAATGGACTTTTCTTGTCAATCGATCACTTTCACTTCATGTTTCCCAAGGAAAACATTTAATTACAATATGTTTTAATGAAAAATATAAAAAAAATCAACTTTAAATTAATAACGAGGTTATAAAACCATTTATAGAGGGGAATAAAACTTTCGAAGGCATGAGTGATTGCAAATGGACTTTTCTTGTCAATGGATGGCTTTCGCTTAACGTTTCTCGAGGTAAACATTCAATTACAATCTGTCTTAATGAAAAATGTAAAAAAATACAAGTTAAAATCAATAGTAAGATTACAAAACCCTTTAAAGCGAGTAATAAGGCTTTATAAGCCATGAGTGACTATAAATGGACTTTTCTTGTCAATCGATCACTTTCACTTCACATTTCCCAAGCCAAACATTCCATTTTAATTTGTTTTAATGAAAAATTTAAAAAACTTCAACTTTAAATTAACAACGAGATTATAAAACCATTTAAAGTGGGGAATAAGGCTTTCGAAGGCATGAGTGACTGCAAATGGACTTTTCTTGACAATGGATGGCTTTCGCTTCACGTTTCCCGAGGTAAACATTCAATTACAATCTATCTTAATGAAAAATGTAAAAAAATACAACTTAAAATCAATAATAAGATTATAAAACCCTTTAAAGCGAGTAATAAGGCTTTAGATGCAATGAGTGAATATAAATGAACTTTTCTTGTCAATCGATCACTTTCACTTCACGTTTCCCAAGGCGAGCATTTAATTACAATATGTTTTAATGAAAAATGTTAAAAAATTCAACTTTAAATTAATAACCAGATTATAAAACCATTTAAAGAGGGGAATAAGGCTTTCGAAGGCATGAGTGACTGCAAATGGACTTTTCTTGTCAATGGATGGCTTTCGCTTCATGTTTCTCGAGGTAAACATTCAATTACAATCTCTCTTAATGAAAAATGTAAAACAATACAAGTTAAAATCAATAGTAAGATTACAAAACCCTTTAAAGCGAGTAATAAGGCTTTATAAGCCATGAGTGACTATAAATGGACTTTTCTTGTCAATCGATCACTTTCACTTCACATTTCCCAAGCCAAACACTCCATTTTAATTTTTTTTAATGAAAATTTTAAAAAACTTCAACTTTAAATTAATAACGAGATCATAAAACCATTTAAAGAGCGAAATAAGGCTTTCGATGGCATCAGTGACTGCAAATGGACTTTTCTTGTCAATGGGTGGCTTTCGCTTCACGTTTCCCGAGGTAAACATTCAATTACAATCTGTCTTAATGAAAAATGTAAAAAAATACAACTTAAAATCAATAATAAGATTATAAAACCCGTTAAGGCGAGTAATAAGGCTTTTGAGGCCATGAGTGACTATAAATGAACTTATTTTGTCAATGGATGGCTTTCGCTTCATGTTTCCCAAGGCAAACATTTAATTACAACATGTTTTAATGAAAAATGTAAAGAAATTCAACTTTAAATTAACAACGAGATTATAAAACCATTTAAAGTGGGGAATAAGGCTTTCGAAGGCATGAGTGACTGCAAATGGACTTTTCTTGACAATGGATGGCTTTCGCTTCACGTTTCCCGAGGTAAACATTCAATTACAATCTATCTTAATGAAAAATGTAAAACAATACAACTTAAAATCAATAATAAGATTATAAAACCCTTTAAAGCGAGTAATAAGGCTTTAGATGCAATGAGTGAATATAAATGAACTTTTCTTGTCAATCGATCACTTTCACTTCACGTTTCCCAAGGCAAGCATTTAATTACAATATGTTTTAATGAAAAATGTTAAAAAATTCAACTTTAAATTAATAACCAGATTCTAAAACCATTTAAAGAGGGGAATAAGGCTTTCGAAGGCATGAGTCACTGCAAATGGACTTTTCTTGTCAATGGATGGCTTTCGCTTCATGTTTCCCGAGGTAAACATTCAATTACAATCTGTCTTAATGAAAAATGTAAAAAAATACAACTTAAAATCAATAATAGGATTAGAAAACCCTTTAAAGCGAGTAATAAGGCTTTAGATGCCATGAGTGACTATAAATGGACTTTTCTTGTCAATCGATCACTTTCACTTCATGTTTCCCAAGGAAAACATTTAATTACAATATGTTTTAATGAAAAATATAAAAAAAATCAACTTTAAATTAATAACGAGGTTATAAAACCATTTATAGAGGGGAATAAAACTTTCGAAGGCATGAGTGATTGCAAATGGACTTTTCTTGTCAATGGATGGCTTTCGCTTAACGTTTCTCGAGGTAAACATTCAATTACAATCTGTCTTAATGAAAAATGTAAAAAAATACAAGTTAAAATCAATAGTAAGATTACAAAACCCTTTAAAGCGAGTAATAAGGCTTTATAAGCCATGAGTGACTATAAATGGACTTTTCTTGTCAATCGATCACTTTCACTTCACATTTCCCAAGCCAAACATTCCATTTTAATTTGTTTTAATGAAAAATTTAAAAAACTTCAACTTTAAATTAACAACGAGATTATAAAACCATTTAAAGTGGGGAATAAGGCTTTCGAAGGCATGAGTGACTGCAAATGGACTTTTCTTGACAATGGATGGCTTTCGCTTCACGTTTCCCGAGGTAAACATTCAATTACAATCTATCTTAATGAAAAATGTAAAAAAATACAACTTAAAATCAATAATAAGATTATAAAACCCTTTAAAGCGAGTAATAAGGCTTTAGATGCAATGAGTGAATATAAATGAACTTTTCTTGTCAATCGATCACTTTCACTTCACGTTTCCCAAGGCGAGCATTTAATTACAATATGTTTTAATGAAAAATGTTAAAAAATTCAACTTTAAATTAATAACCAGATTATAAAACCATTTAAAGAGGGGAATAAGGCTTTCGAAGGCATGAGTGACTGCAAATGGACTTTTCTTGTCAATGGATGGCTTTCGCTTCATGTTTCTCGAGGTAAACATTCAATTACAATCTGTCTTAATGAAAAATGTAAAACAATACAACTTAAAATCAATAATAAGATTATAAAACCCTTTAAAGCGAGTAATAAGGCTTTTGAAGCCATAAGTGACTATAAATGAACTTATTTTGTCAATGGATGGCTTTCGCTTCATGTTTCCCAAGGCAAACATTTAATTACAATATGTTTTAATGAAAAATGTAAAAAAATTCAACTTTAAATTAATAACGAGATTATAAAACCATTTAAAGAGGGGAATAAGGGTTTCGATGGCATGAGTGACTGCAAATGGACTTTTCTTGACAATGGATGGCTTTCGCTTCACGTTTCCCGAGGTAAACATTCAATTACAATCTGTCTTAATGAAAAATGTAAAACAATACAACTTAAAATCAATAATAAGATTATAAAATCCTTTAAAGCGAGTAATAAGGCTTTTGAAGCCATAAGTGACTATAAATGAACTTATTTTGTCAATGGATGGCTTTCGCTTCATGTTTCCCAAGGCAAACATTTAATTACAATATGTTTTAATGAAAAATGTAAAAAAATTCAACTTTAAATTAATAACGAGATTATAAAACCATTTAAAGAGGGGAATAAGGCTTTCGAGGGCATGAGTGACTGCAAATGGACTTTTCTTGACAATGGATGGCTTTCGCTTCACGTTTCCCGAGGTAAACATTCAATTACAATCTGTCTTAATGAAAAATATAAAAAAATACAACTTAAAATCAATAATAGGATTAGAAAACCCTTTAAAGCGAGTAATAAGGCTTTAGATGCCATGAGTGACTATAAATGGACTTTTCTTGTCAATCGATCACTTTCACTTCATGTTTCCCAAGGAAAACATTTAATTACAATATGTTTTAATGAAAAATGTAAAAAAATTCAACTTTAAATTAATAACGAGATTATAAAACCATTTAAAGAGGGGAATAAGGCTTTCGAGGGCATGAGTGACTGCAAATGGACTTTTCTTGACAATGGATGGCTTTCGCTTCACGTTTCCCGAGGTAAACATTCAATTACAATCTGTCTTAATGAAAAATGTAAAACAATACAACTTAAAATCAATAATAAGATTATAAAATCCTTTAAAGCGAGTAATAAGGCTTTTGAAGCCATAAGTGACTATAAATGAACTTATTTTGTCAATGGATGGCTTTCGCTTCATGTTTCCCAAGGCAAACATTTAATTACAATATGTTTTAATGAAAAATGTAAAAAAATTCAACTTTAAATTAATAACGAGATTATAAAACCATTTAAAGAGGGGAATAAGGCTTTCGAGGGCATGAGTGACTGCAAATGGACTTTTCTTGACAATGGATGGCTTTCGCTTCACGTTTCCCGAGGTAAACATTCAATTACAATCTGTCTTAATGAAAAATATAAAAAAATACAACTTAAAATCAATAATAGGATTAGAAAACCCTTTAAAGCGAGTAATAAGGCTTTAGATGCCATGAGTGACTATAAATGGACTTTTCTTGTCAATCGATCACTTTCACTTCACGTTTCCCAAGGAAAACATTTAATTACAATATGTTTTAATGAAAAATATAAAAAAATTCAACTTTAAATTAATAACGAGGTTATAAAACCATTTATAGAGGGGAATAAAACTTTCGAAGGCATGAGTGATTGCAAATGGACTTTTCTTGTCAATGGATGGCTTTCGCTTAACGTTTCTCGAGGTAAACATTCAATTACAATCTGTCTTAATGAAAAATGTAAAAAAATACAAGTTAAAATCAATAGTAAGATTACAAAACCCTTTAAAGCGAGTAATAAGGCTTTATAAGCCATGAGTGACTATAAATGGACTTTTCTTGTCAATCGATCACTTTCACTTCACATTTCCCAAGCCAAACATTCCATTTTAATTTGTTTTAATGAAAAATTTAAAAAACTTCAACTTTAAATTAACAACGAGATTATAAAACCATTTAAAGTGGGGAATAAGGCTTTCAAAGGCATGAGAGACTGCAAATGGACTTTTCTTCACAATGGATGGCTTTCGCTTCACGTTTCCCGAGGTAAACATTCAATTACAATCTATCTTAATGAAAAATGTAAAAAAATACAACTTAAAATCAATAATAAGATTATAAAACCCTTTAAAGCGAGTAATAAGGCTTTAGATGCCATGAGTGACTATAAATGGACTTTTCTTGTCAATCGATCACTTTCACTTCATGTTTCCCAAAGAAAACATTTAATTACAATATGTTTAAATGAAAAATATAAAAAAATTCAACTTTAAATTAATAACGAGGTTATAAAACCATTCATAGAGGGGAATAAAACTTTCGAAGGCATGAGTGATTGCAAATGGACTTTTCTTGTCAATGGATGGCTTTCGCTTAACGTTTCTCGAGGTAAACATTCAATTACAATCTGTCTTAATGAAAAATGTAAAAAAATACAAGTTAAAATCAATAGTAAGATTACAAAACCCTTTAAAGCGAGTAATAAGGCTTTATAAGCCATGAGTGACTATAAATGGACTTTTCTTGTCAATCGATCACTTTCACTTCACATTTCCCAAGCCAAACACTCCATTTTAATTTTTTTTAATGAAAATTTTAAAAAACTTCAACTTTAAATTAATAACGAGATCATAAAACCATTTAAAGAGCGAAATAAGGCTTTCGATGGCATTAGTGACTGCAAATGGACTTTTCTTGTCAATGGGTGGCTTTCGCTTCACGTTTCCCGAGGTAAACATTCAATTACAATCTGTCTTAATGAAAAACGTAAAAAAATACAACTTAAAATCAATAATAAGATTATAAAACCCGTTAAGGCGAGTAATAAGGCTTTTGAGGCCATGAGTGACTATAAATGAACTTATTTTGTCAATGGATGGCTTTCGCTTCATGTTTCCCAAGGCAAACATTTAATTACAACATGTTTTAATGAAAAATGTAAAGAAATTCAACTTTAAATTAACAACGAGATTATAAAACCATTTAAAGTGGGGAATAAGGCTTTCGAAGGCATGAGTGACTGCAAATGGACTTTTCTTGACAATGGATGGCTTTCGCTTCACGTTTCCCGAGGTAAACATTCAATTACAATCTATCTTAATGAAAAATGTAAAACAATACAACTTAAAATCAATAATAAGATTATAAAACCCTTTAAAGCGAGTAATAAGGCTTTAGATGCAATGAGTGAATATAAATGAACTTTTCTTGTCAATCGATCACTTTCACTTCACGTTTCCCAAGGCAAGCATTTAATTACAATATGTTTTAATGAAAAATGTTAAAAAATTCAACTTTAAATTAATAACCAGATTATAAAACCATTTAAAGAGGGGAATAAGGCTTTCGAAGGCATGAGTGACTGCAAATGGACTTTTCTTGTCAATGGATGGCTTTCGCTTCACGTTTCCCGAGGTAAACATTCAATTACAATCTGTCTTGATGAAAAATGTAAAAAAATACAACTTAAAATCAATAATAGGATTAGAAAACCCTTTAAAGCGAGTAATAAGGCTTTAGATGCCATGAGTGACTATAAATGGACTTTTCTTGTCAATCGATCACTTTCACTTCATGTTTCCCAAGGAAAACATTTAATTACAATATGTTTTAATGAAAAATGTAAAAAAATTCAACTTTAAATTAATAACGAGATTATAAAACCATTTAAAGAGGGGAATAAGGCTTTCGAGGGCATGAGTGACTGCAAATGGACTTTTCTTGACAATGGATGGCTTTCGCTTCACGTTTCCCGAGGTAAACATTCAATTACAATCTGTCTTAATGAAAAATGTAAAACAATACAACTTAAAATCAATAATAAGATTATAAAATCCTTTAAAGCGAGTAATAAGGCTTTTGAAGCCATAAGTGACTATAAATGAACTTATTTTGTCAATGGATGGCTTTCGCTTCATGTTTCCCAAGGCAAATATTTAATTACAATATGTTTTAATGAAAAATGTAAAAAAATTCAACTTTAAATTAATAACGAGATTATAAAACCATTTAAAGAGGGGAATAAGGCTTTCGAAGGCATGAGTGACTGCAAATGGACTTTTCTTGACAATGGATGGCTTTCGCTTCACGTTTCCCGAGGTAAACATTCAATTACAATCTGTCTTAATGAAAAATATAAAAAAATATAACTTAAAATCAATAATAGGATTAGAAAACCCTTTAAAGCGAGTAATAAGGCTTTAGATGCCATGAGTGACTATAAATGGACTTTTCTTGTCAATCGATCACTTTCACTTCATGTTTCCCAAGGAAAACATTTAATTACAATATGTTTTAATGAAAAATATAAAAAAATTCAACTTTAAATTAATAACGAGGTTATAAAACCATTTATAGAGGGGAATAAAACTTTCGAAGGCATGAGTGATTGCAAATGGACTTTTCTTGTCAATGGATGGCTTTCGCTTAACGTTTCTTGAGGTAAACATTCAATTACAATCTGTCTTAATGAAAAATGTAAAAAAATACAAGTTAAAATCAATAGTAAGATTACAAAACCCTTTAAAGCGAGTAATAAGGCTTTATAAGCCATGAGTGACTATAAATGGACTTTTCTTGTCAATCGATCACTTTCACTTCACATTTCCCAAGCCAAACATTCCATTTTAATTTGTTTTAATGAAAAATTTAAAAAACTTCAACTTTAAATTAACAACGAGATTATAAAACCATTTAAAGTGGGGAATAAGGCTTTCGAAGGCATGAGAGACTGCAAATGGACTTTTCTTCACAATGGATGGCTTTCGCTTCACGTTTCCCGAGGTAAACATTCAATTACAATCTATCTTAATGAAAAATGTAAAAAAATACAACTTAAAATCAATAATAAGATTATAAAACCCTTTAAAGCGAGTAATAAGGCTTTAGATGCAATGAGTGAATATAAATGAACTTTTCTTGTCAATCGATCGCTTTCACTTCACGTTTCCCAAGGCAAGCATTTAATTACAATATATTTTAATGAAAAATGTTAAAAAATTCAACTTTAAATTAATAACCAGATTATAAAACCATTTAAAGAGGGGAATAAGGCTTTCGAAGGCATGAGTGACTGCAAATGGACTTTTCTTGTCAATGGATGGCTTTCGCTTCATGTTTCTCGAGGTAAACATTCAATTACAATCTGTCTTAATGAAAAATGTAAAACAATACAACTTAAAATCAATAATAAGATTATAAAACCCTTTAAAGCGAGTAATAAGGCTTTTGAAGCCATAAGTGACTATAAATGAACTTATTTTGTCAATGGATGGCTTTCGCTTCATGTTTCCCAAGGCAAACATTTAATTACAATATGTTTTAATGAAAAATGTAAAAAAATTCAACTTTAAATTAATAACGAGGTTATAAAACCATTTATAGAGGGGAATAAAACTTTCGAAGGCATGAGTGATTGCAAATTGACTTTTCTTGTCAATGGATGGCTTTCGCTTAACGTTTCTCGAGGTAAACATTCAATTACAATCTGTCTTAATGAAAAATGTAAAAAAATACAAGTTAAAATCAATAGTAAGAATACAAAACCTTTTAAAGCGAGTAATAAGGCTTTATAAGCCATAAGTGACTATAAATGGACTTTTCTTGTCAATCGATCACTTTCACTTCATGTTTCCCAAGGCAAACATTTTATTACAATATGTTTTAATGAAAAATGTAAAAAAATTCAACTTTAAATTAATAACGAGAATATAAAACCATTTATAGAAGGGAATAAGGCTTTCGAAGGCATGAGTGATTGCAAATGGACTTTTCTTGTCAATGGATGGCTTTCGCTTCACATTTCTCGAGGTAAACATTCAATTACAATCTGTCTTAATGAAAAATGTAAAAAAATACAACTTAAAATCAATAATAAGATTACAAAACCCTTTAAAGCGAGTAATAAGGCTTTATAAGCCATGAGTGACTATAAATGGACTTTTCTTGTCAATCGATCACTTTCACTTCATGTTTCCCATGGCAAACATTTAATTACAATATGTTTTAATGAAAAATGTAAAACAATTCAACTTTAAATTAATAACGAGATTATAAAACCATTTAAAGAGAGGGAATAAGGCTTTCGAGGGCATGAGTGACTGCAAATGGACTTTTCTTGGCAATGGATGGCTTTCGCTTCATGTTTCCCGAGGTAAACATTCAATTACAATATGTCTTAATGAAAAATGTAAAGAAATACAAGTTAAAATCAATAATAAGATTATAAAACCCTTTGAGGCGAGTAATAATGCTTTTGAAGCTATGAGTGACCGTAAATGAACTTATTTTGTCAATGGATGGCTTTCGCTTCATGTTTCCCAACGCAAACATTTAATTACAATATGTTTTAATGAAAAATATAAAAAAATTCAACTTTAAATTAATAACGAGGTTATAAAACCATTTATAGAGGGGAATAAAACTTTCGAAGGCATGAGTGATTGCAAATTGACTTTTCTTGTCAATGGATGGCTTTCGCTTAACGTTTCTCGAGGTAAACATTCAATTACAATCTGTCTTAATGAAAAATGTAAAAAAATACAACTTAAAATCAATAATAAGATTACAAAACCCTTTAAAGCGAGTAATAAGGCTTTATAAGCCATGAGTGACTATAAATGGACTTTTCTTGTCAATCGATCACTTTCACTTCATGTTTCCCATGGCAAACATTTAATTACAATATGTTTTAATGAAAAATGTAAAACAATTCAACTTTAAATTAATAACGAGATTATAAAACCATTTAAAGAGAGGGAATAAGGCTTTCGAGGGCATGAGTGACTGCAAATGGACTTTTCTTGGCAATGGATGGCTTTCGCTTCATGTTTCCCGAGGTAAACATTCAATTACAATCTGTCTTAATGAAAAATGTAAAGAAATACAAGTTAAAATCAATAATAAGATTATAAAACCCTTTGAGGCGAGTAATAATGCTTTTGAAGCTATGAGTGACCGTAAATGAACTTATTTTGTCAATGGATGGCTTTCGCTTCATGTTTCCCAACGCAAACATTTAATTACAATATGTTTTAATGAAAAATGTAAAAAAATTCAACTTTAAATTAATAACGAGATTATAAAACCATTTAAAGAGGGGAATAAGGCTTTCAAAGGCATGAGTGACTGCAAATGGACTTTTCCTGTCAATGGATGGCTTTCTCTTCACGTTTCTCGAGGTAAATATTCAATTACAATCAGTCTTAATGAAAAATGTAAAAAAGTACAAGTTAAAATCAATAATAAGATTACAAAACCCTTTAAAGCGAGTAATAAGGCTTTATAAGCCATGAGTGACTATAAATGGACTTTTCTTGTCAATCGATCACTTTCACTTCACATTTCCCAAGGCAAACATTCCCTTTTAATTTGTTTTACTGAAAAATTTAAAAAACTTCAACTTTAAATTAATAATGAGAACATAAAACCATTTAAAGAGCGGAATAAGGCTTTCGATGGCATGAGTGACTGCAAATGGACTTTTCTTGTCAATGGATGGCTTTCGCTTCACGTTTCCTGAGGTAAACATTCAATTACAATCTGTCTTAATGAAAAATGTAAAAAAATACAACTTAAAATCAATAATAAGATTATAAAACCCTTTAAAGCGAGTAATAAGGCTTTAGATGCCATGAGTGACTATAAATGGACTTTTCTTGTCAATCGATCACTTTCACTTCACGTTTCCCAAGGCAAACATTTAATTACAATATGTTGTAATGAAAAATATAAAAAAATTCAACTTTAAATTAATAACGAGATTATAAAACCATTTATAGAGGGGAATAAGGCTTTCAAAGGCATGAGTGATTGCAAATGGACTTTTCTTGTCAATGGATGGCTTTCGCTTCACGTTTCTTGAGGTAAACATTCAATTACAATCTGTCTTAATGAAAAATGTAAAAAAATACAAGTTAAAATCAATAATAAGATTACAAAACCCTTTAAAGTGAGTAATAAGGCTTTATAAGCCATGAGTGACTATAAATGGACTTTCCTTGTCAATCGATCACTTTCACTTCACGTTTCCCAAGGCAAACATTCCACTTTAATCTGTTTTAATGAAAAATGTAAAAAAATTCAACTTTAAATTAGTAACGAGATCATAAAACCATTTAAAGAGGGGAATAGGGCTTTCGAAGGCATGAGTGACTGCAAATGGACTTTTCTTGTCAATGGATGGCTTTCGCTGCACGTTTCTCGAGGTACACATTCAATTACAATCTGTCTTAATGAAAAATGTAAAAAAATAAAACTTAAAATCAATAATAAGATTATAAAACCCTTTAAAGCGAGTAATAAGACTTTAGAAGCCATGAGTGACTATAAATGCACTTTTGTTATCAATCGATCGCTTTCACCTCACGTTTCTCAAGGTAAACAGTCAATTTTAATCTGTTTTAATGAAAAATGTAAAAAAATTCAATTTAAAACGAAAAACGAGATCATAAAACCATTTAAAGAGGGGAATAAGGCTTTCGAAGGCATGAGCGACTGTAAATGGACTTTTGTTGTCAATGGATGGCTTTCACTTCACATTTCTCGAGGTAAACATTCAATTACAATCTGTCTTAATGAAAAATGTAAAAGAATACAAGTTAAAATCAATAATAAGATTACAAAACCCTTTAAAGCGAGTAATAAGGCTTTATAAGCCATGAGTGACTATAAATGGACTTTTCTTGTCAATCGATCACTTTCACATCACATTTCCCAAGGCAAACATTCCATTTTAATTTGTTTTACTGAAAAATTAAAAAAACTTCAACTTTAAATTAATAACGAGATCATAAAACCATTTAAAGAGCGGAATAAGGCTTTCGATGGCATGAGTGACTGTAAATGGACTTTTCTTGTCAATGGATGGCTTTCGCTTCACGTTTCCCGAGGTAAACATTCAATTACAATCTGTCTTAATGAAAAATATAAAAAAATACAACTTAAAATCAATAATGAGATTATAAAACCCTTTGAGGCGAGTAATAAAGCTTTTGAAGCCATGAGTGACTAGAAATGAACTTATTTTGTCAATGGATGGCCTTCGCTTCATGTTTCTCAACGCAAAAATTTAATTACAATATGTTTTAATGAAAAATGTAAAAAAATTCAACTTTAAATTAATAACGAGATTATAAAACCATTTAAAGAGGGGAATAAGGCTTTCGAAGGCATGAGTGACTGCAAATGGACTTTTCCTGTCAATGGATGGCTTTCGCTTCACATTTCTCGAGGTAAACATTCAATTACAATCAGTCTTAATGAAAAATGTAAAAAAATACAAGTTAAAATCAATAATAAGATTACAAAACCCTTTAAAGCAAGTAATAAGGCCTTATAAGCCATGAGTGACTATAAATGGACTTTTCTTGTCAATCGATCACTCTCACTTCATGTTTCCCAAGGCAAACATTTAATTACAATATGTTTTAATGAAAAATGTAAAAAAATTCAACTTTAAATTAATAACGAGATTATAAAACCATTTAAAGAGGGGAATAAGGCTTTCGAGGGCATGAGTGACTGCAAATGGACTTTTCTTGACAATGGATGGCTTTCGCTTCACGTTTCCCGAGGTAAACATTCAATTACAATCTGTCTTAATGAAAAATGTAAAAAAATACAACTTAAAATCAATAATAAAATTAGAAAACCCTTTAAAGCGAGTAATAAGGCTTTAGATGCCATGAGTGACTATAAATGGACTTTTCTTGTCAATCGATCACTTTCACTTCACGTTTCCCAAGGCAAAAATTTAATTACAATATGTTTTAATGAAAAATATAAAAAAATTCAACTTTAAATTAATAACAAGATTATAAAACCATTTATAGAGGGGAATAAGGCTTTCGAAGGCATGAGTGATTGCAAATGGACTTTTCTTGTCAATGGATGGCTTTCGCTTCACGTTTCTTGAGGTAAACATTCAATTACAATCTGTCTTAATGAAAAATGTAAACAAATACAAGTTAAAATCAATAATAAGATTACAAAACCCTTTAAAGTGAGTAATAAGGCTTTATAAGCCATGAGTGACTATAAATGGACTTTCCTTGTCAATCGATCACTTTCACTTCACGTTTCCCAAGGCAAACATTCCTCTTTAATCTGTTTTAATGAAAAATGTAAAAAAATTCAACTTTAAATTAGTAACGAGATCATAAAACCATTTAAAAAGGGGAATAAGGCTTTCGAAGGCATGAGGGACTGCAAATGGACTTTTCTTGTCAATGGATGGCTTTCGCTTCACGTTTCTCAAGGTAAACATTCAATTATAATCTGTCTTAATGAAAAATGTAAAAAAATAAAACTTAAAATCAATAATAAGATTATAAAACCCTTTAAAGCGAGTAATAAGACTTTAGAAGCCATTAGTGACTATAAATGAACTTTTGTTGTCAATCGATCGCTTTCACCTCACGTTTCTCAAGGTAAACAGTCAATTTTAATCTGTTTTAATGAAAAATGTAAAAAAATTCAATTTAAAATGAAAAACGAGATCATAAAACCATTTAAAGAGGGGAATAAGGCTTTTGAAGGCATGAGCGACTGTAAATGGACTTTTCTTGTCAATGGATGGCTTTCGCTTCACATTTCTTGAGGTAAACATTCAATTACAATCTCTCTTAATGAAAAATGTAAAAAAGTACAAGTTAAAATCAATAATAAGATTACAAAACCCTTTAAAGCGAGTAATAAGGCTTTATAAGCCATGAGTGACTATAAATGGACTTTTCTTGTCAATCGATCACTTTCACTTCACATTTCCCAAGGCAAACATTCCATTTTAATTTGTTTTACTGAAAATTTCAAAAAACTTCAACTTTAAATTAATAACGAGATCATAAAACCATTTAAAGAGCGGAATAAGGCTTTTGATGGCATGAGTGACTGCAAATGGACTTTTCTTGTCAATGGATGGCTTTCGCTTCACGTTTCTTGAGGTAAACATTCAATTACAATCTGTCTTAATGAAAAATGTAAACAAATACAAGTTAAAATCAATAATAAGATTACAAAACCCTTTAAAGCGAGTAATAAGGCTTTATAAGCCATGAGTGACTATAAATGGACTTTCCTTGTCAATCGATCACTTTCACTTCACGTTTCCCAAGGCAAACATTCCTCTTTAATCTGTTTTAATGAAAAATGTAAAAAAATTCAACTTTAAATTAGTAACGAGATCATAAAACCATTTAAAAAGGGGAATAAGGCTTTCGAAGGCATGAGGGACTGCAAATGGACTTTTCTTGTCAATGGATGGCTTTCGCTTCACGTTTCTCAAGGTAAACATTCAATTATAATCTGTCTTAATGAAAAATGTAAAAAAATAAAACTTAAAATCAATAATAAGATTATAAAACCCTTTAAAGCGAGTAATAAGACTTTAGAAGCCATTAGTGACTATAAATGAACTTTTGTTGTCAATCGATCGCTTTCACCTCACGTTTCTCAAGGTAAACAGTCAATTTTAATCTGTTTTAATGAAAAATGTAAAAAAATTCAATTTAAAATGAAAAACGAGATCATAAAACCATTTAAAGAGGGGAATAAGGCTTTTGAAGGCATGAGCGACTGTAAATGGACTTTTCTTGTCAATGGATGGCTTTCGCTTCACATTTCTTGAGGTAAACATTCAATTACAATCTCTCTTAATGAAAAATGTAAAAAAATACAAGTTAAAATCAATAATAAGATTACAAAACCCTTTAAAGCGAGTAATAAGGCTTTATAAGCCATGAGTGACTATAAATGGACTTTTCTTGTCAATCGATCACTTTCACTTCACATTTCCCAAGGCAAACATTCCATTTTAATTTGTTTTACTGAAAATTTTAAAAAACTTCAACTTTAAATTAATAACGAGATCATAAAACCATTTAAAGAGCGGAATAAGGCTTTTGATGGCATGAGTGACTGCAAATGGACTTTTCTTGTCAATGGATGGCTTTCGCTTCACGTTTCTCTAGGTAAACATTCAATTACAATCTGTCTTAATGAAAAATGTAAAAAAATACAACTTAAAATCAATACTAAGATTATAAAACCCTTTGAGGTGAGTAATAAGGCTTTTGAAGCCATGAGTGACTATAAATGAACTTATTTTGTCAATGGATGGCTTTCGCTTCATGTTTCCCAACGCAAAAATTTAATTACAATATGTTTTAATGAAAATTGTAAAAAAATTCAACTTTAAATTAATAACGAGATTATAAAACCATTTAAAGAGGGGAATAAGGCTTTCGAAGGCATGAGTGACTGCAAATGGACTTTTCCTGTCAATGGATGGCTTTCGCTTCACATTTCTCGAGGTAAACATTCAATTACAATCTGTCTTAATGAAAAATGTAAAAAAATACAAGTTAAAATCAATAATAAGATTACAAAACCCTTTAAAGCAAGTAATAAGGCTTTATAAGCCATGAGTGACTATAAATGGACTTTTCTTGTCAATCGATCACTCTCACTTCATGTTTCCCAAGGCAAACATTTTATTACAATATGTTTTAATGAAAAATGTTAAAAAATTCAACTTTAAATTATTAACGAGATTATAAAACCATTTAAAGAGGGGAATAAGGTTTTCGAAGGCATGAGTGACTGCAAATGGACTTTTCTTTTCAATGGATGGCTTTCGCTTCACGTTTCCTGAGGTAAACATTCAATTACAATCTGTCTTAATGAAAAATGTAAAAAAATACAACTTAAAATCAATAATAAGATTATAAAACCCTTTAAAGCGAGTAATAAGTCTTTAGATGCAATGAGTGAATATAAATGAACTTTTCTTGTCAATCGATAACTTTCACTTCACGTTTCCCAAGGCAAGCATTTAATTATAATATGTTTTAATGAAAAATGTTAAAAAATTCAACTTTAAATTAATAACAAGATTATAAAACCATTTAAAGAGGGGAATAAGGCTTTCGAAGGCATGTGTGACTGCAAATGGACTTTTCTTGTCAATGGATGGCTTTCGCTTCACGTTTCCCGAGGTAAACATTCAATTAAAATCTGTCTTAATGAAAAATGTAAAAAAATACAACTTAAAATCAATAATAAGATTATAAAACCCTTTAAAGCGAGTAATAAGGCTTTAGATTCAATGAGTGAATATAAATGAACTTTTCTTGTCAATCGATCCCTTTCATTTCACGTTTCCCAAGGCAAGCATTTAATTACAATATGTTTTAATGAAAAATGCTAAAAAATTCAACTTTAAATTAAAAACGAGATTATAAAACCATTCAAAGAGGGGAATAAGGCTTTCGAAGGCATGACTGACTGCAAATGGACTTTTCTTGGCAATGGATGGCTTTCGCTTCATGTTCCCGAGGTAAACATTCAATTACAATCTGTCTTAATGAAAAATGTAAAGAAATACAAGTTAAAATCAATAATACGATTATAAAACCCTTTGAGGCGAGTAATAATGCTTTTGAAGCTATGAGTGACTATAAATGAACTTATTTTGTCAATGGATGGCTTTCACTTCATGTTTCCCAACGCAAACATTTAATTACAATACGTTTTAATGAAAGCTGTAAAAAAATTCAACTTTAAATTAAAAACGAGATTATAAAACCATTTAAAAAGGGGAATAAGGCTTTCGAAGGCATGAGTGACTGCAAATGGACTTTTCCTGTCAATGGATGGCTTTCTCTTCACGTTTCTCGAGGTAAACATTCAATTACAATCAGTCTTAATGAAAAATGTAAAAAAGTACAAGTTAAAATCAATAATAAGATTACAAAACCCTTTAAAGCGAGTAATAAGGCTTTATGAGCCATGAGTGACTATAAATTGACTTTTCTTGTCAATCGATCGCTTTCACTTCACATTTCCCAAGGCAAACATTCCATTTTCATTTGTTTTAATAAAAAATTTAAAAAACTTCAACTTTAAATTAAAAACGAGATCATAAAACCATTTAAAGAGCGGAATAAGGCTTTCGATGGCATGAGTGATTACAAATGCACTTCTCTTGTCAATGGATGGCTTTCGCTTCACGTTTCTCGAGGTAAACATTCAATTACAATCTGTCTTAATGAAAAATGAAAAAAAATACAACTTAAAATCAATAATAAGATTATAAAATCCTTTAAGGCGAGTAATAAGGCTTTTGAAGCCATGAGTGACTATAAATGAACTTATTTTGTCAATGGATGGCTTTTGCTTCATGTTTCCCAAGGCAAACATTTAATTACAATATGTTTTAATGAAAAATGTAAAGAAATTCAACTTTAAATTAATAACGAGATTATAAAACCGTTAAAAGTGGGGAATAAGGCTTTCGAAGGCATGAGTGACTGCAAATGGACTTTTCTTGACAATGGATGGCTTTCGCTTCACGTTTCCTGAGGTAAACATTCAATTACAATCTGTCTTAATGAAAAATGTAAAAAAATACAATTTAAAATCAATAATAAGATTATAAAACCCTTTAAGGCGAGTAATAAGGCTTTTGAAGCCATAAGTGACTATAAATGAACTTATTTTGGCAATGGATGGCTTTCGCTTCATGTTTCGCAAAGCAAACATTTAATTACAATATGTTTTAATGAAAAATGTAAAAAAATTCAACTTTAAATTAATAACGAGATTATAAAACGATTTAAAGAGGGGAATAAGGCTTTCGAAGGCATGAGTGACTGCAAATGGACTTTTCCTGTCAATGGATGGCTTTCGCTTCACATTTCTCGAGGTAAACATTCAATTACAATCAGTCTTAATGAAAAATGTAAAAAAATACAAGTTAAAATCAATAATAAGATTACAAAACCCTTTAAAGCAAGTAATAAGGCCTTATAAGCCATGAGTGACTATAAATGGACTTTCCTTGTCAATCGATCACTTTCACTTCACGTTTCCCAAGGCAAACATTCCACTTTAATCTGTTTTAATGAAAAATGTAAAAAAATTCAACTTTAAATTAGTAACGAGATCATAAAACCATTTAAAGAGGGGAATAGGGCTTTCGAAGGCATGAGTGACTGCAAATGGACTTTTCTTGTCAATGGATGGCTTTCGCTGCACGTTTCTCGAGGTACACATTCAATTACAATCTGTCTTAATGAAAAATGTAAAAAAATAAAACTTAAAATCAATAATAAGATTATAAAACCCTTTAAAGCGAGTAATAATACTTTAGAAGCCATGAGTGACTATAAATGCACTTTTGTTATCAATCGATCGCTTTCACCTCACGTTTCTCAAGGTAAACAGTCAATTTTAATCTGTTTTAATGAAAAATGTAAAAAAATTCAATTTAAAACGAAAAACGAGATCATAAAACCATTTAAAGAGGGGAATAAGGCTTTCGAAGGCATGAGCGACTGTAAATGGACTTTTGTTGTCAATGGATGGCTTTCGCTTCACATTTCTCGAGGTAAACATTCAATTACAATCTGTCTTAATGAAAAATGTAAAAGAATACAAGTTAAAATCAATAATAAGATTACAAAACCCTTTAAAGCGAGTAATAAGGCTTTATAAGCCATGAGTGACTATAAATGGACTTTTCTTGTCAATCGATCACTTTCACATCACATTTCCCAAGGCAAACATTCCATTTTAATTTGTTTTACTGAAAAATTAAAAAAACTTCAACTTTAAATTAATAACGAGATCATAAAACCATTTAAAGAGCGGAATAAGGCTTTCGATGGCATGAGTAACTGTAAATGGACTTTTCTTGTCAATGGATGGCTTTCGCTTCACGTTTCCCAAGGTAAACATTCAATTACAATCTGTCTTAATAAAAAATATAAAAAAATACAACTTAAAATCAATAATGAGATTATAAAACCCTTTGAGGCGAGTAATAAAGCTTTTGAAGCCATGAGTGACTAGAAATGAACTTATTTTGTCAATGGATGGCCTTCGCTTCATGTTTCTCAACGCAAAAATTTAATTACAATATGTTTTAATGAAAAATGTAAAAAAATTCAACTTTAAATTAATAACGAGATTATAAAACCATTTAAAGAGGGGAATAACGCTTTCGAAGGCATGAGTGACTGCAAATGGACTTTTCCTGTCAATGGATGGCTTTCGCTTCACATTTCTCGAGGTAAACATTCAATTACAATCAGTCTTAATGAAAAATGTAAAAAAATACAAGTTAAAATCAATAATAAGATTACAAAACCCTTTAAAGCAAGTAATAAGGCCTTATAAGCCATGAGTGACTATAAATGGACTTTTCTTGTCAATCGATCACTCTCACTTCATGTTTCCCAAGGCAAACATTTAATTACAATATGTTTTAATGAAAAATGTAAAAAAATTCAACTTTAAATTAATAACGAGATTATAAAACCATTTAAAGAGGGGAATAAGGCTTTCGAGGGCATGAGTGACTGCAAATGGACTTTTCTTGACAATGGATGGCTTTCGCTTCACGTTTCCCGAGGTAAACATTCAATTACAATCTGTCTTAATGAAAAATGTAAAAAAATACAACTTAAAATCAATAATAAAATTAGAAAACCCTTTAAAGCGAGTAATAAGGCTTTAGATGCCATGAGTGACTATAAATGGACTTTTCTTGTCAATCGATCACTTTCACTTCACGTTTCCCAAGGCAAAAATTTAATTACAATATGTTTTAATGAAAAATATAAAAAAATTCAACTTTAAATTAATAACAAGATTATAAAACCATTTATAGAGGGGAATAAGGCTTTCGAAGGCATGAGTGATTGCAAATGGACTTTTCTTGTCAATGGATGGCTTTCGCTTCACGTTTCTTGAGGTAAACATTCAATTACAATCTGTCTTAATGAAAAATGTAAACAAATACAAGTTAAAATCAATAATAAGATTACAAAACCCTTTAAAGCGAGTAATAAGGCTTTATAAGCCATGAGTGACTATAAATGGACTTTCCTTGTCAATCGATCACTTTCACTTCACGTTTCCCAAGGCAAACATTCCTCTTTAATCTGTTTTAATGAAAAATGTAAAAAAATTCAACTTTAAATTAGTAACGAGATCATAAAACCATTTAAAAAGGGGAATAAGGCTTTCGAAGGCATGAGGGACTGCAAATGGACTTTTCTTGTCAATGGATGGCTTTCGCTTCACGTTTCTCAAGGTAAACATTCAATTATAATCTGTCTTAATGAAAAATGTAAAAAAATAAAACTTAAAATCAATAATAAGATTATAAAACCCTTTAAAGCGAGTAATAAGACTTTAGAAGCCATTAGTGACTATAAATGAACTTTTGTTGTCAATCGATCGCTTTCACCTCACGTTTCTCAAGGTAAACAGTCAATTTTAATCTGTTTTAATGAAAAATGTAAAAAAATTCAATTTAAAATGAAAAACGAGATCATAAAACCATTTAAAGAGGGGAATAAGGCTTTTGAAGGCATGAGCGACTGTAAATGGACTTTTCTTGTCAATGGATGGCTTTCGCTTCACATTTCTTGAGGTAAACATTCAATTACAATCTCTCTTAATGAAAAATGTAAAAAAGTACAAGTTAAAATCAATAATAAGATTACAAAACCCTTTAAAGCGAGTAATAAGGCTTTATAAGCCATGAGTGACTATAAATGGACTTTTCTTGTCAATCGATCACTTTCACTTCACATTTCCCAAGGCAAACATTCCATTTTAATTTGTTTTACTGAAAATTTCAAAAAACTTCAACTTTAAATTAATAACGAGATCATAAAACCATTTAAAGAGCGGAATAAGGCTTTTGATGGCATGAGTGACTGCAAATGGACTTTTCTTGTCAATGGATGGCTTTCGCTTCACGTTTCTTGAGGTAAACATTCAATTACAATCTGTCTTAATGAAAAATGTAAACAAATACAAGTTAAAATCAATAATAAGATTACAAAACCCTTTAAAGCGAGTAATCAGGCTTTCGAAGGCATGAGTGACTGCAAATGGACTTTTCTTGACAATGGATGGCTTTCGATTCACGTTTCCTGAGGTAAACATTCAATTACAATCTGTCTTAATGAAAAATGTAAAAAAATACAATTTAAAATCAATAATAAGATTATAAAACCCTTTAAGGCGAGTAATAAGGCTTTTGAAGCCATAAGTGACTATAAATGAACTTATTTTGGCAATGGATGGCTTTCGCTTCATGTTTCGCAAAGCAAACATTTAATTACAATATGTTTTAATGAAAAATGTAAAAAAATTCAACTTTAAATTAATAACGAGATTATAAAACGATTTAAAGAGGGGAATAAGGCTTTCGAAGGCATGAGTGACTGCAAATGGACTTTTCCTGTCAATGGATGGCTTTCGCTTCACATTTCTCGAGGTAAACATTCAATTACAATCAGTCTTAATGAAAAATGTAAAAAAATACAAGTTAAAATCAATAATAAGATTACAAAACCCTTTAAAGCAAGTAATAAGGCCTTATAAGCCATGAGTGACTATAAATGGACTTTCCTTGTCAATCGATCACTTTCACTTCACGTTTCCCAAGGCAAACATTCCACTTTAATCTGTTTTAATGAAAAATGTAAAAAAATTCAACTTTAAATTAGTAACGAGATCATAAAACCATTTAAAGAGGGGAATAGGGCTTTCGAAGGCATGAGTGACTGCAAATGGACTGTTCTTGTCAATGGATGGCTTTCGCTTCATGTTTCTTCAGGTAAACATTCAATTACAATCTGTCTAAATGAAAAATGTAAAAAAACACAAGTTAAAATCAATAATAAGATTACAAAACCCTTTAAAGCGAGTAATAAGGCTTTATAAGCCATGAGTGACTATAAATGGACTTTTCTTGTCAATCGATCACTTTCACTTCACATTTCCCAAGGCAAACATTCCATTTTAATTTGTTTTAATGAAAAATTTAAAAAACTTCAACTTTAAATTAAAAACGAGATCATAAAACCATTTAAAGAGCGGAATAAGGCTTTCGAAGGCATGAGTGACTGCAAATGGACTTTTCTTGTCAATGGATGGCTTTCGCTTCACGTTTCCCAAGCTAAACATTCAATTACAATCTGTCTTAATGAAAAATGTAAAAAAATACAACTTAAAATCAATAATAAGATTATAAAACCCTTTACGGCGAGTAATAAGGCTTTTTAAGCCATGAGTGACTATAAATGAACTTATTTTGTCAATAGATGGCTTTCGCTTCATGTTTCCCAAGGCAAACATTTAATTACAATATGTTTTAATGAAAAATGTAAAAAAATTCAACTTTAAATTAATAACGAGATTATAAAACCATTTAAAGAGGGGACTAAGGCTTTCGAAGGCATGAGTGACTGCAAAAGGACTTTTCTTGAGAATGGATAGCTTTCGCTTCAAGTTTTCCGAGGTAAACATTCAATTACAATCTGTCTTAATGAAAAATGTAAAAAAATACAACTTAAAATCAATAATAAGATTACAAAACCCTTTAAAGCGAGTAATCAGGCTTTCGATGCCATGAGTGACTATAAATGGACTTTTCTTGTCAATCGATCACTTTCACTTCACGTTTCCCAAGGCAAACATTTAATTACAATATGTTTCAATGAAAAATGTTAAAAAATTTCACTTTAAATTAATAACGAGATTATAAAACCATTTAAAGAGGGGAATAAGGCTTTCGAAAGCATGAGTGACTGCAAATGGACTTTTCTTAAAAATGGATGGCTTTCGCTTCACGTTTTCCGAGGTAAACATTCAATTACAATCTGTCTTAATGAAAAATGTAAATAAATACAAGTTAAAATCAATAATAAGATTATAAAACCCTTTAAAGCGAGTAATAAGGCTTTATAAGCCATGAGTGCCTATAAATGGACTTTTCTTGTCAATCGATCACTTTGACTTCACGTTTCCCAAGGCAAACATTTTATTACAATATGTTTTAATGAAAAATATAAAAAAATTGAACTTTAATTTAATAACGAGATTATAAAACCATTTAAAGAGGGGAATAAGGCTTTCGAGGGCATGAGTGACGACAAATGGACTTTTCTTGACAATGGATGGCTTTCGCTTCACGTTTCCCGAGGTAAACATTCAATTACAATCTGTCTTAATGAAAAATGTAAAAAATACAACTTAAAATCAATAATAAGATTACAAAACCTTTTAAAGCGAGTAATAAGGCTTTATAAGCCATGAGTGACTATAAATGGACTTTTCTTGTCAATCGAACACTTTCACTTCACGTTTCCCAAGGCAAACATTTAATTACAATATGTTTTAATGAAAAATATAAAAAAATTCAACTTTAAATTAATAACGAGATTATAAAACCATTTATAGAGGGGAATCAGGCTTTCGAAGGCATGAGTGATTGCAAATGGACTTTTCTTGTCAATGGATGGCTTTCGCTTCACGTTTCTCGAGGTAAACATTCAATTACAATCTGTCTTAATGAAAAATGTAAAAAAATACAAGTTAAAATCAATAATAAGATTACAAAACCTTTTAAAGCGAGTAATAAGGCTTTATAAGCAATTAGTGACTATAAATGGACTTTTTTTGTCAATCGATCACTTTCACTTCACGTTTCCCAAGGCAAACATTCCACTTTAATCTGTTTTAAAGAAAAATGTAAAAAAATTCAACTTTAAATTAATAACGTGATCATAAAACCATTTAAAGAGGGGAATAAGGCTTTCTAAGGCATGAGTGACTGCAAATGGACTTTTCTTGTCAATGGATGGCTTTCGCTTCACGTTTCTCAAGGTATATATTCAATTACAATCTGTCTTAATGAAAAATGTTAAAAAAAAAAACTTAAAATCAATAATAAGATTATAAAACCCTTTAAAGCGAGTAATAAGGCTTTAGAAGCCATGAGTGACTATAAATGGACTTTTGTTCTCAATCGATCACTTTCACCTCACGTTTCTCAAGGTAAACAGTCAATTTTAATCTGTTTTAATGAAAAATGTAAAAAAATTCAATTCAAAACGAATAACGAAATCGTAAAACCATTTAAAGAGGGGAATAAGGCTTTCGAAGGCATGAGCGACTGCAAATGGACTTTTCTTGTCAATGGATGGCTTTCGCTTCACATTTCTCGAGGTAAACATTCAATTACAATCTGTCTTAATGAAAAATATAAAAAAATACAACTTAAAATCAACAATAAGATTACAAAACCCTTTAAAGCGAGTAATAAGGCTTTATAAGCCATGAGTGACTATAAATAGACTTTTCTTGTCAATCGATCACTTTCACTTTATGTTTCCCAAGGCAAACATTTTATTACAATATGTTTTAATGAAAAATGTTAAAAAATTCAACTTTAAATTAATAACGAGATTATAAAACCATTCAAAGAGGGGAATAAGGCTTTTGAAGGCATGAGTGACTGCAAATGGACTTTTCTTGGCAATGGATGGCTTTCGCTTCATGTTTCCCGAGGTAAACATTCAATTACAATCTGTCTTAATGAAAAATGTAAAGAAATACAAGTTAAAATCAATAATAAGATTATAAAACCCTTTGAGGCGAGTAATAATGCTTTTGAAGCTATGAGTGACTATAAATGAACTTATTTTGTCAATGGATGGCTTTCGCTTCATGTTTCCCAAGGCAAACATTTAATTACAATATGTTTTAATGAAAAATGTAAAAAAATTCAACTTTAAATTAATAACGAGATTATAAAACCATTTAAAGAGGGGAATAAGGCTTTCGAAGGCATGAGTGACTGCAAATGGACTTTTCCTGTCAATGGATGGCTTTCTCTTCACGTTTCTCGAGGTAAACATTCAATTACAATCAGTCTTAATGAAAAATGTAAAAAAGTACAAGTTAAAATCAATAATAAGATTACAAAACCCTTTAAAGCGAGTAATAAGGCTTTATAAGCCATGAGTGACTATAAATGGACTTTTCTTGTCAATCGATCACTTTCACTTCACATTTCCCAAGGCAAACATTCCATTTTAATTTGTTTTAATGAAAAATTTAAAAAACTTCAACTTTAAATTAATAACGAGATCATAAAACCATTTAAAGAGCGAAATAAGGCTTTTGATGGCATGAGTGACTGCAAATGGACTTTTCTTGTCAATGGATGGCTTTCGCTTCACGTTTCCTGAGGTAAACATTCAATTACAATCTGTCTTAATGAAAAATGTAAAAAAATACAACTTAAAATCAATAATAAGATTATAAAACCCTTTAAAGCGAGTAATAAGTCTTTAGATGCAATGAGTGAATATAAATGAACTTTTCTTGTCAATCGATAACTTTCACTTCACGTTTCCCAAGGCAAGCATTTAATTATAATATGTTTTAATGAAAAATGTTAAAAAATTCAACTTTAAATTAATAACAAGATTATAAAACCATTTAAAGAGGGGAATAAGGCTTTCGAAGGCATGTGTGACTGCAAATGGACTTTTCTTGTCAATGGATGGCTTTCGCTTCACGTTTCCCGAGGTAAACATTCAATTAAAATCTGTCTTAATGAAAAATGTAAAAAAATACAACTTAAAATCAATAATAAGATTATAAAACCCTTTAAAGCGAGTAATAAGGCTTTAGATTCAATGAGTGAATATAAATGAACTTTTCTTGTCAATCGATCCCTTTCATTTCACGTTTCCCAAGGCAAGCATTTAATTACAATATGTTTTAATGAAAAATGCTAAAAAATTCAACTTTAAATTAAAAACGAGATTATAAAACCATTCAAAGAGGGGAATAAGGCTTTCGAAGGCATGACTGACTGCAAATGGACTTTTCTTGGCAATGGATGGCTTTCGCTTCATGTTCCCGAGGTAAACATTCAATTACAATCTGTCTTAATGAAAAATGTAAAGAAATACAAGTTAAAATCAATAATACGATTATAAAACCCTTTGAGGCGAGTAATAATGCTTTTGAAGCTATGAGTGACTATAAATGAACTTATTTTGTCAATGGATGGCTTTCACTTCATGTTTCCCAACGCAAACATTTAATTACAATACGTTTTAATGAAAGCTGTAAAAAAATTCAACTTTAAATTAAAAACGAGATTATAAAACCATTTAAAAAGGGGAATAAGGCTTTCGAAGGCATGAGTGACTGCAAATGGACTTTTCCTGTCAATGGATGGCTTTCTCTTCACGTTTCTCGAGGTAAACATTCAATTACAATCAGTCTTAATGAAAAATGTAAAAAAGTACAAGTTAAAATCAATAATAAGATTACAAAACCCTTTAAAGCGAGTAATAAGGCTTTATGAGCCATGAGTGACTATAAATGGACTTTTCTTGACAATCGATCGCTTTCACTTCACATTTCCCAAGGCAAACATTCCATTTTCATTTGTTTTAATAAAAAATTTAAAAAACTTCAACTTTAAATTAAAAACGAGATCATAAAACCATTTAAAGAGCGGAATAAGGCTTTCGATGGCATGAGTGATTACAAATGCACTTCTCTTGTCAATGGATGGCTTTCGCTTCACGTTTCTCGAGGTAAACATTCAATTACAATCTGTCTTAATGAAAAATGAAAAAAAATACAACTTAAAATCAATAATAAGATTATAAAATCCTTTAAGGCGAGTAATAAGGCTTTCGAAGCCATGAGTGACTATAAATGAACTTATTTTGTCAATGGATGGCTTTTGCTTCATGTTTCCCAAGGCAAACATTTAATTACAATATGTTTTAATGAAAAATGTAAAGAAATTCAACTTTAAATTAATAACGAGATTATAAAACCGTTAAAAGTGGGGAATAAGGCTTTCGAAGGCATGAGTGACTGCAAATGGACTTTTCTTGACAATGGATGGCTTTCGCTTCACGTTTCCTGAGGTAAACATTCAATTACAATCTGTCTTAATGAAAAATGTAAAAAAATACAATTTAAAATCAATAATAAGATTATAAAACCCTTTAAGGCGAGTAATAAGGCTTTTGAAGCCATAAGTGACTATAAATGAACTTATTTTGGCAATGGATGGCTTTCGCTTCATGTTTCGCAAAGCAAACATTTAATTACAATATGTTTTAATGAAAAATGTAAAAAAATTCAACTTTAAATTAATAACGAGATTATAAAACGATTTAAAGAGGGGAATAAGGCTTTCGAAGGCATGAGTGACTGCAAATGGACTTTTCTTGACAATGGATGGCTTTCGCTTCACGTTTCCCGAGGTAAACATTCAATTACAATCTGTCTTAATGAAAAATGTAAAAAAATACAACTTAAAATCAATAATAAGATTATAAAACCTTTTACAGCGAGTAATAAGGCTTTAGATGCCATGAGTGACTATAAATGGACTTTTCTTGTCAGTCGATAACTTTCACATCACGTTTCCCAAGGCAAGCATTTAATTACAATATGTTTTATTGAAAAATGTTAAAAAATTCAACTTTAAATTAATAACGAGGTTATAAAACTATTTAAAGATGAGAATAAGGCTTTCGAAGGCATGAGTGACTGCAAATGGACTTTTCTTGTCAATGGATGGCTTTCGCTTCATGTTTCTCGAGGTAAACATTCAATTACAATCTGTCTTAATGAAAAATGTAAAAAAATAAAAGTTAAAATCAATAATAAGATTACAAAACCCTTTAAAGCGAGTAATAAGGCTTTATAAGCCATGAGTGGCTATAAATGGACTTTTCTTGTCAATCGATCACTTTCACTTCACATTTCCCAAGGCAAACATTCCATTTTAATTTGTTTTAATGAAAATTTTAAAAAACTTCAACTTTAAATTAATAACGAGATCATAAAACCATTTAAAGATGGGAATAAGGCTTTCGAAGGGATGAGTGACTGCAACTGGACTTTTCATGTCAATGGATGGCTTTCGCTTCACGTTTCCCGAGGTAAACATTCAATTATAATCTGTCTTAATGAAAAATGTAAAAAAATACAACTTAAAATCAATAATAAGATTATAAAACCCTTTAAAGTGAGTAATAAGGCTTTAGATGCCATGGGTGACTATAAATGGACTTTTCTTGTCACTCGATCACTTTCACTTCACGTTTCCCAAGGCAAGCATTTAATTACAATATGTTTTAATGAAAAATGTTAAAAAAATTCAACTTTAAATTAATAACAAGATTATAAAACCATTTAAAGAGGGGAATAAGGCTTTCGAGGGCATGAGTGACTGCAAATGGACTTTTCTTGACAATGGATGGCTTTCGCTTCACGTTTCCCGAGGTAAACATTCAATTACAATCTGTCTTAATGAAAAATGTAAAAAAATACAACTTAAAATCAATAATAAGATTACAAAACCCTTTAAAGCGAGTAATAAGGCTTTATAAGCAATGAGTGACTATAAATGGACTTTTCTTGTCAATCGATCACTTTTACTTCATGTTTCCCAAGGCAAACATTTTATTACAATATGTTTTAATGAAAAATGTTAAAAAATTCAACTTTAAATTAATAACAAGATTATAAAACCATTTAAAGAGGGGAATAAGGCTTTCGAAGGCATGAGTGACTGCAAATGGACTTTTCCTGTCAATGGATGGCTTTCTCTTCACGTTTCTCGAGGTAAACATTCAATTACAATCTGTCTTAATGAAAAATGTAAAAAAGTACAAGTTAAAATCAATAATAAGATTACAAAACCCTTTAAAGTGAGTAATAAGGCTTTATAAGCCATGAGTGACTATAAATGAACTTTTCTTGTCAATCGATCAGTTTCACGTCACATTTCCCAAGGCAAACATTCCATTTTAATTTGTTTTAATGAAAAATTTAAAAAACTTCAACTTTAAATTAATAACGAGATCATAAAACCATTTAAAGAGCAGAATAAGGCTTTCGATGGTATGAGTGACTGCAAATGGACTTTTCTTGTCAATGGATGGCTTTCGCTTCACGTTTCCCGTGGTAAACATTCAATTACAATCTGTCTTAATGAAAAATGTAAAAAAATACAACTTAAAATCAATAATAAGATTATAAAACCCTTTAAAGCGAATAATAAGGCTTTAGATGCCATGAGTGACTATAAATGGACTTTTCTTATCAGTCAATCACTTTCACATCACGTTTCCCAAGGCAAGCATTTAATTACATTATGTTTTAATGAAAAATGTTAAAAAATTAAACTTTAAATTACTAACGAGATTATAAAACCATTTAAAGAGGGGAACAAGGCTTTCGAAGGCATGAGTGACTGCAAATGGACTTTTCTTGTCAATGGATGGCTTTCGCTTCACGTTTCCCGTGGTAAACATTCAATTACAATCTGTCGTAATGAAAAATGTAAAAAAATACAACTTAAAATCAATAATAAGATTATAAAACCATTTAAAGCGAATAATAAGGCTTTAGATGCCATGAGTGACTATAAATGGACTTTTCTTGTCAGTCGATCACTTTCACAACACGTTTCCCAAGGCAAGCATTTAATTACAATATGTTTTAATGAAAAATGTAAAAAAATTTAACTTTAAATTACTAACGAGATTATAAAACCATTTAAAGAGGGGAATAAGGCTTTAAAGGCATGAGTGACTGCAAATGGACTGTTCTTGTCAATGGATGGCTTTCGCTTCATGTTTCTTCAGGTAAACATTCAATTACAATCTGTCTAAATGAAAAATGTAAAAAAACACAAGTTAAAATCAATAATAAGATTACAAAACCCTTTAAAGCGAGTAATAAGGCTTTATAAGCCATGAGTGACTATAAATGGACTTTTCTTGTCAATCGATCACTTTCACTTCACATTTCCCAAGGCAAACATTCCATTTTAATTTGTTTTAATGAAAAATTTAAAAAACTTCAACTTTAAATTAAAAACGAGATCATAAAACCATTTAAAGAGCGGAATAAGGCTTTCGAAGGCATGAGTGACTGCAAATGGACTTTTCTTGTCAATGGATGGCTTTCGCTTCACGTTTCCCGAGCTAAACATTCAATTACAATCTGTCTTAATGAAAAATGTAAAAAAATACAACTTAAAATCAATAATAAGATTATAAAACCCTTTACGGCGAGTAATAAGGCTTTTTAAGCCATGAGTGACTATAAATGAACTTATTTTGTCAATAGATGGCTTTCGCTTCATGTTTCCCAAGGCAAACATTTAATTACAATATGTTTTAATGAAAAATGTAAAAAAATTCAACTTTAAATTAATAACGAGATTATAAAACCATTTAAAGAGGGGACTAAGGCTTTCGAAGGCATGAGTGACTGCAAAAGGACTTTTCTTGAGAATGGATAGCTTTCGCTTCACGTTTTCCGAGGTAAACATTCAATTACAATCTGTCTTAATGAAAAATGTAAAAAAATACAACTTAAAATCAATAATAAGATTACAAAACCCTTTAAAGCGAGTAATCAGGCTTTCGATGCCATGAGTGACTATAAATGGACTTTTCTTGTCAATCGATCACTTTCACTTCACGTTTCCCAAGGCAAACATTTAATTACAATATGTTTCAATGAAAAATGTTAAAAAATTTCACTTTAAATTAATAACGAGATTATAAAACCATTTAAAGAGGGGAATAAGGCTTTCGAAAGCATGAGTGACTGCAAATGGACTTTTCTTAAAAATGGATGGCATCCGCTTCACGTTTTCAGAGGTAAACATTCAATTACAATCTGTCTTAATGAAAAATGTAAATAAATACAAGTTAAAATCAATAATAAGATTATAAAACCCTTTAAAGCGAGTAATAAGGCTTTATAAGCCATGAGTGCCTATAAATGGACTTTTCTTGTCAATCGATCACTTTGACTTCACGTTTCCCAAGGCAAACATTTTATTACAATATGTTTTAATGAAAAATATAAAAAAATTGAACTTTAATTTAATAACGAGATTATAAAACCATTTAAAGAGGGGAATAAGGCTTTCGAGGGCATGAGTGACGACAAATGGACTTTTCTTGACAATGGATGGCTTTCGCTTCACGTTTCCCGAGGTAAACATTCAATTACAATCTGTCTTAATGAAAAATGTAAAAAATACAACTTAAAATCAATAATAAGATTACAAAACCCTTTAAAGCGAGTAATAAGGCTTTATAAGCCATGAGTGACTATAAATGGACTTTTCTTGTCAATCGAACACTTTCACTTCACGTTTCCCAAGGCAAACATTTAATTACAATATGTTTTAATGAAAAATATAAAAAAATTCAACTTTAAATTAATAACGAGATTATAAAACCATTTATAGAGGGGAATCAGGCTTTCGAAGGCATGAGTGATTGCAAATGGACTTTTCTTGTCAATGGATGGCTGTCGCTTCACGTTTCTCGAGGTAAACATTCAATTACAATCTGTCTTAATGAAAAATGTAAAAAAATACAAGTTAAAATCAATAATAAGATTACAAAACCTTTTAAAGCGAGTAATAAGGCTTTATAAGCAATTAGTGACTATAAATGGACTTTTTTTGTCAATCGATCACTTTCACTTCACGTTTCCCAAGGCAAACATTCCACTTTAATCTGTTTTAAAGAAAAATGTAAAAAAATTCAACTTTAAATTAATAACGTGATCATAAAACCATTTAAAGAGGGGAATAAGGCTTTCTAAGGCATGAGTGACTGCAAATGGACTTTTCTTGTCAATGGATGGCTTTCGCTTCACGTTTCTCGAGGTATATATTCAATTACAATCTGTCTTAATGAAAAATGTAAAAAAAAAAAACTTAAAATCAATAATAAGATTATAAAACCCTTTAAAGCGAGTAATAAGGCTTTAGAAGCCATGAGTGACTATAAATGGACTTTTGTTCTCAATCGATCACTTTCACCTCACGTTTCTCAAGGTAAACAGTCAATTTTAATCTGTTTTAATGAAAAATGTAAAAAAATTCAATTCAAAACGAATAACGAGATCGTAAAACCATTTAAAGAGGGGAATAAGGCTTTCGAAGGCATGAGCGACTGCAAATGGACTTTTCTTGTCAATGGATGGCTTTCGCTTCACATTTCTCGAGGTAAACATTCAATTACAATCTGTCTTAATGAAAAATATAAAAAAATACAACTTAAAATCAATAATAAGATTACAAAACCCTTTAAAGCGAGTAATAAGGCTTTATAAGCCATGAGTGACTATAAATAGACTTTTCTTGTCAATCGATCACTTTCACTTTATGTTTCCCAAGGCAAACATTTTATTACAATATGTTTTAATGAAAAATGTTAAAAAATTCAACTTTAAATTAATAACGAGATTATAAAACCATTTAAAGAGGGGAATAAGGCTTTCGAAGGCATGAGTGACTGCAAATGGACTTTTCCTGTCAATGGATGGCTTTCTCTTCACGTTTCTCGAGGTAAACATTCAATTACAATCAGTCTTAATGAAAAATGTAAAAAAGTACAAGTTAAAATCAATAATAAGATTACAAAACCCTTTAAAGCGAGTAATAAGGCTTTATAAGCCATGAGTGACTATAAATGGACTTTTCTTGTCAATCGATCACTTTCACTTCACATTTCCCAAGGCAAACATTCCATTTTAATTTGTTTTAATGAAAAATTTAAAAAACTTCAACTTTAAATTAATAACGAGATCATAAAACCATTTAAAGAGCGAAATAAGGCTTTTGATGGCATGAGTGACTGCAAATGGACTTTTCTTGTCAATGGATGGCTTTCGCTTCACGTTTCCCGAGGTAAACATTCAATTACAATCTGTCTTAATGAAAAATGTAAAAAAATACAACTTAAAATCAATAATAAGATTATAAAACCCTTTAAGGCGAGTAATAAGGCTTTCGAAGCCATGAGTGACTATAAATGAACTTATTTTGTCAGTGGATGGCTTTCGCTTCATGTTTCCCAAGGCAAACATTTACTTACAATATGTTTTAATGAAAAATGTAAAGGAATTCAACTTTAAATTAATAACGAGATTATAAAACCATTTAAAGTGGGGAATAAGGCTTTCAAAGGCATGAGTGACTGCAAATGGACTTTTCTTGACAATGGATAGCTCTCGCTTCACGTTTCTCGAGGTAAACATTCAATTACAATCTGTCTTAATGAAAAATGTAAACAAATACAACTTAAAATCAACAATAAGATTATAAAACCCTTTAAAGCGAGTCATAAGACTTTAGATGCCATGAGTGAGTATAAATGGACTTTTCTTGTCAGTCGATCACTTTCACATCAGGTTTCCCAAGGCAAGCATTTAATTAGAATCTGTTTTAATGAAAAATGTTAAAAAAATACAACTTAAAATCAATAATAAGATTATAAAACACTTTAAGGCGAGTAATAAGGCTTTTCAAGCCATGAGTGACTATAAAAGAACTTATTTTGTCAATGGATGGCTTTCGCTTCATGTTTCCCAAGGCAAACATTTAATTACAATATGTTTTAATGAAAAATGTAAAAAAATTCAACTTTAAATTAATAACGAGATTATAAAACCATTTAAAGAGGGGAATAAGGCTTTCGAGGGCATGAGTGACTGCAAATGGACTTTTCTTGACAATGGATGGCTTTCGCTTCACGTTTCCCGAGGTAAACATTCAATTACAATCTGTCTTAATGAAAAATGTAAACAAATACAACTTAAAATCACTAATAAGATTAGAAAACCCTTTAAAGCGAGTAATAAGGCTTTAGATGCCATGGTGACTATAAATGGACTTTTCTTGTCAATCGATCACTTTCACTTCACGTTTCCCAAGGCAAACATTTAATTACAATATGTTTTATTGAAAAATATTAAAAAATTCAACTTTAAATTAAAAACGAGATTATAAAACCATTTATAGAGGGGAATAAGGCTTGCGAAGGCATAGGTGATTGCAAATGGACTTTTCTTGTCAATGGATGGCTTTCGCTTCACGTTTCTCGAGGTAAACATTCAATTACAATCTTCCTTAATGAAAAATGTAAAAAAATACAAGTTAAAATCAATAATAAGATTACAAAACCCTTTAAAGCGTGTAATAAGGCTTTATAAGCCATGAGTGACTATAAATGGGCTTTTCTTGTCAATCGATCACTTTCACTTCACGTTTCCCAAGGCAAACATTCCACTTTAATCTGTTTTAATGAAAAATGTAAAAAAATTCAACTTTAAATTAATAACGAGATCATAAAACCATTTATAGAGGGGAATAAGGCTTGCGAAGGCATGAGTGATTGCAAATGGACTTTTCTTGTCAATGGATGGCTTTCGCTTCACGTTTCTCGAGGTAAACATTCAATTACAATCTTCCTTAATGAAAAATGTAAAAAAATATAAGTTAAAATCAATAATAAGATTACAAAACCCTTTAAAGCGAGTAATAAGGCTTTATAAGCCATGAGTGACTATAAATGGACTTTTCTTGTCAATCGATCACTTTCACTTCACATTTCCCAAGGTAAACATTCCATTTTAATTTATTTTAATGAAAAATTTAAAAAACTTCAACTTTAAATTAATAACGAGATCATAAAACCATTTAAAGAGCGGAATAAGGCTTTCGAAGGCATGAGTGACTGCAAATGGACTTTTCTTGTCAATGGATGGCTTTCGCTTCACGTTTCCCGAGCTAAACATTCAATTACAATCTGTCTTAATGAAAAATGTAAAAAAATACAAATTAAAATCAATAATAAGATTATAAAACCCTTTACGGCGAGTAATAAGGCTTTTGAAGCCATGAGTGACTATAAATGAACTTATTTTGTCAATAGATGGCTTTCGCTTCATGTTTCCCAAGGCAAACATTTAATTACAATATGTTTTAATGAAAAATGTAAAAAAATTCAACTTTAAATTAATAACGAGATTATAAAACCATTTAAAGAGGGGACTAAGGCTTTCGAAGGCATGAGTGACTGCAAAAGGACTTTTCTTGAGAATGGATAGCTTTCGCTTCACGTTTTCCGAGGTAAACATTCAATTACAATCTGTCTTAATGAAAAATGTAAAAAAATACAACTTAAAATCAATAATAAGATTACAAAACCCTTTAAAGCGAGTAATAAGGCTTTCGATGCCATGAGTGACTATAAATGGACTTTTCTTGTCAATCGATCACTTTCACTTCACGTTTCCCAAGGCAAACATTTAATTACAATATGTTTCAATGAAAAATGTTAAAAAATTTCACTTTAAATTAATAACGAGATTATAAAACCATTTAAAGAGGGGAATAAGGCTTTCGAAAGCATGAGTGACTGCAAATGGACTTTTCTTAAAAATGGATGGCTTTCGCTTCACGTTTTTCGAGGTAAACATTCAATTACAATCTGTCTTAATGAAAAATGTAAATAAATACAAGTTAAAATCAATAATAAGATTATAAAACCCTTTAAAGCGAGTAATAAGGCTTTATAAGCCATGAGTGACTATAAATGGACTTTTCTTGTCAATCGATCACTTTCACTTCACGTTTCCCAAGGCAAACATTTTATTACAATATGTTTTAATGAAAAATATAAAAAAATTCAACTTTAAATTAATAACGAGATTATAAAACCATTTAAAGAGGGGAATAAGGCTTTCGAGGGCATGAGTGACTACAAATGGACTTTTCTTGACAATGGATGGCTTTCGCTTCACGTTTCCCGAGGTAAACATTCAATTACAATCTGTCTTAATGAAAAATGTAAAAAATACAACTTAAAATCAATAATAAGATTACAAAACCCTTTAAAGCGAGTAATAAGGCTTTATAAGCCATGAGTGACTATAAATGGACTTTTCTTGTCAATCGAACACTTTCACTTCACGTTTCCCAAGGCAAACATTTAATTACAATATGTTTTAATGAAAAATATAAAAAAATTCAACTTTAAATTAATAACGAGATTATAAAACCATTTATAGCGGGGAATCAGGCTTTCGAAGGCATGAGTGATTGCAAATGGACTTTTCTTGTCAATGGATGGCTTTCGCTTCACGTTGCTCGAGGTAAACATTCAATTACAATCTGTCTTAATGAAAAATGTAAAAAAATACAAGTTAAAATCAATAATAAGATTACAAAACCCTTTAAAGCGAGTAATAAGGCTTTATAAGCAATTAGTGACTATAAATGGACTTTTTTTGTCAATCGATCACTTTCACTTCACGTTTCCCAAGGCAAACATTCCACTTTAATCTGTTTTAAAGAAAAATGTAAAAAAATTCAACTTTAAATTAATAACGTGATCATAAAACCATTTAAAGAGGGGAATAAGGCTTTCCAAGGCATGAGTGACTGCAAATGGACTTTTCTTGTCAATGGATGGCTTTCGCTTCACGTTTCTCGAGGTAAATATTCAATTACAATCTGTCTTAATCAAAAATGTAAAAAAAAAAACTTAAAATCAATAATAAGATTATAAAACCCTTTAAAGCGAGTAATAAGGCTTTAGAAGCCATGAGTGACTATAAATGGACTTTTGTTCTCAATCGATCACTTTCACCTCACGTTTCTCAAGGTAAACAGTCAATTTTAATATGTTTTAATGAAAAATGTAAAAAAATTCAATTCAAAACGAATAACGAGATCGTAAAACCATTTAAAGAGGGGAATAAGGCTTTCGAAGGCATGAGCGACTGCAAATGGACTTTTCTTGTCAATGGATGGCTTTCGCTTCACATTTCTCGAGGTAAACATTCAATTACAATCTGTCTTAATGAAAAATATAAAAAAATACAACTTAAAATCAACAATAAGATTACAAAACCCTTTAAAGGGAGTAATAAGGCTTTATAAGCCATGAGTGACTATAAATAGACTTTTTTTGTCAATCGATCACTTTCACTTCATGTTTCCCAAGGCAAACATTTTATTACAATATGTTTTAATGGAAAATGTTAAAAAATTCAACTTTAAATTAATAACGAGATTATAAAACCATTAAAAGAGGGGAATAAGGCTTTCGAAGGCATGAGTGACTGCAAATGGACTTTTCTTGGCAATGGATGGGTTTCGCTTCATGTTTCCCGAGGTAAACATTCAATTACAATCTGTCTTAATGAAAAATGTAAAGAAATAAGAGTTAAAATCAATAATAAGATTATAAAACCCTTTGAGGCGAGTAATAATGCTTTTGAAGCTATGAGTGACTATAAATGAACTTATTTTGTCAATGGATGGCTTTCGCTTCATGTTTCCCAAGGCAAACATTTAATTACAATATGTTTTAATGAAAAATGTAAAAAAATTCAACTTTAAATTAATAACGAGATTATAAAACCATTTAAAGAGGGGAATAAGGCTTTCGAAGGCATGAGTGACTGCAAATGGACTTTTCCTGTCAATGGATGGCTTTCTCTTCACGTTTCTCGAGGTAAACATTCAATTACAATCAGTCTTAATGAAAAATGTAAAAAAGTACAAGTTAAAATCAATAATAAGATTACAAAACCCTTTAAAGCGAGTAATAAGGCTTTATAAGCCATGAGTGACTATAAATGGACTTTTCTTGTCAATCGATCACTTTCACTTCACATTTCCCAAGGCAAACATTCTATTTTAATTTGTTTTAATGAAAAATTTAAAAAACTTCAACTTTAAATTAATAACGAGATCATAAAACCATTTAAAGAGCGAAATAAGGCTTTTGATGGCATGAGTGACTGCAAATGGACTTTTCTTGTCAATGGATGGCTTTCGCTTCACGTTTCCCGAGGTAAACATTCAATTACAATCTGTCTTAATGAAAAATGTAAAAAAATACAACTTAAAATCAATAATAAGATTATAAAACCCTTTAAGGCGAGTAATAAGGCTTTCGAAGCCATGAGTGACTATAAATGAACTTATTTTGTCAGTGGATGGCTTTCGCTTCATGTTTCCCAAGGCAAACATTTACTTACAATATGTTTTAATGAAAAATGTAAAGGAATTCAACTTTAAATTAATAACGAGATTATAAAACCATTTAAAGTGGGGAATAAGGCTTTCAAAGGCATGAGTGACTGCAAATGGACTTTTCTTGACAATGGATGGCTCTCGCTTCACGTTTCTCGAGGTAAACATTCAATTACAATCTGTCTTAATGAAAAATGTAAACAAATACAACTTAAAATCAACAATATGATTATAAAACCCTTTAAAGCGAGTAATAAGGCTTTAGATGCCATGGTGACTATAAATGGACTTTTCTTGTCAATCGATCACTTTCACTTCATGTTTCCCAAGGCAAACATTTAATTACAATATGTTTTATTGAAAAACATAAAAAAATTCAACTTTAAATTAATAACGAGATTATAAAACCATTTATAGAGGGGAATAAGGCTTGCGAAGGCATAGGTGATTGCAAATGGACTTTTCTGGTCAATGGATGGCTTTCGCTTCACGTTTCTCGAGGTAAACATTCAATTACAATCTTCCTTAATGAAAAATGTAAAAAAATACAAGTTAAAATCAATAATAAGATTACAAAACCCTTTAAAGCGTGTAATAAGGCTTTATAAGCCATGAGTGACTATAATTGGGCTTTTCTTGTCAATCGATCACTTTCACTTCACGTTTCCCAAGGCAAACATTCCACTTTAATCTGTTTTAATGAAAAATGTAAAAAAATTCAACTTTAAATTAATAACCAGATCATAAAACCATTTATAGAGGGGAATAAGGCTTGCGAAGGCATGAGTGATTGCAAATGGACTTTTCTTGACAATGGATGACTTTCGCTTCACGTTTCCCGAGGTAAACATTCAATTACAATCTGTCTTAATGAAAAATGTAACCAAATACAACTTAAAATTAATAATAAGATTAGAAAACCCTTTAAAGCGAGTAATAAGGCTTTAGATGCCATGAGTGACTATAAATGGACTTTTCTTGTCAATCGATCACTTTCACTTCACGTTTCCCAAGGCAAACATTTAATTACAATATGTTTTATTGAAAAATATAAACAAATTCAACTTTAAATTGATAACGAGATTATGAAACCATTTATAGAGGGGAATAAGGCTTGCGAAGGCATGAGTGATTGCAAATGGACTTTTCTTGTCAATGGATGGCTTTCGCTTCACGTTTCTCGAGGTCAACATTCAATTACAATCTTCCTTAATGAAAAATGTAAAAAAATACAAGTTAAAATCAATAATAAGATTACAAAACCCTTTAAAGCGTGTAATAAGGCTTTATAAGCCATGAGTGACTATAAATGGGCTTTTCTTGTCAATCGATCACTTTCACTTCACGTTTCCCAAGGCAAACATTCCACTTTAATCTGTTTTAACGAAAAATGTAAAAAAATTCAACTTTAAATTAATAACGAGATCATAAAACCATTTAAAGAGGGGAATAAGGCTTTCGAAGGCATAAGTGACTGCAAATGGACTTTTCTTGTCAATGGATGGCTTTCGCTTCACGTTTCTCGAGGTAAACATTCAATTACAATCTGTCTTAATCAAAAATGTAAAAAAATACAACTTAAAATCAATAATAAGATTATAAAACCCTTTAAAGAGAGTAATAAGGCTTTAGATGCAATGAGCGACTATAAATGGACTTTTCTTGTCAATCGATCACTTTCACTTCACGTTTCCCAAGGCAAACATTTTATTACAATATGTTTTAATGAAAAATATTAAAAAATTCAACTTTAAATTAATAACGAGATTATAAAACCATTAAAAGAGGGGAATAAGGCTTTCGAAGGCATGAGTGACTGCAAATGGACTTTTCTTGGCAATGGATGGCTTTCGCTTCATGTTTCCCGAGGTAAACATTCAATTACAATCTGTCTTAATGAAAAATGTAAAGAAATACAAGATAAAATCAATAATAAGATTATAAAACCCTTTGAGGCGAGTAATAATGCTTTTGAAGCTATGAGTGACTATAAATGAACTTATTTTGTCAATGGATGGCTTTCGCTTCATGTTTCCCAAGGCAAACATTTAATTACAATATGTTTTAATGAAAAATGTAAAAAAATTCAACTTTAAATTAATAATGAGATTATAAAACCATTTAAAGAGGGGAATAAGGCTTTCGAAGGCATGAGTGACTGCAAATGGACTTTTCCTGTCAATGGATGGCTTTCTCTTCACGTTTCTCGAGGTAAACATTCAATTACAATCAGTCTTAATGAAAAATGTAAAAAAGTACAAGTTAAAATCAATAATAAGATTACAACACCCTTTAAAGCGAGTAATAAGGCTTTATAAGCCATGAGTGACTATAAATGGACTTTTCTTGTCAATCGATCACTTTCACTTCACATTTCCCAAGGCAAACATTCCATTTTAATTTGTTTTAATGAAAAATTTAAAAAACTTCAACTTTAAATTAATAACGAGATCATAAAACCATTTAAAGAGCGAAATAAGGCTTTTGATGGCATGAGTGACTGCAAATGGACTTTTCTTGTCAATGGATGGCTTTCGCTTCACGTTTCCCGAGGTAAACATTCAATTACAATCTGTCTTAATGAAAAATGTAAAAAAATACAACTTAAAATCAATAATAAGATTATAAAACCCTTTAAGGCGAGTAATAAGGCTTTTGAAGCCATGAGTGACTATAAAAGAACTTATTTTGTCAATGGATGGCTTTCGCTTCATGTTTCCCAAGGCAAACATTTAATTACAATATGTTTTAATGAAAAATGTAAAAAAATTCAACTTTAAATTAATAACGAGATTATAAAACCATTTAAAGAGGGGAATAAGGCTTTCGAGGGCATGAGTGACTGCAAATGGACTTTTCTTGAAAATGGATGGCTTTCGCTTCACGTTTCCCGAGGTAAACATTCAATTACAATCTGTCTTAATGAAAAATGTAAACAAATACAACTTAAAATCAATAATAAGATTAGAAAACCTTTTAAAGCGAGTAATAAGGCTTTAGATGCCATGGTGACTATAAATGGACTTTTCTTGTCAATCGATCACTTTCACTTCACGTTTCCCAAGGCAAACATTTAATTACAATATGTTTTATTGAAAAATAAAAAAAATTCAACTTTAAATTAATAACGAGATTATAAAACCATTTATAGAGGGGAATAAGGCTTGCGAAGGCATAGGTGATTGCAAATGGAGTTTTCTTGTCAATGGATGGCTTTCGCTTCACGTTTCTCGAGGTAAACATTCAATTACAATCTTCCTTAATGAAAAATGTAAAAAAATACAAGTTAAAATCAATAATAAGATTACAAAACCCTTTAAAGCGTGTAATAAGGCTTTATAAGCCATGAGTGACTATAAATGGGCTTTTCTTGTCAATCGATCACTTTCACTTCACGTTTCCCAAGGAAAACATTCCACTTTAATCTGTTTTAATGAAAAATGTAAAAAAATTCAACTTTAAATTAATAACGAGATCATAAAACCATTTATAGAGGGGAATAAGGCTTGCGAAGGCATGAGTGATTGCAAATGGACTTTTCTTGTCAATGGATGGCTTTCGCTTCACGTTTCTCGAGGTAAACATTCAATTACAATCTTCCTTAATGAAAAATGAAAAAAAATACAAGTTAAAATCAATAATAAGATTACAAAACCCTTTAAAGCGAGTAATAAGGCTTTATAAGCCATGAGTGACTATAAATGCACTTTTCTTGTCAATCGATCACTTTCACTTCACATTTCCCAAGGCAAACATACCATTTTAATTTGTTTTAATGAAAAATTTAAAAAACTTCAACTTTAAATTAATAACGAGATCATAAAACCATTTAAAGAGGGGAATAAGGCTCTCGAAGGCATGAGTGACTGCAAATGGATTTTTCTTGTCAATGGATGGCTTTCGCTTCATGTTTCCTGAGATAAACATTCAATTACAATCTGTCTTAACGAAAAATCTAAAATAATACAACTTAAAATCAATAATAAGATTATAAAACCCTTTAAAGCGAGTAATAAGGCTTTAGATGCCATGAGTGACTATAAATGGACTTTTCTTGTCAATCGATCACTTTCACTTCACGTTTCCCAAGGAAAACATTTAATTACAATATGTTTCAATGAAAAATGTTAAAAAATTCAACTTTAAATTAATAACGAGATTATAAAACCATTTAAAGAGGGGAATAAGGCTTTCGAAAGCATGAGTGACTACAAATGGACTTTTCTTGACAATGGATGGCTTTCGCTTCACGTTTTCCGAGGTAAACATTCAATTACAATCTGTCTTAATAAAAAATGTAAAAAAATACAACTTAAAATCAATAATAAGATTATAAAACCCTTTAAGGCGAGTAATAAGGCTTTTGAAGCCATGAGTGACTATAAAAGAACTTATTTTGTCAATGGATGGCTTTCGCTTCATGTTTCCCAAGGCAAACATTTAATTACAATATGTTTTAATGAAAAATGTAAAAAAATTCAACTTTAAATTAATAACGAGATTATAAAACCATTTAAAGAGGGGAATAAGGCTTTCGAGGGCATGAGTGACTGCAAATGGACTTTTCTTGACAATGGATGGCTTTCGCTTCACGTTTCCCGAGGTAAACATTCAATTACAATCTGTCTTAATGAAAAATGTAAACAAATACAACTTAAAATCAATAATAAGATTAGAAAACCTTTTAAAGCGAGTAATAAGGCTTTAGATGCCATGGTGACTATAAATGGACTTTTCTTGTCAATCGATCACTTTCACTTCACGTTTCCCAAGGCAAACATTTAATTACAATATGTTTTATTGAAAAATATAAAAAAATTCAACTTTAAATTAATAACGAGATTATAAAACCATTTATAGAGGGGAATAAGGCTTGCGAAGGCATAGGTGATTGCAAATGGAGTTTTCTTGTCAATGGATGGCTTTCGCTTCACGTTTCTCGAGGTAAACATTCAATTACAATCTTCCTTAATGAAAAATGTAAAAAAATACAAGTTAAAATCAATAATAAGATTACAAAACCCTTTAAAGCGTGTAATAAGGCTTTATAAGCCATGAGTGACTATAAATGGGCTTTTCTTGTCAATCGATCACTTTCACTTCACGTTTCCCAAGGAAAACATTCCACTTTAATCTGTTTTAATGAAAAATGTAAAAAAATTCAACTTTAAATTAATAACGAGATCATAAAACCATTTATAGAGGGGAATAAGGCTTGCGAAGGCATGAGTGATTGCAAATGGACTTTTCTTGTCAATGGATGGCTTTCGCTTCACGTTTCTCGAGGTAAACATTCAATTACAATCTTCCTTAATGAAAAATGTAAAAAAATACAAGTTAAAATCAATAATAAGATTACAAAACCCTTTAAAGCGAGTAATAAGGCTTTATAAGCCATGAGTGACTATAAATGGACTTTTCTTGTCAATCGATCACTTTCACTTCACATTTCCCAAGGCAAACATACCATTTTAATTTGTTTTAATGAAAAATTTAAAAAACTTCAACTTTAAATTAATAACGAGATCATAAAACCATTTAAAGAGGGGAATAAGGCTCTCGAAGGCATGAGTGACTGCAAATGGATTTTTCTTGTCAATGGATGGCTTTCGCTTCATGTTTCCTGAGATAAACATTCAATTACAATCTGTCTTAACGAAAAATCTAAAATAATACAACTTAAAATCAATAATAAGATTATAAAACCCTTTAAAGCGAGTAATAAGGCTTTAGATGCCATGAGTGACTATAAATGGACTTTTCTTGTCAATCGATCACTTTCACTTCACGTTTCCCAAGGAAAACATTTAATTACAATATGTTTCAATGAAAAATGTTAAAAAATTCAACTTTAAATTAATAACGAGATTATAAAACCATTTAAAGAGGGGAATAAGGCTTTCGAAAGCATGAGTGACTACAAATGGACTTTTCTTGACAATGGATGGCTTTCGCTTCACGTTTTCCGAGGTAAACATTCAATTACAATCTGTCTTAATAAAAAATGTAAAAAAATACAACTTAAAATCAATAATAAGATTATAAAACCCTTTAAGGCGAGTAATAAGGCTTTTGAAGCCATGAGTGACTATAAAAGAACTTATTTTGTCAATGGATGGCTTTCGCTTCATGTTTCCCAAGGCAAACATTTAATTACAATATGTTTTAATGAAAAATGTAAAAAAATTCAACTTTAAATTAATAACGAGATTATAAAACCATTTAAAGAGGGGAATAAGGCTTTCGAGGGCATGAGTGACTGCAAATGGACTTTTCTTGACAATGGATGGCTTTCGCTTCACGTTTCCCGAGGTAAACATTCAATTACAATCTGTCTTAATGAAAAATGTAAACAAATACAACTTAAAATCAATAATAAGATTAGAAAACCTTTTAAAGCGAGTAATAAGGCTTTAGATGCCATGGTGACTATAAATGGACTTTTCTTGTCAATCGATCACTTTCACTTCACGTTTCCCAAGGCAAACATTTAATTACAATATGTTTTATTGAAAAATATAAAAAAATTCAACTTTAAATTAATAACGAGATTATAAAACCATTTATAGAGGGGAATAAGGCTTGCGAAGGCATAGGTGATTGCAAATGGAGTTTTCTTGTCAATGGATGGCTTTCGCTTCACGTTTCTCGAGGTAAACATTCAATTACAATCTTCCTTAATGAAAAATGTAAAAAAATACAAGTTAAAATCAATAATAAGATTACAAAACCCTTTAAAGCGTGTAATAAGGCTTTATAAGCCATGAGTGACTATAAATGGGCTTTTCTTGTCAATCGATCACTTTCACTTCACGTTTCCCAAGGAAAACATTCCACTTTAATCTGTTTTAATGAAAAATGTAAAAAAATTCAACTTTAAATTAATAACGAGATCATAAAACCATTTATAGAGGGGAATAAGGCTTGCGAAGGCATGAGTGATTGCAAATGGACTTTTCTTGTCAATGGATGGCTTTCGCTTCACGTTTCTCGAGGTAAACATTCAATTACAATCTTCCTTAATGAAAAATGTAAAAAAATACAAGTTAAAATCAATAATAAGATTACAAAACCCTTTAAAGCGAGTAATAAGGCTTTATAAGCCATGAGTGACTATAAATGGACTTTTCTTGTCAATCGATCACTTTCACTTCACATTTCCCAAGGCAAACATACCATTTTAATTTGTTTTAATGAAAAATTTAAAAAACTTCAACTTTAAATTAATAACGAGATCATAAAACCATTTAAAGAGGGGAATAAGGCTCTCGAAGGCATGAGTGACTGCAAATGGATTTTTCTTGTCAATGGATGGCTTTCGCTTCATGTTTCCTGAGATAAACATTCAATTACAATCTGTCTTAACGAAAAATCTAAAATAATACAACTTAAAATCAATAATAAGATTATAAAACCCTTTAAAGCGAGTAATAAGGCTTTAGATGCCATGAGTGACTATAAATGGACTTTTCTTGTCAATCGATCACTTTCACTTCACGTTTCCCAAGGAAAACATTTAATTACAATATGTTTCAATGAAAAATGTTAAAAAATTCAACTTTAAATTAATAACGAGATTATAAAACCATTTAAAGAGGGGAATAAGGCTTTCGAAAGCATGAGTGACTACAAATGGACTTTTCTTGACAATGGATGGCTTTCGCTTCACGTTTTCCGAGGTAAACATTCAATTACAATCTGTCTTAATAAAAAATGTAAAAAAATACAACTTAAAATCAATAATAAGATTATAAAACCCTTTAAGGCGAGTAATAAGGCTTTTGAAGCCATGAGTGACTATAAAAGAACTTATTTTGTCAATGGATGGCTTTCGCTTCATGTTTCCCAAGGCAAACATTTAATTACAATATGTTTTAATGAAAAATGTAAAAAAATTCAACTTTAAATTAATAACGAGATTATAAAACCATTTAAAGAGGGGAATAAGGCTTTCGAGGGCATGAGTGACTGCAAATGGACTTTTCTTGACAATGGATGGCTTTCGCTTCACGTTTCCCGAGGTAAACATTCAATTACAATCTGTCTTAATGAAAAATGTAAACAAATACAACTTAAAATCAATAATAAGATTAGAAAACCTTTTAAAGCGAGTAATAAGGCTTTAGATGCCATGGTGACTATAAATGGACTTTTCTTGTCAATCGATCACTTTCACTTCACGTTTCCCAAGGCAAACATTTAATTACAATATGTTTTATTGAAAAATATAAAAAAATTCAACTTTAAATTAATAACGAGATTATAAAACCATTTATAGAGGGGAATAAGGCTTGCGAAGGCATAGGTGATTGCAAATGGAGTTTTCTTGTCAATGGATGGCTTTCGCTTCACGTTTCTCGAGGTAAACATTCAATTACAATCTTCCTTAATGAAAAATGTAAAAAAATACAAGTTAAAATCAATAATAAGATTACAAAACCCTTTAAAGCGTGTAATAAGGCTTTATAAGCCATGAGTGACTATAAATGGGCTTTTCTTGTCAATCGATCACTTTCACTTCACGTTTCCCAAGGAAAACATTCCACTTTAATCTGTTTTAATGAAAAATGTAAAAAAATTCAACTTTAAATTAATAACGAGATCATAAAACCATTTATAGAGGGGAATAAGGCTTGCGAAGGCATGAGTGATTGCAAATGGACTTTTCTTGTCAATGGATGGCTTTCGCTTCACGTTTCTCGAGGTAAACATTCAATTACAATCTTCCTTAATGAAAAATGTAAAAAAATACAAGTTAAAATCAATAATAAGATTACAAAACCCTTTAAAGCGAGTAATAAGGCTTTATAAGCCATGAGTGACTATAAATGGACTTTTCTTGTCAATCGATCACTTTCACTTCACATTTCCCAAGGCAAACATACCATTTTAATTTGTTTTAATGAAAAATTTAAAAAACTTCAACTTTAAATTAATAACGAGATCATAAAACCATTTAAAGAGGGGAATAAGGCTCTCGAAGGCATGAGTGACTGCAAATGGATTTTTCTTGTCAATGGATGGCTTTCGCTTCATGTTTCCTGAGATAAACATTCAATTACAATCTGTCTTAACGAAAAATCTAAAATAATACAACTTAAAATCAATAATAAGATTATAAAACCCTTTAAAGCGAGTAATAAGGCTTTAGATGCCATGAGTGACTATAAATGGACTTTTCTTGTCAATCGATCACTTTCACTTCACGTTTCCCAAGGAAAACATTTAATTACAATATGTTTCAATGAAAAATGTTAAAAAATTCAACTTTAAATTAATAACGAGATTATAAAACCATTTAAAGAGGGGAATAAGGCTTTCGAAAGCATGAGTGACTACAAATGGACTTTTCTTGACAATGGATGGCTTTCGCTTCACGTTTTCCGAGGTAAACATTCAATTACAATCTGTCTTAATAAAAAATGTAAAAAAATACAACTTAAAATCAATAATAAGATTATAAAACCCTTTAAGGCGAGTAATAAGGCTTTTGAAGCCATGAGTGACTATAAAAGAACTTATTTTGTCAATGGATGGCTTTCGCTTCATGTTTCCCAAGGCAAACATTTAATTACAATATGTTTTAATGAAAAATGTAAAAAAATTCAACTTTAAATTAATAACGAGATTATAAAACCATTTAAAGAGGGGAATAAGGCTTTCGAGGGCATGAGTGACTGCAAATGGACTTTTCTTGACAATGGATGGCTTTCGCTTCACGTTTCCCGAGGTAAACATTCAATTACAATCTGTCTTAATGAAAAATGTAAACAAATACAACTTAAAATCAATAATAAGATTAGAAAACCTTTTAAAGCGAGTAATAAGGCTTTAGATGCCATGGTGACTATAAATGGACTTTTCTTGTCAATCGATCACTTTCACTTCACGTTTCCCAAGGCAAACATTTAATTACAATATGTTTTATTGAAAAATATAAAAAAATTCAACTTTAAATTAATAACGAGATTATAAAACCATTTATAGAGGGGAATAAGGCTTGCGAAGGCATAGGTGATTGCAAATGGAGTTTTCTTGTCAATGGATGGCTTTCGCTTCACGTTTCTCGAGGTAAACATTCAATTACAATCTTCCTTAATGAAAAATGTAAAAAAATACAAGTTAAAATCAATAATAAGATTACAAAACCCTTTAAAGCGTGTAATAAGGCTTTATAAGCCATGAGTGACTATAAATGGGCTTTTCTTGTCAATCGATCACTTTCACTTCACGTTTCCCAAGGAAAACATTCCACTTTAATCTGTTTTAATGAAAAATGTAAAAAAATTCAACTTTAAATTAATAACGAGATCATAAAACCATTTATAGAGGGGAATAAGGCTTGCGAAGGCATGAGTGATTGCAAATGGACTTTTCTTGTCAATGGATGGCTTTCGCTTCACGTTTCTCGAGGTAAACATTCAATTACAATCTTCCTTAATGAAAAATGTAAAAAAATACAAGTTAAAATCAATAATAAGATTACAAAACCCTTTAAAGCGAGTAATAAGGCTTTATAAGCCATGAGTGACTATAAATGGACTTTTCTTGTCAATCGATCACTTTCACTTCACATTTCCCAAGGCAAACATACCATTTTAATTTGTTTTAATGAAAAATTTAAAAAACTTCAACTTTAAATTAATAACGAGATCATAAAACCATTTAAAGAGGGGAATAAGGCTCTCGAAGGCATGAGTGACTGCAAATGGATTTTTCTTGTCATTGGATGGCTTTCGCTTCATGTTTCCTGAGATAAACATTCAATTACAATCTGTCTTAACGAAAAATCTAAAATAATACAACTTAAAATCAATAATAAGATTATAAAACCCTTTAAAGCGAGTAATAAGGCTTTAGATGCCATGAGTGACTATAAATGGACTTTTCTTGTCAATCGATCACTTTCACTTCATGTTTCCCAAGGAAAACATTTAATTACAATATGTTTCAATGAAAAATGTTAAAAAATTCAACTTTAAATTAATAACGAGATTATAAAACCATTTAAAGAGGGGAATAAGGCTTTCGAAAGCATGAGTGACTACAAATGGACTTTTCTTGACAATGGATGGCTTTCGCTTCACGTTTTCCGAGGTAAACATTCAATTACAATCTGTCTTAATAAAAAATGTAAAAAAATACAACTTAAAATCAATAATAAGATTATAAAACCCTTTATGGCGAGTAATAAGGCTTTTGAAGCCATGAGTGACTATAAAAGAACTTATTTTGTCAATGGATGGCTTTCGCTTCATGTTTCCCAAGGCAAACATTTAATTACAATATGTTTTAATGAAAAATGTAAAAAAATTCAACTTTAAATTAATAACGAGATTATAAAACCATTTAAAGAGGGGAATAAGGCTTTCGAGGGCATGAGTGACTGCAAATGGACTTTTCTTGACAATGGATGGCTTTCGCTTCACGTTTCCCGAGGTAAACATTCAATTACAATCTGTCTTAATGAAAAATGTAAACAAATACAACTTAAAATCAATAATAAGATTAGAAAACCTTTTAAAGCGAGTAATAAGGCTTTAGATGCCATGGTGACTATAAATGGACTTTTCTTGTCAATCGATCACTTTCACTTCACGTTTCCCAAGGCAAACATTTAATTACAATATGTTTTATTGAAAAATATAAAAAAATTCAACTTTAAATTAATAACGAGATTATAAAACCATTTATAGAGGGGAATAAGGCTTGCGAAGGCATAGGTGATTGCAAATGGAGTTTTCTTGTCAATGGATGGCTTTCGCTTCACGTTTCTCGAGGTAAACATTCAATTACAATCTTCCTTAATGAAAAATGTAAAAAAATACAAGTTAAAATCAATAATAAGATTACAAAACCCTTTAAAGCGTGTAATAAGGCTTTATAAGCCATGAGTGACTATAAATGGGCTTTTCTTGTCAATCGATCACTTTCACTTCACGTTTCCCAAGGCAAACATTCCACTTTAATCTGTTTTAATGAAAAATGTAAAAAAATTCAACTTTAAATTAATAACAAGATCATAAAACCATTTTTAGAAGGGAATAAGGCTTGCAAAGGCATGAGTGATTGCAAATGGACTTTTCTTGTCAATGGATGGCTTTCACTTCACGTTTCTCGAGGTAAACATTCAATTACAATCTTCCTTAATGAAAAATGTAAAAAAATACAAGTTAAAATCAATAATAAGATTAAAAAACCCTTTAAAGCGAGTAATAAGGCTTTATAAGCCATGAGTGACTATAAATGGACTTTTCTTGTCAATCGATCACTTTCACTTCACATTTCCCAAGGCAAACATACCATTTTAATTTGTTTTAATGAAAAATTTAAAAAACTTCAACTTTAAATTAATAACGAGATTATAAAACCATTTAAAGAGGGGAATAAGGCTTTCGAGGGCATGAGTGACTGCAAATGGACTTTTCTTGACAATGGATGACTTTCGCTTCACGTTTCCCGAGGTAAACATTCAATTACAATCTGTCTTAATGAAAAATGTAACCAAATACAACTTAAAATTAATAATAAGATTAGAAAACCCTTTAAAGCGAGTAATAAGGCTTTAGATGCCATGAGTGACTATAAATGGACTTTTCTTGTCAATCGATCACTTTCACTTCACGTTTCCCAAGGCAAACATTTAATTACAATATGTTTTATTGAAAAATATAAACAAATTCAACTTTAAATTAATAACGAGATTATAAAACCATTTATAGAGGGGAATAAGGCTTGCGAAGGCATGAGTGATTGCAAATGGACTTTTCTTGTCAATGGATGGCTTTCGCTTCACGTTTCTCGAGGTCAACATTCAATTACAATCTTCCTTAATGAAAAATGTAAAAAAATACAAGTTAAAATCAATAATAAGATTACAAAACCCTTTAAAGCGTGTAATAAGGCTTTATAAGCCATGAGTGACTATAAATGGGCTTTTCTTGTCAATCGATCACTTTCACTTCACGTTTCCCAAGGCAAACATTCCACTTTAATCTGTTTTAACGAAAAATGTAAAAAAATTCAACTTTAAATTAATAACGAGATCATAAAACCATTTAAAGAGGGGAATAAGGCTTTCGAAGGCATAAGTGACTGCAAATGGACTTTTCTTGTCAATGGATGGCTTTCGCTTCACGTTTCTCGAGCTAAACATTCAATTACAATCTGTCTTAATGAAAAATGTAAAAAAATACAACTTAAAATCAATAATAAGATTATAAAACCCTTTAAAGCGAGTAATAAGGCTCTAGATGCAATGAGCGACTATAAATGGACTTTTCTTCTCAATCGATCACTTTCACTTCACGTTTCCCAAGGCAAACATTTTATTACAATATGTTTTAATGAAAAATGTAAAAAAATTCAACTTTAAATTAATAACGAGATTATAAAACCATTAAAAGAGGGGAATAAGGCTTTCGAAGGCATGAGTGACTGCAAATGGACTTTTCTTGGCAATGGATGGGTTTCGCTTCATGTTTCCCGAGGTAAACATTCAATTACAATCTGTCTTAATGAAAAATGTAAAGAAATACAAGTTAAAATCAATAATAAGATTATAAAACCCTTTGAGGCGAGTAATAATGCTTTTGAAGCTATGAGTGACTATAAATGAACTTATTTTGTCAATGGATGGCTTTCGCTTCATGTTTCCCAAGGCAAACATTTAATTACAATATGTTTTAATGAAAAATGTAAAAAAATTCAACTTTAAATTAATAACGAGATTATAAAACCATTTAAAGAGGGGAATAAGGCTTTCGAAGGCATGAGTGACTGCAAATGGACTTTTCCTGTCAATGGATGGCTTTCTCTTCACGTTTCTCGAGGTAAACATTCAATTACAATCAGTCTTAATGAAAAATGTAAAAAAGTACAAGTTAAAATCAATAATAAGATTACAAAACCCTTTAAAGCGAGTAATAAGGCTTTATAAGCCATGAGTGACTATAAATGGACTTTTCTTGTCAATCGATCACTTTCACTTCACATTTCCCAAGGCAAACATTCCATTTTAATTTGTTTTAATGAAAAATTTAAAAAACTTCAACTTTAAATTAATAACGAGATCATAAAACCATTTAAAGAGCGAAATAAGGCTTTTGATGGCATGAGTGACTGCAAATGGACTTTTCTTGTCAATGGATGGCTTTCGCTTCACGTTTCCCGAGGTAAACATTCAATTACAATCTGTCTTAATGAAAAATGTAAAAAAATACAACTTAAAATCAATAATAAGATTATAAAACCCTTTAAGGCGAGTAATAAGGCTTTCGAAGCCATGAGTGACTATAAATGAACTTATTTTGTCAGTGGATGGCTTTCGCTTCATGTTTCCCAAGGCAAACATTTACTTACAATATGTTTTAATGAAAAATGTAAAGGAATTCAACTTTAAATTAATAACGAGATTATAAAACCATTTAAAGTGGGGAATAAGGCTTTCAAAGGCATGAGTGACTGCAAATGGACTTTTCTTGACAATGGATGGCTCTCGCTTCACGTTTCTCGAGGTAAACATTCAATTACAATCTGTCTTAATGAAAAATGTAAACAAATACAACTTAAAATCAACAATAAGATTATAAAACCCTTTAAAGCGAGTAATAAGGCTTTAGATGCCATGAGTGACAATAAATGGACTTTTCTTGTCAGTCGATCACTTTCACATCACGTTTCCCAAGGCAAGCATTTAATTAGAATCTGTTTTAATGAAAAATGTTAAAAAATTCAACTTTAAATTAATAACGAGATTATAAAACCATTTAAAGAGGGGAATAAGGCTTTCGAGGGCATGAGTGACTGCAAATGGACTTTTCTTGACAATGGATGGCTTTCGCTTCACGTTTCCCGAGGTAAACATTCAATTACAATTTGTCTTAATGAAAAATGTAAACAAATACAACTTAAAATCAATAATAAGATTAGAAAACCCTTTAAAGCGAGTAATAAGGCTTTAGATGCCATGGTGACTATAAATGGACTTTTCTTGTCAATCGATCACTTTCACTTCACGTTTCCCAAGGCAAATATTTAATTACAATATGTTTTATTGAAAAACATAAAAAAATTCAACTTTAAATTAATAACGAGATTATAAAACCATTTATAGAGGGGAATAAGGCTTGCGAAGGCATGAGTGATTGCAAATGGACTTTTCTTGTCAATGGATGGCTTTCGCTTCACGTTTCTCGAGGTAAACATTCAATTACAATCTTCCTTAATGAAAAATGTAAAAAAATACAAGTTAAAATCAATAATAAGATTACAAAACCCTTTAAAGCGTGTAATAAGGCTTTATAAGCCATGAGTGACTATAAATGGGCTTTTCTTGTCAATCGATCACTTTCACTTCACGTTTCCCAAGGCAAACATTCCACTTTAATCTGTTTTAATGAAAAATGTAAAAAAATTCAACTTTAAATTAATAACAAGATCATAAAACCATTTATAGAGGGGAATAAGGCTTGCGAAGGCATGAGTGATTGCAAATGGACTTTTCTTGTCAACGGATGGCTTTCGCTTCACGTTTCTCGAGGTCAACATTCAATTACAATCTTCCTTAATGAAAAATGTAAAAAAATACAAGTTAAAATCAATAATAAGATTACAAAACCCTTTAAAGCGAGTAATAAGGCTTTATAAGCCATGAGTGACTATAAATGGACTTTTCTTGTCAATCGATCACTTTCACTTCACATTTCCCAAGGCAAACATACCATTTTAATTTGTTTTAATGAAAAATTTAAAAAACTTCAACTTTAAATTAATAACGAGATCATAAAACCATTTAAAGAGGGGAATAAGGCTCTCGAAGGCATGAGTGACTGCAAATGGATTTTTCTTGTCAATGGATGGCTTTCGCTTCATGTTTCCTGAGATAAACATTCAATTACAATCTGTCTTAACGAAAAATCTAAAATAATACAACTTAAAATCAATAATAAGATTATAAAACCCTTTAAAGCGAGTAATAAGGCTTTAGATGCCATGAGTGACTATAAATGGACTTTTCTTGTCAATCGATCACTTTCACTTCACGTTTCCCAAGGAAAACATTTAATTACAATATGTTTCAATGAAAAATGTTAAAAAATTCAACTTTAAATTAATAACGAGATTATAAAACCATTTAAAGAGGGGAATAAGGCTTTCGAAAGCATGAGTGACTACAAATGGACTTTTCTTGACAATGGATGGCTTTCGCTTCACGTTTTCCGAGGTAAACATTCAATTACAATATGTCTTAATGAAAAATGTAAAAAAATACAACTTAAAATCAATAATAAGATTATAAAACCCTTTAAGGCGAGTAATAAGGCTTTTGAAGCCATGAGTGACTATAAAAGAACTTATTTTGTCAATGGATGGCTTTCGCTTCATGTTTCCCAAGGCAAACATTTAATTACAATATGTTTTAATGAAAAATGTAAAAAAATTCAACTTTAAATTAATAACGAGATTATAAAACCATTTAAAGAGGGGAATAAGGCTTTCGAGGGCATGAGTGACTGCAAATGGACTTTTCTTGACAATGGATGGCTTTCGCTTCACGTTTCCCGAGGTAAACATTCAATTACAATCTGTCTTAATGAAAAATGTAAACAAATACAACTTAAAATCAATAATAAGATTAGAAAACCTTTTCAAGCGAGTAATAAGGCTTTAGATGCCATGGTGACTATAAATGGACTTTTCTTGTCAATCGATCACTTTCACTTCACGTTTCCCAAGGCAAACATTTAATTACAATATGTTTTATTGAAAAATATAAAAAAATTCAACTTTAAATTAATAACGAGATTATAAAACCATTTATAGAGGGGAATAAGGCTTGCGAAGGCATAGGTGATTGCAAATGGAGTTTTCTTGTCAATGGATGGCTTTCGCTTCACGTTTCTCGAGGTAAACATTCAATTACAATCTTCCTTAATGAAAAATGTAAAAAAATACAAGTTAAAATCAATAATAAGATTACAAAACCCTTTAAAGCGTGTAATAAGGCTTTATAAGCCATGAGTGACTATAAATGGGCTTTTCTTGTCAATCGATCACTTTCACTTCACGTTTCCCAAGGAAAACATTCCACTTTAATCTGTTTTAATGAAAAATGTAAAAAAATTCAACTTTAAATTAATAACGAGATCATAAAACCATTTATAGAGGGGAATAAGGCTTGCGAAGGCATGAGTGATTGCAAATGGACTTTTCTTGTCAATGGATGGCTTTCGCTTCACGTTTCTCGAGGTAAACATTCAATTACAATCTTCCTTAATGAAAAATGTAAAAAGATACAACTTAAAATCAATAATAAGATTAGAAAATGCTTTAAAGCGAGTAATAAGGCTTTAGATGCCATGAGTGACTATAAATGGGCTTTTCTTGTCAATCGATCACTTTCACTTCACATTTCCCAAGGCAAACATACCATTTTAATTTGTTTTAATGAAAAATTTAAAAAACTTCAACTTTAAATTAATAACGAGATCATAAAACCATTTAAAGAGGGGAATAAGGCTCTCGAAGGCATGAGTGACTGCAAATGAATTTTTCTTGTCATTGGATGGCTTTCGCTTCATGTTTCCTGAGATAAACATTCAATTACAATCTGTCTTAACGAAAAATCTAAAATAATACAACTTAAAATCAATAATAAGATTATAAAACCCTTTAAAGCGAGTAATAAGGCTTTAGATGCCATGAGTGACTATAAATGGACTTTTCTTGTCAATCGATCACTTTCACTTCATGTTTCCCAAGGAAAACATTTAATTACAATATGTTTCAATGAAAAATGTTAAAAAATTCAACTTTAAATTAATAACGAGATTATAAAACCATTTAAAGAGGGGAATAAGGCTTTCGAAAGCATGAGTGACTACAAATGGACTTTTCTTGACAATGGATGGCTTTCGCTTCACGTTTTCCGAGGTAAACATTCAATTACAATCTGTCTTAATAAAAAATGTAAAAAAATACAACTTAAAATCAATAATAAGATTATAAAACCCTTTAAGGCGAGTAATAAGGCTTTTGAAGCCATGAGTGACTATAAAAGAACTTATTTTGTCAATGGATGGCTTTCGCTTCATGTTTCCCAAGGCAAACATTTAATTACAATATGTTTTAATGAAAAATGTAAAAAAATTCAACTTTAAATTAATAACGAGATTATAAAACCATTTAAAGAGGGGAATAAGGCTTTCGAGGGCATGAGTGACTGCAAATGGACTTTTCTTGACAATGGATGGCTTTCGCTTCACGTTTCCCGAGGTAAACATTCAATTACAATCTGTCTTAATGAAAAATGTAAACAAATACAACTTAAAATCAATAATAAGATTAGAAAACCTTTTAAAGCGAGTAATAAGGCTTTAGATGCCATGGTGACTATAAATGGACTTTTCTTGTCAATCGATCACTTTCACTTCACGTTTCCCAAGGCAAACATTTAATTACAATATGTTTTATTGAAAAATATAAAAAAATTCAACTTTAAATTAATAACGAGATTATAAAACCATTTATAGAGGGGAATAAGGCTTGCGAAGGCATAGGTGATTGCAAATGGAGTTTTCTTGTCAATGGATGGCTTTCGCTTCACGTTTCTCGAGGTAAACATTCAATTACAATCTTCCTTAATGAAAAATGTAAAAAAATACAAGTTAAAATCAATAATAAGATTACAAAACCCTTTAAAGCGTGTAATAAGGCTTTATAAGCCATGAGTGACTATAAATGGGCTTTTCTTGTCAATCGATCACTTTCACTTCACGTTTCCCAAGGAAAACATTCCACTTTAATCTGTTTTAACGAAAAATGTAAAAAAATTCAACTTTAAATTAATAACGAGATCATAAAACCATTTATAGAGGGGAATAAGGCTTGCGAAGGCATGAGTGATTGCAAATGGACTTTTCTTGTCAATGGATGGCTTTCGCTTCACGTTTCTCGAGGTAAACATTCAATTACAATCTTCCTTAATGAAAAATGTAAAAAAATACAAGTTAAAATCAATAATAAGATTACAAAACCCTTTAAAGCGAGTAATAAGGCTTTATAAGCCATGAGTGACTATAAATGGACTTTTCTTGTCAATCGATCACTTTCACTTCACATTTCCCAAGGCAAACATACCATTTTAATTTGTTTTAATGAAAAATTTAAAAAACTTCAACTTTAAATTAATAACGAGATCATAAAACCATTTAAAGAGGGGAATAAGGCTCTCGAAGGCATGAGTGACTGCAAATGGATTTTTCTTGTCAATGGATGGCTTTCGCTTCATGTTTCCTGAGATAAACATTCAATTACAATCTGTCTTAACGAAAAATCTAAAATAATACAACTTAAAATCAATAATAAGATTATAAAACCCTTTAAAGCGAGTAATAAGGCTTTAGATGCCATGAGTGACTATAAATGGACTTTTCTTGTCAATCGATCACTTTCACTTCACGTTTCCCAAGGAAAACATTTAATTACAATATGTTTCAATGAAAAATGTTAAAAAATTCAACTTTAAATTAATAACGAGATTATAAAACCATTTAAAGAGGGGAATAAGGCTTTCGAAAGCATGAGTGACTACAAATGGACTTTTCTTGACAATGGATGGCTTTCGCTTCACGTTTTCCGAGGTAAACATTCAATTACAATCTGTCTTAATAAAAAATGTAAAAAAATACAACTTAAAATCAATAATAAGATTATAAAACCCTTTAAGGCGAGTAATAAGGCTTTTGAAGCCATGAGTGACTATAAAAGAACTTATTTTGTCAATGGATGGCTTTCGCTTCATGTTTCCCAAGGCAAACATTTAATTACAATATGTTTTAATGAAAAATGTAAAAAAATTCAACTTTAAATTAATAACGAGATTATAAAACCATTTAAAGAGGGGAATAAGGCTTTCGAGGGCATGAGTGACTGCAAATGGACTTTTCTTGACAATGGATGGCTTTCGCTTCACGTTTCCCGAGGTAAACATTCAATTACAATCTGTCTTAATGAAAAATGTAAACAAATACAACTTAAAATCAATAATAAGATTAGAAAACCTTTTAAAGCGAGTAATAAGGCTTTAGATGCCATGGTGACTATAAATGGACTTTTCTTGTCAATCGATCACTTTCACTTCACGTTTCCCAAGGCAAACATTTAATTACAATATGTTTTATTGAAAAATATAAAAAAATTCAACTTTAAATTAATAACGAGATTATAAAACCATTTATAGAGGGGAATAAGGCTTGCGAAGGCATAGGTGATTGCAAATGGAGTTTTCTTGTCAATGGATGGCTTTCGCTTCACGTTTCTCGAGGTAAACATTCAATTACAATCTTCCTTAATGAAAAATGTAAAAAAATACAAGTTAAAATCAATAATAAGATTACAAAACCCTTTAAAGCGTGTAATAAGGCTTTATAAGCCATGAGTGACTATAAATGGGCTTTTCTTGTCAATCGATCACTTTCACTTCACGTTTCCCAAGGAAAACATTCCACTTTAATCTGTTTTAATGAAAAATGTAAAAAAATTCAACTTTAAATTAATAACGAGATCATAAAACCATTTATAGAGGGGAATAAGGCTTGCGAAGGCATGAGTGATTGCAAATGGACTTTTCTTGTCAATGGATGGCTTTCGCTTCACGTTTCTCGAGGTAAACATTCAATTACAATCTTCCTTAATGAAAAATGTAAAAAAATACAAGTTAAAATCAATAATAAGATTACAAAACCCTTTAAAGCGAGTAATAAGGCTTTATAAGCCATGAGTGACTATAAATGGACTTTTCTTGTCAATCGATCACTTTCACTTCACATTTCCCAAGGCAAACATACCATTTTAATTTGTTTTAATGAAAAATTTAAAAAACTTCAACTTTAAATTAATAACGAGATCATAAAACCATTTAAAGAGGGGAATAAGGCTCTCGAAGGCATGAGTGACTGCAAATGGATTTTTCTTGTCATTGGATGGCTTTCGCTTCATGTTTCCTGAGATAAACATTCAATTACAATCTGTCTTAACGAAAAATCTAAAATAATACAACTTAAAATCAATAATAAGATTATAAAACCCTTTAAAGCGAGTAATAAGGCTTTAGATGCCATGAGTGACTATAAATGGACTTTTCTTGTCAATCGATCACTTTCACTTCATGTTTCCCAAGGAAAACATTTAATTACAATATGTTTCAATGAAAAATGTTAAAAAATTCAACTTTAAATTAATAACGAGATTATAAAACCATTTAAAGAGGGGAATAAGGCTTTCGAAAGCATGAGTGACTACAAATGGACTTTTCTTGACAATGGATGGCTTTCGCTTCACGTTTTCCGAGGTAAACATTCAATTACAATCTGTCTTAATAAAAAATGTAAAAAAATACAACTTAAAATCAATAATAAGATTATAAAACCCTTTAAGGCGAGTAATAAGGCTTTTGAAGCCATGAGTGACTATAAAAGAACTTATTTTGTCAATGGATGGCTTTCGCTTCATGTTTCCCAAGGCAAACATTTAATTACAATATGTTTTAATGAAAAATGTAAAAAAATTCAACTTTAAATTAATAACGAGATTATAAAACCATTTAAAGAGGGGAATAAGGCTTTCGAGGGCATGAGTGACTGCAAATGGACTTTTCTTGACAATGGATGGCTTTCGCTTCACGTTTCCCGAGGTAAACATTCAATTACAATCTGTCTTAATGAAAAATGTAAACAAATACAACTTAAAATCAATAATAAGATTAGAAAACCTTTTAAAGCGAGTAATAAGGCTTTAGATGCCATGGTGACTATAAATGGACTTTTCTTGTCAATCGATCACTTTCACTTCACGTTTCCCAAGGCAAACATTTAATTACAATATGTTTTATTGAAAAATATAAAAAAATTCAACTTTAAATTAATAACGAGATTATAAAACCATTTATAGAGGGGAATAAGGCTTGCGAAGGCATAGGTGATTGCAAATGGAGTTTTCTTGTCAATGGATGGCTTTCGCTTCACGTTTCTCGAGGTAAACATTCAATTACAATCTTCCTTAATGAAAAATGTAAAAAAATACAAGTTAAAATCAATAATAAGATTACAAAACCCTTTAAAGCGTGTAATAAGGCTTTATAAGCCATGAGTGACTATAAATGGGCTTTTCTTGTCAATCGATCACTTTCACTTCACGTTTCCCAAGGCAAACATTCCACTTTAATCTGTTTTAATGAAAAATGTAAAAAAATTCAACTTTAAATTAATAACAAGATCATAAAACCATTTTTAGAAGGGAATAAGGCTTGCAAAGGCATGAGTGATTGCAAATGGACTTTTCTTGTCAATGGATGGCTTTCACTTCACGTTTCTCGAGGTAAACATTCAATTACAATCTTCCTTAATGAAAAATGTAAAAAAATACAAGTTAAAATCAATAATAAGATTAAAAAACCCTTTAAAGCGAGTAATAAGGCTTTATAAGCCATGAGTGACTATAAATGGACTTTTCTTGTCAATCGATCACTTTCACTTCACATTTCCCAAGGCAAACATACCATTTTAATTTGTTTTAATGAAAAATTTAAAAAACTTCAACTTTAAATTAATAACGAGATTATAAAACCATTTAAAGAGGGGAATAAGGCTTTCGAGGGCATGAGTGACTGCAAATGGACTTTTCTTGACAATGGATGACCTTCGCTTCACGTTTCCCGAGGTAAACATTCAATTACAATCTGTCTTAATGAAAAATGTAACCAAATACAACTTAAAATTAATAATAAGATTAGAAAACCCTTTAAAGCGAGTAATAAGGCTTTAGATGCCATGAGTGACTATAAATGGACTTTTCTTGTCAATCGATCACTTTCACTTCACGTTTCCCAAGGCAAACATTTAATTACAATATAATTTATTGAAAAATATAAACAAATTCAACTTTAAATTAATAACGAGATTATAAAACCATTTATAGAGGGGAATAAGGCTTGCGAAGGCATGAGTGATTGCAAATGGACTTTTCTTGTCAATGGATGGCTTTCACTTCACGTTTCTCGAGGTCAACATTCAATTACAATCTTCCTTAATGAAAAATGTAAAAAAATACAAGTTAAAATCAATAATAAGATTACAAAACCCTTTAAAGCGTGTAATAAGGCTTTATAAGCCATGAGTGACTATAAATGGGCTTTTCTTGTCAATCGATCACTTTCACTTCACGTTTCCCAAGGCAAACATTCCACTTTAATCTGTTTTAACGAAAAATGTAAAAAAATTCAACTTTAAATTAATAACGAGATCATAAAACCATTTAAAGAGGGGAATAAGGCTTTCGAAGGCATAAGTGACTGCAAATGGACTTTTCTTGTCAATGGATGGCTTTCGCTTCACGTTTCTCGAGCTAAACATTCAATTACAATCTGTCTTAATGAAAAATGTAAAAAAATACAACTTAAAATCAATAATAAGATTATAAAACCCTTTAAAGCGAGTAATAAGGCTTTAGATGCAATGAGCGACTATAAATGGACTTTTCTTCTCAATCGATCACTTTCACTTCACGTTTCCCAAGGCAAACATTTTATTACAATATGTTTTAATGAAAAATGTAAAAAAATTCAACTTTAAATTAATAACGAGATTATAAAACCATTAAAAGAGGGGAATAAGGCTTTCGAAGGCATGAGTGACTGCAAATGGACTTTTCTTGGCAATGGATGGGTTTCGCTTCATGTTTCCCGAGGTAAACATTCAATTACAATCTGTCTTAATGAAAAATGTAAAGAAATACAAGTTAAAATCAATAATAAGATTATAAAACCCTTTGAGGCGAGTAATAATGCTTTTGAAGCTATGAGTGACTATAAATGAACTTATTTTGTCAATGGATGGCTTTCGCTTCATGTTTCCCAAGGCAAACATTTAATTACAATATGTTTTAATGAAAAATGTAAAAAAATTCAACTTTAAATTAATAACGAGATTATAAAACCATTTAAAGAGGGGAATAAGGCTTTCGAAGGCATGAGTGACTGCAAATGGACTTTTCCTGTCAATGGATGGCTTTCTCTTCACGTTTCTCGAGGTAAACATTCAATTACAATCAGTCTTAATGAAAAATGTAAAAAAGTACAAGTTAAAATCAATAATAAGATTACAAAACCCTTTAAAGCGAGTAATAAGGCTTTATAAGCCATGAGTGACTATAAATGGACTTTTCTTGTCAATCGATCACTTTCACTTCACATTTCCCAAGGCAAACATTCCATTTTAATTTGTTTTAATGAAAAATTTAAAAAACTTCAACTTTAAATTAATAACGAGATCATAAAACCATTTAAAGAGCGAAATAAGGCTTTTGATGGCATGAGTGACTGCAAATGGACTTTTCTTGTCAATGGATGGCTTTCGCTTCACGTTTCCCGAGGTAAACATTCAATTACAATCTGTCTTAATGAAAAATGTAAAAAAATACAACTTAAAATCAATAATAAGATTATAAAACCCTTTAAGGCGAGTAATAAGGCTTTCGAAGCCATGAGTGACTATAAATGAACTTATTTTGTCAGTGGATGGCTTTCGCTTCATGTTTCCCAAGGCAAACATTTACTTACAATATGTTTTAATGAAAAATGTAAAGGAATTCAACTTTAAATTAATAACGAGATTATAAAACCATTTAAAGTGGGGAATAAGGCTTTCAAAGGCATGAGTGACTGCAAATGGACTTTTCTTGACAATGGATGGCTCTCGCTTCACGTTTCTCGAGGTAAACATTCAATTACAATCTGTCTTAATGAAAAATGTAAACAAATACAACTTAAAATCAACAATAAGATTATAAAACCCTTTAAAGCGAGTAATAAGGCTTTAGATGCCATGAGTGACTATAAATGGACTTTTCTTGTCAGTCGATCACTTTCACATCACGTTTCCCAAGGCAAGCATTTAATTAGAATCTGTTTTAATGAAAAATGTTAAAAAATTCAACTTTAAATTAATAACGAGATTATAAAACCATTTAAAGAGGGGAATAAGGCTTTCGAGGGCATGAGTGACTGCAAATGGGCTTTTCTTGACAATGGATGGCTTTCGCTTCACGTTTCCCGAGGTAAACATTCAATTACAATTTGTCTTAATGAAAAATGTAAACAAATACAACTTAAAATCAATAATAAGATTAGAAAACCCTTTAAAGCGAGTAATAAGGCTTTAGATGCCATGGTGACTATAAATGGACTTTTCTTGTCAATCGATCACTTTCACTTCACGTTTCCCAAGGAAAACATTCCACTTTAATCTGTTTTAATGAAAAATATAAAAAAATTCAACTTTAAATTAATAACGAGATCATAAAACCATTTATAGAGGGGAATAAGGCTTGCGAAGGCATGAGTGATTGCAAATGGACTTTTCTTGTCAATGGATGGCTTTCGCTTCACGTTTCTCGAGGTAAACATTCAATTACAATCTTCCTTAATGAAAAATGTAAAAAAATACAAGTTAAAATCAATAATAAGATTACAAAACCCTTTAAAGCGTGTAATAAGGCTTTATAAGCCATAAGTGACTATAAATGGGCTTTTCTTGTCAATCGATCACTTTCACTTCACGTTTCACAAGGCAAACATTCCACTTTAATCTGTTTTAATGAAAAATGTAAAAAAATTCAACTTTAAATTAATAACCAGATCATAAAACCATTTATAGAGGGGAATAAGGCTTGCGAAGGCATGAGTGATTGCAAATGGACTTTTCTTGTCAACGGATGGCTTTCCTTCACGTTTCTCGAGGTCAACATTCAATTACAATCTTCCATAATGAAAAATGTAAAAAAATACAAGTTAAAATCAATAATAAGATTACAAAACCCTTTAAAGCGAGTAATAAGGCTTTATAAGCCATGAGTGACTATAAATGGACTTTTCTTGTCAATCGATCACTTTCACTTCACATTTCCCAAGGCAAACATACCATTTTAATTTGTTTTAATGAAAAATTTAAAAAACTTCAACTTTAAATTAATAACGAGATCATAAAACCATTTAAAGAGGGGAATAAGGCTCTCGAAGGCATGAGTGACTGCAAATGGATTTTTCTTGTCAATGGATGGCTTTCGCTTCATGTTTCCTGAGATAAACATTCAATTACAATCTGTCTTAACGAAAAATCTAAAATAATACAACTTAAAATCAATAATAAGATTATAAAACCCTTTAAAGCGAGTAATAAGGCTTTAGATGCCATGAGTGACTATAAATGGACTTTTCTTGTCAATCGATCACTTTCACTTCACGTTTCCCAAGGAAAACATTTAATTACATTATGTTTCAATGAAAAATGTTAAAAAATTCAACTTTAAATTAATAACGAGATTATAAAACCATTTAAAGAGGGGAATAAGGCTTTCGAAAGCATGAGTGACTACAAATGGACTTTTCTTGACAATGGATGGCTTTGGCTTCACGTTTTTCGAGGTAAACATTCAATTACAATATGTCTTAATGAAAAATGTAAAAAAATACAACTTAAAATCGATAATAAGATTATAAAACCCTTTAAGGCGAGTAATAAGGCTTTTGAAGCCATGAGTGACTATAAAAGAACTTATTTTGTCAATGGATGGCTTTCGCTTCATGTTTCCCAAGGCAAACATTTAATTACAATATGTTTTAATGAAAAATGTAAAAAAATTCAACTTTAAATTAATAACGAGATTATAAAACCATTTAAAGAGGGGAATAAGGCTTTCGAGGGCATGAGTGACTGCAAATGGACTTTTCTTGACAATGGATGGCTTTCGCTTCACGTTTCCCGAGGTAAACATTCAATTACAATCTGTCTTAATGAAAAATGTAAACAAATACAACTTAAAATCAATAATAAGATTAGAAAACCTTTTCAAGCGAGTAATAAGGCTTTAGATGCCATGGTGACTATAAATGGACTTTTCTTGTCAATCGATCACTTTCACTTCACGTTTCCCAAGGCAAACATTTAATTACAATATGTTTTATTGAAAAATATAAAAAAATTCAACTTTAAATTAATAACGAGATTATAAAACCATTTATAGAGGGGAATAAGGCTTGCGAAGGCATAGGTGATTGCAAATGGAGTTTTCTTGTCAATGGATGGCTTTCGCTTCACGTTTCTCGAGGTAAACATTCAATTACAATCTTCCTTAATGAAAAATGTAAAAAAATACAAGTTAAAATCAATAATAAGATTACAAAACCCTTTAAAGCGTGTAATAAGGCTTTATAAGCCATGAGTGACTATAAATGGGCTTTTCTTGTCAATCGATCACTTTCACTTCACGTTTCCCAAGGAAAACATTCCACTTTAATCTATTTTAATGAAAAATGTAAAAAAATTCAACTTTAAATTAATAACGAGATCATAAAACCATTTATAGAGGGGAATAAGGCTTGCGAAGGCATGAGTGATTGCAAATGGACTTTTCTTGTCAATGGATGGCTTTCGCTTCACGTTTCTCGAGGTAAACATTCAATTACAATCTTCCTTAATGAAAAATGTAAAAAAATACAAGTTAAAATCAATAATAAGATTACAAAACCTTTTAAAGCGAGTAATAAGGCTTTATAAGCCATGAGTGACTATAAATGGACTTTTCTTGTCAATCGATCACTTTCACTTCACATTTCCCAAGGCAAACATACCATTTTAATTTGTTTTAATGAAAAATTTAAAAAACTTCAACTTTAAATTAATAACGAGATCATAAAACCATTTAAAGAGGGGAATAAGGCTCTCGAAGGCATGAGTGACTGCAAATGGATTTTTCTTGTCAATGGATGGCTTTCGCTTCATGTTTCCTGAGATAAACATTCAATTACAATCTGTCTTAACGAAAAATCTAAAATAATACAACTTAAAATCAATAATAAGATTATAAAACCCTTTAAAGCGAGTAATAAGGCTTTAGATGCCATGAGTGACTATAAATGGACTTTTCTTGTCAATCGATCACTTTCACTTCACGTTTCCCAAGGAAAACATTTAATTACAATATGTTTCAATGAAAAATGTTAAAAAATTCAACTTTAAATTAATAACGAGATTATAAAACCATTTAAAGAGGGGAATAAGGCTTTCGAAAGCATGAGTGACTACAAATGGACTTTTCTTGACAATGGATGGCTTTCGCTTCACGTTTTCTGAGGTAAACATTCAATTACAATCTGTCTTAATGAAAAATGTAAAAAAATACAACTTAAAATCAATAATAAGATTATAAAACCCTTTAAGGCGAGTAATAAGGCTTTTGAAGCTATGAGTGACTATAAAAGAACTTATTTTGTCAATGGATGGCTTTCGCTTCATGTTTCCCAAGGCAAACATTTAATTACAATATGTTTTAATGAAAAATGTAAAAAAATTCAACTTTAAATTAATAACGAGATTATAAAACCATTTAAAGAGGGGAATAAGGCTTTCGAGGGCATGAGTGACTGCAAATGGACTTTTCTTGACAATGGATGGCTTTCGCTTCACGTTTCCCGAGGTAAACATTCAATTACAATCTGTCTTAATGAATAATGTAAACAAATACAACTTAAAATCAATAATAAGATTAGAAAACCTTTTCAAGCGAGTAATAAGGCTTTAGATGCCATGGTGACTATAAATGGACTTTTCTTGTCAATCGATCACTTTCACTTCACGTTTCCCAAGGCAAACATTTAATTACAATATGTTTTATTGAAAAATATAAAAAAATTCAACTTTAAATTAATAACGAGATTATAAAACCATTTATAGAGGGGAATAAGGCTTGCGAAGGCATAGGTGATTGCAAATGGAGTTTTCTTGTCAATGGATGGCTTTCGCTTCACTTTTGTCGAGGTAAACATTCAATTACAATCTTCCTTAATGAAAAATGTAAAAAAATACAAGTTAAAATCAATAATAAGATTACAAAACCCTTTAAAGCGTGTAATAAGGCTTTATAAGCCATGAGTGACTATAAATGGGCTTTTCTTGTCAATCGATCACTTTCACTTCACGTTTCCCAAGGCAAACATTCCACTTTAATCTGTTTTAATGAAAAATGTAAAAAAATTCAACTTTAAATTAATAACCAGATCATAAAACCATTTATAGAGGGGAATAAGGCTTGCGAAGGCATGAGTGATTGCAAATGGACTTTTCTTGTCAATGGATGGCTTTCGCTTCACGTTTCTCGAGGTCAACATTCAATTACAATCTTCCTTAATGAAAAATGTAAAAAAATACAAGTTAAAATCAATAATAAGATTACAAAACCCTTTAAAGCGAGTAATAAGGCTTTATAAGCCATGAGTGACTATAAATGGACTTTTCTTGTCAATCGATCACTTTCACTTCACATTTCCCAAGGCAAACATACCATTTTAATTTGTTTTAATGAAAAATTTAAAAAACTTCAACTTTAAATTAATAACGAGATCATAAAACCATTTAAAGAGGGGAATAAGGCTTGCGAAGGCATAGGTGATTGCAAATGGACTTTTCTTGTCAATGGATGGCTTTCGCTTCACGTTTCTCGAGGTAAACATTCAATTACAATCTTCCTTAATGAAAAATGTAAAAAAATACAAGTTAAAATCAATAATAAGATTACAAAACCCTTTAAAGCGTGTAATAAGGCTTTATAAGCCATGAGTGACTATAAATGGGCTTTTCTTGTCAATCGATCACTTTCACTTCACGTTTCCCAAGGTAAACATTCCACTTTAATCTGTTTTAATGAAAAATGTAAAAAAATTCAACTTTAAATTAATAACAAGATCATAAAACCATTTTTAGAAGGGAATAAGGCTTGCGAAGGCATGAGTGATTGCAAATGGACTTTTCTTGTCAATGGATGGCTTTCACTTCACGTTTCTCGAGGTAAACATTCAATTACAATCTTCCTTAATGAAAAATGTAAAAAAATACAAGTTAAAATCAATAATAAGATTACAAAACCCTTTAAAGCGAGTAATAAGGCTTTATAAGCCATGAGTGACTATAAATGAACTTTTCTTGTCAATCGATCACTTTCACTTCACATTTCCCAAGGCAAACATACCATTTTAATTTGTTTTAATAAAAAATTTAGAAAACTTCAACTTTAAATTAATAACGAGATCATAAAACCATTTAAAGAGGGGAATAAGGCTTTCGAAGGCATGAGTGACTGCAAATGGACTTTTCTTGTCAATGGATGGCTTTCGCTTCATGTTTCCTGAGATAAACATTCAATTACAATCTGTCTTAACGAAAAATCTAAAAAAATACAACTTAAGATCAATAATAAGATTATAAAACCCTTTAAAGCGAGTAATAAGGCTTTAGATGCCATGAGTGACTATAAATGGACTTTTCTTGTTAATCGATCACTTTCACTTCACGTTTCCCAAGGCAAACATTTAATTACAATATGTTTCAATGAAAAATGTTAAAAAATTCAACTTTAAATTAATAACGAGATTATAAAACCATTTAAAGAGGGGAATAAGGCTTTAGAAAGCATGAGTGACTACAAATGGACTTTTCTTGACAATGGATGGCTTTCGCTTCACGTTTTCCGAGGTAAACATTCAATTACAATCTGTCTTAATGAAAAATGTAAGAAAATGCAACTTAAAATCAATAATTAGATTATAAAATCCTTTAAGGCGAGTAATAAGGCTTTTGAAGCCATGAGTGACTATAAAAGAACTTATTTTGTCAATGGATGGCTTTCGCTTCATGTTTCCCAAGGCAAACATATAATTACAATATGTTTTAATGAAAAATGTAAAAAAATTCAACTTTAAATTAATAACGAGATTATAAAACCATTTAAAGAGGGGAATAAGGCTTTCGAGGGCATGAGTGACTGCAAATGGACTTTTCTTGACAATGGATGACTTTCGCTTCACGTTTCCCGAGGTAAACATTCAATTACAATCTGTCTTAATGAAAAATGTAACCAAATACAACTTAAAATCGATAATAAGATTAGAAAACCCTTTAAAGCGAGTAATAAGGCTTTAGATGCCATGAGTGACTATAAATGGGCTTTTCTTGTCAATCGATCACTTTCACTTCACGTTTCCCAAGGCAAACATTTAATTACAATATGTTTTATTGAAAAATATAAACAAATTCAACTTTAAATTAATAACGAGATTATAAAACCATTTATAGAGGGGAATAAGGCTTGCGAAGGCATGAGTGATTGCAAATGGACTTTTCTTGTCAATGGATGGCTTTCGCTTCACGTTTCTCGAGGTAAACATTCAATTACAATCTTCCTTAATGAAAAATGTAAAAAAATACAAGTTAAAACCAATAATAAGATTACAAAACCCTTTAAAGCGTGTAATAAGGCTTTATAAGCCATGAGTGACTATAAATGGGCTTTTCTTGTCAATCGATCACTTTCACTTCACGTTTCCCAAGGCAAACATTCCACTTTAATCTGTTTTAACGAAAAATGTAAAAAAATTCAACTTTAAATTAATAACGAGATCATAAAACCATTTAAAGAGGGGAATAAGGCTTTCGAAGGCATAAGTGACTGCAAATGGACTTTTCTTGTCAATGGATGGCTTTCGCTTCACGTTTCTCGAGGTAAACATTCAATTACAATCTGTCTTAATGAAAAATGTAAAAAAATACAACTTAAAATCAATAATAAGATTATAAAACCCTTTAAAGCGAGTAATAAGGCTTTAGATGCAATGAGCGACTATAAATGGACTTTTCTTGTCAATCGATCACTTTCACTTCACGTTTCCCAAGGCAAACATACCATTTTAATTTGTTTTAATGAAAAATTTAAAAAACTTCAACTTTAAATTAATAACGAGATCATAAAACCATTTAAAGAGGGGAATAAGGCTTTCGTAGGCATGAGTGACTGCAAATGGACTTTTCTTGTCAATGGATGGCTTTCGCTTCATGTTTCCTGAGATAAACATTCAATTACAATCTGTCTTAACGAAAAATCTAAAAAAATACAACTTAAAATCAATAATAAGATTATAAAACCCTTTAAAGCGAGTAATAAGGCTTTAGATGCCATGAGTGACTATAAATGGACTTTTCTTGTTAATCGATCACTTTCACTTCACGTTTCCCAAGGCAAACATTTAATTACAATATGTTTCAATGAAAAATGTTAAAAAATTCAACTTTAAATTAATAACGAGATTATAAAACCATTTAAAGAGGGGAATAAGGCTTTAGAAAGCATGAGTGACTACAAATGGACTTTTCTTGACAATGGATGGCTTTCGCTTCACGTTTTCCGAGGTAAACATTCAATTACAATCTGTCTTAATGAAAAATGTAAGAAAATACAACTTAAAATCAATAATTAGATTATAAAATCCTTTAAGGCGAGTAATAAGGCTTTTGAAGCCATGAGTGACTATAAAAGAACTTATTTTGTCAATGGATGGCTTTCGCTTCATGTTTCCCAAGGCAAACATTTAATTACAATATGTTTTAATGAAAAATGTAAAAAAATTCAACTTTAAATTAATAACGAGATTATAAAACCATTTAAAGAGGGGAATAAGGCTTTCGAGGGCATGAGTGACTGCAAATGGACTTTTCTTGACAATGGATGACTTTCGCTTCACGTTTCCCGAGGTAAACATTCAATTACAATCTGTCTTAATGAAAAATGTAACCAAATACAACTTAAAATCAATAATAAGATTAGAAAACCCTTTAAAGCGAGTAATAAGGCTTTAGATGCCATGAGTGACTATAAATGGACTTTTCTTGTCAATCGATCACTTTCACTTCACGTTTCCCAAGGCAAACATTTAATTACAATATGTTTTATTGAAAAATATAAACAAATTCAACTTTAAATTAATAACGAGATTATAAAACCATTTATAGAGGGGAATAAGGCTTGCGAAGGCATGAGTGATTGCAAATGGACTTTTCTTGTCAATGGATGGCTTTCGCTTCACGTTTCTCGAGGTAAACATTCAATTACAATCTTCCTTAATGAAAAATGTAAAAAAATACAAGTTAAAACCAATAATAAGATTACAAAACCCTTTAAAGCGTGTAATAAGGTTTTATAAGCCATGAGTGACTATAAATGGGCTTTTCTTGTCAATCGATCACTTTCACTTCACGTTTCCCAAGGCAAACATTCCACTTTAATCTGTTTTAACGAAAAATGTAAAAAAATTCAACTTTAAATTAATAACGAGATCATAAAACCATTTAAAGAGGGGAATAAGGCTTTCGAAGGCATAAGTGACTGCAAATGGACTTTTCTTGTCAATGGATGGCTTTCGCTTCACGTTTCTCGAGGTAAACATTCAATTACAATCTGTCTTAATGAAAAATGTAAAAAAATACAACTTAAAATCAATAATAAGATTATAAAACCCTTTAAAGCGAGTAATAAGGCTTTAGATGCAATGAGCGACTATAAATGGACTTTTCTTGTCAATCGATCACTTTCACTTCACGTTTCCCAAGGCAAACATACCATTTTAATTTGTTTTAATGAAAAATTTAAAAAACTTCAACTTTAAATTAATAACGAGATCATAAAACCATTTAAAGAGGGGAATAAGGCTTTCGTAGGCATGAGTGACTGCAAATGGACTTTTCTTGTCAATGGATGGCTTTCGCTTCATGTTTCCTGAGATAAACATTCAATTACAATCTGTCTTAACGAAAAATCTAAAAAAATACAACTTAAAATCAATAATAAGATTATAAAACCCTTTAAAGCGAGTAATAAGGCTTTAGATGCCATGAGTGACTATAAATGGACTTTTCTTGTTAATCGATCACTTTCACTTCACGTTTCCCAAGGCAAACATTTAATTACAATATGTTTCAATGAAAAATGTTAAAAAATTCAACTTTAAATTAATAACGAGATTATAAAACCATTTAAAGAGGGGAATAAGGCTTTAGAAAGCATGAGTGACTACAAATGGACTTTTCTTGACAATGGATGGCTTTCGCTTCACGTTTTCCGAGGTAAACATTCAATTACAATCTGTCTTAATGAAAAATGTAAGAAAATACAACTTAAAATCAATAATTAGATTATAAAATCCTTTAAGGCGAGTAATAAGGCTTTTGAAGCCATGAGTGACTATAAAAGAACTTATTTTGTCAATGGATGGCTTTCGCTTCATGTTTCCCAAGGCAAACATTTAATTACAATATGTTTTAATGAAAAATGTAAAAAAATTCAACTTTAAATTAATAACGAGATTATAAAACCATTTAAAGAGGGGAATAAGGCTTTCGAGGGCATGAGTGACTGCAAATGGACTTTTCTTGACAATGGATGACTTTCGCTTCACGTTTCCCGAGGTAAACATTCAATTACAATCTGTCTTAATGAAAAATGTAACCAAATACAACTTAAAATCAATAATAAGATTAGAAAACCCTTTAAAGCGAGTAATAAGGCTTTAGATGCCATGAGTGACTATAAATGGACTTTTCTTGTCAATCGATCACTTTCACTTCACGTTTCCCAAGGCAAACATTCAATTACAATATGTTTTATTGAAAAATATAAACAAATTCAACTTTAAATTAATAACGAGATTATAAAACCATTTATAGAGGGGAATAAGGCTTGCGAAGGCATGAGTGATTGCAAATGGACTTTTCTTGTCAATGGATGGCTTTCGCTTCACGTTTCTCGAGGTAAACATTCAATTACAATCTTCCTTAATGAAAAATGTAAAAAAATACAAGTTAAAACCAATAATAAGATTACAAAACCCTTTAAAGCGTGTAATAAGGCTTTATAAGCCATGAGTGACTATAAATGGGCTTTTCTTGTCAATCGATCACTTTCACTTCACGTTTCCCAAGGCAAACATTCCACTTTAATCTGTTTTAACGAAAAATGTAAAAAAATTCAACTTTAAATTAATAACGAGATCATAAAACCATTTAAAGAGGGGAATAAGGCTTTCGAAGGCATAAGTGACTGCAAATGGACTTTTCTTGTCAATGGATGGCTTTCGCTTCACGTTTCTCGAGGTAAACATTCAATTACAATCTGTCTTAATGAAAAATGTAAAAAAATACAACTTAAAATCAATAATAAGATTATAAAACCCTTTAAAGCGAGTAATAAGGCTTTAGATGCAATGAGCGACTATAAATGGACTTTTCTTGTCAATCGATCACTTTCACTTCACGTTTCCCAAGGCAAACATACCATTTTAATTTGTTTTAATGAAAAATTTAAAAAACTTCAACTTTAAATTAATAACGAGATCATAAAACCATTTAAAGAGGGGAATAAGGCTTTCGTAGGCATGAGTGACTGCAAATGGACTTTTCTTGTCAATGGATGGCTTTCGCTTCATGTTTCCTGAGATAAACATTCAATTACAATCTGTCTTAACGAAAAATCTAAAAAAATACAACTTAAAATCAATAATAAGATTATAAAACCCTTTAAAGCGAGTAATAAGGCTTTAGATGCCATGAGTGACTATAAATGGACTTTTCTTGTTAATCGATCACTTTCACTTCACGTTTCCCAAGGCAAACATTTAATTACAATATGTTTCAATGAAAAATGTTAAAAAATTCAACTTTAAATTAATAACGAGATTATAAAACCATTTAAAGAGGGGAATAAGGCTTTAGAAAGCATGAGTGACTACAAATGGACTTTTCTTGACAATGGATGGCTTTCGCTTCACGTTTTCCGAGGTAAACATTCAATTACAATCTGTCTTAATGAAAAATGTAAGAAAATACAACTTAAAATCAATAATTAGATTATAAAATCCTTTAAGGCGAGTAATAAGGCTTTTGAAGCCATGAGTGACTATAAAAGAACTTATTTTGTCAATGGATGGCTTTCGCTTCATGTTTCCCAAGGCAAACATTTAATTACAATATGTTTTAATGAAAAATGTAAAAAAATTCAACTTTAAATTAATAACGAGATTATAAAACCATTTAAAGAGGGGAATAAGGCTTTCGAGGGCATGAGTGACTGCAAATGGACTTTTCTTGACAATGGATGACTTTCGCTTCACGTTTCCCGAGGTAAACATTCAATTACAATCTGTCTTAATGAAAAATGTAACCAAATACAACTTAAAATCAATAATAAGATTAGAAAACCCTTTAAAGCGAGTAATAAGGCTTTAGATGCCATGAGTGACTATAAATGGACTTTTCTTGTCAATCGATCACTTTCACTTCACGTTTCCCAAGGCAAACATTCAATTACAATATGTTTTATTGAAAAATATAAACAAATTCAACTTTAAATTAATAACGAGATTATAAAACCATTTATAGAGGGGAATAAGGCTTGCGAAGGCATGAGTGATTGCAAATGGACTTTTCTTGTCAATGGATGGCTTTCGCTTCACGTTTCTCGAGGTAAACATTCAATTACAATCTTCCTTAATGAAAAATGTAAAAAAATACAAGTTAAAACCAATAATAAGATTACAAAACCCTTTAAAGCGTGTAATAAGGCTTTATAAGCCATGAGTGACTATAAATGGGCTTTTCTTGTCAATCGATCACTTTCACTTCACGTTTCCCAAGGCAAACATTCCACTTTAATCTGTTTTAACGAAAAATGTAAAAAAATTCAACTTTAAATTAATAACGAGATCATAAAACCATTTAAAGAGGGGAATAAGGCTTTCGAAGGCATAAGTGACTGCAAATGGACTTTTCTTGTCAATGGATGGCTTTCGCTTCACGTTTCTCGAGGTAAACATTCAATTACAATCTGTCTTAATGAAAAATGTAAAAAAATACAACTTAAAATCAATAATAAGATTATAAAACCCTTTAAAGCGAGTAATAAGGCTTTAGATGCAATGAGCGACTATAAATGGACTTTTCTTGTCAATCGATCACTTTCACTTCACGTTTCCCAAGGCAAACATACCATTTTAATTTGTTTTAATGAAAAATTTAAAAAACTTCAACTTTAAATTAATAACGAGATCATAAAACCATTTAAAGAGGGGAATAAGGCTTTCGTAGGCATGAGTGACTGCAAATGGACTTTTCTTGTCAATGGATGGCTTTCGCTTCATGTTTCCTGAGATAAACATTCAATTACAATCTGTCTTAACGAAAAATCTAAAAAAATACAACTTAAAATCAATAATAAGATTATAAAACCCTTTAAAGCGAGTAATAAGGCTTTAGATGCCATGAGTGACTATAAATGGACTTTTCTTGTTAATCGATCACTTTCACTTCACGTTTCCCAAGGCAAACATTTAATTACAATATGTTTCAATGAAAAATGTTAAAAAATTCAACTTTAAATTAATAACGAGATTATAAAACCATTTAAAGAGGGGAATAAGGCTTTAGAAAGCATGAGTGACTACAAATGGACTTTTCTTGACAATGGATGGCTTTCGCTTCACGTTTTCCGAGGTAAACATTCAATTACAATCTGTCTTAATGAAAAATGTAAGAAAATACAACTTAAAATCAATAATTAGATTATAAAATCCTTTAAGGCGAGTAATAAGGCTTTTGAAGCCATGAGTGACTATAAAAGAACTTATTTTGTCAATGGATGGCTTTCGCTTCATGTTTCCCAAGGCAAACATTTAATTACAATATGTTTTAATGAAAAATGTAAAAAAATTCAACTTTAAATTAATAACGAGATTATAAAACCATTTAAAGAGGGGAATAAGGCTTTCGAGGGCATGAGTGACTGCAAATGGACTTTTCTTGACAATGGATGACTTTCGCTTCACGTTTCCCGAGGTAAACATTCAATTACAATCTGTCTTAATGAAAAATGTAACCAAATACAACTTAAAATCAATAATAAGATTAGAAAACCCTTTAAAGCGAGTAATAAGGCTTTAGATGCCATGAGTGACTATAAATGGACTTTTCTTGTCAATCGATCACTTTCACTTCACGTTTCCCAAGGCAAACATTCAATTACAATATGTTTTATTGAAAAATATAAACAAATTCAACTTTAAATTAATAACGAGATTATAAAACCATTTATAGAGGGGAATAAGGCTTGCGAAGGCATGAGTGATTGCAAATGGACTTTTCTTGTCAATGGATGGCTTTCGCTTCACGTTTCTCGAGGTAAACATTCAATTACAATCTTCCTTAATGAAAAATGTAAAAAAATACAAGTTAAAACCAATAATAAGATTACAAAACCCTTTAAAGCGTGTAATAAGGCTTTATAAGCCATGAGTGACTATAAATGGGCTTTTCTTGTCAATCGATCACTTTCACTTCACGTTTCCCAAGGCAAACATTCCACTTTAATCTGTTTTAACGAAAAATGTAAAAAAATTCAACTTTAAATTAATAACGAGATCATAAAACCATTTAAAGAGGGGAATAAGGCTTTCGAAGGCATAAGTGACTGCAAATGGACTTTTCTTGTCAATGGATGGCTTTCGCTTCACGTTTCTCGAGGTAAACATTCAATTACAATCTGTCTTAATGAAAAATGTAAAAAAATACAACTTAAAATCAATAATAAGATTATAAAACCCTTTAAAGCGAGTAATAAGGCTTTAGATGCAATGAGCGACTATAAATGGACTTTTCTTGTCAATCGATCACTTTCACTTCACGTTTCCCAAGGCAAACATACCATTTTAATTTGTTTTAATGAAAAATTTAAAAAACTTCAACTTTAAATTAATAACGAGATCATAAAACCATTTAAAGAGGGGAATAAGGCTTTCGTAGGCATGAGTGACTGCAAATGGACTTTTCTTGTCAATGGATGGCTTTCGCTTCATGTTTCCTGAGATAAACATTCAATTACAATCTGTCTTAACGAAAAATCTAAAAAAATACAACTTAAAATCAATAATAAGATTATAAAACCCTTTAAAGCGAGTAATAAGGCTTTAGATGCCATGAGTGACTATAAATGGACTTTTCTTGTTAATCGATCACTTTCACTTCACGTTTCCCAAGGCAAACATTTAATTACAATATGTTTCAATGAAAAATGTTAAAAAATTCAACTTTAAATTAATAACGAGATTATAAAACCATTTAAAGAGGGGAATAAGGCTTTAGAAAGCATGAGTGACTACAAATGGACTTTTCTTGACAATGGATGGCTTTCGCTTCACGTTTTCCGAGGTAAACATTCAATTACAATCTGTCTTAATGAAAAATGTAAGAAAATACAACTTAAAATCAATAATTAGATTATAAAATCCTTTAAGGCGAGTAATAAGGCTTTTGAAGCCATGAGTGACTATAAAAGAACTTATTTTGTCAATGGATGGCTTTCGCTTCATGTTTCCCAAGGCAAACATTTAATTACAATATGTTTTAATGAAAAATGTAAAAAAATTCAACTTTAAATTAATAACGAGATTATAAAACCATTTAAAGAGGGGAATAAGGCTTTCGAGGGCATGAGTGACTGCAAATGGACTTTTCTTGACAATGGATGACTTTCGCTTCACGTTTCCCGAGGTAAACATTCAATTACAATCTGTCTTAATGAAAAATGTAACCAAATACAACTTAAAATCAATAATAAGATTAGAAAACCCTTTAAAGCGAGTAATAAGGCTTTAGATGCCATGAGTGACTATAAATGGACTTTTCTTGTCAATCGATCACTTTCACTTCACGTTTCCCAAGGCAAACATTTAATTACAATATGTTTTATTGAAAAATATAAACAAATTCAACTTTAAATTAATAACGAGATTATAAAACCATTTATAGAGGGGAATAAGGCTTGCGAAGGCATGAGTGATTGCAAATGGACTTTTCTTGTCAATGGATGGCTTTCGCTTCACGTTTCTCGAGGTAAACATTCAATTACAATCTTCCTTAATGAAAAATGTAAAAAAATACAAGTTAAAACCAATAATAAGATTACAAAACCCTTTAAAGCGTGTAATAAGGCTTTATAAGCCATGAGTGACTATAAATGGGCTTTTCTTGTCAATCGATCACTTTCACTTCACGTTTCCCAAGGCAAACATTCCACTTTAATCTGTTTTAACGAAAAATGTAAAAAAATTCAACTTTAAATTAATAACGAGATCATAAAACCATTTAAAGAGGGGAATAAGGCTTTCGAAGGCATAAGTGACTGCAAATGGACTTTTCTTGTCAATGGATGGCTTTCGCTTCACGTTTCTCGAGGTAAACATTCAATTACAATCTGTCTTAATGAAAAATGTAAAAAAATACAACTTAAAATCAATAATAAGATTATAAAACCCTTTAAAGCGAGTAATAAGGCTTTAGATGCAATGAGCGACTATAAATGGACTTTTCTTGTCAATCGATCACTTTCACTTCACGTTTCCCAAGGCAAACATACCATTTTAATTTGTTTTAATGAAAAATTTAAAAAACTTCAACTTTAAATTAATAACGAGATCATAAAACCATTTAAAGAGGGGAATAAGGCTTTCGTAGGCATGAGTGACTGCAAATGGACTTTTCTTGTCAATGGATGGCTTTCGCTTCATGTTTCCTGAGATAAACATTCAATTACAATCTGTCTTAACGAAAAAGCTAAAAAAATACAACTTAAAATCAATAATAAGATTATAAAACCCTTTAAAGCGAGTAATAAGGCTTTAGATGCCATGAGTGACTATAAATGGACTTTTCTTGTTAATCGATCACTTTCACTTCACGTTTCCCAAGGCAAACATTTAATTACAATATGTTTCAATGAAAAATGTTAAAAAATTCAACTTTAAATTAATAACGAGATTATAAAACCATTTAAAGAGGGGAATAAGGCTTTAGAAAGCATGAGTGACTACAAATGGACTTTTCTTGACAATGGATGGCTTTCGCTTCACGTTTTCCGAGGTAAACATTCAATTACAATCTGTCTTAATGAAAAATGTAAGAAAATACAACTTAAAATCAATAATTAGATTATAAAATCCTTTAAGGCGAGTAATAAGGCTTTTGAAGCCATGAGTGACTATAAAAGAACTTATTTTGTCAATGGATGGCTTTCGCTTCATGTTTCCCAAGGCAAACATTTAATTACAATATGTTTTAATGAAAAATGTAAAAAAATTCAACTTTAAATTAATAACGAGATTATAAAACCATTTAAAGAGGGGAATAAGGCTTTCGAGGGCATGAGTGACTGCAAATGGACTTTTCTTGACAATGGATGACTTTCGCTTCACGTTTCCCGAGGTAAACATTCAATTACAATCTGTCTTAATGAAAAATGTAACCAAATACAACTTAAAATCAATAATAAGATTAGAAAACCCTTTAAAGCGAGTAATAAGGCTTTAGATGCCATGAGTGACTATAAATGGACTTTTCTTTTCAATCGATCACTTTCACTTCACGTTTCCCAAGGCAAACATTTAATTACAATATGTTTTATTGAAAAATATAAACAAATTCAACTTTAAATTAATAACGAGATTATAAAACCATTTATAGAGGGGAATAAGGCTTGCGAAGGCATGAGTGATTGCAAATGGACTTTTCTTGTCAATGGATGGCTTTCGCTTCACGTTTCTCGAGGTAAACATTCAATTACAATCTTCTTTAATGAAAAATGTAAAAAAATACAAGTTAAAACCAATAATAAGATTACAAAACCCTTTAAAGCGTGTAATAAGGCTTTATAAGCCATGAGTGACTATAAATGGGCTTTTCTTGTCAATCGATCACTTTCACTTCACGTTTCCCAAGGCAAACATTCCACTTTAATCTGTTTTAACGAAAAATGTAAAAAAATTCAACTTTAAATTAATAACGAGATCATAAAACCATTTAAAGAGGGGAATAAGGCTTTCGAAGGCATAAGTGACTGCAAATGGACTTTTCTTGTCAATGGATGGCTTTCGCTTCACGTTTCTCGAGGTAAACATTCAATTACAATCTGTCTTAATGAAAAATGTAAAAAAATACAACTTAAAATCAATAATAAGATTATAAAACCCTTTAAAGCGAGTAATAAGGCTTTAGATGCAATGAGCGACTATAAATGGACTTTTCTTGTCAATCGATCACTTTCACTTCACGTTTCCCAAGGCAAACATACCATTTTAATTTGTTTTAATGAAAAATTTAAAAAACTTCAACTTTAAATTAATAACGAGATCATAAAACCATTTAAAGAGGGGAATAAGGCTTTCGTAGGCATGAGTGACTGCAAATGGACTTTTCTTGTCAATGGATGGCTTTCGCTTCATGTTTCCTGAGATAAACATTCAATTACAATCTGTCTTAACGAAAAATCTAAAAAAATACAACTTAAAATCAATAATAAGATTATAAAACCTTTTAAAGCGAGTAATAAGGCTTTAGATGCCATGAGTGACTATAAATGGACTTTTCTTGTCAATCGATCACTTTCACTTCACGTTTCCCAAGGCAAACATTTAATTACAATATGTTTCAATGAAAAATGTTAAAAAATTCAACTTTAAATTAATAACGAGATTATAAAACCATTTAAAGAGGGGAATAAGGCTTTCGAAAGCATGAGTGAGTACAAATGGACTTTTCTTGACAATGGATGGCTTTCGCTTCACGTTTTCTGAGGTAAACATTCAATTACAATCTGTCTTAATAAAAAATGTAAAAAAATACAACTTAAAATCAATAATAAGATTATAAAACCCTTTAAAGCGAGTAATAAGGCTTTAGATGCCATGGTGACTATAAATGGACTTTTCTTGTCAATCGATCACTTTCACTTCACGTTTCCCAAGGCAAACATTTAATTACAATATGTTCTATTGAAAAATATAAAAAAATTCAACTTTAAATTAATAACGAGATTATAAAACCATTTATAGAGGGGAATAAGGCTTGCGAAGGCATAGGTGATTGCAAATGGACTTTTCTTGTCAATGGATGGCTTTCGCTTCACGTTTCTCGAGGTAAACATTCAATTACAATCTTCCTTAATGAAAAATGTAAAAAAATACAAGTTAAAATCAATAATAAGATTACAAAACCCTTTAAAGCGTGTAATAAGGCTTTATAAGCCATGAGTGACTATAAATGGGCTTTTCTTGTCAATCGATCACTTTCACTTCACGTTTCCCAAGGCAAACATTCCACTTTAATCTGTTTTAATGAAAAATGTAAAAAAATTCAACTTTAAATTAATAACCAGATCATAAAACCATTTATAGAGGGGAATAAGGCTTGCGAAGGCATGAGTGATTGTAAATGGACTTTTCTTGTCAATGGATGGCTTTCGCTTCACGTTTCTCGAGGTAAACATTCAATTACAATCTTCCTTAATGAAAAATGTAAAAAAATACAAGTTAAAATCAATAATAAGATTACAAAACCCTTTAAAGCGAGTAATAAGGCTTTATAAGCCATGAGTGACTGTAAATGGACTTTTCTTGTCAATCGATCACTTTCCCTTCACATTTCCCAAGGCAAACATACCATTTTAATTTGTTTTAATGAAAAATTTAAAAAACTTCAACTTTAAATTAATAACGAGATCATAAAACCATTTAAAGAGGGGTATAAGGCTTTCGAAGGCATGAGTGACTGCAAATGGACTTTTCTTGTCAATGGATGGCTTTCGCTTCATGTTTCCTGAGATAAACATTCAATTACAATCTGTCTTAACGAAAAATCTAAAAAAATACAACTTAAAATCAATAATAAGATTATAAAACCTTTTAAAGCGAGTAATAAGGCTTTAGATGCCATGAGTGACTATAAATGGACTTTTCTTGTCAATCGATCACTTTCACTTCACGTTTCCCAAGGCAAACATTTAATTACAATATGTTTCAATGAAAAATGTTAAAAAATTCAACTTTAAATTAATAACGAGATTATAAAACCATTTAAAGAGGGGAATAAGGCTTTCGAAAGCATGAGTGACCACAAATGGACTTTTCTTGACAATGGATGGCTTTCGCTTCACGTTTTCCGAGGTAAACATTCAATTACAATCTGTCTTAATGAAAAATGTAAAAAAATACAACTTAAAATCAATAATAAGATTATAAAACCCTTTAAGGCGAGTAATAAGGCTTTTGAAGCCATGACTGACTATAAAAGAACTTATTTTGTCAATGGATGGCTTTCGCTTCATGTTTCCCAAGGCAAACATTTAATTACAATATGTTTTAATGAAAAATGTAAAAAAATTCAACTTTAAATTAATAACGAGATTATAAAACCATTTAAAGAGGGGAATAAGGCTTTCGAGGGCATGAGTGACTGCAAATGGACTTTTCTTGATAATGGATGACTTTCGCTTCATGTTTCCTGAGGTAAACATTCAATTACAATATGTCTTAACGTAAAATGTAACCAAATACAACTTAAAATCAATAATAAGATTAGAAAACCCTTTAAAGCGAGTAATAAGGCTTTAGATGCCATGAGTGACTATAAATGGACTTTTCTTGTCAATCGATCACATTCACTTCACGTTTCCCAAGGCAAACATTTAATTACAATATGTTTTATTGAAAAATATAAACAAATTCAACTTTAAATTAATAACGAGATTATAAAACCATTTATAAAGGGGAATAAGGCTTGCGAAGGCATGAGTGATTGCAAATGGACTTTTCTTGTCAATGGATGGCTTTCGCTTCACGTTTCTCGAGGTAAACATTCAATTACAATCTTCCTTAATGAAAAATGTAAAAAAATACAAGTTAAAATCAATAATAAGATTACAAAACCCTTCAAAGCGTGTAATAAGGCTTTATAAGCCATGAGTGCCTATAAATGGGCTTTTCTTGTCAATCGATCACTTTTACTTCACGTTTCCCAAGGCAAACATTCCACTTTAATCTGTTTTAATGAAAAATGTAAAAAAATTCAACTTTAAATTAATAACGAGATCATAAACCATTTAAAGAGGGGAATAAGGCTTTCGAAGGCATAAGTGACTGCAAATGCACTTTTCTTGTCAATGGATGGCTTTCGCTTCACGTTTCTCGAGGTAAACATTCAATTACAATCTGTCTTAATGAAAAATGTAAAAAAATACAACTTAAAATCAATAATAAGATTATAAAACCCTTTAAAGCGAGTAATAAGGCTTTAGATGCAATGAGTGACTATAAATGGACTTTTCTTGTCAATCGATCACTTTCACTTCACGTTTCCCAAGGCAAGCATTTATTTACAATATGTTTTAATGAAAAATGTTAAAAAATTCAACTTTAAATTAATAAAAAGATTATAAAACCATTTAAAGAGGGGAATAAGGCTTTCGAAGGCATGAGTGACTGCAAATGGACTTTTCTTGACAATGGATGGCTTTCGCTTCATGTTTTCTGAGGTAAATATTCAATTACAATCTGTCTTAATGAAAAATGTAAAAAAATACAACTTAAAATCAATAATAAGATTAGAAAACCCTTTAAAGCGAGTAATAAGGCTTTAGATGCAATGAGTGACTATAAATGGACTTTTCTTATCAATCGATCACTTTCACTTCACGTTTCCCAGGGCAAACATTTAATTACAATATGTTTTAATGAAAAATATAAAAAAATTCAACTTTAAATTAATAACGAGATTATAAAACCATTTATAGAGGGGAATAAGGCTTTCGAAGGCATGAGTGATTGCGAATGAACTTTTTTTGTCAATGGATGGCTTTCGCTTCACATTTCTCGAGGTAAACATTCAATTACAATCTGTCTTAATGAAAAATGTAAAAAAATACAAGTTAAAATCAATAATAAGATTACAAAACTCTTTAAAGCGAGTAATAAGACTTTAAAAGCCATGAGTGACTATAAACGGACTTTTCTTGTCAATCGATCACTTTGACCACACGTTTCTCAAGGCAAACAGTCAATTTTAATCTGTTTTAATGAAAAATGTAAAAAAATTCAATTTAAACTGAATAACAAGATCATAAAACCATTGAAAGAGGGGAATAAGGCTTTCGAAGGCATGAGTGACAGCAAATGGACTTTTCTTGACAATGGATGGCTTTCGCTTCTTGTTTCCCGAGGTAAACATTCAACTCCAATCTGTCTTAATGAAAAATGTAAAGAAATACAACTTAAAATCAATAATAAGATTATAAAACCCTTTAAAGTGAGTAATAAGGCTTTAGATGCAATGAGTGACTATAAATGGACTTTTCTTGTCAATCGATCACTTTCACTTCACGTTTCCCAAGGCAAGCATTTAATTACAATATGTTTTAATAAAAAATGTAAAAAAATTCAACTTTAAATTAATAACAAAATTATAAAACCATTTAAAGAGGGGAATAAGGCTTTCGAGGGCATGAGTGACTGCAAATGGACTTTTCTTGTCAATGGATGGCTTTCGCTTCTTGTTTCTCGAGGTAAACATTCAACTACAATCTGTCTTAATGAAAAATGTAAAGAAATACAACTTAAAATCAATAATAAGATTATAAAACCCTTTAAAGTGAGTAATAAGGCTTTAGATGCAATGAGTGACTATAAATGGACTTTTCTTGTCAATCGATCACTTTCACTTCACGTTTCCCAAGGCAAGCATTTATTTACAATATGTTTTAATGAAAAATGTTAAAAAATTCAACTTTAAATTAATAAAAAGATTATAAAACCATTTAAAGAGGGGAATAAGGCTTTCGAAGGCATGAGTGACTGCAAATGGACTTTTCTTGACAATGGATGGCTTTCGCTTCATGTTTTCTGAGGTAAATATTCAATTACAATCTGTCTTAATGAAAAATGTAAAAAAATACAACTTAAAATCAATAATAAGATTAGAAAACCCTTTAAAGCGAGTAATAAGGCTTTAGATGCAATGAGTGACTATAAATGGACTTTTCTTATCAATCGATCACTTTCACTTCACGTTTCCCAAGGCAAACATTTAATTACAATATGTTTTAATGAAAAATATAAAAAAATTCAACTTTAAATTAATAACGAGATTATAAAACCATTTATAGAGGGGAATAAGGCTTTCGAAAGCATGAGTGATTGCGAATGAACTTTTCTTGTCAATGGATGGCTTTCGCTTCACATTTCTCGAGGTAAACATTCAATTACAATCTGTCTTAATGAAAAATGTAAAAAAATACAAGTTAAAATCAATAATAAGATTACAAAACTCTTTAAAGCGAGTAATAAGACTTTAAAAGCCATGAGTGACTATAAACGGACTTTTCTTGTCAATCGATCACTTTGACCTCACGTTTCTCAAGGCAAACAGTCAATTTTAATCTGTTTTAATGAAAAATGTAAAAAAATTCAATTTAAACTGAATAACAAGATCATAAAACCATTGAAAGAGGGGAATAAGGCTTTCGAAGGCATGAGTGATTGCGAATGAACTTTTCTTGTCAATGGATGGCTTTCGCTTCACATTTCTCGAGGTAAACATTCAATTACAATCTGTCTTAATGAAAAATGTAAAAAAATACAAGTTAAAATCAATAATAAGATTACAAAACTCTTTAAAGCGAGTAATAAGACTTTAAAAGCCATGAGTGACTATAAACGGACTTTTCTTGTCAATCAATCACTTTGACCTCACGTTTCTCAAGGCAAACAGTCAATTTTAATCTGTTTTAATGAAAAATGTAAAAAAATTCAATTTAAACTGAATAACAAGATCATAAAACCATTGAAAGAGGGGAATAAGGCTTTCGAAGGCATGAGTGACAGCAAATGGACTTTTCTTGACAATGGATGGCTTTCGCTTCTTGTTTCCCGAGGTAAACATTCAACTACAATCTGTCTTAATGAAAAATGTAAAGAAATACAACTTAAAATCAATAATAAGATTATAAAACCCTTTAAAGTGAGTAATAAGGCTTTAGATGCAATGAGTGACTATAAATGGACTTTTCTTGTCAATCGATCACTTTCACTTCACGTTTCCCAAGGCAAGCATTTAATTACAATATGTTTTAATGAAAAATGTAAAAAAATTCAACTTTAAATTAATAACAAAATTATAAAACCATTTAAAGAGGGGAATAAGGCTTTCGAGGGCATGAGTGACTGCAAATGGACTTTTCTTGTCAATGGATGGCTTTCGCTTCACGTTTCTTGAGGTAAACATTCAATTACAATCTGTCTTAATGAAAAATGTAAAAAAATACAACTAAAAATCAATAATAAGATTAGAAAACCCTTTAAAGCGAGTAATAAGGCTTTAGAAGCGATGAGTGACTATAAATGGACTTTTGTTGTCAATCGATCGCTTTCAGCTCACGTTTCTCAAGGTAAACAGTCAATTATAATCTGTTTTAATGAAAAATGTAAAAAAATTCAATTTAAAACGAATAACGAGATCATAAAACCATTCAAAGAGGGGAATAAGGCTTTCGAAGGCATGAGCGACTGCAAATGGACTTTTCTTGTCAATGGATGGCTTTCGCTTCACATTTCTCGAGGTAAGCATTCAATTACAATCTGCCTTAATGAAAAATGTAAAAAAATACAAGTTAAAATCAATAATAAGGTTACAAAACCCTTTAAAGCGAGTAATAAGGCTTTATAAGCCATGAGTGACTATAAATGGACTTTTCTTGTCAATCGATCACTTTCACTTCATGTTTCCCGAGGCAAACATTTTATTACAATATGTTTTAATGAAAAATGTTAAAAAATTCAACTTTAAATTAATAACAAGATTATAAAACCATTCAAAGAGGGGAATAAGGCTTTCGAAGGCATGAGTGACTGCAAATGGACTTTTCTTGGCTATGGATGGCTTTCGCTTCATGTTTCCCGAGGTAAACATTCAATTACAATCCGCCTTAATGAAAAATGTAAAAAAGTACAAGTTAAAATCAATAATATGATTACAAAACCCTTTAAAGTGAGTAATAAGGCTTTATAAGCCATGAGTGACTATAAATGGACTTTTCTTGTCAATCGATCACTTTCACTTCATGTTTCCCAAGGCAAACAATTAATTACAATATGTTTTAATGAAAAATGTAAAAAAATTCAACTTTAAATTAATAACGAGATTATAAAACCATATAAAGAAGGTAATAAGGCTTTCGAGGGCATGAGTGACTGTAAATGGACTTTTCCTGTCAATTGATGGCTTTCTCTTCACGTTTCTCGAGGTAAAAATTCAATTACAATCTGTCTTAATGAAAAATGTAAAAAAGTACAAGTTAAAATCAATAATAAGATTACAAAACCCTTTAAAGCGAGTAATAAGGCTTTATAAGCCATGAGTGACTATAAATGAACTTTTCTTGTCAATCGATCACTTTCACTTCACGTTTCCCAAGGCAAACATTCCACTTTAATCTGTTTTAATGAAAAATGTAAAAAAATTCAAGTTTAAATTAATAACGAGATCATAAAACCATTTAAAAAGGGGAATAAGGCTTTCGAAGGCATGAGTGACTGCAAATTGACTTTTCTTGCCAATGGATGGCTTTCGCTTCACATTTCTCGAGGTAAACATTCAATTACAATCTGTCTTAATGAAAAATGTAAAAAAATACAAGTTAAAATCAATAATATGATTACAAAACCCTTTAAAGCGAGTAATAAGGCTTTATAAGCCATGAGTGACTATAAATGGGCTTTTCTTGTCAATCGATCACTTTCACTTCACGTTTCCCAAGGCAAACATTCCACTTTAATCTGTTTTAATGAAAAATGTAAAAAAATTAAACTTTAAATTAATAACGAGATCATAAAACCATTTAAAGAGGGGAATAAGGCTTTTGAAGGCATGAGTGACTGCAAATGGACTTTTCTTGTCAATGGATGGCTTTCTCTTCACGTTTCTCGAGGTAAACATTCAATTACAATCTGTCTTAACGAAAAATGTAAAAAAATAAAACTTAAAATCAATAATAAGATTATAAAACCCTTTAAAGCGAGTAATAAGGCTTTAGAAGCCATGAATGACTATAAATGGACTTTTGTTGTCAATCGATCGCTTTCACCTCACGTTTCTCAAGGTAAACAGTCAATTATAATCAGTTTTAATGAAAAATGTAAAAAAAATCAATTTAAAACGAATAACGAGATCAGAAAACCATTTAAAGAGGGGAATAAGGCTTTCGAAGGCATGAGCGACTGCAAATGGACTTTTCTTGTCAATGGATGGCTTTCGCTTCAAATTTCTCGAGGTAAACATTCAATTACAATCTGTCTTAATGAAAAATGTAAAAAAATACAAGTTAAAATCAATAATAAGATTATAAAACCCTTTAAAGCGAGTAATAAGGCTTTATAAGCCATGAGTGACTATAAATGGACTTTTCTTGTCAGTCGATCACTTTCACTTCATGTTTCCCAAGGCAAACATTTTATTACAATATGTTTTAATGAAAAATGTAAAAAAATTCAACTTTAAATTAATAACAAGATTATAAAACCATTCAGAGAAGGGAATAAGGCTTTCGAAGGCATGAGTGACTGCAAATGGACTTTTCTTGGCAATGGATGGCTTTCGCTTCATGTTTCCCGAGGTAAACATTCAATTACAATCTGTCTTAATGAAAAATGTAAAAAATTACAAGTTAAAATCAATAATAAGATTATAAAACCCTTTGAGGCGAGTAATAATGCTTTTGAAGCTATGAGTGACTATAAATGAACTTATTTGGTCAATGGATGGCTTTTGCTTCATGTTTCCCACGGTAAACATTTAATTACAATATGTTTTAATGAAAAATGTAACAAAATTCAACTTTAAATTAATAACGAGATCATAAAACCATTTAAAGAGGTGAATAAGGCTTTCGAAGGCATGAGTGACTGTAAATGGACTTTTCCTGTCAATTGATGGCTTTTTCTTCATGTTTCTCGAGGTAAACATTGCATTACAATCTGTCTTAATGAAAAATGTAAAAAAGTACAAGTTAAAATCAATAATAAGATTACAAAACCCTTTAAAGCGAGTAATAAGGCTTTATAAGCCATGAGTGACTATAAATGAACTTTTCTTGTCAATCGATCACTTTCACTTCATATTTCCCAAGGAAAACATTCCCTCTTAATTTGTTTTAATGAAAAAATTAAAAAACTTCAACTTTAAATTAATAACGAGATCATAAAACCATTTAAAGAGCGGAATAAGGCTTTCGATGGCATGAGTGACTGCAAATGGACTTTTCTTGTCAATGGATGGCTTTCGCTTCACGTTTCCCGAGGTAAACATTCAATTACAATCTGTCTTAATGAAAAATTTTAAAAAATACAACTTAAAATCAATAATAAGATTACAAAACCCTTTAAAGCGAGTAATAAGGCTTTATAAGCCATGAGTGACTATAAATGGACTTTTATTGTCAATCGATCACTTTCACTTCACGTTTCCCAAGGCAAACATTTAATTACAATATGTTTCAATGAAAAATGTTAAAAAATTCAACTTTAAATTAATAACGAGATTATAAAACCATTTAAAGAGGGGAATAAGGCTTTCGAAGGCATGAGTGACTGCAAATGGACTTTTCTTGTCAATGGATGGCTTTCGCTTCATGTTTCCCAAGGCAAACATTTAATTACAATATGTTTTAATGAAAAATGTAAAAAAATTCAACTTTAAATTAATAACGAGATTATAAAACCATTTAAAGAGGGGAATAAGGCTTTCGAAGGCATGAGTGACTGCAAATGGACTTTTCTTGTCAATGGATGGCTTTCGCTTCACGTTTCCCGAGGTAAACATTCAATTACAATCTGTCTTAATGAAAAATATAAAAAAATACAAGTTAAAATCAATAATAAGATTACAAAACCCTTTAAAGCGAGTAATATGGCTTTATAAGCCATGAGTGACTATAAATGGACTTTTATTGTCAATCGATCACTTTCACTTCACGTTTCCCAAGGCAAGCATTTAATTACAATATGTTTTAGTGAAAAATGTTAAAAAATTCAACTTTAAATTAATAACAAGATTATAAAACCATTTAAAGAGGGGAATAAGGCTTTCGAAGGCATGAGTGACTGCAAATGGACTTTTCTTGTCAATGGATGGCTTTCGCTTCACGTTTCCCGAGGTAAACATTCAATTACAGTCTGTCTTAATGAAAAATATAAAAAAATACAACTTAAAATCAATAATAAGATTATAAAACCCTTTAAGGCGAGTAATAAGGCTTTTGAAGCCATAAGTGACTATAAATGAACTTATTTTGTCAATGGATGGCTTTCGCTTCATGTTTCCCAAGGCAAACATTTAATTACAATTGTTTTAATGAAAAATGTAAAAAAATTCAACTTTAAATTAATAACGAGATCATAAAACCATTTAAAGAGGGGAATAAGGCTTTCGAAGGCATGAGTGACTGCAAATGGACTTTTCTTGTCAATGGATGGCTTTCGCTTCACATTTCCTGAGGTAAACATTCAATTACAATCTGTCTTAATGAAAAATGTAAAAAGATACAACTTAAAATCAATAATAAGATTAGAAAACGCTTTAAAGCGAGTAATAAGGCTTTAGATGCCATGAGTGACTATAAATGGGCTTTTCTTATCAATCGATCACTTTCAGTTCACGTTTCCCAAGGCAAACATTTAATTACAATATGTTTTAATGAAAAATATAAAAAATTCAACTTTAAATTAATTACGAGATTATAAAACCATTTATAGAGGGGAATAAGGCTTTCGAAGACATGAGAGATTGCAAATGGACTGTTCTTGTCAATGAATGGCTTTCGCTTCACGTTTCTCGAGGTAAACATTCAATTACAATATGTCTTAATGAAAAATATAAAAAAATACAAGTTAAAATCAATAATAAGATTACAAAACCCTTTAAAGCGAGTAATAAGGCTTTATAAGCCATGAGTGACTATAAATGGACTTTTCTTGTCAAACGATCACTTTCACTTCACGTTTCCCAAGGCAAGCATTTAATTACAATATGTTTCAATGAAAAATGTTAAAAAATTCAACTTTAAATTAATAACGAGATTATAAAACCATTTAAAGAGGGGAATAAGGCTTTCGAAAGCATGAGTGACAGCAAATGGACTTTTCTTGACAATGGACGGCTTTCGCTTCACGTTTTTCGAGGTAAACATTCAATTACAATCTGTCTTAATGAAAAATGTAAAAAAATACAACTTAAAATCAATAATAAGATTATAAAACCCTTTAAGGCGAGTAATAAGGCTTTTGAAGCCATGAGTGACTATTAATGAACTTATTTTGTCAATGGATGGCTTTCGCTTCATGTTTCCCAAGGCAAACATTTAATTACAATATGTTTTAATGAAAAATGTAAAAAAAATCAACTTTAAATTAATAACGAGATTATAAAACCATTTAAAGAGGGGAATAAAGCTTTCGAAGGCATGAGTGACTGCAAATGGACTTTTCCTGTCAATGGATGGCTTTCTCTTCACGTTTCTCGAGGTAAACATTCAATTAGAATCAGTCTTAATGAAAAATGTAAAAAAGTACAAGTTAAAATCAATAATAAGATTACAAAACCCTTTAAAGCGAGTAATAAGGCTTTATAAGCCATGAGTGACTATAAATGGACGTTTCTTGTCAATCGATCACTTTCACTTCATGTTTCCCAAGGCAAACATTTAATTACAATATGTTTTAATGAAAAATGTAAAAAAAATTCAACTTTAAATTAATAACGAGATTATAAAACCATTTAAAGAGGGGAATAAGGCTTTCGAGGGCATGAGTGACTGTAAATGGACTTTTCCTGTCAATTGATGGCTTTCTCTTGACGTTTCTCGAGGTAAACATTCAATTACAATCTGTCTTAATGAAAAATGTTAAAAAGTACAAGTTAAAATCAATAATAAGATTACAAAACCCTTTAAAGCGAGTAATAAGGCTTTATAAGCCATGAGTGACTATAAATGAACTTTTCTTGTCAATCGATCACTTTCACTTCATGTTTCCCAAGGCAAACATTCCACTTTAATCTGTTTTAATGAAAAATGTAAAAAAATTCAAGTTTAAATTAATAACGAGATCATAAAACCATTTAAAAAGGGGAATAAGGCTTTCGAAGGCATGAGTGACTGCAAATGGACTTTTCTTGCCAATGGATGGCTTTCGCTTCACGTTTCTCGAGGTAAACATTCAATTACAATCTGTCTTAATGAAAAATGTAAAAAAATACAAGTTAAAATGAATAATATGATTACAAAACCCTTTAAAGCGAGTAATAAGGCTTTATAAGACATGAGTGACTATAAATGGGCTTTTCTTGTCAATCGATCACTTTCACTTCACGTTTCCCAAGGCAAAAATTCCACTTTAATCTATTTTAATGAAAAATGTAAAAAAATTCAACTTTAAATTAATAACGAGATCATAAAACCATTTAAAGAGGGGAATAAGGCTTTCGAAGGCATGAGTGACTGTAAATGGACTTTTCTTGTCAATGGATGGCTTTCGCTTCACGTTTCTCGAGATAAACATTCAATTACAATCTGTCTTAATGAAAAATGTAAAAAAATAAAACTTAAAATCAATAATAAGATTATAAAACCCTTTAAAGCGAGTAATAAGGCTTTAGAAGCCATGAGTGACTATATATGGACTTTTGCTGTCAATCGATCGCTTTCACCTCACGTTTCTCAAGGTAAACAGTCAATTATAATCTGTTTGAATGAAAAATGTAAAAAAATTCAATTTAAAACGAATAACGAGATCATAAAACCATTTAAAGAGGGGAATAAGGCTTTCGAAGGCATGAGCGACTGCAAATGGACTTTTCTTGTCAATGGATGGCTTTCGCTTCAAATTTCTCGAGGTAAATATTCAATTACAATCTGTCTTAATGAAAAATGTAAAAAAATACAAGTTAAAATCAATAATAAGATTATAAAACCCTTTAAAGCGAGTAATAAGGCTTTATAAGCCATGAGTGACTATAAATAGATTTTTCTTGTCAATCGATCACTTTCACTTCATGTTTCCCAAGGCAAACATTTTATTACAATATGTTTTAATGAAAAATGTAAAAAAATTTAACTTTAAATTAATAACAAGATTATAAAACCATTCAAAGAAGGGAATAAGGCTTTCGAAGGGATGAGTGACTGCAAATGGACTTTTCTTAGCAATGGATGGCTTTCGCTTCATGTTTCTCGAGGTAAACATTCAATTACAATCTGTCTTAATGAAAAATGTAAAAAAGTACAAGTTAAAATCAATAATAAGATTATAAAACCCTTTGAGGCGAGTAATAATGCTTTTGAAGCTATGAGTGACTATAAATGAACTTATTTTGTCAATGGATGGCTTTCGCTTCATGTTTCCCACGGCAAACATTTAATTACAATATGTTTTAATGAAAAATGTAAAAAAATTCAACTTTAAATTAATAACGAGATCATAAAACCATTTAAAGAGGGGAATAAGGCTTTCGAAGGCATGAGTGACTGTAAATGGACTTTTCCTGTCAATTGATGGCTTTTTCTTCACGTTTCTCGAGGTAAACATTCAATTACAATCTGTCTTAATGAAAAATGTAAAAAAGTACAAGTTAAAATCAATAATAAGATTACAAAACCCTTTAAAGCGAGTAATAAGGCTTTATAAGCCATGAGTGACTATAAATGAACTTTTCTTGTCAATCGATCACTTTCACTTCACATTTCCCAAGGCAAACTTTCCCTTTTAATTTGTTTTAATGAAAAATTTAAAAAACTTCAACTTAAAATTAATAACGAGATCATAAAACCATTTAAAGAGCGGAATAAGGCTTTCGATGGCATGAGTGACTGCAAATGGACTTTTCTTGTCAATGGATGGCTTTCACTTCACGTTTTCCGAGGTAAACATTCAATTACAATCTGTCTTAATGAAAAATTTTAAAAAATACAACTTAAAATCAATAATAAGATTACAAAACCCTTTAAAGCGAGTAATAAGGCTTTATAAGCCATGAGTGATGGACTTTTATTGTCAATCGATCACTTTCACTTTACGTTTCCCAAGGCAAACATTTAATTACAATATGTTTCAATGAAAAATGTTAAAAAATTCAACTTTAAATTAATAACGAGATTATAAAACCATTTAAAGAGGGGAATAAGGCTTTCGAAGGCATGAGTGACTGTAAATGGACTTTTCCTGTCAATTGATGGCTTTTTCTTCACGTTTCTCGAGGTAAACATTCAATTACAATCTGTCTTAATGAAAAATGTAAAAAAGTACAAGTTAAAATCAATAATAAGATTACAAAACCCTTTAAAGTGAGTAATAAGGCTTTATAAGCCATGAGTGACTATAAATGAACTTTTCTTGTCAATCGATCACTTTCACTTCACGTTTCCCAAGGCAAACATTCCCTTTTAATTTGTTTTAATGAAAAATTTAAAAAACTTCAACTTTAAATTAATAACTAGATCATAAAACCATTTAAAGAGCGGAATAAGGCTTTCGATGGCATGAGTGACTGCAAATGGACTTTTCTTGTCAATGGATGGCTTTCGCTTCACGTTTCCCGAGCTAAACATTCAATTACAATCTGTCTTAATGAAAAATTTAAAAAAATACAACTTAAAATCAATAATAAGATTACAAAACCCTTTAAAGCGAGTAATAAGGCTTTATAAGCCATGAGTGACTATAAATGGACTTTTATTGTCAATCGATCACTTTCACTTTACGTTTCCCAAGGCAAACATTTAATTACAATATGTTTCAATGAAAAATGTTAAAAAATTCAACTTTAAATTAATAAAGAGATTATAAAACCATTTAAAGAGGGGAATAAGGCTTTCGAGGGCATGAGTGACTGCAAATGGACTTTTCTTGACAATGGATGACTTTCGCTTCACGTTTCCTTAGGTAAACATTCAATTAAAATATGTCTTAACGAAAAATGTAACCAAATACAACTTAAAATCAATAATAAGATTAGAAAACCCTTTAAAGCGAGTAATAAGGCTTTAGATGCCATGAGTGACTATAAATGGACTTTTCTTGTCAATCGATCACTTTCACTTCACGTTTCCCAAGGCAAACATTTAATTACAATATGTTTTATTGAAAAATATAAACAAATTCAACTTTAAATTAATAACGAGATTATAAAACCATTTATAGAGGGGAATAAGGCTTGCGAAGGCATGAGTGATTGCAAATGGACTTTTCTTGTCAATGGATGGCTTTCGCTTCACGTTTCTCGAGGTAAACATTCAATTACAATCTTCCTTAATGAAAAATGTAAAAAAATACAAGTTAAAATCAATAATAAGATTACAAAACCCTTCAAAGCGTGTAATAAGGCTTTATAAGCCATGAGTAACTATAAATGGGCTTTTCTTCTCAATCGATCACTTTCACTTCACGTTTCCCAAGGCAAACATTTCACTTTAATCTGTTTTAATGAAAAATGTAAAAAAATTCAACTTTAAATTAATAACGAGATCATAAAACCATTTAAAGAGGGGAATAAGGCTTTCGAAGGCATAAGTGACTGCAAATGCACTTTTCTTGTCAATGGATGGCTTTCGCTTCACGTTTCTTGAGGTAAACATTCAATTACAATCTGTCTTAATGAAAAATGTAAAAAAATACCACTTAAAATCAATAATAAGATTAGAAAACCCTTTAAAGCGAGTAATAAGGCTTTAGATGCAATGAGTGACTATAAATGGACTTTTCTTATCAATCGATCACTTTCACTTCACGTTTCCCAAGGCAAACATTTAATTACAATATGTTTTAATGAAAAATATAAAAAAATTCAACTTTAAATTAATAACGAGATTATAAAACCATTTATAGAGGGGAATAAGGCTTTCGAAGGCATGAGTGATTGCAAATGAACTTTTCTTGTCAATGGATGGCTTTCGCTTCATGTTTCCCGAGGTAAACATTCAATTACAATCTGTCTTAATGAAAAATGTAAAAAATTACAAGTTAAAATCAATAATAAGATTATAAAACCCTTTGAGGCGAGTAATAATGCTTTTGAAGCTATGAGTGACTATAAATGAACTTATTTGGTCAATGGATGGCTTTTGCTTCATGTTTCCCACGGTAAACATTTAATTACAATATGTTTTAATGAAAAATGTAAAAAAATTCAACTTTAAATTAATAACGAGATCATAAAACCATTTAAAGAGGTGAATAAGGCTTTCGAAGGCATGAGTGACTGTAAATGGACTTTTCCTGTCAATTGATGGCTTTTTCTTCATGTTTCTCGAGGTAAACATTGCATTACAATCTGTCTTAATGAAAAATATAAAAAAGTACAAGTTAAAATCAATAATAAGATTACAAAACCCTTTAAAGCGAGTAATAAGGCTTTATAAGCCATGAGTGACTATAAATGGACGTTTCTTGTCAATCGATCACTTTCACTTCATGTTTCCCAAGGCAAACATTTAATTACAATATGTTTTAATGAAAAATGTAAAAAAAATTCAACTTTAAATTAATAACGAGATTATAAAACCATTTAAAGAGGGGAATAAGGCTTTCGAGGGCATGAGTGACTGTAAATGGACTTTTCCTGTCAATTGATGGCTTTCTCTTGACGTTTCTCGAGGTAAACATTCAATTACAATCTGTCTTAATGAAAAATGTTAAAAAGTACAAGTTAAAATCAATAATAAGATTACAAAACCCTTTAAAGCGAGTAATAAGGCTTTATAAGCCATGAGTGACTATAAATGAACTTTTCTTGTCAATCGATCACTTTCACTTCACGTTTCCCAAGGCAAACATTCCCTTTTAATTTGTTTTAATGAAAAATTTAAAAAACTTCAACTTTAAATTAATAACGAGATCATAAAACCATTTAAAGAGCGGAATAAGGCTTTCGATGGCATGAGTGACTGCAAATGGACTTTTCTTGTCAATGGATGGCTTTCGCTTCACGTTTCCCGAGCTAAACATTCAATTACAATCTGTCTTAATGAAAAATTTAAAAAAATACAACTTAAAATCAATAATAAGATTACAAAACCCTTTAAAGCGAGTAATAAGGCTTTATAAGCCATGAGTGACTATAAATGGACTTTTATTGTCAATCGATCACTTTCACTTTACGTTTCCCAAGGAAAACATTTAATTACAATATGTTTCAATGAAAAATGTTAAAAAATTCAACTTTAAATTAATAACGAGATTATAAAACCATTTAAAGAGGGGAATAAGGCTTTCGAGGGCATGAGTGACTGCAAATGGACTTTTCTTGACAATGGATGACTTTCGCTTCACGTTTCCTTAGGTAAACATTCAATTAAAATATGTCTTAACGAAAAATGTAACCAAATACAACTTAAAATCAATAATAAGATTAGAAAACCCTTTAAAGCGAGTAATAAGGCTTTAGATGCCATGAGTGACTATAAATGGACTTTTCTTGTCAATCGATCACTTTCACTTCACGTTTCCCAAGGCAAACATTTAATTACAATATGTTTTATTGAAAAATATAAACAAATTCAACTTTAAATTAATAACGAGATTATAAAACCATTTATAGAGGGGAATAAGGCTTGCGAAGGCATGAGTGATTGCAAATGGACTTTTCTTGTCAATGGATGGCTTTCGCTTCATGTTTCTCGAGGTAAACATTCAATTACAATCTTCCTTAATGAAAAATGTAAAAAAATACAAGTTAAAATCAATAATAAGATTACAAAACCCTTCAAAGCGTGTAATAAGGCTTTATAAGCCATGAGTAACTATAAATGGGCTTTTCTTCTCAATCGATCACTTTCACTTCACGTTTCCCAAGGCAAACATTTCACTTTAATCTGTTTTAATGAAAAATGTAAAAAAATTCAACTTTAAATTAATAACGAGATCATAAAACCATTTAAAGAGGGGAATAAGGCTTTCGAAGGCATAAGTGACTGCAAATGCACTTTTCTTGTCAATGGATGGCTTTCGCTTCACGTTTCTCGAGGTAAACATTCAATTACAATCTGTCTTAATGAAAAATGTAAAAAAATACAACTTAAAATCAATAATAAGATTAGAAAACCCTTTAAAGCGAGTAATAAGGCTTTAGATGCAATGAGTGACTATAAATGGACTTTTCTTATCAATCGATCACTTTCACTTCACGTTTCCCAAGGCAAACATTTAATTACAATATGTTTTAATGAAAAATATATAAAAATTCAACTTTAAATTAATAACGAGATTATAAAACCATTTATAGAGGGGAATAAGGCTTTCGAAGGCATGAGTGATTGCAAATGAACTTTTCTTGTCAATGGATGGCTTTCGCTTCATGTTTCCCGAGGTAAACATTCAATTACAATCTGTCTTAATGAAAAATGTAAAAAATTACAAGTTAAAATCAATAATAAGATTATAAAACCCTTTGAGGCGAGTAATAATGCTTTTGAAGCTATGAGTGACTATAAATGAACTTATTTGGTCAATGGATGGCTTTTGCTTCATGTTTCCCACGGTAAACATTTAATTACAATATGTTTTAATGAAAAATGTAAAAAATTTCAACTTTAAATTAATAACGAGATCATAAAACCATTTAAAGAGGTGAATAAGGCTTTCGAAGGCATGAGTGACTGTAAATGGACTTTTCCTGTCAATTGATGGCTTTTTCTTCATGTTTCTCGAGGTAAACATTGCATTACAATCTGTCTTAATGAAAAATGTAAAAAAGTACAAGTTAAAATCAATAATAAGATTACAAAACCCTTTAAAGCGAGTAATAAGGCTTTATAAGCCATGAGTGACTATAAATGAACTTTTCTTGTCAATCGATCACTTTCACTTCATATTTCCCAAGGAAAACATTCCCTCTTAATTTGTTTTAATGAAAAAATTAAAAAACTTCAACTTTAAATTAATAACGAGATCATAAAACCATTTAAAGAGCGGAATAAGGCTTTCGATGGCATGAGTGACTGCAAATGGACTTTTCTTGTCAATGGATGGCTTTCGCTTCACGTTTCCCGAGGTAAACATTCAATTACAATCTGTCTTAATGAAAAATTTTAAAAAATACAACTTAAAATCAATAATAAGATTACAAAACCCTTTAAAGCGAGTAATAAGGCTTTATAAGCCATGAGTGACTATAAATGGACTTTTATTGTCAATCGATCACTTTCACTTCACGTTTCCCAAGGCAAACATTTAATTACAATATGTTTCAATGAAAAATGTTAAAAAATTCAACTTTAAATTAATAACGAGATTATAAAACCATTTAAAGAGGGGAATAAGGCTTTCGAAGGCATGAGTGACTGCAAATGGACTTTTCTTGTCAATGGATGGCTTTCGCTTCATGTTTCCCAAGGCAAACATTTAATTACAATATGTTTTAATGAAAAATGTAAAAAAATTCAACTTTAAATTAATAACGAGATTATAAAACCATTTAAAGAGGGGAATAAGGCTTTCGAAGGCATGAGTGACTGCAAATGGACTTTTCTTGTCAATGGATGGCTTTCGCTTCACGTTTCCCGAGGTAAACATTCAATTACAATCTGTCTTAATGAAAAATATAAAAAAATACAAGTTAAAATCAATAATAAGATTACAAAACCCTTTAAAGCGAGTAATAAGGCTTTATAAGCCATGAGTGACTATAAATGGACTTTTATTGTCAATCGATCACTTTCACTTCACGTTTCCCAAGGCAAGCATTTAATTACAATATGTTTTAGTGAAAAATGTTAAAAAATTCAACTTTAAATTAATAACAAGATTATAAAACCATTTAAAGAGGGGAATAAGGCTTTCGAAGGCATGAGTGACTGCAAATGGACTTTTCTTGTCAATGGATGGCTTTCGCTTCACGTTTCCCGAGGTAAACATTCAATTACAGTCTGTCTTAATGAAAAATATAAAAAAATACAACTTAAAATCAATAATAAGATTATAAAACCCTTTAAGGCGAGTAATAAGGCTTTTGAAGCCATAAGTGACTATAAATGAACTTATTTTGTCAATGGATGGCTTTCGCTTCATGTTTCCCAAGGCAAACATTTAATTACAATTGTTTTAATGAAAAATGTAAAAAAATTCAACTTTAAATTAATAACGAGATCATAAAACCATTTAAAGAGGGGAATAAGGCTTTCGAAGGCATGAGTGACTGCAAATGGACTTTTCTTGTCAATGGATGGCTTTCGCTTCACATTTCCCGAGGTAAACATTCAATTACAATCTGTCTTAATGAAAAATGTAAAAAGATACAACTTAAAATCAATAATAAGATTAGAAAACGCTTTAAAGCGAGTAATAAGGCTTTAGATGCCATGAGTGACTATAAATGGGCTTTTCTTATCAATCGATCACTTTCAGTTCACGTTTCCCAAGGCAAACATTTAATTACAATATGTTTTAATGAAAAATATAAAAAATTCAACTTTAAATTAATTACGAGATTATAAAACCATTTATAGAGGGGAATAAGGCTTTCGAAGACATGAGAGATTGCAAATGGACTGTTCTTGTCAATGAATGGCTTTCGCTTCACGTTTCTCGAGGTAAACATTCAATTACAATCTGTCTTAATGAAAAATATAAAAAAATACAAGTTAAAATCAATAATAAGATTACAAAACCCTTTAAAGCGAGTAATAAGGCTTTATAAGCCATGAGTGACTATAAATGGACTTTTCTTGTCAAACGATCACTTTCACTTCACGTTTCCCAAGGCAAGCATTTAATTACAATATGTTTCAATGAAAAATGTTAAAAAATTCAACTTTAAATTAATAACGAGATTATAAAACCATTTAAAGAGGGGAATAAGGCTTTCGAAAGCATGAGTGACAGCAAATGGACTTTTCTTGACAATGGACGGCTTTCGCTTCACGTTTTTTGAGGTAAACATTCAATTACAATCTGTCTTAATGAAAAATGTAAAAAAATACAACTTAAAATCAATAATAAGATTATAAAACCCTTTAAGGCGAGTAATAAGGCTTTTGAAGCCATGAGTGACTATTAATGAACTTATTTTGTCAATGGATGGCTTTCGCTTCATGTTTCCCAAGGCAAACATTTAATTACAATATGTTTTAATGAAAAATGTAAAAAAAATCAACTTTAAATTAATAACGAGATTATAAAACCATTTAAAGAGGGGAATAAAGCTTTCGAAGGCATGAGTGACTGCAAATGGACTTTTCCTGTCAATGGATGGCTTTCTCTTCACGTTTCTCGAGGTAAACATTCAATTAGAATCAGTCTTAATGAAAAATGTAAAAAAGTACAAGTTAAAATCAATAATAAGATTACAAAACCCTTTAAAGCGAGTAATAAGGCTTTATAAGCCATGAGTGACTATAAATGGACGTTTCTTGTCAATCGATCACTTTCACTTCATGTTTCCCAAGGCAAACATTTAATTACAATATGTTTTAATGAAAAATGTAAAAAAAATTCAACTTTAAATTAATAACGAGATTATAAAACCATTTAAAGAGGGGAATAAGGCTTTCGAGGGCATGAGTGACTGTAAATGGACTTTTCCCGTCAATTGATGGCTTTCTCTTGACGTTTCTCGAGGTAAACATTCAATTACAATCTGTCTTAATGAAAAATGTTAAAAAGTACAAGTTAAAATCAATAATAAGATTACAAAACCCTTTAAAGCGAGTAATAAGGCTTTATAAGCCATGAGTGACTATAAATGAACTTTTCTTGTCAATCGATCACTTTCACTTCATGTTTCCCAAGGCAAACATTCCACTTTAATCTGTTTTAATGAAAAATGTAAAAAAATTCAAGTTTAAATTAATAACGAGATCATAAAACCATTTAAAAAGGGGAATAAGGCTTTCGAAGGCATGAGTGACTGCAAATGGACTTTTCTTGCCAATGGATGGCTTTCGCTTCACGTTTCTCGAGGTAAACATTCAATTACAATCTGTCTTAATGAAAAATGTAAAAAAATACAAGTTAAAATGAATAATATGATTACAAAACCCTTTAAAGCGAGTAATAAGGCTTTATAAGACATGAGTGACTATAAATGGGCTTTTCTTGTCAATCGATCACTTTCACTTCACGTTTCCCAAGGCAAAAATTCCACTTTAATCTATTTTAATGAAAAATGTAAAAAAATTCAACTTTAAATTAATAACGAGATCATAAAACCATTTAAAGAGGGGAATAAGGCTTTCGAAGGCATGAGTGACTGCAAATGGACTTTTCTTGTCAATGGATGGCTTTCGCTTCACGTTTCTCGAGATAAACATTCAATTACAATCTGTCTTAATGAAAAATGTAAAAAAATAAAACTTAAAATCAATAATAAGATTATAAAACCCTTTAAAGCGAGTAATAAGGCTTTAGAAGCCATGAGTGACTATATATGGACTTTTGCTGTCAATCGATCGCTTTCACCTCACGTTTCTCAAGGTAAACAGTCAATTATAATCTGTTTTAATGAAAAATGTAAAAAAATTCAATTTAAAACGAATAACGAGATCATAAAACCATTTAAAGAGGGGAATAAGGCTTTCGAAGGCATGAGCGACTGCAAATGGACTTTTCTTGTCAATGGATGGCTTTCGCTTCAAATTTCTCGAGGTAAATATTCAATTACAATCTGTCTTAATGAAAAATGTAAAAAAATACAAGTTAAAATCAATAATAAGATTATAAAACCCTTTAAAGCGAGTAATAAGGCTTTATAAGCCACGAGTGACTATAAATGGATTTTTCTTGTCAATCGATCACTTTCACTTCATGTTTCCCAAGGCAAACATTTTATTACAATATGTTTTAATGAAAAATGTAAAAAAATTTAACTTTAAATTAATAACAAGATTATAAAACCATTCAAAGAAGGGAATAAGGCTTTCGAAGGGATGAGTGACTGCAAATGGACTTTTCTTAGCAATGGATGGCTTTCGCTTCATGTTTCCCGAGGTAAACATTCAATTACAATCTGTCTTAATGAAAAATGTAAAAAAGTACAAGTTAAAATCAATAATAAGATTATAAAACCCTTTGAGGCGAGTAATAATGCTTTTGAAGCTATGAGTGACTATAAATGAACTTATTTTGTCAATGGATGGCTTTCGCTTCATGTTTCCCACGGCAAACATTTAATTACAATATGTTTTAATGAAAAATGTAAAAAAATTCAACTTTAAATTAATAACGAGATCATAAAACCATTTAAAGAGGGGAATAAGGCTTTCGAAGGCATGAGTGACTGTAAATGGACTTTTCCTGTCAATTGATGGCTTTTTCTTCACGTTTCTCGAGGTAAACATTCAATTACAATCTGTCTTAATGAAAAATGTAAAAAAGTACAAGTTAAAATCAATAATAAGATTACAAAACCCTTTAAAGCGAGTAATAAGGCTTTATAAGCCATGAGTGACTATAAATGAACTTTTCTTGTCAATCGATCACTTTCACTTCACATTTCCCAAGGCAAACTTTCCCTTTTAATTTGTTTTAATGAAAAATTTAAAAAACTTCAACTTTAAATTAATAACGAGATCATAAAACCATTTAAAGAGCGGAATAAGGCTTTCGATGGCATGAGTGACTGCAAATGGACTTTTCTTGTCAATGGATGGCTTTCACTTCACGTTTTCCGAGGTAAACATTCAATTACAATCTGTCTTAATGAAAAATTTTAAAAAATACAACTTAAAATCAATAATAAGATTACAAAACCCTTTAAAGCGAGTAATAAGGCTTTATAAGCCATGAGTGACTATAAATGGACTTTTATTGTCAATCGATCACTTTCACTTTACGTTTCCCAAGGCAAACATTTAATTACAATATGTTTCAATGAAAAATGTTAAAAAATTCAACTTTAAATTAATAACGAGATTATAAAACCATTTAAAGAGGGGAATAAGGCTTTCGAAGGCATGAGTGACTGTAAATGGACTTTTCCTGTCAATTGATGGCTTTTTCTTCACGTTTCTCGAGGTAAACATTCAATTACAATCTGTCTTAATGAAAAATGTAAAAAAGTACAAGTTAAAATCAATAATAAGATTACAAAACCCTTTAAAGTGAGTAATAAGGCTTTATAAGCCATGAGTGACTATAAATGAACTTTTCTTGTCAATCGATCCCTTTCACTTCACGTTTCCCAAGGCAAACATTCCCTTTTAATTTGTTTTAATGAAAAATTTAAAAAACTTCAACTTTAAATTAATAACGAGATCATAAAACCATTTAAAGAGCGGAATAAGGCTTTCGATGGCATGAGTGACTGCAAATGGACTTTTCTTGTCAATGGATGGCTTTCACTTCACGTTTCCCGAGCTAAACATTCAATTACAATCTGTCTTAATGAAAAATTTAAAAAAATACAACTTAAAATCAATAATAAGATTACAAAACCCTTTAAAGCGAGTAATAAGGCTTTATAAGCCATGAGTGACTATAAATGGACTTTTATTGTCAATCGATCACTTTCACTTTACGTTTCCCAAGGCAAACATTTAATTACAATATGTTTCAATGAAAAATGTTAAAAAATTCAACTTTAAATTAATAACGAGATTATAAAACCATTTAAAGAGGGGAATAAGGCTTTCGAGGGCATGAGTGACTGCAAATGGACTTTTCTTGACAATGGATGACTTTCGCTTCACGTTTCCTTAGGTAAACATTCAATTACAATATGTCTTAACGAAAAATGTAACCAAATACAACTTAAAATCAATAATAAGATTAGAAAACCCTTTAAAGCGAGTAATAAGGCTTTAGATGCCATGAGTGACTATAAATGGACTTTTCTTGTCAATCGATCACTTTCACTTCACGTTTCCCAAGGCAAACATTTAATTACAATATGTTTTATTGAAAAATATAAACAAATTCAACTTTAAATTAATAACGAGATTATAAAACCATTTATAGAGGGGAATAAGGCTTGCGAAGGCATGAGTGATTGCAAATGGACTTTTCTTGTCAATGGATGGCTTTCGCTTCACGTTTCTCGAGGTAAACATTCAATTACAATCTTCCTTAATGAAAAATGTAAAAAAATACAAGTTAAAATCAATAATAAGATTACAAAACCCTTCAAAGCGTGTAATAAGGCTTTATAAGCCATGAGTAACTATAAATGGGCTTTTCTTCTCAATCGATCACTTTCACATCACGTTTCCCAAGGCAAACATTTCACTTTAATCTGTTTTAATGAAAAATGTAAAAAAATTCAACTTTAAATTAATAACGAGATCATAAAACCATTTAAAGAGGGGAATAAGGCTTTCGAAGGCATAAGTGACTGCAAATGCACTTTTCTTGTCAATGGATGGCTTTCGCTTCACGTTTCTCGAGGTAAACATTCAATTACAATCTGTCTTAATGAAAAATGTAAAAAAATACAACTTAAAATCAATAATAAGATTAGAAAACCCTTTAAAGCGAGTAATAAGGCTTTAGATGCAATGAGTGACTATAAATGGACTTTTCTTATCAATCGATCACTTTCACTTCACGTTTCCCAAGGCAAACATTTAATTACAATATGTTTTAATGAAAAATATAAAAAAATTCAACTTTAAATTAATAACGAGATTATAAAACCATTTATAGAGGGGAATAAGGCTTTCGAAGGCATGAGTGATTGCAAATGAACTTTTCTTGTCAATGGATGGCTTTCGCTTCACGTTTCTCGAGGTAAACATTCAATTACAATCTGTCTTAATGAAAAATGTAAAAAAATACAAGTTAAAAGCAATAATAAGATTACAAAACTCTTTAAAGCGAGTAATAAGACTTTAAAAGCCATGAGTGACTATAAACGGACTTTTCTTGTCAATCGATCACTTTCACCTCACGTTTCTCAAGGCAAACAGTCAATTTTAATTTTTTTTAATGAAAAATGTAAAAAAATTCAATTTAAAATGAATAACAAGATCATAAAACCATTTAAAGAGGGGAATAAGGCTTTCGAAGGCATGAGTGACAGCAAATGGACTTTTCTTGACAATGGATGGCGTTCGCTTCTTGTTTCCCGAGGTAAACATTCAACTACAATCTGTCTTAATGAAAAATGTAAAGAAATACAACTTAAAATCAATAATAAGATTATAAAACCCTTTAAAGTGAGTAATAAGGCTTTAGATGCAATGAGTGACTATAAATGGACTTTTCTTGTCAATCGATCACTTTCACTTCACGTTTCCCAAGGCAAGCATTTAATTACAATATGTTTTAATGAAAAATGTAAAAAAATTCAACTTTAAATTAATAACAAAATTATAAAACCATTTAAAGAGGGGAATAAGGCTTTTGAGGGCATGAGTGACTGCAAATGGACTTTTCTTGTCAATGGATGGCTTTCGCTTCACGTTTCTCGAGGTAAACATTCAATTACAATCTGTCTTAATGAAAAATGTAAAAAAATACAACTAAAAATCAATAATAAGATTAGAAAACCCTTTAAAGCGAGTAATAAGGCTTTAGAAGCCATGAGTGACTATAAATAGACTTTTGTTGTCAATCGATCGCTTTCAGCTCACGTTTCTCAAGGTAAACAGTCAATTATAATCTGTTTTAATGAAAAATGTAAAAACATTCAATTTAAAACGAATAACGAGATCATAAAACCATTCAAAGAGGGGAATAAGGCTTTCGAAGGCATGAGCGACTGCAAATGGACTTTTCTTGTCAATGGATGGCTTTCGCTTCACATTTCTCGAGGTAAGCATTCAATTACAATCTGCCTTAATGAAAAATGTAAAAAAATACAAGTTAAAATCAATAATAAGATTACAAAACCCTTTAAAGCGAGTAATAAGGCTTTATAAGCCATGAGTGACTATAAATGGACTTTTCTTGTCAATCGATCACTTTCACTTCATGTTTCCCAAGGCAAACATTTAATTACAATATGTTTTAATGAAAAATGTAAAAAAATTCAACTTTAAATTAATAACGAGATTATAAAACCATTTAAAGAGGGGAATAAGGCTTTCGAAGGCATGAGTGACTGCAAATGGACTTTTCTTGTCAATGGATGGCTTTCGCTTCACGTTTCCCGAGGTAAACATTCAATTACAATCTGTCTTAATGAAAAATATAAAAAAATACAAGTTAAAATCAATAATAAGATTACAAAACCCTTTAAAGCGAGTAATAAGGCTTTATAAGCCATGAGTGACTATAAATGGACTTTTATTGTCAATCGATCACTTTCACTTCACATTTCCCAAGGCAAGCATTTAATTACAATATGTTTTAGTGAAAAATGTTAAAAAATTCAACTTTAAATTAATAACAAGATTATAAAACCATTTAAAGAGGGGAATAAGGCTTTCGAAGGTATGAGTGACTGCAAATGGACTTTTCTTGTCAATGGATGGCTTTCGCTTCACGTTTCCCGAGGTAAACATTCAATTACAGTCTGTCTTAATGAAAAATATAAAAAAATACAACTTAAAATCAATAATAAGATTATAAAACCTTTTAAGGCGAGTAATAAGGCTTTTGAAGCCATAAGTGACTATAAATGAACTTATTTTGTCAATGGATGGCTTTCGCTTCATGTTTCCCAAGGCGAACATTTAATTACAATTGTTTTAATGAAAAATGTAAAAAAATTCAACTTTAAATTAATAACGAGATTATAAAACCATTTAAAGAGGGAATAAGGCTTTCGAGGGCATGAGTGACTGCAAATGGACTTTTCTTGATAATGGATGGCTTTCGCTTCACGTTTCTCGAGGTAAACATTCAATTACAATTTGTCTTAATGAAAAATGTAAAAAGATACAACTTAAAATCAATAATAAGATTAGAAAACGCTTTAAAGCAAGTGATAAGGCTTTAGATGCCATGAGTGACTATAAATGGGCTTTTCTTATCAATCGATCACTTTCAGTTCACGTTTCCCAAGGCAAACATTTAATTACAATATGTTTTAATGAAAAATATAAAAAATTCAACTTTAAATTAATTACGAGATTATAAAACCATTTATAGAGGGGAATAAGGCTTTCGAAGACATGAGAGATTGCAAATGGACTGTTCTTGTCAATGGATGGCTTTCGCTTCATGTTTCTCGAGGTAAACATTCAATTACAATCTGTCTTAATGAAAAATATAAAAAAATACAAGTTAAAATCAATAATAAGATTACAAAACCCTTTAAAGCGAGTAATAAGGCTTTATAAGCCATGAGTGACTATAAATGGACTTTTCTTGTCAAACGATCACTTTCACTTCACGTTTCCCAAGGCAAGCATTTAATTACAATATGTTTCAATGAAAAATGTTAAAAACCATTTAAAGAGCGGAATAAGGCTTTCGAGGGCATGAGTGACTGTAAATGGACTTTTCCTGTCAATTGATGGCTTTCTCTTCACGTTTCTCGAGGTAAACATTTAATTACAATCTGTTTTAATGAAAAATGTTAAAAAGTGCAAGTTAAAATCAATAATAAGATTACAAAACCCTTTAAAGCGAGTAATAAGGCTTTATAAGCCATGAGTGACTATAAATGAACTTTTCTTGTCAATCGATCACTTTCACTTCATGTTTCCCAAGGCAAACATTCCACTTTAATCTGTTTTAATGAAAAATGTAAAAAAATTCAAGTTTAAATTAATAACGAGATCATAAAACCATTTAAAAATGGGAATAAGGCTTTCGAAGGCATGAGTGACTGCAAATGGACTTTTCTTGCCAATGGATGACTTTCGCTTCACGTTTCTCGAGGTAAACATTCAATTACAATCTGTCTTAATGAAAAATGCAAAAAAATACAAGTTAAAATCAATAATATGATTACAAAACCCTTTAAAGCGAGTAATAAGGCTTTATAAGCCATGAGTGACTATAAATGGGCTTTTCTTGTCAATCGATCACTTTCACTTCACGTTTCCCAAGGCAAAAATTCCACTTTAATCTGTTTTAATGAAAAATGTAAAAAAATTCAACTTTAAATTAATAACGAGATCATAAAACCATTTAAAGAGGGGAATAAGGCTTTCGAAGGCATGAGTGACTGCAAATGGACTTTTCTTGTCAATGGATGGCTTTCGCTTCATGTTTCCCAAGGCAAACATTTAATTACAATATGTTTCAATGAAAAATGTTAAAAAATTCAACTTTAAATTAATAACGAGATTATAAAACCATTTAAAGAGGGGAATAAGGCTTTCGAAGGCATGAGTGACTGTAAATGGACTTTTCTTGTCAATGGATGGCTTTCGCTTCACGTTTCTCGAGGTAAACATTCAATTACAATCTGTCTTAATGAAAAATGTAAAAAAATACAACTTAAAATCAATAATAAGATTATAAAACCCTTTAAGGCGAGTAATAAGGCTTTTGAAGCCATAAGTGACTATAAATGAACTTATTTTGTCAATGGATGGCTTTCGCTTCATGTTTCCCAAGGCAAACATTTAATTGCAATTGTTTTAATGAAAAATGTAAAAAAATTCAACTTTAAATTAATAACGAGATTATAAAACCATTTAAAGAGGGAATAAGGCTTTCGAGGGCATGAGTGACTGCAAATGGACTTTTCTTGATAATGGATGGCTTTCGCTTCACGTTTCCCGAGGTAAACATTCAATTACAATCTGTCTTAATGAAAAATGTAAAAAGATACAACTTAAAATCAATAATAAGATTAGAAAACGCTTTAAAGCGAGTAATAAGACTTTAGATGCCATGAGTGACTATAAATGGGCTTTTCTTGTCAATCGATCAATTTCACTTCACGTTTCCCAAGGCAAACATTTAATTACAATATGTTTTAATGAAAAATATAAAAAATTCAACTTTAAATTAATTACGAGATTATAAAACCATTTATAAAGGGGAATAAGGCTTTCAAAGGCATGAGAGATTGCAAATGGACTGTTCTTGTCAATGGATGGCTTTCGCTTCACGTTTCTCGAGGTAAACATTCAATTACAATCTGTCTTAATGAAAAATATAAAAAAATACAAGTTAAAATCAATAATAAGATTACAAAACCCTTTAAAGCGAGTAATAAGGCTTTATAAGCCATGAGTGACTATAAATGGATTTTTCTTGTCAATCGATCACTTTCACTTCACGTTTCCCAAGGCAAGCATTTAATTACAATATGTTTCAATGAAAAATGTTAAAAAATTCAACTTTAAATTAATAACGAGATTATAAAACCATTTAAAGAGGGGAATAAGGCTTTCGAAAGCATGAGTGACTGCAAATGGACTTTTCTTGACAATGGTTGGCTTTCGCTTCACGTTTTTTGAGGTAAACATTCAATTACAATCTGTCTTAACGAAAAATGTAAAAAAATACAACTTAAAATCAATAATAAGATTATAAAACCCTTTAAGGCGAGTAATAAGGCTTTTGAAGCAATGAGTGACTATTAATGAACTTATTTTGTCAATGGATGGCTTTCGCTTCATGTTTCCCAAGGCAAACATTTAATTACAATATGTTTTAATGAAAAATGTAAAAAAATTCAACTTTAAATTAATAACGATATTATAAAACCATTTAAAGAGGGGAATAAGGCTTTCGAAGGCATGAGTGACTGCAAATGGACTTTTCTTGTCAATGGATGGCTTTCGCTTCATGTTTCCCAAGGCAAATATTTAATTACAATATGTTTTAATGAAAAATGTAAAAAAATTCAACTTTAAATTAATAACGAGATTATAAAACCATTTAAAGAGGGGAATAAGACTTGCGAAGGCATGAGTGACTGCAAATGGACTTTTCTTTTCAATGGATGGCTTTCACTTCACGTTTCCCGAGGTAAACATTCAATTACAATCTGTCTTAATGAAAAATGTAAAAAAATACAACTTAAAATCAATCATAAGATTATAAAACCCTTTTAAGCGAGTAATAAGGCTTTAGATGCAATGAGTGACTATAAATGGACTTTTCTCGTCAATCGATCACTTTCACTTCACGTTTCCCAAGGCAAGCATTTAATTACAATATGTTTTAGAGAAAAATGTTAACAAATTCAACTTTAAATTAATAACAAGATTATAAAACCATTTAAAGAGGGGAATAAGGCTTTCGAAGGCATGAGTGACTGCAAATGGACTTTTCTTGTCAATGGATGGCTTTCACTTCACGTTTCCCGAGGTAAACATTCAATTACAATCTGTCTTAATGAAAAATGTAAAACAATTCAACTTAAAATCAATAATAAGATTATAAAACCCTTTAAGGCGAGTAATAAGGCTTTTGAAGCCATCAGTGACTATAAATGAACTTATTTTGTCAATGGATGGCTTTCGCTTCATGTTTCCCAAGGCAAACATTTAATTACAATATGTTTTAATGAAAAATGTAAAAAAATTTAACTTTAAATTAATAACGAGATTATAAAACCATTTAAAGAGGGGAATAAGGCTTTCGAGGGCATGAGTGACTGCAAATGGACTTTTCTTGACAATGGATGGCTTTCGCTTCACGTTTCCCAAGGTAAACATTCAATTACAATCTGTCTTAATGAAAAATGTAAAAAAATACAACTTAAAATCAATAATAAGATTATAAAACCCTTTAAGGCGAGTAATAAGGCTTTTGAAGCCTTGAGTGACTATTAATGAACTTATTTTGTCAATGGATGGCTTTCGCTTCATGTTTCCCAAGGCAAACATTTAATTACAATATGTTTTAATGAAAAATGTAAAAAAATTCAACTTTAAATTAATAACGAGATTATAAAACCATTTAAAGAGGGGAATAAGGCTTTCGAAGGCATGAGTGACTGCATGTGGACTTTTCCTGTCAATGGATGGCTTTCTCTTCACGTTTCTCGAGGTAAACATTCAATTAGAATCAGTCTTAATGAAAAATGTAAAAAAGTACAAGTTAAAATCAATAATAAGATTACAAAACCCTTTAAAGCGAGTAATAAGGCTTTATAAGCCATGAGTGACTATAAATGGATGTTTCTTGTCAATCGATCACTTTCACTTCATGTTTCCCAAGGCAAACTTTTAATTACAATATGTTTTAATGAAAAATGTAAAAAAATTCAACTTTAAATTAATAACGAGATTATAAAACCATTTAAAGAGGGGAATAAGGCTTTCGTGGGCATGAGTGACTGTAAATGGACTTTTCCTGTCAATTGATGGCTTTCTCTTCACGTTTCTCGAGGTAAACATTCAATTACAATCTGTCTTAATGAAAAATGTTAAAAAGTACAAGTTAAAATCAATAATAAGATTACAAAACCCTTTAAAGCGAGTAATAAGGCTTTATAAGCCATGAGTGACTATAAATGAACTTTTCTTGTCAATCGATCACTTTCACTTCATGTTTCCCAAGGCAAACATTTCACTTTAATCTGTTTTAATGAAAAATGTAAAAAAATTCAAGTTTAAATTAATAACGAGATCATAAAACCATTTAAAAAGGGGAATAAGGCTTTCGAAGGCATGAGTGACTGCAAATGGACTTTTCTTGCCAATGGATGGCTTTCGCTTCACGTTTCTCGAGGTAAACATTCAATTACAATCTGTCTTAATGAAAAATGTAATAAAATACAAGTTAAAATCAATAATATGATTACAAAACCCTTTAAAGCGAGTAATAAGGCTTTATAAGCCATGAGTGACTATAAATGGGCTTTTCTTGTCAATCGATCACTTTCACTTCATGTTTCCCAAGGCAAAAATTCCACTTTAATCTGTTTTAATGAAAAATGTAAAAAAATTCAACTTTAAATTAATAACGAGATCATAAAACCATTTAAAGAGGGGAATAAGGCTTTCGAAGGCATGAGTGACTGCAAATGGACTTTTCTTGTCAATGGATGGCTTTCGCTTCACGTTTCTCGAGATAAACATTCAATTACAATCTGTCTTAATGAAAAATGTAAAAAAATAAAACTTAAAATCAATAATAAGATTATAAAACCCTTTAAAGCGAGTAATAAGGCTTTAGAAGCCATGAGTGACTATATATGGACTTTTGCTGTCAATTGATCGCTTTCACCTCACGTTTCTCAAGGTAAACAGTCAATTATAATCTGTTTTAATGAAAAATGTAAAAAAATTCAATTGAAAACGAATAACGAGATCATAAAACCATTTAAAGAGGGGAATAAGGCTTTCGAAGGCATGAGCGACTGCAAATGGTCTTTTCTTGTCAATGGATGGCTTTCGCTTCAAATTTCTCGAGGTAAACATTCAATTACAATCTGTCTTAATGAAAAATGTAAAAAAATACAAGTTAAAATCAATAATAAGATTATAAAACCCTTTAAAGCGAGTAATAAGGCTTTATAAGCCATGAGTGACTATAAATGGACTTTTCTTGTCAATCGATCACTTTCACTTCATGTTTCCCAAGGCAAACATTTTATTACAATATGTTTTAATGAAAAATGTAAAAAAATTCAACTTTAAATTAATAACAAGATTATAAAACCATTCAAAGAAGGGAATAAGGCTTTCGAAGGGATGAGTGACTGCAAATGGATTTTTCGTAGCAATGGATGGCTTTCGCTTCATGTTTCCCGAGGTAAACATTCAATTACAATCTGTCTTAATGAAAAATGTAAAAAAGTACAAGTTAAAATCAATAATAAGATTATAAAACCCTTTGAGGCGAGTAATAATGCTTTTGAAGCTATGAGTGACTATAAATGAACTTATTTTGTCAATGGATGGCTTTCGCTTCATGTTTCCCACGGCAAACATTTAATTACAATATGTTTTAATGAAAAATGTAAAAAAATTCAACTTTAAATTAATAACGAGATCATAAAACCATTTAAAGAGGGGAATAAGGCTTTCGAAGGCATGAGTGACTGTAAATGGACTTTTCCTGTCAATTGATGGCTTTTTCTTCACGTTTCTCGAGGTAAACATTCAATTACAATCTGTCTTAATGAAAAATATAAAAAAGTACAAGTTAAAATCAATAATAAGATTACAAAACCCTTTAAAGCGAGTAATAAGGCTTTATAAGCCATGAGTGACTATAAATGAACTTTTCTTGTCAATCGATCACTTTAACTTCACATTTCCCAAGGCAAACATTCCCTTTTAATTTGTTTTAATGAAAAATTTAAAAAACTTCAACTTTAAATTAATAACGACATCATAAAACCATTTAAAGAGCGGAATAAGGCTTTCGATGGCATGAGTGATGCAAATGGACTTTTCTTGTCAATGGATGGCTTTCGCTTCACGTTTCCCGAGGTAAACATTCAATTACAATCTGTCTTAATGAAAAATTTTAAAAAATACAACTTAAAATCAATAATAAGATTACAAAACCCTTTAAAGCGAGTAATAAGGCTTTATAAGCCATGAGTGACTATAAATAGACTTTTCTTGTCAATCGATCACTTTCACTTCATGTTTCCCAAGGCAAACATTTTATTACAATATGTTTTAATGAAAAATTTTAAAAAATTCAACTTTAAATTAATAACGAGATTATAAAACCATTTAAAGAGGGGAATAAGGCTTTCGAAGGCATGAGTGACTGTAAATGGACTTTTCTTGTCAATGGATGGCTTTCGCTTCATGTTTCCCAAGGCAAACATTTAATTACAATATGTTTCAATGAAAAATGTTAAAAAATTCAACTTTAAATTAATAACGATATTATAAAACCATTTAAAGAGGGGAATAAGGCTTTCGAAGGCATGAGTGACTGCAAATGGACTTTTCTTGTCAATGGATGGCTTTCGCTTCATGTTTCCCAAGGCAAACATTTAATTACAATATGTTTTAATGAAAAATGTAAAAAAATTCAACTTTAAATTAATAACGATATTATAAAACCATTTAAAGAGGGGAATAAGGCTTTCGAAGGCATGAGTGACTGCAAATGGACTTTTATTGTCAATCGATCACTTTCACTTCACGTTTCCCAAGGCAAACATTTAATTACAATATGTTTCAATGAAAAATGTTAAAAAATTCAACTTTAAATTAATAACGAGATTATAAAACCATTTAAAGAGGGGAATAAGGCTTTCGAAGGCATGAGTGACTGTAAATGGACTTTTCTTGTCAATGGATGGCTTTCGCTTCACGTTTCTCGAGGTAAACATTCAATTACAATCTGTCTTAATGAAAAATGTAAAAAAATACAACTTAAAATCAATAATAAGATTATAAAACCCTTTAAGGCGAGTAATAAGGCTTTTGAAGTCATGAGTGACTATTAATGAACTTATTTTGTCAATGGATGGCTTTCGCTTCATGTTTCCCAAGGCAAACATTTAATTACAATATGTTTTAATGAAAAATGTAAAAAAATTCAACTTTAAATTAATAACGATATTATAAAACCATTTAAAGAGGGGAATAAGGCTTTCGAAGGCATGAGTGACTGCAAATGGACTTTTCTTGTCAATGGATGGCTTTCGCTTCATGTTTCCCAAGGCAAACATTTAATTACAATATGTTTCAATGAAAAATGTTAAAAAATTCAACTTTAAATTAATAACGATATTATAAAACCATTTAAAGAGGGGAATAAGGCTTTCGAAGGCATGAGTGACTGCAAATGGACTTTTCTTGTCAATGGATGGCTTTCGCTTCATGTTTCCCAAGGCAAACATTTAATTACAATATGTTTTAATGAAAAATGTAAAAAAATTCAACTTTAAATTAATAACGATATCATAAAACCATTTAAAGAGGGGAATAAGGCTTTCGAAGGCATGAGTGACTGCAAATGGACTTTTCTTGTCAATGGATGGCTTTCGCTTCATGTTTCCCAAGGCAAACATTTAATTACAATATGTTTCAATGAAAAATGTTAAAAAATTCAACTTTAAATTAATAACGAGATTATAAAACCATTTAAAGAGGGGAATAAGGCTTTCGAAGGCATGAGTGACTGTAAATGGACTTTTCTTGTCAATGGATGGCTTTCGCTTCACGTTTCTCGAGGTAAACATTCAATTACAATCTGTCTTAATGAAAAATGTAAAAAAATTCAACTTAAAATCAATAATAAGATTATAAAACTCTTTAAGGCGAGTAATAAGGCTTTTGAAGCCATAAGTGACTATAAATGAACTTATTTTGTCAATGGATGGCTTTCGCTTCATGTTTCCCAAGGCAAACATTTCATTGCAATTGTTTTAATGAAAAATGTAAAAAAATTCAACTTTAAATTAATAACGAGATTATAAAACCATTTAAAGAGGGAATAAGGCTTTTGAGGGCATGAGTGACTGCAAATGGACTTTTCTTGATAATGGATGGCTTTCGCTTCACGTTTCTCGAGGTAAACATTCAATTACAATCTGTCTTAATGAAAAATGTAAAAAGATACAACTTAAAATCAATAATAAGATTAGAAAACGCTTTAAAGCGAGTAATAAGGCTTTAGATGCCATGAGTGACTATAAATGGGCTTTTCTTGTCAATCGATCACTTTCACTTCACGTTTCCCAAGGCAAACATTTAATTACAATATGTTTTAATGAAAAATATAAAAAATTCAACTTTAAATTAATTACGAGATTATAAAACCATTTATAGAGGGGAATAAGGCTTTCGAAGGCATGAGAGATTGCAAGTGGACTGTTCTTGTCAATGGATGGCTTTCGCTTCACGTTTCTCGAGGTAAACATTCAATTACAATCTGTCTTAATGAAAAATGTAAAAAAATACAAGTTAAAATCAATAATAAGATTATAAAACCCTTTAAAGCGAGTAATAAGGCTTTATAAGCCATGAGTGACTATAAATGGACTTTTCTTGTCAATCGATCACTTTCACTTCATGTTTCCCAAGGCAAACATTTTATTACAATATGTTTTAATGAAAAATGTAAAAAAATTCAACTTTAAATTAATAACAAGATTATAAAACCATTCAAAGAAGGGAATAAGGCTTTCGAAGGGATGAGTGACTGCAAATGGACTTTTCTTAGCAATGGATGGCTTTCGCTTCATGTTTCCCGAGATAAACATTCAATTACAATCTGTCTTAATGAAAAATGTAAAAAAGTACAAGTTAAAATCAATAATAAGATTATAAAACCCTTTGAGGCGAGTAATAATGCCTTTGAAGCTATGAGTGACTATAAATGAACTTATTTTGTCAATGGATGGCTTTCGCTTCATGTTTCCCACGGCAAACATTTAATTACAATATGTTTTAATGAAAAATGTAAAAAAATTCAACTTTAAATTAATAACGAGATCATAAAACAATTTAAAGAGGGGAATAAGGCTTTCGAAGGCATGAGTGACTGTAAATGGACTTTTCCTGTCAATTGATGGCTTTTTCTTCACGTTTCTCGAGGTAAACATTCAATTACAATCTGTCTTAATGAAAAATGTAAAAAAGTACAAGTTAAAATCAATAATAAGATTACAAAACCCTTTAAAGCGAGTAATAAGGCTTTATAAGCCATGAGTGACTATAAATGAACTTTTCTTGTCAATCGATCACTTTAACTTCACATTTCCCAAGGCAAACATTCCCTTTTCTTGTCAATGGATGGCTTTCGCATTTCTCGAGGTAAACATTCAATTACAATCTGTCTTAACGAAAAATGTAAAAAAATACAACTTAAAATCAATAATAAGATTATAAAACCCTTTAAGGCGAGTGATAAGGCTTTTGAAGCCATGAGTGACTATTAATGAACTTATTTTGTCAATGGATGGCTTTCGCTTCATGTTTCCCAAGGCAAACATTTAATTACAATATGTTTTAATGAAAAATGTAAAAAAAATCAACTTTAAATTAATAACGATATTATAAAACCATTTAAAGAGGGGAATAAGGCTTTCGAAGGCATGAGTGACTGCAAATGGACTTTTCTTGTCAATGGATGGCTTTCGCTTCATGTTTCCCATGGAAAACATTTAATTACAATATGTTTTAATGAAAAATGTAAAAAAATTCAACTTTAAATTAATAACGAGATTATAAAACCATTTAAAGAGGGGAATAAGACTTTCGAAGGCATGAGTGACTGCAAATGGACTTTTCTTTTCAATGGATGGCTTTCGCTTCACGTTTCCCGAGGTAAACATTCAATTACAATCTGTCTTAATGAAAAATGTAAAAAAATACAACTTAAAATCAATCATAAGATTTTAAAACCCTTTTAAGCGAGTAATAAGGCTTTAGATGCAATGAGTGACTATAAATAGACTTTTCTCGTCAATCGATCACTTTCACTTCACGTTTCCCAAGGCAAGCATTTAATTACAATATGTTTTAGAGAAAAATGTTAACAAATTCAACTTTAAATTAATAACAAGATTATAAAACCATTTAAAGAGGGGAATAAGGCTTTCGAAGGCATGAGTGACTGCAAATGGACTTTTCTTGTCAATGGATGGCTTTCGCTTCACGTTTCCCGAGGTAAACATTCAATTACAATCTGTCTTAATGAAAAATGTAAAAAAATACAACTTAAAATCAATAATAAGATTATAAAACCCTTTAAGGCGAGTAATAAGGCTTTTGAAGCCATCAGTGACTATAAATGAACTTATTTTGTCAATGGATGGCTTTCGCTTCATGTTTCGCAAGGCAAACATTTAATTACAATATGTTTTAATGAAAAATGTAAAAAAATTCAACTTTAAATTAATAACGAGATTATAAAACCATTTAAAGAGGGGAATAAGGCTTTCGAGGGCATGAGTGACTGCAAATGGACTTTTCTTGACAATGGATGGCTTTCGCTTCACGTTTCCCAAGGTAAACATTCAATTACAATCTGTCTTAATGAAAAATGTAAAAAAATACAACTTAAAATCAATAATAAGATTATAAAACCCTTTAAGGCGAGTAATAAGGCTTTTGAAGCCATGAGAGACTATTAATGAACTTTTTTTGTCAATGGATGGCTTTCGCTTCATGTTTCCCAAGGCAAACATTTAATTACAAATATGTTTTAATGAAAAATGTAAAAAAATTCAACTTTAAATTAATAACGAGATTATAAAACCATTTAAAGAGGGGAATAAGGCTTTCGAAAGCATGAGTGACTGCAAATGAACTTTTCTTGACAATGGTTGGCTTTCGCTTCACGTTTTTCGAGGTAAACATTCAATTACAATCTGTCTTAACGAAAAATGTAAAAAAATACAACTTAAAATCAATAATAAGATTATAAAACCCTTTAAGGCGAGTAATAAGGCTTTTGAAGCCATGAGAGACTATTAATGAACTTTTTTTGTCAATGGATGGCTTTCGCTTCATGTTTCCCAAGGCAAACATTTAATTACAAATATGTTTTAATGAAAAATGTAAAAAAATTCAACTTTAAATTAATAACGAGATTATAAAACCATTTAAAGAGGGGAATAAGGCTTTCGAAGGCATGAGTGACTGCAAATGGACTTTTCCTGTCAATGGATGGCTTTCTCTTCACGTTTCTCGAGGTAAACATTCAATTAGAATCAGTCTTAATGAAAAATGTAAAAAAGTACAAGTTAAAATCAATAATAAGATTACAAAACCCTTTAAAGCGAGTAATAAGGGTTTATAAGCCATGAGTGACTATAAATGGACGTTTCTTGTCAATCGATCACTTTCACTTCATGTTTCCCAAGGTAAACATTTAATTACAATATGTTTTAATGAAAAATGTAAAAAAATTCAACTTTAAATTAATAACGAGATTATAAAACCATTTAAAGAGGGGAATAAGGCTTTCGAGGGCATGAGTGACTGTAAATGGACTTTTCCTGTCAATTGATGGCTTTCTCTTGACGTTTCTCGAGGTAAACATTCAATTACAATCTGTCTTAATGAAAAATGTTAAAAAGTACAAGTTAAAATCAATAATAAGATTACAAAACCCTTTAAAGCGAGTAATAAGGCTTTATAAGCCATGAGTGACTATAAATGAACTTTTCTTCTCAATCGATCACTTTCACTTCATGTTTCCCAAGGCAAACATTCCACTTTAATCTGTTTTAATGAAAAATGTAAAAAAATTCAAGTTTAAATTAATAACGAGATCATAAAACCATTTAAAAAGGGGAATAAGGCTTTCGAAGGCATGAGTGACTGCAAATGGACTTTTCTTGCCAATGGATGACTTTCGCTTCAAGTTTCTCGAGGTAAATATTCAATTACAATCTGTCTTAATGAAAAATGTAAAAAAATACAAGTTAAAATCAATAATATGATTACAAAACCCTTTAAAGCGAGTAATAAGGCTTTATAAGCCATGAGTGACTATAAATGGGCTTTTCTTGTCAATCGATCACTTTCACTTCACGTTTCCCAAGGCAAAAATTCCACTTTAATCTGTTTTAATGAAAAATGTAAAAAAATTCAACTTTAAATTAATAACGAGATCATAAAACCATTTAAAGAGGGGAATAAGGCTTTCGAAGGCATGAGTGACTGCAAATGGACTTTTCTTGTCAATGGATGGCTTTCGCTTCACGTTTCTCGAGACAAACATTCAATTACAATCTGTCTTAATGAAAAATGTAAAAAAATAAAACTTAAAATCAATAATAAGATTATAAAACCCTTTAAAGCGAGTAATAAGGCTTTAGAAGCCATGAGTGACCATATATGGACTTTTGCTGTCAATCGATCGCTTTCACCTCACGTTTCTCAAGGTAAACAGTCAATTATAATCTGTTTTAATGAAAAATGTAAAAAAATTCAATTTAAAACGAATAACGAGATCATAAAACCATTTAAAGAGGGGAATAAGGCTTTCGAAGGCATGAGCGACTGCAAATGGACTATTCTTGTCAATGGATGGCTTTCGCTTCAAATTTCTCGAGGTAAACATTCAATTACAATCTGTCTTAATGAAAAATGTAAAAAAATACAAGTTAAAATCAATAATAAGATTATAAAACCCTTTAAAGCGAGTAATAAGGCTTTATAAGCCATGAGTGACTATAAATGGATTTTTCTTGTCAATCGATCACTTTCACTTCATGTTTCCCAAGGCAAACATTTTATTACAATATGTTTTAATGAAAAATGTAAAAAAATTCAACTTTAAATTAATAACAAGATTATAAAACCATTCAAAGAAGGGAATAAGGCTTTCGAAGGGATGAGTAACTGCAAATGGACTTTTCTTAGCAATGGATGGCTTTCGCTTCATGTTTCCCGAGGTAAACATTCAATTACAATCTGTCTTAATGAAAAATGTAAAAAAGTACAAGTTGAAATCAATAATAAGATTATAAAACCCTATGAGGCGAGTAATAATGCTTTTGAAGCTATGAGTGACTATAAATGAACTTATTTTGTCAATGGATGGCTTTCGCTTCATGTTTCCCACGGCAAACATTTAATTACAATATGTTTTAATGAAAAATGTAAAAAAAATCAACTTTAAATTAATAACGAGATCATAAAACCATTTAAAGAGGGGAATAAGGCTTTCGAAGGCATGAGTGACTGTAAATGGACTTTTCCTGTCAATTGATGGCTTTTTCTTCACGTTTCTCGAGGTAGACATTCAATTACAATCTGTCTTAATGAAAAATATAAAAAAGTACAAGTTAAAATCAATAATAAGATTACAAAACCCTTTAAAGCGAGTAATAAGGCTTTATAAGCCATGAGTGACTATAAATGAACTTTTCTTGTCAATCGATCACTTTCACTTCACATTTCCCAAGGCAAACATTCCCTTTTAATTTGTTTTAATGAAAAAGTTAAAAAACTTCAACTTTAAATTAATAATGAGATCATAAAACCATTTAAAGAGCGGAATAAGGCTTTCGATGGCATGAGTGACTGCAAATGGACTTTTCTTGTCAATGGATGGCTTTCGCTTCACGTTTCCTGAGGTAAACATTCAATTACAATCTGTCTTAATGAAAAATTTAAAAAAATACAACTTAAAATCAATAATAAGATTACAAAACCCTTTAAAGCGAGTAATAAGGCTTTATAAGCCATGAGTGACTATAAATGGACTTTTATTGTCAATCGATCACTTTCACTTCACGTTTCCCAAGGCAAACATTTAATTACAATATGTTTCAATGAAAAATGTTAAAAAATTCAACTTTAAATTAATAACGAGATTATAAAACCATTTAAAGAGGGGAATAAGGCTTTCGAAGGCATGAGTGACTGTAAATGGACTTTTCTTGTCAATGGATGGCTTTCGCTTCACGTTTCTCGAGGTAAACATTCAATTACAATCTGTCTTAATGAAAAATGTAAAAAAATACAACTTAAAATCAATAATAAGATTATAAAACCCTTTAAGGCGAGTAATAAGGCTTTTGAAGCCATAAGTGACTATAAATGAACTTATTTTGTCAATGGATGGCTTTCGCTTCATGTTTCCCAAGGCAAACATTTAATTGCAATTGTTTTAATGAAAAATGTAAAAAAATTCAACTTTAAATTAATAACGAGATTATAAAACCATTTAAAGAGGGAATAAGGCTTTCGAGGGCATGAGTGACTGCAAATGGACTTTTCTTGATAATGGATGGCTTTCGCTTCACGTTTCCCGAGGTAAACATTCAATTACAATCTGTCTTAATGAAAAATGTAAAAAGATACAACTTAAAATAAATAATAAGATTAGAAAACGCTTTAAAGCGAGTAATAAGGCTTTAGATGCCATGAGTGACTATAAATGGGCTTTTCTTGTCAATCGATCACTTTCACTTCACGTTTCCCAAGGCAAACATTTAATTACAATATGTTTTAATGAAAAATATAAAAAATTCAACTTTAAATTAATTACGAGATTATAAAACCATTTATAGAGGGGAATAAGGCTTTCGAAGGCATGAGAGATTGCAAATGGACTGTTCTTGTCAATGGATGGCTTTCGCTTCACGTTTCTCGAGGTAAACATTCAATTACAATCTGTCTTAATGAAAAATATAAAAAAATACAAGTTAAAATCAATAATAAGATTACGGAACCCTTTAAAGCGAGTAATAAGGCTTTATAAGCCATGAGTGACTATAAATGGATTTTTCTTGTCAATCGATCACTTTCACTTCACGTTTCCCAAGGCAAACATTTAATTACAATATGTTTTAATGAAAAATATAAAAAATTCAACTTTAAATTAATTACGAGATTATAAAACCATTTATAGAGGGGAATAAGGCTTTCGAAGGCATGAGAGATTGCAAATGGACTGTTCTTGTCAATGGATGGCTTTCGCTTCACGTTTCTCGAGGTAAACATTCAATTACAATCTGTCTTAATGAAAAATATAAAAAAATACAAGTTAAAATCAATAATAAGATTACAGAACCCTTTAAAGCGAGTAATAAGGCTTTATAAGCCATGAGTGACTATAAATGGGCTTTTCTTGTCAATCGATCACTTTCACTTCACGTTTCCCAAGGCAAACATTTAATTACAATATGTTTTAGTGAAAAATATAAAAAATTCAACTTTAAATTAATTACGAGATTATAAAACCATTTATAGAGGGGAATAAGGCTTTCGAAAGCATGAGTGACTGCAAATGGACTTTTCTTGACAATGGTTGGCTTTCGCTTCACGTTTCTCGAGGTAAACATTCAATTACAATCTGTCTTAATGAAAAATATAAAAAAATACAAGTTAAAATCAATAATAAGATTACAGAACCCTTTAAAGCGAGTAATAAGGCTTTATAAGCCATGAGTGACTATAAATGGGCTTTTCTTGTCAATCGATCACTTTCACTTCACGTTTCCCAAGGCAAGCATTTAATTACAATATGTTTCAATGAAAAATGTTAAAAAATCTAAATTTAAATTAATAACGAGATTATAAAACCATTTAAAGAGGGGAATAAGGCTTTCGAAAGCATGAGTGAGTGCAAATGGACTTTTCTTGACAATGGTTGGCTTTCGCTTCACGTTTTTCGAGGTAAACATTCAATTACAATCTGTCTTAACGAAAAATGTAAAAAAATACAACTTAAAATCAATAATAAGATTATAAAACCCTTTAAGGCGAGTAATAAGGCTTTTGAAGCCATGAGTGACTATTAATGAACTTATTTTGTCAATGGATGGCTTTCGCTTCATGTTTCCCAAGGCAAACATTTAATTACAATATGTTTTAATGAAAAATGTAAAAAAATTCAACTTTAAATTAATAACGATATTATAAAACCATTTAAAGAGAGGAATAAGGCTTTCGAAGGCATGAGTGACTGCAAATGGACTTTTCTTGTCAATGGATGGCTTTCGCTTCATGTTTCCCAAGGCAAACATTTAATTACAATATGTTTTAATGAAAAATGTAAAAAAATTCAACTTTAAATTAATAACGAGATTATAAAACCATTTAAAGAGGGGAATAAGACTTTCGAAGGCATGAGTGACTGCAAATGGACTTTTCTTTTCAATGGATGGCTTTCGCTTCACGTTTCCCGAGGTAAACATTCAATTACAATCTGTCTTAATGAAAAATGTAAAAAAATACAACTTAAAATCAATAATAAGATTATAAAACCCTTTAAGATGAGTAATAAGGCTTTTGAAGCCATAAGTGACTATAAATGAACTTATTTTGTCAATGGATGGCTTTCGCTTCATGTTTCCCGAGGCAAAGATTTAATTGCAATTGTTTTAATGAAAAATGTAAAAAAATTCAACTTTAAATTAATAACGAGATTATAAAACCATTTAAAGAGGGAATAAGGCTTTCGAGGGCATGAGTGACTGCAAATGGACTTTTCTTGATAATGGATGGCTTTCGCTTCACGTTTCTCGAGGTAAACATTCAATTACAATCTGTCTTAATGAAAAATGTAAAAAGATACAACTTAAAATCAATAATAAGATTAGAAAACGCTTTAAAGCGAGTAATAAGGCTTTAGATGCCATGAGTGACTATAAATGGGCTTTTCTTGTCAATCGATCACTTTCACTTCACGTTTCCCAAGGCAAACATTTAATTACAATATGTTTTAATGAAAAATATAAAAAATTGAACTTTAAATTAATTACGAGATTATAAAACCATTTATAAAGGGGAATAAGGCTTTCGAAGGCATGAGAGATTGCAAGTGGACTGTTCTTGTCAATGGATGGCTTTCGCTTCACGTTTCTCGAGGTAAACATTCAATTACAATCTGTCTTAATGAAAAATATAAAAAAATACAAGTTAAAATCAATAATAAGATTACAAAACCCTTTAAAGCGAGTAATAAGGCTTTATAAGCCATGAGTGACTATAAATGGAATTTTCTTGTCAATCGATCACTTTCACTTCACGTTTCCCAAGGCAAGCATTTAATTACAATATGTTTCAATGAAAAATGTTAAAAAATTCAACTTTAAATTAATAACGAGATTATAAAACCATTTAAAGAGGGGAATAAGGCTTTCGAAAGCATGAGTGACTGCAAATGAACTTTTCTTGACAATGGTTGGCTTTCGCTTCACGTTTTTCGAGGTAAACATTCAATTACAATCTGTCTTAACGAAAAATGTAAAAAAATACAACTTAAAATCAATAATAAGATTATAAAACCCTTTAAGGCGAGTAATAAGGCTTTTGAAGCCATGAGTGACTATTAATGAACTTATTTTGTCAATGGATGGCTTTCGCTTCATGTTTCCCAAGGCAAACATTTAATTACAATATGTTTTAATGAAAAATGTAAAAAAATTCAACTTTAAATTAATAACGATATTATAAAACCATTTAAAGAGGGGAATAAGGCTTTCGAAGGCATGAGTGACTGCAAATGGACTTTTCTTGTCAATGGATGGCTTTCGCTTCATGTTTCCCAAGGCAAACATTTAATTACAATATGTTTTAATGAAAAATGTAAAAAAATTCAACTTTAAATTAATAACGAGATTATAAAACCATTTAAAGAGGGGAATAAGACTTTCGAAGGCATGAGTGACTGCAAATGGACTTTTCTTTTCAATGGATGGCTTTCGCTTCACGTTTCCCGAGGTAAACATTCAATTACAATCTGTCTTAATGAAAAATGTAAAAAAATACAACTTAAAATCAATCATAAGATTATAAAACCCTCTTAAGCGAGTAATAAGGGTTTAGATGCAATGAGTGACTATAAATGGACTTTTCTCGTCAATCGATCACTTTCACTTCACGTTTCCCAAGGTAAGCATTTAATTACAATATGTTTTAGAGAAAAATGTTAACAAATTCAACTTTAAATTAATAACAAGATTATAAAACCATTTAAAGAGGGGAATAAGGCTTTCGAAGGCATGAGTGACTGCAAATGGACTTTTCTTGTCAATGGATGGCTTTTGCTTCACGTTTCCCGAGGTAAACATTCAATTACAATCTGTCTTAATGAAAAATGTAAAAAAATACAACTTAAAATCAATAATAAGATTATAAAACCCTTTAAGGCGAGTAATAAGGCTTTTGAAGCCATCAGTGACTATAAATGAACTTATTTTGTCAATGGATGGCTTTCTGTGAGACCCTATCAAGCTCGATTAAAAGACGGTATTGTATCGAGTGGTACAATTAAGTTAAATCGAGGCTTGAACTAGTTCAAATAGAAATTCTAAGAGGAATTTGAAAATTTTAAAACCAACAGAATGGTTTAGAATAGTGATTTGGAGTTCAAGGTCCAGTTTGGAGTCCATCAGAAAATTGACCGATTAGGGACAAAACGGTCATTTTACCATTTGATGATAAAATGGAGATTTTTAGCCAAGATTTGATCACATTTGACCAAGAATAATTATATGAAATATAATTATGATTATTGGAGTATAAAATGATGTTTAGTAGTGAAAAATTTTGATTCTCGGTATTTATAGAGCACAAGGGCAAAATGGTAATTTTGCCACTAGTGGACTAAACGAAAATTTTTTTTAAACAATTTTTGCCCCATTTAGTTAATATTGATCAATATTAGTGTTATTTTAGGTTGAAAAGTAGAAATAATGAGATTCCGGTACATTTCAGAGTATAAGGGCAAAATCGTAATTTTTTTGTCTCGGGGGCAAATCAGTAAAATTTTCGGCCCAGCACTTGTCAAGACCAAGGGATTTTAATTGTGGTAGGATTGGATAAATACCAGAATATTTGTGGTGGAAAATTAAGAAGAAAAAGTCAAAAAGTTAAAAATTTGGCCAATAAGCATGTGACACATGGCATGCTTGATTATTTTATTATTTTCTATAGAAATCAGCCCATTAAATCCCCAATTCCCTCACCATATTCGGCCTAGACATCCAGCAACCAGAAAAAAGGAAGAACAAAAGGAAAAACAAGAAAACCTAGGTGGAAATTCAAAGAAAAAGTGAAGAAATCAAGGAAACAAGCTAGGTAAGTTAAAATTTCTTTAATTCTCCTTGATACCTAGCTTACCCATGCTTTTGTTCTTGATTTCCATGGTTGAATATTGAGTTATCATGATGAATTCAATTCTGAAAAATGGGTATGGAAGAGGAATTGTTGTTGGAATAATTTGATTTTAGACTATGTTAGTGTTTAGGGATAGTTAAGCATGGTTATGAACAAAAACACAAAAGAAATATTCAATTTCTCTAGGGTTCCTTGTTGGCTGAACCATGAGGGCTGAATATCAATGGGGTATTGTTTTTATTTCAAGGAAAATGGCATGGAAAATGATGAAGTAAGGTGAAACGGTTATGTAGAAAAAGATTCGATGCTAGTACACCAAATGACCAAATTTTTTTCTATAAGGAATTGTGAGGGTTCTAATGCTGAATTTGGCTTTATTTAAATGTATGTGGTAAATTAAGGTATTAGAGGAGAAATGAATTAATTTGGAGGTGATTTGGACACAATCGCCGATTAATCGGGTGATCGGTCAAATTTAATCGATACCGTGATTAAGCGGTAATCAGACATATTTTTGCATTACATATCAAGCATTAGTAGTTTAAATTAATTTATATCAATTTAGGGACAATATAGTAAATTCCTCGACTTTGTTATTTGTCAAGGTGGTGAGACGTCCGGAAAAGGCAAAGGAATTACGCCTGAGGACTATTAGTCAGAGTTCACCCAGAATCCGAATTTTCAACACCTGTGAGTGGACTGCCTATCAAAATTGTTTTGGGAATATGACTATTTTGAACAAAGTGTTTGAATGATTTTATGAAATTTTTCATGAAAATGAATGCCTTGGGAACAAGCTTTTAAGAAAAGGTTTATGTTATGAAATGTGGTTATTATGGATTTCTATGTGGCTGCATTATGTTGATATACATATATGCTTGAATATAATGTTGTGTAATTATGTTGACTCGGCTATGTGCGAGTAGGGAGTGTGCATAAGCCGAGGATGACCCGGTTATGTGCGAGTAGGGAGTGCACATAATCCGGTGATGACCCAGCCATGTGCGAGTAGGGAGTGCGCATGAGCTGGTGATGATGATGATGATGAGCTGGTGATGATGATGATGGGTTGATGAGATGATGATGATGGGTATATACGTATATATATATATATACATATGTAAATGTGTGTGATATAGCAAATTGATGGACAATGATTTATGGTTGTAATGTACGTAAAATTTGACACATTATACTTTGAGAATTTTCATGAATGTTAGGTTGATTTTATTAGTTTAGCAGGATGGCTATTGTTGAGTGAGGAAAAATGTTTCTCTTGTTGCTTTGTTTTCACTGCATCGAAATTCATGCTCGCTGTAGCGAAAAACTCTGGGGTTTGGAGGGGTTTTAAATAGGAATGAACTAAATTGCATTGTTTGAAACAAGTGCATCATGATTTTAAATTTTTCCTAATTGTTGCTTGTTCCCTTCCTTGTTCACTCACTGGGTTTATACTCACCATTTTCAAATTCATGTTTTCAGATCACGAGGTAGCCGATAATTAGGACGAGGTGTCCTTGTAGATCTGTGTACATCTTCTGGTAGGTGTCTCGGCATTCGGTAGCTGTATATCCATCCGAGTCACTCCGCTGGAGGTCGAGTATTATTTTGTTATGTATAGATGAACTTAAATGTAAATTTTAAAAGAGTAATGCCAGTACGAGTTGGCAATGTGTATCACTATTTTGACTCAAAGTCATGAAATACGACTTAGTGATAATAAATAGAATCATAAGTAAAATAAATAATAGGCTTGCTTGGATTTAGTGGATTATGTCCATTGGACCCATGCGCCGGTCATGACCCGGAATTTGGGTCGTGACAGTATTGGTATCAGAGCCCTAGGTTTGTCTAGGTCCTAGAACTTCCTTTTTGTTAGTCCAGCGGAGAGTCGGGTCTTTATGTGGGAACTTCAGTTGTAAAGTGTGAACCGCGGCACATTTTACAACCAAATGACCGCATAGATTCCCTATCTTAGAAACCACCTGTTGCTTTAAGTATGATTATAATATGTGTTTAATAACAGGCGTTTGCTTTTGTCTAGGTAAGAATGCCGCCTAAGACACGAGCCGCCTCAAGACGGGCAGGGGAGCAAGATGTTCCCATTGAGATGGCAGATAGACCACGGGCATCCACCCAGAGAGGCCGAGGTAGACGTGGCAGGGTCACTAGGCCGGTGGGGTTGGATACGCCTGTGAGTAGGCAAGAAGAGGGACAGTCCTCAGGTGATGTAGATAGACACCCAGCTAGGGGTATTACTATTGAGGATTTGGCGGCAGGCCTACAGGGAGTTAACCGGGTTGTAGAGATGATGGCGACCCGCATGGAAGATATACAAAGGGTAGTAGAGGGGAGACCTACAGTACAAGAATCCCCTAGCTCCCAAGGACAGGCCGATCACCAACATCATGAGGAGGAGAGGGGACATCTAGATATTTCTCTTCCTGACTTTCTCAAGCTTAAGCCTCCAACATTTTCAGGGTCTGATGCATCGGAGAAACCCCAGGTTTTCTTGGATAAGATGGAGAAAATTTGTAAAGCCTTGGGATGTTCTAGTGTTCGGTCAGTTGAGCTAGCCGCCTTCCAATTAGAGGATGTGGCGCAGGAATGGTATAGCTCTTTATGTAGAGGCAGACCGACTAATGCAACACCGTTGGCTTGGAGTGAGTTCAGTGTAGCCTTCTTAGATCGATTCTTACCACTCAGTGTGCGTAATGCTAGAGCTAGAGAGTTTGAGACTTTGGTACAGACTTCAAGCATGACGGTGTCTGAGTATGACATCAAGTTCACGCAGCTAGCTCGTTATGCGCCCTATCTCGTTTCTACTGAGGAGATGAAGATTCAGAGATTTGTGGATGGGTTAGTGGAGCCATTATTTAGGGCTGTGGCATCCCGAGATTTCACTACCTATTCTGCAGCAGTGGATCGTGCTCAACGCATCGAGATGAGGACCAATGAGAGTAGGGCTGCGAGAGATAGAGCAAAAAGGGGCAAGACAGAGGGTTATCAGGGCCGTAGAGATTTCAGCAGTGGTGGTTCATCTTCTAGCCGTCAGGGTCCACAGAGGGACTCACGGTTACCGCAGCAGGGGAGTGACGCACCTGGTGCTAATATTAGGGTGGGACAGAGAACCTTCAATTCTAGGAGGCAGCAAGATTCTAGACAGAGTAGTCAAGTCATTCGCTCTTGTGATACTTGTGGGAGACGACATAGTGGACGGTGCTTCCTTACTACAAAAACTTGTTATGGGTGCGGTCAACCTGGGCATATTAGGAGGGATTGTCCGATGGCACATCAATCACCAGATTCTGCTCGTGGTTCCACTCAGCCAGCTTCATCTGCTCCGTCAGTTGCTGTCTCATCTGGCCGGGAGGTTAGTGGATCGAGAGGTAGAGGTGCGGGTACTTCCTCTCAAGGCAGACCATCTGGGTCCGGACATCAAAGTTCTATTGGTAGAGGCCAAGCGAGGGTGTTTGCTTTAACACAGCAGGAGGCTCAAACATCCAATGCCGTGGTCTCAGGTATTCTCTCCGTTTGTAATATGAATGCTCGAGTACTATTTGATCCTGGTGCTACCCATTCTTTTATCTCTCCATGTTTTGCATCTCGGTTGGGTAGAGGTCGTGTTAGGAGAGAGGAACAATTAGTGGTGTCTACTCCTTTAAAGGAGATATTTGTGGCCGAGTGGGAATATGAGTCTTGTGTAGTGCGAGTCAAGGATAAAGACACTTCGGTGAATCTAGTGGTGCTAGACACCTTAGACTTTGATGTAATCTTGGGGATGAATTGGTTATCACCCTGTCATGCTAGTGTGGACTGCTATCATAAATTGGTTAGATTTGATTTCCCCGGTGAACCATCATTTAGTATTCAAGGGGATAGGAGTAATGCTCCAACCAATTTGATATCGGTCATATCTGCCAGAAGATTATTACGACAGGGTTGTATAGGTTACTTGGCTGTTGTAAAGGATAGTCAGGCAAAGATTGGAGATGTAACTCAAGTGTCGGTGGTGAAGGAGTTCGTGGATGTATTTCCTGAAGAGCTACCAGGTTTGCCTCCTGAACGGGAGGTTGAGTTTTGCATAGATTTGATTCCCGACACTAGACCTATATCCATACCCCCATATAGAATGGCACCTGCAGAGCTTAAAGAGCTTAAGGATCAGTTGGAGGATTTGTTGGATAAAGGTTTCATACGACCTAGTGTATCCCCATGGGGAGCACCAGTGTTATTTGTGAAGAAGAAAGATGGGTCACTTAGGCTGTGCATTGATTATCGACAGCTTAATAAAGTGACGGTGAAGAATAAATATCCTCTCCCAAGGATAGATGATTTATTTGATCAACTACAAGGAGCACAATGTTTTTCTAAGATAGATCTGCGATCTGGGTACCATCAGTTGAGAATCCGGAACGAAGATATACCCAAGACCGCATTTCGAACAAGATATGGGCACTATGAGTTCTTAGTGATGTCATTTGGGCTCACGAATGCTCCTGCAGCCTTTATGGATTTGATGAACCGAGTGTTCAAACCTTATTTGGATAAGTTTGTAGTGGTGTTTATTGATGATATTTTGATATATTCAAAGAGTCGAGAGGAGCATGAGCAGCATCTTAAGATAGTGCTCCAAATTTTGAGAGAACATCGATTGTATGCTAAGTTCTCCAAGTGTGAGTTTTGGCTCGAAAGTGTTGCATTCTTGGGGCATGTGGTATCTAAGGAGGGGATACGAGTTGATACAAAGAAAATTGAAGCAGTGGAAAAATGGCCAAGGCCAACATCAGTTACGGAGATTAGAAGCTTTGTGGGTTTAGCTGGCTATTATCGTCGCTTTGTGAAAGACTTCTCCAAAATAGTTGCCCCTTTGACTAAGCTGACACGTAAAGATACAAAATTTGAGTGGTCTGATGCTTGTGAGAATAGTTTTGAGAAGCTTAAGGCATGTCTCACCACAGCTCCAGTGTTAAGCCTGCCGCAAGGCACAGGGGGTTACACGGTGTTTTGTGATGCATCGGGGGTTGGTTTAGGATGTGTATTGATGCAACATGGGAAGGTGATTGCGTATGCATCTAGGCAACTTAAAAGGCATGAGCAGAATTACCCCATACACGATTTGGAAATGGCAGCAATCGTGTTTGCCTTAAAGATTTGGAGACATTACTTGTATGGTGAGACTTGCGAGATATACACGGACCACAAAAGTCTGAAGTATATATTTCAGCAGAGGGATCTTAACTTACGGCAACGTAGATGGATGGAGTTGCTAAAGGATTATGATTGTACTATTCTTTATCATCCCGGTAAGGCCAATGTAGTGGCGGATGCCTTGAGTCGAAAATCAATGGGAAGCTTGGCACATATTTCCATTGGTAGGAGATCTTTGGTTAGAGAGATCCATAGTTTGGGAGACATAGGTGTGCGTTTGGAAGTTGCGGAGACAAATGCTTTGTTAGCACACTTTAGAGTGAGGCCTATTTTAATGGACAGGATTAAAGAAGCACAAAGTAAAGATGAATTTGTGATTAAGGCCTTAGAGGATCCTCAGGGTAGGAAAGGAAAAATGTTTACTAAAGGCACAGATGGAGTGTTGAGGTATGGAACCAGACTTTATGTGCCTGATGGTGACGGGTTGAGGAGAGAAATATTAGAGGAAGCTCACATGGCAGCTTATGTGGTACATCCAGGGGCTACAAAAATGTATCAAGATTTGAAAGAGGTGTATTGGTGGGAAGGACTTAAGAGAGATGTAGCTGAGTTTGTCTCCAAGTGCCTAGTTTGTCAGCAGGTTAAGGCCGAGCATCAAAAGCCTGCAGGGCTACTACAGCCATTACCAGTACCCGAGTGGAAGTGGGAACATATTGCTATGGACTTTGTAACGGGTTTGCCTCGAACCAGTGGGGGATATGATTCAATTTGGATAGTAGTGGACCGGTTAACAAAGTCAGCTCATTTTCTTCCGGTTAAGACTACTTATGGGGCTGCCCAATATGCTCGAGTTTATGTGGATGAGATAGTGCGACTACATGGTATTCCCATTTCTATAGTATCTGACAGAGGAGCTCAGTTTACTAGTAGGTTTTGGGGAAAGTTGCAAGAAGCATTGGGCACTAAGTTGGATTTCAGCACAGCTTTCCACCCTCAGACTGATGGACAATCTGAACGGACCATACAGACATTGGAGGATATGTTGAGGGCTTGTGTGATAGACCTTGGTGTCAGGTGGGAACAATATTTACCCTTAGTGGAATTTGCCTACAACAACAGTTTCCAAACTAGCATCCAAATGGCACCATTTGAGGCCTTATATGGACGAAGATGTAGGTCACCCATTGGATGGCTAGAGGTGGGAGAAAGGAAACTTTTGGGGCCTGAATTGGTGCAGGATGCAACCGAGAAAATACACATGATCCGTCAAAGGATGTTAACAGCACAAAGTAGACAGAAATCATATGCTGATAACCGACGGAGAGACTTGGAGTTCCAAGTAGGAGATCATGTATTTTTGAAAGTTTCGCCAACTAAAGGGATAATGAGGTTTGGCAAGAAAGGGAAGTTAAGTCCTCGGTATATAGGGCCATTCGAGATCTTAGAAAAGGTTGGAGCGGTGGCTTATCGTTTGGCATTACCACCAGACCTCTCTAATATTCATCCCGTGTTTCATGTATCCATGCTTAGGAAGTACAACCCAGATCCATCACATGTAATACGGTATGAAACAATTCAGTTGCAAGATGATCTAACCTATGAGGAACAACCGGTAGCTATCCTTGATAGGCAAGTTAAAAAGCTCCGTTCAAAGGATGTAGCCTCAGTGAAAGTGTTGTGGCGGAATCACACTAGCGAGGAGGTAACGTGGGAAGCTGAGGATGAGATGCGGACAAAGCATCCACACCTCTTCGATATGTAAAGGTAAGCCACTCTACATTGAATTTAAATTCGGGGACCGAATTTTTATTAGTGGGGGAGAATGTGAGACCCTATCAAGCTCGATTAAAAGACGGTATTGTATCGAGTGGTACAATTAAGTTAAATCGAGCCTTGAACTAGTTCAAATAGAAATTCTAAGAGGAATTTGAAAATTTTAAAACCAACAGAATGGTTTAGAATAGTGATTTGGAGTTCAAGGTCCAGTTTGGAGTCCATCAGAAAATTGACCGATTAGGGACAAAACGGTCATTTTACCATTTGATGATAAAATGGAGATTTTTAGCCAAGATTTGATCACATTTGACCAAGAATAATTATATGAAATATAATTATGATTATTGGAGTATAAAATGATGTTTAGTAGTGAAAAATTTTGATTCTCGGTATTTATAGAGCACAAGGGCAAAATGGTAATTTTGCCACTAGTGGACTAAACGAAAATTTTTTTTAAACAATTTTTGCCCCATTTAGTTAATATTGATCAATATTAGTGTTATTTTAGGTTGAAAAGTAGAAATAATGAGATTCCGGTACATTTCAGAGTATAAGGGCAAAATCGTAATTTTTTTGTCTCGGGGGCAAATCAGTAAAATTTTCGGCCCAGCACTTGTCAAGACCAAGGGATTTTAATTGTGGTAGGATTGGATAAATACCAGAATATTTGTGGTGGAAAATTAAGAAGAAAAAGTCAAAAAGTTAAAAATTTGGCCAATAAGCATGTGACACATGGCATGCTTGATTATTTTATTATTTTCTATAGAAATCAGCCCATTAAATCCCCAATTCCCTCACCATATTCGGCCTAGACATCCAGCAACCAGAAAAAAGGAAGAACAAAAGGAAAAACAAGAAAACCTAGGTGGAAATTCAAAGAAAAAGTGAAGAAATCAAGGAAACAAGCTAGGTAAGTTAAAATTTCTTTAATTCTCCTTGATACCTAGCTTACCCATGCTTTTGTTCTTGATTTCCATGGTTGAATATTGAGTTATCATGATGAATTCAATTCTGAAAAATGGGTATGGAAGAGGAATTGTTGTTGGAATAATTTGATTTTAGACTATGTTAGTGTTTAGGGATAGTTAAGCATGGTTATGAACAAAAACACAAAAGAAATATTCAATTTCTCTAGGGTTCCTTGTTGGCTGAACCATGAGGGCTGAATATCAATGGGGTATTGTTTTTATTTCAAGGAAAATGGCATGGAAAATGATGAAGTAAGGTGAAACGGTTATGTAGAAAAAGATTCGATGCTAGTACACCAAATGACCAAATTTTTTTCTATAAGGAATTGTGAGGGTTCTAATGCTGAATTTGGCTTTATTTAAATGTATGTGGTAAATTAAGGTATTAGAGGAGAAATGAATTAATTTGGAGGTGATTTGGACACAATCGCCGATTAATCGGGTGATCGGTCAAATTTAATCGATACCGTGATTAAGCGGTAATCAGACATATTTTTGCATTACATATCAAGCATTAGTAGTTTAAATTAATTTATATCAATTTAGGGACAATATAGTAAATTCCTCGACTTTGTTATTTGTCAAGGTGGTGAGACGTCCGGAAAAGGCAAAGGAATTACGCCTGAGGACTATTAGTCAGAGTTCACCCAGAATCCGAATTTTCAACACCTGTGAGTGGACTGCCTATCAAAATTGTTTTGGAAATATGACTATTTTGAACAAAGTGTTTGAATGATTTTATGAAATTTTTCATGAAAATGAATGCCTTGGGAACAAGCTTTTAAGAAAAGGTTTATGTTATGAAATGTGGTTATTATGGATTTCTATGTGGCTGCATTATGTTGATATACATATATGCTTGAATATAATGTTGTGTAATTATGTTGACTCGGCTATGTGCGAGTAGGGAGTGTGCATAAGCCGAGGATGACCCGGTTATGTGCGAGTAGGGAGTGCGCATAATCCGGTGATGACCCAGCCATGTGCGAGTAGGGAGTGCGCATGAGCTGGTGATGATGATGATGATGAGCTGGTGATGATGATGATGGGTTGATGAGATGATGATGATGGGTATATACGTATATATATATATATATACATATGTAAATGTGTGTGATATAGCAAATTGATGGACAATGATTTATGGTTGTAATGTACGTAAAATTTGACACATTATACTTTGAGAATTTTCATGAATGTTAGGTTGATTTTATTAGTTTAGCAGGATGGCTATTGTTGAGTGAGGAAAAATGTTTCTCTTGTTGCTTTGTTTTCACTGCATCGAAATTCATGCTCGCTGTAGCGAAAAACTCTGGGGTTTGGAGGGGTTTTAAATAGGAATGAACTAAATTGCATTGTTTGAAACAAGTGCATCATGATTTTAAATTTTTCCTAATTGTTGCTTGTTCCCTTCCTTGTTCACTCACTGGGTTTATACTCACCATTTTCAAATTCATGTTTTCAGATCACGAGGTAGCCGATAATTAGGACGAGGTGTCCTTGTAGATCTGTGTACATCTTCTGGTAGGTGTCTCGGCATTCGGTAGCTGTATATCCATCCGAGTCACTCCGCTGGAGGTCGAGTATTATTTTGTTATGTATAGATGAACTTAAATGTAAATTTTAAAAGAGTAATGCCAGTACGAGTTGGCAATGTGTATCACTATTTTGACTCAAAGTCATGAAATACGACTTAGTGATAATAAATAGAATCATAAGTAAAATAAATAATAGGCTTGCTTGGATTTAGTGGATTATGTCCATTGGACCCATGCGCCGGTCATGACCCGGAATTTGGGTCGTGACACTTTCGCTTCATGTTTCCCAAGGCAAACATTTAATTACAATATGTTTTAATGAAAAATGTAAAAAAATTCAACTTTAAATTAATAACGAGATTATAAAACCATTTAAAGAGTGGAATAAGGTTTTCGAGGGCATGAGTGACTGCAAATGGACTTTTCTTGACAATGGATGGCTTTCGCTTCACGTTTCCCAAGGTAAACATTCAATTACAATCTGTCTTAATGAAAAATATAAAAAAATACAAGTTAAAATCAATAATAAGATTACAGAACCCTTTAAAGCGAGTAATAAGGCTTTATAAGCCATGAGTGACTATAAATGGGCTTTTCTTGTCAATCGATCACTTTCACTTCACGTTTCCCAAGGCAAACATTTAATTACAATATGTTTTAGTGAAAAATATAAAAAATTCAACTTTAAATTAATTACGAGATTATAAAACCATTTATAGAGGGGAATAAGGCTTTCGAAAGCATGAGTGACTGCAAATGGACTTTTCTTGACAATGGTTGGCTTTCGCTTCACGTTTCTCGAGGTAAACATTCAATTACAATCTGTCTTAATGAAAAATATAAAAAAATACAAGTTAAAATCAATAATAAGATTACAGAACCCTTTAAAGCGAGTAATAAGGCTTTATAAGCCATGAGTGACTATAAATGGGCTTTTCTTGTCAATCGATCACTTTCACTTCACGTTTCCCAAGGCAAGCATTTAATTACAATATGTTTCAATGAAAAATGTTAAAAAATCCAAATTTAAATTAATAACGAGATTATAAAACCATTTAAAGAGGGGAATAAGGCTTTCGAAAGCATGAGTGTGTGCAAATGGACTTTTCTTGACAATGGTTGGCTTTCGCTTCACGTTTTTCGAGGTAAACATTCAATTACAATCTGTCTTAACGAAAAATGTAAAAAAATACAACTTAAAATCAATAATAAGATTATAAAACCCTTTAAGGCGAGTAATAAGGCTTTTGAAGCCATGAGTGACTATTAATGAACTTATTTTGTCAATGGATGGCTTTCGCTTCATGTTTCCCAAGGCAAACATTTAATTACAATATGTTTTAATGAAAAATGTAAAAAAATTCAACTTTAAATTAATAACGATATTATAAAACCATTTAAAGAGAGGAATAAGGCTTTCGAAGGCATGAGTGACTGCAAATGGACTTTTCTTGTCAATGGATGGCTTTCGCTTCATGTTTCCCAAGGCAAACATTTAATTACAATATGTTTTAATGAAAAATGTAAAAAAATTCAACTTTAAATTAATAACGAGATTATAAAACCATTTAAAGAGGGGAATAAGACTTTCGAAGGCATGAGTGACTGCAAATGGACTTTTCTTTTCAATGGATGGCTTTCGCTTCACGTTTCCCGAGGTAAACATTCAATTACAATCTGTCTTAATGAAAAATGTAAAAAAATACAACTTAAAATCAATAATAAGATTATAAAACCCTTTAAGATGAGTAATAAGGCTTTTGAAGCCATAAGTGACTATAAATGAACTTATTTTGTCAATGGATGGCTTTCGCTTCATGTTTCCCAAGGCAAAGATTTAATTGCAATTGTTTTAATGAAAAATGTAAAAAAATTCAACTTTAAATTAATAACGAGATTATAAAACCATTTAAAGAGGGAATAAGGCTTTCGAGGGCATGAGTGACTGCAAATGGACTTTTCTTGATAATGGATGGCTTTCGCTTCACGTTTCTCGAGGTAAACATTCAATTACAATCTGTCTTAATGAAAAATGTAAAAAGATACAACTTAAAATCAATAATAAGATTAGAAAACGCTTTAAAGCGAGTAATAAGGCTTTAGATGCCATGAGTGACTATAAATGGGCTTTTCTTGTCAATCGATCACTTTCACTTCACGTTTCCCAAGGCAAACATTTAATTACAATATGTTTTAATGAAAAATATAAAAAATTGAACTTTAAATTAATTACGAGATTATAAAACCATTTATAAAGGGGAATAAGGCTTTCGAAGGCATGAGAGATTGCAAGTGGACTTGTCAATGGATGGCTTTCGCTTCACGTTTCTCGAGGTAAACATTCAATTACAATCTGTCTTAATGAAAAATATAAAAAAATACAAGTTAAAATCAATAATAAGATTACAAAACCCTTTAAAGCGAGTAATAAGGCTTTATAAGCCATGAGTGACTATAAATGGAATTTTCTTGTCAATCGATCACTTTCACTTCACGTTTCCCAAGGCAAGCATTTAATTACAATATGTTTCAATGAAAAATGTTAAAAAATTCAACTTTAAATTAATAACGAGATTATAAAACCATTTAAAGAGGGGAATAAGGCTTTCGAAAGCATGAGTGACTGCAAATGAACTTTTCTTGACAATGGTTGGCTTTCGCTTCACGTTTTTCGAGGTAAACATTCAATTACAATCTGTCTTAACGAAAAATGTAAAAAAATACAACTTAAAATCAATAATAAGATTATAAAACCCTTTAAGGCGAGTAATAAGGCTTTTGAAGCCATGAGTGACTATTAATGAACTTATTTTGTCAATGGATGGCTTTCGCTTCATGTTTCCCAAGGCAAACATTTAATTACAATATGTTTTAATGAAAAATGTAAAAAAATTCAACTTTAAATTAATAACGATATTATAAAACCATTTAAAGAGGGGAATAAGGCTTTCGAAGGCATGAGTGACTGCAAATGGACTTTTCTTGTCAATGGATGGCTTTCGCTTCATGTTTCCCAAGGCAAACATTTAATTACAATATGTTTTAATGAAAAATGTAAAAAAATTCAACTTTAAATTAATAACGAGATTATAAAACCATTTAAAAAGGGGAATAAGACTTTCGAAGGCATGAGTGACTGCAAATGGACTTTTCTTTTCAATGGATGGCTTTTGCTTCACGTTTCCCGAGGTAAACATTCAATTACAATCTGTCTTAATGAAAAATGTAAAAAAATACAACTTAAAATCAATCATAAGATTATAAAACCCTTTTAAGCGAGTAATAAGGCTTTGGATGCAATGAGTGACTATAAATGGACTTTTCTCGTCAATCGATCACTTTCACTTCACGTTTCCCAAGGTAAGCATTTAATTACAATATGTTTTAGAGAAAAATGTTAACAAATTCAACTTTAAATTAATAACAAGATTATAAAACCATTTAAAGAGGGGAATAAGGCTTTCGAAGGCATGAGTGACTGCAAATGGACTTTTCTTGTCAATGGATGGCTTTCGCTTCATGTTTCCCAAGGCAAACATTTAATTACAATATGTTTTAATGAAAAATGTAAAAAAATTCAACTTTAAATTAATAACGAGATTATAAAACCATTTAAAAAGGGGAATAAGACTTTCGAAGGCATGAGTGACTGCAAATGGACTTTTCTTTTCAATGGATGGCTTTTGCTTCACGTTTCCCGAGGTAAACATTCAATTACAATCTGTCTTAATGAAAAATGTAAAAAAATACAACTTAAAATCAATCATAAGATTATAAAACCCTTTTAAGCGAGTAATAAGGCTTTGGATGCAATGAGTGACTATAAATGGACTTTTCTCGTCAATCGATCACTTTCACTTCACGTTTCCCAAGGTAAGCATTTAATTACAATATGTTTTAGAGAAAAATGTTAACAAATTCAACTTTAAATTAATAACAAGATTATAAAACCATTTAAAGAGGGGAATAAGGCTTTCGAAGGCATGAGTGACTGCAAATGGACTTTTCTTGTCAATGGATGGCTTTCGCTTCATGTTTCCCAAGGCAAACATTTAATTACAATATGTTTTAATGAAAAATGTAAAAAAATTCAACTTTAAATTAATAACGAGATTATAAAACCATTTAAAAAGGGGAATAAGACTTTCGAAGGCATGAGTGACTGCAAATGGACTTTTCTTTTCAATGGATGGCTTTTGCTTCACGTTTCCCGAGGTAAACATTCAATTACAATCTGTCTTAATGAAAAATGTAAAAAAATACAACTTAAAATCAATCATAAGATTATAAAACCCTTTTAAGCGAGTAATAAGGCTTTGGATGCAATGAGTGACTATAAATGGACTTTTCTCGTCAATCGATCACTTTCACTTCACGTTTCCCAAGGTAAGCATTTAATTACAATATGTTTTAGAGAAAAATGTTAACAAATTCAACTTTAAATTAATAACAAGATTATAAAACCATTTAAAGAGGGGAATAAGGCTTTCGAAGGCATGAGTGACTGCAAATGGACTTTTCTTGTCAATGGATGGCTTTCGCTTCATGTTTCCCAAGGCAAACATTTAATTACAATATGTTTTAATGAAAAATGTAAAAAAATTCAACTTTAAATTAATAACGAGATTATAAAACCATTTAAAAAGGGGAATAAGACTTTCGAAGGCATGAGTGACTGCAAATGGACTTTTCTTTTCAATGGATGGCTTTTGCTTCACGTTTCCCGAGGTAAACATTCAATTACAATCTGTCTTAATGAAAAATGTAAAAAAATACAACTTAAAATCAATCATAAGATTATAAAACCCTTTTAAGCGAGTAATAAGGCTTTGGATGCAATGAGTGACTATAAATGGACTTTTCTCGTCAATCGATCACTTTCACTTCACGTTTCCCAAGGTAAGCATTTAATTACAATATGTTTTAGAGAAAAATGTTAACAAATTCAACTTTAAATTAATAACAAGATTATAAAACCATTTAAAGAGGGGAATAAGGCTTTCGAAGGCATGAGTGACTGCAAATGGACTTTTCTTGTCAATGGATGGCTTTCGCTTCATGTTTCCCAAGGCAAACATTTAATTACAATATGTTTTAATGAAAAATGTAAAAAAATTCAACTTTAAATTAATAACGAGATTATAAAACCATTTAAAAAGGGGAATAAGACTTTCGAAGGCATGAGTGACTGCAAATGGACTTTTCTTTTCAATGGATGGCTTTTGCTTCACGTTTCCCGAGGTAAACATTCAATTACAATCTGTCTTAATGAAAAATGTAAAAAAATACAACTTAAAATCAATCATAAGATTATAAAACCCTTTTAAGCGAGTAATAAGGCTTTGGATGCAATGAGTGACTATAAATGGACTTTTCTCGTCAATCGATCACTTTCACTTCACGTTTCCCAAGGTAAGCATTTAATTACAATATGTTTTAGAGAAAAATGTTAACAAATTCAACTTTAAATTAATAACAAGATTATAAAACCATTTAAAGAGGGGAATAAGGCTTTCGAAGGCATGAGTGACTGCAAATGGACTTTTCTTGTCAATGGATGGCTTTCGCTTCACGTTTCCCGAGGTAAACATTCAATTACAATCTGTCTTAATGAAAAATGTAAAAAAATACAACTTAAAATCAATAATAAGATTATAAAACCCTTTAAGGCGAGTAATAAGGCTTTTGAAGCCATCAGTGACTATAAATGAACTTATTTTGTCAATGGATGGCTTTCGCTTCATGTTTCCCAAGGAAAACATTTAATTACAATATGTTTTAATGAAAAATGTAAAAAAATTCAACTTTAAATTAATAACGATATTATAAAACCATTTAAAGAGAGGAATAAGGCTTTCGAAGGCATGAGTGACTGCAAATGGACTTTTCTTGTCAATGGATGGCTTTCGCTTCATGTTTCCCAAGGCAAACATTTAATTACAATATGTTTTAATGAAAAATGTAAAAAAATTCAACTTTAAATTAATAACGAGATTATAAAACCATTTAAAGAGGGGAATAAGACTTTCGAAGGCATGAGTGACTGCAAATGGACTTTTCTTTTCAATGGATGGCTTTCGCTTCACGTTTCCCGAGGTAAACATTCAATTACAATCTGTCTTAATGAAAAATGTAAAAAAATACAACTTAAAATCAATAATAAGATTATAAAACCCTTTAAGGCGAGTAATAAGGCTTTTGAAGCCATAAGTGACTATAAATGAACTTATTTTGTCAATGGATGGCTTTCGCTTCATGTTTCCCAAGGCAAAGATTTAATTGCAATTGTTTTAATGAAAAATGTAAAAATATTCAACTTTAAATTAATAACGAGATTATAAAACCATTTAAAGAGGGAATAAGGCTTTCGAGGGCATGAGTGACTGCAAATGGACTTTTCTTGATAATGGATGGCTTTCGCTTCACGTTTCTCGAGGTAAACATTCAATTACAATCTGTCTTAATGAAAAATGTAAAAAGATACAACTTAAAATCAATAATAAGATTAGAAAACGCTTTAAAGCGAGTAATAAGGCTTTAGATGCCATGAGTGACTATAAATGGGCTTTTCTTGTCAATCGATCACTTTCACTTCACGTTTCCCAAGGCAAACATTTAATTACAATATGTTTTAATGAAAAATATAAAAAATTCAACTTTAAATTAATTACGAGATTATAAAACCATTTATAGAGGGGAATAAGGCTTTCGAACGCATGAGAGATTGCAAGTGGACTGTTCTTGTCAATGGATGGCTTTCGCTTCACGTTTCTCGAGGTAAACATTCAATTACAATCTGTCTTAATGAAAAATATAAAAAATTACAAGTTAAAATCAATAATAAGATTACAAAACCCTATAAAGCGAGTAATAAGGCTTTATAAGCCATGAGTGACTATAAATGGATTTTTCTTGTCAATCGATCACTTTCACTTCACGTTTCCCAAGGCAAGCATTTAATTACAATATGTTTCAATGAAAAATGTTAAAAAATTCAACTTTAAATTAATAACGAGATTATAAAACCATTTAAAGAGGGGAATAAGGCTTTCGAAAGCATGAGTGACTGCAAATGAACTTTTCTTGACAATGGTTGGCTTTCGCTTCACGTTTTTCGAGGTAAACATTCAATTACAATCTGTCTTAACGAAAAATATAAAAAAATACAACTTAAAATCAATAATAAGATTATAAAACCCTTTAAGGCGAGTAATAAGGCTTTTGAAGCCATGAGTGACTATTAATGAACTTATTTTGTCAATGGATGGCTTTCGCTTCATGTTTCCCAAGGCAAACATTTAATTACAATATGTTTTAACGAAAAATGTAAAAAAATTCAACTTTAAATTAATAACGATATTATAAAACCATTTAAAGAAGGGAATAAGGCTTTCGAAGGCATGAGTGACTGCAAATGGACTTTTCTTGTCAATGGATGGCTTTCGCTTCATGTTTCCCAAGGCAAACATTTAATTACAATATGTTTTAATGAAAAATGTAAAAACATTCAACTTTAAATTAATAACGAGATTATAAAACCATTTAAAAAGGGGAATAAGACTTTCGAAGGCATGAGTGACTGCAAATGGACTTTTCTTTTCAATGGATGGCTTTCGCTTCACGTTTCCCGAGGTAAACATTCAATTACAATCTGTCTTAATGAAAAATGTAAAAAAATACAACTTAAAATCAATAATAAGATTATAAAACCCTTTAAGGCGAGTAATAAGGCTTTTGAAGCCATAAGTGACTATAAATGAACTTATTTTGTCAATGGATGGCTTTCGCTTCATGTTTCCCAAGGCAAAGATTTAATTGCAATTGTTTTAATGAAAAATGTAAAAATATTCAACTTTAAATTAATAACGAGATTATAAAACCATTTAAAGAGGGAATAAGGCTTTCGAGGGCATGAGTGACTGCAAATGGACTTTTCTTGATAATGGATGGCTTTCGCTTCACGTTTCTCGAGGTAAACATTCAATTACAATCTGTCTTAATGAAAAATGTAAAAAGATACAACTTAAAATCAATAATAAGATTAGAAAACGCTTTAAAGCGAGTAATAAGGCTTTAGATGCCATGAGTGACTATAAATGGGCTTTTCTTGTCAATCGATCACTTTCACTTCACGTTTCCCAAGGCAAACATTTAATTACAATATGTTTTAATGAAAAATATAAAAAATTCAACTTTAAATTAATTACGAGATTATAAAACCATTTATAGAGGGGAATAAGGCTTTCGAAGGCATGAGAGATTGCAAGTGGACTGTTCTTGTCAATGGATGGCTTTCGCTTCACGTTTCTCGAGGTAAACATTCAATTACAATCTGTCTTAATGAAAAATATAAAAAATTACAAGTTAAAATCAATAATAAGATTACAAAACCCTATAAAGCGAGTAATAAGGCTTTATAAGCCATGAGTGACTATAAATGGATTTTTCTTGTCAATCGATCACTTTCACTTCACGTTTCCCAAGGCAAGCATTTAATTACAATATGTTTCAATGAAAAATGTTAAAAAATTCAACTTTAAATTAATAACGAGATTATAAAACCATTTAAAGAGGGGAATAAGGCTTTCGAAAGCATGAGTGACTGCAAATGAACTTTTCTTGACAATGGTTGGCTTTCGCTTCACGTTTTTCGAGGTAAACATTCAATTACAATCTGTCTTAACGAAAAATATAAAAAAATACAACTTAAAATCAATAATAAGATTATAAAACCCTTTAAGGCGAGTAATAAGGCTTTTGAAGCCATGAGTGACTATTAATGAACTTATTTTGTCAATGGATGGCTTTCGCTTCATGTTTCCCAAGGCAAACATTTAATTACAATATGTTTTAACGAAAAATGTAAAAAAATTCAACTTTAAATTAATAACGATATTATAAAACCATTTAAAGAAGGGAATAAGGCTTTCGAAGGCATGAGTGACTGCAAATGGACTTTTCTTGTCAATGGATGGCTTTCGCTTCATGTTTCCCAAGGCAAACATTTAATTACAATATGTTTTAATGAAAAATGTAAAAACATTCAACTTTAAATTAATAACGAGATTATAAAACCATTTAAAAAGGGGAATAAGACTTTCGAAGGCATGAGTGACTGCAAATGGACTTTTCTTTTCAATGGATGGCTTTCGCTTCACGTTTCCCGAGGTAAACATTCAATTACAATCTGTCTTAATGAAAAATGTAAAAAAATACAACTTAAAATCAATCATAAGATTATAAAACCCTTTTAAGCGAGTAATAAGGCTTTAGATGCAATGAGTGACTATAAATGGACTTTTCTCGTCAATCGATCACTTTCACTTCACATTTTCCAAGGCAAGCATTTAATTACAATATGTTTTAGAGAAAAATGTTAACAAATTCAACTTTAAATTAATAACAAGATTATAAAACCATTTAAAGAGGGGAATAAGGCTTTCGAAGGCATGAGTGACTGCAAATGGACTTTTCTTGTCAATGGATGGCTTTTGCTTCACGTTTCCCGAGGTAAACATTCAATTACAATCTGTCTTAATGAAAAATGCAAAAAAATACAACTTAAAATCAATAATAAGATTATAAAACCCTTTAAGGCGAGTAATAAGGCTTTTGAAGCCATCAGTGACTATAAATGAACTTATTTTGTCAATGGATGGCTTTCGCTTCATGTTTCCCAAGGCAAACATTTAATTACAATATGTTTTAATGAAAAATGTAAAAAAATTCAACTTTAAATTAATAACGAGATTATAAAACCATTTAAAGAGGGGAATAAGGCTTTCGAGGGCATGAGTGACTGCAAATGGACTTTTCTTGACAATGGATGGCTTTCGCTTCACGTTTCCCAAGGTAAACATTCAATTACAATCTGTCTTAATGAAAAATGTAAAAAAATACAACTTAAAATCAATAATAAGATTAAAAAACCCTTTAAGGCGAGTAATAAGGCTTTTGAAGCCTTGAGTGACTATTAATGAACTTATTTTGTCAATGGATGGCTTTCGCTTCATGTTTCCCAAGGCAAACATTTAATTACAATATGTTTTAATGAAAAATGTAAAAAAATTCAACTTTAAATTAATAACGAGATTATAAAACCATTTAAAGAGGGTAATAAGGCTTTCGAAGGCATGAGTGACTGCAAGTGGACTTTTCCTGTCAATGGATGGCTTTGTCTTCACGTTTCTCGAGGTAAACATTCAATTAGAATCAATCTTAATGAAAAATGTAAAAAAGTACAAGTTAAAATCAATAATAAGATTAAAAAACCCTTTAAGGCGAGTAATAAGGCTTTTGAAGCCTTGAGTGACTATTAATGAACTTATTTTGTCAATGGATGGCTTTCGCTTCATGTTTCCCAAGGCAAACATTTAATTACAATATGTTTTAATGAAAAATGTAAAAAAATTCAACTTTAAATTAATAACGAGATTATAAAACCATTTAAAGAGGGGAATAAGGCTTTCGAAGGCATGAGTGACTGCAAGTGGACTTTTCCTGTCAATGGATGGCTTTCTCTTCACGTTTCTCGAGGTAAACATTCAATTAGAATCAATCTTAATGAAAAATGTAAAAAAGTACAAGTGAAAATCAATAATAAGATTACAAAACCCTTTAAAGCGAGTAATAAGGCTTTATAAGCCATGAGTGACTATAAATGGATGTTTCTTGTCAATCGATCACTTTCACTTCATGTTTCCCAAGGCAAACATTTAATTTCAATATGTTTTAATGAAAAATGTAAAAAAATTCAACTTTAAATTAATAACGAGATTATAAAACCATTTAAAGAGGGAATAAGGCTTTCGAGGGCATGAGTGACTGCAAATGGACTTTTCTTGATAATGGATGGCTTTCGCTTCACGTTTCTCGCGGTAAACATTCAATTACAATCTGTCTTAATGAAAAATGTAAAAAGATACAACTTAAAATCAATAATAAGATTAGAAAATGCTTTAAAGCGAGTAATAAGGCTTTAGATGCCATGAGTGACTATAAATGGGCTTTTCTTGTCAATCGATCACTTTCACTTCACGTTTCCCAAGGCAAACATTTAATTACAATATGTTTTAATGAAAAATATAAAAAATTGAACTTTAAATTAATTACGAGATTATAAAACCATTTATAAAGGGGAATAAGGCTTTCGAAGGCATGAGAGATTGCAAGTGGACTGTTCTTGTCAATGGATGGCTTTCGCTTCACGTTTCTCGAGGTAAACATTCAATTACAATCTGTCTTAATGAAAAATATAAAAAAATACAAGTTAAAATCAATAATAAGATTACAAAACCCTTTAAAGCGAGTAATAAGGCTTTATAAGCCATGAGTGACTATAAATGGAATTTTCTTGTCAATCGATCACTTTCACTTCACGTTTCCCAAGGCAAGCATTTAATTACAATATGTTTCAATGAAAAATGTTAAAAAATTCAACTTTAAATTAATAACGAGATTATAAAACCATTTAAAGAGGGGAATAAGGCTTTCGAAAGCATGAGTGACTGCAAATGAACTTTTCTTGACAATGGTTGGCTTTCGCTTCACGTTTTTCGAGGTAAACATTCAATTACAATCTGTCTTAACGAAAAATGTAAAAAAATACAACTTAAAATCAATAATAAGATTATAAAACCCTTTAAGGCGAGTAATAAGGCTTTTGAAGCCATGAGTGACTATTAATGAACTTATTTTGTCAATGGATGGCTTTCGCTTCATGTTTCCCAAGGCAAACATTTAATTACAATATGTTTTAATGAAAAATGTAAAAAAATTCAACTTTAAATTAATAACGATATTATAAAACCATTTAAAGAGGGGAATAAGGCTTTCGAAGGCATGAGTGACTGCAAATGGACTTTTCTTGTCAATGGATGGCTTTCGCTTCATGTTTCCCAAGGCAAACATTTAATTACAATATGTTTTAATGAAAAATGTAAAAAAATTCAACTTTAAATTAATAACGAGATTATAAAACCATTTAAAAAGGGGAATAAGACTTTCGAAGGCATGAGTGACTGCAAATGGACTTTTCTTTTCAATGGATGGCTTTTGCTTCACGTTTCCCGAGGTAAACATTCAATTACAATCTGTCTTAATGAAAAATGTAAAAAAATACAACTTAAAATCAATCATAAGATTATAAAACCCTTTTAAGCGAGTAATAAGGCTTTAGATGCAATGAGTGACTATAAATGGACTTTTCTCGTCAATCGATCACTTTCACTTCACGTTTCCCAAGGTAAGCATTTAATTACAATATGTTTTAGAGAAAAATGTTAACAAATTCAACTTTAAATTAATAACAAGATTATAAAACCATTTAAAGAGGGGAATAAGGCTTTCGAGGGCATGAGTGACTGCAAATGGACTTTTCTTGTCAATGGATGGCTTTCGCTTCACGTTTCCCGAGGTAAACATTCAATTACAATCTGTCTTAATGAAAAATGTAAAAAAATACAACTTAAAATCAATAATAAGATTATAAAACCCTTTAAGGCGAGTAATAAGGCTTTTGAAGCCATCAGTGACTATAAATGAACTTATTTTGTCAATGGATGGCTTTCGCTTCATGTTTCCCAAGGCAAACATTTAATTACAATATGTTTTAATGAAAAATGTAAAAAAATTCAACTTTAAATTAATAACGAGATTATAAAACCATTTAAAGAGTGGAATAAGGCTTTCGAGGGCATGAGTGACTGCAAATGGACTTTTCTTGACAATGGATGGCTTTCGCTTCACGTTTCCCAAGGTAAACATTCAATTACAATCTGTCTTAATGAAAAATGTAAAAAAATACAACTTAAAATCAATAATAAGATTAAAAAACCCTTTAAGGCGAGTAATAAGGCTTTTGAAGCCTTGAGTGACTATTAATGAACTTATTTTGTCAATGGATGGCTTTCACTTCATGTTTCCCAAGGCAAACATTTAATTACAATATGTTTTAATGAAAAATGTAAAAAAATTCAACTTTAAATTAATAACGATATTATAAAACCATTTAAAGAGAGGAATAAGGCTTTCGAAGGCATGAGTGACTGCAAATGGACTTTTCTTGTCAATGGATGGCTTTCGCTTCATGTTTCCCAAGGCAAACATTTAATTACAATATGTTTTAATCAAAAATGTAAAAAAATTCAACTTTAAATTAATAACGAGATTATAAAACCATTTAAAGAGGGGAATAAGACTTTCGAAGGCATGAGTGACTGCAAATGGACTTTTCTTTTCAATGGATGGCTTTCGCTTCACGTTTCCCGAGGTAAACATTCAATTATAATCTGTCTTAATGAAAAATGTAAAAAAATACAACTTAAAATCAATAATAAGATTATAAAACCCTTTAAGGCGAGTAATAAGGCTTTTGAAGCCATAAGTGACTATAAATGAACTTATTTTGTCAATGGATGGCTTTCGCTTCATGTTTCCCAAGGCAAAGATTTAATTGCAATTGTTTTAATGAAAAATGTAAAAATATTCAACTTTAAATTAATAACGAGATTATAAAACCATTTAAAGAGGGAATAAGGCTTTCGAGGGCATGAGTGACTGCAAATGGACTTTTCTTGATAATGGATGGCTTTCGCTTCACGTTTCTCGAGGTAAACATTCAATTACAATCTGTCTTAATGAAAAATGTAAAAAGATACAACTTAAAATCAATAATAAGATTAGAAAACGCTTTAAAGCGAGTAATAAGGCTTTAGATGCCATGAGTGACTATAAATGGGCTTTTCTTGTCAATCGATCACTTTCACTTCACGTTTCCCAAGGCAAACATTTAATTACAATATGTTTTAATGAAAAATATAAAAAATTCAACTTTAAATTAATTACGAGATTATAAAACCATTTATAGAGGGGAATAAGGCTTTCGAAGGCATGAGAGATTGCAAGTGGACTGTTCTTGTCAATGGATGGCTTTCGCTTCACGTTTCTCGAGGTAAACATTCAATTACAATCTGTCTTAATGAAAAATATAAAAAATTACAAGTTAAAATCAATAATAAGATTACAAAACCCTATAAAGCGAGTAATAAGGCTTTATAAGCCATGAGTGACTATAAATGGATTTTTCTTGTCAATCGATCACTTTCACTTCACGTTTCCCAAGGCAAGCATTTAATTACAATATGTTTCAATGAAAAATGTTAAAAAATTCAACTTTAAATTAATAACGAGATTATAAAACCATTTAAAGAGGGGAATAAGGCTTTCGAAAGCATGAGTGACTGCAAATGGACTTTTCTTGACAATGGTTGGCTTTCGCTTCACGTTTTTCGAGGTAAACATTCAATTACAATCTGTCTTAACGAAAAATATAAAAAAATACAACTTAAAATCAATAATAAGATTATAAAACCCTTTAAGGCGAGTAATAAGGCTTTTGAAGCCATGAGTGACTATTAATGAACTTATTTTGTCAATGGATGGCTTTCGCTTCATGTTTCCCAAGGCAAACATTTAATTACAATATGTTTTAATGAAAAATGTAAAAAAATTCAACTTTAAATTAATAACGATATTATAAAACCATTTAAAGAAGGGAATAAGGCTTTCGAAGGCATGAGTGACTGCAAATGGACTTTTCTTGTCAATGGATGGCTTTCGCTTCATGTTTCCCAAGGCAAACATTTAATTACAATATGTTTTAATGAAAAATGTAAAAACATTCAACTTTAAATTAATAACGAGATTATAAAACCATTTAAAAAGGGGAATAAGACTTTCGAAGGCATGAGTGACTGCAAATGGACTTTTCTTTTCAATGGATGGCTTTCGCTTCACGTTTCCCGAGGTAAACATTCAATTACAATCTGTCTTAATGAAAAATGTAAAAAAATACAACTTAAAATCAATAATAAGATTATAAAACCCTTTAAGGCGAGTAATAAGGCTTTTGAAGCCATAAGTGACTATAAATGAACTTATTTTGTCAATGGATGGCTTTCGCTTCATGTTTCCCAAGGCAAAGATTTAATTGCAATTGTTTTAATGAAAAATGTAAAAATATTCAACTTTAAATTAATAACGAGATTATAAAACCATTTAAAGAGGGAATAAGGCTTTCGAGGGCATGAGTGACTGCAAATGGACTTTTCTTGATAATGGATGGCTTTCGCTTCACGTTTCTCGAGGTAAACATTCAATTACAATCTGTCTTAATGAAAAATGTAAAAAGATACAACTTAAAATCAATAATAAGATTAGAAAACGCTTTAAAGCGAGTAATAAGGCTTTAGATGCCATGAGTGACTATAAATGGGCTTTTCTTGTCAATCGATCACTTTCACTTCACGTTTCCCAAGGCAAACATTTAATTACAATATGTTTTAATGAAAAATATAAAAAATTCAACTTTAAATTAATTACGAGATTATAAAACCATTTATAGAGGGGAATAAGGCTTTCGAAGGCATGAGAGATTGCAAGTGGACTGTTCTTGTCAATGGATGGCTTTCGCTTCACGTTTCTCGAGGTAAACATTCAATTACAATCTGTCTTAATGAAAAATATAAAAAATTACAAGTTAAAATCAATAATAAGATTACAAAACCCTATAAAGCGAGTAATAAGGCTTTATAAGCCATGAGTGACTATAAATGGATTTTTCTTGTCAATCGATCACTTTCACTTCACGTTTCCCAAGGCAAGCATTTAATTACAATATGTTTCAATGAAAAATGTTAAAAAATTCAACTTTAAATTAATAACGAGATTATAAAACCATTTAAAGAGGGGAATAAGGCTTTCGAAAGCATGAGTGACTGCAAATGAACTTTTCTTGACAATGGTTGGCTTTCGCTTCACGTTTTTCGAGGTAAACATTCAATTACAATCTGTCTTAACGAAAAATATAAAAAAATACAACTTAAAATCAATAATAAGATTATAAAACCCTTTAAGGCGAGTAATAAGGCTTTTGAAGCCATGAGTGACTATTAATGAACTTATTTTGTCAATGGATGGCTTTCGCTTCATGTTTCCCAAGGCAAACATTTAATTACAATATGTTTTAATGAAAAATGTAAAAAATTTCAACTTTAAATTAATAACGATATTATAAAACCAATTAAAGAAGGGAATAAGGCTTTCGAAGGCATGAGTGACTGCAAATGGACTTTTCTTGTCAATGGATGGCTTTCGCTTCATGTTTCCCAAGGCAAACATTTAATTACAATATGTTTTAATGAAAAATGTAAAAACATTCAACTTTAAATTAATAACGAGATTATAAAACCATTTAAAAAGGGGAATAAGACTTTCGAAGGCATGAGTGACTGCAAATGGACTTTTCTTTTCAATGGATGGCTTTCGCTTCACGTTTCCCGAGGTAAACATTCAATTACAATCTGTCTTAATGAAAAATGTAAAAAAATACAACTTAAAATCAATCATAAGATTATAAAACCCTTTTAAGCGAGTAATAAGGCTTTAGATGCAATGAGTGACTATAAATGGACTTTTCTCGTCAATCGATCACTTTCACTTCACATTTTCCAAGGCAAGCATTTAATTACAATATGTTTTAGAGAAAAATGTTAACAAATTCAACTTTAAATTAATAACAAGATTATAAAACCATTTAAAGAGGGGAATAAGGCTTTCGAAGGCATGAGTGACTGCAAATGGACTTTTCTTGTCAATGGATGGCTTTTGCTTCACGTTTCCCGAGGTAAACATTCAATTACAATCTGTCTTAATGAAAAATGTAAAAAAATACAACTTAAAATCAATAATAAGATTATAAAACCCTTTAAGGCGAGTAATAAGGCTTTTGAAGCCTTGAGTGACTATTAATGAACTTAATTTGTCAATGGATGGCTTTCGCTTCATGTTTCCCAAGGCAAACATTTAATTACAATATGTTTTAATGAAAAATGTAAAAAAATTCAACTTTAAATTAATAACGAGATTATAAAACCATTTAAAGAGGGGAATAAGGCTTTCGAAGGCATGAGTGACTGCAAGTGGACTTTTCCTGTCAATGGATGGCTTTCTCTTCACGTTTCTCGAGGTAAACATTCAATTAGAATCAATCTTAATGAAAAATGTAAAAAAGTACAAGTTAAAATCAATAATAAGATTACAAAACCCTTTAAAGCGAGTAATAAGGCTTTATAAGCCATGAGTGACTATAAATGGATGTTTCTTGTCAATCGATCACTTTCACTTCATGTTTCCCAAGGCAAACATTTAATTTCAATATGTTTTAATGAAAAATGTAAAAAAATTCAACTTTAAATTAATAACGAGATTATAAAACCATTTAAAGAGGGAATAAGGCTTTCGAGGGCATGAGTGACTGCAAATGGACTTTTCTTGATAATGGATGGCTTTCGCTTCACGTTTCTCGAGGTAAACATTCAATTACAATCTGTCTTAATGAAAAATGTAAAAAGATACAACTTAAAATCAATAATAAGATTAGAAAATGCTTTAAAGCGAGTAATAAGGCTTTAGATGCCATGAGTGACTATAAATGGGCTTTTCTTGTCAATCGATCACTTTCACTTCACGTTTCCCAAGGTAAGCATTTAATTACAATATGTTTTAGAGAAAAATGTTAACAAATTCAACTTTAAATTAATAACAAGATTATAAAACCATTTAAAGAGGGGAATAAGGCTTTCGAAGGCATGAGTGACTGCAAATGGACTTTTCTTGTCAATGGATGGCTTTTGCTTCACGTTTCCCGAGGTAAACATTCAATTACAATCTGTCTTAATGAAAAATGTAAAAAAATACAACTTAAAATCAATAATAAGATTATAAAACCCTTTAAGGTGAGTAATAAGGCTTTTGAAGCCATCAGTGACTATAAATGAACTTATTTTGTCAATGGATGGCTTTCGCTTCATGTTTCCCAAGGCAAACATTTAATTACAATATGTTTTAATGAAAAATGTAAAAAAATTCAACTTTAAATTAATAACGAGATTATAAAACCATTTAAAGAGGGGAATAAGGCTTTCGAGGGCATGAGTGACTGCAAATGGACTTTTCTTGACAATGGATGGCTTTCGCTTCACGTTTCCCAAGGTAAACATTCAATTACAATCTGTCTTAATGAAAAATGTAAAAAAATACAACTTAAAATCAATAATAAGATTAAAAAACCCTTTAAGGCGAGTAATAAGGCTTTTGAAGCCTTGAGTGACTATTAATGAACTTATTTTGTCAATGGATGGCTTTCGCTTCATGTTTCCCAAGGCAAACATTTAATTACAATATGTTTTAATGAAAAATGTAAAAAAATTCAACTTTAAATTAATAACGAGATTATAAAACCATTTAAAGAGGGGAATAAGGCTTTCGAAGGCATGAGTGACTGCAAGTGGACTTTTCCTGTCAATGGATGGCTTTGTCTTCACGTTTCTCGAGGTAAACATTCAATTAGAATCAATCTTAATGAAAAATGTAAAAAAGTACAAGTTAAAATCAATAATAAGATTAAAAAACCCTTTAAGGCGAGTAATAAGGCTTTTGAAGCCTTGAGTGACTATTAATGAACTTATTTTGTCAATGGATGGCTTTCGCTTCATGTTTCCCAAGGCAAACATTTAATTACAATATGTTTTAATGAAAAATGTAAAAAAATTCAACTTTAAATTAATAACGAGATTATAAAACCATTTAAAGACGGGAATAAGGCTTTCGAAGGCATGAGTGACTGCAAGTGGACTTTTCCTGTCAATGGATGGCTTTCTCTTCACGTTTCTCGAGGTAAACATTCAATTAGAATCAATCTTAATGAAAAATGTAAAAAAGTACAAGTTAAAATCAATAATAAGATTACAAAACCCTTTAAAGCGAGTAATAAGGCTTTATAAGCCATGAGTGACTATAAATGGATGTTTCTTGTCAATCGATCACTTTCACTTCATGTTTCCCAAGGCAAACATTTAATTTCAATATGTTTTAATGAAAAATGTAAAAAAATTCAACTTTAAATTAATAACGAGATTATAAAACCATTTAAAGAGGGGAATAAGGCTTTCGAGGGCATGAGTGACTGTAAATGGACTTTTCCTGTCAATTGATGGCTTTCTCTTCACGTTTCTCGAGGTAAACATTCAATTACAATCTGTCTTAATGAAAAATTTTAAAAAGTACAAGTTAAAATCAATAATAAGATTACAAAACCCTTTAATGCGAGTAATAAGGCTTTATAAGCCATGAGTGACTATAAATGAACTTTTCTTGTCAATCGATCACTTTCACTTCATGTTTCCCAAGGCAAACATTCCACTTTAATCTGTTTTAATGAAAAATGTAAAAAAATTCAAGTTTAAATTAATAACGAGATCATAAAACCATTTAAAAAGGGGAATAAGGCTTTCGAAGGCATGAGTGACTGCAAATGGACTTTTCTTGCCAATGGATGGCTTTCGTTTCACGTTTCTCGAGGTAAACATTCAATTACAATCTGTCTTAATGAAAAATGTAAAAAAATACAAGTTAAAATCAATAATATGATTACAAAACCCTTTAAAGCGAGTAATAAGGCTTTAGAAGCCATGAGTGACTATATATGGACTTTTGCTGTCAATCGATCGCTTTCACCTCACGTTTCTCAAGGTAAACAGTCAATTATAATCTGTTTTAATGAAAAATGTAAAAAAATTCAATTTAAAACGAATAACGAGATCATAAAACCATTTAAAGAGGGGAATAAGGCTTTCGAAGGCATGAGCGACTGCAAATGGACTTTTCTTGTCAATGGATGGCTTTCGCTTCAAATTTCTCGAGGTAAACATTCAATTACAATCTGTCTTAATGAAAAATGTAAAAAAATACAAGTTAAAATCAATAATAAGATTATAAAACCCTTTAAAGCGAGTAATAAGGCTTTATAAGCCATGAGTGACTATAAATGGACTTTTCTTGTCAATCGATCACTTTCACTTCATGTTTCCCAAGGCAAACATTTAATTACAATATGTTTTAATGAAAAATGTAAAAAAATTCAACTTTAAATTAATAACGAGATCATAAAACCATTTAAAGAGGGGAATAAGGCTTTCGAACGCATGAGTGACTGTAAATGGACTTTTCCTGTCAATTGATGGCTTTTTCTTCACGTTTCTTGAGGTAAACATTCAATTACAATCTGTCTTAATGAAAAATGTAAAAAAGTACAAGTTAAAATCAATAATAAGATTACAAAACCCTTTAAAGCGAGTAATAAGGCTTTATAAGCCATGAGTGACTATAAATGAACTTTTCTTGTCAATCGATCACTTTCACTTCACATTTCCCAAGGCAAACATTCCCTTTTAATTTGTTTTAATGAAAAATTTAAAAAACTTCAACTTTAAATTAATAACGAGATCATAAAACCATTTAAAGAGCAGAATAAGGCTTTCGATGGCATGAGTGACTGCAAATGGACTTTTCTTGTCAATGGATGGCTTTCGCTTCACGTTTCCCGAGGTAAACATTCAATTACAATCTGTCTTAATGAAAAATTTAAAAAAATACAACTTAAAATCAATAATAAGATTACAAAACCCTTTGAAGCGAGTAATAAGGCTTTATAAGCCATGAGTGACTATAAATGGACTTTTATTGTCAATCGATCACTTTCACTTCACGTTTCCCAAGGCAAACATTTAATTACAATATGTTTCAATGAAAAATGTTAAAAAATTCAACTTTAAATTAATAACGAGATTATAAAACCATTTAAAGAGGGGAATAAGGCTTTCGAAGGCATGAGTGACTGTAAATGGACTTTTCTTGTCAATGGATGGCTTTCGCTTCACGTTTCTCGAGGTAAACATTCAATTACAATCTGTCTTAATGAAAAATGTAAAAAAATACAACTTAAAATCAATAATAAGATTATAAAACCCTTTAAGGCGAGTAATAAGGCTTTTGAAGCCATAAGTGACTATAAATGAACTTATTTTGTCAATGGATGGCTTTCGCTTCATGTTTCCCAAGGCAAACATTTAATTGCAATTGTTTTAATGAAAAATGTAAAAAAATTCAACTTTAAATTAATAACGAGATTATAAAACCATTTAAAGAGGGAATAAGGCTTTCGAGGGCATGAGTGACTGCAAATGGACTTTTCTTGATAATGGATGGCTTTCGCTTCACGTTTCCCGAGGTAAACATTCAATTACAATCTGTCTTAATGAAAAATGTAAAAAGATACAACTTAAAATCAATAATAAGATTAGAAAACGCTTTAAAGCGAGTAATAAGGCTTTAGATGCCATGAGTGACTATAAATGGACTTTTCTTGTCAATCGATCACTTTCACTTCACGTTTCCCAAGGCAAACATTTAATTACAATATGTTTTAATGAAAAATATAAAAAATTCAACTTTAAATTAATTACGAGATTATAAAACCATTTATAGAGGGGAATAAGGCTTTCGAAGGCATGAGAGATTGCAAATGGACTGTTCTTGTCAATGGATGGCTTTCGCTTCACGTTTCTCGAGGTAAACATTCAATTACAATCTGTCTTAATGAAAAATATAAAAAAATACAAGTTAAAATCAATAATAAGATTACAAAACCCTTTAAAGCGAGTAATAAGGCTTTATAAGCCATGAGTGACTATAAATGGATTTTTCTTGTCAATCGATCACTTTCACTTCACGTTTCCCAAGGCAAGCATTTAATTACAATATGTTTCAATGAAAAATGTTAAAAAATTCAACTTTAAATTAATAACGAGATTATAAAACCATTTAAAGAGGGGAATAAGGCTTTCGAAAGAATGAGTGACTGCAAATGAACTTTTCTTGACAATGGTTGGCTTTCGCTTCACGTTTTTCGAGGTAAACATTCAATTACAATCTGTCTTAACGAAAAATGTAAAAAAATACAACTTAAAATCAATAATAAGATTATAAAACCCTTTAAGGCGAGTAATAAGGCTTTTGAAGCCATGAGTGACTATTAATGAACTTATTTTGTCAATGGATGGCTTTCGCTTCATGTTTCCCAAGGCAAACATTTAATTACAATATGTTTTAATGAAAAATGTAAAAAAATTCAACTTTAAATTAATAACGATATTATAAAACCATTTAAAGAGGGGAATAAGGCTTTCGAAGGCATGAGTGACTGCAAATGGACTTTTCTTGTCAATGGATGGCTTTCGCTTCATGTTTCCCAAGGAAAACATTTAATTACAATATGTTTTAATGAAAAATGTAAAAAAATTCAACTTTAAATTAATAACGAGATTATAAAACCATTTAAAGAGGGGAATAAGACTTTCGAAGGCACGAGTGACTGCAAATGGACTTTTCTTTTCAATGGATGGCTTTCGCTTCACGTTTCCCGAGATAAACATTCAATTACAATCTGTCTTAATGAAAAATGTAAAAAAATACAACTTAAAATCAATCATAAGATTATAAAACCCTTTTAAGCGAGTAATAAGGCTTTAGATGCAATGAGTGACTATAAATGGACTTTTCTCGTCCATCGATCACTTTCACTTCATGTTTCCCAAGGCAAGCATTTAATTACAATATGTTTTAGTGAAAAAAGTTAACAAATTCAACTTTAAATTAATAACAAGATTATAAAACCATTTAAAGAGGGGAATAAGGCTTTCGAAGGCATGAGTGACTGCAAATGGACTTTTCTTGTCAATGGATGGCTTTCGCTTCACGTTTCCCGAGGTAAACATTCAATTACAATCTGTCTTAATGAAAAATGTAAAAAAATACAACTTAAAATCAATAATAAGATTATAAAACCCTTTAAGGCGAGTAATAAGGCTTTTGAAGCCATCAGTGACTATAAATGAACTTATTTTGTCAATGGATGGCTTTCGCTTCATGTTTCCCAAGGCAAACATTTAATTACAATATGTTTTAATGAAAAATGTAAAAAAATTCAACTTTAAATTAATAACAAGATTATAAAACCATTTAAAGAGGGGAATAAGGCTTTCGAGGGCATGAGTGACTGCAAATGGACTTTTCTTGACAATGGATGGCTTTCGCTTCATGTTTCCCAAGGTAAACATTCAATTACAATCTGTCTTAATGAAAAATGTAAAAAAATACAACTTAAAATCAATAATAAGATTAAAAAACCCTTTAAAGCGAGTAATAAGGCTTTAGATGCCATGAGTGACTATAAATGGACTTTTCTTGTCAATCGATCACTTTCACTTCACGTTTCCCAAGGCAAACATTTAATTACAATATGTTTTAATGAAAAATATAAAAAAATTCAACTTTAAATTAATAACGAGATTATAAAACCATTTATAGAGTGGAATAAGGCTTTCGAAGGCATGAGTGACTGCAAATGGACTTTTCTTGTCAATGGATGGCTTTCGCTTCACGTTTCTCAAGGTAAACATTCAATTACAATCTGTCTTAATGAAAAATGTAAAAAAATACAAGTTAAAATCAATAATAAGATTACAAAACCCTTTAAAGCGAGTAATAAGGCTTTATAAGCCATGAGTGACTATAAATGGACTTTTCTTGTCAATCGATCACTTTCACTTCACGTTTCCCAAGGCAAACATTCCACTTTATTCTGTTTTAATGAAAAATGTAAAAAAATTCAACTTTAAATTAATAACGAGATCATAAAACCATTTAAAGAGGGGAATAAGGCTTTCGAAGGCATAAGCGACTGCAAATGGACTTTTCTTGTCAATGGATGGCTTTTGCTTCACGTTTCTCGAGGTAAACATTCAATTACAATCTGTCTTAATGAAAAATGCAAAACAATAAAACTTAAAATCAATAATAAGATTATAAAACCCTTTAAAGCGAGTAATAAGGCTTTAAAAGCCATGAGTGACTATAAATGGACTTTTGTTATCAATGGATGGCTTTCGCTTCATGTTTCCCAAGGCAAACATTTAATTACAATCTGTCTTAGTGAAAAATGTTAAAAAATACAAGTTAAAATCAATAATAAGATTACAAAACCCTTTAAAGCAAGTAATAAGGCTTTATAAGCCATGAGTGACTATAAATGGACTTTTCTTGTCAATCGATCGCTTTCACCTCACGTTTCTCAAGGTAAACAGTCAATTTTAATCTATTTTAATAAAAAATGTAAACAAATTCAATTTAAAACGAATACCGAGATCATAAAACCATTTAAAGCGGGGAATAAGGCTTTCGAAGGCATGAGCGACTGCAAATAGACTTTTCTTGTCAATGGATGGCTTTCGCATTTCTCGAGGTAAACATTCAATTACAATCTGTCTTAACGAAAAATGTAAAAAAATACAACTTAAAATCAATAATAAGATTATAAAACCCTCTAAGGCGAGTAATAAGGCTTTTGAAGCCATGAGTGACTATTAATGAACTTATTTTGTCAATGGATGGCTTTCCCTTCATGTTTCCCAAGGCAAACATTTAATTACAATATGTTTTAATGAAAAATGTAAAAAAATTCAACTTTAAATTAATAACGATATTATAAAACCATTTAAAGAGGGGAATAAGGCTTTCGAAGGCATGAGTGACTGCAAATGGACTTTTCTTGTCAATGGATGGCTTTCGCTTCATGTTTCCCAAGGCAAACATTTAATTACAATACGTTTTAATGAAAAATGTAAAAAAATTCAACTTTAAATTAATAACGAGATTATAAAACCATTTAAAGAAAGGAATAAGACTTTCGAAGGCATGAGTGACTGCAAATGGACTTTTCTTTTCAATGGATGGCTTTCGCTTCACGTTTCCCGAGGTAAACATTCAATTACAATCTGTCTTAATGAAAAATGTAAAAAAATACAACTTAAAATCAATAATAAGATTATAAAACCTTTTTAAGCGAGTAATAAGGCTTTAGATGCAATGAGTGACTATAAATGGACTTTTCTTGTCAATCGATCACTTTCACTTCACGTTTCCCAAGGCAAGCATTTAATTACAATATGTTTTAGTGAAAAATGTTAAAAAATTCAACTTTAAATTAATAACAAGATCATAAAACCATTTAAAGAGGGGAATAAGGCTTTCGAAGGCATGAGTGACTGCAAATGGACTTTTCTTGTCAATGGATGGCTTTCGCTTCACGTTTCCCAAGGTAAACATTCAATTACAATCTGTCTTAATGAAAAATGTAAAAAAATACAACTTAAAATCAATCATAAGATTATAAAACCCTTTTAAGCGAGTAATAAGGCTTTAGATGCAATGAGTGACTATAAATGGACTTTTCTCGTCAATCGATCACTTTCACTTCACGTTTCCCAAGGCAAGCATTTAATTACAATATGTTTTAGAGAAAAATGTTAACAAATTCAACTTTAAATTAATAACAAGATTATAAAACCATTTAAAGAGGGGAATAAGGCTTTCGAAGGCATGAGTGACTGCAAATGGACTTTTCTTCTCAATGGATGGCTTTCGCTTCACGTTTTCCGAGGTAAACATTCAATTACAATCTATCTTAATGAAAAATGTAAAAAAATACAACTTAAAATCAATAATAAGATTATAAAACCCTTTAAGGCGAGTAATAAGGCTTTTGAAGCCATCAGTGACTATAAATGAACTTATTTTGTCAATGGATGGCTTTCGCTTCATGTTTCCCAAGGCAAACATTTAATTACAATATGTTTTAATGAAAAATGTAAAAAAATTCAACTTTAAATTAATAACGAGATTATAAAACCATTTAAAGAGGGGAATAAGGCTTTCGAGGGCATGAGTGACTGCAAATGGACTTTTCTTGACAATGGATGGCTTTCGCTTCACGTTTCCCAAGGTAAACATTCAATTACAATCTGTCTTAATGAAAAATGTAAAAAAATACAACTTAAAATCAATAATAAGATTATAAAACCCTTTAACGCGAGTAATAAGGCTTTTGAAGCCTTGAGTGACTATTAATGAACTTATTTTGTCAATGGATGGCTTTCGCTTCATGTTTCCCAAGGCAAACATTTAATTACAATATGTTTTAATGAAAAATGTAAAAAAATTCAACTTTAAATTAATAACGAGATTATAAAACCATTTAAAGAGGGGAATAAGGCTTTCGAAGGCATGAGTGACTGCAAGTGGACTTTTCCTGTCAATGGATGGCTTTCTCTTCACGTTTCTCGAGGTAAACATTCAATTAGAATCAGTCTTAATGAAAAATGTAAAAAAGTACAAGTTCAAATCAATAATAAGATTACAAAACCCTTTAAAGCGAGTAATAAGGCTTTATAAGCCATGAGTGACTATAAATGGATGTTTCTTGTCAATCGATCACTTTCACTTCATGTTCCCAAGGCAAACATTTAATTACAATATGTTTTAATGAAAAATGTAAAAAAATTCAACTTTAAATTAATAACGAGATTATAAAACCATTTAAAGAGGGGAATAAGGCTTTCGAGGGCATGAGTGACTGTAAATGGACTTTTCCTGTCAATTGATGGCTTTCTCTTCACGTTTCTCGAGGTAAACATTCAATTACAATCTGTCTTAATGAAAAATGTTAAAAAGTACAAGTTAAAATCAATAATAAGATTACAAAACCCTTTAAAGCGAGTAATAAGGCTTTGTAAGCCATGAGTGACTATAAATGAACTTTTCTTGTCAATCGATCACTTTCACTTCATGTTTCCCAAGGCAAACATTCCACTTTAATCTGTTTTAATGAAAAATGTAAAAAAATTCAAGTTTAAATTAATAACGAGATCATAAAACCATTTAAAAAGGGGAATAAGGCTTTCGAAGGCATGAGTGACTGCAAATGGACTTTTCTTGCCAATGGATGGCTTTCGCTTCACGTTTCTCGAGGTAAACATTCAATTACAATCTGTCTTAATGAAAAATGTAAAAAAATACAAGTTAAAATCAATAATATGATTACAAAACCCTTTAAAGCGAGTAATAAGGCTTTATAAGCCATGAGTGACTATAAATGGGCTTTTCTTGTCAATCGATCACTTTCACTTCATGTTTCCCAAGGCAAAAATTCCACTTTAATCTGTTTTAATGAAAAATGTAAAAAAATTCAACTTTAAATTAATAACGAGATCATAAAACCATTTAAAGAGGGGAATAAGGCTTTCGAAGGCATGAGTGACTGCAAATGGACTTTTCTTGTCAATGGATGGCTTTCGCTTCATGTTTCTCGAGATAAACATTCAATTACAATCTGTCTTAATGAAAAATGTAAAAAAATAAAACTTAAAATCAATAATAAGATTATAAAACCCTTTAAAGCGAGTAATAAGGCTTTATAAGCCATGAGTGACTATATATGGACTTTTGCTGTCAATCGATCGCTTTCACCTCACGTTTCTCAAGGTAAACAGTCAATTATAATCTGTTTTAATGAAAAATGTAAAAAAATTCAATTTAAAACGAATAACGAGATCATAAAACCATTTAAAGAGGGGAATAAGGCTTTCGAAGCCATGAGCGACTGCAAATGGACTTTTCTTGTCAATGGATGGCTTTCGCTTCAAATTTCTCGAGGTAAACATTCAATTACAATCTGTCTTAATGAAAAATGTAAAAAAATACAAGTTCAAATCAATAATAAGATTATAAAACCCTTTAAAGCGAGTAATAAGGCTTTATAAGCCATGAGTGACTATAAATGGACTTTTCTTGTCAATCGATCACTTTCACTTCATGTTTCCCAAGGCAAACATTTTATTACAATATGTTTTAATGAAAAATGTAAAAAAATTCAACTTTAAATTAATAACAAGATTATAAAACCATTCAAAGAAGGGAATAAGGCTTTCGAAGGGATGAGTGACTGCAAATGGACTTTTCTTAGCAATGGATGGCTTTCGCTTCATGTTTCCCGAGGTAAACATTCAATTACAATCTGTCTTAATGAAAAATGTAAAAAAGTACAAGTTAAAATCAATAATAAGATTATAAAACCCTTTGAGGCGAGTAATAATGCTTTTGAAGCTATGAGTGACTATAAATGAACTTATTTTGTCAATGGATGGCTTTCGCTTCATGTTTCCCACGGCAAACATTTAATTACAATATGTTTTAATGAAAAATGTAAAAAAATTCAACTTTAAATTAATAACGAGATCATAAAACCATTTAAAGAGGGGAATAAGGCTTTCGAAGGCATGAGTGACTGTAAATGGACTTTTCCTGTCAATTGATGGCTTTTTCTTCACGTTTCTCGAGGTAAACATTCAATTACAATCTGTCTTAATGAAAAATGTAAAAAAGTACAAGTTAAAATCAATAATAAGATTACAAAACCCTTTAAAGCGAGTAATAAGGCTTTATAAGCCATGAGTGACTATAAATGAACTTTTCTTATCAATCGATCACTTTCACTTCACATTTCCCAGCGCAAACATTCCCTTTTAATTTGTTTTAATGAAAAATTTAAAAAACTTCAACTTTAAATTAATAACGAGATCATAAAACCATTTAAAGAGCAGAATAAGGCTTTCGATGGCATGAGTGACTGCAAATGGACTTTTCTTGTCAATGGATGGCTTTCGCTTCACGTTTCCCGAGGTAAACATTCAATTACAATCTGTCTTAATGAAAAATTTAAAAAAATACAACTTAAAATCAATAATAAGATTACAAAACCCTTTAAAGCGAGTAATAAGGCTTTATAAGCCATGAGTGACTATAAATGGACTTTTATTGTCAATCGATCACTTTCACTTCACGTTTCCCAAGGCAAACATTTAATTACAATATGTTTCAATGAAAAATGTTAAAAAATTCAACTTTAAATTAATAACGAGATTATAAAACCATTTAAAGAGGGGAATAAGGCTTTCGAAGGCATGAGTGACTGTAAATGGACTTTTCTTGTCAATGGATGGCTTTCGCTTCACGTTTCTCGAGGTAAACATTCAATTACAATCTGTCTTAATGAAAAATGTAAAAAAATACAACTTAAAATCAATAATAAGATTATAAAACCCTTTAAGGCGAGTAATAAGGCTTTTGAAGCCATAAGTGACTATAAATGAACTTATTTTGTCAATGGATGGCTTTCGCTTCATGTTTCCCAAGGCAAACATTTATTTTCAATTGTTTTAATGAAAAATGTAAAAAAATTCAACTTTAAATTAATAACGAGATTATAAAACCATTTAAAGAGGGAATAAGGCTTTCGAGGGCATGAGTGACTGCAAATGGACTTTTCTTGATAATGGATGGCTTTCGCTTCACGTTTCCCGAGGTAAACATTCAATTACAATCTGTCTTAATGAAAAATGTAAAAAGATACAACTTAAAATCAATAATAAGATTAGAAAACGCTTTAAAGCGAGTAATAAGGCTTTAGATGCCATGAGTGACTATAAATGGGCTTTTCTTGTCAATCGATCACTTTCACTTCACGTTTCCCAAGGCAAACATTTAATTACAATATGTTTTAATGAAAAATATAAAAAATTCAACTTTAAATTAATTACGAGATTATAAAACCATTTATAGAGGGGAATAAGGCTTTCGAAGGCATGAGAGATTGCAAATGGACTGTTCTTGTCAATGGATGGCTTTCGCTTCACGTTTCTCGAGGTAAACATTCAATTACAATCTGTCTTAATGAAAAATATAAAAAAATACAAGTTAAAATTAATAATAAGATTACAAAACCCTTTAAAGCGAGTAATAAGGCTTTATAAGCCATGAGTGACTATAAATGGATTTTTCTTGTCAATCGATCACTTTCACTTCACGTTTCCCAAGGCAAGCATTTAATTACAATATGTTTCAATGAAAAATGTTAAAAAATTCAACTTTAAATTAATAACGAGATTATAAAACCATTTAAAGAGGAGAATAAGGCTTTCGAAAGCATGAGTGACTGCAAATGGACTTTTCTTGACAATGGTTGGCTTTCGCTTCACGTTTTTCGAGGTAAACATTCAATTACAATCTGTCTTAACGAAAAATGTAAAAAAATACAACTTAAAATCAATAATAAGATTATAAAACCCTTTAAGGCGAGTAATAAGGCTTTTGATGCAATGAGTGACTATAAATGGACTTTTCTCGTCAATCGATCACTTTCACCTCACGTTTCCCAAGGCAAGCATTTAATTACAATATGTTTTAGAGAAAAATGTTAACAAATTCAACTTTAAATTAATAACAAGATTATAAAACCATTTAAAGAGGGGAATAAGGCTTTCGAAGGCATGAGTGACTGCAAATGGACTTTTCTTGTCAATGGATGGCTTTCGCTTCATGTTTCCCGAGGTAAACATTCAATTACAATCTGTCTTAATGAAAAATGTAAAAAAATACAACTTAAAATCAATAATAAGATTATAAAACCCTTTAAGGCGAGTAATAAGGCTTTTGAAGCCATCAGTGACTATAAATGAACTTATTTTGTCAATGGATGGCTTTCGCTTCATGTTTCCCAAGGCAAACATTTAATTACAATATGTTTTAATGAAAAATGTAAAAAAATTCAACTTTAAATTAATAACGAGATTATAAAACCATTTAAAGAGGGGAATAAGGCTTTCGAGGGCATGAGTGACTGTAAATGGACTTTTCTTGACAATGGATGGCTTTCGCTTAACGTTTCCCAAGGTAAACATTCAATTACAATCTGTCTTAATGAAAAATGTAAAAAAATACAACTTAAAATCAATAATAAGATTAAAAAACCCTTTAAGGCGAGTAATAAGGCTTTTGAAGCCTTGAGTGACTATTAATGAACTTATTTTGTCAATGGATGGCTTTCGCTTCATGTTTCCCAAGGCAAACATTTAATTACAATATGTTTTAATGAAAAATGTAAAAAAATTCAACTTTAAATTAATAACGAGATTATAAAACCATTTAAAGAGGGGAATAAGGCTTTCGAAGGCATGAGTGACTGCAAGTGGACTTTTCCTGTCAATGGATGGCTTTCTCTTCACGTTTCTCGAGGTAAACATTCAATTAGAATCAATCTTAATGAAAAATGTAAAAAAGTACAAGTTAAAATCAATAATAAGATTAAAAAACCCTTTAAGGCGAGTAATAAGGCTTTTGAAGCCTTGAGTGACTATTAATGAACTTATTTTGTCAATGGATGGCTTTCGCTTCATGTTTCCCAAGGCAAACATTTAATTACAATATGTTTTAATGAAAAATGTAAAAAAATTCAACTTTAAATTAATAACGAGATTATAAAACCATTTAAAGAGGGGAATAAGGCTTTCGAAGGCATGAGTGACTGCAAGTGGACTTTTCCTGTCAATGGATGGCTTTCTCTTCACGTTTCTCGAGGTAAACATTCAATTAGAATCAATCTTAATGAAAAATGTAAAAAAGTACAAGTTAAAATCAATAATAAGATTACAAAACCCTTTAAAGCGAGTAATAAGGCTTTATAAGCCATGAGTGACTATAAATGGATGTTTCTTGTCAATCGATCACTTTCACTTCATGTTTCCCAAGGCAAACATTTAATTTCAATATGTTTTAATGAAAAATGTAAAAAAATTCAACTTTAAATTAATAACGAGATTATAAAACCATTTAAAGAGGGGAATAAGGCTTTCGAGGGCATGAGTGACTGTAAATGGACTTTTCCTGTCAATTGATGGCTTTCTCTTCACGTTTCTCGAGGTAAACATTCAATTACAATCTGTCTTAATGAAAAATTTTAAAAAGTACAAGTTAAAATCAATAATAAGATTACAAAACCCTTTAAAGCGAGTAATAAGGCTTTATAAGCCATGAGTGACTATAAATGAACTTTTCTTGTCAATCGATCACTTTCACTTCATGTTTCCCAAGGCAAACATTCCACTTTAATCTGTTTTAATGAAAAATGTAAAAATATTCAAGTTTAAATTAATAACGAGATCATAAAACCATTTAAAAAGGGGAATAAGGCTTTCGAAGGCATGAGTGACTGCAAATGGACTTTTCTTGCCAATGGATGGCTTTCGCTTCACGTTTCTCGAGGTAAACATTCAATTACAATCTGTCTTAATGAAAAATGTAAAAAAATACAAGTTAAAATCAATAATATGGTTACAAACCCCTTTAAAGCGAGTAATAAGGCTTTAGAAGCCATGAGTGACTATAAATGGGCTTTTCTTGTCAATCGATCACTTTCACTTCATGTTTCCCAAGGCAAAAATTCCACTTTAATCTGTTTTAATGAAAAATGTAAAAAAATTCAACTTTAAATTAATAACGAGATCATAAAACCATTTAAAGAGGGGAATAAGGCTTTCGAAGGCATGAGTGACTGCAAATGGACTTTTCTTGTCAATGGATGGCTTTCGCTTCACGTTTCTCGAGATAAACATTCAATTACAATCTGTCTTAATGAAAAATGTAAAAAAATAAAACTTAAAATCAATAATAAGATTATAAAACCCTTTAAAGCGAGTAATAAGGCTTTAGAAGCCATGAGTGACTATATATGGACTTTTGCTGTCAATCGATCGCTTTCACCTCACGTTTCTCAAGGTAAACAGTCAATTATAATCTGTTTTAATGAAAAATGTAAAAAAATTCAATTTAAAACGAATAACGAGATCATAAAACCATTTAAAAAGGGGAATAAGGCTTTCGAAGGCATGAGCGACTGCAAATGGACTTTTCTTGTCAATGGATGGCTTTCGCTTCAAATTTCTCGAGGTAAACATTCAATTACAATCTGTCTTAATGAAAAATGTAAAAAAATACAAGTTAAAATCAATAATAAGATTATAAAACCCTTTAAAGCGAGTAATAAGGCTTTATAAGCCATGAGTGACTATAAATGGACTTTTCTTGTCAATCGATCACTTTCACTTCATGTTTCCCAAGGCAAACATTTTATTACAATATGTTTTAATGAAAAATGTAAAAAAATTCAACTTTAAATTAATAACAAGATTATAAAACCATTCAAAGAAGGGAATAAGGCTTTCGAAGGGATGAGTGACTGCAAATGGACTTTTCTTAGCAATGGATGGCTTTCGCTTCATGTTTCCCGAGGTAAACATTCAATTACAATCTGTCTTAATGAAAAATGTAAAAAAGTACAAGTTAAAATCAATAATAAGATTATGAAACCCTTTGAGGTGAGTAATAATGCTTTTGAAGCTATGAGTGACTATAAATGAACTTATTTTGTCAATGGATGGCTTTCGCTTCATGTTTCCCACGGCAAACATTTAATTACAATATGTTTTAATGAAAAATGTAAAAAAATTCAACTTTAAATTAATAACGAGATCATAAAACCATTTAAAGAGGGGAATAAGGCTTTCGAAGGCATGAGTGACTGTAAATGGACTTTTCCTGTCAATTGATGGCTTTTTCTTCACGTTTCTCGAGGTAAACATTCAATTACAATCTGTCTTAATAAAAAATGTAAAAAAGTACAAGTTAAAATCAATAATAAGATTACAAAACCCTTTAAAGCGAGTAATAAGGCTTTATAAGCCATGAGTGACTATAAATGAACTTTTCTTGTCAATCGATCACTTTCACTTCACATTTCCCAAGGCAAACATTCCCTTTTAATTTGTTTTAATGAAAAATTTAAAAAACTTCAACTTTAAATTAATAACGAGATCATAAAACCATTTAAAGAGCAGAATAAGGCTTTCGATGGCATGAGTGACTGCAAATGGACTTTTCTTGTCAATGGATGGCTTTCGCTTCACGTTTCCCGAGGTAAACATTCAATTACAATCTGTCTTAATGAAAAATTTAAAAAAATACAACTTAAAATCAATAATAAGATTACAAAACCCTTTAAAGCGAGTAATAAGGCTTTATAAGCCATGAGTGACTATAAATGGACTTTTATTGTCAATCGATCACTTTCACTTCACGTTTCCCAAGGCAAACATTTAATTACAATATGTTTCAATGAAAAATGTTAAAAAATTCAACTTTAAATTAATAACGAGATTATAAAACCATTTAAAGAGGGGAATAAGGCTTTCGAAGGCATGAGTGACTGTAAATGGACTTTTCTTGTCAATGGATGGCTTTCGCTTCACGTTTCTCGAGGTAAACATTCAATTACAATCTGTCTTAATGAAAAATGTAAAAAAATACAACTTAAAATCAATAATAAGATTATAAAACCCTTTAAGGCGAGTAATAAGGCTTTTGAAGCCATAAGTGACTATAAATGAACTTATTTTGTCAATGGATGGCTTTCGCTTCATGTTTCCTAAGGCAAACATTTAATTGCAATTGTTTTAATGAAAAATGTAAAAAAATTCAACTTTAAATTAATAACGAGATTATAAAACCATTTAAAGAGGGAATAAGGCTTTCGAGGGCATGAGTGACTGCAAATGGACTTTTCTTGATAATGGATGGCTTTCGCTTCACGTTTCCCGAGGTAAACATTCAATTACAATCTGTCTTAATGAAAAATGTAAAAAGATACAACTTAAAATCAATAATAAGATTAGAAAACGCTTTAAAGCGAGTAATAAGGCTTTAGATGCCATGAGTGACTATAAATGGGCTTTTCTTGTCAATCGATCACTTTCACTTCACGTTTCCCAAGGCAAACATTTAATTACAATATGTTTTAATGAAAAATATAAAAAATTCAACTTTAAATTAATTACGAGATTATAAAACCATTTATAGAGGGGAATAAGGCTTTCGAAGGCATGAGAGATTGCAAATGGACTGTTCTTGTCAATGGATGGCTTTCGCTTCACGTTTCTCGAGGTAAACATTCAATTACAATCTGTCTTAATGAAAAATATAAAAAAATACAAGTTAAAATTAATAATAAGATTACAAAACCCTTTAAAGCGAGTAATAAGGCTTTATAAGCCATGAGTGACTATAAATGGATTTTTCTTGTCAATCGATCACTTTCACTTCACGTTTCCCAAGGCAAGCATTTAATTACAATATGTTTCAATGAAAAATGTTAAAAAATTCAACTTTAAATTAATAACGAGATTATAAAACCATTTAAAGAGGAGAATAAGGCTTTCGAAAGCATGAGTGACTGCAAATGGACTTTTCTTGACAATGGTTGGCTTTCGCTTCACGTTTTTCGAGGTAAACATTCAATTACAATCTGTCTTAACGAAAAATGTAAAAAAATACAACTTAAAATCAATAATAAGATTATAAAACCCTTTAAGGCGAGTAATAAGGCTTTTGAAGCCATGAGTGACTATTAATGAACTTATTTTGTCAATGGATGGCTTTCGCTTCATGTTTCCCAAGGCAAACATTTAATTACAATATGTTTTAATGAAAAATGTAAAAAAATTCAACTTTAAATTAATAACGATATTATAAAACCATTTAAAGAGGGGAATAAGGCTTTCGAAGGCATGAGTGACTGCAAATGCACTTTTCTTGTCAATGGATGGCTTTCGCTTCATGTTTCCCAAGGCAAACATTTAATTACAATATGTTTTAATGAAAAATGTAAAAAAATTCAACTTTAAATTAATAACGAGATTATAAAACCATTTAAAGTGGGGAATAAGACTTTCGAAGGCATGAGTGACTGCAAATGGACTTTTCTTTTCAATGGATGGCTTTCGCTTCACGTTTCCCGAGGTAAACATTCAATTACAATCTGTCTTAATGAAAAATGTAAAAAAATACAACTTAAAATTAATCATAAGATTATAAAACCCTTTTAAGCGAGTAATAAGGCTTTAGATGCAATGAGTGACTACAAATGGACTTTTCTCGTCAATCGATCACTTTCACTTCACGTTTCCCAAGGCAAGCATTTAATTACAATATGTTTTAGAGAAAAATGTTAACAAATTCAACTTTAAATTAATAACAAGTTTATAAAACCATTTAAAGAGGGGAATAAGGCTTTCGAAGGCATGAGTGACTGCAAATGGACTTTTCTTGTCAATGGATGGCTTTCGCTTCACGTTTCCCGAGGTAAACATTCAATTACAATCTGTCTTAATGAAAAATGTAAAAAAATACAACTTAAAATCAATAATAAGATTATAAAACCCTTTAAGGCCAGTAATAAGGCTTTTGAAGCCATCAGTGACTATAAATGAACTTATTTTGTCAATGGATGGCTTTCGCTTCATGTTTCCCAAGGCAAACATTTAATTACAATATGTTTTAATGAAAAATGTAAAAAAATTCAACTTTAAATTAATAACGAGATTATAAAACCATTTAAAGAGGGGAATAAGGCTTTCGAGGGCATGAGTGACTGCAAATGGACTTTTCTTGACAATGGATGGCTTTCGCTTCACGTTTCCCAAGGTAATCATTCAATTACAATCTGTCTTAATGAAAAATGTAAAAAAATACAACTTAAAATCAATAATAAGATTAAAAAACCCTTTAAAGCGAGTAATAAGGCTTTAGATGCCATGAGTGACTATAAATGGACTTTTCTTGTCAATCGATCACTTTCACTTCACGTTTCCCAAGGCAAACATTTAATTACAATATGTTTTAATGAAAAATATAAAAAAATTCAACTTTAAATTAATAACGAGATTATAAAACCATTTATAGAGTGGAATAAGGCTTTCGAAGGCATGAGTGACTGCAAATGGACTTTTCTTGTCAATGGATGGCTTTCGCTTCACGTTTCTCGAGGTAAACATTCAATTACAATCTGTCTTAATGAAAAATGTAAAAAAATACAAGTTTAAATCAATAATAAGATTACAAAACCCTTTAAAGCGAGTAATAAGGCTTCATAAGCCATGAGTGACTATAAATGGACTTTTCTTGTCAATCGATCACTTTCACTTCACGTTTCCCAAGGCAAACATTCCACTTTATTCTGTTTTAATGAAAAATGTAAAAAAATTCAACTTTAAATTAATAACGAGATCATAAAACCATTTAAAGAGGGGAATAAGGCTTTCGAAGGCATGAGCGACTGCAAATGGACTTTTCTTGTCAATGAATGGCTTTCGCTTCACGTTTCTCGAGGTAAACATTCAATTACAATCTGTCTTAATGAAAAATGCAAAACAATAAAACTTAAAATCAATAATAAGATTATAAAACCCTTTAAAGCGAGTAATAAGGCTTTAAAAGCCATGAGTGACTATAAATGGACTTTTGTTGTCAATGGATGGCTTTCGCTTCATGTTTCCCAAGGCAAACATTTAATTACAATCTGTCTTAATGAAAAATGTTAAAAAATACAAGTTAAAATCAATAATAAGATTACAAAACCCTTTAAAGCGAGTAATAAGGCTTTATAAGCCATGAGTGACTATAAATGGACTTTTCTTGTCAATCGATTGCTCTCACCTCACGTTTCTCAAGGTAAACTGTCAATTTTAATCTGTTTTAATGAAAAATGTAAAAAAATTCAATTTAAAACGAATACCAAGATCATAAAACCATTTAAAGCGGGGAATAAGGCTTTCGAAGGCATGAGCGACTGCAAATAGACTTTTCTTGTCAATGGATGGCTTTCGCATTTCTCGAGGTAAACATTCAATTACAATCTGTCTTAATGAAAAATGTAATAAAATACAAGTCAAAATCAATAATAAGATTACAAAACCCTTTAAAGCGAGTAATAAGGCTTTATAAGCCATGAGTGACTATAAATGGACTTTTCTTCTCAATCGATCACTTTCACTTCATGTTTCCCAAGGCAAACATTTTATTACAATATGTTTTAATGAAAAATGTTAAAAAATTCAACTTTAAATTAATAACGAGATTATAAAACCATTCAAAGAGGGGAATAAGGCTTTCGAAGGCATGAGTGACTGCAAATGGACTTTTCTTGGCAATGGATGGCTTTCGCTTCATGTTTCTCGAGGTACATATTCAATTACAATCTGTCTTAACGAAAAATGTAAAAAAATACAACTTAAAATCAATAATAAGATTATAAAACCCTTTAAGGCGAGTAATAAGGCTTTTGAAGCCATGAGTGATTATAAATGAACTTATTTTGTCAAGGGATGGCTTTCGCTTCATGTTTCCCAAGGCAAACATTTAATTACAATATGTTTTAATGAAAAATGTAAAAAAATTCAACTTTAAATTAATAACGAGATTATAAAACCATTTAAAGAGGGGAATAAGACTTTCGAAGGCATGAGTGACTGCAAATGGACTTTTCTTTTCAATGGATGGCTTTCGCTTCACGTTTCCCGAGGTAAACATTCAATTACAATCTGTCTTAATGAAAAATGTAAAAAAATACAACTTAAAATCAATAATAAGATTATCAAACCGTTTAAAGCGAGTAATAAGGCTTTAGATGAAATGAGTGACTATAAATGGACTTTTCTTGTCAATCGATCACTTTCACTTCACGTTTCCCAAGGCAAGCATTTAATTACAATATGTTTTAGTGAAAAATGTTAAAAAATTCAACTTTAAATTAATAACGAGATTATAAAACCATTTAAAGAGGGGAATAAGGCTTTCGAAGGCATGAGTGACTGCAAATGGACTTTTCTTGTCAATGGGTTCCTTTCGCTTCATGTCTCCCGAGGTACACATTCAATTACAATCTGTCTTAATGAAAAATGTAAAAAAATACAACTTAAAATCAATAATAAGATTATAAAACCCTTAAAGGCGAGTAATAAGGCTTTTGAAGCCATGAGTGATTATAAATGAACTTATTTTGTCAATGGATGGCTTTCGCTTCATGTTTCCCAAGGCAAAAATTTAATTACAATATGTTTTAATGAAAAATGTAAAAAAATTCAACTTTAAATTAATAACGAGATTATAAAACCATTTAAAGAGGGGAATAAGGCTTTCGAAGGCATGAGTGACTGCAAATGGACTTTTCTTGTCAATGGATTGCTTTCGCTTCATGTCTCCCGAGGTACACATTCAATTACAATCTAACTTAATGAAAAATGTAAAAAAAATACAATTTAAAATCAATAATAAGATTATAAAACCCTTTAAGGCGAGTAATAAGGCTTTTGAAGCCATAAGTGACTATAAATGAACTTATTTTGTCAATGGATGGCTTTCGCTTCATGTTTCCCAAGGCAAACATTTAATTGCAATTGTTTTAATGAAAAATGTAAAAAAATTCAACTTTAAATTAATAACGAGATTATAAAACCATTTAAAGAGGGAATAAGGCTTTCGAGGGCATGAGTGACTGCAAATGGACTTTTCTTGATAATGGATGACTTTCGCTTCACGTTTCCCGAGGTAAACATTCAATTACAATCTGTCTTAATGAAAAATGTAAAAAGATACAACTTAAAATCAATAATAAGATTAGAAAACGCTTTAAAGCGAGTAATAAGGCTTTAGATGCCATGAGTGACTATAAATGGGCTTTTCTTGTCAATCGATCACTTTCACTTCACGTTTCCCTAGGCAAACATTTAATTACAATATGTTTTAATGAAAAATATAAAAAAATTTAACTTTAAATTAATTATGAGATTATAAAACCATTTATAGAGGGGAATAAGGCTTTCGAAGGCATGAAAGATTGCAAATGGACTGTTCTTGTCAATGGATGGCTTTCGCTTCACGTTTCTCGAGGTAAACATTCAATTACAATCTGTCTTAATGAAAAATATAAAAAAATACAAGTTAAAATCAATAATAAGATTACAAAACCCTTTAAAGCGAGTAATAAGGCTTTATAAGCCATGAGTGACTATAAATTGACTTTTCTTGTCAATCGATCACTTTCACTTCACGTTTCCCAAGGCAAGCATTTAATTACAATATGTTTCAATGAAAAATGTTAAAAAATTCAACTTTAAATTAATAATGAGATTATAAAACCATTTAAAGAGGGGAATAAGGCTTTCGAAAGCATGAGTGACTGCAAATGGACTATTCTTGTCAATGGATGACTTTCGCTTCATGTTTCCCAAGGCAACCATTTAATTACAATATGTTTTAATGAAAAATGTAAGAAAATTCAACTTTAAATTAATAACGATATTATAAAACCATTTAAAGAGGGGAATAAGGCTTTCGAAGGCATGAGTGACAGCAAATGGACTATTCTTGTCAATGGATGGCTTTCGCTTCATGTTTCCCAAGGCAAACATTTAATTACAATATGTTTTAATGAAAAATGTAAAAAAATTCAACTTTAAATTAATAACGAGATTATAAAACCATTTAAAGAGGGGAATAAGACTTTCGAAGGCATGAGTGACTGCAAATGGACTTTTCTTTTCAATGGATGGCTTTCGCTTCACGTTTCCTGAGGTAAACATTCAATTACAATCTGTCTTAATGAAAAATGTAAAAAAATACAACTTAAAATCAATCATAAGATTATAAAACCCTTTTAAGCGAGTAATAAGGCTTTAGATGCACTGAGTGACTATAAATGGACTTTTCTCGTCAATCGATCACTTTCACTTCACGTTTCCCAAGGCAAGCATTTAATTACAATATGTTTTAGTGAAAAATGTTAACAAATTCAACTTTAAATTAATAACAAGATTATAAAACCATTTAAAGAGGGGAATAAGGCTTTCGAAGGCATGAGTGACTGCAAATGGACTTTTCTTGTCAATGGATGGCTTTCGCTTCACGTTTCCCGAGGTAAACATTCAATTACAATCTGTCTTAATGAAAAATGTAAAAAAATACAACTTAAAATCAATAATAAGATTATAAAACCCTTTAAGGCGAGTAATAAGGCTTTTGAAGCCATCAGTGACTATAAATGAACTTATTTTGTCAATGGATGGCTTTCGCTTCATGTTTCCCAAGGCAAACATTTAATTACAATATGTTTTAATGAAAAATGTAAAAAAATTCAACTTTAAATTAATAACAAGATTATAAAACCATTTAAAGAGGGGAATAAGGCTTTCGAGGGCATGAGTGACTGCAAATGGACTTTTCTTGACAATGGATGGCTTTCGCTTCACGTTTCCCAAGGTAAACATTCAATTACAATCTGTCTTAATGAAAAATGTAAAAAAATACAACTTAAAATCAATAATAAGATTAATAAACCCTTTAAAGCGAGTAATAAGGCTTTAGATGCCATGAGTGACTATAAATGGACTTTTCTTGTCAATCGATCACTTTCACTTCACGTTTCCCAAGGCAAACATTTAATTACAATATGTTTTAATGAAAAATATAAAAAAATTCAACTTTAAATTAATAACGAGATTATAAAACCATTTATAGAGTGGAATAAGGCTTTCGAAGGCATGAGTGACTGCAAATGGACTTTTCTTGTCAATGGATGGCTTTCGCTTCACGTTTCTCGAGGTAAACATTCAATTACAATCTGTCTTAATGAAAAATGTAAAAAAATACAAGTTAAAATCAATAATAAGATTACAAAACCCTTTAAAGCGAGTAATAAGGCTTTATAAGCCATGAGTGACTATAAATGGACTTTTCTTGTCAATCGATCACTTTCACTTCACGTTTCCCAAGGCAAACATTCCACTTTAATCTGTTTTAATGAAAAATGTAAAAAAATTCAACTTTAAATTAATAACGAGATCATAAAACCATTTAAAGAGGGGAATAAGGCTTTCGAAGGCATGAGCGACTGCAAATGGACTTTTGTTGTCAATGGATGGCTTTTGCTTCACGTTTCTCGAGGTAAACATTCAATTACAATCTGTCTTAATGAAAAATGCAAAAAAATAAAACTTAAAATCACTAATAAGATTATAAAACCCTTTAAAGCGAGTAAGAAGGCTTTAAAAGCCATGAGTGACTATAAATGGACTTTTGTTGTCAATGGATGGCTTTCGCTTCATGTTTCCCAAGGCAAACATTTAATTACAATCTGTCTTAACGAAAAATGTTAAAAAATACAAGTTAAAATCAATAATAAGATTACAAAACCCTTTAAAGCGAGTAATAAGGCTTTATAAGCCATGAGTGACTATAAATGGACTTTTCTTGTCAATCGATCGCTTTCACCTCACGTTTCTCAAGGTAAACAGTCAATTTTAATCTGTTTTAATGAAAAATGTAAAAAAATTCAATTTAAAACGAATACCGAGATCATAAAACCATTTAAAGCGGGGAATAAGGCTTTCGAAGGCATGAGCGACTGCAAATAGACTTTTCTTGTCAATGGATGGCTTTCGTATTTCTCGAGGTAAACATTCAATTACAATCTGTCTTAATGAAAAATGTAAAAAAATACAAGTCAAAATCAATAATAAGATTACAAAACCCTTTAAAGCGAGTAATAAGGCTTTATAAGCCATGAGTGACTATAAATGGACTTTTCTTGTCAATCGATCACTTTCACTTCATGTTTCCCAAGGCAAACATTTTATTACAATATGTTTTAATGAAAAATGTTAAAAAATTCAACTTTAAATTAATAACGACATTATAAAACCATTCAAAGAGGGGAATAAGGCTTTCGAAGGCATGAGTGACTGCAAATGGACTTTTCTTGGCAATGGATGGCTTTCGCTTCATGTTTCTCGAGGTAAACATTCAATTACAATCTGTCTTAATGAAAAATGTAAAGAAATACAAGTTAAAATCAATAATAAGATTACAAAACCCTTTAAAGCGAGTAATAAGGCTTTATAAGCCATGAGTGACTATAAAAGAACTTTTCTTGTTAATCGATTACTTTCACTTCACATTACCCAAGGCAAACATTCCGTTTTAGTTTGTTTTAATGAAAATTTTAAAAAACTTCAATTTTAAATTAATAACGAGATTGTAAAACCATTTAAAGAGGGGATTAAGGCTTTCGAAGACATGAGTGACTGCAAATGGACTTTTCTTGACAATGGATGGCTTTCGCTTCATGTTTTCCGAGGTAAACATTCAATTACAATCTGTTTTAATGAAAAATGTAAAAAAATACAACTTAAAATCAATAATAAGATTATAAAACCCTTTAAAGCGAGTAATAAGGCTTTAGATGCCATGAGTGACTATAAATGGCCTTTTCTTGTCAATCGATCACTTTCACTTTACGTTTCCCAAGGTAAACATTTATTACAATATGTTTCAATGAAAAATGTTAAAAAATTCAACTTTAAATTAATAACGAGATTCTAAAACCATTTAAAGAGGGGAATAAGGCTTTAGAAAGCATGAGTGACTGCAAATGGACTTTTCTTGACAATGGACGGCTTTCGCTTCACGTTTTCCGAGGTAAACATTCAATTACAATCTGTCTTAATGAAAAATGTAAAAAAATAAAACTTAAAATCAATAATAAGATTATAAAACCCTTTAAGGCGAGTAATAAGGCTTTTAAAGCCATGAGTGACTATTAATGAACTTATTTTGTCAACGGATGGCTTTCGCTTCATGTTTCCCAAGGCAAACATTTAATTACAATATGTTTTAATGAAAAATGTAAAAAAATTCAACTTTACATTAATAACGAGATTATGAAACCATTTAAAGAGGGGAATAAGGCTTTCGAAGGCATGAGTGACTGCAAATGGACTTTTCTTGTCAATGGATTGCTTTCGCTTCATGTCTCCCGAGGTACATATTCAATTACAATCTGTCTTAATGAAAAATGTAAAAAAATACAACTTAAAATCAATAATAAGATTATAAAACCCTTTAAAGCGAGTAATAAGGCTTTATAAGCCATGAGTGACTATAAAAGAACTTTTATTGTCAATCGATTACTTTCACTTCACATTACCCAAGGCAAACAATCCATTTTAGTTTGTTTTAATGAAAAATTTAAAAAAATTCAACTTTAAATTAATAACGAGATTATAAAACCATTTAAAGAGGGGAATAAGGCTTTCGAAGGCATAAGTGACTGCAAATGGACTTTTCTTGACAATGGATGGCTTTCGCTTCATGTTTTCCGAGGTAAACATTCAATTACAATCTGTCTTAATGAAAAATGTAAAAAAATACAACTTAAAATCAATAATAAGATTATAAAACCCTTTAAAGCGAGTAATAAGGCTTTAGATGCCATGAGTGACTATAAATGGACTTTTCTTGTCAATCGATCACTTTCACTTCACGTTTCCCAAGGTAAACATTTATTACAATATGTTTCAATGAAAAATGTTAAAAAATTCAACTTTAAATTAATAACGAGATTCTAAAACCATTTAAAGAGGGGAATAAGGCTTTAGAAAGCATGAGTGACTGCAAATGGACTTTTCTTGACAATGGACGGCTTTCGCTTCACGTTTTCCGAGGTAAACATTCAATTACAATCTGTCTTAATGAAAAATGTAAAAAAATAAAACTTAAAATCAATAATAAGATTATAAAACCCTTTAAGGCGAGTAATAAGGCTTTTAAAGCCATGAGTGACTATTAATGAACTTATTTTGTCAACGGATGGCTTTCGCTTCATGTTTCCCAAGGCAAACATTTAATTACAATAAGTTTTAATGAAAAATGTAAAAAAATTCAACTTTAAATTAATAACGAGATTATAAAACCATTTAAAGAGGGGAATAAGGCTTTCGAAGGCATGAGTGACTGCAAATGGACTTTTCTTGTCAATGGATTGCTTTCGCTTCATGTCTCCCGAGGTACACATTCAATTACAATCTGTCTTAATGAAAAATGTAAAAAAATACAACTTAAAATCAATAATTAGATTATAAAACCCTTTAAGGCGAGTAATAAGGCTTTTGAAGCCATGAGTGATTATAAATGAACTTATTTTGTCAATGGATGGCTTTCGCTTCATGTTTCCCAAGGCAAACATTTAATTACAATATGTTTTAATGAAAAATATAAAAAAATTCAACTTTAAATTAATAACGAGATTATAAAACCATTTAAAGAGGGGAATAAGACTTTCGAAGGCATGAGTGAATGCAAATGGACTTTTCTTTTCAATGGATGGCTTTCGCTTCACGTTTCCCGAGGTAAACATTCAATTACAATCTGTCTTAATGAAAAATGTAAAAAAATACAACTTAAAATCAATATTAAGATTATCAAACCGTTTAAAGCGAGTAATAAGGCTTTAGATGCAATGAGTGACTATAAATGGACTTTTCTTGTCAATCGATCACTTTCACTTCATGTTTCCCAAGGCAAGCATTTAATTACAATATGTTTTCGTGAAAAATGTTAAAAAATTCAACTTTAAATTAATAACAAGATTATAAAACCATTTAAAGAGGGGAATAAGGCTTTCGAAGGCATGAGTGACTGCAAATGGACTTTTCTTATCAATGGATGGCTTTCGCTTCACGTTTCCAGAGGTAAACATTCAATTACAATCTGTCTTAATGAAAAATGTAAAAAAATACAACTTAAAATCAATAATAAGATTATAAAACCCTTTAAGGCGAGTAATAAGGCTTTTGAAGCCATGAGTGACTATAAATGAACTTATTCTGTCAATGGATGGCTTTCGCTTCATGTTTCCCAAGGTAAACATTTAATTACAATATGTTTTAATGAAAAATGTAAAAAAATTCAACTTTAAATTAATAACGAGATTATAAAACCATTTAAAGAGGGGAATAAGGCTTTCGAAGGCATGAGTGACTGCAAATGGACTTTTCTTGTCAATGGATGGCTTTCGCTTCATGTTTCCCAAGGCAAACATTTAATTACAATATGTTTTAATGAAAAATGTAAAACAATTCAACTTTAAATTAATAACAAGATAATAAAACCATTTAAAGAGGGGAATAAGGCTTTCGAAGGCATGAGTGACAGCAAATGGACTTTTCTTGTCAATGGATGGCTTTTGCTTCATGTTTCCCAAGGCAAACATTTAATTACAATATGTTTTAATGAAAAATGTAAAAAAAATTCAACTTTAAATTAATAACGAGATTATAAAACCATTTAAAGAGGGGAATAAGGCTTTCGAAGGTATGAGTGACTGCAAATGGACTTTTCTTGACAGTGGATGGCTTTCGCTTCACGTTTCCCAAGGTAAACATTCAATTACAATCTGTCTTAATGAAAAATGTAAAAAAATACAACTTAAAATCAATAATAAGATTATAAAACCTTTTTAAGCGAGTAATAAGGCTTTAGATGCAATGAGTGACTATAAATGGACTTTTCTTGTCAATAGATCACTTTCACTTCACGTTTCCCAAGGCAAGCATTTAATTACAATATGTTTTAGTGAAAAATGTTAAAAAACTCAACTTTAAATTAATAACAAGATTCTAAAACCATTTAAAGAGGGGAATAAGGCTTTCGAAGGCATGAGTGACTGCAAATGGACTTTTCTTGTCAATGGATGGCTTTCGCTTCATGTTTCCCAAGGCAAACATTTAATTACAATATGTTTTAATGAAAAATGTAAAAAAATTCAACTTTAAATCAATAACGAGATTATAAAACCATTTAAAGAGGGGAATAAGGCTTTCGAAGGCATGAGTGACTGCAAATGGACTTTTCTTGTCAATGGATGGCTTTCGCTTCACGTTTCCCGAGGTAAACATTCAATTACAATCTGTCTTAATGAAAAATGTAAAAAAATACAACTTAAAATCAATAATAAGATTATAAAACTTTTTAAAGCGAGTAATAAGGCTTTTGAAGCCATAAGTGACTATAAATGAACTTATTTTGTCAATGGATGGCTTTCACTTCATGTTTCCCAGGGTAAACATTTAATTACAATATGTTTTAATGAAAAATGTAAAAAAATTCAACTTTAAATTAATAACGGGATTATAAAACCATTTAAAGAGGGGAATAAGGCTTTCGAAGGCATGAGTCACTGCAAATGGACTTTTCTTGACAATGGATGGCTTTCGCTTCATGTTTTCCGAGGTAAACATTCAATTACAATCTGTCTTAATGAAAAATGTAAAAAAATACAACTTAAAATCAATAATAAGATTATAAACCCTTTAAAGCGAGAAATAAGGCTTTAGATGCCATGAGTAACTATAAATGGACTTTTCTTGTCAATCGATCACTTTCACTTCACGTTTCCCAAGGCAAACGTTTATTACAATATGTTTCAATGAAAAATTTTAAAAAATTCAACTTTAAATTAATAACGAGATTCTAAAACCATTTAAAGAGGGGAATAAGGCTTTCGAAAGCATGAGTGACTGCAAATGGACTTTTCTTGACAATGGACGGCTTTCGCTTCATGTTTTCTGAGGTAAACATTCAATTACAATCTGTCTTAATGAAAAATGTAAAAAAATACAACTTAAAATCAATAATAAGATTATAAAACCCTTTAAGGCGAGTAATAAGGCTTTTAAAGCCATGAGTGACTATTAATGAACTTATTTTGTCAATGGATGGCTTTCGGTTCATGTTTCCCAAGGCAAACATTTAATTACAATATGTTTTAATGAAAAATGTAAAAAAATTCAACTTTAAATTAATAACGAGATTATAAAACCATTTTAAGAGGGGAATAAGGCTTTCGAAGGCATGAGTGACTGCAAATGGACTTTTCTTTTCAATGGATGGCTTTCGCTTCACGTTTCCCGAGGTAAACATTCAATTACAATCTGTCTTAATGAAAAATGTAAAAAATACAACTTAAAATCAATAATAAGATTATAAAACCCTTTAAAGCGAGTAATAAGGCTTTATAAGCCATGAGTGACTATAAAAGAACTTTTATTGTCAATCGATTACTTTCACTTCACATTACCCAAGGCAAACAATCCATTTTAGTTTGTTTTAATGAAAAATTTAAAAAACTTCAATTTTAAATTAATAACGAGATTATAAAACCATTTAAAGAGGGGAATAAGGCTTTCGAAGGCATAAGTGACTGCAAATGGACTTTTCTTGACAATGGATGGCTTTCGCTTCATGTTTTCCGAGGTAAACATTCAATTACAATCTGTCTTAATGAAAAATGTAAAAAAATACAACTTAAAATCAATAATAAGATTATAAAACCCTTTAAAGCGAGTAATAAGGCTTTAGATGCCATGAGTGACTATAAATGGACTTTTCTTGTCAATCGATCACTTTCACTTCACGTTTCCCAAGGTAAACATTTATTACAATATGTTTCAATGAAAAATGTTAAAAAATTCAACTTTAAATTAATAACGAGATTCTAAAACCATTTAAAGAGGGGAATAAGGCTTTAGAAAGCATGAGTGACTGCAAATGGACTTTTCTTGACAATGGACGGCTTTCGCTTCACGTTTTCCGAGGTAAACATTCAATTACAATCTGTCTTAATGAAAAATGTAAAAAAATAAAACTTAAAATCAATAATAAGATTATAAAACCCTTTAAGGCGAGTAATAAGGCTTTTAAAGCCATGAGTGACTATTAATGAACTTATTTTGTCAACGGATGGCTTTCGCTTCATGTTTCCCAAGGCAAACATTTAATTACAATAAGTTTTAATGAAAAATGTAAAAAAATTCAACTTTAAATTAATAACGAGATTATAAAACCATTTAAAGAGGGGAATAAGGCTTTCGAAGGCATGAGTGACTGCAAATGGACTTTTCTTGTCAATGGATTGCTTTCGCTTCATGTCTCCCGAGGTACACATTCAATTACAATCTGTCTTAATGAAAAATGTAAAAAAATACAACTTAAAATCAATAATTAGATTATAAAACCCTTTAAGGCGAGTAATAAGGCTTTTGAAGCCATGAGTGATTATAAATGAACTTATTTTGTCAATGGATAGCTTTCGCTTCATGTTTCCCAAGGCAAACATTTAATTACAATATGTTTTAATGAAAAATATAAAAAAATTCAACTTTAAATTAATAACGAGATTATAAAACCATTTAAAGAGGGGAATAAGACTTTCGAAGGCATGAGTGAATGCAAATGGACTTTTCTTTTCAATGGATGGCTTTCGCTTCACGTTTCCCGAGGTAAACATTCAATTACAATCTGTCTTAATGAAAAATGTAAAAAAATACAACTTAAAATCAATATTAAGATTATCAAACCGTTTAAAGCGAGTAATAAGGCTTTAGATGCAATGAGTGACTATAAATGGACTTTTCTTGTCAATCGATCACTTTCACTTCATGTTTCCCAAGGCAAGCATTTAATTACAATATGTTTTCGTGAAAAATGTTAAAAAATTCAACTTTAAATTAATAACAAGATTATAAAACCATTTAAAGAGGGGAATAAGGCTTTCGAAGGCATGAGTGACTGCAAATGGACTTTTCTTATCAATGGATGGCTTTCGCTTCACGTTTCCAGAGGTAAACATTCAATTACAATCTGTCTTAATGAAAAATGTAAAAAAATACAACTTAAAATCAATAATAAGATTATAAAACCCTTTAAGGCGAGTAATAAGGCTTTTGAAGCCATGAGTGACTATAAATGAACTTATTCTGTCAATGGATGGCTTTCGCTTCATGTTTCCCAAGGTAAACATTTAATTACAATATGTTTTAATGAAAAATGTAAAAAAATTCAACTTTAAATTAATAACGAGATTATAAAACCATTTAAAGAGGGGAATAAGGCTTTCGAAGGCATGAGTGACTGCAAATGGACTTTTCTTGTCAATGGATGGCTTTCGCTTCATGTTTCCCAAGGCAAACATTTAATTACAATATGTTTTAATGAAAAATGTAAAACAATTCAACTTTAAATTAATAACAAGATAATAAAACCATTTAAAGAGGGGAATAAGGCTTTCGAAGGCATGAGTGACAGCAAATGGACTTTTCTTGTCAATGGATGGCTTTTGCTTCATGTTTCCCAAGGCAAACATTTAATTACAATATGTTTTAATGAAAAATGTAAAAAAAATTCAACTTTAAATTAATAACGAGATTATAAAACCATTTAAAGAGGGGAATAAGGCTTTCGAAGGTATGAGTGACTGCAAATGGACTTTTCTTGACAGTGGATGGCTTTCGCTTCACGTTTCCCAAGGTAAACATTCAATTACAATCTGTCTTAATGAAAAATGTAAAAAAATACAACTTAAAATCAATAATAAGATTATAAAACCTTTTTAAGCGAGTAATAAGGCTTTAGATGCAATGAGTGACTATAAATGGACTTTTCTTGTCAATAGATCACTTTCACTTCACGTTTCCCAAGGCAAGCATTTAATTACAATATGTTTTAGTGAAAAATGTTAAAAAACTCAACTTTAAATTAATAACAAGATTCTAAAACCATTTAAAGAGGGGAATAAGGCTTTCGAAGGCATGAGTGACTGCAAATGGACTTTTCTTGTCAATGGATGGCTTTCGCTTCATGTTTCCCAAGGCAAACATTTAATTACAATATGTTTTAATGAAAAATGTAAAAAAATTCAACTTTAAATCAATAACGAGATTATAAAACCATTTAAAGAGGGGAATAAGGCTTTCGAAGGCATGAGTGACTGCAAATGGACTTTTCTTGTCAATGGATGGCTTTCGCTTCACGTTTCCCGAGGTAAACATTCAATTACAATCTGTCTTAATGAAAAATGTAAAAAAATACAACTTAAAATCAATAATAAGATTATAAAACTTTTTAAAGCGAGTAATAAGGCTTTTGAAGCCATAAGTGACTATAAATGAACTTATTTTGTCAATGGATGGCTTTCACTTCATGTTTCCCAGGGTAAACATTTAATTACAATATGTTTTAATGAAAAATGTAAAAAAATTCAACTTTAAATTAATAACGGGATTATAAAACCATTTAAAGAGGGGAATAAGGCTTTCGAAGGCATGAGTCACTGCAAATGGACTTTTCTTGACAATGGATGGCTTTCGCTTCATGTTTTCCGAGGTAAACATTCAATTACAATCTGTCTTAATGAAAAATGTAAAAAAATACAACTTAAAATCAATAATAAGATTATAAACCCTTTAAAGCGAGAAATAAGGCTTTAGATGCCATGAGTAACTATAAATGGACTTTTCTTGTCAATCGATCACTTTCACTTCACGTTTCCCAAGGCAAACGTTTATTACAATATGTTTCAATGAAAAATTTTAAAAAATTCAACTTTAAATTAATAACGAGATTCTAAAACCATTTAAAGAGGGGAATAAGGCTTTCGAAAGCATGAGTGACTGCAAATGGACTTTTCTTGACAATGGACGGCTTTCGCTTCATGTTTTCTGAGGTAAACATTCAATTACAATCTGTCTTAATGAAAAATGTAAAAAAATACAACTTAAAATCAATAATAAGATTATAAAACCCTTTAAGGCGAGTAATAAGGCTTTTAAAGCCATGAGTGACTATTAATGAACTTATTTTGTCAATGGATGGCTTTCGGTTCATGTTTCCCAAGGCAAACATTTAATTACAATATGTTTTAATGAAAAATGTAAAAAAATTCAACTTTAAATTAATAACGAGATTATAAAACCATTTTAAGAGGGGAATAAGGCTTTCGAAGGCATGAGTGACTGCAAATGGACTTTTCTTTTCAATGGATGGCTTTCGCTTCACGTTTCCCGAGGTAAACATTCAATTACAATCTGTCTTAATGAAAAATGTAAAAAATACAACTTAAAATCAATAATAAGATTATAAAACCCTTTTAAGCGAGTAATAAGGCTTTAGATGCCATGAGAGACTATAAATGGGCTTTTCTTGTCAATCGATCACTTTCACTTCACGTTTCCCAAGGCAAACATTTAATTACAATATGTTTTAATGAAAAATGTAAAAAAATTCTACTTTAAATTAATAACGAGATTATAAAACCATTTAAAGAGGGGAATAAGGCTTTCGAAGGCATGAGTGACTGCAAATGGACTTTTCTTGTCAATGGATTGCTTTCGCTTCATGTCTCCCGAGGTACACATTCAATTACATTCTGTCTTAATGAAAAATATAAAAAAATACAACTTAAAATCAATAATAAGATTATAAAGCCCTTTAATGCGAGTAATAAGGCTTTTGAAGCCATGAGTGACTATAAATGAACTTATTTTGTCAATGGATGGCTTTCGCTTCATGTTTCCCAAGGTAAACATTTGATTACAATATGTTTTAATGAAAAATGTAAAACAATTCAACTTTAAATTAATAACAAGATTATAAAACCATTTAAAGAGGGGAATAAGGGTTTCGAAGGCATGAGTGACTGCAAATGGACTTTTCTTGTCAATGGATGGCTTTTGCTTCATGTTTCCCAAGGCAAACATTTAATTACAATACGTTTTAATGAAAAATGTAAAAAAATTCAACTTTAAATTAATAACGAGATTATAAAACCATTTAAAGAGGGGAATAAGGCTTTCGAAGGTATGAGTGACTGCAAATGGACTTTTCTTTTCAATGGATGGCTTTCGCTTCACGTTTCCCGAGGTAAACATTCAATTACAATCTGTCTTAATGAAAAATGTAAAAAAATACAACTTAAAATCAATAATAAGATTATAAAACCTTTTTAAGCGAGTAATAAGGCTTTAGATGCAATGAGTGACTATAAATGGACTTTTCTTGTCAATCGATCACTTTCACTTCACGTTTCCCAAGGCAAGCATTTAATTACAATATGTTTTAGTGAAAAATGTTAAAAAATTCAACTTTAAATTAATAACAAGATCATAAAACCATTTAAAGAGGGGAATAAGGCTTTCGAAGGCATGAGTGACTGCAAATGGACTTTTCTTGTCAATGGATGGCTTTCGCTTCATGTTTCCCAAGGCAAACATTTAATTACAGTATGTTTTAATGAAAAATGTAAAAAAATTCAACTTTAAATTAATAACGAGATTATAAAACCATTTAAAGAGGGGAATAAGGCTTTCGAAGGCATGAGTGACTGCAAATGGACTTTTCTTGTCAATGGATGGCTTTCGTTTCACGTTTCCCGAGGTAAACATTCAATTACAATCTGTCTTAATGAAAAATGTAAAAAAATACAACTTAAAATCAATAATAAGATTATAAAACTTTTTAAAGTGAGTAATAAGGCTTTTGAAGCCATAAGTGACTATAAATGAACTTATTTTGTCAATGGATGGCTTTCACTTCATGTTTCCCAGGGTAAACATTTAATTACAATATGTTTTAATGAAAAATGTAAAAAAATTCAACTTTAAATTAATAACGAGATTATAAAACCATTTAAAGAGGGGAATAAGGCTTTCGAAGGCATGAGTGACTGCAAATGGACTTTTCTTGACAATGGATGGCTTTCGCTTCATGTTTTCCGAGGTAAACAGTCAATTACAATCTGTCTTAATGAAAAATGTAAAAAAATACAACTTAAAATCAATAATAAGATTATAAAACCCTTTAAAGCGAGAAATAAGGCTTTAGATGCCATGAGTGACTATAAATGGACTTTTCTTGTCAATCGATCACTTTCACTACACGTTTCCCAAGGCAAACATTTATTACAATATGTTTCAATGAAAAATGTTAAAAAATTCAACTTTAAATTAATAACGAGATTCTAAAACCATTTAAAGAGGGGAATAAGGCTTTCGAAAGCATGAGTGACTGCAAATGGACTTTTCTTGACAATGGACGGCTTTCGCTTCACGTTTTCTGATGTAAACATTCAATTACAATCTGTCTTAATGAAAAATGTAAAAAAATACAACTTAAAATCAATAATAAGATTATAAAACCCTTTAAGGCGAGTAATAAGGCTTTTAAAGCCATGAGTGACTATTAATGAACTTATTTTGTCAATGGATGGCTTTCGCTTCATGTTTCCCAAGGCAAACATTTAATTACAATATGTTTTAATGAAAAATGTAAAAAAATTCAACTTTAAATTAATAACGAGATTATAAAACCATTTAAAGAGGGGAATAAGGCTTTCGAAGGCATGAGTGACTGCAAATGGACTTTTCTTGTCAATGGATGGCTTTCGCTTCACGTTTCCCGAGGTAAACATTCAATTACAATCTGTCTTAATGAAAAATGTAAAAAATACAACTTAAAATCAATAATAAGATTATAAAACCCTTTTAAGCGAGTAATAAGGCTTTAGATGCAATGAGTGACTATAAATGGACTTTTCTTGTCAATCGATCACTTTCACTTCATGTTTCCCAAGGCAAGCATTTAATTACAATATGTTTTAGTGAAAAATGTTAAAAAATTCAACTTTAAATTAATAACAAGATTATAAAACCATTTAAAGAGGGGAATAAGGCTTTCGAAGGCATGAGTGACTGCAAATGGACTTTTCTTGTCAATGGATGGCTTTCGCTTCACGTTTCCCGAGGTAAACATTCAATTACAATCTGTCTTATTGAAAAATGTAAAAAAATAAAACTTAAAATCAATAATAAGATTATAAAACCCTTTAAAGCGAGTAATAAGGCTTTAAAAGCCATGAGTGACTTTAAATGGACTTTTGTTGTCAATCGATCGCTTTCACCTCACGTTTCTCAAGGTAAACAGTCAATTTTATTCTGTTTTAATGAAAAATGTAAAAAAATTCAATTCAAAACGAATAACGAGATCATAAAACCATTTAAAGCGGGGAATAAGGCTTTCGAAGGCATGAGCGACTGCAAATGGACTTTTCTTGTCAATGGATGGCTTTCGCTTCACATTTCTCGAGGTAATCATTCAATTACAATCTGTCTTAATGAAAAATGTAAAAAAATACGAGTCAAAATCAATAATAAGATTACAAAACCCTTTAAAGCGAGTAATAAGGCTTTATAAGCCATGAGTGACTATAAATGGACTTTTCTTGTCACTCGATCACTTTCACTTCATGTTTCCCAAGGCAAACATTTTATTACAATATGTTTTAATGAAAAATGTTAAAAAATTCAACTTTAAATTAATAACGAGATTATAAAACCATTCAAAGAGGGGAATAAGGCTTTCGAAGGCATGAGTGACTGCAAATGGACTTTTCTTGGCAATGGATGGCTTTCGCTTCATGTTTCTCGAGGTAAACATTCAATTACAATCTGTCTTAATGAAAAATGTAAAGAAATACAAGTTAAAAGCAATAATAAGATTATAAAACCCTTTGAGGCGAGTAATAATGCTTTTGAAGCTATGAGTGACTATAAATGAACTTATTTTGTCAATGGATGGCTTTCGCTTCATGTTTCCCAAGGCAAACATTTAATTACAATATGTTTTAATGAAAAATGTAAAAAAATTCAACTTCAAATTAATAACGAGATTATAAAACCATTTAAGGAGGGGAATAAGGCTTTCGAAGGCATGAGTGACTGCAAATGGACTTTTCTTGTCAATGGATGGCTTTCGCTTCACGTTTTCCGAGGTAAACATTCAATTACAATCTGTCTTAATGAAAAATGTAAAAAAGTACAAGTTAAAATCAATAATAAGATTACAAAACCCTTTAAAGCGAGTAATAAGGCTTTATAAGCCATGAGTGACTATAAATGAACTTTTCTTGTCAATCGATTACTTTCACTTCACATTACCCAAGGCAAACATTCCATTTTAATTTGTTTTAATGAAAAATTTAAAAAACTTCAACTTTAAATTAATAACGAGATTATAAAACCATTTAAAGAGGGGAATAAGGCTTTCGAAGGCATGAGTGACTGCAAATGGACTTTTCTTGACAATGGATGGCTTTCGCGTCATGTTTTCCGAGGTAAACATTCAATTACAATCTGTCTTAATGAAAAATGTAAAAAAATACAACTTAAAATCAATAATAAGATTATAAAACCCTTTAAAGTGAGTAATAAGGCTTTAGATGCCATGAGTGACTATAAATGGACTTTTCTTGTGAATCGATCACTTTCACTTCACGTTTCCCAAGGCAAACATTTATTACAATATGTTTCAATGAAAAATGTTAAAAAATTCAACTTTAAATTAATAACGAGATTCTAAAACCATTTAAAGAGCGGAATAAGGCTTTCGAAAGGATGAGTGACTGCAAATGGACTTTTCTTGACAATGGACGGCTTTCACTTCACGTTTTTCGAGGTAAACATTCAATTACAATCTGTCTTAATGAAAAATGTAAAAAAATATAACTTAAAATCAATAATAAGATTATAAAACCCTTTAAGGCGAGTAATAAGGCTTTTAAAGCCATGAGTCACTATTAATGAACTTATTTTGTCAAAGGATGGCTTTTGCTTCATGTTTCCCAAGGCAAAAATTTAATTACAATATGTTTTAATGAAAAATGTAGAAAAATTCAACTTTAAATTAATAACGAGATTATAAAACCATTTAAAGAGGGGAATAAGGCTTTCGAACGCATGAGTGACTACAAATGGACTTTTCTTGTCAATGGATTGCTTTCGCTTCATGTCTCCCGAGGTACACATTCAATTACAATCTGTCTTAATGAAAAATGTAAAAAAATACAACTTAAAATCAATAATAAGATTATAAAGCCCTTTAAGGCGAGTAATAAGGCTTTTGAAGCCATGAGTGACTATAAATGAACTTATTTTGTCAATGGATGGCTTTCGCTTCATGTTTCCCAAGGAAAACATTTAATTACAATATGTTTTAATGAAAAATGTAAAAAAATTCAACTTTAAATTAATAACGAGATTATAAAACCATTTAAAGAGGGGAATAAGGCTTTCGAAGGCATGAGTAACTGCAAATGGACTTTTCTTGACAATGGATGGCTTTCGCTTCATGTTTTTCGAGGTAAACATTCAATTACAATCTGTCTTAATGAAAAATGTAAAAAAATACAACTTAAAATCAATAATAAGATTATAAAACCCTTTAAAGCGAGTAATAAGGCTTTAGATGCCATGAGTGACTATAAATGGACTTTTCTTGTCAATCGATCACTTTCACTTCACGTTTCGCAAGGCAAACATTTATTACAATATGTTTCAATGAAAAATGTTAAAAAATTCAACTTTAAATCAATAACGAGATTCTAAAACCATTTAAAGAGCGGAATAAGGCTTTCGAAAGGATGAGTGACTGCAAATGGACTTTTCTTGACAATGGAGGGCTTTCGCTTCACGTTTTCCGAGGTAAACATTCAATTACAATCTGTCTTAATGAAAAATGTAAAAAAATACAACTTAAAATCAATAATAAGATTATAAAACCCTTTAAGGCGAGTAATAAGGCTTTTAAAGCCATGAGTGACTGTTAATGAACTTATTTTGTCAAAGGATGGCTTTTGCTTCATGTTTCCCAAGGCAAAAATTTAATTACAATATGTTTTAATGAAAAATGTAAAAAAATTCAACTTTAAATTAATAACGAGATTATAAAACCATTTAAAGAGGGGAATAAGGCTTTCTAAGGCATGAGTGACTGCAAATGGACTTTTCTTGTCAATGGATTGCTTTCGCTTCATGTCTCCCGAGGTACACATTCAATTACAATCTGTCTTAATGAAAAATGTAAAAAAATACAACTTAAAATCAATAATAAGATTATAAAACCCTTTAAGGCGAGTAATAAGGCTTTTAAAGCCATGAGTGACTATAAATGAACTTATTTTGTCAATGGATGGCTTTCGCTTCATGTTTCCCAAGGCAAACATTTAATTACAATATGTTTTAATGAAAAATGTAAAAAAAATTCAACTTTAAATTAATAACGAGATTATAAAACCATTTAAAGAGGGGAATAAAGCTTTCGAAGGCATGAGTGACTGCAAATGGACTTTTCTTGTCAATGGATTGCTTTCGCTTCATGTCTCCTGAGGTACACATTCAATTACAATCTGTCTTAAAAAAAAATGTAAAAAAATACAACTTAAAATCAATAATAAGATTATAAAACCCTCTAAGGCGAGTAATAAAGCTTTTGAAGCCATGAGTGATTATAAATGAAGTTATTTTGTCAATGGATGGCTTTCGCTTCATGTTTCCCAAGGCAAACATTTAATTACAATATGTTTTAATGAAAAATGTAAAAAAATTCAACTTTAAATTAATAACGAGATTATAAAACCATTTAAAGAGGGGAAAAAGGCTTTCGAAGGCATGAGTGACTGCAAATGGACTTTTCTTTTCAAAGGATGGCTTTTGCTTCACGTTTCCCGAGGTAAACATTCAATTACAATCTGTCTTAATGAAAAATGTAAAAAAATACAACTTAAAATCAATAATAAGATTATCAAACCATTTAAAGCGAGTAATAAGACTTTAGATGCAATGAGTTACTATAAATGGACTTTTCTTGTCAATCGATCACTTTCACTTCACGTTTCCCAAGGCAAGCATTTAATTACAATATGTTTTCGTGAAAAATGTTAAAAAATTCAACTTTAAATGAATAACAAGATTATAAAACCATTTAAATAGGGGAATAAGGCTTTCGAAGGCATGAGTGACTATAAATGGACTTTTCTTGTCAATCGATCACTTTCACTTCACGTTTCCCAAGGCAAACATTTATTAAAATATGTTTCAATGAAAAATGTTAAAAAATTCTACTTTAAATTAATAACGAGATTCTAAAACCATTTAAAGAGGGGAATAAGGCTTTCGAAAGCATGAGTGACTGCAAATGGACTTTTCTTGTCAATGGACGGCTTTCGCTTCACGTTTTCTGAGGTAAACATTCAATTACAATCTGTCTTAATGAAAAATGTAAAAAAATACAACATAAAATCAATAATAAGATTATAAAACCCTTTAAGGCGAGTAATAAGGCTTTTAAAGCCATGAGTGACTATAAATGAACTTATTTTGTCAATGGATGGCTTTCGCTTCATGTTTCCCAAGGAAAACATTTAATTACAATATGTTTTAATGAAAAATGTAAAAAAATTCAACTTTAAATTAATAACGAGATTATAAAACCATTTAAAGAGGGGAATAAGGCTTTCGAAGGCATGAGTGACTGCAAATGGACTTTTCTTGACAATGGATGGCTTTCACTTCATGTTTTTCGAGGTAAACATTCAATTACAATCTGTCTTAATGAAAAATGTAAAAAAATACAACTTAAAATCAATAATAAGATTATAAAACCCTTTAAAGCGAGTAATAAGGCTTTAGATGCCATGAGTGACTATAAATGGACTTTTCTTGTCAATCGATCACTTTCACTTCACGTTTCCCAAGGCAAACATTTATTACAATATGTTTCAATGAAAAATGTTAAAACATTCAACTTTAAATTAATAACGAGATTCTAAAACCATTTAAAGAGCGGAATAAGGCTTTCGAAAGGATGTGTGACTGCAAATGGACTTTTCTTGACAATGGACGGCTTTCGCTTCACGTTTTCCGAGGTAAACATTCAATTACAATCTGTCTTAATGAAAAATGTAAAAAAATACAACTTAAAATCAATAATAAGATTATAAAACCCTTTAAGGCGAGTAATAAGGCTTTTAAAGCCATGAGTGACTGTTAATGAACTTATTTTGTCAAAGGATGGCTTTTGCTTCATGTTTCCCAAGGCAAAAATTTAATTACAATATGTTTTAATGAAAAATGTAAAAAAATTCAACTTTAAATTAATAACGAGATTATAAAACCATTTAAAGAGGGGAATAAGGCTTTCGAAGGCATGAGTGACTGCAAATGGACTTTTCTTGTCAATGGATTGCTTTCGCTTCATGTCTCCCGAGGTACACATTCAATTACAATCTGTCTTAATGAAAAATGTAAAAAAATACAACTTAAAATCAATAATAAGATTATAAAGCCCTTTAAGGCGAGTAATAAGGCTTTTGAAGCCATGAGTGACTATAAATGAACTTATTTTGTCAATGGATGGCTTTCGTTTCATGTTTCCCAAGGAAAACATTTAATTACAATATGTTTTAATGAAAAATGTAAAAAAATTCAACTTTAAATTAATAACGAGATTATAAAACCATTTAAAGAGGGGAATAAGGCTTTCGAAGGCATGAGTGACTGCAAATGGATGGCTTTCGCTTCATGTTTTTCGAGGTAAACATTCAATTACAATCTGTCTTAATGAAAAATGTAAAAATATACAACTTAAAATCAATAATAAGATTATAAAACCCTTTAAAGCGAGTAATAAGGCTTTAGATGCCATGAGTGACTATAAATGGAGTTTTCTTGTCAATCGATCACTTTCACTTCACGTTTCCCAAGGCAAACATTTATTACAATATGTTTCAATGAAAAATGTTAAAAAATTCAACTTTAAATTAATAACGAGATTCTAAAACCATTTAAAGAGCGGAATAAGGCTTTCGAAAGGATGAGTGACTGCAAATGGACTTTTCTTGACAATGGACGGCTTTCGCTTCACGTTTTCCGAGGTAAACATTCAATTACAATCTGTCTTAATGAAAAATGTAAAAAAATACAACTTAAAATCAATAATAAGATTATAAAACCCTTTAAGGCGAGTAATAAGGCTTTTAAAGCCATGAGTGACTATTAATGAACTTATTTTGTCAATGGATGGCTTCCGCTTCATGTTTCCCAAGGCAAACATTTAATTACAATATGTTTTAATGAAAAATGTAAAAAAATTCAACTTTAAATTAATAACGAGACTATAAAACCATTTAAAGAGGGGAATAAGGCTTTCGAAGGCATGAGTGACTGCAAATGGACTTTTCTTTTCAATGGATTGCTTTCGCTTCTTGTCTCCCGAGGTACACATTCAATTACAATCTGTCTTAAAGAAAAATGTAAAAAAATACAACTTAAAATCAATAATAAGATTATAAAACCCTTTAAGGCGAGTAATAAGGCTTTTAAAGCCATGAGTGACTATTAATGAACTTATTTTGTCAATGGATGGCTTTCGCTTCATGTTTCCCAAGGCAAACATTTAATTACAATATGTTTTAATGAAAAATGTAAAAAAATTCAACTTTAAATTAATAACGAGATTATAAAACCATTTAAAGAGGGGAATAAGGCTTTCGAAGGCATGAGTGACTGCAAATGGACTTTTCTTGTCAATGGATTGCTTTCGCTTCATGTCTCCTGAGGTACACATTCAATTACAATCTGTCTTAAAGAAAAATGTAAAAAAATACAACTTAAAATCAATAATAAGATTATAAAACCCTCTAAGGCGAGTAATAAAGCTTTTGAAGCCATGAGTGATTATAAATGAAGTTATTTTGTCAATGGATGGCTTTCGCTTCATGTTTCCCAAGGCAAACATTTAATTACAATATGTTTTAATGAAAAATGTAAAAAAATTCAACTTTAAATTAATAACGAGATTATAAAACCATTTAAAGAGGGAAAAAAGGCTTTCGAAGGCATGAGTGACTGCAAATGGACTTTTCTTTTCAAAGGATGGCTTTTGCTTCACGTTTCCCGAGGTAAACATTCAATTACAATCTGTCTTAATGAAAAATGTAAAAAAATACAACTTAAAATCAATAATAAGATTATCAAACCCTTTAAAGCGAGTAATAAGGCTTTAGATGCAATGAGTTACTATAAATGGACTTTTCTTGTCAATCGATCACTTTCACTTCACGTTTCCCAAGGCAAGCATTTAATTACAATATGTTTTCGTGAAAAATGTTAAAAAATTCAACTTTAAATTAATAACAAGATTATAAAACCATTTAAAGAGGGGAATAAGGCTTTCGAAGGCATGAGTGACTGCAAATGGACTTTTCTTGTCAATGGATGGCTTTCGCTTCACGTTTCTCGAGGTAAACATTCAATTACAATCTGTCTAAATGAAAAATGTAAAAAAAATACAACTTAAAATCAATAATAAGATTATAAAACCCTTTAAGGCGAGTAATAAGGCTTTTGAAGCCATGGGTGACTATAAATGAACTTATTTTGTCAATGGATGGCTTTCGCTTCATGTTTCCCAAGGCAAACATTTAATTACAATACGTTTTAATGAAAAATGTAAAAAAATTCAACTTCAAATTAATAACGAGATTATAAAACCATTTAAAGAGGGGAATAAGGCTTTCGAAGGCATGAGTGACTGCAAATGGACTTTTCTTGACAATGGATGGCTTTCGCTTCATGTTTTTCGAGGTAAACATTCAATTACAATCTGTCTTAATGAAAAATGTAAAAAAATACAACTTAAAATCAATAATAAGATTATAAAACCCTTTAAAGCGAGTAATAAGGCGAGTAATAAGGCTTTAGATGCCATGAGTGACTATAAATGGACTTTTCTTGTCAATCAATCACTTTCACTTCACGTTTCCCAAGGCAAACATTTATTAAAATATGTTTCAATGAAAAATGTTAAAAAATTCTACTTTAAATTAATAACGAGATTCTAAAACCATTTAAAGAGGGGAATAAGGCTTTCGAAAGCATGAGTGACTGCAAATGGACTTTTCTTGTCAATGGACGGCTTTCGCTTGACGTTTTCTGAGGTAAACATTCAATTACAATCTGTCTTAATGAAAAATGTTAAAAAATACAACATAAAATCAATAATAAGATTATAAAACCCTTTAAGGCGAGTAATAAGGCTTTTAAAGCCATGAGTGACTATTAATGAACTTATTTTGTCAATGGATGGCTTTCGCTTCATGTTTCCCAAGGCAAACATTTAATTACAATATGTTTTAATGAAAAATGTTAAAAAATTCAACTTTAAATTAATAACGAGATTATAAAACCATTTAAAGAGGGGAATAAGGCTTTCGAAGGCATGAGTGACTGCAAATGGACTTTTCTTGTCAATGGATTACTTTCGCTTCATGTCTCCCGAGGTACACATTCAATTACAATCTGTCTTAAAGAAAAATGTAAAAAAATACAACTTAAAATCAATAATAAGATTATAAAACCCTTTAGGGCGAGTAATAAGGCTTTTGAAGCCATGAGTGATTATAAATGAACTTATTTTCTCAATGGATGGCTTTCGCTTCATGTTTCCCAAGGCAAAAATTTAATTACAATATGTTTTAATGAAAAATGTAAAAAAATTCAACTTTAAGTTAATAACGAGATTATAAAACCATTTAAAGAGGGGAATAAGGCTTTCGAAGGCATGAGTGATTGCAAATGGACTTTTGTTTTCAATGGATGGCTTTCGCTTCACGTTTCCCGAGGTAAACATTCAATTACAATCTGTCTTAATGAAAAAATTAAAAAAAATACAACTTAAAATCAATAATAAGATTATAAAACCCTTTAAGGCGAGTAATAAGGCTTTTGAAGCCATGGGTGACTATAAATGAACTTATTTTGTCAATGGATGGCTTTCGCTTCATGTTTCCCAAGGCAAACATTTAATTACAATACGTTTTAATGAAAAATGTAAAAAAATTCAACTTCAAATTAATAACGAGATTATAAAACCATTTAAAGAGGGGAATAAGGCTTTCGAAGGCATGAGTGACTGCAAATGGACTTTTCTTGACAATGGATGGCTTTCGCTTCATGTTTTTCGAGGTAAACATTCAATTACAATCTGTCTTAATGAAAAATGTAAAAAAATACAACTTAAAATCAATAATAAGATTATAAAACCCTTTAAAGCGAGTAATAAGGCTTTAGATGCAATGAGTGACTATAAATGGACTTTTCTTGTCAATCGATCACTTTCACTTCACGTTTCCCAAGGCAAGCATTTAATTACAATATGTTTTCGTGAAAAATGTTAAAAAATTCGACTGTAAATTAATAACAAGATTATAAATCCATTTAAAGAGGGGAATAAGGCTTTCGAAGGCATGAGTGACTGCAAATGGACTTTTCTTGTCAATGGATGGCTTTCGCTTCACGTTTCCCGAGGTAAACATTCAATTACAATCTGTCTTAATGAAAAATGTAAAAAAATACAACTTAAAATCAATAATAAGATTATAAAACCCTTTAAGACAAGTAATAAGGCTTTTGAAGCCATGAGTGACTATAAATGAACTTATTTTGTCAACGGATGGCTTTCGCTTCATGTTTCCCAAGGCAAACATTTAATTACAATATGTTTTAATGAAAAATGTAAAAAAATTCAACTTTAAATTAATAACGAGATTATAAAACCATTTAAAGAGGGGAATAAGGCTTTCGAAGGCATGAGTGACTGCAAATGGACTTTTCTTGTTAATGGATTGCTTTCGCTTCATGTCTCCCGAGGTACACATTCAATTACAATCTGTCTTAATGAAAAATGTAAAAAAATACAACTTAAAATCAATAATAAGATTATAAAACCCTTTAAGACGAGTAATAAGGCTTTTGAAGCCATGAGTGACTATAAATGAACTTATTTTGTCAACGGATGGCTTTCGCTTCATGTTTCCCAAGGCAAACATTTAATTACAATATGTTTTAATGGAAAATGTAAAAAAATTCAACTTTAAATTAATAACGAGATTATAAAACCATTTAAAGAGGGGAATAAGGCTTTCGAAGGCATGAGTGACTGCAAATAGACTTTTCTTGACAATGGATGGCTTTCGCTTCATGTTTTTCGAGGTAAACATTCAATTACAATCTGTCTTAACGAAAAATGTAAAAAAATACAACTGAAAATCAATAATAAGATTATAAAACCCTTTAAAGCGAGTAATAAGGCTTTAGATGCCATGAGTGACTATAAATGGACTTTTCTTGTCAATCGATCACTTTCACTTCACGTTTCCCAAGGCAAACATTTATTACAATATGTTTCAATGAAAAATGTTAAAAAATTCAACTTTAAATTAATAACGAGATTCTAAAACCATTTAAAGAGGGGAATAAGGCTTTCGAAAGCATGAGTGACTGCAAATGGACTTTTCTTGACAATGGACGGCTTTCGCTTCACGTTTTCTGAGGTAAACATTCAATTACAATCTGTCTCTAATGAAAAATGTAAAAAAATACAACTTAAAATCAATAATAAGATTATAAAACCCTTTAAGGCGTGTAATAAGGCTTTTAAAGCCATGAGTTACTATTAATGAACTTATTTTGTCAATGGATGGCTTTCGCTTCATGTTTCCCAAGGCAAACATTTAATTACAATATGTTTTACTAAAAAAAGTAAAAAAATTCAACTTTAAATTAATAACGAGATTATAAAACCATTTAAAGAGGGGAATAAGGCTTTCGAAGGCATGAGTGACTGCAAATGGACTTTTCTTCTCAATGGATTGCTTTCGCTTCATGTCTCCCGATGTACAAATTCAATTACAATCTGTCTTAATGAAAAATTTAAAAAAATACAACTTAAAATCAATAATAAGATTATAAAACCCTTTAAGGCGAGTAATAAGGCTTTTGAAGCCACGAGTGACTATAAATGAACTTATTTTGTCAATGGATGGCTTTCGCTTCATGTTTCCCAAGGCAAACATTTAATTACAATATGTTTTAATGAAAAATGTAAAACAATGCAACTTTAAATTAATAACGAGATTCTAAAACCATTTAAAGAGGGGAATAAGGCTTTCGAAGGCATGAGTGACTGCAAATGGACTTTTCTTTTCAATGGATGGCTTTCGCTTCACGTTTCCCGAGGTAAACATTCAATTACAATCTGTCTTAATGAAAAATGTAAAAAAATACAACTTAAAATCAATAATAAGATTATCAAACCGTTTAAAGCGAGTAATAAGGCTTTAGATGCAATGAGTGACTATAAATGGACTTTTCTTGTCAATCGAACACTTTCACTTCACGTTTCCCAAGGTAAGCATTTAATTACAATATGTTTTCATGAAAAATGTTAAAAAATTCAACTTTAAATTAATAACAAGATTATAAAACCATTTAAAGAGGGGAATAAGGCTTTCGAAGGCATGAGTGACTGCAAATGGACTTTTCTTGTCAATGGATGGCTTTCGCTTCACGTTTCCCGAGGTAAACATTCAATTACAATCTGTCTTAATGAAAAATATAAAAAAATACAACTTAAAATCAATAATAAGATTATAAAACCCTTTAAGGCGAGTAATAAGGCTTTTGAAGCCATAAGTGACTATAAATGAACTTATTTTGTCAATGGATGGCTTTCGCTTCATGTTTCCCAAGGTAAACATTTAATTATAATATGTTTTAATGAAAAATGTTAAAAAATTCAACTTTAAAGTAATAACGAGATTATAAAACCATTCAAAGATAGGAATAAGGCTTTCGAAGGCATGAGTGACTGCAAATGGACTTTTCTTGGCAATGGATGGCTTTCGCTTCATGTTTCTCGAGGTAAACATTCAATTACAATCTGTCTTAATAAAAAATGTAAGGAAATACAAGTTAAAATCAATAATAAGACTATAAAACCCTTTGAGGCGAGTAATAATGCTTTTGAAGCTATGAGTGACTATAAATGAACATATTTTGTCAATGGATGGCTTTCGCTTCATGTTTCCCAAGGCAAACATTTAATTACAATATGTTTTAATGAAAAATGTAAAAAAATTCAACTTCAAATTAATAACGAGATTATAAAACCATTTAAAGAGGGGAATAAGGCTTTCTAAGGCATGAGTGACTGCAAATGGACTTTTCTTGTCAATGGATTGCTTTCGCTTCATGTCTCCCGAGGTACACATTCAATTACAATCTGTCTTAATGAAAAATGTAAAAAAATACAACTTAAAATCAATAATAAGATTATAAAACCCTTTAAGACGAGTAATAAGGCTTTTGAAGCCATGAGTGACTATAAATGAACTTATTTTGTCAACGGATGGCTTTCGCTTCATGTTTCCCAAGGCAAACATTTAATTACAATATGTTTTAATTGAAAATGTAAAAAAATTCAACTTTAAATTAATAACGAGATTATAAAACCATTTAAAGAGGGGAATAAGGCTTTCGAAGGCATGAGTGACTGCAAATGGACTTTTCCTGTCAATGGATGGCTTTCTCTTCATGTTTCTCAACGTAAACATTCAATTACAATCTGTCTTAATGAAAAATGTAAAAAAGTACAAGTTAAAATCAATAATAAGATTACAAAACCCTTTAAAGCGAGTAATAAGGCTTTATAAGCCATGAGTGACTATAAATGAACTTTTCTTGTCAATCGATTACTTTCACTTCACATTACCCAAGGCAAACATTCCATTTTAATTTGTTTTAATGAAAAATTTAAAAAACTTCAACTTTAAATTAATAACGAGATTATAAAACCATTTAAAGAGGGGAATAAGGCTTTCGAAGGCATGAGTGACTGCAAATGGACTTTTCTTGACAATGGATGGCTTTCGCTTCATGTTTTCCGAGGTAAACATTCAATTACAATCTGTCTTAATGAAAAATGTAAAAAAATACAACTTAAAATCAATAATAAGATTATAAAACCCTTTAAAGTGAGTAATAAGGCTTTAGATGCCATGAGTGACTATAAATGGACTTTTCTTGTCAATCGATCACTTTCACTTCACGTTTCCCAAGGCAAACATTTATTACAATATGTTTCAATGAAAAATGTTAAAAAATTCAACTTTAAATTAATAACGAGATTCTAAAACCATTTAAAGAGCGGAATAAGGCTTTCGAAAGGATGAGTGACTGCAAATGGACTTTTCTTGACAATGGACGGCTTTCGCTTCATGTTTTCCGAGGTAAACATTCAATTACAATCTGTCTTAATGAAAAATGTAAAAAAATACAACTTAAAATCAATAATAAGATTATAAAGCCCTTTAAGGCGAGTAATAAGGCTTTTGAAGCCATGAGTGACTATAAATGAACTTATTTTGTCAATGGATGGCTTTCGCTTCATGTTTCCCAAGGAAAACATTTAATTACAATATGTTTTAATGAAAAATGTAAAAAAATTCAACTTTAAATTAATAACGAGATTATAAAACCATTTAAAGAGGGGAATAAGGCTTTCGAAGGCATGAGTGACTGCAAATGGACTTTTCTTGACAATGGATGGCTTTCGCTTCATGTTTTTCGAGGTAAACATTCAATTACCATCTGTCTTAATGAAAAATGTAAAAAAATACAACTTAAAATCAATAATAAGATTATAAAACCCTTTAAAGCGAGTAATAAGGCTTTAGATGCCATGAGTGACTATAAATGGACTTTTCTTGTCAATCGATCACTTTCAGTTCACGTTTCCCAAGGCAAACATTTATTACAATATGTTTCAATGAAAAATGTTAAAAAATTCAACTTTAAATTAATAACGAGATTCTAAAACCATTTAAAGAGCGGAATAAGGCTTTCGAAAGGATGAGTGACTGCAAATGGACTTTTCTTGACAATGGACGGCTTTCGCTTCACGTTTTCCGAGGTAAACATTCAATTACAATCTGTCTTAATGAAAAATGTAAAAAAATACAACTTAAAATCAATAATAAGATTATAAAACCCTTTAAGGCGAGTAATAAGGCTTTTAAAGCCATGAGTGACTATTAATGAACTTATTTTGTCAATGGATGGCTTTCGCTTCATGTTTCCCAAGGCAAACATTTAATTACAATATGTTTTAATGAAAAATGTAAAAAAATTCAACTTTAAATTAATAACGAGATTATAAAACCATTTAAAGAGGGGAATAAGGCTTTCGAAGGCATGAGTGACTGCAAATGGACTTTTCTTGTCAATGGATTGCTTTCGCTTCATGTCTCCTGAGGTACACATTCAATTACAATCTGTCTTAAAGAAAAATGTAAAAAAATACAACTTAAAATCAATAATAAGATTATAAAACCCTCTAAGGCGAGTAATAAAGCTTTTGAAGCCATGAGTGATTATAAATGAAGTTATTTTGTCAATGGATGGCTTTCGCTTCATGTTTCCCAAGGCAAACATTTAATTACAATATGTTTTAATGAAAAATGTAAAAAAATTCAACTTTAAATTAATAACGAGATTATAAAACCATTTAAAGAGGGGAAAAAGGCTTTCGAAGGCATGAGTGACTGCAAATGGACTTTTCTTTTCAAAGGATGGCTTTCGCTTCACGTTTCCCGAGGTAAACATTCAACTACAATCTGTCTTAATGAAAAATGTAAAAAAATACAACTTAAAATCAATAATAAGAGTATCAAACCCTTTAAAGCGAGTAATAAGGCTTTAGATGCAATGAGTGACTATAAATGGACTTTTCTTGTCAATCGATCACTTTCACTTCACGTTTCCCAAGGCAAGCATTTAATTACAATATTTTTTCGTGAAAAATGTTAAAAAATTCAACTTTAAATTAATAACAAGATTATAAAACCATTTAAAGAGGGGAATAAGGCTTTCGAAGGCATGAGTGACTGCAAATGGACTTTTCTTGTCAATGGATGGCTTTCGCTTCACGTTTCTCGAGGTAAACATTCAATTACAATCTGTCTAAATGAAAAATATAAAAAAAATACAACTTAAAATCAATAATAAGATTATAAAACCCTTTAAGGCGAGTAATAAGGCTTTTGAAGCCATGGGTGACTATAAATGAACTTATTTTGTCAATGGATGGCTTTCGCTTCATGTTTCCCAAGGCAAACATTTAATTAAAATACGTTTTAATGAAAAATGTAAAAAAATTCAACTTCAAATTAATAACGAGATTATAAAACCATTTAAAGAGGGGAATAAGGCTTTCGAAGGCATGAGTGACTGCAAATGGACTTTTCTTGACAATGGATGGCTTTCGCTTCATGTTTTCCGAGGTAAACATTCAATTACAATCTGTCTTAATGAAAAATGTAAAAAAATACAACTTAAAATCAATAATAAGATTATAAAACCCTTTAAAGCGAGTAATAAGGCTTTAGATGCCATGAGTGACTATAAATGGACTTTTCTTGTCAATCGATCACTTTCACTTCACGTTTCCCAAGGCAAACATTTATTAAAATATGTTTCAATGAAAAATGTTAAAAAATTCTACTTTAAATTAATAACGAGATTCTAAAACCATTTAAAGAGGGGAATAAGGCTTTCGAAAGCATGAGTGACTGCAAATGGACTTTTCTTGATAATGGACGGCTTTCGCTTCACGTTTTCTGAGGTAAACATTCAATTACAATCTGTCTTAATGAAAAATGTAAAAAAATACAACATAAAATCAATAATAAGATTATAAAACCCTTTAAGGCGAGTAATAAGGCTTTTAAAACCATGAGTGACTATTAATGAACTTATTTTGTCAATGGATGGCTTTCGCTTCATGTTTCCCAAGGCAAACATTTAATTACAATATGTTTTACTGAAAAATGTAAAAAAATTCAACTTTAAATTAATAACGAGATTATAAAACCATTTAAAGAGGGGAATAAGGCTTTCGAAGGCATGAGTGACTGCAAATGGACTTTTCTTGTCAATGGATTGCTTTCGCTTCATGTCTCCCGAGGTACACATTCAATTACAATCTGTCTTAATGAAAAATTTAAAAAAATACAACTTAAAATCAATAATAAGATTATAAAACCCTTTAAGGCGAGTAATAAGGCTTTTGAAGCCATGAGTGACTATAAATGAACTTATTTTGTCAATGGATGGTTTCGCTTCATGTTTCCCAAGGCAAACATTTAATTACAATATGTTTTAATGAAAAATGTAAAACAATGCAACTTTAAATTAATAACGAGATTATAAAACCATTTAAAGAGGGGAATAAGGCTTTCGAAGGCATGAGTGACTGCAAATGGACTTTTCTTTTCAATGGATGGCTTTCGCTTCACGTTTCCCGAGGTAAACATTCAATTACAATCTGTCTTAATGAAAAATGTAAAAAAATAAAACTTAAAATCAATAATAAGATTATCAAACCGTTTAAAGCGAGTAATAAGGCTTTAGATGCAATGAGTGACTATAAATGGACTTTTCTTGTCAATCGAACACTTTCACTTCACGTTTCCCAAGGTAAGCATTTAATTACAATATGTTTTCATGAAAAATGTTAAAAAATTCAACTTTAAATTAATAACAAGATTATAAAACCATTTAAAGAGGGGAATAAGGCTTTCGAAGGCATGAGTGACTGCAAATGGACTTTTCTTGTCAATGGATTGCTTTCGCTTCACGTTTCTTGAGGTAAACTTTCAATTACAATCTGTCTTAATGAAAAATATAAAAAAATACAACTTAAAATCAATAATAAGATTATAAAACCCTTTAAGGCGAGTAATAAGGCTTTTGAAGCCATAAGTGACTATAAATGAACTTATTTTGTCAATGGATGGCTTTCGCTTCATGTTTCCCAAGGTAAACATTTAATTATAATATGTTTTAATGAAAAATGTTAAAAAATTCAACTTTAAAGTAATAACGAGATTATAAAACCATTCAAAGATAGGAATAAGGCTTTCGAAGGCATGAGTGACTGCAAATGGACTTTTGTTGGCAATGGATGGCTTTCGCTTCATGTTTCTCGAGGTAAACATTCAATTACAATCTGTCTTAATAAAAAATGTAAGGAAATACAAGTTAAAATCAATAATAAGACTATAAAACCCTTTGAGGCGAGTAATAATGCTTTTGAAGCTATTAGTGACTATAAATGAACATATTTTGTCAATGGATGGCTTTCGCTTCATGTTTCCCAAGGCAAACATTTAATTACAATATGTTTTAATGAAAAATGTAAAAAAATTCAACTTCAAATTAATAACGAGATTATAAAACCATTTAAAGAGGGGAATAAGGCTTTCGAAGGCATGAGTGACTGCAAATGGACTTTTCCTGTCAATGGATGGCTTTCTCTTCATGTTTCTCAAGGTAAACATTCAATTACAATCTGTCTTAATGAAAAATGTAAAAAAGTACAAGTTAAAATCAATAATAAGATTACAAAACCCTTTAAAGCGAGTAATAAGGCTTTATAAGCCATGAGTGACTATAAATGAACTTTTCTTGTCAATCGATCACTTTCACTTCATGTTTCCCAAGGCAAACATTTTATTACAATATGTTTTAATGAAAAATTTTAAAAAATTCAACTTTGAATTAATAACGAGATTATAAAACCATTCAAAGAGGGGAATAAGGCTTTCGAAGGCATAAGTGACTGCAAATGGACTTTTCCTGTCAATGGATGGCTTTCTCTTCATGTTTCTCAAGGTAAACATTCAATTACAATCTGTCTTAATGAAAAATGTAAAAAAGTACAAGTTAAAATCAATAATAAGATTACAAAACCCTTTAAAGCGAGTAATAAGGCTTTATAAGCCATGAGTGACTATAAATGAACTTTTCTTGTCAATCGATTACTTTCACTTCACATTACCCAAGGCAAACATTCCATTTTAATTTGTTTTAATGAAAAATTTAAAAAACTTCAACTTTAAATTAATAACAAGATTATAAAACCATTTAAAGAGGGGAATAAGGCTTTCGAAGGCATGAGTGACTGCAAATGGACTTTTCTTGACAATGGATGGCTTTCGCTTCATGTTTTCCGAGGTAAACATTCAATTACAATCTGTCTTAATGAAAAATGTAAAAAAATACAACTTAAAATCAATAATAAGATTATAAAACCCTTTAAAGTGGGTAATAAGGCTTTAGATGCCATGAGTGACTATAAATGGACTTTTCTTGTCAATCGATCACTTTCACTTCACGTTTCCCAAGGCAAACATTTATTACAATATGTTTCAATGAAAAATGTTAAAAAATTCAACTTTAAATTAATAACGAGATAATAAAACCATTTAAAGAGTGGAATAAGGCTTTCGAAAGCATGAGTGACTGCAAATGGACTTTTCTTGACAAAGGACGGCTTTCGCTTCACGTTTTTTGAGGTAAACATTCAATTACAATCTGTCTTAATGAAAAATGTAAAAAAATACAACTTAAAATCAATAATAAGATTATAAAACCCTTTAAAGCGAGTAATAAGGCTTTATAAGCCATGAGTGACTATAAATGGACTTTTCTTGTCAATCGATCACTTTCACTTCACGTTTTCCAAGGCAAACATTTTATTACAATATGTTTTAATGAAAAATGTAAAAAATTCAACTTTAAATTAATAACGAGATTATAAAACTATTTAAAGAGGGGAATAATGCTTTCGAAGGTATGAGTGACTGCAAATGGACTTTTCTTGGCAATGGATGGCTTTCGCTTCTTGTTTCCCGAGGTAAACATTCAATTACAATCTGTCTTAACGAAAAATGTAAAGAAATACAAGTTAAAATCAATCATAAGATTATAAAACCCTTTGAGGCGAGTAATAATGCTTTTGAAGCTATGAGTGACTATAAATGAACTTATTTTGTCAATGGATCACTTTCACCTCACTGTTCCCAAGGCAAACATTTAATTACAATATGTTTTAAGAAAAAATATAAAAAAATTCAACTTTAAATTAATAACGAGATTATAAAACCAGTTATAGAGGGGAATAAGGCTTTCGAAGGCATGAGTTATTGCAACTGGACTTTTCTTGTCAATGGATGGCTTTCGCTTCACGTTTCTCGAGCTAAACATTCAATTACAATCTGTCTTAATGAAAAATGTAAAAAAAGACAAGTTAAAATCAATATTAAGATTACAAAACGCTTTAAAGCGAGTAATAAGGCTTTATAAGCCATGAGTAACTATAAATGGATTTTTCTTGTCAATCGATCACTTTCACTTCACTTTTCCCAAGGCAAACATTCCATTTTAATTTGTTTTAATGAAAAATGTAAAAAACTTCAACTTTAAATTAATAACGAAATCATAAAACCATTTAAAGAGGGGAATAAGGCTTTCGAAGGCATGAGTGACTGCAAATGGACTTTTCTTGTCAATGGATGGCTTTCGCTTCACGTTTCCCGAGGTAAACATTCAATTACAATCTGTCTTAATGAAAAATGTAAAAAAATACAACTTAAAATCAATAATAAGATTAAAAAACCCTTTAAAGCGAGTAATAAGGCTTTAGATGCCATGAGTGACTATAAATGGACTTTTCTTGTCAATCGATCACTTTCACTTCACGTTTCCCAAGGCAAACATTTAATTACAATATGTTTTAATGAAAAATATAAAAAAATTCAACTTTAAATTAATAACGAGATTATAAAACCATTTATAGAGGGGAATAAGGCTTTCGAAGGCATGAGTGACTGCAAATAGACTTTTCTTGTCAATGGATGGCTTTCGCTTCACGTTTCTCGAGGTAAACATTCAATTACAATCTGTCTTAATGAAAATTGTAAAAAAATACAAGTTAAAATCAATAATAAGATTACAAAACCCTTTAAAGCGAGTAATAAGGCTTTATAAGCCATGAGTGAGTATAAATGGACTTTTCTTGTCAATCGATCACTTTCACTTCACGTTTCACAAGGCAAACATTCCACTTTAATCTGTTTTAATGAAAAATATAAAAAAATTTTACTTTAAATTAATAACGAGATCATAAAACCATTTAAAGAGGGGAATAAGGCTTTCGAAGGCATGAGTGACTGCAAATGGACTTTTCTTGTCAATGGATGGCTTTCGCTTCACGTTTCTCGAGGTAAACATTCAATTACAATCTGTCTTAATGAAAAATGTAAAAAAATAAAACTTAAAATCAATAATAAGATTATAAAACCCTTTAAAGCGAGTAATAAGGCTTTAGAAGCCATGAGTGACTATAAATGGACTTTTGTTGTGAATCGATCGCTTTCACCTCACGTTTCTCAAGGTAATCAGTCAATTTTAATCTGTTTTAATGAAAAATGTAAAAAAATTCAATTTAAAACGAATAGTGAGATCATAAAACCTTTTAAAGAGAGGAATAAGGCTTTCGAAGGCATGAGCGATTGCAAATGGACTTTTCTTGTCAATGGATGGCTTTCGCTTCATATTTCTCTAGGTAAACATTCAATTACAATCTGTCTTAATGAAAAATGTAAAAAAATACAAGTCAAAATCAATAATAAGTTTACAAAACCCTTTGAAGCGAGTAATAAGGCTTTATATGCCGTGAGTGACTATAAATGGACTTTTCTTGTCAATCGATCACTTTCGCTTCATGTTTCCCAAGGCAAACTTTTTATTACAATATGTTTTAATGAAAAATGTTAAAAAATTCAACTTTAAATTAATAACGAGATTATAAAACCATTCAAAGAGGGGAATAAGGCTTTCGAAGGCATGAGTGACTGCAAATGGACTTTTCTTGGCAATGGATGGCTTTCGCTTCATGTTTCCCGAGGTAAACATTCAATTACAATCTGTCTTAATGAAAAATGTAAAGAAATACAAGTTAAAATCAATAATAAGATTATAAAACCCTTTGAGGCAAGTAATAATGCTTTGGAAGCTATGAGTGACTATAAATGAACTTATTTTGTCAATGGATGGCTTTCGCTTCATGTTTCTCAAGGCAAACATTTAATTACAATATGTTTTAATGAAAAATGTAAAAAAATTCAACTTCAAATTAATAACGAGATTATAAAACCATTTAAAGTGGGGAATAAGGCTTTCGAAGGCATGAGTGACTGCAAATGGATTTTTCTAGTCAATGGATGGCTTTCTCTTCACGTTTCTCAAGGTAAACATTCAATTACAATCTGTCTTAATGAAAAACGTAAAAAAGTACAAGTTAAAATCCATAATAAGATTACAAAACCCTTTAAAGCGAGTAATAAGGCTTTATAAGCCATGAGTGACTATAAATGAACTTTTCTTGTCAATCGATTACTTTCACTTCACATTACCCAAGGCAAACATTCCATTTTAATTTGTTTTAATGAAAAATTTAAAAAACTTCAACTTTAAATTAATAACGAGATTATAAAACCATTTAAAGAGGGAAATAAGGCTTTCGAAGGCATGAGTGACTGCAAATGGACTTTTCTTGACAATGGATGGCTTTCGCTTCATGTTTTCCAAGGTAAACATTCAATTACAATCTGTCTTAATGAAAAATGTAAAAAAATATAACTTAAAATGAATAATAAGATTATAAAACCCTTTAAAGCGAGTAATAAGGCTTTAGATGCCATGAGTGACTATAAATGGACTTTTCTTCTCAATCGATCACTTTCACTTCACGTTTCCCGAGGCAAACTTTTATTACAATATGTTTCAATGAAAAATGTTAAAAAATTCAACTTTAAATTAATAACGAGATTATAAAACCATTTAAAGAGGGGAATAAGGCTTTCGAAAGCATGAGTGACTGCAAATGGACTTTTCTTGACAATGGATGGCTTTCGCTTCACGTTTTCCGAGGTAAACATTCAATTACAATCTGTCTTAATGAAAAATGTAAAAAAATACAACTTAAAATCAATAATAAGATTATAAAACCCTTTAAAGCGAGTAATAAGGTTTTATAAGCCATGAGTGACTATAAATGGACTTTTCTTGTCAATCGATCACTTTCACTTCACGTTTCCCAAGGCAAACATTTTATTACAATATGTTTTAATGAAAAATGTTAAAAAATTCAACTTTAAATTAATAACGAGATTATAAAACCATTTAAAGAGGGGAATAATGCTTTCGAAGGTATGAGTGACTGTAAATGGACTTTTCTTGGCAATGGATGGCTTTCGCTTCTTGTTTCCGGAGGTAAACATTCAATTACAATCTGTCTTAACGAAAAATGTAAAGAAATACAAGTTAAAATCAATAATAAGATTATAAAACCCTTTGGGGCGAGTAATAATGCTTTTGAAGCTATGAGTGACTATAAATGAACTTATTTTGTCAATGGATCACTTTCACTTCACGTTTCCCAAGGCAAACATTTAATTACAATATGTTTTAATAAAAAATATAAAAAAATTCAACTTTAAATTAATAACGAGATTATAAAACCATTTATAGAGGGGAATAAGGCTTTCGAAGGCATGAGTGATTGCAAATGGACTTTTCTTGTCAATGGATGGCTTTCGCTTCACGTTTCTGGAGTTAAACTTTCAATTACAATCTGTCTTAATGAAAAATGTAAAAAAAGCCAAGTTAAAATCAATATTAAGATTACAAAACCCTTTAAAGCGAGTAATAAGGCTTTATAAGCCATGAGTAACCATAAATGGTTTTTTCTTGTCAATCGATCACTTTCACTTCACGTTTCCCAAGGCAAACAATCCATTTTAATTTGTTTTAATGAAAAATGTAAAAAACTTCAACTTTAAATTAATAACGAGATCATAAAACCATTTAAAGAGGGGAATAAGGCTTTCGAAGGCATGAGTGACTGCAAATGGACTTTTATTGTCAATGGATGGCTTTCGCTTCACGTTTCCCGAGGTAAACATTCAATTACAATCTGTCTTAATGAAAAATGTAAAAAGATACAACTTAAAATCAATAATAAGATTATAAAACCCTTTAAAGCGAGTAATAAGGCTTTAGAAGCCATGAGTGACTATAAATGGACTTTTCTTGTCAATCGATCGCTTTCACCTAACGTTTCTCAAGGTAAACAGTCAGTTGTAATATGTTTTAATGAAAAATGTAAAAAAATTCAATTTAAAATGAATAACGAGTCATAAAACCATTTAAAGAGAGGAATAAGGCTTTCGAAGGCATGAGTGACTGCAAATGGACTTTTCTAGTCAATGGATGGCTTTCGCTTCAGGTTTCCCGAGGTAAATATTCAATTACAATCTGTCTTAATGAAAAATGCAAAGAAATACAAGTCAAAATCAATAATAAGATTATAAAACCCTTTGAGGCGAGTAATAAGGCTTTTGAAGCTATGAGTGACTATAAATGAAATTATTTTGTCAATGGATGGCTTTCGCTTCATGTTTCCCAAGGCAAACATTTAATTACAATATGTTTTAATGAAAAATGTAAAAAAATTCAACTTTAAATTAATAACGAGATTATAAAACCATTTAAAGAGGGGAATAAGGCTTTCGAAGGCATGAGTGACTGCAAATGGACTTTTTTTGACAATGGATGGCTTTCGCTTCATGTTTTCCGAGGTAAACATTCAATTACAATCTGTCTTAATGAAAAATGTAAAAAAATACAACTTAAAATCAATAATAAGATTATAAAACCCTTTAAAGCGAGTAGTAAGGCTTTACATGCCATGAGTGACTATAAATGGACTTTTCTTGTCAATCGATCACTTTCACTTCACGTTTCCCAAGGCAAACATTTATTACAATATGTTTCAATGAAAAATGTTAAAAAATCCTACTTTAAATTAATAACGAGATTCTAAAACCATTTAAAGAGGGGAATAAGGCTTTCGAAAGCATGAGTGACTGCAAATGGACTTTTCTTGACAATGGACGGCTTTCGCTTCACGTTTTCTGAGGTAAACATTCAATTACAATCTGTCTTAATGAAAAATGTAAAAAAATACAACATAAAATCAATAATAAGATTATAAAACCCTTTAAGGCGAGTAATAAGGCTTTTAAAGCCATGAGTGACTATTAATGAACTTATTTTGTCAATGGATGGCTTTCGCTTCATGTTTCCCAAGGCAAACATTTAATTACAATATGTTTTAATGAAAAATGTAAAAAAATTCAACTTTAAATTAATAACGAGATTATAAAACCATTTAAAGAGGGGAATAAGGCTTTCGAAGGCATGAGTGACTGTAAATGGACTTTTCTTGTCAATGGATTACTTTCGCTTCATGTCTCCCAAGGTACACATTCAATTACAATCTGTCTTAATGAAAAATGTAAAAAAATACAACTTAAAATCAATAATAAGATTATAAAACCCTTTAGGGCGAGTAATAAGGCTTTTGAAGCCATGAGTGATTATAAATGAACTTATTTTGTCAATGGATGGCTTTCGCTTCATGTTTCCCAAGGCAAACATTTAATTACAATATGTTTTAATGAAAAATGTAAAAAAATTCAATTTTAAGTTAATAACGAGATTATAAAACCATTTAAAGAGGGGAATAAGGCTTTCGAAGGCATGAGTGACTGCAAATGGACTTTTCTTTTCAATGGATGGCTTTCGCTTCACGTTTCCTGAGGTTAACATTCAATTACAATCTGTCTTAATGAAAAATGTAAAAAAATACAACTTAAAATCAATAATAAGATTATAAAACCCTTTAAAGCGAGTAATAAGGCTTTAGATGCCATGAGTGACTATAAATGGACTTTTCTTATCAATCGATCACTTTCACTTCACGTTTCCCGAGGTAAACATTTATTACAATATGTTTCAATGAAAAATGTTAAAAAATTCAACTTTAAATTAATAACGAGATTATAAAACCATTTAAAGAGGGGAATAAGGCTTTCGAAAGCATGAGTGACTGCAAATGGACTTTTCTTGACAATGGATGGCTTTCGCTTCACGTTTTCCGAGGTAAACATTCAATTACAATCTGTCTCAATGAAAAATGTAAAAAAATACAACTTAAAATCAATAATCAGATTATAAAACCCTTTAAAGCGAGTAATAAGGTTTTATAAGCCATGAGTGACTATAAATGGACTTTTCTTGTCAATCGATCACTTTCACTTCACGTTTCCCAAGGCAAACATTTTATTACAATATGTTTTAATGAAAAATGTTCAAAAATTCAACTTTAAATTAATAACGAGATTATAAAACCATTTAAAGAGGGGAATAATGCTTTCGAAGGTATGAGTGACTGCAAATGGACTTTTCTTGGCAATGGATGGCTTTCGCTTCTTGTTTCCGGAGGTAAACATTCAATTACAATCTGTCTTAACGAAAAATGTAAAGAAATACAAGTTAAAATCAATAATAAGATTATAAAACCCTTTGGGGCGAGTAATAATGCTTTTGAAGCTATGAGTGACTATAAATGAACTTATTTTGTCAATGGATCACTTTCACTTCACGTTTCCCAAGGCAAACATTTAATTACAATATGTTTTAATAAAAAATATAAAAAAATTCAACTTTAAATTAATAACGAGATTATAAAACCATTTATAGAGGGGAATAAGGCTTTCGAAGGCATGAGTGATTGCAAATGGACTTTTCTTGTCAATGGATGGCTTTCGCTTCACGTTTCTGGAGTTAAACTTTCAATTACAATCTGTCTTAATGAAAAATGTAAAAAAAGCCAAGTTAAAATCAATATTAAGATTACAAAACCCTTTAAAGCGAGTAATAAGGCTTTATAAGCCATGAGTAACCATAAATGGTTTTTTCTTGTCAATCGATCACTTTCACTTCACGTTTCCCAAGGCAAACAATCCATTTTAATTTGTTTTAATGAAAAATGTAAAAAACTTCAACTTTAAATTAATAACGAGATCATAAAACCATTTAAAGAGGGGAATAAGGCTTTCGAAGGCATGAGTGACTGCAAATGGACTTTTATTGTCAATGGATGGCTTTCGCTTCACGTTTCCCGAGGTAAACATTCAATTACAATCTGTCTTAATGAAAAATGTAAAAAGATACAACTTAAAATCAATAATAAGATTATAAAACCCTTTAAAGCGAGTAATAAGGCTTTAGAAGCCATGAGTGACTATAAATGGACTTTTCTTGTCAATCGATCGCTTTCACCTAACGTTTCTCAAGGTAAACAGTCAGTTGTAATATGTTTTAATGAAAAATGTAAAAAAATTCAATTTAAAATGAATAACGAGTCATAAAACCATTTAAAGAGAGGAATAAGGCTTTCGAAGGCATGAGTGACTGCAAATGGACTTTTCTAGTCAATGGATGGCTTTCGCTTCAGGTTTCCCGAGGTAAATATTCAATTACAATCTGTCTTAATGAAAAATGCAAAGAAATACAAGTCAAAATCAATAATAAGATTATAAAACCCTTTGAGGCGAGTAATAAGGCTTTTGAAGCTATGAGTGACTATAAATGAAATTATTTTGTCAATGGATGGCTTTCGCTTCATGTTTCCCAAGGCAAACATTTAATTACAATATGTTTTAATGAAAAATGTAAAAAAATTCAACTTTAAATTAATAACGAGATTATAAAACCATTTAAAGAGGGGAATAAGGCTTTCGAAGGCATGAGTGACTGCAAATGGACTTTTTTTGACAATGGATGGCTTTCGCTTCATGTTTTCCGAGGTAAACATTCAATTACAATCTGTCTTAATGAAAAATGTAAAAAAATACAACTTAAAATCAATAATAAGATTATAAAACCCTTTAAAGCGAGTAGTAAGGCTTTACATGCCATGAGTGACTATAAATGGACTTTTCTTGTCAATCGATCACTTTCACTTCACGTTTCCCAAGGCAAACATTTATTACAATATGTTTCAATGAAAAATGTTAAAAAATCCTACTTTAAATTAATAACGAGATTCTAAAACCATTTAAAGAGGGGAATAAGGCTTTCGAAAGCATGAGTGACTGCAAATGGACTTTTCTTGACAATGGACGGCTTTCGCTTCACGTTTTCTGAGGTAAACATTCAATTACAATCTGTCTTAATGAAAAATGTAAAAAAATACAACATAAAATCAATAATAAGATTATAAAACCCTTTAAGGCGAGTAATAAGGCTTTTAAAGCCATGAGTGACTATTAATGAACTTATTTTGTCAATGGATGGCTTTCGCTTCATGTTTCCCAAGGCAAACATTTAATTACAATATGTTTTAATGAAAAATGTAAAAAAATTCAACTTTAAATTAATAACGAGATTATAAAACCATTTAAAGAGGGGAATAAGGCTTTCGAAGGCATGAGTGACTGTAAATGGACTTTTCTTGTCAATGGATTACTTTCGCTTCATGTCTCCCAAGGTACACATTCAATTACAATCTGTCTTAATGAAAAATGTAAAAAAATACAACTTAAAATCAATAATAAGATTATAAAACCCTTTAGGGCGAGTAATAAGGCTTTTGAAGCCATGAGTGATTATAAATGAACTTATTTTGTCAATGGATGGCTTTCGCTTCATGTTTCCCAAGGCAAACATTTAATTACAATATGTTTTAATGAAAAATGTAAAAAAATTCAATTTTAAGTTAATAACGAGATTATAAAACCATTTAAAGAGGGGAATAAGGCTTTCGAAGGCATGAGTGACTGCAAATGGACTTTTCTTTTCAATGGATGGCTTTCGCTTCACGTTTCCTGAGGTTAACATTCAATTACAATCTGTCTTAATGAAAAATGTAAAAAAATACAACTTAAAATCAATAATAAGATTATAAAACCCTTTAAAGCGAGTAATAAGGCTTTAGATGCCATGAGTGACTATAAATGGACTTTTCTTATCAATCGATCACTTTCACTTCACGTTTCCCGAGGCAAACATTTATTACAATATGTTTCAATGAAAAATGTTAAAAAATTCAACTTTAAATTAATAACGAGATTATAAAACCATTTAAAGAGGGGAATAAGGCTTTCGAAAGCATGAGTGACTGCAAATGGACTTTTCTTGACAATGGATGGCTTTCGCTTCACGTTTTCCGAGGTAAACATTCAATTACAATCTGTCTCAATGAAAAATGTAAAAAAATACAACTTAAAATCAATAATCAGATTATAAAACCCTTTAAAGCGAGTAATAAGGTTTTATAAGCCATGAGTGACTATAAATGGACTTTTCTTGTCAATCGATCACTTTCACTTCACGTTTCCCAAGGCAAACATTTTATTACAATATGTTTTAATGAAAAATGTTCAAAAATTCAACTTTAAATTAATAACGAGATTATAAAACCATTTAAAGAGGGGAATAATGCTTTCGAAGGTATGAGTGACTGCAAATGGACTTTTCTTGGCAATGGATGGCTTTCGCTTCTTGTTTCCGGAGGTAAACATTCAATTACAATCTGTCTTAACGAAAAATGTAAAGAAATACAAGTTAAAATCAATAATAAGATTATAAAACCCTTTGGGGCGAGTAATAATGCTTTTGAAGCTATGAGTGACTATAAATGAACTTATTTTGTCAATGGATCACTTTCACTTCACGTTTCCCAAGGCAAACATTTAATTACAATATGTTTTAATAAAAAATATAAAAAAATTCAACTTTAAATTAATAACGAGATTATAAAACCCTTTATAGAGGGGAATAAGGCTTTCGAAGGCATGAGTGATTGCAAATGGACTTTTCTTGTCAATGGATGGCTTTCGCTTCACGTTTCTGGAGTTAAACTTTCAATTACAATCTGTCTTAATGAAAAATGTAAAAAAAGACAAGTTAAAATCAATATTAAGATTACAAAACCCTTTAAAGCGAGTAATAAGGCTTTATAAGCCATGAGTAACTATAAATGGTTTTTTCTTGTCAATCGATCACTTTCACTTCACGTTTCCTAAGGCAAACAATCCATTTTAATTTGTTTTAATGAAAAATGTAAAAAACTTCAACTTTAAATTAATAACGAGATCATAAAACCATTTAAAGAGGGGAATAAGGCTTTCGAAGGCATGAGTGACTGCAAATGGACTTTTCTTGTCAATGGATGGCTTTCGCTTCACGTTTCCCGAGGTAAACATTCAATTACAATCTGTCTTAATGAAAAATGTAAAAAGATACAACTTAAAATCAATAATAAGATTATAAAACCCTTTAAAGCGAGTAATAAGGCTTTAGAAGCCATGAGTGACTATAAATGGACTTTTCTTGTCAATCGATCGCTTTCACCTAACGTTTCTCAAGGTAAACAGTCAGTTGTAATATGTTTTAATGAAAAATGTAAAAAAATTCAATTTAAAATGAATAACGAGTCATAAAACCATTTAAAGAGAGGAATAAGGCTTTCGAAGGCATGAGTGACTGCAAATGGACTTTTCTAGTCAATGGATGGCTTTCGCTTCAGGTTTCCCGAGGTAAATATTCAATTACAATCTGTCTTAATGAAAAATGCAAAGAAATACAAGTCAAAATCAATAATAAGATTATAAAACTTTTTGAGGCGAGTAATAAGGCTTTTGAAGCTATGAGTGACTATAAATGAAATTATTTTGTCAATGGATGGCTTTCGCTTCATGTTTCCCAAGGCAAACATTTAATTACAATATGTTTTCATGAAAAATGTAAAAAAATTCAACTTTAAATTAATAACGAGATTATAAAACCATTTAAAGAGGGGAATAAGGCTTTCGAAGGCATGAGTGAATGCAAATGGACTTTTCTTGACAATGGATGGCTTTTACTTCACGTTTCCCGAGGTAAACATTCAATTAAAACCTGTCTTAATGAACAATGTAAAAAAATACAACTTAAAATCAATAATAAGATTATAAAACCCTTTAAAGCGAGTAATAAGGCTTTAGATGCCATGAGTGACTATAAATGGACTTTTCTTGTCAATCGATCACTTTCACTTCACGTTTCCCAAGGCAAACATTTTATTATAATATGTTTTAATGAAAAATGTTAAAAAATTCAACTTTAAATTAATAACGAGATTATAAAACCATTTAAAGAGGGGAATAAGGCTTTCGAAGGCATGAGTGACTGCAAATGGACTTTTCTTGACAATGGATGGCTTTCGCTTCACGTTTTCCGAGGTAAACATTCAATTACAATCTGTCTTAATGAAAAATGTAAAAAAATACAACTTAAAATCAATAATAAGATTATAAAACCCTTTAAAGTGAGTAATAAGGCTTTAGATGCCATGAGTGACTATAAATGGACTTTTCTTGTCAGTCGATCACTTTCACTTCACGTTTCCCGAGGCAAACATTTTATTACAATATGTTTTAATGAAAAATGTTAAAAAATTCAACTTTAAATTAATAACGAGATTATAAAACCATTTAAAGAGGGGAATAATGCTTTCGAAGGCATGAGTGACTGCAAATGGACTTTTCTTGGCAATGGATGGCTTTCGCTTCTTGTTTCCCGAGGTAAACATTCAATTATAATCTGTCTTAACGAAAAATGTAAAGAAATACAAGTTAAAATCAATAATAAGATTATAAAACCCTTTGAGGCGAGTAATAATGCTTTTGAACCTATGAGTGACTATAAATGAACTTATTTTGTCAATGGATCACTTTCACTTCACGTTTCCTAAGGCAAACATTTAATTACAATATGTTTTAATAAAAAATATAAAAAAATTCAACTTTAAATTAATAACGAGATTATAAAACCATTTATAGAGGGGAATAAGGCTTTCGAAGGCATGAGTGATTGCAAATGGACTTTTCTTGTCAATGGATGGCTTTCGCTTCACGTTTCTGGAGTTAAACTTTCAATTACAATCTGTCTTAATGAAAAATGTAAAAAAAGACAAGTTCAAATCAATATTAAGATTACAAAACCCTTTAAAGCGAGTAATAAGGCTTTATAAGCCATGAGTAACTATAAATGGTTTTTTCTTGTCAATCGATCACTTTCACTTCACGTTTCCCAAGGCAAACAATCCATTTTAATTTGTTTTAATGAAAAATGTAAAAAACTTCAACTTTAAATTAATAACGAGATCATAAAACCATTTAAAGAGGGGAATAAGGCTTTCGAAGGCATGAGTGACTGCAAATGGACTTTTCTTGTCAATGGATGGCTTTCGCTTCACGTTTCCCGAGGTAAACATTCAATTACAATCTGTCTTAATGAAAAATGTAAAAAGATACAACTTAAAATCAATAATAAGATTATAAAACCCTTTAAAGCGAGTAATAAGGCTTTAGAAGCCATGAGTGACTATAAATGGACTTTTCTTGTCAATCGATCGCTTTCACCTAACGTTTCTCAAGGTAAACAGCCAGTTGTAATATGTTTTAATGAAAAATGTAAAAAAATTCAATTTAAAATGAATAACGAGTCATAAAACCATTTAAAGAGAGGAATAAGGCTTTCGAAGGCATGAGTGACTGCAAATGGACTTTTCTAGTCAATGGATGGCTTTCGCTTCAGGTTTCCCGAGGTAAATATTCAATTACAATCTGTCTTAATGAAAAATGCAAAGAAATACAAGTCAAAATCAATAATAAGATTATAAAACTTTTTGAGGCGAGTAATAAGGCTTTTGAAGCTATGAGTGACTATAAATGAAATTATTTTGTCAATGGATGGCTTTCGCTTCATGTTTCCCAAGGCAAACATTTAATTACAATATGTTTTCATGAAAAATGTAAAAAAATTCAACTTTAAATTAATAACGAGATTATAAAACCATTTAAAGAGGGGAATAAGGCTTTCGAAGGCATGAGTGACTGCAAATGGACTTTTCTTGACAATGGATGGCTTTTACTTCACGTTTCCCAAGGTAAACATTCAATTAAAACCTGTCTTAATGAACAATGTAAAAAAATACAACTTAAAATCAATAATAAGATTATAAAACCCTTTAAAACGAGTAATAAGGCTTTTGAAACCATGAGTGACTATAAATAGACTTTTCTTGTCAATCGATCACTTTCACCTCACATTTCTCAAGGTAAACAGTCAATTTTAATCTATTTTAATGAAAAATGTAAAAAAATTCAATTTTAAAATGAATAACGAGATCATAAAACCATTTCAATAGGGGAATAAGGCTTTCGAAGGCATGAGTGACTGCAAATGGACTTTTCTAGTCAATGGATGGCTTTCGCTTCACGTTTCCCGAGGTAAACATTCAATTACAATCTGTCTTAATGAAAAATATAAAAAAAATACAGCTTAAAATCAATAATAAGATTATAAAACGCTTTAAGGCGAGTAATAAGTCTTTTGAAGCCATGAGTGACTATAAATGAACTTATTTTGTCAATGGATGGCTTTCGCTTCATGTTTCCCAAGGCAAACATTTAATTACAATATGTTTTAATGAAAAATGTAAAAAAATTCAACTTTAAATTAATAACGAGATTATAAAACCATTTAAAGAGGGGAATAAGGCTTTCGAAGGCATGAGTGACTGCAAATGGACTTTTCTTGTCAATGGATTACTTTTGCTTCACGTCTCCCGAGGTAAACATTCAATTACAATCTGTCTTAATGAAAAATGTAAAAAAATACAACTTAAAATCAATAATAAGATTATAAAACCCTTTAAGGCGAGTAATAAGGCTTTTGAAGCCATGAGTGACTATAAATGAAGTTATTTTGTCAATGGATGGCTTTCGCTTCATGTTTCCCAAGGCAAACATTTAATTACAATATGTTTTAATAAAAAATGTAAAAAAATTCAACTTTAAATTAATAACGAGATTATAAAACCATTTAAAGAGGGGAATAAGGCTTTCGAAGGCATGAGTGGCTGCAAATGGACTTTTCTTGTCAATGGATGGCTTTCACTTCACGTTTCCCGAGGTAAACATTCAATTAAAATCTGTCTTAATGAAAAATGTAAAAAATTACAGCTTAAAATCAATAATAAGATTATAAAACCCTTTAAAACGAGTAATAAGGCTTTTGAAGCCATGAGTGACTATAAATGGACTTTTCTTGTCAATCGATCGCTTTCACCTCACATTTCTCAAGGTAAAGAGTCAATTTTAATCTGTTTTGATGAAAAATGTAAAATAATTCAATTTAAAATGAATAACGAGATCATAAAACCATTTAAAGAAGGGAATAAGGCTTTCGAAGGCATGAGTGACTGCAAATGGACTTTGCTTGTCAATGGATTGCTTTCGCTTCACGTCTCCCGAGGTAACTATTCAATTACAATCTGACTTAATGAAAAATATAAAAAAAAACAACTTAAAATCAATAATAAGATTATAAAACCCTTTAAGGCGAGTAATAAGGCTTTTAAAGCCATGAGTGACTATAAATGAACTTATTTGTGAATGGATGGCTTTCGCTTCATGTTTCCCAAGGCAAACATTTAATTACAATATGTTTCATTGAAAAATGTAAAAAAATTCAACTTTAAATTAATAACGAGATTATAAAACCATTTAAAGAGGGGAATAAGGCTTTCGAAGGCATGAGTGACTGCAAATGGACTTTTCTTGACAATGGATGGCTTTCGCTTCACGTTTTCTGAGGTAAACATTCAATTACAATCTGTCTTAACGAATAATATAAAAAAATACAACTTAAAATCAATAATAAGATTATAAAACCCTTTAAAGCGAGTAATAAGGCTTTAGATGCCATCAGTGACTATAAATGGAATTTTCTTGCCAATCGATCACTTTTGTCACGACCCAAATTCCGGGTCATGACAGGTGCATGGGTCCAATGGACATAATCCACTAAATCCAAGCAAGCCTATTATTTATTTTACTTATGATTCTATTTATTATCACTAAGTCGTATTTCATGACTTTGAGTCAAAATAGTGATACACATTGCCAACTCGTACTGGCATTACTCTTTTAAAATTTACATTTAAGTTCATCTATACATAACAAAATAATACTCGACCTCCAGCGGAGTGACTCGGATGGATATACAGCTACTGAATGCCGAGACACCTACCAGAAGATGTACACAGATCTACAAGGACACCTCGTCCTAATTATCGGCTACCTCGTGATCTGAAAACATGAATTTGAAAATGGTGAGTATAAACCCAGTGAGTGAACAAGGAAGGGAACAAGCAACAATTAGGAAAAATTTAAAATCATGATGCACTTGTTTCAAACAATGCAATTTAGTTCATTCCTATTTAAAACCCCTCCAAACCCCAGAGTTTTTCGCTACAGCGAGCATGAATTTCGATGCAGTGAAAACAAAGCAACAAGAGAAACATTTTTCCTCACTCAACAATAGCCATCCTGCTAAACTAATAAAATCAACCTAACATTCATGAAAATTCTCAAAGTATAATGTGTCAAATTTTACGTACATTACAACCATAAATCATTGTCCATCAATTTGCTATATCACACACATTTACATATGTATATATATATATACGTATATACCCATCATCATCATCTCATCAACCCATCATCATCATCACCAGCTCATCATCATCATCATCACCAGCTCATGCGCACTCCCTACTCGCACATGGCTGGGTCATCACCGGATTATGCGCACTCCCTACTCGCACATAACCGGGTCATCCTCGGCTTATGCACACTCCCTACTCGCACATAGCCGAGTCAACATAATTACACAACATTATATTCAAGCATATATGTATATCAACATAATGCAGCCACATAGAAATCCATAATAACCACATTTCATAACATAAACCTTTTCTTAAAAGCTTGTTCCCAAGGCATTCATTTTCATGAAAAATTTCATAAAATCATTCAAACACTTTGTTCAAAATAGTCATATTCCCAAAACAATTTTGATAGGCAGTCCACTCACAGGTGTCGAAAATTCGGATTCCGGGTGAACTCTGACTAATAGTCCTCAGGCGTAATTCCTTTGCCTTTTCCGGACGTCTCACCACCTTGACAAATAACCAAGTCGAGGAATTTACTATATTGTCCCTAAATTGATATAAATTAATTTAAACTACTAATGCTTGATATGTAAATGCACAAATATACCCGATTACCGCTTAATCACGGTATCGATTAAATTCGACCGATCACCCGATTAATCGACGATTGTGTCCAAATCACCTCTAAATTAATTCATTTCTCCTCTAATACCTTAATTTACCACATACATTTAAATAAAGCCAAATTCAGCATTAGAACCCTCACAATTCCTTATAGAAAAAAAATTTGGTCATTTGGTGTACTAGCATCGAATTTTTTCTACATAACTGTTTCACCTTACTTCATCATTTTCCATGCCATTTTCCTTGAAATAAAAACAATCCCCCATTGATATTCAGCCCTCATGGTTCAGCCAACAAGGAACCCTAGAGAAATTAAATATTTCTTTAGTGTTTTTGTTCATAACCATGCTTAACTATCTCTAAACACTAACATAGTCTAAAATCAAATTATTCCAACAACAATTCCTCTTCCATACCCATTTTTCAGAATTGAATTCATCATGATAACTCAATATTCAACCATGGAAATCAAGAACAAAAGCATGGGTAAGCTAGGTATCAAGGAGAATTAAAGAAATTTTAACTTACCTAGCTTGTTTCCTTGATTTCTTCACTTTTTCTTTGAATTTCCACCTAGGTTTTCTTGTTTTTCCTTTTGTTCTTCCTTTTTTCTGGTTGCTGGATGTCTAGGCCGAATATGGTGAGGGAATTGGGGATTTAATGGGCTGATTTCTATAGAAAATAATAAAATAATCAAGCATGCCATGTGTCACATGCTTATTGGCCAAATTTTTAACTTTTTGACTTTTTCTTCTTAATTTTCCACCACAAATATTCTGGTATTTATCCAATCCTACCACAATTAAAATCCCTTGGTCTTGACAAGTGCTGGGCCGAAAATTTTACTGATTTGCCCCCGAGACAAAAAAATTACGATTTTGCCCTTATACTCTGAAATGTACCGGAATCTCATTATTTCTACTTTCAACCTAAAATAACACTAATATTGATCAATATTAACTAAATGGGGCAAAAATTGTTTAAAAAAAAATTTTCGTTTAGTCCACTAGTGGCAAAATTACCATTTTGCCCTTGTGCTCTATAAATACCGAGAATCAAAATTTTTCACTACTAAACATCATTTTATACTCCAATAATCATAATTATATTTCATATAATTATTCTTGGTCAAATGTGATCAAATCTTGGCTAAAAATCTCCATTTTATCATCAAATGGTAAAATGACCGTTTTGTCCCTAATCGGTCAATTTTCTGATGGACTCCAAACTGGACCTTGAACTCCAAATCACTATTCTAAACCATTCTGTTGGTTTTAAAATTTTCAAATTCCTCTTAGAATTTCTATTTGAACTAGTTCAAGGCTCGATTTAACTTAGTTGTACCACTCGATACAATACCGTCTTTTAATCGAGCTTGACAGGGTCTCACAACTTTCACTTCACGTTTCCCGAGGAAACATTTAATTAAAATATGTTTCAATGAAAAATGTTAAAAAATTCAACTTTAAATTAATAACGAGATTATAAAACCATTTAAAGAGGGGAATAAGGCTTTCGAAAGCATGAGTGACTGCAAATGGACTTTTCTTAACAATGGATGGCTTTCGCTTCATGTTTTTCGAGGTAAATATTCAATTACAAACTGTCTTCATGAAAAATGTAAAAGAATACAACTTAAAATCAATAATAAGATTAGAAAACCCTTTAAAGCGAGTAATAAGGCTTTAGATGCCATGAGTGACTATAAATGGACTTTTCTTGTCAATCGATCACTTTCACTTCACGTTTCCCAAGGCAAACATTTTATTATAATATGTTTTAATGAAAAATGTTAAAAAATTCAACTTTAAATTAATAACGAGATTATAAAACCATTTAAAGAGGGGAATAAGGCTTTCGAAGGCATGAGTGACTGCAAATGGACTTTTCTTGACAATGGATGGCTTTCGCTTCACGTTTTCCGAGGTAAACATTCAATTACAATCTGTCTTAATGAAAAATGTAAAAAAATGCAACTTAAAATCAATAATAAGATTATAAAACCCTTTAAAGTGAGTAATAAGGCTTTAGATGCCATGAGTGACTATAAATGGACTTTTCTTGTCAGTCGATCACTTTCACTTCACGTTTCCCGAGGCAAACATTTTATTACAATATGTTTTAATGAAAAATGTTAAAAAATTCAACTTTAAATTAATAACGAGATTATAAAACCATTTAAAGAGGGGAATAATGCTTTCGAAGGCATGAGTGACTGCAAATGGACTTTTCTTGGCAATGGATGGCTTTCGCTTCTTGTTTCCCGAGGTAAACATTCAATTATAATCTGTCTTAACGAAAAATGTAAAGAAATACAAGTTAAAATCAATAATAAGATTATAAAACCCTTTGAGGCGAGTAATAATGCTTTTGAACCTATGAGTGACTATAAATGAACTTATTTTGTCAATGGATCACTTTCACTTCACGTTTCCTAAGGCAAACATTTAATTACAATATGTTTTAATAAAAAATATAAAAAAATTCAACTTTAAATTAATAACGAGATTATAAAACCATTTATAGAGGGGAATAAGGCTTTCGAAGGCATGAGTGATTGCAAATGGACTTTTCTTGTCAATGGATGGCTTTCGCTTCACGTTTCTGGAGTTAAACTTTCAATTACAATCTGTCTTAATGAAAAATGTAAAAAAAGACAAGTTAAAATCAATATTAAGATTACAAAACCCTTTAAAGCGAGTAATAAGGCTTTATAAGCCATGAGTAACTATAAATGGTTTTTTCTTGTCAATCGATCACTTTCACTTCACGTTTCCCAAGGCAAACAATCCATTTTAATTTGTTTTAATGAAAAATGTAAAAAACTTCAACTTTAAATTAATAACGAGATCATAAAACCATTTAAAGAGGGGAATAAGGCTTTCGAAGGCATGAGTGACTGCAAATGGACTTTTCTTGTCAATGGATGGCTTTCGCTTCACGTTTCCCGAGGTAAACATTCAATTACAATCTGTCTTAATGAAAAATGTAAAAAGATACAACTTAAAATCAATAATAAGATTATAAAACCCTTTAAAGCGAGTAATAAGGCTTTAGAAGCCATGAGTGACTATAAATGGACTTTTCTTGTCAATCGATCGCTTTCACCTAACGTTTCTCAAGGTAAACAGCCAGTTGTAATATGTTTTAATGAAAAATGTAAAAAAATTCAATTTAAAATGAATAACGAGTCATAAAACCATTTAAAGAGAGGAATAAGGCTTTCGAAGGCATGAGTGACTGCAAATGGACTTTTCTAGTCAATGGATGGCTTTCGCTTCAGGTTTCCCGAGGTAAATATTCAATTACAATCTGTCTTAATGAAAAATGCAAAGAAATACAAGTCAAAATCAATAATAAGATTATAAAACTTTTTGAGGCGAGTAATAAGGCTTTTGAAGCTATGAGTGACTATAAATGAAATTATTTTGTCAATGGATGGCTTTCGCTTCATGTTTCCCAAGGCAAACATTTAATTACAATATGTTTTCATGAAAAATGTAAAAAAATTCAACTTTAAATTAATAACGAGATTATAAAACCATTTAAAGAGGGGAATAAGGCTTTCGAAGGCATGAGTGACTGCAAATGGACTTTTCTTGACAATGGATGGCTTTTACTTCACGTTTCCCGAGGTAAACATTCAATTAAAACCTGTCTTAATGAACAATGTAAAAAAATACAACTTAAAATCAATAATAAGATTATAAAACCCTTTAAAACGAGTAATAAGGCTTTTGAAACCATGAGTGACTATAAATAGACTTTTCTTGTCAATCGATCACTTTCACCTCACATTTCTCAAGGTAAACAGTCAATTTTAATCTATTTTAATGAAAAATGTAAAAAAATTCAATTTTAAAATGAATAACGAGATCATAAAACCATTTCAATAGGGGAATAAGGCTTTCGAAGGCATGAGTGACTACAAATGGACTTTTCTAGTCAATGGATGGCTTTCGCTTCACGTTTCCCGAGGTAAACATTCAATTACAATCTGTCTTAATGAAAAATATAAAAAAATACAGCTTAAAATCAATAATAAGATTATAAAACGCTTTAAGGCGAGTAATAAGTCTTTTGAAGCCATGAGTGACTATAAATGAACTTATTTTGTCAATGGATGGCTTTCGCTTCATGTTTCCCAAGGCAAACATTTAATTACAATATGTTTTAATGAAAAATGTAAAAAAATTCAACTTTAAATTAATAACGAGATTATAAAACCATTTAAAGAGGGGAATAAGGCTTTCGAAGGCATGAGTGACTGCAAATGGACTTTTCTTGTCAATGGATTGCTTTTGCTTCACGTCTCCCGAGGTAAACATTCAATTACAATCTGTCTTAATGAAAAATGTAAAAAAATACAACTTAAAATCAATAATAAGATTATAAAACCCTTTAAGGCGAGTAATAAGGCTTTTGAAGCCATGAGTGACTATAAATGAACTTATTTTGTCAATGGATGGCTTTCGCTTCATGTTTCCCAAGGCAAACATTTAATTACAATATGTTTTAATAAAAAATGTAAAAAAATTCAACTTTAAATTAATAACGAGATTATAAAACCATTTAAAGAGGGGAATAAGGCTTTCGAAGGCATGAGTGGCTGCAAATGGACTTTTCTTGTCAATGGATGGCTTTCACTTCACGTTTCCCGAGGTAAACATTCAATTAAAATCTGTCTTAATGAAAAATGTAAAAAATTACAGCTTAAAATCAATAATAAGATTATAAAACCCTTTAAAACGAGTAATAAGGCTTTTGAAGCCATGAGTGACTATAAATGGACTTTTCTTGTCAATCGATCGCTTTCACCTCACATTTCTCAAGGTAAAGAGTCAATTTTAATCTGTTTTGATGAAAAATGTAAAATAATTCAATTTAAAATGAATAACGAGATCATAAAACCATTTAAAGAAGGGAATAAGGCTTTCGAAGGCATGAGTGACTGCAAATGGACTTTGCTTGTCAATGGATTGCTTTCGCTTCACGTCTCCCGAGGTAAATATTCAATTACAATCTGACTTAATGAAAAATATAAAAAAAAACAACTTAAAATCAATAATAAGATTATAAAACCCTTTAAGGCGAGTAATAAGGCTTTTAAAGCCATGAGTGACTATAAATGAACTTATTTGTGAATGGATGGCTTTCGCTTCATGTTTCCCAAGGCAAACATTTAATTACAATATGTTTCATTGAAAAATGTAAAAAAATTCAACTTTAAATTAATAACGAGATTATAAAACCATTTAAAGAGGGGAATAAGGCTTTCGAAGGCATGAGTGACTGCAAATGGACTTTTCTTGACAATGGATGGCTTTCGCTTCACGTTTTCTGAGGTAAACATTCAATTACAATCTGTCTTAACGAATAATATAAAAAAATACAACTTAAAATCAATAATAAGATTATAAAACCCTTTAAAGCGAGTAATAAGGCTTTAGATGCCATCAGTGACTATAAATGGACTTTTCTTGCCAATCGATCACTTTCACTTCACGTTTCCCGAGGAAACATTTAATTAAAATATGTTTCAATGAAAAATGTTAAAAAATTCAACTTTAAATTAATAACGAGATTATAAAACCATTTAAAGAGGGGAATAAGGCTTTCGAAAGCATGAGTGACTGCAAATGGACTTTTCTTGACAATGGATGGCTTTCGCTTCATGTTTTTCGAGGTAAATATTCAATTACAAACTGTCTTCATGAAAAATGTAAAAGAATACAACTTAAAATCAATAATAAGATTAGAAAACCCTTTAAAGCGAGTAATAAGGCTTTAGATGCCATGAGTGACTATAAATGGACTTTTCTTGTCAATCGATCACTTTCACTTCACGTTTCCCAAGGCAAACATTTTATTATAATATGTTTTAATGAAAAATGTTAAAAAATTCAACTTTAAATTAATAACGAGATTATAAAACCATTTAAAGAGGGGAATAAGGCTTTCGAAGGCATGAGTGACTGCAAATGGACTTTTCTTGACAATGGATGGCTTTCGCTTCACGTTTCCCGAGGTAAACATACAATTACAATCAGTCTTAATGAAAAATGTAAAAAAATACAACTTAAAATCAATAATTAGATTAGAAAACCCTTTAAAGTGAGTAATAAGGCTTTAGATGCCATGAGTGACTATAAATGGACTTTTCTTGTCAGTCGATCACTTTCACTTCACGTTTCCCGAGGCAAACATTTTATTACAATATGTTTTAATGAAAAATGTTAAAAAATTCAACTTTAAATTAATAACGAGATTATAAAACCATTTAAAGAGGGGAATAAGGCTTTCGAAGGCATGAGTGACTGGAAATAGACTTTTCTTGGCAATGGATGGCTTTCGCTTCTTGTTTCCCGAGGTAAACATTCAATTATAATCTGTCTTAACGAAAAATGTAAAGAAATACAAGTTAAAATCAATAATAAGATTATAAAACCCTTTGAGGCGAGTAATAATGCTTTTGAACCTATGAGTGACTATAAATGAACTTATTTTGTCAATGGATCACTTTCACTTCACGTTTCCAAAGGCAAACATTTAATTACAATATGTTTTAATAAAAAATATAAAAAAATTCAACTTCAAATTCATAACGAGATTATAAAACCATTTATAGAGGGGAATAAGGCTTTCGAAGGCATGAGTGATTGCAAATGCGCTTTTCTTTTTACTGGATGGCTTTCACTTCACGTTTCTCGAGTTAAACATTCAATTACAATCTGTCTTAATGAAAAATGTAAAAAAAGACAAGTTAAAATCAATATTAAGATTACAAAACCCTTTAAAGCGAGTAATAAGGCTTTATAAGCCATGAGTGACTATAAATGGATTTTTCTTGTCAATCGATCACTTTCAATTCACGTTTCCCAAGGCAAACATTCCATTTTAATTTGTTTTAATGAAAAATGTAAAAAACTTCAACTTTAAATTAATAACGAGATCATAAAACCATTTAAAGAGGGGAATAAGGCTTTCGAAGGCATGAGTGACTGCAAATGGACTTTTCTTGTCAATGGATGGCTTTCGCTTCACGTTTCTCGAGGTAAACATTCAATTACAATCTGTCTTAATGAAAAATGTAAAAAAATACAAGTTAAAATCAATAATAAGATTACAAAACCCTTTAAAGCGAGTAATAAGGCTTTATAAGCCATGGGTGACTATAAATGGACTTTTCTTGTCAATCGATCACTTTCACTTCACGTTTCCCATGGCAAACATTCCACTTTAATCTGTTTTAATGAAAAATTTAAAAAAATTCAACTTTAAATTAATAAGGAGATCATAAAACCATTTAAAGAGGGGAATAAGGCTTTCGAAGGCATGAGTGACTGCAAATGGACTTTTCTTGTCAATGGATGGCTTTCGCTTCATGTTTCCCGAGGTAAACATTCAATTACAATCTGTCTTAATGAAAAATGTAAAGAAATACAAGTCAAAATCAACAATAAGATTATAAAACCCTTTAAGGCGAGTAATAAGGCTTCTGAAGCTACGAGTGACTATAAATGGACTTATTTTGTGAATGGATGGCTTTTGCTTCATGTTTCCCAAGGCAAACGTTTAATTACAATATGTTTTAATGAAAAATGTAAAAAAATTCAACTTTAAATTAATAACGAGATTATAAAACCATTTAAAGAGGGGAATAAGGCTTTCGAAGGCATGAGTGACTGCAAATGGACTTTTCTTGTCAGTGGATGGCTTTCGCTTCACGTTTCTTGAGGTAAACATTCAATTACAATCTGTCTTAATGGAAAATGTAAAGAAATACAAGTTAAAATCAATAATAAGATTACAAAACCCTTTAAAGCGAGTAATAAGGCTTTATAAGCCATGGGTGACTATAAATGGACTTTTCTTGTCAATCGATCACTTTCACTTCATGTTTCCCATGGAAAACATTCCACTTTAATCTGTTTTAATGAAAAATTTAAAAAAAATTCAACTTTAAATTAATAACGAGATTATAAAACCATTTAAAGAGGGGAATAAGGCTTTCGAAGGCATGAGTGACTGCAAATGGACTTTTCTTGACAATGGATGGCTTTCGCTTCACGTTTTCCGAGGTAAACATTCAATTACAATCTGTCTTAATGAAAAATGTAAAAAAATACAACTTAAAATCAATAATAAGATTATAAAACCCTTTAAAGTGAGTAATAAGGCTTTAGATGCCATGAGTGACTATAAATGGACTTTTCTTGTCAGTCGATCACTTTCACTTCACGTTTTCATGAAAAATGTAAAAAAATTCAACTTTAAATTAATAACGAGATTATAAAACCATTTAAAGAGGGGAATAATGCTTTCGAAGGCATGAGTGACTGCAAATGGACTTTTCTTGGCAATGGATGGCTTTCGCTTCTTGTTTCCCGAGGTAAACATTCAATTATAATCTGTCTTAACGAAAAATGTAAAGAAATACAAGTTAAAATCAATAATAAGATTATAAAACCCTTTGAGGCGAGTAATAATGCTTTTGAACCTATGAGTGACTATAAATGAACTTATTTTGTCAATGGATCACTTTCACTTCACGTTTCCTAAGGCAAACATTTAATTACAATATGTTTTAATAAAAAATATAAAAAAATTCAACTTTAAATTAATAACGAGATTATAAAACCATTTATAGAGGGGAATAAGGCTTTCGAAGGCATGAGTGATTGCAAATGGACTTTTCTTGTCAATGGATGGCTTTCGCTTCACGTTTCTGGAGTTAAACTTTCAATTACAATCTGTCTTAATGAAAAATGTAAAAAAAGACAAGTTAAAATCAATATTAAGATTACAAAACCCTTTAAAGCGAGTAATAAGGCTTTATAAGCCATGAGTAACTATAAATGGTTTTTTCTTGTCAATCGATCACTTTCACTTCACGTTTCCCAAGGCAAACAATCCATTTTAATTTGTTTTAATGAAAAATGTAAAAAACTTCAACTTTAAATTAATAACGAGAACATAAAACCATTTAAAGAGGGGAATAAGGCTTTCGAAGGCATGAGTGACTGCAAATGGACTTTTCTTGTCAATGGATGGCTTTCGCTTCACGTTTCCCGAGGTAAACATTCAATTACAATCTGTCTTAATGAAAAATGTAAAAAGATACAACTTAAAATCAATAATAAGATTATAAAACCCTTTAAAGCGAGTAATAAGGCTTTAGAAGCCATGAGTGACTATAAATGGACTTTTCTTGTCAATCGATCGCTTTCACCTAACGTTTCTCAAGGTAAACAGTCAGTTGTAATATGTTTTAATGAAAAATGTAAAAAAATTCAATTTAAAATGAATAACGAGTCATAAAACCATTTAAAGAGAGGAATAAGGCTTTCGAAGGCATGAGTGACTGCAAATGGACTTTTCTAGTCAATGGATGGCTTTCGCTTCAGGTTTCCCGAGGTAAATATTCAATTACAATCTGTCTTAATGAAAAATGCAAAGAAATACAAGTCAAAATCAATAATAAGATTATAAAACTTTTTGAGGCGAGTAATAAGGCTTTTGAAGCTATGAGTGACTATAAATGAAATTATTTTGTCAATGGATGGCTTTCGTGTGAGACCCTATCAAGCTCGATTAAAAGACGGTATTGTATCGAGTGGTACAATTAAGTTAAATCGAGCCTTGAACTAGTTCAAATAGAAATTCTAAGAGGAATTTGAAAATTTTAAAACCAACAGAATGGTTTAGAATAGTGATTTGGAGTTCAAGGTCCAGTTTGGAGTCCATCAGAAAATTGACCGATTAGGGACAAAACGGTCATTTTACCATTTGATGATAAAATGGAGATTTTTAGCCAAGATTTGATCACATTTGACCAAGAATAATTATATGAAATATAATTATGATTATTGGAGTATAAAATGATGTTTAGTAGTGAAAAATTTTGATTCTCGGTATTTATAGAGCACAAGGGCAAAATGGTAATTTTGCCACTAGTGGACTAAACGAAAATTTTTTTTAAACAATTTTTGCCCCATTTAGTTAATATTGATCAATATTAGTGTTATTTTAGGTTGAAAAGTAGAAATAATGAGATTCCGGTACATTTCAGAGTATAAGGGCAAAATCGTAATTTTTTTGTCTCGGGGGCAAATCAGTAAAATTTTCGGCCCAGCACTTGTCAAGACCAAGGGATTTTAATTGTGGTAGGATTGGATAAATACCAGAATATTTGTGGTGGAAAATTAAGAAGAAAAAGTCAAAAAGTTAAAAATTTGGCCAATAAGCATGTGACACATGGCATGCTTGATTATTTTATTATTTTCTATAGAAATCAGCCCATTAAATCCCCAATTCCCTCACCATATTCGGCCTAGACATCCAGCAACCAGAAAAAAAGGAAGAACAAAAGGAAAAACAAGAAAACCTAGGTGGAAATTCAAAGAAAAAGTGAAGAAATCAAGGAAACAAGCTAGGTAAGTTAAAATTTCTTTAATTCTCCTTGATACCTAGCTTACCCATGCTTTTGTTCTTGATTTCCATGGTTGAATATTGAGTTATCATGATGAATTCAATTCTGAAAAATGGGTATGGAAGAGGAATTGTTGTTGGAATAATTTGATTTTAGACTATGTTAGTGTTTAGGGATAGTTAAGCATGGTTATGAACAAAAACACAAAAGAAATATTCAATTTCTCTAGGGTTCCTTGTTGGCTGAACCATGAGGGCTGAATATCAATGGGGTATTGTTTTTATTTCAAGGAAAATGGCATGGAAAATGATGAAGTAAGGTGAAACGGTTATGTAGAAAAAGATTCGATGCTAGTACACCAAATGACCAAATTTTTTTCTATAAGGAATTGTGAGGGTTCTAATGCTGAATTTGGCTTTATTTAAATGTATGTGGTAAATTAAGGTATTAGAGGAGAAATGAATTAATTTGGAGGTGATTTGGACACAATCGCCGATTAATCGGGTGATCGGTCAAATTTAATCGATACCGTGATTAAGCGGTAATCAGACATATTTTTGCATTACATATCAAGCATTAGTAGTTTAAATTAATTTATATCAATTTAGGGACAATATAGTAAATTCCTCGACTTTGTTATTTGTCAAGGTGGTGAGACGTCCGGAAAAGGCAAAGGAATTACGCCTGAGGACTATTAGTCAGAGTTCACCCAGAATCCGAATTTTCAACACCTGTGAGTGGACTGCCTATCAAAATTGTTTTGGGAATATGACTATTTTGAACAAAGTGTTTGAATGATTTTATGAAATTTTTCATGAAAATGAATGCCTTGGGAACAAGCTTTTAAGAAAAGGTTTATGTTATGAAATGTGGTTATTATGGATTTCTATGTGGCTGCATTATGTTGATATACATATATGCTTGAATATAATGTTGTGTAATTATGTTGACTCGGCTATGTGCGAGTAGGGAGTGTGCATAAGCCGAGGATGACCCGGTTATGTGCGAGTAGGGAGTGCGCATAATCCGGTGATGACCCAGCCATGTGCGAGTAGGGAGTGCGCATGAGCTGGTGATGATGATGATGATGAGCTGGTGATGATGATGATGGGTTGATGAGATGATGATGATGGGTATATACGTATATATATATATATACATATGTAAATGTGTGTGATATAGCAAATTGATGGACAATGATTTATGGTTGTAATGTACGTAAAATTTGACACATTATACTTTGAGAATTTTCATGAATGTTAGGTTGATTTTATTAGTTTAGCAGGATGGCTATTGTTGAGTGAGGAAAAATGTTTCTCTTGTTGCTTTGTTTTCACTGCATCGAAATTCATGCTCGCTGTAGCGAAAAACTCTGGGGTTTGGAGGGGTTTTAAATAGGAATGAACTAAATTGCATTGTTTGAAACAAGTGCATCATGATTTTAAATTTTTCCTAATTGTTGCTTGTTCCCTTCCTTGTTCACTCACTGGGTTTATACTCACCATTTTCAAATTCATGTTTTCAGATCACGAGGTAGCCGATAATTAGGACGAGGTGTCCTTGTAGATCTGTGTACATCTTCTGGTAGGTGTCTCGGCATTCGGTAGCTGTATATCCATCCGAGTCACTCCGCTGGAGGTCGAGTATTATTTTGTTATGTATAGATGAACTTAAATGTAAATTTTAAAAGAGTAATGCCAGTACGAGTTGGCAATGTGTATCACTATTTTGACTCAAAGTCATGAAATACGACTTAGTGATAATAAATAGAATCATAAGTAAAATAAATAATAGGCTTGCTTGGATTTAGTGGATTATGTCCATTGGACCCATGCGCCGGTCATGACCCGGAATTTGGGTCGTGACAGTATTGGTATCAGAGCCCTAGGTTTGTCTAGGTCCTAGAACTTCCTTTTTGTTAGTCCAGCGGAGAGTCGGGTCTTTATGTGGGAACTTCAGTTGTAAAGTGTGAACCGCGGCACATTTTACAACCAAATGACCGCATAGATTCCCTATCTTAGAAACCACCTGTTGCTTTAAGTATGATTATAATATGTGTTTAATAACAGGCGTTTGCTTTTGTCTAGGTAAGAATGCCGCCTAAGACACGAGCCGCCTCAAGACGGGCAGGGGAGCAAGATGTTCCCATTGAGATGGCAGATAGACCACGGGCATCCACCCAGAGAGGCCGAGGTAGACGTGGCAGGGTCACTAGGCCGGTGGGGTTGGATACGCCTGTGAGTAGGCAAGAAGAGGGACAGTCCTCAGGTGATGTAGATAGACACCCAGCTAGGGGTATTACTATTGAGGATTTGGCGGCAGGCCTACAGGGAGTTAACCGGGTTGTAGAGATGATGGCGACCCGCATGGAAGATATACAAAGGGTAGTAGAGGGGAGACCTACAGTACAAGAATCCCCTAGCTCCCAAGGACAGGCCGATCACCAACATCATGAGGAGGAGAGGGGACATCTAGATATTTCTCTTCCTGACTTTCTCAAGCTTAAGCCTCCAACATTTTCAGGGTCTGATGCATCGGAGAAACCCCAGGTTTTCTTGGATAAGATGGAGAAAATTTGTAAAGCCTTGGGATGTTCTAGTGTTCGGTCAGTTGAGCTAGCCGCCTTCCAATTAGAGGATGTGGCGCAGGAATGGTATAGCTCTTTATGTAGAGGCAGACCGACTAATGCAACACCGTTGGCTTGGAGTGAGTTCAGTGTAGCCTTCTTAGATCGATTCTTACCACTCAGTGTGCGTAATGCTAGAGCTAGAGAGTTTGAGACTTTGGTACAGACTTCAAGCATGACGGTGTCTGAGTATGACATCAAGTTCACGCAGCTAGCTCGTTATGCGCCCTATCTCGTTTCTACTGAGGAGATGAAGATTCAGAGATTTGTGGATGGGTTAGTGGAGCCATTATTTAGGGCTGTGGCATCCCGAGATTTCACTACCTATTCTGCAGCAGTGGATCGTGCTCAACGCATCGAGATGAGGACCAATGAGAGTAGGGCTGCGAGAGATATAGCAAAAAGGGGCAAGACAGAGGGTTATCAGGGCCGTAGAGATTTCAGCAGTGGTGGTTCATCTTCTAACCGTCAGGGTCCACAGAGGGACTCACGGTTACCGCAGCAGGGGAGTGACGCACCTGGTGCTAATATTAGGGTGGGACAGAGAACCTTCAATTCTAGGAGGCAGCAAGATTCTAGACAGAGTAGTCAAGTCATTCGCTCTTGTGATACTTGTGGGAGACGACATAGTGGACGGTGCTTCCTTACTACAAAAACTTGTTATGGGTGCGGTCAACCTGGGCATATTAGGAGGGATTGTCCGATGGCACATCAATCACCAGATTTTGCTCGTGGTTCCACTCAGCCAGCTTCATCTGCTCCGTCAGTTGCTGTCTCGTCTGGCCGGGAGGTTAGTGGATCGAGAGGTAGAGGTGCGGGTACTTCCTCTCAAGGCAGACCATCTGGGTCCGGACATCAAAGTTCTATTGGTAGAGGCCAAGCGAGGGTGTTTGCTTTAACACAGCAGGAGGCTCAAACATCCAATGCCGTGGTCTCAGGTATTCTCTCCGTTTGTAATATGAATGCTCGAGTACTATTTGATCCTGGTGCTACCCATTCTTTTATCTCTCCATGTTTTGCATCTCGGTTGGGTAGAGGTCGTGTTAGGAGAGAGGAACAATTAGTGGTGTCTACTCCTTTAAAGGAGATATTTGTGGCCGAGTGGGAATATGAGTCTTGTGTAGTGCGAGTCAAGGATAAAGACACTTCGGTGAATCTAGTGGTGCTAGACACCTTAGACTTTGATGTAATCTTGGGGATGAATTGGTTATCACCCTGTCATGCTAGTGTGGACTGCTATCATAAATTGGTTAGATTTGATTTCCCCGGTGAACCATCATTTAGTATTCAAGGGGATAGGAGTAATGCTCCAACCAATTTGATATCGGTCATATCTGCCAGAAGATTATTACGACAGGGTTGTATAGGTTACTTGGCTGTTGTAAAGGATAGTCAGGCAAAGATTGGAGATGTAACTCAAGTGTCGGTGGTGAAGGAGTTCGTGGATGTATTTCCTGAAGAGCTACCAGGTTTGCCTCCTGAACGGGAGGTTGAGTTTTGCATAGATTTGATTCCCGACACTAGACCTATATCCATACCCCCATATAGAATGGCACCTGCAGAGCTTAAAGAGCTTAAGGATCAGTTGGAGGATTTGTTGGATAAAGGTTTCATACGACCTAGTGTATCCCCATGGGGAGCACCAGTGTTATTTGTGAAGAAGAAAGATGGGTCACTTAGGCTGTGCATTGATTATCGACAGCTTAATAAAGTGACGGTGAAGAATAAATATCCTCTCCCAAGGATAGATGATTTATTTGATCAACTACAAGGAGCACAATGTTTTTCTAAGATAGATCTGCGATCTGGGTACCATCAGTTGAGAATCCGGAACGAAGATATACCCAAGACCGCATTTCGAACAAGATATGGGCACTATGAGTTCTTAGTGATGTCATTTGGGCTCACGAATGCTCCTGCAGCCTTTATGGATTTGATGAACCGAGTGTTCAAACCTTATTTGGATAAGTTTGTAGTGGTGTTTATTGATGATATTTTGATATATTCAAAGAGTCGAGAGGAGCATGAGCAGCATCTTAAGATAGTGCTCCAAATTTTGAGAGAACATCGATTGTATGCTAAGTTCTCCAAGTGTGAGTTTTGGCTCGAAAGTGTTGCATTCTTGGGGCATGTGGTATCTAAGGAGGGGATACGAGTTGATACAAAGAAAATTGAAGCAGTGGAAAAATGGCCAAGGCCAACATCAGTTACGGAGATTAGAAGCTTTGTGGGTTTAGCTGGCTATTATCGTCGCTTTGTGAAAGACTTCTCCAAAATAGTTGCCCCTTTGACTAAGCTGACACGTAAAGATACAAAATTTGAGTGGTCTGATGCTTGTGAGAATAGTTTTGAGAAGCTTAAGGCATGTCTCACCACAGCTCCAGTGTTAAGCCTGCCGCAAGGCACAGGGGGTTACACGGTGTTTTGTGATGCATCGGGGGTTGGTTTAGGATGTGTATTGATGCAACATGGGAAGGTGATTGCGTATGCATCTAGGCAACTTAAAAGGCATGAGCAGAATTACCCCATACACGATTTGGAAATGGCAGCAATCGTGTTTGCCTTAAAGATTTGGAGACATTACTTGTATGGTGAGACTTGCGAGATATACACGGACCACAAAAGTCTGAAGTATATATTTCAGCAGAGGGATCTTAACTTACGGCAACGTAGATGGATGGAGTTGCTAAAGGATTATGATTGTACTATTCTTTATCATCCCGGTAAGGCCAATGTAGTGGCGGATGCCTTGAGTCGAAAATCAATGGGAAGCTTGGCACATATTTCCATTGGTAGGAGATCTTTGGTTAGAGAGATCCATAGTTTGGGAGACATAGGTGTGCGTTTGGAAGTTGCGGAGACAAATGCTTTGTTAGCACACTTTAGAGTGAGGCCTATTTTAATGGACAGGATTAAAGAAGCACAAAGTAAAGATGAATTTGTGATTAAGGCCTTAGAGGATCCTCAGGGTAGGAAAGGAAAAATGTTTACTAAAGGCACAGATGGAGTGTTGAGGTATGGAACCAGACTTTATGTGCCTGATGGTGACGGGTTGAGGAGAGAAATATTAGAGGAAGCTCACATGGCAGCTTATGTGGTACATCCAGGGGCTACAAAAATGTATCAAGATTTGAAAGAGGTGTATTGGTGGGAAGGACTTAAGAGAGATGTAGCTGAGTTTGTCTCCAAGTGCCTAGTTTGTCAGCAGGTTAAGGCCGAGCATCAAAAGCCTGCAGGGCTACTACAGCCATTACCAGTACCCGAGTGGAAGTGGGAACATATTGCTATGGACTTTGTAACGGGTTTGCCTCGAACCAGTGGGGGATATGATTCAATTTGGATAGTAGTGGACCGGTTAACAAAGTCAGCTCATTTTCTTCCGGTTAAGACTACTTATGGGGCTGCCCAATATGCTCGAGTTTATGTGGATGAGATAGTGCGACTACATGGTATTCCCATTTCTATAGTATCTGACAGAGGAGCTCAGTTTACTAGTAGGTTTTGGGGAAAGTTGCAAGAAGCATTGGGCACTAAGTTGGATTTCAGCACAGCTTTCCACCCTCAGACTGATGGACAATCTGAACGGACCATACAGACATTGGAGGATATGTTGAGGGCTTGTGTGATAGACCTTGGTGTCAGGTGGGAACAATATTTACCCTTAGTGGAATTTGCCTACAACAACAGTTTCCAAACTAGCATCCAAATGGCACCATTTGAGGCCTTATATGGACGAAGATGTAGGTCACCCATTGGATGGCTAGAGGTGGGAGAAAGGAAACTTTTGGGGCCTGAATTGGTGCAGGATGCAACCGAGAAAATACACATGATCCGTCAAAGGATGTTAACAGCACAAAGTAGACAGAAATCATATGCTGATAACCGACGGAGAGACTTGGAGTTCCAAGTAGGAGATCATGTATTTTTGAAAGTTTCGCCAACTAAAGGGATAATGAGGTTTGGCAAGAAAGGGAAGTTAAGTCCTCGGTATATAGGGCCATTCGAGATCTTAGAAAAGGTTGGAGCGGTGGCTTATCGTTTGGCATTACCACCAGACCTCTCTAATATTCATCCCGTGTTTCATGTATCCATGCTTAGGAAGTACAACCCAGATCCATCACATGTAATACGGTATGAAACAATTCAGTTGCAAGATGATCTAACCTATGAGGAACAACCGGTAGCTATCCTTGATAGGCAAGTTAAAAAGCTCCGTTCAAAGGATGTAGCCTCAGTGAAAGTGTTGTGGCGGAATCACACTAGCGAGGAGGTAACGTGGGAAGCTGAGGATGAGATGCGGACAAAGCATCCACACCTCTTCGATATGTAAAGGTAAGCCACTCTACATTGAATTTAAATTCGGGGACCGAATTTTTATTAGTGGGGGAGAATGTGAGACCCTATCAAGCTCGATTAAAAGACGGTATTGTATCGAGTGGTACAATTAAGTTAAATCGAGCCTTGAACTAGTTCAAATAGAAATTCTAAGAGGAATTTGAAAATTTTAAAACCAACAGAATGGTTTAGAATAGTGATTTGGAGTTCAAGGTCCAGTTTGGAGTCCATCAGAAAATTGACCGATTAGGGACAAAACGGTCATTTTACCATTTGATGATAAAATGGAGATTTTTAGCCAAGATTTGATCACATTTGACCAAGAATAATTATATGAAATATAATTATGATTATTGGAGTATAAAATGATGTTTAGTAGTGAAAAATTTTGATTCTCGGTATTTATAGAGCACAAGGGCAAAATGGTAATTTTGCCACTAGTGGACTAAACGAAAATTTTTTTTAAACAATTTTTGCCCCATTTAGTTAATATTGATCAATATTAGTGTTATTTTAGGTTGAAAAGTAGAAATAATGAGATTCCGGTACATTTCAGAGTATAAGGGCAAAATCGTAATTTTTTTGTCTCGGGGGCAAATCAGTAAAATTTTCGGCCCAGCACTTGTCAAGACCAAGGGATTTTAATTGTGGTAGGATTGGATAAATACCAGAATATTTGTGGTGGAAAATTAAGAAGAAAAAGTCAAAAAGTTAAAAATTTGGCCAATAAGCATGTGACACATGGCATGCTTGATTATTTTATTATTTTCTATAGAAATCAGCCCATTAAATCCCCAATTCCCTCACCATATTCGGCCTAGACATCCAGCAACCAGAAAAAAGGAAGAACAAAAGGAAAAACAAGAAAACCTAGGTGGAAATTCAAAGAAAAAGTGAAGAAATCAAGGAAACAAGCTAGGTAAGTTAAAATTTCTTTAATTCTCCTTGATACCTAGCTTACCCATGCTTTTGTTCTTGATTTCCATGGTTGAATATTGAGTTATCATGATGAATTCAATTCTGAAAAATGGGTATGGAAGAGGAATTGTTGTTGGAATAATTTGATTTTAGACTATGTTAGTGTTTAGGGATAGTTAAGCATGGTTATGAACAAAAACACAAAAGAAATATTCAATTTCTCTAGGGTTCCTTGTTGGCTGAACCATGAGGGCTGAATATCAATGGGGTATTGTTTTTATTTCAAGGAAAATGGCATGGAAAATGATGAAGTAAGGCGAAACGGTTATGTAGAAAAAGATTCGATGCTAGTACACCAAATGACCAAATTTTTTTCTATAAGGAATTGTGAGGGTTCTAATGCTGAATTTGGCTTTATTTAAATGTATGTGGTAAATTAAGGTATTAGAGGAGAAATGAATTAATTTGGAGGTGATTTGGACACAATCGCCGATTAATCGGGTGATCGGTCAAATTTAATCGATACCGTGATTAAGCGGTAATCAGACATATTTTTGCATTACATATCAAGCATTAGTAGTTTAAATTAATTTATATCAATTTAGGGACAATATAGTAAATTCCTCGACTTTGTTATTTGTCAAGGTGGTGAGACGTCCGGAAAAGGCAAAGGAATTACGCCTGAGGACTATTAGTCAGAGTTCACCCAGAATCCGAATTTTCAACACCTGTGAGTGGACTGCCTATCAAAATTGTTTTGGGAATATGACTATTTTGAACAAAGTGTTTGAATGATTTTATGAAATTTTTCATGAAAATGAATGCCTTGGGAACAAGCTTTTAAGAAAAGGTTTATGTTATGAAATGTGGTTATTATGGATTTCTATGTGGCTGCATTATGTTGATATACATATATGCTTGAATATAATGTTGTGTAATTATGTTGACTCGGCTATGTGCGAGTAGGGAGTGTGCATAAGCCGAGGATGACCCGGTTATGTGCGAGTAGGGAGTGCGCATAATCCGGTGATGACCCAGCCATGTGCGAGTAGGGAGTGCGCATGAGCTGGTGATGATGATGATGATGAGCTGGTGATGATGATGATGGGTTGATGAGATGATGATGATGGGTATATACGTATATATATATATATACATATGTAAATGTGTGTGATATAGCAAATTGATGGACAATGATTTATGGTTGTAATGTACGTAAAATTTGACACATTATACTTTGAGAATTTTCATGAATGTTAGGTTGATTTTATTAGTTTAGCAGGATGGCTATTGTTGAGTGAGGAAAAATGTTTCTCTTGTTGCTTTGTTTTCACTGCATCGAAATTCATGCTCGCTGTAGCGAAAAACTCTGGGGTTTGGAGGGGTTTTAAATAGGAATGAACTAAATTGCATTGTTTGAAACAAGTGCATCATGATTTTAAATTTTTCCTAATTGTTGCTTGTTCCCTTCCTTGTTCACTCACTGGGTTTATACTCACCATTTTCAAATTCATGTTTTCAGATCACGAGGTAGCCGATAATTAGGACGAGGTGTCCTTGTAGATCTGTGTACATCTTCTGGTAGGTGTCTCGGCATTCGGTAGCTGTATATCCATCCGAGTCACTCCGCTGGAGGTCGAGTATTATTTTGTTATGTATAGATGAACTTAAATGTAAATTTTAAAAGAGTAATGCCAGTACGAGTTGGCAATGTGTATCACTATTTTGACTCAAAGTCATGAAATACGACTTAGTGATAATAAATAGAATCATAAGTAAAATAAATAATAGGCTTGCTTGGATTTAGTGGATTATGTCCATTGGACCCATGCGCCGGTCATGACCCGGAATTTGGGTCGTGACATTTCGCTTCATGTTTCCCAAGGCAAACATTTAATTACAATATGTTTTCATGAAAAATGTAAAAAAATTCAACTTTAAATTAATAACGAGATTATAAAACCATTTAAAGAGGGGAATAAGGCTTTCGAAGGCATGAGTGACTGCAAATGGACTTTTCTTGACAATGGATGGCTTTTACTTCACGTTTCCCGAGGTAAACATTCAATTAAAACCTGTCTTAATGAACAATGAAAAAAAATACAACTTAAAATCAATAATAAGATTATAAAACCCTTTAAAACGAGTAATAAGGCTTTTGAAACCATGAGTGACTATAAATAGACTTTTCTTGTCAATCGATCACTTTCACCTCACATTTCTCAAGGTAAACAGTCAATTTTAATCTATTTTAATGAAAAATGTATAAAAATTCAATTTTAAAATGAATAACGAGATCATAAAACCATTTCAATAGGGGAATAAGGCTTTCGAAGGCATGAGTGACTGCAAATGGACTTTTCTAGTCAATGGATGGCTTTCGCTTCACGTTTCCCGAGGTAAACATTCAATTACAATCTGTCTTAATGAAAAATATAAAAAAAATACAGCTTAAAATCAATAATAAGATTATAAAACGCTTTAAGGCGAGTAATAAGTCTTTTGAAGCCATGAGTGACTATAAATGAACTTATTTTGTCAATGGATGGCTTTCGCTTCATGTTTCCCAAGGCAAACATTTAATTACAATATGTTTTAATGAAAAATGTAAAAAAATTCAACTTTAAATTAATAACGAGATTATAAAACCATTTAAAGAGGGGAATAAGGCTTTCGAAGGCATGAGTGACTGCAAATGGACTTTTCTTGTCAATGGATTGCTTTTGCTTCACGTCTCCCGAGGTAAACATTCAATTACAATCTGTCTTAATGAAAAATGTAAAAAAATACAACTTAAAATCAATAATAAGATTATAAAACCCTTTAAGGCGAGTAATAAGGCTTTTGAAGCCATGAGTGACTATAAATGAACTTATTTTGTCAATGGATGGCTTTCGCTTCATGTTTCCCAAGGCAAACATTTAATTACAATATGTTTTAATAAAAAATGTAAAAAAATTCAACTTTAAATTAATAACGAGATTATAAAACCATTTAAAGAGGGGAATAAGGCTTTCGAAGGCATGAGTGGCTGCAAATGGACTTTTCTTGTCAATGGATGGCTTTCACTTCACGTTTCCCGAGGTAAACATTCAATTAAAATCTGTCTTAATGAAAAATGTAAAAAATTACAGCTTAAAATCAATAATAAGATTATAAAACCCTTTAAAACGAGTAATAAGGCTTTTGAAGCCATGAGTGACTATAAATGGACTTTTCTTGTCAATCGATCGCTTTCACCTCACATTTCTCAAGGTAAAGAGTCAATTTTAATCTGTTTTGATGAAAAATGTAAAATAATTCAATTTAAAATGAATAACGAGATCATAAAACCATTTAAAGAAGGGAATAAGGCTTTCGAAGGCATGAGTGACTGCAAATGGACTTTGCTTGTCAATGGATTGCTTTCGCTTCACGTCTCCCGAGGTAAATATTCAATTACAATCTGACTTAATGAAAAATATAAAAAAAAACAACTTAAAATCAATAATAAGATTATAAAACCCTTTAAGGCGAGTAATAAGGCTTTTAAAGCCATGAGTGACTATAAATGAACTTATTTGTGAATGGATGGCTTTCGCTTCATGTTTCCCAAGGCAAACATTTAATTACAATATGTTTCATTGAAAAATGTAAAAAAATTCAACTTTAAATTAATAACGAGATTATAAAACCATTTAAAGAGGGGAATAAGGCTTTCGAAGGCATGAGTGACTGCAAATGGACTTTTCTTGACAATGGATGGCTTTCGCTTCACGTTTTCTGAGGTAAACATTCAATTACAATCTGTCTTAACGAATAATATAAAAAAATACAACTTAAAATCAATAATAAGATTATAAAACCCTTTAAAGCGAGTAATAAGGCTTTAGATGCCATCAGTGACTATAAATGGACTTTTCTTGCCAATCGATCACTTTCACTTCACGTTTCCCGAGGAAACATTTAATTAAAATATGTTTCAATGAAAAATGTTAAAAAATTCAACTTTAAATTAATAACGAGATTATAAAACCATTTAAAGAGGGGAATAAGGCTTTCGAAAGCATGAGTGACTGCAAATGGACTTTTCTTGACAATGGATGGCTTTCGCTTCATGTTTTTCGAGGTAAATATTCAATTACAAACTGTCTTCATGAAAAATGTAAAAGAATACAACTTAAAATCAATAATAAGATTAGAAAACCCTTTAAAGCGAGTAATAAGGCTTTAGATGCCATGAGTGACTATAAATGGACTTTTCTTGTCAATCGATCACTTTCACTTCACGTTTCCCAAGGCAAACATTTTATTATAATATGTTTTAATGAAAAATGTTAAAAAATTCAACTTTAAATTAATAACGAGATTATAAAACCATTTAAAGAGGGGAATAAGGCTTTCGAAGGCATGAGTGACTGCAAATGGACTTTTCTTGACAATGGATGGCTTTCGCTTCACGTTTCCCGAGGTAAACATACAATTACAATCAGTCTTAATGAAAAATGTAAAAAAATACAACTTAAAATCAATAATTAGATTAGAAAACCCTTTAAAGTGAGTAATAAGGCTTTAGATGCCATGAGTGACTATAAATGGACTTTTCTTGTCAGTCGATCACTTTCACTTCACGTTTCCCGAGGCAAACATTTTATTACAATATGTTTTAATGAAAAATGTTAAAAAATTCAACTTTAAATTAATAACGAGATTATAAAACCATTTAAAGAGGGGAATAAGGCTTTCGAAGGCATGAGTGACTGGAAATAGACTTTTCTTGGCAATGGATGGCTTTCGCTTCTTGTTTCCCGAGGTAAACATTCAATTATAATCTGTCTTAACGAAAAATGTAAAGAAATACAAGTTAAAATCAATAATAAGATTATAAAACCCTTTGAGGCGAGTAATAATGCTTTTGAACCTATGAGTGACTATAAATGAACTTATTTTGTCAATGGATCACTTTCACTTCACGTTTCCAAAGGCAAACATTTAATTACAATATGTTTTAATAAAAAATATAAAAAAATTCAACTTCAAATTCATAACGAGATTATAAAACCATTTATAGAGGGGAATAAGGCTTTCGAAGGCATGAGTGATTGCAAATGCGCTTTTCTTGTTACTGGATGGCTTTCACTTCACGTTTCTCGAGTTAAACATTCAATTACAATCTGTCTTAATGAAAAATGTAAAAAAAGACAAGTTAAAATCAATATTAAGATTACAAAACCCTTTAAAGCGAGTAATAAGGCTTTATAAGCCATGAGTGACTATAAATGGATTTTTCTTGTCAATCGATCACTTTCAATTCACGTTTCCCAAGGCAAACATTCCATTTTAATTTGTTTTAATGAAAAATGTAAAAAACTTCAACTTTAAATTAATAACGAGATCATAAAACCATTTAAAGAGGGGAATAAGGCTTTCGAAGGCATGAGTGACTGCAAATGGACTTTTCTTGTCAATGGATGGCTTCCGCTTCACGTTTCTCGAGGTAAACATTCAATTACAATCTGTCTTAATGAAAAATGTAAAAAAATACAAGTTAAAATCAATAATAAGATTACAAAACCCTTTAAAGCGAGTAATAAGGCTTTATAAGCCATGGGTGACTATAAATGGACTTTTCTTGTCAATCGATCACTTTCACTTCACGTTTCCCATGGCAAACATTCCACTTTAATCTGTTTTAATGAAAAATTTAAAAAAATTCAACTTTAAATTAATAAGGAGATCATAAAACCATTTAAAGAGGGGAATAAGGCTTTCGAAGGCATGAGTGACTGCAAATGGACTTTTCTTGTCAATGGATGGCTTTCGCTTCATGTTTCCCGAGGTAAACATTCAATTACAATCTGTCTTAATGAAAAATGTAAAGAAATACAAGTCAAAATCAACAATAAGATTATAAAACCCTTTAAGGCGAGTAATAAGGCTTCTGAAGCTACGAGTGACTATAAATGGACTTATTTTGTGAATGGATGGCTTTTGCTTCATGTTTCCCAAGGCAAACGTTTAATTACAATATGTTTTAATGAAAAATGTAAAAAAATTCAACTTTAAATTAATAACGAGATTATAAAACCATTTAAAGAGGGGAATAAGGCTTTCGAAGGCATGAGTGACTGCAAATGGACTTTTCTTGTCAGTGGATGGCTTTCGCTTCACGTTTCTTGAGGTAAACATTCAATTACAATCTGTCTTAATGAAAAATGTAAAGAAATACAAGTTAAAATCAATAATAAGATTACAAAACCCTTTAAAGCGAGTAATAAGGCTTTATAAGCCATGGGTGACTATAAATGGACTTTTCTTGTCAATCGATCACTTTCACTTCATGTTTCCCATGGAAAACATTCCACTTTAATCTGTTTTAATGAAAAATTTAAAAAAAATTCAACTTTAAATTAATAACGAGATCATAAAATCATTTAAAGAGGGGAATAAGGCTTACGAAGGCATGAGTGACTGCAAATGGACTTTTTTTGTCAATGGATGGCTTTCGCTTCATGTTTCCCAAGGTAAACATTCAATTACAATCTGTCTTAATGAAAAATGTAAAGAAATACAAGTTAAAATCAATAATAAGATTATAAAACCCTTTGAGGCGAGTAATAAGGCTATTGAAGCTATGAGTGACTATAAATGAACTTATTTTGTAAATGGATGGCTTTCGCTTTATGTTTCCCAAGGCAAACATTTAATTACAATATGTTTTAATGAAAAATGTAAAAAAATTCAACTTTAAATTAATAACGAGATTATAAAACCATTTAAAGAGGGGAATAAGGCTTTCGAAGGCATGAGTGACTGCAAATGGACTTTTCTTGTCAATGGATGGCTTTCGCTTCACGTTTCTCGAGGCAAACATTCAATTACAATCTGTCTTAATGAAAAATGTAAAAAAATACAAACTAAAATCAATAATAAGATTACAAAACCCTTTAAAGCGAGTAATAAGGCTTTATAAGCCATGAGTGACTATAAATGGACTTTTCTTGTCAATCGATCACTTTCACATCACGTTTCCCAAGGCAAACATTCCACTTTAATCTGTTTTAATGAAAAATATAAAAAAATTCAACTTTAAATTAATAACGAGATCATAAAACCATTTAAGTAGGGGAATAAGGCTTTCGAAGGCATGAGTGACTGCAAATGGACTTTTCTTGTCAATGGATGGCTTTCGCTTCACGTTTCTCGAGGTAAACATTCAATTACAATCTGTCTTAATGAAAAATGTAAAAAAGTACAACTTAAAAATAAATAATAAGATTATAAAACCCTTTAAAGCGAGTAATAAGGCTTTATAAGCCATGAGTGACTATAAATGGACTTTTCTTGCCAATCGATCGCTTTCACCTCACGTTTCTCAAGGTAAACAGTCAATTTTATTCTGTTTTAATGAAAAATGTAAAAAAATTCAATTTAAAACCATTTAAAGAGGGGAATAAGGCTTTCGAAGGCATGAGTGATGGCAAATGGACTTTTCTTGTCAATGGATGGCTTTCGCTTCATGTTTCCTGAGGTAAACATTCAATTACAATCTGTCTTAATGAAAAATGTAAAGAAATACAAGTTAAAATCAATAATAAGATTATAAAACCCTTTGAGGCGAGTAATAAGGCTTTTGAAGCTATGAGTGACTATAAATGAACTTATTTTGTCAATGGATGGCTTTCGCTTCATGTTTCCCAAGGAAAAAATTTAATTACAATATGTTTTAATGAAAAATGTAAAAAAATTCAACTTTAAATTAATAACGAGATTATAAAACCATGTAAAGAGGGGAATAAGGCTTTCGAAGGCATGAGTGACTGCAAATGGAGTTTTCTTGTCAATGGATGGCTTTCGCTTCACGTTTCTTGAGGTAAACATTCAATTACAATCTGTCTTAATGAAAAATGTAAAAAAATACAACTTAAAATCAATAATAAGATTACAAAACCCTTTAAAGCGAGTAATAAGGCTTTATAAGCCATGAGTGACTATAAATGGACTTTTCTTGTCAATCGATCACTTTCACTTCACGTTTCCCAAGGCAAACATTCCACTTTAATCTGTTTTAATGAAAAATGTAAAAAAATTCAACTTTAAATTAATAACGAGATCATAAAACCATTTAAAGAGGGGAATAAGGCTTTCGAAGGTATTAGTGACTGCAAATGGACTTTTTTTGTCAATGGATGGCTTTCGCTTCATGTTTCCCAAGGTAAACATTCAATTACAATCTGTCTTAATGAAAAATGTAAAGAAATACAAGTTAAAATCAATAATAAGATTATAAAACCCTTTGAGGCGAGTAATAAGGCTATTGAAGCTATGAGTGACTATAAATGAACTCATTTTGTAAATGGATGGCTTTCGCTTCATGTTTCCCAAGGCAAACATTTAATTACAATATGTTTTAATGAAAAATGTAAAAAAATTCAACTTTAAATTAATAACGAGATTATAAAACCATTTAAAGAGGGGAATAAGGCTTTCGAAGGCATGAGTGACTGCAAATGGACTTTTCTTGTCAATGGATGGCTTTCGCTTCACGTTTCTCGAGGTAAACATTCAATTACAATCTGTCTTAATGAAAAATGTAAAAAAATACAAACTAAAATCAATAATAAGATTACAAAACCCTTTAAAGCGAGTAATAAGGCTTTATAAGCCATGAGTGACTATAAATGGACTTTTCTTGTCAATCGATCACTTTCACATCACGTTTCCCAAGGCAAACATTCCACTTTAATCTGTTTTAATGAAAAATGTAAAAAAATTCAACTTTAAATTAATAACGAGATCATAAAACCATTTAAGTAGGGGAATAAGGCTTTCGAAGGCATGAGTGACTGCAAATGGACTTTTCTTGTCAATGGATGGCTTTCGCTTCACGTTTCTCGAGGTAAACATTCAATTACAATCTGTCTTAATGAAAAATGTAAAAAAATACAACTTAAAAATAAATAATAAGATTATAAAACCCTTTAAAGCGAGTAATAAGGCTTTATAAGCCATGAGTGACTATAAATGGACTTTTCTTGCCAATCGATCGCTTTCACCTCACGTTTCTCAAGGTAAACAGTCAATTTTATTTTGTTTTAATGAAAAATGTAAAAAAATTCAATTTAAAACCATTTAAAGAGGGGAATAAGGCTTTCGAAGGCATGAGTGATGGCAAATGGACTTTTCTTGTTAATGGATGGCTTTCGCTTCATGTTTCCCGAGGTAAACATTCAATTACAATCTGTCTTAATGAAAAATGTAAAGAAATACAAGTTAAAATCAATAATAAGATTATAAAACCCTTTGAGGCGAGTAATAAGGCTTTTGAAGCTATGAGTGACTATAAATGAACTTATTTTGTCAATGGATGGCTTTCGCTTCATGTTTCCCAAGGAAAAAATTTAATTACAATATGTTTTAATGAAAAATGTAAAAAAATTCAACTTTAAATTAATAACGAGATTATAAAACCATGTAAAGAGGGGAATAAGGCTTTCGAAGGCATGAGTGACTGCAAATGGAGTTTTCTTGTCAATGGATGGCTTTCGCTTCACGTTTCTCGAGGTAAACATTCAATTACAATCTGTCTTAATGAAAAATGTAAAAAAATACAACTTAAAATCAATAATAAGATTACAAAACCCTTTAAAGCGAGTAATAAGGCTTTATAAGCCATGAGTGACTATAAATGGACTTTTCTTGTCAATCAATCACTTTCACTTCACGTTTCCCAAGGCAAACATTCCACTTTAATCTGTTTTAATGAAAAATGTAAAAAAATTCAACTTTAAATTAATAACGAGATCATAAAACCATTTAAAGAGGGGAATAAGGCTTTCGAAGGTATTAGTGACTGCAAATGGACTTTTTTTGTCAATGGATGGCTTTCGCTTCATGTTTCCCAAGGTAAACATTCAATTACAATCTGTCTTAATGAAAAATGTAAAGAAATACAAGTTAAAATCAATAATAAGATTATAAAACCCTTTGAGGCGAGTAATAAGGCTATTGAAGCTATGAGTGACTATAAATGAACTTATTTTGTAAATGGATGGCTTTCGCTTCATGTTTCCCAAGGCAAACATTTAATTACAATATGTTTTAATGAAAAATGTAAAAAAATTCAACTTTAAATTAATAACGAGATTATAAAACCATTTAAAGAGGGGAATAAGGCTTTCGAAGGCATGAGTGACTGCAAATGGACTTTTCTTGTCAATGGATGGCTTTCGCTTCACGTTTCTCGAGGTAAACATTCAATTACAATCTGTCTTAATGAAAAATGTAAAAAAATACAAACTAAAATCAATAATAAGATTACAAAACCCTTTAAAGCGAGTAATAAGGCTTTATAAGCCATGAGTGACTATAAATGGACTTTTCTTGTCAATCGATCACTTTCACATCACGTTTCCCAAGGCAAACATTCCACTTTAATCTGTTTTAATGAAAAATGTAAAAAAATTCAACTTTAAATTAATAACGGGATCATAAAACCATTTAAGTAGGGGAATAAGGCTTTCGAAGGCATGAGTGACTGCAAATGGACTTTTCTTGTCAATGGATGGCTTTCGCTTCACGTTTCTCGAGGTAAACATTCAATTACAATCTGTCTTAATGAAAAATGTAAAAAAATACAACTTAAAAATAAATAATAAGATTATAAAACCCTTTAAAGCGAGTAATAAGGCTTTATAAGCCATGAGTGACTATAAATGGACTTTTCTTGCCAATCGATCGCTTTCACCTCACGTTTCTCAAGGTAAACAGTCAATTTTATTTTGTTTTAATGAAAAATGTAAAAAAATTCAATTTAAAACCATTTAAAGAGGGGAATAAGGCTTTCGAAGGCATGAGTGATGGCAAATGGACTTTTCTTGTCAATGGATGGCTTTCGCTTCATGTTTCCCGAGGTAAACATTCAATTACAATCTGTCTTAATGAAAAATGTAAAGAAATACAAGTTAAAATCAATAATAAGATTATAAAACCCTTTGAGGCGAGTAATAAGGCTTTTGAAGGTATGAGTGACTATAAATGAACTTATTTTGTCAATGGATGGCTTTCGCTTCATGTTTCCCAAGGAAAAAATTTAATTACAATATGTTTTAATGAAAAATGTAAAAAAATTCAACTTTAAATTAATAACGAGATTATAAAACCATGTAAAGAGGGGAATAAGGCTTTCGAAGGCATGAGTGACTGCAAATGGAGTTTTCTTGTCAATGGATGGCTTTCGCTTCACGTTTCTCGAGGTAAACATTCAATTACAATCTGTCTTAATGAAAAATGTAAAAAAATACAACTTAAAATCAATAATAAGATTACAAAACCCTTTAAAGCGAGTAATAAGGCTTTATAAGCCATGAGTGACTATAAATGGACTTTTCTTGTCAATCAATCACTTTCACTTCACGTTTCCCAAGGCAAACATTCCACTTTAATCTGTTTTAATGAAAAATGTAAAAAAATTCAACTTTAAATTAATAACGAGATCATAAAACCATTTAAAGAGGGGAATAAGGCTTTCGAAGGTATGAGTGACTGTAAATGGACTTTTCTTGTCAATGGATGGCTTTCACTTCACGTTTTCCGAGGTAAACATTCAATTACAATCTGTCTTAATGAAAAATGTAAAGAAATACAAGTCAAAATCAATAATAAGATTATAAAACCCTTTAAAGCGAGTAATAAGGCTTTAGAAGTCGTGAGTGACTATAAATGGACTTTTCTTGTCAATCGATTGCTATCACCTCACGTTTCTCAAGGTCAACAGTCAATTTTAATCTGTTTTAATGAAAAATGTAAAAAAAATCAATTTAAAACGAATAACGAGATCATAAAACCATTTAAAGAGGGGAATAAGGCTTTCGAAGGCATGAGTGACGGCAAATGGACTTTTCTTGTCAATGGATGGCTTTCGCTTCATGTTTCCCAAGGTAAACATTCAATTACAATCTGTTTTAATGAAAAATGTAAAGAAATACAAGTTAAAATCAATAATAAGATTATAAAACCCTTTGAGACGAGTAATAATGCTTTGGAAGCTATGAGTGACTATAAATGAACTTATTTTTTCAATGGATGGCTTTCGCTTCATGTTTCCCAAGGCAAACATTTAATTACAATATGTTTTAATGAAAAATGTAAAAAAATTCAACTTTAAATTAATAACGAGATTATAAAACCATTTAAATGGGGGAATAAGGCTTTCGAAAGCATGAGTGACTACAAATGGACTTTTCTTGTCAATGGATGGCTTTCGCTTCACGTTTCTCGAGGTAAACATTCAATTACAATCTGTCTTAATGAAAAATGTAAAAAAATACAAGTTAAAATCAATAATAAGATTACAAAACCCTTTAAAGCGAGTAATAAGGCTTTATAAGCCATTTGTAACTATAAATGGACTTTTCTTGTCAATCGATCACTTTCACTTCACATTTCCCAAGGCAAACATTCCACTTTAATCTGTTTGAAGGAAAAATTTAAAAAAATTCAACTTTCAATTAATAACGAGATCATAAAACCGTTTAAGGAGGGGATTAAGGCTTTCGAAGGCATAAGTGACTGCAAATTGACTTTTCTTGTCAATGGATGGCTTTCGCTTCACGTTTCCTGAGGTAAACATTCAATTACAATCTGTCTTAATGAAAAATGTAAAGAAATACAAGTCAAAATCAATAATAAGATTATAAAACCCTTTAAAGCGAGTAATAAGGCTTTAGAAGTCGTGAGTGACTATAAATGGACTTTTCTTGTCAATCGATCGCTTTCACCTCACATTTCTCAAGGTAAACAGTCAATTTTAATCTGTTTTAATGAAAACTGAAAAAAAATTCAATTTAAAACGAATAACGAGATCATAAAACCATTTAAAGAGGGGAATAAGGCTTTCGAAGGCATGAGTGACGGCAAATGGACTTTTCTTGTCAATGGATGGCTTTCGCTTCATGTTTCCCGAGGTAAACATTCAATTACAATCTGTCTTAATGAAAAATGTAAAGAAATACAAGTTAAAATCAATAATAAGATTATAAAACCCTTTGAGACGATTAATAATACTTTTGAAGCTATGAGTGACTATAAATGAACTTATTTTTTCAATGGATGGCTTTCGCTTCATGTTTCCCAAGGAAAACATTTCATTACAATATGTTCTAATGAAAAATGTAAAAAAATTCAACTTTAAATTAATAACGAGATTATAAAACAATTTAAAGGGGGGAATAAGGCTTTCGAAGGCATGAGTGACTGCAAATGGACTTCTCTTGTCAATGGATGGCTTTCGCTTCATGTTTCTCGAGGTAAACATTCAATTACAATCTGTCTTAATGAAAAATGTAAAAAAATACAAGTTAAAATCAATAATAAGATTACAAAACACTTTAAAGCGAGTAATAATGCTTTATAAGCCATGAGTGACTATAAATGGACTTTTCTTATCAATCGATCACTTTCACTTCACATTTCCCAAGGCAAACATTCCACTTTAATCTGTTTGGAGGAAAAATTTAAAAAAATTCAACTTTCAATTAATAACGAGATCATAAAACCGTTTAAGGAGGGGAATAAGGCTTTCGAAGGCATGAGTGACTGCAAATTGACTTTTCTTGTCAATGGATGGCTTTCGCTTCACGTTTCCCGAGGTAAACATTCAATTACAATCTATCTTAATGAAAAATGTAAAGAAATACAAGTCAAAATCAATAATAAGATTATAAAACCCTTTAAAGCGAGTAATAAGGCTTTAGAAGTCGTGAGTGACTATAAATGGACTTTTCTTGTCAATCGATCGCTTTCACCTCACGTTTCTCAAGGTAAACAGTCAATTTTATTCTGTTTTAATGAAAAATGTAAAAAAATTCAATTTAAAACGGATAACGAGCTCATAAAACCATTTAAAGAGGGGAATAAGGCTTTCGAAGGCATGAGTGACGGCAAATGGACTTTTCTTGTCAATGGATGGCTTTCGCTTTATGTTTCCCGAGGTAAACATTCAATTACAATCTGTCTTAATGAAAAATGTAAAGAAATACAAGTTAAAATCAATAATAAGATTATAAAACCCTTTGAGACGAGTAATAATGCTTTTGAAGCTATGAGTGACTATAGATGAACTTATTTTTTCAATGGATGGCTTTCGCTTCATGTTTCCCAAGGCAAACATTTAATTACAATATGTTTTAATGAAAAATGTAAAAAAATTCAACTCTAAATTAATAACGAGATTATAAAACCGTTTAAAGCGGGGAATAAGGCTTTCGAAAGCATGAGTGACTACAAATGGACTTTTCTTGTCAATGGATGGCTTTCGCTTCACGTTTCTCGAGGTAAACATTCAATTACAATCTGTCTTAATGAAAAATGTAAAAAAATACAACTTAAAATCAATAATAAGATTATAAAACCCTTTAAAGCGAGTAATAAGGCTTTATAAGCCATGAGTGACTATAAATGGACTTTTCTTGTCAATCGATCACTTTCACTTCACGTTTCCCAAGGCAAACATTCCACTTTAATCTGTTTTAATGAAAAATGTAAAAAAATTCAACTTTAAATTAATAACGAGACCATAAAACCATTTAAAGAGGGGAATAAGGCTTTCGAAGGCATGAGTGACGGTAAATGGACTTTTCTTGTCAACGGATAGCTTTCGCTTCATGTTTCCCGAGGTAAACATTCAATTACAATCTGTCTTAATGAAAAATGTAAAGAAATACAAGTTAAAATCAATAATAAGATTATAAAACCCTTTGAGGCGAGTAATAAAGCTTTTGAAGCTATGAGTGACTATAAATGAACTTATTTTTTCAATGGATGGCTTTCGCTTCATGTTTCCCAAGGCAAACATTTAATTACAATATGTTTTAATGAAAAATGTAAAAAAATTCAACTTTAAATTAATAACGAGATTATAAAACCATTTAAAGGGGGGAATAAGGCTTTCGAAGGCATGAGTGACTGCAAATGGACTTTTCTTGTCAATGGATGGCTTTCGCTTCACGTTTCTCGAGGTAAACATTCAATTACAATCTGTCTTAATGAAAAATGTAAAAAAATACAAGTTAAAATCAATAATAAGATTACAAAACCCTTTAAAGCGAGTAATAAGGCTTTATAAGCCATGAGTGACTATAAATGGACTTTTCTTGTCAATCGATCACTTTCACTTCACGTTTCCTAAGGCAAACATTCCACTTTAATCTGTTTTAATGAAAAATGTAAAAAAATTCAACTTTAAATTAATAACGAGATCATAAAACCATTTAAAGTGCGGAATAAGGCTTTCGAAGGTATGAGTGACTGCAAATGGACTTTTCTTGTCAATGGATGACTTTCACTTCACGTTTCCTAAGGTGAACATTCAATTACAATCTGTCTTAATGAAAAATGTAAACAAATACAAGTCAAAATCAATAATAAGATTATAAAACCCTTTAAAGCGAGTAATAAGGCTTTAGAAGCCGTGAGTGACTATAAATGGACTTCTTTTGTCATTCGATCGCTTTCACATCACGTTTCCCAAGGCAAACATTCCACTTTAATCTGTTTTAATGAAAAATGTAAAAAAATTCAACTTTAAATTAATAACGGGATCATAAAACCATTTAAGTAGGGGAATAAGGCTTTCGAAGGCATGAGTGACTGCAAATGGACTTTTCTTGTCAATGGATGGCTTTCGCTTCATGTTTCCCAAGGAAAAAATTTAATTACAATATGTTTTAATGAAAAATGTAAAAAAATTCAACTTTAAATTAATAACGAGATTATAAAACCATGTAAAGAGGGGAATAAGGCTTTCGAAGGCATGAGTGACTGCAAATGGAGTTTTCTTGTCAATGGATGGCTTTCGCTTCACGTTTCTCGAGGTAAACATTCAATTACAATCTGTCTTAATGAAAAATGTAAAAAAATACAACTTAAAATCAATAATAAGATTACAAAACCCTTTAAAGCGAGTAATAAGGCTTTATAAGCCATGAGTGACTATAAATGGACTTTTCTTGTCAATCGATCACTTTCACATCACGTTTCCCAAGGCAAACATTCCACTTTAATCTGTTTTAATGAAAAATGTAAAAAAATTCAACTTTAAATTAATAACGGGATCATAAAACCATTTAAGTAGGGGAATAAGGCTTTCGAAGGCATGAGTGACTGCAAATGAACTTTTCTTGTCAATGGATGGCTTTCGCTTCACGTTTCTCGAGGTAAACATTCAATTACAATCTGTCTTAATGAAAAATGTAAAAAAATACAACTTAAAAATAAATAATAAGATTATAAAACCCTTTAAAGCGAGTAATAAGGCTTTATAAGCCATGAGTGACTATAAATGGACTTTTCTTGCCAATCGATCGCTTTCACCTCACGTTTCTCAAGGTAAACAGTCAATTTTATTTTGTTTTAATGAAAAATGTAAAAAAATTCAATTTAAAACCATTTAAAAAGGGGAATAAGGCTTTCGAAGGCATGAGTGATGGCAAATGGACTTTTCTTGTCAATGGATGGCTTTCGCTTCATGTTTCCCGAGGTAAACATTCAATTACAATCTGTCTTAATGAAAAATGTAAAGAAATACAAGTTAAAATCAATAATAAGATTATAAAACCCTTTGAGGCGAGTAATAAGGCTTTTGAAGCTATGAGTGACTATAAATGAACTTATTTTGTCAATGGATGGCTTTCGCTTCATGTTTCCCAAGGAAAAAATTTAATTACAATATGTTTTAATGAAAAATGTAAAAAAATTCAACTTTAAATTAATAACGAGATTATAAAACCATGTAAAGAGGGGAATAAGGCTTTCGAAGGCATGAGTGACTGCAAATGGAGTTTTCTTGTCAATGGATGGCTTTCGCTTCACGTTTCTCGAGGTAAACATTCAATTACAATCTGTCTTAATGAAAAATGTAAAAAAATACAACTTAAAATCAATAATAAGATTACAAAACCCTTTAAAGCGAGTAATAAGGCTTTATAAGCCATGAGTGACTATAAATGGACTTTTCTTGTCAATCGATCACTTTCACATCACGTTTCCCAAGGCAAACATTCCACTTTAATCTGTTTTAATGAAAAATGTAAAAAAATTCAACTTTAAATTAATAACGGGATCATAAAACCATTTAAGTAGGGGAATAAGGCTTTCGAAGGCATGAGTGACTGCAAATGGACTTTTCTTGTCAATGGATGGCTTTCGCTTCACGTTTCTCGAGGTAAACATTCAATTACAATCTGTCTTAATGAAAAATGTAAAAAAATACAACTTAAAAAGAAATAATAAGATTATAAAACCCTTTAAAGCGAGTAATAAGGCTTTATAAGCCATGAGTGACTATAAATGGACTTTTCTTGCCAATCGATCGCTTTCACCTCACGTTTCTCAAGGTAAACAGTCAATTTTATTTTGTTTTAATGAAAAATGTAAAAAAATTCAATTTAAAACCATTTAAAGAGGGGAATAAGGCTTTCGAAGGCATGAGTGATGGCAAATGGACTTTTCTTGTCAATGGATGGCTTTCGCTTCATGTTTCCCGAGGTAAACATTCAATTACAATCTGTCTTAATGAAAAATGTAAAGAAATACAAGTTAAAATCAATAATAAGATTATAAAACCCTTTGAGGCGAGTAATAAGGCTTTTGAAGCTATGAGTGACTATAAATGAACTTATTTTGTCAATGGATGGCTTTCGCTTCATGTTTCCCAAGGAAAAAATTTAATTACAATATGTTTTAATGAAAAATGTAAAAAAATTCAACTTTAAATTAATAACGAGATTATAAAACCATGTAAAGAGGGGAATAAGGCTTTCGAAGGCATGAGTGACTGCAAATGGAGTTTTCTTGTCAATGGATGGCTTTCGCTTCACGTTTCTCGAGGTAAACATTCAATTACAATCTGTCTTAATGAAAAATGTAAAAAAATACAACTTAAAATCAATAATAAGATTACAAAACCCTTTAAAGCGAGTAATAAGGCTTTATAAGCCATGAGTGACTATAAATGGACTTTTCTTGTCAATCAATCACTTTCACTTCACGTTTCCCAAGGCAAACATTCCACTTTAATCTGTTTTAATGAAAAATGTAAAAAAATTCAACTTTAAATTAATAACGAGATCATAAAACCATTTAAAGAGGGGAATAAGGCTTTCGAAGGTATGAGTGACTGTAAATGGACTTTTCTTGTCAATGGATGGCTTTCACTTCACGTTTTCCGAGGTAAACATTCAATTACAATCTGTCTTAATGAAAAATGTAAAGAAATACAAGTCAAAATCAATAATAAGATTATAAAACCCTTTAAAGCGAGTAATAAGGCTTTAGAAGTCGTGAGTGACTATAAATGGACTTTTCTTGTCAATCGATTGCTATCACCTCACGTTTCTCAAGGTCAACAGTCAATTTTAATCTGTTTTAATGAAAAATGTAAAAAAAATCAATTTAAAACGAATAACGAGATCATAAAACCATTTAAAGAGGGGAATAAGGCTTTCGAAGGCATGAGTGACGGCAAATGGACTTTTCTTGTCAATGGATGGCTTTCGCTTCATGTTTCCCAAGGTAAACATTCAATTACAATCTGTTTTAATGAAAAATGTAAAGAAATACAAGTTAAAATCAATAATAAGATTATAAAACCCTTTGAGACGAGTAATAATGCTTTGGAAGCTATGAGTGACTATAAATGAACTTATTTTTTCAATGGATGGCTTTCGCTTCATGTTTCCCAAGGCAAACATTTAATTACAATATGTTTTAATGAAAAATATAAAAAAATTCAACTTTAAATTAATAACGAGATTATAAAACCATTTAAATGGGGGAATAAGGCTTTCGAAAGCATGAGTGACTACAAATGGACTTTTCTTGTCAATGGATGGCTTTCGCTTCACGTTTCTCGAGGTAAACATTCAATTACAATCTGTCTTAATGAAAAATGTAAAAAAATACAAGTTAAAATGAATAATAAGATTACAAAACCCTTTAAAGCGAGTAATAAGGCTTTATAAGCCATGAGTGACTATAAATGGACTTTTCTTATCAATCGATCACTTCCACTTCACGTTTCCCAAGGCAAACATTCCACTTTAATCTGTTTTAATGAAAAGTGTAAAAAAATTCAACTTTAAATTAATAACGAGATCATAAAACCATTTAAAGAGGGGAATAAGGCTTTTGAAGGTATGAGTGACTACAAATGGACTTTTCTTGTCAATGGATGGCTTTCACTTCACGTTTTCTAAGGTAAACATTCAATTACAATCTGTCTTAATGAAAAATGTAAAGAAATACAAGTCAAAATCAATAATAAGATTATAAAACCCTTTAAAGCGAGTAATAAGGCTTTAGAAGCCGTGAGTGACTATAAATGGACTTTTCTTGTCAATCGATCGCTTTCACCTCACGTTTCTCAAGGTAAACAGTCAATTTTAATCTGTTTTAATGAAAAATGTAAAAAAATTCAATTTAAAACGAATAACGAGATCATAAAACCATTTAAAGAGGGGAATTAGCCTTTCGAAGGCATGAGTGACGGCAAATGGACTTTTCTTGTGAATGGATGGCTTTCGCTTCATGTTTCCCAAGGTAAACATTCAATTACAATCTGTCTTAATGAAAAATGTAAAGAAATACAAGTTAAAATCAATAATCAGATTATAAAACCCTTTGAGGCGAGTAATAAGGCTTTTGAAGGTATGAGTGACTATAAATGAACTATTTTGTCAATTGATGGCTTTCGCTTCATGTTTCCCAAGGCAAACATTTAATTACAATATGTTTTAATGAAAAATGTAAAAAAATTCAACTTTAAATTAATAACGAGATTATAAAACCATTTAAAGCGGGGAATAAAACTTTCGAAGGCATGAGTGACTGCAAATGGAGGTTTCTTGTCAACGGATGGCTTTCGCTTCACGTTTCTCGAGGTAAACATTCAATTACAATCTGTCGTAATGAAAAATGTAAAGAAATACAAGTTAAAATCAATAATAAGATTATAAAACCTTTGAGGCGAGTAATAAGGCTTTTGAAGCTATGAGTGACTATAAATGAACTTATTTTTTCAATGGATGGCTTTCGCTTCATGTTTCCCAACGCAAGCATTTAATTACAATATGTTTTAATGAAAAATGTAAAAAAATCAACTTTAAATTAATAACGAGATTATAAAACCATTTAAAGGGGGGAATAAGGCTTTCGAAGGCATGAGTGACTGCAAATGGACTTCTCTTGTCAATGGATGGCTTTTGCTTCACGGTTCTCGAGGTAAACATTCAATTACAATCTGTCTTAATGAAAAATGTAAAAAAATACAAGTTAAAATCAATAATAAGATTACGAAACCCTTTAAAGCGAGTAATAAGGCTTTATAAGCCATTTGTAACTATAAATGGACTTTTCTTGTCAATCGATCACTTTCACTTCACATTTCCCAAGGCAAACATTCCACTTTAATCTGTTTGAAGGAAAAATTTAAAAAAATTCAACTTTCAATTAATAACGAGATCATAAAACCGTTTAAGGAGGGGATTAAGGCTTTCGAAGGCATAAGTGACTGCAAATTGACTTTTCTTGTCAATGGATGGCTTTCGCTTCACGTTTCCCGAGGTAAACATTCAATTACAATCTGTCTTAATGAAAAATGTAAAGAAATACAAGTCAAAATCAATAATAAGATTATAAAACCCTTTAAAGCGAGTAATAAGGCTTTAGAAGTCGTGAGTGACTGTAAATGGACTTTTCTTGTCAATCGATCGCTTTCACCTCACATTTCTCAAGGTAAACAGTCAATTTTAATCTGTTTTAATGAAAACTGAAAAAAAATTCAATTTAAAACGAATAACGAGATCATAAAACCATTTAAAGAGGGGAATAAGGCTTTCGAAGGCATGAGTGACGGCAAATGGACTTTTCTTGTCAATGGATGGCTTTCGCTTCATGTTTCCCGAGGTAAACATTCAATTACAATCTGTCTTAATGAAAAATGTAAAGAAATACAAGTTAAAATCAATAATAAGATTATAAAACCCTTTGAGACGATTAATAATACTTTTGAAGCTATGAGTGACTATAAATGAACTTATTTTTTCAATGGATGGCTTTCGCTTCATGTTTCCCAAGGAAAACATTTCATTACAATATGTTCTAATGAAAAATGTAAAAACATTCAACTTTAAATTAATAACGAGATTATAAAACAATTTAAAGGGGGGAATAAGGCTTTCGAAGGCATGAGTGACTGCAAATGGACTTCTCTTGTCAATGGATGGCTTTCGCTTCATGTTTCTCGAGGTAAACATTCAATTCCAATCTGTCTTAATGAAAAATGTAAAAAAATACAAGTTAAAATCAATAATAAGATTACAAAACACTTTAAAGCGAGTAATAATGCTTTATAAGCCATGAGTGACTATAAATGGACTTTTCTTGTCAATCGATCACTTTCACTTCACATTTTCCAAGGCAAACATTCCACTTTAATCTGTTTGGAGGAAAAATTTAAAAAAATTCAACTTTCAATTAATAACGAGATCATAAAACCGTTTAAGGAGGGGAATAAGGCTTTCGAAGGCATGAGTTACTGCAAATTGACTTTTCTTGTCAATGGATGGCTTTCGCTTCACGTTTCCCGAGGTAAACATTCAATTACAATCTATCTTAATGAAAAATGTAAAGAAATACAAGTCAAAATCAATAATAAGATTATAAAACCCTTTAAAGCGAGTAATAAGGCTTTAGAAGTCGTGAGTGACTATAAATGGACTTTTCTTGTCAATCGATCGCTTTCACCTCACGTTTCTCAAGGTAAACAGTCAATTTTATTCTGTTTTAATGAAAAATGTAAAAAAATTCAATTTAAAACGGATAACGAGCTCATAAAACCATTTAAAGAGGGGAATAAGGCTTTCGAAGGCATGAGTGACGGCAAATGGACTTTTCTTGTCAATGGATGGCTTTCGCTTTATGTTTCCCGAGGTAAACATTCAATTACAATCTGTCTTAATGAAAAATGTAAAGAAATACAAGTTAAAATCAATAATAAGATTATAAAACCCTTTGAGACGAGTAATAATGCTTTTGAAGCTATGAGTGACTATAGATGAACTTATTTTTTCAATGGATGGCTTTCGCTTCATGTTTCCCAAGGCAAACATTTAATTACAATATGTTTTAATGAAAAATGTAAAAAAATTCAACTCTAAATTAATAACGAGATTATCAAACCGTTTAAAGCGGGGAATAAGGCTTTCGAAAGCATGAGTGACTACAAATGGACTTTTCTTGTCAATGGATGGCTTTCGCTTCACGTTTCTCGAGGTAAACATTCAATTACAATCTGTCTTAATGAAAAATGTAAAAAAATACAACTTAAAATCAATAATAAGATTATAAAACCCTTTAAAGCGAGTAATAAGGCTTTATAAGCCATGAGTGACTATAAATGGACTTTTCTTGTCAATCGATCACTTTCACTTCACGTTTCCCAAGGCAAACATTCCACTTTAATCTGTTTTAATGAAAAATGTAAAAAAATTCAACTTTAAATTAATAACGAGACCATAAAACCATTTAAAGAGGGGAATAAGGCTTTCGAAGGCATGAGTGACGGTAAATGGACTTTTCTTGTCAACGGATAGCTTTCGCTTCATGTTTCCCGAGGTAAACATTCAATTACAATCTGTCTTAATGAAAAATGTAAAGAAATACAAGTTAAAATCAATAATAAGATTATAAAACCCTTTGAGGCGAGTAATAAAGCTTTTGAAGCTATGAGTGACTATAAATGAACTTATTTTTTCAATGGATGGCTTTCGCTTCATGTTTCCCAAGGCAAACATTTAATTACAATATGTTTTAATGAAAAATGTAAAAAAATTCAACTTTAAATTAATAACGAGATTATAAAACCATTTAAAGGGGGGAATAAGGCTTTCGAAGGCATGAGTGACTGCAAATGGACTTTTCTTGTCAATGGATGGCTTTCGCTTCACGTTTCTCGAGGTAAACATTCAATTACAATCTGTCTTAATGAAAAATGTAAAAAAATACAAGTTAAAATCAATAATAAGATTACAAAACCCTTTAAAGCGAGTAATAAGGCTTTATAAGCCATGAGTGACTATAAATGGACTTTTCTTGTCAATCGATCACTTTCACTTCATGTTTCCTAAGGCAAACATTCCACTTTAATCTGTTTTAATGAAAAATGTAAAAAAATTCAACTTTAAATTAATAACGAGATCATAAAACCATTTAAAGTGCGGAATAAGGCTTTCGAAGGTATGAGTGACTGCAAATGGACTTTTCTTGTCAATGGATGACTTTCACTTCACGTTTCCTAAGGTGAACATTCAATTACAATCTGTCTTAATGAAAAATGTAAACAAATACAAGTCAAAATCAATAATAAGATTATAAAACCCTTTAAAGCGAGTAATAAGGCTTTAGAAGCCGTGAGTGACTATAAATGGACTTCTTTTGTCATTCGATCGCTTTCACCTCACGTTTCTCAAGGTAAACAGTCAATTTTAATCTGTTTTATGGAAAAATGCAAAAAAATTCAATTTAAAACGAATAACGAGATCATAAAACCATTTAAAGAGGGGAATAAGGCTTTCGAAGGCATGAGTGACGGCAAATGGACTTTTCTTGTCAATGGATGGCTTTCGCTTCATGTTTCCCGAGGTAAACATTCAATTACAATCTGTATTAATGACAAATGTAAAGAAATACAAGTTAAAATCAATAATAAGATTATGAAACCTTCGAGGCGAGTAATAAGGCTTTTGAAGCTATGAGTGACTATAAATGAACTTATTTTTTCAATGAATGGCTTTCACTTCATGTTTCCCAAGGCAAACATTTAATTACAATATGTTTTAATGAAAAATGTAAAAAAATTCAACTTTAAATTAATAACGAGATTATAAAACCATTTAAAGGGGGGAATAAGGCTTTCGAAGGCATGAGTGACTGCAAATGGACTTCTCTTGTCAATGGATGGCTTTCGCTTCACTTTTCTCGAGGTAAACATTCAATTAAAATCTGTCTTAATAAAAAATGTATAAAAATACAAGTTAAAATCAATAATAAGATTACAAAACCCTTTAAAGCGAGTAATAAGGCTTTATAAGCCATGAGTGACTATAAATGGACTTTTCTTGTCAATCGATCACTTTCACTTCACATTTCCCAAGGCAAACATTCCACTTTAATCTGTTTGAAGGAAAAATTTAAAAAAATTCAACTTTCAATTAATAACGAGATCATAAAACCGTTTAAGGAGGGGAATAAGGCTTTCGAAGGCATGAGTGACTACAAATTGACTTTTCTTGTCAATGGATGGCTTTCGCTTCACGTTTCTCGAGGTAAACATTCAATTACAATCTGTCTTAATGAAAAATGTAAAGAAATACAAGTCAAAATCAATAATAAGATTATAAAACCCTTTGAAGCGAGTAATAAGGCTTTAGAAGCCGTGAGTGACTATAAATGGACTTTTCTTGTCAATCGATCGCTTTCACCTCACGTTTCTCAAGGTAAACAGTCAATTTTAATCTGTTTTAATGAAAAATGTAATAAAATTCAATTTAAAACGAATAACGAGATCATAAAACCATTTAAAGAGGGGAATAAGGCTTTCGAAGGCTTGAGTGACGGCAAATGAACTTTTCTTGTCAATGGATGGCTTTCTCTTCATGTTTCCCGAGGTAAACATTCAATTACAAATTGTCTTAATGAAAAATGTAAAGAAATACAAGTTAAAATCAATAATAAGATTATAAAACCCTTTGAGACGAGTCATAATACTTTTGAAGCTATGAGTGACTATAAATGAACTTATTTTTTCAATGGATGGCTTTCGCTTCATGTTTCCCAAGGCAAACATTTAATTACAATATGTTTTAATGAAAAATGTAAAAAAATTCAACTTTAAATTAATAACGAGATTATAAAACCATTTAAATGGGGGAATAAGGCTTTCGAAAGCAAGAGTGACTACAAATGGACTTTTCTTGTCAATGGATGGCTTTCGCTTCACGTTTCTCGAGGTAAACATTCAATTACAATCTGTCTTAATGAAAAATGTAAAAAAATACAACTTAAAATCAATAATAAGATTACAAAACCCTTTAAAGCGAGTAATAAGGCTTTATAAGCCATGAGTGACTATAAATGGACTTTTCTTATCAATCGATCACTTTCACTTCACGTTTCCCAAGGTAAACATTCCACTTTAATCTGTTTTAATGAAAAATGTAAAAAAATTCAACTTTAAATTAATAACGAGATCATAAAACCATTTAAAGAGGGGAATAAGGCTTTCGAACGTATGAGTGACTGCAAATGGACTTTTCTTGTCAATGGATGGCTTTCACTTCACGTTTTCTGAGGTAAACATTCAATTACAATCTGTCTTAATGAAAAATGTAAAAAAATACAACTTAAAATCAATAATAAGATTATAAAACCCTTTAAAGCGAGTAATAAGGCTTTAGAACCTGTGAGTGACTATAAATGGACTTTTCTTGTCAGTCGATCACTTTCACCTCACGTTTCTCAAGGTAAACAGTCAATTTTAGTCTGTTTTAATGAAAAATGTAAAAAAATTCAATTTAAAACGAATAACGAGCTCATAAAACCATTTAAAAAGGGGAATAAGGCTTTCGAAGGCATGAGTGACGGCAAATGGACTTTTCTTGTCAATGGATGGCTTTCGCTTCATGTTTCCCGAGGTAAACATTCAATTACAATCTGTCTTAATGAAAAATGAAAACAAATACAAGTTAAAATCAATAATAAGATTATAAAACCCTTTGAGACGAGTAATAATGCTTTTAAAGCTATGAGTGACTATAAATGAACTTATTTTTTCAATGGATGGCTTTCGCTTCATGTTTCCCAAGGCAAACATTTAATTACAATATGTTTTAATGAAAAATGTAAAAAAATTCAACTTTAAATTAATAACGAGATTATAAAACAATTTAAAGGGGGGAATAAGGCTTTCGAAAGCATGAGTGACTACAAATGGAATTTTCTTGTCAATGGATGGCTTTCGCTTCACGTTTCTCGAGGTAAACATTCAATTACAATCTGTCTTAATGAAAAATGTAAAAAAATACAACTTAAAATCAATAATAAGATTACAAAACCCTTTAAAGCGAGTAATAAGGCTTTATAAGCCATGAGTGACTATAAATTGACTTTTCTTGTCAATCGATCACTTTCACTTCACGTTTCCCAAGGCAAACATTCCACTTTAATCTGTTTTAATGAAAAATGTAAAAAAATTCAACTTTAAATTAATAACGAGGTCATAAAACCATTTAAAGAGGGGACTAAGGCTTTCGAAGGTATGAGTGACTGCAAATGGACTTTTCTTGTCAATGGATGGCTTTCACTTCACGTTTCCTGAGGTAAACATTCAATTACAATCTGTCTTAATGAAAAATTTAAAGAAATACAAGTCAAAATCAATAATAAGATTATAAAACTCTTTAAAGCGAGTAATAAGGCTTTAGAAGCCGTGAGTGACTATAAACGGACTTTTCTTGTCAATCGATCGCTTTCACCTAACGTTTCTCAAGGTAAACAATCAATTTTAATCTGTTTTAATGAAAAATGTAAAAAAATTCAATTTAAAACGAATAACGAGATCATAAAACCATTTAAGGAGGGGAATAAGGCTTTCGAAGGCATGAGTGACGGCAAATGGACTTTTCTTGTCAATGGATAGCTTTCGCTTCATGTTTCCTGAGGTAAACATTCAATTACAATCTGTCTTAATGAAAAATGTAAAGAAACACAAGTTAAAATCAATAATAAGATTATAAAACCCTTTGAGGCGAGTAATAAGGCTTTTGAAGCTATGAGTGACTATAAATGAACTTATTTTTTCAATGGATGGCTTTCGCTTCATATTTCCCAAGGCAAACATTTAATTACAATATGTTTTAATGAAAAATGTAAAAAAATTCAACTTTAAATTAATAACGAGATTATAAAACCATTTAAAGGGGGGAATAAGGCTTCCGAAGGCATGAGTGACTGCAAATGGACTTTTCTTGTCAATGGATGGCTTTCGCTTCACGTTTCTCAAGGTAAACATTCAATTACAATCTGTCTTAATGAAAAATGTAAAGAAATACAAGTTAAAATCAATAATAAGATTATAAAACCCTTTGAGGCGAGTAAGAAGGCTTTTGAAGCTATGAGTGACTATAAATGAACTTATTTTTTCAATGGATGGCTTTCGCTTCATGTTTCCCAAGGTAAACATTTAATTACAATATGTTTTAATAAAAAATGTAAAAAAATTCAACTTTAAATTAATAACGAGATTATAAAACCATTTAAAGTGGGGAATAAGGCTTTCGAAGGCATGAGTGACTGCAAATGGACTTTTCTTGTCAATGGATGGCTTTCGCTTCACGTTTCTCGAAATAAACATTCAATTACAATCTGCTTTAATGAAAAATGTAAAAAAATATAAGTTAAAATCAATAATAAGATTACAAAACCCTTTAAAGCGAGTAATAAGGCTTTATAAGCCATGAGTGACTATAAATGGACTTTTCTTGTCAATCGATTACTTTCACTTCACATTTCCCAAGGCAAACATTCCACTTTAATCTGTTTGAACGAAAAATTGAAAAAAATTCAACTTTCAATTAATAACGAGATCATAAAACCGTTTAAGGAGGGGAATAAGGCTTTCGAAGGCATGAGTGACTGCAAATGGACTTTTCTTGTCAATGGATGGCTTTCGCTTCACGTTTCCCGAGGTAAACATTCAATTACAATCTGTCTTAATGAAAAATGTAAATAAATACAAGTCCAAATCAATAATAAGATTATAAAACCCTTTAAAGCGAGTAATAAGGATTTAGAAGCCGTGAGTGACTATAAATGGACTTTTCTTGTCAATTGATCACTTTCACCTCACGTTTCTCAAGGTAAACAGTCAATTTTAATCTGTTTTAATGAAAAATGTAAAAAAATTCAATTTAAAACGAATAACGAGATCATAAAACCATTTAAAGAGGGGAATAAGGCTTTCGAAGGCATGAGTGACGGCAAATGGACTTTTCTTGTCAATGGATGGCTTTCGCTTCATGTTTCCCGAGGTAAACATTCAATTACAATCTGTCTTAATGAAAAATGTAAATAAATACAAGTTAAAATCAATAATAAGATTATAAAACCCTTTGAGACGAGTAATAATGCTTTTGAAGCTATGAGTGACTATAAATGAACTTATTTTTTCAATGGATGGCTTTCGCTTCATATTTCCCAAGGCAAACATTTAATTACAATATGTTTTAATGAAAAATGTAAAAAAATTCAATTTTAAATTAATAACGAGATTATAAAACCATTTAAAGGGGGGAATAAGGCTTTCGAAAGCATGAGTGACTACAAATGGACTTTTCTTGTCAATGGATGGCTTTCGCTTCACGTTTCTCGAGGTAAACATTCAATTACAATCTGTCTTAATGAAAAATGTAAAAAAATTCAACTTTAAATTAATAACGAGATTATAAAACCATTTAAAGTGGGGAATAAGGCTTTCGAAGGCATGAGTGACTGCAAATGGACTTTTCTTGTCAATGGATGGCTTTCGCTTCACGTTTCTCGAAATAAACATTCAATTACAATCTGCTTTAATGAAAAATGTAAAAAAATATAAGTTAAAATCAATAATAAGATTACAAAACCCTTTAAAGCGAGTAATAAGGCTTTATAAGCCATGAGTGACTATAAATGGACTTTTCTTGTCAATCGATTACTTTCACTTCACATTTCCCAAGGCAAACATTCCACTTTAATCTGTTTGAACGAAAAATTGAAAAAAATTCAACTTTCAATTAATAACGAGATCATAAAACCGTTTAAGGAGGGGAATAAGGCTTTCGAAGGCATGAGTGACTGCAAATGGACTTTTCTTGTCAATGGATGGCTTTCGCTTCACGTTTCCCGAGGTAAACATTCAATTACAATCTGTCTTAATGAAAAATGTAAATAAATACAAGTCCAAATCAATAATAAGATTATAAAACCCTTTAAAGCGAGTAATAAGGATTTAGAAGCCGTGAGTGACTATAAATGGACTTTTCTTGTCAATTGATCACTTTCACCTCACGTTTCTCAAGGTAAACAGTCAATTTTAATCTGTTTTAATGAAAAATGTAAAAAAATTCAATTTAAAACGAATAACGAGATCATAAAACCATTTAAAGAGGGGAATAAGGCTTTCGAAGGCATGAGTGACGGCAAATGGACTTTTCTTGTCAATGGATGGCTTTCGCTTCATGTTTCCCGAGGTAAACATTCAATTACAATCTGTCTTAATGAAAAATGTAAAGAAATACAAGTTAAAATCAATAATAAGATTATAAAACCCTTTGAGACGAGTAATAATGCTTTTGAAGCTATGAGTGACTATAAATGAACTTATTTTTTCAATGGATGGCTTTCGCTTCATATTTCCCAAGGCAAACATTTAATTACAATATGTTTTAATGAAAAATGTAAAAAAATTCAATTTTAAATTAATAACGAGATTATAAAACCATTTAAAGGGGGGAATAAGGCTTTCGAAAGCATGAGTGACTACAAATGGACTTTTCTTGTCAATGGATGGCTTTCGCTTCACGTTTCTCGAGGTAAACATTCAATTACAATCTGTCTTAATGAAAAATGTAAAAAAATTCAACTTTAAATTAATAACGAGATTATAAAACCATTTAAAGTGGGGAATAAGGCTTTCGAAGGCATGAGTGACTGCAAATGGACTTTTCTTGTCAATGGATGGCTTTCGCTTCATGTTTCCCGAGGTAAACATTCAATTACAATCTGTCTTAATGAAAAATGAAAACAAATACAAGTTAAAATCAATAATAAGATTATAAAACCCTTTGAGACGAGTAATAATGCTTTTAAAGCTATGAGTGACTATAAATGAACTTATTTTTTCAATGGATGGCTTTCGCTTCATGTTTCCCAAGGCAAACATTTAATTACAATATGTTTTAATGAAAAATGTAAAAAAATTCAACTTTAAATTAATAACGAGATTATAAAACAATTTAAAGGGGGGAATAAGGCTTTCGAAAGCATGAGTGACTACAAATGGAATTTTCTTGTCAATGGATGGCTTTCGCTTCACGTTTCTCGAGGTAAACATTCAATTACAATCTGTCTTAATGAAAAATGTAAAAAAATACAACTTAAAATCAATAATAAGATTACAAAACCCTTTAAAGCGAGTAATTAGGCTTTATAAGCCATGAGTGACTATAAATTGACTTTTCTTGTCAATCGATCACTTTCACTTCACGTTTCCCAAGGCAAACATTCCACTTTAATCTGTTTTAATGAAAAATGTAAAAAAATTCAACTTTAAATTAATAACGAGGTCATAAAACCATTTAAAGAGGGGACTAAGGCTTTCGAAGGTATGAGTGACTGCAAATGGACTTTTCTTGTCAATGGATGGCTTTCACTTCACGTTTCCTGAGGTAAACATTCAATTACAATCTGTCTTAATGAAAAATTTAAAGAAATACAAGTCAAAATCAATAATAAGATTATAAAACTCTTTAAAGCGAGTAATAAGGCTTTAGAAGCCGTGAGTGACTATAAACGGACTTTTCTTGTCAATCGATCGCTTTCACCTAACGTTTCTCAAGGTAAACAATCAATTTTAATCTGTTTTAATGAAAAATGTAAAAAAATTCAATTTAAAACGAATAACGAGATCATAAAACCATTTAAGGAGGGGAATAAGGCTTTCGAAGGCATGAGTGACGGCAAATGGAATTTTCTTGTCAATGGATAGCTTTCGCTTCATGTTTCCTGAGGTAAACATTCAATTACAATCTGTCTTAATGAAAAATGTAAAGAAACACAAGTTAAAATCAATAATAAGATTATAAAACCCTTTGAGGCGAGTAATAAGGCTTTTGAAGCTATGAGTGACTATAAATGAACTTATTTTTTCAATGGATGGCTTTCGCTTCATGTTTCCCAAGGCAAACATTTAATTACAATATGTTTTAATGAAAAATGTAAAAAAATTCAACTTTAAATTAATAACGAGATTATAAAACCATTTAAAGGGGGGAATAAGGCTTCCGAAGGCATGAGTGACTGCAAATGGACTTTTCTTGTCAATGGATGGCTTTCGCTTCACGTTTCTCAAGGTAAACATTCAATTACAATCTGTCTTAATGAAAAATGTAAAGAAATACAAGTTAAAATCAATAATAAGATTATAAAACCCTTTGAGGCGAGTAAGAAGGCTTTTGAAGCTATGAGTGACTATAAATGAACTTATTTTTTCAATGGATGGCTTTCGCTTCATGTTTCCCAAGGCAAACATTTAATTACAATATGTTTTAATGAAAAATGTAAAAAAATTCAACTTTAAATTAATAACGAGATTATAAAACCATTTAAAGTGGGGAATAAGGCTTTCGAAGGCATGAGTGACTGCAAATGGACTTTTCTTGTCAATGGATGGCTTTCGCTTCACGTTTCTCGAAATAAACATTCAATTACAATCTGCTTTAATGAAAAATGTAAAAAAATATAAGTTAAAATCAATAATAAGATTACAAAACCCTTTAAAGCGAGTAATAAGGCTTTATAAGCCATGAGTGACTATAAATGGACTTTTCTTGTCAATCGATTACTTTCACTTCACATTTCCCAAGGCAAACATTCCACTTTAATCTGTTTGAACGAAAAATTGAAAAAAATTCAACTTTCAATTAATAACGAGATCATAAAACCGTTTAAGGAGGGGAATAAGGCTTTCGAAGGCATGAGTGACTGCAAATGGACTTTTCTTGTCAATGGATGGCTTTCGCTTCACGTTTCCCGAGGTAAACATTCAATTACAATCTGTCTTAATGAAAAATGTAAATAAATACAAGTCCAAATCAATAATAAGATTATAAAACCCTTTAAAGCGAGTAATAAGGATTTAGAAGCCGTGAGTGACTATAAATGGACTTTTCTTGTCAATTGATCACTTTCACCTCACGTTTCTCAAGGTAAACAGTCAATTTTAATCTGTTTTAATGAAAAATGTAAAAAAATTCAATTTAAAACGAATAACGAGATCATAAAACCATTTAAAGAGGGGAATAAGGCTTTCGAAGGCATGAGTGACGGCAAATGGACTTTTCTTGTCAATGGATGGCTTTCGCTTCATGTTTCCCGAGGTAAACATTCAATTACAATCTGTCTTAATGAAAAATGTAAAGAAATACAAGTTAAAATCAATAATAAGATTATAAAACCCTTTGAGACGAGTAATAATGCTTTTGAAGCTATGAGTGACTATAAATGAACTTATTTTTTCAATGGATGGCTTTCGCTTCATATTTCCCAAGGCAAACATTTAATTACAATATGTTTTAATGAAAAATGTAAAAAAATTCAATTTTAAATTAATAACGAGATTATAAAACCATTTAAAGGGGGGAATAAGGCTTTCGAAAGCATGAGTGACTACAAATGGACTTTTCTTGTCAATGGATGGCTTTCGCTTCACGTTTCTCGAGGTAAACATTCAATTACAATCTGTCTTAATGAAAAATGTAAAAAAATTCAACTTTAAATTAATAACGAGATTATAAAACCATTTAAAGTGGGGAATAAGGCTTTCGAAGGCATGAGTGACTGCAAATGGACTTTTCTTGTCAATGGATGGCTTTCGCTTCACGTTTCTCGAAATAAACATTCAATTACAATCTGCTTTAATGAAAAATGTAAAAAAATATAAGTTAAAATCAATAATAAGATTACAAAACCCTTTAAAGCGAGTAATAAGGCTTTATAAGCCATGAGTGACTATAAATGGACTTTTCTTGTCAATCGATTACTTTCACTTCACATTTCCCAAGGCAAACATTCCACTTTAATCTGTTTGAACGAAAAATTGAAAAAAATTCAACTTTCAATTAATAACGAGATCATAAAACCGTTTAAGGAGGGGAATAAGGCTTTCGAAGGCATGAGTGACTGCAAATGGACTTTTCTTGTCAATGGATGGCTTTCGCTTCACGTTTCCCGAGGTAAACATTCAATTACAATCTGTCTTAATGAAAAATGTAAATAAATACAAGTCCAAATCAATAATAAGATTATAAAACCCTTTAAAGCGAGTAATAAGGATTTAGAAGCCGTGAGTGACTATAAATGGACTTTTCTTGTCAATTGATCACTTTCACCTCACGTTTCTCAAGGTAAACAGTCAATTTTAATCTGTTTTAATGAAAAATGTAAAAAAATTCAATTTAAAACGAATAACGAGATCATAAAACCATTTAAAGAGGGGAATAAGGCTTTCGAAGGCATGAGTGACGGCAAATGGACTTTTCTTGTCAATGGATGGCTTTCGCTTCATGTTTCCCGAGGTAAACATTCAATTACAATCTGTCTTAATGAAAAATGTAAAGAAATACAAGTTAAAATCAATAATAAGATTATAAAACCCTTTGAGACGAGTAATAATGCTTTTGAAGCTATGAGTGACTATAAATGAACTTATTTTTTCAATGGATGGCTTTCGCTTCATATTTCCCAAGGCAAACATTTAATTACAATATGTTTTAATGAAAAATGTAAAAAAATTCAATTTTAAATTAATAACGAGATTATAAAACCATTTAAAGGGGGGAATAAGGCTTTCGAAAGCATGAGTGACTACAAATGCTCTTTTCTTGTCAATGGATGGCTTTCGCTTCACGTTTCTCGAGGTAAACATTCAATTACAATCTGTCTTAATGAAAAATGTAAAAAAATTCAACTTTAAATTAATAACGAGATTATAAAACCATTTAAAGTGGGGAATAAGGCTTTCGAAGGCATGAGTGACTGCAAATGGACTTTTCTTGTCAATGGATGGCTTTCGCTTCACGTTTCTCGAAATAAACATTCAATTACAATCTGCTTTAATGAAAAATGTAAAAAAATATAAGTTAAAATCAATAATAAGATTACAAAACCCTTTAAAGCGAGTAATAAGGCTTTATAAGCCATGAGTGACTATAAATGGACTTTTCTTGTCAATCGATTACTTTCACTTCACATTTCCCAAGGCAAACATTCCACTTTAATCTGTTTGAACGAAAAATTAAAAAAAATTCAACTTTCAATTAATAACGAGATCATAAAACCGTTTAAGGAGGGGAATAAGGCTTTCGAAAGCATGAGTGACTGCAAATGGACTTTTCTTGTCAATGGATGGCTTTCGCTTCACGTTTCCCGAGGTAAACATTCAATTACAATCTGTCTTAATGAAAAATGTAAATAAATACAAGTCCAAATCAATAATAAGATTATAAAACCCTTTAAAGCGAGTAATAAGGATTTAGAAGCCGTGAGTGACTATAAATGGACTTTTCTTGTCAATTGATCACTTTCACCTCACGTTTCTCAAGGTAAACAGTCAATTTTAATCTGTTTTAATGAAAAATGTAAAAAAATTCAATTTAAAACGAATAACGAGATCATAAAACCATTTAAAGAGGGGAATAAGGCTTTCGAAGGCATGAGTGACGGCAAATGGACTTTTCTTGTCAATGGATGGCTTTCGCTTCATGTTTCCCGAGGTAAACATTCAATTACAATCTGTCTTAATGAAAAATGTAAAGAAATACAAGTTAAAATCAATAATAAGATTATAAAACCCTTTGAGACGAGTAATAATGCTTTTGAAGCTATGAGTGACTATAAATGAACTTATTTTTTCAATGGATGGCTTTCGCTTCATATTTCCCAAGGCAAACATTTAATTACAATATGTTTTAATGAAAAATGTAAAAAAATTCAATTTTAAATTAATAACGAGATTATAAAACCATTTAAAGGGGGGAATAAGGCTTTCGAAAGCATGAGTGACTACAAATGGACTTTTCTTGTCAATGGATGGCTTTCGCTTCACGTTTCTCGAGGTAAACATTCAATTACAATCTGTCTTAATGAAAAATGTAAAAAAATTCAACTTTAAATTAATAACGAGATTATAAAACCATTTAAAGTGGGGAATAAGGCTTTCGAAGGCATGAGTGACTGCAAATGGACTTTTCTTGTCAATGGATGGCTTTCACTTCACGTTTCTCGAAATAAACATTCAATTACAATCTGCTTTAATGAAAAATGTAAAAAAATATAAGTTAAAATCAATAATAAGATTACAAAACCCTTTAAAGCGAGTAATAAGGCTTTATAAGCCATGAGTGACTATAAATGGACTTTTCTTGTCAATCGATTACTTTCACTTCACATTTCCCAAGGCAAACATTCCACTTTAATCTGTTTGAACGAAAAATTGAAAAAAATTCAACTTTCAATTAATAACGAGATCATAAAACCGTTTAAGGAGGTGAATAAGGCTTTCGAAGGCATGAGTGACTGCAAATGGACTTTTCTTGTCAATGGATGGCTTTCGCTTCACGTTTCCCGAGGTAAACATTCAATTACAATCTGTCTTAATGAAAAATGTAAATAAATACAAGTCCAAATCAATAATAAGATTATAAAACCCTTTAAAGCGAGTAATAAGGATTTAGAAGCCGTGAGTGACTATAAATGGACTTTTCTTGTCAATTGATCACTTTCACCTCACGTTTCTCAAGGTAAACAGTCAATTTTAATCTGTTTTAATGAAAAATGTAAAAAAATTCAATTTAAAACGAATAACGAGATCATAAAACCATTTAAAGAGGGGAATAAGGCTTTCGAAGGCATGAGTGACGGCAAATGGACTTTTCTTGTCAATGGATGGCTTTCGCTTCATGTTTCCCGAGGTAAACATTCAATTACAATCTGTCTTAATGAAAAATGTAAAGAAATACAAGTTAAAATCAATAATAAGATTATAAAACCCTTTGAGACGAGTAATAATGCTTTTGAAGCTATGAGTGACTATAAATGAACTTATTTTTTCAATGGATGGCTTTCGCTTCATATTTCCCAAGGCAAACATTTAATTACAATATGTTTTAATGAAAAATGTAAAAAAATTCAATTTTAAATTAATAACGAGATTATAAAACCATTTAAAGGGGGGAATAAGGCTTTCGAAAGCATGAGTGACTACAAATGGACTTTTCTTGTCAATGGATGGCTTTCGCTTCACGTTTCTCGAGGTAAACATTCAATTACAATCTGTCTTAATGAAAAATGTAAAAAAATTCAACTTTAAATTAATAACGAGATTATAAAACCATTTAAAGTGGGGAATAAGGCTTTCGAAGGCATGAGTGACTGCAAATGGACTTTTCTTGTCAATGGATGGCTTTCGCTTCACGTTTCTCGAAATAAACATTCAATTACAATCTGCTTTAATGAAAAATGTAAAAAAATATAAGTTAAAATCAATAATAAGATTACAAAACCCTTTAAAGCGAGTAATAAGGCTTTATAAGCCATGAGTGACTATAAATGGACTTTTCTTGTCAATCGATTACTTTCACTTCACATTTCCCAAGGCAAACATTCCACTTTAATCTGTTTGAACGAAAAATTGAAAAAAATTCAACTTTCAATTAATAACGAGATCATAAAACCGTTTAAGGAGGGGAATAAGGCTTTCGAAGGCATGAGTGACTGCAAATGGACTTTTCTTGTCAATGGATGGCTTTCGCTTCACGTTTCCCGAGGTAAACATTCAATTACAATCTGTCTTAATGAAAAATGTAAATAAATACAAGTTAAAATCAATAATAAGATTATAAAACCCTTTAAAGCGAGTAATAAGGATTTAGAAGCCGTGAGTGACTATAAATGGACTTTTCTTGTCAATTGATCACTTTCACCTCACGTTTCTCAAGGTAAACAGTCAATTTTAATCTGTTTTAATGAAAAATGTAAAAAAATTCAATTTAAAACGAATAACGAGATCATAAAACCATTTAAAGAGGGGAATAAGGCTTTCGAAGGCATGAGTGACGGCAAATGGACTTTTCTTGTCAATGGATGGCTTTCGCTTCATGTTTCCCGAGGTAAACATTCAATTACAATCTGTCTTAATGAAAAATGTAAAGAAATACAAGTTAAAATCAATAATAAGATTATAAAACCCTTTGAGACGAGTAATAATGCTTTTGAAGCTATGAGTGACTATAAATGAACTTATTTTTTCAATGGATGGCTTTCGCTTCATATTTCCCAAGGCAAACATTTAATTACAATATGTTTTAATGAAAAATGTAAAAAAATTCAATTTTAAATTAATAACGAGATTATAAAACCATTTAAAGGGGGGAATAAGGCTTTCGAAAGCATGAGTGACTACAAATGGACTTTTCTTGTCAATGGATGGCTTTCGCTTCACGTTTCTCGAGGTAAACATTCAATTACAATCTGTCTTAATGAAAAATGTAAAAAAATACAACTTAAAATCAATAATAAGATTACAAAACCCTTTAAAGCGAGTAATAAGGCTTTATAAGCCATGAGTGACTATAAATGGACTTTTCTTCTCAATCGATCACTTTCACTTCACGTTTCCCTAGGCAAACATTCCACTTTAATCTGTTTTAATGAAAAATGTAAAAAAATTCAACTCTAAATTAATAACGAGGTCATAATACCATTGAAAGAGGGGAATAAGGCTTTCGAAGGTATGACTGACTGCAAATGGACTTTTCTTGTCAATAGATGGCTTTCACTTCACGTTTCCTGAGGTAAACATTCAATTACAATCTGTCTTAATGAAAAATGTAAAGAAATACAAGTCAAAATCAATAATAAGATTATAAAACCCTTTAAAGCGAGTAATAAGGCTTTAGAAGCCGTGAGTGACTATAAATGGACTTTTCTTGTCAATCGATCGCTTTCACCTCACGTTTCTCAAGGTAAACAGTCAATTTTAATCTGTTTTAATGAAAAATGTAAAAAAATTCAATTTAAAACGAATAACGAGATCATAAAACCATTTAAAGAGGGGAATAAGGCTTTCGAAGGCATGGGTGACGGCAAATGGACTTTTCTTGTCAATGGATAGCTTTCGCTTCATGTTTCCCGAGGTAAACATTCAATTACAATCTATGTTAATGAAAAATGTAAAGAAATACAAGTTAAAATTAATAATAAGATTATAAAACCCTTTGAGGCGAGTAATAAGGCTTTTGAAGCTATGAGTGACTATAAATGAACTTATTTTTTCAATGGATGGCTTTCGCTTCATGTTTCCCAAGGAAAACATTTAATTACAATATGTTTTAATGCAAAATGTAAAAAAATTCAACTTTAAATTAATAACGAGATTATAAAACGATTTAAAGGGGGGAATAAGGCTTTCGAAGGCATGAGTGACTGCAAATGGACTTTTCTTGTCAATGGATGGCTGTCGTTTCATGTTTCTCGAGGTAAACATTCAATTACAATCTGTCTTAATCAAAAATGTAAAAAAATACAAGTTAAAATCAATAATAAGATTACAAAACCCTTTAAAGCGAGTAATAAGGCTTTATAAGCCATGAGTGACTATAAATGGACTTTTCTTGTCAATCGATCACTTTCACTTCACATTTCCCAAGGCAAACATTCCACTTTAATCTGTTTGAATGAAAAATTTAAAAAAATTCAACTTTGAATTAATAACGAGATCATAAAACCGTTTAAGGAGGGGAATAAGGCTTTCGAAGGCATGAGTGACTGCAAATGGACTTTTCTTGTCAATGGATGGCTTTCGTTTCACGTTTCCCGAGGTAAACATTCAATTACAATCTGTCTTAATGAAAAATGTAAAGAAATACAAGTCAAAATCAATAATAAGATTATAAAACCCTTTAAAGCGAGTAATAAGGCTTTAGAATCCGTGAGTGACTATAAATGGACTTTTCTTGTCAATCGATCGCTTTCACCTCACGTTTCTCAAGGTAAACAGTCAATTTTAATCTGTTTTAATGAAAAATGTAATTAAATTCAATTTAAAACGAATAACGAGATCATAAAACCATTTAAGGAGGGGAATAAGGCTTTCGAAGGCATGAGTGACGACAAATGGACTTTTCTTGTCAATGGATGGCTTTCGCTTCATGTTTCCTGTGGTAAACATTCAATTACAATCTGTTTTAATGAAAAATGTACAGAAATACAAGTTAAAATCAATAATAAGATTATAAAACCCTTTGAGACGAGTAATAATGCTTTTGAAGTTATGAGTGACTATAAATGAACTTATTTTTTCAATGGATGGCTTTCGCTTCATATTTCCCAAGGCACATATTTAATTACAATATGTTTTAATGAAAAATGTAAAAAAATTCAACTTTAAAATAATAACGAGATTATAAAACCATTTAAAGGGGGGAATAAGGCTTTCGAAAACATGAGTGACTACAAATGGACTTTTCTTGTCAATGGATGGCTTTCGCTTCACGTTTGTCGAGGTAAACATTTAATTACAATCTGTCTTAATGAAAAATGTAAAAAAAAACAACTTAAAATCAATAATAAGATTACAAAACCCTTTAAAGCGAGTAATAAGGCTTTATAAGCCATGAGTGACTATAAATGGACTTTTCTTGTCAATCGATCACTTTCACTTCACGTTTCCCTAGGCAAACATTCCACTTTAATCTGTTTTAATGAAAAATGTAAAAAAATTCAACTTTAAATTAATAACGAGGTCATAAAACCATTTAAAGAGGGGAATAAGGCTTTCGAAGGTATGACTGACTGCAAATGGACTTTTCTTGTCAATGGATGGCTTTCACTTCACGTTTCCTGAGGTAAACATTCAATTACAATCTGTCTTAATGAAAAATGTAAAGAAATACAAGTCAAAATCAATAATAAGATTATAAAACCCTTTAAAGCGAGTAATAAGGCTTTAGAAGCCGTGAGTGACTATAAATGGTCTTTTCTTGTCAATCGATCGCTTTCACCTCACGTTTCTCAAGGTAAACAGTCAATTTTAATCTGTTTTAATGAAAAATGTAAAAAAATTCAATTTAAAACGAATAACGAGATCATAAAACCATTTAAAGAGGGGAATAAGGCTTTCGAAGGCATAGGTGACGGCAAATGGACTTTTCTTGTCAATGGATAGCTTTCGCTTCATGTTTCCCGAGGTAAACATTCAATTACAATCTGTCTTAAAGAAAAATGTAAACAAATACAAGTTAAAATCAATAATAAGATTATAAAACCCTTTGAGGCGAGTAATAAGGCTTTTGAAGCTATGAGTGACTATAAATAAACTTATTTTTTCAATGGATGGCTTTCGCTTCATGTTTCCCAAGGAAAACATTTAATTACAACATGTTTTAATGAAAAATGTAAAAAAATTCAACTTTAAATTAATAACGAGATTATAAAACGATTTGAAGGGGGGAATAAGGCTTTCGAAGGCATGAGTGACTGCAAATGGACTTTTCTTGTCAATGGATGGCTTTCGTTTCACGTTTCTCTAGGTAAACATTCAATTACAATCTGTCTTAATCAAAAATGTAAAAAAATACAAGTTAAAATCAATAATAAGATTACAAAACCCTTTAAAGCGAGTAATAAGGCTTTATAAGCCATGAGTGACTATAAATGGACTTTTCTTGTCAATCGATCACTTTCACTTCACATTTCCCAAGGCAAACATTCCACTTTAATCTGTTTGAATGAAAAATTTAAAAAAATTCAACTTTCAATTAATAACGAGATCATAAAACCGTTTAAGGAGGGGAATAAGGCTTTCGAAGGCATGAGTGACTGCAAATGGACTTTTCTTGTCAATGGATGGCTTTCGTTTCACGTTTCCCGAGGTAAACATTCAATTACAATCTGTCTTAATGAAAAATGTAAAGAAATACAAGTCAAAATCAATAATAAGATTATAAAACCCTTTAAAGCGAGTAATAAGGCTTTAGAATCCGTGAGTGACTATAAATGGACTTTTCTTGTCAATCGATCGCTTTCACCTCACGTTTCTCAAGGTAAACAGTCAATTTTAATCTGTTTTAATGAAAAATGTAATTAAATTCAATTTAAAACGAATAACGAGATCATAAAACCATTTAAGGAGGGGAATAAGGCTTTCGAAGGCATGAGTGACGACAAATGGACTTTTCTTGTCAATGGATGGCTTTCGCTTCATGTTTCCCGTGGTAAACATTCAATTACAATCTGTTTTAATGAAAAATGTACAGAAATACAAGTTAAAATCAATAATAAGATTATAAAACCCTTTGAGACGAGTAATAATGCTTTTGAAGTTATGAGTGACTATAAATGAACTTATTTTTTCAATGGATGGCTTTCGCTTCATATTTCCCAAGGCACATATTTAATTACAATATGTTTTAATGAAAAATGTAAAAAAATTCAACTTTAAAATAATAACGAGATTATAAAACCATTTAAAGGGGGGAATAAGGCTTTCGAAAACATGAGTGACTACAAATGGACTTTTCTTGTCAATGGATGGCTTTCGCTTCACGTTTCTCGAGGTAAACATTTAATTACAATCTGTCTTAATGAAAAATGTAAAAAAAAACAACTTAAAATCAATAATAAGATTACAAAACCCTTTAAAGCGAGTAATAAGGCTTTATAAGCCATGAGTGACTATAAATGGACTTTTCTTGTCAATCGATCACTTTCACTTCACGTTTCCCTAGGCAAACATTCCACTTTAATCTGTTTTAATGAAAAATGTAAAAAAATTCAACTTTAAATTAATAACGAGGTCATAAAACCATTTAAAGAGGGGAATAAGGCTTTCGAAGGTATCAGTGACTGCAAATGGACTTTTCTTGTCAATGGATGGCTTTCACTTCACGTTTCCTGAGGTAAACATTCAATTACAATCTGTCTTAATGAAAAATGTAAAGAAATACAAGTCAAAATCAATAATAAGATTATAAAACCCTTTAAAGCGAGTAATAAGGCTTTAGAAGCCGTGAGTGACTATAAATGGTCTTTTCTTGTCAATCGATCGCTTTCACCTCACGTTTCTCAAGGTAAACAGTCAATTTTAATCTGTTTTAATGAAAAATGTAAAAAAATTCAATTGAAAACGAATAACGAGATCATAAAACCATTTAAAGAGGGGAATAAGGCTTTCGAAGGCATGGGTGACGGGAAATGGACTTTTCTTGTCAATGGATAGCTTTCGCTTCATGTTTCCCGAGGTAAACATTCAATTACAATCTATGTTAATGAAAAATGTAAAGAAATACAAGTTAAAATTAATAATAAGATTATAAAACCCTTTGAGGCGAGTAATAAGGCTTTTGAAGCTATGAGTGACTATAAATGAACTTATTTTTTCAATGGATGGCTTTCGCTTCATGTTTCCCAAGGAAAACATTTAATTACAATATGTTTTAATGCAAAATGTAAAAAAATTCAACTTTAAATTAATAACGAGATTATAAAACGATTTAAAGGGGGGAATAAGGCTTTCGAAGGCATGAGTGACTGCAAATGGACTTTTCTTGTCAATGGATGGCTGTCGTTTCATGTTTCTCGAGGTAAACATTCAATTACAATCTGTCTTAATCAAAAATGTAAAAAAATACAAGTTAAAATCAATAATAAGATTACAAAACCCTTTAAAGCGAGTAATAAGGCTTTATAAGCCATGAGTGACTATAAATGGACTTTTCTTGTCAATCGATCACTTTCACTTCACATTTCCCAAGGCAAACATTCCACTTTAATCTGTTTGAATGAAAAATTTAAAAAAATTCAACTTTCAATTAATAACGAGATCATAAAACCGTTTAAGGAGGGGAATAAGGCTTTCGAAGGCATGAGTGACTGCAAATGGACTTTTCTTGTCAATGGATGGCTTTCGTTTCACGTTTCCCGAGGTAAACATTCAATTACAATCTGTCTTAATGAAAAATGTAAAGAAATACAAGTCAAAATCAATAATAAGATTATAAAACCCTTTAAAGCGAGTAATAAGGCTTTAGAATCCGTGAGTGACTATAAATGGACTTTTCTTGTCAATCGATCGCTTTCACCTCACGTTTCTCAAGGTAAACAGTCAATTTTAATCTGTTTTAATGAAAAATGTAATTAAATTCAATTTAAAACGAATAACGAGATCATAAAACCATTTAAGGAGGGGAATAAGGCTTTCGAAGGCATGAGTGACGACAAATGGACTTTTCTTGTCAATGGATGGCTTTCGCTTCATGTTTCCTGTGGTAAACATTCAATTACAATCTGTTTTAATGAAAAATGTACAGAAATACAAGTTAAAATCAATAATAAGATTATAAAACCCTTTGAGACGAGTAATAATGCTTTTGAAGTTATGAGTGACTATAAATGAACTTATTTTTTCAATGGATGGCTTTCGCTTCATATTTCCCAAGGCACATATTTAATTACAATATGTTTTAATGAAAAATGTAAAAAAATTCAACTTTAAAATAATAACGAGATTATAAAACCATTTAAAGGGGGGAATAAGGCTTTCGAAAACATGAGTGACTACAAATGGACTTTTCTTGTCAATGGATGGCTTTCGCTTCACGTTTCTCGAGGTAAACATTTAATTACAATCTGTCTTAATGAAAAATGTAAAAAAAAACAACTTAAAATCAATAATAAGATTACAAAACCCTTTAAAGCGAGTAATAAGGCTTTATAAGCCATGAGTGACTATAAATGGACTTTTCTTGTCAATCGATCACTTTCACTTCACGTTTCCCTAGGCAAACATTCCACTTTAATCTGTTTTAATGAAAAATGTAAAAAAATTCAACTTTAAATTAATAACGAGGTCATAAAACCATTTAAAGAGGGGAATAAGGCTTTCGAAGGTATGAGTGACTGCAAATGGACTTTTCTTGTCAATGGATGGCTTTCACTTCACGTTTCCTGAGGTAAACATTCAATTACAATCTGTCTTAATGAAAAATGTAAAGAAATACAAGTCAAAATCAATAATAAGATTATAAAACCCTTTAAAGCGAGTAATAAGGCTTTAGAAGCCGTGAGTGACTATAAATGGTCTTTTCTTGTCAATCGATCGCTTTCACCTCACGTTTCTCAAGGTAAACAGTCAATTTTAATCTGTTTTAATGAAAAATGTAAAAAAATTCAATTTAAAACGAATAACGAGATCATAAAACCATTTAAAGAGGGGAATAAGGCTTTCGAAGGCATAGGTGACGGCAAATGGACTTTTCTTGTCAATGGATAGCTTTCGCTTCATGTTTCCCGAGGTAAACATTCAATTACAATCTGTCTTAATGAAAAATGTAAAGAAATACAAGTTAAAATCAATAATAAGATTATAAAACCCTTTGAGACGAGTAATAATGCTTTTGAAGCTATGAGTGACTATAAATGAACTTATTTTTTCAATGGATGGCTTTCGCTTCATATTTCCCAAGGCAAACATTTAATTACAATATGTTTTAATGAAAAATGTAAAAAAATTCAATTTTAAATTAATAACGAGATTATAAAACCATTTAAAGGGGGGAATAAGGCTTTCGAAAGCATGAGTGACTACAAATGGACTTTTCTTGTCAATGGATGGCTTTCGCTTCACGTTTCTCGAGGTAAACATTCAATTACAATCTGTCTTAATGAAAAATGTAAAAAAATACAACTTAAAATCAATAATAAGATTACAAAACCCTTTAAAGCGAGTAATAAGGCTTTATAAGCCATGAGTGACTATAAATGGACTTTTCTTCTCAATCGATCACTTTCACTTCACGTTTCCCTAGGCAAACATTCCACTTTAATCTGTTTTAATGAAAAATGTAAAAAAATTCAACTCTAAATTAATAACGAGGTCATAATACCATTGAAAGAGGGGAATAAGGCTTTCGAAGGTATGACTGACTGCAAATGGACTTTTCTTGTCAATAGATGGCTTTCACTTCACGTTTCCTGAGGTAAACATTCAATTACAATCTGTCTTAATGAAAAATGTAAAGAAATACAAGTCAAAATCAATAATAAGATTATAAAACCCTTTAAAGCGAGTAATAAGGCTTTAGAAGCCGTGAGTGACTATAAATGGACTTTTCTTGTCAATCGATCGCTTTCACCTCACGTTTCTCAAGGTAAACAGTCAATTTTAATCTGTTTTAATGAAAAATGTAAAAAAATTCAATTTAAAACGAATAACGAGATCATAAAACCATTTAAAGAGGGGAATAAGGCTTTCGAAGGCATGGGTGACGGCAAATGGACTTTTCTTGTCAATGGATAGCTTTCGCTTCATGTTTCCCGAGGTAAACATTCAATTACAATCTATGTTAATGAAAAATGTAAAGAAATACAAGTTAAAATTAATAATAAGATTATAAAACCCTTTGAGGCGAGTAATAAGGCTTTTGAAGCTATGAGTGACTATAAATGAACTTATTTTTTCAATGGATGGCTTTCGCTTCATGTTTCCCAAGGAAAACATTTAATTACAATATGTTTTAATGCAAAATGTAAAAAAATTCAACTTTAAATTAATAACGAGATTATAAAACGATTTAAAGGGGGGAATAAGGCTTTCGAAGGCATGAGTGACTGCAAATGGACTTTTCTTGTCAATGGATGGCTGTCGTTTCATGTTTCTCGAGGTAAACATTCAATTACAATCTGTCTTAATCAAAAATGTAAAAAAATACAAGTTAAAATCAATAATAAGATTACAAAACCCTTTAAAGCGAGTAATAAGGCTTTATAAGCCATGAGTGACTATAAATGGACTTTTCTTGTCAATCGATCACTTTCACTTCACCTTTCCCAAGGCAAACATTCCACTTTAATCTGTTTGAATGAAAAATTTAAAAAAATTCAACTTTCAATTAATAACGAGATCATAAAACCGTTTAAGGAGGGGAATAAGGCTTTCGAAGGCAAGAGTGACTGCAAATGGACTTGTCAATGGATGGCTTTCGCTTCACGTTTCCCGAGGTAAACATTCAATTACAATCTGTCTTAATGAAAAATGTAAAGAAATACAAGTCAAAATCAATAATAAGATTATAAAACCCTTTAAAGCGAGTAATAAGGCTTTAGAATCCGTGAGTGACTATAAATGGACTTTTCTTGTCAATCGATCGCTTTCACCTCACGTTTCTCAAGGTAAACAGTCAATTTTAATCTGTTTTAATGAAAAATATAATAAAATTCAATTTAAAACGAATAACGAGATCATAAAACCATTTAAAGAGGGGAATAAGGCTTTCGAAGGCATGAGTGACGACAAATGGACTTTTCTTGTCAATGGATGGCTTTCGCTTCATGTTTCCCGAGGTAAACATTCAATTACAATCTGTTTTAATGAAAAATGTACAGAAATACAAGTTAAAATCAATAATAAGATTATAAAACCCTTTGAGACGAGTAATAATGCTTTTGAAGCTATGAGCGACTATAAATGAACTTATTTTTTCAATGGATGGCTTTCGCTTCATGTTTCCCAAGGCAAACATTTAATTACAATATGTTTTAATGAAAATTATAAAAAACTTCAACTTTAAATTAATAACGAGATTATAAAACCATTTAAAGTGGAGAATAAGGCTTTCGAAAGCATGAGTGACTACAAATGGACTTTTCTAGTCAATGGATGGCTTTCGCTTCACGTTTCTTGAGGTAAACATTCAATTACAATCTGTCTTAATGAAAAATGTAAAAAAATACAGGTTAAAATCAATAATAAGATTACAAAACCCTTTAAAGCGAGTAATAAGGCTTTATAAGCCATGAGTGACTATAAATGGACTTTTCTTCTCAATCGATCACTTTCACTTCACGTTTCCCAAGGCAAACATTCCACTTTAATCTGTTTTAATAAAAAATGTAAAAAAATTAAACATTAAATTAATAACAAGATCATAAAACCATTTAAAGAGGGGAATAAGGCTTTCGAAGGTATGAGTGACTGCAAATGGACTTTTCTTATCAATGGATGGCTTTCACTTCACGTTTCCTGAGGTAAACATTCAATTACAATCTGTCTTAATGAAAAATGTAAAGAAATACAAGTCAAAATCAATAATAAGATTATAAAACCCTTTAAAGCGAGTAATAAGGCTTTAGAAGCCGTGAGTGACTATAAATGGACTTTTCTTGTCAATCGATCGCTTTCACCTCACGTTTCTCAAGGTAAACAGTCAATTTTAATCTGTTTTAATGAAAAATATAATAAAATTCAATTTAAAACGAATAACGAGATCATAAAACCATTTAAAGAGGGGAATAAGGCTTTCGAAGGCATGAGTGACGACAAATGGACTTTTCTTGTCAATGGATGGCTTTCGCTTCATGTTTCCCGAGGTAAACATTCAATTACAATCTGTTTTAATGAAAAATGTACAGAAATACAAGTTAAAATCAATAATAAGATTATAAAACCCTTTGAGACGAGTAATAATGCTTTTGAAGCTATGAGCGACTATAAATGAACTTATTTTTTCAATGGATGGCTTTCGCTTCATATTTCCCAAGGCAAACATTTAATTACAATATGTTTTAATGAAAATTATAAAAAACTTCAACTTTAAATTAATAACGAGATTATAAAACCATTTAAAGTGGAGAATAAGGCTTTCGAAAGCATGAGTGACTACAAATGGACTTTTCTTGTCAATGGATGGCTTTCGCTTCACGTTTCTTGAGGTAAACATTCAATTACAATCTGTCTTAATGAAAAATGTAAAAAAATACAGGTTAAAATCAATAATAAGATTACAAAACCCTTTAAAGCGAGTAATAAGGCTTTATAAGCCATGAGTGACTATAAATGGACTTTTCTTCTCAATCGATCACTTTCACTTCACGTTTCCCAAGGCAAACATTCCACTTTAATCTGTTTTAATGAAAAATGTAAAAAAATTAAACATTAAATTAATAACAAGATCATAAAACCATTTAAAGAGGGGAATAAGGCTTTCGAAGGTATGAGTGACTGCAAATGGACTTTTCTTATCAATGGATGGCTTTCACTTCACGTTTCCTGAGGTAAACATTCAATTACAATCTGTCTTAATGAAAAATGTAAAGAAATACAAGTCAAAATCAATAATAAGATTATAAAACCCTTTAAAGCGAGTAATAAGGCTTTAGAAGCCGTGAGTGACTATAAATGGACTTTTCTTGTCAATCGATCGCTTTCACCTCACGTTTCTCAAGGTAAACAGTCAATTTTAATCTGTTTTAATGAAAAATATAATAAAATTCAATTTAAAACGAATAACGAGATCATAAAACCATTTAAAGAGGGGAATAAGGCTTTCGAAGGCATGAGTGACGACAAATGGACTTTTCTTGTCAATGGATGGCTTTCGCTTCATGTTTCCCGAGGTAAACATTCAATTACAATCTGTTTTAATGAAAAATGTACAGAAATACAAGTTAAAATCAATAATAAGATTATAAAACCCTTTGAGACGAGTAATAATGCTTTTGAAGCTATGAGCGACTATAAATGAACTTATTTTTTCAATGGATGGCTTTCGCTTCATATTTCCCAAGGCAAACATTTAATTACAATATGTTTTAATGAAAATTATAAAAAACTTCAACTTTAAATTAATAACGAGATTATAAAACCATTTAAAGTGGAGAATAAGGCTTTCGAAAGCATGAGTGACTACAAATGGACTTTTCTAGTCAATGGATGGCTTTCGCTTCACGTTTCTTGAGGTAAACATTCAATTACAATCTGTCTTAATGAAAAATGTAAAAAAATACAGGTTAAAATCAATAATAAGATTACAAAACCCTTTAAAGCGAGTAATAAGGCTTTATAAGCCATGAGTGACTATAAATGGACTTTTCTTCTCAATCGATCACTTTCACTTCACGTTTCCCAAGGCAAACATTCCACTTTAATCTGTTTTAATGAAAAATGTAAAAAAATTAAACATTAAATTAATAACAAGATCATAAAACCATTTAAAGAGGGGAATAAGGCTTTCGAAGGTATGAGTGACTGCAAATGGACTTTTCTTATCAATGGATGGCTTTCACTTCACGTTTCCTGAGGTAAACATTCAATTACAATCTGTCTTAATGAAAAATGTAAAGAAATACAAGTCAAAATCAATAATAAGATTATAAAACCCTTTAAAGCGAGTAATAAGGCTTTAGAAGCCGTGAGTGACTATAAATGGACTTTTCTTGTCAATCGATCGCTTTCACCTCACGTTTCTCAAGGTAAACAGTCAATTTTAATCTGTTTTAATGAAAAATATAATAAAATTCAATTTAAAACGAATAACGAGATCATAAAACCATTTAAAGAGGGGAATAAGGCTTTCGAAGGCATGAGTGACGACAAATGGACTTTTCTTGTCAATGGATGGCTTTCGCTTCATGTTTCCCGAGGTAAACATTCAATTACAATCTGTTTTAATGAAAAATGTACAGAAATACAAGTTAAAATCAATAATAAGATTATAAAACCCTTTGAGACGAGTAATAATGCTTTTGAAGCTATGAGCGACTATAAATGAACTTATTTTTTCAATGGATGGCTTTCGCTTCATATTTCCCAAGGCAAACATTTAATTACAATATGTTTTAATGAAAATTATAAAAAACTTCAACTTTAAATTAATAACGAGATTATAAAACCATTTAAAGTGGAGAATAAGGCTTTCGAAAGCATGAGTGACTACAAATGGACTTTTCTAGTCAATGGATGGCTTTCGCTTCACGTTTCTTGAGGTAAACATTCAATTACAATCTGTCTTAATGAAAAATGTAAAAAAATACAGGTTAAAATCAATAATAAGATTACAAAACCCTTTAAAGCGAGTAATAAGGCTTTATAAGCCATGAGTGACTATAAATGGACTTTTCTTCTCAATCGATCACTTTCACTTCACGTTTCCCAAGGCAAACATTCCACTTTAATCTGTTTTAATGAAAAATGTAAAAAAATTAAACATTAAATTAATAACAAGATCATAAAACCATTTAAAGAGGGGAATAAGGCTTTCGAAGGTATGAGTGACTGCAAATGGACTTTTCTTATCAATGGATGGCTTTCACTTCACGTTTCCTGAGGTAAACATTCAATTACAATCTGTCTTAATGAAAAATGTAAAGAAATACAAGTCAAAATCAATAATAAGATTATAAAACCCTTTAAAGCGAGTAATAAGGCTTTAGAAGCCGTGAGTGACTATAAATGGACTTTTCTTGTCAATCGATCGCTTTCACCTCACGTTTCTCAAGGTAAACAGTCAATTTTAATCTGTTTTAATGAAAAATATAATAAAATTCAATTTAAAACGAATAACGAGATCATAAAACCATTTAAAGAGGGGAATAAGGCTTTCGAAGGCATGAGTGACGACAAATGGACTTTTCTTGTCAATGGATGGCTTTCGCTTCATGTTTCCCGAGGTAAACATTCAATTACAATCTGTTTTAATGAAAAATGTACAGAAATACAAGTTAAAATCAATAATAAGATTATAAAACCCTTTGAGACGAGTAATAATGCTTTTGAAGCTATGAGCGACTATAAATGAACTTATTTTTTCAATGGATGGCTTTCGCTTCATATTTCCCAAGGCAAACATTTAATTACAATATGTTTTAATGAAAATTATAAAAAACTTCAACTTTAAATTAATAACGAGATTATAAAACCATTTAAAGTGGAGAATAAGGCTTTCGAAAGCATGAGTGACTACAAATGGACTTTTCTAGTCAATGGATGGCTTTCGCTTCACGTTTCTTGAGGTAAACATTCAATTACAATCTGTCTTAATGAAAAATGTAAAAAAATACAGGTTAAAATCAATAATAAGATTACAAAACCCTTTAAAGCGAGTAATAAGGCTTTATAAGCCATGAGTGACTATAAATGGACTTTTCTTCTCAATCGATCACTTTCACTTCACGTTTCCCAAGGCAAACATTCCACTTTAATCTGTTTTAATGAAAAATGTAAAAAAATTAAACATTAAATTAATAACAAGATCATAAAACCATTTAAAGAGGGGAATAAGGCTTTCGAAGGTATGAGTGACTGCAAATGGACTTTTCTTATCAATGGATGGCTTTCACTTCACGTTTCCTGAGGTAAACATTCAATTACAATCTGTCTTAATGAAAAATGTAAAGAAATACAAGTCAAAATCAATAATAAGATTATAAAACCCTTTAAAGCGAGTAATAAGGCTTTAGAAGCCGTGAGTGACTATAAATGGACTTTTCTTGTCAATCGATCGCTTTCACCTCACGTTTCTCAAGGTAAACAGTCAATTTTAATCTGTTTTAATGAAAAATATAATAAAATTCAATTTAAAACGAATAACGAGATCATAAAACCATTTAAAGAGGGGAATAAGGCTTTCGAAGGCATGAGTGACGACAAATGGACTTTTCTTGTCAATGGATGGCTTTCGCTTCATGTTTCCCGAGGTAAACATTCAATTACAATCTGTTTTAATGAAAAATGTACAGAAATACAAGTTAAAATCAATAATAAGATTATAAAACCCTTTGAGACGAGTAATAATGCTTTTGAAGCTATGAGCGACTATAAATGAACTTATTTTTTCAATGGATGGCTTTCGCTTCATATTTCCCAAGGCAAACATTTAATTACAATATGTTTTAATGAAAATTATAAAAAACTTCAACTTTAAATTAATAACGAGATTATAAAACCATTTAAAGTGGAGAATAAGGCTTTCGAAAGCATGAGTGACTACAAATGGACTTTTCTAGTCAATGGATGGCTTTCGCTTCACGTTTCTTGAGGTAAACATTCAATTACAATCTGTCTTAATGAAAAATGTAAAAAAATACAGGTTAAAATCAATAATAAGATTACAAAACCCTTTAAAGCGAGTAATAAGGCTTTATAAGCCATGAGTGACTATAAATGGACTTTTCTTCTCAATCGATCACTTTCACTTCACGTTTCCCAAGGCAAACATTCCACTTTAATCTGTTTTAATGAAAAATGTAAAAAAATTAAACATTAAATTAATAACAAGATCATAAAACCATTTAAAGAGGGGAATAAGGCTTTCGAAGGTATGAGTGACTGCAAATGGACTTTTCTTATCAATGGATGGCTTTCACTTCACGTTTCCTGAGGTAAACATTCAATTACAATCTGTCTTAATGAAAAATGTAAAGAAATACAAGTCAAAATCAATAATAAGATTATAAAACCCTTTAAAGCGAGTAATAAGGCTTTAGAAGCCGTGAGTGACTATAAATGGACTTTTCTTGTCAATCGATCGCTTTCACCTAACGTTTCTCAAGGTAAACAGTCAATTTTAATCTGTTTTAATGAAAAATGTAAAAAAATTCAATTTAAAACGAATAACGAGATCATAAAACCATTTAAAGGGTGGATTAAGGCTTTCGAAGGCATGAGTGACGGCAAATGGACTTTTCTTGTCAATGGATGGCTTTTGCTTCATGTTTCCCGAGGTAAACATTCAATTACAATCTGTCTTAATGAAAAATGTAAACAAATACAAGTTAAAACCAATAAAAAGATTATAAAACCCTTTAAGACGAGTAATAATGCTTTTGAAGCTATGAGCGACTATAAATGAACTTATTTTTTCAATGGATGGCTTTCGCTTCATGTTTCCCAAGGCAAACATTTAATTACAATATGTTTTAATGAAAAATGTAAAAAAATTCAACTTTAAATTAATAACGAGATTATAAAACCATTTAAAGGGGGTAATAAGGCTTTCGAAAGCATGAGTGACTACAAATGGACTTTTCTTGTCAATGGATGGCTTTCGCTTCACGTTTCTCGAGGTAAACATTCAATTACAATCTGTCTTAATGAAAAATGTAATGAAATACAAGTCAAAATCAATAATAAGATTATAAAACCCTTTAAAGCGAGTAATAAGGCTTTAGAATCCGTGAGTGACTATAAATTGACTTTTCTTGTCAATCGATCGCTTTCACCTCACGTTTCTCAAGGTAAACAGTCAATTTTAATCTGTTTTAATGAAAAATGTAATAAAATTCAATTTAAAACGAATAACGAGATCATAAAACCATTTAAGGAGGGGAATAAGGCTTTCGAAGGCATGAGTGACGACAAATGGACTTTTCTTGTCAATGGATGGCTTTCGCTTCATGTTTCCCGTGGTAAACATTCAATTACAATCTGTTTTAATGAAAAATGTACAGAAATACAAGTTAAAATCAATAATAAGATTATAAAACCCTTTGAGACGAGTAATAATGCTTTTGAAGTTATGAGCGACTATAAATGAACTTATTTTTTCAATGGATGGCTTTCGCTTCATATTTCCCAAGGCACATATTTAATTACAATATGTTTTAATGAAAAACGTAAAAAAATTCAACTTTAAAATAATAACGAGATTATAAAACCATTTAAAGGGGGGAATAAGGCTTTCGAAAACATGAGTGACTACAAATGGACTTTTCTTGTCAATGGATGGCTTTCGCTTCACGTTTCTCGAGGTAAACATTTAATTACAATCTGTCTTAATGAAAAATGTAAAAAAAAACAACTTAAAATCAATAATAAGATTACAAAACCCTTTAAAGCGAGTAATAAGGCTTTATAAGCCATGAGTGACTATAAATGGACTTTTCTTGTCAATCGATCACTTTCACTTCACGTTTCCCTAGGCAAACATTCCACTTTAATCTGTTTTAATGAAAAATGTAAAAAAATTCAACTTTAAATTAATAACGAGGTCATAAAACCATTTAAAGAGGGGAATAAGGCTTTCGAAGGTATGAGTGACTGCAAATGGACTTTTCTTGTCAATGGATGGCTTTCACTTCACGTTTCCTGAGGTAAACATTCAATTACAATCTGTCTTAATGAAAAATGTAAAGAAATACAAGTCAAAATCAATAATAAGATTATAAAACCCTTTAAAGCGAGTAATAAGGCTTTAGAAGCCGTGAGTGACTATAAATGGTCTTTTCTTGTCAATCGATCGCTTTCACCTCACGTTTCTCAAGGTAAACAGTCAATTTTAATCTGTTTTAATGAAAAATGTAATAAAATTCAATTTAAAACGAATAACGAGATCATAAAACCATTTAAAGAGGGGAATAAGGCTTTCGAAGGCATGGGTGACGGCAAATGGACTTTTCTTGTCAATGGATAGCTTTCGCTTCATGTTTCCCGAGGTAAACATTCAATTACAATCTATGTTAATGAAAAATGTAAAGAAATACAAGTTAAAATTAATAATAAGATTATAAAACCCTTTGAGGCGAGTAATAAGGCTTTTGAAGCTATGAGTGACTATAAATGAACTTATTTTTTCAATGGATGGCTTTCGCTTCATGTTTCCCAAGGAAAACATTTAATTACAATATGTTTTAATGCAAAATGTAAAAAAATTCAACTTTAAATTAATAACGAGATTATAAAACGATTTATAGGGGGGAATAAGGCTTTCGAAGGCATGAGTGACTGCAAATGGACTTTTCTTGTCAATGGATGGCTGTCGTTTCATGTTTCTCGAGGTAAACATTCAATTACAATCTGTCTTAATCAAAAATGTAAAAAAATACAAGTTAAAATCAATAATAAGATTACAAAACCCTTTAAAGCGAGTAATAAGGCTTTATAAGCCATGAGTGACTATAAATGGACTTTTCTTGTCAATCGATCACTTTCACTTCACATTTCCCAAGGCAAACATTCCACTTTAATCTGTTTGAATGAAAAATTTAAAAAAATTCAACTTTCAATTAATAACGAGATCATAAAACCGTTTAAGGAGGGGAATAAGGCTTTCGAAGGCAAGAGTGACTGCAAATGGACTTGTCAATGGATGGCTTTCGCTTCACGTTTCCCGAGGTAAACATTCAATTACAATCTGTCTTAATGAAAAATGTAAAGAAATACAAGTCAAAATCAATAATAAGATTATAAAACCCTTTAAAGCGAGTAATAAGGCTTTAGAATCCGTGAGTGACTATAAATGGACTTTTCTTGTCAATCGATCGCTTTCACCTCACGTTTCTCAAGGTAAACAGTCAATTTTAATCTGTTTTAATGAAAAATATAATAAAATTCAATTTAAAACGAATAACGAGATCATAAAACCATTTAAAGAGGGGAATAAGGCTTTCGAAGGCATGAGTGACGACAAATGGACTTTTCTTGTCAATGGATGGCTTTTGCTTCATGTTTCCCGAGGTAAACATTCAATTACAATCTGTTTTAATGAAAAATGTACAGAAATACAAGTTAAAATCAATAATAAGATTATAAAACCCTTTGAGACGAGTAATAATGCTTTTGAAGCTATGAGCGACTATAAATGAACTTATTTTTTCAATGGATGGCTTTCGCTTCATGTTTCCCAAGGCAAACATTTAATTACAATATGTTTTAATGAAAATTATAAAAAACTTCAACTTTAAATTAATAACGAGATTATAAAACCATTTAAAGTGGAGAATAAGGCTTTCGAAAGCATGAGTGACTACAAATGGACTTTTCTAGTCAATGGATGGCTTTCGCTTCACGTTTCTTGAGGTAAACATTCAATTACAATCTGTCTTAATGAAAAATGTAAAAAAATACAGGTTAAAATCAATAATAAGATTACAAAACCCTTTAAAGCGAGTAATAAGGCTTTATAAGCCATGAGTGACTATAAATGGACTTTTCTTCTCAATCGATCACTTTCACTTCACGTTTCCCAAGGCAAACATTCCACTTTAATCTGTTTTAATGAAAAATGTAAAAAAATTAAACATTAAATTAATAACAAGATCATAAAACCATTTAAAGAGGGGAATAAGGCTTTCGAAGGTATGAGTGACTGCAAATGGACTTTTCTTATCAATGGATGGCTTTCACTTCACGTTTCCTGAGGTAAACATTCAATTACAATCTGTCTTAATGAAAAATGTAAAGAAATACAAGTCAAAATCAATAATAAGATTATAAAACCCTTTAAAGCGAGTAATAAGGCTTTAGAAGCCGTGAGTGACTATAAATGGACTTTTCTTGTCAATCGATCGCTTTCACCTCACGTTTCTCAAGGTAAACAGTCAATTTTAATCTGTTTTAATGAAAAATATAATAAAATTCAATTTAAAACGAATAACGAGATCATAAAACCATTTAAAGAGGGGAATAAGGCTTTCGAAGGCATGAGTGACGACAAATGGACTTTTCTTGTCAATGGATGGCTTTCGCTTCATGTTTCCCGAGGTAAACATTCAATTACAATCTGTTTTAATGAAAAATGTACAGAAATACAAGTTAAAATCAATAATAAGATTATAAAACCCTTTGAGACGAGTAATAATGCTTTTGAAGCTATGAGCGACTATAAATGAACTTATTTTTTCAATGGATGGCTTTCGCTTCATATTTCCCAAGGCAAACATTTAATTACAATATGTTTTAATGAAAATTATAAAAAACTTCAACTTTAAATTAATAACGAGATTATAAAACCATTTAAAGTGGAGAATAAGGCTTTCGAAAGCATGAGTGACTACAAATGGACTTTTCTAGTCAATGGATGGCTTTCGCTTCACGTTTCTTGAGGTAAACATTCAATTACAATCTGTCTTAATGAAAAATGTAAAAAAATACAGGTTAAAATCAATAATAAGATTACAAAACCCTTTAAAGCGAGTAATAAGGCTTTATAAGCCATGAGTGACTATAAATGGACTTTTCTTCTCAATCGATCACTTTCACTTCACGTTTCCCAAGGCAAACATTCCACTTTAATCTGTTTTAATGAAAAATGTAAAAAAATTAAACATTAAATTAATAACAAGATCATAAAACCATTTAAAGAGGGGAATAAGGCTTTCGAAGGTATGAGTGACTGCAAATGGACTTTTCTTATCAATGGATGGCTTTCACTTCACGTTTCCTGAGGTAAACATTCAATTACAATCTGTCTTAATGAAAAATGTAAAGAAATACAAGTCAAAATCAATAATAAGATTATAAAACCCTTTAAAGCGAGTAATAAGGCTTTAGAAGCCGTGAGTGACTATAAATGGACTTTTCTTGTCAATCGATCGCTTTCACCTCACGTTTCTCAAGGTAAACAGTCAATTTTAATCTGTTTTAATGAAAAATATAATAAAATTCAATTTAAAACGAATAACGAGATCATAAAACCATTTAAAGAGGGGAATAAGGCTTTCGAAGGCATGAGTGACGACAAATGGACTTTTCTTGTCAATGGATGGCTTTCGCTTCATGTTTCCCGAGGTAAACATTCAATTACAATCTGTTTTAATGAAAAATGTACAGAAATACAAGTTAAAATCAATAATAAGATTATAAAACCCTTTGAGACGAGTAATAATGCTTTTGAAGCTATGAGCGACTATAAATGAACTTATTTTTTCAATGGATGGCTTTCGCTTCATATTTCCCAAGGCAAACATTTAATTACAATATGTTTTAATGAAAATTATAAAAAACTTCAACTTTAAATTAATAACGAGATTATAAAACCATTTAAAGTGGAGAATAAGGCTTTCGAAAGCATGAGTGACTACAAATGGACTTTTCTAGTCAATGGATGGCTTTCGCTTCACGTTTCTTGAGGTAAACATTCAATTACAATCTGTCTTAATGAAAAATGTAAAAAAATACAGGTTAAAATCAATAATAAGATTACAAAACCCTTTAAAGCGAGTAATAAGGCTTTATAAGCCATGAGTGACTATAAATGGACTTTTCTTCTCAATCGATCACTTTCACTTCACGTTTCCCAAGGCAAACATTCCACTTTAATCTGTTTTAATGAAAAATGTAAAAAAATTAAACATTAAATTAATAACAAGATCATAAAACCATTTAAAGAGGGGAATAAGGCTTTCGAAGGTATGAGTGACTGCAAATGGACTTTTCTTATCAATGGATGGCTTTCACTTCACGTTTCCTGAGGTAAACATTCAATTACAATCTGTCTTAATGAAAAATGTAAAGAAATACAAGTCAAAATCAATAATAAGATTATAAAACCCTTTAAAGCGAGTAATAAGGCTTTAGAAGCCGTGAGTGACTATAAATGGACTTTTCTTGTCAATCGATCGCTTTCACCTAACGTTTCTCAAGGTAAACAGTCAATTTTAATCTGTTTTAATGAAAAATGTAAAAAAATTCAATTTAAAACGAATAACGAGATCATAAAACCATTTAAAGGGTGGATTAAGGCTTTCGAAGGCATGAGTGACGGCAAATGGACTTTTCTTGTCAATGGATGGCTTTTGCTTCATGTTTCCCGAGGTAAACATTCAATTACAATCTGTCTTAATGAAAAATGTAAACAAATACAAGTTAAAACCAATAAAAAGATTATAAAACCCTTTAAGACGAGTAATAATGCTTTTGAAGCTATGAGCGACTATAAATGAACTTATTTTTTCAATGGATGGCTTTCGCTTCATGTTTCCCAAGGCAAACATTTAATTACAATATGTTTTAATGAAAAATGTAAAAAAATTCAACTTTAAATTAATAACGAGATTATAAAACCATTTAAAGGGGGTAATAAGGCTTTCGAAAGCATGAGTGACTACAAATGGACTTTTCTTGTCAATGGATGGCTTTCGCTTCACGTTTCTCGAGGTAAACATTCAATTACAATCTGTCTTAATGAAAAATGTAATGAAATACAAGTCAAAATCAATAATAAGATTATAAAACCCTTTAAAGCGAGTAATAAGGCTTTAGAATCCGTGAGTGACTATAAATTGACTTTTCTTGTCAATCGATCGCTTTCACCTCACGTTTCTCAAGGTAAACAGTCAATTTTAATCTGTTTTAATGAAAAATGTAATAAAATTCAATTTAAAACGAATAACGAGATCATAAAACCATTTAAGGAGGGGAATAAGGCTTTCGAAGGCATGAGTGACGACAAATGGACTTTTCTTGTCAATGGATGGCTTTCGCTTCATGTTTCCCGTGGTAAACATTCAATTACAATCTGTTTTAATGAAAAATGTACAGAAATACAAGTTAAAATCAATAATAAGATTATAAAACCCTTTGAGACGAGTAATAATGCTTTTGAAGTTATGAGCGACTATAAATGAACTTATTTTTTCAATGGATGGCTTTCGCTTCATATTTCCCAAGGCACATATTTAATTACAATATGTTTTAATGAAAAACGTAAAAAAATTCAACTTTAAAATAATAACGAGATTATAAAACCATTTAAAGGGGGGAATAAGGCTTTCGAAAACATGAGTGACTACAAATGGACTTTTCTTGTCAATGGATGGCTTTCGCTTCACGTTTCTCGAGGTAAACATTTAATTACAATCTGTCTTAATGAAAAATGTAAAAAAAAACAACTTAAAATCAATAATAAGATTACAAAACCCTTTAAAGCGAGTAATAAGGCTTTATAAGCCATGAGTGACTATAAATGGACTTTTCTTGTCAATCGATCACTTTCACTTCACGTTTCCCTAGGCAAACATTCCACTTTAATCTGTTTTAATGAAAAATGTAAAAAAATTCAACTTTAAATTAATAACGAGGTCATAAAACCATTTAAAGAGGGGAATAAGGCTTTCGAAGGTATGAGTGACTGCAAATGGACTTTTCTTGTCAATGGATGGCTTTCACTTCACGTTTCCTGAGGTAAACATTCAATTACAATCTGTCTTAATGAAAAATGTAAAGAAATACAAGTCAAAATCAATAATAAGATTATAAAACCCTTTAAAGCGAGTAATAAGGCTTTAGAAGCCGTGAGTGACTATAAATGGTCTTTTCTTGTCAATCGATCGCTTTCACCTCACGTTTCTCAAGGTAAACAGTCAATTTTAATCTGTTTTAATGAAAAATGTAATAAAATTCAATTTAAAACGAATAACGAGATCATAAAACCATTTAAAGAGGGGAATAAGGCTTTCGAAGGCATGGGTGACGGCAAATGGACTTTTCTTGTCAATGGATAGCTTTCGCTTCATGTTTCCCGAGGTAAACATTCAATTACAATCTATGTTAATGAAAAATGTAAAGAAATACAAGTTAAAATTAATAATAAGATTATAAAACCCTTTGAGGCGAGTAATAAGGCTTTTGAAGCTATGAGTGACTATAAATGAACTTATTTTTTCAATGGATGGCTTTCGCTTCATGTTTCCCAAGGAAAACATTTAATTACAATATGTTTTAATGCAAAATGTAAAAAAATTCAACTTTAAATTAATAACGAGATTATAAAACGATTTATAGGGGGGAATAAGGCTTTCGAAGGCATGAGTGACTGCAAATGGACTTTTCTTGTCAATAGATGGCTGTCGTTTCATGTTTCTCGAGGTAAACATTCAATTACAATCTGTCTTAATCAAAAATGTAAAAAAATACAAGTTAAAATCAATAATAAGATTACAAAACCCTTTAAAGCGAGTAATAAGGCTTTATAAGCCATGAGTGACTATAAATGGACTTTTCTTGTCAATCGATCACTTTCACTTCACATTTCCCAAGGCAAACATTCCACTTTAATCTGTTTGAATGAAAAATTTAAAAAAATTCAACTTTCAATTAATAACGAGATCATAAAACCGTTTAAGGAGGGGAATAAGGCTTTCGAAGGCAAGAGTGACTGCAAATGGACTTGTCAATGGATGGCTTTCGCTTCACGTTTCCCGAGGTAAACATTCAATTACAATCTGTCTTAATGAAAAATGTAAAGAAATACAAGTCAAAATCAATAATAAGATTATAAAACCCTTTAAAGCGAGTAATAAGGCTTTAGAATCCGTGAGTGACTATAAATGGACTTTTCTTGTCAATCGATCGCTTTCACCTCACGTTTCTCAAGGTAAACAGTCAATTTTAATCTGTTTTAATGAAAAATATAATAAAATTCAATTTAAAACGAATAACGAGATCATAAAACCATTTAAAGAGGGGAATAAGGCTTTCGAAGGCATGAGTGACGACAAATGGACTTTTCTTGTCAATGGATGGCTTTCGCTTCATGTTTCCCGAGGTAAACATTCAATTACAATCTGTTTTAATGAAAAATGTACAGAAATACAAGTTAAAATCAATAATAAGATTATAAAACCCTTTGAGACGAGTAATAATGCTTTTGAAGCTATGAGCGACTATAAATGAACTTATTTTTTCAATGGATGGCTTTCGCTTCATGTTTCCCAAGGCAAACATTTAATTACAATATGTTTTAATGAAAATTATAAAAAACTTCAACTTTAAATTAATAACGAGATTATAAAACCATTTAAAGTGGAGAATAAGGCTTTCGAAAGCATGAGTGACTACAAATGGACTTTTCTAGTCAATGGATGGCTTTCGCTTCACGTTTCTTGAGGTAAACATTCAATTACAATCTGTCTTAATGAAAAATGTAAAAAAATACAGGTTAAAATCAATAATAAGATTACAAAACCCTTTAAAGCGAGTAATAAGGCTTTATAAGCCATGAGTGACTATAAATGGACTTTTCTTCTCAATCGATCACTTTCACTTCACGTTTCCCAAGGCAAACATTCCACTTTAATCTGTTTTAATGAAAAATGTAAAAAAATTAAACATTAAATTAATAACAAGATCATAAAACCATTTAAAGAGGGGAATAAGGCTTTCGAAGGTATGAGTGACTGCAAATGGACTTTTCTTATCAATGGATGGCTTTCACTTCACGTTTCCTGAGGTAAACATTCAATTACAATCTGTCTTAATGAAAAATGTAAAGAAATACAAGTCAAAATCAATAATAAGATTATAAAACCCTTTAAAGCGAGTAATAAGGCTTTAGAAGCCGTGAGTGACTATAAATGGACTTTTCTTGTCAATCGATCGCTTTCACCTCACGTTTCTCAAGGTAAACAGTCAATTTTAATCTGTTTTAATGAAAAATATAATAAAATTCAATTTAAAACGAATAACGAGATCATAAAACCATTTAAAGAGGGGAATAAGGCTTTCGAAGGCATGAGTGACGACAAATGGACTTTTCTTGTCAATGGATGGCTTTCGCTTCATGTTTCCCGAGGTAAACATTCAATTACAATCTGTTTTAATGAAAAATGTACAGAAATACAAGTTAAAATCAATAATAAGATTATAAAACCCTTTGAGACGAGTAATAATGCTTTTGAAGCTATGAGCGACTATAAATGAACTTATTTTTACAATGGATGGCTTTCGCTTCATATTTCCCAAGGCAAACATTTAATTACAATATGTTTTAATGAAAATTATAAAAAACTTCAACTTTAAATTAATAACGAGATTATAAAACCATTTAAAGTGGAGAATAAGGCTTTCGAAAGCATGAGTGACTACAAATGGACTTTTCTAGTCAATGGATGGCTTTCGCTTCACGTTTCTTGAGGTAAACATTCAATTACAATCTGTCTTAATGAAAAATGTAAAAAAATACAGGTTAAAATCAATAATAAGATTACAAAACCCTTTAAAGCGAGTAATAAGGCTTTATAAGCCATGAGTGACTATAAATGGACTTTTCTTCTCAATCGATCACTTTCACTTCACGTTTCCCAAGGCAAACATTCCACTTTAATCTGTTTTAATGAAAAATGTAAAAAAATTAAACATTAAATTAATAACAAGATCATAAAACCATTTAAAGAGGGGAATAAGGCTTTCGAAGGTATGAGTGACTGCAAATGGACTTTTCTTATCAATGGATGGCTTTCACTTCACGTTTCCTGAGGTAAACATTCAATTACAATCTGTCTTAATGAAAAATGTAAAGAAATACAAGTCAAAATCAATAATAAGATTATAAAACCCTTTAAAGCGAGTAATAAGGCTTTAGAAGCCATGAGTGACTATAAATGGACTTTTCTTGTCAATCGATCACTTTCACTTAACATTTCCCAAGGCAAACATTCCACTTTAATCTGTTTGAATGAAAAATTTAAAAAAATTCAACTTTCAATTAATAACGAGATCATAAAACCGTTTAAGGAGGGGAATAAGGCTTTCGAAGGCATGAGTGACTGCAAATGGACTTTTCTTGTCAATGGATGGCTTTCGCTTCATGTTTCCCGAGGTAAACATTCAATTACAATCTGTCTTAATGAAAAAGGTAAAGAAATACAAGTCAAAATCAATAATAAGATTATAAAACCCTTTAAAGTGAGTAATAAGGCTTTAGAATCTGTGAGTGACTATAATTGGACTTTTCTTGTCAATCGATCGCTTTCACCTCACGTTTCTCAAGGTAAACAGTCAATTTTAATTTGTTTTAATGAAAAGTGTAATAAAATTCAATTTAAAACGAATAACGAGATCATAAAACCATTTAATGAGGGGAATAAGGCTTTCGAAGGCATGAGTGACGACAAATGGACTTTTCTTGTCAATGGATGGCTTTCCCTTCATGTTTCTCGAGGTAAACATTCAATTACAATCTGTTTTAATGAAAAATGTAAAGAAATACAAGTTAAAATCAATAATAAGATTATAAAACCCTTTGAGACAAGTAATAATGCTTTTGAAGCTATGAGTGACTATAAATGAACTTATTTTTTCAATGGATGGCTTTCGCTTCATGTTTCCCAAGGCAAACATTCCACTTTAATCTGTTTTAATGAAAAATGTAAAAAAAGTCAACTTTAAATTAATAACGAGATCATAAAACCATTTAAAGAGGGGAATAAGGCTTTCGAAGGTATGAGTGACTGCATATGGACTTTTCTTGTCAATGGATGGCTTTCACTTCCCGTTTCCTGAGTTAAACATTCAATTACTATCTGTCTTAATGAAAAATGTAAAGAAATACAAGTCAAAATCAATAATAAGATTATAAAACCCTTTAAAGCGAGTAATAAGGCTTTAGAAGCCGTGAGTGACTATAAATAGACTTTTCTTGTCAATCGATCGCTTTCACCTCACGTTTCTCAAGGTAAACAGTCAATTTTAATCTGTTTTAATGAAAAATGTAAAAAAATTCAATTTAAAACGAATAACGAGCTCATAAAACCATTTAGAGAGGGGAATAAGGCTTTCGAAGGCATGAGTGATGGCAAATAGACTTTTCTTGTCAATGGATAGCTTTCGCTTCATGTTTCCCGAGGTAAACATTCAATTAGAATCTGTCTTAATGAAAAATGTAAAGAAATACAAGTTAAAATCAATAATAAGATTATAAAACCCTTTGAGGCGAGTAATAAGGCTTTTGAAGCTATGAGTGACTATAAATGAACTTATTTTTTCAATGGATGGGTTTCGCTTCATGTTTCCCAAGGCAAACATTTAATTACAATATGTTTTAATGAAAAATGTAACAAAATTCAACTTTAAATTAATAACGAGATTATAAAACGATTTAAAGGGGGGAATAAGGCTTTCGAAGGCATGAGTGACTGCAAATGGACTTTTCTTGTCAATGGATGGCTTTCGTTTCACGTTTCTCGAGGTAAACATTCAATTACAATCTGTCTTAATGAAAAATGTAAAAAAATACAACTTAAAATCAATAATAAGATTACAAAACCCTTTAAAGCGAGTAATAAGGCTTTATAAGCCATGAGTGACTATAAATGGACTTTTCTTGTCAATCGATCACTTTCACTTCACATTTGCCAAGGCAAACATTCCACTTTAATCTGTTTGAATGAAAAATTTAAAAAAATTCAACTTTCAATTAATAACGAGATCATAAAACCGTTTAAGGAGGGGAATAAGGCTTTCGAAGGCATGAGTGACTGCAAATGGACTTGTCAATGGATGGCTTTCGCTTCACGTTTCCCGAGGTAAACATTCAATTACAATCTGTCTTAATGAAAAATGTAAAGAAATACAAGTCAAAATCAATAATAAGATTATAAAACCCTTTAAAGCGAGTAATAAGGCTTTAGAATCCGTGAGTGACTATAAATGGACTTTTCTTGTCAATCGATCACTTTCACCTCACGTTTCTCAAGGTAAACAGTCAATTTTAATACGTTTTAATGAAAAATGTAATAAAATTCAATTTAAAACGAATAACGAGATCATAAAACCATTTAAAGAGGGGAATAAGGCTTTCGAAGGCATGAGTGACGGCAAATGGACTTTTCTTGTCAATGGATGGCTTTCGCTTCATGTTTCCCGAGGTAAACATTCAATTACAATCTGTTTTAATGAAAAATGTACAGAAATACAAGTTAAAATCAATAATAAGATTATAAAACCCTTTGAGACGAGTAATAATGCTTTTGAAGCTATGGGTGACTATAAATGAACTTATTTTTTCAATGGATGGCTTTCGCTTCATGTTTCCCAAGGCAAACATTTAATTACAATATGTTTTAATGAAAAATATAAAAAAATTCAACTTTAAATTAATAACGAGATTATAAAACCATTTAAAGGGGAGAATAAGGCTTTCGAAAGCATGAGTGACTACAAATGGACTTTTCTTGTCAATGGATGGCTTTTGCTTCACGTTTCTCGAGGTAAACATTCAATTACAATCTGTCTTAATGAAAAATGTAAAAAAATACAACTTAAAATCAATAATAAGATTACAAAACCCTTTAAAGCGAGTAATAAGGCTTTATAAGCCATGAGTGACTATAAATGGACTTTTCTTGTCAATCGATCACTTTCACTTCACGTTTCCCAAGGCAAACATTCCACTTTAATCTGTTTTAATGAAAAATGTAAAAAAATTCAACTTTAAATTAATAACGAGATCATAAAACCATTTAAAGAGGGGAATAAGGCTTTCGAACGTATGAGTGACTGCAAATGGACTTTTCTTGTCAATGGATGGCTTTCACTTCACGTTTTTTGAGGTAAACATTCAATTACAATCTGTCTTAATGAAAAATGTAAAGAAATACAAGTCAAAATCAATAATAAGATTATAAAACCCTTTAAAGCGAGTAGTAAGGCTTTAGAAGCCGTGAGTGACTATAAATGGACTTTTCTTGTCAATCGATCGCTTTCACCTCACGTTTCTCAAGGTAAACAGTCAATTTTAATCTGTTTTAATGAAAAATGTAAAAAAATTCAATTTAAAACGAATAACGAGCTCATAAAACCATTTAAAGAGGGGAATAAGGCTTTCGAAGGCATGAGTGACGGCAAATGGACTTTTCTTGTCAATGGATGGCTTTCGCTTCATGTTTCCCGACGTAAACATTCAATTACAATCTGTCTTAATGAAAAATGTAAAGAAATACAAGTTAAAATCAATAATAAGATTATAAAACCCTTTGAGGCGAGTAATAAGGCTTTTGAAGCTATGAGTGACTATAAATGAACTTCTTTTTTCAATGGATGGCTTTCACTTCATGTTTCCCAAGGGAAACATTTAATTACAATATGTTTTAATGAAAAATGTAAAAATATTCAACTTTAAATTAATAACGAGATTATAAAACCATTTAAAGGGGGGAATAAGGCTTTCGAAGGCAAGAGTGACTGCAAATGGACTTCTCTTGTCAATGGATGGCTTTCGCTTCACGTTTCTCAAGGTAAACATTCAATTACAATCTGTCTTAATGAAAAATGTAAAAAAATACAAGTTAAAATCAATAATAAGATTACAAAACCCTTTAAAGCGAGTAATAAGGCTTTATAACCCATGAGTGACTATAAATGGACTTTTCTTGTCAATCGATCACTTTCACTTCACATTTCCCAAGGCAAACATTCCACTTTAATCTGTTTGAAGGAAAAATTTAAAAAAATTCAACTTTCAATTAATAACGAGATCATAAAACCGTTTAAGGAGGGGAACAAGGCTTTCGAAGGCATGAGTGACTGCAAATTGACTTTTCTTGTCAATGGATGGCTTTCGCTTCACGTTTCCCGAGGTAAACATTCAATTACAATCTGTCTTAATGAAAAATGTAAAGAAATACAAGTTAAAATCAATAATAAGATTATAAAACCCTTTAAAGCGAGTAATAAGGCTTTAGAGGCCGTGAGTGACTATAAATGGACTTTTCTTGTCAATCGATCGCTTTCACCTCACGTTTCTCAAGATAAACAGTCAATTTTACTCTGTTTTAATGAAAAATGTAAAAAAATTTAATCTCATAATTGATTTTAAGTTGCATTTTTTTGACATTTTTGGCTAAACTAGATTATAATTGAATGTTTACCTCGAGAAACGTGATGCAAAAACCATTCATTGAGAAGAAAACTTCCTTTATAGTCACTTATGCCTTCAAAAGCTTTGTTTCTCCCTTTAAATGGTTATATAATCTCATAATTGATTTTAAGTTGAATTTTTTTACATTTTTGGTTAAAGCAGATTATAATTGAATGTTTACCTCGAGAAACGTGATGCAAAAACCATTCATTGAGAAGAAAACTTCTTTTATAGTCACATATGCCTTCAAAAGCTTTGTTTCTCCCTTTAAATGGTTATATAATCTCATAATTGATTTTAAGTTGAATTTTTTTACATTTTTGGTTAAAACAGATTATAATTGAATGTTTACCTCGAGAATCTTGAACCAAAAACCATTCATTGAGAAGAAAACTTCTTTTATAGTCACTTATGCCTTCAAAAGCTTTGTTTCTCGCTTTAAATGATTATATAATCTCATAATTGATTTTAAGTTGAATTTTTTTACATTTTTGGTTAAAGCAGATTATAATTGAATGTTTACCTCGAGAAACGTGATGCAAAAACCATTCATTGAGAAGAAAACTTCTTTTATAGTCACTTATGCCTTCAAAAGCTTTGTTTCTCGCTTTAAATGATTATATATTCTCATAATTGATTTTAAGTTAAATGTTTTTACATTTTTGGTTAAAGCAGATTATAATTGAATGTTTATCTCGAGAAACATGATGCAAAAACCATTCATTGAGAAGAAAACTTCTTTTATAGTCACTTATGCCTTCAAAAACTTTGTTTTCTCCCTTTAAATGGTTATATAATCTCATAATTGATTTTAAGTTGCGTTTTTTTAAATTTTTAGTTAAAACAGATTATAATTGAATGTTTACCTCGAGAAACGTGATGCAAAAACCATTTATTGAGAAGAAAACTTCTTTTATAGTCACTTATGCCTTCAAAAGCTTTGTTTCTCCCTTTAAGTGGTTATATAATCTTATAATTGATTTTAAGTTGAGTTTTTTTTACATTTTTGGTTAAAACAGATTATAATTGAATGTTTACCTCGAGAATCTTGAACCAAAAACCATTCATTGAGAAGAAAACTTCTTTTATAGTCACTTATGCCTTCAAAAGCTTTGTTTCTCGCTTTAAATGATTATATAATCTCATAATTGATTTTAAGTTGAATTTTTTTACATTTTTGGTTAAAGCAGATTATAATTGAATGTTTACCTCGAGAAACGTGATGCAAAAACCATTCATTGAGAAGAAAACTTCTTTTATAGTCACTTATGCCTTCAAAAGCTTTGTTTCTCGCTTTAAATGATTATATATTCTCATAATTGATTTTAAGTTAAATGTTTTTACATTTTTGGTTAAAGCAGATTATAATTGAATGTTTATCTCGAGAAACATGATGCAAAAACCATTCATTGAGAAGAAAACTTCTTTTATAGTCACTTATGCCTTCAAAAGCTTTGTTTCTCACTTTAAATGGTTTTATAATCTCATAATTGATTTTAAGTTGAGTTTTTTTTTGCATTTTTGGTTAAAACAGATTATAATTGAATGTTTACCTTGAGAAACGTGATGCAAAATCCATTCATTGAGAAGAAAACTTCTTTTATAGTCACTTATGCCTTCAAAAGCTTTGTTTCTCCCTTTAAATGGTTATATAATCTCATAATTGATTTTAAGTTGCGATTTTTTTACATTTTTGGTTAAAACAGATTATAATTGAATGTTGACCTCAAGAATCTTGAAGCGAAAGCCATTCATTGAGAAGAAAACTTCTTTTATAGTCACTTATGCCTTCAAAAGCTTTGTTTCTCCCTTTAAATGGTTATATAATCTCATAATTGATTTTAAGTTGCGTTTTTTTAAATTTTTAGTTAAAACAGATTATAATTGAATGTTTACCTCGAGAAACGTGATGCAAAAACCATTCATTAAGAAGAAAACTTCTTTTATAGTCACTTATGCCTTCAAAAGCTTTGTTTCTCCCTTTAAATGGTTATATAATCTCATAATTGATTTTAAGTTGAGTTTTTTTTACATTTTTGGTTAAAGCAGATTATAATTGAATATTTACCTCGAGAAACGTGATGCAAAAACCATTCATTGAGAAGAAAACTTCTTTTATAGTCACTTATGCCTTCAAAAGCTTTGTTTCTCCCTTTAAATGGTTTTATAATCTCATAATTGATTTTAAGTTGAATTTTTTTACATTTTTGGTTAAAGCAGATTATAATTGAATGTTTACCTCGAGAAACGTGATGCAAAAACCATTCATTGAGAAGAAAACTTCTTTTATAGTCACATATGCCTTCAAAAGCTTTGTTTCTCCCTTTAAATGGTTATATAATCTCATAATTGATTTTAAGTTGAGTTTTTTTTGCATTTTTGGTTAAAACAGATTATAATTGAATTTTTACCTCGAGAAACGTGATGCAAAATCCATTCATTGAGAAGAAAACTTCTTTTATAGTCACCTATGCCTTCAAAAGCTTTGTTTCTCCCTTTAAATGGTTATATAATCTCATAATTGATTTTAAGTTGCGTTTTTTTTACATTTTTGGTTAAAACAGATTATAATTGAATGTTTACCTCGAGAATTTTGAAGCGAAAGCCATTCATTGAGAAGAAAACTTCTTTTATAGTCACTTATGCCTTCAAAAACTTTGTTTTCTCCCTTTAAATGGTTATATAATCTCATAATTGATTTTAAGTTGCGTTTTTTTAAATTTTTAGTTAAAACAGATTATAATTGAATGTTTACCTCGAGAAACGTGATGCAAAAACCATTTATTGAGAAGAAAACTTCTTTTATAGTCACTTATGCCTTCAAAAGCTTTGTTTCTCCCTTTAAGTGGTTATATAATCTCATAATTGATTTTAAGTTGAGTTTTTTTTACATTTTTGGTTAAAACAGATTATAATTGAATGTTTACCTCGAGAATCTTGAACCAAAAACCATTCATTGAGAAGAAAACTTCTTTTATAGTCACTTATGCCTTCAAAAGCTTTGTTTCTCGCTTTAAATGATTATATAATCTCAGAATTGATTTTAAGTTGAATTTTTTTACATTTTTGGTTAAAGCAGATTATAATTGAATGTTTACCTCGAGAAACGTGATGCAAAAACCATTCATTGAGAAGAAAACTTCTTTTATAGTCACTTATGCCTTCAAAAGCTTTGTTTCTCGCTTTAAATGATTATATATTCTCATAATTGATTTTAAGTTAAATGTTTTTACATTTTTGGTTAAAGCAGATTATAATTGAATGTTTACCTCGAGAAACGTGATGCAAAAACCATTCATTGAGAAGAAAACTTCTTTTATAGTCACTTATGCCTTCAAAAGCTTTGTTTCTCACTTTAAATGGTTTTATAATCTCATAATTGATTTTAAGTTGAGTTTTTTTTTGCATTTTTGGTTAAAACAGATTATAATTGAATGTTTACCTTGAGAAACGTGACGCAAAATCCATTCATTGAGAAGAAAACTTCTTTTATAGTCACTTATGCCTTCAAAAGCTTTGTTTCTCCCTTTAAATGGTTATATAATCTCATAATTGATTTTAAGTTGCGATTTTTTTACATTTTTGGTTAAAACAGATTATAATTGAATGTTGACCTCAAGAATCTTGAAGCGAAAGCCATTCATTGAGAAGAAAACTTCTTTTATAGTCACTTATGCCTTCAAAAGCTTTGTTTCTCCCTTTAAATGGTTATATAATCTCATAATTGATTTTAAGTTGCGTTTTTTTAAATTTTTAGTTAAAACAGATTATAATTGAATGTTTACCTCGAGAAACGTGATGCAAAAACCATTCATTAAGAAGAAAACTTCTTTTATAGTCACTTATGCCTTCAAAAGCTTTGTTTCTCCCTTTAAATGGTTATATAATCTCATAATTGATTTTAAGTTGAGTTTTTTTTACATTTTTGGTTAAAGCAGATTATAATTGAATGTTTACCTCGAGAAACGTGATGCAAAAACCATTCATTGAGAAGAAAACTTCTTTTATAGTCACTTATGCCTTCAAAAGCTTTGTTTCTCCCTTTAAATGGTTTTATAATCTCATAATTGATTTTAAGTTGAATTTTTTTACATTTTTGGTTAAAGCAGATTATAATTGAATGTTTACCTCGAGAAACGTGATGCAAAAACCATTCATTGAGAAGAAAACTTCTTTTATAGTCACATATGCCTTCAAAAGCTTTGTTTCTCCCTTTAAATGGTTATATAATCTCATAATTGATTTTAAGTTGAGTTTTTTTTACATTTTTGGTTAAAACAGATTATAATTGAATGTTTACCTCGAGAAACGTGATGCAAAATCCATTCATTGAGAAGAAAACTTCTTTTATAGTCACTTATGCCTTCAAAAGCTTTGTTTCTCCCTTTAAATGGTTATATAATCTCATAATTGATTTTAAGTTGCGTTTTTTTTACATTTTTGGTTAAAACAGATTATAATTGAATGTTTACCTCGAGAATCTTGAAGCGAAAGCCATTCATTGAGAAGAAAACTTCTTTTATAGTCACTTATGCCTTCAAAAACTTTATTTTCTCCCTTTAAATGGTTATATAATCTCATAATTGATTTTAAGTTGCGTTTTTTTAAATTTTTAGTTAAAACAGATTATAATTGAATGTTTACCTCGAGAAACGTGATGCAAAAACCATTCATTGAGAAGAAAACTTCTTTTATAGTCACTTATGCCTTCAAAAGCTTTGTTTCTCCCTTTAAATGGTTATATAATCTCATAATTGATTTTAAGTTGAGTTTTTTTTACATTTTTGGTTAAAACAGATTATAATTGAATGTTTACCTCGAGAATCTTGAACCAAAAACCATTCATTGAAAAGAAAACTTCTTTTATAGTCACTTATGCCTTCAAAAGCTTTGTTTCTCGCTTTAAATGATTATATAATCTCATAATTGATTTTAAGTTGAATTTTTTTACATTTTTAATTAAAACAGATTATAATTGAATGTTTACCTCGAGAAACGTGATGCAAAATCCATTCATTGAGAAGAAAACTTCTTTTATAGTCACTTATGCCTTCAAAAGCTTTGTTTCTCCCTTTAAATGGTTATATAATCTCATAATTGATTTTAAGTTGAGTTTTGTTTACATTTTTAGTTAAAACAGATTAGAATTGAATGTTTACCTCGAGAATCTTGAAGCGAAAGCCATTCATTGAGAAGAAAACTTCTTTTATAGTCACTTATGCCTTCAAAAGCTTTGTTTCTCCCTTTAAATGGTTATATAATCTCATAATTGATTTTAAGTTGCGTTTTTTTTACATTTTTGGTCAAAACAGATTATAATTGAATGTTGACCTCGAGAATCTTGAAGCGAAAGCCATTCATTGAGAAGAAAACTTCTTTTATTGCCACTTATGCCTTCAAAAGCTTTGTTTCTCCTTTTAAATGGTTATATAATCTCATAATTGATTTTAAGTTGAGTTTGTTTTACATCTTTGGTTAAAACTTGATTATAATTGAATGTTTACCTCGAGAATCTTGAAGCGAAAGCCATTCATTGGGAAGAAAACTTCTTTTATAGTCACTTATACCTTCAAAAGCTTTGTTTCTCCCTTTAAATGGTTATATAATCTCATAATTGATTTTAAGTTGCATTTTTTTTACATTTTTGGTTAAAACAGATTATAATTGAATGTTTACCTCGAGAAACGTGATGCAAAAACCATTCATTGAGAAGAAAACTTCTTTTATAGTCACTTATGCCTTCAAAAACTTTGTTTTCTCCCTTTAAATGGTTATATAATCTCATAATTGATTTTAAGTTGCGTTTTTTTAAATTTTTAGTTAAAACAGATTATAATTGAATGTTTACCTCGAGAAACGTGATGCAAAAACCATTCATTGAGAAGAAAACTTCATTTATAGTCACTTATGCCTTCAAAAGCTTTGCTTCTCCCTTTAAATGGTTATATAATCTCATAATTGATTTTAAGTTGAGTTTTTTTTACATTTTTGGTTCAAACAGATTATAATTGAATGTTTACCTCGAGAATCTTGAAGCGAAGCCATTCATTGAGAAGAAAACTTCTTTTATAGTCACTTATGCCTTCAAAAGCTTTGTTTCTCCCTTTAAATGGTTTTATAATCTCATAATTGATTTTAAGTTGAGTATTTTTTGCATTTTTGGTTAAAACAGATTATAATTGAATGTTTACCTCGAGAAACGTGATGCAAAATCCATTCATTGAGAAGAAAACTTCTTTTATAGTCACTTATGCCTTCAAAAGCTTTGTTTCTCCCTTTAAATGGTTATATAATCTCATAATTGATTTTAAGTTGAGTTTTGTTTACATTTTTGGTTAAAACAGATTAGAATTGAATGTTTACCTCGAGAATCTTGAAGCGAAAGCCATTCATTGAGAAGAAAACTTCTTTTATAGTCACTTATGCCTTCAAAAGCTTTGTTTCTCCCTTTAAATGGTTATATAATCTCATAATTGATTTTAAGTTGTGTTTTTTTTACATTTTTGGTCAAAACAGATTATAATTGAATGTTGACCTCGAGAATCTTGAAGCGAAAGCCATTCATTGAGAAGAAAACTTCTTTTATTGCCACTTATGCCTTCAAAAGCTTTGTTTCTCCTTTTAAATGGTTATATAATCTCATAATTGATTTTAAGTTGAGTTTGTTTTACATCTTTGGTTAAAACTTGATTATAATTGAATGTTTACCTCGAGAATCTTAGAGCGAAAGCCATTCATTGGGAAGAAAACTTCTTTTATAGTCACTTATACCTTCAAAAGCTTTGTTTCTCCCTTTAAATGGTTATATAATCTCATAATTGATTTTAAGTTGAGTTTTTTTACATTTTTGGTTAAAGCAGATTATAATTGAATGTTTACCTCGAGAAACGTGATGCAAAAACCATTCATTGAGAAGAAAACTTCTTTTATAGTCACATATGCCTTCAAAAGCTTTGTTTCTCCCTTTAAATGGTTATATAATCTCATAATTGATTTTAAGTTGCATTTTTTTTACATTTTTGGTTAAAACAGATTATAATTGAATGTTTACCTCGAGAAACGTGATGCAAAAACCATTCATTGAGAAGAAAACTTCTTTTATAGTCACTTATGCCTTCAAAAACTTTGTTTTCTCCCTTTAAATGGTTATATAATCTCATAATTGATTTTAAGTTGCGTTTTTTTAAATTTTTAGTTAAAACAGATTATAATTGAATGTTTACCTCGAGAAACGTGATGCAAAAACCATTCATTGAGAAGAAAACTTCATTTATAGTCACTTATGCCTTCAAAAGCTTTGCTTCTCCCTTTAAATGGTTATATAATCTCATAATTGATTTTAAGTTGAGTTTTTTTTACATTTTTGGTTAAAACAGATTATAATTGAATGTTTACCTCGAGAATCTTGAAGCGAAGCCATTCATTGAGAAGAAAACTTCTTTTATAGTCACTTATGCCTTCAAAAGCTTTGTTTCTCCCTTTAAATGGTTATATAATCTCATAATTGATTTTAAGTTGAGTTTTTTTTACATTTTTGGTTAAAACAGATTATAATTGAATGTTTACCTTGAGAATCTTGAAGCGAAAGCCATTCATTGAGAAGAAAACTTCTTTTATAGTCACTTATGCCTTCAAAAGCTTTGTTTCTCCCTTTAAATGGTTATATAATCTCATAATTGATTTTAAGTTGCGTTTTTTTTTACATTTTTGGTTAAAACAGATTATAATTGAATGTTTACCTCGAGAATCTTGAAGCGAAAGCCATTCATTAAGAAGAAAACTTCTTTTATAGTCACTTATGCCTTCAAAAGCTTTGTTTCCTCCCTTTAAATGGTTATATAATCTCATAATTGATTTTAAGTTGCGTTTTTTTTACATTTTTGGTTAAAACAGATTATAATTGAATGTTTACCTCGAGAATCTTGAAGCGAAAGCCATTCATTGAGAAGAAAACTTCTTTTATAGTCACTTATGCCTTCAAAAGCTTTGTTTCTCCCTTTAAATGGTTATATAATCTCATAATTGATTTTAAGTTGCATTTTTTTTACATTTTTGGTTAAAACAGATTATAATTGAATATTTACCTCGAGAAACGTAATGCAAAAACCATTCATTGAGAAGAAAACTTCTTTTATAGTCACTTATGCCTTCAAAAACTTTGTTTCTCCCTTTAAATGGTTATATAATCTCATAATTGATTTTAAGTTGAGTTTTTTTTACATTTTTGGTTAAAACAGATTATAATTGAATGTTTACCTCGAGAATCTTGAAGCGAAGCCATTCATTGAGAAGAAAACTTCTTTTATAGTCACTTATGCCTTCAAAAGCTTTGTTTCTCCCTTTAAATGGTTATATAATCTCATAATTGATTTTAAGTTGCATTTTTTTTACATTTTTGGTTAAAACAGATTATAATTGAATGTTTACCTCGAGAAACGTGATGCAAAAACCATTCATTGAGAAGAAAACTTCTTTTATAGTCACTTATGCCTTCAAAAACTTTGTTTTCTCCCTTTAAATGGTTATATAATCTCATAATTGATTTTAAGTTGCGTTTTTTTAAATTTTTAGTTAAAACAGATTATAATTGAATGTTTACCTCGAGAAACGTGATGCAAAAACCATTCATTGAGAAGAAAACTTCATTTATAGTCACTTATGCCTTCAAAAGCTTTGCTTCTCCCTTTAAATGGTTATATAATCTCATAATTGATTTTAAGTTGAGTTTTTTTTACATTTTTGGTTAAAACAGATTATAATTGAATGTTTACCTCGAGAATCTTGAAGCGAAGCCATTCATTGAGAAGAAAACTTCTTTTATAGTCACTTATGCCTTCAAAAGCTTTGTTTCTCCCTTTAAATGGTTATATAATCTCATAATTGATTTTAAGTTGAGTTTTTTTTACATTTTTGGTTAAAACAGATTATAATTGAATGTTTACCTTGAGAATCTTGAAGCGAAAGCCATTCATTGAGAAGAAAACTTCTTTTATAGTCACTTATGCCTTCAAAAGCTTTGTTTCTCCCTTTAAATGGTTATATAATCTCATAATTGATTTTAAGTTGCGTTTGTTTTTACATTTTTGGTTAAAACAGATTATAATTGAATGTTTACCTCGAGAATCTTGAAGCGAAAGCCATTCATTAAGAAGAAAACTTCTTTTATAGTCACTTATGCCTTCAAAAGCTTTGTTTCCTCCCTTTAAATGGTTATATAATCTCATAATTGATTTTAAGTTGCGTTTTTTTTACATTTTTGGTTAAAACAGATTATAATTGAATGTTTACCTCGAGAATCTTGAAGCGAAAGCCATTCATTGAGAAGAAAACTTCTTTTATAGTCACTTATGCCTTCAAAAGCTTTGTTTCTCCCTTTAAATGGTTATATAATCTCATAATTGATTTTAAGTTGCGTTTTTTTTTTACATTTTTGGTTAAAACAGATTATAATTGAATGTTTACCTCGAGAATCTTGAAGCGAAAGCCATTCATTGAGAAGAAAACTTCTTTTATAGTCACTTATGCCTTGAAAAGCTTTGTTTCTCCCTTTAAATGGTTATATAATCTCATAATTGATTTTAAGTTCCCTTTTTTTTACATTTTTGGTTAAAACAGATTATAATTGAATGTTTACCTCGAGAATCTTGAAGCGAAAGCCATTCATTCAGAAGAAAACTTCTTTTATAGTCACTTATGCCTTCAAAAGCTTTGTTTCTCCCTTTAAATGGTTATATAATCTCATAATTGATTTTAAGTTGCGTTTTTTTTTACATTTTTGGTTAAAACAGATTATAATTGAATGTTTACCTCGAGAATCTTGAAGCGAAAGCCATTCATTGAGAAGAAAACTTCTTTTATGGTCACTTATGCCTTCAAAAGCTTTGTTTCTCCCTTTAAATGGTTATATAATCTCATAATTGATTTTAAGTTCCCTTTTTTTTACATTTTTGGTTAAAACAGATTATAATTGAATGTTTACCTCGAGAATCTTAAAGCGAAAGCCATTCATTGAGAAGAAAACTTCTTTTATAGTCACTTATGCCTTCAAAAGCTTTGTTTCTCCCTTTAAATGGTTATATAATCTCATAATTGATTTTAAGTTGCGTTTTTTTAAATTTTTAGTTAAAACAGATTATAATTGAATGTTTACCTCGAGAATCTTGAAGCGAAAGCCATTCATTGAGAAGAAAACTTCTTTTATAGTCACTTATGCCTTCAAAAGCTTCGTTTCTCCCTTTAAATGGTTATATAATCTCATAATTGATTTTAAGTTGCGTTTTTTTTTACATTTTTGGTTAAAACAGATTATAATTGAATGTTTACCTCGAGAATCTTGAAGCGAAAGCCATTCATTGAGAAGAAAACTTCTTTTATAGTCACTTATGCCTTCAAAAGCTTTGTTTCTCCCTTTAAATGGTTATATAATCTCATAATTGATTTTAAGTTGAGTTTTGTTTACATTTTTGGTTAAAACAGATTATAATTGAATGTTTACCTCGAGAATCTTGAAGCGAAAGCCATTCATTGAGAAGAAAACTTCTTTTATAGTCACTTATGCCTTCAAAAGCTTTGTTTCTCCCTTTAAATGGTTATATAATCTCATAATTGATTTTAAGTTGAGTTTTTTTTACATTTTTGGTTAAAACAGATTATAATTGAATGTTTACCTTGAGAATCTTGAAGCGAAAGCCATTCATTGAGAAGAAAACTTCTTTTATAGTCACTTATGCCTTCAAAAGCTTTGTTTCTCCCTTTAAATGGTTATATAATCTCATAATTGATTTTAAGTTGCGTTTTTTTTTACATTTTTGGTTAAAACAGATTATAATTGAATGTTTACCTCGAGAATCTTGAAGCGAAAGCCATTCATTAAGAAGAAAACTTCTTTTATAGTCACCTATGCCTTCAAAAGCTTTGTTTCCTCCCTTTAAATGGTTATATAATCTCATAATTGATTTTAAGTTGCGTTTTTTTTACATTTTTGGTTAAAACAGATTATAATTGAATGTTTACCTCGAGAATCTTGAAGCGAAAGCCATTCATTCAGAAGAAAACTTCTTTTATAGTCACTTATGCCTTCAAAAGCTTTGTTTCTCCCTTTAAATGGTTATATAATCTCATAATTGATTTTAAGTTGCGTTTTTTTTTACATTTTTGGTTAAAACAGATTATAATTGAATGTTTACCTCGAGAATCTTGAAGCGAAAGCCATTCATTGAGAAGAAAACTTCTTTTATAGTCACTTATGCCTTCAAAAGCTTTGTTTCTCCCTTTAAATGGTTATATAATCTCATAATTGATTTTAAGTTCCCTTTTTTTTACATTTTTGGTTAAAACAGATTATAATTGAATGTTTACCTCGAGAATCTTGAAGCGAAAGCCATTCATTCAGAAGAAAACTTCTTTTATAGTCACTTATGCCTTCAAAAGCTTTGTTTCTCCCTTTAAATGGTTATATAATCTCATAATTGATTTTAAGTTGCGTTTTTTTTTACATTTTTGGTTAAAACAGATTATAATTGAATGTTTACCTCGAGAATCTTGAAGCGAAAGCCATTCATTGAGAAGAAAACTTCTTTTATGGTCACTTATGCCTTCAAAAGCTTTGTTTCTCCCTTTAAATGGTTATATAATCTCATAATTGATTTTAAGTTCCCTTTTTTTTACATTTTTGGTTAAAACAGATTATAATTGAATGTTTACCTCGAGAATCTTAAAGCGAAAGCCATTCATTGAGAAGAAAACTTCTTTTATAGTCACTTATGCCTTCAAAAGCTTTGTTTCTCCCTTTAAATGGTTATATAATCTCATAATTGATTTTAAGTTGCGTTTTTTTAAATTTTTAGTTAAAACAGATTATAATTGAATGTTTACCTCGAGAATCTTGAAGCGAAAGCCATTCATTGAGAAGAAAACTTCTTTTATAGTCACTTATGCCTTCAAAAGCTTCGTTTCTCCCTTTAAATGGTTATATAATCTCATAATTGATTTTAAGTTGCGTTTTTTTTTACATTTTTGGTTAAAACAGATTATAATTGAATGTTTACCTCGAGAATCTTGAAGCGAAAGCCATTCATTGAGAAGAAAACTTCTTTTATAGTCACTTATGCCTTCAAAAGCTTTGTTTCTCCCTTTAAATGGTTATATAATCTCATAATTGATTTTAAGTTGAGTTTTGTTTACATTTTTGGTTAAAACAGATTAGAATTGAATGTTTACCTCGAGAATCTTGAAGCGAAAGCCATTCATTGAGAAGAAAACTTCTTTTATAGTCACTTATGCCTTCAAAAGCTTTGTTTCTCCCTTTAAATGGTTATATAATCTCATAATTGATTTTAAGTTGCGTTTTTTTTACATTTTTGGTCAAAACAGATTATAATTGAATGTTGACCTCGAGAATCTTGAAGCGAAAGCCATTCATTGAGAAGAAAACTTCTTTTATTGCCACTTATGCCTTCAAAAGCTTTGTTTCTCCTTTTAAATGGTTATATAATCTCATAATTGATTTTAAGTTAAGTTTGTTTTACATCTTTGGTTAAAACTTGATTATAATTGAATGTTTACCTCGAGAATCTTGAAGCGAAAGCCATTCATTGGGAAGAAAACTTCTTTTATAGTCACTTATGCCTTCAAAAGCTTTGTTTCTCCCTTTAAATGGTTATATAATCTCATAATTGATTTTAAGTTGCATTTTTTTTACATTTTTGGTTAAAACAGATTATAATTGAATGTTTACCTCGAGAAACGTGATGCAAAAACCATTCATTGAGAAGAAAACTTCTTTTATAGTCACTTATGCCTTCAAAAACTTTGTTTTCTCCCTTTAAATGGTTATATAATCTCATAATTGATTTTAAGTTGCGTTTTTTTAAATTTTTAGTTAAAACAGATTATAATTGAATGTTTACCTCGAGAAACGTGAAGAAAAAACCATTCATTGAGAAGAAAACTTCATTTATAGTCACTTATGCCTTCAAAAGCTTTGCTTCTCCCTTTAAATGGTTATATAATCTCATAATTGATTTTAAGTTGAGTTTTTTTTACATTTTTGGTTAAAACAGATTATAATTGAATGTTTACCTCGAGAATCTTGAAGCGAAAGCCATTCATTGAGAAGAAAACTTCTTTTATAGTCACTTATGCCTTCAAAAGCTTTGTTTCTCCCTTTAAATGGTTATATAATCTCATAATTGATTTTAAGTTGCGTTTTTTTTACATTTTTGGTTAAAACAGATTATAATTGAATGTTTACCTCGAGAATCTTGAAGCGAAAGCCATTCATTGAGAAGAAAACTTCTTTTATAGTCACTTATGCCTTCAAAAACTTTGTTTTCTCCCTTTAATCGGTTAGATAATCTCATAATTGATTTTAAGTTGCGTTTTTTTAAATTTTTAGTTAAAACAGATTATAATTGAATGTTTACCTCGAGAAACGTGAAGAAAAAACCATTCATTGAGAAGAAAACTTCATTTATAGTCACTTATGCCTTCAAAAGCTTTGCTTCTCCCTTTAAATGGTTATATAATCTCATAATTGATTTTAAGTTGAGTTTTTTTTACATTTTTGGTTAAAACAGATTATAATTGAATGTTTACCTCGAGAATCTTGAAGCGAAGCCATTCATTGAGAAGAAAACTTCTTTTATAGTCACTTATGCCTTCAAAAGCTTTGTTTCTCCCTTTAAATGGTTATATAATCTCATAATTGATTTTAAGTTGAGTTTTTTTTACATTTTTGTTTAAAACAGATTATAATTGAATGTTTACCTTGAGAATCTTGAAGCGAAAGCCATTCATTGAGAAGAAAACTTCTTTTATAGTCACTTATGCCTTCAAAAGCTTTGTTTCTCCCTTTAAATGGTTATATAATCTCATAATTGATTTTAAGTTGAGTTTTTTTTACATTTTTGGTTAAAACAGATTATAATTGAATGTTTACCTCGAGAATCTTGAAGCGAAAGCCATTCATTGAGAAGAAAACTTCTTTTATAGTCACTTATGCCTTCAAAAGCTTTGTTTCTCCCTTTAAATGGTTATATAATCTCATAATTGATTTTAAGTTGCGTTTTTTTTACATTTTTGGTTAAAACAGATTATAATTGAATGTTTACCTCGAGAATCTTGAAGCGAAAGCCATTCATTGAGAAGAAAACTTCTTTTATAGTCACTTATGCCTTCAAAAGCTTTGTTTCTCCCTTTAAATGGTTATATAATCTCATAATTGATTTTAAGTTGCGTTTTTTTTACATTTTTGGTTAAAACAGATTATAATTGAATGTTTACCTCGAGAATCTTGAAGCGAAAGCCATTCATTGAGAAGAAAACTTCTTTTATAGTCACTTATGCCTTCAAAAGCTTTGTTTCTCCCTTTAAATGGTTATATAATCTCATAATTGATTTTAAGTTGCGTTTTTTTTACATTTTTGGTTAAAACAGATTATAATTGAATGTTTACCTCGAGAATCTTGAAGCGAAAGCCATTCATTGAGAAGAAAACTTCTTTTATTGCCACTTATGCCTTCAAAAGCTTTGTTTCTCCTTTTAAATGGTTATATAATCTCATAATTGATTTTAAGTTAAGTTTGTTTTACATCTTTGGTTAAAACTTGATTATAATTGAATGTTTACCTCGAGAATCTTGAAGCGAAAGCCATTCATTGGGAAGAAAACTTCTTTTATAGTCACTTATGCCTTCAAAAGCTTTGTTTCTCCCTTTAAATGGTTATATAATCTCATAATTGATTTTAAGTTGCATTTTTTTTACATTTTTGGTTAAAACAGATTATAATTGAATGTTTACCTCGAGAAACGTGATGCAAAAACCATTCATTGAGAAGAAAACTTCTTTTATAGTCACTTATGCCTTCAAAAACTTTGTTTTCTCCCTTTAAATGGTTATATAATCTCATAATTGATTTTAAGTTGCGTTTTTTTAAATTTTTAGTTAAAACAGATTATAATTGAATGTTTACCTCGAGAAACGTGAAGAAAAAACCATTCATTGAGAAGAAAACTTCATTTATAGTCACTTATGCCTTCAAAAGCTTTGCTTCTCCCTTTAAATGGTTATATAATCTCATAATTGATTTTAAGTTGAGTTTTTTTTACATTTTTGGTTAAAACAGATTATAATTGAATGTTTACCTCGAGAATCTTGAAGCGAAAGCCATTCATTGAGAAGAAAACTTCTTTTATAGTCACTTATGCCTTCAAAAGCTTTGTTTCTCCCTTTAAATGGTTATATAATCTCATAATTGATTTTAAGTTGCGTTTTTTTTACATTTTTGGTTAAAACAGATTATAATTGAATGTTTACCTCGAGAATCTTGAAGCGAAAGCCATTCATTGAGAAGAAAACTTCTTTTATAGTCACTTATGCCTTCAAAAACTTTGTTTTCTCCCTTTAATCGGTTAGATAATCTCATAATTGATTTTAAGTTGCGTTTTTTTAAATTTTTAGTTAAAACAGATTATAATTGAATGTTTACCTCGAGAAACGTGAAGAAAAAACCATTCATTGAGAAGAAAACTTCATTTATAGTCACTTATGCCTTCAAAAGCTTTGCTTCTCCCTTTAAATGGTTATATAATCTCATAATTGATTTTAAGTTGAGTTTTTTTTACATTTTTGGTTAAAACAGATTATAATTGAATGTTTACCTCGAGAATCTTGAAGCGAAGCCATTCATTGAGAAGAAAACTTCTTTTATAGTCACTTATGCCTTCAAAAGCTTTGTTTCTCCCTTTAAATGGTTATATAATCTCATAATTGATTTTAAGTTGAGTTTTTTTTACATTTTTGTTTAAAACAGATTATAATTGAATGTTTACCTTGAGAATCTTGAAGCGAAAGCCATTCATTGAGAAGAAAACTTCTTTTATAGTCACTTATGCCTTCAAAAGCTTTGTTTCTCCCTTTAAATGGTTATATAATCTCATAATTGATTTTAAGTTGCGTTTTTTTTACATTTTTGGTTAAAACAGATTATAATTGAATGTTTACCTCGAGAATCTTGAAGCGAAAGCCATTCATTGAGAAGAAAACTTCTTTTATAGTCACTTATGCCTTCAAAAGCTTTGTTTCTCCCTTTAAATGGTTATATAATCTCATAATTGATTTTAAGTTGCGTTTTTTTTACATTTTTGGTTAAAACAGATTATAATTGAATGTTTACCTCGAGAATCTTGAAGCGAAAGCCATTCATTGAGAAGAAAACTTCTTTTATAGTCACTTATGCCTTCAAAAGCTTTGTTTCTCCCTTTAAATGGTTATATAATCTCATAATTGATTTTAAGTTGCATTTTTTTTACATTTTTGGTTAAAACAGATTATAATTGAATATTTACCTCGAGAAACGTAATGCAAAAACCATTCATTGAGAAGAAAACTTCTTTTATAGTCACTTATGCCTTCAAAAACTTTGTTTCTCCCTTTAAATGGTTATATAATCTCATAATTGATTTTAAGTTGAGTTTTTTTTACATTTTTGGTTAAAACAGATTATAATTGAATGTTTACCTCGAGAATCTTGAAGCGAAAGCCATTCATTGAGAAGAAAACTTCTTTTATAGTCACTTATGCCTTCAAAAGCTTTGTTTCTCCCTTTAAATGGTTATATAATCTCATAATTGATTTTAAGTTGCGTTTTTTTTTACATTTTTGGTTAAAACAGATTATAATTGAATGTTTACCTCGAGAATCTTGAAGCGAAAGCCATTCATTGAGAAGAAAACTTCTTTTATAGTCACTTATGCCTTCAAAAGCTTTGTTTCTCCCTTTAAATGGTTATATAATCTCATAATTGATTTTAAGTTCCCTTTTTTTTACATTTTTGGTTAAAACAGATTATAATTGAATGTTTACCTCGAGAATCTTGAAGCGAAAGCCATTCATTCAGAAGAAAACTTCTTTTATAGTCACTTATGCCTTCAAAAGCTTTGTTTCTCCCTTTAAATGGTTATATAATCTCATAATTGATTTTAAGTTGCGTTTTTTTTTACATTTTTGGTTAAAACAGATTATAATTGAATGTTTACCTCGAGAATCTTGAAGCGAAAGCCATTCATTGAGAAGAAAACTTCTTTTATAGTCACTTATGCCTTCAAAAGCTTTGTTTCTCCCTTTAAATGGTTATATAATCTCATAATTGATTTTAAGTTCCCTTTTTTTTACATTTTTGGTTAAAACAGATTATAATTGAATGTTTACCTCGAGAATCTTGAAGCGAAAGCCATTCATTGAGAAGAAAACTTCTTTTATAGTCACTTATGCCTTCAAAAGCTTTGTTTCTCCCTTTAAATGGTTATATAATCTCATAATTGATTTTAAGTTGCGTTTTTTTAAATTTTTAGTTAAAACAGATTATAATTGAATGTTTACCTCGAGAATCTTGAAGCGAAAGTCATTCATTGAGAAGAAAACTTCTTTTATAGTCACTTATGCCTTCAAAAGCTTCGTTTCTCCCTTTAAATGGTTATATAATCTCATAATTGATTTTAAGTTGCGTTTTTTTTTACATTTTTGGTTAAAACAGATTATAATTGAATGTTTACCTCGAGAATCTTGAAGCGAAAGCCATTCATTGAGAAGAAAACTTCTTTTATAGTCACTTATGCCTTCAAAAGCTTTGTTTCTCCCTTTAAATGGTTATATAATCTCATAATTGATTTTAAGTTGCATTTTTTTTACATTTTTGGTTAAAACAGATTATAATTGAATATTTACCTCGAGAAACGTAATGCAAAAACCATTCATTGAGAAGAAAACTTCTTTTATAGTCACTTATGCCTTGAAAAACTTTGTTTCTCCCTTTAAATGGTTATATAATCTCATAATTGATTTTAAGTTGAGTTTTTTTTACATTTTTGGTTAAAACAGATTATAATTGAATGTTTACCTCGAGAATCTTGAAGCGAAAGCCATTCATTGAGAAGAAAACTTCTTTTATAGTCACTTATGCCTTCAAAAGCTTTGTTTCTCCCTTTAAATGGTTATATAATCTCATAATTGATTTTAAGTTGCGTTTTTTTTTACATTTTTGGTTAAAACAGATTATAATTGAATGTTTACCTCGAGAATCTTGAAGCGAAAGCCATTCATTGAGAAGAAAACTTCTTTTATAGTCACTTATGCCTTCAAAAGCTTTGTTTCTCCCTTTAAATGGTTATATAATCTCATAATTGATTTTAAGTTCCCTTTTTTTTACATTTTTGGTTAAAACAGATTATAATTGAATGTTTACCTCGAGAATCTTGAAGCGAAAGCCATTCATTCAGAAGAAAACTTCTTTTATAGTCACTTATGCCTTCAAAAGCTTTGTTTCTCCCTTTAAATGGTTATATAATCTCATAATTGATTTTAAGTTGCGTTTTTTTTTACATTTTTGGTTAAAACAGATTATAATTGAATGTTTACCTCGAGAATCTTGAAGCGAAAGCCATTCATTGAGAAGAAAACTTCTTTTATAGTCACTTATGCCTTCAAAAGCTTTGTTTCTCCCTTTAAATGGTTATATAATCTCATAATTGATTTTAAGTTCCCTTTTTTTTACATTTTTGGTTAAAACAGATTATAATTGAATGTTTACCTCGAGAATCTTGAAGCGAAAGCCATTGATTGAGAAGAAAACTTCTTTTATAGTCACTTATGCCTTCAAAAGCTTTGTTTCTCCCTTTAAATGGTTATATAATCTCATAATTGATTTTAAGTTGCGTTTTTTTAAATTTTTAGTTAAAACAGATTATAATTGAATGTTTACCTCGAGAATCTTGAAGCGAAAGCCATTCATTGAGAAGAAAACTTCTTTTATAGTCACTTATGCCTTCAAAAGCTTCGTTTCTCCCTTTAAATGGTTATATAATCTCATAATTGATTTTAAGTTGCGTTTTTTTTTACATTTTTGGTTAAAACAGATTATAATTGAATGTTTACCTCGAGAATCTTGAAGCGAAAGCCATTCATTGAGAAGAAAACTTCTTTTATAGTCACTTATGCCTTCAAAAGCTTTGTTTCTCCCTTTAAATGGTTATATAATCTCATAATTGATTTTAAGTTGAGTTTTGTTTACATTTTTGGTGAAAACAGATTAGAATTGAATGTTTACCTCGAGAATCTTGAAGCGAAAGCCATTCATTGAGAAGAAAACTTCTTTTATAGTCACTTATGCCTTCAAAAGCTTTGTTTCTCCCTTTAAATGGTTATATAATCTCATAATTGATTTTAAGTTGCGTTTTTTTTACATTTTTGGTCAAAACAGATTATAATTGAATGTTGACCTCGAGAATCTTGAAGCGAAAGCCATTCATTGAGAAGAAAACTTCTTTTATTGCCACTTATGCCTTCAAAAGCTTTGTTTCTCCTTTTAAATGGTTATATAATCTCATAATTGATTTTAAGTTGAGTTTGTTTTACATCTTTGGTTAAAACTTGATTATAATTGAATGTTTACCTCGAGAATCTTGAAGCGAAAGCCATTCATTGGGAAGAAAACTTCTGTTATAGTCACTTATGCCTTCAAAAGCTTTGTTTCTCCCTTTAAATGGTTATATAATCTCATAATTGATTTTAAGTTGCATTTTTTTTACATTTTTGGTTAAAACAGATTATAATTGAATGTTTACCTCGAGAAACGTGATGCAAAAACCATTCATTGAGAAGAAAACTTCTTTTATAGTCACTTATGCCTTTAAAAACTTTGTTTTCTCCCTTTAAATGGTTATATAATCTCATAATTGATTTTAAGTTGCGTTTTTTTAAATTTTTAGTTAAAACAGATTATAATTGAATGTTTACCTCGAGAAACGTGATGCAAAAACCATTCATTGAGAAGAAAACTTCATTTATAGTCACTTATGCCTTCAAAAGCTTTCCTTCTCCCTTTAAATGGTTATATAATCTCATAATTGATTTTAAGTTGAGTTTTTTTTACATTTTTGGTTAAAACAGATTAAAATTGAATGTTTACCTCGAGAATCTTGAAGCGAAAGCCATTCATTGAGAAGAAAACTTCTTTTATAGTCACTTATGCCTTCAAAAGCTTTGTTTTTCCCTTTAAATGGTTATATAATCTCATAATTGATTTTAAGTTGAGTTTTTTTGACATTTTTGGTTAAAACAGATTATAATTGAATGTTTTCCTTGAGAATCTTGAAGCGAAAGCCATTCATTGAGAAGAAAACTTCTTTTATAGTCACTTATGCCTTCTAAAGCTTTGTTTCTCCCTTTAAATGGTTATATAATCTCATAATTGATTTTAAGTTGCGTTTTTTTTTACATTTTTGGTTAAAACAGATTATAATTGAATGTTTACCTCGAGAATCTTGAAGCGAAAGCCATTCATTAAGAAGAAAACTTCTTTTATAGTCACTTATGCCTTCAAAAGCTTTGTTTCCTCCCTTTAAATGGTTATATAATCTCATAATTGATTTTAAGTTGCGTTTTTTTTACATTTTTGGTTAAAACAGATTATAATTGAATGTTTACCTCGAGAATCTTGAAGCGAAAGCCATTCATTGAGAAGAAAACTTCTTTTATAGTCACTTATGCCTTCAAAAGCTTTGTTTCTCCCTTTAAATGGTTATATAATCTCATAATTGATTTTAAGTTGCATTTGTTTTACATTTTTGGTTAAAACAGATTATAATTGAATATTTACCTCGAGAAACGTAATGCAAAAACCATTCATTGAGAAGAAAACTTCTTTTATAGTCACTTATGCCTTGAAAAACTTTGTTTCTCCCTTTAAATGGTTATATAATCTCATAATTGATTTTAAGTTGAGTTTTTTTTACATTTTTGGTTAAAACAGATTATAATTGAATGTTTACCTCGAGAATCTTGAAGCGAAAGCCATTCATTGAGAAGAAAACTTCTTTTATAGTCACTTATGCCTTCAAAAGCTTTGTTTCTCCCTTTAAATGGTTATATAATCTCATAATTGATTTTAAGTTGAGTTTTTTTTACATTTTTGGTTAAAACAGATTATAATTGAATGTTTTCCTTGAGAATCTTGAAGCGAAAGCCATTCATTGAGAAGAAAACTTCTTTTATAGTCACTTATGCCTTCAAAAGCTTTGTTTCTCCCTTTAAATGGTTATATAATCTCATAATTGATTTTAAGTTGCGTTTTTTTTTACATTTTTGGTTAAAACAGATTATAATTGAATGTTTACCTCGAGAATCTTGAAGCGAAAGCCATTCATTAAGAAGAAAACTTCTTTTATAGTCACTTATGCCTTCAAAAGCTTTGTTTCCTCCCTTTAAAAGGTTATATAATCTCATAATTGATTTTAAGTTGCGTTTTTTTTACATTTTTGGTTAAAACAGATTATAATTGAATGTTTACCTCGAGAATCTTGAAGCGAAAGCCATTCATTGAGAAGAAAACTTCTTTTATAGTCACTTATGCCTTCAAAAGCTTTGTTTCTCCCTTTAAATGGTTATATAATCTCATAATTGATTTTAAGTTGCATTTGTTTTACATTTTTGGTTAAAACAGATTATAATTGAATATTTACCTCGAGAAACGTAATGCAAAAACCATTCATTGAGAAGAAAACTTCTTTTATAGTCACTTATGCCTTGAAAAACTTTGTTTCTCCCTTTAAATGGTTATATAATCTCATAATTGATTTTAAGTTGAGTTTTTTTTACATTTTTGGTTAAAACAGATTATAATTGAATGTTTACCTCGAGAATCTTGAAGCGAAAGCCATTCATTGAGAAGAAAACCTCTTTTATAGTCAGTTATGCCTTCAAAAGCTTTGTTTCTCCCTTTAAATGGTTATATAATCTCATAATTGATTTTAAGTTGCGTTTTTTTTTACATTTTTGGTTAAAACAGATTATAATTGAATGTTTACCTCGAGAATCTTGAAGCGAAAGCCATTCATTGAGAAGAAAACTTCTTTTATGGTCACTTATGCCTTCAAAAGCTTTGTTTCTCCCTTTAAATGGTTATATAATCTCATAATTGATTTTAAGTTCCCTTTTTTTTACATTTTTGGTTAAAACAGATTATAATTGAATGTTTACCTCGAGAATCTTGAAGCGAAAGCCATTCATTGAGAAGAAAACTTCTTTTATCGTCACTTATGCCTTCAAAAGCTTTGTTTCTCCCTTTAAATGGTTATATAATCTCATAATTGATTTTAAGTTGCGTTTTTTGAAATTTTTAGTTAAAACAGATTATAATTGAATGTTTACCTCGAGAATCTTGAAGCGAAAGCCATTCATTGAGAAGAAAACTTCTTTTATAGTCACTTATGCCTTCAAAAGCTTCGTTTCTCCCTTTAAATGGTTATATAATCTCATAATTGATTTTAAGTTGCGTTTTTTTTTACATTTTTGGTTAAAACAGATTATAATTGAATGTTTACCTCGAGAATCTTGAAGCGAAAGCCATTCATTGAGAAGAAAACTTCTTTTATAGTCACTTATGCCTTCAAAAGCTTTGTTTCTCCCTTTAAATGGTTATATAATCTCATAATTGATTTTAAGTTGCATTTTTTTTACATTTTTGGTTAAAACAGATTATAATTGAATATTTACCTCGAGAAACGTAATGCAAAAACCATTCATTGAGAAGAAAACTTCTTTTATAGTCACTTATGCCTTGAAAAACTTTGTTTCTCCCTTTAAGTTACGTTTTTTTTTACATTTTATTTTAAAACAGATTATAATTGAATGTTTACCTCGAGAATCTTGAAGCGAAAGCCATTCATTGAGAAGAAAACTTCTTTTATAGTCACTTATGCCTTCAAAAGCTTTGTTTCTCCCTTTAAATGGTTATATAATCTCATAATTGATTTTAAGTTGCATTTGTTTTACATTTTTGGTTAAAACAGATTATAATTGAATATTTACCTCGAGAAACGTAATGCAAAAACCATTCATTGAGAAGAAAACTTCTTTTATAGTCACTTATGCCTTGAAAAATTTTGTTTCTCCCTTTAAATGGTTATATAATCTCATAATTGATTTTAAGTTGAGTTTTTTTTACATTTTTGGTTAAAACAGATTATAATTGAATGTTTACCTCGAGAATCTTGAAGCGAAAGCCATTCATTGAGAAGAAAACTTCTTTTATAGTCACTTATGCCTTCAAAAGCTTTGTTTCTCCCTTTAAATGGTTATATAATCTCATAATTGATTTTAAGTTGCATTTGTTTTACATTTTTGGTTAAAACAGATTATAATTGAATATTTACCTCGAGAAACGTAATGCAAAAACCATTCATTGAGAAGAAAACTTCTTTTATAGTCACTTATGCCTTGAAAAACTTTGTTTCTCCCTTTAAATGGTTATATAATCTCATAATTGATTTTAAGTTGAGTTTTTTTTACATTTTTGGTTAAAACAGATTATAATTGAATGTTTACCTCGAGAATCTTGAAGCGAAAGCCATTCATTGAGAAGAAAACTTCTTTTATAGTCACTTATGCCTTCAAAAGCTTTGTTTCTCCCTTTAAATGGTTATATAATCTCATAATTGATTTTAAGTTGCGTTTTTTTTTACATTTTTGGTTAAAACAGATTATAATTGAATGTTTACCTCGAGAATCTTGAAGCGAAAGCCATTCATTGAGAAGAAAACTTCTTTTATAGTCACTTATGCCTTCAAAAGCTTTGTTTCTCCCTTTAAATGGTTATATAATCTCATAATTGATTTTAAGTTCCCTTTTTTTTACATTTTTGGTTAAAACAGATTATAATTGAATGTTTACCTCGAGAATCTTGAAGCGAAAGCCATTCATTGAGAAGAAAACTTCTTTTATAGTCACTTATGCCTTCAAAAGCTTTGTTTCTCCCTTTAAATGGTTATATAATCTCATAATTGATTTTAAGTTGCGTTTTTTTTTACATTTTTGGTTAAAACAGATTATAATTGAATGTTTACCTCGAGAATCTTGAAGCGAAAGCCATTCATTGAGAAGAAAACTTCTTTTATAGTCACTTATGCCTTCAAAAGCTTTGTTTCTCCCTTTAAATGGTTATATAATCTCATAATTGATTTTAAGTTCCCTTTTTTTTACATTTTTGGTTAAAACAGATTATAATTGAATGTTTACCTCGAGAATCTTGAAGCGAAAGCCATTGATTGAGAAGAAAACTTCTTTTATAGTCACTTATGCCTTCAAAAGCTTTGTTTCTCCCTTTAAATGGTTATATAATCTCATAATTGATTTTAAGTTGCGTTTTTTTAAATTTTTAGTTAAAACAGATTATAATTGAATGTTTACCTCGAGAATCTTGAAGCGAAAGCCATTCATTGAGAAGAAAACTTCTTTTATAGTCACTTATGCCTTCAAAAGCTTCGTTTCTCCCTTTAAATGGTTATATAATCTCATAATTGATTTTAAGTTGCGTTTTTTTTTACATTTTTGGTTAAAACAGATTATAATTGAATGTTTACCTCGAGAATCTTGAAGCGAAAGCCATTCATTGAGAAGAAAACTTCTTTTATAGTCACTTATGCCTTCAAAAGCTTTGTTTCTCCCTTTAAATGGTTATATAATCTCATAATTGATTTTAAGTTGAGTTTTGTTTACATTTTTGGTGAAAACAGATTAGAATTGAATGTTTACCTCGAGAATCTTGAAGCGAAAGCCATTCATTGAGAAGAAAACTTCTTTTATAGTCACTTATGCCTTCAAAAGCTTTGTTTCTCCCTTTAAATGGTTATATAATCTCATAATTGATTTTAAGTTGCGTTTTTTTTACATTTTTGGTCAAAACAGATTATAATTGAATGTTGACCTCGAGAATCTTGAAGCGAAAGCCATTCATTGAGAAGAAAACTTCTTTTATTGCCACTTATGCCTTCAAAAGCTTTGTTTCTCCTTTTAAATGGTTATATAATCTCATAATTGATTTTAAGTTGAGTTTGTTTTACATCTTTGGTTAAAACTTGATTATAATTGAATGTTTACCTCGAGAATCTTGAAGCGAAAGCCATTCATTGGGAAGAAAACTTCTGTTATAGTCACTTATGCCTTCAAAAGCTTTGTTTCTCCCTTTAAATGGTTATATAATCTCATAATTGATTTTAAGTTGCATTTTTTTTACATTTTTGGTTAAAACAGATTATAATTGAATGTTTACCTCGAGAAACGTGATGCAAAAACCATTCATTGAGAAGAAAACTTCTTTTATAGTCACTTATGCCTTCAAAAACTTTGTTTTCTCCTTTTAAATGGTTATATAATCTCATAATTGATTTTAAGTTGCGTTTTTTTAAATTTTTAGTTAAAACAGATTATAATTGAATGTTTACCTCGAGAAACGTGATGCAAAAACCATTCATTGAGAAGAAAACTTCATTTATAGTCACTTATGCCTTCAAAAGCTTTCCTTCTCCCTTTAAATGGTTATATAATCTCATAATTGATTTTAAGTTGAGTTTTTTTTACATTTTTGGTTAAAACAGATTATAATTGAATGTTTACCTCGAGAATCTTGAAGCGAAAGCCATTCATTGAGAAGAAAACTTCTTTTATAGTCACTTATGCCTTCAAAAGCTTTGTTTTTCCCTTTAAATGGTTATATAATCTCATAATTGATTTTAAGTTGAGTTTTTTTGACATTTTTGGTTAAAACAGATTATAATTGAATGTTTTCCTTGAGAATCTTGAAGCGAAAGCCATTCATTGAGAAGAAAACTTCTTTTATAGTCACTTATGCCTTCAAAAGCTTTGTTTCTCCCTTTAAATGGTTATATAATCTCATAATTGATTTTAAGTTACGTTTTTTTTTACATTTTATTTTAAAACAGATTATAATTGAATGTTTACCTCGAGAATCTTGAAGCGAAAGCCATTCATTAAGAAGAAAACTTCTTTTATAGTCACTTATGCCTTCAAAAGCTTTGTTTCCTCCCTTTAAATGGTTATATAATCTCATAATTGATTTTAAGTTGCGTTTTTTTTACATTTTTGGTTAAAACAGATTATAATTGAATGTTTACCTCGAGAATCTTGAAGCGAAAGCCATTCATTGAGAAGAAAACTTCTTTTATAGTCACTTATGCCTTCAAAAGCTTCGTTTCTCCCTTTAAATGGTTATATAATCTCATAATTGATTTTAAGTTGCATTTGTTTTACATTTTTGGTTAAAACAGATTATAATTGAATATTTACCTCGAGAAACGTAATGCAAAAACCATTCATTGAGAAGAAAACTTCTTTTATAGTCACTTATGCCTTGAAAAACTTTGTTTCTCCCTTTAAATGGTTATATAATCTCATAATTGATTTTAAGTTGAGTTTTTTTTACATTTTTGGTTAAAACAGATTATAATTGAATGTTTACCTCGAGAATCTTGAAGCGAAAGCCATTCATTGAGAAGAAAACTTCTTTTATAGTCACTTATGCCTTCAAAAGCTTTGTTTCTCCCTTTAAATGGTTATATAATCTCATAATTGATTTTAAGTTGCATTTGTTTTACATTTTTGGTTAAAACAGATTATAATTGAATATTTACCTCGAGAAACGTAATGCAAAAACCATTCATTGAGAAGAAAACTTCTTTTATAGTCACTTATGCCTTGAAAAACTTTGTTTCTCCCTTTAAATGGTTATATAATCTCATAATTGATTTTAAGTTGAGTTTTTTTTACATTTTTGGTTAAAACAGATTATAATTGAATGTTTACCTCGAGAATCTTGAAGCGAAAGCCATTCATTGAGAAGAAAACTTCTTTTATAGTCACTTATGCCTTCAAAAGCTTTGTTTCTCCCTTTAAATGGTTATATAATCTCATAATTGATTTTAAGTTGCGTTTTTTTTTACATTTTTGGTTAAAACAGATTATAATTGAATGTTTACCTCGAGAATCTTGAAGCGAAAGCCATTCATTGAGAAGAAAACTTCTTTTATAGTCACTTATGCCTTCAAAAGCTTTGTTTCTCCCTTTAAATGGTTATATAATCTCATAATTGATTTTAAGTTCCCTTTTTTTTACATTTTTGGTTAAAACAGATTATAATTGAATGTTTACCTCGAGAATCTTGAAGCGAAAGCCATTCATTCAGAAGAAAACTTCTTTTATAGTCACTTATGCCTTCAAAAGCTTTGTTTCTCCCTTTAAATGGTTATATAATCTCATAATTGATTTTAAGTTGCGTTTTTTTTTACATTTTTGGTTAAAACAGATTATAATTGAATGTTTACCTCGAGAATCTTGAAGCGAAAGCCATTCATTGAGAAGAAAACTTCTTTTATAGTCACTTATGCCTTCAAAAGCTTTGTTTCTCCCTTTAAATGGTTATATAATCTCATAATTGATTTTAAGTTCCCTTTTTTTTACATTTTTGGTTAAAACAGATTATAATTGAATGTTTACCTCGAGAATCTTGAAGCGAAAGCCATTGATTGAGAAGAAAACTTCTTTTATAGTCACTTATGCCTTCAAAAGCTTTGTTTCTCCCTTTAAATGGTTATATAATCTCATAATTGATTTTAAGTTGCGTTTTTTTAAATTTTTAGTTAAAACAGATTATAATTGAATGTTTACCTCGAGAATCTTGAAGCGAAAGCCATTCATTGAGAAGAAAACTTCTTTTATAGTCACTTATGCCTTCAAAAGCTTCGTTTCTCCCTTTAAATGGTTATATAATCTCATAATTGATTTTAAGTTGCGTTTTTTTTTACATTTTTGGTTAAAACAGATTATAATTGAATGTTTACCTCGAGAATCTTGAAGCGAAAGCCATTCATTGAGAAGAAAACTTCTTTTATAGTCACTTATGCCTTCAAAAGCTTTGTTTCTCCCTTTAAATGGTTATATAATCTCATAATTGATTTTAAGTTGAGTTTTGTTTACATTTTTGGTGAAAACAGATTAGAATTGAATGTTTACCTCGAGAATCTTGAAGCGAAAGCCATTCATTGAGAAGAAAACTTCTTTTATAGTCACTTATGCCTTCAAAAGCTTTGTTTCTCCCTTTAAATGGTTATATAATCTCATAATTGATTTTAAGTTGCGTTTTTTTTACATTTTTGGTCAAAACAGATTATAATTGAATGTTGACCTCGAGAATCTTGAAGCGAAAGCCATTCATTGAGAAGAAAACTTCTTTTATTGCCACTTATGCCTTCAAAAGCTTTGTTTCTCCTTTTAAATGGTTATATAATCTCATAATTGATTTTAAGTTGAGTTTGTTTTACATCTTTGGTTAAAACTTGATTATAATTGAATGTTTACCTCGAGAATCTTGAAGCGAAAGCCATTCATTGGGAAGAAAACTTCTGTTATAGTCACTTATGCCTTCAAAAGCTTTGTTTCTCCCTTTAAATGGTTATATAATCTCATAATTGATTTTAAGTTGCATTTTTTTTACATTTTTGGTTAAAACAGATTATAATTGAATGTTTACCTCGAGAAACGTGATGCAAAAACCATTCATTGAGAAGAAAACTTCTTTTATAGTCACTTATGCCTTCAAAAACTTTGTTTTCTCCTTTTAAATGGTTATATAATCTCATAATTGATTTTAAGTTGCGTTTTTTTAAATTTTTAGTTAAAACAGATTATAATTGAATGTTTACCTCGAGAAACGTGATGCAAAAACCATTCATTGAGAAGAAAACTTCATTTATAGTCACTTATGCCTTCAAAAGCTTTCCTTCTCCCTTTAAATGGTTATATAATCTCATAATTGATTTTAAGTTGAGTTTTTTTTACATTTTTGGTTAAAACAGATTATAATTGAATGTTTACCTCGAGAATCTTGAAGCGAAAGCCATTCATTGAGAAGAAAACTTCTTTTATAGTCACTTATGCCTTCAAAAGCTTTGTTTTTCCCTTTAAATGGTTATATAATCTCATAATTGATTTTAAGTTGAGTTTTTTTGACATTTTTGGTTAAAACAGATTATAATTGAATGTTTTCCTTGAGAATCTTGAAGCGAAAGCCATTCATTGAGAAGAAAACTTCTTTTATAGTCACTTATGCCTTCAAAAGCTTTGTTTCTCCCTTTAAATGGTTATATAATCTCATAATTGATTTTAAGTTGCGTTTTTTTTTACATTTTTGGTTAAAACAGATTATAATTGAATGTTTACCTCGAGAATCTTGAAGCGAAAGCCATTCATTAAGAAGAAAACTTCTTTTATAGTCACTTATGCCTTCAAAAGCTTTGTTTCCTCCCTTTAAATGGTTATATAATCTCATAATTGATTTTAAGTTGCGTTTTTTTTACATTTTTGGTTAAAACAGATTATAATTGAATGTTTACCTCGAGAATCTTGAAGCGAAAGCCATTCATTGAGAAGAAAACTTCTTTTATAGTCACTTATGCCTTCAAAAGCTTTGTTTCTCCCTTTAAATGGTTATATAATCTCATAATTGATTTTAAGTTGCATTTGTTTTACATTTTTGGTTAAAACAGATTATAATTGAATATTTACCTCGAGAAACGTAATGCAAAAACCATTCATTGAGAAGAAAACTTCTTTTATAGTCACTTATGCCTTGAAAAACTTTGTTTCTCCCTTTAAATGGTTATATAATCTCATAATTGATTTTAAGTTGAGTCTTTTTTACATTTTTGGTTAAAACAGATTATAATTGAATGTTTACCTCGAGAATCTTGAAGCGAAAGCCATTCATTGAGAAGAAAACTTCTTTTATAGTCACTTATGCCTTCAAAAGCTTTGTTTCTCCCTTTAAATGGTTATATAATCTCATAATTGATTTTAAGTTGAGTTTTTTTTACATTTTTGGTTAAAACAGATTATAATTGAATGTTTTCCTTGAGAATCTTGAAGCGAAAGCCATTCATTGAGAAGAAAACTTCTTTTATAGTCACTTATGCCTTCAAAAGCTTTGTTTCTCCCTTTAAATGGTTATATAATCTCATAATTGATTTTAAGTTGCGTTTTTTTTTACATTTTTGGTTAAAACAGATTATAATTGAATGTTTACCTCGAGAATCTTGAAGCGAAAGCCATTCATTAAGAAGAAAACTTCTTTTATAGTCACTTATGCCTTCAAAAGCTTTGTTTCCTCCCTTTAAAAGGTTATATAATCTCATAATTGATTTTAAGTTGCGTTTTTTTTACATTTTTGGTTAAAACAGATTATAATTGAATGTTTACCTCGAGAATCTTGAAGCGAAAGCCATTCATTGAGAAGAAAACTTCTTTTATAGTCACTTATGCCTTCAAAAGCTTTGTTTCTCCCTTTAAATGGTTATATAATCTCATAATTGATTTTAAGTTGCATTTGTTTTACATTTTTGGTTAAAACAGATTATAATTGAATATTTACCTCGAGAAACGTAATGCAAAAACCATTCATTGAGAAGAAAACTTCTTTTATGGTCACTTATGCCTTGAAAAACTTTGTTTCTCCCTTTAAATGGTTATATAATCTCATAATTGATTTTAAGTTGAGTTTTTTTTACATTTTTGGTTAAAACAGATTATAATTGAATGTTTACCTCGAGAATCTTGAAGCGAAAGCCATTCATTGAGAAGAAAACTTCTTTTATAGTCAGTTATGCCTTCAAAAGCTTTGTTTCTCCCTTTAAATGGTTATATAATCTCATAATTGATTTTAAGTTGCGTTTTTTTTTACATTTTTGGTTAAAACAGATTATAATTGAATGTTTACCTCGAGAATCTTGAAGCGAAAGCCATTCATTGAGAAGAAAACTTCTTTTATGGTCACTTATGCCTTCAAAAGCTTTGTTTCTCCCTTTAAATGGTTATATAATCTCATAATTGATTTTAAGTTCCCTTTTTTTTACATTTTTGGTTAAAACAGATTATAATTGAATGTTTACCTCGAGAATCTTGAAGCGAAAGCCATTCATTGAGAAGAAAACTTCTTTTATCGTCACTTATGCCTTCAAAAGCTTTGTTTCTCCCTTTAAATGGTTATATAATCTCATAATTGATTTTAAGTTGCGTTTTTTTAAATTTTTAGTTAAAACAGATTATAATTGAATGTTTACCTCGAGAATCTTGAAGCGAAAGCCATTCATTCAGAAGAAAACTTCTTTTATAGTCACTTATGCCTTCAAAAGCTTCGTTTCTCCCTTTAAATGGTTATATAATCTCATAATTGATTTTAAGTTGCGTTTTTTTTTACATTTTTGGTTAAAACAGATTATAATTGAATGTTTACCTCGAGAATCTTGAAGCGAAAGCCATTCATTGAGAAGAAAACTTCTTTTATAGTCACTTATGCCTTCAAAAGCTTTGTTTCTCCCTTTAAATGGTTATATAATCTCATAATTGATTTTAAGTTGCATTTTTTTTACATTTTTGGTTAAAACAGATTATAATTGAATATTTACCTCGAGAAACGTAATGCAAAAACCATTCATTGAGAAGAAAACTTCTTTTATAGTCACTTATGCCTTCAAAAACTTTGTTTCTCCCTTTAAATGGTTATATAATCTCATAATTGATTTTAAGTTGAGTTTTTTTTACATTTTTGGTTAAAACAGATTATAATTGAATGTTTACCTCGAGAATCTTGAAGCGAAAGCCATTCATTGAGAAGAAAACTTCTTTTATAGTCACTTATGCCTTCAAAAGCTTTGTTTCTCCCTTTAAATGGTTATATAATCTCATAATTGATTTTAAGTTGCGTTTTTTTTTACATTTTTGGTTAAAACAGATTATAATTGAATGTTTACCTCGAGAATCTTGAAGCGAAAGCCATTCATTGAGAAGAAAACTTCTTTTATAGTCACTTATGCCTTCAAAAGCTTTGTTTCTCCCTTTAAATGGTTATATAATCTCATAATTGATTTTAAGTTCCCTTTTTTTTACATTTTTGGTTAAAACAGATTATAATTGAATGTTTACCTCGAGAATCTTGAAGCGAAAGCCATTCATTCAGAAGAAAACTTCTTTTATAGTCACTTATGCCTTCAAAAGCTTTGTTTCTCCCTTTAAATGGTTATATAATCTCATAATTGATTTTAAGTTGCGTTTTTTTTTACATTTTTGGTTAAAACAGATTATAATTGAATGTTTACCTCGAGAATCTTGAAGCGAAAGCCATTCATTGAGAAGAAAACTTCTTTTATAGTCACTTATGCCTTCAAAAGCTTTGTTTCTCCCTTTAAATGGTTATATAATCTCATAATTGATTTTAAGTTCCCTTTTTTTTACATTTTTGGTTAAAACAGATTATAATTGAATGTTTACCTCGAGAATCTTGAAGCGAAAGCCATTCATTGAGAAGAAAACTTCTTTTATAGTCACTTATGCCTTCAAAAGCTTTGTTTCTCCCTTTAAATGGTTATATAATCTCATAATTGATTTTAAGTTGCGTTTTTTTAAATTTTTAGTTAAAACAGATTATAATTGAATGTTTACCTCGAGAATCTTGAAGCGAAAGCCATTCATTGAGAAGAAAACTTCTTTTATAGTCACTTATGCCTTCAAAAGCTTCGTTTCTCCCTTTAAATGGTTATATAATCTCATAATTGATTTTAAGTTGCGTTTTTTTTTACATTTTTGGTTAAAACAGATTATAATTGAATGTTTACCTCGAGAATCTTGAAGCGAAAGCCATTCATTGAGAAGAAAACTTCTTTTATAGTCACTTATGCCTTCAAAAGCTTTGTTTCTCCCTTTAAATGGTTATATAATCTCATAATTGATTTTAAGTTGAGTTTTGTTTACATTTTTGGTTAAAACAGATTAGAATTGAATGTTTACCTCGAGAATCTTGAAGCGAAAGCCATTCATTGAGAAGAAAACTTCTTTTATAGTCACTTATGCCTTCAAAAGCTTTGTTTCTCCCTTTAAATGGTTATATAATCTCATAATTGATTTTAAGTTGCGTTTTTTTTACATTTTTGGTCAAAACAGATTATAATTGAATGTTGACCTCGAGAATCTTGAAGCGAAAGCCATTCATTGAGAAGAAAACTTCTTTTATTGCCACTTATGCCTTCAAAAGCTTTGTTTCTCCTTTTAAATGGTTATATAATCTCATAATTGATTTTAAGTTGAGTTTGTTTTACATCTTTGGTTAAAACTTGATTATAATTGAATGTTTACCTCGAGAATCTTGAAGCGAAAGCCATTCATTGGGAAGAAAACTTCTGTTATAGTCACTTATGCCTTCAAAAGCTTTGTTTCTCCCTTTAAATGGTTATATAATCTCATAATTGATTTTAAGTTACATTTTTTTTACATTTTTGGTTAAAACAGATTATAATTGAATGTTTACCTCGAGAAACGTGATGCAAAAACCATTCATTGAGAAGAAAACTTCTTTTATAGTCACTTATGCCTTCAAAAACTTTGTTTTCTCCCTTTAAATGGTTATATAATCTCATAATTGATTTTAAGTTGCGTTTTTTTAAATTTTTAGTTAAAACAGATTATAATTGAATGTTTACCTCGAGAAACGTGATGCAAAAACCATTCATTGAGAAGAAAACTTCATTTATAGTCACTTATGCCTTCAAAAGCTTTCCTTCTCCCTTTAAATGGTTATATAATCTCATAATTGATTTTAAGTTGAGTTTTTTTTACATTTTTGGTTAAAACAGATTATAATTGAATGTTTACCTCGAGAATCTTGAAGCGAAAGCCATTCATTGAGAAGAAAACTTCTTTTATAGTCACTTATGCCTTCAAAAGCTTTGTTTCTCCCTTTAAATGGTTATATAATCTCATAATTGATTTTAAGTTGAGTTTTTTTGACATTTTTGGTTAAAACAGATTATAATTGAATGTTTTCCTTGATAATCTTGAAGCGAAAGCCATTCATTGAGAAGAAAACTTCTTTTATAGTCACTTATGCCTTCAAAAGCTTTGTTTCTCCCTTTAAATGGTTATATAATCTCATAATTGATTTTAAGTTGCGTTTTTTTTTACATTTTTGGTTAAAACAGATTATAATTGAATGTTTACCTCGAGAATCTTGAAGCGAAAGCCATTCATTAAGAAGAAAACTTCTTTTATAGTCACTTATGCCTTCAAAAGCTTTGTTTCCTCCCTTTAAATGGTTATATAATCTCATAATTGATTTTAAGTTGCGTTTTTTTTACATTTTTGGTTAAAACAGATTATAATTGAATGTTTACCTCGAGAATCTTGAAGCGAAAGCCATTCATTGAGAAGAAAACTTCTTTTATAGTCACTTATGCCTTCAAAAGCTTTGTTTCTCCCTTTAAATGGTTATATAATCTCATAATTGATTTTAAGTTGCATTTGTTTTACATTTTTGGTTAAAACAGATTATAATTGAATATTTACCTCGAGAAACGTAATGCAAAAACCATTCATTGAGAAGAAAACTTCTTTTATAGTCACTTATGCCTTGAAAAACTTTGTTTCTCCCTTTAAATGGTTATATAATCTCATAATTGATTTTAAGTTGAGTTTTTTTTACATTTTTGTTTAAAACAGATTATAATTGAATGTTTACCTCGAGAATCTTGAAGCGAAAGCCATTCATTGAGAAGAAAACTTCTTTTATAGTCACTTATGCCTTCAAAAGCTTTGTTTCTCCCTTTAAATGGTTATATAATCTCATAATTGATTTTAAGTTGAGTTTTTTTTACATTTTTGGTTAAAACAGATTATAATTGAATGTTTTCCTTGAGAATCTTGAAGCGAAAGCCATTCATTGAGAAGAAAACTTCTTTTATAGTCACTTATGCCTTCAAAAGCTTTGTTTCTCCCTTTAAATGGTTATATAATCTCATAATTGATTTTAAGTTACGTTTTTTTTTACATTTTTGGTTAAAACAGATTATAATTGAATGTTTACCTCGAGAATCTTGAAGCGAAAGCCATTCATTAAGAAGAAAACTTCTTTTATAGTCACTTATGCCTTCAAAAGCTTTGTTTCCTCCCTTTAAATGGTTATATAATCTCATAATTGATTTTAAGTTGCGTTTTTTTTACATTTTTGGTTAAAACAGATTATAATTGAATGTTTACCTCGAGAATCTTGAAGCGAAAGCCATTCATTGAGAAGAAAACTTCTTTTATAGTCACTTATGCCTTCAAAAGCTTTGTTTCTCCCTTTAAATGGTTATATAATCTCATAATTGATTTTAAGTTGCATTTGTTTTACATTTTTGGTTAAAACAGATTATAATTGAATATTTACCTCGAGAAACGTAATGCAAAAACCATTCATTGAGAAGAAAACTTCTTTTATAGTCACTTATGCCTTGAAAAACTTTGTTTCTCCCTTTAAATGGTTATATAATCTCATAATTGATTTTAAGTTGAGTTTTTTTTACATTTTTGGTTAAAACAGATTATAATTGAATGTTTACCTCGAGAATCTTGAAGCGAAAGCCATTCATTGAGAAGAAAACTTCTTTTATAGTCAGTTATGCCTTCAAAAGCTTTGTTTCTCCCTTTAAATGGTTATATAATCTCATAATTGATTTTAAGTTGCGTTGTTTTTTACATTTTTGGTTAAAACAGATTATAATTGAATGTTTACCTCGAGAATCTTGAAGCGAAAGCCATTCATTGAGAAGAAAACTTCTTTTATGGTCACTTATGCCTTCAAAAGCTTTGTTTCTCCCTTTAAATGGTTATATAATCTCATAATTGATTTTAAGTTCCCTTTTTTTTACATTTTTGGTTAAAACAGATTATAATTGAATGTTTACCTCGAGAATCTTGAAGCGAAAGCCATTCATTGAGAAGAAAACTTCTTTTATCGTCACTTATGCCTTCAAAAGCTTTGTTTCTCCCTTTAAATGGTTATATAATCTCATAATTGATTTTAAGTTGCGTTTTTTTAAATTTTTAGTTAAAACAGATTATAATTGAATGTTTACCTCGAGAATCTTGAAGCGAAAGCCATTCATTGAGAAGAAAACTTCTTTTATACTCACTTATGCCTTCAAAAGCTTCGTTTCTCCCTTTAAATGGTTATATAATCTCATAATTGATTTTAAGTTGCGTTTTTTTTACATTTTTGGTTAAAACAGATTATAATTGAATGTTTACCTCGAGAATCTTGAAGCGAAAGCCATTCATTGAGAAGAAAACTTCTTTTATAGTCACTTATGCCTTCAAAAGCTTTGTTTCTCCCTTTAAATGGTTATATAATCTCATAATTGATTTTAAGTTCCCCTTTTTTTACATTTTTGGTTAAAACAGATTATAATTGAATGTTTACCTCGAGAATCTTGAAGCGAAAGCCATTCATTGAGAAGAAAACTTCTTTTATAGTCACTTATGCCTTCAAAAACTTTGTTTTCTCCCTTTAAATGGTTATATAATCTCATAATTGATTTTAAGTAGCGTTTTTTTTACATTTTTAGTTAAAACAGATTATAATTGAATGTTTACCTCGAGAATCTTGAAGCGAAAGCCATTCATTCAGAAGAAAACTTCTTTTATAGTCACTTATGCCTTCAAAAGCTTTGTTTCTCCCTTTAAATGGTTATATAATCTCATAATTGATTTTAAGTTGCGTTTTTTTTTACATTTTTGGTTAAAACAGATTATAATTGAATGTTTACCTCGAGAATCTTGAAGCGAAAGCCATTCATTGAGAAGAAAACTTCTTTTATGGTCACTTATGCCTTCAAAAGCTTTGTTTCCTCCCTTTAAATGGTTATATAATCTCATAATTTATTTTAAGTTCCCTTTTTTTTACATTTTTGGTTAAAACAGATTATAATTGAATGTTTACCTCGAGAATCTTGAAGCGAAAGCCATTCATTGAGAAGAAAACTTCTTTTATAGTCACTTATGCCTTCAAAAGCTTTGTTTCTCCCTTTAAATGGTTATATAATCTCATAATTGATTTTAAGTTGCGTTTTTTTAAATTTTTAGCTAAAACAGATTATAATTGAATGTTTACCTCGAGAATCTTGAAGCGAAAGCCATTCATTGAGAAGAAAACTTCTTTTGTAGTCACTTATTCCTTCAAAAGCTTCGTTTCTCCCTTTAAATGGTTATATAATCTCATAATTGATTTTAAGTAGCGTTTGTTTTACATTTTTGGTTAAAACAGATTATAATTGAATGTTTACCTCGAGAATCTTGAAGCAAAAGCCATTCATTGAGAAGAAAACTTCTTTTAAAGTCACTTATGCCTTCAAAAGCTTTGTTTCTCCCTTTAAATGGTTATATAATCTCATAATTGATTTTAAGTTGCCTTTTTTTTACATTTTTGATTAAAACAGATAATATTTGAATGTTTACCTCGAGAATCTTGAAGCGAAAGCCATTCATTGAGAAGAAAACTTCTTTTATAGTCACTTATGCCTTCAAAAACTTTGTTTTCTCCCTTTAAATGGTTATATAATCTCATAATTGATTTTAAGTTGCGTTTTTTTAAATTTTTGGTTAAAACAGATTATAATTGAATGTTTACCTCGAGAATCTTGAAGCGAAAGCCATTCATTGAGAAGAAAACTTCTTTTATAGTCACTTATGCCTTCAAAAGCTTTGTTTCTCCCTTTAAATGGTTATATAATCTCATAATTGATTTTAAGTTGAGTTTTTTTTACATTTTTGGTTAAAACATATTATAATTGAATGTTTACGTCGAGAATCTTGAAGCGAAAGCCATTCATTGAGAAGAAAACTTCTTTTATAGTCACTTATGCCTTCGAAAGCTTTGTTTCTCCCTTTAAATGGTTATATAATCTCATAATTGATTTTAAGTTGCGTTTTTTTTACATTTTTGGTTAAAACAGATTATAATTGAATGTTTACCTCGAGAATCTTGAAGCGAAAGCCATTCATTGAGAAGAAAACTTCTTTTATAGTCACTTATGCCTTCAAAAGCTTTGTTTCTCCCTTTAAATGGTTATATAATCTCATAATTGATTTTAAGTTGCGTTTTTTTAAATTTTTAGTTAAAACAGATTATAATTGAATGTTTACCTCGAGAATCTTGAAGCGAAAGCCATTCATTGAGAAGAAAACTTCTTTTATAGTCACTTATGCCTTCAAAAGCTTCGTTTCTCCCTTTAAATGGTTATATAATCTCATAATTGATTTTAAGTTGCATTTTTTTTTTTACATTTTTGGTTAAAACAGATTATAATTGAATGTTTACCTCGAGAATTTTGAAGCGAAAGCCATTCATTGAGAAGAAAACTTCTTTTATAGTCACTTATGCCTTCAAAAGCTTTGTTTCTCCCTTTAAATGGTTATATAATCTCATAATTGATTTTAAGTTGCGTTTTTTTTACATTTTTGGTTAAAACAGATTATAATTGAATGTTTACCTCGAGAATCTTGAAGCGAAAGCCATTCATTAAGAAGAAAACTTCTTTTATAGTCACTTATGCCTTCAAAAGCTTTGTTTCCTCCCTTTAAATGGTTATATAATCTCATAATTGATTTTAAGTTGCATTTTTTTTACATTTTTGGTTAAAACAGATTATAATTGAATGTTTACCTCGAGAATCTTGAAGCGAAAGCCATTCATTGAGAAGAAAACTTCTTTTATAGTCACTTATGCCTTCAAAAGCTTTGTTTCTCCCTTTAAATGGTTATATAATCTCATAATTGATTTTAAGTAGCGTTTGTTTTACATTTTTGGTTAAAACAGATTATAATTGAATGTTTACCTCGAGAATCTTGAAGCGAAAGCCATTCATTGAGAAGAAAACTTCTTTTATAGTCACTTATGCCTTCAAAAGCTTCGTTTCTCCCTTTAAATGGTTATATAATCTCATAATTGATTTTAAGTAGCGTTTTTTTTACATTTTTGGTTAAAACAGATTATAATTGAATGTTTACCTCGAGAATCTTGAAGCGAAAGCCATTCATTCAGAAGAAAACTTCTTTTATAGTCACTTATGCCTTCAAAAGCTTTGTTTCTCCCTTTAAATGGTTATATAATCTCATAATTGATTTTAAGTTGCGTTTTTTTTTACATTTTTGGTTAAAACAGATTATAATTGAATGTTTACCTCGAGAATCTTGAAGCGAAAGCCATTCATTGAGAAGAAAACTTCTTTTATGGTCACTTATGCCTTCAAAAGCTTTGTTTCCTCCCTTTAAATGGTTATATAATCTCATAATTTATTTTAAGTTCCCTTTTTTTTACATTTTTGGTTAAAACAGATTATAATTGAATGTTTACCTCGAGAATCTTGAAGCGAAAGCCATTCATTGAGAAGAAAACTTCTTTTATAGTCACTTATGCCTTCAAAAGCTTTGTTTCTCCCTTTAAATGGTTATATAATCTCATAATTCATTTTAAGTTGCGTTTTTTTAAATTTTTAGTTAAAACAGATTATAATTGAATGTTTACCTCGAGAATCTTGAAGCGAAAGCCATTCATTGAGAAGAAAACTTCTTTTATACTCACTTATTCCTTCAAAAGCTTCGTTTCTCCCTTTAAATGGTTATATAATCTCATAATTGATTTTAAGTAGCGTTTGTTTTACATTTTTGGTTAAAACAGATTATAATTGAATGTTTACCTCGAGAATCTTGAAGCAAAAGCCATTCATTGAGAAGAAAACTTCTTTTATAGTCACTTATGCCTTCAAAAGCTTTGTTTCTCCCTTTAAATGGTTATAGAATCTCATAATTGATTTTAAGTTGCCTTTTTTTTACATTTTTGATTAAAACAGATAATAATTGAATGTTTCCCTCGAGAATCTTGAAGCGAAAGCCATTCATTGAGAAGAAAACTTCTTTTATAGTCACTTATGCCTTCAAAAACTTTGTTTTCTCCCTTTAAATGGTTATATAATCTCATAATTGATTTTAAGTTGCGTTTTTTTAAATTTTTGGTTAAAACAGATTATAATTGAATGTTTACCTCGAGAATCTTGAAGCGAAAGCCATTCATTGAGAAGAAAACTTCTTTTATAGTCACTTATGCCTTCAAAAGCTTTGTTTCTCCCTTTAAATGGTTATATAATCTCATAATTGATTTTAAGTTGAGTTTTTTTTACATTTTTGGTTAAAACAGATTATAATTGAATGTTTACGTCGAGAATCTTGAAGCGAAAGCCATTCATTGAGAAGAAAACTTCTTTTATAGTCACTTATGCCTTCGAAAGCTTTGTTTCTCCCTTTAAATGGTTATATAAGCTCATAATTGATTTTAAGTTGCGTTTTTTTTACATTTTTGGTTAAAACAGATTATAATTGAATGTTTACCTCGAGAATCTTGAAGCGAAAGCCATTCATTGAGAAGAAAACTTCTTTTATAGTCACTTATGCCTTCAAAAGCTTTGTTTCTCCCTTTAAATGGTTATATAATCTCATAATTGATTTTAAGTTGCGTTTTTTTAAATTTTTAGTTAAAACAGATTATAATTGAATGTTTACCTCGAGAATCTTGAAGCGAAAGCCATTCATTGAGAAGAAAACTTCTTTTATAGTCACTTATGCCTTCAAAAGCTTCGTTTCTCCCTTTAAATGGTTATATAATCTCATAATTGATTTTAAGTTGCATTTTTTTTTACATTTTTGGTTAAAACAGATTATAATTGAATGTTTACCTCGAGAATTTTGAAGCGAAAGCCATTCATTGAGAAGAAAACTTCTTTTATAGTCACTTATGCCTTCAAAAGCTTTGTTTCTCCCTTTAAATGGTTATATAATCTCATAATTGATTTTAAGTTGCGTTTTTTTTACATTTTTGGTTAAAACAGATTATAATTGAATGTTTACCTCGAGAATCTTGAAGCGAAAGCCATTCATTAAGAAGAAAACTTCTTTTATAGTCACTTATGCCTTCAAAAGCTTTGTTTCCTCCCTTTAAATGGTTATATAATCTCATAATTGATTTTAAGTTGCATTTTTTTTACATTTTTGGTTAAAACAGATTATAATTGAATGTTTACCTCGAGAATCTTGAAGCGAAAGCCATTCATTGAGAAGAAAACTTCTTTTATAGTCACTTATGCCTTCAAAAGCTTTGTTTCTCCCTTTAAATGGTTATATAATCTCATAATTGATTTTAAGTTTCGTTTTTTTTACATTTTTGGTTAAAACAGATTATAATTGAATGTTTACCTCGAGAATCTTGAAGCGAAAGCCATTCATTGAGAAGAAAACTTCTTTTATAGTCACTTATGCCTTCAAAAACTTTGTTTTCTCCCTTTAAATGGTTATATAATCTCATAATTGATTTTAAGTAGCGTTTTTTTTACATTTTTGGTTAAAATAGATTATAATTGAATGTTTACCTCGAGAATCTTGAAGCGAAAGCCATTCATTCAGAAGAAAACTTCTTTTATAGTCACTTATGCCTTCAAAAGCTTTGTTTCTCCCTTTAAATGGTTATATAATCTCATAATTGATTTTAAGTTGCGTTTTTTTTTACATTTTTGGTTAAAACAGATTATAATTGAATGTTTACCTCGAGAATCTTGAAGCGAAAGCCATTCATTGAGAAGAAAACTTCTTTTATGGTCACTTATGCCTTCAAAAGCTTTGTTTCTCCCTTTAAATGGTTATATAATCTCATAATTGATTTTAAGTTCCCTTTTTTTTACATTTTTGGTTAAAACAGATTATAATTGAATGTTTACCTCGAGAATCTTGAAGCGAAAGCCATTCATTGAGAAGAAAACTTCTTTTATAGTCACTTATGCCTTCAAAAGCTTTGTTTCTCCCTTTAAATGGTTATATAATCTCATAATTGATTTTAAGTTACGTTTTTTTAAATTTTTAGTTAAAACAGATTATAATTGAATGTTTACCTCGAGAATCTTGAAGCGAAAGCCATTCATTGAGAAGAAAACTTCTTTTATAGTCACTTATGCCTTCAAAAGCATCGTTTCTCCCTTTAAATGGTTATATAATCTCATAATTGATTTTAAGTAGCGTTTTTTTTACATTTTTGGTTAAAACAGATTATAATTGAATGTTTACCTCGAGAATCTTGAAGCAAAAGCCATTCATTAAGAAGAAAACTTCTTTTATAGTCACTTATGCCTTCAAAAGCTTTGTTTCTCCCTTTAAATGGTTATATAATCTCATAATTGATTTTAAGTTGCCTTTTTTTTACATTTTTGATTAAAACAGATAATAATTGAATGTTTACCTCGAGAATCTTGAAGCGAAAGCCATTCCTTGAGAAGAAAACTTCTTTTATAGTCACTTATGCCTTCAAAAACTTTGTTTTCTCCCTTTAAATGGTTATATAATCTCATAATTGATTTTAAGTTGCGTTTTTTTAAATTTTTGGTTAAAACAGATTATAATTGAATGTTTACCTCGAGAATCTTGAAGCGAAAGCCATTCATTCAGAAGAAAACTTCTTTTATAGTCACTTATGCCTTCAAAAGCTTTGTTTCTCCCTTTAAATGGTTATATAATCTCATAATTGATTTTAAGTTGCGTTTTTTTTTACATTTTTGGTTAAAACAGATTATAATTGAATGTTTACCTCGAGAATCTTGAAGCGAAAGCCATTCATTGAGAAGAAAACTTCTTTTATAGTCACTTATGCCTTCAAAAGCTTTGTTTCTCCCTTTAAATGGTTATATAATCTCATAATTGATTTTAAGTTGAGTTTTTTTTACATTTTTGGTTAAAACAGATTATAATTGAATGTTTACCTCGAGAATCTTGAAGCGAAAGCCATTCATTGAGAAGAAAACTTCTTTTATAGTCACTTATGCCTTCAAAAGCTTTGTTTCTTCCTTTAAATGGTTATATAATCTCATAATTGATTTTAAGTTGAGTTTTTTTTACATTTTTGGTTAAAACAGATTATAATTGAATGTTTACCTCGAGAATCTTGAAGCGAAAGCCATTCATTGAGAAGAAAACTTCTTTTATAGTCACTTATGCCTTCAAAAGCTTTGTTTCTCCCTTTAAATGGTTATATAATCTCATAATTGATTTTAAGTTGCGTTTTTTTTACATTTTTGGTTAAAACAGATTATAATTGAATGTTTACCTCGAGAATCTTGAAGCGAAAGCCATTCATTGAGAAGAAAACTTCTTTTATAGTCACTTATGCCTTCAAAAGCTTTGTTTCTCCCTTTAAATGGTTATATAATCTCATAATTGATTTTAAGTTGCGTTTTTTTAAATTTTTAGTTAAAACAGATTATAATTGAATGTTTACCTCGAGAATCTTGAAGCGAAAGCCATTCATTGAGAAGAAAACTTCTTTTATAGTCACTTATGCCTTCAAAAGCTTCGTTTCTCCCTTTAAATGGTTATATAATCTCATAATTGATTTTAAGTTGCATTTTTTTTTTACATTTTTGGTTAAAACAGATTATAATTGAATGTTTACCTCGAGAATTTTGAAGCGAAAGCCATTCATTGAGAAGAAAACTTCTTTTATAGTCACTTATGCCTTCAAAAGCTTTGTTTCTCCCTTTAAATGGTTATATAATCTCATAATTGATTTTAAGTTGCGTTTTTTTTACATTTTTGGTTAAAACAGATTATAATTGAATGTTTACCTCGAGAATCTTGAAGCGAAAGCCATTCATTAAGAAGAAAACTTCTTTTATAGTCACTTATGCCTTCAAAAGCTTTGTTTCCTCCCTTTAAATGGTTATATAATCTCATAATTGATTTTAAGTTGCATTTTTTTTACATTTTTGGTTAAAACAGATTATAATTGAATGTTTACCTCGAGAATCTTGAAGCAAAAGCCATTCATTGAGAAGAAAACTTCTTTTATAGTCACTTATGCCTTCAAAAGCTTTGTTTCTCCCTTTAAATGGTTATATAATCTCATAATTGATTTTAAGTTGCCTTTTTTTTACATTTTTGATTAAAACAGATAATAATTGAATGTTTATGTCACGACCCAAATTCCGGGTCATGACCGGCGCATGGGTCCAATGGACATAATCCACTAAATCCAAGCAAGCCTATTATTTATTTTACTTATGATTCTATTTATTATCACTAAGTCGTATTTCATGACTTTGAGTCAAAATAGTGATACACATTGCCAACTCGTACTGGCATTACTCTTTTAAAATTTACATTTAAGTTCATCTATACATAACAAAATAATACTCGACCTCCAGCGGAGTGACTCGGATGGATATACAGCTACCGAATGCCGAGACACCTACCAGAAGATGTACACAGATCTACAAGGACACCTCGTCCTAATTATCGGCTACCTCGTGATCTGAAAACATGAATTTGAAAATGGTGAGTATAAACCCAGTGAGTGAACAAGGAAGGGAACAAGCAACAATTAGGAAAAATTTAAAATCATGATGCACTTGTTTCAAACAATGCAATTTAGTTCATTCCTATTTAAAACCCCTCCAAACCCCAGAGTTTTTCGCTACAGCGAGCATGAATTTCGATGCAGTGAAAACAAAGCAACAAGAGAAACATTTTTCCTCACTCAACAATAGCCATCCTGCTAAACTAATAAAATCAACCTAACATTCATGAAAATTCTCAAAGTATAATGTGTCAAATTTTACGTACATTACAACCATAAATCATTGTCCATCAATTTGCTATATCACACACATTTACATATGTATATATATATATACGTATATACCCATCATCATCATCTCATCAACCCATCATCATCATCACCAGCTCATCATCATCATCATCACCAGCTCATGCGCACTCCCTACTCGCACATGGCTGGGTCATCACCGGATTATGCGCACTCCCTACTCGCACATAACCGGGTCATCCTCGGCTTATGCACACTCCCTACTCGCACATAGCCGAGTCAACATAATTACACAACATTATATTCAAGCATATATGTATATCAACATAATGCAGCCACATAGAAATCCATAATAACCACATTTCATAACATAAACCTTTTCTTAAAAGCTTGTTCCCAAGGCATTCATTTTCATGAAAAATTTCATAAAATCATTCAAACACTTTGTTCAAAATAGTCATATTCCCAAAACAATTTTGATAGGCAGTCCACTCACAGGTGTTGAAAATTCGGATTCTGGGTGAACTCTGACTAATAGTCCTCAGGCGTAATTCCTTTGCCTTTTCCGGACGTCTCACCACCTTGACAAATAACAAAGTCGAGGAATTTACTATATTGTCCCTAAATTGATATAAATTAATTTAAACTACTAATGCTTGATATGTAATGCAAAAATATGTCTGATTACCGCTTAATCACGGTATCGATTAAATTTGACCGATCACCCGATTAATCGGCGATTGTGTCCAAATCACCTCCAAATTAATTCATTTCTCCTCTAATACCTTAATTTACCACATACATTTAAATAAAGCCAAATTCAGCATTAGAACCCTCACAATTCCTTATAGAAAAAAATTTGGTCATTTGGTGTACTAGCATCGAATCTTTTTCTACATAACCGTTTCACCTTACTTCATCATTTTCCATGCCATTTTCCTTGAAATAAAAACAATACCCCATTGATATTCAGCCCTCATGGTTCAGCCAACAAGGAACCCTAGAGAAATTGAATATTTCTTTTGTGTTTTTGTTCATAACCATGCTTAACTATCCCTAAACACTAACATAGTCTAAAATCAAATTATTCCAACAACAATTCCTCTTCCATACCCATTTTTCAGAATTGAATTCATCATGATAACTCAATATTCAACCATGGAAATCAAGAACAAAAGCATGGGTAAGCTAGGTATCAAGGAGAATTAAAGAAATTTTAACTTACCTAGCTTGTTTCCTTGATTTCTTCACTTTTTCTTTGAATTTCCACCTAGGTTTTCTTGTTTTTCCTTTTGTTCTTCCTTTTTTTCTGGTTGCTGGATGTCTAGGCCGAATATGGTGAGGGAATTGGGGATTTAATGGGCTGATTTCTATAGAAAATAATAAAATAATCAAGCATGCCATGTGTCACATGCTTATTGGCCAAATTTTTAACTTTTTGACTTTTTCTTCTTAATTTTCCACCACAAATATTCTGGTATTTATCCAATCCTACCACAATTAAAATCCCTTGGTCTTGACAAGTGCTGGGCCGAAAATTTTACTGATTTGCCCCCGAGACAAAAAAAATTACGATTTTGCCCTTATACTCTGAAATGTACCGGAATCTCATTATTTCTACTTTTCAACCTAAAATAACACTAATATTGATCAATATTAACTAAATGGGGCAAAAATTGTTTAAAAAAAAAAATTTTCGTTTAGTCCACTAGTGGCAAAATTACCATTTTGCCCTTGTGCTCTATAAATACCGAGAATCAAAATTTTTCACTACTAAACATCATTTTATACTCCAATAATCATAATTATATTTCATATAATTATTCTTGGTCAAATGTGATCAAATCTTGGCTAAAAATCTCCATTTTATCATCAAATGGTAAAATGACCGTTTTGTCCCTAATCGGTCAATTTTCTGATGGACTCCAAACTGGACCTTGAACTCCAAATCACTATTCTAAACCATTCTGTTGGTTTTAAAATTTTCAAATTCCTCTTAGAATTTCTATTTGAACTAGTTCAAGGCTCGATTTAACTTAATTGTACCACTCGATACAATACCGTCTTTTAATCGAGCTTGACAGGGTCTCACATTCTCCCCCACTAATAAAAATTCGGTCCCCGAATTTAAATTCAATGTAGAGTGGCTTACCTTTACATATCGAAGAGGTGTGGATGCTTTGTCCGCATCTCATCCTCAGCTTCCCACGTTACCTCCTCGCTAGTGTGATTCCGCCACAACACTTTCACTGAGGCTACATCCTTTGAACGGAGCTTTTTAACTTGCCTATCAAGGATAGCTACCGGTTGTTCCTCATAGGTTAGATCATCTTGCAACTGAATTGTTTCATACCGTATTACATGTGATGGATCTGGGTTGTACTTCCTAAGCATGGATACATGAAACACGGGATGAATATTAGAGAGGTCTGGTGGTAATGCCAAACGATAAGCCACCGCTCCAACCTTTTCTAAGATCTCGAATGGCCCTATATACCGAGGACTTAACTTCCCTTTCTTGCCAAACCTCATTATCCCTTTAGTTGGCGAAACTTTCAAAAATACATGATCTCCTACTTGGAACTCCAAGTCTCTCCGTCGGTTATCAGCATATGATTTCTGTCTACTTTGTGCTGTTAACATCCTTTGACGGATCATGTGTATTTTCTCGGTTGCATCCTGCACCAATTCAGGCCCCAAAAGTTTCCTTTCTCCCACCTCTAGCCATCCAATGGGTGACCTACATCTTCGTCCATATAAGGCCTCAAATGGTGCCATTTGGATGCTAGTTTGGAAACTGTTGTTGTAGGCAAATTCCACTAAGGGTAAATATTGTTCCCACCTGACACCAAGGTCTATCACACAAGCCCTCAACATATCCTCCAATGTCTGTATGGTCCGTTCAGATTGTCCATCAGTCTGAGGGTGGAAAGCTGTGCTGAAATCCAACTTAGTGCCCAATGCTTCTTGCAACTTTCCCCAAAACCTACTAGTAAACTGAGCTCCTCTGTCAGATACTATAGAAATGGGAATACCATGTAGTCGCACTATCTCATCCACATAAACTCGAGCATATTGGGCAGCCCCATAAGTAGTCTTAACCGGAAGAAAATGAGCTGACTTTGTTAACCGGTCCACTACTATCCAAATTGAATCATATCCCCCACTGGTTCGAGGCAAACCCGTTACAAAGTCCATAGCAATATGTTCCCACTTCCACTCGGGTACTGGTAATGGCTGTAGTAGCCCTGCAGGCTTTTGATGCTCGGCCTTAACCTGCTGACAAACTAGGCACTTGGAGACAAACTCAGCTACATCTCTCTTAAGTCCTTCCCACCAATACACCTCTTTCAAATCTTGATACATTTTTGTAGCCCCTGGATGTACCACATAAGCTGCCATGTGAGCTTCCTCTAATATTTCTCTCCTCAACCCGTCACCATCAGGCACATAAAGTCTGGTTCCATACCTCAACACTCCATCTGTGCCTTTAGTAAACATTTTTCCTTTCCTACCCTGAGGATCCTCTAAGGCCTTAATCACAAATTCATCTTTACTTTGTGCTTCTTTAATCCTATCCATTAAAATAGGCCTCACTCTAAAGTGTGCTAACAAAGCATTTGTCTCCGCAACTTCCAAACGCACACCTATGTCTCCCAAACTATGGATCTCTCTAACCAAAGATCTCCTACCAATGGAAATATGTGCCAAGCTTCCCATTGATTTTCGACTCAAGGCATCCGCCACTACATTGGCCTTACCGGGATGATAAAGAATAGTACAATCATAATCCTTTAGCAACTCCATCCATCTACGTTGCCGTAAGTTAAGATCCCTCTGCTGAAATATATACTTCAGACTTTTGTGGTCCGTGTATATCTCGCAAGTCTCACCATACAAGTAATGTCTCCAAATCTTTAAGGCAAACACGATTGCTGCCATTTCCAAATCGTGTATGGGGTAATTCTGCTCATGCCTTTTAAGTTGCCTAGATGCATACGCAATCACCTTCCCATGTTGCATCAATACACATCCTAAACCAACCCCCGATGCATCACAAAACACCGTGTAACCCCCTGTGCCTTGCGGCAGGCTTAACACTGGAGCTGTGGTGAGACATGCCTTAAGCTTCTCAAAACTATTCTCACAAGCATCAGACCACTCAAATTTTGTATCTTTACGTGTCAGCTTAGTCAAAGGGGCAACTATTTTGGAGAAGTCTTTCACAAAGCGACGATAATAGCCAGCTAAACCCACAAAGCTTCTAATCTCCGTAACTGATGTTGGCCTTGGCCATTTTTCCACTGCTTCAATTTTCTTTGTATCAACTCGTATCCCCTCCTTAGATACCACATGCCCCAAGAATGCAACACTTTCGAGCCAAAACTCACACTTGGAGAACTTAGCATACAATCGATGTTCTCTCAAAATTTGGAGCACTATCTTAAGATGCTGCTCATGCTCCTCTCGACTCTTTGAATATATCAAAATATCATCAATAAACACCACTACAAACTTATCCAAATAAGGTTTGAACACTCGGTTCATCAAATCCATAAAGGCTGCAGGAGCATTCGTGAGCCCAAATGACATCACTAAGAACTCATAGTGCCCATATCTTGTTCGAAATGCGGTCTTGGGTATATCTTCGTTCCGGATTCTCAACTGATGGTACCCAGATCGCAGATCTATCTTAGAAAAACATTGTGCTCCTTGTAGTTGATCAAATAAATCATCTATCCTTGGGAGAGGATATTTATTCTTCACCGTCACTTTATTAAGCTGTCGATAATCAATGCACAGCCTAAGTGACCCATCTTTCTTCTTCACAAATAACACTGGTGCTCCCCATGGGGATACACTAGGTCGTATGAAACCTTTATCCAACAAATCCTCCAACTGATCCTTAAGCTCTTTAAGCTCTGCAGGTGCCATTCTATATGGGGGTATGGATATAGGTCTAGTGTCGGGAATCAAATCTATGCAAAACTCAACCTCCCGTTCAGGAGGCAAACCTGGTAGCTCTTCAGGAAATACATCCACGAACTCCTTCACCACCGACACTTGAGTTACATCTCCAATCTTTGCCTGACTATCCTTTACAACAGCCAAGTAACCTATACAACCCTGTCGTAATAATCTTCTGGCAGATATGACCGATATCAAATTGGTTGGAGCATTACTCCTATCCCCTTGAATACTAAATGATGGTTCACCGGGGAAATCAAATCTAACCAATTTATGATAGCAGTCCACACTAGCATGACAGGGTGATAACCAATTCATCCCCAAGATTACATCAAAGTCTAAGGTGTCTAGCACCACTAGATTCACCGAAGTGTCTTTATCCTTGACTCGCACTACACAAGACTCATATTCCCACTCGGCCACAAATATCTCCTTTAAAGGAGTAGACACCACTAATTGTTCCTCTCTCCTAACACGACCTCTACCCAACCGAGATGCAAAACATGGAGAGATAAAAGAATGGGTAGCACCAGGATCAAATAGTACTCGAGCATTCATATTACAAACGGAGAGAATACCTGAGACCACGGCATTGGATGTTTGAGCCTCCTGCTGTGTTAAAGCAAACACCCTCGCTTGGCCTCTACCAATAGAACTTTGATGTCCGGACCCAGATGGTCTGCCTTGAGAGGAAGTACCCGCACCTCTACCTCTCGATCCACTAACCTCCCGGCCAGATGAGACAGCAACTGACGGAGCAGATGAAGCTGGCTGAGTGGAACCACGAGCAGAATCTGGTGATTGATGTGCCATCGGACAATCCCTCCTAATATGCCCAGGTTGACCGCACCCGTAACAAGTTTTTGTAGTAAGGAAGCACCGTCCACTATGTCGTCTCCCACAAGTATCACAAGAGCGAATGACTTGACTACTCTGTCTAGAATCTTGCTGCCTCCTAGAATTGAAGGTTCTCTGTCCCACCCTAATATTAGCACCAGGTGCGTCACTCCCCTGCTGCGGTAACCGTGAGTCCCTCTGTGGACCCTGACGGCTAGAAGATGAACCACCACTGCTGAAATCTCTACGGCCCTGATAACCCTCTGTCTTGCCCCTTTTTGCTCTATCTCTCGCAGCCCTACTCTCATTGGTCCTCATCTCGATGCGTTGAGCACGATCCACTGCTGCAGAATAGGTAGTGAAATCTCGGGATGCCACAGCCCTAAATAATGGCTCCACTAACCCATCCACAAATCTCTGAATCTTCATCTCCTCAGTAGAAACGAGATAGGGCGCATAACGAGCTAGCTGCGTGAACTTGATGTCATACTCAGACACCGTCATGCTTGAAGTCTGTACCAAAGTCTCAAACTCTCTAGCTCTAGCATTACGCACACTGAGTGGTAAGAATCGATCTAAGAAGGCTACACTGAACTCACTCCAAGCCAACGGTGTTGCATTAGTCGGTCTGCCTCTACATAAAGAGCTATACCATTCCTGCGCCACATCCTCTAATTGGAAGGCGGCTAGCTCAACTGACCGAACACTAGAACATCCCAAGGCTTTACAAATTTTCTCCATCTTATCCAAGAAAACCTGGGGTTTCTCCGATGCATCAGACCCTGAAAATGTTGGAGGCTTAAGCTTGAGAAAGTCAGGAAGAGAAATATCTAGATGTCCCCTCTCCTCCTCATGATGTTGGTGATCGGCCTGTCCTTGGGAGCTAGGGGATTCTTGTACTGTAGGTCTCCCCTCTACTACCCTTTGTATATCTTCCATGCGGGTCGCCATCATCTCTACAACCCGGTTAACTCCCTGTAGGCCTGCCGCCAAATCCTCAATAGTAATACCCCTAGCTGGGTGTCTATCTACATCACCTGAGGACTGTCCCTCTTCTTGCCTACTCACAGGCGTATCCAACCCCATCGGCCTAGTGACCCTGCCACGTCTACCTCGGCCTCTCTGGGTGGATGCCCGTGGTCTATCTGCCATCTCAATGGGAACATCTTGCTCCCCTGCCCGTCTTGAGGCGGCTCGTGTCTTAGGCGGCATTCTTACCTAGACAAAAGCAAACGCCTGTTATTAAACACATATTATAATCATACTTAAAGCAACAGGTGGTTTCTAAGATAGGGAATCTATGCGGTCATTTGGTTGTAAAATGTGCCGCGGTTCACACTTTACAACTGAAGTTCCCACATAAAGACCCGACTCTCCGCTGGACTAACAAAAAGGAAGTTCTAGGACCTAGACAAACCTAGGGCTCTGATACCAATACTGTCACGACCCAAATTCCGGGTCATGACCGGCGCATGGGTCCAATGGACATAATCCACTAAATCCAAGCAAGCCTATTATTTATTTTACTTATGATTCTATTTATTATCACTAAGTCGTATTTCATGACTTTGAGTCAAAATAGTGATACACATTGCCAACTCGTACTGGCATTACTCTTTTAAAATTTACATTTAAGTTCATCTATACATAACAAAATAATACTCGACCTCCAGCGGAGTGACTCGGATGGATATACAGCTACCGAATGCCGAGACACCTACCAAAAGATGTACACAGATCTACAAGGACACCTCGTCCTAATTATCGGCTACCTCGTGATCTGAAAACATGAATTTGAAAATGGTGAGTATAAACCCAGTGAGTGAACAAGGAAGGGAACAAGCAACAATTAGGAAAAATTTAAAATCATGATGCACTTGTTTCAAACAATGCAATTTAGTTCATTCCTATTTAAAACCCCTCCAAACCCCAGAGTTTTTCGCTACAGCGAGCATGAATTTCGATGCAGTGAAAACAAAGCAACAAGAGAAACATTTTTCCTCACTCAACAATAGCCATCCTGCTAAACTAATAAAATCAACCTAACATTCATGAAAATTCTCAAAGTATAATGTGTCAAATTTTACGTACATTACAACCATAAATCATTGTCCATCAATTTGCTATATCACACACATTTACATATGTATATATATATATACGTATATACCCATCATCATCATCTCATCAACCCATCATCATCATCACCAGCTCATCATCATCATCATCACCAGCTCATGCGCACTCCCTACTCGCACATGGCTGGGTCATCACCGGATTATGCGCACTCCCTACTCGCACATAACCGGGTCATCCTCGGCTTATGCACACTCCCTACTCGCACATAGCCGAGTCAACATAATTACACAACATTATATTCAAGCATATATGTATATCAACATAATGCAGCCACATAGAAATCCATAATAACCACATTTCATAACATAAACCTTTTCTTAAAAGCTTGTTCCCAAGGCATTCATTTTCATGAAAAATTTCATAAAATCATTCAAACACTTTGTTCAAAATAGTCATATTCCCAAAACAATTTTGATAGGCAGTCCACTCACAGGTGTTGAAAATTCGGATTCTGGGTGAACTCTGACTAATAGTCCTCAGGCGTAATTCCTTTGCCTTTTCCGGACGTCTCACCACCTTGACAAATAACAAAGTCGAGGAATTTACTATATTGTCCCTAAATTGATATAAATTAATTTAAACTACTAATGCTTGATATGTAATGCAAAAATATGTCTGATTACCGCTTAATCACGGTATCGATTAAATTTGACCGATCACCCGATTAATCGGCGATTGTGTCCAAATCACCTCCAAATTAATTCATTTCTCCTCTAATACCTTAATTTACCACATACATTTAAATAAAGCCAAATTCAGCATTAGAACCCTCACAATTCCTTATAGAAAAAAATTTGGTCATTTGGTGTACTAGCATCGAATCTTTTTCTACATAACCGTTTCACCTTACTTCATCATTTTCCATGCCATTTTCCTTGAAATAAAAACAATACCCCATTGATATTCAGCCCTCATGGTTCAGCCAACAAGGAACCCTAGAGAAATTGAATATTTCTTTTGTGTTTTTGTTCATAACCATGCTTAACTATCCCTAAACACTAACATAGTCTAAAATCAAATTATTCCAACAACAATTCCTCTTCCATACCCATTTTTCAGAATTGAATTCATCAAGATAACTCAATATTCAACCATGGAAATCAAGAACAAAAGCATGGGTAAGCTAGGTATCAAGGAGAATTAAATAAATTTTAACTTACCTAGCTTGTTTCCTTGATTTCTTCACTTTTTCTTTGAATTTCCACCTAGGTTTTCTTGTTTTTCCTTTTGTTCTTCCTTTTTTTCTGGTTGCTGGATGTCTAGGCCGAATATGGTGAGGGAATTGGGGATTTAATGGGCTGATTTCTATAGAAAATAATAAAATAATCAAGCATGCCATGTGTCACATGCTTATTGGCCAAATTTTTAACTTTTTGACTTTTTCTTCTTAATTTTCCACCACAAATATTCTGGTATTTATCCAATCCTACCACAATTAAAATCCCTTGGTCTTGACAAGTGCTGGGCCGAAAATTTTACTGATTTGCCCCCGAGACAAAAAAAATTACGATTTTGCCCTTATACTCTGAAATGTACCGGAATCTCATTATTTCTACTTTTCAACCTAAAATAACACTAATATTGATCAATATTAACTAAATGGGGCAAAAATTGTTTAAAAAAAAAAATTTCGTTTAGTCCACTAGTGGCAAAATTACCATTTTGCCCTTGTGCTCTATAAATACCGAGAATCAAAATTTTTCACTACTAAACATCATTTTATACTCCAATAATCATAATTATATTTCATATAATTATTCTTGGTCAAATGTGATCAAATCTTGGCTAAAAATCTCCATTTTATCATCAAATGGTAAAATGACCGTTTTGTCCCTAATCGGTCAATTTTCTGATGGACTCCAAACTGGACCTTGAACTCCAAATCACTATTCTAAACCATTCTGTTGGTTTTAAAATTTTCAAATTCCTCTTAGAATTTCTATTTGAACTAGTTCAAGGCTCGATTTAACTTAATTGTACCACTCGATACAATACCGTCTTTTAATCGAGCTTGACAGGGTCTCACAGTTTACCTCGAGAATCTTGAAGCGAAAGCCATTCATTGAGAAGAAAACTTCTTTTATAGTCACTTATGCCTTCAAAAACTTTGTTTTCTCCCTTTAAATGGTTATATAATCTCATAATTGATTTTAAGTTGCGTTTTTTTAAATTTTTGGTTAAAACAGATTATAATTGAATGTTTACCTCGAGAATCTTGAAGCGAAAGCCATTCATTGAGAAGAAAACTTCTTTTATAGTCACTTATGCCTTCAAAAGCTTTGTTTCTCCCTTTAAATGGTTATATAATCTCATAATTGATTTTAAGTTGCGTTTTTTTTACATTTTTGGTTAAAACAGATTATAATTGAATGTTTACCTCGAGAATCTTGAAGCGAAAGCCATTCATTGAGAAGAAAACTTCTTTTATAGTCAATTATGCCTTCAAAAGCTTTGTTTCTCCCTTTAAATGGTTATATAATCTCATAATTGATTTTAAGTTGCGTTTTTTTAAATTTTTAGTTAAAACAGATTATAATTGAATGTTTACCTCGAGAATCTTGAAGCGAAAGCCATTCATTGAGAAGAAAACTTCTTTTATAGTCACTTATGCCTTCAAAAGCTTCGTTTCTCCCTTTAAATGGTTATATAATCTCATAATTGATTTTAAGTCGCATTTTTTTTTTACATTTTTGGTTAAAACAGATTATAATTGAATGTTTACCTCAAGAATTTTGAAGCGAAAGCCATTCATTGAGAAGAAAACTTCTTTTATAGTCACTTATGCCTTCAAAAGCTTTGTTTCTCCCTTTAAATGGTTATATAATCTCATAATTGATTTTAAGTTGCATTTTTTTTACATTTTTGGTTAAAACAGAATATAATTGAATGTTTACCTCGAGAATCTTGAAGCGAAAGCCATTCATTGAGAAGAAAACTTCTTTTATAGTCACTTCTGCCTTCAAAAGCTTTGTTTCCTCCCTTTAAATGGTTATATAATCTCATAATTGATTTTAAGTTGCATTTTTTTTACATTTTTGGTTAAAACAGATTATAATTGAATGTTTACCTCGAGAATCTTGAAGCGAAAGCCATTCATTAAGAAGAAAACTTCTTTTATAGTCACTTATGCCTTCAAAAGCTTTGTTTCTCCCTTTAAATGGTTATATAATCTCATAATTGATTTTAAGTTGCGTTTTTTTAAATTTTTAGTTAAAACAGATTATAATTGAATGTTTACCTCGAGAATCTTGAAGCGAAAGCCATTCATTGAGAAGAAAACTTCTTTTATAGTCACTTATGCCTTCAAAAGCTTTGTTTCTCCCTTTAAATGGTTATATAATCTCATAATTGATTTTAAGTTGCGTTTTTTTTACATTTTTGGTTAAAAAAGATTATAATTGAATGTTTACCTCGAGAAACGTAATGCAAAAACCATTCATTGAGAAGAAAACTTCTTTTATAGTCACTTATGCCTTCAAAAACTTTGTTTCTCCCTTTAAATGTTTATATAATCTCATACTTGATTTTAAGTTGAGTTTTTTTTACATTTTTGGTTAAAACAGATTATAATTGATTGTTTACCTCGAGAATCTTGAAGCGAAAGCCATTCATTAAGAAGAAAACTTCTTTTATAGTCACTTATGCCTTCAAAAGCTTTGTTTCCTCCCTTTAAATCGTTATATAATCTCATAATTGATTTTAAGTTGCGTTTTTTTTACATTTTTGGTTAAAACAGATTATAATTGAATGTTTACCTCGAGAATCTTGAAGCGAAAGCCATTCATTGAGAAGAAAACTTCTTTTATAGTCACTTATGCCTTCAAAAGCTTTGTTTCTCCCTTTAAATGGTTCTATAATCTCATAATTGATTTTAAGTTGAGTTTTTTTTACATTTTTGGTTAAAACAGATTATAATTGAATGTTTACCTCGAGAAACGTGATGCAAAAACCATTCATTGAGAAGAAAACTTCTTTTATAGTCACTTATGCCTTCAAAAGCTTTGTTTATCTTTTTAAATGGTTATATAATCTCATAATTGATTTTAAGTTGAGTTTTTTTTACATTTTTGGTTAAAACAGATTATAATTGAATGTTTACCTCGAGAATCTTGAAGCGAAAGCCATTCATTGAGAAGAAAACTTCTTTTATAGTCACTTATGCCTTCAAAAGCTTTTTTTCTCCCTTTAAATGGTTATATAATCTCATAATTGATTTTAAGTTGAGTTTTTTTTTCATTTTTGGTTAAAACAGATTATAATTGAATGTTTACCTCGAGAAACGTGATGCAAAAACTATTCATTGAGAAGAAAACTTCTTTTATAGTCACTTATGCCTTCAAAAGCTTTGTTTCTCCCTTTAAATGGTTATATAATCTCATAATTGATTTTAAGTTGAATTTTTTTTACATTTTTTATTAAAATAGATTATAATTGAATGTTTTCCTCGAGAAACGTGATGCAAAAACCATTCATTGAGAAGAAAACTTCTTTTATAGTCACTTATGCCTTCAAAAGCTTTGTTTCTCCCTTTAAATGGTTATATAATCTCATAATTGATTTTAAGTTGCGTTTTTTTTACATTTTTGGTTAAAACAGATTATAATTGAATGTTTACCTCGAGAATCTTGAAGCGAAAGCCATTCATTGAGAAGAAAACTTCTTTTATAGTCACTTATGCCTTCAAAAGCTTTGTTTCTCCCTTTAAATGGTTATATAATCTCATAATTGATTTTAAGATGAGTTTTTTTTACATTTTTGGTTAAAACAGATTATAATTGAATGTTTACCTCGAGAATCTTGAAGCGAAAGCCATTCATTAAGAAGAAAACTTCTTTTATAGTCACTTATGCCTTCAAAAGCTTTGTTTCTCCCTTTAAATGGTTATATAATCTCATAATTGATTTTAAGTTGCGTTTTTTTAAATTTTTAGTTAAAACAGATTATAATTGAATGTTTACCTCGAGAATCTTGAAGCGAAAGCCATTCATTGAGAAGAAAACTTCTTTTATAGTCACTTATGCCTTCAAAAGCTTTGTTTCTCCCTTTAAATGGTTATATAATCTCATAATTGATTTTAAGTTGCGTTTTTTTTACATTTTTGGTTAAAACAGATTATAATTGAATGTTTACCTCGAGAATCTTGAAGCGAAAGCCATTCATTGAGAAGAAAACTTCTTTTATAGTCACTTATGCCTTCAAAAGCTTTGTTTCTCCCTTTAAATGGTTATATAATCTCATAATTGATTTTAAGTTGCATTTTTTTTTACATTTTTGGTTAAAACAGATTATAATTGAATATTTACCTCGAGAATCTTGAAGCGAAATCCATTTATTGAGAAGAAAACTTCTTTTATAGTCACTTATGCCTTCAAAAGCTTTGTTTCTCCCTTTAAATGGTTATATAATCTCATAATTGATTTTAAGTTGCATTTTTTTTACATTTTTGGTTAAAACAGATTATAATTGAATGTTTACCTCGAGAAACGTGATGCAAAAACCATTCATTGAGAAGAAAACTTGTTTTATAGTCACTTATGCCTTCAAAAACTTTGTTTTCTCCCTTTAAATGGTTATATAATCTCATAATTGATTTTAAGTTGCGTTTTTTTAAAATTTTAGTTAAAACAGATTATAATTGAATGTTTACCTCGAGAATCTTGAAGCGAAAGCCATTCATTGAGAAGAAAACTTCTTTTATAGTCACTTATGCCTTCAAAAACTTTGTTTTCTCCCTTTAAATGGTTATATAATCTCATAATTGATTTTAAGTTGCGTTTTTTTTACATTTTAGTTAAAACAGATTATAATTGAATGTTTACCTCGAGAATCTTGAAGCGAAAGCCATTCATTGAGAAGAAAACTTCTTTTATAGTCACTTATGCCTTCAAAAGCTTCGTTTCTCCCTTTAAATGGTTATATAATCTCATAATTGATTTTAAGTAGCGTTTTTTTTACATTTTTGGTTAAAACAGATTATAATTGAATGTTTACCTCGAGAATCTTGAAGCGAAAGCCATTTATTGAGAAGAAAACTTCTTTTATAGTCACTTATGCCTTCAAAAGCTTTGTTTCTCCCTTTAAATGGTTATATAATCTCATAATTGATTTTAAGTTGAGTTTTTTTTACATTTTTGGTTAAAACAGATTATAATTGAATGTTTACCTCGAGAATCTTGAAGCGAAAGCCATTCATTGAGAAGAAAACTTCTTTTATAGTCACTTATGCCTTCAAAAGCTTTCTTCCTCCCTTTAAATGGTTCTATAATCTCATAATTGATTTTAAGTTGAGTTTTTTTTACATTTTTGGTTAAAACAGATTATAATTGAATGTTTACCTCGAGACTCTTGAAGCGAAAGTCATTCATTGAGAAGAAAACTTCTTTTATAGTCACTTATGCCTTCAAAAGCTTTGTTTCTCCCTTTAAATGGTTATATAATCTCATAATTGATTTTAAGTTACGTTTTTTTTTACATTTTTGGTTAAAACAGATTATAATTGAATATTTACCTCGAGAATTTTGAAGCGAAAGCCATTCATTGAGAAGAAAACTTCTTTTATAGTCACTTATGCCTTCAAAAGCTTTGTTTCTCCCTTTAAATGGTTATATAATCTCATAATTGATTTTAAGTTGCGTTTTTTTTACATTTTTGGTTAAAACAGATTATAATTGAATGTTTACCTCGAGAATCTTGAAGCGAAAGCCATTCATTAAGAAGAAAACTTCTTTTATAGTCACTTATGCCTTCAAAAGCTTTGTTTCCTCCCTTTAAATGGTTATATAATCTCATAATTGATTTGAAGTTGCGTTTTTTTTACATTTTTGGTTAAAACAGATTATAATTGAATGTTTACCTCGAGAATCTTGAAGCGAAAGCCATTCATTGAGAAGAAAACTTCTTTTATAGTCACTTATGCCTTCAAAAGCTTTGTTTCTCCCTTTAAATGGTTATATAATCTCATAACTGATTTTAAGTTTCGTTTTTTTTACATTTTTGGTTAAAACAGATTATAATTGAATGTTTACCTCGAGAAACGTGATGCAAAAACCATTCATTGAGAAGAGAACTTCTTTTATAATCACTTATGCCTTCAAAAGCTTTGTTTCTCCCTTTAAATGGTTATATAATCTCATAATTAATTTTAAGTTGCATTTTTTTTACATTTTTGGTTAAAACAGATTATAATTGAATGTTTACCTTGAGAATCTTGAAGCGAAAGCCATTCATTGAGAAGAAAACTTCTTTTATAGTCACTTATGCCTTCAAAAGCTTTGTTTCTCCCTTTAAATGGTTATATAATCTCATAATTGATTTTAAGTAGCGTTTTTTTTTACATTTTTGGTTAAAACAGATTATAATTGAATGTTTACCTCGAGAATCTTGAAGCGAAAGCCATTCATTGAGAAGAAAACTTCTTTTATAGTCACTTATGCCTTCAAAAGCTTTGTTTCTCCCTTTAAATGGTTATATAATCTCATAATTGATTTTAAGTTGCGTTTTTTTTTACATTTTTGGTTAAAACAGATTATAATTGAATGTTTACCTCGAGAATCTTGAAGCGAAAGCCATTCATTAAGAAGAAAACTTCCTTTATAGTCACTTATGCCTTCAAAAGCTTTGTTTCTCCCTTTAAATGGTTATATAATCTCATAATTGATTTTAAGTTGCGTTTTTTTTTACATTTTTGGTTAAAACAGATTATAATTGAATGTTTACCTCGAGAATCTTGAAGCGAAAGCCATTCATTAAGAAGAAAACTTCCTTTATAGTCACTTATGCCTTCAAAAGCTTTGTTTCCTCCCTTTAAATGGTTATATAATCTCATAATTGATTTTAAGTTGCGTTTTTTTTACATTTTTGGTTAAAACAGATTATAATTGAATGTTTACCTTGAGAATCTTGAAGCGAAAGCCATTCATTGAGAAGAAAACTTCTTTTATAGTCACTTATGCCTTCAAAAGCTTCGTTTCTCCCTTTAAATGGTTATATAATCTCATAATTGATTTTAAGTAGCGTTTTTTTTACATTTTTGGTTAAAACAGATTATAATTGAATGTTTACCTCGAGAATCTTGAAGCGAAAGCCATTTATTGAGAAGAAAACTTCTTTTATAGTCACTTATGCCTTCAAAAGCTTTGATTCTCCCTTTAAATGGTTATATAATCTCATAATTGATTTTAAGTTGAGTTTTTTTTACATTTTTGGTTAAAACAGATTATAATTGAATGTTTACCTCGAGAATCTTGAAGCGAAAGCCATTCATTGAGAAGAAAACTTCTTTTATAGTCACTTATGCCTTCAAAAGCTTTGTTTCTCCCTTTAAATGGTTCTATAATCTCATAATTGATTTTAAGTTGAGTTTTTTTTACATTTTTGTTTAAAACAGATTATAATTGAATGTTTACCTCGAGACTCTTGAAGCGAAAGTCATTCATTGAGAAGAAAACTTCTTTTATAGTCACTTATGCCTTCAAAAGCTTTGTTTCTCCCTTTAAATGGTTGTATAATCTCATAATTGATTTTAAGTTGCGTTTTTTTTTTACATTTTTGGTTAAAACAGATTATAATTGAATGTTTACCTCGAGAATTTTGAAGCGAAAGCCATTCATTGAGAAGAAAACTTCTTTTATAGTCACTTATGCCTTCAAAAGCTTTGTTTCTCCCTTTAAATGGTTATATAATCTCATAATTGATTTTAAGTTGCGTTTTTTTTTTACATTTTTGGTTAAAACAGATTATAATTGAATGTTTACCTCGAGAATTTTGAAGCGAAAGCCATTCATTGAGAAGAAAACTTCTTTTATAGTCACTTATGCCTTCAAAAGCTTTGTTTCTCCCTTTAAATGGTTATATAATCTCATAATTAATTTTAAGTTGCGTTTTTTTTACATTTTTTGTTAAAACAGATTATAATTGAATGTTTACCTCGAGAATCTTGAAGCGAAAGCCATTCATTAAGAAGAAAACTTCTTTTATAGTCACTTATGCCTTCAAAAGCTTTGTTTCCTCCCTTTAAATGGTTATATAATCTCATAATTGATTTTAAGTTGCGTTTTTTTTACATTTTTGGTTAAAACATATTATAATTGAATGTTTACCTCGAGAATCTTGAAGCGAAAGCCTTTCATTGAGAAGAAAACTTCTTTTATAGTCACTTATGCCTTCAAAAGCTTTGTTTCTCCCTTTAAATGGTTATATAATCTCATAATTGATTTTAAGTTTCTTTTTTTTTACATTTTTGGTTAAAACAGATTATAATTGAATGTTTACCTCGAGAAACGTGACGCAAAAACCATTCATTGAGAAGAGAACTTCTTTTATAATCACTTATGCCTTCAAAAGCTTTGTTTCTCCCTTTAAATGGTTATATAATCTCATAATTAATTTTAAGTTGCGTTTTTTTTACATTTTTGGTTAAAACAGATTATAATTGAATGTTTACCTTGAGAATCTTGAAGCGAAAGCCATTCATTGAGAAGAAAACTTCTTTTATAGTCACTTATGCCTTCAAAAGCTTTGTTTCTCCCTTTAAATGGTTATATAATCTCATAATTGATTTTAAGTTGCGTTTTTTTTTACATTTTTGGTTAAAACAGATTATAATTGAATGTTTACCTCGAGAATCTTGAAGCGAAAGCCATTCATTAAGAAGAAAACTTCTTTTATAGTCACTTATGCCTTCAAAAGCTTTGTTTCCTCCCTTTAAATGGTTATATAATCTCATAATTGATTTTAAGTTGCGTTTTTTTTACATTTTTGGTTAAAACAGATTATAATTGAATGTTTACCTCGAGAATCTTGAAGCGAAAGCCATTCATTGAGAAGAAAACTTCTTTTATAGTCACTTATGCCTTCAAAAGCTTTGTTTCTCCCTTTAAATGGTTATATAATCTCATAATTGATTTTAAGTTGCATTTTTTTTACATTTTTGGTTAAAAAAGATTATAATTGAATGTTTACCTCGAGAAACGTAATGCAAAAACCATTCATTGAGAAGAAAACTTCTTTTATAGTCACTTATGCCTTCAAAAACTTTGTTTCTCCCTTTAAATGTTTATATAATCTCATACTTGATTTTAAGTTGAGTTTTTTTTACATTTTTGGTTAAAACAGATTATAATTGATTGTTTACCTCGAGAATCTTGAAGCGAAAGCCATTCATTAAGAAGAAAACTTCTTTTATAGTCACTTATGCCTTCAAAAGCTTTGTTTCCTCCCTTTAAATCGTTATATAATCTCATAATTGATTTTAAGTTGCGTTTTTTTTACATTTTTGGTTAAAACAGATTATAATTGAATGTTTACCTCGAGAATCTTGAAGCGAAAGCCATTCATTGAGAAGAAAACTTCTTTTATAGTCACTTATGCCTTCAAAAGCTTTGTTTCTCCCTTTAAATGGTTCTATAATCTCATAATTGATTTTAAGTTGAGTTTTTTTTACATTTTTGGTTAAAACAGATTATAATTGAATGTTTACCTCGAGAAACGTGATGCAAAAACCATTCATTGAGAAGAAAACTTCTTTTATAGTCACTTATGCCTTCAAAAGCTTTGTTTATCTCTTTAAATGGTTATATAATCTCATAATTGATTTTAAGTTGAGTTTTTTTTACATTTTTGGTTAAAACAGATTATAATTGAATGTTTACCTCGAGAATCTTGAAGCGAAAGCCATTCATTGAGAAGAAAACTTCTTTTATAGTCACTTATGCCTTCAAAAGCTTTTTTTCTCCCTTTAAATGGTTATATAATCTCATAATTGATTTTAAGTTGAGTTTTTTTTTCATTTTTGGTTAAAACAGATTATAATTGAATGTTTACCTCGAGAAACGTGATGCAAAAACTATTCATTGAGAAGAAAACTTCTTTTATAGTCACTTATGCCTTCAAAAGCTTTGTTTCTCCCTTTAAATGGTTATATAATCTCATAATTGATTTTAAGTTGAATTTTTTTTACATTTTTTATTAAAATAGATTATAATTGAATGTTTTCCTCGAGAAACGTGATGCAAAAACCATTCATTGAGAAGAAAACTTCTTTTATAGTCACTTATGCCTTCAAAAGCTTTGTTTCTCCCTTTAAATGGTTATATAATCTCATAATTGATTTTAAGTTGCGTTTTTTTTACATTTTTGGTTAAAACAGATTATAATTGAATGTTTACCTCGAGAATCTTGAAGCGAAAGCCATTCATTGAGAAGAAAACTTCTTTTATAGTCACTTATGCCTTCAAAAGCTTTGTTTCTCCCTTTAAATGGTTATATAATCTCATAATTGATTTTAAGTTGAGTTTTTTTTACATTTTTGGTTAAAACAGATTATAATTGAATGTTTACCTCGAGAATCTTGAAGCGAAAGCCATTCATTAAGAAGAAAACTTCTTTTATAGTCACTTATGCCTTCAAAAGCTTTGTTTCTCCCTTTAAATGGTTATATAATCTCATAATTGATTTTAAGTTGCGTTTTTTTAAATTTTTAGTTAAAACAGATTATAATTGAATGTTTACCTCGAGAATCTTGAAGCGAAAGCCATTCATTGAGAAGAAAACTTCTTTTATAGTCACTTATGCCTTCAAAAGCTTTGTTTCTCCCTTTAAATGGTTATATAATCTCATAATTGATTTTAAGTTGCGTTTTTTTTACATTTTTGGTTAAAACAGATTATAATTGAATGTTTACCTCGAGAATCTTGAAGCGAAAGCCATTCATTGAGAAGAAAACTTCTTTTATAGTCACTTATGCCTTCAAAAGCTTTGTTTCTCCCTTTAAATGGTTATATAATCTCATAATTGATTTTAAGTTGCATTTTTTTTTACATTTTTGGTTAAAACAGATTATAATTGAATATTTACCTCGAGAATCTTGAAGCGAAATCCATTTATTGAGAAGAAAACTTCTTTTATAGTCACTTATGCCTTCAAAAGCTTTGTTTCTCCCTTTAAATGGTTATATAATCTCATAATTGATTTTAAGTTGCATTTTTTTTACATTTTTGGTTAAAACAGATTATAATTGAATGTTTACCTCGAGAAACGTGATGCAAAAACCATTCATTGAGAAGAAAACTTGTTTTATAGTCACTTATGCCTTCAAAAACTTTGTTTTCTCCCTTTAAATGGTTATATAATCTCATAATTGATTTTAAGTTGCGTTTTTTTAAAATTTTAGTTAAAACAGATTATAATTGAATGTTTACCTCGAGAATCTTGAAGCGAAAGCCATTCATTGAGAAGAAAACTTCTTTTATAGTCACTTATGCCTTCAAAAACTTTGTTTTCTCCCTTTAAATGGTTATATAATCTCATAATTGATTTTAAGTTGCGTTTTTTTTTACATTTTAGTTAAAACAGATTATAATTGAATGTTTACCTCGAGAATCTTGAAGCGAAAGCCATTCATTGAGAAGAAAACTTCTTTTATAGTCACTTATGCCTTCAAAAGCTTCGTTTCTCCCTTTAAATGGTTATATAATCTCATAATTGATTTTAAGTAGCGTTTTTTTTACATTTTTGGTTAAAACAGATTATAATTGAATGTTTACCTCGAGAATCTTGAAGCGAAAGCCATTCATTGAGAAGAAAACTTCTTTTATAGTCACTTATGCCTTCAAAAGCTTTGTTTCTCCCTTTAAATGGTTATATAATCTCATAATTGATTTTAAGTTGAGTTTTTTTTTTCATTTTTGGTTAAAACAGATTATAATTGAATGTTTACCTCGAGAAACGTGATGCAAAAACCATTCATTGAGAAGAAAACTTCTTTTATAGTCACTTATGCCTTCAAAAGCTTTGTTTCTCCCTTTAAATGGTTATATAATCTCATAATTGATTTTAAGTTGAATTTTTTAACATTTTTTGTTAAAACAGATTATAATTGATTGTTTACCTCGAGAATCTTGAAGCGAAAGCCATTCATTGAGAAGAAAACTTCTTTTATAGTCACTTATGCCTTCAAAAGCTTTGTTTCTCCCTTTAAATGGTTATATAATCTCATAATTGATTCTAAGTTGAGTATTTTTTACATTTTTTGTTAAAACAGATTATAATTGAATGTTTACCTCGAGAAACGTGATGCAAAAACTATTCATTGAGAAGAAAACTTCTTTTATAGTCACTTATGCCTTCAGAAGCTTTGTTTCTCCCTTTAAATGGTTATATAATCTCATAATTGATTTTAAGTTGAATTTTTTTTACATTTTTTATTAAAATAGATTATAATTGAATGTTTTCCTCGAGAAACGTGATGCAAAAACTATTCATTGAGAAGAAAACTTCTTTTATAGTCACTTATGCCTTCAAAAGCTTTGTTTCTCCCTTTAAATGGTTATATAATCTCATAATTGATTTTAAGTTGAATTTTTTTTACATTTTTTATTAAAATAGATTATAATTGAATGTTTTGCTCGAGAAACGTGATGCAAAAACCATTCATTGAGAAGAAAACTTCTTTTATAGTCACTTATGCCTTCAAAAGCTTTGTTTCTCCCTTTAAATGGTTATATAATCTCATAATTGATTTTAAGTTGCGTTTTTTTTACATTTTTAGTTAAAACAGATTATAATTGAATGTTTACCTCGAGAAACGTGACGCAAAAACCATTCATTGAGAAGAGAACTTCTTTTATAGTCACTTATGCCTTCAAAAGCTTTGTTTCTCCCTTTAAATGGTTATATAATCTCATAATTGATTTTAAGTTGCGTTTTTTTTTACATTTTTGGTTAAAACAGATTATAATTGAATGTTTACCTCGAGAATCTTGAAGCGAAAGCCATTCATTGAGAAGAAAACTTCTTTTATAGTCACTTAAGCCTTCAAAAGCTTTGTTTCTCCCTTTAAATGGTTATATAATCTCATAATTGATTTTAAGTTGAGTTTTTTTTTCATTTTTGGTTAAAACAGATTATAATTGAATGTTTACCTCGAGAATCTTGAAGCGAAAGCCATTCATTGAGAAGAAAACTTCTTTTATAGTCACTTATGCCTTCAAAAGCTTTGTTTCTCCCTTTAAATGGTTATATAATCTCATAATTGATTTTAAGTTGAGTTTTTTTTTTCATTTTTGGTTAAAACAGATTATAATTGAATGTTTACCTCGAGAAACGTGATGCAAAAACCATTCATTGAGAAGAAAACTTCTTTTATAGTCACTTATGCCTTCAAAAGCTTTGTTTCTCCCTTTAAATGGTTATATAATCTCATAATTGATTTTAAGTTGAATTTTTTAACATTTTTTGTTAAAACAGATTATAATTGATTGTTTACCTCGAGAATCTTGAAGCGAAAGCCATTCATTGAGAAGAAAACTTCTTTTATAGTCACTTATGCCTTCAAAAGCTTTGTTTCTCCCTTTAAATGGTTATATAATCTCATAATTGATTCTAAGTTGAGTATTTTTTACATTTTTTGTTAAAACAGATTATAATTGAATGTTTACCTCGAGAAACGTGATGCAAAAACCATTCATTGAGAAGAAAACTTCTTTTATAGTCACTTATGCCTTCAAAAGCTTTGTTTATCCCTTTAAATGGTTATATAATCTCATAATTGATTTTAAGTTGAGTTTTGTTTACATTTTTGGTTAAAACAGATTATAATTGAATGTTTACCTCGAGAAACGTGATGCAAAAACCATTCATTGAGAAGAAAACTTCTTTTATAGTCACTTATGCCTTCAAAAGCTTTGTTTCTCCATTTAAATGGTTATATAATCTAATAATTGATTTTAAGTTTCTTTTTTTTACATTTTTGGTTAAAACAGATTATAATTGAATGTTTACCTCGAGAAACGTGACGCAAAAACCATTCATTGAGAAGAGAACTTCTTTTATAGTCACTTATGCCTTCAAAAGCTTTGTTTCTCCCTTTAAATGGTTATATAATCTCATAATTGATTTTAAGTTGCGTTTTTTTTTACGTTTTTGGTTAAAACAGATTATAATTGAATGTTTACCTCGAGAATCTTGAAGCGAAAGCCATTCATTGAGAAGAAAACTTCTTTTATAGTCACTTAAGCCTTCAAAAGCTTTGTTTCTCCCTTGAAATGGTTATATAATCTCATAATTGATTTTAAGTTGAGTTTTTTTTTCATTTTTGGTTAAAACAGATTATAATTGAATGTTTACCTCGAGAATCTTGAAGCGAAAGCCATTCATTGAGAAGAAAACTTCTTTTATAGTCACTTATGCCTTCAAAAGCTTTGTTTCTCCCTTTAAATGGTTATATAATCTCATAATTGATTTTAAGTTGAGTTTTTTTTTTCATTTTTGGTTAAAACAGATTATAATTGAATGTTTACCTCGAGAAACGTGATGCAAAAACCATTCATTGAGAAGAAAACTTCTTTTATAGTCACTTATGCCTTCAAAAGCTTTGTTTCTCCCTTTAAATGGTTATATAATCTCATAATTGATTTTAAGTTGAATTTTTTAACATTTTTTTTTAAAACAGATTATAATTGATTGTTTACCTCGAGAATCTTGAAGCGAAAGCCATTCATTGAGAAGAAAACTTCTTTTATAGTCACTTATGCCTTCAAAAGCTTTGTTTCTCCCTTTAAATGGTTATATAATCTCATAATTGATTCTAAGTTGAGTATTTTTTACATTTTTTGTTAAACCAGATTATAATTGAATGTTTACCTCGAGAAACGTGATGCAAAAACCATTCATTAAGAAGAAAACTTCTTTTATAGTCACTTATGCCTTCAAAAGCTTTGTTTATCCCTTTAAATGGTTATATAATCTCATAATTGATTTTAAGTTGAGTTTTTTTTACATTTTTGGTTAAAACAGATTATAATTGACTGTTTACCTCGAGAAACGTGATGCACAAATCATTCATTGAGAAGAAAACTTCTTTTATAGTCACTTATGCCTTCAAAAGCTTTGTTTATCCCTTTAAATGGTTATATAATCTCATAATTGATTTTAAGTTGAGTTTTTTTTACATTTTTGGTTAAAACATATTATAATTGAATGTTTACCTCGAGAATCTTGAAGCGAAAGCCATTCATTGAGAAGAAAACTTCTTTTATAGTCACTTATGCCTTCAAAAGCTTTGTTTCTCCCTTTAAATGGTTATATAATCTCATAATTGATTTTAAGTTGAGTTTTTTTTTCATTTTTGGTTAAAACAGATTATAATTGAATGTTTACCTCGAGAAACGTGATGCAAAAACTATTCATTGAGAAGAAAACTTCTTTTATAGTCACTTATGCCTTCAAAAGCTTTGTTTCTCCCTTTAAATGGTTATATAATCTCGTAATTGATTTTAAGTTGAATTTTTTTTACATTTCTTATTAAAATAGATTATAATTGAATGTTTTCCTCGAGAAACGTGATGCAAAAACCATTCATTGAGAAGAAAACTTCTTTTATAGTCACTTATGCCTTCAAAAGCTTTGTTTCTCCCTTGAAATGGTTATATAATCTCATAATTGATTTTAAGTTGAGTTTTTTTTTCATTTTTGGTTAAAACAGATTATAATTGAATGTTTACCTCGAGAATCTTGAAGCGAAAGCCATTCATTGAGAAGAAAACTTCTTTTATAGTCACTTATGCCTTCAAAAGCTTTGTTTCTCCCTTTAAATGGTTATATAATCTCATAATTGATTTTAAGTTGAGTTTTTTTTTTCATTTTTGGTTAAAACAGATTATAATTGAATGTTTACCTCGAGAAACGTGATGCAAAAACCATTCATTGAGAAGAAAACTTCTTTTATAGTCACTTATGCCTTCAAAAGCTTTGTTTCTCCCTTTAAATGGTTATATAATCTCATAATTGATTTTAAGTTGAATTTTTTAACATTTTTTTTTAAAACAGATTATAATTGATTGTTTACCTCGAGAATCTTGAAGCGAAAGCCATTCATTGAGAAGAAAACTTCTTTTATAGTCACTTATGCCTTCAAAAGCTTTGTTTCTCCCTTTAAATGGTTATATAATCTCATAATTGATTCTAAGTTGAGTATTTTTTACATTTTTTGTTAAAACAGATTATAATTGAATGTTTACCTCGAGAAACGTGATGCAAAAACCATTCATTAAGAAGAAAACTTCTTTTATAGTCACTTATGCCTTCAAAAGCTTTGTTTATCCCTTTAAATGGTTATATAATCTCATAATTGATTTTAAGTTGAGTTTTTTTTACATTTTTGGTTAAAACAGATTATAATTGACTGTTTACCTCGAGAAACGTGATGCACAAATCATTCATTGAGAAGAAAACTTCTTTTATAGTCACTTATGCCTTCAAAAGCTTTGTTTATCCCTTTAAATGGTTATATAATCTCATAATTGATTTTAAGTTGAGTTTTTTTTACATTTTTGGTTAAAACATATTATAATTGAATGTTTACCTCGAGAATCTTGAAGCGAAAGCCATTCATTGAGAAGAAAACTTCTTTTATAGTCACTTATGCCTTCAAAAGCTTTGTTTCTCCCTTTAAATGGTTATATAATCTCATAATTGATTTTAAGTTGAGTTTTTTTTTCATTTTTGGTTAAAACAGATTATAATTGAATGTTTACCTCGAGAAACGTGATGCAAAAACTATTCATTGAGAAGAAAACTTCTTTTATAGTCACTTATGCCTTCAAAAGCTTTGTTTCTCCCTTTAAATGGTTATATAATCTCGTAATTGATTTTAAGTTGAATTTTTTTTACATTTCTTATTAAAATAGATTATAATTGAATGTTTTCCTCGAGAAACGTGATGCAAAAACCATTCATTGAGAAGAAAACTTCTTTTATAGTCACTTATGCCTTCAAAAGCTTTGTTTCTCCCTTTAAATGGTTATATAATCTCATAATTGATTTTAAGTTGCGTTTTTTTTACATTTTTGGTTAAAACAGATTATAATTGAATGTTTTCCTCGAGAATCTTGAAGCGAAAGCCATTCATTGAGAAGAAAACTTCTTTTATAGTCACTTATGCCTTCAAAAGCTTTTTTTCTCCCTTTAAATGGTTATATAATCTCATAATTGATTTTAAGTTGAGTTTTTTTTTCATTTTTGGTTAAAACAGATTATAATTGAATGTTTACCTCGAGAAACGTGATGCAAAAACTATTCATTGAGAAGAAAACTTCTTTTATAGTCACTTATGCCTTCAAAAGCTTTGTTTCTCCCTTTAAATGGTTATATAATCTCATAATTGATTTTAAGTTGAATTTTTTTTACATTTTTTATTAAAATAGATTATAATTGAATGTTTTCCTCGAGAAACGTGATGCAAAAACCATTCATTGAGAAGAAAACTTCTTTTATAGTCACTTATGCCTTCAAAAGCTTTGTTTCTCCCTTTAAATGGTTATATAATCTCATAATTGATTCTAAGTTGAGTATTTTTTACATTTTTTGTTAAAACAGATTATAATTGAATGTTTACCTCGAGAAACGTGATGCAAAAACCATTCATTAAGAAGAAAACTTCTTTTATAGTCACTTATGCCTTCAAAAGCTTTGTTTATCCCTTTAAATGGTTATATAATCTCATAATTGATTTTAAGTTGAGTTTTTTTTACATTTTTGGTTAAAACAGATTATAATTGAATGTTTACCTCGAGAAACGTGATGCAAAAACCATTCATTGAGAAGAAAACTTCTTTTATAGTCACTTATGCCTTCAAAAGCTTTGTTTATCCCTTTAAATGGTTATATAATCTCATAATTGATTTTAAGTTGAGTTTTTTTTACATTTTTGGTTAAAACAGATTATAATTGAATGTTTACCTCGAGAATCTTGAAGCGAAAGCCATTCATTGAGAAGAAAACTTCTTTTATAGTCACTTATGCCTTCAAAAGGTTTGTTTCTCCCTTTAAATGGTTATATAATCTCATAATTGATTTTAAGTTGAGTTTTTTTTTTCATTTTTGGTTAAAACAGATTATAATTGAATGTTTACCTCGAGAAACGTGATGCAAAAACCATTCATTGAGAAGAAAACTTCTTTTATAGTCACTTATGCCTTCAAAAGCTTTGTTTCTCCCTTTAAATGGTTATATAATCTCATAATTGATTTTAAGTTGAATTTTTTAACATTTTTTGTTAAAACAGATTATAATTGATTGTTTACCTCGAGAATCTTGAATCGAAAGCCATTCATTGAGAAGAAAACTTCTTTTATAGTCACTTATGCCTTCAAAAGCTTTGTTTCTCCCTTTAAATGGTTATATAATCTCATAATTGATTCTAAGTTGAGTATTTTTTACATTTTTTGTTAAAACAGATTATAATTGAATGTTTACCTCGAGAAACGTGATGCAAAAACCATTCATTGAGAAGAAAACTTCTTTTATAGTCACTTATGCCTTCAAAAGCTTTGTTTATCCCTTTAAATGGTTATATAATCTCATAATTGATTTTAAGTTGAGTTTTTTTTACATTTTTGGTTAAAACAGATTATAATTGAATGTTTACCTCGAGAAACGTGATGCAAAAACCATTCATTGAGAAGAAAACTTCTTTTATAGTCACTTATGCCTTCAAAAGCTTTGTTTCTCCTTTTAAATGGTTATATAATCTAATAATTGATTTTAAGTTTCTTTTTTTTTACATTTTTGGTTAAAACAGATTATAATTGAATGTTTACCTCGAGAAACGTGACGCAAAAACCATTCATTGAGAAGAGAACTTCTTTTATAGTCACTTATGCCTTCAAAAGCTTTGTTTCTCCCTTTAAATGGTTATATAATCTCATAATTGATTTTAAGTTGCGTTTTTTTTTACATTTTTGGTTAAAACAGATTATAATTGAATGTTTACCTCGAGAATCTTGAAGCGAAAGCCATTCATTGAGAAGAAAACTTCTTTTATAGTCACTTAAGCCTTCAAAAGCTTTGTTTCTCCCTTTAAATGGTTATATAATCTCATAATTGATTTTAAGTTGAGTTTTTTTTTCATTTTTGGTTAAAACAGATTATAATTGAATGTTTACCTCGAGAAACGTGATGCAAAAACTATTCATTGAGAAGAAAACTTCTTTTATAGTCACTTATGCCTTCAAAAGCTTTGTTTCTCCCTTTAAATGGTTATATAATCTCGTAATTGATTTTAAGTTGAATTTTTTTTACATTTCTTATTAAAATAGATTATAATTGAATGTTTTCCTCGAGAAACGTGATGCAAAAACCATTCATTGAGAAGAAAACTTCTTTTATAGTCACTTATGCCTTCAAAAGCTTTGTTTCTCCCTTTAAATGGTTATATAATCTCATAATTGATTTTAAGTTGCGTTTTTTTTACATTTTTGGTTAAAACAGATTATAATTGAATGTTTACCTCGAGAATCTTGAATCGAAAGCCATTCATTGAGAAGAAAACTTCTTTTATAGTCACTTATGCCTTCAAAAGCTTTGTTTCTCCCTTTAAATGGTTATATAATCTCATAATTGATTCTAAGTTGAGTATTTTTTACATTTTTTGTTAAAACAGATTATAATTGAATGTTTACCTCGAGAAACGTGATGCAAAAACCATTCATTGAGAAGAAAACTTCTTTTATAGTCACTTATGCCTTCAAAAGCTTTGTTTATCCCTTTAAATGGTTATATAATCTCATAATTGATTTTAAGTTGAGTTTTTTTTACATTTTTGGTTAAAACAGATTATAATTGAATGTTTACCTCGAGAAACGTGATGCAAAAACCATTCATTGAGAAGAAAACTTCTTTTATAGTCACTTATGCCTTCAAAAGCTTTGTTTCTCCTTTTAAATGGTTATATAATCTAATAATTGATTTTAAGTTTCTTTTTTTTTACATTTTTGGTTAAAACAGATTATAATTGAATGTTTACCTCGAGAAACGTGACGCAAAAACCATTCATTGAGAAGAGAACTTCTTTTATAGTCACTTATGCCTTCAAAAGCTTTGTTTCTCCCTTTAAATGGTTATATAATCTCATAATTGATTTTAAGTTGCGTTTTTTTTTACATTTTTGGTTAAAACAGATTATAATTGAATGTTTACCTCGAGAATCTTGAAGCGAAAGCCATTCATTGAGAAGAAAACTTCTTTTATAGTCACTTAAGCCTTCAAAAGCTTTGTTTCTCCCTTTAAATGGTTATATAATCTCATAATTGATTTCAAGTTGAGTTTTTTTTTCATTTTTGGTTAAAACAGATTATAATTGAATGTTTACCTCGAGAAACGTGATGCAAAAACTATTCATTGAGAAGAAAACTTCTTTTATAGTCACTTATGCCTTCAAAAGCTTTGTTTCTCCCTTTAAATGGTTATATAATCTCGTAATTGATTTTAAGTTGAATTTTTTTTACATTTCTTATTAAAATAGATTATAATTGAATGTTTTCCTCGAGAAACGTGATGCAAAAACCATTCATTGAGAAGAAAACTTCTTTTATAGTCACTTATGCCTTCAAAAGCTTTGTTTCTCCCTTTAAATGGTTATATAATCTCATAATTGATTTTAAGTTGCGTTTTTTTTACATTTTTGGTTAAAACAGATTATAATTGAATGTTTACCTCGAGAATCTTGAAGCGAAAGCCATTCATTGAGAAGAAAACTTCTTTTATAGTCACTTATGCCTTCAAAAGCTTTTTTTCTCCCTTTAAATGGTTATATAATCTCATAATTGATTTTAAGTTGAGTTTTTTTTTAATTTTTGGTTAAAACAGATTATAATTGAATGTTTACCTCGAGAAACGTGATGCAAAAACTATTCATTGAGAAGAAAACTTCTTTTATAGTCACTTATGCCTTCAAAAGCTTTGTTTCTCCCTTTAAATGGTTATATAATCTCATAATTGATTTTAAGTTGAATTTTTTTTACATTTTTTATTAAAATAGATTATAATTGAATGTTTTCCTCGAGAAACGTGATGCAAAAACCATTCATTGAGAAGAAAACTTCTTTTATAGTCACTTATGCCTTCAAAAGCTTTGTTTCTCCCTTTAAATGGTTATATAATCTCATAATTGATTCTAAGTTGAGTATTTTTTACATTTTTTGTTAAAACAGATTATAATTGAATGTTTACCTCGAGAAACGTGATGCAAAAACCATTCATTAAGAAGAAAACTTCTTTTATAGTCACTTATGCCTTCAAAAGCTTTGTTTATCCCTTTAAATGGTTATATAATCTCATAATTGATTTTAAGTTGAGTTTTTTTTACATTTTTGGTTAAAACAGATTATAATTGAATGTTTACCTCGAGAAACGTGATGCAAAAACCATTCATTGAGAAGAAAACTTCTTTTATAGTCACTTATGCCTTCAAAAGCTTTGTTTATCCCTTTAAATGGTTATATAATCTCATAATTGATTTTAAGTTGAGTTTTTTTTACATTTTTGGTTAAAACAGATTATAATTGAATGTTTACCTCGAGAATCTTGAAGCGAAAGCCATTCATTGAGAAGAAAACTTCTTTTATAGTCACTTATGCCTTCAAAAGGTTTGTTTCTCCCTTTAAATGGTTATATAATCTCATAATTGATTTTAAGTTGAGTTTTTTTTTTCATTTTTGGTTAAAACAGATTATAATTGAATGTTTACCTCGAGAAACGTGATGCAAAAACCATTCATTGAGAAGAAAACTTCTTTTATAGTCACTTATGCCTTCAAAAGCTTTGTTTCTCCCTTTAAATGGTTATATAATCTCATAATTGATTTTAAGTTGAATTTTTTAACATTTTTTGTTAAAACAGATTATAATTGATTGTTTACCTCGAGAATCTTGAATCGAAAGCCATTCATTGAGAAGAAAACTTCTTTTATAGTCACTTATGCCTTCAAAAGCTTTGTTTCTCCCTTTAAATGGTTATATAATCTCATAATTGATTCTAAGTTGAGTATTTTTTACATTTTTTGTTAAAACAGATTATAATTGAATGTTTACCTCGAGAAACGTGATGCAAAAACCATTCATTGAGAAGAAAACTTCTTTTATAGTCACTTATGCCTTCAAAAGCTTTGTTTATCCCTTTAAATGGTTATATAATCTCATAATTGATTTTAAGTTGAGTTTTTTTTACATTTTTGGTTAAAACAGATTATAATTGAATGTTTACCTCGAGAAACGTGATGCAAAAACCATTCATTGAGAAGAAAACTTCTTTTATAGTCACTTATGCCTTCAAAAGCTTTGTTTCTCCTTTTAAATGGTTATATAATCTAATAATTGATTTTAAGTTTCTTTTTTTTTACATTTTTGGTTAAAACAGATTATAATTGAATGTTTACCTCGAGAAACGTGACGCAAAAACCATTCATTGAGAAGAGAACTTCTTTTATAGTCACTTATGCCTTCAAAAGCTTTGTTTCTCCCTTTAAATGGTTATATAATCTCATAATTGATTTTAAGTTGCGTTTTTTTTTACATTTTTGGTTAAAACAGATTATAATTGAATGTTTACCTCGAGAATCTTGAAGCGAAAGCCATTCATTGAGAAGAAAACTTCTTTTATAGTCACTTAAGCCTTCAAAAGCTTTGTTTCTCCCTTTAAATGGTTATATAATCTCATAATTGATTTTAAGTTGAGTTTTTTTTTCATTTTTGGTTAAAACAGATTATAATTGAATGTTTACCTCGAGAATCTTGAAGCGAAAGCCATTCATTGAGAAGAAAACTTCTTTTATAGTCACTTATGCCTTCAAAAGCTTTGTTTCTCCCTTTAAATGGTTATATAATCTCATAATTGATTTTAAGTTGAGTTTTTTTTTTCATTTTTGGTTAAAACAGATTATAATTGAATGTTTACCTCGAGAAACGTGATGCAAAAACCATTCATTGAGAAGAAAACTTCTTTTATAGTCACTTATGCCTTCAAAAGCTTTGTTTCTCCCTTTAAATGGTTATATAATCTCATAATTGATTTTAAGTTGAATTTTTTAACATTTTTTGTTAAAACAGATTATAATTGATTGTTTACCTCGAGAATCTTGAAGCGAAAGCCATTCATTGAGAAGAAAACTTCTTTTATAGTCACTTATGCCTTCAAAAGCTTTGTTTCTCCCTTTAAATGGTTATATAATCTCATAATTGATTCTAAGTTGAGTATTTTTTACATTTTTTGTTAAAACAGATTATAATTGAATGTTTACCTCGAGAAACGTGATGCAAAAACCATTCATTAAGAACAAAACTTCTTTTATAGTCACTTATGCCTTCAAAAGCTTTGTTTATCCCTTTAAATGGTTATATAATCTCATAATTGATTTTAAGTTGAGTTTTTTTTACATTTTTGGTTAAAACAGATTATAATTGAATGTTTACCTCGAGAAACGTGATGCAAAAACCATTCATTGAGAAGAAAACTTCTTTTATAGTCACTTATGCCTTCAAAAGCTTTGTTTATCCCTTTAAATGGTTATATAATCTCATAATTGATTTTAAGTTGAGTTTTTTTTACATTTTTGGTTAAAACAGATTATAATTGAATGTTTACCTCGAGAATCTTGAAGCGAAAGCCATTCATTGAGAAGAAAACTTCTTTTATAGTCACTTATGCCTTCAAAAGCTTTGTTTCTCCCTTTAAATGGTTATATAATCTCATAATTGATTTTAAGTTGAGTTTTTTTTTCATTTTTGGTTAAAACAGATTATAATTGAATGTTTACCTCGAGAAACGTGATGCAAAAACTATTCATTGAGAAGAAAACTTCTTTTATAGTCACTTATGCCTTCAAAAGCTTTGTTTCTCCCTTTAAATGGTTATATAATCTCATAATTGATTTTAAGTTGAATTTTTTTTACATTTTTTATTAAAATAGATTATAATTGAATGTTTTCCTCGAGAAACGTGATGCAAAAACCATTCATTGGGAAGAAAACTTCTTTTATAGTCACTTATGCCTTCAAAAGCTTTGTTTCTCCCTTTAAATGGTTATATAATCTCATAATTGATTTTAAGTTGCGTTTTTTTTACATTTTTGGTTAAAACAGATTATAATTGAATGTTTACCTCGAGAAACGTGACGCAAAAACCATTCATTGAGAAGAGAACTTCTTTTATAGTCACTTATGCCTTCAAAAGCTTTGTTTCTCCCTTTAAATGGTTATATAATCTCATAATTGATTTTAAGTTTCGTTTTTTTTTACATTTTTGGTTAAAACAGATTATAATTGAATGTTTACCTCGAGAATCTTGAAGCGAAAGCCATTCATTGAGAAGAAAACTTCTTTTATAGTCACTTATGCCTTCAAAAGCTTTGTTTCCTCCCTTTAAATGGTTATATAATCTCATAATTGATTTTAAGTTGTGTTTTTTTTACATTTTTGGTTAAAACAGATTATAATTGAATGTTTACCTCAAGAAACGTGATGCATAAACCATTCATTAAGAAGAAAACTTCTTTTATAGTCACTTATGCCTTCAAAAGCTTTGTTTCTCCCTTTAAATGAATATATAATCTCATAATTGATTTTAAGTTGAGTTTTTTTTACATTTTTGGTTAAAACAGATTATAATTGAATGTTTACCTCGAGAAACGTGATGCAAAATCCATTCATTGAGAAGAAAACTTCTTTTATAGTCACTTATGCCTTCAAAAGCTTTGTTTCTCCCTTTAAATGGTTATATAATCTCATAATTGATTTTAAGTTGAGTTTTTTTTACATTTTTGGTTAAAACAGATTATAATTGAATGTTTACCTCGAGAAACGTGATGCAAAATCCATTCATTGAGAAGAGAACTTCTTTTATAGTCACTTATGCCTTCAAAAGCTTTGTTTCTCCTTTTAAATGGTTATATAATCTCATAATTGATTTTAAGTTGAATTTTTTAACATTTTTTGTTAAAACAGATTATAATTGATTGTTTACCTTGAGAATCTTGAAGCGAAAGCCATTCATTGAGAAGAAAACTTCTTTTATAGTCACTTATGCCTTCAAAAGCTTTGTTTCTCCCTTTAAATGGTTATATAATCTCATAATTGATTCTAAGTTGAGTATTTTTTACATTTTTTGTTAAAACAGATTATAATTGAATGTTTACCTCGAGAAACGTGATGCAAAAATCATTCATTGAGAAGAAAACTTCTTTTATAGTCACTTATGCCTTCAAAAGCTTTGTTTATCCCTTTAAATGGTTATATAATCTCATAATTGATTTTAAGTTGAGTTTTTTTTTACATTTTTGGTTAAAACAGATTATAATTGAATGTTTACCTCGAGAAACGTGATGCAAAAACCATTCATTGAGAAGAAAACTTCTTTTATAGTCACTTATGCCTTCAAAAGCTTTGTTTATCCCTTTAAATGGTTATATAATCTCATAATTGATTTTAAGTTGAGTGTTTTTTACATTTTTGGTTAAAACAGATTATAATTGAATGTTTACCTCGAGAATCTTGAAGCGAAAGCCATTCATTGAGAAGAAAACTTCTTTTATAGTCACTTATGCCTTCAAAAGGTTTGTTTCTCCCTTTAAATGGTTATATAATCTCATAATTGATTTTAAGTTGAGTTTTTTTTTCATTTTTGGTTAAAACAGATTATAATTGAATGTTTACCTCGAGAAACGTGATGCAAAAACTATTCATTGAGAAGAAAACTTCTTTTATAGTCACTTATGCCTTCAAAAGCTTTGTTTCTCCCTTTAAATGGTTATATAATCTCATAATTGATTTTAAGTTGAATTTTTTTTACATTTTTTATTAAAATAGATTATAATTGAATGTTTTCCTCGAGAAACGTGATGCAAAAACCATTCATTGAGAAGAAAACTTCTTTTATAGTCACTTATGCCTTCAAAAGCTTTGTTTCTCCCTTTAAATGGTTATATAATCTCATAATTGATTTTAAGTTGCGTTTTTTTTACATTTTTGGTTAAAACAGATTATAATTAAATGTTTACCTCGAGAAACGTGACGCAAAAACCATTCATTGAGAAGAGAACTTCTTTTATAGTCACTTATGCCTTCAAAAGCTTTGTTTCTCCCTTTAAATGGTTATATAATCTCATAATTGATTTTAAGTTGCGTTTTTTTTTACATTTTTGGTTAAAACAGATTATAATTGAATGTTTACCTCGAGAATCTTGAAGCGAAAGCCATTCATTGAGAAGAAAACTTCTTTTATAGTCACTTATGCCTTCAAAAGCTTTGTTTCCTCCCTTTAAATGGTTATATAATCTCATAATTGATTTTAAGTTGAGTTTTTTTTACATTTTTGGTTAAAACAGATTATAATTGAATGTTTACCTCGAGAAACGTGATGCATAAACCATTCATTAAGAAGAAAACTTCTTTTATAGTCACTTATGCCTTCAAAAGCTTTGTTTCTCCCTTTAAATGGTTATATAATCTCATAATTGATTTTAAGTTGAGTTTTTTTTACATTTTTGGTTAAAACAGATTATAATTGAATGTTTACCTCGAGAAACGTGATGCAAAATCCATTCATTGAGAAGAAAACTTCTTTTATAGTCACTTATACCTTCAAAAGCTTTGTTTATCCCTTTAAATGGTTATATAATCTCATAATTGATTTTAAGTTGAGTTTTTTTTACATTTTTGGTTAAAACAGATTATAATTGAATGTTTACCTCGAGAATCTTGAAGCGAAAGCCATTCATTGAGAAGAAAACTTCTTTTATAGTCACTTATGCCTTCAAAAGCTTTGTTTCTCCCTTTAAATGGTTATATAATCTCATAATTGATTTTAAGTTGAGTTTTTTTTACATTTTTGGTTAAAACAGATTATAATTGAATGTTTACCTCAAGAAACGTGATGCAAAAACCATTGATTGAGAAGAAAACTTCTTTTATAGTCACTTATGCCTTCAAAAGCTTTGTTTCTCCCTTTAAATGGTTATATAATCTCATAATTGATTTAAAGATGAATTTTTTTACATTTTTGGTTAAAACAGATTATAATTGAATGTTCACCTCGAGAAACGTGATGCAAAAACCATTCATTGAGAAGAAAACTTCTTTTATAGTCACTTATGCCTTCAAAAGCTTTGTTTCTCCCTTTAAATGGTTATATAATCTCATAATTGATTTTAAGTTGAATTTTTTTTACATTTTTTGTTAAAATAGATTATAATTGAATGTTTACCTCGAGAAACGTGATGCAAAAACCATTCATTGAGAAGAAAACTTTTTTTATAGTCACTTATGCCTTCAAAAGCTTTGTTTCGCCCTTTAAATGGTTATATAATCTCATAATTGATTTTAAGTTGCGTTTTTTTTTACATTTTTGGTTAAAACAGATTATAATTGAATTTTTACCTCGAGAATCTTGAAGCGAAAGCCATTCATTGAGAAGAAAACTTCTTTTATAGTCACTTATGCCTTCAAAAGCTTTGTTTCTCCCTTTAAATGGTTATATAATCTCATAATTGATTTTAAGTTGAATTTTTTTTACATTTTTTATTAAAATAGATTATAATTGAATGTTTACCTCGAGAAACGTGATGTAAAAACCATTCATTGAGAAGAAAACTTCTTTTATAGTCACTTATGCCTTCAAAAGCTTTGTTTCTCCCTATAAATGGTTATATAATCTCATAATTGATTTTAAGTTGAGTTTTTTTTACATTTTTGGTTAAAACAGATTATAATTGAATGTTTACCTCGAGAATCTTGAAGCGAAAGCCATTCATTGAGAAGAAAACTTCTTTTATAGTCACTTATGCCTTCAAAAGCTTTGTTTCTCCCTTTAAATGGTTATATAATCTCATAATTGATTTTAAGTTGAGTTTTTTTTACATTTTTGGTTAAAACAGATTATAATTGAATGTTTACCTCGAGAATTTTGAAGCGAAAGCCATTCATTGAGAAGAAAACTTCTTTTATAGTCACTTATGCCTTCAAAAGCTTTGTTTCTCCCTTTAAATGGTTATATAATCTCATAATTGATTTTAAGTTGAGTTTTTTTTACATTTTTGGTTAAAACAGATTATAATTGAATGTTTACCTCGAGAATCTTGAAGCGAAAGCCATTCATTAAGAAGAAAACTTCTTTTATAGTCACTTATGCCTTCAAAAGCTTTGTTTCCTCCCTTTAAATGGTTATATAATCTCATAATTGATTTTAAGTTGCGTTTTTTTTACATTTTTGGTTAAAACAGATTATAATTGAATGTTTACCTCGAGAATCTTGAAGCGAAAGCCATTCATTGAGAAGAAAACTTCTTTTATAGTCACTTATGCCTTCAAAAGCTTTGTTTCTCCCTTTAAATGGTTATATAATCTAATAATTGATTTTAAGTTTCTTTTTTTTTACATTTTTGGTTAAAACAGATTATAATTGAATGTTTACCTCGAGAAACGTGAAGCGAAAGCCATTCATTAAGAAGAAAACTTCTTTTATAGTCACTTATGCCTTCAAAAGCTTTGTTTCCTCCCTTTAAATGGTTATATAATCTCATAATTGATTTTAAGTTGCGTTTTTTTTACATTTTTGGTTAAAACAGATTATAATTGAATGTTTACCTCGAGAATCTTGAAGCGAAAGCCATTCATTGAGAAGAAAACTTCTTTTATAGTCACTTATGCCTTCAAAAGCTTTGTTTCTCCCTTTAAATGGTTCTATAATCTCATAATTGATTTTAAGTTGAGTTTTTTTTACATTTTTGGTTAAAACAGATTATAATTGAATGTTTACCTCGAGACTCTTGAAGCGAAAGTCATTCATTGAGAAGAAAACTTCTTTTATAGTCACTTATGCCTTCAAAAGCTTTGTTTCTCCCTTTAAATGGTTATATAATCTCAGAATTGATTTTAAGTTGCGTTTTTTTTTTACATTTTTGGTTAAAACAGATTATAATTGAATATTTACTTGGAGAATTTTGAAGCGAAAGCCATTCATTGAGAAGAAAACTTCTTTTATAGTCACTTATGCCTTCAAAAGCTTTGTTTCTCCCTTTAAATGGTTATATAATCTCATAATTGATTTTACGTTGTGTTTTTTTTACATTTTTGGTTAAAACAGATTATAATTGAATGTTTACCTCGAGAATCTTGAAGCGAAAGCCATTCATTAAGAAGAAAACTTCTTTTATAGTCACTTATGCCTTCAAAAGCTTTGTTTCCTCCCTTTAAATGGTTATATAATCTCATAATTGATTTTAAGTTGCGTTTTTTTTACATTTTTGGTTAAAACAGATTATAATTGAATGTTTACCTCGAGAATCTTGAAGCGAAAGCCATTCATTGAGAAGAAAACTTCTTTTATAGTCACTTATGGCTTCAAAAGCTTTGTTTCTCCCTTTAAATGGTTATATAATCTCATAATTGATTTTAAGTTTCGTTTTTTTTACATTTTTGGTTAAAACAGATTATAATTGAATGTTTACCTCGAGAAACATGATGCAAAAACCATTCATTGAGAAGAGAACTTCTTTTATAATCACTTATGCCTTCAAAAGCTTTATTTCTCCCTTTAAATGGTTATATAATCTCATAATTAATTTTAAGTTGCATTTTTTTTACATTTTTGGTTAAAACAGATTATAATTGAATGTTTACCTTGAGAATCTTGAAGCGAAAGCCATTCATTGAGAAGAAAACTTCTTTTATAGTCACTTATGCCTTCAAAAGCTTTGTTTCTCCCTTTAAATGGTTATATAATCTCATAATTGATTTTAAGTTGCGTTTTTTTTTACATTTTTGGTTAAAACAGATTATGATTGAATGTTTACCTCGAGAATCTTGAAGCGAAAGCCATTCATTAAGAAGAAAACTTCTTTTATAGTCACTTATGCCTTCAAAAGCTTTGTTTCCTCCCTTTAAATGGTTATATAATCTCATAATTGATTTTAAGTTGCGTTTTTTTTACATTTTTGGTTAAAACAGATTATAATTGAATGTTTACCTCGAGAATCTTGAAGCGAAAGCCATTCATTGAGAAGAAAACTTCTTTTATAGTCACTTATGCCTTCAAAAGCTTTGTTTCTCCCTTTAAATGGTTCTATAATCTCATAATTGATTTTAAGTTGAGTTTTTTTTACATTTTTGGTTAAAACAGATTATAATTGAATGTTTACCTCGAGACTCTTGAAGCGAAAGTCATTCATTGAGAAGAAAACTTCTTTTATAGTCACTTATGCCTTCAAAAGCTTTGTTTCTCCCTTTAAATGGTTATATAATCTCAGAATTGATTTTAAGTTGCGTTTTTTTTTTACATTTTTGGTTAAAACAGATTATAATTGAATATTTACTTGGAGAATTTTGAAGCGAAAGCCATTCATTGAGAAGAAAACTTCTTTTATAGTCACTTATGCCTTCAAAAGCTTTGTTTCTCCCTTTAAATGGTTATATAATCTCATAATTGATTTTACGTTGTGTTTTTTTTACATTTTTGGTTAAAACAGATTATAATTGAATGTTTACCTCGAGAATCTTGAAGCGAAAGCCATTCATTAAGAAGAAAACTTCTTTTATAGTCACTTATGCCTTCAAAAGCTTTGTTTCCTCCCTTTAAATGGTTATATAATCTCATAATTGATTTTAAGTTGCGTTTTTTTTACATTTTTGGTTAAAACAGATTATAATTGAATGTTTACCTCGAGAATCTTGAAGCGAAAGCCATTCATTGAGAAGAAAACTTCTTTTATAGTCACTTATGGCTTCAAAAGCTTTGTTTCTCCCTTTAAATGGTTATATAATCTCATAATTGATTTTAAGTTTCGTTTTTTTTACATTTTTGGTTAAAACAGATTATAATTGAATGTTTACCTCGAGAAACATGATGCAAAAACCATTCATTGAGAAGAGAACTTCTTTTATAATCACTTATGCCTTCAAAAGCTTTATTTCTCCCTTTAAATGGTTATATAATCTCATAATTAATTTTAAGTTGCATTTTTTTTACATTTTTGGTTAAAACAGATTATAATTGAATGTTTACCTTGAGAATCTTGAAGCGAAAGCCATTCATTGAGAAGAAAACTTCTTTTATAGTCACTTATGCCTTCAAAAGCTTTGTTTCTCCCTTTAAATGGTTATATAATCTCATAATTGATTTTAAGTTGAATTTTTTTTACATTTTTTATTAAAATAGATTATAATTGAATGTTTACCTCGAGAAACGTGATGTAAAAACCATTCATTGAGAAGAAAACTTCTTTTATAGTCACTTATGCCTTCAAAAGCTTTGTTTCTCCCTATAAATGGTTATATAATCTCATAATTGATTTTAAGTTGAGTTTTTTTTACATTTTTGGTTAAAACAGATTATAATTGAATGTTTACCTCGAGAATCTTGAAGCGAAAGCCATTCATTGAGAAGAAAACTTCTTTTATAGTCACTTATGCCTTCAAAAGCTTTGTTTCTCCCTTTAAATGGTTATATAATGTCATAATTGATTTTAAGTTGAGTTTTTTTTACATTTTTGGTTAAAACAGATTATAATTGAATGTTTACCTCGAGAATTTTGAAGCGAAAGCCATTCATTGAGAAGAAAACTTCTTTTATAGTCACTTATGCCTTCAAAAGCTTTGTTTCTCCCTTTAAATGGTTATATAATCTCATAATTGATTTTAAGTTGAGTTTTTTTTACATTTTTGGTTAAAACAGATTATAATTGAATGTTTACCTCGAGAATCTTGAAGCGAAAGCCATTCATTAAGAAGAAAACTTCTTTTATAGTCACTTATGCCTTCAAAAGCTTTGTTTCCTCCCTTTAAATGGTTATATAATCTCATAATTGATTTTAAGTTGCGTTTTTTTTACATTTTTGGTTAAAACAGATTATAATTGAATGTTTACCTCGAGAATCTTGAAGCGAAAGCCATTCATTGAGAAGAAAACTTCTTTTATAGTCACTTATGCCTTCAAAAGCTTTGTTTCTCCCTTTAAATGGTTATATAATCTAATAATTGATTTTAAGTTTCTTTTTTTTTACATTTTTGGTTAAAACAGATTATAATTGAATGTTTACCTCGAGAAACGTGAAGCGAAAGCCATTCATTAAGAAGAAAACTTCTTTTATAGTCACTTATGCCTTCAAAAGCTTTGTTTCCTCCCTTTAAATGGTTATATAATCTCATAATTGATTTTAAGTTGCTTTTTTTTTACATTTTTGGTTAAAACAGATTATAATTGAATGTTTACCTCGAGAATCTTGAAGCGAAAGCCATTCATTGAGAAGAAAACTTCTTTTATAGTCACTTATGCCTTCAAAAGCTTTGTTTCTCCCTTTAAATGGTTCTATAATCTCATAATTGATTTTAAGTTGAGTTTTTTTTACATTTTTGGTTAAAACAGATTATAATTGAATGTTTACCTCGAGACTCTTGAAGCGAAAGTCATTCATTGAGAAGAAAACTTCTTTTATAGTCACTTATGCCTTCAAAAGCTTTGTTTCTCCCTTTAAATGGTTATATAATCTCAGAATTGATTTTAAGTTGCGTTTTTTTTTTACATTTTTGGTTAAAACAGATTATAATTGAATATTTACTTGGAGAATTTTGAAGCGAAAGCCATTCATTGAGAAGAAAACTTCTTTTATAGTCACTTATGCCTTCAAAAGCTTTGTTTCTCCCTTTAAATGGTTATATAATCTCATAATTGATTTTACGTTGTGTTTTTTTTACATTTTTGGTTAAAACAGATTATAATTGAATGTTTACCTCGAGAATCTTGAAGCGAAAGCCATTCATTAAGAAGAAAACTTCTTTTATAGTCACTTATGCCTTCAAAAGCTTTGTTTCCTCCCTTTAAATGGTTATATAATCTCATAATTGATTTTAAGTTGCGTTTTTTTTACATTTTTGGTTAAAACAGATTATAATTGAATGTTTACCTCGAGAATCTTGAAGCGAAAGCCATTCATTGAGAAGAAAACTTCTTTTATAGTCACTTATGGCTTCAAAAGCTTTGTTTCTCCCTTTAAATGGTTATATAATCTCATAATTGATTTTAAGTTTCGTTTTTTTTACATTTTTGGTTAAAACAGATTATAATTGAATGTTTACCTCGAGAAACATGATGCAAAAACCATTCATTGAGAAGAGAACTTCTTTTATAATCACTTATGCCTTCAAAAGCTTTATTTCTCCCTTTAAATGGTTATATAATCTCATAATTAATTTTAAGTTGCATTTTTTTTACATTTTTGGTTAAAACAGATTATAATTGAATGTTTACCTTGAGAATCTTGAAGCGAAAGCCATTCATTGAGAAGAAAACTTCTTTTATAGTCACTTATGCCTTCAAAAGCTTTGTTTCTCCCTTTAAATGGTTATATAATCTCATAATTGATTTTAAGTTGCGTTTTTTTTTACATTTTTGGTTAAAACAGATTATGATTGAATGTTTACCTCGAGAATCTTGAAGCGAAAGCCATTCATTAAGAAGAAAACTTCTTTTATAGTCACTTATGCCTTCAAAAGCTTTGTTTCCTCCCTTTAAATGGTTATATAATCTCATAATTGATTTTAAGTTGCGTTTTTTTTACATTTTTGGTTAAAACAGATTATAATTGAATGTTTACCTCGAGAATCTTGAAGCGAAAGCCATTCATTGAGAAGAAAACTTCTTTTATAGTCACTTATGCCTTCAAAAGCTTTGTTTCTCCCTTTAAATGGTTCTATAATCTCATAATTGATTTTAAGTTGAGTTTTTTTTACATTTTTGGTTAAAACAGATTATAATTGAATGTTTACCTCGAGACTCTTGAAGCGAAAGTCATTCATTGAGAAGAAAACTTCTTTTATAGTCACTTATGCCTTCAAAAGCTTTGTTTCTCCCTTTAAATGGTTATATAATCTCAGAATTGATTTTAAGTTGCGTTTTTTTTTTACATTTTTGGTTAAAACAGATTATAATTGAATATTTACTTGGAGAATTTTGAAGCGAAAGCCATTCATTGAGAAGAAAACTTCTTTTATAGTCACTTATGCCTTCAAAAGCTTTGTTTCTCCCTTTAAATGGTTATATAATCTCATAATTGATTTTACGTTGTGTTTTTTTTACATTTTTGGTTAAAACAGATTATAATTGAATGTTTACCTCGAGAATCTTGAAGCGAAAGCCATTCATTAAGAAGAAAACTTCTTTTATAGTCACTTATGCCTTCAAAAGCTTTGTTTCCTCCCTTTAAATGGTTATATAATCTCATAATTGATTTTAAGTTGCGTTTTTTTTACATTTTTGGTTAAAACAGATTATAATTGAATGTTTACCTCGAGAATCTTGAAGCGAAAGCCATTCATTGAGAAGAAAACTTCTTTTATAGTCACTTATGGCTTCAAAAGCTTTGTTTCTCCCTTTAAATGGTTATATAATCTCATAATTGATTTTAAGTTTCGTTTTTTTTACATTTTTGGTTAAAACAGATTATAATTGAATGTTTACCTCGAGAAACATGATGCAAAAACCATTCATTGAGAAGAGAACTTCTTTTATAATCACTTATGCCTTCAAAAGCTTTATTTCTCCCTTTAAATGGTTATATAATCTCATAATTAATTTTAAGTTGCATTTTTTTTACATTTTTGGTTAAAACAGATTATAATTGAATGTTTACCTTGAGAATCTTGAAGCGAAAGCCATTCATTGAGAAGAAAACTTCTTTTATAGTCACTTATGCCTTCAAAAGCTTTGTTTCTCCCTTTAAATGGTTATATAATCTCATAATTGATTTTAAGTTGCGTTTTTTTTTACATTTTTGGTTAAAACAGATTATGATTGAATGTTTACCTCGAGAATCTTGAAGCGAAAGCCATTCATTAAGAAGAAAACTTCTTTTATAGTCACTTATGCCTTCAAAAGCTTTGTTTCCTCCCTTTAAATGGTTATATAATCTCATAATTGATTTTAAGTTGCGTTTTTTTTACATTTTTGGTTAAAACAGATTATAATTGAATGTTTACCTCGAGAATCTTGAAGCGAAAGCCATTCATTGAGAAGAAAACTTCTTTTATAGTCACTTATGCCTTCAAAAGCTTTGTTTCTCCCTTTAAATGGTTCTATAATCTCATAATTGATTTTAAGTTGAGTTTTTTTTACATTTTTGGTTAAAACAGATTATAATTGAATGTTTACCTCGAGACTCTTGAAGCGAAAGTCATTCATTGAGAAGAAAACTTCTTTTATAGTCACTTATGCCTTCAAAAGCTTTGTTTCTCCCTTTAAATGGTTATATAATCTCAGAATTGATTTTAAGTTGCGTTTTTTTTTTACATTTTTGGTTAAAACAGATTATAATTGAATATTTACTTGGAGAATTTTGAAGCGAAAGCCATTCATTGAGAAGAAAACTTCTTTTATAGTCACTTATGCCTTCAAAAGCTTTGTTTCTCCCTTTAAATGGTTATATAATCTCATAATTGATTTTACGTTGTGTTTTTTTTACATTTTTGGTTAAAACAGATTATAATTGAATGTTTACCTCGAGAATCTTGAAGCGAAAGCCATTCATTAAGAAGAAAACTTCTTTTATAGTCACTTATGCCTTCAAAAGCTTTGTTTCCTCCCTTTAAATGGTTATATAATCTCATAATTGATTTTAAGTTGCGTTTTTTTTACATTTTTGGTTAAAACAGATTATAATTGAATGTTTACCTCGAGAATCTTGAAGCGAAAGCCATTCATTGAGAAGAAAACTTCTTTTATAGTCACTTATGGCTTCAAAAGCTTTGTTTCTCCCTTTAAATGGTTATATAATCTCATAATTGATTTTAAGTTTCGTTTTTTTTACATTTTTGGTTAAAACAGATTATAATTGAATGTTTACCTCGAGAAACATGATGCAAAAACCATTCATTGAGAAGAGAACTTCTTTTATAATCACTTATGCCTTCAAAAGCTTTATTTCTCCCTTTAAATGGTTATATAATCTCATAATTAATTTTAAGTTGCATTTTTTTTACATTTTTGGTTAAAACAGATTATAATTGAATGTTTACCTTGAGAATCTTGAAGCGAAAGCCATTCATTGAGAAGAAAACTTCTTTTATAGTCACTTATGCCTTCAAAAGCTTTGTTTCTCCCTTTAAATGGTTATATAATCTCATAATTGATTTTAAGTTGCGTTTTTTTTTACATTTTTGGTTAAAACAGATTATGATTGAATGTTTACCTCGAGAATCTTGAAGCGAAAGCCATTCATTAAGAAGAAAACTTCTTTTATAGTCACTTATGCCTTCAAAAGCTTTGTTTCCTCCCTTTAAATGGTTATATAATCTCATAATTGATTTTAAGTTGCGTTTTTTTTACATTTTTGGTTAAAACAGATTATAATTGAATGTTTACCTCGAGAATCTTGAAGCGAAAGCCATTCATTGAGAAGAAAACTTCTTTTATAGTCACTTATGCCTTCAAAAGCTTTGTTTCTCCCTTTAAATGGTTCTATAATCTCATAATTGATTTTAAGTTGAGTTTTTTTTACATTTTTGGTTAAAACAGATTATAATTGAATGTTTACCTCGAGACTCTTGAAGCGAAAGTCATTCATTGAGAAGAAAACTTCTTTTATAGTCACTTATGCCTTCAAAAGCTTTGTTTCTCCCTTTAAATGGTTATATAATCTCAGAATTGATTTTAAGTTGCGTTTTTTTTTTACATTTTTGGTTAAAACAGATTATAATTGAATATTTACTTGGAGAATTTTGAAGCGAAAGCCATTCATTGAGAAGAAAACTTCTTTTATAGTCACTTATGCCTTCAAAAGCTTTGTTTCTCCCTTTAAATGGTTATATAATCTCATAATTGATTTTACGTTGTGTTTTTTTTACATTTTTGGTTAAAACAGATTATAATTGAATGTTTACCTCGAGAATCTTGAAGCGAAAGCCATTCATTAAGAAGAAAACTTCTTTTATAGTCACTTATGCCTTCAAAAGCTTTGTTTCCTCCCTTTAAATGGTTATATAATCTCATAATTGATTTTAAGTTGCGTTTTTTTTACATTTTTGGTTAAAACAGATTATAATTGAATGTTTACCTCGAGAATCTTGAAGCGAAAGCCATTCATTGAGAAGAAAACTTCTTTTATAGTCACTTATGGCTTCAAAAGCTTTGTTTCTCCCTTTAAATGGTTATATAATCTCATAATTGATTTTAAGTTTCGTTTTTTTTACATTTTTGGTTAAAACAGATTATAATTGAATGTTTACCTCGAGAAACATGATGCAAAAACCATTCATTGAGAAGAGAACTTCTTTTATAATCACTTATGCCTTCAAAAGCTTTATTTCTCCCTTTAAATGGTTATATAATCTCATAATTAATTTTAAGTTGCATTTTTTTTACATTTTTGGTTAAAACAGATTATAATTGAATGTTTACCTTGAGAATCTTGAAGCGAAAGCCATTCATTGAGAAGAAAACTTCTTTTATAGTCACTTATGCCTTCAAAAGCTTTGTTTCTCCCTTTAAATGGTTATATAATCTCATAATTGATTTTAAGTTGCGTTTTTTTTTACATTTTTGGTTAAAACAGATTATGATTGAATGTTTACCTCGAGAATCTTGAAGCGAAAGCCATTCATTAAGAAGAAAACTTCTTTTATAGTCACTTATGCCTTCAAAAGCTTTGTTTCCTCCCTTTAAATGGTTATATAATCTCATAATTGATTTTAAGTTGCGTTTTTTTTACATTTTTGGTTAAAACAGATTATAATTGAATGTTTACCTCGAGAATCTTGAAGCGAAAGCCATTCATTGAGAAGAAAACTTCTTTTATAGTCACTTATGCCTTCAAAAGCTTTGTTTCTCCCTTTAAATGGTTCTATAATCTCATAATTGATTTTAAGTTGAGTTTTTTTTACATTTTTGGTTAAAACAGATTATAATTGAATGTTTACCTCGAGACTCTTGAAGCGAAAGTCATTCATTGAGAAGAAAACTTCTTTTATAGTCACTTATGCCTTCAAAAGCTTTGTTTCTCCCTTTAAATGGTTATATAATCTCAGAATTGATTTTAAGTTGCGTTTTTTTTTTACATTTTTGGTTAAAACAGATTATAATTGAATATTTACTTGGAGAATTTTGAAGCGAAAGCCATTCATTGAGAAGAAAACTTCTTTTATAGTCACTTATGCCTTCAAAAGCTTTGTTTCTCCCTTTAAATGGTTATATAATCTCATAATTGATTTTACGTTGTGTTTTTTTTACATTTTTGGTTAAAACAGATTATAATTGAATGTTTACCTCGAGAATCTTGAAGCGAAAGCCATTCATTAAGAAGAAAACTTCTTTTATAGTCACTTATGCCTTCAAAAGCTTTGTTTCCTCCCTTTAAATGGTTATATAATCTCATAATTGATTTTAAGTTGCGTTTTTTTTACATTTTTGGTTAAAACAGATTATAATTGAATGTTTACCTCGAGAATCTTGAAGCGAAAGCCATTCATTGAGAAGAAAACTTCTTTTATAGTCACTTATGGCTTCAAAAGCTTTGTTTCTCCCTTTAAATGGTTATATAATCTCATAATTGATTTTAAGTTTCGTTTTTTTTACATTTTTGGTTAAAACAGATTATAATTGAATGTTTACCTCGAGAAACATGATGCAAAAACCATTCATTGAGAAGAGAACTTCTTTTATAATCACTTATGCCTTCAAAAGCTTTATTTCTCCCTTTAAATGGTTATATAATCTCATAATTAATTTTAAGTTGCATTTTTTTTACATTTTTGGTTAAAACAGATTATAATTGAATGTTTACCTTGAGAATCTTGAAGCGAAAGCCATTCATTGAGAAGAAAACTTCTTTTATAGTCACTTATGCCTTCAAAAGCTTTGTTTCTCCCTTTAAATGGTTATATAATCTCATAATTGATTTTAAGTTGAATTTTTTTTACATTTTTTATTAAAATAGATTATAATTGAATGTTTACCTCGAGAAACGTGATGTAAAAACCATTCATTGAGAAGAAAACTTCTTTTATAGTCACTTATGCCTTCAAAAGCTTTGTTTCTCCCTATAAATGGTTATATAATCTCATAATTGATTTTAAGTTGAGTTTTTTTTACATTTTTGGTTAAAACAGATTATAATTGAATGTTTACCTCGAGAATCTTGAAGCGAAAGCCATTCATTGAGAAGAAAACTTCTTTTATAGTCACTTATGCCTTCAAAAGCTTTGTTTCTCCCTTTAAATGGTTATATAATCTCATAATTGATTTTAAGTTGAGTTTTTTTTACATTTTTGGTTAAAACAGATTATAATTGAATGTTTACCTCGAGAATTTTGAAGCGAAAGCCATTCATTGAGAAGAAAACTTCTTTTATAGTCACTTATGCCTTCAAAAGCTTTGTTTCTCCCTTTAAATGGTTATATAATCTCATAATTGATTTTAAGTTGAGTTTTTTTTACATTTTTGGTTAAAACAGATTATAATTGAATGTTTACCTCGAGAATCTTGAAGCGAAAGCCATTCATTAAGAAGAAAACTTCTTTTATAGTCACTTATGCCTTCAAAAGCTTTGTTTCCTCCCTTTAAATGGTTATATAATCTCATAATTGATTTTAAGTTGCGTTTTTTTTACATTTTTGGTTAAAACAGATTATAATTGAATGTTTACCTCGAGAATCTTGAAGCGAAAGCCATTCATTGAGAAGAAAACTTCTTTTATAGTCACTTATGCCTTCAAAAGCTTTGTTTCTCCCTTTAAATGGTTATATAATCTAATAATTGATTTTAAGTTTCTTTTTTTTTACATTTTTGGTTAAAACAGATTATAATTGAATGTTTACCTCGAGAAACGTGAAGCGAAAGCCATTCATTAAGAAGAAAACTTCTTTTATAGTCACTTATGCCTTCAAAAGCTTTGTTTCCTCCCTTTAAATGGTTATATAATCTCATAATTGATTTTAAGTTGCTTTTTTTTTACATTTTTGGTTAAAACAGATTATAATTGAATGTTTACCTCGAGAATCTTGAAGCGAAAGCCATTCATTGAGAAGAAAACTTCTTTTATAGTCACTTATGCCTTCAAAAGCTTTGTTTCTCCCTTTAAATGGTTCTATAATCTCATAATTGATTTTAAGTTGAGTTTTTTTTACATTTTTGGTTAAAACAGATTATAATTGAATGTTTACCTCGAGACTCTTGAAGCGAAAGTCATTCATTGAGAAGAAAACTTCTTTTATAGTCACTTATGCCTTCAAAAGCTTTGTTTCTCCCTTTAAATGGTTATATAATCTCAGAATTGATTTTAAGTTGCGTTTTTTTTTTACATTTTTGGTTAAAACAGATTATAATTGAATATTTACTTGGAGAATTTTGAAGCGAAAGCCATTCATTGAGAAGAAAACTTCTTTTATAGTCACTTATGCCTTCAAAAGCTTTGTTTCTCCCTTTAAATGGTTATATAATCTCATAATTGATTTTACGTTGTGTTTTTTTTACATTTTTGGTTAAAACAGATTATAATTGAATGTTTACCTCGAGAATCTTGAAGCGAAAGCCATTCATTAAGAAGAAAACTTCTTTTATAGTCACTTATGCCTTCAAAAGCTTTGTTTCCTCCCTTTAAATGGTTATATAATCTCATAATTGATTTTAAGTTGCGTTTTTTTTACATTTTTGGTTAAAACAGATTATAATTGAATGTTTACCTCGAGAATCTTGAAGCGAAAGCCATTCATTGAGAAGAAAACTTCTTTTATAGTCACTTATGGCTTCAAAAGCTTTGTTTCTCCCTTTAAATGGTTATATAATCTCATAATTGATTTTAAGTTTCGTTTTTTTTACATTTTTGGTTAAAACAGATTATAATTGAATGTTTACCTCGAGAAACATGATGCAAAAACCATTCATTGAGAAGAGAACTTCTTTTATAATCACTTATGCCTTCAAAAGCTTTATTTCTCCCTTTAAATGGTTATATAATCTCATAATTAATTTTAAGTTGCATTTTTTTTACATTTTTGGTTAAAACAGATTATAATTGAATGTTTACCTTGAGAATCTTGAAGCGAAAGCCATTCATTGAGAAGAAAACTTCTTTTATAGTCACTTATGCCTTCAAAAGCTTTGTTTCTCCCTTTAAATGGTTATATAATCTCATAATTGATTTTAAGTTGCGTTTTTTTTTACATTTTTGGTTAAAACAGATTATGATTGAATGTTTACCTCGAGAATCTTGAAGCGAAAGCCATTCATTAAGAAGAAAACTTCTTTTATAGTCACTTATGCCTTCAAAAGCTTTGTTTCCTCCCTTTAAATGGTTATATAATCTCATAATTGATTTTAAGTTGCGTTTTTTTTACATTTTTGGTTAAAACAGATTATAATTGAATGTTTACCTCGAGAATCTTGAAGCGAAAGCCATTCATTGAGAAGAAAACTTCTTTTATAGTCACTTATGCCTTCAAAAGCTTTGTTTCTCCCTTTAAATGGTTCTATAATCTCATAATTGATTTTAAGTTGAGTTTTTTTTACATTTTTGGTTAAAACAGATTATAATTGAATGTTTACCTCGAGACTCTTGAAGCGAAAGTCATTCATTGAGAAGAAAACTTCTTTTATAGTCACTTATGCCTTCAAAAGCTTTGTTTCTCCCTTTAAATGGTTATATAATCTCAGAATTGATTTTAAGTTGCGTTTTTTTTTTACATTTTTGGTTAAAACAGATTATAATTGAATATTTACTTGGAGAATTTTGAAGCGAAAGCCATTCATTGAGAAGAAAACTTCTTTTATAGTCACTTATGCCTTCAAAAGCTTTGTTTCTCCCTTTAAATGGTTATATAATCTCATAATTGATTTTACGTTGTGTTTTTTTTACATTTTTGGTTAAAACAGATTATAATTGAATGTTTACCTCGAGAATCTTGAAGCGAAAGCCATTCATTAAGAAGAAAACTTCTTTTATAGTCACTTATGCCTTCAAAAGCTTTGTTTCCTCCCTTTAAATGGTTATATAATCTCATAATTGATTTTAAGTTGCGTTTTTTTTACATTTTTGGTTAAAACAGATTATAATTGAATGTTTACCTCGAGAATCTTGAAGCGAAAGCCATTCATTGAGAAGAAAACTTCTTTTATAGTCACTTATGGCTTCAAAAGCTTTGTTTCTCCCTTTAAATGGTTATATAATCTCATAATTGATTTTAAGTTTCGTTTTTTTTACATTTTTGGTTAAAACAGATTATAATTGAATGTTTACCTCGAGAAACATGATGCAAAAACCATTCATTGAGAAGAGAACTTCTTTTATAATCACTTATGCCTTCAAAAGCTTTATTTCTCCCTTTAAATGGTTATATAATCTCATAATTAATTTTAAGTTGCATTTTTTTTACATTTTTGGTTAAAACAGATTATAATTGAATGTTTACCTTGAGAATCTTGAAGCGAAAGCCATTCATTGAGAAGAAAACTTCTTTTATAGTCACTTATGCCTTCAAAAGCTTTGTTTCTCCCTTTAAATGGTTATATAATCTCATAATTGATTTTAAGTTGCGTTTTTTTTTACATTTTTGGTTAAAACAGATTATGATTGAATGTTTACCTCGAGAATCTTGAAGCGAAAGCCATTCATTAAGAAGAAAACTTCTTTTATAGTCACTTATGCCTTCAAAAGCTTTGTTTCCTCCCTTTAAATGGTTATATAATCTCATAATTGATTTTAAGTTGCGTTTTTTTTACATTTTTGGTTAAAACAGATTATAATTGAATGTTTACCTCGAGAATCTTGAAGCGAAAGCCATTCATTGAGAAGAAAACTTCTTTTATAGTCACTTATGCCTTCAAAAGCTTCATTTCTCCCTTTAAATGGTTATATAATCTCATAATTGATTTTAAGTAGCGTTTTTTTTACATTTTTGGTTAAAACAGATTATAATTGAATGTTTACCTCGAGAATCCTGAAGCGAAAGCCATTTATTGAGAAGAAAACTTCTTTTATAGTCACTTATGCCTTCAAAAGCTTTGTTTCTCCCTTTAAATGGTTATATAATCTCATAATTGATTTTAAGTTGAGTTTTTTTTACATTTTTGGTTAAAACAGATTATAATTGAATGTTTACCTCGAGAATCTTGAAGCGAAAGCCATTCATTGAGAAGAAAACTTCTTTTATAGTCACTTATGCCTTCAAAAGCTTTGTTTCTCCCTTTAAATGGTTCTATAATCTCATAATTGATTTTAAGTTGAGTTTTTTTTACATTTTTGGTTAAAACAGATTATAATTGAATGTTTACCTCGAGACTCTTGAAGCGAAAGTCATTCATTGAGAAGAAAACTTCTTTTATAGTCACTTATGCCTTCAAAAGCTTTGTTTCTCCCTTTAAATGGTTATATAATCTCATAATTGATTTTAAGTTGCCTTTTTTTTTTACATTTTTGGTTAAAACAGATTATAATTGAATGTTTACCTCGAGAATTTTGAAGCGAAAGCCATTCATTGAGAAGAAAACTTCTTTTATAGTCACTTATGCCTTCAAAAGCTTTGTTTCTCCCTTTAAATGGTTATATAATCTCATAATTGATTTTAAGTTGCGTTTTTTTTTTGCATTTTTGGTTAAAACGGATTATAATTGAATGTTTACCTCGAGAATTTTGAAGCGAAAGCCATTCATTGAGAAGAAAACTTCTTTTATAGTCACTTATGCCTTCAAAAGCTTTGTTTCTCCCTTTAAATGGTTATATAATCTCATAATTAATTTTAAGTTGCGTTTTTTTTACATTTTTGGTTAAAACAAATTATAATTAAATGTTTACCTCGAGAATCTTGAAGCGAAAGCCATTCATTAAGAAGAAAACTTCTTTTATAGTCACTTATGCCTTCAAAAGCTTTGTTTCCTCCCTTTAAATGGTTATATAATCTCATAATTGATTTTAAGTTGCGTTTTTTTTACATTTTTGGTTAAAACAGATTATAATTGAATGTTTACCTCGAGAATCTTGAAGCGAAAGCCATTCATTGAGAAGAAAACTTCTTTTATAGTCACTTATGCCTTCAAAAGCTTTGTTTCTCCCTTTAAATGGTTATATAATCTCATAATTGATTTTAAGTTGCCTTTTTTTTACATTTTTGGTTAAAACAGATTATAATTGAATGTTTACCTCGAGAATCTTGAAGCGAAAGCCATTCATTGAGAAGAAAACTTCTTTTATAGTCACTTATGCCTTCAAAAACTTTGTTTTCCCCTTTAAATTGTTATATAATCTCATAATTGATTTTAAGTTGCGTTTTTTTAAATTTTTAGTTAAAACAGATTATAATTGAATGTTTACCCCGAGAATCTTGAAGCGAAAGCCATTCATTGAGAAGAAAACTTCTTTTATAGTCACTTATGCCTTCAAAAGCTTCGTTTCTCCCTTTAAATGCTTATATAATCTCATAATTGATTTTAAGTAGCGTTTTTTGTACATTTTTGGTTAAAACAGATTATAATTGAATGTTTACCTCGAGAATCTTGAAGCGAAAGCCATTCATTGAGAAGAAAACTTCTTTTATAGTCACTTATGCCTTCAAAACCTTTGTTTCTCCCTTTAAATGGTTCTATAATCTCATAATTGATTTTAAGTTGCGTTTTTTTTTACATTTTTGGTTAAAACAGATTATAATTGAATGTTTACCTCGAGAATCTTGAAGCGAAAGCCATTGATTGAGAAGAAAACTTCTTTTATAGTCACTTATGCGTTCAAAAGCTTTGTTTCTCCCTTTAAATGGTTATATAATCTCATAATTGATTTTAAGTTGCGTTTTTTTTTACATTTTTGGTTAAAACAGATTATAATTGAATGTTTACCTCGAGAATCTTGAAGCGAAAGCCATTCATTGAGAAGAAAACTTCTTTTATAGTCACTTATGCCTTCAAAAGCTTTGTTTCTCCCTTTAAATGGTTATATAATCTCATAATTGATTTTAAGTTGCATTTTTTTTACATATTTGGTTAAAACAGATTATAATTGAATGTTTACCTCGAGAAACGTAATGCAAAAACCATTCATTGAGAAGAAAACTTCTTTTATAGTCACTTATGCCTTCAAAAACTTTGTTTCTCCCTTTAAATGGTTATATAATCTCATAATTGATTTTAAGTTGAGTTTTTTTTACATTTTTGGTTAAAACAGATTATAATTGAATGTTTACCTCGAGAATCTTGAAGCGAAAGCCATTCATTGAGAAGAAAACTTCTTTTATAGTCACTTATGCCTTCAAAAGCTTTGTTTCTCCCTTTCAATGGTTATATAATCTCATAATTGATTTTAAGTTGCGTTTTTTTTCACATTTTTGGTTAAAACAGATTATAATTGAATGTTTACCTCGAGAATCTTGAAGCGAAAGCCATTCATTGAGAAGAAAACTTCTTTTATAGTCACTTATGCCTTCAAAAGCTTTGTTTCTACCTTTAAATGGTTATATAATCTCATAATTGATTTTAAGTTACCTTTTTTTTAGATTTTTGGTTAAAACAGATTATAATTGAATGTTTACCTCGAGAATCTTGAAGCGAAAGCCATTCATTGAGAAGAAAACTTCTTTTATAGTCACTTATGCCTTCAAAAACTTTGTTTTCTCCCTTTAAATGGTTATATAATCTCATAATTGATTTTAAGTTGCGTTTTTTTAAATTTTTAGTTAAAACAGATTATAATTGAATGTTTACCCCGAGAATCTTGAAGGGAAAGCCATTCATTGAGAAGAAAACTTCTTTTATAGTCACTTATGCCTTCAAAAGCTTCGTTTCTCCCTTTAAATGCTTATATAATCTCATAATTGATTTTCAGTTGCTTTTTTTTTACATTTTTGGTTAAAACAGATTATAATTGAATGTTTACCTCGAGAATCTTGAAGCGAAAGCCATTTATTGAGAAGAAAACTTCTTTTATAGTCACTTATGCCTTCAAAAGCTTTGTTTCTCCCTTTAAATGGTTATATAATCTCATAATTGATTTTAAGTTGAGTTTTTTTTACATTTTTGGTTAAAACAGATTATAATTGAATGTTTATCTCGAGAATCTTGAAGCGAAAGCCATTCATTGAGAAGAAAACTTCTTTTATAGTCACTTATGCCTTCAAAAGCTTTGTTTCTCCCTTTAAATGGTTATATAATCTCATAATTGATTTTAAGTTGTGTTTTTTTTTACATTTTTGGTTAAAACAGATTATAATTGAATGTTTACCTCGAGAATCTTGTAGCGAAAGCCATTCATTGAGAAGAAAACTTCTTTTATAGTCACTTATGCCTTCAAAAGCTTTGTTTCTCCCTTTAAATGGTTATATAATCTCATAATTGATTTTAAGTTGCATTTTTTTTACATTTTTGGTTAAAACAGATTATAATTGAATGTTTACCTCGAGAATCTTGAAGCGAAAGCCATTCATTGAGAAGAAAACTTCTTTTATAGTCACTTATGCCTTCAAAAACTTTGTTTTCTCCCTTTAAATGGTTATATAATCTCATAATTGATTTTAAGTAGCGTTTTTTTTACATTTTTGGTTAAAACAGATTATAATTGAATGTTTACCTCGAGAATCTTGAAGCGAAAGCCATTCATTCAGAAGAGAACTTCTTTTATAGTCACTTATGCCTTCAAAAGCTTTGTTTCTCGCTTTAAATGGTTATATAATCTCATAATTGATTTTAAGTTGAATTTTTTTACATTTTTGGTTAAAGCAGATTATAATTGAATGTTTACCTCGAGAAACGTGATGCAAAAACCATTCATTGAGAAGAAAACTTCTTTTATAGTCACTTATGCCTTCAAAAGCTTTGTTTCTCCCTTTAAATGGTTATATAATCTCATAATTGATTTTAAGTTGAGTTTTTTTTACATTTTTGATTAAAACAGATTATAATTGAATGTTTACCTCAAGAAACGTGATGCAAAAGCCATTCACTGAGAAGAAAACTTCTTTTATAGTCAGTTATGCCTTCAAAAGCTTTGTTTCTCGCTTTAAATGGTTATATAATCTCATAATTGATTTTAAGTTGAATTTTTTTACATTTTTGGTTAAAGCAGATTATAATTGAATGTTTACCTCGAGAAACGTGATGCAAAAACCATTCATTGAGAAGAAAACTTCTTTTATAGTCACTTATGCCTTCAAAAGCTTTGTTTCTCCCTTTAAATGGTTATATAATCTCATAATTGATTTTAAGTTGAGTTTTTTTTACATTTTTGGTTAAAACAGATTATAATTGATTGTTTACCTCGAGAAACGTGATGCAAAAACCATTCATTGAGAAGAAAACTTCTTTTATAGTCACTTATGCCTTCAAAAGCTTTGTTTCTCCCTTTAAATGGTTATATAATCTCATAATTGATTTTAAGATGAATTGTTTTACATTTTTGGTTAAAACAGATTATAATTGAATGTTTACCTCGAGAATCTTGAAGCAAAAGCCATTCATTGAGAAGAAAACCTCTTTTATAGTCACTTATGCCTTCAAAAGCTTCGTTTCTCCCTTTAAATGGTTATATAATCTCATAATTGATTTTAAGTAGCGTTTTTTTTACATTTTTGGTTAAAACAGATTATAATTGAATGTTTACCTCGAGAATCTTGAAGCGTAAGCCATTCATTGAGAAGAAAACTTCTTTTATAGTCACTTATGCCTTCAAAAGCTTTGTTTCTCCCTTTAAATGGTTATATAATCTCATAATTGATTTTAAGTTGCATTTTTTTTACATTTTTGGTTAAAACAGATTATAATTGAATGTTTACCTCGAGAATCTTGAAGCGAAAGCCATTCATTGAGAAGAAAACTTCTTTTATGGTCACTTATGCCTTCAAAAGCTTTGTTTCTCCCTTTAAATGGTTATCTAATCTCATAATTGATTTTAAGTAGCGTTTTTTTTACATTTTTGGTTCAAACAGATTATAATTGAATGTTTACCTCGAGAATCTTGAAGCGAAAGCCATTTATTGAGAAGAAAACTTCTTTTATAGTCACTTATGCCTTCAAAAGCTTTGTTTCTCTCTTTAAATGGTTATATAATCTCATAGTTGATTTTAAGTAGCGTTTTTTTTACATTTTTGGTTAAAACAGATTATAATTGAATGTTTACCTCGAGAATCTTGAAGCGAAAGCCATTCATTGAGAAGAAAACTTCTTTTATGGTCACTTATGCCTTCAAAAGCTTCGTTTCTCCCTTTAAATGGTTATATAATCTCATAATTGATTTTAAGTAGCGTTTTTTTTACATTTTTGGTTAAAACAGATTATAATTGAATGTTTACCTCGAGAATCTTGAAGCGAAAGCCATTCATTGAGAAGAAAACTTCTTTTATAGTCACTTATGCCTTCAAAAGCTTTGTTTCTCCCTTTAAATGGTTATATAATCTCATAATTGATTTTAAGTTGCCTTTTTTTTACATTTTTGGTTAAAACAGATTATAATTGAATGTTTACCTCGAGAATCTTGAAGCGAAAGCCATTATTTGAGAAGAAAACTTCTTTTATAGTCACTTATGCCTTCAAAAACTTTGTTTTCTCCCTTTAAATGGTTATATAATCTCATAATTGATTTTAAGTTGCGTTTTTTTAAATTTTTAGTTAAAACAGATTATAATTGAATGTTTACCCCGAGAATCTTGAAGCGAAAGCCATTCATTGAGAAGAAAACTTCTTTTATAGTCACTTATGCCTTCAAAAGCTTCGTTTCTCCCTTTAAATGGTTATATAATCTCATAATTGATTTTAAGTAGCGTTTTTTTTACATTTTTGGTTCAAACAGATTATAATTGAATGTTTACCTCGAGAATCTTGAAGCGAAAGCCATTTATTGAGAAGAAAACTTCTTTTATAGTCACTTATGCCTTCAAAAGCTTTGTTTCTCTCTTTAAATGGTTATATAATCTCATAATTGATTTTAAGTAGCGTTTTTTTTACATTTTTGGTTAAAACAGATTATAATTGAATGTTTACCTCGAGAATCTTGAAGCGAAAGCCATTCATTGAGAAGAAAACTTCTTTTATGGTCACTTATGCCTTCAAAAGCTTCGTTTCTCCCTTTAAATGGTTATATAATCTCATAATTGATTTTAAGTAGCGTTTTTTTTACATTTTTGGTTAAAACAGATTATAATTGAATGTTTACCTCGAGAATCTTGAAGCGAAAGCCATTCATTGAGAAGAAAACTTCTTTTATAGTCACTTATGCCTTCAAAAGCTTTGTTTCTCCCTTTAAATGGTTATATAATCTCATAATTGATTTTAAGTTGCCTTTTTTTTACATTTTTGGTTAAAACAGATTATAATTGAATGTTTACCTCGAGAATCTTGAAGCGAAAGCCATTATTTGAGAAGAAAACTTCTTTTATAGTCACTTATGCCTTCAAAAACTTTGTTTTCTCCCTTTAAATGGTTATATAATCTCATAATTGATTTTAAGTTGCGTTTTTTTAAATTTTTAGTTAAAACAGATTATAATTGAATGTTTACCCCGAGAATCTTGAAGCGAAAGCCATTCATTGAGAAGAAAACTTCTTTTATAGTCACTTATGCCTTCAAAAGCTTCGTTTCTCCCTTTAAATGGTTATATAATCTCATAATTGATTTTAAGTAGCGTTTTTTTTACATTTTTGGTTCAAACAGATTATAATTGAATCTTTACCTCGAGAATCTTGAAGCGAAAGCCATTTATTGAGAAGAAAACTTCTTTTATAGTCACTTATGCCTTCAAAAGCTTTGTTTCTCCCTCTAAATGGTTATATAATATCATAATTGATTTTAAGTTGAGTTTTTTTTACATTTTTGGTTAAAACAGATTATAATTGAACGTTTACCTCAAGAATCTTGAAGCGAAAGCCATTCATTGAGAAGAAAACTTCTTTTATAGTCACTTATGCCTTCAAATGCTTTGTTTCTCCCTTTAAATGGTTATATAATCTCATAATTGATTTTAAGTTGAGTTTTTTTTACATTTTTGGTTAAAACAGATTATAATTGAATGTTTACCTCGAGAATCTTGAAGCGAAAGCCATTCATTGAGAAGAAAACTTCTTTTATAGTCACTTATGCCTTCAAAAGCTTTGTTTTCTCCCTTTAAATGGTTATATAATCTCATAATTGATTTTAAGTAGCGTTTTTTTTACATTTTTGGTTAAAACAGATTATAATTGAATGTTTACCTCGAGAATCTTGAAGCGAAAGCCATTCATTCAGAAGAGAACTTCTTTTATAGTCACTTATGCCTTCAAAAGCTTTGTTTCTCGCTTTAAATGGTTATATAATCTCATAATTGATTTTAAGTTGAATTTTTTTACATTTTTGGTTAAAGCAGATTATAATTGAATGTTTACCTCGAGAAACGTGATGCAAAAACCATTCATTGAGAAGAAAACTTCTTTTATAGTCACTTATGCCTTCAAAAGCTTTGTTTCTCCCTTTAAATGGTTATATAATCTCATAATTGATTTTAAGTTGAGTTTTTTTTACATTTTTGATTAAAACAGATTAGAATTGAATGTTTACCTCAAGAAACGTGATGCAAAATCCATTCATTGAGAAGAAAACTTCTTTTATAGTCACTTATGCCTTCAAAAGCTTTGTTTCTCGCTTTAAATGGTTATATAATCTCATAATTGATTTTAAGTTGAATTTTTTTACATTTTTGGTTAAAGCAGATTATAATTGAATGTTTACCTCGAGAAACGTGATGCAAAAACCATTCATTGAGAAGAAAACTTCTTTTATAGTCACTTATGCCTTCAAAAGCTTTGTTTCTCCCTTTAAATGGTTATATAATCTCATAATTGATTTTAAGTTGAGTTTTTTTTACATTTTTGGTTAAAACAGATTATAATTGAATGTTTACCTCGAGAATCTTGAAGCGAAAGCCATTCATTGAGAAGAAAACTTCTTTTATAGTCACTTATGCCTTCAAAAGCTTCGTTTCTCCCTTTAAATGGTTACATAATCTCATAATTGATTTTAAGTAGCGTTTTTTTTACATTTTTGGTTAAAACAGATTATAATTGAATGTTTACCTCGAGAATTTTGAAGCGAAAGCCATTCATTGAGAAGAAAACTACTTTTATAGTCACTTATGCCTTCAAAAGCTTTATTTCTCCCTTTAAATGGTTATATAATCTCATAATTGATTTTAAGTTGAGTTTTTTTTACATTTTTGGTTAAAACAGATTATAATTGAATGTTTACCTCGAGAATCTTGAAGCGAAAGCCATTCATTGAGAAGAAAACTACTTTTATAGTCACTTATGCCTTCAAAAGCTTTGTTTCTCGCTTTAAATGGTTATATAATCTCATAATTGATTTTAAGTAGCGTGTTTTTTACATTTTTGGTTAAAACAGATTATAATTGAATGTTTACCTCGAGAATCTTGAAGCGAAAGCCATTCATTGAGAAGAAAACTTCTTTTATAGTCACTTATGCCTTCAAAAGCTTTGTTTCTCCCTTTAAATGGTTATATAATCTCATAATTGATTTTAAGTTGCCTTTTTTTTACATTTTTGGTTAAAACAGATTATAATTGAATGTTTACCTCGAGAATCTTGAAGCGAAAGCCATTCATTGAGAAGAAAACTTCTTTTATAGTCACTTATGCCTTCAAAAACTTTGTTTTCTCCCTTTAAATGGTTATATAATCTCATAATTGATTTTAAGTTGAGTTTTTTTTACATTTTTGGTTAAAACAGATTATAATTGAATGTTTACCTCGAGAATCTTGAAGCGAAAGCCATTCATTGAGAAGAAAACTACTTTTATAGTCACTTATGCCTTCAAAAGCTTTGTTTCTCGCTTTAAATGGTTATATAATCTCATAATTGATTTTAAGTAGCGTGTTTTTTACATTTTTGGTTAAAACAGATTATAATTGAATGTTTACCTCGAGAATCTTGAAGCGAAAGCCATTCATTGAGAAGAAAACTTCTTTTATAGTCACTTATGCCTTCAAAAGCTTTGTTTCTCCCTTTAAATGGTTATATAATCTCATAATTGATTTTAAGTTGCCTTTTTTTTACATTTTTGGTTAAAACAGATTATAATTGAATGTTTACCTCGAGAATCTTGAAGCGAAAGCCATTCATTGAGAAGAAAACTGTGAGACCCTGTCAAGCTCGATTAAAAGACGGTATTGTATCGAGTGGTACAACTAAGTTAAATCGAGCCTTGAACTAGTTCAAATAGAAATTCTAAGAGGAATTTGAAAATTTTAAAACCAACAGAATGGTTTAGAATAGTGATTTGGAGTTCAAGGTCCAGTTTGGAGTCCATCAGAAAATTGACCAATTAGGGACAAAACGGTCATTTTACCATTTGATGATTAAATGGAGATTTTTAGCCAAGATTTGATCACATTTGACCAAGAATAATTATATGAAATATAATTATGATTATTGGAGTATAAAATGATGTTTAGTAGTGAAAAATTGTGATTCCCGGTATTTATAGAGTAGAAGGGCAAAATGGTAATTTTGCCACTAGTGGACTAAACGAAAATTTTTTTAAACAATTTTTGCCCCATTTGGTTAATATTGATCAATAGTAGTGTTATTTTAGGTTGAAAAGTAGAAATAATGAGATTCCGGTACATTTCGGAGTATAAGGGCAAAATCGTAATTTTTTTGTCTCGGGGGCAAATCAGTAAAATTTTCGGCCCAGCACTTGTCAAGACCAAGGGATTTTAATTGTGGTAGGATTGGATAAATACCAGAATATTTGTGGTGGAAAATTAAGAAGAAAAAGTCAAAAAGTTAAAATTTTGGCCAATAAGCATGTGACACATGGCATGCTTGATTATTTTATTATTTTCTATAGAAATCAGCCCATTAAATCCCCAATTCCCTCACCATATTCGGCCTAGACATCCAGCAACCAGAAAAAAGGAAGAACAAAAGGAAAAACAAGAAAACCTAGGTGGAAATTCAAAGAAAAAGTGAAGAAATCAAGGAAACAAGCTAGGTAAGTTAAAATTTCTTTAATTCTCCTTGATACCTAGCTTACCCATGCTTTTGTTCTTGATTTCCATGGTTGAATATTGAGTTATCATGATGAATTCAATTCTGAAAAATGGGTATGGAAGAGGAATTGTTGTTGGAATAATTTGATTTTAGACTATGTTAGTGTTTAGAGATAGTTAAGCATGGTTATGAACAAAAACACTAAAGAAATATTTAATTTCTCTAGGGTTCCTTGTTGGCTGAACCATGAGGGCTGAATATCAATGGGGGATTGTTTTTATTTCAAGGAAAATGGCATGGAAAATGATGAAGTAAGGTGAAACAGTTATGTAGAAAAAATTCGATGCTAGTACACCAAATGACCAAATTTTTTTTCTATAAGGAATTGTGAGGGTTCTAATGCTGAATTTGGCTTTATTTAAATGTATGTGGTAAATTAAGGTATTAGAGGAGAAATGAATTAATTTAGAGGTGATTTGGACACAATCGTCGATTAATCGGGTGATCGGTCGAATTTAATCGATACCGTATTAAGCGGTAATCGGGTATATTTGTGCATTTACATATCAAGCATTAGTAGTTTAAATTAATTTATATCAATTTAGGGACAATATAGTAAATTCCTCGACTTGGTTATTTGTCAAGGTGGTGAGACGTCCGGAAAAGGCAAAGGAATTACGCTTGAGGACTATTAGTCAGAGTTCACCCGGAATCCGAATTTTCGACACCTGTGAGTGGACTGCCTATCAAAATTGTTTTGGGAATATGACTGTTTTGAACAAAGTGTTTGAATGATTTTATGCAATTTTTCATGAAAATGAATGCCTTGGGAACAAGCTTTTGAGAAAAGGTTTATGTTATGAAATGTGGTTATTATGGATTTCTATGTGGCTGCATTATGTTGATATACATATGTGCTTGAATATAATGTTGTGTAATTATGTTGACTCGGCTATGTGCGAGTAGGGAGTGTGCATAAGCCGAGGATGACCCGGTTATGTGCGAGTAGGGAGTGCGCATAATCCGGTGATGACCCAGCCATGTGCGAGTAGGGAGTGCGCATGAGCTGGTGATGATGATGATGGGTTGGTGAGATGATGATGATGGGTATATACGTATATATATATACATATGTAAATGTGTGTGATATAGCAAATTGATGGACAATGATTTATGGTTGTAATGTACGTAAAATTTGACACATTATACTTTGAGAATTTTCATGAATGTTAGGTTGATTTTATTAGTTTAGTAGGATGGCTTTTGTTGAGTGAGGAAAAATGTTTATCTTGTTGCCTTGTTTTCACTGCATCGAAATTCATGCTCGCTGTAGCGAAAAAAAACTCTGGGGTTTGGAGGGGTTTTAAATAGGAATGAACTAAATTGCATTGTTTGAAACAAGTGCATCATGATTTTAAATTTTTCCTAATTGTTGCTTGTTCCCTTCCTTGTTCACTCACTGGGTTTATACTCACCATTTTCAAATTCATGTTTTCAGATCACGAGGTAGCCGATATTTAGGACGAGGTGTCCTTGTAGATCTGTGTACATCTTCTGGTAGGTGTCTCGGCATTCGGTAGCTGTATATCCATCTGAGTCACTCCGCTGGAGGTCGAGTATTATTTTGTTATGTATAGATGAACTTAAATGTAAATTTTAAAAGAGTAATGCCAGTACGAGTTGGCAATGTGTATCACTATTTTGACTCAAAGTCATGAAATACGACTTAGTGATAATAAATAGAATCATAAGTAAAATAAATAATAGGCTTGCTTGGGTTTAGTGGATTACGTCCATTGGACCCATGCGCCGGTCATGACCCGGAATTTGGGTCGTGACAGTATTGGTATCAGAGCCCTAGGTTTGTCTAGGTCCTAGAACTTCCTTTTTGTTAGTCCAGCGGAGAGTCGGGTCTTTATGTGGGAACTTCAGTTGTAAAGTGTGAACCGCGGCACATTTTACAACCAAATGACCGCATAGATTCCCTATCTTAGAAACCACCTGTTGCTTTAAGTATGATTATAATATGTGTTTAATAACAGGCGTTTGCTTTTGTCTAGGTAAGAATGCCGCCTAAGACACGAGCCGCCTCAAGACGGGCAAGGGAGCAAGATGTTCCCATTGAGATGGCAGATAGACCACGGGCATCCACCCAGAGAGGCCGAGGTAGACGTGGCAGGGTCACTAGGCCGGTGGGGTTGGATACGCCTGTGAGTAGGCAAGAAGAGGGACAGTCCTCAGGTGATGTAGATAGACACCCAGCTAGGGGTATTACTATTGAGGATTTGGCGGCAGGCCTACAGGGAGTTAACCGGGTTGTAGAGATGATGGCGACCCGCATGGAAGATATACAAAGGGTAGTAGAGGGGAGACCTACAGTACAAGAATCCCCTAGCTCCCAAGGACAGGCCGATCACCAACATCATGAGGAGGAAAGGGGACATCTAGATATTTCTCTTCCTGACTTTCTCAAGCTTAAGCCTCCAACATTTACAGGGTCTGATGCATCGGAGAAACCCCAGGTTTTCTTGGATAAGATGGAAAAAATTTGTAAAGCCTTGGGATGTTCTAGTGTTCGGTCAGTTGAGCTAGCCGCCTTCCAATTAGAGGATGTGGCGCAGGAATGGTATAGCTCTTTATGTAGAGGCAGACCGACTAATGCAACACCGTTGGCCTGGAGTGAGTTCAGTGTAGCCTTCTTAGATCGATTCTTACCACTCAGTGTGCGTAATGCCAGAGCTAGAGAGTTTGAGACTTTGGTACAGACTTCAAGCATGACGGTGTCTGAGTATGACATCAAGTTCACGCAGCTAGCTCGTTATGCGCCCTATCTCGTTTCTACTGAGGAGATGAAGATTCAGAGGTTTGTGGATGGGTTAGTGGAGCCATTATTTAGGGCTGTGGCATCCCGAGATTTCACTACCTATTCTGCAGCAGTGGATCGTGCTCAACGCATCGAGATGAGGACCAATGAGAGTAGGGCTGCGAGAGATAGAGCAAAAAGGGGCAAGACAGAGGGTTATCAGGGCCGTAGAGATTTCAGCAGTGGTGGTTCATCTTCTAGCCGTCAGGGTCCACAGAGGGACTCACGGTTACCGCAGCAGGGGAGTGACGCACCTGGTGCTAATATTAGGGTGGGACAGAGAACCTTTAGTTCTAGGAGGCAGCAAGATTCTAGACAGAGTAGTCAAGTCATTCGCTCTTGTGATACTTGTGGGAGACGACATAGTGGACGGTGCTTCCTTACTACAAAAACTTGTTACGGGTGCGGTCAACCTGGGCATATTAGGAGGGATTGTCCGATGGCACATCAATCACCAGATTCTGCTCGTGGTTCCACTCAGCCAGCTTCATCTGCTCCGTCAGTTGCTGTCTCATCTGGCCGGGAGGTTAGTGGATCGAAAGGTAGAGGTGCGGGTACTTCCTCTCAAGGCAGACCATCTGGGTCCGGACATCAAAGTTCTATTGGTAGAGGCCAAGCGAGGGTGTTTGCTTTAACACAGCAGGAGGCTCAAACATCCAATGCCGTGGTCTCAGGTATTCTCTCCGTTTGTAATATGAATGCTCGAGTACTATTTGATCCTGGTGCTACCCATTCTTTTATCTCTCCATGTTTTGCATCTCGGTTGGGTAGAGGTCGTGTTAGGAGAGAGGAACAATTAGTGGTGTCTACTCCTTTAAAGGAGATATTTGTGGCCGAGTGGGAATATGAGTCATGTGTAGTGCGAGTCAAGGACAAAGACACTTCGGTGAATCTAGTGGTGCTAGACACCTTAGACTTTGATGTAATCTTGGGGATGAATTGGTTATCACCCTGTCATGCTAGTGTGGACTGCTATCATAAATTGGTTAGATTTGATTTCCCCGGTGAACCATCATTTAGTATTCAGGGGGATAGGAGTAATGCTCCAACCAATTTGATATCGGTCATATCTGCCAGAAGATTATTACGACAGGGTTGTATAGGTTACTTGGCTGTTGTAAAGGATAGTCAGGCAAAGATTGGAGATGTAACTCAAGTGTCGGTGGTGAAGGAGTTCGTGGATGTATTTCCTGAAGAGCTACCAGGTTTGCCTCCTGAACGGGAGGTTGAGTTTTGCATAGATTTGATTCCCGACACTAGACCTATATCCATACCCCCATATAGAATGGCACCTGCAGAGCTTAAAGAGCTTAAGGATCAGTTGGAGGATTTGTTGGATAAAGGTTTCATACGACCTAGTGTATCCCCATGGGGAGCACCAGTGTTATTTGTGAAGAAGAAAGATGGGTCACTTAGGCTGTGCATTGATTATCGACAGCTTAATAAAGTGACGGTGAAGAATAAATATCCTCTCCCAAGGATAGATGATTTATTTGATCAACTACAAGGAGCACAATGTTTTTCTAAGATAGATCTGCGATCTGGGTACCATCAGTTGAGAATCCGGAACGAAGATATACCCAAGACCGCATTTCGAACAAGATATGGGCACTATGAGTTCTTAGTGATGTCATTTGGGCTCACGAATGCTCCTGCAGCCTTTATGGATTTGATGAACCGAGTGTTCAAACCTTATTTGGATAAGTTTGTAGTGGTGTTTATTGATGATATTTTGATATATTCAAAGAGTCGAGAGGAGCATGAGCAGCATCTTAAGATAGTGCTCCAAATTTTGAGAGAACATCGATTGTATGCTAAGTTCTCCAAGTGTGAGTTTTGGCTCGAAAGTGTTGCATTCTTGGGGCATGTGGTATCTAAGGAGGGGATACGAGTTGATACAAAGAAAATTGAAGCAGTGGAAAAATGGCCAAGGCCAACATCAGTTACGGAGATTAGAAGCTTTGTGGGTTTAGCTGGCTATTATCGTCGCTTTGTGAAAGACTTCTCCAAAATAGTTGCCCCTTTGACTAAGCTGACACGTAAAGATACAAAATTTGAGTGGTCTGATGCTTGTGAGAATAGTTTTGAGAAGCTTAAGGCATGTCTCACCACAGCTCCAGTGTTAAGCCTGCCGCAAGGCACAGGGGGTTACACGGTGTTTTGTGATGCATCGGGGGTTGGTTTAGGATGTGTATTGATGCAACATGGGAAGGTGATTGCGTATGCATCTAGGCAACTTAAAAGGCATGAGCAGAATTACCCCATACACGATTTGGAAATGGCAGCAATCGTGTTTGCCTTAAAGATTTGGAGACATTACTTGTATGGTGAGACTTGCGAGATATACACGGACCACAAAAGTCTGAAGTATATATTTCAGCAGAGGGATCTTAACTTACGGCAACGTAGATGGATGGAGTTGCTAAAGGATTATGATTGTACTATTCTTTATCATCCCGGTAAGGCCAATGTAGTGGCGGATGCCTTGAGTCGAAAATCAATGGGAAGCTTGGCACATATTTCCATTGGTAGGAGATCTTTGGTTAGAGAGATCCATAGCTTGGGAGACATAGGTGTGCGTTTGGAAGTTGCGGAGACAAATGCTTTGCTAGCACACTTTAGAGTGAGGCCTATTTTAATGGACAGGATTAAAGAAGCACAAAGTAAAGATGAGTTTGTGATTAAGGCCTTAGAGGATCCTCAGGGTAGGAAAGGAAAAATGTTTACTAAAGGCACAGATGGAGTGTTGAGGTATGGAACCAGACTTTATGTGCCTGATGGTGACGGGTTGAGGAGAGAAATATTAGAGGAAGCTCACATGGCAGCTTATGTGGTACATCCAGGGGCTACAAAAATGTATCAAGATTTGAAAGAGGTGTATTGGTGGGAAGGACTTAAGAGAGATGTAGCTGAGTTTGTCTCCAAGTGCCTGGTTTGTCAGCAGGTTAAGGCCGAGCATCAAAAGCCTGCAGGGCTACTACAGCCATTACCAGTACCCGAGTGGAAGTGGGAACATATTGCTATGGACTTTGTAACGGGTTTGCCTCGAACCAGTGGGGGATATGATTCAATTTGGATAGTAGTGGACCGGTTAACAAAGTCAGCTCATTTTCTTCCGGTTAAGACTACTTATGGGGCTGCCCAATATGCTCGAGTTTATGTGGATGAGATAGTGCGACTACATGGTATTCCCATTTCTATAGTATCTGACAGAGGAGCTCAGTTTACTAGTAGGTTTTGGGGAAAGTTGCAAGAAGCATTGGGCACTAAGTTGGATTTCAGCACAGCTTTCCACCCTCAGACTGATGGACAATCTGAACGGACCATACAGACATTGGAGGATATGTTGAGGGCTTGTGTGATAGACCTTGGTGTCAGGTGGGAACAATATCTACCCTTAGTGGAATTTGCCTACAACAACAGTTTCCAAACTAGCATCCAAATGGCACCATTTGAGGCCTTATATGGACGAAGATGTAGGTCACCCATTGGATGGCTAGAGGTGGGAGAAAGGAAACTTTTGGGGCCTGAATTGGTGCAGGATGCAACCGAGAAAATACACATGATCCGTCAGAAGATGTTAACAGCACAAAGTAGACAGAAATCATATGCTGATAACCGACGGAGAGACTTGGAGTTCCAAGTAGGAGATCATGTATTTTTGAAAGTTTCGCCAACTAAAGGGGTAATGAGGTTTGGCAAGAAAGGGAAGTTAAGTCCTCGGTATATAGGGCCATTCGAGATCTTAGAAAAGGTTGGAGCGGTGGCTTATCGTTTGGCATTACCACCAGACCTCTCTAATATTCATCCCGTGTTTCATGTGTCCATGCTTAGGAGGTACAACCCAGATCCATCACATGTAATACGGTATGAAACAATTCAGTTGCAAGATGATCTAACCTATGAGGAACAACCGGTAGCTATCCTTGATAGGCAAGTTAAAAAGCTCCGTTCAAAGGATGTAGCCTCAGTGAAAGTGTTGTGGCGGAATCACACTAGCGAGGAGGTAACGTGGGAAGCTGAGGATGAGATGCGGACAAAGCATCCACACCTCTTCGATATGTAAAGGTAAGCCACTCTACATTGAATTTAAATTCGGGGACCGAATTTTTATTAGTGGGGGAGAATGTGAGACCCTGTCAAGCTCGATTAAAAGACGGTATTGTATCGAGTGGTACAACTAAGTTAAATCGAGCCTTGAACTAGTTCAAATAGAAATTCTAAGAGGAATTTGAAAATTTTAAAACCAACAGAATGGTTTAGAATAGTGATTTGGAGTTCAAGGTCCAGTTTGGAGTCCATCAGAAAATTGACCAATTAGGGACAAAACGGTCATTTTACCATTTGATGATTAAATGGAGATTTTTAGCCAAGATTTGATCACATTTGACCAAGAATAATTATATGAAATATAATTATGATTATTGGAGTATAAAATGATGTTTAGTAGTGAAAAATTGTGATTCCCGGTATTTATAGAGTAGAAGGGCAAAATGGTAATTTTGCCACTAGTGGACTAAACGAAAATTTTTTTAAACAATTTTTGCCCCATTTGGTTAATATTGATCAATAGTAGTGTTATTTTAGGTTGAAAAGTAGAAATAATGAGATTCCGGTACATTTCGGAGTATAAGGGCAAAATCGTAATTTTTTTGTCTCGGGGGCAAATCAGTAAAATTTTCGGCCCAGCACTTGTCAAGACCAAGGGATTTTAATTGTGGTAGGATTGGATAAATACCAGAATATTTGTGGTGGAAAATTAAGAAGAAAAAGTCAAAAAGTTAAAATTTTGGCCAATAAGCATGTGACACATGGCATGCTTGATTATTTTATTATTTTCTATAGAAATCAGCCCATTAAATCCCCAATTCCCTCACCATATTCGGCCTAGACATCCAGCAACCAGAAAAAAGGAAGAACAAAAGGAAAAACAAGAAAACCTAGGTGGAAATTCAAAGAAAAAGTGAAGAAATCAAGGAAACAAGCTAGGTAAGTTAAAATTTCTTTAATTCTCCTTGATACCTAGCTTACCCATGCTTTTGTTCTTGATTTCCATGGTTGAATATTGAGTTATCATGATGAATTCAATTCTGAAAAATGGGTATGGAAGAGGAATTGTTGTTGGAATAATTTGATTTTAGACTATGTTAGTGTTTAGAGATAGTTAAGCATGGTTATGAACAAAAACACTAAAGAAATATTTAATTTCTCTAGGGTTCCTTGTTGGCTGAACCATGAGGGCTGAATATCAATGGGGGATTGTTTTTATTTCAAGGAAAATGGCATGGAAAATGATGAAGTAAGGTGAAACAGTTATGTAGAAAAAATTCGATGCTAGTACACCAAATGACCAAATTTTTTTTCTATAAGGAATTGTGAGGGTTCTAATGCTGAATTTGGCTTTATTTAAATGTATGTGGTAAATTAAGGTATTAGAGGAGAAATGAATTAATTTAGAGGTGATTTGGACACAATCGTCGATTAATCGGGTGATCGGTCGAATTTAATCGATACCGTATTAAGCGGTAATCGGGTATATTTGTGCATTTACATATCAAGCATTAGTAGTTTAAATTAATTTATATCAATTTAGGGACAATATAGTAAATTCCTCGACTTGGTTATTTGTCAAGGTGGTGAGACGTCCGGAAAAGGCAAAGGAATTACGCTTGAGGACTATTAGTCAGAGTTCACCCGGAATCCGAATTTTCGACACCTGTGAGTGGACTGCCTATCAAAATTGTTTTGGGAATATGACTGTTTTGAACAAAGTGTTTGAATGATTTTATGCAATTTTTCATGAAAATGAATGCCTTGGGAACAAGCTTTTGAGAAAAGGTTTATGTTATGAAATGTGGTTATTATGGATTTCTATGTGGCTGCATTATGTTGATATACATATGTGCTTGAATATAATGTTGTGTAATTATGTTGACTCGGCTATGTGCGAGTAGGGAGTGTGCATAAGCCGAGGATGACCCGGTTATGTGCGAGTAGGGAGTGCGCATAATCCGGTGATGACCCAGCCATGTGCGAGTAGGGAGTGCGCATGAGCTGGTGATGATGATGATGGGTTGGTGAGATGATGATGATGGGTATATACGTATATATATATACATATGTAAATGTGTGTGATATAGCAAATTGATGGACAATGATTTATGGTTGTAATGTACGTAAAATTTGACACATTATACTTTGAGAATTTTCATGAATGTTAGGTTGATTTTATTAGTTTAGTAGGATGGCTTTTGTTGAGTGAGGAAAAATGTTTATCTTGTTGCCTTGTTTTCACTGCATCGAAATTCATGCTCGCTGTAGCGAAAAAAAACTCTGGGGTTTGGAGGGGTTTTAAATAGGAATGAACTAAATTGCATTGTTTGAAACAAGTGCATCATGATTTTAAATTTTTCCTAATTGTTGCTTGTTCCCTTCCTTGTTCACTCACTGGGTTTATACTCACCATTTTCAAATTCATGTTTTCAGATCACGAGGTAGCCGATAATTAGGACGAGGTGTCCTTGTAGATCTGTGTACATCTTCTGGTAGGTGTCTCGGCATTCGGTAGCTGTATATCCATCTGAGTCACTCCGCTGGAGGTCGAGTATTATTTTGTTATGTATAGATGAACTTAAATGTAAATTTTAAAAGAGTAATGCCAGTACGAGTTGGCAATGTGTATCACTATTTTGACTCAAAGTCATGAAATACGACTTAGTGATAATAAATAGAATCATAAGTAAAATAAATAATAGGCTTGCTTGGGTTTAGTGGATTACGTCCATTGGACCCATGCGCCGGTCATGACCCGGAATTTGGGTCGTGACAAAAACTTCTTTTATAGTCACTTATGCCTTCAAAAACTTTGTTTTCTCCCTTTAAATGGTTATATAATCTCATAATTGATTTTAAGTTGAGTTTTTTTAAATTTTTAGTTAAAACAGATTATAATTGAATGTTTACCTCGAGAATCTTGAAGCGAAAGCCATTCATTGAGAAGAAAACTTCTTTTATTGTCACTTATGCCTTCAAAAGCTTCGTTTCTCCCTTTAAATGGTTATATAATCTCATAATTGATTTTAAGTAGCGTTTTTTTTACATTTTTGGTTAAAACAGACTATAATTGAATGTTTACCTCGAGAATCTTGAAGTGAAAGCCATTCATTGAGAAGAAAACTTCTTTTATAGTCACTTATGCCTTCAAAAGCTTTGTTTCTCCCTTTAAATGGTTATATAATCTCATAATTGATTTTAAGTTGCCTTTTTTTTACATTTTTGGTTAAAACAGATTATAATTGAATGTTTACCTCGAGAATCTTGAAGCGAAAGCCATTCATTGAGAAGAAAACTTCTTTTATAGTCACTTATGCCTTCAAAAACTTTGTTTTCTCCCTTTAAATGGTTATATAATCTCATAATTGATTTTAAGTTGCGTTTTTTTAAATTTTTAGTTAAAACAGATTATAATTGAGTGTTTACCCCGAGAATCTTGAAGCGAAAGCCATTCATTGAGAAGAAAACCTCTTTTATAGTCACTTATGCCTTCAAAAGCTTCGTTTCTCCCTTTAAATGGTTATATAATCTCATAATTGATTTTAAGTTGCGTTTTTTAAAATTTTTAGTTAAAACAGATTATAATTGAATGTTTACCCCGAGAATCTTGAAGCGAAAGCCATTCATTGAGAAGAAAACTTCTTTTATAGTCACTTATGCCTTCAAAAGCTTTGTTTCTCCCTTTAAATGGTTATATAAACTCATAATTGATTTTAAGTTGCCTTTTTTTTACATTTTTGGTTAAAACAGATTATAATTGAATGTTTACCTCGAGAATCTTGAAGCGAAAGCCATTCATTGAGAAGAAAACTTCTTTTATAGTCACTTATGCCTTCAAAAACTTTATTTTCTCCCTTTAAATGGTTATATAATCTCATAATTGATTTTAAGTTGCGTTTTTTTAAATTTTTAGTTAAAACAGATTATAATTGAATGTTTACCCCGAGAATCTTGAAGCGAAAGCCATTCATTGAGAAGAAAACTTCTTTTATAGTCATTTATGCCTTCAAAAGCTTCGTTTCTCCCTTTAAATGGTTATATAATCTCATAATTGATTTTAAGTAGCGTTTTTTTTACATTTTTGGTTCAAACAGATTATAATTGAATGTTTACCTGGAGAATCTTGAAGCGAAAGCCATTTATTGAGAAGAAAACTTCTTTTATAGTCACTTATGCCTTCAAAAGCTTTGTTTCTCTCTTTAAATGATTATATAATCTCATAATTGATTTTAAGTTGAGTTTTTTTTACATTTTTGGTTAAAACAGATTATAATTGAATGTTTACCTCGAGAATCTTGAAGCGAAAGCCATTCATTGAGAAGAAAACTTCTTTTATAGTCACTTATGCCTTCAAAAGCTTTGTTTCTCCCTTTAAATGGTTCTATAATCTCATAATTGATTTTAAGTTGAGTTTTTTTTACATTTTTGGTTAAAACAGATTATAATTGAATGTTTACCTCGAGACTCTTGAAGCGAAAGTCATTCATTGAGAAGAAAACTTCTTTTATAGTCACTTATGCCTTCAAAAGCTTTGTTTCTCCCTTTAAATGGTTATATAATCTCATAATTGATTTTAAGTTACGTTTTTTTTGCATTCTTGGTTAAAACAGATTATAATTGAATGTTTACCTAGAGAAACGTGAAGCAAAAACCATTCATTGAGAAGAAAACTTCTTTTATAGTCACTTATGCCTTCAAAAGCTTTGTTTCTCCCTTTAAATGTTTATATAATCTCATAATTGATTTTAAGTTGAGTTTTTTTTAATTTTTGGTTAAAACAGATTATAATTGAATGTTTACCTCGAGAAACGTGAAGCAAAAACCATTCATTGAGAAGAAAACTTCTTTTATAGTCACTTATGCCTTCAAAAGCTTTGTTTCTCGCTTTAAATGGTTATATAATCTCATAATTGATTTTAAGTTGAATTTTTTTACATTTTTGGTTAAAGCAGATTATAATTGAATGTTTACCTCGGGAAACGTGATGCAAAATCCATTCATTGGGAAGAAAACTTCTTTTATAGTCACTTATGCCTTCAAAAGCTTTGTTTCTCCCTTTAAATGGTTATATAATCTCATAATTGATTTTAAGTTGAGTTGTTTTTACATTTTTGGTTAAAACATATTATAATTGAATGTTTACCTTGAGAAACGTGATGCAAAATCCATTCATTGAGAAGAAAACTTCTTTTATAGTCACTTATGCCTTCAAAAGCTTTGTTTCTCCCTTTAAATGGTTATATAATCTCATAATTGATTTTAAGTTAAGTTTTTTTTACATTTTTGGTTAAAACAGATTATAATTGAATGTTTACCTCGAGAATCTTGAAGCGAAAGCCATTCATTGAGAAGAAAACTTCTTTTATAGTCACTTATGCCTTCAAAAGCTTTGTTTCTCCCTTTAAATGGTTATATAAACTCATAATTGATTTTAAGTTGCCTTTTTTTTACATTTTTGGTTAAAACAGATTATAATTGAATGTTTACCTCGAGAATCTTGAAGCGAAAGCCATTCATTGAGAAGAAAACTTCTTTTATAGTCACTTATGCCTTCAAAAACTTTATTTTCTCCCTTTAAATGGTTATATAATCTCATAATTGATTTTAAGTTGCGTTTTTTTAAATTTTTAGTTAAAACAGATTATAATTGAATGTTTACCCCGAGAATCTTGAAGCGAAAGCCATTCATTGAGAAGAAAACTTCTTTTATAGTCATTTATGCCTTCAAAAGCTTCGTTTCTCCCTTTAAATGGTTATATAATCTCATAATTGATTTTAAGTAGCGTTTTTTTTACATTTTTGGTTCAAACAGATTATAATTGAATGTTTACCTCGAGAATCTTGAAGCGAAAGCCATTTATTGAGAAGAAAACTTCTTTTATAGTCACTTATGCCTTCAAAAGCTTTGTTTCTCTCTTTAAATGATTATATAATCTCATAATTGATTTTAAGTTGAGTTTTTTTTACATTTTTGGTTAAAACAGATTATAATTGAATGTTTACCTCGAGAATCTTGAAGCGAAAGCCATTCATTGAGAAGAAAACTTCTTTTATAGTCACTTATGCCTTCAAAAGCTTTGTTTCTCCCTTTAAATGGTTCTATAATCTCATAATTGATTTTAAGTTGAGTTTTTTTTACATTTTTGGTTAAAACAGATTATAATTGAATGTTTACCTCGAGACTCTTGAAGCGAAAGTCATTCATTGAGAAGAAAACTTCTTTTATAGTCACTTATGCCTTCAAAAGCTTTGTTTCTCCCTTTAAATGGTTATATAATCTCATAATTGATTTTAAGTTACGTTTTTTTTACATTTTTGGTTAAAACAGATTATAATTGAATGTTTACCTCGAGAAACGTGAAGCAAAAACCATTCATTGAGAAGAAAACTTCTTTTATAGTCACTTATGCCTTCAAAAGCTTTGTTTCTCCCTTTAAATGGTTATATAATCTCATAATTGATTTTAAGTTGAGTTTTTTTTAATTTTTGGTTAAAACAGATTATAATTGAATGTTTACCTCGAGAAACGTGAAGCAAAAACCATTCATTGAGAAGAAAACTTCTTTTATAGTCACTTATGCCTTCAAAAGCTTTGTTTCTCGCTTTAAATGGTTATATAATCTCATAATTGATTTTAAGTTGAATTTTTTTACATTTTTGGTTAAAGCAGATTATAATTGAATGTTTACCTCGGGAAACGTGATGCAAAATCCATTCATTGGGAAGAAAACTTCTTTTATAGTCACTTATGCCTTCAAAAGCTTTGTTTCTCCCTTTAAATGGTTATATAATCTCATAATTGATTTTAAGTTGAGTTGTTTTTACATTTTTGGTTAAAACATATTATAATTGAATGTTTACCTTGAGAAACGTGATGCAAAATCCATTCATTGAGAAGAAAACTTCTTTTATAGTCACTTATGCCTTCAAAAGCTTTGTTTCTCCCTTTAAATGGTTATATAATCTCATAATTGATTTTAAGTTGCGTTTTTTTTACATTTTTGGTTAAAACAGATTATAATTGAATGTTTACCTCGAGAATCTTGAAGCGAAAGCCATTCATTGAGAAGAAAACTTCTTTTATAGTCACTTATGCCTTCAAAAGCTTCGTTTCTCCCTTTAAATGGTTACATAATCTCATAATTGATTTTAAGTAGCGTTTTTTTTTACATTTTTGGTTAAAACAGATTATAATTGAATGTTTACCTCGAGAATCTTGAAGCGTAAGCCATTCATTGAGAAGAAAACTTCTTTTCTAGTCACTTATGCCTTCAAAAGCTTTGTTTCTCCCTTTAAATGGTTATATAATCTCATAATTGATTTTAAGTTGCATTTTTTTTACATTTTTGGTTAAAACAGATTATAATTGAATGTTTACCTCGAGAAACGTAATGCAAAAACCATTCATTGAGAAGAAAACTTCTTTTATAGTCACTTATGCCTTCAAAAACTTTGTTTCTCCCTTTAAATGGTTATATAATCTCATAATTGATTTTAAGTTGAGTTTTTTTTATATTTTTGGTTAAAACAGATTATAATTGAATGTTTACCTCGAGAATCTTGAAGCGAAAGCCATTCATTGAGAAGAAAACTTCTTTTATAGTCACTTATGCCTTCAAAAGCTTTGTTTCTCCCTTTAAATGGTTATATAATCTTATAATTGATTTTAAGTTGAGTTTTTTTTACATTTTTGGTTAAAACAGATTATAATTGAATGTTTACCTCGAGAATCTTGAAGCGAAAGCCATTCATTGAGAAGAAAACTTCTTTTATAGTCACTTATGCCTTCAAAAGCTTTGTTTCTCCCTTTAAATGGTTATATAATCTCATAATTGATTTTAAGTTGAGTTTTTTTTACATTTTTGGTTCAAACAGATTATAATTGAATGTTTACCTCGAGAATCTTGAAGCGAAAGTCATTCATTGAGAAGAAAACTTCTTTTATAGTCACTTATGCCTTCAAAAGCTTTGTTTCTCCCTTTAAATGGTTCTATAATCTCATAATTGATTTTAAGTTGAGTTTTTTTTACATTTTTGGTTAAAACAGATTATAATTGAATGTTTACCTCGAGACTCTTGAAGCGAAAGTCATTCATTGAGAAGAAAACTTCTTTTATAGTCACTTATGCCTTCAAAAGCTTTGTTTCTCCCTTTAAATGGTTATATAATCTCATAATTGATTTTAAGTTACGTTTTTTTTACATTTTTGGTTAAAACAGATTATAATTGAATGTTTACCTCGAGAAACGTGAAGCAAAAACCATTCATTGAGAAGAAAACTTCTTTTATAGTCACTTATGCCTTCAAAAGCTTTGTTTCTCCCTTTAAATGGTTATATAATCTCATAATTGATTTTAAGTTGAGTTTTTTTTAATTTTTGGTTAAAACAGATTATAATTGAATGTTTACCTCGAGAAACGTGAAGCAAAAACCATTCATTGAGAAGAAAACTTCTTTTATAGTCACTTATGCCTTCAAAAGCTTTGTTTCTCGCTTTAAATGGTTATATAATCTCATAATTGATTTTAAGTTGAATTTTTTTACATTTTTGGTTAAAGCAGATTATAATTGAATGTTTACCTCGGGAAACGTGATGCAAAATCCATTCATTGGGAAGAAAACTTCTTTTATAGTCACTTATGCCTTCAAAAGCTTTGTTTCTCCCTTTAAATGGTTATATAATCTCATAATTGATTTTAAGTTGAGTTGTTTTTACATTTTTGGTTAAAACATATTATAATTGAATGTTTACCTTGAGAAACATGATGCAAAATCCATTCATTGAGAAGAAAACTTCTTTTATAGTCACTTATGCCTTCAAAAGCTTTGTTTCTCCCTTTAAATGGTTATATAATCTCATAATTGATTTTAAGTTGCGTTTTTTTTACATTTTTGGTTAAAACAGATTATAATTGAATGTTTACCTCGAGAATCTTGAAGCGAAAGCCATTCATTGAGAAGAAAACTTCTTTTATAGTCACTTATGCCTTCAAAAGCTTCGTTTCTCCCTTTAAATGGTTACATAATCTCATAATTGATTTTAAGTAGCGTTTTTTTTTACATTTTTGGTTAAAACAGATTATAATTGAATGTTTACCTCGAGAATCTTGAAGCGTAAGCCATTCATTGAGAAGAAAACTTCTTTTCTAGTCACTTATGCCTTCAAAAGCTTTGTTTCTCCCTTTAAATGGTTATATAATCTCATAATTGATTTTAAGTTGCATTTTTTTTACATTTTTGGTTAAAACAGATTATAATTGAATGTTTACCTCGAGAAACGTAATGCAAAAACCATTCATTGAGAAGAAAACTTCTTTTATAGTCACTTATGCCTTCAAAAACTTTGTTTCTCCCTTTAAATGGTTATATAATCTCATAATTGATTTTAAGTTGAGTTTTTTTTATATTTTTGGTTAAAACAGATTATAATTGAATGTTTACCTCGAGAATCTTGAAGCGAAAGCCATTCATTGAGAAGAAAACTTCTTTTATAGTCACTTATGCCTTCAAAAGCTTTGTTTCTCCCTTTAAATGGTTATATAATCTTATAATTGATTTTAAGTTGAGTTTTTTTTACATTTTTGGTTAAAACAGATTATAATTGAATGTTTACCTCGAGAATCTTGAAGCGAAAGCCATTCATTGAGAAGAAAACTTCTTTTATAGTCACTTATGCCTTCAAAAGCTTTGTTTCTCCCTTTAAATGGTTATATAATCTCATAATTGATTTTAAGTTGAGTTTTTTTTACATTTTTGGTTCAAACAGATTATAATTGAATGTTTACCTCGAGAATCTTGAAGCGAAAGTCATTCATTGAGAAGAAAACTTCTTTTATAGTCACTTATGCCTTCAAAAGCTTTGTTTCTCCCTTTAAATGGTTCTATAATCTCATAATTGATTTTAAGTTGAGTTTTTTTTACATTTTTGGTTAAAACAGATTATAATTGAATGTTTACCTTGAGAAACGTGAAGCAAAAACCATTCATTGAGAAGAAAACTTCTTTTATAGTCACTTATGCCTTCAAAAGCTTTGTTTCTCCCTTTAAATGGTTATATAATCTCATAATTGATTTTAAGTTGAGTTTTTTTTAATTTTTGGTTAAAACAGATTATAATTGAATGTTTACCTCGAGAAACGTGAAGCAAAAACCATTCATTGAGAAGAAAACTTCTTTTATAGTCACTTATGCCTTCAAAAGCTTTGTTTTTCGCTTTAAATGGTTATATAATCTCATAATTGATTTTAAGTTGAATTTTTTTACATTTTTGGTTAAAGCAGATTATAATTGAATGTTTACCTCGGGAAACGTGATGCAAAATCCATTCATTGGGAAGAAAACTTCTTTTATAGTCACTTATGCCTTCAAAAGCTTTGTTTCTCCCTTTAAATGGTTATATAATCTCATAATTGATTTTAAGTTGAGTTGTTTTTACATTTTTGGTTAAAACATATTATAATTGAATGTTTACCTTGAGAAACGTGATGCAAAATCCATTCATTGAGAAGAAAACTTCTTTTATAGTCACTTATGCCTTCAAAAGCTTTGTTTCTCCCTTTAAATGGTTATATAATCTCATAATTGATTTTAAGTTACGTTTTTTTTACATTTTTGGTTAAAACAGATTATAATTGAATGTTTACCTTGAGAAACGTGAAGCAAAAACCATTCATTGAGAAGAAAACTTCTTTTATAGTCACTTATGCCTTCAAAAGCTTTGTTTCTCCCTTTAAATGGTTATATAATCTCATAATTGATTTTAAGTTGAGTTTTTTTTAATTTTTGGTTAAAACAGATTATAATTGAATGTTTACCTCGAGAAACGTGAAGCAAAAACCATTCATTGAGAAGAAAACTTCTTTTATAGTCACTTATGCCTTCAAAAGCTTTGTTTCTCGCTTTAAATGGTTATATAATCTCATAATTGATTTTAAGTTGAATTTTTTTACATTTTTGGTTAAAGCAGATTATAATTGAATGTTTACCTCGGGAAACGTGATGCAAAATCCATTCATTGGGAAGAAAACTTCTTTTATAGTCACTTATGCCTTCAAAAGCTTTGTTTCTCCCTTTAAATGGTTATATAATCTCATAATTGATTTTAAGTTGAGTTGTTTTTACATTTTTGGTTAAAACATATTATAATTGAATGTTTACCTTGAGAAACGTGATGCAAAATCCATTCATTGAGAAGAAAACTTCTTTTATAGTCACTTATGCCTTCAAAAGCTTTGTTTCTCCCTTTAAATGGTTATATAATCTCATAATTGATTTTAAGTTGCGTTTTTTTTACATTTTTGGTTAAAACAGATTATAATTGAATGTTTACCTCGAGAATCTTGAAGCGAAAGCCATTCATTGAGAAGAAAACTTCTTTTATAGTCACTTATGCCTTCAAAAGCTTCGTTTCTCCCTTTAAATGGTTACATAATCTCATAATTGATTTTAAGTAGCGTTTTTTTTTACATTTTTGGTTAAAACAGATTATAATTGAATGTTTACCTCGAGAATCTTGAAGCGAAAGCCATTCATTGAGAAGGAAACTTCATTTATAGTCACTTATGCCTTCAAAAGCTTTATTTCTCCCTTTAAATGGTTATATAATCTCATAATTGATTTTAAGTTGAGTTTTTTTTACATTTTTGGTTAAAACAGATTATAATTGAATGTTTACCTCGAGAATCTTGAAGCGAAAGCCATTCATTGAGAAGAAAACTACTTTTATAGTCACTTATGCCTTCAAAAGCTTTGTTTCTCGCTTTAAATGGTTATATAATCTCATAATTGATTTTAAGTAGCGTGTTTTTTACATTTTTGGTTAAAACAGATTATAATTGAATGTTTACCTCGAGAATCTTGAAGCGAAAGCCATTCATTGAGAAGAAAACTTCTTTTATAGTCACTTATGCCTTCAAAAGCTTTGTTTCTCCCTTTAAATGGTTATATAATCTCATAATTGATTTTAAGTTGCCTTTTTTTTACATTTTTGGTTAAAACAGATTATAATTGAATGTTTACCTCGAGAATCTTGAAGCGAAAGCCATTCATTAAGAAGAAAACTTCTTTTATAGTCACTTATGCCTTCAAAAACTTTGTTTTCTCCCTTTAAATGGTTATATAATCTCATAATTGATTTTAAGTTGAGTTTTTTTAAATTTTTAGTTAAAACAGATTATAATTGAATGTTTACCTCGAGAATCTTGAAGCGAAAGCCATTCATTGAGAAGAAAACTTCTTTTATAGTCACTTATGCCTTCAAAAGCTTCGTTTCTCCCTTTAAATGGTTATATAATCTCATAATTGATTTTAAGTTAAGTTTTTTTTACATTTTTGGTTAAAACAGATTATAATTGAATGTTTACCTCGAGAATCTTGAAGTGAAAGCCATTCATTGAGAAGAAAACTTCTTTTATAGTCACTTATGCCTTCAAAAGCTTTGTTTCTCCCTTTAAATGGTTATATAATCTCATAATTGATTTTAAGTTGCCTTTTTTTTACATTTTTGGTTAAAACAGATTATAATTGAATGTTTACCTCGAGAATCTTGAAGCGAAAGCCATTCATTGAGAAGAAAACTTCTTTTATAGTCACTTATGCCTTCAAAAACTTTGTTTTCTCCCTTTAAATGGTTATATAATCTCATAATTGATTTTAAGTTGCGTTTTTTTCAATTTTTAGTTAAAACAGATTATAATTGAGTGTTTACCCCGAGAATCTTGAAGCGAAAGCCATTCATTGAGAAGAAAACCTCTTTTATAGTCACTTATGCCTTCAAAAGCTTCGTTTCTCCCTTTAAATGGTTATATAATCTCATAATTGATTTTAAGTAGCGTTTTTTAAAATTTTTAGTTAAAACAGATTATAATTGAATGTTTACCCCGAGAATCTTGAAGCGAAAGCCATTCATTGAGAAGAAAACTTCTTTTATAGTCACTTATGCCTTCAAAAGCTTTGTTTCTCCCTTTAAATGGTTATATAAACTCATAATTGATTTTAAGTTGCCTTTTTTTTACATTTTTGGTTAAAACAGATTATAATTGAATGTTTACCTCGAGAATCTTGAAGCGAAAGCCATTCATTGAGAAGAAAACTTCTTTTATAGTCACTTATGCCTTCAAAAACTTTATTTTCTCCCTTTAAATGGTTATATAATCTCATAATTGATTTTAAGTTGCGTTTTTTTAAATTTTTAGTTAAAACAGATTATAATTGAATGTTTACCCCGAGAATCTTGAAGCGAAAGCCATTCATTGAGAAGAAAACTTCTTTTATAGTCATTTATGCCTTCAAAAGCTTCGTTTCTCCCTTTAAATGGTTATATAATCTCATAATTGATTTTAAGTAGCGTTTTTTTTACATTTTTGGTTCAAACAGATTATAATTGAATGTTTACCTCGAGAATCTTGAAGCGAAAGCCATTTATTGAGAAGAAAACTTCTTTTATAGTCACTTATGCCTTCAAAAGCTTTGTTTCTCTCTTTAAATGATTATATAATCTCATAATTGATTTTAAGTTGAGTTTTTTTTACATTTTTGGTTAAAACAGATTATAATTGAATGTTTACCTCGAGAATCTTGAAGCGAAAGCCATTCATTGAGAAGAAAACTTCTTTTATAGTCACTTATGCCTTCAAAAGCTTTGTTTCTCCCTTTAAATGGTTCTATAATCTCATAATTGATTTTAAGTTGAGTTTTTTTTACATTTTTGGTTAAAACAGATTATAATTGAATGTTTACCTCGAGACTCTTGAAGCGAAAGTCATTCATTGAGAAGAAAACTTCTTTTATAGTCACTTATGCCTTCAAAAGCTTTGTTTCTCCCTTTAAATGGTTATATAATCTCATAATTGATTTTAAGTTACGTTTTTTTTATATTTTTGGTTAAAACAGATTATAATTGAATGTTTACCTCAAGAAACGTGAAGCAAAAACCATTCATTGAGAAGAAAACTTCTTTTATAGTCACTTATGCCTTCAAAAGCTTTGTTTCTCCCTTTAAATGGTTATATAATCTCATAATTGATTTTAAGTTGAGTTTTTTTTAATTTTTGGTTAAAACAGATTATAATTGAATGTTTACCTCGAGAAACGTGAAGCAAAAACCATTCATTGAGAAGAAAACTTCTTTTATAGTCACTTATGCCTTCAAAAGCTTTGTTTCTCGCTTTAAATGGTTATATAATCTCATAATTGATTTTAAGTTGAATTTTTTTACATTTTTGGTTAAAGCAGATTATAATTGAATGTTTACCTCGGGAAACGTGATGCAAAATCCATTCATTGGGAAGAAAACTTCTTTTATAGTCACTTATGCCTTCAAAAGCTTTGTTTCTCCCTTTAAATGGTTATATAATCTCATAATTGATTTTAAGTTGAGTTGTTTTTACATTTTTGGTTAAAACATATTATAATTGAATGTTTACCTTGAGAAACGTGATGCAAAATCCATTCATTGAGAAGAAAACTTCTTTTATAGTCACTTATGCCTTCAAAAGCTTTGTTTCTCCCTTTAAATGGTTATATAATCTCATAATTGATTTTAAGTTAAGTTTTTTTTACATTTTTGGTTAAAACAGATTATAATTGAATGTTTACCTCGAGAATCTTGAAGCGAAAGCCATTCATTGAGAAGAAAACTTCTTTTATAGTCACTTATGCCTTCAAAAGCTTTGTTTCTCCCTTTAAATGGTTATATAATCTCATAATTGATTTTAAGTTTCGTTTTTTTTACATTTTTGGTTAAAACAGATTATAATTGAATGTTTACCTCAAGAATGTTGAAGCGAAAGCCATTCATTGAGAAGAAAACTTCTTTTATAGTCACTTATGCCTTTAAAAACTTTGTTTTCTCCCTTTAAATGGTTATATAATCTCATAATTGATTTTAAGTTGCGTTTTTTTAAATTTTTAGTTAAAACAGATTGTAATTGAACGTTTACCTCGAGAATCTTGAAGCGAAAGCCATTCATTGAGAAGAAAACTTCTTTTATAGTCACTTATGCCTTTAAAAAGTTTGTTTTCTCCCTTTAAATGGTTATATAATCTCATAATTGATTTTAAGTTACGTTTTTTTTACATTTTTGGTTACAAAAGATTATAGTTAAATGTTTACCTCGAGAATCTTGAAGCGAAAGCCATTCATTGAGAAGAAAACTTCTTTTATAGTCACTTATGCCTTCAAAAACATTGTTTTCTCCCTTTAAATGGTTATATAATCTCATAATTGATTTTAAGTTGCGTTTTTTAAAATTTTTAGTTAAAACAGATTATAATTGAACGTTTACCTAGAGAAACGTGATGCAAAAACCATTCATTGAGAAGAAAACTTCTTTTCTAGTCACTTATGCCTTCAAAAGCTTTGTTTCTCGCTTTAAATGGTTATATAATCTCATAATTCATTTTAAGTTGAATTTTTTTACATTTTTGGTTAAAGCAGATTATAATTGAATGTTTACCTCGAGAAACATGATGCAAAAACCATTCATTGAGAAGAAAACTTCTTTTATAGTCACTTATGCCTTCAAAAGCTTTATTTCTCCCTTTAAATGGTTATATAATCTCATAATTAATTTTAAGTTGTGTTTTTTTTACATTTTTGGTTAAAACAGATTATAATTGAATGTTTACCTTGAGAAACGTGATGCAAAATCCATTCATTAAGAAGAAAACTTCTTTTATAGTCACTTATGCCTTCAAAAGCTTTGTTTCTCCCTTTAAATGGTTATATAATCTCATAATTGATTTTAAGTTGAATTGTTTTTACATTTTTTATTAAAATAGATTATAATTGAATGTTTACCTTGAGAAACGTGATGCAAAAACCATTCATTGAGAAGAAAACTTCTTTTATAGTCACTTATGCCTTCAAAAGCTTTGTTTCTCCCTTTAAATGGTTATATAATCTCATAATTGATTTTAAGTTGAGTTTTTTTTACATTTTTGGTTAAAACAGATTATAATTGAATGTTTACCTCGAGAATCTTGAAGCGAAAGCCATTCATTGAGAAGAAAACTTCTTTTATAGTCACTTATGCCTTCAAAAGCTTTGTTTCTCCCTTTAAATGGTTATATAATCTCATAATTGATTTTAAGTTGAGTTTTTTTTACATTTTTGGTTTAAACAGATTAGAATTGAATGTTTACCTCGAGAATCTTGAAGCGAAAGCCATTCATTGAGAAGAAAACTTCTTTTATAGTCACTTATGCCTTCAAAAGCTTTGTTTCTCCCTTTAAATGGTTATATAATCTCATAATTGATTTTAAGTTGAGTTTTTTTTACATTTTTGGTTAAAACAGATTATAATTGAATGTTTACCTCGAGAATCTTGAAGCGAAAGCCATTCATTGAGAAGAAAACTTCTTTTATAGTCACTTATGCCTTCAAAAACTTTGTTTTCTCCCTTTAAATGGTTATATAATCTCATAATTGATTTTAAGTTGCGTTTTTTAAAATTTTTAGTTAAAACAGATTATAATTGAACGTTTACCTCGAGAAACGTGATGCAAAAACCATTCATTGAGAAGAAAACTTCTTTTCTAGTCACTTATGCCTTCAAAAGCTTTGTTTCTCCCTTTAAATGGTTATATAATCTCATAATTGATTTTAAGTTGAGTTTTTTTTATATTTTTGGTTAAAACATATTATAATTGAATGTTTACCTTGAGAAACGTGATGCAAAATCCATTCATTGAGAAGAAAACTTCTTTTATAGTCACTTATGCCTTCAAAAGCTTTGTTTCTCCCTTTAAATGGTTATATAATCTCATAATTGATTTTAAGTTGAGTTTTTTTTACATTTTTGGTTAAAACAGATTATAATTGAATGTTTACCTCGAGAATCTTGAAGCGAAAGCCATTCATTGAGAAGAAAACTTCTTTTATAGTCACTTATGCCTTCAAAAGTTTTGTTTCTCCCTTTAAATGGTTATATAATCTCATAATTGATTTTAAGTTGCGTTTTTTTTACATTTTTGGTTAAAACAGATTATAATTGAATGTTTACCTCGAGAATCTTGAAGCGAAAGCCATTCATTGAGAAGAAAACTTCTTTTATAGTCACTTATGCCTTCAAAAACTTTGTTTTCTCCCTTTAAATGGTTATATAATCTCATAATTGATTTTAAGTTGCGTTTTTTTAAATTTTTAGTTAAAACAGATTATAATTGAACGTTTACCTCGAGAATCTTGAAGCGAAAGCCATTCATTGAGAAGAAAACTTCTTTTATTGTCACGACCCAAATTCCGGGTCATGACCGGCGCATGGGTCCAATGGACGTAATCCACTAAACCCAAGCAAGCCTATTATTTATTTTACTTATGATTCTATTTATTATCACTAAGTCGTATTTCATGACTTTGAGTCAAAATAGTGATACACATTGCCAACTCGTACTGGCATTACTCTTTTAAAATTTACATTTAAGTTCATCTATACATAACAAAATAATACTCGACCTCCAGCGGAGTGACTCGGATGGATATACAGCTACCGAATGCCGAGACACCTACCAGAAGATGTACACAGATCTACAAGGACACCTCGTCCTAATTATCGGTTACCTCGTGATCTGAAAACATGAATTTGAAAATGGTGAGTATAAACCCAGTGAGTGAACAAGGAAGGGAACAAGCAACAATTAGGAAAAATTTAAAATCATGATGCACTTGTTTCAAACAATGCAATTTAGTTCATTCCTATTTAAAACCCCTCCAAACCCCAGAGTTTTTCGCTACAGCGAGCATGAATTTCGATGCAGTGAAAACAAAGCAACAAGAGAAACATTTTTCCTCACTCAACAATAGCCATCCTGCTAAACTAATAAAATCAACCTAACATTCATGAAAATTCTCAAAGTATAATGTGTCAAATTTTACGTACATTACAACCATAAATCATTGTCCATCAATTTGCTATATCACACACATTTACATATGTATATATATATATATACGTATATACCCATCATCATCATCTCATCAACCCATCATCATCATCACCAGCTCATCATCATCATCATCACCAGCTCATGCGCACTCCCTACTCGCACATGGCTGGGTCATCACCGGATTATGCGCACTCCCTACTCGCACATAACCGGGTCATCCTCGGCTTATGCACACTCCCTACTCGCACATAGCCGAGTCAACATAATTACACAACATTATATTCAAGCATATATGTATATCAACATAATGCAGCCACATAGAAATCCATAATAACCACATTTCATAACGTAAACCTTTTCTCAAAAGCTTGTTCCCAAGGCATTCATTTTCATGAAAAATTTCATAAAATCATTCAAACACTTTGTTTAAAATAGTCATATTCCCAAAACAATTTTGATAGGCAGTCCACTCACAGGTATCGAAAAATCCGGATTTCGGATGAACTCTGACTAATAGTCCTCAGGCGCAATTCCTTTGCCTTTTTCGGATGTCTCACCACCTTGACAAATAACAAAGTTGAGGAATTTACTATATTGTCCCTAAATTGATATAAATTAATTTAAACTACTAATGCTTGATATGTAAATGCACAAATATACCCGATTACCGCTTAATCACGGTATCGATTAAATTCGACCGATCACCCGATTAATCGGCGATTGTGTCCAAATCACCTCCAAATTAATTCATTTCTCCTCTAATACCTTAATTTACCACATACATTTAAATAAAGCCAAATTCAGCATTAGAACCCTCACAATTCCTTATAGAAAAAAATTTGGTCATTTGGTGTACTAGCATCGAATCTTTTTCTACATAACCGTTTCACCTTACTTCATCATTTTCCATGCCATTTTCCTTGAAATAAAAACAATACCCCATTGATATTCAGCCCTCATGGTTCAGCCAACAAGGAACCCTAGAGAAATTGAATATTTCTTTTGTGTTTTTGTTCATAACCATGCTTAACTATCCCTAAACACTAACATAGTCTAAAATCAAATTATTCCAACAACAATTCCTCTTCCATACCCATTTTTCAGAATTGAATTCATCATGATAACTCAATATTCAACCATGGAAATCAAGAACAAAAGCATGGGTAAGCTAGGTATCAAGGAGAATTAAAGAAATTTTAACTTACCTAGCTTGTTTCCTTGATTTCTTCACTTTTTCTTTGAATTTCCACCTAGGTTTTCTTGTTTTTCCTTTTGTTCTTCCTTTTTTCTGGTTGCTGGATGTCTAGGCCGAATATGGTGAGGGAATTGGGGATTTAATGGGCTGATTTCTATAGAAAATAATAAAATAATCAAGCATGCCATGTGTCACATGCTTATTGGCCAAATTTTTAACTTTTTGACTTTTTCTTCTTAATTTTCCACCACAAATATTCTGGTATTTATCCAATCCTACCACAATTAAAATCCCTTGGTCTTGACAAGTGCTGGGCCAAAAATTTTACTGATTTGCCCCCGAGACAAAAAAATTACGATTTTGCCCTTATACTCCGAAATGTACCGGAATCTCATTATTTCTACTTTTCAACCTAAAATAACACTACTATTGATCAATATTAACCAAATGGGGCAAAAATTGTTTAAAAAATTTTTCGTTTAGTCCACTAGTGGCAAAATTACCATTTTGCCCTTCTACTCTATAAATACCGGGAATCACAATTTTTCACTACTAAACATCATTTTATACTCCAATAATCATAATTATATTTCATATAATTATTCTTGGTCAAATGTGATCAAATCTTGGCTAAAAATCTCCATTTAATCATCAAATGGTAAAATGACCGTTTTGTCCCTAATTGGTCAATTTTCTGATGGACTCCAAACTGGACCTTGAACTCCAAATCACTATTCTAAACCATTCTGTTGGTTTTAAAATTTTCAAATTCCTCTTAGAATTTCTATTTGAACTAGTTCAAGGCTCGATTTAACTTAGTTGTACCACTCGATACAATACCGTCTTTTAATCGAGCTTGACAGGGTCTCACATTTATAGTCACTTATGCCTTTAAAAAGTTTGTTTTCTCCCTTTAAATGGTTATATAATCTCATAATTGATTTTAAGTTACGTTTTTTTTACATTTTTGGTTACAACAGATTATAATTAAATGTTTACCTCGAGAATCTTGAAGCGAAAGCCATTCATTGAGAAGAAAACTTCTTTTATAGTCACTTATGCCTTCAAAAACTTTGTTTTCTCCCTTTAAATGGTTATATAATCTCATAATTGATTTTAAGTTGCGTTTTTTAAAATTTTTAGTTAAAACAGATTATAATTGAACGTTTACCTCGAGAAACGTGATGCAAAAACCATTCATTGAGAAGAAAACTTCTTTTCTAGTCACTTATGCCTTCAAAAGCTTTGTTTCTCCCTTTAAATGGTTATATAATCTCATAATTGATTTTAAGTTGAGTTTTTTTTACATTTTTGGTTAAAACATATTATAATTGAATGTTTACCTTGAGAAACGTGATGCAAAATCCATTCATTGAGAAGAAAACTTCTTTTATAGTCACTTATGCCTTCAAAAGCTTTGTTTCTCCCTTTAAATGGTTATATAATCTCATAATTAATTTTAAGTTGTGTTTTTTTTACATTTTTGGTTAAAACAGATTATAATTGAATGTTTACCTCGAGAAACGTGATGCAAAATCCATTCATTAAGAAGAAAACTTCTTTTATAGTCACTTATGCCTTCAAAAGCTTTGTTTCTCCCTTTAAATGGTTATATAATCTCATAATTGATTTTAAGTTGAATTGTTTTTACATTTTTTATTAAAATAGATTATAATTGAATGTTTACCTTGAGAAACGTGATGCAAAAACCATTCATTGAGAAGAAAACTTCTTTTATAGTAACTTATGCCTTCAAAAGCTTTGTTTCTCCCTTTAAATGGTTATATAATCTCATAATTGATTTTAAGTTGAGTTTTTTTTACATTTTTGGTTAAAACAGATTAGAATTGAATGTTTACCTCGAGAATCTTGAAGCGAAAGCCATTCATTGAGAAGAAAACATCTTTTATAGTCACTTATGCCTTCAAAAGCTTTGTTTCTCCCTTTAAATGGTTATATAATCTCATAATTGATTTTAAGTTGAGTTTTTTTTACATTTTTGGTTAAAACAGATTATAATTGAATGTTTACCTCGAGAATCTTGAAGCGAAAGCCATTCATTGAGAAGAAAACTTCTTTTATAGTCACTTATGCCTTCAAAAACTTTGTTTCCTCCGTTTAAATGGTTATATAATCTCATAATTGATTTTAAGTTGTGTTTTTTTACATTTTTGGTTAAAGCAGATTATAATTGAATGTTTACCTCGAGAAACGTGATGCAAAAACCATTCATTGAGAAGAAAACTTCTTTTATAGTCACTTATGCCTTCAAAAGCTTTGTTTCTCCCTTTAAATGGTTATATAATCTCATAATTGATTTTAAGTTGAGTTTTTTTTACATTTTTGGTTAAAACAGATTATAATTGAATGTTTACCTCGAGAATCTTGAAGCGAAAGCCATTCATTGAGAAGAAAACTTCTTTTATAGTCACTTATGCCTTCAAAAACTTTGTTTCCTCCGTTTAAATGGTTATATAATCTCATAATTGATTTTAAGTTGTGTTTTTTTACATTTTTGGTTAAAGCAGATTATAATTGAATGTTTACCTCGAGAAACGTGATGCAAAAACCATTCATTGAGAAGAAAACTTCTTTTATAGTCACTTATGCCTTCAAAAGCTTTGTTTCTCCCTTTAAATGGTTATATAATCTCATAATTGATTTTAAGTTGCGTTTTTTTTACATTTTTGGTTAAAACAGATTATAATTGAATGTTTACCTCGAGAATCTTGAAGCGAAAGCCATTCATTGAGAAGAAAACTTCTTTTATAGTCACTTATGCCTTCAAAAACTTTGTTTTCTCCCTTTAAATGGTTATATAATCTCATAATTGATTTTAAGTTGCGTTTTTTTAAATTTTTAGTTAAAACAGATTATAATTGAATGTTTACCTCGAGAATCTTGAAGCGAAAGCCATTCATTGAGAAGAAAACTTCTTTTATAGTCACTTATGCCTTCAAAAAGTTTGTTTTCTCCCTTTAAATGGTTATATAATCTCATAATTGATTTTAAGTTACGTTTTTTTTACATTTTTGGTTACAACAGATTATAATTAAATGTTTACCTCGAGAATCTTGAAGCGAAAGCCATTCATTGAGAAGAAAACTTCTTTTATAGTCACTTATGCCTTCAAAAACTTTGTTTTCTCCCTTTAAATGGTTATATAATCTCATAATCGATTTTAAGTTGCGTTTTTTAAAATTTTTAGTTAAAACAGATTATAATTGAACGTTTACCTCGAGAAACGTGATGCAAAAACCATTCATTGAGAAGAAAACTTCTTTTCTAGTCACTTATGCCTTCAAAAGCTTTGTTTCTCCCTTTAAATGGTTATATAATCTCATAATTGATTTTAAGTTGAGTTTTTTTTACATTTTTGGTTAAAACATATTATAATTGAATGTTTACCTTGAGAAACGTGATGCAAAATCCATTCATTGAGAAGAAAACTTCTTTTATAGTCACTTATGCCTTCAAAAGCTTTGTTTCTCCCTTTAAATGGTTATATAATCTCATAATTGATTTTAAGTTGAGTTTTTTTTACATTTTTGGTTAAAACAGATTATAATTGAATGTTTACCTCGAGAATCTTGAAGCGAAAGCCATTCATTGAGAAGAAAACTTCTTTTATAGTCACTTATGCCTTCAAAAGCTTTGTTTCTCCCTTTAAATGGTTATATAATCTCATAATTGATTTTAAGTTGCGTTTTTTTTACATTTTTGGTTAAAACAGATTATAATTGAATGTTTACCTCGAGAATCTTGAAGCGAAAGCCATTCATTGAGAAGAAAACTTCTTTTATAGTCACTTATGCCTTCAAAAACTTTGTTTTCTCCCTTTAAATGGTTATATAATCTCATAATTGATTTTAAGTTGCGTTTTTTTAAATTTTTAGTTAAAACAGATTATAATTGAACGTTTACCTCGAGAATCTTGAAGCGAAAGCCATTCATTGAGAAGAAAACTTCTTTTATTGTCACGACCCAAATTCCGGGTCATGACCGGCGCATGGGTCCAATGGACGTAATCCACTAAACCCAAGCAAGCCTATTATTTATTTTACTTATGATTCTATTTATTATCACTAAGTCGTATTTCATGACTTTGAGTCAAAATAGTGATACACATTGCCAACTCGTACTGGCATTACTCTTTTAAAATTTACATTTAAGTTCATCTATACATAACAAAATAATACTCGACCTCCAGCGGAGTGACTCGGATGGATATACAGCTACCGAATGCCGAGACACCTACCAGAAGATGTACACAGATCTACAAGGACACCTCGTCCTAATTATCGGTTACCTCGTGATCTGAAAACATGAATTTGAAAATGGTGAGTATAAACCCAGTGAGTGAACAAGGAAGGGAACAAGCAACAATTAGGAAAAATTTAAAATCATGATGCACTTGTTTCAAACAATGCAATTTAGTTCATTCCTATTTAAAACCCCTCCAAACCCCAGAGTTTTTCGCTACAGCGAGCATGAATTTCGATGCAGTGAAAACAAAGCAACAAGAGAAACATTTTTCCTCACTCAACAATAGCCATCCTGCTAAACTAATAAAATCAACCTAACATTCATGAAAATTCTCAAAGTATAATGTGTCAAATTTTACGTACATTACAACCATAAATCATTGTCCATCAATTTGCTATATCACACACATTTACATATGTATATATATATATATACGTATATACCCATCATCATCATCTCATCAACCCATCATCATCATCACCAGCTCATCATCATCATCATCACCAGCTCATGCGCACTCCCTACTCGCACATGGCTGGGTCATCACCGGATTATGCGCACTCCCTACTCGCACATAACCGGGTCATCCTCGGCTTATGCACACTCCCTACTCGCACATAGCCGAGTCAACATAATTACACAACATTATATTCAAGCATATATGTATATCAACATAATGCAGCCACATAGAAATCCATAATAACCACATTTCATAACGTAAACCTTTTCTCAAAAGCTTGTTCCCAAGGCATTCATTTTCATGAAAAATTTCATAAAATCATTCAAACACTTTGTTTAAAATAGTCATATTCCCAAAACAATTTTGATAGGCAGTCCACTCACAGGTATCGAAAAATCCGGATTTCGGATGAACTCTGACTAATAGTCCTCAGGCGCAATTCCTTTGCCTTTTTCGGATGTCTCACCACCTTGACAAATAACAAAGTTGAGGAATTTACTATATTGTCCCTAAATTGATATAAATTAATTTAAACTACTAATGCTTGATATGTAAATGCACAAATATACCCGATTACCGCTTAATCACGGTATCGATTAAATTCGACCGATCACCCGATTAATCGGCGATTGTGTCCAAATCACCTCCAAATTAATTCATTTCTCCTCTAATACCTTAATTTACCACATACATTTAAATAAAGCCAAATTCAGCATTAGAACCCTCACAATTCCTTATAGAAAAAAATTTGGTCATTTGGTGTACTAGCATCGAATCTTTTTCTACATAACCGTTTCACCTTACTTCATCATTTTCCATGCCATTTTCCTTGAAATAAAAACAATACCCCATTGATATTCAGCCCTCATGGTTCAGCCAACAAGGAACCCTAGAGAAATTGAATATTTCTTTTGTGTTTTTGTTCATAACCATGCTTAACTATCCCTAAACACTAACATAGTCTAAAATCAAATTATTCCAACAACAATTCCTCTTCCATACCCATTTTTCAGAATTGAATTCATCATGATAACTCAATATTCAACCATGGAAATCAAGAACAAAAGCATGGGTAAGCTAGGTATCAAGGAGAATTAAAGAAATTTTAACTTACCTAGCTTGTTTCCTTGATTTCTTCACTTTTTCTTTGAATTTCCACCTAGGTTTTCTTGTTTTTCCTTTTGTTCTTCCTTTTTTCTGGTTGCTGGATGTCTAGGCCGAATATGGTGAGGGAATTGGGGATTTAATGGGCTGATTTCTATAGAAAATAATAAAATAATCAAGCATGCCATGTGTCACATGCTTATTGGCCAAATTTTTAACTTTTTGACTTTTTCTTCTTAATTTTCCACCACAAATATTCTGGTATTTATCCAATCCTACCACAATTAAAATCCCTTGGTCTTGACAAGTGCTGGGCCAAAAATTTTACTGATTTGCCCCCGAGACAAAAAAATTACGATTTTGCCCTTATACTCCGAAATGTACCGGAATCTCATTATTTCTACTTTTCAACCTAAAATAACACTACTATTGATCAATATTAACCAAATGGGGCAAAAATTGTTTAAAAAATTTTTCGTTTAGTCCACTAGTGGCAAAATTACCATTTTGCCCTTCTACTCTATAAATACCGGGAATCACAATTTTTCACTACTAAACATCATTTTATACTCCAATAATCATAATTATATTTCATATAATTATTCTTGGTCAAATGTGATCAAATCTTGGCTAAAAATCTCCATTTAATCATCAAATGGTAAAATGACCGTTTTGTCCCTAATTGGTCAATTTTCTGATGGACTCCAAACTGGACCTTGAACTCCAAATCACTATTCTAAACCATTCTGTTGGTTTTAAAATTTTCAAATTCCTCTTAGAATTTCTATTTGAACTAGTTCAAGGCTCGATTTAACTTAGTTGTACCACTCGATACAATACCGTCTTTTAATCGAGCTTGACAGGGTCTCACATTTATAGTCACTTATGCCTTTAAAAAGTTTGTTTTCTCCCTTTAAATGGTTATATAATCTCATAATTGATTTTAAGTTACGTTTTTTTTACATTTTTGGTTACAACAGATTATAATTAAATGTTTACCTCGAGAATCTTGAAGCGAAAGCCATTCATTGAGAAGAAAACTTCTTTTATAGTCACTTATGCCTTCAAAAACTTTGTTTTCTCCCTTTAAATGGTTATATAATCTCATAATTGATTTTAAGTTGCGTTTTTTAAAATTTTTAGTTAAAACAGATTATAATTGAACGTTTACCTCGAGAAACGTGATGCAAAAACCATTCATTGAGAAGAAAACTTCTTTTCTAGTCACTTATGCCTTCAAAAGCTTTGTTTCTCCCTTTAAATGGTTATATAATCTCATAATTGATTTTAAGTTGAGTTTTTTTTACATTTTTGGTTAAAACATATTATAATTAAATGTTTACCTTGAGAAACGTGATGCAAAATCCATTCATTGAGAAGAAAACTTCTTTTATAGTCACTTATGCCTTCAAAAGCTTTGTTTCTCCCTTTAAATGGTTATATAATCTCATAATTAATTTTAAGTTGTGTTTTTTTTACATTTTTGGTTAAAACAGATTATAATTGAATGTTTACCTCGAGAAACGTGATGCAAAATCCATTCATTAAGAAGAAAACTTCTTTTATAGTCACTTATGCCTTCAAAAGCTTTGTTTCTCCCTTTAAATGGTTATATAATCTCATAATTGATTTTAAGTTGAATTGTTTTTACATTTTTTATTAAAATAGATTATAATTGAATGTTTACCTTGAGAAACGTGATGCAAAAACCATTCATTGAGAAGAAAACTTCTTTTATAGTAACTTATGCCTTCAAAAGCTTTGTTTCTCCCTTTAAATGGTTATATAATCTCATAATTGATTTTAAGTTGAGTTTTTTTTACATTTTTGGTTAAAACAGATTAGAATTGAATGTTTACCTCGAGAATCTTGAAGCGAAAGCCATTCATTGAGAAGAAAACATCTTTTATAGTCACTTATGCCTTCAAAAGCTTTGTTTCTCCCTTTAAATGGTTATATAATCTCATAATTGATTTTAAGTTGAGTTTTTTTTACATTTTTGGTTAAAACAGATTATAATTGAATGTTTACCTCGAGAATCTTGAAGCGAAAGCCATTCATTGAGAAGAAAACTTCTTTTATAGTCACTTATGCCTTCAAAAACTTTGTTTCCTCCGTTTAAATGGTTATATAATCTCATAATTGATTTTAAGTTGTGTTTTTTTACATTTTTGGTTAAAGCAGATTATAATTGAATGTTTACCTCGAGAAACGTGATGCAAAAACCATTCATTGAGAAGAAAACTTCTTTTATAGTCACTTATGCCTTCAAAAGCTTTGTTTCTCCCTTTAAATGGTTATATAATCTCATAATTGATTTTAAGTTGAGTTTTTTTTACATTTTTGGTTAAAACAGATTATAATTGAATGTTTACCTCGAGAATCTTGAAGCGAAAGCCATTCATTGAGAAGAAAACTTCTTTTATAGTCACTTATGCCTTCAAAAACTTTGTTTCCTCCGTTTAAATGGTTATATAATCTCATAATTGATTTTAAGTTGTGTTTTTTTACATTTTTGGTTAAAGCAGATTATAATTGAATGTTTACCTCGAGAAACGTGATGCAAAAACCATTCATTGAGAAGAAAACTTCTTTTATAGTCACTTATGCCTTCAAAAGCTTTGTTTCTCCCTTTAAATGGTTATATAATCTCATAATTGATTTTAAGTTGCGTTTTTTTTACATTTTTGGTTAAAACAGATTATAATTGAATGTTTACCTCGAGAATCTTGAAGCGAAAGCCATTCATTGAGAAGAAAACTTCTTTTATAGTCACTTATGCCTTCAAAAACTTTGTTTTCTCCCTTTAAATGGTTATATAATCTCATAATTGATTTTAAGTTGCGTTTTTTTAAATTTTTAGTTAAAACAGATTATAATTGAATGTTTACCTCGAGAATCTTGAAGCGAAAGCCATTCATTGAGAAGAAAACTTCTTTTATAGTCACTTATGCCTTCAAAAAGTTTGTTTTCTCCCTTTAAATGGTTATATAATCTCATAATTGATTTTAAGTTACGTTTTTTTTACATTTTTGGTTACAACAGATTATAATTAAATGTTTACCTCGAGAATCTTGAAGCGAAAGCCATTCATTGAGAAGAAAACTTCTTTTATAGTCACTTATGCCTTCAAAAACTTTGTTTTCTCCCTTTAAATGGTTATATAATCTCATAATCGATTTTAAGTTGCGTTTTTTAAAATTTTTAGTTAAAACAGATTATAATTGAACGTTTACCTCGAGAAACGTGATGCAAAAACCATTCATTGAGAAGAAAACTTCTTTTCTAGTCACTTATGCCTTCAAAAGCTTTGTTTCTCCCTTTAAATGGTTATATAATCTCATAATTGATTTTAAGTTGAGTTTTTTTTACATTTTTGGTTAAAACATATTATAATTGAATGTTTACCTTGAGAAACGTGATGCAAAATCCATTCATTGAGAAGAAAACTTCTTTTATAGTCACTTATGCCTTCAAAAGCTTTGTTTCTCCCTTTAAATGGTTATATAATCTCATAATTGATTTTAAGTTGAGTTTTTTTTACATTTTTGGTTAAAACAGATTATAATTGAATGTTTACCTCGAGAATCTTGAAGCGATAGCCATTCATTGAGAAGAAAACTTCTTTTATAGTCACTTATGCCTTCAAAAGCTTTGTTTCTCCCTTTAAATGGTTATATAATCTCATAACTGATTTTAAGTTGCGTTTTTTTTACATTTTTGGTTAAAACAGATTATAATTGAATGTTTACCTCGAGAATCTTGAAGCGAAAGCCATTCATTGAGAAGAAAACTTCTTTTATAGTCACTTATGCCTTCAAAAACTTTGTTTTCTCCCTTTAAATGGTTATATAATCTCATAATTGATTTTAAGTTGCGTTTTTTAAAATTTTTAGTTAAAACAGATTATAATTGAACGTTTACCTCGAGAAACGTGATGCAAAAACCATTCATTGAGAAGAAAACTTCTTTTCTAGTCACTTATGCCTTCAAAAGCTTTGTTTCTCGCTTTAAATGGTTATATAATCTCATAATTGATTTTAAGTTGAATTTTTTTACATTTTTGGTTAAAGCAGATTATAATTGAATGTTTACCTCGAGAAACATGATGCAAAAACCATTCATTGAGAAGAAAACTTCTTTTATAGTCACTTATGCCTTCAAAAGCTTTGTTTCTCCCTTTAAATGGTTATATAATCTCATAATTAATTTTAAGTTGTGTTTTTTTTACATTTTTGGTTAATACAGATTATAATTGAATGTTTACCTCGAGAAACGTGATGCAAAATCCATTCATTAAGAAGAAAACTTCTTTTATAGTCACTTATGCCTTCAAAAGCTTTGTTTCTCCCTTTAAATGGTTATATAATCTCATAATTGATTTTAAGTTGAATTGTTTTTACATTTTTTATTAAAATAGATTATAATTGAATGTTTACCTTGAGAAACGTGATGCAAAAACCATTCATTGAGAAGAAAACTTCTTTTATAGTAACTTATGCCTTCAAAAGCTTTGTTTCTCCCTTTAAATGGTTATATAATCTCATAATTGATTTTAAGTTGAGTTTTTTTTACATTTTTGGTTAAAACAGATTAGAATTCAATGTTTACCTCGAGAATCTTGAAGCGAAAGCCATTCATTGAGAAGAAAACTTGTTTTATAGTCACTTATGCCTTCAAAAGCTTTGTTTCTCCCTTTAAATGGTTATATAATCTCATAATTGATTTTAAGTTGAGTTTTTTTTACATTTTTGGTTAAAACAGATTATAATTGAATGTTTACCTCGAGAATCTTGAAGCGAAAGCCATTCATTGAGAAGAAAACTTCTTTTATAGTCACTTATGCCTTCAAAAACTTTGTTTCCTCCGTTTAAATGGTTATATAATCTCATAATTGATTTTAAGTTGTGTTTTTTTACATTTTTGGTTAAAGCAGATTATAATTGAATGTTTACCTCGAGAAACGTGATGCAAAAACCATTCATTGAGAAGAAAACTTCTTTTATAGTCACTTATGCCTTCAAAAGCTTTGTTTCTCCCTTTAAATGGTTATATAATCTCATAATTGATTTTAAGTTGCGTTTTTTTTACATTTTTGGTTAAAACAGAATATAATTGAATGTTTACCTCGAGAATCTTGAAGTGAAAGCCATTCATTGAGAAGAAAACTTCTTTTATAGTCACTTATGCCTTCAAAAACTTTGTTTTCTCCCTTTAAATGGTTATATAATCTCATAATTGATTTTAAGTTGCGTTTTTTTAAATTTTTAGTTAAAACAGATTATAATTGAACGTTTACCTCGAGAATCTTGAAGCGAAAGCCATTCATTGAGAAGAAAACTTCTTTTATAGTCACTTATGCCTTCAAAAAGTTTGTTTTCTCCCTTTAAATGGTTATATAATCTCATAATTGATTTTAAGTTACCTTTTTTTTACATTTTTGGTTACAACAGATTATAATTAAATGTTTACCTCGAGAATCTTGAAGCGAAAGCCATTCATTGAGAAGAAAACTTCTTTTATAGTCACTTATGCCTTCAAAAACTTTGTTTTCTCCCTTTAAATGGTTATATAATCTCATAATTGATTTTAAGTTGCGTTTTTTAAAATTTTTAGTTAAAACAGATTATAATTGAACGTTTACCTCGAGAAACGTGATGCAAAAACCATTCATTGAGAAGAAAACTTCTTTTCTAGTCACTTATGCCTTCAAAAGCTTTGTTTCTCGCTTTAAATGGTTATATAATCTCATAATTGATTTTAAGTTGAATTTTTTACATTTTTGGTTAAAGCAGTTTATAATTGAATGTTTACCTCGAGAAACATGATGCAAAAACCATTCATTGAGAAGAAAACTTCTTTTATAGTCACTTATGCCTTCAAAAGCTTTGTTTCTCCCTTTAAATGGTTATATAATCTCATAATTAATTTTAAGTTGTGTTTTTTTTACATTTTTGGTTAAAACAGATTATAATTGAATGTTTACCTCGAGAAACATGATGCAAAAACCATTCATTGAGAAGAAAACTTCTTTTATAGTCACTTATGCCTTCAAAAGCTTTGTTTCTCCCTTTAAATGGTTATATAATCTCATAATTGATTTTAAGTTGAATTGTTTTTACATTTTTTATTAAAATAGATTATAATTGAATGTTTACCTTGAGAAACGTGATGCAAAAACCATTCATTGAGAAGAAAACTTCTTTTATAGTCACTTATGCCTTCAAAAGCTTTGTTTCTCCCTTTAAATGGTTATATAATCTCATAATTGATTTTAAGTTGAGTTTTTTTTACATTTTTGGTTAAAACAGATTAGAATTGAATGTTTACCTCGAGAATCTTGAAGCGAAAGCCATTCATTGAGAAGAAAACTTCTTTTATAGTCACTTATGCCTTCAAAAGCTTTGTTTCTCCCTTTAAATGGTTATATAATCTCATAATTGATTTTAAGTTGAGTTTTTTTTACATTTTTGGTTAAAACAGATTATAATTGAATGTTTACCTCGAGAATCTTGAAGCGAAAGCCATTCATTGAGAAGAAAACTTCTTTTATAGTCACTTATGCCTTCAAAAGCTTTGTTTCCTCCGTTTAAATGGTTATATAATCTCATAATTGATTTTAAGTTGTGTTTTTTTACATTTTTAGTTAAAACAAATTATAATTGAATGTTTACCTCAAGAAACGTGATGCAAAAACCATTCATTGAGAAGAAAACTTCTTTTATAGTCACTTATGCCTTCAAAAGCTTTGTTTCTCCCTTTAAATGGTTATATAATCTCATAATTGATTTTAAGTTGAGTTTTTTTTACATTTTTGGTTAAAACAGATTAGAATTGAATGTTTACCTCGAGAATCTTGAAGCGAAAGCTATTCATTGAGAAGAAAACTTCTTTTATAGTCACTTGTGCCTTCAAAAGCTTTGTTGCTCCCTTTAAATGGTTATATAATCTCATAATTGATTTTAAGTTGAGTTTTTTTTTACATTTTTGGTTAAAACAGATTATAATTGAATGTTTACCTTGAGAATCTTGAAGCGAAAGCCATTCATTGAGAAGAAAACTTCTTATATAGTCACTTATGCCTTCAAAAGCTTTGTTTCCTCCCTTTAAATGGTTATATAATCTCATAATTGATTTTAAGTTGCGTTTTTTTACATTTTTAGTTAAAACAAATTATAATTGAATGTTTACCTCAAGAAACGTGATGCATAAACCATTCATTGAGAAGAAAACTTCTTTTATAGTCACTTATGCCTTCAAAAGCTTTGTTTCTCGCTTTAATTGGTTATATAATCTCATAATTGATTTTAGGTTGAATTTTTTTACATTTTTGGTTAAAGCAGATTATAATTGAATGTTTACCTCGAGAAACGTGATGCAAAAACCATTCATTGAGAAGAAAACTTCCTTTATAGTCACTTATGCCTTCAAAAACTTTGTTTTCTCCCTTTAAATGGTTATATAATCTCATAATTGATTTTAAGTTGCGTTTTTTTAAATTTTTAGTTAAAACAGATTATAATTGAATGTTTACCTCGAGAAACGTGATGCAAAAACCATTCATTAAGAAGAAAACTTCTTTTATAGTCACTTATGCCTTCAAAAGCTTTGTTTATCCCTTTAAATGGTTATATAATCTCATAATTGATTTTAAGTTGAGTTTTTTTTACATTTTTGATTAAAACAGATTATAATTGAATGTTTACCTCGAGAAACGTGATGCAAAATCCGTTCATTGAGAAGAAAACTTCTTTTATAGTCACTTATGCCTTCAAAAGCTTTGTTTCTCGCTTTAAATAGTTATATAATCTCATAATTGATTTTAAGTTGAATTTTTTTACATTTTTGGTTAAAGCAGATTATAATTGAATGTTTACCTCGAGAAACGTGATGCACAAACCATTCATTGAGAAGAAAACTTCTTTTATAGTCACTTATGCCTTCAAAAGCTTTGTTTCTCGCTTTAAATGGTTATATAATCTCATAATTGATTTTAAGTTGAATTTTTTTACATTTTTGGTTAAAGCAGATTATAATTGAATGTTTACCTCGAGAAACGTGATGCAAAAACCATTCATTGAGAAGAAAACTTCTTTTATAGTCACTTATGCCTTCAAAAGCTTTGTTTCTCCCTTTAAATGGTTATATAATCTCATAATTGATTTTAAGTTGAGTTTTTTTTACATTTTTGGTTAAAACAGATTATAATTGAATGTTTACCTCGAGAAACATGATGCAAAAACCATTCATTGAGAAGAAAACTTCTTTTATAGTCACTTATGCCTTCAAAAGCTTTGTTTCTCGCTTTAAATGGTTATATAATCTCATAATTGATTTTAAGTTGAATTTTTTTACATTTTTGGTTAAAGCAGATTATAATTGAATGTTTACCTTGAGAAACGTGATGCAAAAACCATTCATTGAGAAGAAAACTTCTTTTATAGTCACTTATGCCTTCAAAAGCTTTGTTTCTCCCTTTAAATGGTTATATAATCTCATAATTGATTTTAAGTTGAGTTTTTTTTACATTTTTGATTAAAACAGATTATAATTGAATGTTTACCTCGAGAAACGTGATGCAAAATCCGTTCATTGAGAAGAAAACTTCTTTTATAGTCACTTATGCCTTCAAAAGCTTTGTTTCTCGCTTTAAATGGTTATATAATCTCATAATTGATTTTAAGTTGAATTTTTTTACATTTTTGGTTAAAGCAGATTATAATTGAATGCTTACCTCGAGAAAAGTGATGCAAAAACCATTCATTGAGAAGAAAACTTCTTTTATAGTCACTTATGCCTTCAAAAGCTTTGTTTCTCCCTTTAAATGGTTATATAATCTCATAATTGATTTTAAGTTGAGTTTTTTTTACATTTTTGGTTAAAACAGATTATAATTGAATGTTTACCTCGAGAAACGTGATGCAAAAACCATTCATTGAGAAGAAAACTTCTTTTATAGTCACTTATGCCTTCAAAAACTTTGTTTTCTCCCTGTAAATGGTTATATAATCTCATAATTGATTTTAAGTTGCGTTTTTTTAAATTTTTAGTTAAAACAGATTATAATTGAATGTTTACCTCGAGAAACGTGATGCAAAAACCATTCATTGAGAAGAAAACTTCTTTTATAGTCACTTATGCCTTCAAAAGCTTTGTTTCTCGCTTTAAATGGTTATATAATCTCATAATTGATTTTAAGTTGAATTTTTTTACATTTTTGGTTAAAGCAGATTATAATTGAATGTTTACCTCGAGAAACGTGATGCAAAAACCATTCATTGAGAAGAAAACTTCTTTTATAGTCACTTATGCCTTCAAAAGCTTTGTTTCTCCCTTTAAATGGTTATATAATCTCATAATTGATTTTAAGTTGAGTTTTTCTTACATTTTTCATTAAAACAGATTATAATTGAATGTTTCCCTCGAGAAACGTGATGCAAAATCCGTTCATTGAGAAGAAAACTTCTTTTATAGTCACTTATGCCTTCAAAAGCTTTGTTTCTCGCTTTAAATGGTTATATAATCTCATAATTGATTTTAAGTTGAATTTTTTTACATTTTTGGTTAAAGCAGATTATAATTGAATGCTTACCTCGAGAAACGTGATGCAAAAACCATTCATTGAGAAGAAAACTTCTTTTATAGTCACTTATGCCTTCAAAAGCTTTGTTTCTCCCTTTAAATGGTTATATAATCTCATAATTGATTTTAAGTTGAGTTTTTTTTACATTTTTGGTTAAAACAGATTATAATTGAATGTTTACCTCGAGAAACGTGATGCAAAAACCATTCATTGAGAAGAAAACTTCTTTTATAGTCACTTATGCCTTCAAAAAGTTTGTTTTCTCCCTTTAAATGGTTATATAATCTCATAATTGATTTTAAGTTACGTTTTTTTTACATTTTTGGTTACAACAGATTATAATTAAATGTTTACCTCGAGAATCTTGAAGCGAAAGCCATTCATTGAGAAGAAAACTTCTTTTATAGTCACTTATGCCTTCAAAAACTTTGTTTTCTCCCTTTAAATGGTTATATAATCTCATAATTGATTTTAAGTTGCGTTTTTTAAAATTTTTAGTTAAAACAGATTATAATTGAACGTTTACCTCGAGAAACGTGATGCAAAAACCATTCATTGAGAAGAAAACTTCTTTTCTAGTCACTTATGCCTTCAAAAGCTTTGTTTCTCGCTTTAAATGGTTATATAATCTCATAATTGATTTTAAGTTGAATTTTTTTACATTTTTGGTTAAAGCAGATTATAATTGAATGTTTACCTCGAGAAACATGATGCAAAAACCATTCATTGAGAAGAAAACTTCTTTTATAGTCACTTATGCCTTCAAAAGCTTTGTTTCTCCCTTTAAATGGTTATATAATCTCATAATTAATTTTAAGTTGTGTTTTCTTTACATTTTTGGTTAAAACAGATTATAATTGAATGTTTACCTCGAGAAACGTGATGCAAAATCCATTCATTAAGAAGAAAACTTCTTTTATAGTCACTTATGCCTTCAAAAGCTTTGTTTCTCCCTTTAAATGGTTATATAATCTCATAATTGATTTTAAGTTGAATTGTTTTTACATTTTTTATTAAAATAGATTATAATTGAATGTTTACCTTGAGAAACATGATGAAAAAACCATTCATTGAGAAGAAAACTTCTTTTATAGTCACTTATGCCTTCAAAAGCTTTGTTTCTCCCTTTAAATGGTTATATAATCTCATAATTGATTTTAAGTTGAGTTTTTTTTACATTTTTGGTTAAAACAGATTATAATTGAATGTTTACCTCAAGAATCTTGAAGCGAAATCCATTCATTGAGAAGAAAACTTCTTTTATAGTCACTTATGCCTTCAAAAACTTTGTTTTCTCCTTGTAAATGGTTATATAATCTCATAATTGATTTTAAGTTGCGTTTTTTTAAATTTTTAGTTAAAACAGATTATAATTGAATGTTTACCTCGAGAAACGTGATGCAAAAACCATTCATTGAGAAGAAAACTTCTTTTATAGTCACTTATGCCTTCAAAAGCTTTGTTTCTCGCTTTAAATGGTTATATAATCTCATAATTGATTTTAAGTTGAATTTTTTTACATTTTTGGTTAAAGCAGATTATAATTCAATGTTTACCTCTAGAAACGTGATGCAAAAACCATTCATTGAGAAGAAAACTTCTTTTATAGTCACTTATGCCTTCAAAAGCTTTGTTTCTCCCTTTAAATGGTTATATAATCTCATAATTGATTTTAAGTTGAGTTTTTTTTACATTTTTGATTAAAACTGATTATAATTGAATGTTTACCTCGAGAAACGTGATGCAAAATCCGTTCATTGAGAAGAAAACTTCTTTTATAGTCACTTATGCCTTCAAAAGCTTTGTTTCTCGCTTTAAATGGTTATATAATCTCATAATTGATTTTAAGTTGAATTTTTTTACATTTTTGGTTAAAGCAGATTATAATTGAATGCTTACCTCGAGAAACGTGATGCAAAAACCATTCATTGAGAAGAAAACTTCTTTTATAGTCACTTATGCCTTCAAAAGCTTTGTTTCTCCCTTTAAATGGTTATATAATCTCATAATTGATTTTAAGTTGAGTTTTTTTTACATTTTTGGTTAAAACAGATTATAATTGAATGTTTACCTCGAGAAACGTGATGCAAAAACCATTCATTGAGAAGAAAACTTCTTTTATAGTCACTTATGCCTTCAAAAAGTTTGTTTTCTCCCTTTAAATGGTTATATAATCTCATAATTGATTTTAAGTTACGTTTTTTTTACATTTTTGGTTACAACAGATTATAATTAAATGTTTACCTCGAGAATCTTGAAGCGAAAGCCATTCATTGAGAAGAAAACTTCTTTTATAGTCACTTATGCCTTCAAAAACTTTGTTTTCTCCCTTTAAATGGTTATATAATCTCATAATTGATTTTAAGTTGCGTTTTTTAAAATTTTTAGTTAAAACAGATTATAATTGAACGTTTACCTCGAGAAACGTGATGCAAAAACCATTCATTGAGAAGAAAACTTCTTTTCTAGTCACTTATGCCTTCAAAAGCTTTCTTTCTCGCTTTAAATGGTTATATAATCTCATAATTGATTTTAAGTTGAATTTTTTTACATTTTTGGTTAAAGCAGATTATAATTGAATGTTTACCTCGAGAAACATGATGCAAAAACCATTCATTGAGAAGAAAACTTCTTTTATAGTCACTTATGCCTTCAAAAGCTTTGTTTCTCCCTTTAAATGGTTATATAATCTCATAATTAATTTTAAGTTGTGTTTTTTTTACATTTTTGGTTAAAACAGATTATAATTGAATGTTTACCTCGAGAAACGTGATGCAAAATCCATTCATTAAGAAGAAAACTTCTTTTATAGTCACTTATGCCTTCAAAAGCTTTGTTTCTCCCTTTAAATGGTTATATAATCTCATAATTGATTTTAAGTTGAATTGTTTTTACATTTTTTATTAAAATAGATTATAATTGAATGTTTACCTTGAGAAACGTGATGCAAAAACCATTCATTGAGAAGAAAACTTCTTTTATAGTCACTTATGCCTTCAAAAGCTTTGTTTCTCCCTTTAAATGGTTATATAATCTCATAATTGATTTTAAGTTGAGTTTTTTTACATTTTTGGTTAAAACAGATTATAATTGAATGTTTACCTCGAGAATCTTGAAGCGAAAGCCATTTGTTGAGAAGAAAACTTCTTTTATAGTCACTTATGCCTTCAAAAGCTTTGTTTCTCCCTTTAAATGGTTATATAATCTCATAATTGATTTTAAGTTGAGTTTTTTTTACATTTTTGGTTAAAACAGATTAGAATTGAATGTTTACCTCGAGAATCTTGAAGCGAAAGCTATTCATTGAGAAGAAAACTTCTTTTATAGTCACTTGTGCCTTCAAAAGCTTTGTTTCTCCCTTTAAATGGTTATATAATCTCATAATTGATTTTAAGTTGAGTTTTTTTTACATTTTTGGTTAAAACAGATTATAATTGAATGTTTACCTCGAGAATCTTGAAGCGAAAGCCATTTGTTGAGAAGAAAACTTCTTTTATAGTCACTTATGCCTTCAAAAGCTTTGTTTCTCCCTTTAAAAGGTTATATAATCTCATAATTGATTTTAAGTTGAGTTTTTTTTACATTTTTGGTTAAAACAGATTAGAATTGAATGTTTACCTCGAGAATCTTGAAGCGAAAGCTATTCATTTAGAAGAAAACTACTTTTATAGTCACTTGTGCCTTCAAAAGCTTTGTTTCTCCCTTTAAATGGTTATATAATCTCATAATTGATTTTAAGTTGAGTTTTTTTTACATTTTTGGTTAAAACAGATTAGAATTGAATGTTTACCTCGAGAATCTTGAAGCGAAAGCTATTCATTGAGAAGAAAACTTCTTTTATAGTCACTTGTGCCTTCAAAAGCTTTGTTTCTCCCTTTAAATGGTTATATAATCTCATAATTGATTTTAAGTTGAGTTTTTTTTACATTTTTGGTTAAAACAGATTATAATTGAATGTTTACCTCGAGAATCTTGAAGCGAAAGCCATTTGTTGAGAAGAAAACTTCTTTTATAGTCACTTATGCCTTCAAAAGCTTTGTTTCTCCCTTTAAAAGGTTATATAATCTCATAATTGATTTTAAGTTGAGTTTTTTTTACATTTTTGGTTAAAACAGATTAGAATTGAATGTTTACCTCGAGAATCTTGAAGCGAAAGCTATTCATTTAGAAGAAAACTTCTTTTATAGTCACTTGTGCCTTCAAAAGCTTTGTTTCTCCCTTTAAATGGTTATATAATCTCATAATTGATTTTAAGTTGAGTTTTTTTTTACATTTTTGGTTAAAACAGATTATAATTGAATGTTTACCTCGAGAATCTTGAAGCGAAAGCCATTCATTGAGAAGAAAACTTCTTTTATAGTCACTTATGCCTTCAAAAGCTTTGTTTCCTCCCTTTAAATGGTTATATAATCTCATAATTGATTTTAAGTTGCGTTTTTTTACATTTTTAGTTAAAACAAATTATAATTGAATGTTTACCTCAAGAAACGTGATGCATAAACCATTCATTGAGAAGAAAACTTCTTTTATAGTCACTTATGCCTTCAAAAGCTTTGTTTCTCGCTTTAAATGGTTATATAATCTCATAATTGATTTTAAGTTGAATTTTTTTACATTTTTGGTTAAAGCAGATTATAATTGAATGTTTACCTCGAGAAACGTGATGCAAAAACCATTCATTGAGAAGAAAACTTCTTTTATAGTCACTTATGCCTTCAAAAGCTTTGTTTCTCGCTTTAAATGGTTATATAATCTCATAATTGATTTTAAGTTGAATTTTTTTACATTTTTGGTTAAAGCAGATTATAATTGAATGTTTACCTCGAGAATCTTGAAGCGAAAGCCATTCATTAAGAAGAAAACTTCTTTTATAGTCACTTATGCCTTCAAAAGCTTTGTTTCTCCCTTTAAATGGTTATATAATCTCATAATTGATTTTAAGTTGAGTTTTTTTTACATTTTTGGTTAAAACAGATTATAATTGAATGTTTACCTCAAGAATCTTGAAGCGAAATCCATTCATTGAGAAGAAAACTTCTTTTATAGTCACTTATGCCTTCAAAAACTTTGTTTTCTCCCTTTAATTGGTTATATAATCTCATAATTGATTTTAAGTTGCGTTTTTTTAAATTTTTAGTTAAAACAGATTATAATTGAATGTTTACCTCGAGAAACATGATGCAAAAACCATTCATTGAGAAGAAAACTTCTTTTATAGTCACTTATGCCTTCAAAAGCTTTGTTTCTCCCTTTAAATGGTTATATAATCTCATAATTGATTTTAAGTTGAATTGTTTTTACATTTTTTATTAAAATAGATTATAATTGAATGTTTACCTTGAGAAACGTGATGCAAAAACCATTCATTGAGAAGAAAACTTCTTTTATAGTCACTTATGCCTTCAAAAGCTTTGTTTCTCCCTTTAAATGGTTATATAATCTCATAATTGATTTTAAGTTGAGTTTTTTTTACATTTTTGGTTAAAACAGATTAGAATTGAATGTTTACCTCGAGAATCTTGAAGCGAAAGCCATTCATTGAGAAGAAAACTTCTTTTATAGTCACTTATGCCTTCAAAAGCTTTGTTTCTCCCTTGAAATGGTTATATAATCTCATAATTGATTTTAAGTTGAGTTTTTTTTACATTTTTGGTTAAAACAGATTATAATTGAATGTTTACCTCGAGAATCTTGAAGCGAAAGCCATTCATTGAGAAGAAAACTTCTTTTATAGTCACTTATGCCTTCAAAAGCTTTGTTTCCTCCGTTTAAATGGTTATATAATCTCATAATTGATTTTAAGTTGTGTTTTTTTACATTTTTAGTTAAAACAAATTATAATTGAATGTTTACCTCAAGAAACGTGATGCAAAAACCATTCATTGAGAAGAAAACTTCTTTTATAGTCACTTATGCCTTCAAAAGCTTTGTTTCTCCCTTTAAATGGTTATATAATCTCATAATTGATTTTAAGTTGAGTTTTTTTTTACATGTTTGGTTAAAACAGATTATAATTGAATGTTTACCTCGAGAATCTTGAAGCGAAAGCCATTCATTGAGAAGAAAACTTCTTTTATAGTCACTTATGCCTTCAAAAGCTTTGTTTCCTCCCTTTAAATGGTTATATAATCTCATAATTGATTTTAAGTTGCGTTTTTTTACATTTTTAGTTAAAACAAATTATAATTGAATGTTTACCTCAAGAAACGTGATGCATAAACCATTCATTGAGAAGAAAACTTCTTTTATAGTCACTTATGCCTTCAAAAGCTTTGTTTCTCGCTTTAAATGGTTATATAATCTCATAATTGATTTTAAGTTGAATTTTTTTACATTTTTGGTTAAAGCAGATTATAATTGAATGTTTACCTCGAGAAACGTGATGCAAAAACCATTCATTGAGAAGAAAACTTCTTTTATAGTCACTTATGCCTTCAAAAGCTTTGTTTCTCGCTTTAAATGGTTATATAATCTCATAATTGATTTTAAGTTGAATTTTTTTACATTTTTGGTTAAAGCAGATTATAATTGAATGTTTACCTCGAGAATCTTGAAGCGAAAGCCATTCATTAAGAAGAAAACTTCTTTTATAGTCACTTATGCCTTCAAAAGCTTTGTTTCTCCCTTTAAATGGTTATATAATCTCATAATTGATTTTAAGTTGAGTTTTTTTTACATTTTTGGTTAAAACAGATTATAATTGAATGTTTACCTCAAGAATCTTGAAGCGAAATCCATTCATTGAGAAGAAAACTTCTTTTATAGTCACTTATGCCTTCAAAAACTTTGTTTTCTCCCTTTAAATGGTTATATAATCTCATAATTGATTTTAAGTTGCGTTTTTTTAAATTTTTAGTTAAAACAGATTATAATTGAATGTTTACCTCGAGAAACATGATGCAAAAACCATTCATTGAGAAGAAAACTTCTTTTATAGTCACTTATGCCTTCAAAAGCTTTGTTTCTCCCTTTAAATGGTTATATAATCTCATAATTGATTTTAAGTTGAATTGTTTTTACATTTTTTATTAAAATAGATTATAATTGAATGTTTACCTTGAGAAACGTGATGCAAAAACCATTCATTGAGAAGAAAACTTCTTTTATAGTCACTTATGCCTTCAAAAGCTTTGTTTCTCCCTTTAAATGGTTATATAATCTCATAATTGATTTTAAGTTGAGTTTTTTTTACATTTTTGGTTAAAACAGATTAGAATTGAATGTTTACCTCGAGAATCTTGAAGCGAAAGCCATTCATTGAGAAGAAAACTTCTTTTATAGTCACTTATGCCTTCAAAAGCTTTGTTTCTCCCTTTAAATGGTTATATAATCTCATAATTGATTTTAAGTTGAGTTTTTTTTACATTTTTGGTTAAAACAGATTATAATTGAATGTTTACCTCGAGAATCTTGAAGCGAAAGCCATTCATTGAGAAGAAAACTTCTTTTATAGTCACTTATGCCTTCAAAAGCTTTGTTTCCTCCGTTTAAATGGTTATATAATCTCATAATTGATTTTAAGTTGTGTTTTTTTACATTTTTAGTTAAAACAAATTATAATTGAATGTTTACCTCAAGAAACGTGATGCAAAAACCATTCATTGAGAAGAAAACTTCTTTTATAGTCACTTATGCCTTCAAAAGCTTTGTTTCTCCCTTTAAATGGTTATATAATCTCATAATTGATTTTAAGTTGAGTTTTTTTTACATTTTTGGTTAAAACAGATTAGAATTGAATGTTTACCTCGAGAATCTTGAAGCGAAAGCTATTCATTGAGAAGAAAACTTCTTTTATAGTCACTTGTGCCTTCAAAAGCTTTGTTTCTCCCTTTAAATGGTTATATAATCTCATAATTGATTTTAAGTTGAGTTTTTTTTTACATTTTTGGTTAAAACAGATTATAATTGAATGTTTACCTTGAGAATCTTGAAGCGAAAGCCATTCATTGAGAAGAAAACTTCTTTTATAGTCACTTATGCCTTCAAAAGCTTTGTTTCCTCCCTTTAAATGGTTATATAATCTCATAATTGATTTTAAGTTGCGTTTTTTTACATTTTTAGTTAAAACAAATTATAATTGAATGTTTACCTCAAGAAACGTGATGCATAAACCATTCATTGAGAAGAAAACTTCTTTTATAGTCACTTATGCCTTCAAAAGCTTTGTTTCTCGCTTTAAATGGTTATATAATCTCATAATTGATTTTAGGTTGAATTTTTTTACATTTTTGGTTAAAGCAGATTATAATTGAATGTTTACCTCGAGAAACGTGATGCAAAAACCATTCATTGAGAAGAAAACTTCCTTTATAGTCACTTATGCCTTCAAAAACTTTGTTTTCTCCCTTTAAATGGTTATATAATCTCATAATTGATTTTAAGTTGCGTTTTTTTAAATTTTTAGTTAAAACAGATTATAATTGAATGTTTACCTCGAGAAACGTGATGCAAAAACCATTCATTAAGAAGAAAACTTCTTTTATAGTCACTTATGCCTTCAAAAGCTTTGTTTATCCCTTTAAATGGTTATATAATCTCATAATTGATTTTAAGTTGAGTTTTTTTTACATTTTTGATTAAAACAGATTATAATTGAATGTTTACCTCGAGAAACGTGATGCAAAATCCGTTCATTGAGAAGAAAACTTCTTTTATAGTCACTTATGCCTTCAAAAGCTTTGTTTCTCGCTTTAAATAGTTATATAATCTCATAATTGATTTTAAGTTGAATTTTTTTACATTTTTGGTTAAAGCAGATTATAATTGAATGTTTACCTCGAGAAACGTGATGCACAAACCATTCATTGAGAAGAAAACTTCTTTTATAGTCACTTATGCCTTCAAAAGCTTTGTTTCTCGCTTTAAATGGTTATATAATCTCATAATTGATTTTAAGTTGAATTTTTTTACATTTTTGGTTAAAGCAGATTATAATTGAATGTTTACCTCGAGAAACGTGATGCAAAAACCATTCATTGAGAAGAAAACTTCTTTTATAGTCACTTATGCCTTCAAAAGCTTTGTTTCTCCCTTTAAATGGTTATATAATCTCATAATTGATTTTAAGTTGAGTTTTTTTTACATTTTTGGTTAAAACAGATTATAATTGAATGTTTACCTCGAGAAACATGATGCAAAAACCATTCATTGAGAAGAAAACTTCTTTTATAGTCACTTATGCCTTCAAAAGCTTTGTTTCTCGCTTTAAATGGTTATATAATCTCATAATTGATTTTAAGTTGAATTTTTTTACATTTTTGGTTAAAGCAGATTATAATTGAATGTTTACCTTGAGAAACGTGATGCAAAAACCATTCATTGAGAAGAAAACTTCTTTTATAGTCACTTATGCCTTCAAAAGCTTTGTTTCTCCCTTTAAATGGTTATATAATCTCATAATTGATTTTAAGTTGAGTTTTTTTTACATTTTTGATTAAAACAGATTATAATTGAATGTTTACCTCGAGAAACGTTATGCAAAATCCGTTCATTGAGAAGAAAACTTCTTTTATAGTCACTTATGCCTTCAAAAGCTTTGTTTCTCGCTTTAAATGGTTATATAATCTCATAATTGATTTTAAGTTGAATTTTTTTACATTTTTGGTTAAAGCAGATTATAATTGAATGCTTACCTCGAGAAACGTGATGCAAAAACCATTCATTGAGAAGAAAACTTCTTTTATAGTCACTTATGCCTTCAAAAGCTTTGTTTCTCCCTTTAAATGGTTATATAATCTCATAATTGATTTTAAGTTGAGTTTTTTTTACATTTTTGGTTAAAACAGATTATAATTGAATGTTTACCTCGAGAAACGTGATGCAAAAACCATTCATTGAGAAGAAAACTTCTTTTATAGTCACTTATGCCTTCAAAAACTTTGTTTTCTCCCTGTAAATGGTTATATAATCTCATAATTGATTTTAAGTTGCGTTTTTTTAAATTTTTAGTTAAAACAGATTATAATTGAATGTTTACCTCGAGAAACGTGATGCAAAAACCATTCATTGAGAAGAAAACTTCTTTTATAGTCACTTATGCCTTCAAAAGCTTTGTTTCTCGCTTTAAATGGTTATATAATCTCATAATTGATTTTAAGTTGAATTTTTTTACATTTTTGGTTAAAGCAGATTATAATTGAATGTTTACCTCGAGAAACGTGATGCAAAAACCATTCATTGAGAAGAAAACTTCTTTTATAGTCACTTATGCCTTCAAAAGCTTTGTTTCTCCCTTTAAATGGTTATATAATCTCATAATTGATTTTAAGTTGAGTTTTTTTTACATTTTTCATTAAAACAGATTATAATTGAATGTTTCCCTCGAGAAACGTGATGCAAAATCCGTTCATTGAGAAGAAAACTTCTTTTATAGTCACTTATGCCTTCAAAAGCTTTGTTTCTCGCTTTAAATGGTTATATAATCTCATAATTGATTTTAAGTTGAATTCTTTTACATTTTTGGTTAAAGCAGATTATAATTGAATGCTTACCTCGAGAAACGTGATGCAAAAACCATTCATTGAGAAGAAAACTTCTTTTATAGTCACTTATGCCTTCAAAAGCTTTGTTTCTCCCTTTAAATGGTTATATAATCTCATAATTGATTTTAAGTTGAGTTTTTTTTACATTTTTGGTTAAAACAGATTATAATTGAATGTTTACCTCGAGAAACGTGATGCAAAAACCATTCATTGAGAAGAAAACTTCTTTTATAGTCACTTATGCCTTCAAAAAGTTTGTTTTCTCCCTTTAAATGGTTATATAATCTCATAATTGATTTTAAGTTACGTTTTTTTTACATTTTTGGTTACAACAGATTATAATTAAATGTTTACCTCGAGAATCTTGAAGCGAAAGCCATTCATTGAGAAGAAAACTTCTTTTATAGTCACTTATGCCTTCAAAAACTTTGTTTTCTCCCTTTAAATGGTTATATAATCTCATAATTGATTTTAAGTTGCGTTTTTTAAAATTTTTAGTTAAAACAGATTATAATTGAACGTTTACCTCGAGAAACGTGATGCAAAAACCATTCATTGAGAAGAAAACTTCTTTTCTAGTCACTTATGCCTTCAAAAGCTTTGTTTCTCGCTTTAAATGGTTATATAATCTCATAATTGATTTTAAGTTGAATTTTTTTACATTTTTGGTTAAAGCAGATTATAATTGAATGTTTACCTCGAGAAACATGATGCAAAAACCATTCATTGAGAAGAAAACTTCTTTTATAGTCACTTATGCCTTCAAAAGCTTTGTTTCTCCCTTTAAATGGTTATATAATCTCATAATTAATTTTAAGTTGTGTTTTTTTTACATTTTTGGTTAAAACAGATTATAATTGAATGTTTACCTCGAGAAACGTGATGCAAAATCCATTCATTAAGAAGAAAACTTCTTTTATAGTCACTTATGCCTTCAAAAGCTTTGTTTCTCCCTTTAAATGGTTATATAATCTCATAATTGATTTTAAGTTGAATTGTTTTTACATTTTTTATTAAAATAGATTATAATTGAATGTTTACCTTGAGAAACATGATGAAAAAACCATTCATTGAGAAGAAAACTTCTTTTATAGTCACTTATGCCTTCAAAAGCTTTGTTTCTCCCTTTAAATGGTTATATAATCTCATAATTGATTTTAAGTTGAGTTTTTTTTACATTTTTGGTTAAAACAGATTATAATTGAATGTTTACCTCAAGAATCTTGAAGCGAAATCCATTCATTGAGAAGAAAACTTCTTTTATAGTCACTTATGCCTTCAAAAACTTTGTTTTCTCCCTGTAAATGGTTATATAATCTCATAATTGATTTTAAGTTGCGTTTTTTTAAATTTTTAGTTAAAACAGATTATACTTGAATGTTTACCTCGAGAAACGTGATGCAAAAACCATTCATTCAGAAGAAAACTTCTTTTATAGTCACTTATGCCTTCAAAAGTTTTGTTTCTCGCTTTAAATGGTTATATAATCTCATAATTGATTTTAAGTTGAATTTTTTTACATTTTTGGTTAAAGCAGATTATAATTCAATGTTTACCTCTAGAAACGTGATGCAAAAACCATTCATTGAGAAGAAAACTTCTTTTATAGTCACTTATGCCTTCAAAAGCTTTGTTTCTCCCTTAAAATGGTTATATAATCTCATAATTGATTTTAAGTTGAGTTTTTTTTACATTTTTGATTAAAACAGATTATAATTGAATGTTTACCTCGAGAAACGTGATGCAAAATCCGTTCATTGAGAAGAAAACTTCTTTTATAGTCACTTATGCCTTCAAAAGCTTTGTTTCTCGCTTTAAATGGTTATATAATCTCATAATTGATTTTAAGTTGAATTTTTTTACATTTTTGGTTAAAGCAGATTATAATTGAATGCTTACCTCGAGAAACGTGATGCAAAAACCATTCATTGAGAAGAAAACTTCTTTTATAGTCACTTATGCCTTCAAAAGCTTTGTTTCTCCCTTTAAATGGTTATATAATCTCATAATTGATTTTAAGTTGAGTTTTTTTTACATTTTTGGTTAAAACAGATTATAATTGAATGTTTACCTCGAGAAACGTGATGCAAAAACCATTCATTGAGAAGAAAACTTCTTTTATCGTCACTTATGCCTTCAAAAAGTTTGTTTTCTCCCTTTAAATGGTTATATAATCTCATAATTGATTTTAAGTTACGTTTTTTTTACATTTTTGGTTACAACAGATTATAATTAAATGTTTACCTCGAGAATCTTGAAGCGAAAGCCATTCATTGAGAAGAAAACTTCTTTTATAGTCACTTATGCCTTCAAAAACTTTGTTTTCTCCCTTTAAATGGTTATATAATCTCATAATTGATTTTAAGTTGCGTTTTTTAAAATTTTTAGTTAAAACAGATTATAATTGAACGTTTACCTCGAGAAACGTGATGCAAAAACCATTCATTGAGAAGAAAACTTCTTTTCTAGTCACTTATGCCTTCAAAAGCTTTCTTTCTCGCTTTAAATGGTTATATAATCTCATAATTGATTTTAAGTTGAATTTTTTTACATTTTTGGTTAAAGCAGATTATAATTGAATGTTTACCTCGAGAAACATGATGCAAAAACCATTCATTGAGAAGAAAACTTCTTTTATAGTCACTTATGCCTTCAAAAGCTTTGTTTCTCCCTTTAAATGGTTATATAATCTCATAATTAATTTTAAGTTGTGTTTTTTTTACATTTTTGGTTAAAACAGATTATAATTGAATGTTTACCTCGAGAAACGTGATGCAAAATCCATTCATTAAGAAGAAAACTTCTTTTATAGTCACTTATGCCTTCAAAAGCTTTGTTTCTCCCTTTAAATGGTTATATAATCTCATAATTGATTTTAAGTTGAATTGTTTTTACATTTTTTATTAAAATAGATTATAATTGAATGTTTACCTTGAGAAACGTGATGCAAAAACCATTCATTGAGAAGAAAACTTCTTTTATAGTCACTTATGCCTTCAAAAGCTTTGTTTCTCCCTTTAAATGGTTATATAATCTCATAATTGATTTTAAGTTGAGTTTTTTTTACATTTTTGGTTAAAACAGATTAGAATTGAATGTTTACCTCGAGAATCTTGAAGCGAAAGCCATTCATTGAGAAGAAAACTTCTTTTATAGTCACTTATGCCTTCAAAAGCTTTGTTTCTCCCTTTAAATGGTTATATAATCTCATAATTGATTTTAAGTTGAGTTTTTTTTACATTTTTGGTTAAAACAGATTATAATTGAATGTTTACCTCGAGAATCTTGAAGCGAAAGCCATTTGTTGAGAAGAAAACTTCTTTTATAGTCACTTATGCCTTCAAAAGCTTTGTTTCTCCCTTTAAATGGTTATATAATCTCATAATTGATTTTAAGTTGAGTTTTTTTTACATTTTTGGTTAAAACAGATTAGAATTGAATGTTTACCTCGAGAATCTTGAAGCGAAAGCTATTCATTGAGAAGAAAACTTCTTTTATAGTCACTTGTGCCTTCAAAAGCTTTGTTTCTCCCTTTAAATGGTTATATAATCTCATAATTGATTTTAAGTTGAGTTTTTTTTACATTTTTGGTTAAAACAGATTATAATTGAATGTTTACCTCGAGAATCTTGAAGCGAAAGCCATTTGTTGAGAAGAAAACTTCTTTTATAGTCACTTATGCCTTCAAAAGCTTTGTTTCTCCCTTTAAAAGGTTATATAATCTCATAATTGATTTTAAGTTGAGTTTTTTTTATATTTTTGGTTAAAACAGATTAGAATTGAATGTTTACCTCGAGAATCTTGAAGCGAAAGCTATTCATTTAGAAGAAAACTACTTTTATAGTCACTTGTGCCTTCAAAAGCTTTGTTTCTCCCTTTAAATGGTTATATAATCTCATAATTGATTTTAAGTTGAGTTTTTTTTACATTTTTGGTTAAAACAGATTAGAATTGAATGTTTACCTCGAGAATCTTGAAGCGAAAGCTATTCATTGAGAAGAAAACTTCTTTTATAGTCACTTGTGCCTTCAAAAGCTTTGTTTCTCCCTTTAAATGGTTATATAATCTCATAATTGATTTTAAGTTGAGTTTTTTTTACATTTTTGGTTAAAACAGATTATAATTGAATGTTTACCTCGAGAATCTTGAAGCGAAAGCCATTTGTTGAGAAGAAAACTTCTTTTATAGTCACTTATGCCTTCAAAAGCTTTGTTTCTCCCTTTAAAAGGTTATATAATCTCATAATTGATTTTAAGTTGAGTTTTTTTTACATTTTTGGTTAAAACAGATTAGAATTGAATGTTTACCTCGAGAATCTTGAAGCGAAAGCTATTCATTTAGAAGAAAACTTCTTTTATAGTCACTTGTGCCTTCAAAAGCTTTGTTTCTCCCTTTAAATGGTTATATAATCTCATAATTGATTTTAAGTTGAGTTTTTTTTTACATTTTTGGTTAAAACAGATTATAATTGAATGTTTACCTCGAGAATCTTGAAGCGAAAGCCATTCATTGAGAAGAAAACTTCTTTTATAGTCACTTATGCCTTCAAAAGCTTTGTTTCCTCCCTTTAAATGGTTATATAATCTCATAATTGATTTTAAGTTGCGTTTTTTTACATTTTTAGTTAAAACAAATTATAATTGAATGTTTACCTCAAGAAACGTGATGCATAAACCATTCATTGAGAAGAAAACTTCTTTTATAGTCACTTATGCCTTCAAAAGCTTTGTTTCTCGCTTTAAATGGTTATATAATCTCATAATTGATTTTAAGTTGAATTTTTTTACATTTTTGGTTAAAACAGATTATAATTGAATGTTTACCTCGAGAATCTTGAAGCGAAAGCCATTTGTTGAGAAGAAAACTTCTTTTATAGTCACTTATGCCTTCAAAAGCTTTGTTTCTCCCTTTAAAAGGTTATATAATCTCATAATTGATTTTAAGTTGAGTTTTTTTTACATTTTTGGTTAAAACAGATTAGAATTGAATGTTTACCTCGAGAATCTTGAAGCGAAAGCTATTCATTTAGAAGAAAACTTCTTTTATAGTCACTTGTGCCTTCAAAAGCTTTGTTTCTCCCTTTAAATGGTTATATAATCTCATAATTGATTTTAAGTTGAGTTTTTTTTTACATTTTTGGTTAAAACAGATTATAATTGAATGTTTACCTCGAGAATCTTGAAGCGAAAGCCATTCATTGAGAAGAAAACTTCTTTTATAGTCACTTATGCCTTCAAAAGCTTTGTTTCCTCCCTTTAAATGGTTATATAATCTCATAATTGATTTTAAGTTGCGTTTTTTTACATTTTTAGTTAAAACAAATTATAATTGAATGTTTACCTCAAGAAACGTGATGCATAAACCATTCATTGAGAAGAAAACTTCTTTTATAGTCACTTATGCCTTCAAAAGCTTTGTTTCTCGCTTTAAATGGTTATATAATCTCATAATTGATTTTAAGTTGAATTTTTTTACATTTTTGGTTAAAGCAGATTATAATTGAATGTTTACCTCGAGAAACGTGATGCAAAAACCATTCATTGAGAAGAAAACTTCTTTTATAGTCACTTATGCCTTCAAAAGCTTTGTTTCTCGCTTTAAATGGTTATATAATCTCATAATTGATTTTAAGTTGAATTTTTTTACATTTTTGGTTAAAGCAGATTATAATTGAATGTTTACCTCGAGAAACGTGATGCAAAAACCATTCATTGAGAAGAAAACTTCTTTTATAGTCACTTATGCCTTCAAAAACTTTGTTTTCTCCCTTTAAATGGTTATATAATCTCATAATTGATTTTAAGTTGCGTTTTTTAAAATTTTTAGTTAAAACAGATTATAATTGAACGTTTACCTCGAGAAACGTGATGCAAAAACCATTCATTGAGAAGAAAACTTCTTTTATAGTCACTTATGCCTTCAAAAGCTTTGTTTCTCGCTTTAAATGGTTATATAATCTCATAATTGATTTTAAGTTGAATTTTTTTACATTTTTGGTTAAAGCAGATTATAATTGAATGTTTACCTCGAGAAACGTGATGCAAAAACCATTCATTGAGAAGAAAACTTCTTTTATAGTCACTTATGCCTTCAAAAACTTTGTTTTCTCCCTTTAAATGGTTATATAATCTCATAATTGATTTTAAGTTGCGTTTTTTTAAATTTTTAGTTAAAACAGATTATAATTGAATGTTTACCTCGAGAAACGTGATGCAAAAACCATTCATTAAGAAGAAAACTTCTTTTATAGTCACTTATGCCTTCAAAAGCTTTGTTTATCCCTTTAAATGGTTATATAATCTCATAATTGATTTTAAGTTGAGTTTTTTTTACATTTTTGGTTAAAACAGATTATAATTGAATGTTTACCTTGAGAAACGTGATGGAAAAACCATTCATTGAGAAGAAAACTTCTTTTATAGTCACTTATGCCTTCAAAAGCTTTGTTTCTCGCTTTAAATGGTTATATAATCTCATAATTGATTTTAAGTTGAATTTTTTTACATTTTTGGTTAAAGCAGATTATAATTGAATGTTTACCTCGAGAAACGTGATGCAAAAACCATTCATTGAGAAGAAAACTTCTTTTATAGTCACTTATGCCTTCAAAAGCTTTGTTTCTCGCTTTAAATGGTTATATAATCTCATAATTGATTTTAAGTTGAGTTTTTTTTACATTTTTGATTAAAACAGATTATAATTGAATGTTTACCTCAAGAAACGTGATGCAAAATCCATTCATTGAGAAGAAAACTTCTTTTATAGTCACTTATGCCTTCAAAAGCTTTGTTTCTCGCTTTAAATGGTTATATAATCTCATAATTGATTTTAAGTTGAATTTTTTTACATTTTTGGTTAAAGCAGATTATAATTGAATGTTTACCTCGAGAAACGTGATGCAAAAACCATTCATTGAGAAGAAAACTTCTTTTATAGTCACTTATGCCTTCAAAAGCTTTGTTTCTCCCTTTAAATGGTTATATAATCTCATAATTGATTTTAAGTTGCGTTTTTTTTACATTTTTGGTTAAAACAGATTATAATTGAATGTTTACCTCGAGAATCTTGAAGCGAAAGCCATTCATTGAGAGGAGAACTTCTTTTATAGTCACTTATGCCTTCAAAAGCTTTGTTTCTCCCTTTAAATGGTTATATAATCTCATAATTGATTTTAAGTTGAGTTTTTTTTACATTTTTGGTTAAAACAGATTATAATTGAATGTTTACCTCAAGAATCTTGAAGCGAAATCCATTCATTGAGAAGAAAACTTCTTTTATAGTCACTTATGCCTTCAAAAACTTTGTTTTCTCCCTTTAAATGGTTATATAATCTCATAATTGATTTTAAGTTGCGTTTTTTTAAATTTTTAGTTAAAACAGATTATAATTGAATGTTTACCTCGAGAAACGTGATGCAAAAACCATTCATTAAGAAGAAAACTTCTTTTATAGTCACTTATGCCTTCAAAAGCTTTGTTTATCCCTTTAAATGGTTATATAATCTCATAATTGATTTTAAGTTGAGTTTTTTTTACATTTTTGGTTAAAACAGATTATAATTGAATGTTTACCTCGAGAAACGTGATGCAAAAACCATTCATTGAGAAGAAAACTTCTTTTATAGTCACTTATGCCTTCAAAAGCTTTGTTTCTCGCTTTAAATGGTTATATAATCTCATAATTGATTTTAAGTTGAATTTTTTTACATTTTTGGTTAAAGCAGATTATAATTGAATGTTTACCTCGAGAAACGTGATGCAAAAACCATTCATTGAGAAGAAAACTTCTTTTATAGTCACTTATGCCTTCAAAAACTTTGTTTTCTCCCTTTAAATGGTTATATAATCTCATAATTGATTTTAAGTTGCGTTTTTTTAAATTTTTAGTTAAAACAGATTATAATTGAATGTTTACCTCGAGAAACGTGATGCAAAAACCATTCATTAAGAAGAAAACTTCTTTTATAGTCACTTATGCCTTCAAAAGCTTTGTTTATCCCTTTAAATGGTTATATAATCTCATAATTGATTTTAAGTTGAGTTTTTTTTACATTTTTGGTTAAAACAGATTATAATTGAATGTTTACCTGGAGAAACGTGATGGAAAAACCATTCATTGAGAAGAAAACTTCTTTTATAGTCACTTATGCCTTCAAAAGCTTTGTTTCTCGCTTTAAATGGTTATATAATCTCATAATTGATTTTAAGTTGAATTTTTTTACATTTTTGGTTAAAGCAGATTATAATTGAATGTTTACCTCGAGAAACGTGATGCAAAAACCATTCATTGAGAAGAAAACTTCTTTTATAGTCACTTATGCCTTCAAAAGCTTTGTTTCTCGCTTTAAATGGTTATATAATCTCATAATTGATTTTAAGTTGAATTTTTTTACATTTTTGGTTAAAGCAGATTATAATTGAATGTTTACCTCGAGAAACGTGATGCAAAAACCATTCATTGAGAAGAAAACTTCTTTTATAGTCACTTATGCCTTCAAAAGCTTTGTTTCTCCCTTTAAATGGTTATATAATCTCATAATTGATTTTAAGTTGAGTTTTTTTTACATTTTTGATTAAAACAGATTATAATTGAATGTTTACCTCGAGAAACGTGATGGAAAAACCATTCATTGAGAAGAAAACTTCTTTTATAGTCACTTATGCCTTCAAAAGCTTTGTTTCTCGCTTTAAATGGTTATATAATCTCATAATTGATTTTAAGTTGAATTTTTTTACATTTTTGGTTAAAGCAGATTATAATTGAATGTTTACCTCGAGAAACGTGATGCAAAAACCATTCATTGAGAAGAAAACTTCTTTTATAGTCACTTATGCCTTCAAAAGCTTTGTTTCTCGCTTTAAATGGTTATATAATCTCATAATTGATTTTAAGTTGAGTTTTTTTTACATTTTTGATTAAAACAGATTATAATTGAATGTTTACCTCAAGAAACGTGATGCAAAATCCATTCATTGAGAAGAAAACTTCTTTTATAGTCACTTATGCCTTCCAAAGATTTGTTTCTCGCTTTAAATGGTTATATAATCTCATAATTGATTTTAAGTGGAATTTTTTTACATTTTTGGTTAAAGCAGATTATAATTGAATGTTTACCTCGAGAAACGTGATGCAAAAACCATTCATTGAGAAGAAAACTTCTTTTATAGTCACTTATGCCTTCAAAAGCTTTGTTTCTCCCTTTAAATGGTTATATAATCTCATAATTGATTTTAAGTTGAGTTTTTTTTACATTTTTGGTTAAAACAGATTATAATTGAATGTTTACCTTGAGAAACGTGATGCAAAAACCATTCATTGAGAAGAAAACTTCTTTTATAGTCACTTATGCCTTCAAAAGCTTTGTTTCTCGCTTTAAATGGTTATATAATCTCATAATTGATTTTAAGTTGAAATTTTTTACATTTTTGGTTAAAGCAGATTATAATTGAATGTTTACCTTGAGAAACGTGATGCAAAAACCATTCATTTAGAAGAAAACTTCTTTTATAGTCACTTATGCCTTCAAAAGCTTTGTTTCTCGCTTTAAATGGTTATATAATCTCATAATTGATTTTAAGTTGAGTTTTTTTTACATTTTTGGTTAAAACAGATTATAATTGAATGTTTACCTCAAGAATCTTGAAGCGAAATCCATTCATTGAGAAGAAAACTTCTTTTATAGTCACTTATGCCTTCAAAAACTTTGTTTTCTCCCTTTAAATGGTTATATAATCTCATAATTGATTTTAAGTTGCGTTTTTTTAAATTTTTAGTTAAAACAGATTATAATTGAATGTTTACCTCGAGAAACGTGATGCAAAAACCATTCATTAAGAAGAAAACTTCTTTTATAGTCACTTATGCCTTCAAAAGCTTTGTTTATTCCTTTAAATGGTTATATAATCTCATAATTGATTTTAAGTTGAGTTTTTTTTACATTTTTGGTTAAAACAGATTATAATTGAATGTTTACCTGGAGAAACGTGATGGAAAAACCATTCATTGAGAAGAAAACTTCTTTTATAGTCACTTATGCCTTCAAAAGCTTTGTTTCTCGCTTTAAATGGTTATATAATCTCATAATTGATTTTAAGTTGAATTTTTTTACATTTTTGGTTAAAGCAGATTATAATTGAATGTTTACCTCGAGAAACGTGATGCAAAAACCATTCATTGAGAAGAAAACTTCTTTTATAGTCACTTATGCCTTCAAAAGCTTTGTTTCTCCCTTTAAATGGTTATATAATCTCATAATTGATTTTAAGTTGAGTTTTTTTTACATTTTTGATTAAAACAGATTATAATTGAATGTTTACCTCAAGAAACGTGATGCAAAATCCATTCATTGAGAAGAAAACTTCTTTTATAGTCACTTATGCCTTCAAAAGCTTTGTTTCTCGCTTTAAATGGTTATATAATCTCATAATTGATTTTAAGTGGAATTTTTTTACATTTTTGGTTCAAGCAGATTATAATTGAATGTTTACCTCGAGAAACGTGATGCAAAAACCATTCATTGAGAAGAAAACTTCTTTTATAGTCACTTATGCCTTCAAAAGCTTTGTTTCTCCCTTTAAATGGTTATATAATCTCATAATTGATTTTAAGTTGAGTTTTTTTTACATTTTTGGTTAAAACAGATTATAATTGAATGTTTACCTTGAGAAACGTGATGCAAAAACCATTCATTGAGAAGAAAACTTCTTTTATAGTCACTTATGCCTTCAAAAGCTTTGTTTCTCGCTTTAAATGGTTATATAATCTCATAATTGATTTTAAGTTGAAATTTTTTACATTTTTGGTTAAAGCAGATTATAATTGAATGTTTACCTTGAGAAACGTGATGCAAAAACCATTCATTTAGAAGAAAACTTCTTTTATAGTCACTTATGCCTTCAAAAGCTTTGTTTCTCGCTTTAAATGGTTATATAATCTCATAATTGATTTTAAGTTGAGTTTTTTTTACATTTTTGGTTAAAACAGATTATAATTGAATGTTTACCTCAAGAATCTTGAAGCGAAATCCATTCATTGAGAAGAAAACTTCTTTTATAGTCACTTATGCCTTCAAAAACTTTGTTTTCTCCCTTTAAATGGTTATATAATCTCATAATTGATTTTAAGTTGCGTTTTTTTAAATTTTTAGTTAAAACAGATTATAATTGAATGTTTACCTCGAGAAACGTGATGCAAAAACCATTCATTAAGAAGAAAACTTCTTTTATAGTCACTTATGCCTTCAAAAGCTTTGTTTATCCCTTTAAATGGTTATATAATCTCATAATTGATTTTAAGTTGAGTTTTTTTTACATTTTTGGTTAAAACAGATTATAATTGAATGTTTACCTCGAGAAACGTGATGCAAAAACCATTCATTGAGAAGACAACTTCTTTTATAGTCACTTATGCCTTCAAAAGCTTTGTTTCTCGCTTTAAATGGTTATATAATCTCATAATTGATTTTAAGTTGAATTTTTTTACATTTTTGGTTAAAGCAGATTATAATTGAATGTTTACCTCGAGAAACGTGATGCAAAAACCATTCATTGAGAAGAAAACTTCTTTTATAGTCACTTATGCCTTCAAAAACTTTGTTTTCTCCCTTTAAATGGTTATATAATCTCATAATTGATTTTAAGTTGCGTTTTTTTAAATTTTTAGTTAAAACAGATTATAATTGAATGTTTACCTCGAGAAACGTGATGCAAAAACCATTCATTAAGAAGAAAACTTCTTTTATAGTCACTTATGCCTTCAAAAGCTTTGTTTATCCCTTTAAATGGTTATATAATCTCATAATTGATTTTAAGTTGAGTTTTTTTTACATTTTTGGTTAAAACAGATTATAATTGAATGTTTACCTCGAGAAACGTGATGCAAAAACCATTCATTGAGAAGAAAACTTCTTTTATAGTCACTTATGCCTTCAAAAGCTTTGTTTCTCGCTTTAAATGGTTATATAATCTCATAATTGATTTTAAGTTGAATTTTTTTACATTTTTGGTTAAAGCAGATTATAATTGAATGTTTACCTTGAGAAACGTGATGCAAAAACCATTCATTGAGAAGAAAACTTCTTTTATAGTCACTTATGCCTTCAAAAGCTTTGTTTCTCCCTTTAAATGGTTATATAATCTCATAATTGATTTTAAGTTGAGTTTTTTTTACATTTTTGATTAAAACAGATTATAATTGAATGTTTACCTCAAGAAACGTGATGCAAAATCCATTCATTGAGAAGAAAACTTCTTTTATAGTCACTTATGCCTTCAAAAGCTTTGTTTCTCGCTTTAAATGGTTATATAATCTCATAATTGATTTTAAGTTGAATTTTTTTACATTTTTGGTTAAAGCAGATTATAATTGAATGTTTACCTCGAGAAACGTGATGCAAAAACCATTCATTGAGAAGAAAACTTCTTTTATAGTCACTTATGCCTTCAAAAGCTTTGTTTCTCCCTTTAAATGGTTATATAATCTCATAATTGATTTTAAGTTGAGTTTTTTTTACATTTTTGGTTAAAATAGATTATAATTGAATGTTTACCTTGAGAAACGTGATGCAAAAACCATTCATTGAGAAGAAAACTTCTTTTATAGTCACTTATGCCTTCAAAAGCTTTGTTTCTCGCTTTAAATGGTTATATAATCTCATAATTGATTTTAAGTTGAATTTTTTTACATTTTTGGTTAAAGCAGATTATAATTGAATGTTTACCTCGAGAAACGTGATGCAAAAACCATTCATTGAGAAGAAAACTTCTTTTATAGTCACTTATACCTTCAAAAGCTTTGTTTCTCCCTTTAAATGGTTATATAATCTCATAATTGATTTTAAGTTGAGTTTTTTTTACATTTTTGGTTAAAATAGATTATAATTGAATGTTTACCTTGAGAAACGTGATGCAAAAACCATTCATTGAGAAGAAAACTTCTTTTATAGTCACTTATGCCTTCAAAAGCTTTGTTTCTCGCTTTAAATGGTTATATAATCTCATAATTGATTTGAAGTTGAATTTTTTTACATTTTTGGTTAAAGCAGATTATAATTGAATGTTTACCTCGAGAAACGTGATGCAAAAACCATTCATTGAGAAGAAAACTTCTTTTATAGTCACTTATGCCTTCAAAAGCTTTGTTTCTCGCTTTAAATGGTTATATAATCTCATAATTGATTTTAAGTTGAATTTTTTTACATTTTTGGTTAAAGCAGATTATAATTGAATGTTTACCTCGAGAATCTTGAAGCGAAAGCCATTCATTAAGAAGAAAACTTCTTTTATAGTCACTTATGCCTTCAAAAGCTTTGTTTCTCCCTTTAAATGGTTATATAATCTCATAATTGATTTTAAGTTGAGTTTTTTTTACATTTTTGGTTAAAACAGATTATAATTGAATGTTTACCTCAAGAATCTTGAAGCGAAATCCATTCATTGAGAAGAAAACTTCTTTTATAGTCACTTATGCCTTCAAAAACTTTGTTTTCTCCCTTTAAATGGTTATATAATTCATAATTGATTTTAAGTTGCGTTTTTTTAAATTTTTAGTTAAAACAGATTATAATTGAATGTTTACCTCGAGAAACGTGATGCAAAAACCATTCATTAAGAAGAAAACTTCTTTTATAGTCACTTATGCCTTCAAAAGCTTTGTTTATCCCTTTAAATGGTTATATAATCTCATAATTGATTTTAAGTTGAGTTTTTTTTACATTTTTGGTTAAAACAGATTATAATTGAATGTTTACCTCGAGAAACGTGATGCAAAAACCATTCATTGAGAAGAAAACTTCTTTTATAGTCACTTATGCCTTCAAAAGCTTTGTTTCTCGCTTTAAATGGTTATATAATCTCATAATTGATTTTAAGTTGAATTTTTTTACATTTTTGGTTAAAGCAGATTATAATTGAATGTTTACCTCGAGAAACGTGATGCAAAAACCATTCATTGAGAAGAAAACTTCTTTTATAGTCACTTATGCCTTCAAAAACTTTGTTTTCTCCCTTTAAATGGTTATATAATCTCATAATTGATTTTAAGTTGCGTTTTTTTAAATTTTTAGTTAAAACAGATTATAATTGAATGTTTACCTCGAGAAACGTGATGCAAAAACCATTCATTAAGAAGAAAACTTCTTTTATAGTCACTTATGCCTTCAAAAGCTTTGTTTATCCCTTTAAATGGTTATATAATCTCATAATTGATTTTAAGTTGAGTTTTTTTTACATTTTTGGTTAAAACAGATTATAATTGAATGTTTACCTCGAGAAACGTGATGCAAAAACCATTCATTGAGAAGAAAACTTCTTTTATAGTCACTTATGCCTTCAAAAGCTTTGTTTCTCGCTTTAAATGGTTATATAATCTCATAATTGATTTTAAGTTGAATTTTTTTACATTTTTGGTTAAAGCAGATTATAATTGAATGTTTACCTCGAGAAACGTGATGCAAAAACCATTCATTGAGCAGAAAACTTCTTTTATAGTCACTTATGCCTTCAAAAGCTTTGTTTCTCCCTTTAAATGGTTATATAATCTCATAATTGATTTTAAGTTGAGTTTTTTTTACATTTTTGGTTAAAACAGATTATAATTGAATGTTTACCTTGAGAAACGTGATGCAAAAACCATTCATTGAGAAGAAAACTTCTTTTATAGTCACTTATGCCTTCAAAAGCTTTGTTTCTCGCTTTAAATGGTTATATAATCTCATAATTGATTTTAAGTTGAAATTTTTTACATTTTTGGTTAAAGCAGATTATAATTGAATGTTTACCTTGAGAAACGTGATGCAAAAACCATTCATTGAGAAGAAAACTTCTTTTATAGTCACTTATGCCTTCAAAAGCTTTGTTTCTCGCTTTAAATGGTTATATAATCTCATAATTGATTTTAAGTTGAATTTTTTTACATTTTTGGTTAAAGCAGATTATAATTGAATGTTTACCTCGAGAAACGTGATGCAAAAACCATTCATTGAGAAGAAAACTTCTTTTATAGTCACTTATGCCTTCAAAAGCTTTGTTTCTCGCTTTAAATGGTTATATAATCTCATAATTGATTTTAAGTTGAATTTTTTTACATTTTTGGTTAAAGCAGATTATAATTGAATGTTTACCTCGAGAATCTTGAAGCGAAAGCCATTCATTAAGAAGAAAACTTCTTTTATAGTCACTTATGCCTTCAAAAGCTTTGTTTCTCCCTTTAAATGGTTATATAATCTCATAATTGATTTTAAGTTGAGTTTTTTTTACATTTTTGGTTAAAACAGATTATAATTGAATGTTTACCTCAAGAATCTTGAAGCGAAATCCATTCATTGAGAAGAAAACTTCTTTTATAGTCACTTATGCCTTCAAAAACTTTGTTTTCTCCCTTTAAATGGTTATATAATCTCATAATTGATTTTAAGTTGCGTTTTTTTAAATTTTTGGTCAAAACAGATTATAATTGAATGTTTACCTCGAGAAACGTGATGCAAAAACCATTCATTAAGAAGAAAACTTCTTTTATAGTCACTTATGCCTTCAAAAGCTTTGTTTATCCCTTTAAATGGTTATATAATCTCATAATTGATTTTAAGTTGAGTTTTTTTTACATTTTTGGTTAAAACAGATTATAATTGAATGTTTACCTCGAGAAACGTGATGCAAAAACCATTCATTGAGAAGAAAACTTCTTTTATAGTCACTTATGCCTTCAAAAGCTTTGTTTCTCGCTTTAAATGGTTATATAATCTCATAATTGATTTTAAGTTGAATTTTTTTACATTTTTGGTTAAAGCAGATTATAATTGAATGTTTACCTCGAGAAACGTGATGCAAAAACCATTCATTGAGAAGAAAACTTCTTTTATAGTCACTTATGCCTTCAAAAACTTTGTTTTCTCCCTTTAAATGGTTATATAATCTCATAATTGATTTTAAGTTGCGTTTTTTTAAATTTTTAATTAAAACAGATTATAATTGAATGTTTACCTCGAGAAACGTGATGCAAAAACCATTCATTAAGAAGAAAACTTCTTTTATAGTCACTTATGCCTTCAAAAGCTTTGTTTATCCCTTTAAATGGTTATATAATCTCATAATTGATTTTAAGTTGAGTTTTTTTTACATTTTTGGTTAAAACAGATTATAATTGAATGTTTACCTCGAGAAACGTGATGCAAAAACCATTCATTGAGAAGAAAACTTCTTTTATAGTCACTTATGCCTTCAAAAGCTTTGTTTCTCGCTTTAAATGGTTATATAATCTCATAATTGATTTTAAGTTGAATTTTTTTACATTTTTGGTTAAAGCAGATTATAATTGAATGTTTACCTCGAGAAACGTGATGCAAAAACCATTCATTGAGAAGAAAACTTCTTTTATAGTCACTTATGCCTTCAAAAGCTTTGTTTCTCCCTTTAAATGGTTATATAATCTCATAATTGATTTTAAGTTGAGTTTTTTTTACATTTTTGATTAAAACAGATTATAATTGAATGTTTACCTCAAGAAACGTGATGCAAAATCCATTCATTGAGAAGAAAACTTCTTTTATAGTCACTTATGCCTTCAAAAGCTTTGTTTCTCGCTTTAAATGGTTATATAATCTCATAATTGATTTTAAGTTGAATTTTTTTACATTTTTGGTTAAAGCAGATTATAATTGAATGTTTACCTCGAGAAACGTGATGCAAAAACCATTCATTGAGAAGAAAACTTCTTTTATAGTCACTTATGCCTTCAAAAGCTTTGTTTCTCCCTTTAAATGGTTATATAATCTCATAATTGATTTTAAGTTGAGTTTTTTTTACATTTTTGGTTAAAACAGATTATAATTGAATGTTTACCTTGAGAAACGTGATGCAAAAACCATTCATTGAGAAGAAAACTTCTTTTATAGTCACTTATGCCTTCAAAAGCTTTGTTTCTCGCTTTAAATGGTTATATAATCTCATAATTGATTTTAAGTTGAAATTTTTTACATTTTTGGTTAAAGCAGATTATAATTGAATGTTTACCTTGAGAAACGTGATGCAAAAACCATTCATTGAGAAGAAAACTTCTTTTATAGTCACTTATGCCTTCAAAAGCTTTGTTTCTCGCTTTAAATGGTTATATAATCTCATAATTGATTTTAAGTTGAATTTTTTTACATTTTTGGTTAAAGCAGATTATAATTGAATGTTTACCTCGAGAAACGTGATGCAAAAACCATTCATTGAGAAGAAAACTTCTTTTATAGTCACTTATGTCTTCAAAAGCTTTGTTTCTCCCTTTAAATGGTTATATAATCTCATAATTGATTTTAAGTTGAGTTTTTTTTACATTTTTGGTTAAAACAGATTATAATTGAATGTTTACCTCGAGAATCTTGAAGCGAAAGCCATTTGTTGAGAAGAAAACTTCTTTTATAGTCACTTATGCCTTCAAAAGCTTTGTTTCTCCCTTTAAATGGTTATATAATCTCATAATTGATTTTAAGTTGAGTTTTTTTTACATTTTTGGTTAAAACAGATTAGAATTGAATGTTTACCTCGAGAATCTTGAAGCGAAAGCTATTCATTGAGAAGAAAACTTCTTTTATAGTCACTTGTGCCTTCAAAAGCTTTGTTTCTCCCTTTAAATGGTTATATAATCTCATAATTGATTTTAAGTTGAGTTTTTTTTACATTTTTGGTTAAAACAGATTATAATTGAATGTTTACCTCGAGAATCTTGAAGCGAAAGCCATTTGTTGAGAAGAAAACTTCTTTTATAGTCACTTATGCCTTCAAAAGCTTTGTTTCTCCCTTTAAATGGTTATATAATCTCATAATTGATTTTAAGTTGAGTTTTTTTTACATTTTTCGTTAAAATAGATTAGAATTGAATGTTTACCTCTGGAATCTTGAAGCGAAAGCTATTCATTGAGAAGAAACCTTCTTTTATAGTCACTTGTGCCTTCAAAAGCTTTGTTTCTCCCTTTAAATGGTTATATAATCTCATAATTGATTTTAAGTTGAGTTTTTTTTTACATTTTTGGTTAAAACAGATTATAATTGAATGTTTACCTCGAGAATCTTGAAGCGAAAGCCATTCATTGAGAAGAAAACTTCTTTTATAGTCACTTATGCCTTCAAAAGCTTTGTTTCCTCCCTTTAAATGGTTATATAATCTCATAATTGATTTTAAGTTGCGTTTTTTTACATTTTTAGTTAAAACAAATTATAATTGAATGTTTACCTCAAGAAACGTGATGCATAAACCATTCATTGAGAAGAAAACTTCTTTTATAGTCACTTATGCCTTCAAAACCTTTGTTTCTCGCTTTAAATGGTTATATAATCTCATAATTGATTTTAAGTTGAATTTTTTTACATTTTTGGTTAAAGCAGATTATAATTGAATGTTTACCTCGAGAAACGTGATGCAAAAACCATTCATTGAGAAGAAAATTTCTTTTATAGTCACTTATGCCTTCAAAAGCTTTGTTTCTCGCTTTAAATGGTTATATAATCTCATAATTGATTTTAAGTTGAATTTTTTTACATTTTTGGTTAAAGCAGATTATAATTGAATGTTTACCTCGAGAATCTTGAAGCGAAAGCCATTCATTAAGAAGAAAACTTCTTTTATAGTCACTTATGCCTTTAAAAGCTTTGTTTCTCCCTTTAAATGGTTATATAATCTCATAATTGATTTTAAGTTGAGTTTTTTTTACATTTTTGGTTAAAACAGATTATAATTGAATGTTTACCTCAAGAATCTTGAAGCGAAATCCATTCATTGAAAAGAAAACTTCTTTTATAGTCACTTATGCCTTCAAAAACTTTGTTTTCTCCCTTTAAATGTTTATATAATCTCATAATTGATTTTAAGTTGCGTTTTTTTAAATTTTTAGTTAAAACAGATTATAATTGAATGTTTACCTCGAGAAACGTGATGCAAAAACCATTCATTAAGAAGAAAACTTCTTTTATAGTCACTTATGCCTTCAAAAGCTTTGTTTATTCCTTTAAATGGTTATATAATCTCATAATTGATTTTAAGTTGAGTTTTTTTTACATTTTTGGTTAAAACAGATTATAATTGAATGTTTACCTCGAGAAACGTGATGCAAAAACCATTCATTGAGAAGAAAACTTCTTTTATAGTCACTTATGCCTTCAAAAGCTTTGTTTCTCGCTTTAAATGGTTATATAATCTCATAATTGATTTTAAGTTGAATTTTTTTACATTTTTGGTTAAAGCAGATTATAATTGAATGTTTACCTCGAGAAACGTGATGCAAAAACCATTCATTGAGAAGAAAACTTCTTTTATAGTCACCTATGCCTTCAAAAACTTTGTTTTCTCCCTTTAAATGGTTATATAATCTCATAATTGATTTTAAGTTGCGTTTTTTTAAATTTTTAGATAAAACAGATTATAATTGAATGTTTACCTCGAGAAACGTGATGCAAAAACCATTCATTAAGAAGAAAACTTCTTTTATAGTCACTTATGCCTTCAAAAGCTTTGTTTATCCCTTTAAATGGTTATATAATCTCATAATTGATTTTAAGTTGAGTTTTTTTTACATTTTTGGTTAAAACAGATTATAATTGAATGTTTACCTCGAGAAACGTGATGCAAAAACCATTCATTGAGAAGAAAACTTCTTTTATAGTCACTTATGCCTTCAAAAGCTTTGTTTCTCGCTTTAAATGGTTATATAATCTCATAATTGATTTTAAGTTGAATTTTTTTACATTTTTGGTTAAAGCAGATTATAATTGAATGTTTACCTCGAGAAACGTGATGCAAAAACCATTCATTGAGAAGAAAACTTCTTTTATAGTCACTTATGCCTTCAAAAGCTTTGTTTCTCGCTTTAAATGGTTATATAATCTCATAATTGATTTTAAGTGGAATTTTTTTACATTTTTGGTTAAAGCAGATTATAATTGAATGTTTACCTCGAGAAACGTGATGCAAAAACCATTCATTGAGAAGAAAACTTCTTTTATAGTCACTTATGCCTTCAAAAGCTTTGTTTCTCGCTTTAAATGGTTATATAATCTCATAATTGATTTTAAGTTGAATTTTTTTACATTTTTGGTTAAAGCAGATTATAATTGAATGTTTACCTCAAGAATCTTGAAGCGAAAGCCATTCATTAAGAAGAAAACTTCTTTTATAGTCACTTATGCCTTCAAAAGCTTTGTTTCTCCCTTTAAATGGTTATATAATCTCATAATTGATTTTAAGTTGAGTTTTTTTTACAGTTTTGGTTAAAACAGATTATAATTGAATGTTTACCTCAAGAATCTTGAAGCGAAATCCATTCATTGAGAAGAAAACTTCTTTTATAGTCACTTATGCCTTCAAAAACTTTGTTTTCTCCCTTTAAATGGTTATATAATCTCATAATTGATTTTAAGTTGCATTTTTTTAAATTTTTAGTTAAAACAGATTATAATTGAATGTTTACCTCGAGAAACGTGATGCAAAAACCATTCATTAAGAAGAAAACTTCTTTTATAGTCACTTATGCCTTCAAAAGCTTTGTTTATCCCTTTAAATGGTTATATAATCTCATAATTGATTTTAAGTTGAGTTTTTTTTACATTTTTGGTTAAAACAGATTATAATTGAATGTTTACCTCGAGAAACGTGATGCAAAAACCATTCATTGAGAAGAAAACTTCTTTTATAGTCACTTATGCCTTCAAAAGCTTTGTTTCTCGCTTTAAATGGTTATATAATCTCATAATTGATTTTAAGTTGAATTTTTTTACATTTTTGGTTAAAGCAGATTATAATTGAATGTTTACCTCGAGAAACGTGATGCAAAAACCATTCATTGAGAAGAAAACTTCTTTTATAGTCACTTATGCCTTCAAAAGCTTTGTTTCTCCCTTTAAATGGTTATATAATCTCATAATTGATTTTAAGTTGAGTTTTTTTTACATTTTTGATTAAAACAGATTATAATTGAATGTTTACCTCAAGAAACGTGATGCAAAATCCATTCATTGAGAAGAAAACTTCTTTTATAGTCACTTATGCCTTCAAAAGCTTTGTTTCTCGCTTTAAATGGTTATATAATCTCATAATTGATTTTAAGTTGAATTTTTTTACATTTTTGGTTAAAGCAGATTATAATTGAATGTTTACCTCGAGAAACGTGATGCAAAAACCATTCATTGAGAAGAAAACTTCTTTTATAGTCACTTATGCCTTCAAAAGCTTTGTTTCTCCCTTTAAATGGTTATATAATCTCATAATTGATTTTAAGTTGAGTTTTTTTTACATTTTTGGTTAAAACAGATTATAATTGAATGTTTACCTTGAGAAACGTGATGCAAAAACCATTCATTGAGAAGAAAACTTCTTTTATAGTCACTTATGCCTTCAAAAGCTTTGTTTCTCGCTTTAAATGGTTATATAATCTCATAATTGATTTTAAGTTGAAATTTTTTACATTTTTGGTTAAAGCAGATTATAATTGAATGTTTACCTTGAGAAACGTGATGCAAAAACCATTCATTGAGAAGAAAACTTCTTTTATAGTCACTTATGCCTTCAAAAGCTTTGTTTCTCGCTTTAAATGGTTATATAATCTCATAATTGATTTTAAGTTGAATTTTTTTACATTTTTGGTTAAAGCAGATTATAATTGAATGTTTACCTCGAGAAACGTGATGCAAAAACCATTCATTGAGAAGAAAACTTCTTTTATAGTCACTTATGTCTTCAAAAGCTTTGTTTCTCCCTTTAAATGGTTATATAATCTCATAATTGATTTTAAGTTGAGTTTTTTTTACATTTTTGGTTAAAACAGATTATAATTGAATGTTTACCTCGAGAATCTTGAAGCGAAAGCCATTTGTTGAGAAGAAAACTTCTTTTATAGTCACTTATGCCTTCAAAAGCTTTGTTTCTCCCTTTAAATGGTTATATAATCTCATAATTGATTTTAAGTTGAGTTTTTTTTACATTTTTGGTTAAAACAGATTAGAATTGAATGTTTACCTCGAGAATCTTGAAGCGAAAGCTATTCATTGAGAAGAAAACTTCTTTTATAGTCACTTGTGCCTTCAAAAGCTTTGTTTCTCCCTTCAAATGGTTATATAATCTCATAATTGATTTTAAGTTGAGTTTTTTTTACATTTTTGGTTAAAACAGATTATAATTGAATGTTTACCTCGAGAATCTTGAAGCGAAAGCCATTTGTTGAGAAGAAAACTTCTTTTATAGTCACTTATGCCTTCAAAAGCTTTGTTTCTCCCTTTAAATGGTTATATAATCTCATAATTGATTTTAAGTTGAGTTTTTTTTACATTTTTCGTTAAAATAGATTAGAATTGAATGTTTACCTCTGGAATCTTGAAGCGAAAGCTATTCATTGAGAAGAAACCTTCTTTTATAGTCACTTGTGCCTTCAAAAGCTTTGTTTCTCCCTTTAAATGGTTATATAATCTCATAATTGATTTTAAGTTGAGTTTTTTTTTACATTTTTGGTTAAAACAGATTATAATTGAATGTTTACCTCGAGAATCTTGAAGCGAAAGCCATTCATTGAGAAGAAAACTTCTTTTATAGTCACTTATGCCTTCAAAAGCTTTGTTTCCTCCCTTTAAATGGTTATATAATCTCATAATTGATTTTAAGTTGCGTTTTTTTACATTTTTAGTTAAAACAAATTATAATTGAATGTTTACCTCAAGAAACGTGATGCATAAACCATTCATTGAGAAGAAAACTTCTTTTATAGTCACTTATGCCTTCAAAAGCTTTGTTTCTCGCTTTAAATGGTTATATAATCTCATAATTGATTTTAAGTTGAATTTTTTTACATTTTTGGTTAAAGCAGATTATAATTGAATGTTTACCTCGAGAAACGTGATGCAAAAACCATTCATTGAGAAGAAAATTTCTTTTATAGTCACTTATGCCTTCAAAAGCTTTGTTTCTCGCTTTAAATGGTTATATAATCTCATAATTGATTTTAAGTTGAATTTTTTTACATTTTTCGTTAAAGCAGATTATAATTGAATGTTTACCTCGAGAATCTTGAAGCGAAAGCCATTCATTAAGAAGAAAACTTCTTTTATAGTCACTTATGCCTTTAAAAGCTTTGTTTCTCCCTTTAAATGGTTATATAATCTCATAATTGATTTTAAGTTGAGTTTTTTTTACATTTTTGGTTAAAACAGATTATAATTGAATGTTTACCTCAAGAATCTTGAAGCGAAATCCATTCATTGAAAAGAAAACTTCTTTTATAGTCACTTATGCCTTCAAAAACTTTGTTTTCTCCCTTTAAATGTTTATATAATCTCATAATTGATTTTAAGTTGCGTTTTTTTAAATTTTTAGTTAAAACAGATTATAATTGAATGTTTACCTCGAGAAACGTGATGCAAAAACCATTCATTAAGAAGAAAACTTCTTTTATAGTCACTTATGCCTTCAAAAGCTTTGTTTATTCCTTTAAATGGTTATATAATCTCATAATTGATTTTAAGTTGAGTTTTTTTTACATTTTTGGTTAAAACAGATTATAATTGAATGTTTACCTCGAGAAACGTGATGCAAAAACCATTCATTGAGAAGAAAACTTCTTTTATAGTCACTTATGCCTTCAAAAGCTTTGTTTCTCGCTTTAAATGGTTATATAATCTCATAATTGATTTTAAGTTGAATTTTTTTACATTTTTGGTTAAAGCAGATTATAATTGAATGTTTACCTCGAGAAACGTGATGCAAAAACCATTCATTGAGAAGAAAACTTCTTTTATAGTCACCTATGCCTTCAAAAACTTTGTTTTCTCCCTTTAAATGGTTATATAATCTCATAATTGATTTTAAGTTGCGTTTTTTTAAATTTTTAGATAAAACAGATTATAATTGAATGTTTACCTCGAGAAACGTGATGCAAAAACCATTCATTAAGAAGAAAACTTCTTTTATAGTCACTTATGCTTCAAAAGCTTTGTTTATCCCTTTAAATGGTTATATAATCTCATAATTGATTTTAAGTTGAGTTTTTTTTACATTTTTGGTTAAAACAGATTATAATTGAATGTTTACCTCGAGAAACGTGATGCAAAAACCATTCATTGAGAAGAAAACTTCTTTTATAGTCACTTATGCCTTCAAAAGCTTTGTTTCTCGCTTTAAATGGTTATATAATCTCATAATTGATTTTAAGTTGAATTTTTTTACATTTTTGGTTAAAGCAGATTATAATTGAATGTTTACCTCGAGAAACGTGATGCAAAAACCATTCATTGAGAAGAAAACTTCTTTTATAGTCACTTATGCCTTCAAAAGCTTTGTTTCTCGCTTTAAATGGTTATATAATCTCATAATTGATTTTAAGTGGAATTTTTTTACATTTTTGGTTAAAGCAGATTATAATTGAATGTTTACCTCGAGAAACGTGATGCAAAAACCATTCATTGAGAAGAAAACTTCTTTTATAGTCACTTATGCCTTCAAAAGCTTTGTTTCTCGTTTTAAATGGTTATATAATCTCATAATTGATTTTAAGTTGAATTTTTTTACATTTTTGGTTAAAGCAGATTATAATTGAATGTTTACCTCAAGAATCTTGAAGCGAAAGCCATTCATTAAGAAGAAAACTTCTTTTATAGTCACTTATGCCTTCAAAAGCTTTGTTTCTCCCTTTAAATGGTTATATAATCTCATAATTGATTTTAAGTTGAGTTTTTTTTACAGTTTTGGTTAAAACAGATTATAATTGAATGTTTACCTCAAGAATCTTGAAGCGAAATCCATTCATTGAGAAGAAAACTTCTTTTATAGTCACTTATGCCTTCAAAAACTTTGTTTTCTCCCTTTAAATGGTTATATAATCTCATAATTGATTTTAAGTTGCATTTTTTTAAATTTTTAGTTAAAACAGATTATAATTGAATGTTTACCTCGAGAAACGTGATGCAAAAACCATTCATTAAGAAGAAAACTTCTTTTATAGTCACTTATGCCTTCAAAAGCTTTGTTTATCCCTTTAAATGGTTATATAATCTCATAATTGATTTTAAGTTGAGTTTTTTTTACATTTTTGGTTAAAACAGATTATAATTGAATGTTTACCTCGAGAAACGTGATGCAAAAACCATTCATTGAGAAGAAAACTTCTTTTATAGTCACTTATGCCTTCAAAAGCTTTGTTTCTCGCTTTAAATGGTTATATAATCTCATAATTGATTTTAAGTTGAATTTTTTTACATTTTTGGTTAAAGCAGATTATAATTCAATGTTTACCTCGAGAAACGTGATGCAAAAACCATTCATTGAGAAGAAAACTTCTTTTATAGTCACTTATGCCTTCAAAAGCTTTGTTTCTCCCTTTAAATGGTTATATAATCTCATAATTGATTTTAAGTTGAGTTTTTTTTACATTTTTGGTTAAAACAGATTATAATTGAATGTTTACCTCGAGAATCTTGAAGCGAAAGCCATTTGTTGAGAAGAAAACTTCTTTTATAGTCACTTATGCCTTCAAAAGCTTTGTTTCTCCCTTTAAATGGTTAAATAATCTCATAATTGATTTTAAGTTGAGTTTTTTTTACATTTTTGGTTAAAACAGATTAGAATTGAATGTTTACCTCGAGAATCTTGAAGCGAAAGCTATTCATTGAGAAGAAAACTTCTTTTATAGTCACTTGTGCCTTCAAAAGCTTTGTTTCTCCCTTTAAATGGTTATATAATCTCATAATTGATTTTAAGTTGAGTTTTTTTTACATTTTTGGTTAAAACATATTATAATTGAATGTTTACCTCGAGAATCTTGAAGCGAAAGCCATTTGTTGAGAAGAAAACTTCTTTTATAGTCACTTATGCCTTCAAAAGCTTTGTTTCTCCCTTTAAATGGTTATATAATCTCATAATTGATTTTAAGTTGAGTTTTTTTTACATTTTTCATTAAAATAGATTAGAATTGAATGTTTACCTCTGGAATCTTGAAGCGAAAGCTATTCATTGAGAAGAAAACTTCTTTTATAGTCACTTGTGCCTTCAAAAGCTTTGTTTCTCCCTTTAAATGGTTATATAATCTCATAATTGATTTTAAGTTGAGTTTTTTTTTACATTTTTGGTTAAAACAGATTATAATTGAATGTTTACCTGGAGAATCTTGAAGCGAAAGCCATTCATTGAGAAGAAAACTTCTTTTATAGTCACTTATGCCTTCAAAAGCTTTGTTTCCTCCCTTTAAATGGTTATATAATCTCATAATTGATTTTAAGTTGCGTTTTTTTACATTTTTAGTTAAAACAAATTATAATTGAATGTTTACCTCAAGAAACGTGATGCATAAACCATTCATTGAGAAGAAAACTTCTTTTATAGTCACTTATGCCTTCAAAAGCTTTGTTTCTCGCTTTAAATGGTTATATAATCTCATAATTGATTTTAAGTTGAATTTTTTTACATTTTTGGTTAAAGCAGATTATAATTGAATGTTTACCTCGAGAAGCGTGATGCAAAAACCATTCATTGAGAAGAAAATTTCTTTTATAGTCACTTATGCCTTCAAAAGCTTTGTTTCTCGCTTTAAATGGTTATATAATCTCATAATTGATTTTAAGTTGAATTTTTTTACATTTTTGGTTAAAGCAGATTATAATTGAATGTTTACCTCGAGAATCTTGAAGCGAAAGCCATTCATTAAGAAGAAAACTTCTTTTATAGTCACTTATGCCTTTAAAAGCTTTGTTTCTCCCTTTAAATGGTTATATAATCTCATAATTGATTTTAAGTTGAGTTTTTTTTACATTTTTGGTTAAAACAGATTATAATTGAATGTTTACCTCAAGAATCTTGAAGCGAAATCCATTCATTGAGAAGAAAACTTCTTTTATAGTCCCTTATGCCTTCAAAAACTTTGTTTTCTCCCTTTAAATGGTTATATAATCTCATAATTGATTTTAAGTTGCGTTTTTTAAAATTTTTAGTTAAAACAGATTATAATTGAATGTTTACCTCGAGAAACGTGATGCAAAAACCATTCATTAAGAAGAAAACTTCTTTTATAGTCACTTATGCCTTCAAAAGCTTTGTTTCTCGCTTTAAATGGTTATATAATCTCATAATTGATTTTAAGTTGAATTTTTTTACATTTTTGGTTAAAGCAGATTATAATTGAATGTTTACCTCGAGAAACGTGATGCAAAAACCATTCATTGAGAAGAAAACTTCTTTTATAGTCACCTATGCCTTCAAAAACTTTGTTTTCTCCCTTTAAATGGTTATATAATCTCATAATTGATTTTAAGTTGCGTTTTTTTAAATTTTTAGTTAAAACAGATTATAATTGAATGTTTACCTCGAGAAACGTGATGCAAAAACCATTCATTAAGAAGAAAACTTCTTTTATAGTCACTTATGCCTTCAAAAGCTTTGTTTATCCCTTTAAATGGTTATATAATCTCATAATTGATTTTAAGTTGAGTTTTTTTTACATTTTTGGTTAAAACAGATTATAATTGAATGTTTACCTCGAGAAACGTGATGCAAAAACCATTCATTGAGAAGAAAACTTCTTTTATAGTCACTTATGCCTTCAAAAGCTTTGTTTCTCGCTTTAAATGGTTATATAATCTCATAATTGATTTTAAGTTGAATTTTTTTACATTTTTGGTTAAAGCAGATTATAATTGAATGTTTACCTCGAGAAACGTGATGCAAAAACCATTCATTGAGAAGAAAACTTCTTTTATAGTCACTTATGCCTTCAAAAGCTTTGTTTCTCGCTTTAAATGGTTATATAATCTCATAATTGATTTTAAGTGGAATTTTTTTACATTTTTGGTTAAAGCAGATTATAATTGAATGTTTACCTCGAGAAACGTGATGCAAAAACCATTCATTGAGAAGAAAACTTCTTTTATAGTCACTTATGCCTTCAAAAGCTTTGTTTCTCGCTTTAAATGGTTATATAATCTCATAATTGATTTTAAGTTGAATTTTTTTACATTTTTGGTTAAAGCAGATTATAATTGAATGTTTACCTCGAGAATCTTGAAGCGAAAGCCATTCATTAAGAAGAAAACTTCTTTTATAGTCACTTATGCCTTCAAAAGCTTTGTTTCTCCCTTTAAATGGTTATATAATCTCATAATTGATTTTAAGTTGAGTTTTTTTTACAGTTTTGGTTAAAACAGATTATAATTGAATGTTTACCTCAAGAATCTTGAAGCGAAATCCATTCATTGAGAAGAAAACTTCTTTTATAGTCACTTATGCCTTCAAAAACTTTGTTTTCTCCCTTTAAATGGTTATATAATCTCATAATTGATTTTAAGTTGCGTTTTTTTAAATTTTTAGTTAAAACAGATTATAATTGAATGTTTACCTCGAGAAACGTGATGCAAAAACCATTCATTAAGAAGAAAACTTCTTTTATAGTCACTTATGCCTTCAAAAGCTTTGTTTATCCCTTTAAATGGTTATATAATCTCATAATTGATTTTAAGTTGAGTTTTTTTTACATTTTTGGTTAAAACAGATTATAATTGAATGTTTACCTCGAGAAACGTGATGCAAAAACCATTCATTGAGAAGAAAACTTCTTTTATAGTCACTTATGCCTTCAAAAGCTTTGTTTCTCGCTTTAAATGGTTATATAATCTCATAATTGATTTTAAGTTGAATTTTTTTACATTTTTGGTTAAAGCAGATTATAATTGAATGTTTACCTCGAGAAACGTGATGCAAAAACCATTCATTGAGAAGAAAACTTCTTTTATAGTCACTTATGCCTTCAAAAACTTTGTTTTCTCCCTTTAAATGGTTATATAATCTCATAATTGATTTTAAGTTGCGTTTTTTTAAATTTTTAGTTAAAACAGATTATAATTGAATGTTTACCTCGAGAAACGTGATGCAAAACCATTCATTAAGAAGAAAACTTCTTTTATAGTCACTTATGCCTTCAAAAGCTTTGTTTATCCCTTTAAATGGTTATATAATCTCATAATTGATTTTAAGTTGAGTTTTTTTTACATTTTTGGTTAAAACAGATTATAATTGAATGTTTACCTCGAGAAACGTGATGCAAAAACCATTCATTGAGAAGAAAACTTCTTTTATAGTCACTTATGCCTTCAAAAGCTTTGTTTCTCGCTTTAAATGGTTATATAATCTCATAATTGATTTTAAGTTGAATTTTTTTACATTTTTGGTTAAAGCAGATTATAATTGAATGTTTACCTCGAGAAACGTGATGCAAAAACCATTCATTGAGAAGAAAACTTCTTTTATAGTCACTTATGCCTTCAAAAGATTTGTTTCTCCCTTTAAATGGTTATATAATCTCATAATTGATTTTAAGTTGAGTTTTTTTTACATTTTTGATTAAAACAGATTATAATTGAATGTTTACCTCAAGAAACATGATGCAAAATCCATTCATTGAGAAGAAAACTTCTTTTATAGTCACTTATGCCTTCAAAAGCTTTGTTTCTCGCTTTAAATGGTTATATAATCTCATAATTGATTTTAAGTTGAATTTTTTTACATTTTTGGTTAAAGCAGATTATAATTGAATGTTTACCTCGAGAAACGTGATGCAAAAACCATTCATTGAGAAGAAAACTTCTTTTATAGTCACTTATGCCTTCAAAAGCTTTGTTTCTCGCTTTAAATGGTTATATAATCTCATAATTGATTTTAAGTTGAGTTTTTTTTACATTTTTGGTTAAAACAGATTATAATTGAATGTTTACCTTGAGAAACGTGATGCAAAAACCATTCATTGAGAAGAAAACTTCTTTTATAGTCACTTATGCCTTCAAAAGCTTTGTTTCTCGCTTTAAATGGTTATATAATCTCATAATTGATTTTAAGTTGAAATTTTTTACATTTTTGGTTAAAGCAGATTATAATTGAATGTTTACCTTGAGAAACGTGATGCAAAAACCATTCATTGAGAAGAAAACTTCTTTTATAGTCACTTATGCCTTCAAAAGCTTTGTTTCTCGCTTTAAATGGTTATATAATCTCATAATTGATTTTAAGTTGAATTTTTTTACATTTTTGGTTAAAGCAGATTATAATTGAATGTTTACCTCGAGAAACGTGATGCAAAAACCATTCATTGAGAAGAAAACTTCTTTTATAGTCACTTATGCCTTCAAAAGCTTTGTTTCTCCCTTTAAATGGTTATATAATCTCATAATTGATTTTAAGTTGAGTTTTTTTTACATTTTTGTTTAAAACAGATTATAATTGAATGTTGACCTCGAGAATCTTGAAGCGAAAGCCATTTGTTGAGAAGAAAACTTCTTTTATAGTCACTTATGCCTTCAAAAGCTTTGTTTCTCCCTTTAAATGGTTATATAATCTCATAATTGATTTTAAGTTGAGTTTTTTTTACATTTTTGGTTAAAACAGATTAGAATTGAATGTTTACCTCGAGAATCTTGAAGCGAAAGCTATTCATTGAGAAGAAAACTTCTTTTATAGTCACTTGTGCCTTCAAAAGCTTTGTTTCTCCCTTTAAATGGTTATATAATCTCATAATTGATTTTAAGTTGAGTTTTTTTTACATTTTTGCTTAAAACAGATTATAATTGAATGTTTACCTCGAGAATCTTGAAGCGAAAGCCATTTGTTGAGAAGAAAACTTCTTTTATAGTCACTTATGCCTTCAAAAGCTTTGTTTCTCCCTTTAAATGGTTATATAATCTCATAATTGATTTTAAGTTGAGTTTTTTTTACATTTTTCGTTAAAATAGATTAGAATTGAATGTTTACCTCTGGAATCTTGAAGCGAAAGCTATTCATTGAGAAGAAAACTTCTTTTATAGTCACTTGTGCCTTCAAAAGCTTTGTTTCTCCCTTTAAATGGTTATATAATCTCATAATTGATTTTAAGTTGAGTTTTTTTTTACATTTTTGGTTAAAACAGATTATAATTGAATGTTTACCTGGAGAATCTTGAAGCGAAAGCCATTCATTGAGAAGAAAACTTCTTTTATAGTCACTTATGCCTTCAAAAGCTTTGTTTCCTCCCTTTAAATGGTTATATAATCTCATAATTGATTTTAAGTTGCGTTTTTTTACATTTTTAGTTAAAACAAATTATAATTGAATGTTTACCTCAAGAAACGTGATGCATAAACCATTCATTGAGAAGAAAACTTCTTTTATAGTCACTTATGCCTTCAAAAGCTTTGTTTCTCGCTTTAAATGGTTATATAATCTCATAATTGATTTTAAGTTGAATTTTTTTACATTTTTGGTTAAAGCAGATTATAATTGAATGTTTACCTCGAGAAACGTGATGCAAAAACCATTCATTGAGAAGAAAACTTTTTTTATAGTCACTTATGCCTTCAAAAGCTTTGTTTCTCGCTTTAAATGGTTATATAATCTCATAATTGATTTTAAGTTGAATTTTTTTACATTTTTGGTTAAAGCAGATTATAATTGAATGTTTACCTCGAGAATCTTGAAGCCAAAGCCATTCATTAAGAAGAAAACTTCTTTTATAGTCACTTATGCCTTCAAAAGCTTTGTTTCTCCCTTTAAATGGTTATATAATCTCATAATTAATTTTAAGTTGCATTTTTTTTACATTTTTGGTTAAAACAGATTATAATTGAATGTTTACCTTGAGAATCTTGAAGCGAAAGCCATTCATTGAGAAGAAAACTTCTTTTATAGTCACTTATGCCTTCAAAAGCTTTGTTTCTCCCTTTAAATGGTTATATAATCTCATAATTGATTTTAAGTAGCGTTTTTTTTACATTTTTGGTTAAAACAGATTATAATTGAATGTTTACCTCGAGAATCTTGAAGCGAAAGCCATTTGTTGAGAAGAAAACTTCTTTTATAGTCACTTATGCCTTCAAAAGATTTGTTTCTCCCTTTAAATGGTTATATAATCTCATAATTGATTTTAAGTTGAGTTTTTTTTACATTTTTGGTTAAAACAGATTAGAATTGAATGTTTACCTCGAGAATCTTGAAGCGAAAGCTATTCATTGAGAAGAAAACTTCTTTTATAGTCACTTGTGCCTTCAAAAGCTTTGTTTCTCCCTTTAAATGGTTATATAATCTCATAATTGATTTTAAGTTGAGTTTTTTTTACATTTTTGGTTAAAACAGATTATAATTGAATGTTTACCTCGAGAATCTTGAAGCGAAAGCCATTTGTTGAGAAGAAAACTTCTTTTATAGTCACTTATGCCTTCAAAAGCTTTGTTTCTCCCTTTAAATGGTTATATAATCTCATAATTGATTTTAAGTTGAGTTTTTTTTACATTTTTCGTTAAAATAGATTAGAATTGAATGTTTACCTCTGGAATTGTGAGACCCTGTCAAGCTCGATTAAAAGACGGTATTGTATCGAGTGGTACAACTAAGTTAAATCGAGCCTTGAACTAGTTCAAATAGAAATTCTAAGAGGAATTTGAAAATTTTAAAACCAACAGAATGGTTTAGAATAGTGATTTGGAGTTCAAGGTCCAGTTTGGAGTCCATCAGAAAATTGACCGATTAGGGACAAAACGGTCATTTTACCATTTGATGATAAAATGGAGATTTTTAGCCAAGATTTGATCACATTTGACCAAGAATAATTATATGAAATATAATTATGATTATTGGAGTATAAAATGATGTTTAGTAGTGAAAAATTTTGATTCTCGGTATTTATAGAGCACAAGGGCAAAATGGTAATTTTGCCACTAGTGGACTAAACGAAAATTTTTTTTAAACAATTTTTGCCCCATTTAGTTAATATTGATCAATATTAGTGTTATTTTAGGTTGAAAAGTAGAAATAATGAGATTCCGGTACATTTCAGAGTATAAGGGCAAAATCGTAATTTTTTTGTCTCGGGGGCAAATCAGTAAAATTTTCGGCCCAGCACTTGTCAAGACCAAGGGATTTTAATTGTGGTAGGATTGGATAAATACCAGAATATTTGTGGTGGAAAATTAAGAAGAAAAAGTCAAAAAGTTAAAAATTTGGCCAATAAGCATGTGACACATGGCATGCTTGATTATTTTATTATTTTCTATAGAAATCAGCCCATTAAATCCCCAATTCCCTCACCATATTCGGCCTAGACATCCAGCAACCAGAAAAAAGGAAGAACAAAAGGAAAAACAAGAAAACCTAGGTGGAAATTCAAAGAAAAAGTGAAGAAATCAAGGAAACAAGCTAGGTAAGTTAAAATTTCTTTAATTCTCCTTGATACCTAGCTTACCCATGCTTTTGTTCTTGATTTCCATGGTTGAATATTGAGTTATCATGATGAATTCAATTCTGAAAAATGGGTATGGAAGAGGAATTGTTGTTGGAATAATTTGATTTTAGACTATGTTAGTGTTTAGGGATAGTTAAGCATGGTTATGAACAACAACACAAAAGAAATATTCAATTTCTCTAGGGTTCCTTGTTGGCTGAACCATGAGGGCTGAATATCAATGGGGTATTGTTTTTATTTCAAGGAAAATGGCATGGAAAATGATGAAGTAAGGTGAAACGGTTATGTAGAAAAAATTCGATGCTAGTACACCAAATGACCAAATTTTTTTTCTATAAGGAATTGTGAGGGTTCTAATGCTGAATTTGGCTTTATTTAAATGTATGTGGTAAATTAAGGTATTAGAGGAGAAATGAATTAATTTAGAGGTGATTTGGACACAATCGTCGATTAATCGGGTGATCGGTCGAATTTAATCGATACCGTATTAAGCGGTAATCGGGTATATTTGTGCATTTACATATCAAGCATTAGTAGTTTAAATTAATTTATATCAATTTAGGGACAATATAGTAAATTCCTCGACTTGGTTATTTGTCAAGGTGGTGAGACGTCCGGAAAAGGCAAAGGAATTACGCTTGAGGACTATTAGTCAGAGTTCACCCGGAATCCGAATTTTCGACACCTGTGAGTGGACTGCCTATCAAAATTGTTTTGGGAATATGACTGTTTTGAACAAAGTGTTTGAATGATTTTATGCAATTTTTCATGAAAATGAATGCCTTGGGAACAAGCTTTTGAGAAAAGGTTTATGTTATGAAATGTGGTTATTATGGATTTCTATGTGGCTGCATTATGTTGATATACATATGTGCTTGAATATAATGTTGTGTAATTATGTTGACTCGGCTATGTGCGAGTAGGGAGTGTGCATAAGCCGAGGATGACCCGGTTATGTGCGAGTAGGGAGTGCGCATAATCCGGTGATGACCCAGCCATGTGCGAGTAGGGAGTGCGCATGAGCTGGTGATGATGATGATGGGTTGGTGAGATGATGATGATGGGTATATACGTATATATATATACATATGTAAATGTGTGTGATATAGCAAATTGATGGACAATGATTTATGGTTGTAATGTACGTAAAATTTGACACATTATACTTTGAGAATTTTCATGAATGTTAGGTTGATTTTATTAGTTTAGTAGGATGGCTTTTGTTGAGTGAGGAAAAATGTTTATCTTGTTGCCTTGTTTTCACTGCATCGAAATTCATGCTCGCTGTAGCGAAAAAAAACTCTGGGGTTTGGAGGGGTTTTAAATAGGAATGAACTAAATTGCATTGTTTGAAACAAGTGCATCATGATTTTAAATTTTTCCTAATTGTTGCTTGTTCCCTTCCTTGTTCACTCACTGGGTTTATACTCACCATTTTCAAATTCATGTTTTCAGATCACGAGGTAGCCGATATTTAGGACGAGGTGTCCTTGTAGATCTGTGTACATCTTCTGGTAGGTGTCTCGGCATTCGGTAGCTGTATATCCATCTGAGTCACTCCGCTGGAGGTCGAGTATTATTTTGTTATGTATAGATGAACTTAAATGTAAATTTTAAAAGAGTAATGCCAGTACGAGTTGGCAATGTGTATCACTATTTTGACTCAAAGTCATGAAATACGACTTAGTGATAATAAATAGAATCATAAGTAAAATAAATAATAGGCTTGCTTGGGTTTAGTGGATTACGTCCATTGGACCCATGCGCCGGTCATGACCCGGAATTTGGGTCGTGACAGTATTGGTATCAGAGCAAAGGGTTTTACCCGATCCTTGGGAACTCTCACGCGTGAACAGGGGCGAAGCGTGGCTCTCCGTCCAAGGGCTTATGGGGGTTGAGTGGTACGTCCCTCCCTATGAGTGCTCTGATAGGTACCTATTGTCGCCTCCGTAGCGATGGGGTTGAGTGGTACGTCCCTCCCTAGTGACAGTATTGGTATCAGAGCCCTAGGTTTGTCTAGGTCCTAGAACTTCCTTTTTGTTAGTCCAGCGGAGAGTCGGGTCTTTATGTGGGAACTTCAGTTGTAAAGTGTGAACCGCGGCACATTTTACAACCAAATGACCGCATAGATTCCCTATCTTAGAAACCACCTGTTGCTTTAAGTATGATTATAATATGTGTTTAATAACAGGCGTTTGCTTTTGTCTAGGTAAGAATGCCGCCTAAGACACGAGCCGCCTCAAGACGGGCAAGGGAGCAAGATGTTCCCATTGAGATGGCAGATAGACCACGGGCATCCACCCAGAGAGGCCGAGGTAGACGTGGCAGGGTCACTAGGCCGGTGGGGTTGGATACGCCTGTGAGTAGGCAAGAAGAGGGACAGTCCTCAGGTGATGTAGATAGACACCCAGCTAGGGGTATTACTATTGAGGATTTGGCGGCAGGCCTACAGGGAGTTAACCGGGTTGTAGAGATGATGGCGACCCGCATGGAAGATATACAAAGGGTAGTAGAGGGGAGACCTACAGTACAAGAATCCCCTAGCTCCCAAGGACAGGCCGATCACCAACATCATGAGGAGGAGAGGGGACATCTAGATATTTCTCTTCCTGACTTTCTCAAGCTTAAGCCTCCAACATTTTCAGGGTCTGATGCATCGGAGAAACCCCAGGTTTTCTTGGATAAGATGGAGAAAATTTGTAAAGCCTTGGGATGTTCTAGTGTTCGGTCAGTTGAGCTAGCCGCCTTCCAATTAGAGGATGTGGCGCAGGAATGGTATAGCTCTTTATGTAGAGGCAGACCGACTAATGCAACACCGTTGGCTTGGAGTGAGTTCAGTGTAGCCTTCTTAGATCGATTCTTACCACTCAGTGTGCGTAATGCTAGAGCTAGAGAGTTTGAGACTTTGGTACAGACTTCAAGCATGACGGTGTCTGAGTATGACATCAAGTTCACGCAGCTAGCTCGTTATGCGCCCTATCTCGTTTCTACTGAGGAGATGAAGATTCAGAGATTTGTGGATGGGTTAGTGGAGCCATTATTTAGGGCTGTGGCATCCCGAGATTTCACTACCTATTCTGCAGCAGTGGATCGTGCTCAACGCATCGAGATGAGGACCAATGAGAGTAGGGCTGCGAGAGATAGAGCAAAAAGGGGCAAGACAGAGGGTTATCAGGGCCGTAGAGATTTCAGCAGTGGTGGTTCATCTTCTAGCCGTCAGGGTCCACAGAGGGACTCACGGTTACCGCAGCAGGGGAGTGACGCACCTGGTGCTAATATTAGGGTGGGACAGAGAACCTTTAGTTCTAGGAGGCAGCAAGATTCTAGACAGAGTAGTCAAGTCATTCGCTCTTGTGATACTTGTGGGAGACGACATAGTGGACGGTGCTTCCTTACTACAAAAACTTGTTACGGGTGCGGTCAACCTGGGCATATTAGGAGGGATTGTCCGATGGCACATCAATCACCAGATTCTGCTCGTGGTTCCACTCAGCCAGCTTCATCTGCTCCGTCAGTTGCTGTCTCATCTGGCCGGGAGGTTAGTGGATCGAGAGGTAGAGGTGCGGGTACTTCCTCTCAAGGCAGACCATCTGGGTCCGGACATCAAAGTTCTATTGGTAGAGGCCAAGCGAGGGTGTTTGCTTTAACACAGCAGGAGGCTCAAACATCCAATGCCGTGGTCTCAGGTATTCTCTCCGTTTGTAATATGAATGCTCGAGTACTATTTGATCCTGGTGCTACCCATTCTTTTATCTCTCCATGTTTTGCATCTCGGTTGGGTAGAGGTCGTGTTAGGAGAGAGGAACAATTAGTGGTGTCTACTCCTTTAAAGGAGATATTTGTGGCCGAGTGGGAATATGAGTCATGTGTAGTGCGAGTCAAGGACAAAGACACTTCGGTGAATCTAGTGGTGCTAGACACCTTAGACTTTGATGTAATCTTGGGGATGAATTGGTTATCACCCTGTCATGCTAGTGTGGACTGCTATCATAAATTGGTTAGATTTGATTTCCCCGGTGAACCATCATTTAGTATTCAAGGGGATAGGAGTAATGCTCCAACCAATTTGATATCGGTCATATCTGCCAGAAGATTATTACGACAGGGTTGTATAGGTTACTTGGCTGTTGTAAAGGATAGTCAGGCAAAGATTGGAGATGTAACTCAAGTGTCGGTGGTGAAGGAGTTCGTGGATGTATTTCCTGAAGAGCTACCAGGTTTGCCTCCTGAACGGGAGGTTGAGTTTTGCATAGATTTGATTCCCGACACTAGACCTATATCCATACCCCCATATAGAATGGCACCTGCAGAGCTTAAAGAGCTTAAGGATCAGTTGGAGGATTTGTTGGATAAAGGTTTCATACGACCTAGTGTATCCCCATGGGGAGCACCAGTGTTATTTGTGAAGAAGAAAGATGGGTCACTTAGGCTGTGCATTGATTATCGACAGCTTAATAAAGTGACGGTGAAGAATAAATATCCTCTCCCAAGGATAGATGATTTATTTGATCAACTACAAGGAGCACAATGTTTTTCTAAGATAGATCTGCGATCTGGGTACCATCAGTTGAGAATCCGGAACGAAGATATACCCAAGACCGCATTTCGAACAAGATATGGGCACTATGAGTTCTTAGTGATGTCATTTGGGCTCACGAATGCTCCTGCAGCCTTTATGGATTTGATGAACCGAGTGTTCAAACCTTATTTGGATAAGTTTGTAGTGGTGTTTATTGATGATATTTTGATATATTCAAAGAGTCGAGAGGAGCATGAGCAGCATCTTAAGATAGTGCTCCAAATTTTGAGAGAACATCGATTGTATGCTAAGTTCTCCAAGTGTGAGTTTTGGCTCGAAAGTGTTGCATTCTTGGGGCATGTGGTATCTAAGGAGGGGATACGAGTTGATACAAAGAAAATTGAAGCAGTGGAAAAATGGCCAAGGCCAACATCAGTTACGGAGATTAGAAGCTTTGTGGGTTTAGCTGGCTATTATCGTCGCTTTGTGAAAGACTTCTCCAAAATAGTTGCCCCTTTGACTAAGCTGACACGTAAAGATACAAAATTTGAGTGGTCTGATGCTTGTGAGAATAGTTTTGAGAAGCTTAAGGCATGTCTCACCACAGCTCCAGTGTTAAGCCTGCCGCAAGGCACAGGGGGTTACACGGTGTTTTGTGATGCATCGGGGGTTGGTTTAGGATGTGTATTGATGCAACATGGGAAGGTGATTGCGTATGCATCTAGGCAACTTAAAAGGCATGAGCAGAATTACCCCATACACGATTTGGAAATGGCAGCAATCGTGTTTGCCTTAAAGATTTGGAGACATTACTTGTATGGTGAGACTTGCGAGATATACACGGACCACAAAAGTCTGAAGTATATATTTCAGCAGAGGGATCTTAACTTACGGCAACGTAGATGGATGGAGTTGCTAAAGGATTATGATTGTACTATTCTTTATCATCCCGGTAAGGCCAATGTAGTGGCGGATGCCTTGAGTCGAAAATCAATGGGAAGCTTGGCACATATTTCCATTGGTAGGAGATCTTTGGTTAGAGAGATCCATAGCTTGGGAGACATAGGTGTGCGTTTGGAAGTTGCGGAGACAAATGCTTTGCTAGCACACTTTAGAGTGAGGCCTATTTTAATGGACAGGATTAAAGAAGCACAAAGTAAAGATGAGTTTGTGATTAAGGCCTTAGAGGATCCTCAGGGTAGGAAAGGAAAAATGTTTACTAAAGGCACAGATGGAGTGTTGAGGTATGGAACCAGACTTTATGTGCCTGATGGTGACGGGTTGAGGAGAGAAATATTAGAGGAAGCTCACATGGCAGCTTATGTGGTACATCCAGGGGCTACAAAAATGTATCAAGATTTGAAAGAGGTGTATTGGTGGGAAGGACTTAAGAGAGATGTAGCTGAGTTTGTCTCCAAGTGCCTGGTTTGTCAGCAGGTTAAGGCCGAGCATCAAAAGCCTGCAGGGCTACTACAGCCATTACCAGTACCCGAGTGGAAGTGGGAACATATTGCTATGGACTTTGTAACGGGTTTGCCTCGAACCAGTGGGGGATATGATTCAATTTGGATAGTAGTGGACCGGTTAACAAAGTCAGCTCATTTTCTTCCGGTTAAGACTACTTATGGGGCTGCCCAATATGCTCGAGTTTATGTGGATGAGATAGTGCGACTACATGGTATTCCCATTTCTATAGTATCTGACAGAGGAGCTCAGTTTACTAGTAGGTTTTGGGGAAAGTTGCAAGAAGCATTGGGCACTAAGTTGGATTTCAGCACAGCTTTCCACCCTCAGACTGATGGACAATCTGAACGGACCATACAGACATTGGAGGATATGTTGAGGGCTTGTGTGATAGACCTTGGTGTCAGGTGGGAACAATATTTACCCTTAGTGGAATTTGCCTACAACAACAGTTTCCAAACTAGCATCCAAATGGCACCATTTGAGGCCTTATATGGACGAAGATGTAGGTCACCCATTGGATGGCTAGAGGTGGGAGAAAGGAAACTTTTGGGGCCTGAATTGGTGCAGGATGCAACCGAGAAAATACACATGATCCGTCAAAGGATGTTAACAGCACAAAGTAGACAGAAATCATATGCTGATAACCGACGGAGAGACTTGGAGTTCCAAGTAGGAGATCATGTATTTTTGAAAGTTTCGCCAACTAAAGGGATAATGAGGTTTGGCAAGAAAGGGAAGTTAAGTCCTCGGTATATAGGGCCATTCGAGATCTTAGAAAAGGTTGGAGCGGTGGCTTATCGTTTGGCATTACCACCAGACCTCTCTAATATTCATCCCGTGTTTCATGTGTCCATGCTTAGGAGGTACAACCCAGATCCATCACATGTAATACGGTATGAAACAATTCAGTTGCAAGATGATCTAACCTATGAGGAACAACCGGTAGCTATCCTTGATAGGCAAGTTAAAAAGCTCCGTTCAAAGGATGTAGCCTCAGTGAAAGTGTTGTGGCGGAATCACACTAGCGAGGAGGTAACGTGGGAAGCTGAGGATGAGATGCGGACAAAGCATCCACACCTCTTCGATATGTAAAGGTAAGCCACTCTACATTGAATTTAAATTCGGGGACCGAATTTTTATTAGTGGGGGAGAATGTGAGACCCTGTCAAGCTCGATTAAAAGACGGTATTGTATCGAGTGGTACAACTAAGTTAAATCGAGCCTTGAACTAGTTCAAATAGAAATTCTAAGAGGAATTTGAAAATTTTAAAACCAACAGAATGGTTTAGAATAGTGATTTGGAGTTCAAGGTCCAGTTTGGAGTCCATCAGAAAATTGACCGATTAGGGACAAAACGGTCATTTTACCATTTGATGATAAAATGGAGATTTTTAGCCAAGATTTGATCACATTTGACCAAGAATAATTATATGAAATATAATTATGATTATTGGAGTATAAAATGATGTTTAGTAGTGAAAAATTTTGATTCTCGGTATTTATAGAGCACAAGGGCAAAATGGTAATTTTGCCACTAGTGGACTAAACGAAAATTTTTTTTAAACAATTTTTGCCCCATTTAGTTAATATTGATCAATATTAGTGTTATTTTAGGTTGAAAAGTAGAAATAATGAGATTCCGGTACATTTCAGAGTATAAGGGCAAAATCGTAATTTTTTTGTCTCGGGGGCAAATCAGTAAAATTTTCGGCCCAGCACTTGTCAAGACCAAGGGATTTTAATTGTGGTAGGATTGGATAAATACCAGAATATTTGTGGTGGAAAATTAAGAAGAAAAAGTCAAAAAGTTAAAAATTTGGCCAATAAGCATGTGACACATGGCATGCTTGATTATTTTATTATTTTCTATAGAAATCAGCCCATTAAATCCCCAATTCCCTCACCATATTCGGCCTAGACATCCAGCAACCAGAAAAAAGGAAGAACAAAAGGAAAAACAAGAAAACCTAGGTGGAAATTCAAAGAAAAAGTGAAGAAATCAAGGAAACAAGCTAGGTAAGTTAAAATTTCTTTAATTCTCCTTGATACCTAGCTTACCCATGCTTTTGTTCTTGATTTCCATGGTTGAATATTGAGTTATCATGATGAATTCAATTCTGAAAAATGGGTATGGAAGAGGAATTGTTGTTGGAATAATTTGATTTTAGACTATGTTAGTGTTTAGGGATAGTTAAGCATGGTTATGAACAAAAACACAAAAGAAATATTCAATTTCTCTAGGGTTCCTTGTTGGCTGAACCATGAGGGCTGAATATCAATGGGGTATTGTTTTTATTTCAAGGAAAATGGCATGGAAAATGATGAAGTAAGGTGAAACGGTTATGTAGAAAAAATTCGATGCTAGTACACCAAATGACCAAATTTTTTTTCTATAAGGAATTGTGAGGGTTCTAATGCTGAATTTGGCTTTATTTAAATGTATGTGGTAAATTAAGGTATTAGAGGAGAAATGAATTAATTTAGAGGTGATTTGGACACAATCGTCGATTAATCGGGTGATCGGTCGAATTTAATCGATACCGTATTAAGCGGTAATCGGGTATATTTGTGCATTTACATATCAAGCATTAGTAGTTTAAATTAATTTATATCAATTTAGGGACAATATAGTAAATTCCTCGACTTGGTTATTTGTCAAGGTGGTGAGACGTCCGGAAAAGGCAAAGGAATTACGCTTGAGGACTATTAGTCAGAGTTCACCCGGAATCCGAATTTTCGACACCTGTGAGTGGACTGCCTATCAAAATTGTTTTGGGAATATGACTGTTTTGAACAAAGTGTTTGAATGATTTTATGCAATTTTTCATGAAAATGAATGCCTTGGGAACAAGCTTTTGAGAAAAGGTTTATGTTATGAAATGTGGTTATTATGGATTTCTATGTGGCTGCATTATGTTGATATACATATGTGCTTGAATATAATGTTGTGTAATTATGTTGACTCGGCTATGTGCGAGTAGGGAGTGTGCATAAGCCGAGGATGACCCGGTTATGTGCGAGTAGGGAGTGCGCATAATCCGGTGATGACCCAGCCATGTGCGAGTAGGGAGTGCGCATGAGCTGGTGATGATGATGATGGGTTGGTGAGATGATGATGATGGGTATATACGTATATATATATACATATGTAAATGTGTGTGATATAGCAAATTGATGGACAATGATTTATGGTTGTAATGTACGTAAAATTTGACACATTATACTTTGAGAATTTTCATGAATGTTAGGTTGATTTTATTAGTTTAGTAGGATGGCTTTTGTTGAGTGAGGAAAAATGTTTATCTTGTTGCCTTGTTTTCACTGCATCGAAATTCATGCTCGCTGTAGCGAAAAAAAACTCTGGGGTTTGGAGGGGTTTTAAATAGGAATGAACTAAATTGCATTGTTTGAAACAAGTGCATCATGATTTTAAATTTTTCCTAATTGTTGCTTGTTCCCTTCCTTGTTCACTCACTGGGTTTATACTCACCATTTTCAAATTCATGTTTTCAGATCACGAGGTAGCCGATATTTAGGACGAGGTGTCCTTGTAGATCTGTGTACATCTTCTGGTAGGTGTCTCGGCATTCGGTAGCTGTATATCCATCTGAGTCACTCCGCTGGAGGTCGAGTATTATTTTGTTATGTATAGATGAACTTAAATGTAAATTTTAAAAGAGTAATGCCAGTACGAGTTGGCAATGTGTATCACTATTTTGACTCAAAGTCATGAAATACGACTTAGTGATAATAAATAGAATCATAAGTAAAATAAATAATAGGCTTGCTTGGGTTTAGTGGATTACGTCCATTGGACCCATGCGCCGGTCATGACCCGGAATTTGGGTCGTGACAGGAATCTTGAAGCGAAAGCTATTCATTGAGAAGAAAACTTCTTTTATAGTCACTTGTGCCTTCAAAAGCTTTGTTTCTCCCTTTAAATGGTTATATAATCTCATAATTGATTTTAAGTTGAGTTTTTTTTTACATTTTTGGTTAAAACAGATTATAATTGAATGTTTACCTGGAGAATCTTGAAGCGAAAGCCATTCATTGAGAAGAAAACTTCTTTTATAGTCACTTATGCCTTCAAAAGCTTTGTTTCCTCCCTTTAAATGGTTATATAATCTCATAATTGATTTTAAGTTGCGTTTTTTTACATTTTTAGTTAAAACAAATTATAATTGAATGTTTACCTCAAGAAACGTGATGCATAAACCATTCATTGAGAAGAAAACTTCTTTTATAGTCACTTATGCCTTCAAAAGCTTTGTTTCTCGCTTTAAATGGTTATATAATCTCATAATTGATTTTAAGTTGAATTTTTTTACATTTTTGGTTAAAGCAGATTATAATTGAATGTTTACCTCGAGAAACGTGATGCAAAAACCATTCATTGAGAAGAAAATTTCTTTTATAGTCACTTATGCCTTCAAAAGCTTTGTTTCTCGCTTTAAATGGTTATATAATCTCATAATTGATTTTAAGTTGAATTTTTTTACATTTTTGGTTAAAGCAGATTATAATTGAATGTTTACCTCGAGAATCTTGAAGCGAAAGCCATTCATTAAGAAGAAAACTTCTTTTATAGTCACTTATGCCTTTAAAAGCTTTGTTTCTCCCTTTAAATGGTTATATAATCTCATAATTGATTTTAAGTTGAGTTTTTTTTACATTTTTGGTTAAAACAGATTATAATTGAATGTTTACCTCAAGAATCTTGAAGCGAAATCCATTCATTGAGAAGAAAACTTCTTTTATAGTCACTTATGCCTTCAAAAACTTTGTTTTCTCCCTTTAAATGGTTATATAATCTCATAATTGATTTTAAGTTGCGTTTTTTTAAATTTTTAGTTAAAACAGATTATAATTGAATGTTTACCTCGAGAAACGTGATGCAAAAACCATTCATTAAGAAGAAAACTTCTTTTATAGTCACTTATGCCTTCAAAAGCTTTGTTTATTCCTTTAAATGGTTATATAATCTCATAATTGATTTTAAGTTGAGTTTTTTTTACATTTTTGGTTAAAACAGATTATAATTGAATGTTTACCTCGAGAAACGTGATGCAAAAACCATTCATTGAGAAGAAAACTTCTTTTATAGTCACTTATGCCTTCAAAAGCTTTGTTTCTCGCTTTAAATGGTTATATAATCTCATAATTGATTTTAAGATGAATTTTTTTACATTTTTGGTTAAAGCAGATTATAATTGAATGTTTACCTCGAGAAACGTGATGCAAAAACCATTCATTGAGAAGAAAACTTCTTTTATAGTCACCTATGCCTTCAAAAACTTTGTTTTCTCCCTTTAAATGGTTATATAATCTCATAATTGATTTTAAGTTGCGTTTTTTTAAATTTTTAGTTAAAACAGATTATAATTGAATGTTTACCTCGAGAAACGTGATGCAAAAACCATTCATTAAGAAGAAAACTTCTTTTATAGTCACTTATGCCTTCAAAAGCTTTGTTTATCCCTTTAAATGGTTATATAATCTCATAATTGATTTTAAGTTGAGTTTTTTTTACATTTTTGGTTAAAACAGATTATAATTGAATGTTTACCTCGAGAAACGTGATGCAAAAACCATTCATTGAGAAGAAAACTTCTTTTATAGTCACTTATGCCTTCAAAAGCTTTGTTTCTCGCTTTAAATGGTTATATAATCTCATAATTGATTTTAAGTTGAATTTTTTTACATTTTTGGTTAAAGCAGATTATAATTGAATGTTTACCTCGAGAAACGTGATGCAAAAACCATTCATTGAGAAGAAAACTTCTTTTATAGTCACTTATGCCTTCAAAAGCTTTGTTTCTCGCTTTAAATGGTTATATAATCTCATAATTGATTTTAAGTGGAATTTTTTTACATTTTTGGTTAAAGCAGATTATAATTGAATGTTTACCTCGAGAAACGTGATGCAAAAACCATTCATTGAGAAGAAAACTTCTTTTATAGTCACTTATGCCTTCAAAAGCTTTGTTTCTCGCTTTAAATGGTTATATAATCTCATAATTGATTTTAAGTTGAATTTTTTTACATTTTTGGTTAAAGCAGATTATAATTGAATGTTTACCTCGAGAATCTTGAAGCGAAAGCCATTCATTAAGAAGAAAACTTCTTTTATAGTCACTTATGCCTTCAAAAGCTTTGTTTCTCCCTTTAAATGGTTATATAATCTCATAATTGATTTTAAGTTGAGTTTTTTTTACAGTTTTGGTTAAAACAGATTATAATTGAATGTTTACCTCAAGAATCTTGAAGCGAAATCCATTCATTGAGAAGAAAACTTCTTTTATAGTCACTTATGCCTTCAAAAACTTTGTTTTCTCCCTTTAAATGGTTATATAATCTCATAATTGATTTTAAGTTGCGTTTTTTTAAATTTTTAGTTAAAACAGATTATAATTGAATGTTTACCTCGAGAAACGTGATGCAAAAACCATTCATTAAGAAGAAAACTTCTTTTATAGTCACTTATGCCTTCAAAAGCTTTGTTTATCCCTTTAAATGGTTATATAATCTCATAATTGATTTTAAGTTGAGTTTTTTTTACATTTTTGGTAAAAACAGATTATAATTGAATGTTTACCTCGAGAAACGTGATGCAAAAACCATTCATTGAGAAGAAAACTTCTTTTATAGTCACTTATGCCTTCAAAAGCTTTGTTTCTCGCTTTAAATGGTTATATAATCTCATAATTGATTTTAAGTTGAATTTTTTTACATTTTTGGTTAAAGCAGATTATAATTGAATGTTTACCTCGAGAAACGTGATGCAAAAACCATTCATTGAGAAGAAAACTTCTTTTATAGTCACTTATGCCTTCAAAAACTTTGTTTTCTCCCTTTAAATGGTTATATAATCTCATAATTGATTTTAAGTTGCGTTTTTTTAAATTTTTAGTTAAAACAGATTATAATTGAATGTTTACCTCGAGAAACGTGATGCAAAACCATTCATTAAGAAGAAAACTTCTTTTATAGTCACTTATGCCTTCAAAAGCTTTGTTTATCCCTTTAAATGGTTATATAATCTCATAATTGATTTTAAGTTGAGTTTTTTTTACATTTTTGGTTAAAACAGATTATAATTGAATGTTTACCTCGAGAAACGTGATGCAAAAACCATTCATTGAGAAGAAAACTTCTTTTATAGTCACTTATGCCTTCAAAAGCTTTGTTTCTCGCTTTAAATGGTTATATAATCTCATAATTGATTTTAAGTTGAATTTTTTTACATTTTTTGTTAAAGCAGATTATAATTGAATGTTTACCTCGAGAAACGTGATGCAAAAACCATTCATTGAGAAGAAAACTTCTTTTATAGTCACTTATGCCTTCAAAAGCTTTGTTTCTCCTTTTAAATGGTTATATAATCTCATAATTGATTTTAAGTTGAGTTTTTTTTACATTTTTGATCAAAACAGATTATAATTGAATGTTTACCTCAAGAAACGTGATGCAAAATCCATTCATTGAGAAGAAAACTTCTTTTATAGTCACTTATGCCTTCAAAAGCTTTGTTTCTCGCTTTAAATGGTTATATAATCTCATAATTGATTTTAAGTTGAATTTTTTTACATTTTTGGTTAAAGCAGATTATAATTGAATGTTTACCTCGAGAAACGTGATGCAAAAACCATTCATTGAGAAGAAAACTTCTTTTATAGTCACTTATGCCTTCAAAAGATTTGTTTCTCCCTTTAAATGGTTATATAATCTCATAATTGATTTTAAGTTGAGTTTTTTTTACATTTTTGATTAAAACAGATTATAATTGAATGTTTACCTCAAGAAACATGATGCAAAATCCATTCATTGAGAAGAAAACTTCTTTTATAGTCACTTATGCCTTCAAAAGCTTTGTTTCTCGCTTTAAATGGTTATATAATCTCATAATTGATTTTAAGTTGAATTTTTTTACATTTTTGGTTAAAGCAGATTATAATTGAATGTTTACCTCGAGAAACGTGATGCAAAAACCATTCATTGAGAAGAAAACTTCTTTTATAGTCACTTATGCCTTCAAAAGCTTTGTTTCTCGCTTTAAATGGTTATATAATCTCATAATTGATTTTAAGTTGAGTTTTTTTTACATTTTTGGTTAAAACAGATTATAATTGAATGTTTACCTTGAGAAACGTGATGCAAAAACCATTCATTGAGAAGAAAACTTCTTTTATAGTCACTTATGCCTTCAAAAGCTTTGTTTCTCGCTTTAAATGGTTATATAATCTCATAATTGATTTTAAGTTGAAATTTTTTACATTTTTGGTTAAAGCAGATTATAATTGAATGTTTACCTTGAGAAACGTGATGCAAAAACCATTCATTGAGAAGAAAACTTCTTTTATAGTCACTTATGCCTTCAAAAGCTTTGTTTCTCGCTTTAAATGGTTATATAATCTCATAATTGATTTTAAGTTGAATTTTTTTACATTTTTGGTTAAAGCAGATTATAATTGAATGTTTACCTCGAGAAACGTGATGCAAAAACCATTCATTGAGAAGAAAACTTCTTTTATAGTCACTTATGCCTTCAAAAGCTTTGTTTCTCCCTTTAAATGGTTATATAATCTCATAATTGATTTTAAGTTGAGTTTTTTTTACATTTTTGTTTAAAACAGATTATAATTGAATGTTGACCTCGAGAATCTTGAAGCGAAAGCCATTTGTTGAGAAGAAAACTTCTTTTATAGTCACTTATGCCTTCAAAAGCTTTGTTTCTCCCTTTAAATGGTTATATAATCTCATAATTGATTTTAAGTTGAGTTTTTTTTACATTTTTGGTTAAAACAGATTAGAATTGAATGTTTACCTCGAGAATCTTGAAGCGAAAGCTATTCATTGAGAAGAAAACTTCTTTTATAGTCACTTGTGCCTTCAAAAGCTTTGTTTCTCCCTTTAAATGGTTATATAATCTCATAATTGATTTTAAGTTGAGTTTTTTTTACATTTTTGGTTAAAACAGATTATAATTGAATGTTTACCTCGAGAATCTTGAAGCGAAAGCCATTTGTTGAGAAGAAAACTTCTTTTATAGTCACTTATGCCTTCAAAAGCTTTGTTTCTCCCTTTAAATGGTTATATAATCTCATAATTGATTTTAAGTTGAGTTTTTTTTACATTTTTCGTTAAAATAGATTAGAATTGAATGTTTACCTCTGGAATCTTGAAGCGAAAGCTATTCATTGAGAAGAAAACTTCTTTTATAGTCACTTGTGCCTTCAAAAGCTTTGTTTCTCCCTTTAAATGGTTATATAATCTCATAATTGATTTTAAGTTGAGTTTTTTTTTACATTTTTGGTTAAAACAGATTATAATTGAATGTTTACCTGGAGAATCTTGAAGCGAAAGCCATTCATTGAGAAGAAAACTTCTTTTATAGTCACTTATGCCTTCAAAAGCTTTGTTTCCTCCCTTTAAATGGTTATATAATCTCATAATTGATTTTAAGTTGCGTTTTTTTACATTTTTAGTTAAAACAAATTATAATTGAATGTTTACCTCAAGAAACGTGATGCATAAACCATTCATTGAGAAGAAAACTTCTTTTATAGTCACTTATGCCTTCAAAAGCTTTGTTTCTCGCTTTAAATGGTTATATAATCTCATAATTGATTTTAAGTTGAATTTTTTTACATTTTTGGTTAAAGCAGATTATAATTGAATGTTTACCTCGAGAAACGTGATGCAAAAACCATTCATTGAGAAGAAAACTTTTTTTATAGTCACTTATGCCTTCAAAAGCTTTGTTTCTCGCTTTAAATGGTTATATAATCTCATAATTGATTTTAAGTTGAATTTTTTTACATTTTTGGTTAAAGCAGATTATAATTGAATGTTTACCTCGAGAATCTTGAAGCCAAAGCCATTCATTAAGAAGAAAACTTCTTTTATAGTCACTTATGCCTTCAAAAGCTTTGTTTCTCCCTTTAAATGGTTATATAATCTCATAATTAATTTTAAGTTACATTTTTTTTACATTTTTGGTTAAAACAGATTATAATTGAATGTTTACCTTGAGAATCTTGAAGCGAAAGCCATTCATTGAGAAGAAAACTTCTTTTATAGTCACTTATGCCTTCAAAAGCTTTGTTTCTCCCTTTAAATGGTTATATAATCTCATAATTGATTTTAAGTAGCGTTTTTTTTACATTTTTGGTTAAAACAGATTATAATTGAATGTTTACCTCGAGAATCTTGAAGCGAAAGCCATTTGTTGAGAAGAAAACTTCTTTTATAGTCACTTATGCCTTCAAAAGCTTTGTTTCTCCCTTTAAATGGTTATATAATCTCATAATTGATTTTAAGTTGAGTTTTTTTTACATTTTTGGTTAAAACAGATTAGAATTGAATGTTTACCTCGAGAATCTTGAAGCGAAAGCTATTCATTGAGAAGAAAACTTCTTTTATAGTCACTTGTGCCTTCAAAAGCTTTGTTTCTCCCTTTAAATGGTTATATAATCTCATAATTGATTTTAAGTTGAGTTTTTTTTACATTTTTGGTTAAAACAGATTATAATTGAATGTTTACCTCGAGAATCTTGAAGCGAAAGCCATTTGTTGAGAAGAAAACTTCTTTTATAGTCACTTATGCCTTCAAAAGCTTTGTTTCTCCCTTTAAATGGTTATATAATCTCATAATTGATTTTAAGTTGAGTTTTTTTTACATTTTTCGTTAAAATAGATTAGAATTGAATGTTTACCTCTGGAATCTTGAAGCGAAAGCTATTCATTGAGAAGAAAACTTCTTTTATAGTCACTTGTGCCTTCAAAAGCTTTGTTTCTCCCTTTAAATGGTTATATAATCTCATAATTGATTTTAAGTTGAGTTTTTTTTTACATTTTTGGTTAAAACAGATTATAATTGAATGTTTACCTGGAGAATCTTGAAGCGAAAGCCATTCATTGAGAAGAAAACTTCTTTTATAGTCACTTATGCCTTCAAAAGCTTTGTTTCCTCCCTTTAAATGGTTATATAATCTCATAATTGATTTTAAGTTGCGTTTTTTTACATTTTTAGTTAAAACAAATTATAATTGAATGTTTACCTCAAGAAACGTGATGCATAAACCATTCATTGAGAAGAAAACTTCTTTTATAGTCACTTATGCCTTCAAAAGCTTTGTTTCTCGCTTTAAATGGTTATATAATCTCATAATTGATTTTAAGTTGAATTTTTTTACATTTTTGGTTAAAGCAGATTATAATTGAATGTTTACCTCGAGAAACGTGATGCAAAAACCATTCATTGAGAAGAAAATTTCTTTTATAGTCACTTATGCCTTCAAAAGCTTTGTTTCTCGCTTTAAATGGTTATATAATCTCATAATTGATTTTAAGTTGAATTTTTTTACATTTTTGGTTAAAGCAGATTATAATTGAATGTTTACCTCGAGAATCTTGAAGCGAAAGCCATTCATTAAGAAGAAAACTTCTTTTATAGTCACTTATGCCTTTAAAAGCTTTGTTTCTCCCTTTAAATGGTTATATAATCTCATAATTGATTTTAAGTTGAGTTTTTTTTACATTTTTGGTTAAAACAGATTATAATTGAATGTTTACCTCAAGAATCTTGAAGCGAAATCCATTCATTGAGAAGAAAACTTCTTTTATAGTCACTTATGCCTTCAAAAACTTTGTTTTCTCCCTTTAAATGGTTATATAATCTCATAATTGATTTTAAGTTGCGTTTTTTTAAATTTTTAGTTAAAACAGATTATAATTGAATGTTTACCTCGAGAAACGTGATGCAAAAACCATTCATTAAGAAGAAAACTTCTTTTATAGTCACTTATGCCTTCAAAAGCTTTGTTTATTCCTTTAAATGGTTATATAATCTCATAATTGATTTTAAGTTGAGTTTTTTTTACATTTTTGGTTAAAACAGATTATAATTGAATGTTTACCTCGAGAAACGTGATGCAAAAACCATTCATTGAGAAGAAAACTTCTTTTATAGTCACTTATGCCTTCAAAAGCTTTGTTTCTCGCTTTAAATGGTTATATAATCTCATAATTGATTTTAAGATGAATTTTTTTACATTTTTGGTTAAAGCAGATTATAATTGAATGTTTACCTCGAGAAACGTGATGCAAAAACCATTCATTGAGAAGAAAACTTCTTTTATAGTCACCTATGCCTTCAAAAACTTTGTTTTCTCCCTTTAAATGGTTATATAATCTCATAATTGATTTTAAGTTGCGTTTTTTTAAATTTTTAGTTAAAACAGATTATAATTGAATGTTTACCTCGAGAAACGTGATGCAAAAACCATTCATTAAGAAGAAAACTTCTTTTATAGTCACTTATGCCTTCAAAAGCTTTGTTTATCCCTTTAAATGGTTATATAATCTCATAATTGATTTTAAGTTGAGTTTTTTTTACATTTTTGGTTAAAACAGATTATAATTGAATGTTTACCTCGAGAAACGTGATGCAAAAACCATTCATTGAGAAGAAAACTTCTTTTATAGTCACTTATGCCTTCAAAAGCTTTGTTTCTCGCTTTAAATGGTTATATAATCTCATAATTGATTTTAAGTTGAATTTTTTTACATTTTTGGTTAAAGCAGATTATAATTGAATGTTTACCTCGAGAAACGTGATGCAAAAACCATTCATTGAGAAGAAAACTTCTTTTATAGTCACTTATGCCTTCAAAAGCTTTGTTTCTCGCTTTAAATGGTTATATAATCTCATAATTGATTTTAAGTGGAATTTTTTTACATTTTTGGTTAAAGCAGATTATAATTGAATGTTTACCTCGAGAAACGTGATGCAAAAACCATTCATTGAGAAGAAAACTTCTTTTATAGTCACTTATGCCTTCAAAAGCTTTGTTTCTCGCTTTAAATGGTTATATAATCTCATAATTGATTTTAAGTTGAATTTTTTTACATTTTTGGTTAAAGCAGATTATAATTGAATGTTTACCTCGAGAATCTTGAAGCGAAAGCCATTCATTAAGAAGAAAACTTTTTTTATAGTCACTTATGCCTTCAAAAGCTTTGTTTCTCCCTTTAAATGGTTATATAATCTCATAATTGATTTTAAGTTGAGTTTTTTTTACAGTTTTGGTTAAAACAGATTATAATTGAATGTTTACCTCAAGAATCTTGAAGCGAAATCCATTCATTGAGAAGAAAACTTCTTTTATAGTCACTTATGCCTTCAAAAACTTTGTTTTCTCCCTTTAAATGGTTATATAATCTCATAATTGATTTTAAGTTGCGTTTTTTTAAATTTTTAGTTAAAACAGATTATAATTGAATGTTTACCTCGAGAAACGTGATGCAAAAACCATTCATTAAGAAGAAAACTTCTTTTATAGTCACTTATGCCTTCAAAAGCTTTGTTTATCCCTTTAAATGGTTATATAATCTCATAATTGATTTTAAGTTGAGTTTTTTTTACATTTTTGGTAAAAACAGATTATAATTGAATGTTTACCTCGAGAAACGTGATGCAAAAACCATTCATTGAGAAGAAAACTTCTTTTATAGTCACTTATGCCTTCAAAAGCTTTGTTTCTCGCTTTAAATGGTTATATAATCTCATAATTGATTTTAAGTTGAATTTTTTTACATTTTTGGTTAAAGCAGATTATAATTGAATGTTTACCTCGAGAAACGTGATGCAAAAACCATTCATTGAGAAGAAAACTTCTTTTATAGTCACTTATGCCTTCAAAAACTTTGTTTTCTCCCTTTAAATGGTTATATAATCTCATAATTGATTTTAAGTTGCGTTTTTTTAAATTTTTAGTTAAAACAGATTATAATTGAATGTTTACCTCGAGAAACGTGATGCAAAACCATTCATTAAGAAGAAAACTTCTTTTATAGTCACTTATGCCTTCAAAAGCTTTGTTTATCCCTTTAAATGGTTATATAATCTCATAATTGATTTTAAGTTGAGTTTTTTTTACATTTTTGGTTAAAACAGATTATAATTGAATGTTTACCTCGAGAAACGTGATGCAAAAACCATTCATTGAGAAGAAAACTTCTTTTATAGTCACTTATGCCTTCAAAAGCTTTGTTTCTCGCTTTAAATGGTTATATAATCTCATAATTGATTTTAAGTTGAATTTTTTTACATTTTTGGTTAAAGCAGATTATAATTGAATGTTTACCTCGAGAAACGTGATGCAAAAACCATTCATTGAGAAGAAAACTTCTTTTATAGTCACTTATGCCTTCAAAAGATTTGTTTCTCCCTTTAAATGGTTATATAATCTCATAATTGATTTTAAGTTGAGTTTTTTTTACATTTTTGATTAAAACAGATTATAATTGAATGTTTACCTCAAGAAACATGATGCAAAATCCATTCATTGAGAAGAAAACTTCTTTTATAGTCACTTATGCCTTCAAAAGCTTTGTTTCCTCCCTTTAAATGGTTATATAATCTCATAATTGATTTTAAGTTGCGTTTTTTTACATTTTTAGTTAAAACAAATTATAATTGAATGTTTACCTCAAGAAACGTGATGCATAAACCATTCATTGAGAAGAAAACTTCTTTTATAGTCACTTATGCCTTCAAAAGCTTTGTTTCTCGCTTTAAATGGTTATATAATCTCATAATTGATTTTAAGTTGAATTTTTTTACATTTTTGGTTAAAGCAGATTATAATTGAATGTTTACCTCGAGAAACGTGATGCAAAAACCATTCATTGAGAAGAAAACTTCTTTTATAGTCACTTATGCCTTCAAAAGCTTTGTTTCTCGCTTTAAATGGTTATATAATCTCATAATTGATTTTAAGTTGAATTTTTTTACATTTTTGGTTAAAGCAGATTATAATTGAATGTTTACCTCGAGAATCTTGAAGCGAAAGCCATTCATTAAGAAGAAAACTTCTTTTATAGTCACTTATGCCTTCAAAAGCTTTGTTTCTCCCTTTAAATGGTTATATAATCTCATAATTGATTTTAAGTTGAGTTTTTTTTACAGTTTTGGTTAAAACAGATTATAATTGAATGTTTACCTCAAGAATCTTGAAGCGAAATCCATTCATTGAGAAGAAAACTTCTTTTATAGTCACTTATGCCTTCAAAAACTTTGTTTTCTCCCTTTAAATGGTTATATAATCTCATAATTGATTTTAAGTTGCGTTTTTTTAAATTTTTAGTTAAAACAGATTATAATTGAATGTTTACCTCGAGAAACGTGATGCAAAAACCATTCATTAAGAAGAAAACTTCTTTTATAGTCACTTATGCCTTCAAAAGCTTTGTTTATCCCTTTAAATGGTTATATAATCTCATAATTGATTTTAAGTTGAGTTTTTTTTACATTTTTGGTAAAAACAGATTATAATTGAATGTTTACCTCGAGAAACGTGATGCAAAAACCATTCATTGAGAAGAAAACTTCTTTTATAGTCACTTATGCCTTCAAAAGCTTTGTTTCTCGCTTTAAATGGTTATATAATCTCATAATTGATTTTAAGTTGAATTTTTTTACATTTTTGGTTAAAGCAGATTATAATTGAATGTTTACCTCGAGAAACGTGATGCAAAAACCATTCATTGAGAAGAAAACTTCTTTTATAGTCACTTATGCCTTCAAAAACTTTGTTTTCTCCCTTTAAATGGTTATATAATCTCATAATTGATTTTAAGTTGCGTTTTTTTAAATTTTTAGTGAAAACAGATTATAATTGAATGTTTACCTCGAGAAACGTGATGCAAAACCATTCATTAAGAAGAAAACTTCTTTTATAGTCACTTATGCCTTCAAAAGCTTTGTTTATCCCTTTAAATGGTTATATAATCTCATAATTGATTTTAAGTTGAGTTTTTTTTACATTTTTGGTTAAAACAGATTATAATTGAATGATTACCTCGAGAAACGTGATGCAAAAACCATTCATTGAGAAGAAAACTTCTTTTATAGTCACTTATGCCTTCAAAAGCTTTGTTTCTCGCTTTAAATGGTTATATAATCTCATAATTGATTTTAAGTTGAATTTTTTTACATTTTTGGTTAAAGCAGATTATAATTGAATGTTTACCTCGAGAAACGTGATGCAAAAACCATTCATTGAGAAGAAAACTTCTTTTATAGTCACTTATGCCTTCAAAAGATTTGTTTCTCCCTTTAAATGGTTATATAATCTCATAATTGATTTTAAGTTGAGTTTTTTTTACATTTTTGATTAAAACAGATTATAATTGAATGTTTACCTCAAGAAACATGATGCAAAATCCATTCATTGAGAAGAAAACTTCTTTTATAGTCACTTATGCCTTCAAAAGCTTTGTTTCTCGCTTTAAATGGTTATATAATCTCATAATTGATTTTAAGTTGAATTTTTTTACATTTTTGGTTAAAGCAGATTATAATTGAATGTTTACCTCGAGAAACGTGATGCAAAAACCATTCATTGAGAAGAAAACTTCTTTTATAGTCACTTATGCCTTCAAAAGCTTTGTTTCTCGCTTTAAATGGTTATATAATCTCATAATTGATTTTAAGTTGAGTTTTTTTTACATTTTTGGTTAAAACAGATTATAATTGAATGTTTACCTTGAGAAACGTGATGCAAAAACCATTCATTGAGAAGAAAACTTCTTTTATAGTCACTTATGCCTTCAAAAGCTTTGTTTCTCGCTTTAAATGGTTATATAATCTCATAATTGATTTTAAGTTGAAATTTTTTACATTTTTGGTTAAAGCAGATTATAATTGAATGTTTACCTTGAGAAACGTGATGCAAAAACCATTCATTGAGAAGAAAACTTCTTTTATAGTCACTTATGCCTTCAAAAGCTTTGTTTCTCGCTTTAAATGGTTATATAATCTCATAATTGATTTTAAGTTGAATTTTTTTACATTTTTGGTTAAAGCAGATTATAATTGAATGTTTACCTCGAGAAACGTGATGCAAAAACCATTCATTGAGAAGAAAACTTCTTTTATAGTCACTTATGCCTTCAAAAGCTTTGTTTCTCCCTTTAAATGGTTATATAATCTCATAATTGATTTTAAGTTGAGTTTTTTTTACATTTTTGTTTAAAACAGATTATAATTGAATGTTGACCTCGAGAATCTTGAAGCGAAAGCCATTTGTTGAGAAGAAAACTTCTTTTATAGTCACTTATGCCTTCAAAAGCTTTGTTTCTCCCTTTAAATGGTTATATAATCTCATAATTGATTTTAAGTTGAGTTTTTTTTACATTTTTGGTTAAAACAGATTAGAATTGAATGTTTACCTCGAGAATCTTGAAGCGAAAGCTATTCATTGAGAAGAAAACTTCTTTTATAGTCACTTGTGCCTTCAAAAGCTTTGTTTCTCCCTTTAAATGGTTATATAATCTCATAATTGATTTTAAGTTGAGTTTTTTTTACATTTTTGGTTAAAACAGATTATAATTGAATGTTTACCTCGAGAATCTTGAAGCGAAAGCCATTTGTTGAGAAGAAAACTTCTTTTATAGTCACTTATGCCTTCAAAAGCTTTGTTTCTCCCTTTAAATGGTTATATAATCTCATAATTGATTTTAAGTTGAGTTTTTTTTACATTTTTCGTTAAAATAGATTAGAATTGAATGTTTACCTCTGGAATCTTGAAGCGAAAGCTATTCATTGAGAAGAAAACTTCTTTTATAGTCACTTGTGCCTTCAAAAGCTTTGTTTCTCCCTTTAAATGGTTATATAATCTCATAATTGATTTTAAGTTGAGTTTTTTTTTACATTTTTGGTTAAAACAGATTATAATTGAATGTTTACCTGGAGAATCTTGAAGCGAAAGCCATTCATTGAGAAGAAAACTTCTTTTATAGTCACTTATGCCTTCAAAAGCTTTGTTTCCTCCCTTTAAATGGTTATATAATCTCATAATTGATTTTAAGTTGCGTTTTTTTACATTTTTAGTTAAAACAAATTATAATTGAATGTTTACCTCAAGAAACGTGATGCATAAACCATTCATTGAGAAGAAAACTTCTTTTATAGTCACTTATGCCTTCAAAAGCTTTGTTTCTCGCTTTAAATGGTTATATAATCTCATAATTGATTTTAAGTTGAATTTTTTTACATTTTTGGTTAAAGCAGATTATAATTGAATGTTTACCTCGAGAAACGTGATGCAAAAACCATTCATTGAGAAGAAAACTTTTTTTATAGTCACTTATGCCTTCAAAAGCTTTGTTTCTCGCTTTAAATGGTTATATAATCTCATAATTGATTTTAAGTTGAATTTTTTTACATTTTTGGTTAAAGCAGATTATAATTGAATGTTTACCTCGAGAATCTTGAAGCCAAAGCCATTCATTAAGAAGAAAACTTCTTTTATAGTCACTTATGCCTTCAAAAGCTTTGTTTCTCCCTTTAAATGGTTATATAATCTCATAATTAATTTTAAGTTGCATTTTTTTTACATTTTTGGTTAAAACAGATTATAATTGAATGTTTACCTTGAGAATCTTGAAGCGAAAGCCATTCATTGAGAAGAAAACTTCTTTTATAGTCACTTATGCCTTCAAAAGCTTTGTTTCTCCCTTTAAATGGTTATATAATCTCATAATTGATTTTAAGTAGCGTTTTTTTTACATTTTTGGTTAAAACAGATTATAATTGAATGTTTACCTCGAGAATCTTGAAGCGAAAGCCATTTGTTGAGAAGAAAACTTCTTTTATAGTCACTTATGCCTTCAAAAGCTTTGTTTCTCCCTTTAAATGGTTATATAATCTCATAATTGATTTTAAGTTGAGTTTTTTTTACATTTTTGGTTAAAACAGATTAGAATTGAATGTTTACCTCGAGAATCTTGAAGCGAAAGCTATTCATTGAGAAGAAAACTTCTTTTATAGTCACTTGTGCCTTCAAAAGCTTTGTTTCTCCCTTTAAATGGTTATATAATCTCATAATTGATTTTAAGTTGAGTTTTTTTTACATTTTTGGTTAAAACAGATTATAATTGAATGTTTACCTCGAGAATCTTGAAGCGAAAGCCATTTGTTGAGAAGAAAACTTCTTTTATAGTCACTTATGCCTTCAAAAGCTTTGTTTCTCCCTTTAAATGGTTATATAATCTCATAATTGATTTTAAGTTGAGTTTTTTTTACATTTTTCGTTAAAATAGATTAGAATTGAATGTTTACCTCTGGAATCTTGAAGCGAAAGCTATTCATTGAGAAGAAAACTTCTTTTATAGTCACTTGTGCCTTCAAAAGCTTTGTTTCTCCCTTTAAATGGTTATATAATCTCATAATTGATTTTAAGTTGAGTTTTTTTTTACATTTTTGGTTAAAACAGATTATAATTGAATGTTTACCTGGAGAATCTTGAAGCGAAAGCCATTCATTGAGAAGAAAACTTCTTTTATAGTCACTTATGCCTTCAAAAGCTTTGTTTCCTCCCTTTAAATGGTTATATAATCTCATAATTGATTTTAAGTTGCGTTTTTTTACATTTTTAGTTAAAACAAATTATAATTGAATGTTTACCTCAAGAAACGTGATGCATAAACCATTCATTGAGAAGAAAACTTCTTTTATAGTCACTTATGCCTTCAAAAGCTTTGTTTCTCGCTTTAAATGGTTATATAATCTCATAATTGATTTTAAGTTGAATTTTTTTACATTTTTGGTTAAAGCAGATTATAATTGAATGTTTACCTCGAGAAACGTGATGCAAAAACCATTCATTGAGAAGAAAATTTCTTTTATAGTCACTTATGCCTTCAAAAGCTTTGTTTCTCGCTTTAAATGGTTATATAATCTCATAATTGATTTTAAGTTGAATTTTTTTACATTTTTGGTTAAAGCAGATTATAATTGAATGTTTACCTCGAGAATCTTGAAGCGAAAGCCATTCATTAAGAAGAAAACTTCTTTTATAGTCACTTATGCCTTTAAAAGCTTTGTTTCTCCCTTTAAATGGTTATATAATCTCATAATTGATTTTAAGTTGAGTTTTTTTTACATTTTTGGTTAAAACAGATTATAATTGAATGTTTACCTCAAGAATCTTGAAGCGAAATCCATTCATTGAGAAGAAAACTTCTTTTATAGTCACTTATGCCTTCAAAAACTTTGTTTTCTCCCTTTAAATGGTTATATAATCTCATAATTGATTTTAAGTTGCGTTTTTTTAAATTTTTAGTTAAAACAGATTATAATTGAATGTTTACCTCGAGAAACGTGATGCAAAAACCATTCATTAAGAAGAAAACTTCTTTTATAGTCACTTATGCCTTCAAAAGCTTTGTTTATTCCTTTAAATGGTTATATAATCTCATAATTGATTTTAAGTTGAGTTTTTTTTACATTTTTGGTTAAAACAGATTATAATTGAATGTTTACCTCGAGAAACGTGATGCAAAAACCATTCATTGAGAAGAAAACTTCTTTTATAGTCACTTATGCCTTCAAAAGCTTTGTTTCTCGCTTTAAATGGTTATATAATCTCATAATTGATTTTAAGATGAATTTTTTTACATTTTTGGTTAAAGCAGATTATAATTGAATGTTTACCTCGAGAAACGTGATGCAAAAACCATTCATTGAGAAGAAAACTTCTTTTATAGTCACCTATGCCTTCAAAAACTTTGTTTTCTCCCTTTAAATGGTTATATAATCTCATAATTGATTTTAAGTTGCGTTTTTTTAAATTTTTAGTTAAAACAGATTATAATTGAATGTTTACCTCGAGAAACGTGATGCAAAAACCATTCATTAAGAAGAAAACTTCTTTTATAGTCACTTATGCCTTCAAAAGCTTTGTTTATCCCTTTAAATGGTTATATAATCTCATAATTGATTTTAAGTTGAGTTTTTTTTACATTTTTGGTTAAAACAGATTATAATTGAATGTTTACCTCGAGAAACGTGATGCAAAAACCATTCATTGAGAAGAAAACTTCTTTTATAGTCACTTATGCCTTCAAAAGCTTTGTTTCTCGCTTTAAATGGTTATATAATCTCATAATTGATTTTAAGTTGAATTTTTTTACATTTTTGGTTAAAGCAGATTATAATTGAATGTTTACCTCGAGAAACGTGATGCAAAAACCATTCATTGAGAAGAAAACTTCTTTTATAGTCACTTATGCCTTCAAAAGCTTTGTTTCTCGCTTTAAATGGTTATATAATCTCATAATTGATTTTAAGTGGAATTTTTTTACATTTTTGGTTAAAGCAGATTATAATTGAATGTTTACCTCGAGAAACGTGATGCAAAAACCATTCATTGAGAAGAAAACTTCTTTTATAGTCACTTATGCCTTCAAAAGCTTTGTTTCTCGCTTTAAATGGTTATATAATCTCATAATTGATTTTAAGTTGAATTTTTTTACATTTTTGGTTAAAGCAGATTATAATTGAATGTTTACCTCGAGAATCTTGAAGCGAAAGCCATTCATTAAGAAGAAAACTTCTTTTATAGTCACTTATGCCTTCAAAAGCTTTGTTTCTCCCTTTAAATGGTTATATAATCTCATAATTGATTTTAAGTTGAGTTTTTTTTACAGTTTTGGTTAAAACAGATTATAATTGAATGTTTACCTCAAGAATCTTGAAGCGAAATCCATTCATTGAGAAGAAAACTTCTTTTATAGTCACTTATGCCTTCAAAAACTTTGTTTTCTCCCTTTAAATGGTTATATAATCTCATAATTGATTTTAAGTTGCGTTTTTTTAAATTTTTAGTTAAAACAGATTATAATTGAATGTTTACCTCGAGAAACGTGATGCAAAAACCATTCATTAAGAAGAAAACTTCTTTTATAGTCACTTATGCCTTCAAAAGCTTTGTTTATCCCTTTAAATGGTTATATAATCTCATAATTGATTTTAAGTTGAGTTTTTTTTACATTTTTGGTAAAAACAGATTATAATTGAATGTTTACCTCGAGAAACGTGATGCAAAAACCATTCATTGAGAAGAAAACTTCTTTTATAGTCACTTATGCCTTCAAAAGCTTTGTTTCTCCTTTTAAATGGTTATATAATCTCATAATTGATTTTAAGTTGAGTTTTTTTTACATTTTTGATCAAAACAGATTATAATTGAATGTTTACCTCGAGAAACGTGATGCAAAAACCATTCATTGAGAAGAAAACTTCTTTTATAGTCACTTATGCCTTCAAAAGCTTTGTTTCTCGCTTTAAATGGTTATATAATCTCATAATTGATTTTAAGTTGAATTTTTTTACATTTTTGGTTAAAGCAGATTATAATTGAATGTTTACCTCGAGAATCTTGAAGCGAAAGCCATTCATTAAGAAGAAAACTTCTTTTATAGTCACTTATGCCTTCAAAAGCTTTGTTTCTCCCTTTAAATGGTTATATAATCTCATAATTGATTTTAAGTTGAGTTTTTTTTACAGTTTTGGTTAAAACAGATTATAATTGAATGTTTACCTCAAGAATCTTGAAGCGAAATCCATTCATTGAGAAGAAAACTTCTTTTATAGTCACTTATGCCTTCAAAAACTTTGTTTTCTCCCTTTAAATGGTTATATAATCTCATAATTGATTTTAAGTTGCGTTTTTTTAAATTTTTAGTTAAAACAGATTATAATTGAATGTTTACCTCGAGAAACGTGATGCAAAAACCATTCATTAAGAAGAAAACTTCTTTTATAGTCACTTATGCCTTCAAAAGCTTTGTTTATCCCTTTAAATGGTTATATAATCTCATAATTGATTTTAAGTTGAGTTTTTTTTACATTTTTGGTAAAAACAGATTATAATTGAATGTTTACCTCGAGAAACGTGATGCAAAAACCATTCATTGAGAAGAAAACTTCTTTTATAGTCACTTATGCCTTCAAAAGCTTTGTTTCTCGCTTTAAATGGTTATATAATCTCATAATTGATTTTAAGTTGAATTTTTTTACATTTTTGGTTAAAGCAGATTATAATTGAATGTTTACCTCGAGAAACGTGATGCAAAAACCATTCATTGAGAAGAAAACTTCTTTTATAGTCACTTATGCCTTCAAAAACTTTGTTTTCTCCCTTTAAATGGTTATATAATCTCATAATTGATTTTAAGTTGCGTTTTTTTAAATTTTTAGTTAAAACAGATTATAATTGAATGTTTACCTCGAGAAACGTGATGCAAAACCATTCATTAAGAAGAAAACTTCTTTTATAGTCACTTATGCCTTCAAAAGCTTTGTTTATCCCTTTAAATGGTTATATAATCTCATAATTGATTTTAAGTTGAGTTTTTTTTACATTTTTGGTTAAAACAGATTATAATTGAATGTTTACCTCGAGAAACGTGATGCAAAAACCATTCATTGAGAAGAAAACTTCTTTTATAGTCACTTATGCCTTCAAAAGCTTTGTTTCTCGCTTTAAATGGTTATATAATCTCATAATTGATTTTAAGTTGAATTTTTTTACATTTTTTGTTAAAGCAGATTATAATTGAATGTTTCCCTCGAGAAACGTGATGCAAAAACCATTCATTGAGAAGAAAACTTCTTTTATAGTCACTTATGCCTTCAAAAGCTTTGTTTCTCCCTTTAAATGGTTATATAATCTCATAATTGATTTTAAGTTGAGTTTTTTTTACATTTTTGATCAAAACAGATTATAATTGAATGTTTACCTCAAGAAACGTGATGCAAAATCCATTCATTGAGAAGAAAACTTCTTTTATAGTCACTTATGCCTTCAAAAGCTTTGTTTCTCGCTTTAAATGGTTATATAATCTCATAATTGATTTTAAGTTGAATTTTTTTACATTTTTGGTTAAAGCAGATTATAATTGAATGTTTACCTCGAGAAACGTGATGCAAAAACCATTCATTGAGAAGAAAACTTCTTTTATAGTCACTTATGCCTTCAAAAGCTTTGTTTCTCCCTTTAAATGGTTATATAATCTCATAATTGATTTTAAGTTGCGTTTTTTTTACATTTTTGGTTAAAACAGATTATAATTGAATGTTTACCTCGAGAATCTTGAAGCGAAAGCCATTCATTGAGAGGAGAACTTCTTTTATAGTCACTTATGCCTTCAAAAGCTTTGTTTCTCCCTTTAAATGGTTATATAATCTCATAATTGATTTTAAGTTGAGTTTTTTTTACATTTTTGGTTAAAACAGATTATAATTGAATGTTTACCTCAAGAATCTTGAAGCGAAATCCATTCATTGAGAAGAAAACTTCTTTTATAGTCACTTATGCCTTCAAAAACTTTGTTTTCTCCCTTTAAATGGTTATATAATCTCATAATTGATTTTAAGTTGCGTTTTTTTAAATTTTTAGTTAAAACAGATTATAATTGAATGTTTACCTCGAGAAACGTGATGCAAAAACCATTCATTAAGAAGAAAACTTCTTTTATAGTCACTTATGCCTTCAAAAGCTTTGTTTATCCCTTTAAATGGTTATATAATCTCATAATTGATTTTAAGTTGAGTTTTTTTTACATTTTTGGTTAAAACAGATTATAATTGAATGTTTACCTCGAGAAACGTGATGCAAAAACCATTCATTGAGAAGAAAACTTCTTTTATAGTCACTTATGCCTTCAAAAGCTTTGTTTCTCGCTTTAAATGGTTATATAATCTCATAATTGATTTTAAGTTGAATTTTTTTACATTTTTGGTTAAAGCAGATTATAATTGAATGTTTACCTCGAGAAACGTGATGCAAAAACCATTCATTGAGAAGAAAACTTCTTTTATAGTCACTTATGCCTTCAAAAACTTTGTTTTCTCCCTTTAAATGGTTATATAATCTCATAATTGATTTTAAGTTGCGTTTTTTTAATTTTTTAGTTAAAACAGATTATAATTGAATGTTTACCTCGAGAAACGTGATGCAAAAACCATTCATTAAGAAGAAAACTTCTTTTATAGTCACTTATGCCTTCAAAAGCTTTGTTTATCCCTTTAAATGGTTATATAATCTCATAATTGATTTTAAGTTGAGTTTTTTTACATTTTTGGTTAAAACAGATTATAATTGAATGTTTACCTCGAGAAACGTGATGCAAAAACCATTCATTGAGAAGAAAACTTCTTTTATAGTCACTTATGCCTTCAAAAGCTTTGTTTCCTCCCTTTAAATGGTTATATAATCTCATAATTGATTTTAAGTTGCGTTTTTTTACATTTTTAGTTAAAACAAATTATAATTGAATGTTTACCTCAAGAAACGTGATGCATAAACCATTCATTGAGAAGAAAACTTCTTTTATAGTCACTTATGCCTTCAAAAGCTTTGTTTCTCCCTTTAAATGGTTATATAATGTCATAATTGATTTTAAGTTGAGTTTTTTTTACATTTTTGGTTAAAACAGATTATAATTGAATGTTTACCTCGATAATCTTGAAGCGAAAGCCATTCATTGAGAAGAAAACTTCTTTTATAGTCACTTATGCCTTCAAAAGCTTTGTTTCTCGCTTTAAATGGTTATATAATCTCATAATTGATTTTAAGTTGAATTTTTTTACATTTTTGGTTAAAGCAGATTATAATTGAATGTTTACCTCGAGAATCTTGAAGCCAAAGCCATTCATTAAGAAGAAAACTTCTTTTATAGTCACTTATGCCTTCAAAAGCTTTGTTTCTCCCTTTAAATGGTTATATAATCTCATAATTAATTTTAAGTTGCATTTTTTTTACATTTTTGGTTAAAACAGATTATAATTGAATGTTTACCTTGAGAATCTTGAAGCGAAAGCCATTCATTGAGAAGAAAACTTCTTTTATAGTCACTTATGCCTTCAAAAGCTTTGTTTCTCCCTTTAAATGGTTATATAATCTCATAATTGATTTTAAGTAGCGTTTTTTTTACATTTTTGGTTAAAACAGATTATAATTGAATGTTTACCTCGAGAATCTTGAAGCGAAAGCCATTTGTTGAGAAGAAAACTTCTTTTATAGTCACTTATGCCTTCAAAAGCTTTGTTTCTCCCTTTAAATGGTTATATAATCTCATAATTGATTTTAAGTTGAGTTTTTTTTACATTTTTGGTTAAAACAGATTATAATTGAATGTTTACCTTGAGAAACGTGATGCAAAAACCATTCATTGAGAAGAAAACTTCTTTTATAGTCACTTATGCCTTCAAAAGCTTTGTTTCTCGCTTTAAATGGTTATATAATCTCATAATTGATTTTAAGTTGAATTTTTTTACATTTTTGGTTAAAGCAGATTATAATTGAATGTTTACCTCGAGAAACGTGATGCAAAAACCATTCATTGAGAAGAAAACTTCTTTTATAGTCACTTATGCCTTCAAAAGCTTTGTTTCTCGCTTTAAATGGTTATATAATCTCATAATTGATTTTAAGTTGAATTTTTTTACATTTTTGGTTAAAGCAGATTATAATTGAATGTTTACCTCGAGAATCTTGAAGCGAAAGCCATTCATTAAGAAGAAAACTTCTTTTATAGTCACTTATGCCTTCAAAAGCTTTGTTTCTCCCTTTAAATGGTTAGATAATCTCATAATTGATTTTAAGTTGAGTTTTTTTTACATTTTTGGTTAAAACAGATTATAATTGAATGTTTACCTCAAGAATCTTGAAGCGAAATCCATTCATTGAGAAGAAAACTTCTTTTATAGTCACTTATGCCTTCAAAAACTTTGTTTTCTCCCTTTAAATGGTTATATAATCTCATAATTGATTTTAAGTTGCGTTTTTTTAAATTTTTAGTTAAAACAGATTATAATTGAATGTTTACCTCGAGAAACGTGATGCAAAAACCATTCATTAAGAAGAAAACTTCTTTTATAGTCACTTATGCCTTCAAAAGCTTTGTTTATCCCTTGAAATGGTTATATAATCTCATAATTGATTTTAAGTTGAGTTTTTTTTACATTTTTGGTTAAAACAGATTATAATTGAATGTTTACCTCGAGAATCTTGAAGCGAAAGCCATTCATTGAGAAGAAAACTTCTTTTATAGTCACTTATGCCTTCAAAAGCTTTGTTTCTCGCTTTAAATGGTTATATAATCTCATAATTGATTTTAAGTTGAATTTTTTTACATTTTTGGTTAAAGCAGATTATAATTGAATGTTTACCTCGAGAATCTTGAAGCCAAAGCCATTCATTAAGAAGAAAACTTCTTTTATAGTCACTTATGCCTTCAAAAGCTTTGTTTCTCCCTTTAAATGGTTATATAATCTCATAATTAATTTTAAGTTGCATTTTTTTTACATTTTTGGTTAAAACAGATTATAATTGAATGTTTACCTTGAGAATCTTGAAGCGAAAGCCATTCATTGAGAAGAAAACTTCTTTTATAGTCACTTATGCCTTCAAAAGCTTTGTTTCTCCCTTTAAATGGTTATATAATCTCATAATTGATTTTAAGTAGCGTTTTTTTTACATTTTTGGTTAAAACAGATTATAATTGAATGTTTACCTCGAGAATCTTGAAGCGAAAGCCATTTGTTGAGAAGAAAACTTCTTTTATAGTCACTTATGCCTTCAAAAGCTTTGTTTCTCCCTTTAAATGGTTATATAATCTCATAATTGATTTTAAGTTGAGTTTTTTTTACATTTTTGGTTAAAACAGATTATAATTGAATGTTTACCTCGAGAATCTTGAAGCGAAAGCTATTCATTGAGAAGAAAACTTCTTTTATAGTCACTTGTGCCTTCAAAAGCTTTGTTTCTCCCTTTAAATGGTTATATAATCTCATAATTGATTTTAAGTTGAGTTTTTTTTACATTTTTGGTTAAAACAGATTATAATTGAATGTTTACCTCGAGAATCTTGAAGCGAAAGCCATTTGTTGAGAAGAAAACTTCTTTTATAGTCACTTATGCCTTCAAAAGCTTTGTTTCTCCCTTTAAATGGTTATATAATCTCATAATTGATTTTAAGTTGAGTTTTTTTTACATTTTTCGTTAAAATAGATTAGAATTGAATGTTTACCTCTGGAATCTTGAAGCGAAAGCTATTCATTGAGAAGAAAACTTCTTTTATAGTCACTTGTGCCTTCAAAAGCTTTGTTTCTCCCTTTAAATGGTTATATAATCTCATAATTGATTTTAAGTTGAGTTTTTTTTACATTTTTGGTTAAAACAGATTATAATTGAATGTTTACCTCGAGAAACGTGATGCAAAAACCATTCATTGAGAAGAAAACTTCTTTTATAGTCACTTATGCCTTCAAAAGCTTTGTTTCTCGCTTTAAATGGTTATATAATCTCATAATTGATTTTAAGTTGAATTTTTTTACATTTTTGGTTAAAGCAGATTATAATTGAATGTTTACCTCGAGAAACGTGATGCAAAAACCATTCATTGAGAAGAAAACTTCTTTTATAGTCACTTATGCCTTCAAAAGCTTTGTTTCTCGCTTTAAATGGTTATATAATCTCATAATTGATTTTAAGTTGAATTTTTTTACATTTTTGGTTAAAGCAGATTATAATTGAATGTTTACCTCGAGAATCTTGAAGCGAAAGCCATTCATTAAGAAGAAAACTTCTTTTATAGTCACTTATGCCTTCAAAAGCTTTGTTTCTCCCTTTAAATGGTTATATAATCTCATAATTGATTTTAAGTTGAGTTTTTTTTACATTTTTGGTTAAAACAGATTATAATTGAATGTTTACCTCAAGAATCTTGAAGCGAAATCCATTCATTGAGAAGAAAACTTCTTTTATAGTCACTTATGCCTTCAAAAACTTTGTTTTCTCCCTTTAAATGGTTATATAATCTCATAATTGATTTTAAGTTGCGTTTTTTTAAATTTTTAGTTAAAACAGATTATAATTGAATGTTTACCTCGAGAAACGTGATGCAAAAACCATTCATTAAGAAGAAAACTTCTTTTATAGTCACTTATGCCTTCAAAAGCTTTGTTTATCCCTTTAAATGGTTATATAATCTCATAATTGATTTTAAGTTGAGTTTTTTTTACATTTTTGGTTAAAACAGATTATAATTGAATGTTTACCTTGAGAAACGTGATGCAAAAACCATTCATTGAGAAGAAAACTTCTTTTATAGTCACTTATGCCTTCAAAAGCTTTGTTTCTCGCTTTAAATGGTTATATAATCTCATAATTGATTTTAAGTTGAATTTTTTTACATTTTTGGTTAAAGCAGATTATAATTGAATGTTTACCTCGAGAAACGTGATGCAAAAACCATTCATTGAGAAGAAAACTTCTTTTATAGTCACTTATGCCTTCAAAAGCTTTGTTTCTCGCTTTAAATGGTTATATAATCTCATAATTGATTTTAAGTTGAATTTTTTTACATTTTTGGTTAAAGCAGATTATAATTGAATGTTTACCTCGAGAATCTTGAAGCGAAAGCCATTCATTAAGAAGAAAACTTCTTTTATAGTCACTTATGCCTTCAAAAGCTTTGTTTCTCCCTTTAAATGGTTATATAATCTCATAATTGATTTTAAGTTGAGTTTTTTTTACATTTTTGGTTAAAACAGATTATAATTGAATGTTTACCTCAAGAATCTTGAAGCGAAATCCATTCATTGAGAAGAAAACTTCTTTTATAGTCACTTATGCCTTCAAAAACTTTGTTTTCTCCCTTTAAATGGTTATATAATCTCATAATTGATTTTAAGTTGCGTTTTTTTAAATTTTTAGTTAAAACAGATTATAATTGAATGTTTACCTCGAGAAACGTGATGCAAAAACCATTCATTAAGAAGAAAACTTCTTTTATAGTCACTTATGCCTTCAAAAGCTTTGTTTATCCCTTTAAATGGTTATATAATCTCATAATTGATTTTAAGTTGAGTTTTTTTTACATTTTTGGTTAAAACAGATTAGAATTGAATGTTTACCTCGAGAATCTTGAAGCGAAAGCTATTCATTGAGAAGAAAACTTCTTTTATAGTCACTTGTGCCTTCAAAAGCTTTGTTTCTCCCTTTAAATGGTTATATAATCTCATAATTGATTTTAAGTTGAGTTTTTTTTACATTTTTGGTTAAAACAGATTATAATTGAATGTTTACCTCGAGAATCTTGAAGCGAAAGCCATTTGTTGAGAAGAAAACTTCTTTTATAGTCACTTATGCCTTCAAAAGCTTTGTTTCTCCCTTTAAATGGTTATATAATCTCATAATTGATTTTAAGTTGAGTTTTTTTTACATTTTTCGTTAAAATAGATTAGAATTGAATGTTTACCTCTGGAATCTTGAAGCGAAAGCTATTCATTGAGAAGAAAACTTCTTTTATAGTCACTTGTGCCTTCAAAAGCTTTGTTTCTCCCTTTAAATGGTTATATAATCTCATAATTGATTTTAAGTTGAGTTTTTTTTACATTTTTGGTTAAAACAGATTATAATTGAATGTTTACCTCGAGAAACGTGATGCAAAAACCATTCATTGAGAAGAAAACTTCTTTTATAGTCACTTATGCCTTCAAAAGCTTTGTTTCTCGCTTTAAATGGTTATATAATCTCATAATTGATTTTAAGTTGAATTTTTTTACATTTTTGGTTAAAGCAGATTATAATTGAATGTTTACCTCGAGAAACGTGATGCAAAAACCATTCATTGAGAAGAAAACTTCTTTTATAGTCACTTATGCCTTCAAAAGCTTTGTTTCTCGCTTTAAATGGTTATATAATCTCATAATTGATTTTAAGTTGAATTTTTTTACATTTTTGGTTAAAGCAGATTATAATTGAATGTTTACCTCGAGAATCTTGAAGCGAAAGCCATTCATTAAGAAGAAAACTTCTTTTATAGTCACTTATGCCTTCAAAAGCTTTGTTTCTCCCTTTAAATGGTTATATAATCTCATAATTGATTTTAAGTTGAGTTTTTTTTACATTTTTGGTTAAAACAGATTATAATTGAATGTTTACCTCAAGAATCTTGAAGCGAAATCCATTCATTGAGAAGAAAACTTCTTTTATAGTCACTTATGCCTTCAAAAACTTTGTTTTCTCCCTTTAAATGGTTATATAATCTCATAATTGATTTTAAGTTGCGTTTTTTTTAATTTTTAGTTAAAACAGATTATAATTGAATGTTTACCTCGAGAAACGTGATGCAAAAACCATTCATTAAGAAGAAAACTTCTTTTATAGTCACTTATGCCTTCAAAAGCTTTGTTTATCCCTTTAAATGGTTATATAATCTCATAATTGATTTTAAGTTGAGTTTTTTTTACATTTTTGGTTAAAACAGATTATAATTGAATGTTTACCTTGAGAAACGTGATGCAAAAACCATTCATTGAGAAGAAAACTTCTTTTATAGTCACTTATGCCTTCAAAAGCTTTGTTTCTCGCTTTAAATGGTTATATAATCTCATAATTGATTTTAAGTTGAATTTTTTTACATTTTTGGTTAAAGCAGATTATAATTGAATGTTTACCTCGAGAAACGTGATGCAAAAACCATTCATTGAGAAGAAAACTTCTTTTATAGTCACTTATGCCTTCAAAAGCTTTGTTTCTCGCTTTAAATGGTTATATAATCTCATAATTGATTTTAAGTTGAATTTTTTTACATTTTTGGTTAAAGCAGATTATAATTGAATGTTTACCTCGAGAATCTTGAAGCGAAAGCCATTCATTAAGAAGAAAACTTCTTTTATAGTCACTTATGCCTTCAAAAGCTTTGTTTCTCCCTTTAAATGGTTATATAATCTCATAATTGATTTTAAGTTGAGTTTTTTTTACATTTTTGGTTAAAACAGATTATAATTGAATGTTTACCTCAAGAATCTTGAAGCGAAATCCATTCATTGAGAAGAAAACTTCTTTTATAGTCACTTATGCCTTCAAAAACTTTGTTTTCTCCCTTTAAATGGTTATATAATCTCATAATTGATTTTAAGTTGCGTTTTTTTAAATTTTTAGTTAAAACAGATTATAATTGAATGTTTACCTCGAGAAACGTGATGCAAAAACCATTCATTAAGAAGAAAACTTCTTTTATAGTCACTTATGCCTTCAAAAGCTTTGTTTATCCCTTTAAATGGTTATATAATCTCATAATTGATTTTAAGTTGAGTTTTTTTTACATTTTTGGTTAAAACAGATTATAATTGAATGTTTACCTTGAGAAACGTGATGCAAAAACCATTCATTGAGAAGAAAACTTCTTTTATAGTCACTTATGCCTTCAAAAGCTTTGTTTCTCGCTTTAAATGGTTATATAATCTCATAATTGATTTTAAGTTGAATTTTTTTACATTTTTGGTTAAAGCAGATTATAATTGAATGTTTACCTCGAGAAACGTGATGCAAAAACCATTCATTGAGAAGAAAACTTCTTTTATAGTCACTTATGCCTTCAAAAGCTTTGTTTCTCCCTTTAAATGGTTATATAATCTCATAATTGATTTTAAGTTGAGTTTTTTTTACATTTTTGGTTAAAACAGATTATAATTGAATGTTTACCTCGAGAATCTTGAAGCGAAAGCCATTTGTTGAGAAGAAAACTTCTTTTATAGTCACTTATGCCTTCAAAAGCTTTGTTTCTCCCTTTAAATGGTTATATAATCTCATAATTGATTTTAAGTTGAGTTTTTTTTACATTTTTGGTTAAAACAGATTAGAATTGAATGTTTACCTCGAGAATCTTGAAGCGAAAGCTATTCATTGAGAAGAAAACTTCTTTTATAGTCACTTGTGCCTTCAAAAGCTTTGTTTCTCCCTTTAAATGGTTATATAATCTCATAATTGATTTTAAGTTGAGTTTTTTTTACATTTTTGGTTAAAACAGATTATAATTGAATGTTTACCTCGAGAAACGTGATGCAAAAACCATTCATTGAGAAGAAAACTTCTTTTATAGTCACTTATGCCTTCAAAAGCTTTGTTTCTCCCTTTAAATGGTTATATAATCTCATAATTGATTTTAAGTTGAGTTTTTTTTACATTTTTCGTTAAAATAGATTAGAATTGAATGTTTACCTCTGGAATCTTGAAGCGAAAGCTATTCATTGAGAAGAAAACTTCTTTTATAGTCACTTGTGCCTTCAAAAGCTTTGTTTCTCCCTTTAAATGGTTATATAATCTCATAATTGATTTTAAGTTGAGTTTTTTTTTACATTTTTGGTTAAAACAGATTATAATTGAATGTTTACCTGGAGAATCTTGAAGCGAAAGCCATTCATTGAGAAGAAAACTTCTTTTATAGTCACTTATGCCTTCAAAAGCTTTGTTTCCTCCCTTTAAATGGTTATATAATCTCATAATTGATTTTAAGTTGCGTTTTTTTACATTTTTAGTTAAAACAAATTATAATTGAATGTTTACCTCAAGAAACGTGATGCATAAACCATTCATTGAGAAGAAAACTTCTTTTATAGTCACTTATGCCTTCAAAAGCTTTGTTTCTCGCTTTAAATGGTTATATAATCTCATAATTGATTATAAGTTGAATTTTTTTACATTTTTGGTTAAAGCAGATTATAATTGAATGTTTACCTCGAGAAACGTGATGCAAAAACCATTCATTGAGAAGAAAACTTCTTTTATAGTCACTTATGCCTTCAAAAGCTTTGTTTCTCGCTTTAAATGGTTATATAATCTCATAATTGATTTTAAGTTGAATTTTTTTACATTTTTGGTGAAAGCAGATTATAATTGAATGTTTACCTCGAGAATCTTGAAGCGAAAGCCATTCATTAAGAAGAAAACTTCTTTTATAGTCACTTATGCCTTCAAAAGCTTTGTTTCTCCCTTTAAATGGTTATATAATCTCATAATTGATTTTAAGTTGAGTTTTTTTTACATTTTTGGTTAAAACAGATTATAATTGAATGTTTACCTCAAGAAACGTGATGCAAAAACCATTCATTGAGAAGAAAACTTCTTTTATAGTCACTTATGCCTTCAAAAACTTTGTTTTCTCCCTTTAAATGGTTATATAATCTCATAATTGATTTTAAGTTGCGTTTTTTTAAATTTTTAGTTAAAACAGATTATAATTGAATGTTTACCTCGAGAAACGTGATGCAAAAACCATTCATTAAGAAGAAAACTTCTTTTATAGTCACTTATGCCTTCAAAAGCTTTGTTTATCCCTTTAAATGGTTATATAATCTCATAATTGATTTTAAGTTGAGTTTTTTTTACATTTTTGGTAAAAACAGATTATAATTGAATGTTTACCTCGAGAAACGTGATGCAAAAACCATTCATTGAGAAGAAAACTTCTTTTATAGTCACTTATGCCTTCAAAAGCTTTGTTTCTCGCTTTAAATGGTTATATAATCTCATAATTGATTTTAAGTTGAATTTTTTTACATTTTTGGTTAAAGCAGATTATAATTGAATGTTTACCTCGAGAATCTTGAAGCGAAAGCCATTCATTAAGAAGAAAACTTCTTTTATAGTCACTTATGCCTTCAAAAGCTTTGTTTCTCCCTTTAAATGGTTATATAATCTCATAATTGATTTTAAGTTGAATTTTTTTACATTTTTGGTTAAAGCAGATTATAATTGAATGTTTACCTCGAGAATCTTGAAGCGAAAGCCATTCATTAAGAAGAAAACTTCTTTTATAGTCACTTATGCCTTCAAAAGCTTTGTTTCTCCCTTTAAATGGTTATATAATCTCATAATTGATTTTAAGTTGAGTTTTTTTTACATTTTTGGTTAAAACAGATTATAATTGAATGTTTACCTCAAGAAACGTGATGCAAAAACCATTCATTGAGAAGAAAACTTCTTTTATAGTCACTTATGCCTTCAAAAACTTTGTTTTCTCCCTTTAAATGGTTATATAATCTCATAATTGATTTTAAGTTGCGTTTTTTTAAATTTTTAGTTAAAACAGATTATAATTGAATGTTTACCTTGAGAAACGTGATGCAAAAACCATTCATTAAGAAGAAAACTTCTTTTATAGTCACTTATGCCTTCAAAAGCTTTGTTTATCCCTTTAAATGGTTATATAATCTCATAATTGATTTTAAGTTGAGTTTTTTTTACATTTTTGGTAAAAACAGATTATAATTGAATGTTTACCTCGAGAAACGTGATGCAAAAACCATTCATTGAGAAGAAAACTTCTTTTATAGTCACTTATGCCTTCAAAAGCTTTGTTTCTCGCTTTAAATGGTTATATAATCTCATAATTGATTTTAAGTTGAATTTTTTTACATTTTTGGTTAAAGCAGATTATAATTGAATGTTTACCTCGAGAATCTTGAAGCGAAAGCCATTCATTAAGAAGAAAACTTCTTTTATAGTCACTTATGCCTTCAAAAGCTTTGTTTCTCCCTTTAAATGGTTATATAATCTCATAATTGATTTTAAGTTGAGTTTTTTTTACATTTTTGGTTAAAACAGATTATAATTGAATGTTTACCTCAAGAATCTTGAAGCGAAATCCATTCATTGAGAAGAAAACTTCTTTTATAGTCACTTATGCCTTCAAAAACTTTGTTTTCTCCCTTTAAATGGTTATATAATCTCATAATTGATTTTAAGTTGCGTTTTTTTAAATTTTTAGTTAAAACAGATTATAATTGAATGTTTACCTCGAGAAACGTGATGCAAAAACCATTCATTAAGAAGAAAACTTCTTTTATAGTCACTTATGCCTTCAAAAGCTTTGTTTATCCCTTTAAATGGTTATATAATCTCATAATTGATTTTAAGTTGAGTTTTTTTTACATTTTTGGTTAAAACAGATTATAATTGAATGTTTACCTTGAGAAACGTGATGGAAAAACCATTCATTGAGAAGAAAACTTCTTTTATAGTCACTTATGCCTTCAAAAGCTTTGTTTCTCGCTTTAAATGGTTATATAATCTCATAATTGATTTTAAGTTGAATTTTTTTACATTTTTGGTTAAAGCAGATTATAATTGAATGTTTACCTCGAGAAACGTGATGCAAAAACCATTCATTGAGAAGAAAACTTCTTTTATAGTCACTTATGCCTTCAAAAACTTTGTTTTCTCCCTTTAAATGGTTATATAATCTCATAATTGATTTTAAGTTGCGTTTTTTTTAAATTTTTAGTTAAAACAGATTATAATTGAATGTTTACCTCGAGAAACGTGATGCAAAAACCATTCATTAAGAAGAAAACTTCTTTTATAGTCACTTATGCCTTCAAAAGCTTTGTTTATCCCTTTAAATGGTTATATAATCTCATAATTGATTTTAAGTTGAGTTTTTTTTACATTTTTGGTTAAAACAGATTATAATTGAATGTTTACCTCGAGAAACATGATGCAAAAACCATTCATTGAGAAGAAAACTTCTTTTATAGTCACTTATGCCTTCAAAAGCTTTGTTTCTCCCTTTAAATGGTTATATAATCTCATAATTGATTTTAAGTTGAGTTTTTTTTACATTTTTGGTTAAAACAGATTATAATTGAATGTTTACCTCGAGAAACATGATGCAAAAACCATTCATTGAGAAGAGAACTTCTTTTATAATCACTTATGCCTTCAAAAGCTTTGTTTCTCCCTTTAAATGGTTATATAATCTCATAATTAATTTTAAGTTGCATTTTTTTTACATTTTTGGTTAAAACAGATTATAATTGAATGTTTATCTTGAGAATCTTGAAGCGAAAGCCATTCATTGAGAAGAAAACTTCTTTTATAGTCACTTATGCCTTCAAAAGCTTTGTTTCTCCCTTTAAATGGTTATATAATCTCATAATTGATTTTAAGTTGAGTTTTTTTTACATTTTTGGTTAAAACAGATTATAATTGAATGTTTACCTCGAGAAACATGATGCAAAAACCATTCATTGAGAAGAGAACTTCTTTTATAATCACTTATGCCTTCAAAAGCTTTGTTTCTCCCTTTAAATGGTTATATAATCTCATAATTAATTTTAAGTTGCATTTTTTTTACATTTTTGGTTAAAACAGATTATAATTGAATGTTTATCTTGAGAATCTTGAAGCGAAAGCCATTCATTGAGAAGAAAACTTCTTTTATAGTCACTTATGCCTTCAAAAGCTTTGTTTCTCCCTTTAAATGGTTATATAATCTCATAATTGATTTTAAGTAGCGTTTTTTTTACATTTTTGGTTAAAACAGATTATAATTGAATGTTTACCTCGAGAATCTTGAAGCGAAAGCCATTTGTTGAGAAGAAAACTTCTTTTATAGTCACTTATGCCTTCAAAAGCTTTGTTTCTCCCTTTAAATGGTTATATAATCTCATAATTGATTTTAAGTTGAGTTTTTTTTACATTTTTGGTTAAAACAGATTAGAATTGAATGTTTACCTCGAGAATCTTGAAGCGAAAGCTATTCATTGAGAAGAAAACTTCTTTTATAGTCACTTGTGCCTTCAAAAGCTTTGTTTCTCCCTTTAAATGGTTATATAATCTCATAATTGATTTTAAGTTGAGTTTTTTTTACATTTTTGGTTAAAACAGATTATAATTGAATGTTTACCTCGAGAATCTTGAAGCGAAAGCCATTTGTTGAGAAGAAAACTTCTTTTATAGTCACTTATGCCTTCAAAAGCTTTGTTTCTCCCTTTAAATGGTTATATAATCTCATAATTGATTTTAAGTTGAGTTTTTTTTACATTTTTCGTTAAAATAGATTAGAATTGAATGTTTACCTCTGGAATCTTGAAGCGAAAGCTATTCATTGAGAAGAAAACTTCTTTTATAGTCACTTGTGCCTTCAAAAGCTTTGTTTCTCCCTTTAAATGGTTATATAATCTCATAATTGATTTTAAGTTGAGTTTTTTTTTACATTTTTGGTTAAAACAGATTATAATTGAATGTTTACCTGGAGAATCTTGAAGCGAAAGCCATTCATTGAGAAGAAAACTTCTTTTATAGTCACTTATGCCTTCAAAAGCTTTGTTTCCTCCCTTTAAATGGTTATATAATCTCATAATTGATTTTAAGTTGCGTTTTTTTACATTTTTAGTTAAAACAAATTATAATTGAATGTTTACCTCAAGAAACGTGATGCATAAACCATTCATTGAGAAGAAAACTTCTTTTATAGTCACTTATGCCTTCAAAAGCTTTGTTTCTCGCTTTAAATGGTTATATAATCTCATAATTGATTTTAAGTTGAATTTTTTTACATTTTTGGTTAAAGCAGATTATAATTGAATGTTTACCTCGAGAATCTTGAAGCGAAAGCCATTCATTAAGAAGAAAACTTCTTTTATAGTCACTTATGCCTTCAAAAGCTTTGTTTCTCCCTTTAAATGGTTATATAATCTCATAATTGATTTTAAGTTGAGTTTTTTTTACATTTTTGGTTAAAACAGATTATAATTGAATGTTTACCTCAAGAATCTTGAAGCGAAATCCATTCATTGAGAAGAAAACTTCTTTTATAGTCACTTATGCCTTCAAAAACTTTGTTTTCTCCCTTTAAATGGTTATATAATCTCATAATTGATTTTAAGTTGCGTTTTTTTAAATTTTTAGTTAAAACAGATTATAATTGAATGTTTACCTCGAGAAACGTGATGCAAAAACCATTCATTAAGAAGAAAACTTCTTTTATAGTCACTTATGCCTTCAAAAGCTTTGTTTATCCCTTTAAATGGTTATATAATCTCATAATTGATTTTAAGTTGAGTTTTTTTTACATTTTTGGTTAAAACAGATTATAATTGAATGTTTACCTTGAGAAACGTGATGCAAAAACCATTCATTGAGAAGAAAACTTCTTTTATAGTCACTTATGCCTTCAAAAGCTTTGTTTCTCGCTTTAAATGGTTATATAATCTCATAATTGATTTTAAGTTGAATTTTTTTACATTTTTGGTTAAAGCAGATTATAATTGAATGTTTACCTCGAGAAACGTGATGCAAAAACCATTCATTGAGAAGAAAACTTCTTTTATAGTCACTTATGCCTTCAAAAGCTTTGTTTCTCCCTTTAAATGGTTATATAATCTCATAATTGATTTTAAGTTGAGTTTTTTTTACATTTTTGGTTAAAACAGATTATAATTGAATGTTTACCTCGAGAATCTTGAAGCGAAAGCCATTTGTTGAGAAGAAAACTTCTTTTATAGTCACTTATGCCTTCAAAAGCTTTGTTTCTCCCTTTAAATGGTTATATAATCTCATAATTGATTTTAAGTTGAGTTTTTTTTACATTTTTGGTTAAAACAGATTAGAATTGAATGTTTACCTCGAGAATCTTGAAGCGAAAGCTATTCATTGAGAAGAAAACTTCTTTTATAGTCACTTGTGCCTTCAAAAGCTTTGTTTCTCCCTTTAAATGGTTATATAATCTCATAATTGATTTTAAGTTGAGTTTTTTTTACATTTTTGGTTAAAACAGATTATAATTGAATGTTTACCTCGAGAATCTTGAAGCGAAAGCCATTTGTTGAGAAGAAAACTTCTTTTATAGTCACTTATGCCTTCAAAAGCTTTGTTTCTCCCTTTAAATGGTTATATAATCTCATAATTGATTTTAAGTTGAGTTTTTTTTACATTTTTCGTTAAAATAGATTAGAATTGAATGTTTACCTCTGGAATCTTGAAGCGAAAGCTATTCATTGAGAAGAAAACTTCTTTTATAGTCACTTGTGCCTTCAAAAGCTTTGTTTCTCCCTTTAAATGGTTATATAATCTCATAATTGATTTTAAGTTGAGTTTTTTTTTACATTTTTGGTTAAAACAGATTATAATTGAATGTTTACCTGGAGAATCTTGAAGCGAAAGCCATTCATTGAGAAGAAAACTTCTTTTATAGTCACTTATGCCTTCAAAAGCTTTGTTTCCTCCCTTTAAATGGTTATATAATCTCATAATTGATTTTAAGTTGCGTTTTTTTACATTTTTAGTTAAAACAAATTATAATTGAATGTTTACCTCAAGAAACGTGATGCATAAACCATTCATTGAGAAGAAAACTTCTTTTATAGTCACTTATGCCTTCAAAAGCTTTGTTTCTCGCTTTAAATGGTTATATAATCTCATAATTGATTTTAAGTTGAATTTTTTTACATTTTTGGTTAAAGCAGATTATAATTGAATGTTTACCTCGAGAAACGTGATGCAAAAACCATTCATTGAGAAGAAAACTTCTTTTATAGTCACTTATGCCTTCAAAAGCTTTGTTTCTCGCTTTAAATGGTTATATAATCTCATAATTGATTTTAAGTTGAATTTTTTTACATTTTTAGTTAAAGCAGATTATAATTGAATGTTTACCTCGAGAATCTTGAAGCCAAAGCCATTCATTAAGAAGAAAACTTCTTTTATAGTCACTTATGCCTTCAAAAGCTTTGTTTCTCCCTTTAAATGGTTATATAATCTCATAATTGATTTTAAGTTGAGTTTTTTTTACATTTTTGGTTAAAACAGATTATAATTGAATGTTTACCTCAAGAATCTTGAAGCGAAATCCATTCATTGAGAAGAAAACTTCTTTTATAGTCACTTATGCCTTCAAAAACTTTGTTTTCTCCCTTTAAATGGTTATATAATCTCATAATTGATTTTAAGTTGCGTTTTTTTAAATTTTTAGTTAAAACAGATTATAATTGAATGTTTACCTCGAGAAACGTGATGCAAAAACCATTCATTAAGAAGAAAACTTCTTTTATAGTCACTTATGCCTTCAAAAGCTTTGTTTATCCCTTTAAATGGTTATATAATCTCATAATTGATTTTAAGTTGAGTTTTTTTTACATTTTTGGTTAAAACAGATTATAATTGAATGTTTACCTTGAGAAACGTGATGGAAAAACCATTCATTGAGAAGAAAACTTCTTTTATAGTCACTTATGCCTTCAAAAGCTTTGTTGCTCGCTTTAAATGGTTATATAATCTCATAATTGATTTTAAGTTGAATTTTTTTACATTTTTGGTTAAAGCAGATTATAATTGAATGTTTACCTCGAGAAACGTGATGCAAAAACCATTCATTGAGAAGAAAACTTCTTTTATAGTCACTTATGCCTTCAAAAACTTTGTTTTCTCCCTTTAAATGGTTATATAATCTCATAATTGATTTTAAGTTGCGTTTTTTTTAAATTTTTAGTTAAAACAGATTATAATTGAATGTTTACCTCGAGAAACGTGATGCAAAAACCATTCATTAAGAAGAAAACTTCTTTTATAGTCACTTATGCCTTCAAAAGCTTTGTTTATCCCTTTAAATGGTTATATAATCTCATAATTGATTTTAAGTTGAGTTTTTTTTACATTTTTGGTTAAAACAGATTATAATTGAATGTTTACCTCGAGAAACGTGATGTAAAAACCATTCATTGAGAAGAAAACTTCTTTTATAGTCACTTATGCCTTCAAAAGCTTTGTTTCTCGCTTTAAATGGTTATATAATCTCATAATTGATTTTAAGTTAAATTTTTTTACATTTTTGGTTAAAGCAGATTATAATTGAATGTTTACTTCGAGAAACGTGATGCAAAAACCATTCATTGAGAAGAAAACTTCTTTTATAGTCACTTATGCCTTCAAAAGCTTTGTTTCTCCCTTTAAATGGTTATATAATCTCATAATTGATTTTAAGTTGAGTTTTTTTTACATTTTTGATTAAAACAGATTATAATTGAATGTTTACCTCAAGAAACGTGATGCAAAATCCATTCATTGAGAAGAAAACTTCTTTTATAGTCACTTATGCCTTCAAAAGCTTTGTTTCTCGCTTTAAATGGTTATATAAACTCATAATTGATTTTAAGTTGAATTTTTTTACATTTTTGGTTAAAACAGATTATAATTGAATGTTTACCTCGAGAAACGTGATGCAAAAACCATTCATTGAGAAGAAAACTTCTTTTATAGTCACTTATGCCTTCAAAAGCTTTGTTTCTCCCTTTAAATGGTTATATAATCTCATAATTGATTTTAGGTTGAGTTTTTTTTGCATTTTTGGTTAAAACAGATTATAATTGAATGTTTACCTCGAGAAACGTGATGCAAAAACCATTCATTGAGAAGAAAACTTCTTTTATAGTCACTTATGCCTTCAAAAGCTTTGTTTCTCCCTTTAAATGGTTATATAATCTCATAATTGATTTTAAGTTGAGTTTTTTTTACATTTTTGATTAAAACAGATTATAATTGAATGTTTACCTCAAGAAACGTGATGCAAAATCCATTCATTGAGAAGAAAACTTCTTTTATAGTCACTTATGCCTTCAAAAGCTTTGTTTCTCGCTTTAAATGGTTATATAAACTCATAATTGATTTTAAGTTGAATTTTTTTACATTTTTGGTTAAAACAGATTATAATTGAATGTTTACCTCGAGAAACGTGATGCAAAAACCATTCATTGAGAAGAAAACTTCTTTTATAGTCACTTATGCCTTCAAAAGCTTTGTTTCTCCCTTTAAATGGTTATATAATCTCATAATTGATTTTAGGTTGAGTTTTTTTTGCATTTTTGGTTAAAACAGATTATAATTGAATGTTTACCTCGAGAAACGTGATGCAAAAACCATTCATTGAGAAGAAAACTTCTTTTATAGTCACTTATGCCTTCAAAAGCTTTGTTTCTCGCTTTAAATGGTTATATAATCTCATAATTGATTTTAAGTTGAATTTTTTTACATTTTTGGTTAAAGCAGATTATAATTGAATGTTTACCTCGAGAAACGTGATGCAAAAACCATTCATTGAGAAGAAAACTTCTTTTATAGTCACTTATGCCTTCAAAAGCTTTGTTTCTCCCTTTAAATGGTTATATAATCTCATAATTGATTTTAAGTTGAGTTTGTTTTACATTTTTGATTAAAACAGATTATAATTGAATGTTTACCTCGAGAAACGTGATGCTAAATCCGTTCATTGAGAAGAAAACTTCTTTTATAGTCACTTATGCGTTCAAAAGCTTTGTTTCTCGCTTTAAATGGTTATATAATCTCATAATTGATTTTAAGTTGAATTTTTTTACATTTTTGGTTAAAGCAGATTATAATTGAATGCTTACCTCGAGAAACGTGATGGAAAAACCAATCATTGTAAAGAAAACTTCTTTTATAGTCACTTATGCCTTCAAAAGCTTTGTTTCTCCCTTTAAATGGTTATATAATCTCATAATTGATTTTAAGTTGAGTTTTTTTTACATTTTTGGTTAAAACAGATTATAATTGAATGTTTACCTCGACAAACGTGATGCAAAAACCATTCATTGAGAAGAAAACTTCTTTTATAGTCACTTATGCCTTCAAAAACTTTGTTTTCTCCTTGTAAATGGTTATATAATCTCATAATTGATTTTAAGTTACGTTTTTTTGAATTTTTAGTTAAAACAGATTATAATTGAATGTTTACCTCGAGAAACGTGATGCAAAAACCATTCATTGAGAAAAAAACTTCTTTTATAGTCACTTATGCCTTCAAAAGCTTTGTTTCTCCCTTTAAATGGTTATATAATCTCATAATTGATTTTAAGTTGAGTTTTTTTTACATTTTTGGTTAAAACAGATTATAATTGAATGTTTACCTCGAGAAACATGAAGCAAAAACCATTCATTGAGAAGAAAACTTCTTTTATAGTCACTTATGCCTTCAAAAGCTTTGTTTCTCGCTTTAAATGGTTATATAATCTCATAATTGATTTTAAGTTGAATTTTTTTACATTTTTGGTTAAAGCAGATTATAATTGATTGTTTACCTCGAGAAACGTGATGCAAAAACCATTCATTGGGAAGAAAACTTCTTTTATAGTCACTTATGCCTTCAAAAGCTTTGTTTCTCCCTTTAAATGGTTATATAATCTCATAATTGATTTTAAGTTGAGTTTTTTTTGCACTTTTGGTTAAAACAGATTATAATTGAATGTTTACCTCGAGAAACGTGATGCAAAATCCATTCATTGAGAAGAAAACTTCTTTTATAGTCACTTATGCCTTCAAAAGCTTTGTTTCTCCCTTTAAATGGTTATATAATCTCATAATGAGTTTAGGTTGAGTTTTTTTTACATTTTTGGTTAAAACAGATTAGAATTGAATGTTTACCTCGAGAATCTTGAAGCGAAAGCCATTCATTGAGAAGAAAACTTCTTTTATAGTCACTTATGCCTTCAAAAGCTTTGTTTCTCCCTTTAAATGGTTATATAATCTCATAATTGATTTTAAGTTGCGTTTTTTTTACATTTTTGGTTAAAACAGATTATAATTGAATGTTGACCTCGAGAATCTTGAAGCGAAAGCCATTCATTGAGAAGAAAACTTCTTTTATTGCCACTTATGCCTTCAAAAGCTTTGTCTCTCTCTTTAAATGGTTATATAATCTCATAATTGATTTTAAGTTGAGTTTTTTTTACATCTTTGGTTAAAACTTGATTATAATTGAATGTTTACCTCGAGAATCTTGAAGCGAAAGCCATTCATTGGGAAGAACACTTCTTTTATAGTCACTTATGCCTTCAAAAGCTTTGTTTCTCCCTTTAAATGGTTATATAATCTCATAATTGATTTTAAGTTGAGTTTTTTTTACATTTTTGATTAAAACAGATTATAATTGAATGTTTACCTCAAGAAACGTGATGGAAAATCCATTCATTGAGAAGAAAACTTCTTTTATAGTCACTTATGCCTTCAAAAGCTTTGTTTCTCGCTTTAAATGGTTATATAATCTCATAATTGATTTTAAGTTGAATTTTTTTACATTTTTGGTTAAAGCAGATTATAATTGAATGTTTACCTTGAGAAACGTGATGCAAAAACCATTCATTGAGAAGAAAACTTCTTTTATAGTCACTTATGCCTTCAAAAGCTTTGTTTCTCCCTTTAAATTTTTATATAATCTCATAATTGATTTTAAGTTGAGTTTTTTTTACATTTTTGGTTAAAACAGATTATAATTGAATGTTTACCTCGAGAAACGTGATGCAAAAACCATTCATTGAGAAGAAAACTTCTTTTATAGTCACTTATGCCTTCAAAAGCTTTGTTTCTCGCTTTAAATGGTTATATAATCTCATAAATGATTTTAAGTTGAATTTTTTTACATTTTTGGTTAAAGCAGATTATAATTGAATGTTTACCTCGAGAAACGTGATGCAAAAACCATTCATTGAGAAGAAAACTTCTTTTATAGTCACTTATACCTTCAAAAGCTTTGTTTCTCCCTTTAAATGGTTATATAATCTCATAATTGATTTTAAGTTGAGTTTTTTTTACATTTTTGATTAAAACAGATTATAATTGAATGTTTACCTCGAGAAACGTGATGCAAAATCCGTTCATTGAGAAGAAAACTTCTTTTATAGTCACTTATGCGTTCAAAAGCTTTGTTTCTCGCTTTAAATGGTTATATAATCTCATAATTGATTTTAAGTTGAATTTTTTTACATTTTTGGTTAAAACAGATTATAATTGAATGCTTACCTCGAGAAACGTGATGCAAAAACCAATCATTGTGAAGAAAACTTCTTTTATAGTCACTTATGCCTTCAAAAGCTTTGTTTCTCCCTTTAAATGGTTATATAATCTCATAATTGATTTTAAGTTGAGTTTTTTTTACATTTTTGGTTAAAACAGATTATAATTGAATGTCTACCTCGACAAACGTGATGTAAAAACCATTCATTGAGAAGAAAACTTCTTTTATAGTCACTTATGCCTTCAAAAACTTTGTTTTCTCCCAGTAAATGGTTATATAATCTCATAATTGATTTTAAGTTGCGTTTTTTTAAATTTTTAGTTAAAACAGATTATAATTGAATGTTTACCTCGAGAAACGTGATGCAAAAACCATTCATTGAGAAGAAAACTTCTTTTATAGTCACTTATGCCTTCAAAAGCTTTGTTTCTCCCTTTAAATGGTTATATAATCTCATAATTGATTTTAAGTTGAGTTTTTTTTACATTTTTGGTTAAAACAGATTATAATTGAATGTTTACCTCGAGAAACATGAAGCAAAAACCATTCATTGAGAAGAAAACTTCTTTTATAGTCACTTATGCCTTCAAAAGCTTTGTTTCTCGCTTTAAATGGTTATATAATCTCATAATTGATTTTAAGTTGAATTTTTTTACATTTTTGGTTAAAGCAGATTATAATTGATTGTTTACCTCGAGAAACGTGATGCAAAAACCATTCATTGGGAAGAAAACTTCTTTTATAGTCACTTATGCCTTCAAAAGCTTTGTTTCTCCCTTTAAATGGTTATATAATCTCATAATTGATTTTAAGTTGAGTTTTTTTGCATTTTTGGTTAAAACAGATTATAATTGAATGTTTACCTCGAGAAACGTGATGCAAAATCCATTCATTGAGAAGAAAACTTCTTTTATAGTCACTTATGCCTTCAAAAGCTTTGTTTCTCCCTTTAAATGGTTATATAATCTCATAATTGATTTTAAGTTGAGTTTTTTTTTACATTTTTGGTTAAAACAGCTTAGAATTGAATGTTTACCTCGAGAATCTTGAAGCGAAAGCCATATATTGAGAAGAAAACTTCTTTTATAGTCACTTATGCCTTCAAAAGCTTTGTTTCTCCCTTTAAATGGTTATATAATCTCATAATTGATTTTAAGTTGCGTTTTTTTTACATTTTTGGTTAAAACAGATTATAATTGAATGTTGACCTCGAGAATCTTGAAGCGAAAGCCATTCATTGAGAAGAAAACTTCTTTTATTGCCACTTATGCCTTCAAAAGCTTTGTCTCTCTCTTTAAATGTTATATAATCTCATAATTGATTTTAAGTTGAGTTTTTTTTACATCTTTGGTTAAAACTTGATTATAATTGAATGTTTACCTCGAGAATCTTGAAGCGAAAGCCATTCATTGGGAAGAAAACTTCTTTTATAGTCACTTATGCCTTCAAAAGCTTTGTTTCTCCCTTTCAATGGTTATATAATCTCATAATTGATTTTAAGTTGCATTTTTTTTACATTTTTGGTTAAAACAGATTATAATTGAATGTTTACCTCGAGAAACGTGATGCAAAAACCATTCATTGAGAAGAAAACTTCTTTTATAGTCACTTATGCCTTCAAAAGCTTTGTTTCTCCCTTTAAATGGTTATATAATCTCATAATTGATTTTAAGATGAATTGTTTTACATTTTTGGTTAAAACAGATTATAATTGAATGTTTACCTCAAGAATCTTGAAGCGACAGCCATTCATTGGGAAGAAAACTTCTTTTATAGTCACTTATGCCTTCAAAAGCTTTGTTTCTCCCTTTAAATGGTTATATAATCTCATAATTGATTTTAAGGTGCTTTTTTTTTTACATTTTTGGTTAAAACAGATTATAATTGAATGTTTACCTCGAGAATCTTGAAGCGAAAGCCATTCATTGAGAATAAAACTTCTTTTATAGTCACTTATGCCTTCAAAAACTTTGTTTTCTCCCTTTAAATGGTTATATAATCTCATAATTGATTTTAAGTTGCGTTTTTTTAAATTTTTAGTTAAAACAGATTATAATTGAATGTTTACCTCGAGAATCTTGAAGCGAAAGCCATTCATTGGGAAGAAAACTTCTTTTATAGTCACTTATGCCTTCAAAAGCTTTGTTTCTCCCTTTAAATGGTTATATAATCTCATAATTGATTTTAAGTTGCCTTTTTTTTACATTTTTGGTTAAAACAGATTATAATTGAATGTTTACCTCGAGAATCTTGAAGCGAAAGCCATTCATTGAGAAGAAAACTTCTTTTATAGTCACTTATGCCTTCAAAAACTTTGTTTTCTCCCTTTAAATGGTTATATAATCTCATAATTGATTTTAAGTTGCGTTTTTTAAAATTTTTAGTTAAAAAAGATTATAATTGAACGTTTACCTCGAGAAACGTGATGCAAAAACCATTCATTGAGAAGAAAACTTCTTTTCTAGTCACTTATGCCTTCAAAAGCTTTGTTTCTCGCTTTAAATGGTTATATAATCTCATAATTGATTTTAAGTTGAATTTTTTTACATTTTTGGTTAAAGCAGATTATAATTGAATGTTTACCTCGAGAAACGTGATGCAAAAACCATTCATTGAGAAGAAAACTTCTTTTATAGTCACTTATGCCTTCAAAAGCTTTGTTTCTCGCTTTAAATGGTTATATAATCTCATAATTAATTTTAAGTTGAATTTTTTTACATTTTTGGTTAAAGCAGATTATAATTGAATGTTTACCTCGAGAAACGTGATGCAAAAACCATTCATTGAGAAGAAAACTTCTTTTATAGTCACTTATGCCTTCAAAAGCTTTGTTTCTCCATTTAAATGGTTATATAATCTCATAATTGATTTTAAGTTGAGTTTTTTTTACATTTTTGATTAAAACAGATTATAATTGAATGTTTACCTCGAGAAACGTGATGTAAAATCCGTTCATTGAGAAGAAAACTTCTTTTATAGTCACTTATGCCTTCAAAAGCTTTGTTTCTCGCTTTAAATGGTTATATAATCTCATAATTGATTTTAAGTTGAATTTTTTTACATTTTTGGTTAAAGCAGATTATAATTGAATGTTTACCTCGAGAAACGTGATGCAAAAACCATTCATTGAGAAGAAAACTTCTTTTATAGTCACTTATGCCTTCAAAAGCTTTGTTTCTCCCTTTAAATGGTTATATAATCTCATAATTGATTTTAAGTTGAGTTTTTTTTACATTTTTGGTTAAAACAGATTATAATTGAATGTTTACCTCGAGAAACGTGATGCAAAAACCATTCATTGAGAAGAAAACTTCTTTTATAGTCACTTATGCCTTCAAAAACTTTGTTTTCTCCCTGTAAATGGTTATATAATCTCATAATTGATTTTAAGTTGAGTTTTTTTAAATTTTTAGTTAAAACAGATTATAATTGAATGTTTACCTCGAGAAACGTGATGCAAAAACCATTCATTGAGAAGAAAACTTCTTTTATAGTCACTTATGCCTTCAAAAGCTTTGTTTCTCCCTTTAAATGGTTATATAATCTCATAATTGATTTTAAGTTGAGTTTTTTTTACATTTTTGGTTAAAACAGATTATAATTGAATGTTTACCTCGAGAAACATGAAGCAAAAACCATTCATTGAGAAGAAAACTTCTTTTATAGTCACTTATGCCTTCAAAAGCTTTGTTTCTCGCTTTAAATGGTTATATAATCTCATAATTGATTTTAAGTTGAATTTTTTTACATTTTTGGTTAAAGCAGATTATAATTGAATGTTTACCTCGAGAAACGTGATGCAAAAACCATTCATTGGGAAGAAAACTTCTTTTATAGTCACTTATGCCTTCAAAAGCTTTGTTTCTCCCTTTAAATGGTTATATAATCTCATAATTGATTTTAAGTTGAGTTTTTTTTGCATTTTTGGTTAAAACAGATTATAATTGAATGTTTACCTCGAGAAACGTGATGCAAAATCCATTCATTGAGAAGAAAACTTCTTTTATAGTCACTTATGCCTTCAAAAGCTTTGTTTCTCCCTTTAAATGGTTATATAATCTCATAATTAATTTTAAGTTGAGTTTTTTTTACATTTTTGGTTAAAACAGATTAGAATTGAATGTTTACCTCGAGAATCTTGAAGCGAAAGCCATTCATTGAGAAGAAAACTTCTTTTATAGTCACTTATGCCTTCAAAACCTTTGTTTCTCCCTTTAAATGGTTATATAATCTCATAATTGATTTTAAGTTGCGTTTTTTTTACATTTTTGGTTAAAACAGATTATAATTGAATGTTGACCTCGAGAATCTTGAAGCGAAAGCCATTCATTGAGAAGAAAACTTCTTTTATTGCCACTTATGCCTTCAAAAGCTTTGTCTCTCTCTTCAAATGGTTATATAATCTCATAATTGATTTTAAGTTGAGTTTTTTTTACATCTTTGGTTAAAACTTGATTATAATTGAATGTTTACCTCGAGAATCTTGAAGCGAAAGCCATTCATTGGGAAGAAAACTTCTTTTATAGTCACTTATGCCTTCAAAAGCTTTGTTTCTCCCTTTAAATGGTTATATAATCTCATAATTGATTTTAAGTTGCCTTTTTTTTACATTTTTGGTTAAAACAGATTATAATTGAATGTTTACCTCGAGAATCTTGAAGCGAAAGCCATTCATTGAGAAGAAAACTTCTTTTATAGTCACTTATGCCTTCAAAAACTTTGTTTTCTCCCTTTAAATGGTTATATAATCTCATAATTGATTTTAAGTTGCGTTTTTTAAAATTTTTAGTTAAAAAAGATTATAATTGAACGTTTACCTCGAGAAACGTGATGCAAAAACCATTCATTGAGAAGAAAACTTCTTTTCTAGTCACTTATGCCTTCAAAAGCTTTGTTTCTCGCTTTAAATGGTTATATAATCTCATAATTGATTTTAAGTTGAATTTTTTTACATTTTTGGTTAAAGCAGATTATAATTGAATGTTTACCTCGAGAAACGTGATGCAAAAACCATTCATTGAGAAGAAAACTTCTTTTATAGTCACTTATGCCTTCAAAAGCTTTGTTTCTCGCTTTAAATGGTTATATAATCTCATAATTAATTTTAAGTTGAATTTTTTTACATTTTTGGTTAAAGCAGATTATAATTGAATGTTTACCTCGAGAAACGTGATGCAAAAACCATTCATTGAGAAGAAAACTTCTTTTATAGTCACTTATGCCTTCAAAAGCTTTGTTTCTCCATTTAAATGGTTATATAATCTCATAATTGATTTTAAGTTGAGTTTTTTTTACATTTTTGATTAAAACAGATTATAATTGAATGTTTACCTCGAGAAACGTGATGTAAAATCCGTTCATTGAGAAGAAAACTTCTTTTATAGTCACTTATGCCTTCAAAAGCTTTGTTTCTCGCTTTAAATGGTTATATAATCTCATAATTGATTTTAAGTTGAATTTTTTTACATTTTTGGTTAAAGCAGATTATAATTGAATGTTTACCTCGAGAAACGTGATGCAAAAACCATTCATTGAGAAGAAAACTTCTTTTATAGTCACTTATGCCTTCAAAAGCTTTGTTTCTCCCTTTAAATGGTTATATAATCTCATAATTGATTTTAAGTTGAGTTTTTTTTACATTTTTGGTTAAAACAGATTATAATTGAATGTTTACCTCGAGAAACGTGATGCAAAAACCATTCATTGAGAAGAAAACTTCTTTTATAGTCACTTATGCCTTCAAAAACTTTGTTTTCTCCCTGTAAATGGTTATATAATCTCATAATTGATTTTAAGTTGCGTTTTTTTAAATTTTTAGTTAAAACAGATTATAATTGAATGTTTACCTCGAGAAACGTGATGCAAAAACCATTCATTGAGAAGAAAACTTCTTTTATAGTCACTTATGCCTTCAAAAGCTTTGTTTCTCCCTTTAAATGGTTATATAATCTCATAATTGATTTTAAGTTGAGTTTTTTTTACATTTTTGGTTAAAACAGATTATAATTGAATGTTTACCTCGAGAAACATGAAGCAAAAACCATTCATTGAGAAGAAAACTTCTTTTATAGTCACTTATGCCTTCAAAAGCTTTGTTTCTCGCTTTAAATGGTTATATAATCTCATAATTGATTTTAAGTTGAATTTTTTTACATTTTTGGTTAAAGCAGATTATAATTGAATGTTTACCTCGAGAAACGTGATGCAAAAACCATTCATTGGGAAGAAAACTTCTTTTATAGTCACTTATGCCTTCAAAAGCTTTGTTTCTCCCTTTAAATGGTTATATAATCTCATAATTGATTTTAAGTTGAGTTTTTTTTGCATTTTTGGTTAAAACAGATTATAATTGAATGTTTACCTCGAGAAACGTGATGCAAAATCCATTCATTGAGAAGAAAACTTCTTTTATAGTCACTTATGCCTTCAAAAGCTTTGTTTCTCCCTTTAAATGGTTATATAATCTCATAATTAATTTTAAGTTGAGTTTTTTTTACATTTTTGGTTAAAACAGATTAGAATTGAATGTTTACCTCGAGAATCTTGAAGCGAAAGCCATTCATTGAGAAGAAAACTTCTTTTATAGTCACTTATGCCTTCAAAAGCTTTGTTTCTCCCTTTAAATGGTTATATAATCTCATAATTGATTTTAAGTTGCGTTTTTTTTACATTTTTGGTTAAAACAGATTATAATTGAATGTTGACCTCGAGAATCTTGAAGCGAAAGCCATTCATTGAGAAGAAAACTTCTTTTATTGCCACTTATGCCTTCAAAAGCTTTGTCTCTCTCTTCAAATGGTTATATAATCTCATAATTGATTTTAAGTTGAGTTTTTTTTACATCTTTGGTTAAAACTTGATTATAATTGAATGTTTACCTCGAGAATCTTGAAGCGAAAGCCATTCATTGGGAAGAAAACTTCTTTTATAGTCACTTATGCCTTCAAAAGCTTTGTTTCTCCCTTTAAATGGTTATATAATCTCATAATTGATTTTAAGTTGAGTTTTTTTTACATTTTTGATTAAAACAGATTATAATTGAATGTTTACCTCAAGAAACGTGATTGAAAATCCATTCATTGAGAAGAAAACTTCTTTTATAGTCACTTATGCCTTCAAAAGCTTTGTTTCTCCCTTTAAATGGTTATATAATCTCATAATTGATTTTAAGTTGCGTTTTTTTAAATTTTTAGTTAAAACAGATTATAATTGAATGTTTACCTCGAGAATCTTGAAGCGAAAGCCATTCATTGGGAAGAAAACTTCTTTTATAGTCACTTATGCCTTCAAAAGCTTTGTTTCTCCCTTTAAATGGTTATATAATCTCATAATTGATTTTAAGTTGCCTTTTTTTAACATTTTTGGTTAAAACAGATTATAATTGAATGTTTACCTCGAGAATCTTGAAGCGAAAGCCATTCATTGGGAAGAAAACTTCTTTTATAGTCACTTATGCCTTCAAAAGCTTTGTTTCTCCCTTTAAATGGTTATATAATCTCATAATTGATTTTAAGTTGCCTTTTTTTTACATTTTTGGTTAAAACAGATTATAATTGAATGTTTACCTCGAGAATCTTGAAGCGAAAGCCATTCATTGAGAAGAAAACTTCTTTTATAGTCACTTATGCCTTCAAAAACTTTGTTTTCTCCCTTTAAATGGTTATATAATCTCATAATTGATTTTAAGTTGCGTTTTTTAAAATTTTTAGTTAAAAAAGATTATAATTGAACGTTTACCTCGAGAAACGTGATGCAAAAACCATTCATTGAGAAGAAAACTTCTTTTCTAGTCACTTATGCCTTCAAAAGCTTTGTTTCTCGCTTTAAATGGTTATATAATCTCATAATTGATTTTAAGTTGAATTTTTTTACATTTTTGGTTAAAGCAGATTATAATTGAATGTTTACCTCGAGAAACGTGATGCAAAAACCATTCATTGAGAAGAAAACTTCTTTTATAGTCACTTATGCCTTCAAAAGCTTTGTTTCTCGCTTTAAATGGTTATATAATCTCATAATTAATTTTAAGTTGACTTTTTTTACATTTTTGGTTAAAGCAGATTATAATTGAATGTTTACCTCGAGAAACGTGATGCAAAAACCATTCATTGGGAAGAAAACTTCTTTTATAGTCACTTATGCCTTCAAAAGCTTTGTTTCTCGCTTTAAATGGTTATATAATCTCATAATTGATTTTAAGTTGAATTTTTTTACATTTTTGGTTAAAGCAGATTATAATTGAATGTTTACCTCGAGAAACGTGATGCAAAAACCATTCATTGAGAAGAAAACTTCTTTTATAGTCACTTATGCCTTCAAAAGCTTTGTTTCTCCCTTTAAATGGTTATATAATCTCATAATTGATTTTAAGTTGAGTTTTTTTTACATTTTTGGTTAAAACAGATTATAATTGAATGTTTACCTCGAGAAACGTGATGCAAAAACCATTCATTGAGAAGAAAACTTCTTTTATAGTCACTTATGCCTTCAAAAACTTTGTTTTCTCCCTGTAAATGGTTATATAATCTCATAATTGATTTTAAGTTGCGTTTTTTAAAATTTTTAGTTAAAACAGATTATAATTGAATGTTTACCTCGAGAAACGTGATGCAAAAACCATTCATTGAGAAGAAAACTTCTTTTATAGTCACTTATGCCTTCAAAAGCTTTGTTTCTCCCTTTAAATGGTTATATAATCTCATAATTGATTTTAAGTTGAGTTTTTTTTACATTTTTGGTTAAAACAGATTATAATTGAATGTTTACCTCGAGAAACATGAAGCAAAAACCATTCATTGAGAAGAAAACTTCTTTTATAGTCACTTATGCCTTCAAAAGCTTTGTTTCTCGCTTTAAATGGTTATATAATCTCATAATTGATTTTAAGTTGAATTTTTTTACATTTTTGGTTAAAGCAGATTATAATTGAATGTTTACCTCGAGAAACGTGATGCAAAAACCATTCATTGGGAAGAAAACTTCTTTTATAGTCACTTATGCCTTCAAAAGCTTTGTTTCTCCCTTTAAATGGTTATATAATCTCATAATTGATTTTAAGTTGAGTTTTTTTTGCATTTTTGGTTAAAACAGATTATAATTGAATGTTTACCTCGAGAAACGTGATGCAAAATCCATTCATTGAGAAGAAAACTTCTTTTATAGTCACTTATGCCTTCAAAAGCTTTGTTTCTCCCTTTAAATGGTTATATAATCTCATAATTAATTTTAAGTTGAGTTTTTTTTACATTTTTGGTTAAAACAGATTAGAATTGAATGTTTACCTCGAGAATCTTGAAGCGAAAGCCATTCATTGAGAAGAAAACTTCTTTTATAGTCACTTATGCCTTCAAAAGCTTTGTTTCTCCCTTTAAATGGTTATATAATCTCATAATTGATTTTAAGTTGCGTTTTTTTTACATTTTTGGTTAAAACAGATTATAATTGAATGTTGACCTCGAGAATCTTGAAGCGAAAGCCATTCATTGAGAAGAAAACTTCTTTTATTGCCACTTATGCCTTCAAAAGCTTTGTCTCTCTCTTCAAATGGTTATATAATCTCATAATTGATTTTAAGTTGAGTTTTTTTTACATCTTTGGTTAAAACTTGATTATAATTGAATGTTTACCTCGAGAATCTTGAAGCGAAAGCCATTCATTGGGAAGAAAACTTCTTTTATAGTCACTTATGCCTTCAAAAGCTTTGTTTCTCCCTTTAAATGGTTATATAATCTCATAATTGATTTTAAGTTGAGTTTTTTTTACATTTTTGATTAAAACAGATTATAATTGAATGTTTACCTCAAGAAACGTGATTGAAAATCCATTCATTGAGAAGAAAACTTCTTTTATAGTCACTTATGCCTTCAAAAGCTTTGTTTCTCCCTTTAAATGGTTATATAATCTCATAATTGATTTTAAGTTGCGTTTTTTTAAATTTTTAGTTAAAACAGATTATAATTGAATGTTTACCTCGAGAATCTTGAAGCGAAAGCCATTCATTGGGAAGAAAACTTCTTTTATAGTCACTTATGCCTTCAAAAGCTTTGTTTCTCCCTTTAAATGGTTATATAATCTCATAATTGATTTTAAGTTGCCTTTTTTTTACATTTTTGGTTAAAACAGATTATAATTGAATGTTTACCTCGAGAATCTTGAAGCGAAAGCCATTCATTGGGAAGAAAACTTCTTTTATAGTCACTTATGCCTTCAAAAGCTTTGTTTCTCCCTTTAAATGGTTATATAATCTCATAATTGATTTTAAGTTGCCTTTTTTTTACATTTTTGGTTAAAACAGATTATAATTGAATGTTTACCTCGAGAATCTTGAAGCGAAAGCCATTCATTGAGAAGAAAACTTCTTTTATAGTCACTTATGCCTTCAAAAACTTTGTTTTCTCCCTTTAAATGGTTATATAATCTCATAATTGATTTTAAGTTGCGTTTTTTAAAATTTTTAGTTAAAAAAGATTATAATTGAACGTTTACCTCGAGAAACGTGATGCAAAAACCATTCATTGAGAAGAAAACTTCTTTTCTAGTCACTTATGCCTTCAAAAGCTTTGTTTCTCGCTTTAAATGGTTATATAATCTCATAATTGATTTTAAGTTGAATTTTTTTACATTTTTGGTTAAAGCAGATTATAATTGAATGTTTACCTCGAGAAACGTGATGCAAAAACCATTCATTGAGAAGAAAACTTCTTTTATAGTCACTTATGCCTTCAAAAGCTTTGTTTCTCGCTTTAAATGGTTATATAATCTCATAATTAATTTTAAGTTGAATTTTTTTACATTTTTGGTTAAAGCAGATTATAATTGAATGTTTACCTCGAGAAACGTGATGCAAAAACCATTCATTGGGAAGAAAACTTCTTTTATAGTCACTTATGCCTTCAAAAGCTTTGTTTCTCGCTTTAAATGGTTATATAATCTCATAATTGATTTTAAGTTGAATTTTTTTACATTTTTGGTTAAAGCAGATTATAATTGAATGTTTACCTCGAGAAACGTGATGCAAAAACCATTCATTGAGAAGAAAACTTCTTTTATAGTCACTTATGCCTTCAAAAGCTTTGTTTCTCCCTTTAAATGGTTATATAATCTCATAATTGATTTTAAGTTGAGTTTTTTTTACATTTTTGGTTAAAACAGATTATAATTGAATGTTTACCTCGAGAAACGTGATGCAAAAACCATTCATTGAGAAGAAAACTTCTTTTATAGTCACTTATGCCTTCAAAAACTTTGTTTTCTCCCTGTAAATGGTTATATAATCTCATAATTGATTTTAAGTTGCGTTTTTTAAAATTTTTAGTTAAAACAGATTATAATTGAATGTTTACCTCGAGAAACGTGATGCAAAAACCATTCATTGAGAAGAAAACTTCTTTTATAGTCACTTATGCCTTCAAAAGCTTTGTTTCTCCCTTTAAATGGTTATATAATCTCATAATTGATTTTAAGTTGAGTTTTTTTTACATTTTTGGTTAAAACAGATTATAATTGAATGTTTACCTCGAGAAACATGAAGCAAAAACCATTCATTGAGAAGAAAACTTCTTTTATAGTCACTTATGCCTTCAAAAGCTTTGTTTCTCGCTTTAAATGGTTATATAATCTCATAATTGATTTTAAGTTGAATTTTTTTACATTTTTGGTTAAAGCAGATTATAATTGAATGTTTACCTCGAGAAACGTGATGCAAAAACCATTCATTGGGAAGAAAACTTCTTTTATAGTCACTTATGCCTTCAAAAGCTTTGTTTCTCCCTTTAAATGGTTATATAATCTCATAATTGATTTTAAGTTGAGTTTTTTTTGCATTTTTGGTTAAAACAGATTATAATTGAATGTTTACCTCGAGAAACGTGATGCAAAATCCATTCATTGAGAAGAAAACTTCTTTTATAGTCACTTATGCCTTCAAAAGCTTTGTTTCTCCCTTTAAATGGTTATATAATCTCATAATTAATTTTAAGTTGAGTTTTTTTTACATTTTTGGTTAAAACAGATTAGAATTGAATGTTTACCTCGAGAATCTTGAAGCGAAAGCCATTCATTGAGAAGAAAACTTCTTTTATAGTCACTTATGCCTTCAAAAGCTTTGTTTCTCCCTTTAAATGGTTATATAATCTCATAATTGATTTTAAGTTGCGTTTTTTTTACATTTTTGGTTAAAACAGATTATAATTGAATGTTGACCTCGAGAATCTTGAAGCGAAAGCCATTCATTGAGAAGAAAACTTCTTTTATTGCCACTTATGCCTTCAAAAGCTTTGTCTCTCTCTTCAAATGGTTATATAATCTCATAATTGATTTTAAGTTGAGTTTTTTTTACATCTTTGGTTAAAACTTGATTATAATTGAATGTTTACCTCGAGAATCTTGAAGCGAAAGCCATTCATTGGGAAGAAAACTTCTTTTATAGTCACTTATGCCTTCAAAAGCTTTGTTTCTCCCTTTAAATGGTTATATAATCTCATAAGTGATTTTAAGTTGAGTTTTTTTTACATTTTTGATTAAAACAGATTATAATTGAATGTTTACCTCAAGAAACGTGATTGAAAATCCATTCATTGAGAAGAAAACTTCTTTTATAGTCACTTATGCCTTCAAAAGCTTTGTTTCTCGCTTTAAATGGTTATATAATCTCATAATTAATTTTAAGTTGAATTTTTTTACATTTTTGGTTAAAGCAGATTATAATTGAATGTTTACCTCGAGAAACGTGATGCAAAAACCATTCATTGAGAAGAAAACTTCTTTTATAGTCACTTATGCCTTCAAAAGCTTTGTTTCTCCCTTTAAATGGTTATATAATCTCATAATTGATTTTAAGTTGAGTTTTTTTTACATTTTTGGTTAAAACAGATTATAGTTGAATGTTTACCTCGAGAAACGTGATGCAAAAACCATTCATTGAGAAGAAAACTTCTTTTATAGTCACTTATGCCTTCAAAAGCTTTGTTTCTCCCTTTAAATGGTTATATAATCTCATAATTGATTTTAAGTTGAGTTTTTTTTACATTTTTGGTTAAAACAGATTAAAATTGAATGTTTACCTCGAGAATCTTGAAGCGAAAGCCATTCATTGAGAAGAAAACTTCTTTTATAGTCACTTATGCCTTCAAAAGCTTTGTTTTCTCCCTTTAAATGGTTATATAATCTCATAATTGATTTTAAGTTGCGTTTTTTAAAATTTTTAGTTAAAAAAGATTATAATTGAACGTTTACCTCGAGAAACGTGATGCAAAAACCATTCATTGAGAAGAAAACTTCTTTTCTAGTCACTTATGCCTTCAAAAGCTTTGTTTCTCGCTTTAAATGGTTATATAATCTCATAATTGATTTTAAGTTGAATTTTTTTACATTTTTGGTTAAAGCAGATTATAATTGAATGTTTACCTCGAGAAACGTGATGCAAAAACCATTCATTGAGAAGAAAACTTCTTTTATAGTCACTTATGCCTTCAAAAGCTTTGTTTCTCGCTTTAAATGGTTATATAATCTCATAATTAATTTTAAGTTGAATTTTTTTACATTTTTGGTTAAAGCAGATTATAATTGAATGTTTACCTCGAGAAACGTGATGCAAAAACCATTCATTGGGAAGAAAACTTCTTTTATAGTCACTTATGCCTTCAAAAGCTTTGTTTCTCGCTTTAAATGGTTATATAATCTCATAATTGATTTTAAGTTGAATTTTTTTACATTTTTGGTTAAAGCAGATTATAATTGAATGTTTACCTCGAGAAACGTGATGCAAAAACCATTCATTGAGAAGAAAACTTCTTTTATAGTCACTTATGCCTTCAAAAGCTTTGTTTCTCCCTTTAAATGGTTATATAATCTCATAATTGATTTTAAGTTGAGTTTTTTTTACATTTTTGGTTAAAACAGATTATAATTGAATGTTTACCTCGAGAAACGTGATGCAAAAACCATTCATTGAGAAGAAAACTTCTTTTATAGTCACTTATGCCTTCAAAAACTTTGTTTTCTCCCTGTAAATGGTTATATAATCTCATAATTGATTTTAAGTTGCGTTTTTTAAAATTTTTAGTTAAAACAGATTATAATTGAATGTTTACCTCGAGAAACGTGATGCAAAAACCATTCATTGAGAAGAAAACTTCTTTTATAGTCACTTATGCCTTCAAAAGCTTTGTTTCTCCCTTTAAATGGTTATATAATCTCATAATTGATTTTAAGTTGAGTTTTTTTTACATTTTTGGTTAAAACAGATTATAATTGAATGTTTACCTCGAGAAACATGAAGCAAAAACCATTCATTGAGAAGAAAACTTCTTTTATAGTCACTTATGCCTTCAAAAGCTTTGTTTCTCGCTTTAAATGGTTATATAATCTCATAATTGATTTTAAGTTGAATTTTTTTACATTTTTGGTTAAAGCAGATTATAATTGAATGTTTACCTCGAGAAACGTGATGCAAAAACCATTCATTGGGAAGAAAACTTCTTTTATAGTCACTTATGCCTTCAAAAGCTTTGTTTCTCCCTTTAAATGGTTATATAATCTCATAATTGATTTTAAGTTGAGTTTTTTTTGCATTTTTGGTTAAAACAGATTATAATTGAATGTTTACCTCGAGAAACGTGATGCAAAATCCATTCATTGAGAAGAAAACTTCTTTTATAGTCACTTATGCCTTCAAAAGCTTTGTTTCTCCCTTTAAATGGTTATATAATCTCATAATTAATTTTAAGTTGAGTTTTTTTTACATTTTTGGTTAAAACAGATTAGAATTGAATGTTTACCTCGAGAATCTTGAAGCGAAAGCCATTCATTGAGAAGAAAACTTCTTTTATAGTCACTTATGCCTTCAAAAGCTTTGTTTCTCCCTTTAAATGGTTATATAATCTCATAATTGATTTTAAGTTGCGTTTTTTTTACATTTTTGGTTAAAACAGATTATAATTGAATGTTGACCTCGAGAATCTTGAAGCGAAAGCCATTCATTGAGAAGAAAACTTCTTTTATTGCCACTTATGCCTTCAAAAGCTTTGTCTCTCTCTTCAAATGGTTATATAATCTCATAATTGATTTTAAGTTGAGTTTTTTTTACATCTTTGGTTAAAACTTGATTATAATTGAATGTTTACCTCGAGAATCTTGAAGCGAAAGCCATTCATTGGGAAGAAAACTTCTTTTATAGTCACTTATGCCTTCAAAAGCTTTGTTTCTCCCTTTAAATGGTTATATAATCTCATAAGTGATTTTAAGTTGAGTTTTTTTTACATTTTTGATTAAAACAGATTATAATTGAATGTTTACCTCAAGAAACGTGATTGAAAATCCATTCATTGAGAAGAAAACTTCTTTTATAGTCACTTATGCCTTCAAAAGCTTTGTTTCTCGCTTTAAATGGTTATATAATCTCATAATTAATTTTAAGTTGAATTTTTTTACATTTTTGGTTAAAGCAGATTATAATTGAATGTTTACCTCGAGAAACGTGATGCAAAAACCATTCATTGAGAAGAAAACTTCTTTTATAGTCACTTATGCCTTCAAAAGCTTTGTTTCTCCCTTTAAATGGTTATATAATCTCATAATTGATTTTAAGTTGAGTTTTTTTTACATTTTTGGTTAAAACAGATTATAGTTGAATGTTTACCTCGAGAAACGTGATGCAAAAACCATTCATTGAGAAGAAAACTTCTTTTATAGTCACTTATGCCTTCAAAAGCTTTGTTTCTCCCTTTAAATGGTTATATAATCTCATAATTGATTTTAAGTTGAGTTTTTTTTACATTTTTGGTTAAAACAGATTAAAATTGAATGTTTACCTCAAGAATCTTGAAGCGAAAGCCATTCATTGGGAAGAAAACTTCTTTTATAGTCACTTATGCCTTCAAAAGCTTTGTTTCTCCCTTTAAATGGTTATATAATCTCATAATTGATTTTAAGTTGAGTTTTTTTTACATTTTTGATTAAAACAGATTATAATTGAATGTTTACCTCAAGAAACGTGATTGAAAATCCATTCATTGAGAAGAAAACTTCTTTTATAGTCACTTATGCCTTCAAAAGCTTTGTTTCTCGCTTTAAATGGTTATATAATCTCATAATTAATTTTAAGTTGAATTTTTTTACATTTTTGGTTAAAGCAGATTATAATTGAATGTTTACCTCGAGAAACGTGATGCAAAAACCATTCATTGAGAAGAAAACTTCTTTTATAGTCACTTATGCCTTCAAAAGCTTTGTTTCTCCATTTAAATGGTTATATAATCTCATAATTGATTTTAAGTTGAGTTTTTTTACATTTTTGGTTAAAACAGATTAAAATTGAATGTTTACCTCAAGAATCTTGAAGCGAAAGCCATTCATTGAGAAGAAAACTTCTTTTATAGTCACTTATGCCTTCAAAAGCTTTGTTTCTCCCTTTAAATGGTTATATAATCTCATAATTGATTTTAAGTTGCGTTTTTTTTACATTTTTGGTTAAAACAGATTATAATTGAATGTTGACCTCGAGAATCTTGAAGCGAAAGCCATTCATTGAGAAGAAAACTTCTTTTATTGCCACTTATGCCTTCAAAAGCTTTGTCTCTCTCTTTAAATGGTTATATAATCTCATAATTGATTTTAAGTTAAGTTTTTTTTACATCTTTGGTTAAAACTTGATTATAATTGAATGTTTATTTCGAGAATCTTGAAGCGAAAGCCATTCATTGGGAAGAAAACTTCTTTTATAGTCACTTATGCCTTCAAAAGCTTTGTTTCTCCCTTTAAATGGTTATATAATCTCATAATTGATTTTAAGTTGAGTTTTTTTTACATTTTTGGTTAATACTTATTATAATTGAATGTTTACCTCGAGAAGCTTGAAGCGAAAGCCATTCATTGAGAAGAAAACTTCTTTTATAGTCACTTATGCCTTCAAAAGCTTTGTTTCTCCCTTTAAATGGTTATATAATCTCATAATTGATTTTAAGTTGAGTTTTTTTTACATTTTTGGTTAAAACAGATTATAATTGAATGTTTACCTCGAGAATCTTGAAGCGAAAGCCATCCATTGAGAAGAAAACTTCTTTTATAGTCACTTATGCCTTCAAAAGCTTTGTTTCTCCCTTTAAATGGTTATATAATATCATAATTGATTTTAAGTTGAGTTTTTTTTACATTTTTGGTTAAAACAGATTATAATTGAATGTTTACCTCGAGAATCTTGAAGCGAAAGCCATTCATTGAGAAGAAAACTTCTTTTATTGCCACTTATGCCTTCAAAAGCTTTGTCTCTCTCTTCAAATGGTTATATAATCTCATAATTGATTTTAAGTTGAGTTTTTTTTACATCTTTGGTTAAAACTTGATTATAATTGAATGTTTACCTCGAGAATCTTGAAGCGAAAGCCATTCATTGGGAAGAAAACTTCTTTTATAGTCACTTATGCCTTCAAAAGCTTTGTTTCTCCCTTTAAATGGTTATATAATCTCATAATTGATTTTAAGTTGAGTTTTTTTTACATTTTTGATTAAAACAGATTATAATTGAATGTTTACCTCAAGAAACGTGATTGAAAATCCATTCATTGAGAAGAAAACTTCTTTTATAGTCACTTATGCCTTCAAAAGCTTTGTTTCTCCCTTTAAATGGTTATATAATCTCATAATTGATTTTAAGTTGCGTTTTTTTAAATTTTTAGTTAAAACAGATTATAATTGAATGTTTACCTCGAGAATCTTGAAGCGAAAGCCATTCATTGGGAAGAAAACTTCTTTTATAGTCACTTATGCCTTCAAAAGCTTTGTTTCTCCCTTTAAATGGTTATATAATCTCATAATTGATTTTAAGTTGCCTTTTTTTTACATTTTTGGTTAAAACAGATTATAATTGAATGTTTACCTCGAGAATCTTGAAGCGAAAGCCATTCATTGGGAAGAAAACTTCTTTTATAGTCACTTATGCCTTCAAAAGCTTTGTTTCTCCCTTTAAATGGTTATATAATCTCATAATTGATTTTAAGTTGCCTTTTTTTTACATTTTTGGTTAAAACAGATTATAATTGAATGTTTACCTCGAGAATCTTGAAGCGAAAGCCATTCATTGAGAAGAAAACTTCTTTTATAGTCACTTATGCCTTCAAAAACTTTGTTTTCTCCCTTTAAATGGTTATATAATCTCATAATTGATTTTAAGTTGCGTTTTTTAAAATTTTTAGTTAAAAAAGATTATAATTGAACGTTTACCTCGAGAAACGTGATGCAAAAACCATTCATTGAGAAGAAAACTTCTTTTCTAGTCACTTATGCCTTCAAAAGCTTTGTTTCTCGCTTTAAATGGTTATATAATCTCATAATTGATTTTAAGTTGAATTTTTTTACATTTTTGGTTAAAGCAGATTATAATTGAATGTTTACCTCGAGAAACGTGATGCAAAAACCATTCATTGAGAAGAAAACTTCTTTTATAGTCACTTATGCCTTCAAAAGCTTTGTTTCTCGCTTTAAATGGTTATATAATCTCATAATTAATTTTAAGTTGAATTTTTTTACATTTTTGGTTAAAGCAGATTATAATTGAATGTTTACCTCGAGAAACGTGATGCAAAAACCATTCATTGGGAAGAAAACTTCTTTTATAGTCACTTATGCCTTCAAAAGCTTTGTTTCTCGCTTTAAATGGTTATATAATCTCATAATTGATTTTAAGTTGAATTTTTTTACATTTTTGGTTAAAGCAGATTATAATTGAATGTTTACCTCGAGAAACGTGATGCAAAAACCATTCATTGAGAAGAAAACTTCTTTTATAGTCACTTATGCCTTCAAAAGCTTTGTTTCTCCCTTTAAATGGTTATATAATCTCATAATTGATTTTAAGTTGAGTTTTTTTTACATTTTTGGTTAAAACAGATTATAATTGAATGTTTACCTCGAGAAACGTGATGCAAAAACCATTCATTGAGAAGAAAACTTCTTTTATAGTCACTTATGCCTTCAAAAACTTTGTTTTCTCCCTGTAAATGGTTATATAATCTCATAATTGATTTTAAGTTGCGTTTTTTAAAATTTTTAGTTAAAACAGATTATAATTGAATGTTTACCTCGAGAAACGTGATGCAAAAACCATTCATTGAGAAGAAAACTTCTTTTATAGTCACTTATGCCTTCAAAAGCTTTGTTTCTCCCTTTAAATGGTTATATAATCTCATAATTGATTTTAAGTTGAGTTTTTTTTACATTTTTGGTTAAAACAGATTATAATTGAATGTTTACCTCGAGAAACATGAAGCAAAAACCATTCATTGAGAAGAAAACTTCTTTTATAGTCACTTATGCCTTCAAAAGCTTTGTTTCTCGCTTTAAATGGTTATATAATCTCATAATTGATTTTAAGTTGAATTTTTTTACATTTTTGGTTAAAGCAGATTATAATTGAATGTTTACCTCGAGAAACGTGATGCAAAAACCATTCATTGGGAAGAAAACTTCTTTTATAGTCACTTATGCCTTCAAAAGCTTTGTTTCTCCCTTTAAATGGTTATATAATCTCATAATTGATTTTAAGTTGAGTTTTTTTTGCATTTTTGGTTAAAACAGATTATAATTGAATGTTTACCTCGAGAAACGTGATGCAAAATCCATTCATTGAGAAGAAAACTTCTTTTATAGTCACTTATGCCTTCAAAAGCTTTGTTTCTCCCTTTAAATGGTTATATAATCTCATAATTAATTTTAAGTTGAGTTTTTTTTACATTTTTGGTTAAAACAGATTAGAATTGAATGTTTACCTCGAGAATCTTGAAGCGAAAGCCATTCATTGAGAAGAAAACTTCTTTTATAGTCACTTATGCCTTCAAAAGCTTTGTTTCTCCCTTTAAATGGTTATATAATCTCATAATTGATTTTAAGTTGCGTTTTTTTTACATTTTTGGTTAAAACAGATTATAATTGAATGTTGACCTCGAGAATCTTGAAGCGAAAGCCATTCATTGAGAAGAAAACTTCTTTTATTGCCACTTATGCCTTCAAAAGCTTTGTCTCTCTCTTCAAATGGTTATATAATCTCATAATTGATTTTAAGTTGAGTTTTTTTTACATCTTTGGTTAAAACTTGATTATAATTGAATGTTTACCTCGAGAATCTTGAAGCGAAAGCCATTCATTGGGAAGAAAACTTCTTTTATAGTCACTTATGCCTTCAAAAGCTTTGTTTCTCCCTTTAAATGGTTATATAATCTCATAAGTGATTTTAAGTTGAGTTTTTTTTACATTTTTGATTAAAACAGATTATAATTGAATGTTTACCTCAAGAAACGTGATTGAAAATCCATTCATTGAGAAGAAAACTTCTTTTATAGTCACTTATGCCTTCAAAAGCTTTGTTTCTCGCTTTAAATGGTTATATAATCTCATAATTAATTTTAAGTTGAATTTTTTTACATTTTTGGTTAAAGCAGATTATAATTGAATGTTTACCTCGAGAAACGTGATGCAAAAACCATTCATTGAGAAGAAAACTTCTTTTATAGTCACTTATGCCTTCAAAAGCTTTGTTTCTCCCTTTAAATGGTTATATAATCTCATAATTGATTTTAAGTTGAGTTTTTTTTACATTTTTGGTTAAAACAGATTATAGTTGAATGTTTACCTCGAGAAACGTGATGCAAAAACCATTCATTGAGAAGAAAACTTCTTTTATAGTCACTTATGCCTTCAAAAGCTTTGTTTCTCCCTTTAAATGGTTATATAATCTCATAATTGATTTTAAGTTGAGTTTTTTTTACATTTTTGGTTAAAACAGATTAAAATTGAATGTTTACCTCAAGAATCTTGAAGCGAAAGCCATTCATTGGGAAGAAAACTTCTTTTATAGTCACTTATGCCTTCAAAAGCTTTGTTTCTCCCTTTAAATGGTTATATAATCTCATAATTGATTTTAAGTTGAGTTTTTTTTACATTTTTGATTAAAACAGATTATAATTGAATGTTTACCTCAAGAAACGTGATTGAAAATCCATTCATTGAGAAGAAAACTTCTTTTATAGTCACTTATGCCTTCAAAAGCTTTGTTTCTCGCTTTAAATGGTTATATAATCTCATAATTAATTTTAAGTTGAATTTTTTTACATTTTTGGTTAAAGCAGATTATAATTGAATGTTTACCTCGAGAAACGTGATGCAAAAACCATTCATTGAGAAGAAAACTTCTTTTATAGTCACTTATGCCTTCAAAAGCTTTGTTTCTCCATTTAAATGGTTATATAATCTCATAATTGATTTTAAGTTGAGTTTTTTTACATTTTTGGTTAAAACAGATTAAAATTGAATGTTTACCTCAAGAATCTTGAAGCGAAAGCCATTCATTGAGAAGAAAACTTCTTTTATAGTCACTTATGCCTTCAAAAGCTTTGTTTCTCCCTTTAAATGGTTATATAATCTCATAATTGATTTTAAGTTGCGTTTTTTTTACATTTTTGGTTAAAACAGATTATAATTGAATGTTGACCTCGAGAATCTTGAAGCGAAAGCCATTCATTGAGAAGAAAACTTCTTTTATTGCCACTTATGCCTTCAAAAGCTTTGTCTCTCTCTTTAAATGGTTATATAATCTCATAATTGATTTTAAGTTAAGTTTTTTTTACATCTTTGGTTAAAACTTGATTATAATTGAATGTTTATTTCGAGAATCTTGAAGCGAAAGCCATTCATTGGGAAGAAAACTTCTTTTATAGTCACTTATGCCTTCAAAAGCTTTGTTTCTCCCTTTAAATGGTTATATAATCTCATAATTGATTTTAAGTTGAGTTTTTTTTACATTTTTGGTTAATACTTATTATAATTGAATGTTTACCTCGAGAAGCTTGAAGCGAAAGCCATTCATTGAGAAGAAAACTTCTTTTATAGTCACTTATGCCTTCAAAAGCTTTGTTTCTCCCTTTAAATGGTTATATAATCTCATAATTGATTTTAAGTTGAGTTTTTTTTACATTTTTGGTTAAAACAGATTATAATTGAATGTTTACCTCGAGAATCTTGAAGCGAAAGCCATCCATTGAGAAGAAAACTTCTTTTATAGTCACTTATGCCTTCAAAAGCTTTGTTTCTCCCTTTAAATGGTTATATAATATCATAATTGATTTTAAGTTGAGTTTTTTTTACATTTTTGGTTAAAACAGATTATAATTGAATGTTTACCTCGAGAATCTTGAAGCGAAAGCCATTCATTGAGAAGAAAACTTCTTTTATAGTCACTTATGCCTTCAAAAGCTTTGTTTCTCCCTTTAAATGGTTATATAATCTCATAATTGATTTTAAGTAGCGTTTTTTTTACATTTTTGGTTAAAACAGATTATAATTGAATGTTTACCTCAAGAATCTTGAAGCGAAAGCCATTCATTGAGTAGAAAACTTCTTTTATAGTCACTTATGCCTTCAAAAACTTTGTTTTCTCCCTTTAAATGGTTATATAATCTCATAATTGATTTTAAGTTGCGTTTTTTTAAATTTTTAGTTAAAACAGATTATAATTGAATGTTTACCTCGAGAAACGTGATGCAAAAACCATTCATTGAGAAGAAAACTTCTTTTATAGTCACTTATGCCTTCAAAAACTTTGTTTTCTCCCTGTAAATGGTTATATAATCTCATAATTGATTTTAAGTTGCGTTTTTTTAAATTTTTAGTTAAAACAGATTATAATTGAATGTTTACCTCGAGAAACGTGATGCAAAAACCATTCATTGAGAAGAAAACTTCTTTTATAGTCACTTATGCCTTCAAAAGCTTTGTTTCTCCCTTTAAATGGTTATATAATCTCATAATTGATTTTAAGTTGAGTTTTTTTTACATTTTTGGTTAAAATAGATTATAATTGAATGTTTACCTCGAGAAACATGAAGCAAAAACCATTCATTGAGAAGAAAACTTCTTTTATAGTCACTTATGCCTTCAAAAACTTTGTTTTCTCCCTGTAAATGGTTATATAATCTCATAATTGATTTTAAGTTGCGTTTTTTTAAATTTTTAGTTAAAACAGATTATAATTGAATGTTTACCTCGAGAAACGTGATGCAAAAACCATTCATTGAGAAGAAAACTTCTTTTAGAGTCACTTATGCCTTCAAAAGCTTTGTTTCTCCCTTTAAATGGTTATATAATCTCATAATTGATTTTAAGTTGAGTTTTTTTTACATTTTTGGTTAAAACAGATTATAATTGAATGTTTACCTCGAGAAACATGAAGCAAAAACCATTCATTGAGAAGAAAACTTCTTTTATAGTCACTTATGCCTTCAAAAGCTTTGTTTCTCGCTTTAAATGGTTATATAATCTCATAATTGATTTTAAGTTGAATTTTTTTACATTTTTGGTTAAAGCAGATTCTAATTGAATGTTTACCTCGAGAAACGTGATGCAAAAACCATTCATTGGGAAGAAAACTTCTTTTATAGTCACTTATGCCTTCAAAAGCTTTGTTTCTCCCTTTAAATGGTTATATAATCTCATAATTGATTTTAAGTTGAGTTTTTTTTGCATTTTTGGTTAAAACAGATTATAATTGAATGTTTACCTCGAGAAACGTGATGCAAAATCCATTCATTGAGAAGAAAACTTCTTTTATAGTCACTTATGCCTTCAAAAGCTTTGTTTCTCCCTTTAAATGGTTATATAATCTCATAATTAATTTTAAGTTGAGTTTTTTTTACATTTTTGGTTAAAACAGATTAGAATTGAATGTTTACCTCGAGAATCTTGAAGCGAAAGCCATTCATTGAGAAGAAAACTTCTTTTATAGTCACTTATGCCTTCAAAAGCTTTGTTTCTCCCTTTAAATGGTTATATAATCTCATAATTGATTTTAAGTTGCGTTTTTTTTACATTTTTGGTTAAAACAGATTATAATTGAATGTTGACCTCGAGAATCTTGAAGCGAAAGCCATTCATTGAGAAGAAAACTTCTTTTATTGCCACTTATGCCTTCAAAAGCTTTGTCTCTCTCTTCAAATGGTTATATAATCTCATAATTGATTTTAAGTTGAGTTTTTTTTACATCTTTGGTTAAAACTTGATTATAATTGAATGTTTACCTCGAGAATCTTGAAGCGAAAGCCATTCATTGGGAAGAAAACTTCTTTTATAGTCACTTATGCCTTCAAAAGCTTTGTTTCTCCCTTTAAATGGTTATATAATCTCATAAGTGATTTTAAGTTGAGTTTTTTTTACATTTTTGATTAAAACAGATTATAATTGAATGTTTACCTCAAGAAACGTGATTGAAAATCCATTCATTGAGAAGAAAACTTCTTTTATAGTCACTTATGCCTTCAAAAGCTTTGTTTCTCCCTTTAAATGGTTATATAATCTCATAATTGATTTTAAGTTGCGTTTTTTTAAATTTTTAGTTAAAACAGATTATAATTGAATGTTTACCTCGAGAATCTTGAAGCGAAAGCCATTCATTGGGAAGAAAACTTCTTTTATAGTCACTTATGCCTTCAAAAGCTTTGTTTCTCCCTTTAAATGGTTATATAATCTCATAATTGATTTTAAGTTGCCTTTTTTTTACATTTTTGGTTAAAACAGATTATAATTGAATGTTTACCTCGAGAATCTTGAAGCGAAAGCCATTCATTGAGAAGAAAACTTCTTTTATAGTCACTTATGCCTTCAAAAACTTTGTTTTCTCCCTTTAAATGGTTATATAATCTCATAATTGATTTTAAGTTGCGTTTTTTAAAATTTTTAGTTAAAAAAGATTATAATTGAACGTTTACCTCGAGAAACGTGATGCAAAAACCATTCATTGAGAAGAAAACTTCTTTTCTAGTCACTTATGCCTTCAAAAGCTTTGTTTCTCGCTTTAAATGGTTATATAATCTCATAATTGATTTTAAGTTGAATTTTTTTACATTTTTGGTTAAAGCAGATTATAATTGAATGTTTACCTCGAGAAACGTGATGCAAAAACCATTCATTGAGAAGAAAACTTCTTTTATAGTCACTTATGCCTTCAAAAGCTTTGTTTCTCGCTTTAAATGGTTATATAATCTCATAATTAATTTTAAGTTGAATTTTTTTACATTTTTGGTTAAAGCAGATTATAATTGAATGTTTACCTCGAGAAACGTGATGCAAAAACCATTCATTGAGAAGAAAACTTCTTTTATAGTCACTTATGCCTTCAAAAGCTTTGTTTCTCCATTTAAATGGTTATATAATCTCATAATTGATTTTAAGTTGAGTTTTTTTTACATTTTTGATTAAAACAGATTATAATTGAATGTTTACCTCGAGAAACGTGATGTAAAATCCGTTCATTGAGAAGAAAACTTCTTTTATAGTCACTTATGCCTTCAAAAGCTTTGTTTCTCGCTTTAAATGGTTATATAATCTCATAATTGATTTTAAGTTGAATTTTTTTACATTTTTGGTTAAAGCAGATTATAATTGAATGTTTACCTCGAGAAACGTGATGCAAAAACCATTCATTGAGAAGAAAACTTCTTTTATAGTCACTTATGCCTTCAAAAGCTTTGTTTCTCCCTTTAAATGGTTATATAATCTCATAATTGATTTTAAGTTGAGTTTTTTTTACATTTTTGGTTAAAACAGATTATAATTGAATGTTTACCTCGAGAAACGTGATGCAAAAACCATTCATTGAGAAGAAAACTTCTTTTATAGTCACTTATGCCTTCAAAAACTTTGTTTTCTCCCTGTAAATGGTTATATAATCTCATAATTGATTTTAAGTTGCGTTTTTTAAAATTTTTAGTTAAAACAGATTATAATTGAATGTTTACCTCGAGAAACGTGATGCAAAAACCATTCATTGAGAAGAAAACTTCTTTTATAGTCACTTATGCCTTCAAAAGCTTTGTTTCTCCCTTTAAATGGTTATATAATCTCATAATTGATTTTAAGTTGAGTTTTTTTTACATTTTTGGTTAAAACAGATTATAATTGAATGTTTACCTCGAGAAACATGAAGCAAAAACCATTCATTGAGAAGAAAACTTCTTTTATAGTCACTTATGCCTTCAAAAGCTTTGTTTCTCGCTTTAAATGGTTATATAATCTCATAATTGATTTTAAGTTGAATTTTTTTACATTTTTGGTTAAAGCAGATTATAATTGAATGTTTACCTCGAGAAACGTGATGCAAAAACCATTCATTGGGAAGAAAACTTCTTTTATAGTCACTTATGCCTTCAAAAGCTTTGTTTCTCCCTTTAAATGGTTATATAATCTCATAATTGATTTTAAGTTGAGTTTTTTTTGCATTTTTGGTTAAAACAGATTATAATTGAATGTTTACCTCGAGAAACGTGATGCAAAATCCATTCATTGAGAAGAAAACTTCTTTTATAGTCACTTATGCCTTCAAAAGCTTTGTTTCTCCCTTTAAATGGTTATATAATCTCATAATTAATTTTAAGTTGAGTTTTTTTTACATTTTTGGTTAAAACAGATTAGAATTGAATGTTTACCTCGAGAATCTTGAAGCGAAAGCCATTCATTGAGAAGAAAACTTCTTTTATAGTCACTTATGCCTTCAAAAGCTTTGTTTCTCCCTTTAAATGGTTATATAATCTCATAATTGATTTTAAGTTGCGTTTTTTTTACATTTTTGGTTAAAACAGATTATAATTGAATGTTGACCTCGAGAATCTTGAAGCGAAAGCCATTCATTGAGAAGAAAACTTCTTTTATTGCCACTTATGCCTTCAAAAGCTTTGTCTCTCTCTTCAAATGGTTATATAATCTCATAATTGATTTTAAGTTGAGTTTTTTTTACATCTTTGGTTAAAACTTGATTATAATTGAATGTTTACCTCGAGAATCTTGAAGCGAAAGCCATTCATTGGGAAGAAAACTTCTTTTATAGTCACTTATGCCTTCAAAAGCTTTGTTTCTCCCTTTAAATGGTTATATAATCTCATAAGTGATTTTAAGTTGAGTTTTTTTTACATTTTTGATTAAAACAGATTATAATTGAATGTTTACCTCAAGAAACGTGATTGAAAATCCATTCATTGAGAAGAAAACTTCTTTTATAGTCACTTATGCCTTCAAAAGCTTTGTTTCTCCCTTTAAATGGTTATATAATCTCATAATTGATTTTAAGTTGCGTTTTTTTAAATTTTTAGTTAAAACAGATTATAATTGAATGTTTACCTCGAGAATCTTGAAGCGAAAGCCATTCATTGGGAAGAAAACTTCTTTTATAGTCACTTATGCCTTCAAAAGCTTTGTTTCTCCCTTTAAATGGTTATATAATCTCATAATTGATTTTAAGTTGCCTTTTTTTTACATTTTTGGTTAAAACAGATTATAATTGAATGTTTACCTCGAGAATCTTGAAGCGAAAGCCATTCATTGAGAAGAAAACTTCTTTTATAGTCACTTATGCCTTCAAAAACTTTGTTTTCTCCCTTTAAATGGTTATATAATCTCATAATTGATTTTAAGTTGCGTTTTTTAAAATTTTTAGTTAAAAAAGATTATAATTGAACGTTTACCTCGAGAAACGTGATGCAAAAACCATTCATTGAGAAGAAAACTTCTTTTCTAGTCACTTATGCCTTCAAAAGCTTTGTTTCTCGCTTTAAATGGTTATATAATCTCATAATTGATTTTAAGTTGAATTTTTTTACATTTTTGGTTAAAGCAGATTATAATTGAATGTTTACCTCGAGAAACGTGATGCAAAAACCATTCATTGAGAAGAAAACTTCTTTTATAGTCACTTATGCCTTCAAAAGCTTTGTTTCTCGCTTTAAATGGTTATATAATCTCATAATTAATTTTAAGTTGAATTTTTTTACATTTTTGGTTAAAGCAGATTATAATTGAATGTTTACCTCGAGAAACGTGATGCAAAAACCATTCATTGAGAAGAAAACTTCTTTTATAGTCACTTATGCCTTCAAAAGCTTTGTTTCTCCATTTAAATGGTTATATAATCTCATAATTGATTTTAAGTTGAGTTTTTTTTACATTTTTGATTAAAACAGATTATAATTGAATGTTTACCTCGAGAAACGTGATGTAAAATCCGTTCATTGAGAAGAAAACTTCTTTTATAGTCACTTATGCCTTCAAAAGCTTTGTTTCTCGCTTTAAATGGTTATATAATCTCATAATTGATTTTAAGTTGAATTTTTTTACATTTTTGGTTAAAGCAGATTATAATTGAATGTTTACCTCGAGAAACGTGATGCAAAAACCATTCATTGAGAAGAAAACTTCTTTTATAGTCACTTATGCCTTCAAAAGCTTTGTTTCTCCCTTTAAATGGTTATATAATCTCATAATTGATTTTAAGTTGAGTTTTTTTTACATTTTTGGTTAAAACAGATTATAATTGAATGTTTACCTCGAGAAACGTGATGCAAAAACCATTCATTGAGAAGAAAACTTCTTTTATAGTCACTTATGCCTTCAAAAACTTTGTTTTCTCCCTGTAAATGGTTATATAATCTCATAATTGATTTTAAGTTGCGTTTTTTTAAATTTTTAGTTAAAACAGATGATAATTGAATGTTTACCTCGAGAAACGTGATGCAAAAACCATTCATTGAGAAGAAAACTTCTTTTATACTCACTTATGCCTTCAAAAGCTTTGTTTCTCCCTTTAAATGGTTATATAATCTCATAATTGATTTTAAGTTGAGTTTTTTTTACATTTTTGGTTAAAACAGATTATAATTGAATGTTTACCTCGAGAAACATGAAGCAAAAACCATTCATTGAGAAGAAAACTTCTTTTATAGTCACTTATGCCTTCAAAAGCTTTGTTTCTCGCTTTAAATGGTTATATAATCTCATAATTGATTTTAAGTTGAATTTTTTTACATTTTTGGTTAAAGCAGATTATAATTGAATGTTTACCTCGAGAAACGTGATGCAAAAACCATTCATTGGGAAGAAAACTTCTTTTATAGTCACTTATGCCTTCAAAAGCTTTGTTTCTCCCTTTAAATGGTTATATAATCTCATAATTGATTTTAAGTTGAGTTTTTTTTGCATTTTTGGTTAAAACAGATTATAATTGAATGTTTACCTCGAGAAACGTGATGCAAAATCCATTCATTGAGAAGAAAACTTCTTTTATAGTCACTTATGCCTTCAAAAGCTTTGTTTCTCCCTTTAAATGGTTATATAATCTCATAATTAATTTTAAGTTGAGTTTTTTTTACATTTTTGGTTAAAACAGTTTAGAATTGAATGTTTACCTCGAGAATCTTGAAGCGAAAGCCATTCATTGAGAAGAAAACTTCTTTTATAGTCACTTATGCCTTCAAAAGCTTTGTTTCTCCCTTTAAATGGTTATATAATCTCATAATTGATTTTAAGTTGCGTTTTTTTTACATTTTTGGTTAAAACAGATTATAATTGAATGTTGACCTCGAGAATCTTGAAGCGAAAGCCATTCATTGAGAAGAAAACTTCTTTTATTGCCACTTATGCCTTCAAAAGCTTTGTCTCTCTCTTCAAATGGTTATATAATCTCATAATTGATTTTAAGTTGAGTTTTTTTTACATCTTTGGTTAAAACTTGATTATAATTGAATGTTTACCTCGAGAATCTTGAAGCGAAAGCCATTCATTGGGAAGAAAACTTCTTTTATAGTCACTTATGCCTTCAAAAGCTTTGTTTCTCCCTTTAAATGGTTATATAATCTCATAAGTGATTTTAAGTTGAGTTTTTTTTACATTTTTGATTAAAACAGATTATAATTGAATGTTTACCTCAAGAAACGTGATTGAAAATCCATTCATTGAGAAGAAAACTTCTTTTATAGTCACTTATGCCTTCAAAAGCTTTGTTTCTCGCTTTAAATGGTTATATAATCTCATAATTAATTTTAAGTTGAATTTTTTTACATTTTTGGTTAAAGCAGATTATAATTGAATGTTTACCTCGAGAAACGTGATGCAAAAACCATTCATTGAGAAGAAAACTTCTTTTATAGTCACTTATGCCTTCAAAAGCTTTGTTTCTCCCTTTAAATGGTTATATAATCTCATAATTGATTTTAAGTTGAGTTTTTTTTACATTTTTGGTTAAAACAGATTAAAATTGAATGTTTACCTCAAGAATCTTGAAGCGAAAGCCATTCATTGGGAAGAAAACTTCTTTTATAGTCACTTATGCCTTCAAAAGCTTTGTTTCTCCCTTTAAATGGTTATATAATCTCATAATTGATTTTAAGTTGAGTTTTTTTTACATTTTTGATTAAAACAGATTATAATTGAATGTTTACCTCAAGAAACGTGATTGAAAATCCATTCATTGAGAAGAAAACTTCTTTTATAGTCACTTATGCCTTCAAAAGCTTTGTTTCTCGCTTTAAATGGTTATATAATCTCATAATTAATTTTAAGTTGAATTTTTTTACATTTTTGGTTAAAGCAGATTATAATTGAATGTTTACCTCGAGAAACGTGATGCAAAAACCATTCATTGAGAAGAAAACTTCTTTTATAGTCACTTATGCCTTCAAAAGCTTTGTTTCTCCCTTTAAATGGTTATATAATCTCATAATTGATTTTAAGTTGAGTTTTTTTTACATTTTTGGTTAAAACAGATTAAAATTGAATGTTTACCTCAAGAATCTTGAAGCGAAAGCCATTCATTGAGAAGAAAACTTCTTTTATAGTCACTTATGCCTTCAAAAGCTTTGTTTCTCCCTTTAAATGGTTATATAATCTCATAATTGATTTTAAGTTGCGTTTTTTTTACATTTTTGGTTAAAACAGATTATAATTGAATGTTGACCTCGAGAATCTTGAAGCGAAAGCCATTCATTGAGAAGAAAACTTCTTTTATTGCCACTTATGCCTTCAAAAGCTTTGTCTCTCTCTTTAAATGGTTATATAATCTCATAATTGATTTTAAGTTAAGTTTTTTTTACATGTTTGGTTAAAACTTGATTATAATTGAATGTTTACCTCGAGAATCTTGAAGCGAAAGCCATTCATTGGGAAGAAAACTTCTTTTATAGTCACTTATGCCTTCAAAAGCTTTGTTTCTCCCTTTATGTCACGACCCAAATTCCGGGTCATGACCGGCGCATGGGTCCAATGGACGTAATCCACTAAACCCAAGCAAGCCTATTATTTATTTTACTTATGATTCTATTTATTATCACTAAGTCGTATTTCATGACTTTGAGTCAAAATAGTGATACACATTGCCAACTCGTACTGGCATTACTCTTTTAAAATTTACATTTAAGTTCATCTATACATAACAAAATAATACTCGACCTCCAGCGGAGTGACTCGGATGGATATACAGCTACCGAATGCCGAGACACCTACCAGAAGATGTACACAGATCTACAAGGACACCTCGTCCTAATTATCGGCTACCTCGTGATCTGAAAACATGAATTTGAAAATGGTGAGTATAAACCCAGTGAGTGAACAAGGAAGGGAACAAGCAACAATTAGGAAAAATTTAAAATCATGATGCACTTGTTTCAAACAATGCAATTTAGTTCATTCCTATTTAAAACCCCTCCAAACCCCAGAGTTTTTTTTTCGCTACAGCGAGCATGAATTTCGATGCAGTGAAAACAAGGCAACAAGATAAACATTTTTCCTCACTCAACAAAAGCCATCCTACTAAACTAATAAAATCAACCTAACATTCATGAAAATTCTCAAAGTATAATGTGTCAAATTTTACGTACATTACAACCATAAATCATTGTCCATCAATTTGCTATATCACACACATTTACATATGTATATATATATACGTATATACCCATCATCATCATCTCACCAACCCATCATCATCATCACCAGCTCATGCGCACTCCCTACTCGCACATGGCTGGGTCATCACCGGATTATGCGCACTCCCTACTCGCACATAACCGGGTCATCCTCGGCTTATGCACACTCCCTACTCGCACATAGCCGAGTCAACATAATTACACAACATTATATTCAAGCACATATGTATATCAACATAATGCAGCCACATAGAAATCCATAATAACCACATTTCATAACATAAACCTTTTCTCAAAAGCTTGTTCCCAAGGCATTCATTTTCATGAAAAATTGCATAAAATCATTCAAACACTTTGTTCAAAACAGTCATATTCCCAAAACAATTTTGATAGGCAGTCCACTCACAGGTGTCGAAAATTCGGATTCCGGGTGAACTCTGACTAATAGTCCTCAGGCGTAATTCCTTTGCCTTTTCCGGACGTCTCACCACCTTGACAAATAACCAAGTCGAGGAATTTACTATATTGTCCCTAAATTGATATAAATTAATTTAAACTACTAATGCTTGATATGTAAATGCACAAATATACCCGATTACCGCTTAATCACGGTATCGATTAAATTCGACCGATCACCCGATTAATCGACGATTGTGTCCAAATCACCTCTAAATTAATTCATTTCTCCTCTAATACCTTAATTTACCACATACATTTAAATAAAGCCAAATTCAGCATTAGAACCCTCACAATTCCTTATAGAAAAAAAATTTGGTCATTTGGTGTACTAGCATCGAATTTTTTTCTACATAACCGTTTCACCTTACTTCATCATTTTCCATGCCATTTTCCTTGAAATAAAAACAATACCCCATTGATATTCAGCCCTCATGGTTCAGCCAACAAGGAACCCTAGAGAAATTGAATATTTCTTTTGTGTTTTTGTTCATAACCATGCTTAACTATCCCTAAACACTAACATAGTCTAAAATCAAATTATTCCAACAACAATTCCTCTTCCATACCCATTTTTCAGAATTGAATTCATCATGATAACTCAATATTCAACCATGGAAATCAAGAACAAAAGCATGGGTAAGCTAGGTATCAAGGAGAATTAAAGAAATTTTAACTTACCTAGCTTGTTTCCTTGATTTCTTCACTTTTTCTTTGAATTTCCACCTAGGTTTTCTTGTTTTTCCTTTTGTTCTTCCTTTTTTCTGGTTGCTGGATGTCTAGGCCGAATATGGTGAGGGAATTGGGGATTTAATGGGCTGATTTCTATAGAAAATAATAAAATAATCAAGCATGCCATGTGTCACATGCTTATTGGCCAAATTTTTAACTTTTTGACTTTTTCTTCTTAATTTTCCACCACAAATATTCTGGTATTTATCCAATCCTACCACAATTAAAATCCCTTGGTCTTGACAAGTGCTGGGCCGAAAATTTTACTGATTTGCCCCCGAGACAAAAAAATTACGATTTTGCCCTTATACTCTGAAATGTACCGGAATCTCATTATTTCTACTTTTCAACCTAAAATAACACTAATATTGATCAATATTAACTAAATGGGGCAAAAATTGTTTAAAAAAAATTTTCGTTTAGTCCACTAGTGGCAAAATTACCATTTTGCCCTTGTGCTCTATAAATACCGAGAATCAAAATTTTTCACTACTAAACATCATTTTATACTCCAATAATCATAATTATATTTCATATAATTATTCTTGGTCAAATGTGATCAAATCTTGGCTAAAAATCTCCATTTTATCATCAAATGGTAAAATGACCGTTTTGTCCCTAATTGGTCAATTTTCTGATGGACTCCAAACTGGACCTTGAACTCCAAATCACTATTCTAAACCATTCTGTTGGTTTTAAAATTTTCAAATTCCTCTTAGAATTTCTATTTGAACTAGTTCAAGGCTCGATTTAACTTAGTTGTACCACTCGATACAATACCGTCTTTTAATCGAGCTTGACAGGGTCTCACACTTTAAATGGTTATATAATCTCATAATTGATTTTAAGTTGAGTTTTTTTTACATTTTTGGTTAATACTTATTATAATTGAATGTTTACCTCGAGAAGCTTGAAGCGAAAGCCATTCATTGAGAAGAAAACTTCTTTTATAGTCACTTATGCCTTCAAAAGCTTTGTTTCTCCCTTTAAATGGTTATATAATCTCATAATTGATTTTAAGTTGAGTTTTTTTTACATTTTTGGTTAAAACAGATTATAATTGAATGTTTACCTCGAGAATCTTGAAGCGAAAGCCATCCATTGAGAAGAAAACTTCTTTTATAGTCACTTATGCCTTCAAAAGCTTTGTTTCTCCCTTTAAATGGTTATATAATATCATAATTGATTTTAAGTTGAGTTTTTTTTACATTTTTGGTTAAAACAGATTATAATTGAATGTTTACCTCGAGAATCTTGAAGCGAAAGCCATTCATTGAGAAGAAAACTTCTTTTATAGTCACTTATGCCTTCAAAAGCTTTGTTTCTCCCTTTAAATGGTTATATAATCTCATAATTGATTTTAAGTAGCGTTTTTTTTACATTTTTGGTTAAAACAGATTATAATTGAATGTTTACCTCAAGAATCTTGAAGCGAAAGCCATTCATTGAGTAGAAAACTTCTTTTATAGTCACTTATGCCTTCAAAAACTTTGTTTTCTCCCTTTAAATGGTTATATAATCTCATAATTGATTTTAAGTTGCGTTTTTTTAAATTTTTAGTTAAAACAGATTATAATTGAATGTTTACCTCGAGAAACGTGATGCAAAAACCATTCATTGAGAAGAAAACTTCTTTTATAGTCACTTATGCCTTCAAAAACTTTGTTTTCTCCCTGTAAATGGTTATATAATCTCATAATTGATTTTAAGTTGCGTTTTTTTAAATTTTTAGTTAAAACAGATTATAGTTGAATGTTTACCTCGAGAAACGTGATGCAAAAACCATTCATTGAGAAGAAAACTTCTTTTATAGTCACTTTTGCCTTCAAAAGCTTTGTTTCTCCCTTTAAATGGTTATATAATCTCATAATTGATTTTAAGTTGAGTTTTTTTTACATTTTTGGTTAAAACAGATTATAATTGAATGTTTACCTCGAGAAACATGAAGCAAAAACCATTCATTGAGAAGAAAACTTCTTTTATAGTCACTTATGCCTTCAAAAACTTTGTTTTCTCCCTGTAAATGGTTATATAATCTCATAATTGATTTTAAGTTGCGTTTTTTTAAATTTTTAGTTAAAACAGATTATAATTGAATGTTTACCTCGAGAAACGTGATGCAAAAACCATTCATTGAGAAGAAAACTTCTTTTATAGTCACTTATGCCTTCAAAAGCTTTGTTTCTCCCTTTAAATGGTTATATAATCTCATAATTGATTTTAAGTTGAGTTTTTTTTACATTTTTGGTTAAAACAGATTATAATTGAATGTTTACCTCGAGAAACATGAAGCAAAAACCATTCATTGAGAAGAAAACTTCTTTTATAGTCACTTATGCCTTCAAAAGCTTTGTTTCTCGCTTTAAATGGTTATATAATCTCATAATTGATTTTAAGTTGAATTTTTTTACATTTTTGGTTAAAGCAGATTCTAATTGAATGTTTACCTCGAGAAACGTGATGCAAAAACCATTCATTGGGAAGAAAACTTCTTTTATAGTCACTTATGCCTTCAAAAGCTTTGTTTCTCCCTTTAAATGGTTATATAATCTCATAATTGATTTTAAGTTGAGTTTTTTTTGCATTTTTGGTTAAAACAGATTATAATTGAATGTTTACCTCGAGAAACGTGATGCAAAATCCATTCATTGAGAAGAAAACTTCTTTTATAGTCACTTATGCCTTCAAAAGCTTTGTTTCTCCCTTTAAATGGTTATATAATCTCATAATTAATTTTAAGTTGAGTTTTTTTTACATTTTTGGTTAAAACAGATTAGAATTGAATGTTTACCTCGAGAATCTTGAAGCGAAAGCCATTCATTGAGAAGAAAACTTCTTTTATAGTCACTTATGCCTTCAAAAGCTTTGTTTCTCCCTTTAAATGGTTATATAATCTCATAATTGATTTTAAGTTGCGTTTTTTTTACATTTTTGGTTAAAACAGATTATAATTGAATGTTGACCTCGAGAATCTTGAAGCGAAAGCCATTCATTGAGAAGAAAACTTCTTTTATTGCCACTTATGCCTTCAAAAGCTTTGTCTCTCTCTTCAAATGGTTATATAATCTCATAATTGATTTTAAGTTGAGTTTTTTTTACATCTTTGGTTAAAACTTGATTATAATTGAATGTTTACCTCGAGAATCTTGAAGCGAAAGCCATTCATTGGGAAGAAAACTTCTTTTATAGTCACTTATGCCTTCAAAAGCTTTGTTTCTCCCTTTAAATGGTTATATAATCTCATAATTGATTTTAAGTTGAGTTTTTTTTACATTTTTGATTAAAACAGATTATAATTGAATGTTTACCTCAAGAAACGTGATTGAAAATCCATTCATTGAGAAGAAAACTTCTTTTATAGTCACTTATGCCTTCAAAAGCTTTGTTTCTCCCTTTAAATGGTTATATAATCTCATAATTGATTTTAAGTTGCGTTTTTTTAAATTTTTAGTTAAAACAGATTATAATTGAATGTTTACCTCGAGAATCTTGAAGCGAAAGCCATTCATTGGGAAGAAAACTTCTTTTATAGTCACTTATGCCTTCAAAAGCTTTGTTTCTCCCTTTAAATGGTTATATAATCTCATAATTGATTTTAAGTTGCCTTTTTTTTACATTTTTGGTTAAAACAGATTATAATTGAATGTTTACCTCGAGAATCTTGAAGCGAAAGCCATTCATTGAGAAGAAAACTTCTTTTATAGTCACTTATGCCTTCAAAAACTTTGTTTTCTCCCTTTAAATGGTTATATAATCTCATAATTGATTTTAAGTTGCGTTTTTTAAAATTTTTAGTTAAAAAAGATTATAATTGAACGTTTACCTCGAGAAACGTGATGCAAAAACCATTCATTGAGAAGAAAACTTCTTTTCTAGTCACTTATGCCTTCAAAAGCTTTGTTTCTCGCTTTAAATGGTTATATAATCTCATAATTGATTTTCAGTTGAATTTTTTTACATTTTTGGTTAAAGCAGATTATAATTGAATGTTTACCTCGAGAAACGTGATGCAAAAACCATTCATTGAGAAGAAAACTTCTTTTATAATCACTTATGCCTTCAAAAGCTTTGTTTCTCGCTTTAAATGGTTATATAATCTCATAATTAATTTTAAGTTGAATTTTTTTACATTTTTGGTTAAAGCAGATTATAATTGAATGTTTACCTCGAGAAACGTGATGCAAAAACCGTTCATTGAGAAGAAAACTTCTTTTATAGTCACTTATGCCTTCAAAAGCTTTGTTTCTCCATTTAAATGGTTATATAATCTCATAATTGATTTTAAGTTGAGTTTTTTTTACATTTTTGATTAAAACAGATTATAATTGAATGTTTACCTCGAGAAACGTGATGTAAAATCCGTTCATTGAGAAGAAAACTTCTTTTATAGTCACTTATGCCTTCAAAAGCTTTGTTTCTCGCTTTAAATGGTTATATAATCTCATAATTGATTTTAAGTTGAATTTTTTTACATTTTTGGTTAAAGCAGATTATAATTGAATGTTTACCTCGAGAAACGTGATGCAAAAACCATTCATTGAGAAGAAAACTTCTTTTATAGTCACTTATGCCTTCAAAAGCTTTGTTTCTCCCTTTAAATGGTTATATAATCTCATAATTGATTTTAAGTTGAGTTTTTTTTACATTTTTGGTTAAAACAGATTATAATTGAATGTTTACCTCGAGAAACATGAAGCAAAAACCATTCATTGAGAAGAAAACTTCTTTTATAGTCACTTATGCCTTCAAAAGCTTTGTTTCTCGCTTTAAATGGTTATATAATCTCATAATTGATTTTAAGTTGAATTTTTTTACATTTTTGGTTAAAGCAGATTATAATTGAATGTTTACCTCGAGAAACGTGATGCAAAAACCATTCATTGGGAAGAAAACTTCTTTTATAGTCACTTATGCCTTCAAAAGCTTTGTTTCTCCCTTTAAATGGTTATATAATCTCATAATTGATTTTAAGTTGAGTTTTTTTTGCATTTTTGGTTAAAACAGATTATAATTGAATGTTTACCTCGAGAAACGTGATGCAAAATCCATTCATTGAGAAGAAAACTTCTTTTATAGTCACTTATGCCTTCAAAAGCTTTGTTTCTCCCTTTAAATGGTTATATAATCTCATAATTAATTTTAAGTTGAGTTTTTTTTACATTTTTGGTTAAAACAGATTAGAATTGAATGTTTACCTCGAGAATCTTGAAGCGAAAGCCATTCATTGAGAAGAAAACTTCTTTTATAGTCACTTATGCCTTCAAAAGCTTTGTTTCTCCCTTTAAATGGTTATATAATCTCATAATTGATTTTAAGTTGCGTTTTTTTTACATTTTAGGTTAAAACAGATTATAATTGAATGTTGACCTCGAGAATCTTGAAGCGAAAGCCATTCATTGAGAAGAAAACTTCTTTTATTGCCACTTATGCCTTCAAAAGCTTTGTCTCTCTCTTCAAATGGTTATATAATCTCATAATTGATTTTAAGTTGAGTTTTTTTTACATCTTTGGTTAAAACTTGATTATAATTGAATGTTTACCTCGAGAATCTTGAAGCGAAAGCCATTCATTGGGAAGAAAACTTCTTTTATAGTCACTTATGCCTTCAAAAGCTTTGTTTCTCCCTTTAAATGGTTATATAATCTCATAATTGATTTTAAGTTGAGTTTTTTTTACATTTTTGATTAAAACAGATTATAATTGAATGTTTACCTCAAGAAACGTGATTGAAAATCCATTCATTGAGAAGAAAACTTCTTTTATAGTCACTTATGCCTTCAAAAGCTTTGTTTCTCCCTTTAAATGGTTATATAATCTCATAATTCATTTTAAGTTGAGTTTTTTTTTACATTTTTGGTTAAAACAGATTATAATTGAATGTTTACCTCGAGAATCTTGAAGCGAAAGCCATTCATTCAGAAGAAAACTTCTTTTATAGTCACTTATGCCTTCAAAAGCTTTGTTTCTCCCTTTAAATGGTTATATAAACTCATAATTGATTTTAAGTTGAGTTTTTTTTACATTTTTGGTTAAAACAGATTATAATTGAATGTTTACCTCGAGAATCTTGAAGCGAAAGCCATTCATTGAGAAGAAAACTTCTTTTATAGTCACTTATGCCTTCAAAAGCTTTGTTTCTCCCTTTAAATGGTTATATAATCTCATAATTGATTTTAAGTAGCGTTTTTTTTACATTTTTGGTTAAAACAGATTATAATTGAATGTTTACCTCATGAATCTTGAAGCGAAAGCCATTCATTGAGTAGAAAACTTCTTTTATAGTCACTTATGCCTTCAAAAACTTTGTTTTCTCCCTTTAAATGGTTATATAATCTCATAATTGATTTTAAGTTGCGTTTTTTTAAATTTTTAGTTAAAACAGATTATAATTAAATGTTTACCTCGAGAAACGTGATGCAAAAACCATTCATTGAGAAGAAAACTTCTTTTATAGTCACTTATGCCTTCAAAAGCTTTGTTTCTCCCTTTAAATGGTTATATAATCTCATAATTGATTTTAAGTTGCGTTTTTTTAAATTTTTAGTTAAAACAGATTATAATTGAATGTTTACCTCGAGAATCTTGAAGCGAAAGCCATTCATTGAGAAGAAAATTTCTTTTATAGTCACTTATGCCTTCAAAAGCTTCGTTTCGCCCTTTAAATGGTTATATAATCTCATAATTCATTTTAAGTAGCGTTTTTTTTACATTTTTGGTTAAAACAGATTATAATTGAATATTTACCTCGAGAATCTTGAAGCGAAAGCCATTTATTGAGAAGAAAACTTCTTTTATAGTCACTTATGCCTTCAAAAGCTTTGTTTCTCCCTTTAAATGGTTATATATTCTCATAATTGATTTTAAGTTGAGTTTTTTTTACATTTTTGGTTAAAACAGATTATAATTGAATGTTTACCTCGAGAATCTTGAAGCGAAAGCCATTCATTGAGAAGAAAACTTCTTTTATAGTCACTTATGCCTTCAAAAGCTTTGTTTCTCCCTTTAAATGGTTCTATAATCGTATAATTGATTTTAAGTTGAGTTTTTTTTACATTTTTGGTTAAAACAGATTATAATTGAATGTTTACGTCGAGAATCTTGAAGCGAAAGCCATTCATTGAGAAGAAAACTTCTTTTATAGTCACTTATGTTCAAAAGCTTCGTTTCTCCCTTTAAATGGTTATATAATCTCATAATTGATTTTAAGTAGCGTTTTTTTTACATTTTTGGTTAAAACAAATTATAATTGAATGTTTACCTCGAGAATCTTGAAGCGAAAGCCATTTATTGAGAAGAAAACTTCTTTTATAGTCACTTATGCCTTCAAAAGCTTTATTTCTCCCTTTAAATGGTTATATAATCTCATAATTCATTTTAAGTTGAGTTTTTTTTACATTTTTGGTTAAAACAGATTATAATTGAATGTTTACCTCGAGAATCTTGAAGCGAAAGCCATTCATTCAGAACAAAACTTCTTTTATAGTCACTTATGCCTTCAAAAGCTTTGTTTCTCCCTTTAAATGGTTATATAATCTCATAATTGATTTTAAGTTGCGTTTTTTTAAATTTTTAGTTAAAACAGATTATAATTGAATGTTTACCTCGAGAAACGTGATGGAAAAACCATTCATTGAGAAGAAAACTTCTTTTATAGTCACTTATGCCTTCAAAAGCTTTGTTTCTCCCTTTAAATGGTTATATAATCTCATAATTGATTTTAAGTTGAGTTTTTTTTACATTTTTGGTTAAAACAGATTATAATTGAATGTTTACCTCAAGAAACATGAAGCAAAAACCATTCATTGAGAAGAAAACTTCTTTTATAGTCACTTATGCCTTCAAAAGCTTTGTTTCTCGCTTTAAATGGTTATATAATCTCATAATTGATTTTAAGTTGAATTTTTTTACATTTTTGGTTAAAGCAGATTATAATTGAATGTTTACCTTGAGAAACGTGATGGAAAAACCATTCATTGAGAAGAAAACTTCTTTTATAGTCACTTATGCCTTCAAAAGCTTTGTTTCTCCCTTTAAATGGTTATATAATCTCATAATTGATTTTAAGTTGAGTTTTTTTTACATTTTTGGTTAAAACTTGATTATAATTGAATGTTTACCTCGAGAATCTTGAAGCGAAAGCCATTCATTGGGAAGAAAACTTCTTTTATAGTCACTTATGCCTTCAAAAGCTTTGTTTCTCCCTTTAAATGGTTATATAATCTCATAATTGATTTTAAGTTGCGTTTTTTTTTACATTTTTGGTTAAAACAGATTATAATTGAATGTTTACCTCGAGAATCTTGAAGCGAAAGCCATTCATTAAGAAGAAAACTTCTTTTATAGTCACTTATGCCTTCAAAAGCTTTGTTTCTCCCTTTAAATGGTTATATAATCTCATAATTGATTTTAAGTTGCAATTTTTTTTACATTTTGGGTTAAAACAGATTATAATTGAATGTTTACCTCGAGAATCTTGAAGCGAAAGCCATTCATTGAGAAGAAAACTTGTTTTATAGTCACTTATGCCTTCAAAAGCTTTGTTTCTCGCTTTAAATGGTTATATAATCTCATAATTGATTTTAAGTTGCGTTTTTTTTACATTTTTGGTTAAAACAGATTATAATTGAATGTTTACCTCGAGAATCTTGAAGCGAAAGCCATTCATTGAGAAGAAAACTTCTTTTATAGTCACTTATGCCTTCAAAAGCTTTGTTTCTCCCTTTAAATGGTTATATAAACTCATAATTGATTTTAAGTTGAGTTTTTTTTACATTTTTGGTTAAAACAGATTATAATTGAATGTTTACCTCGAGAAACATGAAGCAAAAACCATTCATTGAGAAGAAAACTTCTTTTATAGTCACTTATGCCTTCAAAAGCTTTGTTTCTCCCTTTAAATGGTTATATAAACTCATAATTGATTTTAAGTTGAGTTTTTTTTACATTTTTGGTTAAAACAGATTATAATTGAATGTTTACCTCGAGAATCTTGAAGCGAAAGCCATTCATTCAGAAGAAAACTTCTTTTATAGTCACTTATGCCTTCAAAAGCTTTGTTTCTCGCTTTAAATGGTTATATAATCTCATAATTGATTTTAAGTTGCGTTTTTTTTACATTTTTGGTTAAAACAGATTATAATTGAATGTTTACCTCGAGAATCTTGAAGCGAAAGCCATTCATTGAGAAGAAAACTTCTTTTATAGTCACTTATGCCTTCAAAAGCTTTGTTTCTCCCTTTAAATGGTTATATAAACTCATAATTGATTTTAAGTTGAGTTTTTTTTACATTTTTGGTTAAAACAGATTATAATTGAATGTTTACCTCGAGAAACATGAAGCAAAAACCATTCATTGAGAAGAAAACTTCTTTTATAGTCACTTATGCCTTCAAAAGCTTTGTTTCTCCCTTTAAATGGTTATATAATCTCATAATTGATTTTAAGTTGCAATTTTTTTTACATTTTGGGTTAAAACAGATTATAATTGAATGTTTACCTCGAGAATCTTGAAGCGAAAGCCATTCATTGAGAAGAAAACTTGTTTTATAGTCACTTATGCCTTCAAAAGCTTTGTTTCTCGCTTTAAATGGTTATATAATCTCATAATTGATTTTAAGTTGCGTTTTTTTTACATTTTTGGTTAAAACAGATTATAATTGAATGTTTACCTCGAGAATCTTGAAGCGAAAGCCATTCATTGAGAAGAAAACTTCTTTTATAGTCACTTATGCCTTCAAAAGCTTTGTTTCTCCCTTTAAATGGTTATATAAACTCATAATTGATTTTAAGTTGAGTTTTTTTTACATTTTTGGTTAAAACAGATTATAATTGAATGTTTACCTCGAGAAACATGAAGCAAAAACCATTCATTGAGAAGAAAACTTCTTTTATAGTCACTTATGCCTTCAAAAGCTTTGTTTCTCCCTTTAAATGGTTATATAATCTCATAATTGATTTTAAGTTGAGTTTTTTTTACATTTTTGGTTAAAACAGATTATAATTGAATGTTTACCTCAAGAAACATGAAGCAAAAACCATTCATTGAGAAGAAAACTTCTTTTATAGTCACTTATGCCTTCAAAAGCTTTGTTTCTCGCTTTAAATGGTTATATAATCTCATAATTGATTTTAAGTTGAATTTTTTTACATTTTTGGTTAAAGCAGATTATAATTGAATGTTTACCTTGAGAAACGTGATGGAAAAACCATTCATTGAGAAGAAAACTTCTTTTATAGTCACTTATGCCTTCAAAAGCTTTGTTTCTCCCTTTAAATGGTTATATAATCTCATAATTGATTTTAAGTTGAGTTTTTTTTACATTTTTGGTTAAAACTTGATTATAATTGAATGTTTACCTCGAGAATCTTGAAGCGAAAGCCATTCATTGGGAAGAAAACTTCTTTTATAGTCACTTATGCCTTCAAAAGCTTTGTTTCTCCCTTTAAATGGTTATATAATCTCATAATTGATTTTAAGTTGCGTTTTTTTTTACATTTTTGGTTAAAACAGATTATAATTGAATGTTTACCTCGAGAATCTTGAAGCGAAAGCCATTCATTAAGAAGAAAACTTCTTTTATAGTCACTTATGCCTTCAAAAGCTTTGTTTCTCCCTTTAAATGGTTATATAATCTCATAATTGATTTTAAGTTGCAATTTTTTTTACATTTTGGGTTAAAACAGATTATAATTGAATGTTTACCTCGAGAATCTTGAAGCGAAAGCCATTCATTGAGAAGAAAACTTGTTTTATAGTCACTTATGCCTTCAAAAGCTTTGTTTCTCGCTTTAAATGGTTATATAATCTCATAATTGATTTTAAGTTGCGTTTTTTTTACATTTTTGGTTAAAACAGATTATAATTGAATGTTTACCTCGAGAATCTTGAAGCGAAAGCCATTCATTGAGAAGAAAACTTCTTTTATAGTCACTTATGCCTTCAAAAGCTTTGTTTCTCCCTTTAAATGGTTATATAAACTCATAATTGATTTTAAGTTGAGTTTTTTTTACATTTTTGGTTAAAACAGATTATAATTGAATGTTTACCTCGAGAAACATGAAGCAAAAACCATTCATTGAGAAGAAAACTTCTTTTATAGTCACTTATGCCTTCAAAAGCTTTGTTTCTCCCTTTAAATGGTTATATAAACTCATAATTGATTTTAAGTTGAGTTTTTTTTACATTTTTGGTTAAAACAGATTATAATTGAATGTTTACCTCGAGAATCTTGAAGCGAAAGCCATTCATTGAGAAGAAAACTTCTTTTATAGTCACTTCTGCCTTCAAAAACTTTGTTTTCTCCCTTTAAATGGTTATATAATCTCATAATTGATTTTAAGTTGCGTTTTTTTAAATTTTTAGTTAAAACAGTTTATAATTGAATGTTTACCTCGAGAATCTTGAAGCGAAAGCCATTCATTGAGAAGAAAACTTCTTTTATAGTCACTTATGCCTTCAAAAGCTTCGTTTCTCCCTTTAAATGGTTATATAATCTCATAATTGATTTTAAGTAGCATTTTTTTTTACATTTTTGGTTAAAACAGATTATAATTGAATATTTACCTCGAGAATCTTGAAGCGAAATCCATTTATTGAGAAGAAAACTTCTTTTATAGTCACTTATGCCTTCAAAAGCTTTGTTTCTCCCTTTAAATGGTTATATAATCTCATAATTGATTTTAAGTTGCGTTTTTTTAAATTTTTAGTTAAAACAGATTATAATTGAATGTTTACCTCGAGAATCTTGAAGCGAAAGCCATTCATTGAGAAGAAGAAAACTTCTTTTATAGTCACTTATGCCTTCAAAAGCTTCGTTTCTCCCTTTAAATGGTTATATAATCTCATAATTGATTTTAAGTAGCGTTTTTTTTACATTTTTGGTTAAAACAGATTATAATTGAATGTTTACCTCGAGAATCTTGAAGCGAAAGCCATTTATTGAGAAGAAAACTTCTTTTATAGTCACTTATGCCTTCAAAAGCTTTGTTTCTCCCTTTAAATGGTTATATAATCTCATAATTGATTTTAAGTTGAGTTTTTTTTACATTTTTGGTTAAAACAGATTATAATTGAATGTTTACCTCGAGAATCTTGAAGCGAAAGCCATTCATTGAGAAGAAAACTTCTTTTATAGTCACTTATGCCTTCAAAAGCTTTGTTTCTCCCTTTAAATGGTTATATAATCTCATAATTGATTTTAAGTTGAGTTTTTTTTACATTTTTGGTTAAAACAGATTATAATTGAATGTTTACCTCGAGAATCTTGAAGCGAAAGCCATTCATTCAGAAGAAAACTTCTTTTAGAGTCACTTATGCCTTCAAAAGCTTTGTTTCTCCCTTTAAATGGTTATATAATCTCATAATTGATTTTAAGTTGCGTTTTTTTTTACATTTTTGGTTAAAACAGATTATAATTGAATGTTTACCTCGAGAATCTTGAAGCGAAAGCCATTCATTGAGAAGAAAACTTCTTTTATAGTCACTTATGCCTTCAAAAGCTTTGTTTCTCCCTTTAAATGGTTATATAATCTCATAATTGATTTTAAGTTGCGTTTTTTTTACATTTTTGGTTAAAACAGATTATAATTGAATGTTTACCTCGAGAATCTTGAAGCGAAAGCCATTGAGTAGAAAACTTCTTTTATAGTCACTTATGCCTTCAAAAACTTTGTTTTCTCCCTTTAAATGGTTATATAATCTAATAATTTATTTTAAGTTGCGTTTTTTTAAATTTTTAGTTAAAACAGATTATAATTGAATGTTTACCTCGAGAAACGTGATGCAAAAACCATTCATTGAGAAGAAAACTTCTTTTATAGTCACTTATGCCTTCAAAAGCTTTGTTTCTCCCTTTAAATGGTTATATAATCTCATAATTGATTTTAAGTTGAGTTTTTTTTACATTTTTGGTTAAAACAGATTATAATTGAATGTTTACCTCGAGAAACATGAAGCAAAAACCATTCATTGAGAAGAAAACTTCTTTTATAGTCACTTATGCCTTCAAAAGCTTTGTTTCTCGCTTTAAATGGTTATATAATCTTATAATTGATTTTAAGTTGATTTTTTTTACATTTTTGGTTAAAGCAGATTATAATTGAATGTTTACCTCGAGAAACGTGATGCAAAAACCATTTATTGAGAAGAAAACTTCTTTTATAGTCACTTATGCCTTCAAAAGCTTTGTTTCTCCCTTTAAATGGTTATATAATGTCATAATTGATTTTAAGTTGCCTTTTTTTTACATTTTTGGTTAAAACAGATTATAATTGAATATTTACCTCGAGAATCTTGAAGCGAAATCCATTTATTGAGAAGAAAACTTCTTTTATAGTCACTTATGCCTTCAAAAGCTTTGTTTCTCCCTTTAAATGGTTATATAATCTCATAATTGATTTTAAGTTGTGTTTTTTTAAATTTTTAGTTAAAACAGATTATAATTGAATGTTTACCTCGAGAATCTTGAAGCGAAAGCCATTCATTGAGAAGAAAACTTCTTGTATAGTCACTTATGCCTTCAAAAGCTTCGTTTCTCCCTTTAAATGGTTATATAATGTGAGACCCTGTCAAGCTCGATTAAAAGACGGTATTGTATCGAGTGGTACAATTAAGTTAAATCGAGCCTTGAACTAGTTCAAATAGAAATTCTAAGAGGAATTTGAAAATTTTAAAACCAACAGAATGGTTTAGAATAGTGATTTGGAGTTCAAGGTCCAGTTTGGAGTCCATCAGAAAATTGACCGATTAGGGACAAAACGGTCATTTTACCATTTGATGATAAAATGGAGATTTTTAGCCAAGATTTGATCACATTTGACCAAGAATAATTATATGAAATATAATTATGATTATTGGAGTATAAAATGATGTTTAGTAGTGAAAAATTTTGATTCTCGGTATTTATAGAGCACAAGGGCAAAATGGTAATTTTGCCACTAGTGGACTAAACGAAAATTTTTTTTAAACAATTTTTGCCCCATTTAGTTAATATTGATCAATATTAGTGTTATTTTAGGTTGAAAAGTAGAAATAATGAGATTCCGGTACATTTCAGAGTATAAGGGCAAAATCGTAATTTTTTTGTCTCGGGGGCAAATCAGTAAAATTTTCGGCCCAGCACTTGTCAAGACCAAGGGATTTTAATTGTGGTAGGATTGGATAAATACCAGAATATTTGTGGTGGAAAATTAAGAAGAAAAAGTCAAAAAGTTAAAAATTTGGCCAATAAGCATGTGACACATGGCATGCTTGATTATTTTATTATTTTCTATAGAAATCAGCCCATTAAATCCCCAATTCCCTCACCATATTCGGCCTAGACATCCAGCAACCAGAAAAAAGGAAGAACAAAAGGAAAAACAAGAAAACCTAGGTGGAAATTCAAAGAAAAAGTGAAGAAATCAAGGAAACAAGCTAGGTAAGTTAAAATTTCTTTAATTCTCCTTGATACCTAGCTTACCCATGCTTTTGTTCTTGATTTCCATGGTTGAATATTGAGTTATCATGATGAATTCAATTCTGAAAAATGGGTATGGAAGAGGAATTGTTGTTGGAATAATTTGATTTTAGACTATGTTAGTGTTTAGGGATAGTTAAGCATGGTTATGAACAAAAACACAAAAGAAATATTCAATTTCTCTAGGGTTCCTTGTTGGCTGAACCATGAGGGCTGAATATCAATGGGGTATTGTTTTTATTTCAAGGAAAATGGCATGGAAAATGATGAAGTAAGGTGAAACGGTTATGTAGAAAAAGATTCGATGCTAGTACACCAAATGACCAAATTTTTTTCTATAAGGAATTGTGAGGGTTCTAATGCTGAATTTGGCTTTATTTAAATGTATGTGGTAAATTAAGGTATTAGAGGAGAAATGAATTAATTTGGAGGTGATTTGGACACAATCGCCGATTAATCGGGTGATCGGTCAAATTTAATCGATACCGTGATTAAGCGGTAATCAGACATATTTTTGCATTACATATCAAGCATTAGTAGTTTAAATTAATTTATATCAATTTAGGGACAATATAGTAAATTCCTCGACTTTGTTATTTGTCAAGGTGGTGAGACGTCCGGAAAAGGCAAAGGAATTACGCCTGAGGACTATTAGTCAGAGTTCACCCAGAATCCGAATTTTCAACACCTGTGAGTGGACTGCCTATCAAAATTGTTTTGGGAATATGACTATTTTGAACAAAGTGTTTGAATGATTTTATGAAATTTTTCATGAAAATGAATGCCTTGGGAACAAGCTTTTAAGAAAAGGTTTATGTTATGAAATGTGGTTATTATGGATTTCTATGTGGCTGCATTATGTTGATATACATATATGCTTGAATATAATGTTGTGTAATTATGTTGACTCGGCTATGTGCGAGTAGGGAGTGTGCATAAGCCGAGGATGACCCGGTTATGTGCGAGTAGGGAGTGCGCATAATCCGGTGATGACCCAGCCATGTGCGAGTAGGGAGTGCGCATGAGCTGGTGATGATGATGATGATGAGCTGGTGATGATGATGATGGGTTGATGAGATGATGATGATGGGTATATACGTATATATATATATACATATGTAAATGTGTGTGATATAGCAAATTGATGGACAATGATTTATGGTTGTAATGTACGTAAAATTTGACACATTATACTTTGAGAATTTTCATGAATGTTAGGTTGATTTTATTAGTTTAGCAGGATGGCTATTGTTGAGTGAGGAAAAATGTTTCTCTTGTTGCTTTGTTTTCACTGCATCGAAATTCATGCTCGCTGTAGCGAAAAAACTCTGGGGTTTGGAGGGGTTTTAAATAGGAATGAACTAAATTGCATTGTTTGAAACAAGTGCATCATGATTTTAAATTTTTCCTAATTGTTGCTTGTTCCCTTCCTTGTTCACTCACTGGGTTTATACTCACCATTTTCAAATTCATGTTTTCAGATCACGAGGTAGCCGATAATTAGGACGAGGTGTCCTTGTAGATCTGTGTACATCTTCTGGTAGGTGTCTCGGCATTCGGTAGCTGTATATCCATCCGAGTCACTCCGCTGGAGGTCGAGTATTATTTTGTTATGTATAGATGAACTTAAATGTAAATTTTAAAAGAGTAATGCCAGTACGAGTTGGCAATGTGTATCACTATTTTGACTCAAAGTCATGAAATACGACTTAGTGATAATAAATAGAATCATAAGTAAAATAAATAATAGGCTTGCTTGGATTTAGTGGATTATGTCCATTGGACCCATGCGCCGGTCATGACCCGGAATTTGGGTCGTGACATATAATCTCATAATTGATTTTAAGTAGCGTTTTTTTTACATTTTTGGTTAAAACAGATTATAATTGAATGTTTACCTCGAGAATCTTGAAGCGAAAGCCATTTATTGAGAAGAAAACTTCTTTTATAGTCACTTATGCCTTCAAAAGCTTTGTTTCTCCCTTTAAATGGTTATATAATCTCATAATTGATTTTAAGTTGAGTTTTTTTTACATTTTTGGTTAAAACAGATTATAATTGAATGTTAACCTCGAGAATCTTGAAGCGAAAGCCATTCATTGAGAAGAAAACTTCTTTTATAGTCACTTATGCCTTCAAAAGCTTTGTTTCTCCCTTTAAATGGTTATATAATCTCATAATTGATTTTAAGTTGAGTTTTTTTTACATTTTTGGTTAAAACAGATTATAATTGAATGTTTACCTCGAGAATCTTGAAGCGAAAGCCATTCATTCAGAAGAAAACTTCTTTTATAGTCACTTATGCCTTCAAAAGCTTTGTTTCTCCCTTTAAATGGTTATATAATCTCATAATTGATTTTAAGTTGCGTTTTTTTTTATATTTTTGGTTAAAACAGATTATAATTGAATGTTTACCTCGAGAATCTTGAAGCGAAAGCCATTCATTGAGAAGAAAACTTCTTTTATAGTCACTTATGCCCTCAAAAGCTTTGTTTCTCCCTTTAAATGGTTATATAATCTCATAATTGATTTTAAGTTGCGTTTTTTTTACATTTTTGGTTAAAACAGATTATAATTGAATGTTTACCTCGAGAATCTTGAAGCGAAAGCCATTGAGAAGAAAACTTCTTTTATAGTCTCTTATGCCTTCAAAAGCTTTGTTTCTCGCTTTAAATGGTTATATAATCTTATAATTGATTTTAAGTTGATTTTTTTTACATTTTTGGTTAAAGCAGATTATAATTGAATGTTTACCTCGAGAAACGTGATGCAAAAACCATTCATTGAGAAGAAAACTTCTTTTATAGTCACTTATGCCTTCAAAAGCTTTGTTTCTCCCTTTAAATGGTTATATAATGTCATAATTGATTTTAAGTTGCCTTTTTTTTACATTTTTGGTTAAAACAGATTATAATTGAATGTTTACCTCGAGAATCTTGAAGCGAAAGCCATTCATTGAGAAGAAAACTTCTTTTATAGTCACTTATGCCTTCAAAAACTTTGTTTTCTCCCTTTAAATGGTTATATAATCTCATAATTGATTTTAAGTTGCGTTTTTTTTAATTTTTAGTTAAAACAGATTATAATTGAATGTTTACCTCGAGAAACGTGATGCAAAAACCATTCATTGAGAAGAAAACTTCTTTTATAGTCACTTATGCCTTCAAAAGCTTTGTTTATCCCTTTGAATGGTTATATAATCTCATAATTGATTTTAAGTTGCGTTTTTTTAAATTTTTAGTTAAAACAGATTATAATTGAATGTTTACCTCGAGAATCTTGAAGCGAAAGCCATTGATTGAGAAGAAAACTTCTTTTATAGTCACTTATGCCTTCAAAAGCTTTGTTTCTCCCTTTAAATGGTTATATAATCTCATAATTGATTTTAAGTTGCGTTTTTTTTACATTTTTGGTTAAAACAGATTATAATTGAATGTTTACCTCGAGAATCTTGAAGCGAAAGCCATTGAGTAGAAAACTTCTTTTATAGTCACTTATGCCTTTAAAAACTTTGTTTTCTCCCTTTAAATGGTTATATAATCTAATAATTTATTTTAAGTTGCGTTTTTTTAAATTTTTAGTTAAAACAGATTATAATTGAATGTTTACCTCGAGAAACGTGATGCAAAAACCATTCATTGAGAAGAAAACTTCTTTTATAGTCACTTATGCCTTCAAAAGCTTTGTTTCTCCCTTTAAATGGTTATATAATCTCATAATTGATTTTAAGTTGAGTTTTTTTTACATTTTTGATTAAAACAGATTATAATTGACTGTTTCCCTCGAGAAACATGAAGCAAAAACCATTCATTGAGAAGAAAACTTCTTTTATAGTCACTTATGCCTTCAAAAGCTTTGTTTCTCGCTTTAAATGGTTATATAATCTTATAATTGATTTTAAGTTGATTTTTTTTACATTTTTGGTTAAAGCAGATTATAATTGAATGTTTACCTCGAGAAACGTGATGCAAAAACCATTCATTGAGAAGAAAACTTCTTTTATAGTCACTTATGCCTTCAAAAGCTTTGTTTCTCCCTTTAAATGGTTATATAATGTCATAATTGATTTTAAGTTGCCTTTTTTTTACATTTTTGGTTAAAACAGATTATAATTGAATGTTTACCTCGAGAATCTTGAAGCGAAAGCCATTCATTGAGAAGAAAACTTCTTTTATAGTCACTTATGCCTTCAAAAACTTTGTTTTCTCCCTTTAAATGGTTATATAATCTCATAATTGATTTTAAGTTGCGTTTTTTTAAATTTTTAGTTAAAACAGATTATAATTGAATGTTTACCTCGAGAAACGTGATGCAAAAACCATTCATTGAGAAGAAAACTTCTTTTATAGTCACTTATGCCTTCAAAAGCTTTGTTTCTCCCTTTAAATGGTTATATAATCTCATAATTGATTTTAAGTTGAGTTTTTTTTACATTTTTGGTTAAAACAGATTATAATTGACTGTTTCCCTCGAGAAACATGAAGCAAAAACCATTCATTGAGAAGAAAACTTCTTTTATAGTCACTTATGCCTTCAAAAGCTTTGTTTCTCGCTTTAAATGGTTATATAATCTTATAATTGATTTTAAGTTGATTTTTTTTACATTTTTGGTTAAAGCAGATTATAATTGAATGTTTACCTCGAGAAACGTGATGCAAAAACCATTCATTGAGAAGAAAACTTCTTTTATAGTCACTTATGCCTTCAAAAGCTTTGTTTCTCCCTTTAAATGGTTATATAATGTCATAATTGATTTTAAGTTGCCTTTTTTTTACATTTTTGGTTAAAACAGATTATAATTGAATGTTTACCTCGAGAATCTTGAAGCGAAAGCCATTCATTGAGAAGAAAACTTCTTTTATAGTCACTTATGCCTTCAAAAACTTTGTTTTCTCCCTTTAAATGGTTATATAATCTCATAATTGATTTTAAGTTGCGTTTTTTTAAATTTTTAGTTAAAACAGATTATAATTGAATGTTTACCTCGAGAAACGTGATGGAAAAACCATTCATTTAGAAGAAAACTTCTTTTATAGTCACTTATGCCTTCAAAAGCTTTGTTTCTCCCTTTAAATGGTTCTATAATCGCATAATTGATTTTAAGTTGAGTTTTTTTTACATTTTTGGTTAAAACAGATTATAATTGAATGTTTACGTTGAGAATCTTGAAGCGAAAGCCATTCATTGAGAAGAAAACTTCTTTTATAGTCACTTATGTTCAAAAGCTTCGTTTCTCCCTTTAAATGGTTATATAATCTCATAATTGATTTGAAGTAGCGTTTTTTTTACATTTTTGGTTAAAACAGATTATAATTGAATGTTTACCTCGAGAATCTTGAAGCGAAAGCCATTTATTGAGAAGAAAACTTCTTTTATAGTCACTTATGCCTTCAAAAGCTTTGTTTCTCCCTTTAAATGGTTATATAATCTCATAATTCATTTTAAGTTGAGTTTTTTTTTACATTTTTGGTTAAAACAGATTATAATTGAATGTTTACCACGAGAATCTTGAAGCGAAAGCCATTCATTCAGAAGAAAACTTCTTTTATAGTCACTCATGCCTTCAAAAGCTTTGTTTCTCCCTTTAAATGGTTATATAAACTCATAATTGATTTTAAGTTGAGTTTTTTTTATATTTTTGGTTAAAACAGATTATAATTGAATGTTTACCTCGAGAATCTTGAAGCGAAAGCCATTCATTGAGAAGAAAACTTCTTTTATAGTCACTTATGCCTTCAAAAGCTTTGTTTCTCCCTTTAAATGGTTATATAAACTTATAATTGATTTTAAGTTGAGTTTTTTTTACATTTTTGGTTAAAACAGATTATAATTGAATGTTTACCTCGAGAAACATGAAGCAAAAACCATTCATTGAGAAGAAAACTTCTTTTATAGTCACTTATGCCTTCAAAAGCTTTGTTTCTCCCTTTAAATGGTTATATAAACTCATAATTGATTTTAAGTTGAGTTTTTTTTACATTTTTGGTTAAAACAGATTATAATTGAATGTTTACCTCGAGAATCTTGAAGCGAAAGCCATTCATTCAGAAGAAAACTTCTTTTATAGTCACTTATGCCTTCAAAAGCTTTGTTTCTCCCTTTAAATGGTTATATAAACTCATAATTGATTTTAAGTTGAGTTTTTTTTATATTTTTGGTTAAAACAGATTATAATTGAATGTTTACCTCGAGAATCTTGAAGCGAAAGCCATTCATTGAGAAGAAAACTTCTTTTATAGTCACTTATGCCTTCAAAAGCTTTGTTTTTCCCTTTAAATGGTTATATAATCTCATAATTGATTTTAAGTAGCGTTTTTTTTACATTTTTGGTTAAAACAGATTATAATTGAATGTTTACCTCATGAATCTTGAAGCGAAAGCCATTCATTGAGTAGAAAACTTCTTTTATAGTCACTTATGCCTTCAAAAACTTTGTTTTCTCCCTTTAAATGGTTATATAATCTCATAATTGATTTTAAGTTGCGTTTTTTTAAATTTTTAGTTAAAACAGATTATAATTAAATGTTTACCTCGAGAAACGTTGTGAGACCCTGTCAAGCTCGATTAAAAGACGGTATTGTATCGAGTGGTATAACTAAGTTAAATCGAGCCTTGAACTAGTTCAAATAGAAATTCTAAGAGGAATTTGAAAATTTTAAAACCAACAGAATGACTTAGAATAGTGATTTGGAGTTCAAGGTCTAGTTTGGAGTCCATCAAAAAAATTGACCAATTAGGGACAAAACGGTCATTTTACCATTTGATGATAAAATGAAGATTTTTAGCCAAGATTTGATCAAATTTGACCAAGAATAATTATATGAAATATAATTATGATTATTGGAGTATAAAATGATGTTTAGTAGTGAAAAATTGTGATTCCCGGTATTTATGGAGCAGAAGGGCAAAATGGTAATTTTGCCACTAGTGGACTAAACGAAATTTTTTTTAAATAATTTTTGCCCCATTTAGTTAATATTGATCAATATTAGTGTTATTTTAGGTTGAAAAGTAGAAATAATGAGATTCCGGTACATTTCGGAGTATAAGGGCAAAATCGTAATTTTTTTATCTCGGGGGCAAATCAGTAAAATTTTCGGCCCAGCACTTGTCAAGACCAAGGGATTTTAATTGTGGTAGGATTGGATAAATACCAGAATATTTGTGGTGAAAAATTAAGAAGAAAAAGTCAAAAAGTTAAAAATTAGGCCAATAAGCATGTGACACATGGCATGCTTGATTATTTTATTATTTTCTATAGAAATCAGCCCATTAAATCCCCAATTCCCTCACCATATTCGGCCTAGACATCCAGCAACAAGAAAAAAGGAAGAACAAAAGGAAAAACAAGAAAACCTAGGTGGAAATTCAAAGAAAAAGTGAAGAAATCAAGGAAACAAGCTAGGTAAGTTAAAATTTCTTTAATTCTCCTTGATACCTAGCTTACCCATGCCTTTGTTCTTGATTTCCATGGTTGAATATTGAGTTATCATGATGAATTCAATTCTGAAAAATGGGTATGGAAGAGGAATTGTTGTTGGAATAATTTGATTTTAGACTATGTTAATGTTTAGGGATAGTTAAGCATGGTTATGAACAAAAACACAAAAGAAATATTCAATTTCTCTAGGGTTCCTTGTTGGCTGAACCATGAGGGCTGAATATCAATGGGGGATTGTTTTTATTTCAAGGAAAATGGCATGGAAAATGATGAAGTAAGGTGAAACGGTTATGTAGAAAAAAATTCGATGCTAGTACACCAAATGACCAAATTTTATTCTATAAGGAATTGTGAGGGTTCTAATGCTGAATTTGGCTTTATTTAAATGTATGTGGTAAATTAAGGTATTAGAGGAGAAATGAATTAATTTGGAGGTGATTTGGACACAATCGTCGATTAATCGGGTGATCGGTCGAATTTAATCGATACCGTGATTAAGCGGTAATCGGGTATATTTGTGCATTTACATATCAAGCATTAGTAGTTTAAATTAATTTATATCAATTTAGGGACAATATAGTAAATTCCTCAACTTTGTTATTTGTCAAGGTGGTGAGACATCCGAAAAAGGCAAAGGAATTGCGCTTGAGGACTATTAGTCAGAGTTCATCCGAAATCCGGATTTTTCGATACCTGTGAGTGGACTGCCTATCAAAATTGTTTTGGGAATATGACTGTTTTGAACAAAGTGTTTGAATGATTTTATGCAATTTTTCATGAAAATGAATGCCTTGGGAACAAGCTTTTGAGAAAAGGTTTATGTTATGAAATGTGGTTATTATGGATTTCTATGTGGCTGCATTATGTTGATATACATATATGCTTGAATATAATGTTGTGTAATTATGTTGACTCGGCTATGTGCGAGTAGGGAGTGTGCATAAGCCGAGGATGACCCGGTTATGTGCGAGTAGGGAGTGCGCATAACCCGGTGATGACCCGATTATGTGCGAGTAGGGAGTGCGCATAATCCGGTGATGACCCAGCCATGTGCGAGTAGGGAGTGTGCATGAGCTGGTGATGATGATGATGGGTTGGTGAGATGATGATGATGAGTATATACGTATATATATATATACATATGTAAATGTGTGTGATATAGCAAATTGATGGACAATGATTTATGGTTGTAATGTACGTAAAATTTGACACATTATACTTTGAGAATTTTCATGAATGTTAGGTTGATTTATTAGTTTAGCAGGATGGCTTTTGTTGAGTGAGGAAAAATGTTTCTCTTGTTGCTTTGTTTTCACTGCATCGAAATTCATGCTCGCTGTAGCGAAAAAACTCTGGGGTTTGGAGGGGTTTTAAATAGGAATGAAATAAATTGCATTGTTTGAAACAAGTGCATCATGATTTTAAATTTTTCCTAATTGTTGCTTGTTCCCTTCATTGTTCACTCACTGGGTTTATACTCACCATTTTCAAATTCATGTTTTCAGATCACGAGGTAGCTGATAATTAGGACGAGGTGTCCTTGTAGATCTGTGTACATCTTCTGGTAGGTGTCTCGGCATTCGGTAGCTGTATATCCATCCGAGTCACTCCGCTGGAGGTCAAGTATTATTTTGTTATGTATAGATGAACGTAATGTAAATTTTAAAAGAGTAATGCCTGTACGAGTTGGCAATGTATATCACTATTTTGACTCAAAGTTATGAAATAGGACTTAGTGATAATAAATAGAATCATAAGTAAGATAAATAATAGGCTTGCCTGGGTTTAGTGGATTATGTCCATTGGACCCATGCGCCGGTCATGACCCGGAATTTGGGTCGTGACAAACGTGATGCAAAAACCATTCATTGAGAAGAAAACTTCTTTTATAGTCACTTATGCCTTCAAAAGCTTTGTTTCTCCCTTTAAATGGTTATATAATCTCATAATTGATTTTAAGTTGCGTTTTTTTAAATTTTTAGTTAAAACAGATTATAATTGAATGTTTACCTCGAGAAACGTGATGGAAAAACCATTCATTGAGAAGAAAACTTCTTTTATAGTCACTTATGCATTCAAAAGCTTTGTTTCTCCCTTTAAATGGTTATATAATCTCATAATTGATTTTAAGTTGAGTTTTTTTTACATTTTTGGTTAAAACAGATTATAAATGAATGTTTACCTCGAGAAACATGAAGCAAAAACCATTCATTGAGAAGAAAACTTCTTTTATAGTCACTTATGCCTTCAAAAGCTTTGTTTCTCCCTTTAAATGGTTATATAATCTCATAATTGATTTTAAGTTGAGTTTTTTTTACATTTTTGGTTAAAACTTATTATAATTGAATGTTTACCTCGAGAATCTTGAAGCGAAAGCCATTCATTGAGAAGAAAACTTCTTTTATAGTCACTTATGCCTTCAAAAGCTTTGTTTCTCCCTTTAAATGGTTATATAATCTCATAATTGATTTTAAGTTGAGTTTTTTTTACATTTTTGGTTAAAACAGATTATAATTGAATGTTTACCTCGAGAATCTTGAAGCGAAAGCCATTCATTGAGAAGAAAACTTCTTTTATAGTCACTTATGCTTTCAAAAGCTTTGTTTCTCCCTTTAAATGGTTATATAATATCATAATTGATTTTGAGTTGAGTTTTTTTTACATTTTTGGTTAAAACAGATTATAATTGAATGTTTACCTCGAGAATCTTGAAGCGAAAGCCATTCATTGAGAAGAAAACTTCTTTTATAGTCACTTATGCCTTCAAAAGCTTTGTTTCTCCCTTTAAATGGTTATATAATCTCATAATTGATTTTAAGTAGCGTTTTTTTTACATTTTTGGTTAAAACAGATTATAATTGAATGTTTACCTCAAGAATCTTGAAGCGAAAGCCATTCATTGAGTAGAAAACTTCTTTTATAGTCACTTATGCCTTCAAAAACTTTGTTTTCTCCCTTTAAATGGTTATATAATCTCATAATTGATTTTAAGTTGCGTTTTTTTAAATTTTTAGTTAAAACAGATTATAATTGAATGTTTACCTCGAGAAACGTGATGCAAAAACCATTCATTGAGAAGAAAACTTCTTTTATAGTCACTTATGCCTTCAAAAGCTTTGTTTCTCCCTTTAAATGGTTATATAATCTCATAATTGATTTTAAGTTGCGTTTTTTTAAATTTTTAGTTAAAACAGATTATAATTGAATGTTTACCTCGAGAATCTTGAAGCGAAAGCCATTTATTGAGAAGAAAACTTCTTTTATAGTCACTTATGCCTTCAAAAGCTTTGTTTCTCCCTTTAAATGGTTATATAATCTCATAATTGATTTTAAGTTGAGTTTTTTTTACATTTTTGGTTAAAACAGATTATAATTGAATGTTTACCTCGAGAATCTTGAAGCGAAAGCCATTCATTGAGAAGAAAACTTCTTTTATAGTCACTTATGCCTTCAAAAGCTTTGTTTCTCCCTTTAAATGGTTCTATAATCGCATAATTGATTTTAAGTTGAGTTTTTTTTACATTTTTGGTTAAAACAGATTATAATTGAATGTTTACGTCGAGAATCTTGAAGCGAAAGCCATTCATTGAGAAGAAAACTTCTTTTATAGTCACTTATGTTCAAAAGCTTCGTTTCTCCCTTTAAATGGTTATATAATCTCATAATTGATTTGAAGTAGCGTTTTTTTTACATTTTTGGTTAAAACAGATTATAATTGAATGTTTACCTCGAGAATCTTGAAGCGAAAGCCATTTATTGAGAAGAAAACTTCTTTTATAGTCACTTATGCCTTCAAAAGCTTTGTTTCTCCCTTTAAATGGTTATATAATCTCATAATTCATTTTAAGTTGAGTTTTTTTTTACATTTTTGGTTAAAACAGATTATAATTGAATGTTTACCTCGAGAATCTTGAAGCGAAAGCCATTCATTCAGAAGAAAACTTCTTTTATAGTCACTTATGCCTTCAAAAGCTTTGTTTCTCCCTTTAAATTGTTATATAAACTCATAATTGATTTTAAGTTGAGTTTTTTTTATATTTTTGGTTAAAACAGATTATAATTGAATGTTTACCTCGAGAATCTTGAAGCGAAAGCCATTCATTGAGAAGAAAACTTCTTTTATAGTCACTTATGCCTTCAAAAACTTTGTTTTCTCCCTTTAAATGGTTATATAATCTCATAATTGATTTTAAGTTGCGTTTTTTTAAATTTTTAGTTAAAACAGATTATAATTAAATGTTTACCTCGAGAAACGTGATGCAAAAACCATTCATTGAGAAGAAAACTTCTTTTATAGTCACTTATGCCTTCAAAAGCTTTGTTTCTCCCTTTAAATGGTTATATAATCTCATAATTGATTTTAAGTTGCGTTTTTTTAAATTTTTAGTTAAAACAGATTATAATTGAATGTTTACCTCGAGAATCTTGAAGCGAAAGCCATTCATTGAGAAGAAAATTTCTTTTATAGTCACTTATGCCTTCAAAAGCTTCGTTTCTCCCTTTAAATGGTTATATAATCTCATAATTGATTTTAATTTGAGTTTTTTTTACATTTTTGGTTAAAACAGATTATAATTGAATGTTGACCTCGAGAATCTTGAAGTGAAAGCCATTTATTGAGAAGAAAACTTCTTTTATAGTCACTTATGCCTTCAAAAGCTTTGTTTCTCCCTTTAAATGGTTATATATTCTCATAATTGATTTTAAGTTCAGTTTTTTTTACATTTTTGGTTAAAACATTTTATAATTGAATGTGTACGTCGAGAATCTTGAAGCGAAAGCCATTCATTGAGAAGAAAACTTCTTTTATAGTCACTTATGTTCAAAAGCTTCGTTTCTCCCTTTAAATGGTTATATAATCTCATAATTGATTTTAAGTAGCGTTTTTTTTACATTTTTGGTTAAAACAAATTATAATTGAATGTTTACCTCGAGAAGCTTGAAGCGAAAGCCATTTATTGAGAAGAAAACTTCTTTTATAGTCACTTATGCCTTCAAAAGCTTTATTTCTCCCTTTAAATGGTTATATAATCTCATAATTCATTTTAAGTTGAGTTTTTTTTACATTTTTGGTTAAAACAGATTATAATTGAATGTTTACCTCGAGAATCTTGAAGCGAAAGCCATTCATTCAGAAGAAAACTTCTTTTATAGTCACTTATGCCTTCAAAAGCTTTGTTTCTCCCTTTAAATGGTTATATAATCTCATAATTGATTTTAAGTTGCGTTTTTTTAAATTTTTAGTTAAAACAGATTATAATTGAATGTTTACCTCGAGAAACGTGATGGAAAAACCATTCATTGAGAAGAAAACTTCTTTTATAGTCACTTATGCCTTCAAAAGCTTTGTTTCTCCCTTTAAATGGTTATATAATCTCATAATTGATTTTAAGTTGAGTTTTTTTTACATTTTTGGTTAAAACAGATTATAATTGAATGTTTACCTCGAGAAACATGAAGCAAAAACCATTCATTGAGAAGAAAACTTCTTTTATAGTCACTTATGCCTTCAAAAGCTTTGTTTCTCGCTTTAAATGGTTATATAATCTCATAATTGATTTTAAGTTGAATTTTTTTACATTTTTGGTTAAAGCAGATTATAATTGAATGTTTACCTTGAGAAACGTGATGGAAAAACCATTCATTGAGAAGAAAACTTCTTTTATAGTCACTTATGCCTTCAAAAGCTTTGTTTCTCCCTTTAAATGGTTATATAATCTCATAATTGATTTTAAGTTGAGTTTTTTTTACATTTTTGGTTAAAACTTGATTATAATTGATTGTTTACCTCGAGAATCTTGAAGCGAAAGCCATTCATTGGGAAGAAAACTTCTTTTATAGTCACTTATGCCTTCAAAAGCTTTGTTTCTCCCTTTAAATGGTTATATAATCTCATAATTGATTTTAAGTTGCGTTTTTTTTACATTTTTGGTTAAAACAGATTATAATTGAATGTTTACCTCGAGAATCTTGAAGCGAAAGCCATTCATTAAGAAGAAAACTTCTTTTATAGTCACTTATGCCTTCAAAAGCTTTGTTTCTCCTTTTAAATGGTTATATAATCTCATAATTGATTTTAAGTTGCAATTTTTTTTACATTTTGGGTTAAAACAGATTATAATTGAATGTTTACCTCGAGAATCTTGAAGCGAAAGCCATTCATTGAGAAGAAAACTTGTTTTATAGTCACTTATGCCTTCAAAAGCTTTGTTTCTCGCTTTAAATGGTTATATAATCTCATAATTGATTTTAAGTTGCGTTTTTTTTACATTTTTGGTTAAAACAGATTATAATTGAATGTTTACCTCGAGAATCTTGAAGCGAAAGCCATTCATTGAGAAGAAAACTTCTTTTATAGTCACTTATGCCTTCAAAAACTTTGTTTTCTCCCTTTAAATGGTTATATAATCTCATTATTGATTTTAAGTTGCGTTTTTTTAAATTTTTAGTTAAAACAGATTATAATTGAATGTTTACCTCGAGAATCTTGAAGCGAAAGCCATTCATTGAGAAGAAAACTTCTTTTATAGTCACTTATGCCTTCAAAAGCTTCGTTTCTCCCTTTAAATGGTTATATAATCTCATAATTGATTTTAAGTAGCGTTTTTTTCACATTTTTGGTTAAAACAGATTATAATTGAATGTTTACCTCGAGAATCTTGAAGCGAAAGCCATTTATTGAGAAGAAAACTTCTTTTATAGTCACTTATGCCTTCAAAAGCTTTGTTTCTCCCTTTAAATGGTTATATAATCTCAGAATTGATTTTAAGTTGAGTTTTTTTTACATTTTTGGTTAAAACAGATTATAATTGAATGTTTACCTCGAGAATCTTGAAGCGAAAGCCATTCATTGAGAAGAAAACTTCTTTTATAGTCACTTCTGCCTTCAAAAACTTTGTTTTCTCCCTTTAAATGGTTATATAATCTCATAATTGATTTTAAGTTTCGTTTTTTTAAATTTTTAGTTAAAACAGATTATAATTGAATGTTTACCTCGAGAATCTTGAAGCGAAAGCCATTCATTGAGAAGAAAACTTCTTTTATAGTCACTTATGCCTTCAAAAGCTTCGTTTCTCCCTTTAAATGGTTATATAATCTCATAATTGATTTTAAGTAGCATTTTTTTTTACATTTATGGTTAAAACAGATTATAATTGAATATTTACCTCGAGAATCTTGAAGCGAAATCCATTTATTGAGAAGAAAACTTCTTTTATAGTCACTTATGCCTTCAAAAGCTTTGTTTCTCCCTTTAAATGGTTATATAATCTCATAATTGATTTTCAGTTGAGTTTTTTTTACATTTTTGGTTAAAACAGATTATAATTGAATGTTTACCTCGAGAATCTTGAAGCGAAAGCCATTCATTGAGAAGAAAACTTCTTTTATAGTCACGTATGCCTTCAAAAGCTTTGTTTCTCCCTTTAAATGGTTCTATAATCTCATAATTGATTTTAAGTTGAGTTTTTTTTACATTTTTGGTTAAAACAGATTATAATTGAATGTTTACCTCGAGAATCTTGAAGCGAAAGCCATTCATTGAGAAGAAAACTTCTTTTATAGTCACTTATGCCTTCAAAAGCTTCGTTTCTCCCTTTAAATGGTTATATAATCTCATAATTGATTTTAAGTAGCGTTTTTTTTACATTTTTGGTTAAAACAGATTATAATTGAATGTTTACCTCGAGAATCTTGAAGCGAAAGCCATTTATTGAGAAGAAAACTTCTTTTATAGTCACTTATGCCTTCAAAAGCTTTGTTTCTCCCTTTAAATGGTTATATAATCTCATAATTGATTTTAAGTTGAGTTTTTTTTACATTTTTGGTTAAAACAGATTATAATTGAATGTTTACCTCGAGAATCTTGAAGCGAAAGCCATTCATTGAGAAGAAAACTTCTTTTATAGTCACTTATGCCTTCAAAAGCTTTGTTTCTCCCTTTAAATGGTTATATAATCTCATAATTGATTTTAAGTTGAGTTTTTTTTACATTTTTGGTTAAAACAGATTATAATTGAATGTTTACCTCGAGAATCTTGAAGCGAAAGCCATTCATTCAGAAGAAAACTTCTTTTAGAGTCACTTATGCCTTCAAAAGCTTTGTTTCTCCCTTTAAATGGTTATATAATCTCATAATTGATTTTAAGTTGCGTTTGTTTTTACATTTTTGGTTAAAACAGATTATAATTGAATGTTTACCTCGAGAATCTTGAAGCGAAAGCCATTCATTGAGAAGAAAACTTCTTTTATAGTCACTTATGCCTTCAAAAGCTTTGTTTCTCCCTTTAAATGGTTATATAATCTCATAATTGATTTTAAGTTGCGTTTTTTTTACATTTTTGGTTAAAACAGATTATAATTGAATGTTTACCTCGAGAATCTTGAAGCGAAAGCCATTGAGTAGAAAACTTCTTTTATAGTCACTTATGCCTTCAAAAACTTTGTTTTCTCCCTTTAAATGGTTATATAATCTAATAATTGATTTTAAGTTGCGTTTTTTTAAATTTTTAGTTAAAACAGATTATAATTGAATGTTTGCCTCGAGAAACGTGATGCAAAAACCATTCATTGAGAAGAAAACTTCTTTTATAGTCACTTATGCCTTCAAAAGCTTTGTTTCTCCCTTTAAATGGTTATATAATCTCATAATTGATTTTAAGTTGAGTTTTTTTTACATTTTTGGTTAAAACAGATTATAATTGAATGTTTACCTCGAGAAACATGAAGCAAAAACCATTCATTGAGAAGAAAACTTCTTTTATAGTCACTTATGCCTTCAAAAGCTTTGTTTCTCGCTTTAAATGGTTATATAATCTTATAATTGATTTTAAGTTGATTTTTTTTACATTTTTGGTTAAAGCAGATTATAATTGAATGTTTACCTCGAGAAACGTGATGCAAAAACCATTCATTGAGAAGAAAACTTCTTTTATAGTCACTTATGCCTTCAAAAGCTTTGTTTCTCCCTTTAAATGGTTATATAATGTCATAATTGATTTTAAGTTGCCTTTTTTTTACATTTTTGGTTAAAACAGATTATAATTGAATGTTTACCTCGAGAATCTTGAAGCGAAAGCCATTCATTGAGAAGAAAACTTCTTTTATAGTCACTTATGCCTTCAAAAACTTTGTTTTCTCCCTTTAAATGGTTATATAATCTCATAATTGATTTTAAGTTGCGTTTTTCTAAATTTTTAGTTAAAACAGATTATAATTGAATGTTTACCTCAAGAAACGTGATGGAAAAACCATTCATTTAGAAGAAAACTTCTTTTATAGTCACTTATGCCTTCAAAAGCTTTGTTTCTCCCTTTAAATGGTTATATAATCTCATAATTGATTTTAAGCTGTGTTTTTTTAAATTTTTAGTTAAAACAGATTATAATTGAATGTTTACCTCGAGAAACGTGATGGAAAAACCATTCATTGAGAAGAAAACTTCTTTTATAGTCACTTATGCCTTCAAAAGCTTTGTTTCTCCCTTTAAATGGTTATATAATCTCATAATTGATTTTAAGTTGAGTTTTTTTTACATTTTTGGTTAAAACAGATTATAATTGAATGTTTACCTCGAGAAACATGAAGCAAAAACCATTCATTGAGAAGAAAACTTCTTTTATAGTCACTTATGCCTTCAAAAGCTTTGTTTCTCGCTTTAAATGGTTATATAATCTCATAATTGATTTTAAGTTGAATTTTTTTACATTTTTGGTTAAAGCAGATTATAATTGAATGTTAACCTGGAGAAACGTGATGGAAAAACCATTCATTGAGAAGAAAACTTCTTTTATAGTCACTTATGCCTTCAAAAGCTTCGTTTCTCCCTTTAAATGGTTATATAATCTCATAATTGATTTTAAGTAGCGTTTTTTTTACATTTTTGGTTAAAACAGATTATAATTGAATGTTTACCTCGAGAATCTTGAAGCGAAATCCATTTATTGAGAAGAAAACTTCTTTTATAGTCACTTATGCCTTCAAAAGCTTTGTTTCTCCCTTTAAATGGTTATATAATCTCATAATTGATTTTCAGTTGAGTTTTTTTTACATTTTTGGTTAAAACAGATTATAATTGAATGTTTACCTCGAGAATCTTGAAGCGAAAGCCATTCATTGAGAAGAAAACTTCTTTTATAGTCACGTATGCCTTCAAAAGCTTTGTTTCTCCCTTTAAATGGTTCTATAATCTCATAATTGATTTTAAGTTGAGTTTTTTTTACATTTTTGGTTAAAACAGATTATAATTGAATGTTTACCTCGAGAATCTTGAAGCGAAAGCCATTCATTGAGAAGAAAACTTCTTTTATAGTCACTTATGCCTTCAAAAGCTTCGTTTCTCCCTTTAAATGGTTATATAATCTCATAATTGATTTTAAGTAGCGTTTTTTTTACATTTTTGGTTAAAACAGATTATAATTGAATGTTTACCTCGAGAATCTTGAAGCGAAAGCCATTTATTGAGAAGAAAACTTCTTTTATAGTCACTTATGCCTTCAAAAGCTTTGTTTCTCCCTTTAAATGGTTATATAATCTCATAATTGATTTTAAGTTGAGTTTTTTTTACATTTTTGGTTAAAACAGATTATAATTGAATGTTTACCTCGAGAATCTTGAAGCGAAAGCCATTCATTGAGAAGAAAACTTCTTTTATAGTCACTTATGCCTTCAAAAGCTTTGTTTCTCCCTTTAAATGGTTATATAATCTCATAATTGATTTTAAGTTGAGTTTTTTTTACATTTTTGGTTAAAACAGATTATAATTGAATGTTTACCTCGAGAATCTTGAAGCGAAAGCCATTCATTCAGAAGAAAACTTCTTTTAGAGTCACTTATGCCTTCAAAAGCTTTGTTTCTCCCTTTAAATGGTTATATAATCTCATAATTGATTTTAAGCTGTGTTTTTTTAAATTTTTAGTTAAAACAGATTATAATTGAATGTTTACCTCGAGAAACGTGATGGAAAAACCATTCATTGAGAAGAAAACTTCTTTTATAGTCACTTATGCCTTCAAAAGCTTTGTTTCTCCCTTTAAATGGTTATATAATCTCATAATTGATTTTAAGTTGAGTTTTTTTTACATTTTTGGTTAAAACAGATTATAATTGAATGTTTACCTCGAGAAACATGAAGCAAAAACCATTCATTGAGAAGAAAACTTCTTTTATAGTCACTTATGCCTTCAAAAGCTTTGTTTCTCGCTTTAAATGGTTATATAATCTCATAATTGATTTTAAGTTGAATTTTTTTACATTTTTGGTTAAAGCAGATTATAATTGAATGTTAACCTGGAGAAACGTGATGGAAAAACCATTCATTGAGAAGAAAACTTCTTTTATAGTCACTTATGCCTTCAAAAGCTTCGTTTCTCCCTTTAAATGGTTATATAATCTCATAATTGATTTTAAGTAGCGTTTTTTTTACATTTTTGGTTAAAACAGATTATAATTGAATGTTTACCTCGAGAATCTTGAAGCGAAATCCATTTATTGAGAAGAAAACTTCTTTTATAGTCACTTATGCCTTCAAAAGCTTTGTTTCTCCCTTTAAATGGTTATATAATCTCATAATTGATTTTCAGTTGAGTTTTTTTTACATTTTTGGTTAAAACAGATTATAATTGAATGTTTACCTCGAGAATCTTGAAGCGAAAGCCATTCATTGAGAAGAAAACTTCTTTTATAGTCACGTATGCCTTCAAAAGCTTTGTTTCTCCCTTTAAATGGTTCTATAATCTCATAATTGATTTTAAGTTGAGTTTTTTTTACATTTTTGGTTAAAACAGATTATAATTGAATGTTTACCTCGAGAATCTTGAAGCGAAAGCCATTCATTGAGAAGAAAACTTCTTTTATAGTCACTTATGCCTTCAAAAGCTTCGTTTCTCCCTTTAAATGGTTATATAATCTCATAATTGATTTTAAGTAGCGTTTTTTTTACATTTTTGGTTAAAACAGATTATAATTGAATGTTTACCTCGAGAATCTTGAAGCGAAAGCCATTTATTGAGAAGAAAACTTCTTTTATAGTCACTTATGCCTTCAAAAGCTTTGTTTCTCCCTTTAAATGGTTATATAATCTCATAATTGATTTTAAGTTGAGTTTTTTTTACATTTTTGGTTAAAACAGATTATAATTGAATGTTTACCTCGAGAATCTTGAAGCGAAAGCCATTCATTGAGAAGAAAACTTCTTTTATAGTCACTTCTGCCTTCAAAAACTTTGTTTTCTCCCTTTAAATGGTTATATAATCTCATAATTGATTTTAAGTTTCGTTTTTTTAAATTTTTAGTTAAAACAGATTATAATTGAATGTTTACCTCGAGAATCTTGAAGCGAAAGCCATTCATTGAGAAGAAAACTTCTTTTATAGTCACTTATGCCTTCAAAAGCTTCGTTTCTCCCTTTAAATGGTTATATAATCTCATAATTGATTTTAAGTAGCATTTTTTTTTACATTTATGGTTAAAACAGATTATAATTGAATATTTACCTCGAGAATCTTGAAGCGAAATCCATTTATTGAGAAGAAAACTTCTTTTATAGTCACTTATGCCTTCAAAAGCTTTGTTTCTCCCTTTAAATGGTTATATAATCTCATAATTGATTTTCAGTTGAGTTTTTTTTACATTTTTGGTTAAAACAGATTATAATTGAATGTTTACCTCGAGAATCTTGAAGCGAAAGCCATTCATTGAGAAGAAAACTTCTTTTATAGTCACGTATGCCTTCAAAAGCTTTGTTTCTCCCTTTAAATGGTTCTATAATCTCATAATTGATTTTAAGTTGAGTTTTTTTTACATTTTTGGTTAAAACAGATTATAATTGAATGTTTACCTCGAGAATCTTGAAGCGAAAGCCATTCATTGAGAAGAAAACTTCTTTTATAGTCACTTATGCCTTCAAAAGCTTCGTTTCTCCCTTTAAATGGTTATATAATCTCATAATTGATTTTAAGTAGCGTTTTTTTTACATTTTTGGTTAAAACAGATTATAATTGAATGTTTACCTCGAGAATCTTGAAGCGAAAGCCATTTATTGAGAAGAAAACTTCTTTTATAGTCACTTATGCCTTCAAAAGCTTTGTTTCTCCCTTTAAATGGTTATATAATCTCATAATTGATTTTAAGTTGAGTTTTTTTTACATTTTTGGTTAAAACAGATTATAATTGAATGTTTACCTCGAGAATCTTGAAGCGAAAGCCATTCATTGAGAAGAAAACTTCTTTTATAGTCACTTATGCCTTCAAAAGCTTTGTTTCTCCCTTTAAATGGTTATATAATCTCATAATTGATTTTAAGTTGAGTTTTTTTTACATTTTTGGTTAAAACAGATTATAATTGAATGTTTACCTCGAGAATCTTGAAGCGAAAGCCATTCATTCAGAAGAAAACTTCTTTTAGAGTCACTTATGCCTTCAAAAGCTTTGTTTCTCCCTTTAAATGGTTATATAATCTCATAATTGATTTTAAGTTGCGTTTGTTTTTACATTTTTGGTTAAAACAGATTATAATTGAATGTTTACCTCGAGAATCTTGAAGCGAAAGCCATTCATTGAGAAGAAAACTTCTTTTATAGTCACTTATGCCTTCAAAAGCTTTGTTTCTCCCTTTAAATGGTTATATAATCTCATAATTGATTTTAAGTTGCGTTTTTTTTACATTTTTGGTTAAAACAGATTATAATTGAATGTTTACCTCGAGAATCTTGAAGCGAAAGCCATTGAGTAGAAAACTTCTTTTATAGTCACTTATGCCTTCAAAAACTTTGTTTTCTCCCTTTAAATGGTTATATAATCTAATAATTGATTTTAAGTTGCGTTTTTTTAAATTTTTAGTTAAAACAGATTATAATTGAATGTTTGCCTCGAGAAACGTGATGCAAAAACCATTCATTGAGAAGAAAACTTCTTTTATAGTCACTTATGCCTTCAAAAGCTTTGTTTCTCCCTTTAAATGGTTATATAATCTCATAATTGATTTTAAGTTGAGTTTTTTTTACATTTTTGGTTAAAACAGATTATAATTGAATGTTTACCTCGAGAAACATGAAGCAAAAACCATTCATTGAGAAGAAAACTTCTTTTATAGTCACTTATGCCTTCAAAAGCTTTGTTTCTCGCTTTAAATGGTTATATAATCTTATAATTGATTTTAAGTTGATTTTTTTTACATTTTTGGTTAAAGCAGATTATAATTGAATGTTTACCTCGAGAAACGTGATGCAAAAACCATTCATTGAGAAGAAAACTTCTTTTATAGTCACTTATGCCTTCAAAAGCTTTGTTTCTCCCTTTAAATGGTTATATAATGTCATAATTGATTTTAAGTTGCCTTTTTTTTACATTTTTGGTTAAAACAGATTATAATTGAATGTTTACCTCGAGAATCTTGAAGCGAAAGCCATTCATTGAGAAGAAAACTTCTTTTATAGTCACTTATGCCTTCAAAAACTTTGTTTTCTCCCTTTAAATGGTTATATAATCTCATAATTGATTTTAAGTTGCGTTTTTCTAAATTTTTAGTTAAAACAGATTATAATTGAATGTTTACCTCAAGAAACGTGATGGAAAAACCATTCATTTAGAAGAAAACTTCTTTTATAGTCACTTATGCCTTCAAAAGCTTTGTTTCTCCCTTTAAATGGTTATATAATCTCATAATTGATTTTAAGCTGTGTTTTTTTAAATTTTTAGTTAAAACAGATTATAATTGAATGTTTACCTCGAGAAACGTGATGGAAAAACCATTCATTGAGAAGAAAACTTCTTTTATAGTCACTTATGCCTTCAAAAGCTTTGTTTCTCCCTTTAAATGGTTATATAATCTCATAATTGATTTTAAGTTGAGTTTTTTTTACATTTTTGGTTAAAACAGATTATAATTGAATGTTTACCTCGAGAAACATGAAGCAAAAACCATTCATTGAGAAGAAAACTTCTTTTATAGTCACTTATGCCTTCAAAAGCTTTGTTTCTCGCTTTAAATGGTTATATAATCTCATAATTGATTTTAAGTTGAATTTTTTTACATTTTTGGTTAAAGCAGATTATAATTGAATGTTAACCTGGAGAAACGTGATGGAAAAACCATTCATTGAGAAGAAAACTTCTTTTATAGTCACTTATGCCTTCAAAAGCTTCGTTTCTCCCTTTAAATGGTTATATAATCTCATAATTGATTTTAAGTAGCGTTTTTTTTACATTTTTGGTTAAAACAGATTATAATTGAATGTTTACCTCGAGAATCTTGAAGCGAAATCCATTTATTGAGAAGAAAACTTCTTTTATAGTCACTTATGCCTTCAAAAGCTTTGTTTCTCCCTTTAAATGGTTATATAATCTCATAATTGATTTTCAGTTGAGTTTTTTTTACATTTTTGGTTAAAACAGATTATAATTGAATGTTTACCTCGAGAATCTTGAAGCGAAAGCCATTCATTGAGAAGAAAACTTCTTTTATAGTCACGTATGCCTTCAAAAGCTTTGTTTCTCCCTTTAAATGGTTCTATAATCTCATAATTGATTTTAAGTTGAGTTTTTTTTACATTTTTGGTTAAAACAGATTATAATTGAATGTTTACCTCGAGAATCTTGAAGCGAAAGCCATTCATTGAGAAGAAAACTTCTTTTATAGTCACTTATGCCTTCAAAAGCTTCGTTTCTCCCTTTAAATGGTTATATAATCTCATAATTGATTTTAAGTAGCGTTTTTTTTACATTTTTGGTTAAAACAGATTATAATTGAATGTTTACCTCGAGAATCTTGAAGCGAAAGCCATTTATTGAGAAGAAAACTTCTTTTATAGTCACTTATGCCTTCAAAAGCTTTGTTTCTCCCTTTAAATGGTTATATAATCTCATAATTGATTTTAAGTTGAGTTTTTTTTACATTTTTGGTTAAAACAGATTATAATTGAATGTTTACCTCGAGAATCTTGAAGCGAAAGCCATTCATTGAGAAGAAAACTTCTTTTATAGTCACTTATGCCTTCAAAAGCTTTGTTTCTCCCTTTAAATGGTTATATAATCTCATAATTGATTTTAAGTTGAGTTTTTTTTACATTTTTGGTTAAAACAGATTATAATTGAATGTTTACCTCGAGAATCTTGAAGCGAAAGCCATTCATTCAGAAGAAAACTTCTTTTAGAGTCACTTATGCCTTCAAAAGCTTTGTTTCTCCCTTTAAATGGTTATATAATCTCATAATTGATTTTAAGTTGCGTTTGTTTTTACATTTTTGGTTAAAACAGATTATAATTGAATGTTTACCTCGAGAATCTTGAAGCGAAAGCCATTCATTGAGAAGAAAACTTCTTTTATAGTCTCTTATGCCTTCAAAAGCTTTGTTTCTCCCTTTAAATGGTTATATAATCTCATAATTGATTTTAAGTTGCGTTTTTTTTACATTTTTGGTTAAAACAGATTATAATTGAATGTTTACCTCGAGAATCTTGAAGCGAAAGCCATTGAGTAGAAAACTTCTTTTATAGTCACTTATGCCTTCAAAAACTTTGTTTTCTCCCTTTAAATGGTTATATAATCTAATAATTGATTTTAAGTTGCGTTTTTTTAAATTTTTAGTTAAAACAGATTATAATTGAATGTTTGCCTCGAGAAACGTGATGCAAAAACCATTCATTGAGAAGAAAACTTCTTTTATAGTCACTTATGCCTTCAAAAGCTTTGTTTCTCCCTTTAAATGGTTATATAATCTCATAATTGATTTTAAGTTGAGTTTTTTTTACATTTTTGGTTAAAACAGATTATAATTGAATGTTTACCTCGAGAAACATGAAGCAAAAACCATTCATTGAGAAGAAAACTTCTTTTATAGTCACTTATGCCTTCAAAAGCTTTGTTTCTCGCTTTAAATGGTTATATAATCTTATAATTGATTTTAAGTTGATTTTTTTTACATTTTTGGTTAAAGCAGATTATAATTGAATGTTTACCTCGAGAAACGTGATGCAAAAACCATTCATTGAGAAGAAAACTTCTTTTATAGTCACTTATGCCTTCAAAAGCTTTGTTTCTCCCTTTAAATGGTTATATAATGTCATAATTGATTTTAAGTTGCCTTTTTTTTACATTTTTGGTTAAAACAGATTATAATTGAATGTTTACCTCGAGAATCTTGAAGCGAAAGCCATTCATTGAGAAGAAAACTTCTTTTATAGTCACTTATGCCTTCAAAAACTTTGTTTTCTCCCTTTAAATGGTTATATAATCTCATAATTGATTTTAAGTTGCGTTTTTCTAAATTTTTAGTTAAAACAGATTATAATTGAATGTTTACCTCAAGAAACGTGATGGAAAAACCATTCATTTAGAAGAAAACTTCTTTTATAGTCACTTATGCCTTCAAAAGCTTTGTTTCTCCCTTTAAATGGTTATATAATCTCATAATTGATTTTAAGTTGTGTTTTTTTAAATTTTTAGTTAAAACAGATTATAATTGAATGTTTACCTCGAGAAACGTGATGGAAAAACCATTCATTGAGAAGAAAACTTCTTTTATAGTCACTTATGCCTTCAAAAGCTTTGTTTCTCCCTTTAAATGGTTATATAATCTCATAATTGATTTTAAGTTGAGTTTTTTTTACATTTTTGGTTAAAACAGATTATAATTGAATGTTTACCTCGAGAAACATGAAGCAAAAACCATTCATTGAGAAGAAAACTTCTTTTATAGTCACTTATGCCTTCAAAAGCTTTGTTTCTCGCTTTAAATGGTTATATAATCTCATAATTGATTTTAAGTTGAATTTTTTTACATTTTTGGTTAAAGCAGATTATAATTGAATGTTAACCTGGAGAAACGTGATGGAAAAACCATTCATTGAGAAGAAAACTTCTTTTATAGTCACTTATGCCTTCAAAAGCTTCGTTTCTCCCTTTAAATGGTTATATAATCTCATAATTGATTTTAAGTAGCGTTTTTTTTACATTTTTGGTTAAAACAGATTATAATTGAATGTTTACCTCGAGAATCTTGAAGCGAAATCCATTTATTGAGAAGAAAACTTCTTTTATAGTCACTTATGCCTTCAAAAGCTTTGTTTCTCCCTTTAAATGGTTATATAATCTCATAATTGATTTTCAGTTGAGTTTTTTTTACATTTTTGGTTAAAACAGATTATAATTGAATGTTTACCTCGAGAATCTTGAAGCGAAAGCCATTCATTGAGAAGAAAACTTCTTTTATAGTCACGTATGCCTTCAAAAGCTTTGTTTCTCCCTTTAAATGGTTCTATAATCTCATAATTGATTTTAAGTTGAGTTTTTTTTACATTTTTGGTTAAAACAGATTATAATTGAATGTTTACCTCGAGAATCTTGAAGCGAAAGCCATTCATTGAGAAGAAAACTTCTTTTATAGTCACTTATGCCTTCAAAAGCTTCGTTTCTCCCTTTAAATGGTTATATAATCTCATAATTGATTTTAAGTAGCGTTTTTTTTACATTTTTGGTTAAAACAGATTATAATTGAATGTTTACCTCGAGAATCTTGAAGCGAAAGCCATTTATTGAGAAGAAAACTTCTTTTATAGTCACTTATGCCTTCAAAAGCTTTGTTTCTCCCTTTAAATGGTTATATAATCTCATAATTGATTTTAAGTTGAGTTTTTTTTACATTTTTGGTTAAAACAGATTATAATTGAATGTTTACCTCGAGAATCTTGAAGCGAAAGCCATTCATTGAGAAGAAAACTTCTTTTATAGTCACTTATGCCTTCAAAAGCTTTGTTTCTCCCTTTAAATGGTTATATAATCTCATAATTGATTTTAAGTTGAGTTTTTTTTACATTTTTGGTTAAAACAGATTATAATTGAATGTTTACCTCGAGAATCTTGAAGCGAAAGCCATTCATTCAGAAGAAAACTTCTTTTAGAGTCACTTATGCCTTCAAAAGCTTTGTTTCTCCCTTTAAATGGTTATATAATCTCATAATTGATTTTAAGTTGCGTTTGTTTTTACATTTTTGGTTAAAACAGATTATAATTGAATGTTTACCTCGAGAATCTTGAAGCGAAAGCCATTCATTGAGAAGAAAACTTCTTTTATAGTCACTTATGCCTTCAAAAGCTTTGTTTCTCCCTTTAAATGGTTATATAATCTCATAATTGATTTTAAGTTGCGTTTTTTTTACATTTTTGGTTAAAACAGATTATAATTGAATGTTTACCTCGAGAATCTTGAAGCGAAAGCCATTGAGTAGAAAACTTCTTTTATAGTCACTTATGCCTTCAAAAACTTTGTTTTCTCCCTTTAAATGGTTATATAATCTAATAATTGATTTTAAGTTGCGTTTTTTTAAATTTTTAGTTAAAACAGATTATAATTGAATGTTTGCCTCGAGAAACGTGATGCAAAAACCATTCATTGAGAAGAAAACTTCTTTTATAGTCACTTATGCCTTCAAAAGCTTTGTTTCTCCCTTTAAATGGTTATATAATCTCATAATTGATTTTAAGTTGAGTTTTTTTTACATTTTTGGTTAAAACAGATTATAATTGAATGTTTACCTCGAGAAACATGAAGCAAAAACCATTCATTGAGAAGAAAACTTCTTTTATAGTCACTTATGCCTTCAAAAGCTTTGTTTCTCGCTTTAAATGGTTATATAATCTTATAATTGATTTTAAGTTGATTTTTTTTACATTTTTGGTTAAAGCAGATTATAATTGAATGTTTACCTCGAGAAACGTGATGCAAAAACCATTCATTGAGAAGAAAACTTCTTTTATAGTCACTTATGCCTTCAAAAGCTTTGTTTCTCCCTTTAAATGGTTATATAATGTCATAATTGATTTTAAGTTGCCTTTTTTTTACATTTTTGGTTAAAACAGATTATAATTGAATGTTTACCTCGAGAATCTTGAAGCGAAAGCCATTCATTGAGAAGAAAACTTCTTTTATAGTCACTTATGCCTTCAAAAACTTTGTTTTCTCCCTTTAAATGGTTATATAATCTCATAATTGATTTTAAGTTGCGTTTTTCTAAATTTTTAGTTAAAACAGATTATAATTGAATGTTTACCTCAAGAAACGTGATGGAAAAACCATTCATTTAGAAGAAAACTTCTTTTATAGTCACTTATGCCTTCAAAAGCTTTGTTTCTCCCTTTAAATGGTTATATAATCTCATAATTGATTTTAAGTTGTGTTTTTTTAAATTTTTAGTTAAAACAGATTATAATTGAATGTTTACCTCGAGAAACGTGATGGAAAAACCATTCATTGAGAAGAAAACTTCTTTTATAGTCACTTATGCCTTCAAAAGCTTTGTTTCTCCCTTTAAATGGTTATATAATCTCATAATTGATTTTAAGTTGAGTTTTTTTTACATTTTTGGTTAAAACAGATTATAATTGAATGTTTACCTCGAGAAACATGAAGCAAAAACCATTCATTGAGAAGAAAACTTCTTTTATAGTCACTTATGCCTTCAAAAGCTTTGTTTCTCGCTTTAAATGGTTATATAATCTCATAATTGATTTTAAGTTGAATTTTTTTACATTTTTGGTTAAAGCAGATTATAATTGAATGTTAACCTGGAGAAACGTGATGGAAAAACCATTCATTGAGAAGAAAACTTCTTTTATAGTCACTTATGCCTTCAAAAGCTTCGTTTCTCCCTTTAAATGGTTATATAATCTCATAATTGATTTTAAGTAGCGTTTTTTTTACATTTTTGGTTAAAACAGATTATAATTGAATGTTTACCTCGAGAATCTTGAAGCGAAAGCCATTTATTGAGAAGAAAACTTCTTTTATAGTCACTTATGCCTTCAAAAGCTTTGTTTCTCCCTTTAAATGGTTATATAATCTCATAATTGATTTTAAGTTGAGTTTTTTTTACATTTTTGGTTAAAACAGATTATAATTGAATGTTTACCTCGAGAATCTTGAAGCGAAAGCCATTCATTGAGAAGAAAACTTCTTTTATAGTCACTTATGCCTTCAAAAGCTTTGTTTCTCCCTTTAAATGGTTATATAATCTCATAATTGATTTTAAGTTGAGTTTTTTTTACATTTTTGGTTAAAACAGATTATAATTGAATGTTTACCTCGAGAATCTTGAAGCGAAAGCCATTCATTCAGAAGAAAACTTCTTTTAGAGTCACTTATGCCTTCAAAAGCTTTGTTTCTCCCTTTAAATGGTTATATAATCTCATAATTGATTTTAAGTTGCGTTTGTTTTTACATTTTTGGTTAAAACAGATTATAATTGAATGTTTACCTCGAGAATCTTGAAGCGAAAGCCATTCATTGAGAAGAAAACTTCTTTTATAGTCACTTATGCCTTCAAAAGCTTTGTTTCTCCCTTTAAATGGTTATATAATCTCATAATTGATTTTAAGTTGCGTTTTTTTTACATTTTTGGTTAAAACAGATTATAATTGAATGTTTACCTCGAGAATCTTGAAGCGAAAGCCATTGAGTAGAAAACTTCTTTTATAGTCACTTATGCCTTCAAAAACTTTGTTTTCTCCCTTTAAATGGTTATATAATCTAATAATTGATTTTAAGTTGCGTTTTTTTAAATTTTTAGTTAAAACAGATTATAATTGAATGTTTGCCTCGAGAAACGTGATGCAAAAACCATTCATTGAGAAGAAAACTTCTTTTATAGTCACTTATGCCTTCAAAAGCTTTGTTTCTCCCTTTAAATGGTTATATAATCTCATAATTGATTTTAAGTTGCGTTTTTTTTACATTTTTGGTTAAAACAGATTATAATTGAATGTTTACCTCGAGAATCTTGAAGCGAAAGCCATTCATTAAGAAGAAAACTTCTTTTATAGTCACTTATGCCTTCAAAAGCTTTGTTTCTCCTTTTAAATGGTTATATAATCTCATAATTGATTTTAAGTTGCAATTTTTTTTACATTTTGGGTTAAAACAGATTATAATTGAATGTTTACCTCGAGAATCTTGAAGCGAAAGCCATTCATTGAGAAGAAAACTTGTTTTATAGTCACTTATGCCTTCAAAAGCTTTGTTTCTCGCTTTAAATGGTTATATAATCTCATAATTGATTTTAAGTTACGTTTTTTTTACATTTTTGGTTAAAACAGATTATAATTGAATGTTTACCTCGAGAATCTTGAAGCGAAAGCCATTCATTGAGAAGAAAACTTCTTTTATAGTCACTTATGCCTTCAAAAACTTTGTTTTCTCCCTTTAAATGGTTATATAATCTCATTATTGATTTTAAGTTGCGTTTTTTTAAATTTTTAGTTAAAACAGATTATAATTGAATGTTTACCTCGAGAATCTTGAAGCGAAAGCCATTCATTGAGAAGAAAACTTCTTTTATAGTCACTTATGCCTTCAAAAGCTTCGTTTCTCCCTTTAAATGGTTATATAATCTCATAATTGATTTTAAGTAGCGTTTTTTTCACATTTTTGGTTAAAACAGATTATAATTGAATGTTTACCTCGAGAATCTTGAAGCGAAAGCCATTTATTGAGAAGAAAACTTCTTTTATAGTCACTTATGCCTTCAAAAGCTTTGTTTCTCCCTTTAAATGGTTATATAATCTCAGAATTGATTTTAAGTTGAGTTTTTTTTACATTTTTGGTTAAAACAGATTATAATTGAATGTTTACCTCGAGAATCTTGAAGCGAAAGCCATTCATTGAGAAGAAAACTTCTTTTATAGTCACTTCTGCCTTCAAAAACTTTGTTTTCTCCCTTTAAATGGTTATATAATCTCATAATTGATTTTAAGTTTCGTTTTTTTAAATTTTTAGTTAAAACAGATTATAATTGAATGTTTACCTCGAGAATCTTGAAGCGAAAGCCATTCATTGAGAAGAAAACTTCTTTTATAGTCACTTATGCCTTCAAAAGATTCGTTTCTCCCTTTAAATGGTTATATAATCTCATAATTGATTTTAAGTAGCATTTTTTTTTACATTTATGGTTAAAACAGATTATAATTGAATATTTACCTCGAGAATCTTGAAGCGAAATCCATTTATTGAGAAGAAAACTTCTTTTATAGTCACTTATGCCTTCAAAAGCTTTGTTTCTCCCTTTAAATGGTTATATAATCTCATAATTGATTTTCAGTTGAGTTTTTTTTACATTTTTGGTTAAAACAGATTATAATTGAATGTTTACCTCGAGAATCTTGAAGCGAAAGCCATTCATTGAGAAGAAAACTTCTTTTATAGTCACGTATGCCTTCAAAAGCTTTGTTTCTCCCTTTAAATGGTTCTATAATCTCATAATTGATTTTAAGTTGAGTTTTTTTTACATTTTTGGTTAAAACAGATTATAATTGAATGTTTACCTCGAGAATCTTGAAGCGAAAGCCATTCATTGAGAAGAAAACTTCTTTTATAGTCACTTATGCCTTCAAAAGCTTCGTTTCTCCCTTTAAATGGTTATATAATCTCATAATTGATTTTAAGTAGCGTTTTTTTTACATTTTTGGTTAAAACAGATTATAATTGAATGTTTACCTCGAGAATCTTGAAGCGAAAGCCATTTATTGAGAAGAAAACTTCTTTTATAGTCACTTATGCCTTCAAAAGCTTTGTTTCTCCCTTTAAATGGTTATATAATCTCATAATTGATTTTAAGTTGAGTTTTTTTTACATTTTTGGTTAAAACAGATTATAATTGAATGTTTACCTCGAGAATCTTGAAGCGAAAGCCATTCATTGAGAAGAAAACTTCTTTTATAGTCACTTATGCCTTCAAAAGCTTTGTTTCTCCCTTTAAATGGTTATATAATCTCATAATTGATTTTAAGTTGAGTTTTTTTTACATTTTTGGTTAAAACAGATTATAATTGAATGTTTACCTCGAGAATCTTGAAGCGAAAGCCATTCATTCAGAAGAAAACTTCTTTTAGAGTCACTTATGCCTTCAAAAGCTTTGTTTCTCCCTTTAAATGGTTATATAATCTCATAATTGATTTTAAGTTGCGTTTGTTTTTACATTTTTGGTTAAAACAGATTATAATTGAATGTTTACCTCGAGAATCTTGAAGCGAAAGCCATTCATTGAGAAGAAAACTTCTTTTATAGTCACTTATGCCTTCAAAAGCTTTGTTTCTCCCTTTAAATGGTTATATAATCTCATAATTGATTTTAAGTTGCGTTTTTTTTACATTTTTGGTTAAAACAGATTATAATTGAATGTTTACCTCGAGAATCTTGAAGCGAAAGCCATTGAGTAGAAAACTTCTTTTATAGTCACTTATGCCTTCAAAAACTTTGTTTTCTCCCTTTAAATGGTTATATAATCTAATAATTGATTTTAAGTTGCGTTTTTTTAAATTTTTAGTTAAAACAGATTATAATTGAATGTTTGCCTCGAGAAACGTGATGCAAAAACCATTCATTGAGAAGAAAACTTCTTTTATAGTCACTTATGCCTTCAAAAGCTTTGTTTCTCCCTTTAAATGGTTATATAATCTCATAATTGATTTTAAGTTGAGTTTTTTTTACATTTTTGGTTAAAACAGATTATAATTGAATGTTTACCTCGAGAAACATGAAGCAAAAACCATTCATTGAGAAGAAAACTTCTTTTATAGTCACTTATGCCTTCAAAAGCTTTGTTTCTCGCTTTAAATGGTTATATAATCTTATAATTGATTTTAAGTTGATTTTTTTTACATTTTTGGTTAAAGCAGATTATAATTGAATGTTTACCTCGAGAAACGTGATGCAAAAACCATTCATTGAGAAGAAAACTTCTTTTATAGTCACTTATGCCTTCAAAAGCTTTGTTTCTCCCTTTAAATGGTTATATAATGTCATAATTGATTTTAAGTTGCCTTTTTTTTACATTTTTGGTTAAAACAGATTATAATTGAATGTTTACCTCGAGAATCTTGAAGCGAAAGCCATTCATTGAGAAGAAAACTTCTTTTATAGTCACTTATGCCTTCAAAAACTTTGTTTTCTCCCTTTAAATGGTTATATAATCTCATAATTGATTTTAAGTTGCGTTTTTCTAAATTTTTAGTTAAAACAGATTATAATTGAATGTTTACCTCAAGAAACGTGATGGAAAAACCATTCATTTAGAAGAAAACTTCTTTTATAGTCACTTATGCCTTCAAAAGCTTTGTTTCTCCCTTTAAATGGTTATATAATCTCATAATTGATTTTAAGTTGTGTTTTTTTAAATTTTTAGTTAAAACAGATTATAATTGAATGTTTACCTCGAGAAACGTGATGGAAAAACCATTCATTGAGAAGAAAACTTCTTTTATAGTCACTTATGCCTTCAAAAGCTTTGTTTCTCCCTTTAAATGGTTATATAATCTCATAATTGATTTTAAGTTGAGTTTTTTTTACATTTTTGGTTAAAACAGATTATAATTGAATGTTTACCTCGAGAAACATGAAGCAAAAACCATTCATTGAGAAGAAAACTTCTTTTATAGTCACTTATGCCTTCAAAAGCTTTGTTTCTCGCTTTAAATGGTTATATAATCTCATAATTGATTTTAAGTTGAATTTTTTTACATTTTTGGTTAAAGCAGATTATAATTGAATGTTAACCTGGAGAAACGTGATGGAAAAACCATTCATTGAGAAGAAAACTTCTTTTATAGTCACTTATGCCTTCAAAAGCTTCGTTTCTCCCTTTAAATGGTTATATAATCTCATAATTGATTTTAAGTAGCGTTTTTTTTACATTTTTGGTTAAAACAGATTATAATTGAATGTTTACCTCGAGAATCTTGAAGCGAAAGCCATTTATTGAGAAGAAAACTTCTTTTATAGTCACTTATGCCTTCAAAAGCTTTGTTTCTCCCTTTAAATGGTTATATAATCTCATAATTGATTTTAAGTTGAGTTTTTTTTACATTTTTGGTTAAAACAGATTATAATTGAATGTTTACCTCGAGAATCTTGAAGCGAAAGCCATTCATTGAGAAGAAAACTTCTTTTATAGTCACTTATGCCTTCAAAAGCTTTGTTTCTCCCTTTAAATGGTTATATAATCTCATAATTGATTTTAAGTTGAGTTTTTTTTACATTTTTGGTTAAAACAGATTATAATTGAATGTTTACCTCGAGAATCTTGAAGCGAAAGCCATTCATTCAGAAGAAAACTTCTTTTAGAGTCACTTATGCCTTCAAAAGCTTTGTTTCTCCCTTTAAATGGTTATATAATCTCATAATTGATTTTAAGTTGCGTTTGTTTTTACATTTTTGGTTAAAACAGATTATAATTGAATGTTTACCTCGAGAATCTTGAAGCGAAAGCCATTCATTGAGAAGAAAACTTCTTTTATAGTCACTTATGCCTTCAAAAGCTTTGTTTCTCCCTTTAAATGGTTATATAATCTCATAATTGATTTTAAGTTGCGTTTTTTTTACATTTTTGGTTAAAACAGATTATAATTGAATGTTTACCTCGAGAATCTTGAAGCGAAAGCCATTGAGTAGAAAACTTCTTTTATAGTCACTTATGCCTTCAAAAACTTTGTTTTCTCCCTTTAAATGGTTATATAATCTAATAATTGATTTTAAGTTGCGTTTTTTTAAATTTTTAGTTAAAACAGATTATAATTGAATGTTTGCCTCGAGAAACGTGATGCAAAAACCATTCATTGAGAAGAAAACTTCTTTTATAGTCACTTATGCCTTCAAAAGCTTTGTTTCTCCCTTTAAATGGTTATATAATCTCATAATTGATTTTAAGTTGAGTTTTTTTTACATTTTTGGTTAAAACAGATTATAATTGAATGTTTACCTCGAGAAACATGAAGCAAAAACCATTCATTGAGAAGAAAACTTCTTTTATAGTCACTTATGCCTTCAAAAGCTTTGTTTCTCGCTTTAAATGGTTATATAATCTTATAATTGATTTTAAGTTGATTTTTTTTACATTTTTGGTTAAAGCAGATTATAATTGAATGTTTACCTCGAGAAACGTGATGCAAAAACCATTCATTGAGAAGAAAACTTCTTTTATAGTCACTTATGCCTTCAAAAGCTTTGTTTCTCCCTTTAAATGGTTATATAATGTCATAATTGATTTTAAGTTGCCTTTTTTTTACATTTTTGGTTAAAACAGATTATAATTGAATGTTTACCTCGAGAATCTTGAAGCGAAAGCCATTCATTGAGAAGAAAACTTCTTTTATAGTCACTTATGCCTTCAAAAACTTTGTTTTCTCCCTTTAAATGGTTATATAATCTCATAATTGATTTTAAGTTGCGTTTTTTTAAATTTTTAGTTAAAACAGATTATAATTGAATGTTTACCTCGAGAAACGTGATGGAAAAACCATTCATTGAGAAGAAAACTTCTTTTATAGTCACTTATGCCTTCAAAAGCTTTGTTTCTCCCTTTAAATGGTTATATAATCTCATAATTGATTTTAAGTTGAGTTTTTTTTACATTTTTGGTTAAAACTTGATTATAATTGATTGTTTACCTCGAGAATCTTGAAGCGAAAGCCATTCATTGGGAAGAAAACTTCTTTTATAGTCACTTATGCCTTCAAAAGCTTTGTTTATCCCTTTGAATGGTTATATAATCTCATAATTGATTTTAAGTTGAGTTTTTTTTACATTTTTGGTTAAAACAGATTATAATTGAATGTTTACCTCGAGAAACATGAAGCAAAAACCATTCATTGAGAAGAAAACTTCTTTTATAGTCACTTATGCCTTCAAAAGCTTTGTTTCTCGCTTTAAATGGTTATATAATCTCATAATTGATTTTAAGTTGAATTTTTTTACATTTTTGGTTAAAGCAGATTATAATTGACTGTTTACCTCGAGAATCTTGAAGCGAAAGCCATTCATTCAGAAGAAAACTTCTTTTAGAGTCACTTATGCCTTCAAAAGCTTTGTTTCTCCCTTTAAATGGTTATATAATCTCATAATTGATTTTATGTTGCATTTTTTTTTACATTTTTGGTTAAAACAGATTATAATTGAATGTTTACCTCGAGAATCTTGAAGCGAAAGCCATTCATTGGGAAGAAAACTTCTTTTATAGTCACTTATGCCTTCAAAAGCTTTGTTTATCCCTTTGAATGGTTATATAATCTCATAATTGATTTTAAGTTGAGTTTTTTTTACATTTTTGGTTAAAACAGATTATAATTGAATGTTTACCTCGAGAAACATGAAGCAAAAACCATTCATTGAGAAGAAAACTTCTTTTATAGTCACTTATGCCTTCAAAAGCTTTGTTTCTCGCTTTAAATGGTTATATAATCTCATAATTGATTTTAAGTTGAATTTTTTTACATTTTTGGTTAAAGCAGATTATAATTGACTGTTTACCTCGAGAATCTTGAAGCGAAAGCCATTCATTCAGAAGAAAACTTCTTTTATAGTCACTTATGCCTTCAAAAGCTTTGTTTCTCCCTTTAAATGGTTATATAATCTCATAATTGATTTTAAGTTGCGTTTTTTTAAATTTTTAGTTAAAACAGATTATAATTGAATGTTTACCTCGAGAAACGTGATGGAAAAACCATTCATTGAGAAGAAAACTTCTTTTATATACACTTATGCCTTCAAAAGCTTTGTTTCTCCCTTTAAATGGTTATATAATCTCATAATTGATTTTAAGTTGAGTTTTTTTTACATTTTTGGTTAAAACAGATTATAATTGAATGTTTACCTCGAGAAACATGAAGCAAAAACCATTCATTGAGAAGAAAACTTCTTTTATAGTCACTTATGCCTTCAAAAGCTTTGTTTCTCGCTTTAAATGGTTATATAATCTCATAATTGATTTTAAGTTGAATTTTTTTACATTTTTGGTTAAAGCAGATTATAATTGAATGTTAACCTGGAGAAACGTGATGGAAAAACCATTCATTGAGAAGAAAACTTCTTTTATAGTCACTTATGCCTTCAAAAGCTTTGTTTCTCCCTTTAAATGGTTATATAATCTCATAATTGATTTTAAGTTGAGTTTTTTTTACATTTTTGGTTAAAACTTGATTATAATTGATTGTTTACCTCGAGAATCTTGAAGCGAAAGCCATTCATTGGGAAGAAAACTTCTTTTATAGTCACTTATGCCTTCAAAAGCTTTGTTTATCCCTTTGAATGGTTATATAATCTCATAATTGATTTTAAGTTGAGTTTTTTTTACATTTTTGGTTAAAACAGATTATAATTGAATGTTTACCTCGAGAATCTTGAAGCAAAAACCATTCATTGAGAAGAAAACTTCTTTTATAGTCACTTATGCCTTCAAAAGCTTTGTTTCTCGCTTTAAATGGTTATATAATCTCATAATTGATTTTAAGTTGAATTTTTTTACATTTTTGGTTAAAGCAGATTATAATTGAATGTTAACCTGGAGAAACGTGATGGAAAAACCATTCATTGAGAAGAAAACTTCTTTTATAGTCACTTATGCCTTCAAAAGCTTTGTTTCTCCCTTTAAATGGTTATATAATCTCATAATTGATTTTAAGTTGAGTTTTTTTTACATTTTTGGTTAAAACTTGATTATAATTGATTGTTTACCTCGAGAATCTTGAAGCGAAAGCCATTCATTGGGAAGAAAACTTCTTTTATAGTCACTTATGCCTTCAAAAGCTTTGTTTATCCCTTTGAATGGTTATATAATCTCATAATTGATTTTAAGTTGAGTTTTTTTTACATTTTTGGTTAAAACAGATTATAATTGAATGTTTACCTCGAGAAACATGAAGCAAAAACCATTCATTGAGAAGAAAACTTCTTTTATAGTCACTTATGCCTTCAAAAGCTTTGTTTCTCGCTTTAAATGGTTATATAATCTCATAATTGATTTTAAGTTGAATTTTTTTACATTTTTGGTTAAAGCAGATTATAATTGACTGTTTACCTCGAGAATCTTGAAGCGAAAGCCATTCATTCAGAAGAAAACTTCTTTTATAGTCACTTATGCCTTCAAAAGCTTTGTTTCTCCCTTTAAATGGTTATATAATCTCATAATTGATTTTAAGTTGCGTTTTTTTAAATTTTTAGTTAAAACAGATTATAATTGAATGTTTACCTCGAGAAACGTGATGGAAAAACCATTCATTGAGAAGAAAACTTCTTTTATATACACTTATGCCTTCAAAAGCTTTGTTTCTCCCTTTAAATGGTTATATAATCTCATAATTGATTTTAAGTTGAGTTTTTTTTACATTTTTGGTTAAAACAGATTATAATTGAATGTTTACCTCGAGAATCTTGAAGCGAAAGCCATTCATTCAGAAGAAAACTTCTTTTATAGTCACTTATGCCTTCAAAAGCTTTGTTTCTCCCTTTAAATGGTTATATAATCTCATAATTGATTTTAAGTTGCGTTTTTTTTACATTTTTGGTTAAAACAGATTATAATTGAATGTTTACCTCGAGAATCTTGAAGCGAAAGCCATTCATTCAGAAGAAAACTTCTTTTAGAGTCACTTATGCCTTCAAAAGCTTTGTTTCTCCCTTTAAATGGTTATATAATCTCATAATTGATTTTAAGTTGCGTTTTTTTTTACATTTTTGGTTAAAACAGATTATAATTGAATATTTACCTCGAGAATCTTGAAGCGAAAGCCATTCATTGAGAAGAAAACTTCTTTTATAGTCACTTATGCCTTCAAAAGCTTTGTTTCTCCCTTTAAATGGTTATATAATCTCATAATTGATTTTAAGTTGCGTTTTTTTTACATTTTTGGTTAAAACAGATTATAATTGAATGTTTACCTCGAGAATTTTGAAGCGAAAGCCATTGAGTAGAAAACTTCTTTTATAGTCACTTATGCCTTCAAAAACTTTGTTTTCTCCCTTTAAATGGTTATATAATCTAATAATTGATTTTAAGTTGCGTTTTTTTAAATTTTTAGTTAAAACAGATTATAATTGAATGTTTGCCTCGAGAAACGTGATGGAAAAACCATTCATTGAGAAGAAAACTTCTTTTATAGTCACTTATGCCTTCAAAAGCTTTGTTTCTCCCTTTAAATGGTTATATAATCTCATAATTGATTTTAAGTTGAGTTTTTTTTACATTTTTGGTTAAAACAGATTATAATTGAATGTTTACCTCGAGAAACATGAAGCAAAAACCATTCATTGAGAAGAAAACTTCTTTTATAGTCACTTATGCCTTCAAAAGCTTTGTTTCTCGCTTTAAATGGTTATATAATCTTATAATTGATTTTAAGTTGATTTTTTTTACATTTTTTGTTAAAGCAGATTATAATTGAATGTTTACCTCGAGAAACGTGATGCAAAAACCATTCATTGAGAAGAAAACTTCTTTTATAGTCACTTATGCCTTCAAAAGCTTTGTTTCTCCCTTTAAATGGTTATATAATGTCATAATTGATTTTAAGTTGCCTTTTTTTTACATTTTTGGTTAAAACAGATTATAATTGAATGTTTACCTCGAGAATCTTGAAGCGAAAGCCATTCATTGAGAAGAAAACTTCTTTTATAGTCACTTATGCCTTCAAAAACTTTGTTTTCTCCCTTTAAATGGTTATATAATCTCATAATTGATTTTAAGTTGCGTTTTTTTAAATTTTTAGTTAAAACAGATTATAATTGAATGTTTACCTCGAGAAACGTGATGGAAAAACCATTCATTGAGAAGAAAACTTCTTTTATAGTCACTTATGCCTTCAAAAGCTTTGTTTCTCCCTTTAAATGGTTATATAATCTCATAATTGATTTTAAGTTGCGTTTTTTTAAATTTTTAGTTAAAACAGATTATAATTGAATGTTTACCTCGAGAAACGTGATGGAAAAACCATTCATTGAGAAGAAAACTTCTTTTATAGTCACTTATGCCTTCAAAAGCTTTGTTTCTCCCTTTAAATGGTTATATAATCTCATAATTGATTTTAAGTTGAGTTTTTTTTACATTTTTGGTTAAAACAGATTATAATTGAATGTTTACCTCGAGAAACATGAAGCAAAAACCATTCATTGAGAAGAAAACTTCTTTTATAGTCACTTATGCCTTCAAAAGCTTTGTTTCTCGCTTTAAATGGTTATATAATCTCATAATTGATTTTAAGTTGAATTTTTTTACATTTTTGGTTAAAGCATATTATAATTGAATGTTTACCTTGAGAAACGTGATGGAAAAACCATTCATTGAGAAGAAAACTTCTTTTATAGTCACTTATGCCTTCAAAAGCTTTGTTTCTCCCTTTAAATGGTTATATAATCTCATAATTGATTTTAAGTTGAGTTTTTTTTACATTTTTGGTTAAAACTTGATTATAATTGATTGTTTACCTCGAGAATCTTGAAGCGAAAGCCATTCATTGGGAAGAAAACTTCTTTTATAGTCACTTATGCCTTCAAAAGCTTTGTTTATCCCTTTGAATGGTTATATAATCTCATAATTGATTTTAAGTTGAGTTTTTTTTACATTTTTGGTTAAAACAGATTATAATTGAATGTTTACCTCGAGAAACATGAAGCAAAAACCATTCATTGAGAAGAAAACTTCTTTTATAGTCACTTATGCCTTCAAAAGCTTTGTTTCTCGCTTTAAATGGTTATATAATCTCATAATTGATTTTAAGTTGAATTTTTTTACATTTTTGGTTAAAGCAGATTATAATTGAATGTTTACCTCGAGAAACGTGATGCAAAAACCATTCATTGAGAAGAAAACTTCTTTTATAGTCACTTATGCCTTCAAAAGCTTTGTTTTCTCCCTTTAAATGGTTATATAATCTCATAATTGATTTTAAGTTGAGTTTTTTTTGCATTTTTGGTTAAAACAGATTATAATTGAATGTTTACCTCGAGAAACGTGATGCAAAATCCAGTCATTGAGAAGAAAACTTCTTTTATAGTCACTTATGCCTTCAAAAGCTTTGTTTCTCCCTTTAAAGGGTTATATAATCTCATAATTGATTTTAAGTTGAGTTTTTTTTACATTTTCGGTTAAAACAGATTATAATTGAATGTTTACCTCGAGAATCTTGAGGCGAAAGCCATTCATTGAGAAGAAAACTTCTTTTATAGTCACTTATGCATTCAAAAGCTTTGTTTCTCCCTTTAAATGGTTATATAATCTCATAATTGATTTTAAGTTGCGTTTTTTTTACATTTTTGGTTAAAACAGATTATAATTGAATGTTGACCTCGAGAATCTTGAAGCGAAAGCCATTCATTGAGAAGAAAACTTCTTTTATTGCCACTTATGCCTTCAAAAGCTTTGTCTCTCTCTTTAAATGGTTATATAATCTCATAATTGATTTTAAGTTGAGTTTTTTTTACATCTTTGGTTAAAACTTGATTATAATTGAATGTTTACCTCGAGAATCTTGAAGCGAAAGCCATTCATTGGGAAGAAAACTTCTTTTATAGTCACTTATGCCTTCAAAAGCTTTGTTTATCCCTTTAAATGGTTATATAATCTCATAATTGATTTTAAGTTGCATTTTTTTTACATTTTTGGTTAAAACAGATTATAATTGAATGTTTACCTCGAGAAACGTGATGCAAAAACCATTCATTGAGAAGAAAACTTCTTTTATAGTCACTTATGCCTTCAAAAGCTTTGTTTCTCCCTTTAAATGGTTATATAATCTCATAATTGATTTTAAGATGAATTGTTTTACATTTTTGGTTAAAACAGATTATAATTGAATGTTTACCTCGAGAATCTTGAAGCAAAAGCCATTCATTGAGAAGAAAACTTCTTTTATAGTCACTTATGCCTTCAAAAGCTTCGTTTCTCCCTTTAAATGGTTATATAATCTCATAATTGATTTTAAGTAGCATTTTTTTTACATTTTTGGTTAAAACAGATTATAATTGAATGTTTACCTCGAGAATCTTGAAGTGAAAGCCATTCATTGAGAAGAAAACTTCTTTTATAGTCACTTATGCCTTCAAAAGCTTCGTTTCTCCCTTTAAATGGTTATATAATCTCATAATTGATTTTAAGTAGCGTTTTTTTTACATTTTTTGTTAAAACAGATTATAATTGAATGTTTACCTCGAGAATCTTGAAGCGAAAGCAATTCATTGAGAAGAAAACTTCTTTTACAGTCACTTATGCCTTCAAAAGGTTTGTTTCTCCCTTTAAATGGTTATATAATCTCATAATTGATTTTAAGTTGCTTTTTTTTTTACATTTTTGGTTAAAACAGATTATAATTGAATGTTTACCTCGAGAATCTTGAAGCGAAAGCCATTCATTGAGAAGAAAACTTCTTTTATAGTCACTTATGCCTTCAAAAGCTTTGTTTCTCCCTTTAAATGGTTATATAATCTCATAATTGATTTTAAGTTGCGTTTTTTTTTACATTTTTGGTTAAAACAGATTATAATTGAATGTTTACCTCGAGAATCTTGAAGCGAAAGCCATTCATTGAGAAGAAAACTTCTTTTATAGTCACTTATGCCTTCAAAAGCTTCGTTTCTCCCTTTAAATGGTTATATAATCTCATAATTGATTTTAAGTAGCGTTTTTTTTACATTTTTTGTTAAAACAGATTATAATTGAATGTTTACCTCGAGAATCTTGAAGCGAAAGCAATTCATTGAGAAGAAAACTTCTTTTATAGTCACTTATGCCTTCAAAAGGTTTGTTTCTCCCTTTAAATGGTTATATAATCTCATAATTGATTTTAAGTTGCTTTTTTTTTTACATTTTTGGTTAAAACAGATTATAATTGAATGTTTACCTCGAGAATCTTGAAGCGAAAGCCATTCATTGAGAAGAAAACTTCTTTTATAGTCACTTATGCCTTCAAAAGCTTTGTTTCTCCCTTTAAATGGTTATATAATCTCATAATTGATTTTAAGTTGCGTTTTTTTTTACATTTTTGGTTAAAACAGATTATAATTGAATGTTTACCTCGAGAATCTTGAAGCGAAAGCCATTCATTGAGAAGAAAACTTCTTTTATAGTCACTTATGCCTTCAAAAGCTTTGTTTCTCCCTTTAAATGGTTATATAATCTCATAATTGATTTTAAGTTGCGTTTTTTTTACATTTTTGGTTAAAACAGATTATAATTGAATGTTTACCTCGAGAATCTTGAAGCGAAAGCCATTCATTGAGAAGAAAACTTCTTTTATAGTCACTTATGCCTCCAAAAACTTTGTTTTCTCCCTTTAAATGGTTATATAATCTCATAATTGATTTTAAGTTGCGTTTTTTTAAATTTTTAGTTAAAACAGATTATAATTGAATGTTTACCTCGAGAAACGTGATGCAAAAACCATTCATTGAGAAGAAAACTTCTTTTATAGTCACTTATGCCTTCAAAAGCTTCGTTTCTCCCTTTAAATGGTTATATAATCTCATAATTGATTTTAAGTTGAGTTTTTTTTACATTTTTGGTTAAAACAGATTATAATTGAATGTTTACCTCGAGAAACATGAAGCAAAAACCATTCATTGAGAAGAAAACTTCTTTTATAGTCACTTATGCCTTCAAAAGCTTTGTTTCTCGCTTTAAATGGTTATATAATCTCATAATTGATTTTAAGTTGAATTTTTTTACATTTTTGGTTAAAGCATATTGTAATTGAATGTTTACCTCGCGAAACGTGATGCAAAAACCATTCATTGAGAAGAAAACTTCTTTTATAGTCACTTATGCCTTCAAAAGCTTTGTTTCTCCCTTTAAATGGTTATATAATCTCATAATTGATTTTAAGTTGAGTTTTTTTTGCATTTTTGGTTAAAACAGATTATAATTGAATGTTTACCTCGAGAAACGTAATGCAAAATCCATTCATTGAGAAGAAAACTTCTTTTATAGTCACTTATGCCTTCAAAAGCTTTGTTTCTCGCTTTAAATGGTTATATAATCTCATAATTGATTTTAAGTTGAATTTTTTTACATTTTTGGTTAAAGCAGATTATAATTGAATGTTTACCTTGAGAAACGTGATGGAAAAACCATTCATTGAGAAGAAAACTTCTTTTATAGTCACTTATGCCTTCAAAAGCTTTGTTTCTCCCTTTAAATGGTTATATAATCTCATAATTGATTTTAAGTTGAGTTTTTTTTACATTTTTGGTTAAAACTTGATTATAATTGATTGTTTACCTCGAGAATCTTGAAGCGAAAGCCATTCATTGGGAAGAAAACTTCTTTTATAGTCACTTATGCCTTCAAAAGCTTTGTTTATCCCTTTGAATGGTTATATAATCTCATAATTGATTTTAAGTTGAGTTTTTTTTACATTTTTGGTTAAAACAGATTATAATTGAATGTTTACCTCGAGAAACATGAAGCAAAAACCATTCATTGAGAAGAAAACTTCTTTTATAGTCACTTATGCCTTCAAAAGCTTTGTTTCTCGCTTTAAATGGTTATATAATCTCATAATTGATTTTAAGTTGAATTTTTTTACATTTTTGGTTAAAGCAGATTATAATTGAATGTTTACCTCGAGAAACGTGATGCAAAAACCATTCATTGAGAAGAAAACTTCTTTTATAGTCACTTATGCCTTCAAAAGCTTTGTTTTCTCCCTTTAAATGGTTATATAATCTCATAATTGATTTTAAGTTGAGTTTTTTTTGCATTTTTGGTTAAAACAGATTATAATTGAATGTTTACCTCGAGAAACGTGATGCAAAATCCAGTCATTGAGAAGAAAACTTCTTTTATAGTCACTTATGCCTTCAAAAGCTTTGTTTCTCCCTTTAAATGGTTATATAATCTCATAATTTATTTTAAGTTGAGTTTTTTTTACATTTTTGGTTAAAACAGATTATAATTGAATGTTTACCTCGAGAATCTTGAAGCGAAAGCCATTCATTGAGAAGAAAACTTCTTTTATAGTCACTTATGCCTTCAAAAGCTTTGTTTCTCCCTTTAAATGGTTATATAATCTCATAATTGATTTTAAGTTGCGTTTTTTTTACATTTTTGGTTAAAACAGATTATAATTGAATGTTGACCTCGAGAATCTTGAAGCGAAAGCCATTCATTGAGAAGAAAACTTCTTTTATTGCCACTTATGCCTTCAAAAGCTTTGTCTCTCTCTTTAAATGGTTATATAATCTCATAATTGATTTTAAGTTGAGTTTTTTTTACATCTTTGGTTAAAACTTGATTATATTTGAATGTTTACCTCGAGAATCTTGAAGCGAAAGCCATTCATTGGGAAGAAAACTTCTTTTATAGTCACTTATGCCTTCAAAAGCTTTGTTTATCCCTTTAAATGGTTATATAATCTCATAATTGATTTTAAGTTGCATTTTTTTTACATTTTTGGTTAAAACAGATTATAATTGAATGTTTACCTCGAGAAACGTGATGCAAAAACCATTCATTGAGAAGAAAACTTCTTTTATAGTCACTTATGCCTTCAAAAGCTTTGTTTCTCCCTTTAAATAATTATATAATCTCATAATTGATTTTAAGATGAATTGTTTTACATTTTTGGTTAAAACAGATTATAATTGAATGTTTACCTCGAGAATCTTGAAGCAAAAGCCATTCATTGAGAAGAAAACTTCTTTTATAGTCACTTATGCCTTCAAAAGCTTCGTTTCTCCCTTTAAATGGTTATATAATCTCATAATTGATTTTAAGTAGCGTTTTTTTTACATTTTTTGTTAAAACAGATTATAATTGAATGTTTACCTCGAGAATCTTGAAGCGAAAGCAATTCATTGAGAAGAAAACTTCTTTTATAGTCACTTATGCCTTCAAAAGCTTCGTTTCTCCCTTTAAATGGTTATATAATCTCATAATTGATTTTAAGTAGCGTTTTTTTTACATTTTTTGTTAAAACAGATTATAATTGAATGTTTACCTCGAGAATCTTGAAGCGAAAGCAATTCATTGAGAAGAAAACTTCTTTTATAGTCACTTATGCCTTCAAAAGGTTTGTTTCTCCCTTTAAATGGTTATATAATCTCATAATTGATTTTAAGTTGCTTTTTTTTTTACATTTTTGGTTAAAACAGATTATAATTGAATGTTTACCTCGATAATCTTGAAGCGAAAGCCATTCATTGAGAAGAAAACTTCTTTTATAGTCACTTATGCCTTCAAAAGCTTTGTTTCTCCCTTTAAATGGTTATATAATCTCATAATTGATTTTAAGTTGCGTTTTTTTTTACATTTTTGGTTAAAACAGATTATAATTGAATGTTTACCTCGAGAATCTTGAAGCGAAAGCCATTCATTGAGAAGAAAACTTCTTTTATAGTCACTTATGCCTTCAAAAGCTTCGTTTCTCCCTTTAAATGGTTATATAATCTCATAATTGATTTTAAGTAGCGTTTTTTTTACATTTTTTGTTAAAACAGATTATAATTGAATGTTTACCTCGAGAATCTTGAAGCGAAAGCCATTCATTGAGAAGAAAACTTCTTTTATAGTCACTTATGCCTTCAAAAGCTTTGTTTCTCGCTTTAAATGGTTATATAATCTCATAATTGATTTTAAGTTGAATTTTTTTACATTTTTGGTTAAAGCAAATTGTAATTGAATGTTTACCTCGAGAAACGTGATGCAAAAACCATTCATTGAGAAGAAAACTTCTTTTATAGTCACTTATGCCTTCAAAAGCTTTGTTTCTCCCTTTAAATGGTTATATAATCTCATAATTGATTTTAAGTTGAGTTTTTTTTGCATTTTTGGTTAAAACAGATTATAATTGAATGTTTACCTCGAGAAACGTAATGCAAAATCCATTCATTGAGAAGAAAACTTCTTTTATAGTCACTTATGCCTTCAAAAGCTTTGCTTCTCCCTTTAAATGGTTATATAATCTCATAATTGATTTTAAGTTGAGTTTTTTTTACATTTTTGGTTAAAACATATTAGAATTGAATGTTTACCTCGAGAATCTTGAAGCGAAAGCCATTCATTCAGAAGAAAACTTCTTTTATAGTCACTTATGCCTTCAAAAGCTTTGTTTCTCCCTTTAAATGGTTATATAATCTGATAATTGATTTTAAGTTGCGTTTTTTTTACATTTTTGGTTAAAACAGATTATAATTGAATGTTGACCTCGAGAATCTTGAAGCGAAAGCCATTCATTGAGAAGAAAACTTCTTTTATTGCCACTTATGCCTTCAAAAGCTTTGTCTCTCTCTTTAAATGGTTATATAATCTCAAAATTGATTTTAAGTTGAGTTTTTTTTACATCTTTGGTTAAAACTTGATTATAATTGAATGTTTACCTCGAGAATCTTGAAGCGAAAGCCATTCATTGGGAAGAAAACTTCTTTTATAGTCACTTATGCCTTCAAAAGCTTTGTTTCTCCCTTTAAATGGTTATATAATCTCATAATTGATTTTAAGTTGCGTTTTTTTTACATTTTTGGTTAAAACAGATTATAATTGAATGTTGACCTCGAGAATCTTGAAGCGAAAGCCATTCATTGAGAAGAAAACTTCTTTTATTGCCACTTATGCCTTCAAAAGCTTTGTCTCTCTCTTTAAATGGTTATATAATCTCATAATTGATTTTAAGTTGAGTTTTTTTTACATCTTTGGTTAAAACTTGATTATAATTGAATGTTTACCTCGAGAATCTTGAAGCGAAAGCCATTCATTGGGAAGAAAACTTCTTTTATAGTCACTTATGCCTTCAAAAGCTTTGTTTATCCCTTTAAATGGGTATATACTCTCATAATTGATTTTAAGTTGCATTTTTTTTACATTTTTGGTTAAAACAGATTATAATTGAATGTTTACCTCGAGAAACGTGATGCAAAAACCATTCATTGAGAAGAAAACTTCTTTTATAGTCACTTATGCCTTCAAAAGCTTTGTTTCTCCCTTTAAATGGTTATATAATCTCATAATTGATTTTAAGATGAATTGTTTTACATTTTTGGTTAAAACAGATTATAATTGAATGTTTACCTCGAGAATCTTGAAGCAAAAGCCATTCATTGAGAAGAAAACTTCTTTTATAGTCACTTATGCCTTCAAAAGCTTCGTTTCTCCCTTTAAATGGTTATATAATCTCATAATTGATTTTAAGTAGCGTTTTTTTTACATTTTTGGTTAAAACAGATTATAATTGAATGTTTACCTCGAGAATCTTGAAGCGAAAGCCATTCATTGAGAAGAAAACTTCTTTTATAGTCACTTATGCCTTCAAAAGCTTCGTTTCTCCCTTTAAATGGTTATATAATCTCATAATTGATTTTAAGTAGCGTTTTTTTTACATTTTTTGATAAAACAGATTATAATTGAATGTTTACCTCGAGAATCTTGAAGCGAAAGCAATTCATTGAGAAGAAAACTTCTTTTATAGTCACTTATGCCTTCAAAAGGTTTGTTTCTCCCTTTAAATGGTTATATAATCTCATAATTGATTTTAAGTTGCTTTTTTTTTTACATTTTTGGTTAAAACAGATTATAATTGAATGTTTACCTCGAGAATCTTGAAGCGAAAGCCATTCATTGAGAAGAAAACTTCTTTTATAGTCACTTATGCCTTCAAAAGCTTTGTTTCTCCCTTTAAATGGTTATATAATCTCATAATTGATTTTAAGTTGCGTTTTTTTTTACATTTTTGGTTAAAACAGATTATAATTGAATGTTTACCTCGAGAATCTTGAAGCGAAAGCCATTCATTGAGAAGAAAACTTCTTTTATAGTCACTTATGCCTTCAAAAGCTTCGTTTCTCCCTTTAAATGGTTATATAATCTCATAATTGATTTTAAGTAGCGTTTTTTTTACATTTTTTGTTAAAACAGATTATAATTGAATGTTTACCTCGAGAATCTTGAAGCGAAAGCAATTCATTGAGAAGAAAACTTCTTTTATAGTCACTTATGCCTTCAAAAGGTTTGTTTCTCCCTTTAAATGGTTATATAATCTCATAATTGATTTTAAGTTGCTTTTTTTTTTACATTTTTGGTTAAAACAGATTATAATTGAATGTTTACCTCGAGAATCTTGAAGCGAAAGCCATTCATTGAGAAGAAAACTTCTTTTATAGTCGCTTATGCCTTCAAAAGCTTTGTTTCTCCCTTTAAATGGTTATATAATCTCATAATTGATTTTAAGTTGCGTTTTTTTTTACATTTTTGGTTAAAACAGATTATAATTGAATGTTTACCTCGAGAATCTTGAAGCGAAAGCCATTCATTGAGAAGAAAACTTCTTTTATAGTCACTTATGCCTTCAAAAGCTTTGTTTCTCCCTTTAAATGGTTATATAATCTCATAATTGATTTTAAGTTGCGTTTTTTTTACATTTTTGGTTAAAACAGATTATAATTGAATGTTTACCTCGAGAATCTTGAAGCGAAAGCCATTCATTGAGAAGAAAACTTCTTTTATAGTCACTTATGCCTCCAAAAACTTTGTTTTCTCCCTTTAAATGGTTATATAATCTCATAATTGATTTTAAGTTGCGTTTTTTTAAATTTTTAGTTAAAACAGATTATAATTGAATGTTTACCTCGAGAAACGTGATGCAAAAACCATTCATTGAGAAGAAAACTTCTTTTATAGTCACTTATGCCTTCAAAAGCTTCGTTTCTCCCTTTAAATGGTTATATAATCTCATAATTGATTTTAAGTTGAGTTTTTTTTACATTTTTGGTTAAAACAGATTATAATTGAATGTTTACCTCGAGAAACATGAAGCAAAAACCATTCATTGAGAAGAAAACTTCTTTTATAGTCACTTATGCCTTCAAAAGCTTTGTTTCTCGCTTTAAATGGTTATATAATCTCATAATTGATTTTAAGTTGAATTTTTTTACATTTTTGGTTAAAGCAGATTGTAATTGAATGTTTACCTCGAGAAACGTGATGCAAAAACCATTCATTGAGAAGAAAACTTCTTTTATAGTCACTTATGCCTTCAAAAGCTTTGTTTCTCCCTTTAAATGGTTATATAATCTCATAATTGATTTTAAGTTGAGTTTTTTTTGCATTTTTGGTTAAAACAGATTATAATTGAATGTTTACCTCGAGAAACGTAATGCAAAATCCATTCATTGAGAAGAAAACTTCTTTTATAGTCACTTATGCCTTCAAAAGCTTTGCTTCTCCCTTTAAATGGTTATATAATCTCATAATTGATTTTAAGTTGAGTTTTTTTTACATTTTTGGTTAAAACATATTAGAATTGAATGTTTACCTCGAGAATCTTGAAGCGAAAGCCATTCATTCAGAAGAAAACTTCTTTTATAGTCACTTATGCCTTCAAAAGCTTTGTTTCTCCCTTTAAATGGTTATATAATCTCATAATTGATTTTAAGTTGCGTTTTTTTTACATTTTTGGTTAAAACAGATTATAATTGAATGTTGACCTCGAGAATCTTGAAGCGAAAGCCATTCATTGAGAAGAAAACTTCTTTTATTGCCACTTATGCCTTCAAAAGCTTTGTCTCTCTCTTTAAATGGTTATATAATCTCAAAATTGATTTTAGGTTGAGTTTTTTTTACATCTTTGGTTAAAACTTGATTATAATTGAATGTTTACCTCGAGAATCTTGAAGCGAAAGCCATTCATTGGGAAGAAAACTTCTTTTATAGTCACTTATGCCTTCCAAAGCTTTGTTTCTCCCTTTAAATGGTTATATAATCTCATAATTGATTTTAAGTTGCGTTTTTTTTACATTTTTGGTTAAAACAGATTATAATTGAATGTTGACCTCGAGAATCTTGAAGCGAAAGCCATTCATTGAGAAGAAAACTTCTTTTATTGCCACTTATGCCTTCAAAAGCTTTGTCTCTCTCTTTAAATGGTTATATAATCTCATAATTGATTTTAAGTTGAGTTTTTTTTACATCTTTGGTTAAAACTTGATTATAATTGAATGTTTACCTCGAGAATCTTGAAGCGAAAGCCATTCATTGGGAAGAAAACTTCTTTTATAGTCACTTATGCCTTCAAAAGCTTTGTTTATCCCTTTAAATGGGTATATAATCTCATAATTGATTTTAAGTTGCATTTTTTTTACATTTTTGGTTAAAACAGATTATAATTGAATGTTTACCTCGAGAAACGTGATGCAAAAACCATTCATTGAGAAGAAAACTTCTTTTATAGTCACTTATGCCTTCAAAAGCTTTGTTTCTCCCTTTAAATGGTTATATAATCTCATAATTGATTTTAAGATGAATTGTTTTACATTTTTGGTTAAAACAGATTATAATTGAATGTTTACCTCGAGAATCTTGAAGCAAAAGCCATTCATTGAGAAGAAAACTTCTTTTATAGTCACTTATGCCTTCAAAAGCTTCGTTTCTCCCTTTAAATGGTTATATAATCTCATAATTGATTTTAAGTAGCGTTTTTTTTACATTTTTGGTTAAAACAGATTATAATTGAATGTTTACCTCGAGAATCTTGAAGCGAAAGCCATTCATTGAGAAGAAAACTTCTTTTATAGTCACTTATGCCTTCAAAAGCTTCGTTTCTCCCTTTAAATGGTTATATAATCTCATAATTGATTTTAAGTAGCGTTTTTTTTACATTTTTTGTTAAAACAGATTATAATTGAATGTTTACCTCGAGAATCTTGAAGCGAAAGCAATTCATTGAGAAGAAAACTTCTTTTATAGTCACTTATGCCTTCAAAAGGTTTGTTTCTCCCTTTAAATGGTTATATAATCTCATAATTGATTTTAAGTTGCTTTTTTTTTTACATTTTTGGTTAAAACAGATTATAATTGAATGTTTACCTCGAGAATCTTGAAGCGAAAGCCATTCATTGAGAAGAAAACTTCTTTTATAGTCACTTATGCCTTCAAAAGCTTTGTTTTTCCCTTTAAATGGTTATATAATCTCATAATTGATTTTAAGTTGCGTTTTTTTTTACATTTTTGGTTAAAACAGATTATAATTGAATGTTTACCTCGAGAATCTTGAAGCGAAAGCCATTCATTGAGAAGAAAACTTCTTTTATAGTCACTTATGCCTTCAAAAGCTTTGTTTCTCCCTTTAAATGGTTATATAATCTCATAATTGATTTTAAGTTGCGTTTTTTTTACATTTTTGGTTAAAACAGATTATAATTGAATGTTGACCTCGAGAATCTTGAAGCGAAAGCCATTCATTGAGAAGAAAACTTCTTTTATTGCCACTTATGCCTTCAAAAGCTTTGTCTCTCTCTTTAAATGGTTATATAATCTCATAATTGATTTTAAGTTGAGTTTTTTTTACATCTTTGGTTAAAACTTGATTATAATTGAATGTTTACCTCGAGAATCTTGAAGCGAAAGCCATTCATTGGGAAGAAAACTTCTTTTATAGTCACTTATGCCTTCAAAAGCTTTGTTTATCCCTTTAAATGGTTATATAATCTCATAATTGATTTTAAGTTGCATTTTTTTTACATTTTTGGTTAAAACAGATTATAATTGAATGTTTACCTCGAGAAACGTGATGCAAAAACCATTCATTGAGAAGAAAACTTCTTTTATAGTCACTTATGCCTTCAAAAGCTTTGTTTCTCCCTTTAAATGGTTATATAATCTCATAATTGATTTTAAGATGAATTGTTTTACATTTTTAGTTAAAACAGATTATAATTGAATGTTTACCTCGAGAATCTTGAAGCAAAAGCCATTCATTGAGAAGAAAACTTCTTTTATAGTCACTTATACCTTCAAAAGCTTCGTTTCTCCCTTTAAATGGTTATATAATCTCATAATTGATTTTAAGTAGCGTTTTTTTTACATTTTTGGTTAAAACGGATTATAATTTAATGTTTACCTCGAGAATCTTGAAGCGAAAGCCATTCATTGAGAAGAAAACTTCTTTTATAGTCACTTATGCCTTCAAAAGCTTCGTTTCTCCCTTTAAATGGTTATATAATCTCATAATTGATTTTAAGTAGCGTTTTTTTTACATTTTTGGTTAAAACAGATTATAATTGAATGTTTACCTCGAGAATCTTGAAGCGAAAGCCATTCATTGAGAAGAAAACTTCTTTTATAGTCACTTATGCCTTCAAAAGCTTCGTTTCTCCCTTTAAATGGTTATATAATCTCATAATTGATTTTAAGTAGCGTTTTTTTTACATTTTTTGTTAAAACAGATTATAATTGAATTTTTACCTCGAGAATCTTGAAGCGAAAGCAATTCATTGAGAAGAAAACTTCTTTTATAGTCACTTATGCCTTCAAAAGGTTTGTTTCTCCCTTTAAATGGTTATATAATCTCATAATTGATTTTAAGTTGCTTTTTTTTTTACATTTTTGGTTAAAACAGATTATAATTGAATGTTTACCTCGAGAATCTTGAAGCGAAAGCCATTCATTGAGAAGAAAACTTCTTTTATAGTCACTTATGCCTTCAAAAGCTTTGTTTCTCCCTTTAAATGGTTATATAATCTCATAATTGATTTTAAGTTGCGTTTTTTTTTACATTTTTGGTTAAAACAGATTATAATTGAATGTTTACCTCGAGAATCTTGAAGCGAAAGCCATTCATTGAGAAGAAAACTTCTTTTATAGTCACTTATGCCTTCAAAAGCTTCGTTTCTCCCTTTAAATGGTTATATAATCTCATAATTGATTTTAAGTTGAGTTTTTTTTACATTTTTGGTTAAAACAGATTATAATTGAATGTTTACCTCGAGAAACATGAAGCAAAAGCCATTCATTGAGAAGAAAACTTCTTTTATAGTCACTTATGCCTTCAAAAGCTTCGTTTCTCCCTTTAAATGGTTATATAATCTCATAATTGATTTTAAGTTGAGTTTTTTTTACATTTTTGGTTAAAACAGATTATAATTGAATGTTTACCTCGAGAAACATGAAGCAAAAGCCATTCATTGAGAAGAAAACTTCTTTTATAGTCACTTATGCCTTCAAAAGCTTCGTTTCTCCCTTTAAATGGTTATATAATCTCATAATTGATTTTAAGTAGCGTTTTTTTTACATTTTTGGTTAAAACAGATTATAATTGAATGTTTACCTCGAGAATCTTGAAGCGAAAGCCATTCATTGAGAAGAAAACTTCTTTTATAGTCACTTATGCCTTCAAAAGCTTCGTTTCTCCCTTTAAATGGTTATATAATCTCATAATTGATTTTAAGTAGCGTTTTTTTTACATTTTTTGTTAAAACAGATTATAATTGAATTTTTACCTCGAGAATCTTGAAGCGAAAGCAATTCATTGAGAAGAGAACTTCTTTTATAGTCACTTATGCCTTCAAAAGGTTTGTTTCTCCCTTTAAATGGTTATATAATCTCATAATTGATTTTAAGTTGCTTTTTTTTTTACATTTTTGGTTAAAACAGATTATAATTGAATGTTTACCTCGAGAATCTTGAAGCGAAAGCCATTCATTGAGAAGAAAACTTCTTTTATAGTCACTTATGCCTTCAAAAGCTTTGTTTCTCCCTTTAAATGGTTATATAATCTCATAATTGATTTTAAGTTGCGTTTTTTTTTACATTTTTGGTTAAAACAGATTATAATTGAATGTTTACCTCGAGAATCTTGAAGCGAAAGCCATTCATTGAGAAGAAAACTTCTTTTATAGTCACTTATGCCTTCAAAAGCTTCGTTTCTCCCTTTAAATGGTTATATAATCTCATAATTGATTTTAAGTAGCGTTTTTTTTACATTTTTTGTTAAAACAGATTATAATTGAATGTTTACCTCGAGAATCTTGAAGCGAAAGCAATTCATTGAGAAGAAAACTTCTTTTATAGTCACTTATGCCTTCAAAAGGTTTGTTTCTCCCTTTAAATGGTTATATAATCTCATAATTGATTTTAAGTTGCTTTTTTTTTTACATTTTTGGTTAAAACAGATTATAATTGAATGTTTACCTCGAGAATCTTGAAGCGAAAGCCATTCATTGAGAAGAAAACTTCTTTTATAGTCACTTATGCCTTCAAAAGCTTTGTTTCTCCCTTTAAATGGTTATATAATCTCATAATTGATTTTAAGTTGCGTTTTTTTTTACATTTTTGGTTAAAACAGATTATAATTGAATGTTTACCTCGAGAATCTTGAAGCGAAAGCCATTCATTGAGAAGAAAACTTCTTTTATAGTCACTTATGCCTTCAAAAGCTTTGTTTCTCCCTTTAAATGGTTATATAATCTCATAATTGATTTTAAGTTGCGTTTTTTTTTACATTTTTGGTTAAAACAGATTATAATTGAATGTTTACCTCGAGAATCTTGATGCAAAAACCATTCATTGAGAAGAAAACTTCTTTTATAGTCACTTATGCCTTCAAAAGCTTCGTTTCTCCCTTTAAATGGTTATATAATCTCATAATTGATTTTAAGTTGAGTTTTTTTTACATTTTTGGTTAAAACAGATTATAATTGAATGTTTACCTCGAGAAACATGAAGCAAAAGCCATTCATTGAGAAGAAAACTTCTTTTATAGTCACTTATGCCTTCAAAAGCTTCGTTTCTCCCTTTAAATGGTTATATAATCTCATAATTGATTTTAAGTAGCGTTTTTTTTACATTTTTGGTTAAAACAGATTATAATTGAATGTTTACCTCGAGAATCTTGAAGCGAAAGCCATTCATTGAGAAGAAAACTTCTTTTATAGTCACTTATGCCTTCAAAAGCTTCGTTTCTCCCTTTAAATGGTTATATAATCTCATAATTGATTTTAAGTAGCGTTTTTTTTACATTTTTTGTTAAAACAGATTATAATTGAATTTTTACCTCGAGAATCTTGAAGCGAAAGCAATTCATTGAGAAGAAAACTTCTTTTATAGTCACTTATGCCTTCAAAAGGTTTGTTTCTCCCTTTAAATGGTTATATAATCTCATAATTGATTTTAAGTTGCGTTTTTTTTACATTTTTGGTTAAAACAGATTATAATTGAATGTTTACCTCGAGAATCTTGAAGCGAAAGCCATTCATTGAGAAGAAAACTTCTTTTATAGTCACTTATGCCTTCAAAAGCTTTGTTTCTCCCTTTAAATGGTTATATAATCTCATAATTGATTTTAAGTTGCGTTTTTTTTTACATTTTTGGTTAAAACAGATTATAATTGAATGTTTACCTCGAGAATCTTGAAGCGAAAGCCATTCATTGAGAAGAAAACTTCTTTTATAGTCACTTATGCCTTCAAAAACTTTGTTTTCTCCCTTTAAATGGTTATATAATCTCATAATTGATTTTAAGTTGCGTTTTTTTAAATTTTTAGTTAAAACAGATTATAATTGAATGTTTACCTCGAGAAACGTGATGCAAAAACCATTCATTGAGAAGAAAACTTCTTTTATAGTCACTTATGCCTTCAAAAGCTTCGTTTCTCCCTTTAAATGGTTATATAATCTCATAATTGATTTTAAGTTGAGTTTTTTTTACATTTTTGGTTAAAACAGATTATAATTGAATGTTTACCTCGAGAAACATGAAGCAAAAACCATTCATTGAGAAGAAAACTTCTTTTATAGTCACTTATGCCTTCAAAAGCTTTGTTTCTCGCTTTAAATGGTTATATAATCTCATAATTGATTTTAAGTTGAATTTTTTTACATTTTTGGTTAAAGCAGATTGTAATTGAATGTTTACCTCGAGAATCTTGAAGCGAAAGCCATTCATTGGGAAGAAAACTTCTTTTATAGTCACTTATGCCTTCAAAAGCTTTGTTTCTCCCTTTAAATGGTTATATAATCACATAATTGATTTTAAGTTGCCTTGTTTTTATATTTTTGGTTAAAACAGATTATAATTGAATGTTTACCTCGAGAAACGTGATGCAAAAACCATTCATTGAGAAGAAAACTTCTTTTATAGTCACTTATGCCTTCAAAAGCTTTGTTTCTCCCTTTAAATGGTTATATAATCTCATAATTGATTTTAAGATGAATTGTTTTACATTTTTGGTTAAAACAGATTATAATTGAATGGTTACCTCGAGAATCTTGAAGCGAAAGCCATTTATTGAGAAGAAAACTTCTTTTATAGTCACTTATGCCTTCAAAAGCTTTGTTTCTCCCTTTAAATGGTTATATAATCTCATAATTGATTTTAAGTTGAGTTTTTTTTACATTTTTGGTTAAAACAGATTATAATTGAATGTTTACCTCGAGAATCTTGAAGCGAAAGCCATTCATTGAGAAGAAAACTTCTTTTATTGCCACTTATGCCTTCAAAAGCTTTGTTTCTCCCTTGAAATGGTTATATAATATCATAATTGATTTTAAGTTGAGTTTTTTTTACATTTTTGGTTAAAACAGATTATAATTGAATGTTTACCTCGAGAATCTTGAAGCGAAAGCCATTCATTGAGAAGAAAACTTCTTTTATAGTCACTTATGCCTTCAAAAGCTTTGTTTCTCCCTTTAAATGGTTATATAATCTCATAATTGATTTTAAGTTGCGTTTTTTTTACATTTTTGGTTAAAACAGATTATAATTGAATGTTTACCTCGAGAATCTTGAAGCGAAAGCCATTCATTGAGAAGAAAACTTCTTTTATAGTCACTTATGCCTTCAAAAGCTTTGTTTCTCCCTTTAAATGGTTATATAATCTCATAATTGATTTTAAGATGAATTGTTTTACATTTTTGGTTAAAACAGATTATAATTGAATGGTTACCTCGAGAATCTTGAAGCGAAAGCCATTTATTGAGAAGAAAACTTCTTTTATAGTCACTTATGCCTTCAAAAGCTTTGTTTCTCCCTTTAAATGGTTATATAATCTCATAATTGATTTTAAGTTGAGTTTTTTTTACATTTTTGGTTAAAACAGATTATAATTGAATGTTTACCTCGAGAATCTTGAAGCGAAAGCCATTCATTGAGAAGAAAACTTCTTTTATTGCCACTTATGCCTTCAAAAGCTTTGTTTCTCCCTTGAAATGGTTATATAATATCATAATTGATTTTAAGTTGAGTTTTTTTTACATTTTTGGTTAAAACAGATTATAATTGAATGTTTACCTCGAGAATCTTGAAGCGAAAGCCATTCATTGAGAAGAAAACTTCTTTTATAGTCACTTATGCCTTCAAAAGCTTTGTTTCTCCCTTTAAATGGTTATATAATCTCATAATTGATTTTAAGTTGCGTTTTTTTTACATTTTTGGTTAAAACAGATTATAATTGAATGTTTACCTCGAGAATCTTGAAGCGAAAGCCATTCATTGAGAAGAAAACTTCTTTTATAGTCACTTATGCCTTCAAAAGCTTTGTTTCTCCCTTTAAATGGTTATATAATCTCATAATTGATTTTAAGTTGAGTTTTTTTTACATTTTTGGTTAAAACAGATTATAATTGAATGTTTACCTCGAGAATCTTGAAGCGAAAGCCATTCATTGAGAAGAAAACTTCTTTTATAGTCACTTATGCCTTCAAAAGCTTTGTTTCTCCCTTTAAATGGTTATATAATCTCATAATTGATTTTAAGTTGCGTTTTTTTTACATTTTTGGTTAAAACAGATTATAATTGAATGTTTACCTCGAGAATCTTGAAGCGAAAGCCATTCATTAAGAAGAAAACTTCTTTTATAGTCACTTATGCCTTCAAAAGCTTTGTTTCTCCCTTTAAATGGTTATATAATCTCATAATTGATTTTAAGTTGCGTTTTTTTTACATTTTTGGTTAAAACAGATTATAATTGAATGTTTACCTCAAGAATCTTGAAGCGAAAGCCATTCATTGAGTAGAAAACTTCTTTTATAGTCACTTATGCCTTCAAAAACTTTGTTTTCTCCCTTTAAATGGTTATATAATCTCATAATTGATTTTAAGTTGCCTTTTTTTTACATTTTTGGTTAAAACAGATTATAATTGAATGTTTACCTCGAGAAACGTGATGCAAAAACCATTCATTGAGAAGAAAACTTCTTTTATAGTCACTTATCCCTTCAAAAGCTTTGTTTCTCCCTTTAAATGGTTATATAATCTAATAATTGATTTTAAGTTGCCTTTTTTTTACATTTTTGGTTAAAACAGATTATAATTGAATGTTTACCTCGAGAAACGTGATGCAAAAACCATTCATTGAGAAGAAAACTTCTTTTATAGTCACTTATGCCTTCAAAAGCTTTGTTTCTCGCTTTAAATGGTTATATAATCTCATAATTGATTTTAAGTTGCATTTTTTTTTTATATTTTTGGTTAAAACAGATTATAATTGAATGTTTACCTCGAGAATCTTGAAGCAAAAGCCATTCATTGAGAAGAAAACTTCTTTTATAGTCACTTATGCCTTCAAAAGCTTTGTTTCTCCCTTTAAATGGTTATATAATCTCATAATTGATTTTAAGTTGCGTTTTTTTTACATTTTTGGTTAAAACAGATTATAATTGAATGTTTACCTCGAGAATCTTGAAGCGAAAGCCATTCATTGAGAAGAAAACTTCTTTTATAGTCACTTATGCCTCCAAAAACTTTGTTTTCTCCCTTTAAATGGTTATATAATCTCATAATTGATTTTAAGTTGCGTTTTTTTAAATTTTTAGTTAAAACAGATTATAATTGAATGTTTACCTCGAGAAACGTGATGCAAAAACCATTCATTGAGAAGAAAACTTCTTTTATAGTCACTTATGCCTTCAAAAGCTTTGTTTCTCCCTTTAAATGGTTATATAATCTCATAATTGATTTTAAGTTGAGTTTTTTTTACATTTTTGGTTAAAACAGATTATAATTGAATGTTTACCTCGAGAAACATGAAGCAAAAACCATTCATTGAGAAGAAAACTTCTTTTATGGTCACTTATGCCTTCAAAAGCTTTGTTTCTCGCTTTAAATGGTTATATAATCTCATAATTGATTTTAAGTTGAATTTTTTTACATTTTTGGTTAAAGCAGATTGTAATTGAATGTTTACCTCGAGAAACGTGATGCAAAAACCATTCATTGAGAAGAAAACTTCTTTTATAGTCACCTATGCCTTCAAAAGCTTTGTTTCTCCCTTTAAATGGTTATATAATCTCATAATTGATTTTAAGTTGAGTTTTTTTTGCTTTTTTGGTTAAAACAGATTATAATTGAATGTTTACCTCGAGAAACGTAATGCAAAATCCATTCATTGAGAAGAAAACTTCTTTTATAGTCACTTATGCCTTCAAAAGCTTTGCTTCTCCCTTTAAATGGTTATATAATCTCATAATTGATTTTAAGTTGAGTTTTTTTTACATTTTTGGTTAAAACATATTAGAATTGAATGTTTACCTCGAGAATCTTGAAGCGAAAGCCATTCATTGAGAAGAAAACTTCTTTTATAGTCACTTATGCCTTCAAAAGCTTTGTTTCTCCCTTTAAATGGTTATATAATCTCATAATTGATTTTAAGTTGCGTTTTTTTTACATTTTTGGTTAAAACAGATTATAATTGAATGTTGACCTCGAGAATCTTGAAGCGAAAGCCATTCATTGAGAAGAAAACTTCTTTTATTGCCACTTATGCCTTCAAAAGCTTTGTCTCTCTCTTTAAATGGTTATATAATCTCAAAATTGATTTTAAGTTGAGTTTTTTTTACATCTTTGGTTAAAACTTGATTATAATTGAATGTTTACCTCGAGAATCTTGAAGCGAAAGCCATTCATTGGGAAGAAAACTTCTTTTATAGTCACTTATGCCTTCAAAAGCTTTGTTTCTCCCTTGAAATGGTTATATAATCACATAATTGATTTTAAGTTGCCTTGTTTTTATATTTTTGGTTAAAACAGATTATAATTGAATGTTTACCTCGAGAAACGTGATGCAAAAACCATTCATTGAGAAGAAAACTTCTTTTATAGTCACTTATGCCTTCAAAAGCTTTGTTTCTCCCTTTAAATGGTTATATAATCTCATAATTGATTTTAAGATGAATTGTTTTACATTTTTGGTTAAAACAGATTATAATTGAATGGTTACCTCGAGAATCTTGAAGCGAAAGCCATTTATTGAGAAGAAAACTTCTTTTATATTCACTTATGCCTTCAAAAGCTTTGTTTCTCCCTTTAAATGGTTATATAATCTCATAATTGATTTTAAGTTGAGTTTTTTTTACATTTTTGGTTAAAACAGATTATAATTGAATGTTTACCTCGAGAATCTTGAAGCGAAAGCCATTCATTGAGAAGAAAACTTCTTTTATTGCCACTTATGCCTTCAAAAGCTTTGTTTCTCCCTTGAAATGGTTATATAATATCATAATTGATTTTAAGTTGAGTTTTTTTTACATTTTTGGTTAAAACAGATTATAATTGAATGTTTACCTCGAGAATCTTGAAGCGAAAGCCATTCATTGAGAAGAAAACTTCTTTTATAGTCACTTATGCCTTCAAAAGCTTTGTTTCTCCCTTTAAATGGTTATATAATCTCATAATTGATTTTAAGTTGCGTTTTTTTTACATTTTTGGTTAAAACAGATTATAATTGAATGTTTACCTCGAGAATCTTGAAGCGAAAGCCATTCATTGAGAAGAAAACTTCTTTTATAGTCACTTATGCCTTCAAAAGCTTTGTTTCTCCCTTTAAATGGTTATATAATCTCATAATTGATTTTAAGTTGAGTTTTTTTTACATTTTTGGTTAAAACAGATTATAATTGAATGTTTACCTCGAGAATCTTGAAGCGAAAGCCATTCATTGAGAAGAAAACTTCTTTTATAGTCACTTATGCCTTCAAAAGCTTTGTTTCTCCCTTTAAATGGTTATATAATCTCATAATTGATTTTAAGTTGAGTTTTTTTTACATTTTTGGTTAAAACAGATTATAATTGAATGTTTACCTCGAGAATCTTGAAGCGAAAGCCATTCATTAAGAAGAAAACTTCTTTTATAGTCACTTATGCCTTCAAAAGCTTTGTTTCTCCCTTTAAATGGTTATATAATCTCATAATTGATTTTAAGTTGCGTTTTTTTTACATTTTTGGTTAAAACAGATTATAATTGAATGTTTACCTCAAGAATCTTGAAGCGAAAGCCATTCATTGAGTAGAAAACTTCTTTTATAGTCACTTATGCCTTCAAAAACTTTGTTTTCTCCCTTTAAATGGTTATATAATCTCATAATTGATTTTAAGTTGCCTTTTTTTTACATTTTTGGTTAAAACAGATTATAATTGAATGTTTACCTCGAGAAACGTGATGCAAAAACCATTCATTGAGAAGAAAACTTCTTTTATAGTCACTTATCCCTTCAAAAGCTTTGTTTCTCCCTTTAAATGGTTATATAATCTCATAATTGATTTTAAGTTGCCTTTTTTTTACATTTTTGGTTAAAACAGATTATAATTGAATGTTTACCTCGAGAAACGTGATGCAAAAACCATTCATTGAGAAGAAAACTTCTTTTATAGTCACTTATGCCTTCAAAAGCTTTGTTTCTCGCTTTAAATGGTTATATAATCTCATAATTGATTTTAAGTTGAATTTTTTTACATTTTTGGTTAAAGCAGATTATAATTGAATGTTTACCTTGAGAAACGTGATGGAAAAACCATTCATTGAGAAGAAAACTTCTTTTATAGTCACTTATGCCTTCAAAAGCTTTGTTTCTCCCTTTAAATGGTTATATAATCTCATAATTGATTTTAAGTTGAGTTTTTTTTACATTTTTGGTTAAAACTTGATTATAATTGATTGTTTACCTCGAGAATCTTGAAGCGAAAGCCATTCATTGGGAAGAAAACTTCTTTTATAGTCACTTATGCCTTCAAAAGCTTTGTTTATCCCTTTGAATGGTTATATAATCTCATAATTGATTTTAAGTTGAGTTTTTTTTACATTTTTGGTTAAAACAGATTATAATTGAATGTTTACCTCGAGAAACATGAAGCAAAAACCATTCATTGAGAAGAAAACTTCTTTTATAGTCACTTATGCCTTCAAAAGCTTTGTTTCTCGCTTTAAATGGTTATATAATCTCATAATTGATTTTAAGTTGAATTTTTTTACATTTTTGGTTAAAGCAGATTATAATTGAATGTTTACCTCGAGAAACGTGATGCAAAAACCATTCATTGAGAAGAAAACTTCTTTTATAGTCACTTATGCCTTCAAAAGCTTTGTTTTCTCCCTTTAAATGGTTATATAATCTCATAATTGATTTTAAGTTGCGTTTTTTTTACATTTTTGGTTAAAACAGATTATAATTGAATGTTGACCTCGAGAATCTTGAAGCGAAAGCCATTCATTGAGAAGAAAACTTCTTTTATTGCCACTTATGCCTTCAAAAGCTTTGTCTCTCTCTTTAAATGGTTATATAATCTCAAAATTGATTTTAAGTTGAGTTTTTTTTACATCTTTGGTTAAAACTTGATTATAATTGAATGTTTACCTCGAGAATCTTGAAGCGAAAGCCATTCATTGGGAAGAAAACTTCTTTTATAGTCACTTATGCCTTCAAAAGCTTTGTTTCTCCCTTTAAATGGTTATATAATCTCATAATTGATTTTAAGTTGCGTTTTTTTTACATTTTTGGTTAAAACAGATTATAATTGAATGTTGACCTCGAGAATCTTGAAGCGAAAGCCATTCATTGAGAAGAAAACTTCTTTTATTGCCACTTATGCCTTCAAAAGCTTTGTCTCTCTCTTTAAATGGTTATATAATCTCATAATTGATTTTAAGTTGAGTTTTTTTTACATCTTTGGTTAAAACTTGATTATAATTGAATGTTTACCTCGAGAATCTTGAAGCGAAAGCCATTCATTGGGAAGAAAACTTCTTTTATAGTCATTTATGCCTTCAAAAGCTTTGTTTATCCCTTTAAATGGGTATATAATCTCATAATTGATTTTAAGTTGCATTTTTTTTACATTTTTGGTTAAAACAGATTATAATTGAATGTTTACCTCGAGAAACGTGATGCAAAAACCATTCATTGAGAAGAAAACTTCTTTTATAGTCACTTATGCCTTCAAAAGCTTTGTTTCTCCCTTTAAATGGTTATATAATCTCATAATTGATTTTAAGATGAATTGTTTTACATTTTTGGTTAAAACAGATTATAATTGAATGTTTACCTCGAGAATCTTGAAGCAAAAGCCATTCATTGAGAAGAAAACTTCTTTTATAGTCACTTATGCCTTCAAAAGCTTCGTTTCTCCCTTTAAATGGTTATATAATCTCATAATTGATTTTAAGTAGCGTTTTTTTTACATTTTTGGTTAAAACAGATTATAATTGAATGTTTACCTCGAGAATCTTGAAGCGAAAGCCATTCATTGAGAAGAAAACTTCTTTTATAGTCACTTATGCCTTCAAAAGCTTCGTTTCTCCCTTTAAATGGTTATATAATCTCATAATTGATTTTAAGTTGCGTTTTTTTTACATTTTTGGTTAAAACAGATTATAATTGAATGTTGACCTCGAGAATCTTGAAGCGAAAGCCATTCATTGAGAAGAAAACTTCTTTTATTGCCACTTATGCCTTCAAAAGCTTTGTCTCTCTCTTTAAATGGTTATATAATCTCAAAATTGATTTTAAGTTGAGTTTTTTTTACATCTTTGGTTAAAACTTGATTATAATTGAATGTTTACCTCGAGAATCTTGAAGCGAAAGCCATTCATTGCGAAGAAAACTTCTTTTATAGTCACTTATGCCTTCAAAAGCTTTGTTTCTCCCTTTAAATGGTTATATAATCACATAATTGATTTTAAGTTGCCTTGTTTTTATATTTTTGGTTAAAACAGATTATAATTGAATGTTTACCTCGAGAAACGTGATGCAAAAACCATTCATTGAGAAGAAAACTTCTTTTATAGTCACTTATGCCTTCAAAAGCTTTGTTTCTCCCTTTAAATGGTTATATAATCTCATAATTGATTTTAAGATGAATTGTTTTATATTTTTGGTTAAAACAGATTATAATTGAATGGTTACCTCGAGAATCTTGAAGCGAAAGCCATTTATTGAGAAGAAAACTTCTTTTATATTCACTTATGCCTTCAAAAGCTTTGTTTCTCCCTTTAAATGGTTATATAATCTCATAATTGATTTTAAGTTGAGTTTTTTTTACATTTTTGGTTAAAACAGATTATAATTGAATGTTTACCTCGAGAATCTTGAAGCGAAAGCCATTCATTGAGAAGAAAACTTCTTTTATTGCCACTTATGCCTTCAAAAGCTTTGTTTCTCCCTTGAAATGGTTATATAATATCATAATTGATTTTAAGTTGAGTTTTTTTTACATTTTTGGTTAAAACAGATTATAATTGAATGTTTACCTCGAGAATCTTGAAGCGAAAGCCATTCATTGAGAAGAAAACTTCTTTTATAGTCACTTATGCCTTCAAAAGCTTTGTTTCTCCCTTTAAATGGTTATATAATCTCATAATTGATTTTAAGTTGCATTTTTTTTACATTTTTGGTTAAAACAGATTATAATTGAATGTTTACCTCGAGAATCTTGAAGCGAAAGCCATTCATTGAGAAGAAAACTTCTTTTATAGTCACTTATGCCTTCAAAAGCTTTGTTTCTCCCTTTAAATGGTTATATAATCTCATAATTGATTTTAAGTTGAGTTTTTTTTACATTTTTGGTTAAAACAGATTATAATTGAATGTTTACCTCGAGAATCTTGAAGCGAAAGCCATTCATTGAGAAGAAAACTTCTTTTATAGTCACTTATGCCTTCAAAAGCTTTGTTTCTCCCTTTAAATGGTTATATAATCTCATAATTGATTTTAAGTTGCGTTTTTTTTACATTTTTGGTTAAAACAGATTATAATTGAATGTTTACCTCGAGAATCTTGAAGCGAAAGCCATTCATTAAGAAGAAAACTTCTTTTATAGTCACTTATGCCTTCAAAAGCTTTGTTTCTCCCTTTAAATGGTTATATAATCTCATAATTGATTTTAAGTTGCGTTTTTTTTACATTTTTGGTTAAAACAGATTATAATTGAATGTTTACCTCAAGAATCTTGAAGCGAAAGCCATTCATTGAGTAGAAAACTTCTTTTATAGTCACTTATGCCTTCAAAAACTTTGTTTTCTCCCTTTAAATGGTTATATAATCTCATAATTGATTTTAAGTTGCCTTTTTTTTACATTTTTGGTTAAAACAGATTATAATTGAATGTTTACCTCGAGAAACGTGATGCAAAAACCATTCATTGAGAAGAAAACTTCTTTTATAGTCACTTATCCCTTCAAAAGCTTTGTTTCTCCCTTTAAATGGTTATATAATCTCATAATTGATTTTAAGTTGCCTTTTTTTTACATTTTTGGTTAAAACAGATTATAATTGAATGTTTACCTCGAGAAACGTGATGCAAAAACCATTCATTGAGAAGAAAACTTCTTTTATAGTCACTTATGCCTTCAAAAGCTTTGTTTCTCGCTTTAAATGGTTATATAATCTCATAATTGATTTTAAGTTGAATTTTTTTACATTTTTGGTTAAAGCAGATTATAATTGAATGTTTACCTTGAGAAACGTGATGGAAAAACCATTCATTGAGAAGAAAACTTCTTTTATAGTCACTTATGCCTTCAAAAGCTTTGTTTCTCCCTTTAAATGGTTATATAATCTCATAATTGATTTTAAGTTGAGTTTTTTTTACATTTTTGGTTAAAACTTGATTATAATTGATTGTTTACCTCGAGAATCTTGAAGCGAAAGCCATTCATTGGGCAGAAAACTTCTTTTATAGTCACTTATGCCTTCAAAAGCTTTGTTTATCCCTTTGAATGGTTATATAATCTCATAATTGATTTTAAGTTGAGTTTTTTTTACATTTTTGGTTAAAACAGATTATAATTGAATGTTTACCTCGAGAAACATGAAGCAAAAACCATTCATTGAGAAGAAAACTTCTTTTATAGTCACTTATGCCTTCAAAAGCTTTGTTTCTCGCTTTAAATGGTTATATAATCTCATAATTGATTTTAAGTTGAATTTTTTTACATTTTTGGTTAAAGCAGATTATAATTGAATGTTTACCTCGAGAAACGTGATGCAAAAACCATTCATTGAGAAGAAAACTTCTTTTATAGTCACTTATGCCTTCAAAAGCTTTGTTTTCTCCCTTTAAATGGTTATATAATCTCATAATTGATTTTAAGTTGCGTTTTTTTTACATTTTTGGTTAAAACAGATTATAATTGAATGTTGACCTCGAGAATCTTGAAGCGAAAGCCATTCATTGAGAAGAAAACTTCTTTTATTGCCACTTATGCCTTCAAAAGCTTTGTCTCTCTCTTTAAATGGTTATATAATCTCAAAATTGATTTTAAGTTGAGTTTTTTTTACATCTTTGGTTAAAACTTGATTATAATTGAATGTTTACCTCGAGAATCTTGAAGCGAAAGCCATTCATTGGGAAGAAAACTTCTTTTATAGTCACTTATGCCTTCAAAAGCTTTGTTTCTCCCTTTAAATGGTTATATAATCTCATAATTGATTTTAAGTTGCGTTTTTTTTACATTTTTGGTTAAAACAGATTATAATTGAATGTTGACCTCGAGAATCTTGAAGCGAAAGCCATTCATTGAGAAGAAAACTTCTTTTATTGCCACTTATGCCTTCAAAAGCTTTGTCTCTCTCTTTAAATGGTTATATAATCTCATAATTGATTTTAAGTTGAGTTTTTTTTACATCTTTGGTTAAAACTTGATTATAATTGAATGTTTACCTCGAGAATCTTGAAGCGAAAGCCATTCATTGGGAAGAAAACTTCTTTTATAGTCATTTATGCCTTCAAAAGCTTTGTTTATCCCTTTAAATGGGTATATAATCTCATAATTGATTTTAAGTTGCATTTTTTTTACATTTTTGGTTAAAACAGATTATAATTGAATGTTTACCTCGAGAAACGTGATGCAAAAACCATTCATTGAGAAGAAAACTTCTTTTATAGTCACTTATGCCTTCAAAAGCTTTGTTTCTCCCTTTAAATGGTTATATAATCTCATAATTGATTTTAAGATGAATTGTTTTACATTTTTGGTTAAAACAGATTATAATTGAATGTTTACCTCGAGAATCTTGAAGCAAAAGCCATTCATTGAGAAGAAAACTTCTTTTATAGTCACTTATGCCTTCAAAAGCTTCGTTTCTCCCTTTAAATGGTTATATAATCTCATAATTGATTTTAAGTAGCGTTTTTTTTACATTTTTGGTTAAAACAGATTATAATTGAATGTTTACCTCGAGAATCTTGAAGCGAAAGCCATTCATTGAGAAGAAAACTTCTTTTATAGTCACTTATGCCTTCAAAAGCTTCGTTTCTCCCTTTAAATGGTTATATAATCTCATAATTGATTTTAAGTAGCGTTTTTTTTACATTTTTTGTTAAAACAGATTATAATTGAATGTTTACCTCGAGAATCTTGAAGCGAAAGCAATTCATTGAGAAGAAAACTTCTTTTATAGTCACTTATGCCTTCAAAAGGTTTGTTTCTCCCTTTAAATGGTTATATAATCTCATAATTGATTTTAAGTTGCTTTTTTTTTTACATTTTTGGTTAAAACAGATTAAAATTGAATGTTTACCTCGAGAATCTTGAAGCGAAAGCCATTCATTGAGAAGAAAACTTCTTTTATAGTCACTTATGCCTTCAAAAGCTTTGTTTCTCACTTTAAATGGTTATATAATCTCATAATTGATTTTAAGTTGCGTTTTTTTTTACATTTTTGGTTAAAACAGATTATAATTGAATGTTTACCTCGAGAATCTTGAAGCGAAAGCCATTCATTGAGAAGAAAACTTCTTTTATTGCCACTTATGCCTTCAAAAGCTTTGTCTCTCTCTTTAAATGGTTATATAATCTCATAATTGATTTTAAGTTGAGTTTTTTTTACATCTTTGGTTAAAACTTGATTATAATTGAATGTTTACCTCGAGAATCTTGAAGCGAAAGCCATTCATTGGGAAGAAAACTTCTTTTATAGTCATTTATGCCTTCAAAAGCTTTGTTTATCCCTTTAAATGGGTATATAATCTCATAATTGATTTTAAGTTGCATTTTTTTTACATTTTTGGTTAAAACAGATTATAATTGAATGTTTACCTCGAGAAACGTGATGCAAAAACCATTCATTGAGAAGAAAACTTCTTTTATAGTCACTTATGCCTTCAAAAGCTTTGTTTCTCCCTTTAAATGGTTATATAATCTCATAATTGATTTTAAGATGAATTGTTTTACATTTTTGGTTAAAACAGATTATAATTGAATGTTTACCTCGAGAATCTTGAAGCAAAAGCCATTCATTGAGAAGAAAACTTCTTTTATAGTCACTTATGCCTTCAAAAGCTTCGTTTCTCCCTTTAAATGGTTATATAATCTCATAATTGATTTTAAGTAGCGTTTTTTTTACATTTTTGGTTAAAACAGATTATAATTGAATGTTTACCTCGAGAATCTTGAAGCGAAAGCCATTCATTGAGAAGAAAACTTCTTTTATAGTCACTTATGCCTTCAAAAGCTTCGTTTCTCCCTTTAAATGGTTATATAATCTCATAATTGATTTTAAGTAGCGTTTTTTTTACATTTTTTGTTAAAACAGATTATAATTGAATGTTTACCTCGAGAATCTTGAAGCGAAAGCAATTCATTGAGAAGAAAACTTCTTTTATAGTCACTTATGCCTTCAAAAGGTTTGTTTCTCCCTTTAAATGGTTATATAATCTCATAATTGATTTTAAGTTGCTTTTTTTTTTACATTTTTGGTTAAAACAGATTATAATTGAATGTTTACCTCGAGAATCTTGAAGCGAAAGCCATTCATTGAGAAGAAAACTTCTTTTATAGTCACTTATGCCTTCAAAAGCTTTGTTTCTCCCTTTAAATGGTTATATAATCTCATAATTGATTTTAAGTTGCGTTTTTTTTTACATTTTTGGTTAAAACAGATTATAATTGAATGTTTACCTCGAGAATCTTGAAGCGAAAGCCATTCATTGAGAAGAAAACTTCTTTTATAGTCACTTATGCCTTCAAAAGCTTTGTTTCTCCCTTTAAATGGTTATATAATCTCATAATTGATTTTAAGTTGCATTTTTTTTACATTTTTGGTTAAAACAGATTATAATTGAATGTTTACCTCGAGAAACGTGATGCAAAAACCATTCATTGAGAAGAAAACTTCTTTTATAGTCACTTATGCCTTCAAAAGCTTTGTTTCTCCCTTTAAATGGTTATATAATCTCATAATTGATTTTAAGATGAATTGTTTTACATTTTTGGTTAAAACAGATTATAATTGAATGTTTACCTCGAGAATCTTGAAGCAAAAGCCATTCATTGAGAAGAAAACTTCTTTTATAGTCACTTATGCCTTCAAAAGCTTCGTTTCTCCCTTTAAATGGTTATATAATCTCATAATTGATTTTAAGTAACGTTTTTTTTACATTTTTGGTTAAAACAGATTATAATTGAATGTTTACCTCGAGAATCTTGAAGCGAAAGCCATTCATTGAGAAGAAAACTTCTTTTATAGTCACTTATGCCTTCAAAAGCTTCGTTTCTCCCTTTAAATGGTTATATAATCTCATAATTGATTTTAAGTAGCGTTTTTTTTACATTTTTTGTTAAAACAGATTATAATTGAATGTTTACCTCGAGAATCTTGAAGCGAAAGCAATTCATTGAGAAGAAAACTTCTTTTATAGTCACTTATGGCTTCAAAAGCTTTGTTTCTCCCTTTAAATGGTTATATAATCTCATAATTGATTTTAAGTTGCGTTTTTTTTTACATTTTTGGTTAAAACAGATTATAATTGAATGTTTACCTCGAGAATCTTGAAGCGAAAGCCATTCATTGAGAAGAAAACTTCTTTTATAGTCACTTATGCCTTCAAAAGCTTTGTTTCTCCCTTTAAATGGTTATATAATCTCATAATTGATTTTAAGTTGCGTTTTTTTTACATTTTTGGTTAAAACAGATTATAATTGAATGTTTACCTCGAGAATCTTGAAGCGAAAGCCATTCATTGAGAAGAAAACTTCTTTTATAGTCACTTATGCCTCCAAAAACTTTGTTTTCTCCCTTTAAATGGTTATATAATCTCATAATTGATTTTAAGTTGCGTTTTTTTAAATTTTTAGTTAAAACAGATTATAATTGAATGTTTACCTCGAGAAACGTGATGCAAAAACCATTCATTGAGAAGAAAACTTCTTTTATAGTCACTTATGCCTTCAAAAGCTTCGTTTCTCCCTTTAAATGGTTATATAATCTCATAATTGATTTTAAGTTGAGTTTTTTTTACATTTTTGGTTAAAACAGATTATAATTGAATGTTTACCTCGAGAAACATGAAGCAAAAACCATTCATTGAGAAGAAAACTTCTTTTATGGTCACTTATGCCTTCAAAAGCTTTGTTTCTCGCTTTAAATGGTTATATAATCTCATAATTGATTTTAAGTTGAATTTTTTTACATTTTTGGTTAAAGCAGATTGTAATTGAATGTTTACCTCGAGAAACGTGATGCAAAAACCATTCATTGAGAAGAAAACTTCTTTTATAGTCACTTATGCCTTCAAAAGCTTTGTTTCTCCCTTTAAATGGTTATATAATCTCATAATTGATTTTAAGTTGAGTTTTTTTTGCATTTTTGGTTAAAACAGATTATAATTGAATGTTTACCTCGAGAAACGTAATGCAAAATCCATTCATTGAGAAGAAAACTTCTTTTATAGTCACTTATGCCTTCAAAAGCTTTGCTTCTCCCTTTAAATGGTTATATAATCTCATAATTGATTTTAAGTTGAGTTTTTTTTACATTTTTGGTTAAAACATATTAGAATTGAATGTTTACCTCGAGAATCTTGAAGCGAAAGCCATTCATTCAGAAGAAAACTTCTTTTATAGTCACTTATGCCTTCAAAAGCTTTGTTTCTCCCTTTAAATGGTTATATAATCTCATAATTGATTTTAAGTTGCGTTTTTTTTACATTTTTGGTTAAAACAGATTATAATTGAATGTTGACCTCGAGAATCTTCAAGCGAAAGCCATTCATTGAGAAGAAAACTTCTTTTATTGCCACTTATGCCTTCAAAAGCTTTGTCTCTCTCTTTAAATGGTTATATAATCTCAAAATTGATTTTAAGTTGAGTTTTTTTTACATCTTTGGTTAAAACTTGATTATAATTGAATGTTTACCTCGAGAATCTTGAAGCGAAATGTCACGACCCAAATTCCGGGTCATGACCGGCGCATGGGTCCAATGGACATAATCCACTAAATCCAAGCAAGCCTATTATTTATTTTACTTATGATTCTATTTATTATCACTAAGTCGTATTTCATGACTTTGAGTCAAAATAGTGATACACATTGCCAACTCGTACTGGCATTACTCTTTTAAAATTTACATTTAAGTTCATCTATACATAACAAAATAATACTCGACCTCCAGCGGAGTGACTCGGATGGATATACAGCTACCGAATGCCGAGACACCTACCAGAAGATGTACACAGATCTACAAGGACACCTCGTCCTAATTATCGGCTACCTCGTGATCTGAAAACATGAATTTGAAAATGGTGAGTATAAACCCAGTGAGTGAACAAGGAAGGGAACAAGCAACAATTAGGAAAAATTTAAAATCATGATGCACTTGTTTCAAACAATGCAATTTAGTTCATTCCTATTTAAAACCCCTCCAAACCCCAGAGTTTTTCGCTACAGCGAGCATGAATTTCGATGCAGTGAAAACAAAGCAACAAGAGAAACATTTTTCCTCACTCAACAATAGCCATCCTGCTAAACTAATAAAATCAACCTAACATTCATGAAAATTCTCAAAGTATAATGTGTCAAATTTTACGTACATTACAACCATAAATCATTGTCCATCAATTTGCTATATCACACACATTTACATATGTATATATATATATACGTATATACCCATCATCATCATCTCATCAACCCATCATCATCATCACCAGCTCATCATCATCATCATCACCAGCTCATGCGCACTCCCTACTCGCACATGGCTGGGTCATCACCGGATTATGCGCACTCCCTACTCGCACATAACCGGGTCATCCTCGGCTTATGCACACTCCCTACTCGCACATAGCCGAGTCAACATAATTACACAACATTATATTCAAGCATATATGTATATCAACATAATGCAGCCACATAGAAATCCATAATAACCACATTTCATAACATAAACCTTTTCTTAAAAGCTTGTTCCCAAGGCATTCATTTTCATGAAAAATTTCATAAAATCATTCAAACACTTTGTTCAAAATAGTCATATTCCCAAAACAATTTTGATAGGCAGTCCACTCACAGGTGTTGAAAATTCGGATTCTGGGTGAACTCTGACTAATAGTCCTCAGGCGTAATTCCTTTGCCTTTTCCGGACGTCTCACCACCTTGACAAATAACAAAGTCGAGGAATTTACTATATTGTCCCTAAATTGATATAAATTAATTTAAACTACTAATGCTTGATATGTAATGCAAAAATATGTCTGATTACCGCTTAATCACGGTATCGATTAAATTTGACCGATCACCCGATTAATCGGCGATTGTGTCCAAATCACCTCCAAATTAATTCATTTCTCCTCTAATACCTTAATTTACCACATACATTTAAATAAAGCCAAATTCAGCATTAGAACCCTCACAATTCCTTATAGAAAAAAATTTGGTCATTTGGTGTACTAGCATCGAATCTTTTTCTACATAACCGTTTCACCTTACTTCATCATTTTCCATGCCATTTTCCTTGAAATAAAAACAATACCCCATTGATATTCAGCCCTCATGGTTCAGCCAACAAGGAACCCTAGAGAAATTGAATATTTCTTTTGTGTTTTTGTTCATAACCATGCTTAACTATCCCTAAACACTAACATAGTCTAAAATCAAATTATTCCAACAACAATTCCTCTTCCATACCCATTTTTCAGAATTGAATTCATCATGATAACTCAATATTCAACCATGGAAATCAAGAACAAAAGCATGGGTAAGCTAGGTATCAAGGAGAATTAAAGAAATTTTAACTTACCTAGCTTGTTTCCTTGATTTCTTCACTTTTTCTTTGAATTTCCACCTAGGTTTTCTTGTTTTTCCTTTTGTTCTTCCTTTTTTCTGGTTGCTGGATGTCTAGGCCGAATATGGTGAGGGAATTGGGGATTTAATGGGCTGATTTCTATAGAAAATAATAAAATAATCAAGCATGCCATGTGTCACATGCTTATTGGCCAAATTTTTAACTTTTTGACTTTTTCTTCTTAATTTTCCACCACAAATATTCTGGTATTTATCCAATCCTACCACAATTAAAATCCCTTGGTCTTGACAAGTGCTGGGCCGAAAATTTTACTGATTTGCCCCCGAGACAAAAAAATTACGATTTTGCCCTTATACTCTGAAATGTACCGGAATCTCATTATTTCTACTTTTCAACCTAAAATAACACTAATATTGATCAATATTAACTAAATGGGGCAAAAATTGTTTAAAAAAAATTTTCGTTTAGTCCACTAGTGGCAAAATTACCATTTTGCCCTTGTGCTCTATAAATACTGAGAATCAAAATTTTTCACTACTAAACATCATTTTATACTCCAATAATCATAATTATATTTCATATAATTATTCTTGGTCAAATGTGATCAAATCTTGGCTAAAAATCTCCATTTACTCATCAAATGGTAAAATTACCGTTTTGTCCCTAATTGGTCAATTTTCTGATGGACTTCAAACTGGACCTTGAACTCCAAATCACTATTCTAAGTCATTCTGTTGGTTTTAAAATTTTCAAATTCCTCTTAGAATTTCTATTTGAACTAGTTCAAGGCTTGATTTAACTTAGTTGTACCACTCGATACAATACCGTCTTTTAATCGAGCTTGACAGGGTCTCACATTCTCCCCCACTAATAAAAATTCGGTCCCCGAATTTAAATTCAATGTAGAGTGGCTTACCTTTACATATCGAAGAGGTGTGGATGCTTTGTCCGCATCTCATCCTCAGCTTCCCACGTTACCTCCTCGCTAGTGTGATTCCGCCACAACACTTTCACTGAGGCTACATCCTTTGAACGGAGCTTTTTAACTTGCCTATCAAGGATAGCTACCGGTTGTTCCTCATAGGTTAGATCATCTTGCAACTGAATAGTTTCATACCGTATTACATGTGATGGATCTGGGTTGTACTTCCTAAGCATGGACACATGAAACACGGGATGAATATTAGAGAGGTCTGGTGGTAATGCCAAACGATAAGCCACCGCTCCAACCTTTTCTAAGATCTCGAATGGCCCTATATACCGAGGACTTAACTTCCCTTTCTTGCCAAACCTCATTATCCCTTTAGTTGGCGAAACTTTCAAAAATACATGATCTCCTACTTGGAACTCCAAGTCTCTCCGTCGGTTATCAGCATATGATTTCTGTCTACTTTGTGCTGTTAACATCCTTTGACGGATCATGTGTATTTTCTCGGTTGCATCCTGCACCAATTCAGGCCCCAAAAGTTTCCTTTCTCCCACCTCTAGCCATCCAATGGGTGACCTACATCTTCGTCCATATAAGGCCTCAAATGGTGCCATTTGGATGCTAGTTTGGAAACTGTTGTTGTAGGCAAATTCCACTAAGGGTAAATATTGTTCCCACCTGACACCAAGGTCTATCACACAAGCCCTCAACATATCCTCCAATGTCTGTATGGTCCGTTCAGATTGTCCATCAGTCTGAGGGTGGAAAGCTGTGCTGAAATCCAACTTAGTGCCCAATGCTTCTTGCAACTTTCCCCAAAACCTACTAGTAAACTGAGCTCCTCTGTCAGATACTATAGAAATGGGAATACCATGTAGTCGCACTATCTCATCCACATAAACTCGAGCATATTGGGCAGCCCCATAAGTAGTCTTAACCGGAAGAAAATGAGCTGACTTTGTTAACCGGTCCACTACTATCCAAATTGAATCATATCCCCCACTGGTTCGAGGCAAACCCGTTACAAAGTCCATAGCAATATGTTCCCACTTCCACTCGGGTACTGGTAATGGCTGTAGTAGCCCTGCAGGCTTTTGATGCTCGGCCTTAACCTGCTGACAAACTAGGCACTTGGAGACAAACTCAGGTACATCTCTCTTAAGTCCTTCCCACCAATACACCTCTTTCAAATCTTGATACATTTTTGTAGCCCCTGGATGTACCACATAAGCTGCCATGTGAGCTTCCTCTAATATTTCTCTCCTCAACCCGTCACCATCAGGCACATAAAGTCTGGTTCCATACCTCAACACTCCATCTGTGCCTTTAGTAAACATTTTTCCTTTCCTACCCTGAGGATCCTCTAAGGCCTTAATCACAAATTCATCTTTACTTTGTGCTTCTTTAATCCTGTCCATTAAAATAGGCCTCACTCTAAAGTGTGCTAACAAAGCATTTGTCTCCGCAACTTCCAAACGCACACCTATGTCTCCCAAACTATGGATCTCTCTAACCAAAGATCTCCTACCAATGAAAATATGTGCCAAGCTTCCCATTGATTTTCGACTCAAGGCATCCGCCACTACATTGGCCTTACCGGGATGATAAAGAATAGTACAATCATAATCCTTTAGCAACTCCATCCATCTACGTTGCCGTAAGTTAAGATCCCTCTGCTGAAATATATACTTCAGACTTTTGTGGTCCGTGTATATCTCGCAAGTCTCACCATACAAGTAATGTCTCCAAATCTTTAAGGCAAACACGATTGCTGCCATTTCCAAATCTTGTATGGGGTAATTCTGCTCATGCCTTTTAAGTTGCCTAGATGCATACGCAATCACCTTCCCATGTTGCATCAATACACATCCTAAACCAACCCCCGATGCATCACAAAACACCGTGTAACCCCCTGTGCCTTGCGGCAGGCTTAACACTGGAGCTGTGGTGAGACATGCCTTAAGCTTCTCAAAACTATTCTCACAAGCATCAGACCACTCAAATTTTGTATCTTTACGTGTCAGCTTAGTCAAAGGGGCAACTATTTTGGAGAAGTCTTTCACAAAGCGACGATAATAGCCAGCTAAACCCACAAAGCTTCTAATCTCCGTAACTGATGTTGGCCTTGGCCATTTTTCCACTGCTTCAATTTTCTTTGTATCAACTCGTATCCCCTCCTTAGATACCACATGCCCCAAGAATGCAACACTTTCGAGCCAAAACTCACACTTGGAGAACTTAGCATACAATCGATGTTCTCTCAAAATTTGGAGCACTATCTTAAGATGCTGCTCATGCTCCTCTCGACTCTTTGAATATATCAAAATATCATCAATAAACACCACTACAAACTTATCCAAATAAGGTTTGAACACTCGGTTCATCAAATCCATAAAGGCTGCAGGAGCATTCGTGAGCCCAAATGACATCACTAAGAACTCATAGTGCCCATATCTTGTTCGAAATGCGGTCTTGGGTATATCTTCGTTCCGGATTCTCAACTAATGGTACCCAGATCGCAGATCTATCTTAGAAAAACATTGTGCTCCTTGTAGTTGATCAAATAAATCATCTATCCTTGGGAGAGGATATTTATTCTTCACCGTCACTTTATTAAGCTGTCGATAATCAATGCACAGCCTAAGTGACCCTTCTTTCTTCTTCACAAATAACACTGGTGCTCCCCATGGGGATACACTAGGTCGTATGAAACCTTTATCCAACAAATCCTCCAACTGATCCTTAAGCTCTTTAAGCTCTGCAGGTGCCATTCTATATGGGGGTATGGATATAGGTCTAGTGTCGGGAATCAAATCTATGCAAAACTCAACCTCCCGTTCAGGAGGCAAACCTGGTAGCTCTTCAGGAAATACATCCACGAACTCCTTCACCACCGACACTTGAGTTACATCTCCAATCTTTGCCTGACTATCCTTTACAACAGCCAAGTAACCTATACAACCCTGTCGTAATAATCTTCTGGCAGATATGACCGATATCAAATTGGTTGGAGCATTACTCCTATCCCCTTGAATACTAAATGATGGTTCACCGGGGAAATCAAATCTAACCAATTTATGATAGCAGTCCACACTAGCATGACAGGGTGATAACCAATTCATCCCCAAGATTACATCAAAGTCTAAGGTGTCTAGCACCACTAGATTCACCGAAGTGTCTTTATCCTTGACTCGCACTACACAAGACTCATATTCCCACTCGGCCACAAATATCTCCTTTAAAGGAGTAGACACCACTAATTGTTCCTCTCTCCTAACACGACCTCTACCCAACCGAGATGCAAAACATGGAGAGATAAAAGAATGGGTAGCACCAGAATCAAATAGTACTCGAGCATTCATATTACAAACGGAGAGAATACCTGAGACCACGGCATTGGATGTTTGAGCCTCCTGCTGTGTTAAAGCAAACACCCTCGCTTGGCCTCTACCAATAGAACTTTGATGTCCGGACCCAGATGGTCTGCCTTGAGAGGAAGTACCCGCACCTCTACCTCTCGATCCACTAACCTCCCGGCCAGATGAGACAGCAACTGACGGAGCAGATGAAGCTGGCTGAGTGGAACCACGAGCAGAATCTGGTGATTGATGTGCCATCGGACAATCCCTCCTAATATGCCCAGGTTGACCGCACCCATAACAAGTTTTTGTAGTAAGGAAGCACCGTCCACTATGTCGTCTCCCACAAGTATCACAAGAGCGAATGACTTGACTACTCTGTCTAGAATCTTGCTGCCTCCTAGAATTGAAGGTTCTCTGTCCCACCCTAATATTAGCACCAGGTGCGTCACTCCCCTGCTGCGGTAACCGTGAGTCCCTCTGTGGACCCTGACGGCTAGAAGATGAACCACCACTGCTGAAATCTCTACGGCCCTGATAACCCTCTGTCTTGCCCCTTTTTGCTCTATCTCTCGCAGCCCTACTCTCATTGGTCCTCATCTCGATGCGTTGAGCACGATCCACTGCTGCAGAATAGGTAGTGAAATCTCGGGATGCCACAGCCCTAAATAATGGCTCCACTAACCCATCCACAAATCTCTGAATCTTCATCTCCTCAGTAGAAACGAGATAGGGCGCATAACGAGCTAGCTGCGTGAACTTGATGTCATACTCAGACACCGTCATGCTTGAAGTCTGTACCAAAGTCTCAAACTCTCTAGCTCTAGCATTACGCACACTGAGTGGTAAGAATCGATCTAAGAAGGCTACACTGAACTCACTCCAAGCCAACGGTGTTGCATTAGTCGGTCTGCCTCTACATAAAGAGCTATACCATTCCTGCGCCACATCCTCTAATTGGAAGGCGGCTAGCTCAACTGACCGAACACTAGAACATCCCAAGGCTTTACAAATTTTCTCCATCTTATCCAAGAAAACCTGGGGTTTCTCCGATGCATCAGACCCTGAAAATGTTGGAGGCTTAAGCTTGAGAAAGTCAGGAAGAGAAATATCTAGATGTCCCCTCTCCTCCTCATGATGTTGGTGATCGGCCTGTCCTTGGGAGCTAGGGGATTCTTGTACTGTAGGTCTCCCCTCTACTACCCTTTGTATATCTTCCATGCGGGTCGCCATCATCTCTACAACCCGGTTAACTCCCTGTAGGCCTGCCGCCAAATCCTCAATAGTAATACCCCTAGCTGGGTGTCTATCTACATCACCTGAGGACTGTCCCTCTTCTTGCCTACTCACAGGCGTATCCAACCCCACCGGCCTAGTGACCCTGCCACGTCTACCTCGGCCTCTCTGGGTGGATGCCCGTGGTCTATCTGCCATCTCAATGGGAACATCTTGCTCCCCTGCCCGTCTTGAGGCGGCTCGTGTCTTAGGCGGCATTCTTACCTAGACAAAAGCAAACGCCTGTTATTAAACACATATTATAATCATACTTAAAGCAACAGGTGGTTTCTAAGATAGGGAATCTATGCGGTCATTTGGTTGTAAAATGTGCCGCGGTTCACACTTTACAACTGAAGTTCCCACATAAAGACCCGACTCTCCGCTGGACTAACAAAAAGGAAGTTCTAGGACCTAGACAAACCTAGGGCTCTGATACCAATACTGTCACGACCCAAATTCCGGGTCATGACCGACGCATGGGTCCAATGGACATAATCCACTAAATCCAAGCAAGCCTATTATTTATTTTACTTATGATTCTATTTATTATCACTAAGTCGTATTTCATGACTTTGAGTCAAAATAGTGATACACATTGCCAACTCGTACTGGCATTACTCTTTTAAAATTTACATTTAAGTTCATCTATACATAACAAAATAATACTCGACCTCCAGCGGAGTGACTCGGATGGATATACAGCTACCGAATGCCGAGACACCTACCAGAAGATGTACACAGATCTACAAGGACACCTCGTCCTAATTATCGGCTACCTCGTGATCTGAAAACATGAATTTGAAAATGGTGAGTATAAACCCAGTGAGTGAACAAGGAAGGGAACAAGCAACAATTAGGAAAAATTTAAAATCATGATGCACTTGTTTCAAACAATGCAATTTAGTTCATTCCTATTTAAAACCCCTCCAAACCCCAGAGTTTTTCGCTACAGCGAGCATGAATTTCGATGCAGTGAAAACAAAGCAACAAGAGAAACATTTTTCCTCACTCAACAATAGCCATCCTGCTAAACTAATAAAATCAACCTAACATTCATGAAAATTCTCAAAGTATAATGTGTCAAATTTTACGTACATTACAACCATAAATCATTGTCCATCAATTTGCTATATCACACACATTTACATATGTATATATATATATACGTATATACCCATCATCATCATCTCATCAACCCATCATCATCATCACCAGCTCATCATCATCATCATCACCAGCTCATGCGCACTCCCTACTCGCACATGGCTGGGTCATCACCGGATTATGCGCACTCCCTACTCGCACATAACCGGGTCATCCTCGGCTTATGCACACTCCCTACTCGCACATAGCCGAGTCAACATAATTACACAACATTATATTCAAGCATATATGTATATCAACATAATGCAGCCACATAGAAATCCATAATAACCACATTTCATAACATAAACCTTTTCTTAAAAGCTTGTTCCCAAGGCATTCATTTTCATGAAAAATTTCATAAAATCATTCAAACACTTTGTTCAAAATAGTCATATTCCCAAAACAATTTTGATAGGCAGTCCACTCACAGGTGTTGAAAATTCGGATTCTGGGTGAACTCTGACTAATAGTCCTCAGGCGTAATTCCTTTGCCTTTTCCGGACGTCTCACCACCTTGACAAATAACAAAGTCGAGGAATTTACTATATTGTCCCTAAATTGATATAAATTAATTTAAACTACTAATGCTTGATATGTAATGCAAAAATATGTCTGATTACCGCTTAATCACGGTATCGATTAAATTTGACCGATCACCCGATTAATCGGCGATTGTGTCCAAATCACCTCCAAATTAATTCATTTCTCCTCTAATACCTTAATTTACCACATACATTTAAATAAAGCCAAATTCAGCATTAGAACCCTCACAATTCCTTATAGAAAAAAATTTGGTCATTTGGTGTACTAGCATCGAATCTTTTTCTACATAACCGTTTCACCTTACTTCATCATTTTCCATGCCATTTTCCTTGAAATAAAAACAATACCCCATTGATATTCAGCCCTCATGGTTCAGCCAACAAGGAACCCTAGAGAAATTGAATATTTCTTTTGTGTTTTTGTTCATAACCATGCTTAACTATCCCTAAACACTAACATAGTCTAAAATCAAATTATTCCAACAACAATTCCTCTTCCATACCCATTTTTCAGAATTGAATTCATCATGATAACTCAATATTCAACCATGGAAATCAAGAACAAAAGCATGGGTAAGCTAGGTATCAAGGAGAATTAAAGAAATTTTAACTTACCTAGCTTGTTTCCTTGATTTCTTCACTTTTTCTTTGAATTTCCACCTAGGTTTTCTTGTTTTTCCTTTTGTTCTTCCTTTTTTCTGGTTGCTGGATGTCTAGGCCGAATATGGTGAGGGAATTGGGGATTTAATGGGCTGATTTCTATAGAAAATAATAAAATAATCAAGCATGCCATGTGTCACATGCTTATTGGCCAAATTTTTAACTTTTTGACTTTTTCTTCTTAATTTTCCACCACAAATATTCTGGTATTTATCCAATCCTACCACAATTAAAATCCCTTGGTCTTGACAAGTGCTGGGCCGAAAATTTTACTGATTTGCCCCCGAGACAAAAAAATTACGATTTTGCCCTTATACTCTGAAATGTACCGGAATCTCATTATTTCTACTTTTCAACCTAAAATAACACTAATATTGATCAATATTAACTAAATGGGGCAAAAATTGTTTAAAAAAAATTTTCGTTTAGTCCACTAGTGGCAAAATTACCATTTTGCCCTTGTGCTCTATAAATACCGAGAATCAAAATTTTTCACTACTAAACATCATTTTATACTCCAATAATCATAATTATATTTCATATAATTATTCTTGGTCAAATGTGATCAAATCTTGGCTAAAAATCTCCATTTACTCATCAAATGGTAAAATTACCGTTTTGTCCCTAATTGGTCAATTTTCTGATGGACTTCAAACTGGACCTTGAACTCCAAATCACTATTCTAAGTCATTCTGTTGGTTTTAAAATTTTCAAATTCCTCTTAGAATTTCTATTTGAACTAGTTCAAGGCTCGATTTAACTTAGTTGTACCACTCGATACAATACCGTCTTTTAATCGACCTTGACAGGGTCTCACACGAAAGCCATTCATTGGGAAGAAAACTTCTTTTATAGTCACTTATGCCTTCAAAAGCTTTGTTTCTCCCTTTAAATGGTTATATAATCACATAATTGATTTTAAGTTGCCTTGTTTTTATATTTTTGGTTAAAACAGATTATAATTGAATGTTTACCTCGAGAAACGTGATGCAAAAACCATTCTGTCACGACCCAAATTCCGGGTCATGACCGGCGCATGGGTCCAATGGACGTAATCCACTAAACCCAAGCAAGCCTATTATTTATTTTACTTATGATTCTATTTATTATCACTAAGTCGTATTTCATGACTTTGAGTCAAAATAGTGATACACATTGCCAACTCGTACTGGCATTACTCTTTTAAAATTTACATTTAAGTTCATCTATACATAACAAAATAATACTCGACCTCCAGCGGAGTGACTCGGATGGATATACAGCTACCGAATGCCGAGACACCTACCAGAAGATGTACACAGATCTACAAGGACACCTCGTCCTAATTATCGGCTACCTCGTGATCTGAAAACATGAATTTGAAAATGGTGAGTATAAACCCAGTGAGTGAACAAGGAAGGGAACAAGCAACAATTAGGAAAAATTTAAAATCATGATGCACTTGTTTCAAACAATGCAATTTAGTTCATTCCTATTTAAAACCCCTCCAAACCCCAGAGTTTTTTTTTTTCCGCTACAGCGAGCATGAATTTCGATGCAGTGAAAACAAGGCAACAAGATAAACATTTTTCCTCACTCAACAAAAGCCATCCTACTAAACTAATAAAATCAACCTAACATTCATGAAAATTCTCAAAGTATAATGTGTCAAATTTTACGTACATTACAACCATAAATCATTGTCCATCAATTTGCTATATCACACACATTTACATATGTATATATATATACGTATATACCCATCATCATCATCTCACCAACCCATCATCATCATCACCAGCTCATGCGCACTCCCTACTCGCACATGGCTGGGTCATCACCGGATTATGCGCACTCCCTACTCGCACATAACCGGGTCATCCTCGGCTTATGCACACTCCCTACTCGCACATAGCCGAGTCAACATAATTACACAACATTATATTCAAGCACATATGTATATCAACATAATGCAGCCACATAGAAATCCATAATAACCACATTTCATAACATAAACCTTTTCTCAAAAGCTTGTTCCCAAGGCATTCATTTTCATGAAAAATTGCATAAAATCATTCAAACACTTTGTTCAAAACAGTCATATTCCCAAAACAATTTTGATAGGCAGTCCACTCACAGGTGTCGAAAATTCGGATTCCGGGTGAACTCTGACTAATAGTCCTCAGGCGTAATTCCTTTGCCTTTTTCCGGACGTCTCACCACCTTGACAAATAACCAAGTCGAGGAATTTACTATATTGTCCCTAAATTGATATAAATTAATTTAACTACTAATGCTTGATATGTAAATGCACAAATATACCCGATTACCGCTTAATCACGGTATCGATTAAATTCGACCGATCACCCGATTAATCGACGATTGTGTCCAAATCACCTCTAAATTAATTCATTTCTCCTCTAATACCTTAATTTACCACATACATTTAAATAAAGCCAAATTCAGCATTAGAACCCTCACAATTCCTTATAGAGAAAAAAAAATTTGGTCATTTGGTGTACTAGCATCGAATTTTTTCTACATAACCGTTTCACCTTACTTCATCATTTTCCATGCCATTTTCCTTGAAATAAAAACAATCCCCCATTGATATTCAGCCCTCATGGTTCAGCCAACAAGGAACCCTAGAGAAATTAAATATTTCTTTAGTGTTTTTGTTCATAACCATGCTTAACTATCTCTAAACACTAACATAGTCTAAAATCAAATTATTCCAACAACAATTCCTCTTCCATACCCATTTTTCAGAATTGAATTCATCATGATAACTCAATATTCAACCATGGAAATCAAGAACAAAAGCATGGGTAAGCTAGGTATCAAGGAGAATTAAAGAAATTTTAACTTACCTAGCTTGTTTCCTTGATTTCTTCACTTTTTCTTTGAATTTCCACCTAGGTTTTCTTGTTTTTCCTTTTGTTCTTCCTTTTTTCTGGTTGCTGGATGTCTAGGCCGAATATGGTGAGGGAATTGGGGATTTAATGGGCTGATTTCTATAGAAAATAATAAAATAATCAAGCATGCCATGTGTCACATGCTTATTGGCCAAATTTTTAACTTTTTGACTTTTTCTTCTTAATTTTCCACCACAAATATTCTGGTATTTATCCAATCCTACCACAATTAAAATCCCTTGGTCTTGACAAGTGCTGGGCCGAAAATTTTACTGATTTGCCCCCGAGACAAAAAAATTACGATTTTGCCCTTATACTCCGAAATGTACCGGAATCTCATTATTTCTACTTTTCAACCTAAAATAACACTACTATTGATCAATATTAACCAAATGGGGCAAAAATTGTTTAAAAAAATTTTCGTTTAGTCCACTAGTGGCAAAATTACCATTTTGCCCTTCTACTCTATAAATACCGGGAATCACAATTTTTCACTACTAAACATTATTTTATACTCCAATAATCATAATTATATTTCATATAATTATTCTTGGTCAAATGTGATCAAATCTTGGCTAAAAATCTCCATTTAATCATCAAATGGTAAAATGACCGTTTTGTCCCTAATTGGTCAATTTTCTGATGGACTCCAAACTGGACCTTGAACTCCAAATCACTATTCTAAACCATTCTGTTGGTTTTAAAATTTTCAAATTCCTCTTAGAATTTCTATTTGAACTAGTTCAAGGCTCGATTTAACTTAGTTGTACCACTCGATACAATACCGTCTTTTAATCGAGCTTGACAGGGTCTCACACATTCATTGAGAAGAAAACTTCTTTTATAGTCACTTATGCCTTCAAAAGCTTTGTTTCTCCCTTTAAATGGTTATATAATCTCATAATTGATTTTAAGATGAATTGTTTTACATTTTTGGTTAAAACAGATTATAATTGAATGGTTACCTCGAGAATCTTGAAGCGAAAGCCATTTATTGAGAAGAAAACTTCTTTTATATTCACTTATGCCTTCAAAAGCTTTGTTTCTCCCTTTAAATGGTTATATAATCTCATAATTGATTTTAAGTTGAGTTTTTTTTACATTTTTGGTTAAAACAGATTATAATTGAATGTTTACCTCGAGAATCTTGAAGCGAAAGCCATTCATTGAGAAGAAAACTTCTTTTATAGTCACTTATGCCTTCAAAAGCTTTGTTTCTCCCTTTAAATGGTTATATAATATCATAATTGATTTTAAGTTGAGTTTTTTTTACATTTTTGGTTAAAACAGATTATAATTGAATGTTTACCTCGAGAATCTTGAAGCGAAAGCCATTCATTGAGAAGAAAACTTCTTTTATAGTCACTTATGCCTTCAAAAGCTTTGTTTCTCCCTTTAAATGGTTATATAATCTCATAATTGATTTTAAGTTGCGTTTTTTTTACATTTTTGGTTAAAACAGATTATAATTGAATGTTTACCTCGAGAATCTTGAAGCGAAAGCCATTCATTAAGAAGAAAACTTCTTTTATAGTCACTTATGCCTTCAAAAGCTTTGTTTCTCCCTTTAAATGGTTATATAATCTCATAATTGATTTTAAGTTGCGTTTTTTTTACATTTTTGGTTAAAACAGATTATAATTGAATGTTTACCTCAAGAATCTTGAAGCGAAAGCCATTCATTGAGTAGAAAACTTCTTTTATAGTCACTTATGCCTTCAAAAACTTTGTTTTCTCCCTTTAAAAGGTTATATAATCTCATAATTGATTTTAAGTTGCCTTTTTTTTACATTTTTGGTTAAAACAGATTATAATTGAATGTTTACCTCGAGAAACGTGATGCAAAAACCATTCATTGAGAAGAAAACTTCTTTTATAGTCACTTATCCCTTCAAAAGCTTTGTTTCTCCCTTTAAATGGTTATATAATCTCATAATTGATTTTAAGTTGCCTTTTTTTTACATTTTTGGTTAAAACAGATTATAATTGAATGTTTACCTCGAGAAACGTGATGCAAAAACCATTCATTGAGAAGAAAACTTCTTTTATAGTCACTTATGCCTTCAAAAGCTTTGTTTCTCCCTTTAAATGGTTATATAATCTCATAATTGATTTTAAGTTGAGTTTTTTTTGCATTTTTGGTTAAAACAGATTATAATTGAATGTTTACCTCGAGAAACGTAATGCAAAATCCATTCATTGAGAAGAAAACTTCTTTTATAGTCACTTATGCCTTCAAAAGCTTTGTTTCTCGCTTTAAATGGTTATATAATCTCATAATTGATTTTAAGTTGAATTTTTTTACATTTTTGGTTAAAGCAGATTATAATTGAATGTTTACCTTGAGAAACGTGATGGAAAAACCATTCATTGAGAAGAAAACTTCTTTTATAGTCACTTATGCCTTCAAAAGCTTTGTTTCTCCCTTTAAATGGTTATATAATCTCATAATTGATTTTAAGTTGAGTTTTTTTTACATTTTTGGTTAAAACTTGATTATAATTGATTGTTTACCTCGAGAATCTTGAAGCGAAAGCCATTCATTGGGAAGAAAACTTCTTTTATAGTCACTTATGCCTTCAAAAGCTTTGTTTATCCCTTTGAATGGTTATATAATCTCATAATTGATTTTAAGTTGAGTTTTTTTTACATTTTTGGTTAAAACAGATTATAATTGAATGTTTACCTCGAGAAACATGAAGCAAAAACCATTCATTGAGAAGAAAACTTCTTTTATAGTCACTTATGCCTTCAAAAGCTTTGTTTCTCGCTTTAAATGGTTATATAATCTCATAATTGATTTTAAGTTGAATTTTTTTACATTTTTGGTTAAAGCAGATTATAATTGAATGTTTACCTCGAGAAACGTGATGCAAAAACCATTCATTGAGAAGAAAACTTCTTTTATAGTCACTTATGCCTTCAAAAGCTTTGTTTTCTCCCTTTAAATGGTTATATAATCTCATAATTGATTTTAAGTTGAGTTTTTTTTGCATTTTTGGTTAAAACAGATTATAATTGAATGTTTACCTCGAGAAACGTGATGCAAAATCCAGTCATTGAGAAGAAAACTTCTTTTATAGTCACTTATGCCTTCAAAAGCTTTGTTTCTCCCTTTAAATGGTTATATAATCTCATAATTGATTTTAAGTTGAGTTTTTTTTACATTTTTGGTTAAAACAGATTATAATTGAATGTTTACCTCGAGAATCTTGAGGCGAAAGCCATTCATTGAGAAGAAAACTTCTTTTATAGTCACTTATGCATTCAAAAGCTTTGTTTCACCCTTTAAATGGTTATATAATCTCATAATTGATTTTAAGTTGCGTTTTTTTTACATTCTTGGTTAAAACAGATTATAATTGAATGTTGACCTCGAGAATCTTGAAGCGAAAGCCATTCATTGAGAAGAAAACTTCTTTTATTGCCACTTATGCCTTCAAAAGCTTTGTTTCTCTCTTTAAATGGTTATATAATCTCATAATTGATTTTAAGTTGAGTTTTTTTTACTTCTTTGGTTAAAACTTGATTATAATTGAATGTTTACCTCGAGAATCTTGAAGCGAAAGCCATTCATTGGGAAGAAAACTTCTTTTATAGTCACTTATGCCTTCAAAAGCTTTGTTTATCCCTTTAAATGGTTATATAATCTCATAATTGATTTTAAGTTGCATTTTTTTTACATTTTTGGTTAAAACAGATTATAATTGAATGTTTACCTCGAGAAACGTGACGCAAAAACCATTCATTGAGAAGAAAACTTCTTTTATAGTCACTTATGCCTTCAAAAGCTTTGTTTCTCCCTTTAAATAATTATATAATCTCATAATTGATTTTAAGATGAATTGTTTTACATTTTTGGTTAAAACAGATTATAATTGAATGTTTACCTCGAGAATCTTGAAGCAAAAGCCATTCATTGAGAAGAAAACTTCTTTTATAGTCACTTATGCCTTCAAAAGCTTCGTTTCTCCCTTTAAATGGTTATATAATCTCATAATTGATTTTAAGTAGCGTTTTTTTTACATTTTTGGTTAAAACAGATTATAATTGAATGTTTACCTCGAGAATCTTGAAGCGAAAGCCATTCATTGAGAAGAAAACTTCTTTTATAGTCACTTATGCCTTCAAAAGCTTCGTTTCTCCCTTTAAATGGTTATATAATCTCATAATTGATTTTAAGTAGCGTTTTTTTTACATTTTTTGTTAAAACAGATTATAATTGAATGTTTACCTCGAGAATCTTGAAGCGAAAGCAATTCATTGAGAAGAAAACTTCTTTTATAGTCACTTATGCCTTCAAAAGGTTTGTTTCTCCCTTTAAATGGTTATATAATCTCATAATTGATTTTAAGTTGCTTTTTTTTTTACATTTTTGGTTAAAACAGATTATAATTGAATGTTTACCTCGAGAATCTTGAAGCGAAAGCCATTCATTGAGAAGAAAACTTCTTTTATAGTCACTTATGCCTTCAAAAGCTTTGTTTCTCCCTTTAAATGGTTATATAATCTCATAATTGATTTTAACTTGCGTTTTTTTTTACAATTTTGGTTAAAACAGATTATAATTGAATGTTTACCTCGAGAATCTTGAAGCGAAAGCCATTCATTGAGAAGAAAACTTCTTTTATAGTCACTTATGCCTTCAAAAGCTTCGTTTCTCCCTTTAAATGGTTATATAATCTCATAATTGATTTTAAGTAGCGTTTTTTTTACATTTTTTGTTAAAACAGATTATAATTGAATGTTTACCTCGAGAATCTTGAAGCGAAAGCAATTCATTGAGAAGAAAACTTCTTTTATAGTCACTTATGCCTTCAAAAGGTTTGTTTCTCCCTTTAAATGGTTATATAATCTCATAATTGATTTTAAGTTGCTTTTTTTTTTACATTTTTGGTTAAAACAGATTATAATTGAATGTTTACCTCGAGAATCTTGAAGCGAAAGCCATTCATTGAGAAGAAAACTTCTTTTATAGTCACTTATGCCTTCAAAAGCTTTGTTTCTCCCTTTAAATGGTTATATAATCTCATAATTGATTTTAAGTTGCGTTTTTTTTTACATTTTTGGTTAAAACAGATTATAATTGAATGTTTACCTCGAGAATCTTGAAGCGAAAGCCATTCATTGAGAAGAAAACTTCTTTTATAGTCACTTATGCCTTCAAAAGCTTTGTTTCTCCCTTTAAATGGTTATATAATCTCATAATTGATTTTAAGTTGCGTTTTTTTTACATTTTTGGTTAAAACAGATTATAATTGAATGTTTACCTCGAGAATCTTGAAGCGAAAGCCATTCATTGAGAAGAAAACTTCTTTTATAGTCACTTATGCCTCCAAAAACTTTGTTTTCTCCCTTTAAATGGTTATATAATCTCATAATTGATTTTAAGTTGCGTTTTTTTAAATTTTTAGTTAAAACAGATTATAATTGAATGTTTACCTCGAGAAACGTGATGCAAAAACCATTCATTGAGAAGAAAACTTCTTTTATAGTCACTTATGCCTTCAAAAGCTTCGTTTCTCCCTTTAAATGGTTATATAATCTCATAATTGATTTTAAGTTGAGTTTTTTTTACATTTTTGGTTAAAACAGATTATAATTGAATGTTTACCTCGAGAAACATGAAGCAAAAACCATTCATTGAGAAGAAAACTTCTTTTATAGTCACTTATGCCTTCAAAAGCTTTGTTTCTCGCTTTAAATGGTTATATAATCTCATAATTGATTTTAAGTTGAATTTTTTTACATTTTTGGTTAAAGCAGATTGTAATTGAATGTTTACCTCGAGAAACGTGATGCAAAAACCATTCATTGAGAAGAAAACTTCTTTTATAGTCACTTATGCCTTCAAAAGCTTTGTTTCTCCCTTTAAATGGTTATATAATCTCATAATTGATTTTAAGTTGAGTTTTTTTTGCATTTTTGGTTAAAACAGATTATAATTGAATGTTTACCTCAGAGAAACGTAATGCAAAATCCATTCATTGAGAAGAAAACTTCTTTTATAGTCACTTATGCCTTCAAAAGCTTTGCTTCTCCCTTTAAATGGTTATATAATCTCATAATTGATTTTAAGTTGAGTTTTTTTTACATTTTTGGTTAAAACATATTAGAATTGAATGTTTACCTCGAGAATCTTGAAGCGAAAGCCATTCATTCAGAAGAAAACTTCTTTTATAGTCACTTATGCCTTCAAAAGCTTTGTTTCTCCCTTTAAATGGTTATATAATCTCATAATTGATTTTAAGTTGCGTTTTTTTTACATTTTTGGTTAAAACAGATTATAATTGAATGTTGACCTCGAGAATCTTGAAGCGAAAGCCATTCATTGAGAAGAAAACTTCTTTTATTGCCACTTATGCCTTCAAAAGCTTTGTCTCTCTCTTTAAATGGTTATATAATCTCAAAATTGATTTTAAGTTGAGTTTTTTTTACATCTTTGGTTAAAACTTGATTATAATTGAATGTTTACCTCGAGAATCTTGAAGCGAAAGCCATTCATTGGGAAGAAAACTTCTTTTATAGTCACTTATGCCTTCAAAAGCTTTGTTTCTCCCTTTAAATGGTTATATAATCTCATAATTGATTTTAAGTTGCGTTTTTTTTACATTTTTGGTTAAAACAGATTATAATTGAATGTTGACCTCGAGAATCTTGAAGCGAAAGCCATTCATTGAGAAGAAAACTTCTTTTATTGCCACTTATGCCTTCAAAAGCTTTGTCTCTCTCTTTAAATGGTTATATAATCTCATAATTGATTTTAAGTTGAGTTTTTTTTACATCTTTGGTTAAAACTTGATTATAATTGAATGTTTACCTCGAGAATCTTGAAGCGAAAGCCATTCATTGGGAAGAAAACTTCTTTTATAGTCACTTATGCCTTCAAAAGCTTTGTTTATCCCTTTAAATGGGTATATAATCTCATAATTGATTTTAAGTTGCATTTTTTTTACATTTTTGGTTAAAACAGATTATAATTGAATGTTTACCTCGAGAAACGTGATGCAAAAACCATTCATTGAGAAGAAAACTTCTTTTATAGTCACTTATGCCTTCAAAAGCTTTGTTTCTCCCTTTAAATGGTTATATAATCTCATAATTGATTTTAAGATGAATTGTTTTACATTTTTGGTTAAAACAGATTATAATTGAATGTTTACCTCGAGAATCTTGAAGCAAAAGCCATTCATTGAGAAGAAAACTTCTTTTATAGTCACTTATGCCTTCAAAAGCTTCGTTTCTCCCTTTAAATGGTTATATAATCTCATAATTGATTTTAAGTAGCGTTTTTTTTACATTTTTGGTTAAAACAGATTATAATTGAATGTTTACCTCGAGAATCTTGAAGCGAAAGCCATTCATTGAGAAGAAAACTTCTTTTATAGTCACTTATGCCTTCAAAAGCTTCGTTTCTCCCTTTAAATGGTTATATAATCTCATAATTGATTTTAAGTAGCGTTTTTTTTACATTTTTTGTTAAAACAGATTATAATTGAATGTTTACCTCGAGAATCTTGAAGCGAAAGCAATTCATTGAGAAGAAAACTTCTTTTATAGTCACTTATGCCTTCAAAAGGTTTGTTTCTCCCTTTAAATGGTTATATAATCTCATAATTGATTTTAAGTTGCTTTTTTTTTTACATTTTTGGTTAAAACAGATTATAATTGAATGTTTACCTCGAGAATCTTGAAGCGAAAGCCATTCATTGAGAAGAAAACTTCTTTTATAGTCACTTATGCCTTCAAAAGCTTTGTTTCTCCCTTTAAATGGTTATATAATCTCATAATTGATTTTAAGTTGCGTTTTTTTTTACATTTTTGGTTAAAACAGATTATAATTGAATGTTTACCTCGAGAATCTTGAAGCGAAAGCCATTCATTGAGAAGAAAACTTCTTTTATAGTCACTTATGCCTTCAAAAGCTTTGTTTCTCCCTTTAAATGGTTATATAATCTCATAATTGATTTTAAGTTGCGTTTTTTTTACATTTTTGGTTAAAACAGATTATAATTGAATGTTGACCTCGAGAATCTTGAAGCGAAAGCCATTCATTGAGAAGAAAACTTCTTTTATTGCCACTTATGCCTTCAAAAGCTTTGTCTCTCTCTTTAAATGGTTATATAATCTCATAATTGATTTTAAGTTGAGTTTTTTTTACATCTTTGGTTAAAACTTGATTATAATTGAATGTTTACCTCGAGAATCTTGAAGCGAAAGCCATTCATTGGGAAGAAAACTTCTTTTATAGTCACTTATGCCTTCAAAAGCTTTGTTTATCCCTTTAAATGGTTATATAATCTCATAATTGATTTTAAGTTGCATTTTTTTTACATTTTTGGTTAAAACAGATTATAATTGAATGTTTACCTCGAGAAACGTGATGCAAAAACCATTCATTGAGAAGAAAACTTCTTTTATAGTCACTTATGCCTTCAAAAGCTTTGTTTCTCCCTTTAAATGGTTATATAATCTCATAATTGATTTTAAGATGAATTGTTTTACATTTTTCGTTAAAACAGATTATAATTGAATGGTTGCCTCGAGAATCTTGAAGCGAAAGCCATTTATTGAGAAGAAAACTTCTTTTATAGTCACTTATGCCTTCAAAAGCTTTGTTTCTCCCTTTAAATGGTTATATAATCTCATAATTGATTTTAAGTTGCGTTTTTTTTTACATTTTTGGTTAAAACAGATTATAATTGAATGTTTACCTCGAGAATCTTGAAGCGAAAGCCATTCATTGAGAAGAAAACTTTTTTTATAGTCACTTATGCCTTCAAAAGCTTTGTTTCTCCCTTTAAATGGTTATATAATCTCATAATTGATTTTAAGTTGCGTTTTTTTTTACATTTTTGGTTAAAACAGATTATAATTGAATGTTTACCTCGAGAATCTTGAAGCGAAAGCCATTCATTGAGAAGAAAACTTCTTTTATAGTCACTTATGCCTTCAAAAGCTTTGTTTCTCCCTTTAAATGGTTATATAATCTCATAATTGATTTTAAGTTGCGTTTTTTTTACATTTTTGGTTAAAACAGATTATAATTGAATGTTTACCTCGAGAATCTTGAAGCGAAAGCCATTCATTGAGAAGAAAACTTCTTTTATAGTCACTTATGCCTCCAAAAACTTTGTTTTCTCCCTTTAAATGGTTATATAATCTCATAATTGATTTTAAGTTGCGTTTTTTTAAATTTTTAGTTAAAACAGATTATAATTGAATGTTTACCTCGAGAAACGTGATGCAAAAACCATTCATTGAGAAGAAAACTTCTTTTATAGTCACTTATGCCTTCAAAAGCTTCGTTTCTCCCTTTAAATGGTTATATAATCTCATAATTGATTTTAAGTTGAGTTTTTTTTACATTTTTGGTTAAAACAGATTATAATTGAATGTTTACCTCGAGAAACATGAAGCAAAAACCATTCATTGAGAAGAAAACTTCTTTTATAGTCACTTATGCCTTCAAAAGCTTTGTTTCTCGCTTTAAATGGTTATATAATCTCATAATTGATTTTAAGTTGAATTTTTTTACATTTTTGGTTAAAGCAGATTGTAATTGAATGTTTACCTCGAGAAACGTGATGCAAAAACCATTCATTGAGAAGAAAACTTCTTTTATAGTCACTTATGCCTTCAAAAGCTTTGTTTCTCCCTTTAAATGGTTATATAATCTCATAATTGATTTTAAGTTGAGTTTTTTTTGCATTTTTGGTTAAAACAGATTATAATTGAATGTTTACCTCAGAGAAACGTAATGCAAAATCCATTCATTGAGAAGAAAACTTCTTTTATAGTCACTTATGCCTTCAAAAGCTTTGCTTCTCCCTTTAAATGGTTATATAATCTCATAATTGATTTTAAGTTGAGTTTTTTTTACATTTTTGGTTAAAACATATTAGAATTGAATGTTTACCTCGAGAATCTTGAAGCGAAAGCCATTCATTCAGAAGAAAACTTCTTTTATAGTCACTTATGCCTTCAAAAGCTTTGTTTCTCCCTTTAAATGGTTATATAATCTCATAATTGATTTTAAGTTGCGTTTTTTTTACATTTTTGGTTAAAACAGATTATAATTGAATGTTGACCTCGAGAATCTTGAAGCGAAAGCCATTCATTGAGAAGAAAACTTCTTTTATTGCCACTTATGCCTTCAAAAGCTTTGTCTCTCTCTTTAAATGGTTATATAATCTCAAAATTGATTTTAAGTTGAGTTTTTTTTACATCTTTGGTTAAAACTTGATTATAATTGAATGTTTACCTCGAGAATCTTGAAGCGAAAGCCATTCATTGGGAAGAAAACTTCTTTTATAGTCACTTATGCCTTCAAAAGCTTTGTTTCTCCCTTTAAATGGTTATATAATCTCATAATTGATTTTAAGTTGCGTTTTTTTTACATTTTTGGTTAAAACAGATTATAATTGAATGTTGACCTCGAGAATCTTGAAGCGAAAGCCATTCATTGAGAAGAAAACTTCTTTTATTGCCACTTATGCCTTCAAAAGCTTTGTCTCTCTCTTTAAATGGTTATATAATCTCATAATTGATTTTAAGTTGAGTTTTTTTTACATCTTTGGTTAAAACTTGATTATAATTGAATGTTTACCTCGAGAATCTTGAAGCGAAAGCCATTCATTGGGAAGAAAATGTCACGACCCAAATTCCGGGTCATGACCGGCGCATGGGTCCAATGGACATAATCCACTAAATCCAAGCAAGCCTATTATTTATTTTACTTATGATTCTATTTATTATCACTAAGTCGTATTTCATGACTTTGAGTCAAAATAGTGATACACATTGCCAACTCGTACTGGCATTACTCTTTTAAAATTTACATTTAAGTTCATCTATACATAACAAAATAATACTCGACCTCCAGCGGAGTGACTCGGATGGATATACAGCTACCGAATGCCGAGACACCTACCAGAAGATGTACACAGATCTACAAGGACACCTCGTCCTAATTATCGGCTACCTCGTGATCTGAAAACATGAATTTGAAAATGGTGAGTATAAACCCAGTGAGTGAACAAGGAAGGGAACAAGCAACAATTAGGAAAAATTTAAAATCATGATGCACTTGTTTCAAACAATGCAATTTAGTTCATTCCTATTTAAAACCCCTCCAAACCCCAGAGTTTTTCGCTACAGCGAGCATGAATTTCGATGCAGTGAAAACAAAGCAACAAGAGAAACATTTTTCCTCACTCAACAATAGCCATCCTGCTAAACTAATAAAATCAACCTAACATTCATGAAAATTCTCAAAGTATAATGTGTCAAATTTTACGTACATTACAACCATAAATCATTGTCCATCAATTTGCTATATCACACACATTTACATATGTATATATATATATACGTATATACCCATCATCATCATCTCATCAACCCATCATCATCATCACCAGCTCATCATCATCATCATCACCAGCTCATGCGCACTCCCTACTCGCACATGGCTGGGTCATCACCGGATTATGCGCACTCCCTACTCGCACATAACCGGGTCATCCTCGGCTTATGCACACTCCCTACTCGCACATAGCCGAGTCAACATAATTACACAACATTATATTCAAGCATATATGTATATCAACATAATGCAGCCACATAGAAATCCATAATAACCACATTTCATAACATAAACCTTTTCTTAAAAGCTTGTTCCCAAGGCATTCATTTTCATGAAAAATTTCATAAAATCATTCAAACACTTTGTTCAAAATAGTCATATTCCCAAAACAATTTTGATAGGCAGTCCACTCACAGGTGTTGAAAATTCGGATTCTGGGTGAACTCTGACTAATAGTCCTCAGGCGTAATTCCTTTGCCTTTTCCGGACGTCTCACCACCTTGACAAATAACAAAGTCGAGGAATTTACTATATTGTCCCTAAATTGATATAAATTAATTTAAACTACTAATGCTTGATATGTAATGCAAAAATATGTCTGATTACCGCTTAATCACGGTATCGATTAAATTTGACCGATCACCCGATTAATCGGCGATTGTGTCCAAATCACCTCCAAATTAATTCATTTCTCCTCTAATACCTTAATTTACCACATACATTTAAATAAAGCCAAATTCAGCATTAGAACTGTGAGACCCTGTCAAGCTCGATTAAAAGACGGTATTGTATCGAGTGGTACAACTAAGTTAAATCGAGCCTTGAACTAGTTCAAATAGAAATTCTAAGAGGAATTTGAAAATTTTAAAACCAACAGAATGGTTTAGAATAGTGATTTGGAGTTCAAGGTCCAGTTTGGAGTCCATCAGAAAATTGACCGATTAGGGACAAAACGGTCATTTTACCATTTGATGATAAAATGGAGATTTTTAGCCAAGATTTGATCACATTTGACCAAGAATAATTATATGAAATATAATTATGATTATTGGAGTATAAAATGATGTTTAGTAGTGAAAAATTTTGATTCTCGGTATTTATAGAGCACAAGGGCAAAATGGTAATTTTGCCACTAGTGGACTAAACGAAAATTTTTTTTAAACAATTTTTGCCCCATTTAGTTAATATTGATCAATATTAGTGTTATTTTAGGTTGAAAAGTAGAAATAATGAGATTCCGGTACATTTCAGAGTATAAGGGCAAAATCGTAATTTTTTTGTCTCGGGGGCAAATCAGTAAAATTTTCGGCCCAGCACTTGTCAAGACCAAGGGATTTTAATTGTGGTAGGATTGGATAAATACCAGAATATTTGTGGTGGAAAATTAAGAAGAAAAAGTCAAAAAGTTAAAAATTTGGCCAATAAGCATGTGACACATGGCATGCTTGATTATTTTATTATTTTCTATAGAAATCAGCCCATTAAATCCCCAATTCCCTCACCATATTCGGCCTAGACATCCAGCAACCAGAAAAAAGGAAGAACAAAAGGAAAAACAAGAAAACCTAGGTGGAAATTCAAAGAAAAAGTGAAGAAATCAAGGAAACAAGCTAGGTAAGTTAAAATTTCTTTAATTCTCCTTGATACCTAGCTTACCCATGCTTTTGTTCTTGATTTCCATGGTTGAATATTGAGTTATCATGATGAATTCAATTCTGAAAAATGGGTATGGAAGAGGAATTGTTGTTGGAATAATTTGATTTTAGACTATGTTAGTGTTTAGGGATAGTTAAGCATGGTTATGAACAAAAACACAAAAGAAATATTCAATTTCTCTAGGGTTCCTTGTTGGCTGAACCATGAGGGCTGAATATCAATGGGGTATTGTTTTTATTTCAAGGAAAATGGCATGGAAAATGATGAAGTAAGGTGAAACGGTTATGTAAAAAAAATTCGATGCTAGTACACCAAATGACCAAATTTTTTTTCTATAAGGAATTGTGAGGGTTCTAATGCTGAATTTGGCTTTATTTAAATGTATGTGGTAAATTAAGGTATTAGAGGAGAAATGAATTAATTTAGAGGTGATTTGGACACAATCGTCGATTAATCGGGTGATCGGTCGAATTTAATCGATACCGTATTAAGCGGTAATCGGGTATATTTGTGCATTTACATATCAAGCATTAGTAGTTTAAATTAATTTATATCAATTTAGGGACAATATAGTAAATTCCTCGACTTGGTTATTTGTCAAGGTGGTGAGACGTCCGGAAAAGGCAAAGGAATTACGCTTGAGGACTATTAGTCAGAGTTCACCCGGAATCCGAATTTTCGACACCTGTGAGTGGACTGCCTATCAAAATTGTTTTGGGAATATGACTGTTTTGAACAAAGTGTTTGAATGATTTTATGCAATTTTTCATGAAAATGAATGCCTTGGGAACAAGCTTTTGAGAAAAGGTTTATGTTATGAAATGTGGTTATTATGGATTTCTATGTGGCTGCATTATGTTGATATACATATGTGCTTGAATATAATGTTGTGTAATTATGTTGACTCGGCTATGTGCGAGTAGGGAGTGTGCATAAGCCGAGGATGACCCGGTTATGTGCGAGTAGGGAGTGCGCATAATCCGGTGATGACCCAGCCATGTGCGAGTAGGGAGTGCGCATGAGCTGGTGATGATGATGATGGGTTGGTGAGATGATGATGATGGGTATATACGTATATATATATACATATGTAAATGTGTGTGATATAGCAAATTGATGGACAATGATTTATGGTTGTAATGTACGTAAAATTTGACACATTATACTTTGAGAATTTTCATGAATGTTAGGTTGATTTTATTAGTTTAGTAGGATGGCTTTTGTTGAGTGAGGAAAAATGTTTATCTTGTTGCCTTGTTTTCACTGCATCGAAATTCATGCTCGCTGTAGCGAAAAAAAACTCTGGGGTTTGGAGGGGTTTTAAATAGGAATGAACTAAATTGCATTGTTTGAAACAAGTGCATCATGATTTTAAATTTTTCCTAATTGTTGCTTGTTCCCTTCCTTGTTCACTCACTGGGTTTATACTCACCATTTTCAAATTCATGTTTTCAGATCACGAGGTAGCCGATATTTAGGACGAGGTGTCCTTGTAGATCTGTGTACATCTTCTGGTAGGTGTCTCGGCATTCGGTAGCTGTATATCCATCTGAGTCACTCCGCTGGAGGTCGAGTATTATTTTGTTATGTATAGATGAACTTAAATGTAAATTTTAAAAGAGTAATGCCAGTACGAGTTGGCAATGTGTATCACTATTTTGACTCAAAGTCATGAAATACGACTTAGTGATAATAAATAGAATCATAAGTAAAATAAATAATAGGCTTGCTTGGGTTTAGTGGATTACGTCCATTGGACCCATGCGCCGGTCATGACCCGGAATTTGGGTCGTGACAGTATTGGTATCAGAGCCCTAGGTTTGTCTAGGTCCTAGAACTTCCTTTTTGTTAGTCCAGCGGAGAGTCGGGTCTTTATGTGGGAACTTCAGTTGTAAAGTGTGAACCGCGGCACATTTTACAACCAAATGACCGCATAGATTCCCTATCTTAGAAACCACCTGTTGCTTTAAGTATGATTATAATATGTGTTTAATAACAGGCGTTTGCTTTTGTCTAGGTAAGAATGCCGCCTAAGACACGAGCCGCCTCAAGACGGGCAAGGGAGCAAGATGTTCCCATTGAGATGGCAGATAGACCACGGGCATCCACCCAGAGAGGCCGAGGTAGACGTGGCAGGGTCACTAGGCCGGTGGGGTTGGATACGCCTGTGAGTAGGCAAGAAGAGGGACAGTCCTCAGGTGATGTAGATAGACACCCAGCTAGGGGTATTACTATTGAGGATTTGGCGGCAGGCCTACAGGGAGTTAACCGGGTTGTAGAGATGATGGCGACCCGCATGGAAGATATACAAAGGGTAGTAGAGGGGAGACCTACAGTACAAGAATCCCCTAGCTCCCAAGGACAGGCCGATCACCAACATCATGAGGAGGAGAGGGGACATCTAGATATTTCTCTTCCTGACTTTCTCAAGCTTAAGCCTCCAACATTTTCAGGGTCTGATGCATCGGAGAAACCCCAGGTTTTCTTGGATAAGATGGAGAAAATTTGTAAAGCCTTGGGATGTTCTAGTGTTCGGTCAGTTGAGCTAGCCGCCTTCCAATTAGAGGATGTGGCGCAGGAATGGTATAGCTCTTTATGTAGAGGCAGACCGACTAATGCAACACCGTTGGCTTGGAGTGAGTTCAGTGTAGCCTTCTTAGATCGATTCTTACCACTCAGTGTGCGTAATGCTAGAGCTAGAGAGTTTGAGACTTTGGTACAGACTTCAAGCATGACGGTGTCTGAGTATGACATCAAGTTCACGCAGCTAGCTCGTTATGCGCCCTATCTCGTTTCTACTGAGGAGATGAAGATTCAGAGATTTGTGGATGGGTTAGTGGAGCCATTATTTAGGGCTGTGGCATCCCGAGATTTCACTACCTATTCTGCAGCAGTGGATCGTGCTCAACGCATCGAGATGAGGACCAATGAGAGTAGGGCTGCGAGAGATAGAGCAAAAAGGGGCAAGACAGAGGGTTATCAGGGCCGTAGAGATTTCAGCAGTGGTGGTTCATCTTCTAGCCGTCAGGGTCCACAGAGGGACTCACGGTTACCGCAGCAGGGGAGTGACGCACCTGGTGCTAATATTAGGGTGGGACAGAGAACCTTTAGTTCTAGGAGGCAGCAAGATTCTAGACAGAGTAGTCAAGTCATTCGCTCTTGTGATACTTGTGGGAGACGACATAGTGGACGGTGCTTCCTTACTACAAAAACTTGTTACGGGTGCGGTCAACCTGGGCATATTAGGAGGGATTGTCCGATGGCACATCAATCACCAGATTCTGCTCGTGGTTCCACTCAGCCAGCTTCATCTGCTCCGTCAGTTGCTGTCTCATCTGGCCGGGAGGTTAGTGGATCGAGAGGTAGAGGTGCGGGTACTTCCTCTCAAGGCAGACCATCTGGGTCCGGACATCAAAGTTCTATTGGTAGAGGCCAAGCGAGGGTGTTTGCTTTAACACAGCAGGAGGCTCAAACATCCAATGCCGTGGTCTCAGGTATTCTCTCCGTTTGTAATATGAATGCTCGAGTACTATTTGATCCTGGTGCTACCCATTCTTTTATCTCTCCATGTTTTGCATCTCGGTTGGGTAGAGGTCGTGTTAGGAGAGAGGAACAATTAGTGGTGTCTACTCCTTTAAAGGAGATATTTGTGGCCGAGTGGGAATATGAGTCATGTGTAGTGCGAGTCAAGGACAAAGACACTTCGGTGAATCTAGTGGTGCTAGACACCTTAGACTTTGATGTAATCTTGGGGATGAATTGGTTATCACCCTGTCATGCTAGTGTGGACTGCTATCATAAATTGGTTAGATTTGATTTCCCCGGTGAACCATCATTTAGTATTCAAGGGGATAGGAGTAATGCTCCAACCAATTTGATATCGGTCATATCTGCCAGAAGATTATTACGACAGGGTTGTATAGGTTACTTGGCTGTTGTAAAGGATAGTCAGGCAAAGATTGGAGATGTAACTCAAGTGTCGGTGGTGAAGGAGTTCGTGGATGTATTTCCTGAAGAGCTACCAGGTTTGCCTCCTGAACGGGAGGTTGAGTTTTGCATAGATTTGATTCCCGACACTAGACCTATATCCATACCCCCATATAGAATGGCACCTGCAGAGCTTAAAGAGCTTAAGGATCAGTTGGAGGATTTGTTGGATAAAGGTTTCATACGACCTAGTGTATCCCCATGGGGAGCACCAGTGTTATTTGTGAAGAAGAAAGATGGGTCACTTAGGCTGTGCATTGATTATCGACAGCTTAATAAAGTGACGGTGAAGAATAAATATCCTCTCCCAAGGATAGATGATTTATTTGATCAACTACAAGGAGCACAATGTTTTTCTAAGATAGATCTGCGATCTGGGTACCATCAGTTGAGAATCCGGAACGAAGATATACCCAAGACCGCATTTCGAACAAGATATGGGCACTATGAGTTCTTAGTGATGTCATTTGGGCTCACGAATGCTCCTGCAGCCTTTATGGATTTGATGAACCGAGTGTTCAAACCTTATTTGGATAAGTTTGTAGTGGTGTTTATTGATGATATTTTGATATATTCAAAGAGTCGAGAGGAGCATGAGCAGCATCTTAAGATAGTGCTCCAAATTTTGAGAGAACATCGATTGTATGCTAAGTTCTCCAAGTGTGAGTTTTGGCTCGAAAGTGTTGCATTCTTGGGGCATGTGGTATCTAAGGAGGGGATACGAGTTGATACAAAGAAAATTGAAGCAGTGGAAAAATGGCCAAGGCCAACATCAGTTACGGAGATTAGAAGCTTTGTGGGTTTAGCTGGCTATTATCGTCGCTTTGTGAAAGACTTCTCCAAAATAGTTGCCCCTTTGACTAAGCTGACACGTAAAGATACAAAATTTGAGTGGTCTGATGCTTGTGAGAATAGTTTTGAGAAGCTTAAGGCATGTCTCACCACAGCTCCAGTGTTAAGCCTGCCGCAAGGCACAGGGGGTTACACGGTGTTTTGTGATGCATCGGGGGTTGGTTTAGGATGTGTATTGATGCAACATGGGAAGGTGATTGCGTATGCATCTAGGCAACTTAAAAGGCATGAGCAGAATTACCCCATACACGATTTGGAAATGGCAGCAATCGTGTTTGCCTTAAAGATTTGGAGACATTACTTGTATGGTGAGACTTGCGAGATATACACGGACCACAAAAGTCTGAAGTATATATTTCAGCAGAGGGATCTTAACTTACGGCAACGTAGATGGATGGAGTTGCTAAAGGATTATGATTGTACTATTCTTTATCATCCCGGTAAGGCCAATGTAGTGGCGGATGCCTTGAGTCGAAAATCAATGGGAAGCTTGGCACATATTTCCATTGGTAGGAGATCTTTGGTTAGAGAGATCCATAGCTTGGGAGACATAGGTGTGCGTTTGGAAGTTGCGGAGACAAATGCTTTGCTAGCACACTTTAGAGTGAGGCCTATTTTAATGGACAGGATTAAAGAAGCACAAAGTAAAGATGAGTTTGTGATTAAGGCCTTAGAGGATCCTCAGGGTAGGAAAGGAAAAATGTTTACTAAAGGCACAGATGGAGTGTTGAGGTATGGAACCAGACTTTATGTGCCTGATGGTGACGGGTTGAGGAGAGAAATATTAGAGGAAGCTCACATGGCAGCTTATGTGGTACATCCAGGGGCTACAAAAATGTATCAAGATTTGAAAGAGGTGTATTGGTGGGAAGGACTTAAGAGAGATGTAGCTGAGTTTGTCTCCAAGTGCCTGGTTTGTCAGCAGGTTAAGGCCGAGCATCAAAAGCCTGCAGGGCTACTACAGCCATTACCAGTACCCGAGTGGAAGTGGGAACATATTGCTATGGACTTTGTAACGGGTTTGCCTCGAACCAGTGGGGGATATGATTCAATTTGGATAGTAGTGGACCGGTTAACAAAGTCAGCTCATTTTCTTCCGGTTAAGACTACTTATGGGGCTGCCCAATATGCTCGAGTTTATGTGGATGAGATAGTGCGACTACATGGTATTCCCATTTCTATAGTATCTGACAGAGGAGCTCAGTTTACTAGTAGGTTTTGGGGAAAGTTGCAAGAAGCATTGGGCACTAAGTTGGATTTCAGCACAGCTTTCCACCCTCAGACTGATGGACAATCTGAACGGACCATACAGACATTGGAGGATATGTTGAGGGCTTGTGTGATAGACCTTGGTGTCAGGTGGGAACAATATTTACCCTTAGTGGAATTTGCCTACAACAACAGTTTCCAAACTAGCATCCAAATGGCACCATTTGAGGCCTTATATGGACGAAGATGTAGGTCACCCATTGGATGGCTAGAGGTGGGAGAAAGGAAACTTTTGGGGCCTGAATTGGTGCAGGATGCAACCGAGAAAATACACATGATCCGTCAAAGGATGTTAACAGCACAAAGTAGACAGAAATCATATGCTGATAACCGACGGAGAGACTTGGAGTTCCAAGTAGGAGATCATGTATTTTTGAAAGTTTCGCCAACTAAAGGGATAATGAGGTTTGGCAAGAAAGGGAAGTTAAGTCCTCGGTATATAGGGCCATTCGAGATCTTAGAAAAGGTTGGAGCGGTGGCTTATCGTTTGGCATTACCACCAGACCTCTCTAATATTCATCCCGTGTTTCATGTGTCCATGCTTAGGAGGTACAACCCAGATCCATCACATGTAATACGGTATGAAACAATTCAGTTGCAAGATGATCTAACCTATGAGGAACAACCGGTAGCTATCCTTGATAGGCAAGTTAAAAAGCTCCGTTCAAAGGATGTAGCCTCAGTGAAAGTGTTGTGGCGGAATCACACTAGCGAGGAGGTAACGTGGGAAGCTGAGGATGAGATGCGGACAAAGCATCCACACCTCTTCGATATGTAAAGGTAAGCCACTCTACATTGAATTTAAATTCGGGGACCGAATTTTTATTAGTGGGGGAGAATGTGAGACCCTGTCAAGCTCGATTAAAAGACGGTATTGTATCGAGTGGTACAACTAAGTTAAATCGAGCCTTGAACTAGTTCAAATAGAAATTCTAAGAGGAATTTGAAAATTTTAAAACCAACAGAATGGTTTAGAATAGTGATTTGGAGTTCAAGGTCCAGTTTGGAGTCCATCAGAAAATTGACCGATTAGGGACAAAACGGTCATTTTACCATTTGATGATAAAATGGAGATTTTTAGCCAAGATTTGATCACATTTGACCAAGAATAATTATATGAAATATAATTATGATTATTGGAGTATAAAATGATGTTTAGTAGTGAAAAATTTTGATTCTCGGTATTTATAGAGCACAAGGGCAAAATGGTAATTTTGCCACTAGTGGACTAAACGAAAATTTTTTTTAAACAATTTTTGCCCCATTTAGTTAATATTGATCAATATTAGTGTTATTTTAGGTTGAAAAGTAGAAATAATGAGATTCCGGTACATTTCAGAGTATAAGGGCAAAATCGTAATTTTTTTGTCTCGGGGGCAAATCAGTAAAATTTTCGGCCCAGCACTTGTCAAGACCAAGGGATTTTAATTGTGGTAGGATTGGATAAATACCAGAATATTTGTGGTGGAAAATTAAGAAGAAAAAGTCAAAAAGTTAAAAATTTGGCCAATAAGCATGTGACACATGGCATGCTTGATTATTTTATTATTTTCTATAGAAATCAGCCCATTAAATCCCCAATTCCCTCACCATATTCGGCCTAGACATCCAGCAACCAGAAAAAAGGAAGAACAAAAGGAAAAACAAGAAAACCTAGGTGGAAATTCAAAGAAAAAGTGAAGAAATCAAGGAAACAAGCTAGGTAAGTTAAAATTTCTTTAATTCTCCTTGATACCTAGCTTACCCATGCTTTTGTTCTTGATTTCCATGGTTGAATATTGAGTTATCATGATGAATTCAATTCTGAAAAATGGGTATGGAAGAGGAATTGTTGTTGGAATAATTTGATTTTAGACTATGTTAGTGTTTAGGGATAGTTAAGCATGGTTATGAACAAAAACACAAAAGAAATATTCAATTTCTCTAGGGTTCCTTGTTGGCTGAACCATGAGGGCTGAATATCAATGGGGTATTGTTTTTATTTCAAGGAAAATGGCATGGAAAATGATGAAGTAAGGTGAAACGGTTATGTAGAAAAAATTCGATGCTAGTACACCAAATGACCAAATTTTTTTTCTATAAGGAATTGTGAGGGTTCTAATGCTGAATTTGGCTTTATTTAAATGTATGTGGTAAATTAAGGTATTAGAGGAGAAATGAATTAATTTAGAGGTGATTTGGACACAATCGTCGATTAATCGGGTGATCGGTCGAATTTAATCGATACCGTATTAAGCGGTAATCGGGTATATTTGTGCATTTACATATCAAGCATTAGTAGTTTAAATTAATTTATATCAATTTAGGGACAATATAGTAAATTCCTCGACTTGGTTATTTGTCAAGGTGGTGAGACGTCCGGAAAAGGCAAAGGAATTACGCTTGAGGACTATTAGTCAGAGTTCACCCGGAATCCGAATTTTCGACACCTGTGAGTGGACTGCCTATCAAAATTGTTTTGGGAATATGACTGTTTTGAACAAAGTGTTTGAATGATTTTATGCAATTTTTCATGAAAATGAATGCCTTGGGAACAAGCTTTTGAGAAAAGGTTTATGTTATGAAATGTGGTTATTATGGATTTCTATGTGGCTGCATTATGTTGATATACATATGTGCTTGAATATAATGTTGTGTAATTATGTTGACTCGGCTATGTGCGAGTAGGGAGTGTGCATAAGCCGAGGATGACCCGGTTATGTGCGAGTAGGGAGTGCGCATAATCCGGTGATGACCCAGCCATGTGCGAGTAGGGAGTGCGCATGAGCTGGTGATGATGATGATGGGTTGGTGAGATGATGATGATGGGTATATACGTATATATATATACATATGTAAATGTGTGTGATATAGCAAATTGATGGACAATGATTTATGGTTGTAATGTACGTAAAATTTGACACATTATACTTTGAGAATTTTCATGAATGTTAGGTTGATTTTATTAGTTTAGTAGGATGGCTTTTGTTGAGTGAGGAAAAATGTTTATCTTGTTGCCTTGTTTTCACTGCATCGAAATTCATGCTCGCTGTAGCGAAAAAAAACTCTGGGGTTTGGAGGGGTTTTAAATAGGAATGAACTAAATTGCATTGTTTGAAACAAGTGCATCATGATTTTAAATTTTTCCTAATTGTTGCTTGTTCCCTTCCTTGTTCACTCACTGGGTTTATACTCACCATTTTCAAATTCATGTTTTCAGATCACGAGGTAGCCGATATTTAGGACGAGGTGTCCTTGTAGATCTGTGTACATCTTCTGGTAGGTGTCTCGGCATTCGGTAGCTGTATATCCATCTGAGTCACTCCGCTGGAGGTCGAGTATTATTTTGTTATGTATAGATGAACTTAAATGTAAATTTTAAAAGAGTAATGCCAGTACGAGTTGGCAATGTGTATCACTATTTTGACTCAAAGTCATGAAATACGACTTAGTGATAATAAATAGAATCATAAGTAAAATAAATAATAGGCTTGCTTGGGTTTAGTGGATTACGTCCATTGGACCCATGCGCCGGTCATGACCCGGAATTTGGGTCGTGACAAGAACCCTCACAATTCCTTATAGAAAAAAATTTGGTCATTTGGTGTACTAGCATCGAATCTTTTTCTACATAACCGTTTCACCTTACTTCATCATTTTCCATGCCATTTTCCTTGAAATAAAAACAATACCCCATTGATATTCAGCCCTCATGGTTCAGCCAACAAGGAACCCTAGAGAAATTGAATATTTCTTTTGTGTTTTTGTTCATAACCATGCTTAACTATCCCTAAACACTAACATAGTCTAAAATCAAATTATTCCAACAACAATTCCTCTTCCATACCCATTTTTCAGAATTGAATTCATCATGATAACTCAATATTCAACCATGGAAATCAAGAACAAAAGCATGGGTAAGCTAGGTATCAAGGAGAATTAAAGAAATTTTAACTTACCTAGCTTGTTTCCTTGATTTCTTCACTTTTTCTTTGAATTTCCACCTAGGTTTTCTTGTTTTTCCTTTTGTTCTTCCTTTTTTCTGGTTGCTGGATGTCTAGGCCGAATATGGTGAGGGAATTGGGGATTTAATGGGCTGATTTCTATAGAAAATAATAAAATAATCAAGCATGCCATGTGTCACATGCTTATTGGCCAAAATTTTAACTTTTTGACTTTTTCTTCTTAATTTTCCACCACAAATATTCTGGTATTTATCCAATCCTACCACAATTAAAATCCCTTGGTCTTGACAAGTGCTGGGCCGAAAATTTTACTGATTTGCCCCCGAGACAAAAAAATTACGATTTTGCCCTTATACTCTGAAATGTACCGGAATCTCATTATTTCTACTTTTCAACCTAAAATAACACTAATATTGATCAATATTAACTAAATGGGGCAAAAATTGTTTAAAAAAAATTTTCGTTTAGTCCACTAGTGGCAAAATTACCATTTTGCCCTTGTGCTCTATAAATACCGAGAATCAAAATTTTTCGTTAAAACAGATTATAATTGAATGTTTACCTCGAGAATCTTGAAGCGAAAGCCATTCATTGAGAAGAAAACTTCTTTTATAGTCACTTATGCCTTCAAAAGCTTTGTTTCTCCCTTTAAATGGTTATATAATCTCATAATTGATTTTAAGTTGCGTTTTTTTTTACATTTTTGGTTAAAACAGATTATAATTGAATGTTTACCTCGAGAATCTTGAAGCGAAAGCCATTCATTGAGAAGAAAACTTCTTTTATAGTCACTTATGCCTTCAAAAGCTTTGTTTCTCCCTTTAAATGGTTATATAATCTCATAATTGATTTTAAGTTGCGTTTTTTTTACATTTTTAGTTAAAACAGATTATAAGTGAATGTTTACCTCGAGAATCTTGAAGCGAAAGCCATTCATTAAGAAGAAAACTTCTTTTATAGTCACTTATGCCTTCAAAAGCTTTGTTTCTCCCTTTAAATGGTTATATAATCTCATAATTGATTTTAAGTTGCGTTTTTTTTACATTTTTGGTTAAAACAGATTATAATTGAATGTTGACCTCGAGAATCTTGAAGCGAAAGCCATTCATTGAGAAGAAAACTTCTTTTATTGCCACTTATGCCTTCAAAAGCTTTGTCTCTCTCTTTAAATGGTTATATAATCTCATAATTGATTTTAAGTTGAGTTTTTTTTACATCTTTGGTTAAAACTTGATTATAATTGAATGTTTACCTCGAGAAACGTGATGCAAAAACCATTCATTGAGAAGAAAACTTCTTTTATAGTCACTTATGCCTTCAAAAGCTTTGTTTCTCCCTTTAAATGGTTATATAATCTCATAATTGATTTTAAGTTGCTTTTTTTTTTACATTTTTGGTTAAAACAGATTATAATTGAATGTTTACCTCGAGAATCTTGAAGCGAAAGCCATTCATTGAGAAGAAAACTTCTTTTATAGTCACTTATGCCTTCAAAAGCTTTGTTTCTCCCTTTAAATGGTTATATAATCTCATAATTGATTTTAAGTTGCGTTTTTTTTTACATTTTTGGTTAAAACAGATTATAATTGAATGTTTACCTCGAGAATCTTGAAGCGAAAGCCATTCATTGAGAAGAAAACTTCTTTTATAGTCACTTATGCCTTCAAAAGCTTTGTTTCTCCCTTTAAATGGTTATATAATCTCATAATTGATTTTAAGTTGCGTTTTTTTTACATTTTTAGTTAAAACAGATTATAATTGAATGTTGACCTCGAGAATCTTGAAGCGAAAGCCATTCATTGAGAAGAAAACTTCTTTTATAGTCACTTATGCCTTCAAAAGCTTTGTTTATCCCTTTAAATGGTTATATAATCTCATAATTGATTTTAAGTTGCATTTTTTTTATATTTTTGGTTAAAACAGATTATAATTGAATGTTTACCTCGAGAAACGTGATGCAAAAACCATTCATTGAGAAGAAAACTTCTTTTATAGTCACTTATGCCTTCAAAAGCTTTGTTTCTCCCTTTAAATGGTTATATAATCTCATAATTGATTTTAAGATGAATTGTTTTACATTTTTGGTTAAAACAGATTATAATTGAATGGTTACCTCGAGAATCTTGAAGCGAAAGCCATTTATTGAGAAGAAAACTTCTTTTATAGTCACTTATGCCTTCAAAAGCTTTGTTTCTCCCTTTAAATGGTTATATAATCTCATAATTGATTTTAAGTTGAGTTTTTTTTACATTTTTGGTTAAAACAGATTATAATTGAATGTTTACCTCGAGAATCTTGAAGCGAAAGCCATTCATTGAGAAGAAAACTTCTTTTATAGTCACTTATGCCTTCAAAAGCTTTGTTTATCCCTTTAAATGGTTATATAATCTCATAATTGATTTTAAGTTGCATTTTTTTTATATTTTTGGTTAAAACAGATTATAATTGAATGTTTACCTCGAGAAACGTGATGCAAAAACCATTCATTGAGAAGAAAACTTCTTTTATAGTCACTTATGCCTTCAAAAGCTTTGTTTCTCCCTTTAAATGGTTATATAATCTCATAATTGATTTTAAGATGAATTGTTTTACATTTTTGGTTAAAACAGATTATAATTGAATGGTTACCTCGAGAATCTTGAAGCGAAAGCCATTTATTGAGAAGAAACCTTCTTTTATAGTCACTTATGCCTTCAAAAGCTTTGTTTCTCCCTTTAAATGGTTATATAATCTCATAATTGATTTTAAGTTGCGTTTTTTTTACATTTTTAGTTAAAACAGATTATAAGTGAATGTTTACCTCGAGAATCTTGAAGCGAAAGCCATTCATTAAGAAGAAAACTTCTTTTATAGTCACTTATGCCTTCAAAAGCTTTGTTTCTCCCTTTAAATGGTTATATAATCTCATAATTGATTTTAAGTTGCGTTTTTTTTACATTTTTGGTTAAAACAGATTATAATTGAATGTTGACCTCGAGAATCTTGAAGCGAAAGCCATTCATTGAGAAGAAAACTTCTTTTATTGCCACTTATGCCTTCAAAAGCTTTGTCTCTCTCTTTAAATGGTTATATAATCTCATAATTGATTTTAAGTTGAGTTTTTTTTACATCTTTGGTTAAAACTTGATTATAATTGAATGTTTACCTCGAGAAACGTGATGCAAAAACCATTCATTGAGAAGAAAACTTCTTTTATAGTCACTTATGCCTTCAAAAGCTTTGTTTCTCCCTTTAAATGGTTATATAATCTCATAATTGATTTTAAGTTGCGTTTTTTTTTACATTTTTGGTTAAAACAGATTATAATTGAATGTTTACCTCGAGAATCTTGAAGCGAAAGCCATTCATTGAGAAGAAAACTTCTTTTATAGTCACTTATGCCTTCAAAAGCTTTGTTTCTCCCTTTAAATGGTTATATAATCTCATAATTGATTTTAAGTTGCGTTTTTTTTACATTTTTAGTTAAAACAGATTATAATTGAATGTTGACCTCGAGAATCTTGAAGCGAAAGCCATTCATTGAGAAGAAAACTTCTTTTATAGTCACTTATGCCTTCAAAAGCTTTGTTTATCCCTTTAAATGGTTATATAATCTCATAATTGATTTTAAGTTGCATTTTTTTTATATTTTTGGTTAAAACAGATTATAATTGAATGTTTACCTCGAGAAACGTGATGCAAAAACCATTCATTGAGAAGAAAACTTCTTTTATAGTCACTTATGCCTTCAAAAGCTTTGTTTCTCCCTTTAAATGGTTATATAATCTCATAATTGATTTTAAGATGAATTGTTTTACATTTTTGGTTAAAACAGATTATAATTGAATGGTTACCTCGAGAATCTTGAAGCGAAAGCCATTTATTGAGAAGAAAACTTCTTTTATAGTCACTTATGCCTTCAAAAGCTTTGTTTCTCCCTTTAAATGGTTATATAATCTCATAATTGATTTTAAGTTGAGTTTTTTTTACATTTTTGGTTAAAACAGATTATAATTGAATGTTTACCTCGAGAATCTTGAAGCGAAAGCCATTCATTGAGAAGAAAACTTCTTTTATAGTCACTTATGCCTTCAAAAGCTTTGTTTATCCCTTTAAATGGTTATATAATCTCATAATTGATTTTAAGTTGCATTTTTTTTATATTTTTGGTTAAAACAGATTATAATTGAATGTTTACCTCGAGAAACGTGATGCAAAAACCATTCATTGAGAAGAAAACTTCTTTTATAGTCACTTATGCCTTCAAAAGCTTTGTTTCTCCCTTTAAATGGTTATATAATCTCATAATTGATTTTAAGATGAATTGTTTTACATTTTTGGTTAAAACAGATTATAATTGAATGGTTACCTCGAGAATCTTGAAGCGAAAGCCATTTATTGAGAAGAAACCTTCTTTTATAGTCACTTATGCCTTCAAAAGCTTTGTTTCTCCCTTTAAATGGTTATATAATCTCATAATTGATTTTAAGTTGCGTTTTTTTTACATTTTTAGTTAAAACAGATTATAAGTGAATGTTTACCTCGAGAATCTTGAAGCGAAAGCCATTCATTAAGAAGAAAACTTCTTTTATAGTCACTTATGCCTTCAAAAGCTTTGTTTCTCCCTTTAAATGGTTATATAATCTCATAATTGATTTTAAGTTGCGTTTTTTTTACATTTTTGGTTAAAACAGATTATAATTGAATGTTGACCTCGAGAATCTTGAAGCGAAAGCCATTCATTGAGAAGAAAACTTCTTTTATTGCCACTTATGCCTTCAAAAGCTTTGTCTCTCTCTTTAAATGGTTATATAATCTCATAATTGATTTTAAGTTGAGTTTTTTTTACATCTTTGGTTAAAACTTGATTATAATTGAATGTTTACCTCGAGAAACGTGATGCAAAAACCATTCATTGAGAAGAAAACTTCTTTTATAGTCACTTATGCCTTCAAAAGCTTTGTTTCTCCCTTTAAATGGTTATATAATCTCATAATTGATTTTAAGTTGCTTTTTTTTTTACATTTTTGGTTAAAACAGATTATAATTGAATGTTTACCTCGAGAATCTTGAAGCGAAAGCCATTCATTGAGAAGAAAACTTCTTTTATAGTCACTTATGCCTTCAAAAGCTTTGTTTCTCCCTTTAAATGGTTATATAATCTCATAATTGATTTTAAGTTGCGTTTTTTTTTACATTTTTGGTTAAAACAGATTATAATTGAATGTTTACCTCGAGAATCTTGAAGCGAAAGCCATTCATTGAGAAGAAAACTTCTTTTATAGTCACTTATGCCTTCAAAAGCTTTGTTTCTCCCTTTAAATGGTTATATAATCTCATAATTGATTTTAAGTTGCGTTTTTTTTACATTTTTAGTTAAAACAGATTATAATTGAATGTTGACCTCGAGAATCTTGAAGCGAAAGCCATTCATTGAGAAGAAAACTTCTTTTATAGTCACTTATGCCTTCAAAAGCTTTGTTTATCCCTTTAAATGGTTATATAATCTCATAATTGATTTTAAGTTGCATTTTTTTTATATTTTTGGTTAAAACAGATTATAATTGAATGTTTACCTCGAGAAACGTGATGCAAAAACCATTCATTGAGAAGAAAACTTCTTTTATAGTCACTTATGCCTTCAAAAGCTTTGTTTCTCCCTTTAAATGGTTATATAATCTCATAATTGATTTTAAGATGAATTGTTTTACATTTTTGGTTAAAACAGATTATAATTGAATGGTTACCTCGAGAATCTTGAAGCGAAAGCCATTTATTGAGAAGAAAACTTCTTTTATAGTCACTTATGCCTTCAAAAGCTTTGTTTCTCCCTTTAAATGGTTATATAATCTCATAATTGATTTTAAGTTGAGTTTTTTTTACATTTTTGGTTAAAACAGATTATAATTGAATGTTTACCTCGAGAATCTTGAAGCGAAAGCCATTCATTGAGAAGAAAACTTCTTTTATAGTCACTTATGCCTTCAAAAGCTTTGTTTATCCCTTTAAATGGTTATATAATCTCATAATTGATTTTAAGTTGCATTTTTTTTATATTTTTGGTTAAAACAGATTATAATTGAATGTTTACCTCGAGAAACGTGATGCAAAAACCATTCATTGAGAAGAAAACTTCTTTTATAGTCACTTATGCCTTCAAAAGCTTTGTTTCTCCCTTTAAATGGTTATATAATCTCATAATTGATTTTAAGATGAATTGTTTTACATTTTTGGTTAAAACAGATTATAATTGAATGGTTACCTCGAGAATCTTGAAGCGAAAGCCATTTATTGAGAAGAAACCTTCTTTTATAGTCACTTATGCCTTCAAAAGCTTTGTTTCTCCCTTTAAATGGTTATATAATCTCATAATTGATTTTAAGTTGCGTTTTTTTTACATTTTTAGTTAAAACAGATTATAAGTGAATGTTTACCTCGAGAATCTTGAAGCGAAAGCCATTCATTAAGAAGAAAACTTCTTTTATAGTCACTTATGCCTTCAAAAGCTTTGTTTCTCCCTTTAAATGGTTATATAATCTCATAATTGATTTTAAGTTGCGTTTTTTTTACATTTTTGGTTAAAACAGATTATAATTGAATGTTGACCTCGAGAATCTTGAAGCGAAAGCCATTCATTGAGAAGAAAACTTCTTTTATTGCCACTTATGCCTTCAAAAGCTTTGTCTCTCTCTTTAAATGGTTATATAATCTCATAATTGATTTTAAGTTGAGTTTTTTTTACATCTTTGGTTAAAACTTGATTATAATTGAATGTTTACCTCGAGAAACGTGATGCAAAAACCATTCATTGAGAAGAAAACTTCTTTTATAGTCACTTATGCCTTCAAAAGCTTTGTTTCTCCCTTTAAATGGTTATATAATCTCATAATTGATTTTAAGTTGCTTTTTTTTTTACATTTTTGGTTAAAACAGATTATAATTGAATGTTTACCTCGAGAATCTTGAAGCGAAAGCCATTCATTGAGAAGAAAACTTCTTTTATAGTCACTTATGCCTTCAAAAGCTTTGTTTCTCCCTTTCAATGGTTATATAATCTCATAATTGATTTTAAGTTGCGTTTTTTTTTACATTTTTGGTTAAAACAGATTATAATTGAATGTTTACCTCGAGAATCTTGAAGCGAAAGCCATTCATTGAGAAGAAAACTTCTTTTATAGTCACTTATGCCTTCAAAAGCTTTGTTTCTCCCTTTAAATGGTTATATAATCTCATAATTGATTTTAAGTTGCGTTTTTTTTACATTTTTGGTTAAAACAGATTATAATTGAATGTTGACCTCGAGAATCTTGAAGCGAAAGCCATTCATTGAGAAGAAAACTTCTTTTATTGCCACTTATGCCTTCAAAAGCTTTGTCTCTCTCTTTAAATGGTTATATAATCTCATAATTGATTTTAAGTTGAGTTTTTTTTACATCTTTGGTTAAAACTTGATTATAATTGAATGTTTACCTCGAGAATCTTGAAGCGAAAGCCATTCATTGGGAAGAAAACTTCTTTTATAGTCACTTATGCCTTCAAAAGCTTTGTTTATCCCTTTAAATGGTTATATAATCTCATAATTGATTTTAAGTTGCATTTTTTTTACATTTTTGGTTAAAACAGATTCTAATTGAATGTTTACCTCGAGAAACGTGATGCAAAAACCATTCATTGAGAAGAAAACTTCTTTTATAGTCACTTATGCCTTCAAAAGCTTTGTTTCTCCCTTTAAATGGTTATATAATCTCATAATTGATTTTAAGATGAATTGTTTTACATTTTTGGTTAAAACAGATTATAATTGAATGGTTACCTCGAGAATCTTGAAGCGAAAGCCATTTATTGAGAAGAAACCTTCTTTTATAGTCACTTATGCCTTCAAAAGCTTTGTTTCTCCCTTTAAATGGTTATATAATCTCATAATTGATTTTAAGTTGCGTTTTTTTTACATTTTTAGTTAAAACAGATTATAATTGAATGTTTACCTCGAGAATCTTGAAGCGAAAGCCATTCATTAAGAAGAAAACTTCTTTTATAGTCACTTATGCCTTCAAAAGCTTTGTTTCTCCCTTTAAATGGTTATATAATCTCATAATTGATTTTAAGTTGCGTTTTTTTTACATTTTTGGTTAAAACAGATTATAATTGAATGTTGACCTCGAGAATCTTGAAGCGAAAGCCATTCATTGAGAAGAAAACTTCTTTTATTGCCACTTATGCCTTCAAAAGCTTTGTCTCTCTCTTTAAATGGTTATATAATCTCATAATTGATTTTAAGTTGAGTTTTTTTTACATCTTTGGTTAAAACTTGATTATAATTGAATGTTTACCTCGAGAAACGTGATGCAAAAACCATTCATTGAGAAGAAAACTTCTTTTATAGTCACTTATGCCTTCAAAAGCTTTGTTTCTCCCTTTAAATGGTTATATAATCTCATAATTGATTTTAAGTTGCTTTTTTTTTTACATTTTTGGTTAAAACAGATTATAATTGAATGTTTACCTCGAGAATCTTGAAGCGAAAGCCATTCATTGAGAAGAAAACTTCTTTTATAGTCACTTATGCCTTCAAAAGCTTTGTTTCTCCCTTTAAATGGTTATATAATCTCATAATTGATTTTAAGTTGCGTTTTTTTTTACATTTTTGGTTAAAACAGATTATAATTGAATGTTTACCTCGAGAATCTTGAAGCGAAAGCCATTCATTGAGAAGAAAACTTCTTTTATAGTCACTTATGCCTTCAAAAGCTTTGTTTCTCCCTTTAAATGGTTATATAATCTCATAATTGATTTTAAGTTGCGTTTTTTTTACATTTTTAGTTAAAACAGATTATAATTGAATGTTGACCTCGAGAATCTTGAAGCGAAAGCCATTCATTGAGAAGAAAACTTCTTTTATAGTCACTTATGCCTTCAAAAGCTTTGTTTATCCCTTTAAATGGTTATATAATCTCATAATTGATTTTAAGTTGCATTTTTTTTATATTTTTGGTTAAAACAGATTATAATTGAATGTTTACCTCGAGAAACGTGATGCAAAAACCATTCATTGAGAAGAAAACTTCTTTTATAGTCACTTATGCCTTCAAAAGCTTTGTTTCTCCCTTTAAATGGTTATATAATCTCATAATTGATTTTAAGTTGCGTTTTTTTTACATTTTTAGTTAAAACAGATTATAAGTGAATGTTTACCTCGAGAATCTTGAAGCGAAAGCCATTCATTAAGAAGAAAACTTCTTTTATAGTCACTTATGCCTTCAAAAGCTTTGTTTCTCCCTTTAAATGGTTATATAATCTCATAATTGATTTTAAGTTGCGTTTTTTTTACATTTTTGGTTAAAACAGATTATAATTGAATGTTGACCTCGAGAATCTTGAAGCGAAAGCCATTCATTGAGAAGAAAACTTCTTTTATTGCCACTTATGCCTTCAAAAGCTTTGTCTCTCTCTTTAAATGGTTATATAATCTCATAATTGATTTTAAGTTGAGTTTTTTTTACATCTTTGGTTAAAACTTGATTATAATTGAATGTTTACCTCGAGAAACGTGATGCAAAAACCATTCATTGAGAAGAAAACTTCTTTTATAGTCACTTATGCCTTCAAAAGCTTTGTTTCTCCCTTTAAATGGTTATATAATCTCATAATTGATTTTAAGTTGCTTTTTTTTTTACATTTTTGGTTAAAACAGATTATAATTGAATGTTTACCTCGAGAATCTTGAAGCGAAAGCCATTCATTGAGAAGAAAACTTCTTTTATAGTCACTTATGCCTTCAAAAGCTTTGTTTCTCCCTTTAAATGGTTATATAATCTCATAATTGATTTTAAGTTACGTTTTTTTTTACATTTTTGGTTAAAACAGATTATAATTGAATGTTTACCTCGAGAATCTTGAAGCGAAAGCCATTCATTGAGAAGAAAACTTCTTTTATAGTCACTTATGCCTTCAAAAGCTTTGTTTCTCCCTTTAAATGGTTATATAATCTCATAATTGATTTTAAGTTGCGTTTTTTTTACATTTTTGGTTAAAACAGATTATAATTGAATGTTGACCTCGAGAATCTTGAAGCGAAAGCCATTCATTGAGAAGAAAACTTCTTTTATTGCCACTTATGCCTTCAAAAGCTTTGTCTCTCTCTTTAAATGGTTATATAATCTCATAATTGATTTTAAGTTGAGTTTTTTTTACATCTTTGGTTAAAACTTGATTATAATTGAATGTTTACCTCGAGAATCTTGAAGCGAAAGCCATTCATTGGGAAGAAAACTTCTTTTATAGTCACTTATGCCTTCAAAAGCTTTGTTTATCCCTTTAAATGGTTATATAATCTCATAATTGATTTTAAGTTGCATTTTTTTTACATTTTTGGTTAAAACAGATTCTAATTGAATGTTTACCTCGAGAAACGTGATGCAAAAACCATTCATTGAGAAGAAAACTTCTTTTATAGTCACTTATGCCTTCAAAAGCTTTGTTTCTCCCTTTAAATGGTTATATAATCTCATAATTGATTTTAAGATGAATTGTTTTACATTTTTGGTTAAAACAGATTATAATTGAATGGTTACCTCGAGAATCTTGAAGCGAAAGCCATTTATTGAGAAGAAACCTTCTTTTATAGTCACTTATGCCTTCAAAAGCTTTGTTTCTCCCTTTAAATGGTTATATAATCTCATAATTGATTTTAAGTTGCGTTTTTTTTACATTTTTAGTTAAAACAGATTATAATTGAATGTTTACCTCGAGAATCTTGAAGCGAAAGCCATTCATTAAGAAGAAAACTTCTTTTATAGTCACTTATGCCTTCAAAAGCTTTGTTTCTCCCTTTAAATGGTTATATAATCTCATAATTGATTTTAAGTTGCGTTTTTTTTACATTTTTGGTTAAAACAGATTATAATTGAATGTTGACCTCGAGAATCTTGAAGCGAAAGCCATTCATTGAGAAGAAAACTTCTTTTATTGCCACTTATGCCTTCAAAAGCTTTGTCTCTCTCTTTAAATGGTTATATAATCTCATAATTGATTTTAAGTTGAGTTTTTTTTACATCTTTGGTTAAAACTTGATTATAATTGAATGTTTACCTCGAGAAACGTGATGCAAAAACCATTCATTGAGAAGAAAACTTCTTTTATAGTCACTTATGCCTTCAAAAGCTTTGTTTCTCCCTTTAAATGGTTATATAATCTCATAATTGATTTTAAGTTGCTTTTTTTTTTACATTTTTGGTTAAAACAGATTATAATTGAATGTTTACCTCGAGAATCTTGAAGCGAAAGCCATTCATTGAGAAGAAAACTTCTTTTATAGTCACTTATGCCTTCAAAAGCTTTGTTTCTCCCTTTAAATGGTTATATAATCTCATAATTGATTTTAAGTTGCGTTTTTTTTTACATTTTTGGTTAAAACAGATTATAATTGAATGTTTACCTCGAGAATCTTGAAGCGAAAGCCATTCATTGAGAAGAAAACTTCTTTTATAGTCACTTATGCCTTCAAAAGCTTTGTTTCTCCCTTTAAATGGTTATATAATCTCATAATTGATTTTAAGTTGCGTTTTTTTTACATTTTTAGTTAAAACAGATTATAATTGAATGTTGACCTCGAGAATCTTGAAGCGAAAGCCATTCATTGAGAAGAAAACTTCTTTTATAGTCACTTATGCCTTCAAAAGCTTTGTTTATCCCTTTAAATGGTTATATAATCTCATAATTGATTTTAAGTTGCATTTTTTTTATATTTTTGGTTAAAACAGATTATAATTGAATGTTTACCTCGAGAAACGTGATGCAAAAACCATTCATTGAGAAGAAAACTTCTTTTATAGTCACTTATGCCTTCAAAAGCTTTGTTTCTCCCTTTAAATGGTTATATAATCTCATAATTGATTTTAAGATGAATTGTTTTACATTTTTGGTTAAAACAGATTATAATTGAATGGTTACCTCGAGAATCTTGAAGCGAAAGCCATTTATTGAGAAGAAAACTTCTTTTATAGTCACTTATGCCTTCAAAAGCTTTGTTTCTCCCTTTAAATGGTTATATAATCTCATAATTGATTTTAAGTTGAGTTTTTTTTACATTTTTGGTTAAAACAGATTATAATTGAATGTTTACCTCGAGAATCTTGAAGCGAAAGCCATTCATTGAGAAGAAAACTTCTTTTATAGTCACTTATGCCTTCAAAAGCTTTGTTTATCCCTTTAAATGGTTATATAATCTCATAATTGATTTTAAGTTGCATTTTTTTTATATTTTTGGTTAAAACAGATTATAATTGAATGTTTACCTCGAGAAACGTGATGCAAAAACCATTCATTGAGAAGAAAACTTCTTTTATAGTCACTTATGCCTTCAAAAGCTTTGTTTCTCCCTTTAAATGGTTATATAATCTCATAATTGATTTTAAGATGAATTGTTTTACATTTTTGGTTAAAACAGATTATAATTGAATGGTTACCTCGAGAATCTTGAAGCGAAAGCCATTTATTGAGAAGAAACCTTCTTTTATAGTCACTTATGCCTTCAAAAGCTTTGTTTCTCCCTTTAAATGGTTATATAATCTCATAATTGATTTTAAGTTGCGTTTTTTTTTACATTTTTAGTTAAAACAGATTATAAGTGAATGTTTACCTCGAGAATCTTGAAGCGAAAGCCATTCATTAAGAAGAAAACTTCTTTTATAGTCACTTATGCCTTCAAAAGCTTTGTTTCTCCCTTTAAATGGTTATATAATCTCATAATTGATTTTAAGTTGCGTTTTTTTTACATTTTTGGTTAAAACAGATTATAATTGAATGTTGACCTCGAGAATCTTGAAGCGAAAGCCATTCATTGAGAAGAAAACTTCTTTTATTGCCACTTATGCCTTCAAAAGCTTTGTCTCTCTCTTTAAATGGTTATATAATCTCATAATTGATTTTAAGTTGAGTTTTTTTTACATCTTTGGTTAAAACTTGATTATAATTGAATGTTTACCTCGAGAAACGTGATGCAAAAACCATTCATTGAGAAGAAAACTTCTTTTATAGTCACTTATGCCTTCAAAAGCTTTGTTTCTCCCTTTAAATGGTTATATAATCTCATAATTGATTTTAAGTTGCTTTTTTTTTTACATTTTTGGTTAAAACAGATTATAATTGAATGTTTACCTCGAGAATCTTGAAGCGAAAGCCATTCATTGAGAAGAAAACTTCTTTTATAGTCACTTATGCCTTCAAAAGCTTTGTTTCTCCCTTTAAATGGTTATATAATCTCATAATTGATTTTAAGTTGCGTTTTTTTTTACATTTTTGGTTAAAACAGATTATAATTGAATGTTTACCTCGAGAATCTTGAAGCGAAAGCCATTCATTGAGAAGAAAACTTCTTTTATAGTCACTTATGCCTTCAAAAGCTTTGTTTCTCCCTTTAAATGGTTATATAATCTCATAATTGATTTTAAGTTGCGTTTTTTTTACATTTTTGGTTAAAACAGATTATAATTGAATGTTGACCTCGAGAATCTTGAAGCGAAAGCCATTCATTGAGAAGAAAACTTCTTTTATTGCCACTTATGCCTTCAAAAGCTTTGTCTCTCTCTTTAAATGGTTATATAATCTCATAATTGATTTTAAGTTGAGTTTTTTTTACATCTTTGGTTAAAACTTGATTATAATTGAATGTTTACCTCGAGAATCTTGAAGCGAAAGCCATTCATTGGGAAGAAAACTTCTTTTATAGTCACTTATGCCTTCAAAAGCTTTGTTTATCCCTTTAAATGGTTATATAATCTCATAATTGATTTTAAGTTGCATTTTTTTTACATTTTTGGTTAAAACAGATTCTAATTGAATGTTTACCTCGAGAAACGTGATGCAAAAACCATTCATTGAGAAGAAAACTTCTTTTATAGTCACTTATGCCTTCAAAAGCTTTGTTTCTCCCTTTAAATGGTTATATAATCTCATAATTGATTTTAAGATGAATTGTTTTACATTTTTGGTTAAAACAGATTATAATTGAATGGTTACCTCGAGAATCTTGAAGCGAAAGCCATTTATTGAGAAGAAACCTTCTTTTATAGTCACTTATGCCTTCAAAAGCTTTGTTTCTCCCTTTAAATGGTTATATAATCTCATAATTGATTTTAAGTTGCGTTTTTTTTACATTTTTAGTTAAAACAGATTATAATTGAATGTTTACCTCGAGAATCTTGAAGCGAAAGCCATTCATTAAGAAGAAAACTTCTTTTATAGTCACTTATGCCTTCAAAAGCTTTGTTTCTCCCTTTAAATAGTTATATAATCTCATAATTGATTTTAAGTTGCGTTTTTTTTACATTTTTGGTTAAAACAGATTATAATTGAATGTTGACCTCGAGAATCTTGAAGCGAAAGCCATTCATTGAGAAGAAAACTTCTTTTATTGCCACTTATGCCTTCAAAAGCTTTGTCTCTCTCTTTAAATGGTTATATAATCTCATAATTGATTTTAAGTTGAGTTTTTTTTACATCTTTGGTTAAAACTTGATTATAATTGAATGTTTACCTCGAGAAACGTGATGCAAAAACCATTCATTGAGAAGAAAACTTCTTTTATAGTCACTTATGCCTTCAAAAGCTTTGTTTCTCCCTTTAAATGGTTATATAATCTCATAATTGATTTTAAGTTGCTTTTTTTTTTACATTTTTGGTTAAAACAGATTATAATTGAATGTTTACCTCGAGAATCTTGAAGCGAAAGCCATTCATTGAGAAGAAAACTTCTTTTATAGTCACTTATGCCTTCAAAAGCTTTGTTTCTCCCTTTAAATGGTTATATAATCTCATAATTGATTTTAAGTTGCGTTTTTTTTTACATTTTTGGTTAAAACAGATTATAATTGAATGTTTACCTCGAGAATCTTGAAGCGAAAGCCATTCATTGAGAAGAAAACTTCTTTTATAGTCACTTATGCCTTCAAAAGCTTTGTTTCTCCCTTTAAATGGTTATATAATCTCATAATTGATTTTAAGTTGCGTTTTTTTTACATTTTTAGTTAAAACAGATTATAATTGAATGTTGACCTCGAGAATCTTGAAGCGAAAGCCATTCATTGAGAAGAAAACTTCTTTTATAGTCACTTATGCCTTCAAAAGCTTTGTTTATCCCTTTAAATGGTTATATAATCTCATAATTGATTTTAAGTTGCATTTTTTTTATATTTTTGGTTAAAACAGATTATAATTGAATGTTTACCTCGAGAAACGTGATGCAAAAACCATTCATTGAGAAGAAAACTTCTTTTATAGTCACTTATGCCTTCAAAAGCTTTGTTTCTCCCTTTAAATGGTTATATAATCTCATAATTGATTTTAAGTTGCGTTTTTTTTACATTTTTAGTTAAAACAGATTATAAGTGAATGTTTACCTCGAGAATCTTGAAGCGAAAGCCATTCATTAAGAAGAAAACTTCTTTTATAGTCACTTATGCCTTCAAAAGCTTTGTTTCTCCCTTTAAATGGTTATATAATCTCATAATTGATTTTAAGTTGCGTTTTTTTTACATTTTTGGTTAAAACAGATTATAATTGAATGTTGACCTCGAGAATCTTGAAGCGAAAGCCATTCATTGAGAAGAAAACTTCTTTTATTGCCACTTATGCCTTCAAAAGCTTTGTCTCTCTCTTTAAATGGTTATATAATCTCATAATTGATTTTAAGTTGAGTTTTTTTTACATCTTTGGTTAAAACTTGATTATAATTGAATGTTTACCTCGAGAAACGTGATGCAAAAACCATTCATTCAGAAGAAAACTTCTTTTATAGTCACTTATGCCTTCAAAAGCTTTGTTTCTCCCTTTAAATGGTTATATAATCTCATAATTGATTTTAAGTTGCTTTTTTTTTTACATTTTTGGTTAAAACAGATTATAATTGAATGTTTACCTCGAGAATCTTGAAGCGAAAGCCATTCATTGAGAAGAAAACTTCTTTTATAGTCACTTATGCCTTCAAAAGCTTTGTTTCTCCCTTTAAATGGTTATATAATCTCATAATTGATTTTAAGTTACGTTTTTTTTTACATTTTTGGTTAAAACAGATTATAATTGAATGTTTACCTCGAGAATCTTGAAGCGAAAGCCATTCATTGAGAAGAAAACTTCTTTTATAGTCACTTATGCCTTCAAAAGCTTTGTTTCTCCCTTTAAATGGTTATATAATCTCATAATTGATTTTAAGTTGCGTTTTTTTTACATTTTTGGTTAAAACAGATTATAATTGAATGTTGACCTCGAGAATCTTGAAGCGAAAGCCATTCATTGAGAAGAAAACTTCTTTTATTGCCACTTATGCCTTCAAAAGCTTTGTCTCTCTCTTTAAATGGTTATATAATCTCATAATTGATTTTAAGTTGAGTTTTTTTTACATCTTTGGTTAAAACTTGATTATAATTGAATGTTTACCTCGAGAATCTTGAAGCGAAAGCCATTCATTGGGAAGAAAACTTCTTTTATAGTCACTTATGCCTTCAAAAGCTTTGTTTATCCCTTTAAATGGTTATATAATCTCATAATTGATTTTAAGTTGCATTTTTTTTACATTTTTGGTTAAAACAGATTCTAATTGAATGTTTACCTCGAGAAACGTGATGCAAAAACCATTCATTGAGAAGAAAACTTCTTTTATAGTCACTTATGCCTTCAAAAGCTTTGTTTCTCCCTTTAAATGGTTATATAATCTCATAATTGATTTTAAGATGAATTGTTTTACATTTTTGGTTAAAACAGATTATAATTGAATGGTTACCTCGAGAATCTTGAAGCGAAAGCCATTTATTGAGAAGAAACCTTCTTTTATAGTCACTTATGCCTTCAAAAGCTTTGTTTCTCCCTTTAAATGGTTATATAATCTCATAATTGATTTTAAGTTGCGTTTTTTTTACATTTTTAGTTAAAACAGATTATAATTGAATGTTTACCTCGAGAATCTTGAAGCGAAAGCCATTCATTAAGAAGAAAACTTCTTTTATAGTCACTTATGCCTTCAAAAGCTTTGTTTCTCCCTTTAAATGGTTATATAATCTCATAATTGATTTTAAGTTGCGTTTTTTTTACATTTTTGGTTAAAACAGATTATAATTGAATGTTGACCTCGAGAATCTTGAAGCGAAAGCCATTCATTGAGAAGAAAACTTCTTTTATTGCCACTTATGCCTTCAAAAGCTTTGTCTCTCTCTTTAAATGGTTATATAATCTCATAATTGATTTTAAGTTGAGTTTTTTTTACATCTTTGGTTAAAACTTGATTATAATTGAATGTTTACCTCGAGAAACGTGATGCAAAAACCATTCATTGAGAAGAAAAATTCTTTTATAGTCACTTATGCCTTCAAAAGCTTTGTTTCTCCCTTTAAATGGTTATATAATCTCATAATTGATTTTAAGTTGCTTTTTTTTTTACATTTTTGGTTAAAACAGATTATAATTGAATGTTTACCTCGAGAATCTTGAAGCGAAAGCCATTCATTGAGAAGAAAACTTCTTTTATAGTCACTTATGCCTTCAAAAGCTTTGTTTCTCCCTTTAAATGGTTATATAATCTCATAATTGATTTTAAGTTGCGTTTTTTTTTACATTTTTGGTTAAAACAGATTATAATTGAATGTTTACCTCGAGAATCTTGAAGCGAAAGCCATTCATTGAGAAGAAAACTTCTTTTATAGTCACTTATGCCTTCAAAAGCTTTGTTTCTCCCTTTAAATGGTTATATAATCTCATAATTGATTTTAAGTTGCGTTTTTTTTACATTTTTAGTTAAAACAGATTATAATTGAATGTTGACCTCGAGAATCTTGAAGCGAAAGCCATTCATTGAGAAGAAAACTTCTTTTATAGTCACTTATGCCTTCAAAAGCTTTGTTTATCCCTTTAAATGGTTATATAATCTCATAATTGATTTTAAGTTGCATTTTTTTTATATTTTTGGTTAAAACAGATTATAATTGAATGTTTACCTCGAGAAACGTGATGCAAAAACCATTCATTGAGAAGAAAACTTCTTTTATAGTCACTTATGCCTTCAAAAGCTTTGTTTCTCCCTTTAAATGGTTATATAATCTCATAATTGATTTTAAGATGAATTGTTTTACATTTTTGGTTAAAACAGATTATAATTGAATGGTTACCTCGAGAATCTTGAAGCGAAAGCCATTTATTGAGAAGAAAACTTCTTTTATAGTCACTTATGCCTTCAAAAGCTTTGTTTCTCCCTTTAAATGGTTATATAATCTCATAATTGATTTTAAGTTGAGTTTTTTTTACATTTTTGGTTAAAACAGATTATAATTGAATGTTTACCTCGAGAATCTTGAAGCGAAAGCCATTCATTGAGAAGAAAACTTCTTTTATAGTCACTTATGCCTTCAAAAGCTTTGTTTATCCCTTTAAATGGTTATATAATCTCATAATTGATTTTAAGTTGCATTTTTTTTATATTTTTGGTTAAAACAGATTATAATTGAATGTTTACCTCGAGAAACGTGATGCAAAAACCATTCATTGAGAAGAAAACTTCTTTTATAGTCACTTATGCCTTCAAAAGCTTTGTTTCTCCCTTTAAATGGTTATATAATCTCATAATTGATTTTAAGATGAATTGTTTTACATTTTTGGTTAAAACAGATTATAATTGAATGGTTACCTCGAGAATCTTGAAGCGAAAGCCATTTATTGAGAAGAAACCTTCTTTTATAGTCACTTATGCCTTCAAAAGCTTTGTTTCTCCCTTTAAATGGTTATATAATCTCATAATTGATTTTAAGTTGCGTTTTTTTTACATTTTTAGTTAAAACAGATTATAAGTGAATGTTTACCTCGAGAATCTTGAAGCGAAAGCCATTCATTAAGAAGAAAACTTCTTTTATAGTCACTTATGCCTTCAAAAGCTTTGTTTCTCCCTTTAAATGGTTATATAATCTCATAATTGATTTTAAGTTGCGTTTTTTTTACATTTTTGGTTAAAACAGATTATAATTGAATGTTGACCTCGAGAATCTTGAAGCGAAAGCCATTCATTGAGAAGAAAACTTCTTTTATTGCCACTTATGCCTTCAAAAGCTTTGTCTCTCTCTTTAAATGGTTATATAATCTCATAATTGATTTTAAGTTGAGTTTTTTTTACATCTTTGGTTAAAACTTGATTATAATTGAATGTTTACCTCGAGAAACGTGATGCAAAAACCATTCATTGAGAAGAAAACTTCTTTTATAGTCACTTATGCCTTCAAAAGCTTTGTTTCTCCCTTTAAATGGTTATATAATCTCATAATTGATTTTAAGTTGCTTTTTTTTTTACATTTTTGGTTAAAACAGATTATAATTGAATGTTTACCTCGAGAATCTTGAAGCGAAAGCCATTCATTGAGAAGAAAACTTCTTTTATAGTCACTTATGCCTTCAAAAGCTTTGTTTCTCCCTTTAAATGGTTATATAATCTCATAATTGATTTTAAGTTGCGTTTTTTTTTACATTTTTGGTTAAAACAGATTATAATTGAATGTTTACCTCGAGAATCTTGAAGCGAAAGCCATTCATTGAGAAGAAAACTTCTTTTATAGTCACTTATGCCTTCAAAAACTTTGTTTCTCCCTTTAAATGGTTATATAATCTCATAATTGATTTTAAGTTGCGTTTTTTTTACATTTTTGGTTAAAACAGATTATAATTGAATGTTGACCTCGAGAATCTTGAAGCGAAAGCCATTCATTGAGAAGAAAACTTCTTTTATTGCCACTTATGCCTTCAAAAGCTTTGTCTCTCTCTTTAAATGGTTATATAATCTCATAATTGATTTTAAGTTGAGTTTTTTTTACATCTTTGGTTAAAACTTGATTATAATTGAATGTTTACCTCGAGAATCTTGAAGCGAAAGCCATTCATTGGGAAGAAAACTTCTTTTATAGTCACTTATGCCTTCAAAAGCTTTGTTTATCCCTTTAAATGGTTATATAATCTCATAATTGATTTTAAGTTGCATTTTTTTTATATTTTTGGTTAAAACAGATTATAATTGAATGTTTACCTCGAGAAACGTGATGCAAAAACCATTCATTGAGAAGAAAACTTCTTTTATAGTCACTTATGCCTTCAAAAGCTTTGTTTCTCCCTTTAAATGGTTATATAATCTCATAATTGATTTTAAGATGAATTGTTTTACATTTTTGGTTAAAACAGATTATAATTGAATGGTTACCTCGAGAATCTTGAAGCGAAAGCCATTTATTGAGAAGAAAACTTCTTTTATAGTCACTTATGGCTTCAAAAGCTTTGTTTCTCCCTTTAAATGGTTATATAATCTCATAATTGATTTTAAGTTGAGTTTTTTTTACATTTTTGGTTAAAACAGATTATAATTGAATGTTTACCTCGAGAATCTTGAAGCGAAAGCCATTCATTGAGAAGAAAACTTCTTTTATAGTCACTTATGCCTTCAAAAGCTTTGTTTCTCCCTTTAAATGGTTATATAATATCATAATTGATTTTAAGTTGAGTTTTTTTTACATTTTTGGTTAAAACAGATTATAATTTAATGTTTACCTCGAGAATCTTGAAGCGAAAGCCATTCATTGAGAAGAAAACTTCTTTTATAGTCACTTACGCCTTCAAAAGCTTTGTTTCTCCCTTTAAATGGTTATATAATCTCATAATTGATTTTAAGTTGCGTTTTTTTTACATTTTTAGTTAAAACAGATTATAATTGAATGTTTACCTCGAGAATCTTGAAGCGAAAGCCATTCATTAAGAAGAAAACTTCTTTTATAGTCACTTATGCCTTCAAAAGCTTTGTTTCTCCCTTTAAATGGTTATATAATCTCATAATTGATTTTAAGTTGCGTTTTTTTTACATTTTTGGTTAAAACAGATTATAATTGAATGTTGACCTCGAGAATCTTGAAGCGAAAGCCATTCATTGAGAAGAAAACTTCTTTTATTGCCACTTATGCCTTCAAAAGCTTTGTCTCTCTCTTTAAATGGTTATATAATCTCATAATTGATTTTAAGTTGAGTTTTTTTTACATCTTTGGTTAAAACTTGATTATAATTGAATGTTTACCTCGAGAAACGTGATGCAAAAACCATTCATTGAGAAGAAAACTTCTTTTATAGTCACTTATGCCTTCAAAAGCTTTGTTTCTCCCTTTAAATGGTTATATAATCTCATAATTGATTTTAAGATGAATTGTTTTACATTTTTGGTTAAAACAGATTATAATTGAATGGTTACCTCGAGAATCTTGAAGCGAAAGCCATTTATTGAGAAGAAAACTTCTTTTATAGTCACTTATGCCTTTAAAAGCTTTGTTTCTCCCTTTAAATGGTTATATAATCTCATAATTGATTTTAAGTTGAGTTTTTTTTACATTTTTGGTTAAAACAGATTATAATTGAATGTTTACCTCGAGAATCTTGAAGCGAAAGCCATTCATTGAGAAGAAAACTTCTTTTATAGTCACTTATGCCTTCAAAAGCTTTGTTTCTCCCTTTAAATGGTTATATAATCTCATAATTGATTTTAAGTTGCGTTCTTTTTTACATTTTTGGTTAAAACAGATTATAATTGAATGTTGACCTCGAGAATCTTGAAGCGAAAGCCATTCATTGAGAAGAAAACTTCTTTTATTGCCACTTATGCCTTCAAAAGCTTCGTTTCTCCCTTTAAATGGTTATATAATCTCATAATTGATTTTAAGTTGAGTTTGTTTTACATTTTTGGTTAAAACAGATTATAATTGAATGTTTACCTCGAGAAACATGAAGCAAAAACCATTCATTGAGAAGAAAACTTCTTTTATAGTCACTTATGCCTTCAAAAGCTTTGTTTCTCGCTTTAAATGGTTATATAATCTCATAATTGATTTTAAGTTGAATTTTTTTACATTTTTGGTTAAAGCAGATTGTAATTGAATGTTTACCTCGAGAAACGTGATGCAAAAACCATTCATTGAGAAGAAAACTTCTTTTATAGTCACTTATGCCTTCAAAAGCTTTGTTTCTCCCTTTAAATGGTTATATAATCTCATAATTGATTTTAAGTTGAGTTTTTTTTGCATTTTTGGTTAAAACAGATTATAATTGAATGTTTACCTCGAGAAACGTAATGCAAAATCCATTCATTGAGAAGAAAACTTCTTTTATAGTCACTTATGCCTTCAAAAGCTTTGCTTCTCCCTTTAAATGGTTATATAATCTCATAATTGATTTTAAGTTGAGTTTTTTTTACATTTTTGGTTAAAACATATTAGAATTGAATGTTTACCTCGAGAATCTTGAAGCGAAAGCCATTCATTGAGAAGAAAACTTCTTTTATAGTCACTTATGCCTTCAAAAGCTTTGTTTCTCCCTTTAAATGGTTATATAATCTCATAATTGATTTTAAGTTGCGTTTTTTTTACATTTTTGGTTAAAACAGATTATAATTGAATGTTTACCTCGAGAAACGTAATGCAAAATCCATTCATTGAGAAGAAAACTTCTTTTATAGTCACTTATGCCTTCAAAAGCTTTGCTTCTCCCTTTAAATGGTTATATAATCTCATAATTGATTTTAAGTTGCTTTTTTTTTTACATTTTTGGTTAAAACAGATTATAATTGAATGTTTACCTCGAGAATCTTGAAGCGAAAGCCATTCATTGAGAAGAAAACTTCTTTTATAGTCACTTATGCCTTCAAAAGCTTTGTTTCTCCCTTTAAATGGTTATATAATCTCATAATTGATTTTAAGTTGCGTTTTTTTTACATTTTTGGTTAAAACAGATTATAATTGAATGTTTACCTCGAGAATCTTGAAGCGAAAGCCATTTATTGAGAAGAAAACTTCTTTTATAGTCACTTATGCCTTCAAAAGCTTTGTTTCTCCCTTTAAATGGTTATATAATCTCATAATTGATTTTAAGTTGAGTTTTTTTTACATTTTTGGTTAAAACAGATTATAATTGAATGTTTACCTCGAGAATCTTGAAGCGAAAGCCATTCATTGAGAAGAAAACTTCTTTTATAGTCACTTATGCCTTCAAAAGCTTTGTTTCTCCCTTTAAATGGTTATATAATCTCATAATTGATTTTAAGTTGCGTTTTTTTTTACATTTTTGGTTAAAACAGATTATAATTGAATGTTTACCTCGAGAATCTTGAAGCGCAAGCCATTCATTGAGAAGAAAACTTCTTTTATAGTCACTTATGCCTTCAAAAGCTTCGTTTCTCCCTTTAAATGGTTATATAATCTCATAATTGATTTTAAGTAGCGTTTTTTTTACATTTTTTGTTAAAACAGATTATAATTGAATGTTTACCTCGAGAATCTTGAAGCGAAAGCAATTCATTGAGAAGAAAACTTCTTTTATAGTCACTTATGCCTTCAAAAGGTTTGTTTCTCCCTTTAAATGGTTATATAATCTCATAATTGATTTTAAGTTGCTTTTTTTTTTACATTTTTGGTTAAAACAGATTATAATTGAATGTTTACCTCGAGAATCTTGAAGCGAAAGCCATTCATTGAGAAGAAAACTTCTTTTATAGTCACTTATGCCTTCAAAAGCTTTGTTTCTCCCTTTAAATGGTTATATAATCTCATAATTCATTTTAAGTTGCGTTTTTTTTTACATTTTTGGTTAAAACAGATTATAATTGAATGTTTACCTCGAGAATCTTGAAGCGAAAGCCATTCATTGAGAAGAAAACTTCTTTTATAGTCACTTATGCCTTCAAAAGGTTTGTTTCTCCCTTTAAATGGTTATATAATCTCATAATTGATTTTAAGATGAATTGTTTTACATTTTTGGTTAAAACAGATTATAATTGAATGGTTACCTCGAGAATCTTGAAGCGAAAGCCATTTATTGAGAAGAAAACTTCTTTTATAGTCACTTATGCCTTCAAAAGCTTTGTTTCTCCCTTTAAATGGTTATATAATCTCATAATTGATTTTAAGTTGAGTTTTTTTTACATTTTTGGTTAAAACAGATTATAATTGAATGTTTACCTCGAGAATCTTGAAGCGAAAGCCATTCATTGAGAAGAAAACTTCTTTTATAGTCACTTATGCCTTCAAAAGCTTTGTTTCTCCCTTTAAATGGTTATATAATCTCATAATTGATTTTAAGTTGCGTTTTTTTTTACATTTTTGGTTAAAACAGATTATAATTGAATGTTTACCTCGAGAATCTTGAAGCGAAAGCCATTCATTGAGAAGAAAACTTCTTTTATAGTCACTTATGCCTTCAAAAGCTTCGTTTCTCCCTTTAAATGGTTATATAATCTCATAATTGATTTTAAGTAGCGTTTTTTTTACATTTTTTGTTAAAACAGATTATAATTGAATGTTTACCTCGAGAATCTTGAAGCGAAAGCCATTCATTGAGAAGAAAACTTCTTTTATAGTCACTTATGCCTTCAAAAGCTTTGTTTCTCCCTTCAAATGGTTATATAATCTCATAATTGATTTTAAGTTGCGTTTTTTTTTACATTTTTGGTTAAAACAGATTATAATTGAATGTTTACCTCGAGAATCTTGAAGCGAAAGCCATTCATTGAGAAGAAAACTTCTTTTATAGTCACTTATGCCTTCAAAAGCTTCGTTTCTCCCTTTAAATGGTTATATAATCTCATAATGGATTTTAAGTAGCGTTTTTTTTACATTTTTTGTTAAAACAGATTATAATTGAATGTTTACCTCGAGAATCTTGAAGCGAAAGCAATTCATTGAGAAGAAAACTTCTTTTATAGTCACTTATGCCTTCAAAAGCTTTGTTTCTCCCTTTAAATGGTTATATAATCTCATAATTGATTTTAAGTTGAGTTTTTTTTACATTTTTGGTTAAAACAGATTATAATTGAATGTTTACCTCGAGAATCTTGAAGCGAAAGCCATTCATTGAGAAGAAAACTTCTTTTATAGTCACTTATGCCTTCAAAAGCTTTGTTTCTCCCTTTAAATGGTTATATAATCTCATAATTGATTTTAAGTTGCGTTTTTTTTACATTTTTTGTTAAAACAGATTATAATTGAATGTTTACCTCGAGAAATGTAATGCAAAATCCATTCATTGAGAAGAAAACTTCTTTTATAGTCACTTATGCCTTCAAAAGCTTTGCTTCTCCCTTTAAATGGTTATATAATCTCATAATTGATTTTAAGTTGCTTTTTTTTTTACATTTTTGGTTAAAACAGATTATAATTGAATGTTTACCTCGAGAATCTTGAAGCGAAAGCCATTCATTGAGAAGAAAACTTCTTTTATAGTCACTTATGCCTTCAAAAGCTTTGTTTCTCCCTTTAAATGGTTATATAATCTCATAATTGATTTTAAGTTGCGTTTTTTTTACATTTTTGGTTAAAACAGATTATAATTGAATGTTTACCTCGAGAATCTTGAAGCGAAAGCCATTTATTGAGAAGAAAACTTCTTTTATAGTCACTTATGCCTTCAAAAGCTTTGTTTCTCCCTTTAAATGGTTATATAATCTCATAATTGATTTTAAGTTGAGTTTTTTTTACATTTTTGGTTAAAACAGATTATAATTGAATGTTTACCTCGAGAATCTTGAAGCGAAAGCCATTCATTGAGAAGAAAACTTCTTTTATAGTCACTTATGCCTTCAAAAGCTTTGTTTCTCCCTTTAAATGGTTATATAATCTCATAATTGATTTTAAGTTGCGTTTTTTTTACATTTTTTGTTAAAACAGATTATAATTGAATGTTTACCTCGAGAAACGTAATGCAAAATCCATTCATTGAGAAGAAAACTTCTTTTATAGTCACTTATGCCTTCAAAAGCTTTGCTTCTCCCTTTAAATGGTTATATAATCTCATAATTGATTTTAAGTTGAGTTTTTTTTACATTTTTGGTTAAAACAGATTATAATTGAATGTTTACCTCGAGAATCTTGAAGCGAAAGCCATTCATTGAGAAGAAAACTTCTTTTATAGTCACTTATGCCTTCAAAAGCTTTGTTTCTCCCTTTAAATGGTTATATAATCTCATAATTGATTTTAAGTTGCGTTTTTTTTTACATTTTTGGTTAAAACAGATTATAATTGAATGTTTACCTCGAGAATCTTGAAGCGAAAGCCATTCATTGAGAAGAAAACTTCTTTTATAGTCACTTATGCCTTCAAAAGCTTCGTTTCTCCCTTTAAATGGTTATATAATCTCATAATTGATTTTAAGTTGAGTTTTTTTTACATTTTTGGTTAAAACAGATTATAATTGAATGTTTACCTCGAGAATCTTGAAGCGAAAGCCATTCATCGAGAAGAAAACTTCTTTTATAGTCACTTATGCCTTCAAAAGCTTTGTTTCTCCCTTTAAATGGTTATATAATCTCATAATTGATTTTAAGTTGCATTTTTTTTTACATTTTTGGTTAAAACAGATTATAATTGAATGTTTACCTCGAGAATCTTGAAGCGAAAGCCATTCATTGAGAAGAAAACTTCTTTTATAGTCACTTATGCCTTCAAAAGCTTTGTTTCTCCCTTTAAATGGTTATATAATCTCATAATTGATTTTAAGTTGCGTTTTTTTTACATTTTTTGTTAAAACAGATTATAATTGAATGTTTACCTCGAGAAACGTAATGCAAAATCCATTCATTGAGAAGAAAACTTCTTTTATAGTCACTTATGCCTTCAAAAGCTTTGCTTCTCCCTTTAAATGGTTATATAATCTCATAATTGATTTTAAGTTGCTTTTTTTTTTACATTTTTGGTTAAAACAGATTATAATTGAATGTTTACCTCGAGAATCTTGAAGCGAAAGCCATTCATTGAGAAGAAAACTTCTTTTATAGTCACTTATGCCTTCAAAAGCTTCGTTTCTCCCTTTAAATGGTTATATAATCTCATAATTGATTTTAAGTTGAGTTTTTTTTACATTTTTGGTTAAAACAGATTATAATTGAATGTTTACCTCGAGAATCTTGAAGCGAAAGCCATTCATTGAGAAGAAAACTTCTTTTATAGTCACTTATGCCTTCAAAAGCTTTGTTTCTCCCTTTAAATGGTTATATAATATCATAATTGATTTTAAGTTGAGTTTTTTTTACATTTTTGGTTAAAACAGATTATAATTTAATGTTTACCTCGAGAATCTTGAAGCGAAAGCCATTCATTGAGAAGAAAACTTCTTTTATAGTCACTTACGCCTTCAAAAGCTTTGTTTCTCCCTTTAAATGGTTATATAATCTCATAATTGATTTTAAGTTGCGTTTTTTTTACATTTTTAGTTAAAACAGATTATAATTGAATGTTTACCTCGAGAATCTTGAAGCGAAAGCCATTCATTAAGAAGAAAACTTCTTTTATAGTCACTTATGCCTTCAAAAGCTTTGTTTCTCCCTTTAAATGGTTATATAATCTCATAATTGATTTTAAGTTGCGTTTTTTTTACATTTTTGGTTAAAACAGATTATAATTGAATGTTGACCTCGAGAATCTTGAAGCGAAAGCCATTCATTGAGAAGAAAACTTCTTTTATTGCCACTTATGCCTTCAAAAGCTTTGTCTCTCTCTTTAAATGGTTATATAATCTCATAATTGATTTTAAGTTGAGTTTTTTTTACATCTTTGGTTAAAACTTGATTATAATTGAATGTTTACCTCGAGAAACGTGATGCAAAAACCATTCATTGAGAAGAAAACTTCTTTTATAGTCACTTATGCCTTCAAAAGCTTTGTTTCTCCCTTTAAATGGTTATATAATCTCATAATTGATTTTAAGATGAATTGTTTTACATTTTTGGTTAAAACAGATTATAATTGAATGGTTACCTCGAGAATCTTGAAGCGAAAGCCATTTATTGAGAAGAAAACTTCTTTTATAGTCACTTATGCCTTTAAAAGCTTTGTTTCTCCCTTTAAATGGTTATATAATCTCATAATTGATTTTAAGTTGAGTTTTTTTTACATTTTTGGTTAAAACAGATTATAATTGAATGTTTACCTCGAGAATCTTGAAGCGAAAGCCATTCATTGAGAAGAAAACTTCTTTTATAGTCACTTATGCCTTCAAAAGCTTTGTTTCTCCCTTTAAATGGTTATATAATCTCATAATTGATTTTAAGTTGCGTTCTTTTTTACATTTTTGGTTAAAACAGATTATAATTGAATGTTGACCTCGAGAATCTTGAAGCGAAAGCCATTCATTGAGAAGAAAACTTCTTTTATTGCCACTTATGCCTTCAAAAGCTTCGTTTCTCCCTTTAAATGGTTATATAATCTCATAATTGATTTTAAGTTGAGTTTGTTTTACATTTTTGGTTAAAACAGATTATAATTGAATGTTTACCTCGAGAAACATGAAGCAAAAACCATTCATTGAGAAGAAAACTTCTTTTATAGTCACTTATGCCTTCAAAAGCTTTGTTTCTCGCTTTAAATGGTTATATAATCTCATAATTGATTTTAAGTTGAATTTTTTTACATTTTTGGTTAAAGCAGATTGTAATTGAATGTTTACCTCGAGAAACGTGATGCAAAAACCATTCATTGAGAAGAAAACTTCTTTTATAGTCACTTATGCCTTCAAAAGCTTTGTTTCTCCCTTTAAACGGTTATATAATCTCATAATTGATTTTAAGTTGAGTTTTTTTTGCATTTTTGGTTAAAACAGATTATAATTGAATGTTTACCTCGAGAAACGTAATGCAAAATCCATTCATTGAGAAGAAAACTTCTTTTATAGTCACTTATGCCTTCAAAAGCTTTGCTTCTCCCTTTAAATGGTTATATAATCTCATAATTGATTTTAAGTTGAGTTTTTTTTACATTTTTGGTTAAAACATATTAGAATTGAATGTTTACCTCGAGAATCTTGAAGCGAAAGCCATTCATTGAGAAGAAAACTTCTTTTATAGTCACTTATGCCTTCAAAAGCTTTGTTTCTCCCTTTAAATGGTTATATAATCTCATAATTGATTTTAAGTTGCGTTTTTTTTACATTTTTGGTTAAAACAGATTATAATTGAATGTTTACCTCGAGAAACGTAATGCAAAATCCATTCATTGAGAAGAAAACTTCTTTTATAGTCACTTATGCCTTCAAAAGCTTTGCTTCTCCCTTTAAATGGTTATATAATCTCATAATTGATTTTAAGTTGCTTTTTTTTTTACATTTTTGGTTAAAACAGATTATAATTGAATGTTTACCTCGAGAATCTTGAAGCGAAAGCCATTCATTGAGAAGAAAACTTCTTTTATAGTCACTTATGCCTTCAAAAGCTTTGTTTCTCCCTTTAAATGGTTATATAATCTCATAATTGATTTTAAGTTGCGTTTTTTTTACATTTTTGGTTAAAACAGATTATAATTGAATGTTTACCTCGAGAATCTTGAAGCGAAAGCCATTTATTGAGAAGAAAACTTCTTTTATAGTCACTTATGCCTTCAAAAGCTTTGTTTCTCCCTTTAAATGGTTATATAATCTCATAATTGATTTTAAGTTGAGTTTTTTTTACATTTTTGGTTAAAACAGATTATAATTGAATGTTTACCTCGAGAATCTTGAAGCGAAAGCCATTCATTGAGAAGAAAACTTCTTTTATAGTCACTTATGCCTTCAAAAGCTTTGTTTCTCCCTTTAAATGGTTATATAATCTCATAATTGATTTTAAGTTACGTTTTTTTTTACATTTTTGGTTAAAACAGATTATAATTGAATGTTTACCTCGAGAATCTTGAAGCGAAAGCCATTCATTGAGAAGAAAACTTCTTTTATAGTCACTTATGCCTTCAAAAGCTTCGTTTCTCCCTTTAAATGGTTATATAATCTCATAATTGATTTTAAGTAGCGTTTTTTTTACATTTTTTGTTAAAACAGATTATAATTGAATGTTTACCTCGAGAATCTTGAAGCGAAAGCAATTCATTGAGAAGAAAACTTCTTTTATAGTCACTTATGCCTTCAAAAGGTTTGTTTCTCCCTTTAAATGGTTATATAATCTCATAATTGATTTTAAGTTGCTTTTTTTTTTACATTTTTGGTTAAAACAGATTATAATTGAATGTTTACCTCGAGAATCTTGAAGCGAAAGCCATTCATTGAGAAGAAAACTTCTTTTATAGTCACTTATGCCTTCAAAAGCTTTGTTTCTCCCTTTAAATGGTTATATAATCTCATAATTCATTTTAAGTTGCGTTTTTTTTTACATTTTTGGTTAAAACAGATTATAATTGAATGTTTACCTCGAGAATCTTGAAGCGAAAGCCATTCATTGAGAAGAAAACTTCTTTTATAGTCACTTATGCCTTCAAAAGGTTTGTTTCTCCCTTTAAATGGTTATATAATCTCATAATTGATTTTAAGATGAATTGTTTTACATTTTTGGTTAAAACAGATTATAATTGAATGGTTACCTCGAGAATCTTGAAGCGAAAGCCATTTATTGAGAAGAAAACTTCTTTTATAGTCACTTATGCCTTCAAAAGCTTTGTTTCTCCCTTTAAATGGTTATATAATCTCATAATTGATTTTAAGTTGAGTTTTTTTTACATTTTTGGTTAAAACAGATTATAATTGAATGTTTACCTCGAGAATCTTGAAGCGAAAGCCATTCATTGAGAAGAAAACTTCTTTTATAGTCACTTATGCCTTCAAAAGCTTTGTTTCTCCCTTTAAATGGTTATATAATCTCATAATTGATTTTAAGTTGCGTTTTTTTTTACATTTTTGGTTAAAACAGATTATAATTGAATGTTTACCTCGAGAATCTTGAAGCGAAAGCCATTCATTGAGAAGAAAACTTCTTTTATAGTCACTTATGCCTTCAAAAGCTTCGTTTCTCCCTTTAAATGGTTATATAATCTCATAATTGATTTTAAGTAGCGTTTTTTTTACATTTTTTGTTAAAACAGATTATAATTGAATGTTTACCTCGAGAATCTTGAAGCGAAAGCCATTCATTGAGAAGAAAACTTCTTTTATAGTCACTTATGCCTTCAAAAGCTTTGTTTCTCCCTTCAAATGGTTATATAATCTCATAATTGATTTTAAGTTGCGTTTTTTTTTACATTTTTGGTTAAAACAGATTATAATTGAATGTTTACCTCGAGAATCTTGAAGCGAAAGCCATTCATTGAGAAGAAAACTTCTTTTATAGTCACTTATGCCTTCAAAAGCTTCGTTTCTCCCTTTAAATGGTTATATAATCTCATAATGGATTTTAAGTAGCGTTTTTTTTACATTTTTTGTTAAAACAGATTATAATTGAATGTTTACCTCGAGAATCTTGAAGCGAAAGCAATTCATTGAGAAGAAAACTTCTTTTATAGTCACTTATGCCTTCAAAAGCTTTGTTTCTCCCTTTAAATGGTTATATAATCTCATAATTGATTTTAAGTTGAGTTTTTTTTACATTTTTGGTTAAAACAGATTATAATTGAATGTTTACCTCGAGAATCTTGAAGCGAAAGCCATTCATTGAGAAGAAAACTTCTTTTATAGTCACTTATGCCTTCAAAAGCTTTGTTTCTCCCTTTAAATGGTTATATAATCTCATAATTGATTTTAAGTTGCGTTTTTTTTACATTTTTTGTTAAAACAGATTATAATTGAATGTTTACCTCGAGAAACGTAATGCAAAATCCATTCATTGAGAAGAAAACTTCTTTTATAGTCACTTATGCCTTCAAAAGCTTTGCTTCTCCCTTTAAATGGTTATATAATCTCATAATTGATTTTAAGTTGCTTTTTTTTTTACATTTTTGGTTAAAACAGATTATAATTGAATGTTTACCTCGAGAATCTTGAAGCGAAAGCCATTCATTGAGAAGAAAACTTCTTTTATAGTCACTTATGCCTTCAAAAGCTTTGTTTCTCCCTTTAAATGGTTATATAATCTCATAATTGATTTTAAGTTGCGTTTTTTTTACATTTTTGGTTAAAACAGATTATAATTGAATGTTTACCTCGAGAATCTTGAAGCGAAAGCCATTTATTGAGAAGAAAACTTCTTTTATAGTCACTTATGCCTTCAAAAGCTTTGTTTCTCCCTTTAAATGGTTATATAATCTCATAATTGATTTTAAGTTGAGTTTTTTTTACATTTTTGGTTAAAACAGATTATAATTGAATGTTTACCTCGAGAATCTTGAAGCGAAAGCCATTCATTGAGAAGAAAACTTCTTTTATAGTCACTTATGCCTTCAAAAGCTTTGTTTCTCCCTTTAAATGGTTATATAATCTCATAATTGATTTTAAGTTGCGTTTTTTTTACATTTTTTGTTAAAACAGATTATAATTGAATGTTTACCTCGAGAAACGTAATGCAAAATCCATTCATTGAGAAGAAAACTTCTTTTATAGTCACTTATGCCTTCAAAAGCTTTGCTTCTCCCTTTAAATGGTTATATAATCTCATAATTGATTTTAAGTTGAGTTTTTTTTACATTTTTGGTTAAAACAGATTATAATTGAATGTTTACCTCGAGAATCTTGAAGCGAAAGCCATTCATTGAGAAGAAAACTTCTTTTATAGTCACTTATGCCTTCAAAAGCTTTGTTTCTCCCTTTAAATGGTTATATAATCTCATAATTGATTTTAAGTTGCGTTTTTTTTTACATTTTTGGTTAAAACAGATTATAATTGAATGTTTACCTCGAGAATCTTGAAGCGAAAGCCATTCATTGAGAAGAAAACTTCTTTTATAGTCACTTATGCCTTCAAAAGCTTCGTTTCTCCCTTTAAATGGTTATATAATCTCATAATTGATTTTAAGTTGAGTTTTTTTTACATTTTTGGTTAAAACAGATTATAATTGAATGTTTACCTCGAGAATCTTGAAGCGAAAGCCATTCATTGAGAAGAAAACTTCTTTTATAGTCACTTATGCCTTCAAAAGCTTTGTTTCTCCCTTTAAATGGTTATATAATCTCATAATTGATTTTAAGTTGCATTTTTTTTTACATTTTTGGTTAAAACAGATTATAATTGAATGTTTACCTCGAGAATCTTGAAGCGAAAGCCATTCATTGAGAAGAAAACTTCTTTTATAGTCACTTATGCCTTCAAAAGCTTTGTTTCTCCCTTTAAATGGTTATATAATCTCATAATTGATTTTAAGTTGCGTTTTTTTTACATTTTTTGTTAAAACAGATTATAATTGAATGTTTACCTCGAGAAACGTAATGCAAAATCCATTCATTGAGAAGAAAACTTCTTTTATAGTCACTTATGCCTTCAAAAGCTTTGCTTCTCCCTTTAAATGGTTATATAATCTCATAATTGATTTTAAGTTGCTTTTTTTTTTACATTTTTGGTTAAAACAGATTATAATTGAATGTTTACCTCGAGAATCTTGAAGCGAAAGCCATTCATTGAGAAGAAAACTTCTTTTATAGTCACTTATGCCTTCAAAAGCTTTGTTTCTCCCTTTAAATGGTTATATAATCTCATAATTGATTTTAAGTTGCGTTTTTTTTACATTTTTGGTTAAAACAGATTATAATTGAATGTTTACCTCGAGAATCTTGAAGCGAAAGCCATTTATTGAGAAGAAAACTTCTTTTATAGTCACTTATGCCTTCAAAAGCTTTGTTTCTCCCTTTAAATGGTTATATAATCTCATAATTGATTTTAAGTTGAGTTTTTTTTACATTTTTGGTTAAAACAGATTATAATTGAATGTTTACCTCGAGAATCTTGAAGCGAAAGCCATTCATTGAGAAGAAAACTTCTTTTATAGTCACTTATGCCTTCAAAAGCTTTGTTTCTCCCTTTAAATGGTTATATAATCTCATAATTGATTTTAAGTTGCGTTTTTTTTTACATTTTTGGTTAAAACAGATTATAATTGAATGTTTACCTCGAGAATCTTGAAGCGAAAGCCATTCATTGAGAAGAAAACTTCTTTTATAGTCACTTATGCCTTCAAAAGCTTTGTTTCTCCCTTTAAATGGTTATATAATCTCATAATTGATTTTAAGATGAATTGTTTTACATTTTTGGTTAAAACAGATTATAATTGAATGGTTACCTCGAGAATCTTGAAGCGAAAGCCATTTATTGAGAAGAAAACTTCTTTTATAGTCACTTATGCCTTCAAAAGGTTTGTTTCTCCCTTTAAATGGTTATATAATCTCATAATTGATTTTAAGTTCCTTTTTTTTTTACATTTTTGGTTAAAACAGATTATAATTGAATGTTTACCTCGAGAATCTTGAAGCGAAAGCCATTCATTGAGAAGAAAACTTCTTTTATAGTCACTTATGCCTTCAAAAGCTTTGTTTCTCCCTTTAAATGGTTATATAATCTCATAATTGATTTTAAGTTGCGTTTTTTTTTACATTTTTGGTTAAAACAGATTATAATTGAATGTTTACCTCGAGAATCTTGAAGCGAAAGCCATTCATTGAGAAGAAAACTTCTTTTATAGTCACTTATGCCTTCAAAAGCTTCGTTTCTCCCTTTAAATGGTTATATAATCTCATAATTGATTTTAAGTAGCGTTTTTTTTACATTTTTTGTTAAAACAGATTAGAATTGAATGTTTACCTCGAGAATCTTGAAGCGAAAGCAATTCATTGAGAAGAAAACTTCTTTTATAGTCACTTATGCCTTCAAAAGGTTTGTTTCTCCCTTTAAATGGTTATATAATCTCATAATTGATTTTAAGTTGCTTTTTTTTTTACATTTTTGGTTAAAACAGATTATAATTGAATGTTTACCTCGAGAATCTTGAAGCGAAAGCCATTCATTGAGAAGAAAACTTCTTTTATAGTCACTTATGCCTTCAAAAGCTTTGTTTCTCCCTTTAAATGGTTATATAATCTCATAATTGATTTTAAGTTGCGTTTTTTTTACATTTTTGGTTAAAACAGATTATAATTGAATGTTTACCTCGAGAATCTTGAAGCGAAAGCCATTCATTGAGAAGAAAACTTCTTTTATAGTCACTTATGCCTTCAAAAGCTTTGTTTCTCCCTTTAAATGGTTATATAATCTCATAATTGATTTTAAGTTGCGTTTTTTTTTACATTTTTGGTTAAAACAGATTATAATTGAATGTTTACCTCGAGAATCTTGAAGCGAAAGCCATTCATTGAGAAGAAAACTTCTTTTATAGTCACTTATGCCTTCAAAAGCTTCGTTTCTCCCTTTAAATGGTTATATAATCTCATAATGGATTTTAAGTAGCGTTTTTTTTACATTTTTTGTTAAAACAGATTATAATTGAATGTTACCTCGAGAATCTTGAAGCGAAAGCCATTCATTGAGAAGAAAACTTCTTTTATAGTCACTTATGCCTTCAAAAGCTTTGTTTCTCCCTTTAAATGGTTATATAATCTCATAATTGATTTTAAGTTGCGTTTTTTTTTACATTTTTGGTTAAAACAGATTATAATTGAATGTTTACCTCGAGAATCTTGAAGCGAAAGCCATTCATTGAGAAGAAAACTTCTTTTATAGTCACTTATGCCTTCAAAAGGTTTGTTTCTCCCTTTAAATGGTTATATAATCTCATAATTGATTTTAAGATGAATTGTTTTACATTTTTGGTTAAAACAGATTATAATTGAATGGTTACCTCGAGAATCTTGAAGCGAAAGCCATTTATTGAGAAGAAAACTTCTTTTATAGTCACTTATGCCTTCAAAAGCTTTGTTTCTCCCTTTAAATGGTTATATAATCTCATAATTGATTTTAAGTTGAGTTTTTTTTACATTTTTGGGTAAAACAGATTATAATTGAATGTTTACCTCGAGAATCTTGAAGCGAAAGCCATTCATTGAGAAGAAAACTTCTTTTATAGTCACTTATGCCTTCAAAAGCTTTGTTTCTCCCTTTAAATGGTTATATAATCTCATAATTGATTTTAAGTTGCGTTTTTTTTTACATTTTTGGTTAAAACAGATTATAATTGAATGTTTACCTCGAGAATCTTGAAGCGAAAGCCATTCATTGAGAAGAAAACTTCTTTTATAGTCACTTATGCCTTCAAAAGCTTCGTTTCTCCCTTTAAATGGTTATATAATCTCATAATTGATTTTAAGTAGCGTTTTTTTTACATTTTTTGTTAAAACAGATTATAATTGAATGTTTACCTCGAGAATCTTGAAGCGAAAGCCATTCATTGAGAAGAAAACTTCTTTTATAGTCACTTATGCCTTCAAAAGCTTTGTTTCTCCCTTCAAATGGTTATATAATCTCATAATTGATTTTAAGTTGCGTTTTTTTTTACATTTTTGGTTAAAACAGATTATAATTGAATGTTTACCTCGAGAATCTTGAAGCGAAAGCCATTCATTGAGAAGAAAACTTCTTTTATAGTCACTTATGCCTTCAAAAGCTTCGTTTCTCCCTTTAAATGGTTATATAATCTCATAATGGATTTTAAGTAGCGTTTTTTTTACATTTTTTGTTAAAACAGATTATAATTGAATGTTTACCTCGAGAATCTTGAAGCGAAAGCAATTCATTGAGAAGAAAACTTCTTTTATAGTCACTTATGCCTTCAAAAGCTTTGTTTCTCCCTTTAAATGGTTATATAATCTCATAATTGATTTTAAGTTGAGTTTTTTTTACATTTTTGGTTAAAACATATTATAATTGAATGTTTACCTCGAGAATCTTGAAGCGAAAGCCATTCATTGAGAAGAAAACTTCTTTTATAGTCACTTATGCCTTCAAAAGCTTTGTTTCTCCCTTTAAATGGTTATATAATCTCATAATTGATTTTAAGTTGCGTTTTTTTTACATTTTTGGTTAAAACAGATTATAATTGAATGTTTACCTCGAGAATCTTGAAGCGAAAGCCATTCATTGAGAAGAAAACTTCTTTTATAGTCACTTATGCCTTCAAAAGCTTTGTTTCTCCCTTTAAATGGTTATATAATCTCATAATTGATTTTAAGTTGCGTTTTTTTTTACATTTTTGGTTAAAACAGATTATAATTGAATGTTTACCTCGAGAATCTTGAAGCGAAAGCCATTCATTGAGAAGAAAACTTCTTTTATAGTCACTTATGCCTTCAAAAGCTTCGTTTCTCCCTTTAAATGGTTATATAATCTCATAATGGATTTTAAGTAGCGTTTTTTTTACATTTTTTGTTAAAACAGATTATAATTGAATGTTTACCTCGAGAATCTTGAAGCGAAAGCAATTCATTGAGAAGAAAACTTCTTTTATAGTCACTTATGCCTTCAAAAGGTTTGTTTCTCCCTTTAAATGGTTATATAATCTCATAATTGATTTTAAGTTGCTTTTTTTTTTACATTTTTGGTTAAAACAGATTATAATTGAATGTTTACCTCGAGAATCTTGAAGCGAAAGCCATTCATTGAGAAGAAAACTTCTTTTATAGTCACTTATGCCTTCAAAAGCTTTGTTTCTCCCTTTAAATGGTTATATAATCTCATAATTGATTTTAAGTTGCGTTTTTTTTTACATTTTTGGTTAAAACAGATTATAATTGAATGTTTACCTCGAGAATCTTGAAGCGAAAGCCATTCATTGAGAAGAAAACTTCTTTTATAGTCACTTATGCCTTCAAAAGGTTTGTTTCTCCCTTTAAATGGTTATATAATCTCATAATTGATTTTAAGATGAATTGTTTTACATTTTTGGTTAAAACAGATTATAATTGAATGGTTACCTCGAGAATCTTGAAGCGAAAGCCATTTATTGAGAAGAAAACTTCTTTTATAGTCACTTATGCCTTCAAAAGCTTTGTTTCTCCCTTTAAATGGTTATATAATCTCATAATTGATTTTAAGTTGAGTTTTTTTTACATTTTTGGTTAAAACAGATTATAATTGAATGTTTACCTCGAGAATCTTGAAGCGAAAGCCATTCATTGAGAAGAAAACTTCTTTTATAGTCACTTATGCCTTCAAAAGCTTTGTTTCTCCCTTTAAATGGTTATATAATCTCATAATTGATTTTAAGTTGCGTTTTTTTTTACATTTTTGGTTAAAACAGATTATAATTGAATGTTTACCTCGAGAATCTTGAAGCGAAAGCCATTCATTGAGAAGAAAACTTCTTTTATAGTCACTTATGCCTTCAAAAGGTTTGTTTCTCCCTTTAAATGGTTATATAATCTCATAATTGATTTTAAGTAGCGTTTTTTTTACATTTTTTGTTAAAACAGATTATAATTGAATGTTTACCTCGAGAATCTTGAAGCGAAAGCCATTCATTGAGAAGAAAACTTCTTTTATAGTCACTTATGCCTTCAAAAGCTTTGTTTCTCCCTTTAAATGATTATATAATCTCATAATTGATTTTAAGTTGCGTTTTTTTTTACATTTTTGGTTAAAACAGATTATAATTGAATGTTTACCTCGAGAATCTTGAAGCGAAAGCCATTCATTGAGAAGAAAACTTCTTTTATAGTCACTTATGCCTTCAAAAGCTTCGTTTCTCCCTTTAAATGGTTATATAATCTCATAATGGATTTTAAGTAGCGTTTTTTTTACATTTTTTGTTAAAACAGATTATAATTGAATGTTTACCTCGAGAATCTTGAAGCGAAAGCAATTCATTGAGAAGAAAACTTCTTTTATAGTCACTTATGCCTTCAAAAGGTTTGTTTCTCCCTTTAAATGGTTATATAATCTCATAATTGATTTTAAGTTGCTTTTTTTTTTACATTTTTGGTTAAAACAGATTATAATTGAATGTTTACCTCGAGAATCTTGAAGCGAAAGCCATTCATTGAGAAGAAAACTTCTTTTATAGTCACTTATGCCTTCAAAAGCTTTGTTTCTCCCTTTAAATGGTTATATAATCTCATAATTGATTTTAAGTTGCGTTTTTTTTTACATTTTTGGTTAAAACAGATTATAATTGAATGTTTACCTCGAGAATCTTGAAGCGAAAGCCATTCATTGAGAAGAAAACTTCTTTTATAGTCACTTATGCCTTCAAAAGCTTTGTTTCTCCCTTTAAATGGTTATATAATCTCATAATTGATTTTAAGTTGCGTTTTTTTTTACATTTTTGGTTAAAACAGATTATAATTGAATGTTTACCTCGAGAATCTTGAAGCGAAAGCCATTCATTGAGAAGAAAACTTCTTTTATAGTCACTTATGCCTTCAAAAGCTTCGTTTCTCCCTTTAAATGGTTATATAATCTCATAATTGATTTTAAGTAGCGTTTTTTTTACATTTTTTGTTAAAACAGATTATAATTGAATGTTTACCTCGAGAATCTTGAAGCGAAAGCAATTCATTGAGAAGAAAACTTCTTTTATAGTCACTTATGCCTTCAAAAGATTTGTTTCTCCCTTTAAATGGTTATATAATCTCATAATTGATTTTAAGTTGCTTTTTTTTTTACATTTTTGGTTAAAACAGATTATAATTGAATGTTTACCTCGAGAATCTTGAAGCGAAAGCCATTCATTGAGAAGAAAACTTCTTTTATAGTCACTTATGCCTTCAAAAGCTTTGTTTCTCCCTTTAAATGGTTATATAATCTCATAATTGATTTTAAGTTGCGTTTTTTTTACATTTTTGGTTAAAACAGATTATAATTGAATGTTTACCTCGAGAATCTTGAAGCGAAAGCCATTTATTGAGAAGAAAACTTCTTTTATAGTCACTTATGCCTTCAAAAGCTTTGTTTCTCCCTTTAAATGGTTATATAATCTCATAATTGATTTTAAGTTGAGTTTTTTTTACATTTTTGGTTAAAACAGATTATAATTGAATGTTTACCTCGAGAATCTTGAAGCGAAAGCCATTCATTGAGAAGAAAACTTCTTTTATAGTCACTTATGCCTTCAAAAGCTTTGTTTCTCCCTTTAAATGGTTATATAATCTCATAATTGATTTTAAGTTGCGTTTTTTTTTACATTTTTGGTTAAAACAGATTATAATTGAATGTTTACCTCGAGAATCTTGAAGCGAAAGCCATTCATTGAGAAGAAAACTTCTTTTATAGTCACTTATGCCTTCAAAAGCTTCGTTTCTCCCTTTAAATGGTTATATAATCTCATAATTGATTTTAAGTAGCGTTTTTTTTACATTTTTTGTTAAAACAGATTATAATTGAATGTTTACCTCGAGAATCTTGAAGCGAAAGCAATTCATTGAGAAGAAAACTTCTTTTATAGTCACTTATGCCTTCAAAAGGTTTGTTTCTCCCTTTAAATGGTTATATAATCTCATAATTGATTTTAAGTTGCTTTTTTTTTTACATTTTTTGTTAAAACAGATTATAATTGAATGTTGACCTCGAGAATCTTGAAGCGAAAGCCATTCATTGAGAAGAAAACTTCTTTTATAGTCACTTATGCCTTCAAAAGCTTTGTTTCTCCCTTTAAATGGTTATATAATCTCATAATTGATTTTAAGTTGAGTTTTTTTTGCATTTTTGGTTAAAACAGATTATAATTGAATGTTTACCTCGAGAAACGTAATGCAAAATCCATTCATTGAGAAGAAAACTTCTTTTATAGTCACTTATGCCTTCAAAAGCTTTGCTTCTCCCTTTAAATGGTTATATAATCTCATAATTGATTTTAAGTTGAGTTTTTTTTACATTTTTGGTTAAAACATATTAGAATTGAATGTTTACCTCGAGAATCTTGAAGCGAAAGCCATTCATTGAGAAGAAAACTTCTTTTATAGTCACTTATGCCTTCAAAAGCTTTGTTTCTCCCTTTAAATGGTTATATAATCTCATAATTGATTTTAAGTTGAGTTTTTTTTACATTTTTGGTTAAAACAGATTATAATTGAATGTTTACCTCGAGAATCTTGAAGCGAAAGCCATTCATTGAGAAGAAAACTTCTTTTATAGTCACTTATGCCTTCAAAAGCTTTGTTTCTCCCTTTAAATGGTTATATAATCTCATAATTGATTTTAAGTTGCGTTTTTTTTTACATTTTTGGTTAAAACAGATTATAATTGAATGTTTACCTCGAGAATCTTGAAGCGAAAGCCATTCATTGAGAAGAAAACTTCTTTTATAGTCACTTATGCCTTCAAAAGGTTTGTTTCTCCCTTTAAATGGTTATATAATCTCATAATTGATTTTAAGATGAATTGTTTTACATTTTTGGTTAAAACAGATTATAATTGAATGGTTACCTCGAGAATCTTGAAGCGAAAGCCATTTATTGAGAAGAAAACTTCTTTTATAGTCACTTATGCCTTCAAAAGCTTTGTTTCTCCCTTTAAATGGTTATATAATCTCATAATTGATTTTAAGTTGAGTTTTTTTTGCATTTTTGGTTAAAACAGATTATAATTGAATGTTTACCTCGAGAAACGTAATGCAAAATCCATTCATTGAGAAGAAAACTTCTTTTATAGTCACTTATGCCTTCAAAAGCTTTGCTTCTCCCTTTAAATGGTTATATAATCTCATAATTGATTTTAAGTTGAGTTTTTTTTACATTTTTGGTTAAAACATATTAGAATTGAATGTTTACCTCGAGAATCTTGAAGCGAAAGCCATTCATTCAGAAGAAAACTTCTTTTATAGTCACTTATGCCTTCAAAAGCTTTGTTTCTCCCTTTAAATGGTTATATAATCTCATAATTGATTTTAAGTTGAGTTTTTTTTACATTTTTGGTTAAAACAGATTATAATTGAATGTTTACCTCGAGAATCTTGAAGCGAAAGCCATTCATTGAGAAGAAAACTTCTTTTATAGTCACTTATGCCTTCAAAAGGTTTGTTTCTCCCTTTAAATGGTTATATAATCTCATAATTGATTTTAAGTTGCTTTTTTTTTTACATTTTTGGTTAAAACAGATTATAATTGAATGTTTACCTCGAGAATCTTGAAGCGAAAGCCATTCATTGAGAAGAAAACTTCTTTTATAGTCACTTATGCCTTCAAAAGCTTTGTTTCTCCCTTTAAATGGTTATATAATCTCATAATTGATTTTAAGTTGCGTTTTTTTTTACATTTTTGGTTAAAACAGATTATAATTGAATGTTTACCTCGAGAATCTTGAAGCAAAAGCCATTCATTGAGAAGAAAACTTCTTTTATAGTCACTTATGCCTTCAAAAGCTTTGTTTCTCCCTTTAAATGGTTATATAATCTCATAATTGATTTTAAGATGAATTGTTTTACATTTTTGGTTAAAACAGATTATAATTGAATGGTTACCTCGAGAATCTTGAAGCGAAAGCCATTTATTGAGAAGAAAACTTCTTTTATAGTCACTTATGCCTTCAAAAGGTTTGTTTCTCCCTTTAAATGGTTATATAATCTCATAATTGATTTTAAGTTCCTTTTTTTTTTACATTTTTGGTTAAAACAGATTATAATTGAATGTTTACCTCGAGAATCTTGAAGCGAAAGCCATTCATTGAGAAGAAAACTTCTTTTATAGTCACTTATGCCTTCAAAAGCTTTGTTTCTCCCTTTAAATGGTTATATAATCTCATAATTGATTTTAAGTTGCGTTTTTTTTTACATTTTTGGTTAAAACAGATTATAATTGAATGTTTACCTCGAGAATCTTGAAGCGAAAGCCATTCATTGAGAAGAAAACTTCTTTTATAGTCACTTATGCCTTCAAAAGGTTTGTTTCTCCCTTTAAATGGTTATATAATCTCATAATTGATTTTAAGATGAATTGTTTTACATTTTTGGTTAAAACAGATTATAATTGAATGGTTACCTCGAGAATCTTGAAGCGAAAGCCATTTATTGAGAAGAAAACTTCTTTTATAGTCACTTATGCCTTCAAAAGCTTTGTTTCTCCCTTTAAATGGTTATATAATCTCATAATTGATTTTAAGTTGCGTTTTTTTTTACATTTTTGGTTAAAACAGATTATAATTGAATGTTTACCTCGAGAATCTTGAAGCGAAAGCCATTCATTGAGAAGAAAACTTCTTTTATAGTCACTTATGCCTTCAAAAGGTTTGTTTCTCCCTTTAAATGGTTATATAATCTCATAATTGATTTTAAGATGAATTGTTTTACATTTTTGGTTAAAACAGATTATAATTGAATGGTTACCTCGAGAATCTTGAAGCGAAAGCCATTTATTGAGAAGAAAACTTCTTTTATAGTCACTTATGCCTTCAAAAGCTTTGTTTCTCCCTTTAAATGGTTATATAATCTCATAATTGATTTTAAGTTGCGTTTTTTTTTACATTTTTGGTTAAAACAGATTATAATTGAATGTTTACCTCGAGAATCTTGAAGCGAAAGCCATTCATTGAGAAGAAAACTTCTTTTATAGTCACTTATGCCTTCAAAAGGTTTGTTTCTCCCTTTAAATGGTTATATAATCTCATAATTGATTTTAAGATGAATTGTTTTACATTTTTGGTTAAAACAGATTATAATTGAATGGTTACCTCGAGAATCTTGAAGCGAAAGCCATTTATTGAGAAGAAAACTTCTTTTATAGTCACTTATGCCTTCAAAAGCTTTGTTTCTCCCTTTAAATGGTTATATAATCTCATAATTGATTTTAAGTTGCGTTTTTTTTTACATTTTTGGTTAAAACAGATTATAATTGAATGTTTACCTCGAGAATCTTGAAGCGAAAGCCATTCATTGAGAAGAAAACTTCTTTTATAGTCACTTATGCCTTCAAAAGCTTCGTTTCTCCCTTTAAATGGTTATATAATCTCATAATTGATTTTAAGTAGCGTTTTTTTTACATTTTTTGTTAAAACAGATTATAATTGAATGTTTACCTCGAGAATCTTGAAGCGAAAGCAATTCATTGAGAAGAAAACTTCTTTTATAGTCACTTATGCCTTCAAAAGATTTGTTTCTCCCTTTAAATGGTTATATAATCTCATAATTGATTTTAAGTTGCTTTTTTTTTTACATTTTTGGTTAAAACAGATTATAATTGAATGTTTACCTCGAGAATCTTGAAGCGAAAGCCATTCATTGAGAAGAAAACTTCTTTTATAGTCACTTATGCCTTCAAAAGCTTTGTTTCTCCCTTTAAATGGTTATATAATCTCATAATTGATTTTAAGTTGCGTTTTTTTTACATTTTTGGTTAAAACAGATTATAATTGAATGTTTACCTCGAGAATCTTGAAGCGAAAGCCATTCATTGAGAAGAAAACTTCTTTTATAGTCACTTATGCCTTCAAAAGCTTCGTTTCTCCCTTTAAATGGTTATATAATCTCATAATGGATTTTAAGTAGCGTTTTTTTTACATTTTTTGTTAAAACAGATTATAATTGAATGTTTACCTCGAGAATCTTGAAGCGAAAGCAATTCATTGAGAAGAAAACTTCTTTTATAGTCACTTATGCCTTCAAAAGGTTTGTTTCTCCCTTTAAATGGTTATATAATCTCATAATTGATTTTAAGTTGCTTTTTTTTTTACATTTTTGGTTAAAACAGATTATAATTGAATGTTTACCTCGAGAATCTTGAAGCGAAAGCCATTCATTGAGAAGAAAACTTCTTTTATAGTCACTTATGCCTTCAAAAGCTTTGTTTCTCCCTTTAAATGGTTATATAATCTCATAATTGATTTTAAGTTGCGTTTTTTTTTACATTTTTGGTTAAAACAGATTATAATTGAATGTTTACCTCGAGAATCTTGAAGCGAAAGCCATTCATTGAGAAGAAAACTTCTTTTATAGTCACTTATGCCTTCAAAAGCTTTGTTTCTCCCTTTAAATGGTTATATAATCTCATAATTGATTTTAAGTTGCGTTTTTTTTTACATTTTTGGTTAAAACAGATTATAATTGAATGTTTACCTCGAGAATCTTGAAGCGAAAGCCATTCATTGAGAAGAAAACTTCTTTTATAGTCACTTATGCCTTCAAAAGCTTCGTTTCTCCCTTTAAATGGTTATATAATCTCATAATTGATTTTAAGTAGCGTTTTTTTTACATTTTTTGTTAAAACAGATTATAATTGAATGTTTACCTCGAGAATCTTGAAGCGAAAGCAATTCATTGAGAAGAAAACTTCTTTTATAGTCACTTATGCCTTCAAAAGATTTGTTTCTCCCTTTAAATGGTTATATAATCTCATAATTGATTTTAAGTTGCTTTTTTTTTTACATTTTTGGTTAAAACAGATTATAATTGAATGTTTACCTCGAGAATCTTGAAGCGAAAGCCATTCATTGAGAAGAAAACTTCTTTTATAGTCACTTATGCCTTCAAAAGCTTTGTTTCTCCCTTTAAATGGTTATATAATCTCATAATTGATTTTAAGTTGCGTTTTTTTTACATTTTTGGTTAAAACAGATTATAATTGAATGTTTACCTCGAGAATCTTGAAGCGAAAGCCATTTATTGAGAAGAAAACTTCTTTTATAGTCACTTATGCCTTCAAAAGCTTTGTTTCTCCCTTTAAATGGTTATATAATCTCATAATTGATTTTAAGTTGAGTTTTTTTTACATTTTTGGTTAAAACAGATTATAATTGAATGTTTACCTCGAGAATCTTGAAGCGAAAGCCATTCATTGAGAAGAAAACTTCTTTTATAGTCACTTATGCCTTCAAAAGCTTTGTTTCTCCCTTTAAATGGTTATATAATCTCATAATTGATTTTAAGTTGAGTTTTTTTTACATTTTTGGTTAAAACAGATTATAATTGAATGTTTACCTCGAGAATCTTGAAGCGAAAGCCATTCATTGAGAAGAAAACTTCTTTTATAGTCACTTATGCCTTCAAAAGCTTTGTTTCTCCCTTTAAATGGTTATATAATCTCATAATTGATTTTAAGTTGAGTTTTTTTTACATTTTTGGTTAAAACAGATTATAATTGAATGTTTACCTCGAGAATCTTGAAGCGAAAGCCATTCATTGAGAAGAAAACTTCTTTTATAGTCACTTATGCCTTCAAAAGCTTTGTTTCTCCCTTTAAATGGTTATATAATCTCATAATTGATTTTAAGTTCCTTTTTTTTTTACATTTTTGGTTAAAACAGATTATAATTGAATGTTTACCTCGAGAATCTTGAAGCGAAAGCCATTCATTGAGAAGAAAACTTCTTTTATAGTCACTTATGCCTTCAAAAGCTTTGTTTCTCCCTTTAAATGGTTATATAATCTCATAATTGATTTTAAGTTGAGTTTTTTTTACATTTTTGGTTAAAACAGATTATAATTGAATGTTTACCTCGAGAATCTTGAAGCGAAAGCCATTCATTGAGAAGAAAACTTCTTTTATAGTCACTTATGCCTTCAAAAGCTTTGTTTCTCCCTTTAAATGGTTATATAATCTCATAATTGATTTTAAGTTACGTTTTTTTTTACATTTTTGGTTAAAACAGATTATAATTGAATGTTTACCTCGAGAATCTTGAAGCGAAAGCCATTCATTGAGAAGAAAACTTCTTTTATAGTCACTTATGCCTTCAAAAGCTTTGTTTCTCCCTTTAAATGGTTATATAATCTCATAATTGATTTTAAGTTGCGTTTTTTTTTACATTTTTGGTTAAAACAGATTATAATTGAATGTTTACCTCGAGAATCTTGAAGCGAAAGCCATTCATTGAGAAGAAAACTTCTTTTATAGTCACTTATGCCTTCAAAAGCTTCGTTTCTCCATTTAAATGGTTATATAATCTCATAATTGATTTTAAGTAGCGTTTTTTTTACATTTTTTGTTAAAACAGATTATAATTGAATGTTTACCTCGAGAATCTTGAAGCGAAAGCAATTCATTGAGAAGAAAACTTCTTTTATAGTCACTTATGCCTTCAAAAGGTTTGTTTCTCCCTTTAAATGGTTATATAATCTCATAATTGATTTTAAGTTGCTTTTTTTTTTACATTTTTGGTTAAAACAGATTATAATTGAATGTTTACCTCGAGAATCTTGAAGCGAAAGCCATTCATTGAGAAGAAAACTTCTTTTATAGTCACTTATGCCTTCAAAAGCTTTGTTTCTCCCTTTAAATGGTTATATAATCTCATAATTGATTTTAAGTTGCGTTTTTTTTACATTTTTGGTTAAAACAGATTATAATTGAATGTTGACCTCGAGAATCTTGAAGCGAAAGCCATTCATTGAGAAGAAAACTTCTTTTATTGCCACTTATGCCTTCAAAAGCTTCGTTTCTCCCTTTAAATGGTTATATAATCTCATAATTGATTTTAAGTTGAGTTTGTTTTACATTTTTGGTTAAAACAGATTATAATTGAATGTTTACCTCGAGAAACATGAAGCAAAAACCATTCATTGAGAAGAAAACTTCTTTTATAGTCACTTATGCCTTCAAAAGCTTTGCTTCTCCCTTTAAATGGTTATATAATCTCATAATTGATTTTAAGTTGAGTTTTTTTTACATTTTTGGTTAAAACATATTAGAATTGAATGTTTACCTCGAGAATCTTGAAGCGAAAGCCATTCATTGAGAAGAAAACTTCTTTTATAGTCACTTATGCCTTCAAAAGCTTCGTTTCTCCCTTTAAATGGTTATATAATCTCATAATTGATTTTAAGTAGCGTTTTTTTTACATTTTTTGTTAAAACAGATTATAATTGAATGTTTACCTCGAGAATCTTGAAGCGAAAGCCATTCATTGAGAAGAAAACTTCTTTTATAGTCACTTATGCCTTCAAAAGCTTTGTTTCTCCCTTTAAATGGTTATATAATCTCATAATTGATTTTAAGTTGCGTTTTTTTTTACATTTTTGGTTAAAACAGATTATAATTGAATGTTTACCTCGAGAATCTTGAAGCGAAAGCCATTCATTGAGAAGAAAACTTCTTTTATAGTCACTTATGCCTTCAAAAGCTTCGTTTCTCCCTTTAAATGGTTATATAATCTCATAATGGATTTTAAGTAGCGTTTTTTTTACATTTTTTGTTAAAACAGATTATAATTGAATGTTTACCTCGAGAATCTTGAAGCGAAAGCAATTCATTGAGAAGAAAACTTCTTTTATAGTCACTTATGCCTTCAAAAGGTTTGTTTCTCCCTTTAAATGGTTATATAATCTCATAATTGATTTTAAGTTGCTTTTTTTTTTACATTTTTGGTTAAAACAGATTATAATTGAATGTTTACCTCGAGAATCTTGAAGCGAAAGCCATTCATTGAGAAGAAAACTTCTTTTATAGTCACTTATGCCTTCAAAAGCTTTGTTTCTCCCTTTAAATGGTTATATAATCTCATAATTGATTTTAAGTTGCGTTTTTTTTTACATTTTTGGTTAAAACAGATTATATTTGAATGTTTACCTCGAGAATCTTGAAGCGAAAGCCATTCATTGAGAAGAAAACTTCTTTTATAGTCACTTATGCCTTCAAAAGCTTTGTTTCTCCCTTTAAATGGTTATATAATCTTATAATTGATTTTAAGTTGCGTTTTTTTTTACATTTTTGGTTAAAACAGATTATAATTGAATGTTTACCTCGAGAATCTTGAAGCGAAAGCCATTCATTGAGAAGAAAACTTCTTTTATAGTCACTTATGCCTTCAAAAGCTTCGTTTCTCCCTTTAAATGGTTATATAATCTCATAATTGATTTTAAGTAGCGTTTTTTTTACATTTTTTGTTAAAACAGATTATAATTGAATGTTTACCTCGAGAATCTTGAAGCGAAAGCAATTCATTGAGAAGAAAACTTCTTTTATAGTCACTTATGCCTTCAAAAGGTTTGTTTCTCCCTTTAAATGGTTATATAATCTCATAATTGATTTTAAGTTGCTTTTTTTTTTACATTTTTGGTTAAAACAGATTATAATTGAATGTTTACCTCGAGAATCTTGAAGCGAAAGCCATTCATTGAGAAGAAAACTTCTTTTATAGTCACTTATGCCTTCAAAAGCTTTGTTTCTCCCTTTAAATGGTTATATAATCTCATAATTGATTTTAAGTTGCGTTTTTTTTACATTTTTGGTTAAAACAGATTATAATTGAATGTTTACCTCGAGAATCTTGAAGCGAAAGCCATTTATTGAGAAGAAAACTTCTTTTATAGTCACTTATGCCTTCAAAAGCTTTGTTTCTCCCTTTAAATGGTTATATAATCTCATAATTGATTTTAAGTTGAGTTTTTTTTACATTTTTGGTTAAAACAGATTATAATTGAATGTTTACCTCGAGAATCTTGAAGCGAAAGCCATTCATTGAGAAGAAAACTTCTTTTATAGTCACTTATGCCTTCAAAAGCTTTGTTTCTCCCTTTAAATGGTTATATAATCTCATAATTGATTTTAAGTTGCGTTTTTTTTTACATTTTTGGTTAAAACAGATTATAATTGAATGTTTACCTCGAGAATCTTGAAGCGAAAGCCATTCATTGAGAAGAAAACTTCTTTTATAGTCACTTATGCCTTCAAAAGCTTCGTTTCTCCCTTTAAATGGTTATATAATCTCATAATTGATTTTAAGTTGCTTTTTTTTTTACATTTTTGGTTAAAACAGATTATAATTGAATGTTTACCTCGAGAATCTTGAAGCGAAAGCCATTCATTGAGAAGAAAACTTCTTTTATAGTCACTTATGCCTTCAAAAGCTTTGTTTCTCCCTTTAAATGGTTATATAATCTCATAATTGATTTTAAGTTGAATTTTTTTACATTTTTGGTTAAAGCAGATTATAATTGAATGTTTACCTCGAGAAACGTGATGCAAAAACCATTCATTGACAAGAAAACTTCTTTTATAGTCACTTATGCCTTCAAAGGCTTTGTTTCTCCCTTTAAATGGTTATATAATCTCATAATTGATTTTAAGTTGAGTTTTTTTTACATTTTTGGTTAAAACAGATTATAATTGAATGTTTACCTCGAGAAACGTGATGCAAAATCCATTCATTGAGAAGAAAACTTCTTTTATAGTCACTTATGCCTTCAAAAGCTTTGTTTCTCCCTTTAAATGGTTATATAATCTCATAATTGATTTTAAGTTGAATTGTTTTTACATTTTTTATTAAAATAGATTATAATTGAATGTTTACCTCGAGAAACGTGATGCAAAAACCATTCATTGAGAAGAGAACTTCTTTTATAGTCACTTATGCCTTCAAAAACTTTGTTTTCTCCCTTTAAATGGTTATATAATCTCATAATTGATTTTAAGTTGCGTTTTTTTTACATTTTTGGTTAAAACAGATTATAATTGAATGTTTACCTCGAGAAACGTGATGCAAAAACCATTCATTGAGAAGAGAACTTCTTTTATAGTCACTTTTTGCCTTCAAAAGCTTTGTTTCTCCCTTTAAATGGTTATATAATCTCATAATTGATTTTAAGTTGCGTTTTTTTTGCATTTTTGGTTAAAACAGATTATAATTGAATGTTTACCTCGAGAATCTTGAAGCGAAAGCCATTGATTGAGAAGAAAACTTCTTTTATAGTCACTTATGCCTTCAGAAGGTTTGTTTCTCCCTTTAAATGGTTATATAATCTCATAATTGATTTTAAGTTGCTTTTTTTTTTACATTTTTGGTTAAAACAGATTATAATTGAATGTTTACCTCGAGAATCTTGAAGCGAAAGCCATTCATTGAGAAGAAAACTTCTTTTATAGTCACTTATGCCTTCAAAAGCTTTGTTTCTCCCTTTAAATGGTTATATAATCTCATAATTGATTTTAAGTTGCGTTTTTTTTTACATTTTTGGTTAAAACAGATTATAATTGAATGTTTACCTCGAGAATCTTGAAGCAAAAGCCATTCATTGAGAAGAAAACTTCTTTTATAGTCACTTATGCCTTCAAAAGCTTTGTTTCTCCCTTTAAATGGTTATATAATCTCATAATTGATTTTAAGATGAATTGTTTTACATTTTTGGTTAAAACAGATTATAATTGAATGGTTACCTCGAGAATCTTGAAGCGAAAGCCATTTATTGAGAAGAAAACTTCTTTTATAGTCACTTATGCCTTCAAAAGGTTTGTTTCTCCCTTTAAATGGTTATATAATCTCATAATTGATTTTAAGTTCCTTTTTTTTTTACATTTTTGGTTAAAACAGATTATAATTGAATGTTTACCTCGAGAATCTTGAAGCGAAAGCAATTCATTGAGAAGAAAACTTCTTTTATAGTCACTTATGCCTTCAAAAGTTTTGTTTCTCCCTTTAAATGGTTATATAATCTCATAATTGATTTTAAGTTGCTTTTTTTTTTACATTTTTGGTTAAAACAGATTATAATTGAATGTTTACCTCGAGAATCTTGAAGCGAAAGCCATTCATTGAGAAGAAAACTTCTTTTATAGTCACTTATGCCTTCAAAAGCTTTGTTTCTCCCTTTAAATGGTTATATAATCTCATAATTGATTTTAAGTTGCGTTTTTTTTTACATTTTTGGTTAAAACAGATTATAATTGAATGTTTACCTCGAGAATCTTGAAGCAAAAGCCATTCATTGAGAAGAAAACTTCTTTTATAGTCACTTATGCCTTCAAAAGCTTTGTTTCTCCCTTTAAATGGTTATATAATCTCATAATTGATTTTAAGATGAATTGTTTTACATTTTTGGTTAAAACAGATTATAATTGAATGGTTACCTCGAGAATCTTGAAGCGAAAGCCATTTATTGAGAAGAAAACTTCTTTTATAGTCACTTATGCCTTCAAAAGGTTTGTTTCTCCCTTTAAATGGTTATATAATCTCATAATTGATTTTAAGTTCCTTTTTTTTTTACATTTTTGGTTAAAACAGATTATAATTGAATGTTTACCTCGAGAATCTTGAAGCGAAAGCCATTCATTGAGAAGAAAACTTCTTTTATAGTCACTTATGCCTTCAAAAGCTTTGTTTCTCCCTTTAAATGGTTATATAATCTCATAATTGATTTTAAGTTGCGTTTTTTTTTACATTTTTGGTTAAAACAGATTATAATTGAATGTTTACCTCGAGAATCTTGAAGCGAAAGCCATTCATTGAGAAGAAAACTTCTTTTATAGTCACTTATGCCTTCAAAAGCTTCGTTTCTCCCTTTAAATGGTTATATAATCTCATAATGGATTTTAAGTAGCGTTTTTTTTACATTTTTTGTTAAAACAGATTATAATTGAATGTTTACCTCGAGAATCTTGAAGCGAAAGCAATTCATTGAGAAGAAAACTTCTTTTATAGTCACTTATGCCTTCAAAAGGTTTGTTTCTCCCTTTAAATGGTTATATAATCTCATAATTGATTTTAAGTTGCTTTTTTTTTTACATTTTTGGTTAAAACAGATTATAATTGAATGTTTACCTCGAGAATCTTGAAGCGAAAGCCATTCATTGAGAAGAAAACTTCTTTTATAGTCACTTATGCCTTCAAAAGCTTTGTTTCTCCCTTTAAATGGTTATATAATCTCATAATTGATTTTAAGTTGGGTTTTTTTTTACATTTTTGGTTAAAACAGATTATAATTGAATGTTTACCTCGAGAATCTTGAAGCGAAAGCCATTCATTGAGAAGAAAACTTCTTTTATAGTCACTTATGCCTTCAAAAGCTTTGTTTCTCCCTTTAAATGGTTATATAATCTCATAATTGATTTTAAGATGAATTGTTTTACATTTTTGGTTAAAACAGATTATAATTGAATGGTTACCTCGAGAATCTTGAAGCGAAAGCCATTTATTGAGAAGAAAACTTCTTTTATAGTCACTTATGCCTTCAAAAGGTTTGTTTCTCCCTTTAAATGGTTATATAATCTCATAATTGATTTTAAGTTCCTTTTTTTTTTACATTTTTGGTTAAAACAGATTATAATTGAATGTTTACCTCGAGAATCTTGAAGCGAAAGCCATTCATTGAGAAGAAAACTTCTTTTATAGTCACTTATGCCTTCAAAAGCTTTGTTTCTCCCTTTAAATGGTTATATAATCTCATAATTAATTTTAAGATGAATTGTTTTACATTTTTGGTTAAAACAGATTATAATTGAATGGTTACCTCGAGAATCTTGAAGCGAAAGCCATTTATTGAGAAGAAAACTTCTTTTATAGTCACTTATGCCTTCAAAAGGTTTGTTTCTCCCTTTAAATGGTTATATAATCTCATAATTGATTTTAAGTTCCTTTTTTTTTTACATTTTTGGTTAAAACAGATTATAATTGAATGTTTACCTCGAGAATCTTGAAGCGAAAGCCATTCATTGAGAAGAAAACTTCTTTTATAGTCACTTATGCCTTCAAAAGCTTTGTTTCTCCCTTTAAATGGTTATATAATCTCATAATTGATTTTAAGTTGCGTTTTTTTTTACATTTTTGGTTAAAACAGATTATAATTGAATGTTTACCTCGAGAATCTTGAAGCGAAAGCCATTCATTGAGAAGAAAACTTCTTTTATAGTCACTTATGCCTTCAAAAGGTTTGTTTCTCCCTTTAAATGGTTATATAATCTCATAATTGATTTTAAGATGAATTGTTTTACATTTTTGGTTAAAACAGATTATAATTGAATGGTTACCTCGAGAATCTTGAAGCGAAAGCCATTTATTGAGAAGAAAACTTCTTTTATAGTCACTTATGCCTTCAAAAGCTTTGTTTCTCCCTTTAAATGGTTATATAATCTCATAATTGATTTTAAGTTGAGTTTTTTTTACATTTTTGGTTAAAACAGATTATAATTGAATGTTTACCTCGAGAATCTTGAAGCGAAAGCCATTCATTGAGAAGAAAACTTCTTTTATAGTCACTTATGCCTTCAAAAGCTTTGTTTCTCCCTTTAAATGGTTATATAATCTCATAATTGATTTTAAGTTACGTTTTTTTTTACATTTTTGGTTAAAACAGATTATAATTGAATGTTTACCTCGAGAATCTTGAAGCGAAAGCCATTCATTGAGAAGAAAACTTCTTTTATAGTCACTTATGCCTTCAAAAGCTTTGTTTCTCCCTTTAAATGGTTATATAATCTCATAATTGATTTTAAGTTGCGTTTTTTTTTACATTTTTGGTTAAAACAGATTATAATTGAATGTTTACCTCGAGAATCTTGAAGCGAAAGCCATTCATTGAGAAGAAAACTTCTTTTATAGTCACTTATGCCTTCAAAAGCTTCGTTTCTCCATTTAAATGGTTATATAATCTCATAATTGATTTTAAGTAGCGTTTTTTTTACATTTTTTGTTAAAACAGATTATAATTGAATGTTTACCTCGAGAATCTTGAAGCGAAAGCAATTCATTGAGAAGAAAACTTCTTTTATAGTCACTTATGCCTTCAAAAGGTTTGTTTCTCCCTTTAAATGGTTATATAATCTCATAATTGATTTTAAGTTGCTTTTTTTTTTACATTTTTGGTTAAAACAGATTATAATTGAATGTTTACCTCGAGAATCTTGAAGCGAAAGCCATTCATTGAGAAGAAAACTTCTTTTATAGTCACTTATGCCTTCAAAAGCTTTGTTTCTCCCTTTAAATGGTTATATAATCTCATAATTGATTTTAAGTTGCGTTTTTTTTACATTTTTGGTTAAAACAGATTATAATTGAATGTTGACCTCGAGAATCTTGAAGCGAAAGCCATTCATTGAGAAGAAAACTTCTTTTATTGCCACTTATGCCTTCAAAAGCTTCGTTTCTCCCTTTAAATGGTTATATAATCTCATAATTGATTTTAAGTTGAGTTTGTTTTACATTTTTGGTTAAAACAGATTATAATTGAATGTTTACCTCGAGAAACATGAAGCAAAAACCATTCATTGAGAAGAAAACTTCTTTTATAGTCACTTATGCCTTCAAAAGCTTTGCTTCTCCCTTTAAATGGTTATATAATCTCATAATTGATTTTAAGTTGAGTTTTTTTTACATTTTTGGTTAAAACATATTAGAATTGAATGTTTACCTCGAGAATCTTGAAGCGAAAGCCATTCATTCAGAAGAAAACTTCTTTTATAGTCACTTATGCCTTCAAAAGCTTTGTTTCTCCCTTTAAATGGTTATATAATCTCATAATTGATTTTAAGTTGAGTTTGTTTTACATTTTTGGTTAAAACAGATTATAATTGAATGTTTACCTCGAGAAACATGAAGCAAAAACCATTCATTGAGAAGAAAACTTCTTTTATAGTCACTTATGCCTTCAAAAGCTTTGTTTCTCGCTTTAAATGGTTATATAATCTCATAATTGATTTTAAGTTGAATTTTTTTACATTTTTGGTTAAAGCAGATTGTAATTGAATGTTTACCTCGAGAAACGTGATGCAAAAACCATTCATTGAGAAGAAAACTTCTTTTATAGTCACTTATGCCTTCAAAAGCTTTGTTTCTCCCTTTAAATGGTTATATAATCTCATAATTGATTTTAAGTTGAGTTTTTTTTACATTTTTGGTTAAAACATATTAGAATTGAATGTTTACCTCGAGAATCTTGAAGCGAAAGCCATTCATTCAGAAGAAAACTTCTTTTATAGTCACTTATGCCTTCAAAAGCTTTGTTTCTCCCTTTAAATGGTTATATAATCTCATAATTGATTTTAAGTTGAGTTTGTTTTACATTTTTGGTTAAAACAGATTATAATTGAATGTTTACCTCGAGAAACATGAAGCAAAAACCATTCATTGAGAAGAAAACTTCTTTTATAGTCACTTATGCCTTCAAAAGCTTTGTTTCTCGCTTTAAATGGTTATATAATCTCATAATTGATTTTAAGTTGAATTTTTTTACATTTTTGGTTAAAGCAGATTGTAATTGAATGTTTACCTCGAGAAACGTGATGCAAAAACCATTCATTGAGAAGAAAACTTCTTTTATAGTCACTTATGCCTTCAAAAGCTTTGTTTCTCCCTTTAAATGGTTATATAATCTCATAATTGATTTTAAGTTGAGTTTTTTTTGCATTTTTGGTTAAAACAGATTATAATTGAATGTTTACCTCGAGAAACGTAATGCAAAATCCATTCATTGAGAAGAAAACTTCTTTTATAGTCACTTATGCCTTCAAAAGCTTTGCTTCTCCCTTTAAATGGTTATATAATCTCATAATTGATTTTAAGTTGAGTTTTTTTTACATTTTTGGTTAAAACATATTAGAATTGAATGTTTACCTCGAGAATCTTGAAGCGAAAGCCATTCATTCAGAAGAAAACTTCTTTTATAGTCACTTATGCCTTCAAAAGCTTTGTTTCTCCCTTTAAATGGTTATATAATCTCATAATTGATTTTAAGTTGCGTTTTTTTTACATTTTTGGTTAAAACAGATTATAATTGAATGTTGACCTCGAGAATCTTGAAGCGAAAGCCATTCATTGAGAAGAAAACTTCTTTTATTGCCACTTATGCCTTCAAAAGCTTTGTCTCTCTCTTTAAATGGTTATATAATCTCAAAATTGATTTTAAGTTGAGTTTTTTTTACATCTTTGGTTAAAACTTGATTATAATTGAATGTTTACCTCGAGAATCTTGAAGCGAAAGCCATTCATTGGGAAGAAAACTTCTTTTATAGTCACTTATGCCTTCAAAAGCTTTGTTTCTCCCTTTAAATGGTTATATAATCACATGATTGATTTTAAGTTGCCTTGTTTTTACATTTTTGGTTAAAACAGATTATAATTGAATGTTTACCTCGAGAAACGTGATGCAAAAACCATTCATTGAGAAGAAAACTTCTTTTATAGTCACTTATGCCTTCAAAAGCTTTGTTTCTCCCTTTAAATGGTTATATAATCTCATAATTGATTTTAAGATGAATTGTTTTACATTTTTGGTTAAAACAGATTATAATTGAATGGTTACCTCGAGAATCTTGAAGCAAAAGCCATTTATTGAGAAGAAAACTTCTTTTATATTCACTTATGCCTTCAAAAGCTTTGTTTCTCCCTTTAAATGGTTATATAATCTCATAATTGATTTTAAGTTGAGTTTTTTTTACATTTTTGGTTAAAACAGATTATAATTGAATGTTTACCTCGAGAATCTTGAAGCGAAAGCCATTCATTGAGAAGAAAACTTCTTTTATAGTCACTTATGCCTTCAAAAGCTTTGTTTCTCCCTTTAAATGGTTATATAATATCATAATTGATTTTCAGTTGAGTTTTTTTTACATTTTTGGTTAAAACAGATTATAATTGAATGTTTACCTCGAGAATCTTGAAGAGAAAGCCATTCATTGAGAAGAAAACTTCTTTTATAGTCACTTATGCCTTCAAAAGCTTTGTTTCTCCCTTTAAATGGTTATATAATCTCATAATTGATTTTAAGATGAATTGTTTTACATTTTTGGTTAAAACAGATTATAATTGAATGGTTACCTCGAGAATCTTGAAGCGAAAGCCATTTATTGAGAAGAAAACTTCTTTTATAGTCACTTATGCCTTCAAAAGGTTTGTTTCTCCCTTTAAATGGTTATATAATCTCATAATTGATTTTAAGTTCCTTTTTTTTTTACATTTTTGGTTAAAACAGATTATAATTGAATGTTTACCTCGAGAATCTTGAAGCGAAAGCCATTCATTGAGAAGAAAACTTCTTTTATAGTCACTTATGCCTTCAAAAGGTTTGTTTCTCCCTTTAAATGGTTATATAATCTCATAATTGATTTTAAGATGAATTGTTTTACATTTTTGGTTAAAACAGATTATAATTGAATGGTTACCTCGAGAATCTTGAAGCGAAAGCCATTTATTGAGAAGAAAACTTCTTTTATAGTCACTTATGCCTTCAAAAGCTTTGTTTCTCCCTTTAAATGGTTATATAATCTCATAATTGATTTTAAGTTGAGTTTTTTTTACATTTTTGGTTAAAACAGATTATAATTGAATGTTTACCTCGAGCATCTTGAAGCGAAAGCCATTCATTGAGAAGAAAACTTCTTTTATAGTCACTTATGCCTTCAAAAGCTTTGTTTCTCCCTTTAAATGGTTATATAATCTCATAATTGATTTTAAGATGAATTGTTTTACATTTTTGGTTAAAACAGACTATAATTGAATGGTTACCTCGAGAATCTTGAAGCGAAAGCCATTTATTGAGAAGAAAACTTCTTTTATAGTCACTTATGCCTTCAAAAGGTTTGTTTCTCCCTTTAAATGGTTATATAATCTCATAATTGATTTTAAGTTCCTTTTTTTTTTACATTTTTGGTTAAAACAGATTATAATTGAATGTTTACCTCGAGAATCTTGAAGCGAAAGCCATTCATTGAGAAGAAAACTTCTTTTATAGTCACTTATGCCTTCAAAAGCTTTGTTTCTCCCTTTAAATGGTTATATAATCTCATAATTGATTTTAAGTTGCGTTTTTTTTCACATTTTTGGTTAAAACAGATTATAATTGAATGTTTACCTCGAGAATCTTGAAGCGAAAGCCATTCATTGAGAAGAAAACTTCTTTTATAGTCACTTATGCCTTCAAAAGCTTTGTTTCTCCCTTTAAATGGTTATATAATCTCATAATTGATTTTAAGATGAATTGTTTTACATTTTTGGTTAAAACAGATTATAATTGAATGGTTACCTCGAGAATCTTGAAGCGAAAGCCATTTATTGAGAAGAAAACTTCTTTTATAGTCACTTATGCCTTCAAAAGCTTTGTTTCTCCCTTTAAATGGTTATATAATCTCATAATTGATTTTAAGTTGCGTTTTTTTTTACATTTTTGGTTAAAACAGATTATAATTGAATGTTTACCTCGAGAATCTTGAAGCGAAAGCCATTCATTGAGAAGAAAACTTCTTTTATAGTCACTTATGCCTTCAAAAGCTTTGTTTCTCCCTTTAAATGGTTATATAATCTCATAATTGATTTTAAGATGAATTGTTTTACATTTTTGGTTAAAACAGATTATAATTGAATGGTTACCTCGAGAATCTTGAAGCGAAAGCCATTTATTGAGAAGAAAACTTCTTTTATAGTCACTTATGCCTTCAAAAGGTTTGTTTATCCCTTTAAATGGTTATATAATCTCATAATTGATTTTAAGTTCCTTTTTTTTTTACATTTTTGGTTAAAACAGATTATAATTGAATGTTTACCTCGAGAATCTTGAAGCGAAAGCCATTCATTGAGAAGAAAACTTCTTTTATAGTCACTTATGCCTTCAAAAGCTTTGTTTCTCCCTTTAAATGGTTATATAATCTCATAATTAATTTTAAGATGAATTGTTTTACATTTTTGGTTAAAACAGATTATAATTGAATGGTTACCTCGAGAATCTTGAAGCGAAAGCCATTTATTGAGAAGAAAACTTCTTTTATAGTCACTTATGCCTTCAAAAGGTTTGTTTCTCCCTTTAAATGGTTATATAATCTCATAATTGATTTTAAGTTCCTTTTTTTTTTACATTTTTGGTTAAAACAGATTATAATTGAATGTTTACCTCGAGAATCTTGAAGCGAAAGCCATTCATTGAGAAGAAAACTTCTTTTATAGTCACTTATGCCTTCAAAAGCTTTGTTTCTCCCTTTAAATGGTTATATAATCTCATAATTGATTTTAAGTTGCGTTTTTTTTTACATTTTTGGTTAAAACAGATTATAATTGAATGTTTACCTCGAGAATCTTGAAGCGAAAGCCATTCATTGAGAAGAAAACTTCTTTTATAGTCACTTATGCCTTCAAAAGGTTTGTTTCTCCCTTTAAATGGTTATATAATCTCATAATTGATTTTAAGATGAATTGTTTTACATTTTTGGTTAAAACAGATTATAATTGAATGGTTACCTCGAGAATCTTGAAGCGAAAGCCATTTATTGAGAAGAAAACTTCTTTTATAGTCACTTATGCCTTCAAAAGCTTTGTTTCTCCCTTTAAATGGTTATATAATCTCATAATTGATTTTAAGTTGAGTTTTTTTTACATTTTTGGTTAAAACAGATTATAATTGAATGTTTACCTCGAGAATCTTGAAGCGAAAGCCATTCATTGAGAAGAAAACTTCTTTTATAGTCACTTATGCCTTCAAAAGCTTTGTTTCTCCCTTTAAATGGTTATATAATCTCATAATTGATTTTAAGTTCCTTTTTTTTTTACATTTTTGGTTAAAACAGATTATAATTGAATGTTTACCTCGAGAATCTTGAAGCGAAAGCCATTCATTGAGAAGAAAACTTCTTTTATAGTCACTTATGCCTTCAAAAGCTTCGTTTCTCCCTTTAAATGGTTATATAATCTCATAATTGATTTTAAGTTGAGTTTTTTTTACATTTTTGGTTAAAACAGATTATAATTGAATGTTTACCTCGAGAATCTTGAAGCGAAAGCCATTCATTGAGAAGAAAACTTCTTTTATTGCCACTTATGCCTTCAAAAGCTTTGTCTCTCTCTTTAAATGGTTATATAATCTCAAAATTGATTTTAAGTTGAGTTTTTTTTACATCTTTGGTTAAAACTTGATTATAATTGAATGTTTACCTCGAGAATCTTGAAGCGAAAGCCATTCATTGGGAAGAAAACTTCTTTTATAGTCACTTATGCCTTCAAAAGCTTTGTTTCTCCCTTTAAATGGTTATATAATCACATAATTGATTTTAAGTTGCCTTGTTTTTACATTTTTGGTTAAAACAGATTATAATTGAATGTTTACCTCGAGAAACGTGATGCAAAAACCATTCATTGAGAAGAAAACTTCTTTTATAGTCACTTATGCCTTCAAAAGCTTTGTTTCTCCCTTTAAATGGTTATATAATCTCATAATTGATTTTAAGATGAATTGTTTTACATTTTTGGTTAAAACAGATTATAATTGAATGGTTACCTCGAGAATCTTGAAGCAAAAGCCATTTATTGAGAAGAAAACTTCTTTTATAGTCACTTATGCCTTCAAAAGGTTTGTTTCTCCCTTTAAATGGTTATATAATCTCATAATTGATTTTAAGTTGAGTTTTTTTTACATTTTTGGTTAAAACAGATTATAATTGAATGTTTACCTCGAGAATCTTGAAGCGAAAGCCATTCATTGAGAAGAAAACTTCTTTTATAGTCACTTATGCCTTCAAAAGCTTTGTTTCTCCCTTTAAATGGTTATATAATCTCATAATTGATTTTAAGTTGCGTTTTTTTTTACATTTTTGGTTAAAACAGATTATAATTGAATGTTTACCTCGAGAATCTTGAAGCGAAAGCCATTCATTGAGAAGAAAACTTCTTTTATAGTCACTTATGCCTTCAAAAGGTTTGTTTCTCCCTTTAAATGGTTATATAATCTCATAATTGATTTTAAGATGAATTGTTTTACATTTTTGGTTAAAACAGATTATAATTGAATGGTTACCTCGAGAATCTTGAAGCGAAAGCCATTTATTGAGAAGAAAACTTCTTTTATAGTCACTTATGCCTTCAAAAGCTTTGTTTCTCCCTTTAAATGGTTATATAATCTCATAATTGATTTTAAGTTGAGTTTTTTTTACATTTTTGGTTAAAACAGATTATAATTGAATGTTTACCTCGAGAATCTTGAAGCGAAAGCCATTCATTGAGAAGAAAACTTCTTTTATAGTCACTTATGCCTTCAAAAGCTTTGTTTCTCCCTTTAAATGGTTATATAATCTCATAATTGATTTTAAGTTCCTTTTTTTTTTACATTTTTGGTTAAAACAGATTATAATTGAATGTTTACCTCGAGAATCTTGAAGCGAAAGCCATTCATTGAGAAGAAAACTTCTTTTATAGTCACTTATGCCTTCAAAAGCTTCGTTTCTCCCTTTAAATGGTTATATAATCTCATAATTGATTTTAAGTTGAGTTTTTTTTACATTTTTGGTTAAAACAGATTATAATTGAATGTTTACCTCGAGAATCTTGAAGCGAAAGCCATTCATTGAGAAGAAAACTTCTTTTATTGCCACTTATGCCTTCAAAAGCTTTGTCTCTCTCTTTAAATGGTTATATAATCTCAAAATTGATTTTAAGTTGAGTTTTTTTTACATCTTTGGTTAAAACTTGATTATAATTGAATGTTTACCTCGAGAATCTTGAAGCGAAAGCCATTCATTGGGAAGAAAACTTCTTTTATAGTCACTTATGCCTTCAAAAGCTTTGTTTCTCCCTTTAAATGGTTATATAATCACATAATTGATTTTAAGTTGCCTTGTTTTTACATTTTTGGTTAAAACAGATTATAATTGAATGTTTACCTCGAGAAACGTGATGCAAAAACCATTCATTGAGAAGAAAACTTCTTTTATAGTCACTTATGCCTTCAAAAGCTTTGTTTCTCCCTTTAAATGGTTATATAATCTCATAATTGATTTTAAGATGAATTGTTTTACATTTTTGGTTAAAACAGATTATAATTGAATGGTTACCTCGAGAATCTTGAAGCGAAAGCCATTTATTGAGAAGAAAACTTCTTTTATAGTCACTTATGCCTTCAAAAGGTTTGTTTCTCCCTTTAAATGGTTATATAATCTCATAATTGATTTTAAGTTGAGTTTTTTTTACATTTTTGGTTAAAACAGATTATAATTGAATGTTTACCTCGAGAATCTTGAAGCGAAAGCCATTCATTGAGAAGAAAACTTCTTTTATAGTCACTTATGCCTTCAAAAGCTTTGTTTCTCCCTTTAAATGGTTATATAATCTCATAATTGATTTTAAGTTGAGTTTTTTTTACATTTTTGGTTAAAACAGATTATAATTGAATGTTTACCTCGAGAATCTTGAAGCGAAAGCCATTCATTGAGAAGAAAACTTCTTTTATAGTCACTTATGCCTTCAAAAGCTTTGTTTCTCCCTTTAAATGGTTATATAATCTCATAATTGATTTTAAGTTCCTTTTTTTTTTACATTTTTGGTTAAAACAGATTATAATTGAATGTTTACCTCGAGAATCTTGAAGCGAAAGCCATTCATTGAGAAGAAAACTTCTTTTATAGTCACTTATGCCTTCAAAATCTTCGTTTCTCCCTTTAAATGGTTATATAATCTCATAATTGATTTTAAGTTGAGTTTTTTTTACATTTTTGGTTAAAACAGATTATAATTGAATGTTTACCTCGAGAATCTTGAAGCGAAAGCCATTCATTGAGAAGAAAACTTCTTTTATTGCCACTTATGCCTTCAAAAGCTTTGTCTCTCTCTTTAAATGGTTATATAATCTCAAAATTGATTTTAAGTTGAGTTTTTTTTACATCTTTGGTTAAAACTTGATTATAATTGAATGTTTACCTCGAGAATCTTGAAGCGAAAGCCATTCATTGGGAAGAAAACTTCTTTTATAGTCACTTATGCCTTCAAAAGCTTTGTTTCTCCCTTTAAATGGTTATATAATCACATAATTGATTTTAAGTTGCCTTGTTTTTACATTTTTGGTTAAAACAGATTATAATTGAATGTTTACCTCGAGAAACGTGATGCAAAAACCATTCATTGAGAAGAAAACTTCTTTTATAGTCACTTATGCCTTCAAAAGCTTTGTTTCTCCCTTTAAATGGTTATATAATCTCATAATTGATTTTAAGATGAATTGTTTTACATTTTTGGTTAAAACAGATTATAATTGAATGGTTACCTCGAGAATCTTGAAGCAAAAGCCATTTATTGAGAAGAAAACTTCTTTTATAGTCACTTATGCCTTCAAAAGGTTTGTTTCTCCCTTTAAATGGTTATATAATCTCATAATTGATTTTAAGTTGAGTTTTTTTTACATTTTTGGTTAAAACAGATTATAATTGAATGTTTACCTCGAGAATCTTGAAGCGAAAGCCATTCATTGAGAAGAAAACTTCTTTTATAGTCACTTATGCCTTCAAAAGCTTTGTTTCTCCCTTTAAATGGTTATATAATCTCATAATTGATTTTAAGTTGCGTTTTTTTTTACATTTTTGGTTAAAACAGATTATAATTGAATGTTTACCTCGAGAATCTTGAAGCGAAAGCCATTCATTGAGAAGAAAACTTCTTTTATAGTCACTTATGCCTTCAAAAGCTTTGTTTCTCCCTTTAAATGGTTATATAATCTCATAATTGATTTTAAGTTGAGTTTTTTTTACATTTTTGGTTAAAACAGATTATAATTGAATGTTTACCTCGAGAATCTTGAAGCGAAAGCCATTCATTGAGAAGAAAACTTCTTTTATAGTCACTTATGCCTTCAAAAGCTTTGTTTCTCCCTTTAAATGGTTATATAATCTCATAATTGATTTTAAGTTCCTTTTTTTTTTACATTTTTGGTTAAAACAGATTATAATTGAATGTTTACCTCGAGAATCTTGAAGCGAAAGCCATTCATTGAGAAGAAAACTTCTTTTATAGTCACTTATGCCTTCAAAAGCTTCGTTTCTCCCTTTAAATGGTTATATAATCTCATAATTGATTTTAAGTTGAGTTTTTTTTACATTTTTGGTTAAAACAGATTATAATTGAATGTTTACCTCGAGAATCTTGAAGCGAAAGCCATTCATTGAGAAGAAAACTTCTTTTATTGCCACTTATGCCTTCAAAAGCTTTGTCTCTCTCTTTAAATGGTTATATAATCTCAAAATTGATTTTAAGTTGAGTTTTTTTTACATCTTTGGTTAAAACTTGATTATAATTGAATGTTTACCTCGAGAATCTTGAAGCGAAAGCCATTCATTGGGAAGAAAACTTCTTTTATAGTCACTTATGCCTTCAAAAGCTTTGTTTCTCCCTTTAAATGGTTATATAATCACATAATTGATTTTAAGTTGCCTTGTTTTTACATTTTTGGTTAAAACAGATTATAATTGAATGTTTACCTCGAGAAACGTGATGCAAAAACCATTCATTGAGAAGAAAACTTCTTTTATAGTCACTTATGCCTTCAAAAGCTTTGTTTCTCCCTTTAAATGGTTATATAATCTCATAATTGATTTTAAGATGAATTGTTTTACATTTTTGGTTAAAACAGATTATAATTGAATGGTTACCTCGAGAATCTTGAAGCAAAAGCCATTTATTGAGAAGAAAACTTCTTTTATAGTCACTTATGCCTTCAAAAGGTTTGTTTCTCCCTTTAAATGGTTATATAATCTCATAATTGATTTTAAGTTGAGTTTTTTTTACATTTTTGGTTAAAACAGATTATAATTGAATGTTTACCTCGAGAATCTTGAAGCGAAAGCCATTCATTGAGAAGAAAACTTCTTTTATAGTCACTTATGCCTTCAAAAGCTTTGTTTCTCCCTTTAAATGGTTATATAATCTCATAATTGATTTTAAGTTGCGTTTTTTTTTACATTTTTGGTTAAAACAGATTATAATTGAATGTTTACCTCGAGAATCTTGAAGCGAAAGCCATTCATTGAGAAGAAAACTTCTTTTATAGTCACTTATGCCTTCAAAAGGTTTGTTTCTCCCTTTAAATGGTTATATAATCTCATAATTGATTTTAAGATGAATTGTTTTACATTTTTGGTTAAAACAGATTATAATTGAATGGTTACCTCGAGAATCTTGAAGCGAAAGCCATTTATTGAGAAGAAAACTTCTTTTATAGTCACTTATGCCTTCAAAAGCTTTGTTTCTCCCTTTAAATGGTTATATAATCTCATAATTGATTTTAAGTTGAGTTTTTTTTACATTTTTGGTTAAAACAGATTATAATTGAATGTTTACCTCGAGAATCTTGAAGCGAAAGCCATTCATTGAGAAGAAAACTTCTTTTATAGTCACTTATGCCTTCAAAAGCTTTGTTTCTCCCTTTAAATGGTTATATAATCTCATAATTGATTTTAAGTTCCTTTTTTTTTTACATTTTTGGTTAAAACAGATTATAATTGAATGTTTACCTCGAGAATCTTGAAGCGAAAGCCATTCATTGAGAAGAAAACTTCTTTTATAGTCACTTATGCCTTCAAAAGCTTCGTTTCTCCCTTTAAATGGTTATATAATCTCATAATTGATTTTAAGTTGAGTTTTTTTTACATTTTTGGTTAAAACAGATTATAATTGAATGTTTACCTCGAGAATCTTGAAGCGAAAGCCATTCATTGAGAAGAAAACTTCTTTTATTGCCACTTATGCCTTCAAAAGCTTTGTCTCTCTCTTTAAATGGTTATATAATCTCAAAATTGATTTTAAGTTGAGTTTTTTTTACATCTTTGGTTAAAACTTGATTATAATTGAATGTTTACCTCGAGAATCTTGAAGCGAAAGCCATTCATTGGGAAGAAAACTTCTTTTATAGTCACTTATGCCTTCAAAAGCTTTGTTTCTCCCTTTAAATGGTTATATAATCTCATAATTGATTTTAAGTTCCTTTTTTTTTACATTTTTGGTTAAAACAGATTATAATTGAATGTTTACCTCGAGAATCTTGAAGCGAAAGCCATTCATTGAGAAGAAAACTTCTTTTATGGTCACTTATGCCTTCAAAAGCTTTGTTTCTCCCTTTAAATGGTTATATAATCTCATAATTGATTTTAAGTTGCGTTTTTTTTTACATTTTTGGTTAAAACAGATTATAATTGAATGTTTACCTCGAGAATCTTGAAGCGAAAGCCATTCATTGAGAAGAAAACTTCTTTTATAGTCACTTATGCCTTCAAAAGCTTTGTTTCTCCCTTTAAATGGTTATATAATCTCATAATTGATTTTAAGTTACGTTTTTTTTTACATTTTTGGTTAAAACAGATTATAATTGAATGTTTACCTCGAGAATCTTGAAGCGAAAGCCATTCATTGAGAAGAAAACTTCTTTTATAGTCACTTATGCCTTCAAAAGGTTTGTTTCTCCCTTTAAATGGTTATATAATCTCATAATTGATTTTAAGATGAATTGTTTTACATTTTTGGTTAAAACAGATTATAATTGAATGGTTACCTCGAGAATCTTGAAGCGAAAGCCATTTATTGAGAAGAAAACTTCTTTTATAGTCACTTATGCCTTCAAAAGCTTTGTTTCTCCCTTTAAATGGTTATATAATCTCATAATTGATTTTAAGTTGAGTTTTTTTTACATTTTTGGTTAAAACAGATTATAATTGAATGTTTACCTCGAGAATCTTGAAGCGAAAGCCATTCATTGAGAAGAAAACTTCTTTTATAGTCACTTATGCCTTCAAAAGCTTTGTTTCTCCCTTTAAATGGTTATATAATCTCATAATTGATTTTAAGTTCCTTTTTTTTTTACATTTTTGGTTAAAACAGATTATAATTGAATGTTTACCTCGAGAATCTTGAAGCGAAAGCCATTCATTGAGAAGAAAACTTCTTTTATAGTCACTTATGCCTTCAAAAGGTTTGTTTCTCCCTTTAAATGGTTATATAATCTCATAATTGATTTTAAGTTGAGTTTTTTTTACATTTTTGGTTAAAACAGATTATAATTGAATGTTTACCTCGAGAATCTTGAAGCGAAAGCCATTCATTGAGAAGAAAACTTCTTTTATAGTCACTTATGCCTTCAAAAGCTTTGTTTCTCCCTTTAAATGGTTATATAATCTCATAATTGATTTTAAGTTGCGTTTTTTTTTACATTTTTGGTTAAAACAGATTATAATTGAATGTTTACCTCGAGAATCTTGAAGCGAAAGCCATTCATTGAGAAGAAAACTTCTTTTATAGTCACTTATGCCTTCAAAAGGTTTGTTTCTCCCTTTAAATGGTTATATAATCTCATAATTGATTTTAAGATGAATTGTTTTACATTTTTGGTTAAAACAGATTATAATTGAATGGTTACCTCGAGAATCTTGAAGCGAAAGCCATTTATTGAGAAGAAAACTTCTTTTATAGTCACTTATGCCTTCAAAAGCTTTGTTTCTCCCTTTAAATGGTTATATAATCTCATAATTGATTTTAAGTTGAGTTTTTTTTACATTTTTGGTTAAAACAGATTATAATTGAATGTTTACCTCGAGAATCTTGAAGCGAAAGCCATTCATTGAGAAGAAAACTTCTTTTATAGTCACTTATGCCTTCAAAAGCTTTGTTTCTCCCTTTAAATGGTTATATAATCTCATAATTGATTTTAAGTTCCTTTTTTTTTTACATTTTTGGTTAAAACAGATTATAATTGAATGTTTACCTCGAGAATCTTGAAGCGAAAGCCATTCATTGAGAAGAAAACTTCTTTTATAGTCACTTATGCCTTCAAAAGGTTTGTTTCTCCCTTTAAATGGTTATATAATCTCATAATTGATTTTAAGTTGAGTTTTTTTTACATTTTTGGTTAAAACAGATTATAATTGAATGTTTACCTCGAGAATCTTGAAGCGAAAGCCATTCATTGAGAAGAAAACTTCTTTTATAGTCACTTATGCCTTCAAAAGCTTTGTTTCTCCCTTTAAATAGTTATATAATCTCATAATTAATTTTAAGATGAATTGTTTTACATTTTTGGTTAAAACAGATTATAATTGAATGGTTACCTCGAGAATCTTGAAGCGAAAGCCATTTATTGAGAAGAAAACTTCTTTTATAGTCACTTATGCCTTCAAAAGGTTTGTTTCTCCCTTTAAATGGTTATATAATCTCATAATTGATTTTAAGTTCCTTTTTTTTTACATTTTTGGTTAAAACAGATTATAATTGAATGTTTACCTCGAGAATCTTGAAGCGAAAGCCATTCATTGAGAAGAAAACTTCTTTTATGGTCACTTATGCCTTCAAAAGCTTTGTTTCTCCCTTTAAATGGTTATATAATCTCATAATTGATTTTAAGTTGCGTTTTTTTTTACATTTTTGGTTAAAACAGATTATAATTGAATGTTTACCTCGAGAATCTTGAAGCGAAAGCCATTCATTGAGAAGAAAACTTCTTTTATAGTCACTTATGCCTTCAAAAGCTTTGTTTCTCCCTTTAAATGGTTATATAATCTCATAATTGATTTTAAGTTACGTTTTTTTTTACATTTTTGGTTAAAACAGATTATAATTGAATGTTTACCTCGAGAATCTTGAAGCGAAAGCCATTCATTGAGAAGAAAACTTCTTTTATAGTCACTTATGCCTTCAAAAGCTTTGTTTCTCCCTTTAAATGGTTATATAATCTCATAATTGATTTTAAGTTGCGTTTTTTTTTACATTTTTGGTTAAAACAGATTATAATTGAATGTTTACCTCGAGAATCTTGAAGCGAAAGCCATTCATTGAGAAGAAAACTTCTTTTATAGTCACTTATGCCTTCAAAAGCTTCGTTTCTCCCTTTAAATGGTTATATAATCTCATAATTGATTTTAAGTAGCGTTTTTTTTACATTTTTTGTTAAAACAGATTATAATTGAATGTTTACCTCGAGAATCTTGAAGCGAAAGCAATTCATTGAGAAGAAAACTTCTTTTATAGTCACTTATGCCTTCAAAAGGTTTGTTTCTCCCTTTAAATGGTTATATAATCTCATAATTGATTTTAAGTTGCTTTTTTTTTTACATTTTTGGTTAAAACAGATTATAATTGAATGTTTACCTCGAGAATCTTGAAGCGAAAGCCATTCATTGAGAAGAAAACTTCTTTTATAGTCACTTATGCCTTCAAAAGCTTTGTTTCTCCCTTTAAATGGTTATATAATCTCATAATTGATTTTAAGTTGCGTTTTTTTTTACATTTTTGGTTAAAACAGATTATAATTGAATGTTTACCTCGAGAATCTTGAAGCGAAAGCCATTCATTGAGAAGAAAACTTCTTTTATAGTCACTTATGCCTTCAAAAGCTTTGTTTCTCCCTTTAAATGGTTATATAATCTCATAATTGATTTTAAGTTGCGTTTTTTTTACATTTTTGGTTAAAACAGATTATAATTGAATGTTTACCTCGAGAATCTTGAAGCGAAAGCCATTCATTGAGAAGAAAACTTCTTTTATAGTCACTTATGCCTCCAAAAACTTTGTTTTCTCCCTTTAAATGGTTATATAATCTCATAATTGATTTTAAGTTGCGTTTTTTTAAATTTTTAGTTAAAACAGATTATAATTGAATGTTTACCTCGAGAAACGTGATGCAAAAACCATTCATTGAGAAGAAAACTTCTTTTATAGTCACTTATGCCTTCAAGAGCTTCGTTTCTCCCTTTAAATGGTTATATAATCTCATAATTGATTTTAAGTTGAGTTTTTTTTACATTTTTGGTTAAAACAGATTATAATTGAATGTTTACCTCGAGAAACATGAAGCAAAAACCATTCATTGAGAAGAAAACTTCTTTTATAGTCACTTATGCCTTCAAAAGCTTTGTTTCTCGCTTTAAATGGTTATATAATCTCATAATTGATTTTAAGTTGAATTTTTTTACATTTTTGGTTAAAGCAGATGGTAATTGAATGTTTACCTCGAGAAACGTGATGCAAAAACCATTCATTGAGAAGAAAACTTCTTTTATAGTCACTTATGCCTTCAAAAGCTTTGTTTCTCCCTTTAAATGGTTATATAATCTCATAATTGATTTTAAGTTGAGTTTTTTTTGCATTTTTGGTTAAAACAGATTATAATTGAATGTTTACCTCGAGAAACGTAATGCAAAATCCATTCATTGAGAAGAAAACTTCTTTTATAGTCACTTATGCCTTCAAAAGCTTTGCTTCTCCCTTTAAATGGTTATATAATCTCATAATTGATTTTAAGTTGAGTTTTTTTTACATTTTTGGTTAAAACATATTAGAATTGAATGTTTACCTCGAGAATCTTGAAGCGAAAGCCATTCATTCAGAAGAAAACTTCTTTTATAGTCACTTATGCCTTCAAAAGCTTTGTTTCTCCCTTTAAATGGTTATATAATCTCATAATTGATTTTAAGTTGCGTTTTTTTTACATTTTTGGTTAAAACAGATTATAATTGAATGTTGACCTCGAGAATCTTGAAGCGAAAGCCATTCATTGAGAAGAAAACTTCTTTTATTGCCACTTATGCCTTCAAAAGCTTTGTCTCTCTCTTTAAATGGTTATATAATCTCAAAATTGATTTTAAGTTGAGTTTTTTTTACATCTTTGGTTAAAACTTGATTATAATTGAATGTTTACCTCGAGAATCTTGAAGCGAAAGCCATTCATTGGGAAGAAAACTTCTTTTATAGTCACTTATGCCTTCAAAAGCTTTGTTTCTCCCTTTAAATGGTTATATAATCACATAATTGATTTTAAGTTGCCTTGTTTTTACATTTTTGGTTAAAACAGATTATAATTGAATGTTTACCTCGAGAAACGTGATGCAAAAACCATTCATTGAGAAGAAAACTTCTTTTATAGTCACTTATGCCTTCAAAAGCTTTGTTTCTCCCTTTAAATGGTTATATAATCTCATAATTGATTTTAAGATGAATTGTTTTACATTTTTGGTTAAAACAGATTATAATTGAATGGTTACCTCGAGAATCTTGAAGCGAAAGCCATTTATTGAGAAGAAAACTTCTTTTATAGTCACTTATGCCTTCAAAAGGTTTGTTTCTCCCTTTAAATGGTTATATAATCTCATAATTGATTTTAAGTTGAGTTTTTTTTACATTTTTGGTTAAAACAGATTATAATTGAATGTTTACCTCGAGAATCTTGAAGCGAAAGCCATTCATTGAGAAGAAAACTTCTTTTATAGTCACTTATGCCTTCAAAAGCTTTGTTTCTCCCTTTAAATGGTTATATAATCTCATAATTGATTTTAAGTTGCGTTTTTTTTTACATTTTTGGTTAAAACAGATTATAATTGAATGTTTACCTCGAGAATCTTGAAGCGAAAGCCATTCATTGAGAAGAAAACTTCTTTTATAGTCACTTATGCCTTCAAAAGCTTTGTTTCTCCCTTTAAATGGTTATATAATCTCATAATTGATTTTAAGATGAATTGTTTTACATTTTTGGTTAAAACAGATTATAATTGAATGGTTACCTCGAGAATCTTGAAGCGAAAGCCATTTATTGAGAAGAAAACTTCTTTTATAGTCACTTATGCCTTCAAAAGGTTTGTTTCTCCCTTTAAATGGTTATATAATCTCATAATTGATTTTAAGTTCCTTTTTTTTTTACATTTTTGGTTAAAACAGATTATAATTGAATGTTTACCTCGAGAATCTTGAAGCGAAAGCCATTCATTGAGAAGAAAACTTCTTTTATAGTCACTTATGCCTTCAAAAGCTTTGTTTCTCCCTTTAAATGGTTATATAATCTCATAATTAATTTTAAGATGAATTGTTTTACATTTTTGGTTAAAACAGATTATAATTGAATGGTTACCTCGAGAATCTTGAAGCGAAAGCCATTTATTGAGAAGAAAACTTCTTTTATAGTCACTTATGCCTTCAAAAGTTTTGTTTCTCCCTTTAAATGGTTATATAATCTCATAATTGATTTTAAGTTCCTTTTTTTTTTACATTTTTGGTTAAAACAGATTATAATTGAATGTTTACCTCGAGAATCTTGAAGCGAAAGCCATTCATTGAGAAGAAAACTTCTTTTATAGTCACTTATGCCTTCAAAAGCTTTGTTTCTCCCTTTAAATGGTTATATAATCTCATAATTGATTTTAAGTTGCGTTTTTTTTTACAATTTTGGTTAAAACAGATTATAATTGAATGTTTACCTCGAGAATCTTGAAGCGAAAGCCATTCATTGAGAAGAAAACTTCTTTTATAGTCACTTATGCCTTCAAAAGGTTTGTTTCTCCCTTTAAATGGTTATATAATCTCATAATTGATTTTAAGATGAATTGTTTTACATTTTTGGTTAAAACAGATTATAATTGAATGGTTACCTCGAGAATCTTGAAGCGAAAGCCATTTATTGAGAAGAAAACTTCTTTTATAGTCACTTATGCCTTCAAAAGCTTTGTTTCTCCCTTTAAATGGTTATATAATCTCATAATTGATTTTAAGTTGAGTTTTTTTTACATTTTTGGTTAAAACAGATTATAATTGAATGTTTACCTCGAGAATCTTGAAGCGAAAGCCATTCATTGAGAAGAAAACTTCTTTTATAGTCACTTATGCCTTCAAAAGCTTTGTTTCTCCCTTTAAATGGTTATATAATCTCATAATTGATTTTAAGTTACGTTTTTTTTTACATTTTTGGTTAAAACAGATTATAATTGAATGTTTACCTCGAGAATCTTGAAGCGAAAGCCATTCATTGAGAAGAAAACTTCTTTTATAGTCACTTATGCCTTCAAAAGCTTTGTTTCTCCCTTTAAATGGTTATATAATCTCATAATTGAATTTAAGTTGCGTTTTTTTTTACATTTTTGGTTAAAACAGATTATAATTGAATGTTTACCTCGAGAATCTTGAAGCGAAAGCCATTCATTGAGAAGAAAACTTCTTTTATAGTCACTTATGCCTTCAAAAGGTTTGTTTCTCCCTTTAAATGGTTATATAATCTCATAATTGATTTTAAGATGAATTGTTTTACATTTTTGGTTAAAACAGATTATAATTGAATGGTTACCTCGAGAATCTTGAAGCGAAAGCCATTTATTGAGAAGAAAACTTCTTTTATAGTCACTTATGCCTTCAAAAGCTTTGTTTCTCCCTTTAAATGGTTATATAATCTCATAATTGATTTTAAGTTGAGTTTTTTTTACATTTTTGGTTAAAACAGATTATAATTGAATGTTTACCTCGAGAATCTTGAAGCGAAAGCCATTCATTGAGAAGAAAACTTCTTTTATAGTCACTTATGCCTTCAAAAGCTTTGTTTCTCCCTTTAAATGGTTATATAATCTCATAATTGATTTTAAGTTACGTTTTTTTTTACATTTTTGGTTAAAACAGATTATAATTGAATGTTTACCTCGAGAATCTTGAAGCGAAAGCCATTCATTGAGAAGAAAACTTCTTTTATAGTCACTTATGCCTTCAAAAGCTTTGTTTCTCCCTTTAAATGGTTATATAATCTCATAATTGATTTTAAGTTGCGTTTTTTTTTACATTTTTGGTTAAAACAGATTATAATTGAATGTTTACCTCGAGAATCTTGAAGCGAAAGCCATTCATTGAGAAGAAAACTTCTTTTATAGTCACTTATGCCTTCAAAAGCTTCGTTTCTCCCTTTAAATGGTTATATAATCTCATAATTGATTTTAAGTAGCGTTTTTTTTACATTTTTTGTTAAAACAGATTATAATTGAATGTTTACCTCGAGAATCTTGAAGCGAAAGCAATTCATTGAGAAGAAAACTTCTTTTATAGTCACTTATGCCTTCAAAAGGTTTGTTTCTCCCTTTAAATGGTTATATAATCTCATAATTGATTTTAAGTTGCTTTTTTTTTTACATTTTTGGTTAAAACAGATTATAATTGAATGTTTACCTCGAGAATCTTGAAGCGAAAGCCATTCATTGAGAAGAAAACTTCTTTTATAGTCACTTATGCCTTCAAAAGCTTTGTTTCTCCCTTTAAATGGTTATATAATCTCATAATTGATTTTAAGTTGCGTTTTTTTTTACATTTTTGGTTAAAACAGATTATAATTGATTGTTTACCTCGAGAAACGTGATGCAAAAACCATTCATTGAGAAGAAAACTTCTTTTATAGTCACTTATGCCTTCAAAAGCTTTGTTTCTCCCTTTAAATGGTTATATAATCTCATAATTGATTTTAAGTTGCGTTTTTTTTTACATTTTTGGTTAAAACAGATTATAATTGAATGTTTACCTCGAGAATCTTGAAGCGAAAGCCATTCATTGAGAAGAAAACTTCTTTTATAGTCACTTATGCCTTCAAAAGCTTTGTTTCTCCCTTTAAATGGTTATATAATCTCATAATTGATTTTAAGTTGCGTTTTTTTTACATTTTTGGTTAAAACAGATTATAATTGAATGTTTACCTCGAGAATCTTGAAGCGAAAGCCATTCATTGAGAAGAAAACTTCTTTTATAGTCACTTATGCCTTCAAAAGCTTTGTTTCTCCCTTTAAATGGTTATATAATATCATAATTGATTTTAAGTTGAGTTTTTTTTACATTTTTGGTTAAAACAGATTATAATTGAATGTTTACCTCGAGAATCTTGAAGCGAAAGCCATTCATTGAGAAGAAAACTTCTTTTATAGTCACTTATGCCTTCAAAAGCTTTGTTTCTCCCTTTAAATGGTTATATAATCTCATAATTGATTTTAAGTTGCGTTTTTTTTACATTTTTGGTTAAAACAGATTATAATTGAATGTTTACCTCGAGAATCTTGAAGCGAAAGCCATTCATTCAGAAGAAAACTTCTTTTATAGTCACTTATGCCTTCAAAAGCTTTGTTTCTCCCTTTAAATGGTTATATAATCTCATAATTGATTTTAAGTTGAGTTTTTTTTACATTTTTGGTTAAAACAGATTATAATTGAATGTTTACCTCGAGAATCTTGAAGCGAAAGCCATTCATTGAGAAGAAAACTTCTTTTATAGTCACTTATGCCTTCAAAAGCTTTTTTTCTCCCTTTAAATGGTTATAGAATCTCATAATTGATTTTAAGTTGCGTTTTTTTTACATTTTTGGTTAAAACAGATTATAATTGAATGTTTACCTCGAGAATCTTGAAGCGAAAGCCATTCATTAAGAAGAAAACTTCTTTTATAGTCACTTATGCCTTCAAAAGCTTTGTTTCTCCCTTTAAATGGTTATATAATCTCATAATTGATTTTAAGTTGCGTTTTTTTTACATTTTTGGTTAAAACAGATTATAATTGAATGTTTACCTCAAGAATCTTGAAGCGAAAGCCATTCATTGAGTAGAAAACTTCTTTTATAGTCACTTATGCCTTCAAAAACTTTGTTTTCTCCCTTTAAATGGTTATATAATCTCATAATTGATTTTAAGTTGCCTTTTTTTTACATTTTTGGTTAAAACAGATTATAATTGAATGTTTACCTCGAGAAACGTGATGCAAAAACCATTCATTGAGAAGAAAACTTCTTTTATAGTCACTTATCCCTTCAAAAGCTTTGTTTCTCCCTTTAAATGGTTATATAATCTCATAATTGATTTTAAGTTGCCTTTTTTTTACATTTTTGGTTAAAACAGATTATAATTGAATGTTTACCTCGAGAAACGTGATGCAAAAACCATTCATTGAGAAGAAAACTTCTTTTATAGTCACTTATGCCTTCAAAAGCTTTGTTTCTCCCTTTAAATGGTTATATAATCTCATAATTGATTTTAAGATGAATTGTTTTACATTTTTGGTTAAAACAGATTATAATTGAATGGTTACCTCGAGAATCTTGAAGCGAAAGCCATTTATTGAGAAGAAAACTTCTTTTATAGTCACTTATGCCTTCAAAAGCTTTGTTTCTCCCTTTAAATGGTTATATAATCTCATAATTGATTTTAAGTTGAGTTTTTTTTACATTTTTGGTTAAAACAGATTATAATTGAATGTTTACCTCGAGAATCTTGAAGCGAAAGCCATTCATTGAGAAGAAAACTTCTTTTATAGTCACTTATGCCTTCAAAAGCTTTGTTTCTCCCTTTAAATGGTTATATAATCTCATAATTGATTTTAAGTTACGTTTTTTTTTACATTTTTGGTTAAAACAGATTATAATTGAATGTTTACCTCGAGAATCTTGAAGCGAAAGCCATTCATTGAGAAGAAAACTTCTTTTATAGTCACTTATGCCTTCAAAAGCTTTGTTTCTCCCTTTAAATGGTTATATAATCTCATAATTGATTTTAAGTTGCGTTTTTTTTTACATTTTTGGTTAAAACAGATTATAATTGAATGTTTACCTCGAGAATCTTGAAGCGAAAGCCATTCATTGAGAAGAAAACTTCTTTTATAGTCACTTATGCCTTCAAAAGCTTCGTTTCTCCCTTTAAATGGTTATATAATCTCATAATTGATTTTAAGTAGCGTTTTTTTTACATTTTTTGTTAAAACAGATTATAATTGAATGTTTACCTCGAGAATCTTGAAGCGAAAGCAATTCATTGAGAAGAAAACTTCTTTTATAGTCACTTATGCCTTCAAAAGGTTTGTTTCTCCCTTTAAATGGTTATATAATCTCATAATTGATTTTAAGTTGCTTTTTTTTTTACATTTTTGGTTAAAACAGATTATAATTGAATGTTTACCTCGAGAATCTTGAAGCGAAAGCCATTCATTGAGAAGAAAACTTCTTTTATAGTCACTTATGCCTTCAAAAGGTTTGTTTCTCCCTTTAAATGGTTATATAATCTCATAATTGATTTTAAGATGAATTGTTTTACATTTTTGGTTAAAACAGATTATAATTGAATGGTTACCTCGAGAATCTTGAAGCGAAAGCCATTTATTGAGAAGAAAACTTCTTTTATAGTCACTTATGCCTTCAAAAGCTTTGTTTCTCCCTTTAAATGGTTATATAATCTCATAATTGATTTTAAGTTGAGTTTTTTTTACATTTTTGGTTAAAACAGATTATAATTGAATGTTTACCTCGAGAATCTTGAAGCGAAAGCCATTCATTGAGAAGAAAACTTCTTTTATAGTCACTTATGCCTTCAAAAGCTTTGTTTCTCCCTTTAAATGGTTATATAATCTCATAATTGATTTTAAGTTACGTTTTTTTTTACATTTTTGGTTAAAACAGATTATAATTGAATGTTTACCTCGAGAATCTTGAAGCGAAAGCCATTCATTGAGAAGAAAACTTCTTTTATAGTCACTTATGCCTTCAAAAGCTTTGTTTCTCCCTTTAAATGGTTATATAATCTCATAATTGAATTTAAGTTGCGTTTTTTTTTACATTTTTGGTTAAAACAGATTATAATTGAATGTTTACCTCGAGAATCTTGAAGCGAAAGCCATTCATTGAGAAGAAAACTTCTTTTATAGTCACTTATGCCTTCAAAAGGTTTGTTTCTCCCTTTAAATGGTTATATAATCTCATAATTGATTTTAAGATGAATTGTTTTACATTTTTGGTTAAAACAGATTATAATTGAATGGTTACCTCGAGAATCTTGAAGCGAAAGCCATTTATTGAGAAGAAAACTTCTTTTATAGTCACTTATGCCTTCAAAAGCTTTGTTTCTCCCTTTAAATGGTTATATAATCTCATAATTGATTTTAAGTTGAGTTTTTTTTACATTTTTGGTTAAAACAGATTATAATTGAATGTTTACCTCGAGAATCTTGAAGCGAAAGCCATTCATTGAGAAGAAAACTTCTTTTATAGTCACTTATGCCTTCAAAAGCTTTGTTTCTCCCTTTAAATGGTTATATAATCTCATAATTGATTTTAAGTTACGTTTTTTTTTACATTTTTGGTTAAAACAGATTATAATTGAATGTTTACCTCGAGAATCTTGAAGCGAAAGCCATTCATTGAGAAGAAAACTTCTTTTATAGTCACTTATGCCTTCAAAAGCTTTGTTTCTCCCTTTAAATGGTTATATAATCTCATAATTGATTTTAAGTTGCGTTTTTTTTTACATTTTTGGTTAAAACAGATTATAATTGAATGTTTACCTCGAGAATCTTGAAGCGAAAGCCATTCATTGAGAAGAAAACTTCTTTTATAGTCACTTATGCCTTCAAAAGCTTCGTTTCTCCCTTTAAATGGTTATATAATCTCATAATTGATTTTAAGTAGCGTTTTTTTTACATTTTTTGTTAAAACAGATTATAATTGAATGTTTACCTCGAGAATCTTGAAGCGAAAGCAATTCATTGAGAAGAAAACTTCTTTTATAGTCACTTATGCCTTCAAAAGGTTTGTTTCTCCCTTTAAATGGTTATATAATCTCATAATTGATTTTAAGTTGCTTTTTTTTTTACATTTTTGGTTAAAACAGATTATAATTGAATGTTTACCTCGAGAATCTTGAAGCGAAAGCCATTCATTGAGAAGAAAACTTCTTTTATAGTCACTTATGCCTTCAAAAGCTTTGTTTCTCCCTTTAAATGGTTATATAATCTCATAATTGATTTTAAGTTGCGTTTTTTTTTACATTTTTGGTTAAAACAGATTATAATTGAATGTTTACCTCGAGAAACGTGATGCAAAAACCATTCATTGAGAAGAAAACTTCTTTTATAGTCACTTATGCCTTCAAAAGCTTTGTTTCTCCCTTTAAATGGTTATATAATCTCATAATTGATTTTAAGTTGCGTTTTTTTTTACATTTTTGGTTAAAACAGATTATAATTGAATGTTTACCTCGAGAATCTTGAAGCGAAAGCCATTCATTGAGAAGAAAACTTCTTTTATAGTCACTTATGCCTTCAAAAGCTTTGTTTCTCCCTTTAAATGGTTATATAATCTCATAATTGATTTTAAGTTGCGTTTTTTTTACATTTTTGGTTAAAACAGATTATAATTGAATGTTTACCTCGAGAATCTTGAAGCGAAAGCCATTCATTGAGAAGAAAACTTCTTTTATAGTCACTTATGCCTTCAAAAGCTTTGTTTCTCCCTTTAAATGGTTATATAATATCATAATTGATTTTAAGTTGAGTTTTTTTTACATTTTTGGTTAAAACAGATTATAATTGAATGTTTACCTCGAGAATCTTGAAGCGAAAGCCATTCATTGAGAAGAAAACTTCTTTTATAGTCACTTATGCCTTCAAAAGCTTTGTTTCTCCCTTTAAATGGTTATATAATATCATAATTGATTTTAAGTTGAGTTTTTTTTACATTTTTGGTTAAAACAGATTATAATTTAATGTTTACCTCGAGAATCTTGAAGCGAAAGCCATTCATTGAGAAGAAAACTTCTTTTATAGTCACTTATGCCTTCAAAAGCTTTGTTTCTCCCTTTAAATGGTTATATAATCTCATAATTGATTTTAAGTTGCGTTTTTTTTACATTTTTAGTTAAAACAGATTATAATTGAATGTTTACCTCGAGAATCTTGAAGCGAAAGCCATTCATTAAGAAGAAAACTTCTTTTATAGTCACTTATGCCTTCAAAAGCTTTGTTTCTCCCTTTAAATGGTTATATAATCTCATAATTGATTTTAAGTTGCGTTTTTTTTACATTTTTGGTTAAAACAGATTATAATTGAATGTTGACCTCGAGAATCTTGAAGCGAAAGCCATTCATTGAGAAGAAAACTTCTTTTATTGCCACTTATGCCTTCAAAAGCTTTGTCTCTCTCTTTAAATGGTTATATAATCTCATAATTGATTTTAAGTTGAGTTTTTTTTACATCTTTGGTTAAAACTTGATTATAATTGAATGTTTACCTCGAGAAACGTGATGCAAAAACCATTCATTGAGAAGAAAACTTCTTTTATAGTCACTTATGCCTTCAAAAGCTTTGTTTCTCCCTTTAAATGGTTATATAATCTCATAATTGATTTTAAGATGAATTGTTTTACATTTTTGGTTAAAACAGATTATAATTGAATGTTTACCTCGAGAATCTTGAAGCGAAAGCCATTCATTGGGAAGAAAACTTCTTTTATAGTCACTTATGCCTTCAAAAGCTTTGTTTCTCCCTTTAAATGGTTATATAATCTCATAATTGATTGTAAGTTGCCTTTTTTTTACATTTTTGGTTAAAACAGATTATAATTGAATGTTTACCTCGAGAAACGTGATGCAAAAACCATTCATTGAGAAGAAAACTTCTTTTATAGTCACTTATGCCTTCAAAAGCTTTGTTTCTCCCTTTAAATGGTTATCTAATCTCATAATTGATTTTAAGATGAATTGTTTTACATTTTTGGTTAAAACAGATTATAATTGAATGGTTACCTCGACAATCTTGAAGCGAAAGCCATTTATTGAGAAGAAAACTTCTTTTATATTCACTTATGCCTTCAAAAGCTTTGTTTCTCCCTTTAAATGGTTATATAATCTCATAATTGATTTTAAGTTGAGTTTTTTTTTCATTTTTGGTTAAAACAGATTATAATTGAATGTTTACCTCGAGAATCTTGAAGCGAAAGCCATTCATTGAGAAGAAAACTTCTTTTATAGTCACTTATGCCTTCAAAAGCTTTGTTTCTCCCTTTAAATGGTTATATAATATCATAATTGATTTTAAGTTGAGTTTTTTTTACATTTTTGGTTAAAACAGATTATAATTGAATGTTTACCTCGAGAATCTTGAAGCGAAAGCCATTCATTGGGAAGAAAACTTCTTTTATAGTCACTTATGCCTTCAAAAGCTTTGTTTCTCCCTTTAAATGGTTATATAATCTCATAATTGATTTTAAGTTGCGTTTTTTTTACATTTTTGGTTAAAACAGATTATAATTGAATGTTTACCTCGAGAATCTTGAAGCGAAAGCCATTCATTAAGAAGAAAACTTCTTTTATAGTCACTTATGCCTTCAAAAGCTTTGTTTCTCCCTTTAAATGGTTATATAATCTCATAATTGATTTTAAGTTGCGTTTTTTTTACATTTTTGGTTAAAACAGATTATAATTGAATGTTTACCTCAAGAATCTTGAAGCGAAAGCCATTCATTGAGTAGAAAACTTCTTTTATAGTCACTTATGCCTTCAAAAACTTTGTTTTCTCCCTTTAAATGGTTATATAATCTCATAATTGATTTTAAGTTGCCTTTTTTTTACATTTTTGGTTAAAACAGATTATAATTGAATGTTTACCTCGAGAAACGTGAGGCAAAAACCATTCATTGAGAAGAAAACTTCTTTTATAGTCACTTATGCCTTCAAAAGCTTTGTTTCTCCCTTTAAATGGTTATATAATCTCATAATTGATTTTAAGTTGCCTTTTTTTTACATTTTTGGTTAAAACAGATTATAATTGAATGTTTACCTCGAGAAACGTGATGCAAAAACCATTCATTGAGAAGAAAACTTCTTTTATAGTCACTTATGCCTTCAAAAGCTTTGTTTCTCCCTTTAAATTGTTATATAATCTCATAATTGATTTTAAGTTGCCTTTTTTTTACATTTTTGGTTAAAACAGATTATAATTGAATGTTTACCTCGAGAAACGTGATGCAAAAACCATTCATTGAGAAGAAAACTTCTTTTATAGTCACTTATGCCTTCAAAAGCTTTGTTTCTCCCTTTAAATGGTTATATAATCTCATAATTGATTTTAAGATGAATTGTTTTACATTTTTGGTTAAAACAGATTATAATTGAATGGTTACCTCGAGAATCTTGAAGCGAAAGCCATTTATTGAGAAGAAAACTTCTTTTATAGTCACTTATGCCTTCAAAAGCTTTGTTTCTCCCTTTAAATGGTTATATAATCTCATAATTGATTTTAAGTTGAGTTTTTTTTACATTTTTGGTTAAAACAGATTATAATTGAATGTTTACCTCGAGAATCTTGAAGCGAAAGCCATTCATTGAGAAGAAAACTTCTTTTATAGTCACTTATTCCTTCAAAAGCTTTGTTTCTCCCTTTAAATGGTTATATAATATCATAATTGATTTTAAGTTGAGTTTTTTTTACATTTTTGGTTAAAACAGATTATAATTGAATGTTTACCTCGAGAATCTTGAAGCGAAAGCCATTCATTGAGAAGAAAACTTCTTTTATAGTCACTTATGCCTTCAAAAGCTTTGTTTCTCCCTTTAAATGGTTATATAATCTTATAATTGATTTTAAGTTGCGTTTTTTTTACATTTTTGGTTAAAACAGATTATAATTGAATGTTTACCTCGAGAATCTTGAAGCGAAAGCCATTCATTGAGAAGAAAACTTCTTTTATAGTCACTTATGCCTTCAAAAGCTTTGTTTCTCCCTTTAAATGGTTATATAATCTCATAATTGATTTTAAGTTGAGTTTTTTTTACATTTTTGGTTAAAACAGATTATAATTGAATGTTTACCTCGAGAATCTTGAAGCGAAAGCCATTCATTGAGAAGAAAACTTCTTTTATAGTCACTTATGCCTTCAAAAGCTTTTTTTCTCCCTTTAAATGGTTATAGAATCTCATAATTGATTTTAAGTTGCGTTTTTTTTACATTTTTGGTTAAAACAGATTATAATTGAATGTTTACCTCGAGAATCTTGAAGCGAAAGCCATTCATTAAGAAGAAAACTGTGAGACCCTGTCAAGCTCGATTAAAAGACGGTATTGTATCGAGTGGTACAATTAAGTTAAATCGAGCCTTGAACTAGTTCAAATAGAAATTCTAAGAGGAATTTGAAAATTTTAAAACCAACAGAATGGTTTAGAATAGTGATTTGGAGTTCAAGGTCCAGTTTGGAGTCCATCAGAAAATTGACCGATTAGGGACAAAACGGTCATTTTACCATTTGATGATAAAATGGAGATTTTTAGCCAAGATTTGATCACATTTGACCAAGAATAATTATATGAAATATAATTATGATTATTGGAGTATAAAATGATGTTTAGTAGTGAAAAATTTTGATTCTCGGTATTTATAGAGCACAAGGGCAAAATGGTAATTTTGCCACTAGTGGACTAAACGAAAATTTTTTTGAAACAATTTTTGCCCCATTTAGTTAATATTGATCAATATTAGTGTTATTTTAGGTTGAAAAGTAGAAATAATGAGATTCCGGTACATTTCAGAGTATAAGGGCAAAATCGTAATTTTTTTGTCTCGGGGGCAAATCAGTAAAATTTTCGGCCCAGCACTTGTCAAGACCAAGGGATTTTAATTGTGGTAGGATTGGATAAATACCAGAATATTTGTGGTGGAAAATTAAGAAGAAAAAGTCAAAAAGTTAAAAATTTGGCCAATAAGCATGTGACACATGGCATGCTTGATTATTTTATTATTTTCTATAGAAATCAGCCCATTAAATCCCCAATTCCCTCACCATATTCGGCCTAGACATCCAGCAACCAGAAAAAAGGAAGAACAAAAGGAAAAACAAGAAAACCTAGGTGGAAATTCAAAGAAAAAGTAAAGAAATCAAGGAAACAAGCTAGGTAAGTTAAAATTTCTTTAATTCTCCTTGATACCTAGCTTACCCATGCTTTTGTTCTTGATTTCCATGGTTGAATATTGAGTTATCATGATGAATTCAATTCTGAAAAATGGGTATGGAAGAGGAATTGTTGTTGGAATAATTTGATTTTAGACTATGTTAGTGTTTAGGGATAGTTAAGCATGGTTATGAACAAAAACACAAAAGAAATATTCAATTTCTCTAGGGTTCCTTGTTGGCTGAACCATGAGGGCTGAATATCAATGGGGTATTGTTTTTATTTCAAGGAAAATGGCATGGAAAATGATGAAGTAAGGTGAAACGGTTATGTAGAAAAAGATTCGATGCTAGTACACCAAATGACCAAATTTTTTTCTATAAGGAATTGTGAGGGTTCTAATGCTGAATTTGGCTTTATTTAAATGTATGTGGTAAATTAAGGTATTAGAGGAGAAATGAATTAATTTGGAGGTGATTTGGACACAATCGCCGATTAATCGGGTGATCGGTCAAATTTAATCGATACCGTGATTAAGCGGTAATCAGACATATTTTTGCATTACATATCAAGCATTAGTAGTTTAAATTAATTTATATCAATTTAGGGACAATATAGTAAATTCCTCGACTTTGTTATTTGTCAAGGTGGTGAGACGTCCGGAAAAGGCAAAGGAATTACGCCTGAGGACTATTAGTCAGAGTTCACCCAGAATCCGAATTTTCAACACCTGTGAGTGGACTGCCTATCAAAATTGTTTTGGGAATATGACTATTTTAAACAAAGTGTTTGAATGATTTTATGAAATTTTTCATGAAAATGAATGCCTTGGGAACAAGCTTTTGAGAAAAGGTTTACGTTATGAAATGTGGTTATTATGGATTTCTATGTGGCTGCATTATGTTGATATACATATATGCTTGAATATAATGTTGTGTAATTATGTTGACTCGGCTATGTGCGAGTAGGGAGTGTGCATAAGCCGAGGATGACCCGGTTATGTGCGAGTAGGGAGTGCGCATAATCCGGTGATGACCCAGCCATGTGCGAGTAGGGAGTGCGCATGAGCTGGTGATGATGATGATGATGAGCTGGTGATGATGATGATGGGTTGATGAGATGATGATGATGGGTATATACGTATATATATATATATACATATGTAAATGTGTGTGATATAGCAAATTGATGGACAATGATTTATGGTTGTAATGTACGTAAAATTTGACACATTATACTTTGAGAATTTTCATGAATGTTAGGTTGATTTTATTAGTTTAGCAGGATCGCTATTGTTGAGTGAGGAAAAATGTTTCTCTTGTTGCTTTGTTTTCACTGCATCGAAATTCATGCTCGCTGTAGCGAAAAACTCTGGGGTTTGGAGGGGTTTTAAATAGGAATGAACTAAATTGCATTGTTTGAAACAAGTGCATCATGATTTTAAATTTTTCCTAATTGTTGCTTGTTCCCTTCCTTGTTCACTCACTGGGTTTATACTCACCATTTTCAAATTCATGTTTTCAGATCACGAGGTAACCGATAATTAGGACGAGGTGTCCTTGTAGATCTGTGTACATCTTCTGGTAGGTGTCTCGGCATTCGGTAGCTGTATATCCATCCGAGTCACTCCGCTGGAGGTCGAGTATTATTTTGTTATGTATAGATGAACTTAAATGTAAATTTTAAAAGAGTAATGCCAGTACGAGTTGGCAATGTGTATCACTATTTTGACTCAAAGTCATGAAATACGACTTAGTGATAATAAATAGAATCATAAGTAAAATAAATAATAGGCTTGCTTGGGTTTAGTGGATTACGTCCATTGGACCCATGCGCCGGTCATGACCCGGAATTTGGGTCGTGACAGTATTGGTATCAGAGCCCTAGGTTTGTCTAGGTCCTAGAACTTCCTTTTTGTTAGTCCAGCGGAGAGTCGGGTCTTTATGTGGGAACTTCAGTTGTAAAGTGTGAACCGCGGCACATTTTACAACCAAATGACCGCATAGATTCCCTATCTTAGAAACCACCTGTTGCTTTAAGTATGATTATAATATGTGTTTAATAACAGGCGTTTGCTTTTGTCTAGGTAAGAATGCCGCCTAAGACACGAGCCGCCTCAAGACGGGCAGGGGAGCAAGATGTTCCCATTGAGATGGCAGATAGACCACGAGCATCCACCCAGAGAGGCCGAGGTAGACGTGGCAGGGTCACTAGGCCGGTGGGGTTGGATACGCCTGTGAGTAGGCAAGAAGAGGGACAGTCCTCAGGTGATGTAGATAGACACCCAGCTAGGGGTATTACTATTGAGGATTTGGCGGCAGGCCTACAGGGAGTTAACCGGGTTGTAGAGATGATGGCGACCCGCATGGAAGATATACAAAGGGTAGTAGAGGGGAGACCTACAGTACAAGAATCCCCTAGCTCCCAAGGACAGGCCGATCACCAACATCATGAGGAGGAGAGGGGACATCTAGATATTTCTCTTCCTGACTTTCTCAAGCTTAAGCCTCCAACATTTTCAGGGTCTGATGCATCGGAGAAACCCCAGGTTTTCTTGGATAAGATGGAGAAAATTTGTAAAGCCTTGGGATGTTCTAGTGTTCGGTCAGTTGAGCTAGCCGCCTTCCAATTAGAGGATGTGGCGCAGGAATGGTATAGCTCTTTATGTAGAGGCAGACCGACTAATGCAACACCGTTGGCTTGGAGTGAGTTCAGTGTAGCCTTCTTAGATCGATTCTTACCACTCAGTGTGCGTAATGCTAGAGCTAGAGAGTTTGAGACTTTGGTACAGACTTCAAGCATGACGGTGTCTGAGTATGACATCAAGTTCACGCAGCTAGCTCGTTATGCGCCCTATCTCGTTTCTACTGAGGAGATGAAGATTCAGAGATTTGTGGATGGGTTAGTGGAGCCATTATTTAGGGCTGTGGCATCTCGAGATTTCACTACCTATTCTGCAGCAGTGGATCGTGCTCAACGCATCGAGATGAGGACCAATGAGAGTAGGGCTGCGAGAGATAGAGCAAAAAGGGGCAAGACAGAGGGTTATCAGGGCCGTAGAGATTTCAGCAGTGGTGGTTCATCTTCTAGCCGTCAGGGTCCACAGAGGGACTCACGGTTACCGCAGCAGGGGAGTGACGCACCTGGTGCTAATATTAGGGTGGGACAGAGAACCTTTAGTTCTAGGAGGCAGCAAGATTCTAGACAGAGTAGTCAAGTCATTCGCTCTTGTGATACTTGTGGGAGACGACATAGTGGACGGTGCTTCCTTACTACAAAAACTTGTTACGGGTGCGGTCAACCTGGGCATATTAGGAGGGATTGTCCGATGGCACATCAATCACCAGATTCTGCTCGTGGTTCCACTCAGCCAGCTTCATCTGCTCCGTCAGTTGCTGTCTCATCTGGCCGGGAGGTTAGTGGATCGAGAGGTAGAGGTGCGGGTACTTCCTCTCAAGGCAGACCATCTGGGTTCGGACATCAAAGTTCTATTGGTAGAGGCCAAGCGATGGTGTTTGCTTTAACACAGCAGGAGGCTCAAACATCCAATGCCGTGGTCTCAGGTATTCTCTCCGTTTGTAATATGAATGCTCGAGTACTATTTGATCCTGGTGCTACCCATTCTTTTATCTCTCCATGTTTTGCATCTCGGTTGGGTAGAGGTCGTGTTAGGAGAGAGGAACAATTAGTGGTGTCTACTCCTTTAAAGGAGATATTTGTGGCCGAGTGGGAATATGAGTCTTGTGTAGTGCGAGTCAAGGATAAAGACACTTCGGTGAATCTAGTGGTGCTAGACACCTTAGACTTTGATGTAATCTTGGGGATGAATTGGTTATCACCCTGTCATGCTAGTGTGGACTGCTATCATAAATTGGTTAGATTTGATTTCCCCGGTGAACCATCATTTAGTATTCAAGGGGATAGGAGTAATGCTCCAACCAATTTGATATCGGTCATATCTGCCAGAAGATTATTACGACAGGGTTGTATAGGTTACTTGGCTGTTGTAAAGGATAGTCAGGCAAAGATTGGAGATGTAACTCAAGTGTCGGTGGTGAAGGAGTTCGTGGATGTATTTCCTGAAGAGCTACCAGGTTTGCCTCCTGAACGGGAGGTTGAGTTTTGCATAGATTTGATTCCCGACACTAGACCTATATCCATACCCCCATATAGAATGGCACCTGCAGAGCTTAAAGAGCTTAAGGATCAGTTGGAGGATTTGTTGGATAAAGGTTTCATACGACCTAGTGTATCCCCATGGGGAGCACCAGTGTTATTTGTGAAGAAGAAAGATGGGTCACTTAGGCTGTGCATTGATTATCGACAGCTTAATAAAGTGACGGTGAAGAATAAATATCCTCTCCCAAGGATAGATGATTTATTTGATCAACTACAAGGAGCACAATGTTTTTCTAAGATAGATCTGCGATCTGGGTACCATCAGTTGAGAATCCGGAACGAAGATATACCCAAGACCGCATTTCGAACAAGATATGGGCACTATGAGTTCTTAGTGATGTCATTTGGGCTCACGAATGCTCCTGCAGCCTTTATGGATTTGATGAACCGAGTGTTCAAACCTTATTTGGATAAGTTTGTAGTGGTGTTTATTGATGATATTTTGATATATTCAAAGAGTCGAGAGGAGCATGAGCAGCATCTTAAGATAGTGCTCCAAATTTTGAGAGAACATCGATTGTATGCTAAGTTCTCCAAGTGTGAGTTTTGGCTCGAAAGTGTTGCATTCTTGGGGCATGTGGTATCTAAGGAGGGGATACGAGTTGATACAAAGAAAATTGAAGCAGTGGAAAAATGGCCAAGGCCAACATCAGTTACGGAGATTAGAAGCTTTGTGGGTTTAGCTGGCTATTATCGTCGCTTTGTGAAAGACTTCTCCAAAATAGTTGCCCCTTTGACTAAGCTGACACGTAAAGATACAAAATTTGAGTGGTCTGATGCTTGTGAGAATAGTTTTGAGAAGCTTAAGGCATGTCTCACCACAGCTCCAGTGTTAAGCCTGCCGCAAGGCACAGGGGGTTACACGGTGTTTTGTGATGCATCGGGGGTTGGTTTAGGATGTGTATTGATGCAACATGGGAAGGTGATTGCGTATGCATCTAGGCAACTTAAAAGGCATGAGCAGAATTACCCCATACACGATTTGGAAATGGCAGCAATCGTGTTTGCCTTAAAGATTTGGAGACATTACTTGTATGGTGAGACTTGCGAGATATACACGGACCACAAAAGTCTGAAGTATATATTTCAGCAGAGGGATCTTAACTTACGGCAACGTAGATGGATGGAGTTGCTAAAGGATTATGATTGTACTATTCTTTATCATCCCGGTAAGGCCAATGTAGTGGCGGATGCCTTGAGTCGAAAATCAATGGGAAGCTTGGCACATATTTCCATTGGTAGGAGATCTTTGGTTAGAGAGATCCATAGTTTGGGAGACATAGGTGTGCGTTTGGAAGTTGTGGAGACAAATGCTTTGTTAGCACACTTTAGAGTGAGGCCTATTTTAATGGACAGGATTAAAGAAGCACAAAGTAAAGATGAATTTGTGATTAAGGCCTTAGAGGATCCTCAGGGTAGGAAAGGAAAAATGTTTACTAAAGGCACAGATGGAGTGTTGAGGTATGGAACCAGACTTTATGTGCCTGATGGTGACGGGTTGAGGAGAGAAATATTAGAGGAAGCTCACATGGCAGCTTATGTGGTACATCCAGGGGCTACAAAAATGTATCAAGATTTGAAAGAGGTGTATTGGTGGGAAGGACTTAAAAGAGATGTAGCTGAGTTTGTCTCCAAGTGCCTAGTTTGTCAGCAGGTTAAGGCCGAGCATCAAAAGCCTGCAGGGCTACTACAGCCATTACCAGTACCCGAGTGGAAGTGGGAACATATTGCTATGGACTTTGTAACGGGTTTGCCTCGAACCAGTGGGGGATATGATTCAATTTGGATAGTAGTGGACCGGTTAACAAAGTCAGCTCATTTTCTTCCGGTTAAGACTACTTATGGGGCTGCCCAATATGCTCGAGTTTATGTGGATGAGATAGTGCGACTACATGGTATTCCCATTTCTATAGTATCTGACAGAGGAGCTCAGTTTACTAGTAGGTTTTGGGGAAAGTTGCAAGAAGCATTGGGCACTAAGTTGGATTTCAGCACAGCTTTCCACCCTCAGACTGATGGACAATCTGAACGGACCATACAGACATTGGAGGATATGTTGAGGGCTTGTGTGATAGACCTTGGTGTCAGGTGGGAACAATATTTACCCTTAGTGGAATTTGCCTACAACAACAGTTTCCAAACTAGCATCCAAATGGCACCATTTGAGGCCTTATATGGACGAAGATGTAGGTCACCCATTGGATGGCTAGAGGTGGGAGAAAGGAAACTTTTGGGGCCTGAATTGGTGCAGGATGCAACCGAGAAAATACACATGATCCGTCAAAGGATGTTAACAGCACAAAGTAGACAGAAATCATATGCTGATAACCGACGGAGAGACTTGGAGTTCCAAGTAGGAGATCATGTATTTTTGAAAGTTTCGCCAACTAAAGGGATAATGAGGTTTGGCAAGAAAGGGAAGTTAAGTCCTCGGTATATAGGGCCATTCGAGATCTTAGAAAAGGTTGGAGCGGTGGCTTATCGTTTGGCATTACCACCAGACCTCTCTAATATTCATCCCGTGTTTCATGTATCCATGCTTAGGAAGTACAACCCAGATCCATCACATGTAATACGGTATGAAACAATTCAGTTGCAAGATGATCTAACCTATGAGGAACAACCGGTAGCTATCCTTGATAGGCAAGTTAAAAAGCTCCGTTCAAAGGATGTAGCCTCAGTGAAAGTGTTGTGGCGGAATCACACTAGCGAGGAGGTAACGTGGGAAGCTGAGGATGAGATGCGGACAAAGCATCCACACCTCTTCGATATGTAAAGGTAAGCCACTCTACATTGAATTTAAATTCGGGGACCGAATTTTTATTAGTGGGGGAGAATGTGAGACCCTGTCAAGCTCGATTAAAAGACGGTATTGTATCGAGTGGTACAATTAAGTTAAATCGAGCCTTGAACTAGTTCAAATAGAAATTCTAAGAGGAATTTGAAAATTTTAAAACCAACAGAATGGTTTAGAATAGTGATTTGGAGTTCAAGGTCCAGTTTGGAGTCCATCAGAAAATTGACCGATTAGGGACAAAACGGTCATTTTACCATTTGATGATAAAATGGAGATTTTTAGCCAAGATTTGATCACATTTGACCAAGAATAATTATATGAAATATAATTATGATTATTGGAGTATAAAATGATGTTTAGTAGTGAAAAATTTTGATTCTCGGTATTTATAGAGCACAAGGGCAAAATGGTAATTTTGCCACTAGTGGACTAAACGAAAATTTTTTTGAAACAATTTTTGCCCCATTTAGTTAATATTGATCAATATTAGTGTTATTTTAGGTTGAAAAGTAGAAATAATGAGATTCCGGTACATTTCAGAGTATAAGGGCAAAATCGTAATTTTTTTGTCTCGGGGGCAAATCAGTAAAATTTTCGGCCCAGCACTTGTCAAGACCAAGGGATTTTAATTGTGGTAGGATTGGATAAATACCAGAATATTTGTGGTGGAAAATTAAGAAGAAAAAGTCAAAAAGTTAAAAATTTGGCCAATAAGCATGTGACACATGGCATGCTTGATTATTTTATTATTTTCTATAGAAATCAGCCCATTAAATCCCCAATTCCCTCACCATATTCGGCCTAGACATCCAGCAACCAGAAAAAAGGAAGAACAAAAGGAAAAACAAGAAAACCTAGGTGGAAATTCAAAGAAAAAGTAAAGAAATCAAGGAAACAAGCTAGGTAAGTTAAAATTTCTTTAATTCTCCTTGATACCTAGCTTACCCATGCTTTTGTTCTTGATTTCCATGGTTGAATATTGAGTTATCATGATGAATTCAATTCTGAAAAATGGGTATGGAAGAGGAATTGTTGTTGGAATAATTTGATTTTAGACTATGTGTCACGACCCAAATTCCGGGTCATGACCGGCGCATGGGTCCAATGGACGTAATCCACTAAACCCAAGCAAGCCTATTATTTATTTTACTTATGATTCTATTTATTATCACTAAGTCGTATTTCATGACTTTGAGTCAAAATAGTGATACACATTGCCAACTCGTACTGGCATTACTCTTTTAAAATTTACATTTAAGTTCATCTATACATAACAAAATAATACTCGACCTCCAGCGGAGTGACTCGGATGGATATACAGCTACCGAATGCCGAGACACCTACCAGAAGATGTACACAGATCTACAAGGACACCTCGTCCTAATTATCGGCTACCTCGTGATCTGAAAACATGAATTTGAAAATGGTGAGTATAAACCCAGTGAGTGAACAAGGAAGGGAACAAGCAACAATTAGGAAAAATTTAAAATCATGATGCACTTGTTTCAAACAATGCAATTTAGTTCATTCCTATTTAAAACCCCTCCAAACCCCAGAGTTTTTTTTTCGCTACAGCGAGCATGAATTTCGATGCAGTGAAAACAAGGCAACAAGATAAACATTTTTCCTCACTCAACAAAAGCCATCCTACTAAACTAATAAAATCAACCTAACATTCATGAAAATTCTCAAAGTATAATGTGTCAAATTTTACGTACATTACAACCATAAATCATTGTCCATCAATTTGCTATATCACACACATTTACATATGTATATATATATACGTATATACCCATCATCATCATCTCACCAACCCATCATCATCATCACCAGCTCATGCGCACTCCCTACTCGCACATGGCTGGGTCATCACCGGATTATGCGCACTCCCTACTCGCACATAACCGGGTCATCCTCGGCTTATGCACACTCCCTACTCGCACATAGCCGAGTCAACATAATTACACAACATTATATTCAAGCACATATGTATATCAACATAATGCAGCCACATAGAAATCCATAATAACCACATTTCATAACATAAACATTTTCTCAAAAGCTTGTTCCCAAGGCATTCATTTTCATGAAAAATTGCATAAAATCATTCAAACACTTTGTTCAAAACAGTCATATTCCCAAAACAATTTTGATAGGCAGTCCACTCACAAGTGTCGAAAATTCGGATTCCGGGTGAACTCTGACTAATAGTCCTCAGGCGTAATTCCTTTGCCTTTTCCGGACGTCTCACCACCTTGACAAATAACCAAGTCGAGGAATTTACTATATTGTCCCTAAATTGATATAAATTAATTTAAACTACTAATGCTTGATATGTAAATGCACAAATATACCCGATTACCGCTTAATCACGGTATCGATTAAATTCGACCGATCACCCGATTAATCGACGATTGTGTCCAAATCACCTCTAAATTAATTCATTTCTCCTCTAATACCTTAATTTACCACATACATTTAAATAAAGCCAAATTCAGCATTAGAACCCTCACAATTCCTTATAGAAAAAAAATTTGGTCATTTGGTGTACTAGCATCGAATTTTTTCTACATAACTGTTTCACCTTACTTCATCATTTTCCATGCCATTTTCCTTGAAATAAAAACAATCCCCCATTGATATTCAGCCCTCATGGTTCAGCCAACAAGGAACCCTAGAGAAATTGAATATTTCTTTTGTGTTTTTGTTCATAACCATGCTTAACTATCCCTAAACACTAACATAGTCTAAAATCAAATTATTCCAACAACAATTCCTCTTCCATACCCATTTTTCAGAATTGAATTCATCATGATAACTCAATATTCAACCATGGAAATCAAGAACAAAAGCATGGGTAAGCTAGGTATCAAGGAGAATTAAAGAAATTTTAACTTACCTAGCTTGTTTCCTTGATTTCTTCACTTTTTCTTTGAATTTCCACCTAGGTTTTCTTGTTTTTCCTTTTGTTCTTCCTTTTTTCTGGTTGCTGGATGTCTAGGCCGAATATGGTGAGGGAATTGGGGATTTAATGGGCTGATTTCTATAGAAAATAATAAAATAATCAAGCATGCCATGTGTCACATGCTTATTGGCCAAATTTTTAACTTTTTGACTTTTTCTTCTTAATTTTCCACCACAAATATTCTGGTATTTATCCAATCCTACCACAATTAAAATCCCTTGGTCTTGACAAGTGCTGGGCCGAAAATTTTACTGATTTGCCCCCGAGACAAAAAAATTACGATTTTGCCCTTATACTCTGAAATGTACCGGAATCTCATTATTTCTACTTTTCAACCTAAAATAAAACTAATATTGATCAATATTAACTAAATGGGGCAAAAATTGTTTAAAAAAAATTTTCGTTTAGTCCACTAGTGGCAAAATTACCATTTTGCCCTTGTGCTCTATAAATACCGAGAATCAAAATTTTTCACTACTAAACATCATTTTATACTCCAATAATCATAATTATATTTCATATAATTATTCTTGGTCAAATGTGATCAAATCTTGGCTAAAAATCTCCATTTTATCATCAAATGGTAAAATGACCGTTTTGTCCCTAATCGGTCAATTTTCTGATGGACTCCAAACTGGACCTTGAACTCCAAATCACTATTCTAAACCATTCTGTTGGTTTTAAAATTTTCAAATTCCTCTTAGAATTTCTATTTGAACTAGTTCAAGGCTCGATTTAACTTAGTTGTACCACTCGATACAATACCGTCTTTTAATCGAGCTTGACAGGGTCTCACATTCTCCCCCACTAATAAAAATTCGGTCCCCGAATTTAAATTCAATGTAGAGTGGCTTACCTTTACATATCGAAGAGGTGTGGATGCTTTGTCCGCATCTCATCCTCAGCTTCCCACGTTACCTCCTCGCTAGTGTGATTCCGCCACAACACTTTCACTGAGGCTACATCCTTTGAACGGAGCTTTTTAACTTGCCTATCAAGGATAGCTACCGGTTGTTCCTCATAGGTTAGATCATCTTGCAACTGAATTGTTTCATACCGTATTACATGTGATGGATCTGGGTTGTACTTCCTAAGCATGGATACATGAAACACGGGATGAATATTAGAGAGGTCTGGTGGTAATGCCAAACGATAAGCCACCGCTCCAACCTTTTCTAAGATCTCGAATGGCCCTATATACCGAGGACTTAACTTCCCTTTCTTGCCAAACCTCATTATCCTTTTAGTTGGCGAAACTTTCAAAAATACATGATCTCCTACTTGGAACTCCAAGTCTCTCCGTCGGTTATCAGCATATGATTTCTGTCTACTTTGTGCTGTTAACATCCTTTGACGGATCATGTGTATTTTCTCGGTTGCATCCTGCACCAATTCAGGCCCCAAAAGTTTCCTTTCTCCCACCTCTAGCCATCCAATGGGTGACCTACATCTTCGTCCATATAAGGCCTCAAATGGTGCCATTTGGATGCTAGTTTGGAAACTGTTGTTGTAGGCAAATTCCACTAAGGGTAAATATTGTTCCCACCTGACACCAAGGTCTATCACACAAGCCCTCAACATATCCTCCAATGTCTGTATGGTCCGTTCAGATTGTCCATCAGTCTGAGGGTGGAAAGCTGTGCTGAAATCCAACTTAGTGCCCAATGCTTCTTGCAACTTTCCCCAAAACCTACTAGTAAACTGAGCTCCTCTGTCAGATACTATAGAAATGGGAATACCATGTAGTCGCACTATCTCATCCACATAAACTCGAGCATATTGGGCAGCCCCATAAGTAGTCTTAACCGGAAGAAAATGAGCTGACTTTGTTAACCGGTCCACTACTATCCAAATTGAATCATATCCCCCACTGGTTCGAGGCAAACCCGTTACAAAGTCCATAGCAATATGTTCCCACTTCCACTCGGGTACTGGTAATGGCTGTAGTAGCCCTGCAGGCTTTTGATGCTCGGCCTTAACCTGCTGACAAACCAGGCACTTGGAGACAAACTCAGCTACATCTCTCTTAAGTCCTTCCCACCAATACACCTCTTTCAAATCTTGATACATCTTTGTAGCCCCTGGATGTATCACATAAGCTGCCATGTGAGCTTCCTCCAATATTTCTCTCCTCAACCCGTCACCATCAGGCACATAAAGTCTGGTTCCATACCTCAACACTCCATCTGTGCCTTTAGTAAACATTTTTCCTTTCCTACCCTGAGGATCCTCTAAGGCCTTAATCACAAATTCATCTTTACTTTGTGCTTCTTTAATCCTGTCCATTAAAATAGGCCTCACTCTAAAGTGTGCTAGCAAAGCATTTGTCTCCGCAACTTCCAAACGCACACCTATGTCTCCCAAACTATGGATCTCTCTAACCAAAGATCTCCTACCAATGGAAATATGTGCCAAGCTTCCCATTGATTTTCGACTCAAGGCATCCGCCACTACATTGGCCTTACCGGGATGATAAAGAATAGTACAATCATAATCCTTTAGCAACTCCATCCATCTACGTTGCCGTAAGTTAAGATCCCTCTGCTGAAATATATACTTCAGACTTTTGTGGTCCGTGTATATCTCGCAAGTCTCACCATACAAGTAATGTCTCCAAATCTTTAAGGCAAACACGATTGCTGCCATTTCCAAATCGTGTATGGGGTAATTCTGCTCATGCCTTTTAAGTTGCCTAGATGCATACGCAATCACCTTCCCATGTTGCATCAATACACATCCTAAACCAACCCCCGATGCATCACAAAACACCGTGTAACCCCCTGTGCCTTGCGGCAGGCTTAACACTGGAGCTGTGGTGAGACATGCCTTAAGCTTCTCAAAACTATTCTCACAAGCATCAGACCACTCAAATTTTGTATCTTTACGTGTCAGCTTAGTCAAAGGGGCAACTATTTTGGAGAAGTCTTTCACAAAGCGACGATAATAGCCAGCTAAACCCACAAAGCTTCTAATCTCCGTAACTGATGTTGGCCTTGGCCATTTTTCCACTGCTTCAATTTTCTTTGTATCAACTCGTATCCCCTCCTTAGATACCACATGCCCCAAGAATGCAACACTTTCGAGCCAAAACTCACACTTGGAGAACTTAGCATACAATCGATGTTCTCTCAAAATTTGGAGCACTATCTTAAGATGCTACTCATGCTCCTCTCGACTCTTTGAATATATCAAAATATCATCAATAAACACCACTACAAACTTATCCAAATAAGGTTTGAACACTAGGTTCATCAAATCCATAAAGGCTGCAGGAGCATTCGTGAGCCCAAATGACATTACTAAGAACTCATAGTGCCCATATCTTGTTCGAAATGCGGTCTTGGGTATATCTTCGTTCCGGATTCTCAACTGATGGTACCCAGATCGCAGATCTATCTTAGAAAAACATTGTGCTCCTTGTAGTTGATCAAATAAATCATCTATCCTTGGGAGAGGATATTTATTCTTCACCGTCACTTTATTAAGCTGTCGATAATCAATGCACAGCCTAAGTGACCCATCTTTCTTCTTCACAAATAACACTGGTGCTCCCCATGGGGATACACTAGGTCGTATGAAACCTTTATCCAACAAATCCTCCAACTGATCCTTAAGCTCTTTAAGCTCTGCAGGTGCCATTCTATATGGGGGTATGGATATAGGTCTAGTGTCGGGAATCAAATCTATGCAAAACTCAACCTCCCGTTCAGGAGGCAAACCTGGTAGCTCCTCAGGAAATACATCCACGAACTCCTTCACCACCGACACTTGAGTTACATCTCCAATCTTTGCCTGACTATCCTTTACAACAGCCAAGTAACCTATACAACCCTGTCGTAATAATCTTCTGGCAGATATGACCGATATCAAATTGGTTGGAGCATTACTCCTATCCCCTTGAATACTAAATGATGGTTCACCGGGGAAATCAAATCTAACCAATTTATGATAGCAGTCCACACTAGCATGACAGGGTGATAACCAATTCATCCCCAAGATTACATCAAAGTCTAAGGTGTCTAGCACCACTAGATTCACCGAAGTGTCTTTATCCTTGACTCGCACTACACAAGACTCATATTCCCACTCGGCCACAAATATCTCCTTTAAAGGAGTAGACACCACTAATTGTTCCTCTCTCCTAACACGACCTCTACCCAACCGAGATGCAAAACATGGAGAGATAAAAGAATGGGTAGCACCAGGATCAAATAGTACTCGAGCATTCATATTACAAACGGAGAGAATACCTGAGACCACGACATTGGATGTTTGAGCCTCCTGCTGTGTTAAAGCAAACACCCTCGCTTGGCCTCTACCAATAGAACTTTGATGTCCGGACCCAGATGGTCTGCCTTGAGAGGAAGTACCCGCACCTCTACCTCTCGATCCACTAACCTCCCGGCCAGATGAGACAGCAACTGACGGAGCAGATGAAGCTGGCTGAGTGGAACCACGAGCAGAATCTGGTGATTGATGTGCCATCGGACAATCCCTCCTAATATGCCCAGGTTGACCGCACCCGTAACAAGTTTTTGTAGTAAGGAAGCACCGTCCACTATGTCGTCTCCCACAAGTATCACAAGAGCGAATGACTTGACTACTCTGTCTAGAATCTTGCTGCCTCCTAGAACTAAAGGTTCTCTGTCCCACCCTAATATTAGCACCAGGTGCGTCACTCCCCTGCTGCGGTAACCGTGAGTCCCTCTGTGGACCCTGACGGCTAGAAGATGAACCACCACTACTGAAATCTCTACGGCCCTGATAACCCTCTGTCTTGCCCCTTTTTGCTCTATCTCTCGCAGCCCTACTCTCATTGGTCCTCATCTCGATGCGTTGAGCACGATCCACTGCTGCAGAATAGGTAGTGAAATCTCGGGATGCCACAGCCCTAAATAATGGCTCCACTAACCCATCCACAAACCTCTGAATCTTCATCTCCTCAGTAGAAACGAGATAGGGCGCATAACGAGCTAGCTGCGTGAACTTGATGTCATACTCAGACACCGTCATGCTTGAAGTCTGTACCAAAGTCTCAAACTCTCTAGCTCTAGCATTACGCACACTGAGTGGTAAGAATCGATCTAAGAAGGCTACACTGAACTCACTCCAGGCCAACGGTGTTGCATTAGTCAGTCTGCCTCTACATAAAGAGCTATACCATTCCTGCGCCACATCCTCTAATTGGAAGGCGGCTAGCTCAACTGACCGAACACTAGAACATCCCAAGGCTTTACAAATTTTTTCCATCTTATCCAAGAAAACCTGGGGTTTCTCCGATGCATCAGACCCTGAAAATGTTGGAGGCTTAAGCTTGAGAAAGTCAGGAAGAGAAATATCTAGATGTCCCCTCTCCTCCTCATGATGTTGGTGATCGGCCTGTCCTTGGGAGCTAGGGGATTCTTGTACTGTAGGTCTCCCCTCTACTACCCTTTGTATATCTTCCATGCGGGTCGCCATCATCTCTACAACCCGGTTAACTCCCTGTAGGCCTGCCGCCAAATCCTCAATAGTAATACCCCTAGCTGGGTGTCTATCTACATCACTTGAGGACTGTCCCTCTTCTTGCCTACTCACAGGCGTATCCAACCCCACCGGCCTAGTGACCCTGCAACGTCTACCTCGGCCTCTCTGGGTGGATGCCCGTGGTCTATCTGCCATCTCAATGGGAACATCTTGCTCCCTTGCCCGTCTTGAGGCGGCTCGTGTCTTAGGCGGCATTCTTACCTAGACAAAAGCAAACGCCTGTTATTAAACACATATTATAATCATACTTAAAGCAACAGGTGGTTTCTAAGATAGGGAATCTATGCGGTCATTTGGTTGTAAAATGTGCCGCGGTTCACACTTTACAACTGAAGTTCCCACATAAAGACCCGACTCTCCGCTGGACTAACAAAAAGGAAGTTCTAGGACCTAGACAAACCTAGGGCTCTGATACCAATACTGTCACTAGGGAGGGACGTACCACTCAACCCCATCGCTACGGAGGCGACAATAGGTACCTATCAGAGCACTCATAGGGAGGGACGTACCACTCAACCCCCATAAGCCCTTGGACGGAGAGCCACGCTTCGCCCCTGTTCACGCGTGAGAGTTCCCAAGGATCAGGTAAAACCCTTTGCTCTGATACCAATACTGTCACGACCCAAATTCCGGGTCATGACCGGCGCATGGGTCCAATGGACGTAATCCACTAAACCCAAGCAAGCCTATTATTTATTTTACTTATGATTCTATTTATTATCACTAAGTCGTATTTCATGACTTTGAGTCAAAATAGTGATACACATTGCCAACTCGTACTGGCATTACTCTTTTAAAATTTACATTTAAGTTCATCTATACATAACAAAATAATACTCGACCTCCAGCGGAGTGACTCGGATGGATATACAGCTACCGAATGCCGAGACACCTACCAGAAGATGTACACAGATCTACAAGGACACCTCGTCCTAATTATCGGCTACCTCGTGATCTGAAAACATGAATTTGAAAATGGTGAGTATAAACCCAGTGAGTGAACAAGGAAGGGAACAAGCAACAATTAGGAAAAATTTAAAATCATGATGCACTTGTTTCAAACAATGCAATTTAGTTCATTCCTATTTAAAACCCCTCCAAACCCCAGAGTTTTTTTTTCGCTACAGCGAGCATGAATTTCGATGCAGTGAAAACAAGGCAACAAGATAAACATTTTTCCTCACTCAACAAAAGCCATCCTACTAAACTAATAAAATCAACCTAACATTCATGAAAATTCTCAAAGTATAATGTGTCAAATTTTACGTACATTACAACCATAAATCATTGTCCATCAATTTGCTATATCACACACATTTACATATGTATATATATATACGTATATACCCATCATCATCATCTCACCAACCCATCATCATCATCACCAGCTCATGCGCACTCCCTACTCGCACATGGCTGGGTCATCACCGGATTATGCGCACTCCCTACTCGCACATAACCGGGTCATCCTCGGCTTATGCACACTCCCTACTCGCACATAGCCGAGTCAACATAATTACACAACATTATATTCAAGCACATATGTATATCAACATAATGCAGCCACATAGAAATCCATAATAACCACATTTCATAACATAAACATTTTCTCAAAAGCTTGTTCCCAAGGCATTCATTTTCATGAAAAATTGCATAAAATCATTCAAACACTTTGTTCAAAACAGTCATATTCCCAAAACAATTTTGATAGGCAGTCCACTCACAAGTGTCGAAAATTCGGATTCCGGGTGAACTCTGACTAATAGTCCTCAGGCGTAATTCCTTTGCCTTTTCCGGACGTCTCACCACCTTGACAAATAACCAAGTCGAGGAATTTACTATATTGTCCCTAAATTGATATAAATTAATTTAAACTACTAATGCTTGATATGTAAATGCACAAATATACCCGATTACCGCTTAATCACGGTATCGATTAAATTCGACCGATCACCCGATTAATCGACGATTGTGTCCAAATCACCTCTAAATTAATTCATTTCTCCTCTAATACCTTAATTTACCACATACATTTAAATAAAGCCAAATTCAGCATTAGAACCCTCACAATTCCTTATAGAAAAAAAATTTGGTCATTTGGTGTACTAGCATCGAATTTTTTCTACATAACTGTTTCACCTTACTTCATCATTTTCCATGCCATTTTCCTTGAAATAAAAACAATCCCCCATTGATATTCAGCCCTCATGGTTCAGCCAACAAGGAACCCTAGAGAAATTGAATATTTCTTTTGTGTTTTTGTTCATAACCATGCTTAACTATCCCTAAACACTAACATAGTCTAAAATCAAATTATTCCAACAACAATTCCTCTTCCATACCCATTTTTCAGAATTGAATTCATCATGATAACTCAATATTCAACCATGGAAATCAAGAACAAAAGCATGGGTAAGCTAGGTATCAAGGAGAATTAAAGAAATTTTAACTTACCTAGCTTGTTTCCTTGATTTCTTCACTTTTTCTTTGAATTTCCACCTAGGTTTTCTTGTTTTTCCTTTTGTTCTTCCTTTTTTCTGGTTGCTGGATGTCTAGGCCGAATATGGTGAGGGAATTGGGGATTTAATGGGCTGATTTCTATAGAAAATAATAAAATAATCAAGCATGCCATGTGTCACATGCTTATTGGCCAAATTTTTAACTTTTTGACTTTTTCTTCTTAATTTTCCACCACAAATATTCTGGTATTTATCCAATCCTACCACAATTAAAATCCCTTGGTCTTGACAAGTGCTGGGCCGAAAATTTTACTGATTTGCCCCCGAGACAAAAAAATTACGATTTTGCCCTTATACTCTGAAATGTACCGGAATCTCATTATTTCTACTTTTCAACCTAAAATAAAACTAATATTGATCAATATTAACTAAATGGGGCAAAAATTGTTTAAAAAAAATTTTCGTTTAGTCCACTAGTGGCAAAATTACCATTTTGCCCTTGTGCTCTATAAATACCGAGAATCAAAATTTTTCACTACTAAACATCATTTTATACTCCAATAATCATAATTATATTTCATATAATTATTCTTGGTCAAATGTGATCAAATCTTGGCTAAAAATCTCCATTTTATCATCAAATGGTAAAATGACCGTTTTGTCCCTAATCGGTCAATTTTCTGATGGACTCCAAACTGGACCTTGAACTCCAAATCACTATTCTAAACCATTCTGTTGGTTTTAAAATTTTCAAATTCCTCTTAGAATTTCTATTTGAACTAGTTCAAGGCTCGATTTAACTTAGTTGTACCACTCGATACAATACCGTCTTTTAATCGAGCTTGACAGGGTCTCACACTATGTTAGTGTTTAGGGATAGTTAAGCATGGTTATGAACAAAAACACAAAAGAAATATTCAATTTCTCTAGGGTTCCTTGTTGGCTGAACCATGAGGGCTGAATATCAATGGGGTATTGTTTTTATTTCAAGGAAAATGGCATGGAAAATGATGAAGTAAGGTGAAACGGTTATGTAGAAAAAGATTCGATGCTAGTACACCAAATGACCAAATTTTTTTCTATAAGGAATTGTGAGGGTTCTAATGCTGAATTTGGCTTTATTTAAATGTATGTGGTAAATTAAGGTATTAGAGGAGAAATGAATTAATTTGGAGGTGATTTGGACACAATCGCCGATTAATCGGGTGATCGGTCAAATTTAATCGATACCGTGATTAAGCGGTAATCAGACATATTTTTGCATTACATATCAAGCATTAGTAGTTTAAATTAATTTATATCAATTTAGGGACAATATAGTAAATTCCTCGACTTTGTTATTTGTCAAGGTGGTGAGACGTCCGGAAAAGGCAAAGGAATTACGCCTGAGGACTATTAGTCAGAGTTCACCCAGAATCCGAATTTTCAACACCTGTGAGTGGACTGCCTATCAAAATTGTTTTGGGAATATGACTATTTTAAACAAAGTGTTTGAATGATTTTATGAAATTTTTCATGAAAATGAATGCCTTGGGAACAAGCTTTTGAGAAAAGGTTTACGTTATGAAATGTGGTTATTATGGATTTCTATGTGGCTGCATTATGTTGATATACATATATGCTTGAATATAATGTTGTGTAATTATGTTGACTCGGCTATGTGCGAGTAGGGAGTGTGCATAAGCCGAGGATGACCCGGTTATGTGCGAGTAGGGAGTGCGCATAATCCGGTGATGACCCAGCCATGTGCGAGTAGGGAGTGCGCATGAGCTGGTGATGATGATGATGATGAGCTGGTGATGATGATGATGGGTTGATGAGATGATGATGATGGGTATATACGTATATATATATATATACATATGTAAATGTGTGTGATATAGCAAATTGATGGACAATGATTTATGGTTGTAATGTACGTAAAATTTGACACATTATACTTTGAGAATTTTCATGAATGTTAGGTTGATTTTATTAGTTTAGCAGGATCGCTATTGTTGAGTGAGGAAAAATGTTTCTCTTGTTGCTTTGTTTTCACTGCATCGAAATTCATGCTCGCTGTAGCGAAAAACTCTGGGGTTTGGAGGGGTTTTAAATAGGAATGAACTAAATTGCATTGTTTGAAACAAGTGCATCATGATTTTAAATTTTTCCTAATTGTTGCTTGTTCCCTTCCTTGTTCACTCACTGGGTTTATACTCACCATTTTCAAATTCATGTTTTCAGATCACGAGGTAACCGATAATTAGGACGAGGTGTCCTTGTAGATCTGTGTACATCTTCTGGTAGGTGTCTCGGCATTCGGTAGCTGTATATCCATCCGAGTCACTCCGCTGGAGGTCGAGTATTATTTTGTTATGTATAGATGAACTTAAATGTAAATTTTAAAAGAGTAATGCCAGTACGAGTTGGCAATGTGTATCACTATTTTGACTCAAAGTCATGAAATACGACTTAGTGATAATAAATAGAATCATAAGTAAAATAAATAATAGGCTTGCTTGGGTTTAGTGGATTACGTCCATTGGACCCATGCGCCGGTCATGACCCGGAATTTGGGTCGTGACAAAAACTTCTTTTATAGTCACTTATGCCTTCAAAAGCTTTGTTTCTCCCTTTAAATGGTTATATAATCTCATAATTGATTTTAAGTTGCGTTTTTTTTACATTTTTGGTTAAAACAGATTATAATTGAATGTTTACCTCGAGAAACGTGATGCAAAAACCATTCATTGAGAAGAAAACTTCTTTTATAGTCACTTATGCCTTCAAAAGCTTTGTTTCTCCCTTTAAATGGTTATATAATCTCATAATTGATTTTAAGATGAATTGTTTTACATTTTTGGTTAAAACAGATTATAATTGAATGTTTACCTCGAGAAACGTGATGCAAAAACCATTCATTGAGAAGAAAACTTCTTTTATAGTCACTTATGCCTTCAAAAGCTTTGTTTCTCCCTTTAAATGGTTATATAATCTCATAATTGATTTTAAGTTGAGGTTTTTTTACATTTTTGGTTAAAACAGATTATAATTGAATGTTTACCTCGAGAATCTTATAGCGAAAGCCATTCATTGAGAAGAAAACTTCTTTTATAGTCACTTATGCCTTCAAAAGCTTTGTTTCTCCCTTTAAATGGTTATATAATATCATAATTGATTTTAAGTTGAGTTTTTTTTACATTTTTGGTAAAAACAGATTATAATTGAATGTTGACCTCGAGAATCTTGAAGCGAAAGCCATTCATTGAGAAGAAAACTTCTTTTATTGCCACTTATGCCTTCAAAAGCTTTGTCTCTCTCTTTAAATGGTTATATAATCTCATAATTGATTTTAAGTTGAGTTTTTTTTACATCTTTGGTTAAAACTTGATTATAATTGAATGTTTACCTCGAGAATCTTGAAGCGAAAGCCATTCATTGGGAAGAAAACTTCTTTTATAGTCACTTATGCCTTCAAAAGCTTTGTTTCTCCCTTTAAATGGTTATATAATCTCATAATTGATTTTAAGTTGCCTTTTTTTTACATTTTTGGTTAAAACAGATTATAATTGAATGTTTACCTCGAGAAACGTGATGCAAAAACCATTCATTGAGAAGAAAACTTCTTTTATAGTCACTTATGCCTTCAAAAGCTTTGTTTCTCCCTTTAAATGGTTATATAATCTCATAATTGATTTTAAGTTGAGGTTTTTTTACATTTTTGGTTAAAACAGATTATAATTGAATGTTTACCTCGAGAATCTTATAGCGAAAGCCATTCATTGAGAAGAAAACTTCTTTTATAGTCACTTATGCCTTCAAAAGCTTTGTTTCTCCCTTTAAATGGTTATATAATATCATAATTGATTTTAAGTTGAGTTTTTTTTACATTTTTGGTTAAAACAGATTATAATTGAATGTTTACCTCGAGAATCTTGAAGCGAAAGCCATTCATTGAGAAGAAAACTTCTTTTATAGTCACTTATGCCTTCAAAAGCTTTGTTTCTCCCTTTAAATGGTTATATAATCTCATAATTGATTTTAAGTTGTGTTTTTTTTACATTTTTGGTTAAAACAGATTATAATTGAATGTTTACCTCGAGAATCTTGAAGCGAAAGCCATTCATTAAGAAGAAAACTTCTTTTATAGTCACTTATGCCTTCAAAAGCTTTGTTTTTCCCTTTAAATGGTTATATAATATCATAATTGATTTTAAGTTGAGTTTTTTTTACATTTTTGGTTAAAACAGATTATAATTGAATGTTTACCTCGAGAATCTTGAAGCGAAAGCCATTCATTGAGAAGAAAACTTCTTTTATAGTCACTTATGCCTTCAAAAGCTTTGTTTCTCCCTTTAAATGGTTATATAATCTCATAATTGATTTTAAGTTGCGTTTTTTTAAATTTTTAGTTAAAACAGATTATAATTGAATGTTTACCTCGAGAAACGTGATGCAAAAACCATTCATTGAGAAGAAAACTTCTTATATAGTCACTTATGCCTTCAAAAGCTTTGTTTCTCCCTTTAAATGGTTATATAATCTCATAATTGATTTTAAGTTGCCTTTTTTTTACATTTTTGGTTAAAACAGATTATAATTGAATGTTTACCTCGAGAAACGTGATGCAAAAACCATTCATTGAGAAGAAAACTTCTTTTATAGTCACTTATGCCTTCAAAAGCTTTGTTTCTCCCTTTAAATGGTTATATAATCTCATAATTGATTTTAAGTTGCCTTTTTTTTACATTTTTGGTTAAAACAGATTATAATTGAATGTTTACCTCGAGAAACGTGATGCAAAAACCATTCATTGAGAAGAAACCTTCTTTTATAGTCACTTATGCCTTCAAAAGCTTTGTTTCTCCCTTTAAATGGTTATATAATCTCATAATTGATTTTAAGTTGAGGTTTTTTTACATTTTTGGTTAAAACAGATTATAATTGAATGTTTACCTCGAGAATCTTGAAGCGAAAGCCATTCATTGAGAAGAAAACTTCTTTTATAGTCACTTATGCCTTCAAAAGCTTTGTTTCTCCCTTTAAATGGTTATATAATATCATAATTGATTTTAAGTTGAGTTTTTTTTACATTTTTGGTTAAAACAGATTATAATTGAATGTTTACCTCGAGAATCTTGAAGCGAAAGCCATTCATTGAGAAGAAAACTTCTTTTATAGTCACTTATGCCTTCAAAAGCTTTGTTTCTCCCTTTAAATGGTTATATAATCTCATAATTGATTTTAAGTTACGTTTTTTTTACATTTTTGGTTAAAACAGATTATAATTGAATGTTTACCTCGAGAATCTTGAAGCGAAAGCCATTCATTAAGAAGAAAACTTCTTTTATAGTCACTTATGCCTTCAAAAGCTTTGTTTCTCCCTTTAAATGGTTATATAATCTCATAATTGATTTTAAGTTGCGTTTTTTTTACATTTTTGGTTAAAACAGATTATAATTGAATGTTTACCTCAAGAATCTTGAAGCGAAAGCCATTCATTGAGTAGAAAACTTCTTTTATAGTCACTTATGCCTTCAAAAACTTTGTTTTCTCCCTTTAAATGGTTATATAATCTCATAATTGATTTTAAGTTGCGTTTTTTTAAATTTTTAGTTAAAACAGATTATAATTGAATGTTTACCTCGAGAAACGTGATGCAAAAACCATTCATTGAGAAGAAAACTTCTTATATAGTCACTTATGCCTTCAAAAGCTTTGTTTCTCCCTTTAAATGGTTATATAATCTCATAATTGATTTTAAGTTGCGTTTTTTTTACATTTTTGGTTAAAACAGATTATAATTGAATGTTTACCTCAAGAATCTTGAAGCGAAAGCCATTCATTGAGTAGAAAACTTCTTTTATAGTCACTTATGCCTTCAAAAACTTTGTTTTCTCCCTTTAAATGGTTATATAATCTCATAATTGATTTTAAGTTGCCTTTTTTTTACATTTTTGGTTAAAACAGATTATAATTGAATGTTTACCTCGAGAAACGTGATGCAAAAACCATTCATTGAGAAGAAAACTTCTTTTATAGTCACTTATGCCTTCAAAAGCTTTGTTTCTCCCTTTAAATGGTTATATAATCTCATAATTGATTTTAAGTTGAGTTTTTTTTACATTTTTGGTTAAAACAGATTATAATTGAATGTTTACCTCGAGAATCTTGAAGCGAAAGCCATTCATTGAGAAGAAAACTTCTTTTATAGTCACTTATGCCTTCAAAAGCTTTGTTTCTCCCTTTAAATGGTTATATAATATCATAATTGATTTTAAGTTGAGTTTTTTTTACATTTTTGGTTAAAACAGATTATAATTGAATGTTTACCTCGAGAATCTTGAAGCGAAAGCCATTCATTGAGAAGAAAACTTCTTTTATAGTCACTTATGCCTTCAAAAGCTTTGTTTCTCCCTTTAAATGGTTATATAATCTCATAATTGATTTTAAGTTGCGTTTTTTTTACATTTTTGGTTAAAACAGATTATAATTGAATGTTTACCTCGAGAATCTTGAAGCGAAAGCCATTCATTAAGAAGAAAACTTCTTTTATAGTCACTTATGCCTTCAAAAGCTTTGTTTCTCCCTTTAAATGGTTATATAATCTCATAATTGATTTTAAGTTGCGTTTTTTTTACATTTTTGGTTAAAACAGATTATAATTGAATGTTTACCTCAAGAATCTTGAAGCGAAAGCCATTCATTGAGTAGAAAACTTCTTTTATAGTCACTTATGCCTTCAAAAACTTTGTTTTCTCCCTTTAAATGGTTATATAATCTCATAATTGATTTTAAGTTGCGTTTTTTTAAATTTTTAGTTAAAACAGATTATAATTGAATGTTTACCTCGAGAAACGTGATGCAAAAACCATTCATTGAGAAGAAAACTTCTTATATAGTCACTTATGCCTTCAAAAGCTTTGTTTCTCCCTTTAAATGGTTATATAATCTCATAATTTATTTTAAGTTGCGTTTTTTTAAATTTTTAGTTAAAACAGATTATAATTGAATGTTTACCTCGAGAATCTTGAAGCGAAAGCCATTCATTGAGAAGAAAACTTCTTTTATAGTCACTTATGCCTTCAAAAGCTTCGTTTCTCCCTTTAAATGGTTATATAATCTCATAATTGATTTTAAGTAGCGTTTTTTTTACATTTTTGGTTAAAACAGATTATAATTGAATGTTTACCTCGAGAATCTTGAAGCGAAAGCCATTTATTGAGAAGAAAACTTCTTTTAAAGTCACTTATGCCTTCAAAAGTTTTGTTTCTCCCTTTAAATGGTTATATAATCTCATAATTGATTTTAAGTTGACTTTTTTTTACATTTTTGGTTAAAACAGATTATAATTGAATGTTTACCTCGAGAATCTTGAAGCGAAAGCCATTCATTGAGAAGAAAACTTCTTTTATAGTCACTTATGCCTTCAAAAGCTTTGTTTCTCCCTTTAAATGGTTCTATAATCTCATAATTGATTTTAAGTTGAGTTTTTTTTACATTTTTGGTTAAAACAGATTATAATTGAATGTTTACCTCGAGAATCTTGAAGCGAAAGCCATTCATTGAGAAGAAAACTTCTTTTATAGTCACTTATGCCTTCAAAAGCTTCGTTTCTCCCTTTAAATGGTTATATAATCTCATAATTGATTTTAATTAGCGTTTTTTTTACATTTTTGGTTAAAACAGATTATAATTGAATGTTTACCTCGAGAATCTTGAAGCGAAAGCCATTCATTCAGAAGAAAACTTCTTTTATAGTCACTTATGCCTTCAAAAGCTTTATTTCTCCCTTTAAATGGTTATATAATCTCATAATTGATTTTAAGTTGTGTTTTTTTTTACATTTTTGGTTAAAACAGATTATAATTGAATGTTTACCTCGAGAATCTTGAAGCGAAAGCCATTCATTGAGAAGAAAACTTCTTTTATAGTCACTTATGCCTTCAAAAGCTTTGTTTCTCCCTTTAAATGGTTATATAATCTCATAATTGATTTTAAGTTGCGTTTTTTTTACATTTTTGGTTAAAACAGATTATAATTGAATGTTTACCTCGAGAATCTTGAAGCGAAAGCCATTCATTCAGAAGAAAACTTCTTTTATAGTCACTTATGCCTTCAAAAGCTTTGTTTCTCCCTTTAAATGGTTATATAATCTCATAATTGATTTTAAGTTGCGTTTTTTTTTACATTTTTGGCTAAAACAGATAATAATTGAATGTTTACCTCGAGAATCTTGAAGCGAAAGCCATTCATTGAGAAGAAAACTTCTTTTATAGTCACTTATGCCTTCAAAAGCTTTGTTTCTCCCTTTAAATGGTTATATAAACTCATAATTGATTTTAAGTTGAGTTTTTTTTACATTTTTGGTTAAAACAGATTATAATTGAATGTTTACCTCGAGATTCTTGAAGCGAAAGCCATTCATTCAGAAGAAAACTTCTTTTATAGTCACTTATGCCTTCAAAAGCTTTGTTTCTCCCTTTAAATGGTTATATAATCTCATAATTGATTTTAAGTTGCATTTTTTTTACATTTTTGGTTAAAACAGATTATAATTGAATGTTTACCTCGAGAAACATGATGCAAAAACCATTCATTGAGAAGAAAACTTCTTTTATAGTCACTTATACCTTCAAAAGCTTTGTTTCTCCCTTTAAATGGTTATATAATCTCATAATTGATTTTAAGTTGAGTTTTTTTTACATTTTTGGTTAAAACAGATTATAATTGAATGTTTACCTCGAGAATCTTGAAGCGAAAGCCATTCATTCAGAAGAAAACTTCTTTTATAGTCACTTATGCCTTCAAAAGCTTTGTTTCTCCCTTTAAATGGTTATATAATCTCATAATTGATTTTAAGTTGCGTTTTTTTTTACATTTTTGGCTAAAACAGATAATAATTGAATGTTTACCTCGAGAATCTTGAAGCGAAAGCCATTCATTGAGAAGAAAACTTCTTTTATAGTCACTTATGCCTTCAAAAGCTTTATTTCTCCCTTTAAATGGTTATATAATCTCATAATTGATTTTAAGTTGCGTTTTTTTTTACATTTTTGGTTAAAACAGATTATAATTGAATGTTTACCTCGAGAATCTTGAAGCGAAAGCCATTCATTGAGAAGAAAACTTCTTTTATAGTCACTTATGCCTTCAAAAGCTTTGTTTCTCCCTTTAAATGGTTATATAATCTCATAATTGATTTTAAGTTGCGTTTTTTTTACATTTTTGGTTAAAACAGATTATAATTGAATGTTTACCTCGAGAATCTTGAAGCGAAAGCCATTCATTCAGAAGAAAACTTCTTTTATAGTCACTTATGCCTTCAAAAGCTTTGTTTCTCCCTTTAAATGGTTATATAATCTCATAATTGATTTTAAGTTGCGTTTTTTTTTACATTTTTGGCTAAAACAGATAATAATTGAATGTTTACCTCGAGAATCTTGAAGCGAAAGCCATTCATTGAGAAGAAAACTTCTTTTATAGTCACTTATGCCTTCAAAAGCTTTGTTTCTCCCTTTAAATGGTTATATAAACTCATAATTGATTTTAAGTTGAGTTTTTTTTACATTTTTGGTTAAAACAGATTATAATTGAATGTTTACCTCGAGATTCTTGAAGCGAAAGCCATTCATTCAGAAGAAAACTTCTTTTATAGTCACTTATGCCTTCAAAAGCTTTGTTTCTCCCTTTAAATGGTTATATAATCTCATAATTGATTTTAAGTTGCATTTTTTTTACATTTTTGGTTAAAACAGATTATAATTGAATGTTTACCTCGAGAAACATGATGCAAAAACCATTCATTGAGAAGAAAACTTCTTTTATAGTCACTTATACCTTCAAAAGCTTTGTTTCTCCCTTTAAATGGTTATATAATCTCATAATTGATTTTAAGTTGAGTTTTTTTTACATTTTTGGTTAAAACAGATTATAATTGAATGTTTACCTCGAGAATCTTGAAGCGAAAGCCATTCATTCAGAAGAAAACTTCTTTTATAGTCACTTATGCCTTCAAAAGCTTTGTTTCTCCCTTTAAATGGTTATATAATCTCATAATTGATTTTAAGTTGCGTTTTTTTTTACATTTTTGGCTAAAACAGATAATAATTGAATGTTTACCTCGAGAATCTTGAAGCGAAAGCCATTCATTGAGAAGAAAACTTCTTTTATAGTCACTTATGCCTTCAAAAGCTTTGTTTCTCCCTTTAAATGGTTATATAATCTCATAATTGATTTTAAGTTGCGTTTTTTTTACATTTTTGGTTAAAACAGATTATAATTGAATGTTTACCTCGAGAATCTTGAAGCGAAAGCCATTGAGTAGAAAACTTCTTTTATAGTCACTTATGCCTTCAAAAACTTTGTTTTCTCACTTTAAATGGTTATATAATCTCATAATTGATTTTAAGTTGCGTTTTTTTAAATTTTTAGTTAAAACAGATTATAATTGAATGTTTACCTCGAGAAACGTGATGCAAAAACCATTCATTGAGAAGAAAACTTCTTATATAGTCACTTATGCCTTCAAAAGCTTTGTTTCTCCCTTTAAATGGTTATATAATCTCATAATTGATTTTAAGTTGCGTTTTTTTAAATTTTTAGTTAAAACAGATTATAATTGAATGTTTACCTCGAGAATCTTGAAGCGAAAGCCATTCATTGAGAAGAAAACTTCTTTTATAGTCACTTATGCCTTCAAAAGCTTCGTTTCTCCCTTTAAATGGTTATATAATCTCATAATTGATTTTAAGTAGCGTTTTTTTTTACATTTTTGGTTAAAACAGATTATAATTGAATGTTTACCTCGAGAATCTTGAAGCGAAAGCCATTTATTGAGAAGAAAACTTCTTTTAGAGTCACTTATGCCTTCAAAAGTTTTGTTTCTCCCTTTAAATGGTTATATAATCTCATAATTGATTTTAAGTTGACTTTTTTTTACATTTTTGGTTAAAACAGATTATAATTGAATGTTTACCTCGAGAATCTGGAAGCGAAAGCCATTCATTGAGAAGAAAACTTCTTTTATAGTCACTTATGCCTTCAAAAGCTTTGTTTCTCCCTTTAAATGGTTCTATAATCTCATAATTGATTTTAAGTTGAGTTTTTTTTACATTTTTGGTTAAAACAGATTATAATTGAATGTTTACCTCGAGAATCTTGAAGCGAAAGCCATTCATTGAGAAGAAAACTTCTTTTATAGTCACTTATTCCTTCAAAAGCTTCGTTTCTCCCTTTAAATGGTTATATAATCTCATAATTGATTTTAAGTAGCGTTTTTTTTACATTTTTGGTTAAAACAGATTATAATTGAATGTTTACCTCGAGAATCTTGAAGCGAAAGCCATTTATTGAGAAGAAAACTTCTTTTATAGTCACTTATGCCTTCAAAAGCTTTGTTTCTCCCTTTAAATGGTTATATAAACTCATAATTGATTTTAAGTTGAGTTTTTTTTACATTTTTGGTTAAAACAGATTATAATTGAATGTTTACCTCGAGATTCTTGAAGCGAAAGCCATTCATTCAGAAGAAAACTTCTTTTATAGTCACTTATGCCTTCAAAAGCTTTGTTTCTCCCTTTAAATGGTTATATAATCTCATAATTGATTTTAAGTTGCGTTTTTTTTTACATTTTTGGTTAAAACAGATTATAATTGAATGTTTACCTCGAGAATCTTGAAGCGAAAGCCATTCATTGAGAAGAAAACTTCTTTTATAGTCACTTATGCCTTCAAAAGCTTTGTTTCTCCCTTTAAATGGTTATATAATCTCATAATTGATTTTAAGTTGAATTTTTTTACATTTTTGGTTAAAGCAGATTATAATTGAATGTTTACCTCGAGAAACGTGATGCAAAAACCATTCATTGAGAAGAAAACTTCTTTTATTGTCACTTATGCGTTCAAAAGCTTTGTTTTCTCCCTTTAAATGGTTATATAATCTCATAATTGATTTTAAGTTGAGTTTTTTTTGCATTTTTGGTTAAAACAGATTATAATTGAATGTTTACCTCGAGAAACGTGATGCAAAATCCATTCATTGAGAAGAAAACTTCTTTTATAGTCACTTATGCCTTAAAAAGCTTTGTTTCTCCCTTTAAATGGTTATATAATCTCATAATTGATTTTAAGTTGAGTTTTTTTTACATTTTTGGTTAAAACAGATTAGAATTGAATGTTTACCTCGAGAATCTTGAGGCGAAAGCCATTCATTGATAAGAAAACTTCTTTTATAGTCACTTATGCATTCAAAAGCTTTGTTTCTCCCTTTAAATGGTTATATAATCTCATAATTGATTTTAAGTTGCGTTTTTTTTACATTTTTGGTTAAAACAGATTATAATTGAATGTTGACCTCGAGAATCTTGAAGCGAAAGCCATTCATTGAGAAGAAAACTTCTTTTATTGCCACTTATGCCTTCAAAAGCTTTGTCTCTCTCTTTAAATTGTTATATAATCTCATAATTGATTTTAAGTTGAGTTTTTTTTACATCTTTGGTTAAAACTTGATTATAATTGAATGTTTACCTCGAGAATCTTGAAGCGAAAGCCATTCATTGGGAAGAAAACTTCTTTTATAGTCACTTATGCCTTCAAACACTTTGTTTTCTCCCTTTAAATGGTTATATAATCTCATAATTGATTTTAAGTTGCGTTTTTTTAAATTTTTAGTTAAAACATATTATAATTGAATGTTTACCTCGAGAAACGTGATGCAAAAACCATTCATTGAGAAGAAAACTTCTTTTATAGTCACTTATGCCTTCAAAAGCTTTGTTTCTCGCTTTAAATGGTTATATAATCTCATAATTGATTTTAAGTTGAATTTTTTTACATTTTTGGTTAAAGCAGATTATAATTAAATGTTTACCTCGAGAAACGTGACGCAAAAACCGTTCATTGAGAAGAAAACTTCTTTTATAGTCACTTATGCCTTCAAAAGCTTTGTTTTCTCCCTTTAAATGGTTATATATTCTCATAATTGATTTTAAGTTGAGTTTTTTTTGCATTTTTGGTTAAAACAGATTATAATTGAATGTTTACCTCGAGAAACGTGATGCAAAATCCATTCATTGAGAAGAAAACTTCTTTTATAGTCACTTATGCCTTAAAAAGCTTTGTTTCTCCCTTTAAATGGTTATATAATCTCATAATTGATTTTAAGTTGAGTTTTTTTTACATTTTTGGTTAAAACAGATTAGAATTGAATGTTTACCTCGAGAATCTTGAAGCGAAAGCCATTCATTGAGAAGAAAACTTCTTTTATAGTCACTTATGCCTTCAAAAGCTTTGTTTTCTCCCTTTAAATGGTTATATATTCTCATAATTGATTTTAAGTTGAGTTTTTTTTGCATTTTTGATTAAAACAGATTATAATTGAATGTTTACCTCGAGAAACGTGATGCAAAATCCATTCATTGAGAAGAAAACTTCTTTTATAGTCACTTATGCCTTCAAAAGCTTTGTTTCTCCCTTTAAATGGTTATATAATCTCATAATTGATTTTAAGTTGAGTTTTTTTTACATTTTTGGTTAAAACAGATTAGAATTGAGTGTTTACCTCGAGAATCTTGAGGCGAAAGCCATTCATTGAGAAGAAAACTTCTTTTATAGTCACTTATGCCTTCAAAAGCTTCGTTTCTCCCTTTAAATGGTTATATAATCTCATAATTGATTTTAAGTAGCGTTTTTTTTACATTTTTGGTTAAAACAGATTATAATTGAATGTTTACCTCGAGAATCTTGATGCGAAAGCCATTTATTGAGAAGAAAACTTCTTTTATAGTCACTTATGCCTTCAAAAGCTTTGTTTCTCACTTTAAATGGTTATATAATCTCATAATTGATTTTAAGTTGAGTTTTTTTTACATTTTTGGTTAAAACAGATTATAATTGAATGTTTACCTCGAGAATCTTGAAGCGAAAGCCATTCATTGAGAAGAAAACTTCTTTTATTGCCACTTATGCCTTCAAAAGCTTTGTCTCTCTTTTTAAATGGTTATATAATCTCATAATTGATTTTCAGTTGAGTTTTTTTTACATCTTTGGTTAAAACTTGATTATAATTGAATGTTTACCTCGAGAAACGTGATGCAAAAACCATTCATTGAGAAGAAAACTTCTTTTATAGTCACTTATGCCTTCAAAAGCTTTGTTTCTCCCTTTAAATGGTTATATAATCTCATAATTGATTTTAAGATGAATTGTTTTACATTTTTGGTTAAAACAGATTATAATTGAATGTTTACCTCGAGAATCTTGAAGCAAAAGCCATTCATTGAGAAGAAAACTTCTTTTATAGTCACTTATGCCTTCAAAAGCTTAGTTTCTCCCTTTAAATGGTTATATAATCTCATAATTGATTTTAAGTAGCGTTTTTTTTACATTTTTGGTTAAAACAGATTATAATTGAATGTTTAGCTCGAGAATCTTGATGCGAAAGCCATTTATTGAGAAGAAAACTTCTTTTATAGTCACTTATGCCTTCAAAAGCTTTGTTTCTCCCTTTAAATGGTTATATAATATCATAATTGATTTTAAGTTGCGTTTTTTTTACATTTTTGGTTAAAACAGATTATAATTGAATGTTTACCTCGAGAATCTTGAAGCGAAAGCCATTCATTGAGAAGAAAACTTCTTTTATTGCCACTTATGCCTTCAAAAGCTTTGTCTCTCTTTTTAAATGGTTATATAATCTCATAATTGATTTTCAGTTGAGTTTTTTTTACATCTTTGGTTAAAACTTGATTATAATTGAATGTTTACCTCGAGAAACGTGATGCAAAAACCATTCATTGAGAAGAAAACTTCTTTTATAGTCACTTATGCCTTCAAAAGCTTTGTTTCTCCCTTTAAATGGTTATATAATCTCATAATTGATTTTAAGATGAATTGTTTTACATTTTTGGTTAAAACAGATTATAATTGAATGTTTACCTCGAGAATCTTGAAGCAAAAGCCATTCATTGAGAAGAAAACTTCTTTTATAGTCACTTATGCCTTCAAAAGCTTAGTTTCTCCCTTTAAATGGTTATATAATCTCATAATTGATTTTAAGTAGCGTTTTTTTTACATTTTTGGTTAAAACAGATTATAATTGAATGTTTAGCTCGAGAATCTTGATGCGAAAGCCATTTATTGAGAAGAAAACTTCTTTTATAGTCACTTATGCCTTCAAAAGCTTTGTTTCTCCCTTTAAATGGTTATATAATCTCATAATTGATTTTAAGTTGCATTTTTTTACATTTTTGGTTAAAACAGATTATAATTGAATGTTTAGCTCGAGAATCTTGAAGCGAAAGCCATTCATTGAGTAGAAAACTTCTTTTATAGTCACTTATGCCTTCAAAAACTTTGTTTTCTCCCTTTAAATGGTTATATAATCTCATAATTGATTTTAAGTTGCATTTTTTTAAATTTTTAGTTAAAACAGATTATAATTGAATGTTTACCTCGAGAAACGTGATGCAAAATCCATTCATTGAGAAGAAAACTTCTTTTATAGTCACTTATGCCTTCAAAAGCTTTGTTTCTCCCTTTAAATGGTTATATAATCTCATAATTGATTTTAAGTTGAGTTTTTTTTACATTTTTGGTTAAAACAGATTATAATTGAATGTTTACCTCGAGAAACGTGATGCAAAAACCATTCATTGAGAAGAAAACTTCTTTTATAGTCACTTATGCCTTCAAAAGCTTTGTTTCTCGCTTTAAATGGTTATATAATCTCATAATTGATTTTAAGTTGATTTTTTTTACATTTTTGGTTAAAGCAGATTATAATTGAATGTTTACCTCGAGAAACGTGATGCAAAAACCATTCATTGAGAAGAAAACTTCTTTTATAGTCACTTATGCCTTCAAAAGCTTTGTTTCTCCCTTTAAATGGTTATATAATCTCATAATTGATTTTAAGTTGAATTGTTTTTACATTTTTTATTAAAATAGATTATAATTGAATGTTTACCTTGAGAAACGTGATGCAAAAACCATTCATTGAGAAGAAAACTTCTTTTATAGTCACTTATGCCTTCAAAAGCTTTGTTTCTCCCTTTAAATGGTTATATAATCTCATAATTGATTTTAAGTTGCGTTTTTTTTACATTTTTGGTTAAAACAGATTATAATTGAATGTTTACCTCGAGAATCTTGAAGCGAAAGCCATTCATTAAGAAGAAAACTTCTTTTATAGTCACTTATGCCTTCAAAAGCTTTGTTTCTCCCTTTAAATGGTTATATAATCTCATAATTGATTTTAAGTTGAGTTTTTTTTACATTTTTGGTTAAAACAGATTATAATTGAATGTTTACCTCGAGAATCTTGAAGCGAAAGCCATTCATTGAGAAGAAAACTTCTTTTATAGTCACTTATGCCTTCAAAAGCTTTGTTTCTCGCTTTAAATGGTTATATAATATCATAATTGATTTTAAGTTGAGTTTTTTTTACATTTTTGGTTAAAACAGATTATAATTGAATGTTTACCTCGAGAATCTTGAAGCGAAAGCCATTCATTCAGAAGAAAACTTCTTTTATAGTCACTTATGCCTTCAAAAGATTTGTTTCTCCCTTTAAATGGTTATATAATCTCATAATTGATTTTAAGTTGCGTTTTTTTTACATTTTTGGTTAAAACAGATTATAATTGAATGTTTACCTCGAGAATCTTGAAGCGAAAGCCATTCATTAAGAAGAAAACTTCTTTTATAGTCACTTATGCCTTCAAAAGCTTTGTTTCTCCCTTTAAATGGTTATATAATCTCATAATTGATTTTAAGTTGCATTTTTTTTACCTTTTTGGTTAAAACAGATTATAATTGAATGTTTACCTCAAGAATCTTGAAGCGAAAGCCATTCATTGAGTAGAAAACTTCTTTTATAGTCACTTATGCCTTCAAAAACTTTGTTTTCTCCCTTTAAATGGTTATATAATCTCATAATTGATTTTAAGTTGCGTTTTTTTAAATTTTTAGTTAAAACAGATTATAATTGAATGTTTACCTCGAGAAACGTGATGCAAAAACCATTCATTGAGAAGAAAACTTCTTTTATAGTCACTTATGCCTTCAAAAGCTTTGTTTCTCCCTTTAAATGGTTATATAATCTCATAATTGATTTTAAGTTGAGTTTTTTTTACATTTTTGGTTAAAACAGATTATAATTGAATGTTTACCTCGAGAAACGTGATGCAAAAACCATTCATTGAGAAGAAAACTTCTTTTATAGTCACTTATGCCTTCAAAAGCTTTGTTTCTCGCTTTAAATGGTTATATAATCTCATAATTGATTTTAAGTTGATTTTTTTTACATTTTTGGTTAAAACAGATTATAATTGAATGTTTACCTCGAGAAACGTGATGCAAAAACCATTCATTGAGAAGAAAACTTCTTTTATAGTCACTTATGCCTTCAAAAGCTTTGTTTCTCCCTTTAAATGGTTATATAATCTCATAATTGATTTTAAGTTGAATTGTTTTTACATTTTTTATTAAAATAGATTATAATTGAATGTTTACCTTGAGAAACGTGATGCAAAAACCATTCATTGAGAAGAAAACTTCTTTTATAGTCACTTATGCCTTCAAAAGCTTTGTTTCTCCCTTTAAATGGTTATATAATCTCATAATTGATTTTAAGTTGCGTTTTTTTTACATTTTTGGTTAAAACAGATTATAATTGAATGTTTACCTCGAGAATCTTGAAGCGAAAGCCATTCATTAAGAAGAAAACTTCTTTTATAGTCACTTATGCCTTCAAAAGCTTTGTTTCTCCCTTTAAATGGTTATATAATCTCATAATTGATTTTAAGTTGCATTTTTTTTACATTTTTGGTTAAAACAGATTATAATTGAATGTTTACCTCAAGAATCTTGAAGCGAAAGCCATTCATTGAGTAGAAAACTTCTTTTATAGTCACTTATGCCTTCAAAAACTTTGTTTTCTCCCTTTAAATGGTTATATAATCTCATAATTGATTTTAAGTTGCGTTTTTTTAAATTTTTAGTTAAAACAGATTATAATTGAATGTTTACCTTGAGAAACGTGATGCAAAAACCATTCATTGAGAAGAAAACTTCTTTTATAGTCACTTATGCCTTCAGAAGCTTTGTTTCTCGCTTTAAATGGTTATATAATCTCATAATTGATTTTAAGTTGAATTTTTTTACATTTTTGGTTAAAGCAGATTATAATTGAATGTTTACCTCGAGAAACGTGATGCAAAAACTATTCATTGAGAAGAAAACTTCTTTTATAGTCACTTATGCCTTCAAAAGCTTTGTTTCTCCCTTTAAATGGTTATATAATCTCATAATTGATTTTAAGTTGAATTGTTTTTACATTTTTTATTAAAATAGATTATAATTGAATGTTTACCTTGAGAAACGTGATGCAAAAACCATTCATTGAGAAGAAAACTTCTTTTATAGTCACTTATGCCTTCAAAAGCTTTGTTTCTCCCTTTAAATGGTTATATAATCTCATAATTGATTTTAAGTTGCGTTTTTTTTTACATTTTTGGTTAAAACAGATTATAATTGAATGTTTACCTCGAGAATCTTGAAGCGAAAGCCATTCATTGAGAAGAAAACTTCTTTTATAGTCACTTATGCCTTCAAAAGCTTTGTTTCTCCCTTTAAATGGTTATATAATCTCATAATTGATTTTAAGTTGAATTGTTTTTACATTTTTTATTAAAATAGATTATAATTGAATGTTTACCTTGAGAAACGTGATGTAAAAACCATTCATTGAGAAGAAAACTTCTTTTATAGTCACTTATGCCTTCAAAAGCTTTGTTTCTCCCTTTAAATGGTTATATAATCTCATAATTGATTTTAAGTTGAATTGTTTTTACATTTTTTATTAAAATAGATTATAATTGAATGTTTACCTTGAGAAACGTGATGCAAAAACCATTCATTGAGAAGAAAACTTCTTTTATAGTCACTTATGCCTTCAAAAGCTTTGTTTCTCCCTTTAAATGGTTATATAATCTCATAATTGATTTTAAGTTGCGTTTTTTTTTACATTTTTGGTTAAAACAGATTATAATTGAATGTTTACCTCGAGAATCTTGAAGCGAAAGCCATTCATTGAGAAGAAAACTTCTTTTATAGTCACTTATGCCTTCAAAAGCTTTGTTTCTCCCTTTAAATGGTTATATAATCTCATAATTGATTTTAAGTTGAATTGTTTTTACATTTTTTATTAAAATAGATTATAATTGAATGTTTACCTTGAGAAACGTGATGCAAAAACCATTCATTGAGAAGAAAACTTCTTTTATAGTCACTTATGCCTTCAAAAGCTTTGTTTCTCCCTTTAAATGGTTATATAATCTCATAATTGATTTTAAGTTGAATTGTTTTTACATTTTTTATTAAAATAGATTATAATTGAATGTTTACCTTGAGAAACGTGATGCAAAAACCATTCATTGAGAAGAAAACTTCTTTTATAGTCACTTATGCCTTCAAAAGCTTTGTTTCTCCCTTTAAATGGTTATATAATCTCATAATTGATTTTAAGTTGCGTTTTTTTTTACATTTTTGGTTAAAACAGATTATAATTGAATGTTTACCTCGAGAATCTTGATGCGAAAGCCATTTATTGAGAAGAAAACTTCTTTTATAGTCACTTATGCCTTCAAAAGCTTTGTTTCTCCCTTTAAATGGTTATATAATCTCATAATTGATTTTAAGTTGAATTGTTTTTACATTTTTTATTAAAATAGATTATAATTGAATGTTTACCTTGAGAAACGTGATGCAAAAACCATTCATTGAGAAGAAAACTTCTTTTATAGTCACTTATGCCTTCAAAAGCTTTGTTTCTCCCTTTAAATGGTTATATAATCTCATAATTGATTTTAAGTTGAGTTTTTTTTACATTTTTGGTTAAAACAGATTATAATTGAATGTTTACCTCGAGAATCTTGAAGCGAAAGCCATTCATTGAGAAGAAAACTTCTTTTATAGTCACTTATGCCTTCAAAAGCTTTGTTTCTCGCTTTAAATGGTTATATAATATCATAATTGATTTTAAGTTGAGTTTTTTTTACATTTTTGGTTAAAACAGATTATAATTGAATGTTTACCTCGAGAATCTTGAAGCGAAAGCCATTCATTGAGAAGAAAACTTCTTTTATAGTCACTTATGCCTTCAAAAGCTTTGTTTCTCCCTTTAAATGGTTATATAATCTCATAATTGATTTTAAGTTGCGTTTTTTTTACATTTTTGGTTAAAACAGATTATAATTGAATGTTTACCTCGAGAATCTTGAAGCGAAAGCCATTCATTAAGAAGAAAACTTCTTTTATAGTCACTTATGCCTTCAAAAGCTTTGTTTCTCCCTTTAAATGGTTATATAATCTCATAATTGATTTTAAGTTGCATTTTTTTTACATTTTTGGTTAAAACAGATTATAATTGAATGTTTACCTCAAGAATCTTGAAGCGAAAGCCATTCATTGAGTAGAAAACTTCTTTTATAGTCACTTATGCCTTCAAAAACTTTGTTTTCTCCCTTTAAATGGTTATATAATCTCATAATTGATTTTAAGTTGCGTTTTTTTAAATTTTTAGTTAAAACAGATTATAATTGAATGTTTACCTCGAGAAACGTGATGCAAAAACCATTCATTGAGAAGAAAACTTCTTTTATAGTCACTTATGCCTTCAAAAGCTTTGTTTCTCCCTTTAAATGGTTATATAATCTCATAATTGATTTTAAGTTGAGTTTTTTTTACATTTTTGGTTAAAACAGATTATAATTGAATGTTTACCTCGAGAAACGTGATGCAAAAACCATTCATTGAGAAGAAAACTTCTTTTATAGTCACTTATGCCTTCAAAAGCTTTGTTTCTCGCTTTAAATGGTTATATAATCTCATAATTGATTTTAAGTTGATTTTTCTTACGTTTTTGGTTAAAGCAGATTATAATTGAATGTTTACCTCGAGAAACGTGATGCAAAAACCATTCATTGAGAAGAAAACTTCTTTTATAGTCACTTATGCCTTCAAAAGCTTTGTTTCTCCCTTTAAATGGTTATATAATCTCATAATTGATTTTAAGTTGAATTGTTTTTACATTTTTTATTAAAATAGATTATAATTGAATGTTTACCTTGAGAAACGTGATGCAAAAACCATTCATTGAGAAGAAAACTTCTTTTATAGTCACTTATGCCTTCAAAAGCTTTGTTTCTCCCTTTAAATGGTTATATAATCTCATAATTGATTTTAAGTTGCGTTTTTTTTACATTTTTGGTTAAAACAGATTATAATTGAATGTTTACCTCGAGAATCTTGAAGCGAAAGCCATTCATTAAGAAGAAAACTTCTTTTATAGTCACTTATGCCTTCAAAAGCTTTGTTTCTCCCTTTAAATGGTTATATAATCTCATAATTGATTTTAAGTTGCATTTTTTTTACATTTTTGGTTAAAACAGATTATAATTGAATGTTTACCTCAAGAATCTTGAAGCGAAAGCCATTCATTGAGTAGAAAACTTCTTTTATAGTCACTTATGCCTTATATAATCTCATAATTGATTTTAAGTTGCGTTTTTTTAAATTTTTAGTTAAAACAGATTATAATTGAATGTTTACCTTGAGAAACGTGATGCAAAAACCATTCATTGAGAAGAAAACTTCTTTTATAGTCACTTATGCCTTCAGAAGCTTTGTTTCTCGCTTTAAATGGTTATATAATCTCATAATTGATTTTAAGTTGAATGTTTTTACATTTTTGGTTAAAGCAGATTATAATTGAATGTTTACCTCGAGAAACGTGATGCAAAAACTATTCATTGAGAAGAAAACTTCTTTTATAGTCACTTATGCCTTCAAAAGCTTTGTTTCTCCCTTTAAATGGTTATATAATCTCATAATTGATTTTAAGTTGAATTGTTTTTACATTTTTTATTAAAATAGATTATAATTGAATGTTTACCTTGAGAAACGTGATGCAAAAACCATTCATTGAGAAGAAAACTTCTTTTATAGTCACTTATGCCTTCAAAAGCTTTGTTTCTCCCTTTAAATGGTTATATAATCTCATAATTGATTTTAAGTTGCGTTTTTTTTTACATTTTTGGTTAAAACAGATTATAATTGAATGTTTACCTCGAGAATCTTGAAGCGAAAGCCATTCATTGAGAAGAAAACTTCTTTTATAGTCACTTATGCCTTCAAAAGCTTTGTTTCTCCCTTTAAATGGTTATATAATCTCATAATTGATTTTAAGTTGAATTGTTTTTACATTTTTTATTAAAATAGATTATAATTGAATGTTTACCTTGAGAAACGTGATGCAAAAACCATTCATTGAGAAGAAAACTTCTTTTATAGTCACTTATGCCTTCAAAAGCTTTGTTTCTCCCTTTAAATGGTTATATAATCTCATAATTGATTTTAAGTTGAATTGTTTTTACATTTTTTATTAAAATAGATTATAATTGAATGTTTACCTTGAGAAACGTGATGCAAAAACCATTCATTGAGAAGAAAACTTCTTTTATAGTCACTTATGCCTTCAAAAGCTTTGTTTCTCCCTTTAAATGGTTATATAATCTCATAATTGATTTTAAGTTGCGTTTTTTTTTTACATTTTTGGTTAAAACAGATTATAATTGAATGTTTACCTCGAGAATCTTGAAGCGAAAGCCATTCATTGAGAAGAAAACTTCTTTTATAGTCACTTATGCCTTCAAAAGCTTTGTTTCTCCCTTTAAATGGTTATATAATCTCATAATTGATTTTAAGTTGAATTGTTTTTACATTTTTTATTAAAATAGATTATAATTGAATGTTTACCTTGAGAAACGTGATGCAAAAACCGTTCATTGAGAAGAAAACTTCTTTTATAGTCACTTATGCCTTCAAAAGCTTTGTTTCTCCCTTTAAATGGTTATATAATCTCATAATTGATTTTAAGTTGAATTGTTTTTACATTTTTTATTAAAATAGATTATAATTGAATGTTTACCTTGAGAAACGTGATGCAAAAACCATTCATTGAGAAGAAAACTTCTTTTATAGTCACTTATGCCTTCAAAAGCTTTGTTTCTCCCTTTAAATGGTTATATAATCTCATAATTGATTTTAAGTTGCGTTTTTTTTTACATTTTTGGTTAAAACAGATTATAATTGAATGTTTACCTCGAGAATCTTGATGCGAAAGCCATTTATTGAGAAGAAAACTTCTTTTATAGTCACTTATGCCTTCAAAAGCTTTGTTTCTCCCTTTAAATGGTTATATAATCTCATAATTGATTTTAAGTTGAGTTTTTTTTACATTTTTGGTTAAAACAGATTATAATTGAATGTTTACCTCGAGAATCTTGAAGCGAAAGCCATTCATTGAGAAGAAAACTTCTTTTATAGTCACTTATGCCTTCAAAAGCTTTGTTTCTCCCTTTAAATGGTTATATAATATCATAATTGATTTTAAGTTGAGTTTTTTTTACATTTTTGGTTAAAACAGATTATAATTGAATGTTTACCTCGAGAATCTTGAAGCGAAAGCCATTCATTAAGAAGAAAACTTCTTTTATAGTCACTTATGCCTTCAAAAGCTTTGTTTCTCCCTTTAAATGGTTATATAATCTCATAATTGATTTTAAGTTGAGTTTTTTTTACATTTTTGGTTAAAACAGATTATAATTGAATGTTTACCTCGAGAATCTTGAAGCGAAAGCCATTCATTGAGAAGAAAACTTCTTTTATAGTCACTTATGCCTTCAAAAGCTTTGTTTCTCGCTTTAAATGGTTATATAATATCATAATTGATTTTAAGTTGAGTTTTTTTTACATTTTTGGTTAAAACAGATTATAATTGAATGTTTACCTCGAGAATCTTGAAGCGAAAGCCATTCATTGAGAAGAAAACTTCTTTTATAGTCACTTATGCCTTCAAAAGCTTTGTTTCTCCCTTTAAATGGTTATATAATCTCATAATTGATTTTAAGTTGCGTTTTTTTTACATTTTTGGTTAAAACAGATTATAATTGAATGTTTACCTCGAGAATCTTGAAGCGAAAGCCATTCATTAAGAAGAAAACTTCTTTTATAGTCACTTATGCCTTCAAAAGCTTTGTTTCTCCCTTTAAATGGTTATATAATCTCATAATTGATTTTAAGTTGCATTTTTTTTACATTTTTGGTTAAAACAGATTATAATTGAATGTTTACCTCAAGAATCTTGAAGCGAAAGCCATTCATTGAGTAGAAAACTTCTTTTATAGTCACTTATGCCTTCAAAAACTTTGTTTTCTCCCTTTAAATGGTTATATAATCTCATAATTGATTTTAAGTTGCGTTTTTTTAAATTTTTAGTTAAAACAGATTATAATTGAATGTTTACCTCGAGAAACGTGATGCAAAAACCATTCATTGAGAAGAAAACTTCTTTTATAGTCACTTATGCCTTCAAAAGCTTTGTTTCTCCCTTTAAATGGTTATATAATCTCATAATTGATTTTAAGTTGAGTTTTTTTTACATTTTTGGTTAAAACAGATTATAATTGAATGTTTACCTCGAGAAACGTGATGCAAAAACCATTCATTGAGAAGAAAACTTCTTTTATAGTCACTTATGCCTTCAAAAGCTTTGTTTCTCGCTTTAAATGGTTATATAATCTCATAATTGATTTTAAGTTGATTTTTTTTACATTTTTGGTTAAAGCAGATTATAATTGAATGTTTACCTCGAGAAACGTGATGCAAAAACCATTCATTGAGAAGAAAACTTCTTTTATAGTCACTTATGCCTTCAAAAGCTTTGTTTCTCCCTTTAAATGGTTATATAATCTCATAATTGATTTTAAGTTGAATTGTTTTTACATTTTTTATTAAAATAGATTATAATTGAATGTTTACCTTGAGAAACGTGATGCAAAAACCATTCATTGAGAAGAAAACTTCTTTTATAGTCACTTATGCCTTCAAAAGCTTTGTTTCTCCCTTTAAATGGTTATATAATCTCATAATTGATTTTAAGTTGCGTTTTTTTTACATTTTTGGTTAAAACAGATTATAATTGAATGTTTACCTCGAGAATCTTGAAGCGAAAGCCATTCATTAAGAAGAAAACTTCTTTTATAGTCACTTATGCCTTCAAAAGCTTTGTTTCTCCCTTTAAATGGTTATATAATCTCATAATTGATTTTAAGTTGCATTTTTTTTACATTTTTGGTTAAAACAGATTATAATTGAATGTTTACCTCAAGAATCTTGAAGCGAAAGCCATTCATTGAGTAGAAAACTTCTTTTATAGTCACTTATGCCTTCAAAAACTTTGTTTTCTCCCTTTAAATGGTTATATAATCTCATAATTGATTTTAAGTTGCGTTTTTTTAAATTTTTAGTTAAAACAGATTATAATTGAATGTTTACCTTGAGAAACGTGATGCAAAAACCATTCATTGAGAAGAAAACTTCTTTTATAGTCACTTATGCCTTCAGAAGCTTTGTTTCTCGCTTTAAATGGTTATATAATCTCATAATTGATTTTAAGTTGAATGTTTTTACATTTTTGGTTAAAGCAGATTATAATTGAATGTTTACCTCGAGAAACGTGATGCAAAAACTATTCATTGAGAAGAAAACTTCTTTTATAGTCACTTATGCCTTCAAAAGCTTTGTTTCTCCCTTTAAATGGTTATATAATCTCATAATTGATTTTAAGTTGAATTGTTTTTACATTTTTTATTAAAATAGATTATAATTGAATGTTTACCTTGAGAAACGTGATGCAAAAACCATTCATTGAGAAGAAAACTTCTTTTATAGTCACTTATGCCTTCAAAAGCTTTGTTTCTCCCTTTAAATGGTTATATAATCTCATAATTGATTTTAAGTTGCGTTTTTTTTTACATTTTTGGTTAAAACAGATTATAATTGAATGTTTACCTCGAGAATCTTGAAGCGAAAGCCATTCATTGAGAAGAAAACTTCTTTTATAGTCACTTATGCCTTCAAAAGCTTTGTTTCTCCCTTTAAATGGTTATATAATCTCATAATTGATTTTAAGTTGAATTGTTTTTACATTTTTTATTAAAATAGATTATAATTGAATGTTTACCTTGAGAAACGTGATGCAAAAACCATTCATTGAGAAGAAAACTTCTTTTATAGTCACTTATGCCTTCAAAAGCTTTGTTTCTCCCTTTAAATGGTTATATAATCTCATAATTGATTTTAAGTTGAATTGTTTTTACATTTTTTATTAAAATAGATTATAATTGAATGTTTACCTTGAGAAACGTGATGCAAAAACCATTCATTGAGAAGAAAACTTCTTTTATAGTCACTTATGCCTTCAAAAGCTTTGTTTCTCCCTTTAAATGGTTATATAATCTCATAATTGATTTTAAGTTGCGTTTTTTTTTACATTTTTGGTTAAAACAGATTATAATTGAATGTTTACCTCGAGAATCTTGAAGCGAAAGCCATTCATTGAGAAGAAAACTTCTTTTATAGTCACTTATGCCTTCAAAAGCTTTGTTTCTCCCTTTAAATGGTTATATAATCTCATAATTGATTTTAAGTTGAATTGTTTTTACATTTTTTATTAAAATAGATTATAATTGAATGTTTACCTTGAGAAACGTGATGCAAAAACCATTCATTGAGAAGAAAACTTCTTTTATAGTCACTTATGCCTTCAAAAGCTTTGTTTCTCCCTTTAAATGGTTATATAATCTCATAATTGATTTTAAGTTGAATTGTTTTTACATTTTTTATTAAAATAGATTATAATTGAATGTTTACCTTGAGAAACGTGATGCAAAAACCATTCATTGAGAAGAAAACTTCTTTTATAGTCACTTATGCCTTCAAAAGCTTTGTTTCTCCCTTTAAATGGTTATATAATCTCATAATTGATTTTAAGTTGCGTTTTTTTTTACATTTTTGGTTAAAACAGATTATAATTGAATGTTTACCTCGAGAATCTTGATGCGAAAGCCATTTATTGAGAAGAAAACTTCTTTTATAGTCACTTATGCCTTCAAAAGCTTTGTTTCTCCCTTTAAATGGTTATATAATCTCATAATTGATTTTAAGTTGAGTTTTTTTTACATTTTTGGTTAAAACAGATTATAATTGAATGTTTACCTCGAGAATCTTGAAGCGAAAGCCATTCATTGAGAAGAAAACTTCTTTTATAGTCACTTATGCCTTCAAAAGCTTTGTTTCTCCCTTTAAATGGTTATATAATATCATAATTGATTTTAAGTTGAGTTTTTTTTACATTTTTGGTTAAAACAGATTATAATTGAATGTTTACCTCGAGAATCTTGAAGCGAAAGCCATTCATTAAGAAGAAAACTTCTTTTATAGTCACTTATGCCTTCAAAAGCTTTGTTTCTCCCTTTAAATGGTTATATAATCTCATAATTGATTTTAAGTTGAGTTTTTTTTACATTTTTGGTTAAAACAGATTATAATTGAATGTTTACCTCGAGAATCTTGAAGCGAAAGCCATTCATTGAGAAGAAAACTTCTTTTATAGTCACTTATGCCTTCAAAAGCTTTGTTTCTCGCTTTAAATGGTTATATAATATCATAATTGATTTTAAGTTGAGTTTTTTTTACATTTTTGGTTAAAACAGATTATAATTGAATGTTTACCTCGAGAATCTTGAAGCGAAAGCCATTCATTGAGAAGAAAACTTCTTTTATAGTCACTTATGCCTTCAAAAGCTTTGTTTCTCCCTTTAAATGGTTATATAATCTCATAATTGATTTTAAGTTGCGTTTTTTTTACATTTTTGGTTAAAACAGATTATAATTGAATGTTTACCTCGAGAATCTTGAAGCGAAAGCCATTCATTAAGAAGAAAACTTCTTTTATAGTCACTTATGCCTTTAAAAGCTTTGTTTCTCCCTTTAAATGGTTATATAATCTCATAATTGATTTTAAGTTGCATTTTTTTTACATTTTTGGTTAAAACAGATTATAATTGAATGTTTACCTCAAGAATCTTGAAGCGAAAGCCATTCATTGAGTAGAAAACTTCTTTTATAGTCACTTATGCCTTCAAAAACTTTGTTTTCTCCCTTTAAATGGTTATATAATCTCATAATTGATTTTAAGTTGCGTTTTTTTAAATTTTTAGTTAAAACAGATTATAATTGAATGTTTACCTCGAGAAACGTGATGCAAAAACCATTCATTGAGAAGAAAACTTCTTTTATAGTCACTTATGCCTTCAAAAGCTTTGTTTCTCCCTTTAAATGGTTATATAATCTCATAATTGATTTTAAGTTGAGTTTTTTTTACATTTTTGGTTAAAACAGATTATAATTGAATGTTTACCTCGAGAAACGTGATGCAAAAACCATTCATTGAGAAGAAAACTTCTTTTATAGTCACTTATGCCTTCAAAAGCTTTGTTTCTCGCTTTAAATGGTTATATAATCTCATAATTGATTTTAAGTTGATTTTTTTTACATTTTTGGTTAAAGCAGATTATAATTGAATGTTTACCTCGAGAAACGTGATGCAAAAACCATTCATTGAGAAGAAAACTTCTTTTATAGTCACTTATGCCTTCAAAAGCTTTGTTTCTCCCTTTAAATGGTTATATAATCTCATAATTGATTTTAAGTTGAATTGTTTTTACATTTTTTATTAAAATAGATTATAATTGAATGTTTACCTTGAGAAACGTGATGCAAAAACCATTCATTGAGAAGAAAACTTCTTTTATAGTCACTTATGCCTTCAAAAGCTTTGTTTCTCCCTTTAAATGGTTATATAATCTCATAATTGATTTTAAGTTGCGTTTTTTTTACATTTTTGGTTAAAACAGATTATAATTGAATGTTTACCTCGAGAATCTTGAAGCGAAAGCCATTCATTAAGAAGAAAACTTCTTTTATAGTCACTTATGCCTTCAAAAGCTTTGTTTCTCCCTTTAAATGGTTATATAATCTCATAATTGATTTTAAGTTGCATTTTTTTTACATTTTTGGTTAAAACAGATTATAATTGAATGTTTACCTCAAGAATCTTGAAGCGAAAGCCATTCATTGAGTAGAAAACTTCTTTTATAGTCACTTATGCCTTCAAAAACTTTGTTTTCTCCCTTTAAATGGTTATATAATCTCATAATTGATTTTAAGTTGCGTTTTTTTAAATTTTTAGTTAAAACAGATTATAATTGAATGTTTACCTTGAGAAACGTGATGCAAAAACCATTCATTGAGAAGAAAACTTCTTTTATAGTCACTTATGCCTTCAGAAGCTTTGTTTCTCGCTTTAAATGGTTATATAATCTCATAATTGATTTTAAGTTGAATGTTTTTACATTTTTGGTTAAAGCAGATTATAATTGAATGTTTACCTCGAGAAACGTGATGCAAAAACTATTCATTGAGAAGAAAACTTCTTTTATAGTCACTTATGCCTTCAAAAGCTTTGTTTCTCCCTTTAAATGGTTATATAATCTCATAATTGATTTTAAGTTGAATTGTTTTTACATTTTTTATTAAAATAGATTATAATTGAATGTTTACCTTGAGAAACGTGATGCAAAAACCATTCATTGAGAAGAAAACTTCTTTTATAGTCACTTATGCCTTCAAAAGCTTTGTTTCTCCCTTTAAATGGTTATATAATCTCATAATTGATTTTAAGTTGCGTTTTTTTTTACATTTTTGGTTAAAACAGATTATAATTGAATGTTTACCTCGAGAATCTTGAAGCGAAAGCCATTCATTGAGAAGAAAACTTCTTTTATAGTCACTTATGCCTTCAAAAGCTTTGTTTCTCCCTTTAAATGGTTATATAATCTCATAATTGATTTTAAGTTGAATTGTTTTTACATTTTTTATTAAAATAGATTATAATTGAATGTTTACCTTGAGAAACGTGATGCAAAAACCATTCATTGAGAAGAAAACTTCTTTTATAGTCACTTATGCCTTCAAAAGCTTTGTTTCTCCCTTTAAATGGTTATATAATCTCATAATTGATTTTAAGTTGAATTGTTTTTACATTTTTTATTAAAATAGATTATAATTGAATGTTTACCTTGAGAAACGTGATGCAAAAACCATTCATTGAGAAGAAAACTTCTTTTATAGTCACTTATGCCTTCAAAAGCTTTGTTTCTCCCTTTAAATGGTTATATAATCTCATAATTGATTTTAAGTTGCGTTTTTTTTTACATTTTTGGTTAAAACAGATTATAATTGAATGTTTACCTCGAGAATCTTGAAGCGAAAGCCATTCATTGAGAAGAAAACTTCTTTTATAGTCACTTATGCCTTCAAAAGCTTTGTTTCTCCCTTTAAATGGTTATATAATCTCATAATTGATTTTAAGTTGCGTTTTTTTTACATTTTTGGTTAAAACAGATTATAATTGAATGTTTACCTCGAGAATCTTGAAGCGAAAGCCATTGAGTAGAAAACTTCGTTTATAGTCACTTATGCCTTCAAAAACTTTGTTTTCTCCCTTTAAATGGTTATATAATCTCATAATTGATTTTAAGTTGCGTTTTTTTAAATTTTTAGTTAAAACAGATTATAATTGAATGTTTACCTCGAGAAACGTGATGCAAAAACCATTCATTGAGAAGAAAACTTCTTTTATAGTCACTTATGCCTTCAAAAGCTTTGTTTCTCGCTTTAAATGGTTATATAATCTCATAATTGATTTTAAGTTGAATTTTTTTACATTTTTGGTTAAAGCAGATTATAATTGAATGTTTACCTCGAGAAACGTGACGCAAAAACCATTCATTGTGAAGAAAACTTCTTTTATAGTCACTTATGCCTTCAAAAGCTTTGTTTTCTCCCTTTAAATGGTTATATATTCTCATAATTGATTTTAAGTTGAGTTTTTTTTGCATTTTTGGTTAAAACAGATTATAATTGAATGTTTACCTCGAGAAACGTGATGCAAAATCCATTCATTGAGAAGAAAACTTCTTTTATAGTCACTTATGCCTTCAAAAGCTTTGTTTCTCCCTTTAAATGGTTATATAATCTCATAATTGATTTTAAGTTGAGTTTTTTTTACATTTTTGGTTAAAACAGATTATAATTGAATGTTTACCTCGAGAATCTTGAAGCGAAAGCCATTCATTGAGAAGAAAACTTCTTTTATAGTCACTTATGCCTTCAAAAGCTTTGTTTCTCGCTTTAAATGGTTATATAATATCATAATTGATTTTAAGTTGAGTTTTTTTTACATTTTTGGTTAAAACAGATTATAATTGAATGTTTACCTCGAGAATCTTGAAGCGAAAGCCATTCATTGAGAAGAAAACTTCTTTTATAGTCACTTATGCCTTCAAAAGCTTTGTTTCTCCCTTTAAATGGTTATATAATCTCATAATTGATTTTAAGTTGCGTTTTTTTTACATTTTTGGTTAAAACAGATTATAATTGAATGTTTACCTCGAGAATCTTGAAGCGAAAGCCATTCATTAAGAAGAAAACTTCTTTTGTAGTCACTTATGCCTTCAAAAGCTTTGTTTCTCCCTTTAAATGGTTATATAATCTCATAATTGATTTTAAGTTGTATTTTTTTTACATTTTTGGTTAAAACAGATTATAATTGAATGTTTACCTCAAGAATCTTGAAGCGAAAGCCATTCATTGAGTAGAAAACTTCTTTTATAGTCACTTATGCCTTCAAAAACTTTGTTTTCTCCCTTTAAATGGTTATATAATCTCATAATTGATTTTAAGTTGCGTTTTTTTAAATTTTTAGTTAAAACAGATTATAATTGAATGTTTACCTCGAGAAACGTGATGCAAAAACCATTCATTGAGAAGAAAACTTCTTTTATAGTCACTTATGCCTTCAAAAGCTTTGTTTCTCCCTTTAAATGGTTATATAATCTCATAATTGATTTTAAGTTGAGTTTTTTTTACATTTTTGGTTAAAACAGATTATAATTGAATGTTTACCTCGAGAAACGTGATGCAAAAACCATTCATTGAGAAGAAAACTTCTTTTATAGTCACTTATGCCTTCAAAAGCTTTGTTTCTCGCTTTAAATGGTTATATAATCTCATAATTGATTTTAAGTTGATTTTTTTTACATTTTTGGTTAAAGCAGATTATAATTGAATGTTTACCTCGAGAAACGTGATGCAAAAACCATTCATTGAGAAGAAAACTTCTTTTATAGTCACTTATGCCTTCAAAAGCTTTGTTTCTCCCTTTAAATGGTTATATAATCTCATAATTGATTTTAAGTTGAATTGTTTTTACATTTTTTATTAAAATAGATTATAATTGAATGTTTACCTTGAGAAACGTGATGCAAAAACCATTCATTGAGAAGAAAACTTCTTTTATAGTCACTTATGCCTTCAAAAGCTTTGTTTCTCCCTTTAAATGGTTATATAATCTCATATTTGATTTTAAGTTGCGTTTTTTTTACATTTTTGGTTAAAACAGATTATAATTGAATGTTTACCTCGAGAATCTTGATGCGAAAGCCATTTATTGAGAAGAAAACTTCTTTTATAGTCACTTATGCCTTCAAAAGCTTTGTTTCTCCCTTTAAATGGTTATATAATCTCATAATTGATTTTAAGTTGAGTTTTTTTACATTTTTGGTTAAAGCAGATTATAATTGAATGTTTACCTCGAGAAACGTGACGCAAAAACCATTCATTGTGAAGAAAACTTCTTTTATAGTCACTTATGCCTTCAAAAGCTTTGTTTTCTCCCTTTAAATGGTTATATATTCTCATAATTGATTTTAAGTTGAGTTTTTTTTGCATTTTTGGTTAAAACAGATTATAATTGAATGTTTACGTCGAGAAACGTGATGCAAAAACCATTCATTGAGAAGAAAACTTCTTTTATAGTCACTTATGCCTTCAAAAGCTTTGTTTCTCCCTTTAAATGGTTATATAATCTCATAATTGATTTTAAGATGAATTGTTTTACATTTTTGGTTAAAACAGATTATAATTGAATGTTTACCTCGAGAATCTTGAAGCAAAAGCGATTCATTGAGAAGAAAACTTCTTTTATAGTCACTTATGCCTTCAAAAGCTTCGTTTCTCCCTTTAAATGGTTATATAATCTCATAATTGATTTTAAGTAGCGTTTTTTTTACATTTTTGGTTAAAACAGATTATAATTGAATGTTTACCTCAAGAATCTTGATGCGAAAGCCATTTATTGAGAAGAAAACTTCTTTTATAGTCACTTATGCCTTCAAAAGCTTTGTTTCTCCCTTTAAATGGTTATATAATCTCATAATTGATTTTAAGTTGAGTTTTTTTTACATTTTTGGTTAAAACAGATTATAATTGAATGTTTACCTCGAGAATCTTGAAGCGAAAGCCATTCATTGAGAAGAAAACTTCTTTTATAGTCACTTATGCCTTCAAAAGCTTTGTTTCTCCCTTTAAATGGTTATATAATATCATAATTGATTTTAAGTTGAGTTTTTTTTACATTTTTGGTTAAAACAGATTATAATTGAATGTTTACCTCGAGAATCTTGAAGCGAAAGCCATTCATTGAGAAGAAAACTTCTTTTATAGTCACTTATGCCTTCAAAAGCTTTGTTTCTCCCTTTAAATGGTTATATAATCTCATAATTGATTTTAAGTTGCGTTTTTTTTACATTTTTGGTTAAAACAGATTATAATTGAATGTTTACCTCGAGAATCTTGAAGCGAAAGCCATTCATTAAGAAGAAAACTTCTTTTATAGTCACTTATGCCTTCGAAAGCTTTGTTTCTAACTTTAAATGGTTATATAATCTCATAATTGATTTTAAGTTGCATTTTTTTTACATTTTTGGTTAAAACAGATTATAATTGAATGTTTACCTCAAGAATCTTGAAGCGAAAGCCATTCATTGAGTAGAAAACTTCTTTTATAGTCACTTATGCCTTCAAAAACTTTGTTTTCTCCCTTTAAATGGTTATATAATCTCATAATTGATTTTAAGTTGCGTTTTTTTAAATTTTTAGTTAAAACAGATTATAATTGAATGTTTACCTCGAGAAACGTGATGCAAAAACCATTCATTGAGAAGAAAACTTCTTTTATAGTCACTTATGCCTTCAAAAGCTTTGTTTCTCCCTTTAAATGGTTATATAATCTCATAATTGATTTTAAGTTGAGTTTTTTTTACATTTTTGGTTAAAACAGATTATAATTGAATGTTTACCTCGAGAAACGTGATGCAAAAACCATTCATTGAGAAGAAAACTTCTTTTATAGTCACTTATGCCTTCAAAAGCTTTGTTTCTCGCTTTAAATGGTTATATAATCTCATAATTGATTTTAAGTTGAATTTTTTTACATTTTTGGTTAAAGCAGATTATAATTGAATGTTTACCTCGAGAAACGTGATGCAAAAACCATTCATTGAGAAGAAAACTTCTTTTATAGTCACTTATGCCTTCAAAAGCTTTGTTTCTCCCTTTAAATGGTTATATAATCTCATAATTGATTTTAAGTTGAATTGTTTTTACATTTTTTATTAAAATAGATTATAATTGAATGTTTACCTTGAGAAACGTGATGCAAAAACCATTCATTGAGAAGAAAACTTCTTTTATAGTCACTTATGCCTTCAAAAGCTTTGTTTCTCCCTTTAAATGGTTATATAATCTCATAATTGATTTTAAGTTGCGTTTTTTTTACATTTTTGGTTAAAACAGATTATAATTGAATGTTTACCTCGAGAAACGTGATCAAAAACCATTCATTGAGAAGAGAACTTCTTTTATAGTCACTTATGCCTTCAAAAGCTTTGTTTCTCCCTTTAAATGGTTATATAATCTCATAATTGATTTTAAGTTGCGTTTTTTTTACATTTTTGGTTAAAACAGATTATAATTGAATGTTTACCTCTAGAATCTTGAAGCGAAAGCCATTCATTCATAAGAAAACTTCTTTTATAGTCACTTATGCCTTCAAAAGCTTTGTTTCTCCCTTTAAATGGTTATATAATCTCATAATTGATTTTAAGTTGCGTTTTTTTTTACATTTTTGGTTAAAACAGATTATAATTGAATGTTTACCTCGAGAATCTTGAAGCGAAAGCCATTCATTTGGAAGAAAACTTCTTTTATAGTCACTTATGCCTTCAAAAGCTTTGTTTCTCCCTTTAAATGGTTATATAATCTCATAATTGATTTTAAGTTGCGTTTTTTTTTACATTTTTGGTTAAAACAGATTATAATTGAATGTTTACCTCGAGAATCTTGAAGCGAAAGCCATTTATTGAGAAGAAAACTTCTTTTATAGTCACTTATGCCTTCAAAAGCTTCGTTTCACCCTTTAAATGGTTATATAATCTCATAATTGATTTTAAGTTGAGTTTTTTTTACATTTTTGGTTAAAACAGATTATAATTGAATGTTTACCTCAAGAATCTTGAAGCGAAAGCCATTTATTGAGAAGAAAACTTCTTTTATAGTCACTTATGCCTTCAAAAGCTTTGTTTCTCCCTTTAAATGGTTATATAATCTCATAATTGATTTTAAGTTGAGTTTTTTTTACATTTTTGGTTAAAACAGATTATAATTGAATGTTTACCTCAAGAATCTTGAAGCGAAAGCCATTCATTGAGAAGAAAACTTGTTTTATAGTCACTTATGCCTTCAAAAGCTTTGTTTCTCTCTTTAAATGGTTATATAATATCATAATTGATTTTAAGTTGAGTTTTTTTTACATTTTTGGTTAAAACAGATTATAATTGAATGTTTACCTCGAGAATCTTGAAGCGAAAGCCATTCATTGAGAAGAAAACTTCTTTTATAGTCACTTATGCCTTCAAAAGCTTTGTTTCTCCCTTTAAATGGTTATATAATCTCATAATTGATTTTAAGTTGCGTTTTTTTTACATTTTTGGTTAAAACAGATTATAATTGAATGTTTACCTCGAGAATCTTGAAGCGAAAGCCATTCATTAAGAAGAAAACTTCTTTTATAGTCACTTATGCCTTCAAAAGCTTTGTTTCTCCCTTTAAATGGTTATATAATCTCCTAATTGATTTTAAGTTGCATTTTTTTTACATTTTTGGTTAAAACAGATTATAATTGAATGTTTACCTCGAGAATCTTGAAGCGAAAGCCATTTATTGAGAAGAAAACTTCTTTTATAGTCACTTATGCCTTCAAAAGCTTTGTTTCTCCCTTTAAATGGTTATATAATCTCATAATTGATTTTAAGTTGCATTTTTTTTACATTTTTGGTTAAAACAGATTATAATTGAATGTTTACCTCGAGAAACGTGATGCAAAAACCATTCATTGAGAAGAAAACTTCTTTTATAGTCACTTATGCCTTCAAAAGCTTTGTTTCTCCCTTTAAATGGTTATATAATCTCATAATTGATTTTAAGATGAATTGTTTTACATTTTTGGTTAAAACAGATTATAATTGAATGTTTACCTCGAGAATCTTGAAGCAAAAACGATTCATTGAGAAGAAAACTTCTTTTATAGTCACTTATGCCTTCAAAAGCTTCGTTTCTCCCTTTAAATGGTTATATAATCTCATAATTGATTTTAAGTAGCGTTTTTTTTACATTTTTGGTTAAAACAGATTATAATTGAATGTTTACCTCGAGAATCTTGATGCGAAAGCCATTTATTGAGAAGAAAACTTCTTTTATAGTCACTTATGCCTTCAAAAGCTTTGTTTCTCCCTTTAAATGGTTATATAATCTCATAATTGATTTTAAGTTGAGTTTTTTTTACATTTTTGGTTAAAACAGATTATAATTGAATGTTTACCTCGAGAATCTTGAAGTGAAAGCCATTCATTGAGAAGAAAACTTCTTTTATAGTCACTTATGCCTTCAAAAGCTTTGTTTCTCCCTTTAAATGGTTATATAATATCATAATTGATTTTAAGTTGAGTTTTTTTTACATTTTTGGTTAAAACAGATTATAATTGAATGTTTATCTCGAGAATCTTGAAGCGAAAGCCATTCATTGAGAAGAAAACTTCTTTTATAGTCACTTATGCCTTCAAAAGCTTTGTTTCTCCCTTTAAATGGTTATATAATCTCATAATTGATTTTAAGTTGCGTTTTTTTTACATTTTTGGTTAAAACAGATTATAATTGAATGTTTACCTCGAGAATCTTGAAGCGAAAGCCATTCATTAAGAAGAAAACTTCTTTTATAGTCACTTATGCCTTCGAAAGCTTTGTTTCTAACTTTAAATGGTTATATAATCTCATAATTGATTTTAAGTTGCATTTTTTTTACATTTTTGGTTAAAACAGATTATAATTGAATGTTTACCTCAAGAATCTTGAAGCGAAAGCCATTCATTGAGTAGAAAACTTCTTTTATAGTCACTTATGCCTTCAAAAACTTTGTTTTCTCCCTTTAAATGGTTATATAATCTCATAATTGATTTTAAGTTGCGTTTTTTTAAATTTTTAGTTAAAACAGATTATAATTGAATGTTTACCTCGAGAAACGTGATGCAAAAACCATTCATTGAGAAGAAAACTTCTTTTATAGTCACTTATGCCTTCAAAAGCTTTGTTTCTCCCTTTAAATGGTTATATAATCTCATAATTGATTTTAAGTTGAGTTTTTTTTACATTTTTGGTTAAAACAGATTATAATTGAATGTTTACCTCGAGAAACGTGATGCAAAAACCATTCATTGAGAAGAAAACTTCTTTTATAGTCACTTATGCCTTCAAAAGCTTTGTTTCTCGCTTTAAATGGTTATATAATCTCATAATTGATTTTAAGTTGATTTTTTTTACATTTTTGGTTAAAGCAGATTATAATTGAATGTTTACCTCGAGAAACGTGATGCAAAAACCATTCATTGAGAAGAAAACTTCTTTTATAGTCACTTATGCCTTCAAAAGCTTTGTTTCTCCCTTTAAATGGTTCTATAATCTCATAATTGATTTTAAGTTGAATTGTTTTTACATTTTTTATTAAAATAGATTATAATTGAATGTTTACCTTGAGAAACGTGATGCAAAAACCATTCATTGAGAAGAAAACTTCTTTTATAGTCACTTATGCCTTCAAAAGCTTTGTTTCTCCCTTTAAATGGTTATATAATCTCATAATTGATTTTAAGTTGCGTTTTTTTTACATTTTTGGTTAAAACAGATTATAATTGAATGTTTACCTCGAGAAACGTGAAGCAAAAACCATTCATTGAGAAGAGAACTTCTTTTATAGTCACTTATGCCTTCAAAAGCTTTGTTTCTCCCTTTAAATGGTTATATAATCTCATAATTGATTTTAAGTTGCGTTTTTTTTACATTTTTGGTTAAAACAGATTATAATTGAATGTTTACCTCTAGAATCTTGAAGCGAAAGCCATTCATTCAGAAGAAAACTTCTTTTATAGTCACTTATGCCTTCAAAAGCTTTGTTTCTCCCTTTAAATGGTTATATAATCTCATAATTGATTTTAAGTTGCGTTTTTTTTTACATTTTTGGTTAAAACAGATTATAATTGAATGTTTACCTCGAGAATCTTGAAGCGAAAGCCATTCATTCAGAAGAAAACTTCTTTTATAGTCACTTATGCCTTCAAAAGCTTTGTTTCTCCCTTTAAATGGTTATATAATATCATAATTGATTTTAAGTTAAGTTTTTTTTACATTTTTGGTTAAAACAGATTATAATTGAATGTTTACCTCGAGAATCTTGAAGCGAAAGCCATTCATTGAGAAGAAAACTTCTTTTATAGTCACTTATGCCTTCAAAAGCTTTGTTTCTCCCTTTAAATGGTTATATAATCTCATAATTGATTTTAAGTTGCGTTTTTTTTACATTTTTGGTTAAAACAGATTATAATTGAATGTTTACCTCGAGAATCTTGAAGCGAAAGCCATTCATTAAGAAGAAAACTTCTTTTATAGTCACTTATGCCTTCGAAAGCTTTGTTTCTAACTTTAAATGGTTATATAATCTCATAATTGATTTTAAGTTGCATTTTTTTTACATTTTTGGTTAAAACAGATTATAATTGAATGTTTACCTCAAGAATCTTGAAGCGAAAGCCATTCATTGAGTAGAAAACTTCTTTTATAGTCACTTATGCCTTCAAAAACTTTGTTTTCTCCCTTTAAATGGTTATATAATCTCATAATTGATTTTAAGTTGCGTTTTTTTAAATTTTTAGTTAAAACAGATTATAATTGAATGTTTACCTCGAGAAACGTGATGCAAAAACCATTCATTGAGAAGAAAATTTCTTTTATAGTCACTTATGCCTTCAAAAGCTTTGTTTCTCCCTTTAAATGGTTATATAATCTCATAATTGATTTTAAGTTGAGTTTTTTTTACATTTTTGGTTAAAACAGATTATAATTGAATGTTTACCTCGAGAAACGTGATGCAAAAACCATTCATTGAGAAGAAAACTTCTTTTATAGTCACTTATGCCTTCAAAAGCTTTGTTTCTCGCTTTAAATGGTTATATAATCTCATAATTGATTTTAAGTTGAATTTTTTTACATTTTTGGTTAAAGCAGATTATAATTGAATGTTTACCTCGAGAAACGTGATGCAAAAACCATTCATTGAGAAGAAAACTTCTTTTATAGTCACTTATGCCTTCAAAAGCTTTGTTTCTCCCTTTAAATGGTTATATAATCTCATAATTGATTTTAAGTTGAATTGTTTTTACATTTTTTATTAAAATAGATTATAATTGAATGTTTACCTTGAGAAACGTGATGCAAAAACCATTCATTGAGAAGAAAACTTCTTTTATAGTCACTTATGCCTTCAAAAGCTTTGTTTCTCCCTTTAAATGGTTATATAATCTCATAATTGATTTTAAGTTGCGTTTTTTTTACATTTTTGGTTAAAACAGATTATAATTGAATGTTTACCTCGAGAAACGTGAAGCAAAAACCATTCATTGAGAAGAGAACTTCTTTTATAGTCACTTATGCCTTCAAAAGCTTTGTTTCTCCCTTTAAATGGTTATATAATCTCATAATTGATTTTAAGTTGCGTTTTTTTTACATTTTTGGTTAAAACAGATTATAATTGAATGTTTACCTCTAGAATCTTGAAGCGAAAGCCATTCATTCAGAAGAAAACTTCTTTTATAGTCACTTATGCCTTCAAAAGCTTTGTTTCTCCCTTTAAATGGTTATATAATCTCATAATTGATTTTAAGTTGCGTTTTTTTTTACATTTTTGGTTAAAACAGATTATAATTGAATGTTTACCTCGAGAATCTTGAAGCGAAAGCCATTCATTTAGAAGAAAACTTCTTTTATAGTCACTTATGCCTTCAAAAGCTTTGTTTCTCCTTTAAATGGTTATATAATCTCATAATTGATTTTAAGTTGCATTTTTTTTTACATTTTTGGTTAAAACAGATTATAATTGAATGTTTACCTCGAGAATCTTGAAGCGAAAGCCATTTATTGAGAAGAAAACTTCTTTTATAGTCACTTATGCCTTCAAAAGCTTCGTTTCACCCTTTAAATGGTTATATAATCTCATAATTGATTTTAAGTTGAGTTTTTTTTACATTTTTGGTTAAAACAGATTATAATTGAATGTTTACCTCAAGAATCTTGAAGCGAAAGCCATTTATTGAGAAGAAAACTTCTTTTATAGTCACTTATGCCTTCAAAAGCTTTGTTTCTCCCTTTAAATGGTTATATAATCTCATAATTGATTTTAAGTTGAGTTTTTTTTACATTTTTGGTTAAAACAGATTATAATTGAATGTTTACCTCAAGAATCTTGAAGCGAAAGCCATTCATTGAGAAGAAAACTTCTTTTATAGTCACTTATGCCTTCAAAAGCTTTGTTTCTCTCTTTAAATGGTTATATAATATCATAATTGATTTTGAGTTGAGTTTTTTTTACATTTTTGGTTAAAACAGATTATAATTGACTGTTTACCTCGAGAATCTTGAAGCGAAAGCCATTCATTGAGAAGAAAACTTCTTTTATAGTCACTTATGCCTTCAAAAGCTTTGTTTCTCCCTTTAAATGGTTATATAATCTCATAATTGATTTTAAGTTGCGTTTTTTTTACATTTTTGGTTAAAACAGATTATAATTGAATGTTTACCTCGAGAATCTTGAAGCGAAAGCCATTCATTAAGAAGAAAACTTCTTTTATAGTCACTTATGCCTTCAAAAGCTTTGTTTCTCCCTTTAAATGGTTATATAATCTCCTAATTGATTTTAAGTTGCATTTTTTTTACATTTTTGGTTAAAACAGATTATAATTGAATGTTTACCTCGAGAATCTTGAAGCGAAAGCCATTTATTGAGAAGAAAACTTCTTTTATAGTCACTTATGCCTTCAAAAGCTTTGTTTCTCCCTTTAAATGGTTATATAATCTCATAATTGATTTTAAGTTGCATTTTTTTTACATTTTTGGTTAAAACAGATTATAATTGAATGTTTACCTTGAGAAACGTGATGCAAAAACCATTCATTGAGAAGAAAACTTCTTTTATAGTCACTTATGCCTTCAAAAGCTTTGTTTCTCCCTTTAAATGGTTATATAATCTCATAATTGATTTTAAGATGAATTGTTTTACATTTTTGGTTAAAACAGATTATAATTGAATGTTTACATCGAGAATCTTGAAGCAAAAGCGATTCATTGAGAAGAAAACTTCTTTTATAGTCACTTATGCCTTCAAAAGCTTCGTTTCTCCCTTTAAATGGTTATATAATCTCATAATTGATTTTAAGTAGCGTTTTTTTTACATTTTTGGTTAAAACAGATTATAATTGAATGTTTACCTCGAGAATCTTGATGCGAAAGCCATTTATTGAGAAGAAAACTTCTTTTATAGTCACTTATGCCTTCAAAAGCTTTGTTTCTCCCTTTAAATGGTTATATAATCTCATAATTGATTTTAAGTTGAGTTTTTTTTACATTTTTGGTTAAAACAGATTATAATTGAATCTTTACCTCGAGAATCTTGAAGCGAAAGCCATTCATTGAGAAGAAAACTTCTTTTATAGTCACTTATGCCTTCAAAAGCTTTGTTTCTCCCTTTAAATGGTTATATAATATCATAATTGATTTTAAGTTGAGTTTTTTTTACATTTTTGGTTAAAACAGAATATAATTGAATGTTTACCTCGAGAATCTTGAAGCGAAAGCCATTCATTGAGAAGAAAACTTCTTTTATAGTCACTTATGCCTTCAAAAGCTTTGTTTCTCCCTTTAAATGGTTATATAATCTCATAATTGATTTTAAGTTTCGTTTTTTTTATATTTTTGGTTAAAACAGATTATAATTGAATGTTTACCTCGAGAATCTTGAAGCGAAAGCCATTCATTAAGAAGAAAACTTCTTTTATAGTCACTTATGCCTTCGAAAGCTTTGTTTCTAACTTTAAATGGTTATATAATCTCATAATTGATTTTAAGTTGCATTTTTTTTACATTTTTGGTTAAAACAGATTATAATTGAATGTTTACCTCAAGAATCTTGAAGCGAAAGCCATTCATTGAGTAGAAAACTTCTTTTATAGTCACTTATGCCTTCAAAAACTTTGTTTTCTCCCTTTAAATGGTTATATAATCTCATAATTGATTTTAAGTTGCGTTTTTTTAAATTTTTAGTTAAAACAGATTATAATTGAATGTTTACCTCGAGAAACGTGATGCAAAAACCATTCATTGAGAAGAAAACTTCTTTTATAGTCACTTATGCCTTCAAAAGCTTTGTTTCTCCCTTTAAATGGTTATATAATCTCATAATTGATTTTAAGTTGAGTTTTTTTTACATTTTTGGTTAAAACAGATTATAATTGAATGTTTACCTCGAGAAACGTGATGCAAAAACCATTCATTGAGAAGAAAACTTCTTTTATAGTCACTTATGCCTTCAAAAGCTTTGTTTCTCGCTTTAAATGGTTATATAATCTCATAATTGATTTTAAGTTGATTTTTTTTACATTTTTGGTTAAAGCAGATTATAATTGAATGTTTACCTCGAGAAACGTGATGCAAAAACCATTCATTGAGAAGAAAACTTCTTTTATAGTCACTTATGCCTTCAAAAGCTTTGTTTCTCCCTTTAAATGGTTATATAATCTCATAATTGATTTTAAGTTGAATTGTTTTTACATTTTTTATTAAAATAGATTATAATTGAATGTTTACCTTGAGAAACGTGATGCAAAAACTATTCATTGAGAAGAAAACTTCTTTTATAGTCACTTATGCCTTCAAAAGCTTTGTTTCTCCCTTTAAATGGTTATATAATCTCATAATTGATTTTAAGTTGCGTTTTTTTTACATTTTTGGTTAAAACAGATTATAATTGAATGTTTACCTCGAGAAACGTGAAGCAAAAACCATTCATTGAGAAGAGAACTTCTTTTATAGTCACTTATGCCTTCAAAAGCTTTGTTTCTCCCTTTAAATGGTTATATAATCTCATAATTGATTTTAAGTTACGTTTTTTTTACATTTTTGGTTAAAACAGATTATAATTGAATGTTTACCTCTAGAATCTTGAAGCGAAAGCCATTCATTCAGAAGAAAACTTCTTTTATAGTCACTTATGCCTTCAAAAGCTTTGTTTCTCCCTTTAAATGGTTATATAATCTCATAATTGATTTTAAGTTGCGTTTTTTTTTACATTTTTGGTTAAAACAGATTATAATTGAATGTTTACCTCGAGAATCTTGAAGCGAAAGCCATTCATTCAGAAGAAAACTTCTTTTATAGTCACTTATGCCTTCAAAAGCTTTGTTTCTCCCTTTAAATGGTTATATAATATCATAATTGATTTTAAGTTGAGTTTTTTTTACATTTTTGGTTAAAACAGATTATAATTGAATGTTTACCTCGAGAATCTTGAAGCGAAAGCCATTCATTGAGAAGAAAACTTCTTTTATAGTCACTTATGCCTTCAAAAGCTTTGTTTCTCCCTTTAAATGGTTATATAATCTCATAATTGATTTTAAGTTGCGTTTTTTTTACATTTTTGGGTAAAACAGATTATAATTGAATGTTTACCTCGAGAATCTTGAAGCGAAAGCCATTCATTAAGAAGAAAACTTCTTTTATAGTCACTTATGCCTTCGAAAGCTTTGTTTCTAACTTTAAATGGTTATATAATCTCATAATTGATTTTAAGTTGCATTTTTTTTACATTTTTGGTTAAAACAGATTATAATTGAATGTTTACCTCAAGAATCTTGAAGCGAAAGCCATTCATTGAGTAGAAAACTTCTTTTATAGTCACTTATGCCTTCAAAAACTTTGTTTTCTCCCTTTAAATGGTTATATAATCTCATAATTGATTTTAAGTTGCGTTTTTTTAAATTTTTAGTTAAAACAGATTATAATTGAATGTTTACCTCGAGAAACGTGATGCAAAAACCATTCATTGAGAAGAAAACTTCTTTTATAGTCACTTATGCCTTCAAAAGCTTTGTTTCTCCCTTTAAATGGTTATATAATCTCATAATTGATTTTAAGTTGAGTTTTTTTTACATTTTTGGTTAAAACAGATTATAATTGAATATTTACCTCGAGAAACGTGATGCAAAAACCATTCATTGAGAAGAAAACTTCTTTTATAGTCACTTATGCCTTCAAAAGCTTTGTTTCTCGCTTTAAATGGTTATATAATCTCATAATTGATTTTAAGTTGAATTTTTTTACATTTTTGGTTAAAGCAGATTATAATTGAATGTTTACCTCGAGAAACGTGATGCAAAAACCATTCATTGAGAAGAAAACTTCTTTTATAGTCACTTATGCCTTCAAAAGCTTTGTTTCTCCCTTTAAATGGTTATATAATCTCATAATTGATTTTAAGTTGAATTGTTTTTACATTTTTTATTAAAATAGATTATAATTGAATGTTTACCTTGAGAAACGTGATGCAAAAACCATTCATTGAGAAGAAAACTTCTTTTATAGTCACTTATGCCTTCAAAAGCTTTGTTTCTCCCTTTAAATGGTTATATAATCTCATAATTGATTTTAAGTTGCGTTTTTTTTACATTTTTGGTTAAAACAGATTATAATTGAATGTTTACCTTGAGAAACGTGAAGCAAAAACCATTCATTGAGAAGAGAACTTCTTTTATAGTCACTTATGCCTTCAAAAGCTTTGTTTCTCCCTTTAAATGGTTATATAATCTCATAATTGATTTTAAGTTGCGTTTTTTTTACATTTTTGGTTAAAACAGATTATAATTGAATGTTTACCTCTAGAATCTTGAAGCGAAAGCCATTCATTCAGAAGAAAACTTCTTTTATAGTCACTTATGCCTTCAAAAGCTTTGTTTCTCCCTTTAAATGGTTATATAATCTCATAATTGATTTTAAGTTGCGTTTTTTTTTACATTTTTGGTTAAAACAGATTATAATTGAATGTTTACCTCGAGAATCTTGAAGCGAAAGCCATTCATTCAGAAGAAAACTTCTTTTATAGTCACTTATGCCTTCAAAAGCTTTGTTTCTCCCTTTAAATGGTTATATAATCTCATAATTGATTTTAAGTTGCGTTTTTTTTTACATTTTTGGTTAAAACAGATTATAATTGAATGTTTACCTCGAGAATCTTGAAGCGAAAGCCATTTATTGAGAAGAAAACTTCTTTTATAGTCACTTATGCCTTCAAAAGCTTCGTTTCTCCCTTTAAATGGTTATATAATCTCATAATTGATTTTAAGTTGAGTTTTTTTTACATTTTTGGTTAAAACAGATTATAATTGAATGTTTACCTCAAGAATCTTGAAGCGAAAGCCATTTATTGAGAAGAAAACTTCTTTTATAGTCACTTATGCCTTCAAAAGTTTTGTTTCTCCCTTTAAATGGTTATATAATCTCATAATTGATTTTAAGTTGAGTTTTTTTTACATTTTTGGTTAAAACAGATTATAATTGAATGTTTACCTCAAGAATCTTGAAGCGAAAGCCATTCATTGAGAAGAAAACTTCTTTTATAGTCACTTATGCCTTCAAAAGCTTTGTTTCTCTCTTTAAATGGTTATATAATATCATAATTGATTTTAAGTTGAGTTTTTTTTACATTTTTGGTTAAAACAGATTATAATTGAATGTTTACCTCGAGAATCTTGAAGCGAAAGCCATTCATTGAGAAGAAAACTTCTTTTATAGTCACTTATGCCTTCAAAAGCTTTGTTTCTCCCTTTAAATGGTTATATAATCTCATAATTGATTTTAAGTTGCGTTTTTTTTACATTTTTGGTTAAAACAGATTATAATTGAATGTTTACCTCGAGAATCTTGAAGCGAAAGCCATTCATTAAGAAGAAAACTTCTTTTATAGTCACTTATGCCTTCAAAAGCTTTGTTTCTCCCTTTAAATGGTTATATAATCTCCTAATTGATTTTAAGTTGCATTTTTTTTACATTTTTGGTTAAAACAGATTATAATTGAATGTTTACCTCGAGAATCTTGAAGCGAAAGCCATTTATTGAGAAGAAAACTTCTTTTATAGTCACTTATGCCTTCAAAAGTTTTGTTTCTCCCTTTAAATGGTTATATAATCTCCTAATTGATTTTAAGTTGCATTTTTTTTACATTTTTGGTTAAAACAGATTATAATTGAATGTTTACCTCAAGAATCTTGAAGCGAAAGCCATTCATTGAGTAGAAAACTTCTTTTATAGTCACTTATGCCTTCAAAAACTTTGTTTTCTCCCTTTAAATGGTTATATAATCTCATAATTGATTTTAAGTTGCGTTTTGTTAAATTTTTAGTTAAAACAGATTATAATTGAATGTTTACCTCGAGAAACGTGATGCAAAAACCATTCATTGAGAAGAAAACTTCTTTTATAGTCACTTATGCCTTCAAAAGCTTTGTTTCTCCCTTTAAATGGTTATATAATCTCATAATTGATTTTAAGTTGAGTTTTTTTTACATTTTTGGTTAAAACAGATTATAATTGAATATTTACCTCGAGAAACGTGATGCAAAAACCATTCATTGAGAAGAAAACTTCTTTTATAGTCACTTATGCCTTCAAAAGCTTTGTTTCTCGCTTTAAATGGTTATATAATCTCATAATTGATTTTAAGTTGAATTTTTTTACATTTTTGGTTAAAGCAGATTATAATTGAATGTTTACCTCGAGAAACGTGATGCAAAAACCATTCATTGAGAAGAAAACTTCTTTTATAGTCACTTATGCCTTCAAAAGCTTTGTTTCTCCCTTTAAATGGTTATATAATCTCATAATTGATTTTAAGTTGAATTGTTTTTACATTTTTTATTAAAATAGATTATAATTGAATGTTTACCTTGAGAAACGTGATGCAAAAACCATTCATTGAGAAGAAAACTTCTTTTATAGTCACTTATGCCTTCAAAAGCTTTGTTTCTCCCTTTAAATGGTTATATAATCTCATAATTGATTTTAAGTTGCGTTTTTTTTACATTTTTGGTTAAAACAGATTATAATTGAATGTTTACCTTGAGAAACGTGAAGCAAAAACCATTCATTGAGAAGAGAACTTCTTTTATAGTCACTTATGCCTTCAAAAGCTTTGTTTCTCCCTTTAAATGGTTATATAATCTCATAATTGATTTTAAGTTGCGTTTTTTTTACATTTTTGGTTAAAACAGATTATAATTGAATGTTTACCTCTAGAATCTTGAAGCGAAAGCCATTCATTCAGAAGAAAACTTCTTTTATAGTCACTTATGCCTTCAAAAGCTTTGTTTCTCCCTTTAAATGGTTATATAATCTCATAATTGATTTTAAGTTGCGTTTTTTTTTACATTTTTGGTTAAAACAGATTATAATTGAATGTTTACCTCGAGAATCTTGAAGCGAAAGCCATTCATTCAGAAGAAAACTTCTTTTATAGTCACTTATGCCTTCAAAAGCTTTGTTTCTCCCTTTAAATGGTTATATAATCTCATAATTGATTTTAAGTTGCGTTTTTTTTTACATTTTTGGTTAAAACAGATTATAATTGAATGTTTACCTCGAGAATCTTGAAGCGAAAGCCATTTATTGAGAAGAAAACTTCTTTTATAGTCACTTATGCCTTCAAAAGCTTCGTTTCTCCCTTTAAATGGTTATATAATCTCATAATTGATTTTAAGTTGAGTTTTTTTTACATTTTTGGTTAAAACAGATTATAATTGAATGTTTACCTCAAGAATCTTGAAGCGAAAGCCATTTATTGAGAAGAAAACTTCTTTTATAGTCACTTATGCCTTCAAAAGTTTTGTTTCTCCCTTTAAATGGTTATATAATCTCATAATTGATTTTAAGTTGAGTTTTTTTTACATTTTTGGTTAAAACAGATTATAATTGAATGTTTACCTCAAGAATCTTGAAGCGAAAGCCATTCATTGAGAAGAAAACTTCTTTTATAGTCACTTATGCCTTCAAAAGCTTTGTTTCTCTCTTTAAATGGTTATATAATATCATAATTGATTTTAAGTTGAGTTTTTTTTACATTTTTGGTTAAAACAGATTATAATTGAATGTTTACCTCGAGAATCTTGAAGCGAAAGCCATTCATTGAGAAGAAAACTTCTTTTATAGTCACTTATGCCTTCAAAAGCTTTGTTTCTCCCTTTAAATGGTTATATAATCTCATAATTGATTTTAAGTTGCGTTTTTTTTACATTTTTGGTTAAAACAGATTATAATTGAATGTTTACCTCGAGAATCTTGAAGCGAAAGCCATTCATTAAGAAGAAAACTTCTTTTATAGTCACTTATGCCTTCAAAAGCTTTGTTTCTCCCTTTAAATGGTTATATAATCTCCTAATTGATTTTAAGTTGCATTTTTTTTACATTTTTGGTTAAAACAGATTATAATTGAATGTTTACCTCGAGAATCTTGAAGCGAAAGCCATTTATTGAGAAGAAAACTTCTTTTATAGTCACTTATGCCTTCAAAAGTTTTGTTTCTCCCTTTAAATGGTTATATAATCTCCTAATTGATTTTAAGTTGCATTTTTTTTACATTTTTGGTTAAAACAGATTATAATTGAATGTTTACCTCAAGAATCTTGAAGCGAAAGCCATTCATTGAGTAGAAAACTTCTTTTATAGTCACTTATGCCTTCAAAAACTTTGTTTTCTCCCTTTAAATGGTTATATAATCTCATAATTGATTTTAAGTTGCGTTTTGTTAAATTTTTAGTTAAAACAGATTATAATTGAATGTTTACCTCGAGAAACGTGATGCAAAAACCATTCATTGAGAAGAAAACTTCTTTTATAGTCACTTATGCCTTCAAAAGCTTTGTTTCTCCCTTTAAATGGTTATATAATCTCATAATTGATTTTAAGTTGAGTTTTTTTTACATTTTTTGTTAAAACAGATTATAATTGAATGTTTACCTCGAGAAACGTGATGCAAAAACCATTCATTGAGAAGAAAACTTCTTTTATAGTCACTTATGCCTTCAAAAGCTTTGTTTCTCGCTTTAAATGGTTATATAATCTCATAATTGATTTGAAGTTGAATTTTTTTACATTTTTGGTTAAAGCAGATTATAATTGAATGTTTACCTCGAGAAAGGTGATGCAAAAACCATTCATTGAGAAGAAAACTTCTTTTATAGTCACTTATGCCTTCAAAAGCTTTGTTTCTCCCTTTAAATGGTTATATAATCTCATAATTGATTTTAAGTTGAATTGTTTTTACATTTTTTATAAAAATAGATTATAATTGAATGTTTACCTTGAGAAACGTGATGCAAAAACCATTCATTGAGAAGAAAATTTCTTTTATAGTCACTTATGCCTTCAAAAGCTTTGTTTCTCCCTTTAAATGGTTATATAATCTCATAATTGATTTTAAGTTGCGTTTTTTTTACATTTTTGGTTAAAACAGATTATAATTGAATGTTTACCTCGAGAAACGTGATGCAAAAACCATTCATTGAGAAGAGAACTTCTTTTATAGTCACTTATGCCTTCAAAAGCTTTGTTTCTCCCTTTAAATAGTTATATAATCTCATAATTGATTTTAAGTTGCGTTTTTTTTACATTTTTGGTTAAAACAGATTATAATTGAATGTTTACCTCTAGAATCTTGAAGCGAAAGCCATTCATTCAGAAGAAAACTTCTTTTATAGTCACTTATGCCTTCAAAAGCTTTGTTTCTCCCTTTAAATGGTTATATAATCTCATAATTGATTTTAAGTTGCGTTTTTTTTTACATTTTTGGTTAAAACAGATTATAATTGAATGTTTACCTCGAGAATCTTGAAGCGAAAGCCATTCATTGAGAAGAAAACTTCTTTTATAGTCACTTATGCCTTCAAAAGCTTTGTTTCTCGCTTTAAATGGTTATATAATCTCATAATTGATTTTAAGTTGCGTTTTTTTACATTTTTGGTTAAAACAGATTATAATTGAATGTTTACCTCCAGAATCTTGAAGCGAAAGCCATTCATTGAGAAGAAAACTTCTTTTATAGTCACTTATGCCTTCAAAAACTTTGTTTTCTCCCTTTAAATGGTTATATAATCTCATAATTGATTTTAAGTTGCGTTTTTTTAAATTTTTAGTTAAAACAGATTATAATTGAATGTTTACCTCGAGAAACGTGATGCAAAAACCATTCATTGAGAAGAAAACTTCTTTTATAGTCACTTATGCCTTCAAAAGCTTTGTTTCTCCCTTTAAATGGTTATATAATCTCATAATTGATTTTAAGTTGAGTTTTTTTTACATTTTTGGTTAAAACAGATTATAATTGAATGTTTACCTCGAGAAACGTGATGCAAAAACCATTCATTGAGAAGAAAACTTCTTTTATAGTCACTTATGCCTTCAAAAGCTTTGTTTCTCGCTTTAAATGGTTATATAATCTCATAATTGATTTTAAGTTGAATTTTTTTACATTTTTGGTTAAAGCAGATTATAATTGAATGTTTACCTCGAGAAACGTGATGCAAAAACCATTCATTGAGAAGAAAACTTCTTTTATAGTCACTTATGCCTTCAAAAGCTTTGTTTCTCCCTTTAAATGGTTATATAATCTCATAATTGATTTTAAGTTGAATTGTTTTTACATTTTTTATTAAAATAGATTATAATTGAATGTTTACCTTGAGAAACGTGATGCAAAAACCATTCATTGAGAAGAAAACTTCTTTTATAGTCACTTATGCCTTCAAAAGCTTTGTTTCTCCCTTTAAATGGTTATATAATCTCATAATTGATTTTAAGTTGCGTTTTTTTTACATTTTTGGTTAAAACAGATTATAATTGAATGTTTACCTTGAGAAACGTGAAGCAAAAACCATTCATTGAGAAGAGAACTTCTTTTATAGTCACTTATGCCTTCAAAAGCTTTGTTTCTCCCTTTAAATGGTTATATAATCTCATAATTGATTTTAAGTTGCGTTTTTTTTACATTTTTGGTTAAAACAGATTATAATTGAATGTTTACCTCTAGAATCTTGAAGCGAAAGCCATTCATTCAGAAGAAAACTTCTTTTATAGTCACTTATGCCTTCAAAAGCTTTGTTTCTCCCTTTAAATGGTTATATAATCTCATAATTGATTTTAAGTTGCGTTTTTTTTTACATTTTTGGTTAAAACAGATTATAATTGAATGTTTACCTCGAGAATCTTGAAGCGAAAGCCATTCATTCAGAAGAAAACTTCTTTTATAGTCACTTATGCCTTCAAAAGCTTTGTTTCTCCCTTTAAATGGTTATATAATCTCATAATTGATTTTAAGTTGCGTTTTTTTTTACATTTTTGGTTAAAACAGATTATAATTGAATGTTTACCTCGAGAATCTTGAAGCGAAAGCCATTTATTGAGAAGAAAACTTCTTTTATAGTCACTTATGCCTTCAAAAGCTTCGTTTCTCCCTTTAAATGGTTATATAATCTCATAATTGATTTTAAGTTGAGTTTTTTTTACATTTTTGGTTAAAACAGATTATAATTGAATGTTTACCTCAAGAATCTTGAAGCGAAAGCCATTTATTGAGAAGAAAACTTCTTTTATAGTCACTTATGCCTTCAAAAGTTTTGTTTCTCCCTTTAAATGGTTATATAATCTCATAATTGATTTTAAGTTGAGTTTTTTTTACATTTTTGGTTAAAACAGATTATAATTGAATGTTTACCTCAAGAATCTTGAAGCGAAAGCCATTCATTGAGAAGAAAACTTCTTTTATAGTCACTTATGCCTTCAAAAGCTTTGTTTCTCTCTTTAAATGGTTATATAATATCATAATTGATTTTAAGTTGAGTTTTTTTTACATTTTTGGTTAAAACAGATTATAATTGAATGTTTACCTCGAGAATCTTGAAGCGAAAGCCATTCATTGAGAAGAAAACTTCTTTTATAGTCACTTATGCCTTCAAAAGCTTTGTTTCTCCCTTTAAATGGTTATATAATCTCATAATTGATTTTAAGTTGCGTTTTTTTTACATTTTTGGTTAAAACAGATTATAATTGAATGTTTACCTCGAGAATCTTGAAGCGAAAGCCATTCATTAAGAAGAAAACTTCTTTTATAGTCACTTATGCCTTCAAAAGCTTTGTTTCTCCCTTTAAATGGTTATATAATCTCCTAATTGATTTTAAGTTGCATTTTTTTTACATTTTTGGTTAAAACAGATTATAATTGAATGTTTACCTCGAGAATCTTGAAGCGAAAGCCATTTATTGAGAAGAAAACTTCTTTTATAGTCACTTATGCCTTCAAAAGTTTTGTTTCTCCCTTTAAATGGTTATATAATCTCCTAATTGATTTTAAGTTGCATTTTTTTTACATTTTTGGTTAAAACAGATTATAATTGAATGTTTACCTCAAGAATCTTGAAGCGAAAGCCATTCATTGAGTAGAAAACTTCTTTTATAGTCACTTATGCCTTCAAAAACTTTGTTTTCTCCCTTTAAATGGTTATATAATCTCATAATTGATTTTAAGTTGCGTTTTGTTAAATTTTTAGTTAAAACAGATTATAATTGAATGTTTACCTCGAGAAACGTGATGCAAAAACCATTCATTGAGAAGAAAACTTCTTTTATAGTCACTTATGCCTTCAAAAGCTTTGTTTCTCCCTTTAAATGGTTATATAATCTCATAATTGATTTTAAGTTGAGTTTTTTTTACATTTTTTGTTAAAACAGATTATAATTGAATGTTTACCTCGAGAAACGTGATGCAAAAACCATTCATTGAGAAGAAAACTTCTTTTATAGTCACTTATGCCTTCAAAAGCTTTGTTTCTCGCTTTAAATGGTTATATAATCTCATAATTGATTTGAAGTTGAATTTTTTTACATTTTTGGTTAAAGCAGATTATAATTGAATGTTTACCTCGAGAAAGGTGATGCAAAAACCATTCATTGAGAAGAAAACTTCTTTTATAGTCACTTATGCCTTCAAAAGCTTTGTTTCTCCCTTTAAATGGTTATATAATCTCATAATTGATTTTAAGTTGAATTGTTTTTACATTTTTTATAAAAATAGATTATAATTGAATGTTTACCTTGAGAAACGTGATGCAAAAACCATTCATTGAGAAGAAAATTTCTTTTATAGTCACTTATGCCTTCAAAAGCTTTGTTTCTCCCTTTAAATGGTTATATAATCTCATAATTGATTTTAAGTTGCGTTTTTTTTACATTTTTGGTTAAAACAGATTATAATTGAATGTTTACCTCGAGAAACGTGATGCAAAAACCATTCATTGAGAAGAGAACTTCTTTTATAGTCACTTATGCCTTCAAAAGCTTTGTTTCTCCCTTTAAATAGTTATATAATCTCATAATTGATTTTAAGTTGCGTTTTTTTTACATTTTTGGTTAAAACAGATTATAATTGAATGTTTACCTCTAGAATCTTGAAGCGAAAGCCATTCATTCAGAAGAAAACTTCTTTTATAGTCACTTATGCCTTCAAAAGCTTTGTTTCTCCCTTTAAATGGTTATATAATCTCATAATTGATTTTAAGTTGCGTTTTTTTTTACATTTTTGGTTAAAACAGATTATAATTGAATGTTTACCTCGAGAATCTTGAAGCGAAAGCCATTCATTGAGAAGAAAACTTCTTTTATAGTCACTTATGCCTTCAAAAGCTTTGTTTCTCGCTTTAAATGGTTATATAATCTCATAATTGATTTTAAGTTGCGTTTTTTTACATTTTTGGTTAAAACAGATTATAATTGAATGTTTACCTCCAGAATCTTGAAGCGAAAGCCATTCATTGAGAAGAAAACTTCTTTTATAGTCACTTATGCCTTCAAAAACTTTGTTTTCTCCCTTTAAATGGTTATATAATCTCATAATTGATTTTAAGTTGCGTTTTTTTAAATTTTTAGTTAAAACAGATTATAATTGAATGTTTACCTCGAGAATCTTGAAGCGAAAGCCATTCATTGAGAAGAAAACTTCTTTTATAGTCACTTATGCCTTCAAAAGCTTTGTTTCTCCCTTTAAATGGTTATATAATCTCATAATTGATTTTAAGTTGCGTTTTTTTTTACATTTTTGGTTAAAACAGATTATAATTGAATGTTTACCTCGAGAAACGTGATGCAAAAACCATTCATTGAGAAGAAAACTTCTTTTATAGTCACTTATGCCTTCAAAAGCTTTGTTTCTCCCTTTAAATGGTTATATAATCTCATAATTGATTTTAAGTTGAATTGTTTTTACATTTTTTATTAAAATAGATTATAATTGAATGTTTACCTTGAGAAACGTGATGCAAAAACCATTCATTGAGAAGAAAACTTCTTTTATAGTCACTTATGCCTTCAAAAGCTTTGTTTCTCCCTTTAAATGGTTATATAATCTCATAATTGATTTTAAGTTGCGTTTTTTTTACATTTTTGGTTAAAACAGATTATAATTGAATGTTTACCTCGAGAAACGTGATGCAAAAACCATTCATTGAGAAGAGAACTTCTTTTATAGTCACTTATGCCTTCAAAAGCTTTGTTTCTCCCTTTAAATGGTTATATAATCTCATAATTGATTTTAAGTTGCGTTTTTTTTACATTTTTAGTTAAAACAGATTATAATTGAATGTTTACCTCTAGAATCTTGAAGCGAAAGCCATTCATTCAGAAGAAAACTTCTTTTATAGTCACTTATGCCTTCAAAAGCTTTGTTTCTCCCTTTAAATGGTTATATAATCTCATAATTGATTTTAAGTTGCGTGTTTTTTTACATTTTTGGTTAAAACAGATTATAATTGAATGTTTACCTCGAGAATCTTGAAGCGAAAGCCATTCATTGAGAAGAAAACTTCTTTTATAGTCACTTATGCCTTCAAAAGCTTTGTTTCTCGCTTTAAATGGTTATATAATCTCATAATTGATTTTAAGTTGCGTTTTTTTTACATTTTTGGTTAAAACAGATTATAATTGAATGTTTACCTCGAGAATCTTGAAGCGAAAGCCATTCATTGAGAAGAAAACTTCTTTTATAGTCACTTATGCCTTCAAAAACTTTGTTTTCTCCCTTTAAATGGTTATATAATCTCATAATTGATTTTAAGTTGCGTTTTTTTAAATTTTTAGTTAAAACAGATTATAATTGAATGTTTACCTCGAGAATCTTGAAGCGAAAGCCATTCATTGAGAAGAAAACTTCTTTTATAGTCACTTATGCCTTCAAAAGCTTTGTTTCTCCCTTTAAATGGTTATATAATCTCATAATTGATTTTAAGTTGCGTTTTTTTTTACATTTTTGGTTAAAACAGATTATAATTGAATGTTTACCTCGAGAATCTTGAAGCGAAAGCCATTCATTGAGAAGAAAACTTCTTTTATAGTCACTTATGCCTTCAAAAGCTTTGTTTCTCCCTTTAAATGGTTATATAATCTCATAATTGATTTTAAGTTGCGTTTTTTTTACATTTTTGGTTAAAACAGATTATAATTGAATGTTTACCTCTAGAATCTTGAAGCGAAAGCCATTCATTCAGAAGAAAACTTCTTTTATAGTCACTTATGCCTTCAAAAGCTTTGTTTCTCCCTTTAAATGGTTATATAATCTCATAATTGATTTTAAGTTGCGTTTTTTTTTACATTTTTGGTTAAAACAGATTATAATTGAATGTTTACCTCGAGAATCTTGAAGCGAAAGCCATTCATTCAGAAGAAAACTTCTTTTATAGTCACTTATGCCTTCAAAAGCTTCGTTTCTCCATTTAAATGGTTATATAATCTCATAATGGATTTTAAGTTGCGTTTTTTTTTACATTTTTGGTTAAAACAGATTATAATTGAATGTTTACCTCGAGAATCTTGAAGCGAAAGCCATTTATTGAGAAGAAAACTTCTTTTATAGTCACTTATGCCTTCAAAAGCTTCGTTTCTCCCTTTAAATGGTTATATAATCTCATAATTGATTTTAAGTTGAGATTTTTTTACATTTTTGGTTAAAACAGATTATAATTGAATGTTTACCTCAAGAATCTTGAAGCGAAAGCCATTTATTGAGAAGAAACATTCTTTTATAGTCACTTATGCCTTCAAAAGCTTTGTTTCTCCCTTTAAATGGTTATATAATCTCCTAATTGATTTTAAGTTGCATTTTTTTTACATTTTTGGTTAAAACAGATTATAATTGAATGTTTACCTCAAGAATCTTGAAGCGAAAGCCATTCATTGAGTAGAAAACTTCTTTTATAGTCACTTATGCCTTCAAAAACTTTGTTTTCTCCCTTTAAATGGTTATATAATCTCATAATTGATTTTAAGTTGCGTTTTGTTAAATTTTTAGTTAAAACAGATTATAATTGAATGTTTACCTCGAGAAACGTGATGCAAAAACCATTCATTGAGAAGAAAACTTCTTTTATAGTCACTTATGCCTTCAAAAGCTTTGTTTCTCGCTTTAAATGGTTATATAATCTCATAATTGATTTTAAGTTGAATTTTTTTACATTTTTGGTTAAAGCAGATTATAATTGAATGTTTACCTCGAGAAAGGTGATGCAAAAACCATTCATTGAGAAGAAAACTTCTTTTATAGTCACTTATGCCTTCAAAAGCTTTGTTTCTCCCTTTAAATGGTTATATAATCTCATAATTGATTTTAAGTTGAATTGTTTTTACATTTTTTATAAAAATAGATTATAATTGAATGTTTACCTTGAGAAACGTGATGCAAAAACCATTCATTGAGAAGAAAACTTCTTTTATAGTCACTTATGCCTTCAAAAGCTTTGTTTCTCCCTTTAAATGGTTATATAATCTCATAATTGATTTTAAGTTGCGTTTTTTTTACATTTTTGGTTAAAACTGATTATAATTGAATGTTTACCTCGAGAAACGTGATGCAAAAACCATTCATTGAGAAGAGAACTTCTTTTATAGTCACTTATGCCTTCAAAAGCTTTGTTTCTCCCTTTAAATAGTTATATAATCTCATAATTGATTTTAAGTTGCGTTTTTTTTACATTTTTGGTTAAAACAGATTATAATTGAATGTTTACCTCGAGAATCTTGAAGCGAAAGCCATTCATTCAGAAGAAAACTTCTTTTATAGTCACTTATGCCTTCAAAAACTTTGTTTTCTCCCTTTAAATGGTTATATAATCTCATAATTGATTTTAAGTTGCGTTTTTTTAAATTTTTAGTTAAAACAGATTATAATTGAATGTTTACCTCGAGAATCTTGAAGCGAAAGCCATTCATTGAGAAGAAAACTTCTTTTATAGTCACTTATGCCTTCAAAAGCTTTGTTTCTCGCTTTAAATGGTTATATAATCTCATAATTGATTTTAAGTTGCGTTTTTTTTACATTTTTGGTTAAAACAGATTATAATTGAATGTTTACCTCAAGAATCTTGAAGCGAAAGCCATTTATTGAGAAGAAAACTTCTTTTATAGTCACTTATGCCTTCAAAAGCTTTGTTTCTCCCTTTAAATGGTTATATAATCTCATAATTGATTTTAAGTTGAGGTTTTTTTACATTTTTGGTTAAAACAGATTATAATTGAATATTTACCTCGAGAATCTTGAAGCGAAAGCCATTCATTGAGAAGAAAACTTCTTTTATAGTCACTTATGCCTTCAAAAGCTTTGTTTCTCTCTTTAAATGGTTATATAATATCATAATTGATTTTAAGTTGAGTTTTTTTACATTTTTGGTTAAAACAGATTATAATTGAATGTTTACCTCGAGAATCTTGAAGCGAAAGCCATTCATTGAGAAGAAAACTTCTTTTATAGTCACTTATGCCTTCAAAAGCTTTGTTTCTCCCTTTAAATGGTTATATAATCTCATAATTGATTTTAAGTTGCGTTTTTTTTACATTTTTGGTTAAAACTGATTATAATTGAATGTTTACCTCGAGAAACGTGATGCAAAAACCATTCATTGAGAAGAGAACTTCTTTTATAGTCACTTATGCCTTCAAAAGCTTTGTTTCTCCCTTTAAATAGTTATATAATCTCATAATTGATTTTAAGTTGCGTTTTTTTTACATTTTTGGTTAAAACAGATTCTAATTGAATGTTTACCTCGAGAATCTTGAAGCGAAAGCCATTCATTCAGAAGAAAACTTCTTTTATAGTCACTTATGCCTTCAAAAACTTTGTTTTCTCCCTTTAAATGGTTATATAATCTCATAATTGATTTTAAGTTGCGTTTTTTTAAATTTTTAGTTAAAACAGATTATAATTGAATGTTTACCTCGAGAATCTTGAAGCGAAAGCCATTCATTGAGAAGAAAACTTCTTTTATAGTCACTTATGCCTTCAAAAGCTTTGTTTCTCCCTTTAAATGGTTATATAATCTCATAATTGATTTTAAGTTGCGTTTTTTTTACATTTTTGGTTAAAACAGATTATAATTGAATGTTTACCTCAAGAATCTTGAAGCGAAAGCCATTTATTGAGAAGAAAACTTCTTTTATAGTCACTTATGCCTTCAAAAGCTTTGTTTCTCCCTTTAAATGGTTATATAATCTCATAATTGATTTTAAGTTGAGTTTTTTTTACATTTTTGGTTAAAACAGATTATAATTGAATGTTTACCTCGAGAATCTTGAAGCAAAAGCCATTCATTGAGAAGAAAACTTCTTTTATAGTCACTTATGCCTTCAAAAGCTTTGTTTCTCTCTTTAAATGGTTATATAATATCATAATTGATTTTAAGTTGAGTTTTTTTACATTTTTGGTTAAAACAGATTATAATTGAATGTTTACCTCGAGAATCTTGAAGCGAAAGCCATTCATTGAGAAGAAAACTTCTTTTATAGTCACTTATGCCTTCAAAAGCTTTGTTTCTCCCTTTAAATGGTTATATAATCTCATAATTGATTTTAAGTTGCGTTTTTTTTACATTTTTGGTTAAAACAGATTATAATTGAATGTTTACCCCGAGAATCTTGAAGCGAAAGCCATTCATTAAGAAGAAAACTTCTTTTATAGTCACTTATGCCTTCAAAAGCTTTGTTTCTCCCTTTAAATGGTTATATAATCTCATAATTGATTTTAAGTTGCGTTTTTTTTTACATTTTTGCTTAAAACAGATTATAATTGAATGTTTACCTCGAGAATCTTGAAGCGAAAGCCATTCATTGAGAAGAAAACTTCTTTTATAGTCACTTATGCCTTCAAAAGCTTTGTTTCTCGCTTTAAATGGTTATATAATCTCATAATTGATTTTAAGTTGCATTTTTTTTACATTTTTGGTTAAAACAGATTATAATTGAATGTTTACCTCGAGAATCTTGAAGCGAAAGCCATTCATTCAGAAGAAAACTTCTTTTATAGTCACTTATGCCTTCAAAAACTTTGTTTTCTCCCTTTAAATGGTTATATAATCTCATAATTGATTTTAAGTTGCGTTTTTTTAAATTTTTAGTTAAAACAGATTATAATTGAATGTTTACCTCGAGAATCTTGAAGCGAAAGCCATTCATTGAGAAGAAAACTTCTTTTATAGTCACTTATGCCTTCAAAAGCTTTGTTTCTCCCTTTAAATGGTTATATAATCTCATAATTGATTTTAAGTTGCGTTTTTTTTACATTTTTGGTTAAAACAGATTATAATTGAATGTTTACCTCAAGAATCTTGAAGCGAAAGCCATTTATTGAGAAGAAAACTTCTTTTATAGTCACTTATGCCTTCAAAAGCTTTGTTTCTCCCTTTAAATGGTTATATAATCTCATAATTGATTTTAAGTTGAGTTTTTTTTACATTTTTGGTTAAAACAGATTATAATTGAATATTTACCTCGAGAATCTTGAAGCGAAAGCCATTCATTGAGAAGAAAACTTCTTTTATAGTCACTTATGCCTTCAAAAGCTTTGTTTCTCTCTTTAAATGGTTATATAATATCATAATTGATTTTAAGTTGAGTTTTTTTACATTTTTGGTTAAAACAGATTATAATTGAATGTTTACCTCGAGAATCTTGAAGCGAAAGCCATTCATTGAGAAGAAAACTTCTTTTATAGTCACTTATGCCTTCAAAAGCTTTGTTTCTCCCTTTAAATGGTTATATAATCTCATAATTGATTTTAAGTTGCGTTTTTTTTACATTTTTGGTTAAAACTGATTATAATTGAATGTTTACCTCGAGAAACGTGATGCAAAAACCATTCATTGAGAAGAGAACTTCTTTTATAGTCACTTATGCCTTCAAAAGCTTTGTTTCTCCCTTTAAATAGTTATATAATCTCATAATTGATTTTAAGTTGCGTTTTTTTTACATTTTTGGTTAAAACAGATTCTAATTGAATGTTTACCTCGAGAATCTTGAAGCGAAAGCCATTCATTCAGAAGAAAACTTCTTTTATAGTCACTTATGCCTTCAAAAACTTTGTTTTCTCCCTTTAAATGGTTATATAATCTCATAATTGATTTTAAGTTGCGTTTTTTTAAATTTTTAGTTAAAACAGATTATAATTGAATGTTTACCTCGAGAATCTTGAAGCGAAAGCCATTCATTGAGAAGAAAACTTCTTTTATAGTCACTTATGCCTTCAAAAGCTTTGTTTCTCCCTTTAAATGGTTATATAATCTCATAATTGATTTTAAGTTGAGGTTTTTTTACATTTTTGGTTAAAACAGATTATAATTGAATATTTACCTCGAGAATCTTGAAGCGAAAGCCATTCATTGAGAAGAAAACTTCTTTTATAGTCACTTATGCCTTCAAAAGCTTTGTTTCTCTCTTTAAATGGTTATATAATATCATAATTGATTTTAAGTTGAGTTTTTTTACATTTTTGGTTAAAACAGATTATAATTGAATGTTTACCTCGAGAATCTTGAAGCGAAAGCCATTCATTGAGAAGAAAACTTCTTTTATAGTCACTTATGCCTTCAAAAGCTTTGTTTCTCCCTTTAAATGGTTATATAATCTCATAATTGATTTTAAGTTACGTTTTTTTTACATTTTTGGTTAAAACTGATTATAATTGAATGTTTACCTCGAGAAACGTGATGCAAAAACCATTCATTGAGAAGAGAACTTCTTTTATAGTCACTTATGCCTTCAAAAGCTTTGTTTCTCCCTTTAAATAGTTATATAATCTCATAATTGATTTTAAGTTGCGTTTTTTTTACATTTTTGGTTAAAACAGATTCTAATTGAATGTTTACCTCGAGAATCTTGAAGCGAAAGCCATTCATTCAGAAGAAAACTTCTTTTATAGTCACTTATGCCTTCAAAAACTTTGTTTTCTCCCTTTAAATGGTTATATAATCTCATAATTGATTTTAAGTTGCGTTTTTTTAAATTTTTAGTTAAAACAGATTATAATTGAATGTTTACCTCGAGAATCTTGAAGCGAAAGCCATTCATTGAGAAGAAAACTTCTTTTATAGTCACTTATGCCTTCAAAAGCTTTGTTTCTCCCTTTAAATGGTTATATAATCTCATAATTGATTTTAAGTTGCGTTTTTTTTACATTTTTGGTTAAAACAGATTATAATTGAATGTTTACCTCAAGAATCTTGAAGCGAAAGCCATTTATTGAGAAGAAAACTTCTTTTATAGTCACTTATGCCTTCAAAAGCTTTGTTTCTCCCTTTAAATGGTTATATAATCTCATAATTGATTTTAAGTTGAGTTTTTTTTACATTTTTGGTTAAAACAGATTATAATTGAATGTTTACCTCGAGAATCTTGAAGCAAAAGCCATTCATTGAGAAGAAAACTTCTTTTATAGTCACTTATGCCTTCAAAAGCTTTGTTTCTCTCTTTAAATGGTTATATAATATCATAATTGATTTTAAGTTGAGTTTTTTTACATTTTTGGTTAAAACAGATTATAATTGAATGTTTACCTCGAGAATCTTGAAGCGAAAGCCATTCATTGAGAAGAAAACTTCTTTTATAGTCACTTATGCCTTCAAAAGCTTTGTTTCTCCCTTTAAATGGTTATATAATCTCATAATTGATTTTAAGTTGCGTTTTTTTTACATTTTTGGTTAAAACAGATTATAATTGAATGTTTACCCCGAGAATCTTGAAGCGAAAGCCATTCATTAAGAAGAAAACTTCTTTTATAGTCACTTATGCCTTCAAAAGCTTTGTTTCTCCCTTTAAATGGTTATATAATCTCATAATTGATTTTAAGTTGCGTTTTTTTTTACATTTTTGCTTAAAACAGATTATAATTGAATGTTTACCTCGAGAATCTTGAAGCGAAAGCCATTCATTGAGAAGAAAACTTCTTTTATAGTCACTTATGCCTTCAAAAGCTTTGTTTCTCGCTTTAAATGGTTATATAATCTCATAATTGATTTTAAGTTGCATTTTTTTTACATTTTTGGTTAAAACAGATTATAATTGAATGTTTACCTCGAGAATCTTGAAGCGAAAGCCATTCATTCAGAAGAAAACTTCTTTTATAGTCACTTATGCCTTCAAAAACTTTGTTTTCTCCCTTTAAATGGTTATATAATCTCATAATTGATTTTAAGTTGCGTTTTTTTAAATTTTTAGTTAAAACAGATTATAATTGAATGTTTACCTCGAGAATCTTGAAGCGAAAGCCATTCATTGAGAAGAAAACTTCTTTTATAGTCACTTATGCCTTCAAAAGCTTTGTTTCTCCCTTTAAATGGTTATATAATCTCATAATTGATTTTAAGTTGCGTTTTTTTTACATTTTTGGTTAAAACAGATTATAATTGAATGTTTACCTCAAGAATCTTGAAGCGAAAGCCATTTATTGAGAAGAAAACTTCTTTTATAGTCACTTATGCCTTCAAAAGCTTTGTTTCTCCCTTTAAATGGTTATATAATCTCATAATTGATTTTAAGTTGAGTTTTTTTTACATTTTTGGTTAAAACAGATTATAATTGAATATTTACCTCGAGAATCTTGAAGCGAAAGCCATTCATTGAGAAGAAAACTTCTTTTATAGTCACTTATACCTTCAAAAGCTTTGTTTCTCTCTTTAAATGGTTATATAATATCATAATTGATTTTAAGTTGAGTTTTTTTACATTTTTGGTTAAAACAGATTATAATTGAATGTTTACCTCGAGAAACGTGATGCAAAAACCATTCATTGAGAAGAAAACTTCTTTTATAGTCACTTATGCCTTCAAAAGCTTTGTTTCTCCCTTTAAATGGTTATATAATCTCATAATTGATTTTAAGTTGAATTGTTTTTACATTTTTTATTAAAATAGATTATAATTGAATGTTTACCTTGAGAAACGTGATGCAAAAACAATTCATTGAGAAGAAAACTTCTTTTATAGTCACTTATGCCTTCAAAAGCTTTGTTTCTCCCTTTAAATGGTTATATAATCTCATAATTGATTTTAAGTTGCGTTTTTTTTACATTTTTGGTTAAAACAGATTATAATTGAATGTTTACCTCGAGAAACGTGATGCAAAAACCATTCATTGAGAAGAGAACTTCTTTTATAGTCACTTATGCCTTCAAAAGCTTTGTTTCTCTCTTTAAATGGTTATATAATATCATAATTGATTTTAAGTTGCGTTTTTTTTACATTTTTAGTTAAAACAGATTATAATTGAATGTTTACCTCTAGAATCTTGAAGCGAAAGCCATTCATTCAGAAGAAAACTTCTTTTATAGTCACTTATGCCTTCAAAAGCTTTGTTTCTCCCTTTAAATGGTTATATAATCTCATAATTGATTTTAAGTTGCGTTTTTTTTTACATTTTTGGTTAAAACAGATTATAATTGAATGTTTACCTCGAGAATCTTGAAGCGAAAGCCATTCATTGAGAAGAAAACTTCTTTTATAGTCACTTATGCCTTCAAAAGCTTTGTTTCTCGCTTTAAATGGTTATATAATCTCATAATTGATTTTAAGTTGCGTTTTTTTTACATTTTTGGTTAAAACAGATTATAATTGAATGTTTACCTCGAGAATCTTGAAGCGAAAGCCATTCATTGAGAAGAAAACTTCTTTTATAGTCACTTATGCCTTCAAAAACTTTGTTTTCTCCCTTTAAATGGTTATATAATCTCATAATTGATTTTAAGTTGCGTTTTTTTAAATTTTTAGTTAAAACAGATTATAATTGAATGTTTACCTCGAGAATCTTGAAGCGAAAGCCATTCATTGAGAAGAAAACTTCTTTTATAGTCACTTATGCCTTCAAAAGCTTTGTTTCTCCCTTTAAATGGTTATATAATCTCATAATTGATTTTAAGTTGCGTTTTTTTTTACATTTTTGGTTAAAACAGATTATAATTGAATGTTTACCTCGAGAAACGTGATGCAAAAACCATTCATTGAGAAGAAAACTTCTTTTATAGTCACTTATGCCTTCAAAAGCTTTGTTTCTCCCTTTAAATGGTTATATAATCTCATAATTGATTTTAAGTTGAATTGTTTTTACATTTTTTATTAAAATAGATTATAATTGAATGTTCACCTTGAGAAACGTGATGCAAAAACCATTCATTGAGAAGAAAACTTCTTTTATAGTCACTTATGCCTTCAAAAGCTTTGTTTCTCCCTTTAAATGGTTATATAATCTCATAATTGATTTTAAGTTACGTTTTTTTTACATTTTTGGTTAAAACAGATTATAATTGAATGTTTACCTCGAGAAACGTGATGCAAAAACCATTCATTGAGAAGAGAACTTCTTTTATAGTCACTTATGCCTTCAAAAGCTTTGTTTCTCCCTTTAAATGGTTATATAATCTCATAATTGATTTTAAGTTGCGTTTTTTTTACATTTTTGGTTAAAACAGATTATAATTGAATGTTTACCTCGAGAATCTTGAAGCGAAAGCCATTCATTCAGAAGAAAACTTCTTTTATAGTCACTTATGCCTTCAAAAACTTTGTTTTCTCCCTTTAAATGGTTATATAATCTCATAATTGATTTTAAGTTGCGTTTTTTTAAATTTTTAGTTAAAACAGATTATAATTGAATGTTTACCTCGAGAATCTTGAAGCGAAAGCCATTCATTGAGAAGAAAACTTCTTTTATAGTCACTTATGCCTTCAAAAGCTTTGTTTCTCCCTTTAAATGGTTATATAATCTCATAATTGATTTTAAGTTGCGTTTTTTTTACATTTTTGGTTAAAACAGATTATAATTGAATGTTTACCTCAAGAATCTTGAAGCGAAAGCCATTTATTGAGAAGAAAACTTCTTTTATAGTCACTTATGCCTTCAAAAGCTTTGTTTCTCCCTTTAAATGGTTATATAATCTCATAATTGATTTTAAGTTGAGTTTTTTTTACATTTTTGGTTAAAACAGATTATAATTGAATATTTACCTCGAGAATCTTGAAGCGAAAGCCATTCATTGAGAAGAAAACTTCTTTTATAGTCACTTATGCCTTCAAAAGCTTTGTTTCTCTCTTTAAATGGTTATATAATATCATAATTGATTTTAAGTTGAGTTTTTTTACATTTTTGGTTAAAACAGATTATAATTGAATGTTTACCTCGAGAATCTTGAAGCGAAAGCCATTCATTGAGAAGAAAACTTCTTTTATAGTCACTTATGCCTTCAAAAGCTTTGTTTCTCCCTTTAAATGGTTATATAATCTCATAATTGATTTTAAGTTGCGTTTTTTTTACATTTTTGGTTAAAACTGATTATAATTGAATGTTTACCTCGAGAAACGTGATGCAAAAACCATTCATTGAGAAGAGAACTTCTTTTATAGTCACTTATGCCTTCAAAAGCTTTGTTTCTCCCTTTAAATAGTTATATAATCTCATAATTGATTTTAAGTTGCGTTTTTTTTACATTTTTGGTTAAAACAGATTCTAATTGAATGTTTACCTCGAGAATCTTGAAGCGAAAGCCATTCATTCAGAAGAAAACTTCTTTTATAGTCACTTATGCCTTCAAAAGCTTTGTTTCTCCCTTTAAATGGTTATATAATCTCATAATTGATTTTAAGTTGAGTTTTTTTTACATTTTTGGTTAAAACAGATTATAATTGAATATTTACCTCGAGAATCTTGAAGCGAAAGCCATTCATTGAGAAGAAAACTTCTTTTATAGTCACTTATGCCTTCAAAAGCTTTGTTTCTCTCTTTAAATGGTTATATAATATCATAATTGATTTTAAGTTGAGTTTTTTTACATTTTTGGTTAAAACAGATTATAATTGAATGTTTACCTCGAGAAACGTGATGCAAAAACCATTCATTGAGAAGAAAACTTCTTTTATAGTCACTTATGCCTTCAAAAGCTTTGTTTCTCCCTTTAAATGGTTATATAATCTCATAATTGATTTTAAGTTGAATTGTTTTTACATTTTTTATTAAAATAGATTATAATTGAATGTTTACCTTGAGAAACGTGATGCAAAAACAATTCATTGAGAAGAAAACTTCTTTTATAGTCACTTATGCCTTCAAAAGCTTTGTTTCTCCCTTTAAATGGTTATATAATCTCATAATTGATTTTAAGTTGCGTTTTTTTACATTTTTGGTTAAAACAGATTATAATTGAATGTTTACCTCGAGAAACGTGATGCAAAAACCATTCATTGAGAAGAGAACTTCTTTTATAGTCACTTATGCCTTCAAAAGCTTTGTTTCTCTCTTTAAATGGTTATATAATATCATAATTGATTTTAAGTTGCGTTTTTTTTACATTTTTAGTTAAAACAGATTATAATTGAATGTTTACCTCTAGAATCTTGAAGCGAAAGCCATTCATTCAGAAGAAAACTTCTTTTATAGTCACTTATGCCTTCAAAAGCTTTGTTTCTCCCTTTAAATGGTTATATAATCTCATAATTGATTTTAAGTTGCGTTTTTTTTTACATTTTTGGTTAAAACAGATTATAATTGAATGTTTACCTCGAGAATCTTGAAGCGAAAGCCATTCATTGAGAAGAAAACTTCTTTTATAGTCACTTATGCCTTCAAAAGCTTTGTTTCTCGCTTTAAATGGTTATATAATCTCATAATTGATTTTAAGTTGCGTTTTTTTTACATTTTTGGTTAAAACAGATTATAATTGAATGTTTACCTCGAGAATCTTGAAGCGAAAGCCATTCATTGAGAAGAAAACTTTTTTTATAGTCACTTATGCCTTCAAAAACTTTGTTTTCTCCCTTTAAATGGTTATATAATCTCATAATTGATTTTAAGTTGCGTTTTTTTAAATTTTTAGTTAAAACAGATTATAATTGAATGTTTACCTCGAGAATCTTGAAGCGAAAGCCATTCATTGAGAAGAAAACTTCTTTTATAGTCACTTATGCCTTCAAAAGCTTTGTTTCTCCCTTTAAATGGTTATATAATCTCATAATTGATTTTAAGTTGCGTTTTTTTTTACATTTTTGGTTAAAACAGATTATAATTGAATGTTTACCTCGAGAAACGTGATGCAAAAACCATTCATTGAGAAGAAAACTTCTTTTATAGTCACTTATGCCTTCAAAAGCTTTGTTTCTCCCTTTAAATGGTTATATAATCTCATAATTGATTTTAAGTTGAATTGTTTTTACATTTTTTATTAAAATAGATTATAATTGAATGTTCACCTTGAGAAACGTGATGCAAAAACCATTCATTGAGAAGAAAACTTCTTTTATAGTCACTTATGCCTTCAAAAGCTTTGTTTTTCCCTTTAAATGGTTATATAATCTCATAATTGATTTTAAGTTACGTTTTTTTTACATTTTTGGTTAAAACAGATTATAATTGAATGTTTACCTCGAGAAACGTGATGCAAAAACCATTCATTGAGAAGAGAACTTCTTTTATAGTCACTTATGCCTTCAAAAGCTTTGTTTCTCCCTTTAAATGGTTATATAATCTCATAATTGATTTTAAGTTGCGTTTTTTTTACATTTTTGGTTAAAACAGATTATAATTGAATGTTTACCTCGAGAATCTTGAAGCGAAAGCCATTCATTCAGAAGAAAACTTCTTTTATAGTCACTTATGCCTTCAAAAACTTTGTTTTCTCCCTTTAAATGGTTATATAATCTCATAATTGATTTTAAGTTGCGTTTTTTTAAATTTTTAGTTAAAACAGATTATAATTGAATGTTTACCTCGAGAATCTTGAAGCGAAAGCCATTCATTGAGAAGAAAACTTCTTTTATAGTCACTTATGCCTTCAAAAGCTTTGTTTCTCCCTTTAAATGGTTATATAATCTCATAATTGATTTTAAGTTGCGTTTTTTTTACATTTTTGGTTAAAACAGATTATAATTGAATGTTTACCTCAAGAATCTTGAAGCGAAAGCCATTTATTGAGAAGAAAACTTCTTTTATAGTCACTTATGCCTTCAAAAGCTTTGTTTCTCCCTTTAAATGGTTATATAATCTCATAATTGATTTTAAGTTGAGTTTTTTTTACATTTTTGGTTAAAACAGATTATAATTGAATATTTACCTCGAGAATCTTGAAGCGAAAGCCATTCATTGAGAAGAAAACTTCTTTTATAGTCACTTATGCCTTCAAAAGCTTTGTTTCTCTCTTTAAATGGTTATATAATATCATAATTGATTTTAAGTTGAGTTTTTTTACATTTTTGGTTAAAACAGATTATAATTGAATGTTTACCTCGAGAATCTTGAAGCGAAAGCCATTCATTGAGAAGAAAACTTCTTTTATAGTCACTTATGCCTTCAAAAGCTTTGTTTCTCGCTTTAAATGGTTATATAATCTCATAATTGATTTTAAGTTGCGTTTTTTTTACATTTTTGGTTAAAACAGATTATAATTGAATGTTTACCTCGAGAATCTTGAAGCGAAAGCCATTCATTGAGAAGAAAACTTCTTTTATAGTCACTTATGCCTTCAAAAACTTTGTTTTCTCCCTTTAAATGGTTATATAATCTCATAATTGATTTTAAGTTGCGTTTTTTTAAATTTTTAGTTAAAACAGATTATAATTGAATGTTTACCTCGAGAATCTTGAAGCGAAAGCCATTCATTGAGAAGAAAACTTCTTTTATAGTCACTTATGCCTTCAAAAGCTTTGTTTCTCCCTTTAAATGGTTATATAATCTCATAATTGATTTTAAGTTGCGTTTTTTTTTACATTTTTGGTTAAAACAGATTATAATTGAATGTTTACCTCGAGAAACGTGATGCAAAAACCATTCATTGAGAAGAAAACTTCTTTTATAGTCACTTATGCCTTCAAAAGCTTTGTTTCTCCCTTTAAATGGTTATATAATCTCATAATTGATTTTAAGTTGAATTGTTTTTACATTTTTTATTAAAATAGATTATAATTGAATGTTCACCTTGAGAAACGTGATGCAAAAACCATTCATTGAGAAGAAAACTTCTTTTATAGTCACTTATGCCTTCAAAAGCTTTGTTTTTCCCTTTAAATGGTTATATAATCTCATAATTGATTTTAAGTTACGTTTTTTTTACATTTTTGGTTAAAACAGATTATAATTGAATGTTTACCTCGAGAAACGTGATGCAAAAACCATTCATTGAGAAGAGAACTTCTTTTATAGTCACTTATGCCTTCAAAAGCTTTGTTTCTCCCTTTAAATGGTTATATAATCTCATAATTGATTTTAAGTTGCGTTTTTTTTACATTTTTGGTTAAAACAGATTATAATTGAATGTTTACCTCGAGAATCTTGAAGCGAAAGCCATTCATTCAGAAGAAAACTTCTTTTATAGTCACTTATGCCTTCAAAAACTTTGTTTTCTCCCTTTAAATGGTTATATAATCTCATAATTGATTTTAAGTTGCGTTTTTTTAAATTTTTAGTTAAAACAGATTATAATTGAATGTTTACCTCGAGAATCTTGAAGCGAAAGCCATTCATTGAGAAGAAAACTTCTTTTATAGTCACTTATGCCTTCAAAAGCTTTGTTTCTCCCTTTAAATGGTTATATAATCTCATAATTGATTTTAAGTTGCGTTTTTTTTACATTTTTGGTTAAAACAGATTATAATTGAATGTTTACCTCAAGAATCTTGAAGCGAAAGCCATTTATTGAGAAGAAAACTTCTTTTATAGTCACTTATGCCTTCAAAAGCTTTGTTTCTCCCTTTAAATGGTTATATAATCTCATAATTGATTTTAAGTTGAGTTTTTTTTACATTTTTGGTTAAAACAGATTATAATTGAATATTTACCTCGAGAATCTTGAAGCGAAAGCCATTCATTGAGAAGAAAACTTCTTTTATAGTCACTTATGCCTTCAAAAGCTTTGTTTCTCTCTTTAAATGGTTATATAATATCATAATTGATTTTAAGTTGAGTTTTTTTACATTTTTGGTTAAAACAGATTATAATTGAATGTTTACCTCGAGAATCTTGAAGCGAAAGCCATTCATTGAGAAGAAAACTTCTTTTATAGTCACTTATGCCTTCAAAAGCTTTGTTTCTCCCTTTAAATGGTTATATAATCTCATAATTGATTTTAAGTTGCGTTTTTTTTACATTTTTGGTTAAAACTGATTATAATTGAATGTTTACCTCGAGAAACGTGATGCAAAAACCATTCATTGAGAAGAGAACTTCTTTTATAGTCACTTATGCCTTCAAAAGCTTTGTTTCTCCCTTTAAATAGTTATATAATCTCATAATTGATTTTAAGTTGCGTTTTTTTTACATTTTTGGTTAAAACAGATTCTAATTGAATGTTTACCTCGAGAATCTTGAAGCGAAAGCCATTCATTCAGAAGAAAACTTCTTTTATAGTCACTTATGCCTTCAAAAACTTTGTTTTCTCCCTTTAAATGGTTATATAATCTCATAATTGATTTTAAGTTGCGTTTTTTTAAATTTTTAGTTAAAACAGATTATAATTGAATGTTTACCTCGAGAATCTTGAAGCGAAAGCCATTCATTGAGAAGAAAACTTCTTTTATAGTCACTTATGCCTTCAAAAGCTTTGTTTCTCCCTTTAAATGGTTATATAATCTCATAATTGATTTTAAGTTGCGTTTTTTTTTACATTTTTGGTTAAAACAGATTATAATTGAATGTTTACCTCGAGAAACGTGATGCAAAAACCATTCATTGAGAAGAAAACTTCTTTTATAGTCACTTATGCCTTCAAAAGCTTTGTTTCTCCCTTTAAATGGTTATATAATCTCATAATTGATTTTAAGTTGAATTGTTTTTACATTTTTTATTAAAATAGATTATAATTGAATGTTTACCTTGAGAAACGTGATGCAAAAACAATTCATTGAGAAGAAAACTTCTTTTATAGTCACTTATGCCTTCAAAAGCTTTGTTTCTCCCTTTAAATGGTTATATAATCTCATAATTGATTTTAAGTTGCGTTTTTTTTACATTTTTGGTTAAAACAGATTATAATTGAATGTTTACCTCGAGAAACGTGATGCAAAAACCATTCATTGAGAAGAGAACTTCTTTTATAGTCACTTATGCCTTCAAAAGCTTTGTTTCTCTCTTTAAATGGTTATATAATATCATAATTGATTTTAAGTTGCGTTTTTTTTACATTTTTAGTTAAAACAGATTATAATTGAATGTTTACCTCTAGAATCTTGAAGCGAAAGCCATTCATTCAGAAGAAAACTTCTTTTATAGTCACTTATGCCTTCAAAAGCTTTGTTTCTCCCTTTAAATGGTTATATAATCTCATAATTGATTTTAAGTTGCGTTTTTTTTTACATTTTTGGTTAAAACAGATTATAATTGAATGTTTACCTCGAGAATCTTGAAGCGAAAGCCATTCATTGAGAAGAAAACTTCTTTTATAGTCACTTATGCCTTCAAAAGCTTTGTTTCTCGCTTTAAATGGTTATATAATCTCATAATTGATTTTAAGTTGCGTTTTTTTTACATTTTTGGTTAAAACAGATTATAATTGAATGTTTACCTCGAGAATCTTGAAGCGAAAGCCATTCATTGAGAAGAAAACTTCTTTTATAGTCACTTATGCCTTCAAAAACTTTGTTTTCTCCCTTTAAATGGTTATATAATCTCATAATTGATTTTAAGTTGCGTTTTTTTAAATTTTTAGTTAAAACAGATTATAATTGAATGTTTACCTCGAGAATCTTGAAGCGAAAGCCATTCATTGAGAAGAAAACTTCTTTTATAGTCACTTATGCCTTCAAAAGCTTTGTTTCTCCCTTTAAATGGTTATATAATCTCATAATTGATTTTAAGTTGCGTTTTTTTTTACATTTTTGGTTAAAACAGATTATAATTGAATGTTTACCTCGAGAAACGTGATGCAAAAACCATTCATTGAGAAGAAAACTTCTTTTATAGTCACTTATGCCTTCAAAAGCTTTGTTTCTCCCTTTAAATGGTTATATAATCTCATAATTGATTTTAAGTTGAATTGTTTTTACATTTTTTATTAAAATAGATTATAATTGAATGTTCACCTTGAGAAACGTGATGCAAAAACCATTCATTGAGAAGAAAACTTCTTTTATAGTCACTTATGCCTTCAAAAGCTTTGTTTCTCCCTTTAAATGGTTATATAATCTCATAATTGATTTTAAGTTACGTTTTTTTTACATTTTTGGTTAAAACAGATTATAATTGAATGTTTACCTCGAGAAACGTGATGCAAAAACCATTCATTGAGAAGAGAACTTCTTTTATAGTCACTTATGCCTTCAAAAGCTTTGTTTCTCCCTTTAAATGGTTATATAATCTCATAATTGATTTTAAGTTGCGTTTTTTTTACATTTTTGGTTAAAACAGATTATAATTGAATGTTTACCTCTAGAATCTTGAAGCGAAAGCCATTCATTCAGAAGAAAACTTCTTTTATAGTCACTTATGCCTTCAAAAGCTTTGTTTCTCCCTTTAAATGGTTATATAATCTCATAATTGATTTTAAGTTGCGTTTTTTTTTACATTTTTGGTTAAAACAGATTATAATTGAATGTTTACCTCGAGAATCTTGAGGCGAAAGCCATTCATTGAGAAGAAAACTTCTTTTATAGTCACTTATGCCTTCAAAAGCTTTGTTTCTCGCTTTAAATGGTTATATAATCTCATAATTGATTTTAAGTTGCGTTTTTTTTACATTTTTGGTTAAAACAGATTATAATTGAATGTTTACCTCGAGAATCTTGAAGCGAAAGCCATTCATTGAGAAGAAAACTTCTTTTATAGTCACTTATGCCTTCAAAAACTTTGTTTTCTCCCTTTAAATGGTTATATAATCTCATAATTGATTTTAAGTTGCGTTTTTTTTACATTTTTGGTTAAAACAGATTATAATTGAATGTTTACCTCGAGAATCTTGAAGCGAAAGCCATTCATTAAGAAGAAAACTTCTTTTATAGTCACTTGTGCCTTCAAAAGCTTTGTTTCTCCCTTTAAATGGTTATATAATCTCATAATTGATTTTAAGTTGCGTTTTTTTTACATTTTTGGTTAAAACAGATTATAATTGAATGTTTACCTCGAGAAACGTGATGCAAAAACCATTCATTGAGAAGAGAACTTCTTTTATAGTCACTTATGCCTTCAAAAGCTTTGTTTCTCCCTTTAAATGGTTATATAATCTCATAATTGATTTTAAGTTGCGTTTTTTTTACATTTTTGGTTAAAACAGATTATAATTGAATGTTTACCTCTAGAATCTTGAAGCGAAAGCCATTCATTCAGAAGAAAACTTCTTTTATAGTCACTTATGCCTTCAAAAGCTTTGTTTCTCCCTTTAAATGGTTATATAATCTCATAATTGATTTTAAGTTGCGTTTTTTTTTACATTTTTGGTTAAAACAGATTATAATTGAATGTTTACCTCGAGAATCTTGAAGCGAAAGCCATTCATTGAGAAGAAAACTTCTTTTATAGTCACTTATGCCTTCAAAAGCTTTGTTTCTCGCTTTAAATGGTTATATAATCTCATAATTGATTTTAAGTTGCGTTTTTTTTACATTTTTGGTTAAAACAGATTATAATTGAATGTTTACCTCGAGAATCTTGAAGCGAAAGCCATTCATTGAGAAGAAAACTTCTTTTATAGTCACTTATGCCTTCAAAAACTTTGTTTTCTCCCTTTAAATGGTTATATAATCTCATAATTGATTTTAAGTTGCGTTTTTTTTACATTTTTGGTTAAAACAGATTATAATTGAATGTTTACCTCGAGAATCTTGAAGCGAAAGCCATTCATTGAGAAGAAAACTTCTTTTATAGTCACTTGTGCCTTCAAAAGCTTTGTTTCTCCCTTTAAATGGTTATATAATCTCATAATTGATTTTAAGTTGCGTTTTTTTTACATTTTTGGTTAAAACAGATTATAATTGAATGTTTACCTCAAGAATCTTGAAGCGAAAGCCATTCATTGAGAAGAAAACTTCTTTTATAGTCACTTATGCCTTCAAAAACTTTGTTTTCTCCCTTTAAATGGTTATATAATCTCATAATTGATTTTAAGTTGCATTTTTTGAAATTTTTAGTTAAAACAGCTTATAATTGAATGTTTACCTCGAGAAACGTGATGCAAAAACCATTCATTGAGACGAAAACTTCTTTTATAGTCACTTATGCCTTCAAAAGCTTTGTTTCTCGCTTTAAATGGTTATATAATCTCATAATTGATTTTAAGTTGAGTTTTTTTTACATTTTTGGTTAAAACAGATTATAATTAAATGTTTACCTCGAGAAACGTGATGCAAAAACCATTCATTGAGAAGAAAACTTCTTTTATAGTCACTTATGCCTTCAAAAGGTTTGTTTCTCGCTTTAAATGGTTATATAATCTCATAATTGATTTTAAGTTGAATTTTTTTACATTTTTGGTTAAAGCAGATTATAATTGAATGTTTACCTCGAGAAACGTGATGCAAAAACCATTCATTGAGAAGAAAACTTCTTTTATAGTCACTTATGCCTTCAAAAGCTTTGTTTCTCCCTTTAAATGGTTATATAATCTCATAATTGATTTTAAGATGAATTGTTTTACATTTTTGGTTAAAACAGATTATAATTGAATGTTTACCTCAAGAATCTTGAAGCGAAAGCCATTCATTGAGAAGAAAACTTCTTTTATAGTCACTTATGCCTTCAAAAACTTTATTTTCTCCCTTTAAATGGTTATATAATCTCATAATTGATTTTAAGTTGCGTTTTTTTAAATTTTTAGTTAAAACAGATTATAATTGAATGTTTACCTCGAGAAACGTGATGCAAAAACCATTCATTGAGACGAAAACTTCTTTTATAGTCACTTATGCCTTCAAAAGCTTTGTTTCTCCCTTTAAATGGTTATATAATCTCATAATTGATTTTAAGTTGCGTTTTTTTTTACATTTTTGGTTAAAACAGATTATAATTGAATGTTTACCTCGAGAATCTTGAAGCGAAAGCCATTCATTGAGAAGAAAACTTCTTTTATAGTCACTTATGCCTTCAAAAGCTTTGTTTCTCGCTTTAAATGGTTATATAATCTCATAATTGATTTTAAGTTGCGTTTTTTTTACATTTTTAGTTAAAACAGATTATAATTGAATGTTTACCTCGAGAATCTTGAAGCGAAAGCCATTCATTGAGAAGAAAACTTCTTTTATAGTCACTTATGCCTTCAAAAACTTTGTTTTCTCCCTTTAAATGGTTATATAATCTCATAATTGATTTTAAGTTGCGTTTTTTTAAATTTTTAGTTAAAACAGATTATAATTGAATGTTTACCTCGAGAATCTTGAAGCGAAAGCCATTCATTGAGAAGAAAACTTCTTTTATAGTCACTTATGCCTTCAAAAGCTTTGTTTCTCCCTTTAAATGGTTATATAATCTCATAATTGATTTTAAGTTGCGTTTTTTTTTACATTTTTGGTTAAAACAGATTATAATTGAATGTTTACCTCGAGAAACGTGATGCAAAAACCATTCATTGAGAAGAAAACTTCTTTTATAGTCACTTATGCCTTCAAAAGCTTTGTTTCTCCCTTTAAATGGTTATATAATCTCATAATTGATTTTAAGTTGCGTTTTTTTAAATTTTTAGTTAAAACAGATTATAATTGAATGTTTACCTCGAGAATCTTGAAGCGAAAGCCATTCATTGAGAAGAAAACTTCTTTTATAGTCACTTATGCCTTCAAAAGCTTTGTTTCTCCCTTTAAATGGTTATATAATCTCATAATTGATTTTAAGTTGCGTTTTTTATTACATTTTTGGTTAAAACAGATTATAATTGAATGTTTACCTCGAGAAACGTGATGCAAAAACCATTCATTGAGAAGAAAACTTCTTTTATAGTCACTTATGCCTTCAAAAGCTTTGTTTCTCCCTTTAAATGGTTATATAATCTCATAATTGATTTTAAGTTGAATTGTTTTTACATTTTTTATTAAAATAGATTATAATTGAATGTTCACCTTGAGAAACGTGATGCAAAAACCATTCATTGAGAAGAAAACTTCTTTTATAGTCACTTATGCCTTCAAAAGCTTTGTTTCTCCCTTTAAATGGTTATATAATCTCATAATTGATTTTAAGTTGCGTTTTTTTTACATTTTTGGTTAAAACAGATTATAATTGAATGTTTACCTCGAGAAACGTGATGCAAAAACCATTCATTGAGAAGAGAACTTCTTTTATAGTCACTTATGCCTTCAAAAGCTTTGTTTCTCCCTTTAAATGGTTATATAATCTCATAATTGATTTTAAGTTGCGTTTTTTTTACATTTTTGGTTAAAACAGATTATAATTGAATGTTTACCTCTAGAATCTTGAAGCGAAAGCCATTCATTCAGAAGAAAACTTCTTTTATAGTCACTTATGCCTTCAAAAGCTTTGTTTCTCCCTTTAAATGGTTATATAATCTCATAATTGATTTTAAGTTGCGTTTTTTTTTACATTTTTGGTTAAAACAGATTATAATTGAATGTTTACCTCGAGAATCTTGAAGCGAAAGCCATTCATTGAGAAGAAAACTTCTTTTATAGTCACTTATGCCTTCAAAAGCTTTGTTTCTCGCTTTAAATGGTTATATAATCTCATAATTGATTTTAAGTTGCGTTTTTTTTTACATTTTTGGTTAAAACAGATTATAATTGAATGTTTACCTCGAGAATCTTGAAGCGAAAGCCATTCATTAAGAAGAAAACTTCTTTTATAGTCACTTGTGCCTTCAAAAGCTTTGTTTCTCCCTTTAAATGGTTATATAATCTCATAATTGATTTTAAGTTGCGTTTTTTTTACATTTTTGGTTAAAACAGATTATAATTGAATGTTTACCTCGAGAATCTTGAAGCGAAAGCCATTCATTGAGAAGAAAACTTCTTTTATAGTCACTTATGCCTTCAAAAGCTTTGTTTCTCGCTTTAAATGGTTATATAATCTCATAATTGATTTTAAGTTGCGTTTTTTTTTACATTTTTGGTTAAAACAGATTATAATTGAATGTTTACCTCGAGAATCTTGAAGCGAAAGCCATTCATTAAGAAGAAAACTTCTTTTATAGTCACTTGTGCCTTCAAAAGCTTTGTTTCTCCCTTTAAATGGTTATATAATCTCATAATTGATTTTAAGTTGCGTTTTTTTTACATTTTTGGTTAAAACAGATTATAATTGAATGTTTACCTCGAGAAACGTGATGCAAAAACCATTCATTGAGAAGAGAACTTCTTTTATAGTCACTTATGCCTTCAAAAGCTTTGTTTCTCCCTTTAAATGGTTATATAATCTCATAATTGATTTTAAGTTGCGTTTTTTTTTACATTTTTGGTTAAAACAGATTATAATTGAATGTTTACCTCGAGAATCTTGAAGCGAAAGCCATTCATTGAGAAGAAAACTTCTTTTATAGTCACTTATGCCTTCAAAAACTTTGTTTTCTCCCTTTAAATGGTTATATAATCTCATAATTGATTTTAAGTTGCGTTTTTTTTACATTTTTGGTTAAAACAGATTATAATTGAATGTTTACCTCGAGAATCTTGAAGCGAAAGCCATTCATTAAGAAGAAAACTTCTTTTATAGTCACTTGTGCCTTCAAAAGCTTTGTTTCTCCCTTTAAATGGTTATATAATCTCATAATTGATTTTAAGTTGCGTTTTTTTTACATTTTTGGTTAAAACAGATTATAATTGAATGTTTACCTCGAGAAACGTGATGCAAAAACCATTCATTGAGAAGAGAACTTCTTTTATAGTCACTTATGCCTTCAAAAGCTTTGTTTCTCCCTTTAAATGGTTATATAATCTCATAATTGATTTTAAGTTGCGTTTTTTTTACATTTTTGGTTAAAACAGATTATAATTGAATGTTTACCTCTAGAATCTTGAAGCGAAAGCCATTCATTCAGAAGAAAACTTCTTTTATAGTCACTTATGCCTTCAAAAGCTTTGTTTCTCCCTTTAAATGGTTATATAATCTCATAATTGATTTTAAGTTGCGTTTTTTTTTACATTTTTGGTTAAAACAGATTATAATTGAATGTTTACCTCGAGAATCTTGAAGCGAAAGCCATTCATTGAGAAGAAAACTTCTTTTATAGTCACTTATGCCTTCAAAAGCTTTGTTTCTCGCTTTAAATGGTTATATAATCTCATAATTGATTTTAAGTTACGTTTTTTTTACATTTTTGGTTAAAACAGATTATAATTGAATGTTTACCTCGAGAATCTTGAAGCGAAAGCCATTCATTGAGAAGAAAACTTCTTTTATAGTCACTTATGCCTTCAAAAACTTTGTTTTCTCCCTTTAAATGGTTATATAATCTCATAATTGATTTTAAGTTGCGTTTTTTTTACATTTTTGGTTAAAACAGATTATAATTGAATGTTTACCTCGAGAATCTTGAAGCGAAAGCCATTCATTAAGAAGAAAACTTCTTTTATAGTCACTTGTGCCTTCAAAAGCTTTGTTTCTCCCTTTAAATGGTTATATAATCTCATAATTGATTTTAAGTTGCGTTTTTTTTACATTTTTGGTTAAAACAGATTATAATTGAATGTTTACCTCAAGAATCTTGAAGCGAAAGCCATTCATTGAGAAGAAAACTTCTTTTATAGTCACTTATGCCTTCAAAAACTTTGTTTTCTCCCTTTAAATGGTTATATAATCTCATAATTGATTTTAAGTTGCATTTTTTGAAATTTTTAGTTAAAACAGATTATAATTGAATGTTTACCTCGAGAAACGTGATGCAAAAACCATTCATTGAGACGAAAACTTCTTTTATAGTCACTTATGCCTTCAAAAGCTTTGTTTCTCGCTTTAAATGGTTATATAATCTCATAATTGATTTTAAGTTGAGTTTTTTTTACATTTTTCGTTAAAACAGATTATAATTAAATGTTTACCTCGAGAAACGTGATGCAAAAACCATTCATTGAGAAGAAAACTTCTTTTATAGTCACTTATGCCTTCAAAAGGTTTGTTTCTCGCTTTAAATGGTTATATAATCTCATAATTGATTTTAAGTTGAATTTTTTTACATTTTTGGTTAAAGCAGATTATAATTGAATGTTTACCTCGAGAAACGTGATGCAAAAACCATTCATTGAGAAGAAAACTTCTTTTATAGTCACTTATGCCTTCAAAAGCTTTGTTTCTCCCTTTAAATGGTTATATAATCTCATAATTGATTTTAAGATGAATTGTTTTACATTTTTGGTTAAAACAGATTATAATTGAATGTTTACCTCAAGAATCTTGAAGCGAAAGCCATTCATTGAGAAGAAAACTTCTTTTATAGTCACTTATGCCTTCAAAAACTTTATTTTCTCCCTTTAAATGGTTATATAATCTCATAATTGATTTTAAGTTGCGTTTTTTTAAATTTTTAGTTAAAACAGATTATAATTGAATGTTTACCTCGAGAAACGTGATGCAAAAACCATTCATTGAGACGAAAACTTCTTTTATAGTCACTTATGCCTTCAAAAGCTTTGTTTCTCCCTTTAAATGGTTATATAATCTCATAATTGATTTTAAGTTACGTTTTTTTTACATTTTTGGTTAAAACAGATTATAATTGAATGTTGACCTCGAGAATCTTGAAGCGAAAGCCATTCATTGAGAGGAAAATTTCTTTTATAGTCACTTATGCCTTCAAAAGCTTTGTTTCTCCCTTTAAATGGTTATATAATCTCATAATTGATTTTAAGTTGCGTTTTTTTTACATTTTTGGTTAAAACAGATTATAATTGAATGTTGACCTCGAGAATCTTGAAGCGAAAGCCATTCATTGAGAGGAAAACTTCTTTTATAGTCACTTATGCCTTCAAAAGCTTTGTTTCTCCCTTTAAATGGTTATATAATCTCATAATTGATTTTAAGCTGCGTTTTTTTTACATTTTTGGTTAAAACAGATTATAATTGAATGTTTACCTCGAGAATCTTGAAGCGAAAGCCATTCATTGAGAAGAAAACTTCTTTTATAGTCACTTATGCCTTCAAAAGCTTTGTTTCTCCCTTTAAATGGTTATATAATCTCATAATTGATTTTAAGCTGCGTTTTTTTTACATTTTTGGTTAAAACAGATTATAATTGAATGTTTACCTCGAGAATCTTGAAGCGAAAGCCATTCATTGAGAAGAAAACTTCTTTTATAGTCACTTATGCCTTCAAAAACTTTGTTTTCTCCCTTTAAATGGTTATATAATCTCATAATTGATTTTAAGTTGCGTTTTTTTAAATTTTTAGTTAAAACAGATTATAATTGAATGTTTACCTCGAGAATCTTGAAGCGAAAGCCATTCATTGAGAAGAAAACTTCTTTTATAGTCACTTATGCCTTCAAAAGCTTCGTTTCTCCCTTTAAATGGTTAGATAATCTCATAATTGATTTTAAGTAGCGTTTTTTTTACATTTTTGGTTAAAACAGATTATAATTGAATGTTTACCTCGAGAATCTTGAAGCGAAATCAATTTATTGAGAAGAAAACTTCTTTTATAGTCACTTATGCCTTCAAAAGCTTTGTTTGTCCCTTTAAATGGTTATATAATCTCATAATTGATTTTAAGTTGAGTTTTTTTTACATTTTTGGTTAAAACAGATTATAATTGAATGTTTACCTCGAGAATCTTGAAGCAAAAGCAATTCATTGAGAAGAAAACTTCTTTTATAGTCACTTATGCCTTCAAAAGCTTTGTTTCTCCCTTTAAATGGTTCTATAATCTCATAATTGATTTTAAGCTGAGTTTTTTTTACATTTTTGGTTAAAACAGATTGTAATTGAATGTTTACCTCGAGAATCTTGAAGCGAAAGCCATTCATTGAGAAGAAAACTTCTTTTATAGTCACTTATGCCTTCAAAAGCTTTGTTTCTCGCTTTAAATGGTTATATAATCTCATAATTGATTTTAAGTTGCGTTTTTTTTACATTTTTGGTTAAAACAGATTATAATTGAATGTTTACCTCGAGAATCTTGAAGCGAAAGCCATTCATTGAGAAGAAAACTTCTTTTATAGTCACTTATGCCTTCAAAAACTTTGTTTTCTCCCTTTAAATGGTTATATAATCTCATAATTGATTTTAAGTTGCGTTTTTTTTACATTTTTTGGTTAAAACAGATTATAATTGAATGTTTACCTCTAGAATCTTGAAGCGAAAGCCATTCATTCAGAAGAAAACTTCTTTTATAGTCACTTATGCCTTCAAAAGCTTTGTTTCTCCCTTTAAATGGTTATATAATCTCATAATTGATTTTAAGTTGAATTGTTTTTACATTTTTTATTAAAATAGATTATAATTGAATGTTCACCTTGAGAAACGTGATGCAAAAACCATTCATTGAGAAGAAAACTTCTTTTATAGTCACTTATGCCTTCAAAAGCTTTGTTTCTCCCTTTAAATGGTTATATAATCTCATAATTGATTTTAAGTTACGTTTTTTTTACATTTTTGATTAAAACAGATTATAATTGAATGTTTACCTCGAGAAACGTGATGCAAAAACCATTCATTGAGAAGAGAACTTCTTTTATAGTCACTTATGCCTTCAAAAGCTTTGTTTCTCCCTTTAAATGGTTATATAATCTCATAATCGATTTTAAGTTGCGTTTTTTTTACATTTTTGGTTAAAACAGATTATAATTGAATGTTTACCTCTAGAATCTTGAAGCGAAAGCCATTCATTCAGAAGAAAACTTCTTTTATAGTCACTTATGCCTTCAAAAGCTTTGTTTCTCCCTTTAAATGGTTATATAATCTCATAATTGATTTTAAGTTACGTTTTTTTTTACATTTTTGGTTAAAAAAGATTATAATTGAATGTTTACCTCGAGAATCTTGAAGCGAAAGCCATTCATTGAGAAGAAAACTTCTTTTATAGTCACTTATGCCTTCAAAAGCTTTGTTTCTCGCTTTAAATGGTTATATAATCTCATAATTGATTTTAAGTTGCGTTTTTTTTACATTTTTGGTTAAAACAGATTATAATTGAATGTTTACCTCGAGAATCTTGAAGCGAAAGTGTGAGACCCTGTCAAGCTCGATTAAAAGACGGTATTGTATCGAGTGGTACAACTAAGTTAAATCGAGCCTTGAACTAGTTCAAATAGAAATTCTAAGAGGAATTTGAAAATTTTAAAACCAACAGAATGGTTTAGAATAGTGATTTGGAGTTCAAGGTCCAGTTTGGAGTCCATCAGAAAATTGACCAATTAGGGACAAAACGGTCATTTTACCATTTGATGATTAAATGGAGATTTTTAGCCAAGATTTGATCACATTTGACCAAGAATAATTATATGAAATATAATTATGATTATTGGAGTATAAAATGATGTTTAGTAGTGAAAAATTGTGATTCCCGGTATTTATAGAGTAGAAGGGCAAAATGGTAATTTTGCCACTAGTGGACTAAACGAAAATTTTTTTAAACAATTTTTGCCCCATTTGGTTAATATTGATCAATAGTAGTGTTATTTTAGGTTGAAAAGTAGAAATAATGAGATTCCGGTACATTTCGGAGTATAAGGGCAAAATCGTAATTTTTTTGTCTCGGGGGCAAATCAGTAAAATTTTCGGCCCAGCACTTGTCAAGACCAAGGGATTTTAATTGTGGTAGGATTGGATAAATACCAGAATATTTGTGGTGGAAAATTAAGAAGAAAAAGTCAAAAAGTTAAAATTTTGGCCAATAAGCATGTGACACATGGCATGCTTGATTATTTTATTATTTTCTATAGAAATCAGCCCATTAAATCCCCAATTCCCTCACCATATTCGGCCTAGACATCCAGCAACCAGAAAAAAGGAAGAACAAAAGGAAAAACAAGAAAACCTAGGTGGAAATTCAAAGAAAAAGTGAAGAAATCAAGGAAACAAGCTAGGTAAGTTAAAATTTCTTTAATTCTCCTTGATACCTAGCTTACCCATGCTTTTGTTCTTGATTTCCATGGTTGAATATTGAGTTATCATGATGAATTCAATTCTGAAAAATGGGTATGGAAGAGGAATTGTTGTTGGAATAATTTGATTTTAGACTATGTTAGTGTTTAGAGATAGTTAAGCATGGTTATGAACAAAAACACTAAAGAAATATTTAATTTCTCTAGGGTTCCTTGTTGGCTGAACCATGAGGGCTGAATATCAATGGGGGATTGTTTTTATTTCAAGGAAAATGGCATGGAAAATGATGAAGTAAGGTGAAACAGTTATGTAGAAAAAATTCGATGCTAGTACACCAAATGACCAAATTTTTTTTCTATAAGGAATTGTGAGGGTTCTAATGCTGAATTTGGCTTTATTTAAATGTATGTGGTAAATTAAGGTATTAGAGGAGAAATGAATTAATTTAGAGGTGATTTGGACACAATCGTCGATTAATCGGGTGATCGGTCGAATTTAATCGATACCGTGATTAAGCGGTAATCGGGTATATTTGTGCATTTACATATCAAGCATTAGTAGTTTAAATTAATTTATATCAATTTAGGGACAATATAGTAAATTCCTCGACTTGGTTATTTGTCAAGGTGGTGAGACGTCCGGAAAAGGCAAAGGAATTACGCCTGAGGACTATTAGTCAGAGTTCACCCGGAATCCGAATTTTCGACACCTGTGAGTGGACTGCCTATCAAAATTGTTTTGGGAATATGACTGTTTTGAACAAAGTGTTTGAATGATTTTATGCAATTTTTCATGAAAATGAATGCCTTGGGAACAAGCTTTTGAGAAAAGGTTTATGTTATGAAATGTGGTTATTATGGATTTTTATGTGGCTGCATTATGTTGATATACATATGTGCTTGAATATAATGTTGTGTAATTATGTTGACTCGGCTATGTGCGAGTAGGGAGTGTGCATAAGCCGAGGATGACCCGGTTATGTGCGAGTAGGGAGTGCGCATAATCCGGTGATGACCCAGCCATGTGCGAGTAGGGAGTGCGCATGAGCTGGTGATGATGATGATGGGTTGGTGAGATGATGATGATGGGTATATACGTATATATATATACATATGTAAATGTGTGTGATATAGCAAATTGATGGACAATGATTTATGGTTGTAATGTACGTAAAATTTGACACATTATACTTTGAGAATTTTCATGAATGTTAGGTTGATTTTATTAGTTTAGTAGGATGGCTTTTGTTGAGTGAGGAAAAATGTTTATCTTGTTGCCTTGTTTTCACTGCATCGAAATTCATGCTCGCTGTAGCGAAAAAAAACTCTGGGGTTTGGAGGGGTTTTAAATAGGAATGAACTAAATTGCATTGTTTGAAACAAGTGCATCATGATTTTAAATTTTTCCTAATTGTTGCTTGTTCCCTTCCTTGTTCACTCACTGGGTTTATACTCACCATTTTCAAATTCATGTTTTCAGATCACGAGGTAGCCGATAATTAGGACGAGGTGTCCTTGTAGATCTGTGTACATCTTCTGGTAGGTGTCTCGGCATTCGGTAGCTGTATATCCATCTGAGTCACTCCGCTGGAGGTCGAGTATTATTTTGTTATGTATAGATGAACTTAAATGTAAATTTTAAAAGAGTAATGCCAGTACGAGTTGGCAATGTGTATCACTATTTTGACTCAAAGTCATGAAATACGACTTAGTGATAATAAATAGAATCATAAGTAAAATAAATAATAGGCTTGCTTGGGTTTAGTGGATTACGTCCATTGGACCCATGCGCCGGTCATGACCCGGAATTTGGGTCGTGACAGTATTGGTATCAGAGCCCTAGGTTTGTCTAGGTCCTAGAACTTCCTTTTTGTTAGTCCAGCGGAGAGTCGGGTCTTTATGTGGGAACTTCAGTTGTAAAGTGTGAACCGCGGCACATTTTACAACCAAATGACCGCATAGATTCCCTATCTTAGAAACCACCTGTTGCTTTAAGTATGATTATAATATGTGTTTAATAACAGGCGTTTGCTTTTGTCTAGGTAAGAATGCCGCCTAAGACACGAGCCGCCTCAAGACGGGCAAGGGAGCAAGATGTTCCCATTGAGATGGCAGATAGACCACGGGCATCCACCCAGAGAGGCCGAGGTAGACGTGGCAGGGTCACTAGGCCGGTGGGGTTGGATACGCCTGTGAGTAGGCAAGAAGAGGGACAGTCCTCAGGTGATGTAGATAGACACCCAGCTAGGGGTATTACTATTGAGGATTTGGCGGCAGGCCTACAGGGAGTTAACCGGGTTGTAGAGATGATGGCGACCCGCATGGAAGATATACAAAGGGTAGTAGAGGGGAGACCTACAGTACAAGAATCCCCTAGCTCCCAAGGACAGGCCGATCACCAACATCATGAGGAGGAAAGGGGACATCTAGATATTTCTCTTCCTGACTTTCTCAAGCTTAAGCCTCCAACATTTACAGGGTCTGATGCATCGGAGAAACCCCAGGTTTTCTTGGATAAGATGGAAAAAATTTGTAAAGCCTTGGGATGTTCTAGTGTTCGGTCAGTTGAGCTAGCCGCCTTCCAATTAGAGGATGTGGCGCAGGAATGGTATAGCTCTTTATGTAGAGGCAGACCGACTAATGCAACACCGTTGGCCTGGAGTGAGTTCAGTGTAGCCTTCTTAGATCGATTCTTACCACTCAGTGTGCGTAATGCCAGAGCTAGAGAGTTTGAGACTTTGGTACAGACTTCAAGCATGACGGTGTCTGAGTATGACATCAAGTTCACGCAGCTAGCTCGTTATGCGCCCTATCTCGTTTCTACTGAGGAGATGAAGATTCAGAGGTTTGTGGATGGGTTAGTGGAGCCATTATTTAGGGCTGTGGCATCCCGAGATTTCACTACCTATTCTGCAGCAGTGGATCGTGCTCAACGCATCGAGATGAGGACCAATGAGAGTAGGGCTGCGAGAGATAGAGCAAAAAGGGGCAAGACAGAGGGTTATCAGGGCCGTAGAGATTTCAGCAGTGGTGGTTCATCTTCTAGCCGTCAGGGTCCACAGAGGGACTCACGGTTACCGCAGCAGGGGAGTGACGCACCTGGTGCTAATATTAGGGTGGGACAGAGAACCTTTAGTTCTAGGAGGCAGCAAGATTCTAGACAGAGTAGTCAAGTCATTCGCTCTTGTGATACTTGTGGGAGACGACATAGTGGACGGTGCTTCCTTACTACAAAAACTTGTTACGGGTGCGGTCAACCTGGGCATATTAGGAGGGATTGTCCGATGGCACATCAATCACCAGATTCTGCTCGTGGTTCCACTCAGCCAGCTTCATCTGCTCCGTCAGTTGCTGTCTCATCTGGCCGGGAGGTTAGTGGATCGAGAGGTAGAGGTGCGGGTACTTCCTCTCAAGGCAGACCATCTGGGTCCGGACATCAAAGTTCTATTGGTAGAGGCCAAGCGAGGGTGTTTGCTTTAACACAGCAGGAGGCTCAAACATCCAATGCCGTGGTCTTAGGTATTCTCTCCGTTTGTAATATGAATGCTCGAGTACTATTTGATCCTGGTGCTACCCATTCTTTTATCTCTCCATGTTTTGCATCTCGGTTGGGTAGAGGTCGTGTTAGGAGAGAGGAACAATTAGTGGTGTCTACTCCTTTAAAGGAGATATTTGTGGCCGAGTGGGAATATGAGTCATGTGTAGTGCGAGTCAAGGACAAAGACACTTCAGTGAATCTAGTGGTGCTAGACACCTTAGACTTTGATGTAATCTTGGGGATGAATTGGTTATCACCCTGTCATGCTAGTGTGGACTGCTATCATAAATTGGTTAGATTTGATTTCCCCGGTGAACCATCATTTAGTATTCAGGGGGATAGGAGTAATGCTCCAACCAATTTGATATCGGTCATATCTGCCAGAAGATTATTACGACAGGGTTGTATAGGTTACTTGGCTGTTGTAAAGGATAGTCAGGCAAAGATTGGAGATGTAACTCAAGTGTCGGTGGTGAAGGAGTTCGTGGATGTATTTCCTGAAGAGCTACCAGGTTTGCCTCCTGAACGGGAGGTTGAGTTTTGCATAGATTTGATTCCCGACACTAGACCTATATCCATACCCCCATATAGAATGGCACCTGCAGAGCTTAAAGAGCTTAAGGATCAGTTGGAGGATTTGTTGGATAAAGGTTTCATACGACCTAGTGTATCCCCATGGGGAGCACCAGTGTTATTTGTGAAGAAGAAAGATGGGTCACTTAGGCTGTGCATTGATTATCGACAGCTTAATAAAGTGACGGTGAAGAATAAATATCCTCTCCCAAGGATAGATGATTTATTTGATCAACTACAAGGAGCACAATGTTTTTCTAAGATAGATCTGCGATCTGGGTACCATCAGTTGAGAATCCGGAACGAAGATATACCCAAGACCGCATTTCGAACAAGATATGGGCACTATGAGTTCTTAGTGATGTCATTTGGGCTCACGAATGCTCCTGCAGCCTTTATGGATTTGATGAACCGAGTGTTCAAACCTTATTTGGATAAGTTTGTAGTGGTGTTTATTGATGATATTTTGATATATTCAAAGAGTCGAGAGGAGCATGAGCAGCATCTTAAGATAGTGCTCCAAATTTTGAGAGAACATCGATTGTATGCTAAGTTCTCCAAGTGTGAGTTTTGGCTCGAAAGTGTTGCATTCTTGGGGCATGTGGTATCTAAGGAGGGGATACGAGTTGATACAAAGAAAATTGAAGCAGTGGAAAAATGGCCAAGGCCAACATCAGTTACGGAGATTAGAAGCTTTGTGGGTTTAGCTGGCTATTATCGTCGCTTTGTGAAAGACTTCTCCAAAATAGTTGCCCCTTTGACTAAGCTGACACGTAAAGATACAAAATTTGAGTGGTCTGATGCTTGTGAGAATAGTTTTGAGAAGCTTAAGGCATGTCTCACCACAGCTCCAGTGTTAAGCCTGCCGCAAGGCACAGGGGGTTACACGGTGTTTTGTGATGCATCGGGGGTTGGTTTAGGATGTGTATTGATGCAACATGGGAAGGTGATTGCGTATGCATCTAGGCAACTTAAAAGGCATGAGCAGAATTACCCCATACACGATTTGGAAATGGCAGCAATCGTGTTTGCCTTAAAGATTTGGAGACATTACTTGTATGGTGAGACTTGCGAGATATACACGGACCACAAAAGTCTGAAGTATATATTTCAGCAGAGGGATCTTAACTTACGGCAACGTAGATGGATGGAGTTGCTAAAGGATTATGATTGTACTATTCTTTATCATCCCGGTAAGGCCAATGTAGTGGCGGATGCCTTGAGTCGAAAATCAATGGGAAGCTTGGCACATATTTCCATTGGTAGGAGATCTTTGGTTAGAGAGATCCATAGCTTGGGAGACATAGGTGTGCGTTTGGAAGTTGCGGAGACAAATGCTTTGCTAGCACACTTTAGAGTGAGGCCTATTTTAATGGACAGGATTAAAGAAGCACAAAGTAAAGATGAGTTTGTGATTAAGGCCTTAGAGGATCCTCAGGGTAGGAAAGGAAAAATGTTTACTAAAGGCACAGATGGAGTGTTGAGGTATGGAACCAGACTTTATGTGCCTGATGGTGACGGGTTGAGGAGAGAAATATTAGAGGAAGCTCACATGGCAGCTTATGTGGTACATCCAGGGGCTACAAAAATGTATCAAGATTTGAAAGAGGTGTATTGGTGGGAAGGACTTAAGAGAGATGTAGCTGAGTTTGTCTCCAAGTGCCTGGTTTGTCAGCAGGTTAAGGCCGAGCATCAAAAGCCTGCAGGGCTACTACAGCCATTACCAGTACCCGAGTGGAAGTGGGAACATATTGCTATGGACTTTGTAACGGGTTTGCCTCGAACCAGTGGGGGATATGATTCAATTTGGATAGTAGTGGACCGGTTAACAAAGTCAGCTCATTTTCTTCCGGTTAAGACTACTTATGGGGCTGCCCAATATGCTCGAGTTTATGTGGATGAGATAGTGCGACTACATGGTATTCCCATTTCTATAGTATCTGACAGAGGAGCTCAGTTTACTAGTAGGTTTTGGGGAAAGTTGCAAGAAGCATTGGGCACTAAGTTGGATTTCAGCACAGCTTTCCACCCTCAGACTGATGGACAATCTGAACGGACCATACAGACATTGGAGGATATGTTGAGGGCTTGTGTGATAGACCTTGGTGTCAGGTGGGAACAATATCTACCCTTAGTGGAATTTGCCTACAACAACAGTTTCCAAACTAGCATCCAAATGGCACCATTTGAGGCCTTATATGGACGAAGATGTAGGTCACCCATTGGATGGCTAGAGGTGGGAGAAAGGAAACTTTTGGGGCCTGAATTGGTGCAGGATGCAACCGAGAAAATACACATGATCCGTCAGAAGATGTTAACAGCACAAAGTAGACAGAAATCATATGCTGATAACCGACGGAGAGACTTGGAGTTCCAAGTAGGAGATCATGTATTTTTGAAAGTTTCGCCAACTAAAGGGGTAATGAGGTTTGGCAAGAAAGGGAAGTTAAGTCCTCGGTATATAGGGCCATTCGAGATCTTAGAAAAGGTTGGAGCGGTGGCTTATCGTTTGGCATTACCACCAGACCTCTCTAATATTCATCCCGTGTTTCATGTGTCCATGCTTAGGAGGTACAACCCAGATCCATCACATGTAATACGATATGAAATAATTCAGTTGCAAGATGATCTAACCTATGAGGAACAACCGGTAGCTATCCTTGATAGGCAAGTTAAAAAGCTCCGTTCAAAGGATGTAGCCTCAGTGAAAGTGTTGTGGCGGAATCACACTAGCGAGGAGGTAACGTGGGAAGCTGAGGATGAGATGCGGACAAAGCATCCACACCTCTTCGATATGTAAAGGTAAGCCACTCTACATTGAATTTAAATTCGGGGACCGAATTTTTATTAGTGGGGGAGAATGTGAGACCCTGTCAAGCTCGATTAAAAGACGGTATTGTATCGAGTGGTACAACTAAGTTAAATCGAGCCTTGAACTAGTTCAAATAGAAATTCTAAGAGGAATTTGAAAATTTTAAAACCAACAGAATGGTTTAGAATAGTGATTTGGAGTTCAAGGTCCAGTTTGGAGTCCATCAGAAAATTGACCAATTAGGGACAAAACGGTCATTTTACCATTTGATGATTAAATGGAGATTTTTAGCCAAGATTTGATCACATTTGACCAAGAATAATTATATGAAATATAATTATGATTATTGGAGTATAAAATGATGTTTAGTAGTGAAAAATTGTGATTCCCGGTATTTATAGAGTAGAAGGGCAAAATGGTAATTTTGCCACTAGTGGACTAAACGAAAATTTTTTTAAACAATTTTTGCCCCATTTGGTTAATATTGATCAATAGTAGTGTTATTTTAGGTTGAAAAGTAGAAATAATGAGATTCCGGTACATTTCGGAGTATAAGGGCAAAATCGTAATTTTTTTGTCTCGGGGGCAAATCAGTAAAATTTTCGGCCCAGCACTTGTCAAGACCAAGGGATTTTAATTGTGGTAGGATTGGATAAATACCAGAATATTTGTGGTGGAAAATTAAGAAGAAAAAGTCAAAAAGTTAAAATTTTGGCCAATAAGCATGTGACACATGGCATGCTTGATTATTTTATTATTTTCTATAGAAATCAGCCCATTAAATCCCCAATTCCCTCACCATATTCGGCCTAGACATCCAGCAACCAGAAAAAAGGAAGAACAAAAGGAAAAACAAGAAAACCTAGGTGGAAATTCAAAGAAAAAGTGAAGAAATCAAGGAAACAAGCTAGGTAAGTTAAAATTTCTTTAATTCTCCTTGATACCTAGCTTACCCATGCTTTTGTTCTTGATTTCCATGGTTGAATATTGAGTTATCATGATGAATTCAATTCTGAAAAATGGGTATGGAAGAGGAATTGTTGTTGGAATAATTTGATTTTAGACTATGTTAGTGTTTAGAGATAGTTAAGCATGGTTATGAACAAAAACACTAAAGAAATATTTAATTTCTCTAGGGTTCCTTGTTGGCTGAACCATGAGGGCTGAATATCAATGGGGGATTGTTTTTATTTCAAGGAAAATGGCATGGAAAATGATGAAGTAAGGTGAAACAGTTATGTAGAAAAAATTCGATGCTAGTACACCAAATGACCAAATTTTTTTTCTATAAGGAATTGTGAGGGTTCTAATGCTGAATTTGGCTTTATTTAAATGTATGTGGTAAATTAAGGTATTAGAGGAGAAATGAATTAATTTAGAGGTGATTTGGACACAATCGTCGATTAATCGGGTGATCGGTCGAATTTAATCGATACCGTGATTAAGCGGTAATCGGGTATATTTGTGCATTTACATATCAAGCATTAGTAGTTTAAATTAATTTATATCAATTTAGGGACAATATAGTAAATTCCTCGACTTGGTTATTTGTCAAGGTGGTGAGACGTCCGGAAAAGGCAAAGGAATTACGCCTGAGGACTATTAGTCAGAGTTCACCCGGAATCCGAATTTTCGACACCTGTGAGTGGACTGCCTATCAAAATTGTTTTGGGAATATGACTGTTTTGAACAAAGTGTTTGAATGATTTTATGCAATTTTTCATGAAAATGAATGCCTTGGGAACAAGCTTTTGAGAAAAGGTTTATGTTATGAAATGTGGTTATTATGGATTTTTATGTGGCTGCATTATGTTGATATACATATGTGCTTGAATATAATGTTGTGTAATTATGTTGACTCGGCTATGTGCGAGTAGGGAGTGTGCATAAGCCGAGGATGACCCGGTTATGTGCGAGTAGGGAGTGCGCATAATCCGGTGATGACCCAGCCATGTGCGAGTAGGGAGTGCGCATGAGCTGGTGATGATGATGATGGGTTGGTGAGATGATGATGATGGGTATATACGTATATATATATACATATGTAAATGTGTGTGATATAGCAAATTGATGGACAATGATTTATGGTTGTAATGTACGTAAAATTTGACACATTATACTTTGAGAATTTTCATGAATGTTAGGTTGATTTTATTAGTTTAGTAGGATGGCTTTTGTTGAGTGAGGAAAAATGTTTATCTTGTTGCCTTGTTTTCACTGCATCGAAATTCATGCTCGCTGTAGCGAAAAAAAACTCTGGGGTTTGGAGGGGTTTTAAATAGGAATGAACTAAATTGCATTGTTTGAAACAAGTGCATCATGATTTTAAATTTTTCCTAATTGTTGCTTGTTCCCTTCCTTGTTCACTCACTGGGTTTATACTCACCATTTTCAAATTCATGTTTTCAGATCACGAGGTAGCCGATAATTAGGACGAGGTGTCCTTGTAGATCTGTGTACATCTTCTGGTAGGTGTCTCGGCATTCGGTAGCTGTATATCCATCTGAGTCACTCCGCTGGAGGTCGAGTATTATTTTGTTATGTATAGATGAACTTAAATGTAAATTTTAAAAGAGTAATGCCAGTACGAGTTGGCAATGTGTATCACTATTTTGACTCAAAGTCATGAAATACGACTTAGTGATAATAAATAGAATCATAAGTAAAATAAATAATAGGCTTGCTTGGGTTTAGTGGATTACGTCCATTGGACCCATGCGCCGGTCATGACCCGGAATTTGGGTCGTGACAGAAAGCCATTCATTGAGAAGAAAACTTCTTTTATAGTCACTTATGCCTTCAAAAACTTTGTTTTCTCCCTTTAAATGGTTATATAATCTCATAATTGATTTTAAGTTGCGTTTTTTTTACATTTTTGGTTAAAACAGATTATAATTGAATGTTTACCTCGAGAATCTTGAAGCGAAAGCCATTCATTAAGAAGAAAACTTCTTTTATAGTCACTTGTGCCTTCAAAAGCTTTGTTTCTCCCTTTAAATGGTTATATAATCTCATAATTGATTTTAAGTTGCGTTTTTTTTACATTTTTGGTTAAAACAGATTATAATTGAATGTTTACCTCGAGAAACGTGATGCAAAAACCATTCATTGAGAAGAGAACTTCTTTTATAGTCACTTATGCCTTCAAAAGCTTTGTTTCTCCCTTTAAATGGTTATATAATCTCATAATTGATTTTAAGTTGCGTTTTTTTTACATTTTTGGTTAAAACAGATTATAATTGAATGTTTACCTCTAGAATCTTGAAGCGAAAGCCATTCATTCAGAAGAAAACTTCTTTTATAGTCACTTATGCCCTCAAAAGCTTTGTTTCTCCCTTTAAATGGTTATATAATCTCATAATTGATTTTAAGTTGCGTTTTTTTTTACATTTTTGGTTAAAACAGATTATAATTGAATGTTTACCTCGAGAATCTTGAAGCGAAAGCCATTCATTGAGAAGAAAACTTCTTTTATAGTCACTTATGCCTTCAAAAGCTTTGTTTCTCGCTTTAAATGGTTATATAATCTCATAATTGATTTTAAGTTGCGTTTTTTTTACATTTTTGGTTAAAACAGATTATAATTGAATGTTTACCTCGAGAATCTTGAAGCGAAAGCCATTCATTGAGAAGAAAACTTCTTTTATAGTCACTTATGCCTTCAAAAACTTTGTTTTCTCCCTTTAAATGGTTATATAATCTCATAATTGATTTTAAGTTGCGTTTTTTTTACATTTTTGGTTAAAACAGATTATAATTGAATGTTTACCTCGAGAATCTTGAAGCGAAAGCCATTCATTAAGAAGAAAACTTCTTTTATAGTCACTTGTGCCTTCAAAAGCTTTGTTTCTCCCTTTAAATGGTTATATAATCTCATAATTGATTTTAAGTTGCGTTTTTTTTACATTTTTGGTTAAAACAGATTATAATTGAATGTTTACCTCGAGAAACGTGATGCAAAAACCATTCATTGAGAAGAGAACTTCTTTTATAGTCACTTATGCCTTCAAAAGCTTTGTTTCTCCCTTTAAATGGTTATATAATCTCATAATTGATTTTAAGTTGCGTTTTTTTTACATTTTTGGTTAAAACAGATTATAATTGAATGTTTACCTCTAGAATCTTGAAGCGAAAGCCATTCATTCAGAAGAAAACTTCTTTTATAGTCACTTATGCCTTCAAAAGCTTTGTTTCTCCCTTTAAATGGTTATATAATCTCATAATTGATTTTAAGTTACGTTTTTTTTTACATTTTTGGTTAAAACAGATTATAATTGAATGTTTACCTCGAGAATCTTGAAGCGAAAGCCATTCATTGAGAAGAAAACTTCTTTTATAGTCACTTATGCCTTCAAAAGCTTTGTTTCTCGCTTTAAATGGTTATATAATCTCATAATTGATTTTAAGTTACGTTTTTTTTACATTTTTGGTTAAAACAGATTATAATTGAATGTTTACCTCGAGAATCTTGAAGCGAAAGCCATTCATTGAGAAGAAAACTTCTTTTATAGTCACTTATGCCTTCAAAAACTTTGTTTTCTCCCTTTAAATGGTTATATAATCTCATAATTGATTTTAAGTTGCGTTTTTTTTACATTTTTGGTTAAAACAGATTATAATTGAATGTTTACCTCGAGAATCTTGAAGCGAAAGCCATTCATTAAGAAGAAAACTTCTTTTATAGTCACTTGTGCCTTCAAAAGCTTTGTTTCTCCCTTTAAATGGTTATATAATCTCATAATTGATTTTAAGTTGCGTTTTTTTTACATTTTTGGTTAAAACAGATTATAATTGAATGTTTACCTCAAGAATCTTGAAGCGAAAGCCATTCATTGAGAAGAAAACTTCTTTTATAGTCACTTATGCCTTCAAAAACTTTGTTTTCTCCCTTTAAATGGTTATATAATCTCATAATTGATTTTAAGTTGCATTTTTTGAAATTTTTAGTTAAAACAGATTATAATTGAATGTTTACCTCGAGAAACGTGATGCAAAAACCATTCATTGAGACGAAAACTTCTTTTATAGTCACTTATGCCTTCAAAAGGTTTGTTTCTCGCTTTAAATGGTTATATAATCTCATAATTGATTTTAAGTTGAGTTTTTTTTACATTTTTGGTTAAAACAGATTATAATTAAATGTTTACCTCGAGAAACGTGATGCAAAAACCATTCATTGAGAAGAAAACTTCTTTTATAGTCACTTATGCCTTCAAAAGGTTTGTTTCTCGCTTTAAATGGTTATATAATCTCATAATTGATTTTAAGTTGAATTTTTTTACATTTTTGGTTAAAGCAGATTATAATTGAATGTTTACCTCGAGAAACGTGATGCAAAAACCATTCATTGAGAAGAAAACTTCTTTTATAGTCACTTATGCCTTCAAAAGCTTTGTTTCTCCCTTTAAATGGTTATATAATCTCATAATTGATTTTAAGATGAATTGTTTTACATTTTTGGTTAAAACAGATTATAATTGAATGTTTACCTCAAGAATCTTGAAGCGAAAGCCATTCATTGAGAAGAAAACTTCTTTTATAGTCACTTATGCCTTCAAAAACTTTATTTTCTCCCTTTAAATGGTTATATAATCTCATAATTGATTTTAAGTTGCGTTTTTTTAAATTTTTAGTTAAAACAGATTATAATTGAATGTTTACCTCGAGAAACGTGATGCAAAAACCATTCATTGAGACGAAAACTTCTTTTATAGTCACTTATGCCTTCAAAAGCTTTGTTTCTCCCTTTAAATGGTTATATAATCTCATAATTGATTTTAAGTTACGTTTTTTTTACAATTTTGGTTAAAACAGATTATAATTGAATGTTGACCTCGAGAATCTTGAAGCGAAAGCCATTCATTGAGAGGAAAACTTCTTTTATAGTCACTTATGCCTTCAAAAGCTTTGTTTCTCCCTTTAAATGGTTATATAATCTCATAATTGATTTTAAGTTGCGTTTTTTTTACATTTTTGGTTAAAACAGATTATAATTGAATGTTGACCTCGAGAATCTTGAAGCGAAAGCCATTCATTGAGAGGAAAACTTCTTTTATAGTCACTTATGCCTTCAAAAGCTTTGTTTCTCCCTTTAAATGGTTATATAATCTCATAATTGATTTTAAGCTGCGTTTTTTTTACATTTTTGGTTAAAACAGATTATAATTGAATGTTTACCTCGAGAATCTTGAAGCGAAAGCCATTCATTGAGAAGAAAACTTCTTTTATAGTCACTTATGCCTTCAAAAACTTTGTTTTCTCCCTTTAAATGGTTATATAATCTCATAATTGATTTTAAGTTGCGTTTTTTTAAATTTTTAGTTAAAACAGATTATAATTGAATGTTTACCTCGAGAATCTTGAAGCGAAAGCCATTCATTGAGAAGAAAACTTCTTTTATAGTCACTTATGCCTTCAAAAGCTTCGTTTCTCCCTTTAAATGGTTAGATAATCTCATAATTGATTTTAAGTAGCGTTTTTTTTACATTTTTGGTTAAAACAGATTATAATTGAATGTTTACCTCGAGAATCTTGAAGCGAAATCAATTTATTGAGAAGAAAACTTCTTTTATAGTCACTTATGCCTTCAAAAGCTTTGTTTGTCCCTTTAAATGGTTATATAATCTCATAATTGATTTTAAGTTGAGTTTTTTTTACATTTTTGGTTAAAACAGATTATAATTGAATGTTTACCTCGAGAATCTTGAAGCGAAAGCCATTCATTGAGAAGAAAACTTCTTTTATAGTCACTTATGCCTTCAAAAGCTTTGTTTCTCGCTTTAAATGGTTATATAATCTCATAATTGATTTTAAGTTACGTTTTTTTTACATTTTTGGTTAAAACAGATTATAATTGAATGTTTACCTCGAGAATCTTGAAGCGAAAGCCATTCATTGAGAAGAAAACTTCTTTTATAGTCACTTATGCCTTCAAAAACTTTGTTTTCTCCCTTTAAATGGTTATATAATCTCATAATTGATTTTAAGTTGCGTTTTTTTTACATTTTTGGTTAAAACAGATTATAATTGAATGTTTACCTCGAGAATCTTGAAGCGAAAGCCATTCATTAAGAAGAAAACTTCTTTTATAGTCACTTGTGCCTTCAAAAGCTTTGTTTCTCCCTTTAAATGGTTATATAATCTCATAATTGATTTTAAGTTGCGTTTTTTTTACATTTTTGGTTAAAACAGATTATAATTGAATGTTTACCTCAAGAATCTTGAAGCGAAAGCCATTCATTGAGAAGAAAACTTCTTTTATAGTCACTTATGCCTTCAAAAACTTTGTTTTCTCCCTTTAAATGGTTATATAATCTCATAATTGATTTTAAGTTGCATTTTTTGAAATTTTTAGTTAAAACAGATTATAATTGAATGTTTACCTCGAGAAACGTGATGCAAAAACCATTCATTGAGACGCAAACTTCTTTTATAGTCACTTATGCCTTCAAAAGTTTTGTTTCTCCCTTTAAATGGTTATATAATCTCATAATTGATTTTAAGTTGAGTTTTTTTTACATTTTTGGTTAAAACAGATTATAATTAAATGTTTACCTCGAGAAACGTGATGCAAAAACCATTCATTGAGAAGAAAACTTCTTTTATAGTCACTTATGCCTTCAAAAGCTTTGTTTCTCGCTTTAAATGGTTATATAATCTCATAATTGATTTTAAGTTGAATTTTTTTACATTTTTGGTTAAAACAGATTATAATTGAATGTTTACCTCGAGAATCTTGAAGCAAAAGCCATTCATTGAGAAGAAAACTTCTTTTATAGTCACTTATGCCTTCAAAAGCTTCGTTTCTCCCTTTAAATGGTTATATAATCACATAATTGATTTTAAGTAGCGTTTTTTTTACATTTTTGGTTAAAACAGATTATAATTGAATGTTTACCTCGAGAATCTTGAAGCGAAAGCCATTCATTAAGAAGAAAACTTCTTTTATAGTCACTTGTGCCTTCAAAAGCTTTGTTTCTCCCTTTAAATGGTTATATAATCTCATAATTGATTTTAAGTTGCGTTTTTTTTACATTTTTGGTTAAAACAGATTATAATTGAATGTTTACCTCAAGAATCTTGAAGCGAAAGCCATTCATTGAGAAGAAAACTTCTTTTATAGTCACTTATGCCTTCAAAAACTTTGTTTTCTCCCTTTAAATGGTTATATAATCTCATAATTGATTTTAAGTTGCATTTTTTGAAATTTTTAGTTAAAACAGATTATAATTGAATGTTTACCTCGAGAAACGTGATGCAAAAACCATTCATTGAGACGCAAACTTCTTTTATAGTCACTTATGCCTTCAAAAGTTTTGTTTCTCCCTTTAAATGGTTATATAATCTCATAATTGATTTTAAGTTGAGTTTTTTTTACATTTTTGGTTAAAACAGATTATAATTAAATGTTTACCCCGAGAAACGTGATGCAAAAACCATTCATTGAGAAGAAAACTTCTTTTATAGTCACTTATGCCTTCAAAAGCTTTGTTTCTCGCTTTAAATGGTTATATAATCTCATAATTGATTTTAAGTTGAATTTTTTTACATTTTTGGTTAAAACAGATTATAATTGAATGTTTACCTCGAGAATCTTGAAGCAAAAGCCATTCATTGAGAAGAAAACTTCTTTTATAGTCACTTATGCCTTCAAAAGCTTTGTTTCTCCCTTTAAATGGTTCTATAATCTCATAATTGATTTTAAGTTGAGTTTTTTTTACATTTTTGGTTAAAACAGATTATAATTGAATGTTTACCTCGAGAATCTTGAAGCGAAAGCCATTCATTGAGAAGAAAACTTCTTTTATAGTCACTTATGCCTTCAAAAGCTTCGTTTCTCCCTTTAAATGGTTAGATAATCTCATAATTGATTTTAAGTAGCGTTTTTTTTACATTTTTGGTTAAAACAGATTATAATTGAATGTTTACCTCGAGAATCTTGAAGCGAAATCCATTTATTGAGAAGAAAACTTCTTTTATAGTCACTTATGCCTTCAAAAGCTTTGTTTGTCCCTTTAAATGGTTATATAATCTCATAATTGATTTTAAGTTGAGTTTTTTTTACATTTTTGGTTAAAACAGATTATAATTGAATGTTTACCTCGAGAATCTTGAAGCGAAAGCCATTCATTGAGAAGAAAACTTGTTTTATAGTCACTTATGCCTTCAAAAGCTTTGTTTCTCCCTTTAAATGGTTCTATAATCTCATAATTGATTTTAAGTTGAGTTTTTTTTACATTTTTGATTAAAACAGATTATAATTGAATGTTTACCTCGAGAATCTTGAAGCGAAAGCCATTCATTGAGAAGAAAACTTCTTTTATAGTCACTTATGCCTTCAAAAGCTTCGTTTCTCCCTTTAAATGGTTATATAATCTCATAATTGATTTTAAGTAGCGTTTTTTTTACATTTTTGGTTAAAACAGATTATAATTGAATGTTTACCTCGAGAATCTTGAAGCAAAAGCCATTCATTGAGAAGAAAACTTCTTTTATAGTCACTTATGCCTTCAAAAGCTTTGTTTCTCCTTTTAAATGGTTCTATAATCTCATAATTGATTTTAAGTTGCGTTTTTTTTACATTTTTGGTTAAAACAGATTATAATTGAATGTTTACCTCGAGAATCTTGAAGCGAAAGCCATTCATTGAGAAGAAAACTTCTTTTATAGTCACTTATGCCTTCAAAAACTTTGTTTTCTCCCTTTAAATGGTTATATAATCTCATAATTGATTTTAAGTTGCGTTTTTTTAAATTTTTAGTTAAAACAGATTATAATTGAATGTTTACCTCGAGAATCTTGAAGCGAAAGCCATTCATTGAGAAGAAAACTTCTTTTATAGTCACTTATGCCTTCAAAAGCTTCGTTTCTCCCTTTAAATGGTTAGATAATCTCAAAATTGATTTTAAGTAGCGTTTTTTTTACATTTTTGTTTAAAACAGATTATAATTGAATGTTTACCTCGAGAATCTTGAAGCGAAATCCATTTATTGAGAAGAAAACTTCTTTTATAGTCACTTATGCCTTCAAAAGCTTTGTTTGTCCCTTTAAATGGTTATATAATCTCATAATTGATTTTAAGTTGAGTTTTTTTTACATTTTTGGTTAAAACAGATTATAATTGAATGTTTACCTCGAGAATCTTGAAGCAAAAGCCATTCATTGAGAAGAAAACTTCTTTTATAGTCACTTATGCCTTCAAAAACTTTGTTTTCTCCCTTTAAATGGTTATATAATCTCATAATTGATTTTAAGTTGCGTTTTTTTTACATTTTTGGTTAAAACAGATTATAATTGAATGTTTACCTCAAGAATCTTGAAGCGAAAGCCATTCATTGAGAAGAAAACTTCTTTTATAGTCACTTATGCCTTCAAAAGCTTCGTTTTTCCCTTTAAATGGTTAGATAATCTCAAAATTGATTTTAAGTAGCGTTTTTTTTACATTTTTGGTTAAAACAGATTATAATTGAATGTTTACCTCGAGAATCTTGAAGCGAAATCCATTTATTGAGAAGAAAACTTCTTTTATAGTCACTTATGCCTTCAAAAGCTTTGTTTGTCCCTTTAAATGGTTATATAATCTCATAATTGATTTTAAGTTGAGTTTTTTTTACATTTTTGGTTAAAACAGATTATAATTGAATGTTTACCTCGAGAATCTTGAAGCAAAAGCAATTCATTGAGAAGAAAACTTCTTTTATAGTCACTTATGCCTTCAAAAGCTTTGTTTCTCCCTTTAAATGGTTCTATAATCTCATAATTGATTTTAAGCTGAGTTTTTTTTACATTTTTGGTTAAAACAGATTGTAATTGAATGTTTACCTCGAGAATCTTGAAGCGAAAGCCATTCATTGAGAAGAAAACTTCTTTTATAGTCACTTATGCCTTCAAAAGCTTTGTTTCTCGCTTTAAATGGTTATATAATCTCATAATTGATTTTAAGTTGCGTTTTTTTTACATTTTTGGTTAAAACAGATTATAATTGAATGTTTACCTCGAGAATCTTGAAGCGAAAGCCATTCATTGAGAAGAAAACTTCTTTTATAGTCACTTATGCCTTCAAAAACTTTGTTTTCTCCCTTTAAATGGTTATATAATCTCATAATTGATTTTAAGTTGCATTTTTTGAAATTTTTAGTTAAAACAGATTATAATTGAATGTTTACCTCGAGAAACGTGATGAAAAAACCATTCATTGAGACGCAAACTTCTTTTATAGTCACTTATGCCTTCAAAAGCTTTGTTTCTCCCTTTAAATGGTTATATAATCTCATAATTGATTTTAAGTTACGTTTTTTTTACATTTTTGGTTAAAACAGATTATAATTGAATGTTTACCTCGAGAAACGTGATGCAAAAACCATTCATTGAGAAGAGAACTTCTTTTATAGTCACTTATGCCTTCAAAAGCTTTGTTTCTCCTTTTAAATGGTTATATAATCTCATAATCGATTTTAAGTTGCGTTTTTTTTACATTTTTGGTTAAAACAGATTATAATTGAATGTTTACCTCTAGAATCTTGAAGCGAAAGCCATTCATTCAGAAGAAAACTTCTTTTATAGACACTTATGCCTTCAAAAGCTTTGTTTCTCCCTTTAAATGGTTATATAATCTCATAATTGATTTTAAGTTACGTTTTTTTTTACATTTTTGGTTAAAACAGATTATAATTGAATGTTTACCTCGAGAATCTTGAAGCGAAAGCCATTCATTGAGAAGAAAACTTCTTTTATAGTCACTTATGCCTTCAAAAGCTTTGTTTCTCGCTTTAAATGGTTATATAATCTCATAATTGATTTTAAGTTGCGTTTTTTTTACATTTTTGGTTAAAACAGATTATAATTGAATGTTTACCTCGAGAATCTTGAAGCGAAAGCCATTCATTGAGAAGAAAACTTCTTTTATAGTCACTTATGCCTTCAAAAACTTTGTTTTCTCCCTTTAAATGGTTATATAATCTCATAATTGATTTTAAGTTGCATTTTTTGAAATTTTTAGTTAAAACAGATTATAATTGAATGTTTACCTCGAGAAACGTGATGCAAAAACCATTCATTGAGACGCAAACTTCTTTTATAGTCACTTATGCCTTCAAAAGTTTTGTTTCTCCCTTTAAATGGTTATATAATCTCATAATTGATTTTAAGTTGAGTTTTTTTTACATTTTTGGTTAAAACAGATTATAATTAAATGTTTACCTCGAGAAACGTGATGCAAAAACCATTCATTGAGAAGAAAACTTCTTTTATAGTCACTTATGCCTTCAAAAGCTTTGTTTCTCGCTTTAAATGGTTATATAATCTCATAATTGATTTTAAGTTGAATTTTTTTACATTTTTGGTTAAAACAGATTATAATTGAATGTTTACCTCGAGAATCTTGAAGCAAAAGCCATTCATTGAGAAGAAAACTTCTTTTATAGTCACTTATGCCTTCAAAAGCTTCGTTTCTCCCTTTAAATGGTTATATAATCACATAATTGATTTTAAGTAGCGTTTTTTTTACATTTTTGGTTAAAACAGATTATAATTGAATGTTTACCTCGAGAATCTTGAAGCGAAAGCCATTCATTAAGAAGAAAACTTCTTTTATAGTCACTTGTGCCTTCAAAAGCTTTGTTTCTCCCTTTAAATGGTTATATAATCTCATAATTGATTTTAAGTTGCGTTTTTTTTACATTTTTGGTTAAAACAGATTATAATTGAATGTTTACCTCAAGAATCTTGAAGCGAAAGCCATTCATTGAGAAGAAAACTTCTTTTATAGTCACTTATGCCTTCAAAAACTTTGTTTTCTCCCTTTAAATGGTTATATAATCTCATAATTGATTTTAAGTTGCATTTTTTGAAATTTTTAGTTAAAACAGATTATAATTGAATGTTTACCTCGAGAAACGTGATGCAAAAACCATTCATTGAGACGCAAACTTCTTTTATAGTCACTTATGCCTTCAAAAGTTTTGTTTCTCCCTTTAAATGGTTATATAATCTCATAATTGATTTTAAGTTGAGTTTTTTTTACATTTTTGGTTAAAACAGATTATAATTAAATGTTTACCTCGAGAAACGTGATGCAAAAACCATTCATTGAGAAGAAAACTTCTTTTATAGTCACTTATGCCTTCAAAAGCTTTGTTTCTCGCTTTAAATGGTTATATAATCTCATAATTGATTTTAAGTTGAATTTTTTTACATTTTTGGTTAAAACAGATTATAATTGAATGTTTACCTCGAGAATCTTGAAGCAAAAGCCATTCATTGAGAAGAAAACTTCTTTTATAGTCACTTGTGCCTTCAAAAGCTTTGTTTCTCCCTTTAAATGGTTATATAATCTCATAATTGATTTTAAGTTGCGTTTTTTTTACATTTTTGGTTAAAACAGATTATAATTGAATGTTTACCTCAAGAATCTTGAAGCGAAAGCCATTCATTGAGAAGAAAACTTCTTTTATAGTCACTTATGCCTTCAAAAACTTTGTTTTCTCCCTTTAAATGGTTATATAATCTCATAATTGATTTTAAGTTGCATTTTTTGAAATTTTTAGTTAAAACAGATTATAATTGAATGTTTACCTCGAGAAACGTGATGCAAAAACCATTCATTGAGACGAAAACTTCTTTTATAGTCACTTATGCCTTCAAAAGCTTTGTTTCTCGCTTTAAATGGTTATATAATCTCATAATTGATTTTAAGTTGAGTTTTTTTTACATTTTTGGTTAAAACAGATTATAATTAAATGTTTACCTCGAGAAACGTGATGCAAAAACCATTCATTGAGAAGAAAACTTCTTTTATAGTCACTTATGCCTTCAAAAGGTTTGTTTCTCGCTTTAAATGGTTATATAATCTCATAATTGATTTTAAGTTGAATTTTTTTACATTTTTGGTTAAAGCAGATTATAATTGAATGTTTACCTCGAGAAACGTGATGCAAAAACCATTCATTGAGAAGAAAACTTCTTTTATAGTCACTTATGCCTTCAAAAGCTTTGTTTCTCCCTTTAAATGGTTATATAATCTCATAATTGATTTTAAGATGAATTGTTTTACATTTTTGGTTAAAACAGATTATAATTGAATGTTTACCTCAAGAATCTTGAAGCGAAAGCCATTCATTGAGAAGAAAACTTCTTTTATAGTCACTTATGCCTTCAAAAACTTTATTTTCTCCCTTTAAATGGTTATATAATCTCATAATTGATTTTAAGTTGCGTTTTTTTAAATTTTTAGTTAAAACAGATTATAATTGAATGTTTACCTCGAGAAACGTGATGCAAAAACCATTCATTGAGACGAAAACTTCTTTTATAGTCACTTATGCCTTCAAAAGCTTTGTTTCTCCCTTTAAATGGTTATATAATCTCATAATTGATTTTAAGTTACGTTTTTTTTACATTTTTGGTTAAAACAGATTATAATTGAATGTTGACCTCGAGAATCTTGAAGCGAAAGCCATTCATTGAGAGGAAAACTTCTTTTATAGTCACTTATGCCTTCAAAAGCTTTGTTTCTCCCTTTAAATGGTTATATAATCTCATAATTGATTTTAAGTTGCGTTTTTTTTACATTTTTGGTTAAAACAGATTATAATTGAATGTTGACCTCGAGAATCTTGAAGCGAAAGCCATTCATTGAGAGGAAAACTTCTTTTATAGTCACTTATGCCTTCAAAAGCTTTGTTTCTCCCTTTAAATGGTTATATAATCTCATAATTGATTTTAAGCTGCGTTTTTTTTACATTTTTGGTTAAAACAGATTATAATTGAATGTTTACCTCGAGAATCTTGAAGCGAAAGCCATTCATTGAGAAGAAAACTTCTTTTATAGTCACTTATGCCTTCAAAAACTTTGTTTTCTCCCTTTAAATGGTTATATAATCTCATAATTGATTTTAAGTTGCGTTTTTTTAAATTTTTAGTTAAAACAGATTATAATTGAATGTTTACCTCGAGAATCTTGAAGCGAAAGCCATTCATTGAGAAGAAAACTTCTTTTATAGTCACTTATGCCTTCAAAAGCTTCGTTTCTCCCTTTAAATGGTTAGATAATCTCATAATTGATTTTAAGTAGCGTTTTTTTTACATTTTTGGTTAAAACAGATTATAATTGAATGTTTACCTCGAGAATCTTGAAGCGAAATCAATTTATTGAGAAGAAAACTTCTTTTATAGTCACTTATGCCTTCAAAAGCTTTGTTTGTCCCTTTAAATGGTTATATAATCTCATAATTGATTTTAAGTTGAGTTTTTTTTACATTTTTGGTTAAAACAGATTATAATTGAATGTTTACCTCGAGAATCTTGAAGCAAAAGCAATTCATTGAGAAGAAAACTTCTTTTATAGTCACTTATGCCTTCAAAAGCTTTGTTTCTCCCTTTAAATGGTTCTATAATCTCATAATTGATTTTAAGCTGAGTTTTTTTTACATTTTTGGTTAAAACAGATTGTAATTGAATGTTTACCTCGAGAATCTTGAAGCGAAAGCCATTCATTGAGAAGAAAACTTCTTTTATAGTCACTTATGCCTTCAAAAGCTTTGTTTCTCGCTTTAAATGGTTATATAATCTCATAATTGATTTTAAGTTGCGTTTTTTTTACATTTTTGGTTAAAACAGATTATAATTGAATGTTTACCTCGAGAATCTTGAAGCGAAAGCCATTCATTGAGAAGAAAACTTCTTTTATAGTCACTTATGCCTTCAAAAACTTTGTTTTCTCCCTTTAAATGGTTATATAATCTCATAATTGATTTTAAGTTGCGTTTTTTTTACATTTTTGGTTAAAACAGATTATAATTGAATGTTTACCTCTAGAATCTTGAAGCGAAAGCCATTCATTAAGAAGAAAACTTCTTTTATAGTCACTTATGCCTTCAAAAGCTTTGTTTCTCCCTTTAAATGGTTATATAATCTCATAATTGATTTTAAGTTACGTTTTTTTTACATTTTTGGTTAAAACAGATTATAATTGAATGTTTACCTCGAGAAACGTGATGCAAAAACCATTCATTGAGAAGAGAACTTCTTTTATAGTCACTTATGCCTTCAAAAGCTTTGTTTCTCCTTTTAAATGGTTATATAATCTCATAATCGATTTTAAGTTGCGTTTTTTTTACATTTTTGGTTAAAACAGATTATAATTGAATGTTTACCTCTAGAATCTTGAAGCGAAAGCCATTCATTCAGAAGAAAACTTCTTTTATAGACACTTATGCCTTCAAAAGCTTTGTTTCTCCCTTTAAATGGTTATATAATCTCATAATTGATTTTAAGTTACGTTTTTTTTTACATTTTTGGTTAAAACAGATTATAATTGAATGTTTACCTCGAGAATCTTGAAGCGAAAGCCATTCATTGAGAAGAAAACTTCTTTTATAGTCACTTATGCCTTCAAAAGCTTTGTTTCTCGCTTTAAATGGTTATATAATCTCATAATTGATTTTAAGTTGCGTTTTTTTTACATTTTTGGTTAAAACAGATTATAATTGAATGTTTACCTCGAGAATCTTGAAGCGAAAGCCATTCATTGAGAAGAAAACTTCTTTTATAGTCACTTATGCCTTCAAAAACTTTGTTTTCTCCCTTTAAATGGTTATATAATCTCATAATTGATTTTAAGTTGCGTTTTTTTTACATTTTTGGTTAAAACAGATTATAATTGAATGTTTACCTCGAGAATCTTGAAGCGAAAGCCATTCATTAAGAAGAAAACTTCTTTTATAGTCACTTGTGCCTTCAAAAGCTTTGTTTCTCCCTTTAAATGGTTATATAATCTCATAATTGATTTTAAGTTGCGTTTTTTTTACATTTTTGGTTAAAACAGATTATAATTGAATGTTTACCTCGAGAAACGTGATGCAAAAACCATTCATTGAGAAGAGAACTTCTTTTATAGTCACTTATGCCTTCAAAAGCTTTGTTTCTCCCTTTAAATGGTTATATAATCTCATAATTGATTTTAAGTTGCGTTTTTTTTACATTTTTGGTTAAAACAGATTATAATTGAATGTTTACCTCTAGAATCTTGAAGCGAAAGCCATTCATTCAGAAGAAAACTTCTTTTATAGTCACTTATGCCTTCAAAAGCTTTGTTTCTCCCTTTAAATGGTTATATAATCTCATAATTGATTTTAAGTTACGTTTTTTTTTACATTTTTGGTTAAAACAGATTATAATTGAATGTTTACCTCGAGAATCTTGAAGCGAAAGCCATTCATTGAGAAGAAAACTTCTTTTATAGTCACTTATGCCTTCAAAAGCTTTGTTTCTCGCTTTAAATGGTTATATAATCTCATAATTGATTTTAAGTTGCGTTTTTTTTACATTTTTGGTTAAAACAGATTATAATTGAATGTTTACCTCGAGAATCTTGAAGCGAAAGCCATTCATTGAGAAGAAAACTTCTTTTATAGTCACTTATGCCTTCAAAAACTTTGTTTTCTCCCTTTAAATGGTTATATAATCTCATAATTGATTTTAAGTTGCGTTTTTTTTACATTTTTGGTTAAAACAGATTATAATTGAATGTTTACCTCGAGAATCTTGAAGCGAAAGCCATTCATTAAGAAGAAAACTTCTTTTATAGTCACTTGTGCCTTCAAAAGCTTTGTTTCTCCCTTTAAATGGTTATATAATCTCATAATTGATTTTAAGTTGCGTTTTTTTTTACATTTTTGGTTAAAACAGATTATAATTGAATGTTTACCTCAAGAATCTTGAAGCGAAAGCCATTCATTGAGAAGAAAACTTCTTTTATAGTCACTTATGCCTTCAAAAACTTTGTTTTCTCCCTTTAAATGGTTATATAATCTCATAATTGATTTTAAGTTGCGTTTTTTTTACATTTTTGGTTAAAACAGATTATAATTGAATGTTTACCTCGAGAAACGTGATGCAAAAACCATTCATTGAGAAGAGAACTTCTTTTATAGTCACTTATGCCTTCAAAAGCTTTGTTTCTCCCTTTAAATGGTTATATAATCTCATAATTGATTTTAAGTTGCGTTTTTTTTACATTTTTGGTTAAAACAGATTATAATTGAATGTTTACCTCTAGAATCTTGAAGCGAAAGCCATTCATTCAGAAGAAAACTTCTTTTATAGTCACTTATGCCTTCAAAAGCTTTGTTTCTCCCTTTAAATGGTTATATAATCTCATAATTGATTTTAAGTTACGTTTTTTTTTACATTTTTGGTTAAAACAGATTATAATTGAATGTTTACCTCGAGAATCTTGAAGCGAAAGCCATTCATTGAGAAGAAAACTTCTTTTATAGTCACTTATGCCTTCAAAAGCTTTGTTTCTCGCTTTAAATGGTTATATAATCTCATAATTGATTTTAAGTTGCGTTTTTTTTACATTTTTGGTTAAAACAGATTATAATTGAATGTTTACCTCGAGAATCTTGAAGCGAAAGCCATTCATTGAGAAGAAAACTTCTTTTATAGTCACTTATGCCTTCAAAAACTTTGTTTTCTCCCTTTAAATGGTTATATAATCTCATAATTGATTTTAAGTTGCGTTTTTTTTACATTTTTGGTTAAAACAGATTATAATTGAATGTTTACCTCGAGAATCTTGAAGCGAAAGCCATTCATTAAGAAGAAAACTTCTTTTATAGTCACTTGTGCCTTCAAAAGCTTTGTTTCTCCCTTTAAATGGTTATATAATCTCATAATTGATTTTAAGTTGCGTTTTTTTTACATTTTTGGTTAAAACAGATTATAATTGAATGTTTACCTCAAGAATCTTGAAGCGAAAGCCATTCATTGAGAAGAAAACTTCTTTTATAGTCACTTATGCCTTCAAAAACTTTGTTTTCTCCCTTTAAATGGTTATATAATCTCATAATTGATTTTAAGTTGCATTTTTTGAAATTTTTAGTTAAAACAGATTATAATTGAATGTTTACCTCGAGAAACGTGATGCAAAAACCATTCATTGAGACGCAAACTTCTTTTATAGTCACTTATGCCTTCAAAAGTTTTGTTTCTCCCTTTAAATGGTTATATAATCTCATAATTGATTTTAAGTTGAGTTTTTTTTACATTTTTGGTTAAAACAGATTATAATTAAATGTTTACCTCGAGAAACGTGATGCAAAAACCATTCATTGAGAAGAAAACTTCTTTTATAGTCACTTATGCCTTCAAAAGCTTTGTTTCTCGCTTTAAATGGTTATATAATCTCATAATTGATTTTAAGTTGAATTTTTTTACATTTTTGGTTAAAACAGATTATAATTGAATGTTTACCTCGAGAATCTTGAAGCAAAAGCCATTCATTGAGAAGAAAACTTCTTTTATAGTCACTTATGCCTTCAAAAGCTTTGTTTCTCCCTTTAAATGGTTCTATAATCTCATAATTGATTTTAAGTTGAGTTTTTTTTACATTTTTGGTTAAAACAGATTATAATTGAATGTTTACCTCGAGAATCTTGAAGCGAAAGCCATTCATTGAGAAGAAAACTTCTTTTATAGTCACTTATGCCTTCAAAAGCTTCGTTTCTCCCTTTAAATGGTTAGATAATCTCATAATTGATTTTAAGTAGCGTTTTTTTTACATTTTTGGTTAAAACAGATTATAATTGAATGTTTACCTCGAGAATCTTGAAGCGAAATCCATTTATTGAGAAGAAAACTTCTTTTATAGTCACTTATGCCTTCAAAAGCTTTGTTTGTCCCTTTAAATGGTTATATAATCTCATAATTGATTTTAAGTTGAGTTTTTTTAACATTTTTGGTTAAAACAGATTATAATTGAATGTTTACCTCGAGAATCTTGAAGCAAAAGCAATTCATTGAGAAGAAAACTTCTTTTATAGTCACTTATGCCTTCAAAAGCTTTGTTTCTCCCTTTAAATGGTTCTATAATCTCATAATTGATTTTAAGCTGAGTTTTTTTTACATTTTTGGTTAAAACAGATTGTAATTGAATGTTTACCTCGAGAATCTTGAAGCGAAAGCCATTCATTGAGAAGAAAACTTCTTTTATAGTCACTTATGCCTTCAAAAGCTTTGTTTCTCGCTTTAAATGGTTATATAATCTCATAATTGATTTTAAGTTGCGTTTTTTTTACATTTTTGGTTAAAACAGATTATAATTGAATGTTTACCTCGAGAATCTTGAAGCGAAAGCCATTCATTGAGAAGAAAACTTCTTTTATAGTCACTTATGCCTTCAAAAACTTTGTTTTCTCCCTTTAAATGGTTATATAATCTCATAATTGATTTTAAGTTGCGTTTTTTTTACATTTTTGGTTAAAACAGATTATAATTGAATGTTTACCTCGAGAATCTTGAAGCGAAAGCCATTCATTAAGAAGAAAACTTCTTTTATAGTCACTTGTGCCTTCAAAAGCTTTGTTTCTCCCTTTAAATGGTTATATAATCTCATAATTGATTTTAAGTTGCGTTTTTTTTACATTTTTGGTTAAAACAGATTATAATTGAATGTTTACCTCAAGAATCTTGAAGCGAAAGCCATTCATTGAGAAGAAAACTTCTTTTATAGTCACTTATGCCTTCAAAAACTTTGTTTTCTCCCTTTAAATGGTTATATAATCTCATAATTGATTTTAAGTTGCATTTTTTGAAATTTTTAGTTAAAACAGATTATAATTGAATGTTTACCTCGAGAAACGTGATGCAAAAACCATTCATTGAGACGCAAACTTCTTTTATAGTCACTTATGCCTTCAAAAGTTTTGTTTCTCCCTTTAAATGGTTATATAATCTCATAATTGATTTTAAGTTGAGTTTTTTTTACATTTTTGGTTAAAACAGATTATAATTAAATGTTTACCTCGAGAAACGTGATGCAAAAACCATTCATTGAGAAGAAAACTTCTTTTATAGTCACTTATGCCTTCAAAAGCTTTGTTTCTCGCTTTAAATGGTTATATAATCTCATAATTGATTTTAAGTTGAATTTTTTTACATTTTTGGTTAAAACAGATTATAATTGAATGTTTACCTCGAGAATCTTGAAGCAAAAGCCATTCATTGAGAAGAAAACTTCTTTTATAGTCACTTATGCCTTCAAAAGCTTTGTTTCTCCCTTTAAATGGTTCTATAATCTCATAATTGATTTTAAGTTGAGTTTTTTTTACATTTTTGGTTAAAACAGATTATAATTGAATGTTTACCTCGAGAATCTTGAAGCGAAAGCCATTCATTGAGAAGAAAACTTCTTTTATAGTCACTTATGCCTTCAAAAGCTTCGTTTCTCCCTTTAAATGGTTAGATAATCTCATAATTGATTTTAAGTAGCGTTTTTTTTACATTTTTGGTTAAAACAGATTATAATTGAATGTTTACCTCGAGAATCTTGAAGCGAAATCCATTTATTGAGAAGAAAACTTCTTTTATAGTCACTTATGCCTTCAAAAGCTTTGTTTGTCCCTTTAAATGGTTATATAATCTCATAATTGATTTTAAGTTGAGTTTTTTTTACATTTTTGGTTAAAACAGATTATAATTGAATGTTTACCTCGAGAATCTTGAAGCGAAAGCCATTCATTGAGAAGAAAACTTGTTTTATAGTCACTTATGCCTTCAAAAGCTTTGTTTCTCCCTTTAAATGGTTCTATAATCTCATAATTGATTTTAAGTTGAGTTTTTTTTACATTTTTGGTTAAAACAGATTATAATTGAATGTTTACCTCGAGAATCTTGAAGCGAAAGCCATTCATTGAGAAGAAAACTTCTTTTATAGTCACTTATGCCTTCAAAAGCTTCGTTTCTCCCTTTAAATGGTTATATAATCTCATAATTGATTTTAAGTAGCGTTTTTTTTACATTTTTGGTTAAAACAGATTATAATTGAATGTTTACCTCGAGAATCTTGAAGCAAAAGCCATTCATTGAGAAGAAAACTTCTTTTATAGTCACTTATGCCTTCAAAAGCTTTGTTTCTTCTTTTAAATGGTTCTATAATCTCATAATTGATTTTAAGTTGCGTTTTTTTTACATTTTTGGTTAAAACAGATTATAATTGAATGTTTACCTCGAGAATCTTGAAGCGAAAGCCATTCATTGAGAAGAAAACTTCTTTTATAGTCACTTATGCCTTCAAAAACTTTGTTTTCTCCCTTTAAATGGTTATATAATCTCATAATTGATTTTAAGTTGCGTTTTTTTAAATTTTTAGTTAAAACAGATTATAATTGAATGTTTACCTCGAGAATCTTGAAGCGAAAGCCATTCATTGAGAAGAAAACTTCTTTTATAGTCACTTATGCCTTCAAAAGCTTCGTTTCTCCCTTTAAATGGTTAGATAATCTCAAAATTGATTTTAAGTAGCGTTTTTTTTACATTTTTGTTTAAAACAGATTATAATTGAATGTTTACCTCGAGAATCTTGAAGCGAAATCCATTTATTGAGAAGAAAACTTCTTTTATAGTCACTTATGCCTTCAAAAGCTTTGTTTGTCCCTTTAAATGGTTATATAATCTCATAATTGATTTTAAGTTGAGTTTTTTTTACATTTTTGGTTAAAACAGATTATAATTGAATGTTTACCTCGAGAATCTTGAAGCAAAAGCCATTCATTGAGAAGAAAACTTCTTTTATAGTCACTTATGCCTTCAAAAACTTTGTTTTCTCCCTTTAAATGGTTATATAATCTCATAATTGATTTTAAGTTGCGTTTTTTTTACATTTTTGGTTAAAACAGATTATAATTGAATGTTTACCTCAAGAATCTTGAAGCGAAAGCCATTCATTGAGAAGAAAACTTCTTTTATAGTCACTTATGCCTTCAAAAGCTTCGTTTCTCCCTTTAAATGGTTAGATAATCTCAAAATTGATTTTAAGTAGCGTTTTTTTTACATTTTTGGTTAAAACAGATTATAATTGAATGTTTACCTCGAGAATCTTGAAGCGAAATCCATTTATTGAGAAGAAAACTTCTTTTATAGTCACTTATGCCTTCAAAAGCTTTGTTTGTCCCTTTAAATGGTTATATAATCTCATAATTGATTTTAAGTTGCGTTTTTTTTACATTTTTGGTTAAAACAGATTATAATTGAATGTTTACCTCGAGAATCTTGAAGCAAAAGCCATTCATTGAGAAGAAAACTTCTTTTATAGTCACTTGTGCCTTCAAAAGCTTTGTTTCTCCCTTTAAATGGTTATATAATCTCATAATTGATTTTAAGTTGCGTTTTTTTTACATTTTTGGTTAAAACAGATTATAATTGAATGTTTACCTCAAGAATCTTGAAGCGAAAGCCATTCATTGAGAAGAAAACTTCTTTTATAGTCACTTATGCCTTCAAAAACTTTGTTTTCTCCCTTTAAATGGTTATATAATCTCATAATTGATTTTAAGTTGCATTTTTTGAAATTTTTAGTTAAAACAGATTATAATTGAATGTTTACCTCGAGAAACGTGATGCAAAAACCATTCATTGAGACGAAAACTTCTTTTATAGTCACTTATGCCTTCAAAAGCTTTGTTTCTCGCTTTAAATGGTTATATAATCTCATAATTGATTTTAAGTTGAGTTTTTTTTACATTTTTGGTTAAAACAGATTATAATTAAATGTTTACCTCGAGAAACGTGATGCAAAAACCATTCATTGAGAAGAAAACTTCTTTTATAGTCACTTATGCCTTCAAAAGGTTTGTTTCTCGCTTTAAATGGTTATATAATCTCATAATTGATTTTAAGTTGAATTTTTTTACATTTTTGGTTAAAGCAGATTATAATTGAATGTTTACCTCGAGAAACGTGATGCAAAAACCATTCATTGAGAAGAAAACTTCTTTTATAGTCACTTATGCCTTCAAAAGCTTTGTTTCTCCCTTTAAATGGTTATATAATCTCATAATTGATTTTAAGATGAATTGTTTTACATTTTTGGTTAAAACAGATTATAATTGAATGTTTACCTCAAGAATCTTGAAGCGAAAGCCATTCATTGAGAAGAAAACTTCTTTTATAGTCACTTATGCCTTCAAAAACTTTATTTTCTCCCTTTAAATGGTTATATAATCTCATAATTGATTTTAAGTTGCGTTTTTTTAAATTTTTAGTTAAAACAGATTATAATTGAATGTTTACCTCGAGAAACGTGATGCAAAAACCATTCATTGAGACGAAAACTTCTTTTATAGTCACTTATGCCTTCAAAAGCTTTGTTTCTCCCTTTAAATGGTTATATAATCTCATAATTGATTTTAAGTTACGTTTTTTTTACATTTTTGGTTAAAACAAATTATAATTGAATGTTGACCTCGAGAATCTTGAAGCGAAAGCCATTCATTGAGAGGAAAACTTCTTTTATAGTCACTTATGCCTTCAAAAGCTTTGTTTCTCCCTTTAAATGGTTATATAATCTCATAATTGATTTTAAGTTGCGTTTTTTTTACATTTTTGGTTAAAACAGATTATAATTGAATGTTGACCTCGAGAATCTTGAAGCGAAAGCCATTCATTGAGAGGAAAACTTCTTTTATAGTCACTTATGCCTTCAAAAGCTTTGTTTCTCCCTTTAAATGGTTATATAATCTCATAATTGATTTTAAGCTGCGTTTTTTTTACATTTTTGGTTAAAACAGATTATAATTGAATGTTTACCTCGAGAATCTTGAAGCGAAAGCCATTCATTGAGAAGAAAACTTCTTTTATAGTCACTTATGCCTTCAAAAACTTTGTTTTCTCGCTTTAAATGGTTATATAATCTCATAATTGATTTTAAGTTGCGTTTTTTTAAATTTTTAGTTAAAACAGATTATAATTGAATGTTTACCTCGAGAATCTTGAAGCGAAAGCCATTCATTGAGAAGAAAACTTCTTTTATAGTCACTTATGCCTTCAAAAGCTTCGTTTCTCCCTTTAAATGGTTAGATAATCTCATAATTGATTTTAAGTAGCGTTTTTTTTACATTTTTGGTTAAAACAGATTATAATTGAATGTTTACCTCGAGAATCTTGAAGCGAAATCAATTTATTGAGAAGAAAACTTCTTTTATAGTCACTTATGCCTTCAAAAGCTTTGTTTGTCCCTTTAAATGGTTATATAATCTCATAATTGATTTTAAGTTGAGTTTTTTTTACATTTTTGGTTAAAACAGATTATAATTGAATGTTTACCTCGAGAATCTTGAAGCAAAAGCAATTCATTGAGAAGAAAACTTCTTTTATAGTCACTTATGCCTTCAAAAGCTTTGTTTCTCCCTTTAAATGGTTCTATAATCTCATAATTGATTTTAAGCTGAGTTTTTTTTACATTTTTGGTTAAAACAGATTGTAATTGAATGTTTACCTCGAGAATCTTGAAGCGAAAGCCATTCATTGAGAAGAAAACTTCTTTTATAGTCACTTATGCCTTCAAAAGCTTTGTTTCTCGCTTTAAATGGTTATATAATCTCATAATTGATTTTAAGTTGCGTTTTTTTTACATTTTTGGTTAAAACAGATTATAATTGAATGTTTACCTCGAGAATCTTGAAGCGAAAGCCATTCATTGAGAAGAAAACTTCTTTTATAGTCACTTATGCCTTCAAAAACTTTGTTTTCTCCCTTTAAATGGTTATATAATCTCATAATTGATTTTAAGTTGCGTTTTTTTTACATTTTTGGTTAAAACAGATTATAATTGAATGTTTACCTCTAGAATCTTGAAGCGAAAGCCATTCATTAAGAAGAAAACTTCTTTTATAGTCACTTATGCCTTCAAAAGCTTTGTTTCTCCCTTTAAATGGTTATATAATCTCATAATTGATTTTAAGTTACGTTTTTTTTACATTTTTGGTTAAAACAGATTATAATTGAATGTTTACCTCGAGAAACGTGATGCAAAAACCATTCATTGAGAAGAGAACTTCTTTTATAGTCACTTATGCCTTCAAAAGCTTTGTTTCTCCTTTTAAATGGTTATATAATCTCATAATCGATTTTAAGTTGCGTTTTTTTTACATTTTTGGTTAAAACAGATTATAATTGAATGTTTACCTCTAGAATCTTGAAGCGAAAGCCATTCATTCAGAAGAAAACTTCTTTTATAGACACTTATGCCTTCAAAAGCTTTGTTTCTCCCTTTAAATGGTTATATAATCTCATAATTGATTTTAAGTTACGTTTTTTTTTACATTTTTGGTTAAAACAGATTATAATTGAATGTTTACCTCGAGAATCTTGAAGCGAAAGCCATTCATTGAGAAGAAAACTTCTTTTATAGTCACTTATGCCTTCAAAAGCTTTGTTTCTCGCTTTAAATGGTTATATAATCTCATAATTGATTTTAAGTTGCGTTTTTTTTACATTTTTGGTTAAAACAGATTATAATTGAATGTTTACCTCGAGAATCTTGAAGCGAAAGCCATTCATTGAGAAGAAAACTTCTTTTATAGTCACTTATGCCTTCAAAAACTTTGTTTTCTCCCTTTAAATGGTTATATAATCTCATAATTGATTTTAAGTTGCGTTTTTTTTACATTTTTGGTTAAAACAGATTATAATTGAATGTTTACCTCGAGAATCTTGAAGCGAAAGCCATTCATTGAGAAGAAAACTTCTTTTATAGTCACTTATGCCTTCAAAAACTTTGTTTTCTCCCTTTAAATGGTTATATAATCTCATAATTGATTTTAAGTTGCGTTTTTTTTACATTTTTGGTTAAAACAGATTATAATTGAATGTTTACCTCGAGAATCTTGAAGCGAAAGCCATTCATTAAGAAGAAAACTTCTTTTATAGTCACTTGTGCCTTCAAAAGCTTTGTTTCTCCCTTTAAATGGTTATATAATCTCATAATTGATTTTAAGTTGCGTTTTTTTTACATTTTTGGTTAAAACAGATTATAATTGAATGTTTACCTCGAGAAACGTGATGCAAAAACCATTCATTGAGAAGAGAACTTCTTTTATAGTCACTTATGCCTTTAAAAGCTTTGTTTCTCCCTTTAAATGGTTATATAATCTCATAATTGATTTTAAGTTGCGTTTTTTTTACATTTTTGGTTAAAACAGATTATAATTGAATGTTTACCTCTAGAATCTTGAAGCGAAAGCCATTCATTCAGAAGAAAACTTCTTTTATAGTCACTTATGCCTTCAAAAGCTTTGTTTCTCCCTTTAAATGGTTATATAATCTCATAATTGATTTTAAGTTACGTTTTTTTTTACATTTTTGGTTAAAACAGATTATAATTGAATGTTTACCTCGAGAATCTTGAAGCGAAAGCCATTCATTGAGAAGAAAACTTCTTTTATAGTCACTTATGCCTTCAAAAGCTTTGTTTCTCGCTTTAAATGGTTATATAATCTCATAATTGATTTTAAGTTGCGTTTTTTTTACATTTTTGGTTAAAACAGATTATAATTGAATGTTTACCTCGAGAATCTTGAAGCGAAAGCCATTCATTGAGAAGAAAACTTCTTTTATAGTCACTTATGCCTTCAAAAACTTTGTTTTCTCCCTTTAAATGGTTATATAATCTCATAATTGATTTTAAGTTGCGTTTTTTTTACATTTTTGGTTAAAACAGATTATAATTGAATGTTTACCTCGAGAATCTTGAAGCGAAAGCCATTCATTAAGAAGAAAACTTCTTTTATAGTCACTTGTGCCTTCAAAAGCTTTGTTTCTCCCTTTAAATGGTTATATAATCTCATAATTGATTTTAAGTTGCGTTTTTTTTACATTTTTGGTTAAAACAGATTATAATTGAATGTTTACCTCAAGAATCTTGAAGCGAAAGCCATTCATTGAGAAGAAAACTTCTTTTATAGTCACTTATGCCTTCAAAAACTTTGTTTTCTCCCTTTAAATGGTTATATAATCTCATAATTGATTTTAAGTTGCATTTTTTGAAATTTTTAGTTAAAACAGATTATAATTGAATGTTTACCTCGAGAAACGTGATGCAAAAACCATTCATTGAGACGAAAACTTCTTTTATAGTCACTTATGCCTTCAAAAGCTTTGTTTCTCGCTTTAAATGGTTATATAATCTCATAATTGATTTTAAGTTGAGTTTTTTTTACATTTTTGGTTAAAACAGATTATAATTAAATGTTTACCTCGAGAAACGTGATGCAAAAACCATTCATTGAGAAGAAAACTTCTTTTATAGTCACTTATGCCTTCAAAAGGTTTGTTTCTCGCTTTAAATGGTTATATAATCTCATAATTGATTTTAAGTTGAATTTTTTTACATTTTTGGTTAAAGCAGATTATAATTGAATGTTTACCTCGAGAAACGTGATGCAAAAACCATTCATTGAGAAGAAAACTTCTTTTATAGTCACTTATGCCTTCAAAAGCTTTGTTTCTCCCTTTAAATGGTTATATAATCTCATAATTGATTTTAAGATGAATTGTTTTACATTTTTGGTTAAAACAGATTATAATTGAATGTTTACCTCAAGAATCTTGAAGCGAAAGCCATTCATTGAGAAGAAAACTTCTTTTATAGTCACTTATGCCTTCAAAAACTTTATTTTCTCCCTTTAAATGGTTATATAATCTCATAATTGATTTTAAGTTGCGTTTTTTTAAATTTTTAGTTAAAACAGATAATAATTGAATGTTTACCTCGAGAAACGTGATGCAAAAACCATTCATTGAGACGAAAACTTCTTTTATAGTCACTTATGCCTTCAAAAGCTTTGTTTCTCCCTTTAAATGGTTATATAATCTCATAATTGATTTTAAGTTACGTTTTTTTTACATTTTTGGTTAAAACAGATTATAATTGAATGTTGACCTCGAGAATCTTGAAGCGAAAGCCATTCATTGAGAGGAAAACTTCTTTTATAGTCACTTATGCCTTCAAAAGCTTTGTTTCTCCCTTTAAATGGTTATATAATCTCATAATTGATTTTAAGTTGCGTTTTTTTTACATTTTTGGTTAAAACAGATTATAATTGAATGTTGACCTCGAGAATCTTGAAGCGAAGGCCATTCATTGAGAGGAAAACTTCTTTTATAGTCACTTATGCCTTCAAAAGCTTTGTTTCCCCCTTTAAATGGTTATATAATCTCATAATTGATTTTAAGCTGCGTTTTTTTTACATTTTTGGTTAAAACAGATTATAATTGAATGTTTACCTCGAGAATCTTGAAGCGAAAGCCATTCATTGAGAAGAAAACTTCTTTTATAGTCACTTATGCCTTCAAAAACTTTGTTTTCTCCCTTTAAATGGTTATATAATCTCATAATTGATTTTAAGTTGCGTTTTTTTAAATTTTTAGTTAAAACAGATTATAATTGAATGTTTACCTCGAGAATCTTGAAGCGAAAGCCATTCATTGAGAAGAAAACTTCTTTTATAGTCACTTATGCCTTCAAAAGCTTCGTTTCTCCCTTTAAATGGTTAGATAATCTCATAATTGATTTTAAGTAGCGTTTTTTTTACATTTTTGGTTAAAACAGATTATAATTGAATGTTTACCTCGAGAATCTTGAAGCGAAATCAATTTATTGAGAAGAAAACTTCTTTTATAGTCACTTATGCCTTCAAAAGCTTTGTTTGTCCCTTTAAATGGTTATATAATCTCATAATTGATTTTAAGTTGAGTTTTTTTTACATTTTTGGTTAAAACAGATTATAATTGAATGTTTACCTCGAGAATCTTGAAGCAAAAGCCATTCATTGAGAAGAAAACTTCTTTTATAGTCACTTATGCCTTCAAAAGCTTTGTTTCTCCCTTTAAATGGTTCTATAATCTCATAATTGATTTTAAGCTGAGTTTTTTTTACATTTTTGGTTAAAACAGATTATAATTGAATGTTTACCTCGAGAATCTTGAAGCGAAAGCCATTCATTGAGAAGAAAACTTCTTTTATAGTCACTTATGCCTTCAAAAGCTTCGTTTCTCCCTTTAAATGGTTATATAATCTCATAATTGATTTTAAGTAGCGTTTTTTTTACATTTTTGGTTAAAACAGATTATAATTGAATGTTTACCTCGAGAATCTTGAAGCCAAAGCCATTCATTGAGAAGAAAACTTCTTTTATAGTCACTTATGCCTTCAAAAGCTTTGTTTCTCCCTTTAAATGGTTCTATAATCTCATAATTGATTTTAAGTTGAGTTTTTTTTACATTTTTGGTTAAAACAGATTATAATTGAATGTTTACCTCGAGAATCTTGAAGCGAAAGCCATTCATTGAGAAGAAAACTTCTTTTATAGTCACTTATGCCTTCAAAAGCTTCGTTTCTCCCTTTAAATGGTTATATAATCTCATAATTGATTTTAAGTAGCGTTTTTTTTACATTTTTGGTTAAAACAGATTATAATTGAATGTTTACCTCGAGAATCTTGAAGCAAAAGCCATTCATTGAGTAGAAAACTTCTTTTATAGTCACTTATGCCTTCAAAAGCTTTGTTTCTCGCTTTAAATGGTTATATAATCTCATAATTGATTTTAAGTTGCGTTTTTTTTACATTTTTGGTGAAAACAGATTATAATTGAATGTTTACCTCGAGAATCTTGAAGCGAAAGCCATTCATTAAGAAGAAAACTTCTTTTATAGTCACTTGTGCCTTCAAAAGCTTTGTTTCTCCCTTTAAATGGTTATATAATCTCATAATTGATTTTAAGTTACGTTTTTTTTACATTTTTGGTTAAAACAGATTATAATTGAATGTTTACCTCAAGAATCTTGAAGCGAAAGCCATTCATTGAGAAGAAAACTTCTTTTATAGTCACTTATGCCTTCAAAAACTTTGTTTTCTCCCTTTAAATGGTTATATAATCTCATAATTGATTTTAAGTTGCATTTTTTGAAATTTTTAGTTAAAACAGATTATAATTGAATGTTTACCTCGAGAAACGTGATGCAAAAACCATTCATTGAGACGAAAACTTCTTTTATAGTCACTTATGCCTTCACAAGCTTTGTTTCTCGCTTTAAATGGTTATATAATCTCATAATTGATTTTAAGTTGAGTTTTTTTTTACATTTTTGGTTAAAACAGATTATAATTAAATGTTTACCTCGAGAAACGTGATGCAAAAACCATTCATTGAGAAGAAAACTTCTTTTATAGTCACTTATGCCTTCAAAAGCTTTGTTTCTCGCTTTAAATGGTTATATAATCTCATAATTGATTTTAAGTTGAATTTTTTTACATTTTTGGTTAAAGCAGATTATAATTGAATGTTTACCTCGAGAAACGTGATGCAAAAACCATTCATTGAGAAGAAAACTTCTTTTATAGTCACTTATGCCTTCAAAAGCTTTGTTTCTCCCTTTAAATGGTTATATAATCTCATAATTGATTTTAAGATGAATTGTTTTACATTTTTGGTTAAAACAGATTATAATTGAATGTTTACCTCAAGAATCTTGAAGCGAAAGCCATTCATTGAGAAGAAAACTTCTTTTATAGTCACTTATGCCTTCAAAAACTTTATTTTCTCCCTTTAAATGGTTATATAATCTCATAATTGATTTTAAGTTGCGTTTTTTTAAATTTTTAGTTAAAACAGATTATAATTGAATGTTTACCTCGAGAAACGTGATGCAAAAACCATTCATTGAGACGAAAACTTCTTTTATAGTCACTTATGCCTTCAAAAGCTTTGTTTCTCCCTTTAAATGGTTATATAATCTCATAATTGATTTTAAGTTACGTTTTTTTTACATTTTTGGTTAAAACAGATTATAGTTGAATGTTGACCTCGAGAATCTTGAAGCGAAAGCCATTCATTGAGAGGAAAACTTCTTTTATAGTCACTTATGCCTTCAAAAGCTTTGTTTCTCCCTTTAAATGGTTATATAATCTCATAATTGATTTTAAGTTGCGTTTTTTTTACATTTTTGGTTAAAACAGATTATAATTGAATGTTGACCTCGAGAATCTTGAAGCGAAAGCCATTCATTGAGAGGAAAACTTCTTTTATAGTCACTTATGCCTTCAAAAGCTTTGTTTCTCCCTTTAAATGGTTATATAATCTCATAATTGATTTTAAGTTGCGTTTTTTTTACATTTTTGGTTAAAACAGATTATAATTGAATGTTTACCTCGAGAATCTTGAAGCGAAAGCCATTCATTGAGAAGAAAACTTCTTTTATAGTCACTTATGCCTTCAAAAACTTTGTTTTCTCCCTTTAAATGGTTATATAATCTCATAATTGATTTTAAGTTGCGTTTTTTTAAATTTTTAGTTAAAACAGATTATAATTGAATGTTTACCTCGAGAATCTTGAAGCGAAAGCCATTCATTGAGAAGAAAACTTCTTTTATAGTCACTTATGCCTTCAAAAGCTTCGTTTCTCCCTTTAAATGGTTAGATAATCTCATAATTGATTTTAAGTAGCGTTTTTTTTACATTTTTGGTTAAAACAGATTATAATTGAATGTTTACCTCGAGAATCTTGAAGCGAAATCCATTTATTGAGAAGAAAACTTCTTTTATAGTCACTTATGCCTTCAAAAGCTTTGTTTGTCCCTTTAAATGGTTATATAATCTCATAATTGATTTTAAGTTGAGTTTTTTTTACATTTTTGGTTAAAACAGATTATAATTGAATGTTTACCTCGAGAATCTTGAAGCAAAAGCCATTCATTGAGAAGAAAACTTCTTTTATAGTCACTTATGCCTTCAAAAGCTTTGTTTCTCCCTTTAAATGGTTCTATAATCTCATAATTGATTTTAAGTTGAGTTTTTTTTACATTTTTGGTTAAAACAGATTATAATTGAATGTTTACCTCGAGAATCTTGAAGCGAAAGCCATTCATTGAGAAGAAAACTTCTTTTATAGTCACTTATGCCTTCAAAAGCTTCGTTTCTCCCTTTAAATGGTTATATAATCTCATAATTGATTTTAAGTAGCGTTTTTTTTACATTTTTGGTTAAAACAGATTATAATTGAATGTTTACCTCGAGAATCTTGAAGCAAAAGCCATTCATTGAGAAGAAAACTTCTTTTATAGTCACTTATGCCTTCAAAAGCTTTGTTTCTCCCTTTAAATGGTTCTATAATCTCATAATTGATTTTAAGTTGAGTTTTTTTTACATTTTTGGTTAAAACAGATTATAATTGAATGTTTACCTCGAGAATCTTGAAGCGAAAGCCATTCATTGAGAAGAAAACTTCTTTTATAGTCACTTATGCCTTCAAAAGCTTCGTTTCTCCCTTTAAATGGTTATATAATCTCATAATTGATTTTAAGTAGCGTTTTTTTTACATTTTTGGTTAAAACAGATTATAATTGAATGTTTACCTCGAGAATCTTGAAGCAAAAGCCATTCATTGAGTAGAAAACTTCTTTTATAGTCACTTATGCCTTCAAAAGCTTTGTTTCTCGCTTTAAATGGTTATATAATCTCATAATTGATTTTAAGTTGCGTTTTTTTTACATTTTTGGTGAAAACAGATTATAATTGAATGTTTACCTCGAGAATCTTGAAGCGAAAGCCATTCATTAAGAAGAAAACTTCTTTTATAGTCACTTGTGCCTTCAAAAGCTTTGTTTCTCCCTTTAAATGGTTATATAATCTCATAATTGATTTTAAGTTATGTTTTTTTTACATTTTTGGTTAAAACAGATTATAATTGAATGTTTACCTCAAGAATCTTGAAGCGAAAGCCATTCATTGAGAAGAAAACTTCTTTTATAGTCACTTATGCCTTCAAAAACTTTGTTTTCTCCCTTTAAATGGTTATATAATCTCATAATTGATTTTAAGTTGCATTTTTTGAAATTTTTAGTTAAAACAGATTATAATTGAATGTTTACCTCGAGAAACGTGATGCAAAAACCATTCATTGAGACGAAAACTTCTTTTATAGTCACTTATGCCTTCACAAGCTTTGTTTCTCGCTTTAAATGGTTATATAATCTCATAATTGATTTTAAGTTGAGTTTTTTTTTACATTTTTGGTTAAAACAGATTATAATTAAATGTTTACCTCGAGAAACGTGATGCAAAAACCATTCTGTCACGACCCAAATTCCGGGTCATGACCGGCGCATGGGTCCAATGGACATAATCCACTAAATCCAAGCAAGCCTATTATTTATTTTACTTATGATTCTATTTATTATCACTAAGTCGTATTTCATGACTTTGAGTCAAAATAGTGATACACATTGCCAACTCGTACTGGCATTACTCTTTTAAAATTTACATTTAAGTTCATCTATACATAACAAAATAATACTCGACCTCCAGCGGAGTGACTCGGATGGATATACAGCTACCGAATGCCGAGACACCTACCAGAAGATGTACACAGATCTACAAGGACACCTCGTCCTAATTATCGGCTACCTCGTGATCTGAAAACATGAATTTGAAAATGGTGAGTATAAACCCAGTGAGTGAACAAGGAAGGGAACAAGCAACAATTAGGAAAAATTTAAAATCATGATGCACTTGTTTCAAACAATGCAATTTAGTTCATTCCTATTTAAAACCCCTCCAAACCCCAGAGTTTTTCGCTACAGCGAGCATGAATTTCGATGCAGTGAAAACAAAGCAACAAGAGAAACATTTTTCCTCACTCAACAATAGCCATCCTGCTAAACTAATAAAATCAACCTAACATTCATGAAAATTCTCAAAGTATAATGTGTCAAATTTTACGTACATTACAACCATAAATCATTGTCCATCAATTTGCTATATCACACACATTTACATATGTATATATATATATATACGTATATACCCATCATCATCATCTCATCAACCCATCATCATCATCACCAGCTCATCATCATCATCATCACCAGCTCATGCGCACTCCCTACTCGCACATGGCTGGGTCATCACCGGATTATGCGCACTCCCTACTCGCACATAACCGGGTCATCCTCGGCTTATGCACACTCCCTACTCGCACATAGCCGAGTCAACATAATTACACAACATTATATTCAAGCATATATGTATATCAACATAATGCAGCCACATAGAAATCCATAATAACCACATTTCATAACATAAACCTTTTCTTAAAAGCTTGTTCCCAAGGCATTCATTTTCATGAAAAATTTCATAAAATCATTCAAACACTTTGTTCAAAATAGTCATATTCCCAAAACAATTTTGATAGGCAGTCCACTCACAGGTGTTGAAAATTCGGATTCTGGGTGAACTCTGACTAATAGTCCTCAGGCGTAATTCCTTTGCCTTTTCCGGACGTCTCACCACCTTGACAAATAACAAAGTCGAGGAATTTACTATATTGTCCCTAAATTGATATAAATTAATTTAAACTACTAATGCTTGATATGTAATGCAAAAATATGTCTGATTACCGCTTAATCACGGTATCGATTAAATTTGACCGATCACCCGATTAATCGGCGATTGTGTCCAAATCACCTCCAAATTAATTCATTTCTCCTCTAATACCTTAATTTACCACATACATTTAAATAAAGCCAAATTCAGCATTAGAACCCTCACAATTCCTTATAGAAAAAAATTTGGTCATTTGGTGTACTAGCATCGAATCTTTTTCTACATAACCGTTTCACCTTACTTCATCATTTTCCATGCCATTTTCCTTGAAATAAAAACAATACCCCATTGATATTCAGCCCTCATGGTTCAGCCAACAAGGAACCCTAGAGAAATTGAATATTTCTTTTGTGTTTTTGTTCATAACCATGCTTAACTATCCCTAAACACTAACATAGTCTAAAATCAAATTATTCCAACAACAATTCCTCTTCCATACCCATTTTTCAGAATTGAATTCATCATGATAACTCAATATTCAACCATGGAAATCAAGAACAAAAGCATGGGTAAGCTAGGTATCAAGGAGAATTAAAGAAATTTTAACTTACCTAGCTTGTTTCCTTGATTTCTTCACTTTTTCTTTGAATTTCCACCTAGGTTTTCTTGTTTTTCCTTTTGTTCTTCCTTTTTTCTGGTTGCTGGATGTCTAGGCCGAATATGGTGAGGGAATTGGGGATTTAATGGGCTGATTTCTATAGAAAATAATAAAATAATCAAGCATGCCATGTGTCACATGCTTATTGGCCAAATTTTTAACTTTTTGACTTTTTCTTCTTAATTTTCCACCACAAATATTCTGGTATTTATCCAATCCTACCACAATTAAAATCCCTTGGTCTTGACAAGTGCTGGGCCAAAAATTTTACTGATTTGCCCCCGAGACAAAAAAATTACGATTTTGCCCTTATACTCTGAAATGTACCGGAATCTCATTATTTCTACTTTTCAACCTAAAATAACACTAATATTGATCAATATTAACTAAATGGGGCAAAAATTGTTTAAAAAAAATTTTCGTTTAGTCCACTAGTGGCAAAATTACCATTTTGCCCTTGTGCTCTATAAATACCGAGAATCAAAATTTTTCACTACTAAACATCATTTTATACTCCAATAATCATAATTATATTTCATATAATTATTCTTGGTCAAATGTGATCAAATCTTGGCTAAAAATCTCCATTTTATCATCAAATGGTAAAATGACCGTTTTGTCCCTAATCGGTCAATTTTCTGATGGACTCCAAACTGGACCTTGAACTCCAAATCACTATTCTAAACCATTCTGTTGGTTTTAAAATTTTCAAATTCCTCTTAGAATTTCTATTTGAACTAGTTCAAGGCTCGATTTAACTTAATTGTACCACTCGATACAATACCGTCTTTTAATCGAGCTTGACAGGGTCTCACATTCTCCCCCACTAATAAAAATTCGGTCCCCGAATTTAAATTCAATGTAGAGTGGCTTACCTTTACATATCGAAGAGGTGTGGATGCTTTGTCCGCATCTCATCCTCAGCTTCCCACGTTACCTCCTCGCTAGTGTGATTCCGCCACAACACTTTCACTGAGGCTACATCCTTTGAACGGAGCTTTTTAACTTGCCTATCAAGGATAGCTACCGGTTGTTCCTCATAGGTTAGATCATCTTGCAACTGAATTGTTTCATACCGTATTACATGTGATGGATCTGGGTTGTACTTCCTAAGCATGGATACATGAAACACGGGATGAATATTAGAGAGGTCTGGTGGTAATGCCAAACGATAAGCCACCGCTCCAACCTTTTCTAAGATCTCGAATGGCCCTATATACCGAGGACTTAACTTCCCTTTCTTGCCAAACCTCATTATCCCTTTAGTTGGCGAAACTTTCAAAAATACATGATCTCCTACTTGGAACTCCAAGTCTCTCCGTCGGTTATCAGCATATGATTTCTGTCTACTTTGTGCTGTTAACATCCTTTGACGGATCATGTGTATTTTCTCGGTTGCATCCTGCACCAATTCAGGCCCCAAAAGTTTCCTTTCTCCCACCTCCAGCCATCCAATGGGTGACCTACATCTTCGTCCATATAAGGCCTCAAATGGTGCCATTTGGATGCTAGTTTGGAAACTGTTGTTGTAGGCAAATTCCACTAAGGGTAAATATTGTTCCCACCTGACACCAAGGTCTATCACACAAGCCCTCAACATATCCTCCAATGTCTGTATGGTCCGTTCAGATTGTCCATCAGTCTGAGGGTGGAAAGCTGTGCTGAAATCCAACTTAGTGCCCAATGCTTCTTGCAACTTTCCCCAAAACCTACTAGTAAACTGAGCTCCTCTGTCAGATACTATAGAAATGGGAATACCATGTAGTCGCACTATCTCATCCACATAAACTCGAGCATATTGGGCAGCCCCATAAGTAGTCTTAACCGGAAGAAAATGAGCTGACTTTGTTAACCGGTCCACTACTATCCAAATTGAATCATATCCCCCACTGGTTCGAGGCAAACCCGTTACAAAGTCCATAGCAATATGTTCCCACTTCCACTCGGGTACTGGTAATGGCTGTAGTAGCCCTGCAGGCTTTTGATGCTCGGCCTTAACCTGCTGACAAACTAGGCACTTGGAGACAAACTCAGCTACATCTCTCTTAAGTCCTTCCCACCAATACACCTCTTTCAAATCTTGATACATTTTTGTAGCCCCTGGATGTACCACATAAGCTGCCATGTGAGCTTCCTCTAATATTTCTCTCCTCAACCCGTCACCATCAGGCACATAAAGTCTGGTTCCATACCTCAACACTCCATCTGTGCCTTTAGTAAACATTTTTCCTTTCCTACCCTGAGGATCCTCTAAGGCCTTAATCACAAATTCATCTTTACTTTGTGCTTCTTTAATCCTGTCCATTAAAATAGGCCTCACTCTAAAGTGTGCTAACAAAGCATTTGTCTCCGCAACTTCCAAACGCACACCTATGTCTCCCAAACTATGGATCTCTCTAACCAAAGATCTCCTACCAATGGAAATATGTGCCAAGCTTCCCATTGATTTTCGACTCAAGGCATCCGCCACTACATTGGCCTTACCGGGATGATAAAGAATAGTACAATCATAATCCTTTAGCAACTCCATCCATCTACGTTGCCGTAAGTCAAGATCCCTCTGCTGAAATATATACTTCAGACTTTTGTGGTCCGTGTATATCTCGCAAGTCTCACCATACAAGTAATGTCTCCAAATCTTTAAGGCAAACACGATTGCTGCCATTTCCAAATCGTGTATGGGGTAATTCTGCTCATGCCTTTTAAGTTGCCTAGATGCATACGCAATCACCTTCCCATGTTGCATCAATACACATCCTAAACCAACCCCCGATGCATCACAAAACACCGTGTAACCCCCTGTGCCTTGCGGCAGGCTTAACATTGGAGCTGTGGTGAGACATGCCTTAAGCTTCTCAAAACTATTCTCACAAGCATCAGACCACTCAAATTTTGTATCTTTACGTGTCAGCTTAGTCAAAGGGGCAACTATTTTGGAGAAGTCTTTCACAAAGCGACGATAATAGCCAGCTAAACCCACAAAGCTTCTAATCTCCGTAACTGATGTTGGCCTTGGCCATTTTTCCACTGCTTCAATTTTCTTTGTATCAACTCGTATCCCCTCCTTAGATACCACATGCCCCAAGAATGCAACACTTTCGAGCCAAAACTCACACTTGGAGAACTTAGCATACAATCGATGTTCTCTCAAAATTTGGAGCACTATCTTAAGATGCTGCTCATGCTCCTCTCGACTCTTTGAATATATCAAAATATCATCAATAAACACCACTACAAACTTATCCAAATAAGGTTTGAACACTCGGTTCATCAAATCCATAAAGGCTGCAGGAGCATTCGTGAGCCCAAATGACATCACTAAGAACTCATAGTGCCCATATCTTGTTCGAAATGCGGTCTTGGGTATATCTTCGTTCCGGATTCTCAACTGATGGTACCCAGATCGCAGATCTATCTTAGAAAAACATTGTGCTCCTTGTAGTTGATCAAATAAATCATCTATCCTTGGGAGAGGATATTTATTCTTCACCGTCACTTTATTAAGCTGTCGATAATCAATGCACAACCTAAGTGACCCATCTTTCTTCTTCACAAATAACACTGGTGCTCCCCATGGGGATACACTAGGTCGTATGAAACCTTTATCCAACAAATCCTCCAACTGATCCTTAAGCTCTTTAAGCTCTGCAGGTGCCATTCTATATGGGGGTATGGATATAGGTCTAGTGTCGGGAATCAAATCTATGCAAAACTCAACCTCCCGTTCAGGAGGCAAACCTGGTAGCTCTTCAGGAAATACATCCACGAACTCCTTCACCACCGACACTTGAGTTACATCTCCAATCTTTGCCTGACTATCCTTTACAACAGCCAAGTAACCTATACAACCCTGTCGTAATAATCTTCTGGCAGATATGACCGATATCAAATTGGTTGGAGCATTACTCCTATCCCCCTGAATACTAAATGATGGTTCACCGGGGAAATCAAATCTAACCAATTTATGATAGCAGTCCACACTAGCATGACAGGGTGATAACCAATTCATCCCCAAGATTACATCAAAGTCTAAGGTGTCTAGCACCACTAGATTCACCGAAGTGTCTTTGTCCTTGACTCGCACTACACATGACTCATATTCCCACTCGGCCACAAATATCTCCTTTAAAGGAGTAGACACCACTAATTGTTCCTCTCTCCTAACACGACCTCTACCCAACCGAGATGCAAAACATGGAGAGATAAAAGAATGGGTAGCACCAGGATCAAATAGTACTCGAGCATTCATATTACAAACGGAGAGAATACCTGAGACCACGGCATTGGATGTTTGAGCCTCCTGCTGTGTTAAAGCAAACACCCTCGCTTGGCCTCTACCAATAGAACTTTGATGTCCGGACCCAGATGGTCTGCCTTGAGAGGAAGTACCCGCACCTCTACCTCTCGATCCACTAACCTCCCGGCCAGATGAGACAGCAACTGACGGAGCAGATGAAGCTGGCTGAGTGGAACCACGAGCAGAATCTGGTGATTGATGTGCCATCGGACAATCCCTCCTAATATGCCCAGGTTGACCGCACCCATAACAAGTTTTTGTAGTAAGGAAGCACCGTCCACTATGTCGTCTCCCACAAGTATCACAAGAGCGAATGACTTGACTACTCTGTCTAGAATCTTGCTGCCTCCTAGAATTGAAGGTTCTCTGTCCCACCCTAATATTAGCACCAGGTGCGTCACTCCCCTGCTGCGGTAACCGTGAGTCCCTCTGTGGACCCTGACGGCTAGAAGATGAACCACCACTGCTGAAATCTCTACGGCCCTGATAACCCTCTGTCTTGCCCCTTTTTGCTCTATCTCTCGCAGCCCTACTCTCATTGGTCCTCATCTCGATGCGTTGAGCACGATCCACTGCTGCAGAATAAGTAGTGAAATCTCGGGATGCCACAGCCCTAAATAATGGCTCCACTAACCCATCCACAAACCTCTGAATCTTCATCTCCTCAGTAGAAACGAGATAGGGCGCATAACGAGCTAGCTGCGTGAACTTGATGTCATACTCAGACACCGTCATGCTTGAAGTCTGTACCAAAGTCTCAAACTCTCTAGCTCTGGCATTACGCACACTGAGTGGTAAGAATCGATCTAAGAAGGCTACACTGAACTCACTCCAGGCCAACGGTGTTGCATTAGTCGGTCTGCCTCTACATAAAGAGCTATACCATTCCTGCGCCACATCCTCTAATTGGAAGGCGGCTAGCTCAACTGACCGAACACTAGAACATCCCAAGGCTTTACAAATTTTTTCCATCTTATCCAAGAAAACCTGGGGTTTCTCCGATGCATCAGACCCTGCAAATGTTGGAGGCTTAAGCTTGAGAAAGTCAGGAAGAGAAATATCTAGATGTCCCCTTTCCTCCTCATGATGTTGGTGATCGGCCTGTCCTTGGGAGCTAGGGGATTCTTGTACTGTAGGTCTCCCCTCTACTACCCTTTGTATATCTTCCATGCGGGTCGCCATCATCTCTACAACCCGGTTAACTCCCTGTAGGCCTGCCGCCAAATCCTCAATAGTAATACCCCTAGCTGGGTGTCTATCTACATCACCTGAGGACTGTCCCTCTTCTTGCCTACTCACAGGCGTATCCAACCCCACCGGCCTAGTGACCCTGCCACGTCTACCTCGGCCTCTCTGGGTGGATGCCCGTGGTCTATCTGCCATCTCAATGGGAACATCTTGCTCCCCTGCCCGTCTTGAGGCGGCTCGTGTCTTAGGCGGCATTCTTACCTAGACAAAAGCAAACGCCTGTTATTAAACACATATTATAATCATACTTAAAGCAACAGGTGGTTTCTAAGATAGGGAATCTATGCGGTCATTTGGTTGTAAAATGTGCCGCGGTTCACACTTTACAACTGAAGTTCCCACATAAAGACCCGACTCTCCGCTGGACTAACAAAAAGGAAGTTCTAGGACCTAGACAAACCTAGGGCTCTGATACCAATACTGTCACGACCCAAATTCCGGGTCATGACCGGCGCATGGGTCCAATGGACATAATCCACTAAATCCAAGCAAGCCTATTATTTATTTTACTTATGATTCTATTTATTATCACTAAGTCGTATTTCATGACTTTGAGTCAAAATAGTGATACACATTGCCAACTCGTACTGGCATTACTCTTTTAAAATTTACATTTAAGTTCATCTATACATAACAAAATAATACTCGACCTCCAGCGGAGTGACTCGGATGGATATACAGCTACCGAATGCCGAGACACCTACCAGAAGATGTACACAGATCTACAAGGACACCTCGTCCTAATTATCGGCTACCTCGTGATCTGAAAACATGAATTTGAAAATGGTGAGTATAAACCCAGTGAGTGAACAAGGAAGGGAACAAGCAACAATTAGGAAAAATTTAAAATCATGATGCACTTGTTTCAAACAATGCAATTTAGTTCATTCCTATTTAAAACCCCTCCAAACCCCAGAGTTTTTCGCTACAGCGAGCATGAATTTCGATGCAGTGAAAACAAAGCAACAAGAGAAACATTTTTCCTCACTCAACAATAGCCATCCTGCTAAACTAATAAAATCAACCTAACATTCATGAAAATTCTCAAAGTATAATGTGTCAAATTTTACGTACATTACAACCATAAATCATTGTCCATCAATTTGCTATATCACACACATTTACATATGTATATATATATATATACGTATATACCCATCATCATCATCTCATCAACCCATCATCATCATCACCAGCTCATCATCATCATCATCACCAGCTCATGCGCACTCCCTACTCGCACATGGCTGGGTCATCACCGGATTATGCGCACTCCCTACTCGCACATAACCGGGTCATCCTCGGCTTATGCACACTCCCTACTCGCACATAGCCGAGTCAACATAATTACACAACATTATATTCAAGCATATATGTATATCAACATAATGCAGCCACATAGAAATCCATAATAACCACATTTCATAACATAAACCTTTTCTTAAAAGCTTGTTCCCAAGGCATTCATTTTCATGAAAAATTTCATAAAATCATTCAAACACTTTGTTCAAAATAGTCATATTCCCAAAACAATTTTGATAGGCAGTCCACTCACAGGTGTTGAAAATTCGGATTCTGGGTGAACTCTGACTAATAGTCCTCAGGCGTAATTCCTTTGCCTTTTCCGGACGTCTCACCACCTTGACAAATAACAAAGTCGAGGAATTTACTATATTGTCCCTAAATTGATATAAATTAATTTAAACTACTAATGCTTGATATGTAATGCAAAAATATGTCTGATTACCGCTTAATCACGGTATCGATTAAATTTGACCGATCACCCGATTAATCGGCGATTGTGTCCAAATCACCTCCAAATTAATTCATTTCTCCTCTAATACCTTAATTTACCACATACATTTAAATAAAGCCAAATTCAGCATTAGAACCCTCACAATTCCTTATAGAAAAAAATTTGGTCATTTGGTGTACTAGCATCGAATCTTTTTCTACATAACCGTTTCACCTTACTTCATCATTTTCCATGCCATTTTCCTTGAAATAAAAACAATACCCCATTGATATTCAGCCCTCATGGTTCAGCCAACAAGGAACCCTAGAGAAATTGAATATTTCTTTTGTGTTTTTGTTCATAACCATGCTTAACTATCCCTAAACACTAACATAGTCTAAAATCAAATTATTCCAACAACAATTCCTCTTCCATACCCATTTTTCAGAATTGAATTCATCATGATAACTCAATATTCAACCATGGAAATCAAGAACAAAAGCATGGGTAAGCTAGGTATCAAGGAGAATTAAAGAAATTTTAACTTACCTAGCTTGTTTCCTTGATTTCTTCACTTTTTCTTTGAATTTCCACCTAGGTTTTCTTGTTTTTCCTTTTGTTCTTCCTTTTTTCTGGTTGCTGGATGTCTAGGCCGAATATGGTGAGGGAATTGGGGATTTAATGGGCTGATTTCTATAGAAAATAATAAAATAATCAAGCATGCCATGTGTCACATGCTTATTGGCCAAATTTTTAACTTTTTGACTTTTTCTTCTTAATTTTCCACCACAAATATTCTGGTATTTATCCAATCCTACCACAATTAAAATCCCTTGGTCTTGACAAGTGCTGGGCCAAAAATTTTACTGATTTGCCCCCGAGACAAAAAAATTACGATTTTGCCCTTATACTCTGAAATGTACCGGAATCTCATTATTTCTACTTTTCAACCTAAAATAACACTAATATTGATCAATATTAACTAAATGGGGCAAAAATTGTTTAAAAAAAATTTTCGTTTAGTCCACTAGTGGCAAAATTACCATTTTGCCCTTGTGCTCTATAAATACCGAGAATCAAAATTTTTCACTACTAAACATCATTTTATACTCCAATAATCATAATTATATTTCATATAATTATTCTTGGTCAAATGTGATCAAATCTTGGCTAAAAATCTCCATTTTATCATCAAATGGTAAAATGACCGTTTTGTCCCTAATCGGTCAATTTTCTGATGGACTCCAAACTGGACCTTGAACTCCAAATCACTATTCTAAACCATTCTGTTGGTTTTAAAATTTTCAAATTCCTCTTAGAATTTCTATTTGAACTAGTTCAAGGCTCGATTTAACTTAATTGTACCACTCGATACAATACCGTCTTTTAATCGAGCTTGACAGGGTCTCACACATTCATTGAGAAGAAAACTTCTTTTATAGTCACTTATGCCTTCAAAAGCTTTGTTTCTCGCTTTAAATGGTTATATAATCTCATAATTGATTTTAAGTTGAATTTTTTTACATTTTTGGTTAAAGCAGATTATAATTGAATGTTTACCTCGAGAAACGTGATGCAAAAACCATTCATTGAGAAGAAAACTTCTTTTATAGTCACTTATGCCTTCAAAAGCTTTGTTTCTCCTTTTAAATGGTTATATAATCTCATAATTGATTTTAAGATGAATTGTTTTACATTTTTGGTTAAAACAGATTATAATTGAATGTTTACCTCAAGAATCTTGAAGCGAAAGCCATTCATTGAGAAGAAAACTTCTTTTATAGTCACTTATGCCTTCAAAAACTTTATTTTCTCCCTTTAAATGGTTATATAATCTCATAATTGATTTTAAGTTGCGTTTTTTTAAATTTTTAGTTAAAACAGATTATAATTGAATGTTTACCTCGAGAAACGTGATGCAAAAACCATTCATTGAGACGAAAACTTCTTTTATAGTCACTTATGCCTTCAAAAGCTTTGTTTCTCCCTTTAAATGGTTATATAATCTCATAGATGATTTTAAGTTACGTTTTTTTTACATTTTTGGTTAAAACAGATTATAATTGAATGTTGACCTCGAGAATCTTGAAGCAAAAGCCATTCATTGAGAGGAAAACTTCTTTTATAGTCACTTATGCCTTCAAAAGCTTTGTTTCTCCCTTTAAATGGTTATATAATCTCATAATTGATTTTAAGTTGCGTTTTTTTTACATTTTTGGTTAAAACAGATTATAATTGAATGTTGACCTCGAGAATCTTGAAGCGAAAGCCATTCATTGAGAGGAAAACTTCTTTTATAGTCACTTATGCCTTCAAAAGCTTTGTTTCTCCCTTTAAATGGTTATATAATCTCATAATTGATTTTAAGTTGCGTTTTTTTTACATTTTTGGTTAAAACAGATTATAATTGAATGTTTACCTCGAGAATCTTGAAGCGAAAGCCATTCATTGAGAAGAAAACTTCTTTTATAGTCACTTATGCCTTCAAAAACTTTGTTTTCTCCCTTTAAATGGTTATATAATCTCATAATTGATTTTAAGTTGCGTTTTTTTAAATTTTTAGTTAAAACAGATTATAATTGAATGTTTACCTCGAGAATCTTGAAGCGAAAGCCATTCATTGAGAAGAAAACTTCTTTTATAGTCACTTATGCCTTCAAAAGCTTCGTTTCTCCCTTTAAATGGTTAGATAATCTCATAATTGATTTTAAGTAGCGTTTTTTTTACATTTTTGGTTAAAACAGATTATAATTGAATGTTTACCTCGAGAATCTTGAAGCGAAATCCATTTATTGAGAAGAAAACTTCTTTTATAGTCACTTATGCCTTCAAAAGCTTTGTTTGTCCCTTTAAATGGTTATATAATCTCATAATTGATTTTAAGTTGAGTTTTTTTTACATTTTTGGTTAAAACAGATTATAATTGAATGTTTACCTCGAGAATCTTGAAGCGAAAGCCATTCATTGAGAAGAAAACTTGTTTTATAGTCACTTATGCCTTCAAAAGCTTTGTTTCTCCCTTTAAATGGTTCTATAATCTCATAATTGATTTTAAGTTGAGTTTTTTTTACATTTTTGGTTAAAACAGATTATAATTGAATGTTTACCTCGAGAATCTTGAAGCGAAAGCCATTCATTGAGAAGAAAACTTCTTTTATAGTCACTTATGCCTTCAAAAGCTTCGTTTCTCCCTTTAAATGGTTATATAATCTCATAATTGATTTTAAGTAGCGTTTTTTTTACATTTTTGGTTAAAACAGATTATAATTGAATGTTTACCTCGAGAATCTTGAAGCAAAAGCCATTCATTGAGAAGAAAACTTCTTTTATAGTCACTTATGCCTTGAAAAGCTTTGTTTCTCCCTTTAAATGGTTCTATAATCTCATAATTGATTTTAAGTTGAGTTTTTTTTACATTTTTGGTTAAAACAGATTATAATTGAATGTTTACCTCGAGAATCTTGAAGCGAAAGCCATTCATTGAGAAGAAAACTTCTTTTATAGTCACTTATGCCTTGAAAAGCTTCGTTTCTCCCTTTAAATGGTTATATAATCACATAATTGATTTTAAGTAGCGTTTTTTTTACATTTTTGGTTAAAACAGATTATAATTGAATGTTTACCTCGAGAATCTTGAAGCGAAAGCCATTCATTAAGAAGAAAACTTCTTTTATAGTCACTTGTGCCTTCAAAAGCTTTGTTTCTCCCTTTCAATGGTTATATAATCTCATAATTGATTTTAAGTTGCATTTTTTTTACATTTTTGGTTAAAACAGATTATAATTGAATGTTTACCTCAAGAATCTTGAAGCGAAAGCCATTCATTGAGAAGAAAACTTCTTTTATAGTCACTTATGCCTTCAAAAACTTTGTTTTCTCCCTTTAAATGGTTATATAATCTCATAATTGATTTTAAGTTGCATTTTTTGAAATTTTTAGTTAAAACAGATTATAATTGAATGTTTACCTCGAGAAACGTGATGCAAAAACCATTCATTGAGACGCAAACTTCTTTTATAGTCACTTATGCCTTCAAAAGTTTTGTTTCTCCCTTTAAATGGTTATATAATCTCATAATTGATTTTAAGTTGAATTTTTTTACATTTTTGGTTAAAACAGATTATAATTGAATGTTTACCTCGAGAATCTTGAAGCAAAAGCCATTCATTGAGAAGAAAACTTCTTTTATAGTCACTTATGCCTTCAAAAGCTTCGTTTCTCCCTTTAAATGGTTATATAATCACATAATTGATTTTAAGTAGCGTTTTTTTTACATTTTTGGTTAAAACAGATTATAATTGAATGTTTACCTCGAGAATCTTGAAGCGAAAGCCATTCATTAAGAAGAAAACTTCTTTTATAGTCACTTGTGCCTTCAAAAGCTTTGTTTCTTCCTTTAAATGGTTATATAATCTCATAATTGATTTTAAGTTGCGTTTTTTTTACATTTTTGGTTAAAACAGATTATAATTGAATGTTTACCTCAAGAATCTTGAAGCGAAAGCCATTCATTGAGAAGAAAACTTCTTTTATAGTCACTTATGCCTTCAAAAACTTTGTTTTCTCCCTTTAAATGGTTATATAATCTCATAATTGATTTTAAGTTGCATTTTTTGAAATTTTTAGTTAAAACAGATTATAATTGAATGTTTACCTCGAGAAACGTGATGCAAAAACCATTCATTGAGACGCAAACTTCTTTTATAGTCACTTATGCCTTCAAAAGTTTTGTTTCTCCCTTTAAATGGTTATATAATTTCATAATTGATTTTAAGTTGAGTTTTTTTTACATTTTTGGTTAAAACAGATTATAATTAAATGTTTACCTCGAGAAACGTGATGCAAAAACCATTCATTGAGAAGAAAACTTCTTTTATAGTCACTTATGCCTTCAAAAGCTTTGTTTCTCGCTTTAAATGGTTATATAATCTCATAATTGATTTTAAGTTGAATTTTTTTACATTTTTGGTTAAAACAGATTATAATTGAATGTTTACCTCGAGAATCTTGAAGCAAAAGCCATTCATTGAGAAGAAAACTTCTTTTATAGTCACTTATGCCTTCAAAAGCTTTGTTTCTCCCTTTAAATGGTTCTATAATCTCATAATTGATTTTAAGTTGAGTTTTTTTTACATTTTTGGTTAAAACAGATTATAATTGAATGTTTACCTCGAGAATCTTGAAGCGAAAGCCATTCATTGAGAAGAAAACTTCTTTTATAGTCACTTATGCCTTCAAAAGCTTCGTTTCTCCCTTTAAATGGTTAGATAATCTCATAATTGATTTTAAGTAGCGTTTTTTTTACATTTTTGGTTAAAACAGATTATAATTGAATGTTTACCTCGAGAATCTTGAAGCGAAATCCATTTATTGAGAAGAAAACTTCTTTTATAGTCACTTATGCCTTCAAAAGCTTTGTTTGTCCCTTTAAATGGTTATATAATCTCATAATTGATTTTAAGTTGAGTTTTTTTTACATTTTTGGTTAAAACAGATTATAATTGAATGTTTACCTCGAGAATCTTGAAGCGAAAGCCATTCATTGAGAAGAAAACTTGTTTTATAGTCACTTATGCCTTCAAAAGCTTTGTTTCTCCCTTTAAATGGTTCTATAATCTCATAATTGATTTTAAGTTGAGTTTTTTTTACATTTTTGGTTAAAACAGATTATAATTGAATGTTTACCTCGAGAATCTTGAAGCGAAAGCCATTCATTGAGAAGAAAACTTCTTTTATAGTCACTTATGCCTTCAAAAGCTTCGTTTCTCCCTTTAAATGGTTATATAATCTCATAATTGATTTTAAGTAGCGTTTTTTTTACATTTTTGGTTAAAACAAATTATAATTGAATGTTTACCTCGAGAATCTTGAAGCAAAAGCCATTCATTGAGAAGAAAACTTCTTTTATAGTCACTTATGCCTTCAAAAGCTTTGTTTCTCCTTTTAAATGGTTCTATAATCTCATAATTGATTTTAAGTTGCGTTTTTTTTACATTTTTGGTTAAAACAGATTATAATTGAATGTTTACCTCGAGAATCTTGAAGCGAAAGCCATTCATTGAGAAGAAAACTTCTTTTATAGTCACTTATGCCTTCAAAAACTTTGTTTTCTCCCTTTAAATGGTTATATAATCTCATAATTGATTTTAAGTTGCGTTTTTTTAAATTTTTAGTTAAAACAGATTATAATTGAATGTTTACCTCGAGAATCTTGAAGCGAAAGCCATTCATTGAGAAGAAAACTTCTTTTATAGTCACTTATGCCTTCAAAAGCTTCGTTTCTCCCTTTAAATGGTTAGATAATCTCAAAATTGATTTTAAGTAGCGTTTTTTTTACATTTTTGGTTAAAACAGATTATAATTGAATGTTTACCTCGAGAATCTTGAAGCGAAATCCATTTATTGAGAAGAAAACTTCTTTTATAGTCACTTATGCCTTCAAAAGCTTTGTTTGTCCCTTTAAATGGTTATATAATCTCATAATTGATTTTAAGTTGAGTTTTTTTTACATTTTTGGTTAAAACAGATTATAATTGAATGTTTACCTCGAGAATCTTGAAGCAAAAGCCATTCATTGAGAAGAAAACTTCTTTTATAGTCACTTATGCCTTCAAAAACTTTGTTTTCTCCCTTTAAATGGTTATATAATCTCATAATTGATTTTAAGTTGCATTTTTTTTACATTTTTGGTTAAAACAGATTATAATTGAATGTTTACCTCAAGAATCTTGAAGCGAAAGCCATTCATTGAGAAGAAAACTTCTTTTATAGTCACTTATGCCTTCAAAAACTTTGTTTTCTCCCTTTAAATGGTTATATAATCTCATAATTGATTTTAAGTTGCGTTTTTTTAAATTTTTAGTTAAAACAGATTATAATTGAATGTTTACCTCGAGAAACGTGATGCAAAAACCATTCATTGAGAAGAAAACTTCTTTTATAGTCACTTATGCCTTCAAAAGCTTTGTTTCTCGCTTTAAATGGTTATATAATCTCATAATTGATTTAAAGTTGAATTATTTTACATTTTTGGTTAAAGCAGATTATAATTGAATGTTTACCTCGAGAAACGTGATGCAAAAACCATTCATTGAGAAGAAAACTTCTTTTATAGTCACTTATGCCTTCAAAAGCTTTGTTTCTCCCTTTAAATGGTTATATAATCTCATAATTGATTTTAAGTTGAATTGTTTTTACATTTTTTATTAAAATAGATTATAATTGAATGTTTACCTTGAGAAACGTGATGCAAAAACCATTCATTGAGAAGAGAACTTCTTTTATAGTCACTTATGCCTTCAAAAGCTTTGTTTCTCCATTTAAATGGTTATATAATCTCATAATTGATTTTAAGTTGCGTTTTTTTTACATTTTTGGTTAAAACAGATTATAATTGAATGTTTACCTCGAGAAACGTGATGCAAAAACCATTCATTGAGAAGAGAACTTCTTTTATAGTCACTTATGCCTTCAAAAGCTTTGTTTCTCCCTTTAAATGGTTATATAATCTCATAATTGATTTTAAGTTGCGTTTTTTTTACATTTTTGGTTAAAACAGATTATAATTGAATGTTGACCTCGAGAATCTTGAAGCGAAAGCCATTCATTCAGAAGAAAACTTCTTTTATAGTCCCTTATGCCTTCAAAAGCTTTGTTTCTCCCTTTAAATGGTTATATAATCTCATAATTGATTTTAAGTTGCGTTTTTTTTTACATTTTTGGTTAAAACAGGTTATAATTGAATGTTTACCTCGAGAATCTTGAAGCGAAAGCCATTCATTGAGAAGAAAACTTCTTTTATAGTCACTTATGCCTTCAAAAGCTTCGTTTCTCCCTTTAAATGGTTATATAATCTCATAATTGATTTTAAGTAGCGTTTTTTTTACATTTTTGGTTAAAACAGATTATAATTGAATGTTTACCTCGAGAATCTTGAAGCGAAAGCCATTCATTAAGAAGAAAACTTCTTTTATAGTCACTTGTGCCTTCAAAAGCTTTGTTTCTCCCTTTAAATGGTTATATAATCACATAATTGATTTTAAGTTGCGTTTTTTTTACATTTTTGGTTAAAACAGATTATAATTGAATGTTTACCTCAAGAATCTTGAAGCGAAAGCCATTCATTGAAAAGAAAACTTCTTTTATAGTCACTTATGCCTTCAAACACTTTGTTTTCTCCCTTTAAATGGTTATATAATCTCATAATTGATTTTAAGTTGCGGTTTTTTAAATTTTTAGTTAAAACAGATTATAATTGAATGTTTACCTCGAGAAACGTGATGCAAAAACCATTCATTGAGAAGAAAACTTCTTTTATAGTCACTTATGCCTTCAAAAGCTTTGTTTCTCGCTTTAAATGGTTATATAATCTCATAATTGATTTAAAGTTGAATTTTTTTACATTTTTGGTTAAAGCAGATTATAATTGAATGTTTACCTCGAGAAACGTGATGCAAAAACCATTCATTGAGAAGAAAACTTCTTTTATAGTCACTTATGCCTTCAAAAGCTTTGTTTCTCCCTTTAAATGGTTATATAATCTCATAATTGATTTTAAGTTGAATTGTTTTTACATTTTTTATTAAAATAGATTATAATTGAATGTTTACCTTGAGAAACGTGATGCAAAAACCATTCATTGAGAAGAGAACTTCTTTTATAGTCACTTATGCCTTCAAAAGCTTTGTTTCTCCATTTAAATGGTTATATAATCTCATAATTGATTTTAAGTTGCGTTTTTTTTACATTTTTGGTTAAAACAGATTATAATTGAATGTTTACCTCGAGAAACGTGATGCAAAAACCATTCATTGAGAAGAGAACTTCTTTTATAGTCACTTATGCCTTCAAAAACTTTGTTTTCTCCCTTTAAATGGTTATATAATCTCATAATTGATTTTAAGTTGCGTTTTTTTAAATTTTTAGTTAAAACAGATTATAATTGAATGTTTACCTCGAGAATCTTGAAGCGAAAGCCATTCATTGAGAAGAAAACTTCTTTTGTAGTCACTTATGCCTTCAAAAGCTTCGTTTCTCCCTTTAAATGGTTATATAATCTCATAATTGATTTTAAGTAGCGTTTTTTTTACATTTTTGGTTAAAACAGATTATAATTGAATGTTTACCTCGAGAATCTTGAAGCGAAATCCATTTATTGAGAAGAAAACTTCTTTTATAGTCACTTATGCCTTCAAAAGCTTTGTTTGTCCCTTTAAATGGTTATATAATCTCATAATTGATTTTAAGTTGTGTTTTTTTTACATTTTTGGTTAAAACAGATTATAATTGAATGTTTACCTCGAGAATCTTGAAGCAAAAGCCATTCATTGAGAAGAAAACTTCTTTTATAGTCACTTATGCCTTCAAAAGCTTTGTTTCTCCCTTTAAATGGTTCTATAATCTCATAATTGATTTTAAGTTGAGTTTTTTTTACATTTTTGGTTAAAACAGATTATAATTGAATGTTTACCTCGAGAATCTTGAAGCGAAAGCCATTCATTGAGAAGAAAATTTCTTTTATAGTCACTTATGCCTTCAAAAGCTTCGTTTCTCCCTTTAAATGGTTATATAATCTCATAATTGATTTTAAGTAGCGTTTTTTTTACATTTTTGGTTAAAACAGATTATAATTGAATGTTTACCTCGAGAATCTTGAAGCGAAAGCCATTCATTAAGAAGAAAACTTCTTTTATATTCACTTGTGCCTTCAAAAGCTTTGTTTCTCCCTTTAAATGGTTATATAATCACATAATTGATTTTAAGTTGCGTTTTTTTTACATTTTTGGTTAAAACAGATTATAATTGAATGTTTACCTCAAGAATCTTGAAGCGAAAGCCATTCATTGAGAAGAAAACTTCTTTTATAGTCACTTATGCCTTCAAAAACTTTGTTTTCTCCCTTTAAATGGTTATATAATCTCATAATTGATTTTAAGTTGCGTTTTTTTAAATTTTTAGTTAAAACAGAATATAATTGAATGTTTACCTCGAGAAACGTGATGCAAAAACCATTCATTGAGAAGAAAACTTCTTTTATAGTCACTTATGCCTTCAAAAGCTTTGTTTCCCGCTTTAAATGGTTATATAATCTCATAATTGATTTTAAGTTGAATTTTTTTACATTTTTGGTTAAAGCAGATTATAATTGAATGTTTACCTCGAGAAACGTGATGCAAAAACCATTCATTGAGAAGAAAACTTCTTTTATAGTCACTTATGCCTTCAAAAGCTTTGTTTCTCCCTTTAAATGGTTATATAATCTCATAATTTATTTTAAGTTGAATTGTTTTTACATTTTTTATTAAAATAGATCATAATTGAATGTTTACCTTGAGAAACGTGATGCAAAAACCATTCATTGAGAAGAGAACTTCTTTTATAGTCACTTATGCGTTCAAAAGCTTTGTTTCTCCATTTAAATGGTTATATAATCTCATAATTGATTTTAAGTTGCGTTTTTTTTACATTTTTGGTTAAAACAGATTATAATTGAATGTTTACCTCGAGAAACGTGATGCCAAAACCATTCATTGAGAAGAGAACTTCTTTTATAGTCACTTATGCCTTCAAAAGCTTTGTTTCTCCCTTTAAATGGTTATATAATCTCATAATTGATTTTAAGTTGCGTTTTTTTTACATTTTTGGTTAAAACAGATTATAATTGAATGTTGACCTCGAGAATCTTGAAGCGAAAGCCATTCATTCAGAAGAAAACTTCTTTTATAGTCACTTATGCCTTCAAAAGCTTTGTTTCTCCCTTTAAATGGTTATATAATCTCATAATTGATTTTAAGTTGCGTTTTTTTTTACATTTTTGGTTAAAACAGGTTATAATTGAATGTTTACCTCGAGAATCTTGAAGCGAAAGCCATTCATTGAGAAGAAAACTTCTTTTATAGTCACTTATGCCTTCAAAAGCTTCGTTTCTCCCTTTAAATGGTTATATAATCCCATAATTGATTTTAAGTAGCGTTTTTTTTACATTTTTGGTTAAAACAGATTAGAATTGAATGTTTACCTCGAGAATCTTGAAGCGAAAGCCATTCATTAAGAAGAAAACTTCTTTTATATTCACTTGTGCCTTCAAAAGCTTTGTTTCTCGCTTTAAATGGTTATATAATCACATAATTGATTTTAAGTGGCGTTTTTTTTACATTTTTGGTTAAAACAGATTATAATTGAATGTTTACCTCAAGAATCTTGAAGCGAAAGCCATTGATTGAGAAGAAAACTTCTTTTATAGTCACTTATGCCTTCAAAAACTTTGTTTTCTCCCTTTAAATGGTTATATAATCTCATAATTGATTTTAAGTTGCGTTTTTTTAAATTTTTAGTTAAAACAGATTATAATTGAATGTTTACCTCGAGAAACGTGATGCAAAAACCATTCATTGAGACGAAAACTTCTTTTATAGTCACTTATGCCTTCAAAAGCTTTGTTTCTCCCTTTAAATGGTTATATAATCTCATAATTGATTTTAAGTTGCGTTTTTTTTACATTTTTGGTTAAAACAGATTATAATTGAATGTTGACCTCGAGAATCTTGAAGCGAAAGCCATTCATTCAGAAGAAAACTTCTTTTATAGTCACTTATGCCTTCAAAAGCTTTGTTTCTCCCTTTAAATGGTTATATAATCTCATAATTGATTTTAAGTAGCGTTTTTTTTTACATTTTTGGTTAAAACAGGTTATAATTGAATGTTTACCTCGAGAATCTTGAAGCGAAAGCCATTCATTGAGAAGAAAACTTCTTTTATAGTCACTTATGCCTTCAAAAGCTTCGTTTCTCCCTTTAAATGGTTATATAATCTCATAATTGATTTTAAGTAGCGTTTTTTTTACATTTTTGGTTAAAACAGATTATAATTGAATGTTTACCTCGAGAATCTTGAAGCGAAATCCATTTATTGAGAAGAAAACTTCTTTTATAGTCACTTATGCCTTCAAAAGCTTTGTTTGTCCCTTTAAATGGTTATATAATCTCATAATTGATTTTAAGTTGAGTTTTTTTTACATTTTTGGTTAAAACAGATTATAATTGAATGTTTACCTCGAGAATCTTGAAGCAAAAGCCATTCATTGAGAAGAAAACTTCTTTTATAGTCACTTATGCCTTCAAAAGCTTTGTTTCTCCCTTTAAATGGTTCTATAATCTCATAATTGATTTTAAGTTGAGGTTTTTTTACATTTTTGGTTAAAACAGATTATAATTGAATGTTTACCTCGAGAATCTTGAAGCGAAAGCCATTCATTGAGAAGAAAACTTCTTTTATAGTCACTTATGCCTTCAAAAGCTTCGTTTCTCCCTTTAAATGGTTATATAATCTCATAATTGATTTTAAGTAGCGTTTTTTTTACATTTTTGGTTAAAACAGATTATAATTGAATGTTTACCTCGAGAATCTTGAAGCGAAAGCCATTCATTAAGAAGAAAACTTCTTTTATATTCACTTGTGTCTTCAAAAGCTTTGTTTCTCGCTTTAAATGGTTATATAATCACATAATTGATTTTAAGTAGCGTTTTTTTTACATTTTTGGTTAAAACAGATTATAATTGAATGTTTACCTCAAGAATCTTGAAGCGAAAGCCATTGATTGAGAAGAAAACTTCTTTTATAGTCACTTATGCCTTCAAAAACTTTGTTTTCTCCCTTTAAATGGTTATATAATCTCATAATTGATTTTAAGTTGCGTTTTTTTAAATTTTTAGTTAAAACAGATTATAATTGAATGTTTACCTCGAGAAACGTGATGCAAAAACCATTCATTGAGACGAAAACTTCTTTTATAGTCACTTATGCCTTCAAAAGCTTTGTTTCTCCCTTTAAATGGTTATATAATCTCATAATTGATTTTAAGTTGCGTTTTTTTTACATTTTTGGTTAAAACAGATTATAATTGAATGTTGACCTCGAGAATCTTGAAGCGAAAGCCATTCATTCAGAAGAAAACTTCTTTTATAGTCACTTATGCCTTCAAAAGCTTTGTTTCTCCCTTTAAATGGTTATATAATCTCATAATTGATTTTAAGTAGCGTTTTTTTTTACATTTTTGGTTAAAATAGGTTATAATTGAATGTTTACCTCGAGAATCTTGAAGCGAAAGCCATTCATTGAGAAGAAAACTTCTTTTATAGTCACTTATGCCTTCAAAAGCTTCGTTTCTCCCTTTAAATGGTTATATAATCTCATAATTGATTTTAAGTAGCGTTTTTTTTACATTTTTGGTTAAAACAGATTATAATTGAATGTTTACCTCGAGAATCTTGAAGCGAAATCCATTTATTGAGAAAAAAACTTCTTTTATAGTCACTTATGCCTTCAAAAGCTTTGTTTCTCCCTTTAAATGGTTATATAATCTCATAATTGATTTTAAGTTGAGTTTTTTTTACATTTTTGGTTAAAACAGATTATAATTGAATGTTTACCTCGAGAATCTTGAAGCAAAAGCCATTCATTGAGAAGAAAACTTCTTTTATAGTCACTTATGCCTTCAAAAGCTTTGTTTCTCCCTTTAAATGGTTCTATAATCTCATAATTGATTTTAAGTTGAGTTTTTTTTACATTTTTGATTAAAACAGATTATAATTGAATGTTTACCTCGAGAATCTTGAAGCGAAAGCCATTCATTGAGAAGAAAACTTCTTTTATAGTCACTTATGCCTTCAAAAGCTTCGTTTCTCCCTTTAAATGGTTATATAATCTCATAATTGATTTTAAGTAGCGTTTTTTTTACATTTTTGGTTAAAACAGATTATAATTGAATGTTTACCTCGAGAATCTTGAAGCGAAAGCCATTCATTAAGAAGAAAACTTCTTTTATATTCACTTGTGCCTTCAAAAGCTTTGTTTCTCCCTTTAAATGGTTATATAATCACATAATTGATTTTAAGTTGCGTTTTTTTTACATTTTTGGTTAAAACAGATTATAATTGAATGTTTACCTCAAGAATCTTGAAGCGAAAGCCATTCATTGAGAAGAAAACTTCTTTTATAGTCACTTATGCCTTCAAAAACTTTGTTTTCTCCCTTTAAATGGTTATATAATCTCATAATTGATTTTAAGTTGCGTTTTTTTAAATTTTTAGTTAAAACAGATTATAATTGAATGTTTACCTCGAGAAACGTGATGCAAAAACCATTCATTGAGAAGAAAACTTCTTTTATAGTCACTTATGCCTTCCAAAGCTTTGTTTCTCGCTTTAAATGGTTATATAATCTCATAATTGATTTTAAGTTGAATTTTTTTACATTTTTGGTTAAAGCAGATTATAATTGAATGTTTACCTCGAGAAACGTGATGCAAAAACCATTCATTGAGAAGAAAACTTCTTTTATAGTCACTTATGCCTTCAAAAGCTTTGTTTCTCGCTTTAAATGGTTATATAATCTCATAATTGATTTTAAGTTGAATTTTTTTACATTTTTGGTTAAAGCAGATTATAATTGAATGTTTACCTCGAGAAACGTGATGCAAAAACCATTCATTGAGAAGAAAACTTCTTTTATAGTCACTTATGCCTTCAAAAGCTTTGTTTCTCCCTTTAAATGGTTATATAATCTCATAATTGATTTTAAGTTGTGTTTTTTTTACATTTTTGGTTAAAACAGATTATAATTGAATGTTTACCTCGAGAATCTTGAAGCAAAAGTCATTCATTGAGAAGAAAACTTCTTTTATAGTCACTTATGCCTTCAAAAGCTTTGTTTCTCCCTTTAAATGGTTCTATAATCTCATAATTGATTTTAAGTTGAGTTTTTTTTACATTTTTGGTTAAAACAGGTTATAATTGAATGTTTACCTCGAGAATCTTGAAGCGAAAGCCATTCATTGAGAAGAAAACTTCTTTTATAGTCACTTATGCCTTCAAAAGCTTTGTTTCTCCCTTTAAATGGTTATATAATCTCATAATTGATTTTAAGTTGTGTTTTTTTTACATTTTTGGTTAAAACAGATTATAATTGAATGTTTACCTCGAGAATCTTGAAGCGAAAGCCAGTCATTGAGAAGAAAACTTCTTTTATAGTCACTTATGCCTTCAAAAACTTTGTTTTCTCCCTTTAAATGGTTATATAATCTCATAATTGATTTTAAGTTGCGTTTTTTTAAATTTTTAGTTAAAACAGATTATAATTGAATGTTTACCTCGAGAATCTTGAAGCGAAAGCCATTCATTGAGAAGAAAACTTCTTTTATAGTCACTTATGCCTTCAAAAGCTTCGTTTCTCCCTTTAAATGGTTATATAATCTCATAATTGATTTTAAGTAGCGTTTTTTTTACATTTTTGGTTAAAACAGATTATAATTGAATGTTTACCTCGAGAATCTTGAAGCAAAAGCCATTCATTGAGAAGAAAACTTCTTTTATAGTCACTTATGCCTTCAAAAGCTTTGTTTCTCCCTTTAAATGGTTCTATAATCTCATAATTGATTTTAAGTTGAGGTTTTTTTACATTTTTGGTTAAAACAGATTATAATTGAATGTTTACCTCGAGAATCTTGAAGCGAAAGCCATTCATTGAGAAGAAAACTTCTTTTATAGTCACTTATGCCTTCAAAAGCTTCGTTTCTCCCTTTAAATGGTTATATAATCTCATAATTGATTTTAAGTAGCGTTTTTTTTACATTTTTGGTTAAAACAGATTATAATTGAATGTTTACCTCGAGAATCTTGAAGCGAAAGCCATTCATTAAGAAGAAAACTTCTTTTATATTCACTTGTGTCTTCAAAAGCTTTGTTTCTCGCTTTAAATGGTTATATAATCACATAATTGATTTTAAGTAGCGTTTTTTTTACATTTTTGGTTAAAACAGATTATAATTGAATGTTTACCTCAAGAATCTTGAAGCGAAAGCCATTGATTGAGAAGAAAACTTCTTTTATAGTCACTTATGCCTTCAAAAACTTTGTTTTCTCCCTTTAAATGGTTATATAATCTCATAATTGATTTTAAGTTGCGTTTTTTTAAATTTTTAGTTAAAACAGATTATAATTGAATGTTTACCTCGAGAAACGTGATGCAAAAACCATTCATTGAGACGAAAACTTCTTTTATAGTCACTTATGCCTTCAAAAGCTTTGTTTCTCCCTTTAAATGGTTATATAATCTCATAATTGATTTTAAGTTGCGTTTTTTTTACATTTTTGGTTAAAACAGATTATAATTGAATGTTGACCTCGAGAATCTTGAAGCGAAAGCCATTCATTCAGAAGAAAACTTCTTTTATAGTCACTTATGCCTTCAAAAGCTTTGTTTCTCCCTTTAAATGGTTATATAATCTCATAATTGATTTTAAGTAGCGTTTTTTTTTACATTTTTGGTTAAAATAGGTTATAATTGAATGTTTACCTCGAGAATCTTGAAGCGAAAGCCATTCATTGAGAAGAAAACTTCTTTTATAGTCACTTATGCCTTCAAAAGCTTCGTTTCTCCCTTTAAATGGTTATATAATCTCATAATTGATTTTAAGTAGCGTTTTTTTTACATTTTTGGTTAAAACAGATTATAATTGAATGTTTACCTCGAGAATCTTGAAGCGAAATCCATTTATTGAGAAAAAAACTTCTTTTATAGTCACTTATGCCTTCAAAAGCTTTGTTTGTCCCTTTAAATGGTTATATAATCTCATAATTGATTTTAAGTTGAGTTTTTTTTACATTTTTGGTTAAAACAGATTATAATTGAATGTTTACCTCGAGAATCTTGAAGCAAAAGCCATTCATTGAGAAGAAAACTTCTTTTATAGTCACTTATGCCTTCAAAAGCTTTGTTTCTCCCTTTAAATGGTTCTATAATCTCATAATTGATTTTAAGTTGAGTTTTTTTTACATTTTTGATTAAAACAGATTATAATTGAATGTTTACCTCGAGAATCTTGAAGCGAAAGCCATTCATTGAGAAGAAAACTTCTTTTATAGTCACTTATGCCTTCAAAAGCTTCGTTTCTCCCTTTAAATGGTTATATAATCTCATAATTGATTTTAAGTAGCGTTTTTTTTACATTTTTGGTTAAAACAGATTATAATTGAATGTTTACCTCGAGAATCTTGAAGCGAAAGCCATTCATTAAGAAGAAAACTTCTTTTATATTCACTTGTGCCTTCAAAAGCTTTGTTTCTCCCTTTAAATGGTTATATAATCACATAATTGATTTTAAGTTGCGTTTTTTTTACATTTTTGGTTAAAACAGATTATAATTGAATGTTTACCTCAAGAATCTTGAAGCGAAAGCCATTCATTGAGAAGAAAACTTCTTTTATAGTCACTTATGCCTTCAAAAACTTTGTTTTCTCCCTTTAAATGGTTATATAATCTCATAATTGATTTTAAGTTGCGTTTTTTTAAATTTTTAGTTAAAACAGATTATAATTGAATGTTTACCTCGAGAAACGTGATGCAAAAACCATTCATTGAGAAGAAAACTTCTTTTATAGTCACTTATGCCTTCCAAAGCTTTGTTTCTCGCTTTAAATGGTTATATAATCTCATAATTGATTTTAAGTTGAATTTTTTTACATTTTTGGTTAAAGCAGATTATAATTGAATGTTTACCTCGAGAAACGTGATGCAAAAACCATTCATTGAGAAGAAAACTTCTTTTATAGTCACTTATGCCTTCAAAAGCTTTGTTTCTCGCTTTAAATGGTTATATAATCTCATAATTGATTTTAAGTTGAATTTTTTTACATTTTTGGTTAAAGCAGATTATAATTGAATGTTTACCTCGAGAAACGTGATGCAAAAACCATTCATTGAGAAGAAAACTTCTTTTATAGTCACTTATGCCTTCAAAAGCTTTGTTTCTCCCTTTAAATGGTTATATAATCTCATAATTGATTTTAAGTTGTGTTTTTTTTACATTTTTGGTTAAAACAGATTATAATTGAATGTTTACCTCGAGAATCTTGAAGCAAAAGTCATTCATTGAGAAGAAAACTTCTTTTATAGTCACTTATGCCTTCAAAAGCTTTGTTTCTCCCTTTAAATGGTTCTATAATCTCATAATTGATTTTAAGTTGAGTTTTTTTTACATTTTTGGTTAAAACAGGTTATAATTGAATGTTTACCTCGAGAATCTTGAAGCGAAAGCCATTCATTGAGAAGAAAACTTCTTTTATAGTCACTTATGCCTTCAAAAGCTTTGTTTCTCCCTTTAAATGGTTATATAATCTCATAATTGATTTTAAGTTGTGTTTTTTTTACATTTTTGGTTAAAACAGATTATAATTGAATGTTTACCTCGAGAATCTTGAAGCGAAAGCCAGTCATTGAGAAGAAAACTTCTTTTATAGTCACTTATGCCTTCAAAAACTTTGTTTTCTCCCTTTAAATGGTTATATAATCTCATAATTGATTTTAAGTTGCGTTTTTTTAAATTTTTAGTTAAAACAGATTATAATTGAATGTTTACCTCGAGAATCTTGAAGCGAAAGCCATTCATTGAGAAGAAAACTTCTTTTATAGTCACTTATGCCTTCAAAAGCTTCGTTTCTCCCTTTAAATGGTTATATAATCTCATAATTGATTTTAAGTAGCGTTTTTTTTACATTTTTGGTTAAAACAGATTATAATTGAATGTTTACCTCGAGAATCTTGAAGCGAAATCCATTTATTGAGAAGAAAACTTCTTTTATAGTCACTTATGCCTTCAAAAGCTTTGTTTCTCCCTTTAAATGGTTATATAATCTCATAATTGATTTTAAGTTGAGTTTTTTTTACATTTTTGGTTAAAACAGATTATAATTGAATGTTTACCTCGAGAATCTTGAAGCGAAAGCCATTCATTGAGAAGAAAACTTCTTTTATAGTCACTTATGCCTTCAAAAGCTTTGTTTCTCCCTTTAAATGGTTCTATAATCTCATAATTGATTTTAAGTTGAGTTTTTTTTACATTTTTGGTTAAAACAGATTATAATTGAATGTTTACCTCGAGAATCTTGAAGCGAAAGCCATTCATTGAGAAGAAAACTTCTTTTATAGTCACTTATGCCTTCAAAAGCTTCGTTTCTCCCTTTAAATGGTTATATAATCTCATAATTGATTTTAAGTAGCGTTTTTTTTACATTTTTGGTTAAAACAGATTATAATTGAATGTTTATGTGAGACCCTGTCAAGCTCGATTAAAAGACGGTATTGTATCGAGTGGTATAACTAAGTTAAATCGAGCCTTGAACTAGTTCAAATAGAAATTCTAGGAGGAATTTGAAAATTTTAAAACCAACAGAATGACTTAGAATAGTGATTTGGAGTTCAAGGTCTAGTTTGGAGTCCATCAAAAAAATTGACCAATTAGGGACAAAACGGTCATTTTACCATTTGATGATAAAATGAAGATTTTTAGCCAAGATTTGATCAAATTTGACCAAGAATAATTATATGAAATATAATTATGATTATTGGAGTATAAAATGATGTTTAGTAGTGAAAAATTATGATTCCCGGTATTTATGGAGCAGAAGGGCAAAATGGTAATTTTGCCACTAGTGGACTAAACGAAATTTTTTTAAAACAATTTTTGCCCCATTTAGTTAATATTGATCAATATTAGTGTTATTTTAGGTTGAAAAGTAGAAATAATGAGATTCCGGTACATTTCGGAGTATAAGGGCAAAATCGTAATTTTTTTATCTCGGGGGCAAATCAGTAAAATTTTCGGCCCAGCACTTGTCAAGACCAAGGGATTTTAATTGTGGTAGGATTGGATAAATACCAGAATATTTGTGGTGGAAAATTAAGAAGAAAAAGTCAAAAAGTTAAAAATTAGGCCAATAAGCATGTGACACATGGCATGCTTGATTATTTTATTATTTTCTATAGAAATCAGCCCATTAAATCCCCAATTCCCTCACCATATTCGGCCTAGACATCCAGCAACAAGAAAAAAAGGAAGAACAAAAGGAAAAACAAGAAAACCTAGGTGGAAATTCAAAGAAAAAGTGAAGAAATCAAGGAAACAAGCTAGGTAAGTTAAAATTTCTTTAATTCTCCTTGATACCTAGCTTACCCATGCCTTTGTTCTTGATTTCCATGGTTGAATATTGAGTTATCATGATGAATTCAATTCTGAAAAATGGGTATGGAAGAGGAATTGTTGTTGGAATAATTTGATTTTAGACTATGTTAGTGTTTAGGGATAGTTAAGCATGGTTATGAACAAAAACACAAAAGAAATATTCAATTTCTCTAGGGTTCCTTGTTGGCTGAACCATGAGGGCTGAATATCAATGGGGGATTGTTTTTATTTCAAGGAAAATGGCATGGAAAATGATGAAGTAAGGTGAAACGGTTATGTAGAAAAAAATTCGATGCTAGTACACCAAATGACCAAATTTTATTCTATAAGGAATTGTGAGGGTTCTAATGCTGAATTTGGCTTTATTTAAATGTATGTGGTAAATTAAGGTATTAGAGGAGAAATGAATTAATTTGGAGGTGATTTGGACACAATCGCCGATTAATCGGGTGATCGGTCGAATTTAATCGATACCGTGATTAAGCGGTAATCGGGTATATTTGTGCATTTACATATCAAGCATTAGTAGTTTAAATTAATTTATATCAATTTAGGGACAATATAGTAAATTCCTCAACTTTGTTATTTGTCAAGGTGGTGAGACATCCGAAAAAGGCAAAGGAATTGCGCCTGAGGACTATTAGTCAGAGTTCATCCGAAATCCGGATTTTTCGATACCTGTGAGTGGACTGCCTATCAAAATTGTTTTGGGAATATGACTGTTTTGAACAAAGTGTTTGAATGATTTTATGCAATTTTTCATGAAAATGAATGCCTTGGGAACAAGCTTTTGAGAAAAGGTTTATGTTACGAAATGTGGTTATTATGGATTTCTATGTGGTTGCATTATGTTGATATACATATATGCTTGAATATAATGTTGTGTAATTATGTTGACTCGGCTATGTGCGAGTAGGGAGTGTGCATAAGCCGAGGATGACCCGGTTATGTGCGAGTAGGGAGTGCGCATAACCCGGTGATGACCCGATTATGTGCGAGTAGGGAGTGCGCATAATCCGGTGATGACCCAGCCATGTGCGAGTAGGGAGTGTGCATGAGCTGGTGATGATGATGATGGGTTGGTGAGATGATGATGATGAGTATATACGTATATATATATACATATGTAAATGTGTGTGATATAGCAAATTGATGGACAATGATTTATGGTTGTAATGTACGTAAAATTTGACACATTATACTTTGAGAATTTTCATGAATGTTAGGTTGATTTATTAGTTTAGCAGGATGGCTTTTGTTGAGTGAGGAAAAATGTTTCTCTTGTTGCTTTGTTTTCACTGCATCGAAATTCATGCTCGCTGTAGCGAAAAAACTCTGGGGTTTGGAGGGGTTTTAAATAGGAATGAAATAAATTGCATTGTTTGAAACAAGTGCATCATGATTTTAAATTTTTCCTAATTGTTGCTTGTTCCCTTCATTGTTCACTCACTGGGTTTATACTCACCATTTTCAAATTCATGTTTTCAGATCACGAGGTAGCTGATAATTAGGACGAGGTGTCCTTGTAGATCTGTGTACATCTTCTGGTAGGTGTCTCGACATTCGGTAGCTGTATATCCATCCGAGTCACTCCGCTGGAGGTCAAGTATTATTTTGTTATGTATAGATGAACGTAATGTAAATTTTAAAAGAGTAATGCCTGTACGAGTTGGCAATGTATATCACTATTTTGACTCAAAGTTATGAAATACGACTTAGTGATAATAAATAGAATCATAAGTAAGATAAATAATAGGCTTGCCTGGGTTTAGTGGATTATGTCCATTGGACCCATGCGCCGGTCATGACCCGGAATTTGGGTCGTGACAGTATTGGTATCAGAGCCCTAGGTTTGTCTAGGTCCTAGAACTTCCTTTTTGTTAGTCCAGCGGAGAGTCGGGTCTTTATGTGGGACCTTCAGTTGTAAAGTGTGAACCGCGGCACATTTTACAACCAAATGACCGCATAGATTCCCTATCTTAGAAACCACCTGTTGCTTTAAGTATGGTTATAATATGTGTTTAATAACAGGCGTTTGCTTTTGTCTAGGTAAGAATGCCGCCTAAGACACGAGCCGCCTCAAGACGGGCAGGGGAGCAAGATGCTCCCATTGAGATGGCAGATAGACCACGGGCATCCACCCAGAGAGGCCGAGGTAGACGTGGCAGGGTCACTAGGCCGGTGGGGTTGGATACGCCTGTGAGTAGGCAAGAAGAGGGACAGTCCTCAGGTGATGTAGATAGACACCCAGCTAGGGGTATTACTATTGAGGATTTGGCGGCAGGCCTACAGGGAGTTAACCGGGTTGTAGAGATGATGGCGACCCGCATGGAAGATATACAAAGGGTGGTAGAGGGGAGACCTACAGTACAAGAATCCCCTAGCTCCCAAGGACAGGCCGATCACCAACATCATGAGGAGGAGAGGGGACATCTAGATATTTCTCTTCCTGACTTTCTCAAGCTTAAGCCTCCAACATTTTCAGGGTCTGATGCATCGGAGAAACCCCAGGTTTTCTTGGATAAGATGGAGAAAATTTGTAAAGCCTTGGGATGTTCTAGTGTTCGGTCAGTTGAGCTAGCCGCCTTCCAATTAGAGGATGTGGCGCAGGAATGGTATAGCTCTTTATGTAGAGGCAGACCGACTAATGCAACACCGTTGGCCTGGAATGAGTTCAGTGTAGCCTTCTTAGATCGATTCTTACCACTCAGTGTGCGTAATGCCAGAGCTAGAGAGTTTGAGACTTTGGTACAGACTTCAAGCATGACGGTGTCTGAGTATGACATCAAGTTCACGCAGCTAGCTCGTTATGCGCCCTATCTCGTTTCTACTGAGGAGATGAAGATTCAGAGGTTTGTGGATGGGTTAGTGGAGCCATTATTTAGGGCTGTGGCATCCCGAGATTTCACTACCTATTCTGCAGCAGTGGATCGTGCTCAACGCATCGAGATGAGGACCAGTGAGAGTAGGGCTGCGAGGGATAGAGCAAAAAGGGGCAAGACAGAGGGTTATCAGGGCCGTAGAGATTTCAGCGGTGGTGGTTCATCTTCTAGCCGTCAGGGTCCACAGAGGGACTCACGGTTACCTCAGCAGGGGAGTGACGCACCTAGTGCTAATATTAGGGTGGGATAGAGAACCTTCAGTTCTAGGAGGCAGCAAGATTCTAGACAGAATAGTCAAGTCATTCGCTCTTGTGATACTTGTGGGAGACGACATAGTGGACGCTGCTTCCTTACTACAAAAACTTGTTACGGGTGCGGTCAACCTGGGCATATTAGGAGGGATTGTCCGATGGCACATCAATCACCAGATTCTGCTCGTGGTTCCACCCAGCCAGCTTCATCTGCTCCGTCAGTTGCCGTCTCATCTGGCCGGGAGGTTAGTGGATCGAGAGGTAGAGGTGCGGGTACTTCCTCTCAAGGCAGACCATCTGGGTCCGGACATCAAAGTTCTATTGGTAGAGGCCAAGCGAGGGTGTTTGCTTTAACACAGCAGGAGGCTCAAACATCCAATGCTGTGGTCTCAGGTATTCTCTCCGTTTGTAATATAAATGCTCGAGTACTATTTGATCCTGGTGCTACCCATTCTTTTATCTCTCCATGTTTTGCATCTCGGTTGGGTAGAGGTCGTGTTAGGAGAGAGGAACAATTAGTGGTGTCTACTCCTTTAAAGGAGATATTTGTGGCCGAGTGGGAATATGAGTCTTGTGTAGTGCGAGTCAAGGACAAAGACACTTCGGTGAATCTAGTGGTGCTAGACACCTTAGACTTTGATGTAATCTTGGGGATGAATTGGTTATCACCCTGTCATGCTAGTGTGGACTGCTATCATAAATTGGTTAGATTTGATTTCCCCGGTGAACCATCATTTAGTATTCAGGGGGATAGGAGTAATGCTCCAACCAATTTGATATCGGTCATATCTGCCAGAAGATTATTACGACAGGGTTGTATAGGTTACTTGGCTGTTGTAAAGGATATTCAGGCAAAGATTGGAGATGTAACTCAAGTGTCGGTGGTGAAGGAGTTCGTGGATGTATTTCCTGAGGAGCTACCAGGTTTGCCTCCTGAACGGGAGGTTGAGTTTTGCATAGATTTGATTCCCGACACTAGACCTATATCCATACCCCCATATAGAATGGCACCTGCAGAGCTTAAAGAGCTTAAGGATCAGTTGGAGGATTTGTTGGATAAAGGTTTCATACGACCTAGTGTATCCCCATGGGGAGCACCAGTGTTATTTGTGAAGAAGAAAGATGGGTCACTTAGGCTGTGCATTGATTATCGACAGCTTAATAAAGTGACGGTGAAGAATAAATATCCTCTCCCAAGGATAGATGATTTATTTGATCAACTACAAGGAGCACAATGTTTTTCTAAGATAGATCTGCGATCTGGGTACCATCAGTTGAGAATCCGGAACGAAGATATACCCAAGACCGCATTTCGAACAAGATATGGGCACTATGAGTTCTTAGTGATGTCATTTGGGCTCACGAATGCTCCTGCAGCCTTTATGGATTTGATGAACCGAGTGTTCAAACCTTATTTGGATAAGTTTGTAGTGGTGTTTATTGATGATATTTTGATATATTCAAAGAGTCGAGATGAGCATGAGCAGCATCTTAAGATAGTGCTCCAAATTTTGAGAGAACATCGATTGTATGCTAAGTTCTCCAAGTGTGAGTTTTGGCTCAAAAGTGTTGCATTTTTGGGGCATGTGGTATCTAAGGAGGGGATACGAGTTGATACAAAGAAAATTGAAGCAGTGGAAAAATGGCCAAGGCCAACATCAGTTACGGAGATTAGAAGCTTTGTGGGTTTAGCTGGCTATTATCGTCGCTTTGTGAAAGACTTCTCCAAAATAGTTGCCCCTTTGACTAAGCTGACACGTAAAGATACAAAATTTGAGTGGTCTGATGCTTGTGAGAATAGTTTTGAGAAGCTTAAGGCATGTCTCACCACAGCTCCAGTGTTAAGCCTGTCGCAAGGCACAGGGGGTTACACGGTGTTTTGTGATGCATCGGGGGTTGGTTTAGGATGTGTATTGATGCAACATGGGAAGGTGATTGCGTATGCATCTAGGCAACTTAAAAGGCATGAGCAGAATTACCCCATACACGATTTGGAAATGGCAGCAATCGTGTTTGCCTTAAAGATTTGGAGACATTACTTGTATGGTGAGACTTGCGAGATATACACGGACCACAAAAGTCTGAAGTATATATTTCAGCAGAGGGATCTTAACTTACGGCAACGTAGATGGATGGAGTTGTTAAAGGATTATGATTGTACTATTCTTTATCATCCCGGTAAGGCCAATGTAGTGGCGGATGCTTTGAGTCGAAAATCAATGGGAAGCTTGGCACATATTTCCATTGGTAGGAGATCTTTGGTTAGAGAGATCCATAGCTTGGGAGACATAGGTGTGCGTTTGGAAGTTGCGGAGACAAATGCTTTGCTAGCACACTTTAGAGTGAGGCCTATCTTAATGGACAGGATTAAAGAAGCACAAAGTAAAGATGAATTTGTGATTAAGGCCTTAGAGGATCCTCAGGGTAGGAAAGGAAAAATGTTTACTAAAGGCACAGATGGAGTGTTGAGGTATGGAACCAGACTTTATGTGCCTGATGGTGACGGGTTGAGGAGAGAAATATTGGAGGAAGCTCACATGGCAGCTTATGTGATACATCCAGGGGCTACAAAGATGTATCAAGATTTGAAAGAGGTGTATTGGTGGGAAGGACTTAAAAGAGATGTAGCTGAGTTTGTCTCCAAGTGCCTGGTTTGTCAGCAGGTTAAGGCCGAGCATCAAAAGCCTGCAGGGCTACTACAGCCATTACCAGTACCCGAGTGGAAGTGGGAACATATTGCTATGGACTTTGTAACGGGTTTGCCTCGAACCAGTGGGGGATATGATTCAATTTGGATAGTAGTGGACCGGTTAACAAAGTCAGCTCATTTTCTTCCGGTTAAGACTACTTATGGGGCTGCCCAATATGCTCGAGTTTATGTGGATGAGATAGTGCGACTACATGGTATTCCCATTTCTATAGTATCTGACAGAGGAGCTCAGTTTACTAGTAGGTTTTGGGGAAAGTTGCAAGAAGCATTGGGCACTAAGTTGGATTTCAGCACAGCTTTCCACCCTCAGACTGATGGACAATCTGAACGGACCATACAGACATTGGAGGATATGTTGAGGGCTTGTGTGATAGACCTTGGTGTCAGGTGGGAACAATATCTACCCTTAGTGGAATTTGCCTACAACAACAATTTCCAAACTAGCATCCAAATGGCACCATTTGAGGCCTTATATGGACGAAGATGTAGGTCACCCATTAGATGGCTAGAGGTGGGAGAAAGGAAACTTTTGGGGCTTGAATTGGTGCAGGATGCAACCGAGAAAATACACATGATCCGTCAGAAGATGTTAACAGCACAAAGTAGACAGAAATCATATGCTGATAACTGACGGAGAGACTTGGAGTTCCAAGTAGGAGATCATGTATTTTTGAAAGTTTCGCCAACTAAAGGGGTAATGAGGTTTGGCAAGAAAGGGAAGTTAAGTCCTCGGTATATAGGGCCATTCGAGATCTTATAAAAGGTTGGAGCGGTGGCTTATCGTTTGGCATTACCGCCAGACCTTTCTAATATTCATCCCGTGTTTCATGTGTCCATGCTTAGGAAGTACAACCCAGATCCATCACATGTAATACGGTATGAAACTATTCAGTTGCAAAATGATCTAACCTATGAGGAACAACCGGTAGCTATCCTTGATAGGCAAGTTAAAAAGCTCCGTTCAAAGGATGTAGCCTCAGTGAAAGTGTTGTGGCGGAATCATACTAGCGAGGAGGTAACGTGGGAAGCTGAGGATGAGATGCAGACAAAGCATCCACACCTCTTCGATATGTAAAGGTAAGCCACTCTACATTGAATTTAAATTCGGGGACCGAATTTTTATTAGTGGGGGAGAATGTGAGACCCTGTCAAGCTCGATTAAAAGACGGTATTGTATCGAGTGGTATAACTAAGTTAAATCGAGCCTTGAACTAGTTCAAATAGAAATTCTAAGAGGAATTTGAAAATTTTAAAACCAACAGAATGACTTAGAATAGTGATTTGGAGTTCAAGGTCTAGTTTGGAGTCCATCAAAAAAATTGACCAATTAGGGACAAAACGGTCATTTTACCATTTGATGATAAAATGAAGATTTTTAGCCAAGATTTGATCAAATTTGACCAAGAATAATTATATGAAATATAATTATGATTATTGGAGTATAAAATGATGTTTAGTAGTGAAAAATTGTGATTCCCGGTATTTATGGAGCAGAAGGGCAAAATGGTAATTTTGCCACTAGTGGACTAAACGAAATTTTTTTAAAACAATTTTTGCCCCATTTAGTTAATATTGATCAATATTAGTGTTATTTTAGGTTGAAAAGTAGAAATAATGAGATTCCGGTACATTTCGGAGTATAAGGGCAAAATCGTAATTTTTTTATCTCGGGGACAAATCAGTAAAATTTTCAGCCCAGCACTTGTCAAGACCAAGGGATTTTAATTGTGGTAGGATTGGATAAATACCAGAATATTTGTGGTGGAAAATTAAGAAGAAAAAGTCAAAAAGTTAAAAATTAGGCCAATAAGCATGTGACACATGGCATGCTTGATTATTTTATTATTTTCTATAGAAATCAGCCCATTAAATCCCCAATTCCCTCACCATATTCGGCCTAGACATCCAGCAACAAGAAAAAAAGGAAGAACAAAAGGAAAAACAAGAAAACCTAGGTGAAAATTCAAAGAAAAAGTGAAGAAATCAAGGAAACAAGCTAGGTAAGTTAAAATTTCTTTAATTCTCCTTGATACCTAGCTTACCCATGCCTTTGTTCTTGATTTCCATGGTTGAATATTGAGTTATCATGATGAATTCAATTCTGAAAAATGGGTATGGAAGAGGAATTGTTGTTGGAATAATTTGATTTTAGACTATGTTAGTGTTTAGGGATAGTTAAGCATGGTTATGAACAAAAACACAAAAGAAATATTCAATTTCTCTAGGGTTCCTTGTTGGCTGAACCATGAGGGCTGAATATCAATGGGGGATTGTTTTTATTTCAAGGAAAATGGCATGGAAAATGATGAAGTAAGGTGAAACGGTTATGTAGAAAAAAATTCGATGCTAGTACACCAAATGACCAAATTTTATTCTATAAGGAATTGTGAGGGTTCTAATGCTGAATTTGGCTTTATTTAAATGTATGTGGTAAATTAAGGTATTAGAGGAGAAATGAATTAATTTGGAGGTGATTTGGACACAATCGCCGATTAATCGGGTGATCGGTCGAATTTAATCGATACCGTGATTAAGCGGTAATCGGGTATATTTGTGCATTTACATATCAAGCATTAGTAGTTTAAATTAATTTATATCAATTTAGGGACAATATAGTAAATTCCTCAACTTTGTTATTTGTCAAGGTGGTGAGACATCCGGAAAAGGCAAAGGAATTGCGCCTGAGGACTATTAGTCAGAGTTCATCCGAAATCCGGATTTTTCGATACCTGTGAGTGGACTGCCTATCAAAATTGTTTTGGGAATATGACTGTTTTGAACAAAGTGTTTGAATGATTTTATGCAATTTTTCATGAAAATGAATGCCTTGGGAACAAGCTTTTGAGAAAAGGTTTATGTTACGAAATGTGGTTATTATGGATTTCTATGTGGTTGCATTATGTTGATATACATATATGCTTGAATATAATGTTGTGTAATTATGTTGACTCAGCTATGTGCGAGTAGGGAGTGTGCATAAGCCGAGGATGACCCGGTTATGTGCGAGTAGGGAGTGCGCATAACCCGGTGATGACCCGATTATGTGCGAGTAGGGAGTGCGCATAATCCGGTGATGACCCAGCCATGTGCGAGTAGGGAGTGTGCATGAGCTGGTGATGATGATGATGGGTTGGTGAGATGATGATGATGAGTATATACGTATATATATATACATATGTAAATGTGTGTGATATAGCAAATTGATGGACAATGATTTATGGTTGTAATGTACGTAAAATTTGACACATTATACTTTGAGAATTTTCATGAATGTTAGGTTGATTTATTAGTTTAGCAGGATGGTTTTTGTTGAGTGAGGAAAAATGTTTCTCTTGTTGCTTTGTTTTCACTGCATCGAAATTCATGCTCGCTGTAGCGAAAAAACTCTGGGGTTTGGAGGGGTTTTAAATAGGAATGAAATAAATTGCATTGTTTGAAACAAGTGCATCATGATTTTAAATTTTTCCTAATTGTTGCTTGTTCCCTTCATTGTTCACTCACTGGGTTTATACTCACCATTTTCAAATTCATGTTTTCAGATCACGAGGTAGCTGATAATTAGGACGAGGTGTCCTTGTAGATCTGTGTACATCTTCTGGTAGGTGTCTCGGCATTCGGTAGCTGTATATCCATCCGAGTCACTCCGCTGGAGGTCAAGTATTATTTTGTTATGTATAGATGAACGTAATGTAAATTTTAAAAGAGTAATGCCTGTACGAGTTGGCAATGTATATCACTATTTTGACTCAAAGTTATGAAATAGGACTTAGTGATAATAAATAGAATCATAAGTAAGATAAATAATAGGCTTGCCTGGGTTTAGTGGATTATGTCCATTGGACCCATGCGCCGGTCATGACCCGAAATTTGGGTCGTGACAGTTTACCTCGAGAATCTTGAAGAGAAAGCCATTTATTGAGAAGAAAACTTCTTTTATAGTCACTTATGCCTTCAAAAGCTTTGTTTCTCCCTTTAAATGGTTATATAATCTCATAATTGATTTTAAGTTGAGTTTTTTTTACATTTTTGGTTAAAACAGATTATAATTGAATGTTTACCCCGAGAATCTTGAAGCGAAAGCCATTCATTGAGAAGAAAACTTCTTTTATAGTCACTTATGCCTTCAAAAGCTTTGTTTCTCCCTTTAAATGGTTCTATAATCTCATAATTGATTTTAAGTTGAGTTTTTTTTACATTTTTGGTTAAAACAGATTATAATTGAATGTTTACCTCGAGAATCTTGAAGCGAAAGCCATTCATTGAGAAGAAAACTTCTTTTATAGTCACTTATGCCTTCAAAAGCTTCGTTTCTCCCTTTAAATGGTTATATAATCTCATAATTGATTTTAAGTAGCGTTTTGTTTACATTTTTGGTTAAAACAGATTATAATTGAATGTTTACCTCGAGAATCTTGAAGCGAAAGCCATTTATTGAGAAGAAAACTTCTTTTATAGTCACTTATGCCTTCAAAAGCTTTGTTTCTCCCTTTAAATGGTTATATAATCTCATAATTGATTTTAAGTTGAGTTTTTTTTACATTTTTGGTTAAAACAGATTATAATTGAATGTTTACCTCGAGAATCTTGAAGCGAAAGCCATTCATTGAGAAGAAAACTTCTTTTATAGTCACTTATGCCTTCAAAAGCTTTGTTTCTCCCTTTAAATGGTTCTATAATCTCATAATTGATTTTAAGTTGAGTTTTTTTTACATTTTTGTTTAAAACAGATTATAATTGAATGTTTACCTCGAGAATCTTGAAGCGAAAGCCATTCATTGAGAAGAAAACTTCTTTTATAGTCACTTATGCCTTCAAAAGCTTCGTTTCTCCCTTTAAATGGTTATATAATCTCATAATTGATTTTAAGTAGCGTTTTTTTTACATTTTTGGTTAAAACAGATTATAATTGAATGTTTACCTCGAGAATCTTGAAGCGAAAGCCATTTATTGAGAAGAAAACTTCTTTTATAGTCACTTATGCCTTCAAAAGCTTTGTTTCTCCCTTTAAATGGTTATATAATCTCATAATTGATTTTAAGTTGAGTTTTTTTTACATTTTTGGTTAAAACAGATTATAATTGAATGTTTACCTCGAGAATCTTGAAGCGAAAGCCATTCATTCAGAAGAAAACTTCTTTTATAGCCACTTATGCCTTCAAAAGCTTTGTTTCTCCCTTTAAATGGTTATATAATCTCATAATTGATTTTAAGTTGCGTTTTTTTTTACATTTTTGGTTAAAACAGATTATAATTGAATGTTTACCTCGAGAATCTTGAAGCGAAAGCCATTCATTGAGAAGAAAACTTCTTTTATAGTCACTTATGCCTTCAAAAACTTTGTTTTCTCCCTTTAAATGGTTATATAATCTCATAATTGATTTTAAGTTGCGTTTTTTTAAATTTTTAGTTAAAACAGATTATAATTGAATGTTTACCTCGAGAATCTTGAAGCGAAAGCCATTCATTGAGAAGAAAACTTCTTTTATAGTCACTTATGCCTTCAAAAGCTTCGTTTCTCCCTTTAAATGGTTATATAATCTCATAATTGATTTTAAGTAGCATTTTTTTTACATTTTTGGTTAAAACAGATTATAATTGAATGTTTACCTTGAGAATCTTGAAGCGAAAGCCATTTATTGAGAAGAAAACTTCTTTTATAGTCACTTATGCCTTCAAAAGCTTTGTTTCTCCCTTTAAATGGTTATATAATCTCATAATTGATTTTAAGTTGAGTTTTTTTTACATTTTTGGTTAAAACAGATTATAATTGAATGTTTACCTCGAGAATCTTGAAGCGAAAGCCATTCATTGAGAAGAAAACTTCTTTTATAGTCACTTATGCCTTCAAAAGCTTTGTTTCTCCCTTTAAATGGTTCTATAATTTCATAATTTATTTTAAGTTGAGTTTTTTTTACATTTTTGGTTAAAACAGATTATAATTGAATGTTTACCTCGAGAATCTTGAAGCGAAAGCCATTCATTGAGAAGAAAACTTCTTTTATAGTCACTTATGCCTTCAATGGCTTCGTTTCTCCCTTTAAATGGTTATATAATCTCATAATTGATTTTAAGTAGCGTTTTTTTTACATTTTTGGTTAAAACAGATTATAATTGAATGTTTACCTCGAGAATCTTGAAGCGAAAGCCATTTATTGAGAAGAAAACTTCTTTTATAGTCACCTATGCCTTCAAAAGCTTTGTTTCTCCCTTTAAATGGTTATATAATCTCATAATTGATTTTAAGTTGAGTTTTTTTTACATTTTTGGTTAAAACAGATTATAATTGAATGTTTACCTCGAGAATCTTGAAGCGAAAGCCATTCATTCAGAAGAAAACTTCTTTTATAGTCACTTATGCCTTCAAAAGCTTTGTTTCTCCCTTTAAATGGTTATATAATCTCATAATTGATTTTAAGTTGCGTTTTTTTTTACATTTTTGGTTAAAACAGATTATAATTGAATGTTTACCTCGAGAATCTTGAAGCGAAAGCCATTCATTGAGAAGAAAACTTCTTTTATAGTCACTTATGCCTTCAAAAGCTTTGTTTCTCCCTTTCAATGGTTATATAATCTCATAATTGATTTTAAGTTGCGTTTTTTTTACATTTTTGGTTAAAACAGATTATAATTGAATGTTTACCTCGAGAATCTTGAAGTGAAAGCCATTCATTGAGAAGAAAACTTCTTTTATAGTCACTTATGCCTTCAAAAACTTTGTTTTCTCCCTTTAAATGGTTATATAATCTCATAATTGATTTTAAGTTGCGTTTTTTTTAAATTTTTAGTTAAAACAGATTATAATTGAATGTTTACCTCGAGAAACGTGATGCAAATACCATTCATTGAGAAGAAAACTTCTTTTATAGTCACTTATGCCTTCAAAAGCTTTGTTTCTCCCTTTAAATGGTTATATAATCTCATAATTGATTTTAAGTTGAGTTTTTTTTACATTTTTGGTTAAAACAGATTATAATTGAATGTTTACCTCGAGAATCTTGAAGCGAAAGCCATTCATTGAGAAGAAAACTTCTTTTATAGTCACTTATGCCTTCAAAAACTTTGTTTTCTCCCTTTAAATGGTTATATAATCTCATAATTGATTTTAAGTTGCGTTTTTTTAAATTTTTAGTTAAAACAGATTATAATTGAATGTTTACCTCGAGAATCTTGAAGCGAAAGCCATTCATTGAGAAGAAAACTTCTTTTATAGTCACTTATGCCTTCAAAAGCTTCGTTTCTCCCTTTAAATGGTTATATAATCTCATAATTGATTTTAAGTAGCGTTTTTTTTACATTTTTGGTTAAAACAGATTATAATTGAATGTTTACCTTGAGAATCTTGAAGCGAAAGCCATTCATTGAGAAGAAAACTTCTTTTATAGTCACTTATGCCTTCAAAAGCTTTGTTTCTCCCTTTCAATGGTTATATAATCTCATAATTGATTTTAAGTTGCGTTTTTTTTACATTTTTGGTTAAAACAGATTATAATTGAATGTTTACCTCGAGAATCTTGAAGTGAAAGCCATTCATTGAGAAGAAAACTTCTTTTATAGTCACTTATGCCTTCAAAAACTTTGTTTTCTCCCTTTAAATGGTTATATAATCTCATAATTGATTTTAAGTTGCGTTTTTTTAAATTTTTAGTTAAAACAGATTATAATTGAATGTTTACCTCGAGAAATGTGATGCAAATACCATTCATTGAGAAGAAAACTTCTTTTATAGTCACTTATGCCTTCAAAAGCTTTGTTTCTCCCTTTAAATGGTTATATAATCTCATAATTGATTTTAAGTTGAGTTTTTTTTACATTTTTGGTTAAAACAGATTATAATTGAATGTTTACCTCGAGAAACGTGAAGCAAAAACCATTCATTGAGAAGAAAACTTCTTTTATAGTCACTTATGCCTTCAAAAGCTTTGTTTCTCGCTTTAAATGGTTATATAATCTCATAATTGATTTTAAGTTGAATTTTTTAACATTTTTGGTTAAAGCAGATTATAATTGAATGTTTACCTCGAGAAACGTGATGCAAAAACCATTCATTGGGAAGAAAACTTCTTTTATAGTCACTTATGCCTTCAAAAGCTTTGTTTCTCCATTTAAATGGTTATATAATCTCATAATTGATTTTAAGTTGAGTTTTTTTTACATTTTTGGTTAAAACAGATTATAATTGAATCTTTACCTCGAGAAACGTGATGCAAAATCCATTCATTGAGAGGAAAACTTCTTTTATAGTCACTTATGCCTTCAAAAGCTTTGTTTCTCCCTTTAAATGGTTATATAATCTCATAATTGATTTTAAGTTGAGTTTTTTTTACATTTTTGGTTAAAACAGATTATAATTGAATGTTTACCTCGAGAATCTTGAAGCGAAAGCCATTCATTGAGAAGAAAACTTCTTTTATAGTCACTTATGCCTTCAAAAGCTTTGTTTCTCGCTTTAAATGGTTATATAATCTCATAATTGATTTTAAGTTGAATTTTTTTACATTTTTGGTTAAAGCAGATTATAATTGAATGTTTACCTCGAGAAACGTGATGCAAAAACCATTCATTGGGAGGAAAACTTCTTTTATAGTCACTTATGCCTTCAAAAGCTTTGTTTCTCCCTTTAAATGGTTATATAATCTCATAATTGATTTTAAGTTGAGTTTTTTTTACATTTTTGGTTAAAACAGATTATAATTGAATCTTTACCTCGAGAAACGTGATGCAAAATCCATTCATTGAGAGGAAAACTTCTTTTATAGTCACTTATGCCTTCAAAAGCTTTGTTTCTCCCTTTAAATGGTTATATAATCTCATAATTGATTTTAAGTTGAGTTTTTTTTACATTTTTGGTTAAAACAGATTATAATTGAATGTTTACCTCGAGAATCTTGAAGCGAAAGCCATTCATTGAGAAGAAAACTTCTTTTATAGTCACTTATGCCTTCAAAAGCTTTGTTTCTCCCTTTAAATGGTTATATAATCTCATAATTGATTTTAAGTTGCGTTTTTTTTACATTTTTGGTTAAAACAGATTATAATTGAATGTTTACCTCGAGAATCTTGAAGCGAAAGCCATTCATTGAGAAGAAAACTTCTTTTATAGTCACTTATGCCTTCAAAAACTTTGTTTTCTCCCTTGAAATGGTTATATAATCTCATAATTGATTTTAAGTTACGTTTTTTTAAATTTTTAGTTAAAACAGATTATAATTGAACGTTTACCTCGAGAAACGTGATGCAAAAACCATTCATTGAGAAGAAAACTTCTTTTATAGTCACTTATGCCTTCAAAAGCTTTGTTTCTCCCTTTAAATGGTTATATAATCTCATAATTGATTTTAAGTTGAGTTTTTTTTACATTTTTGGTTAAAACAGATTATAATTGAATGTTTACCTCGAGAATCTTGAAGCGAAAGCCATTCATTGAGAAGAAAACTTCTTTTATAGTCACTTATGCCTTCAAAAGCTTTGTTTCTCCCTTTAAATGGTTATATAATCTCATAATTGATTTTAAGTTGCGTTTTTTTTACATTTTTGGTTAAAACAGATTATAATTGAATGTTTACCTCGAGAATCTTGAAGCGAAAGCCATTCATTGAGAAGAAAACTTCTTTTATAGTCACTTATGCCTTCATAAACTTTGTTTTCTCCCTTGAAATGGTTATATAATCTCATAATTGATTTTAAGTTACGTTTTTTTAAATTTTTAGTTAAAACAGATTATAATTGAACGTTTACCTCGAGAAACGTGATGCAAAAACCATTCATTGAGAAGAAAACTTCTTTTATAGTCACTTATGCCTTCAAAAGCTTTGTTTCTCCCTTTAAATGGTTGTATAATCTCATAATTGATTTTAAGTTGAGTTTTTTTTATATTTTTGGTTAAAACAGATTATAATTGAGTGTTTACCTCGAGAAACGTGATGCAAAATCCATTCATTGAGAAGAAAACTTCTTTTATAGTCACTTATGCCTTCAAAAGCTTTGTTTCTCGCTTTAAATGGTTATATAATCTCATAATTGATTTTAAGTTGAATTTTTTTACATTTTTGGTTAAAGCAGATTATAATTGAATGTTTACCTCGAGAAACATGATGCAAAAACCATTCATTGAGAAGAAAACTTCTTTTATAGTCACTTATGCCTTCAAAAGCTTTGTTTCTCCCTTTAAATGGTTATATAATCTCATAATTGATTTTAAGTTGAGTTTTTTTTACATTTTTGGTTAAAACAGATTATAATTGAATGTTTACCTCGAGAAACGTGATGCAAAATCCATTCATTGAGAAGAAAACTTCTTTTATAGTCACTTATGCCTTCAAAAGCTTTGTTTCTCCCTTTAAATGGTTATATAATCTCATAATTGATTTTAAGTTCAATTGTTTTTACATTTTTTATCAAAATAGATTATAATTGAATGTTTACCTTGAGAAACGTGATGCAAAAACCATTCATTGAGAAGAAAACTTCTTTTATAGTCACTTATGCCTTCAAAAGCTTTGTTTCTCCCTTTAAATTGTTATATAATCTCATAATTGATTTTAAGTTGAGTTTTTTTTACATTTTTGGTTAAAACAGATTAGAATTGAATGTTTACCTTGAGAATCTTGAAGCGAAAGCCATTCATTGAGAAGAAAACTTCTTTTATAGTCACTTATGCCTTCAAAAGCTTTGTTTCTCCCTTTAAATTGTTATATAATCTCATAATTGATTTTAAGTTGAGTTTTTTTTACATTTTTGGTTAAAACAGATTAGAATTGAATGTTTACCTTGAGAATCTTGAAGCGAAAGCCATTCATTGAGAAGAAAACTTCTTTTATAGTCACTTATGCCTTCAAAAGCTTTGTTTCTCCTTTTAAATGGTTATATAATCTCATAATTGATTTTAAGTTGAGTTTTTTTTACATTTTTGGTTAAAACAGATTATAATTGAATGTTTACCTCGAGAATCTTGAAGCGAAAGCCATTCATTGAGAAGAAAACTTCTTTTATAGTCACTTATGCCTTCAAAAGCTTTGTTTCTCCCTTTAAATGGTTATATAATCTCATAATTGATTTTAAGTTGAGTTTTTTTTACATTTTTGGTTAAAACAGATTAGAATTGAATGTTTACCTTGAGAATCTTGAAGCGAAAGCCATTCATTGAGAAGAAAACTTCTTTTATAGTCACTTATGCCTTCAAAAGCTTTGTTTCTCCCTTTAAATGGTTATATAATCTCATAATTGATTTTAAGTTGAGTTTTTTTTACATTTTTGGTTAAAACAGATTAGAATTGAATGTTTACCTCGAGAATCTTGAAGCGAAAGCCATTCATTGAGAAGAAAACTTCTTTTATAGTCACTTATGCCTTCAAAAGCTTTGTTTCTCCCTTTAAATGGTTATATAATCTCATAATTGATTTTAAGTTGAGTTTTTTTTACATTTTTGGTTAAAACAGATTATAATTGAATGTTTACCTCGAGAATCTTGAAGCGAAAGCCATTCATTGAGAAGAAAACTTCTTTTATAGTCACTTATGCCTTCAAAAGCTTTGTTTCCTCCCTTTAAATGGTTATATAATCTCATAATTGATTTTAAGTTGCGTTTTTTTACATTTTTAGTTAAAACAAATTATAATTGAATGTTTACCTCAAGAAACGTGATGCATAAACCATTCATTGAGAAGAAAACTTCTTTTATAGTCACTTATGCCTTCAAAAGCTTTGTTTCTCGCTTTAAATGGTTATATAATCTCATAATTGATTTTAAGTTGAATTTTTTTACATTTTTGGTTAAAGCAGATTATAATTGAATGTTTACCTCGAGAAACGTGATGCAAAAACCATTCATTGAGAAGAAAACTTCTTTTATAGTCACGTATGCCTTCAAAAGCTTTGTTTCTCCCTTTAAATGGTTATATAATCTCATAATTGATTTTAAGTTGAGTTTTTTTTACATTTTTGATTAAAACATATTATAATTGAATGTTTACCTCGAGAAACGTGATGCAAAATCCATTCATTCAGAAGAAAACTTCTTTTATAGTCACTTATGCCTTCAAAAGCTTTGTTTCTCGCTTTAAATGGTTATATAATCTCATAATTGATTTTAAGTTGAATGTTTTTACATTTTTGGTTAAAGCAGATTATAATTGAATGTTTACCTCGAGAAACGTGATGCAAAAACCATTCATTGAGAAGAAAACTTCTTTTATAGTCACTTATGCCTTCAAAAGCTTTGTTTCTCCCTTTAAATGGTTATATATTCTCATAATTGATTTTAAGTTGAATTTTTTTACATTTTTGGTTAAAGCAGATTATAATTGAATGTTTACCTCGAGAAACGTGATGCAAAAACCATTCATTGGGAGGAAAACTTCTTTTATAGTCACTTATGCCTTCAAAAGCTTTGTTTCCTCCCTTTAAATGGTTATATAATCTCATAATTGATTTTAAGTTGAGTTTTTTTACATTTTTAGTTAAAACAAATTATAATTGAATGTTTACCTCAAGAAACGTGATGCATAAACCATTCATTGAGAAGAAAACTTCTTTTATAGTCACTTATGCCTTCAAAAGCTTTGTTTCTCGCTTTAAATGGTTATATAATCTCATAATTGATTTTAAGTTGAATTTTTTTACATTTTTGGTTAAAGCAGATTATAATTGAATGTTTACCTCGAGAAACGTGATGCAAAAACCATTCATTGAGAAGAAAACTTCTTTTATAGTCACGTATGCCTTCAAAAGCTTTGTTTCTCCCTTTAAATGGTTATATAATCTCATAATTGATTTTAAGTTGAGTTTTTTTTACATTTTTGATTAAAACATATTATAATTGAATGTTTACCTCGAGAAACGTGATGCAAAATCCATTCATTCAGAAGAAAACTTCTTTTATAGTCACTTATGCCTTCAAAAGCTTTGTTTCTCGCTTTAAATGGTTATATAATCTCATAATTGATTTTAAGTTGAATGTTTTTACATTTTTGGTTAAAGCAGATTATAATTGAATGTTTACCTCGAGAAACGTGATGCAAAAACCATTCATTGAGAAGAAAACTTCTTTTATAGTCACTTATGCCTTCAAAAGCTTTGTTTCTCCCTTTAAATGGTTATATAATCTCATAATTGATTTTAAGTTGAATTTTTTTACATTTTTGGTTAAAGCAGATTATAATTGAATGTTTACCTCGAGAGACGTGATGCAAAAACCATTCATTGGGAGGAAAACTTCTTTTATAGTCACTTATGCCTTCAAAAGCTTTGTTTCTCCCTTTAAATGGTTATATAATCTCATAATTGATTTTAAGTTGAGTTTTTTTTGCATTTTTGGTTAAAACAGATTATAATTGAATGTTTACCTCGAGAAACGTGATGCAAAAACCATTCATTGGGAGGAAAACTTCTTTTATAGTCACTTATGCCTTCAAAAGCTTTGTTTCTCCCTTTAAATGGTTATATAATCTCATAATTGATTTTAAGTTGAGTTTTTTTTACATTTTTGGTTAAAACAGATTATAATTGAATCTTTACCTCGAGAAACGTGATGCAAAATCCATTCATTGAGAGGAAAACTTCTTTTATAGTCACTTATGCCTTCAAAAGCTTTGTTTCTCCCTTTAAATGGTTATATAATCTCATAATTGATTTTAAGTTGAGTTTTTTTTACATTTTTGGTTAAAACAGATTATAATTGAATGTTTACCTCGAGAATCTTGAAGCGAAAGCCATTCATTGAGAAGAAAACTTCTTTTATAGTCACTTATGCCTTCAAAAGCTTTGTTTCTCCCTTTAAATGGTTATATAATCTCATAATTGATTTTAAGTTGCGTTTTTTTTACATTTTTGGTTAAAACAGATTATAATTGAATGTTTACCTCGAGAATCTTGAAGCGAAAGCCATTCATTGAGAAGAAAACTTCTTTTATAGTCACTTATGCCTTCAAAAGCTTTGTTTCTCGCTTTAAATGGTTATATAATCTCATAATTGATTTTAAGTTGAATGTTTTTACATTTTTGGTTAAAGCAGATTATAATTGAATGTTTACCTCGAGAAACGTGATGCAAAAACCATTCATTGAGAAGAAAACTTCTTTTATAGTCACTTATGCCTTCAAAAGCTTTGTTTCTCCCTTTAAATGGTTATATAATCTCATAATTGATTTTAAGTTGAATTTTTTTACATTTTTGGTTAAAGCAGATTATAATTGAATGTTTACCTCGAGAAACGTGATGCAAAAACCATTCATTGGGAGGAAAACTTCTTTTATAGTCACTTATGCCTTCAAAAGCTTTGTTTCTCCCTTTAAATGGTTATATAATCTCATAATTGATTTTAAGTTGAGTTTTTTTTGCATTTTTGGTTAAAACAGATTATAATTGAATGTTTACCTCGAGAAACGTGATGCAAAAACCATTCATTGGGAGGAAAACTTCTTTTATAGTCACTTATGCCTTCAAAAGCTTTGTTTCTCCCTTTAAATGGTTATATAATCTCATAATTGATTTTAAGTTGAGTTTTTTTTACATTTTTGGTTAAAACAGATTATAATTGAATCTTTACCTCGAGAAACGTGATGCAAAATCCATTCATTGAGAGGAAAACTTCTTTTATAGTCACTTATGCCTTCAAAAGCTTTGTTTCTCCCTTTAAATGGTTATATAATCTCATAATTGATTTTAAGTTGAGTTTTTTTTACATTTTTGGTTAAAACAGATTATAATTGAATGTTTACCTCGAGAATCTTGAAGCGAAAGCCATTCATTGAGAAGAAAACTTCTTTTATAGTCACTTATGCCTTCAAAAGCTTTGTTTCTCCCTTTAAATGGTTATATAATCTCATAATTGATTTTAAGTTGCGTTTTTTTTACATTTTTGGTTAAAACAGATTATAATTGAATGTTTACCTCGAGAATCTTGAAGCGAAAGCCATTCATTGAGAAGAAAACTTCTTTTATAGTCACTTATGCCTTCAAAAACTTTGTTTTCTCCCTTGAAATGGTTATATAATCTCATAATTGATTTTAAGTTACGTTTTTTTAAATTTTTAGTTAAAACAGATTATAATTGAACGTTTACCTCGAGAAACGTGATGCAAAAACCATTCATTGAGAAGAAAACTTCTTTTATAGTCACTTATGCCTTCAAAAGCTTTGTTTCTCCCTTTAAATGGTTATATAATCTCATAATTGATTTTAAGTTGAATTTTTTTACATTTTTGGTTAAAGCAGATTATAATTGAATGTTTACCTCGAGAAACGTGATGCAAAAACCATTCATTGGGAGGAAAACTTCTTTTATAGTCACTTATGCCTTCAAAAGCTTTGTTTCTCCCTTTAAATGGTTATATAATCTCATAATTGATTTTAAGTTGAGTTTTTTTTGCATTTTTGGTTAAAACAGATTATAATTGAATGTTTACCTCGAGAAACGTGATGCAAAAACCATTCATTGGGAGGAAAACTTCTTTTATAGTCACTTATGCCTTCAAAAGCTTTGTTTCTCCCTTTAAATGGTTATATAATCTCATAATTGATTTTAAGTTGAGTTTTTTTTACATTTTTGGTTAAAACAGATTATAATTGAATCTTTACCTCGAGAAACGTGATGCAAAATCCATTCATTGAGAGGAAAACTTCTTTTATAGTCACTTATGCCTTCAAAAGCTTTGTTTCTCCCTTTAAATGGTTATATAATCTCATAATTGATTTTAAGTTGAGTTTTTTTTACATTTTTGGTTAAAACAGATTATAATTGAATGTTTACCTCGAGAATCTTGAAGCGAAAGCCATTCATTGAGAAGAAAACTTCTTTTATAGTCACTTATGCCTTCAAAAGCTTTGTTTCTCCCTTTAAATGGTTATATAATCTCATAATTGATTTTAAGTTGCGTTTTTTTTACATTTTTGGTTAAAACAGATTATAATTGAATGTTTACCTCGAGAATCTTGAAGCGAAAGCCATTCATTGAGAAGAAAACTTCTTTTATAGTCACTTATGCCTTCAAAAACTTTGTTTTCTCCCTTGAAATGGTTATATAATCTCATAATTGATTTTAAGTTACGTTTTTTTAAATTTTTAGTTAAAACAGATTATAATTGAACGTTTACCTCGAGAAACGTGATGCAAAAACCATTCATTGAGAAGAAAACTTCTTTTATAGTCACTTATGCCTTCAAAAGCTTTGTTTCTCCCTTTAAATGGTTATATAATCTCATAATTGATTTTAAGTTGAGTTTTTTTTACATTTTTGGTTAAAACAGATTATAATTGAATGTTTACCTCGAGAATCTTGAAGCGAAAGCCATTCATTGAGAAGAAAACTTCTTTTATAGTCACTTATGCCTTCAAAAGCTTTGTTTCTCCCTTTAAATGGTTATATAATCTCATAATTGATTTTAAGTTGCGTTTTTTTTACATTTTTGGTTAAAACAGATTATAATTGAATGTTTACCTCGAGAATCTTGAAGCGAAAGCCATTCATTGAGAAGAAAACTTCTTTTATAGTCACTTATGCCTTCATAAACTTTGTTTTCTCCCTTGAAATGGTTATATAATCTCATAATTGATTTTAAGTTACGTTTTTTTAAATTTTTCTTTAAAACAGATTATAATTGAATGTTTACCTCGAGAAACGTGATGCAAAAACCATTCATTGAGAAGAAAACTTCTTTTATAGTCACTTATGCCTTCAAAAGCTTTGTTTCTCCCTTTAAATGGTTGTATAATCTCATAATTGATTTTAAGTTGAGTTTTTTTTATATTTTTGGTTAAAACAGATTATAATTGAGTGTTTACCTCGAGAAACGTGATGCAAAATCCATTCATTGAGAAGAAAACTTCTTTTATAGTCACTTATGCCTTCAAAAGCTTTGTTTCTCGCTTTAAATGGTTATATAATCTCATAATTGATTTTAAGTTGAATTTTTTTACATTTTTGGTTAAAGCAGATTATAATTGAATGTTTACCTCGAGAAACATGATGCAAAAACCATTCATTGAGAAGAAAACTTCTTTTATAGTCACTTATGCCTTCAAAAGCTTTGTTTCTCCCTTTAAATGGTTATATATTCTCATAATTGATTTTAAGTTGAGTTTTTTTTACATTTTTGGTTAAAACAGATTATAATTGAATGTTTACCTCGAGAAACGTGATGCAAAATCCATTCATTGAGAAGAAAACTTCTTTTATAGTCACTTATGCCTTCAAAAGCTTTGTTTCTCCCTTTAAATGGTTATATAATCTCATAATTGATTTTAAGTTGAATTGTTTTTACATTTTTTATCAAAATAGATTATAATTGAATGTTTACCTTGAGAAACGTGATGCAAAAACCATTCATTGAGAAGAAAACTTCTTTTATAGTCACTTATGCCTTCAAAAGCTTTGTTTCTCCCTTTAAATTGTTATATAATCTCATAATTGATTTTAAGTTGAGTTTTTTTTACATTTTTGGTTAAAACAGATTAGAATTGAATGTTTACCTTGAGAATCTTGAAGCGAAAGCCATTCATTGAGAAGAAAACTTCTTTTATAGTCACTTATGCCTTCAAAAGCTTTGTTTCTCCCTTTAAATTGTTATATAATCTCATAATTGATTTTAAGTTGAGTTTTTTTTACATTTTTGGTTAAAACAGATTAGAATTGAATGTTTACCTTGAGAATCTTGAAGCGAAAGCCATTCATTGAGAAGAAAACTTCTTTTATAGTCACTTATGCCTTCAAAAGCTTTGTTTCTCCCTTTAAATGGTTATATAATCTCATAATTGATTTTAAGTTGAGTTTTTTTTACATTTTTGGTTAAAACAGATTATAATTGAATGTTTACCTCGAGAATCTTGAAGCGAAAGCCATTCATTGAGAAGAAAACTTCTTTTATAGTCACTTATGCCTTCAAAAGCTTTGTTTCTCCCTTTAAATTGTTATATAATCTCATAATTGATTTTAAGTTGAGTTTTTTTTACATTTTTGGTTAAAACAGATTAGAATTGAATGTTTACCTTGAGAATCTTGAAGCGAAAGCCATTCATTGAGAAGAAAACTTCTTTTATAGTCACTTATGCCTTCAAAAGCTTTGTTTCTCCCTTTAAATGGTTATATAATCTCATAATTGATTTTAAGTTGAGTTTTTTTTACATTTTTGGTTAAAACAGATTATAATTGAATGTTTACCTCGAGAATCTTGAAGCGAAAGCCATTCATTGAGAAGAAAACTTCTTTTATAGTCACTTATGCCTTCAAAAGCTTTGTTTCTCCCTTTAAATGGTTATATAATCTCATAATTGATTTTAAGTTGAGTTTTTTTTACATTTTTGGTTAAAACAGATTATAATTGAATGTTTACCTCGAGAATCTTGAAGCGAAAGCCATTCATTGAGAAGAAAACTTCTTTTATAGTCACTTATGCCTTCAAAAGCTTTGTTTCCTCCCTTTAAATGGTTATATAATCTCATAATTGATTTTAAGTTGCGTTTTTTTACATTTTTAGTTAAAACAAATTATAATTGAATGTTTACCTCAAGAAACGTGATGCATAAACCATTCATTGAGAAGAAAACTTCTTTTATAGTCACTTATGCCTTCAAAAGCTTTGTTTCTCGCTTTAAATGGTTATATAATCTCATAATTGATTTTAAGTTGAATTTTTTTACATTTTTGGTTAAAGCAGATTATAATTGAATGTTTACCTCGAGAAACGTGATGCAAAAACCATTCATTGAGAAGAAAACTTCTTTTATAGTCACGTATGCCTTCAAAAGCTTTGTTTCTCCCTTTAAATGGTTATATAATCTCATAATTGATTTTAAGTTGAGTTTTTTTTACATTTTTGATTAAAACATATTATAATTGAATGTTTACCTCGAGAAACGTGATGCAAAATCCATTCATTCAGAAGAAAACTTCTTTTATAGTCACTTATGCCTTCAAAAGCTTTGTTTCTCGCTTTAAATGGTTATATAATCTCATAATTGATTTTAAGTTGAATGTTTTTACATTTTTGGTTAAAGCAGATTATAATTGAATGTTTACCTCGAGAAACGTGATGCAAAAACCATTCATTGAGAAGAAACTTTCTTTTATAGTCACTTATGCCTTCAAAAGCTTTGTTTCTCCCTTTAAATGGTTATATAATCTCATAATTGATTTTAAGTTGAATTTTTTTACATTTTTGGTTAAAGCAGATTATAATTGAATGTTTACCTCGAGAAACGTGATGCAAAAACCATTCATTGGGAGGAAAACTTCTTTTATAGTCACTTATGCCTTCAAAAGCTTTGTTTCTCCCTTTAAATGGTTATATAATCTCATAATTGATTTTAAGTTGAGTTTTTTTTGCATTTTTGGTTAAAACAGATTATAATTGAATGTTTACCTCGAGAAACGTGATGCAAAATCCATTCATTGAGAAGAAAACTTCTTTTATAGTCACTTATGCCTTCAAAAGCTTTGTTTCTCACTTTAAATGGTTATATAATCTCATAATTGATTTTAAGTTGAGTTTTTTTTACATTTTTGGTTAAAACAGATTAGAATTGAATGTTTACCTCGAGAATCTTGAAGCGAAAGCCATTCATTTAGAAGAAAACTTCTTTTATAGTCACTTATGCCTTCAAAAGCTTTGTTTCTCCCTTTAAATGGTTATATAATCTCATAATTGATTTTAAGTTGCGTTTTTTTTACATTTTTGGTTAAAACAGATTATAATTGAATGTTGACCTCGAGAATGTTGAAGCGAAAGCCATTCATTGAGAAGAAAACTTCTTTTATTGCCACTTATGCCTTCAAAAGCTTTGTTTCTCTCTTTAAATGGTTATATAATCTCATAATTGATTTTAAGTTGAGTTTTTTTTACATCTTTGGTTAAAACTTGATTATAATTGAATGTTTATGTCACGACCCAAATTCCGGGTCATGACCGGCGCATGGGTCCAATGGACGTAATCCACTAAACCCAAGCAAGCCTATTATTTATTTTACTTATGATTTTATTTATTATCACTAAGTCCTATTTCATGACTTTGAGTCAAAATAGTAATATACATTGCCAACTCGTACTGGCATTACTCTTTTAAAATTTACATTTAAGTTCATCTATACATAACAAAATAATACTCGACCTCCAGCGGAGTGACTCGGATGGATATACAGCTACCGAATGCCGAGACACCTACCAGAAGATGTACACAGATCTACAAGGACACCTCGTCCTAATTATCGGCTACCTCGTGATCTGAAAACATGAATTTGAAAATGGTGAGTATAAACCCAGTGAGTGAACAAGGAAGGGAACAAGCAACAATTAGGAAAAATTTAAAATCATGATGCACTTGTTTCAAACAATGCAATTTAGTTCATTCCTATTTAAAACCCCTCCAAACCCCAGAGTTTTTTTTTCGCTACAGCGAGCATGAATTTCGATGCAGTGAAAACAAAGCAACAAGAGAAACATTTTTCCTCACTCAACAAAAGCCATCCTACTAAACTAATAAAATCAACCTAACATTCATGAAAATTCTCAAAGTATAATGTGTCAAATTTTACGTACATTACAACCATAAATCATTGTCCATCAATTTGCTATATCACACACATTTACATATGTATATATATATATATATATATATATATATATATATATATATATATATATATACGTATATACCCATCGTCATCATCTCACCAACCCATCATCATCATCACCAGCTCATGCGCACTCCCTACTCGCACATGGCTGGGTCATCACCGGATTATGCGCACTCCCTACTCGCACATAATCGGGTCATCACCGGGTTATGCGCACTCCCTACTCGCACATAACCGGGTCATCCTCGGCTTATGCACACTCCCTACTCGCACATAACCGAGTCAACATAATTACACAACATTATATTCAAGCATATATGTATATCAACATAATGCAGCCACATAGAAATCCATAATAACCACATTTCATAGCATAAACCTTTTCTCAAAAGCTTGTTCCCAAGGCATTCATTTTCATGAAAAATTGCATAAAATCATTCAAACACTTTGTTCAAAACAGTCATATTCCCAAAACAATTTTGATAGGCAGTCCACTCACAGGTATCGAAAAATCCGGATTTCGGGTGAACTCTGACTAATAGTCCTCAGGCGCAATTCCTTTGCCTTTTCCGGATGTCTCACCACCTTGACAAATAACAAAGTTGAGGAATTTACTATATTGTCCCTAAATTGATATAAATTAATTTAAACTACTAATGCTTGATATGTAAATGCACAAATATACCCGATTACCGCTTAATCACGGTATCGATTAAATTCGACCGATCACCCGATTAATTGGCGATTGTGTCCAAATCACCTCCAAATTAATTCATTTCTCCTCTAATACCTTAATTTACCACATACATTTAAATAAAGCCAAATTCAGCATTAGAACCCTCACAATTCCTTATAGAAAAAAATTTGGTCATTTGGTGTACTAGCATCGAATTTTTTCTACATAACCGTTTCACCTTACTTCATCACTTTCCATGCCATTTTCCTTGAAATAAAAACAATCCCCCATTGATATTCAGCCCTCATGGTTCAGCCAACAAGGAACCCTAGAGAAATTAAATATTTCTTTTGTGTTTTTGTTCATAACCATGCTTAACTATCCCTAAACACTAACATAGTCTAAAATCAAATTATTCCAACAACAATTCCTCTTCCATACCCATTTTTCAGAATTGAATTCATCATGATAACTCAATATTCAACCATGGAAATCAAGAACAAAAGCATGGGTAAGCTAGGTATCAAGGAGAATTAAAGAAATTTTAACTTACCTAGCTTGTTTCCTTGATTTCTTCACTTTTTCTTTGAATTTCCACCTAGGTTTTCTTGTTTTTCCTTTTGTTCTTCCTTTTTTCTGGTTGCTGGATGTCTAGGCCGAATATGGTGAGGGAATTGGGGATTTAATGGGCTGATTTCTATAGAAAATAATAAAATAATCAAGCATGCCATGTGTCACATGCTTATTGGCCAAATTTTTAACTTTTTGACTTTTTCTTCTTAATTTTTCACCACAAATATTCTGGTATTTATCCAATCCTACCACAATTAAAATCCCTTGGTCTTGACAAGTGCTGGGCCGAAAATTTTACTGATTTGCCCCCGAGACAAAAAAATTACGATTTTGCCCTTATACTCTGAAATGTACCGAAATCTCATTATTTCTACTTTTCAACCTAAAATAACACTAATATTGATCAATATTAACTAAATGGGGCAAAAATTGTTTAAAAAAAATTTTCGTTTAGTCCACTAGTGGCAAAATTACCATTTTGCCCTTCTGCTCCATAAATACCGGGAATCACAATTTTTCACTACTAAACATCATTTTATACTCCAATAATCATAATTATATTTCATATAATTATTCTTGGTCAAATGTGATCAAATCTTGGCTAAAAATCTCCATTTAATCATCAAATGGTAAAATGACCGTTTTGTCCCTAATTGGTCAATTTTCTGATGGACTCCAAACTGGACCTTGAACTCCAAATCACTATTCTAAACCATTCTGTTGGTTTTAAAATTTTCAAATTCCTCTTAGAATTTCTATTTGAACTAGTTCAAGGCTCGATTTAACTTAGTTGTACCACTCGATACAATACCGTCTTTTAATCGAGCTTGACAGGGTCTCACATTCTCCCCCACTAATAAAAATTCGGTCCCCGAATTTAAATTCAATGTAGAGTGGCTTACCTTTACATATCGAAGAGGTGTGGATGCTTTGTCCGCATCTCATCCTCAGCTTCCCACGTTACCTCCTCGCTAGTGTGATTCCGCCACAACACTTTCACTGAGGCTACATCCTTTGAACGGAGCTTTTTAACTTGCCTATCAAGGATAGCTACCGGTTGTTCCTCATAGGTTAGATCATCTTGCAACTGAATAGTTTCATACCGTATTACATGTGATGGATCTGGGTTGTACTTCCTAAGCATGGACACATGAAACACGGGATGAATATTAGAGAGGTCTGGTGGTAATGCCAAACGATAAGCCACCGCTCCAACCTTTTCTAAGATCTCGAATGGCCCTATATACCGAGGACTTAACTTCCCTTTCTTGCCAAACCTCATTATCCCTTTAGTTGGCGAAACTTTCAAAAATACATGATCTCCTACTTGGAACTCCAAGTCTCTCCGTCGGTTATCAGCATATGATTTCTGTCTACTTTGTGCTGTTAACATCCTTTGACGGATCATGTGTATTTTCTCGGTTGCATCCTGCACCAATTCAGGCCCCAAAAGTTTCCTTTCTCCCACCTCTAGCCATCCAATGGGTGACCTACATCTTCGTCCATATAAGGCCTCAAATGGTGCCATTTGGATGCTAGTTTGGAAACTGTTGTTGTAGGCAAATTCCACTAAGGGTAGATATTGTTCCCACCTGACACCAAGGTCTATCACACAAGCCCTCAACATATCCTCCAATGTCTGTATGGTCCGTTCAGATTGTCCATCAGTCTGAGGGTGGAAAGCTGTGCTGAAATCCAACTTAGTGCCCAATGCTTCTTGCAACTTTTCCCAAAACCTACTAGTAAACTGAGCTCCTCTGTCAGATACTATAGAAATGGGAATACCATGTAGTCGCACTATCTCATCCACATAAACTCGAGCATATTGGGCAGCCCCATAAGTAGTCTTAACCGGAAGAAAATGAGCTGACTTTGTTAACCGGTCCACTACTATCCAAATTGAATCATATCCCCCACTGGTTCGAGGCAAACCCGTTACAAAGTCCATAGCAATATGTTCCCACTTCCACTCGGGTACTGGTAATGGCTGTAGTAGCCCTGCAGGCTTTTGATGCTCGGCCTTAACCTGCTGACAAACTAGGCACTTGGAGACAAACTCAGCTACATCTCTCTTAAGTCCTTCCCACCAATACACCTCTTTCAAATCTTGATACATTTTTGTAGCCCCTGGATGTACCACATAAGCTGCCATGTGAGCTTCCTCCAATATTTCTCTCCTCAACCCGTCACCATCAGGCACATAAAGTCTGGTTCCATACCTCAACACTCCATCTGTGCCTTTAGTAAACATTTTTCCTTTCCTACCCTGAGGATCCTCTAAGGCCTTAATCACAAATTCATCTTTACTTTGTGCTTCTTTAATCCTGTCCATTAAAATAGGCCTCACTCTAAAGTGTGCTAGCAAAGCATTTGTCTCCGCAACTTCCAAACGCACACCTATGTCTCCCAAACTATGGATCTCTCTAACCAAAGATCTCCTACCAATGGAAATATGTGCCAAGCTTCCCATTGATTTTCGACTCAAGGCATCCGCCACTACATTGGCCTTACCGGGATGATAAAGAATAGTACAATCATAATCCTTTAGCAACTCCATCCATCTACGTTGCCGTAAGTTAAGATCCCTCTGCTGAAATATATACTTCAGACTTTTGTGGTCCGTGTATATCTCGCAAGTCTCACCATACAAGTAATGTCTCCAAATCTTTAAGGCAAACACGATTGCTGCCATTTCCAAATCGTGTATGGGGTAATTCTGCTCATGCCTTTTAAGTTGCCTAGATGCATACGCAATCACCTTCCCATGTTGCATCAATACACATCCTAAACCAACCCCCGATGCATCACAAAACACCGTGTAACCCCCTGTGCCTTGCGGCAGGCTTAACACTGGAGCTGTGGTGAGACATGCCTTAAGCTTCTCAAAACTATTCTCACAAGCATCAGACCACTCAAATTTTGTATCTTTACGTGTCAGCTTAGTCAAAGGGGCAACTATTTTGGAGAAGTCTTTCACAAAGCGACGATAATAGCCAGCTAAACCCACAAAGCTTCTAATCTCCGTAACTGATGTTGGCCTTGGCCATTTTTCCACTGCTTCAATTTTCTTTGTATCAACTCGTATCCCCTCCTTAGATACCACATGCCCCAAGAATGCAACACTTTCGAGCCAAAACTCACACTTGGAGAACTTAGCATACAATCGATGTTCTCTCAAAATTTGGAGCACTATCTTAAGATGCTGCTCATGCTCCTCTCGACTCTTTGAATATATCAAAATATCATCAATAAACACCACTACAAACTTATCCAAATAAGGTTTGAACACTCGGTTCATCAAATCCATAAAGGCTGCAGGAGCATTCGTGAGCCCAAATGACATCACTAAGAACTCATAGTGCCCATATCTTGTTCGAAATGCGGTCTTGGGTATATCTTCGTTCCGGATTCTCAACTGATGGTACCCAGATCGCAGATCTATCTTAGAAAAACATTGTGCTCCTTGTAGTTGATCAAATAAATCATCTATCCTTGGGAGAGGATATTTATTCTTCACCGTCACTTTATTAAGCTGTCGATAATCAATGCACAGCCTAAGTGACCCATCTTTCTTCTTCACAAATAACACTGGTGCTCCCCATGGGGATACACTAGGTCGTATGAAACCTTTATCCAACAAATCCTCCAACTGATCCTTAAGCTCTTTAAGCTCTGCAGGTGCCATTCTATATGGGGGTATGGATATAGGTCTAGTGTCGGGAATCAAATCTATGCAAAACTCAACCTCCCGTTCAGGAGGCAAACCTGGTAGCTCTTCAGGAAATACATCCACGAACTCCTTCACCACCGACACTTGAGTTACATCTCCAATCTTTGCCTGACTATCCTTTACAACAGCCAAGTAACCTATACAACCCTGTCGTAATAATCTTCTGGCAGATATGACCGATATCAAATTGGTTGGAGCATTACTCCTATCCCCTTGAATACTAAATGATGGTTCACCGGGGAAATCAAATCTAACCAATTTATGATAGCAGTCCACACTAGCATGACAGGGTGATAACCAATTCATCCCCAAGATTACATCAAAGTCTAAGGTGTCTAGCACCACTAGATTCACCGAAGTGTCTTTATCCTTGACTCGCACTACACAAGACTCATATTCCCACTCGGCCATAAATATCTCCTTTAAAGGAGTAGACACCACTAATTGTTCCTCTCTCCTAACACGACCTCTACCCAACCGAGATGCAAAACATGGAGAGATAAAAGAATGGGTAGCACCAGGATCAAATAGTACTCGAGCATTCATATTACAAACGGAGAGAATACCTGAGACCACGGCATTGGATGTTTGAGCCTCCTGCTGTGTTAAAGCAAACACCCTCGCTTGGCCTCTACCAATAGAACTTTGATGTCCGGACCCAGATGGTCTGCCTTGAGAGGAAGTACCCGCACCTCTACCTCTCGATCCACTAACCTCCCGGCCAGATGAGACAGCAACTGACGGAGCAGATGAAGCTGGCTGAGTGGAACCACGAGCAGAATCTGGTGATTGATGTGCCATCGGACAATCCCTCCTAATATGCCCAGGTTGACCGCACCCGTAACAAGTTTTTGTAGTAAGGAAGCACCGTCCACTATGTTGTCTCCCACAAGTATCACAAGAGCGAATGACTTGACTACTCTGTCTAGAATCTTGCTGCCTCCTAGAACTAAAGGTTCTCTGTCCCACCCTAATATTAGCACCAGGTGCGTCACTCCCCTGCTGCGGTAACCGTGAGTCCCTCTGTGGACCCTGACGGCTAGAAGATGAACCACCAATACTGAAATCTCTACGGCCCTGATAACCCTCTGTCTTGCCCCTTTTTGCTCTATCTCTCGCAGCCCTACTCTCATTGGTCCTCATCTCGATGCGTTGAGCACGATCCACTGCTGCAGAATAGGTAGTGAAATCTCGGGATGCCACAGCCCTAAATAATGGCTCCACTAACCCATCCACAAACCTCTGAATCTTCATCTCCTCAGTAGAAACGAGATAGGGCGCATAACGAGCTAGCTGCGTGAACTTGATGTCATACTCAGACACCGTCATGCTTGAAGTCTGTACCAAAGTCTCAAACTCTCTAGCTCTAGCATTACGCACACTGAGTGGTAAGAATCGATCTAAGAAGGCTACACTAAACTCACTCCAGGCCAACGGTGTTGCATTAGTCAGTCTGCCTCTACATAAAGAGCTATACCATTCCTGCGCCACATCCTCTAATTGGAAGGCGGCTAGCTCAACTGACCGAACACTAGAACATCCCAAGGCTTTACAAATTTTTTCCATCTTATCCAAGAAAACCTGGGGTTTCTCCGATGCATCAGACCCTGAAAATGTTGGAGGCTTAAGCTTGAGAAAGTCAGGAAGAGAAATATCTAGATGTCCCCTCTCCTCCTCATGATGTTGGTGATCGGCCTGTCCTTGGGAGCTAGGGGATTCTTGTACTGTAGGTCTCCCCTCTACTACCCTTTGTATATCTTCCATGCGGGTCGCCATCATCTCTACAACCCGGTTAACTCCCTGTAGGCCTGCCGCCAAATCCTCAATAGTAATACCCCTAGCTGGGTGTCTATCTACATCACTTGAGGACTGTCCCTCTTCTTGCCTACTCACAGGCGTATCCAACCCCACCGGCCTAGTGACCCTGCAACGTCTACCTCGGCCTCTCTGGGTGGATGCCCGTGGTCTATCTGCCATCTCAATGGGAACATCTTGCTCCCTTGCCCGTCTTGAGGCGGCTCGTGTCTTAGGCGGCATTCTTACCTAGACAAAAGCAAACGCCTGTTATTAAACACATATTATAATCATACTTAAAGCAACAGGTGGTTTCTAAGATAGGGAATCTATGCGGTCATTTGGTTGTAAAATGTGCCGCGGTTCACACTTTACAACTGAAGTTCCCACATAAAGACCCGACTCTCCGCTGGACTAACAAAAAGGAAGTTCTAGGACCTAGACAAACCTAGGGCTCTGATACCAATACTGTCACGACCCAAATTCCGGGTCATGACCGGCGCATGGGTCCAATGGACGTAATCCACTAAACCCAAGCAAGCCTATTATTTATTTTACTTATGATTTTATTTATTATCACTAAGTCCTATTTCATGACTTTGAGTCAAAATAGTAATATACATTGCCAACTCGTACTGGCATTACTCTTTTAAAATTTACATTTAAGTTCATCTATACATAACAAAATAATACTCGACCTCCAGCGGAGTGACTCGGATGGATATACAGCTACCGAATGCCGAGACACCTACCAGAAGATGTACACAGATCTACAAGGACACCTCGTCCTAATTATCGGCTACCTCGTGATCTGAAAACATGAATTTGAAAATGGTGAGTATAAACCCAGTGAGTGAACAAGGAAGGGAACAAGCAACAATTAGGAAAAATTTAAAATCATGATGCACTTGTTTCAAACAATGCAATTTAGTTCATTCCTATTTAAAACCCCTCCAAACCCCAGAGTTTTTTTTTCGCTACAGCGAGCATGAATTTCGATGCAGTGAAAACAAAGCAACAAGAGAAACATTTTTCCTCACTCAACAAAAGCCATCCTACTAAACTAATAAAATCAACCTAACATTCATGAAAATTCTCAAAGTATAATGTGTCAAATTTTACGTACATTACAACCATAAATCATTGTCCATCAATTTGCTATATCACACACATTTACATATGTATATATATATATATATATATATATATATATATATATATATATATATATATATACGTATATACCCATCGTCATCATCTCACCAACCCATCATCATCATCACCAGCTCATGCGCACTCCCTACTCGCACATGGCTGGGTCATCACCGGATTATGCGCACTCCCTACTCGCACATAATCGGGTCATCACCGGGTTATGCGCACTCCCTACTCGCACATAACCGGGTCATCCTCGGCTTATGCACACTCCCTACTCGCACATAACCGAGTCAACATAATTACACAACATTATATTCAAGCATATATGTATATCAACATAATGCAGCCAAATAGAAATCCATAATAACCACATTTCATAGCATAAACCTTTTCTCAAAAGCTTGTTCCCAAGGCATTCATTTTCATGAAAAATTGCATAAAATCATTCAAACACTTTGTTCAAAACAGTCATATTCCCAAAACAATTTTGATAGGCAGTCCACTCACAGGTATCGAAAAATCCGGATTTCGGGTGAACTCTGACTAATAGTCCTCAGGCGCAATTCCTTTGCCTTTTCCGGATGTCTCACCACCTTGACAAATAACAAAGTTGAGGAATTTACTATATTGTCCCTAAATTGATATAAATTAATTTAAACTACTAATGCTTGATATGTAAATGCACAAATATACCCGATTACCGCTTAATCACGGTATCGATTAAATTCGACCGATCACCCGATTAATTGGCGATTGTGTCCAAATCACCTCCAAATTAATTCATTTCTCCTCTAATACCTTAATTTACCACATACATTTAAATAAAGCCAAATTCAGCATTAGAACCCTCACAATTCCTTATAGAAAAAAATTTGGTCATTTGGTGTACTAGCATCGAATTTTTTCTACATAACCGTTTCACCTTACTTCATCACTTTCCATGCCATTTTCCTTGAAATAAAAACAATCCCCCATTGATATTCAGCCCTCATGGTTCAGCCAACAAGGAACCCTAGAGAAATTAAATATTTCTTTTGTGTTTTTGTTCATAACCATGCTTAACTATCCCTAAACACTAACATAGTCTAAAATCAAATTATTCCAACAACAATTCCTCTTCCATACCCATTTTTCAGAATTGAATTCATCATGATAACTCAATATTCAACCATGGAAATCAAGAACAAAAGCATGGGTAAGCTAGGTATCAAGGAGAATTAAAGAAATTTTAACTTACCTAGCTTGTTTCCTTGATTTCTTCACTTTTTCTTTGAATTTCCACCTAGGTTTTCTTGTTTTTCCTTTTGTTCTTCCTTTTTTCTGGTTGCTGGATGTCTAGGCCGAATATGGTGAGGGAATTGGGGATTTAATGGGCTGATTTCTATAGAAAATAATAAAATAATCAAGCATGCCATGTGTCACATGCTTATTGGCCAAATTTTTAACTTTTTGACTTTTTCTTCTTAATTTTCCACCACAAATATTCTGGTATTTATCCAATCCTACCACAATTAAAATCCCTTGGTCTTGACAAGTGCTGGGCCGAAAATTTTACTGATTTGCCCCCGAGACAAAAAAATTACGATTTTGCCCTTATACTCTGAAATGTACCGAAATCTCATTATTTCTACTTTTCAACCTAAAATAACACTAATATTGATCAATATTAACTAAATGGGGCAAAAATTGTTTAAAAAAAATTTTCGTTTAGTCCACTAGTGGCAAAATTACCATTTTGCCCTTCTGCTCCATAAATACCGGGAATCACAATTTTTCACTACTAAACATCATTTTATACTCCAATAATCATAATTATATTTCATATAATTATTCTTGGTCAAATGTGATCAAATCTTGGCTAAAAATCTCCATTTAATCATCAAATGGTAAAATGACCGTTTTGTCCCTAATTGGTCAATTTTCTGATGGACTCCAAACTGGACCTTGAACTCCAAATCACTATTCTAAACCATTCTGTTGGTTTTAAAATTTTCAAATTCCTCTTAGAATTTCTATTTGAACTAGTTCAAGGCTCGATTTAACTTAGTTGTACCACTCGATACAATACCGTCTTTTAATCGAGCTTGACAGGGTCTCACAGTTTACCTCGAGAATCTTGAAGCAAAAGCCATTCATTGAGAAGAAAACTTCTTTTATAGTCACTTATGCCTTCAAAAGCTTTGTTTCTCCCTTTAAATGGTTATATAATCTCATAATTGATTTTAAGTAGCGTTTTTTTTACATTTTTGGTTAAAACAGATTATAATTGAATGTTTACCTCGAGAATCTTGAAGCGAAAGCCATTTATTGAGAAGAAAACTCTTTTATAGTCACTTATGCCTTCAAAAGCTTTGTTTCTCCCTTTAAATGGTTATATAATCTCATAATTGATTTTAAGTTGAGTTTTTTTTACATTTTTGGTTAAAACAGATTATAATTGAATGTTTACCTCGAGAATCTTGAAGCGAAAGCCATTCATTGAGAAGAAAACTTCTTTTATAGTCACTTATGCCTTCAAAAGCTTTGTTTCTCCCTTTAAATTGTTATATAATCTCATAATTGATTTTAAGTTGAGTTTTTTTTACATTTTTGGTTAAAACAGATTAGAATTGAATGTTTACCTTGAGAATCTTGAAGCGAAAGCCATTCATTGAGAAGAAAACTTCTTTTATAGTCACTTATGCCTTCAAAAGCTTTGTTTCTCCCTTTAAATGGTTATATAATCTCATAATTGATTTTAAGTTGAGTTTTTTTTACATTTTTGGTTAAAACAGATTATAATTGAATGTTTACCTCGAGAATCTTGAAGCGAAAGCCATTCATTGAGAAGAAAACTTCTTTTATAGTCACTTATGCCTTCAAAAGCTTTGTTTCCTCCGTTTAAATGGTTATATAATCTCATAATTGATTTTAAGTTGCGTTTTTTCACATTTTTAGTTAAAACAAATTATTATTGAATGTTTACCTCAAGAAACGTGATGCAAAAACCATTCATTGAGAAGAAAACTTCTTTTATAGTCACTTATGCCTTCAAAAGCTTTGTTTCTCCCTTTAAATGGTTATATAATCTCATAATTGATTTTAAGTTGAGTTTTTTTTACATTTTTGGTTAAAACAGATTAGAATTGAATGTTTACCTCGAGAATCTTGAAGCGAAAGCCATTCATTGAGAAGAAAACTTCTTTTATAGTCACTTATGCCTTAAAAAGCTTTGTTTCTCCCTTTAAATGGTTATATAATCTCATAATTGATTTTAAGTTGAGTTTTTTTTACATTTTTGGTTAAAACAGATTATAATTGAATGTTTACCTCGAGAATCTTGAAGCGAAAGCCATTCATTGAGAAGAAAACTTCTTTTATAGTCACTTATGCCTTCAAAAGCTTTGTTTCCTCCCTTTAAATGGTTATATAATCTCATAATTGATTTTAAGTTGCGTTTTTTTACATTTTTAGTTAAAACAAATTATAATTGAATGTTTACCTCAAGAAACGTGATGCATAAACCATTCATTGAGAAGAAAACTTCTTTTATAGTCACTTATGCCTTCAAAAGCTTTGTTTCTCGCTTTAAATGGTTATATAATCTCATAATTGATTTTAAGTTGAATTTTTTTACATTTTTGGTTAAAGCAGATTATAATTGAATGTTTACCTCGAGAAACGTGATGCAAAAACCATTCATTGAGAAGAAAACTTCTTTTATAGTCACGTATGCCTTCAAAAGCTTTGTTTCTCCCTTTAAATGGTTATATAATCTCATAATTGATTTTAAGTTGATTTTTTTTACATTTTTGATTAAAACATATTATAATTGAATGTTTACCTCGAGAAACGTGATGCAAAATCCATTCATTCAGAAGAAAACTTCTTTTATAGTCACTTATGCCTTCAAAAGCTTTGTTTCTCGCTTTAAATGGTTATATAATCTCATAATTGATTTTAAGTTGAATGTTTTTACATTTTTGGTTAAAGCAGATTATAATTGAATGTTTACCTCGAGAAACGTGATGCAAAAACCATTCATTGAGAAGAAAACTTCTTTTATAGTCACTTATGCCTTCAAAAGCTTTGTTTCTCCCTTTAAATGGTTATATAATCTCATAATTGATTTTAAGTTGAATTTTTTTACATTTTTGGTTAAAGCAGATTATAATTGAATGTTTACCTCGAGAAACGTGATGCAAAAACCATTCATTGAGAAGAAAACTTTTTTTATAGTCACTTATGCCTTCAAAAGCTTTGTTTCTCCCTTTAAATGGTTATATAATCTCATAATTGATTTTAAGTTGAGTTTTTTTTGCATTTTTGGTAAAAACAGATTATAATTGAATGTTTACCTCGAGAAACGTGATGCAAAATCCATTCATTGAGAAGAAAACTTCTTTTATAGTCACTTATGCCTTCAAAAGCTTTGTTTCTCACTTTAAATGGTTATATAATCTCATAATTGATTTTAAGTTGAGTTTTTTTTACATTTTTGGTTAAAACAGATTAGAATTGAATGTTTACCTCGAGAATCTTGAAGCGAAAGCCATTAATTTAGAAGAAAACTTCTTTTATAGTCACTTGTGCCTTCAAAAGCTTTGTTTCTCCCTTTAAATGGTTATATAATCTCATAATTGATTTTAAGTTGCGTTTTTTTTACATTTTTGGTTAAAACAGATTATAATTGAATGTTGACCTCGAGAATGTTGAAGCGAAAGCCATTCATTGAGAAGAAAACTTCTTTTATTGCCACTTATGCCTTCAAAAGCTTTGTTTCTCTCTTTAAATGGTTATATAATCTCATAATTGATTTTAAGTTGAGTTTTTTTTACATCTTTGGTTAAAACTTGATTATAATTGAATGTTTACCTCGAGAATCTTGAAGCAAAAGCCATTCATTGAGAAGAAAACTTCTTTTATAGTCACTTATGCCTTCAAAAGCTTTGTTTCTCCCTTTAAATGGTTATATAATCTCATAATTGATTTTAAGTAGCGTTTTTTTTACATTTTTGGTTAAAACAGATTATAATTGAATGTTTACCTCGAGAATCTTGAAGCGAAAGCCATTCATTGAGAGGAAAACTTCTTTTTATAGTCACTTATGCCTTCAAAAGCTTTGTTTCTCCCTTTAAATGGTTATATAATCTCATAATTGATTTTTAGTTGAGTTTTTTTTACATTTTTGGTTAAAACAGATTATAATTGAATGTTTACCTCGAGAATCTTGAAGCGAAAGCCATTCATTGAGAGGAAAACTTCTTTTTATAGTCACTTATGCCTTCAAAAGCTTTGTTTCCCCCTTTAAATGGTTATATAATCTCATAATTGATTTTAAGTTGAGTTTTTTTTACATTTTTGGTTAAAACAAATTATAATTGAATGTTTACCTCGAGAATCTTGAAGCGAAAGCCATTCATTGAGAGGAAAACTTCTTTTTATAGTCACTTATGCCTTCAAAAGCTTTGTTTCTCCCTTTAAATGGTTATATAATCTCATAATTGATTTTAAGTTGCGTTTTTTTTACATTTTTGGTTAAAACAGATTATAATTGAATGTTTACCTCGAGAATCTTGAAGCGAAAGCCATTCATTGAGAAGAAAACTTCTTTTATAGTCACTTATGCCTTCAAAAGCTTTGTTTCCTCCCTTTAAATGGTTATATAATCTCATAATTGATTTTAAGTTGAGTTTTTTTTACATTTTTGGTTAAAACAGATTATAATTGAATGTTTACCTCGAGAAACGTGAAGCAAAAACCATTCATTGAGAAGAAAACTTCTTTTATAGTCACTTATGCCTTCAAAAGCTTTGTTTCTCGCTTTAAATGGTTATATAATCTCATAATTGATTTTAAGTTGAATTTTTTTACATTTTTGGTTAAAGCAGATTATAATTGAATGTTTACCTCGAGAAACGTGATGCAAAAACCATTCATTGGGAGGAAAACTTCTTTTATAGTCACTTATGCCTTCAAAAGCTTTGTTTCTCCCTTTAAATGGTTATATAATCTCATAATTGATTTTAAGTTGAGTTTTTTTTACATTTTTGGTTAAAACAGATTATAATTGAATCTTTACCTCGAGAAACGTGATGCAAAATCCATTCATTGAGAGGAAAACTTCTTTTATAGTCACTTATGCCTTCAAAAGCTTTGTTTCTCTCTTTAAATGGTTATATAATCTCATAATTGATTTTAAGTTCCCCTTTTTTTACATTTTTGGTTAAAACAGATTATAATTGAATGTTTACCTCGAGAATCTTGAAGCGAAAGCCATTCATTGAGAAGAAAACTTCTTTTATAGTCACTTATGCCTTCAAAAACTTTGTTTTCTCCCTTTAAATGGTTATATAATCTCATAATTGATTTTAAGTAGCGTTTTTTTTACATTTTTGGTTAAAACAGATTATAATTGAATCTTTACCTCGAGAAACGTGATGCAAAATCCATTCATTGAGAGGAAAACTTCTTTTATAGTCACTTATGCCTTCAAAAGCTTTGTTTCTCTCTTTAAATGGTTATATAATCTCATAATTGATTTTAAGTTCCCCTTTTTTTACATTTTTGGTTAAAACAGATTATAATTGAATGTTTACCTCGAGAATCTTGAAGCGAAAGCCATTCATTGAGAGGAAAACTTGTTTTTATAGTCACTTATGCCTTCAAAAGCTTTGTTTCCCCCTTTAAATGGTTATATAATCTCATAATTGATTTTAAGTTGAGTTTTTTTTACATTTTTGGTTAAAACAAATTATAATTGAATGTTTACCTCGAGAATCTTGAAGCGAAAGCCATTCATTGAGAGGAAAACTTCTTTTTATAGTCACTTATGCCTTCAAAAGCTTTGTTTCTCCCTTTAAATGGTTATATAATCTCATAATTGATTTTAAGTTGCGTTTTTTTTTACATTTTTGGTTAAAACAGATTATAATTGAATGTTTACCTCGAGAATCTTGAAGCGAAAGCCATTCATTGAGAAGAAAACTTCTTTTATAGTCACTTATGCCTTCAAAAGCTTTGTTTCCTCCCTTTAAATGGTTATATAATCTCATAATTGATTTTAAGTTGAGTTTTTTTTACATTTTTGGTTAAAACAGATTATAATTGAATGTTTACCTCGAGAAACGTGAAGCAAAAACCATTCATTGAGAAGAAAACTTCTTTTATAGTCACTTATGCCTTCAAAAGCTTTGTTTCTCGCTTTAAATGGTTATATAATCTCATAATTGATTTTAAGTTGAATTTTTTTACATTTTTGGTTAAAGCAGATTATAATTGAATGTTTACCTCGAGAAACGTGATGCAAAAACCATTCATTGGGAGGAAAACTTCTTTTATAGTCACTTATGCCTTCAAAAGCTTTGTTTCTCCCTTTAAATGGTTATATAATCTCATAATTGATTTTAAGTTGAGTTTTTTTTACATTTTTGGTTAAAACAGATTATAATTGAATCTTTACCTCGAGAAACGTGATGCAAAATCCATTCATTGAGAGGAAAACTTCTTTTATAGTCACTTATGCCTTCAAAAGCTTTGTTTCTCTCTTTAAATGGTTATATAATCTCATAATTGATTTTAAGTTCCCCTTTTTTTACATTTTTGGTTAAAACAGATTATAATTGAATGTTTACCTCGAGAATCTTGAAGCGAAAGCCATTCATTGAGAAGAAAACTTCTTTTATAGTCACTTATGCCTTCAAAAACTTTGTTTTCTCCCTTTAAATGGTTATATAATCTCATAATTGATTTTAAGTAGCGTTTTTTTTACATTTTTGGTTAAAACAGATTATAATTGAATCTTTACCTCGAGAAACGTGATGCAAAATCCATTCATTGAGAGGAAAACTTCTTTTATAGTCACTTATGCCTTCAAAAGCTTTGTTTCTCTCTTTAAATGGTTATATAATCTCATAATTGATTTTAAGTTCCCCTTTTTTTACATTTTTGTTTAAAACAGATTATAATTGAATGTTTACCTCGAGAATCTTGAAGCGAAAGCCATTCATTGAGAAGAAAACTTCTTTTATAGTCACTTATGCCTTCAAAAACTTTGTTTTCTCCCTTTAAATGGTTATATAATCTCATAATTGATTTTAAGTAGCGTTTTTTTTACATTTTTGGTTAAAACAGATTATAATTGAATCTTTACCTCGAGAAACGTGATGCAAAATCCATTCATTGAGAGGAAAACTTCTTTTATAGTCACTTATGCCTTCAAAAGCTTTGTTTCTCTCTTTAAATGGTTATATAATCTCATAATTGATTTTAAGTTCCCCTTTTTTTACATTTTTGGTTAAAACAGATTATAATTGAATGTTTACCTCGAGAATCTTGAAGCGAATGCCATTCATTGAGAGGAAAACTTGTTTTTATAGTCACTTATGCCTTCAAAAGCTTTGTTTCCCCCTTTAAATGGTTATATAATCTCATAATTGATTTTAAGTTGAGTTTTTTTTACATTTTTGGTTAAAACAAATTATAATTGAATGTTTACCTCGAGAATCTTGAAGCGAAAGCCATTCATTGAGAGGAAAACTTCTTTTTATAGTCACTTATGCCTTCAAAAGCTTTGTTTCTCCCTTTAAATGGTTATATAATCTCATAATTGATTTTAAGTTGCGTTTTTTTTACATTTTTGGTTAAAACAGATTATAATTGAATGTTTACCTCGAGAATCTTGAAGCGAAAGCCATTCATTGAGAAGAAAACTTCTTTTATAGTCACTTATGCCTTCAAAAGCTTTGTTTCCTCCCTTTAAATGGTTATATAATCTCATAATTGATTTTAAGTTGAGTTTTTTTTACATTTTTGGTTAAAACAGATTATAATTGAATGTTTACCTCGAGAAACGTGAAGCAAAAACCATTCATTGAGAAGAAAACTTCTTTTATAGTCACTTATGCCTTCAAAAGTTTTGTTTCTCGCTTTAAATGGTTATATAATCTCATAATTGATTTTAAGTTGAATTTTTTTACATTTTTGGTTAAAGCAGATTATAATTGAATGTTTACCTCGAGAAACGTGATGCAAAAACCATTCATTGGGAGGAAAACTTCTTTTATAGTCACTTATGCCTTCAAAAGCTTTGTTTCTCCCTTTAAATGGTTATATAATCTCATAATTGATTTTAAGTTGAGTTTTTTTTACATTTTTGGTTAAAACAGATTATAATTGAATCTTTACCTCGAGAAACGTGATGCAAAATCCATTCATTGAGAGGAAAACTTCTTTTATAGTCACTTATGCCTTCAAAAGCTTTGTTTCTCTCTTTAAATGGTTATATAATCTCATAATTGATTTTAAGTTGAGTTTTTTTTACATCTTTGGTTAAAACTTGATTATAATTGAATGTTTACCTCGAGAATCTTGAAGCAAAAGCCATTCATTGAGAAGAAAACTTCTTTTATAGTCACTTATGCCTTCAAAAGCTTTGTTTCTCCCTTTAAATGGTTATATAATCTCATAATTGATTTTAAGTAGCGTTTTTTTTACATTTTTGGTTAAAACAGATTATAATTGAATGTTTACCTCGAGAATCTTGAAGCGAAAGCCATTTATTGAGAAGAAAACTTCTTTTATAGTCACTTATGCCTTCAAAAGCTTTGTTTCTCCCTTTAAATGGTTATATAATCTCATAATTGATTTTAAGTTGAGTTTTTTTTACATTTTTGGTTAAAACAGATTATAATTGAATGTTTACCTCGAGAATCTTGAAGCGAAAGCCATTCATTGAGAAGAAAACTTCTTTTATAGTCACTTATGCCTTCAAAAGCTTTGTTTCTCCCTTTAAATGGTTATATAATCTCATAATTGATTTTAAGTTGAGTTTTTTTTACATTTTTGGTTAAAACAGATTATAATTGAATGTTTACCTCGAGAAACGTGAAGCAAAAACCATTCATTGAGAAGAAAACTTCTTTTATAGTCACTTATGCCTTCAAAAGCTTTGTTTCTCGCTTTAAATGGTTATATAATCTCATAATTGATTTTAAGTTGAATTTTTTTACATTTTTGGTTAAAGCAGATTATAATTGAATGTTTACCTCGAGAAACGTGATGCAAAAACCATTCATTGGGAGGAAAACTTCTTTTATAGTCACTTATGCCTTCAAAAGCTTTGTTTCTCCCTTTAAATGGTTATATAATCTCATAATTGATTTTAAGTTGAGTTTTTTTTACATTTTTGGTTAAAACAGATTATAATTGAATCTTTACCTCGAGAAACGTGATGCAAAATCCATTCATTGAGAGGAAAACTTCTTTTATAGTCACTTATGCCTTCAAAAGCTTTGTTTCTCTCTTTAAATGGTTATATAATCTCATAATTGATTTTAAGTTGAGTTTTTTTTACATCTTTGGTTAAAACTTGATTATAATTGAATGTTTACCTCGAGAATCTTGAAGCAAAAGCCATTCATTGAGAAGAAAACTTCTTTTATAGTCACTTATGCCTTCAAAAGCTTTGTTTCTCCCTTTAAATGGTTATATAATCTCATAATTGATTTTAAGTAGCGTTTTTTTTACATTTTTGGTTAAAACAGATTATAATTGAATGTTTACCTCGAGAATCTTGAAGCGAAAGCCATTTATTGAGAAGAAAACTTCTTTTATAGTCACTTATGCCTTCAAAAGCTTTGTTTCTCCCTTTAAATGGTTATATAATCTCATAATTGATTTTAAGTTGAGTTTTTTTTACATTTTTGGTTAAAACAGATTATAATTGAATGTTTACCTCGAGAATCTTGAAGCGAAAGTGTGAGACCCTGTCAAGCTCGATTAAAAGACGGTATTGTATCGAGTGGTACAATTAAGTTAAATCGAGCCTTGAACTAGTTCAAATAGAAATTCTAAGAGGAATTTGAAAATTTTAAAACCAACAGAATGGTTTAGAATAGTGATTTGGAGTTCAAGGTCCAGTTTGGAGTCCATCAGAAAATTGACCGATTAGGGACAAAACGGTCATTTTACCATTTGATGATAAAATGGAGATTTTTAGCCAAGATTTGATCACATTTGACCAAGAATAATTATATGAAATATAATTATGATTATTGGAGTATAAAATGATGTTTAGTAGTGAAAAATTTTGATTCTCGGTATTTATAGAGCACAAGGGCAAAATGGTAATTTTGCCACTAGTGGACTAAACGAAAATTTTTTTTAAACAAATTTTGCCCCAATTAGTTAATATTGATCAATATTAGTGTTATTTTAGGTTGAAAAGTAGAAATAATGAGATTCCGGTACATTTCAGAGTATAAGGGCAAAATCGTAATTTTTTTGTCTCGGGGGCAAATCAGTAAAATTTTCGGCCTAGCACTTGTCAAGACCAAGGGATTTTAATTGTGGTAGGATTGGATAAATACCAGAATATTTGTGGTGGAAAATTAAGAAGAAAAAGTCAAAAAGTTAAAAATTTGGCCAATAAGCATGTGACACATGGCATGCTTGATTATTTTATTATTTTCTATAGAAATCAGCCCATTAAATCCCCAATTCCCTCACCATATTCGGCCTAGACATCCAGCAACCAGAAAAAAGGAAGAACAAAAGGAAAAACAAGAAAACCTAGGTGGAAATTCAAAGAAAAAGTGAAGAAATCAAGGAAACAAGCTAGGTAAGTTAAAATTTCTTTAATTCTCCTTGATACCTAGCTTACCCATGCTTTTGTTCTTGATTTCCATGGTTGAATATTGAGTTATCATGATGAATTCAATTCTGAAAAATGGGTATGGAAGAGGAATTGTTGTTGGAATAATTTGATTTTAGACTATGTTAGTGTTTAGGGATAGTTAAGCATGGTTATGAACAAAAACACAAAAGAAATATTCAATTTCTCTAGGGTTCCTTGTTGGCTGAACCATGAGGGCTGAATATCAATGGGGTATTGTTTTTATTTCAAGGAAAATGGCATGGAAAATGATGAAGTAAGGTGAAACGGTTATGTAGAAAAAGATTCGATGCTAGTACACCAAATGACCAAATTTTTTTCTATAAGGAATTGTGAGGGTTCTAATGCTGAATTTGGCTTTATTTAAATGTATGTGGTAAATTAAGGTATTAGAGGAGAAATGAATTAATTTGGAGGTGATTTGGACACAATCGCCAATTAATCGGGTGATCGGTCGAATTTAATCGATACCGTGATTAAGCGGTAATCGGGTATATTTGTGCATTTACATATCAAGCATTAGTAGTTTAAATTAATTTATATCAATTTAGGGACAATATAGTAAATTCCTCAACTTTGTTATTTGTCAAGGTGGTGAGACATCCGGAAAAGGCAAAGGAATTGCGCCTGAGGACTATTAGTCAGAGTTCACCCGAAATCCGGATTTTTCGATACCTGTGAGTGGACTGCCTATCAAAATTGTTTTGGGAATATGACTATTTTGAACAAAGTGTTTGAATGATTTTATGAAATTTTTCATGAAAATGAATGCCTTAGGAACAAGCTTTTAAGAAAAGGTTTATGTTATGAAATGTGGTTATTATGGATTTCTATGTGGCTGCATTATGTTGATATACATATATGCTTGAATATAATGTTGTGTAATTATGTTGACTCGGCTATGTGCGAGTAGGGAGTGTGCATAAGCCGAGGATGACCCGGTTATGTGCGAGTAGGGAGTGCGCATAATCCGGTGATGACCCAGCCATGTGCGAGTAGGGAGTGCGCATGAGCTGGTGATGATGATGATGATGAGCTGGTGATGATGATGATGGGTTGATGAGATGATGATGATGGGTATATACGTATATATATATATACATATGTAAATGTGTGTGATATAGCAAATTGATGGACAATGATTTATGGTTGTAATGTACGTAAAATTTGACACATTATACTTTGAGAATTTTCATGAATGTTAGGTTGATTTTATTAGTTTAGCAGGATGGCTATTGTTGAGTGAGGAAAAATGTTTCTCTTGTTGCTTTGTTTTCACTGCATCGAAATTCATGCTCGCTGTAGCGAAAAACTCTGGGGTTTGGAGGGGTTTTAAATAGGAATGAACTAAATTGCATTGTTTGAAACAAGTGCATCATGATTTTAAATTTTTCCTAATTGTTGCTTGTTCCCTTCCTTGTTCACTCACTGGGTTTATACTCACCATTTTCAAATTCATGTTTTCAGATCACGAGGTAGCCGATAATTAGGACGAGGTGTCCTTGTAGATCTGTGTACATCTTCTGGTAGGTGTCTCGGCATTCGGTAGCTGTATATCCATCTGAGTCACTCCGCTGGAGGTCGAGTATTATTTTGTTATGTATAGATGAACTTAAATGTAAATTTTAAAAGAGTAATGCCAGTACGAGTTGGCAATGTATATTACTATTTTGACTCAAAGTCATGAAATAGGACTTAGTGATAATAAATAAAATCATAAGTAAAATAAATAATAGGCTTGCTTGGGTTTAGTGGATTACGTCCATTGGACCCATGCGCCGGTCATGACCCGGAATTTGGGTCGTGACAGTATTGGTATCAGAGCCCTAGGTTTGTCTAGGTCCTAGAACTTCCTTTTTGTTAGTCCAGCGGAGAGTCGGGTCTTTATGTGGGAACTTCAGTTGTAAAGTGTGAACCGCGGCACATTTTACAACCAAATGACCGCATAGATTCCCTATCTTAGAAACCACCTGTTGCTTTAAGTATGATTATAATATGTGTTTAATAACAGGCGTTTGCTTTTGTCTAGGTAAGAATGCCGCCTAAGACACGAGCCGCCTCAAGACGGGCAGGGGAGCAAGATGTTCCTATTGAGATGGCAGATAGACCACGGGCATCCACCCAGAGAGGCCGAGGTAGACGTGGCAGGGTCACTAGGCCGGTGGGGTTGGATACGCCTGTGAGTAGGCAAGAAGAGGGACAGTCCTCAGGTGATGTAGATAGACACCCAGCTAGGGGTATTACTATTGAGGATTTGGCGGCAGGCCTACAGGGAGTTAACCGGGTTGTAGAGATGATGGCGACCCGCATGGAAGATATACAAAGGGTAGTAGAGGGGAGACCTACAGTACAAGAATCCCCTAGCTCCCAAGGACAGGCCGATCACCAACATCATGAGGAGGAGAGGGGACATCTAGATATTTCTCTTCCTGACTTTCTCAAGCTTAAGCCTCCAACATTTTCAGGGTCTGATGCATCGGAGAAACCCCAGGTTTTCTTGGATAAGATGGAGAAAATTTGTAAAGCCTTGGGATGTTCTAGTGTTCGGTCAGTTGAGCTAGCCGCCTTCCAATTAGAGGATGTGGCGCAGGAATGGTATAGCTCTTTATGTAGAGGCAGACCGACTAATGCAACACCGTTGGCTTGGAGTGAGTTCAGTGTAGCCTTCTTAGATCGATTCTTACCACTCAGTGTGCGTAATGCTAGAGCTAGAGAGTTTGAGACTTTGGTACAGACTTCAAGCATGACGGTGTCTGAGTATGACATCAAGTTCACGCAGCTAGCTCGTTATGCGCCCTATCTCGTTTCTACTGAGGAGATGAAGATTCAGAGATTTGTGGATGGGTTAGTGGAGCCATTATTTAGGGCTGTGGCATCCCGAGATTTCACTACCTATTCTGCAGCAGTGGATCGTGCTCAACGCATCGAGATGAGGACCAATGAGAGTAGGGCTGCGAGAGATAGAGCAAAAAGGGGCAAGACAGAGGGTTATCAGGGCCGTAGAGATTTCAGCAGTGGTGGTTCATCTTCTAGCCGTCAGGGTCCACAGAGGGACTCACGGTTACCGCAGCAGGGGAGTGACGCACCTGGTGCTAATACTAGGGTGGGACAGAGAACCTTCAATTCTAGGAGGCAGCAAGATTCTAGACAGAGTAGTCAAGTCATTCGCTCTTGTGATACTTGTGGGAGACGACATAGTGGACGGTGCTTCCTTACTACAAAAACTTGTTACGGGTGCGGTCAACCTGGGCATATTAGGAGGGATTGTCCGATGGCACATCAATCACCAGATTCTGCTCGTGGTTCCACCCAGCCATCTTCATCTGCTCCGTCAGTTGCCGTCTCATCTGGCCGGGAGGTTAGTGGATCGAGAGGTAGAGGTGCGGGTACTTCCTCTCAAGGCAGACCATCTGGGTCCGGACATCAAAGTTCTATTGGTAGAGGCCAAGCGAGGGTGTTTGCTTTAACACAGCAGGAGGCTCAAACATCCAATGCCGTGGTCTCAGGTATTCTCTCCGTTTGTAATATGAATGCTCGAGTACTATTTGATCCTGGTGCTACCCATTCTTTTATCTCTCCATGTTTTGCATCTCGGTTGGGTAGAGGTCGTGTTAGGAGAGAGGAATAATTAGTGGTGTCTACTCCTTTAAAGGAGATATTTGTGGCCGAGTGGGAATATGAGTCTTGTGTAGTGCGAGTCAAGGATAAAGACACTTCGGTGAATCTAGTGGTGCTAGACACCTTAGACTTTGATGTAATCTTGGGGATGAATTGGTTATCACCCTGTCATGCTAGTGTGGACTGCTATCATAAATTGGTTAGATTTGATTTCCCCGGTGAACCATCATTTAGTATTCAGGGGGATAGGAGTAATGCTCCAACCAATTTGATATCGGTCATATCTGCCAGAAGATTATTACGACAGGGTTGTATAGGTTACTTGGCTGTTGTAAAGGATAGTCAGACAAAGATTAGAGATGTAACTCAAGTGTCGGTGGTGAAGGAGTTCGTGGATGTATTTCCTGAGGAGCTACCAGGTTTGCCTCCTGAACGGGAGGTTGAGTTTTGCATAGATTTGATTCCCGACACTAGACCTATATCCATACCCCCATATAGAATGGCACCTGCAGAGCTTAAAGAGCTTAAGGATCAGTTAGAGGATTTGTTGGATAAAGGTTTCATACGACCTAGTGTATCCCCATGGGGAGCACCAGTGTTATTTGTGAAGAAGAAAGATGGGTCACTTAGGTTGTGCATTGATTATCGACAGCTTAATAAAGTGACGGTGAAGAATAAATATCCTCTCCCAAGGATAGATGATTTATTTGATCAACTACAAGGAGCACAATGTTTTTCTAAGATAGATCTGCGATCTGGGTACCATCAGTTGAGAATCCGGAACGAAGATATACCCAAGACCGCATTTCAAACAAGATATGGGCACTATGAGTTCTTAGTGATGTCATTTGGGCTCACGAATGCTCCTGCAGCCTTTATGGATTTGATGAACCGAGTGTTCAAACCTTATTTGGATAAGTTTGTAGTGGTGTTTATTGATGATATTTTGATATATTCAAAGAGTCGAGAGGAGCATGAGCAGCATCTTAAGATAGTGCTCCAAATTTTGAGAGAACATCGATTGTATGCTAAGTTCTCCAAGTGTGAGTTTTGGCTCGAAAGTGTTGCATTCTTGGGGCATGTGGTATCTAAGGAGGGGATACGAGTTGATACAAAGAAAATTGAAGCAGTGGAAAAATGGCCAAGGCCAACATCAGTTACGGAGATTAGAAGCTTTGTGGGTTTAGCTGGCTATTATCGTCGCTTTGTGAAAGACTTCTCCAAAATAGTTGCCCCTTTGACTAAGCTGACACGTAAAGATACAAAATTTGAGTGGTCTGATGCTTGTGAGAATAGTTTTGAGAAGCTTAAGGCATGTCTCACCACAGCTCCAGTGTTAAGCCTGCCGCAAGGCACAGGGGGTTACACGGTGTTTTGTGATGCATCGGGGGTTGGTTTAGGATGTGTATTGATGCAACATGGGAAGGTGATTGCGTATGCATCTAGGCAACTTAAAAGGCATGAGCAGAATTACCCCATACACGATTTGGAAATGGCAGCAATCGTGTTTGCCTTAAAGATTTGGAGACATTACTTGTATGGTGAGACTTGCGAGATATACACGGACCACAAAAGTCTGAAGTATATATTTCAGCAGAGGGATCTTAACTTACGGCAACGTAGATGGATGGAGTTGCTAAAGGATTATGATTGTACTATTCTTTATCATCCCGGTAAGGCCAATGTAGTGGCGGATGCCTTGAGTCGAAAATCAATGGGAAGCTTGGCACATATTTCCATTGGTAGGAGATCTTTGGTTAGAGAGATCCATAGTTTGGGAGACATAGGTGTGCGTTTGGAAGTTGCGGAGACAAATGCTTTGTTAGCACACTTTAGAGTGAGGCCTATTTTAATGGACAGGATTAAAGAAGCACAAAGTAAAGATGAATTTGTGATTAAGGCCTTAGAGGATCCTCAGGGTAGGAAAGGAAAAATGTTTACTAAAGGCACAGATGGAGTGTTGAGGTATGGAACCAGACTTTATGTGCCTGATGGTGACGGGTTGAGGAGAGAAATATTAGAGGAAGCTCACATGGCAGCTTATGTGGTACATCCAGGGGCTACAAAAATGTATCAAGATTTGAAAGAGGTGTATTGGTGGGAAGGACTTAAGAGAGATGTAGCTGAGTTTGTCTCCAAGTGCCTAGTTTGTCAGCAGGTTAAGGCCGAGCATCAAAAGCCTGCAGGGCTACTACAGCCATTACCAGTACCCGAGTGGAAGTGGGAACATATTGCTATGGACTTTGTAACGGGTTTGCCTCGAACCAGTGGGGGATATGATTCAATTTGGATAGTAGTGGACCGGTTAACAAAGTCAGCTCATTTTCTTCCGGTTAAGACTACTTATGGGGCTGCCCAATATGCTCGAGTTTATGTGGATGAGATAGTGCGACTACATGGTATTCCCATTTCTATAGTATCTGACAGAGGAGCTCAGTTTACTAGTAGGTTTTGGGGAAAGTTGCAAGAAGCATTGGGCACTAAGTTGGATTTCAGCACAGCTTTCCACCCTCAGACTGATGGACAATCTGAACGGACCATACAGACATTGGAGGATATGTTGAGGGCTTGTGTGATAGACCTTGGTGTCAGGTGGGAACAATATTTACCCTTAGTGGAATTTGCCTACAACAACAGTTTCTAAACTAGCATCCAAATGGCACCATTTGAGGCCTTATATGGACGAAGATGTAGGTCACCCATTGGATGGCTAGAGGTGGGAGAAAGGAAACTTTTGGGGCCTGAATTGGTGCAGGATGCAACCGAGAAAATACACATGATCCGTCAAAGGATGTTAACAGCACAAAGTAGACAGAAATCATATGCTGATAACCGACGGAGAGACTTGGAGTTCCAAGTAGGAGATCATGTATTTTTGAAAGTTTCGCCAACTAAAGGGATAATGAGGTTTGGCAAGAAAGGGAAGTTAAGTCTTCGGTATATAGGGCCATTCGAGATCTTAGAAAAGGTTGGAGCGGTGGCTTATCGTTTGGCATTACCACCAGACCTCTCTAATATTCATCCCGTGTTTCATGTATCCATGCTTAGGAAGTACAACCCAGATCCATCACATGTAATACGGTATGAAACAATTCAGTTGCAAGATGATCTAACCTATGAGGAACAACCGGTAGCTATCCTTGATAGGCAAGTTAAAAAGCTCCGTTCAAAGGATGTAGCCTCAGTGAAAGTGTTGTGGCGGAATCACACTAGCGAGGAGGTAACGTGGGAAGCTGAGGATGAGATGCGGACAAAGCATCCACACCTCTTCGATATGTAAAGGTAAGCCACTCTACATTGAATTTAAATTCGGGGACCGAATTTTTATTAGTGGGGGAGAATGTGAGACCCTGTCAAGCTCGATTAAAAGACGGTATTGTATCGAGTGGTACAATTAAGTTAAATCGAGCCTTGAACTAGTTCAAATAGAAATTCTAAGAGGAATTTGAAAATTTTAAAACCAACAGAATGGTTTAGAATAGTGATTTGGAGTTCAAGGTCCAGTTTGGAGTCCATCAGAAAATTGACCGATTAGGGACAAAACGGTCATTTTACCATTTGATGATAAAATGGAGATTTTTAGCCAAGATTTGATCACATTTGACCAAGAATAATTATATGAAATATAATTATGATTATTGGAGTATAAAATGATGTTTAGTAGTGAAAAATTTTGATTGTCGGTATTTATAGAGCACAAGGGCAAAATGGTAATTTTGCCACTAGTGGACTAAACGAAAATTTTTTTTAAACAATTTTTGCCCCAATTAGTTAATATTGATCAATATTAGTGTTATTTTAGGTTGAAAAGTAGAAATAATGAGATTCCGGTACATTTCAAAGTATAAGGGCAAAATCGTAATTTTTTTGTCTCGGGGGCAAATCAGTAAAATTTTCGGCCTAGCACTTGTCAAGACCAAGGGATTTTAATTGTGGTAGGATTGGATAAATACCAGAATATTTGTGGTGGAAAATTAAGAAGAAAAAGTCAAAAAGTTAAAAATTTGGCCAATAAGCATGTGACACATGGCATGCTTGATTATTTTATTATTTTCTATAGAAATCAGCCCATTAAATCCCCAATTCCCTCACCATATTCGGCCTAGACATCCAGCAACCAGAAAAAAGGAAGAACAAAAGGAAAAACAAGAAAACCTAGGTGGAAATTCAAAGAAAAAGTGAAGAAATCAAGGAAACAAGCTAGGTAAGTTAAAATTTCTTTAATTCTCCTTGATACCTAGCTTACCCATGCTTTTGTTCTTGATTTCCATGGTTGAATATTGAGTTATCATGATGAATTCAATTCTGAAAAATGGGTATGGAAGAGGAATTGTTGTTGGAATAATTTGATTTTAGACTATGTTAGTGTTTAGGGATAGTTAAGCATGGTTATGAACAAAAACACAAAAGAAATATTCAATTTCTCTAGGGTTCCTTGTTGGCTGAACCATGAGGGCTGAATATCAATGGGGTATTGTTTTTATTTCAAGGAAAATGGCATGGAAAATGATGAAGTAAGGTGAAACGGTTATGTAGAAAAAGATTCGATGCTAGTACACCAAATGACCAAATTTTTTTCTATAAGGAATTGTGAGGGTTCTAATGCTGAATTTGGCTTTATTTAAATGTATGTGGTAAATTAAGGTATTAGAGGAGAAATGAATTAATTTGGAGGTGATTTGGACACAATCGCCAATTAATCGGGTGATCGGTCGAATTTAATCGATACCGTGATTAAGCGGTAATCGGGTATATTTGTGCATTTACATATCAAGCATTAGTAGTTTAAATTAATTTATATCAATTTAGGGACAATATAGTAAATTCCTCAACTTTGTTATTTGTCAAGGTGGTGAGACATCCGGAAAAGGCAAAGGAATTGCGCCTGAGGACTATTAGTCAGAGTTCACCCGAAATCCGGATTTTTCGATACCTGTGAGTGGACTGCCTATCAAAATTGTTTTGGGAATATGACTATTTTGAACAAAGTGTTTGAATGATTTTATGAAATTTTTCATGAAAATGAATGCCTTAGGAACAAGCTTTTAAGAAAAGGTTTATGTTATGAAATGTGGTTATTATGGATTTCTATGTGGCTGCATTATGTTGATATACATATATGCTTGAATATAATGTTGTGTAATTATGTTGACTCGGCTATGTGCGAGTAGGGAGTGTGCATAAGCCGAGGATGACCCGGTTATGTGCGAGTAGGGAGTGCGCATAATCCGGTGATGACCCAGCCATGTGCGAGTAGGGAGTGCGCATGAGCTGGTGATGATGATGATGATGAGCTGGTGATGATGATGATGGGTTGATGAGATGATGATGATGGGTATATACGTATATATATATATACATATGTAAATGTGTGTGATATAGCAAATTGATGGACAATGATTTATGGTTGTAATGTACGTAAAATTTGACACATTATACTTTGAGAATTTTCATGAATGTTAGGTTGATTTTATTAGTTTAGCAGGATGGCTATTGTTGAGTGAGGAAAAATGTTTCTCTTGTTGCTTTGTTTTCACTGCATCGAAATTCATGCTCGCTGTAGCGAAAAACTCTGGGGTTTGGAGGGGTTTTAAATAGGAATGAACTAAATTGCATTGTTTGAAACAAGTGCATCATGATTTTAAATTTTTCCTAATTGTTGCTTGTTCCCTTCCTTGTTCACTCACTGGGTTTATACTCACCATTTTCAAATTCATGTTTTCAGATCACGAGGTAGCCGATAATTAGGACGAGGTGTCCTTGTAGATCTGTGTACATCTTCTGGTAGGTGTCTCGGCATTCGGTAGCTGTATATCCATCTGAGTCACTCCGCTGGAGGTCGAGTATTATTTTGTTATGTATGGATGAACTTAAATGTAAATTTTAAAAGAGTAATGCCAGTACGAGTTGGCAATGTATATTACTATTTTGACTCAAAGTCATGAAATAGGACTTAGTGATAATAAATAAAATCATAAGTAAAATAAATAATAGGCTTGCTTGGGTTTAGTGGATTACGTCCATTGGACCCATGCGCCGGTCATGACCCGGAATTTGGGTCGTGACAGAAAGCCATTCATTGAGAAGAAAACTTCTTTTATAGTCACTTATGCCTTCAAAAGCTTTGTTTCTCCCTTTAAATGGTTATATAATCTCATAATTGATTTTAAGTTGCGTTTTTTTTACATTTTTGGTTAAAACAGATTATAATTGAATGTTTACCTCGAGAATCTTGAAGCGAAAGCCATTCATTGAGAGGAAAACTTCTTTTTATAGTCACTTATGCCTTCAAAAGCTTTGTTTCTCCCTTTAAATGGTTATATAATCTCATAATTGATTTTAAGTTGAGTTTTTTTTACATTTTTGGTTAAAACAGATTATAATTGAATGTTTACCTCGAGAATCTTGAAGCGAAAGCCATTCATTGAGAGGAAAACTTCTTTTTATAGTCACTTATGCCTTCAAAAGCTTTGTTTCCCCCTTTAAATGGTTATATAATCTCATAATTGATTTTGAGTTGAGTTTTTTTTACATTTTTGGTTAAAACAGATTATAATTGAATGTTTACCTCGAGAATCTTGAAGCGAAAGCCATTCATTGAGAGGAAAACTTCTTTTTATAGTCACTTATGCCTTCAAAAGCTTTGTTTCCCCCTTTAAATGGTTATATAATCTCATAATTGATTTTAAGTTGAGTTTTTTTTACATTTTTGGTTAAAACAGATTATAATTGAATGTTTACCTCGAGAATCTTGAAGCGAAAGCCATTCATTGAGAGGAAAACTTCTTTTTATAGTCACTTATGCCTTCAAAAGCTTTGTTTCTCCCTTTAAATGGTTATATAATCTCATAATTGATTTTAAGTTGAGTTTTTTTTACATTTTTGGTTAAAACAGATTATAATTGAATGTTTACCTCGAGAAACGTGAAGCAAAAACCATTCATTGAGAAGAAAACTTCTTTTATAGTCACTTATGCCTTCAAAAGCTTTGTTTCTCGCTTTAAATGGTTATATAATCTCATAATTGATTTTAAGTTGAATTTTTTTACATTTTTGGTTAAAGCAGATTATAATTGAATGTTTACCTCGAGAAACGTGATGCAAAAACCATTCATTGGGAGGAAAACTTCTTTTATAGTCACTTATGCCTTCAAAAGCTTTGTTTCTCCCTTTAAATGGTTATATAATCTCATAATTGATTTTAAGTTGAGTTTTTTTTACATTTTTGGTTAAAACAGATTATAATTGAATCTTTACCTCGAGAAACGTGATGCAAAATCCATTCATTGAGAGGAAAACTTCTTTTATAGTCACTTATGCCTTCAAAAGCTTTGTTTCTCTCTTTAAATGGTTATATAATCTCATAATTGATTTTAAGTTGAGTTTTTTTTACATCTTTGGTTAAAACTTGATTATAATTGAATGTTTACCTCGAGAATCTTGAAGCAAAAGCCATTCATTGAGAAGAAAACTTCTTTTATAGTCACTTATGCCTTCAAAAGCTTTGTTTCTCCCTTTAAATGGTTATATAATCTCATAATTGATTTTAAGTAGCGTTTTTTTTACATTTTTGGTTAAAACAGATTATAATTGAATGTTTACCTCGAGAATCTTGAAGCGAAAGCCATTTATTGAGAAGAAAACTTCTTTTATAGTCACTTATGCCTTCAAAAGCTTTGTTTCTCCCTTTAAATGGTTATATAATCTCATAATTGATTTTAAGTTGAGTTTTTTTTACATTTTTGGTTAAAACATATTATAATTGAATGTTTACCTCGAGAATCTTGAAGCGAAAGCCATTCATTGAGAAGAAAACTTCTTTTATAGTCACTTATGCCTTCAAAAGCTTTGTTTCTCCCTTTAAATGGTTATATAATCTCATAATTGATTTTAAGTTGAGTTTTTTTTACATTTTTGGTTAAAACAGATTATAATTGAATGTTTACCTCGAGAAACGTGAAGCAAAAACCATTCATTGAGAAGAAAACTTCTTTTATAGTCACTTATGCCTTCAAAAGCTTTGTTTCTCGCTTTAAATGGTTATATAATCTCATAATTGATTTTAAGTTGAATTTTTTTACATTTTTGGTTAAAGCAGATTATAATTGAATGTTTACCTCGAGAAACGTGATGCAAAAACCATTCATTGGGAGGAAAACTTCTTTTATAGTCACTTATGCCTTCAAAAGCTTTGTTTCTCCCTTTAAATGGTTATATAATCTCATAATTGATTTTAAGTTGAGTTTTTTTTACATTTTTGGTTAAAACAGATTATAATTGAATCTTTACCTCGAGAAACGTGATGCAAAATCCATTCATTGAGAGGAAAACTTCTTTTATAGTCACTTATGCCTTCAAAAGCTTTGTTTCTCTCTTTAAATGGTTATATAATCTCATAATTGATTTTAAGTTGAGTTTTTTTTACATCTTTGGTTAAAACTTGATTATAATTGAATGTTTACCTCGAGAATCTTGAAGCAAAAGCCATTCATTGAGAAGAAAACTTCTTTTATAGTCACTTATGCCTTCAAAAGCTTTGTTTCTCCCTTTAAATGGTTATATAATCTCATAATTGATTTTAAGTAGCGTTTTTTTTACATTTTTGGTTAAAACAGATTATAATTGAATGTTTACCTCGAGAATCTTGAAGCGAAAGCCATTTATTGAGAAGAAAACTTCTTTTATAGTCACTTATGCCTTCAAAAGCTTTGTTTCTCCCTTTAAATGGTTATATAATCTCATAATTGATTTTAAGTTGAGTTTTTTTTACATTTTTGGTTAAAACAGATTATAATTGAATGTTTACCTCGAGAATCTTGAAGCGAAAGCCATTCATTGAGAAGAAAACTTCTTTTATAGTCACTTATGCCTTCAAAAGCTTTGTTTCTCCCTTTAAATGGTTATATAATCTCATAATTGATTTTAAGTTGCGTTTTTTTTACATTTTTGGTTAAAACAGATTATAATTGAATGTTTACCTCGAGAATCTTGAAGCGAAAGCCATTCATTGAGAGGAAAACTTCTTTTTATAGTCACTTATGCCTTCAAAAGCTTTGTTTCTCCCTTTAAATGGTTATATAATCTCATAATTGATTTTAAGTTGAGTTTTTTTTACATTTTTGGTTAAAACAGATTATAATTGAATGTTTACCTCGAGAATCTTGAAGCGAAAGCCATTCATTGAGAGGAAAACTTCTTTTTATAGTCACTTATGCCTTCAAAAGCTTTGTTTCCCCCTTTAAATGGTTATATAATCTCATAATTGATTTTGAGTTGAGTTTTTTTTACATTTTTGGTTAAAACAGATTATAATTGAATGTTTACCTCGAGAATCTTGAAGCGAAAGCCATTCATTGAGAGGAAAACTTCTTTTTATAGTCACTTATGCCTTCAAAAGCTTTGTTTCCCCCTTTAAATGGTTATATAATCTCATAATTGATTTTAAGTTGAGTTTTTTTTACATTTTTGGTTAAAACAGATTATAATTGAATGTTTACCTCGAGAATCTTGAAGCGAAAGCCATTCATTGAGAGGAAAACTTCTTTTTATAGTCACTTATGCCTTCAAAAGCTTTGTTTCTCCCTTTAAATGGTTATATAATCTCATAATTGATTTTAAGTTGAGTTTTTTTTACATTTTTGGTTAAAACAGATTATAATTGAATGTTTACCTCGAGAAACGTGAAGTAAAAACCATTCATTGAGAAGAAAACTTCTTTTATAGTCACTTATGCCTTCAAAAGCTTTGTTTCAAGCTTTAAATGGTTATATAATCTCATAATTGATTTTAAGTTGAATTTTTTTACATTTTTGGTTAAAGCAGATTATAATTGAATGTTTACCTCGAGAAACGTGATGCAAAAACCATTCATTGGGAGGAAAACTTCTTTTATAGTCACTTATGCCTTCAAAAGCTTTGTTTCTCCCTTTAAATGGTTATATAATCTCATAATTGATTTTAAGTTGAGTTTTTTTTACATTTTTGGTTAAAACAGATTATAATTGAATCTTTACCTCGAGAAACGTGATGCAAAATCCATTCATTGAGAGGAAAACTTCTTTTATAGTCACTTATGCCTTCAAAAGCTTTGTTTCTCCCTTTAAATGGTTATATAATCTCATAATTGATTTTAAGTTGAGTTTTTTTTACATTTTTGGTTAAAACAGATTATAATTGAATGTTTACCTCGAGAATCTTGAAGCGAAAGCCATTCATTGAGAAGAAAACTTCTTTTATGGTCACTTATGCCTTCAAAAGCTTTGTTTCTCCCTTTAAATGGTTATATAATCTCATAATTGATTTTAAGTTGCGTTTTTTTTACATTTTTGGTTAAAACAGATTATAATTGAATGTTTACCTCGAGAATCTTGAAGCGAAAGCCATTCATTGAGAAGAAAACTTCTTTTATAGTCACTTATGCCTTCAAAAACTTTGTTTTCTCCCTTGAAATGGTTATATAATCTCATAATTGATTTTAAGTTACGTTTTTTTAAATTTTTAGTTAAAACAGATTATAATTGAGTGTTTACCTCGAGAAACGTGATGCAAAATCCATTCATTGAGAAGAAAACTTCTTTTATAGTCACTTATGCCTTCAAAAGCTTTGTTTCTCGCTTTAAATGGTTATATAATCTCATAATTGATTTTAAGTTGAGTTTTTTTTACATTTTTGGTTAAAAAAGATTATAATTGAATGTTTACCTCGAGAAACATGATGCAAAAACCATTCATTGAGAAGAAAACTTCTTTTATAGTCACTTATGCCTTCAAAAGCTTTGTTTCTCCCTTTAAATGGTTATATAATCTCATAATTGATTTTAAGTTACGTTTTTTTTACATTTTTGGTTCAAACAGATTATAATTGAATGTTTACCTCGAGAAACGTGATGCAAAATCCATTCATTGAGAAGAAAACTTCTTTTATAGTCACTTATGCCTTCAAAAGCTTTGTTTCTCCCTTTAAATGGTTATATAATCTCATAATTGATTTTAAGTTGAGTTTTTTTTACATTTTTGGTTAAAACAGATTATAATTGAATGTTTACCTCGAGAATCTTGAAGCGAAAGCCATTCATTGAGAAGAAAACTTCTTTTATAGTCACTTATGCCTTCAAAAGCTTTGTTTCCTCCGTTTAAATGGTTATATAATCTCATAATTGATTTTAAGTTACGTTTTTTTACATTTTTAGTTAAAACAAATTATAATTGAATGTTTACCTCAAGAAACGTGATGCAAAAACCATTCATTAAGAAGAAAACTTCTTTTATAGTCACTTATGCCTTCAAAAGTTTTGTTTCTCGCTTTAAATGGTTATATAATCTCATAATTGATTTTAAGTTGAGTTTTTTTTACATTTTTGGTTAAAACAGATTATAATTGAATGTTTACCTCCAGAAACGTGATGCAAAATCCATTCATTGAGAAGAAAACTTCTTTTATAGTCACTTATGCCTTCAAAAGCTTCGTTTCTCCCTTTAAATGGTTATATAATCCCATAATTGATTTTAAGTAGCGTTTTTTTTACATTTTTGGTTAAAACAGATTATAATTGAATGTTTACCTCGAGAATCTTGAAGCGAAAGCCATTCATTAAGAAGAAAACTTCTTTTATAGTCACTTGTGCCTTCAAAAGCTTTGTTTCTCGCTTTAAATGGTTATATAATCACATAATTGATTTTAAGTAGCGTTTTTTTTACATTTTTGGTTAAAACAGATTATAATTGAATGTTTACCTCAAGAATCTTGAAGCGAAAGCCATTGATTGAGAAGAAAACTTCTTTTATAGTCACTTATGCCTTCAAAAACTTTGTTTTCTCCCTTTAAATGGTTATATAATCTCATAATTGATTTTAAGTTGCGTTTTTTTAAATTTTTAGTTAAAACAGATTATAATTGAATGTTTACCTCGAGAAACGTGATGCAAAAACCATTCATTGAGACGAAAACTTCTTTTATAGTCACTTATGCCTTCAAAAGCTTTGTTTCTCCCTTTAAATGGTTATATAATCTCATAATTGATTTTAAGTTGCGTTTTTTTTACATTTTTGGTTAAAACAGATTATAATTGAATGTTGACCTCGAGAATCTTGAAGCGAAAGCCATTCATTCAGAAGAAAACTTCTTTTATAGTCACTTATGCCTTCAAAAGCTTTGTTTCTCCCTTTAAATGGTTATATAATCTCATAATTGATTTTAAGTAGCGTTTTTTTTTACATTTTTGGTTAAAACAGGTTATAATTGAATGTTTACCTCGAGAATCTTGAAGCGAAAGCCATTCATTGAGAAGAAAACTTCTTTTATAGTCACTTATGCCTTCAAAAGCTTTGTTTCTCCCTTTAAATGGTTATATAATCTCATAATTGATTTTAAGTTGTGTTATTTTTACATTTTTGGTTAAAACAGATTATGATTGAATGTTTACCTCGAGAATCTTGAAGCGAAAGCCATTCATTGAGAAGAAAACTTCTTTTATAGTCACTTATGCCTTCAAAAACTTTGTTTTCTCCCTTTAAATGGTTATATAATCTCATAATTGATTTTAAGTTGTGTTTTTTTAAATTTTTAGTTAAAACAGATTATAATTGAATGTTTACCTCGAGAATCTTGAAGCGAAAGCCATTCATTGAGAAGAAAACTTCTTTTATAGTCACTTATGCCTTCAAAAGCTTCGTTTCTCCCTTTAAATGGTTATATAATCTCATAATTGATTTTAAGTAGCGTTTTTTTTACATTTTTGGTTAAAACAGATTATAATTGAATGTTTACCTCGAGAATCTTGAAGCGAAATCCATTTATTGAGAAGAAAACTTCTTTTATAGTCACTTATGCCTTCAAAAGCTTTGTTTCTCCCTTTAAATGGTTATATAATCTCATAATTGATTTTAAGTTGAGTTTTTTTTACATTTTTAGTTAAAACAGATTATAATTGAATGTTTACCTCGAGAATCTTGAAGCAAAAGCCATTCATTGAGAAGAAAACTTCTTTTATAGTAACTTATGCCTTCAAAAGCTTTGTTTCTCCCTTTAAATGGTTCTATAATCTCATAATTGATTTTGAGTTGAGTTTTTTTTACATTTTTGGTTAAAACAGATTATAATTGAATGTTTACCTCGAGAATCTTGAAGCGAAAGCCATTCATTGAGAAGAAAACTTCTTTTATAGTCACTTATGCCTTCAAAAGCTTCGTTTCTCCCTTTAAATGGTTATATAATCTCATAATTGATTTTAAGTAGCGTTTTTTTTACATTTTTGGTTAAAACAGATTATAATTGAATGTTTACCTCGAGAATCTTGAAGCGAAAGCCATTCATTAAGAAGAAAACTTCTTTTATATTCACTTGTGCCTTCAAAAGCTTTGTTTCTCCCTTTAAATGGTTATATAATCACATAATTGATTTTAAGTTGCATTTTTTTTACATTTTTGGTTAAAACAGATTATAATTGAATGTTTACCTCAAGAATCTTGAAGCGAAAGCCATTCATTGAGAAGAAAACTTCTTTTATAGTCACTTATGCCTTCCAAAACTTTGTTTTCTCCCTTTAAATGGTTATATAATCTCATAATTGATTTTAAGTTGCGTTTTTTTAAATTTTTAGTTAAAACAGATTATAATTGAATGTTTACCTCGAGAAACGTGATGCAAAAACCATTCATTGAGAAGAAAACTTCTTTTATAGTCACTTATGCCTTCAAAAGCTTTGTTTCTCCCTTTAAATGGTTATATAATCTCATAATTGATTTTAAGTTACGTTTTTTTTACATTTTTGGTTCAAACAGATTATAATTGAATGTTTACCTCGAGAAACGTGATGCAAAATCCATTCATTGAGAAGAAAACTTCTTTTATAGTCACTTATGCCTTCAAAAGCTTTGTTTCTCGCTTTAAATGGTTATATAATCTCATAATTGATTTTAAGTTGAATTTTTTTACATTTTTGGTTAAAGCAGATTATAATTGAATGTTTACCTCGAGAAACGTGATGCAAAAACCATTCATTGGGAGGAAAACTTCTTTTATAGTCACTTATGCCTTCAAAAGCTTTGTTTCTCCCTTTAAATGGTTATATAATCTCATAATTGATTTTAAGTTGAGTTTTTTTTACATTTTTGGTTAAAACAGATTATAATTGAATCTTTACCTCGAGAAACGTGATGCAAAATCCATTCATTGAGAGGAAAACTTCTTTTATAGTCACTTATGCCTTCAAAAGCTTTGTTTCTCCCTTTAAATGGTTATATAATCTCATAATTGATTTTAAGTTGAGTTTTTTTTACATTTTTGGTTAAAACAGATTATAATTGAATGTTTACCTCGAGAATCTTGAAGTGAAAGCCATTCATTGAGAAGAAAACTTCTTTTATGGTCACTTATGCCTTCAAAAGCTTTGTTTCTCCCTTTAAATGGTTATATAATCTCATAATTGATTTTAAGTTGCGTTTTTTTTACATTTTTGGTTAAAACAGATTATAATTGAATGTTTACCTCGAGAATCTTGAAGCGAAAGCCATTCATTGAGAAGAAAACTTCTTTTATAGTCACTTATGCCTTCAAAAACTTTGTTTTCTCCCTTGAAATGGTTATATAATCTCATAATTGATTTTAAGTTACGTTTTTTTAAATTTTTAGTTAAAACAGATTATAATTGAGTGTTTACCTCGAGAAACGTGATGCAAAATCCATTCATTGAGAAGAAAACTTCTTTTATAGTCACTTATGCCTTCAAAAGCTTTGTTTCTCGCTTTAAATGGTTATATAATCTCATAATTGATTTTAAGTTGAGTTTTTTTTACATTTTTGGTTAAAAAAGATTATAATTGAATGTTTACCTCGAGAAACATGATGCAAAAACCATTCATTGAGAAGAAAACTTCTTTTATAGTCACTTATGCCTTCAAAAGCTTTGTTTCTCCCTTTAAATGGTTATATAATCTCATAATTGATTTTAAGTTACGTTTTTTTTACATTTTTGGTTCAAACAGATTATAATTGAATGTTTACCTCGAGAAACGTGATGCAAAATCCATTCATTGAGAAGAAAACTTCTTTTATAGTCACTTATGCCTTCAAAAGCTTTGTTTCTCCCTTTAAATGGTTATATAATCTCATAATTGATTTTAAGTTGAGTTTTTTTTACATTTTTGGTTAAAACAGATTATAATTGAATGTTTACCTCGAGAATCTTGAAGCGAAAGCCATTCATTGAAAAGAAAACTTCTTTTATAGTCACTTATGCCTTCAAAAGCTTTGTTTCTCCCTTTAAATGGTTCTATAATCTCATAATTGATTTTAAGTTGAGTTTTTTTTACATTTTTGGTTAAAACAGATTATAATTGAATGTTTACCTCGAGAATCTTGAAGCGAAAGCCATTCATTGAGAAGAAAACTTCTTTTATAGTCACTTATGCCTTCAAAAGCTTCGTTTCTCCCTTTAAATGGTTATATAATCTCATAATTGATTTTAAGTAGCGTTTTTTTTACATTTTTGGTTAAAACAGATTATAATTGAATGTTTATGTGAGACCCTGTCAAGCTCGATTAAAAGACGGTATTGTATCGAGTGGTATAACTAAGTTAAATCGAGCCTTGAACTAGTTCAAATAGAAATTCTAAGAGGAATTTGAAAATTTTAAAACCAACAGAATGACTTAGAATAGTGATTTGGAGTTCAAGGTCTAGTTTGGAGTCCATCAAAAAAATTGACCAATTAGGGACAAAACGGTCATTTTACCATTTGATGATAAAATGAAGATTTTTAGCCAAGATTTGATCAAATTTGACCAAGAATAATTATATGAAATATAATTATGATTATTGGAGTATAAAATGATGTTTAGTAGTGAAAAATTATGATTCCCGGTATTTATGGAGCAGAAGGGCAAAATGGTAATTTTGCCACTAGTGGACTAAACGAAATTTTTTTAAAACAATTTTTGCCCCATTTAGTTAATATTGATCAATATTAGTGTTATTTTAGGTTGAAAAGTAGAAATAATGAGATTCCGGTACATTTCGGAGTATAAGGGCAAAATCGTAATTTTTTTATCTCGGGGGCAAATCAGTAAAATTTTCGGCCCAGCACTTGTCAAGACCAAGGGATTTTAATTGTGGTAGGATTGGATAAATACCAGAATATTTGTGGTGGAAAATTAAGAAGAAAAAGTCAAAAAGTTAAAAATTAGGCCAATAAGCATGTGACACATGGCATGCTTGATTATTTTATTATTTTCTATAGAAATCAGCCCATTAAATCCCCAATTCCCTCACCATATTCGGCCTAGACATCCAGCAACAAGAAAAAAAGGAAGAACAAAAGGAAAAACAAGAAAACCTAGGTGGAAATTCAAAGAAAAAGTGAAGAAATCAAGGAAACAAGCTAGGTAAGTTAAAATTTCTTTAATTCTCCTTGATACCTAGCTTACCCATGCCTTTGTTCTTGATTTCCATGGTTGAATATTGAGTTATCATGATGAATTCAATTCTGAAAAATGGGTATGGAAGAGGAATTGTTGTTGGAATAATTTGATTTTAGACTATGTTAGTGTTTAGGGATAGTTAAGCATGGTTATGAACAAAAACACAAAAGAAATATTCAATTTCTCTAGGGTTCCTTGTTGGCTGAACCATGAGGGCTGAATATCAATGGGGGATTGTTTTTATTTCAAGGAAAATGGCATGGAAAATGATGAAGTAAGGTGAAACGGTTATGTAGAAAAAAATTCGATGCTAGTACACCAAATGACCAAATTTTATTCTATAAGGAATTGTGAGGGTTCTAATGCTGAATTTGGTTTTATTTAAATGTATGTGGTAAATTAAGGTATTAGAGGAGAAATGAATTAATTTGGAGGTGATTTGGACACAATCGCCGATTAATCGGGTGATCGGTCGAATTTAATCGATACCGTGATTAAGCGGTAATCGGGTATATTTGTGCATTTACATATCAAGCATTAGTAGTTTAAATTAATTTATATCAATTTAGGGACAATATAGTAAATTCCTCAACTTTGTTATTTGTCAAGGTGGTGAGACATCCGAAAAAGGCAAAGGAATTGCGCCTGAGGACTATTAGTCAGAGTTCATCCGAAATCCGGATTTTTCGATACCTGTGAGTGGACTGCCTATCAAAATTGTTTTGGGAATATGACTGTTTTGAACAAAGTGTTTGAATGATTTTATGCAATTTTTCATGAAAATGAATGCCTTGGGAACAAGCTTTTGAGAAAAGGTTTATGTTACGAAATGTGGTTATTATGGATTTCTATGTGGTTGCATTATGTTGATATACATATATGCTTGAATATAATGTTGTGTAATTATGTTGACTCGGCTATGTGCGAGTAGGGAGTGTGCATAAGCCGAGGATGACCCGGTTATGTGCGAGTAGGGAGTGCGCATAACCCGGTGATGACCCGATTATGTGCGAGTAGGGAGTGCGCATAATCCGGTGATGACCCAGCCATGTGCGAGTAGGGAGTGTGCATGAGCTGGTGATGATGATGATGGGTTGGTGAGATGATGATGATGAGTATATACGTATATATATATACATATGTAAATGTGTGTGATATAGCAAATTGATGGACAATGATTTATGGTTGTAATGTACGTAAAATTTGACACATTATACTTTGAGAATTTTCATGAATGTTAGGTTGATTTATTAGTTTAGCAGGATGGCTTTTGTTGAGTGAGGAAAAATGTTTCTCTTGTTGCTTTGTTTTCACTGCATCGAAATTCATGCTCGCTGTAGCGAAAAAACTCTGGGGTTTGGAGGGGTTTTAAATAGGAATGAAATAAATTGCATTGTTTGAAACAAGTGCATCATGATTTTAAATTTTTCCTAATTGTTGCTTGTTCCCTTCATTGTTCACTCACTGGGTTTATACTCACCATTTTCAAATTCATGTTTTCAGATCACGAGGTAGCTGATAATTAGGACGAGGTGTCCTTGTAGATCTGTGTACATCTTCTGGTAGGTGTCTCGGCATTCGGTAGCTGTATATCCATCCGAGTCACTCCGCTGGAGGTCAAGTATTATTTTGTTATGTATAGATGAACGTAATGTAAATTTTAAAAGAGTAATGCCTGTACGAGTTGGCAATGTATATCACTATTTTGACTCAAAGTTATGAAATAGGACTTAGTGATAATAAATAGAATCATAAGTAAGATAAATAATAGGCTTGCCTGGGTTTAGTGGATTATGTCCATTGGACCCATGCGCCGGTCATGACCCGAAATTTGGGTCGTGACAGTATTGGTATCAGAGCCCTAGGTTTGTCTAGGTCCTAGAACTTCCTTTTTGTTAGTCCAGCGGAGAGTCGGGTCTTTATGTGGGAACTTCAGTTGTAAAGTGTGAACCGCGGCACATTTTACAACCAAATGACCGCATAGATTCCCTATCTTAGAAACCACCTGTTGCTTTAAGTATGGTTATAATATGTGTTTAATAACAGGCGTTTGCTTTTGTCTAGGTAAGAATGCCGCCTAAGACACGAGCCGCCTCAAGACGGGCAGGGGAGCAAGATGCTCCCATTGAGATGGCAGATAGACCACGGGCATCCACCCAGAGAGGCCGAGGTAGACGTGGCAGGGTCACTAGGCCGGTGGGGTTGGATACGCCTGTGAGTAGGCAAGAAGAGGGACAGTCCTCAGGTGATGTAGATAGACACCCAGCTAGGGGTATTACTATTGAGGATTTGGCGGCAGGCCTACAGGGAGTTAACCGGGTTGTAGAGATGATGGCGACCCGCATGGAAGATATACAAAGGGTGGTAGAGGGGAGACCTACAGTACAAGAATCCCCTAGCTCCCAAGGACAGGCCGATCACCAACATCATGAGGAGGAGAGGGGACATCTAGATATTTCTCTTCCTGACTTTCTCAAGCTTAAGCCTCCAACATTTTCAGGGTCTGATGCATCGGAGAAACCCCAGGTTTTCTTGGATAAGATGGAGAAAATTTGTAAAGCCTTGGGATGTTCTAGTGTTCGGTCAGTTGAGCTAGCCGCCTTCCAATTAGAGGATGTGGCGCAGGAATGGTATAGCTCTTTATGTAGAGGCAGACCGACTAATGCAACACCGTTGGCCTGGAGTGAGTTCAGTGTAGCCTTCTTAGATCGATTCTTACCACTTAGTGTGCATAATGCCAGAGCTAGAGAGTTTGAGACTTTGGTACAGACTTCAAGCATGACGGTGTCTGAGTATGACATCAAGTTCACGCAGCTAGCTCGTTATGCGCCCTATCTCGTTTCTACTGAGGAGATGAAGATTCAGAGGTTTGTGGATGGGTTAGTGGAGCCATTATTTAGGGCTGTGGCATCCCGAGATTTCACTACCTATTCTGCAGCAGTGGATCGTGCTCAACGCATCGAGATGAGGACCAGTGAGAGTAGGGCTGCGAGGGATAGAGCAAAAAGGGGCAAGACAGAGGGTTATCAGGGCCGTAGAGATTTCAGCGGTGGTGGTTCATCTTCTAGCCGTCAGGGTCCACAGAGGGACTCACGGTTACCTCAGCAGGGGAGTGACGCACCTGGTGCTAATATTAGGGTGGGACAGAGAACCTTCAGTTTTAGGAGGCAGCAAGATTCTAGACAGAATAGTCAAGTCATTCGCTCTTGTGATACTTGTGGGAGACGACATAGTGGACGCTGCTTCCTTACTACAAAAACTTGTTACGGGTGCGGTCAACCTGGGCATATTAGGAGGGATTGTCCGATGGCACATCAATCACCAGATTCTGCTCGTGGTTCCACCCAGCCAGCTTCATCTGCTCCGTCAGTTGCCGTCTCATCTGGCCGGGAGGTTAGTGGATCGAGAGGTAGAGGTGCGGGTACTTCCTCTCAAGGCAGACCATCTGGGTCCGGACATCAAAGTTCTATTGGTAGAGGCCAAGCGAGGGTGTTTGCTTTAACACAGCAGGAGGCTCAAACATCCAATGCTGTGGTCTCAGGTATTCTCTCCGTTTGTAATATAAATGCTCGAGTACTATTTGATCCTGGTGCTACCCATTCTTTTATCTCTCCATGTTTTGCATCTCGGTTGGGTAGAGGTCGTGTTAGGAGAGAGGAACAATTAGTGGTGTCTACTCCTTTAAAGGAGATATTTGTGGCCGAGTGGGAATATGAGTCTTGTGTAGTGCGAGTCAAGGACAAAGACACTTCGGTGAATCTAGTGGTGCTAGACACCTTAGACTTTGATGTAATCTTGGGGATGAATTGGTTATCACCCTGTCATGCTAGTGTGGACTGCTATCATAAATTGGTTAGATTTGATTTCCCCGGTGAACCATCATTTAGTATTCAGGGGGATAGGAGTAATGCTCCAACCAATTTGATATCGGTCATATCTGCCAGAAGATTATTACGACAGGGTTGTATAGGTTACTTGGCTGTTGTAAAGGATATTCAGGCAAAGATTGGAGATGTAACTCAAGTGTCGGTGGTGAAGGAGTTCGTGGATGTATTTCCTGAGGAGCTACCAGGTTTGCCTCCTGAACGGGAGGTTGAGTTTTGCATAGATTTGATTCCCGACACTAGACCTATATCCATACCCCCATATAGAATGGCACCTGCAGAGCTTAAAGAGCTTAAGGATCAGTTGGAGGATTTGTTGGATAAAGGTTTCATACGACCTAGTGTATCCCCATGGGGAGCACCAGTGTTATTTGTGAAGAAGAAAGATGGGTCACTTAGGCTGTGCATTGATTATCGACAGCTTAATAAAGTGACGGTGAAGAATAAATATCCTCTCCCAAGGATAGATGATTTATTTGATCAACTACAAGGAGCACAATGTTTTTCTAAGATAGATCTGCGATCTGGGTACCATCAGTTGAGAATCCGGAACGAAGATATACCCAAGACCGCATTTCGAACAAGATATGGGCACTATGAGTTCTTAGTGATGTCATTTGGGCTCACGAATGCTCCTGCAGCCTTTATGGATTTGATGAACCGAGTGTTCAAACCTTATTTGGATAAGTTTGTAGTGGTGTTTATTGATGATATTTTGATATATTCAAAGAGTCGAGATGAGCATGAGCAGCATCTTAAGATAGTGCTCCAAATTTTGAGAGAACATCGATTGTATGCTAAGTTCTCCAAGTGTGAGTTTTGGCTCAAAAGTGTTGCATTTTTGGGGCATGTGGTATCTAAGGAGGGGATACGAGTTGATAAAAAGAAAATTGAAGCAGTGGAAAAATGGCCAAGGCCAACATCAGTTACGGAGATTAGAAGCTTTGTGGGTTTAGCTGGCTATTATCGTCGCTTTGTGAAAGACTTCTCCAAAATAGTTGCCCCTTTGACTAAGCTGACACGTAAAGATACAAAATTTGAGTGGTCTGATGCTTGTGAGAATAGTTTTGAGAAGCTTAAGGCATGTCTCACCACAGCTCCAGTGTTAAGCCTGTCGCAAGGCACAGGGGGTTACACGGTGTTTTGTGATGCATCGGGGGTTGGTTTAGGATGTGTATTGATGCAACATGGGAAGGTGATTGCGTATGCATCTAGGCAACTTAAAAGGCATGAGCAGAATTACCCCATACACGATTTGGAAATGGCAGCAATCGTGTTTGCCTTAAAGATTTGGAGACATTACTTGTATGGTGAGACTTGCGAGATATACACGGACCACAAAAGTCTGAAGTATATATTTCAGCAGAGGGATCTTAACTTACGGCAACGTAGATGGATGGAGTTGTTAAAGGATTATGATTGTACTATTCTTTATCATCCCGGTAAGGCCAATGTAGTGGCGGATGCTTTGAGTCGAAAATCAATGGGAAGCTTGGCACATATTTCCATTGGTAGGAGATCTTTGGTTAGAGAGATCCATAGCTTGGGAGACATAGGTGTGCGTTTGGAAGTTGCGGAGACAAATGCTTTGCTAGCACACTTTAGAGTGAGGCTGTCCCGACCCAATTTCTCGGGCCATGACCGGCGCATGAGCTCAATGAGCATAGCTCACTAAGCCCAAGCAAGCCTATCCATTTACCTTTGCTTAACAAATTTATCATATCATGCATACACACACACTTTTTTTTTTCGGGTGTGAACATAGCCAAAACACAATGGCATTATAGATAATAATATACATGCACTATACCAGTCATGTATTTAGCAATTATCATTGCATACACATATTCACATTGTTAGATTGTATTCATAATACAAAAGGACCCATGACTTCCAGCGGAGACATTTACAATAAAAGGGATTACTATCGAATGCCAGACACATACCCAAGAGATGAATTACGAGGACTCCTCGATCTAGGGTCCAACAGTCACCTGATCTGAAAACATGAATTTTTATAAAACATGAGTACAATACTCAGTGAGTGAACAAGGAAGGGAACAAGCAACAATTAGGGAGAATTTAAAATCATGATGCACTTGTTTCAAAACAATACAATTTACTTCATTCCTATTTAAAACCCCTCCAAACCCGAGAGTTTCTCGCTACAGCGAGCATGAATTTCGTTGCAATGAAAACAGAGCAACAAGAGAAACATTTTTTCTCACTCAACAAAAAGCCATCCTGCTAAACTAATAAAATCAACATAAAATTCATGAAAATTCTCAAAGTATAATGTGTCAAATTTCATGTACATTACAACCATAAATCATTGTCCATCAATTTGCTATAACACACACATTTACATATGTATATATATATATATATACCCATCATCATCATCTCACCAACCCATCATCATCGTCACCAGCTCATCATCATCATCACCAGCTCATGCGCACTCCCTACTCGCACATGGCTGGGTCATCACCGGGTTATGCGCACTCCCTACTCGCACATAACCGGGTCATCACCGGGTTATGCGCACTCCCTACTCGCACATAACCGGGTAATCCTCGGCCTATGCGCACTCCCTACTCGCACATAGTCGAGTCAACATAATTACACAACATTATATTCAAGCATATATGTATATCAACATAATGCAGCCACATAGAAATCCATAATAACCACATTTTATAACATAAACCTTTTCTCAAAAGCTTGTTCCCAAGGCATTCATTTTCATGAAAAATTGCATAAAATCATTCAAACACTTTGTTCAAAACAGTCATATTCCCAAAACAATTTTGATAGGCAGTCCACTCACAGGTGTCGAAAATCCGGATTCCGGGTGAACTCTGACTAATAGTCCTCAGGTGCAATTCCTTTGCCTTTTCCGGACGTCTCACCACCTTGACAAATAACAAAGTCGAGGAATTTACTATATTGTCCCTAAATTGATATAAATTAATTTAAACTACTAATGCTTGATATGTAAATGCAAAAATATGTCGGATTACCGCTTAATCACGGTATCGATTAAATTCGACCGATCACCCGATTAATCGGCGATTGTGTCCAAATCACCTCCAAATTAATTCATTTCTCCTCTAATACCTTAATTTACCACATACATTTAAATAAAGCCAAATTCAGCATTAGAACCCTCACAATTCCTTATAGAAAAAAATTTGGTCATTTGGTGTACTAGCATCGAATTTTTTTCTACATAACCATTTCACCTTACTTCATCATTTTCCATGCCATTTTCCTTGAAATAAAAACAATCCCCCATTGATATTCAGCCCTCATGGTTCGACCAACAAGGAACCCTAGAGAAATTGAATATTTCTTTTGTGTTTTTATTCATAACCATGCTTAACTATCCCTAAACACTAACATAGTCTAAAATCAAATTATTCCAACAACAATTCCTCTTCCATACCCATTTTTCAGAATTGAATTCATCATGATAACTCAATATTCAACCATGAAAATCAAGAACAAAAGCATGGGTCAGCTAGGTATCAAGGAGAATTAAAGAAATTTTAACTTACCTAGCTTGTTTCCTTGATTTCTTCACTTTTTCTTTGAATTTCCACCTAGGTTTTCTTGTTTTTCCTTTTGTTCTTCCTTTTTTCTTGTTGCTGGATGCCTAGGCCGAATATGGTGAGGGAATTGGGGATTTAATGGGCTGATTTCTATAGAAAATAATAAAATAATCAAGCATGCCATGTGTCACATTCTTATTGGCCCAAATTTTTAACTTTTTGACTTTTTCTTCTTAATTTTCCACCACAAATATTCTGGTATTTATCCAATCCTACCACAATTAAAATCCCTTGGTCTTGACAGGTACTGGGGTGAGAAATTTACCGATTTGGCCCCGAGATGGAAAAATTACGATTTTTCCATATTAATCAAATGGGGCAAAAAATTTACCGATTTGGCCCCGAGATGGAGAAATGTACCGGAATCTCATTATTTCTACTTTTCAACCTAAAATAACACTAATATTGATGAATATTAATCAAATGGGGCAAAAAAAATGTTTTATAAAAATTCCCGCTTAGTCCTCTAGTGGTAAAATTATCATTTTGCCCTTGTGCTCCAAAAATACCGGGAATCAAAATTTTTCATTGCTAAACGTCATTTATACTCCAATAATCATAATTATATTTCATATAATTATTCTTGGTCAAATGTGATCAAATCTTGGCTAGAAATCTCCATTAAATCATCAAATGGTAAAATGACCATTTTGTCCCTAATCAAACAATTTTCCTGATGGACTTCAAATTGGACTTTGAACTCCGAATCACTATTCTAAGTCGTTCTGTGGGTTTCAAAATTTTCAATTTCCTCTTAGAATTTCTATTTGAACTAGTTCAAGGCTTGATTTAACTTAGTTGTACCACTCGGTACAATACCGTGTTTTAATCGAGTTTGACAAGGTCTCACATTCTCCCCCACTAATAAAAATTTGGTCCCCGAATTTAAACTCAATGTAGTGTTGGTTACCTTTACATATCGAAGAGGTGTGGATGCTTTGTCCGCATGTCATCCTCAGCTTCCCACGTTACCTCCTTACTAGTGTGATTCCGCCACAACACTTTCACTGAGGCTACATCATTTGAACGGAGCTTTTTAACTTGCCTATCAAGGATAGCTATCGGTTGTTCCTCATAGGTTAGATCATCTTGCAGCTGAATGGTTTCATACCGTAGTACATGTGTTGGATCTGGGTTGTACTTCCTAAGCATGGACACATGAAACACAGGATGAATATTTGAAAGGTCTGGCGGTAATGCCAAACGATAAGCCACCGCTCCAACCTTTTCTAAGATCTCGAAAGGCCCTATATACCGAGGACTTAACTTCCCTTTCTTGCCAAACCGCATTACCCCTTTAGTTGGCGAAACTTTCAAAAATACATGATCTCCTACTTGGAACTCCAAGTCTCTCCGTCGGTTATCAGCATATGATTTTTGTCTACTTTGTGCTGTTAACATCCTCTGACGGATCATGTGTATTTTCTCGATTGCATCCTGCACCAATTCAGGCCCCAAAAGTTTCCTTTCTCTCACCTCTAGCCATCCAATGGGTGACCTACATCTTCGTCCATATAAGGCCTCAAATGGTGCCATTTGGATGCTAGTTTGGAAACTGTTGTTGTAGGCAAATTCCACTAAGGGTAAATATTGTTCCCACCTAACACCAAGGTCTATCACACAAGCCCTCAACATATCCTCCAACGTTTATATGGTCCGTTCAGACTGTCCATCAGTCTGAGGGTGGAAAGCTGTGCTGAAATCCAACTTAGTGCCCAATGCTTCTTGCAACTTTCCCCAAAACCTACTAGTAAACTGAGCTCCTCTGTCAGATACTATAGAAATGGGAATACCATGCAGTCATACTATCTCATCCACATAAACTCGAATGTATTGGGCAGCCCCGTAAGTAGTCTTAACCGGAAGAAAATGAGCTGACTTTGTTAACCGGTCTACTACTATCCAAATTGAATCATATCCCTCACTGGTTCGAGGCAAACCCGTTACAAAGTCCATAGCAATATGTTCCCACTTCCACTCGAGTACTGGTAATGGCTATAGTAGCCCTGCAGGCTTTTGATGCTCGGCCTTAACCTGCTGACAAACCAGGCACTTGGAGACAAACTCAGCTACATCTCTCTTAAGTCCTTCCCACTAATACACCTCTTTCAAATCTTGATACATCTTTGTAGCCCTTGGATGTACCACATAAGCTGCCATGTGAGCTTCTTCCAATATTTCTCTCCTCAACCCGTTACCATTAGGCACATAAAGTCTGGTTCCATACCTCAACACTCCATCTGTGCCTTTAGTAAACATTTTTCCTTTCCTACCCTAAGGATCCTCTAAGGCCTTAGTCACAAACTCATCTTCACTTTGTGCTACTTTAATCCTGTCCATTAAAATAGGCCTCACTCTAAAATGTGCTAGCAAAGCATTTGTCTCCGCAACTTTCAAACACACACCTATGTCTCCCAAGCTATGGATCTCTCTAACCAAGGATCTCCTATCAATAGAAATATGTGCCAAGCTTCCCATTGATTTTCGACTCAAGGCATCGGCCACTACATTGGCCTTATCGGGATGATAAAGAATAGTACAACCATAATCCTTTAGCAACTCCATCCATCTACGTTGCCGTAAGTTAAGATCCCTCTGCTGAAATATATACTTCAGACTTTTGTGGTTCGTGTATATCTCGCAAGTCTCACCATACAAGTAATGTCTCCAAATCTTTAAGGCAAACACGATTGCTGCCATTTCCAAATCATGTATGGGGTAATTCTGCTCATGCCTTTTAAGTTGCCTAGATGCATACGCAATCACCTTCCCATGTTGCATTAATACACATCCTAAACCAACCCCCGATGCATCACAAAACACCGTGTAACCCCCTGTGCCTTGCGGTAGGCTTAACACTGGAGCTGTGATGAGACATGCCTTAAGCTTCTCAAAACTATTCTCACAAGCATTAGACCACTCAAATTTTGTATCTTTACGTGTCAGCTTAGTCAAAGGGCTAACTATTTTGGAGAAGTCCTTCACAAAGCGACAATAATAGCCAGCTAAACCCACAAAGCTTCTAATCTCCGTAACTGATGTTGGCCTTGGCCATTTTTTTCACTGCTTCAATTTTTTTTGAATCAACTTGTATCCCATCCTTAGATACCACATGCCCCAATAATGCAACACTTTCGAGCCAAAACTCACACTTGGAGAACTTAGCATACAATCGATGTTCTCTCAGAATTTGGAGCACTATCTTAAGATGCTGCTCATGCTCCTCTCGACTCTTTGAATATATCAAAATGTCATCAATAAACACCACCACAAACTTATCCAAATAAGGTTTGAACACTCGATTCATCAAATCCATAAAAGCTGCAGGAGCATTCGTGAGCCCAAATGACATCACTAAGAACTCATAGTGCCCATATCTTGTTCGAAATGCAATCTTGGGTATATCTTCGTTCCGAATTCTCAACTGATGGTACCCAGATCGCAGATCTATCTTAGAGAAACATTGTGCTCCTTGTAGTTGATCAAATAAATCATCTATCCTTGGGAAAGGATACTTATTCTTCACCGTCACTTTATTAAGTTGTCGATAATCAATGCACAGCCTAAGTGACCCATCTTTCTTCTTCACAAATAACACTGGTGCTCCCCATGGGGATACACTAGGTCGTATGAAACCTTTATCCAACAAATCCTCCAACTGATCCTTAAGCTCTTTAAGCTCCGTAAGTGCCATTCTATATGGGGGTATGGATATAGGTCTAGTGTCGGGAATCAAATCTATGCAAAACTCAATCTCCCGTTCAGGAGGCAAACCTGGTAGCTCCTCAGGAAATACATCCACGAACTCCTTCACCACCGACACTTGAGTTACATCTCCAATCTTCACCTGAGTATCCTTTACAACAGCCAAGTAACCTATACAACCCTATCGTAATAATCTTCTGGCAGATATGATCGATATCAAATTGGTTGGAGCATTACTCCTATCCCCCTGAATACTAAATGATGGTTCACCAAGGAAATCAAATCTAACCAATTTATGATAGCAGTCCACACTAGCATGGCAGGGTGATAACCAATCCATCCCCAAGATTACATCAAAGTCTAAGATGTCTAGCACCACTAGATTCACCGAAGTGTCTTTGTCCTTGACTCGCACTACACAAGACTCATATTCCCACTTAGCCACAAATATCTCCTTTTAAAGGAGTAGGTACCACCAAGTATTCTTCTCTCCTAACACGATTCTTACTCAATCGATGTGCAAAACATGTAGAATTAAGCAGATGGGTTAAACCAGGCTCAAACAACACCCAAGCATTCATATCACAGATAGGAAAATACCTAAGACCACTGCATTTGAGGTCCGAGCCTCTTAGGGAGTTATAGCATACACCCTCGCTTGGCCTCCACCAACAAAACTCTGACGTCCGGACCCAGATGGCCTGCCTTGAGAGGAAGTACTAGCACCTCGACCTTTGAATCCATTAGCTTTCCTATCAGACGAGGCGGCGACTGAAGAAGCAAACGAAGCTGGCTGGGTGGAACCATGAGCAGAATCTTGTGATTGATGAGCCATCGTACAATCTCTCTTAATATGCCCAGGTTTACCACACTTGAAACAAACTCCCATAGCACGAAGGCATCTTCCTCTATGTCGTCCCCCACAAGTATGGCAAGGAAGGATAAGTTGACTTCCTTGCCTCGTATCTTGCTGTCTTCCAACACTGAAGGTTCTTTGTCCCGCCACAATACTAGCACTAGGCGAGTCACTCCACTGCTGGGGTAATCGTGAGTCCCTCTGTGGACCCTGACGGCAAAAAAACGAACCACCACTACTAAAATCTCTATGGCCTTGATAACCCTCTGTTTTGGCCCTTTTTGCTCTATCCCTCACAACCCTACTCTCACTGGTCCTCATTTCAATTCGTTGAGAACAATCCACGGCCGCAGAGTAAGCGTTGAAATCTCGAGAAGCCATAGTCTGAAACAATGGTTCCACTAATCCATCCACAAACCTTTGGATTTTCATCTCCTTTGTGGAAACCAAGTAAGGTGCATACCGAGACAATTGCGTAAATTTTATATCATACTCCGACACCGTCATGCCCGGAGTCTACACCAATGCCTCAAACTCTCTGGCTCGGGCATTTCGCACACTGTGCGATAAAAATCGATCTAGGAAGGTTGTACTAAATTCACTCCAAGTCAGTGGTGTAGCATCTGTCGACCTACCCCTTGGCAAGGAGTCATACCATTCCTGTGCTACATCCTCCAATTGAAAAGCTACTAGCTCCACTAACCTAACGCTAGAACACCCCATAGCATTACAAATCTTCTCTGATACATTTGACCCTGTAAATAAGGGAGGCTTAAGCTTCAGAAAGTCAGTGAGTGAAACCTCCATCTGACCTCTGTCACCCTCGAGAGGTTGGCGGTCTGTCTGACCTTGGGAACTAAAGGACTCTTGCTCCACATGTCTCCCCTCTACTATCTCCTGTATATCCTCCATACGGGCTGCCATGATTTTTACAACCCGATTGACTCCCTACAGACCCGTCGCCAAGTCCTCAACAGTAATGCCTCTCGCCGGTGGCCTAACAGTATCACCTAAAGGCTGTCCCTCATCTCTCCTATTCACAGGCGTACTCGCTCTCACCGGCCTAGCGACCTTGCCACGTTTACCTCGCCCCTTACGGGTGGGTGCACGTGGCCGATTAGTCATCCTAGTAGGGGCATCTTGCTCCCCCACTTGTCTTAAGATGGCCCGTGTCTTAGGCGGCATTCTTACCTAGACAAGAGAAAACACCTATCATTAACCATAGTTAAAGAGATAAGGTGGTTTCTAAGATTGGGAATCTATGCGGTCCCTTGGTCGTAAAATGTGCCGCGGTTCACACTTCACAACCGAAGTTCCCATATAAAAACCCGACACTCCGCTGGACCAACAAATGAAAGCCCTAGGACCTAGACAAACCTAGAGCTCTGATACCAAGTTTGTCCCGACCCAATTTCTCGGGCCATGACCGGCGCATGAGCTCAATGAGCATAGCTCACTAAGCCCAAGCAAGCCTATCCATTTACCTTTGCTTAACAAATTTATCATATCATGCATACACACACACTTTTTTTTTTCGGGTGTGAACATAGCCAAAACACAATGGCATTATAGATAATAATATACATGCACTATACCAGTCATGTATTTAGCAATTATCATTGCATACACATATTCACATTGTTAGATTGTATTCATAATACAAAAGGACCCATGACTTCCAGCGGAGACATTTACAATAAAAGGGATTACTATCGAATGCCAGACACATACCCAAGAGATGAATTACGAGGACTCCTCGATCTAGGGTCCAACAGTCACCTGATCTGAAAACATGAATTTTTATAAAACATGAGTACAATACTCAGTGAGTGAACAAGGAAGGGAACAAGCAACAATTAGGGAGAATTTAAAATCATGATGCACTTGTTTCAAAACAATACAGTTTACTTCATTCCTATTTAAAACCCCTCCAAACCCGAGAGTTTCTCGCTACAGCGAGCATGAATTTCGTTGCAATGAAAACAGAGCAACAAGAGAAACATTTTTTTCTCACTCAACAAAAAGCCATCCTGCTAAACTAATAAAATCAACATAAAATTCATGAAAATTCTCAAAGTATAATGTGTCAAATTTCATGTACATTACAACCATAAATCATTGTCCATCAATTTGCTATAACACACACATTTACATATGTATATATATATATATATACCCATCATCATCATCTCACCAACCCATCATCATCGTCACCAGCTCATCATCATCATCACCAGCTCATGCGCACTCCCTACTCGCACATGGCTGGGTCATCACCGGGTTATGCGCACTCCCTACTCGCACATAACCGGGTCATCACCGGGTTATGCGCACTCCCTACTCGCACATAACCGGGTAATCCTCGGCCTATGCGCACTCCCTACTCGCACATAGTCGAGTCAACATAATTACACAACATTATATTCAAGCATATATGTATATCAACATAATGCAGCCACATAAAAATCCATAATAACCACATTTTATAACATAAACCTTTTCTCAAAAGCTTGTTCCCAAGGCATTCATTTTCATGAAAAATTGCATAAAATCATTCAAACACTTTGTTCAAAACAGTCATATTCCCAAAACAATTTTGATAGGCAGTCCACTCACAGGTGTCTAAAATCCGGATTCCGGGTGAACTCTGACTAATAGTCCTCAGGCGCAATTCCTTTGCCTTTTCCGGACGTCTCACCACCTTGACAAATAACAAAGTCGAGGAATTTACTATATTGTCCCTAAATTGATATAAATTAATTTAAACTACTAATGCTTGATATGTAAATGCAAAAATATGTCGGATTACCGCTTAATCACGGTATCGATTAAATTCGACCGATCACCCGATTAATCGGCGATTGTGTCCAAATCACCTCCAAATTAATTCATTTCTCCTCTAATACCTTAATTTACCACATACATTTAAATAAAGCCAAATTCAGCATTAGAACCCTCACAATTCCTTATAGAAAAAAATTTGGTCATTTGGTGTACTAGCATCGAATTTTTTTCTACATAACCATTTCACCTTACTTCATCATTTTCCATGCCATTTTCCTTGAAATAAAAACAATCCCCCATTGATATTCAGCCCTCATGGTTCGACCAACAAGGAACCCTAGAGAAATTGAATATTTCTTTTGTGTTTTTATTCATAACCATGCTTAACTATCCCTAAACACTAACATAGTCTAAAATCAAATTATTCCAACAACAATTCCTCTTCCATACCCATTTTTCAGAATTGAATTCATCATGATAACTCAATATTCAACCATGAAAATCAAGAACAAAAGCATGGGTCAGCTAGGTATCAAGGAGAATTAAAGAAATTTTAACTTACCTAGCTTGTTTCCTTGATTTCTTCACTTTTTCTTTGAATTTCCACCTAGGTTTTCTTGTTTTTCCTTTTGTTCTTCCTTTTTTCTTGTTGCTGGATGCCTAGGCCGAATATGGTGAGGGAATTGGGGATTTAATGGGCTGATTTCTATAGAAAATAATAAAATAATCAAGCATGCCATGTGTCACATTCTTATTGGCCCAAATTTTTAACTTTTTGACTTTTTCTTCTTAATTTTCCACCACAAATATTCTGGTATTTATCCAATCCTACCACAATTAAAATCCCTTGGTCTTGACAGGTACTGGGGCGAGAAATTTACCGATTTGGCCCCGAGATGGAAAAATTACGATTTTTCCATATTAATCAAATGGGGCAAAAAATTTACCGATTTGGCCCCGAGATGGAGAAATGTACCGGAATCTCATTATTTCTACTTTTCAACCTAAAATAACACTAATATTGATGAATATTAATCAAATGGGGCAAAAAAAATGTTTTATAAAAATTCCCGCTTAGTCCTCTAGTGGTAAAATTATCATTTTGCCCTTGTGCTCCAAAAATACCGGGAATCAAAATTTTTCATTGCTAAACGTCATTTATACTCCAATAATCATAATTATATTTCATATAATTATTCTTGGTCAAATGTGATCAAATCTTGGCTAGAAATCTCCATTAAATCATCAAATGGTAAAATGACCATTTTGTCCCTAATCAAACAATTTTCCTGATGGACTTCAAATTGGACTTTGAACTCCGAATCACTATTCTAAGTCGTTCTGTGGGTTTCAAAATTTTCAATTTCCTCTTAGAATTTCTATTTGAACTAGTTCAAGGCTTGATTTAACTTAGTTGTACCACTCGGTACAATACCGTGTTTTAATCGAGTTTGACAAGGTCTCACAGAGGCCTATCTTAATGGACAGGATTAAAGAAGCACAAAGTAAAGATGAATTTGTGATTAAGGCCTTAGAGGATCCTCAGGGTAGGAAAGGAAAAATGTTTACTAAAGGCACAGATGGAGTGTTGAGGTATGGAACCAGACTTTATGTGCCTGATGGTGACGGGTTGAGGAGAGAAATATTGGAGGAAGCTCACATGGCAGCTTATGTGATACATCCAAGGGCTACAAAGATGTATCAAGATTTGAAAGAGGTGTATTGGTGGGAAGGACTTAAAAGAGATGTAGCTGAGTTTGTCTCCAAGTGCCTGGTTTGTCAGCAGGTTAAGGCCGAGCATCAAAAGCCTGCAGGGCTACTACAGCCATTACCAGTACCCGAGTGGAAGTGGGAACATATTGCTATGGACTTTGTAACGGGTTTGCCTCGAACCAGTGGGGGATATGATTCAATTTGGATAGTAGTGGACCGGTTAACAAAGTCAGCTCATTTTCTTCCGGTTAAGACTACTTATGGGGCTGCCCAATATGCTCGAGTTTATGTGGATGAGATAGTGCGACTACATGGTATTCCCATTTCTATAGTATCTGACAGAGGAGCTCAGTTTACTAGTAGGTTTTGGGGAAAGTTGCAAGAAGCATTGGGCACTAAGTTGGATTTCAGCACAGCTTTCCACCCTCAGACTGATGGACAATCTGAACGGACCATACAGACATTGGAGGATATGTTGAGGGCTTGTGTGATAGACCTTGGTGTCAGGTGGGAACAATATCTACCCTTAGTGGAATTTGCCTACAACAACAGTTTCCAAACTAGCATCCAAATGGCACCATTTGAGGCCTTATATGGACGAAGATGTAGGTCACCCATTAGATGGCTAGAGGTGGGAGAAAGGAAACTTTTGGGGCCTGAATTGGTGCAGGATGCAATCGAGAAAATACACATGATCCGTCAGAAGATGTTAACAGCACAAAGTAGACAGAAATCATATGCTGATAACTGATGGAGAGACTTGGAGTTCCAAGTAGGAGATCATGTATTTTTGAAAGTTTCGCCAACTAAAGGGGTAATGAGGTTTGGCAAGAAAGGGAAGTTAAGTCCTCGGTATATAGGGCCATTCGAGATCTTAGAAAAGGTTGGAGCGGTGGCTTATCGTTTGGCATTACCGCCAGACCTTTCTAATATTCATCCCGTGTTTCATGTGTCCATGCTTAGGAAGTACAACCCAGATCCATCACATGTAATACGGTATGAAACTATTCAGTTGCAAAATGATCTAACCTATGAGGAACAACCGGTAGCTATCCTTGATAGGCAAGTTAAAAAGCTCCGTTCAAAGGATGTAGCCTCAGTGAAAGTGTTGTGGCGGAATCATACTAGCGAGGAGGTAACGTGGGAAGCTGAGGATGAGATGCAGACAAAGCATCCACACCTCTTCGATATGTAAAGGTAAGCCACTCTACATTGAATTTAAATTCGGGGACCGAATTTTTATTAGTGGGGGAGAATGTGAGACCCTGTCAAGCTCGATTAAAAGACGGTATTGTATCGAGTGGTATAACTAAGTTAAATCGAGCCTTGAACTAGTTCAAATAGAAATTCTAAGAGGAATTTGAAAATTTTAAAACCAACAGAATGACTTAGAATAGTGATTTGGAGTTCAAGGTCTAGTTTGGAGTCCATCAAAAAAATTGACCAATTAGGGACAAAACGGTCATTTTACCATTTGATGATAAAATGAAGATTTTTAGCCAAGATTTGATCAAATTTGACCAAGAATAATTATATGAAATATAATTATGATTATTGGAGTATAAAATGATGTTTAGTAGTGAAAAATTGTGATTCCCGGTATTTATGGAGCAGAAGGGCAAAATGGTAATTTTGCCACTAGTGGACTAAACAAAATTTTTTTAAAACAATTTTTGCCCCATTTAGTTAATATTGATCAATATTAGTGTTATTTTAGGTTGAAAAGTAGAAATAATGAGATTCCGGTACATTTCGGAGTATAAGGGCAAAATCGTAATTTTTTTATCTCGGGGGCAAATCAGTAAAATTTTTGGCCCAGCACTTGTCAAGACCAAGGGATTTTAATTGTGGTAGGATTGGATAAATACCAGAATATTTGTGGTGGAAAATTAAGAAGAAAAAGTCAAAAAGTTAAAAATTAGGCCAATAAGCATGTGACACATGGCATGCTTGATTATTTTATTATTTTCTATAGAAATCAGCCCATTAAATCCCCAATTCCCTCACCATATTCGGCCTAGACATCCAGCAACAAGAAAAAAAGGAAGAACAAAAGGAAAAACAAGAAAACCTAGGTGAAAATTCAAAGAAAAAGTGAAGAAATCAAGGAAACAAGCTAGGTAAGTTAAAATTTCTTTAATTCTCCTTGATACCTAGCTTACCCATGCCTTTGTTCTTGATTTCCATGGTTGAATATTGAGTTATCATGATGAATTCAATTCTGAAAAATGGGTATGGAAGAGGAATTGTTGTTGGAATAATTTGATTTTAGACTATGTTAGTGTTTAGGGATAGTTAAGCATGGTTATGAACAAAAACACAAAAGAAATATTCAATTTCTCTAGGGTTCCTTGTTGGCTGAACCATGAGGGCTGAATATCAATGGGGGATTGTTTTTATTTCAAGGAAAATGGCATGGAAAATGATGAAGTAAGGTGAAACGGTTATGTAGAAAAAAATTCGATGCTAGTACACCAAATGACCAAATTTTATTCTATAAGGAATTGTGAGGGTTCTAATGCTGAATTTGGCTTTATTTAAATGTATGTGGTAAATTAAGGTATTAGAGGAGAAATGAATTAATTTGGAGGTGATTTGGACACAATCGCCGATTAATCGGGTGATCGGTCGAATTTAATCGATACCGTGATTAAGCGGTAATCGGGTATATTTGTGCATTTACATATCAAGCATTAGTAGTTTAAATTAATTTATATCAATTTAGGGACAATATAGTAAATTCCTCAACTTTGTTATTTGTCAAGGTGGTGAGACATCCGGAAAAGGCAAAGGAATTGCGCCTGAGGACTATTAGTCAGAGTTCATCCGAAATCCGGATTTTTCGATACCTGTGAGTGGACTGCCTATCAAAATTGTTTTGGGAATATGACTGTTTTGAACAAAGTGTTTGAATGATTTTATGCAATTTTTCATGAAAATGAATGCCTTGGGAACAAGCTTTTGAGAAAAGGTTTATGTTACGAAATGTGGTTATTATGGATTTCTATGTGGTTGCATTATGTTGATATACATATATGCTTGAATATAATGTTGTGTAATTATGTTGACTCGGCTATGTGCGAGTAGGGAGTGTGCATAAGCCGAGGATGACCCGGTTATGTGCGAGTAGGGAGTGCGCATAACCCGGTGATGACCCGATTATGTGCGAGTAGGGAGTGCGCATAATCCGGTGATGACCCAGCCATGTGCGAGTAGGGAGTGTGCATGAGCTGGTGATGATGATGATGGGTTGGTGAGATGATGATGATGAGTATATACGTATATATATATACATATGTAAATGTGTGTGATATAGCAAATTGATGGACAATGATTTATGGTTGTAATGTACGTAAAATTTGACACATTATACTTTGAGAATTTTCATGAATGTTAGGTTGATTTATTAGTTTAGCAGGATGGCTTTTGTTGAGTGAGGAAAAATGTTTCTCTTGTTGCTTTGTTTTCACTGCATCGAAATTCATGCTCGCTGTAGCGAAAAAACTCTGGGGTTTGGAGGGGTTTTAAATAGGAATGAAATAAATTGCATTGTTTGAAACAAGTGCATCATGATTTTAAATTTTTCCTAATTGTTGCTTGTTCCCTTCATTGTTCACTCACTGGGTTTATACTCACCATTTTCAAATTCATGTTTTCAGATCACGAGGTAGCTGATAATTAGGACGAGGTGTCCTTGTAGATCTGTGTACATCTTCTGGTAGGTGTCTCGGCATTCGGTAGCTGTATATCCATCCGAGTCACTCCGCTGGAGGTCAAGTATTATTTTGTTATGTATAGATGAACGTAATGTAAATTTTAAAAGAGTAATGCCTGTACGAGTTGGCAATGTATATCACTATTTTGACTCAAAGTTATGAAATAGGACTTAGTGATAATAAATAGAATCATAAGTAAGATAAATAATAGGCTTGCCTGGGTTTAGTGGATTATGTCCATTGGACCCATGCGCCGGTCATGACCCGAAATTTGGGTCGTGACAGTTTACCTCGAGAATCTTGAAGCGAAAGCCATTTATTGAGAAGAAAACTTCTTTTATAGTCACTTATGCCTTCAAAAGCTTTGTTTCTCCCTTTAAATGGTTATATAATCTCATAATTGATTTTAAGTTGAGTTTTTTTTACATTTTTGGTTAAAACAGATTATAATTGAATGTTTACCCCGAGAATCTTCAAGCGAAAGCCATTCATTGAGAAGAAAACTTCTTTTATAGTCACTTATGCCTTCAAAAGCTTTGTTTCTCCCTTTAAATGGTTCTATAATCTCATAATTGATTTTAAGTTGAGTTTTTTTTACATTTTTGGTTAAAACAGATTATAATTGAATGTTTACCTCGAGAATCTTGAAGCGAAAGCCATTCATTGAGAAGAAAACTTCTTTTATAGTCACTTATGCCTTCAAAAGCTTCGTTTCTCCCTTTAAATGGTTATATAATCTCATAATTGATTTTAAGTAGCGTTTTGTTTACATTTTTGGTTAAAACAGATTATAATTGAATGTTTACCTCGAGAATCTTGAAGCGAAAGCCATTTATTGAGAAGAAAACTTCTTTTATAGTCACTTATGCCTTCAAAAGCTTTGTTTCTCCCTTTAAATGGTTATATAATCTCATAATTGATTTTAAGTTGAGTTTTTTTTACATTTTTGGTTAAAACAGATTATAATTGAATGTTTACCTCGAGAATCTTGAAGCGAAAGCCATTCATTGAGAAGAAAACTTCTTTTATAGTCACTTATGCCTTCAAAAGCTTTGTTTCTCCCTTTAAATGGTTCTATAATCTCATAATTGATTTTAAGTTGAGTTTTTTTTACATTTTTGTTTAAAACAGATTATAATTGAATGTTTACCTCGAGAATCTTGAAGCGAAAGCCATTCATTGAGAAGAAAACTTCTTTTATAGTCACTTATGCCTTCAAAAGCTTCGTTTCTCCCTTTAAATGGTTATATAATCTCATAATTGATTTTAAGTAGCGTTTTTTTTACATTTTTGGTTAAAACAGATTATAATTGAATGTTTACCTCGAGAATCTTGAAGCGAAAGCCATTTATTGAGAAGAAAACTTCTTTTATAGTCACTTATGCCTTCAAAAGCTTTGTTTCTCCCTTTAAATGGTTATATAATCTCATAATTGATTTTAAGTTGAGTTTTTTTTACATTTTTGGTTAAAACAGATTATAATTGAATGTTTACCTCGAGAATCTTGAAGCGAAAGCCATTCATTCAGAAGAAAACTTCTTTTATAGCCACTTATGCCTTCAAAAGCTTTGTTTCTCCCTTTAAATGGTTATATAATCTCATAATTGATTTTAAGTTGCGTTTTTTTTTACATTTTTGGTTAAAACAGATTATAATTGAATGTTTACCTCGAGAATCTTGAAGCGAAAGCCATTCATTGAGAACAAAACTTCTTTTATAGTCACTTATGCCTTCAAAAACTTTGTTTTCTCCCTTTAAATGGTTATATAATCTCATAATTGATTATAAGTTGCGTTTTTTTAAATTTTTAGTTAAAACAGATTATAATTGAATGTTTACCTCGAGAATCTTGAAGCGAAAGCCATTCATTGAGAAGAAAACTTCTTTTATAGTCACTTATGCCTTCAAAAGCTTCGTTTCTCCCTTTAAATGGTTATATAATCTCATAATTGATTTTAAGTAGCGTTTTTTTTACATTTTTGGTTAAAACAGATTATAATTGAATGTTTACCTTGAGAATCTTGAAGCGAAAGCCATTTATTGAGAAGAAAACTTCTTTTATAGTCACTTATGCCTTCAAAAGCTTTGTTTCTCCCTTTAAATGGTTATATAATCTCATAATTGATTTTAAGTTGAGTTTTTTTTACATTTTTGGTTAAAACAGATTATAATTGAATGTTTACCTCGAGAATCTTGAAGCGAAAGCCATTCATTGAGAAGAAAACTTCTTTTATAGTCACTTATGCCTTCAAAAGCTTTGTTTCTCCCTTTAAATGGTTCTATAATCTCATAATTGATTTTAAGTTGAGTTTTTTTTACATTTATGGTTAAAACAGATTATAATTGAATGTTTACCTCGAGAATCTTGAAGCGAAAGCCATTCATTGAGAAGAAAACTTCTTTTATAGTCACTTATGCCTTCAATGGCTTCGTTTCTCCCTTTAAATGGTTATATAATCTCATAATTGATTTTAAGTAGCGTTTTTTTTACATTTTTGGTTAAAACAGATTATAATTGAATGTTTACCTCGAGAATCTTGAAGCGAAAGCCATTTATTGAGAAGAAAACTTCTTTTATAGTCACCTATGCCTTCAAAAGCTTTGTTTCTCCCTTTAAATGGTTATATAATCTCATAATTGATTTTAAGTTGAGTTTTTTTTACATTTTTGGTTAAAACAGATTATAATTGAATGTTTACCTCGAGAATCTTGAAGCGAAAGCCATTCATTCAGAAGAAAACTTCTTTTATAGCCACTTATGCCTTCAAAAGCTTTGTTTCTCCCTTTAAATGGTTATATAATCTCATAATTGATTTTAAGTTGCGTTTTTTTTTACATTTTTGGTTAAAACAGATTATAATTGAATGTTTACCTCGAGAATCTTGAAGCGAAAGCCATTCATTGAGAAGAAAACTTCTTTTATAGTCACTTATGCCTTCAAAAACTTTGTTTTCTCCCTTTAAATGGTTATATAATCTCATAATTGATTATAAGTTGCGTTTTTTTAAATTTTTAGTTAAAACAGATTATAATTGAATGTTTACCTCGAGAATCTTGAAGCGAAAGCCATTCATTGAGAAGAAAACTTCTTTTATAGTCACTTATGCCTTCAAAAGCTTCGTTTCTCCCTTTAAATGGTTATATAATCTCATAATTGATTTTAAGTAGCGTTTTTTTTACATTTTTGGTTAAAACAGATTATAATTGAATGTTTACCTTGAGAATCTTGAAGCGAAAGCCATTTATTGAGAAGAAAACTTCTTTTATAGTCACTTATGCCTTCAAAAGCTTTGTTTCTCCCTTTAAATGGTTATATAATCTCATAATTGATTTTAAGTTGAGTTTTTTTTACATTTTTGGTTAAAACAGATTATAATTGAATGTTTACCTCGAGAATCTTGAAGCGAAAGCCATTCATTGAGAAGAAAACTTCTTTTATAGTCACTTATGCCTTCAAAAGCTTCGTTTCTCCCTTTAAATGGTTATATAATCTCATAATTGATTTTAAGTAGCGTTTTTTTTACATTTTTGGTTAAAACAGATTATAATTGAATGTTTACCTTGAGAATCTTGAAGCGAAAGCCATTTATTGAGAAGAAAACTTCTTTTATAGTCACTTATGCCTTCAAAAGCTTTGTTTCTCCCTTTAAATGGTTATATAATCTCATAATTGATTTTAAGTTGAGTTTTTTTTACATTTTTGGTTAAAACAGATTATAATTGAATGTTTACCTCGAGAATCTTGAAGCGAAAGCCATTCATTGAGAAGAAAACTTCTTTTATAGTCACTTATGCCTTCAAAAGCTTTGTTTCTCCCTTTAAATGGTTCTATAATCTCATAATTGATTTTAAGTTGAGTTTTTTTTACATTTTTGGTTAAAACAGATTATAATTGAATGTTTACCTCGAGAATCTTGAAGCGAAAGCCATTCATTGAGAAGAAAACTTCTTTTATAGTCACTTATGCCTTCAATGGCTTCGTTTCTCCCTTTAAATGGTTATATAATCTCATAATTGATTTTAAGTAGCGTTTTTTTTACATTTTTGGTTAAAACAGATTATAATTGAATGTTTACCTCGAGAATCTTGAAGCGAAAGCCATTTATTGAGAAGAAAACTTCTTTTATAGTCACCTATGCCTTCAAAAGCTTTGTTTCTCCCTTTAAATGGTTATATAATCTCATAATTGATTTTAAGTTGAGTTTTTTTTACATTTTTGGTTAAAACAGATTATAATTGAATGTTTACCTCGAGAATCTTGAAGCGAAAGCCATTCATTCAGAAGAAAACTTCTTTTATAGCCACTTATGCCTTCAAAAGCTTTGTTTCTCCCTTTAAATGGTTATATAATCTCATAATTGATTTTAAGTTGCGTTTTTTTTTACATTTTTGGTTAAAACAGATTATAATTGAATGTTTACCTCGAGAATCTTGAAGCGAAAGCCATTCATTGAGAAGAAAACTTCTTTTATAGTCACTTATGCCTTCAAAAACTTTGTTTTCTCCCTTTAAATGGTTATATAATCTCATAATTGATTATAAGTTACGTTTTTTTAAATTTTTAGTTAAAACAGATTATAATTGAATGTTTACCTCGAGAATCTTGAAGCGAAAGCCATTCATTGAGAAGAAAACTTCTTTTATAGTCACTTATGCCTTCAAAAGCTTCGTTTCTCCCTTTAAATGGTTATATAATCTCATAATTGATTTTAAGTAGCGTTTTTTTTACATTTTTGGTTAAAACAGATTATAATTGAATGTTTACCTTGAGAATCTTGAAGCGAAAGCCATTTATTGAGAAGAAAACTTCTTTTATAGTCACTTATGCCTTCAAAAGCTTTGTTTCTCCCTTTAAATGGTTATATAATCTCATAATTGATTTTAAGTTGAGTTTTTTTTACATTTTTGGTTAAAACAGATTATAATTGAATGTTTACCTCGAGAATCTTGAAGCGAAAGCCATTCATTGAGAAGAAAACTTCTTTTATAGTCACTTATGCCTTCAAAAGCTTTGTTTCTCCCTTTAAATGGTTCTATAATCTCATAATTGATTTTAGGTTGAGTTTTTTTTACATTTTTGGTTAAAACAGATTATAATTGAATGTTTACCTCGAGAATCTTGAAGCGAAAGCCATTCATTGAGAAGAAAACTTCTTTTATAGTCACTTATGCCTTCAATGGCTTCGTTTCTCCCTTTAAATGGTTATATAATCTCATAATTGATTTTAAGTAGCGTTTTTTTTTACATTTTTGGTTAAAACAGATTATAATTGAATGTTTACCTCGAGAATCTTGAAGCGAAAGCCATTTATTGAGAAGAAAACTTCTTTTATAGTCACCTATGCCTTCAAAAGCTTTGTTTCTCCCTTTAAATGGTTATATAATCTCATAATTGATTTTAAGTTGAGTTTTTTTTACATTTTTGGTTAAAACAGATTATAATTGAATGTTTACCTCGAGAATCTTGAAGCGAAAGCCATTCATTCAGAAGAAAACTTCTTTTATAGTCACTTATGCCTTCAAAAGCTTTGTTTCTCCCTTTAAATGGTTATATAATCTCATAATTGATTTTAAGTTGCGTTTTTTTTTACATTTTTGGTTAAAACAGATTATAATTGAATGTTTACCTCGAGAATCTTGAAGCGAAAGCCATTCATTGAGAAGAAAACTTCTTTTATAGTCACTTATGCCTTCAAAAGCTTTGTTTCTCCCTTTCAATGGTTATATAATCTCATAATTGATTTTAAGTTGCGTTTTTTTTACATTTTTGGTTAAAACAGATTATAATTGAATGTTTACCTCGAGAATCTTGAAGTGAAAGCCATTCATTGAGAAGAAAACTTCTTTTATAGTCACTTATGCCTTCAAAAACTTTGTTTTCTTCCTTTAAATGGTTATATAATCTCATAATTGATTTTAAGTTGCGTTTTTTTTAAATTTTTAGTTAAAACAGATTATAATTGAATGTTTACCTCGAGAAACGTGATGCAAATACCATTCATTGAGAAGAAAACTTCTTTTATAGTCACTTATGCCTTCAAAAGCTTTGTTTCTCCCTTTAAATGGTTATATAATCTCATAATTGATTTTAAGTTGAGTTTTTTTTACATTTTTGGTTAAAACAGATTATAATTGAATGTTTACCTCGAGAATCTTGAAGCGAAAGCCATTCATTCAGAAGAAAACTTCTTTTATAGCCACTTATGCCTTCAAAAGCTTTGTTTCTCCCTTTAAATGGTTATATAATCTCATAATTGATTTTAAGTTGCGTTTTTTTTTTACATTTTTGGTTAAAACAGATTATAATTGAATGTTTACCTCGAGAATCTTGAAGCGAAAGCCATTCATTGAGAAGAAAACTTCTTTTATAGTCACTTATGCCTTCAAAAACTTTGTTTTCTCCCTTTAAATGGTTATATAATCTCATAATTGATTTTAAGTTGCGTTTTTTTAAATTTTTAGTTAAAACAGATTATAATTGAATGTTTACCTCGAGAATCTTGAAGCGAAAGCCATTCATTGAGAAGAAAACTTCTTTTATAGTCACTTATGCCTTCAAAAGCTTCGTTTCTCCCTTTAAATGGTTATATAATCTCATAATTGATTTTAAGTAGCGTTTTTTTTACATTTTTGGTTAAAACAGATTATAATTGAATGTTTACCTTGAGAATCTTGAAGCGAAAGCCATTCATTGAGAAGAAAACTTCTTTTATAGTCACTTATGCCTTCAAAAGCTTTGTTTCTCCCTTTCAATGGTTATATAATCTCATAATTGATTTTAAGTTGCGTTTTTTTTACATTTTTGGTTAAAACAGATTATAATTGAATGTTTACCTCGAGAATCTTGAAGTGAAAGCCATTCATTGAGAAGAAAACTTCTTTTATAGTCACTTATGCCTTCAAAAACTTTGTTTTCTCCCTTTAAATGGTTATATAATCTCATAATTGATTTTAAGTTGCGTTTTTTTAAATTTTTAGTTAAAACAGATTATAATTGAATGTTTACCTCGAGAAACGTGATGCAAATACCATTCATTGAGAAGAAAACTTCTTTTATAGTCACTTATGCCTTCAAAAGCTTTGTTTCTCCCTTTAAATGGTTATATAATCTCATAATTGATTTTAAGTTGAGTTTTTTTTACATTTTTGGTTAAAACAGATTATAATTGAATGTTTACCTCGAGAAACGTGAAGCAAAAACCATTCATTGAGAAGAAAACTTCTTTTATAGTCACTTATGCCTTCAAAAGCTTTGTTTCTCGCTTTAAATGGTTATATAATCTCATAATTGATTTTAAGTTGAATTTTTTTACATTTTTGGTTAAAGCAGATTATAATTGAATGTTTACCTCGAGAAACGTGATGCAAAAACCATTCATTGGGAAGAAAACTTCTTTTATAGTCACTTATGCCTTCAAAAGCTTTGTTTCTCCCTTTAAATGGTTATATAATCTCATAATTGATTTTAAGTTGAGTTTTTTTTACATTTTTGGTTAAAACAGATTATAATTGAATCTTTACCTCGAGAAACGTGATGCAAAATCCATTCATTGAGAGGAAAACTTCTTTTATAGTCACTTATGCCTTCAAAAGCTTTGTTTCTCCCTTTAAATGGTTATATAATCTCATAATTGATTTTAAGTTGAGTTTTTTTTACATTTTTGGTTAAAACAGATTATAATTGAATGTTTACCTCGAGAATCTTGAAGCGAAAGCCATTCATTGACAAGAAAACTTCTTTTATAGTCACTTATGCCTTCAAAAGCTTTGTTTCCTCCCTTTAAATGGTTATATAATCTCATGATTGATTTTAAGTTGCGTTTTTTTACATTTTTAGTTAAAACAAATTATAATTGAATGTTTACCTCAAGAAACATGATGCATAAACCATTCATTGAGAAGAAAACTTCTTTTATAGTCACTTATGCCTTCAAAAGCTTTGTTTCTCGCTTTAAATGGTTATATAATCTCATAATTGATTTTAAGTTGAATTTTTTTACATTTTTGGTTAAAGCAGATTATAATTGAATGTTTACCTCGAGAAACGTGATGCAAAAACCATTCATTGAGAAGAAAACTTCTTTTATAGTCACGTATGCCTTCAAAAGCTTTGTTTCTCCCTTTAAATGGTTATATAATCTCATAATTGATTTTAAGTTGAGTTTTTTTTACATTTTTGATTAAAACATATTATAATTGAATGTTTACCTCGAGAAACGTGATGCAAAATCCATTCATTCAGAAGAAAACTGTGAGACCCTGTCAAGCTCGATTAAAAGACGGTATTGTATCGAGTGGTACAACTAAGTTAAATCGAGCCTTGAACTAGTTCAAATAGAAGTTCTAAGAGGAATTTGAAAATTTTAAAACCAACAGAATGGTTTAGAATAGTGATTTGGAGTTCAAGGTCCAGTTTGGAGTCCATCAGAAAATTGACCAATTAGGGACAAAACGGTCATTTTACCATTTGATGATTAAATGGAGATTTTTAGCCAAGATTTGATCACATTTGACCAAGAATAATTATATGAAATATAATTATGATTATTGGAGTATAAAATGATGTTTAGTAGTGAAAAATTGTGATTCTCGGTATTTATAGAGCACAAGGGCAAAATGGTAATTTTGCCACTAGTGGACTAAACGAAAATTTTTTTTAAACAATTTTTGCCCCATTTAGTTAATATTGATCAATATTAGTGTTATTTTAGGTTGAAAAGTAGAAATAATGAGATTTCGGTACATTTCAGAGTATAAGGGCAAAATCGTAATTTTTTTTGTCTCGGGGGCAAATCAGTAAAATTTTCGGCCCAGCACTTGTCAAGACCAAGGGATTTTAATTGTGGTAGGATTGGATAAATACCAAAATATTTGTGGTGGAAAATTAAGAAGAAAAAGTCAAAAAGTTAAAAATTTGGCCAATAAGCATGTGACACATGGCATGCTTGATTATTTTATTATTTTCTATAGAAATCAGCCCATTAAATCCCCAATTCCCTCACCATATTCGGCCTAGACATCCAGCAACCAGAAAAAAGGAAGAACAAAAGGAAAAACAAGAAAACCTAGGTGGAAATTCAAAGAAAAAGTGAAGAAATCAAGGAAACAAGCTAGGTAAGTTAAAATTTCTTTAATTCTCCTTGATACCTAGCTTACCCATGCTTTTGTTCTTGATTTCCATGGTTGAATATTGAGTTATCATGATGAATTCAATTCTGAAAAATGGGTATGGAAGAGGAATTGTTGTTGGAATAATTTGATTTTAGACTATGTTAGTGTTTAGAGATAGTTAAGCATGGTTATGAACAAAAACACTAAAGAAATATTTAATTTCTCTAGGGTTCCTTGTTGGCTGAACCATGAGGGCTGAATATCAATGGGGGATTGTTTTTATTTCAAGGAAAATGGCATGGAAAATGATGAAGTAAGGTGAAACAGTTATGTAGAAAAAATTCGATGCTAGTACACCAAATGACCAAATTTTTTTTTCTATAAGGAATTGTGAGGGTTCTAATGCTGAATTTGGCTTTATTTAAATGTATGTGGTAAATTAAGGTATTAGAGGAGAAATGAATTAATTTAGAGGTGATTTGGACACAATCGTCGATTAATCGGGTGATCGGTCGAATTTAATCGATACCGTGATTAAGCGGTAATCGGGTATATTTGTGCATTTACATATCAAGCATTAGTAGTTTAAATTAATTTATATCAATTTAGGGACAATATAGTAAATTCCTCGACTTGGTTATTTGTCAAGGTGGTGAGACGTCCGGAAAAGGCAAAGGAATTACGCCTGAGGACTATTAGTCAGAGTTCACCCGGAATCCGAATTTTCGACACCTGTGAGTGGACTGCCTATCAAAATTGTTTTGGGAATATGACTGTTTTGAACAAAGTGTTTGAATGATTTTATGCAATTTTTCATGAAAATGAATGCCTTGGGAACAAGCTTTTGAGAAAATGTTTATGTTATGAAATGTGGTTATTATGGATTTCTATGTGGCTGCATTATGTTGATATACATATGTGCTTGAATATAATGTTGTGTAATTATGTTGACTCGGCTATGTGCGAGTAGGGAGTGTGCATAAGCCGAGGATGACCCGGTTATGTGCGAGTAGGGAGTGCGCATAATCCGGTGATGACCCAGCCATGTGCGAGTAGGGAGTGCGCATGAGCTGGTGATGATGATGATGGGTTGGTGAGATGATGATGATGGGTATATACGTATATATATATACATATGTAAATGTGTGTGATATAGCAAATTGATGGACAATGATTTATGGTTGTAATGTACGTAAAATTTGACACATTATACTTTGAGAATTTTCATGAATGTTAGGTTGATTTTATTAGTTTAGTAGGATGGCTTTTGTTGAGTGAGGAAAAATGTTTATCTTGTTGCCTTGTTTTCACTGCATCGAAATTCATGCTCGCTGTAGCGAAAAAAAAACTCTGGGGTTTGGAGGGGTTTTAAATAGGAATGAACTAAATTGCATTGTTTGAAACAAGTGCATCATGATTTTAAATTTTTCCTAATTGTTGCTTGTTCCCTTCCTTGTTCACTCACTGGGTTTATACTCACCATTTTCAAATTCATGTTTTCAGATCACGAGGTAGCCGATAATTAGGACGAGGTGTCCTTGTAGATCTGTGTACATCTTCTGGTAGGTGTCTCGGCATTCGGTAGCTGTATATCCATCCGAGTCACTCCGCTGGAGGTCGAGTATTATTTTGTTATGTATAGATGAACTTAAATGTAAATTTTAAAAGAGTAATGCCAGTACGAGTTGGCAATGTGTATCACTATTTTGACTCAAAGTCATGAAATACGACTTAGTGATAATAAATAGAATCATAAGTAAAATAAATAATAGACTTGCTTGGGTTTAGTGGATTACGTCCATTGGACCCATGCGCCGGTCATGACCCGGAATTTGGGTCGTGACAGTATTGGTATCAGAGCCCTAGGTTTGTCTAGGTCCTAGAACTTCCTTTTTGTTAGTCCAGCGGAGAGTCGGGTCTTTATGTGGGAACTTCAGTTGTAAAGTGTGAACCGCGGCACATTTTACAACCAAATGACCGCATAGATTCCCTATCTTAGAAACCACCTGTTGCTTTAAGTATGGTTATAATATGTGTTTAATAACAGGCGTTTGCTTTTGTCTAGGTAAGAATGCCGCCTAAGACACGAGCCGCCTCAAGACGGGCAGGGGAGCAAGATGCTCCCATTGAGATGGCAGATAGACCACGGGCATCCACCCAGAGAGGCCGAGGTAGACGTGGCAGGGTCACTAGGCCGGTGGGGTTGGATACGCCTGTGAGTAGGCAAGAAGAGGGACAGTCCTCAGGTGATGTAGATAGACACCCAGCTAGGGGTATTACTATTGAGGATTTGGCGGCAGGCCTACAGGGAGTTAACCGGGTTGTAGAGATGATGGCGACCCGCATGGAAGATATACAAAGGGTGGTAGAGGGGAGACCTACAGTACAAGAATCCCCTAGCTCCCAAGGACAGGCCGATCACCAACATCATGAGGAAGAGAGGGGACATCTAGATATTTCTCTTCCTGACTTTCTCAAGCTTAAGCCTCCAACATTTTCAGGGTCTGATGCATCGGAGAAACCCCAGGTTTTCTTGGATAAGATGGAGAAAATTTGTAAAGCCTTGGGATGTTCTAGTGTTCGGTCAGTTGAGCTAGCCGCCTTCCAATTAGAGGATGTGGCGCAGGAATGGTATAGCTCTTTATGTAGAGGCAGACTGACTAATGCAACACCGTTGGCCTGGAGTGAGTTCAGTGTAGCCTTCTTAGATCGATTCTTACCACTCAGTGTGCGTAATGCTAGAGCTAGAGAGTTTGAGACTTTGGTACAGACTTCAAGCATGACGGTGTCTGAGTATGACATCAAGTTCACGCAGCTAGCTCGTTATGCGCCCTATCTCGTTTCTACTGAGGAGATGAAGATTCAGAGGTTTGTGGATGGGTTAGTGGAGCCATTATTTAGGGCTGTGGCATCCCGAGATTTCACTACCTATTCTGCAGCAGTGGATCGTGCTCAACGCATCGAGATGAGGACCAATGAGAGTAGGGCTGCGAGAGATAGAGCAAAAAGGGGCAAGACAGAGGGTTATCAGGGCCGTAGAGATTTCAGTAGTGGTGGTTCATCTTCTAGCCGTCAGGGTCCACAGAGGGACTCACGGTTACCGCAGCAGGGGAGTGACGCACCTGGTGCTAATATTAGGGTGGGACAGAGAACCTTTAGTTCTAGGAGGCAGCAAGATTCTAGACAGAGTAGTCAAGTCATTCGCTCTTGTGATACTTGTGGGAGACGACATAGTGGACGGTGCTTCCTTACTACAAAAACTTGTTACGGGTGCGGTCAACTTGGGCATATTAGGAGGGATTGTCCGATGGCACATCAATCACCAGATTCTGCTCGTGGTTCCACTCAGCCAGCTTCATCTGCTCCGTCAGTTGCTGTCTCATCTGGCCGGGAGGTTAGTGGATCGAGAGGTAGAGGTGCGGGTACTTCCTCTCAAGGCAGACCATCTGGGTCCGGACATCAAAGTTCTATTGGTAGAGGCCAAGCGAGGGTGTTTGCTTTAACACAGCAGGAGGCTCAAACATCCAATGCCGTGGTCTCAGGTATTCTCTCCGTTTGTAATATGAATGCTCGAGTACTATTTGATCCTGGTGCTACCCATTCTTTTATCTCTCCATGTTTTGCATCTCGGTTGGGTAGAGGTCGTGTTAGGAGAGAGGAACAATTAGTGGTGTCTACTCCTTTAAAGGAGATATTTATGGCCGAGTGGGAATATGAGTCTTGTGTAGTGCGAGTCAAGGATAAAGACACTTCGGTGAATCTAGTGGTGCTAGACACCTTAGACTTTGATGTAATCTTGGGGATGAATTGGTTATCACCCTGTCATGCTAGTGTGGACTGCTATCATAAATTGGTTAGATTTGATTTCCCCGGTGAACCATCATTTAGTATTCAAGGGGATAGGAGTAATGCTCCAACCAATTTGATATCGGTCATATCTGCCAGAAGATTATTACGACAGGGTTGTATAGGTTACTTGGCTGTTGTAAAGGATAGTCAGGCAAAGATTGGAGATGTAACTCAAGTGTCGGTGGTGAAGGAGTTCGTGGATGTATTTCCTGAAGAGCTACCAGGTTTGCCTCCTGAACGGGAGGTTGAGTTTTGCATAGATTTGATTCCCGACACTAGACCTATATCCATACCCCCATATAGAATGGCACCTGCAGAGCTTAAAGAGCTTAAGGATCAGTTGGAGGATTTGTTGGATAAAGGTTTCATACGACCTAGTGTATCCCCATGGGGAGCACCAGTGTTATTTGTGAAGAAGAAAGATGGGTCACTTAGGCTGTGCATTGATTATCGACAGCTTAATAAAGTGACGGTGAAGAATAAATATCCTCTCCCAAGGATAGATGATTTATTTGATCAACTACAAGGAGCACAATGTTTTTCTAAGATAGATCTGCGATCTGGGTACCATCAGTTGAGAATCCGGAACGAAGATATACCCAAGACCGCATTTCGAACAAGATATGGGCACTATGAGTTCTTAGTGATGTCATTTGGGCTCACGAATGCTCCTGCAGCCTTTATGGATTTGATGAACCGAGTGTTCAAACCTTATTTGGATAAGTTTGTAGTGGTGTTTATTGATGATATTTTGATATATTCAAAGAGTCGAGAGGAGCATGAGCAGCATCTTAAGATAGTGCTCCAAATTTTGAGAGAACATCGATTGTATGCTAAGTTCTCCAAGTGTGAGTTTTGGCTCGAAAGTGTTGCATTCTTGGGGCATGTGGTATCTAAGGAGGGGATACGAGTTGATACAAAGAAAATTGAAGCAGTGGAAAAATGGCCAAGGCCAACATCAGTTACGGAGATTAGAAGCTTTGTGGGTTTAGCTGGCTATTATCGTCGCTTTGTGAAAGACTTCTCCAAAATAGTTGCCCCTTTGACTAAGCTGACACGTAAAGATACAAAATTTGAGTGGTCTGATGCTTGTGAGAATAGTTTTGAGAAGCTTAAGGCATGTCTCACCACAGCTCCAGTGTTAAGCCTGCCGCAAGGCACAGGGGGTTACACGGTGTTTTGTGATGCATCGGGGGTTGGTTTAGGATGTGTATTGATGCAACATGGGAAGGTGATTGCGTATGCATCTAGGCAACTTAAAAGGCATGAGCAGAATTACCCCATACACGATTTGGAAATGGCAGCAATCGTGTTTGCCTTAAAGATTTGGAGACATTACTTGTATGGTGAGACTTGCGAGATATACACGGACCACAAAAGTCTGAAGTATATATTTCAGCAGAGGGATCTTAACTTACGGCAACGTAGATGGATGGAGTTGCTAAAGGATTATGATTGTACTATTCTTTATCATCCCGGTAAGGCCAATGTAGTGGCGGATGCCTTGAGTCGAAAATCAATGGGAAGCTTGGCACATATTTCCATTGGTAGGAGATCTTTGGTTAGAGAGATCCATAGTTTGGGAGACATAGGTGTGCGTTTGGAAGTTGCGGAGACAAATGCTTTGCTAGCACACTTTAGAGTGAGGCCTATCTTAATGGACAGGATTAAAGAAGCACAAAGTAAAGATGAATTTGTGATTAAGGCCTTAGAGGATCCTCAGGGTAGGAAAGGAAAAATGTTTACTAAAGGCACAGATGGAGTGTTGAGGTATGGAACCAGACTTTATGTGCCTGATGGTGACGGGTTGAGGAGAGAAATATTGGAGGAAGCTCACATGGCAGCTTATGTGATACATCCAGGGGCTACAAAGATGTATCAAGATTTGAAAGAGGTGTATTGGTGGGAAGGACTTAAGAGAGATGTAGCTGAGTTTGTCTCCAAGTGCCTGGTTTGTCAGCAGGTTAAGGCCGAGCATCAAAAGCCTGCAGGGCTACTACAGCCATTACCAGTACCCGAGTGGAAGTGGGAACATATTGCTATGGACTTTGTAACGGGTTTGCCTCGAACCAGTGGGGGATATGATTCAATTTGGATAGTAGTGGACCGGTTAACAAAGTCAGCTCATTTTCTTCCGGTTAAGACTACTTATGGGGCTGCCCAATATGCTCGAGTTTATGTGGATGAGATAGTGCGACTACATGGTATTCCCATTTCTATAGTATCTGACAGAGGAGCTCAGTTTACTAGTAGGTTTTGGGGAAAGTTGCAAGAAGCATTGGGCACTAAGTTGGATTTCAGCACAGCTTTCCACCCTCAGACTGATGGACAATCTGAACGGACCATACAGACATTGGAGGATATGTTGAGGGCTTGTGTGATAGACCTTGGTGTCAGGTGGGAACAATATCTACCCTTAGTGGAATTTGCCTACAACAACAGTTTCCAAACTAGCATCCAAATGGCACCATTTGAGGCCTTATATGGACGAAGATGTAGGTCACCCATTGGATGGCTAGAGGTGGGAGAAAGGAAACTTTTGGGGCCTGAATTGGTGCAGGATGCAACCGAGAAAATACACATGATCCGTCAAAGGATGTTAACAGCACAAAGTAGACAGAAATCATATGCTGATAACCGACGGAGAGACTTGGAGTTCCAAGTAGGAGATCATGTATTTTTTAAAGTTTCGCCAACTAAAGGGGTAATGAGGTTTGGCAAGAAAGGGAAGTTAAGTCCTCGGTATATAGGGCCATTCGAGATCTTAGAAAAGGTTGGAGCGGTGGCTTATCGTTTGGCATTACCACCAGACCTCTCTAATATTCATCCCGTGTTTCATGTATCCATGCTTAGGAAGTACAACCCAGATCCATCACATGTAATACGGTATGAAACAATTCAGTTGCAAGATGATCTAACCTATGAGGAACAACCGGTAGCTATCCTTGATAGGCAAGTTAAAAAGCTCCGTTCAAAGGATGTAGCCTCAGTGAAAGTGTTGTGGCGGAATCACACTAGCGAGGAGGTAACGTGGGAAGCTGAGGATGAGATGCGGACAAAGCATCCACACCTCTTCGATATGTAAAGGTAAGCCACTCTACATTGAATTTAAATTCGGGGACCGAATTTTTATTAGTGGGGGAGAATGTGAGACCCTGTCAAGCTCGATTAAAAGACGGTATTGTATCGAGTGGTACAACTAAGTTAAATCGAGCCTTGAACTAGTTCAAATAGAAATTCTAAGAGGAATTTGAAAATTTTAAAACCAACAGAATGGTTTAGAATAGTGATTTGGAGTTCAAGGTCCAGTTTGGAGTCCATCAGAAAATTGACCAATTAGGGACAAAACGGTCATTTTACCATTTGATGATTAAATGGAGATTTTTAGCCAAGATTTGATCACATTTGACCAAGAATAATTATATGAAATATAATTATGATTATTGGAGTATAAAATGATGTTTAGTAGTGAAAAATTGTGATTCTCGGTATTTATAGAGCACAAGGGCAAAATGGTAATTTTGCCACTAGTGGACTAAACGAAAATTTTTTTTAAACAATTTTTGCCCCATTTAGTTAATATTGATCAATATTAGTGTTATTTTAGGTTGAAAAGTAGAAATAATGAGATTTCGGTACATTTCAGAGTATAAGGGCAAAATCGTAATTTTTTTTGTCTCGGGGGCAAATCAGTAAAATTTTCGGCCCAGCACTTGTCAAGACCAAGGGATTTTAATTGTGGTAGGATTGGATAAATACCAAAATATTTGTGGTGGAAAATTAAGAAGAAAAAGTCAAAAAGTTAAAAATTTGGCCAATAAGCATGTGACACATGGCATGCTTGATTATTTTATTATTTTCTATAGAAATCAGCCCATTAAATCCCCAATTCCCTCACCATATTCGGCCTAGACATCCAGCAACCAGAAAAAAGGAAGAACAAAAGGAAAAACAAGAAAACCTAGGTGGAAATTCAAAGAAAAAGTGAAGAAATCAAGGAAACAAGCTAGGTAAGTTAAAATTTCTTTAATTCTCCTTGATACCTAGCTTACCCATGCTTTTGTTCTTGATTTCCATGGTTGAATATTGAGTTATCATGATGAATTCAATTCTGAAAAATGGGTATGGAAGAGGAATTGTTGTTGGAATAATTTGATTTTAGACTATGTTAGTGTTTAGAGATAGTTAAGCATGGTTATGAACAAAAACACTAAAGAAATATTTAATTTCTCTAGGGTTCCTTGTTGGCTGAACCATGAGGGCTGAATATCAATGGGGGATTGTTTTTATTTCAAGGAAAATGGCATGGAAAATGATGAAGTAAGGTGAAACAGTTATGTAGAAAAAATTCGATGCTAGTACACCAAATGACCAAATTTTTTTTCTATAAGGAATTGTGAGGGTTCTAATGCTGAATTTGGCTTTATTTAAATGTATGTGGTAAATTAAGGTATTAGAGGAGAAATGAATTAATTTAGAGGTGATTTGGACACAATCGTCGATTAATCGGGTGATCGGTCGAATTTAATCGATACCGTGATTAAGCGGTAATCGGGTATATTTGTGCATTTACATATCAAGCATTAGTAGTTTAAATTAATTTATATCAATTTAGGGACAATATAGTAAATTCCTCGACTTGGTTATTTGTCAAGGTGGTGAGACGTCCGGAAAAGGCAAAGGAATTACGCCTGAGGACTATTAGTCAGAGTTCACCCGGAATCCGAATTTTCGACACCTGTGAGTGGACTGCCTATCAAAATTGTTTTGGGAATATGACTGTTTTGAACAAAGTGTTTGAATGATTTTATGCAATTTTTCATGAAAATGAATGCCTTGGGAACAAGCTTTTGAGAAAATGTTTATGTTATGAAATGTGGTTATTATGGATTTCTATGTGGCTGCATTATGTTGATATACATATGTGCTTGAATATAATGTTGTGTAATTATGTTGACTCGGCTATGTGCGAGTAGGGAGTGTGCATAAGCCGAGGATGACCCGGTTATGTGCGAGTAGGGAGTGCGCATAATCCGGTGATGACCCAGCCATGTGCGAGTAGGGAGTGCGCATGAGCTGGTGATGATGATGATGGGTTGGTGAGATGATGATGATGGGTATATACGTATATATATATACATATGTAAATGTGTGTGATATAGCAAATTGATGGACAATGATTTATGGTTGTAATGTACGTAAAATTTGACACATTATACTTTGAGAATTTTCATGAATGTTAGGTTGATTTTATTAGTTTAGTAGGATGGCTTTTGTTGAGTGAGGAAAAATGTTTATCTTGTTGCCTTGTTTTCACTGCATCGAAATTCATGCTCGCTGTAGCGAAAAAAAAACTCTGGGGTTTGGAGGGGTTTTAAATAGGAATGAACTAAATTGCATTGTTTGAAACAAGTGCATCATGATTTTAAATTTTTCCTAATTGTTGCTTGTTCCCTTCCTTGTTCACTCACTGGGTTTATACTCACCATTTTCAAATTCATGTTTTCAGATCACGAGGTAGCCGATAATTAGGACGAGGTGTCCTTGTAGATCTGTGTACATCTTCTGGTAGGTGTCTCGGCATTCGGTAGCTGTATATCCATCCGAGTCACTCCGCTGGAGGTCGAGTATTATTTTGTTATGTATAGATGAACTTAAATGTAAATTTTAAAAGAGTAATGCCAGTACGAGTTGGCAATGTGTATCACTATTTTGACTCAAAGTCATGAAATACGACTTAGTGATAATAAATAGAATCATAAGTAAAATAAATAATAGGCTTGCTTGGGTTTAGTGGATTACGTCCATTGGACCCATGCGCCGGTCATGACCCGGAATTTGGGTCGTGACAGTATTGGTATCAGAGCCCTAGGTTTGTCTAGGTCCTAGAACTTCCTTTTTGTTAGTCCAGCGGAGAGTCGGGTCTTTATGTGGGAACTTCAGTTGTAAAGTGTGAACCGCGGCACATTTTACAACCAAATGACCGCATAGATTCCCTATCTTAGAAACCACCTGTTGCTTTAAGTATGGTTATAATATGTGTTTAATAACAGGCGTTTGCTTTTGTCTAGGTAAGAATGCCGCCTAAGACACGAGCCGCCTCAAGACGGGCAGGGGAGCAAGATGCTCCCATTGAGATGGCAGATAGACCACGGGCATCCACCCAGAGAGGCCGAGGTAGACGTGGCAGGGTCACTAGGCCGGTGGGGTTGGATACGCCTGTGAGTAGGCAAGAAGAGGGACAGTCCTCAGGTGATGTAGATAGACACCCAGCTAGGGGTATTACTATTGAGGATTTGGCGGCAGGCCTACAGGGAGTTAACCGGGTTGTAGAGATGATGGCGACCCGCATGGAAGATATACAAAGGGTGGTAGAGGGGAGACCTACAGTACAAGAATCCCCTAGCTCCCAAGGACAGGCCGATCACCAACATCATGAGGAAGAGAGGGGACATCTAGATATTTCTCTTCCTGACTTTCTCAAGCTTAAGCCTCCAACATTTTCAGGGTCTGATGCATCGGAGAAACCCCAGGTTTTCTTGGATAAGATGGAGAAAATTTGTAAAGCCTTGGGATGTTCTAGTGTTCGGTCAGTTGAGCTAGCCGCCTTCCAATTAGAGGATGTGGCGCAGGAATGGTATAGCTCTTTATGTAGAGGCAGACTGACTAATGCAACACCGTTGGCCTGGAGTGAGTTCAGTGTAGCCTTCTTAGATCGATTCTTACCACTCAGTGTGCGTAATGCTAGAGCTAGAGAGTTTGAGACTTTGGTACAGACTTCAAGCATGACGGTGTCTGAGTATGACATCAAGTTCACGCAGCTAGCTCGTTATGCGCCCTATCTCGTTTCTACTGAGGAGATGAAGATTCAGAGGTTTGTGGATGGGTTAGTGGAGCCATTATTTAGGGCTGTGGCATCCCGAGATTTCACTACCTATTCTGCAGCAGTGGATCGTGCTCAACGCATCGAGATGAGGACCAATGAGAGTAGGGCTGCGAGAGATAGAGCAAAAAGGGGCAAGACAGAGGGTTATCAGGGCCGTAGAGATTTCAGTAGTGGTGGTTCATCTTCTAGCCGTCAGGGTCCACAGAGGGACTCACGGTTACCGCAGCAGGGGAGTGACGCACCTGGTGCTAATATTAGGGTGGGACAGAGAACCTTTAGTTCTAGGAGGCAGCAAGATTCTAGACAGAGTAGTCAAGTCATTCGCTCTTGTGATACTTGTGGGAGACGACATAGTGGACGGTGCTTCCTTACTACAAAAACTTGTTACGGGTGCGGTCAACCTGGGCATATTAGGAGGGATTGTCCGATGGCACATCAATCACCAGATTCTGCTCGTGGTTCCACTCAGCCAGCTTCATCTGCTCCGTCAGTTGCTGTCTCATCTGGCCGGGAGGTTAGTGGATCGAGAGGTAGAGGTGCGGGTACTTCCTCTCAAGGCAGACCATCTGGGTCCGGACATCAAAGTTCTATTGGTAGAGGCCAAGCGAGGGTGTTTGCTTTAACACAGCAGGAGGCTCAAACATCCAATGCCGTGGTCTCAGGTATTCTCTCCGTTTGTAATATGAATGCTCGAGTACTATTTGATCCTGGTGCTACCCATTCTTTTATCTCTCCATGTTTTGCATCTCGGTTGGGTAGAGGTCGTGTTAGGAGAGAGGAACAATTAGTGGTGTCTACTCCTTTAAAGGAGATATTTATGGCCGAGTGGGAATATGAGTCTTGTGTAGTGCGAGTCAAGGATAAAGACACTTCGGTGAATCTAGTGGTGCTAGACACCTTAGACTTTGATGTAATCTTGGGGATGAATTGGTTATCACCCTGTCATGCTAGTGTGGACTGCTATCATAAATTGGTTAGATTTGATTTCCCCGGTGAACCATCATTTAGTATTCAAGGGGATAGGAGTAATGCTCCAACCAATTTGATATCGGTCATATCTGCCAGAAGATTATTACGACAGGGTTGTATAGGTTACTTGGCTGTTGTAAAGGATAGTCAGGCAAAGATTGGAGATGTAACTCAAGTGTCGGTGGTGAAGGAGTTCGTGGATGTATTTCCTGAAGAGCTACCAGGTTTGCCTCCTGAACGGGAGGTTGAGTTTTGCATAGATTTGATTCCCGACACTAGACCTATATCCATACCCCCATATAGAATGGCACCTGCAGAGCTTAAAGAGCTTAAGGATCAGTTGGAGGATTTGTTGGATAAAGGTTTCATACGACCTAGTGTATCCCCATGGGGAGCACCAGTGTTATTTGTGAAGAAGAAAGATGGGTCACTTAGGCTGTGCATTGATTATCGACAGCTTAATAAAGTGACGGTGAAGAATAAATATCCTCTCCCAAGGATAGATGATTTATTTGATCAACTACAAGGAGCACAATGTTTTTCTAAGATAGATCTGCGATCTGGGTACCATCAGTTGAGAATCCGGAACGAAGATATACCCAAGACCGCATTTCGAACAAGATATGGGCACTATGAGTTCTTAGTGATGTCATTTGGGCTCACGAATGCTCCTGCAGCCTTTATGGATTTGATGAACCGAGTGTTCAAACCTTATTTGGATAAGTTTGTAGTGGTGTTTATTGATGATATTTTGATATATTCAAAGAGTCGAGAGGAGCATGAGCAGCATCTTAAGATAGTGCTCCAAATTTTGAGAGAACATCGATTGTATGCTAAGTTCTCCAAGTGTGAGTTTTGGCTCGAAAGTGTTGCATTCTTGGGGCATGTGGTATCTAAGGAGGGGATACGAGTTGATACAAAGAAAATTGAAGCAGTGGAAAAATGGCCAAGGCCAACATCAGTTACGGAGATTAGAAGCTTTGTGGGTTTAGCTGGCTATTATCGTCGCTTTGTGAAAGACTTCTCCAAAATAGTTGCCCCTTTGACTAAGCTGACACGTAAAGATACAAAATTTGAGTGGTCTGATGCTTGTGAGAATAGTTTTGAGAAGCTTAAGGCATGTCTCACCACAGCTCCAGTGTTAAGCCTGCCGCAAGGCACAGGGGGTTACACGGTGTTTTGTGATGCATCGGGGGTTGGTTTAGGATGTGTATTGATGCAACATGGGAAGGTGATTGCGTATGCATCTAGGCAACTTAAAAGGCATGAGCAGAATTACCCCATACACGATTTGGAAATGGCAGCAATCGTGTTTGCCTTAAAGATTTGGAGACATTACTTGTATGGTGAGACTTGCGAGATATACACGGACCACAAAAGTCTGAAGTATATATTTCAGCAGAGGGATCTTAACTTACGGCAACGTAGATGGATGGAGTTGCTAAAGGATTATGATTGTACTATTCTTTATCATCCCGGTAAGGCCAATGTAGTGGCGGATGCCTTGAGTCGAAAATCAATGGGAAGCTTGGCACATATTTCCATTGGTAGGAGATCTTTGGTTAGAGAGATCCATAGTTTGGGAGACATAGGTGTGCGTTTGGAAGTTGCGGAGACAAATGCTTTGCTAGCACACTTTAGAGTGAGGCCTATCTTAATGGACAGGATTAAAGAAGCACAAAGTAAAGATGAATTTGTGATTAAGGCCTTAGAGGATCCTCAGGGTAGGAAAGGAAAAATGTTTACTAAAGGCACAGATGGAGTGTTGAGGTATGGAACCAGACTTTATGTGCCTGATGGTGACGGGTTGAGGAGAGAAATATTGGAGGAAGCTCACATGGCAGCTTATGTGATACATCCAGGGGCTACAAAGATGTATCAAGATTTGAAAGAGGTGTATTGGTGGGAAGGACTTAAGAGAGATGTAGCTGAGTTTGTCTCCAAGTGCCTGGTTTGTCAGCAGGTTAAGGCCGAGCATCAAAAGCCTGCAGGGCTACTACAGCCATTACCAGTACCCGAGTGGAAGTGGGAACATATTGCTATGGACTTTGTAACGGGTTTGCCTCGAACCAGTGGGGGATATGATTCAATTTGGATAGTAGTGGACCGGTTAACAAAGTCAGCTCATTTTCTTCCGGTTAAGACTACTTATGGGGCTGCCCAATATGCTCGAGTTTATGTGGATGAGATAGTGCGACTACATGGTATTCCCATTTCTATAGTATCTGACAGAGGAGCTCAGTTTACTAGTAGGTTTTGGGGAAAGTTGCAAGAAGCATTGGGCACTAAGTTGGATTTCAGCACAGCTTTCCACCCTCAGACTGATGGACAATCTGAACGGACCATACAGACATTGGAGGATATGTTGAGGGCTTGTGTGATAGACCTTGGTGTCAGGTGGGAACAATATCTACCCTTAGTGGAATTTGCCTACAACAACAGTTTCCAAACTAGCATCCAAATGGCACCATTTGAGGCCTTATATGGACGAAGATGTAGGTCACCCATTGGATGGCTAGAGGTGGGAGAAAGGAAACTTTTGGGGCCTGAATTGGTGCAGGATGCAACCGAGAAAATACACATGATCCGTCAAAGGATGTTAACAGCACAAAGTAGACAGAAATCATATGCTGATAACCGACGGAGAGACTTGGAGTTCCAAGTAGGAGATCATGTATTTTTGAAAGTTTCGCCAACTAAAGGGGTAATGAGGTTTGGCAAGAAAGGGAAGTTAAGTCCTCGGTATATAGGGCCATTCGAGATCTTAGAAAAGGTTGGAGCGGTGGCTTATCGTTTGGCATTACCACCAGACCTCTCTAATATTCATCCCGTGTTTCATGTATCCATGCTTAGGAAGTACAACCCAGATCCATCACATGTAATACGGTATGAAACAATTCAGTTGCAAGATGATCTAACCTATGAGGAACAACCGGTAGCTATCCTTGATAGGCAAGTTAAAAAGCTCCGTTCAAAGGATGTAGCCTCAGTGAAAGTGTTGTGGCGGAATCACACTAGCGAGGAGGTAACGTGGGAAGCTGAGGATGAGATGCGGACAAAGCATCCACACCTCTTCGATATGTAAAGGTAAGCCACTCTACATTGAATTTAAATTCGGGGACCGAATTTTTATTAGTGGGGGAGAATGTGAGACCCTGTCAAGCTCGATTAAAAGACGGTATTGTATCGAGTGGTACAACTAAGTTAAATCGAGCCTTGAACTAGTTCAAATAGAAATTCTAAGAGGAATTTGAAAATTTTAAAACCAACAGAATGGTTTAGAATAGTGATTTGGAGTTCAAGGTCCAGTTTGGAGTCCATCAGAAAATTGACCAATTAGGGACAAAACGGTCATTTTACCATTTGATGATTAAATGGAGATTTTTAGCCAAGATTTGATCACATTTGACCAAGAATAATTATATGAAATATAATTATGATTATTGGAGTATAAAATGATGTTTAGTAGTGAAAAATTGTGATTCTCGGTATTTATAGAGCACAAGGGCAAAATGGTAATTTTGCCACTAGTGGACTAAACGAAAATTTTTTTTAAACAATTTTTGCCCCATTTAGTTAATATTGATCAATATTAGTGTTATTTTAGGTTGAAAAGTAGAAATAATGAGATTTCGGTACATTTCAGAGTATAAGGGCAAAATCGTAATTTTTTTTGTCTCGGGGGCAAATCAGTAAAATTTTCGGCCCAGCACTTGTCAAGACCAAGGGATTTTAATTGTGGTAGGATTGGATAAATACCAAAATATTTGTGGTGGAAAATTAAGAAGAAAAAGTCAAAAAGTTAAAAATTTGGCCAATAAGCATGTGACACATGGCATGCTTGATTATTTTATTATTTTCTATAGAAATCAGCCCATTAAATCCCCAATTCCCTCACCATATTCGGCCTAGACATCCAGCAACCAGAAAAAAGGAAGAACAAAAGGAAAAACAAGAAAACCTAGGTGGAAATTCAAAGAAAAAGTGAAGAAATCAAGGAAACAAGCTAGGTAAGTTAAAATTTCTTTAATTCTCCTTGATACCTAGCTTACCCATGCTTTTGTTCTTGATTTCCATGGTTGAATATTGAGTTATCATGATGAATTCAATTCTGAAAAATGGGTATGGAAGAGGAATTGTTGTTGGAATAATTTGATTTTAGACTATGTTAGTGTTTAGAGATAGTTAAGCATGGTTATGAACAAAAACACTAAAGAAATATTTAATTTCTCTAGGGTTCCTTGTTGGCTGAACCATGAGGGCTGAATATCAATGGGGGATTGTTTTTATTTCAAGGAAAATGGCATGGAAAATGATGAAGTAAGGTGAAACAGTTATGTAGAAAAAATTCGATGCTAGTACACCAAATGACCAAATTTTTTTTCTATAAGGAATTGTGAGGGTTCTAATGCTGAATTTGGCTTTATTTAAATGTATGTGGTAAATTAAGGTATTAGAGGAGAAATGAATTAATTTAGAGGTGATTTGGACACAATCGTCGATTAATCGGGTGATCGGTCGAATTTAATCGATACCGTGATTAAGCGGTAATCGGGTATATTTGTGCATTTACATATCAAGCATTAGTAGTTTAAATTAATTTATATCAATTTAGGGACAATATAGTAAATTCCTCGACTTGGTTATTTGTCAAGGTGGTGAGACGTCCGGAAAAGGCAAAGGAATTACGCCTGAGGACTATTAGTCAGAGTTCACCCGGAATCCGAATTTTCGACACCTGTGAGTGGACTGCCTATCAAAATTGTTTTGGGAATATGACTGTTTTGAACAAAGTGTTTGAATGATTTTATGCAATTTTTCATGAAAATGAATGCCTTGGGAACAAGCTTTTGAGAAAATGTTTATGTTATGAAATGTGGTTATTATGGATTTCTATGTGGCTGCATTATGTTGATATACATATGTGCTTGAATATAATGTTGTGTAATTATGTTGACTCGGCTATGTGCGAGTAGGGAGTGTGCATAAGCCGAGGATGACCCGGTTATGTGCGAGTAGGGAGTGCGCATAATCCGGTGATGACCCAGCCATGTGCGAGTAGGGAGTGCGCATGAGCTGGTGATGATGATGATGGGTTGGTGAGATGATGATGATGGGTATATACGTATATATATATACATATGTAAATGTGTGTGATATAGCAAATTGATGGACAATGATTTATGGTTGTAATGTACGTAAAATTTGACACATTATACTTTGAGAATTTTCATGAATGTTAGGTTGATTTTATTAGTTTAGTAGGATGGCTTTTGTTGAGTGAGGAAAAATGTTTATCTTGTTGCCTTGTTTTCACTGCATCGAAATTCATGCTCGCTGTAGCGAAAAAAAAACTCTGGGGTTTGGAGGGGTTTTAAATAGGAATGAACTAAATTGCATTGTTTGAAACAAGTGCATCATGATTTTAAATTTTTCCTAATTGTTGCTTGTTCCCTTCCTTGTTCACTCACTGGGTTTATACTCACCATTTTCAAATTCATGTTTTCAGATCACGAGGTAGCCGATAATTAGGACGAGGTGTCCTTGTAGATCTGTGTACATCTTCTGGTAGGTGTCTCGGCATTCGGTAGCTGTATATCCATCCGAGTCACTCCGCTGGAGGTCGAGTATTATTTTGTTATGTATAGATGAACTTAAATGTAAATTTTAAAAGAGTAATGCCAGTACGAGTTGGCAATGTGTATCACTATTTTGACTCAAAGTCATGAAATACGACTTAGTGATAATAAATAGAAGCATAAGTAAAATAAATAATAGGCTTGCTTGGGTTTAGTGGATTACGTCCATTGGACCCATGCGCCGGTCATGACCCGGAATTTGGGTCGTGACAAAAACTTCTTTTATAGTCACTTATGCCTTCAAAAGCTTTGTTTCTCGCTTTAAATGGTTATATAATCTCATAATTGATTTTAAGTTGAATTTTTTTACATTTTTGGTTAAAGCAGATTATAATTGAATGTTTACCTCGAGAAACGTGATGCAAAAACCATTCATTGGGAGGAAAACTTCTTTTATAGTCACTTATGCCTTCAAAAGCTTTGTTTCTCCCTTTAAATGGTTATATAATCTCATAATTGATTTTAAGTTGAGTTTTTTTTACATTTTTGGTTAAAACAGATTATAATTGAATCTTTACCTCGAGAAACGTGATGCAAAATCCATTCATTGAGAGGAAAACTTCTTTTATAGTCACTTATGCCTTCAAAAGCTTTGTTTCTCCCTTTAATTGGTTATATAATCTCATAATTGATTTTAAGTTGAGTTTTTTTTACATTTTTGGTTAAAACAGATTATAATTGAATGTTTACCTCGAGAATCTTGAAGCGAAAGCCATTCATTGAGAAGAAAACTTCTTTTATAGTCACTTATGCCTTCAAAAGCTTTGTTTCTCCCTTTAAATGGTTATATAATCTCATAATTGATTTTAAGTTGCGTTTTTTTTACATTTTTGGTTAAAACAGATTATAATTGAATGTTTACCTCGAGAATCTTGAAGCGAAAGCGATTCATTGAGAAGAAAACTTCTTTTATAGTCACTTATGCCTTCAAAAACTTTGTTTTCTCCCTTGAAATGGTTATATAATCTCATAATTGATTTTAAGTTACGTTTTTTTAAATTTTTAGTTAAAACAGATTATAATTGAACGTTTACCTCGAGAAACGTGATGCAAAAACCATTCATTGAGAAGAAAACTTCTTTTATAGTCACTTATGCCTTCAAAAGCTTTGTTTCTCCCTTTAAATGGTTATATAATCTCATAATTGATTTTAAGTTGAGTTTTTTTTACATTTTTGGTTAAAACAGATTATAATTGAATGTTTACCTCGAGAATCTTGAAGCGAAAGCCATTCATTGAGAAGAAAACTTCTTTTATAGTCACTTATGCCTTCAAAAGCTTTGTTTCTCCCTTTAAATGGTTATATAATCTCATAATTGATTTTAAGTTGCGTTTTTTTTACATTTTTGGTTAAAACAGATTATAATTGAATGTTTACCTCGAGAATCTTGAAGCGAAAGCCATTCATTAAGAAGAAAACTTCTTTTATAGTCACTTATGCCTTCATAAACTTTGTTTTCTCCCTTGAAATGGTTATATAATCTCATAATTGATTTTAAGTTACGTTTTTTTAAATTTTTAGTTAAAACAGATTATAATTGAACGTTTACCTCGAGAAACGTGATGCAAAAACCATTCATTGAGAAGAAAACTTCTTTTATAGTCACTTATGCCTTCAAAAGCTTTGTTTCTCCCTTTAAATGGTTGTATAATCTCATAATTGATTTTAAGTTGAGTTTTTTTTACATTTTTGGTTAAAACAGATTATAATTGAGTGTTTACCTCGAGAAACGTGATGCAAAATCCATTCATTGAGAAGAAAACTTCTTTTATAGTCACTTATGCCTTCAAAAGCTTTGTTTCTCGCTTTAAATGGTTATATAATCTCATAATTGATTTTAAGTTGAATTTTTTTACATTTTTGGTTAAAGCAGATTATAATTGAATGTTTACCTCGAGAAACATGATGCAAAAACCATTCATTGAGAAGAAAACTTCTTTTATAGTCACTTATGCCTTCAAAAGCTTTGTTTCTCCCTTTAAATGGTTATATAATCTCATAATTGATTTTAAGTTGAGTTTTTTTTACATTTTTGGTTAAAACAGATTATAATTGAATGTTTACTTCGAGAAACGTGATGCAAAATCCATTCATTGAGAAGAAAACTTCTTTTATAGTCACTTATGCCTTCAAAAGCTTTGTTTCTCCCTTTAAATGGTTATATAATCTCATAATTGATTTTAAGTTGAATTGTTTTTACATTTTTTATCAAAATAGATTATAATTGAATGTTTACCTTGAGAAACGTGATGCAAAAACCATTCATTGAGAAGAAAACTTCTTTTATAGTCACTTATGCCTTCAAAAGCTTTGTTTCTCCCTTTAAATTGTTATATAATCTCATAATTGATTTTAAGTTGAGTTTTTTTTACATTTTTGGTTAAAACAGATTAGAATTGAATGTTTACCTTGAGAATCTTGAAGCGAAAGCCATTCATTGAGAAGAAAACTTCTTTTATAGTCACTTATGCCTTCAAAAGCTTTGTTTCTCCCTTTAAATGGTTATATAATCTCATAATTGATTTTAAGTTGAGTTTTTTTTACATTTTTGGTTAAAACAGATTATAATTGAATGTTTACCTCGAGAATCTTGAAGCGAAAGCCATTCATTGAGAAGAAAACTTCTTTTATAGTCACTTATGCCTTCAAAAGCTTTGTTTCCTCCGTTGAAATGGTTATATAATCTCATAATTGATTTTAAGTTGCGTTTTTTCACATTTTTAGTTAAAACAAATTATTATTGAATGTTTACCTCAAGAAACGTGATGCAAAAACCATTCATTGAGAAGAAAACTTCTTTTATAGTCACTTATGCCTTCAAAAGCTTTGTTTCTCCCTTTAAATGGTTATATAATCTCATAATTGATTTTAAGTTGAGTTTTTTTTACATTTTTGGTTAAAACAGATTAGAATTGAATGTTTACCTTGAGAATCTTGAAGCGAAAGCCATTCATTGAGAAGAAAACTTCTTTTATAGTCACTTATGCCATCAAAAGCTTTGTTTCTCCCTTTAAATGGTTATATAATCTCATAATTGATTTTAAGTTGAGTTTTTTTTACATTTTTGGTTAAAACAGATTATAATTGAATGTTTACCTCGAGAATCTTGAAGCGAAAGCCATTCATTAAGAAGAAAACTTCTTTTATAGTCACTTATGCCTTCATAAACTTTGTTTTCTCCCTTGAAATGGTTATATAATCTCATAATTGATTTTAAGTTACGTTTTTTTAAATTTTTAGTTAAAACAGATTATAATTGAACGTTTACCTCGAGAAACGTGATGCAAAAACCATTCATTGAGAAGAAAACTTCTTTTATAGTCACTTATGCCTTCAAAAGCTTTGTTTCTCCCTTTAAATGGTTGTATAATCTCATAATTGATTTTAAGTTGAGTTTTTTTTACATTTTTGGTTAAAACAGATTATAATTGAGTGTTTACCTCGAGAAACATGATGCAAAAACCATTCATTGAGAAGAAAACTTCTTTTATAGTCACTTATGCCTTCAAAAGCTTTGTTTCTCCCTTTAAATGGTTATATAATCTCATAATTGATTTTAAGTTGAGTTTTTTTTACATTTTTGGTTAAAACAGATTATAATTGAATGTTTACCTCGAGAAACGTGATGCAAAATCCATTCATTGAGAAGAAAACTTCTTTTATAGTCACTTATGCCTTCAAAAGCTTTGTTTCTCCCTTTAAATGGTTATATAATCTCATAATTGATTTTAAGTTGAATTGTTTTTACATTTTTTATCAAAATAGATTATAATTGAATGTTTACCTTGAGAAACGTGATGCAAAAACCATTCATTGAGAAGAAAACTTCTTTTATAGTCACTTATGCCTTCAAAAGCTTTGTTTCTCCCTTTAAATTGTTATATAATCTCATAATTGATTTTAAGTTGAGTTTTTTTTACATTTTTGGTTAAAACAGATTAGAATTGAATGTTTACCTTGAGAATCTTGAAGCGAAAGCCATTCATTGAGAAGAAAACTTCTTTTATAGTCACTTATGCCTTCAAAAGCTTTGTTTCTCCCTTTAAATGGTTATATAATCTCATAATTGATTTTAAGTTGAGTTTTTTTTACATTTTTGGTTAAAACAGATTATAATTGAATGTTTACCTCGAGAATCTTGAAGCGAAAGCCATTCATTGAGAAGAAAACTTCTTTTATAGTCACTTATGCCTTCAAAAGCTTTGTTTCCTCCGTTGAAATGGTTATATAATCTCATAATTGATTTTAAGTTGCGTTTTTTCACATTTTTAGTTAAAACAAATTATTATTGAATGTTTACCTCAAGAAACGTGATGCAAAAACCATTCATTGAGAAGAAAACTTCTTTTATAGTCACTTATGCCTTCAAAAGCTTTGTTTCTCCCTTTAAATGGTTATATAATCTCATAATTGATTTTAAGTTGAGTTTTTTTTACATTTTTGGTTAAAACAGATTAGAATTGAATGTTTACCTTGAGAATCTTGAAGCGAAAGCCATTCATTGAGAAGAAAACTTCTTTTATAGTCACTTATGCCTTCAAAAGCTTTGTTTCTCCCTTTAAATGGTTATATAATCTCATAATTGATTTTAAGTTGAGTTTTTTTTACATTTTTGGTTAAAACAGATTATAATTGAATGTTTACCTCGAGAATCTTGAAGCGAAAGCCATTCATTGACAAGAAAACTTCTTTTATAGTCACTTATGCCTTCAAAAGCTTTGTTTCCTCCCTTTAAATGGTTATATAATCTCATGATTGATTTTAAGTTGCGTTTTTTTACATTATTAGTTAAAACAAATTATAATTGAATGTTTACCTCAAGAAACGTGATGCATAAACCATTCATTGAGAAGAAAACTTCTTTTATAGTCACTTATGCCTTCAAAAGCTTTGTTTCTCGCTTTAAATGGTTATATAATCTCATAATTGATTTTAAGTTGAATTTTTTTACATTTTTGGTTAAAGCAGATTATAATTGAATGTTTACCTCGAGAAACGTGATGCAAAAACCATTCATTGAGAAGAAAACTTCTTTTATAGTCACGTATGCCTTCAAAAGCTTTGTTTCTCCCTTTAAATGGTTATATAATCTCATAATTGATTTTAAGTTGAGTTTTTTTTACATTTTTGGTTAAAACAGATTATAATTGAATGTTTACCTCGAGAATCTTGAAGCGAAAGCCATTCATTAAGAAGAAAACTTCTTTTATAGTCACTTATGCCTTCATAAACTTTGTTTTCTCCCTTGAAATGTTTATATAATCTCATAATTGATTTTAAGTTACGTTTTTTTAAATTTTTAGTTAAAACAGATTATAATTGAACGTTTACCTCGAGAAACGTGATGCAAAAACCATTCATTGAGAAGAAAACTTCTTTTATAGTCACTTATGCCTTCAAAAGCTTTGTTTCTCCCTTTAAATGGTTGTATAATCTCATAATTGATTTTAAGTTGAGTTTTTTTTACATTTTTGGTTAAAACAGATTATAATTGAGTGTTTACCTCGAGAAACATGATGCAAAAACCATTCATTGAGAAGAAAACTTCTTTTATAGTCACTTATGCCTTCAAAAGCTTTGTTTCTCCCTTTAAATGGTTATATAATCTCATAATTGATTTTAAGTTGAGTTTTTTTTACATTTTTGGTTAAAACAGATTATAATTGAATGTTTACCTCGAGAAACGTGATGCAAAATCCATTCATTGAGAAGAAAACTTCTTTTATAGTCACTTATGCCTTCAAAAGCTTTGTTTCTCCCTTTAAATGGTTATATAATCTCATAATTGATTTTAAGTTGAATTGTTTTTACATTTTTTATCAAAATAGATTATAATTGAATGTTTACCTTGAGAAACGTGATGCAAAAACCATTCATTGAGAAGAAAACTTCTTTTATAGTCACTTATGCCTTCAAAAGCTTTGTTTCTCCCTTTAAATTGTTATATAATCTCATAATTGATTTTAAGTTGAGTTTTTTTTACATTTTTGGTTAAAACAGATTAGAATTGAATGTTTACCTTGAGAATCTTGAAGCGAAAGCCATTCATTGAGAAGAAAACTTCTTTTATAGTCACTTATGCCTTCAAAAGCTTTGTTTCTCCCTTTAAATGGTTATATAATCTCATAATTGATTTTAAGTTGAGTTTTTTTTACATTTTTGGTTAAAACAGATTATAATTGAATGTTTACCTCGAGAATCTTGAAGCGAAAGCCATTCATTGAGAAGAAAACTTCTTTTATAGTCACTTATGCCTTCAAAAGCTTTGTTTCCTCCGTTGAAATGGTTATATAATCTCATAATTGATTTTAAGTTGCGTTTTTTCACATTTTTAGTTAAAACAAATTATTATTGAATGTTTACCTCAAGAAACGTGATGCAAAAACCATTCATTGAGAAGAAAACTTCTTTTATAGTCACTTATGCCTTCAAAAGCTTTGTTTCTCCCTTTAAATGGTTATATAATCTCATAATTGATTTTAAGTTGAGTTTTTTTTACATTTTTGGTTAAAACAGATTAGAATTGAATGTTTACCTTGAGAATCTTGAAGCGAAAGCCATTCATTGAGAAGAAAACTTCTTTTATAGTCACTTATGCCTTCAAAAGCTTTGTTTCTCCCTTTAAATGGTTATATAATCTCATAATTGATTTTAAGTTGAGTTTTTTTTACATTTTTGGTTAAAACAGATTATAATTGAATGTTTACCTCGAGAATCTTGAAGCGAAAGCCATTCATTGACAAGAAAACTTCTTTTATAGTCACTTATGCCTTCAAAAGCTTTGTTTCCTCCCTTTAAATGGTTATATAATCTCATGATTGATTTTAAGTTGCGTTTTTTTACATTTTTAGTTAAAACAAATTATAATTGAATGTTTACCTCAAGAAACGTGATGCATAAACCATTCATTGAGAAGAAAACTTCTTTTATAGTCACTTATGCCTTCAAAAGCTTTGTTTCTCGCTTTAAATGGTTATATAATCTCATAATTGATTTTAAGTTGAATTTTTTTACATTTTTGGTTAAAGCAGATTATAATTGAATGTTTACCTCGAGAAACGTTATGCAAAAACCATTCATTGAGAAGAAAACTTCTTTTATAGTCACGTATGCCTTCAAAAGCTTTGTTTCTCCCTTTAAATGGTTATATAATCTCATAATTGATTTTAAGTTGAGTTTTTTTTACATTTTTGGTTAAAACAGATTATAATTGAATGTTTACCTCGAGAATCTTGAAGCGAAAGCCATTCATTAAGAAGAAAACTTCTTTTATAGTCACTTATGCCTTCATAAACTTTGTTTTCTCCCTTGAAATGGTTATATAATCTCATAATTGATTTTAAGTTACGTTTTTTTAAATTTTTAGTTAAAACAGATTATAATTGAACGTTTACCTCGAGAAACGTGATGCAAAAACCATTCATTGAGAAGAAAACTTCTTTTATAGTCACTTATGCCTTCAAAAGCTTTGTTTCTCCCTTTAAATGGTTGTATAATCTCATAATTGATTTTAAGTTGAGTTTTTTTTACATTTTTGGTTAAAACAGATTATAATTGAGTGTTTACCTCGAGAAACATGATGCAAAAACCATTCATTGAGAAGAAAACTTCTTTTATAGTCACTTATGCCTTCAAAAGCTTTGTTTCTCCCTTTAAATGGTTATATAATCTCATAATTGATTTTAAGTTGAGTTTTTTTTACATTTTTGGTTAAAACAGATTATAATTGAATGTTTACCTCGAGAAACGTGATGCAAAATCCATTCATTGAGAAGAAAACTTCTTTTATAGTCACTTATGCCTTCAAAAGCTTTGTTTCTCCCTTTAAATGGTTATATAATCTCATAATTGATTTTAAGTTGAATTGTTTTTACATTTTTTATCAAAATAGATTATAATTGAATGTTTACCTTGAGAAACGTGATGCAAAAACCATTCATTGAGAAGAAAACTTCTTTTATAGTCACTTATGCCTTCAAAAGCTTTGTTTCTCCCTTTAAATTGTTATATAATCTCATAATTGATTTTAAGTTGAGTTTTTTTTACATTTTTGGTTAAAACAGATTAGAATTGAATGTTTACCTTGAGAATCTTGAAGCGAAAGCCATTCATTGAGAAGAAAACTTCTTTTATAGTCACTTATGCCTTCAAAAGCTTTGTTTCTCCCTTTAAATGGTTATATAATCTCATAATTGATTTTAAGTTGAGTTTTTTTTACATTTTTGGTTAAAACAGATTATAATTGAATGTTTACCTCGAGAATCTTGAAGCGAAAGCCATTCATTGAGAAGAAAACTTCTTTTATAGTCACTTATGCCTTCAAAAGCTTTGTTTCCTCCGTTGAAATGGTTATATAATCTCATAATTGATTTTAAGTTGCGTTTTTTCACATTTTTAGTTAAAACAAATTATTATTGAATGTTTACCTCAAGAAACGTGATGCAAAAACCATTCATTGAGAAGAAAACTTCTTTTATAGTCACTTATGCCTTCAAAAGCTTTGTTTCTCCCTTTAAATGGTTATATAATCTCATAATTGATTTTAAGTTGAGTTTTTTTTACATTTTTGGTTAAAACAGATTAGAATTGAATGTTTACCTTGAGAATCTTGAAGCGAAAGCCATTCATTGAGAAGAAAACTTCTTTTATAGTCACTTATGCCTTCAAAAGCTTTGTTTCTCCCTTTAAATGGTTATATAATCTCATAATTGATTTTAAGTTGAGTTTTTTTTACATTTTTGGTTAAAACAGATTATAATTGAATGTTTACCTCGAGAATCTTGAAGCGAAAGCCATTCATTGACAAGAAAACTTCTTTTATAGTCACTTATGCCTTCAAAAGCTTTGTTTCCTCCCTTTAAATGGTTATATAATCTCATGATTGATTTTAAGTTGCGTTTTTTTACATTTTTAGTTAAAACAAATTATAATTGAATGTTTACCTCAAGAAACGTGATGCATAAACCATTCATTGAGAAGAAAACTTCTTTTATAGTCACTTATGCCTTCAAAAGCTTTGTTTCTCGCTTTAAATGGTTATATAATCTCATAATTGATTTTAAGTTGAATTTTTTTACATTTTTGGTTAAAGCAGATTATAATTGAATGTTTACCTCGAGAAACGTGATGCAAAAACCATTCATTGAGAAGAAAACTTCTTTTATAGTCACGTATGCCTTCAAAAGCTTTGTTTCTCCCTTTAAATGGTTATATAATCTCATAATTGATTTTAAGTTAAGTTTTTTTTACATTTTTGATTAAAACATATTATAATTGAATGTTTACCTCGAGAAACGTGATGTAAAATCCATTCATTCAGAAGAAAACTTCTTTTATAGTCACTTATGCCTTCAAAAGCTTTGTTTCTCGCTTTAAATGGTTATATAATCTCATAATTGATTTTAAGTTGAATGTTTTTACATTTTTGGTTCAAGCAGATTATAATTGAATGTTTACCTCGAGAAACGTGATGCAAAAACCATTCATTGAGAAGAAAACTTCTTTTATAGTCACTTATGCCTTCAAAAGCTTTGTTTCCCCCTTTAAATGGTTATATAATCTCATAATTGATTTTAAGTTGAATTTTTTTACATTTTTGGTTAAAGCAGATTATAATTGAATGTTTACCTCGAGAAACGTGATGCAAAAACCATTCATTGAGAAGAAAACTTTTTTTATAGTCACTTATGCCTTCAAAAGCTTTGTTTCTCCCTTTAAATGGTTATATAATCTCATAATTGATTTTAAGTTGAGTTTTTTTTGCATTTTTGGTTAAAACAGATTATAATTGAATGTTTACCTTGAGAAACGTGATGCAAAATCCATTCATTGAGAAGAAAACTTCTTTTATAGTCACTTATGCCTTCAAAAGCTTTGTTTCTCACTTTAAATGGTTATATAATCTCATAATTGATTTTAAGTTGAGTTTTTTTTACACTTTTGGTTAAAACAGATTAGAATTGAATGTTTACCTCGAGAATCTTGAAGCGAAAGCCATTCATTTAGAAGAAAACTTCTTTTATAGTCACTTATGCCTTCAAAAGCTTTGTTTCTCCCTTTAAATGGTTATATAATCTCATAATTGATTTTAAGTTGCGTTTTTTTTACATTTTTGGTTAAAACAGATTATAATTGAATGTTGACCTCGAGAATGTTGAAGCGAAAGCCATTCATTGAGAAGAAAACTTCTTTTATAGTCACTTATGCCTTCAAAAGCTTTGTTTCCTCCGTTTAAATGGTTATATAATCTCATAATTGATTTTAAGTTGCGTTTTTTCACATTTTTAGTTAAAACAAATTATTATTGAATGTTTACCTCAAGAAACGTGATGCAAAAACCATTCATTGAGAAGAAAACTTCTTTTATAGTCACTTATGCCTTCAAAAGCTTTGTTTCTCCCTTTAAATGGTTATATAATCTCATAATTGATTTTAAGTTGAGTTTTTTTTACATTTTTGGTTAAAACAGATTAGAATTGAATGTTTACCTTGAGAATCTTGAAGCGAAAGCCATTCATTGAGAAGAAAACTTCTTTTATAGTCACTTATGCCATCAAAAGCTTTGTTTCTCCCTTTAAATGGTTATATAATCTCATAATTGATTTTAAGTTGAGTTTTTTTTACATTTTTGGTTAAAACAGATTATAATTGAATGTTTACCTCGAGAATCTTGAAGCGAAAGCCATTCATTAAGAAGAAAACTTCTTTTATAGTCACTTATGCCTTCATAAACTTTGTTTTCTCCCTTGAAATGGTTATATAATCTCATAATTGATTTTAAGTTACGTTTTTTTAAATTTTTAGTTAAAACAGATTATAATTGAACGTTTACCTCGAGAAACGTGATGCAAAAACCATTCATTGAGAAGAAAACTTCTTTTATAGTCACTTATGCCTTCAAAAGCTTTGTTTCTCCCTTTAAATGGTTGTATAATCTCATAATTGATTTTAAGTTGAGTTTTTTTTACATTTTTGGTTAAAACAGATTATAATTGAGTGTTTACCTCGAGAAACATGATGCAAAAACCATTCATTGAGAAGAAAACTTCTTTTATAGTCACTTATGCCTTCAAAAGCTTTGTTTCTCCCTTTAAATGGTTATATAATCTCATAATTGATTTTAAGTTGAGTTTTTTTTACATTTTTGGTTAAAACAGATTATAATTGAATGTTTACCTCGAGAAACGTGATGCAAAATCCATTCATTGAGAAGAAAACTTCTTTTATAGTCACTTATGCCTTCAAAAGCTTTGTTTCTCCCTTTAAATGGTTATATAATCTCATAATTGATTTTAAGTTGAATTGTTTTTACATTTTTTATCAAAATAGATTATAATTGAATGTTTACCTTGAGAAACGTGATGCAAAAACCATTCATTGAGAAGAAAACTTCTTTTATAGTCACTTATGCCTTCAAAAGCTTTGTTTCTCCCTTTAAATTGTTATATAATCTCATAATTGATTTTAAGTTGAGTTTTTTTTACATTTTTGGTTAAAACAGATTAGAATTGAATGTTTACCTTGAGAATCTTGAAGCGAAAGCCATTCATTGAGAAGAAAACTTCTTTTATAGTCACTTATGCCTTCAAAAGCTTTGTTTCTCCCTTTAAATGGTTATATAATCTCATAATTGATTTTAAGTTGAGTTTTTTTTACATTTTTGGTTAAAACAGATTATAATTGAATGTTTACCTCGAGAATCTTGAAGCGAAAGCCATTCATTGAGAAGAAAACTTCTTTTATAGTCACTTATGCCTTCAAAAGCTTTGTTTCCTCCGTTGAAATGGTTATATAATCTCATAATTGATTTTAAGTTGCGTTTTTTCACATTTTTAGTTAAAACAAATTATTATTGAATGTTTACCTCAAGAAACGTGATGCAAAAACCATTCATTGAGAAGAAAACTTCTTTTATAGTCACTTATGCCTTCAAAAGCTTTGTTTCTCCCTTTAAATGGTTATATAATCTCATAATTGATTTTAAGTTGAGTTTTTTTTACATTTTTGGTTAAAACAGATTAGAATTGAATGTTTACCTTGAGAATCTTGAAGCGAAAGCCATTCATTGAGAAGAAAACTTCTTTTATAGTCACTTATGCCTTCAAAAGCTTTGTTTCTCCCTTTAAATGGTTATATAATCTCATAATTGATTTTAAGTTGAGTTTTTTTTACATTTTTGGTTAAAACAGATTATAATTGAATGTTTACCTCGAGAATCTTGAAGCGAAAGCCATTCATTGACAAGAAAACTTCTTTTATAGTCACTTATGCCTTCAAAAGCTTTGTTTCCTCCCTTTAAATGGTTATATAATCTCATGATTGATTTTAAGTTGCGTTTTTTTACATTTTTAGTTAAAACAAATTATAATTGAATGTTTACCTCAAGAAACGTGATGCATAAACCATTCATTGAGAAGAAAACTTCTTTTATAGTCACTTATGCCTTCAAAAGCTTTGTTTCTCGCTTTAAATGGTTATATAATCTCATAATTGATTTTAAGTTGAATTTTTTTACATTTTTGGTTAAAGCAGATTATAATTGAATGTTTACCTCGAGAAACGTGATGCAAAAACCATTCATTGAGAAGAAAACTTCTTTTATAGTCACGTATGCCTTCAAAAGCTTTGTTTCTCCCTTTAAATGGTTATATAATCTCATAATTGATTTTAAGTTAAGTTTTTTTTACATTTTTGATTAAAACATATTATAATTGAATGTTTACCTCGAGAAACGTGATGTAAAATCCATTCATTCAGAAGAAAACTTCTTTTATAGTCACTTATGCCTTCAAAAGCTTTGTTTCTCGCTTTAAATGGTTATATAATCTCATAATTGATTTTAAGTTGAATGTTTTTACATTTTTGGTTCAAGCAGATTATAATTGAATGTTTACCTCGAGAAACGTGATGCAAAAACCATTCATTGAGAAGAAAACTTCTTTTATAGTCACGTATGCCTTCAAAAGCTTTGTTTCTCCCTTTAAATGGTTATATAATCTCATAATTGATTTTAAGTTAAGTTTTTTTTACATTTTTGATTAAAACATATTATAATTGAATGTTTACCTCGAGAAACGTGATGTAAAATCCATTCATTCAGAAGAAAACTTCTTTTATAGTCACTTATGCCTTCAAAAGCTTTGTTTCTCGCTTTAAATGGTTATATAATCTCATAATTGATTTTAAGTTGAATGTTTTTACATTTTTGGTTCAAGCAGATTATAATTGAATGTTTACCTCGAGAAACGTGATGCAAAAACCATTCATTGAGAAGAAAACTTCTTTTATAGTCACTTATGCCTTCAAAAGTTTTGTTTCTCCCTTTAAATGGTTATATAATCTCATAATTGATTTTAAGTAGCGTTTTTTTTACATTTTTGGTTAAAACAGATTATAATTGAATGTTTACCTCGAGAATCTTGAAGCGAAAGCCATTTATTGAGAAGAAAACTTCTTTTATAGTCACTTATGCCTTCAAAAGCTTTGTTTCTCCCTTTAAATGGTTATATAATCTCATAATTGATTTTAAGTTGAGTTTTTTTTACATTTTTGGTTAAAACAGATTATAATTGAATGTTTACCTCGAGAATCTTGAAGCGAAAGCCATTTATTGAGAAGAAAACTTCTTTTATAGTCACTTATGCCTTCAAAAGCTTTGTTTCTCCCTTTAAATGGTTATATAATCTCATAATTGATTTTAAGTTGAGTTTTTTTTACATTTTTGGTTAAAACAGATTATAATTGAATGTTTACCTCGAGAATCTTGAAGCGAAAGCCATTCATTGAGAAGAAAACTTCTTTTATAGTCACTTATGCCTTCAAAAGCTTTGTTTCTCCCTTTAAATTGTTATATAATCTCATAATTGATTTTAAGTTGAGTTTTTTTTACATTTTTGGTTAAAACAGATTAGAATTGAATGTTTACCTTGAGAATCTTAAAGCGAAAGCCATTCATTGAGAAGAAAACTTCTTTTATAGTCACTTATGCCTTCAAAAGCTTTGTTTCTCCCTTTAAATGGTTATATAATCTCATAATTGATTTTAAGTTGAGTTTTTTTTACATTTTTGGTTAAAACAGATTATAATTGAATGTTTACCTCGAGAATCTTGAAGCGAAAGCCATTCATTGAGAAGAAAACTTCTTTTATAGTCACTTATGCCTTCAAAAGCTTTGTTTCCTCCGTTTAAATGGTTATATAATCTCATAATTAATTTTAAGTTGCGTTTTTTCACATTTTTAGTTAAAACAAATTATTATTGAATGTTTACCTCAAGAAACGTGATGCAAAAACCATTCATTGAGAAGAAAACTTCTTTTATAGTCACTTATGCCTTCAAAAGCTTTGTTTCTCCCTTTAAATGGTTATATAATCTCATAATTGATTTTAAGTTGAGTTTTTTTTACATTTTTGGTTAAAACAGATTAGAATTGAATGTTTACCTCGAGAATCTTGAAGCGAAATCCATTCATTGAGAAGAAAACTTCTTTTATAGTCACTTATGCCTTCAAAAGCTTTGTTTCTCCCTTTAAATGGTTATATAATCTCATAATTGATTTTAAGTTGAGTTTTTTTTACATTTTTGGTTAAAACAGATTATAATTGAATGTTTACCTCGAGAATCTTGAAGCGAAAGCCATTCATTGAGAAGAAAACTTCTTTCATAGTCACTTATGCCTTCAAAAGCTTTGTTTCCTCCCTTTAAATGGTTATATAATCTCATAATTGATTTTAAGTTGCGTTTTTTTACATTTTTAGTTAAAACAAATTATAATTGAATGTTTACCTCGAGAATCTTGAAGCGAAAGCCATTTATTGAGAAGAAAACTTCTTTTATAGTCACTTATGCCTTCAAAAGCTTTGTTTCTCCCTTTAAATGGTTATATAATCTCATAATTGATTTTAAGTTGAGTTTTTTTTACATTTTTGGTTAAAACAGATTATAATTGAATGTTTACCTCGAGAATCTTGAAGCGAAAGCCATTCATTGAGAAGAAAACTTCTTTTATAGTCACTTATGCCTTCAAAAGCTTTGTTTCTCCCTTTAAATGGTTATATAATCTCATAATTGATTTTAAGTTGAATTTTTTTACATTTTTGGTTAAAGCAGATTATAATTGAATGTTTACCTCGAGAAACGTGATGCAAAAACCATTCATTGGGAGGAAAACTTCTTTTATAGTCACTTATGCCTTCAAAAGCTTTGTTTCTCCCTTTAAATGGTTATATAATCTCATAATTGATTTTAAGTTGAGTTTTTTTTACATTTTTGGTTAAAACAGATTATAATTGAATCTTTACCTCGAGAAACGTGATGCAAAATCCATTCATTGAGAAGAAAACTTCTTTTATAGTCACTTATGCCTTCAAAAGCTTTGTTTCTCGCTTTAAATGGTTATATAATCTCATAATTGATTTTAAGTTGAATTTTTTTACATTTTTGGTTAAAGCAGATTATAATTGAATGTTTACCTCGAGAAACGTGATGCAAAAACCATTCATTGAGAAGAAAACTTCTTTTATAGTCACGTATGCCTTCAAAAGCTTTGTTTCTCCCTTTAAATGGTTATATAATCTCATAATTGATTTTAAGTTGAATGTTTTTACATTTTTGGTTAAAGCAGATTATAATTGAATGTTTACCTCGAGAAACGTGATGCAAAAACCATTCATTGAGAAGAAAACTTCTTTTATAGTCACTTATGCCTTCAAAAGCTTTGTTTCTCCCTTTAAATGGTTATATAATCTCATAATTGATTTTAAGTTGAGTTTTTTTTGCATTTTCGGTTAAAACAGATTATAATTGAATGTTTACCTCGAGAAACGTGATGCAAAATCCATTCATTGAGAAGAAAACTTCTTTTATAGTCACTTATGCCTTCAAAAGCTTTGTTTCTCACTTTAAATGGTTATATAATCTCATAATTGATTTTAAGTTGAGTTTTTTTTACATTTTTGGTTAAAACAGATTAGAATTGAATGTTTACCTCGAGAATCTTGAAGCGAAAGCCATTCATTTAGAAGAAAACTTCTTTTATAGTCACTTATGCCTTCAAAAGCTTTGTTTCTCCCTTGAAATGGTTATATAATCTCATAATTGATTTTAAGTTGCGTTTTTTTTACATTTTTGGTTAAAACAGATTATAATTGAATGTTGACCTCGAGAATGTTGAAGCGAAAGCCATTCATTGAGAAGAAAACTTCTTTTATTGCCACTTATGCCTTCAAAAGCTTTGTTTCTCTCTTTAAATGGTTATATAATCTCATAATTGATTTGAAGTTGAGTTTTTTTTACATCTTTGGTTAAAACTTGATTATAATTGAATGTTTACCTCGAGAATCTTGAAGCAAAAGCCATTCATTGAGAAGAAAACTTCTTTTATAGTCACTTATGCCTTCAAAAGCTTTGTTTCTCCCTTTAAATGGTTATATAATCTCATAATTGATTTTAAGTAGCATTTTTTTTACATTTTTGGTTAAAACAGATTATAATTGAATGTTTACCTCGAGAATCTTGAAGCGAAAGCCATTTATTGAGAAGAAAACTTCTTTTATAGTCACTTATGCCTTCAAAAGCTTTGTTTCTCCCTTTAAATGGTTATATAATCTCATAATTGATTTTAAGTTGAGTTTTTTTTACATTTTTGGTTAAAACAGATTATAATTGAATGTTTACCTCGAGAATCTTGAAGCGAAAGCCATTCATTGAGAAGAAAACTTCTTTTATAGTCACTTATGCCTTCAAAAGCTTTGTTTCTCCCTTTAAATGGTTATATAATCTCATAATTGATTTTAAGTTGAATTTTTTTACATTTTTGGTTAAAGCAGATTATAATTGAATGTTTACCTCGAGAAACGTGATGCAAAAACCATTCATTGGGAGGAAAACTTCTTTTATAGTCACTTATGCCTTCAAAAGCTTTGTTTCTCCCTTTAAATGGTTATATAATCTCATAATTGATTTTAAGTTGAGTTTTTTTTACATTTTTGGTTAAAACAGATTATAATTGAATCTTTACCTCGAGAAACGTGATGCAAAATCCATTCATTGAGAAGAAAACTTCTTTTATAGTCACTTATGCCTTCAAAAGCTTTGTTTCTCGCTTTAAATGGTTATATAATCTCATAATTGATTTTAAGTTGAATTTTTTTACATTTTTGGTTAAAGCAGATTATAATTGAATGTTTACCTCGAGAAACGTGATGCAAAAACCATTCATTGAGAAGAAAACTTCTTTTATAGTCACGTATGCCTTCAAAAGCTTTGTTTCTCCCTTTAAATGGTTATATAATCTCATAATTGATTTTAAGTTGAATGTTTTTACATTTTTGGTTAAAGCAGATTATAATTGAATGTTTACCTCGAGAAACGTGATGCAAAAACCATTCATTGAGAAGAAAACTTCTTTTATAGTCACTTATGCCTTCAAAAGCTTTGTTTCTCCCTTTAAATGGTTATATAATCTCATAATTGATTTTAAGTTGAGTTTTTTTTGCATTTTCGGTTAAAACAGATTATAATTGAATGTTTACCTCGAGAAACGTGATGCAAAATCCATTCATTGAGAAGAAAACTTCTTTTATAGTCACTTATGCCTTCAAAAGCTTTGTTTCTCACTTTAAATGGTTATATAATCTCATAATTGATTTTAAGTTGAGTTTTTTTTACATTTTTGGTTAAAACAGATTAGAATTGAATGTTTACCTCGAGAATCTTGAAGCGAAAGCCATTCATTTAGAAGAAAACTTCTTTTATAGTCACTTATGCCTTCAAAAGCTTTGTTTCTCCCTTTAAATGGTTATATAATCTCATAATTGATTTTAAGTTGCGTTTTTTTTACATTTTTGGTTAAAACAGATTATAATTGAATGTTGACCTCGAGAATGTTGAAGCGAAAGCCATTCATTGAGAAGAAAACTTCTTTTATTGCCACTTATGCCTTCAAAAGCTTTGTTTCTCTCTTTAAATGGTTATATAATCTCATAATTGATTTTAAGTTGAGTTTTTTTTACATCTTTGGTTAAAACTTGATTATAATTGAATGTTTACCTCGAGAATCTTGAAGCAAAAGCCATTCATTGAGAAGAAAACTTCTTTTATAGTCACTTATGCCTTCAAAAGCTTTGTTTCTCCCTTTAAATGGTTATATAATCTCATAATTGATTTTAAGTAGCATTTTTTTTACATTTTTGGTTAAAACAGATTATAATTGAATGTTTACCTCGAGAATCTTGAAGCGAAAGCCATTTATTGAGAAGAAAACTTCTTTTATAGTCACTTATGCCTTCAAAAGCTTTGTTTCTCCCTTTAAATGGTTATATAATCTCATAATTGATTTTAAGTTGAGTTTTTTTTACATTTTTGGTTAAAACAGATTATAATTGAATGTTTACCTCGAGAATCTTGAAGCGAAAGCCATTCATTGAGAAGAAAACTTCTTTTATAGTCACTTATGCCTTCAAAAGCTTTGTTTCTCCCTTTAAATGGTTATATAATCTCATAATTGATTTTAAGTTACGTTTTTTTTACATTTTTGGTTAAAACAGATTATAATTGAATGTTTACCTCGAGAATCTTGAAGCGAAAGCCATTCATTGAGAGGAAAACTTCTTTTTATAGTCACTTATGCCTTCAAAAGCTTTGTTTCTCCCTTTAAATGGTTATATAATCTCATAATTGATTTTAAGTTGAGTTTTTTTTACATTTTTGGTTAAAACAGATTATAATTGAATGTTTACCTCGAGAATCTTGAAGCGAAAGCCATTCATTGAGAGGAAAACTTCTTTTTATAGTCACTTATGCCTTCAAAAGCTTTGTTTCTCCCTTTAAATGGTTATATAATCTCATAATTGATTTTAAGTTGAGTTTTTTTTACATTTTTGGTTAAAACAGATTATAATTGAATGTTTACCTCGAGAATCTTGAAGCGAAAGCCATTCATTGAGAGGAAAACTTCTTTTTATAGTCACTTATGCCTTCAAAAGCTTTGTTTCCCCCTTTAAATGGTTATATAATCTCATAATTGATTTTAAGTAGCATTTTTTTTACATTTTTGGTTAAAACAGATTATAATTGAATGTTTACCTCGAGAATCTTGAAGCGAAAGCCATTCATTGAGAGGAAAACTTCTTTTTATAGTCACTTATGCCTTCAAAAGCTTTGTTTCTCCCTTTAAATGGTTATATAATCTCATAATTGATTTTAAGTTGCGTTTTTTTTACATTTTTGGTTAAAACAGATTATAATTGAATGTTTACCTCGAGAATCTTGAAGCGAAAGCCATTCATTGAGAGGAAAACTTCTTTTTATAGTCACTTATGCCTTCAAAAGCTTTGTTTCTCCCTTTAAATGGTTATATAATCTCATAATTGATTTTAAGTTGAGTTTTTTTTACATTTTTGGTTAAAACAGATTATAATTGAATGTTTACCTCGAGAAACGTGAAGCAAAAACCATTCATTGAGAAGAAAACTTCTTTTATAGTCACTTATGCCTTCAAAAGCTTTGTTTCTCGCTTTAAATGGTTATATAATCTCATAATTGATTTTAAGTTGAATTTTTTTACATTTTTGGTTAAAGCAGATTATAATTGAATGTTTACCTCGAGAAACGTGATGCAAAAACCATTCATTGGGAGGAAAACTTCTTTTATAGTCACTTATGCCTTCAAAAGCTTTGTTTCTCCCTTTAAATGGTTATATAATCTCATAATTGATTTTAAGTTGAGTTTTTTTTACATTTTTGGTCAAAACAGATTATAATTGAATCTTTACCTCGAGAAACGTGATGCAAAATCCATTCATTGAGAGGAAAACTTCTTTTATAGTCACTTATGCCTTCAAAAGCTTTGTTTCTCTCTTTAAATGGTTATATAATCTCATAATTGATTTTAAGTTGAGTTTTTTTTACATCTTTGGTTAAAACTTGATTATAATTGAATGTTTACCTCGAGAATCTTGAAGCAAAAGCCATTCATTGAGAAGAAAACTTCTTTTATAGTCACTTATGCCTTCAAAAGCTTTGCTTCTCCCTTTAAATGGTTATATAATCTCATAATTGATTTTAAGTAGCGTTTTTTTTTACATTTTTGGTTAAAACAGATTATAATTGAATGTTTACCTCGAGAATCTTGAAGCGAAAGCCATTTATTGAGAAGAAAACTTCTTTTATAGTCACTTATGCCTTCAAAAGCTTTGTTTCTCCCTTTAAATGGTTATATAATCTCATAATTGATTTTAAGTTGAGTTTTTTTTACATTTTTGGTTAAAACAGATTATAATTGAATGTTTACCTCGAGAATCTTGAAGCGAAAGCCATTCATTGAGAAGAAAACTTCTTTTATAGTCACTTATGCCTTCAAAAGCTTTGTTTCTCCCTTTAAATGGTTATATAATCTCATAATTGATTTTAAGTTGCGTTTTTCTTACATTTTTGGTTAAAACAGATTATAATCGAATGTTTACCTCGAGAATCTTGAAGCGAAAGCCATTCATTGAGAGGAAAACTTCTTTTTATAGTCACTTATGCCTTCAAAAGCTTTGTTTCTCCCTTTAAATGGTTATATAATCTCATAATTGATTTTAAGTTGAGTTTTTTTTACATTTTTGGTTAAAACAGATTATAATTGAATGTTTACCTCGAGAATCTTGAAGCGAAAGCCATTCATTGAGAGGAAAACTTCTTTTTATAGTCACTTATGCCTTCAAAAGCTTTGTTTCCCCCTTTAAATGGTTATATAATCTCATAATTGATTTTAAGTTGAGTTTTTTTTACATTTTTGGTTAAAACAGATTATAATTGAATGTTTACCTCGAGAATCTTGAAGCGAAAGCCATTCATTGAGAGGAAAACTTCTTTTTATAGTCACTTATGCCTTCAAAAGCTTTGTTTCCCCCTTTAAATGGTTATATAATCTCATAATTGATTTTAAGTTGAGTTTTTTTTACATTTTTGGTTAAAACAGATTATAATTGAATGTTTACCTCGAGAATCTTGAAGCGAAAGCCATTCATTGAAAGGAAAACTTCTTTTTATAGTCACTTATGCCTTCAAAAGCTTTGTTTCTCCCTTTAAATGGTTATATAATCTCATAATTGATTTTAAGTTGAGTTTTTTTTACATTTTTGATTAAAACAGATTATAATTGAATGTTTACCTCGAGAAACGTGAAGCAAAAACCATTCATTGAGAAGAAAACTTCTTTTATAGTCACTTATGCCTTCAAAAGCTTTGTTTCTCGCTTTAAATGGTTATATAATCTCATAATTGATTTTAAGTTGAATTTTTTTACATTTTTGGTTAAAGCAGATTATAATTGAATGTTTACCTCGAGAAACGTGATGCAAAAACCATTCATTGGGAGGAAAACTTCTTTTATAGTCACTTATGCCTTCAAAAGCTTTGTTTCTCCCTTTAAATGGTTATATAATCTCATAATTGATTTTAAGTTGAGTTTTTTTTAAATTTTTGGTTAAAACAGATTATAATTGAATCTTTACCTCGAGAAACGTGATGCAAAATCCATTCATTGAGAGGAAAACTTCTTTTATAGTCACTTATGCCTTCAAAAGCTTTGTTTCTCCCTTTAAATGGTTATATAATCTCATAATTGATTTTAAGTTGAGTTTTTTTTACATTTTTGGTTAAAACAGATTATAATTGAATGTTTACCTCGAGAATCTTGAAGCGAAAGCCATTCATTGAGAAGAAAACTTCTTTTATAGTCACTTATGCCTTCAAAAGCTTTGTTTCTCCCTTTAAATGGTTATATAATCTCATAATTGATTTTAAGTTGCGTTTTATTTACATTTTTGGTTAAAACAGATTATAATTGAATGTTTACCTCGAGAATCTTGAAGCGACAGCCATTCATTGAGAAGAAAACTTCTTTTATAGTCACTTATGCCTTCAAAAACTTTGTTTTCTCCCTTGAAATGGTTATATAATCTCATAATTGATTTTAAGTTACGTTTTTTTAAATTTTTAGTTAAAAAAGATTATAATTGAACGTTTACCTCGAGAAACGTGATGCAAAAACCATTCATTGAGAAGAAAACTTCTTTTATAGTCACTTATGCCTTCAAAAGCTTTGTTTCTCCCTTTAAATGGTTATATAATCTCATAATTGATTTTAAGTTGAGTTTTTTTTACATTTTTGGTTAAAACAGATTATAATTGAATGTTTACCTCGAGAATCTTGAAGCGAAAGCCATTCATTGAGAAGAAAACTTCTTTTATAGTCACTTATGCCTTCAAAAGCTTTGTTTCTCCCTTTAAATGGTTATATAATCTCATAATTGATTTTAAGTTGCGTTTTTTTTACATTTTTGGTTCAAACAGATTATAATTGAATGTTTACCTCGAGAATCTTGAAGCGAAAGCCATTCATTGCGAAGAAAACTTCTTTTATAGTCACTTATGCCTTCAAAAACTTTGTTTTCTCCCTTGAAATGGTTATATAATCTCATAATTGATTTTAAGTTACGTTTTTTTAAATTTTTAGTTAAAACAGATTATAATTGAACGTTTACCTCGAGAAACGTGATGCAAAAACCATTCATTGAGAAGAAAACTTCTTTTATAGTCACTTATGCCTTCAAAAGCTTTGTTTCTCCCTTTAAATGGTTGTATAATCTCATAATTGATTTTAAGTTGAGTTTTTTTTACATTTTTAGTTAAAACAGATTATAATTGAGTGTTTACCTCGAGAAACGTGATGCAAAATCCATTCATTGAGAAGAAAACTTCTTTTATAGTCACTTATGCCTTCAAAAGCTTTGTTTCTCGCTTTAAATGGTTATATAATCTCATAATTGATTTTAAGTTGAATTTTTTTACATTTTTGGTTAAAACAGATTATAATTGAATGTTTACCTCGAGAAACATGATGCAAAAACCATTCATTGAGAAGAAAACTTCTTTTATAGTCACTTATGCCTTCAAAAGCTTTGTTTCTCCCTTTGAATGGTTATATAATCTCATAATTGATTTTAAGTTGAGTTTTTTTTACATTTTTGGTTAAAACAGATTATAATTGAATGTTTACCTCGAGAAACATGATGCAAAATCCATTCATTGAGAAGAAAACTTCTTTTATAGTCACTTATGCCTTCAAAAGCTTTGTTTCTCCCTTTAAATGGTTATATAATCTCATAATTGATTTTAAGTTGAATTGTTTTTACATTTTTTATCAAAATAGATTATAATTGAATGTTTACCTTGAGAAACGTGATGCAAAAACCATTCATTGAGAAGAAAACTTCTTTTATAGTCACTTATGCCTTCAAAAGCTTTGTTTCTCCCTTTAAATTGTTATATAATCTCATAATTGATTTTAAGTTGAGTTTTTTTTACATTTTTGGTTAAAACATATTAGAATTGAATGTTTACCTCGAGAATCTTGAAGCGAAAGCCATTCATTGAGAAGAAAACTTCTTTTATAGTCACTTATGCCTTCAAAAGCTTTGTTTCCTCCGTTTAAATGGTTATATAATCTCATAATTGATTTTAAGTTATGTTTTTTTACATTTTTAGTTAAAACAAATTATAATTGAATGTTTACCTCAAGAAACGTGATGCAAAAACCATTCATTGAGAAGAAAACTTCTTTTATAGTCACTTATGCCTTCAAAAGCTTTGTTTCTCGCTTTAAATGGTTATATAATCTCATAATTGATTTTAAGTTGAGTTTTTTTTACATTTTTGGTTAAAACAGATTATAATTGAATGTTTACCTCCAGAAACGTGATGCAAAATCCATTCATTGAGAAGAAAACTTCTTTTATAGTCACTTATGCCTTCAAAAGCTTTGTTTCTCCCTTTAAATGGTTATATAATCTCATAATTGATTTTAAGTTGAATTGCTTTTACATTTTTTTATTAAAATAGATTATAATTGAATGTTTACCTTGAGAAACGTTATGCAAAAACCATTCATTGAGAAGAAAACTTCTTTTATAGTCACTTATGCCTTCAAAAGCTTTGTTTCCTCCGTTTAAATGGTTATATAATCTCATAATTGATTTTAAGTTGCGTTTTTTCACATTTTTAGTTAAAACAAATTATTATTGAATGTTTACCTCAAGAAACGTGATGCAAAAACCATTCATTGAGAAGAAAACTTCTTTTACAGTCACTTATGCCTTCAAAAGCTTTGTTTCTCCCTTTAAATGGTTATATAATCTCATAATTGATTTTAAGTTGAGTTTTTTTTACATTTTTGGTTAAAACAGATTAGAATTGAATGTTTACCTCGAGAATCTTGAAGCGAAAGCAATTCATTCAGAAGAAAACTTCTTTTATAGTCACTTATGCCTTCAAAAGCTTTGTTTCTCCCTTTAAATGGTTATATAATCTCATAATTGATTTTAAGTTGAGTTTTTTTTACATTTTTGGTTAAAACAGATTATAATTGAATGTTTACCTCGAGAATCTTGAAGCGAAAGCCATTCATTGAGAAGAAAACTTCTTTTATAGTCACTTATGCCTTCAAAAGCTTTGTTTCCTCCCTTTAAATGGTTATATAATCTCATAATTGATTTTAAGTTGAGTTTTTTTTACATTTTTGGTTAAAACAGATTATAATTGAATGTTTACCTCGGGAAACGTGATGCAAAAACCATTCATTGAGAAGAAAACTTCTTTTATAGTCACTTATGCCTTCAAAAACTTTGTTTTCTCCCTTTAAATGGTTAGATAATCTCATAATTGATTTTAAGTTGCGTTTTTTTAAATTTTTAGTAAAAACAGATTATAATTGAATGTTTACCTCGAGAAACGTGATGCAAAAACCATTCATTGAGAAGAAAACTTCTTTTATAGTCACTTATGCCTTCAAAAGCTTTGTTTCTCCCATTAAATGGTTATATAATCTCATAATTGATTTTAAGTTGAGTTTTTTTTACATTTTTGGTTAAAACAGATTATAATTGAATGTTTACCTCCAGAAACGTGATGCAAAATCCATTCATTGAGAAGAAAACTTCTTTTATAGTCACTTATGCCTTCAAAAGCTTTGTTTCTCCCTTTAAAGGGTTATATAATCTCATAATTGATTTTAAGTTGAATTGCTTTTACATTTTTTTATTAAAATAGATTATAATTGAATGTTTACCTTGAGAAACGTTATGCAAAAACCATTCATTGAGAAGAAAACTTCTTTTATAGTCACTTATGCCTTCAAAAGCTTTGTTTCCTCCGTTTAAATGGTTATATAATCTCATAATTGATTTTAAGTTGCGTTTTTTCACATTTTTAGTTAAAACAAATTATTATTGAATGTTTACCTCAAGAAACGTGATGCAAAAACCATTCATTGAGAAGAAAACTTCTTTTACAGTCACTTATGCCTTCAAAAGCTTTGTTTCTCCCTTTAAATGGTTATATAATCTCATAATTGATTTTAAGTTGAGTTTTTTTTACATTTTTGGTTAAAACAGATTAGAATTGAATGTTTACCTCGAGAATCTTGAAGCGAAAGCAATTCATTCAGAAGAAAACTTCTTTTATAGTCACTTATGCCTTCAAAAGCTTTGTTTCTCCCTTTAAATGGTTATATAATCTCATAATTGATTTTAAGTTGAGTTTTTTTTACATTTTTGGTTAAAACAGATTATAATTGAATGTTTACCTCGAGAATCTTGAAGCGAAAGCCATTCATTGAGAAGAAAACTTCTTTTATAGTCACTTATGCCTTCAAAAGCTTTGTTTCCTCCCTTTAAATGGTTATATAATCTCATAATTGATTTTAAGTTGAGTTTTTTTTTACATTTTTGGTTAAAACAGATTATAATTGAATGTTTACCTCGGGAAACGTGATGCAAAAACCATTCATTGAGAAGAAAACTTCTTTTATAGTCACTTATGCCTTCAAAAACTTTGTTTTCTCCCTTTAAATGGTTAGATAATCTCATAATTGATTTTAAGTTGCGTTTTTTTAAATTTTTAGTAAAAACAGATTATAATTGAATGTTTACCTCGAGAAACGTGATGCAAAAACCATTCATTGAGAAGAAAACTTCTTTTATAGTCACTTATGCCTTCAAAAGCTTTGTTTCTCCCTTTAAATGGTTATATAATCTCATAATTGATTTTAAGTTGAGTTTTTTTTACATTTTTGGTTAAAACAGATTATAATTGAATGTTTACCTCGAGAAACATGAAGCAAAAACCATTCATTGAGAAGAAAACTTCTTTTATAGTCACTTATGCCTTCAAAAGCTTTGTTTCTCGCTTTAAATGGTTATATATTCTCATAATTGATTTTAAGTTGAATTTTTTTACATTTTTGGTTAAAGCAGATTATAATTGAATGTTTACCTTGAGAAACGTGATGCAAAAACCATTCATTGAGAAGAAAACTTTTTTTATAGTCACTTATGCCTTCAAAAGCTTTGTTTCTCCCTTTAAATGGTTATATAATCTCATAATTGATTTTAAGTTGAGTTTTTTTTGCATTTTTGGTTAAAACAGATTAGAATTGAATGTTTACCTCGAGAATCTTGAAGCGAAAGCCATTCATTGAGAAGAAAACTTCTTTTATAGTCACTTATGCCTTCAAAAGCTTTGTTTCTCCCTTTAAATGGTTATATAATCTCATAATTGATTTTAAGTTGAGTTTTTTTTACATTTTTGGTTAAAACAGATTATAATTGAATGTTTACCTCGAGAATCTTGAAGCGAAAGCCATTCATTGAGAAGAAAACTTCTTTTATAGTCACTTATGCCTTCAAAAGCTTTGTTTCCTCCCTTTAAATGGTTATATAATCTCATAATTGATTTTAAGTTGCGTTTTTTTACATTTTTAGTTAAAACAAATTATAATTGAATGTTTACCTCAAGAAACGTGATGCATAAACCATTCATTGAGAAGAAAACTTCTTTTATAGTCACTTATGCCTTCAAAAGCTTTGTTTCTCGCTTTAAATGGTTATATAATCTCATAATTGATTTTAAGTTGAATTTTTTTACATTTTTGGTTAAAGCAGATTATAATTGAATGTTTACCTCGAGAAACGTGATGCAAAAACCATTCATTGAGAAGAAAACTTCTTTTATAGTCACGTATGCCTTCAAAAGCTTTGTTTCTCCCTTTAAATGGTTATATAATCTCATAATTGATTTTAAGTTGAGTTTTTTTTACATTTTTGATTAAAACATATTATAATTGAATGTTTACCTCGAGAAACGTGATGCAAAATCCATTCATTCAGAAGAAAACTTCTTTTATAGTCACTTATGCCTTCAAAAGCTTTGTTTCTCGCTTTAAATGGTTATATAATCTCATAATTGATTTTAAGTTGAATGTTTTTACATTTTTGGTTAAAGCAGATTATAATTGAATGTTTACCTCGAGAAACGTGATGCAAAAACCATTCATTGAGAAGAAAACTTCTTTTATAGTCACTTATGCCTTCAAAAGCTTTGTTTCTCCCTTTAAATGGTTATATAATCTCATAATTGATTTTAAGTTGAGTTTTTTTTGCATTTTTGGTTAAAACAGATTATAATTGAATGTTTACCTCGAGAAACGTGATGCAAAATCCATTCATTGAGAAGAAAACTTCTTTTATAGTCACTTATGCCTTCAAAAGCTTTGTTTCTCACTTTAAATGGTTATATAATCTCATAATTGATTTTAAGTTGAGTTTTTTTTACATTTTTGGTTAAAACAGATTAGAATTGAATGTTTACCTCGAGAATCTTGAAGCGAAAGCCATTCATTTAGAAGAAAACTTCTTTTATAGTCACTTATGCCTTCAAAAGCTTTGTTTCTCCCTTTAAATGGTTATATAATCTCATAATTGATTTTAAGTTGCGTTTTTTTTACATTTTTGGTTAAAACAGATTATAATTGAATGTTGACCTCGAGAATGTTGAAGCGAAAGCCATTCATTGAGAAGAAAACTTCTTTTATTGCCACTTATGCCTTCAAAAGCTTTGTTTCTCTCTTTAAATGGTTATATAATCTCATAATTGATTTTAAGTTGAGTTTTTTTTAGATCTTTGGTTAAAACTTGATTATAATTGAATGTTTACCTCGAGAATCTTGAAGCAAAAGCCATTCATTGAGAAGAAAACTTCTTTTATAGTCACTTATGCCTTCAAAAGCTTTGTTTCTCCCTTTAAATGGTTATATAATCTCATAATTGATTTTAAGTAGCGTTTTTTTTACATTTTTGGTTAAAATAGATTATAATTGAATGTTTACCTCGAGAATCTTGAAGCGAAAGCCATTTATTGAGAAGAAAACTTCTTTTATAGTCACTTATGCCTTCAAAAGCTTTGTTTCTCCCTTTAAATGGTTATATAATATCATAATTGATTTTAAGTTGAGTTTTTTTTACATTTTTGGTTAAAACAGATTATAATTGAATGTTTACCTCGAGAATCTTGAAGCAAAAGCCATTCATTGAGAAGAAAACTTCTTTTATAGTCACTTATGCCTTCAAAAGCTTTGTTTCTCCCTTTAAATGGTTATATAATCTCATAATTGATTTTAAGTTGCGTTTTTTTTACATTTTTGGTTAAAACAGATTATAATTGAATGTTTACCTCGAGAATCTTGAAGCGAAAGCCATTCATTGAGAAGAAAACTTCTTTTATAGTCACTTATGCCTTCAAAAACTTTGTTTTCTCCCTTGAAATGGTTATATAATCTCATAATTGATTTTAAGTTACGTTTTTTTAAATTTTTAGTTAAAACAGATTATAATTGAACGTTTACCTCGAGAAACGTGATGCAAAAACCATTCATCGAGAAGAAAACTTCTTTTATAGTCACTTATGCCTTCAAAAGCTTTGTTTCTCCCTTTAAATGGTTATATAATCTCATAATTGATTTTAAGTTGAGTTTTTTTTACATTTTTGGTTAAAACAGATTATAATTGAATGTTTACCTCGAGAATCTTGAAGCGAAAGCCATTCATTGAGAAGAAAACTTCTTTTATAGTCACTTATGCCTTCAAAAGCTTTGTTTCTCCCTTTAAATGGTTATATAATCTCATAATTGATTTTAAGTTGCGTTTTTTTTACATTTTTGGTTAAAACAGATTATAATTGAATGTTTACCTCGAGAATCTTGAAGCGAAAGCCATTCATTGAGAAGAAAACTTCTTTTATAGTCACTTATGCCTTCATAAACTTTGTTTTCTCCCTTGAAATGGTTATATAATCTCATAATTGATTATAAGTTACGTTTTTTAAAATTTTTAGTTAAAACAGATTATAATTGAATGTTTACCTCGAGAATCTTGAAGCGAAAGCCATTCATTGAGAAGAAAACTTCTTTTATAGTCACTTATGCCTTCAAAAACTTTGTTTTCTCCCTTTAAATGGTTATATAATTTCATAATTGATTTTAAGTTGCGTTTTTTTAAATTTTTAGTTAAAATAGAGTATAATTGAATGTTTACCTCGAGAAACGTGATGCAAAAACCATTCATTGAGAAGAAAACTTCTTTTATAGTCACTTATGCCTTCAAAAGCTTTGTTTCTCCCTTTAAATGGTTATATAATCTCATAATTGATTTTAAGTTGAGTTTTTTTTGCATTTTTGGTTAAAACAGATTATAATTGAATGTTTACCTCGAGAAACGTGATGCAAAATCCATTCATTGAGAAGAAAACTTCTTTTATAGTCACTTATGCCTTCAAAAGCTTTGTTTCTCACTTTAAATGGTTATATAATCTCATAATTGATTTTAAGTTGAGTTTTTTTTACATTTTTGGTTAAAACAGATTAGAATTGAATGTTTACCTCGAGAATCTTGAAGCGAAAGCCATTCATTTAGAAGAAAACTTCTTTTATAGTCACTTATGCCTTCAAAAGCTTTGTTTCTCCCTTTAAATGGTTATATAATCTCATAATTGATTTTAAGTTGCCTTTTTTTTACATTTTTGGTTAAAACAGATTATAATTGAATGTTGACCTCGAGAATGTTGAAGCGAAAGCCATTCATTGAGAGGAAAACTTCTTTTATTGCCACTTTTGCCTTCAAAAGCTTTGTTTCTCTCTTTAAATGGTTATATAATCTCATAATTGATTTTAAGTTGAGTTTTTTTTACATCTTTGGTTAAAACTTGATTATAATTGAATGTTTACCTCGAGAATCTTGAAGCAAAAGCCATTCATTGAGAAGAAAACTTCTTTTATAGTCACTTATGCCTTCAAAAGCTTTGTTTCTCCCTTTAAATGGTTATATAATCTCATAATTGATTTTAAGTAGCGTTTTTTTTACATTTTTGGTTAAAATAGATTATAATTGAATGTTTACCTCGAGAATCTTGAAGCGAAAGCCATTTATTGAGAAGAAAACTTCTTTTATAGTCACTTATGCCTTCAAAAGCTTTGTTTCTCCCTTTAAATGGTTATATAATCTCATAATTGATTTTAAGTTGAGTTTTTTTTACATTTTTGGTTAAAACAGATTATAATTGAATGTTTACCTCGAGAATCTTGAAGCGAAAGCCATTCATTGAGAAGAAAACTTCTTTTATAGTCACTTATGCCTTCAAAAGCTTTGTTTCTCCCTTTAAATGGTTATATAATCTCATAATTGATTTTAAGTTGCGTTTTTTTACATTTTTAGTTAAAACAAATTATAATTGAATGTTTACCTCAAGAAACGTGATGCATAAACCATTCATTGAGAAGAAAACTTCTTTTATAGTCACTTATGCCTTCAAAAGCTTTGTTTCTCGCTTTAAATGGTTATATAATCTCATAATTGATTTTAAGTTGAATTTTTTTACATTTTTGGTTAAAGCAGATTATAATTGAATGTTTACCTCGAGAAACGTGATGCAAAAACCATTCATTGAGAAGAAAACTTCTTTTATAGTCACGTATGCCTTCAAAAGCTTTGTTTCTCCCTTTAAATGGTTATATAATCTCATAATTGATTTTAAGTTGAGTTTTTTTTACATTTTTGATTAAAACAGATTATAATTGAATGTTTACCTCGAGAAACGTGATGCAAAATCCATTCATTGAGAAGAAAACTTCTTTTATAGTCACTTATGCCTTCAAAAGCTTTGTTTCTCGCTTTAAATGGTTATATAATCTCATAATTGATTTTAAGTTGAATGTTTTTACATTTTTGGTTAAAGCAGATTATAATTGAATGTTTACCTCGAGAAACGTGATGCAAAAACCATTCATTGAGAAGAAAACTTCTTTTATAGTCACTTATGCCTTCAAAAGCTTTGTTTCTCCCTTTAAATGGTTATATAATCTCATAATTGATTTTAAGTTGAGTTTTTTTTACATTTTTGGTTAAAACAGATTATAATTGAATGTTTACCTCGGGAAACGTGATGCAAAAACCATTCATTGAGAAGAAAACTTCTTTTATAGTCACTTATGCCTTCAAAAACTTTGTTTTCTCCCTTTAAATGGTTAGATAATCTCATAATTGATTTTAAGTTGCGTTTTTTTAAATTTTTAGTAAAAACAGATTATAATTGAATGTTTACCTCGAGAAACGTGATGCAAAAACCATTCATTGAGAAGAAAACTTCTTTTATAGTCACTTATGCCTTCAAAAGCTTTGTTTCTCCCTTTAAATGGTTATATAATCTCATAATTGATTTTAAGTTGAGTTTTTTTTACATTTTTGGTTAAAACAGATTATAATTGAATGTTTACCTCGAGAAACATGAAGCAAAAACCATTCATTGAGAAGAAAACTTCTTTTATAGTCACTTATGCCTTCAAAAGCTTTGTTTCTCGCTTTAAATGGTTATATATTCTCATAATTGATTTTAAGTTGAATTTTTTTACATTTTTGGTTAAAGCAGATTATAATTGAATGTTTACCTTGAGAAACGTGATGCAAAAACCATTCATTGAGAAGAAAACTTTTTTTATAGTCACTTATGCCTTCAAAAGCTTTGTTTCTCCCTTTAAATGGTTATATAATCTCATAATTGATTTTAAGTTGAGTTTTTTTTGCATTTTTGGTTAAAACAGATTAGAATTGAATGTTTACCTCGAGAATCTTGAAGCGAAAGCCATTCATTGAGAAGAAAACTTCTTTTATAGTCACTTATGCCTTCAAAAGCTTTGTTTCTCCCTTTAAATGGTTATATAATCTCATAATTGATTTTAAGTTGAGTTTTTTTTACATTTTTGGTTAAAACAGATTATAATTGAATGTTTACCTCGAGAATCTTGAAGCGAAAGCCATTCATTGAGAAGAAAACTTCTTTTATAGTCACTTATGCCTTCAAAAGCTTTGTTTCCTCCCTTTAAATGGTTATATAATCTCATAATTGATTTTAAGTTGCGTTTTTTTACATTTTTAGTTAAAACAAATTATAATTGAATGTTTACCTCAAGAAACGTGATGCATAAACCATTCATTGAGAAGAAAACTTCTTTTATAGTCACTTATGCCTTCAAAAGCTTTGTTTCTCGCTTTAAATGGTTATATAATCTCATAATTGATTTTAAGTTGAATTTTTTTACATTTTTGGTTAAAGCAGATTATAATTGAATGTTTACCTCGAGAAACGTGATGCAAAAACCATTCATTGAGAAGAAAACTTCTTTTATAGTCACGTATGCCTTCAAAAGCTTTGTTTCTCCCTTTAAATGGTTATATAATCTCATAATTGATTTTAAGTTGAGTTTTTTTTACATTTTTGATTAAAACATATTATAATTGAATGTTTACCTCGAGAAACGTGATGCAAAATCCATTCATTCAGAAGAAAACTTCTTTTATAGTCACTTATGCCTTCAAAAGCTTTGTTTCTCGCTTTAAATGGTTATATAATCTCATAATTGATTTTAAGTTGAATGTTTTTACATTTTTGGTTAAAGCAGATTATAATTGAATGTTTACCTCGAGAAACGTGATGCAAAAACCATTCATTGAGAAGAAAACTTCTTTTATAGTCACTTATGCCTTCAAAAGCTTTGTTTCTCCCTTTAAATGGTTATATAATCTCATAATTGATTTTAAGTTGAATTTTTTTACATTTTTGGTTAAAGCAGATTATAATTGAATGTTTACCTCGAGAAACGTGATGCAAAAACCATTCATTGGGAGGAAAACTTCTTTTATAGTCACTTATGCCTTCAAAAGCTTTGTTTCTCCCTTTAAATGGTTATATAATCTCATAATTGATTTTAAGTTGCGTTTTTTTTACATTTTTGGTTAAAACGGATTAGAATTGAATGTTTACCTCGAGAATCTTGAAGCGAAAGCCATTCATTTAGAAGAAAACTTCTTTTATAGTCACTTATGCCTTCAAAAGCTTTGTTTCTCACTTTAAATGGTTATATAATCTCATAATTGATTTTAAGTTGCGTTTTTTTTACATTTTTGGTTAAAACAGATTATAATTGAATGTTGACCTCGAGAATGTTGAAGCGAAAGCCATTCATTGAGAAGAAAACTTCTTTTATTGCCACTTATGCCTTCAAAAGCTTTGTTTCTCTCTTTAAATGGTTATATAATCTCATAATTGATTTTAAGTTGAGTTTTTTTTACATCTTTGGTTAAAACTTGATTATAATTGAATGTTTACCTCGAGAATCTTGAAGCAAAAGCCATTCATTGAGAAGAAAACTTCTTTTATAGTCACTTATGCCTTCAAAAGCTTTGTTTCTCCCTTTAAATGGTTATATAATCTCATAATTGATTTTAAGTAGCGTTTTTTTTACATTTTTGGTTAAAATAGATTATAATTGAATGTTTACCTCGAGAATCTTGAAGCGAAAGCCATTTATTGAGAAGAAAACTTCTTTTATAGTCACTTATGCCTTCAAAAGCTTTGTTTCTCCCTTTAAATGGTTATATAATATCATAATTGATTTTAAGTTGAGTTTTTTTTACATTTTTGGTTAAAACAGATTATAATTGAATGTTTACCTCGAGAATCTTGAAGCAAAAGCCATTCATTGAGAAGAAAACTTCTTTTATAGTCACTTATGCCTTCAAAAGCTTTGTTTCTCCCTTTAAATGGTTATATAATCTCATAATTGATTTTAAGTTGCGTTTTTTTTACATTTTTGGTTAAAACAGATTAGAATTGAATGTTTACCTCGAGAATCTTGAAGCGAAAGCCATTCATTTAGAAGAAAACTTCTTTTATAGTCACTTATGCCTTCAAAAGCTTTGTTTCTCCCTTTAAATGGTTATATAATCTCATAATTGATTTTAAGTTGCGTTTTTTTTACATTTTTGGTTAAAACAGATTATAATTGAATGTTGACCTCGAGAATGTTGAAGCGAAAGCCATTCATTGAGAAGAAAACTTCTTTTATTGCCACTTATGCCTTCAAAAGCTTTGTTTCTCTCTTTAAATGGTTATATAATCTCATAATTGATTTTAAGTTGAGTTTTTTTTACATCTTTGGTTAAAACTTGATTATAATTGAATGTTTACCTCGAGAATCTTGAAGCAAAAGCCATTCATTGAGAAGAAAACTTCTTTTATAGTCACTTATGCCTTCAAAAGCTTTGTTTCTCCCTTTAAATGGTTATATAATCTCATAATTGATTTTAAGTAGCATTTTTTTTACATTTTTGGTTAAAATAGATTATAATTGAATGTTTACCTCGAGAATCTTGAAGCGAAAGCCATTTATTGAGAAGAAAACTTCTTTTATAGTCACTTATGCCTTCAAAAGCTTTGTTTCTCCCTTTAAATGGTTATATAATATCATAATTGATTTTAAGTTGAGTTTTTTTTACATTTTTGGTTAAAACAGATTATAATTGAATGTTTACCTCGAGAATCTTGAAGCAAAAGCCATTCATTGAGAAGAAAACTTCTTTTATAGTCACTTATGCCTTCAAAAGCTTTGTTTCTCCCTTTAAATGGTTATATAATCTCATAATTGATTTTAAGTTGCGTTTTTTTTACATTTTTGGTTAAAACAGATTATAATTGAATGTTTACCTCGAGAATCTTGAAGCGAAAGCCATTCATTGAGAAGAAAACTTCTTTTATAGTCACTTATGCCTTCAAAAACTTTGTTTTCTCCCTTGAAATGGTTATATAATCTCATAATTGATTTTAAGTTACGTTTTTTTAAATTTTTAGTTAAAACAGATTATAATTGAACGTTTACCTCGAGAAACGTGATGCAAAAACCATTCATCGAGAAGAAAACTTCTTTTATAGTCACTTATGCCTTCAAAAGCTTTGTTTCTCCCTTTAAATGGTTATATAATCTCATAATTGATTTTAAGTTGAGTTTTTTTTACATTTTTGGTTAAAACAGATTATAATTGAATGTTTACCTCGAGAATCTTGAAGCGAAAGCCATTCATTGAGAAGAAAACTTCTTTTATAGTCACTTATGCCTTCAAAAGCTTTGTTTCTCCCTTTAAATGGTTATATAATCTCATAATTGATTTTAAGTTGCGTTTTTTTTACATTTTTGGTTAAAACAGATTATAATTGAATGTTTACCTCGAGAATCTTGAAGCGAAAGCCATTCATTGAGAAGAAAACTTCTTTTATAGTCACTTATGCCTTCATAAACTTTGTTTTCTCCCTTGAAATGGTTATATAATCTCATAATTGATTTTAAGTTACGTTTTTTAAAATTTTTAGTTAAAACAGATTATAATTGAATGTTTACCTCGAGAATCTTGAAGCGAAAGCCATTCATTGAGAAGAAAACTTCTTTTATAGTCACTTATGCCTTCAAAAACTTTGTTTTCTCCCTTTAAATGGTTATATAATTTCATAATTGATTTTAAGTTGCGTTTTTTTAAATTTTTAGTTAAAATAGAGTATAATTGAATGTTTACCTCGAGAAACGTGATGCAAAAACCATTCATTGAGAAGAAAACTTCTTTTATAGTCACTTATGCCTTCAAAAGCTTTGTTTCTCCCTTTAAATGGTTATATAATCTCATAATTGATTTTAAGTTGAGTTTTTTTTGCATTTTTGGTTAAAACAGATTATAATTGAATGTTTACCTCGAGAAACGTGATGCAAAATCCATTCATTGAGAAGAAAACTTCTTTTATAGTCACTTATGCCTTCAAAAGCTTTGTTTCTCACTTTAAATGGTTATATAATCTCATAATTGATTTTAAGTTGAGTTTTTTTTACATTTTTGGTTAAAACAGATTAGAATTGAATGTTTACCTCGAGAATCTTGAAGCGAAAGCCATTCATTTAGAAGAAAACTTCTTTTATAGTCACTTATGCCTTCAAAAGCTTTGTTTCTCCCTTTAAATGGTTATATAATCTCATAATTGATTTTAAGTTGAGTTTTTTTTACATTTTTGGTTAAAACAGATTATAATTGAATGTTTACCTCGAGAATCTTGAAGCGAAAGCCATTCATTGAGAAGAAAACTTCTTTTATAGTCACTTATGCCTTCAAAAGCTTTGTTTCTCCCTTTAAATGGTTATATAATCTCATAATTGATTTTAAGTTGCGTTTTTTTTACATTTTTGGTTAAAACAGATTATAATTGAATGTTTACCTCGAGAATCTTGAAGCGAAAGCCATTCATTGAGAAGAAAACTTCTTTTATAGTCACTTATGCCTTCATAAACTTTGTTTTCTCCCTTGAAATGGTTATATAATCTCATAATTGATTTTAAGTTACGTTTTTTAAAATTTTTAGTTAAAACAGATTATAATTGAATGTTTACCTCGAGAATCTTGAAGCGAAAGCCATTCATTGAGAAGAAAACTTCTTTTATAGTCACTTATGCCTTCAAAAACTTTGTTTTCTCCCTTTAAATGGTTATATAATTTCATAATTGATTTTAAGTTGCGTTTTTTTAAATTTTTAGTTAAAATAGAGTATAATTGAATGTTTACCTCGAGAAACGTGATGCAAAAACCATTCATTGAGAAGAAAACTTCTTTTATAGTCACTTATGCCTTCAAAAGCTTTGTTTCTCCCTTTAAATGGTTAGATAATCTCATAATTGATTTTAAGTAGCGTTTTTTTTACATTTTTGGTTAAAATAGATTATAATTGAATGTTTACCTCGAGAATCTTGAAGCGAAAGCCATTTATTGAGAAGAAAGCTTCTTTTATAGTCACTTATGCCTTCAAAAGCTTTGTTTCTCCCTTTAAATGGTTATATAATCTCATAATTGATTTTAAGTTGAGTTTTTTTTACATTTTTGGTTAAAACAGATTATAATTGAATGTTTACCTCGAGAATCTTGAAGCGAAAGCCATTCATTGAGAAGAAAACTTCTTTTATAGTCACTTATGCCTTCAAAAGCTTTGTTTCTCCCTTTAAATGGTTATATAATCTCATAATTGATTTTAAGTTGCGTTTTTTTTACATTTTTGGTTAAAACAGATTATAATTGAATGTTTACCTCGAGAATCTTGAAGCGAAAGCCATTCATTGAGAAGAAAACTTCTTTTATAGTCACTTATGCCTTCAAAAACTTTGTTTTCTCCCTTGAAATGGTTATATAATCTCATAATTGATTTTAAGTTACGTTTTTTTAAATTTTTAGTTAAAACAGATTATAATTGAACGTTTACCTCGAGAAACGTGATGCAAAAACCATTCATTGAGAAGAAAACTTCTTTTATAGTCACTTATGCCTTCAAAAGCTTTGTTTCTCCCTTTAAATGGTTATATAATCTCATAATTGATTTTAAGTTGCGTTTTTTTTACATTTTTGGTTAAAACAGATTATAATTGAATGTTTACCTTGAGAATCTTGAAGCGAAAGCCATTCATTGAGAAGAAAACTTCTTTTATAGTCACTTATGCCTTCAAAAGCTTTGTTTCTCCCTTTAAATGGTTATATAATCTCATAATTGATTTTAAGTTGCGTTTTTTTTACATTTTTGGTTAAAACAGATTATAATTGAATGTTTACCTCGAGAATCTTGAAGCGAAAGCCATTCATTGAGAAGAAAACTTCTTTTATAGTCACTTATGCCTTCATAAACTTTGTTTTCTCCCTTGAAATGGTTATATAATCTCATAATTGATTTTAAGTTACGTTTTTTTAAATTTTTAGTTAAAACAGATTATAATTGAATGTTTACCTCGAGAATCTTGAAGCGAAAGCCATTCATTGAGAAGAAAACTTCTTTTATAGTCACTTATGCCTTCAAAAACTTTGTTTTCTCCCTTTAAATGGTTATATAATTTCATAATTGATTTTAAGTTGCGTTTTTTTAAATTTTTAGTTAAAATAGAGTATAATTGAATGTTTACCTCGAGAAACGTGATGCAAAAACCATTCATTGAGAAGAAAACTTCTTTTATAGTCACTTATGCCTTCAAAAGCTTTGTTTCTCCCTTTAAATGGTTATATAATCTCATAATTGATTTTAAGTTGAGTTTTTTTTACATTTTTGGTTAAAACAGATTATAATTGAATGTTTACCTCGAGAAACGTGATGCAAAAACCATTCATTGAGAAGAAAACTTCTTTTATAGTCACTTATGCCTTCAAAAGCTTTGTTTCTCGCTTTAAATGGTTATATATTCTCATAATTGATTTTAAGTTGAATTTTTTTACATTTTTGGTTAAAGCAGATTATAATTGAATGTTTACCTCGAGAAACGTGATGCAAAAACCATTCATTGAGAAGAAAACTTCTTTTATAGTCACTTATGCCTTCAAAAGCTTTGTTTCTCCCTTTAAATGGTTATATAATCTCATAATTGATTTTAAGTTGAATTGTTTTTACATTTTTTATTAAAATAGATTATAATTGAATGTTTACCTTGAGAAACGTGATGCAAAAACCATTCATTGAGAAGAAAACTTCTTTTATAGTCACTTATGCCTTCAAAAGCTTTGTTTCTCCCTTTAAATGGTTATATAATCTCATAATTGATTTTAAGTTGCGTTTTTTTTACATTTTTGGTTAAAACAGATTATAATTGAATGTTTACCTCGAGAAACGTGATGCAAAAACCATTCATTGAGAAGAGAACTTCTTTTATAGTCACTTATGCCTTCAAAAGCTTTGTTTCTCCCTTTAAATGGTTATATAATCTCATAATTGATTTTAAGTTGCGTTTTTTTTACATTTTTGGTTAAAACAGATTATAATTGAATGTTTACCTCGAGAATCTTGAAGCGAAAGCCATTCATTGAGAGGAGAACTTCTTTTATAGTCACTTATGCCTTCAAAAGCTTTGTTTCTCCCTTTAAATGGTTATATAATCTCATAATTGATTTTAAGTTGCGTTTTTTTTACATTTTTGGTTAAAACAGATTATAATTGAATGTTTACCTCGAGAATCTTGAAGCGAAAGCGATTCATTGAGAAGAAAACTTCTTTTATAGTCACTTATGCCTTCAAAAACTTTGTTTTCTCCCTTTAAATGGTTATATAATTTCATAATTGATTTTAAGTTGCGTTTTTTTAAATTTTTAGTTAAAATAGAGTATAATTGAATGTTTACCTCGAGAAACGTGATGCAAAAACCATTCATTGAGAAGAAAACTTCTTTTATAGTCACTTATGCCTTCAAAAGCTTTGTTTCTCCCTTTAAATGGTTATATAATCTCATAATTGATTTTAAGTTGAGTTTTTTTTACATTTTTGGTTAAAACAGATTATAATTGAATGTTTACCTCGAGAAACGTGATGCAAAAACCATTCATTGAGAAGAAAACTTCTTTTATAGTCACTTATGCCTTCAAAAGCTTTGTTTCTCGCTTTAAATGGTTATATATTCTCATAATTGATTTTAAGTTGAATTTTTTTACATTTTTGGTTAAAGCAGATTATAATTGAATGTTTACCTCGAGAAACGTGATGCAAAAACCATTCATTGAGAAGAAAACTTCTTTTATAGTCACTTATGCCTTCAAAAGCTTTGTTTCTCCCTTTAAATGGTTATATAATCTCATAATTGATTTTAAGTTGAATTGTTTTTACATTTTTTATTAAAATAGATTATAATTGAATGTTTACCTTGAGAAACGTGATGCAAAAACCATTCATTGAGAAGAAAACTTCTTTTATAGTCACTTATGCCTTCAAAAGCTTTGTTTCTCCCTTTAAATGGTTATATAATCTCATAATTGATTTTAAGTTACGTTTTTTTTACATTTTTGGTTAAAACAGATTATAATTGAATGTTTACCTCGAGAAACGTGATGCAAAAACCATTCATTGAGAAGAGAACTTCTTTTATAGTCACTTATGCCTTCAAAAGCTTTGTTTCTCCCTTTAAATGGTTATATAATCTCATAATTGATTTTAAGTTGCGTTTTTTTTACATTTTTGGTTAAAACAGATTATAATTGAATGTTTACCTCGAGAATCTTGAAGCGAAAGCCATTCATTGAGAAGAAAACTTCTTTTATAGTCACTTATGCCTTCAAAAACTTTGTTTTCTCCCTTGAAATGGTTATATAATCTCATAATTGATTTTAAGTTACGTTTTTTTAAATTTTTAGTTAAAACAGATTATAATTGAACGTTTACCTCGAGAAACGTGATGCAAAAACCATTCATTGAGAAGAAAACTTCTTTTATAGTCACTTATGCCTTCAAAAGCTTTGTTTCTCCCTTTAAATGGTTATATAATCTCATAATTGATTTTAAGTTGAGTTTTTTTTACATTTTTGGTTAAAACAGATTATAATTGAATGTTTACCTCGAGAATCTTGAAGCGAAAGCCATTCATTGACAAGAAAACTTCTTTTATAGTCACTTATGCCTTCAAAAGCTTTGTTTCTCCCTTTAAATGGTTATATAATCTCATAATTGATTTTAAGTTGAATTGTTTTTACATTTTTTATTAAAATAGATTATAATTGAATGTTTACCTTGAGAAACGTGATGCAAAAACCATTCATTGAGAAGAAAACTTCTTTTATAGTCACTTATGCCTTCAAAAGCTTTGTTTCTCCCTTTAAATGGTTATATAATCTCATAATTGATTTTAAGTTTCGTTTTTTTTACATTTTTGGTTAAAACAGATTATAATTGAATGTTTACCTCGAGAAACGTGATGCAAAAACCATTCATTGAGAAGAGAACTTCTTTTATAGTCACTTATGCCTTCAAAAGCTTTGTTTCTCCCTTTAAATGGTTATATAATCTCATAATTGATTTTAAGTTGCGTTTTTTTTACATTTTTTGTTAAAACAGATTATAATTGAATGTTTACCTCGAGAATCTTGAAGCGAAAGCCATTCATTGAGAGGAGAACTTCTTTTATAGTCACTTATGCCTTCAAAAGCTTTGTTTCTCCCTTTAAATGGTTATATAATCTCATAATTGATTTTAAGTTGAGTTTTTTTTGCATTTTTGGTTAAAACAGATTATAATTGAATGTTTACCTCGAGAAACGTGATGCAAAATCCATTCATTGAGAAGAAAACTTCTTTTATAGTCACTTATGCCTTCAAAAGCTTTGTTTCTCCCTTTAAATGGTTATATAATCTCATAATTGATTTTAAGTTGCGTTTTTTTTACATTTTTGGTTAAAACAGATTATAATTGAATGTTTACCTCGAGAAACGTGATGCAAAAACCATTCATTGAGAAGAGAACTTCTTTTATAGTCACTTATGCCTTCAAAAGCTTTGTTTCTCCCTTTAAATGGTTATATAATCTCATAATTGATTTTAAGTTGCGTTTTTTTTACATTTTTTGTTAAAACAGATTATAATTGAATGTTTACCTCGAGAATCTTGAAGCGAAAGCCATTCATTGAGAGGAGAACTTCTTTTATAGTCACTTATGCCTTCAAAAGCTTTGTTTCTCCCTTTAAATGGTTATATAATCTCATAATTGATTTTAAGTTGCGTTTTTTTTACATTTTTGGTTAAAACAGATTATAATTGAATGTTTACCTCGAGAATCTTGAAGCGAAAGCGATTCATTGAGAAGAAAACTTCTTTTATAGTCACTTATGCCTTCAAAAACTTTGTTTTCTCCCTTTAAATGGTTATATAATCTCATAATTGATTTTAAGTTACGTTTTTTTAAATTTTTAGTTAAAACAGATTATAATTGAATGTTTACCTCGAGAATCTTGAAGCGAAAGCCATTCATTGAGAAGAAAACTTCTTTTATAGTCACTTATGCCTTCAAAAACTTTGTTTTCTCCCTTTAAATGGTTATATAATTTCATAATTGATTTTAAGTTGCGTTTTTTTAAATTTTTAGTTAAAATAGAGTATGATTGAATGTTTACCTCGAGAAACGTGATGCAAAAACCATTCATTGAGAAGAAAACTTCTTTTATAGTCACTTATGCCTTCAAAAGCTTTGTTTCTCCCTTTAAATGGTTATATAATCTCATAATTGATTTTAAGTTGAGTTTTTTTTGCATTTTTGGTTAAAACAGATTATAATTGAATGTTTACCTCGAGAAACGTGATGCAAAATCCATTCTGTGAGACCCTGTCAAGGTCGATTAAAAGACGGTATTGTATCGAGTGGTACAACTAAGTTAAATCGAGCCTTGAACTAGTTCAAATAGAAATTCTAAGAGGAATTTGAAAATTTTAAAACCCACAGAATGACTTAGAATAGTGATTTGGAGTTCAAGGTCCAGTTTGAAGTCCATCAGAAAATTGACCAATTAGGGACAAAACGGTAATTTTACCATTTGATGAGTAAATGGAGATTTTTAGCCAAGATTTGATCACATTTGACCAAGAATAATTATATGAAATATAATTATGATTATTGGAGTATAAAATGATGTTTAGTAGTGAAAAATTGTGATTCTCGGTATTTATGGAGCAGAAGGGCAAAATGGTAATTTTGCCACTAGTGGACTAAACGAAAATTTTTTTAAACAATTTTTGCCCCATTTGGTTAATATTGATCAATATTAGTGTTATTTTAGGTTGAAAAGTAGAAATAATGAGATTCCGGTACATTTCGGAGTATAAGGGCAAAATCGTAATTTTTTTGTCTCGGGGGCAAATCAGTAAAATTTTCAGCCCAGCACTTGTCAAGACCAAGGGATTTTAATTGTGGTAGGATTGGATAAATACCAGAATATTTGTGGTGGAAAATTAAGAAGAAAAAGTCAAAAAGTTAAAAATTTGGCCAATAAGCATGTGACACATGGCATGCTTGATTATTTTATTATTTTCTATAGAAATCAGCCCATTAAATCCCCAATTCCCTCACCATATTCGGCCTAGACATCCAGCAACCAGAAAAAAGGAAGAACAAAAGGAAAAACAAGAAAACCTAGGTGGAAATTCAAAGAAAAAGTGAAGAAATCAAGGAAACAAGCTAGGTAAGTTAAAATTTCTTTAATTCTCCTTGATACCTAGCTTACCCATGCTTTTGTTCTTGATTTCCATGGTTGAATATTGAGTTATCATGATGAATTCAATTCTGAAAAATGGGTATGGAAGAGGAATTGTTGTTGGAATAATTTGATTTTAGACTATGTTAGTGTTTAGGGATAGTTAAGCATGGTTATGAACAAAAACACAAAAGAAATATTTAATTTCTCTAGGGTTCCTTGTTGGCTGAACCATGAGGGCTGAATATCAATGGGGGATTGTTTTTATTTCAAGGAAAATGGCATGGAAAATGATGAAGTAAGGTGAAACGGTTATGTAGAAAAAATTCGATGCTAGTACACCAAATGACCAAATTTTTTTCTATAAGGAATTGTGAGGGTTCTAATGCTGAATTTGGCTTTATTTAAATGTATGTGGTAAATTAAGGTATTAGAGGAGAAATGAATTAATTTGGAGGTGATTTGGACACAATCGTCGATTAATCGGGTGATCGATCGAATTTAATCGATACCGTGATTAAGCGGTAATCGGGTATATTTGTGCATTTACATATCAAGCATTAGTAGTTTAAATTAATTTATATCAATTTAGGGACAATATAGTAAATTCCTCAACTTTGTTATTTGTCAAGGTGGTGAGACATCCGGAAAAGGCAAAGGAATTGCGCCTGAGGACTATTAGTCAGAGTTCACCCGAAATCCGGATTTTTCGATACCTGTGAGTGGACTGCCTATCAAAATTGTTTTGGAAATATGACTGTTTTGAACAAAGTGTTTGAATGATTTTATGCAATTTTTCATGAAAATGAATGCCTTGGGAACAAGCTTTTGAGAAAAGGTTTATGCTATGAAATGTGGTTATTATGGATTTCTATGTGGCTGCATTATGTTGATATACATATATGCTTGAATATAATGTTGTGTAATTATGTTGACTCGGTTATGTGCGAGTAGGGAGTGTGCATAAGCCGAGGATGACCCGGTTATGTGCGAGTAGGGAGTGCGCATAACCCGATGATGACCCGATTATGTGCGAGTAGGGAGTGCGCATAATCCGGTGATGACCCAGCCATGTGCGAGTAGGGAGTGCGCATGAGCTGGTGATGATGATGATGGGTTGGTGAGATGATGACGATGGGTATATACGTATATATATATATATATATATATATATATATATACATATGTAAATGTGTGTGATATAGCAAATTGATGGACAATGATTTATGGTTGTAATGTACGTAAAATTTGACACATTATACTTTGAGAATTTTCATGAATGTTAGGTTGATTTTATTAGTTTAGTAGGATGGCTTTTGTTGAGTGAGGAAAAATGTTTCTCTTGTTGCTTTGTTTTCACTGCATCGAAATTCATGCTCGCTGTAGCGAAAAACTCTAGGGTTTGGAGGGGTTTTAAATAGGAATGAACTAAATTGCATTGTTTGAAACAAGTGCATCATGATTTTAAATTTTTCCTAATTGTTGCTTGTTCCCTTCCTTGTTCACTCACTGGATTTATACTCACCATTTTCAAATTCATGTTTTCAGATCACGAGGTAGCCGATAATTAGGACGAGGTGTCCTTGTAGATCTGTGTACATCTTCTGGTAGGTGTCTCGGCATTCGGTAGCTGTATATCCATCTGAGTCACTCCGCTGGAGGTCGAGTATTACTTTGTTATGTATAGATGAACTTAAATGTAAATTTTAAAAGAGTAATGCCAGTACGAGTTGTCAATGTATATTACTATTTTGACTCAAAGTCATGAAATAGGACTTAGTGATAATAAATAGAATCATAAGTAAAATAAATAATAGGCTTGCTTGGGTTTAGTGGATTACGTCCATTGGACCCATGCGCCGGTCATGACCCGGAATTTGGGTCGTGACAGTATTGGTATCAGAGCAAAGGGTTTTACCTGATCCTTGGGAACTCTCACGCGTGAACAGGGGCGAAGCGTGGCTCTCCGTCCAAGGGCTTATGGGGGTTGAGTGGTACGTCCCTCCCTATGAGTGCTCTGATAGGTACCTATTGTCGCCTCCGTAGCGATGGGGTTGAGTGGTACGTCCCTCCCTAGTGACAGTATTGGTATCAGAGCCCTAGGTTTGTCTAGGTCCTAGAACTTCCTTTTTGTTAGTCCAGCGGAGAGTCGGGTCTTTATGTGGGAACTTCAGTTGTAAAGTGTGAACCGCGGCACATTTTACAACCAAATGACCGCATAGATTCCCTATCTTAGAAACCACCTGTTGCTTTAAGTATGATTATAATATGTGTTTAATAACAGGCGTTTGCTTTTGTCTAGGTAAGAATGCCGCCTAAGACACGAGCCGCCTCAAGACGGGCAGGGGAGCAAGATGTTCCTATTGAGATGGCAGATAGACCACGGGCATCCACCCAGAGAGGCCGAGGTAGACGTGGCAGGGTCACTAGGCCGGTGGGGTTGGATACGCCTGTGAGTAGGCAAGAAGAGGGACAGTCCTCAGGTGATGTAGATAGACACCCAGCTAGGGGTATTACTATTGAGGATTTGGCGGCAGGCCTACAGGGAGTTAACCGGGTTGTAGAGATGATGGCGACCCGCATGGAAGATATACAAAGGGTGGTAGAGGGGAGACCTACAATACAAGAATCCCCTAGCTCCCAAGGACAGGCCGATCACCAACATCATGAGGAGGAGAGGGGACATCTAGATATTTCTCTTCCTGACTTTCTCAAGCTTAAGCCTCCAACATTTTCAGGGTCTGATGCATCGGAGAAACCCCAGGTTTTCTTGGATAAGATGGAGAAAATTTGTAAAGCCTTGGGATGTTCTAGTGTTCGGTCAGTTGAGCTAGCCGCCTTCCAATTAGAGGATGTGGCGCAGGAATGGTATAGCTCTTTATGTAGAGGCAGACCGACTAATGCAACACCGTTGGCCTGGAGTGAGTTCAGTGTAGCCTTCTTAGATCGATTCTTACCACTCAGTGTGCGTAATGCTAGAGCTAGAGAGTTTGAGACTTTGGTACAGACTTCAAGCATGACGGTGTCTGAGTATGACATCAAGTTCACGCAGCTAGCTCGTTATGCGCCCTATCTCGTTTCTACTGAGGAGATGAAGATTCAGAGGTTTGTGGATGGGTTAGTGGAGCCATTATTTAGGGCTGTGGCATCCCGAGATTTCACTACCTATTCTGCAGCAGTGGATCGTGCTCAACGCATCGAGATGAGGACCAGTGAGAGTAGGGCTGCGAGGGATAGAGCAAAAAGGGGCAAGACAGAGGGTTATCAGGGCCGTAGAGATTTCAGCGGTGGTGGTTCATCTTCTAGCCGTCAGGGTCCACAGAGGGACTCACGGTTCCCTCAGCAGGGGAGTGACGCACCTGGTGCTAATATTAGGGTGGGACAGAGAACCTTCAGTTCTAGGAGGCAGCAAGATTCTAGACAGAGTAGTCAAGTTATTCGCTCTTGTGATACTTGTGGGAGACGACATAGTGGACGGTGCTTCCTTACTACAAAAACTTGTTACGGGTGCGGTCAACCTGGGCATATTAGGAGGGATTGTCCGATGGCACATCAATCACCAGATTCTGCTCGTGGTTCCACCCAGCCAGCTTCATCTGCTCCGTCAGTTGCTGTCTCATCTGGCCGGGAGGTTAGTGGATCGAGAGGTAGAGGTGCGGGTACTTCCTCTCAAGGCAGACCATCTGGGTCCGGACATCAAAGTTCTATTGGTAGAGGCCAAGCGAGGGTGTTTGCTTTAACACAGCAGGAGGCTCAAACATCCAATGCCGTGGTCTCAGGTATTCTCTCCGTTTGTAATATGAATGCTCGAGTACTATTTGATCCTGGTGCTACCCATTCTTTTATCTCTCCATGTTTTGCATCTCGGTTGGGTAGAGGTCGTGTTAGGAGAGAGGAACAATTAGTGGTGTCTACTCCTTTAAAGGAGATATTTGTGGCCGAGTGGGAATATGAGTCTTGTGTAGTGCGAGTCAAGGACAAAGACACTTCGGTGAATCTAGTGGTGCTAGACACCTTAGACTTTGATGTAATCTTGGGGATGAATTGGTTATCACCCTGTCATGCTAGTGTGGACTGTTATCATAAATTGGTTAGATTTGATTTCCCCGGTGAACCATCATTTAGTATTCAGGGGGATAGGAGTAATGCTCCAACCAATTTGATATCGGTCATATCTGCCAGAAGATTATTACGACAGGGTTGTATAGGTTACTTGGCTGTTGTAAAGGATAGTCAGGCAAAGATTGGAGATGTAACTCAAGTGTCGGTGGTGAAGGAGTTCGTGGATGTATTTCCTGAGGAGCTACCAGGTTTGCCTCCTGAACGGGAGGTTGAGTTTTGCATAGATTTGATTCCCGACACTAGACCTATATCCATACCCCCATATAGAATGGCACCTGCAGAGCTTAAAGAGCTTAAGGATCAGTTGGAGGATTTGTTGGATAAAGGTTTCATACGACCTAGTGTATCCCCATGGGGAGCACCAGTGTTATTTGTGAAGAAGAAAGATGGGTCACTTAGGTTGTGCATTGATTATCGACAGCTTAATAAAGTGACGGTGAAGAATAAATATCCTCTCCCAAGGATAGATGATTTATTTGATCAACTACAAGGAGCACAATGTTTTTCTAAGATAGATCTGCGATCTGGGTACCATCAGTTGAGAATCCGGAACGAAGATATACCCAAGACCGCATTTCGAACAAGATATGGGCACTATGAGTTCTTAGTGATGTCATTTGGGCTCACGAATGCTCCTGCAGCCTTTATGGATTTGATGAACCGAGTGTTCAAACCTTATTTGGATAAGTTTGTAGTGGTGTTTATTGATGATATTTTGATATATTCAAAGAGTCGAGAGGAGCATGAGCAGCATCTTAAGATAGTGCTCCAAATTTTGAGAGAACATCGATTGTATGCTAAGTTCTCCAAGTGTGAGTTTTGGCTCGAAAGTGTTGCATTCTTGGGGCATGTGGTATCTAAGGAGGGGATACGAGTTGATACAAAGAAAATTGAAGCAGTGGAAAAATGGCCAAGGCCAACATCAGTTACGGAGATTAGAAGCTTTGTGGGTTTAGCTGGCTATTATCGTCGCTTTGTGAAAGACTTCTCCAAAATAGTTGCCCCTTTGACTAAGCTGACACGTAAAGATACAAAATTTGAGTGGTCTGATGCTTGTGAGAATAGTTTTGAGAAGCTTAAGGCATGTCTCACAACAGCTCCAGTGTTAAGCCTGCCGCAAGGCACAGGGGGTTACACGGTGTTTTGTGATGCATCGGGGGTTGGTTTAGGATGTGTATTGATGCAACATGGGAAGGTGATTGCGTATGCATCTAGGCAACTTAAAAGGCATGAGCAGAATTACCCCATACACGATTTGGAAATGGCAGCAATCGTGTTTGCCTTAAAGATTTGGAGACATTACTTGTATGGTGAGACTTGCGAGATATACACGGATCACAAAAGTCTGAAGTATATATTTCAGCAGAGGGATCTTAACTTACGGCAACGTAGATGGATGGAGTTGCTAAAGGATTATGATTGTACTATTCTTTATCATCCCGGTAAGGCCAATGTAGTGGCGGATGCTTTGAGTCGAAAATCAATGGGAAGCTTGGCACATATTTCCATTGGTAGGAGATCGTTGGTTAGAGAGATTCATAGCTTGGGAGACATAGGTGTGCGTTTGGAAGTTGCGGAGACAAATGCTTTGCTAGCACACTTTAGAGTGAGGCCTATCTTAATGGACAGGATTAAAGAAGCACAAAGTAAAGATGAATTTGTGATTAAGGCCTTAGAGGATCCTCAGGGTAGGAAAGGAAAAATGTTTACTAAAGGCACAGATGGAGTGTTGAGGTATGGAACCAGACTTTATGTGCCTGATGGTGACGGGTTGAGGAGAGAAATATTGGAGGAAGCTCACATGGCAGCTTATGTGGTACATCCAGGGGCTACAAAAATGTATCAAGATTTGAAAGAGGTGTATTGGTGGGAAGGACTTAAGAGAGATGTAGCTGAGTTTGTCTCCAAGTGCCTGGTTTGTCAGCAGGTTAAGGCCGAGCATCAAAAGCCTGCAGGGCTACTACAGCCATTACCAGTACCCGAGTGGAAGTGGGAACATATTGCTATGGACTTTGTAACGGGTTTGCCTCGAACCAGTGGGGGATATGATTCAATTTGGATAGTAGTGGACCGGTTAACAAAGTCAGCTCATTTTCTTCCGGTTAAGACTACTTATGGGGCTGCCCAATATGCTCGAGTTTATGTGGATGAGATAGTGCGACTACATGGTATTCCCATTTCTATAGTATCTGACAGAGGAGCTCAGTTTACTAGTAGGTTTTGGGGAAAGTTGCAAGAAGCATTGGGCACTAAGTTGGATTTCAGCACAGCTTTCCACCCTCAGACTGATGGACAATCTGAACGGACCATACAGACATTGGAGGATATGTTGAGGGCTTGTGTGATAGACCTTGGTGTCAGGTGGGAACAATATCTACCCTTAGTGGAATTTGCCTACAACAACAGTTTCCAAACTAGCATCCAAATGGCACCATTTGAGGCCTTATATGGACGAAGATGTAGGTCACCCATTGGATGGCTAGAGGTGGGAGAAAGGAAACTTTTGGGGCCTGAATTGGTGCAGGATGCAACCGAGAAAATACACATGATCCGTCAGAAGATGTTAACAGCACAAAGTAGACAGAAATCATATGCTGATAACCGACGGAGAGACTTGGAGTTCCAAGTAGGAGATCATGTATTTTTGAAAGTTTCGCCAACTAAAGGGGTAATGAGGTTTGGCAAGAAAGGGAAGTTAAGTCCTCGGTATATAGGGCCATTCGAGATCTTAGAAAAGGTTGGAGCGGTGGCTTATCGTTTGGCATTACCACCAGACCTCTCTAATATTCATCCCGTGTTTCATGTGTCCATGCTTAGGAAGTACAACCCAGATCCATCACATGTAATACGGTATGAAACTATTCAGTTGCAAGATGATCTAACCTATGAGGAACAACCGGTAGCTATCCTTGATAGGCAAGTTAAAAAGCTCCGTTCAAAGGATGTAGCCTCAGTGAAAGTGTTGTGGCGGAATCACACTAGCGAGGAGGTAACGTGGGAAGCTGAGGATGAGATGCGGACAAAGCATCCACACCTCTTCGATATGTAAAGGTAAGCCACTCTACATTGAATTTAAATTCGGGGACCGAATTTTTATTAGTGGGGGAGAATGTGAGACCCTGTCAAGGTCGATTAAAAGACGGTATTGTATCGAGTGGTACAACTAAGTTAAATCGAGCCTTGAACTAGTTCAAATAGAAATTCTAAGAGGAATTTGAAAATTTTAAAACCCACAGAATGACTTAGAATAGTGATTTGGAGTTCAAGGTCCAGTTTGAAGTCCATCAGAAAATTGACCAATTAGGGACAAAACGGTAATTTTACCATTTGATGAGTAAATGGAGATTTTTAGCCAAGATTTGATCACATTTGACCAAGAATAATTATATGAAATATAATTATGATTATTGGAGTATAAAATGATGTTTAGTAGTGAAAAATTGTGATTCTCGGTATTTATGGAGCAGAAGGGCAAAATGGTAATTTTGCCACTAGTGGACTAAACGAAAATTTTTTTAAACAATTTTTGCCCCATTTGGTTAATATTGATCAATATTAGTGTTATTTTAGGTTGAAAAGTAGAAATAATGAGATTCCGGTACATTTCGGAGTATAAGGGCAAAATCGTAATTTTTTTGTCTCGGGGGCAAATCAGTAAAATTTTCAGCCCAGCACTTGTCAAGACCAAGGGATTTTAATTGTGGTAGGATTGGATAAATACCAGAATATTTGTGGTGGAAAATTAAGAAGAAAAAGTCAAAAAGTTAAAAATTTGGCCAATAAGCATGTGACACATGGCATGCTTGATTATTTTATTATTTTCTATAGAAATCAGCCCATTAAATCCCCAATTCCCTCACCATATTCGGCCTAGACATCCAGCAACCAGAAAAAAGGAAGAACAAAAGGAAAAACAAGAAAACCTAGGTGGAAATTCAAAGAAAAAGTGAAGAAATCAAGGAAACAAGCTAGGTAAGTTAAAATTTCTTTAATTCTCCTTGATACCTAGCTTACCCATGCTTTTGTTCTTGATTTCCATGGTTGAATATTGAGTTATCATGATGAATTCAATTCTGAAAAATGGGTATGGAAGAGGAATTGTTGTTGGAATAATTTGATTTTAGACTATGTTAGTGTTTAGGGATAGTTAAGCATGGTTATGAACAAAAACACAAAAGAAATATTTAATTTCTCTAGGGTTCCTTGTTGGCTGAACCATGAGGGCTGAATATCAATGGGGGATTGTTTTTATTTCAAGGAAAATGGCATGGAAAATGATGAAGTAAGGTGAAACGGTTATGTAGAAAAAATTCGATGCTAGTACACCAAATGACCAAATTTTTTTCTATAAGGAATTGTGAGGGTTCTAATGCTGAATTTGGCTTTATTTAAATGTATGTGGTAAATTAAGGTATTAGAGGAGAAATGAATTAATTTGGAGGTGATTTGGACACAATCGTCGATTAATCGGGTGATCGATCGAATTTAATCGATACCGTGATTAAGCGGTAATCGGGTATATTTGTGCATTTACATATCAAGCATTAGTAGTTTAAATTAATTTATATCAATTTAGGGACAATATAGTAAATTCCTCAACTTTGTTATTTGTCAAGGTGGTGAGACATCCGGAAAAGGCAAAGGAATTGCGCCTGAGGACTATTAGTCAGAGTTCACCCGAAATCCGGATTTTTCGATACCTGTGAGTGGACTGCCTATCAAAATTGTTTTGGAAATATGACTGTTTTGAACAAAGTGTTTGAATGATTTTATGCAATTTTTCATGAAAATGAATGCCTTGGGAACAAGCTTTTGAGAAAAGGTTTATGCTATGAAATGTGGTTATTATGGATTTCTATGTGGCTGCATTATGTTGATATACATATATGCTTGAATATAATGTTGTGTAATTATGTTGACTCGGTTATGTGCGAGTAGGGAGTGTGCATAAGCCGAGGATGACCCGGTTATGTGCGAGTAGGGAGTGCGCATAACCCGATGATGACCCGATTATGTGCGAGTAGGGAGTGCGCATAATCCGGTGATGACCCAGCCATGTGCGAGTAGGGAGTGCGCATGAGCTGGTGATGATGATGATGGGTTGGTGAGATGATGACGATGGGTATATACGTATATATATATATATATATATATATATATATATATACATATGTAAATGTGTGTGATATAGCAAATTGATGGACAATGATTTATGGTTGTAATGTACGTAAAATTTGACACATTATACTTTGAGAATTTTCATGAATGTTAGGTTGATTTTATTAGTTTAGTAGGATGGCTTTTGTTGAGTGAGGAAAAATGTTTCTCTTGTTGCTTTGTTTTCACTGCATCGAAATTCATGCTCGCTGTAGCGAAAAACTCTAGGGTTTGGAGGGGTTTTAAATAGGAATGAACTAAATTGCATTGTTTGAAACAAGTGCATCATGATTTTAAATTTTTCCTAATTGTTGCTTGTTCCCTTCCTTGTTCACTCACTGGGTTTATACTCACCATTTTCAAATTCATGTTTTCAGATCACGAGGTAGCCGATAATTAGGACGAGGTGTCCTTGTAGATCTGTGTACATCTTCTGGTAGGTGTCTCGGCATTCGGTAGCTGTATATCCATCTGAGTCACTCCGCTGGAGGTCGAGTATTACTTTGTTATGTATAGATGAACTTAAATGTAAATTTTAAAAGAGTAATGCCAGTACGAGTTGTCAATGTATATTACTATTTTGACTCAAAGTCATGAAATAGGACTTAGTGATAATAAATAGAATCATAAGTAAAATAAATAATAGGCTTGCTTGGGTTTAGTGGATTACGTCCATTGGACCCATGCGCCGGTCATGACCCGGAATTTGGGTCGTGACACATTCATTGAGAAGAAAACTTCTTTTATAGTCACTTATGCCTTCAAAAGCTTTGTTTCTCACTTTAAATGGTTATATAATCTCATAATTGATTTTAAGTTGAGTTTTTTTTACATTTTTGGTTAAAAAAGATTAGAATTGAATGTTTACCTCGAGAATCTTGAAGCGAAAGCCATTCATTTAGAAGAAAACTTCTTTTATAGTCACTTATGCCTTCAAAAGCTTTGTTTCTCCCTTTAAATGGTTATATAATCTCATAATTGATTTTAAGTTGCGTTTTTTTTACATTTTTGGTTAAAACAGATTATAATTGAATGTTGACCTCGAGAATGTTGAAGCGAAAGCCATTCATTGAGAAGAAAACTTCTTTTATTGCCACTTTTGCCTTCAAAAGCTTTGTTTCTCTCTTTAAATGGTTATATAATCTCATAATTGATTTTAAGTTGAGTTTTTTTTACATCTTTGGTTAAAACTTGATTATAATTGAATGTTTACCTCGAGAATCTTGAAGCAAAAGCCATTCATTGAGAAGAAAACTTCTTTTATAGTCACTTATGCCTTCAAAAGCTTTGTTTCTCCCTTTAAATGGTTATATAATCTCATAATTGATTTTAAGTAGCGTTTTTTTTACATTTTTGGTTAAAATAGATTATAATTGAATGTTTACCTCGAGAATCTTGAAGCGAAAGCCATTTATTGAGAAGAAAACTTCTTTTATAGTCACTTATGCCTTCAAAAGCTTTGTTTCTCCCTTTAAATGGTTATATAATCTCATAATTGATTTTAAGTTGAGTTTTTTTTACATTTTTGGTTAAAACAGATTATAATTGAATGTTTACCTCGAGAATCTTGAAGCGAAAGCCATTCATTGAGAAGAAAACTTCTTTTATAGTCACTTATGCCTTCAAAAGCTTTGTTTCTCCCTTTAAATGGTTATATAATCTCATAATTGATTTTAAGTTGCGTTTTTTTTACATTTTTGGTTAAAACAGATTATAATTGAATGTTTACCTCGAGAATCTTGAAGCGAAAGCCATTCATTGAGAAGAAAACTTCTTTTATAGTCACTTATGCCTTCAAAAACTTTGTTTTCTCCCTTGAAATGGTTATATAATCTCATAATTGATTTTAAGTTACGTTTTTTTAAATTTTTAGTTAAAACAGATTATAATTGAACGTTTACCTCGAGAAACGTGATGCAAAAACCATTCATTGAGAAGAAAACTTCTTTTATAGTCACTTATGCCTTCAAAAGCTTTGTTTCTCCCTTTAAATGGTTATATAATCTCATAATTGATTTTAAGTTGCGTTTTTTTTACATTTTTGGTTAAAACAGATTATAATTGAATGTTTACCTTGAGAATCTTGAAGCGAAAGCCATTCATTGAGAAGAAAACTTCTTTTATAGTCACTTATGCCTTCAAAAGCTTTGTTTCTCCCTTTAAATGGTTATATAATCTCATAATTGATTTTAAGTTGCGTTTTTTTTACATTTTTGGTTAAAACAGATTATAATTGAATGTTTACCTCGAGAATCTTGAAGCGAAAGCCATTCATTGAGAAGAAAACTTCTTTTATAGTCACTTATGCCTTCATAAACTTTGTTTTCTCCCTTGAAATGGTTATATAATCTCATAATTGATTTTAAGTTACGTTTTTTTAAATTTTTAGTTAAAACAGATTATAATTGAATGTTTACCTCGAGAATCTTGAAGCGAAAGCCATTCATTGAGAAGAAAACTTCTTTTATAGTCACTTATGCCTTCAAAAACTTTGTTTTCTCCCTTTAAATGGTTATATAATTTCATAATTGATTTTAAGTTGCGTTTTTTTAAATTTTTAGTTAAAATAGAGTATAATTGAATGTTTACCTCGAGAAACGTGATGCAAAAACCATTCATTGAGAAGAAAACTTCTTTTATAGTCACTTATGCCTTCAAAAGCTTTGTTTCTCCCTTTAAATGGTTATATAATCTCATAATTGATTTTAAGTTGAGTTTTTTTTACATTTTTGGTTAAAACAGATTATAATTGAATGTTTACCTCGAGAAACGTGATGCAAAAACCATTCATTGAGAAGAAAACTTCTTTTATAGTCACTTATGCCTTCAAAAGCTTTGTTTCTCGCTTTAAATGGTTATATATTCTCATAATTGATTTTAAGTTGAATTTTTTTACATTTTTGGTTAAAGCAGATTATAATTGAATGTTTACCTCGAGAAACGTGATGCAAAAACCATTCATTGAGAAGAAAACTTCTTTTATAGTCACTTATGCCTTCAAAAGCTTTGTTTCTCCCTTTAAATGGTTATATAATCTCATAATTGATTTTAAGTTGAATTGTTTTTACATTTTTTATTAAAATAGATTATAATTGAATGTTTACCTTGAGAAACGTGATGCAAAAACCATTCATTGAGAAGAAAACTTCTTTTATAGTCACTTATGCCTTCAAAAGCTTTGTTTCTCCCTTTAAATGGTTATATAATCTCATAATTGATTTTAAGTTGCGTTTTTTTTACATTTTTGGTTAAAACAGATTATAATTGAATGTTTACCTCGAGAAACGTGATGCAAAAACCATTCATTGAGAAGAGAACTTCTTTTATAGTCACTTATGCCTTCAAAAGCTTTGTTTCTCCCTTTAAATGGTTATATAATCTCATAATTGATTTTAAGTTGCGTTTTTTTTACATTTTTGGTTAAAACAGATTATAATTGAATGTTTACCTCGAGAATCTTGAAGCGAAAGCCATTCATTGAGAGGAGAACTTCTTTTATAGTCACTTATGCCTTCAAAAGCTTTGTTTCTCCCTTTAAATGGTTATATAATCTCATAATTGATTTTAAGTTGCGTTTTTTTTACATTTTTGGTTAAAACAGATTATAATTGAATGTTTACCTCGAGAATCTTGAAGCGAAAGCGATTCATTGAGAAGAAAACTTCTTTTATAGTCACTTATGCCTTCAAAAACTTTGTTTTCTCCCTTTAAATGGTTATATAATTTCATAATTGATTTTAAGTTGCGTTTTTTTAAATTTTTAGTTAAAATAGAGTATAATTGAATGTTTACCTCGAGAAACGTGATGCAAAAACCATTCATTGAGAAGAAAACTTCTTTTATAGTCACTTATGCCTTCAAAAGCTTTGTTTCTCCCTTTAAATGGTTATATAATCTCATAATTGATTTTAAGTTGAGTTTTTTTTACATTTTTGGTTAAAACAGATTATAATTGAATGTTTACCTCGAGAAACGTGATGCAAAAACCATTCATTGAGAAGAAAACTTCTTTTATAGTCACTTATGCCTTCAAAAGCTTTGTTTCTCGCTTTAAATGGTTATATATTCTCATAATTGATTTTAAGTTGAATTTTTTTACATTTTTGGTTAAAGCAGATTATAATTGAATGTTTACCTCGAGAAACGTGATGCAAAAACCATTCATTGAGAAGAAAACTTCTTTTATAGTCACTTATGCCTTCAAAAGCTTTGTTTCTCCCTTTAAATGGTTATATAATCTCATAATTGATTTTAAGTTGAATTGTTTTTACATTTTTTATTAAAATAGATTATAATTGAATGTTTACCTTGAGAAACGTGATGCAAAAACCATTCATTGAGAAGAAAACTTCTTTTATAGTCACTTATGCCTTCAAAAGCTTTGTTTCTCCCTTTAAATGGTTATATAATCTCATAATTGATTTTAAGTTGCGTTTTTTTTACATTTTTGGTTAAAACAGATTATAATTGAATGTTTACCTCGAGAAACGTGATGCAAAAACCATTCATTGAGAAGAGAACTTCTTTTATAGTCACTTATGCCTTCAAAAGCTTTGTTTCTCCCTTTAAATGGTTATATAATCTCATAATTGATTTTAAGTTGCGTTTTTTTTACATTTTTGGTTAAAACCGATTATAATTGAATGTTTACCTCGAGAATCTTGAAGCGAAAGCCATTCATTGAGAAGAAAACTTCTTTTATAGTCACTTATGCCTTCAAAAACTTTGTTTTCTCCCTTGAAATGGTTATATAATCTCATAATTGATTTTAAGTTACGTTTTTTTAAATTTTTAGTTAAAACAGATTATAATTGAACGTTTACCTCGAGAAACGTGATGCAAAAACCATTCATTGAGAAGAAAACTTCTTTTATAGTCACTTATGCCTTCAAAAGCTTTGTTTCTCCCTTTAAATGGTTATATAATCTCATAATTGATTTTAAGTTGAGTTTTTTTTACATTTTTGGTTAAAACAGATTATAATTGAATGTTTACCTCGAGAATCTTGAAGCGAAAGCCATTCATTGAGAAGAAAACTTCTTTTATAGTCACTTATGCCTTCAAAAGCTTTGTTTCTCCCTTTAAATGGTTATATAATCTCATAATTGATTTTAAGTTGCGTTTTTTTTACATTTTTGGTTAAAACAGATTATAATTGAATGTTTACCTCGAGAATCTTGAAGCGAAAGCCATTCATTGAGAAGAAAACTTCTTTTATAGTCACTTATGCCTTCAAAAACTTTGTTTTCTCCCTTTAAATGGTTATATAATTTCATAATTGATTTTAAGTTGCGTTTTTTTAAATTTTTAGTTAAAATAGAGTATAATTGAATGTTTACCTCGAGAAACGTGATGCAAAAACCATTCATTGAGAAGAAAACTTCTTTTATAGTCACTTATGCCTTCAAAAGCTTTGTTTCTCCCTTTAAATGGTTATATAATCTCATAATTGATTTTAAGTTGAGTTTTTTTTACATTTTTGATTAAAACAGATTATAATTGAATGTTTACCTCGAGAAACGTGATGCAAAAACCATTCATTGAGAAGAAAACTTCTTTTATAGTCACTTATGCCTTCAAAAGCTTTGTTTCTCGCTTTAAATGGTTATATATTCTCATAATTGATTTTAAGTTGAATTTTTTTACATTTTTGGTTAAAGCAGATTATAATTGAATGTTTACCTCGAGAAACGTGATGCAAAAACCATTCATTGAGAAGAAAACTTCTTTTATAGTCACTTATGCCTTCAAAAGCTTTGTTTCTCCCTTTAAATGGTTATATAATCTCATAATTGATTTTAAGTTGAATTGTTTTTACATTTTTTATTAAAATAGATTATAATTGAATGTTTACCTTGAGAAACGTGATGCAAAAACCATTCATTGAGAAGAAAACTTCTTTTATAGTCACTTATGCCTTCAAAAGCTTTGTTTCTCCCTTTAAATGGTTATATAATCTCATAATTGATTTTAAGTTGCGTTTTTTTTACATTTTTGGTTAAAACAGATTATAATTGAATGTTTACCTCGAGAAACGTGATGCAAAAACCATTCATTGAGAAGAGAACTTCTTTTATAGTCACTTATGCCTTCAAAAGCTTTGTTTCTCCCTTTAAATGGTTATATAATCTCATAATTGATTTTAAGTTGCGTTTTTTTTACATTTTTGGTTAAAACAGATTATAATTGAATGTTTACCTCGAGAATCTTGAAGCGAAAGCCATTCATTGAGAGGAGAACTTCTTTTATAGTCACTTATGCCTTCAAAAGCTTTGTTTCTCCCTTTAAATGGTTATATAATCTCATAATTGATTTTAAGTTGCGTTTTTTTTACATTTTTGGTTAAAACAGATTATAATTGAATGTTTACCTCGAGAATCTTGAAGCGAAAGCGATTCATTGAGAAGAAAACTTCTTTTATAGTCACTTATGCCTTCAAAAACTTTGTTTTCTCCCTTTAAATGGTTATATAATTTCATAATTGATTTTAAGTTGCGTTTTTTTAAATTTTTAGTTAAAATAGAGTATAATTGAATGTTTACCTCGAGAAACGTGATGCAAAAACCATTCATTGAGAAGAAAACTTCTTTTATAGTCACTTATGCCTTCAAAAGCTTTGTTTCTCCCTTTAAATGGTTATATAATCTCATAATTGATTTTAAGTTGAGTTTTTTTTACATTTTTGGTTAAAACAGATTATAATTGAATGTTTACCTCGAGAAACGTGATGCAAAAACCATTCATTGAGAAGAAAACTTCTTTTATAGTCACTTATGCCTTCAAAAGCTTTGTTTCTCGCTTTAAATGGTTATATATTCTCATAATTGATTTTAAGTTGAATTTTTTTACATTTTTGGTTAAAGCAGATTATAATTGAATGTTTACCTCGAGAAACGTGATGCAAAAACCATTCATTGAGAAGAAAACTTCTTTTATAGTCACTTATGCCTTCAAAAGCTTTGTTTCTCCCTTTAAATGGTTATATAATCTCATAATTGATTTTAAGTTGAATTGTTTTTACATTTTTTATTAAAATAGATTATAATTGAATGTTTACCTTGAGAAACGTGATGCAAAAACCATTCATTGAGAAGAAAACTTCTTTTATAGTCACTTATGCCTTCAAAAGCTTTGTTTCTCCCTTTAAATGGTTATATAATCTCATAATTGATTTTAAGTTGCGTTTTTTTTTACATTTTTGGTTAAAACAGATTATAATTGAATGTTTACCTCGAGAATCTTGAAGCGAAAGCCATTCATTGAGAAGAAAACTTCTTTTATAGTCACTTATGCCTTCAAAAGCTTTGTTTCTCCCTTTAAATGGTTATATAATCTCATAATTGATTTTAAGTTGCGTTTTTTTTACATTTTTGGTTAAAACAGATTATAATTGAATGTTTACCTTGAGAATCTTGAAGCGAAAGCCATTCATTGAGAAGAAAACTTCTTTTATAGTCACTTATGCCTTCAAAAGCTTTGTTTCTCCCTTTAAATGGTTATATAATCTCATAATTGATTTTAAGTTGCGTTTTTTTTACATTTTTGGTTAAAACAGATTATAATTGAATGTTTACCTCGAGAATCTTGAAGCGAAAGCCATTCATTGAGAGGAGAACTTCTTTTATAGTCACTTATGCCTTCAAAAGCTTTGTTTCTCCCTTTAAATGGTTATATAATCTCATAATTGATTTTAAGTTGCGTTTTTTTTACATTTTTGGTTAAAACAGATTATAATTGAATGTTTACCTCGAGAATCTTGAAGCAAAAGCGATTCATTGAGAAGAAAACTTCTTTTATAGTCACTTATGCCTTCAAAAACTTTGTTTTCTCCCTTTAAATGGTTATATAATTTCATAATTGATTTTAAGTTGCGTTTTTTTAAATTTTTAGTTAAAATAGAGTATAATTGAATGTTTACCTCGAGAAACGTGATGCAAAAACCATTCATTGAGAAGAAAACTTCTTTTATAGTCACTTATGCCTTCAAAAGCTTTGTTTCTCCCTTTAAATGGTTATATAATCTCATAATTGATTTTAAGTTGAGTTTTTTTTACATTTTTGGTTAAAACAGATTATAATTGAATGTTTACCTCGAGAAACGTGATGCAAAAACCATTCATTGAGAAGAAAACTTCTTTTATAGTCACTTATGCCTTCAAAAGCTTTGTTTCTCGCTTTAAATGGTTATATATTCTCATAATTGATTTTAAGTTGAATTTTTTTACATTTTTGGTTAAAGCAGATTATAATTGAATGTTTACCTCGAGAAACGTGATGCAAAAACCATTCATTGAGAAGAAAACTTCTTTTATAGTCACTTATGCCTTCAAAAGCTTTGTTTCTCCCTTTAAATGGTTATATAATCTCATAATTGATTTTAAGTTGAATTGTTTTTACATTTTTTATTAAAATAGATTATAATTGAATGTTTACCTTGAGAAACGTGATGCAAAAACCATTCATTGAGAAGAAAACTTCTTTTATAGTCACTTATGCCTTCAAAAGCTTTGTTTCTCCCTTTAAATGGTTATATAATCTCATAATTGATTTTAAGTTGCGTTTTTTTTACATTTTTGGTTAAAACAGATTATAATTGAATGTTTACCTCGAGAAACGTGATGCAAAAACCATTCATTGAGAAGAGAACTTCTTTTATAGTCACTTATGCCTTCAAAAGCTTTGTTTCTCCCTTTAAATGGTTATATAATCTCATAATTGATTTTAAGTTGCGTTTTTTTTACATTTTTGGTTAAAACCGATTATAATTGAATGTTTACCTCGAGAATCTTGAAGCGAAAGCCATTCATTGAGAAGAAAACTTCTTTTATAGTCACTTATGCCTTCAAAAACTTTGTTTTCTCCCTTGAAATGGTTATATAATCTCATAATTGATTTTAAGTTACGTTTTTTTAAATTTTTAGTTAAAACAGATTATAATTGAACGTTTACCTCGAGAAACGTGATGCAAAAACCATTCCTTGAGAAGAAAACTTCTTTTATAGTCACTTATGCCTTCAAAAGCTTTGTTTCTCCCTTTAAATGGTTATATAATCTCATAATTGATTTTAAGTTGAGTTTTTTTTACATTTTTGGTTAAAACAGATTATAATTGAATGTTTACCTCGAGAATCTTGAAGCGAAAGCCATTCATTGAGAAGAAAACTTCTTTTATAGTCACTTATGCCTTCAAAAGCTTTGTTTCTCCCTTTAAATGGTTATATAATCTCATAATTGATTTTAAGTTGCGTTTTTTTTACATTTTTGGTTAAAACAGATTATAATTGAATGTTTACCTCGAGAATCTTGAAGCGAAAGCCATTCATTGAGAAGAAAACTTCTTTTATAGTCACTTATGCCTTCAAAAACTTTGTTTTCTCCCTTTAAATGGTTATATAATTTCATAATTGATTTTAAGTTGCGTTTTTTTAAATTTTTAGTTAAAATAGAGTATAATTGAATGTTTACCTCGAGAAACGTGATGCAAAAACCATTCATTGAGAAGAAAACTTCTTTTATAGTCACTTATGCCTTCAAAAGCTTTGTTTCTCCCTTTAAATGGTTATATAATCTCATAATTGATTTTAAGTTGAGTTTTTTTTACATTTTTGATTAAAACAGATTATAATTGAATGTTTACCTCGAGAAACGTGATGCAAAAACCATTCATTGAGAAGAAAACTTCTTTTATAGTCACTTATGCCTTCAAAAGCTTTGTTTCTCGCTTTAAATGGTTATATATTCTCATAATTGATTTTAAGTTGAATTTTTTTACATTTTTGGTTAAAGCAGATTATAATTGAATGTTTACCTCGAGAAACGTGATGCAAAAACCATTCATTGAGAAGAAAACTTCTTTTATAGTCACTTATGCCTTCAAAAGCTTTGTTTCTCCCTTTAAATGGTTATATAATCTCATAATTGATTTTAAGTTGAATTGTTTTTACATTTTTTATTAAAATAGATTATAATTGAATGTTTACCTTGAGAAACGTGATGCAAAAACCATTCATTGAGAAGAAAACTTCTTTTATAGTCACTTATGCCTTCAAAAGCTTTGTTTCTCCCTTTAAATGGTTATATAATCTCATAATTGATTTTAAGTTGCGTTTTTTTTACATTTTTGGTTAAAACAGATTATAATTGAATGTTTACCTCGAGAAACGTGATGCAAAAACCATTCATTGAGAAGAGAACTTCTTTTATAGTCACTTATGCCTTCAAAAGCTTTGTTTCTCCCTTTAAATGGTTATATAATCTCATAATTGATTTTAAATTGCGTTTTTTTTACATTTTTGGTTAAAACAGATTATAATTGAATGTTTACCTCGAGAATCTTGAAGCGAAAGCCATTCATTGAGAGGAGAACTTCTTTTATAGTCACTTATGCCTTCAAAAGCTTTGTTTCTCCCTTTAAATGGTTATATAATCTCATAATTGATTTTAAGTTGCGTTTTTTTTACATTTTTGGTTAAAACAGATTATAATTGAATGTTTACCTCGAGAATCTTGAAGCAAAAGCGATTCATTGAGAAGAAAACTTCTTTTATAGTCACTTATGCCTTCAAAAACTTTGTTTTCTCCCTTTAAATGGTTATATAATTTCATAATTGATTTTAAGTTGCGTTTTTTTAAATTTTTAGTTAAAATAGAGTATAATTGAATGTTTACCTCGAGAAACGTGATGCAAAAACCATTCATTGAGAAGAAAACTTCTTTTATAGTCACTTATGCCTTCAAAAGCTTTGTTTCTCCCTTTAAATGGTTATATAATCTCATAATTGATTTTAAGTTGAGTTTTTTTTACATTTTTGGTTAAAACAGATTATAATTGAATGTTTACCTCGAGAAACGTGATGCAAAAACCATTCATTGAGAAGAAAACTTCTTTTATAGTCACTTATGCCTTCAAAAGCTTTGTTTCTCGCTTTAAATGGTTATATATTCTCATAATTGATTTTAAGTTGAATTTTTTTACATTTTTGGTTAAAGCAGATTATAATTGAATGTTTACCTCGAGAAACGTGATGCAAAAACCATTCATTGAGAAGAAAACTTCTTTTATAGTCACTTATGCCTTCAAAAGCTTTGTTTCTCCCTTTAAATGGTTATATAATCTCATAATTGATTTTAAGTTGAATTGTTTTTACATTTTTTATTAAAATAGATTATAATTGAATGTTTACCTTGAGAAACGTGATGCAAAAACCATTCATTGAGAAGAAAACTTCTTTTATAGTCACTTATGCCTTCAAAAGCTTTGTTTCTCCCTTTAAATGGTTATATAATCTCATAATTGATTTTAAGTTGCGTTTTTTTTACATTTTTGGTTAAAACAGATTATAATTGAATGTTTACCTCGAGAAACGTGATGCAAAAACCATTCATTGAGAAGAGAACTTCTTTTATAGTCACTTATGCCTTCAAAAGCTTTGTTTCTCCCTTTAAATGGTTATATAATCTCATAATTGATTTTAAGTTGCGTTTTTTTTACATTTTTGGTTAAAACAGATTATAATTGAATGTTTACCTCGAGAATCTTGAAGCGAAAGCCATTCATTGAGAAGAAAACTTCTTTTATAGTCACTTATGCCTTCAAAAACTTTGTTTTCTCCCTTGAAATGGTTATATAATCTCATAATTGATTTTAAGTTACGTTTTTTTAAATTTTTAGTTAAAACAGATTATAATTGAACGTTTACCTCGAGAAACGTGATGCAAAAACCATTCATTGAGAAGAAAACTTCTTTTATAGTCACTTATGCCTTCAAAAGCTTTGTTTCTCCCTTTAAATGGTTATATAATCTCATAATTGATTTTAAGTTGAGTTTTTTTTACATTTTTGGTTAAAACAGATTATAATTGAATGTTTACCTCGAGAATCTTGAAGCGAAAGCCATTCATTGAGAAGAAAACTTCTTTTATAGTCACTTATGCCTTCAAAAGCTTTGTTTCTCCCTTTAAATGGTTATATAATCTCATAATTGATTTTAAGTTTCGTTTTTTTTACATTTTTGGTTAAAACAGATTAGAATTGAATGTTTACCTCGAGAATCTTGAAGCGAAAGCCATTCATTGAGAAGAAAACTTCTTTTATAGTCACTTATGCCTTCAAAAACTTTGTTTTCTCCCTTTAAATGGTTATATAATTTCATAATTGATTTTAAGTTGCGTTTTTTTAAATTTTTAGTTAAAATAGAGTATAATTGAATGTTTACCTCGAGAAACGTGATGCAAAAACCATTCATTGAGAAGAAAACTTCTTTTATAGTCACTTATGCCTTGAAAAGCTTTGTTTCTCCCTTTAAATGGTTATATAATCTCATAATTGATTTTTAGTTAAGTTTTTTTTACATTTTTGGTTAAAACAGATTATAATTGAATGTTTACCTCGAGAAACGTGATGCAAAAACCATTCATTGAGAAGAAAACTTCTTTTATAGTCACTTATGCCTTCAAAAGCTTTGTTTCTCGCTTTAAATGGTTATATATTCTCATAATTGATTTTAAGTTGAATTTTTTTACATTTTTGGTTAAAGCAGATTATAATTGAATGTTTACCTCGAGAAACGTGATGCAAAAACCATTCATTGAGAAGAGAACTTCTTTTATAGTCACTTATGCCTTCAAAAGCTTTGTTTCTCCCTTTAAATGGTTATATAATCTCATAATTGATTTTAAGTTGCGTTTTTTTTACATTTTTTGTTAAAACAGATTATAATTGAATGTTTACCTCGAGAATCTTGAAGCGAAAGCCATTCATTGAGAGGAGAACTTCTTTTATAGTCACTTATGCCTTCAAAAGCTTTGTTTCTCCCTTTAAATGGTTATATAATCTCATAATTGATTTTAAGTTGAGTTTTTTTTGCATTTTTGGTTAAAACAGATTATAATTGAATGTTTACCTCGAGAAACGTGATGCAAAATCCATTCATTGAGAAGAAAACTTCTTTTATAGTCACTTATGCCTTCAAAAGCTTTGTTTCTCCCTTTAAATGGTTATATAATCTCATAATTGATTTTAAGTTGCGTTTTTTTTACATTTTTGGTTAAAACAGATTATAATTGAATGTTTACCTCGAGAAACGTGATGCAAAAACCATTCATTGAGAAGAGAACTTCTTTTATAGTCACTTATGCCTTCAAAAGCTTTGTTTCTCCCTTTAAATGGTTATATAATCTCATAATTGATTTTAAGTTGCGTTTTTTTTACATTTTTTGTTAAAACAGATTATAATTGAATGTTTACCTCGAGAATCTTGAAGCGAAAGCCATTCATTGAGAGGAGAACTTCTTTTATAGTCACTTATGCCTTCAAAAGCTTTGTTTCTCCCTTTAAATGGTTATATAATCTCATAATTGATTTTAAGTTGCGTTTTTTTTACATTTTTGGTTAAAACAGATTATAATTGAATGTTTATCTCGAGAATCTTGAAGCGAAAGCGATTCATTGAGAAGAAAACTTCTTTTATAGTCACTTATGCCTTCAAAAACTTTGTTTTCTCCCTTTAAATGGTTATATAATCTCATAATTGATTTTAAGTTACGTTTTTTTAAATTTTTAGTTAAAACAGATTATAATTGAATGTTTACCTCGAGAATCTTGAAGCGAAAGCCATTCATTGAGAAGAAAACTTCTTTTATAGTCACTTATGCCTTCAAAAACTTTGTTTTCTCCCTTTAAATGGTTATATAATTTCATAATTGATTTTAAGTTGCGTTTTTTTAAATTTTTAGTTAAAATAGAGTATAATTGAATGTTTACCTCGAGAAACGTGATGCAAAAACCATTCATTGAGAAGAAAACTTCTTTTATAGTCACTTATGCCTTCAAAAGCTTTGTTTCTCCCTTTAAATGGTTATATAATCTCATAATTGATTTTAAGTTGAGTTTTTTTTGCATTTTTGGTTAAAACAGATTATAATTGAATGTTTACCTCGAGAAACGTGATGCAAAATCCATTCATTGAGAAGAAAACTTCTTTTATAGTCACTTATGCCTTCAAAAGCTTTGCTTCTCACTTTAAATGGTTATATAATCTCATAATTGATTTTAAGTTGAGTTTTTTTTACATTTTTGGTTAAAACAGATTAGAATTGAATGTTTACCTCGAGAATCTTGAAGCGAAAGCCATTCATTTAGAAGAAAACTTCTTTTATAGTCACTTATGCCTTCAAAAGCTTTGTTTCTCCCTTTAAATGGTTATATAATCTCATAATTGATTTTAAGTTGCGTTTTTTTTACATTTTTGGTTAAAACAGATTATAATTGAATGTTGACCTCGAGAATGTTGAAGCGAAAGCCATTCATTGAGAAGAAAACTTCTTTTATTGCCACTTTTGCCTTCAAAAGCTTTGTTTCTCTCTTTAAATGGTTATATAATCTCATAATTGATTTTAAGTTGAGTTTTTTTTACATCTTTGGTTAAAACTTGATTATAATTGAATGTTTACCTCGAGAATCTTGAAGCAAAAGCCATTCATTGAGAAGAAAACTTCTTTTATAGTCACTTATGCCTTCAAAAGCTTTGTTTCTCCCTTTAAATGGTTATATAATCTCATAATTGATTTTAAGTAGCGTTTTTTTTACATTTTTGGTTAAAATAGATTATAATTGAATGTTTACCTCGAGAATCTTGAAGCGAAAGCCATTTATTGAGAAGAAAACTTCTTTTATAGTCACTTATGCCTTCAAAAGCTTTGTTTCTCCCTTTAAATGGTTATATAATCTCATAATTGATTTTAAGTTGCGTTTTTTTTTACATTTTTGGTTAAAACAGATTATAATTGAATGTTTACCTCGAGAATCTTGAAGCGAAAGCCATTCATTGAGAAGAAAACTTCTTTTATAGTCACTTATGCCTTCAAAAGCTTTGTTTCCTCCCTTTAAATGGTTATATAATCTCATACTTGATTTTAAGTTGCGTTTTTTTACATTTTTAGTTAAAACAAATTATAATTGAATGTTTACCTTGAGAAACGTGATGCAAAAACCATTCATTGAGAAGAAAACTTCTTTTATAGTCACTTATGCCTTCAAAAGCTTTGTTTCTCCCTTTAAATGGTTATATAATCTCATAATTGATTTTAAGTTGAGTTTTTTTACATTTTTTGTTAAAACAGATTATATTTGAATGTTTACCTCGAGAATCTTGAAGCGAAAGCCATTCATTGACAAGAAAACTTCTTTTATAGTCACTTATGCCTTCAAAAGCTTTGTTTCTCCCTTTAAATGGTTATATAATCTCATAATTGATTTTAAGTTGCGTTTTTTTTTACATTTTTGGTTAAAACAGATTATAATTGAATGTTTACCTCGAGAATCTTGAAGCGAAAGCCATTCATTGAGAAGAAAACTTCTTTTATAGTCACTTATGCCTTCAAAAGCTTTGTTTCCTCCCTTTAAATGGTTATATAATCTCATACTTGATTTTAAGTTGCGTTTTTTTACATTTTTGGTTAAAATAGATTATAATTGAATGTTTACCTCGAGAATCTTGAAGCGAAAGCCATTCATTGAGAAGAAAACTTCTTTTATAGTCACTTATGCCTTCAAAAGCTTCGTTTCTCCCTTTAAATGGTTATATAATCTCATAATTGATTTTAAGTAGCGTTTTTTTTACATTTTTGGTTAAAACAGATTATAATTGAATGTTTACCTCGAGAATCTTGAAGCGAAAGCCATTCATTGAGAGGAAAACTTCTTTTATAGTCACTTATGCCTTCAAAAGCTTTGTTTCTCCCTTTAAATGGTTATATAATCTCATAATTGATTTTAAGTTGCGTTTTTTTTACATTTTTGGTTAAAACAGATTATAATTGAATGTTTACCTCGAGAATCTTGAAGCGAAAGCCATTCATTGAGAGGAAAACTTCTTTTTATAGTCACTTATGCCTTCAAAAGCTTTGTTTCTCCCTTTAAATGGTTATATAATCTCATAATTGATTTTAAGTTGAGTTTTTTTTACATTTTCTGTTAAAACAGATTATAATTGAATGTTTACCTCGAGAATCTTGAAGCGAAAGCCATTCATTGAGAGGAAAACTTCTTTTTATAGTCACTTATGCCTTCAAAAGCTTTGTTTCTCCCTTTAAATGGTTATATAATCTCATAATTGATTTTAAGTTGAGTTTTTTTTACATTTTTGGTTAAAACAGATTATAATTGAATGTTTACCTCGAGAATCTTGAAGCGAAAGCCATTCATTGAGAGGAAAACTTCTTTTATAGTCACTTATGCCTTCAAAAGCTTTGTTTCCTCCCTTTAAATGGTTATATAATCTCATAATTGATTTTAAGTTACGTTTTTTTTTACATTTTTGGTTAAAACAGATTATAATTGAATGTTTACCTCGAGAATCTTGAAGCGAAAGCCATTCATTGAGAAGAAAACTTCTTTTATAGTCACTTATGCCTTCAAAAGCTTTGTTTCCTCCCTTTAAATGGTTATATAATCTCATACTTGATTTTAAGTTGCGTTTTTTTACATTTTTAGTTAAAACAAATTATAATTGAATGTTTACCTTGAGAAACGTGATGCAAAAACCATTCATTGAGAAGAAAACTTCTTTTATAGTCACTTATGCCTTCAAAAGCTTTGTTTCTCCCTTTAAATGGTTATATAATCTCATAATTGATTTTAAGTTGAGTTTTTTTACATTTTTTGTTAAAACAGATTATATTTGAATGTTTACCTCGAGAATCTTGAAGCGAAAGCCATTCATTGACAAGAAAACTTCTTTTATAGTCACTTATGCCTTCAAAAGCTTTGTTTCTCCCTTTAAATGGTTATATAATCTCATAATTGATTTTAAGTTGCGTTTTTTTTTACATTTTTGGTTAAAACAGATTATAATTGAATGTTTACCTCGAGAATCTTGAAGCGAAAGCCATTCATTGAGAAGAAAACTTCTTTTATAGTCACTTATGCCTTCAAAAGCTTTGTTTCCTCCCTTTAAATGGTTATATAATCTCATACTTGATTTTAAGTTGCGTTTTTTTACATTTTTGGTTAAAACAGATTATAATTGAATGTTTACCTCGAGAATCTTGAAGCGAAAGCCATTCATTGAGAAGAAAACTTCTTTTATAGTCACTTATGCCTTCAAAAGCTTCGTTTCTCCCTTTAAATGGTTATATAATCTCATAATTGATTTTAAGTAGCGTTTTTTTTACATTTTTGGTTAAAACAGATTATAATTGAATGTTTACCTCGAGAATCTTGAAGCGAAAGCCATTCATTGAGAGGAAAACTTCTTTTATAGTCACTTATGCCTTCAAAAGCTTTGTTTCTCCCTTTAAATGGTTATATAATCTCATAATTGATTTTAAGTTGCGTTTTTTTTACATTTTTGGTTAAAACAGATTATAATTGAATGTTTACCTCGAGAATCTTGAAGCGAAAGCCATTCATTGAGAGGAAAACTTCTTTTTATAGTCACTTATGCCTTCAAAAGCTTTGTTTCTCCCTTTAAATGGTTATATAATCTCATAATTGATTTTAAGTTGAGTTTTTTTTACATTTTCTGTTAAAACAGATTATAATTGAATGTTTACCTCGAGAATCTTGAAGCGAAAGCCATTCATTGAGAGGAAAACTTCTTTTTATAGTCACTTATGCCTTCAAAAGCTTTGTTTCTCCCTTTAAATGGTTATATAATCTCATAATTGATTTTAAGTTGAGTTTTTTTTACATTTTTGGTTAAAACAGATTATAATTGAATGTTTACCTCGAGAATCTTGAAGCGAAAGCCATTCATTGAGAGGAAAACTTCTTTTATAGTCACTTATGCCTTCAAAAGCTTTGTTTCTCCCTTTAAATGGTTATATAATCTCATAATTGATTTTAAGTTGCGTTTTTTTTACATTTTTGGTTAAAACAGATTATAATTGAATGTTTACCTCGAGAATCTTGAAGCGAAAGCGATTCATTGAGAAGAAAACTTCTTTTATAGTCACTTATGCCTTCAAAAACTTTGTTTTCTCCCTTTAAATGGTTATATAATCTCATAATTGATTTTAAGTTACGTTTTTTTAAATTTTTAGTTAAAACAGATTATAATTGAATGTTTACCTCGAGAATCTTGAAGCGAAAGCCATTCATTGAGAAGAAAACTTCTTTTATAGTCACTTATGCCTTCAAAAACTTTGTTTTCTCCCTTTAAATGGTTATATAATTTCATAATTGATTTTAAGTTGCGTTTTGCTAAATTTTTAGTTAAAATAGAGTATAATTGAATGTTTACCTCGAGAAACGTGATGCAAAAACCATTCATTGAGAAGAAAACTTCTTTTATAGTCACTTATGCCTTCAAAAGCTTTGTTTCTCCCTTTAAATGGTTATATAATCTCATAATTGATTTTAAGTTGAGTTTTTTTTGCATTTTTGGTTAAAACAGATTATAATTGAATGTTTACCTCGAGAAACGTGATGCAAAATCCATTCATTGAGAAGAAAACTTCTTTTATAGTCACTTATGCCTTCAAAAGCTTTGTTTCTCACTTTAAATGGTTATATAATCTCATAATTGATTTTAAGTTGAGTTTTTTTTACATTTTTGGTTAAAACAGATTAGAATTGAATGTTTACCTCGAGAATCTTGAAGCGAAAGCCATTCATTTAGAAGAAAACTTCTTTTATAGTCACTTATGCCTTCAAAAGCTTTGTTTCTCCCTTTAAATGGTTATATAATCTCATAATTGATTTTAAGTTGCGTTTTTTTTACATTTTTGGTTAAAACAGATTATAATTGAATGTTGACCTCGAGAATGTTGAAGCGAAAGCCATTCATTGAGAAGAAAACTTCTTTTATTGCCACTTTTGCCTTCAAAAGCTTTGTTTCTCTCTTTAAATGGTTATATAATCTCATAATTGATTTTAAGTTGAGTTTTTTTTACATCTTTGGTTAAAACTTGATTATAATTGAATGTTTACCTCGAGAATCTTGAAGCAAAAGCCATTCATTGAGAAGAAAACTTCTTTTATAGTCACTTATGCCTTCAAAAGCTTTGTTTCTCCCTTTAAATGGTTATATAATCTCATAATTGATTTTAAGTAGCGTTTTTTTTACATTTTTGGTTAAAATAGATTATAATTGAATGTTTACCTCGAGAATCTTGAAGCGAAAGCCATTTATTGAGAAGAAAACTTCTTTTATAGTCACTTATGCCTTCAAAAGCTTTGTTTCTCCCTTTAAATGGTTATATAATCTCATAATTGATTTTAAGTTGCGTTTTTTTTTACATTTTTGGTTAAAACAGATTATAATTGAATGTTTACCTCGAGAATCTTGAAGCGAAAGCCATTCATTGAGAAGAAAACTTCTTTTATAGTCACTTATGCCTTCAAAAGCTTTGTTTCCTCCCTTTAAATGGTTATATAATCTCATACTTGATTTTAAGTTGCGTTTTTTTACATTTTTAGTTAAAACAAATTATAATTGAATGTTTACCTTGAGAAACGTGATGCAAAAACCATTCATTGAGAAGAAAACTTCTTTTATAGTCACTTATGCCTTCAAAAGCTTTGTTTCTCCCTTTAAATGGTTATATAATCTCATAATTGATTTTAAGTTGAGTTTTTTTACATTTTTTGTTAAAACAGATTATATTTGAATGTTTACCTCGAGAATCTTGAAGCGAAAGCCATTCATTGACAAGAAAACTTCTTTTATAGTCACTTATGCCTTCAAAAGCTTTGTTTCTCCCTTTAAATGGTTATATAATCTCATAATTGATTTTAAGTTGCGTTTTTTTTTACATTTTTGGTTAAAACAGATTATAATTGAATGTTTACCTCGAGAATCTTGAAGCGAAAGCCATTCATTGAGAAGAAAACTTCTTTTATAGTCACTTATGCCTTCAAAAGCTTTGTTTCCTCCCTTTAAATGGTTATATAATCTCATACTTGATTTTAAGTTGCGTTTTTTTACATTTTTGGTTAAAACAGATTATAATTGAATGTTTACCTCGAGAATCTTGAAGCGAAAGCCATTCATTGAGAAGAAAACTTCTTTTATAGTCACTTATGCCTTCAAAAGCTTCGTTTCTCCCTTTAAATGGTTATATAATCTCATAATTGATTTTAAGTAGCGTTTTTTTTACATTTTTGGTTAAAACAGATTATAATTGAATGTTTACCTCGAGAATCTTGAAGCGAAAGCCATTCATTGAGAGGAAAACTTCTTTTATAGTCACTTATGCCTTCAAAAGCTTTGTTTCTCCCTTTAAATGGTTATATAATCTCATAATTGATTTTAAGTTGCGTTTTTTTTACATTTTTGGTTAAAACAGATTATAATTGAATGTTTACCTCGAGAATCTTGAAGCGAAAGCCATTCATTGAGAGGAAAACTTCTTTTTATAGTCACTTATGCCTTCAAAAGCTTTGTTTCTCCCTTTAAATGGTTATATAATCTCATAATTGATTTTAAGTTGAGTTTTTTTTACATTTTCTGTTAAAACAGATTATAATTGAATGTTTACCTCGAGAATCTTGAAGCGAAAGCCATTCATTGAGAGGAAAACTTCTTTTTATAGTCACTTATGCCTTCAAAAGCTTTGTTTCTCCCTTTAAATGGTTATATAATCTCATAATTGATTTTAAGTTGAGTTTTTTTTACATTTTTGGTTAAAACAGATTATAATTGAATGTTTACCTCGAGAATCTTGAAGCGAAAGCCATTCATTGAGAGGAAAACTTCTTTTATAGTCACTTATGCCTTCAAAAGCTTTGTTTCCTCCCTTTAAATGGTTATATAATCTCATAATTGATTTTAAGTTGCGTTTTTTTTTACATTTTTGGTTAAAACAGATTATAATTGAATGTTTACCTCGAGAATCTTGAAGCGAAAGCCATTCATTGAGAAGAAAACTTCTTTTATAGTCACTTATGCCTTCAAAAGCTTTGTTTCCTCCCTTTAAATGGTTATATAATCTCATACTTGATTTTAAGTTGCGTTTTTTTACATTTTTAGTTAAAACAAATTATAATTGAATGTTTACCTTGAGAAACGTGATGCAAAAACCATTCATTGAGAAGAAAACTTCTTTTATAGTCACTTATGCCTTCAAAAGCTTTGTTTCTCCCTTTAAATGGTTATATAATCTCATAATTGATTTTAAGTTGAGTTTTTTTACATTTTTTGTTAAAACAGATTATATTTGAATGTTTACCTCGAGAATCTTGAAGCGAAAGCCATTCATTGACAAGAAAACTTCTTTTATAGTCACTTATGCCTTCAAAAGCTTTGTTTCTCCCTTTAAATGGTTATATAATCTCATAATTGATTTTAAGTTGCGTTTTTTTTTACATTTTTGGTTAAAACAGATTATAATTGAATGTTTACCTCGAGAATCTTGAAGCGAAAGCCATTCATTGAGAAGAAAACTTCTTTTATAGTCACTTATGCCTTCAAAAGCTTTGTTTCCTCCCTTTAAATGGTTATATAATCTCATACTTGATTTTAAGTTGCGTTTTTTTACATTTTTGGTTAAAACAGATTATAATTGAATGTTTACCTCGAGAATCTTGAAGCGAAAGCCATTCATTGAGAAGAAAACTTCTTTTATAGTCACTTATGCCTTCAAAAGCTTCGTTTCTCCCTTTAAATGGTTATATAATCTCATAATTGATTTTAAGTAGCGTTTTTTTTACATTTTTGGTTAAAACAGATTATAATTGAATGTTTACCTCGAGAATCTTGAAGCGAAAGCCATTCATTGAGAGGAAAACTTCTTTTATAGTCACTTATGCCTTCAAAAGCTTTGTTTCTCCCTTTAAATGGTTATATAATCTCATAATTGATTTTAAGTTGCGTTTTTTTTACATTTTTGGTTAAAACAGATTATAATTGAATGTTTACCTCGAGAATCTTGAAGCGAAAGCCATTCATTGAGAGGAAAACTTCTTTTTATAGTCACTTATGCCTTCAAAAGCTTTGTTTCTCCCTTTAAATGGTTATATAATCTCATAATTGATTTTAAGTTGAGTTTTTTTTACATTTTCTGTTAAAACAGATTATAATTGAATGTTTACCTCGAGAATCTTGAAGCGAAAGCCATTCATTGAGAGGAAAACTTCTTTTTATAGTCACTTATGCCTTCAAAAGCTTTGTTTCTCCCTTTAAATGGTTATATAATCTCATAATTGATTTTAAGTTGAGTTTTTTTTACATTTTTGGTTAAAACAGATTATAATTGAATGTTTACCTCGAGAATCTTGAAGCGAAAGCCATTCATTGAGAGGAAAACTTCTTTTATAGTCACTTATGCCTTCAAAAGCTTTGTTTCTCCCTTTAAATGGTTATATAATCTCATAATTGATTTTAAGTTGCGTTTTTTTTACATTTTTGGTTAAAACAGATTATAATTGAATGTTTACCTCGAGAATCTTGAAGCGAAAGCCATTCATTGAGAAGAAAACTTCTTTTATAGTCACTTATGCCTTCAAAAACTTTGTTTTCTCCCTTGAAATGGTTATATAATCTCATAATTGATTTTAAGTTACGTTTTTTTAAATTTTTAGTTAAAACAGATTATAATTGAACGTTTACCTCGAGAAACGTGATGCAAAAACCATTCATTGAGAAGAAAACTTCTTTTATAGTCACTTATGCCTTCAAAAGCTTTGTTTCTCCCTTTAAATGGTTATATAATCTCATAATTGATTTTAAGTTGAGTTTTTTTTACATTTTTGGTTAAAACAGATTATAATTGAATGTTTACCTCGAGAATCTTGAAGCGAAAGCCATTCATTGAGAAGAAAACTTCTTTTATAGTCACTTATGCCTTCAAAAGCTTTGTTTCTCCCTTTAAATGGTTATATAATCTCATAATTGATTTTAAGTTGCGTTTTTTTTTACATTTTTGGTTAAAACAGATTATAATTGAATGTTTACCTCGAGAATCTTGAAGCTTAAGCCATTCATTGAGAAGAAAACTTCTTTTATAGTCACTTATGCCTTCATAAACTTTGTTTTCTCCCTTGAAATGGTTATATAATCTCATAATTGATTTTAAGTTACGTTTTTTTAAATTTTTAGTTAAAACAGATTATAATTGAATGTTTACCTCGAGAATCTTGAAGCGAAAGCCATTCATTGAGAAGAAAACTTCTTTTATAGTCACTTATGCCTTCAAAAACTTTGTTTTCTCCCTTTAAATGGTTATATAATTTCATAATTGATTTTAAGTAGCGTTTTTTTAAATTTTTAGTTAAAATAGAGTATAATTGAATGTTTACCTCGAGAAACGTGATGCAAAAACCATTCATTGAGAAGAAAACTTCTTTTATAGTCACTTATGCCTTCAAAAGCTTTGTTTCTCCCTTTAAATGGTTATATAATCTCATAATTGATTTTAAGTTGAGTTTTTTTTACATTTTTGGTTAAAACAGATTATAATTGAATGTTTACCTCGAGAAACGTGATGCAAAAACCATTCATTGAGAAGAAAACTTCTTTTATAGTCACTTATGCCTTCAAAAGCTTTGTTTCTCGCTTTAAATGGTTATATATTCTCATAATTGATTTTAAGTTGAATTTTTTTACATTTTTGGTTAAAGCAGATTATAATTGAATGTTTACCTCGAGAAACGTGATGCAAAAACCATTCATTGAGAAGAAAACTTCTTTTATAGTCACTTATGCCTTCAAAAGCTTTGTTTCTCCCTTTAAATGGTTATATAATCTCATAATTGATTTTAAGTTGAATTGTTTTTACATTTTTTATTAAAATAGATTATAATTGAATGTTTACCTTGAGAAACGTGATGCAAAAACCATTCATTGAGAAGAAAACTTCTTTTATAGTCACTTATGCCTTCAAAAGCTTTGTTTCTCCCTTTAAATGGTTATATAATCTCATAATTGATTTTAAGTTGCGTTTTTTTTACATTTTTGGTTAAAACAGATTATAATTGAATGTTTACCTCGAGAAACGTGATGCAAAAACCATTCATTGAGAAGAGAACTTCTTTTATAGTCACTTATGCCTTCAAAAGCTTTGTTTCTCCCTTTAAATGGTTATATAATCTCATAATTGATTTTAAGTTGCGTTTTTTTTACATTTTTGGTTAAAACAGATTATAATTGAATGTTTACCTCGAGAATCTTGAAGCGAAAGCCATTCATTGAGAGGAGAACTTCTTTTATAGTCACTTATGCCTTCAAAAGCTTTGTTTCTCCCTTTAAATGGTTATATAATCTCATAATTGATTTTAAGTTGCGCTTTTTTTACATTTTTGGTTAAAACAGATTATAATTGAATGTTTACCTCGAGAATCTTGAAGCGAAAGCGATTCATTGAGAAGAAAACTTCTTTTATAGTCACTTATGCCTTCAAAAACTTTGTTTTCTCCCTTTAAATGGTTATATAATTTCATAATTGATTTTAAGTTGCGTTTTTTTAAATTTTTAGTTAAAATAGAGTATAATTGAATGTTTACCTCGAGAAACGTGATGCAAAAACCATTCATTGAGAAGAAAACTTCTTTTATAGTCACTTATGCCTTCAAAAGCTTTGTTTCTCCCTTTAAATGGTTATATAATCTCATAATTGATTTTAAGTTGAGTTTTTTTTACATTTTTGGTTAAAACAGATTATAATTGAATGTTTACCTCGAGAAACGTGATGCAAAAACCATTCATTGAGAAGAAAACTTCTTTTATAGTCACTTATGCCTTCAAAAGCTTTGTTTCTCGCTTTAAATGGTTATATATTCTCATAATTGATTTTAAGTTGAATTTTTTTACATTTTTGGTTAAAGCAGATTATAATTGAATGTTTACCTCGAGAAACGTGATGCAAAAACCATTCATTGAGAAGAAAACTTCTTTTATAGTCACTTATGCCTTCAAAAGCTTTGTTTCTCCCTTTAAATGGTTATATAATCTCATAATTGATTTTAAGTTGAATTGTTTTTACATTTTTTATTAAAATAGATTATAATTGAATGTTTACCTTGAGAAACGTGATGCAAAAACCATTCATTGAGAAGAAAACTTCTTTTATAGTCACTTATGCCTTCAAAAGCTTTGTTTCTCCCTTTAAATGGTTATATAATCTCATAATTGATTTTAAGTTGCGTTTTTTTTACATTTTTGGTTAAAACAGATTATAATTGTATGTTTACCTCGAGAAACGTGATGCAAAAACCATTCATTGAGAAGAGAACTTCTTTTATAGTCACTTATGCCTTCAAAAGCTTTGTTTCTCCCTTTAAATGGTTATATAATCTCATAATTGATTTTAAGTTTCGTTTTTTTTACATTTTTGGTTAAAACAGATTATAATTGACTGTTTACCTCGAGAATCTTGAAGCGAAAGCCATTCATTGAGAAGAAAACTTCTTTTATAGTCACTTATGCCTTCAAAAGCTTTGTTTCTCCCTTTAAATGGTTATATAATCTCATAATTGATTTTAAGTTGAGTTTTTTTACATTTTTTGTTAAAACAGATTATATTTGAATGTTTACCTCGAGAATCTTGAAGCGAAAGCCATTCATTGACAAGAAAACTTCTTTTATAGTCACTTATGCCTTCAAAAGCTTTGTTTCTCCCTTTAAATGGTTATATAATCTCATAATTGATTTTAAGTTGCGTTTTTTTTTACATTTTTGGTTAAAACAGATTATAATTGAATGTTTACCTCGAGAATCTTGAAGCGAAAGCCATTCATTGAGAAGAAAACTTCTTTTATAGTCACTTATGCCTTCAAAAGCTTTGTTTCCTCCCTTTAAATGGTTATATAATCTCATACTTGATTTTAAGTTGCGTTTTTTTACATTTTTGGTTAAAACAGATTATAATTGAATGTTTACCTCGAGAATCTTGAAGCGAAAGCCATTCATTGAGAAGAAAACTTCTTTTATAGTCACTTATGCCTTCAAAAGCTTCGTTTCTCCCTTTAAATGGTTATATAATCTCATAATTGATTTTAAGTAGCGTTTTTTTTACATTTTTGGTTAAAACAGATTATAATTGAATGTTTACCTCGAGAATCTTGAAGCGAAAGCCATTCATTGAGAGGAAAACTTCTTTTATAGTCACTTATGCCTTCAAAAGCTTTGTTTCTCCCTTTAAATGGTTATATAATCTCATAATTGATTTTAAGTTGCGTTTTTTTTACATTTTTGGTTAAAACAGATTATAATTGAATGTTTACCTCGAGAATCTTGAAGCGAAAGCCATTCATTGAGAGGAAAACTTCTTTTTATAGTCACTTATGCCTTCAAAAGCTTTGTTTCTCCCTTTAAATGGTTATATAATCTCATAATTGATTTTAAGTTGAGTTTTTTTTACATTTTCTGTTAAAACAGATTATAATTGAATGTTTACCTCGAGAATCTTGAAGCGAAAGCCATTCATTGAGAGGAAAACTTCTTTTTACAGTCACTTATGCCTTCAAAAGCTTTGTTTCTCCCTTTAAATGGTTATATAATCTCATAATTGATTTTAAGTTGAGTTTTTTTTACATTTTTGGTTAAAACAGATTATAATTGAATGTTTACCTCGAGAATCTTGAAGCGAAAGCCATTCATTGAGAGGAAAACTTCTTTTATAGTCACTTATGCCTTCAAAAGCTTTGTTTCTCCCTTTAAATGGTTATATAATCTCATAATTGATTTTAAGTTGCGTTTTTTTTACATTTTTGGTTAAAACAGATTATAATTGAATGTTTACCTCGAGAATCTTGAAGCGAAAGCCATTCATTGAGAGGAAAACTTCTTTTATAGTCACTTATGCCTTCAAAAGCTTTGTTTCTCCCTTTAAATGGTTATATAATCTCATAATTGATTTTAAGTTGCGTTTTTTTTACATTTTTGGTTAAAACAGATTATAATTGAATGTTTACCTCGAGAATCTTGAAGCGAAAGCCATTCATTGAGAGGAAAACTTCTTTTTATAGTCACTTATGCCTTCAAAAGCTTTGTTTCTCCCTTTAAATGGTTATATAATCTCATAATTGATTTTAAGTTGAGTTTTTTTTACATTTTCTGTTAAAACAGATTATAATTGAATGTTTACCTCGAGAATCTTGAAGCGAAAGCCATTCATTGAGAGGAAAACTTCTTTTTATAGTCACTTATGCCTTCAAAAGCTTTGTTTCTCCCTTTAAATGGTTATATAATCTCATAATTGATTTTAAGTTGAGTTTTTTTTACATTTTTGGTTAAAACAGATTATAATTGAATGTTTACCTCGAGAATCTTGAAGCGAAAGCCATTCATTGAGAGGAAAACTTCTTTTATAGTCACTTATGCCTTCAAAAGCTTTGTTTCTCCCTTTAAATGGTTATATAATCTCATAATTGATTTTAAGTTGCGTTTTTTTTACATTTTTGGTTAAAACAGATTATAATTGAATGTTTACCTCGAGAATCTTCAAGCGAAAGCCATTCATTGAGAAGAAAACTTCTTTTATAGTCACTTATGCCTTCAAAAACTTTGTTTTCTCCCTTGAAATGGTTATATAATCTCATAATTGATTTTAAGTTACGTTTTTTTAAATTTTTAGTTAAAACAGATTATAATTGAACGTTTACCCCGAGAAACGTGATGCAAAAACCATTCATTGAGAAGAAAACTTCTTTTATAGTCACTTATGCCTTCAAAAGCTTTGTTTCTCCCTTTAAATGGTTATATAATCTCATAATTGATTTTAAGTTGAGTTTTTTTTACATTTTTGGTTAAAACAGATTATAATTGAATGTTTACCTCGAGAATCTTGAAGCGAAAGCCATTCATTGAGAAGAAAACTTCTTTTATAGTCACTTATGCCTTCAAAAGCTTTGTTTCTCCCTTTAAATGGTTATATAATCTCATAATTGATTTTAAGTTGCGTTTTTTTTTACATTTTTGGTTAAAACAGATTATAATTGAATGTTTACCTCGAGAATCTTGAAGCTTAAGCCATTCATTGAGAAGAAAACTTCTTTTATAGTCACTTATGCCTTCAAAAGCTTTGTTTCTCGCTTTAAATGGTTATATATTCTCATAATTGATTTTAAGTTGAATTTTTTTACATTTTTGGTTAAAGCAGATTATAATTGAATGTTTACCTCGAGAAACGTGATGCAAAAACCATTCATTGAGAAGAAAACTTCTTTTATAGTCACTTATGCCTTCAAAAGCTTTGTTTCTCCCTTTAAATGGTTATATAATCTCATAATTGATTTTAAGTTGAATTGTTTTTACATTTTTTATTAAAATAGATTATAATTGAATGTTTACCTTGAGAAACGTGATGCAAAAACCATTCATTGAGAAGAAAACTTCTTTTATAGTCACTTATGCCTTCAAAAGCTTTGTTTCTCCCTTTAAATGGTTATATAATCTCATAATTGATTTTAAGTTGCGTTTTTTTTACATTTTTGGTTAAAACAGATTATAATTGAATGTTTACCTCGAGAAACGTGATGCAAAAACCATTCATTGAGAAGAGAACTTCTTTTATAGTCACTTATGCCTTCAAAAGCTTTGTTTCTCCCTTTAAATGGTTATATAATCTCATAATTGATTTTAAGTTGCGTTTTTTTTACATTTTTGGTTAAAACAGATTATAATTGAATGTTTACCTCGAGAATCTTGAAGCGAAAGCCATTCATTGAGAGGAGAACTTCTTTTATAGTCACTTATGCCTTCAAAAGCTTTGTTTCTCCCTTTAAATGGTTATATAATCTCATAATTGATTTTAAGTTGCGCTTTTTTTACATTTTTGGTTAAAACAGATTATAATTGAATGTTTACCTCGAGAATCTTGAAGCGAAAGCGATTCATTGAGAAGAAAACTTCTTTTATAGTCACTTATGCCTTCAAAAACTTTGTTTTCTCCCTTTAAATGGTTATATAATTTCATAATTGATTTTAAGTTGCGTTTTTTTAAATTTTTAGTTAAAATAGAGTATAATTGAATGTTTACCTCGAGAAACGTGATGCAAAAACCATTCATTGAGAAGAAAACTTCTTTTATAGTCACTTATGCCTTCAAAAGCTTTGTTTCTCCCTTTAAATGGTTATATAATCTCATAATTGATTTTAAGTTGAGTTTTTTTTACATTTTTGGTTAAAACAGATTATAATTGAATGTTTACCTCGAGAAACGTGATGCAAAAACCATTCATTGAGAAGAAAACTTCTTTTATAGTCACTTATGCCTTCAAAAGCTTTGTTTCTCGCTTTAAATGGTTATATATTCTCATAATTGATTTTAAGTTGAATTTTTTTACATTTTTGGTTAAAGCAGATTATAATTGAATGTTTACCTCGAGAAACGTGATGCAAAAACCATTCATTGAGAAGAAAACTTCTTTTATAGTCACTTATGCCTTCAAAAGCTTTGTTTCTCCCTTTAAATGGTTATATAATCTCATAATTGATTTTAAGTTGAATTGTTTTTACATTTTTTATTAAAATAGATTATAATTGAATGTTTACCTTGAGAAACGTGATGCAAAAACCATTCATTGAGAAGAAAACTTCTTTTATAGTCACTTATGCCTTCAAAAGCTTTGTTTCTCCCTTTAAATGGTTATATAATCTCATAATTGATTTTAAGTTGCGTTTTTTTTACATTTTTGGTTAAAACAGATTATAATTGAATGTTTACCTCGAGAAACGTGATGCAAAAACCATTCATTGAGAAGAGAACTTCTTTTATAGTCACTTATGCCTTCAAAAGCTTTGTTTCTCCCTTTAAATGGTTATATAATCTCATAATTGATTTTAAGTTGCGTTTTTTTTACATTTTTGGTTAAAACAGATTATAATTGAATGTTTACCTCGAGAATCTTGAAGCGAAAGCCATTCATTGAGAGGAAAACTTCTTTTTATAGTCACTTATGCCTTCAAAAGCTTTGTTTCTCCCTTTAAATGGTTATATAATCTCATAATTGATTTTAAGTTGAGTTTTTTTTACATTTTCTGTTAAAACAGATTATAATTGAATGTTTACCTCGAGAATCTTGAAGCGAAAGCCATTCATTGAGAGGAAAACTTCTTTTTACAGTCACTTATGCCTTCAAAAGCTTTGTTTCTCCCTTTAAATGGTTATATAATCTCATAATTGATTTTAAGTTGAGTTTTTTTTACATTTTTGGTTAAAACAGATTATAATTGAATGTTTACCTCGAGAATCTTGAAGCGAAAGCCATTCATTGAGAGGAAAACTTCTTTTATAGTCACTTATGCCTTCAAAAGCTTTGTTTCTCCCTTTAAATGGTTATATAATCTCATAATTGATTTTAAGTTGCGTTTTTTTTACATTTTTGGTTAAAACAGATTATAATTGAATGTTTACCTCGAGAATCTTCAAGCGAAAGCCATTCATTGAGAAGAAAACTTCTTTTATAGTCACTTATGCCTTCAAAAACTTTGTTTTCTCCCTTGAAATGGTTATATAATCTCATAATTGATTTTAAGTTACGTTTTTTTAAATTTTTAGTTAAAACAGATTATAATTGAACGTTTACCCCGAGAAACGTGATGCAAAAACCATTCATTGAGAAGAAAACTTCTTTTATAGTCACTTATGCCTTCAAAAGCTTTGTTTCTCCCTTTAAATGGTTATATAATCTCATAATTGATTTTAAGTTGAGTTTTTTTTACATTTTTGGTTAAAACAGATTATAATTGAATGTTTACCTCGAGAATCTTGAAGCGAAAGCCATTCATTGAGAAGAAAACTTCTTTTATAGTCACTTATGCCTTCAAAAGCTTTGTTTCTCCCTTTAAATGGTTATATAATCTCATAATTGATTTTAAGTTGCGTTTTTTTTTACATTTTTGGTTAAAACAGATTATAATTGAATGTTTACCTCGAGAATCTTGAAGCTTAAGCCATTCATTGAGAAGAAAACTTCTTTTATAGTCACTTATGCCTTCATAAACTTTGTTTTCTCCCTTGAAATGGTTATATAATCTCATAATTGATTTTAAGTTACGTTTTTTTAAATTTTTAGTTAAAACAGATTATAATTGAATGTTTACCTCGAGAATCTTGAAGCGAAAGCCATTCATTGAGAAGAAAACTTCTTTTATAGTCACTTATGCCTTCAAAAACTTTGTTTTCTCCCTTTAAATGGTTATATAATTTCATAATTGATTTTAAGTTGCGTTTTTTTAAATTTTTAGTTAAAATAGAGTATAATTGAATGTTTACCTCGAGAAACGTGATGCAAAAACCATTCATTGAGAAGAAAACTTCTTTTATAGTCACTTATGCCTTCAAAAGCTTTGTTTCTCCCTTTAAATGGTTATATAATTTCATAATTGATTTTAAGTTGCGTTTTTTTAAATTTTTAGTTAAAATAGAGTATAATTGAATGTTTACCTCGAGAAACGTGATGCAAAAACCATTCATTGAGAAGAAAACTTCTTTTATAGTCACTTATGCCTTCAAAAGCTTTGTTTCTCCCTTTAAATGGTTATATAATCTCATAATTGATTTTAAGTTGAGTTTTTTTTACATTTTTGGTTAAAACAGATTATAATTGAATGTTTACCTCGAGAAACGTGATGCAAAAACCATTCATTGAGAAGAAAACTTCTTTTATAGTCACTTATGCCTTCAAAAGCTTTGTTTCTCGCTTTAAATGGTTATATATTCTCATAATTGATTTTAAGTTGAATTTTTTTACATTTTTGGTTAAAGCAGATTATAATTGAATGTTTACCTCGAGAAACGTGATGCAAAAACCATTCATTGAGAAGAAAACTTCTTTTATAGTCACTTATGCCTTCAAAAGCTTTGTTTCTCCCTTTAAATGGTTATATAATCTCATAATTGATTTTAAGTTGAATTGTTTTTACATTTTTTATTAAAATAGATTATAATTGAATGTTTACCTTGAGAAACGTGATGCAAAAACCATTCATTGAGAAGAAAACTTCTTTTATAGTCACTTATGCCTTCAAAAGCTTTGTTTCTCCCTTTAAATGGTTATATAATCTCATAATTGATTTTAAGTTGCGTTTTTTTTACATTTTTGGTTAAAACAGATTATAATTGTATGTTTACCTCGAGAAACGTGATGCAAAAACCATTCATTGAGAAGAGAACTTCTTTTATAGTCACTTATGCCTTCAAAAGCTTTGTTTCTCCCTTTAAATGGTTATATAATCTCATAATTGATTTTAAGTTTCGTTTTTTTTACATTTTTGGTTAAAACAGATTATAATTGACTGTTTACCTCGAGAATCTTGAAGCGAAAGCCATTCATTGAGAAGAAAACTTCTTTTATAGTCACTTATGCCTTCAAAAGCTTTGTTTCTCCCTTTAAATGGTTATATAATCTCATAATTGATTTTAAGTTGAGTTTTTTTACATTTTTTGTTAAAACAGATTATATTTGAATGTTAACCTCGAGAATCTTGAAGCGAAAGCCATTCATTGACAAGAAAACTTCTTTTATAGTCACTTATGCCTTCAAAAGCTTTGTTTCTCCCTTTAAATGGTTATATAATCTCATAATTGATTTTAAGTTACGTTTTTTTTTACATTTTTGGTTAAAACAGATTATAATTGAATGTTTACCTCGAGAATCTTGAAGCGAAAGCCATTCATTGAGAAGAAAACTTCTTTTATAGTCACTTATGCCTTCAAAAGCTTTGTTTCCTCCCTTTAAATGGTTATATAATCTCATACTTGATTTTAAGTTGCGTTTTTTTACATTTTTGGTTAAAACAGATTATAATTGAATGTTTACCTCGAGAATCTTGAAGCGAAAGCCATTCATTGAGAAGAAAACTTCTTTTATAGTCACTTATGCCTTCAAAAGCTTCGTTTCTCCCTTTAAATGGTTATATAATCTCATAATTGATTTTAAGTAGCGTTTTTTTTACATTTTTGGTTAAAACAGATTATAATTGAATGTTTACCTCGAGAATCTTGAAGCGAAAGCCATTCATTGAGAGGAAAACTTCTTTTATAGTCACTTATGCCTTCAAAAGCTTTGTTTCTCCCTTTAAATGGTTATATAATCTCATAATTGATTTTAAGTTGCGTTTTTTTTACATTTTTGGTTAAAACAGATTATAATTGAATGTTTACCTCGAGAATCTTGAAGCGAAAGCCATTCATTGAGAGGAAAACTTCTTTTTATAGTCACTTATGCCTTCAAAAGCTTTGTTTCTCCCTTTAAATGGTTATATAATCTCATAATTGATTTTAAGTTGAGTTTTTTTTACATTTTCTGTTAAAACAGATTATAATTGAATGTTTACCTCGAGAATCTTGAAGCGAAAGCCATTCATTGAGAGGAAAACTTCTTTTTATAGTCACTTATGCCTTCAAAAGCTTTGTTTCTCCCTTTAAATGGTTATATAATCTCATAATTGATTTTAAGTTGAGTTTTTTTTACATTTTTGGTTAAAACAGATTATAATTGAATGTTTACCTCGAGAATCTTGAAGCGAAAGCCATTCATTGAGAGGAAAACTTCTTTTATAGTCACTTATGCCTTCAAAAGCTTTGTTTCTCCCTTTAAATGGTTATATAATCTCATAATTGATTTTAAGTTGCGTTTTTTTTACATTTTTGGTTAAAACAGATTATAATTGAATGTTTACCTCGAGAATCTTGAAGCGAAAGCCATTCATTGAGAAGAAAACTTCTTTTATAGTCACTTATGCCTTCAAAAACTTTGTTTTCTCCCTTGAAATGGTTATATAATCTCATAATTGATTTTAAGTTACGTTTTTTTAAATTTTTAGTTAAAACAGATTATAATTGAACGTTTACCCCGAGAAACGTGATGCAAAAACCATTCATTGAGAAGAAAACTTCTTTTATAGTCACTTATGCCTTCAAAAGCTTTGTTTCTCCCTTTAAATGGTTATATAATCTCATAATTGATTTTAAGTTGAGTTTTTTTTACATTTTTGGTTAAAACAGATTATAATTGAATGTTTACCTCGAGAATCTTGAAGCGAAAGCCATTCATTGAGAAGAAAACTTCTTTTATAGTCACTTATGCCTTCAAAAGCTTTGTTTCTCCCTTTAAATGGTTATATAATCTCATAATTGATTTTAAGTTGCGTTTTTTTTTACATTTTTGGTTAAAACAGATTATAATTGAATGTTTACCTCGAGAATCTTGAAGCTTAAGCCATTCATTGAGAAGAAAACTTCTTTTATAGTCACTTATGCCTTCATAAACTTTGTTTTCTCCCTTGAAATGGTTATATAATCTCATAATTGATTTTAAGTTACGTTTTTTTAAATTTTTAGTTAAAACAGATTATAATTGAATGTTTACCTCGAGAATCTTGAAGCGAAAGCCATTCATTGAGAAGAAAACTTCTTTTATAGTCACTTATGCCTTCAAAAACTTTGTTTTCTCCCTTTAAATGGTTATATAATTTCATAATTGATTTTAAGTTGCGTTTTTTTAAATTTTTAGTTAAAATAGAGTATAATTGAATGTTTACCTCGAGAAACGTGATGCAAAAACCATTCATTGAGAAGAAAACTTCTTTTATAGTCACTTATGCCTTCAAAAGCTTTGTTTCTCCCTTTAAATGGTTATATAATTTCATAATTGATTTTAAGTTGCGTTTTTTTAAATTTTTAGTTAAAATAGAGTATAATTGAATGTTTACCTCGAGAAACGTGATGCAAAAACCATTCATTGAGAAGAAAACTTCTTTTATAGTCACTTATGCCTTCAAAAGCTTTGTTTCTCCCTTTAAATGGTTATATAATCTCATAATTGATTTTAAGTTGAGTTTTTTTTACATTTTTGGTTAAAACAGATTATAATTGAATGTTTACCTCGAGAAACGTGATGCAAAAACCATTCATTGAGAAGAAAACTTCTTTTATAGTCACTTATGCCTTCAAAAGCTTTGTTTCTCGCTTTAAATGGTTATATATTCTCATAATTGATTTTAAGTTGAATTTTTTTACATTTTTGGTTAAAGCAGATTATAATTGAATGTTTACCTCGAGAAACGTGATGCAAAAACCATTCATTGAGAAGAAAACTTCTTTTATAGTCACTTATGCCTTCAAAAGCTTTGTTTCTCCCTTTAAATGGTTATATAATCTCATAATTGATTTTAAGTTGAATTGTTTTTACATTTTTTATTAAAATAGATTATAATTGAATGTTTACCTTGAGAAACGTGATGCAAAAACCATTCATTGAGAAGAAAACTTCTTTTATAGTCACTTATGCCTTCAAAAGCTTTGTTTCTCCCTTTAAATGGTTATATAATCTCATAATTGATTTTAAGTTGCGTTTTTTTTACATTTTTGGTTAAAACAGATTATAATTGTATGTTTACCTCGAGAAACGTGATGCAAAAACCATTCATTGAGAAGAGAACTTCTTTTATAGTCACTTATGCCTTCAAAAGCTTTGTTTCTCCCTTTAAATGGTTATATAATCTCATAATTGATTTTAAGTTGAGTTTTTTTTACATTTTTGGTTAAAACAGATTATAATTGAATGTTTACCTCGAGAAACGTGATGCAAAAACCATTCATTGAGAAGAAAACTTCTTTTATAGTCACTTATGCCTTCAAAAGCTTTGTTTCTCGCTTTAAATGGTTATATATTCTCATAATTGATTTTAAGTTGAATTTTTTTACATTTTTGGTTAAAGCAGATTATAATTGAATGTTTACCTCGAGAAACGTGATGCAAAAACCATTCATTGAGAAGAAAACTTCTTTTATAGTCACTTATGCCTTCAAAAGCTTTGTTTCTCCCTTTAAATGGTTATATAATCTCATAATTGATTTTAAGTTGAATTGTTTTTACATTTTTTATTAAAATAGATTATAATTGAATGTTTACCTTGAGAAACGTGATGCAAAAACCATTCATTGAGAAGAAAACTTCTTTTATAGTCACTTATGCCTTCAAAAGCTTTGTTTCTCCCTTTAAATGGTTATATAATCTCATAATTGATTTTAAGTTGCGTTTTTTTTACATTTTTGGTTAAAACAGATTATAATTGTATGTTTACCTCGAGAAACGTGATGCAAAAACCATTCATTGAGAAGAGAACTTCTTTTATAGTCACTTATGCCTTCAAAAGCTTTGTTTCTCCCTTTAAATGGTTATATAATCTCATAATTGATTTTAAGTTGCGTTTTTTTTACATTTTTGGTTAAAACAGATTATAATTGACTGTTTACCTCGAGAATCTTGAAGCGAAAGCCATTCATTGAGAAGAAAACTTCTTTTATAGTCACTTATGCCTTCAAAAGCTTTGTTTCTCCCTTTAAATGGTTATATAATCTCATAATTGATTTTAAGTTGAGTTTTTTTACATTTTTTGTTAAAACAGATTATATTTGAATGTTTACCTCGAGAATCTTGAAGCGAAAGCCATTCATTGACAAGAAAACTTCTTTTATAGTCACTTATGCCTTCAAAAGCTTTGTTTCTCCCTTTAAATGGTTATATAATCTCATAATTGATTTTAAGTTGCGTTTTTTTTTACATTTTTGGTTAAAACAGATTATAATTGAATGTTTACCTCGAGAATCTTGAAGCGAAAGCCATTCATTGAGAAGAAAACTTCTTTTATAGTCACTTATGCCTTCAAAAGCTTTGTTTCCTCCCTTTAAATGGTTATATAATCTCATACTTGATTTTAAGTTGCGTTTTTTTACATTTTTGGTTAAAACAGATTATAATTGAATGTTTACCTCGAGAATCTTGAAGCGAAAGCCATTCATTGAGAAGAAAACTTCTTTTATAGTCACTTATGCCTTCAAAAGCTTCGTTTCTCCCTTTAAATGGTTATATAATCTCATAATTGATTTTAAGTAGCGTTTTTTTTACATTTTTGGTTAAAACAGATTATAATTGAATGTTTACCTCGAGAATCTTGAAGCGAAAGCCATTCATTGAGAGGAAAACTTCTTTTATAGTCACTTATGCCTTCAAAAGCTTTGTTTCTCCCTTTAAATGGTTATATAATCTCATAATTGATTTTAAGTTGCGTTTTTTTTACATTTTTGGTTAAAACAGATTATAATTGAATGTTTACCTCGAGAATCTTGAAGCGAAAGCCATTCATTGAGAGGAAAACTTCTTTTTATAGTCACTTATGCCTTCAAAAGCTTTGTTTCTCCCTTTAAATGGTTATATAATCTCATAATTGATTTTAAGTTGAGTTTTTTTTACATTTTCTGTTAAAACAGATTATAATTGAATGTTTACCTCGAGAATCTTGAAGCGAAAGCCATTCATTGAGAGGAAAACTTCTTTTTATAGTCACTTATGCCTTCAAAAGCTTTGTTTCTCCCTTTAAATGGTTATATAATCTCATAATTGATTTTAAGTTGAGTTTTTTTTACATTTTTGGTTAAAACAGATTATAATTGAATGTTTACCTCGAGAATCTTGAAGCGAAAGCCATTCATTGAGAGGAAAACTTCTTTTATAGTCACTTATGCCTTCAAAAGCTTTGTTTCTCCCTTTAAATGGTTATATAATCTCATAATTGATTTTAAGTTGCGTTTTTTTTACATTTTTGGTTAAAACAGATTATAATTGAATGTTTACCTCGAGAATCTTGAAGCGAAAGCCATTCATTGAGAAGAAAACTTCTTTTATAGTCACTTATGCCTTCAAAAACTTTGTTTTCTCCCTTGAAATGGTTATATAATCTCATAATTGATTTGAAGTTACGTTTTTTTAAATTTTTAGTTAAAACAGATTATAATTGAACGTTTACCTCGAGAAACGTGATGCAAAAACCATTCATTGAGAAGAAAACTTCTTTTATAGTCACTTATGCCTTCAAAAGCTTTGTTTCTCCCTTTAAATGGTTATATAATCTCATAATTGATTTTAAGTTGAGTTTTTTTTACATTTTTGGTTAAAACAGATTATAATTGAATGTTTACCTCGAGAATCTTGAAGCGAAAGCCATTCATTGAGAAGAAAACTTCTTTTATAGTCACTTATGCCTTCAAAAGCTTTGTTTCTCCCTTTAAATGGTTATATAATCTCATAATTGATTTTAAGTTGCGTTTTTTTTTACATTTTTGGTTAAAACAGATTATAATTGAATGTTTACCTCGAGAATCTTGAAGCTTAAGCCATTCATTGAGAAGAAAACTTCTTTTATAGTCACTTATGCCTTCATAAACTTTGTTTTCTCCCTTGAAATGGTTATATAATCTCATAATTGATTTTAAGTTACGTTTTTTTAAATTTTTAGTTAAAACAGATTATAATTGAATGTTTACCTCGAGAATCTTGAAGCGAAAGCCATTCATTGAGAAGAAAACTTCTTTTATAGTCACTTATGCCTTCAAAAACTTTGTTTTCTCCCTTTAAATGGTTATATAATTTCATAATTGATTTTAAGTTGCGTTTTTTTAAATTTTTAGTTAAAATAGAGTATAATTGAATGTTTACCTCGAGAAACGTGATGCAAAAACCATTCATTGAGAAGAAAACTTCTTTTATAGTCACTTATGCCTTCAAAAGCTTTGTTTCTCCCTTTAAATGGTTATATAATCTCATAATTGATTTTAAGTTGAGTTTTTTTTACATTTTTGGTTAAAACAGATTATAATTGAATGTTTACCTCGAGAAACGTGATGCAAAAACCATTCATTGAGAAGAAAACTTCTTTTATAGTCACTTATGCCTTCAAAAGCTTTGTTTCTCGCTTTAAATGGTTATATATTCTCATAATTGATTTTAAGTTGAATTTTTTTACATTTTTGGTTAAAGCAGATTATAATTGAATGTTTACCTCGAGAAACGTGATGCAAAAATCATTCATTGAGAAGAAAACTTCTTTTATAGTCACTTATGCCTTCAAAAGCTTTGTTTCTCCCTTTAAATGGTTATATAATCTCATAATTGATTTTAAGTTGAATTGTTTTTACATTTTTTATTAAAATAGATTATAATTGAATGTTTACCTTGAGAAACGTGATGCAAAAACCATTCATTGAGAAGAAAACTTCTTTTATAGTCACTTATGCCTTCAAAAGCTTTGTTTCTCCCTTTAAATGGTTATATAATCTCATAATTGATTTTAAGTTGCGTTTTTTTTACATTTTTGGTTAAAACAGATTATAATTGAATGTTTACCTCGAGAAACGTGATGCAAAAACCATTCATTGAGAAGAGAACTTCTTTTATAGTCACTTATGCCTTCAAAAGCTTTGTTTCTCCCTTTAAATGGTTATATAATCTCATAATTGATTTTAAGTTGCGTTTTTTTTACATTTTTGGTTAAAACAGATTATAATTGAATGTTTACCTCGAGAATCTTGAAGCGAAAGCCATTCATTGAGAGGAGAACTTCTTTTATAGTCACTTATGCCTTCAAAAGCTTTGTTTCTCCCTTTAAATGGTTATATAATCTCATAATTGATTTTAAGTTGCGCTTTTTTTACATTTTTGGTTAAAACAGATTATAATTGAATGTTTACCTCGAGAATCTTGAAGCGAAAGCGATTCATTGAGAAGAAAACTTCTTTTATAGTCACTTATGCCTTCAAAAACTTTGTTTTCTCCCTTTAAATGGTTATATAATTTCATAATTGATTTTAAGTTGCGTTTTTTTAAATTTTTAGTTAAAATAGAGTATAATTGAATGTTTACCTCGAGAAACGTGATGCAAAAACCATTCATTGAGAAGAAAACTTCTTTTATAGTCACTTATGCCTTCAAAAGCTTTGTTTCTCCCTTTAAATGGTTATATAATCTCATAATTGATTTTAAGTTGAGTTTTTTTTACATTTTTGGTTAAAACAGATTATAATTGAATGTTTACCTCGAGAAACGTGATGCAAAAACCATTCATTGAGAAGAAAACTTCTTTTATAGTCACTTATGCCTTCAAAAGCTTTGTTTCTCGCTTTAAATGGTTATATATTCTCATAATTGATTTTAAGTTGAATTTTTTTACATTTTTGGTTAAAGCAGATTATAATTGAATGTTTACCTCGAGAAACGTGATGCAAAAACCATTCATTGAGAAGAAAACTTCTTTTATAGTCACTTATGCCTTCAAAAGCTTTGTTTCTCCCTTTAAATGGTTATATAATCTCATAATTGATTTTAAGTTGAATTGTTTTTACATTTTTTATTAAAATAGATTATAATTGAATGTTTACCTTGAGAAACGTGATGCAAAAACCATTCATTGAGAAGAAAACTTCTTTTATAGTCACTTATGCCTTCAAAAGCTTTGTTTCTCCCTTTAAATGGTTATATAATCTCATAATTGATTTTAAGTTGCGTTTTTTTTACATTTTTGGTTAAAACAGATTATAATTGTATGTTTACCTCGAGAAACGTGATGCAAAAACCATTCATTGAGAAGAGAACTTCTTTTATAGTCACTTATGCCTTCAAAAGCTTTGTTTCTCCCTTTAAATGGTTATATAATCTCATAATTGATTTTAAGTTGCGTTTTTTTTACATTTTTGGTTAAAACAGATTATAATTGACTGTTTACCTCGAGAATCTTGAAGCGAAAGCCATTCATTGAGAAGAAAACTTCTTTTATAGTCACTTATGCCTTCAAAAGCTTTGTTTCCTCCCGTTAAATGGTTATATAATCTCATAATTGATTTTAAGTTGCGTCTTTTTACATTTTTAGTTAAAACAAATTATAATTGAATGTTTACCTCGAGAAACGTGATGCAAAAACCATTCATTGAGAAGAAAACTTCTTTTGTAGTCACTTATGCCTTCAAAAGCTTTGTTTCTCCCTTTAAATGGTTATATAATCTCATAATTGATTTTAGGTTGAGTTTTTTTTACATTTTTGGTTAAAACAGATTATAATTGAATGTTTACCTCGAGAATCTTGAAGCGAAAGCCATTCATTGAGAAGAAAACTTCTTTTATAGTCACTTATGCCTTCAAAAGCTTTGTTTCTCCCTTTAAATGGTTATATAATCTCATAATTGATTTTAAGTAGCGTTTTTTTTACATTTTTGGTTAAAACAGATTATAATTGAATGTTTACCTCGAGAATCTTGAAGCGAAAGCCATTCATTGAGAAGAAAACTTCTTTTATAGTCACTTATGCCTTCAAAAGCTTCGTTTCTCCCTTTAAATGGTTATATAATCTCATAATTGATTTTAAGTAGCGTTTTTTTTACAATTTTGGTTAAAACAGATTATAATTGAATGTTTACCTCGAGAATCTTGAAGCGAAAGCCATTCATTGAGAGGAAAACTTCTTTTATAGTCACTTATGCCTTCAAAAGCTTTGTTTCTCCCTTTAAATGGTTATATAATCTCATAATTGATTTTAAGTTGCGTTTTTTTTACATTTTTGGTTAAAACAGATTATAATTGAATGTTTACCTCGAGAATCTTGAAGCGAAAGCCATTCATTGAGAGGAAAACTTCTTTTTATAGTCACTTATGCCTTCAAAAGCTTTGTTTCTCCCTTTAAATGGTTATATAATCTCATAATTGATTTTAAGTTGAGTTTTTTTTACATTTTTTGTTAAAACAGATTATATTTGAATGTTTACCTCAAGAATCTTGAAGCGAAAGCCATTCATTGACAAGAAAACTTCTTTTATAGTCACTTATGCCTTCAAAAGCTTTGTTTCTCCCTTTAAATGGTTATATAATCTCATAATTGATTTTAAGTTGCGTTTTTTTTTACATTTTTGGTTAAAACAGATTATAATTGAATGTTTACCTCGAGAATCTTGAAGCGAAAGCCATTCATTGACAAGAAAACTTCTTTTATAGTCACTTATGCCTTCAAAAGCTTTGTTTCCTCCCTTTAAATGGTTATATAATCTCATAATTGATTTTAAGTTGCGTTTTTTTTTACATTTTTGGTTAAAACAGATTATAATTGAATGTTTACCTCGAGAATCTTGAAGCGAAAGCCATTCATTGAGAAGAAAACTTCTTTTATAGTCACTTATGCCTTCAAAAGCTTTGTTTCCTCCCTTTAAATGGTTATATAATCTCATACTTGATTTTAAGTTGCGTTTTTTTACATTTTTAGTTAAAACAAATTATAATTGAATGTTTACCTTGAGAAACGTGATGCAAAAACCATTCATTGAGAAGAAAACTTCTTTTATAGTCACTTATGCCTTCAAAAGCTTTGTTTCTCCCTTTAAATGGTTATATAATCTCATAATTGATTTTAAGTTGAGTTTTTTTACATTTTTTGTTAAAACAGATTATATTTGAATGTTTACCTCGAGAATCTTGAAGCGAAAGCCATTCATTGACAAGAAAACTTCTTTTATAGTCACTTATGCCTTCAAAAGCTTTGTTTCTCCCTTTAAATGGTTATATAATCTCATAATTGATTTTAAGTTGCGTTTTTTTTTACATTTTTGGTTAAAACAGATTATAATTGAATGTTTACCTCGAGAATCTTGAAGCGAAAGCCATTCATTGAGAAGAAAACTTCTTTTATAGTCACTTATGCCTTCAAAAGCTTTGTTTCCTCCCTTTAAATGGTTATATAATCTCATACTTGATTTTAAGTTGCGTTTTTTTACATTTTTGGTTAAAACAGATTATAATTGAATGTTTACCTCGAGAATCTTGAAGCGAAAGCCATTCATTGAGAAGAAAACTTCTTTTATAGTCACTTATGCCTTCAAAAGCTTCGTTTCTCCCTTTAAATGGTTATATAATCTCATAATTGATTTTAAGTAGCGTTTTTTTTACATTTTTGGTTAAAACAGATTATAATTGAATGTTTACCTCGAGAATCTTGAAGCGAAAGCCATTCATTGAGAGGAAAACTTCTTTTATAGTCACTTATGCCTTCAAAAGCTTTGTTTCTCCCTTTAAATGGTTATATAATCTCATAATTGATTTTAAGTTGCGTTTTTTTTACATTTTTGGTTAAAACAGATTATAATTGAATGTTTACCTCGAGAATCTTGAAGCGAAAGCCATTCATTGAGAGGAAAACTTCTTTTTATAGTCACTTATGCCTTCAAAAGCTTTGTTTCTCCCTTTAAATGGTTATATAATCTCATAATTGATTTTAAGTTGAGTTTTTTTTACATTTTCTGTTAAAACAGATTATAATTGAATGTTTACCTCGAGAATCTTGAAGCGAAAGCCATTCATTGAGAGCAAAACTTCTTTTTATAGTCACTTATGCCTTCAAAAGCTTTGTTTCTCCCTTTAAATGGTTATATAATCTCATAATTGATTTTAAGTTGAGTTTTTTTTTACATTTTTGGTTAAAACAGATTATAATTGAATGTTTACCTCGAGAATCTTGAAGCGAAAGCCATTCATTGAGAGGAAAACTTCTTTTATAGTCACTTATGCCTTCAAAAGCTTTGTTTCTCCCTTTAAATGGTTATATAATCTCATAATTGATTTTAAGTTGCGTTTTTTTTACATTTTTGGTTAAAACAGATTATAATTGAATGTTTACCTCGAGAATCTTCAAGCGAAAGCCATTCATTGAGAAGAAAACTTCTTTTATAGTCACTTATGCCTTCAAAAACTTTGTTTTCTCCCTTGAAATGGTTATATAATCTCATAATTGATTTTAAGTTACGTTTTTTTAAATTTTTAGTTAAAACAGATTATAATTGAACGTTTACCTCGAGAAACGTGATGCAAAAACCATTCATTGAGAAGAAAACTTCTTTTATAGTCACTTATGCCTTCAAAAGCTTTGTTTCTCCCTTTAAATGGTTATATAATCTCATAATTGATTTTAAGTTGAGTTTTTTTTACATTTTTGGTTAAAACAGATTATAATTGAATGTTTACCTCGAGAATCTTGAAGCGAAAGCCATTCATTGAGAAGAAAACTTCTTTTATAGTCACTTATGCCTTCAAAAGCTTTGTTTCTCCCTTTAAATGGTTATATAATTTCATAATTGATTTTAAGTTGCGTTTTTTTAAATTTTTAGTTAAAACAGATTATAATTGAATGTTTACCTCGAGAAACGTGATGCAAAAACCATTCATTGAGAAGAGAACTTCTTTTATAGTCACTTATGCCTTCAAAAGCTTTGTTTCTCCCTTTAAATGGTTATATAATCTCATAATTGATTTTAAGTTGCGTTTTTTTTACATTTTTGGTTAAAACCGATTATAATTGAATGTTTACCTCGAGAATCTTGAAGCGAAAGCCATTCATTGAGAAGAAAACTTCTTTTATAGTCACTTATGCCTTCAAAAACTTTGTTTTCTCCCTTGAAATGGTTATATAATCTCATAATTGATTTTAAGTTACGTTTTTTTAAATTTTTAGTTAAAACAGATTATAATTGAACGTTTACCTCGAGAAACGTGATGCAAAAACCATTCCTTGAGAAGAAAACTTCTTTTATAGTCACTTATGCCTTCAAAAGCTTTGTTTCTCCCTTTAAATGGTTATATAATCTCATAATTGATTTTAAGTTGAGTTTTTTTTACATTTTTGGTTAAAACAGATTATAATTGAATGTTTACCTCGAGAATCTTGAAGCGAAAGCCATTCATTGAGAAGAAAACTTCTTTTATAGTCACTTATGCCTTCAAAAGCTTTGTTTCTCCCTTTAAATGGTTATATAATCTCATAATTGATTTTAAGTTGCGTTTTTTTTACATTTTTGGTTAAAACAGATTATAATTGAATGTTTACCTCGAGAATCTTGAAGCGAAAGCCATTCATTGAGAAGAAAACTTCTTTTATAGTCACTTATGCCTTCAAAAACTTTGTTTTCTCCCTTTAAATGGTTATATAATTTCATAATTGATTTTAAGTTGCGTTTTTTTAAATTTTTAGTTAAAATAGAGTATAATTGAATGTTTACCTCGAGAAACGTGATGCAAAAACCATTCATTGAGAAGAAAACTTCTTTTATAGTCACTTATGCCTTCAAAAGCTTTGTTTCTCCCTTTAAATGGTTATATAATCTCATAATTGATTTTAAGTTGAGTTTTTTTTACATTTTTGATTAAAACAGATTATAATTGAATGTTTACCTCGAGAAACGTGATGCAAAAACCATTCATTGAGAAGAAAACTTCTTTTATAGTCACTTATGCCTTCAAAAGCTTTGTTTCTCGCTTTAAATGGTTATATATTCTCATAATTGATTTTAAGTTGAATTTTTTTACATTTTTGGTTAAAGCAGATTATAATTGAATGTTTACCTCGAGAAACGTGATGCAAAAACCATTCATTGAGAAGAAAACTTCTTTTATAGTCACTTATGCCTTCAAAAGCTTTGTTTCTCCCTTTAAATGGTTATATAATCTCATAATTGATTTTAAGTTGAATTGTTTTTACATTTTTTATTAAAATAGATTATAATTGAATGTTTACCTTGAGAAACGTGATGCAAAAACCATTCATTGAGAAGAAAACTTCTTTTATAGTCACTTATGCCTTCAAAAGCTTTGTTTCTCCCTTTAAATGGTTATATAATCTCATAATTGATTTTAAGTTGCGTTTTTTTTACATTTTTGGTTAAAACAGATTATAATTGAATGTTTACCTCGAGAAACGTGATGCAAAAACCATTCATTGAGAAGAGAACTTCTTTTATAGTCACTTATGCCTTCAAAAGCTTTGTTTCTCCCTTTAAATGGTTATATAATCTCATAATTGATTTTAAGTTGCGTTTTTTTTACATTTTTGGTTAAAACAGATTATAATTGAATGTTTACCTCGAGAATCTTGAAGCGAAAGCCATTCATTGAGAGGAGAACTTCTTTTATAGTCACTTATGCCTTCAAAAGCTTTGTTTCTCCCTTTAAATGGTTATATAATCTCATAATTGATTTTAAGTTGCGCTTTTTTTACATTTTTGGTTAAAACAGATTATAATTGAATGTTTACCTCGAGAATCTTGAAGCGAAAGCGATTCATTGAGAAGAAAACTTCTTTTATAGTCACTTATGCCTTCAAAAACTTTGTTTTCTCCCTTTAAATGGTTATATAATTTCATAATTGATTTTAAGTTGCGTTTTTTTAAATTTTTAGTTAAAATAGAGTATAATTGAATGTTTACCTCGAGAAACGTGATGCAAAAACCATTCATTGAGAAGAAAACTTCTTGTATAGTCACTTATGCCTTCAAAAGCTTTGTTTCTCCCTTTAAATGGTTATATAATCTCATAATTGATTTTAAGTTGAGTTTTTTTTACATTTTTGGTTAAAACAGATTATAATTGAATGTTTACCTCGAGAAACGTGATGCAAAAACCATTCATTGAGAAGAAAACTTCTTTTATAGTCACTTATGCCTTCAAAAGCTTTGTTTCTCGCTTTAAATGGTTATATATTCTCATAATTGATTTTAAGTTGAATTTTTTTACATTTTTGGTTAAAGCAGATTATAATTGAATGTTTACCTCGAGAAACGTGATGCAAAAACCATTCATTGAGAAGAAAACTTCTTTTATAGTCACTTATGCCTTCAAAAGCTTTGTTTCTCCCTTTAAATGGTTATATAATCTCATAATTGATTTTAAGTTGAATTGTTTTTACATTTTTTATTAAAATAGATTATAATTGAATGTTTACCTTGAGAAACGTGATGCAAAAACCATTCATTGAGAAGAAAACTTCTTTTATAGTCACTTATGCCTTCAAAAGCTTTGTTTCTCCCTTTAAATGGTTATATAATCTCATAATTGATTTTAAGTTGCGTTTTTTTTACATTTTTGGTTAAAACAGATTATAATTGTATGTTTACCTCGAGAAACGTGATGCAAAAACCATTCATTGAGAAGAGAACTTCTTTTATAGTCACTTATGCCTTCAAAAGCTTTGTTTCTCCCTTTAAATGGTTATATAATCTCATAATTGATTTTAAGTTGCGTTTTTTTTACATTTTTGGTTAAAACAGATTATAATTGACTGTTTACCTCGAGAATCTTGAAGCGAAAGCCATTCATTGAGAAGAAAACTTCTTTTATAGTCACTTATGCCTTCAAAAGCTTTGTTTCCTCCCTTTAAATGGTTATATAATCTCATAATTGATTTTAAGTTGCGTCTTTTTACATTTTTAGTTAAAACAAATTATAATTGAATGTTTACCTCGAGAAACGTGATGCAAAAACCATTCATTGAGAAGAAAACTTCTTTTGTAGTCACTTATGCCTTCAAAAGCTTTGTTTCTCCCTTTAAATGGTTATATAATCTCATAATTGATTTTAGGTTGAGTTTTTTTTACATTTTTGGTTAAAACAGATTATAATTGAATGTTTACCTCGAGAATCTTGAAGCGAAAGCCATTCATTGAGAAGAAAACTTCTTTTATAGTCACTTATGCCTTCAAAAGCTTTGTTTCTCCCTTTAAATGGTTATATAATCTCATAATTGATTTTAAGTAGCGTTTTTTTTACATTTTTGGTTAAAACAGATTATAATTGAATGTTTACCTCGAGAATCTTGAAGCGAAAGCCATTCATTGAGAAGAAAACTTCTTTTATAGTCACTTATGCCTTCAAAAGCTTCGTTTCTCCCTTTAAATGGTTATATAATCTCATAATTGATTTTAAGTAGCGTTTTTTTTACAATTTTGGTTAAAACAGATTATAATTGAATGTTTACCTCGAGAATCTTGAAGCGAAAGCCATTCATTGAGAGGAAAACTTCTTTTATAGTCACTTATGCCTTCAAAAGCTTTGTTTCTCCCTTTAAATGGTTATATAATCTCATAATTGATTTTAAGTTGCGTTTTTTTTACATTTTTGGTTAAAACAGATTATAATTGAATGTTTACCTCGAGAATCTTGAAGCGAAAGCCATTCATTGAGAGGAAAACTTCTTTTTATAGTCACTTATGCCTTCAAAAGCTTTGTTTCTCCCTTTAAATGGTTATATAATCTCATAATTGATTTTAAGTTGAGTTTTTTTTACATTTTTTGTTAAAACAGATTATATTTGAATGTTTACCTCGAGAATCTTGAAGCGAAAGCCATTCATTGACAAGAAAACTTCTTTTATAGTCACTTATGCCTTCAAAAGCTTTGTTTCTCCCTTTAAATGGTTATATAATCTCATAATTGATTTTAAGTTGCGTTTTTTTTTACATTTTTGGTTAAAACAGATTATAATTGAATGTTTACCTCGAGAATCTTGAAGCGAAAGCCATTCATTGACAAGAAAACTTCTTTTATAGTCACTTATGCCTTCAAAAGCTTTGTTTCCTCCCTTTAAATGGTTATATAATCTCATAATTGATTTTAAGTTGCGTTTTTTTTTACATTTTTGGTTAAAACAGATTATAATTGAATGTTTACCTCGAGAATCTTGAAGCGAAAGCCATTCATTGAGAAGAAAACTTCTTTTATAGTCACTTATGCCTTCAAAAGCTTTGTTTCCTCCCTTTAAATGGTTATATAATCTCATACTTGATTTTAAGTTGCGTTTTTTTACATTTTTAGTTAAAACAAATTATAATTGAATGTTTACCTTGAGAAACGTGATGCAAAAACCATTCATTGAGAAGAAAACTTCTTTTATAGTCACTTATGCCTTCAAAAGCTTTGTTTCTCCCTTTAAATGGTTATATAATCTCATAATTGATTTTAAGTTGAGTTTTTTTACATTTTTTGTTAAAACAGATTATATTTGAATGTTTACCTCGAGAATCTTGAAGCGAAAGCCATTCATTGACAAGAAAACTTCTTTTATAGTCACTTATGCCTTCAAAAGCTTTGTTTCTCCCTTTAAATGGTTATATAATCTCATAATTGATTTTAAGTTGCGTTTTTTTTTTACATTTTTGGTTAAAACAGATTATAATTGAATGTTTACCTCGAGAATCTTGAAGCGAAAGCCATTCATTGAGAAGAAAACTTCTTTTATAGTCACTTATGCCTTCAAAAGCTTTGTTTCCTCCCTTTAAATGGTTATATAATCTCATACTTGATTTTAAGTTACGTTTTTTTACATTTTTGGTTAAAACAGATTATAATTGAATGTTTACCTCGAGAATCTTGAAGCGAAAGCCATTCATTGAGAGGAAAACTTCTTTTTATAGTCACTTATGCCTTCAAAAGCTTTGTTTCTCCCTTTAAATGGTTATATAATCTCATAATTGATTTTAAGTTGAGTTTTTTTACATTTTTTGTTAAAACAGATTATATTTGAATGTTTACCTCAAGAATCTTGAAGCGAAAGCCATTCATTGACAAGAAAACTTCTTTTATAGTCACTTATGCCTTCAAAAGCTTTGTTTCTCCCTTTAAATGGTTATATAATCTCATAATTGATTTTAAGTTGCGTTTTTTTTTACATTTTTGGTTAAAACAGATTATAATTGAATGTTTACCTCGAGAATCTTGAAGCGAAAGCCATTCATTGACAAGAAAACTTCTTTTATAGTCACTTATGCCTTCAAAAGCTTTGTTTCCTCCCTTTAAATGGTTATATAATCTCATAATTGATTTTAAGTTGCGTTTTTTTTTACATTTTTGGTTAAAACAGATTATAATTGAATGTTTACCTCGAGAATCTTGAAGCGAAAGCCATTCATTGAGAAGAAAACTTCTTTTATAGTCACTTATGCCTTCAAAAGCTTTGTTTCCTCCCTTTAAATGGTTATATAATCTCATACTTGATTTTAAGTTGCGTTTTTTTACATTTTTAGTTAAAACAAATTATAATTGAATGTTTACCTTGAGAAACGTGATGCAAAAACCATTCATTGAGAAGAAAACTTCTTTTATAGTCACTTATTCCTTCAAAAGCTTTGTTTCTCCCTTTAAATGGTTATATAATCTCATAATTGATTTTAAGTTGAGTTTTTTTACATTTTTTGTTAAAACAGATTATATTTGAATGTTTACCTCGAGAATCTTGAAGCGAACGCCATTCATTGACAAGAAAACTTCTTTTATAGTCACTTATGCCTTCAAAAGCTTTGTTTCTCCCTTTAAATGGTTATATAATCTCATAATTGATTTTAAGTTGCGTTTTTTTTTACATTTTTGGTTAAAACAGATTATAATTGAATGTTTACCTCGAGAATCTTGAAGCGAAAGCCATTCATTGAGAAGAAAACTTCTTTTATAGTCACTTATGCCTTCAAAAGCTTTGTTTCCTCCCTTTAAATGGTTATATAATCTCATACTTGATTTTAAGTTGCGTTTTTTTACATTTTTGGTTAAAACAGATTATAATTGAATGTTTACCTCGAGAATCTTGAAGCGAAAGCCATTCATTGAGAAGAAAACTTCTTTTATAGTCACTTATGCCTTCAAAAGCTTCGTTTCTCCCTTTAAATGGTTATATAATCTCATAATTGATTTTAAGTAGCGTTTTTTTTACATTTTTGGTTAAAACAGATTATAATTGAATGTTTACCTCGAGAATCTTGAAGCGAAAGCCATTCATTGAGAGGAAAACTTCTTTTATAGTCACTTATGCCTTCAAAAGCTTTGTTTCTCCCTTTAAATGGTTATATAATCTCATAATTGATTTTAAGTTACGTTTTTTTTACATTTTTGGTTAAAACAGATTATAATTGAATGTTTACCTCGAGAATCTTGAAGCGAAAGCCATTCATTGAGAGGAAAACTTCTTTTTATAGTCACTTATGCCTTCAAAAGCTTTGTTTCTCCCTTTAAATGGTTATATAATCTCATAATTGATTTTAAGTTGAGTTTTTTTTACATTTTCTGTTAAAACAGATTATAATTGAATGTTTACCTCGAGAATCTTGAAGCGAAAGCCATTCATTGAGAGGAAAACTTCTTTTTATAGTCACTTATGCCTTCAAAAGCTTTGTTTCTCCCTTTAAATGGTTATATAATCTCATAATTGATTTTAAGTTGAGTTTTTTTTACATTTTTGGTTAAAACAGATTATAATTGAATGTTTACCTCGAGAATCTTGAAGCGAAAGCCATTCATTGAGAGGAAAACTTCTTTTATAGTCACTTATGCCTTCAAAAGCTTTGTTTCTCCCTTTAAATGGTTATATAATCTCATAATTGATTTTAAGTTGCGTTTTTTTTTACATTTTTGGTTAAAACAGATTATAATTGAATGTTTACCTCGAGAATCTTGAAGCGAAAGCCATTCATTGAGAAGAAAACTTCTTTTATAGTCACTTATGCCTTCAAAAACTTTGTTTTCTCCCTTGAAATGGTTATATAATCTCATAATTGATTTTAAGTTACGTTTTTTTAAATTTTTAGTTAAAACAGATTATAATTGAACGTTTACCTCGAGAAACGTGATGCAAAAACCATTCATTGAGAAGAAAACTTCTTTTATAGTCACTTATGCCTTCAAAAGCTTTGTTTCTCCCTTTAAATGGTTATATAATCTCATAATTGATTTTAAGTTGAGTTTTTTTTACATTTTTGGTTAAAACAGATTATAATTGAATGTTTACCTCGAGAATCTTGAAGCGAAAGCCATTCATTGAGAAGAAAACTTCTTTTATAGTCACTTATGCCTTCAAAAGCTTTGTTTCTCCCTTTAAATGGTTATATAATCTCATAATTGATTTTAAGTTGCGTTTTTTTTTACATTTTTGGTTAAAACAGATTATAATTGAATGTTTACCTCGAGAATCTTGAAGCTTAAGCCATTCATTGAGAAGAAAACTTCTTTTATAGTCACTTATGCCTTCATAAACTTTGTTTTCTCCCTTGAAATGGTTATATAATCTCATAATTGATTTTAAGTTACGTTTTTTTAAATTTTTAGTTAAAACAGATTATAATTGAATGTTTACCTCGAGAATCTTGAAGCGAAAGCCATTCATTGAGAAGAAAACTTCTTTTATAGTCACTTATGCCTTCAAAAACTTTGTTTTCTCCCTTTAAATGGTTATATAATTTCATAATTGATTTTAAGTTGCGTTTTTTTAAATTTTTAGTTAAAATAGAGTATAATTGAATGTTTACCTCGAGAAACGTGATGCAAAAACCATTCATTGAGAAGAAAACTTCTTTTATAGTCACTTATGCCTTCAAAAGCTTTGTTTCTCCCTTTAAATGGTTATATAATCTCATAATTGATTTTAAGTTGAGTTTTTTTTACATTTTTGGTTAAAACAGATTATAATTGAATGTTTACCTCGAGAAACGTGATGCAAAAACCATTCATTGAGAAGAAAACTTCTTTTATAGTCACTTATGCCTTCAAAAGCTTTGTTTCTCGCTTTAAATGGTTATATATTCTCATAATTGATTTTAAGTTGAATTTTTTTACATTTTTGGTTAAAGCAGATTATAATTGAATGTTTACCTCGAGAAACGTGATGCAAAAACCATTCATTGAGAAGAAAACTTCTTTTATAGTCACTTATGCCTTCAAAAGCTTTGTTTCTCCCTTTAAATGGTTATATAATCTCATAATTGATTTTAAGTTGAATTGTTTTTACATTTTTTATTAAAATAGATTATAATTGAATGTTTACCTTGAGAAACGTGATGCAAAAACCATTCATTGAGAAGAAAACTTCTTTTATAGTCACTTATGCCTTCAAAAGCTTTGTTTCTCCCTTTAAATGGTTATATAATCTCATAATTGATTTTAAGTTGCGTTTTTTTTACATTTTTGGTTAAAACAGATTATAATTGAATGTTTACCTCGAGAAACGTGATGCAAAAACCATTCATTGAGAAGAGAACTTCTTTTATAGTCACTTATGCCTTCAAAAGCTTTGTTTCTCCCTTTAAATGGTTATATAATCTCATAATTGATTTTAAGTTGCGTTTTTTTTACATTTTTGGTTAAAACAGATTATAATTGAATGTTTACCTCGAGAATCTTGAAGCGAAAGCCATTCATTGAGAGGAGAACTTCTTTTATAGTCACTTATGCCTTCAAAAGCTTTGTTTCTCCCTTTAAATGGTTATATAATCTCATAATTGATTTTAAGTTGCGCTTTTTTTACATTTTTGGTTAAAACAGATTATAATTGAATGTTTACCTCGAGAATCTTGAAGCGAAAGCGATTCATTGAGAAGAAAACTTCTTTTATAGTCACTTATGCCTTCAAAAACTTTGTTTTCTCCCTTTAAATGGTTATATAATTTCATAATTGATTTTAAGTTGCGTTTTTTTAAATTTTTAGTTAAAATAGAGTATAATTGAATGTTTACCTCGAGAAACGTGATGCAAAAACCATTCATTGAGAAGAAAACTTCTTTTATAGTCACTTATGCCTTCAAAAGCTTTGTTTCTCCCTTTAAATGGTTATATAATCTCATAATTGATTTTAAGTTGAGTTTTTTTTACATTTTTGGTTAAAACAGATTATAATTGAATGTTTACCTCGAGAAACGTGATGCAAAAACCATTCATTGAGAAGAAAACTTCTTTTATAGTCACTTATGCCTTCAAAAGCTTTGTTTCTCCCTTTAAATGGTTATATATTCTCATAATTGATTTTAAGTTGAATTTTTTTACATTTTTGGTTAAAGCAGATTATAATTGAATGTTTACCTCGAGAAACGTGATGCAAAAACCATTCATTGAGAAGAAAACTTCTTTTATAGTCACTTATGCCTTCAAAAGCTTTGTTTCTCCCTTTAAATGGTTATATAATCTCATAATTGATTTTAAGTTGAATTGTTTTTACATTTTTTATTAAAATAGATTATAATTGAATGTTTACCTTGAGAAACGTGATGCAAAAACCATTCATTGAGAAGAAAACTTCTTTTATAGTCACTTATGCCTTCAAAAGCTTTGTTTCTCCCTTTAAATGGTTATATAATCTCATAATTGATTTTAAGTTGCGTTTTTTTTACATTTTTGGTTAAAACAGATTATAATTGTATGTTTACCTCGAGAAACGTGATGCAAAAACCATTCATTGAGAAGAGAACTTCTTTTATAGCCACTTATGCCTTCAAAAGCTTTGTTTCTCCCTTTAAATGGTTATATAATCTCATAATTGATTTTAAGTTGCGTTTTTTTTACATTTTTGGTTAAAACAGATTATAATTGACTGTTTACCTCGAGAATCTTGAAGCGAAAGCCATTCATTGAGAAGAAAACTTCTTTTATAGTCACTTATGCCTTCAAAAGCTTTGTTTCCTCCCTTTAAATGGTTATATAATCTCATAATTGATTTTAAGTTGCGTCTTTTTACATTTTTAGTTAAAACAAATTATAATTGAATGTTTACCTCGAGAAACGTGATGCAAAAACCATTCATTGAGAAGAAAACTTCTTTTGTAGTCACTTATGCCTTCAAAAGCTTTGTTTCTCCCTTTAAATGGTTATATAATCTCATAATTGATTTTAGGTTGAGTTTTTTTTACATTTTTGGTTAAAACAGATTATAATTGAATGTTTACCTCGAGAATCTTGAAGCGAAAGCCATTCATTGAGAAGAAAACTTCTTTTATAGTCACTTATGCCTTCAAAAGCTTTGTTTCTCCCTTTAAATGGTTATATAATCTCATAATTGATTTTAAGTAGCGTTTTTTTTACATTTTTGGTTAAAACAGATTATAATTGAATGTTTACCTCGAGAATCTTGAAGCGAAAGCCATTCATTGAGAAGAAAACTTCTTTTATAGTCACTTATGCCTTCAAAAGCTTTGTTTCTCCCTTTAAATGGTTATATAATCTCATAATTGATTTTAAGTTGAGTTTTTTTTACATTTTTGGTTAAAACAGATTATAATTGAATGTTTACCTCGAGAAACGTGATGCAAAAACCATTCATTGAGAAGAAAACTTCTTTTATAGTCACTTATGCCTTCAAAAGCTTTGTTTCTCGCTTTAAATGGTTATATATTCTCATAATTGATTTTAAGTTGAATTTTTTTACATTTTTGGTTAAAGCAGATTATAATTGAATGTTTACCTCGAGAAACGTGATGCAAAAACCATTCATTGAGAAGAAAACTTCTTTTATAGTCACTTATGCCTTCAAAAGCTTTGTTTCTCCCTTTAAATGGTTATATAATCTCATAATTGATTTTAAGTTGAATTGTTTTTACATTTTTTATTAAAATAGATTATAATTGAATGTTTACCTTGAGAAACGTGATGCAAAAACCATTCATTGAGAAGAAAACTTCTTTTATAGTCACTTATGCCTTCAAAAGCTTTGTTTCTCCCTTTAAATGGTTATATAATCTCATAATTGATTTTAAGTTGCGTTTTTTTTACATTTTTGGTTAAAACAGATTATAATTGAATGTTTACCTCGAGAAACGTGATGCAAAAACCATTCATTGAGAAGAGAACTTCTTTTATAGTCACTTATGCCTTCAAAAGCTTTGTTTCTCCCTTTAAATGGTTATATAATCTCATAATTGATTTTAAGTTGCGTTTTTTTTACATTTTTGGTTAAAACAGATTATAATTGAATGTTTACCTCGAGAATCTTGAAGCGAAAGCCATTCATTGAGAGGAGAACTTCTTTTATAGTCACTTATGCCTTCAAAAGCTTTGTTTCTCCCTTTAAATGGTTATATAATCTCATAATTGATTTTAAGTTGCGCTTTTTTTACATTTTTGGTTAAAACAGATTATAATTGAATGTTTACCTCGAGAATCTTGAAGCGAAAGCGATTCATTGAGAAGAAAACTTCTTTTATAGTCACTTATGCCTTCAAAAACTTTGTTTTCTCCCTTTAAATGGTTATATAATTTCATAATTGATTTTAAGTTGCGTTTTTTTAAATTTTTAGTTAAAATAGAGTATAATTGAATGTTTACCTCGAGAAACGTGATGCAAAAACCATTCATTGAGAAGAAAACTTCTTTTATAGTCACTTATGCCTTCAAAAGCTTTGTTTCTCCCTTTAAATGGTTATATAATCTCATAATTGATTTTAAGTTGAGTTTTTTTTACATTTTTGGTTAAAACAGATTATAATTGAATGTTTACCTCGAGAAACGTGATGCAAAAACCATTCATTGAGAAGAAAACTTCTTTTATAGTCACTTATGCCTTCAAAAGCTTTGTTTCTCCCTTTAAATGGTTATATATTCTCATAATTGATTTTAAGTTGAATTTTTTTACATTTTTGGTTAAAGCAGATTATAATTGAATGTTTACCTCGAGAAACGTGATGCAAAAACCATTCATTGAGAAGAAAACTTCTTTTATAGTCACTTATGCCTTCAAAAGCTTTGTTTCTCCCTTTAAATGGTTATATAATCTCATAATTGATTTTAAGTTGAATTGTTTTTACATTTTTTATTAAAATAGATTATAATTGAATGTTTACCTTGAGAAACGTGATGCAAAAACCATTCATTGAGAAGAAAACTTCTTTTATAGTCACTTATGCCTTCAAAAGCTTTGTTTCTCCCTTTAAATGGTTATATAATCTCATAATTGATTTTAAGTTGCGTTTTTTTTTACATTTTTGGTTAAAACAGATTATAATTGTATGTTTACCTCGAGAAACGTGATGCAAAAACCATTCATTGAGAAGAGAACTTCTTTTATAGCCACTTATGCCTTCAAAAGCTTTGTTTCTCCCTTTAAATGGTTATATAATCTCATAATTGATTTTAAGTTGCGTTTTTTTTACATTTTTGGTTAAAACAGATTATAATTGACTGTTTACCTCGAGAATCTTGAAGCGAAAGCCATTCATTGAGAAGAAAACTTCTTTTATAGTCACTTATGCCTTCAAAAGCTTTGTTTCCTCCCTTTAAATGGTTATATAATCTCATAATTGATTTTAAGTTGCGTCTTTTTACATTTTTAGTTAAAACAAATTATAATTGAATGTTTACCTCGAGAAACGTGATGCAAAAACCATTCATTGAGAAGAAAACTTCTTTTGTAGTCACTTATGCCTTCAAAAGCTTTGTTTCTCCCTTTAAATGGTTATATAATCTCATAATTGATTTTAGGTTGAGTTTTTTTTACATTTTTGGTTAAAACAGATTATAATTGAATGTTTACCTCGAGAATCTTGAAGCGAAAGCCATTCATTGAGAAGAAAACTTCTTTTATAGTCACTTATGCCTTCAAAAGCTTTGTTTCTCCCTTTAAATGGTTATATAATCTCATAATTGATTTTAAGTAGCGTTTTTTTTACATTTTTGGTTAAAACAGATTATAATTGAATGTTTACCTCGAGAATCTTGAAGCGAAAGCCATTCATTGAGAAGAAAACTTCTTTTATAGTCACTTATGCCTTCAAAAGCTTCGTTTCTCCCTTTAAATGGTTATATAATCTCATAATTGATTTTAAGTAGCGTTTTTTTTACATTTTTGGTTAAAACAGATTATAATTGAATGTTTACCTCGAGAATCTTGAAGCGAAAGCCATTCATTGAGAGGAAAACTTCTTTTATAGTCACTTATGCCTTCAAAAGCTTTGTTTCTCCCTTTAAATGGTTATATAATCTCATAATTGATTTTAAGTTGCGTTTTTTTTACATTTTTGGTTAAAACAGATTATAATTGAATGTTTACCTCGAGAATCTTGAAGCGAAAGCCATTCATTGAGAGGAAAACTTCTTTTATAGTCACTTATGCCTTCAAAAGCTTTGTTTCTCCCTTTAAATGGTTATATAATCTCATAATTGATTTTAAGTTGAGTTTTTTTTACATTTTTTGTTAAAACAGATTATATTTGAATGTTTACCTCGAGAATCTTGAAGCGAAAGCCATTCATTGACAAGAAAACTTCTTTTATAGTCACTTATGCCTTCAAAAGCTTTGTTTCTCCCTTTAAATGGTTATATAATCTCATAATTGATTTTAAGTTACGTTTTTTTTTACATTTTTGGTTAAAACAGATTATAATTGAATGTTTACCTCGAGAATCTTGAAGCGAAAGCCATTCATTGAGAAGAAAACTTCTTTTATAGTCACTTATGCCTTCAAAAGCTTTGTTTCCTCCCTTTAAATGGTTATATAATCTCATAATTGATTTTAAGTTGCGTTTTTTTTTACATTTTTGGTTAAAACAGATTATAATTGAATGTTTACCTCGAGAATCTTGAAGCGAAAGCCATTCATTGAGAAGAAAACTTCTTTTATAGTCACTTATGCCTTCAAAAGCTTTGTTTCCTCCCTTTAAATGGTTATATAATCTCATAATTGATTTTAAGTTGCGTCTTTTTACATTTTTAGTTAAAACAAATTATAATTGAATGTTTACCTCGAGAAACGTGATGCAAAAACCATTCATTGAGAAGAAAACTTCTTTTGTAGTCACTTATGCCTTCAAAAGCTTTGTTTCTCCCTTTAAATGGTTATATAATCTCATAATTGATTTTAGGTTGAGTTTTTTTTACATTTTTGGTTAAAACAGATTATAATTGAATGTTTACCTCGAGAATCTTGAAGCGAAAGCCATTCATTGAGAAGAAAACTTCTTTTATAGTCACTTATGCCTTCAAAAGCTTTGTTTCTCCCTTTAAATGGTTATATAATCTCATAATTGATTTTAAGTAGCGTTTTTTTTACATTTTTGGTTAAAACAGATTATAAATGAATGTTTACCTCGAGAATCTTGAAGCGAAAGCCATTCATTGAGAAGAAAACTTCTTTTATAGTCACTTATGCCTTCAAAAGCTTCGTTTCTCCCTTTAAATGGTTATATAATCTCATAATTGATTTTAAGTAGCGTTTTTTTTACATTTTTGGTTAAAACAGATTATAATTGAATGTTTACCTCGAGAATCTTGAAGCGAAAGCCATTCATTGAGAGGAAAACTTCTTTTATAGTCACTTATGCCTTCAAAAGCTTTGTTTCTCCCTTTAAATGGTTATATAATCTCATAATTGATTTTAAGTTGCGTTTTTTTTACATTTTTGGTTAAAACAGATTATAATTGAATGTTTACCTCGAGAATCTTGAAGCGAAAGCCATTCATTGAGAGGAAAACTTCTTTTATAGTCACTTATGCCTTCAAAAGCTTTGTTTCTCCCTTTAAATGGTTATATAATCTCATAATTGATTTTAAGTTGCGTTTTTTTTACATTTTTGGTTAAAACAGATTATAATTGAATGTTTACCTCGAGAATCTTGAAGCGAAAGCCATTCATTGAGAGGAAAACTTCTTTTTATAGTCACTTATGCCTTCAAAAGCTTTGTTTCTCCCTTTAAATGGTTATATAATCTCATAATTGATTTTAAGTTGAGTTTTTTTTACATTTTTTGTTAAAACAGATTATATTTGAATGTTTACCTCGAGAATCTTGAAGCGAAAGCCATTCATTGACAAGAAAACTTCTTTTATAGTCACTTATGCCTTCAAAAGCTTTGTTTCTCCCTTTAAATGGTTATATAATCTCATAATTGATTTTAAGTTACGTTTTTTTTTACATTTTTGGTTAAAACAGATTATAATTGAATGTTTACCTCGAGAATCTTGAAGCGAAAGCCATTCATTGAGAAGAAAACTTCTTTTATAGTCACTTATGCCTTCAAAAGCTTTGTTTCCTCCCTTTAAATGGTTATATAATCTCATAATTGATTTTAAGTTGCGTTTTTTTTTACATTTTTGGTTAAAACAGATTATAATTGAATGTTTACCTCGAGAATCTTGAAGCGAAAGCCATTCATTGAGAAGAAAACTTCTTTTATAGTCACTTATGCCTTCAAAAGCTTTGTTTCCTCCCTTTAAATGGTTATATAATCTCATACTTGATTTTAAGTTGCGTTTTTTTACATTTTTAGTTAAAACAACTTATAATTGAATGTTTACCTTGAGAAACGTGATGCAAAAGCCATTCATTGAGAAGAAAACTTCTTTTATAGTCACTTATGCCTTCAAAAGCTTTGTTTCTCCCTTTAAATGGTTATATAATCTCATAATTGATTTTAGGTTGAGTTTTTTTTACATTTTTGGTTAAAACAGATTATAATTGAATGTTTACCTCGAGAATCTTGAAGCGAAAGCCATTCATTGAGAAGAAAACTTCTTTTATAGTCACTTATGCCTTCAAAAGCTTTGTTTCTCCCTTTAAATGGTTATATAATCTCATAATTGATTTTAAGTTGAGTTTTTTTTACATTTTTGGTTAAAACAGATTATAATTGAATGTTTACCTCGAGAATCTTGAAGCGAAAGCCATTCATTGAGAAGAAAACTTCTTTCATAGTCACTTATGCCTTCAAAAGCTTCGTTTCTCCCTTTAAATGGTTATATAATCTCATAATTGATTTTAAGTAGCGTTTTTTTTACATTTTTGGTTAAAACAGATTATAATTGAATGTTTACCTCGAGAATCTTGAAGCGAAAGCCATTCATTGAGAGGAAAACTTCTTTTATAGTCACTTATGCCTTCAAAAGCTTTGTTTCTCCCTTTAAATGGTTATATAATCTCATAATTGATTTTAAGTTGCGTTTTTTTTACATTTTTGGTTAAAACAGATTATAATTGAATGTTTACCTCGAGAATCTTGAAGCGAAAGCCATTCATTGAGAGGAAAACTTCTTTTTATAGTCACTTATGCCTTCAAAAGCTTTGTTTCTCCCTTTAAATGGTTATATAATCTCATAATTGATTTTAAGTTGAGTTTTTTTTACATTTTTTGTTAAAACATATTATAATTGAATGTTTACCTCGAGAATCTTGAAGCGAAAGCCATTCATTGAGAGGAAAACTTCTTTTTATAGTCACTTATGCCTTCAAAAGCTTTGTTTCTCCCTTTAAATGGTTATATAATCTCATGATTGATTTTAAGTTGAGTTTTTTTTACATTTTTGGTTAAAACAGATTATAATTGAATGTTTACCTCGAGAATCTTGAAGCGAAAGCCATTCATTGAGAGGAAAAGTTCTTTTTATAGTCACTTATGCCTTCAAAAGCTTTGTTTCTCCCTTTAAATGGTTATATAATCTCATAATTGATTTTAAGTTGCGTTTTTTTTACATTTTTGGTTAAAACAGATTATAATTGAATGTTTACCTCAAGAATCTTGAAGCGAAAGCCATTCATTGAGAAGAAAACTTCTTTTATAGTCACTTATGCCTTCAAAAACTTTGTTTTCTCCCTTTAAATGGTTATATAATTTCATAATTGATTTTAAGTTGCGTTTTTTTAAATTTTTAGTTAAAATAGAGTATAATTGAATGTTTACCTCGAGAAACGTGATGCAAAAACCATTCATTGAGAAGAAAACTTCTTTTATAGTCACTTATGCCTTCAAAAGCTTTGTTTCTCCCTTTAAATGGTTATATAATCTCATAATTGATTTTAAGTTGAGTTTTTTTTACATTTTTGGTTAAAACAGATTATAATTGAATGTTTACCTCGAGAATCTTGAAGCGAAAGCCATTCATTGAGAAGAAAACTTCTTTTATAGTCACTTATGCCTTCAAAAGCTTCGTTTCTCCCTTTAAATGGTTATATAATCTCATAATTGATTTTAAGTAGCGTTTTTTTTACATTTTTGGTTAAAACAGATTATAATTGAATGTTTACCTCGAGAATCTTGAAGCGAAAGCCATTCATTGAGAGGAAAACTTCTTTTATAGTCACTTATGCCTTCAAAAGCTTTGTTTCTCCCTTTAAATGGTTATATAATCTCATAATTGATTTTAAGTTGCGTTTTTTTTACATTTTTGGTTAAAACAGATTATAATTGAATGTTTACCTCGAGAATCTTGAAGCGAAAGCCATTCATTGAGAGGAGAACTTCTTTTATAGTCACTTATGCCTTCAAAAGCTTTGTTTCTCCCTTTAAATGGTTATATAATCTCATAATTGATTTTAAGTTGCGCTTTTTTTACATTTTTGGTTAAAACAGATTATAATTGAATGTTTACCTCGAGAATCTTGAAGCGAAAGCGATTCATTGAGAAGAAAACTTCTTTTATAGTCACTTATGCCTTCAAAAACTTTGTTTTCTCCCTTTAAATGGTTATATAATTTCATAATTGATTTTAAGTTGCGTTTTTTTAAATTTTTAGTTAAAATAGAGTATAATTGAATGTTTACCTCGAGAAACGTGATGCAAAAACCATTCATTGAGAAGAAAACTTCTTTTATAGTCACTTATGCCTTCAAAAGCTTTGTTTCTCCCTTTAAATGGTTATATAATCTCATAATTGATTTTAAGTTGAGTTTTTTTTACATTTTTGGTTAAAACAGATTATAATTGAATGTTTACCTCGAGAAACGTGATGCAAAAACCATTCATTGAGAAGAAAACTTCTTTTATAGTCACTTATGCCTTCAAAAGCTTTGTTTCTCCCTTTAAATGGTTATATATTCTCATAATTGATTTTAAGTTGAATTTTTTTACATTTTTGGTTAAAGCAGATTATAATTGAATGTTTACCTCGAGAAACGTGATGCAAAAACCATTCATTGAGAAGAAAACTTCTTTTATAGTCACTTATGCCTTCAAAAGCTTTGTTTCTCCCTTTAAATGGTTATATAATCTCATAATTGATTTTAAGTTGAATTGTTTTTACATTTTTTATTAAAATAGATTATAATTGAATGTTTACCTTGAGAAACGTGATGCAAAAACCATTCATTGAGAAGAAAACTTCTTTTATAGTCACTTATGCCTTCAAAAGCTTTGTTTCTCCCTTTAAATGGTTATATAATCTCATAATTGATTTTAAGTTGCGTTTTTTTTACATTTTTGGTTAAAACAGATTATAATTGTATGTTTACCTCGAGAAACGTGATGCAAAAACCATTCATTGAGAAGAGAACTTCTTTTATAGCCACTTATGCCTTCAAAAGCTTTGTTTCTCCCTTTAAATGGTTATATAATCTCATAATTGATTTTAAGTTGCGTTTTTTTTACATTTTTGGTTAAAACAGATTATAATTGACTGTTTACCTCGAGAATCTTGAAGCGAAAGCCATTCATTGAGAAGAAAACTTCTTTTATAGTCACTTATGCCTTCAAAAGCTTTGTTTCCTCCCTTTAAATGGTTATATAATCTCATAATTGATTTTAAGTTGCGTCTTTTTACATTTTTAGTTAAAACAAATTATAATTGAATGTTTACCTCGAGAAACGTGATGCAAAAACCATTCATTGAGAAGAAAACTTCTTTTGTAGTCACTTATGCCTTCAAAAGCTTTGTTTCTCCCTTTAAATGGTTATATAATCTCATAATTGATTTTAGGTTGAGTTTTTTTTACATTTTTGGTTAAAACAGATTATAATTGAATGTTTACCTCGAGAATCTTGAAGCGAAAGCCATTCATTGAGAAGAAAACTTCTTTTATAGTCACTTATGCCTTCAAAAGCTTTGTTTCTCCCTTTAAATGGTTATATAATCTCATAATTGATTTTAAGTAGCGTTTTTTTTACATTTTTGGTTAAAACAGATTATAATTGAATGTTTACCTCGAGAATCTTGAAGCGAAAGCCATTCATTGAGAAGAAAACTTCTTTTATAGTCACTTATGCCTTCAAAAGCTTCGTTTCTCCCTTTAAATGGTTATATAATCTCATAATTGATTTTAAGTAGCGTTTTTTTTACATTTTTGGTTAAAACAGATTATAATTGAATGTTTACCTCGAGAATCTTGAAGCGAAAGCCATTCATTGAGAGGAAAACTTCTTTTATAGTCACTTATGCCTTCAAAAGCTTTGTTTCTCCCTTTAAATGGTTATATAATCTCATAATTGATTTTAAGTTGCGTTTTTTTTACATTTTTGGTTAAAACAGATTATAATTGAATGTTTACCTCGAGAATCTTGAAGCGAAAGCCATTCATTGAGAGGAAAACTTCTTTTATAGTCACTTATGCCTTCAAAAGCTTTGTTTCTCCCTTTAAATGGTTATATAATCTCATAATTGATTTTAAGTTGAGTTTTTTTTACATTTTTTGTTAAAACAGATTATATTTGAATGTTTACCTCGAGAATCTTGAAGCGAAAGCCATTCATTGACAAGAAAACTTCTTTTATAGTCACTTATGCCTTCAAAAGCTTTGTTTCTCCCTTTAAATGGTTATATAATCTCATAATTGATTTTAAGTTACGTTTTTTTTTACATTTTTGGTTAAAACAGATTATAATTGAATGTTTACCTCGAGAATCTTGAAGCGAAAGCCATTCATTGAGAAGAAAACTTCTTTTATAGTCACTTATGCCTTCAAAAGCTTTGTTTCCTCCCTTTAAATGGTTATATAATCTCATAATTGATTTTAAGTTGCGTTTTTTTTTACATTTTTGGTTAAAACAGATTATAATTGAATGTTTACCTCGAGAATCTTGAAGCGAAAGCCATTCATTGAGAAGAAAACTTCTTTTATAGTCACTTATGCCTTCAAAAGCTTTGTTTCCTCCCTTTAAATGGTTATATAATCTCATAATTGATTTTAAGTTGCGTCTTTTTACATTTTTAGTTAAAACAAATTATAATTGAATGTTTACCTCGAGAAACGTGATGCAAAAACCATTCATTGAGAAGAAAACTTCTTTTGTAGTCACTTATGCCTTCAAAAGCTTTGTTTCTCCCTTTAAATGGTTATATAATCTCATAATTGATTTTAGGTTGAGTTTTTTTTACATTTTTGGTTAAAACAGATTATAATTGAATGTTTACCTCGAGAATCTTGAAGCGAAAGCCATTCATTGAGAAGAAAACTTCTTTTATAGTCACTTATGCCTTCAAAAGCTTTGTTTCTCCCTTTAAATGGTTATATAATCTCATAATTGATTTTAAGTAGCGTTTTTTTTACATTTTTGGTTAAAACAGATTATAAATGAATGTTTACCTCGAGAATCTTGAAGCGAAAGCCATTCATTGAGAAGAAAACTTCTTTTATAGTCACTTATGCCTTCAAAAGCTTCGTTTCTCCCTTTAAATGGTTATATAATCTCATAATTGATTTTAAGTAGCGTTTTTTTTACATTTTTGGTTAAAACAGATTATAATTGAATGTTTACCTCGAGAATCTTGAAGCGAAAGCCATTCATTGAGAGGAAAACTTCTTTTATAGTCACTTATGCCTTCAAAAGCTTTGTTTCTCCCTTTAAATGGTTATATAATCTCATAATTGATTTTAAGTTGCGTTTTTTTTACATTTTTGGTTAAAACAGATTATAATTGAATGTTTACCTCGAGAATCTTGAAGCGAAAGCCATTCATTGAGAGGAAAACTTCTTTTATAGTCACTTATGCCTTCAAAAGCTTTGTTTCTCCCTTTAAATGGTTATATAATCTCATAATTGATTTTAAGTTGCGTTTTTTTTACATTTTTGGTTAAAACAGATTATAATTGAATGTTTACCTCGAGAATCTTGAAGCGAAAGCCATTCATTGAGAGGAAAACTTCTTTTTATAGTCACTTATGCCTTCAAAAGCTTTGTTTCTCCCTTTAAATGGTTATATAATCTCATAATTGATTTTAAGTTGAGTTTTTTTTACATTTTTTGTTAAAACAGATTATATTTGAATGTTTACCTCGAGAATCTTGAAGCGAAAGCCATTCATTGACAAGAAAACTTCTTTTATAGTCACTTATGCCTTCAAAAGCTTTGTTTCTCCCTTTAAATGGTTATATAATCTCATAATTGATTTTAAGTTACGTTTTTTTTTACATTTTTGGTTAAAACAGATTATAATTGAATGTTTACCTCGAGAATCTTGAAGCGAAAGCCATTCATTGAGAAGAAAACTTCTTTTATAGTCACTTATGCCTTCAAAAGCTTTGTTTCCTCCCTTTAAATGGTTATATAATCTCATAATTGATTTTAAGTTGCGTTTTTTTTTACATTTTTGGTTAAAACAGATTATAATTGAATGTTTACCTCGAGAATCTTGAAGCGAAAGCCATTCATTGAGAAGAAAACTTCTTTTATAGTCACTTATGCCTTCAAAAGCTTTGTTTCCTCCCTTTAAATGGTTATATAATCTCATACTTGATTTTAAGTTGCGTTTTTTTACATTTTTAGTTAAAACAACTTATAATTGAATGTTTACCTTGAGAAACGTGATGCAAAAGCCATTCATTGAGAAGAAAACTTCTTTTATAGTCACTTATGCCTTCAAAAGCTTTGTTTCTCCCTTTAAATGGTTATATAATCTCATAATTGATTTTAGGTTGAGTTTTTTTTACATTTTTGGTTAAAACAGATTATAATTGAATGTTTACCTCGAGAATCTTGAAGCGAAAGCCATTCATTGAGAAGAAAACTTCTTTTATAGTCACTTATGCCTTCAAAAGCTTTGTTTCTCCCTTTAAATGGTTATATAATCTCATAATTGATTTTAAGTTGAGTTTTTTTTACATTTTTGGTTAAAACAGATTATAATTGAATGTTTACCTCGAGAATCTTGAAGCGAAAGCCATTCATTGAGAAGAAAACTTCTTTTATAGTCACTTATGCCTTCAAAAGCTTCGTTTCTCCCTTTAAATGGTTATATAATCTCATAATTGATTTTAAGTAGCGTTTTTTTTACATTTTTGGTTAAAACAGATTATAATTGAATGTTTACCTCGAGAATCTTGAAGCGAAAGCCATTCATTGAGAGGAAAACTTCTTTTATAGTCACTTATGCCTTCAAAAGCTTTGTTTCTCCCTTTAAATGGTTATATAATCTCATAATTGATTTTAAGTTGCGTTTTTTTTACATTTTTGGTTAAAACAGATTATAATTGAATGTTTACCTCGAGAATCTTGAAGCGAAAGCCATTCATTGAGAGGAAAACTTCTTTTTATAGTCACTTATGCCTTCAAAAGCTTTGTTTCTCCCTTTAAATGGTTATATAATCTCATAATTGATTTTAAGTTGAGTTTTTTTTACATTTTTGGTTAAAACATATTATAATTGAATGTTTACCTCGAGAATCTTGAAGCGAAAGCCATTCATTGAGAGGAAAACTTCTTTTTATAGTCACTTATGCCTTCAAAAGCTTTGTTTCTCCCTTTAAATGGTTATATAATCTCATGATTGATTTTAAGTTGAGTTTTTTTTACATTTTTGGTTAAAACAGATTATAATTGAATGTTTACCTCGAGAATCTTGAAGCGAAAGCCATTCATTGAGAGGAAAAGTTCTTTTTATAGTCACTTATGCCTTCAAAAGCTTTGTTTCTCCCTTTAAATGGTTATATAATCTCATAATTGATTTTAAGTTGCGTTTTTTTTACATTTTTGGTTAAAACAGATTATAATTGAATGTTTACCTCAAGAATCTTGAAGCGAAAGCCATTCATTGAGAAGAAAACTTCTTTTATAGTCACTTATGCCTTCAAAAACTTTGTTTTCTCCCTTTAAATGGTTATATAATTTCATAATTGATTTTAAGTTGCGTTTTTTTAAATTTTTAGTTAAAATAGAGTATAATTGAATGTTTACCTCGAGAAACGTGATGCAAAAACCATTCATTGAGAAGAAAACTTCTTTTATAGTCACTTATGCCTTCAAAAGCTTTGTTTCTCCCTTTAAATGGTTATATAATCTCATAATTGATTTTAAGTTGAGTTTTTTTTACATTTTTGGTTAAAACAGATTATAATTGAATGTTTACCTCGAGAAACGTGATGCAAAAACCATTCATTGAGAAGAAAACTTCTTTTATAGTCACTTATGCCTTCAAAAGCTTTGTTTCTCGCTTTAAATGGTTATATATTCTCATAATTGATTTTAAGTTGAATTTTTTTACATTTTTGGTTAAAGCAGATTATAATTGAATGTTTACCTCGAGAAACGTGATGCAAAAACCATTCATTGAGAAGAAAACTTCTTTTATAGTCACTTATGCCTTCAAAAGCTTTGTTTCTCCCTTTAAATGGTTATATAATCTCATAATTGATTTTAAGTTGAATTGTTTTTACATTTTTTATTAAAATAGATTATAATTGAATGTTTACCTTGAGAAACGTGATGCAAAAACCATTCATTGAGAAGAAAACTTCTTTTATAGTCACTTATGCCTTCAAAAGCTTTGTTTCTCCCTTTAAATGGTTATATAATCTCATAATTGATTTTAAGTTGCGTTTTTTTTACATTTTTGGTTAAAACAGATTATAATTGAATGTTTACCTCGAGAAACGTGATGCAAAAACCATTCATTGAGAAGAGAACTTCTTTTATAGTCACTTATGCCTTCAAAAGCTTTGTTTCTCCCTTTAAATGGTTATATAATCTCATAATTGATTTTAAGTTGCGTTTTTTTTACATTTTTGGTTAAAACAGATTATAATTGAATGTTTACCTCGAGAATCTTGAAGCGAAAGCCATTCATTGAGAAGAAAACTTCTTTTATAGTCACTTATGCCTTCAAAAGCTTCGTTTCTCCCTTTAAATGGTTATATAATCTCATAATTGATTTTAAGTTACGTTTTTTTTACATTTTTGGTTAAAACAGATTATAATTGAATGTTTACCTCGAGAATCTTGAAGCGAAAGCCATTCATTGAGAGGAAAACTTCTTTTATAGTCACTTATGCCTTCAAAAGCTTCGTTTCTCCCTTTAAATGGTTATATAATCTCATAATTGATTTTAAGTTGCGTTTTTTTTACATTTTTGGTTAAAACAGATTATAATTGAATGTTTACCTCGAGAATCTTGAAGCGAAAGCCATTCATTGAGAGGAAAACTTCTTTTTATAGTCACTTATGCCTTCAAAAGCTTTGTTTCTCCCTTTAAATGGTTATATAATCTCATAATTGATTTTAAGTTGAGTTTTTTTACATTTTCTGTTAAAACAGATTATAATTGAATGTTTACCTCGAGAATCTTGAAGCGAAAGCCATTCATTGAGAGGAAAACTTCTTTTTATAGTCACTTATGCCTTCAAAAGCTTTGTTTCTCCCTTTAAATGGTTATATAATCTCATAATTGATTTTAAGTTGAGTTTTTTTTACATTTTTGGTTAAAACAGATTATAATTGAATGTTTACCTCGAGAATCTTGAAGCGAAAGCCATTCATTGAGAGGAAAACTTCTTTTTATAGTCACTTATGCCTTCAAAAGCTTTGTTTCTCCCTTTAAATGGTTATATAATCTCATAATTGATTTTAAGTTGCGTTTTTTTTACATTTTTGGTTAAAACAGATTATAATTGAATGTTTACCTCAAGAATCTTGAAACGAAAGCCATTCATTGAGAAGAAAACTTCTTTTATAGTCACTTATGCCTTCAAAAACTTTGTTTTCTCCCTTTAAATGGTTATATAATTTCATAATTGATTTTAAGTTGCGTTTTTTTAAATTTTTAGTTAAAATAGAGTATAATTGAATGTTTACCTCGAGAAACGTGATGCAAAAACCATTCATTGAGAAGAAAACTTCTTTTATAGTCACTTATGCCTTCAAAAGCTTTGTTTCTCCCTTTAAATGGTTATATAATCTCATAATTGATTTTAAGTTGAGTTTTTTTTACATTTTTGGTTAAAACAGATTATAATTGAATGTTTACCTCGAGAAACGTGATGCAAAAACCATTCATTGAGAAGAAAACTTCTTTTATAGTCACTTATGCCTTCAAAAGCTTTGTTTCTCGCTTTAAATGGTTATATATTCTCATAATTGATTTTAAGTTGAATTTTTTTACATTTTTGGTTAAAGCAGATTATAATTGAATGTTTACCTCGAGAAACGTGATGCAAAAACCATTCATTGAGAAGAAAACTTCTTTTATAGTCACTTATGCCTTCAAAAGCTTTGTTTCTCCCTTTAAATGGTTATATAATCTCATAATTGATTTTAAGTTGAATTGTTTTTACATTTTTTATTAAAATAGATTATAATTGAATGTTTACCTTGAGAAACGTGATGCAAAAACCATTCATTGAGAAGAAAACTTCTTTTATTGTAACTTATGCCTTCAAAAGCTTTGTTTCTCCCTTTAAATGGTTATATAATCTCATAATTGATTTTAAGTTGCGCTTTTTTTACATTTTTGGTTAAAACAGATTATAATTGAATGTTTACCTCGAGAAACGTGATGCAAAAACCATTCATTGAGAAGAGAACTTCTTTTATAGTCACTTATGCCTTCAAAAGCTTTGTTTCTCCCTTTAAATGGTTATATACTCTCATAATTGATTTTAAGTTGCGTTTTTTTTACATTTTTGGTTAAAACAGATTATAATTGAATGTTTACCTCGAGAATCTTGAAGCGAAAGCCATTCATTGAGAAGAAAACTTCTTTTATAGTCACTTATGCCTTCAAAAGCTTTGTTTCCTCACTTTAAATGGTTATATAATCTCATAATTGATTTTAAGTTGCGTCTTTTTACATTTTTAGTTAAAACAAATTATAATTGAATGTTTACCTCGAGAAACGTGATGCAAAAACCATTCATTGAGAAGAAAACTTCTTTTGTAGTCACTTATGCCTTCAAAAGCTTTGTTTCTCCCTTTAAATGGTTATATAATCTCATAATTGATTTTAGGTTGAGTTTTTTTTACATTTTTGGTTAAAACAGATTATAATTGAATGTTTACCTCGAGAATCGTGAAGCGAAAGCCATTCATTGAGAAGAAAACTTCTTTTATAGTCACTTATGCCTTCAAAAGCTTTGTTTCTCCCTTTAAATGGTTATATAATCTCATAATTGATTTTAAGTTGAGTTTTTTTTACATTTTTGGTTAAAACAGATTATAATTGAATGTTTACCTCGAGAATCTTGAAGCGAAAGCCATTCATTGAGAAGAAAACTTCTTTTATAGTCACTTATGCCTTCAAAAGCTTCGTTTCTCCCTTTAAATGGTTATATAATCTCATAATTGATTTTAAGTAGCGTTTTTTTTACATTTTTGGTTAAAACAGATTATAATTGAATGTTTACCTCGAGAATCTTGAAGCGAAAGCCATTCATTGAGAGGAAAACTTCTTTTATAGTCACTTATGCCTTCAAAAGCTTTGTTTCTCCCTTTAAATGGTTATATAATCTCATAATTGATTTTAAGTTGCGTTTTTTTTACATTTTTGGTTAAAACAGATTATAATTGAATGTTTACCTCAAGAATCTTGAAACGAAAGCCATTCATTGAGAAGAAAACTTCTTTTATAGTCACTTATGCCTTCAAAAACTTTGTTTTCTCCCTTTAAATGGTTATATAATTTCATAATTGATTTTAAGTTGCGTTTTTTTAAATTTTTAGTTAAAATAGAGTATAATTGAATGTTTACCTCGAGAAACGTGATGCAAAAACCATTCATTGAGAAGAAAACTTCTTTTATAGTCACTTATGCCTTCAAAAGCTTTGTTTCTCCCTTTAAATGGTTATATAATCTCATAATTGATTTTAAGTTGAGTTTTTTTTACATTTTTGGTTAAAACAGATTATAATTGAATGTTTACCTCGAGAAACGTGATGCAAAAACCATTCATTGAGAAGAAAACTTCTTTTATAGTCACTTATGCCTTCAAAAGCTTTGTTTCTCGCTTTAAATGGTTATATATTCTCATAATTGATTTTAAGTTGAATTTTTTTACATTTTTGGTTAAAGCAGATTATAATTGAATGTTTACCTCGAGAAACGTGATGCAAAAACCATTCATTGAGAAGAAAACTTCTTTTATAGTCACTTATGCCTTCAAAAGCTTTGTTTCTCCCTTTAAATGGTTATATAATCTCATAATTGATTTTAAGTTGAATTGTTTTTACATTTTTTATTAAAATAGATTATAATTGAATGTTTACCTTGAGAAACGTGATGCAAAAACCATTCATTGAGAAGAAAACTTCTTTTATAGTCACTTATGCCTTCAAAAGCTTTGTTTCTCCCTTTAAATGGTTATATAATCTCATAATTGATTTTAAGTTGCGTTTTTTTTACATTTTTGGTTAAAACAGATTATAATTGAATGTTTACCTCGAGAAACGTGATGCAAAAACCATTCATTGAGAAGAGAACTTCTTTTATAGTCACTTATGCCTTCAAAAGCTTTGTTTCTCCCTTTAAATGGTTATATAATCTCATAATTGATTTTAAGTTGCGTTTTTTTTACATTTTATGTTAAAACAGATTATAATTGAATGTTTACCTCGAGAATCTTGAAGCGAAAGCCATTCATTGAGAGGAAAACTTCTTTTATAGTCACTTATGCCTTCAAAAGCTTCGTTTCTCCCTTTAAATGGTTATATAATCTCATAATTGATTTTAAGTAGCGTTTTTTTTACATTTTTGGTTAAAACAGATTATAATTGAATGTTTACCTCGAGAATCTTGAAGCGAAAGCCATTCATTGAGAGGAAAACTTCTTTTATAGTCACTTATGCCTTCAAAAGCTTTGTTTCTCCCTTTAAATGGTTATATAATCTCATAATTGATTTTAAGTTGCGTTTTTTTTACATTTTTGGTTAAAACAGATTATAATTGAATGTTTACCTCGAGAATCTTGAAGCGAAAGCCATTCATTGAGAGGAAAACTTCTTTTTATAGTCACTTATGCCTTCAAAAGCTTTGTTTCTCCCTTTAAATGGTTATATAATCTCATAATTGATTTTAAGTTGAGTTTTTTTTACATTTTTTGTTAAAACAGATTATAATTGAATGTTTACCTCGAGAATCTTGAAGCGAAAGCCATTCATTGAGAGGAAAACTTCTTTTTATAGTCACTTATGCCTTCAAAAGCTTTGTTTCTCCCTTTAAATGGTTATATAATCTCATAATTGATTTTAAGTTGAGTTTTTTTTACATTTTTGGTTAAAACAGATTATAATTGAATGTTTACCTCGAGAATCTTGAAGCGAAAGCCATTCATTGAGAGGAAAACTTCTTTTTATAGTCACTTATGCCTTCAAAAGCTTTGTTTCTCCCTTTAAATGGTTATATAATCTCATAATTGATTTTAAGTTGCGTTTTTTTTACATTTTTGGTTAAAACAGATTATAATTGAATGTTTACCTCGAGAATCTTGAAGCGAAAGCCATTCATGGAGAGGAAAACTTCTTTTTATAGTCACTTATGCCTTCAAAAGCTTTGTTTCTCCCTTTAAATGGTTATATAATCTCATAATTGATTTTAAGTTGAGTTTTTTTTACATTTTTGGTTAAAACAGATTATAATTGAATGTTTACCTCGAGAATCTTGAAGCGAAAGCCATTCATTGAGAGGAAAACTTCTTTTTATAGTCACTTATGCCTTCAAAAGCTTTGTTTCTCCCTTTAAATGGTTATATAATCTCATAATTGATTTTAAGTTGAGTTTTTTTTACATTTTTGGTTAAAACAGATTATAATTGAATGTTTACCTCGAGAATCTTGAAGCGAAAGCCATTCATTGAGAAGAAAACTTCTTTTATAGTCACTTATGCCTTCAAAAGCTTTGTTTCTCCCTTTAAATGGTTATATAATCTCATAATTGATTTTAAGTTGAGTTTTTTTTACATTTTTTGTTAAAACAGATTATATTTGAATGTTTACCTCGAGAATCTTGAAGCGAAAGCCATTCATTGACAAGAAAACTTCTTTTATAGTCACTATGCCTTCAAAAGCTTTGTTTCTCCCTTTAAATGGTTATATAATCTCATAATTGATTTTAAGTTGAGTTTTTTTTACATTTTTGGTTAAAACAGATTATAATTGAATGTTTACCTCGAGAATCTTGAAGCGAAAGCCATTCATTGAGAGGAAAAGTTCTTTTTATAGTCACTTATGCCTTCAAAAGCTTTGTTTCTCCCTTTAAATGGTTATATAATATCATAATTGATTTTAAGTTGCGTTTTTTTTACATTTTTGGTTAAAACAGATTATAATTGAATGTTTACCTCAAGAATCTTGAAGCGAAAGCCATTCATTGAGAAGAAAACTTCTTTTATAGTCACTTATGCCTTCAAAAACTTTGTTTTCTCCCTTTAAATGGTTATATAATTTCATAATTGATTTTTAGTTGCGTTTTTTTAAATTTTTAGTTAAAATAGAGTATAATTGAATGTTTACCTCGAGAAACGTGATGCAAAAATCATTCATTGAGAAGAAAACTTCTTTTATAGTCACTTATGCCTTCAAAAGCTTTGTTTCTCCCTTTAAATGGTTATATAATCTCATAATTGATTTTAAGTTGAGTTTTTTTTACATTTTTGGTTAAAACAGATTATAATTGAATGTTTACCTCGAGAAACGTGATGCAAAAACCATTCATTGAGAAGAAAACTTCTTTTATAGTCACTTATGCCTTCAAAAGCTTTGTTTCTCGCTTTAAATGGTTATATATTCTCATAATTGATTTTAAGTTGAATTTTTTTACATTTTTGGTTAAAGCAGATTATAATTGAATGTTTACCTCGAGAAACGTGATGCAAAAACAATTCATTGAGAAGAAAACTTCTTTTATAGTCACTTATGCCTTCAAAAGCTTTGTTTCTCCCTTTAAATGGTTATATAATCTCATAATTGATTTTAAGTTGAATTGTTTTTACATTTTTTATTAAAATAGATTATAATTGAATGTTTACCTTGAGAAACGTGATGCAAAAACCATTCATTGAGAAGAAAACTTCTTTTATAGTCACTTATGCCTTCAAAAGCTTTGTTTCTCCCTTTAAATGGTTATATAATCTCATAATTGATTTTAAGTTGCGTTTTTTTTACATTTTTGGTTAAAACAGATTATAATTGAATGTTTACCTCGAGAAACGTGATGCAAAAACCATTCATTGAGAAGAGAACTTCTTTTATAGTCACTTATGCCTTCAAAAGCTTTGTTTCTCCCTTTAAATGGTTATATAATCTCATAATTGATTTTAAGTTGCGTTTTTTTTACATTTTTGGTTAAAACAGATTATAATTGAATGTTTACCTCGAGAATCTTGAAGCGAAAGCCATTCATTGAGAAGAAAACTTCTTTTATAGTCACTTATGCCTTCAAAAGCTTCGTTTCTCCCTTTAAATGGTTATATAATCTCATAATTGATTTTAAGTAGCGTTTTTTTTACATTTTTGGTTAAAACAGATTATAATTGAATGTTTACCTCGAGAATCTTGAAGCGAAAGCCATTCATTGAGAGGAAAACTTCTTTTATAGTCACTTATGCCTTCAAAAGCTTTGTTTCTCCCTTTAAATGGTTATATAATCTCATAATTGATTTTAAGTTGAGTTTTTTTTACATTTTTTGTTAAAACAGATTATAATTGAATGTTTACCTCGAGAATCTTGAAGCGAAAGCCATTCATTGAGAGGAAAACTTCTTTTTATAGTCACTTATGCCTTCAAAAGCTTTGTTTCTCCCTTTAAATGGTTATATAATCTCATAATTGATTTTAAGTTGAGTTTTTTTTACATTTTTGGTTAAAACAGATTATAATTGAATGTTTACCTCGAGAATCTTGAAGCGAAAGCCATTCATTGAGAGGAAAACTTCTTTTATAGTCACTTATGCCTTCAAAAGCTTCGTTTCTCCCTTTAAATGGTTATATAATCTCATAATTGATTTTAAGTTGAGTTTTTTTTACATTTTTGGTTAAAACAGATTATAATTGAATGTTTACCTCGAGAAACGTGATGCAAAAACCATTCATTGAGAAGAAAACTTCTTTTATAGTCACTTATGCCTTCAAAAGCTTTGTTTCTCGCTTTAAATGGTTATATATTCTCATAATTGATTTTAAGTTGAATTTTTTTACATTTTTGGTTAAAGCAGATTATAATTGAATGTTTACCTCGAGAAACGTGATGCAAAAACCATTCATTGAGAAGAAAACTTCTTTTATAGTCACTTATGCCTTCAAAAGCTTTGTTTCTCCCTTTAAATGGTTATATAATCTCATAATTGATTTTAAGTTGAATTGTTTTTACATTTTTTATTAAAATAGATTATAATTGAATGTTTACCTTGAGAAACGTGATGCAAAAACCATTCATTGAGAAGAAAACTTCTTTTATTGTCACTTATGCCTTCAAAAGCTTTGTTTCTCCCTTTAAATGGTTATATAATCTCATAATTGATTTTAAGTTGCGTTTTTTTTACATTTTTGGTTAAAACAGATTATAATTGAATGTTTACCTCGAGAATCTTGAAGCGAAAGCCATTCATTGAGAGGAAAACTTCTTTTATAGTCACTTATGCCTTCAAAAGCTTCGTTTCTCCCTTTAAATGGTTATATAATCTCATAATTGATTTTAAGTAGCGTTTTTTTTACATTTTTGGTTAAAACAGATTATAATTGAATGTTTACCTCGAGAATCTTGAAGCGAAAGCCATTCATTGAGAGGAAAACTTCTTTTATAGTCACTTATGCCTTCAAAAGCTTTGTTTCTCCCTTTAAATGGTTATATAATCTCATAATTGATTTTAAGTTGCGTTTTTTTTACATTTTTGGTTAAAACAGATTATAATTGAATGTTTACCTCGAGAATCTTGAAGCGAAAGCCATTCATTGAGAGGAAAACTTCTTTTTATAGTCACTTATGCCTTCAAAAGCTTTGTTTCTCCCTTTAAATGGTTATATAATCTCATAATTGATTTTAAGTTGAGTTTTTTTTACATTTTTTGTTAAAACAGATTATAATTGAATGTTTACCTCGAGAATCTTGAAGCGAAAGCCATTCATTGAGAGGAAAACTTCTTTTTATAGTCACTTATGCCTTCAAAAGCTTTGTTTCTCCCTTTAAATGGTTATATAATCTCATAATTGATTTTAAGTTGAGTTTTTTTTACATTTTTGGTTAAAACAGATTATAATTGAATGTTTACCTCGAGAATCTTGAAGCGAAAGCCATTCATTGAGAGGAAAACTTCTTTTTATAGTCACTTATGCCTTCAAAAGCTTTGTTTCTCCCTTTAAATGGTTATATAATCTCATAATTGATTTTAAGTTGCGTTTTTTTTACATTTTTGGTTAAAACAGATTATAATTGAATGTTTACCTCGAGAATCTTGAAGCGAAAGCCATTCATTGAGAGGAAAACTTCTTTTTATAGTCACTTATGCCTTCAAAAGCTTTGTTTCTCCCTTTCAATGGTTATATAATCTCATAATTGATTTTAAGTTGAGTTTTTTTTACATTTTTGGTTAAAACAGATTATAATTGAATGTTTACCTCGAGAATCTTGAAGCGAAAGCCATTCATTGAGAGGAAAACTTCTTTTTATAGTCACTTATGCCTTCAAAAGCTTTGTTTCTCCCTTTAAATGGTTATATAATCTCATAATTGATTTTAAGTTGAGTTTTTTTTACATTTTTGGTTAAAACAGATTATAATTGAATGTTTACCTCGAGAATCTTGAAGCGAAAGCCATTCATTGAGAAGAAAACTTCTTTTATAGTCACTTATGCCTTCAAAAGCTTTGTTTCTCCCTTTAAATGGTTATATAATCTCATAATTGATTTTAAGTTGAGTTTTTTTTACATTTTTGGTTAAAACAGATTATAATTGAATGTTTACCTCGAGAATCTTGAAGCGAAAGCCATTCATTGAGAAGAAAACTTCTTTTATAGTCACTTATGCCTTCAAAAGCTTCGTTTCTCCCTTTAAATGGTTATATAATCTCATAATTGATTTTAAGTAGCGTTTTTTTTACATTTTTGGTTAAAACAGATTATAATTGAATGTTTACCTCGAGAATCTTGAAGCGAAAGCCATTCATTGAGAGGAAAACTTCTTTTATAGTCACTTATGCCTTCAAAAGCTTTGTTTCTCCCTTTAAATGGTTATATAATCTCATAATTGATTTTAAGTTGCGTTTTTTTTACATTTTTGGTTAAAACAGATTATAATTGAATGTTTACCTCAAGAATCTTGAAGCGAAAGCCATTCATTGAGAAGAAAACTTCTTTTATAGTCACTTATGCCTTCAAAAACTTTGTTTTCTCCCTTTAAATGGTTATATAATTTCATAATTGATTTTAAGTTGCGTTTTTTTAAATTTTTAGTTAAAATAGAGTATAATTGAATGTTTACCTCGAGAAACGTGATGCAAAAACCATTCATTGAGAAGAAAACTTCTTTTATAGTCACTTATGCCTTCAAAAGCTTTGTTTCTCCCTTTAAATGGTTATATAATCTCATAATTGATTTTAAGTTGAGTTTTTTTTACATTTTTGGTTAAAACAGATTATAATTGAATGTTTACCTCGAGAAACGTGATGCAAAAACCATTCATTGAGAAGAAAACTTCTTTTATAGTCACTTATGCCTTCAAAAGCTTTGTTTCTCGCTTTAAATGGTTATATATTCTCATAATTGATTTTAAGTTGAATTGTTTTACATTTTTGGTTAAAGCAGATTATAATTGAATGTTTACCTCGAGAAACGTGATGCAAAAACCATTCATTGAGAAGAAAACTTCTTTTATAGTCACTTATGCCTTCAAAAGCTTTGTTTCTCCCTTTAAATGGTTATATAATCTCATAATTGATTTTAAGTTGAATTGTTTTTACATTTTTTATTAAAATAGATTATAATTGAATGTTTACCTTGAGAAACGTGATGCAAAAACCATTCATTGAGAAGAAAACTTCTTTTATAGTCACTTATGCCTTCAAAAGCTTTGTTTCTCCCTTTAAATGGTTATATAATCTCATAATTGATTTTAAGTTGCGTTTTTTTTACATTTTTGGTTAAAACAGATTATAATTGAATGTTTACCTCGAGAAACGTGATGCAAAAACCATTCATTGAGAAGAGAACTTCTTTTATAGTCACTTATGCCTTCAAAAGCTTTGTTTCTCCCTTTAAATGGTTATATAATCTCATAATTGATTTTAAGTTGCGTTTTTTTTACATTTTTGGTTAAAACAGATTATAATTGAATGTTTACCTCGAGAATCTTGAAGCGAAAGCCATTCATTGAGAAGAAAACTTCTTTTATAGTCACTTATGCCTTCAAAAGCTTTGTTTCCTCACTTTAAATGGTTATATAATCTCATAATTGATTTTAAGTTGCGTCTTTTTACATTTTTAGTTAAAACAAATTATAATTGAATGTTTACCTCGAGAAACGTGATGCAAAAACCATTCATTGAGAAGAAAACTTCTTTTGTAGTCACTTATGCCTTCAAAAGCTTTGTTTCTCCCTTTAAATGGTTATATAATCTCATAATTGATTTTGGGTTGAGTTTTTTTTACATTTTTGGTTAAAACAGATTATAATTGAATGTTTACCTCGAGAATCTTGAAGCGAAAGCCATTCATTGAGAAGAAAACTTCTTTTATAGTCACTTATGCCTTCAAAAGCTTTGTTTCTCCCTTTAAATGGTTATATAATCTCATAATTGATTTTAAGTTGAGTTTTTTTTACATTTTTGGTTAAAACAGATTATAATTGAATGTTTACCTCGAGAATCTTGAAGCGAAAGCCATTCATTGAGAAGAAAACTTCTTTTATAGTCACTTATGCCTTCAAAAGCTTCGTTTCTCCCTTTAAATGGTTATATAATCTCATAATTGATTTTAAGTAGCGTTTTTTTTACATTTTTGGTTAAAACAGATTATAATTGAATGTTTACCTCGAGAATCTTGAAGCGAAAGCCATTCATTGAGAGGAAAACTTCTTTTATAGTCACTTATGCCTTCAAAAGCTTTGTTTCTCCCTTTAAATGGTTATATAATCTCATAATTGATTTTAAGTTGCGTTTTTTTTAGATTTTTGGTTAAAACAGATTATAATTGAATGTTTACCTCGAAAATCTTGAAGCGAAAGCCATTCATTGAGAGGAAAACTTCTTTTTATAGTCACTTATGCCTTCAAAAGCTTTGTTTCTCCCTTTAAATGGTTATATAATCTCATAATTGATTTTAAGTTGAGTTTTTTTTACATTTTTTGTTAAAACAGATTATAATTGAATGTTTACCTCGAGAATCTTGAAGCGAAAGCCATTCATTGAGAGGAAAACTTCTTTTTATAGTCACTTATGCCTTCAAAAGCTTTGTTTCTCCCTTTAAATGGTTATATAATCTCATAATTGATTTTAAGTTGAGTTTTTTTTACATTTTTGGTTAAAACAGATTATAATTGAATGTTTACCTCGAGAATCTTGAAGCGAAAGCCATTCATTGAGAGGAAAACTTCTTTTTATAGTCACTTATGCCTTCAAAAGCTTTGTTTCTCCCTTTAAATGGTTATATAATCTCATAATTGATTTTAAGTTGCGTTTTTTTTACATTTTTGGTTAAAACAGATTATAATTGAATGTTTACCTCGAGAAACGTGATGCAAAAACCATTCATTGAGAAGAGAACTTCTTTTATAGTCACTTATGCCTTCAAAAGCTTTGTTTCTCCCTTTAAATGGTTATATAATCTCATAATTGATTTTAAGTTGCGTTTTTTTTACATTTTTGGTTAAAACAGATTATAATTGAATGTTTACCTCGAGAATCTTGAAGCGAAAGCCATTCATTGAGAAGAAAACTTCTTTTATATTCACTTATGCCTTCAAAAGCTTTGTTTCCTCACTTTAAATGGTTATATAATCTCATAATTGATTTTAAGTTGCGTCTTTTTACATTTTTAGTTAAAACAAATTATAATTGAATGTTTACCTCGAGAAACGTGATGCAAAAACCATTCATTGAGAAGAAAACTTCTTTTGTAGTCACTTATGCCTTCAAAAGCTTTGTTTCTCCCTTTAAATGGTTATATAATCTCATAATTGATTTTAGGTTGAGTTTTTTTTACATTTTTGGTTAAAACAGATTATAATTGAATGTTTACCTCGAGAATCTTGAAGCGAAAGCCATTCATTGAGAAGAAAACTTCTTTTATAGTCACTTATGCCTTCAAAAGCTTTGTTTCTCCCTTTAAATGGTTATATAATCTCATAATTGATTTTAAGTTGAGTTTTTTTTACATTTTTGGTTAAAACAGATTATAATTGAATGTTTACCTCGAGAAACGTGATGCAAAAACCATTCATTGAGAAGAAAACTTCTTTTATAGTCACTTATGCCTTCAAAAGCTTTGTTTCTCGCTTTAAATGGTTATATATTCTCATAATTGATTTTAAGTTGAATTGTTTTACATTTTTGGTTAAAGCAGATTATAATTGAATGTTTACCTCGAGAAACGTGATGCAAAAACCATTCATTGAGAAGAAAACTTCTTTTATAGTCACTTATGCCTTCAAAAGCTTTGTTTCTCCCTTTAAATGGTTATATAATCTCATAATTGATTTTAAGTTGAATTGTTTTTACATTTTTTATTAAAATAGATTATAATTGAATGTTTACCTTGAGAAACGTGATGCAAAAACCATTCATTGAGAAGAAAACTTCTTTTATAGTCACTTATGCCTTCAAAAGCTTTGTTTCTCCCTTTAAATGGTTATATAATCTCATAATTGATTTTAAGTTGCGTTTTTTTTACATTTTTGGTTAAAACAGATTATAATTGAATGTTTACCTCGAGAAACGTGATGCAAAAACCATTCATTGAGAAGAGAACTTCTTTTATAGTCACTTATGCCTTCAAAAGCTTTGTTTCTCCCTTTAAATGGTTATATAATCTCATAATTGATTTTAAGTTGCGTTTTTTTTACATTTTTGGTTAAAACAGATTATAATTGAATGTTTACCTCGAGAATCTTGAAGCGAAAGCCATTCATTGAGAAGAAAACTGTCACGACCCAAATTCCGGGTCATGACCGGCGCATGGGTCCAATGGACATAATCCACTAAATCCAAGCAAGCCTATTATTTATTTTACTTATGATTCTATTTATTATCACTAAGTCGTATTTCATGACTTTGAGTCAAAATAGTGATACACATTGCCAACTCGTACTGGCATTACTCTTTTAAAATTTACATTTAAGTTCATCTATACATAACAAAATAATACTCGACCTCCAGCGGAGTGACTCGGATGGATATACAGCTACCGAATGCCGAGACACCTACCAGAAGATGTACACAGATCTACAAGGACACCTCGTCCTAATTATCGGCTACCTCGTGATCTGAAAACATGAATTTGAAAATGGTGAGTATAAACCCAGTGAGTGAACAAGGAAGGGAACAAGCAACAATTAGGAAAAATTTAAAATCATGATGCACTTGTTTCAAACAATGCAATTTAGTTCATTCCTATTTAAAACCCCTCCAAACCCCAGAGTTTTTCGCTACAGCGAGCATGAATTTCGATGCAGTGAAAACAAAGCAACAAGAGAAACATTTTTCCTCACTCAACAATAGCCATCCTGCTAAACTAATAAAATCAACCTAACATTCATGAAAATTCTCAAAGTATAATGTGTCAAATTTTACGTACATTACAACCATAAATCATTGTCCATCAATTTGCTATATCACACACATTTACATATGTATATATATATATATACGTATATACCCATCATCATCATCTCATCAACCCATCATCATCATCACCAGCTCATCATCATCATCATCACCAGCTCATGCGCACTCCCTACTCGCACATGGCTGGGTCATCACCGGATTATGCGCACTCCCTACTCGCACATAACCGGGTCATCCTCGGCTTATGCACACTCCCTACTCGCACATAGCCGAGTCAACATAATTACACAACATTATATTCAAGCATATATGTATATCAACATAATGCAGCCACATAGAAATCCATAATAACCACATTTCATAACATAAACCTTTTCTTAAAAGCTTGTTCCCAAGGCATTCATTTTCATGAAAAATTTCATAAAATCATTCAAACACTTTGTTCAAAATAGTCATATTCCCAAAACAATTTTGATAGGCAGTCCACTCACAGGTGTTGAAAATTCGGATTCTGGGTGAACTCTGACTAATAGTCCTCAGGCGTAATTCCTTTGCCTTTTCCGGACGTCTCACCACCTTGACAAATAACAAAGTCGAGGAATTTACTATATTGTCCCTAAATTGATATAAATTAATTTAAACTACTAATGCTTGATATGTAATGCAAAAATATGTCTGATTACCGCTTAATCACGGTATCGATTAAATTTGACCGATCACCCGATTAATCGGCGATTGTGTCCAAATCACCTCCAAATTAATTCATTTCTCCTCTAATACCTTAATTTACCACATACATTTAAATAAAGCCAAATTCAGCATTAGAACCCTCACAATTCCTTATAGAAAAAAATTTGGTCATTTGGTGTACTAGCATCGAATCTTTTTCTACATAACCGTTTCACCTTACTTCATCATTTTCCATGCCATTTTCCTTGAAATAAAAACAATACCCCATTGATATTCAGCCCTCATGGTTCAGCCAACAAGGAACCCTAGAGAAATTGAATATTTCTTTTGTGTTTTTGTTCATAACCATGCTTAACTATCCCTAAACACTAACATAGTCTAAAATCAAATTATTCCAACAACAATTCCTCTTCCATACCCATTTTTCAGAATTGAATTCATCATGATAACTCAATATTCAACCATGGAAATCAAGAACAAAAGCATGGGTAAGCTAGGTATCAAGGAGAATTAAAGAAATTTTAACTTACCTAGCTTGTTTCCTTGATTTCTTCACTTTTTCTTTGAATTTCCACCTAGGTTTTCTTGTTTTTCCTTTTGTTCTTCCTTTTTTCTGGTTGCTGGATGTCTAGGCCGAATATGGTGAGGGAATTGGGGATTTAATGGGCTGATTTCTATAGAAAATAATAAAATAATCAAGCATGCCATGTGTCACATGCTTATTGGCCAAATTTTTAACTTTTTGACTTTTTCTTCTTAATTTTCCACCACAAATATTCTGGTATTTATCCAATCCTACCACAATTAAAATCCCTTGGTCTTGACAAGTGCTGGGCCAAAAATTTTACTGATTTGCCCCCGAGACAAAAAAATTACGATTTTGCCCTTATACTCTGAAATGTACCGGAATCTCATTATTTCTACTTTTCAACCTAAAATAACACTAATATTGATCAATATTAACTAAATGGGGCAAAAATTGTTTAAAAAAAATTTTCGTTTAGTCCACTAGTGGCAAAATTACCATTTTGCCCTTGTGCTCTATAAATACCGAGAATCAAAATTTTTCACTACTAAACATCATTTTATACTCCAATAATCATAATTATATTTCATATAATTATTCTTGGTCAAATGTGATCAAATCTTGGCTAAAAATCTCCATTTTATCATCAAATGGTAAAATGACCGTTTTGTCCCTAATCGGTCAATTTTCTGATGGACTCCAAACTGGACCTTGAACTCCAAATCACTATTCTAAACCATTCTGTTGGTTTTAAAATTTTCAAATTCCTCTTAGAATTTCTATTTGAACTAGTTCAAGGCTCGATTTAACTTAATTGTACCACTCGATACAATACCGTCTTTTAATCGAGCTTGATAGGGTCTCACAAAAACTTCTTTTATAGTCACTTATGCCTTCAAAAGCTTTGTTTCCTCACTTTAAATGGTTATATAATCTCATAATTGATTTTAAGTTGCGTCTTTTTACATTTTTAGTTAAAACAAATTATAATTGAATGTTTACCTCGAGAAACGTGATGCAAAAACCATTCATTGAGAAGAAAACTTCTTTTGTAGTCACTTATGCCTTCAAAAGCTTTGTTTCTCCCTTTAAATGGTTATATAATCTCATAATTGATTTTGGGTTGAGTTTTTTTTACATTTTTGGTTAAAACAGATTATAATTGAATGTTTACCTCGAGAATCTTGAAGCGAAAGCCATTCATTGAGAAGAAAACTTCTTTTATAGTCACTTATGCCTTCAAAAGCTTTGTTTCTCCCTTTAAATGGTTATATAATCTCATAATTGATTTTAAGTTGAGTTTTTTTTACATTTTTGGTTAAAACAGATTATAATTGAATGTTTACCTCGAGAATCTTGAAGCGAAAGCCATTCATTGAGAAGAAAACTTCTTTTATAGTCACTTATGCCTTCAAAAGCTTCGTTTCTCCCTTTAAATGGTTATATAATCTCATAATTGATTTTAAGTAGCGTTTTTTTTACATTTTTGGTTAAAACAGATTATAATTGAATGTTTACCTCGAGAATCTTGAAGCGAAAGCCATTCATTGAGAGGAAAACTTCTTTTATAGTCACTTATGCCTTCAAAAGCTTTGTTTCTCCCTTTAAATGGTTATATAATCTCATAATTGATTTTAAGTTGCGTTTTTTTTACATTTTTGGTTAAAACAGATTATAATTGAATGTTTACCTCGAAAATCTTGAAGCGAAAGCCATTCATTGAGAGGAAAACTTCTTTTTATAGTCACTTATGCCTTCAAAAGCTTTGTTTCTCCCTTTAAATGGTTATATAATCTCATAATTGATTTTAAGTTGAGTTTTTTTTACATTTTTTGTTAAAACAGATTATAATTGAATGTTTACCTCGAGAATCTTGAAGCGAAAGCCATTCATTGAGAGGAAAACTTCTTTTTATAGTCACTTATGCCTTCAAAAGCTTTGTTTCTCCCTTTAAATGGTTATATAATCTCATAATTGATTTTAAGTTGAGTTTTTTTTACATTTTTGGTTAAAACAGATTATAATTGAATGTTTACCTCGAGAATCTTGAAGCGAAAGCCATTCATTGAGAGGAAAACTTCTTTTTATAGTCACTTATGCCTTCAAAAGCTTTGTTTCTCCCTTTAAATGGTTATATAATCTCATAATTGATTTTAAGTTGCGTTTTTTTTACATTTTTGGTTAAAACAGATTATAATTGAATGTTTACCTCGAGAAACGTGATGCAAAAACCATTCATTGAGAAGAGAACTTCTTTTATAGTCACTTATGCCTTCAAAAGCTTTGTTTCTCCCTTTAAATGGTTATATAATCTCATAATTGATTTTAAGTTGCGTTTTTTTTACATTTTTGGTTAAAACAGATTATAATTGAATGTTTACCTCGAGAATCTTGAAGCGAAAGCCATTCATTGAGAAGAAAACTTCTTTTATATTCACTTATGCCTTCAAAAGCTTTGTTTCCTCACTTTAAATGGTTATATAATCTCATAATTGATTTTAAGTTGCGTCTTTTTACATTTTTAGTTAAAACAAATTATAATTGAATGTTTACCTCGAGAAACGTGATGCAAAAACCATTCATTGAGAAGAAAACTTCTTTTGTAGTCACTTATGCCTTCAAAAGCTTTGTTTCTCCCTTTAAATGGTTATATAATCTCATAATTGATTTTAGGTTGAGTTTTTTTTACATTTTTGGTTAAAACAGATTATAATTGAATGTTTACCTCGAGAATCTTGAAGCGAAAGCCATTCATTGAGAAGAAAACTTCTTTTATAGTCACTTATGCCTTCAAAAGCTTTGTTTCTCCCTTTAAATGGTTATATAATCTCATAATTGATTTTAAGTTGAGTTTTTTTTACATTTTTGGTTAAAACAGATTATAATTGAATGTTTACCTCGAGAATCTTGAAGCGAAAGCCATTCATTGAGAAGAAAACTTCTTTTATAGTCACTTATGCCTTCAAAAGCTTCGTTTCTCCCTTTAAATGGTTATATAATCTCATAATTGATTTTAAGTAGCGTTTTTTTTACATTTTTGGTTAAAACAGATTATAATTGAATGTTTACCTCGAGAATCTTGAAGCGAAAGCCATTCATTGAGAGGAAAACTTCTTTTATAGTCACTTATGCCTTCAAAAGCTTTGTTTCTCCCTTTAAATGGTTATATAATCTCATAATTGATTTTAAGTTGCGTTTTTTTTACATTTTTGGTTAAAACAGATTATAATTGAATGTTTACCTCAAGAATCTTGAAGCGAAAGCCATTCATTGAGAAGAAAACTTCTTTTATAGTCACTTATGCCTTCAAAAACTTTGTTTTCTCCCTTTAAATGGTTATATAATTTCATAATTGATTTTAAGTTGCGTTTTTTTAAATTTTTAGTTAAAATAGAGTATAATTGAATGTTTACCTCGAGAAACGTGATGCAAAAACCATTCATTGAGAAGAAAACTTCTTTTATAGTCACTTATGCCTTCAAAAGCTTTGTTTCTCCCTTTAAATGGTTATATAATCTCATAATTGATTTTAAGTTGAGTTTTTTTTACATTTTTGGTTAAAACAGATTATAATTGAATGTTTACCTCGAGAAACGTGATGCAAAAACCATTCATTGAGAAGAAAACTTCTTTTATAGTCACTTATGCCTTCAAAAGCTTTGTTTCTCGCTTTAAATGGTTATATATTCTCATAATTGATTTTAAGTTGAATTTTTTTACATTTTTGGTTAAAGCAGATTATAATTGAATGTTTACCTCGAGAAACGTGATGCAAAAACCATTCATTGAGAAGAAAACTTCTTTTATAGTCACTTATGCCTTCAAAAGCTTTGTTTCTCCCTTTAAATGGTTATATAATCTCATAATTGATTTTAAGTTGAATTGTTTTTACATTTTTTATTAAAATAGATTATAATTGAATGTTTACCTTGAGAAACGTGATGCAAAAACCATTCATTGAGAAGAAAACTTCTTTTATAGTCACTTATGCCTTCAAAAGCTTTGTTTCTCCCTTTAAATGGTTATATAATCTCATAATTGATTTTAAGTTGCGTTTTTTTTACATTTTTGGTTAAAACAGATTATAATTGAATGTTTACCTCGAGAAACGTGATGCAAAAACCATTCATTGAGAAGAGAACTTCTTTTATAGTCACTTATGCCTTCAAAAGCTTTGTTTCTCCCTTTAAATGGTTATATAATCTCATAATTGATTTTAAGTTGCGTTTTTTTTACATTTTTGGTTAAAACAGATTATAATTGAATGTTTACCTCGAGAATCTTGAAGCGAAAGCCATTCATTGAGAGGAAAACTTCTTTTATAGTCACTTATGCCTTCAAAAGCTTCGTTTCTCCCTTTAAATGGTTATATAATCTCATAATTGATTTTAAGTTGAGTTTTTTTTACATTTTTTGTTAAAACAGATTATAATTGAATGTTTACCTCGAGAATCTTGAAGCGAAAGCCATTCATTGAGAGGAAAACTTCTTTTATAGTCACTTATGCCTTCAAAAGCTTTGTTTCTCCCTTTAAATGGTTATATAATCTCATAATTGATTTTAAGTTGAATTGTTTTTACATTTTTTATTAAAATAGATTATAATTGAATGTTTACCTTGAGAAACGTGATGCAAAAACCATTCATTGAGAAGAAAACTTCTTTTATAGTCACTTATGCCTTCAAAAGCTTTGTTTCTCCCTTTAAATGGTTATATAATCTCATAATTGATTTTAAGTTGCGTTTTTTTTACATTTTTGGTTAAAACAGATTATAATTGAATGTTTACCTCGAGAAACGTGATGCAAAAACCATTCATTGAGAAGAGAACTTCTTTTATAGTCACTTATGCCTTCAAAAGCTTTGTTTCTCCCTTTAAATGGTTATATAATCTCATAATTGATTTTAAGTTGCGTTTTTTTTACATTTTTGGTTAAAACAGATTATAATTGAATGTTTACCTCGAGAATCTTGAAGCGAAAGCCATTCATTGAGAGGAAAACTTCTTTTATAGTCACTTATGCCTTCAAAAGCTTCGTTTCTCCCTTTAAATGGTTATATAATCTCATAATTGATTTTAAGTTGAGTTTTTTTTACATTTTTTGTTAAAACAGATTATAATTGAATGTTTACCTCGAGAATCTTGAAGCGAAAGCCATTCATTGAGAGGAAAACTTCTTTTATAGTCACTTATGCCTTCAAAAGCTTTGTTTCTCCCTTTAAATGGTTATATAATCTCATAATTGATTTTAAGTTGCGTTTTTTTTACATTTTTGGTTAAAACAGATTATAATTGAATGTTTACCTCGAGAATCTTGAAGCGAAAGCCATTCATTGAGAGGAAAACTTCTTTTTATAGTCACTTATGCCTTCAAAAGCTTTGTTTCTCCCTTTAAATGGTTATATAATCTCATAATTGATTTTAAGTTGAGTTTTTTTTACATTTTTTGTTAAAACAGATTATAATTGAATGTTTACCTCGAGAATCTTGAAGCGAAAGCCATTCATTGAGAGGAAAACTTCTTTTTATAGTCACTTATGCCTTCAAAAGCTTTGTTTCTCCCTTTAAATGGTTATATAATCTCATAATTGATTTTAAGTTGAGTTTTTTTTACATTTTTGGTTAAAACAGATTATAATTGAATGTTTACCTCGAGAATCTTGAAGCGAAAGCCATTCATTGAGAGGAAAACTGTCACGACCCAAATTCCGGGTCATGACCGGCGCATGGGTCCAATGGACGTAATCCACTAAACCCAAGCAAGCCTATTATTTATTTTACTTATGATTCTATTTATTATCACTAAGTCGTATTTCATGACTTTGAGTCAAAATAGTGATACACATTGCCAACTCGTACTGGCATTACTCTTTTAAAATTTACATTTAAGTTCATCTATACATAACAAAATAATACTCGACCTCCAGCGGAGTGACTCGGATGGATATACAGCTACCGAATGCCGAGACACCTACCAGAAGATGTACACAGATCTACAAGGACACCTCGTCCTAATTATCGGCTACCTCGTGATCTGAAAACATGAATTTGAAAATGGTGAGTATAAACCCAGTGAGTGAACAAGGAAGGGAACAAGCAACAATTAGGAAAAATTTAAAATCATGATGCACTTGTTTCAAACAATGCAATTTAGTTCATTCCTATTTAAAACCCCTCCAAACCCCAGAGTTTTTCGCTACAGCGAGCATGAATTTCGATGCAGTGAAAACAAAGCAACAAGAGAAACATTTTTCCTCACTCAACAATAGCCATCCTGCTAAACTAATAAAATCAACCTAACATTCATGAAAATTCTCAAAGTATAATGTGTCAAATTTTACGTACATTACAACCATAAATCATTGTCCATCAATTTGCTATATCACACACATTTACATATGTATATATATATATACGTATATACCCATCATCATCATCTCATCAACCCATCATCATCATCACCAGCTCATCATCATCATCATCACCAGCTCATGCGCACTCCCTACTCGCACATGGCTGGGTCATCACCGGATTATGCGCACTCCCTACTCGCACATAACCGGGTCATCCTCGGCTTATGCACACTCCCTACTCGCACATAGCCGAGTCAACATAATTACACAATATTATATTCAAGCATATATGTATATCAACATAATGCAGCCACATAGAAATCCATAATAACCACATTTCATAACATAAACCTTTTCTTAAAAGCTTGTTCCCAAGGCATTCATTTTCATGAAAAATTTCATAAAATCATTCAAACACTTTGTTCAAAATAGTCATATTCCCAAAACAATTTTGATAGGCAGTCCACTCACAGGTGTTGAAAATTCGGATTCTGGGTGAACTCTGACTAATAGTCCTCAGGCGTAATTCCTTTGCCTTTTCCGGACGTCTCACCACCTTGACAAATAACAAAGTCGAGGAATTTACTATATTGTCCCTAAATTGATATAAATTAATTTAAACTACTAATGCTTGATATGTAATGCAAAAATATGTCTGATTACCGCTTAATCACGATATCGATTAAATTTGACCGATCACCCGATTAATCGGCGATTGTGTCCAAATCACCTCCAAATTAATTCATTTCTCCTCTAATACCTTAATTTACCACATACATTTAAATAAAGCCAAATTCAGCATTAGAACCCTCACAATTCCTTATAGAAAAAAATTTGGTCATTTGGTGTACTAGCATCGAATCTTTTTCTACATAACCGTTTCACCTTACTTCATCATTTTCCATGCCATTTTCCTTGAAATAAAAACAATACCCCATTGATATTCAGCCCTCATGGTTCAGCCAACAAGGAACCCTAGAGAAATTGAATATTTCTTTTGTGTTTTTGTTCATAACCATGCTTAACTATCCCTAAACACTAACATAGTCTAAAATCAAATTATTCCAACAACAATTCCTCTTCCATACCCATTTTTCAGAATTGAATTCATCATGATAACTCAATATTCAACCATGGAAATCAAGAACAAAAGCATGGGTAAGCTAGGTATCAAGGAGAATTAAAGAAATTTTAACTTACCTAGCTTGTTTCCTTGATTTCTTCACTTTTTCTTTGAATTTCCACCTAGGTTTTCTTGTTTTTCCTTTTGTTCTTCCTTTTTTCTGGTTGCTGGATGTCTAGGCCGAATATGGTGAGGGAATTGGGGATTTAATGGGCTGATTTCTATAGAAAATAATAAAATAATCAAGCATGCCATGTGTCACATGCTTATTGGCCAAATTTTTAACTTTTTGACTTTTTCTTCTTAATTTTCCACCACAAATATTCTGGTATTTATCCAATCCTACCACAATTAAAATCCCTTGGTCTTGACAAGTGCTGGGCCGAAAATTTTACTGATTTGCCCCCGAGACAAAAAAATTACGATTTTGCCCTTATACTCTGAAATGTACCGGAATCTCATTATTTCTACTTTTCAACCTAAAATAACACTAATATTGATCAATATTAACTAAATGGGGCAAAAATTGTTTAAAAAAAAATTTTCGTTTAGTCCACTAGTGGCAAAATTACCATTTTGCCCTTGTGCTCTATAAATACCGAGAATCAAAATTTTTCACTACTAAACATCATTTTATACTCCAATAATCATAATTATATTTCATATAATTATTCTTGGTCAAATGTGATCAAATCTTGGCTAAAAATCTCCATTTTATCATCAAATGGTAAAATGACCGTTTTGTCCCTAATCGGTCAATTTTCTGATGGACTCCAAACTGGACCTTGAACTCCAAATCACTATTCTAAACCATTCTGTTGGTTTTAAAATTTTCAAATTCCTCTTAGAATTTCTATTTGAACTAGTTCAAGGCTCGATTTAACTTAGTTGTACCACTCGATACAATACCGTCTTTTAATCGAGCTTGACAGGGTCTCACAAAAACTTCTTTTTATAGTCACTTATGCCTTCAAAAGCTTTGTTTCTCCCTTTAAATGGTTATATAATCTCATAATTGATTTTAAGTTGCGTTTTTTTTACATTTTTGGTTAAAACAGATTATAATTGAATGTTTACCTCGAGAATCTTGAAGCGAAAGCCATTCATTGAGAGGAAAACTTCTTTTTATAGTCACTTATGCCTTCAAAAGCTTTGTTTCTCCCTTTAAATGGTTATATAATCTCATAATTGATTTTGAGTTGAGTTTTTTTTACATTTTTGGTTAAAACAGATTATAATTGAATGTTTACCTCGAGAATCTTGAAGCGAAAGCCATTCATTGAGAGGAAAACTTCTTTTTATAGTCACTTATGCCTTCAAAAGCTTTGTTTCTCCCTTTAAATGGTTATATAATCTCATAATTGATTTTAAGTTGAGTTTTTTTTACATTTTTGGTTAAAACAGATTATAATTGAATGTTTACCTCGAGAATCTTGAAGCGAAAGCCATTCATTGAGAAGAAAACTTCTTTTATAGTCACTTATGCCTTCAAAAGCTTTGTTTCTCCCTTTAAATGGTTATATAATCTCATAATTGATTTTAAGTTGAGTTTTTTTTACATTTTTGGTTAAAACAGATTATAATTGAATGTTTACCTCGAGAATCTTGAAGCGAAAGCCATTCATTGAGAAGAAAACTTCTTTTATAGTCACTTATGCCTTCAAAAGCTTCGTTTCTCCCTTTAAATGGTTATATAATCTCATAATTGATTTTAAGTAGCGTTTTTTTTACATTTTTGGTTAAAACAGATTATAATTGAATGTTTACCTCGAGAATCTTGAAGCGAAAGCCATTCATTGAGAGGAAAACTTCTTTTATAGTCACTTATGCCTTCAAAAGCTTTGTTTCTCCCTTTAAATGGTTATATAATCTCATAATTGATTTTAAGTTGCGTTTTTTTTACATTTTTGGTTAAAACAGATTATAATTGAATGTTTACCTCAAGAATCTTGAAGCGAAAGCCATTCATTGAGAAGAAAACTTCTTTTATAGTCACTTATGCCTTCAAAAACTTTGTTTTCTCCCTTTAAATGGTTATATAATTTCATAATTGATTTTAAGTTGCGTTTTTTTAAATTTTTAGTTAAAATAGAGTATAATTGAATGTTTACCTCGAGAAACGTGATGCAAAAACCATTCATTGAGAAGAAAACTTCTTTTATAGTCACTTATGCCTTCAAAAGCTTTGTTTCTCCCTTTAAATGGTTATATAATCTCATAATTGATTTTAAGTTGAGTTTTTTTTACATTTTTGGTTAAAACAGATTATAATTGAATGTTTACCTCGAGAAACGTGATGCAAAAACCATTCATTGAGAAGAAAACTTCTTTTATAGTCACTTATGCCTTCAAAAGCTTTGTTTCTCGCTTTAAATGGTTATATATTCTCATAATTGATTTTAAGTTGAATTGTTTTACATTTTTGGTTAAAGCAGATTATAATTGAATGTTTACCTCGAGAAACGTGATGCAAAAACCATTCATTGAGAAGAAAACTTCTTTTATAGTCACTTATGCCTTCAAAAGCTTTGTTTCTCCCTTTAAATGGTTATATAATCTCATAATTGATTTTAAGTTGAATTGTTTTTACATTTTTTATTAAAATAGATTATAATTGAATGTTTACCTTGAGAAACGTGATGCAAAAACCATTCATTGAGAAGAAAACTTCTTTTATAGTCACTTATGCCTTCGAAAGCTTTGTTTCTCCCTTTAAATGGTTATATAATCTCATAATTGATTTTAAGTTGCGTTTTTTTTACATTTTTGGTTAAAACAGATTATAATTGAATGTTTACCTCGAGAAACGTGATGCAAAAACCATTCATTGAGAAGAGAACTTTTATAGTCACTTATGCCTTCAAAAGCTTTGTTTCTCCCTTTAAATGGTTATATAATCTCATAATTGATTTTAAGTTGCGTTTTTTTTACATTTTTGGTTAAAACAGATTATAATTGAATGTTTACCTCGAGAATCTTGAAGCGAAAGCCATTCATTGAGAAGAAAACTTCTTTTATAGTCACTTATGCCTTCAAAAGCTTTGTTTCCTCACTTTAAATGGTTATATAATCTCATAATTGATTTTAAGTTGCGTCTTTTTACATTTTTAGTTAAAACAAATTATAATTGAATGTTTACCTCGAGAAACGTGATGCAAAAACCATTCATTGAGAAGAAAACTTCTTTTGTAGTCACTTATGCCTTCAAAAGCTTTGTTTCTCCCTTTAAATGGTTATATAATCTCATAATTGATTTTGGGTTGAGTTTTTTTTACATTTTTGGTTAAAACAGATTATAATTGAATGTTTACCTCGAGAATCTTGAAGCGAAAGCCATTCATTGAGAAGAAAACTTCTTTTATAGTCACTTATGCCTTCAAAAGCTTTGTTTCTCCCTTTAAATGGTTATATAATCTCATAATTGATTTTAAGTTGAGTTTTTTTTACATTTTTGGTTAAAACAGATTATAATTGAATGTTTACCTCGAGAATCTTGAAGCGAAAGCCATTCATTGAGAAGAAAACTTCTTTTATAGTCACTTATGCCTTCAAAAGCTTCGTTTCTCCCTTTAAATGGTTATATAATCTCATAATTGATTTTAAGTAGCGTTTTTTTTACATTTTTGGTTAAAACAGATTATAATTGAATGTTTACCTCGAGAATCTTGAAGCGAAAGCCATTCATTGAGAGGAAAACTTCTTTTATAGTCACTTATGCCTTCAAAAGCTTTGTTTCTCCCTTTAAATGGTTATATAATCTCATAATTGATTTTAAGTTGCGTTTTTTTTACATTTTTGGTTAAAACAGATTATAATTGAATGTTTACCTCGAAAATCTTGAAGCGAAAGCCATTCATTGAGAGGAAAACTTCTTTTTATAGTCACTTATGCCTTCAAAAGCTTTGTTTCTCCCTTTAAATGGTTATATAATCTCATAATTGATTTTAAGTTGAGTTTTTTTTACATTTTTTGTTAAAACAGATTATAATTGAATGTTTACCTCGAGAATCTTGAAGCGAAAGCCATTCATTGAGAGGAAAACTTCTTTTTATAGTCACTTATGCCTTCAAAAGCTTTGTTTCTCCCTTTAAATGGTTATATAATCTCATAATTGATTTTAAGTTGAGTTTTTTTTACATTTTTGGTTAAAACAGATTATAATTGAATGTTTACCTCGAGAATCTTGAAGCGAAAGCCATTCATTGAGAGGAAAACTTCTTTTTATAGTCACTTATGCCTTCAAAAGCTTTGTTTCTCCCTTTAAATGGTTATATAATCTCATAATTGATTTTAAGTTGCGTTTTTTTTACATTTTTGGTTAAAACAGATTATAATTGAATGTTTACCTTGAGAATCTTGAAGCGAAAGCCATTCATTGAGAGGAAAACTTCTTTTTATAGTCACTTATGCCTTCAAAAGCTTTGTTTCTCCCTTTAAATGGTTATATAATCTCATAATTGATTTTAAGTTGAGTTTTTTTTACATTTTTGGTTAAAACAGATTATAATTGAATGTTTACCTCGAGAATCTTGAAGCGAAAGCCATTCATTGAGAGGAAAACTTCTTTTATAGTCACTTATGCCTTCAAAAGCTTTGTTTCTCCCTTTAAATGGTTATATAATCTCATAATTGATTTTAAGTTGCGTTTTTTTTACATTTTTGGTTAAAACAGATTATAATTGAATGTTTACCTCAAGAATCTTGCAGCGAAAGCCATTCATTGAGAAGAAAACTTGTTTTATAGTCACTTATGCCTTCAAAAACTTTGTTTTCTCCCTTTAAATGGTTATATAATTTCATAATTGATTTTAAGTTGCGTTTTTTTAAATTTTTAGTTAAAATAGAGTATAATTGAATGTTAACCTCGAGAAACGTGATGCAAAAACCATTCATTGAGAAGAAAACTTCTTTTATAGTCACTTATGCCTTCAAAAGCTTTGTTTCTCCCTTTAAATGGTTATATAATCTCATAATTGATTTTAAGTTGCGTTTTTTTTACATTTTTGGTTAAAACAGATTATAATTGAATGTTTACCTCGAGAAACGTGATGCAAAAACCATTCATTGAGAAGAGAACTTCTTTTATAGTCACTTATGCCTTCAAAAGCTTTGTTTCTCCCTTTAAATGGTTATATAATCTCATAATTGATTTTAAGTTGAGTTTTTTTTACATTTTTGGTTAAAACAGATTATAATTGAATGTTTACCTCGAGAATCTTGAAGCGAAAGCCATTCATTGAGAAGAAAACTTCTTTTATAGTCACTTATGCCTTCAAAAGCTTCGTTTCTCCCTTTAAATGGTTATATAATCTCATAATTGATTTTAAGTAGCGTTTTTTTTACATTTTTGGTTAAAACAGATTATAATTGAATGTTTACCTCGAGAATCTTGAAGCGAAAGCCATTCATTGAGAGGAAAACTTCTTTTATAGTCACTTATGCCTTCAAAAGCTTTGTTTCTCCCTTTAAATGGTTATATAATCTCATAATTGATTTTAAGTTGAGTTTTTTTTACATTTTTGGTTAAAACAGATTATAATTGAATGTTTACCTCGAGAATCTTGAAGCGAAAGCCATTCATTGAGAAGAAAACTTCTTTTATAGTAACTTATGCCTTCAAAAGCTTTGTTTCTCCCTTTAAATGGTTATATAGTATCATAATTGATTTTAAGTTGAGTTTTTTTTACATTTTTTGTTAAAACAGATTATAATTGAATGTTTACCTCGAGAATCTTGAAGCGAAAGCCATTCATTGAGAAGAAAACTTCTTTTATAGTCACTTATGCCTTCAAAAGCTTTGTTTCTCCCTTTAAATGGTTATATAATCTCATAATTGATTTTAAGTTGCGTTTTTTTTACATTTTTGGTTAAAACAGATTATAATTGAATGTTTACCTCAAGAATCTTGAAGCGAAAGCCATTCATTGAGAAGAAAACTTCTTTTATAGTCACTTATGCCTTCAAAAGCTTTGTTTCTCCCTTTAAATGGTTATATAATCTCATAATTGATTTTAAGTTGAATTGTTTTTACATTTTTTATTAAAATAGATTATAATTGAATGTTTACCTTGAGAAACGTGATGCAAAAACCATTCATTGAGAAGAAAACTTCTTTTATAGTCACTTATGCCTTCAAAAGCTTTGTTTCTCCCTTTAAATGGTTATATAATCTCATAATTGATTTTAAGTTGCGTTTTTTTTACATTTTTGGTTAAAACAGATTATAATTGAATGTTTACCTCGAGAAACGTGATGCAAAAACCATTCAGTGAGAAGAGAACTTCTTTTATAGTCACTTATGCCTTCAAAAGCTTTGTTTCTCCCTTTAAATGGTTATATAATCTCATAATTGATTTTAAGTTGCGTTTTTTTTACATTTTTGGTTAAAACAGATTATAATTGAATGTTTACCTCCAGAATCTTGAAGCAAAAGCCATTCATTGAGAAGAAAACTTCTTTTATAGTCACTTATGCCTTCAAAAACTTTGTTTTCTCCCTTTAAATGGTTATATAATCTCATAATTGATTTTAAGTTGCGTTTTTTTAAATTTTTAGTTAAAACAGATTATAATTGAATGTTTACCTCGAGAAACGTGATGCAAAAACCATTCATTAAGAAGAAAACTTCTTTTATAGTCACTTATGCCTTCAAAAGCTTTGTTTCTCCCTTTAAATGGTTATATAATCTCATAATTGATTTTAAGTTGAGTTTTTTTTACATTTTTGGTTAAAACAGATTATAATTGAATGTTTACCTTGAGAAACGTGATGCAAAAACCATTCATTGAGAAGAAAACTTCTTTTATAGTCACTTATGCCATCAAAAGCTTTGTTTCTCGCTTTAAATGGTTATATAATCTCATAATTGATTTTAAGTTCAATTTTTTTATATTTTTGGTTAAAGCAGATTATAATTGAATGTTTACCTCGAGAAACGTGATGCAAAAACCATTCATTGAGAAGAAAACTTCTTTTATAGTCACTTATGCCTTCAAAAGCTTTGTTTCTCCCTTTAAATGGTTATATCATCTCATAATTGATTTTAAGTTGAGTTTTTTTTACATTTTTGATTAAAACAGATTATAATTGAATGTTTACCTCGAGAATCTTGAAGCGAAAGCCATTCATTGAGAAGAAAACTTCTTTTATAGTAACTTATGCCTTCAAAAGCTTTGTTTCTCCCTTTAAATGGTTATATAGTATCATAATTGATTTTGAGTTGAGTTTTTTTTACATTTTTTGTTAAAACAGATTATAATTGAATGTTTACCTCGAGAATCTTGAAGCGAAAGCCATTCATTGAGAAGAAAACTTCTTTTATAGTCACTTATGCCTTCAAAAGCTTTGTTTCTCCCTTTAAATGGTTATATAATCTCATAATTGATTTTAAGTTGAATTGTTTTTACATTTTTTATTAAAATAGATTATAATTGAATGTTTACCTTGAGAAACGTGATGCAAAAACCATTCATTGAGAAGAAAACTTCTTTTATAGTCACTTATGCCTTCAAAAGCTTTGTTTCTCCCTTTAAATGGTTATATAATCTCATAATTGATTTTAAGTTGCATTTTTTTTACATTTTTGGTTAAAACAGATTATAATTGAATGTTTACCTCGAGAAACGTGATGCAAAAACCATTCAGTGAGAAGAGAACTTCTTTTATAGTCACTTATGCCTTCAAAAGCTTTGTTTCTCCCTTTAAATGGTTATATAATCTCATAATTGATTTTAAGTTACGTTTTTTTTACATTTTTGGTTAAAACAGATTATAATTGAATGTTTACCTCGAGAATCTTGAAGCGAAAGCCATTCATTGAGAAGAAAACTTCTTTTATAGTCACTTATGCCTTCAAAAGCTTTGTTTCCTCCTTTTAAATGGTTATATAATCTCATAATTGATTTTAAGTTGCGTCTTTTTACATTTTTAGTTAAAACAAATTATAATTGAATGTTTACCTCGAGAAACGTGATGCAAAAACCATTCATTGAGAAGAAAACTTCTTTTGTAGTCACTTATGCCTTCAAAAGCTTTGTTTCTCCCTTTAAATGGTTATATAATCTCATAATTGATTTTAGGTTGAGTTTTTTTTACATTTTTGGTTAAAACAGATTATAATTGAATGTTTACCTCGAGAATCTTGAAGCGAAAGCCATTCATTGAGAAGAAAACGTCTTTTATAGTCACTTATGCCTTCAAAAGCTTTGTTTCTCCCTTTAAATGGTTATATAATCTCATAATTGATTTTAAGTTGAGTTTTTTTTACATTTTTGGTTAAAACAGATTATAATTGAATGTTTACCTCGAGAATCTTGAAGCGAAAGCCATTCATTGAGAAGAAAACTTCTTTTATAGTCACTTATGCCTTCAAAAGCTTCGTTTCTCCCTTTAAATGGTTATATAATCTCATAATTGATTTTAAGTAGCGTTTTTTTTACATTTTTGGTTAAAACAGATTATAATTGAATGTTTACCTTGAGAAACGTGATGCAAAAACCATTCATTGAGAAGAAAACTTCTTTTATAGTCACTTATGCCTTCAAAAGCTTTGTTTCTCGCTTTAAATGGTTATATAATCTCATAATTGATTTTAAGTTCAATTTTTTTATATTTTTGGTTAAAGCAGATTATAATTGAATGTTTACCTCGAGAAACGTGATGCAAAATCCATTCATTGAGAGGAAAACTTCTTTTATAGTCACTTATGCCTTCAAAAGCTTTGTTTCTCCTTTTAAATGGTTATATAATCTCATAATTGATTTTAAGTCGAGTTTTTTTTACATTTTTGGTTAAAACAGATTATAATTGAATGTTTACCTCGAGAATCTTGAAGCGAAAGCCATTCATTCAGAAGAAAACTTCTTTTATAGTCACTTATGCCTTCAAAAGCTTTGTTTCTCCCTTTAAATGGTTATATAATCTCATAATTGATTTTAAGTTGCGTTTTTTTTACATTTTTGGTTAAAACAGATTATAATTGAATGTTTACCTCCAGAATCTTGAAGCAAAAGCCATTCATTGAGAAGAAAACTTCTTTTATAGTCACTTATGCCTTCAAAAACTTTGTTTTCTCCCTTTAAATGGTTATATAATCTCATAATTGATTTTAAGTTGCGTTTTTTTAAATTTTTAGTTAAAACAGATTATAATTGAATGTTTACCTCGAGAAACGTGATGCAAAAACCATTCATTAAGAAGAAAACTTCTTTTATAGTCACTTATGCCTTCAAAAGCTTTGTTTCTCCCTTTAAATGGTTATATATTCTCATAATTGATTTTAAGTTGAGTTTTTTTTACATTTTTGGTTAAAACAGATTATAATTGAATGTTTACCTTGAGAAACGTGATGCAAAAACCATTCATTGAGAAGAAAACTTCTTTTATAGTCACTTATGCCTTCAAAAGCTTTGTTTCTCGCTTTAAATGGTTATATAATCTCATAATTGATTTTAAGTTCAATTTTTTTATATTTTTGGTTAAAGCAGATTATAATTGAATGTTTACCTCGAGAAACGTGATGCAAAAACCATTCATTGAGAAGAAAACTTCTTTTATAGTCACTTATGCCTTCAAAAGCTTTGTTTCTCCCTTTAAATGGTTATATTATCTCATAATTGATTTTAAGTTGAGTTTTTTTTACATTTTTGATTAAAACAGATTATAATTGAATGTTTACCTCGAGAAACGTGATGCAAAATCCATTCATTGAGAAGAAAACTTCTTTTATAGTCACTTATGCCTTCAAAAGCTTTGTTTCTCGCTTTAAATGGTTATATAAACTAATAATTGATTTTAAGTTGAATTTTTTTACATTTTTGGTTAAAGCAGATTATAATTGAATGTTTACCTCGAGAAACGTGATGCAAAAACCATTCATTGAGAAGAAAACTTCTTTTATAGTCACTTATGCCTTCAAAAGCTTTGTTTCTCCCTTTAAATGGTTATATAATCTCATAATTGATTTTAAGTTGAGTTTTTTTTACATTTTTGGTTAAAACAGATTATAATTGAATGTTTACCTCGAGAAACGTGATGCAAAAACCATTCATTGAGAAGAAAACTTCTTTTATAGTCACTTATGCCTTCAAAAACTTTGTTTTCTCCCTTTAAATGGTTATATAATCTCATAATTGATTTTAAGTTGCGTTTTAGGGTCATTTTTGGTTAAAACAGATTATAATTGAATATTTACCTCGAGAAACGTGATGCAAAAACCATTCATTGAGAAGAAAACTTCTTTTATAGTCAGTTATGCCTTCAAAAGCTTTGTTTCTCGCTTTAAATGGTTATATAATCTCATAATTGATTTTAAGTTGAATTTTTTTACATTTTTGGTTAAAGCAGATTATAATTGAATGTTTACCTCGAGAATCTTGAAGCGAAAGCCATTCATTGAGAGGAAAACTTCTTTTTATAGTCACTTATGCCTTCAAAAGCTTTGTTTCTCCCTTTAAATGGTTATATAATCTCATAATTGATTTTAAGTTGAGTTTTTTTTTACATTTTTGGTTAAAACAGATTATATTTGAATGTTTACCTCAAGAAACGTGATGCAAAATCCATTCATTGAGAAGAAAACTTCTTTTATAGTCACTTATGCCTTCAAAAGCTTTGTTTCTCGCTTTAAATGGTTATATAATCTCATAATTGATTTTAAGTTGAATTTTTTTACATTTTTGGTTAAAGCAGATTATAATTGAATGTTTACCTCGAGAAACGTGATGCAAAAACCATTCATTGAGAAGAAAACTTCTTTTATAGTCACTTATGCCTTCAAAAGCTTTGTTTCTCCTTTTAAATGGTTATATAATCTCATAATTGATTTTAAGTTGAGTTTTTTTTACATTTTTGGTTAAAACAGATTATAATTGAATGTTTACCTTGAGAAACGTGATGTAAAATCCATTCATTGAGAAGAAAACTTCTTTTATAGTCACTTATGCCTTCAAAAGCTTTGTTTCTCCCTTTAAATGGTTATATAATCTCATAATTGATTTTAAGTTGAGTTTTTTTAACATTTTTGGTTAAAACAGATTATAATTGAATGTTTACCTCCAGAATCTTGAAGCGAAAGCCATTCATTGACAAGAAAACTTCTTTTATAGTCACTTATGCCTTCAAAATCTTTGTTTCTCCCTTTAAATGGTTATATAATCTCATAATTGATTTTAAGTTGAGTTTTTTTACATTTTTGGTTAAAACAGATTATAATTGAATGTTTACCTCGAGAAACGTGATGCAAAAACCATTCTGTGAGACCCTGTCAAGCTCGATTAAAAGACGGTATTGTATCGAGTGGTACAATTAAGTTAAATCGAGCCTTGAACTAGTTCAAATAGAAATTCTAAGAGGAATTTGAAAATTTTAAAACCAACAGAATGGTTTAGAATAGTGATTTGGAGTTCAAGGTCCAGTTTGGAGTCCATCAGAAAATTGACCGATTAGGGACAAAACGGTCATTTTACCATTTGATGATAAAATGGAGATTTTTAGCCAAGATTTGATCACATTTGACCAAGAATAATTATATGAAATATAATTATGATTATTGGAGTATAAAATGATGTTTAGTAGTGAAAAATTTTGATTCTCGGTATTTATAGAGCACAAGGGCAAAATGGTAATTTTGCCATTAGTGGACTAAACGAAAATTTTTTTGAAACAATTTTTGCCCCATTTAGTTAATATTGATCAATATTAGTGTTATTTTAGGTTGAAAAGTAGAAATAATGAGATTCCGGTACATTTCAGAGTATAAGGGCAAAATCGTAATTTTTTTGTCTCGGGGGCAAATCAGTAAAATTTTCGGCCCAGCACTTGTCAAGACCAAGGGATTTTAATTGTGGTAGGATTGGATAAATACCAGAATATTTGTGGTGGAAAATTAAGAAGAAAAAGTCAAAAAGTTAAAAATTTGGCCAATAAGCATGTGACACATGGCATGCTTGATTATTTTATTATTTTCTATAGAAATCAGCCCATTAAATCCCCAATTCCCTCACCATATTCGGCCTAGACATCCAGCAACCAGAAAAAAGGAAGAACAAAAGGAAAAACAAGAAAACCTAGGTGGAAATTCAAAGAAAAAGTGAAGAAATCAAGGAAACAAGCTAGGTAAGTTAAAATTTCTTTAATTCTCCTTGATACCTAGCTTACCCATGCTTTTGTTCTTGATTTCCATGGTTGAATATTGAGTTATCATGATGAATTCAATTCTGAAAAATGGGTATGGAAGAGGAATTGTTGTTGGAATAATTTGATTTTAGACTATGTTAGTGTTTAGGGATAGTTAAGCATGGTTATGAACAAAAACACAAAAGAAATATTCAATTTCTCTAGGGTTCCTTGTTGGCTGAACCATGAGGGCTGAATATCAATGGGGTATTGTTTTTATTTCAAGGAAAATGGCATGGAAAATGATGAAGTAAGGTGAAACGGTTATGTAGAAAAAGATTCGATGCTAGTACACCAAATGACCAAATTTTTTTCTATAAGGAATTGTGAGGGTTCTAATGCTGAATTTGGCTTTATTTAAATGTATGTGGTAAATTAAGGTATTAGAGGAGAAATGAATTAATTTGGAGGTGATTTGGACACAATCGCCGATTAATCGGGTGATCGGTCAAATTTAATCGATACCGTGATTAAGCGGTAATCAGACATATTTTTGCATTTCATATCAAGCATTAGTAGTTTAAATTAATTTATATCAATTTAGGGACAATATAGTAAATTCCTCGACTTTGTTATTTGTCAAGGTGGTGAGACGTCCGGAAAAGGCAAAGGAATTACGCCTGAGGACTATTAGTCAGAGTTCACCCAGAATCCGAATTTTCAACACCTGTGAGTGGACTGCCTATCAAAATTGTTTTGGGAATATGACTATTTTGAACAAAGTGTTTGAATGATTTTATGAAATTTTTCATGAAAATGAATGCCTTGGGAACAAGCTTTTAAGAAAAGGTTTATGTTATGAAATGTGGTTATTATGGATTTCTATGTGGCTGCATTATGTTGATATACATATATGCTTGAATATAATGTTGTGTAATTATGTTGACTCGGCTATGTGCGAGTAGGGAGTGTGCATAAGTCGAGGATGACCCGGTTATGTGCGAGTAGGGAGTGCGCATAATCCGGTGATGACCCAGCCATGTGCGAGTAGGGAGTGCGCATGAGCTGGTGATGATGATGATGATGAGCTGGTGCTGATGATGATGGGTTGATGAGATGATGATGATGGGTATATACGTATATATATATATACATATGTAAATGTGTGTGATATAGCAAATTGATGGACAATGATTTATGGTTGTAATGTACGTAAAATTTGACACATTATACTTTGAGAATTTTCATGAATGTTAGGTTGATTTTATTAGTTTAGCAGGATGGCTATTGTTGAGTGAGGAAAAATGTTTCTCTTGTTGCTTTGTTTTCACTGCATCGAAATTCATGCTCGCTGTAGCGAAAAACTCTGGGGTTTGGAGGGGTTTTAAATAGGAATGAACTAAATTGCATTGTTTGAAACAAGTGCATCATGATTTTAAATTTTTCCTAATTGTTGCTTGTTCCCTTCCTTGTTCACTCACTGGGTTTATACTCACCATTTTCAAATTCATGTTTTCAGATCACGAGGTAGCCGATAATTAGGACGAGGTGTCCTTGTAGATCTGTGTACATCTTCTGGTAGGTGTCTCGGCATTCGGTAGCTGTATATCCATCCGAGTCACTCCGCTGGAGGTCGAGTATTATTTTGTTATGTATAGATGAACTTAAATGTAAATTTTAAAAGAGTAATGCCAGTACGAGTTGGCAATGTGTATCACTATTTTGACTCAAAGTCATGAAATACGACTTAGTGATAATAAATAGAATCATAAGTAAAATAAATAATAGGCTTGCTTGGATTTAGTGGATTATGTCCATTGGACCCATGCGCCGGTCATGACCCGGAATTTGGGTCGTGACACATTCATTGGGAAGAAAACTTCTTTTATAGTCACTTATGCCTTCAAAAGCTTTGTTTCTCCCTTTAAATGGTTATATAATCTCATAATTGATTTTAAGTTGAGTTTTTTTTACATTTTTGGTTAAAACAGATTATAATTGAATGTTTACCTCGAGAAACGTGATGCAAAAACCATTCATTGGGAAGAAAACTTCTTTTATAGTCACTTATGCCTTCAAAAGCTTTGTTTTCTCCCTTTAAATGGTTATATAATCTCATAATTGATTTTAAGTTGCGTTTTTTTAAATTTTTAGTTAAAACAGATTATAATTGAATGTTTACCTCGAGAAACGTGATGCAAAAACCATTCATTGAGAAGAAAACTTCTTTTATAGTCACTTATGCCTTCAAAAGCTTTGTTTCTCCTTTTAAATGGTTATATAATCTCATAATTGATTTTAAGTTGAGTTTTTTTTACATTTTTGGTTAAAACAGATTATAATTGAATGTTTACCTCGAGAATCTTGAAGCGAAAGCCATTCATTGAGAAGAAAACTTCTTTTATAGTCACTTATGCCTTCAAAAGCTTTGTTTCTCCCTTTAAATGGTTATATAATCTCATAATTGATTTTAAGTTGAGTTTTTTTTACTTTTTTGGTTAAAACAGATTATAATTGAATGTTTACCTCGAGAATCTTGAAGCGAAAGCCATTCATTCAGAAGAAAACTTCTTTTATAGTCACTTATGCCTTCAAAAGCTTTGTTTCTCCCTTTAAATGGTTATATAATCTCATAATTGATTTTAAGTTGCGTTTTTTTTACATTTTTGGTTAAAACAGATTATAATTGAATGTTTACCTCAAGAATCTTGAAGCAAAAGCCATTCATTGAGAAGAAAACTTCTTTTATAGTCACTTATGCCTTCAAAAACTTTGTTTTCTCCCTTTAAATGGTTATATAATCTCATAATTGATTTTAAGTTACGTTTTTTTAAATTTTTAGTTAAAACAGATTATAATTGAATGTTTACCTCGAGAAACGTGATGCAAAAACCATTCATTGAGAAGAAAACTTCTTTTATAGTCACTTATGCCTTCAAAAGCTTTGTTTCTCCCTTTAAATGGTTATATAATCTCATAATTGATTTTAAGTTGAGTTTTTTTTTACATTTTTGGTTAAAACAGATTATAATTGAATGTTTACCTCGAGAAACGTGATGCAAAAACCATTCATTGAGAAGAAAACTTCTTTTATATTCACTTATGCCTTCAAAAGCTTTGTTTCTCGCTTTAAATGGTTATATAATATCATAATTGATTTTAAGTTGAATTTTTTTACATTTTTGGTTAAAGCAGATTTTAATTGAATGTTTACCTCGAGAATCTTGAAGCGAAAGTGTGAGACCCTGTCAAGGTCGATTAAAAGACGGTATTGTATCGAGTGGTACAACTAAGTTAAATCGAGCCTTGAACTAGTTCAAATAGAAATTCTAAGAGGAATTTGAAAATTTTAAAACCAACAGAATGACTTAGAATAGTGATTTGGAGTTCAAGGTCCAGTTTGAAGTCCATCAGAAAATTGACCAATTAGGGACAAAACGGTAATTTTACCATTTGATGAGTAAATGGAGATTTTTAGCCAAGATTTGATCACATTTGACCAAGAATAATTATATGAAATATAATTATGATTATTGGAGTATAAAATGATGTTTAGTAGTGAAAAATTGTGATTCTCGGTATTTATGGAGCAGAAGGGCAAAATGGTAATTTTGCCACTAGTGGACTAAACGAAAATTTTTTTAAACAATTTTTGCCCCATTTGGTTAATATTGATCAATATTAGTGTTATTTTAGGTTGAAAAGTAGAAATAATGAGATTCCGGTACATTTCGGAGTATAAGGGCAAAATCGTAATTTTTTTGTCTCGGGGGCAAATCAGTAAAATTTTCAGCCCAGCACTTGTCAAGACCAAGGGATTTTAATTGTGGTAGGATTGGATAAATACCAGAATATTTGTGGTGGAAAATTAAGAAGAAAAAGTCAAAAAGTTAAAAATTTGGCCAATAAGCATGTGACACATGGCCTGCTTGATTATTTTATTATTTTCTATAGAAATCAGCCCATTAAATCCCCAATTCCCTCACCATATTCGGCCTAGACATCCAGCAACCAGAAAAAAGGAAGAACAAAAGGAAAAACAAGAAAACCTAGGTGGAAATTCAAAGAAAAAGTGAAGAAATCAAGGAAACAAGCTAGGTAAGTTAAAATTTCTTTAATTCTCCTTGATACCTAGCTTACCCATGCTTTTGTTCTTGATTTCCATGGTTGAATATTGAGTTATCATGATGAATTCAATTCTGAAAAATGGGTATGGAAGAGGAATTGTTGTTGGAATAATTTGATTTTAGACTATGTTAGTGTTTAGGGATAGTTAAGCATGGTTATGAACAAAAACACAAAAGAAATATTTAATTTCTCTAGGGTTCCTTGTTGGCTGAACCATGAGGGCTGAATATCAATGGGGGATTGTTTTTATTTCAAGGAAAATGGCATGGAAAATGATGAAGTAAGGTGAAACGGTTATGTAGAAAAAATTCGATGCTAGTACACCAAATGACCAAATTTTTTTCTATAAGGAATTGTGAGGGTTCTAATGCTGAATTTGGCTTTATTTAAATGTATGTGGTAAATTAAGGTATTAGAGGAGAAATGAATTAATTTGGAGGTGATTTGGACACAATCGCCGATTAATCGGGTGATCGGTCGAATTTAATCGATACCGTGATTAAGCGGTAATCGGGTATATTTGTGCATTTACATATCAAGCATTAGTAGTTTAAATTAATTTATATCAATTTAGGGACAATATAGTAAATTCCTCAACTTTGTTATTTGTCAAGGTGGTGAGACATCCGGAAAAGGCAAAGGAATTGCGCCTGAGGACTATTAGTCAGAGTTCACCCGAAATCCGGATTTTTCGATACCTGTGAGTGGACTGCCTATCAAAATTGTTTTGGGAATATGACTGTTTTGAACAAAGTGTTTGAATGATTTTATGCAATTTTTCATGAAAATGAATGCCTTGGGAACAAGCTTTTGAGAAAAGGTTTATGCTATGAAATGTGGTTATTATGGATTTCTATGTGGCTGCATTATGTTGATATACATATATGCTTGAATATAATGTTGTGTAATTATGTTGACTCGGTTATGTGCGAGTAGGGAGTGTGCATAAGCCGAGGATGACCCGGTTATGTGCGAGTAGGGAGTGCGCATAACCCGGTGATGACCCGATTATGTGCGAGTAGGGAGTGCGCATAATCCGGTGATGACCCAGCCATGTGCGAGTAGGGAGTGCGCATGAGCTGGTGATGATGATGATGGGTTGGTGAGATGATGACGATGGGTATATACGTATATATATATATATATATATACATATGTAAATGTGTGTGATATAGCAAATTGATGGACAATGATTTATGGTTGTAATGTACGTAAAATTTGACACATTATACTTTGAGAATTTTCATGAATGTTAGGTTGATTTTATTAGTTTAGTAGGATGGCTTTTGTTGAGTGAGGAAAAATGTTTCTCTTGTTGCTTTGTTTTCACTGCATCGAAATTCATGCTCGCTGTAGCGAAAAACTCTGGGGTTTGGAGGGGTTTTAAATAGGAATGAACTAAATTGCATTGTTTGAAACAAGTGCATCATGATTTTAAATTTTTCCTAATTGTTGCTTGTTCCCTTCCTTGTTCACTCACTGGGTTTATACTCACCATTTTCAAATTCATGTTTTCAGATCACGAGGTAGCCGATAATTAGGACGAGGTGTCCTTGTAGATCTGTGTACATCTTCTGGTAGGTGTCTCGACATTCGGTAGCTGTATATCCATCTGAGTCACTTCGCTGGAGGTCGAGTATTACTTTGTTATGTATAGATGAACTTAAATGTAAATTTTAAAAGAGTAATGCCAGTACGAGTTGGCAATGTATATTACTATTTTGACTCAAAGTCATGAAATAGGACTTAGTGATAATAAATAGAATCATAAGTAAAATAAATAATAGGCTTGCTTGGGTTTAGTGGATTACGTCCATTGGACCCATGCGCCGGTCATGACCCGAAATTTGGGTCGTGACAGAAAGCCATTCATTGAGAGGAAAACTTCTTTTTATAGTCACTTATGCCTTCAAAAGCTTTGTTTCTCCCTTTAAATGGTTATATAATCTCATAATTAATTTTAAGTTGAGTTTTTTTTACATTTTTGGTTAAAACAGATTATATTTGAATGTTTACCTTGAGAATCTTGAAGCGAAAGCCATTCATTGACAAGAAAACTTCTTTTATAGTCACTTATGCCTTCAAAAGCTTTGTTTCTCCCTTTAAATGGTTATATAATCTCATAATTGATTTTAAGTTGCGTTTTTTTTTACATTTTTGGTTAAAACAGATTATAATTGAATGTTTACCTCGAGAATCTTGAAGCGAAAGCCATTCATTGAGAAGAAAACTTCTTTTATAGTCACTTATGCCTTCAAAAGCTTTGTTTCCTCCCTTTAAATGGTTATATAATCTCATACTTGATTTTAAGTTGCGTTTTTTTACATTTTTAGTTAAAACAAATTATAATTGAATGTTTACCTTGAGAAACGTGATGCAAAAACCATTCATTGAGAAGAAAACTTCTTTTATAGTCACTTATGCCTTCAAAAGCTTTGTTTCTCCTTTTAAATGGTTATATAATCTCATAATTGATTTTAAGTTGAGTTTTTTTTACATTTTTGGTTAAAACAGATTATAATTGAATGTTTACCTCGAGAATCTTGAAGCGAAAGCCATTCATTGAGAAGAAAACTTCTTTTATAGTCACTTATGCCTTCAAAAGCTTTGTTTCTCCCTTTAAATGGTTATATAATCTCATAATTGATTTTAAGTTGAGTTTTTTTTACTTTTTTGGTTAAAACAGATTATAATTGAATGTTTACCTCGAGAATCTTGAAGCGAAAGCCATTCATTGAGAAGAAAACTTCTTTTATAGTCACTTATGCCTTCAAAAGCTTCGTTTCTCCCTTTAAATGGTTATATAATCTCATAATTGATTTTAAGTTGAGTTTTTTTTACATTTTTGCTTAAAACAGATTATAATTGAATGTTTACCTCGAGAATCTTGAAGCGAAAGCCATTTATTGAGAAGAAAACTTCTTTTATAGTCACTTATGCCTTCAAAAGCTTTGTTTCTCCCTTTAAATGGTTATATAATCTCATAATTGATTTTAAGTTGAGTTTTTTTTACATTTTTCGTTAAAACAGATTATAATTGAATGTTTACCTCGAGAATCTTGAAGCGAAAGCCATTCATTGAGAAGAAAACTTCTTTTATAGTCACTTATGCCTTCAAAAGCTTTGTTTCTCCCTTTAAATGGTTATATAATCTCATAATTGATTTTAAGTTACGTTTTTTTTACATTTTTGGTTAAAACAGATTATAATTGAATGTTTACCTCGAGAATCTTGAAGCGAAAGCCATTCATTGAGAAGAAAACTTCTTTTATAGTCACTTATGCCTTTAAAAGCTTTGTTTCCTCCCTTTAAATGGTTATATAATCTCATAATTGATTTTAAGTTGCGTTTTTTTACATTTTTAGTTAAAACAAATTATAATTGAAAGTTTACCTTGAGAAACGTGATGCAAAAACCATTCATTGAGAAGAAAACTTCTTTTATAGTCACTTATGCCTTCAAAAGCTTTGTTTCTCCTTTTAAATGGTTATATAATCTCATAATTGATTTTAAGTTGAGTTTTTTTTACATTTTTGGTTAAAACAGATTATAATTGAATGTTTACCTCGAGAATCTTGAAGCGAAAGCCATTCATTCAGAAGAAAACTTCTTTTATAGTCACTTATGCCTTCAAAAGCTTTGTTTCTCCCTTTAAATGGTTATATAATCTCATAATTGATTTTAAGTTACGTTTTTTTTACATTTTTGGTTAAAACAGATTATAATTGAATGTTTACCTCGAGAATCTTGAAGCGAAAGCCATTCATTGAGAACAAAACTTCTTTTATAGTCACTTATGCCTTCAAAAGCTTTGTTTCTCCCTTTAAATGGTTATATAATCTCATAATTGATTTTAAGTTGAGTTTTTTTTACATTTTTGGTTAAAACAGATTATAATTGAATGTTTACCTCCAGAATCTTGAAGCGAAAGCCATTCATTGACAAGAAAACTTCTTTTATAGTCACTTATGCCTTCAAAAGCTTTGTTTCTCCCTTTAAATGGTTATATAATCTCATAATTGATTTTAAGTTGTGTTTTTTTACATTTTTGGTTAAAACAGATTATAATTGAATGTTTACCTCGAGAAACGTGATGCAAAAACCATTCATTGGGAAGAAAACTTCTTTTATAGTCACTTATGCCTTCAAAAGCTTTGTTTTCTCCCTTTAAATGGTTATATAATCTCATAATTGATTTTAAGTTACGTTTTTTTTTACATTTTTGGTTAAAACAGATTATAATTGAATGTTTACCTCGAGAATCTTGAAGCGAAAGCCATTCATTGAGAAGAAAACTTCTTTTATAGTTACTTATGCCTTCAAAAACTTTGTTTTCTCCCTTTAAATGGTTATATAATCTCATAATTGATTTTAAGTTACGTTTTTTTAAATTTTTAGTTAAAACAGATTATAATTGAATGTTTACCTCGAGAAACGTGATGCAAAAACCATTCATTGAGAAGAGAACTTCTTTTATAGTCACTTATGCCTTCAAAAGCTTTGTTTCTCCCTTTAAATGGTTATATAATCTCATAATTGATTTTAAGTTGAGTTTTTTTTTACATTTTTGGTTAAAACAGATTATAATTGAATGTTTACCTCGAGAAACGTGATGCAAAAACCATTCATTGAGAAGAAAACTTCTTTTATAGTCACTTATGCCTTCAAAAGCTTCGTTTCTCCCTTTAAATGGTTATATAATCTCATAATTGATTTTAAGTTGAGTTTTTTTTACATTTTTGGTTAAAACAGATTATAATTGAATGTTTACCTCGAGAATCTTGAAGCGAAAGCCATTTATTGAGAAGAAAACTTCTTTTATAGTCACTTATGCCTTCAAAAGCTTTGTTTCTCCCTTTAAATGGTTATATAATCTCATAATTGATTTTAAGTTGAGTTTTTTTTACATTTTTGGTTAAAACAGATTATAATTGAATGTTTACCTTGAGAATCTTGAAGCGAAAGCCATTCATTGAGAAGAAAACTTCTTTTATAGTCACTTATGCCTTCAAAAGCTTTGTTTTCTCCCTTTAAATGGTTATATAATCTCATAGTTGATTTTAAGTTGCGTTTTTTTAAATTTTTAGTTAAAACAGATTATAATTGAATGTTTACCTCGAGAAACGTGATGCAAAAACCATTCATTGAGAAGAAAACTTCTTTTATAGTCACTTATGCCTTCAAAAACTTTGTTTTCTCCCTTTAAATGGTTATATAATCTCATAATTGATTTTAAGTTACGTTTTTTTAAATTTTTAGTTAAAACAGATTATAATTGAATGTTTACCTCGAGAAACGTGATGCAAAAACCATTCATTGAGAAGAAAACTTCTTTTATAGTCACTTATGCCTTCAAAAGCTTTGTTTCTCCCTTTAAATGGTTATATAATCTCATAATTGATTTTAAGTTGAGTTTTTTTTACATTTTTGGTTAAAACAGATTATAATTAAATGTTTACCTCGAGAATCTTGAAGCGAAAGCCATTCATTGAGAAGAAAACTTCTTTTATAGTCACTTATGCCTTCAAAAGCTTTGTTTCTCCCTTTAAATGGTTATATAATCTCATAATTGATTTTAAGTTGTGTTTTTTTACATTTTTGGTTAAAACAGATTATACTTGAATGTTTACCTTGAGAATCTTGAAGCGAAAGCCATTCATTGAGAAGAAAACTTCTTTTATAGTCACTTATGCCTTCAAAAGCTTTGTTTTCTCCCTTTAAATGGTTATATAATCTCATAATTGATTTTAAGTTGCGTTTTTTTAAATTTTTAGTTAAAACAGATTATAATTGAATGTTTACCTCGAGAAACGTGATGCAAAAACCATTCATTGAGAAGAAAACTTCTTTTATAGTCACTTATGCCTTCAAAAACTTTGTTTTCTCCCTTTAAATGGTTATATAATCTCATAATTGATTTTAAGTTACGTTTTTTTAAATTTTTAGTTAAAACAGATTATAATTGAATGTTTACCTCGAGAAACGTGATGCAAAAACCATTCATTGAGAAGAAAACTTCTTTTATAGTCACTTATGCCTTCAAAAGCTTTGTTTCTCCCTTTAAATGGTTATATAATCTCATAATTGATTTTAAGTTGAGTTTTTTTTACATTTTTGGTTAAAACAGATTATAATTAAATGTTTACCTCGAGAATCTTGAAGCGAAAGCCATTCATTGAGAAGAAAACTTCTTTTATAGTCACTTATGCCTTCAAAAGCTTTGTTTCTCCCTTTAAATGGTTATATAATCTCATAATTGATTTTAAGTTGTGTTTTTTTACATTTTTGGTTAAAACAGATTATAATTGAATGTTTACCTCAAGAAACGTGATGCAAAAACCATTCATTGAGAAGAAAACTTCTTTTATAGTCACTTATGCCTTCAAAAACTTTGTTTTCTCCCTTTAAATGGTTATATAATCTCATAATTGATTTTAAGTTACGTTTTTTTAAATTTTTAGTTAAAACAGATTATAATTGAATGTTTACCTCGAGAAACGTGATGCAAAAACCATTCATTGAGAAGAAAACTTCTTTTATAGTCACTTATGCCTTCAAAAGCTTTGTTTCTCCCTTTAAATGGTTATATAATCTCATAATTGATTTTAAGTTGAGTTTTTTTTACATTTTTGGTTAAAACAGATTATAATTGAATGTTTACCTCGAGAAACGTGATGCAAAAACCATTCATTGAGAAGAAAACTTCTTTTATAGTCACTTATGCCTTCAAAAGCTTTGTTTCTCGCTTTAAATGGTTATATAATCTCATAATTGATTTTAAGTTGAATTTTTTTACATTTTTGGTTAAAGCAGATTTTAATTGAATGTTTTTCTCGAGAATCTTGAAGCGAAAGCCATTCATTGAGAAGAAAACTTCTTTTATAGTCACTTATGCCTTCAAAAGCTTTGTTTCTCCCTTTAAATGGTTATATAATCTCATAATTGATTTTAAGTTGTGTTTTTTTACATTTTTGGTTAAAACAGATTATAATTGAATGTTTACCTCAAGAAACGTGATGCAAAAACCATTCATTGGGAAGAAAACTTCTTTTATAGTCACTTATGCCTTCAAAAGCTTTGTTTCTCCCTTTAAATGGTTATATAATCTCATAATTGATTTTAAGTTGAGTTTTTTTTACATTTTTGGTTAAAACAGATTAGAATTGAATGTTTACCTCGAGAATCTTGAAGCGAAAGCCATTCATTGAGAAGAAAACTTCTTTTATAGTCACTTATGCCTTCAAAAGCTTTGTTTCTCCCTTTAAATGGTTATATAATCTCATAATTGATTTTAAGTTGCGTTTTTTTTACATTTTTGGTTAAAACAGATTATAATTGAATGTTTACCTCGAGAATCTTGAAGCGAAAGCCATTCATTGAGAAGAAAACTTCTTTTATAGTCACTTATGCCTTCAAAAGCTTTGTTTCTCCCTTTAAATGGTTATATAATCTCATAATTGATTTTAAGTTGCGTTTTTTTTACATTTTTGGTTAAAACAGATTATAATTGAATGTTTACCTTGAGAATCTTGAAGCGAAAGCCATTCATTGAGAAGAAAACTTCTTTTATAGTCACTTATGCCTTCAAAAGCTTTGTTTTCTCCCTTTAAATGGTTATATAATCTCATAATTGATTTTAAGTTGCGTTTTTTTAAATTTTTAGTTAAAACAGATTATAATTGAATGTTTACCTCGAGAAACGTGATGCAAAAACCATTCATTGAGAAGAAAACTTCTTTTATAGTCACTTATGCCTTCAAAAACTTTGTTTTCTCCCTTTAAATGGTTATATAATCTCATAATTGATTTTAAGTTACGTTTTTTTAAATTTTTAGTTAAAACAGATTATAATTGAATGTTTACCTCGAGAAACGTGATGCAAAAACCATTCATTGAGAAGAAAACTTCTTTTATAGTCACTTATGCCTTCAAAAGCTTTGTTTCTCCCTTTAAATGGTTATATAATCTCATAATTGATTTTAAGTTGAGTTTTTTTTACATTTTTGGTTAAAACAGATTATAATTGAATGTTTTTCTCGAGAATCTTGAAGCGAAAGCCATTCATTGAGAAGAAAACTTCTTTTATAGTCACTTATGCCTTCAAAAGCTTTGTTTCTCCCTTTAAATGGTTATATAATCTCATAATTGATTTTAAGTTGTGTTTTTTTACATTTTTGGTTAAAACAGATTATAATTGAATGTTTACCTCAAGAAACATGATGCAAAAACCATTCATTGGGAAGAAAACTTCTTTTATAGTCACTTATGCCTTCAAAAGCTTTGTTTCTCCCTTTAAATGGTTATATAATCTCATAATTGATTTTAAGTTGAGTTTTTTTTACATTTTTGGTTAAAACAGATTAGAATTGAATGTTTACCTCGAGAATCTTGAAGCGAAAGCCATTCATTGAGAAGAAAACTTCTTTTATAGTCACTTATGCCTTCAAAAGCTTTGTTTCTCCCTTTAAATGGTTATATAATCTCATAATTGATTTTAAGTTGCGTTTTTTTTACATTTTTGGTTAAAACAGATTATAATTGAATGTTTACCTTGAGAATCTTGAAGCGAAAGCCATTCATTGAGAAGAAAACTTCTTTTATAGTCACTTATGCCTTCAAAAGCTTTGTTTTCTCCCTTTAAATGGTTATATAATCTCATAATTGATTTTAAGTTGCGTTTTTTTAAATTTTTAGTTAAAACAGATTATAATTGAATGTTTACCTCGAGAAACGTGATGCAAAAACCATTCATTGAGAAGAAAACTTCTTTTATAGTCACTTATGCCTTCAAAAACTTTGTTTTCTCCCTTTAAATGGTTATATAATCTCATAATTGATTTTAAGTTACGTTTTTTTAAATTTTTAGTTAAAACAGATTATAATTGAATGTTTACCTCGAGAAACGTGATGCAAAAACCATTCATTGAGAAGAAAACTTCTTTTATAGTCACTTATGCCTTCAAAAGCTTTGTTTCTCCCTTTAAATGGTTATATAATCTCATAATTGATTTTAAGTTGAGTTTTTTTTACATTTTTGGTTAAAACAGATTATAATTGAATGTTTACCTCGAGAAACGTGATGCAAAAACCATTCATTGAGAAGAAAACTTCTTTTATAGTCACTTATGCCTTCAAAAGCTTTGTTTCTCGCTTTAAATGGTTATATAATCTCATAATTGATTTTAAGTTGAATTTTTTTACATTTTTGGTTAAAGCAGATTTTAATTGAATGTTTACCTCGAGAATCTTGAAGCGAAAGCCATTCATTGAGAGGAAAACTTCTTTTTATAGTCACTTATGCCTTCAAAAGCTTTGTTTCTCCCTTTAAATGGTTATATAATCTCATAATTGATTTTAAGTTTAGTTTTTTTTACATTTTTGGTTAAAACAGATTATATTTGAATGTTTACCTCGAGAATCTTGAAGCGAAAGCCATTCATTGACAAGAAAACTTCTTTTATAGTCACTTATGCCTTCAAAAGCTTTGTTTCTCCCTTTAAATGGTTATATAATCTCATAATTGATTTTAAGTTGCGTTTTTTTTTACATTTTTGGTTAAAACAGATTATAATTGATTGTTTACCTCGAGAATCTTGAAGCGAAAGCCATTCATTGAGAAGAAAACTTCTTTTATAGTCACTTATGCCTTCAAAAGCTTTGTTTCCTCCCTTTAAATGGTTATATAATCTCATACTTGATTTTAAGTTGCGTTTTTTTACATTTTTAGTTAAAACAAATTATAATTGAATGTTTACCTTGAGAAACGTGATGCAAAAACCATTCATTGAGAAGAAAACTTCTTTTATAGTCACTTATGCCTTCAAAAGCTTTGTTTCTCCTTTTAAATGGTTATATAATCTCATAATTGATTTTAAGTTGAGTTTTTTTTACATTTTTGGTTAAAACAGATTATAATTGAATGTTTACCTCGAGAATCTTGAAGCGAAAGCCATTCATTGAGAAGAAAACTTCTTTTATAGTCACTTATGCCTTCAAAAGCTTTGTTTCTCCCTTTAAATGGTTATATAATCTCATAATTGATTTTAAGTTGAGTTTTTTTTACTTTTTTGGTTAAAACAGATTATAATTGAATGTTTACCTCGAGAATCTTGAAGCGAAAGCCATTCATTCAGAAGAAAACTTCTTTTATAGTCACTTATGCCTTCAAAAGCTTTGTTTCTCCCTTTAAATGGTTATATAATCTCATAATTGATTTTAAGTTGCGTTTTTTTTACATTTTTGGTTAAAACAGATTATAATTGAATGTTTACCTCGAGAATCTTGAAGCGAAAGCCATTCATTCAGAAGAAAACTTCTTTTATAGTCACTTATGCCTTCAAAAGCTTTGTTTCTCCCTTTAAATGGTTATATAATCTCATAATTGATTTTAAGTTGAGTTTTTTTTACTTTTTTGGTTAAAACAGATTATAATTGAATGTTTACCTCGAGAATCTTGAAGCGAAAGCCATTCATTGAGAAGAAAACTTCTTTTATAGTCACTTATGCCTTCAAAAGCTTCGTTTCTCCCTTTAAATGGTTATATAATCTCATAATTGATTTTAAGTTGAGTTTTTTTTACATTTTTGGTTAAAACAGATTATAATTGAATGTTTACCTCGAGAATCTTGAAGCGAAAGCCATTTATTGAGAAGAAAACTTCTTTTATAGTCACTTATGCCTTCAAAAGCTTTGTTTCTCCCTTTAAATGGTTATATAATCTCATAATTGATTTTAAGTTGAGTTTTTTTTACATTTTTGGTTAAAACAGATTATAATTGAATGTTTACCTCGAGACTCTTGAAGCGAAAGCCATTCATTGAGAAGAAAACTTCTTTTATAGTTACTTATGCCTTCAAAAGCTTTGTTTCTCCCTTTAAATGGTTATATAATCTCATAATTGATTTTAAGTTACGTTTTTTTTACATTTTTGGTTAAAACAGATTATAATTGAATGTTTACCTCGAGAATCTTGAAGCGAAAGCCATTCATTGAGAAGAAAACTTCTTTTATATTCACTTATGCCTTTAAAAGCTTTGTTTCCTCCCTTTAAATGGTTATATAATCTCATAATTGATTTTAAGTTGCGTTTTTTTACATTTTTAGTTAAAACAAATTATAATTGAAAGTTTACCTTGAGAAACGTGATGCAAAAACCATTCATTGAGAAGAAAACTTCTTTTATAGTCACTTATGCCTTCAAAAGCTTTGTTTCTCCTTTTAAATGGTTATATAATCTCATAATTGATTTTAAGTTGAGTTTTTTTTACATTTTTGGTTAAAACAGATTATAATTGAATGTTTACCTCGAGAATCTTGAAGCGAAAGCCATTCATTCAGAAGAAAACTTCTTTTATAGTCACTTATGCCTTCAAAAGCTTTGTTTCTCCCTTTAAATGGTTATATAATCTCATAATTGATTTTAAGTTGCGTTTTTTTTACATTTTTGGTTAAAACAGATTATAATTGAATGTTTATGTGAGACCCTGTCAAGCTCGATTAAAAGACGGTATTGTATCGAGTGGTACAATTAAGTTAAATCGAGCCTTGAACTAGTTCAAATAGAAATTCTAAGAGGAATTTGAAAATTTTAAAACCAACAGAATGGTTTAGAATAGTGATTTGGAGTTCAAGGTCCAGTTTGGAGTCCATCAGAAAATTGACCGATTAGGGACAAAACGGTCATTTTACCATTTGATGATAAAATGGAGATTTTTAGCCAAGATTTGATCACATTTGACCAAGAATAATTATATGAAATATAATTATGATTATTGGAGTATAAAATGATGTTTAGTAGTGAAAAATTTTGATTCTCGGTATTTATAGAGCACAAGGGCAAAATGGTAATTTTGCCACTAGTGGACTAAACGAAAATTTTTTTTAAACAATTTTTGCCCCATTTAGTTAATATTGATCAATATTAGTGTTATTTTAGGTTGAAAAGTAGAAATAATGAGATTCCGGTACATTTCAGAGTATAAGGGCAAAATCGTAATTTTTTTTGTCTCGGGGGCAAATCAGTAAAATTTTCGGCCCAGCACTTGTCAAGACCAAGGGATTTTAATTGTGGTAGGATTGGATAAATACCAGAATATTTGTGGTGGAAAATTAAGAAGAAAAAGTCAAAAAGTTAAAAATTTGGCCAATAAGCATGTGACACATGGCATGCTTGATTATTTTATTATTTTCTATAGAAATCAGCCCATTAAATCCCCAATTCCCTCACCATATTCGGCCTAGACATCCAGCAACCAGAAAAAAGGAAGAACAAAAGGAAAAACAAGAAAACCTAGGTGGAAATTCAAAGAAAAAGTGAAGAAATCAAGGAAACAAGCTAGGTAAGTTAAAATTTCTTTAATTCTCCTTGATACCTAGCTTACCCATGCTTTTGTTCTTGATTTCCATGGTTGAATATTGAGTTATCATGATGAATTCAATTCTGAAAAATGGGTATGGAAGAGGAATTGTTGTTGGAATAATTTGATTTTAGACTATGTTAGTGTTTAGGGATAGTTAAGCATGGTTATGAACAAAAACACAAAAGAAATATTCAATTTCTCTAGGGTTCCTTGTTGGCTGAACCATGAGGGCTGAATATCAATGGGGTATTGTTTTTATTTCAAGGAAAATGGCATGGAAAATGATGAAGTAAGGTGAAACGGTTATGTAGAAAAAGATTCGATGCTAGTACACCAAATGACCAAATTTTTTTCTATAAGGAATTGTGAGGGTTCTAATGCTGAATTTGGCTTTATTTAAATGTATGTGGTAAATTAAGGTATTAGAGGAGAAATGAATTAATTTGGAGGTGATTTGGACACAATCGCCGATTAATCGGGTGATCGGTCAAATTTAATCGATACCGTGATTAAGCGGTAATCAGACATATTTTTGCATTACATATCAAGCATTAGTAGTTTAAATTAATTTATATCAATTTAGGGACAATATAGTAAATTCCTCGACTTTGTTATTTGTCAAGGTGGTGAGACGTCCGGAAAAGGCAAAGGAATTACGCCTGAGGACTATTAGTCAGAGTTCACCCAGAATCCGAATTTTCAACACCTGTGAGTGGACTGCCTATCAAAATTGTTTTGGGAATATGACTATTTTGAACAAAGTGTTTGAATGATTTTATGAAATTTTTCATGAAAATGAATGCCTTGGGAACAAGCTTTTAAGAAAAGGTTTATGTTATGAAATGTGGTTATTATGGATTTCTATGTGGCTGCATTATGTTGATATACATATATGCTTGAATATAATGTTGTGTAATTATGTTGACTCGGCTATGTGCGAGTAGGGAGTGTGCATAAGCCGAGGATGACCCGGTTATGTGCGAGTAGGGAGTGCGCATAATCCGGTGATGACCCAGCCATGTGCGAGTAGGGAGTGCGCATGAGCTGGTGATGATGATGATGATGAGCTGGTGATGATGATGATGGGTTGATGAGATGATGATGATGGGTATATACGTATATATATATATACATATGTAAATGTGTGTGATATAGCAAATTGATGGACAATGATTTATGGTTGTAATGTACGTAAAATTTGACACATTATACTTTGAGAATTTTCATGAATGTTAGGTTGATTTTATTAGTTTAGCAGGATGGCTATTGTTGAGTGAGGAAAAATGTTTCTCTTGTTGCTTTGTTTTCACTGCATCGAAATTCATGCTCGCTGTAGCGAAAAACTCTGGGGTTTGGAGGGGTTTTAAATAGGAATGAACTAAATTGCATTGTTTGAAACAAGTGCATCATGATTTTAAATTTTTCCTAATTGTTGCTTGTTCCCTTCCTTGTTCACTCACTGGGTTTATACTCACCATTTTCAAATTCATGTTTTCAGATCACGAGGTAGCCGATAATTAGGACGAGGTGTCCTTGTAGATCTGTGTACATCTTCTGGTAGGTGTCTCGGCATTCGGTAGCTGTATATCCATCCGAGTCACTCCGCTGGAGGTCGAGTATTATTTTGTTATGTATAGATGAACTTAAATGTAAATTTTAAAAGAGTAATGCCAGTACGAGTTGGCAATGTGTATCACTATTTTGACTCAAAGTCATGAAATACGACTTAGTGATAATAAATAGAATCATAAGTAAAATAAATAATAGGCTTGCTTGGATTTAGTGGATTATGTCCATTGGACCCATGCGCCGGTCATGACCCGGAATTTGGGTCGTGACAGTTTACCTCGAGAATCTTGAAGCGAAAGCCATTCATTGAGAAGAAAACTTCTTTTATAGTCACTTATGCCTTCAAAAGCTTTGTTTCTCCCTTTAAATGGTTATATAATCTCATAATTGATTTTAAGTTGCGTTTTTTTTTACTTTTTTGGTTAAAACAGATTATAATTGAATGTTTACCTCGAGAATCTTGAAGCGAAAGCCATTCATTGAGAAGAAAACTTCTTTTATAGTCACTTATGCCTTCAAAAACTTTGTTTTCTCCCTTTAAATGGTTATATAATCTCTTAATTGATTTTAAGTTGCGTTTTTTTAAATTTTTAGTTAAAACAGATTATAATTGAATGTTTACCTCGAGAAACGTGATGCAAAAACCATTCATTGAGAAGAAAACTTCTTTTATAGTCACTTATGCCTTCAAAAGCTTTGTTTCTCCCTTTAAATGGTTATATAATCTCATAATTGATTTTAAGTTGAGTGTTGTTTACATTTTTGGTTAAAACAGATTATAATTGAATGTTTACCTCGAGAAACGTGATGCAAAAACCATTCATTGAGAAGAAAACTTCTTTTATAGTCACTTATGCCTTCAAAAGCTTTGTTTCTCCCTTTAAATGGTTATATAATCTCATAATTGATTTTAAGTTGAGGTTTTTTTACATTTTTGGTTAAAACAGATTATAATTGAATGTTTACCTCGAGAAACGTGAAGGAAAAACCATTCATTGAGAAGAAAACTTCTTTTATAGTCACTTATGCCTTCAAAAGCTTTGTTTCTCGATTTAAATGGTTATATAATCTCATAATTGATTTTAAGTTGAATTTTTTTACATTTTTGGTTAAAGCAGATTATAATTGAATGTTTACCTCAAGAAACGTGATGCAAAATCCATTCATTGAGAAGAAAACTTCTTTTATAGTCACTTATGCCTTCAAAAGCTTTGTTTCTCCCTTTAAATGGTTATATAATCTCATAATTGATTTTAAGTTGAGTTTTTTTTACATTTTTGGTTAAAACAGATTAGAATTGAATGTTTACCTCGAGAATCTTGAAGCGAAAGCCATTCATTGAGAAGAAAACTTCTTTTATAGTCACTTATGCCTTCAAAAGCTTTGTTTCTCCCTTTAAATGGTTGTATAATCTCATAATTGATTTTAAGTTGCGTTTTTTTTACATTTTTTGTTAAAACATATTATAATTGAATGTTTACCTCGAGAATCTTGAAGCGAAAGCCATTCATTGAGAAGAAAACTTCTTTTATAGTCACTTATGCCTTCAAAAGCTTTGTTTCTCCCTTTAAATGGTTATATAATCTCATAATTGATTTTAAGTTTCGTTTTTTTTACATTTTTGGTTAAAACAGATTATAATTGAATGTTTACCTCGAGAATCTTGAAGCGAAAGCCATTCATTGAGAAGAAAACTTCTTTTATAGTCACTTATGCCTTCAAAAGCTTTGTTTCTCCCTTTAAATGGTTATATAATCTCATAATTGATTTTAAGTTGAGTTTTTTTTATATTTTTGGTTAAAACAGATTAGAATTGAATGTTTACCTCGAGAATCTTGAAGCGAAAGCCATTCATTGAGAAGAAAACTTCTTTTATAGTCACTTATGCCTTCAAAAGCTTTGTTTCTCCCTTTAAATGGTTATATAATCTCATAATTGATTTTAAGTTGTGTTTTTTTACATTTTTGGTTAAAACAGATTATAATTGAATGTTTACCTCGAGAAACGTGATGCAAAAACCATTCATTGGGAAGAAAACTTCTTTTATAGTCACTTATGCCTTCAAAAGCTTTGTTTCTCCCTTTAAATGGTTATATAATCTCATAATTGATTTTAAGTTGAGTTTTTTTTACATTTTTGGTTAAAACAGATTAGAATTGAATGTTTACCTCGAGAATCTTGAAGCGAAAGCCATTCATTGAGAAGAAAACTTCTTTTATAGTCACTTATGCCTTCAAAAGCTTTGTTTCTCCCTTTAAATGGTTATATAATCTCATAATTGATTTTAAGTTACGTTTTTTTTACATTTTTGGTTAAAACAGATTATAATTGAATGTTTACCTCGAGAATCTTGAAGCGAAAGCCATTCATTGAGAAGAAAACTTCTTTTATAGTCACTTATGCCTTCAAAAGCTTTGTTTCTCCCTTTAAATGGTTATATAATCTCATAATTGATTTTAAGTTGCGTTTTTTTTACATTTTTGGTTAAAACAGATTATAATTGAATGTTTACCTTGAGAATCTTGAAGCGAAAGCCATTCATTGAGAAGAAACCTTCTTTTATAGTCACTTATGCCTTCAAAAGCTTTGTTTCTCCCTTTAAATGGTTATATAATCTCATAATTGATTTTAAGTTGAGTTTTTTTTACATTTTTGGTTAAAACAGATTATAATTGAATGTTTACCTCGAGAAACGTGATGCAAAAACCATTCATTGAGAAGAAAACTTCTTTTATAGTCACTTATGCCTTCAAAAGCTTTGTTTCTCGCTTTAAATGGTTATATAATATCATAATTGATTTTAAGTTGAATTTTTTTACATTTTTGGTTAAAGCAGATTATAATTGAATGTTTACCTCGAGAAACGTGATGCAAAAACCCATCATTGAGAAGAAAACTTCTTTTATAGTCACTTATGCCTTCAAAAGCTTTGTTTCTCCCTTTAAATGGTTATATAATCTCATAATTGATTTTAAGTTGAGTTTTTTTTACATTTTTGGTTAAAACAGATTATAATTGAATGTTTACCTCGAGAAACATGATGCAAAATCCATTCATTGAGAAGAAAACTTCTTTTATAGTCACTTATGCCTTCAAAAGCTTTATTTCTCCCTTTAAATGGTTATATAATCTCATAATTGATTTTAAGTTGAGTTTTTTTTACATTTTTTGTTAAAACAGATTATAATTGAATGTTTACCTCGAGAATCTTGAAGCGAAAGCCATTCATTGAGAAGAAAACTTCTTTTATAGTCACTTATGCCTTCAAAAGCTTTGTTTCTCCCTTTAAATGGTTATATAATCTCATAATTGATTTTAAGTTGCGTTTTTTTTACATCTTTGGTCAAAACAGATTATAATTGAATGTTTACCTCGAGAATCTTGAAGCGAAAGCCATTCATTGAGAAGAAAACTTCTTTTATAGTCACTTATGCCTTCAAAAGCTTTGTTTCTCCCTTTAAATGGTTATATAATCTCATAATTGATTTTAAGTTGAGTTTTTTTTATATTTTTGGTTAAAACAGATTAGAATTGAATGTTTACCTCGAGAATCTTGAAGCGAAAGCCATTCATTGAGAAGAAAACTTCTTTTATAGTCACTTATGCCTTCAAAAGCTTTGTTTCTCGCTTTAAATGGTTATATAATATCATAATTGATTTTAAGTTGAATTTTTTTACATTTTTGGTTAAAGCAGATTATAATTGAATGTTTACCTCGAGAAACGTGATGCAAAAACCCATCATTGAGAAGAAAACTTCTTTTATAGTCACTTATGCCTTCAAAAGCTTTGTTTCTCCCTTTAAATGGTTATATAATCTCATAATTGATTTTAAGTTGAGTTTTTTTTACATTTTTGGTTAAAACAGATTATAATTGAATGTTTACCTCGAGAAACATGATGCAAAATCCATTCATTGAGAAGAAAACTTCTTTTATAGTCACTTATGCCTTCAAAAGCTTTATTTCTCCCTTTAAATGGTTATATAATCTCATAATTGATTTTAAGTTGAGTTTTTTTTACATTTTTTGTTAAAACAGATTATAATTGAATGTTTACCTCGAGAATCTTGAAGCGAAAGCCATTCATTGAGAAGAAAACTTCTTTTATAGTCACTTATGCCTTCAAAAGCTTTGTTTCTCCCTTTAAATGGTTATATAATCTCATAATTGATTTTAAGTTGCGTTTTTTTTACATCTTTGGTCAAAACAGATTATAATTGAATGTTTACCTCGAGAATCTTGAAGCGAAAGCCATTCATTGAGAAGAAAACTTCTTTTATAGTCACTTATGCCTTCAAAAGCTTTGTTTCTCCCTTTAAATGGTTATATAATCTCATAATTGATTTTAAGTTGCGTTTTTTTTACATTTTTGGTTAAAACAGATTATAATTGAATGTTTACCTCCAGAATCTTGAAGCGAAAGCCATTCATTGAGAAGAAAACTTCTTTTATAGTCACTTATGCCTTCAAAAGCTTTGTTTCTCCCTTTAAATGGTTATATAATCTCATAATTGATTTTAAGTTGAGTTTTTTTTACATTTTTGGTTAAAACAGATTATAATTGAATGTTTACCTCGAGAATCTTGAAGCGAAAGCCATTCATTGAGAAGAAAACTTCTTTTATAGTCACTTAAGCCTTCAAAACCTTCGTTTCTCCCTTTAAATGGATATATAATCTCATAATTGATTTTAAGTTGAGTTTTTTTTACATTTTTGGTTAAAACAGATTATAATTGAATGTTTACCTCGAGAATCTTGAAGCGAAAGCCATTCATTGAGAAGAAAACTTCTTTTATAGTCACCTATGCCTTCAAAAACTTTGTTTTCTCCCTTTAAATGGTTATATAATCTCATAATTGATTTTAAGTTGCGTTTTTTTAAATTTTTAGTTAAAACAGATTATAATTGAATGTTTACCTCGAGAAACGTGATGCAAAAACCATTCATTGAGAAGAAAACTTCTTTTATAGTCACTTATGCCTTCAAAAGCTTTGTTTCTCCCTTTAAATGGTTATATAATCTCATAATTGATTTTAAGTTGAGTTTTGTTTACATTTTTGGTTAAAACAGATTATAATTGAATGTTTACCTCGAGAAACGTGATGCAAAAACCATTCATTGAGAAGAAAACTTCTTTTATAGTCACTTATGCCTTCAAAAGCTTTGTTTCTCCCTTTAAATGGTTATATAATCTCATAATTGATTTTAAGTTGAGTTTTTTTTACATTTTTGGTTAAAACAGATTAGAATTGAATGTTTACCTCGAGAATCTTGAAGCGAAAGCCATTCATTGAGAAGAAAACTTCTTTTATAGTCACTTATGCCTTCAAAAGCTTTGTTTCTCCCTTTAAATGGTTATATAATCTCATAATTGATTTTAAGTTGCGTTTTTTTTACATTTTTGGTTAAAACAGATTATAATTGAATGTTTACCTCGAGAATCTTGAAGCGAAAGCCATTCATTGAGAAGAAAACTTCTTTTATAGTCACTTATGCCTTCAAAAGCTTTGTTTCTCCCTTTAAATGGTTATATAATCTCATAATTGATTTTAAGTTGAGTTTTTTTTACATTTTTGGTTAAAACAGATTAGAATTGAATGTTTACCTCGAGAATCTTGAAGCGAAAGCCATTCATTGAGAAGAAAACTTCTTTTATAGTCACTTATGCCTTCAAAAGCTTTGTTTCTCCCTTTAAATGGTTATATAATCTCATAATTGATTTTAAGTTGCGTTTTTTTTACATTTTTGGTTAAAACAGATTATAATTGAATGTTTACCTCGAGAATCTTGAAGCGAAAGCCATTCATTGAGAAGAAAACTTCTTTTATAATCACTTATGCCTTCAAAAGCTTTGTTTCTCCCTTTAAATGGTTATATAATCTCATAATTGATTTTAAGTTACGTTTTTTTTACATTTTTGGTTAAAACAGATTATAATTGAATGTTTACCTTGAGAATCTTGAAGCGAAAGCCATTCATTGAGAAGAAAACTTCTTTTATAGTCACTTATGCCTTCAAAAGCTTTGTTTCTCCCTTTAAATGGTTATATAATCTCATAATTGATTTTAAGTTGCGTTTTTTTTACATTTTTGGTTAAAACAGATTATAATTGAATGTTTACCTCGAGAAACGTGATGCAAAAACCATTCATTGAGAAGAAAACTTCTTTTATAGTCACTTATGCCCTCAAAAGCTTTGTTTCTCGCTTTAAATGGTTATATAATATCATAATTGATTTTAAGTTGAATTTTTTTACATTTTTGGTTAAAGCAGATTATAATTGAATGTTTACCTCGAGAAACGTGATGCAAAAACCATTCATTGAGAAGAAAACTTCTTTTATAGTCACTTATGCCTTCAAAAGCTTTGTTTCTCCCTTTAAATGGTTATATAATCTCATAATTGATTTTAAGTTGAGTTTTTTTTACATTTTTGGTTAAAACAGATTATAATTGAATGTTTACCTCGAGAAACATGATGCAAAATCCATTCATTGAGAAGAAAACTTCTTTTATAGTCACTTATGCCTTCAAAAGCTTTGTTTCTCCCTTTAAATGGTTATATAATCTCATAATTGATTTTAAGTTGAGTGTTTTTTACATTTTTGGTTAAAACAGATTATAATTGAATGTTTACCTCGAGAATCTTGAAGCGAAAGCCATTCATTGAGAAGAAAACTTCTTTTATAGTCACTTATGCCTTCAAAAGCTTTGTTTCTCCCTTTAAATGGTTATATAATCTCATAATTGATTTTAAGTTGCGTTTTTCTTACATCTTTGGTCAAAACAGATTATAATTGAATGTTTACCTCGAGAATCTTGAAGCGAAAGCCATTCATTGAGAAGAAAACTTCTTTTATAGTCACTTATGCCTTCAAAAGCTTTGTTTCTCCCTTTAAATGGTTATATAATCTCATAATTGATTTTAAGTTACGTTTTTTTTACATTTTTGGTTAAAACAGATTATAATTGAATGTTTACCTCGAGAATCTTGAAGCGAAAGCCATTCATTGAGAAGAAAACTTCTTTTATAGTCACTTATGCCTTCAAAAGCTTTGTTTCTCCCTTTAAATGGTTATATAATCTCATAATTGATTTTAAGTTGAGTTTTTTTTACATTTTTGGTTAAAACAGATTATAATTGAATGTTTACCTCGAGAAACATGATGCAAAAACCATTTATTGAGAAGAAAACTTCTTTTATAGTCACTTATGCCTTCAAAAGCTTTGTTTCTCCCTTTAAATGGTTATATAATCTCATAATTGATTTTAAGTTGCATTTTTTTTACATTTTTGGTTAAAACAGATTAGAATTGAATGTTTACCTCGAGAATCTTGAAGCGAAAGCCATTCATTGAGAAGAAAACTTCTTTTATAGTCACTTATGCCTTCAAAAGCTTTGTTTCTCCCTTTAAATGGTTATATAATCTCATAATTGATTTTAAGTTGAGTTTTTTTTACATTTTTGGTTAAAACAGATTATAATTGAATGTTTACCTCAAGAATCTTGAAGCGAAAGCCATTCATTCGGAAGAAAACTTCTTTTATAGTCACTTATGCCTTCAAAAGCTTTGTTTCTCCCTTTAAATGGTTATATAATCTCATAATTGATTTTAAGTTGCGTTTTTTTTACATTTTTGGTTAAAACAGATTATAATTGAATGTTTACCTCGAGAATCTTGAAGCGAAAGCCATTCATTGAGAAGAAAACTTCTTTTATAGTCACTTATGCCTTCAAAAGCTTTGTTTCTCCCTTTAAATGGTTATATAATCTCATAATTGATTTTAAGTTGCGTTTTTTTTACATTTTTGGTTAAAACAGATTATAATTGAATGTTTACCTCAAGAATCTTGAAGCGAAAGCCATTCATTCGGAAGAAAACTTCTTTTATAGTCACTTATGCCTTCAAAAGCTTTGTTTCTCCCTTTAAATGGTTATATAATCTCATAATTGATTTTAAGTTGCGTTTTTTTTACATTTTTGGTTAAAACAGATTATAATTGAATGTTTACCTCGAGAATCTTGAAGCGAAAGCCATTCATTGAGAAGAAAACTTCTTTTATAGTCACTTATGCCTTCAAAAGCTTTGTTTCTCCCTTTAAATGGTTATATAATCTCATAATTGATTTTAAGTTGCGTTTTTTTTACATTTTTGGTTAAAACAGATTATAATTGAATGTTTACCTCGAGAAACGTGATGCAAAAACCATTCATTGAGAAGAAAACTTCTTTTATAGTCACTTATGCCCTCAAAAGCTTTGTTTCTCGCTTTAAATGGTTATATAATATCATAATTGATTTTAAGTTGAATTTTTTTACATTTTTGATTAAAACAGATTATAATTGAATGTTTACCTCGAGAAACGTGATGCAAAAACCATTCATTGAGAAGAAAACTTCTTTTATAGTCACTTATGCCTTCAAAAGCTTTGTTTCTCCCTTTAAATGGTTATATAATCTCATAATTGATTTTAAGTTGAGTTTTTTTTACATTTTTGGTTAAAACAGATTATAATTGAATGTTTACCTCGAGAAACATGATGCAAAATCCATTCATTGAGAAGAAAACTTCTTTTATAGTCACTTATGCCTTCAAAAGCTTTGTTTCTCCCGTTAAATGGTTATATAATCTCATAATTGATTTTAAGTTGAGTGTTTTTTACATTTTTGGTTAAAACAGATTATAATTGAATGTTTACCTCGAGAATCTTGAAGCGAAAGCCATTCATTGAGAAGAAAACTTCTTTTATAGTCACTTATGCCTTCAAAAGCTTTGTTTCTCCCTTTAAATGGTTATATAATCTCATAATTGATTTTAAGTTGCGTTTTTCTTACATCTTTGGTCAAAACAGATTATAATTGAATGTTTACCTCGAGAATCTTGAAGCGAAAGCCATTCATTGACAAGAAAACTTCTTTTATAGTCACTTATGCCTTCAAAAGCTTTGTTTCTCCCTTTAAATGGTTATATAATCTCATAATTGATTTTAAGTTGAGTTTTTTTTACATTTTTGGTTAAAACAGATTATAATTGAATGTTTACCTCGAGAATCTTGAAGCGAAAGCCATTCATTGAGAAGAAAACTTCTTTTATAGTCACTTATGCCTTCAAAAGCTTTGTTTCTCCCTTTAAATGGTTATATAATCTCATAATTGATTTTAAGTTGAGTTTTTTTTACATTTTTGGTTAAAACAGATTACAATTGAATGTTTACCTCGAGAAACATGATGCAAAAACCATTCATTGAGAAGAAAACTTCTTTTATAGTCACTTATGCCTTCAAAAGCTTTGTTTCTCCCTTTAAATGGTTATATAATCTCATAATTGATTTTAAGTTGCGTTTTTTTTACATTTTTGGTTAAAACAGATTATAATTGAATGTTTACCTTGAGAATCTTGAAGCGAAAGCCATTCATTGAGAAGAAAACTTCTTTTATAGTCACTTATGCCTTCAAAAGCTTTGTTTCTCCCTTTAAATGGTTATATAATCTCATAATTGATTTTAAGTTGAGTTTTTTTTACATTTTTGGTTAAAACAGATTATAATTGAATGTTTACCTCGAGAAACATGATGCAAAAACCATTCATTGAGAAGAAAACTTCTTTTATAGTCACTTATGCCTTCAAAAGCTTTGTTTCTCCCTTTAAATGGTTATATAATCTCATAATTGATTTTAAGTTGAGTTTTTTTTACATTTTTGGTTAAAACAGATTATAATTGAATGTTTACCTCGAGAAACATGATGCAAAAACCATTCATTGAGAAGAAAACTTCTTTTATAGTCACTTATGCCTTCAAAAGCTTTGTTTCTCCCTTTAAATGGTTATATAATCTCATAATTGATTTTAAGTTGCGTTTTTTTTACATTTTTGGTTAAAACAGATTATAATTGAATGTTTACCTTGAGAATCTTGAAGCGAAAGCCATTCATTGAGAAGAAAACTTCTTTTATAGTCACTTATGCCTTCAAAAGCTTTGTTTCTCCCTTTAAATGGTTATATAATCTCATAATTGATTTTAAGTTGAGTTTTTTTTACATTTTTGGTTAAAACAGATTATAATTGAATGTTTACCTCGAGAAACGTGATGCAAAAACCATTCATTGAGAAGAAAACTTCTTTTATAGTCACTTATGCCCTCAAAAGCTTTGTTTCTCGCTTTAAATGGTTATATAATATCATAATTGATTTTAAGTTGAATTTTTTTACATTTTTGGTTAAAGCAGATTATAATTGAATGTTTACCTCGAGAAACGTGATGCAAAAACCATTCATTGAGAAGAAAACTTCTTTTATAGTCACTTATGCCTTCAAAAGCTTTGTTTCTCCCTTTAAATGGTTATATAATCTCATAATTGATTTTAAGTTGAGTTTTTTTTACATTTTTGGTTAAAACAGATTATAATTGAATGTTTACCTCGAGAAACGTGATGCAAAAACCATTCATTGAGAAGAAAACTTCTTTTGTAGTCACTTATGCCTTCAAAAGATTTGTTTCTCCCTTTAAATGGTTATATAAACTCATAATTGATTTTAAGTTGAGGTTTTTTTACATTTTTGGTTAAAACAGATTAGAATTGAATGTTTACCTCGAGAATCTTGAAGCGAAAGCCATTCATTGAGAAGAAAACTTCTTTTATAGTCACTTATGCCTTCAAAAGCTTTGTTTCTCCCTTTAAATGGTTATATAATCTCATAATTGATTTTAAGTTGCGTTTTTTTTACATTTTTGGTTAAAACATATTAGAATTGAATGTTTACCTCAAGAATCTAGAAGCGAAAGCCATTCATTGAGAAGAAAACTTCTTTTATAGTCACTTATGCCTTCAAAAGCTTTGTTTCTCCCTTTAAATGGTTATATAATCTCATAATTGATTTTAAGTTGAGTTTTTTTTACATTTTTGGTTAAAACAGATTATAATTGAATGTTTACCTCGAGAATCTTGAAGCGAAAGCCATTCATTCGGAAGAAAACTTCTTTTATAGTCACTTATGCCTTCAAAAGCTTTGTTTCTCCCTTTAAATGGTTATATAATCTCATAATTGATTTTAAGTTGCGTTTTTTTTACATTTTTGGTTAAAACAGATTATAATTGAATGTTTACCTCGAGAATCTTGAAGCGAAAGCCATTCATTGAGAAGAAAACTTCTTTTATAGTCACTTATGCCCTCAAAAGCTTTGTTTCTCGCTTTAAATGGTTATATAATATCATAATTGATTTTAAGTTGAATTTTTTTACATTTTTGGTTAAAGCAGATTATAATTGAATGTTTACCTCGAGAAACGTGATGCAAAAACCATTCATTGAGAAGAAAACTTCTTTTATAGTCACTTATGCCTTCAAAAGCTTTGTTTCTCCCTTTAAATGGTTATATAATCTCATAATTGATTTTAAGTTGAATTTTTTTTACATTTTTGGTTAAAACAGATTATAATTGAATGTTTACCTCGAGAAACGTGATGCAAAAACCATTCATTGAGAAGAAAACTTCTTTTGTAGTCACTTATGCCTTCAAAAGATTTGTTTCTCCCTTTAAATGGTTATATAAACTCATAATTGATTTTAAGTTGAGGTTTTTTTACATTTTTGGTTAAAACAGATTAGAATTGAATGTTTACCTCGAGAATCTTGAAGCGAAAGCCATTCATTGAGAAGAAAACTTCTTTTATAGTCACTTATGCCTTCAAAAGCTTTGTTTCTCCCTTTAAATGGTTATATAATCTCATAATTGATTTTAAGTTGCGTTTTTTTTACATTTTTGGTTAAAACATATTAGAATTGAATGTTTACCTCAAGAATCTAGAAGCGAAAGCCATTCATTGAGAAGAAAACTTCTTTTATAGTCACTTATGCCTTCAAAAGCTTTGTTTCTCCCTTTAAATGGTTATATAATCTCATAATTGATTTTAAGTTGAGTTTTTTTTACATTTTTGGTTAAAACAGATTATAATTGAATGTTTACCTCGAGAATCTTGAAGCGAAAGCCATTCATTCGGAAGAAAACTTCTTTTATAGTCACTTATGCCTTCAAAAGCTTTGTTTCTCCCTTTAAATGGTTATATAATCTCATAATTGATTTTAAGTTGCGTTTTTTTTACATTTTTGGTTAAAACAGATTATAATTGAATGTTTACCTCGAGAATCTTGAAGCGAAAGCCATTCATTGAGAAGAAAACTTCTTTTATAGTCACTTATGCCTTCAAAAGCTTTGTTTCTCCCTTTAAATGGTTATATAATCTCATAATTGATTTTAAGTTGCGTTTTTTTTACATTTTTGGTTAAAACAGATTATAATTGAATGTTTACCTTGAGAATCTTGAAGCGAAAGCCATTCATTGAGAAGAAAACTTCTTTTATAGTCACTTATGCCTTCAAAAGCTTTGTTTCTCCCTTTAAATGGTTATATAATCTCATAATTGATTTTAAGTTGCGTTTTTTTTACATTTTTGGTTAAAACAGATTATAATTGAATGTTTACCTCGAGAAACGTGATGCAAAAACCATTCATTGAGAAGAAAACTTCTTTTATAGTCACTTATGCCCTCAAAAGCTTTGTTTCTCGCTTTAAATGGTTATATAATATCATAATTGATTTTAAGTTGAATTTTTTTACATTTTTGATTAAAACAGATTATAATTGAATGTTTACCTCGAGAAACGTGATGCAAAAACCATTCATTGCTAAGAAAACTTCTTTTATAGTCACTTATGCCTTCAAAAGCTTTGTTTCTCCCTTTAAATGGTTATATAATCTCATAATTGATTTTAAGTTGAGTTTTTTTTACATTTTTGGTTAAAACAGATTATAATTGAATGTTTACCTCGAGAAACATGATGCAAAATCCATTCATTGAGAAGAAAACTTCTTTTATAGTCACTTATGCCTTCAAAAGCTTTGTTTCTCCCTTTAAATGGTTATATAATCTCATAATTGATTTTAAGTTGAGTGTTTTTTACATTTTTGGTTAAAACAGATTATAATTGAATGTTTACCTCGAGAATCTTGAAGCGAAAGCCATTCATTGAGAAGAAAACTTCTTTTATAGTCACTTATGCCTTCAAAAGCTTTGTTTCTCCCTTTAAATGGTTATATAATCTCATAATTGATTTTAAGTTGCGTTTTTCTTACATCTTTGGTCAAAACAGATTATAATTGAATGTTTACCTCGAGAATCTTGAAGCGAAAGCCATTCATTGACAAGAAAACTTCTTTTATAGTCACTTATGCCTTCAAAAGCTTTGTTTCTCCCTTTAAATGGTTATATAATCTCATAATTGATTTTAAGTTGAGTTTTTTTTACATTTTTGGTTAAAACAGATTATAATTGAATGTTTACCTCGAGAATCTTGAAGCGAAAGCCATTCATTGAGAAGAAAACTTCTTTTATAGTCACTTATGCCTTCAAAAGCTTTGTTTCTCCCTTTAAATGGTTATATAATCTCATAATTGATTTTAAGTTGAGTTTTTTTTATATTTTTGGTTAAAACAGATTAGAATTGAATGTTTACCTCGAGAATCTTGAAGCGAAAGCCATTCATTGAGAAGAAAACTTCTTTTATAGTCACTTATGCCTTCAAAAGCTTTGTTTCTCCCTTTAAATGGTTATATAATCTCATAATTGATTTTAAGTTTCGTTTTTTTTACATTTTTGGTTAAAACAGATTATAATTGAATGTTTACCTCGAGAATCTTGAAGCGAAAGCCATTCATTGAGAAGAAAACTTCTTTTATAGTCACTTATGCCTTCAAAAGCTTTGTTTCTCCCTTTAAATGGTTATATAATCTCATAATTGATTTTAAGTTGAGTTTTTTTTATATTTTTGGTTAAAACAGATTAGAATTGAATGTTTACCTCGAGAATCTTGAAGCGAAAGCCATTCATTGAGAAGAAAACTTCTTTTATAGTCACTTATGCCTTCAAAAGCTTTGTTTCTCCCTTTAAATGGTTATATAATCTCATAATTGATTTTAAGTTGAGTTTTTTTTACATTTTTGGTTAAAACAGATTACAATTGAATGTTTACCTCGAGAAACATGATGCAAAAACCATTCATTGAGAAGAAAACTTCTTTTATAGTCACTTATGCCTTCAAAAGCTTTGTTTCTCCCTTTAAATGGTTATATAATCTCATAATTGATTTTAAGTTGCGTTTTTTTTACATTTTTGGTTAAAACAGATTATAATTGAATGTTTACCTTGAGAATCTTGAAGCGAAAGCCATTCATTGAGAAGAAAACTTCTTTTATAGTCACTTATGCCTTCAAAAGCTTTGTTTCTCCCTTTAAATGGTTATATAATCTCATAATTGATTTTAAGTTGAGTTTTTTTTACATTTTTGGTTAAAACAGATTATAATTGAATGTTTACCTCGAGAAACATGATGCAAAAACCATTCATTGAGAAGAAAACTTCTTTTATAGTCACTTATGCCTTCAAAAGCTTTGTTTCTCCCTTTAAATGGTTATATAATCTCATAATTGATTTTAAGTTGAGTTTTTTTTACATTTTTGGTTAAAACAGATTATAATTGAATGTTTACCTCGAGAAACATGATGCAAAAACCATTCATTGAGAAGAAAACTTCTTTTATAGTCACTTATGCCTTCAAAAGCTTTGTTTCTCCCTTTAAATGGTTATATAATCTCATAATTGATTTTAAGTTGCGTTTTTTTTACATTTTTGGTTAAAACAGATTATAATTGAATGTTTACCTCGAGAATCTTGAAGCGAAAGCCATTCATTGAGAAGAAAACTTCTTTTATAGTCACTTATGCCTTCAAAAGCTTTGTTTCTCCCTTTAAATGGTTATATAATCTCATAATTGATTTTAAGTTGAGTTTTTTTTATATTTTTGGTTAAAACAGATTAGAATTGAATGTTTACCTCGAGAATCTTGAAGCGAAAGCCATTCATTGAGAAGAAAACTTCTTTTATAGTCACTTATGCCTTCAAAAGCTTTGTTTCTCCCTTTAAATGGTTATATAATCTCATAATTGATTTTAAGTTGCGTTTTTTTTACATTTTTGGTTAAAACATATTAGAATTGAATGTTTACCTCAAGAATCTAGAAGCGAAAGCCATTCATTGAGAAGAAAACTTCTTTTATAGTCACTTATGCCTTCAAAAGCTTTGTTTCTCCCTTTAAATGGTTATATAATCTCATAATTGATTTTAAGTTGAGTTTTTTTTACATTTTTGGTTAAAACAGATTATAATTGAATGTTTACCTCGAGAATCTTGAAGCGAAAGCCATTCATTCGGAAGAAAACTTCTTTTATAGTCACTTATGCCTTCAAAAGCTTTGTTTCTCCCTTTAAATGGTTATATAATCTCATAATTGATTTTAAGTTGCGTTTTTTTTACATTTTTGGTTAAAACAGATTATAATTGAATGTTTACCTCGAGAATCTTGAAGCGAAAGCCATTCATTGAGAAGAAAACTTCTTTTATAGTCACTTATGCCTTCAAAAGCTTTGTTTCTCCCTTTAAATGGTTATATAATCTCATAATTGATTTTAAGTTGCGTTTTTTTTACATTTTTGGTTAAAACAGATTATAATTGAATGTTTACCTTGAGAATCTTGAAGCGAAAGCCATTCATTGAGAAGAAAACTTCTTTTATAGTCACTTATGCCTTCAAAAGCTTTGTTTCTCCCTTTAAATGGTTATATAATCTCATAATTGATTTTAAGTTGCGTTTTTTTTACATTTTTGGTTAAAACAGATTATAATTGAATGTTTACCTCGAGAAACGTGATGCAAAAACCATTCATTGAGAAGAAAACTTCTTTTATAGTCACTTATGCCCTCAAAAGCTTTGTTTCTCGCTTTAAATGGTTATATAATATCATAATTGATTTTAAGTTGAATTTTTTTACATTTTTGATTAAAACAGATTATAATTGAATGTTTACCTCGAGAAACGTGATGCAAAAACCATTCATTGCTAAGAAAACTTCTTTTATAGTCACTTATGCCTTCAAAAGCTTTGTTTCTCCCTTTAAATGGTTATATAATCTCATAATTGATTTTAAGTTGAGTTTTTTTTACATTTTTGGTTAAAACAGATTATAATTGAATGTTTACCTCGAGAAACATGATGCAAAATCCATTCATTGAGAAGAAAACTTCTTTTATAGTCACTTATGCCTTCAAAAGCTTTGTTTCTCCCTTTAAATGGTTATATAATCTCATAATTGATTTTAAGTTGAGTGTTTTTTACATTTTTGGTTAAAACAGATTATAATTGAATGTTTACCTCGAGAATCTTGAAGCGAAAGCCATTCATTGAGAAGAAAACTTCTTTTATAGTCACTTATGCCTTCAAAAGCTTTGTTTCTCCCTTTAAATGGTTATATAATCTCATAATTGATTTTAAGTTGCGTTTTTCTTACATCTTTGGTCAAAACAGATTATAATTGAATGTTTACCTCGAGAATCTTGAAGCGAAAGCCATTCATTGACAAGAAAACTTCTTTTATAGTCACTTATGCCTTCAAAAGCTTTGTTTCTCCCTTTAAATGGTTATATAATCTCATAATTGATTTTGAGTTGAGTTTTTTTTACATTTTTGGTTAAAACAGATTATAATTGAATGTTTACCTCGAGAATCTTGAAGCGAAAGCCATTCATTGAGAAGAAAACTTCTTTTATAGTCACTTATGCCTTCAAAAGCTTTGTTTCTCCCTTTAAATGGTTATATAATCTCATAATTGATTTTAAGTTGAGTTTTTTTTATATTTTTGGTTAAAACAGATTAGAATTGAATGTTTACCTCGAGAATCTTGAAGCGAAAGCCATTCATTGAGAAGAAAACTTCTTTTATAGTCACTTATGCCTTCAAAAGCTTTGTTTCTCCCTTTAAATGGTTATATAATCTCATAATTGATTTTAAGTTTCGTTTTTTTTACATTTTTGGTTAAAACAGATTATAATTGAATGTTTACCTCGAGAATCTTGAAGCGAAAGCCATTCATTGAGAAGAAAACTTCTTTTATAGTCACTTATGCCTTCAAAAGCTTTGTTTCTCCCTTTAAATGGTTATATAATCTCATAATTGATTTTAAGTTGAGTTTTTTTTATATTTTTGGTTAAAACAGATTAGAATTGAATGTTTACCTCGAGAATCTTGAAGCGAAAGCCATTCATTGAGAAGAAAACTTCTTTTATAGTCACTTATGCCTTCAAAAGCTTTGTTTCTCCCTTTAAATGGTTATATAATCTCATAATTGATTTTAAGTTGAGTTTTTTTTACATTTTTGGTTAAAACAGATTACAATTGAATGTTTACCTCGAGAAACATGATGCAAAAACCATTCATTGAGAAGAAAACTTCTTTTATAGTCACTTATGCCTTCAAAAGCTTTGTTTCTCCCTTTAAATGGTTATATAATCTCATAATTGATTTTAAGTTGCGTTTTTTTTACATTTTTGGTTAAAACAGATTATAATTGAATGTTTACCTTGAGAATCTTGAAGCGAAAGCCATTCATTGAGAAGAAAACTTCTTTTATAGTCACTTATGCCTTCAAAAGCTTTGTTTCTCCCTTTAAATGGTTATATAATCTCATAATTGATTTTAAGTTGAGTTTTTTTTACATTTTTGGTTAAAACAGATTATAATTGAATGTTTACCTCGAGAAACATGATGCAAAAACCATTCATTGAGAAGAAAACTTCTTTTATAGTCACTTATGCCTTCAAAAGCTTTGTTTCTCCCTTTAAATGGTTATATAATCTCATAATTGATTTTAAGTTGAGTTTTTTTTACATTTTTGGTTAAAACAGATTATAATTGAATGTTTACCTCGAGAAACATGATGCAAAAACCATTCATTGAGAAGAAAACTTCTTTTATAGTCACTTATGCCTTCAAAAGCTTTGTTTCTCCCTTTAAATGGTTATATAATCTCATAATTGATTTTAAGTTGCGTTTTTTTTACATTTTTGGTTAAAACAGATTATAATTGAATGTTTACCTCGAGAATCTTGAAGCGAAAGCCATTCATTGAGAAGAAAACTTCTTTTATAGTCACTTATGCCTTCAAAAGCTTTGTTTCTCCCTTTAAATGGTTATATAATCTCATAATTGATTTTAAGTTGAGTTTTTTTTACATTTTTGGTTAAAACAGATTATAATTGAATGTTTACCTCGAGAAACATGATGCAAAATCCATTCATTGAGAAGAAAACTTCTTTTATAGTCACTTATGCCTTCAAAAGCTTTGTTTCTCCCTTTAAATGGTTATATAATCTCATAATTGATTTTAAGTTGAGTGTTTTTTACATTTTTGGTTAAAACAGATTATAATTGAATGTTTACCTCGAGAATCTTGAAGCGAAAGCCATTCATTGAGAAGAAAACTTCTTTTATAGTCACTTATGCCTTCAAAAGCTTTGTTTCTCCCTTTAAATGGTTATATAATCTCATAATTGATTTTAAGTTGAGTTTTTTTTACATTTTTGGTTAAAACAGATTATAATTGAATGTTTACCTCGAGAAACATGATGCAAAATCCATTCATTGAGAAGAAAACTTCTTTTATAGTCACTTATGCCTTCAAAAGCTTTGTTTCTCCCTTTAAATGGTTATATAATCTCATAATTGATTTTAAGTTGAGTGTTTTTTACATTTTTGGTTAAAACAGATTATAATTGAATGTTTACCTCGAGAATCTTGAAGCGAAAGCCATTCATTGAGAAGAAAACTTCTTTTATAGTCACTTATGCCTTCAAAAGCTTTGTTTCTCCCTTTAAATGGTTATATAATCTCATAATTGATTTTAAGTTGCGTTTTTCTTACATCTTTGGTCAAAACAGATTATAATTGAATGTTTACCTGGAGAATCTTGAAGCGAAAGCCATTCATTGACAAGAAAACTTCTTTTATAGTCACTTATGCCTTCAAAAGCTTTGTTTCTCCCTTTAAATGGTTATATAATCTCATAATTGATTTTAAGTTGCGTTTTTTTTACATTTTTGGTTAAAACAGATTATAATTGAATGTTTACCTCGAGAATCTTGAAGCGAAAGCCATTCATTGAGAAGAAAACTTCTTTTATAGTCACTTATGCCTTCAAAAGCTTTGTTTCTCCCTTTAAATGGTTATATAATCTCATAATTGATTTTAAGTTGAGTTTTTTTTACATTTTTGGTTAAAACAGATTATAATTGAATGTTTACCTCGAGAAACATGATGCAAAAACCATTCATTGAGAAGAAAACTTCTTTTATAGTCACTTATGCCTTCAAAAGCTTTGTTTCTCCCTTTAAATGGTTATATAATCTCATAATTGATTTTAAGTTGCGTTTTTTTTACATTTTTGGTTAAAACAGATTATAATTGAATGTTTACCTCGAGAATCTTGAAGCGAAAGCCATTCATTGAGAAGAAAACTTCTTTTATAGTCACTTATGCCTTCAAAAGCTTTGTTTCTCCCTTTAAATGGTTATATAATCTCATAATTGATTTTAAGTTGAGTTTTTTTTACATTTTTGGTTAAAACAGATTATAATTGAATGTTTACCTCGAGAAACATGATGCAAAAACCATTCATTGAGAAGAAATCTTCTTTTATAGTCACTTATGCCTTCAAAAGCTTTGTTTCTCCCTTTAAATGGTTATATAATCTCATAATTGATTTTAAGTTGCGTTTTTTTTACATTTTTGGTTAAAACAGATTATAATTGAATGTTTACCTTGAGAATCTTGAAGCGAAAGCCATTCATTGAGAAGAAAACTTCTTTTATAGTCACTTATGCCTTCAAAAGCTTTGTTTCTCCCTTTAAATGGTTATATAATCTCATAATTGATTTTAAGTTGCGTTTTTTTTACATTTTTGGTTAAAACAGATTATAATTGAATGTTTACCTCGAGAAACGTGATGCAAAAACCATTCATTGAGAAGAAAACTTCTTTTATAGTCACTTATGCCCTCAAAAGCTTTGTTTCTCGCTTTAAATGGTTATATAATATCATAATTGATTTTAAGTTGAATTTTTTTACATTTTTGGTTTAAACAGATTATAATTGAATGTTTACCTCGAGAAACGTGATGCAAAAACCATTCATTGAGAAGAAAACTTCTTTTATAGTCACTTATGCCTTCAAAAGCTTTGTTTCTCCCTTTAAATGGTTATATAATCTCATAATTGATTTTAAGTTGAGTTTTTTTTACATTTTTGGTTAAAACAGATTATAATTGAATGTTTACCTCGAGAAACATGATGCAAAATCCATTCATTGAGAAGAAAACTTCTTTTATAGTCACTTATGCCTTCAAAAGCTTTGTTTCTCCCTTTAAATGGTTATATAATCTCATAATTGATTTTAAGTTGAGTGTTTTTTACATTTTTGGTTAAAACAGATTATAATTGAATGTTTACCTCGAGAATCTTGAAGCGAAAGCCATTCATTGAGAAGAAAACTTCTTTTATAGTCACTTATGCCTTCAAAAGCTTTGTTTCTCCCTTTAAATGGTTATATAATCTCATAATTGATTTTAAGTTGCGTTTTTCTTACATCTTTGGTCAAAACAGATTATAATTGAATGTTTACCTCGAGAATCTTGAAGCGAAAGCCATTCATTGACAAGAAAACTTCTTTTATAGTCACTTATGCCTTCAAAAGCTTTGTTTCTCCCTTTAAATGGTTATATAATCTCATAATTGATTTTAAGTTGCGTTTTTTTTACATTTTTGGTTAAAACAGATTATAATTGAATGTTTACCTCGAGAATCTTGAAGCGAAAGCCATTCATTGAGAAGAAAACTTCTTTTATAGTCACTTATGCCTTCAAAAGCTTTGTTTCTCCCTTTAAATGGTTATATAATCTCATAATTGATTTTAAGTTGAGTTTTTTTTACATTTTTGGTTAAAACAGATTATAATTGAATGTTTACCTCGAGAAACATGATGCAAAAACCATTCATTGAGAAGAAAACTTCTTTTATAGTCACTTATGCCTTCAAAAGCTTTGTTTCTCCCTTTAAATGGTTATATAATCTCATAATTGATTTTAAGTTGCGTTTTTTTTACATTTTTGGTTAAAACAGATTATAATTGAATGTTTACCTCGAGAATCTTGAAGCGAAAGCCATTCATTGAGAAGAAAACTTCTTTTATAGTCACTTATGCCTTCAAAAGCTTTGTTTCTCCCTTTAAATGGTTATATAATCTCATAATTGATTTTAAGTTGCGTTTTTTTTACATTTTTGGTTAAAACAGATTATAATTGAATGTTTACCTCGAGAATCTTGAAGCGAAAGCCATTCATTGAGAAGAAAACTTCTTTTATAGTCACTTATGCCTTCAAAAGCTTTGTTTCTCCCTTTAAATGGTTATATAATCTCATAATTGATTTTAAGTTGAGTTTTTTTTACATTTTTGGTTAAAACAGATTATAATTGAATGTTTACCTCGAGAAACATGATGCAAAATCCATTCATTGAGAAGAAAACTTCTTTTATAGTCACTTATGCCTTCAAAAGCTTTGTTTCTCCCTGTAAATGGTTATATAATCTCATAATTGATTTTAAGTTGAGTGTTTTTTACATTTTTGGTTAAAACAGATTATAATTGAATGTTTACCTCGAGAATCTTGAAGCGAAAGCCATTCATTGAGAAGAAAACTTCTTTTATAGTCACTTATGCCTTCAAAAGCTTTGTTTCTCCCTTTAAATGGTTATATAATCTCATAATTGATTTTAAGTTGCGTTTTTCTTACATCTTTGGTCAAAACAGATTATAATTGAATGTTTACCTCGAGAATCTTGAAGCGAAAGCCATTCATTGAGAAGAAAACTTCTTTTATAGTCACTTATGCCTTCAAAAGCTTTGTTTCTCCCTTTAAATGGTTATATAATCTCATAATTGATTTTAAGTTGCGTTTTTTTTACATTTTTGGTTAAAACAGATTATAATTGAATGTTTACCTCGAGAATCTTGAAGCGAAAGCCATTCATTGAGAAGAAAACTTCTTTTATAGTCACTTATGCCTTCAAAAGCTTTGTTTCTCCCTTTAAATGGTTATATAATCTCATAATTGATTTTAAGTTGAGTTTTTTTTACATTTTTGGTTAAAACAGATTATAATTGAATGTTTACCTCGAGAAACATGATGCAAAAACCATTCATTGAGAAGAAAACTTCTTTTATAGTCACTTATGCCTTCAAAAGCTTTGTTTCTCCCTTTAAATGGTTATATAATCTCATAATTGATTTTAAGTTGCGTTTTTTTTACATTTTTGGTTAAAACAGATTATAATTGAATGTTTACCTCGAGAATCTTGAAGCGAAAGCCATTCATTGAGAAGAAAACTTCTTTTATAGTCACTTATGCCTTCAAAAGCTTTGTTTCTCCCTTTAAATGGTTATATAATCTCATAATTGATTTTAAGTTGAGTTTTTTTTACATTTTTGGTTAAAACAGATTATAATTGAATGTTTACCTCGAGAAACATGATGCAAAAACCATTCATTGAGAAGAAAACTTCTTTTATAGTCACTTATGCCTTCAAAAGCTTTGTTTCTCCCTTTAAATGGTTATATAATCTCATAATTGATTTTAAGTTGCGTTTTTTTTACATTTTTGGTTAAAACAGATTATAATTGAATGTTTACCTTGAGAATCTTGAAGCGAAAGCCATTCATTGAGAAGAAAACTTCTTTTATAGTCACTTATGCCTTCAAAAGCTTTGTTTCTCCCTTTAAATGGTTATATAATCTCATAATTGATTTTAAGTTGCGTTTTTTTTACATTTTTGGTTAAAACAGATTATAATTGAATGTTTACCTCGAGAAACGTGATGCAAAAACCATTCATTGAGAAGAAAACTTCTTTTATAGTCACTTATGCCCTCAAAAGCTTTGTTTCTCGCTTTAAATGGTTATATAATATCATAATTGATTTTAAGTTGAATTTTTTTACATTTTTGGTTTAAACAGATTATAATTGAATGTTTACCTCGAGAAACGTGATGCAAAAACCATTCATTGAGAAGAAAACTTCTTTTATAGTCACTTATGCCTTCAAAAGCTTTGTTTCTCCCTTTAAATGGTTATATAATCTCATAATTGATTTTAAGTTGAGTTTTTTTTACATTTTTGGTTAAAACAGATTATAATTGAATGTTTACCTCGAGAAACATGATGCAAAATCCATTCATTGAGAAGAAAACTTCTTTTATAGTCACTTATGCCTTCAAAAGCTTTGTTTCTCCCTTTAAATGGTTATATAATCTCATAATTGATTTTAAGTTGAGTGTTTTTTACATTTTTGGTTAAAACAGATTATAATTGAATGTTTACCTCGAGAATCTTGAAGCGAAAGCCATTCATTGAGAAGAAAACTTCTTTTATAGTCACTTATGCCTTCAAAAGCTTTGTTTCTCCCTTTAAATGGTTATATAATCTCATAATTGATTTTAAGTTGCGTTTTTCTTACATCTTTGGTCAAAACAGATTATAATTGAATGTTTACCTCGAGAATCTTGAAGCGAAAGCCATTCATTGACAAGAAAACTTCTTTTATAGTCACTTATGCCTTCAAAAGCTTTGTTTCTCCCTTTAAATGGTTATATAATCTCATAATTGATTTTAAGTTGCGTTTTTTTTACATTTTTGGTTAAAACAGATTATAATTGAATGTTTACCTCGAGAATCTTGAAGCGAAAGCCATTCATTGAGAAGAAAACTTCTTTTATAGTCACTTATGCCTTCAAAAGCTTTGTTTCTCCCTTTAAATGGTTATATAATCTCATAATTGATTTTAAGTTGAGTTTGTTTTACATTTTTGGTTAAAACAGATTATAATTGAATGTTTACCTCGAGAAACGTGATGCAAAAACCATTCATTGAGAAGAAAACTTCTTTTATAGTCACTTATGCCTTCAAAAGCTTTGTTTCTCCCTTTAAATGGTTAGATAATCTTATAATTGATTTTAAGTTGCGTTTTTTTTTACATTTTTGGTTAAAACAGATTATAATTGAATGTTTACCTCGAGAAACGTGATGCAAAAACCATTCATTGAGAAGAAAAGTTCTTTTATAGTCACTTATGCCTTCAAAAGATTTGTTTCTCCCTTTAAATGGTTATATAATCTCATAATTGATTTTAAGTTGAGTTTTTTTTACATTTTTGGTTAAAATAGATTAGAATTGAATGTTTACCTCGAGAATCTTGAAGCGAAAGCCATTCATTGAGAAGAAAACTTCTTTTATAGTCACTTATGCCTTCAAAAGCTTTGTTTCTCCCTTTAAATGGTTATATAATCTCATAATTGATTTTAAGTTGCGTTTTTTTTACATTTTTGGTTAAAACAGATTATAATTGAATGTTTACCTCGAGAAACGTGATGCAAAAACCATTCATTGAGAAGAAAACTTCTTTTATAGTCACTTATGCCTTCAAAAGCTTTGTTTCTCCCTTTAAATGGTTATATAATCTCATAATTGATTTTAAGTTGAGTTTTTTTTACATTTTTGGTTAAAACAGATTATAATTGAATGTTTACCTCGAGAAACGTGATGCAAAAACCATTCATTGAGAAGAAAACTTCTTTTATAGTCACTTATGCCTTCAAAAGCTTTGTTTCTCCCTTTAAATGGTTATATAATCTCATAATTGATTTTAAGTTGAGTTTTTTTTACATTTTTGGTTAAAACAGATTAGAATTGAATGTTTACCTCGAGAATCTTGAAGCGAAAGCCATTCATTGAGAAGAAAACTTCTTTTATAGTCACTTATGCCTTCAAAAGCTTTGTTTCTCCCTTTAAATGGTTATATAATCTCATAATTGATTTTAAGTTGCGTTTTTTTTACATTTTTGGTTAAAACAGATTATAATTGAATGTTTACCTCGAGAATCTTGAAGCGAAAGCCATTCATTGAGAAGAAAACTTCTTTTATAGTCACTTATGCCTTCAAAAGCTTTGTTTCTCCCTTTAAATGGTTATATAATCTTATAATTGATTTTAAGTTGCGTTTCTTTTTACATTTTTGGTTAAAACAGATTATAATTGAATGTTTACCTTGAGAATCTTGAAGCGAAAGCCATTCATTGAGAAGAAAACTTCTTTTATAGTCACTTATGCCTTCAAAAGCTTTGTTTCTCCCTTTAAATGGTTATATAATCTCATAATTGATTTTAAGTTGCGTTTTTTTTACATTTTTGGTTAAAACAGATTATAATTGAATGTTTACCTCGAGAATCTTGAAGCGAAAGCCATTCATTGAGAAGAAAACTTCTTTTATAGTCACTTATGCCTTCAAAAGCTTTGTTTCTCCCTTTAAATGGTTATATAATCTCATAATTGATTTTAAGTTGAGTTTTTTTTACATTTTTGGTTAAAACAGATTATAATTGAATGTTTACCTCGAGAAACATGATGCAAAAACCATTCATTGAGAAGAAATCTTCTTTTATAGTCACTTATGCCTTCAAAAGCTTTGTTTCTCCCTTTAAATGGTTATATAATCTCATAATTGATTTTAAGTTGCGTTTTTTTTACATTTTTGGTTAAAACAGATTATAATTGAATGTTTACCTTGAGAATCTTGAAGCGAAAGCCATTCATTGAGAAGAAAACTTCTTTTATAGTCACTTATGCCTTCAAAAGCTTTGTTTCTCCCTTTAAATGGTTATATAATCTCATAATTGATTTTAAGTTGCGTTTTTTTTACATTTTTGGTTAAAACAGATTATAATTGAATGTTTACCTCGAGAAACGTGATGCAAAAACCATTCATTGAGAAGAAAACTTCTTTTATAGTCACTTATGCCCTCAAAAGCTTTGTTTCTCGCTTTAAATGGTTATATAATATCATAATTGATTTTAAGTTGAATTTTTTTACATTTTTGGTTTAAACAGATTATAATTGAATGTTTACCTCGAGAAACGTGATGCAAAAACCATTCATTGAGAAGAAAACTTCTTTTATAGTCACTTATGCCTTCAAAAGCTTTGTTTCTCCCTTTAAATGGTTATATAATCTCATAATTGATTTTAAGTTGAGTTTTTTTTACATTTTTGGTTAAAACAGATTATAATTGAATGTTTACCTCGAGAAACATGATGCAAAATCCATTCATTGAGAAGAAAACTTCTTTTATAGTCACTTATGCCTTCAAAAGCTTTGTTTCTCCCTGTAAATGGTTATATAATCTCATAATTGATTTTAAGTTGAGTGTTTTTTACATTTTTGGTTAAAACAGATTATAATTGAATGTTTACCTCGAGAATCTTGAAGCGAAAGCCATTCATTGAGAAGAAAACTTCTTTTATAGTCACTTATGCCTTCAAAAGCTTTGTTTCTCCCTTTAAATGGTTATATAATCTCATAATTGATTTTAAGTTGCGTTTTTCTTACATCTTTGGTCAAAACAGATTATAATTGAATGTTTACCTCGAGAATCTTGAAGCGAAAGCCATTCATTGAGAAGAAAACTTCTTTTATAGTCACTTATGCCTTCAAAAGCTTTGTTTCTCCCTTTAAATGGTTATATAATCTCATAATTGATTTTAAGTTGCGTTTTTTTTACATTTTTGGTTAAAACAGATTATAATTGAATGTTTACCTCGAGAATCTTGAAGCGAAAGCCATTCATTGAGAAGAAAACTTCTTTTATAGTCACTTATGCCTTCAAAAGCTTTGTTTCTCCCTTTAAATGGTTATATAATCTCATAATTGATTTTAAGTTGAGTTTTTTTTACATTTTTGGTTAAAACAGATTATAATTGAATGTTTACCTCGAGAAACATGATGCAAAAACCATTCATTGAGAAGAAAACTTCTTTTATAGTCACTTATGCCTTCAAAAGCTTTGTTTCTCCCTTTAAATGGTTATATAATCTCATAATTGATTTTAAGTTGCGTTTTTTTTACATTTTTGGTTAAAACAGATTATAATTGAATGTTTACCTCGAGAATCTTGAAGCGAAAGCCATTCATTGAGAAGAAAACTTCTTTTATAGTCACTTATGCCTTCAAAAGCTTTGTTTCTCCCTTTAAATGGTTATATAATCTCATAATTGATTTTAAGTTGAGTTTTTTTTACATTTTTGGTTAAAACAGATTATAATTGAATGTTTACCTCGAGAAACATGATGCAAAAACCATTCATTGAGAAGAAAACTTCTTTTATAGTCACTTATGCCTTCAAAAGCTTTGTTTCTCCTTTTAAATGGTTATATAATCTCATAATTGATTTTAAGTTGCGTTTTTTTTACATTTTTGGTTAAAACAGATTATAATTGAATGTTTACCTTGAGAATCTTGAAGCGAAAGCCATTCATTGAGAAGAAAACTTCTTTTATAGTCACTTATGCCTTCAAAAGCTTTGTTTCTCCCTTTAAATGGTTATATAATCTCATAATTGATTTTAAGTTGCGTTTTTTTTACATTTTTGGTTAAAACAGATTATAATTGAATGTTTACCTCGAGAAACGTGATGCAAAAACCATTCATTGAGAAGAAAACTTCTTTTATAGTCACTTATGCCCTCAAAAGCTTTGTTTCTCGCTTTAAATGGTTATATAATATCATAATTGATTTTAAGTTGAATTTTTTTACATTTTTGGTTTAAACAGATTATAATTGAATGTTTACCTCGAGAAACGTGATGCAAAAACCATTCATTGAGAAGAAAACTTCTTTTATAGTCACTTATGCCTTCAAAAGCTTTGTTTCTCCCTTTAAATGGTTATATAATCTCATAATTGATTTTAAGTTGAGTTTTTTTTACATTTTTGGTTAAAACAGATTATAATTGAATGTTTACCTCGAGAAACATGATGCAAAATCCATTCATTGAGAAGAAAACTTCTTTTATAGTCACTTATGCCTTCAAAAGCTTTGTTTCTCCCTTTAAATGGTTATATAATCTCATAATTGATTTTAAGTTGAGTGTTTTTTACATTTTTGGTTAAAACAGATTATAATTGAATGTTTACCTCGAGAATCTTGAAGCGAAAGCCATTCATTGAGAAGAAAACTTCTTTTATAGTCACTTATGCCTTCAAAAGCTTTGTTTCTCCCTTTAAATGGTTATATAATCTCATAATTGATTTTAAGTTGCGTTTTTCTTACATCTTTGGTCAAAACAGATTATAATTGAATGTTTACCTCGAGAATCTTGAAGCGAAAGCCATTCATTGACAAGAAAACTTCTTTTATAGTCACTTATGCCTTCAAAAGCTTTGTTTCTCCCTTTAAATGGTTATATAATCTCATAATTGATTTTAAGTTGCGTTTTTTTTACATTTTTGGTTAAAACAGATTATAATTGAATGTTTACCTCGAGAATCTTGAAGCGAAAGCCATTCATTGAGAAGAAAACTTCTTTTATAGTCACTTATGCCTTCAAAAGCTTTGTTTCTCCCTTTAAATGGTTATATAATCTCATAATTGATTTTAAGTTGAGTTTGTTTTACATTTTTGGTTAAAACAGATTATAATTGAATGTTTACCTTGAGAAACGTGATGCAAAAACCATTCATTGAGAAGAAAACTTCTTTTATAGTCACTTATGCCTTCAAAAGCTTTGTTTCTCCCTTTAAATGGTTAGATAATCTTATAATTGATTTTAAGTTGCGTTTTTTTTTTACATTTTTGGTTAAAACAGATTATAATTGAATGTTTACCTCGAGAAACGTGATGCAAAAACCATTCATTGAGAAGAAAAGTTCTTTTATAGTCACTTATGCCTTCAAAAGATTTGTTTCTCCCTTTAAATGGTTATATAATCTCATAATTGATTTTAAGTTGAGTTTTTTTTACATTTTTGGTTAAAATAGATTAGAATTGAATGTTTACCTCGAGAATCTTGAAGCGAAAGCCATTCATTGAGAAGAAAACTTCTTTTATAGTCACTTATGCCTTCAAAAGCTTTGTTTCTCCCTTTAAATGGTTATATAATCTCATAATTGATTTTAAGTTGCGTTTTTTTTACATTTTTGGTTAAAACAGATTATAATTGAATGTTTACCTCGAGAAACGTGATGCAAAAACCATTCATTGAGAAGAAAACTTCTTTTATAGTCACTTATGCCTTCAAAAGCTTTGTTTCTCCCTTTAAATGGTTATATAATCTCATAATTGATTTTAAGTTGAGTTTTGTTTACATTTTTGGTTAAAACAGATTATAATTGAATGTTTACCTCGAGAAACGTGATGCAAAAACCATTCATTGAGAAGAAAACTTCTTTTATAGTCACTTATGCCTTCAAAAGCTTTGTTTCTCCCTTTAAATGGTTATATAATCTCATAATTGATTTTAAGTTGAGTTTTTTTTACATTTTTGGTTAAAACAGATTATAATTGAATGTTTACCTCGAGAAACGTGATGCAAAAACCATTCATTGAGAAGAAAACTTCTTTTATAGTCACTTTTGCCTTCAAAAGCTTTGTTTCTCCCTTTAAATGGTTATATAATCTCATAATTGATTTTAAGTTGAGTTTTTTTTACATTTTTGGTTAAAACAGATTAGAATTGAATGTTTACCTCGAGAATCTTGAAGCGAAAGCCATTCATTGAGAAGAAAACTTCTTTTATAGTCACTTATGCCTTCAAAAGCTTTGTTTCTCCCTTTAAATGGTTATATAATCTGTAAATTGATTTTAAGTTGAGTTTTTTTTACATTTTTGGTTAAAACAGATTAGAATTGAATGTTTACCTCGAGAATCTTGAAGCGAAAGCCATTCATTGACAAGAAAACTTCTTTTATAGTCACTTATGCCTTGAAAAGCTTTGTTTCTCCCTTTAAATGGTTATATAATCAAATAATTGATTTTAAGTTGCGTTTTTTTTACATTTTTGGTTAAAACAGATTATAATTGAATGTTTACCTCGAGAATCTTGAAGCGAAAGCCATTCATTGAGAAGAAAACTTCTTTTATAGTCACTTATGCCTTCAAAAGCTTTGTTTCTCCCTTTAAATGGTTATATAATCTTATAATTGATTTTAAGTTGCGTTTTTTTTTACATTTTTGGTTAAAACAGATTATAATTGAATGTTTACCTCGAGAATCTTGAAGCGAAAGCCATTCATTGAGAAGAAAACTTCTTTTATAGTCACCTATGCCTTCAAAAACTTTGTTTTCTCCCTTTAAATGGTTATATAATCTCATAATTAATTTTAAGTTGCGTTTTTTTAAATTTTTAGTTAAAACAGATTATAATTGAATGTTTACCTTGAGAAACGTGATGCAAAAACCATTCATTGAGAAGAAAACTTCTTTTATAGTCACTTATGCCTTCAAAAGCTTTGTTTCTCCCTTTAAATGGTTATATAATATCATAATTGATTTTAAGTTGAGTTTTGTTTACATTTTTGGTTAAAACAGATTATAATTGAATGTTTACCTCGAGAAACGTGATGCAAAAACCATTCATTGAGAAGAAAACTTCTTTTATAGTCACTTATGCCTTCAAAAGCTTTGTTTCTCCCTTTAAATGGTTATATAATCTCATAATTGATTTTAAGTTGAGTTTTTTTTACATTTTTGGTTAAAACAGATTATAATTGAATGTTTACCTCAAGAAACGTGATGCAAAAACCATTCATTGAGAAGAAAACTTCTTTTATAGTCACTTATGCCTTCAAAAGCTTTGTTTCTCCCTTTAAATGGTTATATAATCTCATAATTGATTTTAAGTTGAGTTTTTTTTACATTTTTGGTTAAAACAGATTAGAATTGAATGTTTACCTCGAGAATCTTGAAGCGAAAGCCATTCATTGAGAAGAAAACTTCTTTTATAGTCACTTATGCCTTCAAAAGCTTTGTTTCTCCCTTTAAATGGTTATATAATCTCATAATTGATTTTAAGTTGCGTTTTTTTTACATTTTTGGTTAAAACAGATTATAATTGAATGTTTACCTCGAGAATCTTGAAGCGAAAGCCATTCATTGAGAAGAAAACTTCTTTTATAGTCACTTATGCCTTCAAAAGCTTTGTTTCTCCCTTTAAATGGTTATATAATCTTATAATTGATTTTAAGTTGCGTTTCTTTTTACATTTTTGGTTAAAACAGATTATAATTGAATGTTTACCTCGAGAATCTTGAAGCGAAAGCCATTCATTGAGAAGAAAACTTCTTTTATAGTCACCTATGCCTTCAAAAACTTTGTTTTCTCCCTTTAAATGGTTATATAATCTCATAATTGATTTTAAGTTGCGTTTTTTTAAATTTTTAGTTAAAACAGATTATAATTGAATGTTTACCTTGAGAAACGTGATGCAAAAACCATTCATTGAGAAGAAAACTTCTTTTATAGTCACTTATGCCTTTAAAAGCTTTGTTTCTCCCTTTAAATGGTTATATAATCTCATAATTGATTTTCAGTTGAGTTTTGTTTACATTTTTGGTTAAAACAGATTATAATTGAATTTTTACCTCGAGAAACGTGATGCAAAAACCATTCATTGAGAAGAAAACTTCTTTTATAGTCACTTATGCCTTCAAAAGATTTGTTTCTCCCTTTAAATGGTTATATAAACTCATAATTGATTTTAAGTTGAGTTTTTTTTACATTTTTGGTTAAAATAGATTAGAATTGAATGTTTACCTCGAGAATCTTGAAGCGAAAGCCATTCATTGAGAAGAAAACTTCTTTTATAGTCACTTATGCCTTCAAAAGCTTTGTTTCTCCCTTTAAATGGTTATATAATCTCATAATTGATTTTAAGTTGCGTTTTTCTTACATCTTTGGTCAAAACAGATTATAATTGAATGTTTACCTCGAGAATCTTGAAGCGAAAGCCATTCATTGACAAGAAAACTTCTTTTATAGTCACTTATGCCTTCAAAAGCTTTGTTTCTCCCTTTAAATGGTTATATAATCTCATAATTGATTTTAAGTTGAGTTTTTTTACATTTTTGGTTAAAACAGATTATAATTGAATGTTTACCTCGGGAAACGTGATGCAAAAACAATTCATTGGGAAGAAAACTTCTTTTATAGTCACTTATGCCTTCAAAAGCTTTGTTTCTCCCTTTAAATGGTTATATAATCTCATAATTGATTTTACGTTGAGTTTTTTTTACATTTTTGGTTAAAACAGATTATAATTGAATGTTTACCTCGAGAATCTTGAAGCGAAAGCCATTCATTGAGAAGAAAACTTCTTTTATAATCACTTATGCCTTCAAAAGCTTTGTTTCTCCCTTTAAATGGTTATATAATCTTATAATTGATTTTAAGTTGCGTTTTTTTTTTACATTTTTGGTTAAAACAGATTATAATTGAATGTTTACCTCGAGAATCTTGAAGCGAAAGCCATTCATTGAGAAGAAAACTTCTTTTATAGTCACCTATGCCTTCAAAAACTTTGTTTTCTCCCTTTAAATGGTTATATAATCTCATAATTGATTTTAAGTTGCGTTTTTTTAAATTTTAGGTTAAAACAGATTATAATTGAATGTTTACCTTGAGAAACGTGATGCAAAAACCATTCATTGAGAAGAAAACTTCTTTTATAGTCACTTATGCCTTCAAAAGCTTTGTTTCTCCCTTTAAATGGTTATATAATCTCATAATTGATTTTAAGTTGAGTTTTGTTTACATTTTTGGTTAAAACAGATTATAATTTAATGTTTACCTCGAGAATCTTGAAGCGAAAGCCATTCATTGAGAAGAAAACTTCTTTTATAGTCACTTATGCCTTCAAAAGCTTTGTTTCTCCCTTTAAATGGTTATATAATCTCATAATTGATTTTAAGTTGCGTTTTTCTTACATCTTTGGTCAAAACAGATTATAATTGAATGTTTACCTCGAGAATCTTGAAGCGAAAGCCATTCATTGACAAGAAAACTTCTTTTATAGTCACTTATGCCTTCAAAAGCTTTGTTTCTCCCTTTAAATGGTTATATAATCTCATAATTGATTTTAAGTTGCGTTTTTTTTACATTTTTGGTTAAAACAGATTATAATTGAATGTTTACCTCGAGAATCTTGAAGCGAAAGCCATTCATTGAGAAGAAAACTTCTTTTATAGTCACTTATGCCTTCAAAAGCTTTGTTTCTCCCTTTAAATGGTTATATAATCTCATAATTGATTTTAAGTTGAGTTTTTTTTACATTTTTGGTTAAAACAGATTATAATTGAATGTTTACCTCGAGAAACATGATGCAAAAACCGTTCATTGAGAAGAAAACTTCTTTTATAGTCACTTATGCCTTCAAAAGCTTTGTTTCTCCCTTTAAATGGTTATATAATCTCATAATTGATTTTAAGTTGCGTTTTTTTTACATTTTTGGTTAAAACAGATTATAATTGAATGTTTACCTCGAGAATCTTGAAGCGAAAGCCATTCACTGAGAAGAAAACTTCTTTTATAGTCACCTATGCCTTCAAAAACTTTGTTTTCTCCCTTTAAATGGTTATATAATCTCATAATTGATTTTAAGTTGCGTTTTTTTAAATTTTTAGTTAAAACAGATTATAATTGAATGTTTACCTCGAGAAACGTGATGCAAAAACCATTCATTGAGAAGAAAACTTCTTTTATAGTCACTTATGCCTTCAAAAGCTTTGTTTCTCCCTTTAAATGGTTATATAATCTCATAATTGATTTTAAGTTGAGTTTTGTTTACATTTTTGGTTAAAACAGATTATAATTGAATGTTTACCTCGAGAAACGTGATGCAAAAACCATTCATTGAGAAGAAAACTTCTTTTATAGTCACTTATGCCTTCAAAAGATTTGTTTCTCCCTTTAAATGGTTATATAAACTCATAATTGATTTTAAGTTGAGTTTTTTTTACATTTTTGGTTAAAATAGATTAGAATTGAATGTTTACCTCGAGAATCTTGAAGCGAAAGCCATTCATTGAGAAGAAAACTTCTTTTATAGTCACTTATGCCTTCAAAAGCTTTGTTTCTCCCTTTAAATGGTTATATAATCTCATAATTGATTTTAAGTTGCGTTTTTTTTACATTTTTGGTTAAAACAGATTATAATTGAATGTTTACCTCGAGAATCTTGAAGCGAAAGCCATTCATTGAGAAGAAAACTTCTTTTATAGTCACTTATGCCTTCAAAAGCTTTGTTTCTCCCTTTAAATGGTTATATAATCTGTAAATTGATTTTAAGTTGAGTTTTTTTTTACATTTTTGGTTAAAACAGATTAGAATTGAATGTTTACCTCGAGAATCTTGAAGCGAAAGCCATTCATTGACAAGAAAACTTCTTTTATAGTCACTTATGCCTTCAAAAGCTTTGTTTCTCCCTTTAAATGGTTATATAATCTCATAATTGATTTTAAGTTGCGTTTTTTTTACATTTTTGGTTAAAACAGATTATAATTGAATGTTTACCTCGAGAATCTTGAAGCGAAAGCCATTCATTGAGAAGAAAACTTCTTTTATAATCACTTATGCCTTCAAAAGCTTTGTTTCTCCCTTTAAATGGTTATATAATCTCATAATTGATTTTAAGTTGCGTTTTTTTTACATTTTTGGTTAAAACAGATTATAATTGAATGTTTACCTCGAGAATCTTGAAGCGAAAGCCATTCATTGAGAAGAAAACTTCTTTTATAGTCACTTATGCCTTCAAAAGCTTTGTTTCTCCCTTTAAATGGTTATATAATCTCATAATTGATTTTAAGTTACGTTTTTTTTACATTTTTGGTTAAAACAGATTATAATTGAATGTTTACCTCGAGAAACGTGATGCAAAAACCATTCATTGAGAAGAAAACTTCTTTTATAGTCACTTATGCCCTCAAAAGCTTTGTTTCTCCCTTTAAATGGTTATATAATATCATAATTGATTTTAAGTTGAATTTTTTTACATTTTTGGTTAAAGCAGATTATAATTGAATGTTTACCTCGAGAAACGTGATGCAAAAACCATTCATTGAGAAGAAAACTTCTTTTATAGTCACTTATGCCTTCAAAAGCTTTGTTTCTCCCTTTAAATGGTTATATAATCTCATAATTGATTTTAAGTTGAGTTTTTTTTACATTTTTGGTTAAAACAGATTATAATTGAATGTTTACCTCGAGAAACGTGTTGCAAAAACCATTCATTGAGAAGAAAATTTCTTTTATAGTCACTTATGCCTTCAAAAGCTTTGTTTCTCCCTTTAAATGGTTATATAATCTCATAATTGATTTTAAGTTGAGTTTTTTTTACATTTTTGGTTAAAACAGATTAGAATTGAATGTTTACCTCGAGAATCTTGAAGCGAAAGCCATTCATTGAGAAGAAAACTTCTTTTATAGTCACTTATGCCTTCAAAAGCTTTGTTTCTCCCTTTAAATGGTTATATAATCTGTAAATTGATTTTAAGTTGAGTTTTTTTTACATTTTTGGTTAAAACAGATTAGAATTGAATGTTTACCTCGAGAATCTTGAAGCGAAAGCCATTCATTGACAAGAAAACTTCTTTTATAGTCACTTATGCCTTCAAAAGCTTTGTTTCTCCCTTTAAATGGTTATATAATCAAATAATTGATTTTAAGTTGCGTTTTTTTTACATTTTTGGTTAAAACAGATTATAATTGAATGTTTACCTCGAGAATCTTGAAGCGAAAGCCATTCATTGAGAAGAAAACTTCTTTTATAGTCACTTATGCCTTCAAAAGCTTTGTTTCTCCCTTTAAATGGTTATATAATCTTATAATTGATTTTAAGTTGCGTTTTTTTTTACATTTTTGGTTAAAACAGATTATAATTGAATGTTTACCTTGAGAAACGTGATGCAAAAACCATTCATTGAGAAGAAAACTTCTTTTATAGTCACTTATGCCTTCAAAAGCTTTGTTTCTCCCTTTAAATGGTTATATAATCTCATAATTGATTTTAAGTTGAGTTTTGTTTACATTTTTGGTTAAAACAGATTATAATTGAATGTTTACCTCGAGAAACGTGATGCAAAAACCATTCATTGAGAAGAAAACTTCTTTTATAGTCACTTATGCCTTCAAAAGCTTTGTTTCTCCCTTTAAATGGTTATATAATCTCATAATTGATTTTAAGTTGAGTTTTTTTTACATTTTTGGTTAAAACAGATTATAATTGAATGTTTACCTCGAGAAACGTGATGCAAAAACCATTCATTGAGAAGAAAACTTCTTTTATAGTCACTTATGCCTTCAAAAGCTTTGTTTCTCCCTTTAAATGGTTATATAATCTCATAATTGATTTTAAGTTGAGTTTTTTTTACATTTTTGGTTAAAACAGATTATAATTGAATGTTTACCTCGAGAAACGTGATGCAAAAACAATTCATTGAGAAGAAAACTTCTTTTATAGTCACTTATGCCTTCAAAAGCTTTGTTTCTCCCTTTAAATGGTTATATAATCTCATAATTGATTTTAAGTTGCGTTTTTTTTACATTTTTGGTTAAAACAGATTATAATTGAATGTTTACCTCGAGAATCTTGAAGCGAAAGCCATTCATTGAGAAGAAAACTTCTTTTATAGTCACTTATGCCTTCAAAAGCTTTGTTTCTCCCTTTAAATGGTTATATAATCTTATAATTGATTTTAAGTTGCGTTTCTTTTTACATTTTTGGTTAAAACAGATTATAATTGAATGTTTACCTCGAGAATCTTGAAGCGAAAGCCATTCATTGAGAAGAAAACTTCTTTTATAGTCACCTATGCCTTCAAAAACTTTGTTTTCTCCCTTTAAATGGTTATATAATCTCATAATTGATTTTAAGTTGCGTTTTTTTAAATTTTTAGTTAAAACAGATTATAATTGAATGTTTACCTTGAGAAACGTGATGCAAAAACCATTCATTGAGAAGAAAACTTCTTTTATAGTCACTTATGCCTTCAAAAGCTTTGTTTCTCCCTTTAAATGGTTATATAATCTCATAATTGATTTTAAGTTGAGTTTTGTTTACATTTTTGGTTAAAACAGATTATAATTGAATTTTTACCTCGAGAAACGTGATGCAAAAACCATTCATTGAGAAGAAAACTTCTTTTATAGTCACTTATGCCTTCAAAAGATTTGTTTCTCCCTTTAAATGGTTATATAAACTCATAATTGATTTTAAGTTGAGTTTTTTTTACATTTTTGGTTAAAATAGATTAGAATTGAATGTTTACCTCGAGAATCTTGAAGCGAAAGCCATTCATTGAGAAGAAAACTTCTTTTATAGTCACTTATGCCTTCAAAAGCTTTGTTTCTCCCTTTAAATGGTTATATAATCTCATAATTGATTTTAAGTTGCGTTTTTCTTACATCTTTGGTCAAAACAGATTATAATTGAATGTTTACCTCGAGAATCTTGAAGCGAAAGCCATTCATTGACAAGAAAACTTCTTTTATAGTCACTTATGCCTTCAAAAGCTTTGTTTCTCCCTTTAAATGGTTATATAATCTCATAATTGATTTTAAGTTGAGTTTTTTTTACATTTTTGGTTAAAACAGATTATAATTGAATGTTTACCTCGGGAAACGTGATGCAAAAACAATTCATTGAGAAGAAAACTTCTTTTATAGTCACTTATGCCTTCAAAAGCTTTGTTTCTCCCTTTAAATGGTTATATAATCTCATAATTGATTTTACGTTGAGTTTTTTTTACATTTTTGGTTAAAACAGATTATAATTGAATGTTTACCTCGAGAATCTTGAAGCGAAAGCCATTCATTGAGAAGAAAACTTCTTTTATAATCACTTATGCCTTCAAAAGCTTTGTTTCTCCCTTTAAATGGTTATATAATCTTATAATTGATTTTAAGTTGCGTTTTTTTTTACATTTTTGGTTAAAACAGATTATAATTGAATGTTTACCTCGAGAATCTTGAAGCGAAAGCCATTCATTGAGAAGAAAACTTCTTTTATAGTCACCTATGCCTTCAAAAACTTTGTTTTCTCCCTTTAAATGGTTATATAATCTCATAATTGATTTTAAGTTGCGTTTTTTTAAATTTTAGGTTAAAACAGATTATAATTGAATGTTTACCTTGAGAAACGTGATGCAAAAACCATTCATTGAGAAGAAAACTTCTTTTATAGTCACTTATGCCTTCAAAAGCTTTGTTTCTCCCTTTAAATGGTTATATAATCTCATAATTGATTTTAAGTTGAGTTTTGTTTACATTTTTGGTTAAAACAGATTATAATTGAATGTTTACCTCGAGAATCTTGAAGCGAAAGCCATTCATTGAGAAGAAAACTTCTTTTATAGTCACTTATGCCTTCAAAAGCTTTGTTTCTCCCTTTAAATGGTTATATAATCTCATAATTGATTTTAAGTTGCGTTTTTCTTACATCTTTGGTCAAAACAGATTATAATTGAATGTTTACCTCGAGAATCTTGAAGCGAAAGCCATTCATTGACAAGAAAACTTCTTTTATAGTCACTTATGCCTTCAAAAGCTTTGTTTCTCCCTTTAAATGGTTATATAATCTCATAATTGATTTTAAGTTGCGTTTTTTTTACATTTTTGGTTAAAACAGATTATAATTGAATGTTTACCTCGAGAATCTTGAAGCGAAAGCCATTCATTGAGAAGAAAACTTCTTTTATAGTCACTTATGCCTTCAAAAGCTTTGTTTCTCCCTTTAAATGGTTATATAATCTCATAATTGATTTTAAGTTGAGTTTTTTTTACATTTTTGGTTAAAACAGATTATAATTGAATGTTTACCTCGAGAAACATGATGCAAAAACCATTCATTGAGAAGAAAACTTCTTTTATAGTCACTTATGCCTTCAAAAGCTTTGTTTCTCCCTTTAAATGGTTATATAATCTCATAATTGATTTTAAGTTGAGTTTTTTTTACATTTTTGGTTAAAACAGATTATAATTGAATGTTTACCTCGAGAATCTTGAAGCGAAAGCCATTCATTGAGAAGAAAACTTCTTTTATAGTCACTTATGCCTTCAAAAGCTTTGTTTCTCCCTTTAAATGGTTATATAATCTCATAATTGATTTTAAGTTGCGTTTTTTTTACATCTTTGGTCAAAACAGATTATAATTGAATGTTTACCTCGAGAATCTTGAAGCGAAAGCCATTCATTGAGAAGAAAACTTCTTTTATAGTCACCTATGCCTTCAAAAACTTTGTTTTCTCCCTTTAAATGGTTATATAATCTCATAATTGATTTTAAGTTGCGTTTTTTTAAATTTTTAGTTAAAACAGATTATAATTGAATGTTTACCTCGAGAAACGTGATGCAAAAACCATTCATTGAGAAGAAAACTTCTTTTATAGTCACTTATGCCTTCAAAAGCTTTGTTTCTCCCTTTAAATGGTTATATAATCTCATAATTGATTTTAAGTTGAGTTTTGTTTACATTTTTGGTTAAAACAGATTATAATTGAATGTTTACCTCGAGAAACGTGATGCAAAAACCATTCATTGAGAAGAAAACTTCTTTTATAGTCACTTATGCCTTCAAAAGCTTTGTTTCTCCCTTTAAATGGTTATATAATCTCATAATTGATTTTAAGTTGAGTTTTTTTTACATTTTTGGTTAAAACAGATTATAATTGAATGTTTACCTCGAGAAACGTGATGCAAAAACCATTCATTGAGAAGAAAACTTCTTTTATAGTCACTTATGCCTTCAAAAGCTTTGTTTCTCCCTTTAAATGGTTATATAATCTCATAATTGATTTTAAGTTGAGTTTTTTTTACATTTTTGGTTAAAACAGATTAGAATTGAATGTTTACCTCGAGAATCTTGAAGCGAAAGCCATTCATTGAGAAGAAAACTTCTTTTATAGTCACTTATGCCTTCAAAAGCTTTGTTTCTCCCTTTAAATGGTTATATAATCTCATAATTGATTTTAAGTTGAGTTTTGTTTACATTTTTGGTTAAAACAGATTATAATTGAATTTTTACCTCGAGAAACGTGATGCAAAAACCATTCATTGAGAAGAAAACTTCTTTTATAGTCACTTATGCCTTCAAAAGATTTGTTTCTCCCTTTAAATGGTTATATAAACTCATAATTGATTTTAAGTTGAGTTTTTTTTACATTTTTGGTTAAAATAGATTAGAATTGAATGTTTACCTCGAGAATCTTGAAGCGAAAGCCATTCATTGAGAAGAAAACTTCTTTTATAGTCACTTATGCCTTCAAAAGCTTTGTTTCTCCCTTTAAATGGTTATATAATCTCATAATTGATTTTAAGTTGCGTTTTTCTTACATCTTTGGTCAAAACAGATTATAATTGAATGTTTACCTCGAGAATCTTGAAGCGAAAGCCATTCATTGACAAGAAAACTTCTTTTATAGTCACTTATGCCTTCAAAAGCTTTGTTTCTCCCTTTAAATGGTTATATAATCTCATAATTGATTTTAAGTTGAGTTTTTTTTACATTTTTGGTTAAAACAGATTATAATTGAATGTTTACCTCGGGAAACGTGATGCAAAAACAATTCATTGAGAAGAAAACTTCTTTTATAGTCACTTATGCCTTCAAAAGCTTTGTTTCTCCCTTTAAATGGTTATATAATCTCATAATTGATTTTACGTTGAGTTTTTTTTACATTTTTGGTTAAAACAGATTATAATTGAATGTTTACCTCGAGAATCTTGAAGCGAAAGCCATTCATTGAGAAGAAAACTTCTTTTATAATCACTTATGCCTTCAAAAGCTTTGTTTCTCCCTTTAAATGGTTATATAATCTTATAATTGATTTTAAGTTGCGTTTTTTTTTACATTTTTGGTTAAAACAGATTATAATTGAATGTTTACCTCGAGAATCTTGAAGCGAAAGCCATTCATTGAGAAGAAAACTTCTTTTATAGTCACCTATGCCTTCAAAAACTTTGTTTTCTCCCTTTAAATGGTTATATAATCTCATAATTGATTTTAAGTTGCGTTTTTTTAAATTTTAGGTTAAAACAGATTATAATTGAATGTTTACCTTGAGAAACGTGATGCAAAAACCATTCATTGAGAAGAAAACTTCTTTTATAGTCACTTATGCCTTCAAAAGCTTTGTTTCTCCCTTTAAATGGTTATATAATCTCATAATTGATTTTAAGTTGAGTTTTGTTTACATTTTTGGTTAAAACAGATTATAATTGAATGTTTACCTCGAGAATCTTGAAGCGAAAGCCATTCATTGAGAAGAAAACTTCTTTTATAGTCACTTATGCCTTCAAAAGCTTTGTTTCTCCCTTTAAATGGTTATATAATCTCATAATTGATTTTAAGTTGCGTTTTTCTTACATCTTTGGTCAAAACAGATTATAATTGAATGTTTACCTCGAGAATCTTGAAGCGAAAGCCATTCATTGACAAGAAAACTTCTTTTATAGTCACTTATGCCTTCAAAAGCTTTGTTTCTCCCTTTAAATGGTTATATAATCTCATAATTGATTTTAAGTTGCGTTTTTTTTACATTTTTGGTTAAAACAGATTATAATTGAATGTTTACCTCGAGAATCTTGAAGCGAAAGCCATTCATTGAGAAGAAAACTTCTTTTATAGTCACTTATGCCTTCAAAAGCTTTGTTTCTCCCTTTAAATGGTTATATAATCTCATAATTGATTTTAAGTTGAGTTTTTTTTACATTTTTGGTTAAAACAGATTATAATTGAATGTTTACCTCGAGAAACATGATGCAAAAACCATTCATTGAGAAGAAAACTTCTTTTATAGTCACTTATGCCTTCAAAAGCTTTGTTTCTCCCTTTAAATGGTTATATAATCTCATAATTGATTTTAAGTTGAGTTTTTTTTACATTTTTGGTTAAAACAGATTATAATTGAATGTTTACCTCGAGAATCTTGAAGCGAAAGCCATTCATTGAGAAGAAAACTTCTTTTATAGTCACTTATGCCTTCAAAAGCTTTGTTTCTCCCTTTAAATGGTTATATAATCTCATAATTGATTTTAAGTTGCGTTTTTTTTACATCTTTGGTCAAAACAGATTATAATTGAATGTTTACCTCGAGAATCTTGAAGCGAAAGCCATTCATTGAGAAGAAAACTTCTTTTATAGTCACCTATGCCTTCAAAAACTTTGTTTTCTCCCTTTAAATGGTTATATAATCTCATAATTGATTTTAAGTTGCGTTTTTTTAAATTTTTAGTTAAAACAGATTATAATTGAATGTTTACCTCGAGAAACGTGATGCAAAAACCATTCATTGAGAAGAAAACTTCTTTTATAGTCACTTATGCCTTCAAAAGCTTTGTTTCTCCCTTTAAATGGTTATATAATCTCATAATTGATTTTAAGTTGAGTTTTGTTTACATTTTTGGTTAAAACAGATTATAATTGAATGTTTACCTCGAGAAACGTGATGCAAAAACCATTCATTGAGAAGAAAACTTCTTTTATAGTCACTTATGCCTTCAAAAGCTTTGTTTCTCCCTTTAAATGGTTATATAATCTCATAATTGATTTTAAGTTGAGTTTTTTTTACATTTTTGGTTAAAACAGATTATAATTGAATGTTTACCTCGAGAAACGTGATGCAAAAACCATTCATTGAGAAGAAAACTTCTTTTATAGTCACTTATGCCTTCAAAAGCTTTGTTTCTCCCTTTAAATGGTTATATAATCTCATAATTGATTTTAAGTTGAGTTTTTTTTACATTTTTGGTTAAAACAGATTAGAATTGAATGTTTACCTCGAGAATCTTGAAGCGAAAGCCATTCATTGAGAAGAAAACTTCTTTTATAGTCACTTATGCCTTCAAAAGCTTTGTTTCTCCCTTTAAATGGTTATATAATCTCATAATTGATTTTAAGTTGAGTTTTGTTTACATTTTTGGTTAAAACAGATTATAATTGAATTTTTACCTCGAGAAACGTGATGCAAAAACCATTCATTGAGAAGAAAACTTCTTTTATAGTCACTTATGCCTTCAAAAGATTTGTTTCTCCCTTTAAATGGTTATATAAACTCATAATTGATTTTAAGTTGAGTTTTTTTTACATTTTTGGTTAAAATAGATTAGAATTGAATGTTTACCTCGAGAATCTTGAAGCGAAAGCCATTCATTGAGAAGAAAACTTCTTTTATAGTCACTTATGCCTTCAAAAGCTTTGTTTCTCCCTTTAAATGGTTATATAATCTCATAATTGATTTTAAGTTGCGTTTTTCTTACATCTTTGGTCAAAACAGATTATAATTGAATGTTTACCTCGAGAATCTTGAAGCGAAAGCCATTCATTGACAAGAAAACTTCTTTTATAGTCACTTATGCCTTCAAAAGCTTTGTTTCTCCCTTTAAATGGTTATATAATCTCATAATTGATTTTAAGTTGAGTTTTTTTTACATTTTTGGTTAAAACAGATTATAATTGAATGTTTACCTCGGGAAACGTGATGCAAAAACAATTCATTGAGAAGAAAACTTCTTTTATAGTCACTTATGCCTTCAAAAGCTTTGTTTCTCCCTTTAAATGGTTATATAATCTCATAATTGATTTTACGTTGAGTTTTTTTTACATTTTTGGTTAAAACAGATTATAATTGAATGTTTACCTCGAGAATCTTGAAGCGAAAGCCATTCATTGAGAAGAAAACTTCTTTTATAATCACTTATGCCTTCAAAAGCTTTGTTTCTCCCTTTAAATGGTTATATAATCTTATAATTGATTTTAAGTTGCGTTTTTTTTTACATTTTTGGTTAAAACAGATTATAATTGAATGTTTACCTCGAGAATCTTGAAGCGAAAGCCATTCATTGAGAAGAAAACTTCTTTTATAGTCACCTATGCCTTCAAAAACTTTGTTTTCTCCCTTTAAATGGTTATATAATCTCATAATTGATTTTAAGTTGCGTTTTTTTAAATTTTAGGTTAAAACAGATTATAATTGAATGTTTACCTTGAGAAACGTGATGCAAAAACCATTCATTGAGAAGAAAACTTCTTTTATAGTCACTTATGCCTTCAAAAGCTTTGTTTCTCCCTTTAAATGGTTATATAATCTCATAATTGATTTTAAGTTGAGTTTTGTTTACATTTTTGGTTAAAACAGATTATAATTGAATGTTTACCTCGAGAATCTTGAAGCGAAAGCCATTCATTGAGAAGAAAACTTCTTTTATAGTCACTTATGCCTTCAAAAGCTTTGTTTCTCCCTTTAAATGGTTATATAATCTCATAATTGATTTTAAGTTGCGTTTTTCTTACATCTTTGGTCAAAACAGATTATAATTGAATGTTTACCTCGAGAATCTTGAAGCGAAAGCCATTCATTGACAAGAAAACTTCTTTTATAGTCACTTATGCCTTCAAAAGCTTTGTTTCTCCCTTTAAATGGTTATATAATCTCATAATTGATTTTAAGTTGCGTTTTTTTTACATTTTTGGTTAAAACAGATTATAATTGAATGTTTACCTCGAGAATCTTGAAGCGAAAGCCATTCATTGAGAAGAAAACTTCTTTTATAGTCACTTATGCCTTCAAAAGCTTTGTTTCTCCCTTTAAATGGTTATATAATCTCATAATTGATTTTAAGTTGAGTTTTTTTTACATTTTTGGTTAAAACAGATTATAATTGAATGTTTACCTCGAGAAACATGATGCAAAAACCATTCATTGAGAAGAAAACTTCTTTTATAGTCACTTATGCCTTCAAAAGCTTTGTTTCTCCCTTTAAATGGTTATATAATCTCATAACTGATTTTAAGTTGAGTTTTTTTTACATTTTTGGTTAAAACAGATTATAATTGAATGTTTACCTCGAGAATCTTGAAGCGAAAGCCATTCATTGAGAAGAAAACTTCTTTTATAGTCACTTATGCCTTCAAAAGCTTTGTTTCTCCCTTTAAATGGTTATATAATCTCATAATTGATTTTAAGTTGCGTTTTTTTTACATCTTTGGTCAAAACAGATTATAATTGAATGTTTACCTCGAGAATCTTGAAGCGAAAGCCATTCATTGAGAAGAAAACTTCTTTTATAGTCACCTATGCCTTCAAAAACTTTGTTTTCTCCCTTTAAATGGTTATATAATCTCATAATTGATTTTAAGTTGCGTTTTTTTAAATTTTTAGTTAAAACAGATTATAATTGAATGTTTACCTCGAGAAACGTGATGCAAAAACCATTCATTGAGAAGAAAACTTCTTTTATAGTCACTTATGCCTTCAAAAGCTTTGTTTCTCCCTTTAAATGGTTATATAATCTCATAATTGATTTTAAGTTGAGTTTTGTTTACATTTTTGGTTAAAACAGATTATAATTGAATGTTTACCTCGAGAAACGTGATGCAAAAACCATTCATTGAGAAGAAAACTTCTTTTATAGTCACTTATGCCTTCAAAAGCTTTGTTTCTCCCTTTAAATGGTTATATAATCTCATAATTGATTTTAAGTTGAGTTTTTTTTACATTTTTGGTTAAAACAGATTATAATTGAATGTTTACCTCGAGAAACGTGATGCAAAAACCATTCATTGAGAAGAAAACTTCTTTTATAGTCACTTATGCCTTCAAAAGCTTTGTTTCTCCCTTTAAATGGTTATATAATCTCATAATTGATTTTAAGTTGAGTTTTTTTTACATTTTTGGTTAAAACAGATTAGAATTGAATGTTTACCTCGAGAATCTTGAAGCGAAAGCCATTCATTGAGAAGAAAACTTCTTTTATAGTCACTTATGCCTTCAAAAGCTTTGTTTCTCCCTTTAAATGGTTATATAATCTCATAATTGATTTTAAGTTGAGTTTTGTTTACATTTTTGGTTAAAACAGATTATAATTGAATTTTTACCTCGAGAAACGTGATGCAAAAACCATTCATTGAGAAGAAAACTTCTTTTATAGTCACTTATGCCTTCAAAAGATTTGTTTCTCCCTTTAAATGGTTATATAAACTCATAATTGATTTTAAGTTGAGTTTTTTTTACATTTTTGGTTAAAATAGATTAGAATTGAATGTTTACCTCGAGAATCTTGAAGCGAAAGCCATTCATTGAGAAGAAAACTTCTTTTATAGTCACTTATGCCTTCAAAAGCTTTGTTTCTCCCTTTAAATGGTTATATAATCTCATAATTGATTTTAAGTTGCGTTTTTCTTACATCTTTGGTCAAAACAGATTATAATTGAATGTTTACCTCGAGAATCTTGAAGCGAAAGCCATTCATTGACAAGAAAACTTCTTTTATAGTCACTTATGCCTTCAAAAGCTTTGTTTCTCCCTTTAAATGGTTATATAATCTCATAATTGATTTTAAGTTGAGTTTTTTTTACATTTTTGGTTAAAACAGATTATAATTGAATGTTTACCTCGGGAAACGTGATGCAAAAACAATTCATTGAGAAGAAAACTTCTTTTATAGTCACTTATGCCTTCAAAAGCTTTGTTTCTCCCTTTAAATGGTTATATAATCTCATAATTGATTTTACGTTGAGTTTTTTTTACATTTTTGGTTAAAACAGATTATAATTGAATGTTTACCTCGAGAATCTTGAAGCGAAAGCCATTCATTGAGAAGAAAACTTCTTTTATAATCACTTATGCCTTCAAAAGCTTTGTTTCTCCCTTTAAATGGTTATATAATCTTATAATTGATTTTAAGTTGCGTTTTTTTTTACATTTTTGGTTAAAACAGATTATAATTGAATGTTTACCTCGAGAATCTTGAAGCGAAAGCCATTCATTGAGAAGAAAACTTCTTTTATAGTCACCTATGCCTTCAAAAACTTTGTTTTCTCCCTTTAAATGGTTATATAATCTCATAATTGATTTTAAGTTGCGTTTTTTTAAATTTTAGGTTAAAACAGATTATAATTGAATGTTTACCTTGAGAAACGTGATGCAAAAACCATTCATTGAGAAGAAAACTTCTTTTATAGTCACTTATGCCTTCAAAAGCTTTGTTTCTCCCTTTAAATGGTTATATAATCTCATAATTGATTTTAAGTTGAGTTTTGTTTACATTTTTGGTTAAAACAGATTATAATTGAATGTTTACCTCGAGAATCTTGAAGCGAAAGCCATTCATTGAGAAGAAAACTTCTTTTATAGTCACTTATGCCTTCAAAAGCTTTGTTTCTCCCTTTAAATGGTTATATAATCTCATAATTGATTTTAAGTTGCGTTTTTCTTACATCTTTGGTCAAAACAGATTATAATTGAATGTTTACCTCGAGAATCTTGAAGCGAAAGCCATTCATTGACAAGAAAACTTCTTTTATAGTCACTTATGCCTTCAAAAGCTTTGTTTCTCCCTTTAAATGGTTATATAATCTCATAATTGATTTTAAGTTGCGTTTTTTTTACATTTTTGGTTAAAACAGATTATAATTGAATGTTTACCTCGAGAATCTTGAAGCGAAAGCCATTCATTGAGAAGAAAACTTCTTTTATAGTCACTTATGCCTTCAAAAGCTTTGTTTCTCCCTTTAAATGGTTATATAATCTCATAATTGATTTTAAGTTGAGTTTTTTTTACATTTTTGGTTAAAACAGATTATAATTGAATGTTTACCTCGAGAAACATGATGCGAAAGCCATTCATTGAGAAGAAAACTTCTTTTATAGTCACTTATGCCTTCAAAAGCTTTGTTTCTCCCTTTAAATGGTTATATAATCTCATAATTGATTTTAAGTTGCGTTTTTTTTACATTTTTGGTTAAAACAGATTATAATTGAATGTTTACCTCGAGAATCTTGAAGCGAAAGCCATTCATTGAGAAGAAAACTTCTTTTATAGTCACTTATGCCTTCAAAAGCTTTGTTTCTCCCTTTAAATGGTTATATAATCTCATAATTGATTTTAAGTTGAGTTTTTTTTACATTTTTGGTTAAAACAGATTATAATTGAATGTTTACCTCGAGAAACATGATGCAAAAACCATTCATTGAGAAGAAAACTTCTTTTATAGTCACTTATGCCTTCAAAAGCTTTGTTTCTCCCTTTAAATGGTTATATAATCTCATAATTGATTTTAAGTTGAGTTTTGTTTACATTTTTGGTTAAAACAGATTATAATTGAATGTTTACCTCGAGAATCTTGAAGCGAAAGCCATTCATTGAGAAGAAAACTTCTTTTATAGTCACTTATGCCTTCAAAAGCTTTGTTTCTCCCTTTAAATGGTTATATAATCTCATAATTGATTTTAAGTTGCGTTTTTCTTACATCTTTGGTCAAAACAGATTATAATTGAATGTTTACCTCGAGAATCTTGAAGCGAAAGCCATTCATTGACAAGAAAACTTCTTTTATAGTCACTTATGCCTTCAAAAGCTTTGTTTCTCCCTTTAAATGGTTATATAATCTCATAATTGATTTTAAGTTGCGTTTTTTTTACATTTTTGGTTAAAACAGATTATAATTGAATGTTTACCTCGAGAATCTTGAAGCGAAAGCCATTCATTGAGAAGAAAACTTCTTTTATAGTCACTTATGCCTTCAAAAGCTTTGTTTCTCCCTTTAAATGGTTATATAATCTCATAATTGATTTTAAGTTGCGTTTTTTTTACATTTTTGGTTAAAACAGATTATAATTGAATGTTTACCTCGAGAATCTTGAAGCGAAAGCCATTCATTGAGAAGAAAACTTCTTTTATAGTCACTTATGCCTTCAAAAGCTTTGTTTCTCCCTTTAAATGGTTATATAATCTCATAATTGATTTTAAGTTGAGTTTTGTTTACATTTTTGGTTAAAACAGATTATAATTGAATGTTTACCTCGAGAATCTTGAAGCGAAAGCCATTCATTGAGAAGAAAACTTCTTTTATAGTCACTTATGCCTTCAAAAGCTTTGTTTCTCCCTTTAAATGGTTATATAATCTCATAATTGATTTTAAGTTGCGTTTTTCTTACATCTTTGGTCAAAACAGATTATAATTGAATGTTTACCTCGAGAATCTTGAAGCGAAAGCCATTCATTGACAAGAAAACTTCTTTTATAGTCACTTATGCCTTCAAAAGCTTTGTTTCTCCCTTTAAATGGTTATATAATCTCATAATTGATTTTAAGTTGCGTTTTTTTTACATTTTTGGTTAAAACAGATTATAATTGAATGTTTACCTCGAGAATCTTGAAGCGAAAGCCATTCATTGAGAAGAAAACTTCTTTTATAGTCACTTATGCCTTCAAAAGCTTTGTTTCTCCCTTTAAATGGTTATATAATCTCATAATTGATTTTAAGTTGCGTTTTTTTTACATTTTTGGTTAAAACAGATTATAATTGAATGTTTACCTCGAGAATCTTGAAGCGAAAGCCATTCATTGAGAAGAAAACTTCTTTTATAGTCACTTATGCCTTCAAAAGCTTTGTTTCTCCCTTTAAATGGTTATATAATCTCATAATTGATTTTAAGTTGAGTTTTTTTTACATTTTTGGTTAAAACAGATTATAATTGAATGTTTACCTCGAGAAACATGATGCAAAAACCATTCATTGAGAAGAAAACTTCTTTTATAGTCACTTATGCCTTCAAAAGCTTTGTTTCTCCCTTTAAATGGTTATATAATCTCATAACTGATTTTAAGTTGAGTTTTTTTTACATTTTTGGTTAAAACAGATTATAATTGAATGTTTACCTCGAGAATCTTGAAGCGAAAGCCATTCATTGAGAAGAAAACTTCTTTTATAGTCACTTATGCCTTCAAAAGCTTTGTTTCTCCCTTTAAATGGTTATATAATCTCATAATTGATTTTAAGTTGCGTTTTTTTTACATCTTTGGTCAAAACAGATTATAATTGAATGTTTACCTCGAGAATCTTGAAGCGAAAGCCATTCATTGAGAAGAAAACTTCTTTTATAGTCACCTATGCCTTCAAAAACTTTGTTTTCTCCCTTTAAATGGTTATATAATCTCATAATTGATTTTAAGTTGCGTTTTTTTAAATTTTTAGTTAAAACAGATTATAATTGAATGTTTACCTCGAGAAACGTGATGCAAAAACCATTCATTGAGAAGAAAACTTCTTTTATAGTCACTTATGCCTTCAAAAGCTTTGTTTCTCCCTTTAAATGGTTATATAATCTCATAATTGATTTTAAGTTGAGTTTTGTTTACATTTTTGGTTAAAACAGATTATAATTGAATGTTTACCTCGAGAAACGTGACGCAAAAACCATTCATTGAGAAGAAAACTTCTTTTATAGTCACTTATGCCTTCAAAAGATTTGTTTCTCCCTTTAAATGGTTATATAAACTCATAATTGATTTTAAGTTGAGTTTTTGTTACATTTTTGGTTAAAATAGATTAGAATTGAATGTTTACCTCGAGAATCTTGAAGCGAAAGCCATTCATTGAGAAGAAAACTTCTTTTATAGTCACTTATGCCTTCAAAAGCTTTGTTTCTCCCTTTAAATGGTTATATAATCTCATAATTGATTTTAAGTTGCGTTTTTTTTACATTTTTGGTTAAAACAGATTATAATTGAATGTTTACCTCGAGAATCTTGAAGCGAAAGCCATTCATTGAGAAGAAAACTTCTTTTATAGTCACTTATGCCTTCAAAAGCTTTGTTTCTCCCTTTAAATGGTTATATAATCTGTAAATTGATTTTAAGTTGAGTTTTTTTTTACATTTTTGGTTAAAACAGATTAGAATTGAATGTTTACCTCGAGAATCTTGAAGCGAAAGCCATTCATTGACAAGAAAACTTCTTTTATAGTCACTTATGCCTTCAAAAGCTTTGTTTCTCCCTTTAAATGGTTATATAATCTCATAATTGATTTTAAGTTGCGTTTTTTTTACATTTTTGGTTAAAACAGATTATAATTGAATGTTTACCTCGAGAATCTTGAAGCGAAAGCCATTCATTGAGAAGAAAACTTCTTTTATAATCACTTATGCCTTCAAAAGCTTTGTTTCTCCCTTTAAATGGTTATATAATCTCATAATTGATTTTAAGTTGCGTTTTTTTTACATTTTTGGTTAAAACAGATTATAATTGAATGTTTACCTCGAGAATCTTGAAGCGAAAGCCATTCATTGAGAAGAAAACTTCTTTTATAGTCACTTATGCCTTCAAAAGCTTTGTTTCTCCCTTTAAATGGTTATATAATCTCATAATTGATTTTAAGTTGCGTTTTTTTTACATTTTTGGTTAAAACAGATTATAATTGAATGTTTACCTCGAGAAACGTGATGCAAAAACCATTCATTGAGAAGAAAACTTCTTTTATAGTCACTTATGCCCTCAAAAGCTTTGTTTCTCCCTTTAAATGGTTATATAATATCATAATTGATTTTAAGTTGAATTTTTTTACATTTTTGGTTAAAGCAGATTATAATTGAATGTTTACCTCGAGAAACGTGATGCAAAAACCATTCATTGAGAAGAAAACTTCTTTTATAGTCACTTATGCCCTCAAAAGCTTTGTTTCTCCCTTTAAATGGTTATATAATATCATAATTGATTTTAAGTTGAATTTTTTTACATTTTTGGTTAAAGCAGATTATAATTGAATGTTTACCTCAAGAAACGTGATGCAAAAACCATTCATTGAGAAGAAAACTTCTTTTATAGTCACTTATGCCTTCAAAAGCTTTGTTTCTCCCTTTAAATGGTTATATAATCTCATAATTGATTTTAAGTTGAGTTTTTTTTACATTTTTGGTTAAAACAGATTATAATTGAATGTTTACCTCGAGAAACATGATGCAAAATCCATTCATTGAGAAGAAAACTTCTTCTATAGTCACTTATGCCTTCAAAAGCTTTGTTTCTCCCTTTAAATGGTTATATAATCTCATAATTGATTTTAAGTTGAGTGTTTTTTACATTTTTGGTTAAAACAGATTATAATTGAATGTTTACCTCGAGAATCTTGAAGCGAAAGCCATTCATTGAGAAGAAAACTTCTTTTATAGTCACTTATGCCTTCAAAAGCTTTGTTTCTCCCTTTAAATGGTTATATAATCTCATAATTGATTTTAAGTTGCGTTTTTCTTACATCTTTGGTCAAAACAGATTATAATTGAATGTTTACCTCGAGAATCTTGAAGCGAAAGCCATTCATTGACGAGAAAACTTCTTTTATAGTCACTTATGCCTTCAAAAGCTTTGTTTCTCCCTTTAAATGGTTATATAATCTCATAATTGATTTTAAGTTGCGTTTTTTTTACATTTTTGGTTAAAACAGATTATAATTGAATGTTTACCTCGAGAATCTTGAAGCGAAAGCCATTCATTGAGAAGAAAACTTCTTTTATAGTCACTTATGCCTTCAAAAGCTTTGTTTCTCCCTTTAAATGGTTATATAATCTCATATAACCATTTTAAGTTGCGTTTTTTTTACATTTTTGGTTAAAACAGATTATAATTGAATGTTTACCTCGAGAATCTTGAAGCGAAAGCCATTCATTGAGAAGAAAACTTCTTTTATAGTCACTTATGCCTTCAAAAGCTTTGTTTCTCCCTTTAAATGGTTATATAATCTGTAAATTGATTTTAAGTTGAGTTTTTTTTTACATTTTTGGTTAAAACAGATTAGAATTGAATGTTTACCTCGAGAATCTTGAAGCGAAAGCCATTCATTGACAAGAAAACTTCTTTTATAGTCACTTATGCCTTCAAAAGCTTTGTTTCTCCCTTTAAATGGTTATATAATCTCATAATTGATTTTAAGTTGCGTTTTTTTTACATTTTTGGTTAAAACAGATTATAATTGAATGTTTACCTCGAGAATCTTGAAGCGAAAGCCATTCATTGAGAAGAAAACTTCTTTTATAATCACTTATGCCTTCAAAAGCTTTGTTTCTCCCTTTAAATGGTTATATAATCTCATAATTGATTTTAAGTTGCGTTTTTTTTACATTTTTGGTTAAAACAGATTATAATTGAATGTTTACCTCGAGAATCTTGAAGCGAAAGCCATTCATTGAGAAGAAAACTTCTTTTATAGTCACTTATGCCTTCAAAAGCTTTGTTTCTCCCTTTAAATGGTTATATAATCTCATAATTGATTTTAAGTTGCGTTTTTTTTACATTTTTGGTTAAAACAGATTATAATTGAATGTTTACCTCGAGAAACGTGATGCAAAAACCATTCATTGAGAAGAAAACTTCTTTTATAGTCACTTATGCCCTCAAAAGCTTTGTTTCTCCCTTTAAATGGTTATATAATATCATAATTGATTTTAAGTTGAATTTTTTTACATTTTTGGTTAAAGCAGATTATAATTGAATGTTTACCTCGAGAAACGTGATGCAAAAACCATTCATTGAGAAGAAAACTTCTTTTATAGTCACTTATGCCCTCAAAAGCTTTGTTTCTCCCTTTAAATGGTTATATAATATCATAATTGATTTTAAGTTGAATTTTTTTACATTTTTGGTTAAAGCAGATTATAATTGAATGTTTACCTCAAGAAACGTGATGCAAAAACCATTCATTGAGAAGAAAACTTCTTTTATAGTCACTTATGCCTTCAAAAGCTTTGTTTCTCCCTTTAAATGGTTATATAATCTCATAATTGATTTTAAGTTGAGTTTTTTTTACATTTTTGGTTAAAACAGATTATAATTGAATGTTTACCTCGAGAAACATGATGCAAAATCCATTCATTGAGAAGAAAACTTCTTCTATAGTCACTTATGCCTTCAAAAGCTTTGTTTCTCCCTTTAAATGGTTATATAATCTCATAATTGATTTTAAGTTGAGTGTTTTTTACATTTTTGGTTAAAACAGATTATAATTGAATGTTTACCTCGAGAATCTTGAAGCGAAAGCCATTCATTGAGAAGAAAACTTCTTTTATAGTCACTTATGCCTTCAAAAGCTTTGTTTCTCCCTTTAAATGGTTATATAATCTCATAATTGATTTTAAGTTGCGTTTTTCTTACATCTTTGGTCAAAACAGATTATAATTGAATGTTTACCTCGAGAATCTTGAAGCGAAAGCCATTCATTGACGAGAAAACTTCTTTTATAGTCACTTATGCCTTCAAAAGCTTTGTTTCTCCCTTTAAATGGTTATATAATCTCATAATTGATTTTAAGTTGCGTTTTTTTTACATTTTTGGTTAAAACAGATTATAATTGAATGTTTACCTCGAGAATCTTGAAGCGAAAGCCATTCATTGAGAAGAAAACTTCTTTTATAGTCACTTATGCCTTCAAAAGCTTTGTTTCTCCCTTTAAATGGTTATATAATCTCATATAACCATTTTAAGTTGCGTTTTTTTTACATTTTTGGTTAAAACAGATTATAATTGAATGTTTACCTCCAGAATCTTGAAGCGAAAGCCATTCATTGAGAAGAAAACTTCTTTTATAGTCACTTATGCCTTCAAAAGCTTTGTTTCTCCCTTTAAATGGTTATATAATCTGTAAATTGATTTTAAGTTGAGTTTTTTTTTACATTTTTGGTTAAAACAGATTAGAATTGAATGTTTACCTCGAGAATCTTGAAGCGAAAGCCATTCATTGACAAGAAAACTTCTTTTATAGTCACTTATGCCTTCAAAAGCTTTGTTTCTCCCTTTAAATGGTTATATAATCTCATAATTGATTTTAAGTTGCGTTTTTTTTACATTTTTGGTTAAAACAGATTATAATTGAATGTTTACCTCGAGAATCTTGAAGCGAAAGCCATTCATTGAGAAGAAAACTTCTTTTATAATCACTTATGCCTTCAAAAGCTTTGTTTCTCCCTTTAAATGGTTATATAATCTCATAATTGATTTTAAGTTGCGTTTTTTTTACATTTTTGGTTAAAACAGATTATAATTGAATGTTTACCTCGAGAATCTTGAAGCGAAAGCCATTCATTGAGAAGAAAACTTCTTTTATAGTCACTTATGCCTTCAAAAGCTTTGTTTCTCCCTTTAAATGGTTATATAATCTCATAATTGATTTTAAGTTGCGTTTTTTTTACATTTTTGGTTAAAACAGATTATAATTGAATGTTTACCTCGAGAAACGTGATGCAAAAACCATTCATTGAGAAGAAAACTTCTTTTATAGTCACTTATGCCCTCAAAAGCTTTGTTTCTCCCTTTAAATGGTTATATAATATCATAATTGATTTTAAGTTGAATTTTTTTACATTTTTGGTTAAAGCAGATTATAATTGAATGTTTACCTCGAGAAACGTGATGCAAAAACCATTCATTGAGAAGAAAACTTCTTTTATAGTCACTTATGCCCTCAAAAGCTTTGTTTCTCCCTTTAAATGGTTATATAATATCATAATTGATTTTAAGTTGAATTTTTTTACATTTTTGGTTAAAGCAGATTATAATTGAATGTTTACCTCAAGAAACGTGATGCAAAAACCATTCATTGAGAAGAAAACTTCTTTTATAGTCACTTATGCCTTCAAAAGCTTTGTTTCTCCCTTTAAATGGTTATATAATCTCATAATTGATTTTAAGTTGAGTTTTTTTTACATTTTTGGTTAAAACAGATTATAATTGAATGTTTACCTCGAGAAACATGATGCAAAATCCATTCATTGAGAAGAAAACTTCTTCTATAGTCACTTATGCCTTCAAAAGCTTTGTTTCTCCCTTTAAATGGTTATATAATCTCATAATTGATTTTAAGTTGAGTGTTTTTTACATTTTTGGTTAAAACAGATTATAATTGAATGTTTACCTCGAGAATCTTGAAGCGAAAGCCATTCATTGAGAAGAAAACTTCTTTTATAGTCACTTATGCCTTCAAAAGCTTTGTTTCTCCCTTTAAATGGTTATATAATCTCATAATTGATTTTAAGTTGCGTTTTTCTTACATCTTTGGTCAAAACAGATTATAATTGAATGTTTACCTCGAGAATCTTGAAGCGAAAGCCATTCATTGACAAGAAAACTTCTTTTATAGTTACTTATGCCTTCAAAAGCTTTGTTTCTCCCTTTAAATGGTTATATAATCTCATAATTGATTTTAAGTTGCGTTTTTTTTACATTTTTGGTTAAAACAGATTATAATTGAATGTTTACCTCGAGAATCTTGAAGCGAAAGCCATTCATTGAGAAGAAAACTTCTTTTATAGTCACTTATGCCTTCAAAAGCTTTGTTTCTCCCTTTAAATGGTTATATAATCTCATAATTGATTTTAAGTTGCGTTTTTTTTACATTTTTGGTTAAAACAGATTATAATTGAATGTTTACCTCGAGAAACGTGATGCAAAAACCATTCATTGAGAAGAAAACTTCTTTTATAGTCACTTATGCCCTCAAAAGCTTTGTTTCTCCCTTTAAATGGTTATATAATATCATAATTGATTTTAAGTTGAATTTTTTTACATTTTTGGTTAAAGCAGATTATAATTGAATGTTTACCTCGAGAAACGTGATGCAAAAACCATTCATTGAGAAGAAAACTTCTTTTATAGTCACTTATGCCCTCAAAAGCTTTGTTTCTCCCTTTAAATGGTTATATAATATCATAATTGATTTTAAGTTGAATTTTTTTACATTTTTGGTTAAAGCAGATTATAATTGAATGTTTACCTCAAGAAACGTGATGCAAAAACCATTCATTGAGAAGAAAACTTCTTTTATAGTCACTTATGCCTTCAAAAGCTTTGTTTCTCCCTTTAAATGGTTATATAATCTCATAATTGATTTTAAGTTGAGTTTTTTTTACATTTTTGGTTAAAACAGATTATAATTGAATGTTTACCTCGAGAAACATGATGCAAAATCCATTCATTGAGAAGAAAACTTCTTCTATAGTCACTTATGCCTTCAAAAGCTTTGTTTCTCCCTTTAAATGGTTATATAATCTCATAATTGATTTTAAGTTGAGTGTTTTTTACATTTTTGGTTAAAACAGATTATAATTGAATGTTTACCTCGAGAATCTTGAAGCGAAAGCCATTCATTGAGAAGAAAACTTCTTTTATAGTCACTTATGCCTTCAAAAGCTTTGTTTCTCCCTTTAAATGGTTATATAATCTCATAATTGATTTTAAGTTGCGTTTTTCTTACATCTTTGGTCAAAACAGATTATAATTGAATGTTTACCTCGAGAATCTTGAAGCGAAAGCCATTCATTGACAAGAAAACTTCTTTTATAGTCACTTATGCCTTCAAAAGCTTTGTTTCTCCCTTTAAATGGTTATATAATCTCATAATTGATTTTAAGTTGCGTTTTTTTTACATTTTTGGTTAAAACAGATTATAATTGAATGTTTACCTCGAGAATCTTGAAGCGAAAGCCATTCATTGAGAAGAAAACTTCTTTTATAGTCACTTATGCCTTCAAAAGCTTTGTTTCTCCCTTTAAATGGTTATATAATCTCATATAACCATTTTAAGTTGCGTTTTTTTTACATTTTTGGTTAAAACAGATTATAATTGAATGTTTACCTCGAGAATCTTGAAGCGAAAGCCATTCATTGAGAAGAAAACTTCTTTTATAATCACTTATGCCTTCAAAAGCTTTGTTTCTCTCTTTAAATGGTTATATAATCTCATAATTGATTTTAAGTTGCGTTTTTTTTACATTTTTGGTTAAAACAGATTATAATTGAATGTTTACCTCGAGAATCTTGAAGCGAAAGCCATTCATTGAGAAAAAAACTTCTTTTATAGTCACTTATGCCTTCAAAAGCTTTGTTTCTCCCTTTAAATGGTTATATAATCTCATAATTGATTTTAAGTTGCGTTTTTTTTACATTTTTGGTTAAAACAGATTATAATTGAATGTTTACCTCGAGAAACGTGATGCAAAAACCATTCATTGAGAAGAAAACTTCTTTTATAGTCACTTATGCCCTCAAAAGCTTTGTTTCTCCCTTTAAATGGTTATATAATATCATAATTGATTTTAAGTTGAATTTTTTTACATTTTTGGTTAAAGCAGATTATAATTGAATGTTTACCTCAAGAAACGTGATGCAAAAACCATTCATTGAGAAGAAAACTTCTTTTATAGTCACTTATGCCTTCAAAAGCTTTGTTTCTCCCTTTAAATGGTTATATAATCTCATAATTGATTTTAAGTTGAGTTTTTTTTACATTTTTGGTTAAAACAGATTATAATTGAATGTTTACCTCGAGAAACATGATGCAAAATCCATTCATTGAGAAGAAAACTTCTTCTATAGTCACTTATGCCTTCAAAAGCTTTGTTTCTCCCTTTAAATGGTTATATAATCTCATAATTGATTTTAAGTTGAGTGTTTTTTACATTTTTGGTTAAAACAGATTATAATTGAATGTTTACCTCGAGAATCTTGAAGCGAAAGCCATTCATTGAGAAGAAAACTTCTTTTATAGTCACTTATGCCTTCAAAAGCTTTGTTTCTCCCTTTAAATGGTTATATAATCTCATAATTGATTTTAAGTTGCGTTTTTCTTACATCTTTGGTCAAAACAGTTTATAATTGAATGTTTACCTCGAGAATCTTGAAGCGAAAGCCATTCATTGACAAGAAAACTTCTTTTATAGTCACTTATGCCTTCAAAAGCTTTGTTTCTCCCTTTAAATGGTTATATAATCTCATAATTGATTTTAAGTTGCGTTTTTTTTACATTTTTGGTTAAAACAGATTATAATTGAATGTTTACCTCGAGAATCTTGAAGCGAAAGCCATTCATTGAGAAGAAAACTTCTTTTATAGTCACTTATGCCTTCAAAAGCTTTGTTTCTCCCTTTAAATGGTTATATAATCTCATAATTGATTTTAAGTTGAGTTTTTTTTACATTTTTGGTTAAAACAGATTATAATTGAATGTTTACCTCGAGAAACATGATGCAAAAACCATTCATTGAGAAGAAAACTTCTTTTATAGTCACTTATGCCTTCAAAAGCTTTGTTTCTCCCTTTAAATGGTTATATAATCTCATAATTGATTTTAAGTTGCGTTTTTTTTACATTTTTGGTTAAAACAGATTATAATTGAATGTTTACCTTGAGAATCTTGAAGCGAAAGCCATTCATTGAGAAGAAAACTTCTTTTATAGTCACTTATGCCTTCAAAAGCTTTGTTTCTCCCTTTAAATGGTTATATAATCTCATAATTGATTTTAAGTTGAGTTTTTTTTACATTTTTGGTTAAAACAGATTATAATTGAATGTTTACCTCGAGAAACGTGATGCAAAAACCATTCATTGAGAAGAAAACTTCTTTTATAGTCACTTATGCCCTCAAAAGCTTTGTTTCTCGCTTTAAATGGTTATATAATATCATAATTGATTTTAAGTTGAATTTTTTTACATTTTTGGTTAAAGCAGATTATAATTGAATGTTTACCTCGAGAAACGTGATGCAAAAACCATTCATTGAGAAGAAAACTTCTTTTATAGTCACTTATGCCTTCAAAAGCTTTGTTTCTCCCTTTAAATGGTTATATAATCTCATAATTGATTTTAAGTTGAGTTTTTTTTGCATTTTTGGTTAAAACAGATTATAATTGAATGTTTACCTCGAGAAACATGATGCAAAATCCATTCATTGAGAAGAAAACTTCTTTTATAGTCACTTATGCCTTCAAAAGCTTTGTTTCTCCCTTTAAATGGTTATATAATCTCATAATTGATTTTAAGTTGAGTGTTTTTTACATTTTTGGTTAAAACAGATTATAATTGAATGTTTACCTCGAGAATCTTGAAGCGAAAGCCATTCATTGAGAAGAAAACTTCTTTTATAGTCACTTATGCCTTCAAAAGCTTTGTTTCTCCCTTTAAATGGTTATATAATCTCATAATTGATTTTAAGTTGCGTTTTTTTTACATCTTTGGTCAAAACAGATTATAATTGAATGTTTACCTCGAGAATCTTGAAGCGAAAGCCATTCATTGATAAGAAAACTTCTTTTATAGTCACTTATGCCTTCAAAAGCTTTGTTTCTCCCTTTAAATGGTTATATAATCTCATAATTGATTTTAAGTTGCGTTTTTTTTACATTTTTGGTTAAAACAGATTATAATTGAATGTTTACCTCAAGAATCTTGAAGCGAAAGCCATTCATTGAGAAGAAAACTTCTTTTATAGTCACTTATGCCTTCAAAAGCTTTGTTTCTCCCTTTAAATGGTTATATAATCTCATAATTGATTTTAAGTTGAGTTTTTTTTACATTTTTGGTTAAAACAGATTATAATTGAATGTTTACCTCGAGAATCTTGAAGCGAAAGCCATTCATTGAGAAGAAAACTTCTTTTATAGTCACTTATGCCTTCAAAAGCTTTGTTTCTCCCTTTAAATGGTTATATAATCTCATAATTGATTTTAAGTTGCGTTTTTTTTACATCTTTGGTCAAAACAGATTATAATTGAATGTTTACCTCGAGAATCTTGAAGCGAAAGCCATTCATTGACAAGAAAACTTCTTTTATAGTCACTTATGCCTTCAAAAGCTTTGTTTCTCCCTTTAAATGGTTATATAATCTCATAATTGATTTTAAGTTGCGTTTTTTTTACATTTTTGGTTAAAACAGATTATAATTGAATGTTTACCTCGAGAATCTTGAAGCGAAAGCCATTCATTGAGAAGAAAACTTCTTTTATAATCACTTATGCCTTCAAAAGCTTTGTTTCTCCCTTTAAATGGTTATATAATCTCATAATTGATTTTAAGTTGCGTTTTTTTTACATTTTTGGTTAAAACAGATTATAATTGAATGTTTACCTTGAGAATCTTGAAGCGAAAGCCATTCATTGAGAAGAAAACTTCTTTTATAGTCACTTATGCCTTCAAAAGCTTTGTTTCTCCCTTTAAATGGTTATATAATCTCATAATTGATTTTAAGTTGCGTTTTTTTTACATTTTTGGTTAAAACAGATTATAATTGAATGTTTACCTCGAGAATCTTGAAGCGAAAGCCATTCATTGAGAAGAAAACTTCTTTTATAGTCACTTATGCCTTCAAAAGCTTTGTTTCTCCCTTTAAATGGTTATATAATCTCATAATTGATTTTAAGTTGAGTTTTTTTTACATTTTTGGTTAAAACAGATTATAATTGAATGTTTACCTCGAGAAACATGATGCAAAAACCATTCATTGAGAAGAAAACTTCTTTTATAGTCACTTATGCCTTCAAAAGCTTTGTTTCTCGCTTTAAATGGTTATATAACCTCATAATTGAATTTAAGTTGAATTTTTTTACATTTTTGGTTAAAGCAGATTATAATTGAATGTTTACCTCGAGAAACGTGATGCAAAAACCATTCATTGAGAAGAAAACTTCTTTTATAGTCACTTATGCCTTCAAAAGCTTTGTTTCTACCTTTAAATGGTTATATAATCTCATAATTGATTTTAAGTTGAGTTTTTTTTACATTTTTGGTTAAAACAGATTATAATTGAATGTTTACCTCGAGAAACGTGATGCAAAATCCATTCATTGAGAAGAAAACTTTCTTTATAGTCACTTATGCCTTCAAAAGCTTTGTTTCTCGCTTTAAATGGTTATATAATCTCATAATTGATTTTAAGTTGAATTTTTTTACATTTTTGGTTAAAGCAGATTATAATTGAATGTTTACCTCGAGAAACGTGATGCAAAAACCATTCATTGAGAAGAAAACTTCTTTTATAGTCACTTATGCCTTCAAAAGCTTTGTTTCTCCCTTTAAATGGTTATATAATCTCATAATTGATTTTAAGTTGCGTTTTTTTTACATTTTTGGTTAAAACAGATTATAATTGAATGTTTACCTCGAGAATCTTGAAGCGAAAGCCATTCATTGAGAAGAAAACTTCTTTTATAGTCACTTATGCCTTCAAAAGCTTTGTTTCTCCCTGTAAATGGTTATATAATCTCATAATTGATTTTAAGTTGAGTTTTTTTTACATTTTTGGTTAAAACAGATTATAATTGAATGTTTACCTCGAGAATCTTGAAGCGAAAGCCATTCATTGAGAAGAAAACTTCTTTTATAGTCACTTATGCCTTCAAAAGCTTTGTTTCTCTCTTTAAATGGTTATATAATCTCATAATTGATTTTAAGTTACGTTTTTTTTACATTTTTGGTTAAAACAGATTATAATTGAATGTTTACCTCGAGAATCTTGAAGCGAAAGCCATTCATTGAGAAGAAAACCTTTTTTTATAGTCACTTATGCCTTCAAAAACTTTGTTTTCTCCCTTTAAATGGTTATATAATCTCATAATTGATTTTAAGTTGCGTTTTTTTGAAATTTTTGGTTAAAACAGATTATAATTGAATGTTTACCTCGAGAAACGTGATGCAAAAACCATTCATTGAGAAGAAAACTTCTTTTATAGTCACTTATGCCTTCAAAAGCTTTGTTTCTCCCTTTAAATGGTTATATAATCTCATAATTGATTTTAAGTTGCGTTTTTTTTACATTTTTGGTTAAAACAGATTATAATTGAATGTTTACCTCGAGAATCTTGAAGCGAAAGCCATTCATTGAGAAGAAAACTTCTTTTATAGTCACTTATGCCTTCAAAAACTTTGTTTTCTCCCTTTAAATGGCTATATAATCTCATAATTGATTTTAAGTTGTGTTTTTTTAAATTTTTAGTTAAAACAGATTATAATTGAACGTTAACCTCGAGAAACGTGATGCAAAAACCATTCATTGAGAAGAAAACTTCTTTTATAGTCACTTATGCCTTCAAAAGCTTTGTTTCTCCCTTTAAATGGTTATATAATCAAATAATTGATTTTAAGTTGAGTTTTTTTTACATTTTTGGTTAAAACAGATTATAATTGAATGTTTACCTCGAGAAACGTGATGCAAAAACCATTCATTCAGTAGAAAACTTCTTTTATAGTCACTTATGCCTTCAAAAGCTTTGTTTCTCGCTTTAAATGGTTATATAATCTCATAATTGATTTTAAGTTGAATTTTTTTACATTTTTGGTTAAAGCAGATTATAATTGAATGTTTACCTCGAGAAACATTATGCAAAAACCATTCATTGAGAAGAAAACTTCTTTTATAGTCACTTATGCCTTCAAAAGCTTTGTTTCTCCCTTTAAATGGTTATATAATCTCATAATTGATTTTAAGTTGAGTTTTTTTTACATTTTTGGTTAAAACATATTAGAATTGAATGTTTACCTTGAGAATCTTGAAGCGAAAGCCATTCAATGAGAAGAAAACTTCTTTTATAGTCACTTATGCCTTCAAAAGCTTTGTTTCTCCCTTTAAATGGTTATATAATCTCATAATTGATTTTAAGTTGAGTTTTTTTTACATTTTTGGTTAAAACAGATTATAATTGAATGTTTACCTCGAGAATCTTCAAGCGAAAGCCATTCATTGAGAAGAAAACTTCTTTTATAGTCACTTATGCCTTCAAAAGCTTTGTTTCTCCCTTTAAATGGTTATATAATCTCATAATTGATTTTAAGTTGAATTGTTTTTACATTTTTTATTAAAATAGATTATAATTGAATGTTTACCTTGAGAAACGTGATGCAAAAACCATTCATTGAGAAGAAAACTACTTTTATAGTCACTTATGCCTTTAAAAGCTTTGTTTCTCCCTTTAAATGGTTATATAATTTCATAATTGATTTTAAGTTGAGTTTTTTTTACATTTTTGGTTAAAACATATTAGAATTGAATGTTTACCTCGAGAATCTTGAAGCGAAAGCCATTCATTGAGAAGAAAACTTCTTTTATAGTCACTTATGCCTTCAAAAGCTTTGTTTCTCCCTTTAAATGGTTATATAATCTCATAATTGATTTTAAGTTGAGTTTTTTTTACATTTTTGGTTAAAACAGATTATAATTGAATGTTTACCTCGAGAATCTTGAAGCGAAAGCCATTCATTGAGAAGAAAACTTCTTTTATAGTCACTTATGCCTTCAAAACCTTTGTTTCCTCCGTTTAAATGGTTATATAATCTCATAATTGATTTTAAGTTACGTTTTTTTACATTTTTAGTTAAAACAAATTATAATTGAATGTTTACCTCAAGAAACGTGATGCAAAAACCATTCATTGAGAAGAAAACTTCTTTTATAGTCACTTATGCCTTCAAAAGCTTTGTTTCTCGCTTTAAATGGTTATATAATCTCATAATTGATTTTAAGTTGAATTTTTTTACATTTTTGGTTAAAGCATATTATAATTGAATGTTTACCTTGAGAAACTTGATGCAAAAACCATTCATTGAGAAGAAAACTTCTTTTATAGTCACTTATGCTTTCAAAAGCTTTCTTTCTCCCTTTAAATGGTTATATAATCTCATAATTGATTTTAAGTTGAGTTTTTTTTACATTTTTGGTTAAAACAGATTATAATTGAATGTTTACCTCGAGAAACGTGATGCAAAATCCATTCATTGAGAAGAAAACTTTCTTTATAGTCACTTATGCCTTCAAAAGGTTTGTTTCTCCCTTTAAATGGTTATATAATCTCATAATTGATTTTAAGTTGAATTGTTTTTACATTTTTTATTAAAATAGATTATAATTGAATGTTTACCTTGAGAAACGTGATGCAAAAACCATTCATTGAGAAGAAAACTTCTTTTATAGTCACTTATGCCTTTAAAAGCTTTGTTTCTCCCTTTAAATGGTTATATAATCTCATAATTGATTTTAAGTTGAGTTTTTTTTACATTTTTGGTTAAAACAGATTAGAATTGAATGTTTACCTTGAGAATCTTGAAGCGAAAGCCATTCATTGAGAAGAAAACTTCTTTTATAGTCACTTATGCCTTCAAAAGCTTTGTTTCTCCCTTTAAATGGTTATATAATCTCATAATTGAATTTAAGTTGAGTTTTTTTTACATTTTTGGTTAAAACATATTAGAATTGAATGTTTACCTCGAGAATCTTGAAGCGAAAGCCATTCATTGAGAAGAAAACTTCTTTTATAGTCACTTATGCCTTCAAAAACTTTGTTTCCTCCGTTTAAATGGTTATATAATCTCATAATTGATTTCAAGTTGCGTTTTTTTACATTTTTAGTTAAAACAAATTATAATTGAATGTTTACCTCAAGAAACGTGATGCAAAAACCATTCATTGAGAAAAAAACTTCTTTTATAGTCACTTATGCCTTCAAAAGTTTTGTTTCTCCCTTTAAATGGTTATATAATCTCATAATTGATTTTAAGTTGAGTTTTTTCTACATTTTTGGTTAAAACAGGTTAGAATTGAATGTTTACCTCGAGAATCTTGAAGCGAAAGCCATTCATTGAGAAGAAAACTTCTTTTATAGTCACTTATGCCTTCAAAAGCTTTGTTTCTCCCTTTAAATGGTTATATAATCTCATAATTGATTTTAAGTTGAGTTTTTTTTTTACATTTTTGGTTAAAACAGATTATAATTGAATGTTTACCTCGAGAATCTTGAAGCGAAAGCCATTCATTGAGAAGAAAACTTCTTTTATAGTCACTTATGCCTTCAAAAGCTTTGTTTCCTCCCTTTAAATGGTTATATAATCTCATAATTGATTTTAAGTTGCGTTTTTTTACATTTTTAGTTAAAACAAATTATAATTGAATGTTTACCTCAAGAAACGTGATGCAAAAACCATTCATTGAGAAGAAAACTTCTTTTATAGTCACTTATGCCTTCAAAAGCTTTGTTTCTCCCTTTAAATGGTTATATAATCTCATAATTGATTTTAAGTTGAGTTTTTTCTACATTTTTTGTTAAAACAGATTATAATTGAATGTTTACCTCGAGAATCTTGAAGCGAAAGCCATTCATTGAGAAGAAAACTTCTTTTATAGTCACTTATGCCTTCAAAAGCTTTGTTTCTGCCTTTAAATGGTTATATAATCTCATAATTGATTTTAAGTTGAGTTTTTTTTACATTTATGGTTAAAACAGATTACAATTGAATGTTTACCTCGAGAATCTTGAAGCGAAAGCCATTCATTGAGAAGAAAACTTCTTTTATAGTCACTTATGCCTTCAAAAGCTTTGTTTCTCTCTTTAAATGGTTATATAATCTCATAATTGATTTTAAGTTACGTTTTTTTTACATTTTTGGTTAAAACAGATTATAATTGAATGTTTACCTCGAGAATCTTGAAGCGAAAGCCATTCATTGAGAAAAAAACTTCTTTTATAGTCACTTATGCCTTCAAAAGCTTTGTTTCTCTCTTTAAATGGTTATATAATCTCATAATTGATTTTAAGTTACGTTTTTTTTACATTTTTGGTTAAAACAGATTATAATTGAATGTTTACCTCGAGAATCTTGAAGCGAAAGCCATTCATTGAGATGAAAACTTCTTTTATAGTCACTTATGCCTTCAAAAACTTTGTTTTCTCCCTTTAAATGGCTATATAATCTCATAATTGATTTTAAGTTGTGTTTTTTTAAATTTTTAGTTAAAACAGATTATAATTGAACGTTTACCTCGAGAAACGTGATGCAAAAACCATTCATTGAGAAGAAAACTTCTTTTATAGTCACTTATGCCTTCAAAAGCTTTGTTTCTCCCTTTAAATGGTTATATAATCTCATAATTGATTTTAAGTTGAATTGTTTTTACATTTTTTATTAAAATAGATTATAATTGAATGTTTACCTTGAGAAACGTGATGCAAAAACCATTCATTGAGAAGAAAACTTCTTTTATAGTCACTTATGCCTTCAAAAGCTTTGTTTCTCCCTTTAAATGGTTATATAATCTAATAATTGATCTTAAGTTGAATTGTTTTTACATTTTTTATTAAAATAGATTATAATTGAATGTTTACCTTGAGAAACGTGATGCAAAAACCATTCATTGAGAAGAAAACTTCTTTTATAGTCACTTATGCCTTCAAAAGCTTTGTTTCTCCCTTTAAATGGTTATATAATCTAATAATTGATCTTAAGTTGAATTGTTTTTACATTTTTTATTAAAATAGATTATAATTGAATGTTTACCTTGAGAAACGTGATGCAAAAACCATTCATTGAGAAGAAAACTTCTTTTATAGTCACTTATGCCTTCAAAAGCTTTGTTTCTCCCTTTAAATGGTTATATAATCTCATAATTGAATTTAAGTTGAGTTTTTTTTACATTTTTGGTTAAAACAGATTAGAATTGAATGTTTACCTTGAGAATCTTGAAGCGAAAGCCATTCATTGAGAAGAAAACTTCTTTTATAGTCACTTATGCCTTCAAAAGCTTTGTTTCTCCCTTTAAATGGTTATATAATCTCATAATTGAATTTAAGTTGAGTTTTTTTTACATTTTTGGTTAAAACATATTAGAATTGAATGTTTACCTCGAGAATCTTGAAGCGAAAGCCATTCATTGAGAAGAAAACTTCTTTTATAGTCACTTATGCCTTCAAAAGCTTTGTTTCCTCCGTTTAAATGGTTATATAATCTCATAATTGATTTCAAGTTGCGTTTTTTTGCATTTTTAGTTAAAACAAATTATAATTGAATGTTTACCTCAAGAAACGTGATGCAAAAACCATTCATTAAGAAAAAAACTTCTTTTATAGTCACTTATGCCTTCAAAAGTTTTGTTTCTCCCTTTAAATGGTTATATAATCTCATAATTGATTTTAAGTTGAGTTTTTTTTACATTTTTGGTTAAAACAGGTTAGAATTGAATGTTTACCTCGAGAATCTTGAAGCGAAAGCCATTCATTGAGAAGAAAACTTCTTTTATAGTCACTTATGCCTTCAAAAGCTTTGTTTCTCCCTTTAAATGGTTATATAATCTCATAATTGATTTTAAGTTGAGTTTTTTTTTACATTTTTGGTTAAAACAGATTATAATTGAATGTTTACCTCGAGAATCTTAAAGCGAAAGCCATTCATTGAGAAGAAAACTTCTTTTATAGTCACTTATGCCTTCAAAAGCTTTGTTTCCTCCCTTTAAATGGTTATATAATCTCATAATTGATTTTAAGTTGCGTTTTTTTACATTTTTAGTTAAAACAAATTATAATTGAATGTTTACCTCAAGAAACGTGATGCAAAAACCATTCATTGAGAAGAAAACTTCTTTTATAGTCACTTATGCCTTCAAAAGCTTTGTTTCTCCCTTTAAATGGTTATATAATCTCATAATTGATTTTAAGTTGAGTTTTTTCTACATTTTTTGTTAAAACAGATTATAATTGAATGTTTACCTCGAGAATCTTGAAGCGAAAGCCATTCATTGAGAAGAAAACTTCTTTTATAGTCACTTATGCCTTCAAAAGCTTTGTTTCTCCCTTTAAATGGTTATATAATCTCATAATTGATTTTAAGTTGAGTTTTTTTTACATTTTTGGTTAAAACAGATTATAATTGAATGTTTACCTCGAGAATCTTGAAGCGAAAGCCATTCATTGAGAAGAAAACTTCTTTTATAGTCACTTATGCCTTCAAAAGCTTTGTTTCTCTCTTTAAATGGTTATATAATCTCATAATTGATTTTAAGTTACGTTTTTTTTACATTTTTGGTTAAAACAGATTATAATTGAATGTTTACCTCGAGAATCTTGAAGCGAAAGCCATTCATTGAGAAGAAAACTTCTTTTATAGTCACTTATGCCTTCAAAAACTTTGTTTTCTCCCTTTAAATGGTTATATAATCTCATAATTGATTTTAAGTTGCGTTTTTTTGAAATTTTTAGTTAAAACAGATTATAATTGAATGTTTACCTCGAGAAACGTGATGCAAAAACCATTCATTGAGAAGAAAACTTCTTTTATAGTCACTTATGCCTTCAAAAGCTTTGTTTCTCCCTTTAAATGGTTATATAATCTCATAATTGATTTTAAGTTGAGTTTTTTTTACATTTTTGGTTAAAACAGATTATAATTGAATGTTTACCTCGAGAAACATGATGTAAAAACCATTCGTTGAGAAGAAAACTTCTTTTATAGTCACTTATGCCTTCAAAAGCTTTGTTTCTCCCTTTAAATGGTTATATAATCTCATAATTGATTTTAAGTTGCGTTTTTTTTACATTTTTGGTTAAAACAGATTATAATTGAATGTTTACCTCGAGAATCTTGAAGCGAAAGCCATTCATTGAGAAGAAAACTTCTTTTATTGGCACTTATGCCTTCAAAAGCTTTGTTTCTCCCTTTAAATGGTTATATAATCTCATAATTGATTTTAAGTTGAGTTTTTTTTACATTTTTGGTTAAAACAGATTATAATTGAATGTTTACCTCGAGAAACGTGATGCAAAATCCATTCATTGAGAAGAAAACTTCTTTTATAGTCACTTATGCCTTCAAAAGCTTTGTTTCTCCCTTTAAATGGTTATATAATCTCATAATTGATTTTAAGTTGAATTGTTTTTACATTTTTTATTAAAATAGATTATAATTGAATGTTTACCTTGAGAAACGTGATGCAAAAACCATTCATTGAGAAGAAAACTTCTTTTATAGTCACTTATGCCTTTAAAAGCTTTGTTTCTCCCTTTAAATGGTTATATAATCTCATAATTGATTTTAAGTTGAGTTTTTTTTACATTTTTGGTTAAAACAGATAATAATTGAATGTTTACCTCGAGAATCTTGAAGCGAAAGCCATTCATTGAGAAGAAAACTTCTTTTATAATCACTTATGCCTTCAAAAGCTTTATTTCTCCCTTTAAATGGTTATATAATCTCATAATTGATTTTAAGTTGAGTTTTTTTTCCATTTTTGGTTAAAACAGATTATAATTGAATGTTTACCTCGAGAATCTTGAAGCGAAAGCCATTCATTGAGAAGAAAACTTCTTTTATAGTCACTTATGCCTTCAAAAGCTTTGTTTCCTCCGTTTAAATGGTTATATAATCTCATAATTGATTTTAAGTTGCGTTTTTTTACATTTTTAGTTAAAACAAATTATAATTGAAAGTTTACCTCAAAAAACGTGATGCAAAAACCATTCATTGAGAAGAAAACTACTTTTATAGTCACTTATGCCTTCAAAAGCTTTGTTTCTCCCTTTAAATGGTTATATAATCTCATAATTGATTTTAAGTTGAGTTTTTTTTACATTTTTGGTTAAAACAGATTAGAATTGAATGTTTACCTCGAGAATCTTGAAGCGAAAGCCATTCATTGATAAGAAAACTTCTTTTATAGTCACTTATGCCTTCAAAAGCTTTGTTTCTCCCTTTAAATGGTTATATAATCTCATAATTGATTTTAAGTTGAGTTTTTTTTACATTTTTGGTTAAAACAGATTATAATTGAATGTTTACCTCGAGAATCTTGAAGCGAAAGCCATTCATTGAGAAGAAAACTTCTTTTATAGTCACTTATGCCTTCAAAAGCTTTGTTTCTCTCTTTAAATGGTTATATAATCTCATAATTGATTTTAAGTTACGTTTTTTTTACATTTTTGGTTAAAACAGATTATAATTGAATGTTTACCTCGAGAATCTTGAAGCGAAAGCCATTCATTGAGATGAAAACTTCTTTTATAGTCACTTATGCCTTCAAAAACTTTGTTTTCTCCCTTTAAATGGCTATATAATCTCATAATTGATTTTAAGTTGTGTTTTTTTAAATTTTTAGTTAAAACAGATTATAATTGAACGTTTACCTCGAGAAACGTGATGCAAAAACCATTCATTGAGAAGAAAACTTCTTTTATAGTCACTTATGCCTTCAAAAGCTTTGTTTCTCCCTTTAAATGGTTATATAATCTCATAATTGATTTTAAGTTGAGTTTTTTTTACATTTTTGGTTAAAACATATTATAATTGAATGTTTACCTCGAGAAACGTGATGCAAAAACCATTCATTGAGAAGAAAACTTCTTTTATAGTCACTTATGCCTTCAAAAGCTTTGTTTCTCGCTTTAAATGGTTATATAACTTCATAATTGATTTTAAGTTGAATTTTTTTACATTTTTGGTTAAAGCAGATTATAATTGAATGTTTACCTCGAGAAACGTGATGCAAAAACCATTCATTGAGAAGAAAACTTCTTTTATAGTCACTTATGCCTTCAAAAGCTTTGTTTCTCCCTTGAAATGGTTATATAATCTCATAATTGATTTTAAGTTGAGTTTTTTTTACATTTTTGGTTAAAACAGATTATAATTGAATGTTTACCTCGAGAAACGTGATGCAAAATCCATTCATTGAGAAGAAAACTTCTTTTATAGTCACTTATGCCTTCAAAAGCTTTGTTTCTCGCTTTAAATGGTTATATAATCTCATAATTGATTTTAAGTTGAATTGTTTTACATTTTTGGTTAAAGCCGATTATAATTGAATGTTTACCTCGAGAAACGTGATGCAAAAACCATTCATTGAGAAGAAAACTTCTTTTATAGTCACTTATGCCTTCAAAAGCTTTGTTTCTCCTTTTAAATGGTTATATAATCTCATAATTGATTTTAAGTTGCGTTTTTTTTACATTTTTGGTTAAAACAGATTATAATTGAATGTTTACCTCGAGAATCTTGAAGCGAAAGCCATTCATTGAGAAGAAAACTTCTTTTATAGTCACTTATGCCTTCAAAAACTTTGTTTTCTCCCTTTAAATGGCTATATAATCTCATAATTGATTTTAAGTTGTGTTTTTTTAAATTTTTAGTTAAAACAGATTATAATTGAACGTTTACCTCGAGAAACGTGATGCAAAAACCATTCATTGAGAAGAAAACTTCTTTTATAGTCACTTATGCCTTCAAAAGCTTTGTTTCTCCCTTTAAATGGTTATATAATCTCATAATTGATTTTAAGTTGAGTTTTTTTTACATTTTTGGTTAAAACTGATTATAATTGAATGTTTACCTCGAGAAACGTGATACAAAAACCATTCATTGAGAAGAAAACTTCTTTTATAGTCACTTATGCCTTCAAAAGCTTTGTTTCTCGCTTTAAATGGTTATATAATCTCATAATTGATTTTAAGTTGAATTTTTTTACATTTTTGGTTAAAGCAGATTATAATTGAATGTTTACCTCGAGAAACATGATGCAAAAACCATTCATTGAGAAGAAAACTTCTTTTATAGTCACTTATGCCTTCAAAAGCTTTGTTTCTCCCTTTAAATGGTTATATAATCTCATAATTGATTTTAAGTTGAGTTTTTTTTACATTTTTGGTTAAAACAGATTAGAATTGATTGTTTAACTTGAGAATCTTGAAGCGAAAGCCATTCATTGAGAAGAAAACTTCTTTTATAGTCACTTATGCCTTCAAAAGCTTTGTTTCTCCCTTTAAATGGTTATATAATCTCATAATTGATTTTAAGTTGAGTTTTTTTTACATTTTTGGTTAAAACAGATTATAATTGAATGTTTACCTCGAGAATCTTGAAGCGAAAGCCATTCATTGAGAAGAAAACTTCTTTTATAGTCACTTATGCCTTCAAAAGCTTTGTTTCTCCCTTTAAATGGTTATATAATCTCATAATTGATTTTAAGTTGAGTTTTTTTTACATTTTTGGTTAAAACAGATTATAATTGAATGTTTACCTCCAGAAACGTGATGCAAAATCCATTCATTGAGAAGAAAACTTCTTTTATAGTCACTTATGCCTTCAAAAGCTTTGTTTCTCCCTTTAAATGGTTATATAATCTCATAATTGATTTTAAGTTGAATTGTTTTTACATTTTTTATTAAAATAGATTATAATTGAATGTTTACCTTGAGAAACGTGATGCAAAAACCATTCATTGAGAAGAAAACTACTTTTATAGTCACTTATGCCTTTAAAAGCTTTGTTTCTCCCTTTAAATGGTTATATAATTTCATAATTGATTTTAAGTTGAGTTTTTTTTACATTTTTGGTTAAAACAGATTAGAATTGAATGTTTACCTCGAGAATCTTGAAGCGAAAGCCATTCATTGAGAAGAAAACTTCTTTTATAGTCACTTATGCCTTCAAAAGCTTTGTTTCTCCCTTTAAATGGTTATATAATCTCATAATTGATTTTAAGTTGAGTTTTTTTTTACATTTTTGGTTAAAACAGATTATAATTGAATGTTTACCTCGAGAAACGTGATACAAAAACCATTCATTGAGAAGAAAACTTCTTTTATAGTCACTTATGCCTTCAAAAGCTTTGTTTCTCGCTTTAAATGGTTATATAATCTCATAATTGATTTTAAGTTGAATTTTTTTACATTTTTGGTTAAAGCAGATTATAATTGAATGTTTACCTCGAGAAACATGACGCAAAAACCATTCATTGAGAAGAAAACTTCTTTTATAGTCACTTATGCCTTCAAAAGCTTTGTTTCTCCCTTTAAATGGTTATATAATCTCATAATTGATTTTAAGTTGAGTTTTTTTTACATTTTTGGTTAAAACAGATTAGAATTGAATGTTTACCTTGAGAATCGTGAAGCGAAAGCCATTCATTGAGAAGAAAACTTCTTTTATAGTCACTTATGCCTTCAAAAGCTTTGTTTCTCCCTTTAAATGGTTATATAATCTCATAATTGATTTTAAGTTGAGTTTTTTTTACATTTTTGGTTAAAACAGATTATAATTGAATGTTTACCTCGAGAATCTTGAAGCGAAAGCCATTCATTGAGAAGAAAACTTCTTTTATAGTCACTTATGCCTTCAAAAGCTTTGTTTCTCCCTTTAAATGGTTATATAATCTCATAATTGATTTTAAGTTGAGTTTTTTTTACATTTTTTGTTAAAACAGATTATAATTGAATGTTTACCTCGAGAATCTTGAAGCGAAAGCCATTCATTGAGAAGAAAACTTCTTTTATAGTCACTTATGCCTTCAAAAGCTTTGTTTCCTCCGTTTAAATGGTTATATAATCTCATAATTGATTTTAAGTTGCGTTTTTTTTACATTTTTGGTTAAAACAGATTATAATTGAATGTTTACCTCGAGAATCTTGAAGCGAAAGCCATTCATTGAGAAGAAAACTTCTTTTATAGTCACTTATGCCTTCAAAAACTTTGTTTTCTCCCTTGAAATGGTTATATAATCTCATAATTGATTTTAAGTTACGTTTTTTTAAATTTTTAGTTAAAACAGATTATAATTGAATGTTTACCTCGAGAAACGTGATGCAAAAACCATTCATTGAGAAGAAAACTTCTTTTATAGTCACTTATGCCTTCAAAAGCTTTGTTTCTCCCTTTAAATGGTTATATAATCTCATAATTGATTTTAAGTTGAGTTTTTTTTACATTTTTGGTTAAAACAGATTATAATTGAATGTTTACCTCGAGAATCTTGAAGCGAAAGCCATTCATTGAGAAGAAAACTTCTTTTATAGTCACTTATGCCTTCAAAAGCTTTGTTTATCCCTTTAAATGGTTATATAATCTCATAATTGATTTTAAGTTGAGTTTTTTTTACATTTTTGGTTAAAACAGGTTATAATTGAATGTTTACCTCCAGAAACGTGATGCAAAATCCATTCATTGAGAAGAAAACTTCTTTTATAGTCACTTATGCCTTCAAAAGCTTTGTTTCTCCCTTTAAATTGTTATATAATCTCATAATTGATTTTAAGTTGAATTGTTTTTACATTTTTTATTAAAATAGATTATAATTGAATGTTTACCTTGAGAAACGTGATGCAAAAACCATTCATTGAGAAGAAAACTACTTTTATAGTCACTTATGCCTTTAAAAACTTTGTTTCTCCATTTAAATGGTTATATAATTTCATAATTGATTTTAAGTTGAGTTTTTTTTACATTTTTGGTTAAAACAGATTAGAATTGAATGTTTACCTCGAGAATCTTGAAGCGAAAGCCATTCATTGAGAAGAAAACTTCTTTTATAGTCACTTATGCCTTCAAAAGCTTTGTTTCTCCCTTTAAATGGTTATATAATCTCATAATTGATTTTAAGTTGAGTTTTTTTTACATTTTTGGTTAAAACAGATTAGAATTGATTGTTTAACTTGAGAATCTTGAAGCGAAAGCCATTCATTGAGAAGAAAACTTCTTTTATAGTCACTTATGCCTTCAAAAGCTTTGTTTATCCCTTTAAATGGTTATATAATCTCATAATTGATTTTAAGTTGAGTTTTTTTTACATTTTTGGTTAAAACAGATTATAATTGAATGTTTACCTCGAGAATCTTGAAGCGAAAGCCATTCATTGAGAAGAAAACTTCTTTTATAGTCACTTATGCCTTCAAAAGCTTTGTTTCTCCCTTTAAATGGTTATATAATCTCATAATTGATTTTAAGTTGAGTTTTTTTTACATTTTTGGTTAAAACAGATTATAATTGAATGTTTACCTCCAGAAACGTGATGCAAAATCCATTCATTGAGAAGAAAACTTCTTTTATAGTCACTTATGCCTTCAAAAGCTTTGTTTCTCCCTTTAAATGGTTATATAATCTCATAATTGATTTTAAGTTGAATTGTTTTTACATTTTTTATTAAAATAGATTATAATTGAATGTTTACCTTGAGAAACGTGATGCAAAAACCATTCATTGAGAAGAAAACTACTTTTATAGTCACTTATGCCTTTAAAAGCTTTGTTTCTCCCTTTAAATGGTTATATAATTTCATAATTGATTTTAAGTTGAGTTTTTTTTACATTTTTGGTTAAAACAGATTAGAATTGAATGTTTACCTCGAGAATCTTGAAGCGAAAGCCATTCATTGAGAAGAAAACTTCTTTTATAGTCACTTATGCCTTCAAAAGCTTTGTTTCTCCCTTTAAATGGTTATATAATCTCATAATTGATTTTAAGTTGAGTTTTTTTTTACATTTTTGGTTAAAACTGATTATAATTGAATGTTTACCTCGAGAAACGTGATACAAAAACCATTCATTGAGAAGAAAACTTCTTTTATAGTCACTTATGCCTTCAAAAGCTTTGTTTCTCGCTTTAAATGGTTATATAATCTCATAATTGATTTTAAGTTGAATTTTTTTACATTTTTGGTTAAAGCAGATTATAATTGAATGTTTACCTCGAGAAACATGATGCAAAAACCATTCATTGAGAAGAAAACTTCTTTTATAGTCACTTATGCCTTCAAAAGCTTTGTTTCTCCCTTTAAATGGTTATATAATCTCATAATTGATTTTAAGTTGAGTTTTTTTTACATTTTTGGTTAAAACAGATTAGAATTGATTGTTTAACTTGAGAATCTTGAAGCGAAAGCCATTCATTGAGAAGAAAACTTCTTTTATAGTCACTTATGCCTTCAAAAGCTTTGTTTCTCCCTTTAAATGGTTATATAATCTCATAATTGATTTTAAGTTGAGTTTTTTTTACATTTTTGGTTAAAACAGATTATAATTGAATGTTTACCTCGAGAATCTTGAAGCGAAAGCCATTCATTGAGAAGAAAACTTCTTTTATAGTCACTTATGCCTTCAAAAGCTTTGTTTCTCCCTTTAAATGGTTATATAATCTCATAATTGATTTTAAGTTGAGTTTTTTTTACATTTTTGGTTAAAACAGATTATAATTGAATGTTTACCTCCAGAAACGTGATGCAAAATCCATTCATTGAGAAGAAAACTTCTTTTATAGTCACTTATGCCTTCAAAAGCTTTGTTTCTCCCTTTAAATGGTTATATAATCTCATAATTGATTTTAAGTTGAATTGTTTTTACATTTTTTATTAAAATAGATTATAATTGAATGTTTACCTTGAGAAACGTGATGCAAAAACCATTCATTGAGAAGAAAACTACTTTTATAGTCACTTATGCCTTTAAAAGCTTTGTTTCTCCCTTTAAATGGTTATATAATTTCATAATTGATTTTAAGTTGAGTTTTTTTTACATTTTTGGTTAAAACAGATTAGAATTGAATGTTTACCTCGAGAATCTTGAAGCGAAAGCCATTCATTGAGAAGAAAACTTCTTTTATAGTCACTTATGCCTTCAAAAGCTTTGTTTCTCCCTTTAAATGGTTATATAATCTCATAATTGATTTTAAGTTGAGTTTTTTTTTACATTTTTGGTTAAAACAGATTATAATTGAATGTTTACCTCGAGAAACGTGATACAAAAACCATTCATTGAGAAGAAAACTTCTTTTATAGTCACTTATGCCTTCAAAAGCTTTGTTTCTCGCTTTAAATGGTTATATAATCTCATAATTGATTTTAAGTTGAATTTTTTTACATTTTTGGTTAAAGCAGATTATAATTGAATGTTTACCTCGAGAAACATGACGCAAAAACCATTCATTGAGAAGAAAACTTCTTTTATAGTCACTTATGCCTTCAAAAGCTTTGTTTCTCCCTTGAAATGGTTATATAATCTCATAATTGATTTTAAGTTGAGTTTTTTTTACATTTTTGGTTAAAACAGATTAGAATTGAATGTTTACCTTGAGAATCGTGAAGCGAAAGCCATTCATTGAGAAGAAAACTTCTTTTATAGTCACTTATGCCTTCAAAAGCTTTGTTTCTCCCTTTAAATGGTTATATAATCTCATAATTGATTTTAAGTTGAGTTTTTTTTACATTTTTGGTTAAAACAGATTATAATTGAATGTTTACCTCGAGAATCTTGAAGCGAAAGCCATTCATTGAGAAGAAAACTTCTTTTATAGTCACTTATGCCTTCAAAAGCTTTGTTTCTCCCTTTAAATGGTTATATAATCTCATAATTGATTTTAAGTTGAGTTTTTTTTACATTTTTTGTTAAAACAGATTATAATTGAATGTTTACCTCGAGAATCTTGAAGCGAAAGCCATTCATTGAGAAGAAAACTTCTTTTATAGTCACTTATGCCTTCAAAAGCTTTGTTTCCTCCGTTTAAATGGTTATATAATCTCATAATTGATTTTAAGTTGCGTTTTTTTTACATTTTTGGTTAAAACAGATTATAATTGAATGTTTACCTCGAGAATCTTGAAGCGAAAGCCATTCATTGAGAAGAAAACTTCTTTTATAGTCACTTATGCCTTCAAAAACTTTGTTTTCTCCCTTGAAATGGTTATATAATCTCATAATTGATTTTAAGTTACGTTTTTTTAAATTTTTAGTTAAAACAGATTATAATTGAATGTTTACCTCGAGAAACGTGATGCAAAAACCATTCATTGAGAAGAAAACTTCTTTTATAGTCACTTATGCCTTCAAAAGCTTTGTTTCTCCCTTTAAATGGTTATATAATCTCATAATTGATTTTAAGTTGAGTTTTTTTTACATTTTTGGTTAAAACAGATTATAATTGAATGTTTACCTCGAGAATCTTGAAGCGAAAGCCATTCATTGAGAAGAAAACTTCTTTTATAGTCACTTATGCCTTCAAAAGCTTTGTTTATCCCTTTAAATGGTTATATAATCTCATAATTGATTTTAAGTTGAGTTTTTTTTACATTTTTGGTTAAAACAGGTTATAATTGAATGTTTACCTCCAGAAACGTGATGCAAAATCCATTCATTGAGAAGAAAACTTCTTTTATAGTCACTTATGCCTTCAAAAGCTTTGTTTCTCCCTTTAAATTGTTATATAATCTCATAATTGATTTTAAGTTGAATTGTTTTTACATTTTTTATTAAAATAGATTATAATTGAATGTTTACCTTGAGAAACGTGATGCAAAAACCATTCATTGAGAAGAAAACTACTTTTATAGTCACTTATGCCTTTAAAAACTTTGTTTCTCCATTTAAATGGTTATATAATTTCATAATTGATTTTAAGTTGAGTTTTTTTTACATTTTTGGTTAAAACAGATTAGAATTGAATGTTTACCTCGAGAATCTTGAAGCGAAAGCCATTCATTGAGAAGAAAACTTCTTTTATAGTCACTTATGCCTTCAAAAGCTTTGTTTCTCCCTTTAAATGGTTATATAATCTCATAATTGATTTTAAGTTGAGTTTTTTTTACATTTTTGGTTAAAACAGATTATAATTGAATGTTTACCTCGAGAATCTTGAAGCGAAAGCCATTCATTGGGAAGAAAACTTCTTTTATAGTCACTTATGCCTTCAAAAGCTTTGTTTCCTCCGTTTAAATGGTTATATAATCTCATAATTGATTTTAAGTTGCGTTTTTTTACATTTTTAGTTAAAACAAATTATAATTGAATGTTTACCTCAAGAAACGTGATGCAAAAACCATTCATTGAGAAGAAAACCTCTTTTATAGTCACTTATGCCTTCAAAAGCTTTGTTTCTCGCTTTAAATGGTTATATAATCTCATAATTGATTTTAAGTTGAGTTTTTTTTACATTTTTGGTTAAAACAGATTAGAATTGAATGTTTACCTCGAGAATCTTGAAGCGAAAGCCATTCATTGAGAAGAAAACTTCTTTTATAGTCACTTATGCCTTCAAAAGCTTTGTTTCTCCCTTTAAATGGTTATATAATCTCATAATTGATTTTAAGTTGAATTTTTTTACATTTTTGGTTAAAGCAGAATATAATTGAATGGTTACCTCGAGAAACTTGATGCAAAAACCATTCATTGAGAAGAAAACTTCTTTTATAGTCACTTATGCTTTCAAAAGCTTTGTTTCTCCCTTTAAATGGTTATATAATCTCATAATTGATTTTAAGTTGAGTTTTTTTTACATTTTTGGTTAAAACAGATTATAATTGAATGTTTACCTCGAGAAACGTGATGCAAAATCCATTCATTGAGAAGAAAACTTCTTTTATAGTCACTTATGCCTTCAAAAGCTTTGTTTCTCCCTTTAAATGGTTATATAATCTCATAATTGATTTTAAGTTGAATTGTTTTTACATTTTTTATTAAAATAGATTATAATTGAATGTTTACCTTGAGAAACGTGATGCAAAAACCATTCATTGAGAAGAAAACTTCTTTTATAGTCACTTATGCCTTCAAAAGCTTTGTTTCTCCCTTTAAATGGTTATATAATCTCATAATTGATTTTAAGTTGAATTGTTTTTACATTTTTTATTAAAATAGATTATAATTGAATGTTTACCTTGAGAAACGTGATGCAAAAACCATTCATTGAGAAGAAAACTTCTTTTATAGTCACTTATGCCTTTAAAAGCTTTGTTTCTCCCTTTAAATGGTTATATAATCTCATAATTGATTTTAAGTTGAGTTTTTTTTACATTTTTGGTTAAAACAGATTAGAATTGAATGTTTACCTTGAGAATCTTGAAGCGAAAGCCATTCATTGAGAAGAAAACTTCTTTTATAGTCACTTATGCCTTCAAAAGCTTTGTTTCTCCCTTTAAATGGTTATATAATCTCATAATTGAATTTAAGTTGAGTTTTTTTTACATTTTTGGTTAAAACATATTATAATTGAATGTTTACCTCGAGAATCTTGAAGCGAAAGCCATTCATTGAGAAGAAAACTTCTTTTATAGTCACTTATGCCTTCAAAAGCTTTGTTTCCTCCGTTTAAATGGTTATATAATCTCATAATTGATTTCAAGTTGCGTTTTTTTACATTTTTAGTTAAAACAAATTATAATTGAATGTTTACCTCAAGAAACGTGATGCAAAAACCATTCATTGAGAAAAAAACTTCTTTTATAGTCACTTATGCCTTCAAAAGCTTTGTTTCTCGCTTTAAATGGTTATATAATCTCATAATTGATTTTAAGTTGAGTTTTTTTTACATTTTTGGTTAAAACAGATTAGAATTGAATGTTTACCTCGAGAATCTTGAAGCGAAAGCTATTCATTGAGAAGAAAACTTCTTTTATAGTCACTTATGCCTTCAAAAGCTTTGTTTCTCCCTTTAAATGGTTATATAATCTCATAATTGATTTTAAGTTGAGTTTTTTTTTTCATTTTTGGTTAAAACAGATTATAATTGAATGTTTACCTCGAGAATCTTGAAGCGAAAGCCATTCATTGAGAAGAAAACTTCTTTTATAGTCACTTATGCCTTCAAAAGCTTTGTTTCCTCCCTTTAAATGGTTATATAATCTCATAATTGATTTTAAGTTGCGTTTTTTTACATTTTTAGTTAAAACAAATTATAATTGAATGTTTACCTCAAGAAACGTGATGCAAAAACCATTCATTGAGAAGAAAACTTCTTTTATAGTCACTTATGCCTTCAAAAGCTTTGTTTCTCCCTTTAAATGGTTATATAATCTCATAATTGATTTTAAGTTGAGTTTTTTTTACATTTTTTGTTAAAACAGATTATAATTGAATGTTTACCTCGAGAAACGTGATGCAAAAACCATTCATTGAGAAGAAAACTTCTTTTATAGTCACTTATGCTTTCAAAAGCTTTGTTTCTCCTTTAAATGGTTATATAATCTCATAATTGATTTTAAGTTGAGTTTTTTTTACATTTTTGGTTAAAACAGATTATAATTGAATGTTTACCTCGAGAAACGTGATGCAAAATCCATTCATTGAGAAGAAAACTTCTTTTATAGTCACTTATGCCTTCAAAAGCTTTGTTTCTCCCTTTAAATGGTTATATAATCTCATAATTGATTTTAAGTTGAATTGTTTTTACATTTTTTATTAAAATAGATTATAATTGAATGTTTACCTTGAGAAACGTGATGCAAAAACCATTCATTGAGAAGAAAACTTCTTTTATAGTCACTTATGCCTTCAAAAGCTTTGTTTCTCCCTTTAAATGGTTATATAATCTCATAATTGATTTTAAGTTGAATTGTTTTTACATTTTTTATTAAAATAGATTATAATTGAATGTTTACCTTGAGAAACGTGATGCAAAAACCATTCATTGAGAAGAAAACTTCTTTTATAGTCACTTATGCCTTTAAAAGCTTTGTTTCTCCCTTTAAATGGTTATATAATCTCATAATTGATTTTAAGTTGAGTTTTTTTTACATTTTTGGTTAAAACAGATTATAATTGAATGTTTACCTAGAGAATCTTGAAGCGAAAGCCATTCATTGAGAAGAAAACTTCTTTTATAGTCACTTATGCCTTCAAAAGCTTTGTTTCTCCCTTTAAATGGTTATATAATCTCATAATTGATTTTAAGTTGAGTTTTTTTTACATTTTTTGTTAAAACAGATTATAATTGAATGTTTACCTCGAGAATCTTGAAGCGAAAGCCATTCATTGAGAAGAAAACTTCTTTTATAGTCACTTATGCCTTCAAAAGCTTTGTTTCTCCCTTTAAATGGTTATATAATCTCATAATTGATTTTAAGTTGAGTTTTTTTTACATTTTTGGTTAAAACAGATTATAATTGAATGTTTACCTCGAGAATCTTGAAGCGAAAGCCATTCATTGAGATGAAAACTTCTTTTATAGTCACTTATGCCTTAAAAAACTTTGTTTCTCCCTTTAAATGGTTATATAATCTCATAATTGATTTTAAGTTGAGTTTTTTTTACATTTTTGGTTAAAACAGATTAGAATTGAATGTTTACCTTGAGAATCTTGAAGCGAAAGCCATTCATTGAGAAGAAAACTTCTTTTATAGTCACTTATGCCTTCAAAAGCTTTGTTTCTCCCTTTAAATGGTTATATAATCTCCTAATTGATTTTAAGTTGAGTTTTTTTTACATTTTTTGTTAAAACAGATTATAATTGAATGTTTACCTCCAGAAACGTGATGCAAAATCCATTCATTGAGAAGAAAACTTCTTTTATAGTCACTTATGCCTTCAAAAGCTTTGTTTCTCCCTTTAAATGGTTATATAATCTCATAATTGATTTTAAGTTACGTTTTTTTTACATTTTTGGTTAAAACAGATTATAATTGAATGTTTACCTCGAGAATCTTGAAGCGAAAGCCATTCATTGAGATGAAAACTTCTTTTATAGTCACTTATGCCTTCAAAAGCTTTGTTTCTCGCTTTAAATGGTTATATAACCTCATAATTGATTTTAAGTTAAATTTTTTTACATTTTTGGTTAAAGCAGATTATAATTAAATGTTTACCTCGAGAAACGTGATGCAAAAACCATTCATTGAGAAGAAAACTTCTTTTATAGTCACTTATGCCTTCAAAAGCTTTGTTTCCCCCTTTAAATGGTTATATAATCTCATAATTGATTTTAAGTTGAATTTTTTTTACATTTTTGGTTAAAACAGATTAGAATTGAATGTTTACCTTGAGAATCTTGAAGCGAAAGCCATTCATTGAGAAGAAAACTTCTTTTATAGTCACTTATGCCTTCAAAAGCTTTGTTTCTCCCTTTAAATGGTTATATAATCTCATAATTGATTTTAAGTTGAGTTTTTTTTACATTTTTGGTTAAAACAGATTATAATTGAATGTTTACCTCGAGAATCTTGAAGCGAAAGCCATTCATTGAGAAGAAAACTTCTTTTATAGTCACTTATGCCTTCAAAAGCTTTGTTTCTCCCTTTAAATGGTTATATAATCTCATAATTGATTTTAAGTTGAGTTTTTTTTACATTTTTGGTTAAAACAGATTATAATTGAATGTTTACCTTGAGAATCTTGAAGCGAAAGCCATTCATTGAGAAGAAAACTTCTTTTATAGTCACTTATGCCTTCAAAAGCTTTGTTTCTCCCTTTAAATGGTTATATAATCTCATAATTGATTTTAAGTTGAGTTTTTTTTACATTTTTGGTTAAAACAGATTATAATTGAATGTTTACCTCGAGAATCTTGAAGCGAAAGCCATTCATTGAGAAGAAAACTTCTTTTATAGTCACTTATGCCTTCAAAAGCTTTGTTTCCTCCCTTTAAATGGTTATATAATCTCATAATTGATTTTAAGTTGCGTTTTTTTACATTTTTAGTTAAAACAAATTATAATTGAATGTTTACCTCGAGAAACGTGATGCAAAAACCATTCATTGAGAAGAAAACTTCTTTTATAGTCACTTATGCCTTCAAAAGCTTTGTTTCTCGCTTTAAATGGTTATATAATCTCATAATTGATTTCAAGTTGAATTTTTTTACATTTTTGGGTAAAGCAGATTATAATTGAATGTTTACCTCGAGAAACTTGATGCAAAAACCATTCATTGAGAAGAAAACTTCTTTTATAGTCACTTACGCTTTCAAAAGCTTTGTTTCTCCCTTTAAATGGTTATATAATCTCATAATTGATTTTAAGTTGAGTTTTTTTTACATTTTTGGTTAAAACAGATTATAATTGAATGTTTACCTCGACAAACGTGATGCAAAATCCATTTATTGAGAAGAAAACTTCTTTTATAGTCACTTATGCCTTCAAAAGCTTTGTTTCTCCCTTTAAATGGTTATATAATTTCATAATTGATTTTAAGTTGAGTTTTTTTTACATTTTTGGTTAAAACAAATTAGAATTGAATGTTTACCTCGGGAATCTTGAAGCGAAAGCCATTCATTGAGAAGAAAACTTTTTTTATAGTCACTTATGCCTTCAAAAGCTTTGTTTCTCCCTTTAAATGGTTATATAATCTCATAATTGATTTTAAGTTGAGTTTTTTTTACATTTTTGGTTAAAACAGATTATAATTGAATGTTTACCTCGAGAATCTTGAAGCGAAAGCCATTCATTGAGAAGAAAACTTCTTTTATAGTCACTTATGCCTTCAAAAGCTTTGTTTCCTCCGTTTAAATGGTTATATAATCTCATAATTGATTTTAAGTTGCGTTTTTTTACATTTTTAGTTAAATAAAATTATAATTGAGTGTTTACCTCCAGAAACGTGATGCAAAATCCATTCATTGAGAAGAAAACTTCTTTTATAGTCACTTATGCCTTCAAAAGCTTTGTTTCTCGCTTTAAATGGTTATATAATCTCATAATTGATTTTAAGTTGAATTTTTTTACATTTTTGGTTAAAGCAGATTATAATTGAATGTTTACCTCGAGAAACTTGATGCAAAAACCATTCATTGAGAAGAAAACTTCTTTTATAGTCACTTATGCTTTCAAAAGCTTTGTTTCTCCCTTTAAATGGTTATATAATCTCATAATTGATTTTAAGTTGAGTTTTTTTTACATTTTTGGTTAAAACAGATTATAATTGAATGTTTACCTCGAGAATCTTGAAGCGAAAGCCATTCATTGAGAAGAAAACTTCTTTTATAGTCACTTATGCCTTCAAAAGCTTTGTTTCTCCCTTTAAATGGTTATATAATCTCATAATTGATTTTAAGTTGAGTTTTTTTTACATTTTTGGTTAAAACAGATTATAATTGAATGTTTACCTCGAGAATCTTGAAGCGAAAGCCATTCATTGAGAAGAAAACTTCTTTTATAGTCACTTATGCCTTCAAAAGCTTTGTTTCTCCCTTTAAATGGTTATATAATCTCATAATTGATTTTAAGTTGAGTTTTTTTTACATTTTTGGTTAAAACAGATTATAATTGAATGTTTACCTCGAGAATCTTGAAGCGAAAGCCATTCATTGAGAAGAAAACTTCTTTTATAGTCACTTATGCCTTCAAAAGCTTTGTTTCCTCCCTTTAAATGGTTATATAATCTCATAATTGATTTTAAGTTGCGTTTTTTTACATTTTTAGTTAAAACAAATTATAATTGAATGTTTACCTCGAGAAACGTGATGCAAAAACCATTCATTGAGAAGAAAACTTCTTTTATAGTCACTTATGCCTTCAAAAGCTTTGTTTCTCGCTTTAAATGGTTATATAATCTCATAATTGATTTCAAGTTGAATTTTTTTACATTTTTGGGTAAAGCAGATTATAATTGAATGTTTACCTCGAGAAACTTGATGCAAAAACCATTCATTGAGAAGAAAACTTCTTTTATAGTCACTTACGCTTTCAAAAGCTTTGTTTCTCCCTTTAAATGGTTATATAATCTCATAATTGATTTTAAGTTGAGTTTTTTTTACATTTTTGGTTAAAACAGATTATAATTGAATGTTTACCTCGACAAACGTGATGCAAAATCCATTTATTGAGAAGAAAACTTCTTTTATAGTCACTTATGCCTTCAAAAGCTTTGTTTCTCCCTTTAAATGGTTATATAATTTCATAATTGATTTTAAGTTGAGTTTTTTTTACATTTTTGGTTAAAACAAATTAGAATTGAATGTTTACCTCGGGAATCTTGAAGCGAAAGCCATTCATTGAGAAGAAAACTTTTTTTATAGTCACTTATGCCTTCAAAAGCTTTGTTTCTCCCTTTAAATGGTTATATAATCTCATAATTGATTTTAAGTTGAGTTTTTTTTACATTTTTGGTTAAAACAGATTATAATTGAATGTTTACCTCGAGAATCTTGAAGCGAAAGCCATTCATTGAGAAGAAAACTTCTTTTATAGTCACTTATGCCTTCAAAAGCTTTGTTTCCTCCGTTTAAATGGTTATATAATCTCATAATTGATTTTAAGTTGCGTTTTTTTACATTTTTAGTTAAATAAAATTATAATTGAGTGTTTACCTCCAGAAACGTGATGCAAAATCCATTCATTGAGAAGAAAACTTCTTTTATAGTCACTTATGCCTTCAAAAGCTTTGTTTCTCGCTTTAAATGGTTATATAATCTCATAATTGATTTTAAGTTGAATTTTTTTACATTTTTGGTTAAAGCAGATTATAATTGAATGTTTACCTCGAGAAACTTGATGCAAAAACCATTCATTGAGAAGAAAACTTCTTTTATAGTCACTTATGCTTTCAAAAGCTTTGTTTCTCCCTTTAAATGGTTATATAATCTCATAATTGATTTTAAGTTGAGTTTTTTTTACATTTTTGGTTAAAACAGATTATAATTGAATGTTTACCTCGACAAACGTGATGCAAAATCCATTCATTGAGAAGAAAACTTCTTTTATAGTCACTTATGCCTTCAAAAGCTTTGTTTCTCCCTTTAAATGGTTATATAATCTCATAATTGATTTTAAGTTGAATTGTTTTTACATTTTTTATTAAAATAGATTATAATTGAATGTTTACCTTGAGAAACGTGATGCAAAAACCATTCATTGAGAAGAAAACTTCTTTTATAGTCACTTATGCCTTCAAAAGCTTTGTTTCTCCCTTTAAATGGTTATATAATCTCATAATTGATTTTAAGTTGAGTTTTTTTTACATTTTTAGTTAAAACAGATTATAATTGAATGTTTACCTCGAGAATCTTGAAGCGAAAGCCATTCATTGAGAAGAAAACTTCTTTTATAGTCACTTATGCCTTCAAAAGCTTTGTTTCTCTTTTTAAATGGTTATATAATCTCATAATTGATTTTAAGTTACGTTTTTTTTACATTTTTGGTTAAAACAGATTATAATTGAATGTTTACCTCGAGAATCTTGAAGCGAAAGCCATTCATTGAGAAGAAAACTTCTTTTATAGTCACTTATGCCTTCAAAAGCTTTGTTTCTCTCTTTAAATGGTTATATAATCTCATAATTGATTTTAAGTTACGTTTTTTTTACATTTTTGGTTAAAACAGATTATAATTGAATGTTTACCTCGAGAATCTTGAAGCGAAAGCCATTCATTGAGATGAAAACTTCTTTTATAGTCACTTATGCCTTCAAAAACTTTGTTTTCTCCCTTTAAATGGCTATATAATCTCATAATTGATTTTAAGTTGTGTTTTTTTAAATTTTTAGTTAAAACAGATTATAATTGAACGTTTACCTTGAGAAACGTGATGCAAAAACCATTCATTGAGAAGAAAACTTCTTTAATAGTCACTTATGCCTTCAAAAGCTTTGTTTCTCCCATTAAATGGTTATATAATCTCATAATTGATTTTAAGTTGAGTTTTTTTTACATTTTTGGTTAAAACAGATTATAATTGAATGTTTACCTCGAGAAACGTGATGCAAAAACCATTCATTGAGAAGAAAACTTCTTTTATAGTCACTTATGCCTTCAAAAGCTTTGTTTCTCGCTTTAAATGGTTATATAACCTCATAATTGATTTTAAGTTGAATTTTTTTACATTTTTGGTTAAAGCAGATTATAATTGAATGTTTACCTCGAGAAACGTGATGCAAAAACCATTCATTGAGAAGAAAACTTCTTTTATAGTCACTTATGTCACGACCCAAATTCCGGGTCATGACCGGCGCATGGGTCCAATGGACGTAATCCACTAAACCCAAGCAAGCCTATTATTTATTTTACTTATGATTTTATTTATTATCACTAAGTCCTATTTCATGACTTTGAGTCAAAATAGTAATATACATTGCCAACTCGTACTGGCATTACTCTTTTAAAATTTACATTTAAGTTCATCTATACATAACAAAATAATACTCGACCTCCAGCGGAGTGACTCAGATGGATATACAGCTACCGAATGCCGAGACACCTACCAGAAGATGTACACAGATCTACAAGGACACCTCGTCCTAATTATCGGCTACCTCGTGATCTGAAAACATGAATTTGAAAATGGTGAGTATAAACCCAGTGAGTGAACAAGGAAGGGAACAAGCAACAATTAGGAAAAATTTAAAATCATGATGCACTTGTTTCAAACAATGCAATTTAGTTCATTCCTATTTAAAACCCCTCCAAACCCTAGAGTTTTTCGCTACAGCGAGCATGAATTTCGATGCAGTGAAAACAAAGCAACAAGAGAAACATTTTTCCTCACTCAACAAAAGCCATCCTACTAAACTAATAAAATCAACCTAACATTCATGAAAATTCTCAAAGTATAATGTGTCAAATTTTACGTACATTACAACCATAAATCATTGTCCATCAATTTGCTATATCACACACATTTACATATGTATATATATATATATATATATATATATATATATATATATATATACGTATATACCCATCGTCATCATCTCACCAACCCATCATCATCATCACCAGCTCATGCGCACTCCCTACTCGCACATGGCTGGGTCATCACCGGATTATGCGCACTCCCTACTCGCACATAATCGGGTCATCACCGGGTTATGCGCACTCCCTACTCGCACATAACCGGGTCATCCTCGGCTTATGCACACTCCCTACTCGCACATAACCGAGTCAACATAATTACACAACATTATATTCAAGCATATATGTATATCAACATAATGCAGCCACATAGAAATCCATAATAACCACATTTCATAGCATAAACCTTTTCTCAAAAGCTTGTTCCCAAGGCATTCATTTTCATGAAAAATTGCATAAAATCATTCAAACACTTTGTTCAAAACAGTCATATTCCCAAAACAATTTTGATAGGCAGTCCACTCACAGGTATCGAAAAATCCGGATTTCGGGTGAACTCTGACTAATAGTCCTCAGGCGCAATTCCTTTGCCTTTTCCGGATGTCTCACCACCTTGACAAATAACAAAGTTGAGGAATTTACTATATTGTCCCTAAATTGATATAAATTAATTTAAACTACTAATGCTTGATATGTAAATGCACAAATATACCCGATTACCGCTTAATCACGGTATCGATTAAATTCGACCGATCACCCGATTAATTGGCGATTGTGTCCAAATCACCTCCAAATTAATTCATTTCTCCTCTAATACCTTAATTTACCACATACATTTAAATAAAGCCAAATTCAGCATTAGAACCCTCACAATTCCTTATAGAAAAAAATTTGGTCATTTGGTGTACTAGCATCGAATTTTTTCTACATAACCGTTTCACCTTACTTCATCACTTTCCATGCCATTTTCCTTGAAATAAAAACAATCCCCCATTGATATTCAGCCCTCATGGTTCAGCCAACAAGGAACCCTAGAGAAATTAAATATTTCTTTTGTGTTTTTGTTCATAACCATGCTTAACTATCCCTAAACACTAACATAGTCTAAAATCAAATTATTCCAACAACAATTCCTCTTCCATACCCATTTTTCAGAATTGAATTCATCATGATAACTCAATATTCAACCATGGAAATCAAGAACAAAAGCATGGGTAAGCTAGGTATCAAGGAGAATTAAAGAAATTTTAACTTACCTAGCTTGTTTCCTTGATTTCTTCACTTTTTCTTTGAATTTCCACCTAGGTTTTCTTGTTTTTCCTTTTGTTCTTCCTTTTTTCTGGTTGCTGGATGTCTAGGCCGAATATGGTGAGGGAATTGGGGATTTAATGGGCTGATTTCTATAGAAAATAATAAAATAATCAAGCATGCCATGTGTCACATGCTTATTGGCCAAATTTTTAACTTTTTGACTTTTTCTTCTTAATTTTCCACCACAAATATTCTGGTATTTATCCAATCCTACCACAATTAAAATCCCTTGGTCTTGACAAGTGCTGGGCCGAAAATTTTACTGATTTGCCCCCGAGACAAAAAAATTACGATTTTGCCCTTATACTCCGAAATGTACCGGAATCTCATTATTTCTACTTTTCAACCTAAAATAACACTAATATTGATCAATATTAACCAAATGGGGCAAAACATTGTTTAAAAAAATTTTCGTTTAGTCCACTAGTGGCAAAATTACCATTTTGCCCTTCTGCTCCATAAATACCGGGAATCACAATTTTTCACTACTAAACATCATTTTATACTCCAATAATCATAATTATATTTCATATAATTATTCTTGGTCAAATGTGATCAAATCTTGGCTAAAAATCTCCATTTAATCATCAAATGGTAAAATGACCGTTTTGTCCCTAATTGGTCAATTTTCTGATGGACTTCAAACTGGACCTTGAACTCCAAATCACTATTCTAAACCATTCTGTTGGTTTTAAAATTTTCAAATTCCTCTTAGAATTTCTATTTGAACTAGTTCAAGGCTCGATTTAACTTAGTTGTACCACTCGATACAATACCGTCTTTTAATCGACCTTGACAGGGTCTCACATTCTCCCCCACTAATAAAAATTCGGTCCCCGAATTTAAATTCAATGTAGAGTGGCTTACCATTACATATCGAAGAGGTGTGGATGCTTTGTCCGCATCTCATCCTCAGCTTCCCACGTTACCTCCTCGCTAGTGTGATTCCGCCACAACACTTTCACTGAGGCTACATCCTTTGAACGGAGCTTTTTAACTTGCCTATCAAGGATAGCTACCGGTTGTTCCTCATAGGTTAGATCATCTTGCAACTGAATAGTTTCATACCGTATTACATGTGATGGATCTGGGTTGTACTTCCTAAGCATGGACACATGAAACACGGGATGAATATTAGAGAGGTCTGGTGGTAATGCCAAACGATAAGCCACCGCTCCAACCTTTTCTAAGATCTCGAATGGCCCTATATACCGAGGACTTAACTTCCCTTTCTTGCCAAACCTCATTACCCCTTTAGTTGGCGAAACTTTCAAAAATACATGATCTCCTACTTGGAACTCCAAGTCTCTCCGTCGGTTATCAGCATATGATTTCTGTCTACTTTGTGCTGTTAACATCTTCTGACGGATCATGTGTATTTTCTCGGTTGCATCCTGCACCAATTCAGGCCCCAAAAGTTTCCTTTCTCCCACCTCTAGCCATCCAATGGGTGACCTACATCTTCGTCCATATAAGGCCTCAAATGGTGCCATTTGGATGCTAGTTTGGAAACTGTTGTTGTAGGCAAATTCCACTAAGGGTAGATATTGTTCCCACCTGACACCAAGGTCTATCACACAAGCCCTCAACATATCCTCCAATGTCTGTATGGTCCGTTCAGATTGTCCATCAGTCTGAGGGTGGAAAGCTGTGCTGAAATCCAACTTAGTGCCCAATGCTTCTTGCAACTTTTCCCAAAACCTACTAGTAAACTGAGCTCCTCTGTCAGATACTATAGAAATGGGAATACCATGTAGTCGCACTATCTCATCCACATAAACTCGAGCATATTGGGCAGCCCCATAAGTAGTCTTAACCGGAAGAAAATGAGCTGACTTTGTTAACCGGTCCACTACTATCCAAATTGAATCATATCCCCCACTGGTTCGAGGCAAACCCGTTACAAAGTCCATAGCAATATGTTCCCACTTCCACTCGGGTACTGGTAATGGCTGTAGTAGCCCTGCAGGCTTTTGATGCTCGGCCTTAACCTGCTGACAAACCAGGCACTTGGAGACAAACTCAGCTACATCTCTCTTAAGTCCTTCCCACCAATACACCTCTTTCAAATCTTGATACATTTTTGTAGCCCCTGGATGTACCACATAAGCTGCCATGTGAGCTTCCTCCAATATTTCTCTCCTCAACCCGTCACCATCAGGCACATAAAGTCTGGTTCCATACCTCAACACTCCATCTGTGCCTTTAGTAAACATTTTTCCTTTCCTACCCTGAGGATCCTCTAAGGCCTTAATCACAAATTCATCTTTACTTTGTGCTTCTTTAATCTTGTCCATTAAAATAGGCCTCACTCTAAAGTGTGCTAGCAAAGCATTTGTTTCCGCAACTTCCAAACGCACACCTATGTCTCCCAAACTATGGATCTCTCTAACCAAAGATCTCCTACCAATGGAAATATGTGCCAAGCTTCCCATTGATTTTCGACTCAAGGCATCTGCCACTACATTGGCCTTACCGGGATGATAAAGAATAGTACAATCATAATCCTTTAGCAACTCCATCCATCTATGTTGCCGTAAGTTAAGATCCCTCTGCTGAAATATATACTTCAGACTTTTGTGGTCCGTGTATATCTCGCAAGTCTCACCATACAAGTAATGTCTCCAAATCTTTAAGGCAAACACGATTGCTGCCATTTCCAAATCGTGTATGGGGTAATTCTGCTCATGCCTTTTAAGTTGCCTAGATGCATACGCAATCACCTTCCCATGTTGCATCAATACACATCCTAAACCAACCCCCGATGCATCACAAAACACCGTGTAACCCCCTGTGCCTTGCGGCAGGCTTAACACTGGAGCTGTGGTGAGACATGCCTTAAGCTTCTCAAAACTATTCTCACAAGCATCAGACCACTCAAATTTTGTATCTTTACGTGTCAGCTTAGTCAAAGGGGCAACTATTTTGGAGAAGTCTTTCACAAAGCGACGATAATAGCCAGCTAAACCCACAAAGCTTCTAATCTCCGTAACTGATGTTGGCCTTGGCCATTTTTCCACTGCTTCAATTTTCTTTGTATCAACTCGTATCCCCTCCTTAGATACCACATGCCCCAAGAATGCAACACTTTCGAGCCAAAACTCACACTTGGAGAACTTAGCATACAATCGATGTTCTCTCAAAATTTGGAGCACTATCTTAAGATGCTGCTCATGCTCCTCTCGACTCTTTGAATATATCAAAATATCATCAATAAACACCACTACAAACTTATCCAAATAAGGTTTGAACACTCGGTTCATCAAATCCATAAAGGCTGCAGGAGCATTCGTGAGCCCAAATGACATCACTAAGAACTCATAGTGCCCATATCTTGTTCGAAATGCGGTCTTGGGTATATCTTCATTCCGGATTCTCAACTGATGGTACCCAGATCGCAGATCTATCTTAGAAAAACATTGTGCTCCTTGTAGTTGATCAAATAAATCATCTATCCTTGGGAGAGGATATTTATTCTTCACCGTCACTTTATTAAGCTGTCGATAATCAATGCACAACCTAAGTGACCCATCTTTCTTCTTCACAAATAACACTGGTGCTCCCCATGGGGATACACTAGGTCGTATGAAACCTTTATCCAACAAATCCTCTAACTGATCCTTAAGCTCTTTAAGCTCTGCAGGTGCCATTCTATATGGGGGTATGGATATAGGTCTAGTGTCGGGAATCAAATCTATGCAAAACTCAACCTCCCGTTCAGGAGGCAAACCTGGTAGCTCCTCAGGAAATACATCCACGAACTCCTTCACCACCGACACTTGAGTTACATCTCTAATCTTTGTCTGACTATCCTTTACAACAGCCAAGTAACCTATACAACCCTGTCGTAATAATCTTCTGGCAGATATGACCGATATCAAATTGGTTGGAGCATTACTCCTATCCCCCTGAATACTAAATGATGGTTCACCGGGGAAATCAAATCTAACCAATTTATGATAGCAGTCCACACTAGCATGACAGGGTGATAACCAATTCATCCCCAAGATTACATCAAAGTCTAAGGTGTCTAGCACCACTAGATTCACCGAAGTGTCTTTATCCTTGACTCGCACTACACAAGACTCATATTCCCACTCGGCCACAAATATCTCCTTTAAAGGAGTAGACACCACTAATTGTTCCTCTCTCCTAACACGACCTCTACCCAACCGAGATGCAAAACATGGAGAGATAAAAGAATGGGTAGCACCAGGATCAAATAGTACTCGAGCATTCATATTACAAACGGAGAGAATACCTGAGACCACGGCATTGGATGTTTGAGCCTCCTGCTGTGTTAAAGCAAACACCCTCGCTTGGCCTCTACCAATAGAACTTTGATGTCCGGACCCAGATGGTCTGCCTTGAGAGGAAGTACCCGCACCTCTACCTCTCGATCCACTAACCTCCCGGCCAGATGAGACGGCAACTGACGGAGCAGATGAAGATGGCTGGGTGGAACCACGAGCAGAATCTGGTGATTGATGTGCCATCGGACAATCCCTCCTAATATGCCCAGGTTGACCGCACCCGTAACAAGTTTTTGTAGTAAGGAAGCACCGTCCACTATGTCGTCTCCCACAAGTATCACAAGAGCGAATGACTTGACTACTCTGTCTAGAATCTTGCTGCCTCCTAGAACTGAAGGTTCTCTGTCCCACCCTAATATTAGCACCAGGTGCGTCACTCCCCTGCTGAGGTAACCGTGAGTCCCTCTGTGGACCCTGACGGCTAGAAGATGAACCACCACTGCTGAAATCTCTACGGCCCTGATAACCCTCTGTCTTGCCCCTTTTTGCTCTATCTCTCGCAGCCCTACTCTCACTGGTCCTCATCTCGATGCGTTGAGCACGATCCACTGCTGCAGAATAGGTAGTGAAATCTCGGGATGCCACAGCCCTAAATAATGGCTCCACTAACCCATCCACAAACCTCTGAATCTTCATCTCCTCAGTAGAAACGAGATAGGGCGCATAACGAGCTAGCTGCGTGAACTTGATGTCATACTCAGACACCGTCATGCTTGAAGTCTGTACCAAAGTCTCAAACTCTCTAGCTCTAGCATTACGCACACTGAGTGGTAAGAATCGATCTAAGAAGGCTACACTGAACTCACTCCAGGCCAACGGTGTTGCATTAGTCGGTCTGCCTCTACATAAAGAGCTATACCATTCCTGCGCCACATCCTCTAATTGGAAGGCGGCTAGCTCAACTGACCGAACACTAGAACATCCCAAGGCTTTACAAATTTTCTCCATCTTATCCAAGAAAACCTGGGGTTTCTCCGATGCATCAGACCCTGAAAATGTTGGAGGCTTAAGCTTGAGAAAGTCAGGAAGAGAAATATCTAGATGTCCCCTCTCCTCCTCATGATGTTGGTGATCGGCCTGTCCTTGGGAGCTAGGGGATTCTTGTACTGTAGGTCTCCCCTCTACTACCCTTTGTATATCTTCCATGCGGGTCGCCATCATCTCTACAACCCGGTTAACTCCCTGTAGGCCTGCCGCCAAATCCTCAATAGTAATACCCCTAGCTGGGTGTCTATCTACATCACCTGAGGACTGTCCCTCTTCTTGCCTACTCACAGGCGTATCCAACCCCACCGGCCTAGTGACCCTGCCACGTCTACCTCGGCCTCTCTGGGTGGATGCCCGTGGTCTATCTGCCATCTCAATAGGAACATCTTGCTCCCCTGCCCGTCTTGAGGCGGCTCGTGTCTTAGGCGGCATTCTTACCTAGACAAAAGCAAACGCCTGTTATTAAACACATATTATAATCATACTTAAAGCAACAGGTGGTTTCTAAGATAGGGAATCTATGCGGTCATTTGGTTGTAAAATGTGCCGCGGTTCACACTTTACAACTGAAGTTCCCACATAAAGACCCGACTCTCCGCTGGACTAACAAAAAGGAAGTTCTAGGACCTAGACAAACCTAGGGCTCTGATACCAATACTGTCACGACCCAAATTCCGGGTCATGACCGGCGCATGGGTCCAATGGACGTAATCCACTAAACCCAAGCAAGCCTATTATTTATTTTACTTATGATTTTATTTATTATCACTAAGTCCTATTTCATGACTTTGAGTCAAAATAGTAATATACATTGCCAACTCGTACTGGCATTACTCTTTTAAAATTTACATTTAAGTTCATCTATACATAACAAAATAATACTCGACCTCCAGCGGAGTGACTCAGATGGATATACAGCTACCGAATGCCGAGACACCTACCAGAAGATGTACACAGATCTACAAGGACACCTCGTCCTAATTATCGGCTACCTCGTGATCTGAAAACATGAATTTGAAAATGGTGAGTATAAACCCAGTGAGTGAACAAGGAAGGGAACAAGCAACAATTAGGAAAAATTTAAAATCATGATGCACTTGTTTCAAACAATGCAATTTAGTTCATTCCTATTTAAAACCCCTCCAAACCCTAGAGTTTTTCGCTACAGCGAGCATGAATTTCGATGCAGTGAAAACAAAGCAACAAGAGAAACATTTTTCCTCACTCAACAAAAGCCATCCTACTAAACTAATAAAATCAACCTAACATTCATGAAAATTCTCAAAGTATAATGTGTCAAATTTTACGTACATTACAACCATAAATCATTGTCCATCAATTTGCTATATCACACACATTTACATATGTATATATATATATATATATATATATATATATATATATATATATACGTATATACCCATCGTCATCATCTCACCAACCCATCATCATCATCACCAGCTCATGCGCACTCCCTACTCGCACATGGCTGGGTCATCACCGGATTATGCGCACTCCCTACTCGCACATAATCGGGTCATCACCGGGTTATGCGCACTCCCTACTCGCACATAACCGGGTCATCCTCGGCTTATGCACACTCCCTACTCGCACATAACCGAGTCAACATAATTACACAACATTATATTCAAGCATATATGTATATCAACATAATGCAGCCACATAGAAATCCATAATAACCACATTTCATAGCATAAACCTTTTCTCAAAAGCTTGTTCCCAAGGCATTCATTTTCATGAAAAATTGCATAAAATCATTCAAACACTTTGTTCAAAACAGTCATATTCCCAAAACAATTTTGATAGGCAGTCCACTCACAGGTATCGAAAAATCCGGATTTCGGGTGAACTCTGACTAATAGTCCTCAGGCGCAATTCCTTTGCCTTTTCCGGATGTCTCACCACCTTGACAAATAACAAAGTTGAGGAATTTACTATATTGTCCCTAAATTGATATAAATTAATTTAAACTACTAATGCTTGATATGTAAATGCACAAATATACCCGATTACCGCTTAATCACGGTATCGATTAAATTCGACCGATCACCCGATTAATTGGCGATTGTGTCCAAATCACCTCCAAATTAATTCATTTCTCCTCTAATACCTTAATTTACCACATACATTTAAATAAAGCCAAATTCAGCATTAGAACCCTCACAATTCCTTATAGAAAAAAATTTGGTCATTTGGTGTACTAGCATCGAATTTTTTCTACATAACCGTTTCACCTTACTTCATCACTTTCCATGCCATTTTCCTTGAAATAAAAACAATCCCCCATTGATATTCAGCCCTCATGGTTCAGCCAACAAGGAACCCTAGAGAAATTAAATATTTCTTTTGTGTTTTTGTTCATAACCATGCTTAACTATCCCTAAACACTAACATAGTCTAAAATCAAATTATTCCAACAACAATTCCTCTTCCATACCCATTTTTCAGAATTGAATTCATCATGATAACTCAATATTCAACCATGGAAATCAAGAACAAAAGCATGGGTAAGCTAGGTATCAAGGAGAATTAAAGAAATTTTAACTTACCTAGCTTGTTTCCTTGATTTCTTCACTTTTTCTTTGAATTTCCACCTAGGTTTTCTTGTTTTTCCTTTTGTTCTTCCTTTTTTCTGGTTGCTGGATGTCTAGGCCGAATATGGTGAGGGAATTGGGGATTTAATGGGCTGATTTCTATAGAAAATAATAAAATAATCAAGCATGCCATGTGTCACATGCTTATTGGCCAAATTTTTAACTTTTTGACTTTTTCTTCTTAATTTTCCACCACAAATATTCTGGTATTTATCCAATCCTACCACAATTAAAATCCCTTGGTCTTGACAAGTGCTGGGCCGAAAATTTTACTGATTTGCCCCCGAGACAAAAAAATTACGATTTTGCCCTTATACTCCGAAATGTACCGGAATCTCATTATTTCTACTTTTCAACCTAAAATAACACTAATATTGATCAATATTAACCAAATGGGGCAAAACATTGTTTAAAAAAATTTTCGTTTAGTCCACTAGTGGCAAAATTACCATTTTGCCCTTCTGCTCCATAAATACCGGGAATCACAATTTTTCACTACTAAACATCATTTTATACTCCAATAATCATAATTATATTTCATATAATTATTCTTGGTCAAATGTGATCAAATCTTGGCTAAAAATCTCCATTTAATCATCAAATGGTAAAATGACCGTTTTGTCCCTAATTGGTCAATTTTCTGATGGACTTCAAACTGGACCTTGAACTCCAAATCACTATTCTAAACCATTCTGTTGGTTTTAAAATTTTCAAATTCCTCTTAGAATTTCTATTTGAACTAGTTCAAGGCTCGATTTAACTTAGTTGTACCACTCGATACAATACCGTCTTTTAATCGACCTTGACAGGGTCTCACATTCTCCCCCACTAATAAAAATTCGGTCCCCGAATTTAAATTCAATGTAGAGTGGCTTACCATTACATATCGAAGAGGTGTGGATGCTTTGTCCGCATCTCATCCTCAGCTTCCCACGTTACCTCCTCGCTAGTGTGATTCCGCCACAACACTTTCACTGAGGCTACATCCTTTGAACGGAGCTTTTTAACTTGCCTATCAAGGATAGCTACCGGTTGTTCCTCATAGGTTAGATCATCTTGCAACTGAATAGTTTCATACCGTATTACATGTGATGGATCTGGGTTGTACTTCCTAAGCATGGACACATGAAACACGGGATGAATATTAGAGAGGTCTGGTGGTAATGCCAAACGATAAGCCACCGCTCCAACCTTTTCTAAGATCTCGAATGGCCCTATATACCGAGGACTTAACTTCCCTTTCTTGCCAAACCTCATTACCCCTTTAGTTGGCGAAACTTTCAAAAATACATGATCTCCTACTTGGAACTCCAAGTCTCTCCGTCGGTTATCAGCATATGATTTCTGTCTACTTTGTGCTGTTAACATCTTCTGACGGATCATGTGTATTTTCTCGGTTGCATCCTGCACCAATTCAGGCCCCAAAAGTTTCCTTTCTCCCACCTCTAGCCATCCAATGGGTGACCTACATCTTCGTCCATATAAGGCCTCAAATGGTGCCATTTGGATGCTAGTTTGGAAACTGTTGTTGTAGGCAAATTCCACTAAGGGTAGATATTGTTCCCACCTGACACCAAGGTCTATCACACAAGCCCTCAACATATCCTCCAATGTCTGTATGGTCCGTTCAGATTGTCCATCAGTCTGAGGGTGGAAAGCTGTGCTGAAATCCAACTTAGTGCCCAATGCTTCTTGCAACTTTTCCCAAAACCTACTAGTAAACTGAGCTCCTCTGTCAGATACTATAGAAATGGGAATACCATGTAGTCGCACTATCTCATCCACATAAACTCGAGCATATTGGGCAGCCCCATAAGTAGTCTTAACCGGAAGAAAATGAGCTGACTTTGTTAACCGGTCCACTACTATCCAAATTGAATCATATCCCCCACTGGTTCGAGGCAAACCCGTTACAAAGTCCATAGCAATATGTTCCCACTTCCACTCGGGTACTGGTAATGGCTGTAGTAGCCCTGCAGGCTTTTGATGCTCGGCCTTAACCTGCTGACAAACCAGGCACTTGGAGACAAACTCAGCTACATCTCTCTTAAGTCCTTCCCACCAATACACCTCTTTCAAATCTTGATACATTTTTGTAGCCCCTGGATGTACCACATAAGCTGCCATGTGAGCTTCCTCCAATATTTCTCTCCTCAACCCGTCACCATCAGGCACATAAAGTCTGGTTCCATACCTCAACACTCCATCTGTGCCTTTAGTAAACATTTTTCCTTTCCTACCCTGAGGATCCTCTAAGGCCTTAATCACAAATTCATCTTTACTTTGTGCTTCTTTAATCTTGTCCATTAAAATAGGCCTCACTCTAAAGTGTGCTAGCAAAGCATTTGTTTCCGCAACTTCCAAACGCACACCTATGTCTCCCAAACTATGGATCTCTCTAACCAAAGATCTCCTACCAATGGAAATATGTGCCAAGCTTCCCATTGATTTTCGACTCAAGGCATCTGCCACTACATTGGCCTTACCGGGATGATAAAGAATAGTACAATCATAATCCTTTAGCAACTCCATCCATCTATGTTGCCGTAAGTTAAGATCCCTCTGCTGAAATATATACTTCAGACTTTTGTGGTCCGTGTATATCTCGCAAGTCTCACCATACAAGTAATGTCTCCAAATCTTTAAGGCAAACACGATTGCTGCCATTTCCAAATCGTGTATGGGGTAATTCTGCTCATGCCTTTTAAGTTGCCTAGATGCATACGCAATCACCTTCCCATGTTGCATCAATACACATCCTAAACCAACCCCCGATGCATCACAAAACACCGTGTAACCCCCTGTGCCTTGCGGCAGGCTTAACACTGGAGCTGTGGTGAGACATGCCTTAAGCTTCTCAAAACTATTCTCACAAGCATCAGACCACTCAAATTTTGTATCTTTACGTGTCAGCTTAGTCAAAGGGGCAACTATTTTGGAGAAGTCTTTCACAAAGCGACGATAATAGCCAGCTAAACCCACAAAGCTTCTAATCTCCGTAACTGATGTTGGCCTTGGCCATTTTTCCACTGCTTCAATTTTCTTTGTATCAACTCGTATCCCCTCCTTAGATACCACATGCCCCAAGAATGCAACACTTTCGAGCCAAAACTCACACTTGGAGAACTTAGCATACAATCGATGTTCTCTCAAAATTTGGAGCACTATCTTAAGATGCTGCTCATGCTCCTCTCGACTCTTTGAATATATCAAAATATCATCAATAAACACCACTACAAACTTATCCAAATAAGGTTTGAACACTCGGTTCATCAAATCCATAAAGGCTGCAGGAGCATTCGTGAGCCCAAATGACATCACTAAGAACTCATAGTGCCCATATCTTGTTCGAAATGCGGTCTTGGGTATATCTTCATTCCGGATTCTCAACTGATGGTACCCAGATCGCAGATCTATCTTAGAAAAACATTGTGCTCCTTGTAGTTGATCAAATAAATCATCTATCCTTGGGAGAGGATATTTATTCTTCACCGTCACTTTATTAAGCTGTCGATAATCAATGCACAACCTAAGTGACCCATCTTTCTTCTTCACAAATAACACTGGTGCTCCCCATGGGGATACACTAGGTCGTATGAAACCTTTATCCAACAAATCCTCTAACTGATCCTTAAGCTCTTTAAGCTCTGCAGGTGCCATTCTATATGGGGGTATGGATATAGGTCTAGTGTCGGGAATCAAATCTATGCAAAACTCAACCTCCCGTTCAGGAGGCAAACCTGGTAGCTCCTCAGGAAATACATCCACGAACTCCTTCACCACCGACACTTGAGTTACATCTCTAATCTTTGTCTGACTATCCTTTACAACAGCCAAGTAACCTATACAACCCTGTCGTAATAATCTTCTGGCAGATATGACCGATATCAAATTGGTTGGAGCATTACTCCTATCCCCCTGAATACTAAATGATGGTTCACCGGGGAAATCAAATCTAACCAATTTATGATAGCAGTCCACACTAGCATGACAGGGTGATAACCAATTCATCCCCAAGATTACATCAAAGTCTAAGGTGTCTAGCACCACTAGATTCACCGAAGTGTCTTTATCCTTGACTCGCACTACACAAGACTCATATTCCCACTCGGCCACAAATATCTCCTTTAAAGGAGTAGACACCACTAATTGTTCCTCTCTCCTAACACGACCTCTACCCAACCGAGATGCAAAACATGGAGAGATAAAAGAATGGGTAGCACCAGGATCAAATAGTACTCGAGCATTCATATTACAAACGGAGAGAATACCTGAGACCACGGCATTGGATGTTTGAGCCTCCTGCTGTGTTAAAGCAAACACCCTCGCTTGGCCTCTACCAATAGAACTTTGATGTCCGGACCCAGATGGTCTGCCTTGAGAGGAAGTACCCGCACCTCTACCTCTCGATCCACTAACCTCCCGGCCAGATGAGACGGCAACTGACGGAGCAGATGAAGATGGCTGGGTGGAACCACGAGCAGAATCTGGTGATTGATGTGCCATCGGACAATCCCTCCTAATATGCCCAGGTTGACCGCACCCGTAACAAGTTTTTGTAGTAAGGAAGCACCGTCCACTATGTCGTCTCCCACAAGTATCACAAGAGCGAATGACTTGACTACTCTGTCTAGAATCTTGCTGCCTCCTAGAACTGAAGGTTCTCTGTCCCACCCTAATATTAGCACCAGGTGCGTCACTCCCCTGCTGAGGTAACCGTGAGTCCCTCTGTGGACCCTGACGGCTAGAAGATGAACCACCACTGCTGAAATCTCTACGGCCCTGATAACCCTCTGTCTTGCCCCTTTTTGCTCTATCTCTCGCAGCCCTACTCTCACTGGTCCTCATCTCGATGCGTTGAGCACGATCCACTGCTGCAGAATAGGTAGTGAAATCTCGGGATGCCACAGCCCTAAATAATGGCTCCACTAACCCATCCACAAACCTCTGAATCTTCATCTCCTCAGTAGAAACGAGATAGGGCGCATAACGAGCTAGCTGCGTGAACTTGATGTCATACTCAGACACCGTCATGCTTGAAGTCTGTACCAAAGTCTCAAACTCTCTAGCTCTAGCATTACGCACACTGAGTGGTAAGAATCGATCTAAGAAGGCTACACTGAACTCACTCCAGGCCAACGGTGTTGCATTAGTCGGTCTGCCTCTACATAAAGAGCTATACCATTCCTGCGCCACATCCTCTAATTGGAAGGCGGCTAGCTCAACTGACCGAACACTAGAACATCCCAAGGCTTTACAAATTTTCTCCATCTTATCCAAGAAAACCTGGGGTTTCTCCGATGCATCAGACCCTGAAAATGTTGGAGGCTTAAGCTTGAGAAAGTCAGGAAGAGAAATATCTAGATGTCCCCTCTCCTCCTCATGATGTTGGTGATCGGCCTGTCCTTGGGAGCTAGGGGATTCTTGTACTGTAGGTCTCCCCTCTACTACCCTTTGTATATCTTCCATGCGGGTCGCCATCATCTCTACAACCCGGTTAACTCCCTGTAGGCCTGCCGCCAAATCCTCAATAGTAATACCCCTAGCTGGGTGTCTATCTATATCACCTGAGGACTGTCCCTCTTCTTGCCTACTCACAGGCGTATCCAACCCCACCGGCCTAGTGACCCTGCCACGTCTACCTCGGCCTCTCTGGGTGGATGCCCGTGGTCTATCTGCCATCTCAATAGGAACATCTTGCTCCCCTGCCCGTCTTGAGGCGGCTCGTGTCTTAGGCGGCATTCTTACCTAGACAAAAGCAAACGCCTGTTATTAAACACATATTATAATCATACTTAAAGCAACAGGTGGTTTCTAAGATAGGGAATCTATGCGGTCATTTGGTTGTAAAATGTGCCGCGGTTCACACTTTACAACTGAAGTTCCCACATAAAGACCCGACTCTCCGCTGGACTAACAAAAAGGAAGTTCTAGGACCTAGACAAACCTAGGGCTCTGATACCAATACTGTCACGACCCAAATTCCGGGTCATGACCGGCGCATGGGTCCAATGGACGTAATCCACTAATGTGAGACCCTGTCAAGCTCGATTAAAAGACGGTATTGTATCGAGTGGTATAACTAAGTTAAATCGAGCCTTGAACTAGTTCAAATAGAAATTCTAAGAGGAATTTGAAAATTTTAAAACCAACAGAATGACTTAGAATAGTGATTTGGAGTTCAAGGTCTAGTTTGGAGTCCATCAAAAAAATTGACCAATTAGGGACAAAACGGTCATTTTACCATTTGATGATAAAATGAAGATTTTTAGCCAAGATTTGATCAAATTTGACCAAGAATAATTATATGAAATATAATTATGATTATTGGAGTATAAAATGATGTTTAGTAGTGAAAAATTGTGATTCCCGGTATTTATGGAGCAGAAGGGCAAAATGGTAATTTTGCCACTAGTGGACTAAACGAAATTTTTTTTAAATAATTTTTGCCCCATTTAGTTAATATTGATCAATATTAGTGTTATTTTAGGTTGAAAAGTAGAAATAATGAGATTCCGGTACATTTCGGAGTATAAGGGCAAAATCGTAATTTTTTTATCTCGGGGGCAAATCAGTAAAATTTTCGGCCCAGCACTTGTCAAGACCAAGGGATTTTAATTGTGGTAGGATTGGATAAATACCAGAATATTTGTGGTGAAAAATTAAGAAGAAAAAGTCAAAAAGTTAAAAATTAGGCCAATAAGCATGTGACACATGGCATGCTTGATTATTTTATTATTTTCTATAGAAATCAGCCCATTAAATCCCCAATTCCCTCACCATATTCGGCCTAGACATCCAGCAACAAGAAAAAAGGAAGAACAAAAGGAAAAACAAGAAAACCTAGGTGGAAATTCAAAGAAAAAGTGAAGAAATCAAGGAAACAAGCTAGGTAAGTTAAAATTTCTTTAATTCTCCTTGATACCTAGCTTACCCATGCCTTTGTTCTTGATTTCCATGGTTGAATATTGAGTTATCATGATGAATTCAATTCTGAAAACTGGGTATGGAAGAGGAATTGTTGTTGGAATAATTTGATTTTAGACTATGTTAATGTTTAGGGATAGTTAAGCATGGTTATGAACAAAAACACAAAAGAAATATTCAATTTCTCTAGGGTTCCTTGTTGGCTGAACCATGAGGGCTGAATATCAATGGGGGATTGTTTTTATTTCAAGGAAAATGGCATGGAAAATGATGAAGTAAGGTGAAACGGTTATGTAGAAAAAAATTCGATGCTAGTACACCAAATGACCAAATTTTATTCTATAAGGAATTGTGAGGGTTCTAATGCTGAATTTGGCTTTATTTAAATGTATGTGGTAAATTAAGGTATTAGAGGAGAAATGAATTAATTTGGAGGTGATTTGGACACAATCGTCGATTAATCGGGTGATCGGTCGAATTTAATCGATACCGTGATTAAGCGGTAATCGGGTATATTTGTGCATTTACATATCAAGCATTAGTAGTTTAAATTAATTTATATCAATTTAGGGACAATATAGTAAATTCCTCAACTTTGTTATTTGTCAAGGTGGTGAGACATCCGAAAAAGGCAAAGGAATTGCGCCTGAGGACTATTAGTCAGAGTTCATCCGAAATCCGGATTTTTCGATACCTGTGAGTGGACTGCCTATCAAAATTGTTTTGGGAATATGACTGTTTTGAACAAAGTGTTTGAATGATTTTATGCAATTTTTCATGAAAATGAATGCCTTGGGAACAAGCTTTTGAGAAAAGGTTTATGTTATGAAATGTGGTTATTATGGATTTCTATGTGGCTGCATTATGTTGATATACATATATGCTTGAATATAATGTTGTGTAATTATGTTGACTCGGCTATGTGCGAGTAGGGAGTGTGCATAAGCCGAGGATGACCCGGTTATGTGCGAGTAGGGAGTGCGCATAACCCGGTGATGACCCGATTATGTGCGAGTAGGGAGTGCGCATAATCCGGTGATGACCCAGCCATGTGCGAGTAGGGAGTGTGCATGAGCTGGTGATGATGATGATGGGTTGGTGAGATGATGATGATGAGTATATACGTATATATATATATACATATGTAAATGTGTGTGATATAGCAAATTGATGGACAATGATTTATGGTTGTAATGTACGTAAAATTTGACACATTATACTTTGAGAATTTTCATGAATGTTAGGTTGATTTATTAGTTTAGCAGGATGGCTTTTGTTGAGTGAGGAAAAATGTTTCTCTTGTTGCTTTGTTTTCACTGCATCGAAATTCATGCTCGCTGTAGCGAAAAAACTCTGGGGTTTGGAGGGGTTTTAAATAGGAATGAAATAAATTGCATTGTTTGAAACAAGTGCATCATGATTTTAAATTTTTCCTAATTGTTGCTTGTTCCCTTCATTGTTCACTCACTGGGTTTATACTCACCATTTTCAAATTCATGTTTTCAGATCACGAGGTAGCTGATAATTAGGACGAGGTGTCCTTGTAGATCTGTGTACATCTTCTGGTAGGTGTCTCGGCATTCGGTAGCTGTATATCCATCCGAGTCACTCCGCTGGAGGTCAAGTATTATTTTGTTATGTATAGATGAACGTAATGTAAATTTTAAAAGAGTAATGCCTGTACGAGTTGGCAATGTATATCACTATTTTGACTCAAAGTTATGAAATAGGACTTAGTGATAATAAATAGAATCATAAGTAAGATAAATAATAGGCTTGCCTGGGTTTAGTGGATTATGTCCATTGGACCCATGCGCCGGTCATGACCCGAAATTTGGGTCGTGACAGTATTGGTATCAGAGCAAAGGGTTTTACCTGATCCTTGGGAACTCTCACGCGTGAACAGGGGCGAAGCGTGACTCTCCGTCCAAGGGCTTATGGGGGTTGAGTGGTACGTCCCTCCCTATGAGTGCTCTGATAGGTACCTATTGTCGCCTCCGTAGCGATGGGGTTGAGTGGTACGTCCCTCCCTAGTGACAGTATTGGTATCAGAGCCCTAGGTTTGTCTAGGTCCTAGAACTTCCTTTTTGTTAGTCCAGCGGAGAGTCGGGTCTTTATGTGGGAACTTCAGTTGTAAAGTGTGAACCGCGGCACATTTTACAACCAAATGACCACATAGATTCCCTATCTTAGAAACCACCTGTTGCTTTAAGTATGGTTATAATATGTGTTTAATAACAGGCGTTTGCTTTTGTCTAGGTAAGAATGCCGCCTAAGACACGAGCCGCCTCAAGACGGGCAGGGGAGCAAGATGCTCCCATTGAGATGGCAGATAGACCACGGGCATCCACCCAGAGAGGCCGAGGTAGACGTGGCAGGGTCACTAGGCCGGTGGGGTTGGATACGCCTGTGAGTAGGCAAGAAGAGGGACAGTCCTCAGGTGATGTAGATAGACACCCAGCTAGGGGTATTACTATTGAGGATTTGGCGGCAGGCCTACAGGGAGTTAACCGGGTTGTAGAGATGATGGCGACCCGCATGGAAGATATACAAAGGGTGGTAGAGGGGAGACCTACAGTACAAGAATCCCCTAGCTCCCAAGGACAGGCCGATCACCAACATCATGAGGAGGAGAGGGGACATCTAGATATTTCTCTTCCTGACTTTCTCAAGCTTAAGCCTCCAACATTTTCAGGGTCTGATGCATCGGAGAAACCCCAGGTTTTCTTGGATAAGATGGAGAAAATTTGTAAAGCCTTGGGATGTTCTAGTATTCGGTCAGTTGAGCTAGCCGCCTTCCAATTAGAGGATGTGGCGCAGGAATGGTATAGCTCTTTATGTAGAGGCAGACCGACTAATGCAACACCGTTGGCCTGGAGTGAGTTCAGTGTAGCCTTCTTAGATCGATTCTTACCACTCAGTGTGCGTAATGCCAGAGCTAGAGAGTTTGAGACTTTGGTACAGACTTCAAGCATGACGGTGTCTGAGTATGACATCAAGTTCACGCAGCTAGCTCGTTATGCGCCCTATCTCGTTTCTACTGAGGAGATGAAGATTCAGAGGTTTGTGGATGGGTTAGTGGAGCCATTATTTAAGGCTGTGCCATCCCGAGATTTCACTACCTATTCTGCAGCAGTGGATCATGCTCAACGCATCGAGATGAGGACCAGTGAGAGTAGGGCTGCGAGGGATAGAGCAAAAAGGGGCAAGACAGAGGGTTATCAGGGCCGTAGAGATTTCAGCGGTGGTGGTTCATCTTCTAGCCGTCAGGGTCCACAGAGGGACTCACGGTTACCTCAGCAGGGGAGTGACGCACCTGGTGCTAATATTAGGGTGGGACAGAGAACCTTCAGTTCTAGGAGGCAGCAAGATTCTAGACAGAGTAGTCAAGTCATTCGCTCTTGTGATACTTGTGGGAGACGACATAGTGGACGGTGCTTCCTTACTACAAAAACTTGTTACGGGTGCGGTCAACCTGGGCATATTAGGAGGGATTGTCCGATGGCACATCAATCACCAGATTCTGCTCGTGGTTCCACTCAGCCAGCTTCATCTGCTCCGTCAGTTGCCGTCTCATCTGGCCGGGAGGTTAGTGGATCGAGAGGTAGAGGTGCGGGTACTTCCTCTCAAGGCAGACCATCTGGGTCCGGACATCAAAGTTCTATTGGTAGAGGCCAAGCGAGGGTGTTTGCTTTAACACAGCAGGAGGCTCAAACATCCAATGCCGTGGTCTCAGGTATTCTCTCCGTTTGTAATATAAATGCTCGAGTACTATTTGATCCTGGTGCTACCCATTCTTTTATCTCTCCATGTTTTGCATCTCGGTTGGGTAGAGGTCGTGTTAGGAGAGAGGAACAATTAGTGGTGTCTACTCCTTTAAAGGAGATATTTGTGGCCGAGTGGGAATATGAGTCTTGTGTAGTGCGAGTCAAGGACAAAGACACTTCGGTGAATCTAGTGGTGCTAGACACCTTAGACTTTGATGTAATCTTGGGGATGAATTGGTTATCACCCTGTCATGCTAGTGTGGACTGCTATCATAAATTGGTTAGATTTGATTTCCCCGGTGAACCATCATTTAGTATTCAGGGGGATAGGAGTAATGCTCCAACCAATTTGATATCGGTCATATCTGCCAGAAGATTATTACGACAGGGTTGTATAGGTTACTTGGCTGTTGTAAAGGATAGTCAGGCAAAGATTGGAGATGTAACTCAAGTGTCGGTGGTGAAGGAGTTCGTGGATGTATTTCCTGAGGAGCTACCAGGTTTGCCTCCTGAACGGGAGGTTGAGTTTTGCATAGATTTGATTCCCGACACTAGACCTATATCCATACCCCCATATAGAATGGCACCTGCAGAGCTTAAAGAGCTTAAGGATCAGTTGGAGGATTTGTTGGATAAAGGTTTCATACGACCTAGTGTATCCCCATGGGGAGCACCAGTGTTATTTGTGAAGAAGAAAGATGGGTCACTTAGGCTGTGCATTGATTATCGACAGCTTAATAAAGTGACGGTGAAGAATAAATATCCTCTCCCAAGGATAGATTATTTATTTGATCAACTACAAGGAGCACAATGTTTTTCTAAGATAGATCTGCGATCTGGGTACCATCAGTTGAGAATCCGGAACGAAGATATACCCAAGACCGCATTTCGAACAAGATATGGGCACTATGAGTTCTTAGTGATGTCATTTGGGCTCACGAATGCTCCTGCAGCCTTTATGGATTTGATGAACCGAGTGTTCAAACCTTATTTGGATAAGTTTGTAGTGGTGTTTATTGATGATATTTTGATATATTCAAAGAGTCGAGAGGAGCATGAGCAGCATCTTAAGATAGTGCTCCAAATTTTGAGAGAACATCGATTGTATGCTAAGTTCTCCAAGTGTGAGTTTTGGCTCGAAAGTGTTGCATTCTTGGGGCATGTGGTATCTAAGGAGGGGATACGAGTTGATACAAAGAAAATTGAAGCAGTGGAAAAATGGCCAAGGCCAACATCAGTTACGGAGATTAGAAGCTTTGTGGGTTTAGCTGGCTATTATCGTCGCTTTGTGAAAGACTTCTCCAAAATAGTTGCCCCTTTGACTAAGCTGACACGTAAAGATACAAAATTTGAGTGGTCTGATGCTTGTGAGAATAGTTTTGAGAAGCTTAAGGCATGTCTCACCACAGCTCCAGTGTTAAGCCTGCCGCAAGGCACAGGGGGTTACACGGTGTTTTGTGATGCATCGGGGGTTGGTTTAGGATGTGTATTGATGCAACATGGGAAGGTGATTGCGTATGCATCTAGGCAACTTAAAAGGCATGAGAAGAATTACCCCATACACGATTTGGAAATGGCAGCAATCGTGTTTGCCTTAAAGATTTGGAGACATTACTTGTATGGTGAGACTTGCGAGATATACACGGACCACAAAAGTCTGAAGTATATATTTCAGCAGAGGGATCTTAACTTACGGCAACGTAGATGGATGGAGTTGCTAAAGGATTGTGATTGTACTATTCTTTATCATCCCGGTAAGGCCAATGTAGTGGCGGATGCTTTGAGTCGAAAATCAATGGGAAGCTTGGCACATATTTCCATTGGTAGGAGATCTTTGGTTAGAGAGATCCATAGCTTGGGAGACATAGGTGTGCGTTTGGAAGTTGCGGAGACAAATGCTTTGCTAGCACACTTTAGAGTGAGGCCTATCTTAATGGACAGGATTAAAGAAGCACAAAGTAAAGATGAATTTGTGATTAAGGCCTTAGAGGATCCTCAGGGTAGGAAAGGAAAAATGTTTACTAAAGGCACAGATGGAGTGTTGAGGTATGGAACCAGACTTTATGTGCCTGATGGTGACGGGTTGAGGAGAGAAATATTGGAGGAAGCTCACATGGCAGCTTATGTGATACATCCAGGGGCTACAAAGATGTATCAAGATTTGAAAGAGGTGTATTGGTGGGAAGGACTTAAGAGAGATGTAGCTGAGTTTGTCTCCAAGTGCCTGGTTTGTCAGCAGGTTAAGGCCGAGCATCAAAAGCCTGCAGGGCTACTACAGCCATTACCAGTACCCGAGTGGAAGTGGGAACATATTGCTATGGACTTTGTAACGGGTTTGCCTCGAACCAGTGGGGGATATGATTCAATTTGGATAGTAGTGGACCGGTTAACAAAGTCAGCTCATTTTCTTCTGGTTAAGACTACTTATGGGGCTGCCCAATATGCTCGAGTTTATGTGGATGAGATAGTGTGACTACATGGTATTCCCATTTCTATAGTATCTGACAGAGGAGCTCAGTTTACTAGTAGGTTTTGGGGAAAGTTGCAAGAAGCATTGGGCACTAAGTTGGATTTCAGCACAGCTTTCCACCCTCAGACTGATGGACAATCTGAACGGACCATACAGACATTGGAGGATATGTTGAGGGCTTGTGTGATAGACCTTGGTGTCAGGTGGGAACAATATCTACCCTTAGTGGAATTTGCCTACAACAACAGTTTCCAAACTAGCATCCAAATGGCACCATTTGAGGCCTTATATGGACGAAGATGTAGGTCACCCATTGGATGGCTAGAGGTGGGAGAAAGGAAACTTTTGGGGCCTGAATTGGTGCAGGATGCAACCGAGAAAATACACATGATCCGTCAGAAGATGTTAACAGCACAAAGTAGACAGAAATCATATGCTGATAACCGACGGAGAGACTTGGAGTTCCAAGTAGGAGATCATGTATTTTTGAAAGTTTCGCCAACTAAAGGGGTAATGAGGTTTGGCAAGAAAGGGAAGTTAAGTCCTCGGTATATAGGGCCATTTGAGATCTTAGAAAAGGTTGGAGCGGTGGCTTATCGTTTGGCATTACCGCCAGACCTTTCTAATATTCATCCCGTGTTTCATGTGTCCATGCTTAGGAAGTACAACCCAGATCCATCACATGTAATACGGTATGAAACTATTCAGTTGCAAAATGATCTAACCTATGAGGAACAACCGGTAGCTATCCTTGATAGGCAAGTTAAAAAGCTCCGTTCAAAGGATGTAGCCTCAGTGAAAGTGTTGTGGCGGAATCATACTAGCGAGGAGGTAACGTGGGAAGCTGAGGATGAGATGCAGACAAAGCATCCACACCTCTTCGATATGTAAAGGTAAGCCACTCTACAATGAATTTAAATTCGGGGACCGAATTTTTATTAGTGGGGGAGAATGTGAGACCCTGTCAAGCTCGATTAAAAGACGGTATTGTATCGAGTGGTATAACTAAGTTAAATCGAGCCTTGAACTAGTTCAAATAGAAATTCTAAGAGGAATTTGAAAATTTTAAAACCAACAGAATGACTTAGAATAGTGATTTGGAGTTCAAGGTCTAGTTTGGAGTCCATCAAAAAAATTGACCAATTAGGGACAAAACGGTCATTTTACCATTTGATGATAAAATGAAGATTTTTAGCCAAGATTTGATCAAATTTGACCAAGAATAATTATATGAAATATAATTATGATTATTGGAGTATAAAATGATGTTTAGTAGTGAAAAATTGTGATTCCCGGTATTTATGGAGCAGAAGGGCAAAATGGTAATTTTGCCACTAGTGGACTAAACGAAATTTTTTTAAAATAATTTTTGCCCCATTTAGTTAATATTGATCAATATTAGTGTTATTTTAGGTTGAAAAGTAGAAATAATGAGATTCCGGTACATTTCGGAGTATAAGGGCAAAATCGTAATTTTTTTATCTCGGGGGCAAATCAGTAAAATTTTCGGCCCAGCACTTGTCAAGACCAAGGGATTTTAATTGTGGTAGGATTGGATAAATACCAGAATATTTGTGGTGAAAAATTAAGAAGAAAAAGTCAAAAAGTTAAAAATTAGGCCAATAAGCATGTGACACATGGCATGCTTGATTATTTTATTATTTTCTATAGAAATCAGCCCATTAAATCCCCAATTCCCTCACCATATTCGGCCTAGACATCCAGCAACAAGAAAAAAGGAAGAACAAAAGGAAAAACAAGAAAACCTAGGTGGAAATTCAAAGAAAAAGTGAAGAAATCAAGGAAACAAGCTAGGTAAGTTAAAATTTCTTTAATTCTCCTTGATACCTAGCTTACCCATGCCTTTGTTCTTGATTTCCATGGTTGAATATTGAGTTATCATGATGAATTCAATTCTGAAAACTGGGTATGGAAGAGGAATTGTTGTTGGAATAATTTGATTTTAGACTATGTTAATGTTTAGGGATAGTTAAGCATGGTTATGAACAAAAACACAAAAGAAATATTCAATTTCTCTAGGGTTCCTTGTTGGCTGAACCATGAGGGCTGAATATCAATGGGGGATTGTTTTTATTTCAAGGAAAATGGCATGGAAAATGATGAAGTAAGGTGAAACGGTTATGTAGAAAAAAATTCGATGCTAGTACACCAAATGACCAAATTTTATTCTATAAGGAATTGTGAGGGTTCTAATGCTGAATTTGGCTTTATTTAAATGTATGTGGTAAATTAAGGTATTAGAGGAGAAATGAATTAATTTGGAGGTGATTTGGACACAATCGTCGATTAATCGGGTGATCGGTCGAATTTAATCGATACCGTGATTAAGCGGTAATCGGGTATATTTGTGCATTTACATATCAAGCATTAGTAGTTTAAATTAATTTATATCAATTTAGGGACAATATAGTAAATTCCTCAACTTTGTTATTTGTCAAGGTGGTGAGACATCCGAAAAAGGCAAAGGAATTGCGCCTGAGGACTATTAGTCAGAGTTCATCCGAAATCCGGATTTTTCGATACCTGTGAGTGGACTGCCTATCAAAATTGTTTTGGGAATATGACTGTTTTGAACAAAGTGTTTGAATGATTTTATGCAATTTTTCATGAAAATGAATGCCTTGGGAACAAGCTTTTGAGAAAAGGTTTATGTTATGAAATGTGGTTATTATGGATTTCTATGTGGCTGCATTATGTTGATATACATATATGCTTGAATATAATGTTGTGTAATTATGTTGACTCGGCTATGTGCGAGTAGGGAGTGTGCATAAGCCGAGGATGACCCGGTTATGTGCGAGTAGGGAGTGCGCATAACCCGGTGATGACCCGATTATGTGCGAGTAGGGAGTGCGCATAATCCGGTGATGACCCAGCCATGTGCGAGTAGGGAGTGTGCATGAGCTGGTGATGATGATGATGGGTTGGTGAGATGATGATGATGAGTATATACGTATATATATATATACATATGTAAATGTGTGTGATATAGCAAATTGATGGACAATGATTTATGGTTGTAATGTACGTAAAATTTGACACATTATACTTTGAGAATTTTCATGAATGTTAGGTTGATTTATTAGTTTAGCAGGATGGCTTTTGTTGAGTGAGGAAAAATGTTTCTCTTGTTGCTTTGTTTTCACTGCATCGAAATTCATGCTCGCTGTAGCGAAAAAACTCTGGGGTTTGGAGGGGTTTTAAATAGGAATGAAATAAATTGCATTGTTTGAAACAAGTGCATCATGATTTTAAATTTTTCCTAATTGTTGCTTGTTCCCTTCATTGTTCACTCACTGGGTTTATACTCACCATTTTCAAATTCATGTTTTCAGATCACGAGGTAGCTGATAATTAGGACGAGGTGTCCTTGTAGATCTGTGTACATCTTCTGGTAGGTGTCTCGGCATTCGGTAGCTGTATATCCATCCGAGTCACTCCGCTGGAGGTCAAGTATTATTTTGTTATGTATAGATGAACGTAATGTAAATTTTAAAAGAGTAATGCCTGTACGAGTTGGCAATGTATATCACTATTTTGACTCAAAGTTATGAAATAGGACTTAGTGATAATAAATAGAATCATAAGTAAGATAAATAATAGGCTTGCCTGGGTTTAGTGGATTATGTCCATTGGACCCATGCGCCGGTCATGACCCGGAATTTGGGTCGTGACAACTAAACCCAAGCAAGCCTATTATTTATTTTACTTATGATTTTATTTATTATCACTAAGTCCTATTTCATGACTTTGAGTCAAAATAGTAATATACATTGCCAACTCGTACTGGCATTACTCTTTTAAAATTTACATTTAAGTTCATCTATACATAACAAAATAATACTCGACCTCCAGCGGAGTGACTCAGATGGATATACAGCTACCGAATGCCGAGACACCTACCAGAAGATGTACACAGATCTACAAGGACACCTCGTCCTAATTATCGGCTACCTCGTGATCTGAAAACATGAATTTGAAAATGGTGAGTATAAACCCAGTGAGTGAACAAGGAAGGGAACAAGCAACAATTAGGAAAAATTTAAAATCATGATGCACTTGTTTCAAACAATGCAATTTAGTTCATTCCTATTTAAAACCCCTCCAAACCCTAGAGTTTTTCGCTACAGCGAGCATGAATTTCGATGCAGTGAAAACAAAGCAACAAGAGAAACATTTTTCCTCACTCAACAAAAGCCATCCTACTAAACTAATAAAATCAACCTAACATTCATGAAAATTCTCAAAGTATAATGTGTCAAATTTTACGTACATTACAACCATAAATCATTGTCCATCAATTTGCTATATCACACACATTTACATATGTATATATATATATATATATATATATATATATATATATATACGTATATACCCATCGTCATCATCTCACCAACCCATCATCATCATCACCAGCTCATGCGCACTCCCTACTCGCACATGGCTGGGTCATCACCGGATTATGCGCACTCCCTACTCGCACATAATCGGGTCATCACCGGGTTATGCGCACTCCCTACTCGCACATAACCGGGTCATCCTCGGCTTATGCACACTCCCTACTCGCACATAACCGAGTCAACATAATTACACAACATTATATTCAAGCATATATGTATATCAACATAATGCAGCCACATAGAAATCCATAATAACCACATTTCATAGCATAAACCTTTTCTCAAAAGCTTGTTCCCAAGGCATTCATTTTCATGAAAAATTGCATAAAATCATTCAAACACTTTGTTCAAAACAGTCATATTCCCAAAACAATTTTGATAGGCAGTCCACTCACAGGTATCGAAAAATCCAGATTTCGGGTGAACTCTGACTAATAGTCCTCAGGCGCAATTCCTTTGCCTTTTCCGGATGTCTCACCACCTTGACAAATAACAAAGTTGAGGAATTTACTATATTGTCCCTAAATTGATATAAATTAATTTAAACTACTAATGCTTGATATGTAAATGCACAAATATACTCGATTACCGCTTAATCACGGTATCGATTAAATTCGACCGATCACCCGATTAATTGGCGATTGTGTCCAAATCACCTCCAAATTAATTCATTTCTCCTCTAATACCTTAATTTACCACATACATTTAAATAAAGCCAAATTCAGCATTAGAACCCTCACAATTCCTTATAGAAAAAAATTTGGTCATTTGGTGTACTAGCATCGAATTTTTTCTACATAACCGTTTCACCTTACTTCATCACTTTCCATGCCATTTTCCTTGAAATAAAAACAATCCCCCATTGATATTCAGCCCTCATGGTTCAGCCAACAAGGAACCCTAGAGAAATTAAATATTTCTTTTGTGTTTTTGTTCATAACCATGCTTAACTATCCCTAAACACTAACATAGTCTAAAATCAAATTATTCCAACAACAATTCCTCTTCCATACCCATTTTTCAGAATTGAATTCATCATGATAACTCAATATTCAACCATGGAAATCAAGAACAAAAGCATGGGTAAGCTAGGTATCAAGGAGAATTAAAGAAATTTTAACTTACCTAGCTTGTTTCCTTGATTTCTTCACTTTTTCTTTGAATTTCCACCTAGGTTTTCTTGTTTTTCCTTTTGTTCTTCCTTTTTTCTGGTTGCTGGATGTCTAGGCCGAATATGGTGAGGGAATTGGGGATTTAATGGGCTGATTTCTATAGAAAATAATAAAATAATCAAGCATGCCATGTGTCACATGCTTATTGGCCAAATTTTTAACTTTTTGACTTTTTCTTCTTAATTTTCCACCACAAATATTCTGGTATTTATCCAATCCTACCACAATTAAAATCCCTTGGTCTTGACAAGTGCTGGGCCGAAAATTTTACTGATTTGCCCCCGAGACAAAAAAATTACGATTTTGCCCTTATACTCCGAAATGTACCGGAATCTCATTATTTCTACTTTTCAACCTAAAATAACACTAATATTGATCAATATTAACCAAATGGGGCAAAACATTGTTTAAAAAAATTTTCGTTTAGTCCACTAGTGGCAAAATTACCATTTTGCCCTTCTGCTCCATAAATACCGGGAATCACAATTTTTCACTACTAAACATCATTTTATACTCCAATAATCATAATTATATTTCATATAATTATTCTTGGTCAAATGTGATCAAATCTTGGCTAAAAATCTCCATTTAATCATCAAATGGTAAAATGACCGTTTTGTCCCTAATTGGTCAATTTTCTGATGGACTTCAAACTGGACCTTGAACTCCAAATCACTATTCTAAACCATTCTGTTGGTTTTAAAATTTTCAAATTCCTCTTAGAATTTCTATTTGAACTAGTTCAAGGCTCGATTTAACTTAGTTGTACCACTCGATACAATACCGTCTTTTAATCGACCTTGACAGGGTCTCACAACTTATGCCTTCAAAAGCTTTGTTTCTCCCTTTAAATGGTTATATAATCTCATAATTGATTTTAAGTTGAGTTTTTTTACATTTTTGGTTAAAACAGATTATAATTGAATGTTTACCTCGAGAAACGTGATGCAAAATCCATTCATTGAGAAGAAAACTTCTTTTATAGTCACTTATGCCTTCAAAAGCTTTGTTTCTCGCTTTAAATGGTTATATAATCTCAGAATTGATTTTAAGTTGAATTTTTTTACATTTTTGGTTAAAGCAGATTATAATTGAATGTTTACCTCGAGAAACGTGATGGAAAAACCATTCATTGAGAAGAAAACTTCTTTTATAGTCACTTATGCCTTCAAAAGCTTTGTTTCTCCCTTTAAATGGTTATATAATCTCATAATTGATTTTAAGTTGCGTTTTTTTTACATTTTTGGTTAAAACAGATTATAATTGAATGTTTACCTCGAGAATCTTGAAGCGAAAGCCATTCATTGAGAAGAAAACTTCTTTTATAGTCACTTATGCCTTAAAAAACTTTGTTTTCTCCCTTTAAATGGCTATATAATCTCATAATTGATTTTAAGTTGAGTTTTTTTACATTTTTAGTTAAAACAGATTATAATTGAACGTTTACCTCGAGAAACGTGATGCAAAAACCATTCATTGAGAAGAAAACTTCTTTTATAGTCACTTATGCCTTCAAAAGCTTTGTTTCTCCCTTTAAATGGTTATATAATCTCATAATTGATTTTAAGTTGAGTTTTTTTTACATTTTTGGTTAAAACAGATTATAATTGAATGTTTACCTCGAGAAACGTGATGCAAAAACCATTCATTCAGAAGAAAACTTCTTTTATAGTCACTTATGCCTTCAAAAGCTTTGTTTCTCGCTTTAAATGGTTATATAATCTCATAATTGATTTTAAGTTGAATTTTTTTACATTTTTGGTTAAAGCAGATTATAATTGAATGTTTACCTCGAGAAACATGATGCAAAAACCATTCATTGAGAAGAAAACTTCTTTTATAGTCACTTATGCCTTCAAAAGCTTTGTTTCTCCCTTTAAATGGTTATATAATCTCATAATTGGTTTTAAGTTGAGTTTTTTTTACATTTTTGGTTAAAACAGATTATAATTGAATGTTTACCTCGAGAAACGTGATGCAAAAACCATTCATTCAGAAGAAAATTTCTTTTATAGTCACTTATGCCTTCAAAAGCTTTGTTTCTCGCTTTAAATGGTTATATAACCTCATAATTGATTTTAAGTTAAATTTTTTTACTTTTTTGGTTAAAGCAGTTTATAATTAAATGTTTACCTCGAGAAACGTGATGCAAAAACCATTCATTGAGAAGAAAACTTCTTTTATAGTCACTTATGCCTTCAAAAGCTTTGTTTCCCCCTTTAAATGGTTATATAATCTCATAATTGATTTTAAGTTGAATTTTTTTTACATTTTTGGTTAAAACAGATTAGAATTGAATGTTTACCTTGAAAATCTTGAAGCGAAAGCCATTCATTGAGAAGAAAACTTCTTTTATAGTCACTTATGCCTTCAAAAGCTTTGTTTCTCCCTTTAAATGGTTATATAATCTCATAATTGATTTTAAGTTGAGTTTTTTTTACATTTTTGGTTAAAACAGATTATAATTGAATGTTTACCTCGAGAATCTTGAAGCAAAAGCCATTCATTGAGAAGAAAACTTCTTTTATAGTCACTTATGCCTTCAAAAGCTTTGTTTCTCCCTTTAAATGGTTATATAATCTCATAATTGATTTTAAGTTGAGTTTTTTTTACATTTTTGGTTAAAACAGATTATAATTGAATGTTTACCTCGAGAATCTTGAAGCGAAAGCCATTCATTGAGAAGAAAACTTCTTTTATAGTCACTTATGCCTTCAAAAGCTTTGTTTCTCCCTTTAAATGGTTATATAATCTCATAATTGATTTTAAGTTGAGTTTTTTTTACATTTTTGGTTAAAACAGATTATAATTGAATGTTTACCTCGAGAAACTTGATGCAAAAACCATTCATTGAGAAGAAAACTTCTTTTATAGTCACTTATGCTTTCAAAAGCTTTGTTTCTCCCTTTAAATTGTTATATAATCTCATAATTGATTTTAAGTTGAGTTTTTTTTACATTTTTGGTTAAAACAGATTATAATTGAATGTTTACCTCGAGAAACGTGATGCAAAATCCATTCATTGAGAAGAAAACTTCTTTTATAGTCACTTATGCCTTCAAAAGCTTTGTTTCTCCCTTTAAATGGTTATATAATCTCATAATTGAATTTAAGTTGAGTTTTTTTTACATTTTTGGTTAAAACATATTATAATTGAATGTTTACCTCGAGAATCTTGAAGCGAAAGCCATTCATTGAGAAGAAAACTTCTTTTATAGTCACTTATGCCTTCAAAAGCTTTGTTTCCTCCGTTTAAATGGTTATATAATCTCATAATTGATTTCAAGTTGCGTTTTTTTACATTTTTAGTTAAAACAAATTATAATTGAATGTTTACCTCAAGAAACGTGATGCAAAAACCATTCATTGAGAAAAAAACTTCTTTTATAGTCACTTATGCCTTCAAAAGCTTTGTTTCTCGCTTTAAATGGTTATATAATCTCATAATTGATTTTAAGTTGAGTTTTTTTTACATTTTTGGTTAAAACAGATTAGAATTGAATGTTTACCTCGAGAATCTTGAAGCGAAAGCCATTCATTGAGAAGAAAACTTCTTTTATAGTCACTTATGCCTTCAAAAGCTTTGTTTCTCCCTTTAAATGGTTATATAATCTCATAATTGATTTTAGGTTGAGTTTTTTTTTTCATTTTTGGTTAAAACAGATTATAATTGAATGTTTACCTCGAGAATCTTGAAGCGAAAGCCATTCATTGAGAAGAAAACTTCTTTTATAGTCACTTATGCCTTCAAAAGCTTTGTTTCCTCCCTTTAAATGGTTATATAATCTCATAATTGATTTTAAGTTGCCTTTTTTTACATTTTTAGTTAAAACAAATTATAATTGAATGTTTACCTCAAGAAACGTGATGCAAAAACCATTCATTGAGAAGAAAACTTCTTTTATAGTCACTTATGCCTTCAAAAGCTTTGTTTCTCCCTTTAAATGGTTATATAATCTCATAATTGATTTTAAGTTGAGTTTTTTTTACATTTTTGGTTAAAACAGATTATAATTGAATGTTTACCTCGAGAATCTTGAAGCAAAAGCCATTCATTGAGAAGAAAACTTCTTTTATAGTCACTTATGCCTTCAAAAGCTTTGTTTCTCCCTTTAAATGGTTATATAATCTCATAATTGATTTTAAGTTGAGTTTTTTTTACATTTTTGGTTAAAACAGATTATAATTGAATGTTTACCTCGAGAATCTTGAAGCGAAAGCCATTCATTGAGATGAAAACTTCTTTTATAGTCACTTATGCCTTCAAAAACTTTGTTTCTCCCTTTAAATGGTTATATAATCTCATAATTGATTTTAAGTTGAGTTTTTTTTACATTTTTGGTTAAAACAGATTAGAATTGAATGTTTACCTTGAGAATCTTGAAGCGAAAGCCATTCATTGAGAAGAAAACTTCTTTTATAGTCACTTATGCCTTCAAAAGCTTTGTTTCTCCCTTTAAATGGTTATATAATCTCATAATTGATTTTAAGTTGAGTTTTTTTTACATTTTTTGTTAAAACAGATTATAATTGAATGTTTACCTCGAGAAACGTGATGCAAAAACCATTCATTGAGAAGAAAACTTCTTTTATAGTCACTTATGCTTTCAAAAGCTTTGTTTCTCCTTTAAATGGTTATATAATCTCATAATTGATTTTAAGTTGAGTTTTTTTTACATTTTTGGTTAAAACAGATTATAATTGAATGTTTACCTCGAGAAACGTGATGCAAAATCCATTCATTGAGAAGAAAACTTCTTTTATAGTCACTTATGCCTTCAAAAGCTTTGTTTCTCCCTTTAAATGGTTATATAATCTCATAATTGATTTTAAGTTGAATTGTTTTTACATTTTTTATTAAAATAGATTATAATTGAATGTTTACCTTGAGAAACGTGATGCAAAAACCATTCATTGAGAAGAAAACTTCTTTTATAGTCACTTATGCCTTCAAAAGCTTTGTTTCTCCCTTTAAATGGTTATATAATCTCATAATTGATTTTAAGTTGAATTGTTTTTACATTTTTTATTAAAATAGATTATAATTGAATGTTTACCTTGAGAAACGTGATGCAAAAACCATTCATTGAGAAGAAAACTTCTTTTATAGTCACTTATGCCTTTAAAAGCTTTGTTTCTCCCTTTAAATGGTTATATAATCTCATAATTGATTTTAAGTTGAGTTTTTTTTACATTTTTGGTTAAAACAGATTATAATTGAATGTTTACCTAGAGAATCTTGAAGCGAAAGCCATTCATTGAGAAGAAAACTTCTTTTATAGTCACTTATGCCTTCAAAAGCTTTGTTTCTCCCTTTAAATGGTTATATAATCTCATAATTGATTTTAAGTTGAGTTTTTTTTACATTTTTTGTTAAAACAGATTATAATTGAATGTTTACCTCGAGAATCTTGAAGCGAAAGCCATTCATTGAGAAGAAAACTTCTTTTATAGTCACTTATGCCTTCAAAAGCTTTGTTTCTCCCTTTAAATGGTTATATAATCTCATAATTGATTTTAAGTTGAGTTTTTTTTACATTTTTGGTTAAAACAGATTATAATTGAATGTTTACCTCGAGAATCTTGAAGCGAAAGCCATTCATTGAGATGAAAACTTCTTTTATAGTCACTTATGCCTTCAAAAACTTTGTTTCTCCCTTTAAATGGTTATATAATCTCATAATTGATTTTAAGTTGAGTTTTTTTTACATTTTTGGTTAAAACAGATTAGAATTGAATGTTTACCTTGAGAATCTTGAAGCGAAAGCCATTCATTGAGAAGAAAACTTCTTTTATAGTCACTTATGCCTTCAAAAGCTTTGTTTCTCCCTTTAAATGGTTATATAATCTCCTAATTGATTTTAAGTTGAGTTTTTTTTACATTTTTTGTTAAAACAGATTATAATTGAATGTTTACCTCCAGAAACGTGATGCAAAATCCATTCATTGAGAAGAAAACTTCTTTTATAGTCACTTATGCCTTCAAAAGCTTTGTTTCTCCCTTTAAATGGTTATATAATCTCATAATTGATTTTAAGTTGAGTTTTTTTTACATTTTTGGTTAAAACAGATTATAATTGAATGTTTACCTTGAGAAACGTGATGCAAAATCCATTCATTGAGAAGAAAACTTCTTTTATAGTCACTTATGCCTTCAAAAGCTTTGTTTCTCCCTTTAAATGGTTATATAATCTCATAATTGATTTTAAGTTGAATTGTTTTTACATTTTTTATTAAAATAGATTATAATTGAATGTTTACCTTGAGAAACGTGATGCAAAAACCATTCATTGAGAAGAAAACTTCTTTTATAGTCACTTATGCCTTCAAAAGCTTTGTTTCTCCCTTTAAATGGTTATATAATCTCATAATTGATTTTAAGTTGAATTGTTTTTACATTTTTTATTAAAATAGATTATAATTGAATGTTTACCTTGAGAAACGTGATGCAAAAACCATTCATTGAGAAGAAAACTTCTTTTATAGTCACTTATGCCTTTAAAAGCTTTGTTTCTCCCTTTAAATGGTTATATAATCTCATAATTGATTTTAAGTTGAGTTTTTTTTACATTTTTGGTTAAAACAGATTATAATTGAATGTTTACCTAGAGAATCTTGAAGCGAAAGCCATTCATTGAGAAGAAAACTTCTTTTATAGTCACTTATGAATTCAAAAGCTTTGTTTCTCCCTTTAAATGGTTATATAATCTCATAATTGATTTTAAGTTGAGTTTTTTTTACATTTTTTGTTAAAACAGATTATAATTGAATGTTTACCTCGAGAATCTTGAAGCGAAAGCCATTCATTGAGAAGAAAACTTCTTTTATAGTCACTTATGCCTTCAAAAGCTTTGTTTCTCCCTTTAAATGGTTATATAATCTCATAATTGATTTTAAGTTGCGTTTTTTTACATTTTTAGTTAAAACAAATTATAATTGAATGTTTACCTCAAGAAACGTGATGCAAAAACCATTCATTGAGAAGAAAACTTCTTTTATAGTCACTTATGCCTTCAAAAGCTTTGTTTCTCCCTTTAAATGGTTATATAATCTCATAATTGATTTTAAGTTGAGTTTTTTTTACATTTTTTGTTAAAACAGATTATAATTGAATGTTTACCTCGAGAAACGTGATGCAAAAGCCATTCATTGAGAAGAAAACTTCTTTTATAGTCACTTATGCTTTCAAAAGCTTTGTTTCTCCTTTAAATGGTTATATAATCTCATAATTGATTTTAAGTTGAGTTTTTTTTACATTTTTGATTAAAACAGATTATAATTGAATGTTTACCTCGAGAAACGTGATGCAAAATCCATTCATTGAGAAGAAAACTTCTTTTATAGTCACTTATGCCTTCAAAAGCTTTGTTTCTCCCTTTAAATGGTTATATAATCTCATAATTGATTTTAAGTTGAATTGTTTTTACATTTTTGGTTAAAATAGATTATAATTGAATGTTTACCTTGAGAAACGTGATGCAAAAACCATTCATTGAGAAGAAAACTTCTTTTATAGTCACTTATGCCTTCAAAAGCTTTGTTTCTCCCTTTAAATGGTTATATAATCTCATAATTGATTTTAAGTTGAATTGTTTTTACATTTTTTATTAAAATAGATTATAATTGAATGTTTACCTTGAGAAACGTGATGCAAAAACCATTCATTGAGAAGAAAACTTCTTTTATAGTCACTTATGCCTTTAAAAGCTTTGTTTCTCCCTTTAAATGGTTATATAATCTCATAATTGATTTTAAGTTGAGTTTTTTTTACATTTTTGGTTAAAACAGATTATAATTGAATGTTTACCTAGAGAATCTTGAAGCGAAAGCCATTCATTGAGAAGAAAACTTCTTTTATAGTCACTTATGCCTTCAAAAGCTTTGTTTCTCCCTTTAAATGGTTATATAATCTCATAATTGATTTTAAGTTGAGTTTTTTTTACATTTTTTGTTAAAACAGATTATAATTGAATGTTTACCTCGAGAATCTTGAAGCGAAAGCCATTCATTGAGAAGAAAACTTCTTTTATAGTCACTTATGCCTTCAAAAGCTTTGTTTCTCCCTTTAAATGGTTATATAATCTCATAATTGATTTTAAGTTGAGTTTTTTTTACATTTTTGGTTAAAACAGATTATAATTGAATGTTTACCTCGAGAATCTTGAAGCGAAAGCCATTCATTGAGAAGAAAACTTCTTTTATAGTCACTTATGCCTTCAAAAGCTTTGTTTCCTCCCTTTAAATGGTTATATAATCTCATAATTGATTTTAAGTTGCGTTTTTTTACATTTTTGGTTAAAACAAATTATAATTGAATGTTTACCTCGAGAAACGTGATGCAAAAACCATTCATTGAGAAGAAAACTTCTTTTATAGTCACTTATGCCTTCAAAAGCTTTGTTTCTCGCTTTAAATGGTTATATAATCTCATAATTGATTTCAAGTTGAATTTTTTTACATTTTTGGGTAAAGCAGATTATAATTGAATGTTTACCTCGAGAAACTTGATGCAAAAACCATTCATTGAGAAGAAAACTTCTTTTATAGTCACTTACGCTTTCAAAAGCTTTGTTTCTCCCTTTAAATGGTTATATAATCTCATAATTGATTTTAAGTTGAGTTTTTTTTACATTTTTGGTTAAAACAGATTATAATTGAATGTTTACCTCGAGAAACGTGATGCAAAATCCATTCATTGAGAAGAAAACTTCTTTTATAGTCACTTATGCCTTCAAAAGCTTTGTTTCTCCCTTTAAATGGTTATATAATTTCATAATTGATTTTAAGTTGAGTTTTTTTTACATTTTTGGTTAAAACAAATTAGAATTGAATGTTTACCTCGAGAATCTTGAAGCGAAAGCCATTCATTGAGAAGAAAACTTTTTTTATAGTCACTTATGCCTTCAAAAGCTTTGTTTCTCCCTTTAAATGGTTATATAATCTCATAATTGATTTTAAGTTGAGTTTTTTTTACATTTTTGGTTAAAACAGATTATAATTGAATGTTTACCTCGAGAATCTTGAAGCGAAAGCCATTCATTGAGAAGAAAACTTCTTTTATAGTCACTTATGCCTTCAAAAGCTTTGTTTCCTCCGTTTAAATGGTTATATAATCTCATAATTGATTTTAAGTTGCGTTTTTTTACATTTTTAGTTAAATAAAATTATAATTGAGTGTTTACCTCCAGAAACGTGATGCAAAAACCATTCATTGAGAAGAAAACTTCTTTTATAGTCACTTATGCCTTCAACAGCTTTGTTTCTCGCTTTAAATGGTTATATAATATCATAATTGATTTTAAGTTGAATTTTTTTACATTTTTGGTTAAAGCAGATTATAATTGAATGTTTACCTCGAGAAACTTGATGCAAAAACCATTCATTGAGAAGAAAACTTCTTTTATAGTCACTTATGCTTTCAAAAGCTTTGTTTCTCCCTTTAAATGGTTATATAATCTCATAATTGATTTTAAGTTGAGTTTTTTTTACATTTTTGGTTAAAACAGATTATAATTGAATGTTTACCTCGACAAACGTGATGCAAAATCCATTCATTGAGAAGAAAACTTCTTTTATAGTCACTTATGCCTTCAAAAGCTTTGTTTCTCCCTTTAAATGGTTATATAATCTCATAATTGATTTTAAGTTGAATTGTTTTTACATTTTTTATTAAAATAGATTATAATTGAATGTTTACCTTGAGAAACGTGATGCAAAAACCATTCATTGAGAAGAAAACTTCTTTTATAGTCACTTATGCCTTCAAAAGCTTTGTTTCTCCCTTTAAATGGTTATATAATCTCATAATTGATTTTAAGTTGAGTTTTTTTTACATTTTTGGTTAAAACAGATTATAATTGAATGTTTACCTCGAGAATCTTGAAGCGAAAGCCATTCATTGAGAAGAAAACTTCTTTTATAGTCACTTATGCCTTCAAAAGCTTTGTTTCTCTTTTTAAATGGTTATATAATCTCATAATTGATTTTAAGTTACGTTTTTTTTACATTTTTGGTTAAAACAGATTATAATTGAATGTTTACCTCGAGAATCTTGAAGCGAAAGCCATTCATTGAGAAGAAAACTTCTTTTATAGTCACTTATGCCTTCAAAAGCTTTGTTTCTCTCTTTAAATGGTTATATAATCTCATAATTGATTTTAAGTTACGTTTTTTTTACATTTTTGGTTAAAACAGATTATAATTGAATGTTTACCTCGAGAATCTTGAAGCGAAAGCCATTCATTGAGATGAAAACTTCTTTTATAGTCACTTATGCCTTCAAAAACTTTGTTTTCTCCCTTTAAATGGCTATATAATCTCATAATTGATTTTAAGTTGTGTTTTTTTAAATTTTTAGTTAAAACAGATTATAATTGAACGTTTACCTTGAGAAACGTGATGCAAAAACCATTCATTGAGAAGAAAACTTCTTTAATAGTCACTTATGCCTTCAAAAGCTTTGTTTCTCCCATTAAATGGTTATATAATCTCATAATTGATTTTAAGTTGAGTTTTTTTTACATTTTTGGTTAAAACAGATTATAATTGAATGTTTACCTCGAGAAACGTGATGCAAAAACCATTCATTGAGAAGAAAACTTCTTTTATAGTCACTTATGCCTTCAAAAGCTTTGTTTCTCGCTTTAAATGGTTATATAACCTCATAATTGATTTTAAGTTGAATTTTTTTACATTTTTGGTTAAAGCAGATTATAATTGAATGTTTACCTCGAGAAACGTGATGGAAAAACCATTCATTGAGAAGAAAACTTCTTTTATAGTCACTTATGCCTTCAAAAGCTTTGTTTCTCCCTTTAAATGGTTATATAATCTCATAATTGATTTTAAGTTGCGTTTTTTTTACATTTTTGGTTAAAGCAGATTATAATTGAATGTTTACCTCGAGAATCTTGAAGCGAAATCCATTCATTGAGAAGAAAACTTCTTTTATAGTCACTTATGCCTTCAAAAGCTTTGTATCTCCCTTTAAATGGTTATATAATCCCATAATTGATTTTAAGTTGAGTTTTTTTTACATCTTTGGTTAAAACAGATTATAATTGAATGTTTACCTCGAGAATCTTGAAGCGAAAGCCATTCATTGAGAAGAAAACTTCTTTTATAGTCACTTATGCCTTCAAAAGCTTTGTTTCTCCCTTTAAATGGTTACATAATCTCATAATTGATTTTAAGTTGAGTTTTTTTTACATTTTTGGTTAAAACAGATTATAATTGAATGTTTACCTCGAGAAACGTGAAGCAAAAACCATTCATTGAGAAGAAAACTTCTTTTATAGTCACTTATGCCTTCAAAAGCTTTGTTTCTCCCTTTAAATGGTTATATAATCTCATAATTGATTTTAAGTTGCGTTTTTTTTACATTTTAGGTTAAAACAGATTATAATTGAATGTTTACCTCGAGAATCTTGAAGCGAAATCCATTCATTGAGAAGAAAACTTCTTTTATAGTCACTTATGCCATCAAAAGCTTTGTTTCCTCCGTTTAAATGGTTATATACTCTCATAATTGATTTTAAGTTGAGTTTTTTTTACATCTTTGGTTAAAACAGATTATAATTGAATGTTTACCTCGAGAAACGTGATGCAAAATCCATTCATTGAGAAGAAAACTTCTTTTATAGTCACTTATGCCTTCAAAAGCTTTGTTTCCTCCGTTTAAATGGTTATATAATCTCATAATTGATTTTAGGTTGAGTTTTTTTTACATCTTTGGTTAAAACAGATTATAATTGAATGTTTACCTCGAGAAACGTGATGCAAAATCCATTCATTGAGAAGAAAACTTCTTTTATAGTCACTTATGCCTTCAAAAGCTTTGTTTCTCCCTTTAAATGGTTATATAATCTCATAATTGATTTTAAGTTGAATTGTTTTTACATTTTTTATTAAAATAGATTATAATTGAATGTTTACCTTGAGAAACGTGATGCAAAAACCATTCATTGAGAAGAAAACTTCTTTTATAGTCACTTATGCCTTTAAAAGCTTTGTTTCTCCCTTTAAATGGTTATATAATCTCATAATTGGTTTTAAGTTGAGTTTTTTTTACATTTTTGGTTAAAACAGATTATAATTGAATGTTTACCTCGAGAAACGTGATGCAAAAACCATTCATTCAGAAGAAAATTTCTTTTATAGTCACTTATGCCTTCAAAAGCTTTGTTTCTCGCTTTAAATGGTTATATAACCTCATAATTGATTTTAAGTTAAATTTTTTTACTTTTTTGGTTAAAGCAGGTTATAATTAAATGTTTACCTCGAGAAACGTGATGCAAAAACCATTCATTGAGAAGAAAACTTCTTTTATAGTCACTTATGCCTTCAAAAGCTTTGTTTCCCCCTTTAAATGGTTATATAATCTCATAATTGATTTTAAGTTGAATTTTTTTTACATTTTTGGTTAAAACAGATTAGAATTGAATGTTTACCTTGAGAATCTTGAAGCGAAAGCCATTCATTGAGAAGAAAACTTCTTTTATAGTCACTTATGCCTTCAAAAGCTTTGTTTCTCCCTTTAAATGGTTATATAATCTCATAATTGATTTTAAGTTGAGTTTTTTTTACATTTTTGGTTAAAACAGATTATAATTGAATGTTTACCTCGAGAATCTTGAAGCAAAAGCCATTCATTGAGAAGAAAACTTCTTTTATAGTCACTTATGCCTTCAAAAGCTTTGTTTCTCCCTTTAAATGGTTATATAATCTCATAATTGATTTTAAGTTGAGTTTTTTTTACATTTTTGGTTAAAACAGATTATAATTGAATGTTTACCTCGAGAATCTTGAAGCGAAAGCCATTCATTGAGAAGAAAACTTCTTTTATAGTCACTTATGCCTTCAAAAGCTTTGTTTCTCCCTTTAAATGGTTATATAATCTCATAATTGATTTTAAGTTGAGTTTTTTTTACATTTTTGGTTAAAACAGATTATAATTGAATGTTTACCTCGAGAAACTTGATGCAAAAACCATTCATTGAGAAGAAAACTTCTTTTATAGTCACTTATGCTTTCAAAAGCTTTGTTTCTCCCTTTAAATGGTTATATAATCTCATAATTGATTTTAAGTTGAGTTTTTTTTACATTTTTGGTTAAAACAGATTATAATTGAATGTTTACCTCGAGAAACGTGATGCAAAATCCATTCATTGAGAAGAAAACTTCTTTTATAGTCACTTATGCCTTCAAAAGCATTGTTTCTCCCTTTAAATGGTTATATAATCTCATAATTGATTTTAAGTTGAATTTTTTTTACATTTTTTATTAAAATAGATTATAATTGAATGTTTACCTTGAGAAACGTGATGCAAAAACCATTCATTGAGAAGAAAACTTCTTTTATAGTAACTTATGCCTTCAAAAGCTTTGTTTCTCCCTTTAAATGGTTATATAATCTCATAATTGATTTTAAGTTGAGTTTTTTTTACATTTTTGGTTAAAACAGATTATAATTGAATGTTTACCTCGAGAATCTTGAAGCGAAATCCATTCATTGAGAAGAAAACTTCTTTTATAGTCACTTATGCCTTCAAAAGCTTTGTTTCTCTTTTTAAATGGTTATATAATCTCATAATTGATTTTAAGTTACGTTTTTTTTACATTTTTGGTTAAAATAGATTATAATTGAATGTTTACCTCGAGAATCTTGAAGCGAAAGCCATTCATTGAGAAGAAAACTTCTTTTATAGTCACTTATGCCTTCAAAAGCTTTGTTTCTCTCTTTAAATGGCTATATAATCTCATAATTGATTTTAAGTTACGTTTTTTTTACATTTTTGGTTAAAACAGATTATAATTGAATGTTTACCTCGAGAATCTTGAAGCGAAAGCCATTCATTGAGAAGAAAACTTCTTTTATAGTCACTTATGCCTTCAAAAGCTTTGTTTCTCTCTTTAAATGGTTATATAATCTCATAATTGATTTTAAGTTACGTTTTTTTTACTTTTTTGGTTAAAACAGATTATAATTGAATGTTTACCTCGAGAATCTTGAAGCGAAAGCCATTCATTGAGAAGAAAACTTCTTTTATAGTCACTTATGCCTTCAAAAACTTTGTTTTCTCCCTTTAAATGGCTATATAATCTCATAATTGATTTTAAGTTGTGTTTTTTTAAATTTTTAGTTAAAACAGATTATAATTGAACGTTTACCTTGAGAAACGTGATGCAAAAACCATTCATTGAGAAGAAAACTTCTTTTATAGTCACTTATGCCTTCAAAAGCTTTGTTTCTCCCTTTAAATGGTTATATAATCTCATAATTGATTTTAAGTTGAATTGTTTTTACATTTTTTATTAAAATAGATTATAATTGAATGTTTACCTTGAGAAACGTGATGCAAAAACCATTCATTGAGAAGAAAACTTCTTTTATAGTCACTTATGCCTTTAAAAGCTTTGTTTCTCCCTTTAAATGGTTATATAATCTCATAATTGATTTTAAGTTGAGTTTTTTTTACATTTTTGGTTAAAACAGATTATAATTGAATGTTTACCTAGAGAATCTTGAAGCGAAAGCCATTCATTGAGAAGAAAACTTCTTTTATAGTCACTTATGCCTTCAAAAGCTTTGTTTCTCCCTTTAAATGGTTATATAATCTCATAATTGATTTTAAGTTGAGTTTTTTTTACATTTTTTGTTAAAACAGATTATAATTGAATGTTTACCTCGAGAATCTTGAAGCGAAAGCCATTCATTGAGAAGAAAACTTCTTTTATAGTCACTTATGCCTTCAAAAGCTTTGTTTCTCCCTTTAAATGGTTATATAATCTCATAATTGATTTTAAGTTGAGTTTTTTTTACATTTTTGGTTAAAACAGATTATAATTGAATGTTTACCTCGAGAATCTTGAAGCGAAAGCCATTCATTGAGATGAAAACTTCTTTTATAGTCACTTATGCCTTCAAAAACTTTGTTTCTCCCTTTAAATGGTTATATAATCTCATAATTGATTTTAAGTTGAGTTTTTTTTACATTTTTGGTTAAAACAGATTAGAATTGAATGTTTACCTTGAGAATCTTGAAGCGAAAGCCATTCATTGAGAAGAAAACTTCTTTTATAGTCACTTATGCCTTCAAAAGCTTTGTTTCTCCCTTTAAATGGTTATATAATCTCCTAATTGATTTTAAGTTGAGTTTTTTTTACATTTTTTGTTAAAACAGATTATAATTGAATGTTTACCTCCAGAAACGTGATGCAAAATCCATTCATTGAGAAGAAAACTTCTTTTATAGTCACTTATGCCTTCAAAAGCTTTGTTTCTCCCTTTAAATGGTTATATAATCTCATAATTGATTTTAAGTTGAGTTTTTTTTACATTTTTGGTTAAAACAGATTATAATTGAATGTTTACCTCGAGAAACGTGATGCAAAATCCATTCATTGAGAAGAAAACTTCTTTTATAGTCACTTATGCCTTCAAAAGCTTTGTTTCTCCCTTTAAATGGTTATATAATCTCATAATTGATTTTAAGTTGAATTGTTTTTACATTTTTTATTAAAATAGATTATAATTGAATGTTTACCTTGAGAAACGTGATGCAAAAACCATTCATTGAGAAGAAAACTTCTTTTATAGTCACTTATGCCTTCAAAAGCTTTGTTTCTCCCTTTAAATGGTTATATAATCTCATAATTGATTTTAAGTTGAATTGTTTTTACATTTTTTATTAAAATAGATTATAATTGAATGTTTACCTTGAGAAACGTGATGCAAAAACCATTCATTGAGAAGAAAACTTCTTTTATAGTCACTTATGCCTTTAAAAGCTTTGTTTCTCCCTTTAAATGGTTATATAATCTCATAATTGATTTTAAGTTGAGTTTTTTTTACATTTTTGGTTAAAACAGATTATAATTGAATGTTTACCTAGAGAATCTTGAAGCGAAAGCCATTCATTGAGAAGAAAACTTCTTTTATAGTCACTTATGAATTCAAAAGCTTTGTTTCTCCCTTTAAATGGTTATATAATCTCATAATTGATTTTAAGTTGAGTTTTTTTTACATTTTTTGTTAAAACAGATTATAATTGAATGTTTACCTCGAGAATCTTGAAGCGAAAGCCATTCATTGAGAAGAAAACTTCTTTTATAGTCACTTATGCCTTCAAAAGCTTTGTTTCTCCCTTTAAATGGTTATATAATCTCATAATTGATTTTAAGTTGCGTTTTTTTACATTTTTAGTTAAAACAAATTATAATTGAATGTTTACCTCAAGAAACGTGATGCAAAAACCATTCATTGAGAAGAAAACTTCTTTTATAGTCACTTATGCCTTCAAAAGCTTTGTTTCTCCCTTTAAATGGTTATATAATCTCATAATTGATTTTAAGTTGAGTTTTTTTTACATTTTTTGTTAAAACAGATTATAATTGAATGTTTACCTCGAGAAACGTGATGCAAAAGCCATTCATTGAGAAGAAAACTTCTTTTATAGTCACTTATGCTTTCAAAAGCTTTGTTTCTCCTTTAAATGGTTATATAATCTCATAATTGATTTTAAGTTGAGTTTTTTTTACATTTTTGATTAAAACAGATTATAATTGAATGTTTACCTCGAGAAACGTGATGCAAAATCCATTCATTGAGAAGAAAACTTCTTTTATAGTCACTTATGCCTTCAAAAGCTTTGTTTCTCCCTTTAAATGGTTATATAATCTCATAATTGATTTTAAGTTGAATTGTTTTTACATTTTTGGTTAAAATAGATTATAATTGAATGTTTACCTTGAGAAACGTGATGCAAAAACCATTCATTGAGAAGAAAACTTCTTTTATAGTCACTTATGCCTTCAAAAGCTTTGTTTCTCCCTTTAAATGGTTATATAATCTCATAATTGATTTTAAGTTGAATTGTTTTTACATTTTTTATTAAAATAGATTATAATTGAATGTTTACCTTGAGAAACGTGATGCAAAAACCATTCATTGAGAAGAAAACTTCTTTTATAGTCACTTATGCCTTTAAAAGCTTTGTTTCTCCCTTTAAATGGTTATATAATCTCATAATTGATTTTAAGTTGAGTTTTTTTTACATTTTTGGTTAAAACAGATTATAATTGAATGTTTACCTAGAGAATCTTGAAGCGAAAGCCATTCATTGAGAAGAAAACTTCTTTTATAGTCACTTATGCCTTCAAAAGCTTTGTTTCTCCCTTTAAATGGTTATATAATCTCATAATTGATTTTAAGTTGAGTTTTTTTTACATTTTTTGTTAAAACAGATTATAATTGAATGTTTACCTCGAGAATCTTGAAGCGAAAGCCATTCATTGAGAAGAAAACTTCTTTTATAGTCACTTATGCCTTCAAAAGCTTTGTTTCTCCCTTTAAATGGTTATATAATCTCATAATTGATTTTAAGTTGAGTTTTTTTTACATTTTTGGTTAAAACAGATTATAATTGAATGTTTACCTCGAGAATCTTGAAGCGAAAGCCATTCATTGAGAAGAAAACTTCTTTTATAGTCACTTATGCCTTCAAAAGCTTTGTTTCCTCCCTTTAAATGGTTATATAATCTCATAATTGATTTTAAGTTGCGTTTTTTTACATTTTTGGTTAAAACAAATTATAATTGAATGTTTACCTCGAGAAACGTGATGCAAAAACCATTCATTGAGAAGAAAACTTCTTTTATAGTCACTTATGCCTTCAAAAGCTTTGTTTCTCGCTTTAAATGGTTATATAATCTCATAATTGATTTCAAGTTGAATTTTTTTACATTTTTGGGTAAAGCAGATTATAATTGAATGTTTACCTCGAGAAACTTGATGCAAAAACCATTCATTGAGAAGAAAACTTCTTTTATAGTCACTTACGCTTTCAAAAGCTTTGTTTCTCCCTTTAAATGGTTATATAATCTCATAATTGATTTTAAGTTGAGTTTTTTTTACATTTTTGGTTAAAACAGATTATAATTGAATGTTTACCTCGAGAAACGTGATGCAAAATCCATTCATTGAGAAGAAAACTTCTTTTATAGTCACTTATGCCTTCAAAAGCTTTGTTTCTCCCTTTAAATGGTTATATAATTTCATAATTGATTTTAAGTTGAGTTTTTTTTACATTTTTGGTTAAAACAAATTAGAATTGAATGTTTACCTCGAGAATCTTGAAGCGAAAGCCATTCATTGAGAAGAAAACTTTTTTTATAGTCACTTATGCCTTCAAAAGCTTTGTTTCTCCCTTTAAATGGTTATATAATCTCATAATTGATTTTAAGTTGAGTTTTTTTTACATTTTTGGTTAAAACAGATTATAATTGAATGTTTACCTCGAGAATCTTGAAGCGAAAGCCATTCATTGAGAAGAAAACTTCTTTTATAGTCACTTATGCCTTCAAAAGCTTTGTTTCCTCCGTTTAAATGGTTATATAATCTCATAATTGATTTTAAGTTGCGTTTTTTTACATTTTTAGTTAAATAAAATTATAATTGAGTGTTTACCTCCAGAAACGTGATGCAAAAACCATTCATTGAGAAGAAAACTTCTTTTATAGTCACTTATGCCTTCAACAGCTTTGTTTCTCGCTTTAAATGGTTATATAATATCATAATTGATTTTAAGTTGAATTTTTTTACATTTTTGGTTAAAGCAGATTATAATTGAATGTTTACCTCGAGAAACTTGATGCAAAAACCATTCATTGAGAAGAAAACTTCTTTTATAGTCACTTATGCTTTCAAAAGCTTTGTTTCTCCCTTTAAATGGTTATATAATCTCATAATTGATTTTAAGTTGAGTTTTTTTTACATTTTTGGTTAAAACAGATTATAATTGAATGTTTACCTCGACAAACGTGATGCAAAATCCATTCATTGAGAAGAAAACTTCTTTTATAGTCACTTATGCCTTCAAAAGCTTTGTTTCTCCCTTTAAATGGTTATATAATCTCATAATTGATTTTAAGTTGAATTGTTTTTACATTTTTTATTAAAATAGATTATAATTGAATGTTTACCTTGAGAAACGTGATGCAAAAACCATTCATTGAGAAGAAAACTTCTTTTATAGTCACTTATGCCTTCAAAAGCTTTGTTTCTCCCTTTAAATGGTTATATAATCTCATAATTGATTTTAAGTTGAGTTTTTTTTACATTTTTGGTTAAAACAGATTATAATTGAATGTTTACCTCGAGAATCTTGAAGCGAAAGCCATTCATTGAGAAGAAAACTTCTTTTATAGTCACTTATGCCTTCAAAAGCTTTGTTTCTCTTTTTAAATGGTTATATAATCTCATAATTGATTTTAAGTTACGTTTTTTTTACATTTTTGGTTAAAACAGATTATAATTGAATGTTTACCTCGAGAATCTTGAAGCGAAAGCCATTCATTGAGAAGAAAACTTCTTTTATAGTCACTTATGCCTTCAAAAGCTTTGTTTCTCTCTTTAAATGGTTATATAATCTCATAATTGATTTTAAGTTACGTTTTTTTTACATTTTTGGTTAAAACAGATTATAATTGAATGTTTACCTCGAGAATCTTGAAGCGAAAGCCATTCATTGAGATGAAAACTTCTTTTATAGTCACTTATGCCTTCAAAAACTTTGTTTTCTCCCTTTAAATGGCTATATAATCTCATAATTGATTTTAAGTTGTGTTTTTTTAAATTTTTAGTTAAAACAGATTATAATTGAACGTTTACCTTGAGAAACGTGATGCAAAAACCATTCATTGAGAAGAAAACTTCTTTAATAGTCACTTATGCCTTCAAAAGCTTTGTTTCTCCCATTAAATGGTTATATAATCTCATAATTGATTTTAAGTTGAGTTTTTTTTACATTTTTGGTTAAAACAGATTATAATTGAATGTTTACCTCGAGAAACGTGATGCAAAAACCATTCATTGAGAAGAAAACTTCTTTTATAGTCACTTATGCCTTCAAAAGCTTTGTTTCTCGCTTTAAATGGTTATATAACCTCATAATTGATTTTAAGTTGAATTTTTTTACATTTTTGGTTAAAGCAGATTATAATTGAATGTTTACCTCGAGAAACGTGATGGAAAAACCATTCATTGAGAAGAAAACTTCTTTTATAGTCACTTATGCCTTCAAAAGCTTTGTTTCTCCCTTTAAATGGTTATATAATCTCATAATTGATTTTAAGTTGCGTTTTTTTTACATTTTTGGTTAAAGCAGATTATAATTGAATGTTTACCTCGAGAATCTTGAAGCGAAATCCATTCATTGAGAAGAAAACTTCTTTTATAGTCACTTATGCCTTCAAAAGCTTTGTATCTCCCTTTAAATGGTTATATAATCCCATAATTGATTTTAAGTTGAGTTTTTTTTACATCTTTGGTTAAAACAGATTATAATTGAATGTTTACCTCGAGAATCTTGAAGCGAAAGCCATTCATTGAGAAGAAAACTTCTTTTATAGTCACTTATGCCTTCAAAAGCTTTGTTTCTCCCTTTAAATGGTTACATAATCTCATAATTGATTTTAAGTTGAGTTTTTTTTACATTTTTGGTTAAAACAGATTATAATTGAATGTTTACCTCGAGAAACGTGAAGCAAAAACCATTCATTGAGAAGAAAACTTCTTTTATAGTCACTTATGCCTTCAAAAGCTTTGTTTCTCCCTTTAAATGGTTATATAATCTCATAATTGATTTTAAGTTGCGTTTTTTTTACATTTTAGGTTAAAACAGATTATAATTGAATGTTTACCTCGAGAATCTTGAAGCGAAATCCATTCATTGAGAAGAAAACTTCTTTTATAGTCACTTATGCCATCAAAAGCTTTGTTTCCTCCGTTTAAATGGTTATATAATCTCATAATTGATTTTAAGTTGAGTTTTTTTTACATCTTTGGTTAAAACAGATTATAATTGAATGTTTACCTCGAGAAACGTGATGCAAAATCCATTCATTGAGAAGAAAACTTCTTTTATAGTCACTTATGCCTTCAAAAGCTTTGTTTCCTCCGTTTAAATGGTTATATAATCTCATAATTGATTTTAGGTTGAGTTTTTTTTACATCTTTGGTTAAAACAGATAATAATTGAATGTTTACCTCGAGAAACGTGATGCAAAATCCATTCATTGAGAAGAAAACTTCTTTTATAGTCACTTATGCCTTCAAAAGCTTTGTTTCTCCCTTTAAATGGTTATATAATCTCATAATTGATTTTAAGTTGAATTGTTTTTACATTTTTTAGTAAAATAGATTATAATTGAATGTTTACCTTGAGAAACGTGATGCAAAAACCATTCATTGAGAAGAAAACTTCTTTTATAGTCACTTATGCCTTTAAAAGCTTTGTTTCTCCCTTTAAATGGTTATATAATCTCATAATTGGTTTTAAGTTGAGTTTTTTTTACATTTTTGGTTAAAACAGATTATAATTGAATGTTTACCTCGAGAAACGTGATGCAAAAACCATTCATTCAGAAGAAAATTTCTTTTATAGTCACTTATGCCTTCAAAAGCTTTGTTTCTCGCTTTAAATGGTTATATAACCTCATAATTGATTTTAAGTTAAATTTTTTTACTTTTTTGGTTAAAGCAGGTTATAATTAAATGTTTACCTCGAGAAACGTGATGCAAAAACCATTCATTGAGAAGAAAACTTCTTTTATAGTCACTTATGCCTTCAAAAGCTTTGTTTCCCCCTTTAAATGGTTATATAATCTCATAATTGATTTTAAGTTGAATTTTTTTTACATTTTTGGTTAAAACAGATTAGAATTGAATGTTTACCTTGAGAATCTTGAAGCGAAAGCCATTCATTGAGAAGAAAACTTCTTTTATAGTCACTTATGCCTTCAAAAGCTTTGTTTCTCCCTTTAAATGGTTATATAATCTCATAATTGATTTTAAGTTGAGTTTTTTTTACATTTTTGGTTAAAACAGATTATAATTGAATGTTTACCTCGAGAATCTTGAAGCAAAAGCCATTCATTGAGAAGAAAACTTCGTTTATAGTCACTTATGCCTTCAAAAGCTTTGTTTCTCCCTTTAAATGGTTATATAATCTCATAATTGATTTTAAGTTGAGTTTTTTTTACATTTTTGGTTAAAACAGATTATAATTGAATGTTTACCTCGAGAATCTTGAAGCGAAAGCCATTCATTGAGAAGAAAACTTCTTTTATAGTCACTTATGCCTTCAAAAGCTTTGTTTCTCCCTTTAAATGGTTATATAATCTCATAATTGATTTTAAGTTGAGTTTTTTTTACATTTTTGGTTAAAACAGATTATAATTGAATGTTTACCTCGAGAAACTTGATGCAAAAACCATTCATTGAGAAGAAAACTTCTTTTATAGTCACTTATGCTTTCAAAAGCTTTGTTTCTCCCTTTAAATGGTTATATAATCTCATAATTGATTTTAAGTTGAGTTTTTTTTACATTTTTGGTTAAAACAGATTATAATTGAATGTTTACCTCGAGAAACGTGATGCAAAATCCATTCATTGAGAAGAAAACTTCTTTTATAGTCACTTATGCCTTCAAAAGCATTGTTTCTCCCTTTAAATGGTTATATAATCTCATAATTGATTTTAAGTTGAATTTTTTTTACATTTTTTATTAAAATAGATTATAATTGAATGTTTACCTTGAGAAACGTGATGCAAAAACCATTCATTGAGAAGAAAACTTCTTTTATAGTAACTTATGCCTTCAAAAGCTTTGTTTCTCCCTTTAAATGGTTATATAATCTCATAATTGATTTTAAGTTGAGTTTTTTTTACATTTTTGGTTAAAACAGATTATAATTGAATGTTTACCTCGAGAATCTTGAAGCGAAATCCATTCATTGAGAAGAAAACTTCTTTTATAGTCACTTATGCCTTCAAAAGCTTTGTTTCTCTTTTTAAATGGTTATATAATCTCATAATTGATTTTAAGTTACGTTTTTTTTACATTTTTGGTTAAAATAGATTATAATTGAATGTTTACCTCGAGAATCTTGAAGCGAAAGCCATTCATTGAGAAGAAAACTTCTTTTATAGTCACTTATGCCTTCAAAAGCTTTGTTTCTCTCTTTAAATGGCTATATAATCTCATAATTGATTTTAAGTTACGTTTTTTTTACATTTTTGGTTAAAACAGATTATAATTGAATGTTTACCTCGAGAATCTTGAAGCGAAAGCCATTCATTGAGAAGAAAACTTCTTTTATAGTCACTTATGCCTTCAAAAGCTTTGTTTCTCTCTTTAAATGGTTATATAATCTCATAATTGATTTTAAGTTACGTTTTTTTTACTTTTTTGGTTAAAACAGATTATAATTGAATGTTTACCTCGAGAATCTTGAAGCGAAAGCCATTCATTGAGAAGAAAACTTCTTTTATAGTCACTTATGCCTTCAAAAACTTTGTTTTCTCCCTTTAAATGGCTATATAATCTCATAATTGATTTTAAGTTGTGTTTTTTTAAATTTTTAGTTAAAACAGATTATAATTGAACGTTTACCTTGAGAAACGTGATGCAAAAACCATTCATTGAGAAGAAAACTTCTTTAATAGTCACTTATGCCTTCAAAAGCTTTGTTTCTCCCTTTAAATTGTTATATAATCTCATAATTGATTTTAAGTTGAGTTTTTTTTACATTTTTAGTTAAAACAGATTATAATTGAATGTTTACCTCGAGAAACGTGATGCAAAAACCATTCATTGAGAAGAAAACTTCTTTTATAGTCACTTATGCCTTCAAAAGCTTTGTTTCTCGCTTTAAATGGTTATATAACCTCATAATTGATTGTAAGTTGAATTTTTTTACATTTTTGGTTAAAGCAGATTATAATTGAATGTTTACCTCGAGAAACGTGATGCAAAAACCATTCATTGAGAAGAAAACTTCTTTTATAGTCACTTATGCCTTCAAAAGCTTTGTTTCTCCCTTTAAATGGTTATATAATCTCATAATTGATTTTAAGTTGAGTTTTTTTTACATTTTTGGTTAAAACAGATTATAATTGAATGTTTACCTCGAGAAACGTGATGCAAAATCCATTCATTGAGAAGAAAACTTCTTTTATAGTCACTTATGCCTTCAAAAGCTTTGTTTCTCGCTTTAAATGGTTATATAATCTCATAATTGATTTTACGTTGAATTTTTTTACATTTTTGGTTAAAGCAGATTATAATTGAATGTTTACCTCGAGAAACGTGATGCAAAAACCATTCATTGAGAAGAAAACTTCTTTTATAGTCACTTATGCCTTCAAAAGCTTTGTTTCTCCCTTTAAATGGTTATATAATCTCATAATTGATTTTAAGTTGCGTTTTTTTTACATTTTTGGTTAAAACAGATTATAATTGAATGTTTACCTCGAGAATCTTGAAGCGAAAGCCATTCATTGAGAAGAAAACTTCTTTTATAGTCACTTATGCCTTCAAAAACTTTGTTTTCTCCCTTTAAATGGCTATATAATCTCATAATTGATTTTAAGTTGAGTTTTTTTACATTTTTAGTTAAAACAGATTATAATTGAACGTTTACCTCGAGAAACGTGATGCAAAAACCATTCATTGAGAAGAAAACTTCTTTTATAGTCACTTATGCCTTCAAAAGCTTTGTTTCTCCCTTTAAATGGTTATATAATCTCATAATTGATTTTAAGTTGAGTTTTTTTTACATTTTTGGTTAAAACAGATTATAATTGAATGTTTACCTCGAGAAACGTGATGCAAAAACCATTCATTCAGAAGAAAACTTCTTTTATAGTCACTTATGCCTTCAAAAGCTTTGTTTCTCGCTTTAAATGGTTATATAATCTCATAATTGATTTTAAGTTGAATTTTTTTACATTTTTGGTTAAAGCAGATTATAATTGAATGTTTACCTCGAGAAACATGATGCAAAAACCATTCATTGAGAAGAAAACTTCTTTTATAGTCACTTATGCCTTCAAAAGCTTTGTTTCTCCCTTTAAATGGTTATATAATCTCATAATTGATTTTAAGTTGAGTTTTTTTTACATTTTTGGTTAAAACAGATTAGAATTGAATGTTTACCTTGAGAATCTTGAAGCGAAAGCCATTCATTGAGAAGAAAACTTCTTTTATAGTCACTTATGCCTTCAAAAGCTTTGTTTCTCCCTTTAAATGGTTATATAATCTCATAATTGATTTTAAGTTGAGTTTTTTTTACATTTTTGGTTAAAACAGATTATAATTGAATTTTTACCTCGAGAATCTTGAAGCGAAAGCCATTCATTGAGAAGAAAACTTCTTTTATAGTCACTTATGCCTTCAAAAGCTTTGTTTCTCCCTTTAAATGGTTATATAATCTCATAATTGATTTTAAGTTGAGTTTTTTTTACATTTTTGGTTAAAACAGATTATAATTGAATGTTTACCTCCAGAAACGTGATGCAAAATCCATTCATTGAGAAGAAAACTTCTTTTATAGTCACTTATGCCTTCAAAAGCTTTGTTTCTCCCTTTAAATGGTTATATAATCTCATAATTGATTTTAAGTTGAATTGTTTTTACATTTTTTATTAAAATAGATTATAATTGACTGTTTACCTTGAGAAACGTGATGCAAAAACCATTCATTGAGAAGAAAACTACTTTTATAGTCACTTATGCCTTTAAAAGCTTTGTTTCTCCCTTTAAATGGTTATATAATTTCATAATTGATTTTGTCACGACCCAAATTCCGGGTCATGACCGGCGCATGGGTCCAATGGACGTAATCCACTAAACCCAAGCAAGCCTATTATTTATTTTACTTATGATTCTATTTATTATCACTAAGTCGTATTTCATGACTTTGAGTCAAAATAGTGATACACATTGCCAACTCGTACTGGCATTACTCTTTTAAAATTTACATTTAAGTTCATCTATACATAACAAAATAATACTCGACCTCCAGCGGAGTGACTCGGATGGATATACAGCTACCGAATGCCGAGACACCTACCAGAAGATGTACACAGATCTACAAGGACACCTCGTCCTAATTATCGGCTACCTCGTGATCTGAAAACATGAATTTGAAAATGGTGAGTATAAACCCAGTGAGTGAACAAGGAAGGGAACAAGCAACAATTAGGAAAAATTTAAAATCATGATGCACTTGTTTCAAACAATGCAATTTAGTTCATTCCTATTTAAAACCCCTCCAAACCCCAGAGTTTTTTTTTTTCGCTACAGCGAGCATGAATTTCGATGCAGTGAAAACAAGGCAACAAGATAAACATTTTTCCTCACTCAACAAAAGCCATCCTACTAAACTAATAAAATCAACCTAACATTCATGAAAATTCTCAAAGTATAATGTGTCAAATTTTACGTACATTACAACCATAAATCATTGTCCATCAATTTGCTATATCACACACATTTACATATGTATATATATATACGTATATACCCATCATCATCATCTCACCAACCCATCATCATCATCACCAGCTCATGCGCACTCCCTACTCGCACATGGCTGGGTCATCACCGGATTATGCGCACTCCCTACTCGCACATAACCGGGTCATCCTCGGCTTATGCACACTCCCTACTCGCACATAGCCGAGTCAACATAATTACACAACATTATATTCAAGCACATATGTATATCAACATAATGCAGCCACATAGAAATCCATAATAACCACATTTCATAACATAAACCTTTTCTCAAAAGCTTGTTCCCAAGGCATTCATTTTCATGAAAAATTGCATAAAATCATTCAAACACTTTGTTCAAAACAGTCATATTCCCAAAACAATTTTGATAGGCAGTCCACTCACAGGTGTCGAAAATTCGGATTCCGGGTGAACTCTGACTAATAGTCCTCAGGCGTAATTCCTTTGCCTTTTCCGGACGTCTCACCACCTTGACAAATAACCAAGTCGAGGAATTTACTATATTGTCCCTAAATTGATATAAATTAATTTAAACTACTAATGCTTGATATGTAAATGCACAAATATACCCGATTACCGCTTAATCACGGTATCGATTAAATTCGACCGATCACCCGATTAATCGACGATTGTGTCCAAATCACCTCTAAATTAATTCATTTCTCCTCTAATACCTTAATTTACCACATACATTTAAATAAAGCCAAATTCAGCATTAGAACCCTCACAATTCCTTATAGAAAAAAAATTTGGTCATTTGGTGTACTAGCATCGAATTTTTTCTACATAACCGTTTCACCTTACTTCATCATTTTCCATGCCATTTTCCTTGAAATAAAAACAATCCCCCATTGATATTCAGCCCTCATGGTTCAGCCAACAAGGAACCCTAGAGAAATTAAATATTTCTTTAGTGTTTTTGTTCATAACCATGCTTAACTATCTCTAAACACTAACATAGTCTAAAATCAAATTATTCCAACAACAATTCCTCTTCCATACCCATTTTTCAGAATTGAATTCATCATGATAACTCAATATTCAACCATGGAAATCAAGAACAAAAGCATGGGTAAGCTAGGTATCAAGGAGAATTAAAGAAATTTTAACTTACCTAGCTTGTTTCCTTGATTTCTTCACTTTTTCTTTGAATTTCCACCTAGGTTTTCTTGTTTTTCCTTTTGTTCTTCCTTTTTTCTGGTTGCTGGATGTCTAGGCCGAATATGGTGAGGGAATTGGGGATTTAATGGGCTGATTTCTATAGAAAATAATAAAATAATCAAGCATGCCATGTGTCACATGCTTATTGGCCAAAATTTTAACTTTTTGACTTTTTCTTCTTAATTTTCCACCACAAATATTCTGGTATTTATCCAATCCTACCACAATTAAAATCCCTTGGTCTTGACAAGTGCTGGGCCGAAAATTTTACTGATTTGCCCCCGAGACAAAAAAATTACGATTTTGCCCTTATACTCCGAAATGTACCGGAATCTCATTATTTCTACTTTTCAACCTAAAATAACACTACTATTGATCAATATTAACCAAATGGGGCAAAAATTGTTTAAAAAAATTTTCGTTTAGTCCACTAGTGGCAAAATTACCATTTTGCCCTTCTACTCTATAAATACCGGGAATCACAATTTTTCACTACTAAACATCATTTTATACTCCAATAATCATAATTATATTTCATATAATTATTCTTGGTCAAATGTGATCAAATCTTGGCTAAAAATCTCCATTTAATCATCAAATGGTAAAATGACCGTTTTGTCCCTAATTGGTCAATTTTCTGATGGACTCCAAACTGGACCTTGAACTCCAAATCACTATTCTAAACCATTCTGTTGGTTTTAAAATTTTCAAATTCCTCTTAGAATTTCTATTTGAACTAGTTCAAGGCTCGATTTAACTTAGTTGTACCACTCGATACAATACCGTCTTTTAATCGAGCTTGACAGGGTCTCACATTCTCCCCCACTAATAAAAATTCGGTCCCCGAATTTAAATTCAATGTAGAGTGGCTTACCTTTACATATCGAAGAGGTGTGGATGCTTTGTCCGCATCTCATCCTCAGCTTCCCACGTTACCTCCTCGCTAGTGTGATTCCGCCACAACACTTTCACTGAGGCTACATCCTTTGAACGGAGCTTTTTAACTTGCCTATCAAGGATAGCTACCGGTTGTTCCTCATAGGTTAGATCATCTTGCAACTGAATTGTTTCATACCGTATTACATGTGATGGATCTGGGTTGTACTTCCTAAGCATGGACACATGAAACACGGGATGAATATTAGAGAGGTCTGGTGGTAATGCCAAACGATAAGCCACCGCTCCAACCTTTTCTAAGATCTCGAATGGCCCTATATACCGAGGACTTAACTTCCCTTTCTTGCCAAACCTCATTACCCCTTTAGTTGGCGAAACTTTCAAAAATACATGATCTCCTACTTGGAACTCCAAGTCTCTCCGTCGGTTATCAGCATATGATTTCTGTCTACTTTGTGCTGTTAACATCTTCTGACGGATCATGTGTATTTTCTCGGTTGCATCCTGCACCAATTCAGGCCCCAAAAGTTTCCTTTCTCCCACCTCTAGCCATCCAATGGGTGACCTACATCTTCGTCCATATAAGGCCTCAAATGGTGCCATTTGGATGCTAGTTTGGAAACTGTTGTTGTAGGCAAATTCCACTAAGGGTAGATATTGTTCCCACCTGACACCAAGGTCTATCACACAAGCCCTCAACATATCCTCCAATGTCTGTATGGTCCGTTCAGATTGTCCATCAGTCTGAGGGTGGAAAGCTGTGCTGAAATCCAACTTAGTGCCCAATGCTTCTTGCAACTTTCCCCAAAACCTACTAGTAAACTGAGCTCCTCTGTCAGATACTATAGAAATGGGAATACCATGTAGTCGCACTATCTCATCCACATAAACTCGAGCATATTGGGCAGCCCCATAAGTAGTCTTAACCGGAAGAAAATGAGCTGACTTTGTTAACCGGTCCACTACTATCCAAATTGAATCATATCCCCCACTGGTTCGAGGCAAACCCGTTACAAAGTCCATAGCAATATGTTCCCACTTCCACTCGGGTACTGGTAATGGCTGTAGTAGCCCTGCAGGCTTTTGATGCTCGGCCTTAACCTGCTGACAAACCAGGCACTTGGAGACAAACTCAGCTACATCTCTCTTAAGTCCTTCCCACCAATACACCTCTTTCAAATCTTGATACATTTTTGTAGCCCCTGGATGTACCACATAAGCTGCCATGTGAGCTTCCTCTAATATTTCTCTCCTCAACCCGTCACCATCAGGCACATAAAGTCTGGTTCCATACCTCAACACTCCATCTGTGCCTTTAGTAAACATTTTTCCTTTCCTACCCTGAGGATCCTCTAAGGCCTTAATCACAAACTCATCTTTACTTTGTGCTTCTTTAATCCTGTCCATTAAAATAGGCCTCACTCTAAAGTGTGCTAGCAAAGCATTTGTCTCCGCAACTTCCAAACGCACACCTATGTCTCCCAAGCTATGGATCTCTCTAACCAAAGATCTCCTACCAATGGAAATATGTGCCAAGCTTCCCATTGATTTTCGACTCAAGGCATCCGCCACTACATTGGCCTTACCGGGATGATAAAGAATAGTACAATCATAATCCTTTAGCAACTCCATCCATCTACGTTGCCGTAAGTTAAGATCCCTCTGCTGAAATATATACTTCAGACTTTTGTGGTCCGTGTATATCTCGCAAGTCTCACCATACAAGTAATGTCTCCAAATCTTTAAGGCAAACACGATTGCTGCCATTTCCAAATCGTGTATGGGGTAATTCTGCTCATGCCTTTTAAGTTGCCTAGATGCATACGCAATCACCTTCCCATGTTGCATCAATACACATCCTAAACCAACCCCCGATGCATCACAAAACACCGTGTAACCCCCTGTGCCTTGCGGCAGGCTTAACACTGGAGCTGTGGTGAGACATGCCTTAAGCTTCTCAAAACTATTCTCACAAGCATCAGACCACTCAAATTTTGTATCTTTACGTGTCAGCTTAGTCAAAGGGGCAACTATTTTGGAGAAGTCTTTCACAAAGCGACGATAATAGCCAGCTAAACCCACAAAGCTTCTAATCTCCGTAACTGATGTTGGCCTTGGCCATTTTTCCACTGCTTCAATTTTCTTTGTATCAACTCGTATCCCCTCCTTAGATACCACATGCCCCAAGAATGCAACACTTTCGAGCCAAAACTCACACTTGGAGAACTTAGCATACAATCGATGTTCTCTCAAAATTTGGAGCACTATCTTAAGATGCTGCTCATGCTCCTCTTGACTCTTTGAATATATCAAAATATCATCAATAAACACCACTACAAACTTATCCAAATAAGGTTTGAACACTCGGTTCATCAAATCCATAAAGGCTGCAGGAGCATTCGTGAGCCCAAATGACATCACTAAGAACTCATAGTGCCCATATCTTGTTCGAAATGCGGTCTTGGGTATATCTTCGTTCCGGATTCTCAACTGATGGTACCCAGATCGCAGATCTATCTTAGAAAAACATTGTGCTCCTTGTAGTTGATCAAATAAATCATCTATCCTTGGGAGAGGATATTTATTCTTCACCGTCACTTTATTAAGCTGTCGATAATCAATGCACAGCCTAAGTGACCCATCTTTCTTCTTCACAAATAACACTGGTGCTCCCCATGGGGATACACTAGGTCGTATGAAACCTTTATCCAACAAATCCTCCAACTGATCCTTAAGCTCTTTAAGCTCTGCAGGTGCCATTCTATATGGGGGTATGGATATAGGTCTAGTGTCGGGAATCAAATCTATGCAAAACTCAACCTCCCGTTCAGGAGGCAAACCTGGTAGCTCTTCAGGAAATACATCCACGAACTCCTTCACCACCGACACTTGAGTTACATCTCCAATCTTTGCCTGACTATCCTTTACAACAGCCAAGTAACCTATACAACCCTGTCGTAATAATCTTCTGGCAGATATGACCGATATCAAATTGGTTGGAGCATTACTCCTATCCCCCTGAATACTAAATGATGGTTCACCGGGGAAATCAAATCTAACCAATTTATGATAGCAGTCCACACTAGCATGACAGGGTGATAACCAATTCATCCCCAAGATTACATCAAAGTCTAAGGTGTCTAGCACCACTAGATTCACCGAAGTGTCTTTGTCCTTGACTCGCACTACACATGACTCATATTCCCACTCGGCCACAAATATCTCCTTTAAAGGAGTAGACACCACTAATTGTTCCTCTCTCCTAACACGACCTCTACCCAACCGAGATGCAAAACATGGAGAGATAAAAGAATGGGTAGCACCAGGATCAAATAGTACTCGAGCATTCATATTACAAACGGAGAGAATACCTGAGACCACGGCATTGGATGTTTGAGCCTCCTGCTGTGTTAAAGCAAACACCCTCGCTTGGCCTCTACCAATAGAACTTTGATGTCCGGACCCAGATGGTCTGCCTTGAGAGGAAGTACCCGCACCTCTACCTCTCGATCCACTAACCTCCCGGCCAGATGAGACAGCAACTGACGGAGCAGATGAAGCTGGCTGAGTGGAACCACGAGCAGAATCTGGTGATTGATGTGCCATCGGACAATCCCTCCTAATATGCCCAGGTTGACCGCACCCGTAACAAGTTTTTGTAGTAAGGAAGCACCGTCCACTATGTCGTCTCCCACAAGTATCACAAGAGCGAATGACTTGACTACTCTGTCTAGAATCTTGCTGCCTCCTAGAACTAAAGGTTCTCTGTCCCACCCTAATATTAGCACCAGGTGCGTCACTCCCCTGCTGCGGTAACCGTGAGTCCCTCTGTGGACCCTGACGGCTAGAAGATGAACCACCACTGCTGAAATCTCTACGGCCCTGATAACCCTCTGTCTTGCCCCTTTTTGCTCTATCTCTCGCAGCCCTACTCTCATTGGTCCTCATCTCGATGCGTTGAGCACGATCCACTGCTGCAGAATAGGTAGTGAAATCTCGGGATGCCACAGCCCTAAATAATGGCTCCACTAACCCATCCACAAACCTCTGAATCTTCATCTCCTCAGTAGAAATGAGATAGGGCGCATAACGAGCTAGCTGCGTGAACTTGATGTCATACTCAGACACCGTCATGCTTGAAGTCTGTACCAAAGTCTCAAACTCTCTAGCTCTGGCATTACGCACACTGAGTGGTAAGAATCGATCTAAGAAGGCTACACTGAACTCACTCCAGGCCAACGGTGTTGCATTAGTCGGTCTGCCTCTACATAAAGAGCTATACCATTCCTGCGCCACATCCTCTAATTGGAAGGCGGCTAGCTCAACTGACCGAACACTAGAACATCCCAAGGCTTTACAAATTTTTTCCATCTTATCCAAGAAAACCTGGGGTTTCTCCGATGCATCAGACCCTGTAAATGTTGGAGGCTTAAGCTTGAGAAAGTCAGGAAGAGAAATATCTAGATGTCCCCTCTCCTCCTCATGATGTTGGTGATCGGCCTGTCCTTGGGAGCTAGGGGATTCTTGTACTGTAGGTCTCCCCTCTACTACCCTTTGTATATCTTCCATGCGGGTCGCCATCATCTCTACAACCCGGTTAACTCCCTGTAGGCCTGCCGCCAAATCCTCAATAGTAATACCCCTAGCTGGGTGTCTATCTACATCACCTGAGGACTGTCCCTCTTCTTGCCTACTCACAGGCGTATCCAACCCCACCGGCCTAGTGACCCTGCCACGTCTACCTCGGCCTCTCTGGGTGGATGCCCGTGGTCTATCTGCCATCTCAATGGGAACATCTTGCTCCCTTGCCCGTCTTGAGGCGGCTCGTGTCTTAGGCGGCATTCTTACCTAGACAAAAGCAAACGCCTGTTATTAAACACATATTATAATCATACTTAAAGCAACAGGTGGTTTCTAAGATAGGGAATCTATGCGGTCATTTGGTTGTAAAATGTGCCGCGGTTCACACTTTACAACTGAAGTTCCCACATAAAGACCCGACTCTCCGCTGGACTAACAAAAAGGAAGTTCTAGGACCTAGACAAACCTAGGGCTCTGATACCAATACTGTCACGACCCAAATTCCGGGTCATGACCGGCGCATGGGTCCAATGGACGTAATCCACTAAACCCAAGCAAGCCTATTATTTATTTTACTTATGATTCTATTTATTATCACTAAGTCGTATTTCATGACTTTGAGTCAAAATAGTGATACACATTGCCAACTCGTACTGGCATTACTCTTTTAAAATTTACATTTAAGTTCATCTATACATAACAAAATAATACTCGACCTCCAGCGGAGTGACTCGGATGGATATACAGCTACCGAATGCCGAGACACCTACCAGAAGATGTACACAGATCTACAAGGACACCTCGTCCTAATTATCGGCTACCTCGTGATCTGAAAACATGAATTTGAAAATGGTGAGTATAAACCCAGTGAGTGAACAAGGAAGGGAACAAGCAACAATTAGGAAAAATTTAAAATCATGATGCACTTGTTTCAAACAATGCAATTTAGTTCATTCCTATTTAAAACCCCTCCAAACCCCAGAGTTTTTTTTTTTCGCTACAGCGAGCATGAATTTCGATGCAGTGAAAACAAGGCAACAAGATAAACATTTTTCCTCACTCAACAAAAGCCATCCTACTAAACTAATAAAATCAACCTAACATTCATGAAAATTCTCAAAGTATAATGTGTCAAATTTTACGTACATTACAACCATAAATCATTGTCCATCAATTTGCTATATCACACACATTTACATATGTATATATATATACGTATATACCCATCATCATCATCTCACCAACCCATCATCATCATCACCAGCTCATGCGCACTCCCTACTCGCACATGGCTGGGTCATCACCGGATTATGCGCACTCCCTACTCGCACATAACCGGGTCATCCTCGGCTTATGCACACTCCCTACTCGCACATAGCCGAGTCAACATAATTACACAACATTATATTCAAGCACATATGTATATCAACATAATGCAGCCACATAGAAATCCATAATAACCACATTTCATAACATAAACCTTTTCTCAAAAGCTTGTTCCCAAGGCATTCATTTTCATGAAAAATTGCATAAAATCATTCAAACACTTTGTTCAAAACAGTCATATTCCCAAAACAATTTTGATAGGCAGTCCACTCACAGGTGTCGAAAATTCGGATTCCGGGTGAACTCTGACTAATAGTCCTCAGGCGTAATTCCTTTGCCTTTTCCGGACGTCTCACCACCTTGACAAATAACCAAGTCGAGGAATTTACTATATTGTCCCTAAATTGATATAAATTAATTTAAACTACTAATGCTTGATATGTAAATGCACAAATATACCCGATTACCGCTTAATCACGGTATCGATTAAATTCGACCGATCACCCGATTAATCGACGATTGTGTCCAAATCACCTCTAAATTAATTCATTTCTCCTCTAATACCTTAATTTACCACATACATTTAAATAAAGCCAAATTCAGCATTAGAACCCTCACAATTCCTTATAGAAAAAAAATTTGGTCATTTGGTGTACTAGCATCGAATTTTTTCTACATAACCGTTTCACCTTACTTCATCATTTTCCATGCCATTTTCCTTGAAATAAAAACAATCCCCCATTGATATTCAGCCCTCATGGTTCAGCCAACAAGGAACCCTAGAGAAATTAAATATTTCTTTAGTGTTTTTGTTCATAACCATGCTTAACTATCTCTAAACACTAACATAGTCTAAAATCAAATTATTCCAACAACAATTCCTCTTCCATACCCATTTTTCAGAATTGAATTCATCATGATAACTCAATATTCAACCATGGAAATCAAGAACAAAAGCATGGGTAAGCTAGGTATCAAGGAGAATTAAAGAAATTTTAACTTACCTAGCTTGTTTCCTTGATTTCTTCACTTTTTCTTTGAATTTCCACCTAGGTTTTCTTGTTTTTCCTTTTGTTCTTCCTTTTTTCTGGTTGCTGGATGTCTAGGCCGAATATGGTGAGGGAATTGGGGATTTAATGGGCTGATTTCTATAGAAAATAATAAAATAATCAAGCATGCCATGTGTCACATGCTTATTGGCCAAAATTTTAACTTTTTGACTTTTTCTTCTTAATTTTCCACCACAAATATTCTGGTATTTATCCAATCCTACCACAATTAAAATCCCTTGGTCTTGACAAGTGCTGGGCCGAAAATTTTACTGATTTGCCCCCGAGACAAAAAAATTACGATTTTGCCCTTATACTCCGAAATGTACCGGAATCTCATTATTTCTACTTTTCAACCTAAAATAACACTACTATTGATCAATATTAACCAAATGGGGCAAAAATTGTTTAAAAAAATTTTCGTTTAGTCCACTAGTGGCAAAATTACCATTTTGCCCTTCTACTCTATAAATACCGGGAATCACAATTTTTCACTACTAAACATCATTTTATACTCCAATAATCATAATTATATTTCATATAATTATTCTTGGTCAAATGTGATCAAATCTTGGCTAAAAATCTCCATTTAATCATCAAATGGTAAAATGACCGTTTTGTCCCTAATTGGTCAATTTTCTGATGGACTCCAAACTGGACCTTGAACTCCAAATCACTATTCTAAACCATTCTGTTGGTTTTAAAATTTTCAAATTCCTCTTAGAATTTCTATTTGAACTAGTTCAAGGCTCGATTTAACTTAGTTGTACCACTCGATACAATACCGTCTTTTAATCGAGCTTGACAGGGTCTCACAGATTTTAAGTTGAGTTTTTTTTACATTTTTGGTTAAAACAGATTAGAATTGAATGTTTACCTCGAGAATCTTGAAGCGAAAGCCATTCATTGAGAAGAAAACTTCTTTTATAGTCACTTATGCCTTCAAAAGCTTTGTTTCTCCCTTTAAATGGTTATATAATCTCATAATTGATTTTAAGTTGAGTTTTTTTTACATTTTTGGTTAAAACAGATTATAATTGAATGTTTACCTCGAGAATCTTGAAGCGAAAGCCATTCATTGAGAAGAAAACTTCTTTTATAGTCACTTATGCCTTCAAAAGCTTTGTTTCTCCCTTTAAATGGTTATATAATCTCATAATTGATTTTAAGTTGAGTTTTTCTTACATTTTTGGTTAAAACAGATTATAATTGAATGTTTACCTCCAGAAACGTGATGCAAAATCCATTCATTGAGAAGAAAACTTCTTTTATAGTCACTTATGCCTTCAAAAGCTTTGTTTCTCCCTTTAAATGGTTATATAATCTCATAATTGATTTTAAGTTGAATTGTTTTTACATTTTTTATTAAAATAGATTATAATTGAATGTTTACCTTGAGAAACGTGATGCAAAAACCATTCATTGAGAAGAAAACTACTTTTATAGTCACTTATGCCTTTAAAAGCTTTGTTTCTCCCTTTAAATGGTTATATAATTTCATAATTGATTTTAAGTTGAGTTTTTTTTACATTTTTGGTTAAAACAGATTAGAATTGAATGTTTACCTCGAGAATCTTGAAGCGAAAGCCATTCATTGAGAAGAAAACTTCTTTTATAGTCACTTATGCCTTCAAAAGCTTTGTTTCTCCCTCTAAATGGTTATATAATCTCATAATTGATTTTAAGTTGAGTTTTTTTTACATTTTTGGTTAAAACAGATTATAATTGAATGTTTACCTCGAGAATCTTGAAGCGAAAGCCATTCATTGAGAAGAAAACTTCTTTTATAGTCACTTATGCCTTCAAAAGCTTTGTTTCCTCCGTTTAAATGGTTATATAATCTCATAATTGATTTTAAGTTGCGTTTTTTTACATTTTTAGTTAAAACAAATTATAATTGAATGTTTACCTCAAGAAACGTGATGCAAAAACCATTCATTGAGAAGAAAACTTCTTTTATAGTCACTTATGCCTTCAAAAGTTTTGTTTCTCGCTTTAAATGGTTATATAATCTCATAATTGATTTTAAGTTGAATTTTTTTACATTTTTGGTTAAAGCAGATTATAATTGAATGTTTACCTCGAGAATCTTGAAGCAAAAGCCATTCATTGAGAAGAAAACTTCTTTTATAGTCACTTATGCCTTCAAAAGCTTTGTTTCTCCCTTTAAATGGTTATATAATCTCATAATTGATTTTAAGTTGAGTTTTTTTTACATTTTTGGTTAAAACAGATTATAATTGAATGTTTACCTCGAGAATCTTGAAGCGAAAGCCATTCATTGAGAAGAAAACTTCTTTTATAGTCACTTATGCCTTCAAAAGCTTTGTTTCTCCCTTTAAATGGTTATATAATCTCATAATTGATTTTAAGTTGAGTTTTTTTTACATTTTTGGTTAAAACAGATTATAATTGAATGTTTACCTCGACAAACGTGATGCAAAATCCATTCATTGAGAAGAAAACTTCTTTTATAGTCACTTATGCCTTCAAAAGCTTTGTTTCTCCCTTTAAATGGTTATATAATCTCATAATTGATTTTAAGTTGAATTGTTTTTACATTTTTTATTAAAATAGATTATAATTGAATGTTTACCTTGAGAAACGTGATGCAAAAACCATTCATTGAGAAGAAAACTTCTTTTATAGTCACTTATGCCTTCAAAAACTTTGTTTCTCCCTTTAAATGCTTATATAATCTCATAATTGATTTTAAGTTGAATTGTTTTTACATTTTTTATTAAAATAGATTATAATTGAATGTTTACCTTGAGAAACGTGATGCAAAAACCATTCATTGAGAAGAAAACTTTTTTTATAGTCACTTATGCCTTTAAAAGCTTTGTTTCTCCCTTTAAATGGTTATCTAATCTCGTAATTGATTTTAAGTTGAATTTTCTTACATTTTTGGTTAAAGCAGACTGTAATTGAATGTTTACCTCGAGAAACGTGATGCAAAAACCATTTGTTGAGAAGAAAACTTCTTTTATAGTCACTTATGCGTTGAAAAGCTTTGTTTCTCCCTTTAAATGGTTATATAATCTTATAATTGATTTTAAGTTGAGTTTTTTTTACATTTTTGGTTAAAACAGATTAGGATTGAATGTTTACCTCGAGAATCTTGAAGCGAAAGCCATTCATTGAGAAGAAAACTTCTTTTATAGTCACTTATGCCTTCAAAAGCTTTGTTTCTCCCTTTAAATGGTTATATAATCTCATAATTGATTTTAAGTTGCGTTTTTTTTACATTTTAGGTTAAAACAGATTATAATTGAATGTTTACCTCGAGAATCTTGAAGCGAAAGCCATTCATTGAGAAGAAAACTTCTTTTATAGTCACTTATGCCATCAAAAGCTTTGTTTCCTCCGTTTAAATGGTTATATAATCTCATAATTGATTTTAAGTTGAGTTTTTTTTACATCTTTGGTTAAAACAGATTATAATTGAATGTTTACCTCGAGAAACGTGATGCAAAATCCATTCATTGAGAAGAAAACTTCTTTTATAGTCACTTATGCCTTCAAAAGCTTTGTTTCCTCCGTTTAAATGGTTATATAATCTCATAATTGATTTTAGGTTGAGTTTTTTTTACATCTTTGGTTAAAACAGATTATAATTGAATGTTTACCTCGAGAAACGTGATGCAAAATCCATTCATTGAGAAGAAAACTTCTTTTATAGTCACTTATGCCTTCAAAAGCTTTGTTTCTCCCTTTAAATGGTTATATAATCTCATAATTGATTTTAAGTTGAATTGTTTTTACATTTTTTATTAAAATAGATTATAATTGAATGTTTACCTTGAGAAACGTGATGCAAAAACCATTCATTGAGAAGAAAACTTCTTTTATAGTCACTTATGCCTTTAAAAGCTTTGTTTCTCCCTTTAAATGGTTATCTAATCTCATAATTGATTTTAAGTTGAGTTTTTTTTACATTTTTGGTTAAAACAGATTAGAATTGAATGTTTACCTCGAGAATCTTGAAGCGAAAGCCATTCATTGAGAAGAAAACTTCTTTTATAGTCACTTATGCCTTCGAAAGCTTTATTTCTCCCTTTAAATGGTTATATAATCTCATAATTGATTTTAAGTTGAGTTTTTTTTTACATTTTTGGTTAAAACAGATTATAATTGAATGTTTACCTCGAGAATCTTGAAGCGAAAGCCATTCATTGAGAAGAAAACTTCTTTTATAGTCACTTATGCCTTTAAAAGCTTTGTTTCTCCCTTTAAATGGTTATCTAATCTCATAATTGATTTTAAGTTGAGTTTTTTTTACATTTTTGATTAAAACAGATTATAATTGAATGTTTACCTCGAGAATCTTGAAGCGAAAGCCATTCATTGAGAAGAAAACTTCTTTTATAGTCACTTATGCCTTCAAAAGCTTTGTTTCCTCCGTTTAAATGGTTATATAATCTCATAATTGATTTTAAGTTGCGTTTTTTTACATTTTTAGTTAAAACAAATTATAATTGAAAGTTTACCTCAAAAAACGTGATGCAAAAACCATTCATTGAGAAGAAAACTACTTTTATAGTCACTTATGCCTTCAAAAGCTTTGTTTCTCCCTTTAAATGGTTATATAATCTCATAATTGATTTTAAGTTGAGTTTTTTTTACATTTTTGGTTAAAACAGATTAGAATTGAATGTTTACCTCGAGAATCTTGAAGCGAAAGCCATTCATTGATAAGAAAACTTCTTTTATAGTCACTTATGCCTTCAAAAGCTTTGTTTCTCCCTTTAAATGGTTATATAATCTCATAATTGATTTTAAGTTGAGTTTTTTTTACATTTTTGGTTAAAACAGACTATAATTGAATGTTTACCTCGAGAATCTTGAAGCGAAAGCCATTCATTGAGAAGAAAACTTCTTTTATAGTCACTTATGCCTTCAAAAGCTTTGTTTCTCTCTTTAAATGGTTATATAATCTCATAATTGATTTTAAGTTGCGTTTTTTTACATTTTTAGTTAAAACAAATTATAATTGAATGTTTATCTCAAGAAACGTGATGCAAAAACCATTCATTGAGAAGAAAACTTCTTTTATAGTCACTTATGCCTTCAAAAGCTTTGTTTCCCCCTTTAAATGGTTATATAATCTCATAATTGATTTTAAGTTGAGTTTTTTTTACATTTTTGGTTAAAACAGATTATAATTGAATGTTTACCTCGAGAATCTTGAAGCGAAAGCCATTCATTGAGAAGAAAACTTCTTTTCTTGTCACTTACGCCTTCAAAAGCTTTGTTTCTCCCTTTAAATGGTTATATAATCTCATAATTGATTTTAAGTTGAGTTTTTTTTACATTTTTGGTTAAAACAGATTATAATTGAATGTTTACCTCGAGAATCTTGAAGCGAAAGCCATTCATTGAGAAGAAAACTTCTTTTATAGTCACTTATGCCTTCAAAAGCTTTATTTCTCTCTTTAAACGGTTATATAATCTCATAATTGATTTTAAGTTGCGTTTTTTTTACATTTTTGGTTAAAACAGATTATAATTGAATGTTTGCCTCGAGAATCTTGAAGCGAAAGCCATTCATTGAGAAGAAAACTTCTTTTATAGTCACTTATGCCTTCAAAAACTTTGTTTTCTCCCTTTAAATGGTTATATAATCTCATAATTGATTTTAAGTTGCGTTTTTTTAAATTTTTAGATAAAACAGATTATAATTGAATGTTTACCTCGAGAAACGTGATGCAAAAACCATTCATTGAGAAGAAAACTTCTTTTATAGTCACTTATGCCTTCAAAAGCTTTGTTTCTCCCTTTAAATGGTTATATAATCTCATAATTGATTTTAAGTTGAGTTTTTTTTTACATTTTTGGTTAAAACAGATTATAATTGAATGTTTACCTCGAGAAACGTGATGCAAAAACCATTCATTGAGAAGAAAACTTCTTTTATAGTCACTTATGCCTTCAGAAGCTTTGTTTCTCCCTTTAAATGGTTATATAATCTCATAATTGATTTTAAGTTGAGTTTTTTTTACATTTTTGGTTAAAACATATTATAATTGAATGTTTACCTCGAGAAACGTGAAGCAAAAACCATTCATTGAGAAGAAAACTTCTTTTATAGTCACTTATACCTTCAAAAGCTTTGTTTCTCGCTTTAAATGGTTATATAATCTCGTAATTGATTTTAAGTTGAATTTTCTTACATTTTTGGTTAAAGCAGATTGTAATTGAATGTTTACCTCGAGAAACGTGATGCAAAAACCATTTGTTGAGAAGAAAACTTCTTTTATAGTCACTTATGCCTTGAAAAGCTTTGTTTCTCCCTTTAAATGGTTATATAATCTTATAATTGATTTTAAGTTGAGTTTTTTTTACATTTTTGGTTAAAACAGATTAGGATTGAATGTTTACCTCGAGAATCTTGAAGCGAAAGCCATTCATTGAGAAGAAAACTTGTTTTATAGTCACTTATGCCTTCAAAAGCTTTGTTTCTCCCTTTAAATGGTTATATAATCTCATAATTGATTTTAAGTTGAGTTTTTTTTACATTTTTGGTTAAAACAGATTATAATTGAATGTTTACCTCGAGAATCTTGAAGCGAAAGCCATTCATTGATAAGAAAACTTCTTTTCTTGTCACTTACGCCTTCAAAAGCTTTGTTTCTCCCTTTAAATGGTTATATAATCTCATAATTGATTTTAAGTTGAGTTTTTTTTACATTTTTGGTTAAAACAGATTATAATTGAATGTTTACCTCGAGAATCTTGAAGCGAAAGCCATTCATTGAGAAGAAAACTTCTTTTATAGTCACTTATGCCTTCAAAAGCTTTATTTCTCTCTTTAAACGGTTATATAATCTCATAATTGATTTTAAGTTGCGTTTTTTTTACATTTTTGGTTAAAACAGATTATAATTGAATGTTTGCCTCGAGAATCTTGAAGCGAAAGCCATTCATTGAGAAGAAAACTTCTTTTATAGTCACTTATGCCTTCAAAAACTTTGTTTTCTCCCTTTAAATGGTTATATAATCTCATAATTGATTTTAAGTTGCGTTTTTTTAAATTTTTAGATAAAACAGATTATAATTGAATGTTTACCTCGAGAAACGTGATGCAAAAACCATTCATTGAGAAGAAAACTTCTTTTATAGTCACTTATGCCTTCAAAAGCTTTGTTTCTCCCTTTAAATGGTTATATAATCTCATAATTGATTTTAAGTTGAGTTTTTTTTTACATTTTTGGTTAAAACAGATTATAATTGAATGTTTACCTCGAGAAACGTGATGCAAAAACCATTCATTGAGAAGAAAACTTCTTTTATAGTCACTTATGCCTTCAGAAGCTTTGTTTCTCCCTTTAAATGGTTATATAATCTCATAATTGATTTTAAGTTGAGTTTTTTTTACATTTTTGGTTAAAACATATTATAATTGAATGTTTACCTCGAGAAACGTGAAGCAAAAACCATTCATTGAGAAGAAAACTTCTTTTATAGTCACTTATACCTTCAAAAGCTTTGTTTCTCGCTTTAAATGGTTATATAATCTCGTAATTGATTTTAAGTTGAATTTTCTTACATTTTTGGTTAAAGCAGATTGTAATTGAATGTTTACCTCGAGAAATGTGATGCAAAAACCATTTGTTGAGAAGAAAACTTCTTTTATAGTCACTTATGCCTTGAAAAGCTTTGTTTCTCCCTTTAAATGGTTATATAATCTTATAATTGATTTTAAGTTGAGTTTTTTTTACATTTTTGGTTAAAACAGATTAGGATTGAATGTTTACCTCGAGAATCTTGAAGCGAAAGCCATTCATTGAGAAGAAAACTTGTTTTATAGTCACTTATGCCTTCAAAAGCTTTGTTTCTCCCTTTAAATGGTTATATAATCTCATAATTGATTTTAAGTTGCGTTTTTTTTACATTTTAGGCTAAAACAGATTATAATTGAATGTTTACCTCGAGAATCTTGAAGCGAAAGCCATTCATTGAGAAGAAAACTTCTTTTATTGGCACTTATGCCTTCAAAAGCTTTGTATCTCCCTTTAAATGGTTATATAATCCCATAATTGATTTTAAGTTGAGTTTTTTTTACATCTTTGGTTAAAACAGATTATAATTGAATGTTTACCTCGAGAATCTTGAAGCGAAAGCCATTCATTGAGAAGAAAACTTCTTTTATAGTCACTTATGCCTTCAAAAGCTTTGTTTCTCCCTTTAAATGGTTACATAATCTCATAATTGATTTTAAGTTGAGTTTTTTTTACATTTTTGGTTAAAACAGATTATAATTGAATGTTTACCTCGAGAAACGTGAAGCAAAAACCATTCATTGAGAAGAAAACTTCTTTTATAGTCACTTATGCCTTCAAAAGCTTTGTTTCTCCCTTTAAATGGTTATATAATCTCATAATTGATTTTAAGTTGCGTTTTTTTTACATTTTAGGTTAAAACAGATTATAATTGAATGTTTACCTCGAGAATCTTGAAGCGAAAGCCATTCATTGAGAAGAAAACTTCTTTTATAGTCACTTATGCCATCAAAAGCTTTGTTTCCTCCGTTTAAATGGTTATATAATCTCATAATTGATTTTAAGTTGAGTTTTTTTTACATCTTTGGTTAAAACAGATTATAATTGAATGTTTACCTCGAGAAACGTGATGCAAAATCCATTCATTGAGAAGAAAACTTCTTTTATAGTCACTTATGCCTTCAAAAGCTTTGTTTCCTCCGTTTAAATGGTTATATAATCTCATAATTGATTTTAGGTTGAGTTTTTTTTACATCTTTGGTTAAAACAGATTATAATTGAATGTTTACCTCGAGAAACGTGATGCAAAATCCATTCATTGAGAAGAAAACTTCTTTTATAGTCACTTATGCCTTCAAAAGCTTTGTTTCTCCCTTTAAATGGTTATATAATCTCATAATTGATTTTAAGTTGAATTGTTTTTACATTTTTTATTAAAATAGATTATAATTGAATGTTTACCTTGAGAAACGTGATGCAAAAACCATTCATTGAGAAGAAAACTTCTTTTATAGTCACTTATGCCTTTAAAAGCTTTGTTTCTCCCTTTAAATGGTTATCTAATCTCATAATTGATTTTAAGTTGAGTTTTTTTTACATTTTTGGTTAAAACAGATTAGAATTGAATGTTTACCTCGAGAATCTTGAAGCGAAAGCCATTCATTGAGAAGAAAACTTCTTTTATAGTCACTTATGCCTTCGAAAGCTTTATTTCTCCCTTTAAATGGTTATATAATCTCATAATTGATTTTAAGTTGAGTTTTTTTTTACATTTTTGGTTAAAACAGATTATAATTGAATGTTTACCTCGAGAATCTTGAAGCGAAAGCCATTCATTGAGAAGAAAACTTCTTTTATAGTCACTTATGCCTTTAAAAGCTTTGTTTCTCCCTTTAAATGGTTATCTAATCTCATAATTGATTTTAAGTTGAGTTTTTTTTACATTTTTGGTTAAAACAGATTAGAATTGAATGTTTACCTCGAGAATCTTGAAGCGAAAGCCATTCATTGAGAAGAAAACTTCTTTTATAGTCACTTATGCCTTCGAAAGCTTTATTTCTCCCTTTAAATGGTTATATAATCTCATAATTGATTTTAAGTTGAGTTTTTTTTTACATTTTTGGTTAAAACAGATTATAATTGAATGTTTACCTCGAGAATCTTGAAGCGAAAGCCATTCATTGAGAAGAAAACTTCTTTTATAGTCACTTATGCCTTTAAAAGCTTTGTTTCTCCCTTTAAATGGTTATCTAATCTCATAATTGATTTTAAGTTGAGTTTTTTTTACATTTTTGGTTAAAACAGATTAGAATTGAATGTTTACCTCGAGAATCTTGAAGCGAAAGCCATTCATTGAGAAGAAAACTTCTTTTATAGTCACTTATGCCTTCGAAAGCTTTATTTCTCCCTTTAAATGGTTATATAATCTCATAATTGATTTTAAGTTGAGTTTTTTTTTACATTTTTGGTTAAAACAGATTATAATTGAATGTTTACCTCGAGAATCTTGAAGCGAAAGCCATTCATTGAGAAGAAAACTTCTTTTATAGTCACTTATGCCTTTAAAAGCTTTGTTTCTCCCTTTAAATGGTTATCTAATCTCATAATTGATTTTAAGTTGAGTTTTTTTTACATTTTTGGTTAAAACAGATTATAATTGAATGTTTACCTCGAGAATCTTGAAGCGAAAGCCATTCATTGAGAAGAAAACTTCTTTTATAGTCACTTATGCCTTCAAAAGCTTTGTTTCCTCCGTTTAAATGGTTATATAATCTCATAATTGATTTTAAGTTGCGTTTTTTTACATTTTTAGTTAAAACAAATTATAATTGAAAGTTTACCTCAAAAAACGTGATGCAAAAACCATTCATTGAGAAGAAAACTACTTTTATAGTCACTTATGCCTTCAAAAGCTTTGTTTCTCCCTTTAAATGGTTATATAATCTCATAATTGATTTTAAGTTGAGTTTTTTTTACATTTTTGGTTAAAACAGATTAGAATTGAATGTTTACCTCGAGAATCTTGAAGCGAAAGCCATTCATTGATAAGAAAACTTCTTTTATAGTCACTTATGCCTTCAAAAGCTTTGTTTCTCCCTTTAAATGGTTATATAATCTCATAATTGATTTTAAGTTGTGTTTTTTTTACATTTTTGGTTAAAACAGACTATAATTGAATGTTTACCTCGAGAATCTTGAAGCGAAAGCCATTCATTGAGAAGAAAACTTCTTTTATAGTCACTTATGCCTTCAAAAGCTTTGTTTCTCTCTTTAAATGGTTATATAATCTCATAATTGATTTTAAGTTGCGTTTTTTTACATTTTTAGTTAAAACAAATTATAATTGAATGTTTATCTCAAGAAACGTGATGCAAAAACCATTCATTGAGAAGAAAACTTCTTTTATAGTCACTTATGCCTTCAAAAGCTTTGTTTCCCCCTTTAAATGGTTATATAATCTCATAATTGATTTTAAGTTGAATTGTTTTTACATTTTTTATTAAAATAGATTATAATTGAATGTTTACCTTGAGAAACGTGATGCAAAAACCATTCATTGAGAAGAAAACTTCTTTTATAGTCACTTATACCTTCAAAAGCTTTGTTTCTCGCTTTAAATGGTTATATAATCTCGTAATTGATTTTAAGTTGAATTTTCTTACATTTTTGGTTAAAGCAGATTGTAATTGAATGTTTACCTCGAGAAACGTGATGCAAAAACCATTTGTTGAGAAGAAAACTTCTTTTATAGTCACTTATGCCTTGAAAAGCTTTGTTTCTCCCTTTAAATGGTTATATAATCTTATAATTGATTTTAAGTTGAGTTTTTTTTTACATTTTTGGTTAAAACAGATTAGGATTGAATGTTTACCTCGAGAATCTTGAAGCGAAAGCCATTCATTGAGAAGAAAACTTCTTTTATAGTCACTTATGCCTTCAAAAGCTTTGTTTCTCCCTTTAAATGGTTATATAATCTCATAATTGATTTTAAGTTGCGTTTTTTTTACATTTTAGGTTAAAACAGATTATAATTGAATGTTTACCTCGTGAATCTTGAAGCGAAAGCCATTCATTGAGAAGAAAACTTCTTTTATTGGCACTTATGCCTTCAAAAGCTTTGTATCTCCCTTTAAATGGTTATATAATCCCATAATTGATTTTAAGTTGAGTTTTTTTTACATCTTTGGTTAAAACAGATTATAATTGAATGTTTACCTCGAGAATCTTGAAGCGAAAGCCATTCATTGAGAAGAAAACTTTTTTTATAGTCACTTATGCCTTCAAAAGCTTTGTTTCTCCCTTTAAATGGTTATATAATCTCATAATTGATTTTAAGTTGAGTTTTTTTTACATTTTTGGTTAAAACAGATTATAATTGAATGTTTACCTCGAGAAACGTGAAGCAAAAACCATTCATTGAGAAGAAAACTTCTTTTATAGTCACTTATGCCTTCAAAAGCTTTGTTTCTCCCTTTAAATGGTTATATAATCTCATAATTGATTTTAAGTTGAGTTTTTTTTACATTTTTGGTTAAAACAGATTATAATTGAATGTTTACCTCGAGAATATTGAAGCGAAAGCCATTCATTGAGAAGAAAACTTCTTTTATAGTCACTTATGCCTTCAAAAGCTTTGTTTCTCCCTTTAAATGGTTATATAATCTCATAATTGATTTTAAGTTGAGTTTTTTTTACATTTTTGGTTAAAACAGATTATAATTGAATGTTTACCTCGAGAATATTGAAGCGAAAGCCATTCATTGAGAAGAAAACTTCTTTTATAGTCACTTATGCCTTCAAAAGCTTTGTTTCTCCCTTTAAATGGTTATATAATCTCATAATTGATTTTAAGTTGAGTTTTTTTTACATTTTTGGTTAAAACAGATTATAATTAAATGTTTACCTCGAGAATCTTGAAGCGAAAGCCATTCATTGAGAAGAAAACTTCTTTTATAGTCACTTATGCCTTCAAAAGCTTTGTTTCTCCCTTTAAATGGTTATATAATCTCATAATTGATTTTAAGTTGAATTGTTTTTACATTTTTTATTACAATAGATTATAATTGAATGTTTACCTTGAGAAACGTGATGCAAAAACCATTCATTGAGAAGAAAACTTCTTTTATAGTCACTTATGCCTTTAAAAGCTTTGTTTCTCCCTTTAAATGGTTATATAATCTCATAATTGATTTTAAGTTGAGTTTTTTTTACATTTTTGGTTAAAACAGATTAGAATTGAATGTTTACCTCGAGAATCTTGAAGCGAAAGCCATTCATTGATAAGAAAACTTCTTTTATAGTCACTTATGCCTTCAAAAGCTTTGTTTCTCCCTTTAAATGGTTATATAATCTCATAATTGATTTTAAGTTGAGTTTTTTTTACATTTTTGGTTAAAACAGATTAGAATTGAATGTTTACCTCGAGAATCTTGAAGCGAAAGCCATTCATTGATAAGAAAACTTCTTTTATAGTCACTTATGCCTTCAAAAGCTTTGTTTCTCCCTTTAAATGGTTATATAATCTCATAATTGATTTTAAGTTGTGTTTTTTTTACATTTTTGGTTAAAACAGACTATAATTGAATGTTTACCTCGAGAATCTTGAAGCGAAAGCCATTCATTGAGAAGAAAACTTCTTTTATAGTCACTTATGCCTTCAAAAGCTTTGTTTCTCTCTTTAAATGGTTATATAATCTCATAATTGATTTTAAGTTGCGTTTTTTTACATTTTTAGTTAAAACAAATTATAATTGAATGTTTATCTCAAGAAACGTGATGCAAAAACCATTCATTGAGAAGAAAACTTCTTTTATAGTCACTTATGCCTTCAAAAGCTTTGTTTCCCTCTTTAAATGGTTATATAATCTCATAATTGATTTTAAGTTGAATTGTTTTTACATTTTTTATTAAAATAGATTATAATTGAATGTTTACCTTGAGAAACGTGATGCAAAAACCATTCATTGAGAAGAAAACTTCTTTTATAGTCACTTATACCTTCAAAAGCTTTGTTTCTCGCTTTAAATGGTTATATAATCTCGTAATTGATTTTAAGTTGAATTTTCTTACATTTTTGGTTAAAGCAGATTGTAATTGAATGTTTACCTCGAGAAACGTGATGCAAAAACCATTTGTTGAGAAGAAAACTTCTTTTATAGTCACTTATGCCTTGAAAAGCTTTGTTTCTCCCTTTAAATGGTTATATAATCTTATAATTGATTTTAAGTTGAGTTTTTTTTTACATTTTTGGTTAAAACAGATTAGGATTGAATGTTTATCTCGAGAATCTTGAAGCGAAAGCCATTCATTGAGAAGAAAACTTCTTTTATAGTCACTTATGCCTTCAAAAGCTTTGTTTCTCCCTTTAAATGGTTATATAATCTCATAATTGATTTTAAGTTGCGTTTTTTTTACATTTTAGGTTAAAACAGATTATAATTGAATGTTTACCTCGAGAATCTTGAAGCGAAAGCCATTCATTGAGAAGAAAACTTCTTTTATTGGCACTTATGCCTTCAAAAGCTTTGTATCTCCCTTTAAATGGTTATATAATCCCATAATTGATTTTAAGTTGAGTTTTTTTTACATCTTTGGTTAAAACAGATTATAATTGAATGTTTACCTCGAGAATCTTGAAGCGAAAGCCATTCATTGAGAAGAAAACTTTTTTTATAGTCACTTATGCCTTCAAAAGCTTTGTTTCTCCCTTTAAATGGTTATATAATCTCATAATTGATTTTAAGTTGAGTTTTTTTTACATTTTTGGTTAAAACAGATTATAATTGAATGTTTACCTCGAGAAACGTGAAGTAAAAACCATTCATTGAGAAGAAAACTTCTTTTATAGTCACTTATGCCTTCAAAAGCTTTGTTTCTCCCTTTAAATGGTTATATAATCTCATAATTGATTTTAAGTTGAGTTTTTTTTACATTTTTGGTTAAAACAGATTATAATTGAATGTTTACCTCGAGAATATTGAAGCGAAAGCCATTCATTGAGAAGAAAACTTCTTTTATAGTCACTTATGCCTTCAAAAGCTTTGTTTCTCCCTTTAAATGGTTATATAATCTCATAATTGATTTTAAGTTGAGTTTTTTTTACATTTTTGGTTAAAACAGATTATAATTGAATGTTTACCTCGAGAATATTGAAGCGAAAGCCATTCATTGAGAAGAAAACTTCTTTTATAGTCACTTATGCCTTCAAAAGCTTTGTTTCTCCCTTTAAATGGTTATATAATCTCATAATTGATTTTAAGTTGAGTTTTTTTTACATTTTTGGTTAAAACAGATTAGAATTGAATGTTTACCTCGAGAATCTTGAAGCGAAAGCCATTCATTGATAAGAAAACTTCTTTTATAGTCACTTATGCCTTCAAAAGCTTTGTTTCTCCCTTTAAATGGTTATATAATCTCATAATTGATTTTATGTTGTGTTTTTTTTACATTTTTGGTTAAAACAGACTATAATTGAATGTTTACCTCGAGAATCTTGAAGCGAAAGCCATTCATTGAGAAGAAAACTTCTTTTATAGTCACTTATGCCTTCAAAAGCTTTGTTTCTCTCTTTAAATGGTTATATAATCTCATAATTGATTTTAAGTTGCGTTTTTTTACATTTTTAGTTAAAACAAATTATAATTGAATGTTTATCTCAAGAAACGTGATGCAAAAACCATTCATTGAGAAGAAAACTTCTTTTATAGTCACTTATGCCTTCAAAAGCTTTGTTTCCCCCTTTAAATGGTTATATAATCTCATAATTGATTTTAAGTTGAATTGTTTTTACATTTTTTATTAAAATAGATTATAATTGAATGTTTACCTTGAGAAACGTGATGCAAAAACCATTCAGTGAGAAGAAAACTTCTTTTATAGTCACTTATACCTTCAAAAGCTTTGTTTCTCGCTTTAAATGGTTATATAATCTCGTAATTGATTTTAAGTTGAATTTTCTTACATTTTTGGTTAAAGCAGATTGTAATTGAATGTTTACCTCGAGAAACGTGATGCAAAAACCATTTGTTGAGAAGAAAACTTCTTTTATAGTCACTTATGCCTTGAAAAGCTTTGTTTCTCCCTTTAAATGGTTATATAATCTTATAATTGATTTTAAGTTGAGTTTTTTTTTACATTTTTGGTTAAAACAGATTAGGATTGAATGTTTACCTCGAGAATCTTGAAGCGAAAGCCATTCATTGAGAAGAAAACTTCTTTTATAGTCACTTATGCCTTCAAAAGCTTTGTTTCTCCCTTTAAATGGTTATATAATCTCATAATTGATTTTAAGTTGCGTTTTTTTTACATTTTAGGTTAAAACAGATTATAATTGAATGTTTACCTCGAGAATCTTGAAGCGAAAGCCATTCATTGAGAAGAAAACTTCTTTTATTGGCACTTATGCCTTCAAAAGCTTTGTATCTCCCTTTAAATGGTTATATAATCCCATAATTGATTTTAAGTTGAGTTTTTTTTACATCTTTGGTTAAAACAGATTATAATTGAATGTTTACCTCGAGAATCTTGAAGCGAAAGCCATTCATTGAGAAGAAAACTTTTTTTATAGTCACTTATGCCTTCAAAAGCTTTGTTTCTCCCTTTAAATGGTTATATAATCTCATAATTGATTTTAAGTTGAGTTTTTTTTACATTTTTGGTTAAAACAGATTATAATTGAATGTTTACTTCGAGAAACGTGAAGCAAAAACCATTCATTGAGAAGAAAACTTCTTTTATAGTCACTTATGCCTTCAAAAGCTTTGTTTCTCCCTTTAAATGGTTATATAATCTCATAATTGATTTTAAGTTGAGTTTTTTTTACATTTTTGGTTAAAACAGATTATAATTGAATGTTTACCTCGAGAATATTGAAGCGAAAGCCATTCATTGAGAAGAAAACTTCTTTTATAGTCACTTATGCCTTCAAAAGCTTTGTTTCTCCCTTTAAATGGTTATATAATCTCATAATTGATTTTAAGTTGAGTTTTTTTTACATTTTTGGTTAAAACAGATTATAATTGAATGTTTACCTCGAGAATATTGAAGCGAAAGCCATTCATTGAGAAGAAAACTTCTTTTATAGTCACTTATGCCTTCAAAAGCTTTGTTTCTCCCTTTAAATGGTTATATAATCTCATAATTAATTTTAAGTTGAGTTTTTTTTACATTTTTGGTTAAAACAGATTATAATTAAATGTTTACCTCGAGAATCTTGAAGCGAAAGCCATTCATTGAGAAGAAAACTTCTTTTATAGTCACTTATGCCTTCAAAAGCTTTGTTTCTCCCTTTAAATGGTTATATAATCTCATAATTGATTTTAAGTTGAATTGTTTTTACATTTTTTATTACAATAGATTATAATTGAATGTTTACCTTGAGAAACGTGATGCAAAAACCATTCATTGAGAAGAAAACTTCTTTTATAGTCACTTATGCCTTTAAAAGCTTTGTTTCTCCCTTTAAATGGTTATATAATCTCATAATTGATTTTAAGTTGAGTTTTTTTTACATTTTTGGTTAAAACAGATTAGAATTGAATGTTTACCTTGAGAAACGTGATGCAAAAACCATTCATTGAGAAGAAAACTTCTTTTATAGTCACTTATGCCTTTAAAAGCTTTGTTTCTCCCTTTAAATGGTTATATAATCTCATAATTGATTTTAAGTTGAGTTTTTTTTACATTTTTGGTTAAAACAGATTATAATTAAATGTTTACCTCGAGAAACGTGATGCAAAATCCATTCATTGAGAAGAAAACTTCTTTTATAGTCACTTATGCCTTCAAAAGCTTTGTTTCTCCCTTTAAATGGTTATATAATCTCATAATTGATTTTAAGTTGAATTGTTTTTACATTTTTTATTAAAATAGATTATAATTGAATGTTTACCTTGAGAAACGTGATGCAAAAACCATTCATTGAGAAGAAAACTTCTTTTATAGTCACTTATGCCTTTAAAAGCTTTGTTTCTCCCTTTAAATGGTTATATAATCTCATAATTGATTTTAAGTTGAGTTTTTTTTACATTTTTGGTTAAAACAGATTAGAATTGAATGTTTACCTCGAGAATCTTGAAGCGAAAGCCATTCATTGAGAAGAAAACTTCTTTTATAGTCACTTATGCCTTCAAAAGCTTCGTTTCTCCCATTAAATGGTTATATAATCTCATAATTGATTTTAAGTAGCGTTTTTTTTACATTTTTGGTTAAAACAGACTATAATTGAATGTTTACCTCGAGAATCTTGAAGCGAAAGCCATTCATTGAGAAGAAAACTTCTTTTATAGTCACTTATGCCTTCAAAAGCTTTGTTTCTCCCTTTAAATGGTTATATAATCTCATAATTGATTTTAAGTTGAGTTTTTTTTACATTTTTGGTTAAAACAGATTATAATTAAATGTTTACCTCGAGAAACGTGATGCAAAATCCATTCATTGAGAAGAAAACTTCTTTTATAGTCACTTATGCCTTCAAAAGCTTTGTTTCTCCCTTTAAATGGTTATATAATCTCATAATTGATTTTAAGTTGAATTGTTTTTACATTTTTTATTAAAATAGATTATAATTGAATGTTTACCTTGAGAAACATGATGCAAAAACCATTCATTGAGAAGAAAACTTCTTTTATAGTCACTTATGCCTTTAAAAGCTTTGTTTCTCCCTTTAAATGGTTATATAATCTCATAATTGATTTTAAGTTGAGTTTTTTTTACATTTTTGGTTAAAACAGATTAGAATTGAATGTTTACCTCGAGAATCTTGAAGCGAAAACCATTCATTGAGAAGAAAACTTCTTTTATAGTCACTTATGCCTTCAAAAGCTTCGTTTCTCCCATTAAATGGTTATATAATCTCATAATTGATTTTAAGTAGCGTTTTTTTTACATTTTTGGTTAAAACAGACTATAATTGAATGTTTACCTCGAGAATCTTGAAGCGAAAGCCATTTATTGAGAAGAAAACTTCTTTTATACTCACTTATGCCTTCAAAAGCTTTGTTTCTCCCTTTAAATGGTTATATAATCTCATAATTGATTTTAAGTTGAGTTTTTTTTACATTTTTGGTTAAAACAGATTATAATTGAATGTTTACCTCGAGAATCTCGAAGCGAAAGCCATTCATTAAGAAGAAAACTTCTTTTATAGTCACTTATGCCTTCAAAAGCTTTGTTTCTCCCTTTAAATGGTTATATAATCTCATAATTGATTTTAAGTTGAATTTTTTTACATTTTTGGTTAAAGCAGATTATAATTGAATATTTACCTCGAGAAACGTGATGCAAAATCCATTCATTGAGAAGAAAACTTCTTTTATAGTCACTTATGCCTTCAAAAGCTTTGTTTCTCCCATTAAATGGTTATATAATCTCATAATTGATTTTAAGTTGTATTTTTTTAACATTTTTGGTTAAAACAGATTATAATTGAATGTTTACCTCGAGAAACGTGATGCAAAAACCATTCATTGAGAAGAAAACTTCTTTTATAGTCACTTATGCCTTCAAAAGCTTTGTTTCTCCCTTTAAATGGTTATATAATGTCATAATTGATTTTAAGATGAATATTTTTACATTTTCGGTTAAAACAGATTATATTTGAATGTTTACCTCGAGAATCTTGAAGCGAAAGCCATTCATTGAGAAGAAAACTTCTTTTAGTGTCACTTATGCCTTCAAAAGCTTCGTTTCTCCCTTTAAATGGTTATATAATCTCATAATTCATTTTAAGTAGCGTTTTTTTTACATTTTTGGTTAAAACAGACTATAATTGAATGTTTACCTCGAGAATCTTGAAGCGAAAGCCATTTATTGAGAAGAAAACTTCTTTTATAGTCACTTATGCCTTCAAAAGCTTTGTTTCTCCCTTTAAATGGTTATATAATCTAATAATTGATTTTAAGTTGAGTTTTTTTTACATTTTTGGTTAAAACAGATTATAATTGAATGTTTACCTCGAGAATCTTGAAGCGAAAGCCATTCATTGAGAAGAAAACTTCTTTTATAGTCACTTATGCCTTCAAAAACTTTGTTTTCTCCCTTTAAATGGTTATATAATCTCATAATTGATTTTAAGTTACGTTTTTTTAAATTTTTAGTTAAAACAGATTATGATTGAATGTTTACCTCGAGAAACGTGATGCAAAAACCATTCATTGAGAAGAAAACTTCTTTTATAGTCACTTATGCCTTCAAACGCTTTGTTTCTCCCTTTAAATGGTTATATAATCTCATAATTGATTTTAAGTTGAGTTTTTTTTACATTTTTGGTTAAAACAGATTATAATTGAATGTTTACCTCGAGAATCTTGAAGCGAAAGCCATTCATTGAGAAGAAAACTTCTTTTATAGTCACTTATGCCTTCAAAAGCTTTAATTCTCCCTTTAAATGGTTATATAATCTCATAATTGATTTTAAGTTGAGTTTTTTTTACATTTTTGGTTAAAACATATTAGGATTGAATGTTTACCTCGAGAATCTTGAAGCGAAAGCCATTCATTGAGAAGAAAACTTCTTTTATAGTCACTTATGCCTTCAAAAGCTTTGTTTCTCCCTTTAAATGGTTATATAATCTCATAATTGATTTTAAGTTGAGTTTTTTTTACATTTTCGGTTAAAACAGATTATAATTGAATGTTTACCTCGAGAATCTTGAAGCGAAAGCCATTCATTGAGAAGAAAACTTCTTTTATAGTCACTTTTGCCTTCAAAAGCTTTGTTTCTCCCTTTAAATGGTTATATAAACTCATAATTGATTTTAAGTTGCATTTTTTTAAATTTTTAGTTAAAACAGATTATAATTGTATGTTTACCTCGAGAAACGTGATGGAAAAACCATTCATTGAGAAGAAAACTTCTTTTATAATCACTTATGCCTTCAAAAGCTTTGTTTCTCGCTTTAAACGGTTATATAATCTCATAATTGATTTTAAGTTGAATTTTTCTACATTTTTGGTTAAAGCAGATTATAATTGAATGTTTACCTCGAGAAACGTGATCCAAAAACCATTCATTGAGAAGAAAACTTCTTTTATAGTCACTTATGCCTTCAAAAGCTTTGTTTCTCCCTTTAAATGGTTATATAATGTCATAATTGATTTTAAGATGAATTTTTTTACATTTTCGGTTAAAACAGATTATAATTGAATGTTTACCTCGAGAATCTTGAAGCGAAAGCCATTCATTGAGAAGAAAACTTCTTTTATAGTCACTTATGCCTTCAAAAGCTTCGTTTCTCCCTTTAAATGGTTATATAATCTCATAATTGATTTTAAGTAGCGTTTTTTTTACATTTTTGGTTAAAACAGACTATAATTGAATGTTTACCTCGAGAATCTTGAAGCGAAAGCCATTCATTGAGAAGAAAACTACTTTTATAGTCACTTATGCCTTCAAAAGCTTTGTCTCTCCCTTTAAATGGTTATATAATCTCATAATTGATTTTAAGTTGAGTTTTTTTTACATTTTTGGTTAAAACAGATTATAATTGAATGTTTACCTCGAGAATATTGAAGCGAAAGCCATTCATTGAGAAGAAAACTTCTTTTATAGTCACTTATGCCTTCAAAAGCTTTGTTTCTCCCTTTAAATGGTTATATAATCTCATAATTGATTTTAAGTTGAGTTTTTTTTACATTTTTGGTTAAAACAGATTATAATTGAATGTTTACCTCGAGAATATTGAAGCGAAAGCCATTCATTGAGAAGAAAACTTCTTTTATAGTCACTTATGCCTTCAAAAGCTTTGTTTCTCCCTTTAAATGGTTATATAATCTCATAATTGATTTTAAGTTGAGTTTTTTTTACATTTTTGGTTAAAACAGATTATAATTAAATGTTTACCTCGAGAATCTTGAAGCGAAAGCCATTCATTGAGAAGAAAACTTCTTTTATAGTCACTTATGCCTTCAAAAGCTTTGTTTCTCCCTTTAAATGGTTATATAATCTCATAATTGATTTTAAGTTGAATTGTTTTTACATTTTTTATTACAATAGATTATAATTGAATGTTTACCTTGAGAAACGTGATGCAAAAACCATTCATTGAGAAGAAAACTTCTTTTATAGTCACTTATGCCTTTAAAAGCTTTGTTTCTCCCTTTAAATGGTTATATAATCTCATAATTGATTTTAAGTTGAGTTTTTTTTACATTTTTGGTTAAAACAGATTAGAATTGAATGTTTACCTTGAGAAACGTGATGCAAAAACCATTCATTGAGAAGAAAACTTCTTTTATAGTCACTTATGCCTTTAAAAGCTTTGTTTCTCCCTTTAAATGGTTATATAATCTCATAATTGATTTTAAGTTGAGTTTTTTTTACATTTTTGGTTAAAACAGATTATAATTAAATGTTTACCTCGAGAAACGTGATGCAAAATCCATTCATTGAGAAGAAAACTTCTTTTATAGTCACTTATGCCTTCAAAAGCTTTGTTTCTCCCTTTAAATGGTTATATAATCTCATAATTGATTTTAAGTTGAATTGTTTTTACATTTTTTATTAAAATAGATTATAATTGAATGTTTACCTTGAGAAACGTGATGCAAAAACCATTCATTGAGAAGAAAACTTCTTTTATAGTCACTTATGCCTTTAAAAGCTTTGTTTCTCCCTTTAAATGGTTATATAATCTCATAATTGATTTTAAGTTGAGTTTTTTTTACATTTTTGGTTAAAACAGATTAGGATTGAATGTTTACCTCGAGAATCTTGAAGCGAAAGCCATTCATTGAGAAGAAAACTTCTTTTATAGTCACTTATGCCTTCAAAAGCTTCGTTTCTCCCATTAAATGGTTATATAATCTCATAATTGATTTTAAGTAGCGTTTTTTTTACATTTTTGGTTAAAACAGACTATAATTGAATGTTTACCTCGAGAATCTTGAAGCGAAAGCCATTCATTGAGAAGAAAACTTCTTTTATAGTCACTTATGCCTTCAAAAGCTTTGTTTCTCCCTTTAAATGGTTATATAATCTCATAATTGATTTTAAGTTGAGTTTTTTTTACATTTTTGGTTAAAACAGATTATAATTAAATGTTTACCTCGAGAAACGTGATGCAAAATCCATTCATTGAGAAGAAAACTTCTTTTATAGTCACTTATGCCTTCAAAAGCTTTGTTTCTCCCTTTAAATGGTTATATAATCTCATAATTGATTTTAAGTTGAATTGTTTTTACATTTTTTATTAAAATAGATTATAATTGAATGTTTACCTTGAGAAACGTGATGCAAAAACCATTCATTGAGAAGAAAACTTCTTTTATAGTCACTTATGCCTTTAAAAGCTTTGTTTCTCCCTTTAAATGGTTATATAATCTCATAATTGATTTTAAGTTGAGTTTTTTTTACATTTTTGGTTAAAACAGATTAGAATTGAATGTTTACCTCGAGAATCTTGAAGCGAAAACCATTCATTGAGAAGAAAACTTCTTTTATAGTCACTTATGCCTTCAAAAGCTTCGTTTCTCCCATTAAATGGTTATATAATCTCATAATTGATTTTAAGTAGCGTTTTTTTTACATTTTTGGTTAAAACAGACTATAATTGAATGTTTACCTCGAGAATCTTGAAGCGAAAGCCATTTATTGAGAAGAAAACTTCTTTTATACTCACTTATGCCTTCAAAAGCTTTGTTTCTCCCTTTAAATGGTTATATAATCTCATAATTGATTTTAAGTTGAGTTTTTTTTACATTTTTGGTTAAAACAGATTATAATTGAATGTTTACCTCGAGAATCTCGAAGCGAAAGCCATTCATTAAGAAGAAAACTTCTTTTATAGTCACTTATGCCTTCAAAAGCTTTGTTTCTCCCTTTAAATGGTTATATAATCTCATAATTGATTTTAAGTTGAATTTTTTTACATTTTTGGTTAAAGCAGATTATAATTGAATATTTACCTCGAGAAACGTGATGCAAAATCCATTCATTGAGAAGAAAACTTCTTTTATAGTCACTTATGCCTTCAAAAGCTTTGTTTCTCCCATTAAATGGTTATATAATCTCATAATTGATTTTAAGTTGTATTTTTTTAACATTTTTGGTTAAAACAGATTATAATTGAATGTTTACCTCGAGAAACGTGATGCAAAAACCATTCATTGAGAAGAAAACTTCTTTTATAGTCACTTATGCCTTCAAAAGCTTTGTTTCTCCCTTTAAATGGTTATATAATGTCATAATTGATTTTAAGATGAATATTTTTACATTTTCGGTTAAAACAGATTATATTTGAATGTTTACCTCGAGAATCTTGAAGCGAAAGCCATTCATTGAGAAGAAAACTTCTTTTAGTGTCACTTATGCCTTCAAAAGCTTCGTTTCTCCCTTTAAATGGTTATATAATCTCATAATTCATTTTAAGTAGCGTTTTTTTTACATTTTTGGTTAAAACAGACTATAATTGAATGTTTACCTCGAGAATCTTGAAGCGAAAGCCATTTATTGAGAAGAAAACTTCTTTTATAGTCACTTATGCCTTCAAAAGCTTTGTTTCTCCCTTTAAATGGTTATATAATCTAATAATTGATTTTAAGTTGAGTTTTTTTTACATTTTTGGTTAAAACAGATTATAATTGAATGTTTACCTCGAGAATCTTGAAGCGAAAGCCATTCATTGAGAAGAAAACTTCTTTTATAGTCACTTATGCCTTCAAAAACTTTGTTTTCTCCCTTTAAATGGTTATATAATCTCATAATTGATTTTAAGTTACGTTTTTTTAAATTTTTAGTTAAAACAGATTATGATTGAATGTTTACCTCGAGAAACGTGATGCAAAAACCATTCATTGAGAAGAAAACTTCTTTTATAGTCACTTATGCCTTCAAACGCTTTGTTTCTCCCTTTAAATGGTTATATAATCTCATAATTGATTTTAAGTTGAGTTTTTTTTACATTTTTGGTTAAAACAGATTATAATTGAATGTTTACCTCGAGAATCTTGAAGCGAAAGCCATTCATTGAGAAGAAAACTTCTTTTATAGTCACTTATGCCTTCAAAAGCTTTAATTCTCCCTTTAAATGGTTATATAATCTCATAATTGATTTTAAGTTGAGTTTTTTTTACATTTTTGGTTAAAACATATTAGGATTGAATGTTTACCTCGAGAATCTTGAAGCGAAAGCCATTCATTGAGAAGAAAACTTCTTTTATAGTCACTTATGCCTTCAAAAGCTTTGTTTCTCCCTTTAAATGGTTATATAATCTCATAATTGATTTTAAGTTGAGTTTTTTTTACATTTTCGGTTAAAACAGATTATAATTGAATGTTTACCTCGAGAATCTTGAAGCGAAAGCCATTCATTGAGAAGAAAACTTCTTTTATAGTCACTTTTGCCTTCAAAAGCTTTGTTTCTCCCTTTAAATGGTTATATAAACTCATAATTGATTTTAAGTTGCATTTTTTTAAATTTTTAGTTAAAACAGATTATAATTGTATGTTTACCTCGAGAAACGTGATGGAAAAACCATTCATTGAGAAGAAAACTTCTTTTATAGTCACTTATGCCTTCAAAAGCTTTGTTTCTCGCTTTAAACGGTTATATAATCTCATAATTGATTTTAAGTTGAATTTTTCTACATTTTTGGTTAAAGCAGATTATAATTGAATGTTTACCTCGAGAAACGTGATCCAAAAACCATTCATTGAGAAGAAAACTTCTTTTATAGTCACTTATGCCTTCAAAAGCTTTGTTTCTCCCTTTAAATGGTTATATAATGTCATAATTGATTTTAAGATGAATTTTTTTACATTTTCGGTTAAAACAGATTATAATTGAATGTTTACCTCGAGAATCTTGAAGCGAAAGCCATTCATTGAGAAGAAAACTTCTTTTATAGTCACTTATGCCTTCAAAAGCTTCGTTTCTCCCTTTAAATGGTTATATAATCTCATAATTGATTTTAAGTAGCGTTTTTTTTACATTTTTGGTTAAAACAGACTATAATTGAATGTTTACCTCGAGAATCTTGAAGCGAAAGCCATTCATTGAGAAGAAAACTACTTTTATAGTCACTTATGCCTTCAAAAGCTTTGTCTCTCCCTTTAAATGGTTATATAATCTCATAATTGATTTTAAGTTGAGTTTTTTTTACATTTTTGGTTAAAACAGATTATAATTGAATGTTTACCTCGAGAATCTTGAAGCGAAAGCCATTCATTGAGAAGAAAACTTCTTTTATAGTCACTTATGCCTTCAAAAGCTTTGTTTCTCCCTTTAAATGGTTATATAATCTCATAATTGATTTTAACTTGAGTTTTTTTTACATTTTTGGTTAAAACAGATTAGAATTGAATGTTTACCTCGAGAATCTTGAAGCGAAAGCCATTCATTGAGAAGAAAACTTCTTTTATAGTCACTTATGCCTTCAAAAGCTTTGTTTCTCCCTTTAAATGGTTATATAATCTCATAATTGATTTTAAGTTGCGTTTTTTTTACATTTTTGGTTAAAACAGATTATAATTGAATGTTTACCTCGAGAATCTTGAAGCGAAAGCCATTCATTGAGAAGAAAACTTCTTTTATAGTCACTTATGCCTTCAAAAACTTTGTTTTCTCCCTTTAAATGGTTATATAATCTCATAATTGATTTTAAGTTGCGTTTTTTTAAATTTTTAGTTAAAACAGATTATAATTGAATGTTTACCTCGAGAAACGTGATGCAAAAACCATTCATTGAGAAGAAAACTTCTTTTATAGTCACTTATGCCTTCAAAAGCTTTGTTTCTCGCTTTAAATGGTTATATAATCTCATAATTGATTTTAAGTTGAATTTTTCTACATTTTTGGTTACAGCAGATTATAATTGAATGTTTACCTCGAGAAACGTGATGCAAAAACCATTCATTGAGAAGAAAACTTCTTTTATAGTCACTTATGCCTTCAAAAGCTTTGTTTCTCCCTTTAAATGGTTATATAATGTCCTAATCGATTTTAAGATGATTTTTTTTACATTTTCGGTTAAAACAGATTATAATTGAATGTTTACCTCGAGAATCTTGAAGCGAAAGCCATTCATTGAGAAAAAAACTTCTTTTATAGTCACTTATGCCTTCAAAAGCTTTGTTTCTCCCTTTAAATTGTTATATAATCTCATAATTGATTTTAAGTTGAGTTTTTTTTACATTTTTGGTTAAAACAGATTATAATTGAATGTTTACCTCGAGAATCTTGAAGCGAAAGCCATTCATTGAGAAGAAAACTTCTTTTATAGTCACTTATGCCTTCAAAAGCTTTGTTTCTCCCTTTAAATGGTTATATAATCTCATAATTGATTTTAAGTTGAGTTTTTCTTACATTTTTGGTTAAAACAGATTATAATTGAATCTTTACCTCGAGAATCTTGAAGCGAAAGCCATTCATTCAGAAGAAAACTTCATTTATAGTCACTTATGCCTTCAAAAGCTTTGTTTCTCCCTTTAAATGGTTATATAATCTCATAATTGATTTTAAGTTGAGTTTTTTTTACATTTTTGGTTAAAACAGATTATAATTGAATGTTTACCTCGAGAATCTTGAAGCGAAAGCCATTCATTGAGAAGAAAACTTCTTTTATAGTCACTTATGCCTTCAAAAGCTTTGTTTCTCCCTTTAAATGGTTATATAATCTCATAATTGATTTTAAATTGAGTTTTTTTTACATTTTTGATTAAAACAGATTATAATTGAATGTTTACCTCGAGAATCTTGAAGCGAAAGCCATTCATTGAGAAGAAAACTTCTTTTATAGTCACTTATGCCTTCAAAAGCTTTGTTTCTCCCTTTAAATGGTTATATAATCTCATAATTGATTTTAAGTTGCGTTTTTTTTACATTTTTGGTTAAAACAGATTATAATTGAATGTTTACCTCGAGAAACGTGATGCAAAAACCATTCATTGAGAAGAAAACTTCTTTTATAGTCACTTATGCCTTCAAAAGCTTTGTTTCTCGCTTTAAATGGTTATATAATCTCATAATTGATTTTAAGTTGAATTTTTCTACATTTTTGGTTAAAGCAGATTATAATTGAATGTTTACCTCGAGAAACGTGATGCAAAAACCATTCATTGAGAAGAAAACTTCTTTTATAGTCACTTATGCCTTCAAAAGCTTTGTTTCTCCCTTTAAATGGTTATATAATGTCATAATTGATTTTAAGATGAATTTTTTTACATTTTCGGTTAAAACAGATTATAATTGAATGTTTACCTCGAGAATCTTGAAGCGAAAGCCATTCATTGAGAAGAAAACTTCTTTTATAGTCACTTATGGCTTCAAAAGCTTTGTTTCTCCCTTTAAATGGTTATATAATCTCATAATTGATTTTAAGTTGCGTTTTTTTTACATTTTTGGTTAAAACAGATTATAATTGAATGTTTACCTCGAGAATCTTGAAGCGAAAGCCATTCATTGAGAAGAAAACTTCTTTTATAGTCACTTATGCCTTCAAAAACTTTGTTTTCTCCCTTTAAATGGTTATATAATCTCATAATTGATTTTAAGTTACGTTTTTTTAAATTTTTAGTTAAAACAGATTATAATTGAATGTTTACCTCGAGAAACGTGATGCAAAAACCATTCATTGAGAAGAAAACTTCTTTTATAGTCACTTATGCCTTCAAACGCTTTGTTTCTCCCTTTAAATGGTTATATAATCTCATAATTGATTTTAAGTTGAGTTTTTTTTACATTTTTGGTTAAAACAGATTATAATTGAATGTTTACCTCGAGAATCTTGAAGCGAAAGCCATTCATTGAGAAGAAAACTTCTTTTATAGTCACTTATGCCTTCAAAAGCTTTAATTCTCCCTTTAAATGGTTATATAATCTCATAATTGATTTTAAGTTGAGTTTTTTTTACATTTTTGGTTAAAACATATTAGGATTGAATGTTTACCTCGAGAATCTTGAAGCGAAAGCCATTCATTGAGAAGAAAACTTCTTTTATAGTCACTTATGCCTTCAAAAGCTTTGTTTCTCCCTTTAAATGGTTATATAATCTCATAATTGATTTTAAGTTGAGTTTTTTTTACATTTTCGGTTAAAACAGATTATAATTGAATGTTTACCTCGAGAATCTTGAAGCGAAAGCCATTCATTGAGAAGAAAACTTCTTTTATAGTCACTTTTGCCTTCAAAAGCTTTGTTTCTCCCTTTAAATGGTTATATAAACTCATAATTGATTTTAAGTTGCATTTTTTTAAATTTTTAGTTAAAACAGATTATAATTGTATGTTTACCTCGAGAAACGTGATGGAAAAACCATTCATTGAGAAGAAAACTTCTTTTATAGTCACTTATGCCTTCAAAAGCTTTGTTTCTCGCTTTAAACGGTTATATAATCTCATAATTGATTTTAAGTTGAATTTTTCTACATTTTTGGTTAAAGCAGATTATAATTGAATGTTTACCTCGAGAAACGTGATCCAAAAACCATTCATTGAGAAGAAAACTTCTTTTATAGTCACTTATGCCTTCAAAAGCTTTGTTTCTCCCTTTAAATGGTTATATAATGTCATAATTGATTTTAAGATGAATTTTTTTACATTTTCGGTTAAAACAGATTATAATTGAATGTTTACCTCGAGAATCTTGAAGCGAAAGCCATTCATTGAGAAGAAAACTTCTTTTATAGTCACTTATGCCTTCAAAAGCTTCGTTTCTCCCTTTAAATGGTTATATAATCTCATAATTGATTTTAAGTAGCGTTTTTTTTACATTTTTGGTTAAAACAGACTATAATTGAATGTTTACCTCGAGAATCTTGAAGCGAAAGCCATTCATTGAGAAGAAAACTACTTTTATAGTCACTTATGCCTTCAAAAGCTTTGTCTCTCCCTTTAAATGGTTATATAATCTCATAATTGATTTTAAGTTGAGTTTTTTTTACATTTTTGGTTAAAACAGATTATAATTGAATGTTTACCTCGAGAATCTTGAAGCGAAAGCCATTCATTGAGAAGAAAACTTCTTTTATAGTCACTTATGCCTTCAAAAGCTTTGTTTCTCCCTTTAAATGGTTATATAATCTCATAATTGATTTTAACTTGAGTTTTTTTTACATTTTTGGTTAAAACAGATTAGAATTGAATGTTTACCTCGAGAATCTTGAAGCGAAAGCCATTCATTGAGAAGAAAACTTCTGTTATAGTCACTTATGCCTTCAAAAGCTTTGTTTCTCCCTTTAAATGGTTATATAATCTCATAATTGATTTTAAGTTGCGTTTTTTTTACATTTTTGGTTAAAACAGATTATAATTGAATGTTTACCTCGAGAATCTTGAAGCGAAAGCCATTCATTGAGAAGAAAACTTCTTTTATAGTCACTTATGCCTTCAAAAACTTTGTTTTCTCCCTTTAAATGGTTATATAATCTCATAATTGATTTTAAGTTGCGTTTTTTTAAATTTTTAGTTAAAACAGATTATAATTGAATGTTTACCTCGAGAAACGTGATGCAAAAACCATTCATTGAGAAGAAAACTTCTTTTATAGTCACTTATGCCTTCAAAAGCTTTGTTTCTCGCTTTAAATGGTTATATAATCTCATAATTGATTTTAAGTTGAATTTTTCTACATTTTTGGTTACAGCAGATTATAATTGAATGTTTACCTCGAGAAACGTGATGCAAAAACCATTCATTGAGAAGAAAACTTCTTTTATAGTCACTTATGCCTTCAAAAGCTTTGTTTCTCCCTTTAAATGGTTATATAATGTCCTAATCGATTTTAAGATGATTTTTTTTACATTTTCGGTTAAAACAGATTATAATTGAATGTTTACCTCGAGAATCTTGAAGCGAAAGCCATTCATTGAGAAAAAAACTTCTTTTATAGTCACTTATGCCTTCAAAAGCTTTGTTTCTCCCTTTAAATTGTTATATAATCTCATAATTGATTTTAAGTTGAGTTTTTTTTACATTTTTGGTTAAAACAGATTATAATTGAATGTTTACCTCGAGAATCTTGAAGCGAAAGCCATTCATTGAGAAGAAAACTTCTTTTATAGTCACTTATGCCTTCAAAAGCTTTGTTTCTCCCTTTAAATGGTTATATAATCTCATAATTGATTTTAAGTTGAGTTTTTCTTACATTTTTGGTTAAAACAGATTATAATTGAATCTTTACCTCGAGAATCTTGAAGCGAAAGCCATTCATTCAGAAGAAAACTTCATTTATAGTCACTTATGCCTTCAAAAGCTTTGTTTCTCCCTTTAAATGGTTATATAATCTCATAATTGATTTTAAGTTGAGTTTTTTTTACATTTTTGGTTAAAACAGATTATAATTGAATGTTTACCTCGAGAATCTTGAAGCGAAAGCCATTCATTGAGAAGAAAACTTCTTTTATAGTCACTTATGCCTTCAAAAGCTTTGTTTCTCCCTTTAAATGGTTATATAATCTCATAATTGATTTTAAATTGAGTTTTTTTTACATTTTTGATTAAAACAGATTATAATTGAATGTTTACCTCGAGAATCTTGAAGCGAAAGCCATTCATTGAGAAGAAAACTTCTTTTATAGTCACTTATGCCTTCAAAAGCTTTGTTTCTCCCTTTAAATGGTTATATAATCTCATAATTGATTTTAAGTTGCGTTTTTTTTACATTTTTGGTTAAAACAGATTATAATTGAATGTTTACCTCGAGAAACGTGATGCAAAAACCATTCATTGAGAAGAAAACTTCTTTTATAGTCACTTATGCCTTCAAAAGCTTTGTTTCTCGCTTTAAATGGTTATATAATCTCATAATTGATTTTAAGTTGAATTTTTCTACATTTTTGGTTAAAGCAGATTATAATTGAATGTTTACCTCGAGAAACGTGATGCAAAAACCATTCATTGAGAAGAAAACTTCTTTTATAGTCACTTATGCCTTCAAAAGCTTTGTTTCTCCCTTTAAATGGTTATATAATGTCATAATTGATTTTAAGATGAATTTTTTTACATTTTCGGTTAAAACATATTATAATTGAATGTTTACCTCGAGAATCTTGAAGCGAAAGCCATTCATTGAGAAGAAAACTTCTTTTATAGTCACTTATGGCTTCAAAAGCTTTGTTTCTCCCTTTAAATGGTTATATAATCTCATAATTGATTTTAAGTTGCGTTTTTTTTACATTTTTGGTTAAAATAGATTATAATTGAATGTTTACCTCGAGAATCTTGAAGCGAAAGCCATTCATTGAGAAGAAAACTTCTTTTATAGTCACTTATGCCTTCAAAAACTTTGTTTTCTCCCTTTAAATGGTTATATAATCTCATAATTGATTTTAAGTTGCATTTTTTAAAATTTTTAGTTAAAACAGATTATAATTGAATGTTTACCTCGAGAAACGTGATGCAAAAACCATTCATTGAGAAGAAAACTTGTTTTATAGTCACTTATGCCTTCAAAAGCTTTGTTTCTCGCTTTAAATGGTTATATAATCTCACAATTGATTTTAAGTTGAATTTTTCTACATTTTTGGTTAAAGCAGATTATAATTGAATGTTTACCTCGAGAAACGTGATGCAAAAACCATTCATTGAGAAGAAAACTTCTTTTATAGTCACTTATGCCTTCAAAAGCTTTGTTTCTCCCTTTAAATGGTTATATAATGTCATAATTGATTTTAAGATGAATTTTTTTACATTTTCGATTAAAACAGATTATAATTGAATGTTTACCTCGAGAATCTTGAAGCGAAAGCCATTCATTGAGAAGAAAACTTCTTTTATAGTCACTTATGCCTTCAAAAGCTTCGTTTCTCCCTTTAAATGGTTATATAATCTCATAATTGATTTTAAGTAGCGTTTTTTTTACATTTTTGGTTAAAACAGACTATAATTGAATGTTTACCTCGAGAATCTTGAAGCGAAAGCCATTTATTGAGAAGAAAACTTCTTTTATAGTCACTTATGCCTTCAAAAGCTTTGTTTCTCCATTTAAATGGTTATATAATCTCATAATTGATTTTAAGTTGAGTTTTTTTTACATTTTTGGTTAAAACAGATTATAATTGAATATTTACCTCGAGAATCTTGAAGCGAAAGCCATTCATTGAGAAGAAAACTTCTTTTATAGTCACTTATGCCTTCAAAAGCTTTGTCTCTCCCTTTAAATGGTTATATAATCTCATAACTGATTTTAAGTTGAGTTTTTTTTACATTTTTGGTTAAAACAGATTATAATTGAATGTTTACCTCGAGAATCTTGAAGCGAAAGCCATTCATTGAGAAGAAAACTTCTTTTATAGTCACTTATGCCTTCAAAAGCTTTGTTTCTCCCTTTAAATGGTTATATAATCTCATAATTGATTTTAAGTTGAGTTTTTTTTACATTTTTGGTTAAAACATATTAGAATTGAATGTTTACCTCGAGAATCTTGAAGCGAAAGCCATTCATTGAGAAGAAAACTTCTTTTATAGTCACTTATGCCTTCAAAAGCTTTGTTTCTCCCTTTAAATGGTTATATAATCTCATAATTGATTTTAAGTTGCGTTTTTTTTACATTTTTGGTTAAAACATATTAGAATTGAATGTTTACCTCGAGAATCTTGAAGCGAAAGCCATTCATTGAGAAGAAAACTTCTTTTATAGTCACTTATGCCTTCAAAAGCTTTGTTTCTCCCTTTAAATGGTTATATAATCTCATAATTGATTTTAAGTTGAGTTTTTTTTACATTTTTGGTTAAAACAGATTATAATTGAATGTTTACCTCGAGAATCTTGAAGCGAAAGCCATTCATTGAGAAGAAAACTTCTTTTATAGTCACTTATGCCTTCAAAAGCTTTGTTTCTCGCTTTAAATGGTTATATAATCTCATAATTGATTTTAAGTTGAATTTTTTTACATTTTTGGTTAAAGCAGATTATAATTGAATGTTTACCTCGAGAAACGTGATGCAAAAACCATTCATTGAGAAGAAAACTTCTTTTATAGTCACTTATGCCTTCAAAAGCTTTGTTTCTCCCTTTAAATGGTTATATAATCTCATAATTGATTTTAAGTTGAGTTTTTTTTACATTTTTGGTTAAAACAGATTATAATTGAATGTTTACCTAGAGAATCTTGAAGCGAAAGCCATTCATTGAGAAGAAAACTTCTTTTATAGTCACTTATGCCTTCAAAAGCTTTGTTTCTCCCTTTAAATGGTTATATAATCTCATAATTGATTTTAAGTTACGTTTTTTTTTCATTTTTGGTTAAAACAGATTATAATTGAATGTTTACCTCGAGAATCTTAAAGCGAAAGCCATTCATTGAGAAGAAAACTTCTTTTATAGTCACTTATGCCTTCAAAAGCTTTGTTTCTCCCTTTAAATGGTTATATAATCTCATAATTGATTTTAAGTTGAGTTTTTTTTACATTTTTGGTTAAAACATATTAGAATTGAATGTTTACCTCGAGAATCTTGAAGCGAAAGCCATTCATTGAGAAGAAAACTTCTTTTATAGTCACTTTTGCCTTCAAAAGCTTTGTTTCTCCCTTTAAATGGTTATATAATCTCATAATTGATTTTAAGTTACGTTTTTTTTACATTTTTGGTTAAAACAGATTATAATTGAATTTTTACCTCGAGAATCTTGAAGCGAAAGCCATTCATTGAGAAGAAAACTTCTTTTATAGTCACTTATGCCTTCAAAAACTTTGTTTTCTCCCTTTAAATGGTTATATAATCTCATAATTGATTTTAAGTTACGTTTTTTTAAATTTTTAGTTAAAACAGATTATAATTGAATGTTTACCTCGAGAAACGTGATGCAAAAACCATTCATTGAGAAGAAAACTTCTTTTATAGTCACTTATGCCTTCAAACGCTTTGTTTCTCCCTTTAAATGGTTATATAATCTCATAATTGATTTTAAGTTGAGTTTTTTTTACATTTTTGGTTAAAACAGTTTATAATTGAATGTTTACCTCGAGAATCTTGAAGCGAAAGCCATTCATTGAGAAGAAAACTTCTTTTATAGTCACTTATGCCTTCAAAAGCTTTAATTCTCCCTTTAAATGGTTATATAATCTCATAATTGATTTTAAGTTGAGTTTTTTTTACATTTTTGGTTAAAACATATTAGGATTGAATGTTTACCTCGAGAATCTTGAAGCGAAAGCCATTCATTGAGAAGAAAACTTCTTTTATAGTCACTTATGCCTTCAAAAGCTTTGTTTCTCCCTTTAAATGGTTATATAATCTCATAATTGATTTTAAGTTGCGTTTTTTTTACATTTTTGGTTAAAACAGATTATAATTGAATGTTTACCTCGAGAATCTTGAAGCGAAAGCCATTCATTGAGAAGAAAACTTCTTTTATAGTCACTTATGCCTTCAAAAGCTTTGTTTCTCCCTTTAAATGGTTATATAATCTCATAATTGATTTTAAGTTGAGTTTTTTTTACATTTTTGGTTAAAACAGATTATAATTGAATGTTTACCTCGAGAATCTTGAAGCGAAAGCCATTCATTGAGAAGAAAACTTCTTTTATAGTCACTTATGCCTTCAAAAGCTTTGTTTCTCCCTTTAAATGGTTATATAATCTCATAATTGATTTTAAGTTGAGTTTTTTTTACATTTTTGGTTAAAACATATTAGAATTGAATGTTTACCTCGAGAATCTTGAAGCGAAAGCCATTCATTGAGAAGAAAACTTCTTTTATAGTCACTTATGCCTTCAAAAGCTTTGTTTCTCCCTTTAAATGGTTATATAATCTCATAATTGATTTTAAGTTGCGTTTTTTTTACATTTTTGGTTAAAACAGATTATAATTGAATGTTTACCTCGAGAATCTTGAAGCGAAAGCCATTCATTGAGAAGAAAACTTCTTTTATAGTCACTTATGCCTTCAAAAGCTTTAATTCTCCCTTTAAATGGTTATATAATCTCATAATTGATTTTAAGTTGAGTTTTTTTTACATTTTTGGTTAAAACATATTAGGATTGAATGTTTACCTCGAGAATCTTGAAGCGAAAGCCATTCATTGAGAAGAAAACTTCTTTTATAGTCACTTATGCCTTCAAAAGCTTTGTTTCTCCCTTTAAATGGTTATATAATCTCATAATTGATTTTAAGTTGCGTTTTTTTTACATTTTTGGTTAAAACAGATTATAATTGAATGTTTACCTCGAGAATCTTGAAGCGAAAGCCATTCATTGAGAAGAAAACTTCTTTTATAGTCACTTATGCCTTCAAAAGCTTTGTTTCTCCCTTTAAATGGTTATATAATCTCATAATTGATTTTAAGTTGAGTTTTTTTTACATTTTTGGTTAAAACAGATTATAATTGAATGTTTACCTCGAGAATCTTGAAGCGAAAGCCATTCATTGAGAAGAAAACTTCTTTTATAGTCACTTATGCCTTCAAAAGCTTTGTTTCTCCCTTTAAATGGTTATATAATCTCATAATTGATTTTAAGTTGAGTTTTTTTTACATTTTTGGTTAAAACATATTAGAATTGAATGTTTACCTCGAGAATCTTCAAGCGAAAGCCATTCATTGAGAAGAAAACTTCTTTTATAGTCACTTATGCCTTCAAAAGCTTTGTTTCTCCCTTTAAATGGTTATATAATCTCATAATTGATTTTAAGTTGCGTTTTTTTTACATTTTTGGTTAAAACAGATTATAATTGAATGTTTACCTCGAGAATCTTGAAGCGAAAGCCATTCATTGAGAAGAAAACTTCTTTTATAGTCACTTATGCCTTCAAAAGCTTTGTTTCTCCCTTTAAATGGTTATATAATCTCATAATTGATTTTAAGTTGAGTTTTTTTTACATTTTTGGTTAAAACAGATTATAATTGAATGTTTACCTCGAGAATCTTGAAGCGAAAGCCATTCATTGAGAAGAAAACTTCTTTTATAGTCACTTATGCCTTCAAAAGCTTTGTTTCTCGCTTTAAATGGTTATATAATCTCATAATTGATTTTAAGTTGAATTTTTTTACATTTTTGGTTAAAGCAGATTATAATTGAATGTTTACCTCGAGAAACGTGATGCAAAAACCATTCATTGAGAAGAAAACTTCTTTTATAGTCACTTATGCCTTCAAAAGCTTTGTTTCTCCCTTTAAATGGTTATATAATCTCATAATTGATTTTAAGTTGAGTTTTTTTTACATTTTTGGTTAAAACAGATTATAATTGAATGTTTACCTAGAGAATCTTGAAGCGAAAGCCATTCATTGAGAAGAAAACTTCTTTTATAGTCACTTATGCCTTCAAAAGCTTTGTTTCTCCCTTTAAATGGTTATATAATCTCATAATTGATTTTAAGTTACGTTTTTTTTACATTTTTGGTTAAAACAGATTATAATTGAATGTTTACCTCGAGAATCTTGAAGCGAAAGCCATTCATTGGGAAGAAAACTTCTTTTATAGTCACTTATGCCTTCAAAAGCTTTGTTTCTCCCTTTAAATGGTTATATAATCTCATAATTGATTTTAAGTTGAGTTGTTTTTACATTTTTGGTTAAAACATATTAGAATTGAATGTTTACCTCGAGAATCTTGAAGCGAAAGCCATTCATTGAGAAGAAAACTTCTTTTATAGTCACTTATGCCTTCAAAAGCTTTGTTTCTCCCTTTAAATGGTTATATAATCTCATAATTGATTTTAAGTTGCGTTTTTTTTACATTTTTGGTTAAAACAGATTATAATTGAATGTTTACCTCGAGAATCTTGAAGCGAAAGCCATTCATTGAGAAGAAAACTTCTTTTATAGTCACTTATGCCTTCACAAAACTTTGTTTTCTCCCTTTAAATGGTTATATAATCTCATAATTGATTTTAAGTTACGTTTTTTTAAATTTTTAGTTAAAACAGATTATAATTGAATGTTTACCTCGAGAAACATGATGCAAAAACCATTCATTGAGAAGAAAACTTCTTTTATAGTCACTTATGCCTTCAAACGCTTTGTTTCTCCCTTTAAATGGTTATATAATCTCATAATTGATTTTAAGTTGAGTTTTTTTTACATTTTTGGTTAAAACAGATTATAATTGAATGTTTACCTCGAGAATCTTGAAGCGAAAGCCATTCATTGAGAAGAAAACTGTGAGACCCTGTCAAGCTCGATTAAAAGACGGTATTGTATCGAGTGGTACAACTAAGTTAAATCGAGCCTTGAACTAGTTCAAATAGAAATTCTAAGAGGAATTTGAAAATTTTAAAACCAACAGAATGGTTTAGAATAGTGATTTGGAGTTCAAGGTCCAGTTTGGAGTCCATCAGAAAATTGACCAATTAGGGACAAAACGGTCATTTTACCATTTGATGATTAAATGGAGATTTTTAGCCAAGATTTGATCACATTTGACCAAGAATAATTATATGAAATATAATTATGATTATTGGAGTATAAAATGATGTTTAGTAGTGAAAAATTGTGATTCCCGGTATTTATAGAGTAGAAGGGCAAAATGGTAATTTTGCCACTAGTGGACTAAACGAAAATTTTTTTAAACAATTTTTGCCCCAATTGGTTAATATTGATCAATAGTAGTGTTATTTTAGGTTGAAAAGTAGAAATAATGAGATTCCGGTACATTTCGGAGTATAAGGGCAAAATCGTAATTTTTTTGTCTCGGGGGCAAATCAGTAAAATTTTCGGCCCAGCACTTGTCAAGACCAAGGGATTTTAATTGTGGTAGGATTGGATAAATACCAGAATATTTGTGGTGGAAAATTAAGAAGAAAAAGTCAAAAAGTTAAAATTTTGGCCAATAAGCATGTGACACATGGCATGCTTGATTATTTTATTATTTTCTATAGAAATCAGCCCATTAAATCCCCAATTCCCTCACCATATTCGGCCTAGACATCCAGCAACCAGAAAAAAGGAAGAACAAAAGGAAAAACAAGAAAACCTAGGTGGAAATTCAAAGAAAAAGTGAAGAAATCAAGGAAACAAGCTAGGTAAGTTAAAATTTCTTTAATTCTCCTTGATACCTAGCTTACCCATGCTTTTGTTCTTGATTTCCATGGTTGAATATTGAGTTATCATGATGAATTCAATTCTGAAAAATGGGTATGGAAGAGGAATTGTTGTTGGAATAATTTGATTTTAGACTATGTTAGTGTTTAGAGATAGTTAAGCATGGTTATGAACAAAAACACTAAAGAAATATTTAATTTCTCTAGGGTTCCTTGTTGGCTGAACCATGAGGGCTGAATATCAATGGGGGATTGTTTTTATTTCAAGGAAAATGGCATGGAAAATGATGAAGTAAGGTGAAACAGTTATGTAGAAAAAATTCGATGCTAGTACACCAAATGACCAAATTTTTTTTCTATAAGGAATTGTGAGGGTTCTAATGCTGAATTTGGCTTTATTTAAATGTATGTGGTAAATTAAGGTATTAGAGGAGAAATGAATTAATTTAGAGGTGATTTGGACACAATCGTCGATTAATCGGGTGATCGGTCGAATTTAATCGATACCGTGATTAAGCGGTAATCGGGTATATTTGTGCATTTACATATCAAGCATTAGTAGTTTAAATTAATTTATATCAATTTAGGGACAATATGGTAAATTCCTCGACTTGGTTATTTGTCAAGGTGGTGAGACGTCCGGAAAAGGCAAAGGAATTACGCTTGAGGACTATTAGTCAGAGTTCACCCGGAATCCGAATTTTCGACACCTGTGAGTGGACTGCCTATCAAAATTGTTTTGGGAATATGACTGTTTTGAACAAAGTGTTTGAATGATTTTATGCAATTTTTCATGAAAATGAATGCCTTGGGAACAAGCTTTTGAGAAAAGGTTTATGTTATGAAATGTGGTTATTATGGATTTCTATGTGGCTGCATTATGTTGATATACATATGTGCTTGAATATAATGTTGTGTAATTATGTTGACTCGGCTATGTGCGAGTAGGGAGTGTGCATAAGCCGAGGATGACCCGGTTATGTGCGAGTAGGGAGTGCGCATAATCCGGTGATGACCCAGCCATGTGCGAGTAGGGAGTGCGCATGAGCTGGTGATGATGATGATGGGTTGGTGAGATGATGATGATGGGTATATACGTATATATATATACATATGTAAATGTGTGTGATATAGCAAATTGATGGACAATGATTTATGGTTGTAATGTACGTAAAATTTGACACATTATACTTTGAGAATTTTCATGAATGTTAGGTTGATTTTATTAGTTTAGTAGGATGGCTTTTGTTGAGTGAGGAAAAATGTTTATCTTGTTGCCTTGTTTTCACTGCATCGAAATTCATGCTCGCTGTAGCGAAAAAAAACTCTGGGGTTTGGAGGGGTTTTAAATAGGAATGAACTAAATTGCATTGTTTGAAACAAGTGCATCATGATTTTAAATTTTTCCTAATTGTTGCTTGTTCCCTTCCTTGTTCACTCACTGGGTTTATACTCACCATTTTCAAATTCATGTTTTCAGATCACGAGGTAGCCGATAATTAGGACGAGGTGTCCTTGTAGATCTGTGTACATCTTCTGGTAGGTGTCTCGGCATTCGGTAGCTGTATATCCATCCGAGTCACTCCGCTGGAGGTCGAGTATTATTTTGTTATGTATAGATGAACTTAAATGTAAATTTTAAAAGAGTAATGCCAGTACGAGTTGGCAATGTGTATCACTATTTTGACTCAAAGTCATGAAATACGACTTAGTGATAATAAATAGAATCATAAGTAAAATAAATAATAGGCTTGCTTGGGTTTAGTGGATTACGTCCATTGGACCCATGCGCCGGTCATGACCCGAAATTTGGGTCGTGACAGTATTGGTATCAGAGCCCTAGGTTTGTCTAGGTCCTAGAACTTCCTTTTTGTTAGTCCAGCGGAGAGTCGGGTCTTTATGTGGGAACTTCAGTTGTAAAGTGTGAACCGCGGCACATTTTACAACCAAATGACCGCATAGATTCCCTATCTTAGAAACCACCTGTTGCTTTAAGTATGATTATAATATGTGTTTAATAACAGGCGTTTGCTTTTGTCTAGGTAAGAATGCCGCCTAAGACACGAGCCGCCTCAAGACGGGCAGGGGAGCAAGATGTTCCCATTGAGATGGCAGATAGACCACGGGCATCCACCCAGAGAGGCCGAGGTAGACGTGGCAGGGTCACTAGGTCGGTGGGGTTGGATACGCCTGTGAGTAGGCAAGAAGAGGGACAGTCCTCAGGTGATGTAGATAGACACCCAGCTAGGGGTATTACTATTGAGGATTTGGCGGCAGGCCTACAGGGAGTTAACCGGGTTGTAGAGATGATGGCGACCCGCATGGAAGATATACAAAGGGTAGTAGAGGGGAGACCTACAGTACAAGAATCCCCTAGCTCCCAAGGACAGGCCGATCACCAACATCATGAGGAGGAAAGGGGACATCTAGATATTTCTCTTCCTGACTTTCTCAAGCTTAAGCCTCCAACATTTACAGGGTCTGATGCATCGGAGAAACCCCAGGTTTTCTTGGATAAGATGGAAAAAATTTGTAAAGCCTTGGGATGTTCTAGTGTTCGGTCAGTTGAGCTAGCCGCCTTCCAATTAGAGGATGTGGCGCAGGAATGGTATAGCTCTTTATGTAGAGGCAGACCGACTAATGCAACACCGTTGGCCTGGAGTGAGTTCAGTGTAGCCTTCTTAGATCGATTCTTACCACTCAGTGTGCGTAATGCCAGAGCTAGAGAGTTTGAGACTTTGGTACAGACTTCAAGCATGACGGTGTCTGAGTATGACATCAAGTTCACGCAGCTAGCTCGTTATGCGCCCTATCTCGTTTCTACTGAGGAGATGAAGATTCAGAGGTTTGTGGATGGGTTAGTGGAGCCATTATTTAGGGCTGTGGCATCCCGAGATTTCACTACTTATTCTGCAGCAGTGGATCGTGCTCAACGCATCGAGATGAGGACCAATGAGAGTAGGGCTGCGAGAGATAGAGCAAAAAGGGGCAAGACAGAGGGTTATCAGGGCCGTAGAGATTTCAGCAGTGGTGGTTCATCTTCTAGCCGTCAGGGTCCACAGAGGGACTCACGGTTACCGCAGCAGGGGAGTGACGCACCTGGTGCTAATATTAGGGTGGGACAGAGAACCTTTAGTTCTAGGAGGCAGCAAGATTCTAGACAGAGTAGTCAAGTCATTCGCTCTTGTGATACTTGTGGGAGACGACATAGTGGACGGTGCTTCCTTACTACAAAAACTTGTTACGGGTGCGGTCAACCTGGGCATATTAGGAGGGATTGTCCGATGGCACATCAATCACCAGATTCTGCTCGTGGTTCCACTCAGCCAGCTTCATCTGCTCCGTCAGTTGCTGTCTCATCTGGCCGGGAGGTTAGTGGATCGAGAGGTAGAGGTGCGGGTACTTCCTCTCAAGGCAGACCATCTGGGTCCGGACATCAAAGTTCTATTGGTAGAGGCCAAGCGAGGGTGTTTGCTTTAACACAGCAGGAGGCTCAAACATCCAATGCCGTGGTCTCAGGTATTCTCTCCGTTTGTAATATGAATGCTCGAGTACTATTTGATCCTGGTGCTACCCATTCTTTTATCTCTCCATGTTTTGCATCTCGGTTGGGTAGAGGTCGTGTTAGGAGAGAGGAACAATTAGTGGTGTCTACTCCTTTAAAGGAGATATTTGTGGCCGAGTGGGAATATGAGTCATGTGTAGTGCGAGTCAAGGACAAAGACACTTCGGTGAATCTAGTGGTGCTAGACACCTTAGACTTTGATGTAATCTTGGGGATGAATTGGTTATCACCCTGTCATGCTAGTGTGGACTGCTATCATAAATTGGTTAGATTTGATTTCCCCGGTGAACCATCATTTAGTATTCAGGGGGATAGGAGTAATGCTCCAACCAATTTGATATCGGTCATATCTGCCAGAAGATTATTACGACAGGGTTGTATAGGTTACTTGGCTGTTGTAAAGGATAGTCAGGCAAAGATTGGAGATGTAACTCAAGTGTCGGTGGTGAAGGAGTTCGTGGATGTATTTCCTGAAGAGCTACCAGGTTTGCCTCCTGAACGGGAGGTTGAGTTTTGCATAGATTTGATTCCCGACACTAGACCTATATCCATACCCCCATATAGAATGGCACCTGCAGAGCTTAAAGAGCTTAAGGATCAGTTGGAGGATTTGTTGGATAAAGGTTTCATACGACCTAGTGTATCCCCATGGGGAGCACCAGTGTTATTTGTGAAGAAGAAAGATGGGTCACTTAGGTTGTGCATTGATTATCGACAGCTTAATAAAGTGACGGTGAAGAATAAATATCCTCTCCCAAGGATAGATGATTTATTTGATCAACTACAAGGAGCACAATGTTTTTCTAAGATAGATCTGCGATCTGGGTACCATCAGTTGAGAATCCGGAACGAAGATATACCCAAGACCGCATTTCGAACAAGATATGGGCACTATGAGTTCTTAGTGATGTCATTTGGGCTCACGAATGCTCCTGCAGCCTTTATGGATTTGATGAACCGAGTGTTCAAACCTTATTTGGATAAGTTTGTAGTGGTGTTTATTGATGATATTTTGATATATTCAAAGAGTCGAGAGGAGCATGAGCAGCATCTTAAGATAGTGCTCCAAATTTTGAGAGAACATCGATTGTATGCTAAGTTCTCCAAGTGTGAGTTTTGGCTCGAAAGTGTTGCATTCTTGGGGCATGTGGTATCTAAGGAGGGGATACGAGTTGATACAAAGAAAATTGAAGCAGTGGAAAAATGGCCAAGGCCAACATCAGTTACGGAGATTAGAAGCTTTGTGGGTTTAGCTGGCTATTATCGTCGCTTTGTGAAAGACTTCTCCAAAATAGTTGCCCCTTTGACTAAGCTGACACGTAAAGATACAAAATTTGAGTGGTCTGATGCTTGTGAGAATAGTTTTGAGAAGCTTAAGGCATGTCTCACCACAGCTCCAGTGTTAAGCCTGCCGCAAGGCACAGGGGGTTACACGGTGTTTTGTGATGCATCGGGGGTTGGTTTAGGATGTGTATTGATGCAACATGGGAAGGTGATTGCGTATGCATCTAGGCAACTTAAAAGGCATGAGCAGAATTACCCCATACACGATTTGGAAATGGCAGCAATCGTGTTTGCCTTAAAGATTTGGAGACATTACTTGTATGGTGAGACTTGCGAGATATACACGGACCACAAAAGTCTGAAGTATATATTTCAGCAGAGGGATCTTAACTTACGGCAACGTAGATGGATGGAGTTGCTAAAGGATTATGATTGTACTATTCTTTATCATCCCGGTAAGGCCAATGTAGTGGCGGATGCCTTGAGTCGAAAATCAATGGGAAGCTTGGCACATATTTCCATTGGTAGGAGATCTTTGGTTAGAGAGATCCATAGCTTGGGAGACATAGGTGTGCGTTTGGAAGTTGCGGAGACAAATGCTTTGCTAGCACACTTTAGAGTGAGGCCTATTTTAATGGACAGGATTAAAGAAGCACAAAGTAAAGATGAGTTTGTGATTAAGGCCTTAGAGGATCCTCAGGGTAGGAAAGGAAAAATGTTTACTAAAGGCACAGATGGAGTGTTGAGGTATGGAACCAGACTTTATGTGCCTGATGGTGACGGGTTGAGGAGAGAAATATTAGAGGAAGCTCACATGGCAGCTTATGTGGTACATCCAGGGGCTACAAAAATGTATCAAGATTTGAAAGAGGTGTATTGGTGGGAAGGACTTAAGAGAGATGTAGCTGAGTTTGTCTCCAAGTGCCTGGTTTGTCAGCAGGTTAAGGCCGAGCATCAAAAGCCTGCAGGGCTACTACAGCCATTACCAGTACCCGAGTGGAAGTGGGAACATATTGCTATGGACTTTGTAACGGGTTTGCCTCGAACCAGTGGGGGATATGATTCAATTTGGATAGTAGTGGACCGGTTAACAAAGTCAGCTCATTTTCTTCCGGTTAAGACTACTTATGGGGCTGCCCAATATGCTCGAGTTTATGTGGATGAGATAGTGCGACTACATGGTATTCCCATTTCTATAGTATCTGACAGAGGAGCTCAGTTTACTAGTAGGTTTTGGGGAAAGTTGCAAGAAGCATTGGGCACTAAGTTGGATTTCAGCACAGCTTTCCACCCTCAGACTGATGGACAATCTGAACGGACCATACAGACATTGGAGGATATGTTGAGGGCTTGTGTGATAGACCTTGGTGTCAGGTGGGAACAATATCTACCCTTAGTGGAATTTGCCTACAACAACAGTTTCCAAACTAGCATCCAAATGGCACCATTTGAGGCCTTATATGGACGAAGATGTAGGTCACCCATTGGATGGCTAGAGGTGGGAGAAAGGAAACTTTTGGGGCCTGAATTGGTGCAGGATGCAACCGAGAAAATACACATGATCCGTCAGAAGATGTTAACAGCACAAAGTAGACAGAAATCATATGCTGATAACCGACGGAGAGACTTGGAGTTCCAAGTAGGAGATCATGTATTTTTGAAAGTTTCGCCAACTAAAGGGGTAATGAGGTTTGGCAAGAAAGGGAAGTTAAGTCCTCGGTATATAGGGCCATTCGAGATCTTAGAAAAGGTTGGAGCGGTGGCTTATCGTTTGGCATTACCACCAGACCTCTCTAATATTCATCCCGTGTTTCATGTGTCCATGCTTAGGAGGTACAACCCAGATCCATCACATGTAATACGGTATGAAACAATTCAGTTGCAAGATGATCTAACCTATGAGGAACAACCGGTAGCTATCCTTGATAGGCAAGTTAAAAAGCTCCGTTCAAAGGATGTAGCCTCAGTGAAAGTGTTGTGGCGGAATCACACTAGCGAGGAGGTAACGTGGGAAGCTGAGGATGAGATGCGGACAAAGCATCCACACCTCTTCGATATGTAAAGGTAAGCCACTCTACATTGAATTTAAATTCGGGGACCGAATTTTTATTAGTGGGGGAGAATGTGAGACCCTGTCAAGCTCGATTAAAAGACGGTATTGTATCGAGTGGTACAACTAAGTTAAATCGAGCCTTGAACTAGTTCAAATAGAAATTCTAAGAGGAATTTGAAAATTTTAAAACCAACAGAATGGTTTAGAATAGTGATTTGGAGTTCAAGGTCCAGTTTGGAGTCCATCAGAAAATTGACCAATTAGGGACAAAACGGTCATTTTACCATTTGATGATTAAATGGAGATTTTTAGCCAAGATTTGATCACATTTGACCAAGAATAATTATATGAAATATAATTATGATTATTGGAGTATAAAATGATGTTTAGTAGTGAAAAATTGTGATTCCCGGTATTTATAGAGTAGAAGGGCAAAATGGTAATTTTGCCACTAGTGGACTAAACGAAAATTTTTTTAAACAATTTTTGCCCCAATTGGTTAATATTGATCAATAGTAGTGTTATTTTAGGTTGAAAAGTAGAAATAATGAGATTCCGGTACATTTCGGAGTATAAGGGCAAAATCGTAATTTTTTTGTCTCGGGGGCAAATCAGTAAAATTTTCGGCCCAGCACTTGTCAAGACCAAGGGATTTTAATTGTGGTAGGATTGGATAAATACCAGAATATTTGTGGTGGAAAATTAAGAAGAAAAAGTCAAAAAGTTAAAATTTTGGCCAATAAGCATGTGACACATGGCATGCTTGATTATTTTATTATTTTCTATAGAAATCAGCCCATTAAATCCCCAATTCCCTCACCATATTCGGCCTAGACATCCAGCAACCAGAAAAAAGGAAGAACAAAAGGAAAAACAAGAAAACCTAGGTGGAAATTCAAAGAAAAAGTGAAGAAATCAAGGAAACAAGCTAGGTAAGTTAAAATTTCTTTAATTCTCCTTGATACCTAGCTTACCCATGCTTTTGTTCTTGATTTCCATGGTTGAATATTGAGTTATCATGATGAATTCAATTCTGAAAAATGGGTATGGAAGAGGAATTGTTGTTGGAATAATTTGATTTTAGACTATGTTAGTGTTTAGAGATAGTTAAGCATGGTTATGAACAAAAACACTAAAGAAATATTTAATTTCTCTAGGGTTCCTTGTTGGCTGAACCATGAGGGCTGAATATCAATGGGGGATTGTTTTTATTTCAAGGAAAATGGCATGGAAAATGATGAAGTAAGGTGAAACAGTTATGTAGAAAAAATTCGATGCTAGTACACCAAATGACCAAATTTTTTTTCTATAAGGAATTGTGAGGGTTCTAATGCTGAATTTGGCTTTATTTAAATGTATGTGGTAAATTAAGGTATTAGAGGAGAAATGAATTAATTTAGAGGTGATTTGGACACAATCGTCGATTAATCGGGTGATCGGTCGAATTTAATCGATACCGTGATTAAGCGGTAATCGGGTATATTTGTGCATTTACATATCAAGCATTAGTAGTTTAAATTAATTTATATCAATTTAGGGACAATATGGTAAATTCCTCGACTTGGTTATTTGTCAAGGTGGTGAGACGTCCGGAAAAGGCAAAGGAATTACGCTTGAGGACTATTAGTCAGAGTTCACCCGGAATCCGAATTTTCGACACCTGTGAGTGGACTGCCTATCAAAATTGTTTTGGGAATATGACTGTTTTGAACAAAGTGTTTGAATGATTTTATGCAATTTTTCATGAAAATGAATGCCTTGGGAACAAGCTTTTGAGAAAAGGTTTATGTTATGAAATGTGGTTATTATGGATTTCTATGTGGCTGCATTATGTTGATATACATATGTGCTTGAATATAATGTTGTGTAATTATGTTGACTCGGCTATGTGCGAGTAGGGAGTGTGCATAAGCCGAGGATGACCCGGTTATGTGCGAGTAGGGAGTGCGCATAATCCGGTGATGACCCAGCCATGTGCGAGTAGGGAGTGCGCATGAGCTGGTGATGATGATGATGGGTTGGTGAGATGATGATGATGGGTATATACGTATATATATATACATATGTAAATGTGTGTGATATAGCAAATTGATGGACAATGATTTATGGTTGTAATGTACGTAAAATTTGACACATTATACTTTGAGAATTTTCATGAATGTTAGGTTGATTTTATTAGTTTAGTAGGATGGCTTTTGTTGAGTGAGGAAAAATGTTTATCTTGTTGCCTTGTTTTCACTGCATCGAAATTCATGCTCGCTGTAGCGAAAAAAAACTCTGGGGTTTGGAGGGGTTTTAAATAGGAATGAACTAAATTGCATTGTTTGAAACAAGTGCATCATGATTTTAAATTTTTCCTAATTGTTGCTTGTTCCCTTCCTTGTTCACTCACTGGGTTTATACTCACCATTTTCAAATTCATGTTTTCAGATCACGAGGTAGCCGATAATTAGGACGAGGTGTCCTTGTAGATCTGTGTACATCTTCTGGTAGGTGTCTCGGCATTCGGTAGCTGTATATCCATCCGAGTCACTCCGCTGGAGGTCGAGTATTATTTTGTTATGTATAGATGAACTTAAATGTAAATTTTAAAAGAGTAATGCCAGTACGAGTTGGCAATGTGTATCACTATTTTGACTCAAAGTCATGAAATACGACTTAGTGATAATAAATAGAATCATAAGTAAAATAAATAATAGGCTTGCTTGGGTTTAGTGGATTACGTCCATTGGACCCATGCGCCGGTCATGACCCGAAATTTGGGTCGTGACAAAAACTTCTTTTATAGTCACTTATGCCTTCAAAAGCTTTGTTTCTCGCTTTAAATGGTTATATAATCTCATAATTGATTTTAAGTTGAATTTTTTTACATTTTTGGTTAAAGCAGATTATAATTGAATGTTTACATCGAGAAACGTGATGCAAAAACCATTCATTGAGAAGAAAACTTCTTTTATAGTCACTTCTGCCTTCAAAAGCTTTGTTTCTCCCTTTAAATGGTTATATAATCTCATAATTGATTTTAAGTTGAGTTTTTTTTACATTTTTGGTTAAAACAGATTATAATTGAATGTTTACCTAGAGAATCTTGAAGCGAAAGCCATTCATTGAGAAGAAAACTTCTTTTATAGTCACTTATGCCTTCAAAAGCTTTGTTTCTCCCTTTAAATGGTTATATAATCTCATAATTGATTTTAAGTTACGTATTTTTTACATTTTTGGTTAAAACAGATTATAATTGAATGTTTACCTCGAGAATCTTGAAGCGAAAGCCATTCATTGAGAAGAAAACTTCTTTCATAGTCACTTATGCCTTCAAAAACTTTATTTTCTCCCTTTAAATGGTTATATAATCTCATAATTGATTTTAAGTTGCGTTTTTTTAAATTTTTAGTTAAAACAGATTATAATTGAATGTTTACCTCGAGAAACTTGATGCAAAAACCATTCATTGAGAAGAAAACTTCTTTTATAGTCACTTATGCCTTCAAAAGCTTTGTTTCTCCTTTTATATGGTTATATAATCTCATAATTTATTTTAATTTGAATTTTTTTTACATTTTTGGTTAAAACAGATTATAATTGAATGTTTACCTCGAGAAACGTGATGCAAAAACCATTCATTGAGAAGAAAACTTCTTTTATAGTCACTTATGCCTTCAAAAGCTTTGTTTCTCGCTTTAAATGGTTATATAATCTCATAATTGATTTTAAGTTGAATTTTTCTACATTTTTGGTTAAAGCAGATTATAATTGAATGTTTACCTCGAGAAACGTGATGCAAAAACCATTCATTGAGAAGAAAACTTCTTTTATAGTCTCTTATGCCTTCAAAAGCTTTGTTTCTCCCTTTAAATGGTTATATAAACTCATAATTGATTTTAAGTTGAGTTTTTTTTACATTTTTGGTTAAAACAGATTATAATTGAATGTTTACCTCGAGAAACGTGATGCAAAATCCATTCATTGAGAAGAAAACTTCTTTTATGTTCACTTATGCCTTCAAAAGCTTTCTTTCTCCCTTTAAATGGTTATATAATCTCATAATTGATTTTAAGTTGAGTTTTTTTTACATTTTTGGTTAAAACAGATTAGAATTGAATATTTACCTCGAGAATCTTGAAGCGAAAGCCATTCATTGAGAAGAAAACTTCTTTTATAGTCACTTATGCCTTCAAAAGCTTCGTTTCTCCCTTTAAATGGTTATATAATCTCATAATTGATTTTAAGTAGCGTTTTTTTTACATTTTTGGTTAAAACAGACTATAATTGAATGTTTACCTCGAGAATCTTGAAGCGAAAGCCATTGATTGAGAAGAAAACTTCTTTTATAGTCACTTATGCCTTCAAAAGCTTTGTTTCTCCCTTTAAATGGTTATATAATCTCATAATTGTATTTAAGTTGAGTTTTTTTAAATTTTTAGTTAAAACAGATTATAATTGAATGTTTACCTCGAGAAACGTGATGCAAAAACCATTCATTGAGAAGAAAACTTCTTTTATAGTCACTTATGCCTTCAAAAGCTTTGTTTCTCGCTTTAAATGGTTATATAATCTCATAATTGATTTTAAGTTGAATTTTTCTACATTTTTGGTTAAAGCAGATTATAATTGAATGTTTACCTCGAGAAACGTGATGCAAAAACCATTCATTGAGAAGACAACTTCTTTTATAGTCACTTATGCCTTCAAAAGCTTTGTTTCTCCCTTTAAATGGTTATATAATGTCATAATCGATTTTAAGATGATTTTTTTTACATTTTCGGTTAAAACAGATTATAATTGAATGTTTACCTCGAGAATCTTGAAGCGAAAGCCATTCATTGAGAAAAAAACTTCTTTTATAGTCACTTTTGCCTTCAAAAGCTTCGTTTCTCCCTTTAAATGGTTATATAATCTCATAATTGATTTTAAGTAGCGTTTTTTTTACATTTTTGGTTAAAACAGACTATAATTGAATGTTTACCTCGAGAATCTTGAAGCGAAAGCCATTGATTGAGAAGAAAACTTCTTTTATAGTCACTTATGCCTTCAAAAGCTTTGTTTCTCGCTTTAAATGGTTATATAATCTCATAATTGTATTTAAGTTGAGTTTTTTTTACATTTTTGGTTAAAACAGATTATAATTGAATGTTTACCTCGAGAATCTTGAAGCGAAAGCCATTCATTGAGAGGAAAACTTCTTTTATAGTCACTTATGCCTTCAAAAGCTTTGTTTCTCCCTTTAAATGGTTATATAATCTCATAATTGATTTTAAGTTGAGTTTTTTTTACATTTTTGGTTAAAACAGATTATAATTGAATGTTTACCTCGAGAATCTTGAAGCGAAAGCCATTCATTGAGAAGAAAACTTCTTTTATAGTCACTTATGCCTTCAAAAGCTTCGTTTCTCCCTTTAAATGGTTATATAATCTCATAATTGATTTTAAGATGAATTTTTTTACATTTTCGGTTAAAACAGATTATAATTGAATGTTTACCTCGAGAATCTTGAAGCGAAAGCCATTCATTGAGAAGAAAACTTCTTTTATAGTCACTTATGCCTTCAAAAGCTTCGTTTCTCCCTTTAAATGGTTATATAATCTCATAATTGATTTTAAGTAGCGTTTTTTTTACATTTTTGGTTAAAACAGACTATAATTGAATGTTTACCTCGAGAATCTTGAAGCGAAAGCCATTTATTGAGAAGAAAACTTCTTTTATAGTCACTTATGCCTTCAAAAGCTTTGTTTCTCCATTTAAATGGTTATATAATCTCATAATTTATTTTAAGTTGAATTTTTTTTACATTTTTGGTTAAAACAGATTATAATTGAATGTTTACCTCGAGAATCTTGAAGCGAAAGCCATTCATTGAGAAGAAAACTTCTTTTATAGTCACTTATGCCTTCAAAAGCTTTGTCTCTCCCTTTAAATGGTTATATAATCTCATAATTGATTTTAAGTTGAGTTTTTTTTACATTTTTGGTTAAAACAGATTATAATTGAATGTTTACCTCGAGAATCTTGAAGCGAAAGCCATTCATTGAGAAGAAAACTTCTTTTATAGTCACTTATGCCTTCAAAAGCTTTGTTTCTCCCTTTAAATGGTTATATAATCTCATAATTGATTTTAAGTTGAGTTTTTTTTACATTTTCGATTAAAACAGATTATAATTGAATGTTTACCTCGAGAAACGTGATGCAAAAACCATTCATTGAGAAGAAAACTTCTTTTATAGTCACTTATGCCTTCAAAAGCTTTGTTTCTCCCTTTAAATGGTTATATAATCTCATAATTGATTTTAAGTTGAGTTTTTTTTACATTTTTGGTTAAAACAGACTATAATTGAATGTTTACCTCGAGAATCTTGAAGCGAAAGCCATTTATTGAGAAGAAAACTTCTTTTATAGTCACTTATGCCTTCAAAAACTTTGTTTTCTCCCTTTAATTGGTTATATAATCTCATAATTGATTTTAAGTTGAGTTTTTTTTACATTTTTGGTTAAAACAGATTATAATTCAATGTTTACCTCGAGAATCTTGAAGCGAAAGCCATTCATTGAGAAGAAAACTTCTTTTATAGTCACTTATGCCTTCAAAAGCTTTGTCTCTCCCTTTAAATGGTTATATAATCTCATAATTGATTTTAAGTTGAGTTTTTTTTACATTTTTGGTTAAAACAGATTATAATTGAATGTTTACCTCGAGAATCTTGAAGCGAAAGCCATTCATTGAGAAGAAAACTTCTTTTATAGTCACTTATGCCTTCAAAAGCTTTGTCTCTCCCTTTAAATGGTTATATAATCTCATAATTGATTTTAAGTTGAGTTTTTTTTACATTTTTGGTTAAAACAGATTATAATTGAATGTTTACCTAGAGAATCTTGAAGCGAAAGCCATTCATTGAGAAGAAAACTTCTTTTATAGTCACTTATGCCTTCAAAAACTTTGTTTTCTCCCTTTAAATGGTTATATAATCTCATAATTGATTTTAAGTTACGTTTTTTTAAATTTTTAGTTAAAACAGATTATAATTGAATGTTTACCTCGAGAAACGTGATGCAAAAACCACTCATTGAGAAGAAAACTTCTTTTATAGTCACTTATGCCTTCAAACGCTTTGTTTCTCCCTTTAAATGGTTATATAATCTCATAATTGATTTTAAGTTGAGTTTTTTTTACATTTTTTTTTAAAACAGATTATAATTGAATGTTTACCTCGAGAATCTTGAAGCGAAAGCCATTCATTGAGAAGAAAACTTCTTTTATAGTCACTTATGCCTTCAAAAGCTTTGTTTCTCCCTTTAAATGGTTATATAATCTCATAATTGATTTTAAGTTGAGTTTTTTTTACATTTTTGGTTAAAACAGATTATAATTGAATGTTTACCTCGAGAAACGTGATGCGAAAACCATTCATTGAGAAGAAAACTTCTTTTATAGTCACTTATGCCTTCAAAAGCTTTGTTTCTCCCTTTAAATGGTTATATAATCTCATAATTGATTTTAAGTTGCGTTTTTTTTACATTTTTGGTTGAAACATATTAGAATTGAATGTTTACCTCGAGAATCTTGAAGCGAAAGCCATTCATTGAGAAGAAAACTTCTTTTATAGTCACTTATGCCTTCAAAAGCTTTGTTTCTCCCTTTAAATGGTTATATAATCTCATAATTGATTTTAAGTTGAGTTTTTTTTACATTTTTGGTTAAAACATATTAGAATTGAATGTTTACCTCGAGAATCTTGAAGCGAAAGCCATTCATTGAGAAGAAAACTTCTTTTATAGTCACTTATGCCTTCAAAAGCTTTGTTTCTCCCTTTAAATGGTTATATAATCTCATAATTGATTTTAAGTTGAGTTTTTTTTACATTTTTGGTGAAAACAGATTATAATTGAATGTTTACCTCGAGAATCTTGAAGCGAAAGCCATTCATTGAGAAGAAAACTTCTTTTATAGTCACTTATGCCTTCAAAAGCTTTGTTTCTCTGTTTAAATGGTTATATAATCTCATAATTGATTTTAAGTTACGTTTTTTTTACATTTTTGGTTAAAACAGATTATAATTGAATGTTTACCTCGAGAATCTTGAAGCGAAAGCCATTCATTGAGAAGAAAACTTCTTTTATAGTCACTTATGCCTTCAAAAGCTTTGTTTCTCCCTTTAAATGGTTATATAATCTCATAATTGATTTTAAGTTGAGTTTTTTTTACATTTTTGGTTAAAACATATTAGAATTGAATGTTTACCTCGAGAATCTTGAAGCGAAAGCCATTCATTGAGAAGAAAACTTCTTTTATAGTCACTTATGCCTTCAAAAGCTTTGTTTCTCCCTTTAAATGGTTATATAATCTCATAATTGATTTTAAGTTGCGTTTTTTTTACATTTTTGGTTAAAACAGATTATAATTGAATGTTTACCTCGAGAATCTTGAAGCGAAAGCCATTCATTGAGAAGAAAACTTCTTTTATAGTCACTTATGCCTTCAAAAGCTTTGTTTCTCCCTTTAAATGGTTATATAATCTCATAATTGATTTTAAGTTGAGTTTTTTTTACATTTTTGGTTAAAACAGATTATAATTGAATGTTTACCTCGAGAAACGTGATGCAAAAACCATTCATTGAGAAGAAAACTTCTTTTATAGTCACTTATGCCTTCAAAAGCTTTGTTTCTCCCTTTAAATGGTTATATAATCTCATAATTGATTTTAAGTTGCGTTTTTTTTACATTTTTGGTTAAAACAGATTATAATTGAATGTTTACCTCGAGAATCTTGAAGCGAAAGCCATTCATTGAGAAGAAAACTTCTTTTATAGTCACTTATGCCTTCAAAAACTTTGTTTTCTCCCTTTAAATGGTTATATAATCTCATAATTGATTTTAAGTTACGTTTTTTTAAATTTTTAGTTAAAACAGATTATAATTGAATGTTTACCTCGAGAAACGTGATGCAAAAACCATTCATTGAGAAGAAAACTTCTTTTATAGTCACTTATGCCTTCAAACGCTTTGTTTCTCCCTTTAAATGGTTATATAATCTCATAATTGATTTTAAGTTGAGTTTTTTTTACATTTTTGGTTAAAACAGATTATAATTGAATGTTTACCTCGAGAATCTTGAAGCGAAAGCCATTCATTGAGAAGAAAACTTCTTTTATAGTCACTTATGCCTTCAAAAGCTTTGTTTCTCCCTTTAAATGGTTATATAATCTCATAATTGATTTTAAGTTGAGTTTTTTTTACATTTTTGGTTAAAACAGATTATAATTGAATGTTTACCTCGAGAAACGTGATGCAAAAACCATTCATTGAGAAGAAAACTTCTTTTATAGTCACTTATGCCTTCAAAAGCTTTGTTTCTCCCTTTAAATGGTTATATAATCTCATAATTGATTTTAAGTTGCGTTTTTTTTACATTTTTGGTTGAAACATATTAGAATTGAATCTTTACCTCGAGAATCTTGAAGCGAAAGCCATTCATTGAGAAGAAAACTTCTTTTATAGTCACTTATGCCTTCAAAAGCTTTGTTTCTCCCTTTAAATGGTTATATAATCTCATAATTGATTTTAAGTTGAGTTTGTTTTACATTTTTGGTGAAAACAGATTATAATTGAATGTTTACCTCGAGAATCTTGAAGCGAAAGCCATTCATTGAGAAGAAAACTTCTTTTATAGTCACTTATGCCTTCAAAAGCTTTGTTTCTCCGTTTAAATGGTTATATAATCTCATAATTGATTTTAAGTTACGTTTTTTTTACATTTTTGGTTAAAACAGATTATAATTGAATGTTTACCTCGAGAATCTTGAAGCGAAAGCCATTCATTGAGAAGAAAACTTCTTTTATAGTCACTTATGCCTTCAAAAGCTTTGTTTCTCCCTTTAAATGGTTATATAATCTCATAATTGATTTTAAGTTGAGTTTTTTTTACATTTTTGGTTAAAACATATTAGAATTGAATGTTTACCTCGAGAATCTTGAAGCGAAAGCCATTCATTGAGAAGAAAACTTCTTTTATAGTCACTTATGCCTTCAAAAGCTTTGTTTCTCCCTTTAAATGGTTATATAATCTCATAATTGATTTTAAGTTGCGTTTTTTTTACATTTTTGGTTAAAACAGATTATAATTGAATGTTTACCTCGAGAATCTTGAAGCGAAAGCCATTCATTGAGAAGAAAACTTCTTTTATAGTCACTTATGCCTTCAAAAGCTTTGTTTCTCCCTTTAAATGGTTATATAATCTCATAATTGATTTTAAGTTGAGTTTTTTTTACATTTTTGGTGAAAACAGATTATAATTGAATGTTTACCTCGAGAAACGTGATGCAAAAACCATTCATTGAGAAGAAAACTTCTTTTATAGTCACTTATGCCTTCAAAAGCTTTGTTTCTCCCTTTAAATGGTTATATAATCTCATAATTGATTTTAAGTTGCGTTTTTTTTACATTTTTGGTTGAAACATATTAGAATTGAATGTTTACCTCGAGAATCTTGAAGCGAAAGCCATTCATTGAGAAGAAAACTTCTTTTATAGTCACTTATGCCTTCAAAAGCTTTGTTTCTCCCTTTAAATGGTTATATAATCTCATAATTGATTTTAAGTTGAGTTTTTTTTACATTTTTGGTTAAAACATATTAGAATTGAATGTTTACCTCGAGAATCTTGAAGCGAAAGCCATTCATTGAGAAGAAAACTTCTTTTATAGTCACTTATGCCTTCAAAAGCTTTGTTTCTCCCTTTAAATGGTTATATAATCTCATAATTGATTTTAAGTTGAGTTTTTTTTACATTTTTGGTGAAAACAGATTATAATTGAATGTTTACCTCGAGAATCTTGAAGCGAAAGCCATTTATTGAGAAGAAAACTTCTTTTATAGTCACTTATGCCTTCAAAAGCTTTGTTTCTCCATTTAAATGGTTATATAATCTCATAATTTATTTTAAGTTGAATTTTTTTTACATTTTTGGTTAAAACAGATTATAATTGAATGTTTACCTCGAGAATCTTGAAGCGAAAGCCATTCATTGAGAAGAAAACTTCTTTTATAGTCACTTATGCCTTCAAAAGCTTTGTCTCTCCCTTTAAATGGTTATATAATCTCATAATTGATTTTAAGTTGAGTTTTTTTTACATTTTTGGTTAAAACAGATTATAATTGAATGTTTACCTCGAGAATCTTGAAGCGAAAGCCATTCATTGAGAAGAAAACTTCTTTTATAGTCACTTATGCCTTCAAAAGCTTTGTTTCTCCCTTTAAATGGTTATATAATCTCATAATTGATTTTAAGTTGAGTTTTTTTTACATTTTCGATTAAAACAGATTATAATTGAATGTTTACCTCGAGAAACGTGATGCAAAAACCATTCATTGAGAAGAAAACTTCTTTTATAGTCACTTATGCCTTCAAAAGCTTTGTTTCTCCCTTTAAATGGTTATATAATCTCATAATTGATTTTAAGTTGAGTTTTTTTTACATTTTTGGTTAAAACAGACTATAATTGAATGTTTACCTCGAGAATCTTGAAGCGAAAGCCATTTATTGAGAAGAAAACTTCTTTTATAGTCACTTATGCCTTCAAAAACTTTGTTTTCTCCCTTTAATTGGTTATATAATCTCATAATTGATTTTAAGTTGAGTTTTTTTTACATTTTTGGTTAAAACAGATTATAATTCAATGTTTACCTCGAGAATCTTGAAGCGAAAGCCATTCATTGAGAAGAAAACTTCTTTTATAGTCACTTATGCCTTCAAAAGCTTTGTCTCTCCCTTTAAATGGTTATATAATCTCATAATTGATTTTAAGTTGAGTTTTTTTTACATTTTTGGTTAAAACAGATTATAATTGAATGTTTACCTCGAGAATCTTGAAGCGAAAGCCATTCATTGAGAAGAAAACTTCTTTTATAGTCACTTATGCCTTCAAAAGCTTTGTCTCTCCCTTTAAATGGTTATATAATCTCATAATTGATTTTAAGTTGAGTTTTTTTTACATTTTTGGTTAAAACAGATTATAATTGAATGTTTACCTAGAGAATCTTGAAGCGAAAGCCATTCATTGAGAAGAAAACTTCTTTTATAGTCACTTATGCCTTCAAAAACTTTGTTTTCTCCCTTTAAATGGTTATATAATCTCATAATTGATTTTAAGTTACGTTTTTTTAAATTTTTAGTTAAAACAGATTATAATTGAATGTTTACCTCGAGAAACGTGATGCAAAAACCACTCATTGAGAAGAAAACTTCTTTTATAGTCACTTATGCCTTCAAACGCTTTGTTTCTCCCTTTAAATGGTTATATAATCTCATAATTGATTTTAAGTTGAGTTTTTTTTACATTTTTTTTTAAAACAGATTATAATTGAATGTTTACCTCGAGAATCTTGAAGCGAAAGCCATTCATTGAGAAGAAAACTTCTTTTATAGTCACTTATGCCTTCAAAAGCTTTGTTTCTCCCTTTAAATGGTTATATAATCTCATAATTGATTTTAAGTTACGTTTTTTTTACATTTTTGGTTAAAACAGATTATAATTGAATGTTTACCTCGAGAATCTTGAAGCGAAAGCCATTCATTGAGAAGAAAACTTCTTTTATAGTCACTTATGCCTTCAAAAGCTTTGTTTCTCCCTTTAAATGGTTATATAATCTCATAATTGATTTTAAGTTGAGTTTTTTTTACATTTTTGGTTAAAACATATTAGAATTGAATGTTTACCTCGAGAATCTTGAAGCGAAAGCCATTCATTGAGAAGAAAACTTCTTTTATAGTCACTTATGCCTTCAAAAGCTTTGTTTCTCCCTTTAAATGGTTATATAATCTCATAATTGATTTTAAGTTGCGTTTTTTTTACATTTTTGGTTAAAACAGATTATAATTGAATGTTTACCTCGAGAATCTTGAAGCGAAAGCCATTCATTGAGAAGAAAACTTCTTTTATAGTCACTTATGCCTTCAAAAGCTTTGTTTCTCCCTTTAAATGGTTATATAATCTCATAATTGATTTTAAGTTGAGTTTTTTTTACATTTTTGGTTAAAACAGATTATAATTGAATGTTTACCTCGAGAAACGTGATGCAAAAACCATTCATTGAGAAGAAAACTTCTTTTATAGTCACTTATGCCTTCAAAAGCTTTGTTTCTCCCTTTAAATGGTTATATAATCTCATAATTGATTTTAAGTTGCGTTTTTTTTACATTTTTGGTTGAAACATATTAGAATTGAATGTTTACCTCGAGAATCTTGAAGCAAAAGCCATTCATTGAGAAGAAAACTTCTTTTATAGTCACTTATGCCTTCAAAAGCTTTGTTTCTCCCTTTAAATGGTTATATAATCTCATAATTGATTTTAAGTTGAGTTTTTTTTACATTTTTGGTTAAAACATATTAGAATTGAATGTTTACCTCGAGAATCTTGAAGCGAAAGCCATTCATTGAGAAGAAAACTTCTTTTATAGTCACTTATGCCTTCAAAAGCTTTGTTTCTCCCTTTAAATGGTTATATAATCTCATAATTGATTTTAAGTTGAGTTTTTTTTACATTTTTGGTGAAAACAGATTATAATTGAATGTTTACCTCGAGAATCTTGAAGCGAAAGCCATTTATTGAGAAGAAAACTTCTTTTATAGTCACTTATGCCTTCAAAAGCTTTGTTTCTCCATTTAAATGGTTATATAATCTCATAATTTATTTTAAGTTGAATTTTTTTTACATTTTTGGTTAAAACAGATTATAATTGAATGTTTACCTCGAGAATCTTGAAGCGAAAGCCATTCATTGAGAAGAAAACTTCTTTTATAGTCACTTATGCCTTCAAAAGCTTTGTCTCTCCCTTTAAATGGTTATATAATCTCATAATTGATTTTAAGTTGAGTTTTTTTTACATTTTTGGTTAAAACAGATTATAATTGAATGTTTACCTCGAGAATCTTGAAGCGAAAGCCATTCATTGAGAAGAAAACTTCTTTTATAGTCACTTATGCCTTCAAAAGCTTTGTTTCTCCCTTTAAATGGTTATATAATCTCATAATTGATTTTAAGTTGAGTTTTTTTTACATTTTCGATTAAAACAGATTATAATTGAATGTTTACCTCGAGAAACGTGATGCAAAAACCATTCATTGAGAAGAAAACTTCTTTTATAGTCACTTATGCCTTCAAAAGCTTTGTTTCTCCCTTTAAATGGTTATATAATCTCATAATTGATTTTAAGTTGAGTTTTTTTTACATTTTTGGTTAAAACAGACTATAATTGAATGTTTACCTCGAGAATCTTGAAGCGAAAGCCATTTATTGAGAAGAAAACTTCTTTTATAGTCACTTATGCCTTCAAAAACTTTGTTTTCTCCCTTTAATTGGTTATATAATCTCATAATTGATTTTAAGTTGAGTTTTTTTTACATTTTTGGTTAAAACAGATTATAATTCAATGTTTACCTCGAGAATCTTGAAGCGAAAGCCATTCATTGAGAAGAAAACTTCTTTTATAGTCACTTATGCCTTCAAAAGCTTTGTCTCTCCCTTTAAATGGTTATATAATCTCATAATTGATTTTAAGTTGAGTTTTTTTTACATTTTTGGTTAAAACAGATTATAATTGAATGTTTACCTCGAGAATCTTGAAGCGAAAGCCATTCATTGAGAAGAAAACTTCTTTTATAGTCACTTATGCCTTCAAAAGCTTTGTCTCTCCCTTTAAATGGTTATATAATCTCATAATTGATTTTAAGTTGAGTTTTTTTTACATTTTTGGTTAAAACAGATTATAATTGAATGTTTACCTAGAGAATCTTGAAGCGAAAGCCATTCATTGAGAAGAAAACTTCTTTTATAGTCACTTATGCCTTCAAAAACTTTGTTTTCTCCCTTTAAATGGTTATATAATCTCATAATTGATTTTAAGTTACGTTTTTTTAAATTTTTAGTTAAAACAGATTATAATTGAATGTTTACCTCGAGAAACGTGATGCAAAAACCACTCATTGAGAAGAAAACTTCTTTTATAGTCACTTATGCCTTCAAACGCTTTGTTTCTCCCTTTAAATGGTTATATAATCTCATAATTGATTTTAAGTTGAGTTTTTTTTACATTTTTTTTTAAAACAGATTATAATTGAATGTTTACCTCGAGAATCTTGAAGCGAAAGCCATTCATTGAGAAGAAAACTTCTTTTATAGTCACTTATGCCTTCAAAAGCTTTGTTTCTCCCTTTAAATGGTTATATAATCTCATAATTGATTTTAAGTTACGTTTTTTTTACATTTTTGGTTAAAACAGATTATAATTGAATGTTTACCTCGAGAATCTTGAAGCGAAAGCCATTCATTGAGAAGAAAACTTCTTTTATAGTCACTTATGCCTTCAAAAGCTTTGTTTCTCCCTTTAAATGGTTATATAATCTCATAATTGATTTTAAGTTGAGTTTTTTTTACATTTTTGGTTAAAACATATTAGAATTGAATGTTTACCTCGAGAATCTTGAAGCGAAAGCCATTCATTGAGAAGAAAACTTCTTTTATAGTCACTTATGCCTTCAAAAGCTTTGTTTCTCCCTTTAAATGGTTATATAATCTCATAATTGATTTTAAGTTGCGTTTTTTTTACATTTTTGGTTAAAACAGATTATAATTGAATGTTTACCTCGAGAATCTTGAAGCGAAAGCCATTCATTGAGAAGAAAACTTCTTTTATAGTCACTTATGCCTTCAAAAGCTTTGTTTCTCCCTTTAAATGGTTATATAATCTCATAATTGATTTTAAGTTGAGTTTTTTTTACATTTTTGGTTAAAACAGATTATAATTGAATGTTTACCTCGAGAAACGTGATGCAAAAACCATTCATTGAGAAGAAAACTTCTTTTATAGTCACTTATGCCTTCAAAAGCTTTGTTTCTCCCTTTAAATGGTTATATAATCTCATAATTGATTTTAAGTTGCGTTTTTTTTACATTTTTGGTTGAAACATATTAGAATTGAATGTTTACCTCGAGAATCTTGAAGCAAAAGCCATTCATTGAGAAGAAAACTTCTTTTATAGTCACTTATGCCTTCAAAAGCTTTGTTTCTCCCTTTAAATGGTTATATAATCTCATAATTGATTTTAAGTTGAGTTTTTTTTACATTTTTGGTTAAAACATATTAGAATTGAATGTTTACCTCGAGAATCTTGAAGCGAAAGCCATTCATTGAGAAGAAAACTTCTTTTATAGTCACTTATGCCTTCAAAAGCTTTGTTTCTCCCTTTAAATGGTTATATAATCTCATAATTGATTTTAAGTTGAGTTTTTTTTACATTTTTGGTGAAAACAGATTATAATTGAATGTTTACCTCGAGAATCTTGAAGCGAAAGCCATTTATTGAGAAGAAAACTTCTTTTATAGTCACTTATGCCTTCAAAAGCTTTGTTTCTCCATTTAAATGGTTATATAATCTCATAATTTATTTTAAGTTGAATTTTTTTTACATTTTTGGTTAAAACAGATTATAATTGAATGTTTACCTCGAGAATCTTGAAGCGAAAGCCATTCATTGAGAAGAAAACTTCTTTTATAGTCACTTATGCCTTCAAAAGCTTTGTCTCTCCCTTTAAATGGTTATATAATCTCATAATTGATTTTAAGTTGAGTTTTTTTTACATTTTTGGTTAAAACAGATTATAATTGAATGTTTACCTCGAGAATCTTGAAGCGAAAGCCATTCATTGAGAAGAAAACTTCTTTTATAGTCACTTATGCCTTCAAAAGCTTTGTTTCTCCCTTTAAATGGTTATATAATCTCATAATTGATTTTAAGTTGAGTTTTTTTTACATTTTCGATTAAAACAGATTATAATTGAATGTTTACCTCGAGAAACGTGATGCAAAAACCATTCATTGAGAAGAAAACTTCTTTTATAGTCACTTATGCCTTCAAAAGCTTTGTTTCTCCCTTTAAATGGTTATATAATCTCATAATTGATTTTAAGTTGAGTTTTTTTTACATTTTTGGTTAAAACAGACTATAATTGAATGTTTACCTCGAGAATCTTGAAGCGAAAGCCATTTATTGAGAAGAAAACTTCTTTTATAGTCACTTATGCCTTCAAAAACTTTGTTTTCTCCCTTTAATTGGTTATATAATCTCATAATTGATTTTAAGTTGAGTTTTTTTTACATTTTTGGTTAAAACAGATTATAATTCAATGTTTACCTCGAGAATCTTGAAGCGAAAGCCATTCATTGAGAAGAAAACTTCTTTTATAGTCACTTATGCCTTCAAAAGCTTTGTCTCTCCCTTTAAATGGTTATATAATCTCATAATTGATTTTAAGTTGAGTTTTTTTTACATTTTTGGTTAAAACAGATTATAATTGAATGTTTACCTCGAGAATCTTGAAGCGAAAGCCATTCATTGAGAAGAAAACTTCTTTTATAGTCACTTATGCCTTCAAAAGCTTTGTCTCTCCCTTTAAATGGTTATATAATCTCATAATTGATTTTAAGTTGAGTTTTTTTTACATTTTTGGTTAAAACAGATTATAATTGAATGTTTACCTAGAGAATCTTGAAGCGAAAGCCATTCATTGAGAAGAAAACTTCTTTTATAGTCACTTATGCCTTCAAAAACTTTGTTTTCTCCCTTTAAATGGTTATATAATCTCATAATTGATTTTAAGTTACGTTTTTTTAAATTTTTAGTTAAAACAGATTATAATTGAATGTTTACCTCGAGAAACGTGATGCAAAAACCACTCATTGAGAAGAAAACTTCTTTTATAGTCACTTATGCCTTCAAACGCTTTGTTTCTCCCTTTAAATGGTTATATAATCTCATAATTGATTTTAAGTTGAGTTTTTTTTACATTTTTTTTTAAAACAGATTATAATTGAATGTTTACCTCGAGAATCTTGAAGCGAAAGCCATTCATTGAGAAGAAAACTTCTTTTATAGTCACTTATGCCTTCAAAAGCTTTGTTTCTCCCTTTAAATGGTTATATAATCTCATAATTGATTTTAAGTTGAGTTTTTTTTACATTTTTGGTTAAAACAGATTATAATTGAATGTTTACCTCGAGAAACGTGATGCGAAAACCATTCATTGAGAAGAAAACTTCTTTTATAGTCACTTATGCCTTCAAAAGCTTTGTTTCTCCCTTTAAATGGTTATATAATCTCATAATTGATTTTAAGTTGCGTTTTTTTTACATTTTTGGTTGAAACATATTAGAATTGAATGTTTACCTCGAGAATCTTGAAGCGAAAGCCATTCATTGAGAAGAAAACTTCTTTTATAGTCACTTATGCCTTCAAAAGCTTTGTTTCTCCCTTTAAATGGTTATATAATCTCATAATTGATTTTAAGTTGAGTTTTTTTTACATTTTTGGTTAAAACATATTAGAATTGAATGTTTACCTCGAGAATCTTGAAGCGAAAGCCATTCATTGAGAAGAAAACTTCTTTTATAGTCACTTATGCCTTCAAAAGCTTTGTTTCTCCCTTTAAATGGTTATATAATCTCATAATTGATTTTAAGTTGAGTTTTTTTTACATTTTTGGTGAAAACAGATTATAATTGAATGTTTACCTCGAGAATCTTGAAGCGAAAGCCATTCATTGAGAAGAAAACTTCTTTTATAGTCACTTATGCCTTCAAAAGCTTTGTTTCTCCGTTTAAATGGTTATATAATCTCATAATTGATTTTAAGTTACGTTTTTTTTACATTTTTGGTTAAAACAGATTATAATTGAATGTTTACCTCGAGAATCTTGAAGCGAAAGCCATTCATTGAGAAGAAAACTTCTTTTATAGTCACTTATGCCTTCAAAAGCTTTGTTTCTCCCTTTAAATGGTTATATAATCTCATAATTGATTTTAAGTTGAGTTTTTTTTACATTTTTGGTTAAAACATATTAGAATTGAATGTTTACCTCGAGAATCTTGAAGCGAAAGCCATTCATTGAGAAGAAAACTTCTTTTATAGTCACTTATGCCTTCAAAAGCTTTGTTTCTCCCTTTAAATGGTTATATAATCTCATAATTGATTTTAAGTTGCGTTTTTTTTACATTTTTGGTTAAAACAGATTATAATTGAATGTTTACCTCGAGAATCTTGAAGCGAAAGCCATTCATTGAGAAGAAAACTTCTTTTATAGTCACTTATGCCTTCAAAAGCTTTGTTTCTCCCTTTAAATGGTTATATAATCTCATAATTGATTTTAAGTTGAGTTTTTTTTACATTTTTGGTTAAAACAGATTATAATTGAATGTTTACCTCGAGAAACGTGATGCAAAAACCATTCATTGAGAAGAAAACTTCTTTTATAGTCACTTATGCCTTCAAAAGCTTTGTTTCTCCCTTTAAATGGTTATATAATCTCATAATTGATTTTAAGTTGCGTTTTTTTTACATTTTTGGTTAAAACAGATTATAATTGAATGTTTACCTCGAGAATCTTGAAGCGAAAGCCATTCATTGAGAAGAAAACTTCTTTTATAGTCACTTATGCCTTCAAAAACTTTGTTTTCTCCCTTTAAATGGTTATATAATCTCATAATTGATTTTAAGTTACGTTTTTTTAAATTTTTAGTTAAAACAGATTATAATTGAATGTTTACCTCGAGAAACGTGATGCAAAAACCATTCATTGAGAAGAAAACTTCTTTTATAGTCACTTATGCCTTCAAACGCTTTGTTTCTCCCTTTAAATGGTTATATAATCTCATAATTGATTTTAAGTTGAGTTTTTTTTACATTTTTGGTTAAAACAGATTATAATTGAATGTTTACCTCGAGAATCTTGAAGCGAAAGCCATTCATTGAGAAGAAAACTTCTTTTATAGTCACTTATGCCTTCAAAAGCTTTGTTTCTCCCTTTAAATGGTTATATAATCTCATAATTGATTTTAAGTTGAGTTTTTTTTACATTTTTGGTTAAAACAGATTATAATTGAATGTTTACCTCGAGAAACGTGATGCAAAAACCATTCATTGAGAAGAAAACTTCTTTTATAGTCACTTATGCCTTCAAAAGCTTTGTTTCTCCCTTTAAATGGTTATATAATCTCATAATTGATTTTAAGTTGCGTTTTTTTTACATTTTTGGTTGAAACATATTAGAATTGAATCTTTACCTCGAGAATCTTGAAGCGAAAGCCATTCATTGAGAAGAAAACTTCTTTTATAGTCACTTATGCCTTCAAAAGCTTTGTTTCTCCCTTTAAATGGTTATATAATCTCATAATTGATTTTAAGTTGAGTTTGTTTTACATTTTTGGTGAAAACAGATTATAATTGAATGTTTACCTCGAGAATCTTGAAGCGAAAGCCATTCATTGAGAAGAAAACTTCTTTTATAGTCACTTATGCCTTCAAAAGCTTTGTTTCTCCGTTTAAATGGTTATATAATCTCATAATTGATTTTAAGTTACGTTTTTTTTACATTTTTGGTTAAAACAGATTATAATTGAATGTTTACCTCGAGAATCTTGAAGCGAAAGCCATTCATTGAGAAGAAAACTTCTTTTATAGTCACTTATGCCTTCAAAAGCTTTGTTTCTCCCTTTAAATGGTTATATAATCTCATAATTGATTTTAAGTTGAGTTTTTTTTACATTTTTGGTTAAAACATATTAGAATTGAATGTTTACCTCGAGAATCTTGAAGCGAAAGCCATTCATTGAGAAGAAAACTTCTTTTATAGTCACTTATGCCTTCAAAAGCTTTGTTTCTCCCTTTAAATGGTTATATAATCTCATAATTGATTTTAAGTTGCGTTTTTTTTACATTTTTGGTTAAAACAGATTATAATTGAATGTTTACCTCGAGAATCTTGAAGCGAAAGCCATTCATTGAGAAGAAAACTTCTTTTATAGTCACTTATGCCTTCAAAAGCTTTGTTTCTCCCTTTAAATGGTTATATAATCTCATAATTGATTTTAAGTTGAGTTTTTTTTACATTTTTGGTTAAAACAGATTATAATTGAATGTTTACCTCGAGAAACGTGATGCAAAAACCATTCATTGAGAAGAAAACTTCTTTTATAGTCACTTATGCCTTCAAAAGCTTTGTTTCTCCCTTTAAATGGTTATATAATCTCATAATTGATTTTAAGTTGCGTTTTTTTTACATTTTTGGTTGAAACATATTAGAATTGAATGTTTACCTCGAGAATCTTGAAGCGAAAGCCATTCATTGAGAAGAAAACTTCTTTTATAGTCACTTATGCCTTCAAAAGCTTTGTTTCTCCCTTTAAATGGTTATATAATCTCATAATTGATTTTAAGTTGAGTTTTTTTTACATTTTTGGTTAAAACATATTAGAATTGAATGTTTACCTCGAGAATCTTGAAGCGAAAGCCATTCATTGAGAAGAAAACTTCTTTTATAGTCACTTATGCCTTCAAAAGCTTTGTTTCTCCCTTTAAATGGTTATATAATCTCATAATTGATTTTAAGTTGAGTTTTTTTTACATTTTTGGTGAAAACAGATTATAATTGAATGTTTACCTCTAGAATCTTGAAGCGAAAGCCATTCATTGAGAAGAAAACTTCTTTTATAGTCACTTATGCCTTCAAAAGCTTTGTTTCTCCCTTTAAATGGTTATATAATCTCATAATTGATTTTAAGTTGAGTTTTTTTTACATTTTTGGTTAAAACAGATTATAATTGAATGTTTACCTCGAGAAACGTGATGCAAAAACCATTCATTGAGAAGAAAACTTCTTTTATAGTCACTTATGCCTTCAAAAGCTTTGTTTCTCCCTTTAAATGGTTATATAATCTCATAATTGATTTTAAGTTGCGTTTTTTTTACATTTTTGGTTGAAACATATTAGAATTGAATCTTTACCTCGAGAATCTTGAAGCGAAAGCCATTCATTGAGAAGAAAACTTCTTTTATAGTCACTTATGCCTTCAAAAGCTTTGTTTCTCCCTTTAAATGGTTATATAATCTCATAATTGATTTTAAGTTGAGTTTGTTTTACATTTTTGGTGAAAACAGATTATAATTGAATGTTTACCTCGAGAATCTTGAAGCGAAAGCCATTCATTGAGAAGAAAACTTCTTTTATAGTCACTTATGCCTTCAAAAGCTTTGTTTCTCCGTTTAAATGGTTATATAATCTCATAATTGATTTTAAGTTACGTTTTTTTTACATTTTTGGTTAAAACAGATTATAATTGAATGTTTACCTCGAGAATCTTGAAGCGAAAGCCATTCATTGAGAAGAAAACTTCTTTTATAGTCACTTATGCCTTCAAAAGCTTTGTTTCTCCCTTTAAATGGTTATATAATCTCATAATTGATTTTAAGTTGAGTTTTTTTTACATTTTTGGTTAAAACATATTAGAATTGAATGTTTACCTCGAGAATCTTGAAGCGAAAGCCATTCATTGAGAAGAAAACTTCTTTTATAGTCACTTATGCCTTCAAAAGCTTTGTTTCTCCCTTTAAATGGTTATATAATCTCATAATTGATTTTAAGTTGCGTTTTTTTTACATTTTTGGTTAAAACAGATTATAATTGAATGTTTACCTCGAGAATCTTGAAGCGAAAGCCATTCATTGAGAAGAAAACTTCTTTTATAGTCACTTATGCCTTCAAAAGCTTTGTTTCTCCCTTTAAATGGTTATATAATCTCATAATTGATTTTAAGTTGAGTTTTTTTTACATTTTTGGTTAAAACAGATTATAATTGAATGTTTACCTCGAGAAACGTGATGCGAAAACCATTCATTGAGAAGAAAACTTCTTTTATAGTCACTTATGCCTTCAAAAGCTTTGTTTCTCCCTTTAAATGGTTATATAATCTCATAATTGATTTTAAGTTGCGTTTTTTTTACATTTTTGGTTGAAACATATTAGAATTGAATGTTTACCTCGAGAATCTTGAAGCGAAAGCCATTCATTGAGAAGAAAACTTCTTTTATAGTCACTTATGCCTTCAAAAGCTTTGTTTCTCCCTTTAAATGGTTATATAATCTCATAATTGATTTTAAGTTGAGTTTTTTTTACATTTTTGGTTAAAACATATTAGAATTGAATGTTTACCTCGAGAATCTTGAAGCGAAAGCCATTCATTGAGAAGAAAACTTCTTTTATAGTCACTTATGCCTTCAAAAGCTTTGTTTCTCCCTTTAAATGGTTATATAATCTCATAATTGATTTTAAGTTGAGTTTTTTTTACATTTTTGGTGAAAACAGATTATAATTGAATGTTTACCTCGAGAATCTTGAAGCGAAAGCCATTCATTGAGAAGAAAACTTCTTTTATAGTCACTTATGCCTTCAAAAGCTTTGTTTCTCCGTTTAAATGGTTATATAATCTCATAATTGATTTTAAGTTACGTTTTTTTTACATTTTTGGTTAAAACAGATTATAATTGAATGTTTACCTCGAGAATCTTGAAGCGAAAGCCATTCATTGAGAAGAAAACTTCTTTTATAGTCACTTATGCCTTCAAAAGCTTTGTTTCTCCCTTTAAATGGTTATATAATCTCATAATTGATTTTAAGTTGAGTTTTTTTTACATTTTTGGTTAAAACATATTAGAATTGAATGTTTACCTCGAGAATCTTGAAGCGAAAGCCATTCATTGAGAAGAAAACTTCTTTTATAGTCACTTATGCCTTCAAAAGCTTTGTTTCTCCCTTTAAATGGTTATATAATCTCATAATTGATTTTAAGTTGCGTTTTTTTTACATTTTTGGTTAAAACAGATTATAATTGAATGTTTACCTCGAGAATCTTGAAGCGAAAGCCATTCATTGAGAAGAAAACTTCTTTTATAGTCACTTATGCCTTCAAAAGCTTTGTTTCTCCCTTTAAATGGTTATATAATCTCATAATTGATTTTAAGTTGAGTTTTTTTTACATTTTTGGTTAAAACAGATTATAATTGAATGTTTACCTCGAGAAACGTGATGCAAAAACCATTCATTGAGAAGAAAACTTCTTTTATAGTCACTTATGCCTTCAAAAGCTTTGTTTCTCCCTTTAAATGGTTATATAATCTCATAATTGATTTTAAGTTGCGTTTTTTTTACATTTTTGGTTAAAACAGATTATAATTGAATGTTTACCTCGAGAATCTTGAAGCGAAAGCCATTCATTGAGAAGAAAACTTCTTTTATAGTCACTTATGCCTTCAAAAACTTTGTTTTCTCCCTTTAAATGGTTATATAATCTCATAATTGATTTTAAGTTACGTTTTTTTAAATTTTTAGTTAAAACAGATTATAATTGAATGTTTACCTCGAGAAACGTGATGCAAAAACCATTCATTGAGAAGAAAACTTCTTTTATAGTCACTTATGCCTTCAAACGCTTTGTTTCTCCCTTTAAATGGTTATATAATCTCATAATTGATTTTAAGTTGAGTTTTTTTTACATTTTTGGTTAAAACAGATTATAATTGAATGTTTACCTCGAGAATCTTGAAGCGAAAGCCATTCATTGAGAAGAAAACTTCTTTTATAGTCACTTATGCCTTCAAAAGCTTTGTTTCTCCCTTTAAATGGTTATATAATCTCATAATTGATTTTAAGTTGAGTTTTTTTTACATTTTTGGTTAAAACAGATTATAATTGAATGTTTACCTCGAGAAACGTGATGCAAAAACCATTCATTGAGAAGAAAACTTCTTTTATAGTCACTTATGCCTTCAAAAGCTTTGTTTCTCCCTTTAAATGGTTATATAATCTCATAATTGATTTTAAGTTGCGTTTTTTTTACATTTTTGGTTGAAACATATTAGAATTGAATCTTTACCTCGAGAATCTTGAAGCGAAAGCCATTCATTGAGAAGAAAACTTCTTTTATAGTCACTTATGCCTTCAAAAGCTTTGTTTCTCCCTTTAAATGGTTATATAATCTCATAATTGATTTTAAGTTGAGTTTGTTTTACATTTTTGGTGAAAACAGATTATAATTGAATGTTTACCTCGAGAATCTTGAAGCGAAAGCCATTCATTGAGAAGAAAACTTCTTTTATAGTCACTTATGCCTTCAAAAGCTTTGTTTCTCCGTTTAAATGGTTATATAATCTCATAATTGATTTTAAGTTACGTTTTTTTTACATTTTTGGTTAAAACAGATTATAATTGAATGTTTACCTCGAGAATCTTGAAGCGAAAGCCATTCATTGAGAAGAAAACTTCTTTTATAGTCACTTATGCCTTCAAAAGCTTTGTTTCTCCCTTTAAATGGTTATATAATCTCATAATTGATTTTAAGTTGAGTTTTTTTTACATTTTTGGTTAAAACATATTAGAATTGAATGTTTACCTCGAGAATCTTGAAGCGAAAGCCATTCATTGAGAAGAAAACTTCTTTTATAGTCACTTATGCCTTCAAAAGCTTTGTTTCTCCCTTTAAATGGTTATATAATCTCATAATTGATTTTAAGTTGCGTTTTTTTTACATTTTTGGTTAAAACAGATTATAATTGAATGTTTACCTCGAGAATCTTGAAGCGAAAGCCATTCATTGAGAAGAAAACTTCTTTTATAGTCACTTATGCCTTCAAAAGCTTTGTTTCTCCCTTTAAATGGTTATATAATCTCATAATTGATTTTAAGTTGAGTTTTTTTTACATTTTTGGTTAAAACAGATTATAATTGAATGTTTACCTCGAGAAACGTGATGCAAAAACCATTCATTGAGAAGAAAACTTCTTTTATAGTCACTTATGCCTTCAAAAGCTTTGTTTCTCCCTTTAAATGGTTATATAATCTCATAATTGATTTTAAGTTGCGTTTTTTTTACATTTTTGGTTGAAACATATTAGAATTGAATGTTTACCTCGAGAATCTTGAAGCGAAAGCCATTCATTGAGAAGAAAACTTCTTTTATAGTCACTTATGCCTTCAAAAGCTTTGTTTCTCCCTTTAAATGGTTATATAATCTCATAATTGATTTTAAGTTGAGTTTTTTTTACATTTTTGGTTAAAACATATTAGAATTGAATGTTTACCTCGAGAATCTTGAAGCGAAAGCCATTCATTGAGAAGAAAACTTCTTTTATAGTCACTTATGCCTTCAAAAGCTTTGTTTCTCCCTTTAAATGGTTATATAATCTCATAATTGATTTTAAGTTGAGTTTTTTTTACATTTTTGGTGAAAACAGATTATAATTGAATGTTTACCTCTAGAATCTTGAAGCGAAAGCCATTCATTGAGAAGAAAACTTCTTTTATAGTCACTTATGCCTTCAAAAGCTTTGTTTCTCCGTTTAAATGGTTATATAATCTCATAATTGATTTTAAGTTACGTTTTTTTTACATTTTTGGTTAAAACAGATTATAATTGAATGTTTACCTCGAGAATCTTGAAGCGAAAGCCATTCATTGAGAAGAAAACTTCTTTTATAGTCACTTATGCCTTCAAAAGCTTTGTTTCTCCCTTTAAATGGTTATATAATCTCATAATTGATTTTAAGTTGAGTTTTTTTTACATTTTTGGTTAAAACATATTAGAATTGAATGTTTACCTCGAGAATCTTGAAGCGAAAGCCATTCATTGAGAAGAAAACTTCTTTTATAGTCACTTATGCCTTCAAAAGCTTTGTTTCTCCCTTTAAATGGTTATATAATCTCATAATTGATTTTAAGTTGCGTTTTTTTTACATTTTTGGTTAAAACAGATTATAATTGAATGTTTACCTCGAGAATCTTGAAGCGAAAGCCATTCATTGAGAAGAAAACTTCTTTTATAGTCACTTATGCCTTCAAAAGCTTTGTTTCTCCCTTTAAATGGTTATATAATCTCATAATTGATTTTAAGTTGAGTTTTTTTTACATTTTTGGTTAAAACAGATTATAATTGAATGTTTACCTCGAGAAACGTGATGCAAAAACCATTCATTGAGAAGAAAACTTCTTTTATAGTCACTTATGCCTTCAAAAGCTTTGTTTCTCCCTTTAAATGGTTATATAATCTCATAATTGATTTTAAGTTGCGTTTTTTTTACATTTTTGGTTAAAACAGATTATAATTGAATGTTTACCTCGAGAATCTTGAAGCGAAAGCCATTCATTGAGAAGAAAACTTCTTTTATAGTCACTTATGCCTTCAAAAACTTTGTTTTCTCCCTTTAAATGGTTATATAATCTCATAATTGATTTTAAGTTACGTTTTTTTAAATTTTTAGTTAAAACAGATTATAATTGAATGTTTACCTCGAGAAACGTGATGCAAAAACCATTCATTGAGAAGAAAACTTCTTTTATAGTCACTTATGCCTTCAAACGCTTTGTTTCTCCCTTTAAATGGTTATATAATCTCATAATTGATTTTAAGTTGAGTTTTTTTTACATTTTTGGTTAAAACAGATTATAATTGAATGTTTACCTCGAGAATCTTGAAGCGAAAGCCATTCATTGAGAAGAAAACTTCTTTTATAGTCACTTATGCCTTCAAAAGCTTTGTTTCTCCCTTTAAATGGTTATATAATCTCATAATTGATTTTAAGTTGAGTTTTTTTTACATTTTTGGTTAAAACAGATTATAATTGAATGTTTACCTCGAGAAACGTGATGCAAAAACCATTCATTGAGAAGAAAACTTCTTTTATAGTCACTTATGCCTTCAAAAGCTTTGTTTCTCCCTTTAAATGGTTATATAATCTCATAATTGATTTTAAGTTGCGTTTTTTTTACATTTTTGGTTGAAACATATTAGAATTGAATCTTTACCTCGAGAATCTTGAAGCGAAAGCCATTCATTGAGAAGAAAACTTCTTTTATAGTCACTTATGCCTTCAAAAGCTTTGTTTCTCCCTTTAAATGGTTATATAATCTCATAATTGATTTTAAGTTGAGTTTGTTTTACATTTTTGGTGAAAACAGATTATAATTGAATGTTTACCTCGAGAATCTTGAAGCGAAAGCCATTCATTGAGAAGAAAACTTCTTTTATAGTCACTTATGCCTTCAAAAGCTTTGTTTCTCCGTTTAAATGGTTATATAATCTCATAATTGATTTTAAGTTACGTTTTTTTTACATTTTTGGTTAAAACAGATTATAATTGAATGTTTACCTCGAGAATCTTGAAGCGAAAGCCATTCATTGAGAAGAAAACTTCTTTTATAGTCACTTATGCCTTCAAAAGCTTTGTTTCTCCCTTTAAATGGTTATATAATCTCATAATTGATTTTAAGTTGAGTTTTTTTTACATTTTTGGTTAAAACATATTAGAATTGAATGTTTACCTCGAGAATCTTGAAGCGAAAGCCATTCATTGAGAAGAAAACTTCTTTTATAGTCACTTATGCCTTCAAAAGCTTTGTTTCTCCCTTTAAATGGTTATATAATCTCATAATTGATTTTAAGTTGCGTTTTTTTTACATTTTTGGTTAAAACAGATTATAATTGAATGTTTACCTCGAGAATCTTGAAGCGAAAGCCATTCATTGAGAAGAAAACTTCTTTTATAGTCACTTATGCCTTCAAAAGCTTTGTTTCTCCCTTTAAATGGTTATATAATCTCATAATTGATTTTAAGTTGAGTTTTTTTTACATTTTTGGTTAAAACAGATTATAATTGAATGTTTACCTCGAGAAACGTGATGCAAAAACCATTCATTGAGAAGAAAACTTCTTTTATAGTCACTTATGCCTTCAAAAGCTTTGTTTCTCCCTTTAAATGGTTATATAATCTCATAATTGATTTTAAGTTGCGTTTTTTTTACATTTTTGGTTGAAACATATTAGAATTGAATGTTTACCTCGAGAATCTTGAAGCGAAAGCCATTCATTGAGAAGAAAACTTCTTTTATAGTCACTTATGCCTTCAAAAGCTTTGTTTCTCCCTTTAAATGGTTATATAATCTCATAATTGATTTTAAGTTGAGTTTTTTTTACATTTTTGGTTAAAACATATTAGAATTGAATGTTTACCTCGAGAATCTTGAAGCGAAAGCCATTCATTGAGAAGAAAACTTCTTTTATAGTCACTTATGCCTTCAAAAGCTTTGTTTCTCCCTTTAAATGGTTATATAATCTCATAATTGATTTTAAGTTGAGTTTTTTTTACATTTTTGGTGAAAACAGATTATAATTGAATGTTTACCTCGAGAATCTTGAAGCGAAAGCCATTCATTGAGAAGAAAACTTCTTTTATAGTCACTTATGCCTTCAAAAGCTTTGTTTCTCCGTTTAAATGGTTATATAATCTCATAATTGATTTTAAGTTACGTTTTTTTTACATATTTGGTTAAAACAGATTATAATTGAATGTTTACCTCGAGAATCTTGAAGCGAAAGCCATTCATTGAGAAGAAAACTTCTTTTATAGTCACTTATGCCTTCAAAAGCTTTGTTTCTCCCTTTAAATGGTTATATAATCTCATAATTGATTTTAAGTTGAGTTTTTTTTACATTTTTGGTTAAAACAGATTATAATTGAATGTTTACCTCGAGAAACGTGATGCAAAAACCATTCATTGAGAAGAAAACTTCTTTTATAGTCACTTATGCCTTCAAAAGCTTTGTTTCTCCCTTTAAATGGTTATATAATCTCATAATTGATTTTAAGTTGCGTTTTTTTTACATTTTTGGTTGAAACATATTAGAATTGAATGTTTACCTCGAGAATCTTGAAGCGAAAGCCATTCATTGAGAAGAAAACTTCTTTTATAGTCACTTATGCCTTCAAAAGCTTTGTTTCTCCCTTTAAATGGTTATATAATCTCATAATTGATTTTAAGTTGAGTTTTTTTTACATTTTTGGTTAAAACAGATTATAATTGAATGTTTACCTCGAGAAACGTGATGCAAAAACCATTCATTGAGAAGAAAACTTCTTTTATAGTCACTTATGCCTTCAAAAGCTTTGTTTCTCCCTTTAAATGGTTATATAATCTCATAATTGATTTTAAGTTGCGTTTTTTTTACATTTTTGGTTGAAACATATTAGAATTGAATGTTTACCTCGAGAATCTTGAAGCGAAAGCCATTCATTGAGAAGAAAACTTCTTTTATAGTCACTTATGCCTTCAAAAGCTTTGTTTCTCCCTTTAAATGGTTATATAATCTCATAATTGATTTTAAGTTGAGTTTTTTTTACATTTTTGGTTAAAACATATTAGAATTGAATGTTTACCTCGAGAATCTTGAAGCGAAAGCCATTCATTGAGAAGAAAACTTCTTTTATAGTCACTTATGCCTTCAAAAGCTTTGTTTCTCGCTTTAAATGGTTATATAATCTCATAATTGATTTTAAGTTGAATTTTTTTACATTTTTGGTTAAAGCAAATTATAATTGAATGTTTACCTCGAGAAACGTGATGCAAAAACCATTCATTGAGAAGAAAACTTCTTTTATAGTCACTTATGCCTTCAAACGCTTTGTTTCTCCCTTTAAATGGTTATATAATCTCATAATTGATTTTAAGTTGAGTTTTTTTTACATTTTTGGTTAAAACAGATTATAATTGAATGTTTACCTCGAGAATCTTGAAGCGAAAGCCATTCATTGAGAAGAAAACTTCTTTTATAGTCACTTATGCCTTCAAAAGCTTTGTTTCTCGCTTTAAATGGTTATATAATCTCATAATTGATTTTAAGTTGAATTTTTTTACATTTTTGGTTAAAGCAGATTATAATTGAATGTTTACCTCAAGAAACGTGATGCAAAAACCATTCATTGAGAAGAAAACTTCTTTTATAGTCTCTTATGCCTTCAAAAGCTTTGCTTCTCCCTTTAAATGGTTATATAAACTCATAATTGATTTTAAGTTGAGTTTTTTTTACATTTTTGGTTAAAACAGATTATAATTGAATGTTTACCTCGAGAAACGTGATGCAAAATCCATTCATTGAGAAGAAAACTTCTTTTATGTTCACTTATGCCTTCAAAAGCTTTCTTTCTCCCTTTAAATGGTTATATAATCTCATAATTGATTTTAAGTTGAGTTTTTTTTACATTTTTGGTTAAAACAGATTAGAATTGAATATTTACCTCGAGAATCTTGAAGCGAAAGCCATTCATTGAGAAGAAAACTTCTTTTATAGTCACTTATGCCTTCAAAAGCTTCGTTTCTCCCTTTAAATGGTTATATAATCTCATAATTGATTTTAAGTAGCGTTTTTTTTACATTTTTGGTTAAAACAGACTATAATTGAATGTTTACCTCGAGAATCTTGAAGCGAAAGCCATTGATTGAGAAGAAAACTTCTTTTATAGTCACTTATGCCTTCAAAAGCTTTGTTTCTCCCTTTAAATGGTTATATAATCTCATAATTGTATTTAAGTTGAGTTTTTTTAAATTTTTAGTTAAAACAGATTATAATTGAATGTTTACCTCGAGAAACGTGATGCAAAAACCATTCATTGAGAAGAAAACTTCTTTTATAGTCACTTATGCCTTCAAAAGCTTTGTTTCTCGCTTTAAATGGTTATATAATCTCATAATTGATTTTAAGTTGAATTTTTCTACATTTTTGGTTAAAGCAGATTATAATTGAATGTTTACCTCGAGAAACGTGATGCAAAAACCATTCATTGAGAAGACAACTTCTTTTATAGTCACTTATGCCTTCAAAAGCTTTGTTTCTCCCTTTAAATGGTTATATAATGTCATAATCGATTTTAAGATGATTTTTTTTACATTTTCGGTTAAAATAGATTATAATTGAATGTTTACCTCGAGAATCTTGAAGCGAAAGCCATTCATTGAGAAGAAAACTTCTTTTATAGTCACTTTTGCCTTCAAAAGCTTCGTTTCTCCCTTTAAATGGTTATATAATCTCATAATTGATTTTAAGTAGCGTTTTTTTTACATTTTTGGTTAAAACAGACTATAATTGAATGTTTACCTCGAGAATCTTGAAGCGAAAGCCATTGATTGAGAAGAAAACTTCTTTTATAGTCACTTATGCCTTCAAAAGCTTTGTTTCTCGCTTTAAATGGTTATATAATCTCATAATTGTATTTAAGTTGAGTTTTTTTTACATTTTTGGTTAAAACAGATTATAATTGAATGTTTACCTCGAGAATCTTGAAGCGAAAGCCATTCATTGAGAGGAAAACTTCTTTTATAGTCACTTATGCCTTCAAAAGCTTTGTTTCTCCCTTTAAATGGTTATATAATCTCATAATTGATTTTAAGTTGAGTTTTTTTTACATTTTTGGTTAAAACAGATTATAATTGAATGTTTACCTCGAGAATCTTGAAGCGAAAGCCATTCATTGAGAAGAAAACTTCTTTTATAGTCACTTATGCCTTCAAAAGCTTTGTTTCTCCCTTTAAATGGTTATATAATCTCATAATTGATTTTAAGTTGAGTTTTTTTTACATTTTTGGTTAAAACAGATTATAATTGAATATTTACCTTGAGAATCTTGACGCGAAAGCCATTCATTCAGAAGAAAACTTCATTTATAGTCACTTATGCCTTCAAAAGCTTTGTTTCTCCCTTTAAATGGTTATATAATCTCATAATTGATTTTAAGTTGAGTTTTTTTTAGATTTTTGGTTAAAACAGATTATAATTGAATGTTTACCTCGAGAATCTTGAAGCGAAAGCCATTCATTGAGAAGAAAACTTCTTTTATAGTCACTTATGCCTTCAAAAGCTTTGTCTCTCCCTTTAAATGGTTATATAATCTCATAATTGATTTTAAGTTGAGTTTTTTTTACATTTTTGGTGAAAACAGATTATAATTGAATGTTTACCTCGAGAATCTTGAAGCGAAAGCCATTCATTGAGAAGAAAACTTCTTTTATAGTCACTTATGCCTTCAAAAGCTTTGTTTCTCCCTTTAAATGGTTATATAATCTCATAATTGATTTTAAGTTGAGTTTTTTTTACATTTTTGATTAAAACAGATTATAATTGAATGTTTACCTCGAGAATCTTGAAGCGAAAGCCATTCATTGAGAAGAAAACTTCTTTTATAGTCACTTATGCCTTCAAAAGCTTTGTTTCTCCCTTTAAATGGTTATATAATCTCATAATTGATTTTAAGTTGCGTTTTTTTTACATTTTTGGTTAAAACAGATTATAATTGGATGTTTACCTCGAGAATCTTGAAGCGAAAGCCATTCATTGAGAAGAAAACTTCTTTTATAGTCACTTATGCCTTGAAAAACTTTGTTTTCTCCCTTTAAATGGTTATATAATCTCATAATTGATTTTAAGTTGCATTTTTTTAAATTTTTAGTTAAAACAGATTATAATTGAATGTTTACCTCGAGAAACGTGATGCAAAAACCATTCATTGAGAAGAAAACTTCTTTTATAGTCACTTATGCCTTCAAAAGCTTTGTTTCTCGCTTTAAATGGTTATATAATCTCATAATTGATTTTAAGTTGAATTTTTCTACATTTTTGGCTAAAGCAGATTATAATTGAATGTTTACCTCAAGAGACGTGATGCAAAAACCATTCATTGAGAAGAAAACTTCTTTTATAGTCACTTATGCCTTCAAAAGCTTTGTTTCTCCCTTTAAATGGTTATATAATGTCATAATTGATTTTAAGATGAATTTTTTTACATTTTCGGTTAAAACAGATTATAATTGAATGTTTACCTCGAGAATCTTGAAGCGAAAGCCATTCATAGAGAAGAAAACTTCTTTTATAGTCACTTATGCCTTCAAAAGCTTCGTTTCTCCCTTTAAATGGTTATATAATCTCATAATTGATTTTAAGTTGCATTTTTTTTACATTTTTTGTTAAAACAGATTATAATTGAATGTTTACCTCGAGAATCTTGAAGCGAAAGCCATTCATTGAGAAGAAAACTTCTTTTATAGTCACTTATGCCTTCAAAAACTTTGTTTTCTCCCTTTAAATGGTTATATAATCTCATAATTGATTTTAAGTTGCATTTTTTAAAATTTTTAGTTAAAACAGATTATAATTGAATGTTTACCTCGAGAAACGTGATGCAAAAACCATTCATTGAGAAGAAAACTTCTTTTATAGTCACTTATGCCTTCAAAAGCTTTGTTTCTCGCTTTAAATGGTTATATAATCTCATAATTGATTTTAAGATGAATTTTTTTACATTTTCGGTTAAAACAGATTATAATTGAATGTTTACCTCGAGAATCTTGAAGCGAAAGCCATTCATTGAGAAGAAAACTTCTTTTATAGTCACTTATGCCTTCAAAAGCTTCGTTTCTCCCTTTAAATGGTTATATAATCTCATAATTGATTTTAAGTAGCGTTTTTTTTACATTTTTGGTTAAAACAGACTATAATTGAATGTTTACCTCGAGAATCTTGAAGCGAAAGCCATTTATTGAGAAGAAAACTTCTTTTATAGTCACTTATGCCTTCAAAAGCTTTGTTTCTCCATTTAAATGGTTATATAATCTCATAATTTATTTTAAGTTGAATTTTTTTTACATTTTTGGTTAAAACAGATTATAATTGAATGTTTACCTCGAGAATCTTGAAGCGAAAGCCATTCATTGAGAAGAAAACTTCTTTTATAGTCACTTATGCCTTCAAAAGCTTTGTCTCTCCCTTTAAATGGTTATATAATCTCATAATTGATTTTAAGTTGAGTTTTTTTTACATTTTTGGTTAAAACAGATTATAATTGAATGTTTACCTCGAGAATCTTGAAGCGAAAGCCATTTATTGAGAAGAAAACTTCTTTTATAGTCACTTATGCCTTCAAAAGCTTTGTTTCTCCCTTTAAATGGTTATATAATCTCATAATTGATTTTAAGTTGAGTTTTTTTTACATTTTTGGTGAAAACAGATTAGAATTGAATGTTTACCTCGAGAATCTTGAAGCGAAAGCCATTCATTGAGAAGAAAACTTCTTTTATAGTCACTTATGCCTTCAAAAGCTTTGTTTCTCCCTTTAAATGGTTATATAATCTCATAATTGATTTTAAGTTGCGTTTTTTTTACATTTTTGGTTAAAACAGATTATAATTGAATGTTTACCTCGAGAATCTTGAAGCGAAAGCCATTCATTGAGAAGAAAACTTCTTTTATAGTCACTTATGCCTTCAAAAACTTTGTTTTCTCCCTTTAAATGGTTATATAATCTCATAATTGATTTTAAGTTGCATTTTTTAAAATTTTTAGTTAAAACAGATTATAATTGAATGTTTACCTCGAGAAACGTGATGCAAAAACCATTCATTGAGAAGAAAACTTCTTTTATAGTCACTTATGCCTTCAAAAGCTTTGTTTCTCGCTTTAAATGGTTATATAATCTCATAATTGATTTTAAGTTGAATTTTTCTACATTTTTGGTTAAAGCAGATTATAATTGAATGTTTACCTCGAGAAACGTGATGCAAAAACCATTCATTGAGAAGAAAACTTCTTTTATAGTCACTTATGCCTTCAAAAGCTTTGTTTCTCCCTTTAAATGGTTATATAATGTCATAATTGATTTTAAGATGAATTTTTTTACATTTTCGATTAAAACAGATTATAATTGAATGTTTACCTCGAGAATCTTGAAGCGAAAGCCATTCATTGAGAAGAAAACTTCTTTTATAGTCACTTATGCCTTCAAAAGCTTCGTTTCTCCCTTTAAATGGTTATATAATCTCATAATTGATTTTAAGTAGCGTTTTTTTTTACATTTTTGGTTAAAACAGACTATAATTGAATGTTTACCTCGAGAATCTTGAAGCGAAAGCCATTTATTGAGAAGAAAACTTCTTTTATAGTCACTTATGCCTTCAAAAGCTTTGTTTCTCCATTTAAATGGTTATATAATCTCATAATTGATTTTAAGTTGAGTTTTTTTTACATTTTTGGTTAAAACAGATTATAATTCAATGTTTACCTCGAGAATCTTGAAGCGAAAGCCATTCATTGAGAAGAAAACTTCTTTTATAGTCACTTATGCCTTCAAAAGCTTTGTCTCTCCCTTTAAATGGTTATATAATCTCATAATTGATTTTAAGTTGAGTTTTTTTTACATTTTTGGTTAAAACAGATTATAATTGAATGTTTACCTCGAGAATCTTGAAGCGAAAGCCATTCATTGAGAAGAAAACTTCTTTTATAGTCACTTATGCCTTCAAAAGCTTTGTTTCTCCCTTTAAATGGTTATATAATCTCATAATTGATTTTAAGTTGAGTTTTTTTTACATTTTTGGTTAAAACATATTAGAATTGAATGTTTACCTCGAGAATCTTGAAGCGAAAACCATTCATTGAGAAGAAAACTTCTTTTATAGTCACTTATGCCTTCAAAAGCTTTGTTTCTCCCTTTAAATGGTTATATAATCTCATAATTGATTTTAAGTTGCGTTTTTTTTACATTTTTGGTTAAAACAGATTATAATTGAATGTTTACCTCGAGAATCTTGAAGCGAAAGCCATTCATTGAGAAGAAAACTTCTTTTATAGTCACTTATGCCTTCAAAAACTTTGTTTTCTCCCTTTAAATGGTTATATAATCTCATAATTGATTTTAAGTTACGTTTTTTAAAATTTTTAGTTAAAACAGATTATAATTGAATGTTTACCTCGAGAAACGTGATGCAAAAACCATTCATTGAGAAGAAAACTTCTTTTATAGTCACTTATGCCTTCAAAAGCTTTGTTTCTCGCTTTAAATGGTTATATAATCTCATAATTAATTTTAAGTTGAATTTTTCTACATTTTTGGTTAAAGCAGATTATAATTGAATGTTTACCTCGAGAAACGTGATGCAAAAACCATTCATTGAGAAGAAAACTTCTTTTATAGTCACTTATGCCTTCAAAAGCTTTGTTTCTCCCTTTAAATGGTTATATAAACTCATAATTGATTTTGAGTTGAGTTTTTTTTACATTTTTGGTTAAAACAGATTATAATTGAATGTTTACCTCGAGAAACGTGATGCAAAATCCATTCATTGAGAAGAAAACTTCTTTTATATTCACTTATGCCTTCAAAAGCTTTCTTTCTCCCTTTAAATGGTTATATAATCTCATAATTGATTTTAAGTTGAGTTTTTTTTACATTTTTGGTTAAAACAGATTAGAATTGAATGTTTACCTCGAGAATCTTGAAGCGAAAGCCATTCATTGAGAAGAAAACTTCTTTTATAGTCACTTATGCCTTCAAAAGCTTTGTTTCTCGCTTTAAATGGTTATATAATCTCATAATTGATTTTAAGTTGAATTTTTTTACATTTTTGGTTAAAGCAGATTATAATTGAATGTTTACCTCGAGAAACGTGATGCAAAAACCATTCATTGACAAGAAAACTTCTTTTATAGTCACTTATGCCTTCAAAGGCTTTGTTTCTCCCTTTAAATGGTTATATAATCTCATAATTGATTTTAAGTTGAGTTTTTTTTACATTTTTGGTTAAAACAGATTATAATTGAATGTTTACCTCGAGAAACGTGATGCAAAATCCATTCATTGAGAAGAAAACTTCTTTTATAGTCACTTATGCCTTCAAAAGCTTTGTTTCTCCCTTTAAATGGTTATATAATCTCATAATTGATTTTAAGTTGAATTGTTTTTACATTTTTTATTAAAATAGATTATAATTGAATGTTTACCTCGAGAAACGTGATGCAAAAACCATTCATTGAGAAGAGAACTTCTTTTATAGTCACTTATGCCTTCAAAAACTTTGTTTTCTCCCTTTAAATGGTTATATAATCTCATAATTGATTTTAAGTTGCGTTTTTTTTACATTTTTGGTTAAAACAGATTATAATTGAATGTTTACCTCGAGAAACGTGATGCAAAAATCATTCATTGAGAAGAGAACTTCTTTTATAGTCACTTTTTGCCTTCAAAAGCTTTGTTTCTCCCTTTAAATGGTTATATAATCTCATAATTGATTTTAAGTTGCGTTTTTTTTACATTTTTGGTTAAAACAGATTATAATTGAATGTTTACCTCGAGAATCTTGAAGCGAAAGCCATTGATTGAGAAGAAAACTTCTTTTATAGTCACTTATGCCTTCAGAAGCTTCGTTTCTCCCTTTAAATGGTTATATAATCTCATAATTGATTTTAAGTTGCGTTTTTTTACATTTTTAGTTAAAAGAAATTATAATTGAATGTTTACCTCAAGAAACGTGATGCAAAAACCATTCATTGAGAAGAAAACTTCTTTTATAGTCACTTATGCCTTCAAAAGCTTTCTTTCTCCCTTTAAATGGTTATATAATCTCATAATTGATTTTAAGTTGAGTTTTTTTTACATTTTTGGTTAAAACAGATTATAATTGAATGTTTACCTCAAGAATCTTGAAGCGAAAGCCATTCATTGAGAAGAAAACTTCTTTTATAGTCACTTATGCCTTCAAAAGCTTTGTTTCTCCCTTTAAATGGTTATATAATCTCATAATTGATTTTAAGTTGAGTTTTTTTTACATTTTTGGTTAAAACAGATTATAATTGAATGTTTACCTCGAGAATCTTGAAGCGAAAGCCATTCATTGAGAAGAAAACTTCTTTTATAGTCACGTATGCCTTCAAAAGCTTTGTTTCTCCCTTTAAATGGTTATATAATCTCATAATTGATTTTAAGTTGCGTTTTTTTTACATTTTTGGTTAAAACAGATTATAATTGAATGTTTACCTCAAGAATCTTGAAGCGAAAGCCATTCATTGAGAAGAAAACTTCTTTTATAGTCACTTATGCCTTCAAAAACTTTGTTTTCTCCCTTTAAATGGTTATATAATCTCATCATTGATTTTAAGTTGAGCTTTTTTTACATTTTTGGTTAAAACAGATTATAATTGAATGTTTACCTCAAGAAACGTGATGCAAAATCCATTCATTGAGAAGAAAACTTCTTTTATAGTCACTTATGCCTTCAAAAGCTTTGTTTCTCCCTTTAAATGGTTATATAATGTCATAATTGATTTTAAGATGAATTTTTTTACATTTTCGGTTAAAACAGATTATAATTGAATGTTTACCTCGAGAATCTTGAAGCGAAAGCCATTCATTGAGAAGAAAACTTCTTTTATAGTCACTTATGCCTTCAAAGGCTTTGTTTCTCCCTTTAAATGGTTATATAATTTCATAATTGATTTTCAGTTGAATTTTTTTACATTTTTGGTTAAAGCAGATTATAATTGAATGTTTACCTCGAGAAACGTGATGCAAAAACCATTCATTGAGAAGAAAACTTCTTTTATAATAACTTATGCCTTCAAAAGCTTTGTTTCTCTCTTTAAATGGTTATATAATCTCATAATTGATTTTAAGTTGAGTTTTTTTTACATTTTTGGTTAAAACAGATTATAATTGAATGTTTACCTCGAGAAACGTGATGCAAAAACCATTCATTGAGAAGAAAACTTCTTTTATAGTCACTTATGCCTTCAAAAGCTTTGTTTCTCCCTTTCAATGGTTATATAATCTCATAATTGATTTTAAGTAGCGTTTTTTTTACATTTTTGGTTAAAACAGATTATAATTGAATGTTTACCTCGAGAATCTTGAAGCGAAAGCCATTCATTGAGAAGAAAACTTCTTTTATTGGCACTTATGCCTTCAAAAGCTTTGTTTCTCCCTTTAAATGGTTATATAATCTCATAATTGATTTTAAGTTGAGTTTTTTTTACATCTTTGGTTAAAACAGATTATAATTGAATGTTTACCTCGAGAATCTTGAAGCGAAAGCCATTCATTGGGAAGAAAACTTCTTTTATAGTCACTTATGCCTTCAAAAGCTTTGTTTCTCCCTTTAAATGGTTATATAATCTCATAATTGATTTTAAGTTGTATTTTTTTTACATTTTTGGTTAAAACAGATTATAATTGAATGTTTACCTCGAGAAACGTGAAGCAAAAACCATTCATTGAGAAGAAAACTTCTTTTATAGTCACTTATGCCTTCAAAAGCTTTGTTTCTCCCTTTAAATGGTTATATAATCTCATAATTGATTTTAAGTTGAGTTTTTTTTACATTTTTGGTTAAAACAGATTATAATTGAATGTTTACCTCGAGAAACGTGATGCAAAGTCCATTCATTGAGACGAAAACTTCTTTTATATTCACTTATGCCTTCAAAAGCTTTCTTTCTCCCTTTAAATGGTTATATAATCTCATAATTGATTTTAAGTTGAGTTTTTTTTACATTTTTGGTTAAAACAGATTAGAATTGAATGTTTACCTCGAGAATCTTGAAGCGAAAGCCATTCATTGAGAAGAAAACTTCTTTTATAGTCACTTATGCCTTCAAAAGCTTTGTTTCTCGCTTTAAATGGTTATATAATCTCATAATTGATTTTAAGTTAAATTTTTCTACATTTTTATTTAAAGCAGATTATAATTGAATGTTTACCTCGAGAAACGTGATGCAAAAACCATTCATTGACAAGAAAACTTCCTTTATAGTCACTTATGCCTTCAAAAGCTTTGTTTCTCCCTTTAAATGGTTATATAATCTCATAATTGATTTTAAGTTGAGTTTTTTTTACATTTTTGGTTAAAACAGATTATAATTGAATGTTTACCTCAAGAAACGTGATGCAAAATCCATTCATTGAGAAGAAAACTTCTTTTATAGTCACTTATGCCTTCAAAAGCTTTGTTTCTCCCTTTAAATGGTTATATAATGTCATAATTGATTTTAAGATGAATTTTTTTACATTTTCGGTTAAAACAGATTATAATTGAATGTTTACCTCGAGAATCTTGAAGCGAAAGCCATTCATTGAGAAGAAAACTTCTTTTATAGTCACTTATGCCTTCAAAGGCTTTGTTTCTCCCTTTAAATGGTTATATAATCTCATAATTGATTTTAAGTTGAGTTTTTTTTACATTTTTGGTTAAAACAGATTATAATTGAATGTTTACCTCGAGAAACGTGATGCAAAATCCATTCATTGAGAAGAAAACTTCTTTTATAGTCACTTATGCCTTCAAAAGCTTTGTTTCTCCCTTTAAATGGTTATATAATCTCATAATTGATTTTAAGTTGAATTGTTTTTACATTTTTTATTAAAATAGATTATAATTGAATGTTTACCTCGAGAAACGTGATGCAAAAACCATTCATTGAGAAGAGAACTTCTTTTATAGTCACTTATGCCTTCAAAAACTTTGTTTTCTCCCTTTAAATGGTTATATAATCTCATAATTGATTTTAAGTTGCGTTTTTTTTACATTTTTGGTTAAAACAGATTATAATTGAATGTTTACCTCGAGAAACGTGATGCAAAAACCATTCATTGAGAAGAGAACTTCTTTTATAGTCACTTATGCCTTCAAAAGCTTTGTTTCTCCCTTTAAATGGTTATATAATCTCATAATTGATTTTAAGTTGCGTTTTTTTTACATTTTTGGTTAAAACAGATTATAATTGAATGTTTACCTCGAGAATCTTGAAGCGAAAGCCATTCATTGAGAAGAAAACTTCTTTTATAGTCACTTATGCCTTCAAAAGCTTCGTTTCTCCCTTTAAATGGTTATATAATCTCATAATTGATTTTAAGTTGCGTTTTTTTTACGTTTTTGGTTAAAACAGATTATAATTGAATGTTTAGCTCGAGAATCTTGAAGCGAAAGCCATTCATTGAGAAGAAAACTTCTTTTATAGTCACTTATGCCTTCAAAAGCTTTGTTTCCTCCGTTTAAAGGGTTATATAATCTCATAATTGATTTTAAGTTGCGTTTTTTTACATTTTTAGTTAAAAGAAATTATAATTGAATGTTTACCTCAAGAAACGTGATGCAAAAACCATTCATTGAGAAGAAAACTTCTTTTATAGTCACTTATGCCTTCAAAAGCTTTGTTTCTCCCTTTAAATGGTTATATAATCTCATAATTGATTTTAAGTTGAGTTTTTTTTACATTTTTGGTTAAAACAGATTAGAATTGAATGTTTACCTCGAGAATCTTGAAGCGAAAGCCATTCATTGAGAAGAAAACTTCTTTTATAGTCACTTATGCCTTCAAAAGCTTTGTTTCTCCCTTTAAATGGTTATATAATCTCATAATTGATTTTAAGTTGCGTTTTTTTTACATTTTTGGTTAAAACAGATTATAATTGAATGTTTACCTCGAGAATCTTGAAGCGAAAGCCATTCATTGAGAAGAAAACTTCTTTTATAGTCACTTATGCCTTCAAAAACTTTGTTTTCTCCCTTTAAATGGTTATATAATCTCATAATTGATTTTAAGTTGCATTTTTTAAAATTTTTAGTTAAAACAGATTATAATTGAATGTTTACCTCGAGAAACGTGAGGCAAAAACCATTCATTGAGAAGAAAACTTCTTTTATAGTCACTTATGCCTTCAAAAGCTTTGTTTCTCGCTTTAAATGGTTATATAATCTCATAATTGATTTTAAGTTGAATTTTTCTACATTTTTGGTTAAAGCAGATTATAATTGAATGTTTACCTCGAGAAACGTGATGCAAAAACCATTCATTGAGAAGAAAACTTCTTTTATAGTCACATATGCCTTCAAAAGCTTTGTTTCTCCCTTTAAATGGTTATATAATGTCATAATTGATTTTAAGATGAATTTTTTTACATTTTCGATTAAAACAGATTATAATTGAATGTTTACCTCGAGAATCTTGAAGCGAAAGCCATTCATTGAGAAGAAAACTTCTTTTATAGTCACTTATGCCTTCAAAAGCTTCGTTTCTCCCTTTAAATGGTTATATAATCTCATAATTGATTTTAAGTTGAGTTTTTTTTACATTTTTGGTTAAAACAGATTATAATTGAATGTTTACCTCGAGAATCTTGAAGCGAAAGCCATTCATTGAGAAGAAAACTTCTTTTATAGTCACGTATGCCTTCAAAAGCTTTGTTTCTCCCTTTAAATGGTTATATAATCTCATAATTGATTTTAAGTTGCGTTTTTTTTACATTTTTGGTTAAAACAGATTATAATTGAATGTTTACCTCAAGAATCTTGAAGCGAAAGCCATTCATTGAGAAGAAAACTTCTTTTATAGTCACTTATGCCTTCAAAAACTTTGTTTTCTCCCTTTAAATGGTTATATAATCTCATCATTGATTTTAAGTTGAGTTTTTTTTACATTTTTGGTTAAAACAGATTATAATTGAATGTTTACCTCAAGAAACGTGATGCAAAATCCATTCATTGAGAAGAAAACTTCTTTTATAGTCACTTATGCCTTCAAAAGCTTTGTTTCTCCCTTTAAATGGTTATATAATGTCATAATTGATTTTAAGATGAATTTTTTTACATTTTCGGTTAAAACAGATTATAATTGAATGTTTACCTCGAGAATCTTGAAGCGAAAGCCATTCATTGAGAAGAAAACTTCTTTTATAGTCACTTATGCCTTCAAAGGCTTTGTTTCTCCCTTTAAATGGTTATATAATTTCATATTTGATTTTCAGTTGAATTTTTTTACATTTTTGGTTAAAGCAGATTATAATTGAATGTTTACCTCGAGAAACGTGATGCAAAAACCATTCATTGAGAAGAAAACTTCTTTTATAATAACTTATGCCTTCAAAAGCTTTGTTTCTCTCTTTAAATGGTTATGTAATCTCATAATTGATTTTAAGTTGAGTTTTTTTTACATTTTTGGTTAAAACAGATTATAATTGAATGTTTACCTCGAGAAACGTGATGCAAAAACCATTCATTGAGAAGAAAACTTCTTTTATAGTCACTTATGCCTTCAAAAGCTTTGTTTCTCCCTTTCAATGGTTATATAATCTCATAATTGATTTTAAGTAGCGTTTTTTTTACATTTTTGGTTAAAACAGATTATAATTGAATGTTTACCTCGAGAATCTTGAAGCGAAAGCCATTCATTGAGAAGAAAACTTCTTTTATTGGCACTTATGCCTTCAAAAGCTTTGTTTCTCCCTTTAAATGGTTATATAATCTCATAATTGATTTTAAGTTGAGTTTTTTTTACATCTTTGGTTAAAACAGATTATGATTGAATGTTTACCTCGAGAATCTTGAAGCGAAAGCCATTCATTGGGAAGAAAACTTCTTTTATAGTCACTTATGCCTTCAAAAGCTTTGTTTCTCCCTTTAAATGGTTATATAATCTCATAATTGATTTTAAGTTGTATTTTTTTTACATTTTTGGTTAAAACAGATTATAATTGAATGTTTACCTCGAGAAACGTGAAGCAAAAACCATTCATTGAGAAGAAAACTTCTTTTATAGTCACTTATGCCTTCAAAAGCTTTGTTTCTCCCTTTAAATGGTTATATAATCTCATAATTGATTTTAAGTTGAGTTTTTTTTACATTTTTGGTTAAAACAGATTATAATTGAATGTTTACCTCGAGAAACGTGATGCAAAGTCCATTCATTGAGACGAAAACTTCTTTTATATTCACTTATGCCTTCAAAAGCTTTCTTTCTCCCTTTAAATGGTTATATAATCTCATAATTGATTTTAAGTTGAGTTTTTTTTACATTTTTGGTTAAAACAGATTAGAATTGAATGTTTACCTCGAGAATCTTGAAGCGAAAGCCATTCATTGAGAAGAAAACTTCTTTTATAGTCACTTATGCCTTCAAAAGCTTTGTTTCTCGCTTTAAATGGTTATATAATCTCATAATTGATTTTAAGTTAAATTTTTCTACATTTTTATTTAAAGCAGATTATAATTGAATGTTTACCTCGAGAAACGTGATGCAAAAACCATTCATTGACAAGAAAACTTCCTTTATAGTCACTTATGCCTTCAAAAGCTTTGTTTCTCCCTTTAAATGGTTATATAATCTCATAATTGATTTTAAGTTGAGTTTTTTTTACATTTTTGGTTAAAACAGATTATAATTGAATGTTTACCTCAAGAAACGTGATGCAAAATCCATTCATTGAGAAGAAAACTTCTTTTATAGTCACTTATGCCTTCAAAAGCTTTGTTTCTCCCTTTAAATGGTTATATAATGTCATAATTGATTTTAAGATGAATTTTTTTACATTTTCGGTTAAAACAGATTATAATTGAATGTTTACCTCGAGAATCTTGAAGCGAAAGCCATTCATTGAGAAGAAAACTTCTTTTATAGTCACTTATGCCTTCAAAGGCTTTGTTTCTCCCTTTAAATGGTTATATAATCTCATAATTGATTTTAAGTTGAGTTTTTTTTACATTTTTGGTTAAAACAGATTATAATTGAATGTTTACCTCGAGAAACGTGATGCAAAATCCATTCATTGAGAAGAAAACTTCTTTTATAGTCACTTATGCCTTCAAAAGCTTTGTTTCTCCCTTTAAATGGTTATATAATCTCATAATTGATTTTAAGTTGAATTGTTTTTACATTTTTTATTAAAATAGATTATAATTGAATGTTTACCTCGAGAAACGTGATGCAAAAACCATTCATTGAGAAGAGAACTTCTTTTATAGTCACTTATGCCTTCAAAAACTTTGTTTTCTCCCTTTAAATGGTTATATAATCTCATAATTGATTTTAAGTTGCGTTTTTTTTACATTTTTGGTTAAAACAGATTATAATTGAATGTTTACCTCGAGAAACGTGATGCAAAAACCATTCATTGAGAAGAGAACTTCTTTTATAGTCACTTATGCCTTCAAAAGCTTTGTTTCTCCCTTTAAATGGTTATATAATCTCATAATTGATTTTAAGTTGCGTTTTTTTTACATTTTTGGTTAAAACAGATTATAATTGAATGTTTACCTCGAGAATCTTGAAGCGAAAGCCATTCATTGAGAAGAAAACTTCTTTTATAGTCACTTATGCCTTCAAAAGCTTCGTTTCTCCCTTTAAATGGTTATATAATCTCATAATTGATTTTAAGTTGCGTTTTTTTTACGTTTTTGGTTAAAACAGATTATAATTGAATGTTTAGCTCGAGAATCTTGAAGCGAAAGCCATTCATTGAGAAGAAAACTTCTTTTATAGTCACTTATGCCTTCAAAAGCTTTGTTTCCTCCGTTTAAAGGGTTATATAATCTCATAATTGATTTTAAGTTGCGTTTTTTTACATTTTTAGTTAAAAGAAATTATAATTGAATGTTTACCTCAAGAAACGTGATGCAAAAACCATTCATTGAGAAGAAAACTTCTTTTATAGTCACTTATGCCTTCAAAAGCTTTGTTTCTCCCTTTAAATGGTTATATAATCTCATAATTGATTTTAAGTTGAGTTTTTTTTACATTTTTGGTTAAAACAGATTAGAATTGAATGTTTACCTCGAGAATCTTGAAGCGAAAGCCATTCATTGAGAAGAAAACTTCTTTTATAGTCACTTATGCCTTCAAAAGCTTTGTTTCTCCCTTTAAATGGTTATATAATCTCATAATTGATTTTAAGTTGCGTTTTTTTTACATTTTTGGTTAAAACAGATTATAATTGAATGTTTACCTCGAGAATCTTGAAGCGAAAGCCATTCATTGAGAAGAAAACTTCTTTTATAGTCACTTATGCCTTCAAAAACTTTGTTTTCTCCCTTTAAATGGTTATATAATCTCATAATTGATTTTAAGTTGCATTTTTTAAAATTTTTAGTTAAAACAGATTATAATTGAATGTTTACCTCGAGAAACGTGATGCAAAAACCATTCATTGAGAAGAAAACTTCTTTTATAGTCACTTATGCCTTCAAAAGCTTTGTTTCTCGCTTTAAATGGTTATATAATCTCATAATTGATTTTAAGTTGAATTTTTCTACATTTTTGGTTAAAGCAGATTATAATTGAATGTTTACCTCGAGAAACGTGATGCAAAAACCATTCATTGAGAAGAAAACTTCTTTTATAGTCACTTATGCCTTCAAAAGCTTTGTTTCTCCCTTTAAATGGTTATATAATGTCATAATTGATTTTAAGATGAATTTTTTTACATTTTCGATTAAAACAGATTATAATTGAATGTTTACCTCGAGAATCTTGAAGCGAAAGCCATTCATTGAGAAGAAAACTTCTTTTATAATAACTTATACCTTCAAAAGCTTTGTTTCTCTCTTTAAATGGTTATATAATCTCATAATTGATTTTAAGTTGAGTTTTTTTTACATTTTTGGTTAAAACAGATTATAATTGAATGTTTACCTCGAGAAACGTGATGCAAAAACCATTCATTGAGAAGAAAACTTCTTTTATAGTCACTTATGCCTTCAAAAGCTTTGTTTCTCCCTTTCAATGGTTATATAATCTCATAATTGATTTTAAGTAGCGTTTTTTTTACATTTTTCGTTAAAACAGATTATAATTGAATGTTTACCTCGAGAATCTTGAAGCGAAAGTGTCACGACCCAAATTCCGGGTCATGACCGGCGCATGGGTCCAATGGACATAATCCACTAAATCCAAGCAAGCCTATTATTTATTTTACTTATGATTCTATTTATTATCACTAAGTCGTATTTCATGACTTTGAGTCAAAATAGTGATACACATTGCCAACTCGTACTGGCATTACTCTTTTAAAATTTACATTTAAGTTCATCTATACATAACAAAATAATACTCGACCTCCAGCGGAGTGACTCGGATGGATATACAGCTACCGAATGCCGAGACACCTACCAGAAGATGTACACAGATCTACAAGGACACCTCGTCCTAATTATCGGCTACCTCGTGATCTGAAAACATGAATTTGAAAATGGTGAGTATAAACCCAGTGAGTGAACAAGGAAGGGAACAAGCAACAATTAGGAAAAATTTAAAATCATGATGCACTTGTTTCAAACAATGCAATTTAGTTCATTCCTATTTAAAACCCCTCCAAACCCCAGAGTTTTTCGCTACAGCGAGCATGAATTTCGATGCAGTGAAAACAAAGCAACAAGAGAAACATTTTTCCTCACTCAACAATAGCCATCCTGCTAAACTAATAAAATCAACCTAACATTCATGAAAATTCTCAAAGTATAATGTGTCAAATTTTACGTACATTACAACCATAAATCATTGTCCATCAATTTGCTATATCACACACATTTACATATGTATATATATATATATACGTATATACCCATCATCATCATCTCATCAACCCATCATCATCATCACCAGCTCATGCACACTCCCTACTCGCACATGGCTGGGTCATCACCGGATTATGCGCACTCCCTACTCGCACATAATCGGGTCATCACCGGGTTATGCGCACTCCCTACTCGCACATAACCGGGTCATCCTCGGCTTATGCACACTCCCTACTCGCACATAGCCGAGTCAACATAATTACACAACATTATATTCAAGCATATATGTATATCAACATAATGCAGCCACATAGAAATCCATAATAACCACATTTCATAACATAAACCTTTTCTCAAAAGCTTGTTCCCAAGGCATTCATTTTCATGAAAAATTGCATAAAATCATTCAAACACTTTGTTCAAAACAGTCATATTCCCAAAACAATTTGGATAGGCAGTCCACTCACAGGTATCGAAAAATCCAGATTTCGGGTGAACTCTGACTAATAGTCCTCAGGCGCAATTCCTTTGCCTTTTCCGGACGTCTCACCACCTTGACAAATAACAAAGTCGAGGAATTTACTATATTGTCCCTAAATTGATATAAATTAATTTAAACTACTAATGCTTGATATGTAATGCAAAAATATGTCCGATTACCGCTTAATCACGGTATCGATTAAATTTGACCGATCACCCGATTAATCGGCGATTGTGTCCAAATCACCTCCAAATTAATTCATTTCTCCTCTAATACCTTAATTTACCACATACATTTAAATAAAGCCAAATTCAGCATTAGAACCCTCACAATTCCTTATAGAAAAAAATTTGGTCATTTGGTGTACTAGCATCGAATCTTTTTCTACATAACCGTTTCACCTTACTTCATCATTTTCCATGCCATTTTCCTTGAAATAAAAACAATACCCCATTGATATTCAGCCCTCATGGTTCAGCCAACAAGGAACCCTAGAGAAATTGAATATTTCTTTTGTGTTTTTGTTCATAACCATGCTTAACTATCCCTAAACACTAACATAGTCTAAAATCAAATTATTCCAACAACAATTCCTCTTCCATACCCATTTTTCAGAATTGAATTCATCATGATAACTCAATATTCAACCATGGAAATCAAGAACAAAAGCATGGGTAAGCTAGGTATCAAGGAGAATTAAAGAAATTTTAACTTACCTAGCTTGTTTCCTTGATTTCTTCACTTTTTCTTTGAATTTCCACCTAGGTTTTCTTGTTTTTCCTTTTGTTCTTCCTTTTTTCTGGTTGCTGGATGTCTAGGCCGAATATGGTGAGGGAATTGGGGATTTAATGGGCTGATTTCTATAGAAAATAATAAAATAATCAAGCATGCCATGTGTCACATGCTTATTGGCCAAATTTTTAACTTTTTGACTTTTTCTTCTTAAATTTCCACCACAAATATTCTGGTATTTATCCAATCCTACCACAATTAAAATCCCTTGGTCTTGACAAGTGCTGGGCCGAAAATTTTACTGATTTGCCCCCGAGACAAAAAAAAATTACGATTTTGCCCTTATACTCTGAAATGTACCGGAATCTCATTATTTCTACTTTTCAACCTAAAATAACACTAATATTGATCAATATTAACTAAATGGGGCAAAAATTGTTTAAAAAAAATTTTCGTTTAGTCCACTAGTGGCAAAATTACCATTTTGCCCTTGTGCTCTATAAATACCGAGAATCAAAATTTTTCACTACTAAACATCATTTTATACTCCAATAATCATAATTATATTTCATATAATTATTCTTGGTCAAATGTGATCAAATCTTGGCTAAAAATCTCCATTTTTATCATCAAATGGTAAAATGACCGTTTTGTCCCTAATCGGTCAATTTTCTGATGGACTCCAAACTGGACCTTGAACTCCAAATCACTATTCTAAACCATTCTGTTGGTTTTAAAATTTTCAAATTCCTCTTAGAATTTCTATTTGAACTAGTTCAAGGCTCGATTTAACTTAATTGTACCACTCGATACAATACCGTCTTTTAATCGAGCTTGATAGGGTCTCACATTCTCCCCCACTAATAAAAATTCGGTCCCCGAATTTAAATTCAATGTAGAGTGGCTTACCTTTACATATCGAAGAGGTGTGGATGCTTTGTCCGCATCTCATCCTCAGCTTCCCACGTTACCTCCTCGCTAGTGTGATTCCGCCACAACACTTTCACTGAGGCTACATCCTTTGAACGGAGCTTTTTAACTTGCCTATCAAGGATAGCTACCGGTTGTTCCTCATAGGTTAGATCATCTTGCAACTGAATTGTTTCATACCGTATTACATGTGATGGATCTGGGTTGTACTTCCTAAGCATGGACACATGAAACACGGGATGAATATTAGAGAGGTCTGGTGGTAATGCCAAACGATAAGCCACCGCTCCAACCTTTTCTAAGATCTCGAATGGCCCTATATACCGAGGACTTAACTTCCCTTTCTTGCCAAACCTCATTACCCCTTTAGTTGGCGAAACTTTCAAAAATACATGATCTCCTACTTGGAACTCCAAGTCTCTCCGTCGGTTATCAGCATATGATTTCTGTCTACTTTGTGCTGTTAACATCCTTTGACGGATCATGTGTATTTTCTCGGTTGCATCCTGCACCAATTCAGGCCCCAAAAGTTTCCTTTCTCCCACCTCTAGCCATCCAATGGGTGACCTACATCTTCGTCCATATAAGGCCTCAAATGGTGCCATTTGGATGCTAGTTTGGAAACTGTTGTTGTAGGCAAATTCCACTAAGGGTAAATATTGTTCCCACCTGACACCAAGGTCTATCACACAAGCCCTCAACATATCCTCCAATGTCTGTATGGTCCGTTCAGATTGTCCATCAGTCTGAGGGTGGAAAGCTGTGCTGAAATCCAACTTAGTGCCCAATGCTTCTTGCAACTTTCCCCAAAACCTACTAGTAAACTGAGCTCCTCTGTCAGATACTATAGAAATGGGAATACCATGTAGTCGCACTATCTCATCCACATAAACTCGAGCATATTGGGCAGCCCCATAAGTAGTCTTAACAGGAAGAAAATGAGCTGACTTTGTTAACCGGTCCACTACTATCCAAATTGAATCATATCCCCCACTGGTTCGAGGCAAACCCGTTACAAAGTCCATAGCAATATGTTCCCACTTCCACTCGGGTACTGGTAATGGCTGTAGTAGCCCTGCAGGCTTTTGATGCTCGGCCTTAACCTGCTGACAAACCAGGCACTTAGAGACAAACTCAGCTACATCTCTCTTAAGTCCTTCCCACCAATACACCTCTTTCAAATCTTGATACATTTTTGTAGCCCCTGGATGTACCACATAAGCTGCCATGTGAGCTTCCTCTAATATTTCTCTCCTCAACCCGTCACCATCAGGCACATAAAGTCTGGTTCCATACCTCAACACTCCATCTGTGCCTTTAGTAAACATTTTTCCTTTCCTACCCTGAGGATCCTCTAAGGCCTTAATCACAAATTCATCTTTACTTTGTGCTTCTTTAATCCTGTCCATTAAAATAGGCCTCACTCTAAAGTGTGCTAACAAAGCATTTGTCTCCGCAACTTCCAAACGCACACCTATGTCTCCCAAACTATGGATCTCTCTAACCAAAGATCTCCTACCAATGGAAATATGTGCCAAGCTTCCCATTGATTTTCGACTCAAGGCATCCGCCACTACATTGGCCTTACCGGGATGATAAAGAATAGTACAATCATAATCCTTTAGCAACTCCATCCATCTACGTTGCCGTAAGTTAAGATCCCTCTGCTGAAATATATACTTCAGACTTTTGTGGTCCGTGTATATCTCGCAAGTCTCACCATACAAGTAATGTCTCCAAATCTTTAAGGCAAACACGATTGCTGCCATTTCCAAATCGTGTATGGGGTAATTCTGCTCATGCCTTTTAAGTTGCCTAGATGCATACGCAATCACCTTCCCATGTTGCATCAATACACATCCTAAACCAACCCCCGATGCATCACAAAACACCGTGTAACCCCCTGTGCCTTGCGGCAGGCTTAACACTGGAGCTGTGGTGAGACATGCCTTAAGCTTCTCAAAACTATTCTCACAAGCATCAGACCACTCAAATTTTGTATCTTTACGTGTCAGCTTAGTCAAAGGGGCAACTATTTTGGAGAAGTCTTTCACAAAGCGACGATAATAGCCAGCTAAACCCACAAAGCTTCTAATCTCCGTAACTGATGTTGGCCTTGGCCATTTTTCCACTGCTTCAATTTTCTTTGTATCAACTCGTATCCCCTCCTTAGATACCACATGCCCCAAGAATGCAACACTTTCGAGCCAAAACTCACACTTGGAGAACTTAGCATACAATCGATGTTCTCTCAAAATTTGGAGCACTATCTTAAGATGCTGCTCATGCTCCTCTCGACTCTTTGAATATATCAAAATATCATCAATAAACACCACTACAAACTTATCCAAATAAGGTTTGAACACTCGGTTCATCAAATCCATAAAGGCTGCAGGAGCATTCGTGAGCCCAAATGACATCACTAAGAACTCATAGTGCCCATATCTTGTTCGAAATGCGGTCTTGGGTATATCTTCGTTCCGGATTCTCAACTGATGGTACCCAGATCGCAGATCTATCTTAGAAAAACATTGTGCTCCTTGTAGTTGATCAAATAAATCATCTATCCTTGGGAGAGGATATTTATTCTTCACCGTCACTTTATTAAGCTGTCGATAATCAATGCACAGCCTAAGTGACCCATCTTTCTTCTTCACAAATAACACTGGTGCTCCCCATGGGGATACACTAGGTCGTATGAAACCTTTATCCAACAAATCCTCCAACTGATCCTTAAGCTCTTTAAGCTCTGCAGGTGCCATTCTATATGGGGGTATGGATATAGGTCTAGTGTCGGGAATCAAATCTATGCAAAACTCAACCTCCCGTTCAGGAGGCAAACCTGGTAGCTCTTCAGGAAATACATCCACGAACTCCTTCACCACCGACACTTGAGTTACATCTCCAATCTTTGCCTGACTATCCTTTACAACAGCCAAGTAACCTATACAACCCTGTCGTAATAATCTTCTGGCAGATATGACCGATATCAAATTGGTTGGAGCATTACTCCTATCCCCTTGAATACTAAATGATGGTTCACCGGGGAAATCAAATCTAACCAATTTATGATAGCAGTCCACACTAGCATGACAGGGTGATAACCAATTCATCCCCAAGATTACATCAAAGTCTAAGGTGTCTAGCACCACTAGATTCACCGAAGTGTCTTTATCCTTGACTCGCACTACACAAGACTCATATTCCCACTCGGCCACAAATATCTCCTTTAAAGGAGTAGACACCACTAATTGTTCCTCTCTCCTAACACGACCTCTACCCAACCGAGATGCAAAACATGGAGAGATAAAAGAATGGGTAGCACCAGGATCAAATAGTACTCGAGCATTCATATTACAAACGGAGAGAATACCTGAGACCACGGCATTGGATGTTTGAGCCTCCTGCTGTGTTAAAGCAAACACCCTCGCTTGGCCTCTACCAATAGAACTTTGATGTCCGGACCCAGATGGTCTGCCTTGAGAGGAAGTACCCGCACCTCTACCTCTCGATCCACTAACCTCCCGGCCAGATGAGACAGCAACTGACGGAGCAGATGAAGCTGGCTGAGTGGAACCACGAGCAGAATCTGGTGATTGATGTGCCATCGGACAATCCCTCCTAATATGCCCAGGTTGACCACACCCATAACAAGTTTTTGTAGTAAGGAAGCACCGTCCACTATGTCGTCTCCCACAAGTATCACAAGAGCGAATGACTTGACTACTCTGTCTAGAATCTTGCTGCCTCCTAGAATTGAAGGTTCTCTGTCCCACCCTAATATTAGCACCAGGTGCGTCACTCCCCTGCTGCGGTAACCGTGAGTCCCTCTGTGGACCCTGACGGCTAGAAGATGAACCACCACTGCTGAAATCTCTACGGCCCTGATAACCCTCTGTCTTGCCCCTTTTTGCTCTATCTCTCGCAGCCCTACTCTCATTGGTCCTCATCTCGATGCGTTGAGCACGATCCACTGCTGCAGAATAGGTAGTGAAATCTCGGGATGCCACAGCCCTAAATAATGGCTCCACTAACCCATCCACAAATCTCTGAATCTTCATCTCCTCAGTAGAAACGAGATAGGGCGCATAACGAGCTAGCTGCGTGAACTTGATGTCATACTCAGACACCGTCATGCTTGAAGTCTGTACCAAAGTCTCAAACTCTCTAGCTCTAGCATTACGCACACTGAGTGGTAAGAATCGATCTAAGAAGGCTACACTGAACTCACTCCAAGCCAACGGTGTTGCATTAGTCGGTCTGCCTCTACATAAAGAGCTATACCATTCCTGCGCCACATCCTCTAATTGGAAGGCGGCTAGCTCAACTGACCGAACACTAGAACATCCCAAGGCTTTACAAATTTTCTCCATCTTATCCAAGAAAACCTGGGGTTTCTCCGATGCATCAGACCCTGAAAATGTTGGAGGCTTAAGCTTGAGAAAGTCAGGAAGAGAAATATCTAAATGTCCCCTCTCCTCCTCATGATGTTGGTGATCGGCCTGTCCTTGGGAGCTAGGGGATTCTTGTACTGTAGGTCTCCCCTCTACTACCCTTTGTATATCTTCCATGCGGGTCGCCATCATCTCTACAACCCGGTTAACTCCCTGTAGGCCTGCCGCCAAATCCTCAATAGTAATACCCCTAGCTGGGTGTCTATCTACATCACCTGAGGACTGTCCCTCTTCTTGCCTACTCACAGGCGTATCCAACCCCACCGGCCTAGTGACCCTGCCACGTCTACCTCGGCCTCTCTGGGTGGATGCCCGTGGTCTATCTGCCATCTCAATGGGAACATCTTGCTCCCCTGCCCGTCTTGAGGCGGCTCGTGTCTTAGGCGGCATTCTTACCTAGACAAAAGCAAACGCCCGTTATTAAACACATATTATAATCATACTTAAAGCAACAGGTGGTTTCTAAGATAGGGAATCTATGCGGTCATTTGGTTGTAAAATGTGCCGCGGTTCACACTTTACAACTGAAGTTCCCACATAAAGACCCGACTCTCCGCTGGACTAACAAAAAGGAAGTTCTAGGACCTAGACAAACCTAGGGCTCTGATACCAATACTGTCACTAGGGAGGGACGTACCACTCAACCCCATCGCTACGGAGGCGACAATAGGTACCTATCAGAGCACTCATAGGGAGGGACGTACCACTCAACCCCCATAAGCCCTTGGACGGAGAGCCACGCTTCGCCCCTGTTCACGCGTGAGAGTTCCCAAGGATCAGGTAAAACCCTTTGCTCTGATACCAATACTGTCACGACCCAAATTCCGGGTCATGACCGGCGCATGGGTCCAATGGACATAATCCACTAAATCCAAGCAAGCCTATTATTTATTTTACTTATGATTCTATTTATTATCACTAAGTCGTATTTCATGACTTTGAGTCAAAATAGTGATACACATTGCCAACTCGTACTGGCATTACTCTTTTAAAATTTACATTTAAGTTCATCTATACATAACAAAATAATACTCGACCTCCAGCGGAGTGACTCGGATGGATATACAGCTACCGAATGCCGAGACACCTACCAGAAGATGTACACAGATCTACAAGGACACCTCGTCCTAATTATCGGCTACCTCGTGATCTGAAAACATGAATTTGAAAATGGTGAGTATAAACCCAGTGAGTGAACAAGGAAGGGAACAAGCAACAATTAGGAAAAATTTAAAATCATGATGCACTTGTTTCAAACAATGCAATTTAGTTCATTCCTATTTAAAACCCCTCCAAACCCCAGAGTTTTTCGCTACAGCGAGCATGAATTTCGATGCAGTGAAAACAAAGCAACAAGAGAAACATTTTTCCTCACTCAACAATAGCCATCCTGCTAAACTAATAAAATCAACCTAACATTCATGAAAATTCTCAAAGTATAATGTGTCAAATTTTACGTACATTACAACCATAAATCATTGTCCATCAATTTGCTATATCACACACATTTACATATGTATATATATATATATACGTATATACCCATCATCATCATCTCATCAACCCATCATCATCATCACCAGCTCATGCACACTCCCTACTCGCACATGGCTGGGTCATCACCGGATTATGCGCACTCCCTACTCGCACATAATCGGGTCATCACCGGGTTATGCGCACTCCCTACTCGCACATAACCGGGTCATCCTCGGCTTATGCACACTCCCTACTCGCACATAGCCGAGTCAACATAATTACACAACATTATATTCAAGCATATATGTATATCAACATAATGCAGCCACATAGAAATCCATAATAACCACATTTCATAACATAAACCTTTTCTCAAAAGCTTGTTCCCAAGGCATTCATTTTCATGAAAAATTGCATAAAATCATTCAAACACTTTGTTCAAAACAGTCATATTCCCAAAACAATTTGGATAGGCAGTCCACTCACAGGTATCGAAAAATCCAGATTTCGGGTGAACTCTGACTAATAGTCCTCAGGCGCAATTCCTTTGCCTTTTCCGGACGTCTCACCACCTTGACAAATAACAAAGTCGAGGAATTTACTATATTGTCCCTAAATTGATATAAATTAATTTAAACTACTAATGCTTGATATGTAATGCAAAAATATGTCCGATTACCGCTTAATCACGGTATCGATTAAATTTGACCGATCACCCGATTAATCGGCGATTGTGTCCAAATCACCTCCAAATTAATTCATTTCTCCTCTAATACCTTAATTTACCACATACATTTAAATAAAGCCAAATTCAGCATTAGAACCCTCACAATTCCTTATAGAAAAAAATTTGGTCATTTGGTGTACTAGCATCGAATCTTTTTCTACATAACCGTTTCACCTTACTTCATCATTTTCCATGCCATTTTCCTTGAAATAAAAACAATACCCCATTGATATTCAGCCCTCATGGTTCAGCCAACAAGGAACCCTAGAGAAATTGAATATTTCTTTTGTGTTTTTGTTCATAACCATGCTTAACTATCCCTAAACACTAACATAGTCTAAAATCAAATTATTCCAACAACAATTCCTCTTCCATACCCATTTTTCAGAATTGAATTCATCATGATAACTCAATATTCAACCATGGAAATCAAGAACAAAAGCATGGGTAAGCTAGGTATCAAGGAGAATTAAAGAAATTTTAACTTACCTAGCTTGTTTCCTTGATTTCTTCACTTTTTCTTTGAATTTCCACCTAGGTTTTCTTGTTTTTCCTTTTGTTCTTCCTTTTTTCTGGTTGCTGGATGTCTAGGCCGAATATGGTGAGGGAATTGGGGATTTAATGGGCTGATTTCTATAGAAAATAATAAAATAATCAAGCATGCCATGTGTCACATGCTTATTGGCCAAATTTTTAACTTTTTGACTTTTTCTTCTTAAATTTCCACCACAAATATTCTGGTATTTATCCAATCCTACCACAATTAAAATCCCTTGGTCTTGACAAGTGCTGGGCCGAAAATTTTACTGATTTGCCCCCGAGACAAAAAAAAATTACGATTTTGCCCTTATACTCTGAAATGTACCGGAATCTCATTATTTCTACTTTTCAACCTAAAATAACACTAATATTGATCAATATTAACTAAATGGGGCAAAAATTGTTTAAAAAAAATTTTCGTTTAGTCCACTAGTGGCAAAATTACCATTTTGCCCTTGTGCTCTATAAATACCGAGAATCAAAATTTTTCACTACTAAACATCATTTTATACTCCAATAATCATAATTATATTTCATATAATTATTCTTGGTCAAATGTGATCAAATCTTGGCTAAAAATCTCCATTTTTATCATCAAATGGTAAAATGACCGTTTTGTCCCTAATCGGTCAATTTTCTGATGGACTCCAAACTGGACCTTGAACTCCAAATCACTATTCTAAACCATTCTGTTGGTTTTAAAATTTTCAAATTCCTCTTAGAATTTCTATTTGAACTAGTTCAAGGCTCGATTTAACTTAATTGTACCACTCGATACAATACCGTCTTTTAATCGAGCTTGATAGGGTCTCACAGAAAGCCATTCATTGAGAAGAAAACTTCTTTTATTGGCACTTATGCCTTCAAAAGCTTTGTTTCTCCCTTTAAATGGTTATATAATCTCATAATTGATTTTAAGTTGAGTTTTTTTTACATTTTTGGTTAAAACAGATTATAATTGAATGTTTACCTCGAGAAACGTGATGCAAAGTCCATTCATTGAGACGAAAACTTCTTTTATATTCACTTATGCCTTCAAAAGCTTTCTTTCTCCCTTTAAATGGTTATATAATCTCATAATTGATTTTAAGTTGAGTTTTTTTTACATTTTTGGTTAAAACAGATTAGAATTGAATGTTTACCTCGAGAATCTTGAAGCGAAAGCCATTCATTGAGAAGAAAACTTCTTTTATAGTCACTTATGCCTTCAAAAGCTTTGTTTCTCGCTTTAAATGGTTATATAATCTCATAATTGATTTTAAGTTGAATTTTTCTACATTTTTATTTAAAGCAGATTATAATTGAATGTTTACCTCGAGAAACGTGATGCAAAAACCATTCATTGACAAGAAAACTTCTTTTATAGTCACTTATGCCTTCAAAAGCTTTGTTTCTCCCTTTAAATGGTTATATAATCTCATAATTGATTTTAAGTTGAGTTTTTTTTACATTTTTGGTTAAAACAGATTATAATTGAATGTTTACCTCAAGACACGTGATGCAAAATCCATTCATTGAGAAGAAAACTTCTTTTATAGTCACTTATGCCTTCAAAAGCTTTGTTTCTCCCTTTAAATGGTTATATAATGTCATAATTGATTTTAAGATGAATTTTTTTACATTTTCGGTTAAAACAGATTATAATTGAATGTTTACCTCGAGAATCTTGAGGCGAAAGCCATTCATTGAGAAGAAAACTTCTTTTATAGTCACTTATGCCTTCAAAGGGTTTGTTTCTCCCTTTAAATGGTTATATAATCTCATAATTGATTTTAAGTTGAGTTTTTTTTACATTTTTGGTTAAAACAGATTATAATTGAATGTTTACCTCGAGAAACGTGATGCAAAATCCATTCATTGAGAAGAAAACTTCTTTTATAGTCACTTATGCCTTCAAAAGCTTTGTTTCTCCCTTTAAATGGTTATATAATCTCATAATTGATTTTAAGTTGAATTGTTTTTACATTTTTTATTAAAATAGATTATAATTGAATGTTTACCTCGAGAAACGTGATGCAAAAACCATTCATTGAGAAGAGAACTTCTTTTATAGTCACTTATGCCTTCAAAAACTTTGTTTTCTCCTTTTAAATGGTTATATAATCTCATAATTGATTTTAAGTTGCATTTTTTTTACATTTTTGGTTAAAACAGATTATAATTGAATGTTTACCTCGAGAAACGTGATGCAAAAACCATTCATTGAGAAGAGAACTTCTTTTATAGTCACTTATGCCTTCAAAAGCTTTGTTTCTCCCTTTAAATGGTTATATAATCTCATAATTGATTTTAAGTTGCGTTTTTTTTACATTTTTGGTTAAAACAGATTATAATTGAATGTTTACCTCGAGAATCTTGAAGCGAAAGCCATTCATTGAGAAGAAAACTTCTTTTATAGTCACTTATGCCTTCAAAAGCTTCGTTTCTCCCTTTAAATGGTTATATAATCTCATAATTGATTTTAAGTTGCGTTTTTTTTACGTTTTTGGTTAAAACAGATTATAATTGAATGTTTAGCTCGAGAATCTTGAAGCGAAAGCCATTCATTGAGAAGAAAACTTCTTTTATAGTCACTTATGCCTTCAAAAGCTTTGTTTCCTCCGTTTAAATGGTTATATAATCTCATAATTGATTTTAAGTTGCGTTTTTTTACATTTTTAGTTAAAAGAAATTATAATTGAATGTTTACCTCAAGAAACGTGATGCAAAAACCATTCATTGAGAAGAAAACTTCTTTTATAGTCACTTATGCCTTCAAAAGCTTTGTTTCTCGCTTTAAATGGTTATATAATCTCATAATTGATTTTAAGTTGAATTTTTCTACATTTTTATTTAAAGCAGATTATAATTGAATGTTTACCTCGAGAAACGTGATGCAAAAACCATTCATTGACAAGAAAACTTCTTTTATAGTCACTTATGCCTTCAAAAGCTTTGTTTCTCCCATTAAATGGTTATATAATCTCATAATTGATTTTAAGTTGAGTTTTTTTTACATTTTTGGTTAAAACAGATTATAATTGAATGTTTACCTCGAGAAACGTGATGGAAAATCCATTCATTGAGAAGAAAACTTCTTTTATAGTCACTTATGCCTTCAAAAGCTTTGTTTCTCCCTTTAAATGGTTATATAATGTCATAATTGATTTTAAGATGAATTTTTTTACATTTTCGGTTAAAACAGATTATAATTGAATGTTTACCTCGAGAATCTTGAAGCGAAAGCCATTCATTGAGAAGAAAACTTCTTTTATAGTCACTTATGCCTTCAAAAGCTTCGTTTCTCCCTTTAAATGGTTATATAATCTCATAATTGATTTTAAGTAGCGTTTTTTTTACATTTTTGGTTAAAACAGATTATAATTGAATGTTTACCTCGAGAATCTTGAAGCGAAAGCCATTCATTGAGAAGAAAACTTCTTTCATAGTCACTTATGCCTTCAAAAACTTTATTTTCTCCCTTTAAATGGTTATATAATCTCATAATTGATTTTAAGTTGCGTTTTTTTAAATTTTTAGTTAAAACAGATTATAATTGAATGTTTACCTCGAGAAACTTGATGCAAAAACCATTCATTGAGAAGAAAACTTCTTTTATAGTCACTTATGCCTTCAAAAGCTTTGTTTCTCCTTTTATATGGTTATATAATCTCATAATTGATTTTAAGTTGAGTTTTTTTTATATTTTTGGTTAAAACAGATTATAATTGAATGTTTACCTCGAGAAACGTGATGCAAAAACCATTCATTGAGAAGAAAACTTCTTTTATAGTCACTTATGCCTTCAAAAGCTTTGTTTCTCGCTTTAAATGGTTATATAATCTCATAATTGATTTTAAGTTGAATTTTTCTACATTTTTGGTTAAAGCAGATTATAATTGAATGTTTACCTCGAGAAACGTGATGCAAAAACCATTCATTGAGAAGAAAACTTCTTTTATAGTCACTTATGCCTTCAAAAGCTTTGTTTCTCCCTTTAAATGGTTATATAAACTCATAATTGATTTTAAGTTGAGTTTTTTTTACATTTTTGGTTAAAACAGATTATAATTGAATGTTTACCTCGAGAAACGTGATGCAAAATCCATTCATTGAGAAGAAAACTTCTTTTATATTCACTTATGCCTTCAAAAGCTTTCTTTCTCCCTTTAAATGGTTATATAATCTCATAATTGATTTTAACTTGAGTTTTTTTTACATTTTTGGTTAAAACAGATTAGAATTGAATATTTACCTCGAGAATCTTGAAGCGAAAGCCATTCATTGAGAAGAAAACTTCTTTTATAGTCACTTATGCCTTCAAAAGCTTTGTTTCTCACTTTAAATGGTTATATAATCTCATAATTGATTTTAAGTTGAATTTTTTTACATTTTTGGTTAAAGCAGATTATAATTGAATGTTTACCTCGAGAAACGTGATGCAAAAACCATTCATTGACAAGAAAACTTCTTTTATAGTCACTTATGCCTTCAAAGGCTTTGTTTCTCCCTTTAAATGGTTATATAATCTCATAATTGATTTTAAGTTGAGTTTTTTTTACATTTTTGGTTAAAACAGATTATAATTGAATGTTTACCTCGAGAAACGTGATGCAAAATCCATTCATTGAGAAGAAAACTTCTTTTATAGTCACTTATGCCTTCAAAAGCTTTGTTTCTCCCTTTAAATGGTTATATAATCTCATAATTGATTTTAAGTTGAATTGTTTTTACATTTTTTATTAAAATAGATTATAATTGAATGTTTACCTCGAGAAACGTGATGCAAAAACCATTCATTGAGAAGAGAACTTCTTTTATAGTCACTTATGCCTTCAAAAACTTTGTTTTCTCCCTTTAAATGGTTATATAATCTCATAATTGATTTTAAGTTGCGTTTTTTTTACATTTTTGGTTAAAACAGATTATAATTGAATGTTTACCTCGAGAAACGTGATGCAAAAACCATTCATTGAGAAGAGAACTTCTTTTATAGTCACTTATGCCTTCAAAAGCTTTGTTTCTCCCTTTAAATGGTTATATAATCTCATAATTGATTTTAAGTTGCGTTTTTTTTACATTTTTGGTTAAAACAGATTATAATTGAATGTTTACCTCGAGAATCTTGAAGCGAAAGCCATTCATTGAGAAGAAAACTTCTTTTATAGTCACTTATGCCTTCAAAAGTTTCGTTTCTCCCTTTAAATGGTTATATAATCTCATAATTGATTTTAAGTTGCGTTTTTTTTACGTTTTTGGTTAAAACAGATTATAATTGAATGTTTAGCTCGAGAATCTTGAAGCGAAAGCCATTCATTGAGAAGAAAACTTCTTTTATAGTCACTTATGCCTTCAAAAGCTTTGTTTCCTCCGTTTAAATGGTTATATAATCTCATAATTGATTTTAAGTTGCGTTTTTTTATATTTTTAGTTAAAAGAAATTATAATTGAATGTTTACCTCAAGAAACGTGATGCAAAAACCATTCATTGAGAAGAAAACTTCTTTTATAGTCACTTATGCCTTCAAAAGCTTTGTTTCTCCCTTTAAATGGTTATATAATCTCATAATTGATTTTAAGTTGAGTTTTTTTTACATTTTTGTTAAAACAGATTATAATTGAATGTTTACCTCAAGAATCTTGAAGCGAAAGCCATTCATTGAGAAGAAAACTTCTTTTATAGTCACTTATGCCTTCAAAAGCTTTGTTTCTCCCTTTAAATGGTTATATAATCTCATAATTGATTTTAAGTTGAGTTTTTTTTACATTTTTGGTTAAAACAGATTAGAATTGAATGTTTACCTCGAGAATCTTGAAGCGAAAGCCATTCATTGAGAAGAAAACTTCTTTTATAGTCACTTATGCCTTCAAAAGCTTTGTTTCTCGCTTTAAATGGTTATATAATCTCATAATTGATTTTAAGTTGAATTTTTCTACATTTTTATTTAAAGCAGATTATAATTGAATGTTTACCTCGAGAAACGTGATGCAAAAACCATTCGTTGACAAGAAAACTTCTTTTATAGTCACTTATGCCTTCAAAAGCTTTGTTTCTCCCTTTAAATGGTTATATAATCTCATAATTGATTTTAAGTTGAGTTTTTTTTACATTTTTGGTTAAAACAGATTATAATTGAATGTTTACCTCGAGAAACGTGATGCAAAATCCATTCATTGAGAAGAAAACTTCTTTTATAGTCACTTATGCCTTCAAAAGCTTTGTTTCTCCCTTTAAATGGTTATATAATCTCATAATTGATTTTAAGTTGCGTTTTTTTAAATTTTTAGTTAAAACAGATTATAATTGAATGTTTACCTCGAGAAACTTGATGCAAAAACCATTCATTGAGAAGAAAACTTCTTTTATAGTCACTTATGCCTTCAAAAGCTTTGTTTCTCCTTTTATATGGTTATATAATCTCATAATTGATTTTAAGTTGAGTTTTTTTTATATTTTTGGTTAAAACAGATTATAATTGAATGTTTACCTCGAGAAACGTGATGCAAAAACCATTCATTGAGAAGAAAACTTCTTTTATAGTCACTTATGCCTTCAAAAGCTTTGTTTCTCGCTTTAAATGGTTATATAATCTCATAATTGATTTTAAGTTGAATTTTTCTACATTTTTGGTTAAAGCAGATTATAATTGAATGTTTACCTCGAGAAATGTGATGCAAAAACCATTCATTGAGAAGAAAACTTCTTTTATAGTCACTTATGCCTTCAAAAGCTTTGTTTCTCCCTTTAAATGGTTATATAATCTCATAATTGATTTTAAGTTGAGTTTTTTTTACATTTTTGGTTAAAACAGATTAGAATTGAATGTTTACCTCGAGAATCTTGAAGCGAAAGCCATTCATTGAGAAGAAAACTTCTTTTATAGTCACTTATGCCTTCAAAAGCTTTGTTTCTCGCTTTAAATGGTTATATAATCTCATAATTGATTTTAAGTTGAATTTTTCTACATTTTTATTTAAAGCAGATTATAATTGAATGTTTACCTCGAGAAACGTGATGCAAAAACCATTCATTGACAAGAAAACTTCTTTTATAGTCACTTATGCCTTCAAAAGCTTTGTTTCTCCCTTTAAATGGTTATATAATCTCATAATTGATTTTAAGTTGAGTTTTTTTTACATTTTTGGTTAAAACAGATTATAATTGAATGTTTACCTCGAGAAACGTGATGCAAAATCCATTCATTGAGAAGAAAACTTCTTTTATAGTCACTTATGCCTTCAAAAGCTTTGTTTCTCGCTTTAAATGGTTATATAATTTCATAATTGATTTTCAGTTGAATTTTTTTACATTTTTGGTTAAAGCAGATTATAATTGAATGTTTACCTCAAGAAACGTGATGCAAAAACCATTCATTGAGAAGAAAACTTCTTTTATAATAACTTATGCCTTCAAAAGCTTTGTTTCTCCCTTTAAATGGTTATATAATCTCATAATTGATTTTAAGTTGAGTTTTTTTTACATTTTTGGTTAAAACAGATTATAATTGAATGTTTACCTCGAGAAACGTGATGCAAAAACCATTCATTGAGAAGAAAACTTCTTTTATAGTCACTTATGCCTTCAAAAGCTTTGTTTCTCCCTTTCAATGGTTATATAATCTCATAATTGATTTTAAGTAGCGTTTTTTTTACATTTTTGGTTAAAACAGATTATAATTGAATGTTTACCTCGAGAATCTTGAAGCGAAAGCCATTCATTGAGAAGAAAACTTCTTTTATTGGCACTTATGCCTTCAAAAGCTTTGTTTCTCCCTTTAAATGGTTATATAATCTCATAATTGATTTTAAGTTGAGTTTTTTTTACATCTTTGGTTAAAACAGATTATAATTGAATGTTTACCTTGAGAAACGTGAAGCAAAAACCATTCATTGAGAAGAAAACTTCTTTTATAGTCACTTATGCCTTCAAAAGCTTTGTTTCTCCCTTTAAATGGTTATATAATCTCATAATTGATTTTAAGTTGAGTTTTTTTTACATTTTTGGTTAAAACAGATTATAATTGAATGTTTACCTCGAGAAACGTGATGCAAAGTCCATTCATTGAGAAGAAAACTTCTTTTATAGTCACTTATGCCTTCAAAAGCTTTGTTTCTCCCTTTAAATGGTTATATAATCTCATAATTGATTTTAAGTTGAATTGTTTTTACATTTTTTATTAAAATAGATTATAGTTGAATGTTTACCTGGAGAAACGTGATGCAAAAACCATTCATTGAGAAGAAAACTTCTTTTATAGTCACTTATGCCTTCAAAAGCTTCGTTTCTCCCTTTAAATGGTTATATAATCTCATAATTGATTTTAAGTTGAGTTTTTTTTACATTTTTGGTTAAAACAGATTATAATTGAATGTTTACCTCGAGAATCTTGAAGCGAAAACCATTCATTGAGAAGAGAACTTCTTTTATAGTCACTTATGCCTTCAAAAGCTTTGTTTCTCCCTTTAAATGGTTATATAATCTCATAATTGATTTTAAGTTGAGTTTTTTTTACATTTTTGGTTAAAACAGATTATAATTGAATGTTTACCTCGAGAATCTTGAAGCGAAAGCCATTCATTGAGAAGAAAACTTCTTTTATAGTCACTTATGCCTTCAAAAACTTTGTTTTCTCCCTTTAAATGGTTATATAATCTCATCATTGATTTTAAGTTGAGTTTTTTTTACATTTTTGGTTAAAACAGATTATAATTGAATGTTTACCTCAAGAAACGTGATGCAAAATCCATTCATTGAGAAGAAAACTTCTTTTATAGTCACTTATGCCTTCAAAAGCTTTGTTTCTCCCTTTAAATGGTTATATAATCTCATAATTGATTTTAAGTTGAGTTTTTTTTACATTTTTGGTTAAAACAGATTAGAATTGAATGTTTACCTCGAGAATCTTGAAGCGAAAGCCATTCATTGAGAAGAAAACTTCTTTTATAGTCACTTATGCCTTCAAAAGCTTTGTTTCTCCCTTTAAATGGTTATATAATCTCATAATTGATTTTAAGTTGCGTTTTTTTTACATTTTTGGTTAAAACAGATTATAATTGAATGTTTACCTCGAGAATCTTGAAGCGAAAGCCATTCATTGAGAAGAAAACTTCTTTTATAGTCACTTATGCCTTCAAAAACTTTGTTTTCTCCCTTTAAATGGTTATATAATCTCATAATTGATTTTACGTTGCATTTTTTAAAATTTTTAGTTAAAACAGATTATAATTGAATGTTTACCTCGAGAAACGTGATGCAAAAACCATTCATTGAGAAGAAAACTTCTTTTATAGTCACTTATGCCTTCAAAAGCTTTGTTTCTCGCTTTAAATGGTTATATAATCTCATAATTGATTTTAAGTTGAATTTTTCTACATTTTTGGTTAAAGCAGATTATAATTGAATGTTTACCTCGAGAAACGTGATGCAAAAACCATTCATTGAGAAGAAAACTTCTTTTATAGTCACTTATGCCTTCAAAAGCTTTGTTTCTCCCTTTAAATGGTTATATAATGTCATAATTGATTTTAAGATGAATTTTTTTACATTTTCGATTAAAACAGATTATAATTGAATGTTTACCTCGAGAATCTTGAAGCGAAAGCCATTCATTGAGAAGAAAACTTCTTTTATAATAACTTATACCTTCAAAAGCTTTGTTTCTCTCTTTAAATGGTTATATAATCTCATAATTGATTTTAAGTTGAGTTTTTTTTACATTTTTGGTTAAAACAGATTATAATTGAATGTTTACCTCGAGAAACGTGATGCAAAAACCATTCATTGAGAAGAAAACTTCTTTTATAGTCACTTATGCCTTCAAAAGCTTTGTTTCTCCCTTTCAATGGTTATATAATCTCATAATTGATTTTAAGTAGCGTTTTTTTTACATTTTTCGTTAAAACAGATTATAATTGAATGTTTACCTCGAGAATCTTGAAGCGAAAGCCATTCATTGAGAAGAAAACTTCTTTTATTGGCACTTATGCCTTCAAAAGCTTTGTTTCTCCCTTTAAATGGTTATATAATCTCATAATTGATTTTAAGTTGAGTTTTTTTTACATTTTTAGTTAAAACAGATTATAATTGAATGTTTACCTCGAGAAACGTGATGCAAAGTCCATTCATTGAGACGAAAACTTCTTTTATATTCACTTATGCCTTCAAAAGCTTTCTTTCTCCCTTTAAATGGTTATATAATCTCATAATTGATTTTAAGTTGAGTTTTTTTTACATTTTTGGTTAAAACAGATTAGAATTGAATGTTTACCTCGAGAATCTTGAAGCGAAAGCCATTCATTGAGAAGAAAACTTCTTTTATAGTCACTTATGCCTTCAAAAGCTTTGTTTCTCGCTTTAAATGGTTATATAATCTCATAATTGATTTTAAGTTGAATTTTTCTACATTTTTATTTAAAGCAGATTATAATTGAATGTTTACCTCGAGAAACGTGATGCAAAAACCATTCATTGACAAGAAAACTTCTTTTATAGTCACTTATGCCTTCAAAAGCTTTGTTTCTCCCTTTAAATGGTTATATAATCTCATAATTGATTTTAAGTTGAGTTTTTTTTACATTTTTGGTTAAAACAGATTATAATTGAATGTTTACCTCAAGACACGTGATGCAAAATCCATTCATTGAGAAGAAAACTTCTTTTATAGTCACTTATGCCTTCAAAAGCTTTGTTTCTCCCTTTAAATGGTTATATAATGTCATAATTGATTTTAAGATGAATTTTTTTACATTTTCGGTTAAAACAGATTATAATTGAATGTTTACCTCGAGAATCTTGAGGCGAAAGCCATTCATTGAGAAGAAAACTTCTTTTATAGTCACTTATGCCTTCAAAGGGTTTGTTTCTCCCTTTAAATGGTTATATAATCTCATAATTGATTTTAAGTTGAGTTTTTTTTACATTTTTGGTTAAAACAGATTATAATTGAATGTTTACCTCGAGAAACGTGATGCAAAATCCATTCATTGAGAAGAAAACTTCTTTTATAGTCACTTATGCCTTCAAAAGCTTTGTTTCTCCCTTTAAATGGTTATATAATCTCATAATTGATTTTAAGTTGAATTGTTTTTACATTTTTTATTAAAATAGATTATAATTGAATGTTTACCTCGAGAAACGTGATGCAAAAACCATTCATTGAGAAGAGAACTTCTTTTATAGTCACTTATGCCTTCAAAAACTTTGTTTTCTCCTTTTAAATGGTTATATAATCTCATAATTGATTTTAAGTTGCATTTTTTTTACATTTTTGATTAAAACAGATTATAATTGAATGTTTACCTCGAGAAACGTGATGCAAAAACCATTCATTGAGAAGAGAACTTCTTTTATAGTCACTTATGCCTTCAAAAGCTTTGTTTCTCCCTTTAAATGGTTATATAATCTCATAATTGATTTTAAGTTGCGTTTTTTTTACATTTTTGGTTAAAACAGATTATAATTGAATGTTTACCTCGAGAATCTTGAAGCGAAAGCCATTCATTGAGAAGAAAACTTCTTTTATAGTCACTTATGCCTTCAAAAGCTTCGTTTCTCCCTTTAAATGGTTATATAATCTCATAATTGATTTTAAGTTGCGTTTTTTTTACGTTTTTGGTTAAAACAGATTATAATTGAATGTTTAGCTCGAGAATCTTGAAGCGAAAGCCATTGATTGAGAAGAAAACTTCTTTTATAGTCACTTATGCCTTCAAAAGCTTTGTTTCCTCCGTTTAAATGGTTATATAATCTCATAATTGATTTTAAGTTGCGTTTTTTTACATTTTTAGTTAAAAGAAATTATAATTGAATGTTTACCTCAAGAAACGTGATGCAAAAACCATTCATTGAGAAGAAAACTTCTTTTATAGTCACTTATGCCTTCAAAAGCTTTGTTTCTCGCTTTAAATGGTTATATAATCTCATAATTGATTTTAAGTTGAATTTTTCTACATTTTTATTTAAAGCAGATTATAATTGAATGTTTACCTCGAGAAACGTGATGCAAAAACCATTCATTGACAAGAAAACTTCTTTTATAGTCACTTATGCCTTCAAAAGCTTTGTTTCTCCCATTAAATGGTTATATAATCTCATAATTGATTTTAAGTTGAGTTTTTTTTACATTTTTGGTTAAAACAGATTATAATTGAATGTTTACCTCGAGAAACGTGATGGAAAATCCATTCATTGAGAAGAAAACTTCTTTTATAGTCACTTATGCCTTCAAAAGCTTTGTTTCTCCCTTTAAATGGTTATATAATGTCATAATTGATTTTAAGATGAATTTTTTTACATTTTCGGTTAAAACAGATTATAATTGAATGTTTACCTCGAGAATCTTGAAGCGAAAGCCATTCATTGAGAAGAAAACTTCTTTTATAGTCACTTATGCCTTCAAAAGCTTCGTTTCTCCCTTTAAATGGTTATATAATCTCATAATTGATTTTAAGTAGCGTTTTTTTTACATTTTTGGTTAAAACAGATTATAATTGAATGTTTACCTCGAGAATCTTGAAGCGAAAGCCATTCATTGAGAAGAAAACTTCTTTCATAGTCACTTATGCCTTCAAAAACTTTATTTTCTCCCTTTAAATGGTTATATAATCTCATAATTGATTTTAAGTTGCGTTTTTTTAAATTTTTAGTTAAAACAGATTATAATTGAATGTTTACCTCGAGAAACTTGATGCAAAAACCATTCATTGAGAAGAAAACTTCTTTTATAGTCACTTATGCCTTCAAAAGCTTTGTTTCTCCTTTTATATGGTTATATAATCTCATAATTGATTTTAAGTTGAGTTTTTTTTATATTTTTGGTTAAAACAGATTATAATTGAATGTTTACCTCGAGAAACGTGATGCAAAAACCATTCATTGAGAAGAAAACTTCTTTTATAGTCACTTATGCCTTCAAAAGCTTTGTTTCTCGCTTTAAATGGTTATATAATCTCATAATTGATTTTAAGTTGAATTTTTCTACATTTTTGGTTAAAGCAGATTATAATTGAATGTTTACCTCGAGAAACGTGATGCAAAAACCATTCATTGAGAAGAAAACTTCTTTTATAGTCACTTATGCCTTCAAAAGCTTTGTTTCTCCCTTTAAATGGTTATATAAACTCATAATTGATTTTAAGTTGAGTTTTTTTTACATTTTTGGTTAAAACAGATTATAATTGAATGTTTACCTCGAGAAACGTGATGCAAAATCCATTCATTGAGAAGAAAACTTCTTTTATATTCACTTATGCCTTCAAAAGCTTTCTTTCTCCCTTTAAATGGTTATATAATCTCATAATTGATTTTAACTTGAGTTTTTTTTACATTTTTGGTTAAAACAGATTAGAATTGAATATTTACCTCGAGAATCTTGAAGCGAAAGCCATTCATTGAGAAGAAAACTTCTTTTATAGTCACTTATGCCTTCAAAAGCTTTGTTTCTCACTTTAAATGGTTATATAATCTCATAATTGATTTTAAGTTGAATTTTTTTACATTTTTGGTTAAAGCAGATTATAATTGAATGTTTACCTCGAGAAACGTGATGCAAAAACCATTCATTGACAAGAAAACTTCTTTTATAGTCACTTATGCCTTCAAAGGCTTTGTTTCTCCCTTTAAATGGTTATATAATCTCATAATTGATTTTAAGTTGAGTTTTTTTTACATTTTTGGTTAAAACAGATTATAATTGAATGTTTACCTCGAGAAACGTGATGCAAAATCCATTCATTGAGAAGAAAACTTCTTTTATAGTCACTTATGCCTTCAAAAGCTTTGTTTCTCCCTTTAAATGGTTATATAATCTCATAATTGATTTTAAGTTGAATTGTTTTTATATTTTTTATTAAAATAGATTATAATTGAATGTTTACCTCGAGAAACGTGATGCAAAAACCATTCATTGAGAAGAGAACTTCTTTTATAGTCACTTATGCCTTCAAAAACTTTGTTTTCTCCCTTTAAATGGTTATATAATCTCATAATTGATTTTAAGTTGCGTTTTTTTTACATTTTTGGTTAAAACAGATTATAATTGAATGTTTACCTCGAGAAACGTGATGCAAAAACCATTCATTGAGAAGAGAACTTCTTTTATAGTCACTTATGCCTTCAAAAGCTTTGTTTCTACCTTTAAATGGTTATATAATCTCATAATTGATTTTAAGTTGCGTTTTTTTTACATTTTTGGTTAAAACAGATTATAATTGAATGTTTACCTCGAGAATCTTGAAGCGAAAGCCATTCATTGAGAAGAAAACTTCTTTTATAGTCACTTATGCCTTCAAAAGTTTCGTTTCTCCCTTTAAATGGTTATATAATCTCATAATTGATTTTAAGTTGCGTTTTTTTTACGTTTTTGGTTAAAACAGATTATAATTGAATGTTTAGCTCGAGAATCTTGAAGCGAAAGCCATTCATTGAGAAGAAAACTTCTTTTATAGTCACTTATGCCTTCAAAAGCTTTGTTTCCTCCGTTTAAATGGTTATATAATCTCATAATTGATTTTAAGTTGCGTTTTTTTATATTTTTAGTTAAAAGAAATTATAATTGAATGTTTACCTCAAGAAACGTGATGCAAAAACCATTCATTGAGAAGAAAACTTCTTTTATAGTCACTTATGCCTTCAAAAGCTTTGTTTCTCCCTTTAAATGGTTATATAATCTCATAATTGATTTTAAGTTGAGTTTTTTTTACATTTTTGGTTAAAACAGATTATAATTGAATGTTTACCTCAAGAATCTTGAAGCGAAAGCCATTCATTGAGAAGAAAACTTCTTTTATAGTCACTTATGCCTTCAAAAGCTTTGTTTCTCCCTTTAAATGGTTATATAATCTCATAATTGATTTTAAGTTGAGTTTTTTTTACATTTTTGGTTAAAACAGATTAGAATTGAATGTTTACCTCGAGAATCTTGAAGCGAAAGCCATTCATTGAGAAGAAAACTTCTTTTATAGTCACTTATGCCTTCAAAAGCTTTGTTTCTCGCTTTAAATGGTTATATAATCTCATAATTGATTTTAAGTTGAATTTTTCTACATTTTTATTTAAAGCAGATTATAATTGAATGTTTACCTCGAGAAACGTGATGCAAAAACCATTCGTTGACAAGAAAACTTCTTTTATAGTCACTTATGCCTTCAAAAGCTTTGTTTCTCCCTTTAAATGGTTATATAATCTCATAATTGATTTTAAGTTGAGTTTTTTTTACATTTTTGGTTAAAACAGATTATAATTGAATGTTTACCTCGAGAAACGTGATGCAAAATCCATTCATTGAGAAGAAAACTTCTTTTATAGTCACTTATGCCTTCAAAAGCTTTGTTTCTCCCTTTAAATGGTTATATAATCTCATAATTGATTTTAAGTTGCGTTTTTTTAAATTTTTAGTTAAAACAGATTATAATTGAATGTTTACCTCGAGAAACTTGATGCAAAAACCATTCATTGAGAAGAAAACTTCTTTTATAGTCACTTATGCCTTCAAAAGCTTTGTTTCTCCTTTTATATGGTTATATAATCTCATAATTGATTTTAAGTTGAGTTTTTTTTATATTTTTGGTTAAAACAGATTATAATTGAATGTTTACCTCGAGAAACGTGATGCAAAAACCATTCATTGAGAAGAAAACTTCTTTTATAGTCACTTATGCCTTCAAAAGCTTTGTTTCTCGCTTTAAATGGTTATATAATCTCATAATTGATTTTAAGTTGAATTTTTCTACATTTTTGGTTAAAGCAGATTATAATTGAATGTTTACCTCGAGAAATGTGATGCAAAAACCATTCATTGAGAAGAAAACTTCTTTTATAGTCACTTATGCCTTCAAAAGCTTTGTTTCTCCCTTTAAATGGTTATATAATCTCATAATTGATTTTAAGTTGAGTTTTTTTTACATTTTTGGTTAAAACAGATTAGAATTGAATGTTTACCTCGAGAATCTTGAAGCGAAAGCCATTCATTGAGAAGAAAACTTCTTTTATAGTCACTTATGCCTTCAAAAGCTTTGTTTCTCGCTTTAAATGGTTATATAATCTCATAATTGATTTTAAGTTGAATTTTTCTACATTTTTATTTAAAGCAGATTATAATTGAATGTTTACCTCGAGAAACGTGATGCAAAAACCATTCATTGACAAGAAAACTTCTTTTATAGTCACTTATGCCTTCAAAAGCTTTGTTTCTCCCTTTAAATGGTTATATAATCTCATAATTGATTTTAAGTTGAGTTTTTTTTACATTTTTGGTTAAAACAGATTATAATTGAATGTTTACCTCGAGAAACGTGATGCAAAATCCATTCATTGAGAAGAAAACTTCTTTTATAGTCACTTATGCCTTCAAAAGCTTTGTTTCTCGCTTTAAATGGTTATATAATTTCATAATTGATTTTCAGTTGAATTTTTTTACATTTTTGGTTAAAGCAGATTATAATTGAATGTTTACCTCAAGAAACGTGATGCAAAAACCATTCATTGAGAAGAAAACTTCTTTTATAATAACTTATGCCTTCAAAAGCTTTGTTTCTCCCTTTAAATGGTTATATAATCTCATAATTGATTTTAAGTTGAGTTTTTTTTACATTTTTGGTTAAAACAGATTATAATTGAATGTTTACCTCGAGAAACGTGATGCAAAAACCATTCATTGAGAAGAAAACTTCTTTTATAGTCACTTATGCCTTCAAAAGCTTTGTTTCTCCCTTTCAATGGTTATATAATCTCATAATTGATTTTAAGTAGCGTTTTTTTTACATTTTTGGTTAAAACAGATTATAATTGAATGTTTACCTCGAGAATCTTGAAGCGAAAGCCATTCATTGAGAAGAAAACTTCTTTTATTGGCACTTATGCCTTCAAAAGCTTTGTTTCTCCCTTTAAATGGTTATATAATCTCATAATTGATTTTAAGTTGAGTTTTTTTTACATCTTTGGTTAAAACAGATTATAATTGAATGTTTACCTTGAGAAACGTGAAGCAAAAACCATTCATTGAGAAGAAAACTTCTTTTATAGTCACTTATGCCTTCAAAAGCTTTGTTTCTCCCTTTAAATGGTTATATAATCTCATAATTGATTTTAAGTTGAGTTTTTTTTACATTTTTGGTTAAAACAGATTATAATTGAATGTTTACCTCGAGAAACGTGATGCAAAGTCCATTCATTGAGAAGAAAACTTCTTTTATAGTCACTTATGCCTTCAAAAGCTTTGTTTCTCCCTTTAAATGGTTATATAATCTCATAATTGATTTTAAGTTGAATTGTTTTTACATTTTTTATTAAAATAGATTATAGTTGAATGTTTACCTGGAGAAACGTGATGCAAAAACCATTCATTGAGAAGAAAACTTCTTTTATAGTCACTTATGCCTTCAAAAGCTTCGTTTCTCCCTTTAAATGGTTATATAATCTCATAATTGATTTTAAGTTGAGTTTTTTTTACATTTTTGGTTAAAACAGATTATAATTGAATGTTTACCTCGAGAATCTTGAAGCGAAAACCATTCATTGAGAAGAGAACTTCTTTTATAGTCACTTATGCCTTCAAAAGCTTTGTTTCTCCCTTTAAATGGTTATATAATCTCATAATTGATTTTAAGTTGAGTTTTTTTTACATTTTTGGTTAAAACAGATTATAATTGAATGTTTACCTCGAGAATCTTGAAGCGAAAGCCATTCATTGAGAAGAAAACTTCTTTTATAGTCACTTATGCCTTCAAAAACTTTGTTTTCTCCCTTTAAATGGTTATATAATCTCATCATTGATTTTAAGTTGAGTTTTTTTTACATTTTTGGTTAAAACAGATTATAATTGAATGTTTACCTCAAGAAACGTGATGCAAAATCCATTCATTGAGAAGAAAACTTCTTTTATAGTCACTTATGCCTTCAAAAGCTTTGTTTCTCCCTTTAAATGGTTATATAATGTCATAATTGATTTTAAGATGAATTTTTTTACATTTTCGGTTAAAACAGATTATAATTGAATGTTTACCTCGAGAATCTTGAAGCGAAAGCCATTCATTGAGAAGAAAACTTCTTTTATAGTCACTTATGCCTTCAAAGGCTTTGTTTCTCCCTTTAAATGGTTATATAATTTCATAATTGATTTTCAGTTGAATTTTTTTACATTTTTGGTTAAAGCAGATTATAATTGAATGTTTACCTCGAGAAACGTGATGCAAAAACCATTCATTGAGAAGAAAACTTCTTTTATAATAACTTATGCCTTCAAAAGCTTTGTTTCTCTCTTTAAATGGTTATATAATCTCATAATTGATTTTAAGTTGAGTTTTTTTTACATTTTTGGTTAAAACAGATTATAATTGAATGTTTACCTCGAGAAAAGTGATGCAAAAACCATTCATTGAGAAGAAAACTTCTTTTATAGTCACTTATGCCTTCAAAAGCTTTGTTTCTCCCTTTCAATGGTTATATAATCTCATAATTGATTTTAAGTAGCGTTTTTTTTACATTTTTGGTTAAAACAGATTATAATTGAATGTTTACCTCGAGAATCTTGAAGCGAAAGCCATTCATTGAGAAGAAAACTTCTTTTATTGGCACTTATGCCTTCAAAAGCTTTGTTTCTCCCTTTAAATGGTTATATAATCTCATAATTGATTTTAAGTTGAGTTTTTTTTACATCTTTGGTTAAAACAGATTATGATTGAATGTTTACCTCGAGAATCTTGAAGCGAAAGCCATTCATTGGGAAGAAAACTTCTTTTATAGTCACTTATGCCTTCAAAAGCTTTGTTTCTCCCTTTAAATGGTTATATAATCTCATAATTGATTTTAAGTTGTATTTTTTTTACATTTTTGGTTAAAACAGATTATAATTGAATGTTTACCTCGAGAAACGTGAAGCAAAAACCATTCATTGAGAAGAAAACTTCTTTTATAGTCACTTATGCCTTCAAAAGCTTTGTTTCTCCCTTTAAATGGTTATATAATCTCATAATTGATTTTAAGTTGAGTTTTTTTTACATTTTTGGTTAAAACAGATTATAATTGAATGTTTACCTAGAGAAACGTGATGCAAAGTCCATTCATTGAGACGAAAACTTCTTTTATATTCACTTATGCCTTCAAAAGCTTTCTTTCTCCCTTTAAATGGTTATATAATCTCATAATTGATTTTAAGTTGAGTTTTTTTTACATTTTTGGTTAAAACAGATTAGAATTGAATGTTTACCTCGAGAATCTTGAAGCGAAAGCCATTCATTGAGAAGAAAACTTCTTTTATAGTCACTTATGCCTTCAAAAGCTTTGTTTCTCCCTTTAAATGGTTATATAATCTCATAATTGATTTTAAGTTGCGTTTTTTTACATTTTTGGTTAAAACAGATTAGAATTGAATGTTTACCTCGAGAATCTTGAAGCGAAAGCCATTCATTGAGAAGAAAACTTCTTTTATAGTCACTTATGCCTTCAAAAGCTTTGTTTCTCGCTTTAAATGGTTATATAATCTCATAATTGATTTTAAGTTGAATTTTTTTTACATTTTTGGTTAAAACAGATTAGAATTGAATGTTTACCTCGAGAATCTTGAAGCGAAAGCCATTCATTGAGAAGAAAACTTCTTTTATAGTCACTTATGCCTTCAAAAGCTTTGTTTCTCGCTTTAAATGGTTATATAATCTCATAATTGATTTTAAGTTGAATTTTTCTACATTTTTATTTAAAGCAGATTATAATTGAATGTTTACCTCGAGAAACGTGATGCAAAAACCATTCATTGACAAGAAAACTTCTTTTATAGTCACTTATGCCTTCAAAAGCTTTGTTTCTCCCTTTAAATGGTTATATAATCTCATAATTGATTTTAAGTTGAGTTTTTTTTACATTTTTGGTTAAAACAGATTATAATTGAATGTTTACCTCGAGAAACGTGATGCAAAATCCATTCATTGAGAAGAAAACTTCTTTTATAGTCACTTATGCCTTCAAAAGCTTTGTTTCTCGCTTTAAATGGTTATATAATTTCATAATTGATTTTCAGTTGAATTTTTTTACATTTTTGGTTAAAGCAGATTATAATTGAATGTTTACCTCAAGAAACGTGATGCAAAAACCATTCATTGAGAAGAAAACTTCTTTTATAATAACTTATGCCTTCAAAAGCTTTGTTTCTCCCTTTAAATGGTTATATAATCTCATAATTGATTTTAAGTTGAGTTTTTTTTACATTTTTGGTTAAAACAGATTATAATTGAATGTTTACCTCGAGAAACGTGATGCAAAAACCATTCATTGAGAAGAAAACTTCTTTTATAGTCACTTATGCCTTCAAAAGCTTTGTTTCTCCCTTTCAATGGTTATATAATCTCATAATTGATTTTAAGTAGCGTTTTTTTTACATTTTTGGTTAAAACAGATTATAATTGAATGTTTACCTCGAGAATCTTGAAGCGAAAGCCATTCATTGAGAAGAAAACTTCTTTTATTGGCACTTATGCCTTCAAAAGCTTTGTTTCTCCCTTTAAATGGTTATATAATCTCATAATTGATTTTAAGTTGAGTTTTTTTTACATCTTTGGTTAAAACAGATTATAATTGAATGTTTACCTTGAGAAACGTGAAGCAAAAACCATTCATTGAGAAGAAAACTTCTTTTATAGTCACTTATGCCTTCAAAAGCTTTGTTTCTCCCTTTAAATGGTTATATAATCTCATAATTGATTTTAAGTTGAGTTTTTTTTACATTTTTGGTTAAAACAGATTATAATTGAATGTTTACCTCGAGAAACGTGATGCAAAGTCCATTCATTGAGAAGAAAACTTCTTTTATAGTCACTTATGCCTTCAAAAGCTTTGTTTCTCCCTTTAAATGGTTATATAATCTCATAATTGATTTTAAGTTGAATTGTTTTTACATTTTTTATTAAAATAGATTATAGTTGAATGTTTACCTGGAGAAACGTGATGCAAAAACCATTCATTGAGAAGAAAACTTCTTTTATAGTCACTTATGCCTTCAAAAGCTTCGTTTCTCCCTTTAAATGGTTATATAATCTCATAATTGATTTTAAGTTGAGTTTTTTTTACATTTTTGGTTAAAACAGATTATAATTGAATGTTTACCTCGAGAATCTTGAAGCGAAAACCATTCATTGAGAAGAGAACTTCTTTTATAGTCACTTATGCCTTCAAAAGCTTTGTTTCTCCCTTTAAATGGTTATATAATCTCATAATTGATTTTAAGTTGAGTTTTTTTTACATTTTTGGTTAAAACAGATTATAATTGAATGTTTACCTCGAGAATCTTGAAGCGAAAGCCATTCATTGAGAAGAAAACTTCTTTTATAGTCACTTATGCCTTCAAAAACTTTGTTTTCTCCCTTTAAATGGTTATATAATCTCATCATTGATTTTAAGTTGAGTTTTTTTTACATTTTTGGTTAAAACAGATTATAATTGAATGTTTACCTCAAGAAACGTGATGCAAAATCCATTCATTGAGAAGAAAACTTCTTTTATAGTCACTTATGCCTTCAAAAGCTTTGTTTCTCCCTTTAAATGGTTATATAATGTCATAATTGATTTTAAGATGAATTTTTTTACATTTTCGGTTAAAACAGATTATAATTGAATGTTTACCTCGAGAATCTTGAAGCGAAAGCCATTCATTGAGAAGAAAACTTCTTTTATAGTCGCTTATGCCTTCAAAGGCTTTGTTTCTCCCTTTAAATGGTTATATAATTTCATAATTGATTTTCAGTTGAATTTTTTTACATTTTTGGTTAAAGCAGATTATAATTGAATGTTTACCTCGAGAAACGTGATGCAAAAACCATTCATTGAGAAGAAAACTTCTTTTATAATAACTTATGCCTTCAAAAGCTTTGTTTCTCTCTTTAAATGGTTATATAATCTCATAATTGATTTTAAGTTGAGTTTTTTTTACATTTTTGGTTAAAACAGATTATAATTGAATGTTTACCTCGAGAAACGTGATGCAAAAACCATTCATTGAGAAGAAAACTTCTTTTATAGTCACTTATGCCTTCAAAAGCTTTGTTTCTCCCTTTCAATGGTTATATAATCTCATAATTGATTTTAAGTAGCGTTTTTTTTACATTTTTGGTTAAAACAGATTATAATTGAATGTTTACCTCGAGAATCTTGAAGCGAAAGCCATTCATTGAGAAGAAAACTTCTTTTATTGGCACTTATACCTTCAAAAGCTTTGTTTCTCCCTTTAAATGGTTATATAATCTCATAATTGATTTTAAGTTGAGTTTTTTTTACATCTTTGGTTAAAACAGATTATGATTGAATGTTTACCTCGAGAATCTTGAAGCGAAAGCCATTCATTGGGAAGAAAACTTCTTTTATAGTCACTTATGCCTTCAAAAACTTTGTTTTCTCCCTTTAAATGGTTATATAATCTCATAATTGATTTTAAGTTGCATTTTTTAAAATTTTTAGTTAAAACAGATTATAATTGAATGTTTACCTCGAGAAACGTGATGCAAAAACCATTCATTGAGAAGAAAACTTCTTTTATAGTCACTTATGCCTTCAAAAGCTTTGTTTCTCCCTTTAAATGGTTATATAATCTCATAATTGATTTTAAGTTGAGTTTTTTTTACATTTTTGGTTAAAACAGATTATAATTGAATGTTTACCTAGAGAAACGTGATGCAAAGTCCATTCATTGAGACGAAAACTTCTTTTATATTCACTTATGCCTTCAAAAGCTTTCTTTCTCCCTTTAAATGGTTATATAATCTCATAATTGATTTTAAGTTGAGTTTTTTTTACATTTTTGGTTAAAACAGATTAGAATTGAATGTTTACCTCGAGAATCTTGAAGCGAAAGCCATTCATTGAGAAGAAAACTTCTTTTATAGTCACTTATGCCTTCAAAAGCTTTGTTTCTCCCTTTAAATGGTTATATAATCTCATAATTGATTTTAAGTTGCGTTTTTTTACATTTTTGGTTAAAACAGATTATAATTGAATGTTTACCTCAAGAAACGTGATGCAAAATCCATTCATTGAGAAGAAAACTTCTTTTATAGTCACTTATGCCTTCAAAAGCTTTGTTTCTCCCTTTAAATGGTTATATAATGTCATAATTGATTTTAAGATGAATTTTTTTACATTTTCGGTTAAAACAGATTATAATTGAATGTTTACCTCGAGAATCTTGAAGCCAAAGCCATTCATTGAGAAGAAAACTTCTTTTATAGTCACTTATGCCTTCAAAGGCTTTGTTTCTCCCTTTAAATGGTTATATAATCTCATAATTGATTTTAAGTTGAGTTTTTTTTACATTTTTGGTTAAAACAGATTATAATTGAATGTTTACCTCGAGAAACGTGATGCAAAATCCATTCATTGAGAAGAAAACTTCTTTTATAGTCACTTATGCCTTCAAAAGCTTTGTTTCTCCCTTTAAATGGTTATATAATCTCATAATTGATTTTAAGTTGAATTGTTTTTACATTTTTTATTAAAATAGATTATAATTGAATGTTTACCTCGAGAAACGTGATGCAAAAACCATTCATTGACAAGAAAACTTCCTTTATAGTCACTTATGCCTTCAAAAGCTTTGTTTCTCCCTTTAAATGGTTATATAATCTCATAATTGATTTTAAGTTGAGTTTTTTTTACATTTTTGGTTAAAACAGATTATAATTGAATGTTTACCTCAAGAAACGTGATGCAAAATCCATTCATTGAGAAGAAAACTTCTTTTATAGTCACTTATGCCTTCAAAAGCTTTGTTTCTCCCTTTAAATGGTTATATAATGTCATAATTGATTTTAAGATGAATTTTTTTACATTTTCGGTTAAAACAGATTATAATTGAATGTTTACCTCGAGAATCTTGAAGCGAAAGCCATTCATTGAGAAGAAAACTTCTTTTATAGTCACTTATGCCTTCAAAGGCTTTGTTTCTCCCTTTAAATGGTTATATAATCTCATAATTGATTTTAAGTTGAGTTTTTTTTACATTTTTGGTTAAAACAGATTATAATTGAATGTTTACCTCGAGAAACGTGATGCAAAATCCATTCATTGAGAAGAAAACTTCTTTTATAGTCACTTATGCCTTCAAAAGCTTTGTTTCTCCCTTTAAATGGTTATATAATCTCATAATTGATTTTAAGTTGAATTGTTTTTACATTTTTTATTAAAATAGATTATAATTGAATGTTTACCTCGAGAAACGTGATGCAAAAACCATTCATTGAGAAGAGAACTTCTTTTATAGTCACTTATGCCTTCAAAAACTTTGTTTTCTCCCTTTAAATGGTTATATAATCTCATAATTGATTTTAAGTTGCGTTTTTTTTACATTTTTGGTTAAAACAGATTATAATTGAATGTTTACCTCGAGAAACGTGATGCAAAAACCATTCATTGAGAAGAGAACTTCTTTTATAGTCACTTATGCCTTCAAAAGCTTTGTTTCTCCCTTTAAATGGTTATATAATCTCATAATTGATTTTAAGTTGCGTTTTTTTTACATTTTTGGTTAAAACAGATTATAATTGAATGTTTACCTCGAGAATCTTGAAGCGAAAGCCATTCATTGAGAAGAAAACTTCTTTTATAGTCACTTATGCCTTCAAAAGCTTCGTTTCTCCCTTTAAATGGTTATATAATCTCATAATTGATTTTAAGTTGCGTTTTTTTTACGTTTTTGGTTAAAACAGATTATAATTGAATGTTTAGCTCGAGAATCTTGAAGCGAAAGCCATTCATTGAGAAGAAAACTTCTTTTATAGTCACTTATGCCTTCAAAAGCTTTGTTTCTCCCTTTAAATGGTTATATAATCTCATAATTGATTTTAAGTTGCGTTTTTTTTACATTTTTGGTTAAAACAGATTATAATTGAATGTTTACCTCGAGAATCTTGAAGCGAAAGCCATTCATTGAGAAGAAAACTTCTTTTATAGTCACTTATGCCTTCAAAAACTTTGTTTTCTCCCTTTAAATGGTTATATAATCTCATAATTGATTTTAAGTTGCATTTTTTAAAATTTTTAGTTAAAACAGATTATAATTGAATGTTTACCTCGAGAAACGTGATGCAAAAACCATTCATTGAGAAGAAAACTTCTTTTATAGTCACTTATGCCTTCAAAAGCTTTGTTTCTCGCTTTAAATGGTTATATAATCTCATAATTGATTTTAAGTTGAATTTTTCTACATTTTTGGTTAAAGCAGATTATAATTGAATGTTTACCTCGAGAAACGTGATGCAAAAACCATTCATTGAGAAGAAAACTTCTTTTATAGTCACATATGCCTTCAAAAGCTTTGTTTCTCCCTTTAAATGGTTATATAATGTCATAATTGATTTTAAGATGAATTTTTTTACATTTTCGATTAAAACAGATTATAATTGAATGTTTACCTCGAGAATCTTGAAGCGAAAGCCATTCATTGAGAAGAAAACTTCTTTTATAGTCACTTATGCCTTCAAAAGCTTTGTTTCTCGCTTTAAATGGTTATATAATCTCATAATTGATTTTAAGTTGAATTTTTTTACATTTTTGGTTAAAGCAGATTATAATTGAATGTTTACCTCGAGAAACGTGATGCAAAAACCATTCATTGACAAGAAAACTTCTTTTATAGTCACTTATGCCTTCAAAGGCTTTGTTTCTCCCTTTAAATGGTTATATAATCTCATAATTGATTTTAAGTTGAGTTTTTTTTACATTTTTGGTTAAAACAGATTATAATTGAATGTTTACCTCGAGAAACGTGATGCAAAATCCATTCATTGAGAAGAAAACTTCTTTTATAGTCACTTATGCCTTCAAAAGCTTTGTTTCTCCCTTTAAATGGTTATATAATCTCATAATTGATTTTAAGTTGAATTGTTTTTACATTTTTTATTAAAATAGATTATAATTGAATGTTTACCTCGAGAAACGTGATGCAAAAACCATTCATTGAGAAGAGAACTTCTTTTATAGTCACTTATGCCTTCAAAAACTTTGTTTTCTCCCTTTAAATGGTTATATAATCTCATAATTGATTTTAAGTTGCGTTTTTTTTACATTTTTGGTTAAAACAGATTATAATTGAATGTTTACCTCGAGAAACGTGATGCAAAAACCATTCATTGAGAAGAGAACTTCTTTTATAGTCACTTTTTGCCTTCAAAAGCTTTGTTTCTCCCTTTAAATGGTTATATAATCTCATAATTGATTTTAAGTTGCGTTTTTTTTGCATTTTTGGTTAAAACAGATTATAATTGAATGTTTACCTCGAGAATCTTGAAGCGAAAGCCATTGATTGAGAAGAAAACTTCTTTTATAGTCACTTATGCCTTCAGAAGCTTCGTTTCTCCCTTTAAATGGTTATATAATCTCATAATTGATTTTAAGTTGCGTTTTTTTACATTTTTAGTTAAAAGAAATTATAATTGAATGTTTACCTCAAGAAACGTGATGCAAAAACCATTCATTGAGAAGAAAACTTCTTTTATAGTCACTTATGCCTTCAAAAGCTTTGTTTCTCCCTTTAAATGGTTATATAATCTCATAATTGATTTTAAGTTGAGTTTTTTTTACATTTTTGGTTAAAACAGATTAGAATTGAATGTTTACCTCGAGAATCTTGAAGCGAAAGCCATTCATTGAGAAGAAAACTTCTTTTATAGTCACTTATGCCTTCAAAAGCTTTGTTTCTCCCTTTAAATGGTTATATAATCTCATAATTGATTTTAAGTTGCGTTTTTTTTACATTTTTGGTTAAAACAGATTATAATTGAATGTTTACCTCGAGAATCTTGAAGCGAAAGCCATTCATTGAGAAGAAAACTTCTTTTATAGTCACTTATGCCTTCAAAAACTTTGTTTTCTCCCTTTAAATGGTTATATAATCTCATAATTGATTTTAAGTTGCATTTTTTAAAATTTTTAGTTAAAACAGATTATAATTGAATGTTTACCTCGAGAAACGTGATGCAAAAACCATTCATTGAGAAGAAAACTTCTTTTATAGTCACTTATGCCTTCAAAAGCTTTGTTTCTCGCTTTAAATGGTTATATAATCTCATAATTGATTTTAAGTTGAATTTTTCTACATTTTTGGTTAAAGCAGATTATAATTGAATGTTTACCTCGAGAAACGTGATGCAAAAACCATTCATTGAGAAGAAAACTTCTTTTATAGTCACATATGCCTTCAAAAGCTTTGTTTCTCCCTTTAAATGGTTATATAATGTCATAATTGATTTTAAGATGAATTTTTTTACATTTTCGATTAAAACAGATTATAATTGAATGTTTACCTCGAGAATCTTGAAGCGAAAGCCATTCATTGAGAAGAAAACTTCTTTTATAGTCACTTATGCCTTCAAAAGCTTCGTTTCTCCCTTTAAATGGTTATATAATCTCATAATTGATTTTAAGTTGAGTTTTTTTTACATTTTTGGTTAAAACAGATTATAATTGAATGTTTACCTCGAGAAACGTGATGCAAAATCCATTCATTGAGAAGAAAACTTCTTTTATAGTCACTTATGCCTTCAAAAGCTTCGTTTCTCCCTTTAAATGGTTATATAATCTCATAATTGATTTTAAGTTGCATTTTTTAAAATTTTTAGTTAAAACAGATTATAATTGAATGTTTACCTCGAGAAACGTGATGCAAAAACCATTCATTGAGAAGAAAACTTCTTTTATAGTCACTTATGCCTTCAAAAGCTTTGTTTCTCGCTTTAAATGGTTATATAATCTCATAATTGATTTTAAGTTGAATTTTTCTACATTTTTGGTTAAAGCAGATTATAATTGAATGTTTACCTCGAGAAACGTGATGCAAAAACCATTCATTGAGAAGAAAACTTCTTTTATAGTCACATATGCCTTCAAAAGCTTTGTTTCTCCCTTTAAATGGTTATATAATGTCATAATTGATTTTAAGATGAATTTTTTTACATTTTCGATTAAAACAGATTATAATTGAATGTTTACCTCGAGAATCTTGAAGCGAAAGCCATTCATTGAGAAGAAAACTTCTTTTATAGTCACTTATGCCTTCAAAAGCTTCGTTTCTCCCTTTAAATGGTTATATAATCTCATAATTGATTTTAAGTTGAGTTTTTTTTACATTTTTGGTTAAAACAGATTATAATTGAATGTTTACCTCGAGAAACGTGATGCAAAATCCATTCATTGAGAAGAAAACTTCTTTTATAGTCACTTATGCCTTCAAAAACTTTGTTTTCTCCCTTTAAATGGTTATATAATCTCATAATTGATTTTAAGTTGCATTTTTTAAAATTTTTAGTTAAAACAGATTATAATTGAATGTTTACCTCGAGAAACGTGATGCAAAAACCATTCATTGAGAAGAAAACTTCTTTTATAGTCACTTATGCCTTCAAAAGCTTTGTTTCTCGCTTTAAATGGTTATATAATCTCATAATTGATTTTAAGTTGAATTTTTCTACATTTTTGGTTAAAGCAGATTATAATTGAATGTTTACCTCGAGAAACGTGATGCAAAAACCATTCATTGAGAAGAAAACTTCTTTTATAGTCACATATGCCTTCAAAAGCTTTGTTTCTCCCTTTAAATGGTTATATAATGTCATAATTGATTTTAAGATGAATTTTTTTACATTTTCGATTAAAACAGATTATAATTGAATGTTTACCTCGAGAATCTTGAAGCGAAAGCCATTCATTGAGAAGAAAACTTCTTTTATTGGCACTTATGCCTTCAAAAGCTTTGTTTCTCCCTTTAAATGGTTATATAATCTCATAATTGATTTTAAGTTGAGTTTTTTTTACATCTTTGGTTAAAACAGATTATGATTGAATGTTTACCTCGAGAATCTTGAAGCGAAAGCCATTCATTGGGAAGAAAACTTCTTTTATAGTCACTTATGCCTTCAAAAGCTTTGTTTCTCCCTTTAAATGGTTATATAATCTCATAATTGATTTTAAGTTGTATTTTTTTTACATTTTTGGTTAAAACAGATTATAATTGAATGTTTACCTCGAGAAACGTGAAGCAAAAACCATTCATTGAGAAGAAAACTTCTTTTATAGTCACTTATGCCTTCAAAAGCTTTGTTTCTCCCTTTAAATGGTTATATAATCTCATAATTGATTTTAAGTTGAGTTTTTTTTACATTTTTGGTTAAAACAGATTATAATTGAATGTTTACCTCGAGAAACGTGATGCAAAGTCCATTCATTGAGACGAAAACTTCTTTTATATTCACTTATGCCTTCAAAAGCTTTCTTTCTCCCTTTAAATGGTTATATAATCTCATAATTGATTTTAAGTTGAGTTTTTTTTACATTTTTGGTTAAAACAGATTAGAATTGAATGTTTACCTCGAGAATCTTGAAGCGAAAGCCATTCATTGAGAAGAAAACTTCTTTTATAGTCACTTATGCCTTCAAAAGCTTTGTTTCTCGCTTTAAATGGTTATATAATCTCATAATTGATTTTAAGTTAAATTTTTCTACATTTTTATTTAAAGCAGATTATAATTGAATGTTTACCTCGAGAAACGTGATGCAAAAACCATTCATTGACAAGAAAACTTCCTTTATAGTCACTTATGCCTTCAAAAGCTTTGTTTCTCCCTTTAAATGGTTATATAATCTCATAATTGATTTTAAGTTGAGTTTTTTTTACATTTTTGGTTAAAACAGATTATAATTGAATGTTTACCTCAAGAAACGTGATGCAAAATCCATTCATTGAGAAGAAAACTTCTTTTATAGTCACTTATGCCTTCAAAAGCTTTGTTTCTCCCTTTAAATGGTTATATAATGTCATAATTGATTTTAAGATGAATTTTTTTACATTTTCGGTTAAAACAGATTATAATTGAATGTTTACCTCGAGAATCTTGAAGCGAAAGCCATTCATTGAGAAGAAAACTTCTTTTATAGTCACTTATGCCTTCAAAGGCTTTGTTTCTCCCTTTAAATGGTTATATAATCTCATAATTGATTTTAAGTTAAGTTTTTTTTACATTTTTGGTTAAAACAGATTATAATTGAATGTTTACCTCGAGAAACGTGATGCAAAATCCATTCATTGAGAAGAAAACTTCTTTTATAGTCACTTATGCCTTCAAAAGCTTTGTTTCTCCCTTTAAATGGTTATATAATCTCATAATTGATTTTAAGTTGAATTGTTTTTACATTTTTTATTAAAATAGATTATAATTGAATGTTTACCTCGAGAAACGTGATGCAAAAACCATTCATTGAGAAGAGAACTTCTTTTATAGTCACTTATGCCTTCAAAAACTTTGTTTTCTCCCTTTAAATGGTTATATAATCTCATAATTGATTTTAAGTTGCGTTTTTTTTACATTTTTGGTTAAAACAGATTATAATTGAATGTTTACCTCGAGAAACGTGATGCAAAAACCATTCATTGAGAAGAGAACTTCTTTTATAGTCACTTATGCCTTCAAAAGCTTTGTTTCTCCCTTTAAATGGTTATATAATCTCATAATTGATTTTAAGTTGCGTTTTTTTTACATTTTTGGTTAAAACAGATTATAATTGAATGTTTACCTCGAGAATCTTGAAGCGAAAGCCATTCATTGAGAAGAAAACTTCTTTTATAGTCACTTATGCCTTCAAAAGCTTCGTTTCTCCCTTTAAATGGTTATATAATCTCATAATTGATTTTAAGTTGCGTTTTTTTTACGTTTTTGGTTAAAACAGATTATAATTGAATGTTTAGCTCGAGAATCTTGAAGCGAAAGCCATTCATTGAGAAGAAAACTTCTTTTATAGTCACTTATGCCTTCAAAAGCTTTGTTTCCTCCGTTTAAAGGGTTATATAATCTCATAATTGATTTTAAGTTGCGTTTTTTTACATTTTTAGTTAAAAGAAATTATAATTGAATGTTTACCTCAAGAAACGTGATGCAAAAACCATTCATTGAGAAGAAAACTTCTTTTATAGTCACTTATGCCTTCAAAAGCTTTGTTTCTCCCTTTAAATGGTTATATAATCTCATAATTGATTTTAAGTTGAGTTTTTTTTACATTTTTGGTTAAAACAGATTAGAATTGAATGTTTACCTCGAGAATCTTGAAGCGAAAGCCATTCATTGAGAAGAAAACTTCTTTTATAGTCACTTATGCCTTCAAAAGCTTTGTTTCTCCCTTTAAATGGTTATATAATCTCATAATTGATTTTAAGTTGCGTTTTTTTTACATTTTTGGTTAAAACAGATTATAATTGAATGTTTACCTCAAGAATCTTGAAGCGAAAGCCATTCATTGAGAAGAAAACTTCTTTTATAGTCACTTATGCCTTCAAAAACTTTGTTTTCTCCCTTTAAATGGTTATATAATCTCATCATTGATTTTAAGTTGAGTTTTTTTTACATTTTTGGTTAAAACAGATTATAATTGAATGTTTACCTCAAGAAACGTGATGCAAAATCCATTCATTGAGAAGAAAACTTCTTTTATAGTCACTTATGCCTTCAAAAGCTTTGTTTCTCCCTTTAAATGGTTATATAATGTCATAATTGATTTTAAGATGAATTTTTTTACATTTTCGGTTAAAACAGATTATAATTGAATGTTTACCTCGAGAATCTTGAAGCGAAAGCCATTCATTGAGAAGAAAACTTCTTTTATAGTCACTTATGCCTTCAAAGGCTTTGTTTCTCCCTTTAAATGGTTATATAATTTCATATTTGATTTTCAGTTGAATTTTTTTACATTTTTGGTTAAAGCAGATTATAATTGAATGTTTACCTCGAGAAACGTGATGCAAAAACCATTCATTGAGAAGAAAACTTCTTTTATAATAACTTATGCCTTCAAAAGCTTTGTTTCTCTCTTTAAATGGTTATATAATCTCATAATTGATTTTAAGTTGAGTTTTTTTTACATTTTTGGTTAAAACAGATTATAATTGAATGTTTACCTCGAGAAACGTGATGCAAAAACCATTCATTGAGAAGAAAACTTCTTTTATAGTCACTTATGCCTTCAAAAGCTTTGTTTCTCCCTTTCAATGGTTATATAATCTCATAATTGATTTTAAGTAGCGTTTTTTTTACATTTTTGGTTAAAACAGATTATAATTGAATGTTTACCTCAAGAAACGTGATGCAAAATCCATTCATTGAGAAGAAAACTTCTTTTATAGTCACTTATGCCTTCAAAAGCTTTGTTTCTCCCTTTAAATGGTTATATAATGTCATAATTGATTTTAAGATGAATTTTTTTTACATTTTTGGTTAAAACAGATTATAATTGAATGTTTACCTCGAGAATCTTGAAGCGAAAGCCATTCATTGGGAAGAAAACTTCTTTTATAGTCACTTATGCCTTCAAAAGCTTTGTTTCTCCCTTTAAATGGTTATATAATCTCATAATTGATTTTAAGTTGCGTTTTTTTTACATTTTTGGTTAAAACAGATTATAATTGAATGTTTACCTCGAGAATCTTGAAGCGAAAGCCATTCATTGAGAAGAAAACTTCTTTTATAGTCACTTATGCCTTCAAAAACTTTGTTTTCTCCCTTTAAATGGTTATATAATCTCATCATTGATTTTAAGTTGAGTTTTTTTTACATTTTTGGTTAAAACAGATTATAATTGAATGTTTACCTCAAGAAACGTGATGCAAAATCCATTCATTGAGAAGAAAACTTCTTTTATAGTCACTTATGCCTTCAAAAGCTTTGTTTCTCCCTTTAAATGGTTATATAATGTCATAATTGATTTTAAGATGAATTTTTTTACATTTTCGGTTAAAACAGATTATAATTGAATGTTTACCTCGAGAATCTTGAAGCGAAAGCCATTCATTGAGAAGAAAACTTCTTTTATAGTCACTTATGCCTTCAAAGGCTTTGTTTCTCCCTTTAAATGGTTATATAATTTCATATTTGATTTTCAGTTGAATTTTTTTACATTTTTGGTTAAAGCAGATTATAATTGAATGTTTACCTCGAGAAACGTGATGCAAAAACCATTCATTGAGAAGAAAACTTCTTTTATAATAACTTATGCCTTCAAAAGCTTTGTTTCTCTCTTTAAATGGTTATATAATCTCATAATTGATTTTAAGTTGAGTTTTTTTTACATTTTTGGTTAAAACAGATTATAATTGAATGTTTACCTCGAGAAACGTGATGCAAAAACCATTCATTGAGAAGAAAACTTCTTTTATAGTCACTTATGCCTTCAAAAGCTTTGTTTCTCCCTTTCAATGGTTATATAATCTCATAATTGATTTTAAGTAGCGTTTTTTTTACATTTTTGGTTAAAACAGATTATAATTGAATGTTTACCTCAAGAAACGTGATGCAAAATCCATTCATTGAGAAGAAAACTTCTTTTATAGTCACTTATGCCTTCAAAAGCTTTATTTCTCCCTTTAAATGGTTATATAATGTCATAATTGATTTTAAGATGAATTTTTTTTACATTTTTGGTTAAAACAGATTATAATTGAATGTTTACCTCGAGAATCTTGAAGCGAAAGCCATTCATTGGGAAGAAAACTTCTTTTATAGTCACTTATGCCTTCAAAAGCTTTGTTTCTCCCTTTAAATGGTTATATAATCTCATAATTGATTTTAAGTTGCGTTTTTTTTACATTTTTGGTTAAAACAGATTATAATTGAATGTTTACCTCGAGAATCTTGAAGCGAAAGCCATTCATTGAGAAGAAAACTTCTTTTATAGTCACTTATGCCTTCAAAAGCTTCGTTTCTCCCTTTAAATGGTTATATAATCTCATAATTGATTTTAAGTTGCGTTTTTTTTACGTTTTTGGTTAAAACAGATTATAATTGAATGTTTAGCTCGAGAATCTTGAAGCGAAAGCCATTCATTGAGAAGAAAACTTCTTTTATAGTCACTTATGCCTTCAAAAGCTTTGTTTCTCCCTTTAAATGGTTATATAATCTCATAATTGATTTTAAGTTGCGTTTTTTTTACATTTTTGGTTAAAACAGATTATAATTGAATGTTTACCTCGAGAAACGTGATGCAAAAACCATTCATTGAGAAGAAAACTTCTTTTATAATAACTTATGCCTTCAAAAGCTTTGTTTCTCTCTTTAAATGGTTATATAATCTCATAATTGATTTTAAGTTGAGTTTTTTTTACATTTTTGGTTAAAACAGATTATAATTGAATGTTTACCTCGAGAAACGTGATGCAAAAACCATTCATTGAGAAGAAAACTTCTTTTATAGTCACTTATGCCTTCAAAAGCTTTGTTTCTCCCTTTCAATGGTTATATAATCTCATAATTGATTTTAAGTAGCGTTTTTTTTACATTTTTGGTTAAAACAGATTATAATTGAATGTTTACCTCAAGAAACGTGATGCAAAATCCATTCATTGAGAAGAAAACTTCTTTTATAGTCACTTATGCCTTCAAAAGCTTTGTTTCTCCCTTTAAATGGTTATATAATGTCATAATTGATTTTAAGATGAATTTTTTTTACATTTTTGGTTAAAACAGATTATAATTGAATGTTTACCTCGAGAATCTTGAAGCGAAAGCCATTCATTGAGAAGAAAACTTCTTTTATTGGCACTTATGCCTTCAAAAGCTTTGTTTCTCCCTTTAAATGGTTATATAATCTCATAATTGATTTTAAGTTGAGTTTTTTTTACATCTTTGGTTAAAACAGATTATGATTGAATGTTTACCTCGAGAATCTTGAAGCGAAAGCCATTCATTGGGAAGAAAACTTCTTTTATAGTCACTTATGCCTTCAAAAGCTTTGTTTCTCCCTTTAAATGGTTATATAATCTCATAATTGATTTTAAGTTGTATTTTTTTTACATTTTTGGTTAAAACAGATTATAATTGAATGTTTACCTCGAGAAACGTGAAGCAAAAACCATTCATTGAGAAGAAAACTTCTTTTATAGTCACTTATGCCTTCAAAAGCTTTGTTTCTCCCTTTAAATGGTTATATAATCTCATAATTGATTTTAAGTTGAGTTTTTTTTACATTTTTGGTTAAAACAGATTATAATTGAATGTTTACCTCGAGAAACGTGATGCAAAGTCCATTCATTGAGACGAAAACTTCTTTTATATTCACTTATGCCTTCAAAAGCTTTCTTTCTCCCTTTAAATGGTTATATAATCTCATAATTGATTTTAAGTTGAGTTTTTTTTACATTTTTGGTTAAAACAGATTAGAATTGAATGTTTACCTCGAGAATCTTGAAGCGAAAGCCATTCATTGAGAAGAAAACTTCTTTTATAGTCACTTATGCCTTCAAAAGCTTTGTTTCTCGCTTTAAATGGTTATATAATCTCATAATTGATTTTAAGTTAAATTTTTCTACATTTTTATTTAAAGCAGATTATAATTGAATGTTTACCTCGAGAAACGTGATGCAAAAACCATTCATTGACAAGAAAACTTCCTTTATAGTCACTTATGCCTTCAAAAGCTTTGTTTCTCCCTTTAAATGGTTATATAATCTCATAATTGATTTTAAGTTGAGTTTTTTTTACATTTTTGGTTAAAACAGATTATAATTGAATGTTTACCTCAAGAAACGTGATGCAAAATCCATTCATTGAGAAGAAAACTTCTTTTATAGTCACTTATGCCTTCAAAAGCTTTGTTTCTCCCTTTAAATGGTTATATAATGTCATAATTGATTTTAAGATGAATTTTTTTACATTTTCGGTTAAAACAGATTATAATTGAATGTTTACCTCGAGAATCTTGAAGCGAAAGCCATTCATTGAGAAGAAAACTTCTTTTATAGTCACTTATGCCTTCAAAGGCTTTGTTTCTCCCTTTAAATGGTTATATAATCTCATAATTGATTTTAAGTTGAGTTTTTTTTACATTTTTGGTTAAAACAGATTATAATTGAATGTTTACCTCGAGAAACGTGATGCAAAATCCATTCATTGAGAAGAAAACTTCTTTTATAGTCACTTATGCCTTCAAAAGCTTTGTTTCTCCCTTTAAATGGTTATATAATCTCATAATTGATTTTAAGTTGAATTGTTTTTACATTTTTTATTAAAATAGATTATAATTGAATGTTTACCTCGAGAAACGTGATGCAAAAACCATTCATTGAGAAGAGAACTTCTTTTATAGTCACTTATGCCTTCAAAAACTTTGTTTTCTCCCTTTAAATGGTTATATAATCTCATAATTGATTTTAAGTTGCGTTTTTTTTACATTTTTGGTTAAAACAGATTATAATTGAATGTTTACCTCGAGAAACGTGATGCAAAAACCATTCATTGAGAAGAGAACTTCTTTTATAGTCACTTATGCCTTCAAAAGCTTTGTTTCTCCCTTTAAATGGTTATATAATCTCATAATTGATTTTAAGTTGCGTTTTTTTTACATTTTTGGTTAAAACAGATTATAATTGAATGTTTACCTCGAGAATCTTGAAGCGAAAGCCATTCATTGAGAAGAAAACTTCTTTTATAGTCACTTATGCCTTCAAAAGCTTCGTTTCTCCCTTTAAATGGTTATATAATCTCATAATTGATTTTAAGTTGCGTTTTTTTTACGTTTTTGGTTAAAACAGATTATAATTGAATGTTTAGCTCGAGAATCTTGAAGCGAAAGCCATTCATTGAGAAGAAAACTTCTTTTATAGTCACTTATGCCTTCAAAAGCTTTGTTTCCTCCGTTTAAAGGGTTATATAATCTCATAATTGATTTTAAGTTGCGTTTTTTTACATTTTTAGTTAAAAGAAATTATAATTGAATGTTTACCTCAAGAAACGTGATGCAAAAACCATTCATTGAGAAGAAAACTTCTTTTATAGTCACTTATGCCTTCAAAAGCTTTGTTTCTCCCTTTAAATGGTTATATAATCTCATAATTGATTTTAAGTTGAGTTTTTTTTACATTTTTGGTTAAAACAGATTAGAATTGAATGTTTACCTCGAGAATCTTGAAGCGAAAGCCATTCATTGAGAAGAAAACTTCTTTTATAGTCACTTATGCCTTCAAAAGCTTTGTTTCTCCCTTTAAATGGTTATATAATCTCATAATTGATTTTAAGTTGCGTTTTTTTTACATTTTTGGTTAAAACAGATTATAATTGAATGTTTACCTCGAGAATCTTGAAGCGAAAGCCATTCATTGAGAAGAAAACTTCTTTTATAGTCACTTATGCCTTCAAAAACTTTGTTTTCTCCCTTTAAATGGTTATATAATCTCATAATTGATTTTAAGTTGCATTTTTTAAAATTTTTAGTTAAAACAGATTATAATTGAATGTTTACCTCGAGAAACGTGATGCAAAAACCATTCATTGAGAAGAAAACTTCTTTTATAGTCACTTATGCCTTCAAAAGCTTTGTTTCTCGCTTTAAATGGTTATATAATCTCATAATTGATTTTAAGTTGAATTTTTCTACATTTTTGGTTAAAGCAGATTATAATTGAATGTTTACCTCGAGAAACGTGATGCAAAAACCATTCATTGAGAAGAAAACTTCTTTTATAGTCACTTATGCCTTCAAAAGCTTTGTTTCTCCCTTTAAATGGTTATATAATGTCATAATTGATTTTAAGATGAATTTTTTTACATTTTCGATTAAAACAGATTATAATTGAATGTTTACCTCGAGAATCTTGAAGCGAAAGCCATTCATTGAGAAGAAAACTTCTTTTATAATAACTTATGCCTTCAAAAGCTTTGTTTCTCTCTTTAAATGGTTATATAATCTCATAATTGATTTTAAGTTGAGTTTTTTTTACATTTTTGGTTAAAACAGATTATAATTGAATGTTTACCTCGAGAAACGTGATGCAAAAACCATTCATTGAGAAGAAAACTTCTTTTATAGTCACTTATGCCTTCAAAAGCTTTGTTTCTCCCTTTCAATGGTTATATAATCTCATAATTGATTTTAAGTAGCGTTTTTTTTACATTTTTCGTTAAAACAGATTATAATTGAATGTTTACCTCGAGAATCTTGAAGCGAAAGCCATTCATTGAGAAGAAAACTTCTTTTATTGGCACTTATGCCTTCAAAAGCTTTGTTTCTCCCTTTAAATGGTTATATAATCTCATAATTGATTTTAAGTTGAGTTTTTTTTACATCTTTGGTTAAAACAGATTATAATTGAATGTTTACCTCGAGAATCTTGAAGCGAAAGCCATTCATTGGGAAGAAAACTTCTTTTATAGTCACTTATGCCTTCAAAAGCTTTGTTTCTCCCTTTAAATGGTTATATAATCTCATAATTGATTTTAAGTTGTATTTTTTTTACATTTTTGGTTAAAACAGATTATAATTGAATGTTTACCTCGAGAAACGTGAAGCAAAAACCATTCATTGAGAAGAAAACTTCTTTTATAGTCACTTATGCCTTCAAAAGCTTTGTTTCTCCCTTTAAATGGTTATATAATCTCATAATTGATTTTAAGTTGAGTTTTTTTTACATTTTTGGTTAAAACAGATTATAATTGAATGTTTACCTCGAGAAACGTGATGCAAAGTCCATTCATTGAGACGAAAACTTCTTTTATATTCACTTATGCCTTCAAAAGCTTTCTTTCTCCCTTTAAATGGTTATATAATCTCATAATTGATTTTAAGTTGAGTTTTTTTTACATTTTTGGTTAAAACAGATTAGAATTGAATGTTTACCTCGAGAATCTTGAAGCGAAAGCCATTCATTGAGAAGAAAACTTCTTTTATAGTCACTTATGCCTTCAAAAGCTTTGTTTCTCGCTTTAAATGGTTATATAATCTCATAATTGATTTTAAGTTGAATTTTTCTACATTTTTATTTAAAGCAGATTATAATTGAATGTTTACCTCGAGAAACGTGATGCAAAAACCATTCATTGACAAGAAAACTTCTTTTATAGTCACTTATGCCTTCAAAAGCTTTGTTTCTCCCTTTAAATGGTTATATAATCTCATAATTGATTTTAAGTTGAGTTTTTTTTACATTTTTGGTTAAAACAGATTATAATTGAATGTTTACCTCAAGAAACGTGATGCAAAATCCATTCATTGAGAAGAAAACTTCTTTTATAGTCACTTATGCCTTCAAAAGCTTTGTTTCTCCCTTTAAATGGTTATATAATGTCATAATTGATTTTAAGATGAATTTTTTTACATTTTCGGTTAAAACAGATTATAATTGAATGTTTACCTCGAGAATCTTGAGGCGAAAGCCATTCATTGAGAAGAAAACTTCTTTTATAGTCACTTATGCCTTCAAAGGCTTTGTTTCTCCCTTTAAATGGTTATATAATCTCATAATTGATTTTAAGTTGAGTTTTTTTTACATTTTTGGTTAAAACAGATTATAATTGAATGTTTACCTCGAGAAACGTGATGCAAAATCCATTCATTGAGAAGAAAACTTCTTTTATAGTCACTTATGCCTTCAAAAGCTTTGTTTCTCCCTTTAAATGGTTATATAATCTCATAATTGATTTTAAGTTGAATTGTTTTTACATTTTTTATTAAAATAGATTATAATTGAATGTTTACCTCGAGAAACGTGATGCAAAAACCATTCATTGAGAAGAGAACTTCTTTTATAGTCACTTATGCCTTCAAAAACTTTGTTTTCTCCTTTTAAATGGTTATATAATCTCATAATTGATTTTAAGTTGCATTTTTTTTACATTTTTGGTTAAAACAGATTATAATTGAATGTTTACCTCGAGAAACGTGATGCAAAAACCATTCATTGAGAAGAGAACTTCTTTTATAGTCACTTATGCCTTCAAAAGCTTTGTTTCTCCCTTTAAATGGTTATATAATCTCATAATTGATTTTAAGTTGCGTTTTTTTTACATTTTTGGTTAAAACAGATTATAATTGAATGTTTACCTCGAGAATCTTGAAGCGAAAGCCATTCATTGAGAAGAAAACTTCTTTTATAGTCACTTATGCCTTCAAAAGCTTCGTTTCTCCCTTTAAATGGTTATATAATCTCATAATTGATTTTAAGTTGCGTTTTTTTTACGTTTTTGGTTAAAACAGATTATAATTGAATGTTTAGCTCGAGAATCTTGAAGCGAAAGCCATTCATTGAGAAGAAAACTTCTTTTATAGTCACTTATGCCTTCAAAAGCTTTGTTTCCTCCGTTTAAATGGTTATATAATCTCATAATTGATTTTAAGTTGCGTTTTTTTACATTTTTAGTTAAAAGAAATTATAATTGAATGTTTACCTCAAGAAACGTGATGCAAAAACCATTCATTGAGAAGAAAACTTCTTTTATAGTCACTTATGCCTTCAAAAGCTTTGTTTCTCGCTTTAAATGGTTATATAATCTCATAATTGATTTTAAGTTGAATTTTTCTACATTTTTATTTAAAGCAGATTATAATTGAATGTTTACCTCGAGAAACGTGATGCAAAAACCATTCATTGACAAGAAAACTTCTTTTATAGTCACTTATGCCTTCAAAAGCTTTGTTTCTCCCTTTAAATGGTTATATAATCTCATAATTGATTTTAAGTTGAGTTTTTTTTACATTTTTGGTTAAAACAGATTATAATTGAATGTTTACCTCGAGAAACGTGATGGAAAATCCATTCATTGAGAAGAAAACTTCTTTTATAGTCACTTATGCCTTCAAAAGCTTTGTTTCTCCCTTTAAATGGTTATATAATGTCATAATTGATTTTAAGATGAATTTTTTTACATTTTCGGTTAAAACAGATTATAATTGAATGTTTACCTCGAGAATCTTGAAGCGAAAGCCATTCATTGAGAAGAAAACTTCTTTTATAGTCACTTATGCCTTCAAAAGCTTCGTTTCTCCCTTTAAATGGTTATATAATCTCATAATTGATTTTAAGTAGCGTTTTTTTTACATTTTTGGTTAAAACAGATTATAATTGAATGTTTACCTCGAGAATCTTGAAGCGAAAGCCATTCATTGAGAAGAAAACTTCTTTCATAGTCACTTATGCCTTCAAAAACTTTATTTTCTCCCTTTAAATGGTTATATAATCTCATAATTGATTTTAAGTTGCGTTTTTTTAAATTTTTAGTTAAAACAGATTATAATTGAATGTTTACCTCGAGAAACTTGATGCAAAAACCATTCATTGAGAAGAAAACTTCTTTTATAGTCACTTATGCCTTCAAAAGCTTTGTTTCTCCTTTTATATGGTTATATAATCTCATAATTGATTTTAAGTTGAGTTTTTTTTATATTTTTGGTTAAAACAGATTATAATTGAATGTTTACCTCGAGAAACGTGATGCAAAAACCATTCATTGAGAAGAAAACTTCTTTTATAGTCACTTATGCCTTCAAAAGCTTTGTTTCTCGCTTTAAATGGTTATATAATCTCATAATTGATTTTAAGTTGAATTTTTCTACATTTTTGGTTAAAGCAGATTATAATTGAATGTTTACCTCGAGAAACGTGATGCAAAAACCATTCATTGAGAAGAAAACTTCTTTTATAGTCACTTATGCCTTCAAAAGCTTTGTTTCTCCCTTTAAATGGTTATATAAACTCATAATTGATTTTAAGTTGAGTTTTTTTTACATTTTTGGTTAAAACAGATTATAATTGAATGTTTACCTCGAGAAACGTGATGCAAAATCCATTCATTGAGAAGAAAACTTCTTTTATATTCACTTATGCCTTCAAAAGCTTTCTTTCTCCCTTTAAATGGTTATATAATCTCATAATTGATTTTAACTTGAGTTTTTTTTACATTTTTGGTTAAAACAGATTAGAATTGAATATTTACCTCGAGAATCTTGAAGCGAAAGCCATTCATTGAGAAGAAAACTTCTTTTATAGTCACTTATGCCTTCAAAAGCTTTGTTTCTCACTTTAAATGGTTATATAATCTCATAATTGATTTTAAGTTGAATTTTTTTACATTTTTGGTTAAAGCAGATTATAATTGAATGTTTACCTCGAGAAACGTGATGCAAAAACCATTCATTGACAAGAAAACTTCTTTTATAGTCACTTATGCCTTCAAAGGCTTTGTTTCTCCCTTTAAATGGTTATATAATCTCATAATTGATTTTAAGTTGAGTTTTTTTTACATTTTTGGTTAAAACAGATTATAATTGAATGTTTACCTCGAGAAACGTGATGCAAAATCCATTCATTGAGAAGAAAACTTCTTTTATAGTCACTTATGCCTTCAAAAGCTTTGTTTCTCCCTTTAAATGGTTATATAATCTCATAATTGATTTTAAGTTGAATTGTTTTTACATTTTTTATTAAAATAGATTATAATTGAATGTTTACCTCGAGAAACGTGATGCAAAAACCATTCATTGAGAAGAGATTTTCTTTTATAGTCACTTATGCCTTCAAAAACTTTGTTTTCTCCCTTTAAATGGTTATATAATCTCATAATTGATTTTAAGTTGCGTTTTTTTTACATTTTTGGTTAAAACAGATTATAATTGAATGTTTACCTCGAGAAACGTGATGCAAAAACCATTCATTGAGAAGAGAACTTCTTTTATAGTCACTTATGCCTTCAAAAGCTTTGTTTCTCCCTTTAAATGGTTATATAATCTCATAATTGATTTTAAGTTGCGTTTTTTTTACATTTTTGGTTAAAACAGATTATAATTGAATGTTTACCTCGAGAATCTTGAAGCGAAAGCCATTCATTGAGAAGAAAACTTCTTTTATAGTCACTTATGCCTTCAAAAGTTTCGTTTCTCCCTTTAAATGGTTATATAATCTCATAATTGATTTTAAGTTGCGTTTTTTTTACGTTTTTGGTTAAAACAGATTATAATTGAATGTTTAGCTCGAGAATCTTGAAGCGAAAGCCATTCATTGAGAAGAAAACTTCTTTTATAGTCACTTATGCCTTCAAAAGCTTTGTTTCCTCCGTTTAAATGGTTATATAATCTCATAATTGATTTTAAGTTGCGTTTTTTTATATTTTTAGTTAAAAGAAATTATAATTGAATGTTTACCTCAAGAAACGTGATGCAAAAACCATTCATTGAGAAGAAAACTTCTTTTATAGTCACTTATGCCTTCAAAAGCTTTGTTTCTCCCTTTAAATGGTTATATAATCTCATAATTGATTTTAAGTTGAGTTTTTTTTACATTTTTGGTTAAAACAGATTATAATTGAATGTTTACCTCAAGAATCTTGAAGCGAAAGCCATTCATTGAGAAGAAAACTTCTTTTATAGTCACTTATGCCTTCAAAAGCTTTGTTTCTCCCTTTAAATGGTTATATAATCTCATAATTGATTTTAAGTTGAGTTTTTTTTACATTTTTGGTTAAAACAGATTAGAATTGAATGTTTACCTCGAGAATCTTGAAGCGAAAGCCATTCATTGAGAAGAAAACTTCTTTTATAGTCACTTATGCCTTCAAAAGCTTTGTTTCTCGCTTTAAATGGTTATATAATCTCATAATTGATTTTAAGTTGAATTTTTCTACATTTTTATTTAAAGCAGATTATAATTGAATGTTTACCTCGAGAAACGTGATGCAAAAACCATTCGTTGACAAGAAAACTTCTTTTATAGTCACTTATGCCTTCAAAAGCTTTGTTTCTCCCTTTAAATGGTTATATAATCTCATAATTGATTTTAAGTTGAGTTTTTTTTACATTTTTGGTTAAAACAGATTATAATTGAATGTTTACCTCGAGAAACGTGATGCAAAATCCATTCATTGAGAAGAAATCTTCTTTTATAGTCACTTATGCCTTCAAAAGCTTTGTTTCTCCCTTTAAATGGTTATATAATCTCATAATTGATTTTAAGTTGCGTTTTTTTAAATTTTTAGTTAAAACAGATTATAATTGAATGTTTACCTCGAGAAACTTGATGCAAAAACCATTCATTGAGAAGAAAACTTCTTTTATAGTCACTTATGCCTTCAAAAGCTTTGTTTCTCCTTTTATATGGTTATATAATCTCATAATTGATTTTAAGTTGAGTTTTTTTTATATTTTTGGTTAAAACAGATTATAATTGAATGTTTACCTCGAGAAACGTGATGCAAAAACCATTCATTGAGAAGAAAACTTCTTTTATAGTCACTTATGCCTTCAAAAGCTTTGTTTCTCGCTTTAAATGGTTATATAATCTCATAATTGATTTTAAGTTGAATTTTTCTACATTTTTGGTTAAAGCAGATTATAATTGAATGTTTACCTCGAGAAATGTGATGCAAAAACCATTCATTGAGAAGAAAACTTCTTTTATAGTCACTTATGCCTTCAAAAGCTTTGTTTCTCCCTTTAAATGGTTATATAATCTCATAATTGATTTTAAGTTGAGTTTTTTTTACATTTTTGGTTAAAACAGATTAGAATTGAATGTTTACCTCGAGAATCTTGAAGCGAAAGCCATTCATTGAGAAGAAAACTTCTTTTATAGTCACTTATGCCTTCAAAAGCTTTGTTTCTCGCTTTAAATGGTTATATAATCTCATAGTTGATTTTAAGTTGAATTTTTCTACATTTTTATTTAAAGCAGATTATAATTGAATGTTTACCTCGAGAAACGTGATGCAAAAACCATTCATTGACAAGAAAACTTCTTTTATAGTCACTTATGCCTTCAAAAGCTTTGTTTCTCCCTTTAAATGGTTATATAATCTCATAATTGATTTTAAGTTGAGTTTTTTTTACATTTTTGGTTAAAACAGATTATAATTGAATGTTTACCTCGAGAAACGTGATGCAAAATCCATTCATTGAGAAGAAAACTTCTTTTATAGTCACTTATGCCTTCAAAAGCTTTGTTTCTCGCTTTAAATGGTTATATAATTTCATAATTGATTTTCAGTTGAATTTTTTTACATTTTTGGTTAAAGCAGATTATAATTGAATGTTTACCTCAAGAAACGTGATGCAAAAACCATTCATTGAGAAGAAAACTTCTTTTATAATAACTTATGCCTTCAAAAGCTTTGTTTCTCCCTTTAAATGGTTATATAATCTCATAATTGATTTTAAGTTGAGTTTTTTTTACATTTTTGGTTAAAACAGATTATAATTGAATGTTTACCTCGAGAAACGTGATGCAAAAACCATTCATTGAGAAGAAAACTTCTTTTATAGTCACTTATGCCTTCAAAAGCTTTGTTTCTCCCTTTCAATGGTTATATAATCTCATAATTGATTTTAAGTAGCGTTTTTTTTACATTTTTGGTTAAAACAGATTATAATTGAATGTTTACCTCGAGAATCTTGAAGCGAAAGCCATTCATTGAGAAGAAAACTTCTTTTATTGGCACTTATGCCTTCAAAAGCTTTGTTTCTCCCTTTAAATGGTTATATAATCTCATAATTGATTTTAAGTTGAGTTTTTTTTACATCTTTGGTTAAAACAGATTATAATTGAATGTTTACCTTGAGAAACGTGAAGCAAAAACCATTCATTGAGAAGAAAACTTCTTTTATAGTCACTTATGCCTTCAAAAGCTTTGTTTCTCCCTTTAAATGGTTATATAATCTCATAATTGATTTTAAGTTGAGTTTTTTTTACATTTTTGGTTAAAACAGATTATAATTGAATGTTTACCTCGAGAAACGTGATGCAAAGTCCATTCATTGAGAAGAAAACTTCTTTTATATTCACTTATGCCTTCAAAAGCTTTCTTTCTCCCTTTAAATGGTTATATAATCTCATAATTGATTTTAAGTTGAGTTTTTTTTACATTTTTGGTTAAAACAGATTAGAATTGAATGTTTACCTCGAGAATCTTGAAGCGAAAGCCATTCATTGAGAAGAAAACTTCTTTTATAGTCACTTATGCCTTCAAAAGCTTTGTTTCTCGCTTTAAATGGTTATATAATCTCATAATTGATTTTAAGTTGAATTTTTCTACATTTTTATTTAAAGCAGATTATAATTGAATGTTTACCTCGAGAAACGTGATGCAAAAACCATTCATTGACAAGAAAACTTCTTTTATAGTCACTTATGCCTTCAAAAGCTTTGTTTCTCCCTTTAAATGGTTATATAATCTCATAATTGATTTTAAGTTGAGTTTTTTTTACATTTTTGGTTAAAACAGATTATAATTGAATGTTTACCTCGAGAAACGTGATGCAAAATCCATTCATTGAGAAGAAAACTTCTTTTATAGTCACTTATGCCTTCAAAAGCTTTGTTTCTCCCTTTAAATGGTTATATAATCTCATAATTGATTTTAAGTTGAATTGTTTTTACATTTTTTATTAAAATAGATTATAGTTGAATGTTTACCTGGAGAAACGTGATGCAAAAACCATTCATTGAGAAGAAAACTTCTTTTATAGTCACTTATGCCTTCAAAAGCTTCGTTTCTCCCTTTAAATGGTTATATAATCTCATAATTGATTTTAAGTTGAGTTTTTTTTACATTTTTGGTTAAAACAGATTATAATTGAATGTTTACCTCGAGAATCTTGAAGCGAAAACCATTCATTGAGAAGAGAACTTCTTTTATAGTCACTTATGCCTTCAAAAGCTTTGTTTCTCCCTTTAAATGGTTATATAATCTCATAATTGATTTTAAGTTGAGTTTTTTTTACATTTTTGGTTAAAACAGATTATAATTGAATGTTTACCTCGAGAATCTTGAAGCGAAAGCCATTCATTGAGAAGAAAACTTCTTTTATAGTCACTTATGCCTTCAAAAACTTTGTTTTCTCCCTTTAAATGGTTATATAATCTCATCATTGATTTTAAGTTGAGTTTTTTTTACATTTTTGGTTAAAACAGATTATAATTGAATGTTTACCTCAAGAAACGTGATGCAAAATCCATTCATTGAGAAGAAAACTTCTTTTATAGTCACTTATGCCTTCAAAAGCTTTGTTTCTCCCTTTAAATGGTTATATAATGTCATAATTGATTTTAAGATGAATTTTTTTACATTTTCGGTTAAAACAGATTATAATTGAATGTTTACCTCGAGAATCTTGAAGCGAAAGCCATTCATTGAGAAGAAAACTTCTTTTATAGTCACTTATGCCTTCAAAGGCTTTGTTTCTCCCTTTAAATGGTTATATAATCTCATAATTGATTTTAAGTTGAGTTTTTTTTACATTTTTGGTTAAAACAGATTATAATTGAATGTTTACCTCGAGAATCTTGAAGCGAAAGCCATTCATTGAGAAGAAAACTTCTTTTATAGTCACTTATGCCTTCAAAAGCTTTGTTTCTCCCTTTAAATGGTTATATAATCTCATAATTGATTTTAAGTTGCGTTTTTTTTACATTTTTGGTTAAAACAGATTATAATTGAATGTTTACCTCGAGAATCTTGAAGCGAAAGCCATTCATTGAGAAGAAAACTTCTTTTATAGTCACTTATGCCTTCAAAAGCTTCGTTTCTCCCTTTAAATGGTTATATAATCTCATAATTGATTTTAAGTTGCGTTTTTTTTACGTTTTTGGTTAAAACAGATTATAATTGAATGTTTAGCTCGAGAATCTTGAAGCGAAAGCCATTCATTGAGAAGAAAACTTCTTTTATAGTCACTTATGCCTTCAAAAGCTTTGTTTCCTCCGTTTAAAGGGTTATATAATCTCATAATTGATTTTAAGTTGCGTTTTTTTACATTTTTAGTTAAAAGAAATTATAATTGAATGTTTACCTCAAGAAACGTGATGCAAAAACCATTCATTGAGAAGAAAACTTCTTTTATAGTCACTTATGCCTTCAAAAGCTTTGTTTCTCCCTTTAAATGGTTATATAATCTCATAATTGATTTTAAGTTGAGTTTTTTTTACATTTTTGGTTAAAACAGATTAGAATTGAATGTTTACCTCGAGAATCTTGAAGCGAAAGCCATTCATTGAGAAGAAAACTTCTTTTATAGTCACTTATGCCTTCAAAAGCTTTGTTTCTCCCTTTAAATGGTTATATAATCTCATAATTGATTTTAAGTTGCGTTTTTTTTACATTTTTGGTTAAAACAGATTATAATTGAATGTTTACCTCGAGAATCTTGAAGCGAAAGCCATTCATTGAGAAGAAAACTTCTTTTATAGTCACTTATGCCTTCAAAAGCTTTGTTTCTCCCTTTAAATGGTTATATAATCTCATAATTGATTTTAAGTTGAATTGTTTTTCTACATTTTTATTTAAAGCAGATTATAATTGAATGTTTACCTCGAGAAACGTGATGCAAAAACCATTCATTTACAAGAAAACTTCCTTTATAGTCACTTATGCCTTCAAAAGCTTTGTTTCTCCCTTTAAATGGTTATATAATCTCATAATTGATTTTAAGTTGAGTTTTTTTTACATTTTTGGTTAAAACAGATTATAATTGAATGTTTACCTCAAGAAACGTGATGCAAAATCCATTCATTGAGAAGAAAACTTCTTTTATAGTCACTTATGCCTTCAAAAGCTTTGTTTCTCCCTTTAAATGGTTATATAATGTCATAATTGATTTTAAGATGAATTTTTTTACATTTTCGGTTAAAACAGATTATAATTGAATGTTTACCTCGAGAATCTTGAAGCGAAAGCCATTCATTGAGAAGAAAACTTCTTTTATAGTCACTTATGCCTTCAAAGGCTTTGTTTCTCCCTTTAAATGGTTATATAATCTCATAATTGATTTTAAGTTGAGTTTTTTTTACATTTTTGGTTAAAACAGATTATAATTGAATGTTTACCTCGAGAAACGTGATGCAAAATCCATTCATTGAGAAGAAAACTTCTTTTATAGTCACTTATGCCTTCAAAAGCTTTGTTTCTCCCTTTAAATGGTTATATAATCTCATAATTGATTTTAAGTTGAATTGTTTTTACATTTTTTATTAAAATAGATTATAATTGAATGTTTACCTCGAGAAACGTGATGCAAAAACCATTCATTGAGAAGAGAACTTCTTTTATAGTCACTTATGCCTTCAAAAACTTTGTTTTCTCCCTTTAAATGGTTATATAATCTCATAATTGATTTTAAGTTGCGTTTTTTTTACATTTTTGGTTAAAACAGATTATAATTGAATGTTTACCTCGAGAAACGTGATGCAAAAACCATTCATTGAGAAGAGAACTTCTTTTATAGTCACTTATGCCTTCAAAAGCTTTGTTTCTCCCTTTAAATGGTTATATAATCTCATAATTGATTTTAAGTTGCGTTTTTTTTACATTTTTGGTTAAAACAGATTATAATTGAATGTTTACCTCGAGAATCTTGAAGCGAAAGCCATTCATTGAGAAGAAAACTTCTTTTCTAGTCACTTATGCCTTCAAAAGCTTCGTTTCTCCCTTTAAATGGTTATATAATCTCATAATTGATTTTAAGTTGCGTTTTTTTTACGTTTTTGGTTAAAACAGATTATAATTGAATGTTTAGCTCGAGAATCTTGAAGCGAAAGCCATTCATTGAGAAGAAAACTTCTTTTATAGTCACTTATGCCTTCAAAAGCTTTGTTTCCTCCGTTTAAAGGGTTATATAATCTCATAATTGATTTTAAGTTGCGTTTTTTTACATTTTTAGTTAAAAGAAATTATAATTGAATGTTTACCTCAAGAAACGTGATGCAAAAACCATTCATTGAGAAGAAAACTTCTTTTATAGTCACTTATGCCTTCAAAAGCTTTGTTTCTCCCTTTAAATGGTTATATAATCTCATAATTGATTTTAAGTTGAGTTTTTTTTACATTTTTGGTTAAAACAGATTAGAATTGAATGTTTACCTCGAGAATCTTGAAGCGAAAGCCATTCATTGAGAAGAAAACTTCTTTTATAGTCACTTATGCCTTCAAAAGCTTTGTTTCTCCCTTTAAATGGTTATATAATCTCATAATTGATTTTAAGTTGCGTTTTTTTTACATTTTTGGTTAAAACAGATTATAATTGAATGTTTACCTCGAGAATCTTGAAGCGAAAGCCATTCATTGAGAAGAAAACTTCTTTTATAGTCACTTATGCCTTCAAAAGCTTTGTTTCTCCCTTTAAATGGTTATATAATCTCACAATTGATTTTAAGTTGAATTGTTTTTCTACATTTTTATTTAAAGCAGATTATAATTGAATGTTTACCTCGAGAAACGTGATGCAAAAACCATTCATTGACAAGAAAACTTCCTTTATAGTCACTTATGCCTTCAAAAGCTTTGTTTCTCCCTTTAAATGGTTATATAATCTCATAATTGATTTTAAGTTGAGTTTTTTTTACATTTTTGGTTAAAACAGATTATAATTGAATGTTTACCTCAAGAAACGTGATGCAAAATCCATTCATTGAGAAGAAAACTTCTTTTATAGTCACTTATGCCTTCAAAAGCTTTGTTTCTCCCTTTAAATGGTTATATAATGTCATAATTGATTTTAAGATGAATTTTTTTACATTTTCGGTTAAAACAGATTATAATTGAATGTTTACCTCGAGAATCTTGAAGCGAAAGCCATTCATTGAGAAGAAAACTTCTTTTATAGTCACTTATGCCTTCAAAGGCTTTGTTTCTCCCTTTAAATGGTTATATAATCTCATAATTGATTTTAAGTTGAGTTTTTTTTACATTTTTGGTTAAAACAGATTATAATTGAATGTTTACCTCGAGAAACGTGATGCAAAATCCATTCATTGAGAAGAAAACTTCTTTTATAGTCACTTATGCCTTCAAAAGCTTTGTTTCTCCCTTTAAATGGTTATATAATCTCATAATTGATTTTAAGTTGAATTGTTTTTACATTTTTTATTAAAATAGATTATAATTGAATGTTTACCTCGAGAAACGTGATGCAAAAACCATTCATTGAGAAGAGAACTTCTTTTATAGTCACTTATGCCTTCAAAAACTTTGTTTTCTCCCTTTAAATGGTTATATAATCTCATAATTGATTTTAAGTTGCGTTTTTTTTACATTTTTGGTTAAAACAGATTATAATTGAATGTTTACCTCGAGAAACGTGATGCAAAAACCATTCATTGAGAAGAGAACTTCTTTTATAGTCACTTATGCCTTCAAAAGCTTTGTTTCTCCCTTTAAATGGTTATATAATCTCATAATTGATTTTAAGTTGCGTTTTTTTTACATTTTTGGTTAAAACAGATTATAATTGAATGTTTACCTCGAGAATCTTGAAGCGAAAGCCATTCATTGAGAAGAAAACTTCTTTTATAGTCACTTATGCCTTCAAAAGCTTCGTTTCTCCCTTTAAATGGTTATATAATCTCATAATTGATTTTAAGTTGCGTTTTTTTTACGTTTTTGGTTAAAACAGATTATAATTGAATGTTTAGCTCGAGAATCTTGAAGCGAAAGCCATTCATTGAGAAGAAAACTTCTTTTATAGTCACTTATGCCTTCAAAAGCTTTGTTTCCTCCGTTTAAAGGGTTATATAATCTCATAATTGATTTTAAGTTGCGTTTTTTTACATTTTTAGTTAAAAGAAATTATAATTGAATGTTTACCTCAAGAAACGTGATGCAAAAACCATTCATTGAGAAGAAAACTTCTTTTATAGTCACTTATGCCTTCAAAAGCTTTGTTTCTCCCTTTAAATGGTTATATAATCTCATAATTGATTTTAAGTTGAGTTTTTTTTACATTTTTGGTTAAAACAGATTAGAATTGAATGTTTACCTCGAGAATCTTGAAGCGAAAGCCATTCATTGAGAAGAAAACTTCTTTTATAGTCACTTATGCCTTCAAAAGCTTTGTTTCTCCCTTTAAATGGTTATATAATCTCATAATTGATTTTAAGTTGCGTTTTTTTTACATTTTTGGTTAAAACAGATTATAATTGAATGTTTACCTCGAGAATCTTGAAGCGAAAGCCATTCATTGAGAAGAAAACTTCTTTTATAGTCACTTATGCCTTCAAAAACTTTGTTTTCTCCCTTTAAATGGTTATATAATCTCATAATTGATTTTAAGTTGCATTTTTTAAAATTTTTAGTTAAAACAGATTATAATTGAATGTTTACCTCGAGAAACGTGATGCAAAAACCATTCATTGAGAAGAAAACTTCTTTTATAGTCACTTATGCCTTCAAAAGCTTTGTTTCTCGCTTTAAATGGTTATATAATCTCATAATTGATTTTAAGTTGAATTTTTCTACATTTTTGGTTAAAGCAGATTATAATTGAATGTTTACCTCGAGAAACGTGATGCAAAAACCATTCATTGAGAAGAAAACTTCTTTTATAGTCACTTATGCCTTCAAAAGCTTTGTTTCTCCCTTTAAATGGTTATATAATGTCATAATTGATTTTAAGATGAATTTTTTTACATTTTCGATTAAAACAGATTATAATTGAATGTTTACCTCGAGAATCTTGAAGCGAAAGCCATTCATTGAGAAGAAAACTTCTTTTATAATAACTTATGCCTTCAAAAGCTTTGTTTCTCTCTTTAAATGGTTATATAATCTCATAATTGATTTTAAGTTGAGTTTTTTTTACATTTTTGGTTAAAACAGATTATAATTGAATGTTTACCTCGAGAAACGTGATGCAAAAACCATTCATTGAGAAGAAAACTTCTTTTATAGTCACTTATGCCTTCAAAAGCTTTGTTTCTCCCTTTCAATGGTTATATAATCTCATAATTGATTTTAAGTAGCGTTTTTTTTACATTTTTGGTTAAAACAGATTATAATTGAATGTTTACCTCGAGAATCTTGAAGCGAAAGCCATTCATTGAGAAGAAAACTTCTTTTATTGGCACTTATGCCTTCAAAAGCTTTGTTTCTCCCTTTAAATGGTTATATAATCTCATAATTGATTTTAAGTTGAGTTTTTTTTACATCTTTGGTTAAAACAGATTATAATTGAATGTTTACCTCGAGAATCTTGAAGCGAAAGCCATTCATTGGGAAGAAAACTTCTTTTATAGTCACTTATGCCTTCAAAAGCTTTGTTTCTCCCTTTAAATGGTTATATAATCTCATAATTGATTTTAAGTTGTATTTTTTTTACATTTTTGGTTAAAACAGATTATAATTGAATGTTTACCTCGAGAAACGTGAAGCAAAAACCATTCATTGAGAAGAAAACTTCTTTTATAGTCACTTATGCCTTCAAAAGCTTTGTTTCTCCCTTTAAATGGTTATATAATCTCATAATTGATTTTAAGTTGAGTTTTTTTTACATTTTTGGTTAAAACAGATTATAATTGAATGTTTACCTCGAGAAACGTGATGCAAAGTCCATTCATTGAGACGAAAACTTCTTTTATATTCACTTATGCCTTCAAAAGCTTTCTTTCTCCCTTTAAATGGTTATATAATCTCATAATTGATTTTAAGTTGAGTTTTTTTTACATTTTTGGTTAAAACAGATTAGAATTGAATGTTTACCTCGAGAATCTTGAAGCGAAAGCCATTCATTGAGAAGAAAACTTCTTTTATAGTCACTTATGCCTTCAAAAGCTTTGTTTCTCGCTTTAAATGGTTATATAATCTCATAATTGATTTTAAGTTGAATTTTTCTACATTTTTATTTAAAGCAGATTATAATTGAATGTTTACCTCGAGAAACGTGATGCAAAAACCATTCATTGACAAGAAAACTTCTTTTATAGTCACTTATGCCTTCAAAAGCTTTGTTTCTCCCTTTAAATGGTTATATAATCTCATAATTGATTTTAAGTTGAGTTTTTTTTACATTTTTGGTTAAAACAGATTATAATTGAATGTTTACCTCAAGAAACGTGATGCAAAATCCATTCATTGAGAAGAAAACTTCTTTTATAGTCACTTATGCCTTCAAAAGCTTTGTTTCTCCCTTTAAATGGTTATATAATGTCATAATTGATTTTAAGATGAATTTTTTTACATTTTCGATTAAAACAGATTATAATTGAATGTTTACCTCGAGAATCTTGAGGCGAAAGCCATTCATTGAGAAGAAAACTTCTTTTATAGTCACTTATGCCTTCAAAGGCTTTGTTTCTCCCTTTAAATGGTTATATAATCTCATAATTGATTTTAAGTTGAGTTTTTTTTACATTTTTGGTTAAAACAGATTATAATTGAATGTTTACCTCGAGAAACGTGATGCAAAATCCATTCATTGAGAAGAAAACTTCTTTTATAGTCACTTATGCCTTCAAAAGCTTTGTTTCTCCCTTTAAATGGTTATATAATCTCATAATTGATTTTAAGTTGAATTGTTTTTACATTTTTTATTAAAATAGATTATAATTGAATGTTTACCTCGAGAAACGTGATGCAAAAACCATTCATTGAGAAGAGAACTTCTTTTATAGTCACTTATGCCTTCAAAAACTTTGTTTTCTCCTTTTAAATGGTTATATAATCTCATAATTGATTTTAAGTTGCATTTTTTTTACATTTTTGGTTAAAACAGATTATAATTGAATGTTTACCTCGAGAAACGTGATGCAAAAACCATTCATTGAGAAGAGAACTTCTTTTATAGTCACTTATGCCTTCAAAAGCTTTGTTTCTCCCTTTAAATGGTTATATAATCTCATAATTGATTTTAAGTTGCGTTTTTTTTACATTTTTGGTTAAAACAGATTATAATTGAATGTTTACCTCGAGAATCTTGAAGCGAAAGCCATTCATTGAGAAGAAAACTTCTTTTATAGTCACTTATGCCTTCAAAAGCTTCGTTTCTCCCTTTAAATGGTTATATAATCTCATAATTGATTTTAAGTTGCGTTTTTTTTACGTTTTTGGTTAAAACAGATTATAATTGAATGTTTAGCCCGAGAATCTTGAAGCGAAAGCCATTCATTGAGAAGAAAACTTCTTTTATAGTCACTTATGCCTTCAAAAGCTTTGTTTCCTCCGTTTAAATGGTTATATAATCTCATAATTGATTTTAAGTTGCGTTTTTTTACATTTTTAGTTAAAAGAAATTATAATTGAATGTTTACCTCAAGAAACGTGATGCAAAAACCATTCATTGAGAAGAAAACTTCTTTTATAGTCACTTATGCCTTCAAAAGCTTTGTTTCTCGCTTTAAATGGTTATATAATCTCATAATTGATTTTAAGTTGAATTTTTCTACATTTTTATTTAAAGCAGATTATAATTGAATGTTTACCTCGAGAAACGTGATGCAAAAACCATTCATTGACAAGAAAACTTCTTTTATAGTCACTTATGCCTTCAAAAGCTTTGTTTCTCCCTTTAAATGGTTATATAATCTCATAATTGATTTTAAGTTGAGTTTTTTTTACATTTTTGGTTAAAACAGATTATAATTGAATGTTTACCTCGAGAAACGTGATGGAAAATCCATTCATTGAGAAGAAAACTTCTTTTATAGTCACTTATGCCTTCAAAAGCTTTGTTTCTCCCTTTAAATGGTTATATAATGTCATAATTGATTTTAAGATGAATTTTTTTACATTTTCGGTTAAAACAGATTATAATTGAATGTTTACCTCGAGAATCTTGAAGCGAAAGCCATTCATTGAGAAGAAAACTTCTTTTATAGTCACTTATGCCTTCAAAAGCTTCGTTTCTCCCTTTAAATGGTTATATAATCTCATAATTGATTTTAAGTAGCGTTTTTTTTACATTTTTGGTTAAAACAGATTATAATTGAATGTTTACCTCGAGAATCTTGAAGCGAAAGCCATTCATTGAGAAGAAAACTTCTTTCATAGTCACTTATGCCTTCAAAAACTTTATTTTCTCCCTTTAAATGGTTATATAATCTCATAATTGATTTTAAGTTGCGTTTTTTTAAATTTTTAGTTAAAACAGATTATAATTGAATGTTTACCTCGAGAAACTTGATGCAAAAACCATTCATTGAGAAGAAAACTTCTTTTATAGTCACTTATGCCTTCAAAAGCTTTGTTTCTCCTTTTATATGGTTATATAATCTCATAATTGATTTTAAGTTGAGTTTTTTTTATATTTTTGGTTAAAACAGATTATAATTGAATGTTTACCTCGAGAAACGTGATGCAAAAACCATTCATTGAGAAGAAAACTTCTTTTATAGTCACTTATGCCTTCAAAAGCTTTGTTTCTCGCTTTAAATGGTTATATAATCTCATAATTGATTTTAAGTTGAATTTTTCTACATTTTTGGTTAAAGCAGATTATAATTGAATGTTTACCTCGAGAAACGTGATGCAAAAACCATTCATTGAGAAGAAAACTTCTTTTATAGTCACTTATGCCTTCAAAAGCTTTGTTTCTCCCTTTAAATGGTTATATAAACTCATAATTGATTTTAAGTTGAGTTTTTTTTACATTTTTGGTTAAAACAGATTATAATTGAATGTTTACCTCGAGAAACGTGATGCAAAATCCATTCATTGAGAAGAAAACTTCTTTTATATTCACTTATGCCTTCAAAAGCTTTCTTTCTCCCTTTAAATGGTTATATAATCTCATAATTGATTTTAACTTGAGTTTTTTTTACATTTTTGGTTAAAACAGATTAGAATTGAATATTTACCTCGAGAATCTTGAAGCGAAAGCCATTCATTGAGAAGAAAACTTCTTTTATAGTCACTTATGCCTTCAAAAGCTTTGTTTCTCACTTTAAATGGTTATATAATCTCATAATTGATTTTAAGTTGAATTTTTTTACATTTTTGGTTAAAGCAGATTATAATTGAATGTTTACCTCGAGAAACGTGATGCAAAAACCATACATTGACAAGAAAACTTCTTTTATAGTCACTTATGCCTTCAAAGGCTTTGTTTCTCCCTTTAAATGGTTATATAATCTCATAATTGATTTTAAGTTGAGTTTTTTTTACATTTTTGGTTAAAACAGATTATAATTGAATGTTTACCTCGAGAAACGTGATGCAAAATCCATTCATTGAGAAGAAAACTTCTTTTATAGTCACTTATGCCTTCAAAAGCTTTGTTTCTCCCTTTAAATGGTTATATAATCTCATAATTGATTTTAAGTTGAATTGTTTTTACATTTTTTATTAAAATAGATTATAATTGAATGTTTACCTCGAGAAACGTGATGCAAAAACCATTCATTGAGAAGAGAACTTCTTTTATAGTCACTTATGCCTTCAAAAACTTTGTTTTCTCCCTTTAAATGGTTATATAATCTCATAATTGATTTTAAGTTGCGTTTTTTTTACATTTTTGGTTAAAACAGATTATAATTGAATGTTTACCTCGAGAAACGTGATGCAAAAACCATTCATTGAGAAGAGAACTTCTTTTATAGTCACTTATGCCTTCAAAAGCTTTGTTTCTCCCTTTAAATGGTTATATAATCTCATAATTGATTTTAAGTTGCGTTTTTTTTACATTTTTGGTTAAAACAGATTATAATTGAATGTTTACCTCGAGAATCTTGAAGCGAAAGCCATTCATTGAGAAGAAAACTTCTTTTATAGTCACTTATGCCTTCAAAAGTTTCGTTTCTCCCTTTAAATGGTTATATAATCTCATAATTGATTTTAAGTTGCGTTTTTTTTACGTTTTTGGTTAAAACAGATTATAATTGAATGTTTAGCTCGAGAATCTTGAAGCGAAAGCCATTCATTGAGAAGAAAACTTCTTTTATAGTCACTTATGCCTTCAAAAGCTTTGTTTCCTCCGTTTAAATGGTTATATAATCTCATAATTGATTTTAAGTTGCGTTTTTTTACATTTTTAGTTAAAAGAAATTATAATTGAATGTTTACCTCAAGAAACGTGATGCAAAAACCATTCATTGAGAAGAAAACTTCTTTTATAGTCACTTATGCCTTCAAAAGCTTTGTTTCTCCCTTTAAATGGTTATATAATCTCATAATTGATTTTAAGTTGCGTTTTTTTTACATTTTTGGTTAAAACAGATTATAATTGAATGTTTACCTCGAGAATCTTGAAGCGAAAGCCATTCATTGAGAAGAAAACTTCTTTTATAGTCACTTATGCCTTCAAAAGCTTTGTTTCTCGCTTTAAATGGTTATATAATCTCATAATTGATTTTAAGTTGAATTTTTCTACATTTTTATTTAAAGCAGATTATAATTGAATGTTTACCTCGAGAAACGTGATGCAAAAACCATTCATTGACAAGAAAACTTCTTTTATAGTCACTTATGCCTTCAAAAGCTTTGTTTCTCCCTTTAAATGGTTATATAATCTCATAATTGATTTTAAGTTGAGTTTTTTTTACATTTTTGGTTAAAACAGATTATAATTGAATGTTTACCTCGAGAAACGTGATGGAAAATCCATTCATTGAGAAGAAAACTTCTTTTATAGTCACTTATGCCTTCAAAAGCTTTGTTTCTCCCTTTAAATGGTTATATAATGTCATAATTGATTTTAAGTTGAATTTTTCTACATTTTTATTTAAAGCAGATTATAATTGAATGTTTACCTCGAGAAACGTGATGCAAAAACCATTCATTGACAAGAAAACTTCTTTTATAGTCACTTATGCCTTCAAAAGCTTTGTTTCTCCCTTTAAATGGTTATATAATCTCATAATTGATTTTAAGTTGAGTTTTTTTTACATTTTTGGTTAAAACAGATTATAATTGAATGTTTACCTCGAGAAACGTGATGGAAAATCCATTCATTGAGAAGAAAACTTCTTTTATAGTCACTTATGCCTTCAAAAGCTTTGTTTCTCCCTTTAAATGGTTATATAATGTCATAATTGATTTTAAGATGAATTTTTTTACATTTTCGGTTAAAACAGATTATAATTGAATGTTTACCTCGAGAATCTTGAAGCGAAAGCCATTCATTGAGAAGAAAACTTCTTTTATAGTCACTTATGCCTTCAAAAGCTTCGTTTCTCCCTTTAAATGGTTATATAATCTCATAATTGATTTTAAGTAGCGTTTTTTTTACATTTTTGGTTAAAACAGATTATAATTGAATGTTTACCTCGAGAATCTTGAAGCGAAAGCCATTCATTGAGAAGAAAACTTCTTTCATAGTCACTTATGCCTTCAAAAACTTTATTTTCTCCCTTTAAATGGTTATATAATCTCATAATTGATTTTAAGTTGCGTTTTTTTAAATTTTTAGTTAAAACAGATTATAATTGAATGTTTACCTCGAGAAACGTGATGCAAAAACCATTCATTGAGAAGAGAACTTCTTTTATAGTCACTTATGCCTTCAAAAGCTTTGTTTCTCCCTTTAAATGGTTATATAATCTCATAATTGATTTTAAGTTGCGTTTTTTTTACATTTTTGGTTAAAACAGATTATAATTGAATGTTTACCTCGAGAATCTTGAAGCGAAAGCCATTCATTGAGAAGAAAACTTCTTTTATAGTCACTTATGCCTTCAAAAGTTTCGTTTCTCCCTTTAAATGGTTATATAATCTCATAATTGATTTTAAGTTGCGTTTTTTTTACGTTTTTGGTTAAAACAGATTATAATTGAATGTTTAGCTCGAGAATCTTGAAGCGAAAGCCATTCATTGAGAAGAAAACTTCTTTTATAGTCACTTATGCCTTCAAAAGCTTTGTTTCCTCCGTTTAAATGGTTATATAATCTCATAATTGATTTTAAGTTGCGTTTTTTTACATTTTTAGTTAAAAGAAATTATAATTGAATGTTTACCTCAAGAAACGTGATGCAAAAACCATTCATTGAGAAGAAAACTTCTTTTATAGTCACTTATGCCTTCAAAAGCTTTGTTTCTCGCTTTAAATGGTTATATAATCTCATAATTGATTTTAAGTTGAATTTTTCTACATTTTTATTTAAAGCAGATTATAATTGAATGTTTACCTCGAGAAACGTGATGCAAAAACCATTCATTGACAAGAAAACTTCTTTTATAGTCACTTATGCCTTCAAAAGCTTTGTTTCTCCCTTTAAATGGTTATATAATCTCATAATTGATTTTAAGTTGAGTTTTTTTTACATTTTTGGTTAAAACAGATTATAATTGAATGTTTACCTCGAGAAACGTGATGGAAAATCCATTCATTGAGAAGAAAACTTCTTTTATAGTCACTTATGCCTTCAAAAGCTTTGTTTCTCCCTTTAAATGGTTATATAATGTCATAATTGATTTTAAGATGAATTTTTTTACATTTTCGGTTAAAACAGATTATAATTGAATGTTTACCTCGAGAATCTTGAAGCGAAAGCCATTCATTGAGAAGAAAACTTCTTTTATAGTCACTTATGCCTTCAAAAGCTTCGTTTCTCCCTTTAAATGGTTATATAATCTCATAATTGATTTTAAGTAGCGTTTTTTTTACATTTTTGGTTAAAACAGATTATAATTGAATGTTTACCTCGAGAATCTTGAAGCGAAAGCCATTCATTGAGAAGAAAACTTCTTTCATAGTCACTTATGCCTTCAAAAACTTTATTTTCTCCCTTTAAATGGTTATATAATCTCATAATTGATTTTAAGTTGCGTTTTTTTAAATTTTTAGTTAAAACAGATTATAATTGAATGTTTACCTCGAGAAACTTGATGCAAAAACCATTCATTGAGAAGAAAACTTCTTTTATAGTCACTTATGCCTTCAAAAGCTTTGTTTCTCCTTTTATATGGTTATATAATCTCATAATTGATTTTAAGTTGAGTTTTTTTTATATTTTTGGTTAAAACAGATTATAATTGAATGTTTACCTCGAGAAACGTGATGCAAAAACCATTCATTGAGAAGAAAACTTCTTTTATAGTCACTTATGCCTTCAAAAGCTTTGTTTCTCGCTTTAAATGGTTATATAATCTCATAATTGATTTTAAGTTGAATTTTTCTACATTTTTGGTTAAAGCAGATTATAATTGAATGTTTACCTCGAGAAACGTGATGCAAAAACCATTCATTGAGAAGAAAACTTCTTTTATAGTCACTTATGCCTTCAAAAGCTTTGTTTCTCCCTTTAAATGGTTATATAAACTCATAATTGATTTTAAGTTGAGTTTTTTTTACATTTTTGGTTAAAACAGATTATAATTGAATGTTTACCTCGAGAAACGTGATGCAAAATCCATTCATTGAGAAGAAAACTTCTTTTATATTCACTTATGCCTTCAAAAGCTTTCTTTCTCCCTTTAAATGGTTATATAATCTCATAATTGATTTTAACTTGAGTTTTTTTTACATTTTTGGTTAAAACAGATTAGAATTGAATATTTACCTCGAGAATCTTGAAGCGAAAGCCATTCATTGAGAAGAAAACTTCTTTTATAGTCACTTATGCCTTCAAAAGCTTTGTTTCTCACTTTAAATGGTTATATAATCTCATAATTGATTTTAAGTTGAATTTTTTTACATTTTTGGTTAAAGCAGATTATAATTGAATGTTTACCTCGAGAAACGTGATGCAAAAACCATACATTGACAAGAAAACTTCTTTTATAGTCACTTATGCCTTCAAAGGCTTTGTTTCTCCCTTTAAATGGTTATATAATCTCATAATTGATTTTAAGTTGAGTTTTTTTTACATTTTTGGTTAAAACAGATTATAATTGAATGTTTACCTCGAGAAACGTGATGCAAAATCCATTCATTGAGAAGAAAACTTCTTTTATAGTCACTTATGCCTTCAAAAGCTTTGTTTCTCCCTTTAAATGGTTATATAATCTCATAATTGATTTTAAGTTGAATTGTTTTTACATTTTTTATTAAAATAGATTATAATTGAATGTTTACCTCGAGAAACGTGATGCAAAAACCATTCATTGAGAAGAGAACTTCTTTTATAGTCACTTATGCCTTCAAAAACTTTGTTTTCTCCCTTTAAATGGTTATATAATCTCATAATTGATTTTAAGTTGCGTTTTTTTTACATTTTTGGTTAAAACAGATTATAATTGAATGTTTACCTCGAGAAACGTGATGCAAAAACCATTCATTGAGAAGAGAACTTCTTTTATAGTCACTTATGCCTTCAAAAGCTTTGTTTCTCCCTTTAAATGGTTATATAATCTCATAATTGATTTTAAGTTGCGTTTTTTTTACATTTTTGGTTAAAACAGATTATAATTGAATGTTTACCTCGAGAATCTTGAAGCGAAAGCCATTCATTGAGAAGAAAACTTCTTTTATAGTCACTTATGCCTTCAAAAGTTTCGTTTCTCCCTTTAAATGGTTATATAATCTCATAATTGATTTTAAGTTGCGTTTTTTTTACGTTTTTGGTTAAAACAGATTATAATTGAATGTTTAGCTCGAGAATCTTGAAGCGAAAGCCATTCATTGAGAAGAAAACTTCTTTTATAGTCACTTATGCCTTCAAAAGCTTTGTTTCCTCCGTTTAAATGGTTATATAATCTCATAATTGATTTTAAGTTGCGTTTTTTTACATTTTTAGTTAAAAGAAATTATAATTGAATGTTTACCTCAAGAAACGTGATGCAAAAACCATTCATTGAGAAGAAAACTTCTTTTATAGTCACTTATGCCTTCAAAAGCTTTGTTTCTCCCTTTAAATGGTTATATAATCTCATAATTGATTTTAAGTTGAGTTTTTTTTACATTTTTGGTTAAAACAGATTATAATTGAATGTTTACCTCAAGAATCTTGAAGCGAAAGCCATTCATTGAGAAGAAAACTTCTTTTATAGTCACTTATGCCTTCAAAAGCTTTGTTTCTCCCTTTAAATGGTTATATAATCTCATAATTGATTTTAAGTTGAGTTTTTTTTACATTTTTGGTTAAAACAGATTAGAATTGAATGTTTACCTCGAGAATCTTGAAGCGAAAGCCATTCATTGAGAAGAAAACTTCTTTTATAGTCACTTATGCCTTCAAAAGCTTTGTTTCTCGCTTTAAATGGTTATATAATCTCATAATTGATTTTAAGTTGAATTTTTCTACATTTTTATTTAAAGCAGATTATAATTGAATGTTTACCTCGAGAAACGTGATGCAAAAACCATTCGTTGACAAGAAAACTTCTTTTATAGTCACTTATGCCTTCAAAAGCTTTGTTTCTCCCTTTAAATGGTTATATAATCTCATAATTGATTTTAAGTTGAGTTTTTTTTACATTTTTGGTTAAAACAGATTATAATTGAATGTTTACCTCGAGAAACGTGATGCAAAATCCATTCATTGAGAAGAAAACTTCTTTTATAGTCACTTATGCCTTCAAAAGCTTTGTTTCTCCCTTTAAATGGTTATATAATCTCATAATTGATTTTAAGTTGCGTTTTTTTAAATTTTTAGTTAAAACAGATTATAATTGAATGTTTACCTCGAGAAACTTGATGCAAAAACCATTCATTGAGAAGAAAACTTCTTTTATAGTCACTTATGCCTTCAAAAGCTTTGTTTCTCCTTTTATATGGTTATATAATCTCATAATTGATTTTAAGTTGAGTTTTTTTTATATTTTTGGTTAAAACAGATTATAATTGAATGTTTACCTCGAGAAACGTGATGCAAAAACCATTCATTGAGAAGAAAACTTCTTTTATAGTCACTTATGCCTTCAAAAGCTTTGTTTCTCGCTTTGAATGGTTATATAATCTCATAATTGATTTTAAGTTGAATTTTTCTACATTTTTGGTTAAAGCAGATTATAATTGAATGTTTACCTCGAGAAACGTGATGCAAAAACCATTCATTGAGAAGAAAACTTCTTTTATAGTCACTTATGCCTTCAAAAGCTTTGTTTCTCCCTTTAAATGGTTATATAATCTCATAATTGATTTTAAGTTGAGTTTTTTTTACATTTTTGGTTAAAACATATTAGAATTGAATGTTTACCTCGAGAATCTTGAAGCGAAAGCCATTCATTGAGAAGAAAACTTCTTTTATAGTCACTTATGCCTTCAAAAGCTTTGTTTCTCGCTTTAAATGGTTATATAATCTCATAATTGATTTTAAGTTGAATTTTTCTACATTTTTATTTAAAGCAGATTATAATTGAATGTTTACCTTGAGAAACGTGATGCAAAAACCATTCATTGACAAGAAAACTTCTTTTATAGTCACTTATGCCTTCAAAAGCTTTGTTTCTCCCTTTAAATGGTTATATAATCTCATAATTGATTTTAAGTTGAGTTTTTTTTACATTTTTGGTTAAAACAGATTATAATTGAATGTTTACCTCGAGAAACGTGATGCAAAATCCATTCATTGAGAAGAAAACTTCTTTTATAGTCACTTATGCCTTCAAAAGCTTTGTTTCTCGCTTTAAATGGTTATATAATTTCATAATTGATTTTCAGTTGAATTTTTTTACATTTTTGGTTAAAGCAGATTATAATTGAATGTTTACCTCAAGAAACGTGATGCAAAAACCATTCATTGAGAAGAAAACTTCTTTTATAATAACTTATGCCTTCAAAAGCTTTGTTTCTCCCTTTAAATGGTTATATAATCTCATAATTGATTTTAAGTTGAGTTTTTTTTACATTTTTGGTTAAAACAGATTATAATTGAATGTTTACCTCGAGAAACGTGATGCAAAAACCATTCATTGAGAAGAAAACTTCTTTTATAGTCACTTATGCCTTCAAAAGCTTTGTTTCTCCCTTTCAATGGTTATATAATCTCATAATTGATTTTAAGTAGCGTTTTTTTTACATTTTTGGTTAAAACAGATTATAATTGAATGTTTACCTCGAGAATCTTGAAGCGAAAGCCATTCATTGAGAAGAAAACTTCTTTTATTGGCACTTATGCCTTCAAAAGCTTTGTTTCTCCCTTTAAATGGTTATATAATCTCATAATTGATTTTAAGTTGAGTTTTTTTTACATCTTTGGTTAAAACAGATTATAATTGAATGTTTACCTTGAGAAACGTGAAGCAAAAACCATTCATTGAGAAGAAAACTTCTTTTATAGTCACTTATGCCTTCAAAAGCTTTGTTTCTCCCTTTAAATGGTTATATAATCTCATAATTGATTTTAAGTTGAGTTTTTTTTACATTTTTGGTTAAAACAGATTATATTTGAATGTTTACCTCGAGAAACGTGATGCAAAGTCCATTCATTGAGAAGAAAACTTCTTTTATATTCACTTATGCCTTCAAAAGCTTTCTTTCTCCCTTTAAATGGTTATATAATCTCATAATTGATTTTAAGTTGAGTTTTTTTTACATTTTTGGTTAAAAAAGATTAGAATTGAATGTTTACCTCGAGAATCTTGAAGCGAAAGCCATTCATTGAGAAGAAAACTTCTTTTATAGTCACTTATGCCTTCAAAAGCTTTGTTTCTCGCTTTAAATGGTTATATAATCTCATAATTGATTTTAAGTTGAATTTTTCTACATTTTTATTTAAAGCAGATTATAATTGAATGTTTACCTCGAGAAACGTGATGCAAAAACCATTCATTGACAAGAAAACTTCTTTTATAGTCACTTATGCCTTCAAAAGCTTTGTTTCTCCCTTTAAATGGTTATATAATCTCATAATTGATTTTAAGTTGAGTTTTTTTTACATTTTTGGTTAAAACAGATTATAATTGAATGTTTACCTCGAGAAACGTGATGCAAAATCCATTCATTGAGAAGAAAACTTCTTTTATAGTCACTTATGCCTTCAAAAGCTTTGTTTCTCCCTTTAAATGGTTATATAATCTCATAATTGATTTTAAGTTGAATTGTTTTTACATTTTTTATTAAAATAGATTATAGTTGAATGTTTACCTGGAGAAACGTGATGCAAAAACCATTCATTGAGAAGAAAACTTCTTTTATAGTCACTTATGCCTTCAAAAGCTTTGTTTCTCCCTTTAAATGGTTATATAATCTCATAATTGATTTTAAGTTGTGTTTTTTTTACATTTTTGGTTAAAACAGATTATAATTGAATGTTTACCTCGAGAAACGTGATGCAAAAACCATTCATTGAGAAGAGAACTTCTTTTATAGTCACTTATGCCTTCAAAAGCTTTGTTTCTCCCTTTAAATGGTTATATAATCTCATAATTGATTTTAAGTTGAGTTTTTTTTACATTTTTGGTTAAAACAGATTATAATTGAATGTTTACCTCGAGAATCTTGAAGCGAAAGCCATTCATTGAGAAGAAAACTTCTTTTATAGTCACTTATGCCTTCAAAAGCTTTGTTTCTCCCTTTAAATGGTTATATAATCTCATAATTGATTTTAAGTTGCGTTTTTTTTACGTTTTTGGTTAAAACAGATTATAATTGAATGTTTAGCTCGAGAATCTTGAAGCGAAAGCCATTCATTGAGAAGAAAACTTCTTTTATAGTCACTTATGCCTTCAAAAGCTTTGTTTCCTCCGTTTAAATGGTTATATAATCTCATAATTGATTTTAAGTTACGTTTTTTTACATTTTTAGTTAAAAGAAATTATAATTGAATGTTTACCTCAAGAAACGTGATGCAAAAACCATTCATTGAGAAGAAAACTTCTTTTATAGTCACTTATGCCTTCAAAAGCTTTGTTTCTCGCTTTAAATGGTTATATAATCTCATAATTGATTTTAAGTTGAATTTTTCTACATTTTTATTTAAAGCAGATTATAATTGAATGTTTACCTCGAGAAACGTGATGCAAAAACCATTCATTGACAAGAAAACTTCTTTTATAGTCACTTATGCCTTCAAAAGCTTTATTTCTCCCTTTAAATGGTTATATAATCTCATAATTGATTTTAAGTTGAGTTTTTTTTACATTTTTGGTTAAAACAGATTATAATTGAATGTTTACCTCGAGAAACGTGATGCAAAATCCATTCATTGAGAAGAAAACTTCTTTTATAGTCACTTATGCCTTCAAAAGCTTTGTTTCTCCCTTTAAATGGTTATATAATGTCATAATTGATTTTAAGATGAATTTTTTTACATTTTCGGTTAAAACAGATTATAATTGAATGTTTACCTCGAGAATCTTGAAGCGAAAGCCATTCATTGAGAAGAAAACTTCTTTTATAGTCACTTATGCCTTCAAAAGCTTCGTTTCTCCCTTTAAATGGTTATATAATCTCATAATTGATTTTAAGTAGCGTTTTTTTTACATTTTTGGTTAAAACAGATTATAATTGAATGTTTACCTCGAGAATCTTGAAGCGAAAGCCATTCATTGAGAAGAAAACTTCTTTCATAGTCACTTATGCCTTCAAAAACTTTATTTTCTCCCTTTAAATGGTTATATAATCTCATAATTGATTTTAAGTTGCGTTTTTTTAAATTTTTAGTTAAAACAGATTATAATTGAATGTTTACCTCGAGAAACTTGATGCAAAAACCATTCATTGAGAAGAAAACTTCTTTTATAGTCACTTATGCCTTCAAAAGCTTTGTTTCTCCTTTTATATGGTTATATAATCTCATAATTGATTTTAAGTTGAGTTTTTTTTATATTTTTGGTTAAAACAGATTATAATTGAATGTTTACCTCGAGAAACGTGATGCAAAAACCATTCATTGAGAAGAAAACTTCTTTTATAGTCACTTATGCCTTCAAAAGCTTTGTTTCTCGCTTTAAATGGTTATCTCATAATTGATTTTAAGTTGAATTTTTCTACATTTTTGGTTAAAGCAGATTATAATTGAATGTTTACCTCGAGAAACGTGATGCAAAAACCATTCATTGAGAAGAAAACTTCTTTTATAGTCACTTATGCCTTCAAAAGCTTTGTTTCTCCCTTTAAATGGTTATATAAACTCATAATTGATTTTAAGTTGAGTTTTTTTTACATTTTTGGTTAAAACAGATTATAATTGAATGTTTACCTCGAGAAACGTGATGCAAAATCCATTCATTGAGAAGAAAACTTCTTTTATATTCACTTATGCCTTCAAAAGCTTTCTTTCTCCCTTTAAATGGTTATATAATCTCATAATTGATTTTAAGTTGTGTTTTTTTTACATTTTTGGTTAAAACAGATTATAATTGAATGTTTACCTCGAGAAACGTGATGCAAAAACCATTCATTGAGAAGAGAACTTCTTTTATAGTCACTTATGCCTTCAAAAGCTTTGTTTCTCCCTTTAAATGGTTATATAATCTCATAATTGATTTTAAGTTGAGTTTTTTTTACATTTTTGGTTAAAACAGATTATAATTGAATGTTTACCTCGAGAATCTTGAAGCGAAAGCCATTCATTGAGAAGAAAACTTCTTTTATAGTCACTTATGCCTTCAAAAGCTTTGTTTCTCCCTTTAAATGGTTATATAATCTCATAATTGATTTTAAGTTGCGTTTTTTTTACGTTTTTGGTTAAAACAGATTATAATTGAATGTTTACCTCGAGAATCTTGAAGCGAAAGCCATTCATTGAGAAGAAAACTTCTTTTATAGTCACTTATGCCTTCAAAAGCTTTGTTTCTCCCTTTAAATGGTTATATAATCTCATAATTGATTTTAAGTAGCGTTTTTTTTACATTTTTGGTTAAAACAGATTATAATTGAATGTTTACCTCGAGAATCTTGAAGCGAAAGCCATTCATTGAGAAGAAAACTTCTTTCATAGTCACTTATGCCTTCAAAAACTTTATTTTCTCCCTTTAAATGGTTATATAATCTCATAATTGATTTTAAGTTGCGTTTTTTTAAATTTTTAGTTAAAACAGATTATAATTGAATGTTTACCTCGAGAAACTTGATGCAAAAACCATTCATTGAGAAGAAAACTTCTTTTATAGTCACTTATGCCTTCAAAAGCTTTGTTTCTCCTTTTATATGGTTATATAATCTCATAATTGATTTTAAGTTGAGTTTTTTTTATATTTTTGGTTAAAACAGATTATAATTGAATGTTTACCTCGAGAAACGTGATGCAAAAACCATTCATTGAGAAGAAAACTTCTTTTATAGTCACTTATGCCTTCAAAAGCTTTGTTTCTCGCTTTAAATGGTTATATAATCTCATAATTGATTTTAAGTTGAATTTTTCTACATTTTTGGTTAAAGCAGATTATAATTGAATGTTTACCTCGAGAAACGTGATGCAAAAACCATTCATTGAGAAGAAAACTTCTTTTATAGTCACTTATGCCTTCAAAAGCTTTGTTTCTCCCTTTAAATGGTTATATAAACTCATAATTGATTTTAAGTTGAGTTTTTTTTACATTTTTGGTTAAAACAGATTATAATTGAATGTTTACCTCGAGAAACGTGATGCAAAATCCATTCATTGAGAAGAAAACTTCTTTTATATTCACTTATGCCTGCAAAAGCTTTCTTTCTCCCTTTAAATGGTTATATAATCTCATAATTGATTTTAAGTTGTGTTTTTTTTACATTTTTGGTTAAAACAGATTATAATTGAATGTTTACCTCGAGAAACGTGATGCAAAAACCATTCATTGAGAAGAGAACTTCTTTTATAGTCACTTATGCCTTCAAAAGCTTTGTTTCTCCCTTTAAATGGTTATATAATCTCATAATTGATTTTAAGTTGAGTTTTTTTTACATTTTTGGTTAAAACAGATTATAATTGAATGTTTACCTCGAGAATCTTGAAGCGAAAGCCATTCATTGAGAAGAAAACTTCTTTTATAGTCACTTATGCCTTCAAAAGCTTTGTTTCTCCCTTTAAATGGTTATATAATCTCATAATTGATTTTAAGTTGCGTTTTTTTTACGTTTTTGGTTAAAACAGATTATAATTGAATGTTTAGCTCGAGAATCTTGAAGCGAAAGCCATTCATTGAGAAGAAAACTTCTTTTATAGTCACTTATGCCTTCAAAAGCTTTGTTTCCTCCGTTTAAATGGTTATATAATCTCATAATTGATTTTAAGTTACGTTTTTTTACATTTTTAGTTAAAAGAAATTATAATTGAATGTTTACCTCAAGAAACGTGATGCAAAAACCATTCATTGACAAGAAAACTTCTTTTATAGTCACTTATGCCTTCAAAAGCTTTATTTCTCCCTTTAAATGGTTATATAATCTCATAATTGATTTTAAGTTGAGTTTTTTTTACATTTTTGGTTAAAACAGATTATAATTGAATGTTTACCTCGAGAAACGTGATGCAAAATCCATTCATTGAGAAGAAAACTTCTTTTATAGTCACTTATGCCTTCAAAAGCTTTGTTTCTCCCTTTAAATGGTTATATAATCTCATAATTGATTTTAAGTTGAATTGTTTTTACATTTTTTATTAAAATAGATTATAGTTGAATGTTTACCTGGAGAAACGTGATGCAAAAACCATTCATTGAGAAGAAAACTTCTTTTATAGTCACTTATGCCTTCAAAAGCTTTGTTTCTCCCTTTAAATGGTTATATAATCTCATAATTGATTTTAAGTTGTGTTTTTTTTACATTTTTGGTTAAAACAGATTATAATTGAATGTTTACCTCGAGAAACGTGATGCAAAAACCATTCATTGAGAAGAGAACTTCTTTTATAGTCACTTATGCCTTCAAAAGCTTTGTTTCTCCCTTTAAATGGTTATATAATCTCATAATTGATTTTAAGTTGAGTTTTTTTTACATTTTTGGTTAAAACAGATTATAATTGAATGTTTACCTCGAGAATCTTGAAGCGAAAGCCATTCATTGAGAAGAAAACTTCTTTTATAGTCACTTATGCCTTCAAAAGCTTTGTTTCTCCCTTTAAATGGTTATATAATCTCATAATTGATTTTAAGTTGCGTTTTTTTTACGTTTTTGGTTAAAACAGATTATAATTGAATGTTTAGCTCGAGAATCTTGAAGCGAAAGCCATTCATTGAGAAGAAAACTTCTTTTATAGTCACTTATGCCTTCAAAAGCTTTGTTTCCTCCGTTTAAATGGTTATATAATCTCATAATTGATTTTAAGTTACGTTTTTTTACATTTTTAGTTAAAAGAAATTATAATTGAATGTTTACCTCAAGAAACGTGATGCAAAAACCATTCATTGAGAAGAAAACTTCTTTTATAGTCACTTATGCCTTCAAAAGCTTTGTTTCTCGCTTTAAATGGTTATATAATCTCATAATTGATTTTAAGTTGAATTTTTCTACATTTTTATTTAAAGCAGATTATAATTGAATGTTTACCTCGAGAAACGTGATGCAAAAACCATTCATTGACAAGAAAACTTCTTTTATAGTCACTTATGCCTTCAAAAGCTTTATTTCTCCCTTTAAATGGTTATATAATCTCATAATTGATTTTAAGTTGAGTTTTTTTTACATTTTTGGTTAAAACAGATTATAATTGAATGTTTACCTCGAGAAACGTGATGCAAAATCCATTCATTGAGAAGAAAACTTCTTTTATAGTCACTTATGCCTTCAAAAGCTTTGTTTCTCCCTTTAAATGGTTATATAATGTCATAATTGATTTTAAGATGAATTTTTTTACATTTTCGGTTAAAACAGATTATAATTGAATGTTTACCTCGAGAATCTTGAAGCGAAAGCCATTCATTGAGAAGAAAACTTCTTTTATAGTCACTTATGCCTTCAAAAGCTTCGTTTCTCCCTTTAAATGGTTATATAATCTCATAATTGATTTTAAGTAGCGTTTTTTTTACATTTTTGGTTAAAACAGATTATAATTGAATGTTTACCTCGAGAATCTTGAAGCGAAAGCCATTCATTGAGAAGAAAACTTCTTTCATAGTCACTTATGCCTTCAAAAACTTTATTTTCTCCCTTTAAATGGTTATATAATCTCATAATTGATTTTAAGTTGCGTTTTTTTAAATTTTTAGTTAAAACAGATTATAATTGAATGTTTACCTCGAGAAACTTGATGCAAAAACCATTCATTCAGAAGAAAACTTCTTTTATAGTCACTTATGCCTTCAAAAGCTTTGTTTCTCCTTTTATATGGTTATATAATCTCATAATTGATTTTAAGTTCAGTTTTTTTTATATTTTTGGTTAAAACAAATTATAATTGAATGTTTACCTCGAGAAACGTGATGCAAAAACCATTCATTGAGAAGAAAACTTCTTTTATAGTCACTTATGCCTTCAAAAGCTTTGTTTCTCGCTTTAAATGGTTATATAATCTCATAATTGATTTTAAGTTGAATTTTTCTACATTTTTGGTTAAAGCAGATTATAATTGAATGTTTACCTCGAGAAACGTGATGCAAAAACCATTCATTGAGAAGAAAACTTCTTTTATAGTCACTTATGCCTTCAAAAGCTTTGTTTCTCCCTTTAAATGGTTATATAAACTCATAATTGATTTTAAGTTGAGTTTTTTTTACATTTTTGGTTAAAACAGATTATAATTGAATGTTTACCTCGAGAAACGTGATGCAAAATCCATTCATTGAGAAGAAAACTTCTTTTATATTCACTTATGCCTTCAAAAGCTTTCTTTCTCCCTTTAAATGGTTATATAATCTCATAATTGATTTTAAGTTGAGTTTTTTTTACATTTTTGGTTAAAACAGATTAGAATTGAATATTTACCTCGAGAATCTTGAAGCGAAAGCCATTCATTGAGAAGAAAACTTCTTTTATAGTCACTTATGCCTTCAAAAGCTTTGTTTCTCGCTTTAAATGGTTATATAATCTCATAATTGATTTTAAGTTGAATTTTTTTACATTTTTGGTTAAAGCAGATTATAATTGAATGTTTACCTCGAGAAACGTGATGCAAAAACCATTCATTGACAAGAAAACTTCTTTTATAGTCACTTATGCCTTCAAAGGCTTTGTTTCTCCCTTTAAATGGTTATATAATCTCATAATTGATTTTAAGTTGAGTTTTTTTTACATTTTTGGTTAAAACAGATTATAATTGAATGTTTACCTCGAGAAACGTGATGCAAAATCCATTCATTGAGAAGAAAACTTCTTTTATAGTCACTTATGCCTTCAAAAGCTTTGTTTCTCCCTTTAAATGGTTATATAATCTCATAATTGATTTTAAGTTGAATTGTTTTTACATTTTTTATTAAAATAGATTATAATTGAATGTTTACCTCGAGAAACGTGATGCAAAAACCATTCATTGAGAAGAGAACTTCTTTTATAGTCACTTATGCCTTCAAAAACTTTGTTTTCTCCCTTTAAATGGTTATATAATCTCATAATTGATTTTAAGTTGCGTTTTTTTTACATTTTTGGTTAAAACAGATTATAATTGAATGTTTACCTCGAGAAACGTGATGCAAAAACCATTCATTGAGAAGAGAACTTCTTTTATAGTCACTTATGCCTTCAAAAGCTTTGTTTCTCCCTTTAAATGGTTATATAATCTCATAATTGATTTTAAGTTGCGTTTTTTTTACATTTTTGGTTAAAACAGATTATAATTGAATGTTTACCTCGACAATCTTGAAGCGAAAGCCATTCATTGAGAAGAAAACTTCTTTTATAGTCACTTATGCCTTCAAAAGTTTCGTTTCTCCCTTTAAATGGTTATATAATCTCATAATTGATTTTAAGTTGCGTTTTTTTTACGTTTTTGGTTAAAACAGATTATAATTGAATGTTTAGCTCGAGAATCTTGAAGCGAAAGCCATTCATTGAGAAGAAAACTTCTTTTATAGTCACTTATGCCTTCAAAAGCTTTGTTTCCTCCGTTTAAATGGTTATATAATCTCATAATTGATTTTAAGTTGCGTTTTTTTACATTTTTAGTTAAAAGAAATTATAATTGAATGTTTACCTCAAGAAACGTGATGCAAAAACCATTCATTGAGAAGAAAACTTCTTTTATAGTCACTTATGCCTTCAAAAGCTTTGTTTCTCCCTTTAAATGGTTATATAATCTCATAATTGATTTTAAGTTGAGTTTTTTTTACATTTTTGGTTAAAACAGATTATAATTGAATGTTTACCTCAAGAATCTTGAAGCGAAAGCCATTCATTGAGAAGAAAACTTCTTTTATAGTCACTTATGCCTTCAAAAGCTTTGTTTCTCCCTTTAAATGGTTATATAATCTCATAATTGATTTTAAGTTGAGTTTTTTTTACATTTTTGGTTAAAACAGATTAGAATTGAATGTTTACCTCGAGAATCTTGAAGCGAAAGCCATTCATTGAGAAGAAAACTTCTTTTATAGTCACTTATGCCTTCAAAAGCTTTGTTTCTCGCTTTAAATGGTTATATAATCTCATAATTGATTTTAAGTTGAATTTTTCTACATTTTTATTTAAAGCAGATTATAATTGAATGTTTACCTCGAGAAACGTGATGCAAAAACCATTCGTTGACAAGAAAACTTCTTTTATAGTCACTTATGCCTTCAAAAGCTTTGTTTCTCCCTTTAAATGGTTATATAATCTCATAATTGATTTTAAGTTGAGTTTTTTTTACATTTTTGGTTAAAACAGATTATAATTGAATGTTTACCTCGAGAAACGTGATGCAAAATCCATTCATTCAGAAGAAAACTTCTTTTATAGTCACTTATGCCTTCAAAAGCTTTGTTTCTCCCTTTAAATGGTTATATAATCTCATAATTGATTTTAAGTTGCGTTTTTTTAAATTTTTAGTTAAAACAGATTATAATTGAATGTTTACCTCGAGAAACTTGATGCAAAAACCATTCATTGAGAAGAAAACTTCTTTTATAGTCACTTATGCCTTCAAAAGCTTTGTTTCTCCTTTTATATGGTTATATAATCTCATAATTGATTTTAAGTTGAGTTTTTTTTATTTTTTTGGTTAAAACAGATTATAATTGAATGTTTACCTCGAGAAACGTGATGCAAAAACCATTCATTGAGAAGAAAACTTCTTTTATAGTCACTTATGCCTTCAAAAGCTTTGTTTCTCGCTTTAAATGGTTATATAATCTCATAATTGATTTTAAGTTGAATTTTTCTACATTTTTGGTTAAAGCAGATTATAATTGAATGTTTACCTCGAGAAACGTGATGCAAAAACCATTCATTGAGAAGAAAACTTCTTTTATAGTCACTTATGCCTTCAAAAGCTTTGTTTCTCCCTTTAAATGGTTATATAATCTCATAATTGATTTTAAGTTGAGTTTTTTTTACATTTTTGGTTAAAACAGATTAGAATTGAATGTTTACCTCGAGAATCTTGAAGCGAAAGCCATTCATTGAGAAGAAAACTTCTTTTATAGTCACTTATGCCTTCAAAAGCTTTGTTTCTCCCTTTAAATGGTTATATAATCTCATAATTGATTTTAAGTTGAGTTTTTTTTACATTTTTGGTTAAAACAGATTATAATTGAATGTTTACCTCGAGAAACGTGATGCAAAATCCATTCATTGAGAAGAAAACTTCTTTTATAGTCACTTATGCCTTCAAAAGCTTTGTTTCTCCCTTTAAATGGTTATATAATCTCATAATTGATTTTAAGTTGAATTATTTTTACATTTTTTATTAAAATAGATTATAGTTGAATGTTTACCTGGAGAAACGTGATGCAAAAACCATTCATTGACAAGAAAACTTCTTTTATAGTCACTTATGCCTTCAAAAGCTTTGTTTCTCCCTTTAAATGGTTATATAATCTCATAATTGATTTTAAGTTGAGTTTTTTTTACATTTTTGGTTAAAACAGATTATAATTGAATGTTTACCTCGAGAAACGTGATGCAAAGTCCATTCATTGAGAAGAAAACTTCTTTTATATTCACTTATGCCTTCAAAAGCTTTCTTTCTCCCTTTAAATGGTTATATAATCTCATAATTGATTTTAAGTTGAGTTTTTTTTACATTTTTGGTTAAAACAGATTAGAATTGAATGTTTACCTCGAGAATCTTGAAGCGAAAGCCATTCATTGAGAAGAAAACTTCTTTTATAGTCACTTATGCCTTCAAAAGCTTTGTTTCTCGCTTTAAATGGTTATATAATCTCATAATTGATTTTAAGTTGAATTTTTCTACATTTTTATTTAAAGCAGATTATAATTGAATGTTTACCTCGAGAAACGTGATGCAAAAACCATTCATTGACAAGAAAACTTCTTTTATAGTCACTTATGCCTTCAAAAGCTTTGTTTCTCCCTTTAAATGGTTATATAATCTCATAATTGATTTTAAGTTGAGTTTTTTTTACATTTTTGGTTAAAACAGATTATAATTGAATGTTTACCTCGAGAAACGTGATGCAAAATCCATTCATTGACAAGAAAACTTCTTTTATAGTCACTTATGCCTTCAAAAGCTTTGTTTCTCGCTTTAAATGGTTATATAATTTCATAATTGATTTTCAGTTGAATTTTTTTACATTTTTGGTTAAAGCAGATTATAATTGAATGTTTACCTCGAGAAACGTGATGCAAAAACCATTCATTGAGAAGAAAACTTCTTTTATAATAACTTATGCCTTCAAAAGCTTTGTTTCTCCCTTTAAATGGTTATATAATCTCATAATTGATTTTAAGTTGAGTTTTTTTTACATTTTTGGTTAAAACAGATTATAATTGAATGTTTACCTCGAGAAACGTGATGCAAAAACCATTGATTGAGAAGAAAACTTCTTTTATAGTCACTTATGCCTTCAAAAGCTTTGTTTCTCCCTTTCAATGGTTATATAATCTCATAATTGATTTTAAGTAGCGTTTTTTTTACATTTTTGGTTAAAACAGATTATAATTGAATGTTTACCTCGAGAATCTTGAAGCGAAAGCCATTCATTGAGAAGAAAACTTCTTTTATTGGCACTTATGCCTTCAAAAGCTTTGTTTCTCCCTTTAAATGGTTATATAATCTCATAATTGATTTTAAGTTGAGTTTTTTTTACATCTTTGGTTAAAACAGATTATAATTGAATGTTTACCTTGAGAAACGTGAAGCAAAAACCATTCATTGAGAAGAAAACTTATTTTATAGTCACTTATGCCTTCAAAAGCTTTGTTTCTCCCTTTAAATGGTTATATAATCTCATAATTGATTTTAAGTTGAGTTTTTTTTACATTTTTGGTTAAAACAGATTATAATTGAATGTTTACCTCGAGAAACGTGATGCAAAGTCCATTCATTGAGAAGAAAACTTCTTTTATATTCACTTATGCCTTCAAAAGCTTTCTTTCTCCCTTTAAATGGTTATATAATCTCATAATTGATTTTAAGTTGAGTTTTTTTTACATTTTTGGTTAAAACAGATTAGAATTGAATGTTTACCTCGAGAATCTTGAAGCGAAAGCCATTCATTGAGAAGAAAACTTCTTTTATAGTCACTTATGCCTTCAAAAGCTTTGTTTCTCGCTTTAAATGGTTATATAATCTCATAATTGATTTTAAGTTGAATTTTTCTACATTTTTATTTAAAGCAGATTATAATTGAATGTTTACCTCGAGAAACGTGATGCAAAAACCATTCATTGACAAGAAAACTTCTTTTATAGTCACTTATGCCTTCAAAAGCTTTGTTTCTCCCTTTAAATGGTTATATAATCTCATAATTGATTTTAAGTTGAGTTTTTTTTACATTTTTGGTTAAAACAGATTATAATTGAATGTTTACCTCGAGAAACGTGATGCAAAATCCATTCATTGAGAAGAAAACTTCTTTTATAGTCACTTATGCCTTCAAAAGCTTTGTTTCTCCCTTTAAATGGTTATATAATCTCATAATTGATTTTAAGTTGAATTGTTTTTACATTTTTTATTAAAATAGATTATAGTTGAATGTTTACCTGGAGAAACGTGATGCAAAAACCATTCATTGAGAAGAAAACTTCTTTTATAGTCACTTATGCCTTCAAAAGCTTTGTTTCTCCCTTTAAATGGTTATATAATCTCATAATTGATTTTAAGTTGTGTTTTTTTTACATTTTTGGTTAAAACAGATTATAATTGAATGTTTACCTCGAGAAACGTGATGCAAAAACCATTCATTGAGAAGAGAACTTCTTTTATAGTCACTTATGCCTTCAAAAGCTTTGTTTCTCCCTTTAAATGGTTATATAATCTCATAATTGATTTTAAGTTGAGTTTTTTTTACATTTTTGGTTAAAACAGATTATAATTGAATGTTTACCTCGAGAATCTTGAAGCGAAAGCCATTCATTGAGAAGAAAACTTCTTTTATAGTCACTTATGCCTTCAAAAGCTTTGTTTCTCCCTTTAAATGGTTATATAATCTCATAATTGATTTTAAGTTGAGTTTTTTTTACATTTTTGATTAAAACAGATTATAATTGAATGTTTACCTCGAGATTCTTGAAGCGAAAGCCATTCATTGAGAAGAAAACTTCTTTTATAGTCACTTATGCCTTCAAAAGCTTTGTTTCTCCCTTTAAATGGTTATATAATCTCATAATTGATTTTAAGTTGCGTTTTTTTTACATTTTTGGTTAAAACAGATTATAATTGAATGTTTACCTCGAGAATCTTGAAGCGAAAGCCATTCATTGAGAAGAAAACTTCTTTTATAGTCACTTATGCCTTCAAAAACTTTGTTTTCTCCCTTTAAATGGTTATATAATCTCATAATTGATTTTAAGTTGTATTTTTTTAAATTTTTAGTTAAAACAGATTATAATTGAATGTTTACCTCGAGAAACGTGATGCAAAAAGCATTCATTGAGAAGAAAACTTCTTTTATAGTCACTTATGCCTTCAAAAGCTTTGTTTCTCGCTTTAAATGGTTATATAATCTCATAATTGATTTTAAGTTGAATTTTTCTACATTTTTGGTTAAAGCAGATTATAATTAAATGTTTACCTCGAGAAACGTGATGCAAAAACCATTCATTGAGAAGAAAACTTCTTTTATAGTCACTTATGCCTTCATAAGCTTTGTTTCTCCCTTTAAATGGTTATATAATGTCATAATTGATTTTAAGATGAATTTTTTTACATTTTCGGTTAAAACAGATTATAATTGAATGTTTACCTCGAGAATCTTGAAGCGAAAGCCATTCATTGAGAAGAAAACTTCTTTTATAGTCACTTATGCCTTCAAAAGCTTCGTTTCTCCCTTTAAATGGTTATATAATCTCATAATTGATTTTAAGTTGCGTTTTTTTTACATTTTTGGTTAAAACAGATTATAATTGAATGTTTACCTCGAGAATCTTGAAGCGAAAGCCATTCATTGAGAAGAAAACTTCTTTTATAGTCACTTATGCCTTCAAAAACTTTGTTTTCTCCCTTTAAATGGTTATATAATCTCATAATTGATTTTAAGTTGCATTTTTTTAAATTTTTAGTTAAAACAGATTATAATTGAATGTTTACCTCGAGAAACGTGATGCAAAAACCATTCATTGAGAAGAAAACTTCTTTTATAGTCACTTATGCCTTCAAAAGCTTTGTTTCTCGCTTTAAATGGTTATATAATCTCATAGTTGATTTTAAGTTGAATTTTTCTACATTTTTGGTTAAAGCAGATTATAATTGAATGTTTACCTCGAGAAACGTGATGCAAAAACCATTCATTGAGAAGAAAACTTCTTTTATAGTCACTTATGCCTTCAAAAGCTTTGTTTCTCCCTTTAAATGGTTATATAATGTCATAATTGATTTTAAGATGAATTTTTTTACATTTTCGGTTAAAACAGATTATAATTGAATGTTTACCTCGAGAATCTTGAAGCGAAAGCCATTCATTGAGAAGAAAACTTCTTTTATAGTCACTTATGCCTTCAAAAGCTTCGTTTCTCCCTTTAAATGGTTATATAATCTCATAATTGATTTTAAGTAGCGTTTTTTTTACATTTTTGGTTAAAACAGACTATAATTGAATGTTTACCTCGAGAATCTTGAAGCGAAAGCCATTTATTGAGAAGAAAACTTCTTTTATTGTCACTTATGTCTTCAAAAGCTTTGTTTCTCCATTTAAATGGTTATATAATCTCATAATTGATTTTAAGTTGAGTTTTTTTTACATTTTTGGTTAAAACAGATTATAATTGAATGTTTACCTCGAGAATCTTGAAGCGAAAGCCATTCATTGAGAAGAAAACTTCTTTTATAGTCACTTATGCCTTCAAAAGCTTTGTTTCTCCATTTAAATGGTTATATAATCTCATAATTGATTTTAAGTAGCGTTTTTTTTACATTTTTGGTTAAAACAGACTATAATTGAATGTTTACCTCGAGAATCTTGAAGCGAAAGCCATTTATTGAGAAGAAAACTGTCACGACCCAAATTCCGGGTCATGACCGGCGCATGGGTCCAATGGACATAATCCACTAAATCCAAGCAAGCCTATTATTTATTTTACTTATGATTCTATTTATTATCACTAAGTCGTATTTCATGACTTTGAGTCAAAATAGTGATACACATTGCCAACTCGTACTGGCATTACTCTTTTAAAATTTACATTTAAGTTCATCTATACATAACAAAATAATACTCGACCTCCAGCGGAGTGACTCGGATGGATATACAGCTACCGAATGCCGAGACACCTACCAGAAGATGTACACAGATCTACAAGGACACCTCGTCCTAATTATCGGCTACCTCGTGATCTGAAAACATGAATTTGAAAATGGTGAGTATAAACCCAGTGAGTGAACAAGGAAGGGAACAAGCAACAATTAGGAAAAATTTAAAATCATGATGCACTTGTTTCAAACAATGCAATTTAGTTCATTCCTATTTAAAACCCCTCCAAACCCCAGAGTTTTTCGCTACAGCGAGCATGAATTTCGATGCAGTGAAAACAAAGCAACAAGAGAAACATTTTTCCTCACTCAACAATAGCCATCCTGCTAAACTAATAAAATCAACCTAACATTCATGAAAATTCTCAAAGTATAATGTGTCAAATTTTACGTACATTACAACCATAAATCATTGTCCATCAATTTGCTATATCACACACATTTACATATGTATATATATATATATACGTATATACCCATCATCATCATCTCATCAACCCATCATCATCATCACCAGCTCATCATCATCATCATCACCAGCTCATGCGCACTCCCTACTCGCACATGGCTGGGTCATCACCGGATTATGCGCACTCCCTACTCGCACATAACCGGGTCATCCTCGGCTTATGCACACTCCCTACTCGCACATAGCCGAGTCAACATAATTACACAACATTATATTCAAGCATATATGTATATCAACATAATGCAGCCACATAGAAATCCATAATAACCACATTTCATAACATAAACCTTTTCTTAAAAGCTTGTTCCCAAGGCAATCATTTTCATGAAAAATTTCATAAAATCATTCAAACACTTTGTTCAAAATAGTCATATTCCCAAAACAATTTTGATAGGCAGTCCACTCACAGGTGTTGAAAATTCGGATTCTGGGTGAACTCTGACTAATAGTCCTCAGGCGTAATTCCTTTGCCTTTTCCGGACGTCTCACCACCTTGACAAATAACAAAGTCGAGGAATTTACTATATTGTCCCTAAATTGATATAAATTAATTTAAACTACTAATGCTTGATATGTAATGCAAAAATATGTCTGATTACCGCTTAATCACGGTATCGATTAAATTTGACCGATCACCCGATTAATCGGCGATTGTGTCCAAATCACCTCCAAATTAATTCATTTCTCCTCTAATACCTTAATTTACCACATACATTTAAATAAAGCCAAATTCAGCATTAGAACCCTCACAATTCCTTATAGAAAAAAATTTGGTCATTTGGTGTACTAGCATCGAATCTTTTTCTACATAACCGTTTCACCTTACTTCATCATTTTCCATGCCATTTTCCTTGAAATAAAAACAATACCCCATTGATATTCAGCCCTCATGGTTCAGCCAACAAGGAACCCTAGAGAAATTGAATATTTCTTTTGTGTTTTTGTTCATAACCATGCTTAACTATCCCTAAACACTAACATAGTCTAAAATCAAATTATTCCAACAACAATTCCTCTTCCATACCCATTTTTCAGAATTGAATTCATCATGATAACTCAATATTCAACCATGGAAATCAAGAACAAAAGCATGGGTAAGCTAGGTATCAAGGAGAATTAAAGAAATTTTAACTTACCTAGCTTGTTTCCTTGATTTCTTCACTTTTTCTTTGAATTTCCACCTAGGTTTTCTTGTTTTTCCTTTTGTTCTTCCTTTTTTCTGGTTGCTGGATGTCTAGGCCGAATATGGTGAGGGAATTGGGGATTTAATGGGCTGATTTCTATAGAAAATAATAAAATAATCAAGCATGCCATGTGTCACATGCTTATTGGCCAAATTTTTAACTTTTTGACTTTTTCTTCTTAATTTTCCACCACAAATATTCTGGTATTTATCCAATCCTACCACAATTAAAATCCCTTGGTCTTGACAAGTGCTGGGCCGAAAATTTTACTGATTTGCCCCCGAGACAAAAAAATTACGATTTTGCCCTTATACTCTGAAATGTACCGGAATCTCATTATTTCTACTTTTCAACCTAAAATAACACTAATATTGATCAATATTAACTAAATGGGGCAAAAATTGTTTAAAAAAAAATTTTCGTTTAGTCCACTAGTGGCAAAATTACCATTTTGCCCTTGTGCTCTATAAATACCGAGAATCAAAATTTTTCACTACTAAACATCATTTTATACTCCAATAATCATAATTATATTTCATATAATTATTCTTGGTCAAATGTGATCAAATCTTGGCTAAAAATCTCCATTTTATCATCAAATGGTAAAATGACCGTTTTGTCCCTAATCGGTCAATTTTCTGATGGACTCCAAACTGGACCTTGAACTCCAAATCACTATTCTAAACCATTCTGTTGGTTTTAAAATTTTCAAATTCCTCTTAGAATTTCTATTTGAACTAGTTCAAGGCTCGATTTAACTTAATTGTACCACTCGATACAATACCGTCTTTTAATCGAGCTTGACAGGGTCTCACAAAAACTTCTTTTATAGTCACTTATGCCTTCAAAAGCTTTGTTTCCTCCGTTTAAATGGTTATATAATCTCATAATTGATTTTAAGTTGCGTTTTTTTACATTTTTAGTTAAAAGAAATTATAATTGAATGTTTACCTCAAGAAACGTGATGCAAAAACCATTCATTGAGAAGAAAACTTCTTTTATAGTCATTTATGCCTTCAAAAGCTTTGTTTCTCCCTTTAAATGGTTATATAATCTCATAATTGATTTTAAGTTGAGTTTTTTTTACATTTTTGGTTAAAACAGATTATAATTGAATGTTTACCTCAAGAATCTTGAAGCGAAAGCCATTCATTGAGAAGAAAACTTCTTTTATAGTCACTTATGCCTTCAAAAGCTTTGTTTCTCCCTTTAAATGGTTATATAATCTCATAATTGATTTTAAGTTGAGTTTTTTTTACATTTTTGGTTAAAACAGATTATAATTGAATGTTTACCTCGAGAATCTTGAAGCGAAAGCCATTCATTGAGAAGAAAACTTCTTTTATAGTCACGTATGCCTTCAAAAGCTTTGTTTCTCCCTTTAAATGGTTATATAATCTCATAATTGATTTTAAGTTGCGTTTTTTTTACATTTTTGGTTAAAACAGATTATAATTGAATGTTTATCTCAAGAATCTTGAAGCGAAAGCCATTCATTGAGAAGAAAACTTCTTTTATAGTCACTTATGCCTTCAAAAACTTTGTTTTCTCCCTTTAAATGGTTATATAATCTCATCATTGATTTTAAGTTGAGTTTTTTTTACATTTTTGGTTAAAACAGATTATAATTGAATGTTTACCTCGAGAAACGTGATGCAAAAACCATTCATTGAGAAGAAAACTTCTTTTATAGTCACTTATGCCTTCAAAAGCTTTGTTTCTCCCTTTAAATGGTTATATAATCTCATAATTGATTTTAAGTTGAGTTTTTTTTACATTTTTGGTTAAAACAGATTATAATTGAATGTTTACCTCGAGAATCTTGAAGCGAAAGCCATTCATTGAGAAGAAAACTTCTTTTATAGTCACTTATGCCTTCAAAAGCTTTGTTTCTCCCTTTAAATGGTTATATAATCTCATAATTGATTTTAAGTTGAGTTTTTTTTACATTTTTGGTTAAAACAGATTATAATTGAATGTTTACCTCGAGAAACGTGATGCAAAAACCATTCATTGAGAAGAAAACTTCTTTTATAGTCACTTATGCCTTCAAAAGCTTTGTTTCTCCCTTTCAATGGTTATATAATCTCATAATTGATTTTAAGTAGCGTTTTTTTTACATTTTTGGTTAAAACAGATTATAATTGAATGTTTACCTCGAGAATCTTGAAGCGAAAGCCATTCATTGAGAAGAAAACTTCTTTTATTGGCACTTATGCCTTCAAAAGCTTTGTTTCTCCCTTTAAATGGTTATATAATCTCATAATTGATTTTAAGTTGAGTTTTTTTTACATCTTTGGTTAAAACAGATTATAATTGAATGTTTACCTCGAGAATCTTGAAGCGAAAGCCATTCATTGGGAAGAAAACTTCTTTTATAGTCACTTATGCCTTCAAAAGCTTTGTTTCTCCCTTTAAATGGTTATATAATCTCATAATTGATTTTAAGTTGTATTTTTTTTACATTTTTGGTTAAAACAGATTATAATTGAATGTTTACCTCGAGAAACGTGAAGCAAAAACCATTCATTGAGAAGAAAACTTCTTTTATAGTCACTTATGCCTTCAAAAGCTTTGTTTCTCCCTTTAAATGGTTATATAATCTCATAATTGATTTTGGTTGAGTTTTTTTTACATTTTTGGTTAAAACAGATTATAATTGAATGTTTACCTCGAGAAACGTGATGCAAAGTCCATTCATTGAGAAGAAAACTTCTTTTATATTCACTTATGCCTTCAAAAGCTTTCTTTCTCCCTTTAAATGGTTATATAATCTCATAATTGATTTTAAGTTGAGTTTTTTTTACATTTTTGGTTAAAACAGATTAGAATTGAATGTTTACCTCGAGAATCTTGAAGCGAAAGCCATTCATTGAGAAGAAAACTTCTTTTAGAGTCACTTATGCCTTCAAAAGCTTTGTTTCTCGCTTTAAATGGTTATATAATCTCATAATTGATTTTAAGTTGAATTTTTCTACATTTTTATTTAAAGCAGATTATAATTGAATGTTTACCTCGAGAAACGTGATGCAAAAACCATTCATTGACAAGAAAACTTCTTTTATAGTCCCTTATGCCTTCAAAAGCTTTGTTTCTCCCTTTAAATGGTTATATAATCTCATAATTGATTTTAAGTTGAGTTTTTTTTACATTTTTGGTTAAAACAGATTATAATTGAATGTTTACCTCGAGAAAAGTGATGCAAAATCCATTCATTGAGAAGAAAACTTCTTTTATAGTCACTTATGCCTTCAAAAGCTTTGTTTCTCCCTTTAAATGGTTATATAATCTCATAATTGATTTTAAGTTGAATTGTTTTTACATTTTTTATTAAAATAGATTATAGTTGAATGTTTACCTTGAGAAACGTGATGCAAAAACCATTCATTGAGAAGAAAACTTCTTTTATAGTCACTTATGCCTTCAAAAGCTTTGTTTCTCCCTTTAAATGGTTATATAATCTCATAATTGATTTTAAGTTGCGTTTTTTTTACATTTTTGGTTAAAACAGATTATAATTGAATGTTTACCTCGAGAAACGTGATGCAAAAACCATTCATTGAGAAGAGAACTTCTTTTATAGTCACTTATGCCTTCAAAAGCTTTGTTTCTCCCTTTAAATGGTTATATAATCTCATAATTGATTTTAAGTTGAGTTTTTTTTACATCTTTGGTTAAAACAGATTATAATTGAATGTTTACCTCGAGAATCTTGAAGCGAAAGCCATTCATTGGGAAGAAAACTTCTTTTATAGTCACTTATGCCTTCAAAAGCTTTGTTTCTCCCTTTAAATGGTTATATAATCTCATAATTGATTTTAAGTTGTATTTTTTTTACATTTTTGGTTAAAACAGATTATAATTGAATGTTTACCTCGAGAAACGTGAAGCAAAAACCATTCATTGAGAAGAAAACTTCTTTTATAGTCACTTATGCCTTCAAAAGCTTTGTTTCTCCCTTTAAATGGTTATATAATCTCATAATTGATTTTGGTTGAGTTTTTTTTACATTTTTGGTTAAAACAGATTATAATTGAATGTTTACCTCGAGAAACGTGATGCAAAGTCCATTCATTGAGAAGAAAACTTCTTTTATATTCACTTATGCCTTCAAAAGCTTTCTTTCTCCCTTTAAATGGTTATATAATCTCATAATTGATTTTAAGCTGAGTTTTTTTTACATTTTTGGTTAAAACAGATTAGAATTGAATGTTTACCTCGAGAATCTTGAAGCGAAAGCCATTCATTGAGAAGAAAACTTCTTTTATAGTCACTTATGCCTTCAAAAGCTTTGTTTCTCGCTTTAAATGGTTATATAATCTCATAATTGATTTTAAGTTGAATTTTTCTACATTTTTATTTAAAGCAGATTATAATTGAATGTTTACCTCGAGAAACGTGATGCAAAAACCATTCATTGACAAGAAAACTTCTTTTATAGTCCCTTATGCCTTCAAAAGCTTTGTTTCTCCCTTTAAATGGTTATATAATCTCATAATTGATTTTAAGTTGAGTTTTTTTTACATTTTTGGTTAAAACAGATTATAATTGAATGTTTACCTCGAGAAAAGTGATGCAAAATCCATTCATTGAGAAGAAAACTTCTTTTATAGTCACTTATGCCTTCAAAAGCTTTGTTTCTCCCTTTAAATGGTTATATAATCTCATAATTGATTTTAAGTTGAATTGTTTTTACATTTTTTATTAAAATAGATTATAGTTGAATGTTTACCTTGAGAAACGTGATGCAAAAACCATTCATTGAGAAGAAAACTTCTTTTATAGTCACTTATGCCTTCAAAAGCTTTGTTTCTCCCTTTAAATGGTTATATAATCTCATAATTGATTTTAAGTTGCGTTTTTTTTACATTTTTGGTTAAAACAGATTATAATTGAATGTTTACCTCGAGAAACGTGATGCAAAAACCATTCATTGAGAAGAGAACTTCTTTTATAGTCACTTATGCCTTCAAAAGCTTTGTTTCTCCCTTTAAATGGTTATATAATCTCATAATTGATTTTAAGTTGAGTTTTTTTTACATTTTTGGTTAAAACAGATTATAATTGAATGTTTACCTCGAGAATCTTGAAGCGAAAGCCATTCATTGAGAAGAAAACTTCTTTTATAGTCACTTATGCCTTCAAAAGCTTTGTTTCTCCCTTTAAATGGTTATATAATCTCATAATTGATTTTAAGTTGAGTTTTTTTTACATTTTTGATTAAAACAGATTATAATTGAATGTTTACCTCAAGAATCTTGAAGCGAAAGCCATTCATTGAGAAGAAAACTTCTTTTATAGTCACTTATGCCTTCAAAAGCTTTGTTTCTCCCTTTAAATGGTTATATAATCTCATAATTGATTTTAAGTTGAATTGTTTTTACATTTTTTATTAAAATAGATTATAGTTGAATGTTTACCTTGAGAAACGTGATGCAAAAACCATTCATTGAGAAGAAAACTTCTTTTATAGTCACTTATGCCTTCAAAAGCTTTGTTTCTCCCTTTAAATGGTTATATAATCTCATAATTGATTTTAAGTTGCGTTTTTTTTACATTTTTGGTTAAAACAGATTATAATTGAATGTTTACCTCGAGAAACGTGATGCAAAAACCATTCATTGAGAAGAGAACTTCTTTTATAGTCACTTATGCCTTCAAAAGCTTTGTTTCTCCCTTTAAATGGTTATATAATCTCATAATTGATTTTAAGTTGAGTTTTTTTTACATTTTTGGTTAAAACAGATTATAATTGAATGTTTACCTCGAGAATCTTGAAGCGAAAGCCATTCATTGAGAAGAAAACTTCTTTTATAGTCACTTATGCCTTCAAAAGCTTTGTTTCTCCCTTTAAATGGTTATATAATCTCATAATTGATTTTAAGTTGAGTTTTTTTTACATTTTTGATTAAAACAGATTATAATTGAATGTTTACCTCGAGAATCTTGAAGCGAAAGCCATTCATTGAGAAGAAAACTTCTTTTATAGTCACTTATGCCTTCAAAAGCTTTGTTTCTCCCTTTAAATGGTTATATAATCTCATAATTGATTTTAAGTTGCGTTTTTTTTACATTTTTGGTTAAAACAGACTATAATTGAATGTTTACCTCGAGAATCTTGAAGCGAAAGCCATTCATTGAGAAGAAAACTTCTTTTATAGTCACTTATGCCTTCAAAAACTTTGTTTTCTCCCTTTAAATGGTTATATAATCTCATAATTGATTTTAAGTTGAATTTTTTTAAATTTTTAGTTAAAACAGATTATAATTGAATGTTTACCTCGAGAAACGTGATGCAAAAACCATTCATTGAGAAGAAAACTTCTTTTATAGTCACTTATGCCTTCAAAAGCTTTGTTTCTCGCTTTAAATGGTTATATAATCTCATAATTGATTTTAAGTTGAATTTTTCTACATTTTTGGTTAAAGCAGATTATAATTGAATGTTTACCTCGAGAAACGTGATGCAAAAACCATTCATTGAGAAGAAAACTTCTTTTATAGTCACTTATGCCTTCAAAAGCTTTGTTTCTCCCTTTAAATGGTTATATAATGTCATAATTGATTTTAAGATGAATTTTTTTACATTTTCGGTTAAAACAGATTATAATTGAATGTTTACCTCGAGAATCTTGAAGCGAAAGCCATTCATTGAGAAGAAAACTTCTTTTATAGTCACTTATGCCTTCAAAAGCTTCGTTTCTCCCTTTAAATGGTTATATAATCTCATAATTGATTTTAAGTTGCGTTTTTTTTATATTTTTGGTTAAAACAGATTATAATTGAATGTTTACCTCGAGAATCTTGAAGCGAAAGCCATTCATTGAGAAGAAAACTTCTTTTATAGTCACTTATGCCTTCAAAAACTTTGTTTTCTCCCTTTAAATGGTTATATAATCTCATAATTGATTTTAAGTTGCATTTTTTTTAAATTTTTAGTTAAAACAGATTATAATTGAATGTTTACCTCGAGAAACGTGATGCAAAAACCATTCATTGAGAAGAAAACTTCTTTTATAGTCACTTATGCCTTCAAAAGCTTTGTTTCTCGCTTTAAATGGTTATATAATCTCATAGTTGATTTTAAGTTGAATTTTTCTACATTTTTGGTTAAAGCAGATTATAATTGAATGTTTACCTCGAGAAACGTGATGCAAAAACCATTCATTGAGAAGAAAACTTCTTTTATAGTCACTTATGCCTTCAAAAGCTTTGTTTCTCCCTTTAAATGGTTATATAATGTCATAATTGATTTTAAGATGAATTTTTTTACATTTTCGATTAAAACAGATTATAATTGAATGTTTACCTCGAGAATCTTGAAGCGAAAGCCATTCATTGAGAAGAAAACTTCTTTTATAGTCACTTATGCCTTCAAAAGCTTCGTTTCTCCCTTTAAATGGTTATATAATCTCATAATTGATTTTAAGTAGCGTTTGTTTTACATTTTTGGTTAAAACAGACTATAATTGAATGTTTACCTCGAGAATCTTGAAGCGAAAGCCATTTATTGAGAAGAAAACTTCTTTTATAGTCACTTATGCCTTCAAAAGCTTTGTTTCTCCATTTAAATGGTTATATAATCTCATAATTGATTTTCAGTTGAGTTTTTTTTACATTTTTGGTTAAAACAGATTATAATTGGATGTTTACCTCGAGAATCTTGAAGCGAAAGCCATTCATTGAGAAGAAAACTTCTTTTATAGTCACTTATGCCTTCAAAAGCTTTGTCTCTCCCTTTAAATGGTTATATAATCTCATAATTGATTTTAAGTTGAGTTTTTTTTACATTTTTGGTTAAAACAGATTATAATTGAATGTTTACCTCGAGAATCTTGAAGCGAAAGCCATTCATTGAGAAGAAAACTTCTTTCATAGTCACTTATGCCTTCAAAAGCTTTGTTTCTCCCTTTAAATGGTTATATAATCTCATAATTGATTTTCAGTTAAATTTTTCTACATTTTTATTTAAAGCAGATTATAATTGAATGTTTACCTCGAGAAACGTGATGCAAAAACCATTCATTGAGAAGAAAACTTCTTTTATAGTCACTTATGCCTTCAAAAGCTTTGTTTCTCCCTTTAAATGGTTATATAATCTCATAATTGATTTTAAGTTGCGTTTTTTTTACATTTTTGGTTAAAACAGATTATAATTGAATGTTTACCTCGAGAATCTTGAAGCGAAAGCCATTCATTGAGAAGAAAACTTCTTTTATAGTCACTTATGCCTTCAAAAGCTTCGTTTCTCCCTTTAAATGGTTATATAATCTCATAATTGATTTTAAGTAGCGTTTTTTTTACATTTTTGGTTAAAACAGACTATAATTGAATGTTTACCTCGAGAATCTTGAAGCGAAAGCCATTTATTGAGAAGAAAACTTCTTTTATAGTCACTTATGCCTTCAAAAGCTTTGTTTCTCCATTTAAATGGTTATATAATCTCATAATTGATTTTAAGTTGAGTTTTTTTTACATTTTTGGTTAAAACAGATTATAATTGAATGTTTACCTCGAGAATCTTGAAGCGAAAGCCATTCATTGAGAAGAAAACTTCTTTTATAGTCACTTATGCCTTCAAAAGCTTTGTCTCTCCCTTTAAATGGTTATATAATCTCATAATTGATTTTAAGTTGAGTTTTTTTTACATTTTTGGTTAAAACAGATTATAATTGAATGTTTACCTCGAGAATCTTGAAGCGAAAGCCATTCATTGAGAAGAAAACTTCTTTTATAGTCACTTATGCCTTCAAAAGCTTTGTTTCTCCCTTTAAATGGTTATATAATCTCATAATTGATTTTAAGTTGAGTTTTTTTTACATTTTTGGTTAAAACAGATTAGAATTGAATGTTTACCTCGAGAATCTTGAAGCGAAAGCCATTCATTGAGAAGAAAACTTCTTTTATAGTCACTTATGCCTTCAAAAGCTTTGTTTCTCCCTTTAAATGGTTATATAATCTCATAATTGATTTTAAGTTGAATTGTTTTTACATTTTTTATTAAAATAGATTATAGTTGAATGTTTACCTTGAGAAACGTGATGCAAAAACCATTCATTGAGAAGAAAACTTCTTTTATAGTCACTTATGCCTTCAAAAGCTTTGTTTCTCCCTTTAAATGGTTATATAATCTCATAATTGATTTTAAGTTGAATTTTTCTACATTTTTATTTAAAGCAGATTATAATTGAATGTTTACCTCGAGAAACGTGATGCAAAAACCATTCATTGACAAGAAAACTTCTTTTATAGTCCCTTATGCCTTCAAAAGCTTTGTTTCTCCCTTTAAATGGTTATATAATCTCATAATTGATTTTAAGTTGAGTTTTTTTTACATTTTTGGTTAAAACAGATTATAATTGAATGTTTACCTCGAGAAAAGTGATGCAAAATCCATTCATTGAGAAGAAAACTTCTTTTATAGTCACTTATGCCTTCAAAAGCTTTGTTTCTCCCTTTAAATGGTTATATAATCTCATAATTGATTTTAAGTTGAATTGTTTTTACATTTTTTATTAAAATAGATTATAGTTGAATGTTTACCTTGAGAAACGTGATGCAAAAACCATTCATTGAGAAGAAAACTTCTTTTATAGTCACTTATGCCTTCAAAAGCTTTGTTTCTCCCTTTAAATGGTTATATAATCTCATAATTGATTTTAAGTTGCGTTTTTTTTACATTTTTGGTTAAAACAGATTATAATTGAATGTTTACCTCGAGAAACGTGATGCAAAAACCATTCATTGAGAAGAGAACTTCTTTTATAGTCACTTATGCCTTCAAAAGCTTTGTTTCTCCCTTTAAATGGTTATATAATCTCATAATTGATTTTAAGTTGAGTTTTTTTTACATTTTTGGTTAAAACAGATTATAATTGAATGTTTACCTCGAGAATCTTGAAGCGAAAGCCATTCATTGAGAAGAAAACTTCTTTTATAGTCACTTATGCCTTCAAAAGCTTTGTTTCTCCCTTTAAATGGTTATATAATCTCATAATTGATTTTAAGTTGAGTTTTTTTTACATTTTTGATTAAAACAGATTATAATTGAATGTTTACCTCAAGAATCTTGAAGCGAAAGCCATTCATTGAGAAGAAAACTTCTTTTATAGTCACTTATGCCTTCAAAAGCTTTGTTTCTCCCTTTAAATGGTTATATAATCTCATAATTGATTTTAAGTTGAATTGTTTTTACATTTTTTATTAAAATAGATTATAGTTGAATGTTTACCTTGAGAAACGTGATGCAAAAACCATTCATGGAGAAGAAAACTTCTTTTATAGTCACTTATGCCTTCAAAAGCTTTGTTTCTCCCTTTAAATGGTTATATAATCTCATAATTGATTTTAAGTTGCGTTTTTTTTACATTTTTGGTTAAAACAGATTATAATTGAATGTTTACCTCGAGAAACGTGATGCAAAAACCATTCATTGAGAAGAGAACTTCTTTTATAGTCACTTATGCCTTCAAAAGCTTTGTTTCTCCCTTTAAATGGTTATATAATCTCATAATTGATTTTAAGTTGAGTTTTTTTTACATTTTTGGTTAAAACAGATTATAATTGAATGTTTACCTCGAGAATCTTGAAGCGAAAGCCATTCATTGAGAAGAAAACTTCTTTTATAGTCACTTATGCCTTCAAAAGCTTTGTTTCTCCCTTTAAATGGTTATATAATCTCATAATTGATTTTAAGTTGAGTTTTTTTTACATTTTTGATTAAAACAGATTATAATTGAATGTTTACCTCGAGAATCTTGAAGCGAAAGCCATTCATTGAGAAGAAAACTTCTTTTATAGTCACTTATGCCTTCAAAAGCTTTGTTTCTCCCTTTAAATGGTTATATAATCTCATAATTGATTTTAAGTTGCGTTTTTTTTACATTTTTGGTTAAAACAGACTATAATTGAATGTTTACCTCGAGAATCTTGAAGCGAAAGCCATTCATTGAGAAGAAAACTTCTTTTATAGTCACTTATGCCTTCAAAAACTTTGTTTTCTCCCTTTAAATGGTTATATAATCTCATAATTGATTTTAAGTTGAATTTTTTTAAATTTTTAGTTAAAACAGATTATAATTGAATGTTTACCTCGAGAAACGTGATGCAAAAACCATTCATTGAGAAGAAAACTTCTTTTCTAGTCACTTATGCCTTCAAAAGCTTTGTTTCTCGCTTTAAATGGTTATATAATCTCATAATTGATTTTAAGTTGAATTTTTCTACATTTTTGGTTAAAGCAGATTATAATTGAATGTTTACCTCGAGAAACGTGATGCAAAAACCATTCATTGAGAAGAAAACTTCTTTTATAGTCACTTATGCCTTCAAAAGCTTTGTTTCTCCCTTTAAATGGTTATATAATGTCATAATTGATTTTAAGATGAATTTTTTTACATTTTCGGTTAAAACAGATTATAATTGAATGTTTACCTCGAGAATCTTGAAGCGAAAGCCATTCATTGAGAAGAAAACTTCTTTTATAGTCACTTATGCCTTCAAAAGCTTCGTTTCTCCCTTTAAATGGTTATATAATCTCATAATTGATTTTAAGTTGCGTTTTTTTTATATTTTTGGTTAAAACAGATTATAATTGAATGTTTACCTCGAGAATCTTGAAGCGAAAGCCATTCATTGAGAAGAAAACTTCTTTTATAGTCACTTATGCCTTCAAAAACTTTGTTTTCTCCCTTTAAATGGTTATATAATCTCATAATTGATTTTAAGTTGCATTTTTTTTAAATTTTTAGTTAAAACAGATTATAATTGAATGTTTACCTCGAGAAACGTGATGCAAAAACCATTCATTGAGAAGAAAACTTCTTTTATAGTCACTTATGCCTTCAAAAGCTTTGTTTCTCGCTTTAAATGGTTATATAATCTCATAGTTGATTTTAAGTTGAATTTTTCTACATTTTTGGTTAAAGCAGATTATAATTGAATGTTTACCTCGAGAAACGTGATGCAAAAACCATTCATTGAGAAGAAAACTTCTTTTATAGTCACTTATGCCTTCAAAAGCTTTGTTTCTCCCTTTAAATGGTTATATAATGTCATAATTGATTTTAAGATGAATTTTTTTACATTTTCGATTAAAACAGATTATAATTGAATGTTTACCTCGAGAATCTTGAAGCGAAAGCCATTCATTGAGAAGAAAACTTCTTTTATAGTCACTTATGCCTTCAAAAGCTTCGTTTCTCCCTTTAAATGGTTATATAATCTCATAATTGATTTTAAGTAGCGTTTGTTTTACATTTTTGGTTAAAACAGACTATAATTGAATGTTTACCTCGAGAATCTTGAAGCGAAAGCCATTTATTGAGAAGAAAACTTCTTTTATAGTCACTTATGCCTTCAAAAGCTTTGTTTCTCCATTTAAATGGTTATATAATCTCATAATTGATTTTCAGTTGAGTTTTTTTTACATTTTTGGTTAAAACAGATTATAATTGGATGTTTACCTCGAGAATCTTGAAGCGAAAGCCATTCATTGAGAAGAAAACTTCTTTTATAGTCACTTATGCCTTCAAAAGCTTTGTCTCTCCCTTTAAATGGTTATATAATCTCATAATTGATTTTAAGTTGAGTTTTTTTTACATTTTTGGTTAAAACAGATTATAATTGAATGTTTACCTCGAGAATCTTGAAGCGAAAGCCATTCATTGAGAAGAAAACTTCTTTCATAGTCACTTATGCCTTCAAAAGCTTTGTTTCTCCCTTTAAATGGTTATATAATCTCATAATTGATTTTAAGTTGAGTTTTTTTTACATTTTTGGTTAAAACAGATTAGAATTGAATGTTTACCTCGAGAATCTTGAAGCGAAAGCCATTCATTGAGAAGAAAACTTCTTTTATAGTCACTTATGCCTTCAAAAGCTTTGTTTCTCCCTTTAAATGGTTATATAATCTCATAATTGATTTTAAGTTGCGTTTTTTTTACATTTTTGGTTAAAACAGATTATAATTGAATGTTTACCTCGAGAATCTTGAAGCGAAAGCCATTCATTGAGAAGAAAACTTCTTTTATAGTCACTTATGCCTTCAAAAGCTTCGTTTCTCCCTTTAAATGGTTATATAATCTCATAATTGATTTTAAGTAGCGTTTTTTTTACATTTTTGGTTAAAACAGACTATAATTGAATGTTTACCTCGAGAATCTTGAAGCGAAAGCCATTTATTGAGAAGAAAACTTCTTTTATAGTCACTTATGCCTTCAAAAGCTTTGTTTCTCCATTTAAATGGTTATATAATCTCATAATTGATTTTAAGTTGAGTTTTTTTTACATTTTTGGTTAAAACAGATTATAATTGAATGTTTACCTCGAGAATCTTGAAGCGAAAGCCATTCATTGAGAAGAAAACTTCTTTTATAGTCACTTATGCCTTCAAAAGCTTTGTCTCTCCCTTTAAATGGTTATATAATCTCATAATTGATTTTAAGTTGAGTTTTTTTTACATTTTTGGTTAAAACAGATTATAATTGAATGTTTACCTCGAGAATCTTGAAGCGAAAGCCATTCATTGAGAAGAAAACTTCTTTTATAGTCACTTATGCCTTCAAAAGCTTTGTTTCTCCCTTTAAATGGTTATATAATCTCATAATTGATTTTAAGTTGAGTTTTTTTTACATTTTTGGTTAAAACAGATTAGAATTGAATGTTTACCTCGAGAATCTTGAAGCGAAAGCCATTCATTGAGAAGAAAACTTCTTTTATAGTCACTTATGCCTTCAAAAGCTTTGTTTCTCCCTTTAAATGGTTATATAATCTCATAATTGATTTTAAGTTGCGTTTTTTTTACATTTTTGGTTAAAACAGATTATAATTGAATGTTTACCTCGAGAATCTTGAAGCGAAAGCCATTCATTGAGAAGAAAACTTCTTTTATAGTCACTTATGCCTTCAAAAACTTTGTTTTCTCCCTTTAAATGGTTATATAATCTCATAATTGATTTTAAGTTGCATTTTTTAAAATTTTTAGTTAAAACAGATTATAATTGAATGTTTACCTCGAGAAACGTGATGCAAAAACCATTCATTGAGAAGAAAACTTCTTTTATAGTCACTTATGCCTTCAAAAGCTTTGTTTCTCGCTTTAAATGGTTATATAATCTCATAATTGATTTTAAGTTGAATTTTTCTACATTTTTGGTTAAAGCAGATTATAATTGAATGTTTACCTCGAGAAACGTGATGCAAAAACCATTCATTGAGAAGAAAACTTCTTTTATAGTCACTTATGCCTTCAAAAGCTTTGTTTCTCCCTTTAAATGGTTATATAATGTCATAATTGATTTTAAGATGAATTTTTTTACATTTTCGATTAAAACAGATTATAATTGAATGTTTACCTCGAGAATCTTGAAGCGAAAGCCATTCATTGAGAAGAAAACTTCTTTTATAGTCACTTATGCCTTCAAAAGCTTCGTTTCTCCCTTTAAATGGTTATATAATCTCATAATTGATTTTAAGTAGCGTTTTTTTTTACATTTTTGGTTAAAACAGACTATAATTGAATGTTTACCTCGAGAATCTTGAAGCGAAAGCCATTTATTGAGAAGAAAACTTCCTTTATAGTCACTTATGCCTTCAAAAGCTTTGTTTCTCCATTTAAATGGTTATATAATCTCATAATTGATTTTAAGTTGAGTTTTTTTTACATTTTTGGTTAAAACAGATTATAATTGAATGTTTACCTCGAGAATCTTGAAGCGAAAGCCATTCATTGAGAAGAAAACTTCTTTTATAGTCACTTATGCCTTCAAAAGCTTTGTCTCTCCCTTTAAATGGTTATATAATCTCATAATTGATTTTAAGTTGAGTTCTTTTTACATTTTTGGTTAAAACAGATTATAATTGAATGTTTACCTCGAGAATCTTGAAGCGAAAGCCATTCATTGAGAAGAAAACTTCTTTTATAGTCACTTATGCCTTCAAAAGCTTTGTTTCTCCCTTTAAATGGTTATATAATCTCATAATTGATTTTAAGTTGAGTTTTTTTTACATTTTTGGTTAAAACAGATTAGAATTGAATGTTTACCTCGAGAATCTTGAAGCGAAAGCCATTCATTGAGAAGAAAACTTCTTTTATAGTCACTTATGCCTTCAAAAGCTTTGTTTCTCCCTTTAAATGGTTATATAATCTCATAATTGATTTTAAGTTGCGTTTTTTTTACATTTTTGGTTAAAACAGATTATAATTGAATGTTTACCTCGAGAATCTTGAAGCGAAAGCCATTCATTGAGAAGAAAACTTATTTTATAGTCACTTATGCCTTCAAAAACTTTGTTTTCTCCCTTTAAATGGTTATATAATCTCATAATTGATTTTAAGTTGCATTTTTTAAAATTTTTAGTTAAAACAGATTATAATTGAATGTTTACCTCGAGAAACGTGATGCAAAAACCATTCATTGAGAAGAAAACTTCTTTTATAGTCACTTATGCCTTCAAAAGCTTTGTTTCTCGCTTTAAATGGTTATATAATCTCATAATTGATTTTAAGTTGAATTTTTCTACATTTTTGGTTAAAGCAGATTATAATTGAATGTTTACCTCGAGAAACGTGATGCAAAAACCATTCATTGAGAAGAAAACTTCTTTTATAGTCACTTATGCCTTCAAAAGCTTTGTTTCTCCCTTTAAATGGTTATATAATGTCATAATTGATTTTAAGATGAATTTTTTTACATTTTCGATTAAAACAGATTATAATTGAATGTTTACCTCGAGAATCTTGAAGCGAAAGCCATTCATTGAGAAGAAAACTTCTTTTATAGTCACTTATGCCTTCAAAAGCTTCGTTTCTCCCTTTAAATGGTTAAATAATCTCATAATTGATTTTAAGTAGCGTTTTTTTTTTACATTTTTGGTTAAAACAGACTATAATTGAATGTTTACCTCGAGAATCTTGAAGCGAAAGCCATTTATTGAGAAGAAAACCTCTTTTATAGTCACTTATGCCTTCAAAAGCTTTGTTTCTCCACTTAAATGGTTATATAATCTCATAATTGATTTTAAGTTGAGTTTTTTTTACATTTTTGGTTAAAACAGATTATAATTGAATGTTTACCTCGAGAATCTTGAAGCGAAAGCCATTCATTGAGAAGAAAACTTCTTTTATAGTCACTTATGCCTTCAAAAGCTTTGTCTCTCCCTTTAAATGGTTATATAATCTCATAATTGATTTTAAGTTGAGTTTTTTTTACATTTTTGGTTAAAACAGATTATAATTGAATGTTTACCTCGAGAATCTTGAAGCGAAAGCCATTCATTGAGAAGAAAACTTCTTTTATAGTCACTTATGCCTTCAAAAGCTTTGTTTCTCCCTTTAAATGGTTATATAATCTCATAATTGATTTTAAGTTGAGTTTTTTTTACATTTTTGGTTAAAACAGATTATAATTGAATGTTTACCTCGAGAATCTTGAAGCGAAAGCCATTCATTGAGAAGAAAACTTCTTTTATAGTCACTTATGCCTTCAAAAGCTTTGTCTCTCCCTTTAAATGGTTATATAATCTCATAATTGATTTTAAGTAGCGTTTTTTTTACATTTTTGGTTAAAACAGATTATAATTGAATGTTTACCTCGAGAATCTTGAAGCGAAAGCCATTCATTGAGAAGAAAACTTCTTTTATTGGCACTTATGCCTTCAAAAGCTTTGTTTCTCCCTTTAAATGGTTATATAATCTCATAATTGATTTTAAGTTGAGTTTTTTTTACATCTTTGGTTAAAACAGATTATAATTGAATGTTTACCTCGAGAATCTTGAAGCGAAAGCCATTCATTGGGAAGAAAACTTCTTTTATAGTCACTTATGCCTTCAAAAGCTTTGTTTCTCCCTTTAAATGGTTATATAATCTCATAATTGATTTTAAGTTGTATTTTTTTTACATTTTTGGTTAAAACAGATTATAATTGAATGTTTACCTCGAGAAACGTGAAGCAAAAACCATTCATTGAGAAGAAAACTTCTTTTATAGTCACTTATGCCTTCAAAAGCTTTGTTTCTCCCTTTAAATGGTTATATAATCTCATAATTGATTTTAGTTGAGTTTTTTTTACATTTTTAGTTAAAACAGATTATAATTGAATGTTTACCTCGAGAAACGTGATGCAAAGTCCATTCATTGAGAAGAAAACTTCTTTTATATTCACTTATGCCTTCAAAAGCTTTCTTTCTCCCTTTAAATGGTTATATAATCTCATAATTGATTTGAAGTTGAGTTTTTTTTACATTTTTGGTTAAAACAGATTAGAATTGAATGTTTACCTCGAGAATCTTGAAGCGAAAGCCATTCATTGAGAAGAAAACTTCTTTTATAGTCACTTATGCCTTCAAAAGCTTTGTTTCTCGCTTTAAATGGTTATATAATCTCATAATTGATTTTAAGTTGAATTTTTCTACATTTTTATTTAAAGCAGATTATAATTGAATGTTTACCTCGAGAAACGTGATGCAAAAACCATTCATTGACAAGAAAACTTCTTTTATAGTCCCTTATGCCTTCAAAAGCTTTGTTTCTCCCTTTAAATGGTTATATAATCTCATAATTGATTTTAAGTTGAGTTTTTTTTACATTTTTGGTTAAAACAGATTATAATTGAATGTTTACCTCGAGAAACGTGATGCAAAATCCATTCATTGAGAAGAAAACTTCTTTTATAGTCACTTATGCCTTCAAAAGCTTTGTTTCTCCCTTTAAATGGTTATATAATCTCATAATTGATTTTAAGTTGAATTGTTTTTACATTTTTTATTAAAATAGATTATAGTTGAATGTTTACCTTGAGAAACGTGATGCAAAAACCATTCATTGAGAAGAAAACTTCTTTTATAGTCACTTATGCCTTCAAAAGCTTTGTTTCTCCCTTTAAATGGTTATATAATCTCATAATTGATTTTAAGTTGAATTTTTCTACATTTTTATTTAAAGCAGATTATAATTGAATGTTTACCTCGAGAAACGTGATGCAAAAACCATTCATTGACAAGAAAACTTCTTTTATAGTCCCTTATGCCTTCAAAAGCTTTGTTTCTCCCTTTAAATGGTTATATAATCTCATAATTGATTTTAAGTTGCGTTTTTTTTACATTTTTGGTTAAAACAGATTATAATTGAATGTTTACCTCGAGAAACGTGATGCAAAAACCATTCATTGAGAAGAGAACTTCTTTTATAGTCACTTATGCCTTCAAAAGCTTTGTTTCTCCCTTTAAATGGTTATATAATCTCATAATTGATTTTAAGTTGAGTTTTTTTTACATTTTTGGTTAAAACAGATTATAATTGAATGTTTACCTCGAGAATCTTGAAGCGAAAGCCATTCATTGAGAAGAAAACTTCTTTTATAGTCACTTATGCCTTCAAAAGCTTTGTTTCTCGCTTTAAATGGTTATATAATCTCATAATTGATTTTAAGTTGAATTTTTCTACATTTTTATTTAAAGCAGATTATAATTGAATGTTTACCTCGAGAAACGTGATGCAAAAACCATTCATTGACAAGAAAACTTCTTTTATAGTCCCTTATGCCTTCAAAAGCTTTGTTTCTCCCTTTAAATGGTTATATAATCTCATAATTGATTTTAAGTTGCGTTTTTTTTACATTTTTGGTTAAAACAGATTATAATTGAATGTTTACCTCGAGAAACGTGATGCAAAAACCATTCATTGAGAAGAGAACTTCTTTTATAGTCACTTATGCCTTCAAAAGCTTTGTTTCTCCCTTTAAATGGTTATATAATCTCATAATTGATTTTAAGTTGAGTTTTTTTTACATTTTTGGTTAAAACAGATTAGAATTGAATGTTTACCTCGAGAATCTTGAAGCGAAAGCCATTCATTGAGAAGAAAACTTCTTTTATAGTCACTTATGCCTTCAAAAGCTTTGTTTCTCGCTTTAAATGGTTATATAATCTCATAATTGATTTTAAGTTGAATTTTTCTACATTTTTATTTAAAGCAGATTATAATTGAATGTTTACCTCGAGAAACGTGATGCAAAAACCATTCATTGACAAGAAAACTTCTTTTATAGTCCCTTATGCCTTCAAAAGCTTTGTTTCTCCCTTTAAATGGTTATATAATCTCATAATTGATTTTAAGTTGCGTTTTTTTTACATTTTTGGTTAAAACAGATTATAATTGAATGTTTACCTCGAGAAACGTGATGCAAAAACCATTCATTGAGAAGAGAACTTCTTTTATAGTCACTTATGCCTTCAAAAGCTTTGTTTCTCCCTTTAAATGGTTATATAATCTCATAATTGATTTTAAGTTGAGTTTTTTTTACATTTTTGGTTAAAACAGATTATAATTGAATGTTTACCTCGAGAATCTTGAAGCGAAAGCCATTCATTGAGAAGAAAACTTCTTTTATAGTCACTTATGCCTTCAAAAGCTTTGTTTCTCCCTTTAAATGGTTATATAATCTCATAATTGATTTTAAGTTGAGTTTTTTTTACATTTTTGATTAAAACAGATTATAATTGAATGTTTACCTCGAGAATCTTGAAGCGAAAGCCATTCATTGAGAAGAAAACTTCTTTTATAGTCACTTATGCCTTCAAAAGCTTTGTTTCTCCCTTTAAATGGTTATATAATCTCATAATTGATTTTAAGTTGCGTTTTTTTTACATTTTTGGTTAAAACAGATTATAATTGAATGTTTACCTCGAGAATCTTGAAGCGAAAGCCATTCATTGAGAAGAAAACTTCTTTTATAGTCACTTATGCCTTCAAAAGCTTCGTCTCTCCCTTTAAATGGTTATATAATCTCATAATTGATTTTAAGTTGAATTTTTCTACATTTTTGGTTAAAGCAGATTATAATTGAATGTTTACCTCGAGAAACGTGATGCAAAAACCATTCATTGAGAAGAAAACTTCTTTTATAGTCACTTATGCCTTCAAAAGCTTTGTTTCTCCCTTTAAATGGTTATATAATGTCATAATTGATTTTAAGATGAATTTTTTTACATTTTCGGTTAAAACAGATTATAATTGAATGTTTACCTCGAGAATCTTGAAGCGAAAGCCATTCATTGAGAAGAAAACTTCTTTTATAGTCACTTATGCCTTCAAAAGCTTCGTTTCTCCCTTTAAATGGTTATATAATCTCATAATTGATTTTAAGTTGCGTTTTTTTTACATTTTTGGTTAAAACAGATTATAATTGAATGTTTACCTCGAGAATCTTGAAGCGAAAGCCATTCATTGAGAAGAAAACTTCTTTTATAGTCACTTATGCCTTCAAAAACTTTGTTTTCTCCCTTTAAATGGTTATATAATCTCATAATTGATTTTAAGTTGCATTTTTTTTAAATTTTTAGTTAAAACAGATTATAATTGAATGTTTACCTCGAGAAACGTGATGCAAAAACCATTCATTGAGAAGAAAACTTCTTTTATAGTCACTTATGCCTTCAAAAGCTTTGTTTCTCGCTTTAAATGGTTATATAATCTCATAGTTGATTTTAAGTTGAATTTTTCTACATTTTTGGTTAAAGCAGATTATAATTGAATGTTTACCTCGAGAAACGTGATGCAAAAACCATTCATTGAGAAGAAAACTTCTTTTATAGTCACTTATGCCTTCAAAAGCTTTGTTTCTCCCTTTAAATGGTTATATAATGTCATAATTGATTTTAAGATGAATTTTTTTACATTTTCGGTTAAAACAGATTAGAATTGAATGTTTACCTCGAGAATCTTGAAGCGAAAGCCATTCATTGAGAAGAAAACTTCTTTTATAGTCACTTATGCCTTCAAAAGCTTCGTTTCTCCCTTTAAATGGTTATATAATCTCATAATTGATTTTAAGTTGCGTTTTTTTTATATTTTTGGTTAAAACAGATTATAATTGAATGTTTACCTCGAGAATCTTGAAGCGAAAGCCATTCATTGAGAAGAAAACTTCTTTTATAGTCACTTATGCCTTCAAAAACTTTGTTTTCTCCCTTTAAATGGTTATATAATCTCATAATTGATTTTAAGTTGCATTTTTTTTAAATTTTTAGTTAAAACAGATTATAATTGAATGTTTACCTCGAGAAACGTGATGCAAAAACCATTCATTGAGAAGAAAACTTCTTTTATAGTCACTTATGCCTTCAAAAGCTTTGTTTCTCGCTTTAAATGGTTATATAATCTCATAGTTGATTTTAAGTTGAATTTTTCTACATTTTTGGTTAAAGCAGATTATAATTGAATGTTTACCTCGAGAAACGTGATGCAAAAACCATTCATTGAGAAGAAAACTTCTTTTATAGTCACTTATGCCTTCAAAAGCTTTGTTTCTCCCTTTAAATGGTTATATAATGTCATAATTGATTTTAAGATGAATTTTTTTACATTTTCGATTAAAACAGATTATAATTGAATGTTTACCTCGAGAATCTTGAAGCGAAAGCCATTCATTGAGAAGAAAACTTCTTTTATAGTCACTTATGCCTTCAAAAGCTTCGTTTCTCCCTTTAAATGGTTATATAATCTCATAATTGATTTTAAGTAGCGTTTGTTTTACATTTTTGGTTAAAACAGACTATAATTGAATGTTTACCTCGAGAATCTTGAAGCGAAAGCCATTTATTGAGAAGAAAACTTCTTTTATAGTCACTTATGCCTTCAAAAGCTTTGTTTCTCCATTTAAATGGTTATATAATCTCATAATTGATTTTCAGTTGAGTTTTTTTTACATTTTTGGTTAAAACAGATTATAATTGGATGTTTACCTCGAGAATCTTGAAGCGAAAGCCATTCATTGAGAAGAAAACTTCTTTTATAGTCACTTATGCCTTCAAAAGCTTTGTCTCTCCCTTTAAATGGTTATATAATCTCATAATTGATTTTAAGTTGAGTTTTTTTTACATTTTTGGTTAAAACAGATTATAATTGAATGTTTACCTCGAGAATCTTGAAGCGAAAGCCATTCATTGAGAAGAAAACTTCTTTCATAGTCACTTATGCCTTCAAAAGCTTTGTTTCTCCCTTTAAATGGTTATATAATCTCATAATTGATTTTAAGTTGAGTTTTTTTTACATTTTTGGTTAAAACAGATTAGAATTGAATGTTTACCTCGAGAATCTTGAAGCGAAAGCCATTCATTGAGAAGAAAACTTCTTTTATAGTCACTTATGCCTTCAAAAGCTTTGTTTCTCCCTTTAAATGGTTATATAATCTCATAATTGATTTTAAGTTGCGTTTTTTTTACATTTTTGGTTAAAACAGATTATAATTGAATGTTTACCTCGAGAATCTTGAAGCGAAAGCCATTCATTGAGAAGAAAACTTCTTTTATAGTCACTTATGCCTTCAAAAGCTTCGTTTCTCCCTTTAAATGGTTATATAATCTCATAATTGATTTTAAGTAGCGTTTTTTTTACATTTTTGGTTAAAACAGACTATAATTGAATGTTTACCTCGAGAATCTTGAAGCGAAAGCCATTTATTGAGAAGAAAACTTCTTTTATAGTCACTTATGCCTTCAAAAGCTTTGTTTCTCCATTTAAATGGTTATATAATCTCATAATTGATTTTAAGTTGAGTTTTTTTTACATTTTTGGTTAAAACAGATTATAATTGAATGTTTACCTCGAGAATCTTGAAGCGAAAGCCATTCATTGAGAAGAAAACTTCTTTTATAGTCACTTATGCCTTCAAAAGCTTTGTCTCTCCCTTTAAATGGTTATATAATCTCATAATTGATTTTAAGTTGAGTTTTTTTTACATTTTTGGTTAAAACAGATTATAATTGAATGTTTACCTCGAGAATCTTGAAGCGAAAGCCATTCATTGAGAAGAAAACTTCTTTTATAGTCACTTATGCCTTCAAAAGCTTTGTTTCTCCCTTTAAATGGTTATATAATCTCATAATTGATTTTAAGTTGAGTTTTTTTTACATTTTTGGTTAAAACAGATTAGAATTGAATGTTTACCTCGAGAATCTTGAAGCGAAAGCCATTCATTGAGAAGAAAACTTCTTTTATAGTCACTTATGCCTTCAAAAGCTTTGTTTCTCCCTTTAAATGGTTATATAATCTCATAATTGATTTTAAGTTGCGTTTTTTTTACATTTTTGGTTAAAACAGATTATAATTGAATGTTTACCTCGAGAATCTTGAAGCGAAAGCCATTCATTGAGAAGAAAACTTCTTTTATAGTCACTTATGCCTTCAAAAACTTTGTTTTCTCCCTTTAAATGGTTATATAATCTCATAATTGATTTTAAGTTGCATTTTTTAAAATTTTTAGTTAAAACAGATTATAATTGAATGTTTACCTCGAGAAACGTGATGCAAAAACCATTCATTGAGAAGAAAACTTCTTTTATAGTCACTTATGCCTTCAAAAGCTTTGTTTCTCGCTTTAAATGGTTATATAATCTCATAATTGATTTTAAGTTGAATTTTTCTACATTTTTGGTTAAAGCAGATTATAATTGAATGTTTACCTCGAGAAACGTGATGCAAAAACCATTCATTGAGAAGAAAACTTCTTTTATAGTCACTTATGCCTTCAAAAGCTTTGTTTCTCCCTTTAAATGGTTATATAATGTCATAATTGATTTTAAGATGAATTTTTTTACATTTTCGATTAAAACAGATTATAATTGAATGTTTACCTCGAGAATCTTGAAGCGAAAGCCATTCATTGAGAAGAAAACTTCTTTTATAGTCACTTATGCCTTCAAAAGCTTCGTTTCTCCCTTTAAATGGTTATATAATCTCATAATTGATTTTAAGTAGCGTTTTTTTTTACATTTTTGGTTAAAACAGACTATAATTGAATGTTTACCTCGAGAATCTTGAAGCGAAAGCCATTTATTGAGAAGAAAACTTCCTTTATAGTCACTTATGCCTTCAAAAGCTTTGTTTCTCCATTTAAATGGTTATATAATCTCATAATTGATTTTAAGTTGAGTTTTTTTTACATTTTTGGTTAAAACAGATTATAATTGAATGTTTACCTCGAGAATCTTGAAGCGAAAGCCATTCATTGAGAAGAAAACTTCTTTTATAGTCACTTATGCCTTCAAAAGCTTTGTCTCTCCCTTTAAATGGTTATATAATCTCATAATTGATTTTAAGTTGAGTTCTTTTTACATTTTTGGTTAAAACAGATTATAATTGAATGTTTACCTCGAGAATCTTGAAGCGAAAGCCATTCATTGAGAAGAAAACTTCTTTTATAGTCACTTATGCCTTCAAAAGCTTTGTTTCTCCCTTTAAATGGTTATATAATCTCATAATTGATTTTAAGTTGAGTTTTTTTTACATTTTTGGTTAAAACAGATTAGAATTGAATGTTTACCTCGAGAATCTTGAAGCGAAAGCCATTCATTGAGAAGAAAACTTCTTTTATAGTCACTTATGCCTTCAAAAGCTTTGTCTCTCCCTTTAAATGGTTATATAATCTCATAATTGATTTTAAGTTGAGTTTTTTTTACATTTTTGGTTAAAACAGATTATAATTGAATGTTTACCTCGAGAATCTTGAAGCGAAAGCCATTCATTGAGAAGAAAACTTCTTTTATAGTCACTTATGCCTTCAAAAGCTTTGTTTCTCCCTTTAAATGGTTATATAATCTCATAATTGATTTTAAGTTGAGTTTTTTTTACATTTTTGGTTAAAACAGATTATAATTGAATGTTTACCTCGAGAATCTTGAAGCGAAAGCCATTCATTGAGAAGAAAACTTCTTTTATAGTCACTTATGCCTTCAAAAGCTTCGTTTCTCCCTTTAAATGGTTATATAATCTCATAATTGATTTTAAGTAGCGTTTTTTTTACATTTTTGGTTAAAACAGATTATAATTGAATGTTTACCTCGAGAATCTTGAAGCGAAAGCCATTCATTGAGAAGAAAACTTCTTTTATTGGCACTTATGCCTTCAAAAGCTTTGTTTCTCCCTTTAAATGGTTATATAATCTCATAATTGATTTTAAGTTGAGTTTTTTTTACATCTTTGGTTAAAACAGATTATAATTGAATGTTTACCTCGAGAATCTTGAAGCGAAAGCCATTCATTGGGAAGAAAACTTCTTTTATAGTCACTTATGCCTTCAAAAGCTTTGTTTCTCCCTTTAAATGGTTATATAATCTCATAATTGATTTTAAGTTGTATTTTTTTTACATTTTTGGTTAAAACAGATTATAATTGAATGTTTACCTCGAGAAACGTGAAGCAAAAACCATTCATTGAGAAGAAAACTTCTTTTATAGTCACTTATGCCTTCAAAAGCTTTGTTTCTCCCTTTAAATGGTTATATAATCTCATAATTGATTTTAGTTGAGTTTTTTTTACATTTTTGGTTAAAACAGATTATAATTGAATGTTTACCTCGAGAAACGTGATGCAAAGTCCATTCATTGAGAAGAAAACTTCTTTTATATTCACTTATGCCTTCAAAAGCTTTCTTTCTCCCTTTAAATGGTTATATAATCTCATAATTGATTTTAAGTTGAGTTTTTTTTACATTTTTGGTTAAAACAGATTAGAATTGAATGTTTACCTCGAGAATCTTGAAGCGAAAGCCATTCATTGAGAAGAAAACTTCTTTTATAGTCACTTATGCCTTCAAAAGCTTTGTTTCTCGCTTTAAATGGTTATATAATCTCATAATTGATTTTAAGTTGAATTTTTCTACATTTTTATTTAAAGCAGATTATAATTGAATGTTTACCTCGAGAAACGTGATGCAAAAACCATTCATTGACAAGAAAACTTCTTTTATAGTCCCTTATGCCTTCAAAAGCTTTGTTTCTCCCTTTAAATGGCTATATAATCTCATAATTGATTTTAAGTTGTGTTTTTTTTACATTTTTGGTTAAAACAGATTATAATTGAATGTTTACTTCGAGAAACGTGATGCAAAATCCATTCATTGAGAAGAAAACTTCTTTTATAGTCACTTATGCCTTCAAAAGCTTTGTTTCTCCCTTTAAATGGTTATATAATCTCATAATTGATTTTAAGTTGAATTGTTTTTACATTTTTTATTAAAATAGATTATAGTTGAATGTTTACCTTGAGAAACGTGATGCAAAAACCATTCATTGAGAAGAAAACTTCTTTTATAGTCACTTATGCCTTCAAAAGCTTTGTTTCTCCCTTTAAATGGTTATATAATCTCATAATTGATTTTAAGTTGCGTTTTTTTTACATTTTTGGTTAAAACAGATTATAATTGAATGTTTACCTCGAGAAACGTGATGCAAAAACCATTCATTGAGAAGAGAACTTCTTTTATAGTCACTTATGCCTTCAAAAGCTTTGTTTCTCCCTTTAAATGGTTATATAATCTCATAATTGATTTTAAGTTGAGTTTTTTTTACATTTTTGGTTAAAACAGATTATAATTGAATGTTTACCTCGAGAATCTTGAAGCGAAAGCCATTCATTGAGAAGAAAACTTCTTTTATAGTCACTTATGCCTTCAAAAGCTTTGTTTCTCCCTTTAAATGGTTATATAATCTCATAATTGATTTTAAGTTGAGTTTTTTTTACATTTTTGATTAAAACAGATTATAATTGAATGTTTACCTCGAGAATCTTGAAGCGAAAGCCATTCATTGAGAAGAAAACTTCTTTTATAGTCACTTATGCCTTCAAAAGCTTTGTTTCTCCCTTTAAATGGTTATATAATCTCATAATTGATTTTAAGTTGCGTTTTTTTTACATTTTTGGTTAAAACAGATTATAATTGAATGTTTACCTCGAGAATCTTGAAGCGAAAGCCATTCATTGAGAAGAAAACTTCTTTTATAGTCACTTATGCCTTCAAAAGCTTCGTTTCTCCCTTTAAATGGTTATATAATCTCATAATTGATTTTAAGTAGCGTTTTTTTTATATTTTTGGTTAAAACAGACTATAATTGAATGTTTACCTCGAGAATCTTGAAGCGAAAGCCATTTATTGAGAAGAAAACTTCTTTTATAGTCACTTATGCCTTCAAAAGCTTTGTTTCTCCATTTAAATGGTTATATAATCTCATAATTGATTTTAAGTTGAGTTTTTTTTACATTTTTGGTTCAAACAGATTATAATTGAATGTTTACCTCGAGAATCTTGAAGCGAAAGCCATTCATTGAGAAGAAAACTTCTTTTATAGTCACTTATGCCTTCAAAAGCTTTGTCTCTCCCTTTAAATGGTTATATAATCTCATAATTGATTTTAAGTTGAGTTTTTTTTACATTTTTGGTTAAAACAGATTATAATTGAATGTTTACCTCGAGAATCTTGAAGCGAAAGCCATTCATTGAGAAGAAAACTTCTTTTATAGTCACTTATGCCTTCAAAAGCTTTGTTTCTCCCTTTAAATGGTTATATAATCTCATAATTGATTTTAAGTTGAGTTTTTTTTACATTTTTGGTTAAAACAGATTATAATTGAATGTTTACCTCGAGAATCTTGAAGCGAAAGCCATTCATTGAGAAGAAAACTTCTTTTATAGTCACTTATGCCTTCAAAAGCTTCGTTTCTCCCTTTAAATGGTTATATAATCTCATAATTGATTTTAAGTAGCGTTTTTTTTACATTTTTGGTTAAAACAGATTATAATTGAATGTTTACCTCGAGAATCTTGAAGCGAAAGCCATTCATTGAGAAGAAAACTTCTTTTATTGGCACTTATGCCTTCAAAAGCTTTGTTTCTCCCTTTAAATGGTTATATAATCTCATAATTGATTTTAAGTTGAGTTTTTTTTACATCTTTGGTTAAAACAGATTATAATTGAATGTTTACCTCGAGAATCTTGAAGCGAAAGCCATTCATTGGGAAGAAAACTTCTTTTATAGTCACTTATGCCTTCAAAAGCTTTGTTTCTCCCTTTAAATGGTTATATAATCTCATAATTGATTTTAAGTTGTATTTTTTTTACATTTTTGGTTAAAACAGATTATAATTGAATGTTTACCTCGAGAAACGTGAAGCAAAAACCATTCATTGAGAAGAAAACTTCTTTTATAGTCACTTATGCCTTCAAAAGCTTTGTTTCTCCCTTTAAATGGTTATATAATCTCATAATTGATTTTAGTTGAGTTTTTTTTACATTTTTGGTTAAAACAGATTATAATTGAATGTTTACCTCGAGAAACGTGATGCAAAGTCCATTCATTGAGAAGAAAACTTCTTTTATATTCACTTATGCCTTCAAAAGCTTTCTTTCTCCCTTTAAATGGTTATATAATCTCATAATTGATTTTAAGTTGAGTTTTTTTTACATTTTTGGTTAAAACAGATTAGAATTGAATGTTTACCTCGAGAATCTTGAAGCGAAAGCCATTCATTGAGAAGAAAACTTCTTTTATAGTCACTTATGCCTTCAAAAGCTTTGTTTCTCGCTTTAAATGGTTATATAATCTCATAATTGATTTTAAGTTGAATTTTTCTACATTTTTATTTAAAGCAGATTATAATTGAATGTTTACCTCGAGAAACGTGATGCAAAAACCATTCATTGACAAGAAAACTTCTTTTATAGTCCCTTATGCCTTCAAAAGCTTTGTTTCTCCCTTTAAATGGCTATATAATCTCATAATTGATTTTAAGTTGTGTTTTTTTTACATTTTTGGTTAAAACAGATTATAATTGAATGTTTACTTCGAGAAACGTGATGCAAAATCCATTCATTGAGAAGAAAACTTCTTTTATAGTCACTTATGCCTTCAAAAGCTTTGTTTCTCCCTTTAAATGGTTATATAATCTCATAATTGATTTTAAGTTGAATTGTTTTTACATTTTTTATTAAAATAGATTATAGTTGAATGTTTACCTTGAGAAACGTGATGCAAAAACCATTCATTGAGAAGAAAACTTCTTTTATAGTCACTTATGCCTTCAAAAGCTTTGTTTCTCCCTTTAAATGGTTATATAATCTCATAATTGATTTTAAGTTGCGTTTTTTTTACATTTTTGGTTAAAACAGATTATAATTGAATGTTTACCTCGAGAAACGTGATGCAAAAACCATTCATTGAGAAGAGAACTTCTTTTATAGTCACTTATGCCTTCAAAAGCTTTGTTTCTCCCTTTAAATGGTTATATAATCTCATAATTGATTTTAAGTTGAGTTTTTTTTACATTTTTGGTTAAAACAGATTATAATTGAATGTTTACCTCGAGAATCTTGAAGCGAAAGCCATTCATTGAGAAGAAAACTTCTTTTATAGTCACTTATGCCTTCAAAAGCTTTGTTTCTCCCTTTAAATGGTTATATAATCTCATAATTGATTTTAAGTTGAGTTTTTTTTACATTTTTGATTAAAACAGATTATAATTGAATGTTTACCTCGAGAATCTTGAAGCGAAAGCCATTCATTGAGAAGAAAACTTCTTTTATAGTCACTTATGCCTTCAAAAGCTTTGTTTCTCCCTTTAAATGGTTATATAATCTCATAATTGATTTTAAGTTGCGTTTTTTTTACATTTTTGGTTAAAACAGATTATAATTGAATGTTTACCTCGAGAATCTTGAAGCGAAAGCCATTCATTGAGAAGAAAACTTCTTTTATAGTCACTTATGCCTTCAAAAACTTTGTTTTCTCCCTTTAAATGGTTATATAATCTCATAATTGATTTTAAGTTGAATTTTTTAAAACTTTTAGTTAAAACAGATTATAATTGAATGTTTACCTCGAGAAACGTGATGCAAAAACCATTCATTGAGAAGAAAACTTCTTTTATAGTCACTTATGCCTTCAAAAGCTTTGTTTCTCGCTTTAAATGGTTATATAATCTCATAATTGATTTTAAGTTGAATTTTTCTACATTTTTGGTTAAAGCAGATTATAATTGAATGTTTACCTCGAGAAACGTGATGCAAAAACCATTCATTGAGAAGAAAACTTCTTTTATAGTCACTTATGCTTTCAAAAGCTTTGTTTCTCCCTTTAAATGGTTATATAATGTCATAATTGATTTTAAGATGAATTTTTTTACATTTTCGGTTAAAACAGATTATAATTGAATGTTTACCTCGAGAATCTTGAAGCGAAAGCCATTCATTGAGAAGAAAACTTCTTTTATAGTCACTTATGCCTTCAAAAGCTTCGTTTCTCCCTTTAAATGGTTATATAATCTCATAATTGATTTTAAGTTGCGTTTTTTTTACATTTTTGGTTAAAACAGATTATAATTGAATGTTTACCTCGAGAATCTTGAAGCGAAAGCCATTCATTGAGAAGAAAACTTCTTTTATAGTCACTTATGCCTTCAAAAACTTTGTTTTCTCCCTTTAAATGGTTATATAATCTCATAATTGATTTTAAGTTGCATTTTTTTTAAATTTTTAGTTAAAACAGATTATAATTGAATGTTTACCTCGAGAAACGTGATGCAAAAACCATTCATTGAGAAGAAAACTTCTTTTATAGTCACTTATGCCTTCAAAAGCTTTGTCTCTCCCTTTAAATTGTTATATAATCTCATAATTGATTTTAAGTTGAGTTTTTTTTTACATTTTTGGTTAAAACAGATTATAATTGAATGTTTACCTCGAGAATCTTGAAGCGAAAGCCATTCATTGAGAAGAAAACTTCTTTTATAGTCACTTATGCCTTCAAAAGCTTTGTCTCTCCCTTTAAATGGTTATATAATCTCATAATTGATTTTAAGTTGAGTTTTTTTTACATTTTTGGTTAAAACAGATTATAATTGAATGTTTACCTCGAGAAACGTGATGCAAAATCCATTCATTGAGAAGAAAACTTCTTTTATAGTCACTTATGCCTTCAAAAGCTTTGTTTCTCCCTTTAAATGGTTATATAATCTCATAATTGATTTTAAGTTGAATTGTTTTTACATTTTTTATTAAAATAGATTATAGTTGAATGTTTACCTTGAGAAACGTGATGCAAAAACCATTCATTGAGAAGAAAACTTCTTTTATAGTCACTTATGCCTTCAAAAGCTTTGTTTCTCCCTTTAAATGGTTATATAATCTCATAATTGATTTTAAGTTGCGTTTTTTTTACATTTTTGGTTAAAACAGATTATAATTGAATGTTTACCTCGAGAAACGTGATGCAAAAACCATTCATTGAGAAGAGAACTTCTTTTATAGTCACTTATGCCTTCAAAAGCTTTGTTTCTCCCTTTAAATGGTTATATAATCTCATAATTGATTTTAAGTTGAGTTTTTTTTACATTTTTGGTTAAAACAGATTATAATTGAATGTTTACCTCGAGAATCTTGAAGCGAAAGCCATTCATTGAAAAGAAAACTTCTTTTATAGTCACTTATGCCTTCAAAAGCTTTGTTTCTCCCTTTAAATGGTTATATAATCTCATAATTGATTTTAAGTTGAGTTTTTTTTACATTTTTGATTAAAACAGATTATAATTGAATGTTTACCTCGAGAATCTTGAAGCGAAAGCCATTCATTGAGAAGAAAACTTCTTTTATAGTCACTTATGCCTTCAAAAGCTTTGTTTCTCCCTTTAAATGGTTATATAATCTCATAATTGATTTTAAGTTGCGTTTTTTTTACATTTTTGGTTAAAACAGATTATAATTGAATGTTTACCTCGAGAATCTTGAAGCGAAAGCCATTCATTGAGAAGAAAACTTCTTTTATAGTCACTTATGCCTTCAAAAACTTTGTTTTCTCCCTTTAAATGGTTATATAATCTCATAATTGATTTTAAGTTGAATTTTTTAAAACTTTTAGTTAAAACAGATTATAATTGAATGTTTACCTCGAGAAACGTGATGCAAAAACCATTCATTGAGAAGAAAACTTCTTTTATAGTCACTTATGCCTTCAAAAGCTTTGTTTCTCGCTTTAAATGGTTATATAATCTCATAATTGATTTTAAGTTGAATTTTTCTACATTTTTGGTTAAAGCAGATTATAATTGAATGTTTACCTCGAGAAACGTGATGCAAAAACCATTCATTGAGAAGAAAACATCTTTTATAGTCACTTATGCTTTCAAAAGCTTTGTTTCTCCCTTTAAATGGTTATATAATGTCATAATTGATTTTAAGATGAATTTTTTTACATTTTCGGTTAAAACAGATTATAATTGAATGTTTACCTCGAGAATCTTGAAGCGAAAGCCATTCATTGAGAAGAAAACTTCTTTTATAGTCACTTATGCCTTCAAAAGCTTCGTTTCTCCCTTTAAATGGTTATATAATCTCATAATTGATTTTAAGTTGCGTTTTTTTTACATTTTTGGTTAAAACAGATTATAATTGAATGTTTACCTCGAGAATCTTGAAGCGAAAGCCATTCATTGAGAAGAAAACTTCTTTTATAGTCACTTATGCCTTCAAAAACTTTGTTTTCTCCCTTTAAATGGTTATATAATCTCATAATTGATTTTAAGTTGCATTTTTTTTAAATTTTTAGTTAAAACAGATTATAATTGAATGTTTACCTCGAGAAACGTGATGCAAAAACCATTCATTGAGAAGAAAACTTCTTTTATAGTCACTTATGCCTTCAAAAGCTTTGTCTCTCCCTTTAAATTGTTATATAATCTCATAATTGATTTTAAGTTGAGTTTTTTTTTACATTTTTGGTTAAAACAGATTATAATTGAATGTTTACCTCGAGAATCTTGAAGCGAAAGCCATTCATTGAGAAGAAAACTTCTTTTATAGTCACTTATGCCTTCAAAAGCTTTGTCTCTCCCTTTAAATGGTTATATAATCTCATAATTGATTTTAAGTTGAGTTTTTTTTACATTTTTGGTTAAAACAGATTATAATTGAATGTTTACCTCGAGAATCTTGAAGCGAAAGCCATTCATTGAGAAGAAAACTTCTTTTATAGTCACTTATGCCTTCAAAAACTTTGTTTTCTCCCTTTAAATGGTTATATAATCTCATAATTGATTTTAAGTTGCATTTTTTAAAATTTTTAGTTAAAACAGATTATAATTGAATGTTTACCTCGAGAAACGTGATGCAAAAACCATTCATTGAGAAGAAAACTTCTTTTATAGTCACTTATGCCTTCAAAAGCTTTGTTTCTCGCTTTAAATGGTTATATAATCTCATAATTGATTTTAAGTTGAATTTTTCTACATTTTTGGTTAAAGCAGATTATAATTGAATCTTTACCTCGAGAAACGTGATGCAAAAACCATTCATTGAGAAGAAAACTTCTTTTATAGTCACTTATGCCTTCAAAAGCTTTGTTTCTCCCTTTAAATGGTTATATAATGTCATAATTGATTTTAAGATGAATTTTTTTACATTTTCGATTAAAACAGATTATAATTGAATGTTTACCTCGAGAATCTTGAAGCGAAAGCCATTCATTGAGAAGAAAACTTCTTTTATAGTCACTTATGCCTTCAAAAGCTTCGTTTCTCCCTTTAAATGGTTATATAATCTCATAATTGATTTTAAGTAGCGTTTTTTTTTACATTTTTGGTTAAAACAGACTATAATTGAATGTTTACCTCGAGAATCTTGAAGCGAAAGCCATTTATTGAGAAGAAAACTTCTTTTATAGTCACTTATGCCTTCAAAAGCTTTGTTTCTCCATTTAAATGGTTATATAATCTCATAATTGATTTTAAGTTGAGTTTTTTTTACATTTTTGGTTAAAACAGATTATAATTGAATGTTTAGCTCGAGAATCTTGAAGCGAAAGCCATTCATTGAGAAGAAAACTTCTTTTATAGTCACTTATGCCTTCAAAAGCTTCGTTTCTCCCTTTAAATGGTTATATAATCTCATAATTGATTTTAAGTTACGTTTTTTTTACATTTTTGGTTAAAACAGATTATAATTGAATGTTTACCTCGAGAATCTTGAAGCGAAAGCCATTCATTGAGAAGAAAACTTCTTTTATAGTCACTTATGCCTTCAAAAACTTTGTTTTCTCCCTTTAAATGGTTATATAATCTCATAATTGATTTTAAGTTGCATTTTTTTTAAATTTTTAGTTAAAACAGATTATAATTGAATGTTTACCTCGAGAAACGTGATGCAAAAACCATTCATTGAGAAGAAAACTTCTTTTATAGTCACTTATGCCTTCAAAAGCTTTGTCTCTCCCTTTAAATTGTTATATAATCTCATAATTGATTTTAAGTTGAGTTTTTTTTTACATTTTTGGTTAAAACAGATTATAATTGAATGTTTACCTCGAGAATCTTGAAGCGAAAGCCATTCATTGAGAAGAAAACTTCTTTTATAGTCACTTATGCCTTCAAAAGCTTTGTCTCTCCCTTTAAATGGTTATATAATCTCATAATTGATTTTAAGTTGAGTTTTTTTTACATTTTTGGTTAAAACAGATTATAATTGAATGTTTACCTCGAGAAACGTGATGCAAAATCCATTCATTGAGAAGAAAACTTCTTTTATAGTCACTTATGCCTTCAAAAGCTTTGTTTCTCCCTTTAAATGGTTATATAATCTCATAATTGATTTTAAGTTGAATTGTTTTTACATTTTTTATTAAAATAGATTATAGTTGAATGTTTACCTTGAGAAACGTGATGCAAAAACCATTCATTGAGAAGAAAACTTCTTTTATAGTCACTTATGCCTTCAAAAGCTTTGTTTCTCCCTTTAAATGGTTATATAATCTCATAATTGATTTTAAGTTGCGTTTTTTTTACATTTTTGGTTAAAACAGATTATAATTGAATGTTTACCTCGAGAAACGTGATGCAAAAACCATTCATTGAGAAGAGAACTTCTTTTATAGTCACTTATGCCTTCAAAAGCTTTGTTTCTCCCTTTAAATGGTTATATAATCTCATAATTGATTTTAAGTTGAGTTTTTTTTACATTTTTGGTTAAAACAGATTATAATTGAATGTTTACCTCGAGAATCTTGAAGCGAAAGCCATTCATTGAGAAGAAAACTTCTTTTATAGTCACTTATGCCTTCAAAAGCTTTGTTTCTCCCTTTAAATGGTTATATAATCTCATAATTGATTTTAAGTTGAGTTTTTTTTACATTTTTGATTAAAACAGATTATAATTGAATGTTTACCTCGAGAATCTTGAAGCGAAAGCCATTCATTGAGAAGAAAACTTCTTTTATAGTCACTTATGCCTTCAAAAGCTTCGTTTCTCCCTTTAAATGGTTATATAATCTCATAATTGATTTTAAGTTGCGTTTTTTTTACATTTTTGGTTAAAACAGATTATAATTGAATGTTTACCTCGAGAATCTTGAAGCGAAAGCCATTCATTGAGAAGAAAACTTCTTTTATAGTCACTTATGCCTTCAAAAACTTTGTTTTCTCCCTTTAAATGGTTATATAATCTCATAATTGATTTTAAGTTGAATTTTTTAAAACTTTTAGTTAAAACAGATTATAATTGAATGTTTACCTCGAGAAACGTGATGCAAAAACCATTCATTGAGAAGAAAACTTCTTTTATAGTCACTTATGCCTTCAAAAGCTTTGTTTCTCGCTTTAAATGGTTATATAATCTCATAATTGATTTTAAGTTGAATTTTTCTACATTTTTGGTTAAAGCAGATTATAATTGAATGTTTACCTCGAGAAACGTGATGCAAAAACCATTCATTGAGAAGAAAACTTCTTTTATAGTCACTTATGCTTTCAAAAGCTTTGTTTCTCCCTTTAAATGGTTATATAATGTCATAATTGATTTTAAGATGAATTTTTTTACATTTTCGGTTAAAACAGATTATAATTGAATGTTTACCTCGAGAATCTTGAAGCGAAAGCCATTCATTGAGAAGAAAACTTCTTTTATAGTCACTTATGCCTTCAAAAGCTTCGTTTCTCCCTTTAAATGGTTATATAATCTCATAATTGATTTTAAGTTGCGTTTTTTTTACATTTTTGGTTAAAACAGATTATAATTGAATGTTTACCTCGAGAATCTTGAAGCGAAAGCCATTCATTGAGAAGAAAACTTCTTTTATAGTCACTTATGCCTTCAAAAACTTTGTTTTCTCCCTTTAAATGGTTATATAATCTCATAATTGATTTTAAGTTGCATTTTTTTTAAATTTTTAGTTAAAACAGATTATAATTGAATGTTTACCTCGAGAAACGTGATGCAAAAACCATTCATTGAGAAGAAAACTTCTTTTATAGTCACTTATGCCTTCAAAAGCTTTGTCTCTCCCTTTAAATTGTTATATAATCTCATAATTGATTTTAAGTTGAGTTTTTTTTTACATTTTTGGTTAAAACAGATTATAATTGAATGTTTACCTCGAGAATCTTGAAGCGAAAGCCATTCATTGAGAAGAAAACTTCTTTTATAGTCACTTATGCCTTCAAAAGCTTTGTCTCTCCCTTTAAATGGTTATATAATCTCATAATTGATTTTAAGTTGAGTTTTTTTTACATTTTTGGTTAAAACAGATTATAATTGAATGTTTACCTCGAGAATCTTGAAGCGAAAGCCATTCATTGAGAAGAAAACTTCTTTTATAGTCACTTATGCCTTCAAAAACTTTGTTTTCTCCCTTTAAATGGTTATATAATCTCATAATTGATTTTAAGTTGCATTTTTTAAAATTTTTAGTTAAAACAGATTATAATTGAATGTTTACCTCGAGAAACGTGATGCAAAAACCATTCATTGAGAAGAAAACTTCTTTTATAGTCACTTATGCCTTCAAAAGCTTTGTTTCTCGCTTTAAATGGTTATATAATCTCATAATTGATTTTAAGTTGAATTTTTCTACATTTTTGGTTAAAGCAGATTATAATTGAATCTTTACCTCGAGAAACGTGATGCAAAAACCATTCATTGAGAAGAAAACTTCTTTTATAGTCACTTATGCCTTCAAAAGCTTTGTTTCTCCCTTTAAATGGTTATATAATGTCATAATTGATTTTAAGATGAATTTTTTTACATTTTCGATTAAAACAGATTATAATTGAATGTTTACCTCGAGAATCTTGAAGCGAAAGCCATTCATTGAGAAGAAAACTTCTTTTATAGTCACTTATGCCTTCAAAAGCTTCGTTTCTCCCTTTAAATGGTTATATAATCTCATAATTGATTTTAAGTAGCGTTTTTTTTTACATTTTTGGTTAAAACAGACTATAATTGAATGTTTACCTCGAGAATCTTGAAGCGAAAGCCATTTATTGAGAAGAAAACTTCTTTTATAGTCACTTATGCCTTCAAAAGCTTTGTTTCTCCATTTAAATGGTTATATAATCTCATAATTGATTTTAAGTTGAGTTTTTTTTACATTTTTGGTTAAAACAGATTATAATTGAATGTTTACCTCGAGAATCTTGAAGCGAAAGCCATTCATTGAGAAGAAAACTTCTTTTATAGTCACTTATGCCTTCAAAAGCTTTGTCTCTCCCTTTAAATGGTTATATAATCTCATAATTGATTTTAAGTTGAGTTTTTTTTACATTTTTGGTTAAAACAGATTATAATTGAATGTTTACCTCGAGAATCTTGAAGCGAAAGCCATTCATTGAGAAGAAAACTTCTTTTATAGTCACTTATGCCTTCAAAAGCTTTGTTTCTCCCTTTAAATGGTTATATAATCTCATAATTGATTTTAAGTTGAGTTTTTTTTACATTTTTGGTTAAAACAGATTAGAATTGAATGTTTACCTCGAGAATCTTGAAGCGAAAGCCATTCATTGAGAAGAAAACTTCTTTTATAGTCACTTATGCCTTCAAAAGCTTTGTTTCTCCCTTTAAATGGTTATATAATCTCATAATTGATTTTAAGTTGCGTTTTTTTTACATTTTTGGTTAAAACAGATTATAATTGAATGTTTACCTCGAGAATCTTGAAGCGAAAGCCATTCATTGAGAAGAAAACTTCTTTTATAGTCACTTATGCCTTCAAAAACTTTGTTTTCTCCCTTTAAATGGTTATATAATCTCATAATTGATTTTAAGTTGCATTTTTTAAAATTTTTAGTTAAAACAGATTATAATTGAATGTTTACCCCGAGAAACGTGATGCAAAAACCATTCATTGAGAAGAAAACTTCTTTTATAGTCACTTATGCCTTCAAAAGCTTTGTTTCTCGCTTTAAATGGTTATATAATCTCATAATTGATTTTAAGTTGAATGTTTCTATATTTTTGGTTAAAGCAGATTATAATTGAATGTTTACCTCGAGAAACGTGATGCAAAAACCATTCATTGAGAAGAAAACTTCTTTTATAGTCACTTATGCTTTCAAAAGCTTTGTTTCTCCCTTTAAATGGTTATATAATGTCATAATTGATTTTAAGATGAATTTTTTTACATTTTCGGTTAAAACAGATTATAATTGAATGTTTACCTCGAGAATCTTGAAGCGAAAGCCATTCATTGAGAAGAAAACTTCTTTTATAGTCACTTATGCCTTCAAAAGCTTTGTTTCTCCCTTTAAATGGTTATATAATCTCATAATTGATTTTAAGTTGCGTTTTTTTTACATTTTTGGTTAAAACAGATTATAATTGAATGTTTACCTCGAGAATCTTGAAGCGAAAGCCATTCATTGAGAAGAAAACTTCTTTTATAGTCACTTATGCCTTCAAAAACTTTGTTTTCTCCCTTTAAATGGTTATATAATCTCATAATTGATTTTAAGTTGAATTTTTTTAAACTTTTAGTTAAAACAGATTATAATTGAATGTTTACCTCGAGAAACGTGATGCAAAAACCATTCATTGAGAAGAAAACTTCTTTTATAGTCACTTATGCCTTCAAAAGCTTTGTTTCTCGCTTTAAATGGTTATATAATCTCATAATTGATTTTAAGTTGAATTTTTCTACATTTTTGGTTAAAGCAGATTATAATTGAATGTTTACCTCGAGAAACGTGATGCAAAAACCATTCATTGAGAAGAAAACTTCTTTTATAGTCACTTATGCTTTCAAAAGCTTTGTTTCTCCCTTTAAATGGTTATATAATGTCATAATTGATTTTAAGATGAATTTTTTTACATTTTCGGTTAAAACAGATTATAATTGAATGTTTACCTCGAGAATCTTGAAGCGAAAGCCATTCATTGAGAAGAAAACTTCTTTTATAGTCACTTATGCCTTCAAAAGCTTCGTTTCTCCCTTTAAATGGTTATATAATCTCATAATTGATTTTAAGTTGCGTTTTTTTTACATTTTTGGTTAAAACAGATTATAATTGAATGTTTACCTCGAGAATCTTGAAGCGAAAGCCATTCATTGAGAAGAAAACTTCTTTTATAGTCACTTATGCCTTCAAAAACTTTGTTTTCTCCCTTTAAATGGTTATATAATCTCATAATTGATTTTAAGTTGCATTTTTTTTAAATTTTTAGTTAAAACAGATTATAATTGAATGTTTACCTCGAGAAACGTGATGCAAAAACCATTCATTGAGAAGAAAACTTCTTTTATAGTCACTTATGCCTTCAAAAGCTTTGTCTCTCCCTTTAAATTGTTATATAATCTCATAATTGATTTTAAGTTGAGTTTTTTTTTACATTTTTGGTTAAAACAGATTATAATTGAATGTTTACCTCGAGAATCTTGAAGCGAAAGCCATTCATTGAGAAGAAAACTTCTTTTATAGTCACTTATGCCTTCAAAAGCTTTGTCTCTCCCTTTAAATGGTTATATAATCTCATAATTGATTTTAAGTTGAGTTTTTTTTACATTTTTGGTTAAAACAGATTATAATTGAATGTTTACCTCGAGAATCTTGAAGCGAAAGCCATTCATTGAGAAGAAAACTTCTTTTATAGTCACTTATGCCTTCAAAAACTTTGTTTTCTCCCTTTAAATGGTTATATAATCTCATAATTGATTTTAAGTTGCATTTTTTAAAATTTTTAGTTAAAACAGATTATAATTGAATGTTTACCTCGAGAAACGTGATGCAAAAACCATTCATTGAGAAGAAAACTTCTTTTATAGTCACTTATGCCTTCAAAAGCTTTGTTTCTCGCTTTAAATGGTTATATAATCTCATAATTGATTTTAAGTTGAATTTTTCTACATTTTTGGTTAAAGCAGATTATAATTGAATCTTTACCTCGAGAAACGTGATGCAAAAACCATTCATTGAGAAGAAAACTTCTTTTATAGTCACTTATGCCTTCAAAAGCTTTGTTTCTCCCTTTAAATGGTTATATAATGTCATAATTGATTTTAAGATGAATTTTTTTACATTTTCGATTAAAACAGATTATAATTGAATGTTTACCTCGAGAATCTTGAAGCGAAAGCCATTCATTGAGAAGAAAACTTCTTTTATAGTCACTTATGCCTTCAAAAGCTTCGTTTCTCCCTTTAAATGGTTATATAATCTCATAATTGATTTTAAGTAGCGTTTTTTTTTACATTTTTGGTTAAAACAGACTATAATTGAATGTTTACCTCGAGAATCTTGAAGCGAAAGCCATTTATTGAGAAGAAAACTTCTTTTATAGTCACTTATGCCTTCAAAAGCTTTGTTTCTCCATTTAAATGGTTATATAATCTCATAATTGATTTTAAGTTGAGTTTTTTTTACATTTTTGGTTAAAACAGATTATAATTGAATGTTTACCTCGAGAATCTTGAAGCGAAAGCCATTCATTGAGAAGAAAACTTCTTTTATAGTCACTTATGCCTTCAAAAGCTTTGTCTCTCCCTTTAAATGGTTATATAATCTCATAATTGATTTTAAGTTGAGTTTTTTTTACATTTTTGGTTAAAACAGATTATAATTGAATGTTTACCTCGAGAATCTTGAAGCGAAAGCCATTCATTGAGAAGAAAACTTCTTTTATAGTCACTTATGCCTTCAAAAGCTTTGTTTCTCCCTTTAAATGGTTATATAATCTCATAATTGATTTTAAGTTGAGTTTTTTTTACATTTTTGGTTAAAACAGATTAGAATTGAATGTTGACCTCGAGAATCTTGAAGCGAAAGCCATTCATTGAGAAGAAAACTTCTTTTATAGTCACTTATGCCTTCAAAAGCTTTGTTTCTCCCTTTAAATGGTTATATAATCTCATAATTGATTTTAAGTTGCGTTTTTTTTACATTTTTGGTTAAAACAGATTATAATTGAATGTTTACCTCGAGAATCTTGAAGCGAAAGCCATTCATTGAGAAGAAAACTTCTTTTATAGTCACTTATGCCTTCAAAAACTTTGTTTTCTCCCTTTAAATGGTTATATAATCTCATAATTGATTTTAAGTTGCATTTTTTAAAATTTTTAGTTAAAACAGATTATAATTGAATGTTTACCTCGAGAAACGTGATGCAAAAACCATTCATTGAGAAGAAAACTTCTTTTATAGTCACTTATGCCTTCAAAAGCTTTGTTTCTCGCTTTAAATGGTTATATAATCTCATAATTGATTTTAAGTTGAATGTTTCTATATTTTTGGTTAAAGCAGATTATAATTGAATCTTTACCTCGAGAAACGTGATGCAAAAACCATTCATTGAGAAGAAAACTTCTTTTATAGTCACTTATGCCTTCAAAAGCTTTGTTTCTCCCTTTAAATGGTTATATAATGTCATAATTGATTTTAAGATGAATTTTTTTACATTTTCGATTAAAACAGATTATAATTGAATGTTTACCTCGAGAATCTTGAAGCGAAAGCCATTCATTGAGAAGAAAACTTCTTTTATAGTCACTTATGCCTTCAAAAGCTTCGTTTCTCCCTTTAAATGGTTATATAATCTCATAATTGATTTTAAGTAGCGTTTTTTTTTACATTTTTGGTTAAAACAGACTATAATTGAATGTTTACCTCGAGAATCTTGAAGCGAAAGCCATTTATTGAGAAGAAAACTTCTTTTATAGTCACTTATGCCTTCAAAAGCTTTGTTTCTCCATTTAAATGGTTATATAATCTCATAATTGATTTTAAGTTGAGTTTTTTTTACATTTTTGGTTAAAACAGATTATAATTGAATGTTTACCTCGAGAATCTTGAAGCGAAAGCCATTCATTGAGAAGAAAACTTCTTTTATAGTCACTTATGCCTTCAAAAGCTTTGTCTCTCCCTTTAAATGGTTATATAATCTCATAATTGATTTTAAGTTGAGTTTTTTTTACATTTTTGGTTAAAACAGATTATAATTGAATGTTTACCTCGAGAATCTTGAAGCGAAAGCCATTCATTGAGAAGAAAACTTCTTTTATAGTCACTTATGCCTTCAAAAGCTTTGTTTCTCCCTTTAAATGGTTATATAATCTCATAATTGATTTTAAGTTGAGTTTTTTTTACATTTTTGGTTAAAACAGATTAGAATTGAATGTTTACCTCGAGAATCTTGAAGCGAAAGCCATTCATTGAGAAGAAAACTTCTTTTATAGTCACTTATGCCTTCAAAAGCTTTGTTTCTCCCTTTAAATGGTTATATAATCTCATAATTGATTTTAAGTTGCGTTTGTTTTACATTTTTGGTTAAAACAGATTATAATTGAATGTTTACCTCGAGAATCTTGAAGCGAAAGCCATTCATTGAGAAGAAAACTTCTTTTATAGTCACTTATGCCTTCAAAAACTTTGTTTTCTCCCTTTAAATGGTTATATAATCTCATAATTGATTTTAAGTTGCATTTTTTAAAATTTTTAGTTAAAACAGATTATAATTGAATGTTTACCTTGAGAAACGTGATGCAAAAACCATTCATTGAGAAGAAAACTTCTTTTATAGTCACTTATGCCTTCAAAAGCTTTGTTTCTCGCTTTAAATGGTTATATAATCTCATAATTGATTTTAAGTTGAATTTTTCTACATTTTTGGTTAAAGCAGATTATAATTGAATGTTTACCTCGAGAAACGTGATGCAAAAACCATTCATTGAGAAGAAAACTTCTTTTATAGTCACTTATGCCTTCAAAAGCTTTGTTTCTCCCTTTAAATGGTTATATAATGTCATAATTGATTTTAAGATGAATTTTTTTACATTTTCGATTAAAACAGATTATAATTGAATGTTTACCTCGAGAATCTTGAAGCGAAAGCCATTCATTGAGAAGAAAACTTCTTTTATAGTCACTTATGCCTTCAAAAGCTTCGTTTCTCCCTTTAAATGGTTATATAATCTCATAATTGATTTTAAGTAGCGTTTTTTTTTACATTTTTGGTTAAAACAGACTATAATTGAATGTTTACCTCGAGAATCTTGAAGCGAAAGCCATTTATTGAGAAGAAAACTTCTTTTATAGTCACTTATGCCTTCAAAAGCTTTGTTTCTCCATTTAAATGGTTATATAATCTCATAATTGATTTTAAGTTGAGTTTTTTTTACATTTTTGGTTAAAACAGATTATAATTGAATGTTTACCTCGAGAATCTTGAAGCGAAAGCCATTCATTGAGAAGAAAACTTCTTTTATAGTCACTTATGCCTTCAAAAGCTTTGTCTCTCCCTTTAAATGGTTATATAATCTCATAATTGATTTTAAGTTGAGTTTTTTTTACATTTTTGGTTAAAACAGATTATAATTGAATGTTTACCTCGAGAATCTTGAAGCGAAAGCCATTCATTGAGAAGAAAACTTCTTTTATAGTCACTTATGCCTTCAAAAGCTTTGTTTCTCCCTTTAAAAGGTTATATAATCTCATAATTGATTTTAAGTTGAGTTTTTTTTACATTTTTGGTTAAAACAGATTATAATTGAATGTTTACCTCGAGAATCTTGAAGCGAAAGCCATTCATTGAGAAGAAAACTTCTTTTATAGTCACTTATGCCTTCAAAAGCTTTGTCTCTCCCTTTAAATGGCTATATAATCTCATAATTGATTTTAAGTTGAGTTTTTTTTACATTTTTGGTTAAAACAGATTATAATTGAATGTTTACCTCGAGAATCTTGAAGCGAAAGCCATTCATTGAGAAGAAAACTTCTTTTATAGTCACTTATGCCTTCAAAAGCTTTGTCTCTCCCTTTAAATGGTTATATAATCTCATAATTGATTTTAAGTTGAGTTTTTTTTACATTTTTGGTTAAAACAGATTATAATTGAATGTTTACCTCGAGAATCTTGAAGCGAAAGCCATTCATTGAGAAGAAAACTTCTTTTATAGTCACTTATGCCTTCAAAAGCTTTGTTTCTCCCTTTAAATGGTTATATAATCTCATAATTGATTTTAAGTTGAGTTTTTTTTACATTTTTGGTTAAAACAGATTATAATTGAATGTTTACCTCGAGAATCTTGAAGCGAAAGCCATTCATTGAGAAGAAAACTTCTTTTATAGTCACTTATGCCTTCAAAAGCTTTGTCTCTCCCTTTAAATGGTTATATAATCTCATAATTGATTTTAAGTTGAGTTTTTTTTACATTTTTGGTTAAAACAGATTATAATTGAATGTTTACCTCGAGAATCTTGAAGCGAAAGCCATTCATTGAGAAGAAAACTTCTTTTATAGTCACTTATGCCTTCAAAAGCTTCGTTTCTCCCTTTAAATGGTTATATAATCTCATAATTGATTTTAAGTAGCGTTTTTTTTACATTTTTGGTTAAAACAGACTATAATTGAATGTTTACCTTGAGAATCTTGAAGCGAAAGCCATTTATTGAGAAGAAAACTTCTTTTATAGTCACTTATGCCTTCAAAAGCTTTGTTTCTCCATTTAAATGGTTATATAATTTCATAATTGATTTTAAGTTGAGTTTTTTTTTACATTTTTAGTTAAAACAGATTATAATTGAATGTTTACCTCGAGAATCTTGAAGCGAAAGCCATTCATTGAGAAGAAAACTTCTTTTATAGTCACTTATGCCTTCAAAAGCTTTGTCTCTCCCTTTAAATGGTTATATAATCTCATAATTGATTTTAAGTTGAGTTTTTTTTATATTTTTGGTTAAAACAGATTATAATTGAATGTTTACCTCGAGAATCTTGAAGCGAAAGCCATTCATTGAGAAGAAAACTTCTTTTATAGTCACTTATGCCTTCAAAAGCTTCGTTTCTCCCTTTAAATGGTTATATAATCTCATAATTGATTTTAAGTAGCGTTTTTTTAACATTTTTGGTTAAAACAGACTATAATTGAATGTTTACCTCGAGAATCTTGAAGCGAAAGCCATTTATTGAGAAGAAAACTTCTTTTATAGTCACTTATGCCTTCAAAAGCTTTGTTTCTCCATTTAAATGGTTATATAATCTCATAATTGATTTTAAGTTGAGTTTTTTTTACATTTTTGGTTAAAACAGATTATAATTGAATGTTTACCTCGAGAATCTTGAAGCGAAAGCCATTCATTGAGAAGAAAACTTCTTTTATAGTCACTTATGCCTTCAAAAGCTTTGTCTCTCCCTTTAAATGGTTATATAATCTCATAATTGATTTTAAGTTGAGTTTTTTTTACATTTTTGGTTAAAACAGATTATAATTGAATGTTTACCTCGAGAATCTTGAAGCGAAAGCCATTCATTGAGAAGAAAACTTCTTTTATAGTCACTTATGCCTTCAAAAGCTTTGTTTCTCCCTTTAAATGGTTATATAATCTCATAATTGATTTTAAGTTGAGTTTTTTTTACATTTTTGGTTAAAACAGATTAGAATTGAATGTTTACCTCGAGAATCTTGAAGCGAAAGCCATTCATTGAGAAGAAAACTTCTTTTATAGTCACTTATGCCTTCAAAAGCTTTGTTTCTCCCTTTAAATGGTTATATAATCTCATAATTGATTTTAAGTTGCGTTTTTTTTACATTTTTGGTTAAAACAGATTATAATTGACTGTTTACCTCGAGAATCTTGAAGCGAAAGCCATTCATTGAGAAGAAAACTTCTTTTATAGTCACTTATGCCTTCAAAAACTTTGTTTTCTCCCTTTAAATGGTTATATAATCTCATAATTGATTTTAAGTTGCATTTTTTAAAATTTTTAGTTAAAACAGATTATAATTGAATGTTTACCTCGAGAAACGTGATGCAAAAACCATTCATTGAGAAGAAAACTTCTTTTATAGTCACTTATGCCTTCAAAAGCTTTGTTTCTCGCTTTAAATGGTTATATAATCTCATAATTGATTTTAAGTTGAATTTTTCTACATTTTTGGTTAAAGCAGATTATAATTGAATGTTTACCTCGAGAAACGTGATGCAAAAACCATTCATTGAGAAGAAAACTTCTTTTATAGTCACTTATGCCTTCAAAAGCTTTGTTTCTCCCTTTAAATGGTTATATAATGTCATAATTGATTTTAAGATGAATTTTTTTACATTTTCGATGAAAACAGATTATAATTGAATGTTTACCTCGAGAATCTTGAAGCGAAAGCCATTCATTGAGAAGAAAACTTCTTTTATAGTCACTTATGCCTTCAAAAGCTTCGTTTCTCCCTTTAAATGGTTATATAATCTCATAATTGATTTTAAGTAGCGTTTTTTTTTACATTTTTGGTTAAAACAGACTATAATTGAATGTTTACCTCGAGAATCTTGAAGCGAAAGCCATTTATTGAGAAGAAAACTTCTTTTATAGTCACTTATGCCTTCAAAAGCTTTGTTTCTCCATTTAAATGGTTATATAATCTCATAATTGATTTTAAGTTGAGTTTTTTTTACATTTTTGGTTAAAACAGATTATAATTGAATGTTTACCTCGAGAATCTTGAAGCGAAAGCCATTCATTGAGAAGAAAACTTCTTTTATAGTCACTTATGCCTTCAAAAGCTTTGTCTCTCCCTTTAAATGGTTATATAATCTCATAATTGATTTTAAGTTGAGTTTTTTTTACATTTTTGGTTAAAACAGATTATAATTGAATGTTTACCTCGAGAATCTTGAAGCGAAAGCCATTCATTGAGAAGAAAACTTCTTTTATAGTCACTTATGCCTTCAAAAGCTTTGTTTCTCCCTTTAAATGGTTATATAATCTCATAATTGATTTTAAGTTGAGTTTTTTTTACATTTTTGGTTAAAACAGATTAGAATTGAATGTTTACCTCGAGAATCTTGAAGCGAAAGCCATTCATTGAGAAGAAAACTTCTTTTATAGTCACTTATGCCTTCAAAAGCTTTGTTTCTCCCTTTAAATGGTTATATAATCTCATAATTGATTTTAAGTTGCGTTTTTTTTACATTTTTGGTTAAAACAGATTATAATTGAATGTTTACCTCGAGAATCTTGAAGCGAAAGCCATTCATTGAGAAGAAAACTTCTTTTATAGTCACTTATGCCTTCAAAAACTTTGTTTTCTCCCTTTAAATGGTTATATAATCTCATAATTGATTTTAAGTTGCATTTTTTAAAATTTTTAGTTAAAACAGATTATAATTGAATGTTTACCTCGAGAAACGTGATGCAAAAACCATTCATTGAGAAGAAAACTTCTTTTATAGTCACTTATGCCTTCAAAAGCTTTGTTTCTCCCTTTAAATGGTTATATAATGTCATAATTGATTTTAAGATGAATTTTTTTACATTTTCGATTAAAACAGATTATAATTGAATGTTTACCTCGAGAATCTTGAAGCGAAAGCCATTCATTGAGAAGAAAACTTCTTTTATAGTCACTTATGCCTTCAAAAGCTTCGTTTCTCCCTTTAAATGGTTATATAATCTCATAATTGATTTTAAGTAGCGTTTTTTTTTACATTTTTGGTTAAAACAGACTATAATTGAATGTTTACCTCGAGAATCTTGAAGCGAAAGCAATTTATTGAGAAGAAAACTTCTTTTATAGTCACTTATGCCTTCAAAAGCTTTGTTTCTCCATTTAAATGGTTATATAATCTCATAATTGATTTTAAGTTGAGTTTTTTTTACATTTTTGGTTAAAACAGAATATAATTGAATGTTTACCTCGAGAATCTTGAAGCGAAAGCCATTCATTGAGAAGAAAACTTCTTTTATAGTCACTTATGCCTTCAAAAGCTTTGTCTCTCCCTTTAAATGGTTATATAATCTCATAATTGATTTTAAGTTGAGTTTTTTTTACATTTTTGGTTAAAACAGATTATAATTGAATGTTTACCTCGAGAATCTTGAAGCGAAAGCCATTCATTGAGAAGAAAACTTCTTTTATAGTCACTTATGCCTTCAAAAGCTTTGTTTCTCCCTTTAAATGGTTATATAATCTCATAATTGATTTTAAGTTGAGTTTTTTTTACATTTTGGGTTAAAACAGATTAGAATTGAATGTTTACCTCGAGAATCTTGAAGCGAAAGCCATTCATTGAGAAGAAAACTTCTTTTATAGTCACTTATGCCTTCAAAAGCTTTGTTTCTCCCTTTAAATGGTTATATAATCTCATAATTGATTTTAAGTTGCGTTTGTTTTACATTTTTGGTTAAAACAGATTATAATTGAATGTTTACCTCGAGAATCTTGAAGCGAAAGCCATTCATTGAGAAGAAAACTTCTTTTATAGTCACTTATGCCTTCAAAAACTTTGTTTTCTCCCTTTAAATGGTTATATAATCTCATAATTGATTTTAAGTTGCATTTTTTAAAATTTTTAGTTAAAACAGATTATAATTGAATGTTTACCTTGAGAAACGTGATGCAAAAACCATTCATTGAGAAGAAAACTTCTTTTATAGTCACTTATGCCTTCAAAAGCTTTGTTTCTCGCTTTAAATGGTTATATAATCTCATAATTGATTTTAAGTTGAATTTTTCTACATTTTTGGTTAAAGCAGATTATAATTGAATGTTTACCTCGAGAAACGTGATGCAAAAACCATTCATTGAGAAGAAAACTTCTTTTATAGTCACTTATGCCTTCAAAAGCTTTGTTTCTCCCTTTAAATGGTTATATAATGTCATAATTGATTTTAAGATGAATTTTTTTACATTTTCGATTAAAACAGATTATAATTGAATGTTTACCTCGAGAATCTTGAAGCGAAAGCCATTCATTGAGAAGAAAACTTCTTTTATAGTCACTTATGCCTTCAAAAGCTTCGTTTCTCCCTTTAAATGGTTATATAATCTCATAATTGATTTTAAGTAGCGTTTTTTTTTACATTTTTGGTTAAAACAGACTATAATTGAATGTTTACCTCGAGAATCTTGAAGCGAAAGCCATTTATTGAGAAGAAAACTTCTTTTATAGTCACTTATGCCTTCAAAAGCTTTGTCTCTCCCTTTAAATGGTTATATAATCTCATAATTGATTTTAAGTTGAGTTTTTTTTACATTTTTGGTTAAAACAGATTATAATTGAATGTTTACCTCGAGAATCTTGAAGCGAAAGCCATTCATTGAGAAGAAAACTTCTTTTATAGTCACTTATGCCTTCAAAAGCTTTGTCTCTCCCTTTAAATGGTTATATAATCTCATAATTGATTTTAAGTTGAGTTTTTTTTACATTTTTGGTTAAAACAGATTATAATTGAATGTTTACCTCGAGAATCTTGAAGCGAAAGCCATTCATTGAGAAGAAAACTTCTTTTATAGTCACTTATGCCTTCAAAAGCTTTGTCTCTCCCTTTAAATGGTTATATAATCTCATAATTGATTTTAAGTTGAGTTTTTTTTACATTTTTGGTTAAAACAGATTATAATTGAATGTTTACCTCGAGAATCTTGAAGCGAAAGCCATTCATTGAGAAGAAAACTTCTTTTATAGTCACTTATGCCTTCAAAAGCTTTGTCTCTCCCTTTAAATGGTTATATAATCTCATAATTGATTTTAAGTTGAGTTTTTTTTACATTTTTGGTTAAAACAGATTATAATTGAATGTTTACCTCGAGAATCTTGAAGCGAAAGCCATTCATTGAGAAGAAAACTTCTTTTATAGTCACTTATGCCTTCAAAAGCTTTGTCTCTCCCTTTAAATGGTTATATAATCTCATAATTGATTTTAAGTTGAGTTTTTTTTACATTTTTGGTTAAAACAGATTATAATTGAATGTTTACCTCGAGAATCTTGAAGCGAAATCCATTCATTGAGAAGAAAACTTCTTTTATAGTCACTTATGCCTTCAAAAGCTTTGTTTCTCCCTTTAAATGGTTATATAATCTCATAATTGATTTTAAGTTGAGTTTTTTTTACATTTTTAGTTAAAACAGATTATAATTGAATGTTTACCTCGAGAATCTTGAAGCGAAAGCCATTCATTGAGAAGAAAACTTCTTTTATAGTCACTTATGCCTTCAAAAGCTTTGTCTCTCCCTTTAAATGGTTATATAATCTCATAATTGATTTTAAGTTGAGTTTTTTTTACATTTTTGGTTAAAACAGATTATAATTGAATGTTTACCTCGAGAATCTTGAAGCGAAAGCCATTCATTGAGAAGAAAACTTCTTTTATAGTCACTTATGCCTTCAAAAGCTTCGTTTCTCCCTTTAAATGGTTATATAATCTCATAATTGATTTTAAGTAGCGTTTTTTTTACATTTTTGGTTAAAACAGACTATAATTGAATGTTTACCTCGAGAATCTTGAAGCGAAAGCCATTTATTGAGAAGAAAACTTCTTTTATAGTCACTTATGCCTTCAAAAGCTTTGTTTCTCCATTTAAATGGTTATATAATCTCATAATTGATTTTAAGTTGAGTTTTTTTTACATTTTTGGTTAAAACAGATTATAATTGAATGTTTACCTCGAGAATCTTGAAGCGAAAGCCATTCATTGAGAAGAAAACTTCTTTTATAGTCACTTATGCCTTCAAAAGCTTTGTCTCTCCCTTTAAATGGTTATATAATCTCATAATTGATTTTAAGTTGAGTTTTTTTTACATTTTTGGTTAAAACAGATTATAATTGAATGTTTACCTCGAGAATCTTGAAGCGAAAGCCATTCATTGAGAAGAAAACTTCTTTTATAGTCACTTATGCCTTCAAAAGCTTTGTTTCTCCCTTTAAATGGTTATATAATCTCATAATTGATTTTAAGTTGAGTTTTTTTTACATTTTTGGTTAAAACAGATTAGAATTGAATGTTTACCTCGAGAATCTTGAAGCGAAAGCCATTCATTGAGAAGAAAACTTCTTTTATAGTCACTTATGCCTTCAAAAGCTTTGTCTCTCCCTTTAAATGGTTATATAATCTCATAATTGATTTTAAGTTGAGTTTTTTTTACATTTTTGGTTAAAACAGATTAGAATTGAATGTTTACCTCGAGAATCTTGAAGCGAAAGCCATTCATTGAGAAGAAAACTTCTTTTATAGTCACTTATGCCTTCAAAAGCTTTGTCTCTCCCTTTAAATGGTTATATAATCTCATAATTGATTTTAAGTTGAGTTTTTTTTACATTTTTGGTTAAAACAGATTATAATTGAATGTTTACCTCGAGAATCTTGAAGCGAAAGCCATTCATTGAGAAGAAAACTTCTTTTATAGTCACTTATGCCTTCAAAAGCTTTGTTTCTCCCTTTAAATGGTTATATAATCTCATAATTGATTTTAAGTTGAGTTTTTTTTACATTTTTGGTTAAAACAGATTAGAATTGAATGTTTACCTCGAGAATCTTGAAGCGAAAGCCATTCATTGAGAAGAAAACTTCTTTTATAGTCACTTATGCCTTCAAAAGCTTTGTCTCTCCCTTTAAATGGTTATATAATCTCATAATTGATTTTAAGTTGAGTTTTTTTTACATTTTTGGTTAAAACAGATTATAATTGAATGTTTACCTCGAGAATCTTGAAGCGAAAGCCATTCATTGAGAAGAAAACTTCTTTTATAGTCACTTATGCCTTCAAAAGCTTCGTTTCTCCCTTTAAATGGTTATATAATCTCATAATTGATTTTAAGTAGCGTTTTTTTTACATTTTGGGTTAAAACAGACTATAATTGAATGTTTACCTCGAGAATCTTGAAGCGAAAGCCATTTATTGAGAAGAAAACTTCTTTTATAGTCACTTATGCCTTCAAAAGCTTTGTTTCTCCATTTAAATGGTTATATAATCTCATAATTGATTTTAAGTTGAGTTTTTTTTACATTTTTGGTTAAAACAGATTATAATTGAATGTTTACCTCGAGAATCTTGAAGCGAAAGCCATTCATTGAGAAGAAAACTTCTTTTATAGTCACTTATGCCTTCAAAAGCTTTGTCTCTCCCTTTAAATGGTTATATAATCTCATAATTGATTTTAAGTTGAGTTTTTTTTACATTTTTGGTTAAAACAGATTAGAATTGAATGTTTACCTCGAGAATCTTGAAGCGAAAGCCATTCATTGAGAAGAAAACTTCTTTTATAGTCACTTATGCCTTCAAAAGCTTTGTTTCTCCCTTTAAATGGTTATATAATCTCATAATTGATTTTAAGTTGCGTTTGTTTTACATTTTTGGTTAAAACAGATTATAATTGAATGTTTACCTCGAGAATCTTGAAGCGAAAGCCATTCATTGAGAAGAAAACTGTCACGACCCAAATTTCGGGTCATGACCGGCGCATGGGTCCAATGGACGTAATCCACTAAACCCAAGCAAGCCTATTATTTATTTTACTTATGATTCTATTTATTATCACTAAGTCGTATTTCATGACTTTGAGTCAAAATAGTGATACACATTGCCAACTCGTACTGGCATTACTCTTTTAAAATTTACATTTAAGTTCATCTATACATAACAAAATAATACTCGACCTCCAGCGGAGTGACTCGGATGGATATACAGCTACCGAATGCCGAGACACCTACCAGAAGATGTACACAGATCTACAAGGACACCTCGTCCTAATTATCGGCTACCTCGTGATCTGAAAACATGAATTTGAAAATGGTGAGTATAAACCCAGTGAGTGAACAAGGAAGGGAACAAGCAACAATTAGGAAAAATTTAAAATCATGATGCACTTGTTTCAAACAATGCAATTTAGTTCATTCCTATTTAAAACCCCTCCAAACCCCAGAGTTTTTTTTCGCTACAGCGAGCATGAATTTCGATGCAGTGAAAACAAGGCAACAAGATAAACATTTTTCCTCACTCAACAAAAGCCATCCTACTAAACTAATAAAATCAACCTAACATTCATGAAAATTCTCAAAGTATAATGTGTCAAATTTTACGTACATTACAACCATAAATCATTGTCCATCAATTTGCTATATCACACACATTTACATATGTATATATATATACGTATATACCCATCATCATCATCTCACCAACCCATCATCATCATCACCAGCTCATGCGCACTCCCTACTCGCACATGGCTGGGTCATCACCGGATTATGCGCACTCCCTACTCGCACATAACCGGGTCATCCTCGGCTTATGCACACTCCCTACTCGCACATAGCCGAGTCAACATAATTACACAACATTATATTCAAGCACATATGTATATCAACATAATGCAGCCACATAGAAATCCATAATAACCACATTTCATAACATAAACCTTTTCTCAAAAGCTTGTTCCCAAGGCATTCATTTTCATGAAAAATTGCATAAAATCATTCAAACACTTTGTTCAAAACAGTCATATTCCCAAAACAATTTTGATAGGCAGTCCACTCACAGGTGTCGAAAATTCGGATTCCGGGTGAACTCTGACTAATAGTCCTCAAGCGTAATTCCTTTGCCTTTTCCGGACGTCTCACCACCTTGACAAATAACCAAGTCGAGGAATTTACCATATTGTCCCTAAATTGATATAAATTAATTTAAACTACTAATGCTTGATATGTAAATGCACAAATATACCCGATTACCGCTTAATCACGGTATCGATTAAATTCGACCGATCACCCGATTAATCGACGATTGTGTCCAAATCACCTCTAAATTAATTCATTTCTCCTCTAATACCTTAATTTACCACATACATTTAAATAAAGCCAAATTCAGCATTAGAACCCTCACAATTCCTTATAGAAAAAAAATTTGGTCATTTGGTGTACTAGCATCGAATTTTTTCTACATAACTGTTTCACCTTACTTCATCATTTTCCATGCCATTTTCCTTGAAATAAAAACAATCCCCCATTGATATTCAGCCCTCATGGTTCAGCCAACAAGGAACCCTAGAGAAATTAAATATTTCTTTAGTGTTTTTGTTCATAACCATGCTTAACTATCTCTAAACACTAACATAGTCTAAAATCAAATTATTCCAACAACAATTCCTCTTCCATACCCATTTTTCAGAATTGAATTCATCATGATAACTCAATATTCAACCATGGAAATCAAGAACAAAAGCATGGGTAAGCTAGGTATCAAGGAGAATTAAAGAAATTTTAACTTACCTAGCTTGTTTCCTTGATTTCTTCACTTTTTCTTTGAATTTCCACCTAGGTTTTCTTGTTTTTCCTTTTGTTCTTCCTTTTTTCTGGTTGCTGGATGTCTAGGCCGAATATGGTGAGGGAATTGGGGATTTAATGGGCTGATTTCTATAGAAAATAATAAAATAATCAAGCATGCCATGTGTCACATGCTTATTGGCCAAAATTTTAACTTTTTGACTTTTTCTTCTTAATTTTCCACCACAAATATTCTGGTATTTATCCAATCCTACCACAATTAAAATCCCTTGGTCTTGACAAGTGCTGGGCCGAAAATTTTACTGATTTGCCCCCGAGACAAAAAAATTACGATTTTGCCCTTATACTCCGAAATGTACCGGAATCTCATTATTTCTACTTTTCAACCTAAAATAACACTACTATTGATCAATATTAACCAATTGGGGCAAAAATTGTTTAAAAAAATTTTCGTTTAGTCCACTAGTGGCAAAATTACCATTTTGCCCTTCTACTCTATAAATACCGGGAATCACAATTTTTCACTACTAAACATCATTTTATACTCCAATAATCATAATTATATTTCATATAATTATTCTTGGTCAAATGTGATCAAATCTTGGCTAAAAATCTCCATTTAATCATCAAATGGTAAAATGACCGTTTTGTCCCTAATTGGTCAATTTTCTGATGGACTCCAAACTGGACCTTGAACTCCAAATCACTATTCTAAACCATTCTGTTGGTTTTAAAATTTTCAAATTCCTCTTAGAATTTCTATTTGAACTAGTTCAAGGCTCGATTTAACTTAGTTGTACCACTCGATACAATACCGTCTTTTAATCGAGCTTGACAGGGTCTCACATTCTCCCCCACTAATAAAAATTCGGTCCCCGAATTTAAATTCAATGTAGAGTGGCTTACCTTTACATATCGAAGAGGTGTGGATGCTTTGTCCGCATCTCATCCTCAGCTTCCCACGTTACCTCCTCGCTAGTGTGATTCCGCCACAACACTTTCACTGAGGCTACATCCTTTGAACGGAGCTTTTTAACTTGCCTATCAAGGATAGCTACCGGTTGTTCCTCATAGGTTAGATCATCTTGCAACTGAATTGTTTCATACCGTATTACATGTGATGGATCTGGGTTGTACCTCCTAAGCATGGACACATGAAACACGGGATGAATATTAGAGAGGTCTGGTGGTAATGCCAAACGATAAGCCACCGCTCCAACCTTTTCTAAGATCTCGAATGGCCCTATATACCGAGGACTTAACTTCCCTTTCTTGCCAAACCTCATTACCCCTTTAGTTGGCGAAACTTTCAAAAATACATGATCTCCTACTTGGAACTCCAAGTCTCTCCGTCGGTTATCAGCATATGATTTCTGTCTACTTTGTGCTGTTAACATCTTCTGACGGATCATGTGTATTTTCTCGGTTGCATCCTGCACCAATTCAGGCCCCAAAAGTTTCCTTTCTCCCACCTCTAGCCATCCAATGGGTGACCTACATCTTCGTCCATATAAGGCCTCAAATGGTGCCATTTGGATGCTAGTTTGGAAACTGTTGTTGTAGGCAAATTCCACTAAGGGTAGATATTGTTCCCACCTGACACCAAGGTCTATCACACAAGCCCTCAACATATCCTCCAATGTCTGTATGGTCCGTTCAGATTGTCCATCAGTCTGAGGGTGGAAAGCTGTGCTGAAATCCAACTTAGTGCCCAATGCTTCTTGCAACTTTCCCCAAAACCTACTAGTAAACTGAGCTCCTCTGTCAGATACTATAGAAATGGGAATACCATGTAGTCGCACTATCTCATCCACATAAACTCGAGCATATTGGGCAGCCCCATAAGTAGTCTTAACCGGAAGAAAATGAGCTGACTTTGTTAACCGGTCCACTACTATCCAAATTGAATCATATCCCCCACTGGTTCGAGGCAAACCCGTTACAAAGTCCATAGCAATATGTTCCCACTTCCACTCGGGTACTGGTAATGGCTGTAGTAGCCCTGCAGGCTTTTGATGCTCGGCCTTAACCTGCTGACAAACCAGGCACTTGGAGACAAACTCAGCTACATCTCTCTTAAGTCCTTCCCACCAATACACCTCTTTCAAATCTTGATACATTTTTGTAGCCCCTGGATGTACCACATAAGCTGCCATGTGAGCTTCCTCTAATATTTCTCTCCTCAACCCGTCACCATCAGGCACATAAAGTCTGGTTCCATACCTCAACACTCCATCTGTGCCTTTAGTAAACATTTTTCCTTTCCTACCCTGAGGATCCTCTAAGGCCTTAATCACAAACTCATCTTTACTTTGTGCTTCTTTAATCCTGTCCATTAAAATAGGCCTCACTCTAAAGTGTGCTAGCAAAGCATTTGTCTCCGCAACTTCCAAACGCACACCTATGTCTCCCAAGCTATGGATCTCTCTAACCAAAGATCTCCTACCAATGGAAATATGTGCCAAGCTTCCCATTGATTTTCGACTCAAGGCATCCGCCACTACATTGGCCTTACCGGGATGATAAAGAATAGTACAATCATAATCCTTTAGCAACTCCATCCATCTACGTTGCCGTAAGTTAAGATCCCTCTGCTGAAATATATACTTCAGACTTTTGTGGTCCGTGTATATCTCGCAAGTCTCACCATACAAGTAATGTCTCCAAATCTTTAAGGCAAACACGATTGCTGCCATTTCCAAATCGTGTATGGGGTAATTCTGCTCATGCCTTTTAAGTTGCCTAGATGCATACGCAATCACCTTCCCATGTTGCATCAATACACATCCTAAACCAACCCCCGATGCATCACAAAACACCGTGTAACCCCCTGTGCCTTGCGGCAGGCTTAACACTGGAGCTGTGGTGAGACATGCCTTAAGCTTCTCAAAACTATTCTCACAAGCATCAGACCACTCAAATTTTGTATCTTTACGTGTCAGCTTAGTCAAAGGGGCAACTATTTTGGAGAAGTCTTTCACAAAGCGACGATAATAGCCAGCTAAACCCACAAAGCTTCTAATCTCCGTAACTGATGTTGGCCTTGGCCATTTTTCCACTGCTTCAATTTTCTTTGTATCAACTCGTATCCCCTCCTTAGATACCACATGCCCCAAGAATGCAACACTTTCGAGCCAAAACTCACACTTGGAGAACTTAGCATACAATCGATGTTCTCTCAAAATTTGGAGCACTATCTTAAGATGCTGCTCATGCTCCTCTCGACTCTTTGAATATATCAAAATATCATCAATAAACACCACTACAAACTTATCCAAATAAGGTTTGAACACTCGGTTCATCAAATCCATAAAGGCTGCAGGAGCATTCGTGAGCCCAAATGACATCACTAAGAACTCATAGTGCCCATATCTTGTTCGAAATGCGGTCTTGGGTATATCTTCGTTCCGGATTCTCAACTGATGGTACCCAGATCGCAGATCTATCTTAGAAAAACATTGTGCTCCTTGTAGTTGATCAAATAAATCATCTATCCTTGGGAGAGGATATTTATTCTTCACCGTCACTTTATTAAGCTGTCGATAATCAATGCACAACCTAAGTGACCCATCTTTCTTCTTCACAAATAACACTGGTGCTCCCCATGGGGATACACTAGGTCGTATGAAACCTTTATCCAACAAATCCTCCAACTGATCCTTAAGCTCTTTAAGCTCTGCAGGTGCCATTCTATATGGGGGTATGGATATAGGTCTAGTGTCGGGAATCAAATCTATGCAAAACTCAACCTCCCGTTCAGGAGGCAAACCTGGTAGCTCTTCAGGAAATACATCCACGAACTCCTTCACCACCGACACTTGAGTTACATCTCCAATCTTTGCCTGACTATCCTTTACAACAGCCAAGTAACCTATACAACCCTGTCGTAATAATCTTCTGGCAGATATGACCGATATCAAATTGGTTGGAGCATTACTCCTATCCCCCTGAATACTAAATGATGGTTCACCGGGGAAATCAAATCTAACCAATTTATGATAGCAGTCCACACTAGCATGACAGGGTGATAACCAATTCATCCCCAAGATTACATCAAAGTCTAAGGTGTCTAGCACCACTAGATTCACCGAAGTGTCTTTGTCCTTGACTCGCACTACACATGACTCATATTCCCACTCGGCCACAAATATCTCCTTTAAAGGAGTAGACACCACTAATTGTTCCTCTCTCCTAACACGACCTCTACCCAACCGAGATGCAAAACATGGAGAGATAAAAGAATGGGTAGCACCAGGATCAAATAGTACTCGAGCATTCATATTACAAACGGAGAGAATACCTGAGACCACGGCATTGGATGTTTGAGCCTCCTGCTGTGTTAAAGCAAACACCCTCGCTTGGCCTCTACCAATAGAACTTTGATGTCCGGACCCAGATGGTCTGCCTTGAGAGGAAGTACCCGCACCTCTACCTCTCGATCCACTAACCTCCCGGCCAGATGAGACAGCAACTGACGGAGCAGATGAAGCTGGCTGAGTGGAACCACGAGCAGAATCTGGTGATTGATGTGCCATCGGACAATCCCTCCTAATATGCCCAGGTTGACCGCACCCGTAACAAGTTTTTGTAGTAAGGAAGCACCGTCCACTATGTCGTCTCCCACAAGTATCACAAGAGCGAATGACTTGACTACTCTGTCTAGAATCTTGCTGCCTCCTAGAACTAAAGGTTCTCTGTCCCACCCTAATATTAGCACCAGGTGCGTCACTCCCCTGCTGCGGTAACCGTGAGTCCCTCTGTGGACCCTGACGGCTAGAAGATGAACCACCACTGCTGAAATCTCTACGGCCCTGATAACCCTCTGTCTTGCCCCTTTTTGCTCTATCTCTCGCAGCCCTACTCTCATTGGTCCTCATCTCGATGCGTTGAGCACGATCCACTGCTGCAGAATAAGTAGTGAAATCTCGGGATGCCACAGCCCTAAATAATGGCTCCACTAACCCATCCACAAACCTCTGAATCTTCATCTCCTCAGTAGAAACGAGATAGGGCGCATAACGAGCTAGCTGCGTGAACTTGATGTCATACTCAGACACCGTCATGCTTGAAGTCTGTACCAAAGTCTCAAACTCTCTAGCTCTGGCATTACGCACACTGAGTGGTAAGAATCGATCTAAGAAGGCTACACTGAACTCACTCCAGGCCAACGGTGTTGCATTAGTCGGTCTGCCTCTACATAAAGAGCTATACCATTCCTGCGCCACATCCTCTAATTGGAAGGCGGCTAGCTCAACTGACCGAACACTAGAACATCCCAAGGCTTTACAAATTTTTTCCATCTTATCCAAGAAAACCTGGGGTTTCTCCGATGCATCAGACCCTGTAAATGTTGGAGGCTTAAGCTTGAGAAAGTCAGGAAGAGAAATATCTAGATGTCCCCTTTCCTCCTCATGATGTTGGTGATCGGCCTGTCCTTGGGAGCTAGGGGATTCTTGTACTGTAGGTCTCCCCTCTACTACCCTTTGTATATCTTCCATGCGGGTCGCCATCATCTCTACAACCCGGTTAACTCCCTGTAGGCCTGCCGCCAAATCCTCAATAGTAATACCCCTAGCTGGGTGTCTATCTACATCACCTGAGGACTGTCCCTCTTCTTGCCTACTCACAGGCGTATCCAACCCCACCGGCCTAGTGACCCTGCCACGTCTACCTCGGCCTCTCTGGGTGGATGCCCGTGGTCTATCTGCCATCTCAATGGGAACATCTTGCTCCCTTGCCCGTCTTGAGGCGGCTCGTGTCTTAGGCGGCATTCTTACCTAGACAAAAGCAAACGCCTGTTATTAAACACATATTATAATCATACTTAAAGCAACAGGTGGTTTCTAAGATAGGGAATCTATGCGGTCATTTGGTTGTAAAATGTGCCGCGGTTCACACTTTACAACTGAAGTTCCCACATAAAGACCCGACTCTCCGCTGGACTAACAAAAAGGAAGTTCTAGGACCTAGACAAACCTAGGGCTCTGATACCAATACTGTCACTAGGGAGGGACGTACCACTCAACCCCATCGCTACGGAGGCGACAATAGGTACCTATCAGAGCACTCATAGGGAGGGACGTACCACTCAACCCCCATAAGCCCTTGGACGGAGAGCCACGCTTCGCCCCTGTTCACGCGTGAGAGTTCCCAAGGATCAGGTAAAACCCTTTGCTCTGATACCAATACTGTCACGACCCAAATTTCGGGTCATGACCGGCGCATGGGTCCAATGGACGTAATCCACTAAACCCAAGCAAGCCTATTATTTATTTTACTTATGATTCTATTTATTATCACTAAGTCGTATTTCATGACTTTGAGTCAAAATAGTGATACACATTGCCAACTCGTACTGGCATTACTCTTTTAAAATTTACATTTAAGTTCATCTATACATAACAAAATAATACTCGACCTCCAGCGGAGTGACTCGGATGGATATACAGCTACCGAATGCCGAGACACCTACCAGAAGATGTACACAGATCTACAAGGACACCTCGTCCTAATTATCGGCTACCTCGTGATCTGAAAACATGAATTTGAAAATGGTGAGTATAAACCCAGTGAGTGAACAAGGAAGGGAACAAGCAACAATTAGGAAAAATTTAAAATCATGATGCACTTGTTTCAAACAATGCAATTTAGTTCATTCCTATTTAAAACCCCTCCAAACCCCAGAGTTTTTTTTCGCTACAGCGAGCATGAATTTCGATGCAGTGAAAACAAGGCAACAAGATAAACATTTTTCCTCACTCAACAAAAGCCATCCTACTAAACTAATAAAATCAACCTAACATTCATGAAAATTCTCAAAGTATAATGTGTCAAATTTTACGTACATTACAACCATAAATCATTGTCCATCAATTTGCTATATCACACACATTTACATATGTATATATATATACGTATATACCCATCATCATCATCTCACCAACCCATCATCATCATCACCAGCTCATGCGCACTCCCTACTCGCACATGGCTGGGTCATCACCGGATTATGCGCACTCCCTACTCGCACATAACCGGGTCATCCTCGGCTTATGCACACTCCCTACTCGCACATAGCCGAGTCAACATAATTACACAACATTATATTCAAGCACATATGTATATCAACATAATGCAGCCACATAGAAATCCATAATAACCACATTTCATAACATAAACCTTTTCTCAAAAGCTTGTTCCCAAGGCATTCATTTTCATGAAAAATTGCATAAAATCATTCAAACACTTTGTTCAAAACAGTCATATTCCCAAAACAATTTTGATAGGCAGTCCACTCACAGGTGTCGAAAATTCGGATTCCGGGTGAACTCTGACTAATAGTCCTCAAGCGTAATTCCTTTGCCTTTTCCGGACGTCTCACCACCTTGACAAATAACCAAGTCGAGGAATTTACCATATTGTCCCTAAATTGATATAAATTAATTTAAACTACTAATGCTTGATATGTAAATGCACAAATATACCCGATTACCGCTTAATCACGGTATCGATTAAATTCTACCGATCACCCGATTAATCGACGATTGTGTCCAAATCACCTCTAAATTAATTCATTTCTCCTCTAATACCTTAATTTACCACATACATTTAAATAAAGCCAAATTCAGCATTAGAACCCTCACAATTCCTTATAGAAAAAAAATTTGGTCATTTGGTGTACTAGCATCGAATTTTTTCTACATAACTGTTTCACCTTACTTCATCATTTTCCATGCCATTTTCCTTGAAATAAAAACAATCCCCCATTGATATTCAGCCCTCATGGTTCAGCCAACAAGGAACCCTAGAGAAATTAAATATTTCTTTAGTGTTTTTGTTCATAACCATGCTTAACTATCTCTAAACACTAACATAGTCTAAAATCAAATTATTCCAACAACAATTCCTCTTCCATACCCATTTTTCAGAATTGAATTCATCATGATAACTCAATATTCAACCATGGAAATCAAGAACAAAAGCATGGGTAAGCTAGGTATCAAGGAGAATTAAAGAAATTTTAACTTACCTAGCTTGTTTCCTTGATTTCTTCACTTTTTCTTTGAATTTCCACCTAGGTTTTCTTGTTTTTCCTTTTGTTCTTCCTTTTTTCTGGTTGCTGGATGTCTAGGCCGAATATGGTGAGGGAATTGGGGATTTAATGGGCTGATTTCTATAGAAAATAATAAAATAATCAAGCATGCCATGTGTCACATGCTTATTGGCCAAAATTTTAACTTTTTGACTTTTTCTTCTTAATTTTCCACCACAAATATTCTGGTATTTATCCAATCCTACCACAATTAAAATCCCTTGGTCTTGACAAGTGCTGGGCCGAAAATTTTACTGATTTGCCCCCGAGACAAAAAAATTACGATTTTGCCCTTATACTCCGAAATGTACCGGAATCTCATTATTTCTACTTTTCAACCTAAAATAACACTACTATTGATCAATATTAACCAATTGGGGCAAAAATTGTTTAAAAAAATTTTCGTTTAGTCCACTAGTGGCAAAATTACCATTTTGCCCTTCTACTCTATAAATACCGGGAATCACAATTTTTCACTACTAAACATCATTTTATACTCCAATAATCATAATTATATTTCATATAATTATTCTTGGTCAAATGTGATCAAATCTTGGCTAAAAATCTCCATTTAATCATCAAATGGTAAAATGACCGTTTTGTCCCTAATTGGTCAATTTTCTGATGGACTCCAAACTGGACCTTGAACTCCAAATCACTATTCTAAACCATTCTGTTGGTTTTAAAATTTTCAAATTCCTCTTAGAATTTCTATTTGAACTAGTTCAAGGCTCGATTTAACTTAGTTGTACCACTCGATACAATACCGTCTTTTAATCGAGCTTGACAGGGTCTCACATTCTCCCCCACTAATAAAAATTCGGTCCCCGAATTTAAATTCAATGTAGAGTGGCTTACCTTTACATATCGAAGAGGTGTGGATGCTTTGTCCGCATCTCATCCTCAGCTTCCCACGTTACCTCCTCGCTAGTGTGATTCCGCCACAACACTTTCACTGAGGCTACATCCTTTGAACGGAGCTTTTTAACTTGCCTATCAAGGATAGCTACCGGTTGTTCCTCATAGGTTAGATCATCTTGCAACTGAATTGTTTCATACCGTATTACATGTGATGGATCTGGGTTGTACCTCCTAAGCATGGACACATGAAACACGGGATGAATATTAGAGAGGTCTGGTGGTAATGCCAAACGATAAGCCACCGCTCCAACCTTTTCTAAGATCTCGAATGGCCCTATATACCGAGGACTTAACTTCCCTTTCTTGCCAAACCTCATTACCCCTTTAGTTGGCGAAACTTTCAAAAATACATGATCTCCTACTTGGAACTCCAAGTCTCTCCGTCGGTTATCAGCATATGATTTCTGTCTACTTTGTGCTGTTAACATCTTCTGACGGATCATGTGTATTTTCTCGGTTGCATCCTGCACCAATTCAGGCCCCAAAAGTTTCCTTTCTCCCACCTCTAGCCATCCAATGGGTGACCTACATCTTCGTCCATATAAGGCCTCAAATGGTGCCATTTGGATGCTAGTTTGGAAACTGTTGTTGTAGGCAAATTCCACTAAGGGTAGATATTGTTCCCACCTGACACCAAGGTCTATCACACAAGCCCTCAACATATCCTCCAATGTCTGTATGGTCCGTTCAGATTGTCCATCAGTCTGAGGGTGGAAAGCTGTGCTGAAATCCAACTTAGTGCCCAATGCTTCTTGCAACTTTCCCCAAAACCTACTAGTAAACTGAGCTCCTCTGTCAGATACTATAGAAATGGGAATACCATGTAGTCGCACTATCTCATCCACATAAACTCGAGCATATTGGGCAGCCCCATAAGTAGTCTTAACCGGAAGAAAATGAGCTGACTTTGTTAACCGGTCCACTACTATCCAAATTGAATCATATCCCCCACTGGTTCGAGGCAAACCCGTTACAAAGTCCATAGCAATATGTTCCCACTTCCACTCGGGTACTGGTAATGGCTGTAGTAGCCCTGCAGGCTTTTGATGCTCGGCCTTAACCTGCTGACAAACCAGGCACTTGGAGACAAACTCAGCTACATCTCTCTTAAGTCCTTCCCACCAATACACCTCTTTCAAATCTTGATACATTTTTGTAGCCCCTGGATGTACCACATAAGCTGCCATGTGAGCTTCCTCTAATATTTCTCTCCTCAACCCGTCACCATCAGGCACATAAAGTCTGGTTCCATACCTCAACACTCCATCTGTGCCTTTAGTAAACATTTTTCCTTTCCTACCCTGAGGATCCTCTAAGGCCTTAATCACAAACTCATCTTTACTTTGTGCTTCTTTAATCCTGTCCATTAAAATAGGCCTCACTCTAAAGTGTGCTAGCAAAGCATTTGTCTCCGCAACTTCCAAACGCACACCTATGTCTCCCAAGCTATGGATCTCTCTAACCAAAGATCTCCTACCAATGGAAATATGTGCCAAGCTTCCCATTGATTTTCGACTCAAGGCATCCGCCACTACATTGGCCTTACCGGGATGATAAAGAATAGTACAATCATAATCCTTTAGCAACTCCATCCATCTACGTTGCCGTAAGTTAAGATCCCTCTGCTGAAATATATACTTCAGACTTTTGTGGTCCGTGTATATCTCGCAAGTCTCACCATACAAGTAATGTCTCCAAATCTTTAAGGCAAACACGATTGCTGCCATTTCCAAATCGTGTATGGGGTAATTCTGCTCATGCCTTTTAAGTTGCCTAGATGCATACGCAATCACCTTCCCATGTTGCATCAATACACATCCTAAACCAACCCCCGATGCATCACAAAACACCGTGTAACCCCCTGTGCCTTGCGGCAGGCTTAACACTGGAGCTGTGGTGAGACATGCCTTAAGCTTCTCAAAACTATTCTCACAAGCATCAGACCACTCAAATTTTGTATCTTTACGTGTCAGCTTAGTCAAAGGGGCAACTATTTTGGAGAAGTCTTTCACAAAGCGACGATAATAGCCAGCTAAACCCACAAAGCTTCTAATCTCCGTAACTGATGTTGGCCTTGGCCATTTTTCCACTGCTTCAATTTTCTTTGTATCAACTCGTATCCCCTCCTTAGATACCACATGCCCCAAGAATGCAACACTTTCGAGCCAAAACTCACACTTGGAGAACTTAGCATACAATCGATGTTCTCTCAAAATTTGGAGCACTATCTTAAGATGCTGCTCATGCTCCTCTCGACTCTTTGAATATATCAAAATATCATCAATAAACACCACTACAAACTTATCCAAATAAGGTTTGAACACTCGGTTCATCAAATCCATAAAGGCTGCAGGAGCATTCGTGAGCCCAAATGACATCACTAAGAACTCATAGTGCCCATATCTTGTTCGAAATGCGGTCTTGGGTATATCTTCGTTCCGGATTCTCAACTGATGGTACCCAGATCGCAGATCTATCTTAGAAAAACATTGTGCTCCTTGTAGTTGATCAAATAAATCATCTATCCTTGGGAGAGGATATTTATTCTTCACCGTCACTTTATTAAGCTGTCGATAATCAATGCACAACCTAAGTGACCCATCTTTCTTCTTCACAAATAACACTGGTGCTCCCCATGGGGATACACTAGGTCGTATGAAACCTTTATCCAACAAATCCTCCAACTGATCCTTAAGCTCTTTAAGCTCTGCAGGTGCCATTCTATATGGGGGTATGGATATAGGTCTAGTGTCGGGAATCAAATCTATGCAAAACTCAACCTCCCGTTCAGGAGGCAAACCTGGTAGCTCTTCAGGAAATACATCCACGAACTCCTTCACCACCGACACTTGAGTTACATCTCCAATCTTTGCCTGACTATCCTTTACAACAGCCAAGTAACCTATACAACCCTGTCGTAATAATCTTCTGGCAGATATGACCGATATCAAATTGGTTGGAGCATTACTCCTATCCCCCTGAATACTAAATGATGGTTCACCGGGGAAATCAAATCTAACCAATTTATGATAGCAGTCCACACTAGCATGACAGGGTGATAACCAATTCATCCCCAAGATTACATCAAAGTCTAAGGTGTCTAGCACCACTAGATTCACCGAAGTGTCTTTGTCCTTGACTCGCACTACACATGACTCATATTCCCACTCGGCCACAAATATCTCCTTTAAAGGAGTAGACACCACTAATTGTTCCTCTCTCCTAACACGACCTCTACCCAACCGAGATGCAAAACATGGAGAGATAAAAGAATGGGTAGCACCAGGATCAAATAGTACTCGAGCATTCATATTACAAACGGAGAGAATACCTGAGACCACGGCATTGGATGTTTGAGCCTCCTGCTGTGTTAAAGCAAACACCCTCGCTTGGCCTCTACCAATAGAACTTTGATGTCCGGACCCAGATGGTCTGCCTTGAGAGGAAGTACCCGCACCTCTACCTCTCGATCCACTAACCTCCCGGCCAGATGAGACAGCAACTGACGGAGCAGATGAAGCTGGCTGAGTGGAACCACGAGCAGAATCTGGTGATTGATGTGCCATCGGACAATCCCTCCTAATATGCCCAGGTTGACCGCACCCGTAACAAGTTTTTGTAGTAAGGAAGCACCGTCCACTATGTCGTCTCCCACAAGTATCACAAGAGCGAATGACTTGACTACTCTGTCTAGAATCTTGCTGCCTCCTAGAACTAAAGGTTCTCTGTCCCACCCTAATATTAGCACCAGGTGCGTCACTCCCCTGCTGCGGTAACCGTGAGTCCCTCTGTGGACCCTGACGGCTAGAAGATGAACCACCACTGCTGAAATCTCTACGGCCCTGATAACCCTCTGTCTTGCCCCTTTTTGCTCTATCTCTCGCAGCCCTACTCTCATTGGTCCTCATCTCGATGCGTTGAGCACGATCCACTGCTGCAGAATAAGTAGTGAAATCTCGGGATGCCACAGCCCTAAATAATGGCTCCACTAACCCATCCACAAACCTCTGAATCTTCATCTCCTCAGTAGAAACGAGATAGGGCGCATAACGAGCTAGCTGCGTGAACTTGATGTCATACTCAGACACCGTCATGCTTGAAGTCTGTACCAAAGTCTCAAACTCTCTAGCTCTGGCATTACGCACACTGAGTGGTAAGAATCGATCTAAGAAGGCTACACTGAACTCACTCCAGGCCAACGGTGTTGCATTAGTCGGTCTGCCTCTACATAAAGAGCTATACCATTCCTGCGCCACATCCTCTAATTGGAAGGCGGCTAGCTCAACTGACCGAACACTAGAACATCCCAAGGCTTTACAAATTTTTTCCATCTTATCCAAGAAAACCTGGGGTTTCTCCGATGCATCAGACCCTGTAAATGTTGGAGGCTTAAGCTTGAGAAAGTCAGGAAGAGAAATATCTAGATGTCCCCTTTCCTCCTCATGATGTTGGTGATCGGCCTGTCCTTGGGAGCTAGGGGATTCTTGTACTGTAGGTCTCCCCTCTACTACCCTTTGTATATCTTCCATGCGGGTCGCCATCATCTCTACAACCCGGTTAACTCCCTGTAGGCCTGCCGCCAAATCCTCAATAGTAATACCCCTAGCTGGGTGTCTATCTACATCACCTGAGGACTGTCCCTCTTCTTGCCTACTCACAGGCGTATCCAACCCCACCGGCCTAGTGACCCTGCCACGTCTACCTCGGCCTCTCTGGGTGGATGCCCGTGGTCTATCTGCCATCTCAATGGGAACATCTTGCTCCCTTGCCCGTCTTGAGGCGGCTCGTGTCTTAGGCGGCATTCTTACCTAGACAAAAGCAAACGCCTGTTATTAAACACATATTATAATCATACTTAAAGCAACAGGTGGTTTCTAAGATAGGGAATCTATGCGGTCATTTGGTTGTAAAATGTGCCGCGGTTCACACTTTACAACTGAAGTTCCCACATAAAGACCCGACTCTCCGCTGGACTAACAAAAAGGAAGTTCTAGGACCTAGACAAACCTAGGGCTCTGATACCAATACTGTCACTAGGGAGGGACGTACCACTCAACCCCATCGCTACGGAGGCGACAATAGGTACCTATCAGAGCACTCATAGGGAGGGACGTACCACTCAACCCCCATAAGCCCTTGGACGGAGAGCCACGCTTCGCCCCTGTTCACGCGTGAGAGTTCCCAAGGATCAGGTAAAACCCTTTGCTCTGATACCAATACTGTCACGACCCAAATTTCGGGTCATGACCGGCGCATGGGTCCAATGGACGTAATCCACTAAACCCAAGCAAGCCTATTATTTATTTTACTTATGATTCTATTTATTATCACTAAGTCGTATTTCATGACTTTGAGTCAAAATAGTGATACACATTGCCAACTCGTACTGGCATTACTCTTTTAAAATTTACATTTAAGTTCATCTATACATAACAAAATAATACTCGACCTCCAGCGGAGTGACTCGGATGGATATACAGCTACCGAATGCCGAGACACCTACCAGAAGATGTACACAGATCTACAAGGACACCTCGTCCTAATTATCGGCTACCTCGTGATCTGAAAACATGAATTTGAAAATGGTGAGTATAAACCCAGTGAGTGAACAAGGAAGGGAACAAGCAACAATTAGGAAAAATTTAAAATCATGATGCACTTGTTTCAAACAATGCAATTTAGTTCATTCCTATTTAAAACCCCTCCAAACCCCAGAGTTTTTTTTCGCTACAGCGAGCATGAATTTCGATGCAGTGAAAACAAGGCAACAAGATAAACATTTTTCCTCACTCAACAAAAGCCATCCTACTAAACTAATAAAATCAACCTAACATTCATGAAAATTCTCAAAGTATAATGTGTCAAATTTTACGTACATTACAACCATAAATCATTGTCCATCAATTTGCTATATCACACACATTTACATATGTATATATATATACGTATATACCCATCATCATCATCTCACCAACCCATCATCATCATCACCAGCTCATGCGCACTCCCTACTCGCACATGGCTGGGTCATCACCGGATTATGCGCACTCCCTACTCGCACATAACCGGGTCATCCTCGGCTTATGCACACTCCCTACTCGCACATAGCCGAGTCAACATAATTACACAACATTATATTCAAGCACATATGTATATCAACATAATGCAGCCACATAGAAATCCATAATAACCACATTTCATAACATAAACCTTTTCTCAAAAGCTTGTTCCCAAGGCATTCATTTTCATGAAAAATTGCATAAAATCATTCAAACACTTTGTTCAAAACAGTCATATTCCCAAAACAATTTTGATAGGCAGTCCACTCACAGGTGTCGAAAATTCGGATTCCGGGTGAACTCTGACTAATAGTCCTCAAGCGTAATTCCTTTGCCTTTTCCGGACGTCTCACCACCTTGACAAATAACCAAGTCGAGGAATTTACCATATTGTCCCTAAATTGATATAAATTAATTTAAACTACTAATGCTTGATATGTAAATGCACAAATATACCCGATTACCGCTTAATCACGGTATCGATTAAATTCGACCGATCACCCGATTAATCGACGATTGTGTCCAAATCACCTCTAAATTAATTCATTTCTCCTCTAATACCTTAATTTACCACATACATTTAAATAAAGCCAAATTCAGCATTAGAACCCTCACAATTCCTTATAGAAAAAAAATTTGGTCATTTGGTGTACTAGCATCGAATTTTTTCTACATAACTGTTTCACCTTACTTCATCATTTTCCATGCCATTTTCCTTGAAATAAAAACAATCCCCCATTGATATTCAGCCCTCATGGTTCAGCCAACAAGGAACCCTAGAGAAATTAAATATTTCTTTAGTGTTTTTGTTCATAACCATGCTTAACTATCTCTAAACACTAACATAGTCTAAAATCAAATTATTCCAACAACAATTCCTCTTCCATACCCATTTTTCAGAATTGAATTCATCATGATAACTCAATATTCAACCATGGAAATCAAGAACAAAAGCATGGGTAAGCTAGGTATCAAGGAGAATTAAAGAAATTTTAACTTACCTAGCTTGTTTCCTTGATTTCTTCACTTTTTCTTTGAATTTCCACCTAGGTTTTCTTGTTTTTCCTTTTGTTCTTCCTTTTTTCTGGTTGCTGGATGTCTAGGCCGAATATGGTGAGGGAATTGGGGATTTAATGGGCTGATTTCTATAGAAAATAATAAAATAATCAAGCATGCCATGTGTCACATGCTTATTGGCCAAAATTTTAACTTTTTGACTTTTTCTTCTTAATTTTCCACCACAAATATTCTGGTATTTATCCAATCCTACCACAATTAAAATCCCTTGGTCTTGACAAGTGCTGGGCCGAAAATTTTACTGATTTGCCCCCGAGACAAAAAAATTACGATTTTGCCCTTATACTCCGAAATGTACCGGAATCTCATTATTTCTACTTTTCAACCTAAAATAACACTACTATTGATCAATATTAACCAATTGGGGCAAAAATTGTTTAAAAAAATTTTCGTTTAGTCCACTAGTGGCAAAATTACCATTTTGCCCTTCTACTCTATAAATACCGGGAATCACAATTTTTCACTACTAAACATCATTTTATACTCCAATAATCATAATTATATTTCATATAATTATTCTTGGTCAAATGTGATCAAATCTTGGCTAAAAATCTCCATTTAATCATCAAATGGTAAAATGACCGTTTTGTCCCTAATTGGTCAATTTTCTGATGGACTCCAAACTGGACCTTGAACTCCAAATCACTATTCTAAACCATTCTGTTGGTTTTAAAATTTTCAAATTCCTCTTAGAATTTCTATTTGAACTAGTTCAAGGCTCGATTTAACTTAGTTGTACCACTCGATACAATACCGTCTTTTAATCGAGCTTGACAGGGTCTCACAAAAACTTCTTTTATAGTCACTTATGCCTTCAAAAACTTTGTTTTCTCCCTTTAAATGGTTATATAATCTCATAATTGATTTTAAGTTGCATTTTTTAAAATTTTTAGTTAAAACAGATTATAATTGAATGTTTACCTTGAGAAACGTGATGCAAAAACCATTCATTGAGAAGAAAACTTCTTTTATAGTCACTTATGCCTTCAAAAGCTTTGTTTCTCGCTTTAAATGGTTATATAATCTCATAATTGATTTTAAGTTGAATTTTTCTACATTTTTGGTTAAAGCAGATTATAATTGAATGTTTACCTCGAGAAACGTGATGCAAAAACCATTCATTGAGAAGAAAACTTCTTTTATAGTCACTTATGCCTTCAAAAGCTTTGTTTCTCCCTTTAAATGGTTATATAATGTCATAATTGATTTTAAGATGAATTTTTTTACATTTTCGATTAAAACAGATTATAATTGAATGTTTACCTCGAGAATCTTGAAGCGAAAGCCATTCATTGAGAAGAAAACTTCTTTTATAGTCACTTATGCCTTCAAAAGCTTCGTTTCTCCCTTTAAATGGTTATATAATCTCATAATTGATTTTAAGTAGCGTTTTTTTTTACATTTTTGGTTAAAACAGACTATAATTGAATGTTTACCTCGAGAATCTTGAAGCGAAAGCCATTTATTGAGAAGAAAACTTCTTTTATAGTCACTTATGCCTTCAAAAGCTTTGTTTCTCCACTTAAATGGTTATATAATCTCATAATTGATTTTAAGTTGAGTTTTTTTTACATTTTTGGTTAAAACAGATTATAATTGAATGTTTACCTCGAGAATCTTGAAGCGAAAGCCATTCATTGAGAAGAAAACTTCTTTTATAGTCACTTATGCCTTCAAAAGCTTTGTCTCTCCCTTTAAATGGTTATATAATCTCATAATTGATTTTAAGTTGAGTTTTTTTTACATTTTTGGTTAAAACAGATTATAATTGAATGTTTACCTCGAGAATCTTGAAGCGAAAGCCATTCATTGAGAAGAGAACTTCTTTTATAGTCACTTATGCCTTCAAAAGCTTTGTTTCTCCCTTTAAATGGTTATATAATCTCATAATTGATTTTAAGTTGAGTTTTTTTTACATTTTTGGTTAAAACAGATTATAATTGAATGTTTACCTCGAGAATCTTGAAGCGAAAGCCATTCATTGAGAAGAAAACTTCTTTTATAGTCACTTATGCCTTCAAAAGCTTTGTCTCTCCCTTTAAATGGTTATATAATCTCATAATTGATTTTAAGTTGAGTTTTTTTTACATTTTTGGTTAAAACAGATTATAATTGAATGTTTACCTCGAGAATCTTGAAGCGAAAGCCATTCATTGAGAAGAAAACTTCTTTTATAGTCACTTATGCCTTCAAAAGCTTCGTTTCTCCCTTTAAATGGTTATATAATCTCATAATTGATTTTAAGTAGCGTTTTTTTTACATTTTTGGTTAAAACAGACTATAATTGAATGTTTACCTCGAGAATCTTGAAGCGAAAGCCATTTATTGAGAAGAAAACTTCTTTTATAGTCACTTATGCCTTCAAAAGCTTTGTTTCTCCATTTAAATGGTTATATAATCTCATAATTGATTTTAAGTTGAGTTTTTTTTACATTTTTGGTTAAAACAGATTATAATTGATTGTTTACCTCGAGAATCTTGAAGCGAAAGCCATTCATTGAGAAGAAAACTTCTTTTATAGTCACTTATGCCTTCAAAAGCTTTGTCTCTCCCTTTAAATGGTTATATAATCTCATAATTGATTTTAAGTTGAGTTTTTTTTACATTTTTGGTTAAAACAGATTATAATTGAATGTTTACCTCGAGAATCTTGAAGCGAAAGCCATTCATTGAGAAGAAAACTTCTTTTATAGTCACTTATGCCTTCAAAAGCTTTGTTTCTCCCTTTAAATGGTTATATAATCTCATAATTGATTTTAAGTTGAGTTTTTTTTACATTTTTGGTTAAAACAGATTAGAATTGAATGTTTACCTCGAGAATCTTGAAGCGAAAGCCATTCATTGAGAAGAAAACTTCTTTTATAGTCACTTATGCCTTCAAAAGCTTTGTCTCTCCCTTTAAATGGTTATATAATCTCATAATTGATTTTAAGTTGAGTTTTTTTTACATTTTTGGTTAAAACAGATTATAATTGAATGTTTACCTTGAGAATCTTGAAGCGAAAGCCATTCATTGAGAAGAAAACTTCTTTTATAGTCACTTATGCCTTCAAAAGCTTCGTTTCTCCCTTTAAATGGTTATATAATCTCATAATTGATTTTAAGTAGCGTTTTTTTTACATTTTTGGTTAAAACAGACTATAATTGAATGTTTACCTCGAGAATCTTGAAGCGAAAGCCATTTATTGAGAAGAAAACTTCTTTTATAGTCACTTATGCCTTCAAAAGCTTTGTTTCTCCATTTAAATGGTTATATAATCTCATAATTGATTTTAAGTTGAGTTTTTTTTACATTTTTGGTTAAAACAGATTATAATTGAATGTTTACCTCGAGAATCTTGAAGCGAAAGCCATTCATTGAGAAGAAAACTTCTTTTATAGTCACTTATGCCTTCAAAAGCTTTGTCTCTCCCTTTAAATGGTTATATAATCTCATAATTGATTTTAAGTTGAGTTTTTTTTACATTTTTGGTTAAAACAGATTAGAATTGAATGTTTACCTCGAGAATCTTGAAGCGAAAGCCATTCATTGAGAAGAGAACTTCTTTTATAGTCACTTATGCCTTCAAAAGCTTTGTTTCTCCCTTTAAATGGTTATATAATCTCATAATTGATTTTAAGTTGAGTTTTTTTTACATTTTTGGTTAAAACAGATTATAATTGAATGTTTACCTCGAGAATCTTGAAGCGAAAGCCATTCATTGAGAAGAAAACTTCTTTTATAGTCACTTATGCCTTCAAAAGCTTTGTCTCTCCCTTTAAATGGTTATATAATCTCATAATTGATTTTAAGTTGAGTTTTTTTTACATTTTTGGTTAAAACAGATTATAATTGAATGTTTACCTCGAGAATCTTGAAGCGAAAGCCATTCATTGAGAAGAAAACTTCTTTTATAGTCACTTATGCCTTCAAAAGCTTCGTTTCTCCCTTTAAATGGTTATATAATCTCATAATTGATTTTAAGTAGCGTTTTTTTTACATTTTTGGTTAAAACAGACTATAATTGAATGTTTACCTCGAGAATCTTGAAGCGAAAGCCATTTATTGAGAAGAAAACTTCTTTTATAGTCACTTATGCCTTCAAAAGCTTTGTTTCTCCATTTAAATGGTTATATAATCTCATAATTGATTTTAAGTTGAGTTTTTTTTACATTTTTGGTTAAAACAGATTATAATTGATTGTTTACCTCGAGAATCTTGAAGCGAAAGCCATTCATTGAGAAGAAAACTTCTTTTATAGTCACTTATGCCTTCAAAAGCTTTGTCTCTCCCTTTAAATGGTTATATAATCTCATAATTGATTTTAAGTTGAGTTTTTTTTACATTTTTGGTTAAAACAGATTATAATTGAATGTTTACCTCGAGAATCTTGAAGCGAAAGCAATTCATTGAGAAGAAAACTTCTTTTATAGTCACTTATGCCTTCAAAAGCTTTGTTTCTCCCTTTAAATGGTTATATAATCTCATAATTGATTTTAAGTTGAGTTTTTTTTACATTTTTGGTTAAAACAGATTAGAATTGAATGTTTACCTCGAGAATCTTGAAGCGAAAGCCATTCATTGAGAAGAAAACTTCTTTTATAGTCACTTATGCCTTCAAAAGCTTTGTCTCTCCCTTTAAATGGTTATATAATCTCATAATTGATTTTAAGTTGAGTTTTTTTTACATTTTTGGTTAAAACAGATTATAATTGAATGTTTACCTCGAGAATCTTGAAGCGAAAGCCATTCATTGAGAAGAAAACTTCTTTTATAGTCACTTATGCCTTCAAAAGCTTCGTTTCTCCCTTTAAATGGTTATATAATCTCATAATTGATTTTAAGTAGCGTTTTTTTTACATTTTTGGTTAAAACAGACTATAATTGAATGTTTACCTCGAGAATCTTGAAGCGAAAGCCATTTATTGAGAAGAAAACTTCTTTTATAGTCACTTATGCCTTCAAAAGCTTTGTTTCTCCATTTAAATGGTTATATAATCTCATAATTGATTTTAAGTTGAGTTTTTTTTACATTTTTGGTTAAAACAGATTATAATTGAATGTTTACCTCGAGAATCTTGAAGCGAAAGCCATTCATTGAGAAGAAAACTTCTTTTATAGTCACTTATGCCTTCAAAAGCTTTGTCTCTCCCTTTAAATGGTTATATAATCTCATAATTGATTTTAAGTTGAGTTTTTTTTACATTTTTGGTTAAAACAGATTAGAATTGAATGTTTACCTCGAGAATCTTGAAGCGAAAGCCATTCATTGAGAAGAAAACTTCTTTTATAGTCACTTATGCCTTCAAAAGCTTTGTTTCTCCCTTTAAATGGTTATATAATCTCATAATTGATTTTAAGTTGCGTTTGTTTTACATTTTTGGTTAAAACAGATTATAATTGAATGTTTACCTCGAGAATCTTGAAGCGAAAGCCATTCATTGAGAAGAAAACTTCTTTTATAGTCACTTATGCCTTCAAAAACTTTGTTTTCTCCCTTTAAATGGTTATATAATCTCATAATTGATTTTAAGTTGCATTTTTTAAAATTTTTAGTTAAAACAGATTATAATTGAATGTTTACCTTGAGAAACGTGATGCAAAAAACATTCATTGAGAAGAAAACTTCTTTTATAGTCACTTATGCCTTCAAAAGCTTTGTTTCTCGCTTTAAATGGTTATATAATCTCATAATTGATTTTAAGTTGAATTTTTCTACATTTTTGGTTAAAGCAGATTATAATTGAATGTTTACCTCGAGAAACGTGATGCAAAAACCATTCATTGAGAAGAAAACTTCTTTTATAGTCACTTATGCCTTCAAAAGCTTTGTTTCTCCCTTTAAATGGTTATATAATGTCATAATTGATTTTAAGATGAATTTTTTTACATTTTCGATTAAAACAGATTATAATTGAATGTTTACCTCGAGAATCTTGAAGCGAAAGCCATTCATTGAGAAGAAAACTTCTTTTATAGTCACTTATGCCTTCAAAAGCTTCGTTTCTCCCTTTAAATGGTTATATAATCTCATAATTGATTTTAAGTAGCGTTTTTTTTTACATTTTTGGTTAAAACAGACTATAATTGAATGTTTACCTCGAGAATCTTGAAGCGAAAGCCATTTATTGAGAAGAAAACTTCTTTTATAGTCACTTATGCCTTCAAAAGCTTTGTTTCTCCACTTAAATGGTTATATAATCTCATAATTGATTTTAAGTTGAGTTTTTTTTACATTTTTGGTTAAAACAGATTATAATTGAATGTTTACCTCGAGAATCTTGAAGCGAAAGCCATTCATTGAGAAGAAAACTTCTTTTATAGTCACTTATGCCTTCAAAAGCTTTGTCTCTCCCTTTAAATGGTTATATAATCTCATAATTGATTTTAAGTTGAGTTTTTTTTACATTTTTGGTTAAAACAGATTATAATTGAATGTTTACCTCGAGAATCTTGAAGCGAAAGCCATTCATTGAGAAGAAAACTTCTTTTATAGTCACTTATGCCTTCAAAAGCTTTGTTTCTCCCTTTAAATGGTTATATAATCTCATAATTGATTTTAAGTTGAGTTTTTTTTACATTTTTGGTTAAAACAGATTATAATTGAATGTTTACCTCGAGAATTTGAAGCGAAAGCCATTCATTGAGAAGAAAACTTCTTTTATAGTCACTTATGCCTTCAAAAGCTTTGTCTCTCCCTTTAAATGGTTATATAATCTCATAATTGATTTTAAGTTGAGTTTTTTTTACATTTTTGGTTAAAACAGATTATAATTGAATGTTTACCTCGAGAATCTTGAAGCGAAAGCCATTCATTGAGAAGAAAACTTCTTTTATAGTCACTTATGCCTTCAAAAGCTTTGTCTCTCCCTTTAAATGGTTATATAATCTCATAATTGATTTTAAGTTGAGTTTTTTTTACATTTTTGGTTAAAACAGATTATAATTGAATGTTTACCTCGAGAATCTTGAAGCGAAATCCATTCATTGAGAAGAAAACTTCTTTTATAGTCACTTATGCCTTCAAAAGCTTTGTTTCTCCCTTTAAATGGTTATATAATCTCATAATTGATTTTAAGTTGAGTTTTTTTTACATTTTTGGTTAAAACAGATTATAATTGAATGTTTACCTCGAGAATCTTGAAGCGAAAGCCATTCATTGAGAAGAAAACTTCTTTTATAGTCACTTATGCCTTCAAAAGCTTTGTCTCTCCCTTTAAATGGTTATATAATCTCATAATTGATTTTAAGTTGAGTTTTTTTTACATTTTTGGTTAAAACAGATTATAATTGAATGTTTACCTCGAGAATCTTGAAGCGAAAGCCATTCATTGAGAAGAAAACTTCTTTTATAGTCACTTATGCCTTCAAAAGCTTCGTTTCTCCCTTTAAATGGTTATATAATCTCATAATTGATTTTAAGTAGCGTTTTTTTTACATTTTTGGTTAAAACAGACTATAATTGAATGTTTACCTCGAGAATCTTGAAGCGAAAGCCATTTATTGAGAAGAAAACTTCTTTTATAGTCACTTATGCCTTCAAAAGCTTTGTTTCTCCATTTAAATGGTTATATAATCTCATAATTGATTTTAAGTTGAGTTTTTTTTACATTTTTGGTTAAAACAGATTATAATTGAATGTTTACCTCGAGAATCTTGAAGCGAAAGCCATTCATTGAGAAGAAAACTTCTTTTATAGTCACTTATGCCTTCAAAAGCTTTGTCTCTCCCTTTAAATGGTTATATAATCTCATAATTGATTTTAAGTTGAGTTTTTTTTACATTTTTGGTTAAAACAGATTATAATTGAATGTTTACCTCGAGAATCTTGAAGCGAAAGCCATTCATTGAGAAGAAAACTTCTTTTATAGTCACTTATGCCTTCAAAAGCTTTGTTTCTCCCTTTAAATGGTTATATAATCTCATAATTGATTTTAAGTTGAGTTTTTTTTACATTTTTGGTTAAAACAGATTAGAATTGAATGTTTACCTCGAGAATCTTGAAGCGAAAGCCATTCATTGAGAAGAAAACTTCTTTTATAGTCACTTATGCCTTCAAAAGCTTTGTCTCTCCCTTTAAATGGTTATATAATCTCATAATTGATTTTAAGTTGAGTTTTTTTTACATTTTTGGTTAAAACAGATTATAATTGAATGTTTACCTCGAGAATCTTGAAGCGAAAGCCATTCATTGAGAAGAAAACTTCTTTTATAGTCACTTATGCCTTCAAAAGCTTCGTTTCTCCCTTTAAATGGTTATATAATCTCATAATTGATTTTAAGTAGCGTTTTTTTTACATTTTTGGTTAAAACAGACTATAATTGAATGTTTACCTCGAGAATCTTGAAGCGAAAGCCATTTATTGAGAAGAAAACTTCTTTTATAGTCACTTATGCCTTCAAAAGCTTTGTTTCTCCATTTAAATGGTTATATAATCTCATAATTGATTTTAAGTTGAGTTTTTTTTACATTTTTGGTTAAAACAGATTATAATTGAATGTTTACCTCGAGAATCTTGAAGCGAAAGCCATTCATTGAGAAGAAAACTTCTTTTATAGTCACTTATGCCTTCAAAAGCTTTGTCTCTCCCTTTAAATGGTTATATAATCTCATAATTGATTTTAAGTTGAGTTTTTTTTACATTTTTGGTTAAAGCAGATTATAATTGAATGTTTACCTCGAGAAACGTGATGCAAAAACCATTCATTGAGAAGAAAACTTCTTTTATAGTCACTTATGCCTTCAAAAGCTTTGTTTCTCGCTTTAAATGGTTATATAATCTCATAATTGATTTTAAGTTGAATTTTTCTACATTTTTGATTAAAGCAGATTATAATTGAATGTTTACCTCGAGAAACGTGATGCAAAAACCATTCATTGAGAAGAAAACTTCTTTTATAGTCACTTATGCCTTCAAAAGCTTTGTTTCTCCCTTTAAATGGGTATATAATGTCATAATTGATTTTAAGATGAATTTTTTTACATTTTCGATTAAAACAGATTATAATTGAATGTTTACCTCGAGAATCTTGAAGCGAAAGCCATTCATTGAGAAGAAAACTTCTTTTATAGTCACTTATGCCTTCAAAAGCTTCGTTTCTCCCTTTAAATGGTTATATAATCTCATAATTGATTTTAAGTAGCGTTTTTTTTTACATTTTTGGTTAAAACAGACTATAATTGAATGTTTACCTCGAGAATCTTGAAGCGAAAGCCATTTATTGAGAAGAAAACTTCTTTTATAGTCACTTATGCCTTCAAAAGCTTTGTTTCTCCACCTAAATGGTTATATAATCTCATAATTGATTTTAAGTTGAGTTTTTTTTACATTTTTGGTTAAAACAGATTATAATTGAATGTTTACCTCGAGAATCTTGAAGCGAAAGCCATTCATTGAGAAGAAAACTTCTTTTATAGTCACTTATGCCTTCAAAAGCTTTGTCTCTCCCTTTAAATGGTTATATAATCTCATAATTGATTTTAAGTTGAGTTTTTTTTACATTTTTGGTTAAAACAGATTATAATTGAATGTTTACCTCGAGAATCTTGAAGCGAAAGCCATTCATTGAGAAGAAAACTTCTTTTATAGTCACTTATGCCTTCAAAAGCTTTGTTTCTCCCTTTAAATGGTTATATAATCTCATAATTGATTTTAAGTTGAGTTTTTTTTACATTTTTGGTTAAAACATATTAGAATTGAATGTTTACCTCGAGAATCTTGAAGCGAAAGCCATTCATTGAGAAGAAAACTTCTTTTATAGTCACTTATGCCTTCAAAAGCTTTGTTTCTCCCTTTAAATGGTTATATAATCTCATAATTGATTTTAAGTTACGTTTTTTTTACATTTTTGGTTAAAACAGATTATAATTGAATGTTTACCTCGAGAATCTTGAAGCGAAAGCCATTCATTGAGAAGAAAACTTCTTTTATAGTCACTTATGCCTTCAAAAACTTTGTTTTCTCCCTTTAAATGGTTATATAATCTCATAATTGATTTTAAGTTGCATTTTTTAAAATTTTTAGTTAAAACAGATTATAATTGAATGTTTACCTCGAGAAACGTGATGCAAAAACCATTCATTGAGAAGAAAACTTCTTTTATAGTCACTTATGCCTTCAAAAGCTTTGTTTCTCGCTTTAAATGGTTATATAATCTCATAATTGATTTTAAGATGAATTTTTTTACATTTTCGATTAAAACAGATTATAATTGAATGTTTACCTCGAGAATCTTGAAGCGAAAGCCATTCATTGAGAAGAAAACTTCTTTTATAGTCACTTATGCCTTCAAAAGCTTCGTTTCTCCCTTTAAATGGTTATATAATCTCATAATTGATTTTAAGTAGCGTTTTTTTTTACATTTTTGGTTAAAACAGACTATAATTGAATGTTTACCTCGAGAATCTTGAAGCGAAAGCCATTTATTGAGAAGAAAACTTCTTTTATAGTCACTTATGCCTTCAAAAGCTTTGTTTCTCCACTTAAATGGTTATATAATCTCATAATTGATTTTAAGTTGAGTTTTTTTTACATTTTTGGTTAAAACAGATTATAATTGAATGTTTACCTCGAGAATCTTGAAGCGAAAGCCATTCATTGAGAAGAAAACTTCTTTTATAGTCACTTATGCCTTCAAAAGCTTTGTCTCTCCCTTTAAATGGTTATATAATCTCATAATTGATTTTAAGTTGAGTTTTTTTTACATTTTTGGTTAAAACAGATTATAATTGAATGTTTACCTCGAGAATCTTGAAGCGAAAGCCATTCATTGAGAAGAAAACTTCTTTTATAGTCACTTATGCCTTCAAAAGCTTTGTTTCTCCCTTTAAATGGTTATATAATCTCATAATTGATTTTAAGTTGAGTTTTTTTTACATTTTTGGTTAAAACAGATTATAATTGAATGTTTACCTCGAGAATCTTGAAGCGAAAGCCATTCATTGAGAAGAAAACTTCTTTTATAGTCACTTATGCCTTCAAAAGCTTTGTCTCTCCCTTTAAATGGTTATATAATCTCATAATTGATTTTAAGTTGAGTTTTTTTTACATTTTTGGTTAAAACAGATTATAATTGAATGTTTACCTCGAGAATCTTGAAGCGAAAGCCATTCATTGAGAAGAAAACTGTCACGACCCAAATTCCGGGTCATGACCGGCGCATGGGTCCAATGGACGTAATCCACTAAACCCAAGCAAGCCTATTATTTATTTTACTTATGATTCTATTTATTATCACTAAGTCCTATTTCATGACTTTGAGTCAAAATAGTAATATACATTGACAACTCGTACTGGCATTACTCTTTTAAAATTTACATTTAAGTTCATCTATACATAACAAAGTAATACTCGACCTCCAGCGGAGTGACTCAGATGGATATACAGCTACCGAATGCCGAGACACCTACCAGAAGATGTACACAGATCTACAAGGACACCTCGTCCTAATTATCGGCTACCTCGTGATCTGAAAACATGAATTTGAAAATGGTGAGTATAAACCCAGTGAGTGAACAAGGAAGGGAACAAGCAACAATTAGGAAAAATTTAAAATCATGATGCACTTGTTTCAAACAATGCAATTTAGTTCATTCCTATTTAAAACCCCTCCAAACCCTAGAGTTTTTCGCTACAGCGAGCATGAATTTCGATGCAGTGAAAACAAAGCAACAAGAGAAACATTTTTCCTCACTCAACAAAAGCCATCCTACTAAACTAATAAAATCAACCTAACATTCATGAAAATTCTCAAAGTATAATGTGTCAAATTTTACGTACATTACAACCATAAATCATTGTCCATCAATTTGCTATATCACACACATTTACATATGTATATATATATATATATATATATATATATATATATATATACGTATATACCCATCGTCATCATCTCACCAACCCATCATCATCATCACCAGCTCATGCGCACTCCCTACTCGCACATGGCTGGGTCATCACCGGATTATGCGCACTCCCTACTCGCACATAATCGGGTCATCATCGGGTTATGCGCACTCCCTACTCGCACATAACCGGGTCATCCTCGTCTTATGCACACTCCCTACTCGCACATAACCGAGTCAACATAATTACACAACATTATATTCAAGCATATATGTATATCAACATAATGCAGCCACATAGAAATCCATAATAACCACATTTCATAGCATAAACCTTTTCTCAAAAGCTTGTTCCCAAGGCATTCATTTTCATGAAAAATTGCATAAAATCATTCAAACACTTTGTTCAAAACAGTCATATTTCCAAAACAATTTTGATAGGCAGTCCACTCACAGGTATCGAAAAATCCGGATTTCGGGTGAACTCTGACTAATAGTCCTCAGGCGCAATTCCTTTGCCTTTTCCGGATGTCTCACCACCTTGACAAATAACAAAGTTGAGGAATTTACTATATTGTCCCTAAATTGATATAAATTAATTTAAACTACTAATGCTTGATATGTAAATGCACAAATATACCCGATTACCGCTTAATCACGGTATCGATTAAATTCGATCGATCACCCGATTAATCGGCGATTGTGTCCAAATCACCTCCAAATTAATTCATTTCTCCTCTAATACCTTAATTTACCACATACATTTAAATAAAGCCAAATTCAGCATTAGAACCCTCACAATTCCTTATAGAAAAAAATTTGGTCATTTGGTGTACTAGCATCGAATTTTTTCTACATAACCGTTTCACCTTACTTCATCATTTTCCATGCCATTTTCCTTGAAATAAAAACAATACCCCATTGATATTCAGCCCTCATGGTTCAGCCAACAAGGAACCCTAGAGAAATTGAATATTTCTTTTGTGTTTTTGTTCATAACCATGCTTAACTATCCCTAAACACTAACATAGTCTAAAATCAAATTATTCCAACAACAATTCCTCTTCCATACCCATTTTTCAGAATTGAATTCATCATGATAACTCAATATTCAACCATGGAAATCAAGAACAAAAGCATGGGTAAGCTAGGTATCAAGGAGAATTAAAGAAATTTTAACTTACCTAGCTTGTTTCCTTGATTTCTTCACTTTTTCTTTGAATTTCCACCTAGGTTTTCTTGTTTTTCCTTTTGTTCTTCCTTTTTTCTGGTTGCTGGATGTCTAGGCCGAATATGGTGAGGGAATTGGGGATTTAATGGGCTGATTTCTATAGAAAATAATAAAATAATCAAGCATGCCATGTGTCACATGCTTATTGGCCAAATTTTTAACTTTTTGACTTTTTCTTCTTAATTTTCCACCACAAATATTCTGGTATTTATCCAATCCTACCACAATTAAAATCCCTTGGTCTTGACAAGTGCTGGGCCGAAAATTTTACTGATTTGCCCCCGAGACAAAAAAATTACGATTTTGCCCTTATACTCTGAAATGTACCGGAATCTCATTATTTCTACTTTTCAACCTAAAATAACACTAATATTGATCAATATTAACTAAATGGGGCAAAAATTGTTTAAAAAAAATTTTCGTTTAGTCCACTAGTGGCAAAATTACCATTTTGCCCTTGTGCTCTATAAATACCGAGAATCAAAATTTTTCACTACTAAACATCATTTTATACTCCAATAATCATAATTATATTTCATATAATTATTCTTGGTCAAATGTGATCAAATCTTGGCTAAAAATCTCCATTTTATCATCAAATGGTAAAATGACCGTTTTGTCCCTAATCGGTCAATTTTCTGATGGACTCCAAACTGGACCTTGAACTCCAAATCACTATTCTAAACCATTCTGTTGGTTTTAAAATTTTCAAATTCCTCTTAGAATTTCTATTTGAACTAGTTCAAGGCTCGATTTAACTTAATTGTACCACTCGATACAATACCGTCTTTTAATCGAGCTTGACAGGGTCTCACATTCTCCCCCACTAATAAAAATTCGGTCCCCGAATTTAAATTCAATGTAGAGTGGCTTACCTTTACATATCGAAGAGGTGTGGATGCTTTGTCCGCATCTCATCCTCAGCTTCCCACGTTACCTCCTCGCTAGTGTGATTCCGCCACAACACTTTCACTGAGGCTACATCCTTTGAACGGAGCTTTTTAACTTGCCTATCAAGGATAGCTACCGGTTGTTCCTCATAGGTTAGATCATCTTGCAACTGAATTGTTTCATACCGTATTACATGTGATGGATCTGGGTTGTACTTCCTAAGCATGGATACATGAAACACGGGATGAATATTAGAGAGGTCTGGTGGTAATGCCAAACGATAAGCCACCGCTCCAACCTTTTCTAAGATCTCGAATGGCCCTATATACCGAGGACTTAACTTCCCTTTCTTGCCAAACCTCATTATCCCTTTAGTTGGCGAAACTTTCAAAAATACATGATCTCCTACTTGGAACTCCAAGTCTCTCCGTCGGTTATCAGCATATGATTTCTGTCTACTTTGTGCTGTTAACATCCTTTGACGGATCATGTGTATTTTCTCGGTTGCATCCTGCACCAATTCAGGCCCCAAAAGTTTCCTTTCTCCCACCTCTAGCCATCCAATGGGTGACCTACATCTTCGTCCATATAAGGCCTCAAATGGTGCCATTTGGATGCTAGTTTGGAAACTGTTGTTGTAGGCAAATTCCACTAAGGGTAAATATTGTTCCCACCTGACACCAAGGTCTATCACACAAGCCCTCAACATATCCTCCAATGTCTGTATGGTCCGTTCAGATTGTCCATCAGTCTGAGGGTGGAAAGCTGTGCTGAAATCCAACTTAGTGCCCAATGCTTCTTGCAACTTTCCCCAAAACCTACTAGTAAACTGAGCTCCTCTGTCAGATACTATAGAAATGGGAATACCATGTAGTCGCACTATCTCATCCACATAAACTCGAGCATATTGGGCAGCCCCATAAGTAGTCTTAACCGGAAGAAAATGAGCTGACTTTGTTAACCGGTCCACTACTATCCAAATTGAATCATATCCCCCACTGGTTCGAGGCAAACCCGTTACAAAGTCCATAGCAATATGTTCCCACTTCCACTCGGGTACTGGTAATGGCTGTAGTAGCCCTGCAGGCTTTTGATGCTCGGCCTTAACCTGCTGACAAACTAGGCACTTGGAGACAAACTCAGCTACATCTCTCTTAAGTCCTTCCCACCAATACACCTCTTTCAAATCTTGATACATTTTTGTAGCCCCTGGATGTACCACATAAGCTGCCATGTGAGCTTCCTCTAATATTTCTCTCCTCAACCCGTCACCATCAGGCACATAAAGTCTGGTTCCATACCTCAACACTCCATCTGTGCCTTTAGTAAACATTTTTCCTTTCCTACCCTGAGGATCCTCTAAGGCCTTAATCACAAATTCATCTTTACTTTGTGCTTCTTTAATCCTGTCCATTAAAATAGGCCTCACTCTAAAGTGTGCTAACAAAGCATTTGTCTCCGCAACTTCCAAACGCACACCTATGTCTCCCAAACTATGGATCTCTCTAACCAAAGATCTCCTACCAATGAAAATATGTGCCAAGCTTCCCATTGATTTTCGACTCAAGGCATCCGCCACTACATTGGCCTTACCGGGATGATAAAGAATAGTACAATCATAATCCTTTAGCAACTCCATCCATCTACGTTGCCGTAAGTTAAGATCCCTCTGCTGAAATATATACTTCAGACTTTTGTGGTCCGTGTATATCTCGCAAGTCTCACCATACAAGTAATGTCTCCAAATCTTTAAGGCAAACACGATTGCTGCCATTTCCAAATCGTGTATGGGGTAATTCTGCTCATGCCTTTTAAGTTGCCTAGATGCATACGCAATCACCTTCCCATGTTGCATCAATACACATCCTAAACCAACCCCCGATGCATCACAAAACACCGTGTAACCCCCTGTGCCTTGCGGCAGGCTTAACACTGGAGCTGTGGTGAGACATGCCTTAAGCTTCTCAAAACTATTCTCACAAGCATCAGACCACTCAAATTTTGTATCTTTACGTGTCAGCTTAGTCAAAGGGGCAACTATTTTGGAGAAGTCTTTCACAAAGCGACGATAATAGCCAGCTAAACCCACAAAGCTTCTAATCTCCGTAACTGATGTTGGCCTTGGCCATTTTTCCACTGCTTCAATTTTCTTTGTATCAACTCGTATCCCCTCCTTAGATACCACATGCCCCAAGAATGCAACACTTTCGAGCCAAAACTCACACTTGGAGAACTTAGCATACAATCGATGTTCTCTCAAAATTTGGAGCACTATCTTAAGATGCTGCTCATGCTCCTCTCGACTCTTTGAATATATCAAAATATCATCAATAAACACCACTACAAACTTATCCAAATAAGGTTTGAACACTCGGTTCATCAAATCCATAAAGGCTGCAGGAGCATTCGTGAGCCCAAATGACATCACTAAGAACTCATAGTGCCCATATCTTGTTCGAAATGCGGTCTTGGGTATATCTTCGTTCCGGATTCTCAACTGATGGTACCCAGATCGCAGATCTATCTTAGAAAAACATTGTGCTCCTTGTAGTTGATCAAATAAATCATCTATCCTTGGGAGAGGATATTTATTCTTCACCGTCACTTTATTAAGCTGTCGATAATCAATGCACAGCCTAAGTGACCCTTCTTTCTTCTTCACAAATAACACTGGTGCTCCCCATGGGGATACACTAGGTCGTATGAAACCTTTATCCAACAAATCCTCCAACTGATCCTTAAGCTCTTTAAGCTCTGCAGGTGCCATTCTATATGGGGGTATGGATATAGGTCTAGTGTCGGGAATCAAATCTATGCAAAACTCAACCTCCCGTTCAGGAGGCAAACCTGGTAGCTCTTCAGGAAATACATCCACGAACTCCTTCACCACCGACACTTGAGTTACATCTCCAATCTTTGCCTGACTATCCTTTACAACAGCCAAGTAACCTATACAACCCTGTCGTAATAATCTTCTGGCAGATATGACCGATATCAAATTGGTTGGAGCATTACTCCTATCCCCTTGAATACTAAATGATGGTTCACCGGGGAAATAAAATCTAACCAATTTATGATAGCAGTCCACACTAGCATGACAGGGTGATAACCAATTCATCCCCAAGATTACATCAAAGTCTAAGGTGTCTAGCACCACTAGATTCACCGAAGTGTCTTTATCCTTGACTCGCACTACACAAGACTCATATTCCCACTCGGCCACAAATATCTCCTTTAAAGGAGTAGACACCACTAATTGTTCCTCTCTCCTAACACGACCTCTACCCAACCGAGATGCAAAACATGGAGAGATAAAAGAATGGGTAGCACCAGGATCAAATAGTACTCGAGCATTCATATTACAAACGGAGAGAATACCTGAGACCACGGCATTGGATGTTTGAGCCTCCTGCTGTGTTAAAGCAAACACCCTCGCTTGGCCTCTACCAATAGAACTTTGATGTCCGGACCCAGATGGTCTGCCTTGAGAGGAAGTACCCGCACCTCTACCTCTCGATCCACTAACCTCCCGGCCAGATGAGACAGCAACTGACGGAGCAGATGAAGCTGGCTGGGTGGAACCACGAGCAGAATCTGGTGATTGATGTGCCATCGGACAATCCCTCCTAATATGCCCAGGTTGACCGCACCCGTAACAAGTTTTTGTAGTAAGGAAGCACCGTCCACTATGTCGTCTCCCACAAGTATCACAAGAGCGAATAACTTGACTACTCTGTCTAGAATCTTGCTGCCTCCTAGAACTGAAGGTTCTCTGTCCCACCCTAATATTAGCACCAGGTGCGTCACTCCCCTGCTGAGGGAACCGTGAGTCCCTCTGTGGACCCTGACGGCTAGAAGATGAACCACCACCGCTGAAATCTCTACGGCCCTGATAACCCTCTGTCTTGCCCCTTTTTGCTCTATCCCTCGCAGCCCTACTCTCATTGGTCCTCATCTCGATGCGTTGAGCACGATCCACTGCTGCAGAATAGGTAGTGAAATCTCGGGATGCCACAGCCCTAAATAATGGCTCCACTAACCCATCCACAAATCTCTGAATCTTCATCTCCTCAGTAGAAACGAGATAGGGCGCATAACGAGCTAGCTGCGTGAACTTGATGTCATACTCAGACACCGTCATGCTTGAAGTCTGTACCAAAGTCTCAAACTCTCTAGCTCTAGCATTACGCACACTGAGTGGTAAGAATCGATCTAAGAAGGCTACACTGAACTCACTCCAAGCCAACGGTGTTGCATTAGTCGGTCTGCCTCTACATAAAGAGCTATACCATTCCTGCGCCACATCCTCTAATTGGAAGGCGGCTAGCTCAACTGACCGAACACTAGAACATCCCAAGGCTTTACAAATTTTCTCCATCTTATCCAAGAAAACCTGGGGTTTCTCCGATGCATCAGACCCTGAAAATGTTGGAGGCTTAAGCTTGAGAAAGTCAGGAAGAGAAATATCTAGATGTCCCCTCTCCTCCTCATGATGTTGGTGATCGGCCTGTCCTTGGGAGCTAGGGGATTCTTGTATTGTAGGTCTCCCCTCTACCACCCTTTGTATATCTTCCATGCGGGTCGCCATCATCTCTACAACCCGGTTAACTCCCTGTAGGCCTGCCGCCAAATCCTCAATAGTAATACCCCTAGCTGGGTGTCTATCTACATCACCTGAGGACTGTCCCTCTTCTTGCCTACTCACAGGCGTATCCAACCCCACCGGCCTAGTGACCCTGCCACGTCTACCTCGGCCTCTCTGGGTGGATGCCCGTGGTCTATCTGCCATCTCAATAGGAACATCTTGCTCCCCTGCCCGTCTTGAGGCGGCTCGTGTCTTAGGCGGCATTCTTACCTAGACAAAAGCAAACGCCTGTTATTAAACACATATTATAATCATACTTAAAGCAACAGGTGGTTTCTAAGATAGGGAATCTATGCGGTCATTTGGTTGTAAAATGTGCCGCGGTTCACACTTTACAACTGAAGTTCCCACATAAAGACCCGACTCTCCGCTGGACTAACAAAAAGGAAGTTCTAGGACCTAGACAAACCTAGGGCTCTGATACCAATACTGTCACGACCCAAATTCCGGGTCATGACCGGCGCATGGGTCCAATGGACGTAATCCACTAAACCCAAGCAAGCCTATTATTTATTTTACTTATGATTCTATTTATTATCACTAAGTCCTATTTCATGACTTTGAGTCAAAATAGTAATATACATTGACAACTCGTACTGGCATTACTCTTTTAAAATTTACATTTAAGTTCATCTATACATAACAAAGTAATACTCGACCTCCAGCGGAGTGACTCAGATGGATATACAGCTACCGAATGCCGAGACACCTACCAGAAGATGTACACAGATCTACAAGGACACCTCGTCCTAATTATCGGCTACCTCGTGATCTGAAAACATGAATTTGAAAATGGTGAGTATAAACCCAGTGAGTGAACAAGGAAGGGAACAAGCAACAATTAGGAAAAATTTAAAATCATGATGCACTTGTTTCAAACAATGCAATTTAGTTCATTCCTATTTAAAACCCCTCCAAACCCTAGAGTTTTTCGCTACAGCGAGCATGAATTTCGATGCAGTGAAAACAAAGCAACAAGAGAAACATTTTTCCTCACTCAACAAAAGCCATCCTACTAAACTAATAAAATCAACCTAACATTCATGAAAATTCTCAAAGTATAATGTGTCAAATTTTACGTACATTACAACCATAAATCATTGTCCATCAATTTGCTATATCACACACATTTACATATGTATATATATATATATATATATATATATATATATATATATATATATATACGTATATACCCATCGTCATCATCTCACCAACCCATCATCATCATCACCAGCTCATGCGCACTCCCTACTCGCACATGGCTGGGTCATCACCGGATTATGCGCACTCCCTACTCGCACATAATCGGGTCATCATCGGGTTATGCGCACTCCCTACTCGCACATAACCGGGTCATCCTCGGCTTATGCACACTCCCTACTCGCACATAACCGAGTCAACATAATTACACAACATTATATTCAAGCATATATGTATATCAACATAATGCAGCCACATAGAAATCCATAATAACCACATTTCATAGCATAAACCTTTTCTCAAAAGCTTGTTCCCAAGGCATTCATTTTCATGAAAAATTGCATAAAATCATTCAAACACTTTGTTCAAAACAGTCATATTTCCAAAACAATTTTGATAGGCAGTCCACTCACAGGTATCGAAAAATCCGGATTTCGGGTGAACTCTGACTAATAGTCCTCAGGCGCAATTCCTTTGCCTTTTCCGGATGTCTCACCACCTTGACAAATAACAAAGTTGAGGAATTTACTATATTGTCCCTAAATTGATATAAATTAATTTAAACTACTAATGCTTGATATGTAAATGCACAAATATACCCGATTACCGCTTAATCACGGTATCGATTAAATTCGATCGATCACCCGATTAATTGGCGATTGTGTCCAAATCACCTCCAAATTAATTCATTTCTCCTCTAATACCTTAATTTACCACATACATTTAAATAAAGCCAAATTCAGCATTAGAACCCTCACAATTCCTTATAGAAAAAAATTTGGTCATTTGGTGTACTAGCATCGAATTTTTTCTACATAACCGTTTCACCTTACTTCATCATTTTCCATGCCATTTTCCTTGAAATAAAAACAATACCCCATTGATATTCAGCCCTCATGGTTCAGCCAACAAGGAACCCTAGAGAAATTGAATATTTCTTTTGTGTTTTTGTTCATAACCATGCTTAACTATCCCTAAACACTAACATAGTCTAAAATCAAATTATTCCAACAACAATTCCTCTTCCATACCCATTTTTCAGAATTGAATTCATCATGATAACTCAATATTCAACCATGGAAATCAAGAACAAAAGCATGGGTAAGCTAGGTATCAAGGAGAATTAAAGAAATTTTAACTTACCTAGCTTGTTTCCTTGATTTCTTCACTTTTTCTTTGAATTTCCACCTAGGTTTTCTTGTTTTTCCTTTTGTTCTTCCTTTTTTCTGGTTGCTGGATGTCTAGGCCGAATATGGTGAGGGAATTGGGGATTTAATGGGCTGATTTCTATAGAAAATAATAAAATAATCAAGCATGCCATGTGTCACATGCTTATTGGCCAAATTTTTAACTTTTTGACTTTTTCTTCTTAATTTTCCACCACAAATATTCTGGTATTTATCCAATCCTACCACAATTAAAATCCCTTGGTCTTGACAAGTGCTGGGCCGAAAATTTTACTGATTTGCCCCCGAGACAAAAAAATTACGATTTTGCCCTTATACTCTGAAATGTACCGGAATCTCATTATTTCTACTTTTCAACCTAAAATAACACTAATATTGATCAATATTAACTAAATGGGGCAAAAATTGTTTAAAAAAAATTTTCGTTTAGTCCACTAGTGGCAAAATTACCATTTTGCCCTTGTGCTCTATAAATACCGAGAATCAAAATTTTTCACTACTAAACATCATTTTATACTCCAATAATCATAATTATATTTCATATAATTATTCTTGGTCAAATGTGATCAAATCTTGGCTAAAAATCTCCATTTTATCATCAAATGGTAAAATGACCGTTTTGTCCCTAATCGGTCAATTTTCTGATGGACTCCAAACTGGACCTTGAACTCCAAATCACTATTCTAAACCATTCTGTTGGTTTTAAAATTTTCAAATTCCTCTTAGAATTTCTATTTGAACTAGTTCAAGGCTCGATTTAACTTAATTGTACCACTCGATACAATACCGTCTTTTAATCGAGCTTGACAGGGTCTCACAAAAACTTCTTTTATAGTCACTTATGCCTTCAAAAGCTTTGTCTCTCCCTTTAAATGGTTATATAATCTCATAATTGATTTTAAGTTGAGTTTTTTTTACATTTTTGGTTAAAACAGATTATAATTGAATGTTTACCTCGAGAATCTTGAAGCGAAAGCCATTCATTGAGAAGAAAACTTCTTTTATAGTCACTTATGCCTTCAAAAGCTTTGTTTCTCCCTTTAAATGGTTATATAATCTCATAATTGATTTTAAGTTGCGTTTGTTTTACATTTTTGGTTAAAACAGATTATAATTGAATGTTTACCTCGAGAATCTTGAAGCGAAAGCCATTCATTGAGAAGAAAACTTCTTTTATAGTCACTTATGCCTTCAAAAACTTTGTTTTCTCCCTTTAAATGGTTATATAATCTCATAATTGATTTTAAGTTGCATTTTTTAAAATTTTTAGTTAAAACAGATTATAATTGAATGTTTACCTTGAGAAACGTGATGCAAAAACCATTCATTGAGAAGAAAACTTCTTTTATAGTCACTTATGCCTTCAAAAGCTTTGTTTCTCGCTTTAAATGGTTATATAATCTCATAATTGATTTTAAGTTGAATTTTTCTACATTTTTGGTTAAAGCAGATTATAATTGAATGTTTACCTCGAGAAACGTGATGCAAAAACCATTCATTGAGAAGAAAACTTCTTTTATAGTCACTTATGCCTTCAAAAGCTTTGTTTCTCCCTTTAAATGGTTATATAATGTCATAATTGATTTTAAGATGAATTTTTTTACATTTTCGATTAAAACAGATTATAATTGAATGTTTACCTCGAGAATCTTGAAGCGAAAGCCATTCATTGAGAAGAAAACTTCTTTTATAGTCACTTATGCCTTCAAAAGCTTCGTTTCTCCCTTTAAATGGTTATATAATCTCATAATTGATTTTAAGTAGCGTTTTTTTTTACATTTTTGGTTAAAACAGACTATAATTGAATGTTTACCTCGAGAATCTTGAAGCGAAAGCCATTTATTGAGAAGAAAACTTCTTTTATAGTCACTTATGCCTTCAAAAGCTTTGTTTCTCCACTTAAATGGTTATATAATCTCATAATTGATTTTAAGTTGAGTTTTTTTTACATTTTTGGTTAAAACAGATTATAATTGAATGTTTACCTCGAGAATCTTGAAGCGAAAGCCATTCATTGAGAAGAAAACTTCTTTTATAGTCACTTATGCCTTCAAAAGCTTTGTCTCTCCCTTTAAATGGTTATATAATCTCATAATTGATTTTAAGTTGAGTTTTTTTTACATTTTTGGTTAAAACAGATTATAATTGAATGTTTACCTCGAGAATCTTGAAGCGAAAGCCATTCATTGAGAAGAAAACTTCTTTTATAGTCACTTATGCCTTCAAAAGCTTTGTTTCTCCCTTTAAATGGTTATATAATCTCATAATTGATTTTAAGTTGAGTTTTTTTTACATTTTTGGTTAAAACAGATTATAATTGAATGTTTACCTCGAGAATCTTGAAGCGAAAGCCATTCATTGAGAAGAAAACTTCTTTTATAGTCACTTATGCCTTCAAAAGCTTTGTCTCTCCCTTTAAATGGTTATATAATCTCATAATTGATTTTAAGTTGAGTTTTTTTTACATTTTTGGTTAAAACAGATTATAATTGAATGTTTACCTCGAGAATCTTGAAGCGAAAGCCATTCATTGAGAAGAAAACTTCTTTTATAGTCACTTATGCCTTCAAAAGCTTCGTTTCTCCCTTTAAATGGTTATATAATCTCATAATTGATTTTAAGTAGCGTTTTTTTTACATTTTTGGTTAAAACAGACTATAATTGAATGTTTACCTCGAGAATCTTGAAGCGAAAGCCATTTATTGAGAAGAAAACTTCTTTTATAGTCACTTATGCCTTCAAAAGCTTTGTTTCTCCATTTAAATGGTTATATAATCTCATAATTGATTTTAAGTTGAGTTTTTTTTACATTTTTGGTTAAAACAGATTATAATTGAATGTTTACCTCGAGAATCTTGAAGCGAAAGCCATTCATTGAGAAGAAAACTTCTTTTATAGTCACTTATGCCTTCAAAAGCTTTGTCTCTCCCTTTAAATGGTTATATAATCTCATAATTGATTTTAAGTTGAGTTTTTTTTACATTTTTGGTTAAAGCAGATTATAATTGAATGTTTACCTCGAGAAACGTGATGCAAAAACCATTCATTGAGAAGAAAACTTCTTTTATAGTCACTTATGCCTTCAAAAGCTTTGTTTCTCGCTTTAAATGGTTATATAATCTCATAATTGATTTTAAGTTGAATTTTTCTACATTTTTGATTCAAGCAGATTACAATTGAATGTTTACCTCGAGAAACGTGATGCAAAAACCATTCATTGAGAAGAAAACTTCTTTTATAGTCACTTACGCCTTCAAAAGCTTTGTTTCTCCCTTTAAATGGTTATATAATGTCATAATTGATTTTAAGATGAATTTTTTTACATTTTCGATTAAAACAGATTATAATTGAATGTTTACCTCGAGAATCTTGAAGCGAAAGCCATTCATTGAGAAGAAAACTTCTTTTATAGTCACTTATGCCTTCAAAAGCTTCGTTTCTCCCTTTAAATGGTTATATAATCTCATAATTGATTTTAAGTAGCGTTTTTTTTTACATTTTTGGTTAAAACAGACTATAATTGAATGTTTACCTCGAGAATCTTGAAGCGAAAGCCATTTATTGAGAAGAAAACTTCTTTTATAGTCACTTATGCCTTCAAAAGCTTTGTTTCTCCACTTAAATGGTTATATAATCTCATAATTGATTTTAAGTTGAGTTTTTTTTACATTTTTGGTTAAAACAGATTATAATTGAATGTTTACCTCGAGAATCTTGAAGCGAAAGCCATTCATTGAGAAGAAAACTTCTTTTATAGTCACTTATGCCTTCAAAAGCTTTGTCTCTCCCTTTAAATGGTTATATAATCTCATAATTGATTTTAAGTTGAGTTTTTTTTACATTTTTGGTTAAAACAGATTATAATTGAATGTTTACCTCGAGAATCTTGAAGCGAAAGCCATTCATTGAGAAGAAAACTTCTTTTATAGTCACTTATGCCTTCAAAAGCTTTGTTTCTCCCTTTAAATGGTTATATAATCTCATAATTGATTTTAAGTTGAGTTTTTTTTACATTTTTGGTTAAAACAGATTAGAATTGAATGTTTACCTCGAGAATCTTGAAGCGAAAGCCATTCATTGAGAAGAAAACTTCTTTTATAGTCACTTATGCCTTCAAAAGCTTTGTCTCTCCCTTTAAATGGTTATATAATCTCATAATTGATTTTAAGTTGAGTTTTTTTTACATTTTTGGTTAAAACAGATTATAATTGAATGTTTACCTCGAGAATCTTGAAGCGAAAGCCATTCATTGAGAAGAAAACTTCTTTTATAGTCACTTATGCCTTCAAAAGCTTCGTTTCTCCCTTTAAATGGTTATATAATCTCATAATTGATTTTAAGTAGCGTTTTTTTTACATTTTTGGTTAAAACAGACTATAATTGAATGTTTACCTCGAGAATCTTGAAGCGAAAGCCATTTATTGAGAAGAAAACTTCTTTTATAGTCACTTATGCCTTCAAAAGCTTTGTTTCTCCATTTAAATGGTTATATAATCTCATAATTGATTTTAAGTTGAGTTTTTTTTACATTTTTGGTTAAAACAGATTATAATTGAATGTTTACCTCGAGAATCTTGAAGCGAAAGCCATTCATTGAGAAGAAAACTTCTTTTATAGTCACTTATGCCTTCAAAAGCTTTGTCTCTCCCTTTAAATGGTTATATAATCTCATAATTGATTTTAAGTTGAGTTTTTTTTACATTTTTGGTTAAAGCAGATTATAATTGAATGTTTACCTCGAGAAACGTGATGCAAAAACCATTCATTGAGAAGAAAACTTCTTTTATAGTAACTTATGCCTTCAAAAGCTTTGTTTCTCGCTTTAAATGGTTATATAATCTCATAATTGATTTTAAGTTGAATTTTTCTACATTTTTGATTAAAGCAGATTACAATTGAATGTTTACCTCGAGAAACGTGATGCAAAAACCATTCATTGAGAAGAAAACTTCTTTTATAGTCACTTATGCCTTCAAAAGCTTTGTTTCTCCCTTTAAATGGTTATATAATGTCATAATTGATTTTAAGATGAATTTTTTTAGATTTTCGATTAAAACAGATTATAATTGAATGTTTACCTCGAGAATCTTGAAGCGAAAGCCATTCATTGAGAAGAAAACTTCTTTTATAGTCACTTATGCCTTCAAAAGCTTCGTTTCTCCCTTTAAATGGTTATATAATCTCATAATTGATTTTAAGTAGCGTTTTTTTTTACATTTTTGGTTAAAACAGACTATAATTGAATGTTTACCTCGAGAATCTTGAAGCGAAAGCCATTTATTGAGAAGAAAACTTCTTTTATAGTCACTTATGCCTTCAAAAGCTTTGTTTCTCCACTTAAATGGTTATATAATCTCATAATTGATTTTAAGTTGAGTTTTTTTTACATTTTTGGTTAAAACAGATTATAATTGAATGTTTACCTCGAGAATCTTGAAGCGAAAGCCATTCATTGAGAAGAAAACTTCTTTTATAGTCACTTATGCCTTCAAAAGCTTTGTCTCTCCCTTTAAATGGTTATATAATCTCATAATTGATTTTAAGTTGAGTTTTTTTTACATTTTTGGTTAAAACATATTATAATTGAATGTTTACCTCGAGAATCTTGAAGCGAAAGCCATTCATTGAGAAGAAAACTTCTTTTATAGTCACTTATGCCTTCAAAAGCTTTGTTTCTCCCTTTAAATGGTTATATAATCTCATAATTGATTTTAAGTTGAGTTTTTTTTACATTTTTGGTTAAAACAGATTAGAATTGAATGTTTACCTCGAGAATCTTGAAGCGAAAGCCATTCATTGAGAAGAAAACTTCTTTTATAGTCACTTATGCCTTCAAAAGCTTTGTTTCTCCCTTTAAATGGTTATATAATCTCATAATTGATTTTAAGTTGCGTTTGTTTTACATTTTTGGTTAAAACAGATTATAATTGAATGTTTACCTCGAGAATCTTGAAGCGAAAGCCATTCATTGAGAAGAAAACTTCTTTTATAGTCACTTATGCCTTCAAAAACTTTGTTTTCTCCCTTTAAATGGTTATATAATCTCATAATTGATTTTAAGTTGCATTTTTTAAAATTTTTAGTTAAAACAGATTATAATTGAATGTTTACCTTGAGAAACGTGATGCAAAAACCATTCATTGAGAAGAAAACTTCTTTTATAGTCACTTATGCCTTCAAAAGCTTTGTTTCTCGCTTTAAATGGTTATATAATCTCATAATTGATTTTAAGTTGAATTTTTCTACATTTTTGGTTAAAGCAGATTATAATTGAATGTTTACCTCGAGAAACGTGATGCAAAAACCATTCATTGAGAAGAAAACTTCTTTTATAGTCACTTATGCCTTCAAAAGCTTTGTTTCTCCCTTTAAATGGTTATATAATGTCATAATTGATTTTAAGATGAATTTTTTTACATTTTCGATTAAAACAGATTATAATTGAATGTTTACCTCGAGAATCTTGAAGCGAAAGCCATTCATTGAGAAGAAAACTTCTTTTATAGTCATTTATGCCTTCAAAAGCTTCGTTTCTCCCTTTAAATGGTTATATAATCTCATAATTGATTTTAAGTAGCGTTTTTTTTTACATTTTTGGTTAAAACAGACTATAATTGAATGTTTACCTCGAGAATCTTGAAGCGAAAGCCATTTATTGAGAAGAAAACTTCTTTTATAGTCACTTATGCCTTCAAAAGCTTTGTTTCTCCACTTAAATGGTTATATAATCTCATAATTGATTTTAAGTTGAGTTTTTTTTACATTTTTGGTTAAAACAGATTATAATTGAATGTTTACCTCGAGAATCTTGAAGCGAAAGCCATTCATTGAGAAGAAAACTTCTTTTATAGTCACTTATGCCTTCAAAAGCTTTGTCTCTCCCTTTAAATGGTTATATAATCTCATAATTGATTTTAAGTTGAGTTTTTTTTACATTTTTGGTTAAAACAGATTATAATTGAATGTTTACCTCGAGAATCTTGAAGCGAAAGCCATTCATTGAGAAGAAAACTTCTTTTATAGTCACTTATGCCTTCAAAAGCTTTGTTTCTCCCTTTAAATGGTTATATAATCTCATAATTGATTTTAAGTTGAGTTTTTTTTACATTTTTGGTTAAAACAGATTATAATTGAATGTTTACCTCGAGAATCTTGAAGCGAAAGCCATTCATTGAGAAGAAAACTTCTTTTATAGTCACTTATGCCTTCAAAAGCTTTGTCTCTCCCTTTAAATGGTTATATAATCTCATAATTGATTTTAAGTTGAGTTTTTTTTACATTTTTGGTTAAAACAGATTATAATTGAATGTTTACCTCGAGAATCTTGAAGCGAAAGCCATTCATTGAGAAGAAAACTTCTTTTATAGTCACTTATGCCTTCAAAAGCTTTGTCTCTCCCTTTAAATGGTTATATAATCTCATAATTGATTTTAAGTTGAGTTTTTTTTACATTTTTGGTTAAAACAGATTATAATTGAATGTTTACCTCGAGAATCTTGAAGCGAAATCCATTCATTGAGAAGAAAACTTCTTTTATAGTCACTTATGCCTTCAAAAGCTTTGTCTCTCCCTTTAAATGGTTATATAATCTCATAATTGATTTTAAGTTGAGTTTTTTTTACATTTTTGGTTAAAACAGATTATAATTGAATGTTTACCTCGAGAATCTTGAAGCGAAAGCCATTCATTGAGAAGAAAACTTCTTTTATAGTCACTTATGCCTTCAAAAGCTTTGTCTCTCCCTTTAAATGGTTATATAATCTCATAATTGATTTTAAGTTGAGTTTTTTTTACATTTTTGGTTAAAACAGATTATAATTGAATGTTTACCTCGAGAATCTTGAAGCGAAAGCCATTCATTGAGAAGAAAACTTCTTTTATAGTCACTTATGCCTTCAAAAGCTTCGTTTCTCCCTTTAAATGGTTATATAATCTCATAATTGATTTTAAGTAGCGTTTTTTTTACATTTTTGGTTAAAACAGACTATAATTGAATGTTTACCTCGAGAATCTTGAAGCGAAAGCCATTTATTGAGAAGAAAACTTCTTTTATAGTCACTTATGCCTTCAAAAGCTTTGTTTCTCCATTTAAATGGTTATATAATCTCATAATTGATTTTAAGTTGAGTTTTTTTTACATTTTTGGTTAAAACAGATTATAATTGAATGTTTACCTCGAGAATCTTGAAGCGAAAGCCATTCATTGAGAAGAAAACTTCTTTTATAGTCACTTATGCCTTCAAAAGCTTTGTCTCTCCCTTTAAATGGTTATATAATCTCATAATTGATTTTAAGTTGAGTTTTTTTTACATTTTTGGTTAAAACAGATTATAATTGAATGTTTACCTCGAGAATCTTGAAGCGAAAGCCATTCATTGAGAAGAAAACTTCTTTTATAGTCACTTATGCCTTCAAAAGCTTTGTTTCTCCCTTTAAATGGTTATATAATCTCATAATTGATTTTAAGTTGAGTTTTTTTTACATTTTTGGTTAAAACAGATTAGAATTGAATGTTTACCTCGAGAATCTTGAAGCGAAAGCCATTCATTGAGAAGAAAACTTCTTTTATAGTCACTTATGCCTTCAAAAGCTTTGTCTCTCCCTTTAAATGGTTATATAATCTCATAATTGATTTTAAGTTGAGTTTTTTTTACATTTTTGGTTAAAACAGATTATAATTGAATGTTTACCTCGAGAATCTTGAAGCGAAAGCCATTCATTGAGAAGAAAACTTCTTTTATAGTCACTTATGCCTTCAAAAGCTTCGTTTCTCCCTTTAAATGGTTATATAATCTCATAATTGATTTTAAGTAGCGTTTTTTTTACATTTTTGGTTAAAACAGACTATAATTGAATGTTTACCTCGAGAATCTTGAAGCGAAAGCCATTTATTGAGAAGAAAACTTCTTTTATAGTCACTTATGCCTTCAAAAGCTTTGTTTCTCCATTTAAATGGTTATATAATCTCATAATTGATTTTAAGTTGAGTTTTTTTTACATTTTTGGTTAAAACAGATTATAATTGAATGTTTACCTCGAGAATCTTGAAGCGAAAGCCATTCATTGAGAAGAAAACTTCTTTTATAGTCACTTATGCCTTCAAAAGCTTTGTCTCTCCCTTTAAATGGTTATATAATCTCATAATTGATTTTAAGTTGAGTTTTTTTTACATTTTTGGTTAAAACAGATTATAATTGAATGTTTACCTCGAGAATCTTGAAGCGAAAGCCATTCATTGAGAAGAAAACTTCTTTTATAGTCACTTATGCCTTCAAAAGCTTTGTTTCTCCCTTTAAATGGTTATATAATGTCATAATTGATTTTAAGATGAATTTTTTTACATTTTCGATTAAAACAGATTATAATTGAATGTTTACCTCGAGAATCTTGAAGCGAAAGCCATTCATTGAGAAGAAAACTTCTTTTATAGTCACTTATGCCTTCAAAAGCTTTGTCTCTCCCTTTAAATGGTTATATAATCTCATAATTGATTTTAAGTTGAGTTTTTTTTACATTTTTGGTTAAAACAGATTATAATTGAATGTTTACCTCGAGAATCTTGAAGCGAAAGCCATTCATTGAGAAGAAAACTTCTTTTATAGTCACTTATGCCTTCAAAAGCTTTGTCTCTCCCTTTAAATGGTTATATAATCTCATAATTGATTTTAAGTTGAGTTTTTTTTACATTTTTGGTTAAAACAGATTATAATTGAATGTTTACCTCGAGAATCTTGAAGCGAAAGCCATTCATTGAGAAGAAAACTTCTTTTATAGTCACTTATGCCTTCAAAAGCTTTGTTTCTCCCTTTAAATGGTTATATAATCTCATAATTGATTTTAAGTTGAGTTTTTTTTACAGTTTTGGTTAAAACAGATTATAATTGAATGTTTACCTCGAGAATCTTGAAGCGAAAGCCATTCATTGAGAAGAAAACTTCTTTTATAGTCACTTATGCCTTCAAAAACTTTGTTTTCTCCCTTTAAATGGTTATATAATCTCATAATTGATTTTAAGTTGCATTTTTTAAAATTTTTAGTTAAAACAGATTATAATTGAATGTTTACCTCGAGAAACGTGATGCAAAAACCATTCATTGAGAAGAAAACTTCTTTTATAGTCACTTATGCCTTCAAAAGCTTTGTTTCTCGCTTTAAATGGTTATATAATTTCATAATTGATTTTAAGATGAATTTTTTTACATTTTCGATTAAAACAGATTATAATTGAATGTTTACCTCGAGAATCTTGAAGCGAAAGCCATTCATTGAGAAGAAAACTTCTTTTATAGTCACTTATGCCTTCAAAAACTTTGTTTTCTTCCTTTAAATGGTTATATAATCTCATAATTGATTTTAAGTTGCATTTTTTAAAATTCTTAGTTAAAACAGATTATAATTGAATGTTTACCTCGAGAAACGTGATGCGAAAACCATTCATTGAGAAGAAAACTTCTTTTATAGTCACTTATGCCTTCAAAAGCTTTGTTTCTCGCTTTAAATGGTTATATAATCTCATAATTGATTTTAAGTTGAATTTTTCTACATTTTTGGTTAAAGCAGATTATAATTGAATGTTTACCTCGAGAAACGTGATGCAAAAACCATTCATTGAGAAGAAAACTTCTTTTATAGTCACTTATGCCTTCAAAAGCTTTGTTTCTCCCTTTAAATGGTTATATAATGTCATAATTGATTTTAAGATGAATTTTTTTACATTTTCAATTAAAACAGATTATAATTGAATGTTTACCTCGAGAATCTTGAAGCGAAAGCCATTCATTGAGAAGAAAACTTCTTTTATAGTCACTTATGCCTTCAAAAGCTTTGTCTCTCCCTTTAAATGGTTATATAATCTCATAATTGATTTTAAGTTGAGTTTTTTTTACATTTTTGGTTAAAACAGATTATAATTGAATGTTTACCTCGAGAATCTTGAAGCGAAAGCCATTCATTGAGAAGAAAACTTCTTTTATAGTCACTTATGCCTTCAAAAGCTTTGTTTCTCCCTTTAAATGGTTATATAATCTCATAATTGATTTTAAGTTGAGTTTTTTTTACATTTTTGGTTAAAACAGATTAGAATTGAATGTTTACCTCGAGAATCTTGAAGCGAAAGCCATTCATTGAGAAGAAAACTTCTTTTATAGTCACTTATGCCTTTAAAAGCTTTGTCTCTCCCTTTAAATGGTTATATAATCTCATAATTGATTTTAAGTTGAGTTTTTTTTACATTTTTGGTTAAAACAGATTATAATTGAATGTTTACCTCGAGAATCTTGAAGCGAAAGCCATTCATTGAGAAGAAAACTTCTTTTATAGTCACTTATGCCTTCAAAAGCTTCGTTTCTCCCTTTAAATGGTTATATAATCTCATAATTGATTTTAAGTAGCGTTTTTTTTACATTTTTGGTTAAAACAGACTATAATTGAATGTTTACCTCGAGAATCTTGAAGCGAAAGCCATTTATTGAGAAGAAAACTTCTTTTATAGTCACTTATGCCTTCAAAAGCTTTGTTTCTCCATTTAAATGGTTATATAATCTCATAATTGATTTTAAGTTGAGTTTTTTTTACATTTTTGGTTAAAACAGATTATAATTGAATGTTTACCTCGAGAATCTTGAAGCGAAAGCCATTCATTGAGAAGAAAACTTCTTTTATAGTCACTTATGCCTTCAAAAGCTTTGTCTCTCCCTTTAAATGGTTATATAATCTCATAATTGATTTTAAGTTGAGTTTTTTTTACATTTTTGGTTAAAACAGATTATAATTGAATGTTTACCTCGAGAATCTTGAAGCGAAAGCCATTCATTGAGAAGAAAACTTCTTTTATAGTCACTTATGCCTTCAAAAGCTTTGTTTCTCCCTTTAAATGGTTATATAATGTCATAATTGATTTTAAGATGAATTTTTTTACATTTTCGATTAAAACAGATTATAATTGAATGTTTACCTCGAGAATCTTGAAGCGAAAGCCATTCATTGAGAAGAAAACTTCTTTTATAGTCACTTATGCCTTCAAAAGCTTTGTCTCTCCCTTTAAATGGTTATATAATCTCATAATTGATTTTAAGTTGAGTTTTTTTTACATTTTTGGTTAAAACAGATTATAATTGAATGTTTACCTCGAGAATCTTGAAGCGAAAGCCATTCATTGAGAAGAAAACTTCTTTTATAGTCACTTATGCCTTCAAAAGCTTTGTCTCTCCCTTTAAATGGTTATATAATCTCATAATTGATTTTAAGTTGAGTTTTTTTTACATTTTTGGTTAAAACAGATTATAATTGAATGTTTACCTCGAGAATCTTGAAGCGAAAGCCATTCATTGAGAAGAAAACTTCTTTTATAGTCACTTATGCCTTCAAAAGCTTTGTTTCTCCCTTTAAATGGTTATATAATCTCATAATTGATTTTAAGTTGAGTTTTTTTTACAGTTTTGGTTAAAACAGATTATAATTGAATGTTTACCTCGAGAATCTTGAAGCGAAAGCCATTCATTGAGAAGAAAACTTCTTTTATAGTCACTTATGCCTTCAAAAACTTTGTTTTCTCCCTTTAAATGGTTATATAATCTCATAATTGATTTTAAGTTGCATTTTTTAAAATTTTTAGTTAAAACAGATTATAATTGAATGTTTACCTCGAGAAACGTGATGCAAAAACCATTCATTGAGAAGAAAACTTCTTTTATAGTCACTTATGCCTTCAAAAGCTTTGTTTCTCGCTTTAAATGGTTATATAATTTCATAATTGATTTTAAGATGAATTTTTTTACATTTTCGATTAAAACAGATTATAATTGAATGTTTACCTCGAGAATCTTGAAGCGAAAGCCATTCATTGAGAAGAAAACTTCTTTTATAGTCACTTATGCCTTCAAAAACTTTGTTTTCTTCCTTTAAATGGTTATATAATCTCATAATTGATTTTAAGTTGCATTTTTTAAAATTCTTAGTTAAAACAGATTATAATTGAATGTTTACCTCGAGAAACGTGATGCAAAAACCATTCATTGAGAAGAAAACTTCTTTTATAGTCACTTATGCCTTCAAAAGCTTTGTTTCTCGCTTTAAATGGTTATATAATCTCATAATTGATTTTAAGTTGAATTTTTCTACATTTTTGGTTAAAGCAGATTATAATTGAATGTTTACCTCGAGAAACGTGATGCAAAAACCATTCATTGAGAAGAAAACTTCTTTTATAGTCACTTATGCCTTCAAAAGCTTTGTTTCTCCCTTTAAATGGTTATATAATGTCATAATTGATTTTAAGATGAATTTTTTTACATTTTCAATTAAAACAGATTATAATTGAATGTTTACCTCGAGAATCTTGAAGCGAAAGCCATTCATTGAGAAGAAAACTTCTTTTATAGTCACTTATGCCTTCAAAAGCTTTGTCTCTCCCTTTAAATGGTTATATAATCTCATAATTGATTTTAAGTTGAGTTTTTTTTACATTTTTGGTTAAAACAGATTATAATTGAATGTTTACCTCGAGAATCTTGAAGCGAAAGCCATTCATTGAGAAGAAAACTTCTTTTATAGTCACTTATGCCTTCAAAAGCTTTGTTTCTCCCTTTAAATGGTTATATAATCTCATAATTGATTTTAAGTTGAGTTTTTTTTACATTTTTGGTTAAAACAGATTAGAATTGAATGTTTACCTCGAGAATCTTGAAGCGAAAGCCATTCATTGAGAAGAAAACTTCTTTTATAGTCACTTATGCCTTCAAAAGCTTTGTCTCTCCCTTTAAATGGTTATATAATCTCATAATTGATTTTAAGTTGAGTTTTTTTTACATTTTTGGTTAAAACAGATTATAATTGAATGTTTACCTCGAGAATCTTGAAGCGAAAGCCATTCATTGAGAAGAAAACTTCTTTTATAGTCACTTATGCCTTCAAAAGCTTCGTTTCTCCCTTTAAATGGTTATATAATCTCATAATTGATTTTAAGTAGCGTTTTTTTTACATTTTTGGTTAAAACAGACTATAATTGAATGTTTACCTCGAGAATCTTGAAGCGAAAGCCATTTATTGAGAAGAAAACTTCTTTTATAGTCACTTATGCCTTCAAAAGCTTTGTTTCTCCATTTAAATGGTTATATAATCTCATAATTGATTTTAAGTTGAGTTTTTTTTACATTTTTGGTTAAAACAGATTATAATTGAATGTTTACCTCGAGAATCTTGAAGCGAAAGCCATTCATTGAGAAGAAAACTTCTTTTATAGTCACTTATGCCTTCAAAAGCTTTGTCTCTCCCTTTAAATGGTTATATAATCTCATAATTGATTTTAAGTTGAGTTTTTTTTACATTTTTGGTTAAAACAGATTATAATTGAATGTTTACCTCGAGAATCTTGAAGCGAAAGCCATTCATTGAGAAGAAAACTTCTTTTATAGTCACTTATGCCTTCAAAAGCTTTGTTTCTCCCTTTAAATGGTTATATAATGTCATAATTGATTTTAAGATGAATTTTTTTACATTTTCGATTAAAACAGATTATAATTGAATGTTTACCTCGAGAATCTTGAAGCGAAAGCCATTCATTGAGAAGAAAACTTCTTTTATAGTCACTTATGCCTTCAAAAGCTTTGTCTCTCCCTTTAAATGGTTATATAATCTCATAATTGATTTTAAGTTGAGTTTTTTTTACATTTTTGGTTAAAACAGATTATAATTGAATGTTTACCTCGAGAATCTTGAAGCGAGAGCCATTCATTGAGAAGAAAACTTCTTTTATAGTCACTTATGCCTTCAAAAGCTTTGTCTCTCCCTTTAAATGGTTATATAATCTCATAATTGATTTTAAGTTGAGTTTTTTTTACATTTTTGGTTAAAACAGATTATAATTGAATGTTTACCTCGAGAATCTTGAAGCGAAAGCCATTCATTGAGAAGAAAACTTCTTTTATAGTCACTTATGCCTTCAAAACTTTGTTTCTCCCTTTAAATGGTTATATAATCTCATAATTGATTTTAAGTTGAGTTTTTTTTACAGTTTTGGTTAAAACAGATTATAATTGAATGTTTACCTCGAGAATCTTGAAGCGAAAGCCATTCATTGAGAAGAAAACTTCTTTTATAGTCACTTATGCCTTCAAAAACTTTGTTTTCTCCCTTTAAATGGTTATATAATCTCATAATTGATTTTAAGTTGCATTTTTTAAAATTTTTAGTTAAAACAGATTATAATTGAATGTTTACCTCGAGAAACGTGATGCAAAAACCATTCATTGAGAAGAAAACTTCTTTTATAGTCACTTATGCCTTCAAAAGCTTTGTTTCTCGCTTTAAATGGTTATATAATTTCATAATTGATTTTAAGATGAATTTTTTTACATTTTCGATTAAAACAGATTATAATTGAATGTTTACCTCGAGAATCTTGAAGCGAAAGCCATTCATTGAGAAGAAAACTTCTTTTATAGTCACTTATGCCTTCAAAAACTTTGTTTTCTTCCTTTAAATGGTTATATAATCTCATAATTGATTTTAAGTTGCATTTTTTAAAATTCTTAGTTAAAACAGATTATAATTGAATGTTTACCTCGAGAAACGTGATGCAAAAACCATTCATTGAGAAGAAAACTTCTTTTATAGTCACTTATGCCTTCAAAAGCTTTGTTTCTCGCTTTAAATGGTTATATAATCTCATAATTGATTTTAAGTTGAATTTTTCTACATTTTTGGTTAAAGCAGATTATAATTGAATGTTTACCTCGAGAAACGTGATGCAAAAACCATTCATTGAGAAGAAAACTTCTTTTATAGTCACTTATGCCTTCAAAAGCTTTGTTTCTCCCTTTAAATGGTTATATAATGTCATAATTGATTTTAAGATGAATTTTTTTACATTTTCGATTAAAACAGATTATAATTGAATGTTTACCTCGAGAATCTTGAAGCGAAAGCCATTCATTGAGAAGAAAACTTCTTTTATAGTCACTTATGCCTTCAAAAGCTTCGTTTCTCCCTTTAAATGGTTATATAATCTCATAATTGATTTTAAGTAGCGTTTTTTTTTACATTTTTGGTTAAAACAGACTATAATTGAATGTTTACCTCGAGAATCTTGAAGCGAAAGCCATTTATTGAGAAGAAAACTTCTTTTATAGTCACTTATGCCTTCAAAAGCTTTGTTTCTCCATTTAAATGGTTATATAATCTCATAATTGATTTTAAGTTGAGTTTTTTTTACATTTTTGGTTAAAACAGATTATAATTGAATGTTTACCTCGAGAATCTTGAAGCGAAAGCCATTCATTGAGAAGAAAACTTCTTTTATAGTCACTTATGCCTTCAAAAGCTTTGTTTCTCCCTTTAAATGGTTATATAATCTCATAATTGATTTTAAGTTGAGTTTTTTTTACAGTTTTGGTTAAAACAGATTATAATTGAATGTTTACCTCGAGAATCTTGAAGCGAAAGCCATTCATTGAGAAGAAAACTTCTTTTATAGTCACTTATGCCTTCAAAAACTTTGTTTTCTCCCTTTAAATGGTTATATAATCTCATAATTGATTTTAAGTTGCATTTTTTAAAATTTTTAGTTAAAACAGATTATAATTGAATGTTTACCTCGAGAAACGTGATGCAAAAACCATTCATTGAGAAGAAAACTTCTTTTATAGTCACTTATGCCTTCAAAAGCTTTGTTTCTCGCTTTAAATGGTTATATAATTTCATAATTGATTTTAAGATGAATTTTTTTACATTTTCGATTAAAACAGATTATAATTGAATGTTTACCTCGAGAATCTTGAAGCGAAAGCCATTCATTGAGAAGAAAACTTCTTTTATAGTCACTTATGCCTTCAAAAACTTTGTTTTCTTCCTTTAAATGGTTATATAATCTCATAATTGATTTTAAGTTGCATTTTTTAAAATTCTTAGTTAAAACAGATTATAATTGAATGTTTACCTCGAGAAACGTGATGCAAAAACCATTCATTGAGAAGAAAACTTCTTTTATAGTCACTTATGCCTTCAAAAGCTTTGTTTCTCGCTTTAAATGGTTATATAATCTCATAATTGATTTTAAGTTGAATTTTTCTACATTTTTGGTTAAAGCAGATTATAATTGAATGTTTACCTCGAGAAACGTGATGCAAAAACCATTCATTGAGAAGAAAACTTCTTTTATAGTCACTTATGCCTTCAAAAGCTTTGTTTCTCCCTTTAAATGGTTATATAATGTCATAATTGATTTTAAGATGAATTTTTTTACATTTTCAATTAAAACAGATTATAATTGAATGTTTACCTCGAGAATCTTGAAGCGAAAGCCATTCATTGAGAAGAAAACTTCTTTTATAGTCACTTATGCCTTCAAAAGCTTTGTCTCTCCCTTTAAATGGTTATATAATCTCATAATTGATTTTAAGTTGAGTTTTTTTTACATTTTTGGTTAAAACAGATTATAATTGAATGTTTACCTCGAGAATCTTGAAGCGAAAGCCATTCATTGAGAAGAAAACTTCTTTTATAGTCACTTATGCCTTCAAAAGCTTTGTTTCTCCCTTTAAATGGTTATATAATCTCATAATTGATTTTAAGTTGAGTTTTTTTTACATTTTTGGTTAAAACAGATTAGAATTGAATGTTTACCTCGAGAATCTTGAAGCGAAAGCCATTCATTGAGAAGAAAACTTCTTTTATAGTCACTTATGCCTTCAAAAGCTTTGTCTCTCCCTTTAAATGGTTATATAATCTCATAATTGATTTTAAGTTGAGTTTTTTTTACATTTTTGGTTAAAACAGATTATAATTGAATGTTTACCTCGAGAATCTTGAAGCGAAAGCCATTCATTGAGAAGAAAACTTCTTTTATAGTCACTTATGCCTTCAAAAGCTTCGTTTCTCCCTTTAAATGGTTATATAATCTCATAATTGATTTTAAGTAGCGTTTTTTTTACATTTTTGGTTAAAACAGACTATAATTGAATGTTTACCTCGAGAATCTTGAAGCGAAAGCCATTTATTGAGAAGAAAACTTCTTTTATAGTCACTTATGCCTTCAAAAGCTTTGTTTCTCCATTTAAATGGTTATATAATCTCATAATTGATTTTAAGTTGAGTTTTTTTTACATTTTTGGTTAAAACAGATTATAATTGAATGTTTACCTCGAGAATCTTGAAGCGAAAGCCATTCATTGAGAAGAAAACTTCTTTTATAGTCACTTATGCCTTCAAAAGCTTTGTCTCTCCCTTTAAATGGTTATATAATCTCATAATTGATTTTAAGTTGAGTTTTTTTTACATTTTTGGTTAAAACAGATTATAATTGAATGTTTACCTCGAGAATCTTGAAGCGAAAGCCATTCATTGAGAAGAAAACTTCTTTTATAGTCACTTATGCCTTCAAAACTTTGTTTCTCCCTTTAAATGGTTATATAATCTCATAATTGATTTTAAGTTGAGTTTTTTTTACAGTTTTGGTTAAAACAGATTATAATTGAATGTTTACCTCGAGAATCTTGAAGCGAAAGCCATTCATTGAGAAGAAAACTTCTTTTATAGTCACTTATGCCTTCAAAAACTTTGTTTTCTCCCTTTAAATGGTTATATAATCTCATAATTGATTTTAAGTTGCATTTTTTAAAATTTTTAGTTAAAACAGATTATAATTGAATGTTTACCTCGAGAAACGTGATGCAAAAACCATTCATTGAGAAGAAAACTTCTTTTATAGTCACTTATGCCTTCAAAAGCTTTGTTTCTCGCTTTAAATGGTTATATAATTTCATAATTGATTTTAAGATGAATTTTTTTACATTTTCGATTAAAACAGATTATAATTGAATGTTTACCTCGAGAATCTTGAAGCGAAAGCCATTCATTGAGAAGAAAACTTCTTTTATAGTCACTTATGCCTTCAAAAACTTTGTTTTCTTCCTTTAAATGGTTATATAATCTCATAATTGATTTTAAGTTGCATTTTTTAAAATTCTTAGTTAAAACAGATTATAATTGAATGTTTACCTCGAGAAACGTGATGCAAAAACCATTCATTGAGAAGAAAACTTCTTTTATAGTCACTTATGCCTTCAAAAGCTTTGTTTCTCGCTTTAAATGGTTATATAATCTCATAATTGATTTTAAGTTGAATTTTTCTACATTTTTGGTTAAAGCAGATTATAATTGAATGTTTACCTCGAGAAACGTGATGCAAAAACCATTCATTGAGAAGAAAACTTCTTTTATAGTCACTTATGCCTTCAAAAGCTTTGTTTCTCCCTTTAAATGGTTATATAATGTCATAATTGATTTTAAGATGAATTTTTTTACATTTTCGATTAAAACAGATTATAATTGAATGTTTACCTCGAGAATCTTGAAGCGAAAGCCATTCATTGAGAAGAAAACTTCTTTTATAGTCACTTATGCCTTCAAAAGCTTCGTTTCTCCCTTTAAATGGTTATATAATCTCATAATTGATTTTAAGTAGCGTTTTTTTTTACATTTTTGGTTAAAACAGACTATAATTGAATGTTTACCTCGAGAATCTTGAAGCGAAAGCCATTTATTGAGAAGAAAACTTCTTTTATAGTCACTTATGCCTTTAAAAGCTTTGTTTCTCCATTTAAATGGTTATATAATCTCATAATTGATTTTAAGTTGAGTTTTTTTTACATTTTTGGTTAAAACAGATTATAATTGAATGTTTACCTCGAGAATCTTGAAGCGAAAGCCATTCATTGAGAAGAAAACTTCTTTTATAGTCACTTATGCCTTCAAAAGCTTTGTCTCTCCCTTTAAATGGTTATATAATCTCATAATTGATTTTAAGTTGAGTTTTTTTTACATTTTTGGTTAAAACAGATTATAATTGAATGTTTACCTCGAGAATCTTGAAGCGAAAGCCATTCATTGAGAAGAAAACTTCTTTTATAGTCACTTATGCCTTCAAAAGCTTTGTTTCTCCCTTTAAATGGTTATATAATCTCATAATTGATTTTAAGTTGAGTTTTTTTTACATTTTTGGTTAAAACATATTAGAATTGAATGTTTACCTCGAGAATCTTGAAGCGAAAGCCATTCATTGAGAAGAAAACTTCTTTTATAGTCACTTATGCCTTCAAAAGCTTTGTTTCTCCCTTTAAATGGTTATATAATCTCATAATTGATTTTAAGTTGCGTTTTTTTTACATTTTTGGTTAAAACAGATTATAATTGAATGCTTACCTCGAGAATCTTGAAGCGAAAGCCATTCATTGAGAAGAAAACTTCTTTTATAGTCACTTATGCCTTCAAAAACTTTGTTTTCTCCCTTTAAATGGTTATATAATCTCATAATTGATTTTAAGTTACGTTTTTTAAAATTTTTAGTTAAAACAGATTATAATTGAATGTTTACCTCGAGAAACGTGATGCAAAAACCATTCATTGAGAAGAAAACTTCTTTTATAGTCACTTATGCCTTCAAACGCTTTGTTTCTCCCTTTAAATGGTTATATAATCTCATAATTGATTTTAAGTTGAGTTTTTTTTACATTTTTGGTTAAAACAGATTATAATTGAATGTTTACCTCGAGAATCTTGAAGCGAAAGCCATTCATTGAGAAGAAAACTTCTTTTATAGTCACTTATGCCTTCAAACGCTTTGTCTCTCCCTTTAAATGGTTATATAATCTCATAATTGATTTTAAGTTGAGTTTTTTTTACATTTTTGGTTAAAACAGATTATAATTGAATGTTTACCTTGAGAATCTTGAAGCGAAAGCCATTCATTGAGAAGAAAACTTCTTTTATAGTCACTTATGCCTTCAAAAACTTTGTTTTCTCCCTTTAAATGGTTATATAATCTCATAATTGATTTTAAGTTACGTTTTTTAAAATTTTTAGTTAAAACAGATTATAATTGAATGTTTACCTTGAGAAACGTGATGCAAAAACCATTCATTGAGAAGAAAACTTCTTTTATAGTCACTTATGCCTTCAAAAGCTTTGTTTCTCGCTTTAAATGGTTATATAATCTCATAATTGATTTTAAGTTGAATTTTTCTACTTTTTTGGTTAAAGCAGATTATAATTGAATGTTTACCTCGAGAAACGTGATGCAAAAACCATTCATTGAGAAGAAAACTTCTTTTATAGTCACTTATGCCTTCAAAAGCTTTGTTTCTCCCTTTAAATGGTTATATAATGTCATAATTGATTTTAAGATGAATTTTTTTACATTTTCGATTAAAACAGATTATAATTGAATGTTTACCTCGAGAATCTTGAAGCGAAAGCCATTCATTGAGAAGAAAACTTCTTTTATAGTCACTTATGCCTTCAAAAGCTTCGTTTCTCCCTTTAAATGGTTATATAATCTCATAATTGATTTTAAGTAGCGTTTTTTTTTACATTTTTGGTTAAAACAGACTATAATTGAATGTTTACCTCGAGAATCTTGAAGCGAAAGCCATTTATTGAGAAGAAAACTTCTTTTATAGTCACTTATGCCTTCAAAAGCTTTGTTTCTCCACTTAAATGGTTATATAATCTCATAATTGATTTTAAGTTGAGTTTTTTTTACATTTTTGGTTAAAACAGATTATAATTGAATGTTTACCTCGAGAATCTTGAAGCGAAAGCCATTCATTGAGAAGAAAACTTCTTTTATAGTCACTTATGCCTTCAAAAGCTTTGTTTCTCCCTTTAAATGGTTATATAATGTCATAATTGATTTTAAGATGAATTTTTTTACATTTTCGATTAAAACAGATTATAATTGAATGTTTACCTCGAGAATCTTGAAGCGAAAGCCATTCATTGAGAAGAAAACTTCTTTTATAGTCACTTATGCCTTCAAAAGCTTTGTCTCTCCCTTTAAATGGTTATATAATCTCATAATTGATTTTAAGTTGAGTTTTTTTTACATTTTTGGTTAAAACAGATTATAATTGAATGTTTACCTCGAGAATCTTGAAGCGAAAGCCATTCATTGAGAAGAAAACTTCTTTTATAGTCACTTATGCCTTCAAAAGCTTTGTCTCTCCCTTTAAATGGTTATATAATCTCATAATTGATTTTAAGTTGAGTTTTTTTTACATTTTTGGTTAAAACAGATTATAATTGAATGTTTACCTCGAGAATCTTGAAGCGAAAGCCATTCATTGAGAAGAAAACTTCTTTTATAGTCACTTATGCCTTCAAAACTTTGTTTCTCCCTTTAAATGGTTATATAATCTCATAATTGATTTTAAGTTGAGTTTTTTTTACAGTTTTGGTTAAAACAGATTATAATTGAATGTTTACCTCGAGAATCTTGAAGCGAAAGCCATTCATTGAGAAGAAAACTTCTTTTATAGTCACTTATGCCTTCAAAAACTTTGTTTTCTCCCTTTAAATGGTTATATAATCTCATAATTGATTTTAAGTTGCATTTTTTAAAATTTTTAGTTAAAACAGATTATAATTGAATGTTTACCTCGAGAAACGTGATGCAAAAACCATTCATTGAGAAGAAAACTTCTTTTATAGTCACTTATGCCTTCAAAAGCTTTGTTTCTCGCTTTAAATGGTTATATAATTTCATAATTGATTTTAAGATGAATTTTTTTACATTTTCGATTAAAACAGATTATAATTGAATGTTTACCTCGAGAATCTTGAAGCGAAAGCCATTCATTGAGAAGAAAACTTCTTTTATAGTCACTTATGCCTTCAAAAACTTTGTTTTCTTCCTTTAAATGGTTATATAATCTCATAATTGATTTTAAGTTGCATTTTTTAAAATTCTTAGTTAAAACAGATTATAATTGAATGTTTACCTCGAGAAACGTGATGCAAAAACCATTCATTGAGAAGAAAACTTCTTTTATAGTCACTTATGCCTTCAAAAGCTTTGTTTCTCGCTTTAAATGGTTATATAATCTCATAATTGATTTTAAGTTGAATTTTTCTACATTTTTGGTTAAAGCAGATTATAATTGAATGTTTACCTCGAGAAACGTGATGCAAAAACCATTCATTGAGAAGAAAACTTCTTTTATAGTCACTTATGCCTTCAAAAGCTTTGTTTCTCCCTTTAAATGGTTATATAATGTCATAATTGATTTTAAGATGAATTTTTTTACATTTTCGATTAAAACAGATTATAATTGAATGTTTACCTCGAGAATCTTGAAGCGAAAGCCATTCATTGAGAAGAAAACTTCTTTTATAGTCACTTATGCCTTCAAAAGCTTCGTTTCTCCCTTTAAATGGTTATATAATCTCATAATTGATTTTAAGTAGCGTTTTTTTTTACATTTTTGGTTAAAACAGACTATAATTGAATGTTTACCTCGAGAATCTTGAAGCGAAAGCCATTTATTGAGAAGAAAACTTCTTTTATAGTCACTTATGCCTTCAAAAGCTTTGTTTCTCCATTTAAATGGTTATATAATCTCATAATTGATTTTAAGTTGAGTTTTTTTTACATTTTTGGTTAAAACAGATTATAATTGAATGTTTACCTCGAGAATCTTGAAGCGAAAGCCATTCATTGAGAAGAAAACTTCTTTTATAGTCACTTATGCCTTCAAAAGCTTTGTCTCTCCCTTTAAATGGTTATATAATCTCATAATTGATTTTAAGTTGAGTTTTTTTTACATTTTTGGTTAAAACAGATTATAATTGAATGTTTACCTCGAGAATCTTGAAGCGAAAGCCATTCATTGAGAAGAAAACTTCTTTTATAGTCACTTATGCCTTCAAAAGCTTTGTTTCTCCCTTTAAATGGTTATATAATCTCATAATTGATTTTAAGTTGAGTTTTTTTTACATTTTTGGTTAAAACATATTAGAATTGAATGTTTACCTCGAGAATCTTGAAGCGAAAGCCATTCATTGAGAAGAAAACTTCTTTTATAGTCACTTATGCCTTCAAAAGCTTTGTTTCTCCCTTTAAATGGTTATATAATCTCATAATTGATTTTAAGTTGCGTTTTTTTTACATTTTTGGTTAAAACAGATTATAATTGAATGCTTACCTCGAGAATCTTGAAGCGAAAGCCATTCATTGAGAAGAAAACTTCTTTTATAGTCACTTATGCCTTCAAAAACTTTGTTTTCTCCCTTTAAATGGTTATATAATCTCATAATTGATTTTAAGTTACGTTTTTTAAAATTTTTAGTTAAAACAGATTATAATTGAATGTTTACCTCGAGAAACGTGATGCAAAAACCATTCATTGAGAAGAAAACTTCTTTTATAGTCACTTATGCCTTCAAACGCTTTGTTTCTCCCTTTAAATGGTTATATAATCTCATAATTGATTTTAAGTTGAGTTTTTTTTACATTTTTGGTTAAAACAGATTATAATTGAATGTTTACCTCGAGAATCTTGAAGCGAAAGCCATTCATTGAGAAGAAAACTTCTTTTATAGTCACTTATGCCTTCAAACGCTTTGTCTCTCCCTTTAAATGGTTATATAATCTCATAATTGATTTTAAGTTGAGTTTTTTTTACATTTTTGGTTAAAACAGATTATAATTGAATGTTTACCTTGAGAATCTTGAAGCGAAAGCCATTCATTGAGAAGAAAACTTCTTTTATAGTCACTTATGCCTTCAAAAACTTTGTTTTCTCCCTTTAAATGGTTATATAATCTCATAATTGATTTTAAGTTACGTTTTTTAAAATTTTTAGTTAAAACAGATTATAATTGAATGTTTACCTTGAGAAACGTGATGCAAAAACCATTCATTGAGAAGAAAACTTCTTTTATAGTCACTTATGCCTTCAAAAGCTTTGTTTCTCGCTTTAAATGGTTATATAATCTCATAATTGATTTTAAGTTGAATTTTTCTACTTTTTTGGTTAAAGCAGATTATAATTGAATGTTTACCTCGAGAAACGTGATGCAAAAACCATTCATTGAGAAGAAAACTTCTTTTATAGTCACTTATGCCTTCAAAAGCTTTGTTTCTCCCTTTAAATGGTTATATAATGTCATAATTGATTTTAAGATGAATTTTTTTACATTTTCGATTAAAACAGATTATAATTGAATGTTTACCTCGAGAATCTTGAAGCGAAAGCCATTCATTGAGAAGAAAACTTCTTTTATAGTCACTTATGCCTTCAAAAGCTTCGTTTCTCCCTTTAAATGGTTATATAATCTCATAATTGATTTTAAGTAGCGTTTTTTTTTACATTTTTGGTTAAAACAGACTATAATTGAATGTTTACCTCGAGAATCTTGAAGCGAAAGCCATTTATTGAGAAGAAAACTTCTTTTATAGTCACTTATGCCTTCAAAAGCTTTGTTTCTCCACTTAAATGGTTATATAATCTCATAATTGATTTTAAGTTGAGTTTTTTTTACATTTTTGGTTAAAGCAGATTATAATTGAATGTTTACCTCGAGAATCTTGAAGCGAAAGCCATTCATTGAGAAGAAAACTTCTTTTATAGTCACTTATGCCTTCAAAAGCTTTGTCTCTCCCTTTAAATGGTTATATAATCTCATAATTGATTTTAAGTTGAGTTTTTTTTACATTTTTGGTTAAAACAGATTATAATTGAATGTTTACCTCGAGAATCTTGAAGCGAAAGCCATTCATTGAGAAGAAAACTTCTTTTATAGTCACTTATGCCTTCAAAAGCTTTGTTTCTCCCTTTAAATGGTTATATAATCTCATAATTGATTTTAAGTTGAGTTTTTTTTACATTTTTGGTTAAAACAGATTATAATTGAATGTTTACCTCGAGAATCTTGAAGCGAAAGCCATTCATTGAGAAGAAAACTTCTTTTATAGTCACTTATGCCTTCAAAAGCTTTGTCTCTCCCTTTAAATGGTTATATAATCTCATAATTGATTTTAAGTTGAGTTTTTTTTACATTTTTGGTTAAAACAGATTATAATTGAATGTTTACCTCGAGAATCTTGAAGCGAAAGCCATTCATTGAGAAGAAAACTTCTTTTATAGTCACTTATGCCTTCAAAAGCTTTGTCTCTCCCTTTAAATGGTTATATAATCTCATAATTGATTTTAAGTTGAGTTTTTTTTACATTTTTGGTTAAAACAGATTATAATTGAATGTTTACCTCGAGAATCTTGAAGCGAAATCCATTCATTGAGAAGAAAACTTCTTTTATAGTCACTTATGCCTTCAAAAGCTCTGTTTCTCCCTTTAAATGGTTATATAATCTCATAATTGATTTTAAGTTGAGTTTTTTTTACATTTTTGGTTAAAACAGATTATAATTGAATGTTTACCTCGAGAATCTTGAAGCGAAAGCCATTCATTGCGAAGAAAACTTCTTTTATAGTCACTTATGCCTTCAAAAGCTCTGTCTCTCCCTTTAAATGGTTATATAATCTCATAATTGATTTTAAGTTGAGTTTTTTTTACATTTTTGGTTAAAACAGATTATAATTGAATGTTTACCTCGAGAATCTTGAAGCGAAAGCCATTCATTGAGAAGAAAACTTCTTTTATAGTCACTTATGCCTTCAAAAGTGTGAGACCCTGTCAAGCTCGATTAAAAGACGGTATTGTATCGAGTGGTACAACTAAGTTAAATCGAGCCTTGAACTAGTTCAAATAGAAATTCTAAGAGGAATTTGAAAATTTTAAAACCAACAGAATGGTTTAGAATAGTGATTTGGAGTTCAAGGTCCAGTTTGGAGTCCATCAGAAAATTGACCAATTAGGGACAAAACGGTCATTTTACCATTTGATGATTAAATGGAGATTTTTAGCCAAGATTTGATCACATTTGACCAAGAATAATTATATGAAATATAATTATGATTATTGGAGTATAAAATGATGTTTAGTAGTGAAAAATTGTGATTCCCGGTATTTATAGAGTAGAAGGGCAAAATGGTAATTTTGCCACTAGTGGACTAAACGAAAATTTTTTTAAACAATTTTTGCCCCATTTGGTTAATATTGATCAATAGTAGTGTTATTTTAGGTTGAAAAGTAGAAATAATGAGATTCCGGTACATTTCGGAGTATAAGGGCAAAATCGTAATTTTTTTGTCTCGGGGGCAAATCAGTAAAATTTTCGGCCCAGCACTTGTCAAGACCAAGGGATTTTAATTGTGGTAGGATTGGATAAATACCAGAATATTTGTGGTGGAAAATTAAGAAGAAAAAGTCAAAAAGTTAAAATTTTGGCCAATAAGCATGTGACACATGGCATGCTTGATTATTTTATTATTTTCTATAGAAATCAGCCCATTAAATCCCCAATTCCCTCACCATATTCGGCCTAGACATCCAGCAACCAGAAAAAAGGAAGAACAAAAGGAAAAACAAGAAAACCTAGGTGGAAATTCAAAGAAAAAGTGAAGAAATCAAGGAAACAAGCTAGGTAAGTTAAAATTTCTTTAATTCTCCTTGATACCTAGCTTACCCATGCTTTTGTTCTTGATTTCCATGGTTGAATATTGAGTTATCATGATGAATTCAATTCTGAAAAATGGGTATGGAAGAGGAATTGTTGTTGGAATAATTTGATTTTAGACTATGTTAGTGTTTAGAGATAGTTAAGCATGGTTATGAACAAAAACACTAAAGAAATATTTAATTTCTCTAGGGTTCCTTGTTGGCTGAACCATGAGGGCTGAATATCAATGGGGGATTGTTTTTATTTCAAGGAAAATGGCATGGAAAATGATGAAGTAAGGTGAAACGGTTATGTAGAAAAAATTCGATGCTAGTACACCAAATGACCAAATTTTTTTTCTATAAGGAATTGTGAGGGTTCTAATGCTGAATTTGGCTTTATTTAAATGTATGTGGTAAATTAAGGTATTAGAGGAGAAATGAATTAATTTAGAGGTGATTTGGACACAATCGTCGATTAATCGGGTGATCGGTCGAATTTAATCGATACCGTGATTAAGCGGTAATCGGGTATATTTGTGCATTTACATATCAAGCATTAGTAGTTTAAATTAATTTATATCAATTTAGGGACAATATAGTAAATTCCTCGACTTGGTTATTTGTCAAGGTGGTGAGACGTCCGGAAAAGGCAAAGGAATTACGCCTGAGGACTATTAGTCAGAGTTCACCCGGAATCCGAATTTTCGACACCTGTGAGTGGACTGCCTATCAAAATTGTTTTGGGAATATGACTGTTTTGAACAAAGTGTTTGAATGATTTTATGCAATTTTTCATGAAAATGAATGCCTTGGGAACAAGCTTTTGAGAAAAGGTTTATGTTATGAAATGTGGTTATTATGGATTTCTATGTGGCTGCATTATGTTGATATACATATGTGCTTGAATATAATGTTGTGTAATTATGTTGACTCGGCTATGTGCGAGTAGGGAGTGTGCATAAGCCGAGGATGACCCGGTTATGTGCGAGTAGGGAGTGCGCATAATCCGGTGATGACCCAGCCATGTGCGAGTAGGGAGTGCGCATGAGCTGGTGATGATGATGATGGGTTGGTGAGATGATGATGATGGGTATATACGTATATATATATACATATGTAAATGTGTGTGATATAGCAAATTGATGGACAATGATTTATGGTTGTAATGTACGTAAAATTTGACACATTATACTTTGAGAATTTTCATGAATGTTAGGTTGATTTTATTAGTTTAGTAGGATGGCTTTTGTTGAGTGAGGAAAAATGTTTATCTTGTTGCCTTGTTTTCACTGCATCGAAATTCATGCTCGCTGTAGCGAAAAAAAAAAACTCTGGGGTTTGGAGGGGTTTTAAATAGGAATGAACTAAATTGCATTGTTTGAAACAAGTGCATCATGATTTTAAATTTTTCCTAATTGTTGCTTGTTCCCTTCCTTGTTCACTCACTGGGTTTATACTCACCATTTTCAAATTCATGTTTTCAGATCACGAGGTAGCCGATAATTAGGACGAGGTGTCCTTGTAGATCTGTGTACATCTTCTGGTAGGTGTCTCGGCATTCGGTAGCTGTATATCCATCCAAGTCACTCCGCTGGAGGTCGAGTATTATTTTGTTATGTATAGATGAACTTAAATGTAAATTTTAAAAGAGTAATGCCAGTACGAGTTGGCAATGTGTATCACTATTTTGACTCAAAGTCATGAAATACGACTTAGTGATAATAAATAGAATCATAAGTAAAATAAATAATAGGCTTGCTTGGGTTTAGTGGATTACGTCCATTGGACCCATGCGCCGGTCATGACCCGGAATTTGGGTCGTGACAAAAAGCTTCGTTTCTCTCTTTAAATGGTTATATAATCTCATAATTGATTTTAAGTAGCGTTTTTTTTACATTTTTGGTTAAAACAGACTATAATTGAATGTTTACCTCGAGAATCTTGAAGCGAAAGCCATTTATTGAGAAGAAAACTTCTTTTATAGTCACTTATGCCTTCAAAAGCTTTGTTTCTCCATTTAAATGGTTATATAATCTCATAATTAATTTTAAGTTGAGTTTTTTTTACATTTTTGGTTAAAACAGATTATAATTGAATGTTTACCTCGAGAATCTTGAAGCGAAAGCCATTCATTGAGAAGAAAACTTCTTTTATAGTCACTTATGCCTTCAAAAGCTTTGTCTCTCCCTTTAAATGGTTATATAATCTCATAATTGATTTTAAGTTGAGTTTTTTTTACATTTTTGGTTAAAACAGATTATAATTGAATGTTTACCTCGAGAATCTTGAAGCGAAAGCCATTCATTGAGAAGAAAACTTCTTTTATAGTCACTTATGCCTTCAAAAGCTTTGTTTCTCCCTTTAAATGGTTATATAATCTCATAATTGATTTTAAGTTGAGTTTTTTTTACATTTTTGGTTAAAACAGATTAGAATTGAATGTTTACCTCGAGAATCTTGAAGCGAAAGCCATTCATTGAGAAGAAAACTTCTTTTATAGTCACTTATGCCTTCAAAAGCTTTGTTTCTCCCTTTAAATGGTTATATAATCTCATAATTGATTTTAAGTTGCGTTTTTTTTACATTTTTGGTTAAAACAGATTATAATTGACTGTTTACCTCGAGAATCTTGAAGCGAAAGCCATTCATTGAGAAGAAAACTTCTTTTATAGTCACTTATGCCTTCAAAAACTTTGTTTTCTCCCTTTAAATGGTTATATAATCTCATAATTGATTTTAAGTTGCATTTTTTAAAATTTTTAGTTAAAACAGATTGTAATTGAATGTTTACCTCGAGAAACGTGATGCAAAAACCATTCATTGAGAAGAAAACTTCTTTTATAGTCACTTATGCCTTCAAAAGCTTTGTTTCTCGCTTTAAATGGTTATATAATCTCATAATTGATTTTAAGTTGAATTTTTCTACATTTTTGGTTAAAGCAGATTATAATTGAATGTTTACCTCGAGAAACGTGATGCAAAAACCATTCATTGAGAAGAAAACTTCTTTTATAGTCACTTATGCCTTCAAAAGCTTTGTTTCTCCCTTTAAATGGTTATATAATGTCATAATTGATTTTAAGATGAATTTTTTTACATTTTCGGTTAAAACAGATTATAATTGAATGTTTACCTCGAGAATCTTGAAGCGAAAGGAATTCATTGAGAAGAAAACTTCTTTTATAGTCACTTATGCCTTCAAAAGCTTCGTTTCTCCCTTTAAATGGTTATATAATCTCATAATTGATTTTAAGTAGCGTTTTTTTTTTTTTTTTGGTTAAAACAGACTATAATTGAATGTTTACCTCGAGAATCTTGAAGCGAAAGCCATTTATTGAGAAGAAAACTTCTTTTATAGTCACTTATGCCTTCAAAAGCTTTGTTTCTCCATTTAAATGGTTATATAATCTCATAATTGATTTTAAGTAGCGTTTTTTTTACATTTTTGGTTAAAACAGACTATAATTGAATGTTTACCTCGAGAATCTTGAAGCGAAAGCCATTCATTGAGAAGAAAACTTCTTTTATAGTCACTTATGCGTTCAAAAGCTTTGTTTCTCGCTTTAAATGGTTATATAATCTCATAATTGATTTTAAGTTGAATTTTTCTACATTTTTGGTTAAAGCAGATTATAATTCAATGTTTACCTCGAGAAACGTGATGCAAAAACCATTCATTGAGAAGAAAACTTCTTTTATAGTCACTTATGCCTTCAAAAGCTTTGTTTCTCCCTTTAAATGGTTATATAATCTCATAATTGATTTTAAGTTGAATTTTTCTACATTTTTGGTTAAAGCAGATTATAATTGAATGTTTACCTCGAGAAACGTGATGCAAAAACCATTCATTGAGAAGAAAACTTCTTTTATAGTCACTTATGCCTTCAAAAGCTTTGTTTCTCCCTTTAAATGGTTATATAATGTCATAATTGATTTTAAGATGAATTTTTTTACATTTTCGATTAAAACAAATTATAATTGAATGTTTACCTCGAGAATCTTGAAGCGAAAGCCATTCATTGAGAAGAAAACTTCTTTTATAGTCACTTATGCCTTCAAAAGCTTCGTTTCTCCCTTTAAATGGTTATATAATCTCATAATTGATTTTAAGTAGCGTTTTTTTTTACATTTTTGGTTAAAACAGACTATAATTGAATGTTTACCTCGAGAATCTTGAAGCGAAAGCCATTTATTGAGAAGAAAACTTCTTTTATAGTCACTTATGCCTTCAAAAGCTTTGTTTCTCCACTTAAATGGTTATATAATCTCATAATTGATTTTAAGTTGAGTTTTTTTTACATTTTTGGTTAAAACAGATTATAATTGAATGTTTACCTCGAGAATCTTGAAGCGAAAGCCATTCATTGAGAAGAAAACTTCTTTTATAGTCACTTATGCCTTCAAAAGCTTTGTCTCTCCCTTTAAATGGTTATATAATCTCATAATTGATTTTAAGTTGAGTTTTTTTTACATTTTTGGTTAAAACAGATTATAATTGAATGTTTACCTCGAGAATCTTGAAGCGAAAGCCATTCATTGAGAAGAAAACTTCTTTTATAGTCACTTATGCCTTCAAAAGCTTTGTTTCTCCCTTTAAATGGTTATATAATCTCATAATTGATTTTAAGTTGAGTTTTTTTTACATTTTTGGTTAAAACAGATTATAATTGAATGTTTACCTCGAGAATCTTGAAGCGAAAGCCATTCATTGAGAGGAAAACTTCTTTTATAGTCACTTATGCCTTCAAAAGCTTTGTCTCTCCCTTTAAATGGTTATATAATCTCATAATTGATTTTAAGTTGAGTTTTTTTTACATTTTTGGTTAAAACAGATTATAATTGAATGTTTACCTCGAGAATCTTGAAGCGAAAGCCATTCATTGAGAAGAAAACTTCTTTTATAGTCACTTATGCCTTCAAAAGCTTTGTCTCTCCCTTTAAATGGTTATATAATCTCATAATTGATTTTAAGTTGAGTTTTTTTTACATTTTTGGTTAAAACAGATTATAATTGAATGTTTACCTCGAGAATCTTGAAGCGAAATCCATTCATTGAGAAGAAAACTTCTTTTATAGTCACTTATGCCTTCAAAAGCTTTGTTTCTCCCTTTAAATGGTTATATAATCTCATAATTGATTTTAAGTTGAGTTTTTTTTACATTTTTGGTTAAAACAGATTATAATTGAATGTTTACCTCGAGAATCTTGAAGCGAAAGCCATTCATTGAGAAGAAAACTTCTTTTATAGTCACTTATGCCTTCAAAAGCTTTGTCTCTCCCTTTAAATGGTTATATAATCTCATAATTGATTTTAAGTTGAGTTTTTTTTACATTTTTGGTTAAAACAGATTATAATTGAATGTTTACCTCGAGAATCTTGAAGCGAAAGCCATTCATTGAGAAGAAAACTTCTTTTATAGTCACTTATGCCTTCAAAAGCTTCGTTTCTCCCTTTAAATGGTTATATAATCTCATAATTGATTTTAAGTAGCGTTTTTTTTTACATTTTTGGTTAAAACAGACTATAATTGAATGTTTACCTCGAGAATCTTGAAGCGAAAGCCATTTCTTGAGAAGAAAACTTCTTTTATAGTCACTTATGCCTTCAAAAGCTTTGTTTCTCCATTTAAATGGTTATATAATCTCATAATTGATTTTAAGTTGAGTTTTTTTTACATTTTTGGTTAAAACAGATTATAATTGAATGTTTACCTCGAGAATCTTGAAGCGAAAGCCATTCATTGAGAAGAAAACTTCTTTTATAGTCACTTATGCCTTCAAAAGCTTTGTCTCTCCCTTTAAATGGTTATATAATCTCATAATTGATTTTAAGTTGAGTTTTTTTTACATTTTTGGTTAAAACAGATTATAATTGAATGTTTACCTCGAGAATCTTGAAGCGAAAGCCATTCATTGAGAAGAAAACTTCTTTTATAGTCACTTATGCCTTCAAAAGCTTTGTTTCTCCCTTTAAATGGTTATATAATCTCATAATTGATTTTAAGTTGAGTTTTTTTTACATTTTTGGTTAAAACAGATTAGAATTGAATGTTTACCTCGAGAATCTTGAAGCGAAAGCCATTCATTGAGAAGAAAACTTCTTTTATAGTCACTTATGCCTTCAAAAGCTTTGTTTCTCCCTTTAAATGGTTATATAATCTCATAATTGATTTTAAGTTGCGTTTTTTTTACATTTTTGGTTAAAACAGATTATAATTGACTGTTTACCTCGAGAATCTTTAAGCGAAAGCCATTCATTGAGAAGAAAACTTCTTTTATAGTCACTTATGCCTTCAAAAACTTTGTTTTCTCCCTTTAAATGGTTATATAATCTCATAATTGATTTTAAGTTGCATTTTTTAAAATTTTTAGTTAAAACAGATTATAATTGAATGTTTACCTCGAGAAACGTGATGCAAAAACCATTCATTGAGAAGAAAACTTCTTTTATAGTCACTTATGCCTTCAAAAGCTTTGTTTCTCGCTTTAAATGGTTATATAATCTCATAATTGATTTTAAGTTGAATTTTTCTACATTTTTGGTTAAAGCAGATTATAATTGAATGTTTACCTCGAGAAACGTGATGCAAAAACCATTCATTGAGAAGAAAACTTCTTTTATAGTCACTTATGCCTTCAAAAGCTTTGTTTCTCCCTTTAAATGGTTATATAATGTCATAATTGATTTTAAGATGAATTTTTTTACATTTTCGATTAAAACAGATTATAATTGAATGTTTACCTCGAGAATCTTGAAGCGAAAGGAATTCATTGAGAAGAAAACTTCTTTTATAGTCACTTATGCCTTCAAAAGCTTCGTTTCTCCCTTTAAATGGTTATATAATCTCATAATTGATTTTAAGTAGCGTTTTTTTTTTTTTTTTGGTTAAAACAGACTATAATTGAATGTTTACCTCGAGAATCTTGAAGCGAAAGCCATTTATTGAGAAGAAAACTTCTTTTATAGTCACTTATGCCTTCAAAAGCTTTGTTTCTCCATTTAAATGGTTATATAATCTCATAATTGATTTTAAGTAGCGTTTTTTTTACATTTTTGGTTAAAACAGACTATAATTGAATGTTTACCTCGAGAATCTTGAAGCGAAAGCCATTCATTGAGAAGAAAACTTCTTTTATAGTCACTTATGCGTTCAAAAGCTTTGTTTCTCGCTTTAAATGGTTATATAATCTCATAATTGATTTTAAGTTGAATTTTTCTACATTTTTGGTTAAAGCAGATTATAATTGAATGTTTACCTCGAGAAACGTGATGCAAAAACCATTCATTGAGAAGAAAACTTCTTTTATAGTCACTTATGCCTTCAAAAGCTTTGTCTCTCCCTTTAAATGGTTATATAATCTCATAATTGATTTTAAGTTGAGTTGTTTTTACATTTTTGGTTAAAACAGATTATAATTGAATGTTTACCTCGAGAATCTTGAAGCGAAAGCCATTCATTGAGAAGAAAACTTCTTTTATAGTCACTTATGCCTTCAAAAGCTTTGTTTCTCCCTTTAAATGGTTATATAATCTCATAATTGATTTTAAGTTGAGTTTTTTTTACATTTTTGGTTAAAACAGATTAGAATTGAATGTTTACCTCGAGAATCTTGAAGCGAAAGCCATTCATTGAGAAGAAAACTTCTTTTATAGTCACTTATGCCTTCAAAAGCTTTGTTTCTCCCTTTAAATGGTTATATAATCTCATAATTGATTTTAAGTTGCGTTTTTTTTACATTTTTGGTTAAAACAGATTATAATTGACTGTTTACCTCGAGAATCTTGAAGCGAAAGCCATTCATTGAGAGGAAAACTTCTTTTATAGTCACTTATGCCTTCAAAAGCTTTGTCTCTCCCTTTAAATGGTTATATAATCTCATAATTGATTTTAAGTTGAGTTTTTTTTACATTTTTGGTTAAAACAGATTATAATTGAATGTTTACCTCGAGAATCTTGAAGCGAAAGCCATTCATTGAGAAGAAAACTTCTTTTATAGTCACTTATGCCTTCAAAAGCTTTGTCTCTCCCTTTAAATGGTTATATAATCTCATAATTGATTTTAAGTTCAGTTTTTTTTACATTTTTGGTTAAAACAGATTATAATTGAATGTTTACCTCGAGAATCTTGAAGCGAAATCCATTCATTGAGAAGAAAACTTCTTTTATAGTCACTTATGCCTTCAAAAGCTTTGTTTCTCCCTTTAAATGGTTATATAATCTCATAATTGATTTTAAGTTGAGTTTTTTTTACATTTTTGGTTAAAACAGATTATAATTGAATGTTTACCTCGAGAATCTTGAAGCGAAAGCCATTCATTGAGAAGAAAACTTCTTTTATAGTCACTTATGCCTTCAAAAGCTTTGTCTCTCCCTTTAAATGGTTATATAATCTCATAATTGATTTTAAGTTGAGTTTTTTTTACATTTTTGGTTAAAACAGATTATAATTGAATGTTTACCTCGAGAATCTTGAAGCGAAAGCCATTCATTGAGAAGAAAACTTCTTTTATAGTCACTTATGCCTTCAAAAGCTTCGTTTCTCCCTTTAAATGGTTATATAATCTCATAATTGATTTTAAGTAGTGTTTTTTTTACATTTTTGGTTAAAACAGACTATAATTGAATGTTTACCTCGAGAATCTTGAAGCGAAAGCCATTTATTGAGAAGAAAACTTCTTTTATAGTCACTTATGCCTTCAAAAGCTTTGTTTCTCCATTTAAATGGTTATATAATCTCATAATTGATTTTAAGTTGAGTTTTTTTTACATTTTTGGTTAAAACAGATTATAATTGAATGTTTACCTCGAGAATCTTGAAGCGAAAGCCATTCATTGAGAAGAAAACTTCTTTTATAGTCACTTATGCCTTCAAAAGCTTTGTCTCTCCCTTTAAATGGTTATATAATCTCATAATTGATTTTAAGTTGAGTTTTTTTTACATTTTTGGTTAAAACAGATTATAATTGAATGTTTACCTCGAGAATCTTGAAGCGAAAGCCATTCATTGAGAAGAAAACTTCTTTTATAGTCACTTATGCCTTCAAAAGCTTTGTTTCTCCCTTTAAATGGTTATATAATCTCATAATTGATTTTAAGTTGAGTTTTTTTTACATTTTTGGTTAAAACAGATTAGAATTGACTGTTTACCTCGAGAATCTTGAAGCGAAAGCCATTCATTGAGAAGAAAACTTCTTTTATAGTCACTGATGCCTTCAAAAACTTTGTTTTCTCCCTTTAAATGGTTATATAATCTCATAATTGATTTTAAGTTGCATTTTTTAAAATTTTTAGTTAAAACAGATTATAATTGAATGTTTACCTCGAGAAACGTGATGCAAAAACCATTCATTGAGAAGAAAACTTCTTTTATAGTCACTTATGCCTTCAAAAGCTTTGTTTCTCGCTTTAAATGGTTATATAATCTCATAATTGATTTTAAGTTGAATTTTTCTACATTTTTGGTTAAAGCAGATTATAATTGAATGTTTACCTCGAGAAACGTGATGCAAAAACCATTCATTGAGAAGAAAACTTCTTTTATAGTCACTTATGCCTTCAAAAGCTTTGTTTCTCCCTTTAAATGGTTATATAATGTCATAATTGATTTTAAGATGAATTTTTTTACATTTTCGATTAAAACAGATTATAATTGAATGTTTACCTCGAGAATCTTGAAGCGAAAGCCATTCATTGAGAAGAAAACTTCTTTTATAGTCACTTATGCCTTCAAAAGCTTCGTTTCTCCCTTTAAATGGTTATATAATCTCATAATTGATTTTAAGTAGCGTTTTTTTTTACATTTTTGGTTAAAACAGACTATAATTGAATGTTTACCTCGAGAATCTTGAAGCGAAAGCCATTTATTGAGAAGAAAACTTCTTTTATAGTCACTTATGCCTTCAAAAGCTTTGTTTCTCCATTTAAATGGTTATATAATCTCATAATTGATTTTAAGTTGAGTTTTTTTTACATTTTTGGTTAAAACAGATTATAATTGAATGTTTACCTCGAGAATCTTGAAGCGAAAGCCATTCATTGAGAAGAAAACTTCTTTTATAGTCACTTATGCCTTCAAAAGCTTTGTCTCTCCCTTTAAATGGTTATATAATCTCATAATTGATTTTAAGTTGAGTTTTTTTTACATTTTTGGTTAAAACAGATTATAATTGAATGTTTACCTCGAGAATCTTGAAGCGAAAGCCATTCATTGAGAAGAAAACTTCTTTTATAGTCACTTATGCCTTCAAAAGCTTTGTTTCTCCCTTTAAATGGTTATATAATCTCATAATTGATTTTAAGTTGAGTTTTTTTTACATTTTTGGTTAAAACAGATTAGAATTGAATGTTTACCTCGAGAATCTTGAAGCGAAAGCCATTCATTGAGAAGAAAACTTCTTTTATAGTCACTTATGCCTTCAAAAGCTTTGTTTCTCCCTTTAAATGGTTATATAATCTCATAATTGATTTTAAGTTGCGTTTTTTTTACATTTTTGGTTAAAACAGATTATAATTGAATGTTTACCTCGAGAATCTTGAAGCGAAAGCCATTCATTGAGAAGAAAACTTCTTTTATAGTCACTTATGCCTTCAAAAACTTTGTTTTCTCCCTTTAAATGGTTATATAATCTCATAATTGATTTTAAGTTGCATTTTTTAAAATTTTTAGTTAAAACAGATTATAATTGAATGTTTACCTTGAGAAACGTGATGCAAAAACCATTCATTGAGAAGAAAACTTCTTTTATAGTCACTTATGCCTTCAAAAGCTTTGTTTCTCGCTTTAAATGGTTATATAATCTCATAATTGATTTTAAGTTGAATTTTTCTACATTTTTGGTTAAAGCAGATTATAATTGAATGTTTACCTCGAGAAACGTGATGCAAAAACCATTCATTGAGAAGAAAACTTCTTTTATAGTCACTTATGCCTTCAAAAGCTTTGTTTCTCCCTTTAAATGGTTATATAATGTCATAATTGATTTTAAGATGAATTTTTTTACATTTTCGATTAAAACAGATTATAATTGAATGTTTACCTCGAGAATCTTGAAGCGAAAGCCATTCATTGAGAAGAAAACTTCTTTTATAGTCACTTATGCCTTCAAAAGCTTCGTTTCTCCCTTTAAATGGTTATATAATCTCATAATTGATTTTAAGTAGCGTTTTTTTTTACATTTTTGGTTAAAACAGACTATAATTGAATGTTTACCTCGAGAATCTTGAAGCGAAAGCCATTTATTGAGAAGAAAACTTCTTTTATAGTCACTTATGCCTTCAAAAGCTTTGTTTCTCCACTTAAATGGTTATATAATCTCATAATTGATTTTAAGTTGAGTTTTTTTTACATTTTTGGTTAAAACAGATTATAATTGAATGTTTACCTTGAGAATCTTGAAGCGAAAGCCATTCATTGAGAAGAAAACTTCTTTTATAGTCACTTATGCCTTCAAAAGCTTTATCTCTCCCTTTAAATGGTTATATAATCTCATAATTGATTTTAAGTTGAGTTTTTTTTACATTTTTGGTTAAAACAGATTATAATTGAATGTTTACCTCGAGAATCTTGAAGCGAAAGCCATTCATTGAGAAGAAAACTTCTTTTATAGTCACTTATGCCTTCAAAAGCTTTGTTTCTCCCTTTAAATGGTTATATAATCTCATAATTGAATTTAAGTTGAGTTTTTTTTACATTTTTGGTTAAAACAGATTATAATTGAATGTTTACCTCGAGAATCTTGAAGCGAAAGCCATTCATTGAGAAGAAAACTTCTTTTATAGTCACTTATGCCTTCAAAAGCTTTGTCTCTCCCTTTAAATGGTTATATAATCTCATAATTGATTTTAAGTTGAGTTTTTTTTACATTTTTGGTTAAAACAGATTATAATTGAATGTTTACCTCGAGAATCTTGAAGCGAAAGCCATTCATTGACAAGAAAACTTCTTTTATAGTCACTTATGCCTTCAAAAGCTTTGTCTCTCCCTTTAAATGGTTATATAATCTCATAATTGATTTTAAGTTGAGTTTTTTTTACATTTTTGGTTAAAACAGATTATAATTGAATGTTTACCTCGAGAATCTTGAAGCGAAATCCATTCATTGAGAAGAAAACTTCTTTTATAGTCACTTATGCCTTCAAAAGCTTTGTTTCTCCCTTTAAATGGTTATATAATCTCATAATTGATTTTAAGTTGAGTTTTTTTTACATTTTTGGTTAAAACAGATTATAATTGAATGTTTACCTCGAGAATCTTGAAGCGAAAGCCATTCATTGAGAAGAAAACTTCTTTTATAGTCACTTATGCCTTCAAAAGCTTTGTCTCTCCCTTTAAATGGTTATATAATCTCATAATTGATTTTAAGTTGCGTTGTTTTTTCATTTTTGGTTAAAACAGATTATAATTGACTGTTTACCTCGAGAATCTTGAAGCGAAAGCCATTCATTGAGAAGAAAACTTCTTTTATAGTCACTCATGCCTTCAAAAACTTTGTTTTCTCCCTTTAAATGGTTATATAATCTCATAATTGATTTTAAGTTGCATTTTTTAAAATTTTTAGTTAAAACAGATTATAATTGAATGTTTACCTCGAGAAACGTGATGCAAAAACCATTCATTGAGAAGAAAACTTCTTTTATAGTCACTTATGCCTTCAAAAGCTTTGTTTCTCGCTTTAAATGGTTATATAATCTCATAATTGATTTTAAGTTGAATTTTTCTACATTTTTGGTTAAAGCAGATTATAATTGAATGTTTACCTCGAGAAACGTGATGCAAAAACCATTCATTGAGAAGAAAACTTCTTTTATAGTCACTTATGCCTTCAAAAGCTTTGTTTCTCCCTTTAAATGGTTATATAATGTCATAATTGATTTTAAGTTGAGTTTTTTTTACATTTTTGGTTAAAACAGATTATAATTGAATGTTTACCTCGAGAATCTTGAAGCGAAAGCCATTCATTGAGAAGAAAACTTCTTTTATAGTCACTTATGCCTTCAAAAGCTTTGTCTCTCCCTTTAAATGGTTATATAATCTCATAATTGATTTTAAGTTGAGTTTTTTTTACATTTTTGGTTAAAACAGATTATAATTGAATGTTTACCTCGAGAATCTTGAAGCGAAAGCCATTCATTGAGAAGAAAACTTCTTTTATAGTCACTTATGCCTTCAAAAACTTTGTTTTCTCCCTTTAAATGGTTATATAATCTCATAATTGATTTTAAGTTGCATTTTTTAAAATTTTTAGTTAAAACAGATTATAATTGAATGTTTACCTCGAGAAACGTGATGCAAAAACCATTCATTGAGAAGAAAACTTCTTTTATAGTCACTTATGCCTTCAAAAGCTTTGTTTCTCGCTTTAAATGGTTATATAATCTCATAATTGATTTTAAGTTGAATTTTTCTACATTTTTGGTTAAAGCAGATTATAATTGAATGTTTACCTCGAGAAACGTGATACAAAAACCATTCATTGAGAAGAAAACTTCTTTTATAGTCACTTATGCCTTCAAAAGCTTTGTTTCTCCCTTTAAATGGTTATATAATGTCATAATTGATTTTAAGATGAATTTTTTTACATTTTCGATTAAAACAGATTATAATTGAATGTTTACCTTGAGAATCTTGAAGCGAAAGCCATTCATTGAGAAGAAAACTTCTTTTATAGTCACTTATGCCTTCAAAAGCTTCGTTTCTCCCTTTAAATGGTTATATAATCTCATAATTGATTTTAAGTAGCGTTTTTTTTTACATTTTTGGTTAAAACAGACTATAATTGAATGTTTACCTCGAGAATCTTGAAGCGAAAGCCATTTATTGAGAAGAAAACTTCTTTTATAGTCACTTATGCCTTCAAAAGCTTTGTTTCTCCATTTAAATGGTTATATAATCTCATAATTGATTTTAAGTTGAGTTTTTTTTACATTTTTGGTTAAAACAGATTATAATTGAATGTTTACCTCGAGAATCTTGAAGCGAAAGCCATTCATTGAGAAGAAAACTTCTTTTATAGTCACTTATGCCTTCAAAAGCTTTGTCTCTCCCTTTAAATGGTTATATAATCTCATAATTGATTTTAAGTTGAGTTTTTTTTACATTTTTGGTTAAAACAGATTATAATTGAATGTTTACCTCGAGAATCTTGAAGCGAAAGCCATTCATTGAGAAGAAAACTTCTTTTATAGTCACTTATGCCTTCAAAAGCTTTGTTTCTCCCTTTAAATGGTTATATAATCTCATAATTGATTTTAAGTTGAGTTTTTTTTACATTTTTGGTTAAAACATATTAGAATTGAATGTTTACCTCGAGAATCTTGAAGCGAAAGCCATTCATTGAGAAGAAAACTTCTTTTATAGTCACTTATGCCTTCAAAAGCTTTGTTTCTCCCTTTAAATGGTTATATAATCTCATAATTGATTTTAAGTTGCGTTTTTTTTACATTTTTGGTTAAAACAGATTATAATTGAATGTTTACCTCGAGAATCTTGAAGCGAAAGCCATTCATTGAGAAGAAAACTTCTTTTATAGTCACTTATGCCTTCAAAAACTTTGTTTTCTCCCTTTAAATGGTTATATAATCTCATAATTGATTTTAAGTTGCATTTTTTAAAATTTTTAGTTAAAACAAATTATAATTGAATGTTTACCTCGAGAAACGTGATGCAAAAACCATTCATTGAGAAGAAAACTTCTTTTATAGTCACTTATGCCTTCAAAAGCTTTGTTTCTCGCTTTAAATGGTTATATAATCTCATAATTGATTTTAAGTTGAATTTTTCTACATTTTTGGTTAAAGCAGATTATAATTGAATGTTTACCTCGAGAAACGTGATGCAAAAACCATTCATTGAGAAGAGAACTTCTTTTATAGTCACTTATGCCTTCAAAAGCTTTGTTTCTCGCTTTAAATGGTTATATAATCTCATAATTGATTTTAAGTTGAATTTTTCTACATTTTTGGTTAAAGCAGATTATAATTGAATGTTTACCTCGAGAAACGTGATGCAAAAACCATTCATTGAGAAGAAAACTTCTTTTATAGTCACTTATGCCTTCAAAAGCTTTGTTTCTCCCTTTAAATGGTTATATAATGTCATAATTGATTTTAAGATGAATTTTTTTACATTTTCGATTAAAACAGATTATAATTGAATGTTTACCTCGAGAATCTTGAAGCGAAAGCCATTCATTGAGAAGAAAACTTCTTTTATAGTCACTTATGCCTTCAAAAGCTTCGTTTCTCCCTTTAAATGGTTATATAATCTCATAATTGATTTTAAGTAGCGTTTTTTTTTACATTCTTGGTTAAAACAGACTATAATTGAATGTTTACCTCGAGAATCTTGAAGCGAAAGCCATTTATTGAGAAGAAAACTTCTTTTATAGTCACTTATGCCTTCAAAAGCTTTGTTTCTCCATTTAAATGGTTATATAATCTCATAATTGATTTTAAGTTGAGTTTTTTTTACATTTTTGGTTAAAACAGATTATAATTGAATGTTTACCTCGAGAATCTTGAAGCGAAAGCCATTCATTGAGAAGAAAACTTCTTTTATAGTCACTTATGCCTTCAAAAGCTTTGTCTCTCCCTTTAAATGGTTATATAATCTCATAATTGATTTTAAGTTGAGTTTTTTTTACATTTTTGGTTAAAACAGATTATAATTGAATGTTTACCTCGAGAATCTTGAAGCGAAAGCCATTCATTGAGAAGAAAACTTCTTTTATAGTCACTTATGCCTTCAAAAGCTTTGTTTCTCCCTTTAAATGGTTATATAATCTCATAATTGATTTTAAGTTGAGTTTTTTTTACATTTTTGGTTAAAACAGATTATAATTGAATGTTTACCTCGAGAATCTTGAAGCGAAAGCCATTCATTGAGAAGAAAACTTCTTTTATAGTCACTTATGCCTTCAAAAGCTTTGTCTCTCCCTTTAAATGGTTATATAATCTCATAATTGATTTTAAGTTGAGTTTTTTTTACATTTTTGGTTAAAACAGATTATAATTGAATGTTTACCTCGAGAATCTTGAAGCGAAAGCCATTCATTGAGAAGAAAACTTCTTTTATAGTCACTTATGCCTTCAAAAGCTTTGTCTCTCCCTTTAAATGGTTATATAATCTCATAATTGATTTTAAGTTGAGTTTTTTTTACATTTTTGGTTAAAACAGATTATAATTGAATGTTTACCTCGAGAATCTTGAAGCGAAAGCCATTCATTGAGAAGAAAACTTCTTTTATAGTCACTTATGCCTTCAAAAGCTTTGTTTCTCCATTTAAATGGTTATATAATCTCATAATTGATTTTAAGTTGAGTTTTTTTTACATTTTTGGTTAAAACAGATTATAATTGAATGTTTACCTTGAGAATCTTGAAGCGAAAGCCATTCATTGAGAAGAAAACTTCTTTTATAGTCACTTATGCCTTCAAAAGCTTTGTCTCTCCCTTTAAATGGTTATATAATCTCATAATTGATTTTAAGTTGAGTTTTTTTTACATTTTTGGTTAAAACAGATTATAATTGAATGTTTACCTCGAGAATCTTGAAGCGAAAGCCATTCATTGAGAAGAAAACTTCTTTTATAGTCACTTATGCCTTCAAAAGCTTTGTTTCTCCCTTTAAATGGTTATATAATCTCATAATTGATTTTAAGTTGAGTTTTTTTTACATTTTTGGTTAAAACATATTAGAATTGAATGTTTACCTCGAGAATCTTGAAGCGAAAGCCGTTCATTGAGAAGAAAACTTCTTTTATAGTCACTTATGCCTTCAAAAGCTTTGTTTCTCCCTTTAAATGGTTATATAATCTCATAATTGATTTTAAGTTGCGTTTTTTTTACATTTTTGGTTAAAACAAATTATAATTGAATGTTTACCTCGAGAATCTTGAAGCGAAAGCCATTCATTGAGAAGAAAACTTCTTTTATAGTCACTTATGCCTTCAAAAACTTTGTTTTCTCCCTTTAAATGGTTATATAATCTCATAATTGATTTTAAGTTACGTTTTTTAAAATTTTTAGTTAAAACAGATTATAATTGAATGTTTACCTCGAGAAACGTGATGCAAAAACCATTCATTGAGAAGAAAACTTCTTTTATAGTCACTTATGCCTTCAAACGCTTTGTTTCTCCCTTTAAATGGTTATATAATCTCATAATTGATTTTAAGTTGAGTTTTTTTTACATTTTTGGTTAAAACAGATTATAATTGAATGTTTACCTCGAGAATCTTGAAGCGAAAGCCATTCATTGAGAAGAAAACTTCTTTTATAGTCACTTATGCCTTCAAACGCTTTGTCTCTCCCTTTAAATGGTTATATAATCTCATAATTGATTTTAAGTTGAGTTTTTTTTTACATTTTTGGTTAAAACAGATTATAATTGAATGTTTACCTCGAGAATCTTGAAGCGAAAGCCATTCATTGAGAAGAAAACTTCTTTTATAGTCACTTATGCCTTCAAAAGCATTGTTTCTCCCTTTAAATGGTTATATAATCTCATAATTGATTTTAAGTTGAGTTTTTTTTACATTTTTGGTTAAAACAGATTAGAATTGAATGTTTACCTCGAGAATCTTGAAGCGAAAGCCATTCATTGAGAAGAAAACTTCTTTTATAGTCACTTATGCCTTCAAAAGCTTTGTTTCTCCCTTTAAATGGTTATATAATCTCATAATTGATTTTAAGTTGCGTTTTTTTTACATTTTTGGTTAAAACAGATTATAATTGAATGTTTACCTCGAGAATCTTGAAGCGAAAGCCATTCATTGAGAAGAAAACTTCTTTTATAGTCACTTATGCCTTCAAAAACTTTGTTTTCTCCCTTTAAATGGTTATATAATCTCATAATTGATTTTAAGTTGCATTTTTTAAAATTTTTAGTTAAAACAGATTATAATTGAATGTTTACCTCGAGAAACGTGATGCAAAAACCATTCATTGAGAAGAAAACTTCTTTTATAGTCACTTATGCCTTCAAAAGCTTTGTTTCTCGCTTTAAATGGTTATATAATCTCATAATTGATTTTAAGTTGAATTTTTCTACATTTTTGGTTAAAGCAGATTATAATTGAATGTTTACCTCGAGAAACGTGATGCAAAAACCATTCATTGAGAAGAAAACTTCTTTTATAGTCACTTATGCCTTCAAAAGCTTTGTTTCTCCCTTTAAATGGTTATATAATGTCATAATTGATTTTAAGATGAATTTTTTTACATTTTCGATTAAAACAGATTATAATTGAATGTTTACCTCGAGAATCTTGAAGCGAAAGCCATTCATTGAGAAGAAAACTTCTTTTATAGTCACTTATGCCTTCAAAAGCTTCGTTTCTCCCTTTAAATGGTTATATAATCTCATAATTGATTTTAAGTAGCGTTTTTTTTTACATTTTTGGTTAAAACAGACTATAATTGAATGTTTACCTCGAGAATCTTGAAGCGAAAGCCATTTATTGAGAAGAAAACTTCTTTTATAGTCACTTATGCCTTCAAAAGCTTTGTTTCTCCATTTAAATGGTTATATAATCTCATAATTGATTTTAAGTTGAGTTTTTTTTACATTTTTGGTTAAAACAGATTATAATTGAATGTTTACCTCGAGAATCTTGAAGCGAAAGCCATTCATTGAGAAGAAAACTTCTTTTATAGTCACTTATGCCTTCAAAAGCTTTGTCTCTCCCTTTAAATGGTTATATAATCTCATAATTGATTTTAAGTTGAGTTTTTTTTACATTTTTGGTTAAAACAGATTATAATTGAATGTTTACCTCGAGAATCTTGAAGCGAAAGCCATTCATTGAGAAGAAAACTTCTTTTATAGTCACTTATGCCTTCAAAAGCTTTGTTTCTCCCTTTAAATGGTTATATAATCTCATAATTGATTTTAAGTTGAGTTTTTTTTACATTTTTGGTTAAAACAGATTATAATTGAATGTTTACCTCGAGAATCTTGAAGCGAAAGCCATTCATTGAGAAGAAAACTTCTTTTATAGTCACTTATGCCTTCAAAAGCTTTGTCTCTCCCTTTCAATGGTTATATAATCTCATAATTGATTTTAAGTTGAGTTTTTTTTACATTTTTGGTTAAAACAGATTATAATTGAATGTTTACCTCGAGAATCTTGAAGCGAAAGCCATTCATTGAGAAGAAAACTTCTTTTATAGTCACTTATGCCTTCAAAAGCTTTGTCTCTCCCTTTAAATGGTTATATAATCTCATAATTGATTTTAAGTTGAGTTTTTTTTACATTTTTGGTTAAAACAGATTATAATTGAATGTTTACCTCGAGAATCTTGAAGCGAAAGCCATTCATTGAGAAGAAAACTTCTTTTATAGTCACTTATGCCTTCAAAAGCTTTGTTTCTCCCTTTAAATGGTTATATAATCTCATAATTGATTTTAAGTTGAGTTTTTTTTACATTTTTGGTTAAAACAGATTACAATTGAATGTTTACCTCGAGAATCTTGAAGCGAAAGCCATTCATTGAGAAGAAAACTTCTTTTATAGTCACTTATGCCTTCAAAAGCTTTGTCTCTCCCTTTAAATGGTTATATAATCTCATAATTGATTTTAAGTTGAGTTTTTTTTACATTTTTGGTTAAAACAGATTATAATTGAATGTTTACCTCGAGAATCTTGAAGCGAAAGCCATTCATTGAGAAGAAAACTTCTTTTATAGTCACTTATGCCTTCAAAAGCTTCGTTTCTCCCTTTAAATGGTTATATAATCTCATAATTGATTTTAAGTAGCGTTTTTTTTACATTTTTGGTTAAAACAGACTATAATTGAATGTTTACCTCGAGAATCTTGAAGCGAAAGCCATTTATTGAGAAGAAAACTTCTTTTATAGTCACTTATGCCTTCAAAGGCTTTGTTTCTCCATTTAAATGGTTATATAATCTCATAATTGATTTTAAGTTGAGTTTTTTTTACATTTTTGGTTAAAACAGATTATAATTGAATGTTTACCTCGAGAATCTTGAAGCGAAAGCCATTCATTGAGAAGAAAACTTCTTTTATAGTCACTTATGCCTTCAAAAGCTTTGTCTCTCCCTTTAAATGGTTATATAATCTCATAATTGATTTTAAGTTGAGTTTTTTTTACATTTTTGGTTAAAACAGATTATAATTGAATGTTTACCTCGAGAATCTTGAAGCGAAAGCCATTCATTGAGAAGAAAACTTCTTTTATAGTCACTTATGCCTTCAAAAGCTTTGTTTCTCCCTTTAAATGGTTATATAATCTCATAATTGATTTTAAGTTGAGTTTTTTTTACATTTTTGGTTAAAACATATTAGAATTGAATGTTTACCTCGAGAATCTTGAAGCGAAAGCCATTCATTGAGAAGAAAACTTCTTTTATAGTCACTTATGCCTTCAAAAGCTTTGTTTCTCCCTTTAAATGGTTATATAATCTCATAATTGATTTTAAGTTACGTTTTTTTTACATTTTTGGTTAAAACAGATTATAATTGAATGTTTACCTCGAGAATCTTGAAGCGAAAGCCATTCATTGAGAAGAAAACTTCTTTTATAGTCACTTATGCCTTCAAAAACTTTGTTTTCTCCCTTTAAATGGTTATATAATCTCATAATTGATTTTAAGTTGCATTTTTTAAAATTTTTAGTTAAAACAGATTATAATTGAATGTTTACCTCGAGAAACGTGATGCAAAAACCATTCATTGAGAAGAAAACTTCTTTTATAGTCACTTATGCCTTCAAAAGCTTTGTTTCTCGCTTTAAATGGTTATATAATCTCATAATTGATTTTAAGTTGAATTTTTCTACATTTTTGGTTAAAGCAGATTATAATTGAATGTTTACCTCGAGAAACGTGATGCAAAAACCATTCATTGAGAATAAAACTTCTTTTATAGTCACTTATGCCTTCAAAAGCTTTGTTTCTCCCTTTAAATGGTTATATAATGTCATAATTCATTTTAAGATGAATTTTTTTACATTTTCGATTAAAACAGATTATAATTGAATGTTTACCTCGAGAATCTTGAAGCGAAAGCCATTCATTGAGAAGAAAACTTCTTTTATAGTCACTTATGCCTTCAAAAGCTTCGTTTCTCCCTTTAAATGGTTATATAATCTCATAATTGATTTTAAGTAGCGTTTGTTTTTACATTTTTGGTTAAAACAGACTATAATTGAATGTTTACCTCGAGAATCTTGAAGCGAAAGCCATTTATTGAGAAGAAAACTTCTTTTATAGTCACTTATGCCTTCAAAAGCTTTGTTTCTCCATTTAAATGGTTATATAATCTCATAATTGATTTTAAGTTGAGTTTTTTTTACATTTTTGGTTAAAACAGATTATAATTGAATGTTTACCTCGAGAATCTAGAAGCGAAAGCCATTCATTGAGAAGCAAACTTCTTTTATAGTCACTTATGCCTTCAAAAGCTTTGTCTCTCCCTTTAAATGGTTATATAATCTCATAATTGATTTTAAGTTGAGTTTTTTTTTACATTTTTGGTTAAAACAGATTATAATTGAATGTTTACCTCGAGAATCTTGAAGCGAAAGCCATTCATTGAGAAGAAAACTTCTTTTATAGTCACTTATGCCTTCAAAAGCTTTGTTTCTCCCTTTAAATGGTTATATAATCTCATAATTGATTTTAAGTTGAGTTTTTTTTACATTTTTGGTTAAAACATATTAGAATTGAATGTTTACCTCGAGAATCTTGAAGCGAAAGCCATTCATTGAGAAGAAAACTTCTTTTATAGTCACTTATGCCTTCAAAAGCTTTGTTTCTCCCTTTAAATGGTTATATAATCTCATAATTGATTTTAAGTTGCGTTTTTTTTACATTTTTGGTTAAAACAGATTATAATTGAATGTTTACCTCGAGAATCTTGAAGCGAAAGCCATTCATTGAGAAGAAAACTTCTTTTATAGTCACTTATGCCTTCAAAAACTTTGTTTTCCCCCTTTAAATGGTTATATAATCTCATAATTGATTTTAAGTTACGTTTTTTAAAATTTTTAGTTAAAACAGATTATAATTGAATGTTTACCTCGAGAAACGTGATGCAAAAACCATTCATTGAGAAGAAAACTTCTTTTATAGTCACTTATGCCTTCAAACGCTTTGTTTCTCCCTTTAAATGGTTATATAATCTCATAATTGATTTTAAGTTGAGTTTTTTTTACATTTTTGGTTAAAACAGATTATAATTGAATGTTTACCTCGAGAATCTTGAAGCGAAAGCCATTCATTGAGAAGAAAACTTCTTTTATAGTCACTTATGCCTTCAAACGCTTTGTCTCTCCCTTTAAATGGTTATATAATCTCATAATTGATTTTAAGTTGAGTTTTTTTTACATTTTTGGTTAAAACAGATTATAATTGAATGTTTACCTCGAGAATCTTGAAGCGAAAGCCATTCATTGAGAAGAAAACTTCTTTTATAGTCACTTATGCCTTCAAAAGCTTTGTTTCTCCCTTTAAATGGTTATATAATCTCATAATTGATTTTAAGTTGAGTTTTTTTTACATTTTTGGTTAAAACAGATTAGAATTGAATGTTTACCTCGAGAATCTTGAAGCGAAAGCCATTCATTGAGAAGAAAACTTCTTTTATAGTCACTTATGCCTTCAAAAGCTTTGTTTCTCCCTTTAAATGGTTATATAATCTCATAATTGATTTTAAGTTGCGTTTTTTTTACATTTTTGGTTAAAACAGATTATAATTGAATGTTTACCTCGAGAATCTTGAAGCGAAAGCCATTCATTGAGAAGAAAACTTCTTTTATAGTCACTTATGCCTTCAAAAGCTTTGTCTCTCCCTTTAAATGGTTATATAATCTCATAATTGATTTTAAGTTGAGTTTTTTTTTACATTTTTGGTTAAAACAGATTATAATTGAATGTTTACCTCGAGAATCTTCAAGCGAAAGCCATTCATTGAGAAGAAAACTTCTTTTATAGTCACTTATGCCTTCAAAAGCTTTGTTTCTCCCTTTAAATGGTTATATAATGTCATAATTGATTTTAAGATGAATTTTTTTACATTTTCGATTAAAACAGATTATAATTGAATGTTTACCTCGAGAATCTTGAAGCGAAAGCCATTCATTGAGAAGAAAACTTCTTTTATAGTCACTTATGCCTTCAAAAGCTTTGTTTCTCCCTTTAAATGGTTATATAATCTCATAATTGATTTTAAGTTGAGTTTTTTTTACATTTTTGGTTAAAACAGATTAGAATTGAATGTTTACCTCGAGAATCTTGAAGCGAAAGCCATTCATTGAGAAGAAAACTTCTTTTATAGTCACTTATGCCTTCAAAAGCTTTGTTTCTCCCTTTAAATGGTTATATAATCTCATAATTGATTTTAAGTTGCGTTTTTTTTACATTTTTGGTTAAAACAGATTATAATTGAATGTTTACCTCGAGAATCTTGAAGCGAAAGCCATTCATTGAGAAGAAAACTTCTTTTATAGTCACTTATGCCTTCAAAAACTTTGTTTTCTCCCTTTAAATGGTTATATAATCTCATAATTGATTTTAAGTTGCATTTTTTAAAATTTTTAGTTAAAACAGATTATAATTGAATGTTTACCTCGAGAAACGTGATGCAAAAACCATTCATTGAGAAGAAAACTTCTTTTATAGTCACTTATGCCTTCAAAAGCTTTGTTTCTCGCTTTAAATGGTTATATAATCTCATAATTGATTTTAAGTTGAATTTTTCTACATTTTTGGTTAAAGCAGATTATAATTGAATGTTTACCTCGAGAAACGTGATGCAAAAACCATTCATTGAGAAGAGAACTTCTTTTATAGTCACTTATGCCTTCAAAAGCTTTGTTTCTCGCTTTAAATGGTTATATAATCTCATAATTGATTTTAAGTTGAATTTTTCTACATTTTTGGTTAAAGCAGATTATAATTGAATGTTTACCTCGAGAAACGTGATGCAAAAACCATTCATTGAGAAGAAAACTTCTTTTATAGTCACTTATGCCTTCAAAAGCTTTGTTTCTCCCTTTAAATGGTTATATAATGTCATAATTGATTTTAAGATGAATTTTTTTACATTTTCGATTAAAACAGATTATAATTGAATGTTTACCTCGAGAATCTTGAAGCGAAAGCCATTCATTGAGAAGAAAACTTCTTTTATAGTCACTTATGCCTTCAAAAGCTTCGTTTCTCCCTTTAAATGGTTATATAATCTCATAATTGATTTTAAGTAGCGTTTTTTTTTACATTCTTGGTTAAAACAGACTATAATTGAATGTTTACCTCGAGAATCTTGAAGCGAAAGCCATTTATTGAGAAGAAAACTTCTTTTATAGTCACTTATGCCTTCAAAAGCTTTGTTTCTCCATTTAAATGGTTATATAATCTCATAATTGATTTTAAGTTGAGTTTTTTTTACATTTTTGGTTAAAACAGATTATAATTGAATGTTTACCTCGAGAATCTTGAAGCGAAAGCCATTCATTGAGAAGAAAACTTCTTTTATAGTCACTTATGCCTTCAAAAGCTTTGTCTCTCCCTTTAAATGGTTATATAATCTCATAATTGATTTTAAGTTGAGTTTTTTTTACATTTTTGGTTAAAACAGATTATAATTGAATGTTTACCTCGAGAATCTTGAAGCGAAAGCCATTCATTGAGAAGAAAACTTCTTTTATAGTCACTTATGCCTTCAAAAGCTTTGTTTCTCCCTTTAAATGGTTATATAATCTCATAATTGATTTTAAGTTGCGTTTTTTTTACATTTTTGGTTAAAACAGATTATAATTGAATGTTTACCTTGAGAAACGTGATGCAAAAACCATTCATTGAGAAGAAAACTTCTTTTATAGTAACTTATGGCTTCAAAAGCTTTGTTTCTCCCTTTAAATGGTTATATAATCTCATAATTGATTTTAAGTTGCGTTTTTTTTACATTTTTGGTTAAAACAGATTATAATTGAATGTTTACCTTGAGAAACGTGATGCAAAAACCATTCATTGAGAAGAAAACCTCTTTTATAGTCACTTATGCCTTCAAAAGCTTTGTTTCTCCCTTTAAATGGTTATATAATCTCATAATTGATTTTAAGCTACGTTTTTTTAACATTTTTGGTTAAAACAGATTATAATTGAATGTTTACCTCGAGAAACATGATGCAAAAACCATTCATTGAGAAGAAAATTTCTTTTATAGTCACTTATGCCTTCAAAAGCTTTGTTTCTCCCTTTAAATGGTTATATAATCTCATAATTGATTTTAAGTTGAATTTTTTTACATTTTTGGTTAAAACAGATTATAATTGAACGTTTACCTCGAGAATCTTGAAGCGAAAGCCATTCATTGAGAAGAAAACTTCTTTTATAGTCACTTATGCCTTCAAAAGCTTTGTTTCTCCCTTTAAATGGTTATATAATCTCATAATTTATTTTAAGTTGCGTTTTTTTTACATTTTTGGTTAAAACAGATTATAATTGAATGTTTACCTTGAGAAACGTGATGTAAAAACCATTCATTGAGAAGAAAACTTCTTTTATAGTCACTTATGCCTTCAAAAGCTTTGTTTCTCCCTTTAAATGGTTATATAATCTCATAATTTATTTTAAGTTGCGTTTTTTTTACATTTTTGGTTAAAACAGATTATAATTGAATGTTTACCTTGAGAAACGTGATGTAAAAACCATTCATTGAGAAGAAAACTTCTTTTATAGTCACTTATGCCTTCAAAAGCTTTGTTTCTCCCTTTAAATGGTTATATAATCTCATAATTTATTTTAAGTTGCGTTTTTTTTACATTTTTGGTTAAAACAGATTATAATTGAACGTTTACCTCGAGAATCTTGAAGCGAAAGTGTGAGACCCTGTCAAGCTCGATTAAAAGACGGTATTGTATCGAGTGGTACAACTAAGTTAAATCGAGCCTTGAACTAGTTCAAATAGAAATTCTAAGAGGAATTTGAAAATTTTAAAACCAACAGAATGGTTTAGAATAGTGATTTGGAGTTCAAGGTCCAGTTTGGAGTCCATCAGAAAATTGACCAATTAGGGACAAAACGGTCATTTTACCATTTGATGATTAAATGGAGATTTTTAGCCAAGATTTGATCACATTTGACCAAGAATAATTATATGAAATATAATTATGATTATTGGAGTATAAAATGATGTTTAGTAGTGAAAAATTGTGATTCCCGGTATTTATAGAGTAGAAGGGCAAAATGGTAATTTTGCCACTAGTGGACTAAACGAAAATTTTTTTTAAACAATTTTTGCCCCAATTGGTTAATATTGATCAATAGTAGTGTTATTTTAGGTTGAAAAGTAGAAATAATGAGATTCCGGTACATTTCGGAGTATAAGGGCAAAATCGTAATTTTTTTGTCTCGGGGGCAAATCAGTAAAATTTTCGGCCCAGCACTTGTCAAGACCAAGGGATTTTAATTATGGTAGGATTGGATAAATACCAGAATATTTGTGGTGGAAAATTAAGAAGAAAAAGTCAAAAAGTTAAAATTTTGGCCAATAAGCATGTGACACATGGCATGCTTGATTATTTTATTATTTTCTATAGAAATCAGCCCATTAAATCCCCAATTCCCTCACCATATTCGGCCTAGACATCCAGCAACCAGAAAAAAGGAAGAACAAAAGGAAAAACAAGAAAACCTAGGTGGAAATTCAAAGAAAAAGTGAAGAAATCAAGGAAACAAGCTAGGTAAGTTAAAATTTCTTTAATTCTCCTTGATACCTAGCTTACCCATGCTTTTGTTCTTGATTTCCATGGTTGAATATTGAGTTATCATGATGAATTCAATTCTGAAAAATGGGTATGGAAGAGGAATTGTTGTTGGAATAATTTGATTTTAGACTATGTTAGTGTTTAGAGATAGTTAAGCATGGTTATGAACAAAAACACTAAAGAAATATTTAATTTCTCTAGGGTTCCTTGTTGGCTGAACCATGAGGGCTGAATATCAATGGGGGATTGTTTTTATTTCAAGGAAAATGGCATGGAAAATGATGAAGTAAGGTGAAACAGTTATGTAGAAAAAATTCGATGCTAGTACACCAAATGACCAAATTTTTTTTTCTATAAGGAATTGTGAGGGTTCTAATGCTGAATTTGGCTTTATTTAAATGTATGTGGTAAATTAAGGTATTAGAGGAGAAATGAATTAATTTAGAGGTGATTTGGACACAATCGTCGATTAATCGGGTGATCGGTCGAATTTAATCGATACCGTGATTAAGCGGTAATCGGGTATATTTGTGCATTTACATATCAAGCATTAGTAGTTTAAATTAATTTATATCAATTTAGGGACAATATGGTAAATTCCTCGACTTGGTTATTTGTCAAGGTGGTGAGACGTCCGGAAAAGGCAAAGGAATTACGCTTGAGGACTATTAGTCAGAGTTCACCCGGAATCCGAATTTTCGACACCTGTGAGTGGACTGCCTATCAAAATTGTTTTGGGAATATGACTGTTTTGAACAAAGTGTTTGAATGATTTTATGCAATTTTTCATGAAAATGAATGCCTTGGGAACAAGCTTTTGAGAAAAGGTTTATGTTATGAAATGTGGTTATTATGGATTTCTATGTGGCTGCATTATGTTGATATACATATGTGCTTGAATATAATGTTGTGTAATTATGTTGACTCGGCTATGTGCGAGTAGGGAGTGTGCATAAGCCGAGGATGACCCGGTTATGTGCGAGTAGGGAGTGCGCATAATCCGGTGATGACCCAGCCATGTGCGAGTAGGGAGTGCGCATGAGCTGGTGATGATGATGATGGGTTGGTGAGATGATGATGATGGGTATATACGTATATATATATACATATGTAAATGTGTGTGATATAGCAAATTGATGGACAATGATTTATGGTTGTAATGTACGTAAAATTTGACACATTATACTTTGAGAATTTTCATGAATATTAGGTTGATCTTATTAGTTTAGTAGGATGGCTTTTGTTGAGTGAGGAAAAATGTTTATCTTGTTGCCTTGTTTTCACTGCATCGAAATTCATGCTCGCTGTAGCGAAAAAAAAACTCTGGGGTTTGGAGGGGTTTTAAATAGGAATGAACTAAATTGCATTGTTTGAAACAAGTGCATCATGATTTTAAATTTTTCCTAATTGTTGCTTGTTCCCTTCCTTGTTCACTCACTGGGTTTATACTCACCATTTTCAAATTCATGTTTTCAGATCACGAGGTAGCCGATAATTAGGACGAGGTGTCCTTGTAGATCTGTGTACATCTTCTGGTAGGTGTCTCGGCATTCGGTAGCTGTATATCCATCCGAGTCACTCCGCTGGAGGTCGAGTATTATTTTGTTATGTATAGATGAACTTAAATGTAAATTTTAAAAGAGTAATGCCAGTACGAGTTGGCAATGTGTATCACTATTTTGACTCAAAGTCATGAAATACGACTTAGTGATAATAAATAGAATCATAAGTAAAATAAATAATAGGCTTGCTTGGGTTTAGTGGATTACGTCCATTGGACCCATGCGCCGGTCATGACCCGAAATTTGGGTCGTGACAGTATTGGTATCAGAGCCCTAGGTTTGTCTAGGTCCTAGAACTTCCTTTTTGTTAGTCCAGCGGAGAGTCGGGTCTTTATGTGAGAACTTCAGTTGTAAAGTGTGAACCGCGGCACATTTTACAACCAAATGACCGCATAGATTCCCTATCTTAGAAACCACCTGTTGCTTTAAGTATGATTATAATATGTGTTTAATAACAGGCGTTTGCTTTTGTCTAGGTAAGAATGCCGCCTAAGACACGAGCCGCCTCAAGACGGGCAAGGGAGCAAGATGTTCCCATTGAGATGGCAGATAGACCACGGGCATCCACCCAGAGAGGCCGAGGTAGACGTGGCAGGGTCACTAGGCCGGTGGGGTTGGATACGCCTGTGAGTAGGCAAGAAGAGGGACAGTCCTCAGGTGATGTAGATAGACACCCAGCTAGGGGTATTACTATTGAGGATTTGGCGGCAGGCCTACAGGGAGTTAACCGGGTTGTAGAGATGATGGCGACCCGCATGGAAGATATACAAAGGGTAGTAGAGGGGAGACCTACAGTACAAGAATCCCCTAGCTCCCAAGGACAGGCCGATCACCAACATCATGAGGAGGAAAGGGGACATCTAGATATTTCTCTTCCTGACTTTCTCAAGCTTAAGCCTCCAACATTTACAGGGTCTGATGCATCGGAGAAACCCCAGGTTTTCTTAGATAAGATGGAAAAAATTTGTAAAGCCTTGGGATGTTCTAGTGTTCGGTCAGTTGAGCTAGCCGCCTTCCAATTAGAGGATGTGGCGCAGGAATGGTATAGCTCTTTATGTAGAGGCAGACCGACTAATGCAACACCGTTGGCCTGGAGTGAGTTCAGTGTAGCCTTCTTAGATCGATTCTTACCACTCAGTGTGCGTAATGCCAGAGCTAGAGAGTTTGAGACTTTGGTACAGACTTCAAGCATGACGGTGTCTGAGTATGACATCAAGTTCACGCAGCTAGCTCGTTATGCGCCCTATCTCGTTTCTACTGAGGAGATGAAGATTCAGAGGTTTGTGGATGGGTTAGTGGAGCCATTATTTAGGGCTGTGGCATCCCGAGATTTCACTACCTATTCTGCAGCAGTGGATCGTGCTCAACGCATCGAGATGAGGACCAATGAGAGTAGGGCTGCGAGAGATAGAGCAAAAAGGGGCAAGACAGAGGGTTATCAGGGCCGTAGAGATTTCAGCAGTGGTGGTTCATCTTCTAGCCGTCAGGGTCCACAGAGGGACTCACGGTTACCGCAGCAGGGGAGTGACGCACCTGGTGCTAATATTAGGGTGGGACAGAGAACCTTTAGTTCTAGGAGGCAGCAAGATTCTAGACAGAGTAGTCAAGTCATTCGCTCTTGTGATACTTGTGGGAGACGACATAGTGGACGGTGCTTCCTTACTACAAAAACTTGTTACGGGTGCGGTCAACCTGGGCATATTAGGAGGGATTGTCCGATGGCACATCAATCACCAGATTCTGCTCGTGGTTCCACTCAGCCAGCTTCATCTGCTCCGTCAGTTGCTGTCTCATCTGGCCGGGAGGTTAGTGGATCGAGAGGTAGAGGTGCGGGTACTTCCTCTCAAGGCAGACCATCTGGGTCCGGACATCAAAGTTCTATTGGTAGAGGCCAAGCGAGGGTGTTTGCTTTAACACAGCAGGAGGCTCAAACATCCAATGCCGTGGTCTCAGGTATTCTCTCCGTTTGTAATATGAATGCTCGAGTACTATTTGATCCTGGTGCTACCCATTCTTTTATCTCTCCATGTTTTGCATCTCGGTTGGGTAGAGGTCGTGTTAGGAGAGAGGAACAATTAGTGGTGTCTACTCCTTTAAAGGAGATATTTGTGGCCGAGTGGGAATATGAGTCATGTGTAGTGCGAGTCAAGGACAAAGACACTTCGGTGAATCTAGTGGTGCTAGACACCTTAGACTTTGATGTAATCTTGGGGATGAATTGGTTATCACCCTGTCATGCTAGTGTGGACTGCTATCATAAATTGGTTAGATTTGATTTCCCCGGTGAACCATCATTTAGTATTCAGGGGGATAGGAGTAATGCTCCAACCAATTTGATATCGGTCATATCTGCCAGAAGATTATTACGACAGGGTTGTATAGGTTACTTGGCTGTTGTAAAGGATAGTCAGGCAAAGATTGGAGATGTAACTCAAGTGTCGGTGGTGAAGGAGTTCGTGGATGTATTTCCTGAAGAGCTACCAGGTTTGCCTCCTGAACGGGAGGTTGAGTTTTGCATAGATTTGATTCCCGACACTAGACCTATATCCATACCCCCATATAGAATGGCACCTGCAGAGCTTAAAGAGCTTAAGGATCAGTTGGAGGATTTGTTGGATAAAGGTTTCATACGACCTAGTGTATCCCCATGGGGAGCACCAGTGTTATTTGTGAAGAAGAAAGATGGGTCACTTAGGCTGTGCATTGATTATCGACAGCTTAATAAAGTGACGGTGAAGAATAAATATCCTCTCCCAAGGATAGATGATTTATTTGATCAACTACAAGGAGCACAATGTTTTTCTAAGATAGATCTGCGATCTGGGTACCATCAGTTGAGAATCCGGAACGAAGATATACCCAAGACCGCATTTCGAACAAGATATGGGCACTATGAGTTCTTAGTGATGTCATTTGGGCTCACGAATGCTCCTGCAGCCTTTATGGATTTGATGAACCGAGTGTTCAAACCTTATTTGGATAAGTTTGTAGTGGTGTTTATTGATGATATTTTGATATATTCAAAGAGTCGAGAGGAGCATGAGCAGCATCTTAAGATAGTGCTCCAAATTTTGAGAGAACATCGATTGTATGCTAAGTTCTCCAAGTGTGAGTTTTGGCTCGAAAGTGTTGCATTCTTGGGGCATGTGGTATCTAAGGAGGGGATACGAGTTGATACAAAGAAAATTGAAGCAGTGGAAAAATGGCCAAGGCCAACATCAGTTACGGAGATTAGAAGCTTTGTGGGTTTAGCTGGCTATTATCGTCGCTTTGTGAAAGACTTCTCCAAAATAGTTGCCCCTTTGACTAAGCTGACACGTAAAGATACAAAATTTGAGTGGTCTGATGCTTGTGAGAATAGTTTTGAGAAGCTTAAGGCATGTCTCACCACAGCTCCAGTGTTAAGCCTGCCGCAAGGCACAGGGGGTTACACGGTGTTTTGTGATGCATCGGGGGTTGGTTTAGGATGTGTATTGATGCAACATGGGAAGGTGATTGCGTATGCATCTAGGCAACTTAAAAGGCATGAGCAGAATTACCCCATACACGATTTGGAAATGGCAGCAATCGTGTTTGCCTTAAAGATTTGGAGACATTACTTGTATGGTGAGACTTGCGAGATATACACGGACCACAAAAGTCTGAAGTATATATTTCAGCAGAGGGATCTTAACTTACGGCAACGTAGATGGATGGAGTTGCTAAAGGATTATGATTGTACTATTCTTTATCATCCCGGTAAGGCCAATGTAGTGGCGGATGCCTTGAGTCGAAAATCAATGGGAAGCTTGGCACATATTTCCATTGGTAGGAGATCTTTGGTTAGAGAGATCCATAGCTTGGGAGACATAGGTGTGCGTTTGGAAGTTGCGGAGACAAATGCTTTGCTAGCACACTTTAGAGTGAGGCCTATTTTAATGGACAGGATTAAAGAAGCACAAAGTAAAGATGAGTTTGTGATTAAGGCCTTAGAGGATCCTCAGGGTAGGAAAGGAAAAATGTTTACTAAAGGCACAGATGGAGTGTTGAGGTATGGAACCAGACTTTATGTGCCTGATGGTGACGGGTTGAGGAGAGAAATATTAGAGGAAGCTCACATGGCAGCTTATGTGGTACATCCAGGGGCTACAAAAATGTATCAAGATTTGAAAGAGGTGTATTGGTGGGAAGGACTTAAGAGAGATGTAGCTGAGTTTGTCTCCAAGTGCCTGGTTTGTCAGCAGGTTAAGGCCGAGCATCAAAAGCCTGCAGGGCTACTACAGCCATTACCAGTACCCGAGTGGAAGTGGGAACATATTGCTATGGACTTTGTAACGGGTTTGCCTCGAACCAGTGGGGGATATGATTCAATTTGGATAGTAGTGGACCGGTTAACAAAGTCAGCTCATTTTCTTCCGGTTAAGACTACTTATGGGGCTGCCCAATATGCTCGAGTTTATGTGGATGAGATAGTGCGACTACATGGTATTCCCATTTCTATAGTATCTGACAGAGGAGCTCAGTTTACTAGTAGGTTTTGGGGAAAGTTGCAAGAAGCATTGGGCACTAAGTTGGATTTCAGCACAGCTTTCCACCCTCAGACTGATGGACAATCTGAACGGACCATACAGACATTGGAGGATATGTTGAGGGCTTGTGTGATAGACCTTGGTGTCAGGTGGGAACAATATCTACCCTTAGTGGAATTTGCCTACAACAACAGTTTCCAAACTAGCATCCAAATGGCACCATTTGAGGCCTTATATGGACGAAGATGTAGGTCACCCATTGGATGGCTAGAGGTGGGAGAAAGGAAACTTTTGGGGCCTGAATTGGTGCAGGATGCAACCGAGAAAATACACATGATCCGTCAGAAGATGTTAACAGCACAAAGTAGACAGAAATCATATGCTGATAACCGACGGAGAGACTTGGAGTTCCAAGTAGGAGATCATGTATTTTTGAAAGTTTCGCCAACTAAAGGGGTAATGAGGTTTGGCAAGAAAGGGAAGTTAAGTCCTCGGTATATAGGGCCATTCGAGATCTTAGAAAAGGTTGGAGCGGTGGCTTATCGTTTGGCATTACCACCAGACCTCTCTAATATTCATCCCGTGTTTCATGTGTCCATGCTTAGGAGGTACAACCCAGATCCATCACATGTAATACGGTATGAAACAATTCAGTTGCAAGATGATCTAACCTATGAGGAACAACCGGTAGCTATCCTTGATAGGCAAGTTAAAAAGCTCCGTTCAAAGGATGTAGCCTCAGTGAAAGTGTTGTGGCGGAATCACACTAGCGAGGAGGTAACGTGGGAAGCTGAGGATGAGATGCGGACAAAGCATCCACACCTCTTCGATATGTAAAGGTAAGCCACTCTACATTGAATTTAAATTCGGGGACCGAATTTTTATTAGTGGGGGAGAATGTGAGACCCTGTCAAGCTCGATTAAAAGACGGTATTGTATCGAGTGGTACAACTAAGTTAAATCGAGCCTTGAACTAGTTCAAATAGAAATTCTAAGAGGAATTTGAAAATTTTAAAACCAACAGAATGGTTTAGAATAGTGATTTGGAGTTCAAGGTCCAGTTTGGAGTCCATCAGAAAATTGACCAATTAGGGACAAAACGGTCATTTTACCATTTGATGATTAAATGGAGATTTTTAGCCAAGATTTGATCACATTTGACCAAGAATAATTATATGAAATATAATTATGATTATTGGAGTATAAAATGATGTTTAGTAGTGAAAAATTGTGATTCCCGGTATTTATAGAGTAGAAGGGCAAAATGGTAATTTTGCCACTAGTGGACTAAACGAAAATTTTTTTTAAACAATTTTTGCCCCAATTGGTTAATATTGATCAATAGTAGTGTTATTTTAGGTTGAAAAGTAGAAATAATGAGATTCCGGTACATTTCGGAGTATAAGGGCAAAATCGTAATTTTTTTGTCTCGGGGGCAAATCAGTAAAATTTTCGGCCCAGCACTTGTCAAGACCAAGGGATTTTAATTATGGTAGGATTGGATAAATACCAGAATATTTGTGGTGGAAAATTAAGAAGAAAAAGTCAAAAAGTTAAAATTTTGGCCAATAAGCATGTGACACATGGCATGCTTGATTATTTTATTATTTTCTATAGAAATCAGCCCATTAAATCCCCAATTCCCTCACCATATTCGGCCTAGACATCCAGCAACCAGAAAAAAGGAAGAACAAAAGGAAAAACAAGAAAACCTAGGTGGAAATTCAAAGAAAAAGTGAAGAAATCAAGGAAACAAGCTAGGTAAGTTAAAATTTCTTTAATTCTCCTTGATACCTAGCTTACCCATGCTTTTGTTCTTGATTTCCATGGTTGAATATTGAGTTATCATGATGAATTCAATTCTGAAAAATGGGTATGGAAGAGGAATTGTTGTTGGAATAATTTGATTTTAGACTATGTTAGTGTTTAGAGATAGTTAAGCATGGTTATGAACAAAAACACTAAAGAAATATTTAATTTCTCTAGGGTTCCTTGTTGGCTGAACCATGAGGGCTGAATATCAATGGGGGATTGTTTTTATTTCAAGGAAAATGGCATGGAAAATGATGAAGTAAGGTGAAACAGTTATGTAGAAAAAATTCGATGCTAGTACACCAAATGACCAAATTTTTTTTTCTATAAGGAATTGTGAGGGTTCTAATGCTGAATTTGGCTTTATTTAAATGTATGTGGTAAATTAAGGTATTAGAGGAGAAATGAATTAATTTAGAGGTGATTTGGACACAATCGTCGATTAATCGGGTGATCGGTCGAATTTAATCGATACCGTGATTAAGCGGTAATCGGGTATATTTGTGCATTTACATATCAAGCATTAGTAGTTTAAATTAATTTATATCAATTTAGGGACAATATGGTAAATTCCTCGACTTGGTTATTTGTCAAGGTGGTGAGACGTCCGGAAAAGGCAAAGGAATTACGCTTGAGGACTATTAGTCAGAGTTCACCCGGAATCCGAATTTTCGACACCTGTGAGTGGACTGCCTATCAAAATTGTTTTGGGAATATGACTGTTTTGAACAAAGTGTTTGAATGATTTTATGCAATTTTTCATGAAAATGAATGCCTTGGGAACAAGCTTTTGAGAAAAGGTTTATGTTATGAAATGTGGTTATTATGGATTTCTATGTGGCTGCATTATGTTGATATACATATGTGCTTGAATATAATGTTGTGTAATTATGTTGACTCGGCTATGTGCGAGTAGGGAGTGTGCATAAGCCGAGGATGACCCGGTTATGTGCGAGTAGGGAGTGCGCATAATCCGGTGATGACCCAGCCATGTGCGAGTAGGGAGTGCGCATGAGCTGGTGATGATGATGATGGGTTGGTGAGATGATGATGATGGGTATATACGTATATATATATACATATGTAAATGTGTGTGATATAGCAAATTGATGGACAATGATTTATGGTTGTAATGTACGTAAAATTTGACACATTATACTTTGAGAATTTTCATGAATATTAGGTTGATCTTATTAGTTTAGTAGGATGGCTTTTGTTGAGTGAGGAAAAATGTTTATCTTGTTGCCTTGTTTTCACTGCATCGAAATTCATGCTCGCTGTAGCGAAAAAAAAACTCTGGGGTTTGGAGGGGTTTTAAATAGGAATGAACTAAATTGCATTGTTTGAAACAAGTGCATCATGATTTTAAATTTTTCCTAATTGTTGCTTGTTCCCTTCCTTGTTCACTCACTGGGTTTATACTCACCATTTTCAAATTCATGTTTTCAGATCACGAGGTAGCCGATAATTAGGACGAGGTGTCCTTGTAGATCTGTGTACATCTTCTGGTAGGTGTCTCGGCATTCGGTAGCTGTATATCCATCCGAGTCACTCCGCTGGAGGTCGAGTATTATTTTGTTATGTATAGATGAACTTAAATGTAAATTTTAAAAGAGTAATGCCAGTACGAGTTGGCAATGTGTATCACTATTTTGACTCAAAGTCATGAAATACGACTTAGTGATAATAAATAGAATCATAAGTAAAATAAATAATAGGCTTGCTTGGGTTTAGTGGATTACGTCCATTGGACCCATGCGCCGGTCATGACCCGAAATTTGGGTCGTGACAGAAAGCCTTTCATTGAGAAGAAAACTTCTTTTATAGTCACTTATGCCTTCAAAAGCTTTGTTTCTCCCTTCAAATGGTTATATAATCTCATAATTGATTTTAAGTTGAATTTGTTTACATTTTTGGTTAAAACAGATTATAATTGAATGTTTACCTCGAGAAACATGATACAAAAACCATTCATTGAGAAGAAAACTTCTTTTATAGTCACTTATGCCTTCAAAAGCTTTGTTTCTCTCTTTAAATGGTTATATAATCTCATAATTGATTTTAAGTTGCGTTGTTTTTACATTTTTGGTTAAAACAGATTATAATTGAATGTTTACCTCGAGAAACGTGATGCAAAAATCATTCATTGAGAAGAAAACTTGTTTTATAGTCACTTATACCTTCAAAAACTTTGTTTCTCCCTTTAAATGGTTATATAATCTCATAATTGATTTTAAGTTGAATTTTTTTACATTTTTGGTTAAAACAGATTATAATTGAACGTTTACCTCGAGAATCTTGAAGTGAAAGCCATTCATTGAGAAGAAAACTTCTTTTATAGTCACTTATGCCTTCAAAAGCTTTGTTTCTCTCTTTAAATGGTTATATAATCTCATAATTGATTTTAAGTTGCGTTGTTTTTACATTTTTGGTTAAAACAGATTATAATTGAAAGTTTACCTCGAGAAACGTGATGCAAAAATCATTCATTGAGAAGAAAACTTCTTTTATAGTCACTTATACCTTCAAAAACTTTGTTTCTCCCTTTAAATGGTTATATAATCTCATAATTGATTTTAAGTTGAATTTTTTTACATTTTTGGTTAAAACAGATTATAATTGAACGTTTACCTCGAGAATCTTGAAGCGAAAGCCATTCATTGAGAAGAAAACTTCTTTTACAGTCACTTATGCCTTCAAAAGCTTTGTTTCTCCCTTGAAATGGTTATATAATCTCATAATAGATTTTAAGTTGAATTTTTTTACATTTATGGTTAAAATAGATTATAATTGAATGTTTACCTCGAGAAATGTGAAGCAAAAACAATTCATTGAAAAGAAAACTTCTTTTATAGTCACTTATGCCTTCAAAAGATTTGTTTCTCCCTTTAAATGGTTATATAATCTCATAATTGATTTTAAGTTGCGTTTTTTTTACATTTTTGGTTAAAACAGATTATAATTGATTGTTTACCTCGAGAAACGTGATGCAAAAACCATTCATTGAGAAGAAAACTTCTTTTATAGTCACTTATGCCTTCAAAAGCTTTGTTTCTCCCTTTAAATGGTTACATAATCTCATAATTGATTTTAAGTTTCATTTTTTTTAAAATTTTTGGTTAAAACAGATTATAATTGAATGTTTACCTCGAGAAACGTGATGCAAAAATCATTCATTGAGAAGAAAACTTCTTTTATAGTCACTTATGCCTTCAAAAGCTTTGTTTCTCCTTTTAAATGGTTATATAATCTCATAATTGATTTTAAGTTGAATTTTTTTACACTTTTGGTTAAAACAGATTATAATTGAACGTTTAGCTCGAGAATCTTGAAGCGAAAGCCATTCATTGAGAAGAAAACTTCTTTTATAGTCACTTATGCCTTCAAAATCTTTGTTTCTCCTTTTAAATGGTTATATAATCTCATAATTGATTTTAAGTTGTGTTTTTTTTACATTTTTGGTTAAAACAGATTATAATTGAATGTTTACCTCGAGAAACGTGATGTAAAAATCATTCATTGAGAAGAAAACTTCTTTTATAGTCACTTATGCCTTCAAAAGCTTTGTTTCTCCCTTTAAATGGTTATATAATCTCATAATTGATTTTAAGTTGATATTTTTTACATTTTTGGTTAAAACAGATTATAATTCAACGTTTACCTCGAGAATCTTGAAGCGAAAGCCATTCATTGAGAAGAAAACTTCTTTTATAGTCACTTATGCCTTCAAAAGCTTTGTTTCCCCCTTTAAATGGTTATATAATCTCATAATTGATTTTAAGTTGAATTTTTTTACATTTTTGGTTAAAACAGATTATAATTGAATGTTTACCTCGAGAAACATGATGCAAAAACCATTCATTGAGAAGAAAATTTCTTTTATAGTCACTTATGCCTTCAAAAGCTTTGTTTCTCCCTTTAAATGTTTATATAATCTCATAATTGATTTTAAGCTACGTTTTTTTTACATTTTTGGTTAAAACAGATTATAATTGAAGGTTTACCTCGAGAATCTTGAAGCGAAAGCCATTCATTGAGAAGAAAACTTCTTTTATAGTCACTTATGCCTTCAAAAGCTTTGTTTCTCCCTTTAAATGGTTATACAATCTCATAATTGATTTTAAGTTGCGTTTTTTTACATTTTTGGTTAAACCAGATTATAATTGAATGTTTACCTCGAGAAACGTGATGCAAAAATCATTCATTAAGAAGAAAACTTCTTTTATAGTCACTTATGCCTTCAAAAGCTTTGTTTCTCCCTTTAAATGGTTATATAATCTCATAATTGATTTTAAGTTGAATTTTTTTACATTTTTGGTTAAAACAGATTATAATTGAACGTTTACCTCGAGAATCTTGAAGCGAAAGCCATTCATTGAGAAGAAAACTTCTTTTATAGTCACTTATGCCTTCAAAAGCTTTGTTTCTCCCTTTAAATGGTTATATAATCTCATAATTGATTTTAATTTAAATTTTTTTACATTTTTGGTTAAAACAGATTATAATTGAATGTTTACCTCGAGAAACGTGATGCAAAAACCATTCATTGAGAAGAAAACTTCTTTTATAGTCACTTATACCTTCAAAAGCTTTGTTTCTCCCTTTAAATGGTTATACAATCTCATAATTGATTTTAAGTTGCGTTTTTTTTACATTTTTGGTTAAAACAGATTATAATTGAATGTTTACCTCGAGAAACGTGATGCAAAAACCATTCATTGAGAAGAAAACTTCTTTTATAGTAACTTATGGCTTCAAAAGCTTTGTTTCTCCCTTTAAATGGTTATATAATCTCATAATTGATTTTAAGTTGCGTTTTTTTTACATTTTTGGTTAAAACAGATTATAATTGAATGTTTACCTTGAGAAACGTGATGCAAAAACCATTCATTGAGAAGAAAACTTCTTTTATAGTCACTTATGCCTTCAAAAGCTTTGTTTCTCCCTTTAAATGGTTATATAATCTCATAATTGATTTTAAGCTACTTTTTTTTAACATTTTTGGTTAAAACAGATTATAATTGAATGTTTACCTCGAGAAACATGATGCAAAAACCATTCATTGAGAAGAAAACTTCTTTTATAGTCACTTATGCCTTCAAAAGCTTTGTTTCTCCCTTTAAATGGTTATATAATCTCATAATTGATTTTAAGTTGAATTTTTTTATATTTTTGGTTAAAACAGATTATAATTGAACGTTTACCTCGAGAATCTTGAAGCGAAAGCCATTCATTGAGAAGAAAACTTCTTTTATAGTCACTTATGCCTTCAAAAGCTTTGTTTCTCCCTTTAAATGGTTATATAATCTCATAATTTATTTTAAGTTGCGTTTTTTTTACATTTTTGGTTAAAACAGATTATAATTGAATGTTTACCTCGAGAAACGTGATGTAAAAACCATTCATTGAGAAGAAAACTTCTTTTATAGTCACTTATGCCTTCAAAAGCTTTGTTTCTCCCTTTAAATGGTTATATAATCTCATAATTGATTTTAAGTTGAATTTTTTTACATTTTTGGTTAAAACAGATTATAATTGAATGTTTACCTCGAGAAACGTGATGTAAAAACCATTCATTGAGAAGAAAATTTCTTTTATAGTCACTTATGCCTTCAAAAGCTTTGTTTCTCCCTTTAAATGGTTATATAATCTCATAATTGATTTTAAGCTACGTTTTTTTTACATTTTTGGTTCAAACAGATTATAATTGAATGTTTACCTCGTGAAACGTGATGTAAAAATCATTCATTGAGAAGAAAACTTCTTTTATAGTCACTTATGCCTTCAAAAGCTTTGTTTCTCCCTTTAAATGGTTATATAATCTCATAATTGATTTTAAGTTGATATTTTTTACATTTTTGGTCAAAACAGATTATAATTGAACGTTTACCTCGAGAATCTTGAAGCGAAAGCCTTTCATTGAGAAGAAAACTTCTTTTATAGTCACTTATGCCTTCAAAAGCTTTGTTTCCCCCTTTAAATGGTTATATAATCTCATAATTGATTTTAAGTTGAATTTTTTTACATTTTTGGTTAAAACAGATTATAATTGAATGTTTACCTCGAGAAACGTGATGCAAAAACCATTCATTGAGAAGAAAATTTCTTTTATAGTCACTTATGCCTTCAAAAACTTTGTTTCTCCCTTTAAATGTTTATATAATCTCATAATTGATTTCAAGCTACGTTTTTTTTACATTTTTGGTTAAAACAGATTATAATTGAAGGTTTACCTCGAGAAACGTGATGCAAAAACCATTCATTGAGAAGAAAACTTCTTTTATAGTCACTTATGCCTTCAAAAGCTTTGTTTCTCCCTTCAAATGGTTATATAATCTCATAATTGATTTTAAGTTGAATTTTTTTACATTTTTGGTTAAAACAGATTATAATTGAATGTTTACCTCGAGAAACATGATACAAAAACCATTCATTGAGAAGAAAACTTCTTTTATAGTCACTTATGCCTTCAAAAGCTTTGTTTCTCTCTTTAAATGGTTATATAATCTCATAATTGATTTTAAGTTGCGTTGTTTTTACATTTTTGGTTAAAACAGATTATAATTGAATGTTTACCTCGAGAAACGTGATGCAAAAACCATTCATTGAGAAGAAAACTTCTTTTATAGTAACTTATACCTTCAAAAACTTTGTTTCTCCCTTTAAATGGTTATATAATCTCATAATTGATTTTAAGTTGAATTTTTTTACATTTTTGGTTAAAACAGATTATAATTGAACGTTTACCTCGAGAATCTTGAAGCGAAAGCCATTCATTGAGAAGAAAACTTCTTTTATAGTCACTTATGCCTTCAAAAGCTTTGTTTCTCCCTTTAAATGGTTATATAATCTCATAATTGATTTTAAGTTGCGTTTTTTTTACATTTTTGGTTAAAACAGATTATAATTGAATGTTTACCTCGAGAAACGTGATGAAAAAACCATTCATTGAGAAGAAAACTTCTTTTACAGTCACTTATGCCTTCAAAAGCTTTGTTTCTCCCTTGAAATGGTTATATAATCTCATAATAGATTTTAAGTTGAATTTTTTTACATTTATGGTTAAAATAGATTATAATTGAATGTTTACCTCGAGAAATGTGAAGCAAAAACCATTCATTGAAAAGAACACTTCTTTTATAGTCACTTATGCCTTCAAAAGATTTGTTTCTCCCTTTAAATGGTTATATAATCTCATAATTGATTTTAAGTTGCGTTTTTTTTACATTTTTGGTTAAAACAGATTATAATTGATTGTTTACCTCGAGAAACGTGATGCAAAAACCATTCATTGAGAAGAAAACTTCTTTTATAGTCACTTATGCCTTCAAAAGCTTTGTTTCTCCCTTTAAATGGTTACATAATCTCATAATTGATTTTAAGTTTCATTTTTTTTAAAATTTTTGGTTAAAACAGATTATAATTGAATGTTTACCTCGAGAAACGTGATGCAAAAATCATTCATTGAGAAGAAAACTTCTTTTATAGTCACTTATGCCTTCAAAAGCTTTGTTTCTCCCTTTAAATGGTTATATAATCTCATAATTGATTTTAAGTTGAATTTTTTTACATTTTTGGTTAAAACAGATTATAATTGAACGTTTACCTCGAGAATCTTGAAGCGAAAGCCATTCATTGAGAAGAAAACTTCTTTTATAGTCACTTATGCCTTCAAAAGCTTTGTTTCTCTCTTTAAATGGTTATATAATCTCATAATTGATTTTAAGTTGCGTTGTTTTTACATTTTTGGTTAAAACAGATTATAATTGAATGTTTACCTCGAGAAACGTGATGCAAAAATCATTCATTGAGAAGAAAACTTCTTTTATAGTCACTTATACCTTCAAAAACTTTGTTTCTCCCTTTAAATGGTTATATAATCTCATAATTGATTTTAAGTTGAATTTTTTTACATTTTTGGTTAAAACAGATTATAATTGAACGTTTACCTCGAGAATCTTGAAGCGAAAGCCATTCATTGAGAAGAAAACTTCTTTTACAGTCACTTATGCCTTCAAAAGCTTTGTTTCTCCCTTGAAATGGTTATATAATCTCATAATAGATTTTAAGTTGAATTTTTTTACATTTATGGTTAAAATTGATTATAATTGAATGTTTACCTCGAGAAATGTGAAGCAAAAACAATTCATTGAAAAGAAAACTTCTTTTATAGTCACTTATGCCTTCAAAAGATTTGTTTCTCCCTTTAAATGGTTATATAATCTCATAATTGATTTTAAGTTGCGTTTTTTTTACATTTTTGGTTAAAACAGATTATAATTGATTGTTTACCTCGAGAAACGTGATGCAAAAACCATTCATTGAGAAGAAAACTTCTTTTATAGTCACTTATGCCTTCAAAAGCTTTGTTTCTCCCTTTAAATGGTTACATAATCTCATAATTGATTTTAAGTTTCATTTTTTTTAAAATTTTTGGTTAAAACAGATTATAATTGAATGTTTACCTCGAGAAACGTGATGCAAAAATCATTCATTGAGAAGAAAACTTCTTTTATAGTCACTTATGCCTTCAAAAGCTTTGTTTCTCCTTTTAAATGGTTATATAATCTCATAATTGATTTTAAGTTGAATTTTTTTACACTTTTGGTTAAAACAGATTATAATTGAACGTTTAGCTCGAGAATCTTGAAGCGAAAGCCATTCATTGAGAAGAAAACTTCTTTTATAGTCACTTATGCCTTCAAAATCTTTGTTTCTCCTTTTAAATGGTTATATAATCTCATAATTGATTTTAAGTTGTGTTTTTTTTACATTTTTGGTTAAAACAGATTATAATTGAATGTTTACCTCGAGAAACGTGATGTAAAAATCATTCATTGAGAAGAAAACTTCTTTTATAGTCACTTATGCCTTCAAAAGCTTTGTTTCTCCCTTTAAATGGTTATATAATCTCATAATTGATTTTAAGTTGATATTTTTTACATTTTTGGTTAAAACAGATTATAATTCAACGTTTACCTCGAGAATATTGAAGCGAAAGCCATTCATTGAGAAGAAAACTTCTTTTATAGTCACTTATGCCTTCAAAAGCTTTGTTTCCCCCTTTAAATGGTTATATAATCTCATAATTGATTTTAAGTTGAATTTTTTTACATTTTTGGTTAAAACAGATTATAATTGAATGTTTACCTCGAGAAACATGATGCAAAAACCATTCATTGAGAAGAAAATTTCTTTTATAGTCACTTATGCCTTCAAAAGCTTTGTTTCTCCCTTTAAATGTTTATATAATCTCATAATTGATTTTAAGCTACGTTTTTTTTACATTTTTGGTTAAAACAGATTATAATTGAAGGTTTACCTCGAGAATCTTGAAGCGAAAGCCATTCATTGAGAAGAAAACTTCTTTTATAGTCACTTATGCCTTCAAAAGCTTTGTTTCTCCCTTTAAATGGTTATACAATCTCATAATTGATTTTAAGTTGCGTTTTTTTACATTTTTGGTTAAACCAGATTATAATTGAATGTTTACCTCGAGAAACGTGATGCAAAAATCATTCATTAAGAAGAAAACTTCTTTTATAGTCACTTATGCCTTCAAAAGCTTTGTTTCTCCCTTTAAATGGTTATATAATCTCATAATTGATTTTAAGTTGAATTTTTTTACATTTTTGGTTAAAACAGATTATAATTGAACGTTTACCTCGAGAATCTTGAAGCGAAAGCCATTCATTGAGAAGAAAACTTCTTTTATAGTCACTTATGCCTTCAAAAGCTTTGTTTCTCCCTTTAAATGGTTATATAATCTCATAATTGATTTTAATTTAAATTTTTTTACATTTTTGGTTAAAACAGATTATAATTGAATGTTTACCTCGAGAAACGTGATGCAAAAACCATTCATTGAGAAGAAAACTTCTTTTATAGTCACTTATACCTTCAAAAGCTTTGTTTCTCCCTTTAAATGGTTATACAATCTCATAATTGATTTTAAGTTGCGTTTTTTTTACATTTTTGGTTAAAACAGATTATAATTGAATGTTTACCTCGAGAAACGTGATGCAAAAACCATTCATTGAGAAGAAAACTTCTTTTATAGTCACTTATGGCTTCAAAAGCTTTGTTTCTCCCTTTAAATGGTTATATAATCTCATAATTGATTTTAAGTTGCGTTTTTTTTACATTTTTGGTTAAAACAGATTATAATTGAATGTTTACCTTGAGAAACGTGATGCAAAAACCATTCATTGAGAAGAAAACTTCTTTTATAGTCACTTATGCCTTCAAAAGCTTTGTTTCTCCCTTTAAATGGTTATATAATCTCATAATTGATTTTAAGCTACTTTTTTTTAACATTTTTGGTTAAAACAGATTATAATTGAATGTTTACCTCGAGAAACATGATGCAAAAACCATTCATTGAGAAGAAAACTTCTTTTATAGTCACTTATGCCTTCAAAAGCTTTGTTTCTCCCTTTAAATGGTTATACAATCTCATAATTGATTTTAAGTTGCGTTTTTTTTACATTTTTGGTTAAAACAGATTATAATTGAATGTTTACCTCGAGAAACGTGATGCAAAAACCATTCATTGAGAAGAAAACTTCTTTTATAGTCACTTATGGCTTCAAAAGCTTTGTTTCTCCCTTTAAATGGTTATATAATCTCATAATTGATTTTAAGTTGCGTTTTTTTTACATTTTTGGTTAAAACAGATTATAATTGAATGTTTACCTTGAGAAACGTGATGCAAAAACCATTCATTGAGAAGAAAACTTCTTTTATAGTCACTTATGCCTTCAAAAGCTTTGTTTCTCCCTTTAAATGGTTATATAATCTCATAATTGATTTTAAGCTACTTTTTTTTAACATTTTTGGTTAAAACAGATTATAATTGAATGTTTACCTCGAGAAACATGATGCAAAAACCATTCATTGAGAAGAAAACTTCTTTTATAGTCACTTATGCCTTCAAAAGCTTTGTTTCTCCCTTTAAATGGTTATATAATCTCATAATTGATTTTAAGTTGAATTTTTTTACATTTTTGGTTAAAACAGATTATAATTGAATGTTTACCTCGAGAAACGTGATGCAAAAACCATTCATTGTGAAGAAAACTTCTTTTATAGTAACTTATGGCTTCAAAAGCTTTGTTTCTCCCTTTAAATGGTTATATAATCTCATAATTGATTTTAAGTTGCGTTTTTTTTACATTTTTGGTTAAAACAGATTATAATTGAATGTTTACCTTGAGAAACGTGATGCAAAAACCATTCATTGAGAAGAAAACTTCTTTTATAGTCACTTATGCCTTCAAAAGCTTTGTTTCTCCCTTTAAATGGTTATAAAATCTCATAATTGATTTTAAGCTACTTTTTTTTAACATTTTTGGTTAAAACAGATTATAATTGAATGTTTACCTTGAGAAACATGATGCAAAAACCATTCATTGAGAAGAAAACTTCTTTTATAGTAACTTATGGCTTCAAAAGCTTTGTTTCTCCCTTTAAATGGTTATATAATCTCATAATTGATTTTAAGTTGCGTTTTTTTTACATTTTTGGTTAAAACAGATTATAATTGAATGTTTACCTTGAGAAACGTGATGCAAAAACCATTCATTGAGAAGAAAACTTCTTTTATAGTCACTTATGCCTTCAAAAGCTTTGTTTCTCCCTTTAAATGGTTATATAATCTCATAATTGATTTTAAGCTACTTTTTTTTAACATTTTTGGTTAAAACAGATTATAATTGAATGTTTACCTCGAGAAACATGATGCAAAAACCATTCATTGAGAAGAAAACTTCTTTTATAGTCACTTATGCCTTCAAAAGCTTTGTTTCTCCCTTTAAATGGTTATATAATCTCATAATTGATTTTAAGTTGAATTTTTTTACATTTTTGGTTAAAACAGATTATAATTGAACGTTTACCTCGAGAATCTTGAAGCGAAAGCCATTCATTGAGAAGAAAACTTCTTTTATAGTCACTTATGCCTTCAAAAGCTTTGTTTCTCCCTTTAAATGGTTATATAATCTCATAATTTATTTTAAGTTGCGTTTTTTTTACATTTTTGGTTAAAACAGATTATAATTGAATGTTTACCTCGAGAAACGTGATGTAAAAACCATTCATTGAGAAGAAAACTTCTTTTATAGTCACTTATGCCTTCAAAAGCTTTGTTTCTCCCTTTAAATGGTTATATAATCTCATAATTGATTTTAAGTTGCATTTTTTTTACATTTTTGGTTAAAACAGATTATAATTGAATGTTTACCTCGAGAAACGTGATGTAAAAACCATTCATTGAGAAGAAAATTTCTTTTATAGTCACTTATGCCTTCAAAAGCTTTGTTTCTCCCTTTAAATGGTTATATAATCTCATAATTGATTTTAAGCTACGTTTTTTTTACATTTTTGGTTCAAACAGATTATAATTGAATGTTTACCTCGTGAAACGTGATGTAAAAATCATTCATTGAGAAGAAAACTTCTTTTATAGTCACTTATGCCTTCAAAAGCTTTGTTTCTCCCTTTAAATGGTTATATAATCTCATAATTGATTTTAAGTTGATATTTTTTACATTTTTGGTCAAAACAGATTATAATTGAACGTTTACCTCGAGAATCTTGAAGCGAAAGCCTTTCATTGAGAAGAAAACTTCTTTTATAGTCACTTATGCCTTCAAAAGCTTTGTTTCCCCCTTTAAATGGTTATATAATCTCATAATTGATTTTAAGTTGAATTTTTTTACATTTTTGGTTAAAACAGATTATAATTGAATGTTTACCTCGAGAAACGTGATGCAAAAACCATTCATTGAGAAGAAAATTTCTTTTATAGTCACTTATGCCTTCAAAAACTTTGTTTCTCCCTTTAAATGTTTATATAATCTCATAATTGATTTCAAGCTACGTTTTTTTTACATTTTTGGTTAAAACAGATTATAATTGAAGGTTTACCTCGAGAAACGTGATGCAAAAACCATTCATTGAGAAGAAAACTTCTTTTATAGTCACTTATGCCTTCAAAAGCTTTGTTTCTCCCTTCAAATGGTTATATAATCTCATAATTGATTTTAAGTTGAATTTTTTTACATTTTTGGTTAAAACAGATTATAATTGAATGTTTACCTCGAGAAACATGATACAAAAACCATTCATTGAGAAGAAAACTTCTTTTATAGTCACTTATGCCTTCAAAAGCTTTGTTTCTCTCTTTAAATGGTTATATAATCTCATAATTGATTTTAAGTTGCGTTGTTTTTACATTTTTGGTTAAAACAGATTATAATTGAATGTTTACCTCGAGAAACGTGATGCAAAAACCATTCATTGAGAAGAAAACTTCTTTTATAGTAACTTATACCTTCAAAAACTTTGTTTCTCCCTTTAAATGGTTATATAATCTCATAATTGATTTTAAGTTGAATTTTTTTACATTTTTGGTTAAAACAGATTATAATTGAACGTTTACCTCGAAAATCTTGAAGCGAAAGCCATTCATTGAGAAGAAAACTTCTTTTATAGTCACTTATGCCTTCAAAAGCTTTGTTTCTCCCTTTAAATGGTTATATAATCTCATAATTGATTTTAAGTTGCGTTTTTTTTACATTTTTGGTTAAAACAGATTATAATTGAATGTTTACCTCGAGAAACGTGATGAAAAAACCATTCATTGAGAAGAAAACTTCTTTTACAGTCACTTATGCCTTCAAAAGCTTTGTTTCTCCCTTGAAATGGTTATATAATCTCATAATAGATTTTAAGTTGAATTTTTTTACATTTATGGTTAAAATAGATTATAATTGAATGTTTACCTCGAGAAATGTGAAGCAAAAACCATTCATTGAAAAGAACACTTCTTTTATAGTCACTTATGCCTTCAAAAGATTTGTTTCTCCCTTTAAATGGTTATATAATCTCATAATTGATTTTAAGTTGCGTTTTTTTTACATTTTTGGTTAAAACAGATTATAATTGATTGTTTACCTCGAGAAACGTGATGCAAAAACCATTCATTGAGAAGAAAACTTCTTTTATAGTCACTTATGCCTTCAAAAGCTTTGTTTCTCCCTTTAAATGGTTACATAATCTCATAATTGATTTTAAGTTTCATTTTTTTTAAAATTTTTGGTTAAAACAGATTATAATTGAATGTTTACCTCGAGAAACGTGATGCAAAAATCATTCATTGAGAAGAAAACTTCTTTTATAGTCACTTATGCCTTCAAAAGCTTTGTTTCTCCCTTTAAATGGTTATATAATCTCATAATTGATTTTAAGTTGAATTTTTTTACATTTTTGGTTAAAACAGATTATAATTGAACGTTTACCTCGAGAATCTTGAAGCGAAAGCCATTCATTGAGAAGAAAACTTCTTTTATAGTCACTTATGCCTTCAAAAGCTTTGTTTCTCTCTTTAAATGGTTATATAATCTCATAATTGATTTTAAGTTGCGTTGTTTTTACATTTTTGGTTAAAACAGATTATAATTGAATGTTTACCTCGAGAAACGTGATGCAAAAATCATTCATTGAGAAGAAAACTTCTTTTATAGTCACTTATACCTTCAAAAACTTTGTTTCTCCCTTTAAATGGTTATATAATCTCATAATTGATTTTAAGTTGAATTTTTTTACATTTTTGGTTAAAACAGATTATAATTGAACGTTTACCTCGAGAATCTTGAAGCGAAAGCCATTCATTGAGAAGAAAACTTCTTTTACAGTCACTTATGCCTTCAAAAGCTTTGTTTCTCCCTTGAAATGGTTATATAATCTCATAATAGATTTTAAGTTGAATTTTTTTACATTTATGGTTAAAATAGATTATAATTGAATGTTTACCTCGAGAAATGTGAAGCAAAAACCATTCATTGAAAAGAACACTTCTTTTATAGTCACTTATGCCTTCAAAAGATTTGTTTCTCCCTTTAAATGGTTATATAATCTCATAATTGATTTTAAGTTGCGTTTTTTTTACATTTTTGGTTAAAACAGATTATAATTGATTGTTTACCTCGAGAAACGTGATGCAAAAACCATTCATTGAGAAGAAAACTTCTTTTATAGTCACTTATGCCTTCAAAAGCTTTGTTTCTCCCTTTAAATGGTTACATAATCTCATAATTGATTTTAAGTTTCATTTTTTTAAAAATTTTTGGTTAAAAAAGATTATAATTGAATGTTTACCTCGAGAAACGTGACGCAAAAATCATTCATTGAGAAGAAAACTTCTTTTATAGTCACTTATGCCTTCAAAAGCTTTGTTTCTCCTTTTAAATGGTTATATAATCTCATAATTGATTTTAAGTTGAATTTTTTTACACTTTTGGTTAAAACAGATTATAATTGAACGTTTAGCTCGAGAATCTTGAAGCGAAAGCCATTCATTGAGAAGAAAACTTCTTTTATAGTCACTTATGCCTTCAAAATCTTTGTTTCTCCTTTTAAATGGTTATATAATCTCATAATTGATTTTAAGTTGTGTTTTTTTTACATTTTTGGTTAAAACAGATTATAATTGAATGTTTACCTCGAGAAACGTGATGTAAAAATCATTCATTGAGAAGAAAACTTCTTTTATAGTCACTTATGCCTTCAAAAGCTTTGTTTCTCCCTTTAAATGGTTATATAATCTCATAATTGATTTTAAGTTGATATTTTTTACATTTTTGGTTAAAACAGATTATAATTCAACGTTTACCTCGAGAATCTTGAAGCGAAAGCCATTCATTGAGAAGAAAACTTCTTTTATAGTCACTTATGCCTTCAAAAGCTTTGTTTCCCCCTTTAAATGGTTATATAATCTCATAATTGATTTTAAGTTGAATTTTTTTACATTTTTGGTTAAAACAGATTATAATTGAATGTTTACCTGGAGAAACATGATGCAAAAACCATTCATTGAGAAGAAAATTTCTTTTATAGTCACTTATGCCTTCAAAAGCTTTGTTTCTCCCTTTAAATGTTTATATAATCTCATAATTGATTTTAAGCTACGTTTTTTTTACATTTTTGGTTAAAACAGATTATAATTGAAGGTTTACCTCGAGAAACGTGATGCAAAAACCATTCATTGAGAAGAAAACTTCTTTTATAGTCACTTATGCCTTCAAAAGCTTTGTTTCTCCCTTCAAATGGTAATATAATCTCATAATTGATTTTAAGTTGAATTTTTTTACATTTTTGGTTAAAACAGATTATAATTGAATGTTTACCTCGAGAAACATGATGCAAAAACCATTCATTGAGAAGAAAATTTCTTTTATAGTCACTTATGCCTTCAAAAGCTTTGTTTCTCCCTTTAAATGGTTATATAATCTCATAATTGATTTTAAGCTACGTTTTTTTTACATTTTTGGTTAAAACAAATTATAATTGAATGTTTACCTCGAGAAACGTGATGTAAAAATCATTCATTGAGAAGAAAACTTCTTTTATAGTCACTTATGCCTTCAAAAGCTTTGTTTCTCCCTTTAAATGGTTATATAATCTCATAATTGATTTTAAGTTGATATTTTTTACATTTTTGGTTAAAACAGATTATAATTCAACGTTTACCTCGAGAATCTTGAAGCGAAAGCCATTCATTGAGAAGAAAACTTCTTTTATAGTCACTTATGCCTTCAAAAGCTTTGTTTCCCCCTTTAAATGGTTATATAATCTCATAATTGATTTTAAGTTGAATTTTTTTACATTTTTGGTTAAAACAGATTATAATTGAATGTTTACCTGGAGAAACATGATGCAAAAACCATTCATTGAGAAGAAAATTTCTTTTATAGTCACTTATGCCTTCAAAAGCTTTGTTTCTCCCTTTAAATGTTTATATAATCTCATAATTGATTTTAAGCTACGTTTTTTTTACATTTTTGGTTAAAACAGATTATAATTGAAGGTTTACCTCGAGAAACGTGATGCAAAAACCATTCATTGAGAAGAAAACTTCTTTTATAGTCACTTATGCCTTCAAAAGCTTTGTTTCTCCCTTCAAATGGTAATATAATCTCATAATTGATTTTAAGTTGAATTTTTTTACATTTTTGGTTAAAACAGATTATAATTGAATGTTTACCTCGAGAAACATGATGCAAAAACCATTCATTGAGAAGAAAATTTCTTTTATAGTCACTTATGCCTTCAAAAGCTTTGTTTCTCCCTTTAAATGGTTATATAATCTCATAATTGATTTTAAGCTACGTTTTTTTTACATTTTTTGTTAAAACAGATTATAATTGAATGTTTACCTCGAGAATCTTGAAGCGAAAGCCATTCATTGAGAAGAAAACTTCTTTTATAGTCACTTATGCCTTCAAAAGCTTTGTTTCTCCCTTTAAATGGTTATATAATCTCATAATTGATTTTAATTTAAATTTTTTTACATTTTTGGTTAAAACAGATTATAATTGAATGTTTACCTCGAGAAACGTGATGCAAAAACCATTCATTGAGAAGAAAATATCTTTTATAGTCACTTATGCCTTCAAAAGCTTTGTTTCTCCCTTTAAATGGTTATATAATCTCATAATTGATTTTAAGCTATGTTTTTTTTACATTTTTGGTTAAAACAGATTATAATTGAATGTTTACCTCGAGAAACGTGATGCAAAAACCATTCATTGAGAAGAAAACTTCTTTTATAGTAACTTATGGCTTCAAAAGCTTTGTTTCTCCCTTTAAATGGTTATATAATCTCATAATTGATTTTAAGTTGCGTTTTTTTTACATTTTTGGTTAAAACAGATTATAATTGAATGTTTACCTTGAGAAACGTGATGCAAAAACCATTCATTGAGAAGAAAACTTCTTTTATAGTCACTTATGCCTTCAAAAGCTTTGTTTCTCCCTTTAAATGGTTATATAATCTCATAATTGATTTTAAGTTGCGTTTTTTTTACATTTTTGGTTAAAACAGATTATAATTGAATGTTTACCTCGAGAAACGTGATGCAAAAACCATTCATTGAGATGAAAACTTCTTTTATAGTAACTTATGGATTCAAAAGCTTTGTTTCTCCCTTTAAATGGTTATATAATCTCATAATTGATTTTAAGTTGCGTTTTTTTTACATTTTTGGTTAAAACAGATTATAATTGAATGTTCACCTTGAGAAACGTGATGCAAAAACAATTCATTGAGAAGAAAACTTCTTTTATAGTCACTTATGCCTTCAAAAGCTTTGTTTCTCCCTTTAAATGATTATATAATCTCATAATTGATTTTAAGTTGCGTTTTTTTTACATTTTTGGTTAAAACAGATTATAATTGAATGTTTACCTTGAGAAACGTGATGCAAAAACCATTCATTGAGAAAAAAACTTCTTTTATAGTCACTTATGCCTTCAAAAGCTTTGTTTCTCCCTTTAAATGGTTATATAATCTCATAATTGATTTTAAGTTGCGTTTTTTTACATTTTTGGTTAAAACAGATTATAATTGAATGTTTACCTCGAGAAACGTGATGAAAAAACCATTCATTGAGAAGAAAATTTCTTTTATAGTCACTTATGCCTTCAAAAGCTTTGTTTCTCCCTTTAAATGTTTATATAATCTCATAATTGATTTTAAGCTACGTTTTTTTTACATTTTTGGTTAAAACAGATTATAATTGAAGGTTTACCTCGAGAAACGTGATGCAAAAACCATTCATTGAGAAGAAAACTTCTTTTATAGTCACTTATGCCTTCAAAAGCTTTGTTTCTCCCTTCAAATGGTAATATAATCTCATAATTGATTTTAAGTTGAATTTTTTTACATTTTTGGTTAAAACAGATTATAATTGAATGTTTACCTCGAGAAACATGATGCAAAAACCATTCATTGAGAAGAAAATTTCTTTTATAGTCACTTATGCCTTCAAAAGCTTTGTTTCTCCCTTTAAATGGTTATATAATCTCATAATTGATTTTAAGCTACGTTTTTTTTACATTTTTGGTTAAAACAGATTATAATTGAATGTTTACCTCGAGAATCTTGAAGCGAAAGCCATTCATTGAGAAGAAAACTTCTTTTATAGTCACTTATGCCTTCAAAAGCTTTGTTTCTCCCTTTAAATGGTTATATAATCTCATAATTGATTTTAATTTAAATTTTTTTACATTTTTGGTTAAAACAGATTATAATTGAATGTTTACCTCGAGAAACGTGATGCAAAAACCATTCATTGAGAAGAAAATATCTTTTATAGTCACTTATGCCTTCAAAAGCTTTGTTTCTCCCTTTAAATGGTTATATAATCTCATAATTGATTTTAAGCTATGTTTTTTTTACATTTTTGGTTAAAACAGATTATAATTGAATGTTTACCTCTAGAAACGTGATGCAAAAACCATTCATTGAGAAGAAAACTTCTTTTATAGTAACTTATGGCTTCAAAAGCTTTGTTTCTCCCTTTAAATGGTTATATAATCTCATAATTGATTTTAAGTTGCGTTTTTTTTACATTTTTGGTTAAAACAGATTATAATTGAATGTTTACCTTGAGAAACGTGATGCAAAAACCATTCATTGAGAAGAAAACTTCTTTTATAGTCACTTATGCCTTCAAAAGCTTTGTTTCTCCCTTTAAATGGTTATATAATCTCATAATTGATTTTAAGTTGCGTTTTTTTACATTTTTGGTTAAAACAGATCTTAATTGAATGCTTACCTCGAGAAACATGATGCAAAAACCATTCATTGAGAAGAAAACTTCTTTTATAGTCACTTATGCCTTCAAAAGCTTTGTTTCTCCCTTTAAATGGTTATATAATCTCATAATTGATTTTAAGTTGAATTTTTTTACATTTTTGGATAAAACAGATTATAATTGAACGTTTACCTCGAGAATCTTGAAGCGAAAGCCATTCATTGAGAAGAAAACTTCTTTTATAGTCACTTATGCCTTCAAAAGCTTTGTTTCTCCCTTTAAATGGTTATACAATCTCATAATTGATTTTAAGTTGCGTTTTTTTACATTTTTGGTTAAACCAGATTATAATTGAATGTTTACCTCGAGAAACGTGATGCAAAAATCATTCATTAAGAAGAAAACTTCTTTTATAGTCACTTATGCCTTCAAAAGCTTTGTTTCTCCCTTTAAATGGTTATATAATCTCATAATTGATTTTAAGTTGAATTTTTTTACATTTTTGGTTAAAACAGATTATAATTGAATGTTTACCTCGAGAAACGTGATGCAAAAACCATTCATTGTGAAGAAAACTTCTTTTATAGTAACTTATGGCTTCAAAAGCTTTGTTTCTCCCTTTAAATGGTTATATAATCTCATAATTGATTTTAAGTTGCGTTTTTTTTACATTTTTGGTTAAAACAGATTATAATTGATTGTTTACCTCGAGAAACGTGATGCAAAAACCATTCATTGAGAAGAAAACTTCTTTTATAGTCACTTATGCCTTCAAAAGCTTTGTTTCTCCCTTTAAATGGTTACATAATCTCATAATTGATTTTAAGTTTCATTTTTTTAAAAATTTTTGGTTAAAAAAGATTATAATTGAATGTTTACCTCGAGAAACGTGATGCAAAAATCATTCATTGAGAAGAAAACTTCTTTTATAGTCACTTATGCCTTCAAAAGCTTTGTTTCTCCTTTTAAATGGTTATATAATCTCATAATTGATTTTAAGTTGAATTTTTTTACACTTTTGGTTAAAACAGATTATAATTGAACGTTTAGCTCGAGAATCTTGAAGCGAAAGCCATTCATTGAGAAGAAAACTTCTTTTATAGTCACTTATGCCTTCAAAATCTTTGTTTCTCCTTTTAAATGGTTATATAATCTCATAATTGATTTTAAGTTGTGTTTTTTTTACATTTTTGGTTAAAACAGATTATAATTGAATGTTTACCTCGAGAAACGTGATGTAAAAATCATTCATTGAGAAGAAAACTTCTTTTATAGTCACTTATGCCTTCAAAAGCTTTGTTTCTCCCTTTAAATGGTTATATAATCTCATAATTGATTTTAAGTTGATATTTTTTACATTTTTGGTTAAAACAGATTATAATTCAACGTTTACCTCGAGAATCTTGAAGCGAAAGCCATTCATTGAGAAGAAAACTTCTTTTATAGTCACTTATGCCTTCAAAAGCTTTGTTTCCCCCTTTAAATGGTTATATAATCTCATAATTGATTTTAAGTTGAATTTTTTTACATTTTTGGTTAAAACAGATTATAATTGAATGTTTACCTTGAGAAACATGATGCAAAAACCATTCATTGAGAAGAAAATTTCTTTTATAGTCACTTATGCCTTCAAAAGCTTTGTTTCTCCCTTTAAATGTTTATATAATCTCATAATTGATTTTAAGCTACGTTTTTTTTACATTTTTGGTTAAAACAGATTATAATTGAAGGTTTACCTCGAGAAACGTGATGCAAAAACCATTCATTGAGAAGAAAACTTCTTTTATAGTCACTTATGCCTTCAAAAGCTTTGTTTCTCCCTTCAAATGGTAATATAATCTCATAATTGATTTTAAGTTGAATTTTTTTACATTTTTGGTTAAAACAGATTATAATTGAATGTTTACCTCGAGAAACATGATGCAAAAACCATTCATTGAGAAGAAAATTTCTTTTATAGTCACTTATGCCTTCAAAAGCTTTGTTTCTCCCTTTAAATGGTTATATAATCTCATAATTGATTTTAAGCTACGTTTTTTTTACATTTTTGGTTAAAACAGATTATAATTGAATGTTTACCTCGAGAATCTTGAAGCGAAAGCCATTCATTGAGAAGAAAACTTCTTTTATAGTCACTTATGCCTTCAAAAGCTTTGTTTCTCCCTTTAAATGGTTATATAATCTCATAATTGATTTTAATTTAAATTTTTTTACATTTTTGGTTAAAACAGATTATAATTCAACGTTTACCTCGAGAATCTTGAAGCGAAAGCCATTCATTGAGAAGAAAACTTCTTTTATAGTCACTTATGCCTTCAAAAGCTTTGTTTCCCCCTTTAAATGGTTATATAATCTCATAATTGATTTTAAGTTGAATTTTTTTACATTTTTGGTTAAAACAGATTATAATTGAATGTTTACCTCGAGAAACGTGATGCAAAAACCATTCATTGAGAAGAAAACTTCTTTTATAGTAACTTATGGCTTCAAAAGCTTTGTTTCTCCCTTTAAATGGTTATATAATCTCATAATTGATTTTAAGTTGCGTTTTTTTTACATTTTTGGTTAAAACAGATTATAATTGAATGTTTACCTTGAGAAACGTGATGCAAAAACCATTCATTGAGAAGAAAACTTCTTTTATAGTCACTTATGCCTTCAAAAGCTTTGTTTCTCCCTTTAAATGGTTATATAATCTCATAATTGATTTTAAGTTGCGTTTTTTTTACATTTTTGGTTAAAACAGATTATAATTGAATGTTTACCTCGAGAAACGTGATGCAAAAACCATTCATTGAGATGAAAACTTCTTTTATAGTAACTTATGGATTCAAAACCTTTGTTTCTCCCTTTAAATGGTTATATAATCTCATAATTGATTTTAAGTTGCGTTTTTTTTACATTTTTGGTTAAAACAGATTATAATTGAATGTTCACCTTGAGAAACGTGATGCAAAAACAATTCATTGAGAAGAAAACTTCTTTTATAGTCACTTATGCCTTCAAAAGCTTTGTTTCTCCCTTTAAATGATTATATAATCTCATAATTGATTTTAAGTTGCGTTTTTTTTACATTTTTGGTTAAAACAGATTATAATTGAATGTTTACCTTGAGAAACGTGATGCAAAAACCATTCATTGAGAAAAAAACTTCTTTTATAGTCACTTATGCCTTCAAAAGCTTTGTTTCTCCCTTTAAATGGTTATATAATCTCATAATTGATTTTAAGTTGCGTTTTTTTACATTTTTGGTTAAAACAGATTATAATTGAATGTTTACCTCGAGAAACGTGATGAAAAAACCATTCATTGAGAAGAAAATTTCTTTTATAGTCACTTATGCCTTCAAAAGCTTTGTTTCTCCCTTTAAATGTTTATATAATCTCATAATTGATTTTAAGCTACGTTTTTTTTACATTTTTGGTTAAAACAGATTATAATTGAAGGTTTACCTCGAGAAACGTGATGCAAAAACCATTCATTGAGAAGAAAACTTCTTTTATAGTCACTTATGCCTTCAAAAGCTTTGTTTCTCCCTTCAAATGGTAATATAATCTCATAATTGATTTTAAGTTGAATTTTTTTACATTTTTGGTTAAAACAGATTATAATTGAATGTTTACCTCGAGAAACATGATGCAAAAACCATTCATTGAGAAGAAAATTTCTTTTATAGTCACTTATGCCTTCAAAAGCTTTGTTTCTCCCTTTAAATGGTTATATAATCTCATAATTGATTTTAAGCTACGTTTTTTTTACATTTTTGGTTAAAACAGATTATAATTGAATGTTTACCTCGAGAATCTTGAAGCGAAAGCCATTCATTGAGAAGAAAACTTCTTTTATAGTCACTTATGCCTTCAAAAGCTTTGTTTCTCCCTTTAAATGGTTATATAATCTCATAATTGATTTTAATTTAAATTTTTTTACATTTTTGGTTAAAACAGATTATAATTGAATGTTTACCTCGAGAAACGTGATGCAAAAACCATTCATTGAGAAGAAAATATCTTTTATAGTCACTTATGCCTTCAAAAGCTTTGTTTCTCCCTTTAAATGGTTATATAATCTCATAATTGATTTTAAGCTATGTTTTTTTTACATTTTTGGTTAAAACAGATTATAATTGAATGTTTACCTCTAGAAACGTGATGCAAAAACCATTCATTGAGAAGAAAACTTCTTTTATAGTAACTTATGGCTTCAAAAGCTTTGTTTCTCCCTTTAAATGGTTATATAATCTCATAATTGATTTTAAGTTGCGTTTTTTTTACATTTTTGGTTAAAACAGATTATAATTGAATGTTTACCTTGAGAAACGTGATGCAAAAACCATTCATTGAGAAGAAAACTTCTTTTATAGTCACTTATGCCTTCAAAAGCTTTGTTTCTCCCTTTAAATGGTTATATAATCTCATAATTGATTTTAAGTTGCGTTTTTTTACATTTTTGGTTAAAACAGATCTTAATTGAATGCTTACCTCGAGAAACATGATGCAAAAACCATTCATTGAGAAGAAAACTTCTTTTATAGTCACTTATGCCTTCAAAAGCTTTGTTTCTCCCTTTAAATGGTTATATAATCTCATAATTGATTTTAAGTTGAATTTTTTTACATTTTTGGTTAAAACAGATTATAATTGAACGTTTACCTCGAGAATCTTGAAGCGAAAGCCATTCATTGAGAAGAAAACTTCTTTTATAGTCACTTATGCCTTCAAAAGCTTTGTTTCTCCCTTTAAATGGTTATACAATCTCATAATTGATTTTAAGTTGCGTTTTTTTACATTTTTGGTTAAACCAGATTATAATTGAATGTTTACCTCGAGAAACGTGATGCAAAAATCATTCATTAAGAAGAAAACTTCTTTTATAGTCACTTATGCCTTCAAAAGCTTTGTTTCTCCCTTTAAATGGTTATATAATCTCATAATTGATTTTAAGTTGAATTTTTTTACATTTTTGGTTAAAACAGATTATAATTAAATGTTTACCTCGAGAAACGTGATGCAAAAACCATTCATTGTGAAGAAAACTTCTTTTATAGTAACTTATGGCTTCAAAAGCTTTGTTTCTCCCTTTAAATGGTTATATAATCTCATAATTGATTTTAAGTTGCGTTTTTTTTACATTTTTGGTTAAAACAGATTATAATTGATTGTTTACCTCGAGAAACGTGATGCAAAAACCATTCATTGAGAAGAAAACTTCTTTTATAGTCACTTATGCCTTCAAAAGCTTTGTTTCTCCCTTTAAATGGTTACATAATCTCATAATTGATTTTAAGTTTCATTTTTTTAAAAATTTTTGGTTAAAAAAGATTATAATTGAATGTTTACCTCGAGAAACGTGATGCAAAAATCATTCATTGAGAAGAAAACTTCTTTTATAGTCACTTATGCCTTCAAAAGCTTTGTTTCTCCTTTTAAATGGTTATATAATCTCATAATTGATTTTAAGTTGAATTTTTTTACACTTTTGGTTAAAACAGATTATAATTGAACGTTTAGCTCGAGAATCTTGAAGCGAAAGCCATTCATTGAGAAGAAAACTTCTTTTATAGTCACTTATGCCTTCAAAATCTTTGTTTCTCCTTTTAAATGGTTATATAATCTCATAATTGATTTTAAGTTGTGTTTTTTTTACATTTTTGGTTAAAACAGATTATAATTGAATGTTTACCTCGAGAAACGTGATGTAAAAATCATTCATTGAGAAGAAAACTTCTTTTATAGTCACTTATGCCTTCAAAAGCTTTGTTTCTCCCTTTAAATGGTTATATAATCTCATAATTGATTTTAAGTTGATATTTTTTACATTTTTGGTTAAAACAGATTATAATTCAACGTTTACCTCGAGAATCTTGAAGCGAAAGCCATTCATTGAGAAGAAAACTTCTTTTATAGTCACTTATGCCTTCAAAAGCTTTGTTTCCCCCTTTAAATGGTTATATAATCTCATAATTGATTTTAAGTTGAATTTTTTTACATTTTTGGTTAAAACAGATTATAATTGAATGTTTACCTTGAGAAACATGATGCAAAAACCATTCATTGAGAAGAAAATTTCTTTTATAGTCACTTATGCCTTCAAAAGCTTTGTTTCTCCCTTTAAATGTTTATATAATCTCATAATTGATTTTAAGCTACGTTTTTTTTACATTTTTGGTTAAAACAGATTATAATTGAAGGTTTACCTCGAGAAACGTGATGCAAAAACCATTCATTGAGAAGAAAACTTCTTTTATAGTAACTTATGGCTTCAAAAGCTTTGTTTCTCCCTTTAAATGGTTATATAATCTCATAATTGATTTTAAGTTGCGTTTTTTTTACATTTTTGGTTAAAACAGATTATAATTGAATGTTTACCTCGAGAAACGTGATGCAAAAACCATTCATTGAGATGAAAACTTCTTTTATAGTAACTTATGGATTCAAAAGCTTTGTTTCTCCCTTTAAATGGTTATATAATCTCATAATTGATTTTAAGTTGCGTTTTTTTTACATTTTTGGTTAAAACAGATTATAATTGAATGTTCACCTTGAGAAACGTGATGCAAAAACAATTCATTGAGAAGAAAACTTCTTTTATAGTCACTTATGCCTTCAAAAGCTTTGTTTCTCCCTTTAAATGATTATATAATCTCATAATTGATTTTAAGTTGCGTTTTTTTTACATTTTTGGTTAAAACAGATTATAATTGAATGTTTACCTTGAGAAACGTGATGCAAAAACCATTCATTGAGAAAAAAACTTCTTTTATAGTCACTTATGCCTTCAAAAGCTTTGTTTCTCCCTTTAAATGGTTATATAATCTCATAATTGATTTTAAGTTGCGTTTTTTTACATTTTTGGTTAAAACAGATTATAATTGAATGTTTACCTCGAGAAACGTGATGAAAAAACCATTCATTGAGAAGAAAATTTCTTTTATAGTCACTTATGCCTTCAAAAGCTTTGTTTCTCCCTTTAAATGTTTATATAATCTCATAATTGATTTTAAGCTACGTTTTTTTTACATTTTTGGTTAAAACAGATTATAATTGAAGGTTTACCTCGAGAAACGTGATGCAAAAACCATTCATTGAGAAGAAAACTTCTTTTATAGTCACTTATGCCTTCAAAAGCTTTGTTTCTCCCTTCAAATGGTAATATAATCTCATAATTGATTTTAAGTTGAATTTTTTTACATTTTTGGTTAAAACAGATTATAATTGAATGTTTACCTCGAGAAACATGATGCAAAAACCATTCATTGAGAAGAAAATTTCTTTTATAGTCACTTATGCCTTCAAAAGCTTTGTTTCTCCCTTTAAATGGTTATATAATCTCATAATTGATTTTAAGCTACGTTTTTTTTACATTTTTGGTTAAAACAGATTATAATTGAATGTTTACCTCGAGAATCTTGAAGCGAAAGCCATTCATTGAGAAGAAAACTTCTTTTATAGTCACTTATGCCTTCAAAAGCTTTGTTTCTCCCTTTAAATGGTTATATAATCTCATAATTGATTTTAAGTTGCGTTTTTTTACATTTTTGGTTAAAACAGATCTTAATTGAATGCTTACCTCGAGAAACATGATGCAAAAACCATTCATTGAGAAGAAAACTTCTTTTATAGTCACTTATGCCTTCAAAAGCTTTGTTTCTCCCTTTAAATGGTTATATAATCTCATAATTGATTTTAAGTTGAATTTTTTTACATTTTTGGTTAAAACAGATTATAATTGAACGTTTACCTCGAGAATCTTGAAGCGAAAGCCATTCATTGAGAAGAAAACTTCTTTTATAGTCACTTATGCCTTCAAAAGCTTTGTTTCTCCCTTTAAATGGTTATACAATCTCATAATTGATTTTAAGTTGCGTTTTTTTACATTTTTGGTTAAACCAGATTATAATTGAATGTTTACCTCGAGAAACGTGATGCAAAAATCATTCATTAAGAAGAAAACTTCTTTTATAGTCACTTATGCCTTCAAAAGCTTTGTTTCTCCCTTTAAATGGTTATATAATCTCATAATTGATTTTAAGTTGAATTTTTTTACATTTTTGGTTAAAACAGATTATAATTGAACGTTTACCTCGAGAATCTTGAAGCGAAAGCCATTCATTGAGAAGAAAACTTCTTTTATAGTCACTTATGCCTTCAAAAGCTTTGTTTCTCCCTTTAAATGGTTATATAATCTCATAATTGATTTTAATTTAAATTTTTTTACATTTTTGGTTAAAACAGATTATAATTGAATGTTTACCTCGAGAAACGTGATGCAAAAACCATTCATTGTGAAGAAAACTTCTTTTATAGTAACTTATGGCTTCAAAAGCTTTGTTTCTCCCTTTAAATGGTTATATAATCTCATAATTGATTTTAAGTTGCGTTTTTTTTACATTTTTGGTTAAAACAGATTATAATTGAATGTTTACCTTGAGAAACGTGATGCAAAAACCATTCATTGAGAAGAAAACTTCTTTTATAGTCACTTATGCCTTCAAAAGCTTTGTTTCTCCCTTTAAATGGTTATATAATCTCATAATTGATTTCAAGTTGCGTTTTTTTACATTTTTGGTTAAACCAGATTATAATTGAATGTTTACCTCGAGAAACGTGATGCAAAAATCATTCATTAAGAAGAAAACTTCTTTTATAGTCACTTATTCCTTCAAAAGCTTTGTTTCTCCCTTTAAATGGTTATATAATCTCATAATTGATTTTAAGTTGAATTTTTTTACATTTTTGGTTAAAACAGATTATAATTGAATGTTTACCTCGAGAAACGTGATGCAAAAACCATTCATTGAGAAGAAAATTTCTTTTATAGTCACTTATGCCTTCAAAAGCTTTGTTTCTCCCTTTAAATGGTTATATAATCTCATAATTGATTTTAAGCTACGTTTTTTTTACATTTTTGGTTAAAACAGATTATAATTGAATGTTTACCTCGAGAAACGTGATGCAAAAACCATTCATTGAGAAGAAAACTTCTTTTATAGTCACTTATGCCTTCAAAAGCTTTGTTTCTCCCTTTAAATGGTTATACAATCTCATAATTGATTTTAAGTTGAATTTTTTTACATTTTTGGTTAAAACAGATTATAATTGAACGTTTACCTCGAGAATCTTGAAGCGAAAGCCATTCATTGAGGAGAAAACTTCTTTTATAGTCACTTATGCCTTCAAAAGCTTTGTTTCTCCCTTTAAATGGTTATATAATCTCATAATTGATTTTAAGTTGCATTTTTTTTACATTTTTGGTTAAAACAGATTATAATTGAATGTTTACCTCGAGAAAAGTGATGCAAAAACCATTAATTGAGAAGAAAACTTCTTTTATAGTAACTTATGGCTTCAAAAGCTTTGTTTCTCCCTTTAAATGGTTATATAATCTCATAATTGATTTTAAGATGCGTTTTTTTTACATTTTTGGTTAAAACAGATTATAATTGAATGTTTACCTCGAGAAACGTGATGCAAAAATCATTCATTAAGAAGAAAACTTCTTTTATAGTCACTTATGCCTTCAAAAGCTTTGTTTCTCCCTTTAAATGGTTATATAATCTCATAATTGATTTTAAGTTGAATTTTTTTACATTTTTGGTTAAAACAGATTATAATTGAATGTTTACCTCGAGAAACGTGATGCAAAAACCATTCATTGAGAAGAAAATTTCTTTTATAGTCACTTATGCCTTCAAAAGCTTTGTTTCTCCCTTTAAATGGTTATATAATCTCATAATTGATTTTAAGCTACGTTTTTTTTACATTTTTGGTTAAAACAGATTATAATTGAATGTTTACCTCGAGAAACATGATGCAAAAACCATTCATTGAGAAGAAAACTTCTTTTATAGTCACTTATGCCTTCAAAAGCTTTGTTTCTCTCTTTAAATGGTTATATAATCTCATAATTGATTTTAAGTTGAATTTTTTTACATTTTTGGTTAAAACAGATTATAATTGAACGTTTACCTCGAGAATCTTGAAGCGAAAGCCGTTCATTGAGAAGAAAACTTCTTTTATAGTCACTTATGCCTTCAAAAGCTTTGTTTCTCCCTTTAAATGGTTATATAATCTCATAATTGATTTTAAGTTGCGTTTTTTTTACATTTTTGGTTAAAACAGATTATAATTGAATGTTTACCTCGAGAAACGTGATGCAAAAACCATTCATTGAGAAGAAAACTTCTTTTATAGTAACTTATGGCTTCAAAAGCTTTGTTTCTCCCTTTAAATGGTTATATAATCTCATAATTGATTTTAAGTTGCGTTTTTTTTACATTTTTGGTTAAAACAGATTATAATTGAATGTTTACCTTGAGAAACGTGATGCAAAAACCATTCATTGAGAAGAAAACTTCTTTTATAGTCACTTATGCCTTCAAAAGCTTTGTTTCTCCCTTTAAATGGTTATATAATCTCATAATTGATTTTAAGCTACTTTTTTTTAACATTTTTGGTTAAAACAGATTATAATTGAATGTTTACCTCGAGAAACATGATGCAAAAACCATTCATTGAGAAGAAAACTTCTTTTATAGTCACTTATGCCTTCAAAAGCTTTGTTTCTCCCTTTAAATGGTTATATAATCTCATAATTGATTTTAAGTTGAATTTTTTTACATTTTTGGTTAAAACAGATTATAATTGAACGTTTACCTCGAGAATCTTGAAGCGAAAGCCATTCATTGAGAAGAAAACTTCTTTTATAGTCACTTATGCCTTCAAAAGCTTTGTTTCTCCCTTTAAATGGTTATATAATCTCATAATTTATTTTAAGTTGCGTTTTTTTTACATTTTTGGTTAAAACAGATTATAATTGAATGTTTACCTCGAGAAACGTGATGTAAAAACCATTCATTGAGAAGAAAACTTCTTTTATAGTCACTTATGCCTTCAAAAGCTTTGTTTCTCCCTTTAAATGGTTATATAATCTCATAATTGATTTTAAGTTGAATTTTTTTACATTTTTGGTTAAAACAGATTATAATTGAATGTTTACCTCGAGAAACGTGATGTAAAAACCATTCATTGAGAAGAAAATTTCTTTTATAGTCACTTATGCCTTCAAAAGCTTTGTTTCTCCCTTTAAATGGTTATATAATCTCATAATTGATTTTAAGCTACGTTTTTTTTACATTTTTGGTTCAAACAGATTATAATTGAATGTTTACCTCGTGAAACGTGATGTAAAAATCATTCATTGAGAAGAAAACTTCTTTTATAGTCACTTATGCCTTCAAAAGCTTTGTTTCTCCCTTTAAATGGTTATATAATCTCATAATTGATTTTAAGTTGATATTTTTTACATTTTTGGTTAAAACAGATTATAATTGAACGTTTACCTCGAGAATCTTGAAGCGAAAGCCTTTCATTGAGAAGAAAACTTCTTTTATAGTCACTTATGCCTTCAAAAGCTTTGTTTCCCCCTTTAAATGGTTATATAATCTCATAATTGATTTTAAGTTGAATTTTTTTACATTTTTGGTTAAAACAGATTATAATTGAATGTTTACCTCGAGAAACGTGATGCAAAAACCATTCATTGAGAAGAAAATTTCTTTTATAGTCACTTATGCCTTCAAAAACTTTGTTTCTCCCTTTAAATGTTTATATAATCTCATAATTGATTTCAAGCTACGTTTTTTTTACATTTTTGGTTAAAACAGATTATAATTGAAGGTTTACCTCGAGAAACGTGATGCAAAAACCATTCATTGAGAAGAAAACTTCTTTTATAGTCACTTATGCCTTCAAAAGCTTTGTTTCTCCCTTCAAATGGTTATATAATCTCATAATTGATTTTAAGTTGAATTTTTTTACATTTTTGGTTAAAACAGATTATAATTGAATGTTTACCTCGAGAAACATGATACAAAAACCATTCATTGAGAAGAAAACTTCTTTTATAGTCACTTATGCCTTCAAAAGCTTTGTTTCTCTCTTTAAATGGTTATATAATCTCATAATTGATTTTAAGTTGCGTTGTTTTTACATTTTTGGTTAAAACAGATTATAATTGAATGTTTACCTCGAGAAACGTGATGCAAAAACCATTCATTGAGAAGAAAACTTCTTTTATAGTAACTTATACCTTCAAAAACTTTGTTTCTCCCTTTAAATGGTTATATAATCTCATAATTGATTTTAAGTTGAATTTTTTTACATTTTTGGTTAAAACAGATTATAATTGAACGTTTACCTCGAGAATCTTGAAGCGAAAGCCATTCATTGAGAAGAAAACTTCTTTTATAGTCACTTATGCCTTCAAAAGCTTTGTTTCTCCCTTTAAATGGTTATATAATCTCATAATTTATTTTAAGTTGCGTTTTTTTTACATTTTTGGTTAAAACAGATTATAATTGAATGTTTACCTCGAGAAACGTGATGAAAAAACCATTCATTGAGAAGAAAACTTCTTTTACAGTCACTTATGCCTTCAAAAGCTTTGTTTCTCCCTTGAAATGGTTATATAATCTCATAATAGATTTTAAGTTGAATTTTTTTACATTTATGGTTAAAATAGATTATAATTGAATGTTTACCTCGAGAAATGTGAAGCAAAAACCATTCATTGAAAAGAAAACTTCTTTTATAGTCACTTATGCCTTCAAAAGATTTGTTTCTCCCTTTAAATGGTTATATAATCTCATAATTGATTTTAAGTTGCGTTTTTTTTACATTTTTGGTTAAAACAGATTATAATTGATTGTTTACCTCGAGAAACGTGATGCAAAAACCATTCATTGAGAAGAAAACTTCTTTTATAGTCACTTATGCCTTCAAAAGCTTTGTTTCTCCCTTTAAATGGTTATATAATCTCATAATTGATTTTAAGTTTCATTTTTTTTAAAATTTTTGGTTAAAACAGATTATAATTGAATGTTTACCTCGAGAAACGTGATGCAAAAATCATTCATTGAGATGAAAACTTCTTTTATAGTCACTTATGCCTTCAAAAGCTTTGTTTCTCCCTTTAAATGGTTATATAATCTCATAATTGATTTTAAGTTGAATTTTTTTACATTTTTGGTTAAAACAGATTATAATTGAACGTTTACCTCGAGAATCTTGAAGCGAAAGCCATTCATTGAGAAGAAAACTTCTTTTATAGTCACTTATGCCTTCAAAAGCTTTGTTTCTCTCTTTAAATGGTTATATAATCTCATAATTGATTTTAAGTTGCGTTGTTTTTACATTTTTGGTTAAAACAGATTATAATTGAATGTTTACCTTGAGAAACGTGATGCAAAAATCATTCATTGAGAAGAAAACTTCTTTTATAGTCACTTATACCTTCAAAAACTTTGTTTCTCCCTTTAAATGGTTATATAATCTCATAATTGATTTTAAGTTGAATTTTTTTACATTTTTGGTTAAAACAGATTATAATTGAACGTTTAGCTCGAGAATCTTGAAGCGAAAGCCATTCATTGAGAAGAAAACTTCTTTTACAGTCACTTATGCCTTCAAAAGCTTTGTTTCTCCCTTGAAATGGTTATATAATCTCATAATAGATTTTAAGTTGAATTTTTTTACATTTATGGTTAAAATAGATTATAATTGAATGTTTACCTCGAGAAATGTGAAGCAAAAACAATTCATTGAAAAGAAAACTTCTTTTATAGTCACTTATGCCTTCAAAAGATTTGTTTCTCCCTTTAAATGGTTATATAATCTCATAATTGATTTTAAGTTGCGTTTTTTTTACATTTTTGGTTAAAACAGATTATAATTGATTGTTTACCTCGAGAAACGTGATGCAAAAACCATTCATTGAGAAGAAAACTTCTTTTATAGTCACTTATGCCTTCAAAAGCTTTGTTTCTCCCTTTAAATGGTTACATAATCTCATAATTGATTTTAAGTTTCATTTTTTTAAAAATTTTTGGTTAAAACAGATTATAATTGAATGTTTACCTCGAGAAACGTGATGCAAAAATCATTCATTGAGAAGAAAACTTCTTTTATAGTCACTTATGCCTTCAAAAGCTTTGTTTCTCCTTTTAAATGGTTATATAATCTCATAATTGATTTTAAGTTGAATTTTTTTACATTTTTGGTTAAAACAGATTATAATTGAACGTTTAGCTCGAGAATCTTGAAGCGAAAGCCATTCATTGAGAAGAAAACTTCTTTTATAGTCACTTATGCCTTCAAAATCTTTGTTTCTCCTTTTAAATGGTTATATAATCTCATAATTGATTTTAAGTTGTGTTTTTTTTACATTTTTGGTTAAAACAGATTATAATTGAATGTTTACCTCGAGAAACGTGATGTAAAAATCATTCATTGAGAAGAAAACTTCTTTTATAGTCACTTATGCCTTCAAAAGCTTTGTTTCTCCCTTTAAATGGTTATATAATCTCATAATTGATTTTAAGTTGATATTTTTTACATTTTTGGTTAAAACAGATTATAATTCAACGTTTACCTCAAGAATCTTGAAGCGAAAGCCATTCATTGAGAAGAAAACTTCTTTTATAGTCACTTATGCCTTCAAAAGCTTTGTTTCCCGCTTTAAATGGTTATATAATCTCATAATTGATTTTAAGTTGAATTTTTTTACATTTTTGGTTAAAACAGATTATAATTGAATGTTTACCTCGAGAAACATGATGCAAAAACCATTCATTGAGAAGAAAATTTCTTTTATAGTCACTTATGCCTTCAAAAGCTTTGTTTCTCCCTTTAAATGTTTATATAATCTCATAATTGATTTTAAGCTACGTTTTTTTTACATTTTTGGTTAAAACAGATTATAATTGAAGGTTTACCTCGAGAAACGTGATGCAAAAACCATTCATTGAGAAGAAAACTTCTTTTATAGTCACTTATGCCTTCAAAAGCTTTGTTTCTCCCTTCAAATGGTAATATAATCTCATAATTGATTTTAAGTTGAATTTTTTTACATTTTTGGTTAAAACAGATTATAATTGAATGTTTACCTCGAGAAACATGATGCAAAAACCATTCATTGAGAAGAAAATTTCTTTTATAGTCACTTATGCCTTCAAAAGCTTTGTTTCTCCCTTTAAATGGTTATATAATCTCATAATTGATTTTAAGCTACGTTTTTTTTACATTTTTGGTTAAAACAGATTATAATTGAATGTTTACCTCGAGAATCTTGAAGCGAAAGCCATTCATTGAGAAGAAAACTTCTTTTATAGTCACTTATGCCTTCAAAAGCTTTGTTTCTCCCTTTAAATGGTTATATAATCTCATAATTGATTTTAATTTAAATTTTTTTACATTTTTGGTTAAAACAGATTATAATTGAATGTTTACCTCGAGAAACGTGATGCAAAAACCATTCATTGAGAAGAAAATATCTTTTATAGTCACTTATGCCTTCAAAAGCTTTGTTTCTCCCTTTAAATGGTTATATAATCTCATAATTGATTTTAAGCTACGTTTTTTTTACATTTTTGGTTAAAACAGATTATAATTGAATGTTTACCTCGAGAATCTTGAAGCGAAAGCCATTCATTGAGAAGAAAACTTCTTTTATAGTCACTTATGCCTTCAAAAGCTTTGTTTCTCCCTTTAAATGGTTATATAATCTCATAATTGATTTTAAGTTGCGTTTTTTTACATTTTTGGTTAAAACAGATTATAATTGAATGTTTACCTCGAGAAACGTGATGCAAAAACCATTCATTGAGAAGAAAATTTCTTTTATAGTCACTTATGCCTTCAAAAGCTTTGTTTCTCCCTTTAAATGTTTATATAATCTCATAATTGATTTTAAGCTATGTTTTTTTTACATTTTTGGTTAAAACAGATTATAATTGAAGGTTTACCTCGAGAAACGTGATGCAAAAACCATTCATTGAGAAGAAAACTTCTTTTATAGTCACTTATGCCTTCAAAAGCTTTGTTTCTCCCTTCAAATGGTAATATAATCTCATAATTGATTTTAAGTTGAATTTTTTTACATTTTTGGTTAAAACAGATTATAATTGAATGTTTACCTCGAGAAACATGATGCAAAAACCATTCATTGAGAAGAAAACTTCTTTTATAGTCACTTATGCCTTCAAAAGCTTTGTTTCTCCCTTTAAATGATTATATAATCTCATAATTGATTTTAAGTTGCGTTTTTTTTACATTTTTGGTTAAAACAGATTATAATTGAATGTTTACCTTGAGAAACGTGATGCAAAAACCATTCATTCAGAAGAAAACTTCTTTTATAGTCACTTATGCCTTCAAAAGCTTTGTTTCTCCCTTTAAATGGTTATATAATCTCATAATTGATTTTAAGTTGCGTTTTTTTTACATTTTTGGTTAAAACAGATTATAATTGAATGTTTACCTCGAGAAACGTGATGCAAAAACCATTCATTGAGAAGAAAACTTCTTTTATAGTAACTTATGGATTCAAAAGCTTTGTTTCTCCCTTTAAATGGTTATATAATCTCATAATTGATTTTAAGTTGCGTTTTTTTTACATTTTTGGTTAAAACAGATTATAATTGAATGTTCACCTTGAGAAACGTGATGCAAAAACAATTCATTGAGAAGAAAACTTCTTTTATAGTCACTTATGCCTTCAAAAGCTTTGTTTCTCCCTTTAAGTGATTATATAATCTCATAATTGATTTTAAGTTGCGTTTTTTTTACATTTTTGGTTAAAACAGATTATAATTGAATGTTTACCTTGAGAAACGTGATGCAAAAACCATTCATTGAGAAAAAAACTTCTTTTATAGTCACTTATGCCTTCAAAAGCTTTGTTTCTCCCTTTAAATGGTTATATAATCTCATAATTGATTTTAAGTTGCGTTTTTTTACATTTTTGGTTAAAACAGATTATAATTGAATGTTTACCTCGAGAAACGTGATGCAAAAACCATTCATTGAGAAGAAAATTTCTTTTATAGTCACTTATGCCTTCAAAAGCTTTGTTTCTCCCTTTAAATGTTTATATAATCTCATAATTGATTTTAAGCTACGTTTTTTTTACATTTTTGGTTAAAACAGATTATAATTGAAGGTTTACCTCAAGAAACGTGATGCAAAAACCATTCATTGAGAAGAAAACTTCTTTTATAGTCACTTATGCCTTCAAAAGCTTTGTTTCTCCCTTCAAATGGTAATATAATCTCATAATTGATTTTAAGTTGAATTTTTTTACATTTTTGGTTAAAACAGATTATAATTGAATGTTTACCTCGAGAAACATGATGCAAAAACCATTCATTGAGAAGAAAATTTCTTTTATAGTCACTTATGCCTTCAAAAGCTTTGTTTCTCCCTTTAAATGGTTATATAATCTCATAATTGATTTTAAGCTACGTTTTTTTTACATTTTTGGTTAAAACAGATTATAATTGAATGTTTACCTCGAGAATCTTGAAGCGAAAGCCATTCATTGAGAAGAAAACTTCTTTTATAGTCACTTATGCCTTCAAAAGCTTTGTTTCTCCCTTTAAATGGTTATATAATCTCATAATTGATTTTAATTTAAATTTTTTTACATTTTTGGTTAAAACAGATTATAATTGAATGTTTACCTCGAGAAACGTGATGCAAAAACCATTCATTGAGAAGAAAATATCTTTTATAGTCACTTATGCCTTCAAAAGCTTTGTTTCTCCCTTTAAATGGTTATATAATCTCATAATTGATTTTAAGCTATGTTTTTTTTACATTTTTGGTTAAAACAGATTATAATTGAATGTTTACCTCGAGAAACGTGATGCAAAAACCATTCATTGAGAAGAAAACTTCTTTTATAGTAACTTATGGCTTCAAAAGCTTTGTTTCTCCCTTTAAATGGTTATATAATCTCATAATTGATTTTAAGTTGCGTTTTTTTTACATTTTTGGTTAAAACAGATTATAATTGAATGTTTACCTTGAGAAACGTGATGCAAAAACCATTCATTGAGAAGAAAACTTCTTTTATAGTCACTTATGCCTTCAAAAGCTTTGTTTCTCCCTTTAAATGGTTATATAATCTCATAATTGATTTTAAGTTGCGTTTTTTTTACATTTTTGGTTAAAACAGATTATAATTGAATGTTTACCTCGAGAAACGTGATGCAAAAACCATTCATTGAGAAGAAAACTTCTTTTATAGTAACTTATGGATTCAAAAGCTTTGTTTCTCCCTTTAAATGGTTATATAATCTCATAATTGATTTTAAGTTGCGTTTTTTTTACATTTTTGGTTAAAACAGATTATAATTGAATGTTCACCTTGAGAAACGTGATGCAAAAACAATTCATTGAGAAGAAAACTTCTTTTATAGTCACTTATGCCTTCAAAAGCTTTGTTTCTCCCTTTAAGTGATTATATAATCTCATAATTGATTTTAAGTTGCGTTTTTTTTACATTTTTGGTTAAAACAGATTATAATTGAATGTTTACCTTGAGAAACGTGATGCAAAAACCATTCATTGAGAAAAAAACTTCTTTTATAGTCACTTATGCCTTCAAAAGCTTTGTTTCTCCCTTTAAATGGTTATATAATCTCATAATTGATTTTAAGTTGCGTTTTTTTACATTTTTGGTTAAAACAGATTATAATTGAATGTTTACCTCGAGAAACGTGATGCAAAAACCATTCATTGAGAAGAAAATTTCTTTTATAGTCACTTATGCCTTCAAAAGCTTTGTTTCTCCCTTTAAATGTTTATATAATCTCATAATTGATTTTAAGCTACGTTTTTTTTACATTTTTGGTTAAAACAGATTATAATTGAAGGTTTACCTCAAGAAACGTGATGCAAAAACCATTCATTGAGAAGAAAACTTCTTTTATAGTCACTTATGCCTTCAAAAGCTTTGTTTCTCCCTTCAAATGGTAATATAATCTCATAATTGATTTTAAGTTGAATTTTTTTACATTTTTGGTTAAAACAGATTATAATTGAATGTTTACCTCGAGACACATGATGCAAAAACCATTCATTGAGAAGAAAATTTCTTTTATAGTCACTTATGCCTTCAAAAGCTTTGTTTCTCCCTTTAAATGGTTATATAATCTCATAATTGATTTTAAGCTACGTTTTTTTTACATTTTTGGTTAAAACAGATTATAATTGAATGTTTACCTCGAGAATCTTGAAGCGAAAGCCATTCATTGAGAAGAAAACTTCTTTTATAGTCACTTATGCCTTCAAAAGCTTTGTTTCTCCCTTTAAATGGTTATATAATCTCATAATTGATTTTAATTTAAATTTTTTTACATTTTTGGTTAAAACAGATTATAATTGAATGTTTACCTCGAGAAACGTGATGCAAAAACCATTCATTGAGAAGAAAATATCTTTTATAGTCACTTATGCCTTCAAAAGCTTTGTTTCTCCCTTTAAATGGTTATATAATCTCATAATTGATTTTAAGCTATGTTTTTTTTACATTTTTGGTTAAAACAGATTATAATTGAATGTTTACCTCGAGAAACGTGATGCAAAAACCATTCATTGAGAAGAAAACTTCTTTTATAGTAACTTATGGCTTCAAAAGCTTTGTTTCTCCCTTTAAATGGTTATATAATCTCATAATTGATTTTAAGTTGCGTTTTTTTTACATTTTTGGTTAAAACAGATTATAATTGAATGTTTACCTTGAGAAACGTGATGCAAAAACCATTCATTGAGAAGAAAACTTCTTTTATAGTCACTTATGCCTTCAAAAGCTTTGTTTCTCCCTTTAAATGGTTATATAATCTCATAATTGATTTTAAGTTGCGTTTTTTTTACATTTTTGGTTAAAACAGATTATAATTGAATGTTTACCTCGAGAAACGTGATGCAAAAACCATTCATTGAGAAGAAAATTTCTTTTATAGTCACTTATGCCTTCAAAAGCTTTGTTTCTCCCTTTAAATGCTTATATAATCTCATAATTGATTTTAAGCTACGTTTTTTTTACATTTTTGGTTAAAACAGATTATAATTGAAGGTTTACCTCGAGAAACGTGATGCAAAAACCATTCATTGAGAAGAAAACTTCTTTTATAGTCACTTATGCCTTCAAAAGCTTTGTTTCTCCCTTCAAATGGTAATATAATCTCATAATTGATTTTAAGTTGAATTTTTTTACATTTTTGGTTAAAACAGATTATAATTGAATGTTTACCTCGAGAAACATGATGCAAAAACCATTCATTGAGAAGAAAATTCCTTTTATAGTCACTTATGCCTTCAAAAGCTTTGTTTCTCCCTTTAAATGGTTATATAATCTCATAATTGATTTTAAGCTACGTTTTTTTTACATTTTTGGTTAAAACAGATTATAATTGAATGTTTACCTCGAGAATCTTGAAGCGAAAGCCATTCATTGAGAAGAAAACTTCTTTTATAGTCACTTATGCCTTCAAAAGCTTTGTTTCTCCCTTTAAATGGTTATATAATCTCATAATTGATTTTAATTTAAATTTTTTTACATTTTTGGTTAAAACAGATTATAATTGAATATTTACCTCGAGAAACGTGATGCAAAAACCATTCATTGAGAAGAAAATATCTTTTATAGTCACTTATGCCTTCAAAAGCTTTGTTTCTCCCTTTAAATGGTTATATAATCTCATAATTGATTTTAAGCTTTGTTTTTTTTACATTTTTGGTTAAAACAGATTATAATTGAATGTTTACCTCGAGAAACGTGATGCAAAAACCATTCATTGAGAAGAAAACTTCTTTTATAGTAACTTATGGCTTCAAAAGCTTTGTTTCTCCCTTTAAATGGTTATATAATCTCATAATTGATTTTAAGTTGCGTTTTTTTTACATTTTTGGTTAAAACAGATTATAATTGAATGTTTACCTTGAGAAACGTGATGCAAAAACCATTCATTGAGAAGAAAACTTCTTTTATAGTCACTTATGCCTTCAAAAGCTTTGTTTCTCCCTTTAAATGGTTATATAATCTCATAATTGATTTTAAGCTACGTTTTTTTAACATTTTTGGTTAAAACAGATTATAATTGAATGTTTACCTCGAGAAACATGATGCAAAAACCATTCATTGAGAAGAAAACTTCTTTTATAGTCACTTATGCTTTCAAAAGCTTTGTTTCTCCCTTTAAATGGTTATATAATCTCATAATTGATTTTAAGTTGAATTTTTTTACATTTTTGGTTAAAACAGATTATAATTGAACGTTTACCTCGAGAATCTTGAAGTGAAAGCCATTCATTGGGAAGAAAACTTCTTTTATAGTCACTTATGCCTTCAAAAGCTTTGTTTCTCCCTTTAAATGGTTATATAATCTCATAATTTATTTTAAGTTGCGTTTTTTTTACATTTTTGGTTAAAACAGATTATAATTGAATGTTTACCTCGAGAAACGTGATGTAAAAACCATTCATTGAGAAGAAAACTTCTTTTATAGTCACTTATGCCTTCAAAAGCTTTGTTTCTCCCTTTAAATGGTTATATAATCTCATAATTGATTTTAAGTTGAATTTTTTTACATTTTTGGTTAAAACAGATTATAATTGAATGTTTACCTCGAGAAACGTGATGTAAAAACCATTCATTGAGAAGAAAATTTCTTTTATAGTCACTTATGCCTTCAAAAGCTTTGTTTCTCCCTTTAAATGGTTATATAATCTCATAATTGATTTTAAGCTACGTTTTTTTAACATTTTTGGTTCAAACAGATTATAATTGAATGTTTACCTCGTGAAACGTGATGTAAAAATCATTCATTGAGAAGAAAACTTCTTTTATAGTCACTTATGCCTTCAAAAGCTTTGTTTCTCCCTTTAAATGGTTATATAATCTCATAATTGATTTTAAGTTGATATTTTTTACATTTTTGGTTAAAACAGATTATAATTGAACGTTTACCTCGAGAATCTTGAAGCGAAAGCCTTTCATTGAGAAGAAAACTTCTTTTATAGTCACTTATGCCTTCAAAAGCTTTGTTTCTCTCTTTAAATGGTTATATAATCTCATAATTGATTTTAAGTTGCGTTGTTTTTACATTTTTGGTTAAAACAGATTATAATTGAATGTTTACCTTGAGAAACGTGATGCAAAAATCATTCATTGAGAAGAAAACTTCTTTTATAGTCACTTATACCTTCAAAAACTTTGTTTCTCCCTTTAAATGGTTATATAATCTCATAATTGATTTTAAGTTGAATTTTTTTACATTTTTGGTTAAAACAGATTATAATTGAACGTTTAGCTCGAGAATCTTGAAGCGAAAGCCATTCATTGAGAAGAAAACTTCTTTTACAGTCACTTATGCCTTCAAAAGCTTTGTTTCTCCCTTGAAATGGTTATATAATCTCATAATAGATTTTAAGTTGAATTTTTTTACATTTATGGTTAAAATAGATTATAATTGAATGTTTACCTCGAGAAATGTGAAGCAAAAACAATTCATTGAAAAGAAAACTTCTTTTATAGTCACTTATGCCTTCAAAAGATTTGTTTCTCCCTTTAAATGGTTATATAATCTCATAATTGATTTTAAGTTGCGTTTTTTTTACATTTTTGGTTAAAACAGATTATAATTGATTGTTTACCTCGAGAAACGTGATGCAAAAACCATTCATTGAGAAGAAAACTTCTTTTATAGTCACTTATGCCTTCAAAAGCTTTGTTTCTCCCTTTAAATGGTTACATAATCTCATAATTGATTTTAAGTTTCATTTTTTTAAAAATTTTTGGTTAAAACAGATTATAATTGAATGTTTACCTCGAGAAACGTGATGCAAAAATCATTCATTGAGAAGAAAACTTCTTTTATAGTCACTTATGCCTTCAAAAGCTTTGTTTCTCCTTTTAAATGGTTATATAATCTCATAATTGATTTTAAGTTGAATTTTTTTACATTTTTGGTTAAAACAGATTATAATTGAACGTTTAGCTCGAGAATCTTGAAGCGAAAGCCATTCATTGAGAAGAAAACTTCTTTTATAGTCACTTATGCCTTCAAAATCTTTGTTTCTCCTTTTAAATGGTTATATAATCTCATAATTGATTTTAAGTTGTGTTTTTTTTACATTTTTGGTTAAAACAGATTATAATTGAATGTTTACCTCGAGAAACGTGATGTAAAAATCATTCATTGAGAAGAAAACTTCTTTTATAGTCACTTATGCCTTCAAAAGCTTTGTTTCTCCCTTTAAATGGTTATATAATCTCATAATTGATTTTAAGTTGATATTTTTTACATTTTTGGTTAAAACAGATTATAATTCAACGTTTACCTCGAGAATCTTGAAGCGAAAGCCATTCATTGAGAAGAAAACTTCTTTTATAGTCACTTATGCCTTCAAAAGCTTTGTTTCCCGCTTTAAATGGTTATATAATCTCATAATTGATTTTAAGTTGAATTTTTTTACATTTTTGGTTAAAACAGATTATAATTGAATGTTTACCTCGAGAAACATGATGCAAAAACCATTCATTGAGAAGAAAATTTCTTTTATAGTCACTTATGCCTTCAAAAGCTTTGTTTCTCCCTTTAAATGTTTATATAATCTCATAATTGATTTTAAGCTACGTTTTTTTTACATTTTTGGTTAAAACAGATTATAATTGAAGGTTTACCTCGAGAAACGTGATGCAAAAACCATTCATTGAGAAGAAAACTTCTTTTATAGTCACTTATGCCTTCAAAAGCTTTGTTTCTCCCTTCAAATGGTAATATAATCTCATAATTGATTTTAAGTTGAATTTTTTTACATTTTTGGTTAAAACAGATTATAATTGAATGTTTACCTCGAGAAACATGATGCAAAAACCATTCATTGAGAAGAAAATTTCTTTTATAGTCACTTATGCCTTCAAAAGCTTTGTTTCTCCCTTTAAATGGTTATATAATCTCATAATTGATTTTAAGCTACGTTTTTTTTACATTTTTGGTTAAAACAGATTATAATTGAATGTTTACCTCGAGAATCTTGAAGCGAAAGCCATTCATTGAGAAGAAAACTTCTTTTATAGTCACTTATGCCTTCAAAAGCTTTGTTTCTCCCTTTAAATGGTTATATAATCTCATAATTGATTTTAATTTAAATTTTTTTACATTTTTGGTTAAAACAGATTATAATTGAATGTTTACCTCGAGAAACGTGATGCAAAAACCATTCATTGAGAAGAAAATATCTTTTATAGTCACTTATGCCTTCAAAAGCTTTGTTTCTCCCTTTAAATGGTTATATAATCTCATAATTGATTTTAAGCTACGTTTTTTTTACATTTTTGGTTAAAACAGATTATAATTGAATGTTTACCTCGAGAATCTTGAAGCGAAAGCCATTCATTGAGAAGAAAACTTCTTTTATAGTCACTTATGCCTTCAAAAGCTTTGTTTCTCCCTTTAAATGGTTATATAATCTCATAATTGATTTTAAGTTGCGTTTTTTTACATTTTTGGTTAAAACAGATTATAATTGAATGTTTACCTCGAGAAACGTGATGCAAAAACCATTCATTGAGAAGAAAATTTCTTTTATAGTCACTTATGCCTTCAAAAGCTTTGTTTCTCCCTTTAAATGTTTATATAATCTCATAATTGATTTTAAGCTATGTTTTTTTTACATTTTTGGTTAAAACAGATTATAATTGAAGGTTTACCTCGAGAAACGTGATGCAAAAACCATTCATTGAGAAGAAAACTTCTTTTATAGTCACTTATGCCTTCAAAAGCTTTGTTTCTCCCTTCAAATGGTAATATAATCTCATAATTGATTTTAAGTTGAATTTTTTTACATTTTTGGTTAAAACAGATTATAATTGAATGTTTACCTCGAGAAACATGATGCAAAAACCATTCATTGAGAAGAAAACTTCTTTTATAGTCACTTATGCCTTCAAAAGCTTTGTTTCTCCCTTTAAATGATTATATAATCTCATAATTGATTTTAAGTTGCGTTTTTTTTACATTTTTGGTTAAAACAGATTATAATTGAATGTTTACCTTGAGAAACGTGATGCAAAAACCATTCATTCAGAAGAAAACTTCTTTTATAGTCACTTATGCCTTCAAAAGCTTTGTTTCTCCCTTTAAATGGTTATATAATCTCATAATTGATTTTAAGTTGCGTTTTTTTTACATTTTTGGTTAAAACAGATTATAATTGAATGTTTACCTCGAGAAACGTGATGCAAAAACCATTCATTGAGAAGAAAACTTCTTTTATAGTAACTTATGGATTCAAAAGCTTTGTTTCTCCCTTTAAATGGTTATATAATCTCATAATTGATTTTAAGTTGCGTTTTTTTTACATTTTTGGTTAAAACAGATTATAATTGAATGTTCACCTTGAGAAACGTGATGCAAAAACAATTCATTGAGAAGAAAACTTCTTTTATAGTCACTTATGCCTTCAAAAGCTTTGTTTCTCCCTTTAAGTGATTATATAATCTCATAATTGATTTTAAGTTGCGTTTTTTTTACATTTTTGGTTAAAACAGATTATAATTGAATGTTTACCTTGAGAAACGTGATGCAAAAACCATTCATTGAGAAAAAAACTTCTTTTATAGTCACTTATGCCTTCAAAAGCTTTGTTTCTCCCTTTAAATGGTTATATAATCTCATAATTGATTTTAAGTTGCGTTTTTTTACATTTTTGGTTAAAACAGATTATAATTGAATGTTTACCTCGAGAAACGTGATGCAAAAACCATTCATTGAGAAGAAAATTTCTTTTATAGTCACTTATGCCTTCAAAAGCTTTGTTTCTCCCTTTAAATGTTTATATAATCTCATAATTGATTTTAAGCTACGTTTTTTTTACATTTTTGGTTAAAACAGATTATAATTGAAGGTTTACCTCAAGAAACGTGATGCAAAAACCATTCATTGAGAAGAAAACTTCTTTTATAGTCACTTATGCCTTCAAAAGCTTTGTTTCTCCCTTCAAATGGTAATATAATCTCATAATTGATTTTAAGTTGAATTTTTTTACATTTTTGGTTAAAACAGATTATAATTGAATGTTTACCTCGAGAAACATGATGCAAAAACCATTCATTGAGAAGAAAATTTCTTTTATAGTCACTTATGCCTTCAAAAGCTTTGTTTCTCCCTTTAAATGGTTATATAATCTCATAATTGATTTTAAGCTACGTTTTTTTTACATTTTTGGTTAAAACAGATTATAATTGAATGTTTACCTCGAGAATCTTGAAGCGAAAGCCATTCATTGAGAAGAAAACTTCTTTTATAGTCACTTATGCCTTCAAAAGCTTTGTTTCTCCCTTTAAATGGTTATATAATCTCATAATTGATTTTAATTTAAATTTTTTTACATTTTTGGTTAAAACAGATTATAATTGAATGTTTACCTCGAGAAACGTGATGCAAAAACCATTCATTGAGAAGAAAATATCTTTTATAGTCACTTATGCCTTCAAAAGCTTTGTTTCTCCCTTTAAATGGTTATATAATCTCATAATTGATTTTAAGCTATGTTTTTTTTACATTTTTGGTTAAAACAGATTATAATTGAATGTTTACCTCGAGAAACGTGATGCAAAAACCATTCATTGAGAAGAAAACTTCTTTTATAGTAACTTATGGCTTCAAAAGCTTTGTTTCTCCCTTTAAATGGTTATATAATCTCATAATTGATTTTAAGTTGCGTTTTTTTTACATTTTTGGTTAAAACAGATTATAATTGAATGTTTACCTTGAGAAACGTGATGCAAAAACCATTCATTGAGAAGAAAACTTCTTTTATAGTCACTTATGCCTTCAAAAGCTTTGTTTCTCCCTTTAAATGGTTATATAATCTCATAATTGATTTTAAGTTGCGTTTTTTTTACATTTTTGGTTAAAACAGATTATAATTGAATGTTTACCTCGAGAAACGTGATGCAAAAACCATTCATTGAGAAGAAAACTTCTTTTATAGTAACTTATGGATTCAAAAGCTTTGTTTCTCCCTTTAAATGGTTATATAATCTCATAATTGATTTTAAGTTGCGTTTTTTTTACATTTTTGGTTAAAACAGATTATAATTGAATGTTCACCTTGAGAAACGTGATGCAAAAACAATTCATTGAGAAGAAAACTTCTTTTATAGTCACTTATGCCTTCAAAAGCTTTGTTTCTCCCTTTAAGTGATTATATAATCTCATAATTGATTTTAAGTTGCGTTTTTTTTACATTTTTGGTTAAAACAGATTATAATTGAATGTTTACCTTGAGAAACGTGAGGCAAAAACCATTCATTGAGAAAAAAACTTCTTTTATAGTCACTTATGCCTTCAAAAGCTTTGTTTCTCCCTTTAAATGGTTATATAATCTCATAATTGATTTTAAGTTGCGTTTTTTTACATTTTTGGTTAAAACAGATTATAATTGAATGTTTACCTCGAGAAACGTGATGCAAAAACCATTCATTGAGAAGAAAATTTCTTTTATAGTCACTTATGCCTTCAAAAGCTTTGTTTCTCCCTTTAAATGTTTATATAATCTCATAATTGATTTTAAGCTACGTTTTTTTTACATTTTTGGTTAAAACAGATTATAATTGAAGGTTTACCTCAAGAAACGTGATGCAAAAACCATTCATTGAGAAGAAAACTTCTTTTATAGTCACTTATGCCTTCAAAAGCTTTGTTTCTCCCTTCAAATGGTAATATAATCTCATAATTGATTTTAAGTTGAATTTTTTTACATTTTTGGTTAAAACAGATTATAATTGAATGTTTACCTCGAGACACATGATGCAAAAACCATTCATTGAGAAGAAAATTTCTTTTATAGTCACTTATGCCTTCAAAAGCTTTGTTTCTCCCTTTAAATGGTTATATAATCTCATAATTGATTTTAAGCTACGTTTTTTTTACATTTTTGGTTAAAACAGATTATAATTGAATGTTTACCTCGAGAATCTTGAAGCGAAAGCCATTCATTGAGAAGAAAACTTCTTTTATAGTCACTTATGCCTTCAAAAGCTTTGTTTCTCCCTTTAAATGGTTATATAATCTCATAATTGATTTTAATTTAAATTTTTTTACATTTTTGGTTAAAACAGATTATAATTGAATGTTTACCTCGAGAAACGTGATGCAAAAACCATTCATTGAGAAGAAAATATCTTTTATAGTCACTTATGCCTTCAAAAGCTTTGTTTCTCCCTTTAAATGGTTATATAATCTCATAATTGATTTTAAGCTATGTTTTTTTTACATTTTTGGTTAAAACAGATTATAATTGAATGTTTACCTCGAGAAACGTGATGCAAAAACCATTCATTGAGAAGAAAACTTCTTTTATAGTAACTTATGGCTTCAAAAGCTTTGTTTCTCCCTTTAAATGGTTATATAATCTCATAATTGATTTTAAGTTGCGTTTTTTTTACATTTTTGGTTAAAACAGATTATAATTGAATGTTTACCTTGAGAAACGTGATGCAAAAACCATTCATTGAGAAGAAAACTTCTTTTATAGTCACTTATGCCTTCAAAAGCTTTGTTTCTCCCTTTAAATGGTTATATAATCTCATAATTGATTTTAAGTTGCGTTTTTTTTACATTTTTGGTTAAAACAGATTATAATTGAATGTTTACCTCGAGAAACGTGATGCAAAAACCATTCATTGAGAAGAAAATTTCTTTTATAGTCACTTATGCCTTCAAAAGCTTTGTTTCTCCCTTTAAATGCTTATATAATCTCATAATTGATTTTAAGCTACGTTTTTTTTACATTTTTGGTTAAAACAGATTATAATTGAAGGTTTACCTCGAGAAACGTGATGCAAAAACCATTCATTGAGAAGAAAACTTCTTTTATAGTCACTTATGCCTTCAAAAGCTTTGTTTCTCCCTTCAAATGGTAATATAATCTCATAATTGATTTTAAGTTGAATTTTTTTACATTTTTGGTTAAAACAGATTATAATTGAATGTTTACCTCGAGAAACATAATGCAAAAACCATTCATTGAGAAGAAAATTCCTTTTATAGTCACTTATGCCTTCAAAAGCTTTGTTTCTCCCTTTAAATGGTTATATAATCTCATAATTGATTTTAAGCTACGTTTTTTTTACATTTTTGGTTAAAACAGATTATAATTGAATGTTTACCTCGAGAATCTTGAAGCGAAAGCCATTCATTGAGAAGAAAACTTCTTTTATAGTCACTTATGCCTTCAAAAGCTTTGTTTCTCCCTTTAAATGGTTATATAATCTCATAATTGATTTTAATTTAAATTTTTTTACATTTTTGGTTAAAACAGATTATAATTGAATATTTACCTCGAGAAACGTGATGCAAAAACCATTCATTGAGAAGAAAATATCTTTTATAGTCACTTATGCCTTCAAAAGCTTTGTTTCTCCCTTTAAATGGTTATATAATCTCATAATTGATTTTAAGCTTTGTTTTTTTTACATTTTTGGTTAAAACAGATTATAATTGAATGTTTACCTCGAGAAACGTGATGCAAAAACCATTCATTGAGAAGAAAACTTCTTTTATAGTAACTTATGGCTTCAAAAGCTTTGTTTCTCCCTTTAAATGGTTATATAATCTCATAATTGATTTTAAGTTGCGTTTTTTTTACATTTTTGGTTAAAACAGATTATAATTGAATGTTTACCTTGAGAAACGTGATGCAAAAACCATTCATTGAGAAGAAAACTTCTTTTATAGTCACTTATGCCTTCAAAAGCTTTGTTTCTCCCTTTAAATGGTTATATAATCTCATAATTGATTTTAAGCTACGTTTTTTTAACATTTTTGGTTAAAACAGATTATAATTGAATGTTTACCTCGAGAAACATGATGCAAAAACCATTCATTGAGAAGAAAACTTCTTTTATAGTCACTTATGCTTTCAAAAGCTTTGTTTCTCCCTTTAAATGGTTATATAATCTCATAATTGATTTTAAGTTGAATTTTTTTACATTTTTGGTTAAAACAGATTATAATTGAACGTTTACCTCGAGAATCTTGAAGTGAAAGCCATTCATTGGGAAGAAAACTTCTTTTATAGTCACTTATGCCTTCAAAAGCTTTGTTTCTCCCTTTAAATGGTTATATAATCTCATAATTTATTTTAAGTTGCGTTTTTTTTACATTTTTGGTTAAAACAGATTATAATTGAATGTTTACCTCGAGAAACGTGATGTAAAAACCATTCATTGAGAAGAAAACTTCTTTTATAGTCACTTATGCCTTCAAAAGCTTTGTTTCTCCCTTTAAATGGTTATATAATCTCATAATTGATTTTAAGTTGAATTTTTTTACATTTTTGGTTAAAACAGATTATAATTGAATGTTTACCTCGAGAAACGTGATGTAAAAACCATTCATTGAGAAGAAAATTTCTTTTATAGTCACTTATGCCTTCAAAAGCTTTGTTTCTCCCTTTAAATGGTTATATAATCTCATAATTGATTTTAAGCTACGTTTTTTTAACATTTTTGGTTCAAACAGATTATAATTGAATGTTTACCTCGTGAAACGTGATGTAAAAATCATTCATTGAGAAGAAAACTTCTTTTATAGTCACTTATGCCTTCAAAAGCTTTGTTTCTCCCTTTAAATGGTTATATAATCTCATAATTGATTTTAAGTTGATATTTTTTACATTTTTGGTTAAAACAGATTATAATTGAACGTTTACCTCGAGAATCTTGAAGCGAAAGCCTTTCATTGAGAAGAAAACTTCTTTTATAGTCACTTATGCCTTCAAAAGCTTTGTTTCCCCCTTTAAATGGTTATATAATCTCATAATTGATTTTAAGTTGAATTTTTTTACATTTTTGGTTAAAACAGATTATAATTGAATGTTTACCTCGAGAAACGTGATGCAAAAACCATTCATTGAGAAGAAAATTTCTTTTATAGTCACTTATGCCTTCAAAAACTTTGTTTCTCCCTTTAAATGTTTATATAATCTCATAATTGATTTCAAGCTACGTTTTTTTTACATTTTTGGTTAAAACAGATTATAATTGAAGGTTTACCTCGAGAAACGTGATGCAAAAACCATTCATTGAGAAGAAAACTTCTTTTATAGTCACTTATGCCTTCAAAAGCTTTGTTTCTCCCTTCAAATGGTTATATAATCTCATAATTGATTTTAAGTTGAATTTTTTTACATTTTTGGTTAAAACAGATTATAATTGAATGTTTACCTCGAGAAACATGATACAAAAACCATTCATTGAGAAGAAAACTTCTTTTATAGTCACTTATGCCTTCAAAAGCTTTGTTTCTCTCTTTAAATGGTTATATAATCTCATAATTGATTTTAAGTTGCGTTGTTTTTACATTTTTGGTTAAAACAGATTATAATTGAACGTTTAGCTCGAGAATCTTGAACCGAAAGCCATTCATTGAGAAGAAAACTTCTTTTATAGTCACTTACGCCTTCAAAATCTTTGTTTCTCCTTTTAAATGGTTATATAATCTCATAATTGATTTTAAGTTGCGTTTTTTTTACATTTTTGGTTAAAACAGATTATAATTGAATGTTTACCTCGTGAAACGTGATGTAAAAATCATTCATTGAGAAGAAAACTTCTTTTATAGACACTTATGCCTTCAAAAGCTTTGTTTCTCCCTTTAAATTGTTATATAATCTCATAATTGATTTTAAGTTGAATTTTTTTACATTTTTGGTTAAAACAGATTATAATTGAATGTTTACCTCGAGAAACATGATACAAAAACCATTCATTGAGAAGAAAACTTCTTTTATAGTCACTTATGCCTTCAAAAGCTTTGTTTCTCTCTTTAAATGGTTATATAATCTCATAATTGATTTTAAGTTGCGTTGTTTTTACATTTTTGGTTAAAACAGATTATAATTGAATGTTTACCTCGAGAAACGTGATGCAAAAACCATTCATTGAGAAGAAACCTTCTTTTATAGTCACTTATGCCTTCAAAAGCTTTGTTTCTCCCTTTAAATGGTTATATAATCTCATAATTGATTTTAAGTTGAATTTTTTTACATTTATAGTTAAAACAGATTATAATTGAATGTTTACCTCGAGAAACGTGATGCAAAAACCATTCATTGAGAAGAAAACTTCTTTTATAGTAACTTATACCTTCAAAAACTTTGTTTCTCCCTTTAAATGGTTATATAATCTCATAATTGATTTTAAGTTGAATTTTTTTACATTTTTGGTTAAAACAGATTATAATTGAACGTTTACCTCGAGAATCTTGAAGCGAAAGCCATTCATTGAGAAGAAAACTTCTTTTATAGTCACTTATGCCTTCAAAAGATTTGTTTCTCCCTTTAAATGGTTATATAATCTCATAATTGATTTTAAGTTGCGTTTTTTTTACATTTTTGGTTAAAACAGATTATAATTGATTGTTTACCTCGAGAAACGTGATGCAAAAACCATTCATTGAGAAGAAAACTTCTTTTATAGTCACTTATGCCTTCAAAAGCTTTGTTTCTCCCTTTAAATGGTTATATAATCTCATAATTGATTTTAAGTTTCATTTTTTTTAAAATTTTTGGTTAAAACAGATTATAATTGAATGTTTACCTCGAGAAACGTGATGCAAAAACCATTCATTGAGAAGAAAATTTCTTTTATAGTCACTTATGCCTTCAAAAACTTTGTTTCTCCCTTTAAATGTTTATATAATCTCATAATTGATTTCAAGCTACGTTTTTTTTACATTTTTGGTTAAAACAGATTATAATTGAAGGTTTACCTCGAGAAACGTGATGCAAAAACCATTCATTGAGAAGAAAACTTCTTTTATAGTCACTTATGCCTTCAAAAGCTTTGTTTCTCCCTTCAAATGGTTATATAATCTCATAATTGATTTTAAGTTGAATTTTTTTACATTTTTGGTTAAAACAGATTATAATTGAATGTTTACCTCGAGAAACATGATACAAAAACCATTCATTGAGAAGAAAACTTCTTTTATAGTCACTTATGCCTTCAAAAGCTTTGTTTCTCTCTTTAAATGGTTATATAATCTCATAATTGATTTTAAGTTGCGTTGTTTTTACATTTTTGGTTAAAACAGATTATAATTGAACGTTTAGCTCGAGAATCTTGAAGCGAAAGCCATTCATTGAGAAGAAAACTTCTTTTATAGTCACTTATGCCTTCAAAATCTTTGTTTCTCCTTTTAAATGGTTATATAATCTCATAATTGATTTTAAGTTGCGTTTTTTTTACATTTTTGGTTAAAACAGATTATAATTGAATGTTTACCTCGTGAAACGTGATGTAAAAATCATTCATTGAGAAGAAAACTTCTTTTATAGACACTTATGCCTTCAAAAGCTTTGTTTCTCCCTTTAAATTGTTATATAATCTCATAATTGATTTTAAGTTGAATTTTTTTACATTTTTGGTTAAAACAGATTATAATTGAATGTTTACCTCGAGAAACGTGATGCAAAAACCATTCATTGAGAAGAAACCTTCTTTTATAGTCACTTATGCCTTCAAAAGCTTTGTTTCTCCCTTTAAATGGTTATATAATCTCATAATTGATTTTAAGTTGAATTTTTTTACATTTATGGTTAAAACAGATTATAATTGAATGTTTACCTCGAGAAACGTGATGCAAAAACCATTCATTGAGAAGAAAACTTCTTTTATAGTAACTTATACCTTCAAAAACTTTGTTTCTCCCTTTAAATGGTTATATAATCTCATAATTGATTTTAAGTTGAATTTTTTTACATTTTTGGTTAAAACAGATTATAATTGAACGTTTACCTCGAGAATCTTGAAGCGAAAGCCATTCATTGAGAAGAAAACTTCTTTTATAGTCACTTATGCCTTCAAAAGCTTTGTTTCTCCCTTTAAATGGTTATATAATCTCATAATTGATTTTAAGTTGCGTTTTTTTTACATTTTTGGTTAAAACAGATTATAATTGAATGTTTACCTCGAGAAACGTGATGAAAAAACCATTCATTGAGAAGAAAACTTCTTTTACAGTCACTTATGCCTTCAAAAGCTTTGTTTCTCCCTTGAAATGGTTATATAATCTCATAATAGATTTTAAGTTGAATTTTTTTACATTTATGGTTAAAATAGATTATAATTGAATGTTTACCTCGAGAAATGTGAAGCAAAAACCATTCATTGAAAAGAAAACTTCTTTTATAGTCACTTATGCCTTCAAAAGATTTGTTTCTCCCTTTAAATGGTTATATAATCTCATAATTGATTTTAAGTTGCGTTGTTTTTACATTTTTGGTTAAAACAGATTATAATTGATTGTTTACCTCGAGAAACGTGATGCAAAAACCATTCATTGAGAAGAAAACTTCTTTTATAGTCACTTATGCCTTCAAAAGCTTTGTTTCTCCCTTTAAATGGTTATATAATCTCATAATTGATTTTAAGTTTCATTTTTTTTAAAATTTTTGGTTAAAACAGATTATAATTGAATGTTTACCTGGAGAAACGTGATGCAAAAATCATTCATTGAGAAGAAAACTTCTTTTATAGTCACTTATGCCTTCAAAAGCTTTGTTTCTCCCTTTAAATGGTTATATAATCTCATAATTGATTTTAAGTTGAATTTTTTTACATTTTTGGTTAAAACAGATTATAATTGAACGTTTAGCTCGAGAATCTTGAAGCGAAAGCCATTCATTGAGAAGAAAACTTCTTTTATAGTCACTTATGCCTTCAAAATCTTTGTTTCTCCTTTTAAATGGTTATATAATCTCATAATTGATTTTAAGTTGCGTTTTTTTTACATTTTTGGTTAAAACAGATTATAATTGAATGTTTACCTCGTGAAACGTGATGTAAAAATCATTCATTGAGAAGAAAACTTCTTTTATAGACACTTATGCCTTCAAAAGCTTTGTTTCTCCCTTTAAATTGTTATATAATCTCATAATTGATTTTAAGTTGAATTTTTTTACATTTTTGGTTAAAACATATTATAATTGAACGTTTACCTCGAGAATCTTGAAGCGAAAGCCATTCATTGAGAAGAAAACTTCTTTTATAGTCACTTATGCCTTCAAAAGCTTTGTGTCTCCCTTTAAATGGTTATATAATCTCATAATTGATTTTAAGTTGAATTTTTTTTATATTTTTTATTAAAACATATTATAATTGATTGTTTAACTTGGGAAACGTGATGTAAAAACCATTCATTGAGAAGAAAACTTCTTTTATATTCACTTATGCCTTCAAAAGCTTTGTTTCTCCCTTTAAATGGTTATATAATCTCATAATTGATTTTAAGTTACGTTTTTTTTACATTTTTGGTTAAAACAGAATATAATTGAATGTTTACCTCGAGAAACGTGATGCAAAAATCATTCATTGAGAAGAAAACTTCTTTTATAGTCACTTATGCCTTCAAAAGCTTTGTTTCTCCCTTTAAATGGTTATATAATCTCATAATTGATTTTAAGTTGAATTTTTTTACTTTTTTGGTTAAAACAGATTATAATTGAACGTTTACCTCGAGAATCTTGAAGCGAAAGCCATTCATTGAGAAGAAAACTTCTTTTATAGTCACTTATGCCTTCAAAAGCTTTGTTTCTCCCTTTAAATGGTTATATAATCTCATAATTTATTTTAAGTTGCGCTTTTTTTACATTTTTGGTTAAAACAGATTATAATTGGATGTTTACCTCGAGAAACGTGATGTAAGAACCATTCATTGAGAAGAAAACTTCTTTTATAGTCACTTATGCCTTCAAAAGCTTTGTTTCTCCCTTTAAATGGTTATATAATCTTATAATTGATTTTAAGTTGAATTTTTTTACATTTTTGGCTAAAACAGATTATAATTGAATGTTTACCTCGAGAAACGTGATGTAAAAACCATTCATTGAGAAGAAAATTTCTTTTATAGTCACTTATGCCTTCAAAAGCTTTGTTTCTCCCTTTAAATGGTTATATAATCTCATAATTGATTTTAAGCTACGTTTTTTTTACATTTTTGGTTAAAACAGATTATAATTGAATGTTTACCTCGAGAAACGTGATGCAAAAACCATTCATTGAGAAGAAAACTTCTTTTATAGTCACTTATGCCTTCAAAAGCTTTGTTTCTCCCTTTAAATGGTTATATAATCTCATAATTGATTTTAAGTTGAATTTTTTTACATTTTTGGTTAAAGCAGATTATAATTGAACGTTTACCTTAAGAATCTTGAAGCGAAAGCTATTCATTGAGAAGAAAACTTCTTTTATAGTCACTTATGCCTTCAAAAGCTTTGTTTCTCCCTTTAAATGGTTATATAATCTCATAATTGATTTTAAGTTGCGTTTTTTTTACATTTTTGATTAAAACAGATTATAATTGAATGTTTACCTGGAGAAACGTGTGCAAAAACCATTCATTGAGAAGAAAACTTCTTTTATAGTCACTTATGCCTTCAAAAGCTTTGTTTCTCCCTTTAAATGGTTATATAATCTCATAATTGATTTTAAGCTACGTTTTTTTTACATTTTTGGTTAAAACAGATTATAATTGAATGTTTACCTGGAGAAACGTGTGCAAAAACCATTCATTGAGAAGAAAACTTCTTTTATAGTCACTTATGCCTTCAAAAGCTTTGTTTCTCCCTTTAAATGGTTATATAATCTCATAATTGATTTCAAGCTACGTTTTTTTTACATTTTTGGTTAAAACAGATTATAATTGAAGGTTTACCTCGAGAAACGTGATGCAAAAACCATTCATTGAGAAGAAAACTTCTTTTATAGTCACTTATGCCTTCAAAAGCTTTGTTTCTCCCTTCAAATGGTTATATAATCTCATAATTGATTTTAAGTTGAATTTTTTTACATTTTTGGTTAAAACAGATTATAATTGAATGTTTACCTCGAGAAACATGATACAAAAACCATTCATTGAGAAGAAAACTTCTTTTATAGTCACTTATGCCTTCAAAAGCTTTGTTTCTCTCTTTAAATGGTTATATAATCTCATAATTGATTTTAAGTTGCGTTGTTTTTACATTTTTGGTTAAAACAGATTATAATTGAACGTTTAGCTCGAGAATCTTGAACCGAAAGCCATTCATTGAGAAGAAAACTTCTTTTATAGTCACTTACGCCTTCAAAATCTTTGTTTCTCCTTTTAAATGGTTATATAATCTCATAATTGATTTTAAGTTGCGTTTTTTTTACATTTTTGGTTAAAACAGATTATAATTGAATGTTTACCTCGTGAAACGTGATGTAAAAATCATTCATTGAGAAGAAAACTTCTTTTATAGACACTTATGCCTTCAAAAGCTTTGTTTCTCCCTTTAAATTGTTATATAATCTCATAATTGATTTTAAGTTGAATTTTTTTACATTTTTGGTTAAAACAGATTATAATTGAATGTTTACCTCGAGAAACATGATACAAAAACCATTCATTGAGAAGAAAACTTCTTTTATAGTCACTTATGCCTTCAAAAGCTTTGTTTCTCTCTTTAAATGGTTATATAATCTCATAATTGATTTTAAGTTGCGTTGTTTTTACATTTTTGGTTAAAACAGATTATAATTGAATGTTTACCTCGAGAAACGTGATGCAAAAACCATTCATTGAGAAGAAACCTTCTTTTATAGTCACTTATGCCTTCAAAAGCTTTGTTTCTCCCTTTAAATGGTTATATAATCTCATAATTGATTTTAAGTTGAATTTTTTTACATTTATGGTTAAAACAGATTATAATTGAATGTTTACCTCGAGAAACGTGATGCAAAAACCATTCATTGAGAAGAAAACTTCTTTTATAGTAACTTATACCTTCAAAAACTTTGTTTCTCCCTTTAAATGGTTATATAATCTCATAATTGATTTTAAGTTGAATTTTTTTACATTTTTGGTTAAAACAGATTATAATTGAACGTTTACCTCGAGAATCTTGAAGCGAAAGCCATTCATTGAGAAGAAAACTTCTTTTATAGTCACTTATGCCTTCAAAAGATTTGTTTCTCCCTTTAAATGGTTATATAATCTCATAATTGATTTTAAGTTGCGTTTTTTTTACATTTTTGGTTAAAACAGATTATAATTGATTGTTTACCTCGAGAAACGTGATGCAAAAACCATTCATTGAGAAGAAAACTTCTTTTATAGTCACTTATGCCTTCAAAAGCTTTGTTTCTCCCTTTAAATGGTTATATAATCTCATAATTGATTTTAAGTTTCATTTTTTTTAAAATTTTTGGTTAAAACAGATTATAATTGAATGTTTACCTCGAGAAACGTGATGCAAAAACCATTCATTGAGAAGAAAATTTCTTTTATAGTCACTTATGCCTTCAAAAACTTTGTTTCTCCCTTTAAATGTTTATATAATCTCATAATTGATTTCAAGCTACGTTTTTTTTACATTTTTGGTTAAAACAGATTATAATTGAAGGTTTACCTCGAGAAACGTGATGCAAAAACCATTCATTGAGAAGAAAACTTCTTTTATAGTCACTTATGCCTTCAAAAGCTTTGTTTCTCCCTTCAAATGGTTATATAATCTCATAATTGATTTTAAGTTGAATTTTTTTACATTTTTGGTTAAAACAGATTATAATTGAATGTTTACCTCGAGAAACATGATACAAAAACCATTCATTGAGAAGAAAACTTCTTTTATAGTCACTTATGCCTTCAAAAGCTTTGTTTCTCTCTTTAAATGGTTATATAATCTCATAATTGATTTTAAGTTGCGTTGTTTTTACATTTTTGGTTAAAACAGATTATAATTGAACGTTTAGCTCGAGAATCTTGAAGCGAAAGCCATTCATTGAGAAGAAAACTTCTTTTATAGTCACTTATGCCTTCAAAATCTTTGTTTCTCCTTTTAAATGGTTATATAATCTCATAATTGATTTTAAGTTGCGTTTTTTTTACATTTTTGGTTAAAACAGATTATAATTGAATGTTTACCTCGTGAAACGTGATGTAAAAATCATTCATTGAGAAGAAAACTTCTTTTATAGACACTTATGCCTTCAAAAGCTTTGTTTCTCCCTTTAAATTGTTATATAATCTCATAATTGATTTTAAGTTGAATTTTTTTACATTTTTGGTTAAAACAGATTATAATTGAATGTTTACCTCGAGAAACGTGATGCAAAAACCATTCATTGAGAAGAAACCTTCTTTTATAGTCACTTATGCCTTCAAAAGCTTTGTTTCTCCCTTTAAATGGTTATATAATCTCATAATTGATTTTAAGTTGAATTTTTTTACATTTATGGTTAAAACAGATTATAATTGAATGTTTACCTCGAGAAACGTGATGCAAAAACCATTCATTGAGAAGAAAACTTCTTTTATAGTAACTTATACCTTCAAAAACTTTGTTTCTCCCTTTAAATGGTTATATAATCTCATAATTGATTTTAAGTTGAATTTTTTTACATTTTTGGTTAAAACAGATTATAATTGAACGTTTACCTCGAGAATCTTGAAGCGAAAGCCATTCATTGAGAAGAAAACTTCTTTTATAGTCACTTATGCCTTCAAAAGCTTTGTTTCTCCCTTTAAATGGTTATATAATCTCATAATTGATTTTAAGTTGCGTTTTTTTTACATTTTTGGTTAAAACAGATTATAATTGAATGTTTACCTCGAGAAACGTGATGAAAAAACCATTCATTGAGAAGAAAACTTCTTTTACAGTCACTTATGCCTTCAAAAGCTTTGTTTCTCCCTTGAAATGGTTATATAATCTCATAATAGATTTTAAGTTGAATTTTTTTACATTTATGGTTAAAATAGATTATAATTGAATGTTTACCTCGAGAAATGTGAAGCAAAAACCATTCATTGAAAAGAAAACTTCTTTTATAGTCACTTATGCCTTCAAAAGATTTGTTTCTCCCTTTAAATGGTTATATAATCTCATAATTGATTTTAAGTTGCGTTGTTTTTACATTTTTGGTTAAAACAGATTATAATTGATTGTTTACCTCGAGAAACGTGATGCAAAAACCATTCATTGAGAAGAAAACTTCTTTTATAGTCACTTATGCCTTCAAAAGCTTTGTTTCTCCCTTTAAATGGTTATATAATCTCATAATTGATTTTAAGTTTCATTTTTTTTAAAATTTTTGGTTAAAACAGATTATAATTGAATGTTTACCTGGAGAAACGTGATGCAAAAATCATTCATTGAGAAGAAAACTTCTTTTATAGTCACTTATGCCTTCAAAAGCTTTGTTTCTCCCTTTAAATGGTTATATAATCTCATAATTGATTTTAAGTTGAATTTTTTTACATTTTTGGTTAAAACAGATTATAATTGAACGTTTAGCTCGAGAATCTTGAAGCGAAAGCCATTCATTGAGAAGAAAACTTCTTTTATAGTCACTTATGCCTTCAAAATCTTTGTTTCTCCTTTTAAATGGTTATATAATCTCATAATTGATTTTAAGTTGCGTTTTTTTTACATTTTTGGTTAAAACAGATTATAATTGAATGTTTACCTCGTGAAACGTGATGTAAAAATCATTCATTGAGAAGAAAACTTCTTTTATAGACACTTATGCCTTCAAAAGCTTTGTTTCTCCCTTTAAATTGTTATATAATCTCATAATTGATTTTAAGTTGAATTTTTTTACATTTTTGGTTAAAACATATTATAATTGAACGTTTACCTCGAGAATCTTGAAGCGAAAGCCATTCATTGAGAAGAAAACTTCTTTTATAGTCACTTATGCCTTCAAAAGCTTTGTGTCTCCCTTTAAATGGTTATATAATCTCATAATTGATTTTAAGTTGAATTTTTTTTATATTTTTTATTAAAACATATTATAATTGATTGTTTAACTTGGGAAACGTGATGTAAAAACCATTCATTGAGAAGAAAACTTCTTTTATATTCACTTATGCCTTCAAAAGCTTTGTTTCTCCCTTTAAATGGTTATATAATCTCATAATTGATTTTAAGTTACGTTTTTTTTACATTTTTGGTTAAAACAGAATATAATTGAATGTTTACCTCGAGAAACGTGATGCAAAAATCATTCATTGAGAAGAAAACTTCTTTTATAGTCACTTATGCCTTCAAAAGCTTTGTTTCTCCCTTTAAATGGTTATATAATCTCATAATTGATTTTAAGTTGAATTTTTTTACTTTTTTGGTTAAAACAGATTATAATTGAACGTTTACCTCGAGAATCTTGAAGCGAAAGCCATTCATTGAGAAGAAAACTTCTTTTATAGTCACTTATGCCTTCAAAAGCTTTGTTTCTCCCTTTAAATGGTTATATAATCTCATAATTTATTTTAAGTTGCGCTTTTTTTACATTTTTGGTTAAAACAGATTATAATTGGATGTTTACCTCGAGAAACGTGATGTAAGAACCATTCATTGAGAAGAAAACTTCTTTTATAGTCACTTATGCCTTCAAAAGCTTTGTTTCTCCCTTTAAATGGTTATATAATCTTATAATTGATTTTAAGTTGAATTTTTTTACATTTTTGGCTAAAACAGATTATAATTGAATGTTTACCTCGAGAAACGTGATGTAAAAACCATTCATTGAGAAGAAAATTTCTTTTATAGTCACTTATGCCTTCAAAAGCTTTGTTTCTCCTTTTAAATGGTTATATAATCTCATAATTGATTTTAAGCTACGTTTTTTTTACATTTTTGGTTAAAACAGATTATAATTGAATGTTTACCTCGAGAAACGTGATGCAAAAACCATTCATTGAGAAGAAAACTTCTTTTATAGTCACTTATGCCTTCAAAAGCTTTGTTTCTCCCTTTAAATGGTTATATAATCTCATAATTGATTTTAAGTTGAATTTTTTTACATTTTTGGTTAAAGCAGATTATAATTGAACGTTTACCTTAAGAATCTTGAAGCGAAAGCTATTCATTGAGAAGAAAACTTCTTTTATAGTCACTTATGCCTTCAAAAGCTTTGTTTCTCCCTTTAAATGGTTATATAATCTCATAATTGATTTTAAGTTGCGTTTTTTTTACATTTTTGATTAAAACAGATTATAATTGAATGTTTACCTGGAGAAACGTGTGCAAAAACCATTCATTGAGAAGAAAACTTCTTTTATAGTCACTTATGCCTTCAAAAGCTTTGTTTCTCCCTTTAAATGGTTATATAATCTCATAATTGATTTTAAGCTACGTTTTTTTTACATTTTTGGTTAAAACAGATTATAATTGAATGTTTACCTGGAGAAACGTGTGCAAAAACCATTCATTGAGAAGAAAACTTCTTTTATAGTCACTTATGCCTTCAAAAGCTTTGTTTCTCCCTTTAAATGGGTATATAATCTCATAATTGATTTTAAGTTGAATTTTTTTACATTTTTGGTTAAAACAGATTATAATTCAATGTTTACCTCGAGAAACGTGATGTAAAAACCATTCATTGATTAGAAAACTTCTTTTATAGTCACTTATGCCTTCAAAAGCTTTGTTTCTCCCTTTAAATGGTTATATAATCTCATAATTGATTTTAAGTTGCATTTTTTTTTACATTTTTGGTTAAAACAGATTATAATTGAATGTTTACCTCGAGAAACATGATGCAAAAACCATTCATTGAGAAGAAAACTTCTTTTATAGTCACTTATGCGTTCAAAAGCTTTGTTTCTCCCTTTAAATGGTTATATAATCTCATAATTGATTTTAAGTTGAATTTTTTTACTTTTTTGGTTAAAACAGATTATAATTGAACGTTTACCTCGAGAATCTTGAAGCGAAAGCCATTCATTGAGAAGAAAACTTCATTTATAGTCACTTATGCCTTCAAAAGCTTTGTTTCTCCCTTTAAATGGTTATATAATCTCATAATTGATTTTAAGTTGAATTTTTTTACATTTTTGGTTAAAACAGATTATAATTGAACGTTTTCCTCGAGAATCTTGAAGCGAAAGCCATTCATTGAGAAGAAAACTTCTTTTATAGTCACTTATGCCTTCAAAAGCTTTGTTTCTCCCATTAAATGGTTATATAATCTCATAATTGATTTTAAGTTGAGTTTTTTTACATTTTTAGTTAAAACAGATTATAATTGAATGTTTACCTTGAGAAACGTGATGCAAAAACCATTCATTGAGAAGAAAACTTCTTTTATAGTCACTTATGCCTTCAAAAGCTTTGTTTCTCATTTTGAATGGTTATATAACCTCATAATTGATTTTAAGTTTAGTTTTTTTTACATTTTTGATTAAAACGGATTATAATTGAATGTTTACCTCGAGAAACATGATGCAAAAATCATTCATTGAGAAAAAACTTCTTTTATAGTCACTTATGCCTTCAAAAGCTTTGTTTCTCCCTTTAAATGGTTATATAATCTCATAATTGATTTTAAGTTGAATTTTTTTACATTTATGGTTAAAACAGATTATAATTGAATGTTTACCTTGAGAAACGTGATGCGAAAACCATTCATTGAGAAGAAAACTTCTTTTATAGTCACTTATGCCTTCAAAAGCTTTGTTTCTCATTTTAAATGGTTATATAACCTCATAATTGATTTTAAGTTTAGTTTTTTTTACATTTTTGATTAAAACGGATTATAATTGAATGTTTACCCCGAGAAACGTGATGCAAAAACCATTCATTGAGAAAAAACTTCTTTTATAGTCACTTATGCCTACAAAAGCTTTGTTTCTCCCTTTAAATGGTTATATAATCTCATAATTGATTTTAAGTTGAATTTTTTTACATTTATGGTTAAAACAGATTATAATTGAATGTTTACCTCGAGAAACGTTATGCGAAAGCCATTCATTGAGAAGAAAATTTCTTTTATAGTCACTTATGCCTTCAAAAGCTTTGTTTCTCCCTTTAAATGGTTATATAATCTCATAATTGATTTTAAGTTGCGTTTTTTTTACATTTTTGGTTAAAACAGATTATAATTGAATGTTTACCTCGAGAAACGTGATGCAAAAACCCTTCATTGAGAAGAAAACTTCTTTTATAGTCACTTATACCTTCAAAAACTTTGTTTCTCCCTTTAAATGGTTATATAATCTCATAATTGATTTTAAGTTGAATTTTTTTACATTTTTGGTTAAAACAGATTCTAATTGAACGTTTACCTCGAGAATCTTGAAGCGAAAGCCATTCATTGAGAAGAAAACTTCTTTTATAGTCACTTATGCCTTCAAAAGCTTTGTTTCTCCCTTTAAATGGTTATATAATCCCATAATTGATTTTAAGTTACGTTTTTTTTACATTTTTGGTTAAAACAGATTATAATTGAACGTTTACCTCAAGAATCTTGAAGCGAAAGCCATTCATTGAGAAGAAAACTTCTTTTATAGTCACTTATGCCTTCAAAAGCTTTGTTTCTCCCTTTAAATGGTTATAGAATCTCATAATTGATTTTAAGTTACGTTTTTTTACATTTTTGGTTAAAACAGATTATAATTGAACGTTTACCTCGAGAAACGTGATGCAAAAACCATTCATTGAGAAGAAAACTTCTTTTATAGTCACTTATACTTTCAAAAACTTTGTTTCTCCCTTTAAATGGTTATATAATCTCATAATTGATTTTAAGTTGAATTTTTTTACATTTTTGGTTAAAACATATTATAATTGAACGTTTACCTCGAGAATCTTGAAGCGAAAGCCATTCATTGAGAAGAAAACTTCTTTTATAGTCACTTATGCCTTCAAAAGCTTTGTTTCTCCCTTTAAATGGTTATATAATCTCATAATTGACTTTAAGTTACGTTTTTTTTACATTTTTGGTTAAAACAGATTATAATTGAAGGTTTACCTCGAGAAACGTGATGCAAAAACCATTCATTGAGAAGAAAACTTCTTTTATAGTCACTTATGCCTTCAAAAGCTTTGTTTCTCCCTTTAAATGGTTATATAATCTCATAATTGATTTTAAGTTACGTTTTTTTTACATTTTTTGTTAAAACAGATTATAATTGAATGTTTACCTCGAGAAACGTGATGAAAAAATCATTCATTGAGAAGAAAACTTCTTTTATAGTCACTTATGCCTTCAAAAGCTTTGTTTCTCACTTTAAATGGTTATATAATCTCATAATTGATTTTAAGTTAAATTTTTTTACATTTTTGGTTAAAACAGATTATAATTGAATGTTTACCTCGAGAAACGTGATGCAAAAACCATTCATTGAGAAGAAAACTTGTTTTATAGTCACTTATGCCTTCAAAAGCTTTGTTTCTCCCTTTAAATGGTTATATAATCTCATAATTGATTTTAAGTTGCGTTTTTTTTTACATTTTTAGTTAAAAAAGATTATAATTGAATGTTTACCTCGAGAAACGTGATGCAAAAACCATTCATTGAGAAGAAACCTTCTTTTATAGTCACTTATGCCTTCAAAAGCTTTGTTTCTCCCTTTAAATGGTTATATAATCTCATAATTGATTTTAAGTTGAATTTTTTTACATTTTTGGTTAAAACAGATTATAATTGAATGTTTACCTCGAGAAACGTGATGCAAAAACCATTCATTGAGAAGAAAACTTCTTTTATAGTCACTTATGCCTTCAAAAGCTTTGTTTCTCCCTTTAAATGGTTATATAATCTCATAATTGATTTTAAGTTGAATTTTTTTACATTTTTGGTTAAAACAGATTATAATTCAATGTTTACCTCGAGAAACGTGATGTAAAAACCATTCATTGATTAGAAAACTTCTTTTATAGTCACTTATGCCTTCAAAAGCTTTGTTTCTCCCTTTAAATGGTTATATAATCTCATAATTGATTTTAAGTTGCATTTTTTTTTACATTTTTGGTTAAAACAGATTATAATTGAATGTTTACCTCGAGAAACGTGATGCAAAAACCATTCATTGAGAAGAAAACTTCTTTTATAGTCACTTATGCGTTCAAAAGCTTTGTTTCTCCCTTTAAATGGTTATATAATCTCATAATTGATTTTAAGTTGAATTTTTTTACTTTTTTGGTTAAAACAGATTATAATTGAACGTTTACCTCGAGAATCTTGAAGCGAAAGCCATTCATTGAGAAGAAAACTTCTTTTATAGTCACTTATGCCTTCAAAAGCTTTGTTTTTCCCTTTAAATGGTTATATAATCTCATAATTGATTTTAAGTTGAATTTTTTTACATTTTTGGTTAAAACAGATTATAATTGAACGTTTACCTCGAGAATCTTGAAGCGAAAGCCATTCATTGAGAAGAAAACTTCTTTTATAGTCACTTATGCCTTCAAAAGCTTTGTTTCTCCCATTAAATGGTTATATAATCTCATAATTGATTTTAAGTTGAATTTTTTTACATTTTTGGTTAAAACAGATTATAATTGAATGTTTACCTCGAGAAACGTGATGTAAAAACCATTCATTGAGAAGAAAACTTCTTTTATAGTCACTTATGCCTTCAAAAGCTTTGTTTCTCCCTTTAAATGGTTATATAATCTCATAATAGATTTTAAGTTGCGTTTTTTTTATATTTTTGGTTAAAACAGATTATAATTGAATGTTTACCTCGAGAAACGTGATGTAAAAACCATTCATTGAGAAGAAAACTTCTTTTATAGTCACTTATGCCTTCAAAAGCTTTGTTTCTCCCTTTAAATGGTTATATAATCTCATAATTGCTTTTAAGTTGAATTTTTTTTACATTTTTTATTAAAACAGATTATAATTGAATGTTTACCTTGGGAAACATGATGCAAAAACCATTCATTGAGAAGAAAACTTCTTTTATAGTCACTTATGCCTTCAAAAGCTTTTTTTCTCCCTTTAAATGGTTATATAATCTCATAATTGATTTTAAGTTGAGTTTTTTTACATTTTTAGTTAAAACAGATTATAATTGAATGTTTACCTTGAGAAACGTGATGCAAAAACCATTCATTGAGAAGGAAACTTCTTTTATAGTCACTTATGCCTTCAAAAGCTTTGTTTCTCATTTTAAATGGTTATATAACCTCATAATTGATTTTAAGTTTAGTTTTTTTTACATTTTTGATTAAAACGGATTATAATTGAATGTTTACCTCGAGAAACATGATGCAAAAATCATTCATTGAGAAAAAACTTCTTTTATAGTCACTTATGCCTTCAAAAGCTTTGTTTCTCCCTTTAAATGGTTATATAATCTCATAATTGATTTTAAGTTGAATTTTTTTACATTTATGGTTAAAACAGATTATAATTGAATGTTTACCTTGAGAAACGTGATGCGAAAACCATTCATTGAGAAGAAAACTTCTTTTATAGTCACTTATGCCTTCAAAAGCTTTGTTTCTCATTTTAAATGGTTATATAACCTCATAATTGATTTTAAGTTTAGTTTTTTTTACATTTTTGATTAAAACGGATTATAATTGAATGTTTACCCCGAGAAACGTGATGCAAAAACCATTCATTGAGAAAAAACTTCTTTTATAGTCACTTATGCCTACAAAAGCTTTGTTTCTCCCTTTAAATGGTTATATAATCTCATAATTGATTTTAAGTTGAATTTTTTTACATTTATGGTTAAAACAGATTATAATTGAATGTTTACCTCGAGAAACGTTATGCGAAAGCCATTCATTGAGAAGAAAATTTCTTTTATAGTCACTTATGCCTTCAAAAGCTTTGTTTCTCCCTTTAAATGGTTATATAATCTCATAATTGATTTTAAGTTGCGTTTTTTTTACATTTTTGGTTAAAACAGATTATAATTGAATGTTTACCTCAAGAAACGTGATGCAAAAACCCTTCATTGAGAAGAAAACTTCTTTTATAGTCACTTATACCTTCAAAAACTTTGTTTCTCCCTTTAAATGGTTATATAATCTCATAATTGATTTTAAGTTGAATTTTTTTACATTTTTGGTTAAAACAGATTCTAATTGAACGTTTACCTCGAGAATCTTGAAGCGAAAGCCATTCATTGAGAAGAAAACTTCTTTTATAGTCACTTATGCCTTCAAAAGCTTTGTTTCTCCCTTTAAATGGTTATATAATCCCATAATTGATTTTAAGTTACGTTTTTTTTACATTTTTGGTTAAAACAGATTATAATTGAACGTTTACCTCAAGAATCTTGAAGCGAAAGCCATTCATTGAGAAGAAAACTTCTTTTATAGTCACTTATGCCTTCAAAAGCTTTGTTTCTCCCTTTAAATGGTTATATAATCTCATAATTGATTTTAAGTTACGTTTTTTTACATTTTTGGTTAAAACAGATTATAATTGAACGTTTACCTCGAGAAACGTGATGCAAAAACCATTCATTGAGAAGAAAACTTCTTTTATAGTCACTTATACTTTCAAAAACTTTGTTTCTCCCTTTAAATGGTTATATAATCTCATAATTGATTTTAAGTTGAATTTTTTTACATTTTTGGTTAAAACATATTATAATTGAACGTTTACCTCAAGAATCTTGAAGCGAAAGCCATTCATTGAGAAGAAAACTTCTTTTATAGTCACTTATGCCTTCAAAAGCTTTGTTTCTCCCTTTAAATGGTTATATAATCTCATAATTGACTTTAAGTTACGTTTTTTTTACATTTTTGGTTAAAACAGATTATAATTGAAGGTTTACCTCGAGAAACGTGATGCAAAAACCATTCATTGAGAAGAAAACTTCTTTTATAGTCACTTATGCCTTCAAAAGCTTTGTTTCTCCCTTTAAATGGTTATATAATCTCATAATTGATTTTAAGTTACGTTTTTTTTACATTTTTGGTTAAAACAGATTATAATTGAATGTTTACCTCGAGAAACGTGATGAAAAAATCATTCATTGAGAAGAAAACTTCTTTTATAGTCACTTATGCCTTCAAAAGCTTTGTTTCTCACTTTAAATGGTTATATAATCTCATAATTGATTTTAAGTTGAATTTTTTTACATTTTTGGTTAAAACAGATTATAATTGAATGTTTACCTCGAGAAACGTGATGCAAAAACCATTCATTGAGAAGAAAACTTCTTTTATAGTCACTTATGCCTTCAAAAGCTTTGTTTCTCCCTTTAAATGGTTATATAATCTCATAATTGATTTTAAGTTGAATTTTTTTACATTTTTGGTTAAAGCAGATTATAATTGAACGTTTACCTTAAGAATCTTGAAGCGAAAGCTATTCATTGAGAAGAAAACTTCTTTTATAGTCACTTATGCCTTCAAAAGCTTTGTTTCTCCCTTTAAATGGTTATATAATCTCATAATTGATTTTAAGTTGCGTTTTTTTTTACATTTTTGGTTAAAACAGATTATAATTGAATGTTTACCTCGAGAAACGTGATGCAAAAACCATTCATTGAGAAGAAAACTTCTTTTATAGTCACTTATGCGTTCAAAAGCTTTGTTTCTCCCTTTAAATGGTTATATAATCTCATAATTGATTTTAAGTTGCGTTTTTTTTTACATTTTTGGTTAAAACAGATTATAATTGAATGTTTACCTCGAGAAACGTGATGCAAAAACCATTCATTGAGAAGAAAACTTCTTTTATAGTCACTTATGCGTTCAAAAGCTTTGTTTCTCCCTTTAAATGGTTATATAATCTCATAATTGATTTTAAGTTGAATTTTTTTACATTTTTGGTTAAAACAGATTATAATTGAATGTTTACCTCGAGAAACGTGATGTAAAAACCATTCATTGAGAAGAAAACTTCTTTTATAGTCACTTATGCCTTCAAAAGCTTTGTTTCTCCCTTTAAATGGTTATATAATCTCATAATTGATTTTAAGTTTCATTTTTTTACTTTTTTGGTTAAAACAGATTATAATTGAACGTTTACCTCGAGAATCTTGAAGCGAAAGCCATTCATTGAGAAGAAAACTTCTTTTATAGTCACTTATGCCTTCAAAAGCTTTGTTTCTCCCTTTAAATGGTTATATAATCTCATAATTGATTTTAAGTTGAATTTTTTTACATTTTTGGTTAAAACAGATTATAATTCAATGTTTACCTCGAGAAACGTGATGTAAAAACCATTCATTGATTAGAAAACTTCTTTTATAGTCACTTATGCCTTCAAAAGCTTTGTTTCTCCCTTTAAATGGTTATATAATCTCATAATTGATTTTAAGTTGCGTTTTTTTTTACATTTTTGGTTAAAACAGATTATAATTGAATGTTTACCTCGAGAAACGTGATGCAAAAACCATTCATTGAGAAGAAAACTTCTTTTATAGTCACTTATGCGTTCAAAAGCTTTGTTTCTCCCTTTAAATGGTTATATAATCTCATAATTGATTTTAAGTTGAATTTTTTTACTTTTTTGGTTAAAACAGATTATAATTGAACGTTTACCTCGAGAATCTTGAAGCGAAAGCCATTCATTGAGAAGAAAACTTCTTTTATAGTCACTTATGCCTTCAAAAGCTTTGTTTCTCCCTTTAAATGGTTATATAATCTCATAATTGATTTTAAGTTGAATTTTTTTACATTTTTGGTTAAAACAGATTATAATTGAACGTTTACCTCGAGAATCTTGAAGCGAAAGCCATTCATTGAGAAGAAAACTTCTTTTATAGTCACTTATGCCTTCAAAAGCTTTGTTTCTCCCATTAAATGGTTATATAATCTCATAATTGATTTTAAGTTGAATTTTTTTACATTTTTGGTTAAAACAGATTATAATTGAATGTTTACCTCGAGAAACGTGATGTAAAAACCATTCATTGAGAAGAAAACTTCTTTTATAGTCACTTATGCCTTCAAAAGCTTTGTTTCTCCCTTTAAATGGTTATATAATCTCATAATTGATTTTAAGTTTCATTTTTTTTAAAATTTTTGGTTAAAACAGATTATAATTGAATGTTTACCTCGAGAAACGTGATGCAAAAACCATTCATTGAGAAGAAAATTTCTTTTATAGTCACTTATGCCTTCAAAAACTTTGTTTCTCCCTTTAAATGTTTATATAATCTCATAATTGATTTCAAGCTACGTTTTTTTTACATTTTTGGTTAAAACAGATTATAATTGAAGGTTTACCTCGAGAAACGTGATGCAAAAACCATTCATTGAGAAGAAAACTTCTTTTATAGTCACTTATGCCTTCAAAAGCTTTGTTTCTCCCTTCAAATGGTTATATAATCTCATAATTGATTTTAAGTTGAATTTTTTTACATTTTTGGTTAAAACAGATTATAATTGAATGTTTACCTCGAGAAACATGATACAAAAACCATTCATTGAGAAGAAAACTTCTTTTATAGTCACTTATGCCTTCAAAAGCTTTGTTTCTCTCTTTAAATGGTTATATAATCTCATAATTGATTTTAAGTTGCGTTGTTTTTACATTTTTGGTTAAAACAGATTATAATTGAACGTTTAGCTCGAGAATCTTGAAGCGAAAGCCATTCATTGAGAAGAAAACTTCTTTTATAGTCACTTATGCCTTCAAAATCTTTGTTTCTCCTTTTAAATGGTTATATAATCTCATAATTGATTTGAAGTTGCGTTTTTTTTACATTTTTGGTTAAAACAGATTATAATTGAATGTTTACCTCGTGAAACGTGATGTAAAAATCATTCATTGAGAAGAAAACTTCTTTTATAGACACTTATGCCTTCAAAAGCTTTGTTTCTCCCTTTAAATTGTTATATAATCTCATAATTGATTTTAAGTTGAATTTTTTTACATTTTTGGTTAAAACAGATTATAATTGAATGTTTACCTCGAGAAACGTGATGCAAAAACCATTCATTGAGAAGAAACCTTCTTTTATAGTCACTTATGCCTTCAAAAGCTTTGTTTCTCCCTTTAAATGGTTATATAATCTCATAATTGATTTTAAGTTGAATTTTTTTACATTTATGGTTAAAACAGATTATAATTGAATGTTTACCTCGAGAAACGTGATGCAAAAACCATTCATTGAGAAGAAAACTTCTTTTATAGTAACTTATACCTTCAAAAACTTTGTTTCTCCCTTTAAATGGTTATATAATCTCATAATTGATTTTAAGTTGAATTTTTTTACATTTTTGGTTAAAACAGATTATAATTGAACGTTTACCTCGAGAATCTTGAAGCGAAAGCCATTCATTGAGAAGAAAACTTCTTTTATAGTCACTTATGCCTTCAAAAGCTTTGTTTCTCCCTTTAAATGGTTATATAATCTCATAATTGATTTTAAGTTGCGTTTTTTTTACATTTTTGGTTAAAACAGATTATAATTGAATGTTTACCTCGAGAAACGTGATGAAAAAACCATTCATTGAGAAGAAAACTTCTTTTACAGTCACTTATGCCTTCAAAAGCTTTGTTTCTCCCTTGAAATGGTTATATAATCTCATAATAGATTTTAAGTTGAATTTTTTTACATTTATGGTTAAAATAGATTATAATTGAATGTTTACCTCGAGAAATGTGAAGCAAAAACCATTCATTGAAAAGAAAACTTCTTTTATAGTCACTTATGCCTTCAAAAGATTTGTTTCTCCCTTTAAATGGTTATATAATCTCATAATTGATTTTAAGTTGCGTTGTTTTTACATTTTTGGTTAAAATAGATTATAATTGAATGTTTACCTCGTGAAACGTGATGTAAAAATCATTCATTGAGAAGAAAACTTCTTTTATAGACACTTATGCCTTCAAAAGCTTTGTTTCTCCCTTTAAATTGTTATATAATCTCATAATTGATTTTAAGTTGAATTTTTTTACATTTTTGGTTAAAACATATTATAATTGAACGTTTACCTCGAGAATCTTGAAGCGAAAGCCATTCATTGAGAAGAAAACTTCTTTTATAGTCACTTATGCCTTCAAAAGCTTTGTTTCTCCCTTTAAATGGTTATATAATCTCATAATTGATTTTAAGTTTCATTTTTTTTAAAATTTTTGGTTAAAACAGATTATAATTGAATGTTTACCTGGAGAAACGTGATGCAAAAATCATTCATTGAGAAGAAAACTTCTTTTATAGTCACTTATGCCTTCAAAAGCTTTGTTTCTCCCTTTAAATGGTTATATAATCTCATAATTGATTTTAAGTTGAATTTTTTTACATTTTTGGTTAAAACAGATTATAATTGAACGTTTAGCTCGAGAATCTTGAAGCGAAAGCCATTCATTGAGAAGAAAACTTCTTTTATAGTCACTTATGCCTTCAAAATCTTTGTTTCTCCTTTTAAATGGTTATATAATCTCATAATTGATTTTAAGTTGCGTTTTTTTTACATTTTTGGTTAAAACAGATTATAATTGAATGTTTACCTCGTGAAACGTGATGTAAAAATCATTCATTGAGAAGAAAACTTCTTTTATAGACACTTATGCCTTCAAAAGCTTTGTTTCTCCCTTTAAATTGTTATATAATCTCATAATTGATTTTAAGTTGAATTTTTTTACATTTTTGGTTAAAACATATTATAATTGAACGTTTACCTCGAGAATCTTGAAGCGAAAGCCATTCATTGAGAAGAAAACTTCTTTTATAGTCACTTATGCCTTCAAAAGCTTTGTGTCTCCCTTTAAATGGTTATATAATCTCATAATTGATTTTAAGTTGAATTTTTTTACATTTTAACTTGGGAAACGTGATGTAAAAACCATTCATTGAGAAGAAAACTTCTTTTATATTCACTTATGCCTTCAAAAGCTTTGTTTCTCCCTTTAAATGGTTATATAATCTCATAATTGATTTTAAGTTACGTTTTTTTTACATTTTTGGTTAAAACAGAATATAATTGAATGTTTACCTCGAGAAACGTGATGCAAAAATCATTCATTGAGAAGAAAACTTCTTTTATAGTCACTTATGCCTTCAAAAGCTTTGTTTCTCCCTTTAAATGGTTATATAATCTCATAATTGATTTTAAGTTGAATTTTTTTACTTTTTTGGTTAAAACAGATTATAATTGAACGTTTACCTCGAGAATCTTGAAGCGAAAGCCATTCATTGAGAAGAAAACTTCTTTTATAGTCACTTATGCCTTCAAAAGCTTTGTTTCTCCCTTTAAATGGTTATATAATCTCATAATTTATTTTAAGTTGCGCTTTTTTTACATTTTTGGTTAAAACAGATTATAATTGAATGTTTACCTCGAGAAACGTGATGTAAGAACCATTCATTGAGAAGAAAACTTCTTTTATAGTCACTTATGCCTTCAAAAGCTTTGTTTCTCCCTTTAAATGGTTATATAATCTTATAATTGATTTTAAGTTGAATTTTTTTACATTTTTGGCTAAAACAGATTATAATTGAATGTTTACCTCGAGAAACGTGATGTAAAAACCATTCATTGAGAAGAAAATTTCTTTTATAGTCACTTATGCCTTCAAAAGCTTTGTTTCTCCCTTTAAATGGTTATATAATCTCATAATTGATTTTAAGCTACGTTTTTTTTACATTTTTGGTTAAAACAGATTATAATTGAATGTTTACCTCGAGAAACGTGATGCAAAAACCATTCATTGAGAAGAAAACTTCTTTTATAGTCACTTATGCCTTCAAAAGCTTTGTTTCTCCCTTTAAATGGTTATATAATCTCATAATTGATTTTAAGTTGAATTTTTTTACATTTTTGGTTAAAGCAGATTATAATTGAACGTTTACCTTAAGAATCTTGAAGCGAAAGCTATTCATTGAGAAGAAAACTTCTTTTATAGTCACTTATGCCTTCAAAAGCTTTGTTTCTCCCTTTAAATGGTTATATAATCTCATAATTGATTTTAAGTTGCGTTTTTTTTACATTTTTGATTAAAACAGATTATAATTGAATGTTTACCTGGAGAAACGTGTGCAAAAACCATTCATTGAGAAGAAAACTTCTTTTATAGTCACTTATGCCTTCAAAAGCTTTGTTTCTCCCTTTAAATGGTTATATAATCTCATAATTGATTTTAAGCTACGTTTTTTTTACATTTTTGGTTAAAACAGATTATAATTGAATGTTTACCTGGAGAAACGTGTGCAAAAACCATTCATTGAGAAGAAAACTTCTTTTATAGTCACTTATGCCTTCAAAAGCTTTGTTTCTCCCTTTAAATGGGTATATAATCTCATAATTGATTTTAAGTTGAATTTTTTTACATTTTTGGTTAAAACAGATTATAATTCAATGTTTACCTCGAGAAACGTGATGTAAAAACCATTCATTGATTAGAAAACTTCTTTTATAGTCACTTATGCCTTCAAAAGCTTTGTTTCTCCCTTTAAATGGTTATATAATCTCATAATTGATTTTAAGTTGCATTTTTTTTTACATTTTTGGTTAAAACAGATTATAATTGAATGTTTACCTCGAGAAACGTGATGCAAAAACCATTCATTGAGAAGAAAACTTCTTTTATAGTCACTTATGCGTTCAAAAGCTTTGTTTCTCCCTTTAAATGGTTATATAATCTCATAATTGATTTTAAGTTGAATTTTTTTACTTTTTTGGTTAAAACAGATTATAATTGAACGTTTACCTCGAGAATCTTGAAGCGAAAGCCATTCATTGAGAAGAAAACTTCTTTTATAGTCACTTATGCCTTCAAAAGCTTTGTTTCTCCCTTTAAATGGTTATATAATCTCATAATTGATTTTAAGTTGAATTTTTTTACATTTTTGGTTAAAACAGATTATAATTGAACGTTTACCTCGAGAATCTTGAAGCGAAAGCCATTCATTGAGAAGAAAACTTCTTTTATAGTCACTTATGCCTTCAAAAGCTTTGTTTCTCCCATTAAATGGTTATATAATCTCATAATTGATTTTAAGTTGAATTTTTTTACATTTTTGGTTAAAACAGATTATAATTGAATGTTTACCTCGAGAAACGTGATGTAAAAACCATTCATTGAGAAGAAAACTTCTTTTATAGTCACTTATGCCTTCAAAAGCTTTGTTTCTCCCTTTAAATGGTTATATAATCTCATAATAGATTTTAAGTTGCGTTTTTTTTATATTTTTGGTTAAAACAGATTATAATTGAATGTTTACCTCGAGAAACGTGATGTAAAAACCATTCATTGAGAAGAAAACTTCTTTTATAGTCACTTATGCCTTCAAAAGCTTTGTTTCTCCCTTTAAATGGTTATATAATCTCATAATTGCTTTTAAGTTGAATTTTTTTTACATTTTTTATTAAAACAGATTATAATTGAATGTTTACCTTGGGAAACGTGATGCAAAAACCATTCATTGAGAAGAAAACTTCTTTTATAGTCACTTATGCCTTCAAAAGCTTTTTTTCTCCCTTTAAATGGTTATATAATCTCATAATTGATTTTAAGTTGAGTTTTTTTACATTTTTAGTTAAAACAGATTATAATTGAATGTTTACCTTGAGAAACGTGATGCAAAAACCATTCATTGAGAAGAAAACTTCTTTTATAGTCACTTATGCCTTCAAAAGCTTTGTTTCTCATTTTAAATGGTTATATAACCTCATAATTGATTTTAAGTTTAGTTTTTTTTACATTTTTGATTAAAACGGATTATAATTGAATGTTTACCTCGAGAAACATGATGCAAAAATCATTCATTGAGAAAAAACTTCTTTTATAGTCACTTATGCCTTCAAAAGCTTTGTTTCTCCCTTTAAATGGTTATATAATCTCATAATTGATTTTAAGTTGAATTTTTTTACATTTATGGTTAAAACAGATTATAATTGAATGTTTACCTTGAGAAACGTGATGCGAAAACCATTCATTGAGAAGAAAACTTCTTTTATAGTCACTTATGCCTTCAAAAGCTTTGTTTCTCATTTTAAATGGTTATATAACCTCATAATTGATTTTAAGTTTAGTTTTTTTTACATTTTTGATTAAAACGGATTATAATTGAATGTTTACCCCGAGAAACGTGATGCAAAAACCATTCATTGAGAAAAAACTTCTTTTATAGTCACTTATGCCTACAAAAGCTTTGTTTCTCCCTTTAAATGGTTATATAATCTCATAATTGATTTTAAGTTGAATTTTTTTACATTTATGGTTAAAACAGATTATAATTGAATGTTTACCTCGAGAAACGTTATGCGAAAGCCATTCATTGAGAAGAAAATTTCTTTTATAGTCACTTATGCCTTCAAAAGCTTTGTTTCTCCCTTTAAATGGTTATATAATCTCATAATTGATTTTAAGTTGCGTTTTTTTTACATTTTTGGTTAAAACAGATTATAATTGAATGTTTACCTCGAGAAACGTGATGCAAAAACCCTTCATTGAGAAGAAAACTTCTTTTATAGTCACTTATACCTTCAAAAACTTTGTTTCTCCCTTTAAATGGTTATATAATCTCATAATTGATTTTAAGTTGAATTTTTTTACATTTTTGGTTAAAACAGATTCTAATTGAACGTTTACCTCGAGAATCTTGAAGCGAAAGCCATTCATTGAGAAGAAAACTTCTTTTATAGTCACTTATGCCTTCAAAAGCTTTGTTTCTCCCTTTAAATGGTTATATAATCCCATAATTGATTTTAAGTTACGTTTTTTTTACATTTTTGGTTAAAACAGATTATAATTGAACGTTTACCTCAAGAATCTTGAAGCGAAAGCCATTCATTGAGAAGAAAACTTCTTTTATAGTCACTTATGCCTTCAAAAGCTTTGTTTCTCCCTTTAAATGGTTATATAATCTCATAATTGATTTTAAGTTACGTTTTTTTACATTTTTGGTTAAAACAGATTATAATTGAACGTTTACCTCGAGAAACGTGATGCAAAAACCATTCATTGAGAAGAAAACTTCTTTTATAGTCACTTATACTTTCAAAAACTTTGTTTCTCCCTTTAAATGGTTATATAATCTCATAATTGATTTTAAGTTGAATTTTTTTACATTTTTGGTTAAAACATATTATAATTGAACGTTTACCTCGAGAATCTTGAAGCGAAAGCCATTCATTGAGAAGAAAACTTCTTTTATAGTCACTTATGCCTTCAAAAGCTTTGTTTCTCCCTTTAAATGGTTATATAATCTCATAATTGACTTTAAGTTACGTTTTTTTTACATTTTTGGTTAAAACAGATTATAATTGAAGGTTTACCTCGAGAAACGTGATGCAAAAACCATTCATTGAGAAGAAAACTTCTTTTATAGTCACTTATGCCTTCAAAAGCTTTGTTTCTCCCTTTAAATGGTTATATAATCTCATAATTGATTTTAAGTTACGTTTTTTTTACATTTTTGGTTAAAACAGATTATAATTGAATGTTTACCTCGAGAAACGTGATGAAAAAATCATTCATTGAGAAGAAAACTTCTTTTATAGTCACTTATGCCTTCAAAAGCTTTGTTTCTCACTTTAAATGGTTATATAATCTCATAATTGATTTTAAGTTAAATTTTTCTACATTTTTGGTTAAAACAGATTATAATTGAATGTTTACCTTGAGAAACGTGATGCAAAAACCATTCATTGAGAAGAAAACTTGTTTTATAGTCACTTATGCCTTCAAAAGCTTTGTTTCTCCCTTTAAATGGTTATATAATCTCATAATTGATTTTAAGTTGCGTTTTTTTTTACATTTTTAGTTAAAAAAGATTATAATTGAATGTTTACCTCGAGAAACGTGATGCAAAAACCATTCATTGAGAAGAAACCTTCTTTTATAGTCACTTATGCCTTCAAAAGCTTTGTTTCTCCCTTTAAATGGTTATATAATCTCATATTTGATTTTAAGTTGAATTTTTTTACTTTTTTGGTTAAAACAGATTATAATTGAATGTTTACCTCGAGAAACGTGATGCAAAAACCATTCATTGAGAAGAAAACTTCTTTTATAGTCACTTATGCCTTCAAAAGCTTTGTTTCTCCCTTTAAATGGTTATATAATCTCATAATTGATTTTAAGTTGAATTTTTTTACATTTTTGGTTAAAACAGATTATAATTCAATGTTTACCTCGAGAAACGTGATGTAAAAACCATTCATTGATTAGAAAACTTCTTTTATAGTCACTTATGCCTTCAAAAGCTTTGTTTCTCCCTTTAAATGGTTATATAATCTCATAATTGATTTTAAGTTGCGTTTTTTTTTACATTTTTGGTTAAAACAGATTATAATTGAATGTTTACCTCGAGAAACGTGATGCAAAAACCATTCATTGAGAAGAAAACTTCTTTTATAGTCACTTATGCGTTCAAAAGCTTTGTTTCTCCCTTTAAATGGTTATATAATCTCATAATTGATTTTAAGTTGAATTTTTTTACTTTTTTGGTTAAAACAGATTATAATTGAACGTTTACCTCGAGAATCTTGAAGCGAAAGCCATTCATTGAGAAGAAAACTTCTTTTATAGTCACTTATGCCTTCAAAAGCTTTGTTTCTCCCTTTAAATGGTTATATAATCTCATAATTGATTTTAAGTTGAATTTTTTTACATTTTTGGTTAAAACAGATTATAATTGAACGTTTACCTCGAGAATCTTGAAGCGAAAGCCATTCATTGAGAAGAAAACTTCTTTTATAGTCACTTATGCCTTCAAAAGCTTTGTTTCTCCCATTAAATGGTTATATAATCTCATAATTGATTTTAAGTTGAATTTTTTTACATTTTTGGTTAAAACAGATTATAATTGAATGTTTACCTCGAGAAACGTGATGTAAAAACCATTCATTGAGAAGAAAACTTCTTTTATAGTCACTTATGCCTTCAAAAGCTTTGTTTCTCCCTTTAAATGGTTATATAATCTCATAATAGATTTTAAGTTGCGTTTTTTTTATATTTTTGGTTAAAACAGATTATAATTGAATGTTTACCTCGAGAAACGTGATGTAAAAACCATTCATTGAGAAGAAAACTTCTTTTATAGTCACTTATGCCTTCAAAAGCTTTGTTTCTCCCTTTAAATGGTTATATAATCTCATAATTGCTTTTAAGTTGAATTTTTTTTACATTTTTTATTAAAACAGATTATAATTGAATGTTTACCTTGGGAAACATGATGCAAAAACCATTCATTGAGAAGAAAACTTCTTTTATAGTCACTTATGCCTTCAAAAGCTTTTTTTCTCCCTTTAAATGGTTATATAATCTCATAATTGATTTTAAGTTGAGTTTTTTTACATTTTTAGTTAAAACAGATTATAATTGAATGTTTACCTTGAGAAACGTGATGCAAAAACCATTCATTGAGAAGGAAACTTCTTTTATAGTCACTTATGCCTTCAAAAGCTTTGTTTCTCATTTTAAATGGTTATATAACCTCATAATTGATTTTAAGTTTAGTTTTTTTTACATTTTTGATTAAAACGGATTATAATTGAATGTTTACCTCGAGAAACATGATGCAAAAATCATTCATTGAGAAAAAACTTCTTTTATAGTCACTTATGCCTTCAAAAGGTTTGTTTCTCCCTTTAAATGGTTATATAATCTCATAATTGATTTTAAGTTGAATTTTTTTACATTTATGGTTAAAACAGATTATAATTGAATGTTTACCTTGAGAAACGTGATGCGAAAACCATTCATTGAGAAGAAAACTTCTTTTATAGTCACTTATGCCTTCAAAAGCTTTGTTTCTCATTTTAAATGGTTATATAACCTCATAATTGATTTTAAGTTTAGTTTTTTTTACATTTTTGATTAAAACGGATTATAATTGAATGTTTACCCCGAGAAACGTGATGCAAAAACCATTCATTGAGAAAAAACTTCTTTTATAGTCACTTATGCCTACAAAAGCTTTGTTTCTCCCTTTAAATGGTTATATAATCTCATAATTGATTTTAAGTTGAATTTTTTTACATTTATGGTTAAAACAGATTATAATTGAATGTTTACCTCGAGAAACGTTATGCGAAAGCCATTCATTGAGAAGAAAATTTCTTTTATAGTCACTTATGCCTTCAAAAGCTTTGTTTCTCCCTTTAAATGGTTATATAATCTCATAATTGATTTTAAGTTGCGTTTTTTTTACATTTTTGGTTAAAACAGATTATAATTGAATGTTTACCTCAAGAAACGTGATGCAAAAACCCTTCATTGAGAAGAAAACTTCTTTTATAGTCACTTATACCTTCAAAAACTTTGTTTCTCCCTTTAAATGGTTATATAATCTCATAATTGATTTTAAGTTGAATTTTTTTACATTTTTGGTTAAAACAGATTCTAATTGAACGTTTACCTCGAGAATCTTGAAGCGAAAGCCATTCATTGAGAAGAAAACTTCTTTTATAGTCACTTATGCCTTCAAAAGCTTTGTTTCTCCCTTTAAATGGTTATATAATCCCATAATTGATTTTAAGTTACGTTTTTTTTACATTTTTGGTTAAAACAGATTATAATTGAACGTTTACCTCAAGAATCTTGAAGCGAAAGCCATTCATTGAGAAGAAAACTTCTTTTATAGTCACTTATGCCTTCAAAAGCTTTGTTTCTCCCTTTAAATGGTTATATAATCTCATAATTGATTTTAAGTTACGTTTTTTTACATTTTTGGTTAAAACAGATTATAATTGAACGTTTACCTCGAGAAACGTGATGCAAAAACCATTCATTGAGAAGAAAACTTCTTTTATAGTCACTTATACTTTCAAAAACTTTGTTTCTCCCTTTAAATGGTTATATAATCTCATAATTGATTTTAAGTTGAATTTTTTTACATTTTTGGTTAAAACATATTATAATTGAACGTTTACCTCAAGAATCTTGAAGCGAAAGCCATTCATTGAGAAGAAAACTTCTTTTATAGTCACTTATGCCTTCAAAAGCTTTGTTTCTCCCTTTAAATGGTTATATAATCTCATAATTGACTTTAAGTTACGTTTTTTTTACATTTTTGGTTAAAACAGATTATAATTGAAGGTTTACCTCGAGAAACGTGATGCAAAAACCATTCATTGAGAAGAAAACTTCTTTTATAGTCACTTATGCCTTCAAAAGCTTTGTTTCTCCCTTTAAATGGTTATATAATCTCATAATTGATTTTAAGTTACGTTTTTTTTACATTTTTGGTTAAAACAGATTATAATTGAATGTTTACCTCGAGAAACGTGATGAAAAAATCATTCATTGAGAAGAAAACTTCTTTTATAGTCACTTATGCCTTCAAAAGCTTTGTTTCTCACTTTAAATGGTTATATAATCTCATAATTGATTTTAAGTTGAATTTTTTTACATTTTTGGTTAAAACAGATTATAATTGAATGTTTACCTCGAGAAACGTGATGCAAAAACCATTCATTGAGAAGAAAACTTCTTTTATAGTCACTTATGCCTTCAAAAGCTTTGTTTCTCCCTTTAAATGGTTATATAATCTCATAATTGATTTTAAGTTGCGTTTTTTTTTACATTTTTAGTTAAAAAAGATTATAATTGAATGTTTACCTCGAGAAACGTGATGCAAAAACCATTCATTGAGAAGAAACCTTCTTTTATAGTCACTTATGCCTTCAAAAGCTTTGTTTCTCCCTTTAAATGGTTATATAATCTCATAATTGATTTTAAGTTGAATTTTTTTACATTTTTGGTTAAAACAGATTATAATTGAATGTTTACCTCGAGAAACGTGATGCAAAAACCATTCATTGAGAAGAAAACTTCTTTTATAGTCACTTATGCCTTCAAAAGCTTTGTTTCTCCCTTTAAATGGTTATATAATCTCATAATTGATTTTAAGTTGAATTTTTTTACATTTTTGGTTAAAACAGATTATAATTCAATGTTTACCTCGAGAAACGTGATGTAAAAACCATTCATTGATTAGAAAACTTCTTTTATAGTCACTTATGCCTTCAAAAGCTTTGTTTCTCCCTTTAAATGGTTATATAATCTCTTAATTGATTTTAAGTTGCGTTTTTTTTTACATTTTTGGTTAAAACAAATTATAATTGAATGTTTACCTCGAGAAACGTGATGCAAAAACCATTCATTGAGAAGAAAACTTCTTTTATAGTCACTTATGCCTTCAAAAGCTTTGTTTCTCCCTTTAAATGGTTATATAATCTCATAATTGATTTTAAGTTGAATTTTTTTACTTTTTTGGTTAAAACAGATTATAATTGAACGTTTACCTCGAGAATCTTGAAGCGAAAGCCATTCATTGAGAAGAAAACTTCTTTTATAGTCACTTATGCCTTCAAAAGCTTTGTTTCTCCCTTTAAATGGTTATATAATCTCATAATTGATTTTAAGTTGAATTTTTTTACATTTTTGGTTAAAACAGATTATAATTGAACGTTTACCTCGAGAATCTTGAAGCGAAAGCCATTCATTGAGAAGAAAACTTCTTTTATAGTCACTTATGCCTTCAAAAGCTTTGTTTCTCCCATTAAATGGTTATATAATCTCATAATTGATTTTAAGTTGAATTTTTTTACATTTTTGGTTAAAACAGATTATAATTGAATGTTTACCTCGAGAAACGTGATGTAAAAACCATTCATTGAGAAGAAAACTTCTTTTATAGTCACTTATGCCTTCAAAAGCTTTGTTTCTCCCTTTAAATGGTTATATAATCTCATAATAGATTTTAAGTTGCGTTTTTTTTATATTTTTGGTTAAAACAGATTATAATTGAATGTTTACCTCGAGAAACGTGATGTAAAAACCATTCATTGAGAAGAAAACTTCTTTTATAGTCACTTATGCCTTCAAAAGCTTTGTTTCTCCCTTTAAATGGTTATATAATCTCATAATTGCTTTTAAGTTGAATTTTTTTTACATTTTTTATTAAAACAGATTATAATTGAATGTTTACCTTGGGAAACGTGATGCAAAAACCATTCATTGAGAAGAAAACTTCTTTTATAGTCACTTATGCCTTCAAAAGCTTTTTTTCTCCCTTTAAATGGTTATATAATCTCATAATTGATTTTAAGTTGAGTTTTTTTACATTTTTAGTTAAAACAGATTATAATTGAATGTTTACCTTGAGAAACGTGATGCAAAAACCATTCATTGAGAAGAAAACTTCTTTTATAGTCACTTATGCCTTCAAAAGCTTTGTTTCTCATTTTAAATGGTTATATAACCTCATAATTGATTTTAAGTTTAGTTTTTTTTACATTTTTGATTAAAACGGATTATAATTGAATGTTTACCTCGAGAAACATGATGCAAAAATCATTCATTGAGAAAAAACTTCTTTTATAGTCACTTATGCCTTCAAAAGCTTTGTTTCTCCCTTTAAATGGTTATATAATCTCATAATTGATTTTAAGTTGAATTTTTTTACATTTATGGTTAAAACAGATTATAATTGAATGTTTACCTTGAGAAACGTGATGCGAAAACCATTCATTGAGAAGAAAACTTCTTTTATAGTCACTTATGCCTTCAAAAGCTTTGTTTCTCATTTTAAATGGTTATATAACCTCATAATTGATTTTAAGTTTAGTTTTTTTTACATTTTTGATTAAAACGGATTATAATTGAATGTTTACCCCGAGAAACGTGATGCAAAAACCATTCATTGAGAAAAAACTTCTTTTATAGTCACTTATGCCTACAAAAGCTTTGTTTCTCCCTTTAAATGGTTATATAATCTCATAATTGATTTTAAGTTGAATTTTTTTACATTTATGGTTAAAACAGATTATAATTGAATGTTTACCTCGAGAAACGTTATGCGAAAGCCATTCATTGAGAAGAAAATTTCTTTTATAGTCACTTATGCCTTCAAAAGCTTTGTTTCTCCCTTTAAATGGTTATATAATCTCATAATTGATTTTAAGTTGCGTTTTTTTTACATTTTTGGTTAAAACAGATTATAATTGAATGTTTACCTCGAGAAACGTGATGCAAAAGCCATTCATTGAGAAGAAAACTTCTTTTATAGTCACTTATACCTTCAAAAACTTTGTTTCTCCCTTTAAATGGTTATATAATCTCATAATTGATTTTAAGTTGAATTTTTTTACATTTTTGGTTAAAACAGATTCTAATTGAACGTTTACCTCGAGAATCTTGAAGCGAAAGCCATTCATTGAGAAGAAAACTTCTTTTATAGTCACTTATGCCTTCAAAAGCTTTGTTTCTCCCTTTAAATGGTTATATAATCCCATAATTGATTTTAAGTTACGTTTTTTTTACATTTTTGGTTAAAACAGATTATAATTGAACGTTTACCTCAAGAATCTTGAAGCGAAAGCCATTCATTGAGAAGAAAACTTCTTTTATAGTCACTTATGCCTTCAAAAGCTTTGTTTCTCCCTTTAAATGGTTATATAATCTCATAATTGATTTTAAGTTACGTTTTTTTACATTTTTGGTTAAAACAGATTATAATTGAACGTTTACCTCGAGAAACGTGATGCAAAAACCATTCATTGAGAAGAAAACTTCTTTTATAGTCACTTATACTTTCAAAAACTTTGTTTCTCCCTTTAAATGGTTATATAATCTCATAATTGATTTTAAGTTGAATTTTTTTACATTTTTGGTTAAAACATATTATAATTGAACGTTTACCTCGAGAATCTTGAAGCGAAAGCCATTCATTGAGAAGAAAACTTCTTTTATAGTCACTTATGCCTTCAAAAGCTTTGTTTCTCCCTTTAAATGGTTATATAATCTCATAATTGACTTTAAGTTACGTTTTTTTTACATTTTTGGTTAAAACAGAGTATAATTGAAGGTTTACCTCGAGAAACGTGATGCAAAAACCATTCATTGAGAAGAAAACTTCTTTTATAGTCACTTATGCCTTCAAAAGCTTTGTTTCTCCCTTTAAATGGTTATATAATCTCATAATTGATTTTAAGTTACGTTTTTTTTACATTTTTGGTTAAAACAGATTATAATTGAATGTTTACCTCGAGAAACGTGATGAAAAAATCATTCATTGACAAGAAAACTTCTTTTATAGTCACTTATGCCTTCAAAAGCTTTGTTTCTCACTTTAAATGGTTATATAATCTCATAATTGATTTTAAGTTGAATTTTTTTACATTTTTGGTTAAAACAGATTATAATTGAATGTTTACCTCGAGAAACGTGATGCAAAAGCCATTCATTGAGAAGAAAACTTCTTTTATAGTCACTTATGCCTTCAAAAGCTTTGTTTCTCCCTTTAAATGGTTATATAATCTCATAATTGATTTTAAGTTGCGTTTTTTTTACATTTTTAGTTAAAAAAGATTATAATTGAATGTTTACCTCGAGAAACGTGATGCAAAAACCATTCATTGAGAAGAAACCTTCTTTTATAGTCACTTATGCCTTCAAAAGCTTTGTTTCTCCCTTTAAATGGTTATATAATCTCATAATTGATTTTAAGTTGAATTTTTTTACATTTTTGGTTAAAACAGATTATAATTGAATGTTTACCTCGAGAAACGTGATGCAAAAACCATTCATTGAGAAGAAACCTTCTTTTATAGTCACTTATGCCTTCAAAAGCTTTGTTTCTCCCTTTAAATGGTTATATAATCTCATAATTGATTTTAAGTTACGTTTTTTTTTAATTTTTGGTTAAAACAGATTATAATTGAACGTTTACCTCGAGAATCTTGAAGCGAAAGCCATTCATTGAGAAGAAAACTTCTTTTATAGTCACTTATGCCTTCAAAAGCTTTGTTTCTCCCTTTAAATGGTTATATAATCTCATAATTGATTTTAAGTTGAATTTTTTTTCATTTTTGGTTAAAACAGATTATAATTGAACGTTTACCTCAAGAATCTTGAAGCGAAAGCCATTCATTGAGAAGAAAACTTCTTTTATAGTCACTTATGCCTTCAAAAGCTTTGTTTCTCCCTTTAAATGGTTATATAATCTCATAATTGATTTTAAGTTGAATTTTTTTACATTTTTGGTTAAAACAGATTATAATTGAATGTTTACCTCGAGAATCTTGAAGCGAAAGCCATTCATTGAGAAGAAAACTTCTTTTATAGTCACTTATGCCTTCAAAAGCTTTGTTTCTCCCTTTAAATGGTTATATAATCTCATAATTGATTTTAAGTTGCGTTTTTTTTACATTTTTGGTTAAAACAGATTATAATTGAATGTTTACCTCGAGAAACGTGATGCAAAAACCATTCATTGAGAAGAAAACTTCTTTTATAGTCACTTATACCTTCAAAAACTTTGTTTCTCCCTTTAAATGGTTATATAATCTTATTATTGATTTTAAGTTGAATTTTTTTACATTTTTGGTTAAAACAGATTATAATTGAACGTTTACCTCGAGAATCTTGAAGCGAAAGCCATTCATTGAGAAGAAAACTTCTTTTATAGTCACTTATGCCTTCAAAAGCTTTGTTTCTCCCTTTAAATGGTTATATAATCTCATAATTGATTTTAAGTTACGTTTTTTTTACATTTTTGGTTAAAACAGATTATAATTGACGGTTTACCTCGAGAAACGTGATGCAAAAACCATTCATTGAGAAGAAAGCTTCTTTTATAGTCACTTATGCCTTTAAAAGCTTTGTTTCTCCCTTTAAATGGTTATATAATCTCATAATTGATTTTAAGTTACGTTTTTTTTACATTTTTGGTTAAAACAGATTATAATTGAATGTTTACCTCGAGAAACGTGATGAAAAAATCATTCATTGAGAAGAAAACTTCTTTTATAGTCACTTATGCGTTCAAAAGCTTTGTTTCTCACTTTAAATGGTTATATAATCTCATAATTGATTTTAAGTTACGTTTTTTTTACATTTTTGGTTAAAACAGATTATAATTGAATGTTTACCTGGAGAAACGTGATGCAAAAATCATTCATTGAGAAGAAAACTTCTTTTATAGTCACTTATGCCTTCAAAAGCTTTGTTTCTCCCTTTAAATGGTTATATAATCTCATAATTGATTTTAAGTTGCGTATTTTGTACATTTTTAGTTAAAACAGATTATAATTGAATGTTTACCTCAAGAAACGTGATGCAAAAACCATTCATTGAGAAGAAACCTTCTTTTATAGTCACTTATGCCTTCAAAAGCTTTGTTTCTCCCTTTAAATGGTTATATAATCTCATAATTGATTTTAAGTTGAATTTTTTTACATTTTTGGTTAAAACAGATTATAATTGAATATTTACCTCGAGAAACGTGATGCAAAAACCATTCATTGAGAAGAAAACTTCTTTTATAATCACTTATGCCTTCAAAAGCTTTGTTCCTCCCTTTAAATGGTTATATAATCTCATAATTGATTTTAAGTTACGTTTTTTTTTAATTTTTGGTTAAAACAGATTATAATTGAACGTTTACCTCGAGAATCTTGAAGCGAAAGCCATTCATTGAGAAGAAAACTTCTTTTATAGTCACTTATGCCTTCAAAAGCTTTGTTTCTCCCTTTAAATGGTTATATAATCTCATAATTGATTTTAAGTTGAATTTTTTTACATTTTTGGTTAAAACAGATTATAATTGAACGTTTACCTCAAGAATCTTGAAGCGAAAGCCATTCATTGAGAAGAAAACTTCTTTTATAGTCACTTATGCCTTCAAAAGCTTTGTTTCTCCCTTTAAATGGTTATATAATCTCATAATTGATTTTAAGTTGAATTTTTTTACATTTTTGGTTAAAACAGATTATAATTGAATGTTTACCTTGAGAAACGTGATGCAAAAACCATTCATTGAGAAGAAAACTTCTTTTATAGTCACTTATACCTTCAAAAACTTTGTTTCTCCCTTTAAATGGTTATATAATCTCATAATTGATTTTAAGTTGAATTTTTTTACATTTTTGGTTAAAACAGATTATAATTGAACGTTTACCTCGAGAATCTTGAAGCGAAAGCCATTCATTGAGAAGAAAACTTCTTTTATAGTCACTTATGCCTTCAAAAGCTTTGTTTCTCCCTTTAAATGGTTATATAATCTCATAATTGATTTTAAGTTACGTTTTTTTTACATTTTTGGTTAAAACAGATTATAATTGAAGGTTTACCTTGAGAAACGTGATGCAAAAACCATTCATTGAGAAGAAAACTTCTTTTATAGTCACTTATGCCTTTAAAAGCTTTGTTTCTCCCTTTAAATGGTTATATAATCTCATAATTGATTTTAAGTTACGTTTTTTTTACATTTTTGGTTAAAACAGATTATAATTGAATGTTTACCTGGAGAAACGTGATGCAAAAATCATTCATTGAGAAGAAAACTTCTTTTATAGTCACTTATGCCTTCAAAAGCTTTGTTTCTCCCTTTAAATGGTTATATAATCTCATAATTGATTTTAAGTTGCGTTTTTTGTACATTTTTAGTTAAAACAGATTATAATTGAATGTTTACCTCAAGAAACGTGATGCAAAAACCATTCATTGAGAAGAAACCTTCTTTTATAGTCACTTATGCCTTCAAAAGCTTTGTTTCTCCCTTTAAATGGTTATATAATCTCATAATTGATTTTAAGTTACGTTTTTTTTACATTTTTGGTTAAAACAGATTATAATTGAAGGTTTACCTTGAGAAACGTGATGCAAAAACCATTCATTGAGAAGAAAACTTCTTTTATAGTCACTTATGCCTTTAAAAGCTTTGTTTCTCCCTTTAAATGGTTATATAATCTCATAATTGATTTTAAGTTACGTTTTTTTTACATTTTTGGTTAAAACAGATTATAATTGAAGGTTTACCTTGAGAAACGTGATGCAAAAACCATTCATTAAAAAGAAAACTTCTTTTATAGTCACTTATGCCTTTAAAAGCTTTGTTTCTCCCTTTAAATGGTTATATAATCTCATAATTGATTTTAAGTTACGTTTTTTTTACATTTTTGGTTAAAACAGATTATAATTGAAGGTTTACCTTGAGAAACGTGATGCAAAAACCATTCATTGAGAAGAAAACTTCTTTTATAGTCACTTATGCCTTTAAAAGCTTTGTTTCTCCCTTTAAATGGTTATATAATCTCATAATTGATTTTAAGTTACGTTTTTTTTACATTTTTGGTTAAAACAGATTATAATTGAATGTTTACCTGGAGAAACGTGATGCAAAAATCATTCATTGAGAAGAAAACTTCTTTTATAGTCACTTATGCCTTCAAAAGCTTTGTTTCTCCCTTTAAATGGTTATATAATCTCATAATTGATTTTAAGTTGCGTTTTTTGTACATTTTTAGTTAAAACAGATTATAATTGAATGTTTACCTCAAGAAACGTGATGCAAAAACCATTCATTGAGAAGAAACCTTCTTTTATAGTCACTTATGCCTTCAAAAGCTTTGTTTCTCCCTTTAAATGGTTATATAATCTAATAATTGATTTTAAGTTACGTTTTTTTTACATTTTTGGTTAAAACAGATTATAATTGAAGGTTTACCTTGAGAAACGTGATGCAAAAACCATTCATTGAGAAGAAAACTTCTTTTATAGTCACTTATGCCTTTAAAAGCTTTGTTTCTCCCTTTAAATGGTTATATAATCTCATAATTGATTTTAAGTTACGTTTTTTTTACATTTTTGGTTAAAACAGATTATAATTGAAGGTTTACCTTGAGAAACGTGATGCAAAAACCATTCATTGAGAAGAAAACTTCTTTTATAGTCACTTATGCCTTTAAAAGCTTTGTTTCTCCCTTTAAATGGTTATATAATCTCATAATTGATTTTAAGTTACGTTTTTTTTACATTTTTGGTTAAAACAGATTATAATTGAATGTTTACCTCGAGAAACGTGATGAAAAAATCATTCATTGAGAAGAAAACTTCTTTTATAGTCACTTATGCCTTCAAAAGCTTTGTTTCTCACTTTAAATGGTTATATAATCTCATAATTGATTTTAAGTTGAATTTTTTTACATTTTTGGTTAAAACAAATTATAATTGAATGTTTACCTCGAGAATCTTGAAGCGAAAGCCATTCATTGAGAAGAAAACTTCTTTTATAGTCACTTATGCCTTCAAAAGCTTTGTTTCTCTCTTTAAATGGTTATATAATCTCATAATTGATTTTAAGTTGCGTTTTTTTTACATTTTTGATTAAAACAGATTATAATTGAATGTTTACCTCGAGAAACGTGATGCAAAAACCATTCATTGAGAAGAAAACTTCTTTTATAGTCACTTATGCCTTCAAAAGCTTTGTTTTTCCCTTTAAATGGTTATATAATCTCATAATTGATTTTAAGTTGCTTTTTTTTTACATTTTTGATTAAAACAGATTATATTTGAATGTTTACATCGAGAAACGTGATGCAAAAATCATTCATTGAGAAGAAAACTTCTTTTATAGTCACTTATGCCTTCAAAAGCTTTGTTTCTCCCTTTAAATGGTTATATAATCTCATAATTGATTTTAAGTTGAATTTTTTTACATTTTTGGTTAAAACAGATTATAATTGAATGTTTACCTCGAGAAACGTGATGCAAAAACCATTCATTGAGAAGAAAACTTCTTTTATAGTCACTTATACCTTCAAAAACTTTGTTTCTCCCTTTAAATGGTTATATAATCTCATAATTGATTTTAAGTTGAATTTTTTTACATTTTTGGTTAAAACAGATTATAATTGAACGTTTACCTCGAGAATCTTGAAGCGAAAGCCATTCATTGAGAAGAAAACTTCTTTTATAGTCACTTATGCCTTCAAAAGCTTTGTTTCTCCCTTTAAATGGTTATATAATCTCATAATTGATTTTAAGTTGCGTTTTTTTTACATTTTTGATTAAAACAGATTATAATTGAATGTTTACCTCGAGAAACGTGATGCAAAAACCATTCATTGAGAAGAAAACTTCTTTTATAGTCACTTATGCCTTCAAAAGCTTTGTTTCTCCCTTTAAATGGTTATATAATCTCATAATTGATTTTAAATTACTTTTTTTTTACATTTTTGGTTAAAACAGATTATATTTGAATGTTTACCTCAAGAAACGTGATGCAAAAATCATTCATTGAGAAGAAAAGTTCTTTTATAGTCACTTAGGCCTTCAAAAGCTTTGTTTCTCCCTTTAAATGGTTATATAATCTCATAATTGATTTTAAGTTGAATTTTTTTACATTTTTGGTTAAAACAGATTATAATTGAACGTTTACCTCGAGAATCTGGAAGCGAAAGCCATTCATTGAGAAGAAAACTTCTTTTATAGTCACTTATGCCTTCAAAAGCTTTGTTTCTCCCTTTAAATGGTTATATAATCTCATAATTGATTTTAAGTTGAATTTTTTTTACATTTTTGGTTAAAACGGATTATAATTGAATGTTTACCTTGGGAAACGTGATGCAAAAACCATTCATTGAGAAAAAAACTTCTTTTATAGTCACTTATGCCTTCAAAAGCTTTGTTTCTCATTTTAAATGGTTATATAACCTCATAATTGATTTTAAGTTTAGTTTTTTTTTACATTTTTGGTTAAAACGGATTATAATTGAATGTTTACCTCGAGAAACGTGATGCAAAAACCATTCATTGAGAAAAAAACTTCTTTTATAGTCACTTATGCCTTCAAAAGCTTTGTTTCTCCCTTTAAATGGTTATATAATCTCATAATTGATTTTAAGTTGAATTTTTTTACATTTTTGGTTAAAACAGATTATAATTGAATGTTTACCTCGAGAAACATGATGCAAAAACCATTCATTGAGAAGAAAACTTCTTTTATAGTCACTTATGCCTTCAAAAGCTTTGTTTCTCCCTTTAAATGGTTATATAATCTCATAATTGATTTTAAGCTGAATTTTTTTACATTTTTGGTTAAAACAAATTATAATTGAATTTTTACCTCGAGAAACGTGATGGAAAAACCATTCATTGAGAAGAAAACTTCTTTTATAGTCACTTATGCCTTCAAAAGCTTTGTTTCTCCCTTTAAATGGTTATATAATCTCATAATTGATTTTAAGTTACGTTTTTTTTTACATTTTTCGTTAAAACAGATTATAATTAAATGTTTACCTTGAGAAACGTGATTCAAAAACCATTCATTGAGAAGAAAACTTATTTTATAGTCACTTATGCCTTCAAAAGCTTTGTTTCTCCCTTTAAATGGTTATATAATCTCATAATAGATTTTAAGTTGAATTTTTTTACATTTATGGTTAAAACAGATTATAATTGAATGTTTACCTCGAGAAACATGATGCAAAAACCATTCATTGAGAAGAAAACTTCTTTTATAGTCACTTATGCCTTCAAAAGCTTTGTTTCTCCCTTTAAATGGTTATATAATCTCATAATTGATTTTAAGTGGAATTTTTTTACTTTTTTGGTTAAAACAGATTATAATTGAACGTTTACCTCGAGAATCTTGAAGCGAAAGCCATTCATTGAGAAGAAAACTTCTTTTATAGTCACTTATGCCTTCAAAAGCTTTGTTTTTCCCTTTAAATGGTTATATAATCTCATAATTGATTTTAAGTTGCTTTTTTTTTACATTTTTGATTAAAACAGATTATATTTGAATGTTTACATCGAGAAACGTGATGCAAAAATCATTCATTGAGAAGAAAACTTCTTTTATAGTCACTTATGCCTTCAAAAGCTTTGTTTCTCCCTTTAAATGGTTATATAATCTCATAATTGATTTTAAGTTGAATTTTTTTACATTTTTGGTTAAAACATATTATAATTGAACGTTTACCTCGAGAATCTTGAAGCGAAAGCCATTCATTGAGAAGAAAACTTCTTTTATAGTCACTTATGCCTTCAAAAGCTTTGTTTCTCCCTTTAAATGGTTATATAATCTCATAATAGATTTTAAGTTGAATTTTTTTACATTTATGGTTAAAACAGATTATAATTGAATGTTTACCTCGAGAAATGTGAAGCAAAAACCATTCATTGAAAAGAAAACTTCTTTTATAGTCACTTATGCCTTCAAAAGATTTGTTTCTCCCTTTAAATGGTTATATAATCTCATAATTGAATTTAAGTTACGTTTTTTTTACATTTTTGGTTAAAACAGATTATAATTGAATGTTTACCTTGAGAAACGTGATGCAAAAACCATTCATTGAGAAGAAATCTTCTTTTATAGTCACTTATGCCTTCAAAAGCTTTGTTCCACCCATTAAATGGTTATATAATCTCATAATAGATTTTAAGTTGAATTTTTTTACATTTATGGTTAAAACAGATTATAATTGAATGTTTACCTCGAGAAACGTGATGCGAAAGCCATTCATTGAGAAGAAAACTTCTTTTATAGTCACTTATGCCTTCAAAAGCTTTGTTTTTCCCTTTAAATGGTTATATAATCTCATAATTGATTTTAAGTTGCGTTTTTTTTACATTTTTGGTTAAAACAGATTATAATTGAATGTTTACCTCGAGAAACGTGGTGCAAAAACCATTCATTGAGAAGAAAACTTCTTTTATAGTCACTTATGCCTTCAAAAGCTTTGTTTCTCCCTTTAAATGGTTATATAATCTCATAATTGATTTTAAGTTGAATTTTTTTACATTTTTGGTTAAAACAGATTATAATTGAACGTTTACCTCGAGAATCTTGAAGCGAAAGCCATTCATTGAGAAGAAAACTTCTTTTATAGTCACTTATGCCTTCAAAAGCTTTGTTTCTCCCTTTAAATGGTTATATAATCTCATAATTGATTTTAAGTTGAATTTTTTTACATTTTTGGTTAAAACAGATTATAATTGAATGTTTACCTCGAGAATCTTGAAGCGAAAGCCATTCATTGAGAATAAAACCTCTTTTATAGTCACTTATGCCTTCAAAAGCTTTGTTTCTCCCTTTAAATGGTTATATAATCTCATAATTGATTTTAAGTTGAAATTTTTTACATTTTTGGTTAAAACAGATTATAATTGAATGTTTACCTCGAGAATCTTGAAGCGAAAGCCATTCATTGAGAAGAAAAGTTCTTTTATAGTCACTTATGCCTTCAAAAGCTTTGTTTCTCCCTTTAAATGGTTATATAATCTCATAATTGATTTTAAGTTACGTTTTTTTTACATTTTTGGTTAAAACAGATTATAATTGAATGTTTACCTCGAGAAACGTGATGCAAAATCCATTCATTGAGAAGAAAACTTCTTTTATAGTCACTTATGCCTTCAAAAGCTTTGTTTCTCCCTTTAAATGGTTATATAATCTCATAATTGATTTTCAGTTGCGTATTTTTTACATTTTTGGTTAAAACAGATTATAATTGAATGTTTACCTCGAGAAACGTGATGCAAAAACCATTCATTGAGAAGAAACCTTCTTTTATAGTCACTTATGCCTTCAAAAGCTTTGTTTCTCCCTTTAAATGCTTATATAATCTCATAATTGATTTTAAGTTGAATTTTTTTACATTTTTGGTTAAAACAGATTATAATTGAATGTTTACCTCGATAAACGTGATGCAAAAGCTATTCATTGAGAAGAAAACTTCTTTTATAGTCACTTATGCCTTCAAAAGCTTTGTTTCTCCCTTTAAATGGTTATATAATCTCATAATTGATTTTAAGTTGAATTTTTTTACATTTATGGTTAAAACAGATTATAATTGAATGTTTACCTCGAGAAATGTGAAGCAGAAACCATTCATTGAAAAGAAAACTTCTTTTATAGTCACTTATGCCTTCAAAAGATTTGTTTCTCCCTTTAAATTGTTATATAATCTCATAATTGATTTTAAGTTACGTTTTTTTTACATTTTTGGTTAAAACAGATTATAATTGAATGGTTACCTCGAGAAACGTGGTGCAAAAACCATTCATTGAGAAGAAAACTTCTTTTATAGCCACTTATGCCTTCAAAAGCTTTGTTTCTCCCTTTAAATGGTTATATAATCTCATAATTGATTTTAAGTTGAAATGTTTTACATTTTTGGTTAAAACAGATTATAATTAAATGTTTACCTCGAGAAACGTGATGCAAAAACCATTCATTGAGAAGAAAACTTCTTTTATAGTCACTTATGCCTTCAAAAGGTTTGTTTCTCCCTTTAAATGGTTATATAATCTCATAATTGATTTTAAGTTACTTTTTTTTTACATTTTTGGTTAAAACAGATTATAATTGAATGTTTACCTTGAGAAACGTGATGCAAAAACCATTCATTGAGAAGAAAACTTCTTTTATAGTCACTGATGCCTTCAAAAGCTTTGTTTCTCCCTTTAAATGGTTATATAATCTCATAATTGATTTTAAGTTGAATTTTTTTACATTTTTGGTTAAAACAGATTATAATTGAATGTTTACCTCGAAAAACGTGATGCAAAAATCATTCATTGAGAAGACATCTTCTTTTATAGTCACTTATGCCTTCAAAAGCTTTGTTTCACCCTTTAAATGGTTATATAATCTCATAATTGATTTTAAGTGGAATTTTTTTACTTTTTTGGTTAAAACAGATTATAATTGAACGTTTACCTCGAGAATCTTGAAGCGAAAGCCATTCATTGAGAAGAAAACTTCTTTTATAGTCACTTATGCCTTCAAAAGCTTTGTTTTTCCCTTTAAATGGTTATATAATCTCATAATTGATTTTAAGTTGCTTTTTTTTTACATTTTTGATTAAAACAGATTATATTTGAATGTTTACATCGAGAAACGTGATGCAAAAATCATTCATTGAGAAGAAAATTTCTTTTATAGTCACTTATGCCTTCAAAAGCTTTGTTTCTCCCTTTAAATGGTTATATAATCTCATAATTGATTTTAAGTTGAATTTTTTTACATTTTTGGTTAAAACATATTATAATTGAACGTTTACCTCGAGAATCTTGAAGCGAAAGCCATTCATTGAGAAGAAAACTTCTTTTATAGTCACTTATGCCTTCAAAAGCTTTGTTTCTCCCTTTAAATGGTTATATAATCTCATAATAGATTTTAAGTTGAATTTTTTTACATTTATGGTTAAAACAGATTATAATTGAATGTTTACCTCGAGAAATATGAAGCAAAAACCATTCATTGAAAAGAAAACTTCTTTTATAGTCACTTATGCCTTCAAAAGATTTATTTCTCCCTTTAAATGGTTATATAATCTCATAATTGAATTTAAGTTACGTTTTTTTTACATTTTTGGTTAAAACAGATTATAATTGAATGTTTACCTTGAGAAACGTGATGCAAAAACCATTCATTGAGAAGAAATCTTCTTTTATAGTCACTTATGCCTTCAAAAGCTTTGTTTCACCCATTAAATGGTTATATAATCTCATAATAGATTTTAAGTTGAATTTTTTTACATTTATGGTTAAAACAGATTATAATTGAATGTTTACCTCGAGAAACGTGATGCGAAAGCCATTCATTGAGAAGAAAACTTCTTTTATAGTCACTTATGCCTTCAAAAGCTTTGTTTTTCCCTTTAAATGGTTATATAATCTCATAATTGATTTTAAGTTGCGTTTTTTTTACATTTTTGGTTAAAACAGATTATAATTGAATGTTTACCTCGAGAAACGTGGTGCAAAAACCATTCATTGAGAAGAAAACTTCTTTTATAGTCACTTATGCCTTCAAAAGCTTTGTTTCTCCCTTTAAATGGTTATATAATCTCATAATTGATTTTAAGTTGAATTTTTTTACATTTTTGGTTAAAACAGATTATAATTGAACGTTTACCTCGAGAATCTTGAAGCGAAAGCCATTCATTGAGAAGAAAACTTCTTTTATAGTCACTTATGCCTTCAAAAGCTTTGTTTCTCCCTTTAAATGGTTATATAATCTCATAATTGATTTTAAGTTGAATTTTTTTACATTTTTGGTTAAAACAGATTATAATTGAATGTTTACCTCGAGAATCTTGAAGCGAAAGCCATTCATTGAGAAGAAAACCTCTTTTATAGTCACTTATGCCTTCAAAAGCTTTGTTTCTCCCTTTAAATGGTTATATAATCTCATAATTGATTTTAAGTTGAAATTTTTTACATTTTTGGTTAAAACAGATTATAATTGAATGTTTACCTCGAGAATCTTGAAGCGAAAGCCATTCATTGAGAAGAAAAGTTCTTTTATAGTCACTTATGCCTTCAAAAGCTTTGTTTCTCCCTTTAAATGGTTATATAATCTCATAATTGATTTTAAGTTACGTTTTTTTTACATTTTTGGTTAAAACAGATTATAATTGAATGTTTACCTCGAGAAACGTGATGCAAAATCCATTCATTGAGAAGAAAACTTCTTTTATAGTCACTTATGCCTTCAAAAGCTTTGTTTCTCCCTTTAAATGGTTATATAATCTCATAATTGATTTTCAGTTGCGTATTTTTTACATTTTTGGTTAAAACAGATTATAATTGAATGTTTACCTCGAGAAACGTGATGCAAAAACCATTCATTGAGAAGAAACCTTCTTTTATAGTCACTTATGCCTTCAAAAGCTTTGTTTCTCCCTTTAAATGCTTATATAATCTCATAATTGATTTTAAGTTGAATTTTTTTACATTTTTGGTTAAAACAGATTATAATTGAATGTTTACCTCGATAAACGTGATGCAAAAGCTATTCATTGAGAAGAAAACTTCTTTTATAGTCACTTATGCCTTCAAAAGCTTTGTTTCTCCCTTTAAATGGTTATATAATCTCATAATTGATTTTAAGTTGAATTTTTTTACATTTATGGTTAAAACAGATTATAATTGAATGTTTACCTCGAGAAATGTGAAGCAAAAACCATTCATTGAAAAGAAAACTTCTTTTATAGTCACTTATGCCTTCAAAAGATTTGTTTCTCCCTTTAAATTGTTATATAATCTCATAATTGATTTTAAGTTACGTTTTTTTTACATTTTTGGTTAAAACAGATTATAATTGAATGGTTACCTCGAGAAACGTGGTGCAAAAACCATTCATTGAGAAGAAAACTTCTTTTATAGTCACTTATGCCTTCAAAAGCTTTGTTTCTCCCTTTAAATGGTTATATAATCTCATAATTGATTTTAAGTTGAAATGTTTTACATTTTTGGTTAAAACAGATTATAATTAAATGTTTACCTCGAGAAACGTGATGCAAAAACCATTCATTGAGAAGAAAACTTCTTTTATAGTCACTTATGCCTTCAAAAGGTTTGTTTCTCCCTTTAAATGGTTATATAATCTCATAATTGATTTTAAGTTACTTTTTTTTTACATTTTTGGTTAAAACAGATTATAATTGAATGTTTACCTTGAGAAACGTGATGCAAAAACCATTCATTGAGAAGAAAACTTCTTTTATAGTCACTTATGCCTTCAAAAGCTTTGTTTCTCCCTTTAAATGGTTATATAATCTCATAATTGATTTTAAGTTGAATTTTTTTACATTTTTGGTTAAAACAGATTATAATTGAATGTTTACCTCGAAAAACGTGATGCAAAAATCATTCATTGAGAAGACATCTTCTTTTATAGTCACTTATGCCTTCAAAAGCTTTGTTTCACCCTTTAAATGGTTATATAATCTCATAATAGATTTTAAGTTGAATTTTTTTACATTTATGGTTAAAACAGATTATAATTGAATGTTTACCTCGAGAAACGTGATGCAAAAACCATTCATTGAGAAGAAAACTTCTTTTATAGTCACTTATGCCTTCAAAAGCTTTGTTTCTTCCTTGAAATGGTTATACAATCTCATAATTGATTTTAAGTTGAATTTTTTTACATTTTTGGTTAAAACAGATTATAATTGAATGTTTACCTCGAGAAACGTGATGCAAAAATCATTCATTGAGAAGAAATCTTCTTTTATAGCCACTTATACCTTCAAAAGCTTTGTTTCTTCCTTTAAATGGTTATACAATCTCATAATTGATTTTAAGTTGAATTTTTTTACATTTTTGGTTAAAACAGATTATAATTGAATGTTTACCTCGAGAAACGTGATGCAAAAATCATTCATTCAGAAGAAATCTTCTTTTATAGTCACTTATGCCTTCAAAAGCTTTGTTTCACCCTTTAAATGGTTATATAATCTCATAATAGATTTTAAGTTGAATTTTTTTACATTTTTGGTTAAAACAGATTATAATTGAATGTTTACCTCGAGAAACGTGATGCAAAAACCATTCATTGAGAAGAAAACATCTTTTATAGTCACTTATGCCTTCAAAAGCTTTGTTTTTCCCTTTAAATGGTTATATAATCTCATAATTAATTTTAAGTTGCGTTTTTTTTACATTTTTGGTTAAAACAGATTATAATTGAATGTTTACCTCGAGAAACGTGATACAAAAACCATTCATTCAGAAGAAAACTTCTTTTATAGTCACTTATGCCTTCAAAAGCTTTGTTTCTCCCTTTAAATGGTTATATAATCTCATAATTGATTTTAAGTTGAATTTTTTTACATTTTTGGTTAAAACAGATAACAATTGAATGTTTACCTCGAGAAACGTGATGCAAAAACCATTCATTGAGAAGAAAACATCTTTTATAGTCACTTATGCCTTCAAAAGCTTTGTTTCTCCCTTTAAATAGTTATATAATCTCATAATTGATTTTAAGTTGCATTTTTTTTACATTTTTGGTTAAAACAGATTATAATTGAAGGTTTACCTCGATAAACGTGATGCAAAAACCATTCATTGAGAAGAAAACTTCTTTTATAGTCACTTATGCCTTCAAAAGCTTTATTTCTCCCTTTAAATGGTTATATAATCTCATAATTGATTTTAAATTGAATTTTTTTTACATTTTTTATTAAAACAGATTATAATTGAATGTTTACCTTGGGAAACGTGATGCAAAAACCATTCATTGAGAAGAAAACTTCTTTTATAGTCACTTATGCCTTCAAAAGCTTTGTTTCTCCCTTTAAATGATTATATAATCTCATAATTGATTTTAAGTTGTGTTTTTTTTACATTTTTGGTTAAAACAGATTATAATTGAATGTTTACCTTGAGAAACGTGATGCAAAAACCATTCATTGAGAAGAAATCTTCGTTTATAGTCACTTATGCCTTCAAAAGCTTTGTTTCACCCATTAAATGGTTATATAATCTCATAATAGATTTTAAGTCGAATTTTTTTACATTTATGATTAAAACAGATTATAATTGAATGTTTACCTCGAGAAACGTGATGCGAAAGCCATTCATTGAGAAGAAAACTTCTTTTATAGTCACTTATGCCTTCAAAAGCTTTGTTTTTCCCTTTAAATGGTTATATAATCTCATAATTGATTTTAAGTTGCGTTTTTTTTACATTTTTGGTTAAAACAGATTATAATTGAATGTTTACCTCGAGAAACGTGGTGCAAAAACCATTCATTGAGAAGAAAACTTCTTTTATAGTCACTTATGCCTTCAAAAGCTTTGTTTCTCACTTTAAATGGTTATATAATCTAATAATTGATTTTAAGTTGAATTTTTTTACATTTTTGGTTAAAACAGATTATAATTGAATGTTTACCTCGAGAATCTTGAAGTGAAAGCCATTCATTGAGAAGAAAACTTCTTTTATAGTCACTTATGCCTTCAAAAGCTTTGTTTCTCACTTTAAATGGTTATATAATCTCATAATTGATTTTAAGTTGAATTTTTTTACATTTTTGGTTAAAACAGATTATAATTGAATGTTTACCTCGAGAATCTTGAAGCGAAAGCCATTCATTAAGAAGAAAACTTCTTTTATAGTCACTTATGCCTTCAAAAGCTTTGTTTCTCACTTTAAATGGTTATATAGTCTCATAATTGATTTTAAGTTGAATTTTTTTACATTTTTGGTTAAAACAGATTATAATTGAATGTTTACCTCGAGAATCTTGAAGCGAAAGCCATTCATTGAGAAGAAAACTTCTTTTATAGTCACTTATGCCTTCAAAAGCTTTGTTTCTCCCTTTAAATGGTTATATAATCTCATAATTGATTTTAAGTTACGTTTTTTTTACATTTTTGGTTAAAACAGATTATAATTGAATGTTTACCTCGAGAAACGTGATGCAAAAACCATTCATTGAGAAGAAAACTTCTTTTATAGTCACTTTTGCCTTCAAAAGCTTTGTTTCTCCCTTTAAATGGTTATATAATCTCATAATTGATTTTAAGTTGCATTTTTTTTACATTTTTGGTTAAAACAGATTATAATTGAATGTTTACCTCGAGAAACGTGATGCAAAAACCATTCATTGAGAAGAAACCTTGTTTTATAGTCACTTATGCCTTCAACAGCTTTGTTTCTCCCTTTAAATGGTTATATAATCTCATAATTGATTTTAAGTTGATTTTTTTTACATTTTTGGTTAAAACAGATTATAATTGAATGTTTACCTCGATAAACGTGATGCAAAAACCATTCATTGAGAAGAAAACTTCTTTTATAGTCACTTATGCCTTCAAAAGCTTTGTTTCTCCCTTTAAATGGTTATATAATCTCATAATTGATTTTAAATTGAATTTTTTTTACATTTTTTACTAAAACAGATTAAAATTGAATGTTTACCTTGGGAAACGTGATGCAAAAACCATTCATTGAGAAGAAAACTTCTTTTATAGTCACTTATGCCTTCAAAAGCTTTGTTTCTCCCTTTAAATGATTATATAATCTCATAATTGATTTTAAGTTGAATTTTTTTTACATTTTTTATTAAAACAGATTATAATTGAATGTTTACCTTGGGAAACGTGATGCAAAAACCATTCATTGAGAAGAAAACTTCTTTTATAGTCACTTATGCCTTCAAAAGCTTTGTTTCTCCCTTTAAATGGTTATATAATCTCATAATTGATTTTAAGTTGTGTTTTTTTTACATTTTTGGTTAAAACAGATTATAATTGAATGTTTACCTTGAGAAACGTGATGCAAAAACCATTCATTGAGAAGAAATCTTCGTTTATAGTCACTTATGCCTTCAAAAGCTTTGTTTCACCCATTAAATGGTTATATAATCTCATAATAGATTTTAAGTCGAATTTTTTTACATTTATGATTAAAACAGATTATAATTGAATGTTTACCTCGAGAAACGTGATGCGAAAGCCATTCATTGAGAAGAAAACTTCTTTTATAGTCACTTATGCCTTCAAAAGCTTTGTTTTTCCCTTTAAATGGTTATATAATCTCATAATTGATTTTAAGTTGCGTTTTTTTTACATTTTTGGTTAAAACAGATTATAATTGAATGTTTACCTCGAGAAACGTGGTGCAAAAACCATTCATTGAGAAGAAAACTTCTTTTATAGTCACTTATGCCTTCAAAAGCTTTGTTTCTCACTTTAAATGGTTATATAATCTAATAATTGATTTTAAGTTGAATTTTTTTACATTTTTGGTTAAAACAGATTATAATTGAATGTTTACCTCGAGAATCTTGAAGTGAAAGCCATTCATTGAGAAGAAAACTTCTTTTATAGTCACTTATGCCTTCAAAAGCTTTGTTTCTCACTTTAAATGGTTATATAATCTCATAATTGATTTTAAGTTGAATTTTTTTACATTTTTGGTTAAAACAGATTATAATTGAATGTTTACCTCGAGAATCTTGAAGCGAAAGCCATTCATTAAGAAGAAAACTTCTTTTATAGTCACTTATGCCTTCAAAAGCTTTGTTTCTCACTTTAAATGGTTATATAGTCTCATAATTGATTTTAAGTTGAATTTTTTTACATTTTTGGTTAAAACAGATTATAATTGAATGTTTACCTCGAGAATCTTGAAGCGAAAGCCATTCATTGAGAAGAAAACTTCTTTTATAGTCACTTATGCCTTCAAAAGCTTTGTTTCTCCCTTTAAATGGTTATATAATCTCATAATTGATTTTAAGTTACGTTTTTTTTACATTTTTGGTTAAAACAGATTATAATTGAATGTTTACCTCGAGAAACGTGATGCAAAAACCATTCATTGAGAAGAAAACTTCTTTTATAGTCACTTATGCCTTCAAAAGCTTTGTTTCTCCCTTTAAATGGTTATATAATCTCATAATTGATTTTAAGTTGCATTTTTTTTACATTTTTGGTTAAAACAGATTATAATTGAATGTTTACCTCGAGAAACGTGATGCAAAAACCATTCATTGAGAAGAAACCTTCTTTTATAGTTACTTATGCCTTCAACAGCTTTGTTTCTCCCTTTAAATGGTTATATAATCTCATAATTGATTTTAAGTTGATTTTTTTTACATTTTTGGTTAAAACAGATTATAATTGAATGTTTACCTCGATAAACGTGATGCAAAAACCATTCATTGAGAAGAAAACTTCTTTTATAGTCACTTATGCCTTCAAAAGCTTTGTTTCTCCCTTTAAATGGTTATATAATCTCATAATTGATTTTAAATTGAATTTTTTTTACATTTTTTACTAAAACAGATTAAAATTGAATGTTTACCTTGGGAAACGTGATGCAAAAACCATTCATTGAGAAGAAAACTTCTTTTATAGTCACTTATGCCTTCAAAAGCTTTGTTTCTCCCTTTAAATGATTATATAATCTCATAATTGATTTTAAGTTGAATTTTTTTTATATTTTTTATTAAAACAGATTATAATTGAATGTTTACCTTGGGAAACGTGATGCAAAAACCATTCATTGAGAAGAAAACTTCTTTTATAGTCACTTATGCCTTCAAAAGCTTTGTTTCTCCCTTTAAATGGTTATATAATCTCATAATTGATTTTAAGTTGAGTTTTTTTACATTTTTAGTTAAAACAGATTATAATTGAATGTTTACCTCGAGAAACGTGATGCAAAAACCATTCATTGAGAAGAAAACTTCTTTTATAGTCACTTATGCCTTGAAAAGCTTTGTTTCTCATTTTAAATGGTTATATAACCTCATAATTGATTTTAAGTTTAGTTTTTTTATACATTTTTGGTTAAAACAGATTATAATTGAATGTTTACCTTGAGAAACGTGATGCAAAAACCATTCACTGAGAAAAAAACTTCTTTTATAGTCACTTATGCCTTCAAAAGCTTTGTTTCTCCCTTTAAATGGTTATATAATCTCATAATTGATTTTAAGTTGAATTTTTTTACATTTTTGGTTAAAACAGATTATAATTGAATGTTTACCTCGAGAAACGTGATGCAAAAACCATTCATTGAGAAGAAACCTTCTTTTATAGTCACTTATGCCTTCAAAAGCTTTGTTTCTCCCTTTAAATGGTTATATAATCTCATAATTGATTTTAAATTGAATTTTTTTTACATTTTTTACTAAAACAGATTAAAATTGAATGTTTACCTTGGGAAACGTGATGCAAAAACCATTCATTGAGAAGAAAACTTCTTTTATAGTCACTTATGCCTTCAAAAGCTTTGTTTCTCCCTTTAAATGATTATATAATCTCATAATTGATTTTAAGTTGAATTTTTTTTACATTTTTTATTAAAACAGATTATAATTGAATGTTTACCTTGGGAAACGTGATGCAAAAACCATTCATTGAGAAGAAAACTTCTTTTATAGTCACTTATGCCTTCAAAAGCTTTGTTTCTCCCTTTAAATGGTTATATAATCTCATAATTGATTTTAAGTTGTGTTTTTTTTACATTTTTGGTTAAAACAGATTATAATTGAATGTTTACCTTGAGAAACGTGATGCAAAAACCATTCATTGAGAAGAAATCTTCGTTTATAGTCACTTATGCCTTCAAAAGCTTTGTTTCACCCATTAAATGGTTATATAATCTCATAATAGATTTTAAGTCGAATTTTTTTACATTTATGATTAAAACAGATTATAATTGAATGTTTACCTCGAGAAACGTGATGCGAAAGCCATTCATTGAGAAGAAAACTTCTTTTATAGTCACTTATGCCTTCAAAAGCTTTGTTTTTCCCTTTAAATGGTTATATAATCTCATAATTGATTTTAAGTTGCGTTTTTTTTACATTTTTGGTTAAAACAGATTATAATTGAATGTTTACCTCGAGAAACGTGGTGCAAAAACCATTCATTGAGAAGAAAACTTCTTTTATAGTCACTTATGCCTTCAAAAGCTTTGTTTCTCACTTTAAATGGTTATATAATCTAATAATTGATTTTAAGTTGAATTTTTTTACATTTTTGGTTAAAACAGATTATAATTGACTGTTTACCTCGAGAATCTTGAAGTGAAAGCCATTCATTGAGAAGAAAACTTCTTTTATAGTCACTTATGCCTTCAAAAGCTTTGTTTCTCACTTTAAATGGTTATATAATCTCATAATTGATTTTAAGTTGAATTTTTTTACATTTTTGGTTAAAACAGATTATAATTGAATGTTTACCTCGAGAATCTTGAAGCGAAAGCCATTCATTAAGAAGAAAACTTCTTTTATAGTCACTTATGCCTTCAAAAGCTTTGTTTCTCACTTTAAATGGTTATATAGTCTCATAATTGATTTTAAGTTGAATTTTTTTACATTTTTGGTTAAAACAGATTATAATTGAATGTTTACCTCGAGAATCTTGAAGCGAAAGCCATTCATTGAGAAGAAAACTTCTTTTATAGTCACTTATGCCTTCAAAAGCTTTGTTTCTCCCTTTAAATGGTTATATAATCTCATAATTGATTTTAAGTTACGTTTTTTTTACATTTTTGGTTAAAACAGATTATAATTGAATGTTTACCTCGAGAAACGTGATGCAAAAACCATTCATTGAGAAGAAAACTTCTTTTATAGTCACTTATGCCTTCAAAAGCTTTGTTTCTCCCTTTAAATGGTTATATAATCTCATAATTGATTTTAAGTTGCATTTTTTTTACATTTTTGGTTAAAACAGATTATAATTGAATGTTTACCTCGAGAAACGTGATGCAAAAACCATTCATTGAGAAGAAACCTTCTTTTATAGTCACTTATGCCTTCAACAGCTTTGTTTCTCCCTTTAAATGGTTATATAATCTCATAATTGATTTTAAGTTGATTTTTTTTACATTTTTGGTTAAAACAGATTATAATTGAATGTTTACCTCGATAAACGTGATGCAAAAACCATTCATTGAGAAGAAAACTTCTTTTATAGTCACTTATGCCTTCAAAAGCTTTGTTTCTCCCTTTAAATGGTTATATAATCTCATAATTGATTTTAAATTGAATTTTTTTTACATTTTTTACTAAAACAGATTAAAATTGAATGTTTACCTTGGGAAACGTGATGCAAAAACCATTCATTGAGAAGAAAACTTCTTTTATAGTCACTTATGCCTTCAAAAGCTTTGTTTCTCCCTTTAAATGATTATATAATCTCATAATTGATTTTAAGTTGAATTTTTTTTACATTTTTTATTAAAACAGATTATAATTGAATGTTTACCTTGGGAAACGTGATGCAAAAACCATTCATTGAGAAGAAAACTTCTTTTATAGTCACTTATGCCTTCAAAAGCTTTGTTTCTCCCTTTAAATGGTTATATAATCTCATAATTGATTTTAAGTTGTGTTTTTTTTACATTTTTGGTTAAAACAGATTATAATTGAATGTTTACCTTGAGAAACGTGATGCAAAAACCATTCATTGAGAAGAAATCTTCGTTTATAGTCACTTATGCCTTCAAAAGCTTTGTTTCACCCATTAAATGGTTATATAATCTCATAATAGATTTTAAGTCGAATTTTTTTACATTTATGATTAAAACAGATTATAATTGAATGTTTACCTCGAGAAACGTGATGCGAAAGCCATTCATTGAGAAGAAAACTTCTTTTATAGTCACTTATGCCTTCAAAAGCTTTGTTTTTCCCTTTAAATGGTTATATAATCTCATAATTGATTTTAAGTTGCGTTTTTTTTACATTTTTGGTTAAAACAGATTATAATTGAATGTTTACCTCGAGAAACGTGGTGCAAAAACCATTCATTGAGAAGAAAACTTCTTTTATAGTCACTTATGCCTTCAAAAGCTTTGTTTCTCACTTTAAATGGTTATATAATCTAATAATTGATTTTAAGTTGAATTTTTTTACATTTTTGGTTAAAACAGATTATAATTGACTGTTTACCTCGAGAATCTTGAAGTGAAAGCCATTCATTGAGAAGAAAACTTCTTTTATAGTCACTTATGCCTTCAAAAGCTTTGTTTCTCACTTTAAATGGTTATATAATCTCATAATTGATTTTAAGTTGAATTTTTTTACATTTTTGGTTAAAACAGATTATAATTGAATGTTTACCTCGAGAATCTTGAAGCGAAAGCCATTCATTAAGAAGAAAACTTCTTTTATAGTCACTTATGCCTTCAAAAGCTTTGTTTCTCACTTTAAATGGTTATATAGTCTCATAATTGATTTTAAGTTGAATTTTTTTACATTTTTGGTTAAAACAGATTATAATTGAATGTTTACCTCGAGAATCTTGAAGCGAAAGCCATTCATTGAGAAGAAAACTTCTTTTATAGTCACTTATGCCTTCAAAAGCTTTGTTTCTCCCTTTAAATGGTTATATAATCTCATAATTGATTTTAAGTTACGTTTTTTTTACATTTTTGGTTAAAACAGATTATAATTGAATGTTTACCTCGAGAAACGTGATGCAAAAACCATTCATTGAGAAGAAAACTTCTTTTATAGTCACTTATGCCTTCAAAAGCTTTGTTTCTCCCTTTAAATGGTTATATAATCTCATAATTGATTTTAAGTTGCATTTTTTTTACATTTTTGGTTAAAACAGATTATAATTGAATGTTTACCTCGAGAAACGTGATGCAAAAACCATTCATTGAGAAGAAACCTTCTTTTATAGTCACTTATGCCTTCAACAGCTTTGTTTCTCCCTTTAAATGGTTATATAATCTCATAATTGATTTTAAGTTGATTTTTTTTACATTTTTGGTTAAAACAGATTATAATTGAATGTTTACCTCGATAAACGTGATGCAAAAACCATTCATTGAGAAGAAAACTTCTTTTGTAGTCACTTATGCCTTCAAAAGCTTTGTTTCTCCCTTTAAATGGTTATATAATCTCATAATTGATTTTAAATTGAATTTTTTTTACATTTTATACTAAAACAGATTAAAATTGAATGTTTACCTTGGGAAACGTGATGCAAAAACCATTCATTGAGAAGAAAACTTCTTTTATAGTCACTTATGCCTTCAAAAGCTTTGTTTCTCCCTTTAAATGATTATATAATCTCATAATTGATTTTAAGTTGAATTTTTTTTACATTTTTTATTAAAACAGATTATAATTGAATGTTTACCTTGGGAAACGTGATGCAAAAACCATTCATTGAGAAGAAAACTTCTTTTATAGTCACTTATGCCTTCAAAAGCTTTGTTTCTCCCTTTAAATGGTTATATAATCTCATAATTGATTTTAAGTTGAGTTTTTTTACATTTTTAGTTAAAACAGATTATAATTGAATGTTTACCTCGAGAAACGTGATGCAAAAACCATTCATTGAGAAGAAAACTTCTTTTATAGTCACTTATGCCTTGAAAAGCTTTGTTTCTCATTTTAAATGGTTATATAACCTCATAATTGATTTTAAGTTTAGTTTTTTTATACATTTTTGGTTAAAACAGATTATAATTGAATGTTTACCTTGAGAAACGTGATGCAAAAACCATTCACTGAGAAAAAAACTTCTTTTATAGTCACTTATGCCTTCAAAAGCTTTGTTTCTCCCTTTAAATGGTTATATAATCTCATAATTGATTTTAAGTTGAATTTTTTTACATTTTTGGTTAAAACAGATTATAATTGAATGTTTACCTCGAGAAACGTGATGCAAAAACCATTCATTGAGAAGAAAACTTCTTTTATAGTCACTTATGCCTTCAAAAGCTTTGTTTCTCCCTTTAAATGGTTATATAATCTCATAATTGATTTTAAGTTGAATTTTTTTACATTTTTGGTTAAAACAAATTATAATTGAATGTTTTCCTCGAGAAACATGATGTAAAAACCATTCATTGAGAAGACAACTTCTTTTATGGTCACTTATGCCTTCGAAAGCTTTGTTTCTCCCTTTAAATGGTTATATAATCTCATAATTGATTTTAAGTTACGTTTTTTTTTACATTTTTGGTTAAAACAGATTATAATTGAATGTTTACCTCGAGAAACGTGATGCAAAAACCATTCATTGAGAAGAAAACTTCTTTTATAGTCACTTATGCCTTCAAAAGCTTTGTTTCTCCCTTTAAATGGTTATATAATCTCATAATTGATTTTAAGTTGCATTTTTTTTACATTTTTGGTTAAAACAGATTATAATTGAATGTTTACCTCGAGAAACGTGATGCAAAAACCATTCATTGAGAAGAAACCTTCTTTTATAGTCACTTATGCCTTCAACAGCTTTGTTTCTCCCTTTAAATGGTTATATAATCTCATAATTGATTTTAAGTTGATTTTTTTTACATTTTTGGTTAAAACAGATTATAATTGAATGTTTACCTCGATAAACGTGATGCAAAAACCATTCATTGAGAAGAAAACTTCTTTTATAGTCACTTATGCCTTCAAAAGCTTTGTTTCTCCCTTTAAATGGTTATATAATCTCATAATTGATTTTAAATTGAATTTTTTTTACATTTTTTACTAAAACAGATTAAAATTGAATGTTTACCTTGGGAAACGTGATGCAAAAACCATTCATTGAGAAGAAAACTTCTTTTATAGTCACTTATGCCTTCAAAAGCTTTGTTTCTCCCTTTAAATGATTATATAATCTCATAATTGATTTTAAGTTGAATTTTTTTTACATTTTTTATTAAAACAGATTATAATTGAATGTTTACCTTGGGAAACGTGATGCAAAAACCATTCATTGAGAAGAAAACTTCTTTTATAGTCACTTATGCCTTCAAAAGCTTTGTTTCTCCCTTTAAATGGTTATATAATCTCATAATTGATTTTAAGTTGTGTTTTTTTTACATTTTTGGTTAAAACAGATTATAATTGAATGTTTACCTTGAGAAACGTGATGCAAAAACCATTCATTGAGAAGAAATCTTCGTTTATAGTCACTTATGCCTTCAAAAGCTTTGTTTCACCCATTAAATGGTTATATAATCTCATAATAGATTTTAAGTCGAATTTTTTTACATTTATGATTAAAACAGATTATAATTGAATGTTTACCTCGAGAAACGTGATGCGAAAGCCATTCATTGAGAAGAAAACTTCTTTTATAGTCACTTATGCCTTCAAAAGCTTTGTTTTTCCCTTTAAATGGTTATATAATCTCATAATTGATTTTAAGTTGCGTTTTTTTTACATTTTTGGTTAAAACAGATTATAATTGAATGTTTACCTCGAGAAACGTGGTGCAAAAACCATTCATTGAGAAGAAAACTTCTTTTATAGTCACTTATGCCTTCAAAAGCTTTGTTTCTCACTTTAAATGGTTATATAATCTAATAATTGATTTTAAGTTGAATTTTTTTACATTTTTGGTTAAAACAGATTATAATTGACTGTTTACCTCGAGAATCTTGAAGTGAAAGCCATTCATTGAGAAGAAAACTTCTTTTATAGTCACTTATGCCTTCAAAAGCTTTGTTTCTCACTTTAAATGGTTATATAATCTCATAATTGATTTTAAGTTGAATTTTTTTACATTTTTGGTTAAAACAGATTATAATTGAATGTTTACCTCGAGAATCTTGAAGCGAAAGCCATTCATTAAGAAGAAAACTTCTTTTATAGTCACTTATGCCTTCAAAAGCTTTGTTTCTCACTTTAAATGGTTATATAGTCTCATAATTGATTTTAAGTTGAATTTTTTTACATTTTTGGTTAAAACAGATTATAATTGAATGTTTACCTCGAGAATCTTGAAGCGAAAGCCATTCATTGAGAAGAAAACTTCTTTTATAGTCACTTATGCCTTCAAAAGCTTTGTTTCTCCCTTTAAATGGTTATATAATCTCATAATTGATTTTAAGTTACGTTTTTTTTACATTTTTGGTTAAAACAGATTATAATTGAATGTTTACCTCGAGAAACGTGATGCAAAAACCATTCATTGAGAAGAAAACTTCTTTTATAGTCACTTATGCCTTCAAAAGCTTTGTTTCTCCCTTTAAATGGTTATATAATCTCATAATTGATTTTAAGTTGCATTTTTTTTACATTTTTGGTTAAAACAGATTATAATTGAATGTTTACCTCGAGAAACGTGATGCAAAAACCATTCATTGAGAAGAAACCTTCTTTTATAGTCACTTATGCCTTCAACAGCTTTGTTTCTCCCTTTAAATGGTTATATAATCTCATAATTGATTTTAAGTTGATTTTTTTTACATTTTTGGTTAAAACAGATTATAATTGAATGTTTACCTCGATAAACGTGATGCAAAAACCATTCATTGAGAAGAAAACTTCTTTTGTAGTCACTTATGCCTTCAAAAGCTTTGTTTCTCCCTTTAAATGGTTATATAATCTCATAATTGATTTTAAATTGAATTTTTTTTACATTTTTTACTAAAACAGATTAAAATTGAATGTTTACCTTGGGAAACGTGATGCAAAAACCATTCATTGAGAAGAAAACTTCTTTTATAGTCACTTATGCCTTCAAAAGCTTTGTTTCTCCCTTTAAATGATTATATAATCTCATAATTGATTTTAAGTTGAATTTTTTTTACATTTTTTATTAAAACAGATTATAATTGAATGTTTACCTTGGGAAACGTGATGCAAAAACCATTCATTGAGAAGAAAACTTCTTTTATAGTCACTTATGCCTTCAAAAGCTTTGTTTCTCCCTTTAAATGGTTATATAATCTCATAATTGATTTTAAGTTGAGTTTTTTTACATTTTTAGTTAAAACAGATTATAATTGAATGTTTACCTCGAGAAACGTGATGCAAAAACCATTCATTGAGAAGAAAACTTCTTTTATAGTCACTTATGCCTTGAAAAGCTTTGTTTCTCATTTTAAATGGTTATATAACCTCATAATTGATTTTAAGTTTAGTTTTTTTATACATTTTTGGTTAAAACAGATTATAATTGAATGTTTACCTTGAGAAACGTGATGCAAAAACCATTCACTGAGAAAAAAACTTCTTTTATAGTCACTTATGCCTTCAAAAGCTTTGTTTCTCCCTTTAAATGGTTATATAATCTCATAATTGATTTTAAGTTGAATTTTTTTACATTTTTGGTTAAAACAGATTATAATTGAATGTTTACCTCGAGAAACGTGATGCAAAAACCATTCATTGAGAAGAAAACTTCTTTTATAGTCACTTATGCCTTCAAAAGCTTTGTTTCTCCCTTTAAATGGTTATATAATCTCATAATTGATTTTAAGTTGAATTTTTTTACATTTTTGGTTAAAACAAATTATAATTGAATGTTTTCCTCGAGAAACATGATGTAAAAACCATTCATTGAGAAGACAACTTCTTTTATGGTCACTTATGCCTTCGAAAGCTTTGTTTCTCCCTTTAAATGGTTATATAATCTCATAATTGATTTTAAGTTACGTTTTTTTTTACATTTTTGGTTAAAACAGATTATAATTAAATGTTTACCTTGAGAAACGTGATGCAAAAACCATTCATTGAGAAGAAAACTTCTTTTATAGTCACTTATGCCTTCAAAAGCTTTGTTTCTCCCTTTAAATGGTTATATAATCTCATAATTGATTTTAAGTTGAATTTTTTTACATTTTTGGTTAAAACAGATTATAATTGAATGTTTACCTCGAGAAACGTGATGCAAAAACCATTCATTGAGAAGAAAACTTCTTTTATAGTCACTTATGCCTTCAAAAGCTTTGTTTCTCCCTTTAAATGGTTATATAATCTCATAATTGATTTTAAGTTGAATTTTTTTACACTTTTGGTTAAAACAGATTATAATTGAACGTTTACCTCGAGAATCTTGAAGCGAAAGCCATTCATTGAGAAGAAAACTTCTTTTATAGTCACTTATGCCTTCAAAAGCTTTGTTTTTCCCTTTAAATGGTTATATAATCTCATAATTGATTTTAAGTTGCATTTTTTTTACATTTTTGGTTAAAACAGATTATAATTGAATGTTTACCTTCAGAAACGTGATGCAAAAACCATTCATTGAGAAGAAATCTTCTTTTATAGTCACTTATGCCTTCAAAAGCTTTGTTTCACCCATTAAATGGTTATATAATCTCATAATAGATTTTAAGTTGAATTTTTTTACATTTATGGTTAAAACAGATTATAATTGAATGTTTACCTCGAGAAACGTGATGCGAAAGCCATTCATTGAGAAGAAAACTTCTTTTATAGTCACTTATGCCTTCAAAAGCTTTGTTTTTCCCTTTAAATGGTTATATAATCTCATAATTGATTTTAAGTTACGTTTTTTTTACATTTTTGGTTAAAACAGATTATAATTGAATGTTTACCTCGAGAAACGTGGTGCAAAAACCATTCATTGAGAAGAAAACTTCTTTTATAGTCACTTATGCCTTCAAAAGCTTTGTTTCTCCCTTTAAATGGTTATATAATCTCATAATTGATTTTAAGTTGAATTTTTTTACATTTTTGGTTAAAACAGATTATAATTGAACGTTTACCTCGAGAATCTTGAAGCGAAAGCCATTCATTGAGAAGAAAACTTCTTTTATAGTCACTTATGCCTTCAAAAGCTTTGTTTCTCCCTTTAAATGGTTATATAATCTCATAATTGATTTTAAGTTGAATTTTTTTACATTTTTGGTTAAAACAGATTATAATTGAATGTTTACCTCGAGAATCTTGAAGCGAAAGCCATTCATTGAGAAGAAAACCTCTTTTATAGTCACTTATGCCTTCAAAAGCTTTGTTTCTCCCTTTAAATGGTTATATAATCTCATAATTGATTTTAAGTTGAAATTTTTTACATTTTTGGTTAAAACAGATTATAATTGAATGTTTACCTCGAGAATCTTGAAGCGAAAGCCATTCATTGAGAAGAAAAGTTCTTTTATAGTCACTTATGCCTTCAAAAGCTTTGTTTCTCCCTTTAAATGGTTATATAATCTCATAATTGATTTTAAGTTGCATTTTTTTTACATTTTTGGTTAAAACAGATTATAATTGAATGTTTACCTCGAGAAACGTGATGCAAAATCCATTCATTGAGAAGAAAACTTCTTTTATAGTCACTTATGCCTTCAAAAGCTTTGTTTCTCCCTTTAAATGGTTATATAATCTCATAATTGATTTTCAGTTGCGTATTTTTTACATTTTTGGTTAAAACAGATTATAATTGAATGTTTACCTCGAGAAACGTGATGCAAAAACCATTCATTGAGAAGAAACCTTCTTTTATAGTCACTTATGCCTTCAAAAGCTTTGTTTCTCCCTTTAAATGCTTATATAATCTCATAATTGATTTTAAGTTGAATTTTTTTACATTTTTGGTTAAAACAGATTATAATTGAATGTTTACGTCGATAAACGTGATGCAAAAGCTATTCATTGAGAAGAAAACTTCTTTTATAGTCACTTATGCCTTCAAAAGCTTTGTTTCTCCCTTTAAATGGTTATATAATCTCATAATTGATTTTAAGTTGAATTTTTTTACATTTATGGTTAAAACAGATTATAATTGAATGTTTACCTCGAGAAATGTGAAGCAAAAACCATTCATTGAAAAGAAAACTTCTTTTATAGTCACTTATGCCTTCAAAAGATTTGTTTCTCCCTTTAAATTGTTATATAATCTCATAATTGATTTTAAGTTACGTTTTTTTTACATTTTTGGTTAAAACAGATTATAATTGAATGGTTACCTCGAGAAACGTGGTGCAAAAACCATTCATTGAGAAGAAAACTTCTTTTATAGTCACTTATGCCTTCAAAAGCTTTGTTTCTCCCTTTAAATGGTTATATAATCTCATAATTGATTTTAAGTTGAAATGTTTTACATTTTTGGTTAAAACAGATTATAATTAAATGTTTACCTCGAGAAACGTGATGCAAAAACCATTCATTGAGAAGAAAACTTCTTTTATAGTCACTTATGCCTTCAAAAGGTTTGTTTCTCCCTTTAAATGGTTATATAATCTCATAATTGATTTTAAGTTACTTTTTTTTTACATTTTTGGTTAAAACAGATTATAATTGAATGTTTACCTTGAGAAACGTGATGCAAAAACCATTCATTGAGAAGAAAACTTCATTTATAGTCACTTATGCCTTCAAAAGCTTTGTTTCTCCCTTTAAATGGTTATATAATCTCATAATTGATTTTAAGTTGAATTTTTTTACATTTTTGGTTAAAACAGATTATAATTGAATGTTTACCTCGAAAAACGTGATGCAAAAATCATTCATTGAGAAGACATCTTCTTTTATAGTCACTTATGCCTTCAAAAGCTTTGTTTCACCCTTTAAATGGTTATATAATCTCATAATAGATTTTAAGTTGAATTTTTTTACATTTATGGTTAAAACAGATTATAATTGAATGTTTACCTCGAGAAACGTGATGCAAAAACCATTCATTGAGAAGAAAACTTCTTTTATAGTCACTTATGCCTTCAAAAGCTTTGTTTCTTCCTTGAAATGGTTATACAATCTCATAATTGATTTTAAGTTGAATTTTTTTACATTTTTGGTTAAAACAGATTATAATTGAATGTTTACCTCGAGAAACGTGATGCAAAAATCATTCATTGAGAAGAAATCTTCTTTTATAGTCACTTATGCCTTCAAAAGCTTTGTTTCTTCCTTTAAATGGTTATACAATCTCATAATTGATTTTAAGTTGAATTTTTTTACATTTTTGGTTAAAACAGATTATAATTGAATGTTTACCTCGAGAAACGTGATGCAAAAATCATTCATTCAGAAGAAATCTTCTTTTATAGTCACTTATGCCTTCAAAAGCTTTGTTTCACCCTTTAAATGGTTATATAATCTCATAATAGATTTTAAGTTGAATTTTTTTACATTTTTGGTTAAAACAGATTATAATTGAATGTTTACCTCGAGAAACGTGATGCAAAAACCATTCATTGAGAAGAAAACATCTTTTATAGTCACTTATGCCTTCAAAAGCTTTGTTTTTCCCTTTAAATGGTTATATAATCTCATAATTAATTTTAAGTTGCGTTTTTTTTACATTTTTGGTTAAAACAGATTATAATTGAATGTTTACCTCGAGAAACGTGATACAAAAACCATTCATTCAGAAGAAAACTTCTTTTATAGTCACTTATGCCTTCAAAAGCTTTGTTTCTCCCTTTAAATGGTTATATAATCTCATAATTGATTTTAAGTTGAATTTTTTTACATTTTTGGTTAAAACAGATTACAATTGAATGTTTACCTCGAGAAACGTGATGCAAAAACCATTCATTGAGAAGAAAACATCTTTTATAGTCACTTATGCCTTCAAAAGCTTTGTTTCTCCCTTTAAATAGTTATATAATCTCATAATTGATTTTAAGTTGCATTTTTTTTACATTTTTGGTTAAAACAGATTATAATTGAAGGTTTACCTCGATAAACGTGATGCAAAAACCATTCATTGAGAAGAAAACTTCTTTTATAGTCACTTATGCCTTCAAAAGCTTTATTTCTCCCTTTAAATGGTTATATAATCTCATAATTGATTTTAAATTGAATTTTTTTTACATTTTTTATTAAAACAGATTATAATTGAATGTTTACCTTGGGAAACGTGATGCAAAAACCATTCATTGAGAAGAAAACTTCTTTTATAGTCACTTATGCCTTCAAAAGCTTTGTTTCTCCCTTTAAATGATTATATAATCTCATAATTGATTTTAAGTTGAATTTTTTTTACATTTTTTATTAAAACAGATTATAATTGAATGTTTACCTTGGGAAACATGATGCAAAAACCATTCATTTAGAAGAAAACTTCTTTTATAGTCACTTATGCCTTCAAAAGCTTTGTTTCTCCCTTTAAATGGTTATATAATCTCATAATTGATTTTAAGTTGAGTTTTTTTACATTTTTAGTTAAAACAGATTATAATTGAATGTTTACCTCGAGAAACGTGATGCAAAAACCATTCATTGAGAAGAAACCTTCTTTTATAGTCACTTATGCCTTCAAAAGCTTTGTTTCTCCCTTTAAATGGTTATATAATCTCATAATTGATTTTAAGTTGAATTTTTTTACATTTTTGGTTAAAACAAATTATAATTGAATGTTTTCCTCGAGAAACGTGATGTAAAAACCATTCATTGAGAAAAAAACTTCTTTTATGGTCACTTATGCCTTCGAAAGCTTTGTTTCTCCCTTTAAATGGTTATATAATCTCATAATTGATTTTAAGTTACGTTTTTTTTTACATTTTTGGTTAAAACAGATTATAATTAAATGTTTACCTTGAGAAACGTGATGCAAAAACCATTCATTGAGAAGAAAACTTCTTTTATAGTCACTTATGCCTTCAGAAGCTTTGTTTCTTCCTTTAAATGGTTATATAATCTCATAATTGATTTTAAGTTGAATTTTTTTACATTTTTGGTTAAAACAGATTATAATTGAATGTTTACCTCGAGAAACGTGATGCAAAAACCATTCATTGAGAAGAAAAGTTCTTTTATAGTCACTTATGCCTTCAAAAGCTTTGTTTCTCCCTTTAAATGGTTATATAATCTCATAATTGATTTTAAGTTGAATTTTTTTACACTTTTGGTTAAAACAGATTATAATTGAACGTTTACCTCGAGAATCTTGAAGCGAAAGCCATTCATTGAGAAGAAAACTTCTTTTATAGTCACTTATGCCTTCAAAAGCTTTGTTTTTCCCTTTAAATGGTTATATAATCTCATAATTGATTTTAAGTTGCATTTGTTTTACATTTTTGGTTAAAACAGATTATAATTGAATGTTTACCTTGAGAAACGTGATGCAAAAACCATTCATTGAGAAGAAATCTTCTTTTATAGTCACTTATGCCTTCAAAAGCTTTGTTTCACCCATTAAATGGTTATATAATCTCATAATAGATTTTAAGTTGAATTTTTTTACATTTATGGTTAAAACAGATTATAATTGAATGTTTACCTCGAGAAACGTGATGCGAAAGCCATTCATTGAGAAGAAAACTTCTTTTATAGTCACTTATGCCTTCAAAAGCTTTGTTTTTCCCTTTAAATGGTTATATAATCTCATAATTGATTTTAAGTTGCGTTTTTTTTACATTTTTGGTTAAAACAGATTATAATTGAATGTTTACCTCGAGAAACGTGGTGCAAAAACCATTCATTGAGAAGAAAACTTCTTTTATAGTCACTTATGCCTTCAAAAGCTTTGTTTCTCCCTTTAAATGGTTATATAATCTCATAATTTATTTTAAGTTGAATTTTTTTACATTTTTGGTTAAAACATATTATAATTGAACGTTTACCTCGAGAATCTTGAAGCGAAAGCCATTCATTGAGAAGAAAACTTCTTTTATAGTCACTTATGCCTTCAAAAGCTTTGTTTCTCCCTTTAAATGGTTATATAATCTCATAATTGATTTTAAGTTGAATTTTTTTACATTTTTGGTTAAAACAGATTATAATTGAATGTTTACCTCGAGAATCTTGAAGCGAAAGCCATTCATTGAGAAGAAAACCTCTTTTATAGTCACTTATGCCTTCAAAAGCTTTGTTTCTCCCTTTAAATGGTTATATAATCTCATAATTGATTTTAAGTTGAAATTTTTTACATTTTTGGTTAAAACAGATTATAATTGAATGTTTACCTCGAGAATCTTGAAGCGAAAGCCATTCATTGAGAAGAAAAGTTCTTTTATAGTCACTTATGCCTTCAAAAGCTTTGTTTCTCCCTTTAAATGGTTATATAATCTCATAATTGATTTTAAGTTACATTTTTTTTACATTTTTGGTTAAAACAGATTATAATTGAATGTTTACCTCGAGAAACGTGATGCAAAATCCATTCATTGAGAAGAAAACTTCTTTTATAGTCACTTATGCCTTCAAAAGCTTTGTTTCTCCCTTTAAATGGTTATATAATCTCATAATTGATTTTCAGTTGCGTATTTTTTACATTTTTGGTTAAAACAGATTATAATTGAATGTTTACCTCGAGAAACGTGATGCAAAAACCATTCATTGAGAAGAAACCTTCTTTTATAGTCACTTATGCCTTCAAAAGCTTTGTTTCTCCCTTTAAATGCTTATATAATCTCATAATTGATTTTAAGTTGAATTTTTTTATATTTTTGGTTAAAACAGATTATAATTGAATGTTTACCTCGATAAACGTGATGCAAAAGCTATTCATTGAGAAGAAAACTTCTTTTATAGTCACTTATGCCTTCAAAAGCTTTGTTTCTCCCTTTAAATAGTTATATAATCTCATAATTGATTTTAAGTTGCATTTTTTTTACATTTTTGGTTAAAACAGATTATAATTGAAGGTTTACCTCGATAAACGTGATGCAAAAACCATTCATTGAGAAGAAAACTTCTTTTATAGTCACTTATGCCTTCAAAAGCTTTATTTCTCCCTTTAAATGGTTATATAATCTCATAATTGATTTTAAATTGAATTTTTTTTACACTTTTTATTAAAACAGATTATAATTGAATGTTTACCTTGGGAAACGTGATGCAAAAACCATTCATTGAGAAGAAAACTTCTTTTATAGTCACTTATGCCTTCAAAAGCTTTGTTTCTCCCTTTAAATGATTATATAATCTCATAATTGATTTTAAGTTGAATTTTTTTTACATTTTTTATTAAAACAGATTATAATTGAATGTTTACCTTGGGAAACATGATGCAAAAACCATTCATTGAGAAGAAAACTTCTTTTATAGTCACTTATGCCTTCAAAAGCTTTGTTTCTCCCTTTAAATGGTTATATAATCTCATAATTGATTTTAAGTTGAGTTTTTTTACATTTTTAGTTAAAACAGATTATAATTGAATGTTTACCTCGAGAAACGTGATGCAAAAACCATTCATTGAGAAGAAAACTTCTTTTATAGTCACTTATGCCTTCAAAAGCTTTATTTCTCCCTTTAAATGGTTATATAATCTCATAATTGATTTTAAATTGAATTTTTTTTACACTTTTTATTAAAACAGATTATAATTGAATGTTTACCTTGGGAAACGTGATGCAAAAACCATTCATTGAGAAGAAAACTTCTTTTATAGTCACTTATGCCTTCAAAAGCTTTGTTTCTCCCTTTAAATGATTATATAATCTCATAATTGATTTTAAGTTGAATTTTTTTTACATTTTTTATTAAAACAGATTATAATTGAATGTTTACCTTGGGAAACATGATGCAAAAACCATTCATTGAGAAAAAAACTTCTTTTATAGTCACTTATGCCTTCAAAAGCTTTGTTTCTCCCTTTAAATGGTTATATAATCTCATAATTGATTTTAAGTTGAGTTTTTTTACATTTTTAGTTAAAACAGATTATAATTGAATGTTTACCTCGAGAAACGTGATGCAAAAACCATTCATTGAGAAGAAAACTTCTTTTATAGTCACTTATGCCTTCGAAAGCTTTGTTTCTCCCTTTAAATGGTTATATAATCTCATAATTGATTTTAAGTTGAATTTTTTTACATTTTTGGTTAAAACAAATTATAATTGAATGTTTTCCTCGAGAAACGTGATGTAAAAACCATTCATTGAGAAAAAAACTTCTTTTATGGTCACTTATGCCTTCGAAAGCTTTGTTTCTCCCTTTAAATGGTTATATAATCTCATAATTGATTTTAAGTTACGTTTTTTTTTACATTTTTGGTTAAAACAGATTATAATTAAATGTTTACCTTGAGAAACGTGATGCAAAAACCATTCATTGAGAAGAAAACTTCTTTTATAGTCACTTATGCCTTCAAAAGCTTTGTTTCTCCCTTTAAATGGTTATATAATCTCATAATTGATTTTAAGTTGAATTTTTTTACATTTTTGGTTAAAACAGATTATAATTGAATGTTTACCTCGAGAAACGTGATGCAAAAACCATTCATTGAGAAGAAAACTTCTTTTATAGTCACTTATGCCTTCAAAAGCTTTGTTTCTCCCTTTAAATGGTTATATAATCTCATAATTGATTTTAAGTTGAATTTTTTTACACTTTTGGTTAAAACAGATTATAATTGAACGTTTACCTCGAGAATCTTGAAGCGAAAGCCATTCATTGAGAAGAAAACTTCTTTTATAGTCACTTATGCCTTCAAAAGCTTTGTTTTTCCCTTTAAATGGTTATATAATCTCATAATTGATTTTAAGTTGCATTTTTTTTACATTTTTGGTTAAAACAGATTATAATTGAATGTTTACCTTGAGAAACGTGATGCAAAAACCATTCATTGAGAAGAAATCTTCTTTTATAGTCACTTATGCCTTCAAAAGCTTTGTTTCACCCATTAAATGGTTATATAATCTCATAATAGATTTTAAGTTGAATTTGTTTACATTTATGGTTAAAACAGATTATAATTGAATGTTTACCTCGAGAAACGTGATGCGAAAGCCATTCATTGAGAAGAAAACTTCTTTTATAGTCACTTATGCCTTCAAAAGCTTTGTTTCTCCCTTTAAATGGTTATATAATCTCATAATTGATTTTAAGTTGAATTTTTTTACATTTTTGGTTAAAACAGATTATAATTGAACGTTTACCTCGAGAATCTTGAAGCGAAAGCCATTCATTGAGAAGAAAACTTCTTTTATAGTCACTTATGCCTTCAAAAGCTTTGTTTCTCCCTTTAAATGGTTATATAATCTCATAATTGATTCTAAGTTGAATTTTTTTACATTTTTGGTTAAAACAGATTATAATTGAATGTTTACCTCGAGAATCTTGAAGCGAAAGCCATTCGTTGAGAAGAAAACCTCTTTTATAGTCACTTATGCCTTCAAAAGCTTTGTTTCTCCCTTTAAATGGTTATATAATCTCATAATTGATTTTAAGTTGAATTTTTTTACATTTTTGGTTAAAACAGATTATAATTGAATGTTTACCTCGAGAATCTTGAAGCGAAAGCCATTCATTGAGAAGAAAAGTTCTTTTATAGTCAGTTATGCCTTCAAAAGCTTTGTTTCTCCCTTTAAATGGTTATATAATCTCATAATTGATTTTAAGTTACGTTTTTTTTACATTTTTGGTTAAAACAGATTATAATTGAATGTTTACCTCGAGAAACGTGATGCAAAATCCATTCATTGAGAAGAAAACTTCTTTTATAGTCACTTATGCCTTCAAAAGCTTTGTTTCTCCCTTTAAATGGTTATATAATCTCATAATTGATTTTCAGTTGCGTATTTTTTACATTTTTGGTTAAAACAGATTATAATTGAATGTTTACCTCGAGAAACGTGATGCAAAAACCATTCATTGAGAAGAAACCTTCTTTTATAGTCACTTATGCCTTCAAAAGCTTTGTTTCTCCCTTTAAATGCTTATATAATCTCATAATTGATTTTAAGTTGAATTTTTTTACATTTTTGGTTAAAACAGATTATAATTAAATGTTTACCTCGATAAACGTGATGCAAAAGCCATTCATTGAGAAGAAAACTTATTTTATAGTCACTTATGCCTTCAAAAGCTTTGTTTCTCCCTTTAAATGGTTATATAATCTCATAATAGATTTTAAGTTGAATTTTTTTACATTTATGGTTAAAACAGATTATAATTGAATGTTTACCTCGAGAAATGTGAAGCAAAAACCATTCATTGAAAAGAAAACTTCTTTTATAGTCACTTATGCCTTCAAAAGATTTGTTTCTCCCTTTAAATTGTTATATAATCTCATAATTGATTTTAAGTTGCGTTTTTTTTACATTTTTGGTTAAAACAGATTATAATTGAATGGTTACCTCGAGAAACGTGGTGCAAAAACCATTCATTGAGAAGAAAACTTCTTTTATAGTCACTTATGCCTTCAAAAGCTTTGTTTCTCCCTTTAAATGGTTATATAATCTCATAATAGATTTTAAGTTGAATTTTTTTACATTTTTGGTTAAAACAGATTATAATTAAATGTTTACCTCGAGAAACGTGATGCAAAAACCATTCATTGAGAAGAAAACTTCTTTTATAGTCACTTATGCCTTCAAAAGGTTTGTTTCTCCCTTTAAATGGTTATATAATCTCATAATTGATTTTAAGTTGCTTTTTTTTTACATTTTTGGTTAAAACAGATTATAATTGAATGTTTACCTTGAGAAACGTGATGCAAAAACCATTCATTGAGAAGAAAACTTCTTTTATAGTCACTTATGCCTTCAAAAGCTTTGTTTCTCCCTTTAAATGGTTATATAATCTCATAATTGATTTTAAGTTGAATTTTTTTACATTTTTGGTTAAAACAGATTATAATTGAATGTTTACCGCGAAAAACGTGATGCAAAAATCATTCATTGAGAAGACATCTTCTTTTATAGTCACTTATGCCTTCAAAAGCTTTGTTTCTCCCTTTAAATGGTTATATAATCTCATAATAGATTTTAAGTTGAATTTTTTTACATTTATGGTTAAAACAGATTATAATTGAATGTTTACCTCGAGAAACGTGATGCCAAAACCATTCATTGAGAAGAAAACTTCTTTTATAGTCACTTATACCTTCAAAAGCTTTGTTTCTTCCTTGAAATGGTTATACAATCTCATAATTGATTTTAAGTTGAATTTTTTTACATTTTTGGTTAAAACAGATTATAATTGAATGTTTACCTCAAGAAACGTGATGCAAAAATCATTCATTGAGAAGAAATCTTCTTTTATAGTCACTTATGCCTTCAAAAGCTTTGTTTCTTCCTTTAAATGGTTATACAATCTCATAATTGATTTTAAGTTGAATTTTTTTACATTTTTGGTTAAAACAGATTGTAATTGAATGTTTACCTCGAGAAACGTGATGCAAAAATCATTCATTGAGAAGAAATCTTCTTTTATAGTCACTTATGCCTTCAAAAGCTTTGTTTCACCCTTTAAATGGTTATATAATCTCATAATAGATTTTAAGTTGAATTTTTTTACATTTTTGGTTAAAACAGATTATAATTGAATGTTTACCTCGAGAAACGTGATGCGAAAGCCATTCATTGAGAAGAAAACTTCTTTTATAGTCACTTATGCCTTCAAAAGCTTTGTTTTTCCCTTTAAATGGTTATACAATCTCATAATTAATTTTAAGTTGCATTTTTTTTACATTTTTGGTTAAAACAGATTATAATTGAATGTTTACCTCGAGAAACGTGATACAAAAACCATTCATTCAGAAGAAAACTTCTTTTATAGTCACTTATGCCTTCAAAAGCTTTGTTTCTCCCTTTAAATGGTTATATAATCTCATAATTGATTTTAAGTTGCGTTTTTTTTACATTTTTGGTTAAAACAGATTATAATTGAATGTTTACCTCGAGAAACGCGATGCAAAAACCATTCATTGAGAAGAAAACTTCTTTTATAGTCACTTATGCCTTCAAAAGCTTTGTTTCTCCCTTTAAATGGTTATATAATCTCATAATTGATTTTAAGTTGAATTTTTTTAAATTTTTGGTTAAAACAGATTATAATTGAATGTTTACCTCAAGAAACGTGATGCAAAAACCATTCATTGAGAAGAAAACTTCTTTTATAGTCACTTATGCCTTCAAAAGATTTGTTTCTCCCTTTAAATGGTTATATAATCTCATAATTGATTTTAAGTTGAATTTTTTTACATTTTTGTTTAAAACAGATTATAATTGAACGTTTACCTCAAGAATCTTGAAGCGAAAGCCATTCATTGAGAAGAAAACTTCTTTTATAGTCACTTATGCCTTCAAAAGCTTTGTTTCTCCCTTTAAATGGTTATATAATCTCATAATTGATTTTAAGTTGCGTTTTTTTTACATTTTTGGTTAAAACAGATTATAATTGAATGTTTACCTCAAGAAACGTGCTGCAAAAACCATTCATTGAGAAGAAAACTTCTTTTATAGTCATTTATGCCTTCAAAAGCTTTGTTTCTCCCTTTAAATGGTTATATAATCTCATAATTGATTTTAAGTTATGTTTTTTTTGCATTTTTGGTTAAAACAGATTATAATTGAATGTTTACCTCGAGAAACGTGATGCAAAAACCATTCATTGAGAAGAAAACTTCTTTTATAGTCACTTATGCCTTCAAAAGCTTTGTTTCTCCCTTTAAATGGTTATATAATCTCATAATTGATTTTAAGTTGCGTTTTTTTTACATTTTTGGTTAAAACAGATTATAATTGAATGTTTACCTCGAGAAACGTGTTGCAAAAATCATTCATTGAGAAGAAAACTTCTTTTATAGTCACTTATGCCTTCAAAAGCTTTGTTTCTCCCTTTAAATGGTTATACAATCTCATAATTTATTTTAAGTTGAATTTTTTTACATTTTTGGTTAAAACAGATTATAATTGAACGTTTACCTCTAGAATCTTGAAGCGAAAGCCATTCATTGAGAAGAAAACTTCTTTTATAGTCACTTATGCCTTCAAAAGCTTTGTTTCTCCCTTTAAATGGTTATATAATCTCATAATTGATTTTAAGTTGCATTTTTTTTACATTTTTGGTTAAAACAGATTATAATTGAATGTTTACCTCGAGAAACGTGATGCAAAAACCATTCATTGAGAAGAAAACTTCTTTTATAGTCACTTATGCCTTCAAAAGCTTTGTTTCTCCCTTTAAATGGTTATATAATCTCATAATTGATTTTAAGTTGAATTTTTTTACATTTTTGTTTAAAACAGATTATAATTGAACGTTTACCTCAAGAATCTTGAAGCGAAAGCCATTCATTGAGAAGAAAACTTCTTTTATAGTCACTTATGCCTTCAAAAGCTTTGTTTCTCCCTTTAAATGGTTATATAATCTCATAATTGATTTTAAGTTGCGTTTTTTTTACATTTTTGGTTAAAACAGATTATAATTGAATGTTTACCTCAAGAAACGTGCTGCAAAAACCATTCATTGAGAAGAAAACTTCTTTTATAGTCATTTATGCCTTCAAAAGCTTTGTTTCTCCCTTTAAATGGTTATATAATCTCGTAATTGATTTTAAGTTATGTTTTTTTTACATTTTTGGTTAAAACAGATTATAATTGAATGTTTACCTCGAGAAACGTGATGCAAAAACCATTCATTGAGAAGAAAACTTCTTTTATAGTCACTTATGCCTTCAAAAGCTTTGTTTCTCCCTTTAAATGGTTATACAATCTCATAATTTATTTTAAGTTGAATTTTTTTACATTTTTGGTTAAAACAGATTATAATTGAACGTTTACCTCTAGAATCTTGAAGCGAAAGCCATTCATTGAGAAGAAAACTTCTTTTATAGTCACTTATGCCTTCAAAAGCTTTGTTTCTCCCTTTAAATGGTTATATAATCTCATAATTGATTTTAAGTTGCGTTTTTTTTACATTTTTGGTTAAAACAGATTATAATTGAATGTTTACCTCGAGAAACGTGATGCAAAAATCATTCATTGAGAAGAAAACTTCTTTTATAGTCACTTATGCCTTCAAAAGCTTTGTTTCTCCCTTTAAATGGTTATATAATCTCATAATTGATTTTAAGTTGCGTTTTTTTTACATTTTTGGTTAAAACAGATTATAATTCAATGTTTACCTCAAGAAACGTGCTGCAAAAACCATTCATTGAGAAGAAAACTTCTTTTATAGTCATTTATGCCTTCAAAAGCTTTGTTTCTCCCTTTAAATGGTTATATAATCTCGTAATTGATTTTAAGTTATGTTTTTTTTACATTTTTGGTTAAAACAGATTATAATTGAATGTTTACCTCGAGAAACGCGATGCAAAAACCATTCATTGAGAAGAAAACTTCTTTTATAGTCACTTATGCCTTCAAAAGCTTTGTTTCTCCCTTTAAATGGTTATATAATCTCATAATTGATTTTAAGTTGATTTTTTTTAAATTTTTGGTTAAAACAGATTATAATTGAATGTTTACCTCAAGAAACGTGATGCAAAAACCATTCATTGAGAAGAAAACTTCTTTTATAGTCACTTATGCCTTCAAAAGCTTTGTTTCTCCCTTTAAATGGTTATATAATCTCATAATTGATTTTAAGTTGCTTTTTTTTTACATTTTTGTTTAAAACAGATTATAATTGAATGTTTACCTCGAGAAACGTGATGCAAAAACCATTCATTGAGAAGAAAACTTCTTTTATAGTCACTTATGCCTTCAAAAGCTTTGTTTCTCCCTTTAAATGGTTATATAATCTCATAATTGATTTTAAGTTGAATTTTTTTAAATTTTTGGTTAAAACAGATTATAATTGAATGTTTACCTCAAGAAACGTGATGCAAAAACCATTCATTGAGAAGAAAACTTCTTTTATAGTCACTTATGCCTTCAAAAGCTTTGTTTCTCCCTTTAAATGGTTATATAATCTCATAATTGATTTTAAGTTGAATTTTTTTACATTTTTGTTTAAAACAGATTATAATTGAACGTTTACCTCAAGAATCTTGAAGCGAAAGCCATTCATTGAGAAGAAAACTTCTTTTATAGTCACTTATGCCTTCAAAAGCTTTGTTTCTCCCTTTAAATGGTTATATAATCTCATAATTGATTTTAAGTTGCGTTTTTTTTACATTTTTGGTTAAAACAGATTATAATTGAACGTTTACCTCTAGAATCTTGAAGCGAAAGCCATTCATTGAGAAGAAAACTTCTTTTATAGTCACTTATGCCTTCAAAAGCTTTGTTTCTCCCTTTAAATGGTTATATAATCTCATAATTGATTTTAAGTTGCGTTTTTTTTACATTTTTGGTTAAAACAGATTATAATTGAATGTTTACCTCGAGAAACGTGTTGCAAAAATCATTCATTGAGAAGAAAACTTCTTTTATAGTCACTTATGCCTTCAAAAGCTTTGTTTCTCCCTTTAAATGGTTATACAATCTCATAATTTATTTTAAGTTGAATTTTTTTACATTTTTGGTTAAAACAGATTATAATTGAACGTTTACCTCTAGAATCTTGAAGCGAAAGCCATTCATTGAGAAGAAAACTTCTTTTATAGTCACTTATGCCTTCAAAAGCTTTGTTTCTCCCTTTAAATGGTTATATAATCTCATAATTGATTTTAAGTTGCGTTTTTTTTACATTTTTGGTTAAAACAGATTATAATTGAATGTTTACCTCAAGAAACGTGCTGCAAAAACCATTCATTGAGAAGAAAACTTCTTTTATAGTCATTTATGCCTTCAAAAGCTTTGTTTCTCCCTTTAAATGGTTATATAATCTCATAATTGATTTTAAGTTATGTTTTTTTTACATTTTTGGTTAAAACAGATTATAATTGAATGTTTACCTTGAGAAACGTGATGCAAAAACCATTCATTGAGAAGAAAACTTCTTTTATAGTCACTTATGCCTTCAAAAGCTTTGTTTCTCCCTTTAAATGGTTATATAATCTCATAATTGATTTTAAGTTGCATTTTTTTTACATTTTTGGTTAAAACAGATTATAATTGAATGTTTACCTCGAGAAACGTGATTCAAAAACCATTCATTGAGAAGAAAACTTCTTTTATAGTCACTTATGCCTTCAAAAGCTTTGTTTCTCCCTTTAAATGGTTATATAATCTCATAATTGATTTTAAGTTGAATTTTTTTACATTTTTGTTTAAAACAGATTATAATTGAACGTTTACCTCAAGAATCTTGAAGCGAAAGCCATTCATTGAGAAGAAAACTTCTTTTATAGTCACTTATGCCTTCAAAAGCTTTGTTTCTCCCTTTAAATGGTTATATAATCTCATAATTGATTTTAAGTTACGTTTTTTTTACATTTTTGGTTAAAACAGATTATAATTGAATGTTTACCTCAAGAAACGTGCTGCAAAAACCATTCATTGAGAAGAAAACTTCTTTTATAGTCATTTATGCCTTCAAAAGCTTTGTTTCTCCCTTTAAATGGTTATATAATCTCATAATTGATTTTAAGTTATGTTTTTTTTTACATTTTTGGTTAAAACAGATTATAATTGAATGTTTACCTCGAGAAACGTGATGCAAAAACCATTCATTGAGAAGAAAACTTCTTTTATAGTCACTTATGCCTTCAAAAGCTTTGTTTCTCCCTTTAAATGGTTATATAATCTCATAATTGATTTTAAGTTGCGTTTTTTTTACATTTTTGGTTAAAACAGATTATAATTGAATGTTTACCTCGAGAAACGTGTTGCAAAAATCATTCATTGAGAAGAAAACTTCTTTTATAGTCACTTATGCCTTCAAAAGCTTTGTTTCTCCCTTTAAATGGTTATACAATCTCATAATTTATTTTAAGTTGAATTTTTTTACATTTTTGGTTAAAACAGATTATAATTGAACGTTTACCTCTAGAATCTTGAAGCGAAAGCCATTCATTGAGAAGAAAACTTCTTTTATAGTCACTTATGCCTTCAAAAGCTTTGTTTCTCCCTTTAAATGGTTATATAATCTCATAATTGATTTTAAGTTGAATTTTTTTACATTTTTGTTTAAAACAGATTATAATTGAACGTTTACCTCAAGAATCTTGAAGCGAAAGCCATTCATTGAGAAGAAAACTTCTTTTATAGTCACTTATGCCTTCAAAAGCTTTGTTTCTCCCTTTAAATGGTTATATAATCTCATAATTGATTTTAAGTTGCGTTTTTTTTACATTTTTGGTTAAAACAGATTATAATTGAATGTTTACCTCAAGAAACGTGCTGCAAAAACCATTCATTGAGAAGAAAACTTCTTTTATAGTCACTTATGCCTTCAAAAGCTTTGTTTCTCCCTTTAAATGGTTATATAATCTCATAATTGATTTTAAGTTGCGTTTTTTTTACATTTTTGGTTAAAACAGTATATAATTGAATGTTTACCTCGAGAAACGTGTTGCAAAAATCATTCATTGAGAAGAAAACTTTTTTTATAGTCACTTATGCCTTCAAAAGCTTTGTTTCTCCCTTTAAATGGTTATACAATCTCATAATTTATTTTAAGTTGAATTTTTTTACATTTTTGGTTAAAACAGATTATAATTGAACGTTTACCTCTAGAATCTTGAAGCGAAAGCCATTCATTGAGAAGAAAACTTCTTTTATAGTCACTTATGCCTTCAAAAGCTTTGTTTCTCCCTTTAAATGGTTATATAATCTCATAATTGATTTTAAGTTGCATTTTTTTTACATTTTTGGTTAAAACAGATTATAATTGAATGTTTACCTCGAGAAACGTGATTCAAAAACCATTCATTGAGAAGAAAACTTCTTTTATAGTCACTTATGCCTTCAAAAGCTTTGTTTCTCCCTTTAAATGGTTATATAATCTCATAATTGATTTTAAGTTGAATTTTTTTACATTTTTGTTTAAAACAGATTATAATTGAACGTTTACCTGAAGAATCTTGAAGCGAAAGCCATTCATTGAGAAGAAAACTTCTTTTATAGTCACTTATGCCTTCAAAAGCTTTGTTTCTCCCTTTAAATGGTTATATAATCTCATAATTGATTTTAAGTTGCGTTTTTTTTACATTTTTGGTTAAAACAGATTATAATTGAATGTTTACCTCAAGAAACGTGCTGCAAAAACCATTCATTGAGAAGAAAACTTCTTTTATAGTCATTTATGCCTTCAAAAGCTTTGTTTCTCCCTTTAAATGGTTATATAATCTCATAATTGATTTTAAGTTATGTTTTTTTTACATTTTTGGTTAAAACAGATTATAATTGAATGTTTACCTCGAGAAACGTGATGCAAAAACCATTCATTGAGAAGAAAACTTCTTTTATAGTCACTTATGCCTTCAAAAGCTTTGTTTCTCCCTTTAAATGGTTATATAATCTCATAATTGATTTTAAGTTGCGTTTTTTTTACATTTTTGGTTAAAACAGATTATAATTGAATGTTTACCTCGAGAAACGTGTTGCAAAAATCATTCATTGAGAAGAAAACTTCTTTTATAGTCACTTATGCCTTCAAAAGCTTTGTTTCTCCCTTTAAATGGTTATACAATCTCATAATTTATTTTAAGTTGAATTTTTTTACATTTTTGGTTAAAACAGATTATAATTGAACGTTTACCTCTAGAATCTTGAAGCGAAAGCCATTCATTGAGAAGAAAACTTCTTTTATAGTCACTTATGCCTTCAAAAGCTTTGTTTCTCCCTTTAAATGGTTATATAATCTCATAATTGATTTTAAGTTGCGTTTTTTTTACATTTTTGGTTAAAACAGATTATAATTGAATGTTTACCTCAAGAAACGTGCTGCAAAAACCATTCATTGAGAAGAAAACTTCTTTTATAGTCATTTATGCCTTCAAAAGCTTTGTTTCTCCCTTTAAATGGTTATATAATCTCATAATTGATTTTAAGTTATGTTTTTTTTACATTTTTGGTTAAAACAGATTATAATTGAATGTTTACCTCGAGAAACGTGATGCAAAAACCATTCATTGAGAAGAAAACTTCTTTTATAGTCACTTATGCCTTCAAAAGCTTTGTTTCTCCCTTTAAATGGTTATATAATCTCATAATTGATTTTAAGTTGCATTTTTTTTACATTTTTGGTTAAAACAGATTATAATTGAATGTTTACCTCGAGAAACGTGATTCAAAAACCATTCATTGAGAAGAAAACTTCTTTTATAGTCACTTATGCCTTCAAAAGCTTTGTTTCTCCCTTTAAATGGTTATATAATCTCATAATTGATTTTAAGTTGAATTTTTTTACATTTTTGTTTAAAACAGATTATAATTGAACGTTTACCTCAAGAATCTTGAAGCGAAAGCCATTCATTGAGAAGAAAACTTCTTTTATAGTCACTTATGCCTTCAAAAGCTTTGTTTCTCCCTTTAAATGGTTATATAATCTCATAATTGATTTTAAGTTGCGTTTTTTTTACATTTTTGGTTAAAACAGATTATAATTGAATGTTTACCTCAAGAAACGTGCTGCAAAAACCATTCATTGAGAAGAAAACTTCTTTTATAGTCATTTATGCCTTCAAAAGCTTTGTTTCTCCCTTTAAATGGTTATATAATCTCATAATTGATTTTAAGTTATGTTTTTTTTTACATTTTTGGTTAAAACAGATTATAATTGAATGTTTACCTCGAGAAACGTGATGCAAAAACCATTCATTGAGAAGAAAACTTCTTTTATAGTCACTTATGCCTTCAAAAGCTTTGTTTCTCCCTTTAAATGGTTATATAATCTCATAATTGATTTTAAGTTGCGTTTTTTTTACATTTTTGGTTAAAACAGATTATAATTGAATGTTTACCTCGAGAAACGTGATGCAAAAACCATTCATTGAGAAGAAAACTTCTTTTATAGTCACTTATGCCTTCAAAAGCTTTGTTTCTCCCTTTAAATGGTTATATAATCTCATAATTGATTTTAAGTTGAATTTTTTTACATTTTTGTTTAAAACAGATTATAATTGAACGTTTACCTCAAGAATCTTGAAGCGAAAGCCATTCATTGAGAAGAAAACTTCTTTTATAGTCACTTATGCCTTCAAAAGCTTTGTTTCTCCCTTTAAATGGTTATATAATCTCATAATTGATTTTAAGTTGCGTTTTTTTTACATTTTTGGTTAAAACAGATTATAATTGAATGTTTACCTCAAGAAACGTGCTGCAAAAACCATTCATTGAGAAGAAAACTTCTTTTATAGTCACTTATGCCTTCAAAAGCTTTGTTTCTCCCTTTAAATGGTTATATAATCTCATAATTGATTTTAAGTTGCGTTTTTTTTACATTTTTGGTTAAAACAGTATATAATTGAATGTTTACCTCGAGAAACGTGTTGCAAAAATCATTCATTGAGAAGAAAACTTCTTTTATAGTCACTTATGCCTTCAAAAGCTTTGTTTCTCCCTTTAAATGGTTATACAATCTCATAATTTATTTTAAGTTGAATTTTTTTACATTTTTGGTTAAAACAGATTATAATTGAACGTTTACCTCTAGAATCTTGAAGCGAAAGCCATTCATTGAGAAGAAAACTTCTTTTATAGTCACTTATGCCTTCAAAAGCTTTGTTTCTCCCTTTAAATGGTTATATAATCTCATAATTGATTTTAAGTTGCATTTTTTTTACATTTTTGGTTAAAACAGATTATAATTGAATGTTTACCTCGAGAAACGTGATTCAAAAACCATTCATTGAGAAGAAAACTTCTTTTATAGTCACTTATGCCTTCAAAAGCTTTGTTTCTCCCTTTAAATGGTTATATAATCTCATAATTGATTTTAAGTTGAATTTTTTTACATTTTTGTTTAAAACAGATTATAATTGAACGTTTACCTGAAGAATCTTGAAGCGAAAGCCATTCATTGAGAAGAAAACTTCTTTTATAGTCACTTATGCCTTCAAAAGCTTTGTTTCTCCCTTTAAATGGTTATATAATCTCATAATTGATTTTAAGTTGCGTTTTTTTTACATTTTTGGTTAAAACAGATTATAATTGAATGTTTACCTCAAGAAACGTGCTGCAAAAACCATTCATTGAGAAGAAAACTTCTTTTATAGTCATTTATGCCTTCAAAAGCTTTGTTTCTCCCTTTAAATGGTTATATAATCTCATAATTGATTTTAAGTTATGTTTTTTTTACATTTTTGGTTAAAACAGATTATAATTGAATGTTTACCTCGAGAAACGTGATGCAAAAACCATTCATTGAGAAGAAAACTTCTTTTATAGTCACTTATGCCTTCAAAAGCTTTGTTTCTCCCTTTAAATGGTTATATAATCTCATAATTGATTTTAAGTTGCGTTTTTTTTACATTTTTGGTTAAAACAGATTATAATTGAATGTTTACCTCGAGAAACGTGTTGCAAAAATCATTCATTGAGAAGAAAACTTCTTTTATAGTCACTTATGCCTTCAAAAGCTTTGTTTCTCCCTTTAAATGGTTATACAATCTCATAATTTATTTTAAGTTGAATTTTTTTACATTTTTGGTTAAAACAGATTCTAATTGAACGTTTACCTCTAGAATCTTGAAGCGAAAGCCATTCATTGAGAAGAAAACTTCTTTTATAGTCACTTATGCCTTCAAAAGCTTTGTTTCTCCCTTTAAATGGTTATATAATCTCATAATTGATTTTAAGTTGCGTTTTTTTTACATTTTTGGTTAAAACAGATTATAATTGAATGTTTACCTCAAGAAACGTGCTGCAAAAACCATTCATTGAGAAGAAAACTTCTTTTATAGTCATTTATGCCTTCAAAAGCTTTGTTTCTCCCTTTAAATGGTTATATAATCTCATAATTGATTTTAAGTTATGTTTTTTTTACATTTTTGGTTAAAACAGATTATAATTGAATGTTTACCTCGAGAAACGTGATGCAAAAACCATTCATTGAGAAGAAAACTTCTTTTATAGTCACTTATGCCTTCAAAAGCTTTGTTTCTCCCTTTAAATGGTTATATAATCTCATAATTGATTTTAAGTTGCATTTTTTTTACATTTTTGGTTAAAACAGATTATAATTGAATGTTTACCTCGAGAAACGTGATTCAAAAACCATTCATTGAGAAGAAAACTTCTTTTATAGTCACTTATGCCTTCAAAAGCTTTGTTTCTCCCTTTAAATGGTTATATAATCTCATAATTGATTTTAAGTTGAATTTTTTTACATTTTTGTTTAAAACAGATTATAATTGAACGTTTACCTCAAGAATCTTGAAGCGAAAGCCATTCATTGAGAAGAAAACTTCTTTTATAGTCACTTATGCCTTCAAAAGCTTTGTTTCTCCCTTTAAATGGTTATATAATCTCATAATTGATTTTAAGTTGCGTTTTTTTTACATTTTTGGTTAAAACAGATTATAATTGAATGTTTACCTCAAGAAACGTGCTGCAAAAACCATTCATTGAGAAGAAAACTTCTTTTATAGTCATTTATGCCTTCAAAAGCTTTGTTTCTCCCTTTAAATGGTTATATAATCTCATAATTGATTTTAAGTTATGTTTTTTTTTACATTTTTGGTTAAAACAGATTATAATTGAATGTTTACCTCGAGAAACGTGATGCAAAAACCATTCATTGAGAAGAAAACTTCTTTTATAGTCACTTATGCCTTCAAAAGCTTTGTTTCTCCCTTTAAATGGTTATATAATCTCATAATTGATTTTAAGTTGCGTTTTTTTTACATTTTTGGTTAAAACAGATTATAATTGAATGTTTACCTCGAGAAACGTGATGCAAAAACCATTCATTGAGAAGAAAACTTCTTTTATAGTCACTTATGCCTTCAAAAGCTTTGTTTCTCCCTTTAAATGGTTATATAATCTCATAATTGATTTTAAGTTGAATTTTTTTACATTTTTGTTTAAAACAGATTATAATTGAACGTTTACCTCAAGAATCTTGAAGCGAAAGCCATTCATTGAGAAGAAAACTTCTTTTATAGTCACTTATGCCTTCAAAAGCTTTGTTTCTCCCTTTAAATGGTTATATAATCTCATAATTGATTTTAAGTTACGTTTTTTTTACATTTTTGGTTAAAACAGATTATAATTGAATGTTTACCTCAAGAAACGTGCTGCAAAAACCATTCATTGAGAAGAAAACTTCTTTTATAGTCATTTATGCCTTCAAAAGCTTTGTTTCTCCCTTTAAATGGTTATATAATCTCATAATTGATTTTAAGTTATGTTTTTTTTTACATTTTTGGTTAAAACAGATTATAATTGAATGTTTACCTCGAGAAACGTGATGCAAAAACCATTCATTGAGAAGAAAACTTCTTTTATAGTCACTTATGCCTTCAAAAGCTTTGTTTCTCCCTTTAAATGGTTATATAATCTCATAATTGATTTTAAGTTGCGTTTTTTTTACATTTTTGGTTAAAACAGATTATAATTGAATGTTTACCTCGAGAAACGTGTTGCAAAAATCATTCATTGAGAAGAAAACTTCTTTTATAGTCATTTATGCCTTCAAAAGCTTTGTTTCTCCCTTTAAATGGTTATATAATCTCATAATTGATTTTAAGTTGAATTTTTTTACATTTTTGTTTAAAACAGATTATAATTGAACGTTTACCTCAAGAATCTTGAAGCGAAAGCCATTCATTGAGAAGAAAACTTCTTTTATAGTCACTTATGCCTTCAAAAGCTTTGTTTCTCCCTTTAAATGGTTATATAATCTCATAATTGATTTTAAGTTGCGTTTTTTTTACATTTTTGGTTAAAACAGATTATAATTGAATGTTTACCTCAAGAAACGTGCTGCAAAAACCATTCATTGAGAAGAAAACTTCTTTTATAGTCATTTATGCCTTCAAAAGCTTTGTTTCTCCCTTTAAATGGTTATATAATCTCATAATTGATTTTAAGTTATGTTTTTTTTACATTTTTGGTTAAAACAGATTATAATTGAATGTTTACCTCGAGAAACGTGATGCAAAAACCATTCATTGAGAAGAAAACTTCTTTTATAGTCACTTATGCCTTCAAAAGCTTTGTTTCTCCCTTTAAATGGTTATATAATCTCATAATTGATTTTAAGTTGCGTTTTTTTTACATTTTTGGTTAAAACAGATTATAATTGAATGTTTACCTCGAGAAACGTGTTGCAAAAATCATTCATTGAGAAGAAAACTTCTTTTATAGTCACTTATGCCTTCAAAAGCTTTGTTTCTCCCTTTAAATGGTTATACAATCTCATAATTTATTTTAAGTTGAATTTTTTTACATTTTTGGTTAAAACAGATTATAATTGAACGTTTACCTCTAGAATCTTGAAGCGAAAGCCATTCATTGAGAAGAAAACTTCTTTTATAGTCACTTATGCCTTCAAAAGCTTTGTTTCTCCCTTTAAATGGTTATATAATCTCATAATTGATTTTAAGTTGCATTTTTTTTACATTTTTGGTTAAAACAGATTATAATTGAATGTTTACCTCGAGAAACGTGATGCAAAAACCATTCATTGAGAAGAAAACTTCTTTTATAGTCACTTATGCCTTCAAAAGCTTTGTTTCTCCCTTTAAATGGTTATATAATCTCATAATTGATTTTAAGTTGAATTTTTTTACATTTTTGTTTAAAACAGATTATAATTGAACGTTTACCTCAAGAATCTTGAAGCGAAAGCCATTCATTGAGAAGAAAACTTCTTTTATAGTCACTTATGCCTTCAAAAGCTTTGTTTCTCCCTTTAAATGGTTATATAATCTCATAATTGATTTTAAGTTGCGTTTTTTTTTCATTTTTGGTTAAAACAGATTATAATTGAATGTTTACCTCAAGAAACGTGCTGCAAAAACCATTCATTGAGAAGAAAACTTCTTTTATAGTCATTTATGCCTTCAAAAGCTTTGTTTCTCCCTTTAAATGGTTATATAATCTCATAATTGATTTTAAGTTATGTTTTTTTTTACATTTTTGGTTAAAACAGATTATAATTGAATGTTTACCTCGAGAAACGTGATGCAAAAACCATTCATTGAGAAGAAAACTTCTTTTATAGTCACTTATGCCTTCAAAAGCTTTGTTTCTCCCTTTAAATGGTTATATAATCTCATAATTGATTTTAAGTTGCGTTTTTTTTACATTTTTGGTTAAAACAGATTATAATTGAATGTTTACCTCGAGAAACGTGATGCAAAAACCATTCATTGAGAAGAAAACTTCTTTTATAGTCACTTATGCCTTCAAAAGCTTTGTTTCTCCTATTAAATGGTTATAGAATCTCATAATTGATTTTAAGTTGAATTTTTTTACATTTTTGTTTAAAACAGATTATAATTGAACGTTTACCTCAAGAATCTTGAAGCGAAAGCCATTCATTGAGAAGAAAACTTCTTTTATAGTCACTTATGCCTTCAAAAGCTTTGTTTCTCCCTTTAAATGGTTATATAATCTCATAATTGATTTTAAGTTGCGTTTTTTTTACATTTTTGGTTAAAACAGATTATAATTGAATGTTTACCTCAAGAAACGTGCTGCAAAAACCATTCATTGAGAAGAAAACTTCTTTTATAGTCATTTATGCCTTCAAAAGCTTTGTTTCTCCCTTTAAATGGTTATATAATCTCATAATTGATTTTAAGTTATGTTTTTTTTACATTTTTGGTTAAAACAGATTATAATTAAATGTTTACCTCGAGAAACGTGATGCAAAAACCATTCATTGAGAAGAAAACTTCTTTTATAGTCACTTATGCCTTCAAAAGCTTTGTTTCTCCCTTTAAATGGTTATATAATCTCATAATTGATTTTAAGTTGCGTTTTTTTTACATTTTTGGTTAAAACAGATTATAATTGAATGTTTACCTCGAGAAACGTGATGCAAAAACCATTCATTGAGAAGAAAACTTCTTTTATAGTCACTTATGCCTTCAAAAGCTTTGTTTCTCCCTTTAAATGGTTATATAATCTCATAATTGATTTTAAGTTGCGTTTTTTTTACATTTTTGGTTAAAACAGTATATAATTGAATGTTTACCTCGAGAAACGTGTTGCAAAAATCATTCATTGAGAAGAAAACTTCTTTTATAGTCACTTATGCCTTCAAAAGCTTTGTTTCTCCCTTTAAATGGTTATACAATCTCATAATTTATTTTAAGTTGAATTTTTTTACTTTTTTGGTTAAAACAGATTATAATTGAACGTTTACCTCTAGAATCTTGAAGCGAAAGCCATTCATTGAGAAGAAAACTTCTTTTATAGTCACTTATGCCTTCAAAAGCTTTGTTTCTCCCTTTAAATGGTTATATAATCTCATAATTGATTTTAAGTTGCGTTTTTTTTACATTTTTGGTTAAAACAGATTATAATTGAATGTTTACCTCGAGAAACGTGATTCAAAAACCATTCATTGAGAAGAAAACTTCTTTTATAGTCACTTATGCCTTCAAAAGCTTTGTTTCTCCCTTTAAATGGTTATATAATCTCATAATTGATTTTAAGTTGAATTTTTTTACATTTTTGTTTAAAACAGATTATAATTGAACGTTTACCTGAAGAATCTTGAAGCGAAAGCCATTCATTGAGAAGAAAACTTCTTTTATAGTCACTTATGCCTTCAAAAGCTTTGTTTCTCCCTTTAAATGGTTATATAATCTCATAATTGATTTTAAGTTGCGTTTTTTTTACATTTTTGGTTAAAACAGATTATAATTGAATGTTTACCTCAAGAAACGTGCTGCAAAAACCATTCATTGAGAAGAAAACTTCTTTTATAGTCATTTATGCCTTCAAAAGCTTTGTTTCTCCCTTTAAATGGTTATATAATCTCATAATTGATTTTAAGTTATGTTTTTTTTACATTTTTGGTTAAAACAGATTATAATTGAATGTTTACCTCGAGAAACGTGATGCAAAAACCATTCATTGAGAAGAAAACTTCTTTTATAGTCACTTATGCCTTCAAAAGCTTTGTTTCTCCCTTTAAATGGTTATATAATCTCATAATTGATTTTAAGTTGAATTTTTTTACATTTTTGTTTAAAACAGATTATAATTGAACGTTTACCTGAAGAATCTTGAAGCGAAAGCCATTCATTGAGAAGAAAACTTCTTTTATAGTCACTTATGCCTTCAAAAGCTTTGTTTCTCCCTTTAAATGGTTATATAATCTCATAATTGATTTTAAGTTGCGTTTTTTTTACATTTTTGGTTAAAACAGATTATAATTGAATGTTTACCTCAAGAAACGTGCTGCAAAAACCATTCATTGAGAAGAAAACTTCTTTTATAGTCATTTATGCCTTCAAAAGCTTTGTTTCTCCCTTTAAATGGTTATATAATCTCATAATTGATTTTAAGTTATGTTTTTTTTACATTTTTGGTTAAAACAGATTATAATTGAATGTTTACCTCGAGAAACGTGATGCAAAAACCATTCATTGAGAAGAAAACTTCTTTTATAGTCACTTATGCCTTCAAAAGCTTTGTTTCTCCCTTTAAATGGTTATATAATCTCATAATTGATTTTAAGTTGCGTTTTTTTTACATTTTTGGTTAAAACAGATTATAATTGAATGTTTACCTCGAGAAACGTGTTGCAAAAATCATTCATTGAGAAGAAAACTTCTTTTATAGTCACTTATGCCTTCAAAAGCTTTGTTTCTCCCTTTAAATGGTTATACAATCTCATAATTTATTTTAAGTTGAATTTTTTTACATTTTTGGTTAAAACAGATTATAATTGAACGTTTACCTCTAGAATCTTGAAGCGAAAGCCATTCATTGAGAAGAAAACTTCTTTTATAGTCACTTATGCCTTCAAAAGCTTTGTTTCTCCCTTTAAATGGTTATATAATCTCATAATTGATTTTAAGTTGCCTTTTTTTTACATTTTTGGTTAAAACAGATTATAATTGAATGTTTACCTCGAGAAACGTGATGCAAAAACCATTCATTGAGAAGAAAACTTCTTTTATAGTCACTTATGCCTTCAAAAGCTTTGTTTCTCCCTTTAAATGGTTATATAATCTCATAATTGATTTTAAGTTGAATTTTTTTACATTTTTGTTTAAAACAGATTATAATTGAACGTTTACCTCAAGAATCTTGAAGCGAAAGCCATTCATTGAGAAGAAAACTTCTTTTATAGTCACTTATGCCTTCAAAAGCTTTGTTTCTCCCTTTAAATGGTTATATAATCTCATAATTGATTTTAAGTTGCGTTTTTTTTTCATTTTTGGTTAAAACAGATTATAATTGAATGTTTACCTCAAGAAACGTGCTGCAAAAACCATTCATTGAGAAGAAAACTTCTTTTATAGTCATTTATGCCTTCAAAAGCTTTGTTTCTCCCTTTAAATGGTTATATAATCTCATAATTGATTTTAAGTTATGTTTTTTTTACATTTTTGGTTAAAACAGATTATAATTGAATGTTTACCTCGAGAAACGTGATGCAAAAACCATTCATTGAGAAGAAAACTTCTTTTATAGTCACTTATGCCTTCAAAAGCTTTGTTTCTCCCTTTAAATGGTTATATAATCTCATAATTGATTTTAAGTTGCGTTTTTTTTACATTTTTGGTTAAAACAGATTATAATTGAATGTTTACCTCGAGAAACGTGTTGCAAAAATCATTCATTGAGAAGAAAACTTCTTTTATAGTCACTTATGCCTTCAAAAGCTTTGTTTCTCCCTTTAAATGGTTATACAATCTCATAATTTATTTTAAGTTGAATTTTTTTACATTTTTTGTTAAAACAGATTATAATTGAACGTTTACCTCTAGAATCTTGAAGCGAAAGCCATTCATTGAGAAGAAAACTTCTTTTATAGTCACTTGTGCCTTCAAAAGCTTTGTTTCTCCCTTTAAATGGTTATATAATCTCATAATTGATTTTAAGTTGTATTTTTTTTACATTTTTGGTTAAAACAGATTATAATTGAATGTTTACCTCGAGAAACGTGATGCAAAAACCATTCATTGAGAAGAAACCTTCTTTTATAGTCACTTATGCCTTCAAAAGCTTTGTTTCTCCCTTTAAATGCTTATATAATCTCATAATTGATTTTAAGTTGAATTTTTTTACATTTTTGGTTAAAACAGATTATAATTGAATGTTTACCTCGAGAAACGTGATGCAAAAACCATTCATTGAGAAGAAAACTTCTTTTATAGTCACTTGTGCCTTCAAAAGCTTTATTTCTCCCTTTAAATGGTTATATAATCTCATAATTGATTTTAAATTGAATTTTTTTTACATTTTTTATTAAAACAGATTATAATTGAATGTTTACCTTGGGAAACGTGATGCAAAAACCATTCATTGAGAAGAAAACTTCTTTTATAGTCACTTATACCTTCAAAAGCTTTGTTTCTCCCTTTAAATGGTTATATAACCTCATAATTGATTTTAAGTTTAGTTTTTTTTTACATTTTTGGTTAAAACAGATTATAATTGTATGTTTACCTCGAGAAACGTGATGCAAAAACCATTCATTGAGAAGAAAACTTCTTTTATAGTCACTTATGCCTTCAAAAGCTTTGTTTCTCCCTTTAAATGGTTATATAATCTCATAATTGATTTTAAGTTGAATTTTTTTACATTTTTGGTTAAAACAGATTATAATTGAATGTTTACCTCGAAAAACGTGATGCAAAAATCATTCATTGAGAAGACATCTTCTTTTATAGTCACTTATGCCTTCAAAAGCTTTGTTTCACCCTTTAAATGGTTATATAATCTCATAATAGATTTTAAGTTGAATTTTTTTACATTTATGGTTAAAACAGATTATAATTGAATGTTTACCTCGAGAAACGTGATGCCAAAACCAGTCATTGAGAAGAAAACTTCTTTTATAGTCACTTATGCCTTCAAAAGCTTTGTTTCTTCCTTGAAATGGTTATACAATCTCATAATTGATTTTAAGTTGAATTTTTTTATATTTTTGGTTAAAACAGATTATAATTGAATGTTTACCTCGAGAAACGTGATGCAAAAATCATTCATTGAGAAGAAATCTTCTTTTATAGTCACTTATGCCTTCAAAAGCTTTGTTTCTCCCTTTAAATGGTTATATAATCTCATAATTGATTTTAAGTTGCGTTTTTTTTACATTTTTGGTTAAAACAGATTATAATTGAATGTTTACCTCGAGAAACGCGATGCAAAAACCATTCATTGAGAAGAAAACTTCTTTTATAGTCACTTATGCCTTCAAAAGCTTTGTTTCTCCCTTTAAATGGTTATATAATCTCATAATTGATTTTAAGTTGATTTTTTTTAAATTTTTGGTTAAAACAGATTATAATTGAATGTTTACCTCAAGAAACGTGATGCAAAAACCATTCATTGAGAAGAAAACTTCTTTTATAGTCACTTATGCCTTCAAAAGCTTTGTTTCTCCCTTTAAATGGTTATATAATCTCATAATTGATTTTAAGTTCAATTTTTTTATATTTTTGTTTAAAACAGATTAGAATTGAACGTTTACCTCAAGAATCTTGAAGCGAAAGCCATTCATTGAGAAGAAAAGTTCTTTTATAGTCACTTATGCCTTCAAAAGCTTTGTTTCTCCCTTTAAATGGTTATATAATCTCATAATTGATTTTAAGTTGCGTTTTTTTTACATTTTTGGTTAAAACAGATTATAATTGAATGTTTACCTTGAGAAACGTGATGCAAAAACCATTCATTGAGAAGAAAACTTCTTTTATAGTCACTTATGCCTTCAAAAGCTTTGTTTCTCCCTTTAAATGGTTATATAATCTCATAATTGATTTTAAGTTGCTTTTTTTTTACATTTTTGGTTAAAACAGATTATAATTGAATGTTTACCTCAAGAAACGCGATGCAAAAACCATTCATTGAGAAGAAAACTTCTTTTATAGTCACTTATGCCTTCAAAAGCTTTGTTTCTCCTTTTAAATGGTTATATAATCTCATAATTGATTTTAAGTTGCTTTTTTTTTACATTTTTGTTTAAAACAGATTATAATTGAATGTTTACCTCGAGAAACGTGTTGCAAAAATCATTCATTGAGAAGAAAACTTCTTTTATAGTCACTTATGCCTTCAAAAGCTTTGTTTCTCCCTTTAAATGGTTATATAATCTGATAATTGATTTTAAGTTGAATTTTTTTACATTTTTGGTTAAAACAGATTATAATTGAATGTTTACCTCGAAAAACGTGATGCAAAAATCACTCATTGAGAAGACATCTTCTTTTATAGTCACTTATGCCTTCAAAAGCTTTGTTTCACCCTTTAAATGGTTATATAATCTCATAATAGATTTTAAGTTGAATTTTTTTACATTTATGGTTAAAACAGATTATAATTGAATGTTTACCTCGAGAAACGTGATGCCAAAACCATTCATTGAGAAGAAAACTTCTTTTATAGTCACTTATGCCTTCAAAAGCTTTGTTTCTTCCTTGAAATGGTTATACAATCTCATAATTGATTTTAAGTTGAATTATTTTATATTTTTGGTTAAAACAGATTATAATTGAATGTTTACCTCGAGAAACGTGATGCAAAAATCATTCATTGAGAAGAAATCTTCTTTTATAGTCACTTATGCCTTCAAAAGCTTTGTTTCTCCCTTTAAATGGTTATATAATCTCATAATTGATTTTAAGTTGCGTTTTTTTTACATTTTTGGTTAAAACAGATTATAATTGAATGTTTACCTTGAGAAACGTGATGCAAAAACCATTCATTGAGAAGAAAACTTCTTTTATAGTCACTTATGCCTTCAAAAGCTTTGTTTCTCGCTTTAAATGGTTATATAATCTCATAATTGATTTTAAGTTGAATTTTTTTACATTTTTGGTTAAAACAGATTATAATTGAATGTTTACCTCGAAAAACGTGATGCAAAAATCACTCATTGAGAAGACATCTTCTTTTATAGTCACTTATGCCTTCAAAAGCTTTGTTTCACCCTTTAAATGGTTATATAATCTCATAATAGATTTTAAGTTGAATGTTTTTACATTTATGGTTAAAACAGATTATAATTGAATGTTTACCTCGAGAAACGTGATGCCAAAACCATTCATTGAGAAGAAAACTTCTTTTATAGTCACTTATGCCTTCAAAAGCTTTGTTTCTCCCTTTAAATGGTTATATAATCTCATAATTGATTTTAAGTTGATTTTTTTTAAATTTTTGGTTAAAACAGATTATAATTGAATGTTTACCTCAAGAAACGTGATGCAAAAACCATTCATTGAGAAGAAAACTTCTTTTATAGTCACTTATGCCTTCAAAAGCTTTGTTTCTCCCTTTAAATGGTTATATAATCTCATAATTGATTTTAAGTTCAATTTTTTTACATTTTTGTTTAAAACAGATTAGAATTGAACGTTTACCTCAAGAATCTTGAAGCGAAAGCCATTCATTGAGAAGAAAAGTTCTTTTATAGTCACTTATGCCTTCAAAAGCTTTGTTTCTCCCTTTAAATGGTTATATAATCTCATAATTGATTTTAAGTTGCGTTTTTTTTACATTTTTGGTTAAAACAGATTATAATTGAATGTTTACCTTGAGAAACGTGATGCAGAAACCATTCATTGAGAAGAAAACTTCTTTTATAGTCACTTATGCCTTCAAAAGCTTTGTTTCTCCCTTTAAATGGTTATATAATCTCATAATTGATTTTAAGTTGCTTTTTTTTTACATTTTTGGTTAAAACAGATTATAATTGAATGTTTACCTCAAGAAACGCGATGCAAAAACCATTCATTGAGAAGAAAACTTCTTTTATAGTCACTTATGCCTTCAAAAGCTTTGTTTCTCCTTTTAAATGGTTATATAATCTCATAATTGATTTTAAGTTGCTTTTTTTTTACATTTTTGTTTAAAACAGATTATAATTGAATGTTTACCTCGAGAAACGTGATGCAAAAACCATTCATTGAGAAGAAAACTTCTTTTATAGTCACTTATGCCTTCAAAAGCTTTGTTTCTCCCTTTAAATGGTTATATAATCTCATAATTGATTTTAAGTTACGTTTTTTTTACATTTTTGGTTAAAACAGATTATAATTGAATGTTTACCTCGAGAAACGCGATGCAAAAACCATTCATTGAGAAGAAAACTTCTTTTATAGTCACTTATGCCTTCAAAAGCTTTGTTTCTCCCTTTAAATGGTTATATAATCTCATAATTGATTTTAAGTTGCTTTTTTTTTACATTTTTGGTTAAAACAGATTATAATTGAATGTTTACCTCGAGAAACGCGATGCAAAAACCATTCATTGAGAAGAAAACTTCTTTTATAGTCACTTATGCCTTCAAAAGCTTTGTTTCTCCCTTTAAATGGTTATATAATCTCATAACTGATTTTAAGTTGAATTTTTTTACATTTTTGGTTAAAACAGATTATAATTGAATGTTTACCTCGAGAAACGTGATGCAAAAACCATTCATTGAGAAGAAAACTTCTTTTATAGTCACTTATGCCTTCAAAAGCTTTGTTTCTCCCTTTAAATGGTTATATAATCTCATAATTGATTTTAAGTTGCGTTTTTTTTACATTTTTGGTTAAAACAGATTATAATTGAATGTTTACCTCGAGAAACGTGTTGCAAAAATCATTCATTGAGAAGAAAACTTCTTTTATAGTCACTTATGCCTTCAAAAGCTTTGTTTCTCCCTTTAAATGGTTATATAATCTCATAATTGATTTTAAGTTGAATTTTTTTACATTTTTGGTTAAAACAGATTATAATTGAATGTTTACCTCGAAAAACGTGATGCAAAAATCACTCATTGAGAAGACATCTTCTTTTATAGTCACTTATGCCTTCAAAAGCTTTGTTTCACCCTTTAAATGGTTATATAATCTCATAATAGATTTTAAGTTGAATTTTTTTTCATTTATGGTTAAAACAGATTATAATTGAATGTTTACCTCGAGAAACGTGATGCCAAAACCATTCATTGAGAAGAAAACTTCTTTTATAGTCACTTATGCCTTCAAAAGCTTTGTTTCTCCCTTTAAATGGTTATATAATCTCATAATTGATTTTAAGTTGATTTTTTTAAAATTTTTGGTTAAAACAGATTATAATTGAATGTTTACCTCAAGAAACGTGATGCAAAAACCATTCATTGAGAAGAAAACTTCTTTTATAGTCACTTATGCCTTCAAAAGCTTTGTTTCTCCCTTTAAATGGTTATATAATCTCATAATTGATTTTAAGTTCAATTTTTTTACATTTTTGTTTAAAACAGATTAGAATTGAACGTTTACCTCAAGAATCTTGAAGCGAAAGCCATTCATTGAGAAGAAAAGTTCTTTTATAGTCACTTATGCCTTCAAAAGCTTTGTTTCTCCCTTTAAATGGTTATATAATCTCATAATTGATTTTAAGTTGCGTTTTTTTTACATTTTTGGTTAAAACAGATTATAATTGAATGTTTACCTTGAGAAACGTGATGCAAAAACCATTCATTGAGAAGAAAACTTCTTTTATAGTCACTTATGCCTTCAAAAGCTTTGTTTCTCCCTTTAAATGGTTATATAATCTCATAATTGATTTTAAGTTGCTTTTTTTTTTACATTTTTGGTTAAAACAGATTATAATTGAATGTTTACCTCAAGAAACGCGATGCAAAAACCATTCATTGAGAAGAAAACTTCTTTTATAGTCACTTATGCCTTCAAAAGTTTTGTTTCTCCCTTTAAATGGTTATATAATCTCATAATTGATTTTAAGTTGCTTTTTTTTTACATTTTTGTTTAAAACAGATTATAATTGAATGTTTACCTCGAGAAACGTGATGCAAAAACCATTCATTGAGAAGAAAACTTCTTTTATAGTCACTTATGCCTTCAAAAGCTTTGTTTCTCCCTTTAAATGGTTATATAATCTCATAATTGATTTTAAGTTACGTTTTTTTTACATTTTTGGTTAAAACAGATTATAATTGAATGTTTACCTCGAGAAACGCGATGCAAAAACCATTCATTGAGAAGAAAACTTCTTTTATAGTCACTTATGCCTTCAAAAGCTTTGTTTCTCACTTTAAATGGTTATATAATCTCATAATTGATTTTAAGTTGAATTTTTTTAAATTTTTGGTTAAAACAGATTATAATTGAATGTTTACCTCAAGAAACGTGATGCAAAAACCATTCATTGAGAAGAAAACTTCTTTTATAGTCACTTATGCCTTCAAAAGCTTTGTTTCTCCCTTTAAATGGTTATATAATCTCATAATTGATTTTAAGTTGAATTTTTTTACATTTTTGTTTAAAACAGATTATAATTGAACGTTTACCTCAAGAATCTTGAAGCGAAAGCCATTCATTGAGAAGAAAACTTCTTTTATAGTCACTTATGCCTTCAAAAGCTTTGTTTCTCCCTTTAAATGGTTATATAATCTCATAATTGATTTTAAGTTGCGTTTTTTTTACATTTTTGGTTAAAACAGATTATAATTGAATGTTTACCTCAAGAAACGTGCTGCAAAAACCATTCATTGAGAAGAAAACTTCTTTTATAGTCATTTATGCCTTCAAAAGCTTTGTTTCTCCCTTTAAATGGTTATATAATCTCATAATTGATTTTAAGTTATGTTTTTTTTACATTTTTGGTTAAAACAGATTATAATTGAATGTTTACCTCGAGAAACGTGATGCAAAAACCATTCATTGAGAAGAAAACTTCTTTTATAGTCACTTATGCCTTCAAAAGCTTTGTTTCTCCCTTTAAATGGTTATATAATCTCATAATTGATTTTAAGTTGCGTTTTTTTTACATTTTTGGTTAAAACAGATTATAATTGAATGTTTACCTTGAGAAACGTGATGCAAAAACCATTCATTGAGAAGAAACCTTCTTTTATAGTCACTTATGCCTTCAAAAGCTTTGTTTCTCCCTTTAAATGCTTGTATAATCTCATAATTGATTTTAAGTTGAATTTTTTTACATTTTTGGTTAAAACAGATTATAATTGAATGTTTACCTCGAGAAACGTGATGCAAAAACCATTCATTGAGAAGAAAACTTCTTTTATAGTCACTTGTGCCTTCAAAAGCTTTATTTCTCCCTTTAAATGGTTATATAATCTCATAATTGATTTTAAATTGAATTTTTTTTACATTTTTTATTAAAACAGATTATAATTGAATGTTTACCTTGGGAAACGTGATGCAAAAACCATTCATTGAGAAGAAAACTTCTTTTATAGTCACTTATACCTTCAAAAGCTTTGTTTCTCCCTTTAAATGGTTATTTAACCTCATAATTGATTTTAAGTTTAGTTTTTTTTACATTTTTGGTTAAAACAGATTATAATTGTATGTTTACCTCGAGAAACGTGATGCAAAAACCATTCATTGAGAAGAAAACTTCTTTTATAGTCACTTATGCCTTCAAAAGCTTTGTTTCTCCCTTTAAATGGTTATATAATCTCATAACTGATTTTAAGTTGAATTTTTTTACATTTTTGTTTAAAACAGATTATAATTGAATGTTTACCTCGAGAAACGTGATGCAAAAACCATTCATTGAGAAGAAAACTTCTTGTATAGTCACTTGTGCGTTCAAAAGCTTTATTTCTCCCTTTAAATGGTTATATAATCTCATAATTGATTTTAAATTGAATTTTTTTTACATTTTTTATTAAAACAGATTATAATTGAATGTTTACCTTGGGAAACGTGATGCAAAAACCATTCATTGAGAAGAAAACTTCTTTTATAGTCACTTATACCTTCAAAAGCTTTGTTTCTCCCTTTAAATGGTTATATAACCTCATAATTGATTTTAAGTTTAGTTTTTTTTACATTTTTGGTTAAAACAGATTATAATTGTATGTTTACCTCGAGAAACGTGGTGCAAAAACCATTCATTGAGAAGAAAACTTCTTTTATAGTCACTTATGCCTTCAAAAGCTTTGTTTCTCCCTTTAAATGGTTATATAATCACATAATTGATTTTAAGTTGCGTTTTTTTTACATTTTTGGTTAAAACAGATTATAATTGAATGTTTACCTCGAGAAACGCGATGCAAAAACCATTCATTGAGAAGAAAACTTCTTTTCTAGTCACTTATGCCTTCAAAAGCTTTGTTTCTCCCTTTAAATGGTTATATAATCACATAATTGATTTTAAGTTGCGTTTTTTTTACATTTTTGGTTAAAACAGATTATAATTGAATGTTTACCTCGAGAAACGCGATGCAAAAACCATTCATTGAGAAGAAAACTTCTTTTATAGTCACTTATGCCTTCAAAAGCTTTGTTTCTCCCTTTAAATGGTTATATAATCTCATAACTGATTTTAAGTTGAATTTTTTTACATTTTTGTTTAAAACAGATTATAATTGAATGTTTACCTCGAGAAACGTGATGCAAAAACCATTCATTGAGAAGAAAACTTCTTTTATAGTCACTTATGCCTTCAAAATCTTTTTTTCTCCCTTTAAATGGTTATATAATCTCATAATTGATTTTAAGTTGTGTTTTTTTTACATTTTTGGTTAAAACAGATTATAATTGAATGTTTACCTCGAGAAACGTGATGCAAAAACCATTCATTGAGAAGAAAACTTCTTTTATAGTCACTTATGCCTTCAAAAGCTTTGTTTCTCCCTTTAAATGGTTATACAATCTCATAATTTATTTTAAGTTGAATTTTTTTACATTTTTGGTTAAAACAGATTATAATTGAACGTTTACCTCTAGAATCTTGAACCGAAAGCCATTCATTGAGAAGAAAACTTCTTTTATAGTCACTTATGCCTTCAAAAGCTTTGTTTCTCCCTTTAAATGGTTATATAATCTCATAATTGATTTTAAGTTGCATTTTTTTTACATTTTTGGTTAAAACAGATTATAATTGAATGTTTACCTTGAGAAACGTGATGCAAAAACCATTCATTGAGAAGAAACCTTCTTTTATAGTCACTTATGCCTTCAAAAGCTTTGTTTCTCCCTTTAAATGCTTGTATAATCTCATAATTGATTTTAAGTTGAATTTTTTTACATTTTTGGTTAAAACAGATTATAATTGAATGTTTACCTCGAGAAACGTGATGCAAAAACCATTCATTGAGAAGAAAACTTCTTTTATAGTCACTTGTGCCTTCAAAAGCTTTATTTCTCCCTTTAAATGGTTATATAATCTCATAATTGATTTTAAATTGAATTTTTTTTACATTTTTTAGTAAAACAGATTATAATTGAATGTTTACCTTGGGAAACGTGATGCAAAAACCATTCATTGAGAAGAAAACTTCTTTTATAGTCACTTATACCTTCAAAAGCTTTGTTTCTCCCTTTAAATGGTTATTTAACCTCATAATTGATTTTAAGTTTAGTTTTTTTTACATTTTTGGTTAAAACAGATTATAATTGTATGTTTACCTCGAGAAACGTGATGCAAAAACCATTCATTGAGAAGAAAACTTCTTTTATAGTCACTTATGCCTTCAAAAGCTTTGTTTCTCCCTTTAAATGGTTATATAATCACATAATTGATTTTAAGTTGCGTTTTTTTTACATTTTTGGTTAAAACAGATTATAATTGAATGTTTACCTCGAGAAACGCGATGCAAAAACCATTCATTGAGAAGAAAACTTCTTTTATAGTCACTTATGCCTTCAAAAGCTTTGTTTCTCCCTTTAAATGGTTATATAATCTCATAACTGATTTTAAGTTGAATTTTTTTACATTTTTGGTTAAAACAGATTATAATTGAATGTTTACCTCGAGAAACGTGATGCAAAAACCATTCATTGAGAAGAAAACTTCTTTTATAGTCACTTATGCCTTCAAAAGCTTTGTTTCTCCCTTTAAATGGTTATATAATCACATAATTGATTTTAAGTTGCGTTTTTTTTACATTTTTGGTTAAAACAGATTATAATTGAATGTTTACCTCGAGAAACGTGATGCAAAAACCATTCATTGAGAAGAAAACTTCTTTTATAGTCACTTATGCCTTCAAAAGCTTTGTTTCTCCCTTTAAATGGTTATATAATCTCATAATTGATTTTAAGTTGCTTTTTTTTTACATTTTTGGTTAAAACAGATTATAATTGAATGTTTACCTCAAGAAACGCGATGCAAAAACCATTCATTGAGAAGAAAACTTCTTTTATAGTCACTTATGCCTTCAAAAGCTTTGTTTCTCCCTTTAAATGGTTATATAATCACATAATTGATTTTAAGTTGCGTTTTTTTTACATTTTTGGTTAAAACAGATTATAATTGAATGTTTACCTCGAGAAACGTGATGCAAAAACCATTCATTGAGAAGAAAACTTCTTTTATAGTCACTTATGCCTTCAAAATCTTTTTTTCTCCCTTTAAATGGTTATATAATCTCATAATTGATTTTAAGTTGTGTTTTTTTTACATTTTTGGTTAAAACAGATTATAATTGAATGTTTACCTCGAGAAACGTGATGCAAAAACCATTCATTGAGAAGAAAACTTCTTTTATAGTCACTTATGCCTTCAAAAGCTTTGTTTCTCCCTTTAAATGGTTATACAATCTCATAATTTATTTTAAGTTGAATTTTTTTACATTTTTGGTTAAAACAGATTATAATTGAACGTTTACCTCTAGAATCTTGAACCGAAAGCCATTCATTGAGAAGAAAACTTCTTTTATAGTCACTTATGCCTTCAAAAGCTTTGTTTCTCCCTTTAAATGGTTATATAATCTCATAATTGATTTTAAGTTGCATTTTTTTTACATTTTTGGTTAAAACAGATTATAATTGAATGTTTACCTTGAGAAACGTGATGCAAAAACCATTCATTGAGAAGAAACCTTCTTTTATAGTCACTTATGCCTTCAAAAGCTTTGTTTCTCCCTTTAAATGCTTGTATAATCTCATAATTGATTTTAAGTTGAATTTTTTTACATTTTTGGTTAAAACAGATTATAATTGAATGTTTACCTCGAGAAACGTGATGCAAAAACCATTCATTGAGAAGAAAACTTCTTTTATAGTCACTTGTGCCTTCAAAAGCTTTATTTCTCCCTTTAAATGGTTATATAATCTCATAATTGATTTTAAATTGAATTTTTTTTACATTTTTTATTAAAACAGATTATAATTGAATGTTTACCTTGGGAAACGTGATGCAAAAACCATTCATTGAGAAGAAAACTTCTTTTATAGTCACTTATACCTTCAAAAGCTTTGTTTCTCCCTTTAAATGGTTATTTAACCTCATAATTGATTTTAAGTTTAGTTTTTTTTACATTTTTGGTTAAAACAGATTATAATTGTATGTTTACCTCGAGAAACGTGATGCAAAAACCATTCATTGAGAAGAAAACTTCTTTTATAGTCACTTATGCCTTCAAAAGCTTTGTTTCTCCCTTTAAATGGTTATATTATCTCATAACTGATTTTAAGTTGAATTTTTTTACATTTTTGTTTAAAACAGATTATAATTGAATGTTTACCTCGAGAAACGTGATGCAAAAACCATTCATTGAGAAGAAAACTTCTTGTATAGTCACTTGTGCGTTCAAAAGCTTTATTTCTCCCTTTAAATGGTTATATAATCTCATAATTGATTTTAAATTGAATTTTTTTTACATTTTTTATTAAAACAGATTATAATTGAATGTTTACCTTGGGAAACGTGATGCAAAAACCATTCATTGAGAAGAAAACTTCTTTTATAGTCACTTATACCTTCAAAAGCTTTGTTTCTCCCTTTAAATGGTTATATAACCTCATAATTGATTTTAAGTTTAGTTTTTTTTACATTTTTGGTTAAAACAGATTATAATTGTATGTTTACCTCGAGAAACGTGGTGCAAAAACCATTCATTGAGAATAAAACTTCTTTTATAGTCACTTATGCCTTCAAAAGCTTTGTTTTTCCCTTTAAATGGTTATATAATCTCATAATTGATTTTAAGTTGAATTTTTTTACATTTTTGGTTAAAACAGATTATAATTGAATGTTTACCTCGAGAAACGTGATGCAAAAACCATTCATTGAGAAGAAAACTTCTTTTATAGTCAATTATGCCTTCAAAAGCTTTGTTTCTCCCTTTAAATGGTTATATAATCACATAATTGATTTTAAGTTGCGTTTTTTTTACATTTTTGGTTAAAACAGATTATAATTGAATGTTTACCTCGAGAAACGCGATGCAAAAACCATTCATTGAGAAGAAAACTTCTTTTATAGTCACTTATGCCTTCAAAAGCTTTGTTTCTCCCTTTAAATGGTTATATAATCTCATAACTGATTTTAAGTTGAATTTTTTTACATTTTTGTTTAAAGCAGATTATAATTGAATGTTTACCTCGAGAAACGTGATGCAAAAACCATTCATTGAGAAGAAAACTTCTTTTATAGTCACTTATGCCTTCAAAATCTTTTTTTCTCCCTTTAAATGGTTATATAATCTCATAATTGATTTTAAGTTGTGTTTTTTTTACATTTTTGGTTAAAACAGATTATAATTGAATGTTTACCTCGAGAAACGTGATGCAAAAACCATTCATTGAGAAGAAAACTTCTTTTATAGTCACTTATGCCTTCAAAAGCTTTGTTTCTCCCTTTAAATGGTTATACAATCTCATAATTTATTTTAAGTTGAATTTTTTTACATTTTTGGTTAAAACAGATTATAATTGAACGTTTACCTCTAGAATCTTGAAGCGAAAGCCATTCATTGAGAAGAAAACTTCTTTTATAGTCACTTATGCCTTCAAAAGCTTTGTTTCTCCCTTTAAATGGTTATATAATCTCATAATTGATTTTAAGTTGCATTTTTTTTACATTTTTGGTTAAAACAGATTATAATTGAATGTTTACCTTGAGAAACGTGATGCAAAAACCATTCATTGAGAAGAAACCTTCTTTTATAGTCACTTATGCCTTCAAAAGCTTTGTTTCTCCCTTTAAATGCTTGTATAATCTCATAATTGATTTTAAGTTGAATTTTTTTACATTTTTGGTTAAAACAGATTATAATTGAATGTTTACCTTGAGAAACGTGATGCAAAAACCATTCATTGAGAAGAAAACTTCTTTTATAGTCACTTGTGCCTTCAAAAGCTTTATTTCTCCCTTTAAATGGTTATATAATCTCATAATTGATTTTAAATTGAATTTTTTTTACATTTTTTATTAAAACAGATTATAATTGAATGTTTACCTTGGGAAACGTGATGCAAAAACCATTCATTGAGAAGAAAACTTCTTTTATAGTCACTTATACCTTCAAAAGCTTTGTTTCTCCCTTTAAATGGTTATTTAACCTCATAATTGATTTTAAGTTTAGTTTTTTTTACATTTTTGGTTAAAACAGATTATAATTGTATGTTTACCTCGAGAAACGTGATGCAAAAACCATTCATTGAGAAGAAAACTTCTTTTATAGTCACTTATGCCTTCAAAAGCTTTGTTTTTCCCTTTAAATGGTTATATAATCTCATAATTGATTTTAAGTTGAATTTTTTTACATTTTTGGTTAAAACAGATTATAATTGAATGTTTACCTCGAGAAACGTGATGCAAAAACCATTCATTGAGAAGAAAACTTCTTTTATAGTCACTTATGCCTTCAAAAGCTTTGTTTCTCCCTTTAAATGGTTATATAATCACATAATTGATTTTAAGTTGCGTTTTTTTTACATTTTTGGTTAAAACAGATTATAATTGAATGTTTACCTCGAGAAACGCGATGCAAAAACCATTCATTGAGAAGAAAACTTCTTTTATAGTCACTTATGCCTTCAAAAGCTTTGTTTCTCCCTTTAAATGGTTATATAATCTCATAACTGATTTTAAGTTGAATTTTTTTACATTTTTGTTTAAAACAGATTATAATTGAATGTTTACCTCGAGAAACGTGATGCAAAAACCATTCATTGAGAAGAAAACTTCTTTTATAGTCACTTATGCCTTCAAAATCTTTTTTTCTCCCTTTAAATGGTTATATAATCTCATAATTGATTTTAAGTTGTGTTTTTTTTACATTTTTGGTTAAAACAGATTATAATTGAATGTTTACCTCGAGAAACGTGATGCAAAAACCATTCATTGAGAAGAAAACTTCTTTTATAGTCACTTATGCCTTCAAAAGCTTTGTTTCTCCCTTTAAATGGTTATACAATCTCATAATTTATTTTAAGTTGAATTTTTTTACATTTTTGGTTAAAACAGATTATAATTGAACGTTTACCTCTAGAATCTTGAAGCGAAAGCCATTCATTGAGAAGAAAACTTCTTTTATAGTCACTTATGCCTTCAAAAGCTTTGTTTCTCCCTTTAAATGGTTATATAATCTCATAATTGATTTTAAGTTGCATTTTTTTTACATTTTTGGTTAAAACAGATTATAATTGAATGTTTACCTTGAGAAACGTGATGCAAAAACCATTCATTGAGAAGAAACCTTCTTTTATAGTCACTTATGCCTTCAAAAGCTTTGTTTCTCCCTTTAAATGCTTGTATAATCTCATAATTGATTTTAAGTTGAATTTTTTTACATTTTTGGTTAAAACAGATTATAATTGAATGTTTACCTTGAGAAACGTGATGCAAAAACCATTCATTGAGAAGAAAACTTCTTTTATAGTCACTTGTGCCTTCAAAAGCTTTATTTCTCCCTTTAAATGGTTATATAATCTCATAATTGATTTTAAATTGAATTTTTTTTACATTTTTTATTAAAACAGATTATAATTGAATGTTTACCTTGGGAAACGTGATGCAAAAACCATTCATTGAGAAGAAAACTTCTTTTATAGTCACTTATACCTTCAAAAGCTTTGTTTCTCCCTTTAAATGGTTATTTAACCTCATAATTGATTTTAAGTTTAGTTTTTTTTACATTTTTGGTTAAAACAGATTATAATTGTATGTTTACCTCGAGAAACGTGATGCAAAAACCATTCATTGAGAAGAAAACTTCTTTTATAGTCACTTATGCCTTCAAAAGCTTTGTTTTTCCCTTTAAATGGTTATATAATCTCATAATTGATTTTAAGTTGAATTTTTTTACATTTTTGGTTAAAACAGATTATAATTGAATGTTTACCTCGAGAAACGTGATGCAAAAACCATTCATTGAGAAGAAAACTTCTTTTATAGTCACTTATGCCTTCAAAAGCTTTGTTTCTCCCTTTAAATGGTTATATAATCACATAATTGATTTTAAGTTGCGTTTTTTTTACATTTTTGGTTAAAACAGATTATAATTGAATGTTTACCTCGAGAAACGCGATGCAAAAACCATTCATTGAGAAGAAAACTTCTTTTATAGTCACTTATGCCTTCAAAAGCTTTGTTTCTCCCTTTAAATGGTTATATAATCTCATAACTGATTTTAAGTTGAATTTTTTTACATTTTTGTTTAAAACAGATTATAATTGAATGTTTACCTCGAGAAACGTGATGCAAAAACCATTCATTGAGAAGAAAACTTCTTTTATAGTCACTTATGCCTTCAAAATCTTTTTTTCTCCCTTTAAATGGTTATATAATCTCATAATTGATTTTAAGTTGTGTTTTTTTTACATTTTTGGTTAAAACAGATTATAATTGAATGTTTACCTCGAGAAACGTGATGCAAAAACCATTCATTGAGAAGAAAACTTCTTTTATAGTCACTTATGCCTTCAAAAGCTTTGTTTCTCCCTTTAAATGGTTATACAATCTCATAATTTATTTTAAGTTGAATTTTTTTACATTTTTGGTTAAAACAGATTATAATTGAACGTTTACCTCTAGAATCTTGAAGCGAAAGCCATTCATTGAGAAGAAAACTTCTTTTATAGTCACTTATGCCTTCAAAAGCTTTGTTTCTCCCTTTAAATGGTTATATAATCTCATAATTGATTTTAAGTTGCATTTTTTTTACATTTTTGGTTAAAACAGATTATAATTGAATGTTTACCTTGAGAAACGTGATGCAAAAACCATTCATTGAGAAGAAACCTTCTTTTATAGTCACTTATGCCTTCAAAAGCTTTGTTTCTCCCTTTAAATGCTTGTATAATCTCATAATTGATTTTAAGTTGAATTTTTTTACATTTTTGGTTAAAACAGATTATAATTGAATGTTTACCTTGAGAAACGTGATGCAAAAACCATTCATTGAGAAGAAAACTTCTTTTATAGTCACTTGTGCCTTCAAAAGCTTTATTTCTCCCTTTAAATGGTTATATAATCTCATAATTGATTTTAAATTGAATTTTTTTTACATTTTTTATTAAAACAGATTATAATTGAATGTTTACCTTGGGAAACGTGATGCAAAAACCATTCATTGAGAAGAAAACTTCTTTTATAGTCACTTATACCTTCAAAAGCTTTGTTTCTCCCTTTAAATGGTTATTTAACCTCATAATTGATTTTAAGTTTAGTTTTTTTTACATTTTTGGTTAAAACAGATTATAATTGTATGTTTACCTCGAGAAACGTGATGCAAAAACCATTCATTGAGAAGAAAACTTCTTTTATAGTCACTTATGCCTTCAAAAGCTTTGTTTTTCCCTTTAAATGGTTATATAATCTCATAATTGATTTTAAGTTGAATTTTTTTACATTTTTGGTTAAAACAGATTATAATTGAATGTTTACCTCGAGAAACGTGATGCAAAAACCATTCATTGAGAAGAAAACTTCTTTTATAGTCACTTATGCCTTCAAAAGCTTTGTTTCTCCCTTTAAATGGTTATATAATCACATAATTGATTTTAAGTTGCGTTTTTTTTACATTTTTGGTTAAAACAGATTATAATTGAATGTTTACCTCGAGAAACGCGATGCAAAAACCATTCATTGAGAAGAAAACTTCTTTTATAGTCACTTATGCCTTCAAAAGCTTTGTTTCTCCCTTTAAATGGTTATATAATCTCATAACTGATTTTAAGTTGAATTTTTTTACATTTTTGTTTAAAACAGATTATAATTGAATGTTTACCTCGAGAAACGTGATGCAAAAACCATTCATTGAGAAGAAAACTTCTTTTATAGTCACTTATGCCTTCAAAATCTTTGTTTCTCCCTTTAAATGGTTATATAATCTCATAATTGATTTTAAGTTGTGTTTTTTTTACATTTTTGGTTAAAACAGATTATAATTGAATGTTTACCTCGAGAAATGTGATGCAAAAACCATTCATTGAGAAGAAACCTTCTTTTATAGTCACTTATGCCTTCAAAATCTTTGTTTCTCCCTTTAAATGGTTATATAATCTCATAATTGATTTTAAGTTGCGTTTTTTTTTACATTTTTGGTTAAAACAGATTATAATTGAATGTTTACCTCGAGAAACGTGATGCAAAAACCATTCATTGAGAAGAAACCTTCTTTTATAGTCACTTATGCCTTCAAAAGCTTTGTTTCTCCCTTTAAATGGTTATATAATCTCATAATTGATTTTAAGTTGAATTTTTTTACATTTTTGGTTAAAACAGATTATAATTGAATGTTTACCTTGAGAAACGTGATGGAAAAACCATTCATTGAGAAGAAAACTTCTTTTATAGTCACTTATGCCTTCAAAAGCTTTGTTTCTCCCTTTAAATGGTTATATAATCTCATAATTGATTTTAAGTTGCTTTTTTTTTACATTTTTGGTTAAAACAGATTATAATTGAATGTTTACCTCGAGAAACGTGATGCAAAAACCATTCATTGAGAAGAAAACTTCTTTTATAGTCACTTATGCCTTCAAAAGCTTTGTTTCTCCCTTTAAATGGTTATATAATCTCATAATTGATTTTAAGTTGCGTTTTTTTTACATTTTTGGTTAAAACAGATTATAATTGAATGTTTACTTCGAGAAACGCGATACAAAAACCATTCATTGAGAAGAAAACTTCTTTTATAGTCACTTATGCCTTCAAAAGCTTTGTTTCTCCCTTTAAATGGTTATATAATCTCATAATTGATTTTAAGTTGAATTTTTTTAAATTTTTGGTTAAAACAGATTATAATTGAATGTTTACCTCAAGAAACGTGATGCAAAAACCATTCATTGAGAAGAAAACTTCTTTTATAGTCACTTATGCCTTCAAAAGCTTTGTTTCTCCCTTTAAATGGTTATATAATCTCATAATTGATTTTAAGTTGCGTTTTTTTTACATTTTTGGTTAAAACAGATTATAATTGAATGTTTACCTCGAGAAACGTGTTGCAAAAATCATTCATTGAGAAGAAAACTTCTTTTATAGTCACTTATGCCTTCAAAAGCTTTGTTTCTCCCTTTAAATGGTTATACAATCTCATAATTTATTTTAAGTTGAATTTTTTTACATTTTTGGTTAAAACAGATTATAATTGAACGTTTACCTCTAGAATCTTGAAGCGAAAGCCATTCATTGAGAAGAAACCTTCTTTTATAGTCACTTATGCCTTCAAAAGCTTTGTTTCTCCCTTTAAATGCTTATATGATCTCATAATTGATTTTAAGTTGAATTGTTTTACATTTTTGGTTAAAACAGATTATAATTGAATGTTTACCTTGAGAAACGTGATGCAAAAACCATTCATTGAGAAGAAAACTTCTTTTATAGTCACTTGTGCCTTCAAAAGCTTTATTTCTCCCTTTAAATGGTTATATAATCTCATAATTGATTTTAAATTGAATTTTTTTTACATTTTTTATTAAAACAGATTATAATTGAATGTTTACCTTGGGAAACGTGATGCAAAAACCATTCATTGAGAAGAAAACTTCTTTTATAGTCACCTATACCTTCAAAAGCTTTGTTTCTCCCTTTAAATGGTTATATAACCTCATAATTGATTTTAAGTTTAGTTTTTTTTACATTTTTGGTTAAAACAGATTATAATTGTATGTTTACCTCGAGAAACGTGATGCAAAAACCATTCATTGAGAAGAAAACTTCTTTTATAGTCACTTATGCCTTCAAAAGCTTTGTTTCTCCCTTTAAATGGTTATACAATCTCATAATTTATTTTAAGTTGAATTTTTTTACATTTTTGGTTAAAACATATTATAATTGAATGTTTACCTCGAGAAACGTGATGTAAAAACCATTCATCGAGAAGAAAACTTCTTTTATAGTCACTTATGCCTTCAAAAGCTTTGTTTCTCCCTTTAAATGGTTATATAATCTCATAATTGATTTTAAGTTGCGTTTTTTTTACATTTTTGGTTAAAACAGATTATAATTGAATGTTTACCTCGAGAAACGTGTTGCAAAAATCATTCATTGAGAAGAAAACTTCTTTTATAGTCACTTATGCCTTCAAAAGCTTTGTTTCTCCCTTTAAATGGTTATACAATCTCATAATTTATTTTAAGTTGAATTTTTTTACATTTTTGGTTAAAACAGATTATAATTGAACGTTTACCTCTAGAATCTTGAAGCGAAAGCCATTCATTGAGAAGAAACCTTCTTTTATAGTCACTTATGCCTTCAAAAGCTTTGTTTCTCCCTTTAAATGCTTATATGATCTCATAATTGATTTTAAGTTGAATTGTTTTACATTTTTGGTTAAAACAGATTATAATTGAATGTTTACCTCGAGAAACGTGATGCAAAAACCATTCATTGAGAAGAAAACTTCTTTTATAGTCACTTATGCCTTCAAAAGCTTTGTTTCTCCCTTTAAATGGTTATATAATCTCATAACTGATTTTAAGTTGAATTTTTTTACATTTTTGTTTAAAACAGATTATAATTGAATGTTTACCTCGAGAAACGTGATGCAAAAACCATTCATTGAGAAGAAAACTTCTTGTATAGTCACTTGTGCGTTCAAAAGCTTTATTTCTCCCTTTAAATGGTTATATAATCTCATAATTGATTTTAAATTGAATTTTTTTTACATTTTTTATTAAAACAGATTATAATTGAATGTTTACCTTGGGAAACGTGATGCAAAAACCATTCATTGAGAAGAAAACTTCTTTTATAGTCACTTATACCTTCAAAAGCTTTGTTTCTCCCTTTAAATGGTTATATAACCTCATAATTGATTTTAAGTTTAGTTTTTTTTACATTTTTGGTTAAAACAGATTATAATTGTATGTTTACCTCGAGAAACGTGGTGTAAAAACCATTCATTGAGAATAAAACTTCTTTTATAGTCACTTATGCCTTGAAAAGCTTTGTTTTTCCCTTTAAATGGTTATATAATCTCATAATTGATTTTAAGTTGAATTTTTTTACATTTTTGGTTAAAACAGATTATAATTGAATGTTTACCTCGAGAAACGTGATGCAAAAACCATTCATTGAGAAGAAAACTTCTTTTATAGTCAATTATGCCTTCAAAAGCTTTGTTTCTCCCTTTAAATGGTTATATAATCACATAATTGATTTTAAGTTGCGTTTTTTTTACATTTTTGGTTAAAACAGATTATAATTGAATGTTTACCTCGAGAAACGCGATGCAAAAACCATTCATTGAGAAGAAAACTTCTTTTATAGTCACTTATGCCTTCAAAAGCTTTGTTTCTCCCTTTAAATGGTTATATAATCTCATAACTGATTTTAAGTTGAATTTTTTTACATTTTTGTTTAAAACAGATTATAATTGAATGTTTACCTCGAGAAACGTGATGCAAAAACCATTCATTGAGAAGAAAACTTCTTTTATAGTCACTTATGCCTTCAAAATCTTTTTTTCTCCCTTTAAATGGTTATATAATCTCATAATTGATTTTAAGTTGTGTTTTTTTTACATTTTTGGTTAAAACAGATTATAATTGAATGTTTACCTCAAGAAACGTGATGCAAAAACCATTCATTGAGAAGAAAACTTCTTTTATAGTCACTTATGCCTTCAAAAGCTTTGTTTCTCCCTTTAAATGGTTATAGAATCTCATAATTGATTTTAAGTTGCGTTTTTTTTACATTTTTGGTTAAAACAGATTATAATTGAATGTTTACCTCGAGAAACGTGTTGCAAAAATCATTCATTGAGAAGAAAACTTCTTTTATAGTCACTTATGCCTTCAAAAGCTTTGTTTCTCCCTTTAAATGGTTATACAATCTCATAATTTATTTTAAGTTGAATTTTTTTACATTTTTGGTTAAAACAGATTATAATTGAACGTTTACCTCTAGAATCTTGAAGCGAAAGCCATTCATTGAGAAGAAACCTTCTTTTATAGTCACTTATGCCTTCAAAAGCTTTGTTTCTCCCTTTAAATGCTTATATGATCTCATAATTGATTTTAAGTTGAATTGTTTTACATTTTTGGTTAAAACAGATTATAATTGAATGTTTACCTCGAGAAACGTGATGCAAAAACCATTCATTGAGAAGAAAACTTCTTTTATAGTCACTTATGCCTTCAAAAGCTTTGTTTCTCCCTTTAAATGGTTATATAATCTCATAACTGATTTTAAGTTGAATTTTTTTACATTTTTGTTTAAAACAGATTATAATTGAATGTTTACCTCGAGAAACGTGATGCAAAAACCATTCATTGAGAAGAAAACTTCTTGTATAGTCACTTGTGCGTTCAAAAGCTTTATTTCTCCCTTTAAATGGTTATATAATCTCATAATTGATTTTAAATTGAATTTTTTTTACATTTTTTATTAAAACAGATTATAATTGAATGTTTACCTTGGGAAACGTGATGCAAAAACCATTCATTGAGAAGAAAACTTCTTTTATAGTCACTTATACCTTCAAAAGCTTTGTTTCTCCCTTTAAATGGTTATATAACCTCATAATTGATTTTAAGTTTAGTTTTTTTTACATTTTTGGTTAAAACAGATTATAATTGTATGTTTACCTCGAGAAACGTGGTGCAAAAACCATTCCTTGAGAATAAAACTTCTTTTATAGTCACTTATGCCTTCAAAAGCTTTGTTTTTCCCTTTAAATGGTTATATAATCTCATAATTGATTTTAAGTTGAATTTTTTTACATTTTTGGTTAAAACAGATTATAATTGAATGTTTACCTCGAGAAACGTGATGCAAAAACCATTCATTGAGAAGAAAACTTCTTTTATAGTCAATTATGCCTTCAAAAGCTTTGTTTCTCCCTTTAAATGGTTATATAATCACATAATTGATTTTAAGTTGCGTTTTTTTTACATTTTTGGTTAAAACAGATTATAATTGAATGTTTACCTCGAGAAACGCGATGCAAAAACCATTCATTGAGGAGAAAACTTCTTTTATAGTCACTTATGCCTTCAAAAGCTTTGTTTCTCCCTTTAAATGGTTATATAATCTCATAACTGATTTTAAGTTGAATTTTTTTACATTTTTGTTTAAAACAGATTATAATTGAATGTTTACCTCGAGAAACGTGATGCAAAAACCATTCATTGAGAAGAAAACTTCTTTTATAGTCACTTATGCCTTCAAAATCTTTTTTTCTCCCTTTAAATGGTTATATAATCTCATAATTGATTTTAAGTTGTGTTTTTTTTACATTTTTGGTTAAAACAGATTATAATTGAATGTTTACCTCGAGAAACGTGATGCAAAAACCATTCATTGAGAAGAAAACTTCTTTTATAGTCACTTATGCCTTCAAAAGCTTTGTTTCTCCCTTTAAATGGTTATACAATCTCATAATTTATTTTAAGTTGAATTTTTTTACATTTTTGGTTAAAACAGATTATAATTGAACGTTTACCTCTAGAATCTTGAAGCGAAAGCCATTCATTGAGAAGAAAACTTCTTTTATAGTCACTTATGCCTTCAAAAGCTTTGTTTCTCCCTTTAAATGGTTATATAATCTCATAATTGATTTTAAGTTGCATTTTTTTTACATTTTTGGTTAAAACAGATTATAATTGAATGTTTACCTTGAGAAACGTGATGCAAAAACCATTCATTGAGAAGAAACCTTCTTTTATAGTCACTTATGCCTTCAAAAGCTTTGTTTCTCCCTTTAAATGCTTGTATAATCTCATAATTGATTTTAAGTTGAATTTTTTTACATTTTTGGTTAAAACAGATTATAATTGAATGTTTACCTCGAGAAACGTGATGCAAAAACCATTCATTGAGAAGAAAACTTCTTTTATAGTCACTTGTGCCTTCAAAAGCTTTATTTCTCCCTTTAAATGGTTATATAATCTCATAATTGATTTTAAATTGAATTTTTTTTACATTTTTTATTAAAACAGATTATAATTGAATGTTTACCTTGGGAAACGTGATGCAAAAACCATTCATTGAGAAGAAAACTTCTTTTATAGTCACTTATACCTTCAAAAGCTTTGTTTCTCCCTTTAAATGGTTATTTAACCTCATAATTGATTTTAAGTTTAGTTTTTTTTACATTTTTGGTTAAAACAGATTATAATTGTATGTTTACCTCGAGAAACGTGATGCAAAAACCATTCATTGAGAAGAAAACTTCTTTTATAGTCACTTATGCCTTCAAAAGCTTTGTTTTTCCCCTTAAATGGTTATATAATCTCATAATTGATTTTAAGTTGAATTTTTTTACATTTTTGGTTAAAACAGATTATAATTGAATATTTACCTCGAGAAACGTGATGCAAAAACCATTCATTGAGAAGAAAACTTCTTTTATAGTCACTTATGCCTTCAAAAGCTTTGTTTTTCCCTTTAAATGGTTATATAATCTCATAATTGATTTTAAGTTGAATTTTTTTACATTTTTGGTTAAAACAGATTATAATTGAATGTTTACCTCGAGAAACGTGATGCAAAAACCATTCATTGAGAAGAAAACTTCTTTTATAGTCACTTATGCCTTCAAAAGCTTTGTTTCTCCCTTTAAATGGTTATATAATCACATAATTGATTTTAAGTTGCGTTTTTTTTACATTTTTGGTTAAAACAGATTATAATTGAATGTTTACCTCGAGAAACGCGATGCAAAAACCATTCATTGAGAAGAAAACTTCTTTTATAGTCACTTATGCCTTCAAAAGCTTTGTTTCTCCCTTTAAATGGTTATATAATCTCATAACTGATTTTAAGTTGAATTTTTTTACATTTTTGTTTGAAACAGATTATAATTGAATGTTTACCTCGAGAAACGTGATGCAAAAACCATTCATTGAGAAGAAAACTTCTTTTATAGTCACTTATGCCTTCAAAATCTTTGTTTCTCCCTTTAAATGGTTATATAATCTCATAATTGATTTTAAGTTGTGTTTTTTTTACATTTTTGGTTAAAACAGATTATAATTGAATGTTTACCTCGAGAAACGTGATGCAAAAACCATTCATTGAGAAGAAACCTTCTTTTATAGTCACTTATGCCTTCAAAAGCTTTGTTTCTCCCTTTAAATGGTTATATAATCTCATAATTGATTTTAAGTTGCGTTTTTTTTTACATTTTTGGTTAAAACAGATTATAATTGAATGTTTACCTGGAGAAACGTGATGCAAAAACCATTCATTGAGAAGAAACCTTCTTTTATAGTCACTTATGCCTTCAAAAGCTTTGTTTCTCCCTTTAAATGGTTATATAATCTCATAATTGATTTTAAGTTGAATTTTTTTACATTTTTGGTTAAAACAGATTATAATTGAATGTTTACCTTGAGAAACGTGATGGAAAAACCATTCATTGAGAAGAAAACTTCTTTTATAGTCACTTATGCCTTCAAAAGCTTTGTTTCTCCCTTTAAATGGTTATATAATCTCATAATTGATTTTAAGTTGCTTTTTTTTTACATTTTTGGTTAAAACAGATTATAATTGAATGTTTACCTCGAGAAACATGATGCAAAAACCATTCATTGAGAAGAAAACTTCTTTTATAGTCACTTATGCCTTCAAAAGCTTTGTTTCTCCCTTTAAATGGTTATATAATCTCATAATTGATTTTAAGTTGCGTTTTTTTTACATTTTTGGTTAAAACAGATTATAATTGAATGTTTACTTCGAGAAACGCGATGCAAAAACCATTCATTGAGAAGAAAACTTCTTTTATAGTCACTTATGCCTTCAAAAGCTTTATTTCTCCCTTTAAATGGTTATATAATCTCATAATTGATTTTAAGTTGAATTTTTTTAAATTTTTGGTTAAAACAGATTATAATTGAATGTTTACCTCAAGAAACGTGATGCAAAAACCATTCATTGAGAAGAAAACTTCTTTTATAGTCACTTATGCCTTCAAAAGCTTTGTTTCTCCCTTTAAATGGTTATATAATCTCATAATTGATTTTAAGTTGCGTTTTTTTTACATTTTTGGTTAAAACAGATTATAATTGAATGTTTACCTCGAGAAACGTGTTGCAAAAATCATTCATTGAGAAGAAAACTTCTTTTATAGTCACTTATGCCTTCAAAAGCTTTGTTTCTCCCTTTAAATGGTTATACAATCTCATAATTTATTTTAAGTTGAATTTTTTTACATTTTTGGTTAAAACAGATTATAATTGAACGTTTACCTCTAGAATCTTGAAGCGAAAGCCATTCATTGAGAAGAAACCTTCTTTTATAGTCACTTATGCCTTCAAAAGCTTTGTTTCTCCCTTTAAATGCTTATATGATCTCATAATTGATTTTAAGTTGAATTGTTTTACATTTTTGGTTAAAACAGATTATAATTGAATGTTTACCTCGAGAAACGTGATGCAAAAACCATTCATTGAGAAGAAAACTTCTTTTATAGTCACTTGTGCCTTCAAAAGCTTTATTTCTCCCTTTAAATGGTTATATAATCTCATAATAGATTTTAAGTTGAATTTTTTTACATTTTTGGTTAAAACAGATTATAATTGAATGTTTACCTCAAGAAACGTGATGCAAAAACCATTCATTGAGAAGAAAACTTCTTTTATAGTCAGTTATGCCTTCAAAAGCTTTGTTTCTCCCTTTAAATGGTTATATAATCTCATAATTGATTTTAAGTTGCTTTTTTTTTACATTTTTTGTTAAAACAGATTATAATTGAATGTTTACCTTGAGAAACGTGATGCAAAAACCATTCATTGAGAAGAAAACTTCTTTTATAGTCACTTATGCCTTCAAAAGCTTTGTTTCTCCCTTTAAATGGTTATATAATCTCATAATTGATTTTAAGTTGCGTTTTTTTTACATTTTTGGTTAAAACAGATTACAATTGAATGTTTACCTCGAGAATCGCGATGCAAAAACCATTCATTGAGAAGAAAACTTCTTTTATAGTCACTTATGCCTTCAAAAGCTTTGTTTCTCCCTTTAAATGGTTATATAATCTCATAATTGATTTTAAGTTGAATTTTTTTACATTTTTGTTTAAAACAGATTATAATTGAACGTTTACCTCAAGAATCTTGAAGCGAAAGCCATTCATTGAGAAGAAAACTTCTTTTATAGTCACTTATGCCTTCAAAAGCTTTGTTTCTCCCTTTAAATGGTTATATAATCTCATAATTGATTTTAAGTTGCGTTTTTTTTACATTTTTGGTTAAAACAGATTATAATTGAATGTTTACCTCAAGAAACGTGCTGCAAAAACCATTCATTGAGAAGAAAACTTCTTTTATAGTCATTTATGCCTTCAAAAGCTTTGTTTCTCCCTTTAAATGGTTATATAATCTCATAATTGATTTTAAGTTATGTTTTTTTTACATTTTTGGTTAAAACAGATTATAATTGAATGTTTACCTCGAGAAACGTGATGCAAAAACCATTCATTGAGAAGAAAACTTCTTTTATAGTCACTTATGCCTTCAAAAGCTTTGTTTCTCCCTTTAAATGGTTATATAATCTCATAATTGATTTTAAGTTGCGTTTTTTTTACATTTTTGGTTAAAACAGATTATAATTGAATGTTTACCTTGAAAAACGTGTTGCAAAAATCATTCATTGAGAAGAAAACTTCTTTTATAGTCACTTATGCCTTCAAAAGCTTTGTTTCTCCCTTCAAATGGTTATACAATCTCATAATTTATTTTAAGTTGAATTTTTTTACATTTTTGGTTAAAACAGATTATAATTGAACGTTTACCTCTAGAATCTTGAAGCGAAAGCCATTCATTGAGAAGAAAACTTCTTTTATAGTCACTTATGCCTTCAAAAGCTTTGTTTCTCCCTTTAAATGGTTATATAATCTCATAATTGATTTTAAGTTGCATTTTTTTTACATTTTTGGTTAAAACAGATTATAATTGAATGTTTACCTCGAGAAACGTGATGCAAAAACCATTCATTGAGAAGAAACCTTCTTTTATAGTCACTTATGCCTTCAAAAGCTTTGTTTCTCCCTTTAAATGCTTATATAATCTCATAATTGATTTTAAGTTGAATTTTTTTACATTTTTGGTTAAAACAGATTATAATTGAATGTTTACCTCGAGAAACGTGATGCAAAAACCATTCATTGAGAAGAAAACTTCTTTTATAGTCACTTGTGCCTTCAAAAGCTTTATTTCTCCCTTTAAATGGTTATATAATCTCATAATTGATTTTAAATTGAATTTTTTTTACATTTTTTATTAAAACAGATTATAATTGAATTTTTACCTTGGGAAACGTGATGCAAAAACCATTCATTGAGAAGAAAACTTCTTTTATAGTCACTTATACCTTCAAAAGCTTTGTTTCTCCCTTTAAATGGTTATTTAACCTCATAATTGATTTTAAGTTTAGTTTTTTTTACATTTTTGGTTAAAACAGATTATAATTGTATGTTTACCTCGAGAAACGTGATGCAAAAACCATTCATTGAGAAGAAAACTTCTTTTATAGTCACTTATGCCTTCAAAAGCTTTGTTTTTTCCCTTAAATGGTTATATAATCTCATAATTGATTTTAAGTTGAATTTTTTTACATTTTTGGTTAAAACAGATTATAATTGAATGTTTACCTCGAGAAACGTGATGGAAAAACCATTCATTGAGAAGAAAACTTCTTTTATAGTCACTTATGCCTTCAAAAGCTTTGTTTCTCCCTTTAAATGGTTATATAATCAGATAATTGATTTTAAGTTGCGTTTTTTTTACATTTTTGGTTAAAACAGATTATAATTGAATGTTTACCTCGAGAAACGTGATGCAAAAACCATTCATTGAGAAGAAAACTTCTTTTATAGTCACTTATGCCTTCAAAAGCTTTGTTTCTCCCTTTAAATGGTTATATAATCTCATAACTGATTTTAAGTTGAATTTTTTTACATTTTTGTTTAAAACAGATTATAATTGAATGTTTACCTCGAGAAACGTGATGCAAAAACCATTCATTGAGAAGAAAACTTCTTGTATAGTCACTTGTGCGTTCAAAAGCTTTATTTCTCCCTTTAAATGGTTATATAATCTCATAATTGATTTTAAATTGAATTTTTTTTACATTTTTTATTAAAACAGATTATAATTGAATGTTTGCCTTGGGAAACGTGATGCAAAAACCATTCATTGAGAAGAAAACTTCTTTTATAGTCACTTATACCTTCAAAAGCTTTGTTTCTCCCTTTAAATGGTTATATAACCTCATAATTGATTTTAAGTTTAGTTTTTTTTACATTTTTGGTTAAAACAGATTATAATTGTATGTTTACCTCGAGAAACGTGGTGCAAAAACCATTCATTGAGAATAAAACTTCTTTTATAGTCACTTATGCCTTCAAAAGCTTTGTTTTTCCCTTTAAATGGTTATATAATCTCATAATTGATTTTAAGTTGAATTTTTTTACATTTTTGGTTAAAACAGATTATAATTGAATGTTTACCTCGAGAAACGTGATGCAAAAACCATTCATTGAGAAGAAAACTTCTTTTATAGTCACTTATGCCTTCAAAAGCTTTATTTCTCCCTTTAAATGGTTATATAATCTCATAATTGATTTTAAGTTGAATTTTTTTAAATTTTTGGTTAAAACAGATTATAATTGAATGTTTACCTCAAGAAACGTGATGCAAAAACCATTCATTGAGAAGAAAACTTCTTTTATAGTCACTTATGCCTTCAAAAGCTTTGTTTCTCCCTTTAAATGGTTATATAATCTCATAATTGATTTTAAGTTGCGTTTTTTTTACATTTTTGGTTAAAACAGATTATAATTGAATGTTTACCTCGAGAAACGTGTTGCAAAAATCATTCATTGAGAAGAAAACTTCTTTTATAGTCACTTATGCCTTCAAAAGCTTTGTTTCTCCCTTTAAATGGTTATACAATCTCATAATTTATTTTAAGTTGAATTTTTTTACATTTTTGGTTAAAACAGATTATAATTGAACGTTTACCTCTAGAATCTTGAAGCGAAAGCCATTCATTGAGAAGAAACCTTCTTTTATAGTCACTTATGCCTTCAAAAGCTTTGTTTCTCCCTTTAAATGCTTATATGATCTCATAATTGATTTTAAGTTGAATTGTTTTACATTTTTGGTTAAAACAGATTATAATTGAATGTTTACCTCGAGAAACGTGATGCAAAAACCATTCATTGAGAAGAAAACTTCTTTTATAGTCACTTATGCCTTCAAAAGCTTTGTTTCTCCCTTTAAATGGTTATATAATCTCATAATTGATTTTAAGTTGAATTTTTTTACATTTTTGGTTAAAACAGATTATAATTGAATGTTTACCTCAAAAAACGTGATGTAAAAATCATTCATTGAGAAGACATCTTCTTTTATAGTCACTTATGCCTTCAAAAGCTTTGTTTCACCCTTTAAATGGTTATATAATCTCATAATAGATTTTAAGTTGAATTTTTTTACATTTATGGTTAAAACAGATTATAATTGAATGTTTACCTCGAGAAACGTGATGCCAAAACCATTCATTGAGAAGAAAACTTCTTTTATAGTCACTTATGCCTTCAAAAGCTTTGTTTCTTCCTTGAAATGGTTATACAATCTCATAATTGATTTTAAGTTGAATTTTTTTATATTTTTGGTTAAAACAGATTATAATTGAATGTTTACCTCGAGAAACGTGATGCAAAAATCATTCATTGAGAAGAAATCTTCTTTTATAGTCACTTATGCCTTCAAAAGCTTTGTTTCTTCCTTTAAATGGTTATACAATCTCATAATTGATTTTAAGTTGAATTTTTTTACATTTCTGGTTAAAACAGATTATAATTGAATGTTTACCTCGAGAAACGTGATGCAAAAATCATTCATTGAGAAGAAATCTTCTTTTATAGTCACTTATGCCTTCAAAAGCTTTGTTTCACCCTTTAAATGGTTATATAATCTCATAATAGATTTTAAGTTGAATTTTTTTACATTTTTGGTTAAAACAGATTATAATTGAATATTTACCTCGAGAAACGTGATGCGAAAGCCATTCATTGAGAAGAAAACTTCTTTTATAGTCACTTATGCCTTCAAAAGCTTTGTTTTTCCCTTTAAATGGTTATATAATCTCATAATTAATTTTAAGTTGCGTTTTTTTTACATTTTTGGTTAAAACAGATTATAATTGAATGTTTACCTCGAGAAACGTGATACAAAAACCATTCATTCAGAAGAAAACTTCTTTTATAGTCACTTATGCCTTCAAAAGCTTTGTTTCTCCCTTTAAATGGTTATATAATCTCATAATTGATTTTAAGTTGCGTTTTTTTTACATTTTTGGTTAAAACAGATTATAATTGAATGTTTACCTCGAGAAACGCGATGCAAAAACCATTCATTGAGAAGAAAACTTCTTTTATAGTCACTTATGCCTTCAAAAGCTTTGTTTCTCCCTTTAAATGGTTATATAATCTCATAATTGATTTTAAGTTGAATTTTTTTAAATTTTTGGTTAAAACAGATTATAATTGAATGTTTACCTCAAGAAACGTGATGCAAAAACCATTCATTGAGAAGAAAACTTCTTTTATAGTCACTTATGCCTTCAAAAGCTTTGTTTCTCCCTTTAAATGGTTATATAATCTCATAATTGATTTTAAGTTGAATTTTTTTACATTTTTGTTTAAAACAGATTAGAATTGAATGTTTACCTCAAGAATCTTGAAGCGAAAGCCATTCATTGAGAAGAAAACTTCTTTTATAGTCACTTATGCCTTCAAAAGCTTTGTTTCTCCCTTTAAATGGTTATATAATCTCATAATTGATTTTAAGTTGCGTTTTTTTTACATTTTTGGTTAAAACAGATTATAATTGAATGTTTACCTCGAGAAACGTGATGCAAAAACCATTCATTGAGAAGAAAACTTCTTTTATAGTCACTTATGCCTTCAAAAGCTTTGTTTCTACCTTTAAATGGTTATATAATCTCATAATTGATTTTAAGTTGCGTTTTTTTTACATTTTTGGTTAAAACAGATTATAATTGAATGTTTACCTCGAGAATCTTGAAGTGAAAGCCATTCATTGAGAAGAAAAGTTCTTTTATAGTAACTTATGCCTTCAAAACCTTTGTTTATCCCTTTAAATGGTTATATAATCTCATAATTGATTTTAAGATGAATTTTTTTACATTTTTTGTTAAAACAGATTATAATGGAATGTTTACCTTGAGAAACGTGATGCAAAAACCATTCATTGAGAAGAAAACTTCTTTTATAGTCACTTATGCCTTCAAAAGCTTTGTTTCTCCCTTTAAATGGTTATATAATCTCATAATTGATTTTAAGTTGCTTTTTTTTTACATTTTTGGTTAAAACAGATTATAATTGAATGTTTACCTAGAGAAACGTGATGCAAAAACCATTCATTGAGAAGAAAACTTCTTTTATAGTCACTTATGCCTTCAAAAGCTTTGTTTCTCCCTTTAAATGGTTATATAATCTCATAATTGATTTTAAGTTGCGTTTTTTTTACATTTTTGGTTAAAACAGATTATAATTGAATGTTTACCTCGAGAAACGCGATGCAAAAACCATTCATTGAGAAGAAAACTTCTTTTATAGTCACTTATGCCTTCAAAAGCTTTGTTTCTCCCTTTAAATGGTTATATAATCTCATAATTGATTTTCAGTTGAATTTTTTTACATTTTTGTTTAAAACAGATTATAATTGAACGTTTACCTCAAGAATCTTGAAGCGAAAGCCATTCATTGAGAAGAAAACTTCTTTTATAGTCACTTATGCCTTCAAAAGCTTTGTTTCTCCCTTTAAATGGTTATATAATCTCATAATTGATTTTAAGTTGCGTTTTTTTTACATTTTTGGTTAAAACAGTTTATAATTGAATGTTTACCTCAAGAAACGTGCTGCAAAAACCATTCATTGAGAAGAAAACTTCTTTTATAGTCATTTATGCCTTCAAAAGCTTTGTTTCTCCCTTTAAATGGTTATATAATCTCATAATTGATTTTAAGTTATGTTTTTTTTACATTTTTGGTTAAAACAGATTATAATTGAATGTTTACCTCGAGAAACGTGATGCAAAAACCATTCATTGAGAAGAAAACTTCTTTTATAGTCACTTATGCCTTCAAAATCTTTTTTTCTCCCTTTAAATGGTTATATAATCTCATAATTGATTTTAAGTTGTGTTTTTTCTACATTTTTGGTTAAAACAGATTATAATTGAATGTTTACCTCGAGAAACGTGATGCAAAAACCATTCATTGAGAAGAAACCTTCTTTTATAGTCACTTATGCCTTCAAAAGCTTTGTTTCTCCCTTTAAATGGTTATATAATCTCATAATTGATTTTAAGTTATGTTTTTTTTACATTTTTGGTTAAAACAGATTATAATTGAATGTTTACCTCGAGAAACGTGATGCAAAAACCATTCATTGAGAAGAAAACTTCTTTTATAGTCACTTATGCCTTCAAAAGCTTTGTTTCTCCCTTTAAATGGTTATATAATCTTATAATTGATTTTAAGTTGCGTTTTTTTTACATTTTTGGTTAAAACAGATTATAATTGAATGTTTACCTCGAGAAACGTGTTGCAAAAATCATTCATTGAGAAGAAAACTTCTTTTAGAGTCACTTATGCCTTCAAAAGCTTTGTTTCTCCCTTTAAATGGTTATACAATCTCATAATTTATTTTAAGTTGAATTTTTTTACATTTTTGGTTAAAACAGATTATAATTGAACGTTTACCTCTAGAATCTTGAAGCGAAAGCCATTCATTGAGAAGAAAACTTCTTTTATAGTCACTTATGCCTTCAAAAGCTTTGTTTCTCCCTTTAAATGGTTATATAATCTCATAATTGATTTTAAGTTGCATTTTTTTTACATTTTTGGTTAAAACAGATTATAATTGAATGTGTACCTCGAGAAACGTGATGCAAAAACCATTCATTGAGAAGAAACCTTCTTTTATAGTCACTTATGCCTTCAAAAGCTTTGTTTCTCCCTTTAAATGCTTATATAATCTCATAATTGATTTTAAGTTGAATTTTTTTACATTTTTGGTTAAAACAGATTATAATTGAATGTTTACCTCGAGAAACGTGATGCAAAAACCATTCATTGAGAAGAAAACTTCTTTTATAGTCACTTGTGCCTTCAAAAGCTTTATTTCTCCCTTTAAATGGTTATATAATCTCATAATTGATTTTAAATTGAATTTTTTTTACATTTTTTATTAAAACAGATTATAATTGAATGTTTACCTTGGGAAACGTGATGCAAAAACCATTCATTGAGAAGAAAACTTCTTTTATAGTCACTTATACCTTCAAAAGCTTTGTTTCTCCCTTTAAATGGTTATTTAACCTCATAATTGATTTTAAGTTTAGTTTTTTTTACATTTTTGGTTAAAACAGATTATAATTGTATGTTTACCTCGAGAAACGTGATGCAAAAACCATTCATTGAGAAGAAAACTTCTTTTATAGTCACTTATGCCTTCAAAAGCTTTGTTTTTCCCCTTAAATGGTTATATAATCTCATAATTGATTTTAAGTTGAATTTTTTTACATTTTTGGTTAAAACAGATTATAATTGAATGTTTACCTCGAGAAACGTGATGTAAAAACCATTCATTGAGAAGAAAACTTCTTTTATAGTCACTTATGCCTTCAAAAGCTTTGTTTCTCCCTTTAAATGGTTATATAATCAGATAATTGATTTTAAGTTGCGTTTTTTTTACATTTTTGGTTAAAACAGATTATAATTGAATGTTTAACTCGAGAAACGTGATGCAAAAACCATTCATTGAGAAGAAAACTTCTTTTATAGTCACTTATGCCTTCAAAAGCTTTGTTTCTCCCTTTAAATGGTTATATAATCTCATAACTGATTTTAAGTTGAATTTTTTTACATTTTTGTTTAAAACAGATTATAATTGAATGTTTACCTCGAGAAACGTGATGCAAAAACCATTCATTGAGAAGAAAACTTCTTGTATAGTCACTTGTGCGTTCAAAAGCTTTATTTCTCCCTTTAAATGGTTATATAATCTCATAATTGATTTTAAATTGAATTTTTTTTACATTTTTTATTAAAACAGATTATAATTGAATGTTTACCTTGGGAAACGTGATGCAAAAACCATTCATTGAGAAGAAAACTTCTTTTATAGTCACTTATACCTTCAAAAGCTTTGTTTCTCCCTTTAAATGGTTATATAACCTCATAATTGATTTTAAGTTTAGTTTTTTTTACATTTTTGGTTAAAACAGATTATAATTGTATGTTTACCTCGAGAAACGTGGTGCAAAAACCATTCATTGAGAATAAAACTTCTTTTATAGTCACTTATGCCTTCAAAAGCTTTGTTTTTCCCTTTAAATGGTTATATAATCTCATAATTGATTTTAAGTTGAATTTTTTTACATTTTTGGTTAAAACAGATTATAATTGAATGTTTACCTCGAGAAACGTGATGCAAAAACCATTCATTGAGAAGAAAACTTCTTTTATAGTCACTTATGCCTTCAAAAGCTTTGTTTCTCCCTTTAAATGGTTATATAATCACATAATTGATTTTAAGTTGCGTTTTTTTTACATTTTTGGTTAAAACAGATTATAATTGAATGTTTACCTCGAGAAACGCGATGCAAAAACCATTCATTGAGAAGAAAACTTCTTTTATAGTCACTTATGCCTTCAAAAGCTTTGTTTCTCCCTTTAAATGGTTATATAATCTCATAACTGATTTTAAGTTGAATTTTTTTACATTTTTGTTTAAAACAGATTATAATTGAATGTTTACCTCGAGAAACGTGATGCAAAAACCATTCATTGAGAAGAAAACTTCTTTTATAGTCACTTATGCCTTCAAAATCTTTTTTTCTCCCTTTAAATGGTTATATAATCTCATAATTGATTTTAAGTTGTGTTTTTTTTACATTTTTGGTTAAAACAGATTATAATTGAATGTTTACCTCGAGAAACGTGATGCAAAAACCATTCATTGAGAAGAAACCTTCTTTTATAGTCACTTATGCCTTCAAAAGCTTTGTTTCTCCCTTTAAATGGTTATATAATCTCATAATTGATTTTAAGTTGCGTTTTTTTTTACATTTTTGGTTAAAACAGATTATAATTGAATGTTTACCTCGAGAAACGTGATGCAAAAACCATTCATTGAGAAGAAACCTTCTTTTATAGTCACTTATGCCTTCAAAAGCTTTGTTTCTCCCTTTAAATGGTTATATAATCTCATAATTGATTTTAAGTTGAATTTTTTTACATTTTTGGTTAAAACAGATTATAATTGAATGTTTACCTCGAGAAACGTGATGGAAAAACCATTCATTGAGAAGAAAACTTCTTTTATAGTCACTTATGCCTTCAAAAGCTTTGTTTCTCCCTTTAAATGGTTATATAATCTCATAATTGATTTTAAGTTGCTTTTTTTTTACATTTTTGGTTAAAACAGATTATAATTGAATGTTTACCTCGAGAAACGTGATGCAAAAACCATTCATTGAGAAGAAAACTTCTTTTATAGTCACTTATGCCTTCAAAAGCTTTGTTTCTCCCTTTAAATGGTTATATAATCTCATAATTGATTTTAAGTTGCGTTTTTTTTACATTTTTGGTTAAAACAGATTATAATTGAATGTTTACTTCGAGAAACGCGATGCAAAAACCATTCATTGAGAAGAAAACTTCTTTTATAGTCACTTATGCCTTCAAAAGCTTTGTTTCTCCTTTTAAATGGTTATATAATCTCATAATTGATTTTAAGTTGAATTTTTTTAAATTTTTGGTTAAAACAGATTATAATTGAATGTTTACCTCAAGAAACGTGATGCAAAAACCATTCATTGAGAAGAAAACTTCTTTTATAGTCACTTATGCCTTCAAAAGCTTTGTTTCTCCCTTTAAATGGTTATATAATCTCATAATTGATTTTAAGTTGCGTTTTTTTTACATTTTTGGTTAAAACAGATTATAATTGAATGTTTACCTCGAGAAACGTGTTGCAAAAATCATTCATTGAGAAGAAAACTTCTTTTATAGTCACTTATGCCTTCAAAAGCTTTGTTTCTCCCTTTAAATGGTTATACAATCTCATAATTTATTTTAAGTTGAATTTTTTTACATTTTTGGTTAAAACAGATTATAATTGAACGTTTACCTCTAGAATCTTGAAGCGAAAGCCATTCATTGAGAAGAAACCTTCTTTTATAGTCACTTATGCCTTCAAAAGCTTTGTTTCTCCCTTTAAATGCTTATATGATCTCATAATTGATTTTAAGTTGAATTGTTTTACATTTTTGGTTAAAACAGATTATAATTGAATGTTTACCTCGAGAAACGTGATGCAAAAACCATTCATTGAGAAGAAAACTTCTTTTATAGTCACTTGTGCCTTCAAAAGCTTTATTTCTCCCTTTAAATGGTTATATAATCTCATAATTGATTTTAAATTGAATTTTTTTTACATTTTTTATTAAAACAGATTATAATTGAATGTTTACCTTGGGAAACGTGATGCAAAAACCATTCATTGAGAAGAAAACTTCTTTTATAGTCACCTATACCTTCAAAAGCTTTGTTTCTCCCTTTAAATGGTTATATAACCTCATAATTGATTTTAAGTTTAGTTTTTTTTACATTTTTGGTTAAAACAGATTATAATTGTATGTTTACCTCGAGAAACGTGATGCAAAAACCATTCATTGAGAAGAAAACTTCTTTTATAGTCACTTATGCCTTCAAAAGCTTTGTTTCTCCCTTTAAATGGTTATACAATCTCATAATTTATTTTAAGTTGAATTTTTTTACATTTTTGGTTAAAACATATTATAATTGAATGTTTACCTCGAGAAACGTGATGTAAAAACCATTCATCGAGAAGAAAACTTCTTTTATAGTCACTTATGCCTTCAAAAGCTTTGTTTCTCCCTTTAAATGGTTATATAATCTCATAATTGATTTTAAGTTGAATTTTTTTACATTTTTGGTTAAAACAGATTATAATTGAATGTTTACCTCGAGAAACGTGATGCAAAAACCATTCATTGAGAAGAAAACTTCTTTTATAGTCACTTGTGCCTTCAAAAGCTTTATTTCTCCCTTTAAATGGTTATATAATCTCATAATTGATTTTAAATTGAATTTTTTTTACATTTTTTATTAAAACAGATTATAATTGAATGTTTACCTTGGGAAACGTGATGCAAAAACCATTCATTGAGAAGAAAACTTCTTTTATAGTCACTTATACCTTCAAAAGCTTTGTTTCTCCCTTTAAATGGTTATATAACCTCATAATTGATTTTAAGTTTAGTTTTTTTTACATTTTTGGTTAAAACAGATTATAATTGTATGTTTACCTCGAGAAACGTGATGCAAAAACCATTCATTGAGAAGAAAACTTCTTTTATAGTCACTTATGCCTTCAAAAGCTTTGTTTCTCCCTTTAAATGGTTATATAATCTCATAATTGATTTTAAGTTGAATTTTTTTACATTTTTGGTTAAAACAGATTATAATTGAATGTTTACCTCGAAAAACGTGATGCAAAAATCATTCATTGAGAAGACATCTTCTTTTATAGTCACTTATGCCTTCAAAAGCTTTGTTTCACCCTTTAAATGGTTATATAATCTCATAATTGATTTTAAGATGAATTTTTTTACATTTTTGGTTAAAACAGATTATAATTGAATGTTTACCTTGAGAAACGTGATGCAAAAACCATTCATTGAGAAGAAAACTTCTTTTATAGTCACTTATGCCTTCAAAAGCTTTGTTTCTCCCTTTAAATGGTTATATAATCTCATAATTGATTTTAAGTTGCTTTTTTTTTACATTTTTTGTTAAAACAGATTATAATTGAATGTTTACCTTGAGAAACGTGATGCAAAAACCATTCATTGAGAAGAAAACTTCTTTTATAGTCACTTATGCCTTCAAAAGCTTTGTTTCTCCCTTTAAATGGTTATATAATCTCATAATTGATTTTAAGTTGCGTTTTTTTTACATTTTTGGTTAAAACAGATTACAATTGAATGTTTACCTCAAGAAACGCGATGCAAAAACCATTCATTGAGAAGAAAACTTCTTTTATAGTCACTTATGCCTTCAAAAGCTTTGTTTCTCCCTTTAAATGGTTATATAATCTCATAATTGATTTTAAGTTGAATTTTTTTACATTTTTGTTTAAAACAGATTATAATTGAACGTTTACCTCAAGAATCTTGAAGCGAAAGCCATTCATTGAGAAGAAAACTTCTTTTATAGTCACTTATGCCTTCAAAAGCTTTGTTTCTCCCTTTAAATGGTTATATAATCTCATAATTGATTTTAAGTTGCGTTTTTTTTACATTTTTGGTTAAAACAGATTATAATTGAATGTTTACCTCGAGAAACGTGATACAAAAACCATTCATTCAGAAGAAAACTTCTTTTATAGTCATTTATGCCTTCAAAAGCTTTGTTTCTCCCTTTAAATGGTTATATAATCTCATAATTGATTTTAAGTTATGTTTTTTTTACATTTTTGGTTAAAACAGATTATAATTGAATGTTTACCTCGAGAAACGTGATGCAAAAACCATTCATTGAGAAGAAAACTTCTTTTATAGTCACTTATGCCTTCAAAAGCTTTGTTTCTCCCTTTAAATGGTTATATAATCTCATAATTGATTTTAAGTTGCTTTTTTTTTACATTTTTGGTTAAAACAGATTATAATTGAATGTTTACCTCGAGAAACGTGATGCAAAAACCATTCATTGAGAAGAAAACTTCTTTTATAGTCACTTATGCCTTCAAAAGCTTTGTTTCTCCCTTTAAATGGTTATATAATCTCATAATTGATTTTAAGTTGCGTTTTTTTTACATTTTTGGTTAAAACAGATTATAATTGAATGTTTACCTCGAGAAACGTGATGCAAAAACCATTCATTGAGAAGAAAACTTCTTTTATAGTCACTTATGCCTTCAAAAGCTTTGTTTCTCCCTTTAAATGGTTATATAATCTCATAATTGATTTTAAGTTGCTTTTTTTTTACATTTTTGGTTAAAACAGATTATAATTGAATGTTTACCTCGAGAAACGTGATGCAAAAACCATTCATTGAGAAGAAAACTTCTTTTATAGTCACTTATGCCTTCAAAAGCTTTGTTTCTCCCTTTAAATGGTTATATAATCTCATAATTGATTTTAAGTTGCGTTTTTTTTACATTTTTGGTTAAAACAGATTATAATTGAATGTTTACCTCGAGAATCTTGAAGTGAAAGCCATTCATTGAGAAGAAAAGTTCTTTTATAGTAACTTATGCCTTCAAAACCTTTGTTTATCCCTTTAAATGGTTATATAATCTCATAATTGATTTTAAGATGAATTTTTTTACATTTTTGGTTAAAACAGATTATAATTGAATGTTTACCTTGAGAAACGTGATGCAAAAACCATTCATTGAGAAGAAAACTTCTTTTATAGTCACTTATGCCTTCAAAAGCTTTGTTTCTCCCTTTAAATGGTTATATAATCTCATAATTGATTTTAAGTTGCTTTTTTTTTACATTTTTTGTTAAAACAGATTATAATTGAATGTTTACCTTGAGAAACGTGATGCAAAAACCATTCATTGAGAAGAAAACTTCTTTTATAGTCACTTATGCCTTCAAAAGCTTTGTTTCTCCCTTTAAATGGTTATATAATCTCATAATTGATTTTAAGTTGCGTTTTTTTTACATTTTTGGTTAAAACAGATTACAATTGAATGTTTACCTCGAGAAACGCGATGCAAAAACCATTCATTGAGAAGAAAACTTCTTTTATAGTCACTTATGCCTTCAAAAGCTTTGTTTCTCCCTTTAAATGGTTATATAATCTCATAATTGATTTTAAGTTGAATTTTTTTACATTTTTGTTTAAAACAGATTATAATTGAACGTTTACCTCAAGAATCTTGAAGCGAAAGCCATTCATTGAGAAGAAAACTTCTTTTATAGTCACTTATGCCTTCAAAAGCTTTGTTTCTCCCTTTAAATGGTTATATAATCTCATAATTGATTTTAAGTTGCGTTTTTTTTACATTTTTGGTTAAAACAGATTATAATTGAATGTTTACCTCAAGAAACGTGCTGCAAAAACCATTCATTGAGAAGAAAACTTCTTTTATAGTCATTTATGCCTTCAAAAGCTTTGTTTCTCCCTTTAAATGGTTATATAATCTCATAATTGATTTTAAGTTATGTTTTTTTTACATTTTTGGTTAAAACAGATTATAATTGAATGTTTACCTCGAGAAACGTGATGCAAAAACCATTCATTGAGAAGAAAACTTCTTTTATAGTCACTTATGCCTTCAAAAGCTTTGTTTCTCCCTTTAAATGGTTATATAATCTCATAATTGATTTTAAGTTGCGTTTTTTTTACATTTCTGGTTAAAACAGATTATAATTGAATGTTTACCTCGAGAAACGTGTTGCAAAAATCATTCATTGAGAAGAAAACTTCTTTTATAGTCACTTATGCCTTCAAAAGCTTTGTTTCTCCCTTTAAATGGTTATACAATCTCATAATTTATTTTAAGTTGAATTTTTTTACATTTTTGGTTAAAACAGATTATAATTGAACGTTTACCTCTAGAATCTTGAAGCGAAAGCCATTCATTGAGAAGAAAACTTCTTTTATAGTCACTTATGCCTTCAAAAGCTTTGTTTCTCCCTTTAAATGGTTATATAATCTCATAATTGATTTTAAGTTGCATTTTTTTTACATTTTTGGTTAAAACAGATTATAATTGAATGTTTACCTCGAGAAACGTGATGCAAAAACCATTCATTGAGAAGAAACCTTCTTTTATAGTCACTTATGCCTTCAAAAGCTTTGTTTCTCCCTTTAAATGCTTATATAATCTCATAATTGATTTTAAGTTGAATTTTTTTACATTTTTGGTTAAAACAGATTATAATTGAATGTTTACCTCGAGAAACGTGATGCAAAAACCATTCATTGAGAAGAAAACTTCTTTTATAGTCACTTGTGCCTTCAAAAGCTTTATTTCTCCCTTTAAATGGTTATATAATCTCATAATTGATTTTAAATTGAATTTTTTTTACATTTTTTATTAAAACAGATTATAATTGAATTTTTACCTTGGGAAACGTGATGCAAAAACCATTCATTGAGAAGAAAACTTCTTTTATAGTCACTTATACCTTCAAAAGCTTTGTTTCTCCCTTTAAATGGTTATTTAACCTCATAATTGATTTTAAGTTTAGTTTTTTTTACATTTTTGGTTAAAACAGATTATAATTGTATGTTTACCTCGAGAAACGTGATGCAAAAACCATTCATTGAGAAGAAAACTTCTTTTATAGTCACTTATGCCTTCAAAAGCTTTGTTTTTCCCCTTAAATGGTTATATAATCTCATAATTGATTTTAAGTTGAATTTTTTTACATTTTTGGTTAAAACAGATTATAATTGAATGTTTACCTCGAGAAACGTGATGGAAAAACCATTCATTGAGAAGAAAACTTCTTTTATAGTCACTTATGCCTTCAAAAGCTTTGTTTCTCCCTTTAAATGGTTATATAATCAGATAATTGATTTTAAGTTGCGTTTTTTTTACATTTTTGGTTAAAACAGATTATAATTGAATGTTTACCTCGAGAAACGTGATGCAAAAACCATTCATTGAGAAGAAAACTTCTTTTATAGTCACTTATGCCTTCAAAAGCTTTGTTTCTCCCTTTAAATGGTTATATAATCTCATAACTGATTTTAAGTTGAATTTTTTTACATTTTTGGTTAAAACAGATTATAATTGAATGTTTACCTCGAGAAACGTGATGCAAAAACCATTCATTGAGAAGAAAACTTCTTTTATAGTCACTTGTGCCTTCAAAAGCTTTATTTCTCCCTTTAAATGGTTATATAATCTCATAATTGATTTTAAATTGAATTTTTTTTACAATTTTTATTAAAACAGATTATAATTGAATTTTTACCTTGGGAAACGTGATGCAAAAACCATTCATTGAGAAGAAAACTTCTTTTATAGTCACTTATACCTTCAAAAGCTTTGTTTCTCCCTTTAAATGGTTATTTAACCTCATAATTGATTTTAAGTTTAGTTTTTTTTACATTTTTGGTTAAAACAGATTATAATTGTATGTTTACCTCGAGAAACGTGATGCAAAAACCATTCATTGAGAAGAAAACTTCTTTTATAGTCACTTATGCCTTCAAAAGCTTTGTTTCTCCCTTTAAATGGTTATATAATCTCATAACTGATTTTAAGTTGAATTTTTTTACATTTTTGTTTAAAACAGATTATAATTGAATGTTTACCTCGAGAAACGTGATGCAAAAACCATTCATTGAGAAGAAAACTTCTTTTATAGTCACTTATGCCTTCAAAATCTTTTTTTCTCCCTTTAAATGGTTATATAATCTCATAATTTATTTTAAGTTGTGTTTTTTTTACATTTTTGGTTAAAACAGATTATAATTGAATGTTTACCTCGAGAAACGTGATGCGAAAGCCATTCATTGAGAAGAAAACTTCTTTTATAGTCACTTATGCCTTCAAAAGCTTTGTTTCTCCCTTTAAATGGTTATATAACCTCATAATTGATTTTAAGTTTAGTTTTTTTTACATTTTTGGTTAAAACAGATTATAATTGTATTTTTACCTCGAGAAACGTGGTGCAAAAACCATTCATTCAGAATAAAACTTCTTTTATAGTCACTTATGCCTTCAAAAGCTTTGTTTTTCCCTTTAAATGGTTATATAATCTCATAATTGATTTTAAGTTGAATTGTTTTACATTTTTGGTTAAAACAGATTATAATTGAATGTTTACCTCGAGAAACGTGATGGAAAAACCATTCATTGAGAAGAAAACTTCTTTTATAGTCACTTATGCCTTCAAAAGCTTTGTTTCTCCCTTTAAATGGTTATATAATCTCATAATTGATTTTAAGTTGCTTTTTTTTTTACATTTTTGGTTAAAACAGATTATAATTGAATGTTTACCTCGAGAAACGTGATGCAAAAACCATTCATTGAGAAGAAAACTTCTTTTATAGTCACTTATGCCTTCAAAAGCTTTGTTTCTCCCTTTAAATGGTTATATAATCTCATAATTGATTTTAAGTTGCGTTTTTTTTACATTTTTGGTTAAAACAGATTATAATTGAATGTTTACTTCGAGAAACGCGATGCAAAAACCATTCATTGAGAAGAAAACTTCTTTTATAGTCACTTATGCCTTCAAAAGCTTTGTTTCTCCCTTTAAATGGTTATATAATCTCATAACTGATTTTAAGTTGAATTTTTTTACATTTTTGTTTAAAACAGATTATAATTGAATCTTTACCTCGAGAAACGTGATGCAAAAACCATTCATTGAGAAGAAAACTTCTTGTATAGTCACTTGTGCGTTCAAAAGCTTTATTTCTCCCTTTAAATGGTTATATAATCTCATAATTGATTTTAAATTGAATTTTTTTTACATTTTTTATTAAAACAGATTATAATTGAATGTTTACCTTGGGAAACGTGATGCAAAAACCATTCATTGAGAAGAAAACTTCTTTTATAGTCACTTATACCTTCAAAAGCTTTGTTTCTCCCTTTAAATGGTTATATAACCTCATAATTGATTTTAAGTTTAGTTTTTTTTACATTTTTGGTTAAAACAGATTATAATTGTATGTTTACCTCGAGAAACGTGGTGCAAAAACCATTCATTGAGAATAAAACTTCTTTTATAGTCACTTATGCCTTCAAAAGCTTTGTTTTTCCCTTTAAATGGTTATATAATCTCATAATTGATTTTAAGTTGAATTTTTTTACATTTTTGGTTAAAACAGATTATAATTGAATGTTTACCTCGAGAAACGTGATGCAAAAACCATTCATTGAGAAGAAAACTTCTTTTATAGTCACTTATGCCTTCAAAAGCTTTGTTTCTCCCTTTAAATGGTTATATAATCACATAATTGATTTTAAGTTGCGTTTTTTTTACATTTTTGGTTAAAACAGATTATAATTGAATGTTTACCTCGAGAAACGTGATGCAAAAACCATTCATTGAGAAGAAAACTTCTTTTATAGTCACTTATGCCTTCAAAAGCTTTGTTTCTCCCTTTAAATGGTTATATAATCTCATAACTGATTTTAAGTTGAATTTTTTTACATTTTTGTTTAAAACAGATTATAATTGAATGTTTACCTCGAGAAACGTGATGCAAAAACCATTCATTGAGAAGAAAACTTCTTTTATAGTCACTTATGCCTTCAAAATCTTTTTTTCTCCCTTTAAATGGTTATATAATCTCATAATTGATTTTAAGTTGTGTTTTTTTTACATTTTTGGTTAAAACAGATTATAATTGAATGTTTACCTCGAGAAACGTGATGCAAAAACCATTCATTGAGAAGAAACCTTCTTTTATAGTCACTTATGCCTTCAAAAGCTTTGTTTCTCCCTTTAAATGGTTATATAATCTCATAATTGATTTTAAGTTGCGTTTTTTTTTACATTTTTGGTTAAAACAGATTATAATTGAATGTTTACCTCGAGAAACGTGATGCAAAAACCATTCATTGAGAAGAAACCTTCTTTTATAGTCACTTATGCCTTCAAAAGCTTTGTTTCTCCCTTTAAATGGTTATATAATCTCATAATTGATTTTAAGTTGAATTTTTTTACATTTTTGGTTAAAACAGATTATAATTGAATGTTTACCTCAAGAAACATGATGGAAAAACCATTCATTGAGAAGAAAACTTCTTTTATAGTCACTTATGCCTTCAAAAGCTTTGTTTCTCCCTTTAAATGGTTATATAATCTCATAATTGATTTTAAGTTGCTTTTTTTTTACATTTTTGGTTAAAACAGATTATAATTGAATGTTTACCTCGAGAAACGTGATGCAAAAACCATTCATTGAGAAGAAAACTTCTTTTATAGTCACTTATGCCTTCAAAAGCTTTGTTTCTCCCTTTAAATGGTTATATAATCTCATAATTGATATTAAGTTGCGTTTTTTTTACATTTTTGGTTAAAACAGATTATAATTGAATGTTTACTTCGAGAAACGCGATGCAAAAACCATTCATTGAGAAGAAAACTTCTTTTATAGTCACTTATGCCTTCAAAAGCTTTGTTTCTCCCTTTAAATGGTTATATAATCTCATAACTGATTTTAAGTTGAATTTTTTTACATTTGTGTTTAAAACAGATTATAATTGAATGTTTACCTCGAGAAACGTGATGCAAAAACCATTCATTGAGAAGAAAACTTCTTGTATAGTCACTTGTGCGTTCAAAAGCTTTATTTCACCCTTTAAATGGTTATATAATCTCATAATTGATTTTAAATTGAATTTTTTTTACATTTTTTATTAAAACAGATTATAATTGAATGTTTACCTTGGGAAACGTGATGCAAAAACCATTCATTGAGAAGAAAACTTCTTTTATAGTCACTTATACCTTCAAAAGCTTTGTTTCTCCCTTTAAATGGTTATATAACCTCATAATTGATTTTAAGTTTAGTTTTTTTTACATTTTTGGTTAAAACAGATTATAATTGTATGTTTACCTCGAGAAACGTGGTGCAAAAACCATTCATTGAGAATAAAACTTCTTTTATAGTCACTTATGCCTTCAAAAGCTTTGTTTTTCCCTTTAAATGGTTATATAATCTCATAATTGATTTTAAGTTGAATTTTTTTAAATTTTTGGTTAAAACAGATTATAATTGAATGTTTACCTCGAGAAACGTGATGGAAAAACCATTCATTGAGAAGAAAACTTCTTTTATAGTCACTTATGCCTTCAAAAGCTTTGTTTCTCCCTTTAAATGGTTATATAATCTCATAATTGATTTTAAGTTGCTTATTTTTTACATTTTTGGTTAAAACAGATTATAATTGAATGTTTACCTCGAGAAACGTGATGTAAAAACCATTCATTGAGAAGAAAACTTCTTTTATAGTCACTTATGCCTTCAAAAGCTTTGTTTCTCCCTTTAAATGGTTATATAATCTCATAATTGATTTTAAGTTGCGTTTTTTTACATTTTTGGTTAAAACAGATTATAATTGAATGTTTACCTCGAGAAACGTGATGCAAAAACCATTCATTGAGAAGAAAACTTCTTTTATAGTCACTTATGCCTTCAAAAGCTTTGTTTCTCCCTTTAAATGGTTATATAATCTCATAATTGATTTTAAGTTGCTTTTTTTTTACATTTTTGGTTAAAACAGATTATAATTGAATGTTTACCTCGAGAAACGTGATGCAAAAACCATTCATTGAGAAGAAAACTTCTTTTATAGTCACTTATGCCTTCAAAAGCTTTGTTTCTCCCTTTAAATGGTTATATAATCTCATAATTGATTTTAAGTTGCGTTTTTTTTACATTTTTGGTTAAAACAGATTATAATTGAATGTTTACCTCGAGAATCTTGAAGTGAAAGCCATTCATTGAGAAGAAAAGTTCTTTTATAGTAACTTATGCCTTCAAAACCTTTGTTTATCCCTTTAAATGGTTATATAATCTCATAATTGATTTTAAGATGAATTTTTTTACATTTTTGGTTAAAACAGATTATAATTGAATGTTTACCTTGAGAAACGTGATGCAAAAACCATTCATTGAGAAGAAAACTTCTTTTATAGTCACTTATGCCTTCAAAAGCTTTGTTTCTCCCTTTAAATGGTTATATAATCTCATAATTGATTTTAAGTTGCTTTTTTTTTACATTTTTTGTTAAAACAGATTATAATTGAATGTTTACCTTGAGAAACGTGATGCAAAAACCATTCATTGAGAAGAAAACTTCTTTTATAGTCACTTATGCCTTCAAAAGCTTTGTTTCTCCCTTTAAATGGTTATATAATCTCATAATTGATTTTAAGTTGCGTTTTTTTTACATTTTTGGTTAAAACAGATTACAATTGAATGTTTACCTCGAGAAACGCGATGCAAAAACCATTCATTGAGAAGAAAACTTCTTTTATAGTCACTTATGCCTTCAAAAGCTTTGTTTCTCCCTTTAAATGGTTATATAATCTCATAATTGATTTTAAGTTGAATTTTTTTACATTTTTGTTTAAAACAGATTATAATTGAACGTTTACCTCAAGAATCTTGAAGCGAAAGCCATTCATTGAGAAGAAAACTTCTTTTATAGTCACTTATGCCTTCAAAAGCTTTGTTTCTCCCTTTAAATGGTTATATAATCTCATAATTGATTTTAAGTTGCGTTTTTTTTACATTTTTGGTTAAAACAGATTATAATTGAATGTTTACCTCAAGAAACGTGCTGCAAAAACCATTCATTGAGAAGAAAACTTCTTTTATAGTCATTTATGCCTTCAAAAGCTTTGTTTCTCCCTTTAAATGGTTATATAATCTCATAATTGATTTTAAGTTATGTTTTTTTTACATTTTTGGTTAAAACAGATTATAATTGAATGTTTACCTCGAGAAACGTGATGCAAAAACCATTCATTGAGAAGAAAACTTCTTTTATAGTCACTTATGCCTTCAAAAGCTTTGTTTCTCCCTTTAAATGGTTATATAATCTCATAATTGATTTTAAGTTGCGTTTTTTTTACATTTCTGGTTAAAACAGATTATAATTGAATGTTTACCTCGAGAAACGTGTTGCAAAAATCATTCATTGAGAAGAAAACTTCTTTTATAGTCACTTATGCCTTCAAAAGCTTTGTTTCTCCCTTTAAATGGTTATACAATCTCATAATTTATTTTAAGTTGAATTTTTTTACATTTTTGGTTAAAACAGATTATAATTGAACGTTTACCTCTAGAATCTTGAAGCGAAAGCCATTCATTGAGAAGAAAACTTCTTTTATAGTCACTTATGCCTTCAAAAGCTTTGTTTCTCCCTTTAAATGGTTATATAATCTCATAATTGATTTTAAGTTGCATTTTTTTTACATTTTTGGTTAAAACAGATTATAATTGAATGTTTACCTCGAGAAACGTGATGCAAAAACCATTCATTGAGAAGAAACCTTCTTTTATAGTCACTTATGCCTTCAAAAGCTTTGTTTCTCCCTTTAAATGCTTATATAATCTCATAATTGATTTTAAGTTGAATTTTTTTACATTTTTGGTTAAAACAGATTATAATTGAATGTTTACCTCGAGAAACGTGATGCAAAAACCATTCATTGAGAAGAAAACTTCTTTTATAGTCACTTTTGCCTTCAAAAGCTTTATTTCTCCCTTTAAATGGTTATATAATCTCATAATTGATTTTAAATTGAATTTTTTTTACAATTTTTATTAAAACAGATTATAATTGAATTTTTACCTTGGGAAACGTGATGCAAAAACCATTCATTGAGAAGAAAACTTCTTTTATAGTCACTTATACCTTCAAAAGCTTTGTTTCTCCCTTTAAATGGTTATTTAACCTCATAATTGATTTTAAGTTTAGTTTTTTTTACATTTTTGGTTAAAACAGATTATAATTGTATGTTTACCTCGAGAAACGTGATGCAAAAACCATTCATTGAGAAGAAAACTTCTTTTATAGTCACTTATGCCTTCAAAAGCTTTGTTTTTCCCCTTAAATGGTTATATAACCTCATAATTGATTTTAAGTTGAATTTTTTTACATTTTTGGTTAAAACAGATTATAATTGAATGTTTACCTCGAGAAACGTGATGGAAAAACCATTCATTGAGAAGAAAACTTCTTTTATAGTCACTTATGCCTTCAAAAGCTTTGTTTCTCCCTTTAAATGGTTATATAATCAGATAATTGATTTTAAGTTGCGTTTTTTTTACATTTTTGGTTAAAACAGATTATAATTGAATGTTTACCTCGAGAAACGTGATGCAAAAACCATTCATTGAGAAGAAAACTTCTTTTATAGTCACTTATGCCTTCAAAAGCTTTGTTTCTCCCTTTAAATGGTTATATAATCTCATAACTGATTTTAAGTTGAATTTTTTTACATTTTTGTTTAAAACAGATTATAATTGAATGTTTACCTCGAGAAACGTGATGCAAAAACCATTCATTGAGAAGAAAACTTCTTGTATAGTCACTTGTGCGTTCAAAAGCTTTATTTCTCCCTTTAAATGGTTATATAATCTCATAATTGATTTTAAATTGAATTTTTTTTACATTTTTTATTAAAACAGATTATAATTGAATGTTTACCTTGGGAAACGTGATGCAAAAACCATTCATTGAGAAGAAAACTTCTTTTATAGTCACTTATACCTTCAAAAGCTTTGTTTCTCCCTTTAAATGGTTATATAACCTCATAATTGATTTTAAGTTTAGTTTTTTTTACATTTTTGGTTAAAACAGATTATAATTGTATGTTTACCTCGAGAAACGTGGTGCAAAAACCATTCATTGAGAATAAAACTTCTTTTATAGTCACTTATGCCTTCAAAAGCTTTGTTTTTCCCTTTAAATGGTTATATAATCTCATAATTGATTTTAAGTTGAATTTTTTTACATTTTTGGTTAAAACAGATTATAATTGAATGTTTACCTCGAGAAACGTGATACAAAAACCATTCATTGAGAAGAAAACTTCTTTTATAGTCACTTATGCCTTCAAAAGCTTTGTTTCTCCCTTTAAATGGTTATATAATCACATAATTGATTTTAAGTTGCGTTTTTTTTACATTTTTGGTTAAAACAGATTATAATTGAATGTTTACCTCGAGAAACGCGATGCAAAAACCATTCATTGAGAAGAAAACTTCTTTTATAGTCACTTATGCCTTCAAAAGCTTTGTTTCTCCCTTTAAATGGTTATATAATCTCATAACTGATTTTAAGTTGAATTTTTTTACATTTTTGTTTAAAACAGATTATAATTGAATGTTTACCTCGAGAAACGTGATGCAAAAACCATTCATTGAGAAGAAAACTTCTTTTATAGTCACTTATGCCTTCAAAATCTTTTTTTCTCCCTTTAAATGGTTATATAATCTCATAATTGATTTTAAGTTGTGTTTTTTTTACATTTTTGGTTAAAACAGATTATAATTGAATGTTTACCTCGAGAAACGTGATGCAAAAACCATTCATTGAGAAGAAAACTTCTTTTATAGTCACTTATGCCTTCAAAAGCTTTGTTTCTCCCTTTAAATGGTTATATAATCACATAATTGATTTTAAGTTGCGTTTTTTTTACATTTTTGGTTAAAACAGATTATAATTGAATGTTTACCTCGAGAAACGCGATGCAAAAACCATTCATTGAGAAGAAAACTTCTTTTATAGTCACTTATGCCTTCAAAAGCTTTGTTTCTCCCTTTAAATGGTTATATAATCAGATAATTGATTTTAAGTTGCGTTTTTTTTACATTTTTGGTTAAAACAGATTATAATTGAATGTTTACCTCGAGAAACGTGATGCAAAAACCATTCATTGAGAAGAAAACTTCTTTTATAGTCACTTATGCCTTCAAAAGCTTTGTTTCTCCCTTTAAATGGTTATATAATCTCATAACTGATTTTAAGTTGAATTTTTTTACATTTTTGGTTAAAACAGATTATAATTGAATGTTTACCTCGAGAAACGTGATGCAAAAACCATTCATTGAGAAGAAAACTTCTTTTATAGTCACTTGTGCCTTCAAAAGCTTTATTTCTCCCTTTAAATGGTTATATAATCTCATAATTGATTTTAAATTGAATTTTTTTTACAATTTTTATTAAAACAGATTATAATTGAATTTTTACCTTGGGAAACGTGATGCAAAAACCATTCATTGAGAAGAAAACTTCTTTTATAGTCACTTATACCTTCAAAAGCTTTGTTTCTCCCTTTAAATGGTTATTTAACCTCATAATTGATTTTAAGTTTAGTTTTTTTTACATTTTTGGTTAAAACAGATTATAATTGTATGTTTACCTCGAGAAACGTGATGCAAAAACCATTCATTGAGAAGAAAACTTCTTTTATAGTCACTTATGCCTTCAAAAGCTTTGTTTCTCCCTTTAAATGGTTATATAATCTCATAACTGATTTTAAGTTGAATTTTTTTACATTTTTGTTTAAAACAGATTATAATTGAATGTTTACCTCGAGAAACGTGATGCAAAAACCATTCATTGAGAAGAAAACTTCTTTTATAGTCACTTATGCCTTCAAAATCTTTTTTTCTCCCTTTAAATGGTTATATAATCTCATAATTTATTTTAAGTTGTGTTTTTTTTACATTTTTGGTTAAAACAGATTATAATTGAATGTTTACCTCGAGAAACGTGATGCAAAAACCATTCATTGAGAAGAAAACTTCTTTTATAGTCACTTATGCCTTCAAAAGCTTTGTTTTTCCCTTTAAATGGTTATATAATCTCATAATTGATTTTAAGTTGAATTTTTTTACATTTTTGGTTAAAACAGATTATAATTGAATGTTTACCTCGAGAAACGTGATGCAAAAACCATTCATTGAGAAGAAAACTTCTTTTATAGTCACTTATGCCTTCAAAAGCTTTGTTTCTCCCTTTAAATGGTTATATAACCTCATAATTGATTTTAAGTTTAGTTTTTTTTACATTTTTGGTTAAAACAGATTATAATTGTATTTTTACCTCGAGAAACGTGGTGCAAAAACCATTCATTCAGAATAAAACTTCTTTTATAGTCACTTATGCCTTCAAAAGCTTTGTTTTTCCCTTTAAATGGTTATATAATCTCATAATTGATTTTAAGTTGAATTGTTTTACATTTTTGGTTAAAACAGATTATAATTGAATGTTTACCTCGAGAAACGTGATGGAAAAACCATTCATTGAGAAGAAAACTTCTTTTATAGTCACTTATGCCTTCAAAAGCTTTGTTTCTCCCTTTAAATGGTTATATAATCTCATAATTGATTTTAAGTTGCTTTTTTTTTTACATTTTTGGTTAAAACAGATTATAATTGAATGTTTACCTCGAGAAACGTGATGCAAAAACCATTCATTGAGAAGAAAACTTCTTTTATAGTCACTTATGCCTTCAAAAGCTTTGTTTCTCCCTTTAAATGGTTATATAATCTCATAATTGATTTTAAGTTGCGTTTTTTTTACATTTTTGGTTAAAACAGATTATAATTGAATGTTTACTTCGAGAAACGCGATGCAAAAACCATTCATTGAGAAGAAAACTTCTTTTATAGTCACTTATGCCTTCAAAAGCTTTGTTTCTCCCTTTAAATGGTTATATAATCTCATAACTGATTTTAAGTTGAATTTTTTTACATTTTTGTTTAAAACAGATTATAATTGAATGTTTACCTCGAGAAACGTGATGCAAAAACCATTCATTGAGAAGAAAACTTCTTGTATAGTCACTTGTGCGTTCAAAAGCTTTATTTCTCCCTTTAAATGGTTATATAATCTCATAATTGATTTTAAATTGAATTTTTTTTACATTTTTTATTAAAACAGATTATAATTGAATGTTTACCTTGGGAAACGTGATGCAAAAACCATTCATTGAGAAGAAAACTTCTTTTATAGTCACTTATACCTTCAAAAGCTTTGTTTCTCCCTTTAAATGGTTATATAACCTCATAATTGATTTTAAGTTTAGTTTTTTTTACATTTTTGGTTAAAACAGATTATAATTGTATGTTTACCTCGAGAAACGTGGTGCAAAAACCATTCATTGAGAATAAAACTTCTTTTATAGTCACTTATGCCTTCAAAAGCTTTGTTTTTCCCTTTAAATGGTTATATAATCTCATAATTGATTTTAAGTTGAATTTTTTTACATTTTTGGTTAAAACAGATTATAATTGAATGTTTACCTCGAGAAACGTGATGCAAAAACCATTCATTGAGAAGAAAACTTCTTTTATAGTCACTTATGCCTTCAAAAGCTTTGTTTCTCCCTTTAAATGGTTATATAATCACATAATTGATTTTAAGTTGCGTTTTTTTTACATTTTTGGTTAAAACAGATTATAATTGAATGTTTACCTCGAGAAACGTGATGCAAAAACCATTCATTGAGAAGAAAACTTCTTTTATAGTCACTTATGCCTTCAAAAGCTTTGTTTCTCCCTTTAAATGGTTATATAATCTCATAACTGATTTTAAGTTGAATTTTTTTACATTTTTGTTTAAAACAGATTATAATTGAATGTTTACCTCGAGAAACGTGATGCAAAAACCATTCATTGAGAAGAAAACTTCTTTTATAGTCACTTATGCCTTCAAAATCTTTTTTTCTCCCTTTAAATGGTTATATAATCTCATAATTGATTTTAAGTTGTGTTTTTTTTACATTTTTGGTTAAAACAGATTATAATTGAATGTTTACCTCGAGAAACGTGATGCAAAAACCATTCATTGAGAAGAAACCTTCTTTTATAGTCACTTATGCCTTCAAAAGCTTTGTTTCTCCCTTTAAATGGTTATATAATCTCATAATTGATTTTAAGTTGCGTTTTTTTTTACATTTTTGGTTAAAACAGATTATAATTGAATATTTACCTCGAGAAACGTGATGCAAAAACCATTCATTGAGAAGAAACCTTCTTTTATAGTCACTTATGCCTTCAAAAGCTTTGTTTCTCCCTTTAAATGGTTATATAATCTCATAATTGATTTTAAGTTGAATTTTTTTACATTTTTGGTTAAAACAGATTATAATTGAATGTTTACCTCAAGAAACATGATGGAAAAACCATTCATTGAGAAGAAAACTTCTTTTATAGTCACTTATGCCTTCAAAAGCTTTGTTTCTCCCTTTAAATGGTTATATAATCTCATAATTGATTTTAAGTTGCTTTTTTTTTACATTTTTGGTTAAAACAGATTATAATTGAATGTTTACCTCGAGAAACGTGATGCAAAAACCATTCATTGAGAAGAAAACTTCTTTTATAGTCACTTATGCCTTCAAAAGCTTTGTTTCTCCCTTTAAATGGTTATATAATCTCATAATTGATATTAAGTTGCGTTTTTTTTACATTTTTGGTTAAAACAGATTATAATTGAATGTTTACTTCGAGAAACGCGATGCAAAAACCATTCATTGAGAAGAAAACTTCTTTTATAGTCACTTATGCCTTCAAAAGCTTTGTTTCTCCCTTTAAATGGTTATATAATCTCATAACTGATTTTAAGTTGAATTTTTTTACATTTGTGTTTAAAACAGATTATAATTGAATGTTTACCTCGAGAAACGTGATGCAAAAACCATTCATTGAGAAGAAAACTTCTTGTATAGTCACTTGTGCGTTCAAAAGCTTTATTTCTCCCTTTAAATGGTTATATAATCTCATAATTGATTTTAAATTGAATTTTTTTTACATTTTTTATTAAAACAGATTATAATTGAATGTTTACCTTGGGAAACGTGATGCAAAAACCATTCATTGAGAAGAAAACTTCTTTTATAGTCACTTATACCTTCAAAAGCTTTGTTTCTCCCTTTAAATGGTTATATAACCTCATAATTGATTTTAAGTTTAGTTTTTTTTACATTTTTGGTTAAAACAGATTATAATTGTATGTTTACCTCGAGAAACGTGGTGCAAAAACCATTCATTGAGAATAAAACTTCTTTTATAGTCACTTATGCCTTCAAAAGCTTTGTTTTTCCCTTTAAATGGTTATATAATCTCATAATTGATTTTAAGTTGAATTTTTTTAAATTTTTGGTTAAAACAGATTATAATTGAATGTTTACCTCGAGAAACGTGATGGAAAAACCATTCATTGAGAAGAAAACTTCTTTTATAGTCACTTATGCCTTCAAAAGCTTTGTTTCTCCCTTTAAATGGTTATATAATCTCATAATTGATTTTAAGTTGCTTATTTTTTACATTTTTGGTTAAAACAGATTATAATTGAATGTTTACCTCGAGAAACGTGATGCAAAAACCATTCATTGAGAAGAAAACTTCTTTTATAGTCACTTATGCCTTCAAAAGCTTTGTTTCTCCCTTTAAATGGTTATATAATCTCATAATTGATTTTAAGTTGCGTTTTTTTACATTTTTGGTTAAAACAGATTATAATTGAATGTTTACCTCGAGAAACGTGATGCAAAAACCATTCATTGAGAAGAAAACTTCTTTTATAGTCACTTATGCCTTCAAAAGCTTTGTTTCTCCCTTTAAATGGTTATATAATCTCATAATTGATTTTAAGTTGCTTTTTTTTTACATTTTTGGTTAAAACAGATTATAATTGAATGTTTACCTCGAGAAACGTGATGCAAAAACCATTCATTGAGAAGAAAACTTCTTTTATAGTCACTTATGCCTTCAAAAGCTTTGTTTCTCCCTTTAAATGGTTATATAATCTCATAATTGATTTTAAGTTGCGTTTTTTTTACATTTTTGGTTAAAACAGATTATAATTGAATGTTTACCTCGAGAATCTTGAAGTGAAAGCCATTCATTGAGAAGAAAAGTTCTTTTATAGTAACTTATGCCTTCAAAACCTTTGTTTATCCCTTTAAATGGTTATATAATCTCATAATTGATTTTAAGATGAATTTTTTTACATTTTTGGTTAAAACAGATTATAATTGAATGTTTACCTTGAGAAACGTGATGCAAAAACCATTCATTGAGAAGAAAACTTCTTTTATAGTCACTTATGCCTTCAAAAGCTTTGTTTCTCCCTTTAAATGGTTATATAATCTCATAATTGATTTTAAGTTGCTTTTTTTTTACATTTTTTGTTAAAACAGATTATAATTGAATGTTTACCTTGAGAAACGTGATGCAAAAACCATTCATTGAGAAGAAAACTTCTTTTATAGTCACTTATGCCTTCAAAAGCTTTGTTTCTCCCTTTAAATGGTTATATAATCTCATAATTGATTTTAAGTTGCGTTTTTTTTACATTTTTGGTTAAAACAGATTACAATTGAATGTTTACCTCGAGAAACGCGATGCAAAAACCATTCATTGAGAAGAAAACTTCTTTTATAGTCACTTATGCCTTCAAAAGCTTTGTTTCTCCCTTTAAATGGTTATATAATCTCATAATTGATTTTAAGTTGAATTTTTTTACATTTTTGTTTAAAACAGATTATAATTGAACGTTTACCTCAAGAATCTTGAAGCGAAAGCCATTCATTGAGAAGAAAACTTCTTTTATAGTCACTTATGCCTTCAAAAGCTTTGTTTCTCCCTTTAAATGGTTATATAATCTCATAATTGATTTTAAGTTGCGTTTTTTTTACATTTTTGGTTAAAACAGATTATAATTGAATGTTTACCTCAAGAAACGTGCTGCAAAAACCATTCATTGAGAAGAAAACTTCTTTTATAGTCATTTATGCCTTCAAAAGCTTTGTTTCTCCCTTTAAATGGTTATATAATCTCATAATTGATTTTAAGTTATGTTTTTTTTACATTTTTGGTTAAAACAGATTATAATTGAATGTTTACCTCGAGAAACGTGATGCAAAAACCATTCATTGAGAAGAAAACTTCTTTTATAGTCACTTATGCCTTCAAAAGCTTTGTTTCTCCCTTTAAATGGTTATATAATCTCATAATTGATTTTAAGTTGCGTTTTTTTTACATTTCTGGTTAAAACAGATTATAATTGAATGTTTACCTCGAGAAACGTGTTGCAAAAATCATTCATTGAGAAGAAAACTTCTTTTATAGTCACTTATGCCTTCAAAAGCTTTGTTTCTCCCTTTAAATGGTTATACAATCTCATAATTTATTTTAAGTTGAATTTTTTTACATTTTTGGTTAAAACAGATTATAATTGAACGTTTACCTCTAGAATCTTGAAGCGAAAGCCATTCATTGAGAAGAAAACTTCTTTTATAGTCACTTATGCCTTCAAAAGCTTTGTTTCTCCCTTTAAATGGTTATATAATCTCATAATTGATTTTAAGTTGCATTTTTTTTACATTTTTGGTTAAAACAGATTATAATTGAATGTTTACCTCGAGAAACGTGATGCAAAAACCATTCATTGAGAAGAAACCTTCTTTTATAGTCACTTATGCCTTCAAAAGCTTTGTTTCTCCCTTTAAATGCTTATATAATCTCATAATTGATTTTAAGTTGAATTTTTTTACATTTTTGGTTAAAACAGATTATAATTGAATGTTTACCTCGAGAAACGTGATGCAAAAACCATTCATTGAGAAGAAAACTTCTTTTATAGTCACTTGTGCCTTCAAAAGCTTTATTTCTCCCTTTAAATGGTTATATAATCTCATAATTGATTTTAAATTGAATTTTTTTTACATTTTTTATTAAAACAGATTATAATTGAATTTTTACCTTGGGAAACGTGATGCAAAAACCATTCATTGAGAAGAAAACTTCTTTTATAGTCACTTATACCTTCAAAAGCTTTGTTTCTCCCTTTAAATGGTTATTTAACCTCATAATTGATTTTAAGTTTAGTTTTTTTTACATTTTTGGTTAAAACAGATTATAATTGTATGTTTACCTCGAGAAACGTGATGCAAAAACCATTCATTGAGAAGAAAACTTCTTTTATAGTCACTTATGCCTTCAAAAGCTTTGTTTTTCCCTTTAAATGGTTATATAATCTCATAATTGATTTTAAGTTGAATTTTTTTAAATTTTTGGTTAAAACAGATTATAATTGAATGTTTACCTCGAGAAACGTGATGGAAAAACCATTCATTGAGAAGAAAACTTCTTTTATAGTCACTTATGCCTTCAAAAGCTTTGTTTCTCCCTTTAAATGGTTATATAATCTCATAATTGATTTTAAGTTGCTTATTTTTTACATTTTTGGTTAAAACAGATTATAATTGAATGTTTACCTCGAGAAACGTGATGTAAAAACCATTCATTGAGAAGAAAACTTCTTTTATAGTCACTTATGCCTTCAAAAGCTTTGTTTCTCCCTTTAAATGGTTATATAATCTCATAATTGATTTTAAGTTGCGTTTTTTTACATTTTTGGTTAAAACAGATTATAATTGAATGTTTACCTCGAGAAACGTGATGCAAAAACCATTCATTGAGAAGAAAACTTCTTTTATAGTCACTTATGCCTTCAAAAGCTTTGTTTCTCCCTTTAAATGGTTATATAATCTCATAATTGATTTTAAGTTGCTTTTTTTTTACATTTTTGGTTAAAACAGATTATAATTGAATGTTTACCTCGAGAAACGTGATGCAAAAACCATTCATTGAGAAGAAAACTTCTTTTATAGTCACTTATGCCTTCAAAAGCTTTGTTTCTCCCTTTAAATGGTTATATAATCTCATAATTGATTTTAAGTTGCGTTTTTTTTACATTTTTGGTTAAAACAGATTATAATTGAATGTTTACCTCGAGAATCTTGAAGTGAAAGCCATTCATTGAGAAGAAAAGTTCTTTTATAGTAACTTATGCCTTCAAAACCTTTGTTTATCCCTTTAAATGGTTATATAATCTCATAATTGATTTTAAGATGAATTTTTTTACATTTTTGGTTAAAACAGATTATAATTGAATGTTTACCTTGAGAAACGTGATGCAAAAACCATTCATTGAGAAGAAAACTTCTTTTATAGTCACTTATGCCTTCAAAAGCTTTGTTTCTCCCTTTAAATGGTTATATAATCTCATAATTGATTTTAAGTTGCTTTTTTTTTACATTTTTTGTTAAAACAGATTATAATTGAATGTTTACCTTGAGAAACGTGATGCAAAAACCATTCATTGAGAAGAAAACTTCTTTTATAGTCACTTATGCCTTCAAAAGCTTTGTTTCTCCCTTTAAATGGTTATATAATCTCATAATTGATTTTAAGTTGCGTTTTTTTTACATTTTTGGTTAAAACAGATTACAATTGAATGTTTACCTCGAGAAACGCGATGCAAAAACCATTCATTGAGAAGAAAACTTCTTTTATAGTCACTTATGCCTTCAAAAGCTTTGTTTCTCCCTTTAAATGGTTATATAATCTCATAATTGATTTTAAGTTGAATTTTTTTACATTTTTGTTTAAAACAGATTATAATTGAACGTTTACCTCAAGAATCTTGAAGCGAAAGCCATTCATTGAGAAGAAAACTTCTTTTATAGTCACTTATGCCTTCAAAAGCTTTGTTTCTCCCTTTAAATGGTTATATAATCTCATAATTGATTTTAAGTTGCGTTTTTTTTACATTTTTGGTTAAAACAGATTATAATTGAATGTTTACCTCAAGAAACGTGCTGCAAAAACCATTCATTGAGAAGAAAACTTCTTTTATAGTCATTTATGCCTTCAAAAGCTTTGTTTCTCCCTTTAAATGGTTATATAATCTCATAATTGATTTTAAGTTATGTTTTTTTTACATTTTTGGTTAAAACAGATTATAATTGAATGTTTACCTCGAGAAACGTGATGCAAAAACCATTCATTGAGAAGAAAACTTCTTTTATAGTCACTTATGCCTTCAAAAGCTTTGTTTCTCCCTTTAAATGGTTATATAATCTCATAATTGATTTTAAGTTACGTTTTTTTTACATTTCTGGTTAAAACAGATTATAATTGAATGTTTACCTCGAGAAACGTGTTGCAAAAATCATTCATTGAGAAGAAAACTTCTTTTATAGTCACTTATGCCTTCAAAAGCTTTGTTTCTCCCTTTAAATGGTTATACAATCTCATAATTTATTTTAAGTTGAATTTTTTTACATTTTTGGTTAAAACAGATTATAATTGAACGTTTACCTCTAGAATCTTGAAGCGAAAGCCATTCATTGAGAAGAAAACTTCTTTTATAGTCACTTATGCCTTCAAAAGCTTTGTTTCTCCCTTTAAATGGTTATATAATCTCATAATTGATTTTAAGTTGCATTTTTTTTACATTTTTGGTTAAAACAGATTATAATTGAATGTTTACCTCGAGAAACGTGATGCAAAAACCATTCATTGAGAAGAAACCTTCTTTTATAGTCACTTATGCCTTCAAAAGCTTTGTTTCTCCCTTTAAATGCTTATATAATCTCATAATTGATTTTAAGTTGAATTTTTTTACATTTTTGGTTAAAACAGATTATAATTGAATGTTTACCTCGAGAAACGTGATGCAAAAACCATTCATTGAGAAGAAAACTTCTTTTATAGTCACTTTTGCCTTCAAAAGCTTTATTTCTCCCTTTAAATGGTTATATAATCTCATAATTGATTTTAAATTGAATTTTTTTTACAATTTTTATTAAAACAGATTATAATTGAATTTTTACCTTGGGAAACGTGATGCAAAAACCATTCATTGAGAAGAAAACTTCTTTTATAGTCACTTATACCTTCAAAAGCTTTGTTTCTCCCTTTAAATGGTTATTTAACCTCATAATTGATTTTAAGTTTAGTTTTTTTTACATTTTTGGTTAAAACAGATTATAATTGTATGTTTACCTCGAGAAACGTGATGCAAAAACCATTCATTGAGAAGAAAACTTCTTTTATAGTCACTTATGCCTTCAAAAGCTTTGTTTTTCCCCTTAAATGGTTATATAACCTCATAATTGATTTTAAGTTGAATTTTTTTACATTTTTGGTTAAAACAGATTATAATTGAATGTTTACCTCGAGAAACGTGATGGAAAAACCATTCATTGAGAAGAAAACTTCTTTTATAGTCACTTATGCCTTCAAAAGCTTTGTTTCTCCCTTTAAATGGTTATATAATCAGATAATTGATTTTAAGTTGCGTTTTTTTTACATTTTTGGTTAAAACAGATTATAATTGAATGTTTACCTCGAGAAACGTGATGCAAAAACCATTCATTGAGAAGAAAACTTCTTTTATAGTCACTTATGCCTTCAAAAGCTTTGTTTCTCCCTTTAAATGGTTATATAATCTCATAACTGATTTTAAGTTGAATTTTTTTACATTTTTGTTTAAAACAGATTATAATTGAATGTTTACCTCGAGAAACGTGATGCAAAAACCATTCATTGAGAAGAAAACTTCTTGTATAGTCACTTGTGCGTTCAAAAGCTTTATTTCTCCCTTTAAATGGTTATATAATCTCATAATTGATTTTAAATTGAATTTTTTTTACATTTTTTATTAAAACAGATTATAATTGAATGTTTACCTTGGGAAACGTGATGCAAAAACCATTCATTGAGAAGAAAACTTCTTTTATAGTCACTTATACCTTCAAAAGCTTTGTTTCTCCCTTTAAATGGTTATATAACCTCATAATTGATTTTAAGTTTAGTTTTTTTTACATTTTTGGTTAAAACAGATTATAATTGTATGTTTACCTCGAGAAACGTGGTGCAAAAACCATTCATTGAGAATAAAACTTCTTTTATAGTCACTTATGCCTTCAAAAGCTTTGTTTTTCCCTTTAAATGGTTATATAATCTCATAATTGATTTTAAGTTGAATTTTTTTACATTTTTGGTTAAAACAGATTATAATTGAATGTTTACCTCGAGAAACGTGATACAAAAACCATTCATTGAGAAGAAAACTTCTTTTATAGTCACTTATGCCTTCAAAAGCTTTGTTTCTCCCTTTAAATGGTTATATAATCACATAATTGATTTTAAGTTGCGTTTTTTTTACATTTTTGGTTAAAACAGATTATAATTGAATGTTTACCTCGAGAAACGCGATGCAAAAACCATTCATTGAGAAGAAAACTTCTTTTATAGTCACTTATGCCTTCAAAAGCTTTGTTTCTCCCTTTAAATGGTTATATAATCTCATAACTGATTTTAAGTTGAATTTTTTTACATTTTTGTTTAAAACAGATTATAATTGAATGTTTACCTCGAGAAACGTGATGCAAAAACCATTCATTGAGAAGAAAACTTCTTTTATAGTCACTTATGCCTTCAAAATCTTTTTTTCTCCCTTTAAATGGTTATATAATCTCATAATTGATTTTAAGTTGTGTTTTTTTTACATTTTTGGTTAAAACAGATTATAATTGAATGTTTACCTCGAGAAACGTGATGCAAAAACCATTCATTGAGAAGAAAACTTCTTTTATAGTCACTTATGCCTTCAAAAGCTTTGTTTCTCCCTTTAAATGGTTATATAATCACATAATTGATTTTAAGTTGCGTTTTTTTTACATTTTTGGTTAAAACAGATTATAATTGAATGTTTACCTCGAGAAACGCGATGCAAAAACCATTCATTGAGAAGAAAACTTCTTTTATAGTCACTTATGCCTTCAAAAGCTTTGTTTCTCCCTTTAAATGGTTATATAATCAGATAATTGATTTTAAGTTGCGTTTTTTTTACATTTTTGGTTAAAACAGATTATAATTGAATGTTTACCTCGAGAAACGTGATGCAAAAACCATTCATTGAGAAGAAAACTTCTTTTATAGTCACTTATGCCTTCAAAAGCTTTGTTTCTCCCTTTAAATGGTTATATAATCTCATAACTGATTTTAAGTTGAATTTTTTTACATTTTTGGTTAAAACAGATTATAATTGAATGTTTACCTCGAGAAACGTGATGCAAAAACCATTCATTGAGAAGAAAACTTCTTTTATAGTCACTTGTGCCTTCAAAAGCTTTATTTCTCCCTTTAAATGGTTATATAATCTCATAATTGATTTTAAATTGAATTTTTTTTACAATTTTTATTAAAACAGATTATAATTGAATTTTTACCTTGGGAAACGTGATGCAAAAACCATTCATTGAGAAGAAAACTTCTTTTATAGTCACTTATACCTTCAAAAGCTTTGTTTCTCCCTTTAAATGGTTATTTAACCTCATAATTGATTTTAAGTTTAGTTTTTTTTACATTTTTGGTTAAAACAGATTATAATTGTATGTTTACCTCGAGAAACGTGATGCAAAAACCATTCATTGAGAAGAAAACTTCTTTTATAGTCACTTATGCCTTCAAAAGCTTTGTTTCTCCCTTTAAATGGTTATATAATCTCATAACTGATTTTAAGTTGAATTTTTTTACATTTTTGTTTAAAACAGATTATAATTGAATGTTTACCTCGAGAAACGTGATGCAAAAACCATTCATTGAGAAGAAAACTTCTTTTATAGTCACTTATGCCTTCAAAATCTTTTTTTCTCCCTTTAAATGGTTATATAATCTCATAATTTATTTTAAGTTGTGTTTTTTTTACATTTTTGGTTAAAACAGATTATAATTGAATGTTTACCTCGAGAAACGTGATGCAAAAACCATTCATTGAGAAGAAAACTTCTTTTATAGTCACTTATGCCTTCAAAAGCTTTGTTTCTCCCTTTAAATGGTTATATAATCTCATAATTGATTTTAAGTTGCGTTTTTTTTTACATTTTTGGTTAAAACAGATTATAATTGTATGTTTACCTCGAGAAACGTGGTGCGAAAACCATTCATTGAGAATAAAACTTCTTTTATAGTCACTTATGCCTTCAAAAGCTTTGTTTTTCCCTTTAAATGGTTATATAATCTCATAATTGATTTTAAGTTGAATTTTTTTACATTTTTGGTTAAAACAGATTATAATTGAATGTTTACCTCGAGAAACGTGATGCAAAAACCATTCATTGAGAAGAAAACTTCTTTTATAGTCACTTATGCCTTCAAAAGCTTTGTTTCTCCCTTTAAATGGTTATATAACCTCATAATTGATTTTAAGTTTAGTTTTTTTTACATTTTTGGTTAAAACAGATTATAATTGTATTTTTACCTCGAGAAACGTGGTGCAAAAACCATTCATTCAGAATAAAACTTCTTTTATAGTCACTTATGCCTTCAAAAGCTTTGTTTTTCCCTTTAAATGGTTATATAATCTCATAATTGATTTTAAGTTGAATTGTTTTACATTTTTGGTTAAAACAGATTATAATTGAATGTTTACCTCGAGAAACGTGATGGAAAAACCATTCATTGAGAAGAAAACTTCTTTTATAGTCACTTATGCCTTCAAAAGCTTTGTTTCTCCCTTTAAATGGTTATATAATCTCATAATTGATTTTAAGTTGCTTTTTTTTTTACATTTTTGGTTAAAACAGATTATAATTGAATGTTTACCTCGAGAAACGTGATGCAAAAACCATTCATTGAGAAGAAAACTTCTTTTATAGTCACTTATGCCTTCAAAAGCTTTGTTTCTCCCTTTAAATGGTTATATAATCTCATAATTGATTTTAAGTTGCGTTTTTTTTACATTTTTGGTTAAAACAGATTATAATTGAATGTTTACTTCGAGAAACGCGATGCAAAAACCATTCATTGAGAAGAAAACTTCTTTTATAGTCACTTATGCCTTCAAAAGCTTTGTTTCTCCCTTTAAATGGTTATATAATCTCATAACTGATTTTAAGTTGAATTTTTTTACATTTTTGTTTAAAACAGATTATAATTGAATGTTTACCTCGAGAAACGTGATGCAAAAACCATTCATTGAGAAGAAAACTTCTTGTATAGTCACTTGTGCGTTCAAAAGCTTTATTTCTCCCTTTAAATGGTTATATAATCTCATAATTGATTTTAAATTGAATTTTTTTTACATTTTTTATTAAAACAGATTATAATTGAATGTTTACCTTGGGAAACGTGATGCAAAAACCATTCATTGAGAAGAAAACTTCTTTTATAGTCACTTATACCTTCAAAAGCTTTGTTTCTCCCTTTAAATGGTTATATAACCTCATAATTGATTTTAAGTTTAGTTTTTTTTACATTTTTGGTTAAAACAGATTATAATTGTATGTTTACCTCGAGAAACGTGGTGCAAAAACCATTCATTGAGAATAAAACTTCTTTTATAGTCACTTATGCCTTCAAAAGCTTTGTTTTTCCCTTTAAATGGTTATATAATCTCATAATTGATTTTAAGTTGAATTTTTTTACATTTTTGGTTAAAACAGATTATAATTGAATGTTTACCTCGAGAAACGTGATGCAAAAACCATTCATTGAGAAGAAAACTTCTTTTATAGTCACTTATGCCTTCAAAAGCTTTGTTTCTCCCTTTAAATGGTTATATAATCACATAATTGATTTTAAGTTGCGTTTTTTTTACATTTTTGGTTAAAACAGATTATAATTGAATGTTTACCTCGAGAAACGTGATGCAAAAACCATTCATTGAGAAGAAAACTTCTTTTATAGTCACTTATGCCTTCAAAAGCTTTGTTTCTCCCTTTAAATGGTTATATAATCTCATAACTGATTTTAAGTTGAATTTTTTTACATTTTTGTTTAAAACAGATTATAATTGAATGTTTACCTCGAGAAACGTGATGCAAAAACCATTCATTGAGAAGAAAACTTCTTTTATAGTCACTTATGCCTTCAAAATCTTTTTTTCTCCCTTTAAATGGTTATATAATCTCATAATTGATTTTAAGTTGTGTTTTTTTTACATTTTTGGTTAAAACAGATTATAATTGAATGTTTACCTCGAGAAACGTGATGCAAAAACCATTCATTGAGAAGAAACCTTCTTTTATAGTCACTTATGCCTTCAAAAGCTTTGTTTCTCCCTTTAAATGGTTATATAATCTCATAATTGATTTTAAGTTGCGTTTTTTTTTACATTTTTGGTTAAAACAGATTATAATTGAATGTTTACCTCGAGAAACGTGATGCAAAAACCATTCATTGAGAAGAAACCTTCTTTTATAGTCACTTATGCCTTCAAAAGCTTTGTTTCTCCCTTTAAATGGTTATATAATCTCATAATTGATTTTAAGTTGAATTTTTTTACATTTTTGGTTAAAACAGATTATAATTGAATGTTTACCTCAAGAAACATGATGGAAAAACCATTCATTGAGAAGAAAACTTCTTTTATAGTCACTTATGCCTTCAAAAGCTTTGTTTCTCCCTTTAAATGGTTATATAATCTCATAATTGATTTTAAGTTGCTTTTTTTTTACATTTTTGGTTAAAACAGATTATAATTGAATGTTTACCTCGAGAAACGTGATGCAAAAACCATTCATTGAGAAGAAAACTTCTTTTATAGTCACTTATGCCTTCAAAAGCTTTGTTTCTCCCTTTAAATGGTTATATAATCTCATAATTGATATTAAGTTGCGTTTTTTTTACATTTTTGGTTAAAACAGATTATAATTGAATGTTTACTTCGAGAAACGCGATGCAAAAACCATTCATTGAGAAGAAAACTTCTTTTATAGTCACTTATGCCTTCAAAAGCTTTGTTTCTCCCTTTAAATGGTTATATAATCTCATAACTGATTTTAAGTTGAATTTTTTTACATTTGTGTTTAAAACAGATTATAATTGAATGTTTACCTCGAGAAACGTGATGCAAAAACCATTCATTGAGAAGAAAACTTCTTGTATAGTCACTTGTGCGTTCAAAAGCTTTATTTCTCCCTTTAAATGGTTATATAATCTCATAATTGATTTTAAATTGAATTTTTTTTACATTTTTTATTAAAACAGATTATAATTGAATGTTTACCTTGGGAAACGTGATGCAAAAACCATTCATTGAGAAGAAAACTTCTTTTATAGTCACTTATACCTTCAAAAGCTTTGTTTCTCCCTTTAAATGGTTATATAACCTCATAATTGATTTTAAGTTTAGTTTTTTTTACATTTTTGGTTAAAACAGATTATAATTGTATGTTTACCTCGAGAAACGTGGTGCAAAAACCATTCATTGAGAATAAAACTTCTTTTATAGTCACTTATGCCTTCAAAAGCTTTGTTTTTCCCTTTAAATGGTTATATAATCTCATAATTGATTTTAAGTTGAATTTTTTTAAATTTTTGGTTAAAACAGATTATAATTGAATGTTTACCTCGAGAAACGTGATGGAAAAACCATTCATTGAGAAGAAAACTTCTTTTATAGTCACTTATGCCTTCAAAAGCTTTGTTTCTCCCTTTAAATGGTTATATAATCTCATAATTGATTTTAAGTTGCTTATTTTTTACATTTTTGGTTAAAACAGATTATAATTGAATGTTTACCTCGAGAAACGTGATGCAAAAACCATTCATTGAGAAGAAAACTTCTTTTATAGTCACTTATGCCTTCAAAAGCTTTGTTTCTCCCTTTAAATGGTTATATAATCTCATAATTGATTTTAAGTTGCGTTTTTTTACATTTTTGGTTAAAACAGATTATAATTGAATGTTTACCTCGAGAAACGTGATGCAAAAACCATTCATTGAGAAGAAAACTTCTTTTATAGTCACTTATGCCTTCAAAAGCTTTGTTTCTCCCTTTAAATGGTTATATAATCTCATAATTGATTTTAAGTTGCTTTTTTTTTACATTTTTGGTTAAAACAGATTATAATTGAATGTTTACCTCGAGAAACGTGATGCAAAAACCATTCATTGAGAAGAAAACTTCTTTTATAGTCACTTATGCCTTCAAAAGCTTTGTTTCTCCCTTTAAATGGTTATATAATCTCATAATTGATTTTAAGTTGCGTTTTTTTTACATTTTTGGTTAAAACAGATTATAATTGAATGTTTACCTCGAGAATCTTGAAGTGAAAGCCATTCATTGAGAAGAAAAGTTCTTTTATAGTAACTTATGCCTTCAAAACCTTTGTTTATCCCTTTAAATGGTTATATAATCTCATAATTGATTTTAAGATGAATTTTTTTACATTTTTGGTTAAAACAGATTATAATTGAATGTTTACCTTGAGAAACGTGATGCAAAAACCATTCATTGAGAAGAAAACTTCTTTTATAGTCACTTATGCCTTCAAAAGCTTTGTTTCTCCCTTTAAATGGTTATATAATCTCATAATTGATTTTAAGTTGCTTTTTTTTTACATTTTTTGTTAAAACAGATTATAATTGAATGTTTACCTTGAGAAACGTGATGCAAAAACCATTCATTGAGAAGAAAACTTCTTTTATAGTCACTTATGCCTTCAAAAGCTTTGTTTCTCCCTTTAAATGGTTATATAATCTCATAATTGATTTTAAGTTGCGTTTTTTTTACATTTTTGGTTAAAACAGATTACAATTGAATGTTTACCTCGAGAAACGCGATGCAAAAACCATTCATTGAGAAGAAAACTTCTTTTATAGTCACTTATGCCTTCAAAAGCTTTGTTTCTCCCTTTAAATGGTTATATAATCTCATAATTGATTTTAAGTTGAATTTTTTTACATTTTTGTTTAAAACAGATTATAATTGAACGTTTACCTCAAGAATCTTGAAGCGAAAGCCATTCATTGAGAAGAAAACTTCTTTTATAGTCACTTATGCCTTCAAAAGCTTTGTTTCTCCCTTTAAATGGTTATATAATCTCATAATTGATTTTAAGTTGCGTTTTTTTTACATTTTTGGTTAAAACAGATTATAATTGAATGTTTACCTCAAGAAACGTGCTGCAAAAACCATTCATTGAGAAGAAAACTTCTTTTATAGTCATTTATGCCTTCAAAAGCTTTGTTTCTCCCTTTAAATGGTTATATAATCTCATAATTGATTTTAAGTTATGTTTTTTTTACATTTTTGGTTAAAACAGATTATAATTGAATGTTTACCTCGAGAAACGTGATGCAAAAACCATTCATTGAGAAGAAAACTTCTTTTATAGTCACTTATGCCTTCAAAAGCTTTGTTTCTCCCTTTAAATGGTTATATAATCTCATAATTGATTTTAAGTTGCGTTTTTTTTACATTTCTGGTTAAAACAGATTATAATTGAATGTTTACCTCGAGAAACGTGTTGCAAAAATCATTCATTGAGAAGAAAACTTCTTTTATAGTCACTTATGCCTTCAAAAGCTTTGTTTCTCCCTTTAAATGGTTATACAATCTCATAATTTATTTTAAGTTGAATTTTTTTACATTTTTGGTTAAAACAGATTATAATTGAACGTTTACCTCTAGAATCTTGAAGCGAAAGCCATTCATTGAGAAGAAAACTTCTTTTATAGTCACTTATGCCTTCAAAAGCTTTGTTTCTCCCTTTAAATGGTTATATAATCTCATAATTGATTTTAAGTTGCATTTTTTTTACATTTTTGGTTAAAACAGATTATAATTGAATGTTTACCTCGAGAAACGTGATGCAAAAACCATTCATTGAGAAGAAACCTTCTTTTATAGTCACTTATGCCTTCAAAAGCTTTGTTTCTCCCTTTAAATGCTTATATAATCTCATAATTGATTTTAAGTTGAATTTTTTTACATTTTTGGTTAAAACAGATTATAATTGAATGTTTACCTCGTGAAACGTGACGCAAAAACCATTCATTGAGAAGAAAACTTCTTTTATAGTCACTTGTGCCTTCAAAAGCTTTATTTCTCCCTTTAAATGGTTATATAATCTCATAATTGATTTTAAATTGAATTTTTTTTACATTTTTTATTAAAACAGATTATAATTGAATTTTTACCTTGGGAAACGTGATGCAAAAACCATTCATTGAGAAGAAAACTTCTTTTATAGTCACTTATACCTTCAAAAGCTTTGTTTCTCCCTTTAAATGGTTATTTAACCTCATAATTGATTTTAAGTTTAGTTTTTTTTACATTTTTGGTTAAAACAGATTATAATTGTATGTTTACCTCGAGAAACGTGATGCAAAAACCATTCATTGAGAAGAAAACTTCTTTTATAGTCACTTATGCCTTCAAAAGCTTTGTTTTTCCCCTTAAATGGTTATATAATCTCATAATTGATTTTAAGTTGAATTTTTTTACATTTTTGGTTAAAACAGATTATAATTGAATGTTTACCTCGAGAAACGTGATGGAAAAACCATTCATTGAGAAGAAAACTTCTTTTATAGTCACTTATGCCTTCAAAAGCTTTGTTTCTCCCTTTAAATGGTTATATAATCAGATAATTGATTTTAAGTTGCGTTTTTTTTACATTTTTGGTTAAAACAGATTATAATTGAATGTTTACCTCGAGAAACGTGATGCAAAAACCATTCATTGAGAAGAAAACTTCTTTTATAGTCACTTATGCCTTCAAAAGCTTTGTTTCTCCCTTTAAATGGTTATATAATCTCATAACTGATTTTAAGTTGAATTTTTTTACATTTTTGTTTAAAACAGATTATAATTGAATGTTTACCTCGAGAAACGTGATGCAAAAACCATTCATTGAGAAGAAAACTTCTTGTATAGTCACTTGTGCGTTCAAAAGCTTTATTTCTCCCTTTAAATGGTTATATAATCTCATAATTGATTTTAAATTGAATTTTTTTTACATTTTTTATTAAAACAGATTATAATTGAATGTTTACCTTGGGAAACGTGATGCAAAAACCATTCATTGAGAAGAAAACTTCTTTTATAGTCACTTATACCTTCAAAAGCTTTGTTTCTCCCTTTAAATGGTTATATAACCTCATAATTGATTTTAAGTTTAGTTTTTTTTACATTTTTGGTTAAAACAGATTATAATTGTATGTTTACCTCGAGAAACGTGGTGCAAAAACCATTCATTGAGAATAAAACTTCTTTTATAGTCACTTATGCCTTCAAAAGCTTTGTTTTTCCCTTTAAATGGTTATATAATCTCATAATTGATTTTAAGTTGAATTTTTTTACATTTTTGGTTAAAACAGATTATAATTGAATGTTTACCTCGAGAAACGTGATACAAAAACCATTCATTGAGAAGAAAACTTCTTTTATAGTCACTTATGCCTTCAAAAGCTTTGTTTCTCCCTTTAAATGGTTATATAATCACATAATTGATTTTAAGTTGCGTTTTTTTTACATTTTTGGTTAAAACAGATTATAATTGAATGTTTACCTCGAGAAACGCGATGCAAAAACCATTCATTGAGAAGAAAACTTCTTTTATAGTCACTTATGCCTTCAAAAGCTTTGTTTCTCCCTTTAAATGGTTATATAATCTCATAACTGATTTTAAGTTGAATTTTTTTACATTTTTGTTTAAAACAGATTATAATTGAATGTTTACCTCGAGAAACGTGATGCAAAAACCATTCATTGAGAAGAAAACTTCTTTTATAGTCACTTATGCCTTCAAAATCTTTTTTTCTCCCTTTAAATGGTTATATAATCTCATAATTGATTTTAAGTTGTGTTTTTTTTACATTTTTGGTTAAAACAGATTATAATTGAATGTTTACCTCGAGAAACGTGATGCAAAAACCATTCATTGAGAAGAAAACTTCTTTTATAGTCACTTATGCCTTCAAAAGCTTTGTTTCTCCCTTTAAATGGTTATATAATCACATAATTGATTTTAAGTTGCGTTTTTTTTACATTTTTGGTTAAAACAGATTATAATTGAATGTTTACCTCGAGAAACGTGATGCAAAAACCATTCATTGAGAAGAAAACTTCTTTTATAGTCACTTATGCCTTCAAAAGCTTTGTTTCTCCCTTTAAATGGTTATATAATCTCATAACTGATTTTAAGTTGAATTTTTTTACATTTTTGTTTAAAACAGATTATAATTGAATGTTTACCTCGAGAAACGTGATGCAAAAACCATTCATTGAGAAGAAAACTTCTTTTATAGTCACTTATGCCTTCAAAATCTTTTTTTCTCCCTTTAAATGGTTATATAATCTCATAATTGATTTTAAGTTGTGTTTTTTTTACATTTTTGGTTAAAACAGATTATAATTGAATGTTTACCTCGAGAAACGTGATGCAAAAACCATTCATTGAGAAGAAACCTTCTTTTATAGTCACTTATGCCTTCAAAAGCTTTGTTTCTCCCTTTAAATGGTTATATAATCTCATAATTGATTTTAAGTTGCGTTTTTTTTTACATTTTTGGTTAAAACAGATTATAATTGTATGTTTACCTCGAGAAACGTGGTGCGAAAACCATTCATTGAGAATAAAACTTCTTTTATAGTCACTTATGCCTTCAAAAGCTTTGTTTTTCCCTTTAAATGGTTATATAATCTCATAATTGATTTTAAGTTGAATTTTTTTACATTTTTGGTTAAAACAGATTATAATTGAATGTTTACCTCGAGAAACGTGATGCAAAAACCATTCATTGAGAAGAAAACTTCTTTTATAGTCACTTATGCCTTCAAAAGCTTTGTTTCTCCCTTTAAATGGTTATATAACCTCATAATTGATTTTAAGTTTAGTTTTTTTTACATTTTTGGTTAAAACAGATTATAATTGTATGTTTACCTCGAGAAACGTGGTGCAAAAACCATTCATTGAGAATAAAACTTCTTTTATAGTCACTTATGCCTTCAAAAGCTTTGTTTTTCCCTTTAAATGGTTATATAATCTCATAATTGATTTTAAGTTGAATTTTTTTACATTTTTGGTTAAAACAGATTATAATTGAATGTTTACCTCGAGAAACGTGATGGAAAAACCATTCATTGAGAAGAAAACTTCTTTTATAGTCACTTATGCCTTCAAAAGCTTTGTTTCTCCCTTTAAATGGTTATATAATCTCATAATTGATTTTAAGTTGAATTTTTTTACATTTTTGGTTAAAACAGATTATAATTGAATGTTTACCTCGAGAAACGTGATGCAAAAACTATTCATTGAGAAGAAACCTTCTTTTATAGTCACTTATGCCTTCAAAAGCTTTGTTTCTCCCTTTAAATGGTTATATAATCTCATAATTGATTTTAAGTTGAATTTTTTTACATTTTTGGTTAAAACAGATTATAATTGAACGTTTACCTCTAGAATCTTGAAGCGAAAGCCATTCATTGAGAAGAAAACTTCTTTTATAGTCACTTATGCCTTCAAAAGCTTTGTTTCTCCCTTTAAATGGTTATATAATCTCATAATTGATTTTAAGTTGCATTTTTTTTACATTTTTGGTTAAAACAGATTATAATTGAATGTTTACCTCGAGAAACGTGATGCAAAAACCATTCATTGAGAAGAAACCTTCTTTTATAGTCACTTATGCCTTCAAAAGCTTTGTTTCTCCCTTTAAATGCTTATATAATCTCATAATTGATTTTAAGTTGAATTTTTTTACATTTTTGGTTAAAACAGATTATAATTGAATGTTTACCTCGAGAAACGTGATGCAAAAACCATTCATTGAGAAGAAAACTTCTTTTATAGTCACTTGTGCCTTCAAAAGCTTTATTTCTCCCTTTAAATGGTTATATAATCTCATAATTGATTTTAAATTGAATTTTTTTTACATTTTTTATTAAAACAGATTATAATTGAATTTTTACCTTGGGAAACGTGATGCAAAAACCATTCATTGAGAAGAAAACTTCTTTTATAGTCACTTATACCTTCAAAAGCTTTGTTTCTCCCTTTAAATGGTTATTTAACCTCATAATTGATTTTAAGTTTAGTTTTTTTTTACATTTTTGGTTAAAACAGATTATAATTGTATGTTTACCTCGAGAAACGTGATGCAAAAACCATTCATTGAGAAGAAAACTTCTTTTATAGTCACTTATGCCTTCAAAAGCTTTGTTTTTCCCCTTAAATGGTTATATAATCTCATAATTGATTTTAAGTTGAATTTTTTTACATTTTTGGTTAAAACAGATTATAATTGAATGTTTACCTCGAGAAACGTGATGCAAAAACCATTCATTGAGAAGAAAACTTCTTTTATAGTCACTTATGCCTTCAAAAGCTTTGTTTCTCCCTTTAAATGGTTATATAATCTCATAATTGATTTTAAGTTGCGTTTTTTTTACATTTTTGGTTAAAACAGATTATAATTGAATGTTTACTTCGAGAAACGCGATGCAAAAACCATTCATTGAGAAGAAAACTTCTTTTATAGTCACTTATGCCTTCAAAAGCTTTCTTTCTCCCTTTAAATGGTTATATAATCTCATAACTGATTTTAAGTTGAATTTTTTTACATTTTTGTTTAAAACAGATTATAATTGAATGTTTACCTCGAGAAACGTGATGCAAAAACCATTCATTGAGAAGAAAACTTCTTGTATAGTCACTTGTGCGTTCAAAAGCTTTATTTCTCCCTTTAAATGGTTATATAATCTCATAATTGATTTTAAATTGAATTTTTTTTACATTTTTTATTAAAACAGATTATAATTGAATGTTTACCTTGGGAAACGTGATGCAAAAACCATTCATTGAGAAGAAAACTTCTTTTATAGTCACTTATACCTTCAAAAGCTTTGTTTCTCCCTTTAAATGGTTATATAACCTCATAATTGATTTTAAGTTTAGTTTTTTTTACATTTTTGGTTAAAACAGATTATAATTGTATGTTTACCTCGAGAAACGTGGTGCAAAAACCATTCATTGAGAATAAAACTTCTTTTATAGTCACTTATGCCTTCAAAAGCTTTGTTTTTCCCTTTAAATGGTTATATAATCTCATAATTGATTTTAAGTTGAATTTTTTTACATTTTTGGTTAAAACAGATTATAATTGAATGTTTACCTCGAGAAACGTGATGCAAAAACCATTCATTGAGAAGAAAACTTCTTTTATAGTCACTTATGCCTTCAAAAGCTTTGTTTCTCCCTTTAAATGGTTATATAATCACATAATTGATTTTAAGTTGCGTTTTTTTTACATTTTTGGTTAAAACAGATTATAATTGAATGTTTACCTCGAGAAACGCGATGCAAAAACCATTCATTGAGAAGAAAACTTCTTTTATAGTCACTTATGGCTTCAAAAGCTTTGTTTCTCCCTTTAAATGGTTATATAATCTCATAATTGATTTTAAGTTGCGTTTTTTTTTACATTTTTGGTTAAAACAGATTATAATTGTATGTTTACCTCGAGAAACGTGGTGCGAAAACCATTCATTGAGAATAAAACTTCTTTTATAGTCACTTATGCCTTCAAAAGCTTTGTTTTTCCCTTTAAATGGTTATATAATCTCATAATTGATTTTAAGTTGAATTTTTTTACATTTTTGGTTAAAACAGATTATAATTGAATGTTTACCTCGAGAAACGTGATGCAAAAACCATTCATTGAGAAGAAAACTTCTTTTATAGTCACTTATGCCTTCAAAAGCTTTGTTTCTCCCTTTAAATGGTTATATAACCTCATAATTGATTTTAAGTTTAGTTTTTTTTACATTTTTGGTTAAAACAGATTATAATTGTATTTTTACCTCGAGAAACGTGGTGCAAAAACCATTCATTGAGAATAAAACTTCTTTTATAGTCACTTATGCCTTCAAAAGCTTTGTTTTTCCCTTTAAATGGTTATATAATCTCATAATTGATTTTAAGTTGAATTTTTTTACATTTTTGGTTAAAACAGATTATAATTGAATGTTTACCTCGAGAAACGTGATGGAAAAACCATTCATTGAGAAGAAAACTTCTTTTATAGTCACTTATGCCTTCAAAAGCTTTGTTTCTCCCTTTAAATGGTTATATAATCTCATAATTGATTTTAAGTTGCTTTTTTTTTACATTTTTGGTTAAAACAGATTATAATTGAATGTTTACCTCGAGAAACGTGATGCAAAAACCATTCATTGAGAAGAAAACTTCTTTTATAGTCACTTATGCCTTCAAAAGCTTTGTTTCTCCCTTTAAATGGTTATATAATCTCATAATTGATTTTAAGTTGCGTTTTTTTTACATTTTTGGTTAAAACAGATTATAATTGAATGTTTACTTCGAGAAACGCGATGCAAAAACCATTCATTGAGAAGAAAACTTCTTTTATAGTCACTTATGCCTTCAAAAGCTTTGTTTCTCCCTTTAAATGGTTATATAATCTCATAACTGATTTTAAGTTGAATTTTTTTACATTTTTGTTTAAAACAGATTATAATTGAATGTTTACCTCGAGAAACGTGATGCAAAAACCATTCATTGAGAAGAAAACTTCTTGTATAGTCACTTGTGCGTTCAAAAGCTTTATTTCTCCCTTTAAATGGTTATATAATCTCATAATTGATTTTAAATTGAATTTTTTTTACATTTTTTATTAAAACAGATTATAATTGAATGTTTACCTTGGGAAACGTGATGCAAAAACCATTCATTGAGAAGAAAACTTCTTTTATAGTCACTTATACCTTCAAAAGCTTTGTTTCTCCCTTTAAATGGTTATATAACCTCATAATTGATTTTAAGTTTAGTTTTTTTTACATTTTTGGTTAAAACAGATTATAATTGTATGTTTACCTCGAGAAACGTGGTGCAAAAACCATTCATTGAGAATAAAACTTCTTTTATAGTCACTTATGCCTTCAAAAGCTTTGTTTTTCCCTTTAAATGGTTATATAATCTCATAATTGATTTTAAGTTGAATTTTTTTACATTTTTGGTTAAAACAGATTATAATTGAATGTTTACCTCGAGAAACGTGATGCAAAAACCATTCATTGAGAAGAAAACTTCTTTTATAGTCACTTATGCCTTCAAAAGCTTTGTTTCTCCCTTTAAATGGTTATATAATCACATAATTGATTTTAAGTTGCGTTTTTTTTACATTTTTGGTTAAAACAGATTATAATTGAATGTTTACCTCGAGAAACGTGATGCAAAAACCATTCATTGAGAAGAAAACTTCTTTTATAGTCACTTATGCCTTCAAAAGCTTTGTTTCTCCCTTTAAATGGTTATATAATCTCATAACTGATTTTAAGTTGAATTTTTTTACATTTTTGTTTAAAACAGATTATAATTGAATGTTTACCTCGAGAAACGTGATGCAAAAACCATTCGTTGAGAAGAAAACTTCTTTTATAGTCACTTATGCCTTCAAAATCTTTTTTTCTCCCTTTAAATGGTTATATAATCTCATAATTGATTTTAAGTTGTGTTTTTTTTACATTTTTGGTTAAAACAGATTATAATTGAATGTTTACCTCGAGAAACGTGATGCAAAAACCATTCATTGAGAAGAAACCTTCTTTTATAGTCACTTATGCCTTCAAAAGCTTTGTTTCTCCCTTTAAATGGTTATATAATCTCATAATTGATTTTAAGTTGCGTTTTTTTTTACATTTTTGGTTAAAACAGATTATAATTGAATGTTTACCTCGAGAAACGTGATGCAAAAACCATTCATTGAGAAGAAACCTTCTTTTATAGTCACTTATGCCTTCAAAAGCTTTGTTTCTCCCTTTAAATGGTTATATAATCTCATAATTGATTTTAAGTTGAATTTTTTTACATTTTTGGTTAAAACAGATTATAATTGAATGTTTACCTCGAGAAACGTGATGGAAAAACCATTCATTGAGAAGAAAACTTCTTTTATAGTCACTTATGCCTTCAAAAGCTTTGTTTCTCCCTTTAAATGGTTATATAATCTCATAATTGATTTTAAGTTGCTTTTTTTTTACATTTTTGGTTAAAACAGATTATAATTGAATGTTTACCTCGAGAAACGTGATGCAAAAACCATTCATTGAGAAGAAAACTTCTTTTATAGTCACTTATGCCTTCAAAAGCTTTGTTTCTCCCTTTAAATGGTTATATAATCTCATAATTGATATTAAGTTGCGTTTTTTTTACATTTTTGTTTAAAACAGATTATAATTGAATGTTTACTTCGAGAAACGCGATGCAAAAACCATTCATTGAGAAGAAAACTTCTTTTATAGTCACTTATGCCTTCAAAAGCTTTGTTTCTCCCTTTAAATGGTTATATAATCTCATAACTGATTTTAAGTTGAATTTTTTTACATTTTTGTTTAAAACAGATTATAATTGAATGTTTACCTCGAGAAACGTGATGCAAAAACCATTCATTGAGAAGAAAACTTCTTGTATAGTCACTTGTGCGTTCAAAAGCTTTATTTCTCCCTTTAAATGGTTATATAATCTCATAATTGATTTTAAATTGAATTTTTTTTACATTTTTTATTAAAACAGATTATAATTGAATGTTTACCTTGGGAAACGTGATGCAAAAACCATTCATTGAGAAGAAAACTTCTTTTATAGTCACTTATACCTTCAAAAGCTTTGTTTCTCCCTTTAAATGGTTATATAACCTCATAATTGATTTTAAGTTTAGTTTTTTTTACATTTTTGGTTAAAACAGATTATAATTGTATGTTTACCTCGAGAAACGTGGTGCAAAAACCATTCATTGAGAATAAAACTTCTTTTATAGTCACTTATGCCTTCAAAAGCTTTGTTTTTCCCTTTAAATGGTTATATAATCTCATAATTGATTTTAAGTTGAATTTTTTTAAATTTTTGGTTAAAACAGATTATAATTTAATGTTTACCTCGAGAAACGTGATGGAAAAACCATTCATTGAGAAGAAAACTTCTTCTATAGTCACTTATGCCTTCAAAAGCTTTGTTTCTCCCTTTAAATGGTTATATAATCTCATAATTGATTTTAAGTTGCTTTTTTTTTACATTTTTGGTTAAAACAGATTATAATTGAATGTTTACCTCGAGAAACGTGATGCAAAAACCATTCATTGAGAAGAAAACTTCTTTTATAGTCACTTATGCCTTCAAAAGCTTTGTTTCTCCCTTTAAATGGTTATATAATCTCATAATTGATTTTAAGTTGCGTTTTTTTTACATTTTTGGTTAAAACAGATTATAATTGAATGTTTACTTCGAGAAACGCGATGCAAAAACCATTCATTGAGAAGAAAACTTCTTTTATAGTCACTTATGCCTTCAAAAGCTTTGTTTCTCCCTTTAAATGGTTATATAATCTCATAACTGATTTTAAGTTGAATTTTTTTACATTTTTGTTTAAAACAGATTATAATTGAATGTTTACCTCGAGAAACGTGATGCAAAAACCATTCATTGAGAAGAAAACTTCTTGTATAGTCACTTGTGCGTTCAAAAGCTTTATTTCTCCCTTTAAATGGTTATATAATCTCATAATTGATTTTAAATTGAATTTTTTTTACATTTTTTATTAAAACAGATTATAATTGAATGTTTACCTTGGGAAACGTGATGCAAAAACCATTCATTGAGAAGAAAACTTCTTTTATAGTCACTTATACCTTCAAAAGCTTTGTTTCTCCCTTTAAATGGTTATATAACCTCATAATTGATTTTAAGTTTAGTTTTTTTTACATTTTTGGTTAAAACAGATTATAATTGTATGTTTACCTCGAGAAACGTGGTGCAAAAACCATTCATTGAGAATAAAACTTCTTTTATAGTCACTTATGCCTTCAAAAGCTTTGTTTTTCCCTTTAAATGGTTATATAATCTCATAATTGATTTTAAGTTGAATTTTTTTACATTTTTGGTTAAAACAGATTATAATTGAATGTTTACCTCGAGAAACGTGATGCAAAAACCATTCATTGAGAAGAAAACTTCTTTTATAGTCACTTATGCCTTCAAAAGCTTTATTTCTCCCTTTAAATGGTTATATAATCACATAATTGATTTTAAGTTGCGTTTTTTTTACATTTTTGGTTAAAACAGATTATAATTGAATGTTTACCTCGAGAAATGTGATGCAAAAACCATTCATTGAGAAGAAAACTTCTTTTATAGTCACTTATGCCTTCAAAAGCTTTGTTTCTCCCTTTAAATGGTTATATAATCTCATAACTGATTTTAAGTTGAATTTTTTTACATTTTTGTTTAAAACAGATTATAATTGAATGTTTACCTCGAGAAACGTGATGCAAAAACCATTCATTGAGAAGAAAACTTCTTTTATAGTCACTTATGCCTTCAAAAGCTTTGTTTCTCCCTTTAAATGGTTATATAATCTCATAATTGATTTTAAGTTGAATTTTTTTACATTTTTGGTTAAAACAGATTATAATTGAATGTTTACCTCGAGAAACGTGATGGAAAAACCATTCATTGAGAAGAAAACTTCTTTTATAGTCACTTATGCCTTCAAAAGCTTTGTTTCTCCCTTTAAATGGTTATATAATCTCATAATTGATTCTAAGTTGCTTTTTTTTTACATTTTTGGTTAAAACAGATTATAATTGAATGTTTACCTCGAGAAACGTGATGCAAAAACCATTCATTGAGAAGAAAACTTCTTTTATAGTCACTTATGCCTTCAAAAGCTTTGTTTCTCCCTTTAAATGGTTATATAATCTCATAACTGATTTTAAGTTGAATTTTTTTACATTTTTGGTTAAAACAGATTATAATTGAATGTTTACCTCGAGAAACGTGATGCAAAAACCATTCATTGAGAAGAAAACTTCTTTTATAGTCACTTATGCCTTCAAAAGCTTTGTTTTTCCCTTTAAATGGTTATATAATCTCATAATTGATTTTAAGTTGCGTTTTTTTTACATTTTTGGTTAAAACAGATTATAATTGAATGTTTACTTCGAGAAACGCGATGCAAAAACCATTCATTGAGAAGAAAACTTCTTTTATAGTCACTTATGCCTTCAAAAGCTTTGTTTCTCCCTTTAAATGGTTATATAATCTCATAACTGATTTTAAGTTGAATTTTTTTACATTTTTGTTTAAAACAGATTATAATTGAATGTTTACCTCGAGAAACGTGATGCAAAAACCATTCATTGAGAAGAAAACTTCTTTTATAGTTACTTATGCCTTCAAAAGCTTTGTTTCTCCCTTTAAATGGTTATATAATCTCATAATTGATTTTAAGTTGAATTTTTTTACATTTTTGGTTAAAACAGATTATAATTGAATGTTTACCTCGAGAAACGTGATGGAAAAACCATTCATTGAGAAGAAAACTTCTTTTATAGTCACTTATGCCTTCAAAAGCTTTGTTTCTCCCTTTAAATGGTTATATAATCTCATAATTGATTTTAAGTTGCTTTTTTTTTACATTTTTGGTTAAAACAGATTATAATTGAATGTTTACCTCGAGAAACGTGATGCAAAAACCATTCATTGAGAAGAAAACTTCTTTTATAGTCACTTATGCCTTCAAAAGCTTTGTTTCTCCCTTTAAATGGTTATATAATCTCATAACTGATTTTAAGTTGAATTTTTTTAAATTTTTGTTTAAAACAGATTATGATTGAATGTTTACCTCGAGAAACGTGATGCAAAAACCATTCATTGAGAAGAAAACTTCTTGTATAGTCACTTGTGCGTTCAAAAGCTTTATTTCTCCCTTTAAATGGTTATATAATCTCATAATTGATTTTAAATTGAATTTTTTTTACATTTTTTATTAAAACAAATTATAATTGAATGTTTACCTTGGGAAACGTGATGCAAAAACCATTCATTGAGAAGAAAACTTCTTTTATAGTCACTTATACCTTCAAAAGCTTTGTTTCTCCCTTTAAATGGTTATATAACCTCATAATTGATTTTAAGTTTAGTTTTTTTTACATTTTTGGTTAAAACAGATTATAATTGTATGTTTACCTCGAGAAACGTGGTGCAAAAACCATTCATTGAGAATAAAACTTCTTTTATAGTCACTTATGCCTTCAAAAGCTTTGTTTTTCCCTTTAAATGGTTATATAATCTCATAATTGATTTTAAGTGGAATTTTTTTACATTTTTGGTTAAAACAGATTATAATTGAATGTTTACCTCGAGAAACGTGATGCAAAAACCATTCATTGAGAAGAAAACTTCTTTTATAGTCACTTATGCCTTCAAAAGCTTTGTTTCTCCCTTTAAATGGTTATATAATCACATAATTGATTTTAAGTTGCGTTTTTTTTACATTTTTGGTTAAAACAGATTATAATTGAATGTTTACCTCGAGAAATGTGATGCAAAAACCATTCATTGAGAAGAAAACTTCTTTTATAGTCACTTATGCCTTCAAAAGCTTTGTTTCGCCCTTTAAATGGTTATATAATCTCATAACTGATTTTAAGTTGAATTTTTTTACATTTTTGTTTAAAACAGATTATAATTGAATGTTTACCTCGAGAAACGTGATGCAAAAACCATTCATTGAGAAGAAAACTTCTTTTATAGTCACTTATGCCTTCAAAATCTTTTTTTCTCCCTTTAAATGGTTATATAATCTCATAATTGATTTTAAGTTGTGTTTTTTTTACATTTTTGGTTAAAACAGATTATAATTGAATGTTTACCTCGAGAAACGTGATGCAAAAACCATTCATTGAGAAGAAACCTTCTTTTATAGTCACTTATGCCTTCAAAAGCTTTGTTTCTCCCTTTAAATGGTTATATAATCTCATAATTGATTTTAAGTTGCGTTTTTTTTTACATTTTTGGTTAAAACAGATTATAATTGAATGTTTACCTCGAGAAACGTGATGCAAAAACCATTCATTGAGAAGAAACCTTCTTTTATAGTCACTTATGCCTTCAAAAGCTTTGTTTCTCCCTTTAAATGGTTATATAATCTCATAATTGATTTTAAGTTGAATTTTTTTACATTTTTGGTTAAAACAGATTATAATTGAATGTTTACCTCGAGAAACGTGATGCAAAAACCATTCATTGAGAAGAAAACTTCTTTTATAGTCACTTATGCCTTCAAAAGCTTTGTTTCTCCCTTTAAATGGTTATATAATCTCATAATTGATTTTAAGTTGCTTTTTTTTTACATTTTTGGTTAAAACAGATTATAATTGAATGTTTACCTCGAGAAACGTGATGCAAAAACCATTCATTGAGAAGAAAACTTCTTTTATAGTCACTTATGCCTTCAAAAGCTTTGTTTCTCCCTTTAAATGGTTATATAATCTCATAATTGATATTAAGTTGCGTTTTTTTTACATTTTTGGTTAAAACAGATTATAATTGAATGTTTACTTCGAGAAACGCGATGCAAAAACCATTCATTGAGAAGAAAACTTCTTTTATAGTCACTTATGCCTTCAAAAGCTTTGTTTCTCCCTTTAAATGGTTATATAATCTCATAACTGATTTTAAGTTGAATTTTTTTACATTTTTGTTTAAAACAGATTATAATTGAATGTTTACCTCGAGAAACGTGATGCAAAAACCATTTATTGAGAAGAAAACTTCTTGTATAGTCACTTGTGCGTTCAAAAGCTTTATTTCTCCCTTTAAATGGTTATATAATCTCATAATTGCTTTTAAATTGAATTTTTTTTACATTTTTTATTAAAACAGATTATAATTGAATGTTTACCTTGGGAAACGTGATGCAAAAACCATTCATTGAGAAGAAAACTTCTTTTATAGTCACTTATACCTTCAAAAGCTTTGTTTCTCCCTTTAAATGGTTATATAACCTCATAATTGATTTTAAGTTTAGTTTTTTTTACATTTTTGGTTAAAACAGATTATAATTGTATGTTTACCTCGAGAAACGTGGTGCAAAAACCATTCATTGAGAATAAAACTTCTTTTATAGTCACTTATGCCTTCAAAAGCTTTGTTTTTCCCTTTAAATGGTTATATAATCTCATAATTGATTTTAAGTTGAATTTTTTTAAATTTTTGGTTAAAACAGATTATAATTTAATGTTTACCTCGAGAAACGTGATGGAAAAACCATTCATTGAGAAGAAAACTTCTTTTATAGTCACTTATGCCTTCAAAAGCTTTGTTTCTCCCTTTAAATGGTTATATAATCTCATAATTGATTTTAAGTTGCTTTTTTTTTACATTTTTGGTTAAAACAGATTATAATTGAATGTTTACCTCGAGAAACGTGATGCAAAAACCATTCATTGAGAAGAAAACTTCTTTTATAGTCACTTATGCCTTCAAAAGCTTTGTTTCTCCCTTTAAATGGTTATATAATCTCATAATTGATTTTAAGTTGCGTTTTTTTTACATTTTTGGTTAAAACAGATTATAATTGAATGTTTACTTCGAGAAACGCGATGCAAAAACCATTCATTGAGAAGAAAACTTCTTTTATAGTCACTTATGCCTTCAAAAGCTTTGTTTCTCCCTTTAAATGGTTATATAATCTCATAACTGATTTTAAGTTGAATTTTTTTACATTTTTGTTTAAAACAGATTATAATTGAATGTTTACCTCGAGAAACGTGATGCAAAAACCATTCATTGAGAAGAAAACTTCTTGTATAGTCACTTGTGCGTTCAAAAGCTTTATTTCTCCCTTTAAATGGTTATATAATCTCATAATTGATTTTAAATTGAATTTTTTTTACATTTTTTATTAAAACAGATTATAATTGAATGTTTACCTTGGGAAACGTGATGCAAAAACCATTCATTGAGAAGAAAACTTCTTTTATAGTCACTTATACCTTCAAAAGCTTTGTTTCTCCCTTTAAATGGTTATATAACCTCATAATTGATTTTAAGTTTAGTTTTTTTTACATTTTTGGTTAAAACAGATTATAATTGTATGTTTACCTCGAGAAACGTGGTGCAAAAACCATTCATTGAGAATAAAACTTCTTTTATAGTCACTTATGCCTTCAAAAGCTTTGTTTTTCCCTTTAAATGGTTATATAATCTCATAATTGATTTTAAGTTGAATTTTTTTAAATTTTTGGTTAAAACAGATTATAATTTAATGTTTACCTCGAGAAACGTGATGGAAAAACCATTCATTGAGAAGAAAACTTCTTTTATAGTCACTTATGCCTTCAAAAGCTTTGTTTCTCCCTTTAAATGGTTATATAATCTCATAATTGATTTTAAGTTGCTTTTTTTTTACATTTTTGGTTAAAACAGATTATAATTGAATGTTTACCTCGAGAAACGTGATGCAAAAACCATTCATTGAGTAGAAAACTTCTTTTATAGTCACCTATGCCTTCAAAAGCTTTGTTTCTCCCTTTAAATGGTTATATAATCTCATAATTGATTTTAAGTTGCGTTTTTTTTACATTTTTGGTTAAAACAGATTATAATTGAATGTTTACTTCGAGAAACGCGATGCAAAAACCATTCATTGAGAAGAAAACTTGTTTTATAGTCACTTATGCCTTCAAAAGCTTTGTTTCTCCCTTTAAATGGTTATATAATCTCATAACTGATTTTAAGTTGAATTTTTTTACATTTTTGTTTAAAACAGATTATAATTGAATGTTTACCTCGAGAAACGTGATGCAAAAACCATTCATTGAGAAGAAAACTTCTTGTATAGTCACTTGTGCGTTCAAAAGCTTTATTTCTCCCTTTAAATGGTTATATAATCTCATAATTGATTTTAAATTGAATTTTTTTTACATTTTTTATTAAAACAGATTATAATTGAATGTTTACCTTGGGAAACGTGATGCAAAAACCATTCATTGAGAAGAAAACTTCTTTTATAGTCACTTATACCTTCAAAAGCTTTGTTTCTCCCTTTAAATGGTTATATAACCTCATAATTGATTTTAAGTTTAGTTTTTTTTACATTTTTGGTTAAAACAGATTATAATTGTATGTTTACCTCGAGAAACGTGGTGCAAAAACCATTCATTGAGAATAAAACTTCTTTTATAGTCACTTATGCCTTCAAAAGCTTTGTTTTTCCCTTTAAATGGTTATATAATCTCATAATTGATTTTAAGTTGAATTTTTTTAAATTTTTGGTTAAAACAGATTATAATTTAATGTTTACCTCGAGAAACGTGATGGAAAAACCATTCATTGAGAAGAAAACTTCTTCTATAGTCACTTATGCCTTCAAAAGCTTTGTTTCTCCCTTTAAATGGTTATATAATCACATAATTGATTTTAAGTTGCGTTTTTTTTACATTTTTGGTTAAAACAGATTATAATTGAATGTTTACCTCGAGAAATGTGATGCAAAAACCATTCATTGAGAAGAAAACTTCTTTTATAGTCACTTATGCCTTCAAAAGCTTTGTTTCTCCCTTTAAATGGTTATATAATCACATAATTGATTTTAAGTTGCGTTTTTTTTACATTTTTGGTTAAAACAGATTATAATTGAATGTTTACCTCGAGAAATGTGATGCAAAAACCATTCATTGAGAAGAAAACTTCTTTTATAGTCACTTATGCCTTCAAAAGCTTTGTTTCTCCCTTTAAATGGTTATATAATCTCATAACTGATTTTAAGTTGAATTTTTTTACATTTTTGTTTAAAACAGATTATAATTGAATGTTTACCTCGAGAAACGTGATGCAAAAACCATTCATTGAGAAGAAAACTTCTTTTATAGTCACTTATGCCTTCAAAATCTTTTTTTCTCCCTTTAAATGGTTATATAATCTCATAATTGATTTTAAGTTGTGTTTTTTTTACATTTTTGGTTAAAACAGATTATAATTGAATGTTTACCTCGAGAAACGTGATGCAAAAACCATTCATTGAGAAGAAACCTTCTTTTATAGTCACTTATGCCTTCAAAAGCTTTGTTTCTCCCTTTAAATGGTTATATAATCTCATAATTGATTTTAAGTTGCGTTTTTTTTTACATTTTTGGTTAAAACAGATTATAATTGAATGTTTACCTCGAGAAACATGATGCAAAAACCATTCATTGAGAAGAAAACTTCTTTTATAGTCACTTATGCCTTCAAAAGCTTTGTTTCTCCCTTTAAATGGTTATATAATCACATAATTGATTTTAAGTTGCGTTTTTTTTACATTTTTGGTTAAAACAGATTATAATTGAATGTTTACCTCGAGAAATGTGATGCAAAAACCATTCATTGAGAAGAAAACTTCTTTTATAGTCACTTATGCCTTCAAAAGCTTTGTTTCTCCCTTTAAATGGTTATATAATCTCATAACTGATTTTAAGTTGAATTTTTTTACATTTTTGTTTAAAACAGATTATAATTGAATGTTTACCTCGAGAAACGTGATGCAAAAACCATTCATTGAGAAGAAAACTTCTTTTATAGTCACTTATGCCTTCAAAATCTTTTTTTCTCCCTTTAAATGGTTATATAATCTCATAATTGATTTTAAGTTGTGTTTTTTTTACATTTTTGGTTAAAACAGATTATAATTGAATGTTTACCTCGAGAAACGTGATGCAAAAACCATTCATTGAGAAGAAACCTTCTTTTATAGTCACTTATGCCTTCAAAAGCTTTGTTTCTCCCTTTAAATGGTTATATAATCTCATAATTGATTTTAAGTTGCGTTTTTTTTTACATTTTTGGTTAAAACAGATTATAATTGAATGTTTACCTCGAGAAACGTGATGCAAAAACCATTCATTGAGAAGAAAACTTCTTTTATAGTCACTTATGCCTTCAAAAGCTTTGTTTCTCCCTTTAAATGGTTATATAATCTCATAATTGATTTTAAGTTGCTTTTTTTTTACATTTTTGGTTAAAACAGATTATAATTGAATGTTTACCTCGAGAAACGTGATGCAAAAACCATTCATTGAGAAGAAAACTTCTTTTATAGTCACTTATGCCTTCAAAAGCTTTGTTTCTCCCTTTAAATGGTTATATAATCTCATAATTGATTTTAAGTTGCGTTTTTTTTTACATTTTTGGTTAAAACAGATTATAATTGAATGTTTACCTCGAGAAACGTGATGCAAAAACCATTCATTGAGAAGAAACCTTCTTTTATAGTCACTTATGCCTTCAAAAGCTTTGTTTCTCCCTTTAAATGGTTATATAATCTCATAATTGATTTTAAGTTGAATTTTTTTACATTTTTGTTTAAAACAGATTATAATTGAATGTTTACCTCGAGAAACGTGATGGAAAAACCATTCATGGAGAAGAAAACTTCTTTTATAGTCACTTATGCCTTCAAAAGCTTTGTTTCTCCCTTTAAATGGTTATATAATCTCATAATTGATTTTAGGTTGCGTTTTTTTTTACATTTTTGGTTAAAACAGATTATAATTGAATGTTTACCTCGAGAAACGTGATGCAAAAACCATTCATTGAGAAGAAACCTTCTTTTATAGTCACTTATGCCTTCAAAAGCTTTGTTTCTCCCTTTAAATGGTTATATAATCTCATAATTGATTTTAAGTTGAATTTTTTTAAATTTTTGGTTAAAACAGATTATAATTTAATGTTTACCTCGAGAAACGTGATGGAAAAACCATTCATTGAGAAGAAAACTTCTTTTATAGTCACTTATGCCTTCAAAAGCTTTGTTTCTCCCTTTAAATGGTTATATAATCTCATAATTGATTTTAAGTTGCTTTTTTTTTACATTTTTGGTTAAAACAGATTATAATTGAATGTTTACCTCGAGAAACGTGATGCAAAAACCATTCATTGAGAAGAAAACTTCTTTTATAGTCACTTATGCCTTCAAACGCTTTGTTTCTCCCTTTAAATGGTTATATAATCTCATAATTGATTTTAAGTTGCGTTTTTTTTACATTTTTGGTTAAAACAGATTATAATTGAATGTTTACTTCGAGAAACGCGATGCAAAAACCATTCATTGAGAAGAAAACTTCTTTTATAGTCACTTATGCCTTCAAAAGCTTTGTTTCTCCCTTTAAATGGTTATATAATCTCATAACTGATTTTAAGTTGAATTTTTTTACATTTTTGTTTAAAACAGATTATAATTGAATGTTTACCTCGAGAAACGTGATGCAAAAACCATTCATTGAGAAGAAAACTTCTTGTATAGTCACTTGTGCGTTCAAAAGCTTTATTTCTCCCTTTAAATGGTTATATAATCTCATAATTGATTTTAAATTGAATTTTTTTTACATTTTTTATTAAAACAGATTATAATTGAATGTTTACCTTGGGAAACGTGATGCAAAAACCATTCATTGAGAAGAAAACTTCTTTTATAGTCACTTATACCTTCAAAAGCTTTGTTTCTCCCTTTAAATGGTTATATAACCTCATAATTGATTTTAAGTTTAGTTTTTTTTACATTTTTGGTTAAAACAGATTATAATTGTATGTTTACCTCGAGAAACGTGGTGCAAAAACCATTCATTGAGAATAAAACTTCTTTTATAGTCACTTATGCCTTCAAAAGCTTTGTTTTTCCCTTTAAATGGTTATATAATCTCATAATTGATTTTAAGTTGAATTTTTTTACATTTTTGGTTAAAACAGATTATAATTGAATGTTTACCTTGAGAAACGTGATGCAAAAACCATTCATTGAGAAGAAAACTTCTTTTATAGTCACTTATGCCTTCAAAAGCTTTGTTTCTCCCTTTAAATGGTTATATAATCACATAATTGATTTTAAGTTGCGTTTTTTTTACATTTTTGGTTAAAACAGATTATAATTGAATGTTTACCTCGAGAAATGTGATGCAAAAACCATTCATTGAGAAGAAAACTTCTTTTATAGTCACTTATGCCTTCAAAAGCTTTGTTTCTCCCTTTAAATGGTTATATAATCTCATAACTGATTTTAAGTTGAGTTTTTTTACATTTTTGTTTAAAACAGATTATAATTGAATGTTTACCTCGAGAAACGTGATGCAAAAACCATTCATTGAGAAGAAAACTTCTTTTATAGTCACTTATGCCTTCAAAATCTTTTTTTCTCCCTTTAAATGGTTATATAATCTCATAATTGATTTTAAGTTGTGTTTTTTTTACATTTTTGGTTAAAACAGATTATAATTGAATGTTTACCTCGAGAAACGTGATGCAAAAACCATTCATTGAGAAGAAACCTTCTTTTATAGTCACTTATGCCTTCAAAAGCTTTGTTTCTCCCTTTAAATGGTTATATAATCTCATAATTGATTTTAAGTTGCGTTTTTTTTTACATTTTTGGTTAAAACAGATTATAATTGAATGTTTACCTCGAGAAACGTGATGCAAAAACCATTCATTGAGAAGAAAACTTCTTTTATAGTCACTTATGCCTTCAAAAGCTTTGTTTCTCCCTTTAAATGGTTATATAATCTCATAATTGATTTTAAGTTGCTTTTTTTTTACATTTTTGGTTAAAACAGATTATAATTGAATGTTTACCTCGAGAAACATGATGCAAAAACCATTCATTGAGAAGAAAACTTCTTTTATAGTCACTTATGCCTTCAAAAGCTTTGTTTCTCCCTTTAAATGGTTATATAATCTCATAATTGATTTTAAGTTGCGTTTTTTTTTACATTTTTGGTTAAAACAGATTATAATTGAATGTTTACCTCGAGAAACGTGATGCAAAAACCATTCATTGAGAAGAAACCTTCTTTTATAGTCACTTATGCCTTCAAAAGCTTTGTTTCTCCCTTTAAATGGTTATATAATCTCATAATTGATTTTAAGTTGAATTTTTTTACATTTTTGTTTAAAACAGATTATAATTGAATGTTTACCTCGAGAAACGTGATGGAAAAACCATTCATTGAGAAGAAAACTTCTTTTATAGTCACTTATGCCTTCAAAAGCTTTGTTTCTCCCTTTAAATGGTTATATAATCTCATAATTGATTTTAAGTTGCTTTTTTTTTACATTTTTGGTTAAAACAGATTATAATTGAATGTTTACCTCGAGAAACGTGATGCAAAAACCATTCATTGAGAAGAAAACTTCTTTTATAGTCACTTATGCCTTCAAAAGCTTTGTTTCTCCCTTTAAATGGTTATATAATCTCATAATTGATTTTAAGTTGCGTTTTTTTTACATTTTTGGTTAAAACAGATTATAATTGAATGTTTACTTCGAGAAACGCGATGCAAAAACCATTCATTGAGAAGAAAACTTCTTTTATAGTCACTTATGCCTTCAAAAGCTTTGTTTCTCCCTTTAAATGGTTATATAATCTCATAACTGATTTTAAGTTGAATTTTTTTACATTTTTGTTTAAAACAGATTATAATTGAATGTTTACCTTGAGAAACGTGATGCAAAAACCATTCATTGAGAAGAAAACTTCTTTTATAGTCACTTATACCTTCAAAAGCTTTGTTTCTCCCTTTAAATGGTTATATAACCTCATAATTGATTTTAAGTTTAGTTTTTTTTACATTTTTGGTTAAAACAGATTATAATTGTATGTTTACCTCGAGAAACGTGGTGCAAAAACCATTCATTGAGAATAAAACTTCTTTTATAGTCACTTATGCCTTCAAAAGCTTTGTTTTTCCCTTTAAATGGTTATATAATCTCATAATTGATTTTAAGTTGAATTTTTTTACATTTTTGGTTAAAACAGATTATAATTGAATGTTTACCTCGAGAAACGTGATGCAAAAACCATTCATTGAGAAGAAAACTTCTTTTATAGTCACTTATGCCTTCAAAAGCTTTGTTTCTCCCTTTAAATGGTTATATAATCACATAATTGATTTTAAGTTGCGTTTTTTTTACATTTTTGGTTAAAACAGATTATAATTGAATGTTTACCTCGAGAAACGTGATGCAAAAACCATTCATTGAGAAGAAAACTTCTTTTATAGTCACTTATGCCTTCAAAAGCTTTGTTTCTCCCTTTAAATGGTTATATAATCTCATAACTGATTTTAAGTTGAATTTTTTTACATTTTTGTTTAAAACAGATTATAATTGAATGTTTACCTCGAGAAACGTGATGCAAAAACCATTCATTGAGAAGAAAACTTCTTTTATAGTCACTTATGCCTTCAAAAGCTTTGTTTCTCCCTTTAAATGGTTATATAACCTCATAATTGATTTTAAGTTTAGTTTTTTTTACATTTTTGGTTAAAACAGATTATAATTGTATGTTTACCTCGAGAAACGTGGTGCAAAAACCATTCATTGAGAAGAAAACTTCTTTTATAGTCACTTATGCCTTCAAAAGCTTTGTTTCTCCCTTTAAATGGTTATACAATCTCATAATTTATTTTAAGTTGAATTTTTTTACATTTTTGGTTAAAACAGATTATAATTGAATGTTTACCTCGAGAAACGTGATGTAAAAACCATTCATCGAGAAGAAAACTTCTTTTATAGTCACTTATGCCTTCAAAAGCTTTGTTTCTCCCTTTAAATGGTTATATAATCTCATAATTGATTTTAAGTTGAATTTTTTTACATTTTTGGTTAAAACAGATTATAATTGAATGTTTACCTCGAGAAACGTGATGCAAAAACCATTCATTGAGAAGAAAACTTCTTTTATAGTCACTTGTGCCTTCAAAAGCTTTATTTCTCCCTTTAAATGGTTATATAATCTCATAATTGATTTTAAATTGAATTTTTTTTACATTTTTTATTAAAACAGATTATAATTGAATGTTTACCTTGGGAAACGTGATGCAAAAACCATTCATTGAGAAGAAAACTTCTTTTATAGTCACTTATACCTTCAAAAGCTTTGTTTCTCCCTTTAAATGGTTATATAACCTCATAATTGATTTTAAGTTTAGTTTTTTTTACATTTTTGGTTAAAACAGATTATAATTGTATGTTTACCTCGAGAAACGTGGTGCAAAAACCATTCATTGAGAATAAAACTTCTTTTATAGTCACTTATGCCTTCAAAAGCTTTGTTTTTCCCTTTAAATGGTTATATAATCTCATAATTGATTTTAAGTTGAATTTTTTTACATTTTTGGTTAAAACAGATTATAATTGAATGTTTACCTCGAGAAACGTGATGCAAAAACCATTCTTTGAGAAGAAAACTTCTTTTATAGTCACTTATGCCTTCAAAAGCTTTGTTTCTCCCTTTAAATGGTTATATAATCACATAATTGATTTTAAGTTGCGTTTTTTTTACATTTTTGGTTAAAACAGATTATAATTGAATGTTTACCTCGAGAAACGTGATGCAAAAACCATTCATTGAGAAGAAAACTTCTTTTATAGTCACTTATGCCTTCAAAAGCTTTGTTTCTCCCTTTAAATGGTTATATAATCTCATAACTGATTTTAAGTTGAATTTTTTTACATTTTTGTTTAAAACAGATTATAATTGAATGTTTACCTCGAGAAACGTGATGCAAAAACCATTCATTGAGAAGAAAACTTCTTTTATAGTCACTTATGCCTTCAAAAGCTTTGTTTCTCCCTTTAAATGGTTATATAACCTCATAATTGATTTTAAGTTTAGTTTTTTTTACATTTTTGGTTAAAACAGATTATAATTGTATGTTTACCTCGAGAAACGTGGTGCAAAAACCATTCATTGAGAAGAAAACTTCTTTTATAGTCACTTATGCCTTCAAAAGCTTTGTTTCTCCCTTTAAATGGTTATACAATCTCATAATTTATTTTAAGTTGAATTTTTTTACATTTTTGGTTAAAACAGATTATAATTGAATGTTTACCTCGAGAAACGTGATGTAAAAACCATTCATCGAGAAGAAAACTTCTTTTATAGTCACTTATGCCTTCAAAAGCTTTGTTTCTCCCTTTAAATGGTTATATAATCTCATAATTGATTTTAAGTTGAATTTTTTTACATTTTTGGTTAAAACAGATTATAATTGAATGTTTACCTCGAGAAACGTGATGCAAAAACCATTCATTGAGAAGAAAACTTCTTTTATAGTCACTTGTGCCTTCAAAAGCTTTATTTCTCCCTTTAAATGGTTATATAATCTCATAATTGATTTTAAATTGAATTTTTTTTACATTTTTTATTAAAACAGATTATAATTGAATGTTTACCTTGGGAAACGTGATGCAAAAACCATTCATTGAGAAGAAAACTTCTTTTATAGTCACTTATACCTTCAAAAGCTTTGTTTCTCCCTTTAAATGGTTATATAACCTCATAATTGATTTTAAGTTTAGTTTTTTTTACATTTTTGGTTAAAACAGATTATAATTGTATGTTTACCTCGAGAAACGTGATGCAAAAACCATTCATTGAGAAGAAAACTTCTTTTATAGTCACTTATGCCTTCAAAAGCTTTGTTTCTCCCTTTAAATGGTTATATAATCTCATAATTGATTTTAAGTTGAATTTTTTTACATTTTTGGTTAAAACAGATTATAATTGAATGTTTACCTCGAAAAACGTGATGCAAAAATCATTCATTGAGAAGACATCTTCTTTTATAGTCACTTATGCCTTCAAGAGCTTTGTTTCACCCTTTAAATGGTTATATAATCTCATATAGATTTTAAGTTGAATTTTTTTACATTTATGGTTAAAACAGATTATAATTGAATGTTTACCTCGAGAAACGTGATGCTAAAACCATTCATTGAGAAGAAAACTTCTTTTATTGTCACTTATGCCTTCAAAAGCTTTGTTTCTTCCTTGAAATGGTTATACAATCTCATAATTGATTTTAAGTTGAATTTTTTTATATTTTTGGTTAAAACAGATTATAATTGAATGTTTACCTCGAGAAACGTGATGCAAAAATCATTCATTGAGAAGAAATCTTCTTTTATAGTCACTTATGCCTTCAAAAGCTTTGTTTCTTCCTTTAAATGGTTATACAATCTCATAATTGATTTTAAGTTGAATTTTTTTACATTTTTGGTTAAAACAGATTATAATTGAATGTTTACCTCTAGAAACGTGATGCAAAAATCATTCATTGAGAAGAAATCTTCTTTTATAGTCACTTATGCCTTCAAAAGCTTTGTTTCACCCTTTAAATGGTTATATAATCTCATAATAGATTTGAAGTTGAATTTTTTTACATTTTTGGTTAAAACAGATTATAATTGAATGTTTACCTCGAGAAACGTGATGCGAAAGCCATTCATTGAGAAGAAAACTTCTTTTATAGTCACTTATGCCTTCAAAAGCTTTGTTTTTCCCTTTAAATGGTTATATAATCTCATAATTAATTTTAAGTTGCGTTTTTTTTACATTTTTGGTTAAAACAGATTATAATTGAATGTTTACCTCGAGAAACGTGATACAAAAACCATTCATTCAGAAGAAAACTTCTTTTATAGTCACTTATGCCTTCAAAAGCTTTGTTTCTCCCTTTAAATGGTTATATAATCTCATAATTGATTTTAAGTTGCGTTTTTTTTACATTTTTGGTTAAAACAGATTATAATTGAATGTTTACCTCGAGAAACGCGATGCAAAAACCATTCATTGAGTAGAAAACTTCTTTTATAGTCACTTATGCCTTCAAAAGCTTTGTTTCTCCCTTTAAATGGTTATATAATCTCATAATTGATTTTAAGTTGAATTTTTTTAAATTTTTGGTTAAAACAGATTATAATTGAATGTTTATCTCAAGAAACGTGATGCAAAAACCATTCATTGAGAAGAAAACTTCTTTTATAGTCACTTATGCCTTCAAAAGCTTTGTTTCTCCCTTTAAATGGTTATATAATCTCATAATTGATTTTAAGTTGAATTTTTTTACATTTTTGTTTAAAACAGATTAGAATTGAATGTTTACCTCAAGAATCTTGAAGCGAAAGCCATTCATTGAGAAGAAAACTTCTTTTATAGTCACTTATGCCTTCAAAAGCTTTGTTTCTCCCTTTAAATGGTTATATAATCTCATAATTGATTTTAAGTTGCGTTTTTTTTACATTTTTGGTTAAAACAGATTATAATTGAATGTTTACCTCGAGAAACGTGATGCAAAAACCATTCATTGAGAAGAAAACTTCTTTTATAGTCACTTATGCCTTCAAAAGCTTTGTTTCTCCCTTTAAATGGTTATATAATCTCATAATTGATTTTAAGTTGCGTTTTTTTTACATTTTTGGTTAAAACAGATTATAATTGAATGTTTACCTCGAGAATCTTGAAGTGAAAGCCATTCATTGAGAAGAAAAGTTCTTTTATAGTAACTTATGCCTTCAAAACCTTTGTTTATCCCTTTAAATGGTTATATAATCTCATAATTGATTTTAAGATGAATTTTTTTACATTTTTGGTTAAAACAGATTATAATTGAATGTTTACCTTGAGAAACGTGATGCAAAAACCATTCATTGAGAAGAAAACTTCTTTTATAGTCACTTATGCCTTCAAAAGCTTTGTTTCTCCCTTTAAATGGTTATATAATCTCATAATTGATTTTAAGTTGCTTTGTTTTTACATTTTTGGTTAAAACAGATTATAATTGAATGTTTACCTTGAGAAACGTGATGCAAAAACCATTCATTGAGAAGAAAACTTCTTTTATAGTCACTTATGCCTTCAAAAGCTTTGTTTCTCCCTTTAAATGGTTATATAATCTCATAATTGATTTTAAGTTACGTTTTTTTTACATTTTTGGTTAAAACAGATTATAATTGAATGTTTACCTCGAGAAACGTGATGCAAAAACCATTCATTGAGAAGAAAACTTCTTTTATAGTCACTTATGCCTTCAAAAGCTTTGTTTCTCCCTTTAAATGGTTATATAATCTCATAATTGATTTTAAGTTGCGTTTTTTTTACATTTTTGGTTAAAACAGATTATAATTGAATGTTTACCTCAAGAAACGTGCTGCAAAAACCATTCATTGAGAAGAAAACTTCTTTTATAGTCATTTATGCCTTCAAAAGCTTTGTTTCTCCCTTTAAATGGTTATATAATCTCATAATTGATTTTAAGTTGAATTTTTTTACATTTTTGGTTAAAACAGATTATAATTCAATGTTTACCTCGAGAAACGTGATGTAAAAACCATTCATTGAGAAGAAAACTTCTTTTATAGTCACTTATGCCTTCAAAAGCTTTGTTTCTCCCTTTAAATGGTTATATAATCTCATAATTGATTTTAAGTTACGTTTTTTTTTACATTTTTGGTTAAAACAGATTATAATTGAATGTTTACCTTGAGAAACGTGATGCAAAAACCATTCATTGAGAAGAAAACTTCTTTTATAGTCACTTATGCCTTCAAAAGCTTTGTTTCTCCCTTTAAATGGTTATATAATCTCATAATTGATTTTAAGTTGCATTTTTTTTACATTTTTGTTTAAAACAGATTATAATTGAATGTTTACCTCGAGAAACGTGATGCAAAAACCATTCATTGAGAAGAAACCTTCTTTTATAGTCACTTATGCCTTCAAAAGCTTTGTTTCTCCCTTTAAATGCTTATATAATCTCATAATTGATTTTAAGTTGAATTTTTTTACATTTTTGGTTAAAACAGATTATAATTGAATGTTTACCTCGAGAAACGTGATGCAAAAACCATTCATTGAGAAGAAAACTTCTTTTATAGTCACTTGTGCCTTCAAAAGCTTTATTTCTCCCTTTAAATGGTTATATAATCTCATAATTGATTTTAAATTGAATTTTTTTTACATTTTTTATTAAAACAGATTATAATTGAATTTTTACCTTGGGAAACGTGATGCAAAAACCATTCATTGAGAAGAAAACTTCTTTTATAGTCACTTATACCTTCAAAACCTTTGTTTCTCCCTTTAAATGGTTATTTAACCTCATAATTGATTTTAAGTTTAGTTTTTTTTACATTTTTGGTTAAAACAGATTATAATTGTATGTTTACCTCGAGAAACGTGATGCAAAAACCATTCATTGAGAAGAAAACTTCTTTTATAGTCACTTATGCCTTCAAAAGCTTTGTTTTTCCCCTTAAATGGTTATATAATCTCATAATTGATTTTAAGTTGAATTTTTTTACATTTTTGGTTAAAACAGATTATAATTGAATGTTTACCTCGAGAAACGTGATGCAAAAACCATTCATTGAGAAGAAAACTTCTTTTATAGTCACTTATGCCTTCAAAAGCTTTGTTTCTCCCTTTAAATGGTTATATAATCTCATAATTGATTTTAAGTTGCGTTTTTTTTTACATTTTTGGTTAAAACAGATTATAATTGAATGTTTACCTCGAGAAACGTGATGCAAAAACCATTCATTGAGAAGAAAACTTCTTTTATAGTCACTTATGCCTTCAAAAGCTTTGTTTCTCCCTTTAAATGGTTATATAATCTCATAACTGATTTTAAGTTGAATTTTTTTACATTTTTGTTTAAAACAGATTATAATTGTATGTTTACCTCGAGAAACGTGGTGCAAAAACCATTCATTGAGAATAAAACTTCTTTTATAGTCACTTATGCCTTCAAAAGCTTTATTTTTCCCTTTAAATGGTTATATAATCTCATAATTGATTTTAAGTTGAATTTTTTTACATTTTTGGTTAAAACAGATTATAATTGAATGTTTACCTCGAGAAACGTGATGCAAAAACCATTCATTGAGAAGAAAACTTCTTTTATAGTCACTTATGCCTTCAAAAGCTTTGTTTCTCCCTTTAAATGGTTATATAATCACATAATTGATTTTAAGTTGCGTTTTTTTTACATTTTTGGTTAAAACAGATTATAATTGAATGTTTACCTCGAGAAACGTGATGCAAAAACCATTCATTGAGAAGAAAACTTCTTTTATAGTCACTTATGCCTTCAAAAGCTTTGTTTCTCCCTTTAAATTGTTATATAATCTCATAACTGATTTTAAGTTGAATTTTTTTACATTTTTGTTTAAAACAGATTATAATTGAATGTTTACCTCGAGAAACGTGATGCAAAAACCATTCATTGAGAAGAAAACTTCTTTTATAGTCACTTATGCCTTCAAAATCTTTGTTTCTCCCTTTAAATGGTTATATAATCTCATAATTGATTTTAAGTTGCGTTTTTTTTACATTTTTGGTTAAAACAGATTATAATTGAATGTTTACTTCGAGAAACGTGATGCAAAAACCATTCATTGAGAAGAAACCTTCTTTTATAGTCACTTATGCCTTCAAAAGCTTTGTTTCTCCCTTTAAATGGTTATATAATCTCATAATTGATTTTAAGTTGCGTTTTTTTTACATTTTTGGTTAAAACAGATTATAATTGAATGTTTACCTCGAGAAACGTGATGCAAAAACCATTCATTGAGAAGAAACCTTCTTTTATAGTCACTCATGCCTTCAAAAGCTTTGTTTCTCCCTTTAAATGGTTATATAATCTCATAATTGATTTTAAGTTGAATTTTTTTACATTTTTGGTTAAAACAGATTATAATTGAATGTTTACCTCGAGAAACGTGATGGAAAAACCATTCATTGAGAAGAAAACTTCTTTTATAGTCACTTATGCCTTCAAAAGCTTTGTTTCTCCCTTTAAATGGTTATATAATCTCATAATTGATTTTAAGTTGCTTTTTTTTTACATTTTTGGTTAAAACAGATTATAATTGAATGTTTACCTCGAGAAACGTGATGCAAAAACCATTCATTGAGAAGAAAACTTCTTTTATAGTCACTTATGCCTTCAAAAGCTTTGTTTCTCCCTTTAAATGGTTATATAATCTCATAATTGATTTTAAGTTGCGTTTTTTTTACATTTTTGGTTAAAACAGATTATAATTGAATGTTTACTTCGAGAAACGTGATGCAAAAGCCATTCATTGAGAAGAAAATTTCTTTTATAGTCACTTATGCCTTCAAAAGCTTTGTTTCTCCCTTTAAATGGTTATATAATCTCATAATTGATTTTAAGTTGCGTTTTTTTTACATTTTTGGTTAAAACAGATTATAATTGAATGTTTACCTCGAGAAACGTGTTGCAAAAATCATTCATTGAGAAGAAAACTTCTTTTATAGTCACTTATGCCTTCAAAAGCTTTGTTTCTCCCTTTAAATGGTTATACAATCTCATAATTTATTTTAAGTTGAATTTTTTTACATTTTTGGTTAAAACAGATTATAATTGAACGTTTACCTCTAGAATCTTGAAGCGAAAGCCATTCATTGAGAAGAAACCTTCTTTTATAGTCACTTATGCCTGCAAAAGCTTTGTTTCTCCCTTTAAATGCTTATATAATCTCATAATTGATTTTAAGTTGAATTGTTTTACATTTTTGGTTAAAACAGATTATAATTGAATGTTTACCTCGAGAAACGTGATGCAAAAACCATTCATTGAGAAGAAAACTTCTTTTATAGTCACTTGTGCCTTCAAAAGCTTTATTTCTCCCTTTAAATGGTTATATAATCTCATAATTGATTTTAAATTGAATTTTTTTTACATTTTTTATTAAAACAGATTATAATTGAATGTTTACCTTGGGAAACGTGATGCAAAAACCATTCATTGAGAAGAAAACTTCTTTTATAGTCACCTATACCTTCAAAAGCTTTGTTTCTCCCTTTAAATGGTTATATAACCTCATAATTGATTTTAAGTTTAGTTTTTTTTACATTTTTGGTTAAAACAGATTATAATTGAATGTTTACCTCGAGAAACGTGATGCGAAAGCCATTCATTGAGAAGAAAACTTCTTTTATAGTCACTTATGCCTTCAAAAGCTTTGTTTTTCCCTTTAAATGGTTATATAATCTCATAATTAATTTTAAGTTGCGTTTTTTTTACATTTTTGGTTAAAACAGATTATAATTGAATGTTTACCTCGAGAAACGTGATACAAAAACCATTCATTCAGAAGAAAACTTCTTTTATAGTCACTTATGCCTTCAAAAGCTTTGTTTCTCCCTTTAAATGGTTATATAATCTCATAATTGATTTTAAGTTGCGTTTTTTTTACATTTTTGGTTAAAACAGATTATAATTGAATGTTTACCTCGAGAAACGCGATGCAAAAACCATTCATTGAGAAGAAAACTTCTTTTATAGTCACTTATGCCTTCAAAAGCTTTGTTTCTCCCTTTAAATGGTTATATAATCTCATAATTGATTTTAAGTTGAATTTTTTTAAATTTTTGGTTAAAACAGATTATAATTGAATGTTTACCTCAAGAAACGTGATGCAAAAACCATTCATTGAGAAGAAAACTTCTTTTATAGTCACTTATGCCTTCAAAAGCTTTGTTTCTCCCTTTAAATGGTTATATAATCTCATAATTGATTTTAAGTTGAATTTTTTTACATTTTTGTTTAAAACAGATTAGAATTGAATGTTTACCTCAAGAATCTTGAAGCGAAAGCCATTCATTGAGAAGAAAACTTCTTTTATAGTCACTTATGCCTTCAAAAGCTTTGTTTCTCCCTTTAAATAGTTATATAATCTCATAATTGATTTTAAGTTGCGTTTTTTTTACATTTTTGGTTAAAACAGATTATAATTGAATGTTTACCTCGAGAAACGTGATGCAAAAACCATTCATTGAGAAGAAAACTTCTTTTATAGTCACTTATGCCTTCAAAAGCTTTGTTTCTCCCTTTAAATGGTTATATAATCTCATAATTGATTTTAAGTTACGTTTTTTTTACATTTTTGGTTAAAACAGATTATAATTGAATGTTTACCTCGAGAATCTTGAAGTGAAAGCCATTCATTGAGAAGAAAAGTTCTTTTATAGTAACTTATGCCTTCAAAACCTTTGTTTATCCCTTTAAATGGTTATATAATCTCATAATTGATTTTAAGATGAATTTTTTTACATTTTTGGTTAAAACAGATTATAATTGAATGTTTACCTTGAGAAACGTGATGCAAAAACCATTCATTGAGAAGAAAACTTCTTTTATAGTCACTTATGCCTTCAAAAGCTTTGTTTCTCCCTTTAAATGGTTATATAATCTCATAATTGATTTTAAGTTGCTTTGTTTTTACATTTTTGGTTAAAACAGATTATAATTGAATGTTTACCTTGAGAAACGTGATGCAAAAACCATTCATTGAGAAGAAAACTTCTTTTATAGTCACTTATGCCTTCAAAAGCTTTGTTTCTCCCTTTAAATGGTTATATAATCTCATAATTGATTTTAAGTTGCGTTTTTTTTACATTTTTGGTTAAAACAGATTATAATTGAATGTTTACCTCGAGAAACGCGATGCAAAAACCATTCATTGAGAAGAAAACTTCTTTTATAGTCACTTATGCCTTCAAAAGCTTTGTTTCTCCCTTTAAATGGTTATATAATCTCATAATTGATTTTAAGTTGAATTTTTTTACATTTTTCTTTAAAACAGATTATAATTGAACGTTTACCTCAAGAATCTTGAAGCGAAAGCCATTCATTGAGAAGAAAACTTCTTTTATAGTCACTTATGCCTTCAAAAGCTTTGTTTCTCCCTTTAAATGGTTATATAATCTCATAATTGATTTTAAGTTGCGTTTTTTTTACATTTTTGGTTAAAACAGATTATAATTGAATGTTTACCTCAAGAAACGTGCTGCAAAAACCATTCATTGAGAAGAAAACTTCTTTTATAGTCATTTATGCCTTCAAAAGCTTTGTTTCTCCCTTTAAATGGTTATATAATCTCATAATTGATTTTAAGTTATGTTTTTTTTACATTTTTGGTTAAAACAGATTATAATTGAATGTTTACCTCGAGAAACGTGATGCAAAAACCATTCATTGAGAAGAAAACTTCTTTTATAGTCACTTATGCCTTCAAAAGCTTTGTTTCTCCCTTTAAATGGTTATACAATCTCATAATTTATTTTAAGTTGAATTTTTTTACATTTTTGGTTAAAACAGATTATAATTGAATGTTTACCTCGAGAAACGTGATGCAAAAACCATTCATTGAGAAGAAAACTTCTTTTATAGTCACTTATGCCTTCAAAAGCTTTGTTTTTCCCCTTAAATGGTTATATAATCTCATAATTGATTTTAAGTTGAATTTTTTTACATTTTTGGTTAAAACAGATTATAATTGAATGTTTACCTCGAGAAACGTGATGCAAAAACCATTCATTGAGAAGAAAACTTCTTTTATAGTCACTTATGCCTTCAAAAGCTTTGTTTCTCCCTTTAAATGGTTATACAATCTCATAATTTATTTTAAGTTGAATTTTTTTACATTTTTGGTTAAAACAGATTATAATTGAATGTTTACCTCGAGAAACGTGATGTAAAAACCATTCATCGAGAAGAAAACTTCTTTTATAGTCACTTATGCCTTCAAAAGCTTTGTTTCTCCCATTAAATGGTTATATAATCTCATAATTGATTTTAAGTTGCATTTTTTTTACATTTTTGGTTAAAACAGATTATAATTGAATGTTTACCTCGAGAAACGTGATGCAAAAACCATTCATTGAGAAGAAACCTTCTTTTATAGTCACTTATGCCTTCAAAAGCTTTGTTTCTCCCTTTAAATGGTTATATAACCTCATAATTGATTTGAAGTTGAATTTTTTTACATTTTTAGTTAAAACAGATTATAATTGAATGTTTACCTCGAGAAACGTGATGCAAAAACCATTCATTGAGAAGAAAACTTCTTTTATAGTCGCTTATGCCTTCAAAAGCTTTGCTTCTCCCTTTAAATGGTTATATAATCTCATAATTGATTTTAAGTTGAATTTTTTTACATTTTTGGTTAAAACAGATTATAATTGTATGTTTACCTCGAGAAACGTGATGCAAAAACCATTCATTGAGAAGAAAACTTCTTTTATAGTCACTTATGCCTTCAAAAGCTTTGTTTCTCCCTTTAAATAGTTATATAATCTCATAATTGATTTTAAGTTGCGTTTTTTTTACATTTTTGGTTAAAACAGATTATAATTGAATGTTTACCTCGAGAAACGTGATGCAAAAACCATTCATTGAGAAGAAAACTTCTTTTATAGTCACTTATGCCTTCAAAAGCTTTGTTTCTCCCTTTAAATGGTTATATAATCTCATAGTTGATTTTAAGTTGAGTTTTTTTTACATTTTTGGTTAAAACAGATTATAATTGAATGTTTACCTCGAGAAACGTGATGCAAAATCCATTCATTGAGAAGAAAACTTCTTTTATAGTCACTTATGCCTTCAAAAGCTTTGTTTCTCCCTTTAAATGGTTATATAATCTCATAGTTGATTTTAAGTTGAGTTTTTTTTAGATTTTTGGTTAAAACAGATTATAATTGAATGTTTACATCGAGAAACGTGATGCAAAAACCATTCATTGAGAAGAAAACTTCTTTTATAGTCACTTATGCCTTCAAAAGCTTTGTTTCTCCCTTTAAATGGTTATATAATCTCATAATTGATTTTAAGTTGCTTTTTTTTTACATTTTTGGTTAAAACAGATTATAATTGAATGTTTACCTCGAGAATCTTGAAGCGAAAGCCATTCATTGGGAAGAAAACTTCTTTTATAGTCACTTATGCCTTCAAAAGCTTTGTTTCTCCCTTTAAATGGTTATATAATCTCATAATTGATTTTAAGTTGAGTTTTTTTTACATTTTTGGTTAAAACAGATTATAATTGAATGTTTACCTCGAGAATCTTGAAGCGAAAGCCATTCATTGAGAAGAAAACTTCTTTTATAGTCACTTATGCCTTCAAAAACTTTGTTTTCTCCCTTTAAATGGTTATATAATCTCATAATTGATTTTAAGTTGTGTTTTTTTAAATTTTTAGTTAACACAGATTATAATTAAATGTTTACCTCGAGAAACGTGATGCAAAAACCATTCATTGAGAAGAAAACTTCTTTTATAGTCACTTATGCCTTCAAAAGCTTTGTTTCTCCCTTTAAATGGTTATATAATCTCATAATTGATTTTAAGTTGAGTTTTTTTTACATTTTTGATTAAAACAGGTTATAATTGAATGTTTACCTCGAGAATCTTGAAGCGAAAGCCATTCATTGAGAAGAAAACTTCTTTTATAGTCACTTATGCCTTCAAAAACTTTGTTTTCTCCCTTTAAATGGTTATATAATCTCATAATTGATTTTAAGTTGTGTTTTTTTAAATTTTTAGTTAACACAGATTATAATTAAATGTTTACCTCGAGAAACGTGATGCAAAAACCATTCATTGAGAAGAAAACTTCTTTTATAGTCACTTATGCCTTCAAAAGCTTTGTTTCTCCCTTTAAATGGTTATATAATCTCATAATTGATTTTAAGTTGAGTTTTTTTTACATTTTTGGTTAAAACAGGTTATAATTGAATGTTTACCTCGAGAATCTTGAAGCGAAAGCCATTCATTGAGAAGAAAACTTCTTTTATAGTCACTTATGCCTTCAAAAGTTTTGTTTCTCCCTTTAAATGGTTATATAATCTCATAATTGATTTTAAGTTGCGTTTTTTTTACATTTTTGGTTAAAACAGATTATAATTGAATGTTTACCTCGAGAATCTTGAAGCGAAAGCCATTCATTGAGAAGAAAACTTCTTTTATAGTCACTTATGCCTTCAAAAACTTTGTTTTCTCCCTTTAAATGGTTATGTAATCTCATAATTGATTTTAAGTTGCGTTTTTTTAAATTTTTAGTTAAAACAGATTATAATTGAATGTTTACCTCGAGAAACGTGATGCAAAAACCATTCATTGAGAAGAAAACTTCTTTTATAGTCACTTATGCCTTCAAAAGCTTTGTTTCTCCCTTTAAATGGTTATATAATCTCATAATTGATTTTAAGTTGAGTTTTTTTTACATTTTTGGTTAAAACAGATTATAATTGAATGTTTACCTCGAGAAACGTGATGCAAAAACCATTCATTGAGAAGAAAACTTCTTTTATAGTCACTTATGCCTTCAAAAGCTTTGTTTCTCCCTTTAAATAGTTATATAATCTCATAATTGATTTTAAGTTGCGTTTTTTTTACATTTTTGGTTAAAACAGATTATAATTGAATGTTTACCTCGAGAAACGTGATGCAAAAACCATTCATTGAGAAGAAAACTTCTTTTATAGTCACTTATGCCTTCAAAAGCTTTGTTTCTCCCTTTAAATGGTTATATAATCTCATAGTTGATTTTAAGTTGAGTTTTTTTTACATTTTTGGTTAAAACAGATTATAATTGAATGTTTACCTCGAGAAACGTGATGCAAAATCCATTCATTGAGAAGAAAACTTCTTTTATAGTCACTTATGCCTTCAAAAGCTTTGTTTCTCCCTTTAAATGGTTATATAATCTCATAGTTGATTTTAAGTTGAGTTTTTTTTACATTTTTGGTTAAAACAGATTATAATTGAATGTTTACATCGAGAAACGTGATGCAAAAACCATTCATTGAGAAGAAAACTTCTTTTATAGTCACTTATGCCTTCAAAAGCTTTGTTTCTCCCTTTAAATGGTTATATAATCTCATAATTGATTTTAAGTTGCGTTTTTTTTACATTTTTGGTTAAAACAGATTATAATTGAATGTTTACCTCGAGAATCTTGAAGCGAAAGCCATTCATTGGGAAGAAAACTTCTTTTATAGTCACTTATGCCTTCAAAAGCTTTGTTTCTCCCTTTAAATGGTTATATAATCTCATAATTGATTTTAAGTTGAGTTTTTTTTACATTTTTGGTTAAAACAGATTATAATTGAATGTTTACCTCGAGAATCTTGAAGCGAAAGCCATTCATTGAGAAGAAAACTTCTTTTATAGTCACTTATGCCTTCAAAAGCTTTGTTTCTCCCTTTAAATGGTTATATAATCTCATAATTGATTTTAAGTTGAGTTTTTTTTACATTTTTGGTTAAAACAGGTTATAATTGAATGTTTACCTCGAGAATCTTGAAGCGAAAGCCATTCATTGAGAAGAAAACTTCTTTTATAGTCACTTATGCCTTCAAAAGCTTTGTTTCTCCCTTTAAATGGTTATATAATCTCATAATTGATTTTAAGTTGAGTTTTTTTTACATTTGTGGTTAAAACAGGTTATAATTGAATGTTAACCTCGAGAATCTTGAAGCGAAAGCCATTCATTGAGAAGAAAACTTCTTTTATAGTCACTTATGCCTTCAAAAGTTTTGTTTCTCCCTTTAAATGGTTATATAATCTCATAATTGATTTTAAGTTACGTTTTTTTTACATTTTTTTGTTAAAACAGATTATAATTGAATGTTTACCTCGAGAATCTGGAAGCGAAAGCCATTCATTGAGAAGAAAACTTCTTTTATAGTCACTTATGCCTTCAAAAGCTTTGTTTCTCCCTTTAAATGGTTATATAATCTCATAATTGATTTTAAGTTGAATTTTTTTAAATTTTTGGTTAAAACAGATTATAATTGAATGTTTACCTCAAGAAACGTGATGCAAAAACCATTCATTGAGAAGAAAACTTCTTTTATAGTCACTTATGCCTTCAAAAGCTTTGTTTCTCCCTTTAAATGGTTATATAATCTCATAATTGATTTTAAGTTGAATTTTTTTACATTTTTGTTTAAAACAGATTAGAATTGAATGTTTACCTCAAGAATCTTGAAGCGAAAGCCATTCATTGAGAAGAAAACTTCTTTTATAGTCACTTATGCCTTCAAAAGCTTTGTTTCTCCCTTTAAATAGTTATATAATCTCATAATTGATTTTAAGTTGCGTTTTTTTTACATTTTTGGTTAAAACAGATTATAATTGAATGTTTACCTCGAGAAACGTGATGCAAAAACCATTGATTGAGAAGAAAACTTCTTTTATAGTCACTTATGCCTTCAAAAGCTTTGTTTCTCCCTTTAAATGGTTATATAATCTCATAATTGATTTTAAGTTGCGTTTTTTTTACATTTTTGGTTAAAACAGATTATAATTGAATGTTTACCTCGAGAATCTTGAAGTGAAAGCCATTCATTGAGAAGAAAAGTTCTTTTATAGTAACTTATGCCTTCAAAACCTTTGTTTATCCCTTTAAATGGTTATATAATCTCATAATTGATTTTAAGATGAATTTTTTTACATTTTTGGTTAAAACAGATTATAATTGAATGTTTACCTTGAGAAACGTGATGCAAAAACCATTCATTGAGAAGAAAACTTCTTTTATAGTCACTTATGCCTTCAAAAGCTTTGTTTCTCCCTTTAAATGGTTATATAATCTCATAATTGATTTTAAGTTGCGTTTTTTTTACATTTTTGGTTAAAACAGATTATAATTGAATGTTTACCTCAAGAAACGTGATGCAAAAACCATTCATTGAGAAGAAAACTTCTTTTATAGTCACTTATGCCTTCAAAAGCTTTGTTTCTCCCTTTAAATGGTTATATAATCTCATAATTGATTTTAAGTTGCGTTTTTTTTACATTTTTGGTTAAAACAGATTATAATTGAATGTTTACCTCGAGAATCTTGAAGTGAAAGCCATTCATTGAGAAGAAAAGTTCTTTTATAGTAACTTATGCCTTCAAAACCTTTGTTTATCCCTTTAAATGGTTATATAATCTCATAATTGATTTTAAGATGAATTTTTTTACATTTTTGGTTAAAACAGATTATAATTGAATGTTTACCTTGAGAAACGTGATGCAAAAACCATTCATTGAGAAGAAAACTTCTTTTATAGTCACTTATGCCTTCAAAAGCTTTGTTTGTCCCTTTAAATGGTTATATAATCTCATAATTGATTTTAAGTTGCTTTGTTTTTACATTTTTGGTTAAAACAGATTATAATTGAATGTTTACCTTGAGAAACGTGATGCAAAAACCATTCATTGAGAAGAAAACTTCTTTTATAGTCACTTATGCCTTCAAAAGCTTTGTTTCTCCCTTTAAATGGTTATATAATCTCATAATTGATTTTAAGTTGCGTTTTTTTTACATTTTTGGTTAAAACAGATTATAATTGAATGTTTACCTCGAGAAACGCGATGCAAAAACCATTCATTGAGAAGAAAACTTCTTTTATAGTCACTTATGCCTTCAAAAGCTTTGTTTCTCCCTTTAAATGGTTATATAATCTCATAATTGATTTTAAGTTGAATTTTTTTACATTTTTGTTTAAAACAGATTATAATTGAACGTTTACCTCAAGAATCTTGAAGTGAAACCCATTCATTGAGAAGAAAACTTCTTTTATAGTCACTTATGCCTTCAAAAGCTTTGTTTCTCCCTTTAAATGGTTATATAATCTCATAATTGATTTTAAGTTGCGTTTTTTTTACATTTTTGGTTAAAACAGATTATAATTGAATGTTTACCTCAAGAAACGTGCTGCAAAAACCATTCATTGAGAAGAAAACTTCTTTTATAGTCACTTATGCCTTCAAAAGCTTTGTTTCTCCCTTTAAATGGTTATACAATCTCATAATTTATTTTAAGTTGAATTTTTTTACATTTTTGGTTAAAACAGATTATAATTGAATGTTTACCTCGAGAAACGTGATGCAAAAACCATTCATTGAGAAGAAAACTTCTTTTATAGTCACTTATGCCTTCAAAAGCTTTGTTTTTCCCCTTAAATGGTTATATAATCTCATAATTGATTTTAAGTTGCGTTTTTTTTACATTTTTGGTTAAAACAGATTATAATTGAATGTTTACCTCAAGAAACGTGATGCAAAAACCATTCATTGAGAAGAAAACTTCTTTTATAGTCACTTATGCCTTCAAAAGCTTTGTTTCTCCCTTTAAATGGTTATATAATCTCATAATTGATTTTAAGTTGCGTTTTTTTTACATTTTTGGTTAAAACAGATTGTAATTGAATGTTTACCTCGAGAATCTTGAAGTGAAAGCCATTCATTGAGAAGAAAAGTTCTTTTATAGTAACTTATGCCTTCAAAACCTTTGTTTATCCCTTTAAATGGTTATATAATCTCATAATTGATTTTAAGATGAATTTTTTTACATTTTTGGTTAAAACAGATTATAATTGAATGTTTACCTTGAGAAACGTGATGCAAAAACCATTCATTGAGAAGAAAACTTCTTTTATAGTCACTTATGCCTTCAAAAGCTTTGTTTCTCCCTTTAAATGGTTATATAATCTCATAATTGATTTTAAGTTGCGTTTTTTTTACATTTTTGGTTAAAACAGATTATAATTGAATGTTTACCTCAAGAAACGTGCTGCAAAAACCATTCATTGAGAAGAAAACTTCTTTTATAGTCACTTATGCCTTCAAAAGCTTTGTTTTTCCCCTTAAATGGTTATATAATCTCATAATTGATTTTAAGTTGAATTTTTTTACATTTTTGGTTAAAACAGATTATAATTGAATGTTTACCTCGAGAAACGTGATGCAAAAACCATTCATTGAGAAGAAAACTTCTTTTATAGTCACTTATGCCTTCAAAAGCTTTGTTTCTCCCTTTAAATGGTTATACAATCTCATAATTTATTTTAAGTTGAATTTTTTTACATTTTTGGTTAAAACAGATTATAATTGAATGTTTACCTCGAGAAACGTGATGCAAAAACCATTCATTGAGAAGAAAACTTCTTTTATAGTCACTTATGCCTTCAAAAGCTTTGTTTCTCCCTTTAAATGGTTATACAATCTCATAATTTATTTTAAGTTGAATTTTTTTACATTTTTGGTTAAAACAGATTATAATTGAATGTTTACCTCGAGAAACGTGATGCAAAAACCATTCATTGAGAAGAAAACTTCTTTTATAGTCACTTATGCCTTCAAAAGCTTTGTTTTTCCCCTTAAATGGTTATATAATCTCATAATTGATTTTAAGTTGCGTTTTTTTTACATTTTTGGTTAAAACAGATTATAATTGAATGTTTACCTCGAGAAACGTGATGCAAAAACTATTCATTGAGAAGAAAACTTCTTTTATAGTCACTTATGCCTTCAAAAGCTTTGTTTCTCCCTTTAAATGGTTATACAATCTCATAATTTATTTTAAGTTGAATTTTTTTACATTTTTGGTTAAAACAGATTATAATTGAATGTTTACCTCGAGAAACGTGATGCAAAAACCATTCATTGAGAAGAAAACTTCTTTTATAGTCACTTATGCCTTCAAAAGCTTTGTTTTTCCCCTTAAATGGTTATATAATCTCATAATTGATTTTAAGTTGCGTTTTTTTTACATTTTTGGTTAAAACAGATTATAATTGAATGTTTACCTCAAGAAACGTGATGCAAAAACCATTCATTGAGAAGAAAACTTCTTTTATAGTCACTTATGCCTTCAAAAGCTTTGTTTCTCCCTTTAAATGGTTATATAATCTCATAATTGATTTTAAGTTGCGTTTTTTTTACATTTTTGGTTAAAACAGATTATAATTGAATGTTTACCTCGAGAATCTTGAAGTGAAAGCCATTCATTGAGAAGAAAAGTTCTTTTATAGTAACTTATGCCTTCAAAACCTTTGTTTATCCCTTTAAATGGTTATATAATCTCATAATTGATTTTAAGATGAATTTTTTTACATTTTTGGTTAAAACAGATTATAATTGAATGTTTACCTTGAGAAACGTGATGCAAAAACCATTCATTGAGAAGAAAACTTCTTTTATAGTCACTTATGCCTTCAAAAGCTTTGTTTCTCCCTTTAAATGGTTATATAATCTCATAATTGATTTTAAGTTGCGTTTTTTTTACATTTTTGGTTAAAACAGATTATAATTGAATGTTTACCTCAAGAAACGTGCTGCAAAAACCATTCATTGAGAAGAAAACTTCTTTTATAGTCACTTATGCCTTCAAAAGCTTTGTTTTTCCCCTTAAATGGTTATATAATCTCATAATTGATTTTAAGTTGAATTTTTTTACATTTTTGGTTAAAACAGATTATAATTGAATGTTTACCTCGAGAAACGTGATGCAAAAACCATTCATTGAGAAGAAAACTTCTTTTATAGTCACTTATGCCTTCAAAAGCTTTGTTTCTCCCTTTAAATGGTTATACAATCTCATAATTTATTTTAAGTTGAATTTTTTTACATTTTTGGTTAAAACAGATTATAATTGAATGTTTACCTCGAGAAACGTGATGCAAAAACCATTCATTGAGAAGAAAACTTCTTTTATAGTCACTTATGCCTTCAAAAGCTTTGTTTAACCCCTTAAATGGTTATATAATCTCATAATTGATTTTAAGTTGAATTTTTTTACATTTTTGGTTAAAACAGATTATAATTGAATGTTTACCTCGAGAAACGTGATGCAAAAACCATTCATTGAGAAGAAAACTTCTTTTATAGTCACTTATGCCTTCAAAAGCTTTGTTTCTCCCTTTAAATGGTTATACAATCTCATAATTTATTTTAAGTTGAATTTTTTTACATTTTTGGTTAAAACAGATTATAATTGAATGTTTACCTCGAGAAACGTGATGTAAAAACCATTCATCGAGAAGAAAACTTCTTTTATAGTCACTTATGCCTTCAAAAGCTTTGTTTATCCCTTTAAATGGTTATATAATCTCATAATTGATTTTAAGTTGCATTTTTTTTACATTTTTGGTTAAAACAGATTATAATTGAATGTTTACCTCGAGAATCTTGAAGTGAAAGCCATTCATTGAGAAGAAAAGTTCTTTTATAGTAACTTATGCCTTCAAAACCTTTGTTTATCCCTTTAAATGGTTATATAATCTCATAATTGATTTTAAGATGAATTTTTTTACATTTTTGGTTAAAACAGATTATAATTGAATGTTTACCTTGAGAAACGTGATGCAAAAACCATTCATTGAGAAGAAAACTTCTTTTATAGTCACTTATGCCTTCAAAAGCTTTGTTTCTCCCTTTAAATGGTTATATAATCTCATAATTGATTTTAAGTTGCGTTTTTTTTACATTTTTGGTTAAAACAGATTATAATTGAATGTTTACCTCAAGAAACGTGCTGCAAAAACCATTCATTGAGAAGAAAACTTCTTTTATAGTCACTTATGCCTTCAAAAGCTTTGTTTTTCCCCTTAAATGGTTATATAATCTCATAATTGATTTTAAGTTGAATTTTTTTACATTTTTGGTTAAAACAGATTATAATTGAATGTTTACCTCGAGAAACGTGATGCAAAAACCATTCATTGAGAAGAAAACTTCTTTTATAGTCACTTATGCCTTCAAAAGCTTTGTTTCTCCCTTTAAATGGTTATACAATCTCATAATTTATTTTAAGTTGAATTTTTTTACATTTTTGGTTAAAACAGATTATAATTGAATGTTTACCTCGAGAAACGTGATGCAAAAACCATTCATTGAGAAGAAAACTTCTTTTATAGTCACTTATGCCTTCAAAAGCTTTGTTTCTCCCTTTAAATGGTTATACAATCTCATAATTTATTTTAAGTTGAATTTTTTTACATTTTTGGTTAAAACAGATTATAATTGAATGTTTACCTCGAGAAACGTGATGCAAAAACCATTCATTGAGAAGAAAACTTCTTTTATAGTCACTTATGCCTTCAAAAGCTTTGTTTTTCCCCTTAAATGGTTATATAATCTCATAATTGATTTTAAGTTGCGTTTTTTTTACATTTTTGGTTAAAACAGATTATAATTGAATGTTTACCTCGAGAAACGTGATGCAAAAACCATTCATTGAGAAGAAAACTTCTTTTATAGTCACTTATGCCTTCAAAAGCTTTGTTTCTCCCTTTAAATGGTTATACAATCTCATAATTTATTTTAAGTTGAATTTTTTTACATTTTTGGTTAAAACAGATTATAATTGAATGTTTACCTCGAGAAACGTGATGCAAAAACCATTCATTGAGAAGAAAACTTCTTTTATAGTCACTTATGCCTTCAAAAGCTTTGTTTAACCCCTTAAATGGTTATATAATCTCATAATTGATTTTAAGTTGAATTTTTTTACATTTTTGGTTAAAACAGATTATAATTGAATGTTTACCTCGAGAAACGTGATGCAAAAACCATTCATTGAGAAGAAAACTTCTTTTATAGTCACTTATGCCTTCAAAAGCTTTGTTTCTCCCTTTAAATGGTTATACAATCTCATAATTTATTTTAAGTTGAATTTTTTTACATTTTTGGTTAAAACAGATTATAATTGAATGTTTACCTCGAGAAACGTGATGTAAAAACCATTCATCGAGAAGAAAACTTCTTTTATAGTCACTTATGCCTTCAAAAGCTTTGTTTATCCCTTTAAATGGTTATATAATCTCATAATTGATTTTAAGTTGCATTTTTTTTACATTTTTGGTTAAAACAGATTATAATTGAATGTTTACCTCGAGAATCTTGAAGTGAAAGCCATTCATTGAGAAGAAAAGTTCTTTTATAGTAACTTATGCCTTCAAAACCTTTGTTTATCCCTTTAAATGGTTATATAATCTCATAATTGATTTTAAGATGAATTTTTTTACATTTTTGGTTAAAACAGATTATAATTGAATGTTTACCTTGAGAAACGTGATGCAAAAACCATTCATTGAGAAGAAAACTTCTTTTATAGTCACTTATGCCTTCAAAAGCTTTGTTTCTCCCTTTAAATGGTTATATAATCTCATAATTGATTTTAAGTTGCGTTTTTTTTACATTTTTGGTTAAAACAGATTATAATTGAATGTTTACCTCAAGAAACGTGCTGCAAAAACCATTCATTGAGAAGAAAACTTCTTTTATAGTCACTTATGCCTTCAAAAGCTTTGTTTTTCCCCTTAAATGGTTATATAATCTCATAATTGATTTTAAGTTGAATTTTTTTACATTTTTGGTTAAAACAGATTATAATTGAATGTTTACCTCGAGAAACGTGATGCAAAAACCATTCATTGAGAAGAAAACTTCTTTTATAGTCACTTATGCCTTCAAAAGCTTTGTTTCTCCCTTTAAATGGTTATACAATCTCATAATTTATTTTAAGTTGAATTTTTTTACATTTTTGGTTAAAACAGATTATAATTGAATGTTTACCTCGAGAAACGTGATGCAAAAACCATTCATTGAGAAGAAAACTTCTTTTATAGTCACTTATGCCTTCAAAAGCTTTGTTTCTCCCTTTAAATGGTTATACAATCTCATAATTTATTTTAAGTTGAATTTTTTTACATTTTTGGTTAAAACAGATTATAATTGAATGTTTACCTCGAGAAACGTGATGCAAAAACCATTCATTGAGAAGAAAACTTCTTTTATAGTCACTTATGCCTTCAAAAGCTTTGTTTTTCCCCTTAAATGGTTATATAATCTCATAATTGATTTTAAGTTGCGTTTTTTTTACATTTTTGGTTAAAACAGATTATAATTGAATGTTTACCTCGAGAAACGTGATGCAAAAACTATTCATTGAGAAGAAAACTTCTTTTATAGTCACTTATGCCTTCAAAAGCTTTGTTTCTCCCTTTAAATGGTTATACAATCTCATAATTTATTTTAAGTTGAATTTTTTTACATTTTTGGTTAAAACAGATTATAATTGAATGTTTACCTCGAGAAACGTGATGCAAAAACCATTCATTGAGAAGAAAACTTCTTTTATAGTCACTTATGCCTTCAAAAGCTTTGTTTCTCCCTTTAAATGGTTATACAATCTCATAATTTATTTTAAGTTGAATTTTTTTACATTTTTGGTTAAAACAGATTATAATTGAATGTTTACCTCGAGAAACGTGATGCAAAAACCATTCATTGAGAAGAAAACTTCTTTTATAGTCACTTATGCCTTCAAAAGCTTTGTTTCTCCCTTTAAATGGTTATACAATCTCATAATTTATTTTAAGTTGAATTTTTTTACATTTTTGGTTAAAACAGATTATAATTGAATGTTTACCTCGAGAAACGTGATGCAAAAACCATTCATTGAGAAGAAAACTTCTTTTATAGTCACTTATGCCTTCAAAAGCTTTGTTTCTCCCTTTAAATGGTTATACAATCTCATAATTTATTTTAAGTTGAATTTTTTTACATTTTTGGTTAAAACAGATTATAATTGAATGTTTACCTCGAGAAACGTGATGCAAAAACCATTCATTGAGAAGAAAACTTCTTTTATAGTCACTTATGCCTTCAAAAGCTTTGTTTTTCCCCTTAAATGGTTATATAATCTCATAATTGATTTTAAGTTGCGTTTTTTTTACATTTTTGGTTAAAACAGATTATAATTGAATGTTTACCTCGAGAAACGTGATGCAAAAACTATTCATTGAGAAGAAAACTTCTTTTATAGTCACTTATGCCTTCAAAAGCTTTGTTTCTCCCTTTAAATGGTTATACAATCTCATAATTTATTTTAAGTTGAATTTTTTTACATTTTTGGTTAAAACAGATTATAATTGAATGTTTACCTCGAGAAACGTGATGCAAAAACCATTCATTGAGAAGAAAACTTCTTTTATAGTCACTTATGCCTTCAAAAGCTTTGTTTTTCCCCTTAAATGGTTATATAATCTCATAATTGATTTTAAGTTGCGTTTTTTTTACATTTTTGGTTAAAACAGATTATAATTGAATGTTTACCTCAAGAAACGTGATGCAAAAACCATTCATTGAGAAGAAAACTTCTTTTATAGTCACTTATGCCTTCAAAAGCTTTGTTTCTCCCTTTAAATGGTTATATAATCTCATAATTGATTTTAAGTTGCGTTTTTTTTACATTTTTGGTTAAAACAGATTATAATTGAATGTTTACCTCGAGAATCTTGAAGTGAAAGCCATTCATTGAGAAGAAAAGTTCTTTTATAGTAACTTATGCCTTCAAAACCTTTGTTTATCCCTTTAAATGGTTATATAATCTCATAATTGATTTTAAGATGAATTTTTTTACATTTTTGGTTAAAACAGATTATAATTGAATGTTTACCTTGAGAAACGTGATGCAAAAACCATTCATTGAGAAGAAAACTTCTTTTATAGTCACTTATGCCTTCAAAAGCTTTGTTTCTCCCTTTAAATGGTTATATAATCTCATAATTGATTTTAAGTTGCGTTTTTTTTACATTTTTGGTTAAAACAGATTATAATTGAATGTTTACCTCAAGAAACGTGCTGCAAAAACCATTCATTGAGAAGAAAACTTCTTTTATAGTCACTTATGCCTTCAAAAGCTTTGTTTTTCCCCTTAAATGGTTATATAATCTCATAATTGATTTTAAGTTGAATTTTTTTACATTTTTGGTTAAAACAGATTATAATTGAATGTTTACCTCGAGAAACGTGATGCAAAAACCATTCATTGAGAAGAAAACTTCTTTTATAGTCACTTATGCCTTCAAAAGCTTTGTTTCTCCCTTTAAATGGTTATACAATCTCATAATTTATTTTAAGTTGAATTTTTTTACATTTTTGGTTAAAACAGATTATAATTGAATGTTTACCTCGAGAAACGTGATGCAAAAACCATTCATTGAGAAGAAAACTTCTTTTATAGTCACTTATGCCTTCAAAAGCTTTGTTTTTCCCCTTAAATGGTTATATAATCTCATAATTGATTTTAAGTTGAATTTTTTTACATTTTTGGTTAAAACAGATTATAATTGAATGTTTACCTCGAGAAACGTGATGCAAAAACCATTCATTGAGAAGAAAACTTCTTTTATAGTCACTTATGCCTTCAAAAGCTTTGTTTCTCCCTTTAAATGGTTATACAATCTCATAATTTATTTTAAGTTGAATTTTTTTACATTTTTGGTTAAAACAGATTATAATTGAATGTTTACCTCGAGAAACGTGATGTAAAAACCATTCATCGAGAAGAAAACTTCTTTTATAGTCACTTATGCCTTCAAAAGCTTTGTTTCTCCCTTTAAATGGTTATATAATCTCATAATTGATTTTAAGTTGCATTTTTTTTACATTTTTGGTTAAAACAGATTATAATTGAATGTTTACCTTGAGAAACGTGATGCAAAAACCATTCATTGAGAAGAAAACTTCTTTTATAGTCACTTATGCCTTCAAAAGCTTTGTTTCTCCCTTTAAATGGTTATATAATCTCATAATTGATTTTAAGTTGCGTTTTTTTTACATTTTTGGTTAAAACAGATTATAATTGAATGTTTACCTCGAGAAACGCGATGCAAAAACCATTCATTGAGAAGAAAACTTCTTTTATAGTCACTTATGCCTTCAAAAGCTTTGTTTCTCCCTTTAAATGGTTATATAATCTCATAATTGATTTTAAGTTGAATTTTTTTACATTTTTGTTTAAAACAGATTATAATTGAACGTTTACCTCAAGAATCTTGAAGCGAAAGCCATTCATTGAGAAGAAAACTTCTTTTATAGTCACTTATGCCTTCAAAAGCTTTGTTTCTCCCTTTAAATGGTTATATAATCTCATAATTGATTTTAAGTTGCGTTTTTTTTACATTTTTGGTTAAAACAGATTATAATTGAATGTTTACCTCAAGAAACGTGCTGCAAAAACCATTCATTGAGAAGAAAACTTCTTTTATAGTCACTTATGCCTTCAAAACCTTTGTTTTTCCCCTTAAATGGTTATATAATCTCATAATTGATTTTAAGTTGAATTTTTTTACATTTTTGGTTAAAACAGATTATAATTGAATGTTTACCTCGAGAAACGTGATGCAAAAACCATTCATTGAGAAGAAAACTTCTTTTATAGTCACTTATGCCTTCAAAAGCTTTGTTTCTCCCTTTAAATGGTTATACAATCTCATAATTTATTTTAAGTTGAATTTTTTTACATTTTTGGTTAAAACAGATTATAATTGAATGTTTACCTCGAGAAACGTGATGCAAAAACCATTCATTGAGAAGAAAACTTCTTTTATAGTCACTTATGCCTTCAAAAGCTTTGTTTTTCCCCTTAAATGGTTATATAATCTCATAATTGATTTTAAGTTGCGTTTTTTTTACATTTTTGGTTAAAACAGATTATAATTGAATGTTTACCTCAAGAAACGTGATGCAAAAACCATTCATTGAGAAGAAAACTTCTTTTATAGTCACTTATGCCTTCAAAAGCTTTGTTTCTCCCTTTAAATGGTTATATAATCTCATAATTGATTTTAAGTTGCGTTTTTTTTACATTTTTGGTTAAAACAGATTATAATTGAATGTTTACCTCGAGAATCTTGAAGTGAAAGCCATTCATTGAGAAGAAAAGTTCTTTTATAGTAACTTATGCCTTCAAAACCTTTGTTTATCCCTTTAAATGGTTATATAATCTCATAATTGATTTTAAGATGAATTTTTTTACATTTTTGGTTAAAACAGATTATAATTGAATGTTTACCTTGAGAAACGTGATGCAAAAACCATTCATTGAGAAGAAAACTTCTTTTATAGTCACTTATGCCTTCAAAAGCTTTGTTTCTCCCTTTAAATGGTTATATAATCTCATAATTGATTTTAAGTTGCGTTTTTTTTACATTTTTGGTTAAAACAGATTGTAATTGAATGTTTACCTCAAGAAACGTGCTGCAAAAACCATTCATTGAGAAGAAAACTTCTTTTATAGTCACTTATGCCTTCAAAAGCTTTGTTTTTCCCCTTAAATGGTTATATAATCTCATAATTGATTTTAAGTTGAATTTTTTTACATTTTTGGTTAAAACAGATTATAATTGAATGTTTACCTCGAGAAACGTGATGCAAAAACCATTCATTGAGAAGAAAACTTCTTTTATAGTCACTTATGCCTTCAAAAGCTTTGTTTCTCCCTTTAAATGGTTATACAATCTCATAATTTATTTTAAGTTGAATTTTTTTACATTTTTGGTTAAAACAGATTATAATTGAATGTTTACCTCGAGAAACATGATGCAAAAACCATTCATTGAGAAGAAAACTTCTTTTATAGTCACTTATGCCTTCAAAAGCTTTGTTTTTCCCCTTAAATGGTTATATAATCTCATAATTGATTTTAAGTTGAATTTTTTTACATTTTTGGTTAAAACAGATTATAATTGAATGTTTACCTCGAGAAACGTGATGCAAAAACCATTCATTGAGAAGAAAACTTCTTTTATAGTCACTTATGCCTTCAAAAGCTTTGTTTCTCCCTTTAAATGGTTATACAATCTCATAATTTATTTTAAGTTGAATTTTTTTACATTTTTGGTTAAAACAGATTATAATTGAATGTTTACCTCGAGAAACGTGATGTAAAAACCATTCATCGAGAAGAAAACTTCTTTTATAGTCACTTATGCCTTCAAAAGCTTTGTTTCTCCCTTTAAATGGTTATATAATCTCATAATTGATTTTAAGTTGCATTTTTTTTACATTTTTGGTTAAAACAGATTATAATTGAATGTTTACCTTGAGAAACGTGATGCAAAAACCATTCATTGAGAAGAAAACTTCTTTTATAGTCACTTATGCCTTCAAAAGCTTTGTTTCTCCCTTTAAATGGTTATATAATCTCATAATTGATTTTAAGTTGCGTTTTTTTTACATTTTTGGTTAAAACAGATTATAATTGAATGTTTACCTCGAGAAACGCGATGCAAAAACCATTCATTGAGAAGAAAACTTCTTTTATAGTCACTTATGCCTTCAAAAGCTTTGTTTCTCCCTTTAAATGGTTATATAATCTCATAATTGATTTTAAGTTGAATTTTTTTACATTTTTGTTTAAAACAGATTATAATTGAACGTTTACCTCAAGAATCTTGAAGCGAAAGCCATTCATTGAGAAGAAAACTTCTTTTATAGTCACTTATGCCTTCAAAAGCTTTGTTTCTCCCTTTAAATGGTTATATAATCTCATAATTGATTTTAAGTTGCGTTTTTTTTACATTTTTGGTTAAAACAGATTATAATTGAATGTTTACCTCAAGAAACGTGCTGCAAAAACCATTCATTGAGAAGAAAACTTCTTTTATAGTCACTTATGCCTTCAAAAGCTTTGTTTTTCCCCTTAAATGGTTATATAATCTCATAATTGATTTTAAGTTGAATTTTTTTACATTTTTGGTTAAAACAGATTATAATTGAATGTTTACCTCGAGAAACGTGATGCAAAAACCATTCATTGAGAAGAAAACTTCTTTTATAGTCACTTATGCCTTCAAAAGCTTTGTTTCTCCCTTTAAATGGTTATACAATCTCATAATTTATTTTAAGTTGAATTTTTTTACATTTTTGGTTAAAACAGATTATAATTGAATGTTTACCTCGAGAAACGTGATGCAAAAACCATTCATTGAGAAGAAAACTTCTTTTATAGTCACTTATGCCTTCAAAAGCTTTGTTTTTCCCCTTAAATGGTTATATAATCTCATAATTGATTTTAAGTTGCGTTTTTTTTACATTTTTGGTTAAAACAGATTATAATTGAATGTTTACCTCAAGAAACGTGATGCAAAAACCATTCATTGAGAAGAAAACTTCTTTTATAGTCACTTATGCCTTCAAAAGCTTTGTTTCTCCCTTTAAATGGTTATATAATCTCATAATTGATTTTAAGTTGCGTTTTTTTTACATTTTTGGTTAAAACAGATTATAATTGAATGTTTACCTCGAGAATCTTGAAGTGAAAGCCATTCATTGAGAAGAAAAGTTCTTTTATAGTAACTTATGCCTTCAAAACCTTTGTTTATCCCTTTAAATGGTTATATAATCTCATAATTGATTTTAAGATGAATTTTTTTACTTTTTTGGTTAAAACAGATTATAATTGAATGTTTACCTTGAGAAACATGATGCAAAAACCATTCATTGAGAAGAAAACTTCTTTTATAGTCACTTATGCCTTCAAAAGCTTTGTTTCTCCCTTTAAATGGTTATATAATCTCATAATTGATTTTAAGTTGCGTTTTTTTTACATTTTTGGTTAAAACAGATTGTAATTGAATGTTTACCTCAAGAAACGTGCTGCAAAAACCATTCATTGAGAAGAAAACTTCTTTTATAGTCACTTATGCCTTCAAAAGCTTTGTTTTTCCCCTTAAATGGTTATATAATCTCATAATTGATTTTAAGTTGAATTTTTTTACATTTTTGGTTAAAACAGATTATAATTGAATGTTTACCTCGAGAAACGTGATGCAAAAACCATTCATTGAGAAGAAAACTTCTTTTATAGTCACTTATGCCTTCAAAAGCTTTGTTTCTCCCTTTAAATGGTTATACAATCTCATAATTTATTTTAAGTTGAATTTTTTTACATTTTTGGTTAAAACAGATTATAATTGAATGTTTACCTCGAGAAACGTGATGCAAAAACCATTCATTGAGAAGAAAACTTCTTTTATAGTCACTTATGCCTTCAAAAGCTTTGTTTTTCCCCTTAAATGGTTATATAATCTCATAATTGATTTTAAGTTGAATTTTTTTACATTTTTGGTTAAAACAGATTATAATTGAATGTTTACCTCGAGAAACGTGATGCAAAAACCATTCATTGAGAAGAAAACTTCTTTTATAGTCACTTATGCCTTCAAAAGCTTTGTTTCTCCCTTTAAATGGTTATACAATCTCATAATTTATTTTAAGTTGAATTTTTTTACATTTTTGGTTAAAACAGATTATAATTGAATGTTTACCTCGAGAAACGTGATGTAAAAACCATTCATCGAGAAGAAAACTTCTTTTATAGTCACTTATGCCTTCAAAAGCTTTGTTTCTCCCTTTAAATGGTTATATAATCTCATAATTGATTTTAAGTTGCATTTTTTTTACATTTTTGGTTAAAACAGATTATAATTGAATGTTTACCTTGAGAAACGTGATGCAAAAACCATTCATTGAGAAGAAAACTTCTTTTATAGTCACTTATGCCTTCAAAAGCTTTGTTTCTCCCTTTAAATGGTTATATAATCTCATAATTGATTTTAAGTTGCGTTTTTTTTACATTTTTGGTTAAAACAGATTATAATTGAATGTTTACCTCGAGAAACGCGATGCAAAAACCATTCATTGAGAAGAAAACTTCTTTTATAGTCACTTATGCCTTCAAAAGCTTTGTTTCTCCCTTTAAATGGTTATATAATCTCATAATTGATTTTAAGTTGAATTTTTTTACATTTTTGTTTAAAACAGATTATAATTGAACGTTTACCCCAAGAATCTTGAAGCGAAAGCCATTCATTGAGAAGAAAACTTCTTTTATAGTCACTTATGCCTTCAAAAGCTTTGTTTCTCCCTTTAAATGGTTATATAATCTCATAATTGATTTTAAGTTGCGTTTTTTTTACATTTTTGGTTAAAACAGATTATAATTGAATGTTTACCTCAAGAAACGTGCTGCAAAAACCATTCATTGAGAAGAAAACTTCTTTTATAGTCACTTATGCCTTCAAAAGCTTTGTTTTTCCCCTTAAATGGTTATATAATCTCATAATTGATTTTAAGTTGAATTTTTTTACATTTTTGGTTAAAACAGATTATAATTGAATGTTTACCTCGAGAAACGTGATGCAAAAACCATTCATTGAGAAGAAAACTTCTTTTATAGTCACTTATGCCTTCAAAAGCTTTGTTTCTCCCTTTAAATGGTTATACAATCTCATAATTTATTTTAAGTTGAATTTTTTTACATTTTTGGTTAAAACAGATTATAATTGAATGTTTACCTCGAGAAACGTGATGCAAAAACCATTCATTGAGAAGAAAACTTCTTTTATAGTCACTTATGCCTTCAAAAGCTTTGTTTTTCCCCTTAAATGGTTATATAATCTCATAATTGATTTTAAGTTGCGTTTTTTTTACATTTTTGGTTAAAACAGATTATAATTGAATGTTTACCTCAAGAAACGTGATGCAAAAACCATTCATTGAGAAGAAAACTTCTTTTATAGTCACTTATGCCTTCAAAAGCTTTGTTTCTCCCTTTAAATGGTTATATAATCTCATAATTGATTTTAAGTTGCGTTTTTTTTACATTTTTGGTTAAAACAGATTATAATTGAATGTTTACCTCGAGAATCTTGAAGTGAAAGCCATTCATTGAGAAGAAAAGTTCTTTTATAGTAACTTATGCCTTCAAAACCTTTGTTTATCCCTTTAAATGGTTATATAATCTCATAATTGATTTTAAGATGAATTTTTTTACTTTTTTGGTTAAAACAGATTATAATTGAATGTTTACCTTGAGAAACGTGATGCAAAAACCATTCATTGAGAAGAAAACTTCTTTTATAGTCACTTATGCCTTCAAAAGCTTTGTTTCTCCCTTTAAATGGTTATATAATCTCATAATTGATTTTAAGTTGCGTTTTTTTTACATTTTTGGTTAAAACAGATTATAATTGAATGTTTACCTCAAGAAACGTGCTGCAAAAACCATTCATTGAGAAGAAAACTTCTTTTATAGTCACTTATGCCTTCAAAAGCTTTGTTTTTCCCCTTAAATGGTTATATAATCTCATAATTGATTTTAAGTTGAATTTTTTTACATTTTTGGTTAAAACAGATTATAATTGAATGTTTACCTCGAGAAACGTGATGCAAAAACCATTCATTGAGAAGAAAACTTCTTTTATAGTCACTTATGCCTTCAAAAGCTTTGTTTCTCCCTTTAAATGGTTATACAATCTCATAATTTATTTTAAGTTGAATTTTTTTACATTTTTGGTTAAAACAGATTATAATTGAATGTTTACCTCGAGAAACGTGATGCAAAAACCATTCATTGAGAAGAAAACTTCTTTTATAGTCACTTATGCCTTCAAAAGCTTTGTTTTTCCCCTTAAATGGTTATATAATCTCATAATTGATTTTAAGTTGAATTTTTTTACATTTTTGGTTAAAACAGATTATAATTGAATGTTTACCTCGAGAAACGTGATGCAAAAACCATTCATTGAGAAGAAAACTTCTTTTATAGTCACTTATGCCTTCAAAAGCTTTGTTTCTCCCTTTAAATGGTTATACAATCTCATAATTTATTTTAAGTTGAATTTTTTTACATTTTTGGTTAAAACAGATTATAATTGAATGTTTACCTCGAGAAACGTGATGTAAAAACCATTCATCGAGAAGAAAACTTCTTTTATAGTCACTTATGCCTTCAAAAGCTTTGTTTCTCCCTTTAAATGGTTATATAATCTCATAATTGATTTTAAGTTGCATTTTTTTTACATTTTTGGTTAAAACAGATTATAATTGAATGTTTACCTCGAGAAACGTGATGCAAAAACCATTCATTGAGAAGAAACCTTCTTTTATAGTCACTTATGCCTTCAAAAGCTTTGTTTCTCCCTTTAAATGGTTATATAACCTCATAATTGATTTGAAGTTGAATTTTTTTACATTTTTAGTTAAAACAGATTATAATTGAATGTTTACCTCGAGAAACGTGATGCAAAAACCATTCATTGAGAAGAAAACTTCTTTTATAGTCGCTTATGCCTTCAAAAGCTTTGCTTCTCCCTTTAAATGGTTATATAATCTCATAATTGATTTTAAGTTGAATTTTTTTACATTTGTGGTTAAAACAGATTATAATTGTATGTTTACCTCGAGAAACGTGATGCAAAAACCATTCATTGAGAAGAAAACTTCTTTTATAGTCACTTATGCCTTCAAAAGCTTTGTTTCTCCCTTTAAATAGTTATATAATCTCATAATTGATTTTAAGTTGCGTTTTTTTTACATTTTTGGTTAAAACAGATTATAATTGAATGTTTACCTCGAGAAACGTGATGCAAAAACCATTCATTGAGAAGAAAACTTCTTTTATAGTCACTTATGCCTTCAAAAGCTTTGTTTCTCCCTTTAAATGGTTATACAATCTCATAATTTATTTTAAGTTGAATTTTTTTACATTTTTGGTTAAAACAGATTATAATTGAATGTTTACCTCGAGAAACGTGATGCAAAAACCATTCATTGAGAAGAAAACTTCTTTTATAGTCACTTATGCCTTCAAAAGCTTTGTTTTTCCCCTTAAATGGTTATATAATCTCATAATTGATTTTAAGTTGAATTTTTTTACATTTTTGGTTAAAACAGATTATAATTGAATGTTTACCTCGAGAAACGTGATGCAAAAACCATTCATTGAGAAGAAAACTTCTTTTATAGTCACTTATGCCTTCAAAAGCTTTGTTTCTCCCTTTAAATGGTTATACAATCTCATAATTGATTTTAAGTTGAATTTTTTTACATTTTTGGTTAAAACAGATTATAATTGAATGTTTACCTCGAGAAACGTGATGTAAAAACCATTCATCGAGAAGAAAACTTCTTTTATAGTCACTTATGCCTTCAAAAGCTTTGTTTCTCCCTTTAAATGGTTATATAATCTCATAATTGATTTTAAGTTGCATTTTTTTTACATTTTTGGTTAAAACAGATTATAATTGAATGTTTACCTCGAGAAACGTGATGCAAAAACCATTCATTGAGAAGAAACCTTCTTTTATAGTCACTTATGCCTTCAAAAGCTTTGTTTCTCCCTTTAAATGGTTATATAACCTCATAATTGATTTGAAGTTGAATTTTTTTACATTTTTAGTTAAAACAGATTATAATTGAATGTTTACCTCGAGAAACGTGATGCAAAAACCATTCATTGAGAAGAAAACTTCTTTTATAGTCGCTTATGCCTTCAAAAGCTTTGCTTCTCCCTTTAAATGGTTATATAATCTCATAATTGATTTTAAGTTGAATTTTTTTACATTTTTGGTTAAAACAGATTATAATTGTATGTTTACCTCGAGAAACGTGATGCAAAAACCATTCATTGAGAAGAAAACTTCTTTTATAGTCACTTATGCCTTCAAAAGCTTTGTTTCTCCCTTTAAATAGTTATATAATCTCATAATTGATTTTAAGTTGCGTTTTTTTTACATTTTTGGTTAAAACAGATTATAATTGAATGTTTACCTCGAGAAACGTGATGCAAAAACCATTCATTGAGAAGAAAACTTCTTTTATAGTCACTTATGCCTTCAAAAGCTTTGTTTCTCCCTTTAAATGGTTATATAATCTCATAGTTGATTTTAAGTTGAGTTTTTTTTACATTTTTGGTTAAAACAGATTATAATTGAATGTTTACCTCGAGAAACGTGATGCAAAAACCATTCATTGAGAAGAAAACTTCTTTTATAGTCACTTATGCCTTCAAAAGCTTTGTTTCTCCCTTTAAATGGTTATATAATCTCATAATTGATTTTAAGTTGCGTTTTTTTTACATTTTTGGTTAAAACAGATTATAATTGAATGTTTACCTCGAGAATCTTGAAGCGAAAGCCATTCATTGGGAAGAAAACTTCTTTTATAGTCACTTATGCCTTCAAAAGCTTTGTTTCTCCCTTTAAATGGTTATATAATCTCATAATTGATTTTAAGTTGAGTTTTTTTTACATTTTTGGTTAAAACAGATTATAATTGAATGTTTACCTCGAGAATCTTGAAGCGAAAGCCATTCATTGAGAAGAAAACTTCTTTTATAGTCACTTATGCCTTCAAAAGCTTTGTTTCTCCCTTTAAATGGTTATATAATCTCATAATTGATTTTAAGTTGAGTTTTTTTTACATTTTTGGTTAAAACAGGTTATAATTGAATGTTTACCTCGAGAATCTTGAAGCGAAAGCCATTCATTGAGAAGAAAACTTCTTTTATAGTCACTTATGCCTTCAAAAACTTTGTTTTCTCCCTTTAAATGGTTATATAATCTCATAATTGATTTTAAGTTGTGTTTTTTTAAATTTTTAGTTAACACAGATTATAATTAAATGTTTACCTCGAGAAACGTGATGCAAAAACCATTCATTGAGAAGAAAACTTCTTTTATAGTCACTTATGCCTTCAAAAGCTTTGTTTCTCCCTTTAAATGGTTATATAATCTCATAATTGATTTTAAGTTGAGTTTTTTTTACATTTTTGGTTAAAACAGGTTATAATTGAATGTTTACCTCGAGAATCTTGAAGCGAAAGCCATTCATTGAGAAGAAAACTTCTTTTATAGTCACTTATGCCTTCAAAAGCTTTGTTTCTCCCTTTAAATGGTTATATAATCTCATAATTGATTTTAAGTTGCGTTTTTTTTACATTTTTGGTTAAAACAGATTATAATTGAATGTTTACCTCGAGAATCTTGAAGCGAAAGCCATTCATTGAGAAGAAAACTTCTTTTATAGTCACTTATGCCTTCAAAAACTTTGTTTTCTCCCTTTAAATGGTTATGTAATCTCATAATTGATTTTAAGTTGCGTTTTTTTAAATTTTTAGTTAAAACAGATTATAATTGAATGTTTACCTCGAGAAACGTGATGCAAAAACCATTCATTGAGAAGAAAACTTCTTTTATAGTCACTTATGCCTTCAAAAGCTTTGTTTCTCCCTTTAAATGGTTATATAATCTCATAATTGATTTTAAGTTGAGTTTTTTTTACATTTTTGGTTAAAAGAGGTTATAATTGAATGTTTACCTCGAGAATCTTGAAGCGAAAGCCATTCATTGAGAAGAAAACTTCTTTTATAGTCACTTATGCCTTCAAAAGCTTTGTTTCTCCCTTTAAATGGTTATATAATCTCATAATTGATTTTAAGTTGCGTTTTTTTTACATTTTTGGTTAAAACAGATTATAATTGAATGTTTACCTCGAGAATCTTGAAGCGAAAGCCATTCATTGAGAAGAAAACTTCTTTTATAGTCACTTATGCCTTCAAAAACTTTGTTTTCTCCCTTTAAATGGTTATGTAATCTCATAATTGATTTTAAGTTGCGTTTTTTTAAATTTTTAGTTAAAACAGATTATAATTGAATGTTTACCTCGAGAAACGTGATGCAAAAACCATTCATTGAGAAGAAAACTTCTTTTATAGTCACTTATGCCTTCAAAAGCTTTGTTTCTCCCTTTAAATGGTTATATAATCTCATAATTGATTTTAAGTTGAGTTTTTTTTACATTTTTGGTTAAAACAGGTTATAATTGAATGTTTACCTCGAGAATCTTGAAGCGAAAGCCATTCATTGAGAAGAAAACTTCTTTTATAGTCACTTATGCCTTCAAAAGCTTTGTTTCTCCCTTTAAATGGTTATATAATCTCATAATTGATTTTAAGTTGCGTTTTTTTTACATTTTTGGTTAAAACAGATTATAATTGAATGTTTACCTCGAGAATCTTGAAGCGAAAGCCATTCATTGAGAAGAAAACTTCTTTTATAGTCACTTATGCCTTCAAAAACTTTGTTTTCTCCCTTTAAATGGTTATATAATCTCATAATTGATTTTAAGTTGTGTTTTTTTAAATTTTTAGTTAACACAGATTATAATTAAATGTTTACCTCGAGAAACGTGATGCAAAAACCATTCATTGAGAAGAAAACTTCTTTTATAGTCACTTATGCCTTCAAAAGCTTTGTTTCTCCCTTTAAATGGTTATATAATCTCATAATTGATTTTAAGTTGAGTTTTTTTTACATTTTTGGTTAAAACAGGTTATAATTGAATGTTTACCTCGAGAATCTTGAAGCGAAAGCCATTCATTGAGAAGAAAACTTCTTTTATAGTCACTTATGCCTTCAAAAACTTTGTTTTCTCCCTTTAAATGGTTATATAATCTCATAATTTATTTTAAGTTGTGTTTTTTTAAATTTTTAGTTAACACAGATTATAATTAAATGTTTACCTCGAGAAACGTGATGCAAAAACCATTCATTGAGAAGAAAACTTCTTTTATAGTCACTTATGCCTTCAAAAGCTTTGTTTCTCCCTTTAAATGGTTATATAATCTCATAATTGATTTTAAGTTGAGTTTTTTTTACATTTTTGGTTAAAACAGGTTATAATTGAATGTTTACCTCGAGAATCTTGAAGCGAAAGCCATTCATTGAGAAGAAAACTTCTTTTATAGTCACTTATGCCTTCAAAAGCTTTGTTTCTCCCTTTAAATGGTTATATAATCTCATAATTGATTTTAAGTTGCGTTTTTTTTACATTTTTGGTTAAAACAGATTATAATTGAATGTTTACCTCGAGAATCTTGAAGCGAAAGCCATTCATTGAGAAGAAAACTTCTTTTATAGTCACTTATGCCTTCAAAAACTTTGTTTTCTCCCTTTAAATGGTTATGTAATCTCATAATTGATTTTAAGTTGCGTTTTTTTAAATTTTTAGTTAAAACAGATTATAATTGAATGTTTACCTCGAGAAACGTGATGCAAAAACCATTCATTGAGAAGAAAACTTCTTTTATAGTCACTTATGCCTTCAAAAGCTTTGTTTCTCCCTTTAAATGGTTATATAATCTCATAATTGATTTTAAGTTGAGTTTTTTTTACATTTTTGGTTAAAACAGATTATAATTGAATGTTTACCTCGAGAAACGTGATGCAAAAACCATTCATTGAGAAGAAAACTTCTTTTATAGTCACTTATGCCTTCAAAAGCTTTGTTTCTCCCTTTAAATAGTTATATAATCTCATAATTGATTTTAAGTTGCGTGTTTTTTACATTTTTGGTTAAAACAGATTATAATTGAATGTTTACCTCGAGAAACGTGATGCAAAAACCATTCATTGAGAAGAAAACTTCTTTTATAGTCACTTATGCCTTCAAAAGCTTTGTTTCTCCCTTTAAATGGTTATATAATCTCATAGTTGATTTTAAGTTGAGTTTTTTTTACATTTTTGGTTAAAACAGATTATAATTGAATGTTTACCTCGAGAAACGTGATGCAAAATCCATTCATTGAGAAGAAAACTTTTTTTATAGTCACTTATGCCTTCAAAAGCTTTGTTTCTCCCTTTAAATGGTTATATAATCTCATAGTTGATTTTAAGTTGAGTTTTTTTTACATTTTTGGTTAAAACAGATTATAATTGAATGTTTACATCGAGAAACGTGATGCAAAAACCATTCATTGAGAAGAAAACTTCTTTTATAGTCACTTATGCCTTCAAAAGCTTTGTTTCTCCCTTTAAATGGTTATATAATCTCATAATTGATTTTAAGTTGCGTTTTTTTTACATTTTTGGTTAAAACAGATTATAATTGAATGTTTACCTCGAGAATCTTGAAGCGAAAGCCATTCATTGGGAAGAAAACTTCTTTTATAGTCACTTATGCCTTCAAAAGCTTTGTTTCTCCCTTTAAATGGTTATATAATCTCATAATTGATTTTAAGTTGAGTTTTTTTTACATTTTTGGTTAAAACAGATTATAATTGAATGTTTACCTCGAGAATCTTGAAGCGAAAGCCATTCATTGAGAAGAAAACTTCTTTTATAGTCACTTATGCCTTCAAAAGCTTTGTTTCTCCCTTTAAACGGTTATATAATCTCATAATTGATTTTAAGTTGAGTTTTTTTTACATTTTTGGTTAAAACAGGTTATAATTGAATGTTTACCTCGAGAATCTTGAAGCGAAAGCCATTCATTGAGAAGAAAACTTCTTTTATAGTCACTTATGCCTTCAAAAGCTTTGTTTCTCCCTTTAAATGGTTATATAATCTCATAATTGATTTTAAGTTGAGTTTTTTTTACATTTTTGGTTAAAACAGGTTATAATTGAATGTTAACCTCGAGAATCTTGAAGCGAAAGCCATTCATTGAGAAGAAAACTTCTTTTATAGTCACTTATGCCTTCAAAAGTTTTGTTTCTCCCTTTAAATGGTTATATAATCTCATAATTGATTTTAAGTTACGTTTTTTTTACATTTTTTGTTAAAACAGATTATAATTGAATGTTTACCTCGAGAATCTTGAAGCGAAAGCCATTCATTGAGAAGAAAACTTCTTTTATAGTCACTTATGCCTTCAAAAACTTTGTTTTCTCCCTTTAAATGGTTATATAATCTCATAATTGATTTTAAGTTGTGTTTTTTTAAATTTTTAGTTAACACAGATTATAATTAAATGTTTACCTCGAGAAACGTGATGCAAAAACCATTCATTGAGAAGAAAACTTCTTTTATAGTCACTTATGCCTTCAAAAGCTTTGTTTCTCCCTTTAAATGGTTATATAATCTCATAATTGATTTTAAGTTGAGTTTTTTTTACATTTTTGGTTAAAACAGGTTATAATTGAATGTTTACCTCGAGAATCTTGAAGCGAAAGCCATTCATTGAGAAGAAAACTTCTTTTATAGTCACTTATGCCTTCAAAAACTTTGTTTTCTCCCTTTAAATGGTTATATAATCTCATAATTGATTTTAAGTTGTGTTTTTTTAAATTTTTAGTTAACACAGATTATAATTAAATGTTTACCTCGAGAAACGTGATGCAAAAACCATTCATTGAGAAGAAAACTTCTTTTATAGTCACTTATGCCTTCAAAAGCTTTGTTTCTCCCTTTAAATGGTTATATAATCTCATAATTGATTTTAAGTTGAGTTTTTTTTACATTTTTGGTTAAAACAGGTTATAATTGAATGTTTACCTCGAGAATCTTGAAGCGAAAGCCATTCATTGAGAAGAAAACTTCTTTTATAGTCACTTATGCCTTCAAAAGCTTTGTTTCTCCCTTTAAATGGTTATATAATCTCATAATTGATTTTAAGTTGCGTTTTTTTTACATTTTTGGTTAAAACAGATTATAATTGAATGTTTACCTCGAGAATCTTGAAGCGAAAGCCATTCATTGAGAAGAAAACTTCTTTTATAGTCACTTATGCCTTCAAAAACTTTGTTTTCTCCCTTTAAATGGTTATGTAATCTCATAATTGATTTTAAGTTGCGTTTTTTTAAATTTTTAGTTAAAACAGATTATAATTGAATGTTTACCTCGAGAAACGTGATGCAAAAACCATTCATTGAGAAGAAAACTTCTTTTATAGTCACTTATGCCTTCAAAAGCTTTGTTTCTCCCTTTAAATGGTTATATAATCTCATAATTGATTTTAAGTTGAGTTTTTTTTACATTTTTGGTTAAAACAGATTATAATTGAATGTTTACCTCGAGAAACGTGATGCAAAAACCATTCATTGAGAAGAAAACTTCTTTTATAGTCACTTATGCCTTCAAAAGCTTTGTTTCTCCCTTTAAATAGTTATATAATCTCATAATTGATTTTAAGTTACGTTTTTTTTACATTTTTGGTTAAAACAGATTATAATTGAATGTTTACCTCGAGAAACGTGATGCAAAAACCATTCATTGAGAAGAAAACTTCTTTTATAGTCACTTATGCCTTCAAAAGCTTTGTTTCTCCCTTTAAATGGTTATATAATCTCATAGTTGATTTTAAGTTGAGTTTTTTTTACATTTTTGGTTAAAACAGATTATAATTGAATGTTTACCTCGAGAAACGTGATGCAAAATTCATTCATTGAGAAGAAAACTTCTTTTATAGTCACTTATGCCTTCAAAAGCTTTGTTTCTCCCTTTAAATGGTTATATAATCTCATAGTTGATTTTAAGTTGAGTTTTTTTTACATTTTTGGTTAAAACAGATTATAATTGAATGTTTACATCGAGAAACGTGATGCAAAAACCATTCATTGAGAAGAAAACTTCTTTTATAGTCACTTATGCCTTCAAAAGCTTTGTTTCTCCCTTTAAATGGTTATATAATCTCATAATTGATTTTAAGTTGCGTTTTTTTTACATTTTTGGTTAAAACAGATTATAATTGAATGTTTACCTCGAGAATCTTGAAGCGAAAGCCATTCATTGGGAAGAAAACTTCTTTTATAGTCACTTATGCCTTCAAAAGCTTTGTTTCTCCCTTTAAATGGTTATATAATCTCATAACTGATTTTAAGTTGAGTTTTTTTTACATTTTTGGTTAAAACAGATTATAATTGAATGTTTACCTCGAGAATCTTGAAGCGAAAGCCATTCATTGAGAAGAAAACTTCTTTTATAGTCACTTATGCCTTCAAAAGCTTTGTTTCTCCCTTTAAATGGTTATATAATCTCATAATTGATTTTAAGTTGAGTTTTTTTTACATTTTTGGTTAAAACAGGTTATAATTGAATGTTTACCTCGAGAATCTTGAAGCGAAAGCCATTCATTGAGAAGAAAACTTCTTTTATAGTCACTTATGCCTTCAAAAGCTTTGTTTCTCCCTTTAAATGGTTATATAATCTCATAATTGATTTTAAGTTGAGTTTTTTTTACATTTTTGGTTAAAACAGGTTATAATTGAATGTTAACCTCGAGAATCTTGAAGCGAAAGCCATTCATTGAGAAGAAAACTTCTTTTATAGTCACTTATGCCTTCAAAAGTTTTGTTTCTCCCTTTAAATGGTTATATAATCTCATAATTGATTTTAAGTTACGTTTTTTTTACATTTTTTGTTAAAACAGATTATAATTGAATGTTTACCTCGAGAATCTTGAAGCGAAAGCCATTCATTGAGAAGAAAACTTCTTTTATAGTCACTTATGCCTTCAAAAACTTTGTTTTCTCCCTTTAAATGGTTATATAATCTCATAATTGATTTTAAGTTGTGTTTTTTTAAATTTTTAGTTAACACAGATTATAATTAAATGTTTACCTCGAGAAACGTGATGCAAAAACCATTCATTGAGAAGAAAACTTCTTTTATAGTCACTTATGCCTTCAAAAGCTTTGTTTCTCCCTTTAAATGGTTATATAATCTCATAATTGATTTTAAGTTGAGTTTTTTTTACATTTTTGGTTAAAACAGGTTATAATTGAATGTTTACCTCGAGAATCTTGAAGCGAAAGCCATTCATTGAGAAGAAAACTTCTTTTATAGTCACTTATGCCTTCAAAACCTTTGTTTCTCCCTTTAAATGGTTATATAATCTCATAATTGATTTTAAGTTGAGTTTTTTTTACATTTTTGGTTAAAACAGGTTATAATTGAATGTTAACCTCGAGAATCTTGAAGCGAAAGCCATTCATTGAGAAGAAAACTTCTTTTATAGTCACTTATGCCTTCAAAAGCTTTGTTTCTCCCTTTAAATGGTTATATAATCTCATAATTGATTTTAAGTTACGTTTTTTTTACATTTTTTGTTAAAACAGATTATAATTGAATGTTTACCTCGAGAATCTTGAAGCGAAAGCCATTCATTGAGAAGAAAACTTCTTTTATAGTCACTTATGCCTTCAAAAACTTTGTTTTCTCCCTTTAAATGGTTATATAATCTCATAATTGATTTTAAGTTGTGTTTTTTTAAATTTTTAGTTAACACAGATTATAATTAAATGTTTACCTCGAGAAACGTGATGCAAAAACCATTCATTGAGAAGAAAACTTCTTTTATAGTCACTTATGCCTTCAAAAGCTTTGTTTCTCCCTTTAAATGGTTATATAATCTCATAATTGATTTTAAGTTGAGTTTTTTTTACATTTTTGGTTAAAACAGGTTATAATTGAATGTTTACCTCGAGAATCTTGAAGCGAAAGCCATTCATTGAGAAGAAAACTTCTTTTATAGTCACTTATGCCTTCAAAAGCTTTGTTTCTCCCTTTAAATGGTTATATAATCTCATAATTGATTTTAAGTTGAGTTTTTTTTACATTTTTGGTTAAAACAGGTTATAATTGAATGTTTACCTCGAGAATCTTGAAGCGAAAGCCATTCATTGAGAAGAAAACTTCTTTTATAGTCACTTATGCCTTCAAAAGCTTTGTTTCTCCCTTTAAATGGTTATATAATCTCATAATTGATTTTAAGTTGCGTTTTTTTTACATTTTTGGTTAAAACAGATTATAATTGAATGTTTACCTCGAGAATCTTGAAGCGAAAGCCATTCATTGAGAAGAAAACTTCTTTTATAGTCACTTATGCCTTCAAAAACTTTGTTTTCTCCCTTTAAATGGTTATGTAATCTCATAATTGATTTTAAGTTGCGTTTTTTTAAATTTTTAGTTAAAACAGATTATAATTGAATGTTTACCTCGAGAAACGTGATGCAAAAACCATTCATTGAGAAGAAAACTTCTTTTATAGTCACTTATGCCTTCAAAAGCTTTGTTTCTCCCTTTAAATGGTTATATAATCTCATAATTGATTTTAAGTTGAGTTTTTTTTACATTTTTGGTTAAAACAGATTATAATTAAATGTTTACCTCGAGAAACGTGATGCAAAAACCATTCATTGAGAAGAAAACTTCTTTTATAGTCACTTATGCCTTCAAAAGCTTTGTTTCTCCCTTTAAATGGTTATATAATCTCATAATTGATTTTAAGTTGCGTTTTTTTTACATTTTTGGTTAAAACAGATTATAATTGAATGTTTACCTCGAGAATCTTGAAGCGAAAGCCATTCATTGGGAAGAAAACTTCTTTTATAGTCACTTATGCCTTCAAAAGCTTTGTTTCTCCCTTTAAATGGTTATATAATCTCATAATTGATTTTAAGTTGAGTTTTTTTTACATTTTTGGTTAAAACAGATTATAATTGAATGTTTACCTCGAGAATCTTGAAGCGAAAGCCATTCATTGAGAAGAAAACTTCTTTTATAGTCACTTATGCCTTCAAAAGCTTTGTTTCTCCCTTTAAATGGTTATATAATCTCATAATTGATTTTAAGTTGAGTTTTTTTTACATTTTTGGTTAAAACATGTTATAATTGAATGTTTACCTCGAGAATCTTGAAGCGAAAGCCATTCATTGAGAAGAAAACTTCTTTTATAGTCACTTATGCCTTCAAAAACTTTGTTTTCTCCCTTTAAATGGTTATATAATCTCATAATTGATTTTAAGTTGTGTTTTTTTAAATTTTTAGTTAACACAGATTATAATTAAATGTTTACCTCGAGAAACGTGATGCAAAAACCATTCATTGAGAAGAAAACTTCTTTTATAGTCACTTATGCCTTCAAAAGCTTTGTTTCTCCCTTTAAATGGTTATATAATCTCATAATTGATTTTAAGTTGAGTTTTTTTTACATTTTTGGTTAAAACAGGTTATAATTGAATGTTTACCTCGAGAATCTTGAAGCGAAAGCCATTCATTGAGAAGAAAACTTCTTTTATAGTCACTTATGCCTTCAAAAGCTTTGTTTCTCCCTTTAAATGGTTATATAATCTCATAATTGATTTTAAGTTGCGTTTTTTTTACATTTTTGGTTAAAACAGATTATAATTGAATGTTTACCTCGAGAATCTTGAAGCGAAAGCCATTCATTGGGAAGAAAACTTCTTTTATAGTCACTTATGCCTTCAAAAGCTTTGTTTCTCCCTTTAAATGGTTATATAATCTCATAATTGATTTTAAGTTGAGTTTTTTTTACATTTTTGGTTAAAACAGATTATAATTGAATGTTTACCTCGAGAATCTTGAAGCGAAAGCCATTCATTGAGAAGAAAACTTCTTTTATAGTCACTTATGCCTTCAAAAGCTTTGTTTCTCCCTTTAAATGGTTATATAATCTCATAATTGATTTTAAGTTGCGTTTTTTTTACATTTTTGGTTAAAACAGATTATAATTGAATGTTTACCTCGAGAATCTTGAAGCGAAAGCCATTCATTGGGAAGAAAACTTCTTTTATAGTCACTTATGCCTTCAAAAGCTTTGTTTCTCCCTTTAAATGGTTATATAATCTCATAATTGATTTTAAGTTGAGTTTTTTTTACATTTTTGGTTAAAACAGATTATAATTGAATGTTTACCTCGAGAATCTTGAAGCGAAAGCCATTCATTGAGAAGAAAACTTCTTTTATAGTCACTTATGCCTTCAAAAGCTTTGTTTCTCCCTTTAAATGGTTATATAATCTCATAATTGATTTTAAGTTGAGTTTTTTTTACATTTTTGGTTAAAACATGTTATAATTGAATGTTTACCTCGAGAATCTTGAAGCGAAAGCCATTCATTGAGAAGAAAACTTCTTTTATAGTCACTTATGCCTTCAAAAACTTTGTTTTCTCCCTTTAAATGGTTATATAATCTCATAATTGATTTTAAGTTGTGTTTTTTTAAATTTTTAGTTAACACAGATTATAATTAAATGTTTACCTCGAGAAACGTGATGCAAAAACCATTCATTGAGAAGAAAACTTCTTTTATAGTCACTTATGCCTTCAAAAGCTTTGTTTCTCCCTTTAAATGGTTATATAATCTCATAATTGATTTTAAGTTGAGTTTTTTTTACATTTTTGGTTAAAACAGGTTATAATTGAATGTTTACCTCGAGAATCTTGAAGCGAAAGCCATTCATTGAGAAGAAAACTTCTTTTATAGTCACTTATGCCTTCAAAAGCTTTGTTTCTCCCTTTAAATGGTTATATAATCTCATAATTGATTTTAAGTTGCGTTTTTTTTACATTTTTGGTTAAAACAGATTATAATTGAATGTTTACCTCGAGAATCTTGAAGCGAAAGCCATTCATTGAGAAGAAAACTTCTTTTATAGTCACTTATGCCTTCAAAAACTTTGTTTTCTCCCTTTAAATGGTTATGTAATCTCATAATTGATTTTAAGTTGCGTTTTTTTAAATTTTTAGTTAAAACAGATTATAATTGAATGTTTACCTCGAGAAACGTGATGCAAAAACCATTCATTGAGAAGAAAACTTCTTTTATAGTCACTTATGCCTTCAAAAGCTTTGTTTCTCCCTTTAAATGGTTATATAATCTCATAGTTGATTTTAAGTTGAGTTTTTTTTACATTTTTGGTTAAAACAGATTATAATTGAATGTTTACATCGAGAAACGTGATGCAAAAACCATTCATTGAGAAGAAAACTTCTTTTATAGTCACTTATGCCTTCAAAAGCTTTGTTTCTCCCTTTAAATGGTTATATAATCTCATAATTGATTTTAAGTTGCGTTTTTTTTACATTTTTGGTTAAAACAGATTATAATTGAATGTTTACCTCGAGAATCTTGAAGCGAAAGCCATTCATTGGGAAGAAAACTTCTTTTATAGTCACTTATGCCTTCAAAAGCTTTGTTTCTCCCTTTAAATGGTTATATAATCTCATAATTGATTTTAAGTTGAGTTTTTTTTACATTTTTGGTTAAAACAGATTATAATTGAATGTTTACCTCGAGAATCTTGAAGCGAAAGCCATTCATTGAGAAGAAAACTTCTTTTATAGTCACTTATGCCTTCAAAAGCTTTGTTTCTCCCTTTAAATGGTTATATAATCTCATAATTGATTTTAAGTTGAGTTTTTTTTACATTTTTGGTTAAAACAGGTTATAATTGAATGTTTACCTCGAGAATCTTGAAGCGAAAGCCATTCATTGAGAAGAAAACTTCTTTTATAGTCACTTATGCCTTCAAAAGCTTTGTTTCTCCCTTTAAATGGTTATATAATCTCATAATTGATTTTAAGTTGCGTTTTTTTTACATTTTTGGTTAAAACAGGTTATAATTGAATGTTAACCTCGAGAATCTTGAAGCGAAAGCCATTCATTGAGAAGAAAACTTCTTTTATAGTCACTTATGCCTTCAAAAGTTTTGTTTCTCCCTTTAAATGGTTATATAATCTCATAATTGATTTTAAGTTACGTTTTTTTTACATTTTTTGTTAAAACAGATTATAATTGAATGTTTACCTCGAGAATCTTGAAGCGAAAGCCATTCATTGAGAAGAAAACTTCTTTTATAGTCACTTATGCCTTCAAAAGCTTTGTTTCTCCCTTTAAATGGTTATATAATCTCATAATTGATTTTAAGTTGTGTTTTTTTAAATTTTTAGTTAACACAGATTATAATTAAATGTTTACCTCGAGAATCTTGAAGCGAAAGCCATTCATTGAGAAGAAAACTTCTTTTATAGTCACTTATGCCTTCAAAAGCTTTGTTTCTCCCTTTAAATGGTTATATAATCTCATAATTGATTTTAAGTTGAGTTTTTTTTACATTTTTGGTTAAAACAGGTTATAATTGAATGTTAACCTCGAGAATCTTGAAGCGAAAGCCATTCATTGAGAAGAAAACTTCTTTTATAGTCACTTATGCCTTCAAAAGTTTTGTTTCTCCCTTTAAATGGTTATATAATCTCATAATTGATTTTAAGTTACGTTTTTTTTACATTTTTTGTTAAAACAGATTATAATTGAATGTTTACCTCGAGAATCTTGAAGCGAAAGCCATTCATTGAGAAGAAAACTTCTTTTATAGTCACTTATGCCTTCAAAAACTTTGTTTTCTCCCTTTAAATGGTTATATAATCTCATAATTGATTTTAAGTTGAGTTTTTTTTACATTTTTGGTTAAAACAGGTTATAATTGAATGTTTACCTCGAGAATCTTGAAGCGAAAGCCATTCATTGAGAAGAAAACTTCTTTTATAGTCACTTATGCCTTCAAAAGCTTTGTTTCTCCCTTTAAATGGTTATATAATCTCATAATTGATTTTAAGTTGCGTTTTTTTTACATTTTTGGTTAAAACAGGTTATAATTGAATGTTAACCTCGAGAATCTTGAAGCGAAAGCCATTCATTGAGAAGAAAACTTCTTTTATAGTCACTTATGCCTTCAAAAGTTTTGTTTCTCCCTTTAAATGGTTATATAATCTCATAATTGATTTTAAGTTACGTTTTTTTTACATTTTTTGTTAAAACAGATTATAATTGAATGTTTACCTCGAGAATCTTGAAGCGAAAGCCATTCATTGAGAAGAAAACTTCTTTTATAGTCACTTATGCCTTCAAAAGCTTTGTTTCTCCCTTTAAATGGTTATATAATCTCATAATTGATTTTAAGTTGTGTTTTTTTAAATTTTTAGTTAACACAGATTATAATTAAATGTTTACCTCGAGAATCTTGAAGCGAAAGCCATTCATTGAGAAGAAAACTTCTTTTATAGTCACTTATGCCTTCAAAAGCTTTGTTTCTCCCTTTAAATGGTTATATAATCTCATAATTGATTTTAAGTTGAGTTTTTTTTACATTTTTGGTTAAAACAGGTTATAATTGAATGTTAACCTCGAGAATCTTGAAGCGAAAGCCATTCATTGAGAAGAAAACTTCTTTTATAGTCACTTATGCCTTCAAAAGTTTTGTTTCTCCCTTTAAATGGTTATATAATCTCATAATTGATTTTAAGTTACGTTTTTTTTACATTTTTTGTTAAAACAGATTATAATTGAATGTTTACCTCGAGAATCTTGAAGCGAAAGCCATTCATTGAGAAGAAAACTTCTTTTATAGTCACTTATGCCTTCAAAAACTTTGTTTTCTCCCTTTAAATGGTTATATAATCTCATAATTGATTTTAAGTTGTGTTTTTTTAAATTTTTAGTTAACACAGATTATAATTAAATGTTTACCTCGAGAAACGTGATGCAAAAACCATTCATTGAGAAGAAAACTTCTTTTATAGTCACTTATGCCTTCAAAAGCTTTGTTTCTCCCTTTAAATGGTTATATAATCTCATAGTTGATTTTAAGTTGAGTTTTTTTTACATTTTTGGTTAAAACATATTATAATTGAATGTTTACCTCGAGAAACGTGATGCAAAATCCATTCATTGAGAAGAAAACTTCTTTTATAGTCACTTATGCCTTCAAAAGCTTTGTTTCTCCCTTTAAATGGTTATATAATCTCATAGTTGATTTTAAGTTGAGTTTTTTTTACATTTTTGGTTAAAACAGATTATAATTGAATGTTTACATCGAGAAACGTGATGCAAAAACCATTCATTGAGAAGAAAACTTCTTTTATAGTCACTTATGCCTTCAAAAGCTTTGTTTCTCCCTTTAAATGGTTATATAATCTCATAATTGATTTTAAGTTGCGTTTTTTTTACATTTTTGGTTAAAACAGATTATAATTGAATGTTTACCTCGAGAATCTTGAAGCGAAAGCCATTCATTGGGAAGAAAACTTCTTTTATAGTCACTTATGCCTTCAAAAGCTTTGTTTCTCCCTTTAAATGGTTATATAATCTCATAATTGATTTTAAGTTGAGTTTTTTTTACATTTTTGGTTAAAGCATATTATAATTGAATGTTTACCTCGAGAATCTTGAAGCGAAAGCCATTCATTGAGAAGAAAACTTCTTTTATAGTCACTTATGCCTTCAAAAGCTTTGTTTCTCCCTTTAAATGGTTATATAATCTCATAATTGATTTTAAGTTGAGTTTTTTTTACATTTTTGGTTAAAACAGGTTATAATTGAATGTTTACCTCGAGAATCTTGAAGCGAAAGCCATTCATTGAGAAGAAAACTTCTTTTATAGTCACTTATGCCTTCAAAAGCTTTGTTTCTCCCTTTAAATGGTTATATAATCTCATAATTGATTTTAAGTTGAGTTTTTTTTACATTTTTGGTTAAAACAGGTTATAATTGAATGTTAACCTCGAGAATCTTGAAGCGAAAGCCATTCATTGAGAAGAAAACTTCTTTTATAGTCACTTATGCCTTCAAAAGTTTTGTTTCTCCCTTTAAATGGTTATATAATCTCATAATTGATTTTAAGTTACGTTTTTTTTACATTTTTTGTTAAAACAGATTATAATTGAATGTTTACCTCGAGAATCTTGAAGCGAAAGCCATTCATTGAGAAGAAAACTTCTTTTATAGTCACTTATGCCTTCAAAAACTTTGTTTTCTCCCTTTAAATGGTTATATAATCTCATAATTGATTTTAAGTTGTGTTTTTTTAAATTTTTAGTTAACACAGATTATAATTAAATGTTTACCTCGAGAAACGTGATGCAAAAACCATTCATTGAGAAGAAAACTTCTTTTATAGTCACTTATGCCTTCAAAAGCTTTGTTTCTCCCTTTAAATGGTTATATAATCTCATAATTGATTTTAAGTTGAGTTTTTTTTACATTTTTGGTTAAAACAGGTTATAATTGAATGTTTACCTCGAGAATCTTGAAGCGAAAGCCATTCATTGAGAAGAAAACTTCTTTTATAGTCACTTATGCCTTCAAAAGCTTTGTTTCTCCCTTTAAATGGTTATATAATCTCATAATTGATTTTAAGTTGAGTTTTTTTTACATTTTTGGTTAAAACAGGTTATAATTGAATGTTTACCTCGAGAATCTTGAAGCGAAAGCCATTCATTGGGAAGAAAACTTCTTTTATAGTCACTTATGCCTTCAAAAGCTTTGTTTCTCCCTTTAAATGGTTATATAATCTCATAATTGATTTTAAGTTGAGTTTTTTTTACATTTTTGGTTAAAACAGGTTATAATTGAATGTTTACCTCGAGAATCTTGAAGCGAAAGCCATTCATTGAAAAGAAAACTTCTTTTATAGTCACTTATGCCTTCAAAAGCTTTGTTTCTCCCTTTAAATGGTTATATAATCTCATAATTGATTTTAAGTTGCGTTTTTTTTACATTTTTGGTTAAAACAGGTTATAATTGAATGTTTACCTCGAGAATCTTGAAGCGAAAGCCATTCATTGAGAAGAAAACTTCTTTTATAGTCACTTATGCCTTCAAAAGCTTTGTTTCTCCCTTTAAATGGTTATATAATCTCGTAATTGATTTTAAGTTACGTTTTTTGTACATTTTTGGTTAAAACAGATTATAATTGAATATTTACCTCGAGAAACGTGATGTAAAAACCATTCATCGAGAAGAAAACTTCTTTTATAGTCACTTATGCCTTCAACAGCTTTGTTTCTCCCTTTAAATGGTTATATAATCTCATAATTGATTTTAAGTTACATTTTTTTTACATTTTTGGTTAAAACAGATTATAATTGAATGTTTACCTTGAGAAACGTGATGCAAAAACCATTCATTGAGAAGAAAACTTCTTTTATAGTCACTTATGCCTTCAAAAGCTTTGTTTATCTCTTTAAATGGTTATATAATCTCATAATAGATTTTAAGTTGAATTTTTTTACATTTATGGTTAAAACAGATTATAATTGAATGTTTACCTCGAGAAACGTGATGCAAAAACCATTCATTGAGAAGAAACCTTCTTTTATAGTCACTTATGCCTTCAAAAGATTTGTTTCTCCCTTGAAATGGTTATATAATCTCATAATCGAATTTAAGTTGCGTTTTTTTTACATTTTTGGTTAAAACAGATTATAATTGAATGTTTACCTCGAGAAACGTGATGCAAAAACCATTCATTGAGAAGAAAACTTCTTTTATAGTCACTTATGCCTTCAAAAGCTTTGTTTCTCCCTTTAAATGGTTATATAATCTCATAATTGATTTTAAGTTGAATTTTTTTACATTTTTGGTTAAAACAGATTATAATTGAATGTTTACCTCGAGAAACGTGATGCAAAAATCATTCATTGAGAAGAAATCTTCTTTTATAGTCACTTATGCCTTCAAAAGCTTTGTTTCACCCTTTAAATGGTTATATAATCTCATAATAGATTTTAAGTTGAATTTTTTTACATTTTTGGTTAAAACAGATTATAATTGAATGTTTACCTCGAGAAACGTGATGCAAAAACCATTCATTGAGAAGAAAACTTCTTTTATAGTCACGTATGCCTTCAAAAGCTTTGTTTCACCCTTTAAATGGTTATATAATCTCATAATAGATTTTAAGTTGAATTTTTTTACATTTTTGGTTAAAACAGATTATAATTGAATGTTTACCTCGAGAAACGTGATACAAAAACCATTAATTGAGAAGAAAACTTCTTTTATAGTCACTTATGCCTTCAAAAGCTTTGTTTCTCCCTTTAAATGGTTATATAATCTCATAATTGATTTTAAGTTGAATTGTTTTACATTTTTGGTTAAAACATATTATAATTGAATGTTTACCTTGAGAATCTTGAAGCGAAAGCCATTCATTGAGAAGAAAACTTCTTTTATAGTCACTTATGCCTTCAAAAGATTTGTTTCTCCCTTTAAATGGTTATATAATCTCATAATTGATTTTAAGTTGAATTTTTTTACATTTTTGGTTAAAACAGATTATAATTGAATTTTTACCTCAAGAAACGTGATCCAAAAACCATTCATTGAGAAGAAAACTTCTTTTATAGTCACTTATGCCTTCAAAAGCTTTGTTTCTCCCTTTAAATGGTTATATAAACTCATAATTGATTTTAAGTTGAATTTTTTTACATTTTTGGTTAAAACAGATTATAATTGAATGTTTACCTCGAGAAACGTGATGTAAAAACCATTCATTGAGAAGAAAACTTCTTTTATAGTCACTTATGCCTTCAAAAGCATTGTTTCTCCCTTTAAATGGTTATATAATCTCATAATTGATTTTAAGTTGCATTTTTTTTACATTTTTGGTTAAAACAGATTATAATTGAATGTTTACCTCGAGAAACGTGATGCAAAAACCATTCATTGCAAAGAAAACATCTTTTATAGTCACTTATGCCTTCAAAAGCTTTGTTTCTCCCTTTAAATGGTTATATAATCTCATAATTGATTTTAAGTTGAATTTTTTTACATTTTTGGTTAAAACAGATTATAATTGAATTTTTACCTCAAGAAACGTGATCCAAAAACCATTCATTGAGAAGAAAACTTCTTTTATAGTCACTTATGCCTTCAAAAGCTTTGTTTCTCCCTTTAAATGGTTATATAAACTCATAATTGATTTTAAGTTGAATTTTTTTACATTTTTGGTTAAAACAGATTATAATTGAATGTTTACCTCGAGAAACGTGATGTAAAAACCATTCATTGAGAAGAAAACTTCTTTTATAGTCACTTATGCCTTCAAAAGCATTGTTTCTCCCTTTAAATGGTTATATAATCTCATAATTGATTTTAAGTTGCATTTTTTTTACATTTTTGGTTAAAACAGATTATAATTGAATGTTTACATCGAGAAACGTGATTGAAAAACCATTCATTGAGAAGAAAACTTCTTTTATAGTCTCTTATGCCTTCAAAAGCTTTGTTTCTCCCTTTAAATGGTTATATAATCTCATAATTGATTTTAAGTTACGTTTTTTTTACATTTTTTGTTAAAACAGATTATAATTGAATGTTTACCTCGAGAATCTTGAAGCGAAAGCCATTCATTGAGAAGAAAACTTCTTTTATAGTCACTTATGCCTTCAAAAACTTTGTTTTCTCCCTTTAAATGGTTATATAATCTCATAATTGATTTTAAGTTGTGTTTTTTTAAATTTTTAGTTAACACAGATTATAATTAAATGTTTACCTCGAGAAACGTGATGCAAAAACCATTCATTGAGAAGAAAACTTCTTTTATAGTCACTTATGCCTTCAAAAGCTTTGTTTCTCCCTTTAAATGGTTATATAATCTCATAGTTGATTTTAAGTTGAGTTTTTTTTACATTTTTGGTTAAAACATATTATAATTGAATGTTTACCTCGAGAAACGTGATGCAAAATCCATTCATTGAGAAGAAAGCTTCTTTTATAGTCACTTATGCCTTCAAAAGCTTTGTTTCTCCCTTTAAATGGTTATATAATCTCATAGTTGATTTTAAGTTGAGTTTTTTTTACATTTTTGGTTAAAACAGATTATAATTGAATGTTTACATCGAGAAACGTGATGCAAAAACCATTCATTGAGAAGAAAACTTCTTTTATAGTCACTTATGCCTTCAAAAGCTTTGTTTCTCCCTTTAAATGGTTATATAATCTCATAATTGATTTTAAGTTGCGTTTTTTTTACATTTTTGGTTAAAACAGATTATAATTGAATGTTTACCTCGAGAATCTTGAAGCGAAAGCCATTCATTGGGAAGAAAACTTCTTTTATAGTCACTTATGCCTTCAAAAGCTTTGTTTCTCCCTTTAAATGGTTATATAATCTCATAATTGATTTTAAGTTGAGTTTTTTTTACATTTTTGGTTAAAACAGATTATAATTGAATGTTTACCTCGAGAATCTTGAAGCGAAAGCCATTCATTGAGAAGAAAACTTCTTTTATAGTCACTTATGCCTTCAAAAGCTTTGTTTCTCCCTTTAAATGGTTATATAATCTCATAATTGATTTTAAGTTGAGTTTTTTTTACATTTTTGGTTAAAACAGGTTATAATTGAATGTTTACCTCGAGAATCTTGAAGCGAAAGCCATTCATTGAGAAGAAAACTTCTTTTATAGTCACTTATGCCTTCAAAAGCTTTGTTTCTCCCTTTAAATGGTTATATAATCTCATAATTGATTTTAAGTTGAGTTTTTTTTACATTTTTGGTTAAAACAGGTTATAATTGAATGTTAACCTCGAGAATCTTGAAGCGAAAGCCATTCATTGAGAAGAAAACTTCTTTTATAGTCACTTATGCCTTCAAAAGTTTTGTTTCTCCCTTTAAATGGTTATATAATCTCATAATTGATTTTAAGTTACGTTTTTTTTACATTTTTTGTTAAAACAGATTATAATTGAATGTTTACCTCGAGAATCTTGAAGCGAAAGCCATTCATTGAGAAGAAAACTTCTTTTATAGTCACTTATGCCTTCAAAAACTTTGTTTTCTCCCTTTAAATGGTTATATAATCTCATAATTGATTTTAAGTTGTGTTTTTTTAAATTTTTAGTTAACACAGATTATAATTAAATGTTTACCTCGAGAAACGTGATGCAAAAACCATTCATTGAGAAGAAAACTTCTTATATAGTCACTTATGCCTTCAAAAGCTTTGTTTCTCCCTTTAAATGGTTATATAATCTCATAATTGATTTTAAGTTGAGTTTTTTTTACATTTTTGGTTAAAACAGGTTATAATTGAATGTTTACCTCGAGAATCTTGAAGCGAAAGCCATTCATTGAGAAGAAAACTTCTTTTATAGTCACTTATGCCTTCAAAAGCTTTGTTTCTCCCTTTAAATGGTTATATAATCTCATAATTGATTTTAAGTTGAGTTTTTTTTACATTTTTGGTTAAAACAGGTTATAATTGAATGTTTACCTCGAGAATCTTGAAGCGAAAGCCATTCATTGAGAAGAAAACTTCTTTTATAGTCACTTATGCCTTCAAAAGCTTTGTTTCTCCCTTTAAATGGTTATATAATCTCATAATTGATTTTAAGTTGAGTTTTTTTTACATTTTTGGTTAAAACAGGTTATAATTGAATGTTAACCTCGAGAATCTTGAAGCGAAAGCCATTCATTGAGAAGAAAACTTCTTTTATAGTCACTTATGCCTTCAAAAGTTTTGTTTCTCCCTTTAAATGGTTATATAATCTCATAATTGATTTTAAGTTACGTTTTTTTTACATTTTTTGTTAAAACAGATTATAATTGAATGTTTACCTCGAGAATCTTGAAGCGAAAGCCATTCATTGAGAAGAAAACTTCTTTTATAGTCACTTATGCCTTCAAAAACTTTGTTTTCTCCCTTTAAATGGTTATATAATCTCATAATTGATTTTAAGTTGTGTTTTTTTAAATTTTTAGTTAACACAGATTATAATTAAATGTTTACCTCGAGAAACGTGATGCAAAAACCATTCATTGAGAAGAAAACTTCTTTTATAGTCACTTATGCCTTCAAAAGCTTTGTTTCTCCCTTTAAATGGTTATATAATCTCATAATTGATTTTAAGTTGAGTTTTTTTTACATTTTTGGTTAAAACAGGTTATAATTGAATGTTTACCTCGAGAATCTTGAAGCGAAAGCCATTCATTGAGAAGAAAACTTCTTTTATAGTCACTTATGCCTTCAAAAGCTTTGTTTCTCCCTTTAAATGGTTATATAATCTCATAATTGATTTTAAGTTGCGTTTTTTTTACATTTTTGGTTAAAACAGGTTATAATTGAATGTTTACCTCCAGAATCTTGAAGCGAAAGCCATTCATTGAGAAGAAAACTTCTTTTCTAGTCACTTATGCCTTCAAAAGCTTTGTTTCTCCCTTTAAATGGTTATATAATCTCGTAATTGATTTTAAGTTACGTTTTTTGTACATTTTTGGTTAAAACAGATTATAATTGAATATTTACCTCGAGAAACGTGATGTAAAAACCATTCATCGAGAAGAAAACTTCTTTTATAGTCACTTATGCCTTCAACAGCTTTGTTTCTCCCTTTAAATGGTTATATAATCTCATAATTGATTTTAAGTTACATTTTTTTTACATTTTTGGTTAAAACAGATTATAATTGAATGTTTACCTTGAGAAACGTGATGCAAAAACCATTCATTGAGAAGAAAACTTCTTTTATAGTCACTTATGCCTTCAAAAGCTTTGTTTATCTCTTTAAATGGTTATATAATCTCATAATAGATTTTAAGTTGAATTTTTTTACATTTATGGTTAAAACAGATTATAATTGAATGTTTACCTCGAGAAACGTGATGCAAAAACCATTCATTGAGAAGAAACCTTCTTTTATAGTCACTTATGCCTTCAAAAGATTTGTTTCTCCCTTGAAATGGTTATATAATCTCATAATCGAATTTAAGTTGCGTTTTTTTTACATTTTTGGTTAAAACAGATTATAATTGAATGTTTACCTCGAGAAACGTGATGCAAAAACCATTCATTGAGAAGAAAACTTCTTTTATAGTCACTTATGCCTTCAAAAGCTTTGTTTCTCCCTTTAAATGGTTATATAATCTCATAATTGATTTTAAGTTGAATTTTTTTACATTTTTGGTTAAAACAGATTATAATTGAATGTTTACCTCGAGAAACGTGATGCAAAAATCATTCATTGAGAAGAAATCTTCTTTTATAGTCACTTATGCCTTCAAAAGCTTTGTTTCACCCTTTAAATGGTTATATAATCTCATAATAGATTTTAAGTTGAATTTTTTTACATTTTTGGTTAAAACAGATTATAATTGAATGTTTACCTCGAGAAACGTGATGCAAAAACCATTCATTGAGAAGAAAACTTCTTTTATAGTCACGTATGCCTTCAAAAGCTTTGTTTCACCCTTTAAATGGTTATATAATCTCATAATAGATTTTAAGTTGAATTTTTTTACATTTTTGGTTAAAACAGATTATAATTGAATGTTTACCTCGAGAAACGTGATACAAAAACCATTAATTGAGAAGAAAACTTCTTTTATAGTCACTTATGCCTTCAAAAGCTTTGTTTCTCCCTTTAAATGGTTATATAATCTCATAATTGATTTTAAGTTGAATTGTTTTACATTTTTGGTTAAAACATATTATAATTGAATGTTTACCTTGAGAATCTTGAAGCGAAAGCCATTCATTGAGAAGAAAACTTCTTTTATAGTCACTTATGCCTTCAAAAGATTTGTTTCTCCCTTTAAATGGTTATATAATCTCATAATTGATTTTAAGTTGAATTTTTTTACATTTTTGGTTAAAACAGATTATAATTGAATTTTTACCTCAAGAAACGTGATCCAAAAACCATTCATTGAGAAGAAAACTTCTTTTATAGTCACTTATGCCTTCAAAAGCTTTGTTTCTCCCTTTAAATGGTTATATAAACTCATAATTGATTTTAAGTTGAATTTTTTTACATTTTTGGTTAAAACAGATTATAATTGAATGTTTACCTCGAGAAACGTGATGTAAAAACCATTCATTGAGAAGAAAACTTCTTTTATAGTCACTTATGCCTTCAAAAGCATTGTTTCTCCCTTTAAATGGTTATATAATCTCATAATTGATTTTAAGTTGCATTTTTTTTACATTTTTGGTTAAAACAGATTATAATTGAATGTTTACCTCGAGAAACGTGATGCAAAAACCATTCATTGCAAAGAAAACATCTTTTATAGTCACTTATGCCTTCAAAAGCTTTGTTTCTCCCTTTAAATGGTTATATAATCTCATAATTGATTTTAAGTTGAATTTTTTTACATTTTTGGTTAAAACAGATTATAATTGAATTTTTACCTCAAGAAACGTGATCCAAAAACCATTCATTGAGAAGAAAACTTCTTTTATAGTCACTTATGCCTTCAAAAGCTTTGTTTCTCCCTTTAAATGGTTATATAAACTCATAATTGATTTTAAGTTGAATTTTTTTACATTTTTGGTTAAAACAGATTATAATTGAATGTTTACCTCGAGAAACGTGATGTAAAAACCATTCATTGAGAAGAAAACTTCTTTTATAGTCACTTATGCCTTCAAAAGCATTGTTTCTCCCTTTAAATGGTTATATAATCTCATAATTGATTTTAAGTTGCATTTTTTTTACATTTTTGGTTAAAACAGATTATAATTGAATGTTTACATCGAGAAACGTGATTGAAAAACCATTCATTGAGAAGAAAACTTCTTTTATAGTCTCTTATGCCTTCAAAAGCTTTGTTTCTCCCTTTAAATGGTTATATAATCTCATAATTGATTTTAAGTTACGTTTTTTTTACATTTTTTGTTAAAACAGATTATAATTGAATGTTTACCTCGAGAATCTTGAAGCGAAAGCCATTCATTGAGAAGAAAACTTCTTTTATAGTCACTTATGCCTTCAAAAACTTTGTTTTCTCCCTTTAAATGGTTATATAATCTCATAATTGATTTTAAGTTGTGTTTTTTTAAATTTTTAGTTAACACAGATTATAATTAAATGTTTACCTCGAGAAACGTGATGCAAAAACCATTCATTGAGAAGAAAACTTCTTTTATAGTCACTTATGCCTTCAAAAGCTTTGTTTCTCCCTTTAAATGGTTATATAATCTCATAGTTGATTTTAAGTTGAGTTTTTTTTACATTTTTGGTTAAAACATATTATAATTGAATGTTTACCTCGAGAAACGTGATGCAAAATCCATTCATTGAGAAGAAAACTTCTTTTATAGTCACTTATGCCTTCAAAAGCTTTGTTTCTCCCTTTAAATGGTTATATAATCTCATAGTTGATTTTAAGTTGAGTTTTTTTTACATTTTTGGTTAAAACAGATTATAATTGAATGTTTACATCGAGAAACGTGATGCAAAAACCATTCATTGAGAAGAAAACTTCTTTTATAGTCACTTATGCCTTCAAAAGCTTTGTTTCTCCCTTTAAATGGTTATATAATCTCATAATTGATTTTAAGTTGCGTTTTTTTTACATTTTTGGTTAAAACAGATTATAATTGAATGTTTACCTCGAGAATCTTGAAGCGAAAGCCATTCATTGGGAAGAAAACTTCTTTTATAGTCACTTATGCCTTCAAAAGCTTTGTTTCTCCCTTTAAATGGTTATATAATCTCATAATTGATTTTAAGTTGAGTTTTTTTTACATTTTTGGTTAAAACAGATTATAATTGAATGTTTACCTCGAGAATCTTGAAGCGAAAGCCATTCATTGAGAAGAAAACTTCTTTTATAGTCACTTATGCCTTCAAAAGCTTTGTTTCTCCCTTTAAATGGTTATATAATCTCATAATTGATTTTAAGTTGAGTTTTTTTTACATTTTTGGTTAAAACAGGTTATAATTGAATGTTTACCTCGAGAATCTTGAAGCGAAAGCCATTCATTGAGAAGAAAACTTCTTTTATAGTCACTTATGCCTTCAAAAGCTTTGTTTCTCCCTTTAAATGGTTATATAATCTCATAATTGATTTTAAGTTGAGTTTTTTTTACATTTTTGGTTAAAACAGGTTATAATTGAATGTTAACCTCGAGAATCTTGAAGCGAAAGCCATTCATTGAGAAGAAAACTTCTTTTATAGTCACTTATGCCTTCAAAAGTTTTGTTTCTCCCTTTAAATGGTTATATAATCTCATAATTGATTTTAAGTTACGTTTTTTTTACATTTTTTGTTAAAACAGATTATAATTGAATGTTTACCTCGAGAATCTTGAAGCGAAAGCCATTCATTGAGAAGAAAACTTCTTTTATAGTCACTTATGCCTTCAAAAACTTTGTTTTCTCCCTTTAAATGGTTATATAATCTCATAATTGATTTTAAGTTGTGTTTTTTTAAATTTTTAGTTAACACAGATTATAATTAAATGTTTACCTCGAGAAACGTGATGCAAAAACCATTCATTGAGAAGAAAACTTCTTATATAGTCACTTATGCCTTCAAAAGCTTTGTTTCTCCCTTTAAATGGTTATATAATCTCATAATTGATTTTAAGTTGAGTTTTTTTTACATTTTTGGTTAAAACAGGTTATAATTGAATGTTTACCTCGAGAATCTTGAAGCGAAAGCCATTCATTGAGAAGAAAACTTCTTTTATAGTCACTTATGCCTTCAAAAGCTTTGTTTCTCCCTTTAAATGGTTATATAATCTCATAATTGATTTTAAGTTGAGTTTTTTTTACATTTTTGGTTAAAACAGGTTATAATTGAATGTTTACCTCGAGAATCTTGAAGCGAAAGCCATTCATTGAGAAGAAAACTTCTTTTATAGTCACTTATGCCTTCAAAAGCTTTGTTTCTCCCTTTAAATGGTTATATAATCTCATAATTGATTTTAAGTTGAGTTTTTTTTACATTTTTGGTTAAAACAGGTTATAATTGAATGTTAACCTCGAGAATCTTGAAGCGAAAGCCATTCATTGAGAAGAAAACTTCTTTTATAGTCACTTATGCCTTCAAAAGTTTTGTTTCTCCCTTTAAATGGTTATATAATCTCATAATTGATTTTAAGTTACGTTTTTTTTACATTTTTTGTTAAAACAGATTATAATTGAATGTTTACCTCGAGAATCTTGAAGCGAAAGCCATTCATTGAGAAGAAAACTTCTTTTATAGTCACTTATGCCTTCAAAAACTTTGTTTTCTCCCTTTAAATGGTTATATAATCTCATAATTGATTTTAAGTTGTGTTTTTTTAAATTTTTAGTTAACACAGATTATAATTAAATGTTTACCTCGAGAAACGTGATGCAAAAACCATTCATTGAGAAGAAAACTTCTTTTATAGTCACTTATGCCTTCAAAAGCTTTGTTTCTCCCTTTAAATGGTTATATAATCTCATAATTGATTTTAAGTTGAGTTTTTTTTACATTTTTGGTTAAAACAGGTTATAATTGAATGTTTACCTCGAGAATCTTGAAGCGAAAGCCATTCATTGAGAAGAAAACTTCTTTTATAGTCACTTATGCCTTCAAAAGCTTTGTTTCTCCCTTTAAATGGTTATATAATCTCATAATTGATTTTAAGTTGCGTTTTTTTTACATTTTTGGTTAAAACAGGTTATAATTGAATGTTTACCTCCAGAATCTTGAAGCGAAAGCCATTCATTGAGAAGAAAACTTCTTTTCTAGTCACTTATGCCTTCAAAAGCTTTGTTTCTCCCTTTAAATGGTTATATAATCTCGTAATTGATTTTAAGTTACGTTTTTTGTACATTTTTGGTTAAAACAGATTATAATTGAATATTTACCTCGAGAAACGTGATGTAAAAACCATTCATCGAGAAGAAAACTTCTTTTATAGTCACTTATGCCTTCAACAGCTTTGTTTCTCCCTTTAAATGGTTATATAATCTCATAATTGATTTTAAGTTACATTTTTTTTACATTTTTGGTTAAAACAGATTATAATTGAATGTTTACCTTGAGAAACGTGATGCAAAAACCATTCATTGAGAAGAAAACTTCTTTTATAGTCACTTATGCCTTCAAAAGCTTTGTTTATCTCTTTAAATGGTTATATAATCTCATAATAGATTTTAAGTTGAATTTTTTTACATTTATGGTTAAAACAGATTATAATTGAATGTTTACCTCGAGAAACGTGATGCAAAAACCATTCATTGAGAAGAAACCTTCTTTTATAGTCACTTATGCCTTCAAAAGATTTGTTTCTCCCTTGAAATGGTTATATAATCTCATAATCGAATTTAAGTTGCGTTTTTTTTACATTTTTGGTTAAAACAGATTATAATTGAATGTTTACCTCGAGAAACGTGATGCAAAAACCATTCATTGAGAAGAAAACTTCTTTTATAGTCACTTATGCCTTCAAAAGCTTTGTTTCTCCCTTTAAATGGTTATATAATCTCATAATTGATTTTAAGTTGAATTTTTTTACATTTTTGGTTAAAACAGATTATAATTGAATGTTTACCTCGAGAAACGTGATGCAAAAATCATTCATTGAGAAGAAATCTTCTTTTATAGTCACTTATGCCTTCAAAAGCTTTGTTTCACCCTTTAAATGGTTATATAATCTCATAATAGATTTTAAGTTGAATTTTTTTACATTTTTGGTTAAAACAGATTATAATTGAATGTTTACCTCGAGAAACGTGATGCAAAAACCATTCATTGAGAAGAAAACTTCTTTTATAGTCACGTATGCCTTCAAAAGCTTTGTTTCACCCTTTAAATGGTTATATAATCTCATAATAGATTTTAAGTTGAATTTTTTTACATTTTTGGTTAAAACAGATTATAATTGAATGTTTACCTCGAGAAACGTGATACAAAAACCATTAATTGAGAAGAAAACTTCTTTTATAGTCACTTATGCCTTCAAAAGCTTTGTTTCTCCCTTTAAATGGTTATATAATCTCATAATTGATTTTAAGTTGAATTGTTTTACATTTTTGGTTAAAACATATTATAATTGAATGTTTACCTTGAGAATCTTGAAGCGAAAGCCATTCATTGAGAAGAAAACTTCTTTTATAGTCACTTATGCCTTCAAAAGATTTGTTTCTCCCTTTAAATGGTTATATAATCTCATAATTGATTTTAAGTTGAATTTTTTTACATTTTTGGTTAAAACAGATTATAATTGAATTTTTACCTCAAGAAACGTGATCCAAAAACCATTCATTGAGAAGAAAACTTCTTTTATAGTCACTTATGCCTTCAAAAGCTTTGTTTCTCCCTTTAAATGGTTATATAAACTCATAATTGATTTTAAGTTGAATTTTTTTACATTTTTGGTTAAAACAGATTATAATTGAATGTTTACCTCGAGAAACGTGATGTAAAAACCATTCATTGAGAAGAAAACTTCTTTTATAGTCACTTATGCCTTCAAAAGCATTGTTTCTCCCTTTAAATGGTTATATAATCTCATAATTGATTTTAAGTTGCATTTTTTTTACATTTTTGGTTAAAACAGATTATAATTGAATGTTTACCTCGAGAAACGTGATGCAAAAACCATTCATTGCAAAGAAAACATCTTTTATAGTCACTTATGCCTTCAAAAGCTTTGTTTCTCCCTTTAAATGGTTATATAATCTCATAATTGATTTTAAGTTGAATTTTTTTACATTTTTGGTTAAAACAGATTATAATTGAATTTTTACCTCAAGAAACGTGATCCAAAAACCATTCATTGAGAAGAAAACTTCTTTTATAGTCACTTATGCCTTCAAAAGCTTTGTTTCTCCCTTTAAATGGTTATATAAACTCATAATTGATTTTAAGTTGAATTTTTTTACATTTTTGGTTAAAACAGATTATAATTGAATGTTTACCTCGAGAAACGTGATGTAAAAACCATTCATTGAGAAGAAAACTTCTTTTATAGTCACTTATGCCTTCAAAAGCATTGTTTCTCCCTTTAAATGGTTATATAATCTCATAATTGATTTTAAGTTGCATTTTTTTTACATTTTTGGTTAAAACAGATTATAATTGAATGTTTACATCGAGAAACGTGATTGAAAAACCATTCATTGAGAAGAAAACTTCTTTTATAGTCTCTTATGCCTTCAAAAGCTTTGTTTCTCCCTTTAAATGGTTATATAATCTCATAATTGATTTTAAGTTACGTTTTTTTTACATTTTTTGTTAAAACAGATTATAATTGAATGTTTACCTCGAGAATCTTGAAGCGAAAGCCATTCATTGAGAAGAAAACTTCTTTTATAGTCACTTATGCCTTCAAAAACTTTGTTTTCTCCCTTTAAATGGTTATATAATCTCATAATTGATTTTAAGTTGTGTTTTTTTAAATTTTTAGTTAACACAGATTATAATTAAATGTTTACCTCGAGAAACGTGATGCAAAAACCATTCATTGAGAAGAAAACTTCTTTTATAGTCACTTATGCCTTCAAAAGCTTTGTTTCTCCCTTTAAATGGTTATATAATCTCATAGTTGATTTTAAGTTGAGTTTTTTTTACATTTTTGGTTAAAACATATTATAATTGAATGTTTACCTCGAGAAACGTGATGCAAAATCCATTCATTGAGAAGAAAACTTCTTTTATAGTCACTTATGCCTTCAAAAGCTTTGTTTCTCCCTTTAAATGGTTATATAATCTCATAGTTGATTTTAAGTTGAGTTTTTTTTACATTTTTGGTTAAAACAGATTATAATTGAATGTTTACATCGAGAAACGTGATGCAAAAACCATTCATTGAGAAGAAAACTTCTTTTATAGTCACTTATGCCTTCAAAAGCTTTGTTTCTCCCTTTAAATGGTTATATAATCTCATAATTGATTTTAAGTTGCGTTTTTTTTACATTTTTGGTTAAAACAGATTATAATTGAATGTTTACCTCGAGAATCTTGAAGCGAAAGCCATTCATTGGGAAGAAAACTTCTTTTATAGTCACTTATGCCTTCAAAAGCTTTGTTTCTCCCTTTAAATGGTTATATAATCTCATAATTGATTTTAAGTTGAGTTTTTTTTACATTTTTGGTTAAAACAGATTATAATTGAATGTTTATGTCACGACCCAAATTTCGGGTCATGACCAGCGCATGGGTCCAATGGACGTAATCCACTAAACCCAAGCAAGCCTATTATTTATTTTACTTATGATTCTATTTATTATCACTAAGTCGTATTTCATGACTTTGAGTCAAAATAGTGATACACATTGCCAACTCGTACTGGCATTACTCTTTTAAAATTTACATTTAAGTTCATCTATACATAACAAAATAATACTCGACCTCCAGCGGAGTGACTCGGATGGATATACAGCTACCGAATGCCGAGACACCTACCAGAAGATGTACACAGATCTACAAGGACACCTCGTCCTAATTATCGGCTACCTCGTGATCTGAAAACATGAATTTGAAAATGGTGAGTATAAACCCAGTGAGTGAACAAGGAAGGGAACAAGCAACAATTAGGAAAAATTTAAAATCATGATGCACTTGTTTCAAACAATGCAATTTAGTTCATTCCTATTTAAAACCCCTCCAAACCCCAGAGTTTTTTTTTCGCTACAGCGAGCATGAATTTCGATGCAGTGAAAACAAGGCAACAAGATAAACATTTTTCCTCACTCAACAAAAGCCATCCTACTAAACTAATAAAATCAACCTAACATTCATGAAAATTCTCAAAGTATAATGTGTCAAATTTTACGTACATTACAACCATAAATCATTGTCCATCAATTTGCTATATCACACACATTTACATATGTATATATATATACGTATATACCCATCATCATCATCTCACCAACCCATCATCATCATCACCAGCTCATGCGCACTCCCTACTCGCACATGGCTGGGTCATCACCGGATTATGCGCACTCCCTACTCGCACATAACCGGGTCATCCTCGGCTTATGCACACTCCCTACTCGCACATAGCCGAGTCAACATAATTACACAACATTATATTCAAGCACATATGTATATCAACATAATGCAGCCACATAGAAATCCATAATAACCACATTTCATAACATAAACCTTTTCTCAAAAGCTTGTTCCCAAGGCATTCATTTTCATGAAAAATTGCATAAAATCATTCAAACACTTTGTTCAAAACAGTCATATTCCCAAAACAATTTTGATAGGCAGTCCACTCACAGGTGTCGAAAATTCGGATTCCGGGTGAACTCTGACTAATAGTCCTCAAGCGTAATTCCTTTGCCTTTTCCGGACGTCTCACCACCTTGACAAATAACCAAGTCGAGGAATTTACCATATTGTCCCTAAATTGATATAAATTAATTTAAACTACTAATGCTTGATATGTAAATGCACAAATATACCCGATTACCGCTTAATCACGGTATCGATTAAATTCGACCGATCACCCGATTAATCGACGATTGTGTCCAAATCACCTCTAAATTAATTCATTTCTCCTCTAATACCTTAATTTACCACATACATTTAAATAAAGCCAAATTCAGCATTAGAACCCTCACAATTCCTTATAGAAAAAAAATTTGGTCATTTGGTGTACTAGCATCGAATTTTTTCTACATAACTGTTTCACCTTACTTCATCATTTTCCATGCCATTTTCCTTGAAATAAAAACAATCCCCCATTGATATTCAGCCCTCATGGTTCAGCCAACAAGGAACCCTAGAGAAATTAAATATTTCTTTAGTGTTTTTGTTCATAACCATGCTTAACTATCTCTAAACACTAACATAGTCTAAAATCAAATTATTCCAACAACAATTCCTCTTCCATACCCATTTTTCAGAATTGAATTCATCATGATAACTCAATATTCAACCATGGAAATCAAGAACAAAAGCATGGGTAAGCTAGGTATCAAGGAGAATTAAAGAAATTTTAACTTACCTAGCTTGTTTCCTTGATTTCTTCACTTTTTCTTTGAATTTCCACCTAGGTTTTCTTGTTTTTCCTTTTGTTCTTCCTTTTTTCTGGTTGCTGGATGTCTAGGCCGAATATGGTGAGGGAATTGGGGATTTAATGGGCTGATTTCTATAGAAAATAATAAAATAATCAAGCATGCCATGTGTCACATGCTTATTGGCCAAAATTTTAACTTTTTGACTTTTTCTTCTTAATTTTCCACCACAAATATTCTGGTATTTATCCAATCCTACCATAATTAAAATCCCTTGGTCTTGACAAGTGCTGGGCCGAAAATTTTACTGATTTGCCCCCGAGACAAAAAAATTACGATTTTGCCCTTATACTCCGAAATGTACCGGAATCTCATTATTTCTACTTTTCAACCTAAAATAACACTACTATTGATCAATATTAACCAATTGGGGCAAAAATTGTTTAAAAAAATTTTCGTTTAGTCCACTAGTGGCAAAATTACCATTTTGCCCTTCTACTCTATAAATACCGGGAATCACAATTTTTCACTACTAAACATCATTTTATACTCCAATAATCATAATTATATTTCATATAATTATTCTTGGTCAAATGTGATCAAATCTTGGCTAAAAATCTCCATTTAATCATCAAATGGTAAAATGACCGTTTTGTCCCTAATTGGTCAATTTTCTGATGGACTCCAAACTGGACCTTGAACTCCAAATCACTATTCTAAACCATTCTGTTGGTTTTAAAATTTTCAAATTCCTCTTAGAATTTCTATTTGAACTAGTTCAAGGCTCGATTTAACTTAGTTGTACCACTCGATACAATACCGTCTTTTAATCGAGCTTGACAGGGTCTCACATTCTCCCCCACTAATAAAAATTCGGTCCCCGAATTTAAATTCAATGTAGAGTGGCTTACCTTTACATATCGAAGAGGTGTGGATGCTTTGTCCGCATCTCATCCTCAGCTTCCCACGTTACCTCCTCGCTAGTGTGATTCCGCCACAACACTTTCACTGAGGCTACATCCTTTGAACGGAGCTTTTTAACTTGCCTATCAAGGATAGCTACCGGTTGTTCCTCATAGGTTAGATCATCTTGCAACTGAATTGTTTCATACCGTATTACATGTGATGGATCTGGGTTGTACCTCCTAAGCATGGACACATGAAACACGGGATGAATATTAGAGAGGTCTGGTGGTAATGCCAAACGATAAGCCACCGCTCCAACCTTTTCTAAGATCTCGAATGGCCCTATATACCGAGGACTTAACTTCCCTTTCTTGCCAAACCTCATTACCCCTTTAGTTGGCGAAACTTTCAAAAATACATGATCTCCTACTTGGAACTCCAAGTCTCTCCGTCGGTTATCAGCATATGATTTCTGTCTACTTTGTGCTGTTAACATCTTCTGACGGATCATGTGTATTTTCTCGGTTGCATCCTGCACCAATTCAGGCCCCAAAAGTTTCCTTTCTCCCACCTCTAGCCATCCAATGGGTGACCTACATCTTCGTCCATATAAGGCCTCAAATGGTGCCATTTGGATGCTAGTTTGGAAACTGTTGTTGTAGGCAAATTCCACTAAGGGTAGATATTGTTCCCACCTGACACCAAGGTCTATCACACAAGCCCTCAACATATCCTCCAATGTCTGTATGGTCCGTTCAGATTGTCCATCAGTCTGAGGGTGGAAAGCTGTGCTGAAATCCAACTTAGTGCCCAATGCTTCTTGCAACTTTCCCCAAAACCTACTAGTAAACTGAGCTCCTCTGTCAGATACTATAGAAATGGGAATACCATGTAGTCGCACTATCTCATCCACATAAACTCGAGCATATTGGGCAGCCCCATAAGTAGTCTTAACCGGAAGAAAATGAGCTGACTTTGTTAACCGGTCCACTACTATCCAAATTGAATCATATCCCCCACTGGTTCGAGGCAAACCCGTTACAAAGTCCATAGCAATATGTTCCCACTTCCACTCGGGTACTGGTAATGGCTGTAGTAGCCCTGCAGGCTTTTGATGCTCGGCCTTAACCTGCTGACAAACCAGGCACTTGGAGACAAACTCAGCTACATCTCTCTTAAGTCCTTCCCACCAATACACCTCTTTCAAATCTTGATACATTTTTGTAGCCCCTGGATGTACCACATAAGCTGCCATGTGAGCTTCCTCTAATATTTCTCTCCTCAACCCGTCACCATCAGGCACATAAAGTCTGGTTCCATACCTCAACACTCCATCTGTGCCTTTAGTAAACATTTTTCCTTTCCTACCCTGAGGATCCTCTAAGGCCTTAATCACAAACTCATCTTTACTTTGTGCTTCTTTAATCCTGTCCATTAAAATAGGCCTCACTCTAAAGTGTGCTAGCAAAGCATTTGTCTCCGCAACTTCCAAACGCACACCTATGTCTCCCAAGCTATGGATCTCTCTAACCAAAGATCTCCTACCAATGGAAATATGTGCCAAGCTTCCCATTGATTTTCGACTCAAGGCATCCGCCACTACATTGGCCTTACCGGGATGATAAAGAATAGTACAATCATAATCCTTTAGCAACTCCATCCATCTACGTTGCCGTAAGTTAAGATCCCTCTGCTGAAATATATACTTCAGACTTTTGTGGTCCGTGTATATCTCGCAAGTCTCACCATACAAGTAATGTCTCCAAATCTTTAAGGCAAACACGATTGCTGCCATTTCCAAATCGTGTATGGGGTAATTCTGCTCATGCCTTTTAAGTTGCCTAGATGCATACGCAATCACCTTCCCATGTTGCATCAATACACATCCTAAACCAACCCCCGATGCATCACAAAACACCGTGTAACCCCCTGTGCCTTGCGGCAGGCTTAACACTGGAGCTGTGGTGAGACATGCCTTAAGCTTCTCAAAACTATTCTCACAAGCATCAGACCACTCAAATTTTGTATCTTTACGTGTCAGCTTAGTCAAAGGGGCAACTATTTTGGAGAAGTCTTTCACAAAGCGACGATAATAGCCAGCTAAACCCACAAAGCTTCTAATCTCCGTAACTGATGTTGGCCTTGGCCATTTTTCCACTGCTTCAATTTTCTTTGTATCAACTCGTATCCCCTCCTTAGATACCACATGCCCCAAGAATGCAACACTTTCGAGCCAAAACTCACACTTGGAGAACTTAGCATACAATCGATGTTCTCTCAAAATTTGGAGCACTATCTTAAGATGCTGCTCATGCTCCTCTCGACTCTTTGAATATATCAAAATATCATCAATAAACACCACTACAAACTTATCCAAATAAGGTTTGAACACTCGGTTCATCAAATCCATAAAGGCTGCAGGAGCATTCGTGAGCCCAAATGACATCACTAAGAACTCATAGTGCCCATATCTTGTTCGAAATGCGGTCTTGGGTATATCTTCGTTCCGGATTCTCAACTGATGGTACCCAGATCGCAGATCTATCTTAGAAAAACATTGTGCTCCTTGTAGTTGATCAAATAAATCATCTATCCTTGGGAGAGGATATTTATTCTTCACCGTCACTTTATTAAGCTGTCGATAATCAATGCACAACCTAAGTGACCCATCTTTCTTCTTCACAAATAACACTGGTGCTCCCCATGGGGATACACTAGGTCGTATGAAACCTTTATCCAACAAATCCTCCAACTGATCCTTAAGCTCTTTAAGCTCTGCAGGTGCCATTCTATATGGGGGTATGGATATAGGTCTAGTGTCGGGAATCAAATCTATGCAAAACTCAACCTCCCGTTCAGGAGGCAAACCTGGTAGCTCTTCAGGAAATACATCCACGAACTCCTTCACCACCGACACTTGAGTTACATCTCCAATCTTTGCCTGACTATCCTTT